>NW_026555285.1:44055000-48855000 GCF_021234165.1 Pteronotus mesoamericanus | reverse complement strand
ATGAGGGCAGCTCCCGGGCCCCACTCCGCGGAGGGCCTTGACCTCGCGGGGACCAGCCGGATCCCAGGGAGCCCGTAGGGGAGCTTCCTCCTATAGCGCAACGCGCGTTTTAGATTCCAGACGAAGACTGGCCCTGTTCATTAATAGTCTCCCTTCTAAGTGAGAGTCTGAGGCTCCCAAGAGCTTTACCCACCAATGTGTTGAAGGAGCGCGACACAGACGCAAGCTTTTCACGTTTAAGTGAGGTTGAAGCCAGCAGAATTGTTTGCTGATGCATGTTGTGTGTCACGGGTTACGTGCGCGTCTTTTAAGTGCTGCTGGCAAATACCGAGCAGCTCAGAGGTGTTAGGGAATCTTTATTTTATCCTCGGAGCACATGGGCACCTGGGCGTTTGAACATTACGTGAGCTTCTTGTCTGTCTGTGGTCAAAGTCATGCGTGTTGCTGGTAGAAGTTATGCACATTACTTTTCACAGTTCCGGTTTCGCAGCTTTAATTCAAAAGGCCCGTTTTTAAAGCTCTCCTTCTGTTGCCGTTTTAGGACTAGGAGGGCGCGCACGCCTGCGCTCTCGCTCGTGGTCCGAGCGGCCTGGACCTCGCGTGGCTTCTGGGGAGAAAAGCGAATCTGAACCAAACCAATGGCTCGCAGCCTCTCCGCGCGCCGCTGAGCCAGACCAGCCGTGAGCTGAGACCTCGGGCCGGACGAGGGAGGACTGCAGGAGCTCACGCCGCTTCGCCTCCGCCCTGAACAAGGAGCTTCTGTGATGCAGGCGTGACTTCCCAGGCTGGCGTGTCCCCTTGGCAGCCCACGCGATGACGGGCCTGTAACAGGAACCAGGACGGCAGTCATGCTGACTCTCACGGTGCACATGGCTCCCCGAGCCTGCAGACCCAGAGCCTATGTTTTCATCTGTATTTTCTTCCAAAAATAACTTCACGTAGCCGATTACCCTACTAAAAGTCCGCGTTAGACTAGGTGCTTTAGTTTTCATGTACAGTGGGTTCAGAAACCAGTGCTTCTGTCTGCGGAAGGCCACGTCTTGGTCACCCAAGCTCATTGGCTGAGGAGGCTGGAATCGGCTTCACTCTGCCGCCTCGGCCTTGCGTGGTTCGGAGGAAGCCAGCGGCCCGCCTGGAAGTCAGAGGACAGCCAGGCTTTCAGAGAAGCCACACTCCTAGCCTCAGCCCCTCCCACAGGCGCCTGGGAGGTAGCGAGGGGACGGAGTCAGGGAACGAGCGGGGAAAGGCTGCCCAGCCCCCACCCCCCCCAAACCGCTGCCGCACGCATTCCAGATACTCGCACACAAAGCTGAGCACGTCCTGTGAAAATCAGTTGACACGGGAGCGTCTGTTACTCTCTTCCTGTGACTGAGCTTGGAAGATGCAGCGTTTCTCTTTCATAGGAAAGCGGTATTTAGAAAGATGATGACTTTTCTCTCTCTCCAACCCCTCCCCCACCCCCTCCTCTGGCAGCCACCTGTCCTCTGCATCTTTGAGCTCGGTTGGGTTTGTTTGTTTTGTTTTGTCTCTTTTTGTTTTTGCATATCCTGCTAAGGCATTTAGAAACTACACCACACCCGGGCCCCCCGCTGCTGGAACGCATCACCACCAAGCGAGCAGCCTTCTGAGGCCACATTACATACATCCTGGGACCAGGAAAGGGAGCCGCCTGTGAGCGGCCTGTAGGCAAACAGCCTGTCACGTGCTGCACGCAGTCTGACCAGGGTATGACAGTGTGGCCTCTGATCTTGTCAGCTGAGTTAGGACAAGAGTGGCCCATCCCACCCAGATGATGCTGAAGTCGGGGTGCGGCGCTCCTCTGGGGGCGTTCGCCCCCCCTCCCCCCGCTCTCCCCTGGGTGTTTATGTGCGAGAAGTGCGTCTAGAGCCCCAGCTGAAGCGAGCCCGGCACAGCCGTGACGCGGGTGGTTCATTCCTCCTCGCCTTCCCGGCCCGGAGAGGGGTTACCTGAGCAGGATTTACCGGTAGTTTTTTGCTACTTGAACCTGCATGCCCAGATCTGCCCTCTGCCTTTTAACTGATTATATTAGCTCGCCCCGTTTGCACTTAAAGAAGAAAAAGACCTTTGAACATCAGAGTGCACGCAAATATTTCGTTCTGAACTACCCCACCCAAATCAGCGTCTTTTGTCTTTTACCCAAACTGAACATTAAACATTTGTCTCTCCTTGGACATTTTTATCGTCTAACTTAGGGCCCCACGCTTTTCTCTCTCTGCAAGGCACTAGCAAGGCCTCGTGGGCCCTCCTTCCGTGGCTGGGACAGCGTCTCTGTCCCCACCCTGAGGTTCTGACACGCACGTGCCAGCCTGCCGGGTCCAGGCCCCGCAGGACCTCCGTGTTCCCCTGAGGCAGGACAGCAGAGCATCTCGTGCTGACCCCCGACCTTTTGTGTCTACCCAGTGCCCAGTCATGACTGACTGGTTTCCATTTCTTGTCCTTTTTTAAAAGCATACACCAACAGTTCTTAAACTCTGGTATTCATCAGCTCTTATGAGAATTGCCTTAGGGAAACTCAGGTGAAATATTTGGGATGTGACCACAAGACGTTTGTGAACACGCAAGCAGGGTGGCCTCGCAGTGATCCACGCGGGCACCGTTGCCTGCGATGGGGTCGTTTCTGCTCCAACCAGGGGGAGAGCGAAGGAGGCCGGGGCTGTGCTCCTTTTGGTAACCTGACTCTGTTTTCCCTACGTGGAGCCTTCATTCACTTAGAGACGAATACTTGCTGGAAGGAGAAAGCCGGGTTGACAGGGATGGGACTTTGGCCAAAAGTCCTGACACATCACTTTCGATCAGCAGAGACATACTTAGGGTCGAAAGCTGATTTGATTTGATAGTGCATTTGAAAAATCCCGTTTTGTTGTTTTTAAAATCCAGATGAAGACATTCTACCCCCACCGACTATAGGGACGGACAGTGTTATATTCTACACTCTTTGTAAACACTTCAGGAAGAACCCGCTGTGCATTTCACATTGTTGGAACGCCCTCCCGCCAGCGCCCCGACGGCTCGCCGCGAGGGTGCTGGTGCCCCGGCCACGGAGCAGCGCCGGCGGGGCGCGCCCGGGCTCGCGGCGTTTCCTGCTGCAGAGACTCGGCGGCGGGAATGAGACGAAGGTTTGAAGAGCCGCTGCGTCGAGGCGAGGGTTTTCTTATTTTGTGTACATGGAATATATTTTTCAAATACAAATTTTTCTACATTAGAGAAAGTGTTAATGTTGCTGTTACCTAGGCTAAGCACTACTTACTGTCCATGCTAGTAAAAAAAAAAAAAAATCCCTTATTGCTTTAAGGTAGTCAGTTTGACTCAATTTAGATTTCATTGTTACTGCTTTGCATACTGGAGTTTTCTTATATGAATAGTTTTGTAAAGCCTTTTTTTTTATTTGTGAATAAAATTGTTACCTGGTACCCCTGTTTGCGCGTCCAGTGAGAAAGGGGCAGGTGGCGTGAGCGCACGCCTGCCGCTGTCACGGGAGGGCCACCCGCCGAGCCCCGTACGCTTTCGGGGGGAGATTTGAAATCCCTGCCACCTAGTGACCTGGTGATATTTCTCTGACGCATTGAGCTACTGAAAACACTTTGAGTTATTTGAAGAGCGTTGGTAGCAAGATTGTATTATGATCCCTTCCCGCCCCCCCTTTCATTTTAAGACACAAAGGCGGAAGTTCCGAGTGGAAGATGCCGTTTTATACTCATCCTTTGCGGAGGGCCGCAGGGTGTCCTCTGCAGGGTGGGGGCGGGGCGGGGCGGGGGAGGGAGAGGCACCCACGGCGCAGCACTGGACGCTGCACGAGTTTCCTCTTTCCTTCCTACTTCTCACCCCCCTTCTCGCGCAACCGCTTTCTCCCTTCTTCCCCTCAGGAACCTACAAAAAGCCATTAGGTTTAGAGAGGGGATTTTACACTTCTTGGGGGAAAAAAATGGGTTATTTGAAAGTGACACCATATTCTCTCAGCTGGTGAGTCTGGTGCTGAAGGACACTGTGCCCGAGGGGGGACAGCGGCTTCCCTCCCCTCCTGCCGCCGCGCCAGCCGCGCAGGTGGCCGGGCTCACGGGCCGGGCCGTTGGCTCTGAGACGGGGACTCAGCTTTGCGAGTCCTGACGGGAGGTCTGAGGGCTCCACGGTCACACAAACGGCCGATTTTCATTATTACCACTCTTACGAAAGTCTCGTTGCTATTGGCTGCTTGTCATCCTGAGTTTGTCCCATTTGAACTGGGGAAGATACATAAAGCATATAAGTACAGCTTAAATGTGTCCTTTGGTCTATTGTATCTAAGAACTTTCAGCAAGGCCTGGTGTGTGATTCTAAGATGTAATTAATTACACTGAGCCATGCCCGCAGCAGGCGGTGCGGCTGCTGACGTCACGGTCCGGCCCGAGGAAGGTCACAGGGTCCCGCCGCAGAGCCTGAGCGGGCCAGGCTCGGTCCTCTCCTAACCTGCCCGCGGCAGCCTGGGCATTGGCGTGATTTATGGCTGCTTTCAAACCGGCCCCTCCGAAAGACACAAGCTTTAAGTTCACTGGCAGAACCCCTTCTTTCTGGCACTGTGGGTGGTCTCCTGAAGCAGGTTTCAATGCGTGTATTGTATCAAGACAGGGCCTCCTTTCTTTTTCTCTTCGTTTCCAATGGCATTAAGGATGCCTATTTAAGGCAGAAGCGGCTGTGCCCTGCCGTGTTTGGGGTTGAAGTTAGCCAGCAGAACACTGCGCAGGGGTCTCCTCACCTCGCCTGACTGTTTCCAGTAAACGGGGGATCCCAGGATGCAGCCAAGCCCACGAGGGGGCGGGCCCAGGCGTCAGGCGTGAGTGGTTTCCCCTGGTGCTTTCCATGCAAGCCTAACTCCCCGCAGGGGACTCCTAAGAGGCCTCCTTCACTGTCTGCAAACGATCGTGTGTGTACCTGGTCGCACAGGCGTGCCCTCGGCTGCAAAAAGCCATGCCAGGTGAAGCAGGCTCGCAGAGGCAGGAGAGAAACAAGCCTTGGAAGGATTTATAAAATGGGTCTTGATTGTGAAGGCAAATGCAAATTCTCCTTGGACCCAGGGCGCAGGGCTATCCTGGGGGAGGTCAGCAAGGGCCCAGGAGCTGGGGGGCGACGCCCAGTGGGCCCTGGAGGGCGGCGTGGGCTCCCCGCACCGTGGGCGCGGGGGGCTGCGGGAGCCGGCTGAGCCCTGGAAGGCCCGGCTTGTTCTGGGAGCCATGGGGACCGTGCGGCAGGAGGCCGGGGAGGGGCTGAGTTTCATCCAGCTCGTGTCCGGTGGGCTCTGCCCCGGGCTGCGACTGACCCCGAAGGGAATTGGCTTGCCTTGAAACAAATGGGCCACGTAACATGGAACTCTAACATCTCTAGCCTTTCAGGGCAGAAGAACCCTAGGAATTGAGAGGACGTGGCCACTTGGGCCGGGGGACAGGCGGACTCTCGGTCCCTGGCTTGAGAATAGGGGGTCCCGAGATTGTTTTCGATCATCGAGGTCACCTGTGTCCCATCTTGATTTTGAGGCGGGGGGGTGGTGTGTGTGGCCAGGGCCACACCTGAGATGTTTTATGTTCAGCACGTGGCTCTACCACCTGCTCCCATCAAATCCACGGGCGACGCTCCGCCCGCCCTCGTGGGGCCTCCGGCCAGCTTCATGCATGCTCATGGCTCAGGCCGATGGTCCTGAGAGAGAGACGAGGGTTCAGAGGCCACTGTCCATTTCCCACAACCAGGTGGTGCCTGTGATACCACCTTAGACCTGGGCGAGCAGGCGCCCTGCCCTGGCCCTGCACCTCAGGGAGCCCCGGTGCTTTGGAGAGTCTTGATATGTCCTAAATCCCCTGCAAAGGCGAGGACCAGGCATGGCTGATGTTCAGGGTGCCCGGAGCCGGGAACAAGTCGGGCGTGGCCCACGGTCCTGGTTGTCCTTCAAGCCCTTCCCTTACTCTCGCCCTGGCATTTGGGGACAGATGCTCTGAAGATCGAGTCTCACCCCCTGGGTTTTCCTGGGGCCCTGTGGCTGGGACTGGGCCTGAGGGAGTGGCCTGCTGAGTGGGTCTTCCAGAGAGTAAGACCCAGACGGCATTTGTAAAGCCCTGAGGTCTGAGGTCCAGGTTATCTCAAAGTCGGACTGCAAGGCCGCGTTCTCTGATGGCGGGTCTCCGACCACCTCGGTTCCGAGAGAAGACTGGGCTCAGCTTCTGCTTCCTGTGCTTTGGCACCGAGGGGCCGGGTGGCCACGGCGGGGGCGGGGGGGCAGCAGCGGTAGAGGGGAGGAGTGGGCATTGGGGGGTCCTCCGAAGATCAGGGGTTCAAGGGCGCGCTAGAATCTCACTGCTCTGCCAGACTTTTCAGTGCCTCAGCTGATTCTCCCTTAAACATAAAAAGGCTGAAAAAGTAGCACGTGAGGGAAAGATCAGAATTTTGAAAACTCCAGCTCATCCTGTGAAAATCCACCCAATTCGGTGAGCCTGGGCCCGGGTGTGGGGGGTGGAGGAGCACAGCCGTGCCAACTTGGATCGATGGGGCGCACCTGAGAGCTGGACGGGACCCCCCCACCTCCGTGAAGTCCAGAGCATGGACAGATCAATATGGGGAAAGTGAGGCCCAAGAAGGAAGACAATGACACGCGGTCTTTTTGGTCATCACATTATCATCCGCATATACCACCGGCACGTTCCTCCGCTGCTTGGTCTGTTTCAAACACCTGCCTGCCGCGCCTCCCCGCAGGGAGCCGGCAGCTGCAGGCAGTTGGGACGGTCAGCAGTCACGGGAGTCGCCGGGATTCGTCCCGCAGCTGAGACCTGCCCCCAGAGGGGCCGGCCCCCGAGGGGTCCGGTTCTGAAGCCGCCCCCTGCAGGTGGGGGTGAGCTTCTGAGTCGGGGGCACGTGTAAACCACTCTCAAAGTCTGTGATGAGGGGTGTGGAGATCAAATAAGTTTCCAGGATCAAGAATGTCTGTTGTTCCCTGGCCAGGTAGCTCAGTTGGTTAGCATGTCATCCCGGTGAGCCAGGGTTGCAGGTTCGCCCCCCAGCGGGGGCACACACAAGCAAGCAGGGGGGCCTGAAGCTGTGGAGCAACAGGCCAATGTCTCTCTCTTCCTCTCTCTAAAATCAATAAAAAATATTTTACCAAATGTCTGTTGTAAACCTGCTCATCTGCAATTTATGGCGTGCTCCTAACCCACTCTAACTCTAAAGATACTGAGATAAGCGGTTAACGTCGGCCGGAAGGGAAGCAGATTATTGAGAACGCCGTCCAAAAGGCTGGAATCAAAGCCAGCAGATGTTGATAGAGGCTCAACGTATTAAGGATCTCATTTTACAAGGGTTGGACTTGAGCCCTCCTGCACCACAGAACAATCCGTGTGTTGTTTTTAAGGCTCCATCTTCAGCCGGAGTGGGTTCCTTCTTCCAGCACGGACCCCCTCCATCGCGTAAGAGAAACGGCAAGCGGGGTTCACCTCTGCCCCTGACCGGCAGCCCCTCCCCCACAGAAGGAACTCAGCGGGTCACCGCACCCGTTTCCCAGATGAGCAGCCCCAGTGAGTTTATGTTTTCATCACAGGTCCTGTCTGAGCCTTTCCGGCAGCTTCTGGGGGGCGCTGGCTGGCAGGAGGCAGGCCGTGGCGGCCATCGGCACCCAGGGAAGGTCATCCTCTGCGACCTGGGGGTGGCGGCTGCCCGTTCACCGAGGCTCAGCGAGCCTCCCACTCATGGAGGGGACGAGGATACCAGTCAAAAGAGACAACAACGAAGGGCAGCGACTGAAAGGGGGTCCAACGTGGACAATAACGCGAGGAGGACAGGGATCCCAAACACGGTTATTAATGGCGGGGAGATAAAGCCTTTGGAAAACGCAAACACTGAAGGAGACCTCAGGGGAAGGAAGAAAAAGCCAGCAAATGACACGTGAGCCAGCCGAAGCGACCACACGAAACGCGAGCCTTCCCGGAGCGCATAGTTGAGGGAGCCGGTCACAGGCACGGGCAAGAGCATTTCCCCCTGAGCACGCAGAGACCGCACCCCGGGCCCTGGGACCCAGGGGGGCTCGGAACTGACGGCGGGGCCGGGAGGGAAGGCACCAGCCAGGGAAGGGAGAGGGAGGCGTCGGTTTTAGAGAAAACCAGCAAAGCTCGGTGCGAGGGGAGGCTGGAAGGAAGACGGCCCTGCCCCGGGGCGAAGGAGAGGCCCGCGGAGGGAGGCCGGCCGCGGGCCTGGCAGGTCAGCTAACGGGTGTGGCCGCACGGCGCCCGGAGACGCCCGCGGGGCCTGCCGGTGGCAGTGGCTCTTTGAGGCACGGAGAGGCCAGGCAGCGTCGCAGCCGTGCTGGGGCCTGATCTGCCCGCAGCCGGGTCTTGGGTGTGCTCGGCAGGGAGGGGCTGAGGTTCCTCCCGCCTCGCCAGGTGACCCACCGCTGCAGTGACCCCATCGAAGGCTGAAGCTCCCCAGGCCCTGGCTACCTTTGCCCACCAAGGCGCGGCCTCTGAGCAGCGGCCTGAGCAAGGTCACTCACTCCTCACCAGGTCCTATTCGGGGGAGCTGTTTTCTGCCCATGTTTTCACAAGCAGCCAAGAGAACAGCTGGACGCTGTGGAGGACAGGGAGGCAACAGAGTGGCAGAGACGGGGGCTCAGCTCTCAGGCAGCAGGGAGCTGAGTGGGGAGGCACAGGGGGCCCCGGGGTCCGGGCCTGGAAGGCGTGGGCAGGGACCAGCGGCCCTCAGCAGCCCCCATGGGCAGGCGACGGCAGGCTGGAGGCAGCTCGCATCCCCGGGGCCGCTCCCGAGCCCAGGCCGCCTCAGCTGCACCAGACACACGAGTCCTTCAACCAGGTGCAAACGTGGACGAGCCGTGGGCCCATCCCAGTGCTACCCGCTCACGGCGCACAACTGCTGGGTGGGACCCTCAGCAGGGAGCAGGGCGGGGCCCCCGGAAATGGATGTAGAGGGTCCAGGAGAACGGAGGTGGGAAAGGGGACCTGAGCGGGGGTGCCCGGGGCCTCCAGAGCCACCGGGGAAGATGCTGGGGGCGGGGCGGGGACGGACGTGCAGGCTCCTGCAGAGAAGCAGGGTCTGGCCCGGAGGGGGAGCAGGAGGCGAAGGCGGGGGGCTCTCTCTGCAAAGGCGCGAAGTGACCCGTGGTGACGAAAAGCTTGGATTCTGGAGCCCCGTGGCTGGATTTGAAGCTGTGTGACCTTGGGCAAGCTACTTTGCTTCTCTCTGTGCCTCAGTTTCCTCTGCCATAAAATAAGGATCAGCCCGGCCGGGGGCAGCTGAGCTGGAGTGTCCTTCTGTGCACCAAACGGCTGCGGGGTCAGCCCCCGGGCGGGGTGCGCATGGGAGGCAGCCGACCGGTGTTTTTCTCTTCCCCCACTCCCTCTCTCTCTCTAAAAATCAATAAATACATCCTCTGATGAGGATTTTTAAAGAAGGGATCTACCTCTCAGGATTGTTCTGAGGATGGTTAATGTGTGCAAAGCCCATGGAAATCTGCGTGGCACAAAGAAGGTGCTGGTTAAATACGAGCAAAGGTCTTTTGTGTCTCGTACTCAGAGAACTTGGAGGAACCCAGGGATAGTGGACAAGGGGACAGCGAGCCGGTGGCAGAACGGCTGGAGGGAGCGGCAGGGAGGGGCCGCAGGGACGGGTGCTGCCCACAGGCCAGGCCCGGGGGCTTGTGGGAAGTCAGAAGAGAAGTAGCTTTCTACTTCTTATTTTATAGATTTAAAAATATATGACCTTTACAATTGCATTTGAAATCAATTTTCCAATTACAGGACCTACAGCACTAAAATTAAAATACTCTGGTATTTTTATATTGCGTAATTCAAGAGCTGTAGGAAGCTGTTGCTTAAACACATATTTACTTGTGGCCAAAAGAACAAACAGAAAACAAATGTCAGAGTTTAATTATTTGACTCAAAAAATAGATAATGCTAGGGCAGCGTAAGGAGAAAACGGAGTTCTACAAAAAAGAAAAAAAAAATGGTTGTCGAAAATGGTAAAATTAGCAACCAAAGCAAAAAACAGTCCCCATTTTAATGCTTGTGACATCCTGCGCCGAGTGAGAGGCTCCGTGTCCGGCCAGGCTGGTGGCCGGGACGGCAGGGGGCGGGGCTCGGGTCACGGCCTGGCTCAGACTCTCGGGCGGGGTCGCGATCTGTCTCTCAGACGATGGGGAAGACACCGGTTTTTAAATTATCTCATAAGACAGTCGCCCATGCTTCTCAAATACGTATGCCCCTTACTAAAAGCCACATCGCTACACGTGAGGGATCGGGATCGGACGGCCAGGCTCCCCGCGCTCTGGGTCACAGCACGGGCTGCGGCCCTGGCTCCCTGACTCCTGCAGGAGCGAGCAGGCCCCAGCGGCCTGCGTCCTCTTTCTCGGCCGCGCTGCCCCGGGCCGGCTCTGTCTCCCTGCTCTCCAACTTGGGGCCCTCGTCTCTTCCGTTCAGGCGGCCAGCTAAGATTTGGGGGGAGGCTCGGAAAAAGGAGGCCCCTGGGTGGGCCCCGGTCCTGCGCTCCTGCCTGGCTCCAGCGCCTGGCAGCTCAGCACTGCCTGCCCTGCCGCACCCCTGGGCGTGGGCGGCGTGTTTCCGGCGCGGCCTCTTCCCCGGGCCGGCCGAGAGAGTGGTATTGCCGCGGCCTTGGCCACAGCGACCTCCTCATACTGTGAGAGTCACCCAAGCCAAAGCGCACCCAGGTCGCCGCCACTGCTGGTCCCTGCAGCCCTGGACGGAGTCCCTCCTCCAGCCCCTAAGTCCCGACGACGGGACCGGGAGCAGGGGGACGCGGCGAGTCCCGGAGAACTGGGCTCCAGCCCCACCAGGCACCCGTGTGGCCCCGGCCCCGTGCCACAGCCCCACCGCGTCCCTCTGGGCAAAGCAAGTGCCTCCGGCACCGACCCGGAGAGCCCAGCCCGGCTCCCGGTGACCACGCTGCCCGCCAGGCCCCCTGCCCTGGGGAGTGACTATGGTTAAGATGAACAAAGTGTCTGAACGCAAGACAAGGGAGAGAATGGACGTTATCAAGGCCTGAGGGTGGAGCGTCCTCACCCCAGGCCCAGGCCGGCTTTCTGTCCGCATCCTGCTGAGTCCCAGGTGCTGAGTGAGTAAGCAACAGGCCCTGGGCCGGTGACTGCCTGTGTGACCTCCTGCAGGTGAATGGCGCCTCCCTCGGGCCTCTCCCGGACCCCTCTCCACACAGGCTTCCGAAAACCCACAGCCGAGGTCACCAGGGGAAGCCTGGAAACCCTCGGGGCGCCTGGAAGGGCCGAGGCTTGGAGAAGCGACGGCTGAGGGTGGGAGGTGTCTTGGGGTGGCAATCCCCAGGCAACGGGCTGCGTGTCCTCACACCTCCGAGGTCAGAGGACGACGGAGAAGCGTCTCCTCCCCTTTGATTGTACAACAGCCGCAGAGATGTAAGGAGGTCTTTAAAAAAAATGCTCAAAGCTCAGGAAATTCGACACTTGGTTTCCACGGCAGCGCTTGCTCTGCCCACACGGCCCCGCTCGCCAGCCAGTGGCAGGCGGATGGCTCTGCCAGACCCCACTTGAAAGAGAGCGGTTTGCTTGGCGCTCCCTGGAGCTGCAAGTCTGCAGATCACAAGTCCACCGTAAATACCGGGCGATGCCCCTCAGGCTTAGTTCCCCCACCCTCCCAGCCTGGATACACGGGTGTCCTGGGCCGGAAGGGGCAGCCCGTGCCCAGCCTGGCCGCCACGCCGGCCAGCGGGCCCCTGGCCGGGGCCCCCGCCCACCTCCAGCCCATGCGGTCAGTCAGCGCGTGCCCAGCTCGGTGCTGGGCACTCCCTGTGAAATGGCCGTGTGTCCGCACCTCTCCGCTGAGGCCTACGGTGCCTGAGGCCATTCTAAGTGCCTGGCACGCGGCGACAAACCAAACGGTGCTCCGCCACCAAGCGGCTTGCGATGGAAGCGAGGGAGATGTTCTCCTGTCATGAAATAAACATCATATTTGGTACAGACGAGCGCCAGGGAGGAAACGACCCAGGGACATGCGGGAGATGGCGGTGTGGGGTCTCCGTCACGGGGCTGCGGGGTGGGCTCAGGCCTGGGGCGTGCACCGCTAAGGCGTGGAGCTCGCCGCGCGGAGCCAGAGCTCAGACCCAGTCCTCGGGTTGCAGGGAGCTGTGCTCTTGCTGCTATGCTGCCGCCCAAGGCCCCAGCGTGACGTTAACTTCTGGTCCCAAGGCCCCGCAGATGTCCGCCCTGTGGTGATGGGTCGATGGCGGGCGCCGGGGCAGTCGGGAGTCCTTGGGGTCCAGAGCGTGTGGCCACCAGCAGCGTCTGTCCGGGAGGGGGGCCTGGTGTGGGCTGAGAGCCGATGCTGCAGGGGGCCCTCTGGGCACGGACGGGGGTCACAGCCGGCACCTCGGCGCCAGGAGTGGCTGGTCTCCGGTGCAAACGCTCCCGTTGTGGCCGCACCATGTTACCAAGGTGACGCCAGTGACAACGGCGTGGGAAGAGGTGAGTGTGACCGGCTCCTGGGGCCGGTCTGCGGGCGCCCCGCTCCCCACGGGGCGGAGGGCGCTGGTGCCGGAGGCCACGCGCTGCAGACGCTGAGAGTGTGGACGCTAAAGCCCGACAGGCCAGGCCCAAAGCCTCGCTTTATTAGCTGTGCGATTTTAGACAGGTCCCCTGACCTCCCTATGCCTCGGTTTACCCTTCGGGAAAATGAGGACAGCAACGGAACCCACAGTAACTTTGTATTTTTTAAGTGTTTAAAAAGCACCTACCATGTAGTAAGTGATGTTTAAGGGTTTTCCAAATAAAATACTAAAATATCAGGCAGTTCAATAAGACTCATCGGTAAGATGGCCGTCATAGGTTATACCCATTACTTCATCCCGGACGACCCTCCATTGCGCCGAGTTATTTCTTTGAATATTTATCTCACAGACTTTTTTTCATGCTTCTCTATCCAACGGGACCTGGGTATGAATTTTGCTGAGTACCAGGCACCAAGTATGAAGGTTTGTCTTCCATCTACTGAGGCAGATGTTAAAATCCTACTTTCCCACACAAAGAACGTGACCACATCCAAGACGGCGAGTGGAAAGGCCTGGCCCAGGCGTTTGCCCAAATCTATCAAATCCGAAACCCGTGTTTCTTCCAGGGGGGCCGCCTGGGCCCCAAGCATGACTTCCAGCGGACTCGCTGGCCCGTCGGCTTTTCTTTCTTTTCTTCCACAATAAAGTTGAGTTGAAATATTCAAAACCCAATGTGGTTTTCCTCCCAGAAATGCTGCATTTTAGGCATTCGTATCAGTAAATTAATTAGATAAATGTTACATCCCACTTGTCTCCCACTTGCATGGGCCTCAGTGTCTTTTGGTCTTAGTGTTCTTTCAGTTTACCTGTTCCTCCTGATGACTCGTCTGTCTCCGTTCACCTGTTATTAACAAGTGCCAAGCTGTGCTCTAGGAACTAGGTATGCAATGGCAAGCAACACAGCAACGTGTCCCAGCTGTGACATCTAAAGGTAAACAAAGTTACTCTCAACATTCATTCCTTCATTCCTTCATCCATTCACTTAGCAAAGTTTTATTGAATGCCAGCTGTGGGCCAGACATTGTGTTACATACAAAAGAAAGGACACAATTCTTATCCTCAGGAGAAAGTTCTGTATAGGAGGAGATGCATGCCTAAAGCATTTAATTGCATCCTGTAGAGAGGTCCGCTGCTCCTCCAGATCAGCTAAGGAGTAACAAGTGGTGAAAGCCACTTAGTTACCATCGCTCACCTGTGGCAGAGCCCTCAGCAGTCAGAGCCCCAGCCTCTGAGACACCAGAAAGCACACAAAGTAAAGGAAACCAAGTCAGGACTGCAACAATCTATCAAAGGGAGGACCCGTGTGTTCCGTTTCTGTGCTCGCTCTTTCCAGCGCCATTCCCAAGACACCGCAGCGCCTGCGAACCCTCTGGCCATCACGGTCAGACAGGTGGAACTCTCTCACTCGGTAAGAGCCACCCTGAATTCACGATCCCTCCCACTCAGGATTCCTGGGAAGGCCGGCTCGCTCCCTCCAGGTGCACGTCCGAGCCCTTGGGCGGGGTTATCGTACTAGTGTCGGAGAGCCACGTTTAAAACGCGTGGCCTGACCACAAGGCACACCTGACCGCTTGCAGCTGGAGCAGGCTCTTCCCCTGAGGCCTCTGTCCTGCCTCGGTGCATCAGGCCATCAGCCGAGGCTGTGACTATCTCGGCGTTGCCTGGGGAGCGGGCCACATGACCGCCAATGTCTCAGACAATCCAAGGGGGTTTAAACTACGGCCGGGTGGTCCTATTTTGCAAAGTAGACAGGAAGAGACTGCAGGGCCCGGCCTCCCTTCCCCTCCCCCCTTCTCTCCCTAGAACGTCCGGGGGCCACCGTCAGGCTTGGCCCCACACGGCCCACGCCACGCCCCACATACACCTTTAATTTTGAAAACCACCTCCTTTTTCCTTGACAAACCAACAAGGTTTTTGTGGGTTTTTTTTTTTTTTGAAGAGTCACTTAGAAACTAAAGTAAATTAAAAAGTGATGACATTGCTATGGGTAGCAACATTATACAAGGAGGAAAAACGACACCATATCAGGGTTTAGCAGGGAGCTGAAGTGATGTTCTGCAAAGGTATCATGGCCTGAAATAGCCCCGCCACGCCCAGCGCCGGGCGCACCTGTCATACTTTTTGGAAAATTTGGAGCCCGGCGTGTAGGTGTGGAGGACTCTGTAAAGCCACTGGTGTTCTGGGGTTTGGCCTCGCCCACTCCCAGCCCCGGGCCGCCTCTGCCAGTCTGTGATTGGTCTCTGCCACCCGCCCTCCCTGCCACCCAGTCTGTGCCCCCAGCAGCGCTGGACGGGGCGCGCGTCTTACTGAGACCGTCTGCCGCACCTGCTGCCTTCAGCTTCCAGAAGCCAACTCAGCCCCTCACTCTGCATTGAACCTTGCCATCCCCTGGCCTGCCGCTACGTTGGGACGGCCTCAGAGACCCTCCCGCCACGGCTGTGGGGGGCGGTGCCCACCTGCCGCGGCAGGCCGCGCCCCTTCCCTGCGCTCCCACGCACGACCCGAGGGCCCCCGGCCCGGGAGGAAGGCCCACCCACTGCAGTTGCGCTCTGACGCCCCACGGTCTCTGCGGGCCTTAGAGCAGCCTCCTGGCCTGTGTGTGTCCCACCGTGAGAGAGGGGACGAGCATTTCCTCAGCAGGTTTCTGAGGGGGCCAGCTCACAAGTGGTTTATTGAAAATAAACACGTGAGAGAGTTTAATAATTATCTAGTAACAAATGAAGTTTTTACTGAAGAGGCAGGCGACATGAAGGCGAGACAATAAAAAATACATTCAAGTGTTTTGTTTTTTTAAAGATCCTCACCTGAGGACATGCTTATTGATTTTAGAGAGAGGGGGAAGGGAGGGAGAAAGAGAGAAACATCGATCGGTTGCCTCTCCTTCACGGCTGAGAACTGAAGCCACAACCCAGGCAGGTGCCCGGACCTTTCAGGAACTGAACCTACCACCTCTTGGTTTATGGGACGATACTCCAACCAACGGAACCACACCGGCCGGGGCTCAAGTTTGTAATAATTAATAATGTAGTGGTCCTTTCACCACGGCATTATAAACCATTGGAAAATAGTGAAAAACAGAAGCAGAGCCCTAAAATAAATAAATCAATCAATAAATCTAGCTACCTGTTCCATTTCTTCCCTTCTCCTTCAATGCAGAAGCTAGGGAGCTGCTGCCATGAGCTAAAGACACAGAACACACGCTGCACAATTCCGCTTGCACTCGATCCCTAGAATAGGCGAATTCACAGGACACAAAGCAGAACGGGGGTTGCCAGGGCGAGGGAGGGGAATGGAGGGCCCTGAGGTGACTCAGGAGTTTGGGAAGGTGCGAAGCTCCGGACCTGGGCGGTGGTGATACCTGCACAGCAATGCGAACGCACTTAACGCCACACAATTGCTCCCTTAAAAGTGGTTACAACGGTGACGGCGACGTTAGGTACATTTTGCTACAATTGTTAAGACGTGAGCGAGAAAACCGAGTGCTTGGAACTCACAAGTGTTGTCCTCAAATACACTGTGTGTTTCTGTCATTTCCGTGCCTTCCATTGAGCAGAGGAGCAAAGCAGACGCCGGGCTCAGGGAGGGCGGAGCGTGTGGGGTCCAGGTATGAGATGTGGGGCCTGGCGCGGGGCGCTCCGCCACAGCGCGCCTTTGGAAGCGTCTCTCTAGGAGGCCGCTGGAGACAACACTGAGACGGTGCGTGTGGGCTACTGTCCAGTCGCTGGGAGCGCGAGGTGCCGGGTGGTGCTGGACCCCCGTCCCCTGGGTGAGCTTCCGAGTGCGCCCTTGACTTCGGGCCAGCGAGCGAGGCCTGCACCCTGCCCCGCACACAGCGAGGCCTGCACCCCGCCCCGCACACAGCACCGCCGATGCCAAATGACGTGTTTACAAATGTGTGGTTCCCACGAGGTCCTTTTCCCTTAGCTTTCATTTTCATCCGATCCCACAACATTCACTCTCCGGGAAGCAATATGTGGCAACTTTGTTCTTTCAAAAAAGCCTGACTCCCGAAAAGTGGAACGTATGTTATTTCATTTCACCGCAATCTTTGTGTGTGTGTTTTTTGGGGGGGGAATAAAGAAGGTTGGCATATTATCATGACGAGGGGGATGTTTGACTTGTCTAAAGACTTGTTATGTAATAAACGTGGAGAGTTATGGTCAATGCACGTGCGTTTAGAGCCCTGGGTGCGTCCGTGGGAGCTGCCCCCTATCAGGGACGGCCCGAGATCCGGGCGGCCACCATTCTGCGCATGGAGCGCTTGGAGCACTTGGAGCGCTTGGAGTCTGCCTGGCCACGAGAAACCGATGAAGTGGTCATTCAAATCAGAATGGAAAAGGAGTCCTTTCCAAACACACGATGTCAATGCTCTTGGAAGGGGCATCTTGTAAGTGAGAACGTGGTTATGAGCGTGTGTTGGGGGTGGAGGGGCAGTGGCAGACTCGGCGTGGTGCCCGACAGGGGGACGCAGCCCCCTCGGGGCCCCGGCTCGGGGCTGGGAGCCCCCGACGCAGGCTCTGCCGCGGCCCCAAGGGGAAAGGCGGCTGTGCCGGCCGCCTCGCGGTCCCGTGGGCTGCAATTCCATGCGCAGGCTGCTCATCGCTGTGCTCGGGGCCCCGGGTCTCGGGCTGAGTCCTCTTCCTGCCCTTCCTGTTTGCGGCATCAGGGGTCTTCGTGCCACTGAGGAAGGTGCCAGCTGGTCTGTTCGGGGTGACGGGCCTGCGGGTAATAGCGTGAGAAGATGCCCTCAACCCCAGCCAGCAAGCGGGGCCTGGAGGGCCTGGGGCGGCGGCCGCCTGCGTGCTTCTGTGGCTCCTGTTTTGGTTCCCCTTTTCTCCGGGCCAGCCCAGCACCGCGGGCTGGCCCCCTGAGTTTTCGGGTCCCTGAGGCTCCCTGAGGCTGGTTCCTGGAGAGGCGGGGGCCGCTCAGCAGAGCCTGCAGCACGTCCCTGAGGGCTCCCTCCCACCCCCAGGGCGGCAGACGGAAGCTTCTGCCCCGGGGCCGACAGGAGCGCTCCTCTCCCAGGCTGCGGACGGGCTGGGTTACCGTGCACACTTGGGAACACAGACTCTTCTCTCAGCGACTGATGCACCCGGAGCAGGGTTCTGGCCGCTCTCCTGCTGCCTTGTCCCAGTGCCGTGGGGGACTCCCTTCAGCGGCCTCTTAGGTGGGAGTCCCGTGCGGCAATTCTGTCCTCGATGGCTGTCATCCTCTCACACGGTGACACCTGAGGTCCTTGGTGGACCCGCGATGACCACAAGGTTCTGTCTGCGAGACATGGACCCAGAGGAACCCCCAGCGACGGTCCCAGGCCAGCTGCTGCTCTCCGCTTCTGTAGCCACAGGCTCCGGCCCCGGGTTGGCTGCTGCCTGCCGCAGCCTTTGGCCCTGTTTGGGGGGTGCAGGAGGCTGTTGCACCCTCGGGGAAGGGGAAGCTGACTCTGGACTTGCGTCCCAGAAAAATGCACTCACGCACAGGGCTTTGCCTGTGGGTGTGGGTGCTCCGAGGGTCTCTCCCAGCCCATCGCTGCTGTACGGCGGCTCTGCAGCCTCTGCCGACCGCTCGCCTTTAGTGGCGCGATTCCCGTCGTGGGGTGCAGGGGGGAACCCGTCATTCCTCTGCTTTTGAGTGACCGCGAGGGGTCAGATCCCGTTCTCAACGCTGAGCAGGCAGCGGTGCCGGGACATGTGCTCACACCGCACTAGCACTTCCACCTCAGAGGCAGGGAGACAAGGGGCAAACAGTCAAACAAGCTAGACGATGATTTCGGACCCTGATAAAGGAAGGAAAAGGTATAACAGGTGGTGCTGGGGAGAATGTGTCCCGAGAAGAAGCAGGAAGGCCTCTGAGGTGAGACCCCCAGGGTGAGAACTGCCTGTTGAGAGCTGCGGACAGGCAGAGACAGCGAGTGTGGGCACAGGCGAGCGACCGGGAGAGGAGAGGCGGCGGGCGTGCCCGGGGAGCCGTGGGCAGGACGGGGCGCACGAGGACAGCGCTGGAGGGCACGGCCGCGTGTGCCTCGTTTCATGGGCTCTGGGCCTGGGGGGGAGGGCCGGAGCGCCCTGCCCGCACGCTCCCCAGGCAGCCTGCCCCTGCAACCTTATCTTGCTTCGCTCCTCCCCTACGGCGCCTCCATGCTGCCTGGAAATGAGCTCATTCTGGCCTGTGTCTTCTCTCCGTGGGGCCAAAGCAGCCGCATCTCACTGGTCTGAGCATTTTGCTGACCCAGGAATTGTCCATTTTTGGCTCCCAGAAGTATTTACTGAGAGGAAGCAGCTGGCACGCGGGGGGCCCTGGCCCCCGGCGGGTTAGTGTCGGGATGATTTCTGACCGGCCTGAGGCCAGGTCTGCCTCAGGTGACCTCCCGGCAGAGGGCCCTGTCTTCTGTGGGCGACCCCCAAGGCCTTGCTGCTCAGCAGGTTTACTCACAGCTGCAGTGTGCACATGCTTTCAACGCACTTGTGCCAGGCGGCCAATGTTATAAACCAAATTGATTAACTATGGGAACGGTTAAACGCGTAGGTAAATAAATGTCTCAGTGCCGTTTGCGGTGGAGAGTCCCCCTTCGCCATGTGAGGGGCGGAAGAGGGCCTGTGCACACGTCACACAAACACGCGCACACATGCACCCCGTGTGGCCGAGGGAGGGCGCCCTGGTCAGATGGCACCAGATGACATCAAGTGACGCGGGGACCCCTTGTCCCGGGGACCTCAGCGGGCCCTGCCGCAGCTTTGCCCCCTCCTGCACAGGTGTCCAGCCGTTGGACCTCCCGTCTCTCTTCAGGCTGCGACACGTCTCCGGACGGACGGCTGTTTGTCGGGGTCCTGCCTCCTTGTCCACGCTAACTTTCAGGAAGAAACCGAAGGGATTCCGAAACTCAGAGCCGCCAGCTCCGGGAAGAGCCGTGGGCCCAGAGTCGTCGGCGAGGCGCCCGGCTGGGGCTGGGGCTGGGGCTGGGGCTGGGGCTGGGGCTGGGCCTGCCTGCGGCTGCCTGAGCACCAGGCCCCTGGCGCGGGAACGAGGCCTTCTCTGAGGCGTCTGCCTGAGGATGAAGGCGCATCACAGGTGGGGAACCCGAGCCGGACACGCAGGGCAGCGGAGGCGCCAGGCGCGCCCGTCCCTGGCTTGGCCGTTTGCTGCTGAGGGTGAGGGTGGGGGCGGGGCGGCCGGACAAGGCCCGGCGCAGGTGAGGGGCACAGCCTGAAGAGTCGCAGCACTTGGCCACCGCCCCCAGGAGTGAGGGACACAGGGCCGAGCGCTCTGCTGATCACCCTCGTCCGAGCACCGTCCAGCAAAGGCAGGCACACAAGGGCGGGAGGGGCAGGGAGGCCGACGTCATGTTTATCCAAGCCCCGCGCTCGCTCCAGAGACCACAGGGTGATTCCAGACGGAGGCAGTTTGTCCATTTCCCGCCACGGGCCGAGGATGTCCACAAAGTTCCCATGGAAAAGATAGGGGCTACCGAGTCCCAGTTAACAGTGAGGACACGCAGGCTCATCACGCCCCGGCCCCCGAGCGCGTGAGGAACGGCGCTTGCCCGGAGTCGTCTGCTCCCAGCACCACGACTGCGCCATCGTGCCTCTGCGCCAGGGAGGGTTGGAAAATGAGAGGTCCGCACACAAGTGAGGGATTGGGGCGATTTCAGGGCTCTGGGCTTTGGGGAAACCCTGCTGGGTCTCTTCAAACACAATTTCACTCCCACTTCCGAACCCCGTCCTCCAGGGAAGCGTCCTTAAGATTCCGCAAAGTTCAAATGACACTGAAATGCCGAGGTTTTGCTCCTCAAATTCTCGAGGACCAAGATCGACAGTCCAGAGCGGGTGCGCGCTAAGGAGACACGTTCTCGTACACCGCTCGTGGTAGTGAACGTCGGTACCAACTTTCTAGATAGAGAGGTGGCCACACGTGTCAAAAGCTTTAAATATGATGCATTATATGACCTAGGAATTCCACTTCTGGGACTTTGTCATAAGGAAATTACTATAAATGTCCACAAAGATATTAAATTTCTATGTGGTCTGGAAACAATGTAAATGGATCCTATCTAGTTGGCTGAATGAAGAGCAGGACTTTTCTATGTTGGAAATGCCGCTTCCCTCGCCTCTAGTTTTCTGAGCTTTTCCTCAATTTCCCTGGCTTCTTATCCCAGCTCCTTCCTCCTCCCCACAGTTACAGTGGGTGGTGAGTTTCGGGCGCTGGGTGGAGGCGACCAAAGTCCGTCCCCTCGGAGGAGCTGCCCTTTCTTCATCCTCTCCACGGGCCAATGGGTGCGTGGGGCCCCGGGGAACGGTGTGCTTTTCACGTGATCACCCAGGACCATGTGACCTGACGAGTTTGTCCTTGCAGTTTAACCCAGTTTGATTTTAGATTTATCTTATTTGCAGCCAAAAGCATCCTTGCCACTCTTGACATTCCTTGTGTGGCTGTGAGACGCTCTAGTGGCGTCCTTGTAAGTAATTCGCTGCTTCACTCAAGCCAGCTCAAGTCTGCATTCTCTCGTCTGCAGTCAAGAGACTGGACACACACAGTGCTCACGCTACAAAAAGTCACGCAGGAAGAAGATGAACAGACGGGGTTAATTTGCATAGCAAGAGAAAACCCGTCTTCATTTTAACTTTGTCTACATGGCAATATTCAAGCTATCTCTAGGGAGGTAAAACTAAATAAAAAGGGGTAAAGTGGCCCTTGAAAGGAATAGGGAGGGGAGTGAGAATCGTGACCGTTGTTATACACTAGATACTTTCAGGAAGCTACAATTTCATACACAATGGAAATGTTTCATCAATCAGGAGACAGAAACAATTGCACCTCCAGTGAAACATTGTCTTTTGAAGCCTGTCCCCCACGTGAGAGGAAAGAAAGTGAACACACTTGCTGGAGTCCGGGGGACAAGGTCAGGGCGAAAGACCGTTTCACGAGAACATGTAACCCTCCGCGAAGCTTCGATGAAGATTCAGCTAGTGGGGCACCCAACACCAGACCCTCTATTTACTGAATAAAGACAGAAGGATAAATAGATTTATTTATTAAAAGAATTTATTTATTTATTTTTAGGGAGGGAGAGAGAGAGGGAGAGAAACACCCCTGTGTGGTTGCCTCTCGTGCCCCCTCCTGGGGCCATAGTCTGCAACCCAGGCATGAACCCTGGCTGGGAATCGAACCTGCAACCTTTTGGTTCACAGGCTCATGCTCAATCCACTGAGCCACACCAGCCAGGGCTAGATTTATTTATTTTTTTAAACAGCTTTATAAGATATAATTCCTATACCATAAAATTCACCCATTTAAGTGTATAATTTCATGGTTTCTGGTCTATTCCATTAACTTTGAAAAACTGTGGTAAAATGTTTGTAATGTTTTATATGGAGTCAAAACTGGACAGCTGCTGCATCTCCAGGGCATGGGACGTTTGCCCTCCGGGAACCGTGAGGAAGTGGGCCCCTCTCCCCACAAGGCAGCTTTAGGGAGTGGGGGCGAGGCCACGGCATCTCCCTTTCCGCAGGCACGGCCCCGTCCCTCTTGTCTCTTCCACTGTGGCGAGCAGGCCTAGCGCTTCTGACTCTCCTCCTTGAACAGGGTCTGTTCAAGTCTGTCTTAGCTGGGGTTCTCTAGAGCAACAGAACCGGTGGGGTGTATTTGTATGTGTAGAGAGAGGGAGAGAGGGAGATTTTGACTGATTGGAAGGAACCAGGTCCCCTGATTGTGAGTGTGGACAAGTCCAACCTTGCGGAGCGGCGGCAGCAGGATCCCCTCCTGCTCGGAGCTTGGCCTTTGGGTCTGTTCAGGACTCCAGGGGATTGGAGGAGGGCTGCCCATGTCCTGGAGGACAATCCGCTTCCCTCAGCATTTACTGAGTTACATGCTGATTCCATCCAAAAATGCTCTTGTGGAAACACCTAGTGCAGTGTTTGGGCACATACCTGGGCATGGTGGCCCAGCCATGTTGCCATGCGAAATGAACTATCATCATGCCTGTTTTAAGATGAGGTGCGTAGACACGAACACAGCACGCTGGGTGCGCGACTGTGAAGCTCTGTGATGGCTGAGGAGCGGGCATTGCACCATCTTGCACTTTTTGCCCACCTCTGCGCCAGCGTTGGGCGCTGCTTTCACGTGCGGCTGGTCCAGGCTCTGCTCCTTGGAGGCAAGTGGCCGTCGGTCAGATGTGCACACTGTACCCTCCCTTCTTCCCATGGTCTGCTTGGCTTTCTAGGGAGAATGATCTGTACTCATTTCTTCCATTTCCTTAACTTTTTCTGTCTGGCTTCTCTCTCCACTCACCATTCCTAGTTCCCAGATTCCCCGGCCCGGGGCAGCCCTGCACACGCTCGCCATTGCCCGCTGGGAGCCCTCTCTCCCTCCCTGAGCCGGCAAGGCCCGCTTCCCATCTGTTCAGTGCAACAGCTTGTCATGGCTGCCAGTCAGGCCCTGCATGGTGCCGCGGACACATGCCGGGCTCAGACCGCGCTGCCACACTCATTTCTCCACTCTGGCCCCTCAGGCTCGTCCCTTTCAGGGCCTACAAGAAAGAGCAGAGTGGTATGCAGATTGCACAAGAACTCCGTAAAATATGCATTATCTATTAATTAAATACTGAGCTTCTACAAGGTGCAAGACCTAATGAAAGGGACCCACCCTAAAACAAGTAAGAGGTGGCCTTTCACCTTAGGGAATTACAGGGTGATAAACGTGTTCACAAATAAATACACTATAAAGCACAAAGTGCTAGAGCTTTTAAAAAGATCTAATTATATGCTACAAGTCAAGATCAAAGGAGGGACACCTACTTTTGGTCTTAGGCAGATGGCATTGGCGTCGCACCTCGAAGCGAGGCCAGGGTCGGCGCATGTGCCTGCACGACAGAGGGAAGGCCGCTGCAGGCAGAAGGTGCTGCAGGCAACGGGCGCGCCTCGGGGAGGGGAGGTGCCAGGCGTGAAGGCCGCTGTGGGCCGCCACCATGCCAGCGGTCGGGCATGTTATCAAATGTTCAACAGGGCCTGAGGGCCAGGTTTGGGGCAGGGACGTGTGGAGCAGGGGCAGGGGTGTGCCCCAGCGATGGCAGGGAGGGGGGCTGAGTCAGGGGGCGGCCTGGCTAGAAGAGGGGGTGGGGTGGCGGGAGGCTGGGCGGAGGGAGGGACCGCAGGGGAGGGACTGGGTGTAGGAGACCGTTGAGGCAGGGCCTGGTTCGGAAATTTGGTGGTTGAGGTGGTGCCGCTTTCCCCAGAAACGGCACTGAAATGTACGTGAATGTGGGGGACGTGGGCCCAAGGACGAGGTTAGACTTTTTCATGTAAACACCTGGGACACGCGAGACCCGGAGCCTGTGTTTCGTATGTGAATGAGGCACCACAGGGGAGACACGCTGCTGCAAGTCTGGAAGGTCAAGTGTATCCAACGCCCCCTTCCTGGCCCCTTCTGCCTGGTGTCTGCTGTGTGTTGGGGTGGGGGGGGGCAGCCAGGGGTCAGTTACCGTCGCCTCCCTGGTCCGGTCCAAGTCACTGCGCCCGCAGGAACGCTGCTGTGGCATCGTGGTGTCCGGTGCAGGCGCGCGGCCTGCACACCAGAGCGCGATGCTGTGGCAGCGGCACCCAGGCACTTCCTCTGGAAGTCCCGCCAGTGAGGCTGAAAGCGCCTCGTCATGGGCCTGGTAGCGCCGGTGTCCCTGCACCAGCGGGCCATGGCGATGGATGTGCCTGGCGGCAGGGCCTCTGCCCTTGCGAGGGCAGGGGAGTGGAGGCACCCCTGGCGTGCAGGGCTCAGCAGGTCGTGCCCCGACCTGGCCCCGCCGGCTCCTCCTTGCACCTCCGGCCACCTCGGGGTGAGAAAGAGATGTCTCTTCTTTAAGCTGCCAAGTCCGTGGCCTTTTTAGGGGGGCGGAAGCAGCAAACACCCTGAATTAGCCCTTCCCTGTGGGCGGGCTGGGCGGGCTGTGCTCCTTTCCCTCGGCCCAGGCCGGTGCGGAAGGACCAGGTGAGACCTGCACCAGAGCCGGGAACCCAGACCTGAGGACAGACGGCACATGCGTCCTGAAGGGCGAAGCCGGCCTGCCAGCAACGGTCAGACGCAGCAGGAAGAGGAGGTGACAGGAGGCTGAAGGCACAGCAGAAGGGAAGCAGGACGGTCACCCTGGAGGCACCAGCTCTCTCAGCGGCGGGAACCAGGCGGCAAGGGGGACGCAGGACACAGGAGGCAGAAGGCCTGGTGTGCTCCAGGGGCGCTGCTGGATGGGGTGCGAAGGCAGTTTGTGGGTGGGGAGGGGAGGGGCAGCGTCGGGGCAGCGTCTGACCAGCGCGGAGGTTGCGCTTGTCACAAGTTAAAGCTCCTTAATCATATGAGGCCTGTCCAGGAAGTATCCAGCCTTGGAGTATGAAAAAGAGATGTTTATTGAAGAAGATGCAAGATACAAGAAACGTTGTACACAGGACGAGGACACCTCAGTCCCCTTCAGTGTAGGCCCCTCGGGCCCTCACACAGTTCTCTCAATCGCCATCAGCTGCCCTGTTGTATTTTCCTGAGTCTCATGGATGGCCCGAAATCTCTTCCCTTTCAAAGGTGATTTTTAGTTTTGGAAAAAGCCAGAAGTCACAGGGCACTAAATCTGGGCTGTAGGGTGGTTGAGTGCCCTGGGTGATCTGATGTTTCTCCAAAAAACTGCACGAGATGTGATGCGTGAGCGGGTACACCGTCGTGATGAAGCTGCCAGTCACCAGTTGCCCACAGCTGCGGCCTCTGAATCATCCCAGTAGTTCCCAAGGAGGAATGTTCAAGCCTAACGCAAAATGCGATGCAGATTCGTTGCTCTACTTGCTCGTCATTTTGAATACAACAGCCACACAGTGCACATGCTCACTCTACAGCGTCTACCACCTGCACTAATACAGTGAAGTCACCCTTGTTCACACATGCACATTCCAGTCCACTCTCCTTGGCTGCCAGGTCACGTCAATGTCGTGGAAACTGTTCTCGTTGTATTAACAGTGGCCAGACATATTTCAGACAGACCTCAAGTATTTCTTTTCTAAAGTCAAGTTTTAGTGATGCTTTAGAGGGCCACATAGGTGGCACACTTACACAGTTTGACACTAAGCTCTGCCAGGGAGGTTCCAGGAGGCCAGCGGCTCTCCTCTCCATCCTCCTACCCCAGCACTGCCCTCCTGCGGCCTTTGTCTTTCCTAGTCTGATGTTGCAACGTCACACCACGTTGCGCCTTGTCTTCCGCCTGCCCACAGGCATTGGCTTCCTCCAGCAGAAGGGCGGAGCAGGACTGAGGCTCTGGGCCTGTGTGGGTCGGGTGCTACTCAGCACTCTCTGCCAGCATCTTAGCGCACAGTTTAGAGTGTGGAGAACTCGAGTGGGCATCCGAGGACTGGTAGGGGGCGGAGAGGACAGTGGGCGCTGGGGAGGAGCCAAAGGAGCCGTTGCTGGGCCTGCAGTGTCCGGGACCAGCTCTGGGACACTGCCTCACTAGGGACAGTGCTATCTCACAGGCAACAAGCATCCCAGGACACAGCTGTATGGCAACATCTCTGTAAACTAAAAAATGCTCAATAAATGGCAAGCACTATAGTCACTAATATCTCAGTCACTTTTACCAAATCAAACTGAACCTTGGGTACTAACACTAAAGACAATCACATTAACACTGTTACCACCGAGTTCCTTTTCTTCATTACCGTTTTCATGTGTACATACTCAGAAGTACTTTTTAAATTGGGTTTGGGGAAGCCCGTGGTGAATGCTAACTGCAGCAGAGAATTTTCCATGGAACTGCTGTGTGCTTATGAGTTTTTTCCCCAGCACAGGGAAAAGCATTCATAATAAAGTCATTTGCTATTATGATTCATCCAGCTGCTATTGTCAAAAGAAACAGCGACCCTCTGCATTCTTAGGAACTCCTTAGAGATATTCTTTGCTTTTGATGTTTGGTCTCAATTACCTTTCTTTTAGCAGTTTTTAAAGTTTCTGGAGATGTTTCTGGAGCCCTTGTGTTATCTGAGCATGCTCTCTTGCATCTCAGCCTTTACCTCTCAAACCCCTTTCTCATTGTCTCTTGGCATTTTACAGTGATGTACAATTCCATTTGTACTGTTACAATGACTCTGAGATCTCTGATGTGTGTTCCTTCATACCCAAGCCTGTTTTTTTCTCGCTGAATGCTTATAGCACTTGCTTCCCAGTGTCCTGAAAAATGTCACCTATAGGTACTCCAAAAAGGGGATGGGTGGGTCTTATAATTAAATATGTTTGGGAAACACTGGGTCACATGTACAATGCTCTGTATGTTTTATGATTTTAGGATTGCTTATGTGCACACTGAACCTTCAACGCTTACTTGGCATTTTCCAAATGTCTTTACCAAGAAGATCCGTTTGAGTTCATGGGAAACTGAGTAGCATCCTGGGAAGTGTTCTGCAAAGCCCAGTTTGGGGTATGCTAGCTTATTTTAATTACATTTACATTTAAACTCTTAAAAGAAAAGGCCAGCATCTAGGCAAGGGTCTCTTTTCATCTTTTTGTTTGTTTTAGTCAGGAATGGAGGATTCGCTCTCTCATTTTTTTTTTTTAAATTGTGGTAAAATATGCATAGCAAAATTTAGTGATTTACCCATTTTTTAAGTGTCCAGTTCCGTGGTATTAAATACAGCCACATTATAGGGCAACCATCAAATGTTCCCTTTGAAACTGCACTCATTTTCCCTTCTCATCATAAAAAAGTTCTCTCAAATTTGCAGAAGAGCACACATCTGCCAGAGCACCTCTCCTCGACTCCCTGGCTTGCCTTCCTCTGTCTCAGGAATTCTGCATCTGGTGACGCAGCTGTTCCCTCCGCTCGCCTGCTATCAGGGCCCACACCCCTTTCACTTGCCTTCTGAGATGTTCCTCAAGTTTGCCCTTGACGATTCTGCCCTTTGCTGCTTTGATGTTTTAAACCACTAGATGTGTTTTAGTTTCTTTGCCTTCCTTCCTTCCTCCCTCCCTTTTCTCTTTCCTTCCTTCTTTATTCTACTGATCTTCTTTTTAGCTTATCCTGTTATCATCTTCTTATCCCTGCTTGCTCTTTATGGTTTTCAGCTTCATAAATACCGTGATTTCTCAAATCTCACTCTGAACAATGGGAGCCTTTCTGCATTGTGTTTTACTCCCGTTATGAGATACTTTCCCAAGCTCTGTGCCTGCGGCGAGCGTCCCCCTTCCCCTTCCTGAGGAACGTTTGCGCAGGGGCTCTGTGGAGCTCATCCTCCCTCCTCACTGGCAGTGAGGCGATGCCTGGGAGCGGGCGAGAGTGCCTTCGCAGAGGTGCCTGCGGCTGCTGGGCAGGGCCCACCAACTTCTCCAGACCCACCTTTCAGAGGAGAGCTGGCGCCCGCGCAGGTGGGGCCTTCCTCTCCGGAGCGACACCGGGGATCAGCGGGACAGGGACCGTGAGCAGCCTGATTCCTCGTGCATGGGGCCCCTGCTGCCACACCGCCGAGCCTTGCCCGCCTGGCCTGGCCCTGCTCGGGGTGCAGGGGGCAGCTCTGCCAGCCCTGCCCCGCTTCCTGCCTGAGGGCTGTCTCCGTGTGAGCTGTGGTCTCCACGCTGTCACAGACTGAGCGATCGGCGGGGTGGGGGGTGGTGGTGGTGAGCAGCTGGAAGGGGAATGAAGGGTCGCAGGGGCCGGTGTGACAGCAGCACCCGGGGCGGGGTCAGGGGAGGTGTGTGCTCGATGCGCTGCTGTCCGATGGGGGCCCAGCTTGGATTTCTCCGTGTGAGCAGGGCTGGGGTGGTGGAGAGGAAGGGCCAGTCCCTCGATCCGGGTGCGCCTGGCATGGGTGGTCACTGGCCTGCTTTCGTCTGGTCTCATCCGTTTCTGAGCTTGTAGGAATTCCTCCAGATTCTGTGAATAGGCTGGACGTACATCCTAGTTTTGGGGATTTTTGATCCTGCCTTTTTGCATCGTTGTTGGTTATTCAGTGAGAAGTGAGAGGAAGCTTCTAGCAGATGCCATTTTCAAGTCTATAATTAAATTCTTGACTTTGATGGTGGGAAAGCCCCGTGAAATAATTTCTTTCTGACTGTTGATGCACAATGACAGTGTGCAGTAATGTAAGGCAGATGGGTTTGGGATAAGAACAGACAGGGGGTAAGTCCCAGTCTCCTTACTTAGCAGTTGTTGTATCTCGGCACGCCACTCATGGACTGGGTCTGCACTTACTTTTGTACTTTCACAATCAAGCCAGAGGAGTAGGCGTTTCAGTCTTGTCTGTTCTGAGTCTACGTGCGTATGCCAAAACACTTGCTTTAAAAAAACCCAATGAAGTCAGTTACAATTACTTTGGAAACCGTACTTGGTTTCTTGGGCGTTGTAGCAGACCCCCAACCCCCAAACAAAACAAAACTGCATTTTTAAAGCTTAGATAATGGTCTTGAGAGGGCTGGACTGAGGAGATGTCCAGAACTCTATGCGCTAGTTTTTACTAGCTGAGTGGATTTCATATGTTCAAAAATCTGCCACACAGATTAAAAACCAGCTTAATTAAAACAAATTATTTATTCCAAGTTCCATCCGTTTAAGGTTTTTCAGAAGTTATTACAGAAGTGAACACTGAAATCAGAAACAAGTGTTAACAGCTGCATCATTTACAATAAAGTTAACATCCATATGCCTCTGATTTAGAAGATTCGAGGTATTTCCGTCACTCGGAATCCATGAGGAAAGTTTCGAAGTCTGGGTCCAAGTCGGAGACGAGGGCACTCACAAAGTCATCCACAGAAGGACGCTTCTGCAGCATTCCTGCCGACAAAGACAGCGTCAGCCAACACGTCCAACCCTGGACAACGGGGGCGGGGGACAAGGACGGTTCAAGTCCGCACTCAAGGGGAACATCTGGAGTTCTGAAACCAGAGCGTGGCTCCATACCCTGCCCGTGAGAACAGTACAAAAAGTCACGGGCAGTGTGTAGGTCCTGCAGACATTTATGATTTTAATGCCTTTTTCCTCTCTAATCAAAACTTAGCACAGAGAGTTAGGCCCAAATAGGTTCCCCAAGGGCTTTTATTTTGCAGATAGTACTATAACAGTTGAAGTAATGTTAGAGGACTGAATTTTTAAAGTTATCTTTGACTGAGTTGATTCAGAATTTAATAAGTTTAATTACTTACCAGGTTTCATTATTAAGGTTTATTCACTTTAAAAGCAATCAAGTGTTAATTTTTTCCCCCCCAGAAATCTTATAGAGTCAAGTGATTGGTTTTCCTCTAATTTCCCTGTCCTGGACAACTCCTAGTTTTGTGACTGTGTAACATGGAAGTCACTAAAAACCTCCCGTACTCAGATGTCCTCATCTAATATACCAGGCTGCTATGAGATAAAAGAAGAAGAGGCAGTGGAAAGCAATGAGGTACCATGTCTAGCACATATTAACAATTTAATAAAAAGCTGAATTTACCTCCATTTTTCACTCTGAAGAGAAAGATTCGACCAACCAACCTCGCTGCCCCGACCCCTATTCTTGGCAGGCAACCCTAACTCAGGGCTGACCAGGGCTCTGAATACGGGCACTTAACGTGGGGGATGGAGCCCAGAAATCTAATTCCAACACCGACACATGAAAAGATCACCAGAGTCCGCTATTATCCTCTAAGTCTTTAACGTCATTCAGTGAACATGCCTTGAGTACTTGCTGTGTTAAAAATCAGGCCAGGTCATGGTCATGCAAAGACCAAAGATGAACAGGCAAAGTCGCACAAGATGGCAAGGACATGTCACTAAAGCAAACCTGTGGAACTAGATACATCCAGATGGCGGAAAAAACTAACCTTGATCCCTACCATATACTGTACGTAAAAATTAATTTGAGACGGGCACAGGCCTAATTGTGACAGCTGAAGTTATGAAGTATCTAGAAGGAAATACAGATATCTTCGTGACTTTTAGGGAGGCGACGATTTCTTAGGACACAAAGTAATAACCACAGAAATTGATGAATGTTATCAGACTGAAAAACTTCCACTCTTCAAAGATACCTCACATAATACTGGTATCCAGAATATATCACGAGTCCTTAAACTCGTCATAAAAATACTTTGTAAAAAGTTACAAAATGGAGAAAAGATTGAAGCAGATCTTCACAAGACAACCCATAAACACAAAAACCTAACAGGCACCGAGAAGACAAAATGTCACTGTCCCTGGGGAAAAGAAAGTTAAAACCACACATAGTATGACACCATAGTGTGCCCACCAGAACAGCTGAAAAAGGCTGACAATGGCAAATGCCGACAAGGCTGTGGGCACCTGAGCTGTCACACATCAGTGCTGAAATGACACTCCTTTGGAAAAAGGTCTACTGGTTTCTTATAAAACCAAGCACAAACTTACCCGGTACACCAGCAACTCCATCCTAGATAGCTACCCTGAGGAAATGAAAGCAAGCCGACAGAAGGAACTTCGCCTCCCCACACTGGGAACCACACAGGCTTCCGTGCACAGGATGCAGCTGAGCACGGGTGGTGTGCGCATGCCACGGAACGTGACTCGGCCACGCAAAGCGCTGGCCCGCGAGGCAGGCGAGGATGCAGGTGTGCCTCATGCAGTGCATTGAGTGCCAGAAGCCTTATACAAGGGGGCACGTGCCGTTGGATCTCATTAGTACAGAGTTCGAAAATGGACCACTGAATCTGTGGTGTGAAAATCGAACAGTGGCTGCCTTTGAGAGTAGAGATGGCGAGTGACTGGACAGGGACACAAGGGGACTTTCTGGTGTGATGGCGATATTGAACTCCAGTTGATGCCATGCGTGCAGAGGTGTCCAGGGGTGAAATGTACTGACGTCTGCCACCTGCTATGAACAATACATATGTATGTGTGACCCACAGCATATATATGCTACAAGGATGGGAGGAAAGAATGGGGAGCTGGGTGTGTGGGAAAGCAAACATAGCGAATGTTAACTGTAGAACGTTAATGGCAAGTATATGAGCGCTGACTGTATTATTCATTCAATTCTGTTGAACGCTGGAAAGTTTTCAGCATAAAATGTCCGGGCAAGGGGAAACTGTGGATGTTAGGGACATACAGAGAGCAGCTGGCGGGGGAACAGGAGGGAGGGGAATCCTGATGGGGAGGTTCAGAGGCCGTGGGGAGGGGCTGGAACCTGAGCGGGGCCTTGGCAGGTGGGGACGGTTTAGGTTCGAATCAGGGCCTTCCGGTGGGCAGGGCATCAGGAAGGCCGAAGGCTGGGCAACGCCCAATTCTGGCCTCTGCGTCTCAGGCCGTATCTGAGAAAGCAGCAGCAGCTGCTGAAAGAACATTCCGTTGCTCTGTCTGTATTTGCGACACTGAAGCTCACAATACATCTTTCTTTTTGCAGTAGAACAGTCCTGACGGGTGGGAGGAGACCTCTCACTGGTCCCGCTGTGCTAGTGACGGAAGCGGGGAGACTTTGCGGGTGGGCAGAGCAGCCCCTTTCACATTGCTACTCCAGCGGACACACCGAGGGGTCAGTCTGGTGTCGGGCCTTTCCTGGGTGCCGGGGTTCTTAACACGGAGGCCAGCTGTGGCAAAATGTGCCTTTCAGTCAAACGAGTTACCCCAGCACAACATCGCCTTCCTTTTAGCGTGTGAAACATTCTACAATGACTAGAACTGTCAGGAGCTAAAACCATTTTATTCAGAGTGAATTTATTCAGTTCCGCGTGGCCCTCCTGTACCTTTGATGTGGCTCATTTCAGCTCAACTGACTGCCAAGGTCAACATGGCCTTGCTCTGTCCCTCCCGGCAGACAGCCCTGACAGCTCACATCCTTCTCGGGTTCCCCGTCCGCAGTCGCTTCTGCCTCGCACAGAAGGGCAACTGCGGCCACAACGGAAGAAAAACATATACACTCGGGGCATTTTAAAATAAAATCTGGTCAGAGCTAAGTGGTTTGGTAATTTTTTGTGTGATGTGATTGCCAAGGATGAAGGTTCAGAAAAGAGGAAATCAGAACCAAAGGGATAAAGAATAGCTACCGGGGCAAGAATTCGCTTGGTATATTGTTATCGTATCCTCGCTTTAATTAGGTTTAAATGTTTTGCAAGTGTCAACATGAACTAACTTCTACGTGGAATTAAAAGAAAAGCACAATGTTTTCAAGAAGTTCAACAAATAAGAGAAATTGAGGTTAGCTTTTATATGTATGTGTACAGTCAAAAAAATTCCAAAAACTTTTTTTTCAAAGCTGATACAAATGTCCCTTTTGTCTTCAAGTCTTAGTCTTAAAAAGGGCTATGACTAGACGTGGCATCCCTTGGGAGCCCCTGGGGAAGAGGTTGGAGCTGTTTAGTCCGTAAGTGGGTGGAGTTTACAAACCTATTTTGCTGTGGAAATCACCTAAATGAAGGGGGGTACCTGGACTGATTTTGCCAAATGTACTGAAACCAACGAAGGATGTTACAACTCGGAGCAGGGACGTGCTGATGATGGCGGCAAGGGGCACAGGACAGCATGCGGTGGCCCGCTGCGCACATGGGTGCACGTGAGGGAGGCTGGCCGCGGGGTCTCGACTGCCTGTCCTCTCGGGGCATGCAGGAGACGTAACGAGTAGCTGAAGAATGATGCTTTTATGTATTTTTCTACTCATTTTGCCTGAGGGGCAACAGGTTGATGAACTGACCAGGAAGGATGCACTGATTTTTCACTTAACTAAACAATTAGTTTCTCAAATGAAATGGGAAGCAATCTTATGAAACAACGGAAGGGCTGTTTGGGGCCCTGTTCATGGTCCTGCGGCCTCACCAGAGCGAGGGGCTGCAGCAAGAGCCCCGGGGAGGGTCGGGCGGGGCGCCCTGGGCTTGGACATTGGGGCGAGTGAGGAGAGAGGCACCAACTGGACCTCTGAGAGGCCCAGGGACCTCCCAGACAGGAGGGCTGGCTTCACAAGTTAGTGGCAGTATTTGTATTAAAAAAAGGAGCAGCGTCTGCTCCATGAGAGGCGGCCCCTGGGAAACGGCGCAGGGTCTCTCGGTGACCACCCCTCTTGCGAGCAAGGCTGAGCAGACATCTCAGAGGCTGCTGGGAGCAGCGGCTCTGGTGGTTCTGAGGCCGAGGCCCACCACTCATCCCCAGGCGGCGGGAGCCCTAGAGGCGCCTCTGCCCCAGGGAGGCGCCACCCCGGGAGTCAGCGGAGGTATGGGGGCGGCTCTGTGGGAATGCCTGGCCCTGAGAAAGGGGGTCTTCCTGACACTCTCCCCGCTGGGGCCTCTGACACAGAGGTGCCCTGCTGCCTGGCTCTGGGCAGCGCCGCCCTCCACCCAAGACAGGAAGTCGGCTTGTGCACCAGTCATTGACCAACGTGCCGAGTCCCCGCGTGCCAGACACTGTGCACCAGGGTCTGGGCAGTGAGGCCCAGGCTGACCCGGCTCCGCAGGGTGGCCTCTGGCCTTCCCGAGGACAGGCCGCAAGGGAGAGTGAAGTGTCGCAGCGGAAGCTCATGGAACTGGCACAATGTCATCTACTTTGCCAGACTCTTATGAGGATTAAATAAAATAGTGCACTTAACACCCAGAAGATGCTCCACAGTCGGTACAGTACCAATCAGGTGCGGAGGGTTATGAAACGCTCCCCTACGTTAGGAGCCTGGGGGATGAGGTTGCCTGTTTCCCGGCTCCCCCCGCCGCCCCAAGCTGAATTTCTAAACACTGGCCTATCATTTTAAGTATTTAGGATATTATCATCAAACTTACAATCACAAATATCCAGCGAATAAATTATTGTTTTATTTCCCCCTGCATTTTGCCATCAGCTTTTTATAGGATAAACATTTATCTACTAAAAGAAGGAAACGAAAGATTAATTCCAACAGCAAACCCCATTGTTCTGCTGTGAGCAGCTGGGATGAAAGAAGGGCATCGGGAAGAGGCCACACGGATGAAGGGAAAGCTCTGGAGGTGGACGGCGGTGACGCTGACCACGCAGACTGAGGACATGCAAAACCGTGACCGCCTCTGAACCGTGTGCTTCACAGTGGGGAAAATGGTGCAGTTTGTGTTATATATGTTACCACAATTTTTAAGAGACCGAAATAATAGGACAGAGGCTTTGATGCACCTGGACGGTCCGCTGGGTGCTGCCCCGCCTGCTGCGACCAGGCCGCGACCGGTGACAGACTGTCTCTGCGGGTGTGGGGCGCGGGGACAGGAGGGCTGTGCGTGCCCGACACCACGTTTCCAAAAACACTGTCGCCGTTCATGGCTCTTGTTGAAGCTGAAATAATTATATGTGCCAGTCTCAGCTCAGACTGATTAAAAATTCGAGTACAAAGGCTAGTCTAGCAGTTTGAGGAGTCTCCTTCCAGAGCTGTCTCTCCCAAGCCTTGGGCAACTGCGAGGCGCACCTTCTGTGCTTTGAAGTTTCCCTCTGCTTCCAGGCTGTGGCTGCCCGCACCTTTTTCTGGGGTGGACTCCCACTATCTGCAACCGGTTCCTGAGAAAATGAGGGTACCGGCCAGAAAGTGAAATTCCTGGCCTCCTGTGAACTGAAAAATGGCTCTGGCCCCTAGGCTGGAGTCATAGCTGCTGCTGTTTAAACAGGAGGTTCCGTATCGGGGGTTCCTGATGCCGACCCTGGCGGAGCATCTGCGCTTCCTGCTGGACGGGGCCGCCGCCAAGTGGGGGCCCACGGAGGCGCTCTGTTTACAAATTAGTTTATTTTACTTTCATTGTCTGATTGAGTAATTCCATTTACAATTCCATTTCTGGGTTACAAAACATTGTGCCTTTTGAAGTTCAATGTCTTCCTTAAACAAACACACCCGCCCATTAAACATGTCCACACCCTCTTAAAAATTCAGGGCATTCACAAAAGGAGGCCTGAGCCCTGAGAACGCAGGTGCTCTCTTCCATTCACGTCTTCCAGAAAGCTCTCGCTCTTTCAGAGGCCTTGCTGAGTAAATAGACCAACACGCCAAAGATTAGGGGTTCTGTTTGCTCGGCTATTATTGTGGGCTGCCATTTACCTCTATTACAGAAACTGGGTTGTAATCCTCGAGCCACTAAATTCTAAGCCTGGCTCCACGGGGTCCTTTCCTTCTTTCTTCCTGCTACCCTCCCTGTGCAGGAAAGCAAGGCTTCTGCCAACGGGTGTTGCAAAGTAAAGTGACCAGCGCGGTATTCTTGCCCTCGTATTCAACGAGCCATATTTTGCTGTAAAGCTGCTTTTCTACTCGTAAGGCAATGGACACCTGGTCAGTTCTAGTCAGCGCATGCCACCCTTCGGACCTGTCCCCACGATACCTTGCTCTGTGAACTCAAAAATATTTTCTATGAGCTTCAGCCTGTCCATAACAAGGCAACTCAGTTACCAAAAGCTGTTCAAGAGCAAAGGGGGACATGTGGTGGAAAATGCACATGACTATTTCCAAAGCAAACGGGGCCTGGTGATGCCTGACAAAGAAGTCGAGGGCACCTCTCAGTCCACAGCCGACGGGCAGGAGCGCCTGAGCTGGGGTTCTAGTTCTACCGCTCACTCCTGTGGGAACTCAGAGGTAAGTTATTAAAGGCACCCTTTGGCCTGCAGAGAGACCTCAGTGAGGTGATGTGTGTAAGGTGCCAGCATCTACCTGGCCCACCCAAAGCGCTCACCACAGGTGTTTAGCAGGAGTCACTGTTAGCATGCTCATGATTGTTGCTGTTGCTGCTACTGTTATTCTCTCCTATCTGTTCACCTCGGTACATATAAAAGCAGCAAAAATTAGACCTGGCTGCTATGGCTCAGTGGACTGAGTACTTGCGTGCAAACCAAAGGGTCGCCGGTTTGATTCCCAGTCAGGGCACACACCTGGGTTGTGGGCCAGGTCCCCAGTAGGGGATGCACAGGAGGCGACCACACATGGATTGTTTCTCTCCCTCTCTCCCTCCCTTCCCCTCTCTCTGAAAATAAAATCCTTTAAAAAATTTAAAAAAGAGAAATAAAAGCAAGAGAAATTACTCTTACTGGTTCATGTCCAACAAAGTATTAGTTACCTTAGGAAAACCAGTACTTAGGCTACTGCATTTTAATACTGTTCTGATCCTAAAGTGGAAAGAGCCTGTGTGTGAAAAAAGAGCAAAAGTGAATGTGGTGCTAAAATTTCAATTATTTTGAGTGTACGATTTAAGATTTTAAGAATTTTTTAAGAACTGTTTTGTTTAAGCTGCTTTTAGGAAAAATGTAAATGGAGTTTAGCTGCCCCCCTGACCTTACAGCTTAATCAAACTAAACATACATTTAGTAATGTAAGAAAAGAGATTAAAAAACCAAACACGTGCTGTTTGACATCCCATAAATTATGTGATGGGGTAGAAAAAGAACTTGATAATAGTATTCAAATATTTGAGATATGCAAACTGAGATAAAGGAGGAATTATTCTATTAAAAATACTTTAAAGATAAACTGTTAGGTAAAGAAGAAAATTAGGTTTAGGTATTATCAAAATCTAGTTTAATTATTAGCAAAGTTACATATTAGTCAAAAGGAAAAGGTTTCCTTTGGAGACAGTTGAAAAGACTCAAATAAACACAAGAGGATATCTTGTGAAGTATCTTTTAGGAAATGATCCAGTCAAACCAAGAGAGACTTTCCTGTCTCAGTGTTCTCTGGCAACATTTCAAACAAGAGTTAGTAAGCACATGTCTTCAACTCAGTTCAATTCTTCCACTGAAATGAGCTCTAGATCTCCAGGACCACCACAATTATTTTACTTTCATTGGTGCAGTTTTTTAATGTGACTCATTGGTGGCTCCCAGCATCAGTCCTGCCTGAGTCTCTCATGGCTCCCTGCCCCCCACCCCTCGACCCCAGCTCCATGCCTCAGAGGGTGGACTAAGAATGAGGACCAGGAGCTCTGGAGGAATGACACGCTCTTCTAATCTGTTTGCAGCCCACGGCCCACACCTGTAACCATGTGCTAAGGATGCCATCTGTAAGGATGATTTTCAAAGAAGATTTTAGGGTGATTTCATCAAGCAATCAAAAGAGCTGAAAGAATATTATCTACATTCCTTTTAGAAAGGAGCAAATGTTGACATACTCTAAAAATGGGATTGTCGGTGTATTTCTTGGGATGAGTAGACTGCAAGACATAATATGCCTGGGAAAACCCCACCACCTCAGAGAATGTCGCGCTCCAGAGCCGGGACCTCAGCGGCTGCGCTCACGGAAGACGGCTCATCACACCGACACAGCAAGTGCAACATGGCAGTTTGCTGTGCTGTTCAGAGAAAGTGGTCAAAGTGAGCACTATGCACCCGAAGTCGACAGCAACAAGACAGCCCTCAGGAGCCCGCAGCTCCGACAGGGGCCAGGCCGGGGGCCGGGGGCCAGCAGGGCACAGGCATCGCTGCACGCTGGGATGCCGCCTGCCTGCCAGGGGTCATCCTTCCCCCGTGAGTGAGATGGGGACACCACCCTCTGCCAACTGAGTGTTGGGGTCGTGAAGCTGCCAGCCAGGTCCTCATCCAGCACTTTCTCACTGTGCCATTGTCCCCTGACCTTCCCTGTGGAGCAAATCTTCGGTCCTCTCTCTGGACATGCTGTTTAAAAGACCATCTACTTTCTGATGCCCGGGCTTTAAGAAAAGGCGCTCGTTCCACACTGAGTACCAGCACATGGCCTTCGACCCCTGGGGCCCTTGGCCTGTCCCTCCTACCCAGCTGGTCGCAACTGATCCTGCCCCGCCCCCAAGCAGAACCAAGGCAGGGTACTGAAATGAAAAGTGTCACATATCTAAATGTACGGTAGCACACCACTGACAGGTGAGGGTTAAATTCTGTTCAAAAGTTATTTCCCCAGAAGCAAAAAATCATGTTGGTTTAGTCACTGGAATATCTGCAATAAAATAGTGCGGGGAGGGGGGCGGGGATCCAAGTGGGATAGAGCCTTCTGAATTAAGTTTAGCAGAAGAAAAGATCAATGGTTTTCTGGTCAAAACTGACTTCCTTTCATTGGGAGAAAGAGATCAATATGCTATGTGGTCTCTACCAGCCTACATGGCAGAAATTCCAGAAAAATACTCCTAAGTTTCTAGTATGGTTGTATACAGTTACCTGCCTTATGTACGAAGAAAATACCATAACCCACAGGAATTACTGGTTTTCTAGGAATATGTAGAAAATCAAAAAATTGCCACTCTTTTTGGGAAGACATTTCACTTGTAGCACCCACACATTTTCTCTTCTGTTTATCTGCACCTTTGACATCCTGATGATTATTCAGCTTTAGTTCTATCTCAGATGCTGTTCGTGCATTTAGTCCAGTCTGGCGTTTTGTCTCTATGAGTAAGCAGCTCAAAGGGCAGGGCCCGTGAGCCCTAGGGAGGCCCCTCGTCTCTGGGCACAGACTGGGGATGCCCTGGTGAAGCCGGCAGTGAGACCTGGCTGCAGCCTCCAAGGTCGGATGCCCCCAAGACTGCAGGCACGCGCAGAGCCCCCCGAGGCTCGGCATCCTTCCCTGTGAGCTTACGCTTGTGCCCCAGGAGTCACCCCCCCGCGGCCTCACCTGGTCACCCAGCTGGTGCAGACTACGAAGGTAGTTGGCAACTCCCACGCAGGGACCTTTCTGTGGCTCCACCTCCCAGAGGGGGCTCCTTTCTGTAATTCTCACAGGGTGCCCCCTACCTCTCATGCAAATGTAGGGTCTGCATATCACTCCCACTTATTTCTGTGTCCCTAGGGTGCCTGGTTTAGCAGTAAGTATTCCATAAACATCTGCTAAACTTAAATGAATTAACATTATCAACAACAAACAATACTTTTTTTATTCTGTGAGGTTATTTACTAGTCACTAACCTAAGAATATTAAAACAATGTGTTTTAGCAATAAAATTCTGGACAGCTATTTCAATCTTAGGCACTAATGAAGGTGGAGTAGCTGAACACAAACAATCCTGGAAGGCTGCGCTCACAGGTGCCCAGGAGAGGATGAGACACTAGGGTGAGGTGTTGAAGACCAAGGTTTCCAGGGACAACCTGGCCAAGGCAGGGTTTTGCTTTGAGCTGGTCCTGCTTTAAGCCCCAAGAGCTGACTTCCCTTACGTAACAGAGCACACTCTTAACTGTCATAAATCAGGTTGCAGAGTTTATCTCTGACCTCCTACAGTAGTGAAAGTATTTTCCACTGTAATGTTTGTTTCTTAGATAACTTTAGTAATTTACCAGGTTAATTTGGTCTTGCATTATACAGATTATAGAACACAAGGAATGTGTTTTATGGAATGCTCTGTTGCATTACACCGTGTAGATCACTGGTTAGGGATGGTGTGATAAACATGCGCAGCGTTGGGAAGAAATGCTCTCCGGAGAACACACAGCATCTCAGACAGCCAAATACATGGCGACCATTTAAGAGCTGGGGCCTCCTCCTACCTACTGATGAAAAGCTCTCTGATCAAAGACTGAGGCCAGTGAAGCAGGGGTCCTGGGTGGGGGTGGGTGGGGCGGTGGGAGCACATAGCAGGACAGAGGACAAAGGCGAACCTGTCAACTTCGCAACTGAGCAGACACAATGACAAGAAATCATAGGTGAGATGTTGAACAGGTGCCCAATACACATCTTCACCGTATATATTTTTTATGTGATAAAAGAGCTTCACCAAAACAGAACAAAGTGAATAAAAAAACTGTCCCCTTTTAATAACCACCAATTTCTAATGCACCAAGAAATACTTGACCTTGTATATTTTAGTATTTATGCATTCACTCACTAAATGGTAACTACTGATGACTTATGTACCAAGCCTGACTCCAGCCCCTGGGGACAGAGCAGTGAACCTAATGGCTTCCCTCCTCCCACAGACTTGCGACTTTACTGGGGAGCACAGACCGTTAGCCAATAAATAAAATGTTGCATTGTGTCAGAAAGTACATGTGCCATACACAAAAGAGTAAGGGGGCAGAGGAGAACAGGGATGGCCTCTCGGATAACCAGAGGGAAAAAAGATGATCTGTGTAAAACTTTTGAGCAACTCTTAAAACTCTGCTTGCTAGTTTACATCCTCCTATCTTTTAATATTTAATGTGTGCGTGTGAGGGGGTTCTTCATAAGTGATTACACGTGTAGAGTCTGCACCAGGCTGGGCCCTCGGGAGCCTCAATGTGCATCCTCTGAGCACACACAGCCCCTGCACACCTGGGGCACAGAGGTTGGCTAAGCCAGGCAGAACCCATCATGTGTGAATGCTTATCTCAATTTAAAAAATTAAGAGACATATTAAAAAAATAAACTTAGGATTACCCATAAAGCTCACTCACTGTGTGGCTCACGCTCTGCCACACAATGGCACTACGGAGCCATTAACCAGATTGCACAATTAAATGTCAAGTGTATGTTTTCAAACGGAAAGCAGTTACCACAACTAATTTTGAGGGCTGTGACACCAAGTGAAATCCTTTTCTGTGTCAGTGACTGTGTATCCATTTGGACAAGAGGGAAAATCAAGGCAGCCAGGGTTGAAAAAGGACTTTCTGCAGCTTTCCTGAAGGAATGTCAGTTGTTCTTTTGCTGAGGCAGGACTATCTGCTCAGAGTTGTAGAAGTAACACAACCGAAAATGCCATCCGCGGAGCATGTTTGGCCTTGGAAAAAATGTAACCTCCTCTATTATCTACCATTGTATGGCCCGCATGCCACAGCCCTTTAACCAACATGGATCTGGCACAATTAACTAAAAGCTGTCCTGTCTCTAAAATGCCTTAGTTTTTTACCCAGTGTCCCTTTCTGCTGCTGGGTCCCTTCAGGGAACTGCACTGCACACGCCTGTTTTGTTGCCTCAGGCTCCTCCCGACTATGTCCGCTTCTCAACCACCCTGACGGCTGTGGGACGGCTGAACTCTGCCCTCGGTTTGAGTTTGTCTGGTGGCTTCCTCATGGCTGCCCTGAGCTTATGCGTCTGGGAAGGAGCAGCACAGAGGTGCCGTGCCCTCCTCAGCATGCTGTATCATGGGCACGACTTACTGACGTGACCCACCACTGCTGATGTTGACCTTGATGCCCTGCTGGGGGAGTGCTGGTCAGTTTCTCCACAATCACGTTATCCTGACTGTCCCTGGCCCCCCACTGTCCTCCTTGGGAGGAAGTCACTGCGGGGCCCACACTTCAGAGGTAGGGAGTTACGCTCCCTCCATCTCCTGACGGGAGGAATACCTACAGCACACAGGTCACCTGAAATTCTTCTTCAAGGGAGATTTGCCTCTTCTATTTATTTATTCATTCAATCCTCCAAGTCAGGATGTACTCATGGATATGTATCTTGTACTTTGTGTTAAGAGTCCAGTACTGCCATGTTTATTTGGTTCCTCCAGATGCTGCGGCGTTGGCCACGGGAACTCTCCTTTTGAGATGAGGCTGGACTCCCTGGCACGGACCCCATTGCTGTGCGTTTCTTCTTTCTGCTACTGCCAGACACCCTGGCTCCGGCTTGCGAAGTTTCGGCCCAGAATTGGTCACTCTCCTCCAAGCTCTGGCTGCTTTCAGCCGTAGAATGGTGTGAGGCCCGGGTCTGGGTACTGGGCATGCTGGCTGCTCACAAGACACAGAACCAAGAGTGTGTTCGAAAGGGAAAAGTAGGGTCCTGGCCGGGTGGCTCCGTGGGTTGGAGCAATGTCCCATGGACCAAAAGGTAGCAGCAGGTCTGATTCCTGGTCAAGAGCACATGCTCAGATTGTGGGTTCAATCCCTGGTTGAGGTGTGTATGGGAGGGAGAGAAACTAATGTTTCTCTCTCAAAGCAATGAAAAAAAAAAAAAGTTCTCAGGTGAGGATTAAAAAAAAAAAGAGTAGTTGTAGATTGCATTAATCTCCTTGGGGGCCTTTGGGACTATAAACTATAATTCCCTGGTTTGTTTCTTAGACAAATATGTAATAAGTTGGGAGAGATATTATAGAACATGAGGTAATTATGGCAAAACTAAAAATGTGTCTTGAAAACCAGAACACTCTGCAGAAACCTAAGGTATAGTGATTCTAATCGGCTTTGGGTATACCCCGAGGGCTTCTAGGCTTCAGTTCCAAGAGTCATTTTGGCAACACAGAAAAACAAACTGAGGGAGTTTCACTGAGAACTGACTCATTTATCTGCTTTCTTTTATCTGATGTTGGCTCCTTTTTAAAATTCTGTCAAGTTGCTACTTTGTACTTCTACTTGCATATTACTTTTGGCCACAGAGAAACATAAAAATAAAGGTAAGAGTTTCTTTTTTTCTAGAAAGCACAGAAATAAAGTTGTTCAATATTTGAAAATGACCTCTGGAATGCTAGCATCCTGGACCATAACCTTCCTTCCCTCACTGAAGTCTGTGCGAAGGCTGAGAGTGGAGCACACAGGCAGCTTTCAGAAATGGGGGTCTGACCGAGTGCCACACTGATCGTGCTGTGGCTGGAACTTAAAAGATCTGGGGCAGCCATGGCAGCCGGGAATTGGAGGGCAGTCAGCACAGAAAGAGCGTGAACACAGACGGGGTTGCCCCATCGCTAAGAATGGGGATGGAATGAGACGGCACGGCAGAAAGCCCCTGGCCTGCGGCGACCCTTCAGTGTGTAAGCATTTTCCTGGATAGGCAGAGATACAGAAAATCGAATCCTGTAAACTCAGTAACGGTCATTTACTCAAGAATTTTAGGTAACATAAAATGCAAAAAGCAGGAGGATGAGCTGTATCCTTGAATAGGAGTAACTTGTATCATTCCTAAGGGCTGAAACACTACAGCTTCCACCCCTAGAAGCCACAGAGTCCCACTTTCCTATTTGCTGTCACAGGACACATTCCTGCTGCCTGGTGGTTGTCCAAAGCATTACCTCCTTGCTGCTCACCCACCTTGCTGCGTGTTCATCTTTCTAGAAAACATTCACCCTCTGAAATGCCTGTATTAAGAATTGAACTTTGGACCATGTTCACCACAGGACACTCGGAAAAGACTCTAGTGTGTGTGTGTGTGTGTGTGTGTGTGTGTGGACCATGTTCACCACAGGACACTTAGAAAAGACTCTAGTGTGTGTGTGTGTGTGTGTATTTTAAAGGGCAAAATGAATGAAAATACCATATTGTCATAGCTTCTTTTAAACAAAAACTGTGTTTTCTCATTACTTAGAAATGCGATACTGAACGTCAACCAAAAAACACTGTGGGGGTATGGAATGAACACAGAAAACTTAACACGGACAACTGAATACAAAGAATTCAACCTCACCCTGGAATCCTCGGCGACTCCGAAAGCTGGTTCGGGTCAGGTACTGCTGTGTTAGTGGGGGGTTTTGTAACTGAATATTGTGCTTGTAACACGTATCATTATACATGCTATGCATGTGTTTAAAACTAGAAAGGGACACAATCTGAAGCTGTAATGCAACGTAGTTTTACATTGGCTTTCTATTGCATCTAATATTAATTATAATACACACACGGTCCCTGCAGAGAGGGACTGAAAAGGCAGCTATGGAGAAGCAGATTCGAGAGCAGTGTCTTGAAGTCAAAGCACATTTTATCTCCCCCACCCGGAGACCAGTGAATTTCTCAAGCAGCTTCCGGGTCCTGAGGCGCAGGGCGAGTAACGGCAAGCCCGCCTCTGCCGCGCCGCGTGCCCGCCCGCCTTCTCGGGGAGGGCGGTGCCGGTCTAACCAGTGCCCTGCTGCCTTCAGAGGGTGCTCAGTGTGTTGAGAGAGGCAAATGCGGGCTCTCCGGAGACTGCTGCTGCGGCGGCAAGGCCGCGCGGGGGCCCCCGCTGGCGACCGTGGACGGACAGGCGGGGAGCAGGGGGTGGGTGAGGAGAGGGAGGCGGCGTTTTCCGGGGCGTCCTTAGACGCGGCGCGGGCCGCCACCAGGCGCCCCTGCCTGTGAGCTCGGAGCTAATGTGACTCGTTCGAGACGACGAGGAGCCTAAGAGTTCACCTGCGTGGTAGTTACTCTCCGGAGACCGAAAGCATTGTGTTCGGTTTCGCTGGCTACGTCCGCCTCGGAGCGCAAGTCCAATGCCCACGCACCCTGACTCTACGAAACCATCCGGAGCTCACTGGAGCCCACGTCTGAGCGAGGAAGCCAGTCAGCGTGCCATCTGGTCGGGGTGGGGGGGGACGAGGTCTGCGGTCGTCCCGCGGGGTCCACGGGAGGCTGGTCCCTGGGACGGGGCGGCCCCTGGGGGCGCGGAGGGCCGACTGCATGCCGCTCCTCTACCTTCGGCTGCCCAGCACGGTTCTTTACGTTTACCTGGTAAGCAGTTAAATAAGATGTATACAGCACCCACACAATTACGTTTTCACAGGAGAATAATTCCAGCCCGACGGTTTCTGCTTTTGTATCACCGCTCTCAGTCACCCCGCCGACCCCTGCTCCGGGGGGCGCTGGTGCCAAGGCGGTGGGCCGGCGCCTGCGACACTCCCGCGGGGACAGGCGGGCTGCGCACCCGCCAGTGAGGAGCCGCCGCTTGCCTCGCCTCACAAATCCAACCCCGCCGAGCGACCGGCGTGACCCCTCGCACGCCCCGGTCCCCTCTGACACGTGACGCAGCACGCGCACGCGGCAGCCGGGCGTGAGGGAACGGACGGCAGCGAGGAGGATACGGGCGCCGGAAGCAGAGGCGTTTACTGTGGTGCGAACTGCGATCTGAGCGCCTGGTCACCTCTGCGTTGGATCGCGGCCTTCTTTTTCTCTCTCGTGTGTGAAATTTCAGTTTTGAAACTATTAAGTTTCTTAGCATAAAAAATTTTCATAAAAAACCAACATTTTTAGAGACACCATCTTTTTAACACCATCCTTGGAAGCAGAGTAGAAACTACACCAGCCAAAGGGCAGACCCTGAGAAAGACCCCACTTTTTCTCCCTGTCGCTGGCGCCACGTGGAGGCCGACGCTGCGTGCAGCGAGCACGCGGGCAACACGTGAGTGGGGGGAGGAGGGGGCGCCGCAGCTGCCAGGCGAGGGCACGCGGTTCCACTCCCCGTGGCTGCCCGTCACGAGCCCATTACTTTCGCCTTCCCGGAGCCCATCATCGGCCATTCGCAGGTGTTGGTCCCGCGCGCACAGAAAGCAGCGCAGACGACAGAGGGTATTGTCTCTGCCGCCATGAGCCCCAGGTTTCCGCCGAACCGCGTCCTCCTCGGCGGTGAAACGAGCCAGGACATGTCCTACCTCACGGGGTTGCCGGAAGCTTAATCAGTGCACAGGAAACGTCTGAGGCCGTCCGGGATCGGGCGGAGGTCTGGGCAGGTCGGCGGAGCCTCTGCTCTCCCGGGCGGCTCCGCGGCGGGAGCCAAAGCGCCGCTGGCCGGGGGCCGCCCACGCGGCCTGGGACGCAGGGTCGCTGGGCGGGCGGAGCGGGGAAACCCGCGTGGTGCCGGGCAGGCAGCATCCGCCGCTGGGGACACCGCGGGACCCCCGAGGGCGCAGGCCCGGGGCTCTGTCTGGCGACTCTCGCCTGTGGCGGCCGCACCTCAGCGCCGGGGCACCCTGCCCTCCCCTCACAGACGGGGAGCCGGAGGAGCGGGCTCTGCCGAAATCACGCCCCGCAGCCTGACTCGACAGGCCCCGGCAAGGGAACGTTTCTGTCAGAGTCGCCACCGCTACAGCCGCCACAGAGAAGACAGACAGACATGTGCCCTGCGGCGGGAAGCTCTTTCCCAGTCGTCGTTTTCAACCGAGCCAAAGCAGCAGCCGGTGCGCGGTCAGCGCCCACGCCCGCTCGCGTCTTCCTCGAAATTGTTGCGAGGACGTTAGATAAAAAATCGTGATGGTCGCTTCCATTTGCAAATAAATTTTCAGTGAAAATATGTAAACTTAAAAAATTAACAAAAATTTTACATAGGTAACCAAGCTTGGGGATGCCCAGAGAACAGTTAATTAGGTTCTAAGTTTCAACGGGCAGAAAGTCCAACGTGATGCCTTAAATTTCTAGCAAATGTGTAGCTAAGAAACAGAAAGAAATAAAGGAGTAAGAAATAAATGAGTTCTGAGGGCTAAAGAAACACACTGTGACCTATTAAAGTCTAAAGGCAAGTTTTCTGAGAATCGATGACAAATGTACAAATTTATGACAAATGTAACAATTCCCTATTAGAGTGTTAGTAACATTTTGAAAGCTAAAGCCTGAAACGGTATCCTGACATCCAAATAAAACAGTCACTAAAAATTAATGTTATTTCAGAGACAATGAAATAGAAATGAACATTAGAATACAAATGCAAAAAATTGTTATTTGGGACACAATGAAATAGATTCTCAGAAGTGCACAGCTGAAACATTATCTCTTTAAAAGAAATATACGGAGAAAATAGGAAACAGCTTTCTTTGCGGGCGGCCAAAAGCAGACCCCGGGTGCTAACACTCGCACACGCAGCCTACAGACCCTTCAGAAGGGCTGCGCCCTGCCCGGCTCACCTTGCACCAGCAGCATGGGCTCCCGGCCGCCGCCGTGGGCCAGCATCTCCCGCCGGTACCGCTCCCCCGTCGCCCTGCGGAGACAAGGGGCTGTTAGGGGCCCTGCCTGCCGGCCGCGCTCACACCTGTCCTGAGCTTCTCGAAAGAGGTCACACCAATACCACAGTCCGAACACCCACCACCACCGGACCACTCAGCTCTTTAGTTTCTTGCCTCTAAAAGCCTAACTCCAATTTTTAAGTTATTCTGATGAGTAAAATTATAGATTCACTGTAAAAGGCTAGCTCTACGTTTCACTGCTTTGTAGCAAGCAATCTCTTTGTAGAGAGGATTCCTTTGTTTACATATTGTAGGATAAGATTACATCCTGTTCTCCATCATCTTTAATGTTCGTTTACAGGGAGGTTTGAAATGATTTGTGCCATTCTTGACTTTCATAAAAGAACTGGAGATGGCACCTAACACAGAGAAAATTAACATTCTGAAATGAAGGTGAAGGGAAAAAGAGCTGGTAGGAGAGAATCGCTCCCCGGGAGACCTGGGCTGGGGAGACCAGCCACGGGGACCAGCAGCTGGCTCTTGAGCGGGCGGGCGGCCGGCTGAGGCCGCTGACGCAGGAGCTGTTTTCATCTGCAGATGCTCCCGGTCAGCTGGATCTGCGAGCAGCACTCTCTGTACCACACGGAGGTGGATTTTGAAGAATTTTTATAGACAGAAATTCTCCAAATCAATGGTACCTAGAGACAAACTATGTAGTACTACTCTGGTCCTTTATGAAAAAATGCAATTTTTTAAATGCAAATGACCATACACTTGACAACATCAATAAATTTTGATGTTTTCATTCCACCATTTCTGTAGCAACTTTACATATGGGCGACTTTGTGAACGTGAACTCTAATTAGAATTTTTGGCAGCCTTACCCTGTCTGCAACAGGCTCACATCAAACCCTAATTCGGTCTCATCTGGCAGTGAGGACTCAGGCAAAGGGCACCCTGAAACAGGCCACGTGGACAGAAGGCTGGGCCTTCTCAGGGGACGGGCAGTGGGTAGGCCCTGCCTGACTCTAGCCAGGGTGTGTGTATCCCTCGCAGCCACCGTGCGCGGTGCCCCTGGCCTGAGTCACACTGTGGCCGTGGCCCTCGGTGCTCTGCCCCCTGATGTCAGCTTCCAGCCTGGTCATTTTTTTCAAAAGTGGGGTCCAAAAAGACCTATTGACAGGGGTTAGAAATGTTCTATTCCAATGAGTATTTTTACTACCTTACTTTTTAACACATCTATAAAACTATGACTAGTGCATGTCTAGGCAAGAATGCGTCTATAAACAAGATATAAATACTTGGAAATACATGTATTTAATAGTATGTGGTTTTCTAGTAAAAGTGTAGTTCCTTTAAACAAGATAATATTTTGTCCATTTTATAGAAATCTCCAGTAAAGAAATGTAATCCCTCAAATTGTAGTCAATTTTGGCTTTAGATCCTCTGAAAATAATAAAATCTGAAAAGCAGACCAAATGTCTGCTAGTGCAAAGGGCTGAAGACAAAATAACATGTGGGTACCAAGCTATAAAACATTTAAAAATTTTATTACATCAGATCCAAGTTCAGAAGATTTGGGACTGAATGTGATTATTATTAACTGCTGAGGAAATCCGAACCTGCGTCGGATTGCATGAAAAGCCAAGGGGATGTGCAGGAAATGGGGAGAGAGGAGGGACTAGGCCTTCGCAGGCCTGGATTATTAGCTCACTCCCCCTGAAAACCATGGAGCCCTGAACAAGTGACTGATCCTCCCCGGACCTCCGTTTCCTCTTAAAGAATGCACTGGCTCGGCCACAGCTGCTGTGAGTTAAGACGGCACGCCACAGGAAGACGTGAGGGCCCTCCAGACTTTTAAGGTGACTCCCGCCTTAAACCATGTGAAGGCTGTCACATAACAGCGCCCCATGGTGGTTGCGGAATCGTTGGAGATGTATTTGCTTGTGTGGTGAGGAGATAAAATGCTTTCGATGCCCATCAGACCAGATCACAATTAGTGGTTTGCTTTCAAAAGAGGCTCCTTCCAAGTACCCTAAGGCCATCAGAGGCAGGAGGAGGCCTGACCAAGGAACAGCGGGCACTCTCCCATGCTTCCCGCCTGACGGGGGCCCAGGACGCCCTCTCAGGCCCCCCGGCCTGCCTCTGCCGTAGGGGAAGGGATGGGCACCCTCGTCCCTAGCTGAAATCTCCTCGGGGCTCATGGAAGCTTGCCACATGCACTGGCTAAACTCAGGACGGTGCTCTGCGCGAGCCTGGGGTTTGCGCACACAATGTCCCCGGGGTCTGCCAGACCCAGAGCTGGGGGCTGTGTCCCTGGGACCACTGACTGTCCTGTGAGGGTGCCTATGAGACAGGGCGGCGGGAAGCCATGCTGGGCAGAGGCCCTCGTGAGTGGTGGCAGGTGAAGCAGTCTCGTTTTTGGATGCCGCTGTCTTTCAAGGGTACGGAAAAGTGCTCCAGAGCCGGGTAGCCGGCGAGCTTTCTGGAACAAACTGGACCCTAAGGTCCATTGTCCCAGGTTCCAGCACTGCTGCTCCCAGCTGGAGAAAATGCTACGTCCTCCATCAGGCAGCAAAGAAGATGGGACACTGTGGATGCTTGTGTGGAGACGAGGCTCCCTGTCCCAATGACAGGCCTGGCTACGGCAACAGACACGGAGAGCAGGACCGTCTGGAGAACCGAGCAAACCCGCAGGAAGGCAGGCCCCTGGGGCAGGAGCTCCCAGCGCTCACACAGTGGGTCCCTGTGTGTGCGGGGACAGAGTGCCAGGCCCCCCCCCCCCACCCCCCCCGCCGGTGGCCGCCGCTCAGGGCTGCGCAGTAGGGCAGAAGGCTCTGGAAGCAGGAGGGGCTTGGGCTGGAGGGAAGGGATGGGCAGTCTGGGCCCTGGGCCGGGGAGGCCCGCGGAGCTCCCAGAGCCTGACATTAGCGGAGGGGGTGACAGGGCTGAGGGGAACGTCTCCTGCCCTGCCCCCTTTAGTACCTGTCGAAAGGATCCTGGAGGAAACACTCCTTCCACACCATGGAAGCCACAGCCCTGGACATCAGGTAAGAGTAGTACTTGGCACCGTAGCCCACGAGGTGGCTGAACCGCAGCTGCCAGGCCTGAGCAAACAGCAACACAGCACGGGAAACAAGTCAGTCTCTGTGTTTCAGATGTTGTGGATGAGAACGCCAAGAAAGCACACCAGGAATCTGCAATCTGCGAATGTTTTCATTTACTTCTCACCCTGGGGGTCCACATCACTCGTGATATTAATATTTCCCCCATGTTTTATACACTGTTGGGGGCTGCACTGGGTCCCCTCCACATTCTCATGCAGAAGCCCTAACCCAGGCACCTCATGATGCAAGTGTGCTTGGAGAAGGGCCTTTAGAACGGTGACTCCGTGAAAATGGAACTTAGGGTGGACACAGGGCTGGGGTCGGAGGGCGAGAAATCAGGAGAGGGCACCAGAGCAAAGGCCAAAGGAGGACACAGCAGGGCGGAGGGTGGAGGCCTCTGGGAACGAAACCCGAAACCGAGTGGCGCTGCCATGTTTGTCACTGCTGGGGTTCATCTCTGCGGCACAAGTGCAGAGAGCACGGCCCAGCCACAAGGCAGCAGGGTGGCCGCAGAGCAGGGCTGCGCCCTCACCTGGCGCGGGCTGCTGGGGACGCTGGGCCCTCGGCAGCAGGGGGCACCGCGGGGCTGGCACCGAGTCCATGCACTCTCCCCGGGGACAAGGAGGCAGTTAGGAAGGCCGCCCGAGAGTTCAGGCGGGAATACTCTTTGCTGGAAAATTCTTTCCTATGGATACTCTTCTCTCTTGTTCCTGAAAGCTGAAAATATCTACTCTACATTCTGACTGGTGAGCAGGAGGAGGGCTATGCAAGGGCAAATGCATCAGCTTATCAGAGCATGCGTGTTCGTGGTGACAGTTGCTACAGCAAGAGCTAGGGATCCGAAAACGACTCTTAGATGACATTTCTGGCTTTAAAATTTTTACTTTTCAGAAGCAAAACACCTGATATGCAATAACCTACTGTTTTCCAATGTATGCTTTATCTGACACGCAAACTTTGTGAAAAATAAATTGAAGCCAAGTTTTCAACTAAGATAATCATTACTTCGTCGATCTTTTAACTCTCTAGAAAACACAGTATGAAGTATGATGCTCACCACCAATCTATAAACTGGACAAGCAAACAGTACCTAACATATTAAGGAATAAATATTAACAAAACAGAGATGCTTTTGAGGTTGCGGCTGACTTTAGGGCACGCTTGGAGTTCTTCCCCCGGCCTGCAAGGAGGCTGACGAGGAGGCGCAGCGCTGGCCCTTCTGCAAGGGGCCCCATGCTGCTGGGGCAGGGGCTGCTCTCCAGGGAGCCGCGCTGGGGTGTGCAGACCCAGGGCGTGCACGGGGCGGGTATCGGGGCAGGGTGAAAACGATCCCCATTCCCTCCGCCCCTTCCCAACTAGGATGTGACTGGAAGTGAGGCGGGCACCTTGTAAGCTGTGTCCTTGAAGGGAAGAGATGCGCCCCTTCCTCCCCATCCCGCACCTGTGCAGGTCACGGCCCAGGGAGAGGGGAGCTGCAGGCAGGACTGTGCTCGCTGACTCCCTGCAGCCGAGGTGGCGCAGTGGGTAGGGGTGTGGGGGTGGAGTGCGCTCACTTGGCAGGACCCCTCCTCCTCAGCCTCTTGCACTGAAGCCCTTCAGGCTCAGCAGTGGCCCCACTCTCCTGCCAGCAGGTGCCCTCAAGGGGGCTGTGGAGGCATGGGGAGGTAGGTGCAGGTTCTACACCCTGCTTGTAGCGCAGGTTCTTCGCTTACAACCTACACCCAGTTCTGGATACTCTGTCTTATTATAAAAAGGGGCCTGTGCCAGCTTTTGTGTGACGCTGGGATCTTAGTGGGCCGCTGGTGATTTGCCACCGGGGAGCAGCCGCATCCTCCGCGCAATGCGGCACGGGTGGCTGCGTGCACGGGACACAGGCCGACGCTGCGTCTCCTGCTGTCGATGACGTCAGTCTCTCGGGGTGAAAGTCCCAGGGCTGGAGCCACAGTGGAGGGGTTCTGCCTTTGGAACTTTTCCTTCTTGGCCATCTGCCAGAACAAGTCTGGCGGCCTTGGCTGTCGTGAGCGGAGTTTAATTTTGTTTAGATTCGAGCTGAATACCGTTTTGTTTTGTCTTGAAAGCAGGCATTTGATTTGAGCTAAGAAATTTCTAAGTCCCTCAGTTTCACCAACTCGTAACTGAGCTCCCACATAAACAGAGTGATGAGAGTCAGACCTTGCGGAAGCGGAGAAAGAGACGGCAGAATTTGTGACACGCGCAATTTCCCGAACGGCCACAGCGTCCGCCCTGCACCAGCACCCAGGCCTGGACGCGGGGACTCCGGCCGCACGCCCGCCGTGCTGTCTTGTTCTTTAATTACAGGTTTGGGTTCTGTACTACACCCTTTCCATACCTCAAGACATGCTAAATAAATCGTACCTACCTGACACCTTTCCTCAGCGGCTTTTAAGTTTACGACAGGCTACGACCTGCCATTTCACTGCTGTTTGATCACAAATGGCTAAATTCCTGCTAATGCAACCTAAATATTAAGTGCTTGTTGCCATTTCTCTCGTTCATCAAGAAAAAAATTAGACCAAGTTTCACATTAAGCCCTGGAATTAGGATCCCCTCTTTGAAAGTGAAGCTCTTCTCCCCAAGTAGCACTGGCCAGGCGGACGGAAGGTCTCGCTCCCCCTTCAGTGTGACGTGCAGATGTGATTTCCCAAAAATAAGGGATACAGGCACCTTGGCAGCTTCCCTTCTATGCTGACCAGAGATGTCGGGAACAGGACAGAGGGCCCAGAAATAAACCCACATTTACAAGGTCAAAGAATTCATGAGAGAGTAGCCGAGAACACTCAGTGGGGAAAGAGTGGTCCTGAAGCGAAGCATGCTAGGAAGCCCGGCCAGCCCCCACGCACAGGAGGGAGGGCGGACCCCCGCCTCACCAAAGCAGGGGACAGAGCACACAGCTCTTTATACCTTGTGCCTGAAATAGTGTGCTCAATAAATAGTCATAGAAAGATGACAAAAAGGATAGAAAAACTGGAATCTATACTATAATTTAGTTACTATAATTTAGACGCATTGACATCAAATTTTCTTCCTATACTCAACTAGTCTCAATAACCACTAAAATTGTAGATGTCAACATGCAGGTTAAAAAAATAACTGATTAACTTACTGACTATACACGTACACCTGAATTTCTGAAGTGACACAACAAAATTAAGATAAAATTATTACTTTTATTAACTTCTCATTGAATTAGGCCAAGGTACATTGGTAATACTGAAGAATGCATGACTCTAGTAGTCATATTCTTTGTGAAATCTCGTGTCTGCACAATAACATCTTGATTTCACTGGTTTTACCTCTTGACCCTTACTGAGTAACTTCAAATATTCACACAACTTCGCTGGTTTGAGTAAGTGTTACTTCCAAACTTATTTTCTAATTTGTACAGCACAAGATCCCTCCAGATCATTAAAAAGTACACTCTATTAGCTCTCATTTAGGTTGCCTGAGACGTAGAAAAGTTATACACATGCCATTGGGAAATTTGTCTTATCGAGGGCTGCGCTCCTGGTAAGATAAAACTGAGTGAGGGAAGATGGTACAAAACACCTCTCCTCCAGGAAGGGCTCAGCCCCCGCCGCCCCCCGCCCTCTGCAGAGCACTGTGGAGGCGTCCCAGCCCTTCACAGAGGAATGGCCTCTTCTGAAGTGCAGCCCAGGGCCTGGGATAGGATGTCACTGGCCGGGCATGTTACTACCTGTATCTTGTATGGGGTAACTGACAGAAATAAAATACGTGACTGATCCGCTGAAATTACTAGGGTTGCCTGCTTTCTGTCAACGAGTCTTCAATCCTCCCTGATTATCTCGTCTGAACAAGGTCCAAAATTCCTGATGCAACAGCTTTTAGCAATTTCTTACAACAACAACAAAAAAAAAAAGGGAGAGAGAGAAACTAATATAGTTATGATTGAAACATACAGAAAACCCGGGTAATGACAAATAGGACATATTCTCGCAATTCAAAGAAAGTGTTAGACAAACATAACAGCATTAGTTAGAATGTGCAGTCACTAAAAAAATGCAGGGCCTAAGTATTACTCTTTACATGAAGGGAGTATCAACTTGCATTATTTTGCAATGTAATAATAATAGGAGCTATGCGTTGGCTGTCTTATTCCCACACCTCCTACATGTGGAAGTTGAAGGGGTAACGTTCCAGAGGGTCGGCCGTGAGGGGTGGCTGGGTAGGGCGGAAGTGAGCAGATGGGCTTGTGCTTCCTTCTAAATCTACAGGTGGCTGAGTTAAATCTTATGTCACCTGACAACAGCCCGAACGCTCTTTGGAGGGGAGCTGGCATCTGACTCGGTCAGCAGCTCTGTCTCTTCCTTCACGGATACAGAGCCCACGCGGCGCCCCGCGTGCCCTGCTTGCTCCAAGACACTGGGTCCTCGTTCCCTCTTTTAAAAAAATCAGATAAAATTCACGCACCACAAAACTCACCCTTTGAACGTGTACAATCCAGTCAGTCCTAGAGGATTTACAAACCGTGCGACCATCACTGCTACCTATAACCCCATAACCCTTCCATCGCCCCGAGAGAACTCTCTCACCCGTTCGCATTTGGTCCGCACGCCAGCCTCTTCCCCGGCCCTGGCGACTACCGATCTACTTCCTGGGTCCGCCGATTTCCCTGTTCTGGACATTTCATGTACATGGAATCATACAAGGGGTGACCTTTTGTGTCTGGCTTCTTTCCCTTAGGTAAGGGTCATTTGTGTTGTACCCACGTCAGTGCTGGATTTCTTTTTATGACTCAACAATATTCCATTGGGTGGATCAACAACATTTTTTTTTTATCCACTCATCTAAATGTTGATGGAAGCATATGTGGGTTGTTTTCATTAAGGGGCTATTATGACTAATGTTGCTAACATCGCAGCCTTGCCAGGATGTGGGAACTCTGTGCGGGTGGCGGGGCACACCGAGAGCTGAGGAAGCCGGTCACTCTGCTGCTCTTCCTGTCCCAGCAGGCACGGTGGATTCTGCCCCCCTGGGAAGCTCGCCCCGGCACTGGGCACTGCCAGGCCGAGGGTGGGCATGAGGAAGGCAACATGGAGCTGTCCCCTGTCTTGTGCGAGTTTTCTGTTCTGGTCCACAGCGTTGCTGAAGTGTCTTGAATAAACTCCAGGGCTCTCCCAGATGTGTTTTTGTTTGTGGGTCGCTGTCTCATTGTTGATCTTTGTTGGAGGGTGGAGACTGGGGTCGCCTATGTTGCCAATTTGGTGACGTTATTCTTGGAATTCCACAGGGTCTTGATTACTGGAGCTTTGTCCTAAGTTTTGAAATTGGGAAGTGTGATCCCTCTAACTTTTCCCCTCTTTTTCAAGTTGGTTTTGGTTATTTTGGTTCCCCTGAATTTCCATAGGAATAGCACAACTTGTCAGTTTCTACAAAACGGCAGCTAAGGTTTCAAAGACTGTATTGAGTCTGTAAGTCAATTTGGGGAGTCCTATCATCTTTAACAGTCTTCTAGTCCATGAAAGTGAGAAAGCTTTCCATTTTTGTAGGTCTTCTTTAGTTTCTTTCAGTAATATTTTATGGTTTACAGTGTACAAGTGTTTAAGCTTTTTGTTAAATTTATTCCTAAGTATTTTATTTTTTGATGCTATTATAAATAGGAGTGTTTTTTAAATTTTGTTTTTGGACTGTTTATTGCTCTAATATAAAAATACAATCGATTTCTGTTATTGGTCTCCTATCACGCAACCTCGCGGGAGCCATTTATTAGTCCTAAGAGTTTGTTGTGTATTCCTGAGGATTTTCCATATACAAGATGATGTCATCCATGACAGAGATTGTTCTACTTCCCCCTTCCCAGGCCGAGTGCCTTTGATTTCTTTTTCTTGACAAATGGCTCTGGTTAAGAACTATAGTATCGTATTTAACACAAAATGTGGTCTTCTTCCCATCTCAGGGGAGAGCTTCCAGGCTCACCACTGAGGACGATGCTGCTGAGGTTCTTGCTGAGGTTCTCCCCGAGGCTCCTACCAGGTCACGGGGCATCGGCACTGGCCCTGGACTCCGTACCCAGTTACTTTTGGTCCGTTCTCAAGTCCTGACGATTTTATCTCAGTATATTTCTTGTCGTTTCCCCTCTTGCGTCCACGCCCACTATCAATGACCCTTTTAGGCCCCAGTCATCTTCTGCCTGGATGTACGACCTTTAGGGCAGGACCTATGTGCAGACATATTTTTTGTAAGCAGAAATGTTGCCTTTATGAAACACAAGCAAGAGGCTCTGGAAGAGAAAACGCAGCTATTGGCAATAAAAAAAGGTAATTTTTATTGAAAAGCAAAAGCCAAAAGTAAAGCTAACTAACCCAAAAACTGTGGGAAGAGTAGGACGAAGAAAAAACCGAGGCCATTTCCCAGAACAGAAGAGAAGAGAAGTGAAGGTGGAACAGGAGAAACTGGAGGAGAACCTGAGGGGCGGGGCGGGGCTGTGGCTACGCAGCAGCGTGGGCTCGGCCTGCACACAACCCTCCTGAACAGAACAACTAAAATGCGGGATACACTTTTTCTTTGTTTTTTGAAAGAAAGAAGAAGGGAGGGGGAGGGAGAGACAGAAGCATCAATTTCTTGTTCCACTGATTTACATGTTCATTGGTTGATTAAGTGCCCTGACCGGGGATTGAACCTGCAACTTTGGTGTATTTCGGATGATGCTCTGACCAGCTGAGCGACCCGGCCAGTACCAAAATACACTTTTGTGAAAAAAAAAAAGAAAAAATGTGAATGCATTGCTAAAATGGGAGAGAATAAAATACAATCAACATTATTGAGCAGGTAATTTTTATAAATGAAAATTGGTGTTTTTATTTATATGGTAAAATCACTATAGTTTTATATTTGTTTTCATCTATTACTGACTCAAAATAAGAAGTTGTTAAGAATAAGCAGGAATGAAGTGTTCTGTGGCGTCCCAGGATCGGTGCCAATAGGCAAATTGGAGACTCACGGTGGCCGTGCTGGGTGCTCAGTCACCGCCGAGGGAATGCGTTTGCAGCTGAGTTCTCTTATTTCAGACATGCCGGCTTAGCAGCACCGATGCTATGCTGCTTTGTTGCAACGCTGGGCTTTGCTGAACTGAGTGGTGGCTATCTATCATTCTCCAGAATCTCTTTACCTATTTCTTTACTCACTTTCAAGTCAATATAGAATTGGTTAAACCTTTTAGAGGCTATACTGAGTTTGAAGAGGGAAAATGAGTTAAAAAAAAGTGGTTATGAAATAAATGTAAGCTATCACTTGATTTATAGATCTCCTTTGCTTTCATTTAAAGGGCTTAGCACCATGAAAGGCTGTTTAGACTGTACTTTGGCTTAAGTGAAAAAAGTTATTGCTGAAATTGTATAAATCATTTCAAATATTGTTTGATTTTAGCTTTTAAGTGTCCGCGTTTTTCTAAATGTTCTGAGAAAGTTTGGTTCACTTTTTACTCTCCATAAATCAGCAAGTATTTCAAAGCTTCCCTGAGACACAGAAAAATATACACACGCGAAAGAGCGATGGCCTCATCACCAAGTTAAGCATCTGAAGAGAAGGGACATCAAAGGAAGCAACTAACAGGGTGCTCACTCTTACAATGATGAAAAATACACAGTACAAAGCAAGATGTGTAAAAGACACCAAGATAAACTATTTTACCCCGTTAATAACCACATATGGTCACGGGGAGCAGGGAGAAGGCACGAACCTGCCACAGCGGGGTTTGAGCAGCTAGCTGTGTGCTGGCACGGGCCCCCCGGGGCATCAGCACGGGGCCCGGTAGCGGGGTGGGGGGGGTGCCGGGAATCGCTGTCCATCAGGAGCAGGGGGCCCCTCACAAGCCAGTAACGGAATCATGCTTAACACCCAGGGAGGTTCCCATCTATTTTAATGAATTCCTTGGCTTTCCCTGCTCTTCCCCATCTTACACGCAGCTGATGAAACTGTAGTTTCCACATACAGTTTTTATCACCTCATTGCCCCCTTCCGATGGCCATTTACGAGGCTGGCAATCACAACAACAACGCTTACAGTGGCCTGCAGTCTCCTGCAGGCCGGCGCTCCTGGCGGGCGTGGGCTGCATTTGATCCTCGCAATAACCCTCGGTGAGGCAGCACCACCTTAGACAAAGATCTGGGGCTCGGGACGCAGCCATCTCGGTCACCTGATTCCAGAGCTCTGGAATGTTCTCTTCTCCCGGAGATGCGTACTAGCCCTCTTGCAAATCACAGGTCAAACCAGAAACATTCCAGCACCGCCACAGACAAAACAAGGATGCTTGAAGTTCAAGCCACCAAAGCAGCTGAAGATGTGGAGACATACAAATACTGGAAAGGGGCAGGCAAATGCTAAGTGTATAAGTTGTGATGTACACTATACGTGTACATATAAACATATAGGTATGCCTGGAAAACCCCTTAAATCTGGTGAATAAGTATCAAATACAGTGAGTGTATGTTAGAATGCTAGCCATGCAATGAACAAACTAAAGTACTTTCTACGCACCAATGACAACCAGCTAGATAGAGGGGGAGGGTGTGTGTGTGTGTGTGTGTGTGTGTGTGTGTGTGTCCGTCTCATTCACAACGGCAGTCATCACCAGCATCATCGCCATCAACAGGAATACACTTAGGAAGATGTGCGAGAGACTTCTAAGAGCATTCTAAACACAGAGAGTGAGATAGGAACAGGGAGATAAATGAAATAGAGGAGCAAAAGCTTGTGCCTGTGTTAAAAGACAACCAACAAACAGCAAATGACGATCCAAGCTGGGCAAGGACCCCCGTCCTGGAACACTGAGAGGTCAATCTTATCAGAAATGAAAACTTACGCACTCACAAAAACAGCCTTTCTGGATTAGTGGAGAAAAATGGGTTATTCAAGAGCCAACTAGAAAAACTCACCTGGTTCTAAATCTCACACCTTATACCACCGTGAACTTAAATGATCAAAGATGAAAGATTAAAAATAAAACCATAAGAGTACTAGAAGAAAACACAGGCAAGCACTTAAATACTCTCAGGCTAGGACGTTCCTTTTCAGCACGGCAGGAAACTGAAAAGTCTGACAGACTTAACTAAATACAGTCACTACAATCATCAAGCAAACTAAGAAAAATAAAACTGTCTGAATGTTAAAAATCATAAAAGGCTAACACCCCTATAAAAATCAGTAACAAAAGAATAAGAATATGATGTAACATAAACACGGGAAAATGACAAAAATGGGCAACTCATCTCCTGTTCTCCTCCACATAGACTGTAAAATATCATGGGGCGAGAATGCTGATTTTACTAGTAATAAAAGAACTGCAAGCAAAAACGAGGTGCAGTATTTGCGGTCTATCAGACTGGCAACGACTGAAGCCCAGTAAACGCTCAGGGCTGAGACGCAGCTCTCTGGGCTCTGACTCTGCCGCGCGTCCTGGACTGAGTGGTGTGCAGCCTCAGGGTGGGCTGGCCCACTCTCAGGAGCGGGAGGGGGCCCGGCGCACGGCACGACCGTACCCGTGGGGTGACCGGCTGCCCTGCTGTGAGCCTGGAGTGGGGTCAGTTCCTTGAAGGGGGGCTGGGGCAGGGTTTCCGAATGGGAGGAGGGCGCGTGCGGACCAAGCGGGGCCTGGGCCAGCACTCTCAGGGCTGGCGGAGGCCAGAGCTGGGCAGGCAGGTAGGTGTCACTCTGCGCAAAGAATCAACGATGGGACACCCCTGGCCACACCCCTGGCCGATACCCCGGGCCCACCACAGTAAAAGCCCTTGGAAACTGTTCGTGGGTGTAAATGAACAAAGTCTAAACTCTGCTCCATGGGGGACTGAACTGAATCCTAGCAAAAGACACTTGAGCCTTCAGCATGACTGGGGGAAGTAAGGGACTCACACCCTCAGTTTCGAATAGGTTTATTCATTTCCAGTTATGCATGCACATGAGGGTTTCGTCTGGGCCGAGAACACGCGTTCCCTTTCTCCCACGTTGCCCACTGTGGCGTGGCTGCGCAAGCTCTGTGGTGAGCACTGCGCAGTGGGGTGCAAAGCCTGGGAGTCACTGCCAATGCCGGGTCTCGGGGCGCCCTTCCTGCGGCCAGAGGGCTGCAGTCTCAGCCTCCCCGATCCCTTCGATGAGAGGGGGGCACTCAGGTTCGAGAGCAGTGGATTTCACCCCTAGAGCTCGCACCACGGGGAGAGGATTTCTACTCTGAACCTCATTCGGGCTTAGTCCTGACCCCTCGCCCACGTGGGGCTGCCCAGGGCCACATGATCCACAAACTGTCACCTCAATTGTCTTCAGTTCTTCAACGGCACAGACAGAACCGAACGCCCACACTACTGGAGCCAGTTGAAGGGTCCGCCTGTGTGTGAGCACACGCTTACCCTCTGATTATATAAGGAAGCGTGCTTATTGCCGAAAACTGGACCATAACAAAAAATAGTAAAAGGGAAGCGACACTCACCCCTGACCCAGGACTCTGTGACAAACATTTGCTAATATGTTAAGAGTTCTCTTCAGTCTGCTTTCTAAAGACCCCGCCACAGCGCCTACAGTGGTCTATCCGTTTTTCACCAACCCGACTCTAAGAACGCTTTGCAGACATGAGTAGCTGTACGTGGTGTCATCGCGTGGACTATGTGGACTATGTCAGTCAGGACACACTCAGTTACGAGGCAGTAATGCGAACCCTAAGCTTGCTGTGGCCTCTGACGGGAAAGGTCTGGTCCCCCGAGCAGCCGCCCGGCCCTACCGCTGGGCAGCAGCTCGCTCGCGTTGCCAGCCCCTGGGCGCACCTGACCTCGGGCGTCGGCCGTGGCCGGCAGTGTCACTGGCTGCTGGGCCGGGGGTAAGCGGTGTGGGGTGGGGCCCCGGAGCTCATAGCGGGTCCACCGCTGCTCCATTCTGGGGGCCCAGTTAGGTCGCATGGCCAGAGCTCACGGCAGGGCGCAGGAGCCAGGGCCAGCCGCGGTCGCCGGCCGACCGGCCTGAGGACAGCGCGTGGGCACGCCAGGGGCTGCCTGACTAGCCCTTGGGGGCTGGACTCTGTGCAATTTTTAAAAAATAAATGTGGTGATTGTCAGGTAGAAAGCTTTATCTGCTTTTCTATTTCTTTCTTTAGAGTAAATTCCTACATGATACATTACCGGCTGAAGAGGTTCATACACTCTTGGTGTTCTTGATCCCTGTGCCAAACCCGCTCATCTGCCTCTAAACAAATACAAGAATGCTTATCCCAGCGTATCAATGCTGGTGTTCGGGTCTTTCTAGAAAACATTTGCTAATCTCTTAAGTACAAAAGTCATTTTCCTGCTATTTCCACTTGCATACTTTTGTATCCCAGGCAAGTTAATTTATTGTTCTATTATTTTTGTTCTATTTGTATAAGCTTTTAATGTGGCAACAATAACACCATTTGTTGTAAATGTTACAGTTTTTAAAAACTAGTTTGCTGCCTGTGATTTTATTCACATTTTCTGAGAGAAATTCAAATTTTTGTGATCAACCACTTACGGTACTCCTTTGTGATTTCTTCCATTTCTTTCAGTTTGCTATCTTTCTCTAAATGAAAAACATCTCTGCAAACAGATGCCATTTTTAATGGTGTAGTTTTTCTGTTTAAGTGTTCTCTCCATCTGGAATTTATTTCATGACAGTAAGTTAGTATAACAGAGCTCCAGGCCAAAAGTCAGGCAATCCGCACACGAATTCTGCCTGCGACACCTTGGGCAAATCACTTAATCCTCGCCCGGCTTTGTTTGGAAAGCTTCTCAGCTTCAGTACAGATGGAAGGGGCCACCGGGCCTCGGCCACAGCCGGGGTGTCGGAACAAACGAGCAAACAGGAACTCCGTGCTCTACTGAGCAAACTCCCAGGAAAGCGAGTCTCCTTTTCCACGCCCTTGCTCTACCTCCCCAGGCTGCCTCCTCCTGCCGCCCTTGGCTTGGAGGGAGACCGGCCCTGCCCGGCCTCTGCCCGCCACCGCCCAGCGGGCCCGCGGCACCGTGCGCCCCGCCAAGGCCGCCCACGTCCCGGCGCCCGCCACTCACAGCTCCGCCGCCAACCACCTGCTTTGTTTCTGTCGGTCACCGCAGATGCTCTGTGTCTCCTGCTCTGACCGCTTCTTCCTCCTCCCCATCTGCCACCCGAGCCGTCTGATGTTCAGTCACCAGCAAAAACCGCCTCATTGCCATCTGCCTGCTTTACCCGTCCCCTCCCTTCTCTGTTCTAACAGACACACGAGAACCCTCCTTCCCCGGCACCCTGTTCAGACCCCTCCTGTCCCTGGACTTGGGGGCGAGGCAGTCTTTGCTCTTCCTCACTGACCCTTAGGCTGTCCCCGTCCTGCCTCTGAGGTGAGGACTCTCCAACTTCCGCCTTCCGAGAGGGGCTGCCGGCAAACGGGGAGCTGCTGCAGTCCCCGGCCGGACCTCGGGCCGCCCCCTCGGCCCCCCACCATTTCTTGCTCCTGCCTCACTCCCACTTCCACCTATTGCTCCCTTCTCATCCCGATCAAATCAGTGACCCCCACAGGCAACCCTTCCCAAGCCCCCGTGGCAGAAAGAATAATGCCCCCTCCCGCACAGGGGCCCCCCTGCCCTAACCGCCAGCATCTGCGAATATCACTTTTGTCATTTCAAGTAGCAAAAGGGATTTTGCAGACACGATTAAACTAACTAGACAGAGGAGGCTGTTGCGGATTATCTGGGTGGGTCTGCAATGTAATCACAAGGACCCTTATAGGAGAAAAGCAGGATCTTCAGAGAGACCAGAAGGCCAAGTCCTGGAGGCCAAGCAGAGACCGGCGGACGTGGCCGGTGCTAGGACTGCCGCCGGCCTCTCGAAACGGGACCCTGCAAGGAAGGGCCCCCGCCAGGGCCCCCAGAAGGAGTGAGCCTTGCAGACACACTCCCTTTCACCCCTTCAGACTCCTTTCGGACTTCTGACCAGAACTGCAACGTAATACAGTTTTGTGCTGTTTTAAACCACTACCTTGTACTCATGTGTTATAGCAACAACATAAAACTAGTACTTTGGCCTCTTGACTCCCTGACCTTCTCTTTTAACTGTCTCTCGTTTCCATGGTCACAGCCGAGGCCTCATCATTCCTCTCACTGAGAGCCATTTATCACACCTGCGGGAAGGTGCACAGACGAGGTGTGGGGGGGGCGGCAGGGACCTCCCAAGGTATTGGAAATATTTGGTACCTTGATCTGAACAGCAGTTACGTGGCTAGAAACACACATACACCTTCATGGGGCTGCGTGTTAGAATCTGTGCATTTTAGGTGTTATGTCCCTGCAAAAAGGTAAAAAAAAAAAAGCTGTAAATATTTCTTAGGCACCTATCACATGTAAGTGATTGTGGGGCCCTGAGGAACTGATACCCAAATTGAACTGGGCGTTGCTCTGGGTGCAGTGCCCGCCCCTTGGGAAGACGGGAACCGGGGCCTGGCAGGGCTAAGGGGAAGGGGCAGTCAGTCCCAGAGCTGGGACACGTGTGGCAGAGGCGGACCGGCTGGGGGCGGGGGGGGGGCAGGCAAACACATTTTCAGCAGGTAAAGGGAGGGGCGGGGGAGGCAGCCCCGGGAGGAGGGGACGCGGGGTGCGCTCCGCTGGGTGGCGCTGGCGTGGCCAGGCCACGCGGGGGCACGGGGCGGCAGAGGCCTTTGGCCTGTAGTTAGAGAGCCGTGGGAGCTGGCGAGGGTTTTAAGGGGAGATCTGCCACTGGCACGTGTGTATTTAGAGAAGCCGGTGCCGATGGCGTGTGGCCCTGAGAATGGACAGGCGGGCACCCTGTTCGGGGGCGGGGCGGGGGCGCGCTGTAACTGTCCAGTCCCGCGTCAGCCTGGGAGAAAACGCAGGAAGGGCACACAGGGAAAAGGGTGGTGAGGGCGCGGACCTGATGCTTCTCTGTGCCCACGGGAGGCGACTCCACCTTCAGGTCGGAGTGGGAGAAGCCACGGGAGCGCACGGTGCCGGCGGGGCGAGGGGCCGGGGCGGGGAGGCTTCCACCCCGCGCACCCCATGACACGGCACAGCTCTGAGCCGTGCGCAGGTCCTACTCCCTGCAAGGACAACTGCAACACAATTGGAGTGTCCCCAACTGCAGGCTTCCTCATATCGCTGGTGTTGCCCTTGGTCTCAAAGGCAGAGAGGGAAAAAGCCACGGTCACAAACCCGCTGGACGCCATCGCTCCACAAAGAACGGCGAGGCCCTGTGGCCCGCTTACAGCTCATATTCACCGGGGACAGAAACGTGACTCACCGCAGAGCAGCGGTGCTCACCCGGCGAGGATCTGCCGCACGGGTTTGGAAACCGTGCGCTACCTGACTATGTGGTCAGGATGGGACCTCTTTTCCTTGAGGCTGTCAAATAAAAAAGGGGCAACAGCCAGCAAAAAATAGCTGTCTGGTGTGAATGAATCAAAATTATACTTGTTTTTTTTCAGATTGGCAAAAAATATATTTTTTGGTGTGTCACAAGTTTTTAGTTACTAGTTTGTGTGTGTCATGAGATGAAAAAGGTTGAAAATTGGTGACTTAAAGAATCCTCAGGAAAAAAGCTTCCTAAAATAGAAATGGCTTAAACTCTAAAAGATACATGCATATCACTTAAAATATACAAAGTTTACTTAGTAAAGAAAGAACTTCTAATATCCTGGATTTTTGTCTCATTATATGTAGCCTATGAGGCTTTGCAGGCAAAAAAAATAAAATAAAACCACACTATTCATGAAAACCAAGACAGAAACGAAAGCTGGCGGCTTGGCACAAAGGCCCGTGTTAGAGAAACAACCCGGGCAATCTTATAATATCCTCATGTTTTAAATCGGTGAGATCTGGAGTTGCAGCTGTCCCACAAACTGAAACCATATAAATTTTTAGAAAATGAGTCAATCCTGAGATTAAAGTTTCAATTTATAACACTTCTGTGTTTTAGTTACAAAGTCATAAATAAATCTAGCATGACAGAGAAGGTAAATATTTTCTCAGTTGTTTATGTAGCCAAAGAGGAAAGGAATTTAACATGCAATTAACCACTTAGGTTTTTCGAGATATTCACCATATGGTTGTATTTAAGATAAAGAAAAATTATTGTTTTGTTTAATCTAACATTTGCTTAGCAACATGGAATTAGTGCAACCTGGGCTGCACCTTTCCCTCCCAGCAGAGAGGCGCAGCCGCAGGAGCCGGGAGGGGCCTAGGAACAGGAGGAAAGGCAGCTTCTTCCCCAGGAAGGAAAATAAAACGAAAAGCAAACCAACCGAACAGAAGAGATGGGGACTGTTAACAAATAATTTAACTTGAATGATCTAGCGAGAGAATGATGAGCTTTTGATGACGCTGGGGCTCTAGTTCTATTATTTAATAGATCGTACTTTTTTTGAATATTAAAAAAAGAGACCTTTATGCCATTCTTTAAAACAACCAAGCATGAGGTAAGAACAGCAAAGGTTCAAAGCACACCTCAGGTTTCTATATATACACTCCTATGTGATCATGGTTTCTCTAACGAGCCTTACTTTAAAAATAACTAATGGGGGGAAAAAATTCTGATTGTCATTTTAATCTTGACAGTAGAAATCATTTTACAGGTATTTCTTATTTTAGTGTTTTATAAGTTATGCTAAAATTAGAGCTTTTAAAATAAAATCACCACAATGTTACATAAGGTCCAATAGGTTGTGATACAATTTTCTATTAATAAGTGAACTCAATGATCAAATATCCAGTGAAAAGCTTTGAAGTATACATTTAAGATTAAAAATATGAAAACACAATATTTTATCTGCTTCAACGCACCAATACCAGACATCTACGTGGATTTACATATAGACACTCCCATAGGTATTTTGTAGAAAGAAGTTCTTCTAAACTGACTATCAAGTAAACAGAAAAGAAGATAAACCAAAGTCATAACCCTCAAACTGTGTGCAGCAATGTGTTATCTTATGGTGGGCGTTTTTATTTTTCTTCTCTTTGGACTATTAAAAAGAAAACTCCATACAGTAAAGTAAACATGGTAAAAGTGCTCTCAGAAACCCGTGTGCACTCTTTCATTATATCGACTTCGCCTCCCTGCTCCCACCCTGCTCCGTGGTTAGAAGTCCGTCTGAAAGTTGATCTGCGATGAGCACACTATAAAAACAACTGGGTTTACTATTGGTTGCACTCCATCTCCCAGCTGGTAAATTAGTGGTTGCTTTCCTTTGCGCATGGAATCATGACAACGGCAATGTCAGCTTGAGAATCTGCTTTAAAATTTGAGCAATTTCAACATGAGAAGCTCTCCAATAACACAAGGGCTGTGTGCCCGAAGCCCATTTATTAGTCCGTTGTTTGGGAACCCGGAACACACATCCAAAATAAATGCCGCATAAAGGGCATGGGAGCTACCGTGCAGTCCATGGAGCCCTAAGACAACAGACACGAGAAGAGTGTTACACTGTTGTAATTGTCGTAGTAGAAACAGAAGAGAAAACAGTATGTTTAAAATGTGTTTTCTGCTGGCACCTGAAAAACAGCTGTTCCACTGACAAGATCCCCAACCATGGGGGCCGACTCGGTGCGCGCCTGCCTACACGCTGTCTCCCAGTTCCACCGGCCGCTCCTCCCGGTTCAATGCGGACCGTGGGCCTAGGCGTCTCTCAGGGCTGGCCAGTCGCCCCGCTCCAGCCTCAGCCTGCGTCCTGGGCGGCCATCCACTCACCGACCCAACGGCTGCTCGCCGGCACCTCCTCTCACACAGACTGTCGTCACCGCAAACTGAACTCATCCATTTCTGCACCCCTGGCCCCGTAAGGCCACACCCCTCCCGCATCCCACTTTTCACTGACTGCCTCGCCCACCCCCACAGAGGGCCCCCTTGGAACCGGGCGTCCGCTGCTCCTCCTGCTCCTCCCTGAGCGCCACCTCCAGCCTCCCCTGCCCCGGAGCCCCTGGCTCCTCTCCGCTGGCCTAGCCAACCTTCCTCTTCCTCTCGCCTCACCGGCTGCTGTGTTGTGCGTGCAGGGACGCGCCGAGGCGAGTCCACTAATCGTCCTGGTCTTATCTTTTATTTTTGTAGGCTTAATGTGATCTATTGACAAATGAATAAAGGAATGTAGATGTTTCTAAGTAAGAAAAACAGAACATCTGCGTAAATCTAAACAAACTCTCAGACATTAAAAGCCTTAGGAGAAAGTCTTTCTTCTCTAAATGTAACTATGCTTCCTTTGAAGACCTCTCAAAGCAATCTCTACAGAGCTCTGGCTACCACCATAAATGGGGACAATAATCCCAGTAAGAAGATAAATGTTTGTATTTTCTCAAAAAGAACTAGGACAAGAAACTAGTGAACATAATGAGACCATCCTTTTAAATTTAAAATAATTCCCTGATAGTTGATTTAGAGTTTGGATGCCGTAAGTTACCTTATCTTTGTATATTTAATGATTATACTGAAGAAACCTGGAGAGTAAAGAAGTTTTACTTCTAAATAAAAGAATACATAAATCATTATAAGACTTAAGATAAAGAAAGGTAGGGAGTAGACAACTCTGCCAAGCTGAAGTTTCGCAGCTTTAGGAAGCATCCTAGCTCCTCCATTTCTGGTTTTAACTTACTGCTCAAGGAGTTTAAGTTACACCCATTTCATTTCTTGCTTGTGTTTGTACTTTTCCACGCCCCCCGCCCCCCCACCCCATTCTGACAACCATCAACCTGCTCTCTAGGGGTCTCTCTCTCTTTGTTTATTCACTTCCTTTTTTTTTCCCTTAAGATTCCACATATAAGTGATATCATACAGTGTATTTGCCTTTCTTGGTCTTATTTCACTTAGCATAATACCCTCTAGGTCCACCTGTGCTGTCGTAAACGGCAGGACTACGCTCTTCTTCATGGATGAACACTATTCCATTCTATGCACACACCACATCTTCTTTATTCCCTCATCTGCTGACTGGACATCTAACTTGCTTCCACATCTTGGCTAAACACTAGTAATGCAACGATCGTTCGTTACGGGTACACGCATCTTTTTGAATTAGTCATTTTGTTGTCTTCAGATAAACACCCAGAAGTGGAACTGCTGGGTCATATGACATCTCTATTTTTAATTTTCTGAGGAATCTCAATACCACTTTCCATAGTGGCTGCACTAATTTACGATCCTACCAAGAGTGTATGAGGGTTCCTTTTTCTCCACATCCTCTCCAACACGTTATTTTTTTGATTTATTAATGAAAGCCATTCTGACAGGTATAAGGTAACAACTTACTGTGGTTTTAATTTGCATTTCCCTAATGATTAGCGATGTAGAGCATGTTTTGAAACATCTGCATGAAATGTCTGTATGCCATCTGTACATCCTCTTTAGAGAAATGTCTATTCAGGTCCTCTGCCCATTTTTTAACTGGTTTTTTTTTGGTGTTACATTGCATGAGTTCCTTATATATTTCAGATATTAACCCCTTATCAGATGTATCATCTGTGAATATCTTGCCACATATCATAGGCTGTCTTTTCATTTTGTTGACGGGTTGACTTTGCTGTGCAAAATCTTTTAGTTTGAAGTAGTCCCATTTGTTTATTTTTGCTTTTGTTGCCCTTGCCTGGGAAGATATCCAAAAAGATACTGCCAAGAGCAATGTCAAAGTATTTACTGCCTATGTTTTCCCTTAAGAGTTTTATGGTTTCTGGTCTTGCATTTAAATCTTAAATCCACATTGAGTTTATTTTTGTATATGGGGTAAGAAAGTGGTCCCATTTAATTTTTTTTTTTTTTTTTGCATGTATCTGTATAGTTTTCCCGGTACCACATCCTGAAGAGACTATCTTTGCACCATGGTGTAGCCTTGCCTCCACTGATCTATGTATCAGGGAGCATGATTGATACCTTACACTCTGTTCTTACTTAAGATTTCTTCAGCTATTTGGGGCCTGTTGTGGTTCCATATACATTTTAAGATTAGTTGTTCTAATTCAGGGAAGAACATCATTGGTATTTTAATACGGATTGCATTTAATCTGTATACTGCATTAGGTAGTAAGGATATTTTAACAATATTAATTCTTTCACTCAGAGAACAAGGTATATCCTTTAATTTATTTGTATCTTTTTCAATCTCTTTCTTCACTGTCTTATAAATTTCACATTACAGGTCTTTCTCACCTCTTTGTTTAAGTTTATTCCTAGGTATTGCATGCTTTTTGAGGCAATTGTAAATAGGACTGTTTTCTGAATTCTCCTTCTGGTTGTTCATTATTGGTATACTGGAATACAACCGATTTCTGAATATTGATTCTGTAACCTGCAACATTATTGAATTCATTTATTAGTTCTAAAATAGTTTTTGGTCAAGTCTTTAGGGTTTTCTATATATAGCATTATGTCATCTGCAAATAATGAAGAGTTCTTCCTTTCCAATTTGGATGCATTTTTTCTTTTCTTCTCTGACTGCTAGGGCTAGGATTTCCAATACTATGTTGAATGGAAGTGGTGCACGTGGACATCCTTGTCTCGTTCCTAATCTTAAAGGCTAAGATTTCAGCGTTTCACCGAGTATAGTATAAGCTGTGGGTTTCTCATAAATAACCTTAATTGGTTGAGATATGTTACTATAGTATCTCCTTTGTTGTTGAGATGTTTTTTTCCCTCATAAAAGAACGTTGAATTTTGTCAAATGGTATTTCTGGATCTATTGAGATGGTCATATGGTTTCACCCTTATTTTGTTACTGTGGTGTATCACACTGATTTACAAATGTGGAACCATCTTTGCATCCCTGGGGCAAATTCCACTGTTCATGGTGTGCAGTCTTTTTGTTGTATTGTTAAATCTGATTTACTAGTACTTGGATGAGAATTTTTGTATCTATGTTCATCAAGGATATTGGCCTGTGAATTTTTTTTTCAATTTCTTTGTCTGGTTTTGGTATCAGGGTAATGCTGGCTTTGTAGAATGAGTTTAGAAGTGTTCCTTCCTCTTCAATATTTTGAAATAGTTTAAGAAGGACAGGCATTAATTCTTCTTTGAATGTTTGGGAGAATTTACCTATGAAGTCATCTGGTACTGAACTTTAATTTGTTGGGAGTTTTTGATTATTGCTTCCATTTTATTGCTAGTAATCTGTCTGTTTAGAATTTCTATTTCTTCCCGGTTCAGTCTTGGAAGGTTATATGCTTCTAGAAATTTATCTATTTTTTTCTGGCTCATCACATTTGTTTGCATGTAATTGTTTGTAGTACTCTTCAATGGTCCTTTGTAGTTCTGTATTACAATTTATAACTTCTCCTTCATTTATAATTTTATTTATTTAGTTGCTCTTTTTTTTCTTAATGAGTTTGGCTAAAGTTCTGTCAATATGTTTATTTAGTCAAAGACCAAGTTTTATTAATCTTCTCTATTGTTTTTCAAATTTCTATTTCATTTATTTCCACTTTGATCTTAACTATTTCCTTCCTTCTGTTTATTTTGGGTTTTGTTTATTCTTCTCTTTCTAGTTCCTTTAGGTACAGGGTTAGATTGTTTATTTGGGATTTTTCTTGTTTCTTGCGGTTGGCCTGTGAATTTCCCTCACAGAACTGCTCTCATTGTATTCCATAAATTTTGAAAAGTTTTGTTTTCGTTTTCATTTGTTTCAAGACAGTTTTTGATTTTCTTTTCGATCTATTGGTTGTTCAGTAGCATGTTGCCTAGTCCCCATGTATTTGTCTTTTTGCCAGTTTTCTTCCTGTGGTTGATTTCTAGTTTCATGCCATTGTGGTTGGAAAAGATGTTAATATGATTTCAATATTCTTGGATTTATTGGGGCTTCTTTTGTGTCCTACTATGTGATCTATACTAAAAACATTCCATGTGTACATGAAAAAAAAATGTACTCCAAAGTTTTTGAATGAAATGCTCTAAAAAAGCCTAAGTCTACCTGGTCTACTATGGCATTTAAGACCTTTATTTCCCAATTAATTTTCCGTCTGGTTGATCTACACCCACTGATGTGAGTAGGTATTAAAATCACTTACTATTATTTGATTACTATGGAATCCTCCCTTTATGCCCATTAATGATTGCTTTGTAAGTCACACCCATTTTAAAGCTAAGCAAAGAAGCAAACAACAAAATAAGCACAAAAGCACGTGAATCATACCATGTTCTCTAAACGGAAAATGCTATTAAAATCTAGGCAACTGTTGTAATTTATTCCACAGATGAATAGTTAGCTTATTATTACCAATTTTCACTAATACAGATAACCCAGAGCTTCATAGCGTATGTCATTAGAACAATAAATTACACATAAGGTCAAACAGAGGTATGAAATGTGATTAGCATTATATATCTGGAGCAGGTGACTAAGCTTTCAAGACAATCAAGCTGCTGGTACAAGCGGCATGAAGGTTACACACCTGGCTCCCAGGCAGGCCTGAGTGTCAGGCCCTGAGGATCGAGGACACCGAGCTCACTGGCTAGGCTGCCCTCTCCGCACCGCCTGTGCTGGTGCCCAGTACTGCTACAGAGAGCTGTTCGCTGGGCGTTTGACAAGGGACAGGCGGCTTTCAGACCGCTCCCGTTTCTGTGAGGCGGGCCAGGTGGGTGGGCCCCTGGCAGATGCCACACCGCCCAGTCAACACAGCCTGCCTGAGGATGGAACAGGGACAGGGAACAGAGCTGAGACGTGGGAAGGGAGAGAAATATTCCATGAGAGCTAGCTAGATCCAGCCTAACAGAAAACAGGTACATACCTGCACCTTTCCCTTATGAGACTCAATACATTCACATTTCTGCTCAGGCCAACATGAGCTGGGTTTCTATCGCTTGCAGCCAAGAGCCCCGAGTGGCATGCAGAAGCCCACTGCGTTGCTGACTGCACCAGCCAACGCTCCGCCCACACCAGCTCCTGCACAGGATACGGGGAGCACAGGGAAGCGCGACTTTGGAGGCCGGCTTTCAATCCCTGCATGATCACTTACTAACCAAAGGACCTTGGAGGAGACAGCTAATACGTATGAGCCATAGTCTGAGCCCCAGATGGGGATATCATCTAAATTATAGGCTGATTTGGGAGTTAAATTGGATATGTTTTTACAAAGCGGTTAGAGTCTGGCACCTAATATTCAATAAGTGGTAGTAATACTCCTGCCTTTTGTCCTGACAGGGCGCTTAGTGGGAGAACATATGTGAAACATCTACTACAATCCCTGATACAGGTCAGGTACTCAATAAATGTTGGCTCTCTTTGCAATGAGAATGATTAGGGACTGATAATCACGTCATCTTATATGGCTAACATTTTTCCCCCTACAGAAAAATAATGAAAAAGAGCACAGACCGACGCCGATCTCCGTCACCCCCACTTTCTCAGGAATCTGAGCAGGAGGAAGACAGGTGCCCCCAAATGCACGGTTGGAGGTGCTGAGGGAGCTGGGCCCATTTTGGGCACCTGCCCAGTGAGAGACCTCGAGAGGAGTGTAAGGGTTCCGCATTCTGCAAGGGGCAGGGTGGCCGCAGCCCACCCACTCCTGATGGACCCCCCTCAGCGGAACCGCTCAGTGGCGCGTGACAGGGCCAGAGCGCTGCACTCACCGTGCTGGGGACGTAGGGCAGGCCGTAAAGCCTCTCCTGGGTCTCCTGGAGGAGGGCCGTCGTGGACTTGCTCAGCGGGTGCTGCCCGTGGTAGACCTGGTCCAGTGCGGCGTAGAAGACCTAGAGGAGAGCAGACACAGGAGCCCCTGTGTGGTCTGGGCGGCCCGCCCTCTCAGCTGTGGCGGGTTCCTCCCAACAGGGCCTGGTGTTCCAGAGTGACAACTTTAAATCGTAGCTGAAGGCGTCCACTAATACAGAGATGCGTGGCTTGAGGTGTTCTGTTCGACATTTAAGACTATGCCGCTGATGAAAAGGAAAGCTCAGAAGCTTTCACGCTTAAAGATATTAAAGAATTTTGAACCTTACCTGTAAGGCACTCTTTACATACAATGTAGCCAGTTAAATTTGTGACTACAAAATGAAATTTTGCTTCTCTCTAGATAGGCAATAAATATGTCTGGAAATATTAAAAAATTTTTTAAAAAGTTACAACTGTGAGCCCAGAACCTAACAAATCCTGTTTGGTTTATTCCTGAAATCCTGTATATCTTAAATGAGAGACATGAAATCGTCAGAATCCTAGTTTTATAAGGGGAGGTGGGCGAAGATAAATAGGTGGGGTAGGGTGGAGAAAGGAACAGCCATCTGTGCCTGGTGAAGAGATGTTACCAAAAATCCTGGTGCAGCTGCTGGAGAGCCTGGAGCTCGTGCCAGGGGCACAAAGAAGCGGCTGCTGCGCTGGCGGCTCTGGCCTGAGGCGGCGACCGGGAGGGAGGGACCGCCTGCCGCTGAGTGCAGAGGACAGGCCATGGGAACACACCAGGCGGGGAGGGCACTGGGAAAAGTGTAACCGGGAAATCTGCCGCTTACATGGCGCTGAAAACTAAGTTTTGCATAAAATGTAAAGATAAAATGCTTTTTGAATTGACTATTAGCACTGTTTGGAGTTCCCCTGAAATAAGAAGGTAGAAAACACTTTGTTTTAAAGGGAAAATTCTGATATGCAATTCTGGTTCTGATATGTACCTTTCTGACTCAAAAGTGGAATTTGCAGAGAATGCGCAGCTGTTGACTTGAAAGAACTGAGGATTAGTTTGGATAAAAGAAAAAATGTAAATGACTTCTAGCTTCTGGCTTCATCTAGATATAGAATTATGGTTCTAAATTATAAAGTCAAGTTTAAACCTTCCCAAGAAAAATACAGACATTTCCTAAATATAAATATTGCTTTACTCTAACTGGTAATCTAAACATATAGCTAAATATAACTCTTTCAATTCTATATTCTATAATGAATAACAATGCATAAAGATAATCAGAGAAGCCAAAATTACTCATCCTTGTCTTGTCTGTATTCTAACAGAATAAATTATTATGAATTAAAACTCTTAAATTCTAACCTCAACGGAGATGGGTATTTTTTTTTTTTGGCCACAATCTATAAACAAATAAAAATTCAAGAGTTTCATTCTTCTGGTTCCACATTTTACATACACACCAAAGAGGCATAAGCATGGACGACTTTTATTTTTAAATTATAAAATCAGAGCAAAATAAATAAAATGCGTGTATTTCATCCTCACTTGCTGAGAAAACAATTCGAAAGTGATGAGCCTATTTGCTTGGCCAGGGAGTCACGTATGTCTGGGACCAAGATCCTGAGAGCCACAGAAAAGAGCGAGCCTATTTTTAAAACAATGCACTGGAAAAAAAAAAAAAATCAATCCCAAATTCTAACGCGCTGTGCGTGCCCCCACAGAGGCCTGAGACGATCCCTTCCCTTCCTGCCCCTGCGCCTCCGCAGCACGGGGCGGAGGGGGGCGGGGCGGGGGTGCACTGCGTGTCAGGGAGGCGGGCCCGCGGCTCCTGCGCCAGGAGGTGGGAGCATCTCTGTCTCTCTTTCCCTCTCTCCCCTCTCTCGGGGGGGTTATTCTGTTTTGGAGAGTAGGAGGCGTGAAAGGTTGGTTTTCCAGTTTAAAAGAGTATCATTGAAACGATTGTTCAAAATAAAAGGCTTTTAATCTAAGACTTCTACTATATGATCAGCAAATGGAAAGACTTTTTCCAAGTAATGCTAATTTTTTCAAATAACACAGAAATTCATTTTTAATTGTACTGATGTAAACAGACGGTAAATAATCCAAATCAAGTGGAAAGCATGATTTTGTCTGCAGTTGGCATTTTCTTCACTGAAATATGTCTTAAGGCGCAACAAAAACTAGAGCTCATTCACTGCTTTCTAGGACCTGCATTCTACAAAACTATGAAGGTATTAAGGAGTGGCTACACTTTTAAATAGGGAAGTGGATCTTTATGAAGTGACTATTTTGAGATGCTTGCGATGACAGACAGACGTGTGGGCCGTGTTTCTGGAACGCTCAGGCTCTGATGAGGAGCAAGGCCTCCACGGCCAGCCCGGCAGCTGCACCCCAGGTGCTTCACAAGGCTTCTACCTGGAGACCCAGAAACCTGGGTCTGGGTATCATCAAACACTAACAGTCACTACGCTTGAAACCTCACATCTAAAACCACAAAATTTTTAAAAAGATAGAAAGTGGATACTACATAAATCAGTGGCTAAAATATATGATTTAGAAAAAAATCATGCAACTTTTGCAAGCTTTGATTTTCCAGACTGAATACAGAAAATAACCTTATTTAACATCGACTTCATAAGGAAAGTGTGAGGATTAAATGAGTCAATTTTGGTCAAGTTCTTTGAACTCAGATGAAAGATGTTTTAGAAGCATAATTATTATAATAAATGTGTAGCACTGGCAAGAATTTAAAGTTATATGTGTATTTTGAAAAATGACTGTGGAAACCTTCAGAACAAAGGCACACACGTACCTGAAGCTGCATGTCGGCTGCGGCACAGACCTTCTTAGATTCACAGAGACGAGACACCATGTTTTTGGGCATCGACTTGAAAGACAAAAGAATATGTCTGTCAGTAAATTGCTTAATAAGTTGCTGCACTATGTTACTTATGAGGCAGGAAAGTTCAAAACGACATCAAATGAAAAAAGAATAGCATTTCTTTGTGGTTTAAAATAACAACTCTGAAATATTTTAGCTGACAAGGTAACAAAGGATGAAGACAGTCCATTTAATTTCAGAAAGTGGTCATGGTCTCATAGGGTCTTCTACATGACAATGCAGGGTTGCAGGAAACTTAGATATTCTTTAAGAATTTACAACCTTAGTACAAGTGAATAGCTTTTCTGCTCCTTTGTGAGCAGTGAAAGCCCATTCACGTGCTCTGCTGACTCCTAAGTGCTTCGACCGTACCATCCCCAAGTTCACTTCCTGGAAGCCGTCTCGGGCCACTGGAGGACTGAGAGCTCGTTCTGCCTTCAACCGGCACCGGCCTGAACCTGAAATGCCCGTTGCGATGTTTCCCCGGAGTGTGAAAGAACGGTTCTGCAGCCACACGAACCGAGTTGGACTCCTAGCTATGCCACTTGGCAGCAGAGTGGCATGATGTGGCAATTCACTCAATTTCTCTCAGTCAATTTTTCCTCATTTGCAAAATGTCAACATTATCTTCACATAATTAGATGAAAATTAAACAAGGTGATATATTTGGAAAAATATACTGTGTCAGGTTTAACAGAGGGTCGTTACTGCATAAATGGTAGCTACTATTATAATTGTCTGGCATAATATAATAATCATTGACTTTAACAAACTTTATTTACATTTTATATTTTATCTACATATTCTGTAAATGTGGTCTGTTTTAAATTTATAAATCCTTAGGAGACAGGAGTTATAACACCTGTAGCACCTACCAATCAAGTTCTTAATAGGGAAATGCACTTTGAAGGTTTCCTGTTACATCTCTTTTCATTTATAAAATAGCCAAAAATGCTCAATGAAACACATATTCCTCTTCAAATGACCTAGCCTCTTCTAAGGATACATTCTCCAACAAAGCGGTTAAGGTTTTTGGAAGAACAATGAAATCAGCTAATGTGTTAGTAGTCTATCAGCTATATGTCCATATCTGATGCCAAATTTGGCCACTAATGCACGCTTTGAAAATATTTTACTCTCACTTTAAGTAGAACTGGTTATCAAACAGTGAGTTAGTTCTTCGTCTGCAGGATCCAATTCATATTTAGAGAAGACTGGTGCTAATTAGAAAACGCCCCCCTTCTGATACTCGAATTCACGGTGTCGCAGGCTACGGCTCTGGGCACCTCAGACGCCCACAGTCTCTGATGAGAAGTCTGCTGTTCCAGGTTTTCCCCCCTCAGTCTGTCCTCAAGGCTTTCTCTGTACCTCTGGCTTCCAGCAGCAGTTTAACTATATGTTTCTAGGTATGTTCGCTGTATTCATCATCATGCTTGGGGTTCTCTAAGTTTCTTGGCTCTATGGTTTGATTTTCATTATCTGGGCAAATTCTCAGCCATTAGCCCTTAAAATATTTTGTCTGCTTTGCCATCTCTCTCTTCTCCTTTATGGAACTCCACCTGCATGTATGTTACACTGTTTGATATTGTCCCAAAGTGCTTGGATGCTCTATTTTGTCCCTCCCATTTGCATTTTAGTGTGGTTAATTTCTGATAACCTGTCTTTAAGTTCACAGAGCTGTGAACTCGTTTCCTCAGCTGTGTCAAGTTCCTGATGAGCCCCGCAAAGGAACGCCTCCTGTGTTACCTATAGTTTTACCTCTTGCATTCCCGTTTGAGTACCTCCCAGTTTCCATCTCTCCTCCCCATCTTTTCATACACGTGGTCCACCTTTTCCAAGGTATCCTTTAACAGCCATTTAAATCCTGCCTGATAGTTAAAGTTCTTCTACTCATTAGTTCTCTTGAAGTCTCCAGGCCTTTTAGCGGGGAGGCGGGGCTCTGTGCCCTTCCCGGGCGGCTGCTAAGCACCTCCCCGCCTGCTCCCCCAGCTGTTCGGCTGTTCGGAGCGCCCGGCGAGCAGTGAGGGCACAGAGCCTCCGGGTGAAGGCCCGCGGCCGTCCCACGGCCCTCGGCTCTTCCAGATGAGCAGTGGGTCTGCAGGGGCCTCCGACACGTCGTGACAGGGTCACCTGACCTGTCCTCGCCGCTCTGCGGTGGCCTGCCCTTTCACCCACACCTGGGCGCCAGCGAGCCAGTCCTGGCATTTCGGTGATTCAATGGCCCTGTGACCCGGGCTCTCTGACAAGCTTGAGAGAAGCTGGGACTTGTCTGTCTTTCTCCTGGACTTGGCTCAGGAGCTGCATCCTCGCCAGCTTTCCACACCCCCAGCATTTTGGACTTTCGCCACTCAGGCCCTTTGTCTGGCTTCCACAGGAGAAAGGGGCAGCAGAGCTCTCTGCACAGGGGGAACTCTCCGCGGAGTTGGGAATCAGGCGTCATTCAAAGTTGTCATGAGGAAGCCTGCCGTGCGGCGTGCGTGATGAGGCGGTTTACTTGGATGCTGTCGGGCAGACCTCTGCGAGTGTCTGTGGGTTTTGGTCAAAAGACAGTTCACTCAACAAACATTTATTGACTGTCAGTGATGTGACAGGCACAGCTGATCCATCAATGAACAAAGTAGATGAAAAAAATCCCAGTTTTCAAGGAAGTTACATTCTAGGAGACCTTTCTACTTTCTTAAGATTACCACTGAGAAGAAAAGAGACACGTTTCGTCACTGCACTTCCTGTTGGCTTAAGGAGTAAAAGGGCAGAGATTCACGGCACCGGCTCTTTCACGCTGATCAAGAGGCTCCACTGAGCTAATTACAGCGTGGGCTGCACGTGCAATCTTTATCCATGGGAAGTTCATTTGTGAGTTTTTCTGCGTCTTAGTATAAGCAGGTAGTCAACAGTGAATGAGGTTTTGCAATGCATGTGATTCATGTTCATATGCTTCTGAAGGAAATTAAATAATAAAACACACAAATGAAATATCTCAATCAATATATGCTGAAAGCACCAACCAATTACTCCTCCACTCATTCCATAAATTCCTGGTAGAAGGCACCCTTCTAGGTACCATGGGAAAAAGAGGGACAAAGCACCGCCTACTGTGTGTGGCCACGAGGGTCACAGCTCTGACACCCGCCTCCTGGGGTGGGGGCGTCCCCCCGCCTCTGGGGGGACGTCGCTGCACAACCTCAGGTTCCGGAACCGTCCAAGCTCGATGCTGCCGCTACGATATCCTACCGCTTGACGGTAAAAGTGACCCTCTGCAAATTTAGGTTCATTAATACGCCACAAGTTTCTCCCAAAAAGGGATTAGGAATGGTAACAACACCTTCAGTCAATAGTAATGTCAAATACCTGTATTTCATATGTAATTCATCTATAATTAATAGAGGGGGATGTTTGGGGAAGGGGGAATGATGGGGGGGATAGAGCGTGAGGTCAGAATTGCGGTTAAGTGCATAAGCACACGTGCCTTACAGGTCTGCTCCATGGGCACATCTGGGCCATACAGTTAGCTCCAGCAGAGAGGAAGGCAACAGCGGGCCTCATTCCAGCTGCTCGGACTACCCCGGGTCCCTTCTACTCCCGCCTGAGTGCCTTTTACTAGAACGTCTGCAGTTCTTTGGGTCTCCCTGGAAGCCTGCCGGGCCATGCGGGCTGGAGCAGCCCCGGTCTGACAGCCTCTGCTGGCGGACTCCTGGGCGCTGGGAGGGGGCCCTGCTGGGCGTGGGGGGTGGGGGGAAGGCGGAGCAATGAACGCAGGTTGGTCCACCAGGAGACCCAGCTGTCTCACCTTTGCCAAGCGTCACGCTGTGTGCATGGCGCCCTCCTAAGCAGTGACGAATCCTTCTTGATCTTGCTGACCAGGAAGGAGAAAAGGGTTGCACGTAGAAATTAATACTCCAAGGGAAAATGACCCAAATACCGCACAGGAGGCGCAGAGGCAGCAATGGCGGCCTTTAGAAGACAACAAGCACCTGAAAGGCCATTGCCCTAATCATCAAATGTGCTTATCACAGTGCTGGCATTTCTGCTTCAAAGATTCACCCCAGCTATACAATGTAGAAAGACGCTTTGGGATCCCTCTCTCTCCCATGAACAGGACAATGCCGGAGCTGTTGTTTCTACCATTGACCATGATACGCCAATAATTAACTATGGCGACCTAATTTGACATGATTCATTTTAATAATTCAATATAAATGTTCCACAATGACTTTGTTCTTTATTTAAAAACAAATACACTTGCATCCATTTCTGAGGATTTACTATCTGGCTTTGTATGACTATGACCAGGTAGCCTTTCTGCAGAAAATGCTGAGTGCCCTGTACACTACAGAGACCTGACTCAGGCCTCAGAGCACAGCAGTGGGCCACACCGCCCGCTCCACGGCTCTGCTCCGTGTGGGGCAGCAGCTCTTGTTTCTAGGATTTAGTTCTTCATTCATCCTATATCCACTGATACATCCGATGGTTTCCATTTCCATTTCTGGAGCCCCAACCAGACTCACCTACGTGTCTGAGGTTCAGCAGCTCGCGTTGTCTACTGGCGCTCACTCGCCTTTTGTCAGCAGGCAAGTCTCTCAGTATCGTGTTTTCAAAATTGTAAGAAGAGGAGTAAGAAAAGACCATAAAGGGGTAAGAAGTACGAAGCTTCAATGCGGTGACAGTTATTCAATCGACGTGTAAAAAGCGGGAGCGAACTGGGAGACACTCACATCCCTGCGTCTAACACACCTGACGTGGCAAAGGCTCACAGCGAGGGCAGCCACGCATGCGGCGCGCCTGGCGGGGTCAGGCGAGGCCTGCTGCCGTGGTGAGGTTGCTAAGGGCGCCCTCTTCCTTCTTAGAAATGCGTCAGCTTGAACGATGGCTACCACCATTGCCTGCATCACGGCTGACGTGCTCAAAGGTTGCCTGAGTCAAACCCGGCTGGCGGCCCCGGGCCCGGGACGCTTCCGCAGCTGAGGAGGAGGCTGTGCGCTGCATCCTCGAGGTGACTACAAGTGCTGCGCCGTTTGCTGATGGTGCCCAGGAACAAAGATATTAAAACAGTGGCTCTCCTACTACATTAAGAAAACCCAACATTTTTGGAAGATTTTAGAAATATCATCAAAAGCACAAATGCTTTAGCAAATGTGTCATGGCTTAAATTCTCTGAATGTTGCCTCTGAGCTTAACTTATCATGTGAGCTCATAAATTTGCCAGGTATTTTCTATCACTTCACAATCTCACCAGTCTGATTTCAATAAAGTTTTGTTAAAATTTTTGGCAGCAGATTCTTACGGAGTCAAGTCACTGGGATAAAATATCTTGTTTTATTTACAGCCATTTAGAAAATGGATTACGGTAGAAGCTGCATAAACATTCAAGGTCAAGGCAGTCTCTGGTACAAGTCCTTGTCACGGTTAGAATTCAACCTTCCGGAAGCGAAGGCCTCCTGCTACTGATATTTCTCGGGAACACACTGGAGCTAACGATAAAAATGGCGGAGACCTGGTCATCCAAAACAAGAAAGGGCTTCGGTGGCGGAAAGCCGGGCCTCGAGCTGCCCGGGCTCCAAGGCAGCAGCTTCCGTGGTGCAGCTGGGTCCCATGCCACCCCGCACGCTCACTCTCGGCTCACGTGTGCAACGGGAAAACAGCTGCATTCGGCGCGTCTCCACGCATCTGCGTGCCCCGTAAGCAGTATTCCGGGCCGCATGTAGCCAATATCATGAAAACGCTACCTAGACCCAAAGAGACAAAACCTCCTATCTACATCCACAGGAAATAACATTACTTTTCACTAATTTGACTTTCAGGCATTTCTAACAAACTAAGATGACATGAGGTGAGAGAACCTTTAGGGAGGCTGACAGATGATCGCAAACTCACTGATGGCTCCAAGGAGCAGAGCATTTTGAGTTTTCCAGGGTTCAACATGGAAGAGTTTAATGTGTGAAAGAGTCTCAGCTTCCTTTTTTTCTTTAAAAATCTCAGTAATACCATGCTCACGGTTTGTATACATTATTAAATTGGACCGACTAAAATTTTTGAGGTAAGTAGGAAGGAGCTACTTTGTAATTTCTGGAACTTGATCACTTTCCGGAACGGAGCAGCGGCGCCTCCGACAGGCCCGGCGGCCGGTCTGCGCTCACCTGTGTGCGCCTCGGGCCGAGGCCAGGGCTCCCCTGCCCCCGAGTTCAAAGCTCTTGTCTAGACTTAATTGAGAGGCATTAAAACAGAAAATTAGGAAAGTTTCAAAACAACTTAAACCTGCCAAAACTAATCTAGTTCTAGTCACACTGTAATTTTTACCTTCACTCCTTACATCTCCTGGAAGAGAATGACAGGGGAAGATTTATTACAAGTCTCTCTGTCTCCTTGGAAATAGATCTTAAGCAATTTTAGCCTTGGGCTGACTCTCACATACGAAGGCAAGAGGCTAGATCTTTATAATGATGCAGCACAGAGCAGTTCTGCAATGAAAGCACTAGGGCTTTCCTAAAAATAACACAATGGAAATAGGTCTGTTGCTTTGTGAGATACACTGTATACGAGTGTCCTTTTCCTACCATGTTAAAGAAGTTTTAACTGGCAAACACTGGAAAAAGAAAACACCCACAATGTTATAATATTGATTTTAGCAAGCCTGACAGACCTTTAAGGAAATTCTGAAGTGAAACTAATAGATCTCCTTATGTATCACTAAGAGTAGCTAGCAGATAATACCTGTGTTACTCCTGTGTAACCTCTGACATATTACTTAACCTAACTCCATTTTTATAAAGTGTGGATAACTATGTACCTACTTCATACATTATTAGATAAAACTACGTAAAATAAAACATATAAAGTGATGTTAATTTCTATTATTTATGATTTAATAAATATTTAGATAACTAGAGCAACATTTCAGTGCAGTGACTAATGGGCAAAATTATACAAAAAAACGTAGGCTGTCTCAAAAATACAATGACTATGTTTGGTGGTAAGTAATATAGTTAAGGGTGCAAAATTTTTTTAAAAAAATATACTTTGAGACAAAGCATTGCAAGGCTTAACGATGATAACATGTTCATCAGGAAGATATAAGTGCTCTGTATGTTTATGCATACAATAAATATTTTCAAAATATATATATGAGCAAAATGGAGAGAATGACTTTTGGGGCAGTAAAAATACAGTTGATTCTTGGACTACATGAGGGGTTAGTAGTCAAAAACCCAGGTATAACTTAACTCCCCCAAAGCTCAACTAATAAATAGCTTACTGTTGACTAGATGTCTTACCAATATTAAAATAAAGTCAATTAACATGCATTTTGTGAATGTATTATGAACTATATTCTTACATTAAAGTAGGCGAGAGGAAAGGAAATGTATTAAAATCATAAGGAAAAGGTTACAGCACTATAGGCGTTCCTGTAGAAAATGCACAGCAGTGAACCCATGAGGTTCAAACCTGCGTTGCTCAAGGGTCGCCTGTGCCTGCCACGGTACCACAGTGACGGGTGCCGTGGACAACCCACGGGGACAATGACAGGCTGGGCCAGCTCATCCAAGGCAACAAACGCACCGCTCTGGTGTGGGATGTGGAGAATGGGGGAGTGTGTGCCTGTGAGGTGCAGGAGGCATATAGGAAATCGGGGTACCTTCTCCCGAATTTTTCTGTGAACCTAAAACTGCTCTTATAGTTTTAATGATTAAAAAAATGAGGGGAAAAACCGATATAGCCATGATCCTGGAGGAAGGTTTTTCAGCTGTCAATTATAGCTAGGTCGAACAAATTGGTCATGTATCAAAAATCTAAACAATACAATTTAAAGATTAACTTAAGAGATTTATATGAAAATTCAGACCAGTTAGAAAATATATAATGTAGTCGAGCACAAATAAAACATTTCCAAAAAGTGATGCGTAGGAAACCACGAAATAAATATCAACACTCTGCAAAGAATCAGTAACCGACTAATTCAATATCAATTATAGAAAGATGACTAAATCCCTTGCAAAGGCTTAAAAATCTTAAACTAGACATCTGGCTAGCTAGTCGGTCAAAGACAAAATGACAACAGGGATTAGCTACATTAGAAATAGTTTGTATTAAAATCATGGAAGGCAGCCAAAGCATGGCGTCTCAACTTTAAAACCGCAGCGCAACAATTTAAATGCGCGTTAGAGAAGCCTGAAACTTACATTAGCTAAGCGTCCACCTTAATACACTGGGGAGAGAAAACAAAACAGAAAGAGAGGAAGGAGAGAATAATAATAAAGACAGAACCTAATGAACTCAAACAAGATTGAAAGGATAAACAAAGTTAACATTAGTTTGATGAAAATACTAACAAAACAGACAAATTTCTGCCAAGATTAATGAAAAACCAAAGAATGATTATTAGAACTGCAAAGGATGTAACTATGCATTTAGCAGGATTTGAGAGATAAAAGAATGCTATAAATAACTTCATGCCAATAAATTTTAAAACTTGGATTCAACGGGTAAATTTCTAGAAAATTACAATTTAGCAAAGCTTACTTAATTAGAAAAGAAGGCCCCCAAACTCCTATGACTATTACGGAATCAGTCATTTAAAAAAATCCTCCCACAGAGAAAATAATAGACTCTGAATGGTTTTATAGATGAATTCTGACAAAGTTTCAAGGAACAGATTATTACAATTTTATAAAAGTGCTTGCACAGAAAAGAAAGAGGAGCACTCATTTTATGAACCAGTATATACTTAATACCAACACTAGCAAAGAACAAGATGACCAAGAAAAATTACAAGCTTTTCTCTCTCACAAATACAGATGCAAAATCCTCTATGTACAAAATAGGAGCAAACTAAAGCCAGCAGTGTATTAAAAAATAAGTTAGGATTAAGGTGGTTTAATTGTAGAATGTATGAGTGGCTTAACATTTAAAATGAATATTTCCAACATCAAGAGATCAAGAGAACATCCAATTACCTTAAAAGACGCATACAAAACCTGATAAATTGTGATACTTATTAATGACTAAACAAAAAATTAGCAAACTAGACCTAGGAAGGAGTTTCCTTTTCCTGAGATCCACCAAATTACAACAAAATCTTTCTTTATGATAAAACAGTGGAAACATTTCCTTTAAAATCAAAATAAAGGCAAATAATGTGCATCTCACAGCTTCTTCTAGCAAGTTGAGTAGGTCAAGAAAAACGAAGACTATGTAAATTGAAAAGGAAAAACAAAACAGTCATTATCTGCAGAAGTGAGTAATTAAAATGTGTTAAAAATTTCATAGATAAGTTATTACAACTAATGAAAAAGTTTAGCAAGGTTGTTGAAAATAAAGTCTATATACAAAAATGGATACACTGCACTTCCAAACAGCAGCAACCAACAATTATAAATTACCACTTAAAAAAAATATACTATTCACAATAGCAAAGAGGTAGGGCATCTAAGAGCTAACTGAGTTTAACAAAAGTTGAGCAAGACCATTAGAAAGAAAATTTTAAGACTTTTAAAAAGACTTATTCATTGAAAAGGTACTCAGATTCTTGAAGGAGTCCATGTTCAGGTGCACCTATACTTCCTAGACTGACCCATGAATTTAATGAATTTAATGTAACCAAACTTTAATCAGAGTTGTTGTTGTTGTTTTAATTAGTTCTCAAATATATATGACAAAACACTAACGCCCAAGAGGAGACAAGATTTTGAAGACTAGAAGAGAACTTGATAAAGCTACAGTAATAAAGACTGATACACCCCCCACCCCTCCACTGCCATTAGGGTGGTTACAATCAAAACTCAGATAACAAGTGGACAAGGGTGTGGAGAAACCAGGACCTCTGTGCCCAAGGTGGGCGCATAAAATGATGGAGTCACGGTGGAGAAGAGTACGATGGCCGCTCACACACCGAAGCAGGCCTACTTATGGCCCAGCAAGCAGCTCTGGGCGCATGGGCAGAGCCCTGGCAGGAGGCCCCCGTAGCTGTCTGTACGACCACGTGCACAGCAGTGCGAGTCACAGCTGCCAAGAGGCGGGAGCAACCTGAGCGCCCATCGACAGACAAGTGCACCAACGAAACGTGGTGGATACGAGGGGGGACCCCGAAAAACCCAGAACTACAAGGAGACCCCCTTGTAGGACAGGCTTCCCCCGCTGGGCGAGTGTGCTAGGAGCCCGTCTGCATCCATGCACCACCTGGTGGTGTTGTGAGAGGCTGCGTTCGGCTTCAGTGAATTTTTTGGAAGACTCTTTCAACGCGTTTGCCCATTTCACGATGGGTGATTGACGAGCGCACCTGCCCACACTGCACTGAGTGTTCAGTAGTTTTGGACCAAAACAGCATGATCCCCATACCCCACCCTCCTTATTTACCCCATCTCACCCTGAGTGGCTCTTTTTTTTTGTTTGTTTCCCCACGTGGAAAAACATCTTCAAAGAGAAACATTTTGCCAATGTGGAAGAGGTGAAAAAAAAAAAAAAAAGGCAGAAGCACTAAAAGGCATCCAAATTGACGAGTTCAAAAGCTGTTTTGAGCAGCGGAAAAAAATGTCTTGGTGTATTGCATCAAATGGAGAAGACTTTGAAGGTAACTGAAATTTCAACATGTAAGAATAAATACACAATTTTTTATAAATAAATTCCGGGTTTTTTCTGGGTCCCACCTCGTACATACAATGGAATAGTATTTAGTCTTAAAAAGAAAGGAAATTCTGACATACGTTATAACAGGGATCGACCTTAGAAACATGATACTAGTGAAATGCGCCAGTCACAAAGGACTAATGCTGTATGATTCCACTTATGCAAGGCACCTAGAAGTCAAAGTCCTAGACACAGAACGTACAAAGGTGGCTGCCAGGGGCGAGAGAGGGAAGCAGATGGGGAGCTGGTGTTTAAAGGAGACAGTTTCAGTTTTGCAAGATGAAAAGAGTTCGGGGGACAAATGGCGGTGATGGGAACAGAGTAAGAATGTTCTCAATGCCACCGAATGGAACACTTACAAGTGGCTGAGATGGTAAGTTTCATGCTACATGTTCTTTACCACAACTGAAGATAGGTTTCCCTTTAGAACGTTTAAGGAGGGACACGATGATGCTTCCAGAAGGGTGGGGTGCCTTAGAGAGAATTCTGCGCTTACTGGGAGCGACTGGAAAGGCGTGTTAGCAAGAAAAAGAAAATGGAATCAGCATTGCTGAGAGAGTCCGTTCAGTAATCAGGAGGCTATAAGGAAGATCTTGTGCCTCAGTTCTCTGAGCGCCTGCTAAGTCGCTAACCTGGTGCTAAAGTCAGGTCAAGGCTGAGTCATAAACATCCCAGAAAAACTCCAGAGCGGACTTGACGCACCTAATCGCATATTAGAACTAGTCAATCCCTGTTACCACAGCCAGCCGTTCTTCCCTGGCATGAAAGACTTACACTTGGCGATTTTTGCCTTTCTGAAACCTCTCTGCTCTATCCCCAGGCGGCTTGGGTTGGTCCCTGGACATGCCTCTCCCAGACTGCAGTCGTTTTGCCCAAATAAGTGCCCTCCGTCCTGCACTCAAGCCTGAACGGCTCTGGCTAACAGCAGTGAGGCTGACGGCCCGGACCGGGAAGCACGGAGAAGAGAGACCATCCATTTAGCTCCTTAGATACCACAGATCCCCCAACGCCGCCCGGGACCGTCAGATTTGCGGGGAAACGCCATCAGGCTGCTGATTCATGTGAAGTTTAATGTGTCTAAAATCCTGGGATTCTTTTTTACACGGACTGCTACCCAATCTATACTCCTTCTATACCTGTGGTATAGATTTCAAGATTAATTTACAATACATTGTTTCGGCTTTGCTGTTGCAGCTTGTCCAGGCAGCGCGGAGTCCCTGGGGAGTGCCTGCCCCGGGCGTTTGTTATCTCTGACAGCTGTAAGACAACTGCAGATCTGATAAGCAGGCCTCTAATTCCTCCACCGCAGGAATTCATTGGCTGCGCTGTGCTCCAGCTCAGGTAAAATCCCTGTAGGTGTTAATAAGTCACCAATATATTATCCTCACCGAGCTCTCTGGAATATACACAGGATGGGTAAAAAACAAACAAACCAAACAACCCTTTCCTGATATGCATAGGAAATGAAGCATAGAAATGCGATCCTGTATATTCTTCATATGGGCTTTAGCGTAATTTATTTACAAGACTTGAATTTCAGGGAATTAGCTCCTTGTCCTTAAGGCTAGAACTGCCCTTAAAATGAAAACATCCCGCGACCTGGCACCCCCGTCAGTGGCAAGCGGAGGCAAGCCCCCTGTGGAACCCCAGGCGCCACACGTGCCTTGCCGTCGGGCACTCCTTCCACTCTGCAAGGGGCCACGCGATTGTTTTAAATTCTTCAGCGATTGTCTGCCAGTCCCATCAGCCCACTGGCCATGGCTTCTGAGCTGGGAACGTGCAGCAATTCAAAGCCCTTTACAGCTTTCTCCTACCTCATCCCGTTTGAAGGACATTTTCGGACTTGCTGTCTTCTTGAAACTACGTTGTTCAAAATGCTCTTTTTACTGAAGAATTTAGCAAGAAGACAGACCCCGTCCCCTTGGGGACGCCGCGCTGTGCCGCAGGCACTGGCCCCCCGACCCTGCGACCCGGCGCCCCAGGCCTGGCAACGGCGCAGCGCCCCGTCCCGGCACAGCGGTCACCGCTCCTGGGGCTCCTGCCACCACCCTCAGCCGCCCGCGCGCGCCCCACGTGCGGCCCCAGCTCGGACAGCCCCTTCCCAGGGACCGTGACGTGTCTCCGGACCTCCTGCTTCTCTCTCGCGGGCAGTGCTCCCCTCCCGGGCTTCCCTGGTCACCTCGAGGCCAACTATTCCCACGCCTGCCCTGACCGCTGGACCCCGCATTCCAGGTCTGTCCTGCTCACGACCTCATGGTCAACGATGACAACCACCAACATAGAAAAAAAGGCACCGCGTCTCCCCCCCTCAGACTGGGCCTCTTCCGGATTTGTCCGTTCGTGGAACCTCCCCCTCTTACCTAACCAGCCCCTGGTCCTTCCAGTTATGTCTCACACGGCCCTTGGGTTCTGCCTCTCCTAACCGGCACTGTCACGGCCTTAGGTCTGGCCTTCGTCACTTCGTCACTGCTCGACCCCCTGCTCGCAAGCCTTCACTTAACCCCACCCAGGGCTGCGTTAGGCCAGGAGGTCCAAGGATGAGCCCGGGGAAGCTGGTGAGAAAATGGGGTGGGGCTGAGTGTGACGGCCGGCCACAGAGCGTCAACGTGGCTCCCGCAGGAGAAGGGGCAGCGGAGCGCAGCGCGAACGATGCCGAGAACCCTCGCTGCCATCACACGGGGCGGGCTGGCGAGGGGGCCGGGGGGGGGAGTGGGCGCAGAGGCTGGGAGCCGGCGCTAAAAGGAGGCCATTCCAGGGCCTCTTCTCTGCCCTCCCTGCCCCTCCTCCTGCCCGTGCCACAGCCCGCGTCGTGCCACCATCTGGGGTCCCCTTGCCCCCTCAGCCCCCTCGTGCCCCCGTGTGGCCGGCCCCTCCACCCCTCCCGCGCTGAAGGCCCAGTGAGCGCTGGGCTGTCCTCTCACTCATTTTCGGCTGTTTCTTGGATGCTGAGAACAGTGCTGGGTGCGTAACAGAAACTCAGTAACTGTTTCCTGCTGAAGGACCTATTCGTGTTCTCAGTGTTCCCTCAACAAACACTTTGCATGAGACGAGGAGGGCAGCCAGGAGCTGACTGCCAAACGGCCCGTCCACGTAACTTTCAGGAGCTCCTTCCCTGGCATCTCCGGTCCCGAGCCCCTTCCGCCGCCTGCCGCAGGGAGCTGGGCCCTCCGACGTGGCCCCGGCCCCGTGTCTCGGCTCTACCGCCCAGGACAGCGGGCAGGGGAGCAGTTAATTACAAAGAAGGAATTTAGTCGGGTCTCCTAATCGCTCCCGAATCCCAAAATGTGGAGCCGTGGGGTTATGCTATTGTCTGATGGGTTGTATGTGCTTCTTCGTGACTGGCTGAGTTTACATAATTTCCAGAGTAATTCTCTGCAGGTCGACAGGTAGCTAACTGGATCGCAAATATTCAATTGTGTCTTCCAATAACTGAGATGGGCTACAATGAAGACGAACTCAGATGGATTACCCAGAAACTCATCCATTATTCTCTAGTTGACAATAACAGTTAGATAAAAATCGATCCCCCCCGACCCCCACGAAAAAAAGGAACATGACCAGAGCATATTATGCATCTAGGAACATAATCAGAAAAGCGTCACAAATGAAGGTGGTACAGGCCCTTTTTTCTGACTCCATTCATTTTTCCATTTAATTTCTTCCAGTGCTTTCTATGTGCTAGGCATACTTCTAAATGCTGATGGTTCAAAGATGAATACAATTTTACGCTGCCACTCAGAGGCACAGTGTGAGGGGTGTATCGCTAGCTAATATAGTACTTTATAACCAAAGTTCTGGGAGAGGGGAAGATATTTTCTAAAGTTTGTGTGGTCAATACACCATACCATGTTGACAGCTATGCTCATAGCTATCTTGCCGTAAGGTATTTCTCATTTGAACCCTGCTTTACAGAATTTTAAAATATTTGAAATTATAGAGCATTACTTAAAATATCCAAACCCTGATATTAAAGAATATGCAGACTTATCATCATATAAACACTAAGTGTACTGGGAAAGTATGGCAGTGTAGGTCCATTTTACAAAACCACAAAAATTCAGACCAAGACTTGAACACGCGCTCGGAAGCGTGGAGGAGAGAGGAGGCGGAAGGGCCTTCTGAAGGGGGACAGGCTGAAGGCCCTGCCGCTGGAGAGCGGGCCGCTGCCTTGGGGACCCGGGGGACGGCGCGGAGCCCAGCGTCCCCCAGCGGGCGTGCTCGCCGCCGACACGGCTCAGCGGGCCGTGCGACGACCCGTCGCTCCCCCTACCTGCCCCGTCTGGTGATGCCTGGCAAACTGGTTCACCACCCGGTAGTCATTTGCGAAGTACTCCATCAGGATCGAAGGAACCTCCGCAAAATCGGTGGGGCACCTGGTCCCTAAAATGAGGGAAAAAGAAAAACAAAAAGGTTGGCAAGAGTCAAATCAACGTATTTATCCTGCTTTTCATGTGTTCTTTTAAAACTTTTATTTGTACTTCTGATGAATATGATAAGCTTTAATTCATTAAATCAATATTTTATTTCTATAAAATTATTGCACATATTTGCAGAAAAGTTTATTATAATCCTACATATTTTCCTGTATATCAAAAGGAAAAGAAAATATTTGCACAGCTGGATAAAACACCTTGTAAAGCAGTGACTCAAACCCTCTCCAAACAAGCCTGGCTGCAGCTACGCTGCGCTACACGTGAAATGCAAATGAAACTCTTCTGACCTGGAATAGAGCATTTGTATTTAATTCACTGAATTCCACCACCAAAGGCTTTCATCCTCCATTTCTCGTAAAAGAGCTCCATTGTATGCACTGGCTGTCTCTTGTAACAAAGCAGATCCTCAGTGCAGACAGAAAGCAAAAGTACTTAAAGCAACAGATCCCGCAGGAACTTCTGTGGTGACACTTTACCCTCCGGTCTGGCCCCTCTGCAATCTTTTCACTTACCTTCTCCCCCTCCCCGCACAAAGACTGTGTGAATAAAGTTAGTTAAGAAAAACTGAATGGGAGCAATGTATCGGGCGGTTGAAGGCGACCGTATCTGACTGTGAGCTTACGAAGGACGGCCGACAGGATGAAGAGGACAGTCTGCAGTGTCCTCAAGTGCGGCCACAGGTCAGCACGGAAGGCTCTGATTTTATGCAGGAGGGAAAGTACACGGAAAACAAAAAGGAGCTTATCACACTTTTTCAACATGTTTTTAATATGTTTTCTAACTGATTTTGGATAAAATAAGGCAATATGCATTCAATTACTCTGTGTTAGCTACTAAGAAGAGACATATTTACCGGGGGAACCCAAAAAATCCCAGAATTTATTTATAAAAAATGGTGTATTTATCCTTACATGTTTAAACTTCAGCCGCCTTCAAAGCCCTCTCCCTTGGATGCAGTGCACCTATCGAGACGTTTTTCCAGGGCTCAAAGCATTTTTGGAACTTGTAGCTTTTGAGGCCTTTCAGTGTTTCTGTCATTGTTTGTTTTGCTTCTTCCGCCTCGGCAAAACACTCACCTTTGAGGACTTTTTTCATCCAGGGAAACAAAAAAATGTAGCTCAGGGTGAGATTGGATGAATAGGGATGGTAGGGCATGGGGGTCATGTGTTTTTTGGTCAAAAACTGCTGAACATGCAGCGTGGTGTGCACAGGTGAGCCTGTATCTCTCCTGCTGTGAAATGGACAAACGCGTTGGAAGAGTCTTAAAAGAAAAAAATTTCACTGAGGCCGAACACAGCCTCTCACAACAACGCCAGCTGGTGCACTGATACAGATGGATTCCTAGCACGCACACCTAGCAGCAGAAACCTGTCCCATAAGGGGCATGTGCTCCGGAAGATAATTCTGGGTTTTTTGGGGGCCCCGCCTCATATTCACATACACACAGAGCCCCAAACTTAAATTTATAAAGTACAAACTGTAAAGTGTTACAAACTCAAAAGACAGATAACTAAGACGTCCTCCTCGGTGACAAGTGCTAGCAACGAAGGAGAGACGTGTAAGAGGACTGGGCTGCACAACGACCGAAAGGACAAGGCGAGGCAGCCTGTGGTCAGCGACCACGGGACGGCGCTCAGTGACCCGAGCTCCTCCGTAAAAAGCTTTCTCCCCGCGCGTGACGCAGTGCGCGGTTCTGAAGAGCGTGCTGAAGAGACGGCTCACCCGTGATGTGCTGGTAACGGGTCCGCCCCAGCATGGAGTGCATGGCGTGGCCCATCTCGTGGAAGAGGTTTTCCATCATGCCCGGCGTTAGCAGAGTCGGTAAGTTCCTCGAGGACTGGGGGAGGCTCAGCATGAGAACCACGACTGGGAGCTGATAGTCCCCGTCTTCCTTTAACCTGCCGCCACGGATGGTAAAGTGGCAATCCTTTAAGAGTCAGAGACATGACAGAAGGTAGTATTCGGCGGTCTAAGGGGTGGAACGGTCTTAATGAACGTGAAATCATACGGAAATGTGCTGAGTTCAAATTATAACTTAACTCTGTTCTTATTCTATTTACACACGCATTTTTCCCAACTCTTTATCGTGCTAAAATTTCATTTTTATTTTATCACACATAGTTGGCGTGAATGAACTAACCAGCACTGAGCTCATGTTGATTAATTCACTCACTCCAGAAACATGTACTGAGCGGATGCTGTACCGGACGCTGGAAATGCTGTCATTACAGAGCTTAGATCTGTGCCCCTCAGATGTTCACAGGCAAATAGGAAGCAACAGACACTAAGCTGCTAAGGGAAGAGACCCTCATAGTCACTGAGCCCCTTCGAGGAGCTGGCAGACACTCCCCATGCCTACTCTCTCTAGCACTTGAAAGTGATAAGCTCTAAGTTCACACAAAGCAAGGGAGCTGAAGGATCTCTTCTGGAACTGAGATTCCCCTACATTTTATCAGTTATTCTTCACAATAACCCTATGAGGCAGATAAGAAAACTGAAACTGAGCCTTGGAAACGCTGTCATGTAGCCAAGGACACTTGGCTAGGCCTGCTGCCTCTCGGAGGTGAACCCGGATGGACCTCCGCAAGCCAGGGGTCCTCATCACTACCCTGGGCTCTACCAGCCATCTGAGTGAAGAGGGAGCACCCAGGCCTCAGCGTCCGATGGCCGGACTGGCCCCACCTTGCACACCACCTGGTCTGCCTGAGCGAGCTTCACCTCTACCGTGTCAAATCCCAGAGTAGCTGCCCCGATTCCCTAAGCTCCCATCTATGAAAATGCTGTGACGTGGTGAATCACCGTTCCAATATAAGGGACCATCACTTCTGTTACAACGTATAACCTGAACTCTTCCCATGTCCCATCACGGGGCTGACGCTGCGGAAGGCGCCTGAGCCTCCTGCACACGGCTACCACAGAGGAAGGAGCCTCCCGCATGCCACTCAGGAAGTGAACTGGCAATCAATGCGGTTTACACAGAAACACCGAATAAGTAGTCCCTCCTTAGCCGTAGTTTCACTTTCCACGATTTCCGCCATCGGCAGACAGCCATGGTCTGAAAACAGTAGATGGAAAATTCCAGCAGTAAACAATTCCTGAGTTGGAAACCGCACGCTGCTCTGAGCAACACGACGCACCCGCTCGCTGCCGCGCTCCATCCCTCCCGGAGTGCGCGGCGCCCTCGCCCGCGTCTCCACGCTGTCACACCGCCGCCCCTCGGCCGCTCCGTGGCCACTCGCTTATCGGGCCGCGTAGCAGGGCGAGAGGGCCCACGTTCACTGCAGCTGTAACTGCTGTTTTATGACTAGGGGGTGTTAGTCTCTCACCGTGGATTAGACTTCCTCCGAGGCACGTACGCATAGGACAAAACACAGCATGTACGGGGCTCGGCACTCTGTGGTGTCAGGCACCCGCGGGGGTCTGGGAACGTGCTCCCCACAGATGCGGGGGGCTACGGCGTCCTCTGCAGTGTCAACCTAGGTCCATCGTCGAGTACGGAAAGTGACTCGGAGCTGGGGTTTGGGTCAGAACATTTTGGGTTCAAATCCCAGCACTTCGGCTGCGTAGCTCAGGGCAAGTTGCCTCTCTGGCCTCCGTCCCTCAGAATGTTAGTGTCTAGTTCAGAAGGTGGAGGCGGATATTCCAGAATATGCATTGGCACAGAGAGGCTAATAAGGTATCGGCTGTCACTATTACTATCGTTAGTCCCATGACCCAGATAATAGTGACATGCACAGATGCATGTAATGGTTTTCGACTGTGTATTTCTAAATTCTATTTTAATTTCAAATGTATATATTTAGTAACTGTCATTAATGCCTTTTAATCAGGGAACTATACAGAAATGCCACCTAACGTTCACATTAACATAAATGGAGTGCTGATCACTTCTAGAGGGACGGGACTCGATGCGAAGCATCACCTGGTGCGGCTTGCCTGCTCGCTGAAAAAAATCGCAGTAGATGTGCCCCAACAGTCCCTCGGATTCGTGCACCACAGCCTGGAAAAAAACAGTTTTCATTTAATTGAATGAGTCCACGAGAAACTCTGCAAATGTGAAAACATCCCCAGCACAAGAATCCATACAGGGCGGGGCAAAATGAAGTCCATAGCTACATGTGAAACCGAGTTTCTTCTTGTATGATATTATTATGTATTAACGGTTGTATTGTTTTCCACACAAACAACTGGTAACCTACTTTTGCCCCACCCTACACATAAAGCATGCACGGTTACCACATACAGACATTTTATTACTTTCTGCATCCCGCGTTATCTCGAGATGGGTTCTATCACCTCTCCATCTCTCGGGTGACTTTGAGGCGGGAATTGCAAGCAGGGGAGGAAGGCCCCCCCCCCTTCGCTGGGCCCCTCTCCCCAGCTGCCCGTCCCCGCGACGCCTCCCCCACACCCAGCTCTTCAGACGGTCCACAAACCCCCGAAGGGAGCTGGGAGTAAGTGCTGGCGGAACAATTCTAGTAGCAAAATTATTTCTCCAAATCGTAGAATGTAATAATAAATGTCTGTAAAAATTACCGTATTTTGCCGTGTACAATGTGCTCCCATGTTCTTGGTCCAAATGTCCATGGAAAAAAAAATCTTTCACTTTAACTTTTTAATCTAATTACTTATTTATATTTAGAAACAAAACGAATTATCATATTCCAGGGTATTATTTTGCCTGTGGATTTTGCTTTCTAGAGTTACACTTTTAATGCATAAGCAAAAGTAAAAGAATTAAAAACATTTACATAGGGTCAGAATTGGTACTACCCATGTATAATGTGCATCCTTATTTTCCCCTCAAAGATTTGGGCAAAAATACGTGCACTATACACAGTAAAATACGGTACAACCCTTGAACACAAACGACCAGGCTGTAGCTTCTGGCGCCAGCCGACGATCGGTACAGTCGTTGTGTATGTCCCCCCGCAGCCTGAGCCTATCAAAGAGGCGCCGCTTCGGGGAGGGGGCTCCCCTACTCGTCTCCATCTTGCCTTCTCTGTCTTTTCACAACTTGAGGCTCTGCCAGTATGAATCTCAATTTTATGCTCTAACCTTCTTGTGCACACATATGCACGAATCGACAAACATCTGCCAACAGAGGTGCCGGGGCAGAGGCCCCCGGGAGCTGGGGACCGCAGAGGACAGAAGGCAAGCAGCGCTGCCCGGGCAGGGCGCAGGCCTTGCAGGGGGCACCTTCCTCGCCCTCTGCACTCTGCCCTTTCCCTCTTCTGTTACCAGCGTTTCTTGTCACTGCATCTCCGCATTTTATCAATCTCTATCATTTTTTAAGTACACGCTATGCAAATACAGAAACACCTGGTGATGAAGTGGCACTACAACGTGCTCCCACCCAATCCTGCCGAGTCCACCACCACACCGATACCATGTTCGTAGGACAGAGCCAAGGGACAAAGGGACAGTTTTTGTTTCTTGAAATAAAGTGGCAGGAGTACAATGTGGTACCCCTACAAACAGCACGAAAACACCAGAACACCACGAAGTCTTTGTGATAAACACATGGGTCAATAAATTCTCAAAGTCTTATCAGAACAAAATAAAATTATTCCAACCTCAAACAAAGTGGGCCCTAATAGGAGATGGGTGGATTCTAGGCTAGCAAGTTATTATTCATAAAGTCAAATCAAAACACAGGAAATAAATTAATGTCTGATGCAAATTAAACTCCTCCAAAACGGGAAGATGCTGGAAGGAGAGGAAAGGTGACCAGCGCAACGGACTCGGGAACTAACCGAAGGGACACGCAGCACAGCAGGGATGGAAGACCGTAGGGACAAGTCTTCCGTTAACTAACTACCGTTTGTCAGCACACGGATTCCCCCCCCACCCCCCAGCAGGCTCCTGAACGTTTTTTTCAGAGAACTAACTCTGCTGTTGTGCGCCTCCATCACTTTCCGGCACTGACGGATCGCAGAGAATGGGGCTTCTTTCCTGACGGGCCTGACATCAGGAGCGGCCCTTCGGGATTTTCGGAACAGGAATCAGGGAGCCCTGCTCCAACCGGGCGAAGCTGCTGAAGAGGCGGGCGCTGTGACGCACTGACTCAGCCCTGCGGCTGCGCGGGTGGGCACCCGGCACGGACGGGAATGCTCACCAGCTTCCGAACGTCTTCACACCACACCTCTCCCTTGGCGGGCTGCTCCGCGTACAGTGAAATCCCGAACAGTCTGTTAAACAAAACATTCAGGCCTTCCATGCACGCTCCAAGGGAGAAGAACGGGCAGTATAAACTGGGCTCGATGTTATACCTAAGAGGAAGAAAAAAAGGTTAAAGAGCGTTTCATTTAATTCAGTTTCTTAAGGTAGATTCAGAGGGCTTTTCGTTTAAAATTTAGAGTCATGCCAGTGATTTAAAATGAATGGAAATGGAGAGGTAAGTTTCCATCTTCTGAGGGAATTTCGGAGAGTTTTCTTCAGAAGAGCAGTCTAAACGTCACGGGGAGTAAGTAGCACCCGTAATTAAGGGGGACGTGCCACCCCGTTCTGGCCCGGCCTGTCACTGGCTCGGTTACGCGGTCTATCTCAACCACGCTAGACAGGGTTTTTATTTTATGCAGGTTTATATACAAAATCTGACCAGTTCGAGCTATAATGGTAAACTAGACTTTATGAAATGTGTTATAGTCTAAAAAATCGCGGCTTAAATCACATAAATATTAAACAAATACATACCCTGAGGCACACAAAGCGAACTGGAAGTTCGTACCGGATAAAATATTTTTTAATGGAAAAAGCTGTCATATAAACAATTAAATCTTAATCAATTTGTTTTATAGTTACATATCTTAAATGAAGGACAGCATACTGGCAAGGCTAATTGTTCTTTATCCAGAAACAACTTTTTTTATGCTCTCTTCCAATATAAACTGAAGTACATCCACAACATGTGATATGAATGTTTATTTTTGAGTTATTAAGTCAAGACAAACTTAGAACCAAAGCCAGAAAGGATGGCTCTAGCATAATAGCAAGTACTTATTCTATTTCTACTTTCTAGGATTACCAAAATAGAGCCATGCAAATTAAACATATATAAACTTATGCTCACTACGAAATGGGTGATTGGATTTAGTGAGTGAGCACGAACTGCACTGCAAATGAGCTTTTGGCTGTAGAAATCCACACGCATACATTTTAGTTCCTTTTTTTTTTTTTGTAAAAACAGAATCGCAGGGTTGACTGAGACGCTAGTGGTCCGGTGCCCTCTGACTCATTCATTTAGGCGGGTCGTTGACGAACCAGCTGGACGCTGGAGGTGAGGGACGTGCAGAGTCCATCTCCAGGGAGCCAGCTGACTGCGCCGTCAGCAAGCCCAGAGCAGCTGGGGGGCTGGGGGGCCAAGCACTCAACAGACACTGTTCAGGGAGTGAACGCGCAGCACTGGACCAAGCGTGCCAGCTTGAGCTGTAGAGTAGGGGGTTGAAACGGTGAGGGGCTCACAGAAAGAAATTCAGACGCAAGAGTCTGCTGCACAGGGTGGGGACCAGGGATGAGGGGAAGGAGAAATAAGGAGGGAATTCCGGGGAGAAACAACAACGGGACAACAGCAGGAAGACACGCAGTAGCCTGGAAACGTCTAGTAACCAACTTCATCACAGGCATGCGTGACAGGAAAACACAGTAGACAGAGGGTTCACCACTATCCATGGTTTCAGGCCTCTAGGGTGGCTGCCCTTTGGGTCGGAGGGGCTTGGGGACTGACGCCATCGCACACACATTTGTTACAAGGGCAAGTCCTAGAGGGGGCACTGGACCTGCGCCTCCTGGGCGTGTGCACATTCCCTGCAGGGCCTCCAGGAGGGGAGGGAGAGGAGACCAGAGCTCACGGCTAAGGCTTCCTAACAGCAAACCGGGCGACGGAGAGGTGCCCGAGGAAGAAGGAAAACAAGTGGGCGATGAGAAAGTGGAGAAGAGAATGTAGGGAGCATGTACCAAAGGAAAAACCTTAGGAAATGGGAAGCAATATCAAAACCTGCAGAGGCGAGGGGTGTGGAGCGCTAAAACAAGTCACTGAATTTTATTATTGGCAGGTGGCTAATAACTCAGACTCGTCCAAGAGACTCACAGGCTATAAATCTACAGAGATTAGAATCCAGACTACTGTTGGGGCAAGTTTGGCAAGAAAGAAATGAGAGAGGACTACAATCTCTCCCAGGGTCACGGGAGGGGTACTGACTTGTGTTTTAAGATAAGGGCTATCTTGGCTCCTTTGCAGGAAACACCATGGGGAAGAAGTTAATAGAAAGGAGGAGATTAACGATACATTATAAAGAGTTGATGAAGACCCATACTGGTTTGAGATAATATTACCTTATATTTGCTTAGTGCTTTATAAATGCAAACACTTTCACATCAAAAATCTTTCATACTCCTCCCCCTGATTCTGTGAGACAGGTGGCACACCAATCATTACTTAATTTCACTTGTGGAAACTGAGGCTCAAAGAGGCTCAGGACAGTGCAAAGCAGCCGGGGAGAAAGGGACACGCAGCTGAACTGAACTCCTGTGGCCTCCTTCCCAGTTCTGCGCTTTGAACCAGCTGCCTGGCCCGCCAGGCCTCCGCTTCCTCGCCAGCCCGGAGAACAGGGGATAACACAGGCTCGACTCGTGATCAGAGAAGGCGCACTGGCAGCTGCCCTGGGCCCGGGGGCGGGTGCGCCTGCCCCAGATCACTTGCGCCCCCGTGGTGCGTGCTCCCGCTCACTACCTCACTACCGTGCGCCTGGCCACTCCCGGACGTGAGAGGCTGTGACCGCACAGAAGGGCCCACCCGGGGGTACGGCGCTTGAGCGCAGGGCGCAGTGCACCTGGGGACAGTGGCGAAGCTGTGGCCAGTTCCCCCGCCAGCAGGCGGGGTGAGCGTGGAAGGGGCGGGCGAGCTCCACGGGGAGGGGCCGCTGCGGTGGGCGTTGGAAGGTGAGTTCCCTGGCGGGGGAAGGGCGCTGGAGAAGACAGAGCCCCGGCAAGGCTCACGGGCAGGAGGGCAAACGGGGCACACAAGCTCCCTCAAGCAAGGATCGCCTGCTGCTGCCCGATTCAGCCACCTCAGAGCCAGGAAGGGCTCACACTCCTGGGCTCGCCACGCCCTCGGACGCTCTCAGCAACGGGAGGCGACTCCCTTCCCTGAGAAGAGCCAGAACGGGCCGAGCTCAGAGAGGCTGCGAGGGAGTCCAAGTGCCCCTGTGGCGGCAGCCCGGCCCTCGGGCCCTGCCTTTTGCCTCCATGGGCACGTTCAGTGCAGCGTCGGGCCATCCACGGGACGTCTAGTGGTCACAGGTCCCTGAGCCCCATGAGGACGCTCGCCAGTGGCCACCTGAGCTCTGGACACGGCTGCTCCCCGCCTGGTCAGAGCTGAGCGCCGGGACAGTCCTCACTGGGCCTGCAGCCTTTGCAGCCCCAGCACCGTGAGGACCGGCCTGCGGCTCCCTGACCTGCACAGATGCGACACCTAAAAACGCCTCCCTCTGTCTGTAGTCTAGAGAACCCTAAACCGTAGAAAAGCACTGAGCCCTCCAGCACATCAGAGCCACGGCCCAAAGGAAAGAGGGACGTTTAAGTGTGTTTTCAGGATCTCCTCTCACGGCTGCCCCTTCCAGTGCCAGACTCTTTTACGGTTTCAAAACAGAGCTTTACGACTAATTTTTGTAAATATGCTCCACTAATTTGAATCTGGAAAGAAGACTCTTTTGACTACTCTCCCTCAGAAAGAAACAGGAAGAGGGTTACTGTTATCCACCCTCATTGCTAAACAAAGTGTAATAAATGCTCTACTCTTAGTTCTGCTTAAAAATATGCTACCTGTGGGCTTATAAATTTTCAATATCAAAGAACTAGATATACTATAACCAACATGGTAAAATGGTATAATTAGGTCTTTTTAAGAACAACAGAATTTAGCAATGTCTCAAAATCCTCACGAGGGATACTACCATGGAATAAGTACAGAGATAGTCAATCAAAATTTTCAACCAAAGGATTCTTTGTTGCAGCTCGAGTTTTGTTTTTGTTCCAAATCGGTGTATCACCCTGAAGCTCATGCTGTGAGTCACACTTCTGTTTCAGCCTCTGATGCACCTGGTATTAAGGTAAAGAAGGAAGCTGGGCACTGCATCCAACAACGCTGGCGCTGAGCTCAGTGAGAACACAGAACACAACTGAGTCCTGTGCACGAATCCAGGCTCAAGCTACAGCTCAGCAGCCTTACCCCAGCCCAGTCCGTGAGTGAAGGAGGGAGGGAGGGAGGGAGGGAGGGGAGAGAGAGAGAGAGAGAGAGAGAGAGAGAGAGAGAGAGAGAGAGAGAGAGAGAAATAGAGAGAAAGAGGCGTGCGTGTGCCCCGCGGCCGGGGCTTTCCGCGGCTCGCTGCGGGCGCCAGGCGGCCTGCCAGACACAGGAGGACATGTGCGGATGAGGGAGGGCGCAGGCTTAGAAAGAGCTGCACGTGGGACAGCTCTGGCAGAGACGCTATTTTTAACCTTATCAAAATAAAATAAGAAAGACTGTCTTTGGCACCAGAAATGATTATCTAAGCATGATTATAATGTGATCGTTGGGTGGCATTTTGAAATGTTTAGTCTGCAAAGCCACAGGGAAAGCTACTGTTTCATCTGGTTAAATAAAGGTAAGGGAGGATTGAGAGAACTGAATGATGCTAGAGACCTGTTTATCCTTCAGGTAATTACATTGTACTGAGAATAAAGATTGGCCCTGGCCAGGTGGCTCAGCTGGATAGAGCGTCATCCGATGCACCAAGGCCGTGGGTTTTGATCCCTGGTCAGGGCATATACGCGAGGCAACCAATGAACGCACAAGTGAGTGGAACAGCAGGTCCATGTTGCGCTCTCTCTCTCTCAAATCAATCAGTGAAAGAGAAAATGAAAGAAGACTCTTTCTCCTCTCTGTTTTGTAAAATACCAGCCATCGCCAGTGTGGTTCCATCTTGCCCTCTGAAGTCAGAGGCTAGGACACTGCTCCGCCCACACGCCCAGTCATCGGGCAGCGATTTTCCGCCATAGTCAACCAGCCACACAGTTCGCGAGGAACGGAATTCACACAAGTCAAAACTGAAGCCAACAGGTACAGCACGCGCCGCCCCGCGCCCTGGAGAAGCAGGGGGCAAGCCCGCAGGCCGACTCCGGTTGGGGGACAGGGCAGCACAGGACAAGGATGCGGCGCCCGGCGACAGAGGCCTCCTCGCAGAGGCTCCAGCCGGGCCTCGGCACAGAAGTGGGACCCCTCCCTGCACTGCTCCCAGCAGCCTCCTGAGCTGCATCAGTACAGGTGACTGAAGAGCCATGGCTGAAACACAAGAGTAAAACAGAGGAACCAAAAATAATGAGGAGGGCGAGGGGAATAACATCAGCTTATGGGAAGACTGGAACCAACAAAATGACCCCACAGGCGAGCAACCAGGTACATCCCAGAGGGTTGTTAGTTCTGCAGGACAGTCAGCCTGGTCTCCTCGACAAGCGGGGAACCCTGCAGAGGCGGCGAGGCAGCAGGGCCCGCGGCGCGGAGGCCTGCCCGAGAGGAAGGGGCCCAGGGGACAGAGGCGGCCCAGGAGACGTGCAGGCCTTGCAGTCTTGGTTCCAAGTTCGGGGAGAAACACAGATACGGTACCACCGAGGAAACACGAATACAGGCTGCATATTAGATAATGCCAGCAAATGGCTGTGGACCTCATTAGGCAATCATGGTACTGGAGTTATGTAAAAATACCCGTATTTTTAGAGATACGGAATAAACATGTAAGAGTGAGATGACATGAGGTCTACGATGTACTTTAAAATACTTTAGTAACAAGAGAAAGAAAGGAGGAAATAAAAGAAAAAGACAAAAATAGATGAAGCAAATATGGCACAATGTTGACAATTACTGAACCGGAGGGATGACCGTATGGAGGTTACTTACGTTACTCTGTCTCTATCTGTTTATTTTGAAAGTTTTCACAGTAAAGGTTATCTTTTTAAAATTGAAAGCACCTGGCTCACTACACACATACTAAAAAAGTATACAATTTCACATTTCAAACAGAAGTCTTAATTCTTTTGAAATGCCACAATACCATCCCACTGTGAGAGCTCAACGTTGTCTGAATAGTTTAAAATACAAAACATTCCTATTGCGTTATGTAAACATTCTAGAGGTTTAGAGAATATACCTTAGCAAGGAATAGACAATACTGAATTCTACTTCCCAACGGCATCATTACACAAAATAGCACCAGAATAAAATGTGATTCACTGCAACGCATCAGTGGCAAGAAAGAAAGAAAGTCCCCAGGCCTTAAAAACGAGACCGCACGCTAGGAGACCTCAGCCACTTTAGAAAGGCGACGTCTGGAGGCTGTGGCTCGGAGGGCTGCCGCGAGCAGGGGCAGGATGAGACCCACGCTTCTCCATGTGAATACTTTCTGATGTGGTTCTGAGCTTTTGAACCATGTTCACATACTGCCTATTCAAAAATAAAATTTAATTTTAAATAATTTCAATAAACTTTCAATAATTGATTTATTTATTTTAGAGACAGGAAGAGAGAGAGGGGGAGAGAGAGAGACTGAGAGAGAGAGAAACATCGATTTGTTGTTGCACTTATCCATGCACCTATTGGTCGATTCTTGCATGTGCCCTGGCTGGGGACTGAACCCACAACCCTGGCATACTGGGATCATGCTCTAACCAGCTGAGCTCCCTAGTCAGGGCCATACTTTTTGTAATTTAAAGAAGTACTTTTACTTTTCCATAAAGAACTTACCACTATAACTTGACAAAGAAAAAAATCAGCTGCTCTTTAAGATTTACTATGAAGTCAGCCTTTGGCAGCTTTATAGCATGTCAGCTTTCTGTCTTACTTCTAACAGGTTCTTTCTTTTCTTTAGGCAGACATTTAAGAAACCTAAAATAAATCTGAGATATTTAATATAAGGCAAAACAAACAAACAAACGAAAGTCTCTGGGGTTACCGTCAAGAAAAGCTCAGACCAAGGGAAGCCCCTCCAGTTTCTGCGGTGTGCCGAACCACAGCTTCAGGTCTTCGGTTGAAAGGAGAGGAATTTAATTAACAAGGACTTAGAAATCTTCACTTTGTTCCACTCTTCTAACCTCACACCCAAACACTTTTTTCTTCCTTGTCTCATCTATTGCCTGTGTTGCTCAGCCTACTTGTGTCCATCAAGATTACTGAAACTTCAAACTGGACTCAGTCATTTGCCTTTTAAGCTACTTACAATAGGCATTTTAAACCCCCAGTTCTTACAACTCCTTCTCAAGCACCTCCACATCCCTTTTCCTGGCTCCTTTACTGAGTTAATAGCAAAATAAAGGAATGCATACCGAGGCCTAAATTAAGCAAAGTAAAGCCCCTAGTGGACATGAGGCAGGCTGTCACGCTGGGTTCTGGAACAGCTGCTGATTTCCGACTCCCAGCGCCAGGCCTGATGGAAACCTCTGCCAACCAAGGAGCACGAAGACCTCCAGGTGGTCGCACTGCTTTCAACAAATCTGATCAATGAAAACTGTCGTTCACAAAAAACACGGTATCTTTTTACAAAAATATATCACTGGATTGCTTTTATTTAGTAAGAATTTCCCATCACTGGCTTAGGCCCAGGCTTGAACAGGGGCTACCAACTGCTGATCCAAAGGAGCAGACCTGCCAAAAAGGGCTCCTTATGGTTAACGGGGCCTAAGTTAATAATCAGAGTGCAGAGCCAGTGTTTGCAGCGGCCCCTCACACACAGGCGGAAACCACAGGGGGCCGCTGAGTCGGCTGCGTTGCCTTCCCAGTGTCTGAGCCAACCTGCATGCAGGAGTTCTTGGGCTCTATTTCAACCAATGTGCTCAGACCCTTGCCCTGCGCAGCTGTAGCCCCATCCGCACCTTTGCCAACCACAGGGCCTCCAGAAGGACAATCAGGACAGTACTATGTGGACCAATCAAACTGTGCAAATTTGGGTTCCTCATCTGCATAAAAATGGGCCAATCAGAGACCAGGGCAGGCACTTTCTCTATATAAGCAGGCTCCCACTGTTTCCGAGGTGGGGGGACACACTTTTGGAGGCCGTTTCCCAGGTCTGCAAACTGTTCCCCAAATGAACTTTCTCCTCTTACCTCCCCCCCGCCGCCGTGTTGGGGCCTCCTGTTGACAATGGATCAGGGGCAGCAGCCTTGAGTTCACACAACCAATACGCACTCACTGAGAGCCCTAAGTGCGTGTTCCACGTTTCACTGCAAACAAACTCGGCTCTTAGAAGCTTTAAGATATGGCTGAGAAGACACACTCAACAGAATGACAAAAGAACCCATCATCAGACGGCCAATGGTGCGGCACGCAGCTGAGCGTGGTGGACGCCGGGCCCACGGGCCAGCGCGGACCCGGGGCTCCGTGCACCCCCAGCACCACCTCACAGGGCAGCCAGGGAAGGGGGACCAAGGCGACCCGACGGGCACCCAGGCCAGGCTCTTCTGAGACAAAAAGGGATCTGGGTGAGGGACAGGGTTTTAGTGTGGCTTGAACTGTGGAGGAAGAGGAGCGGAGGGAGCGAGCAGGAAGGGCAGGCTATGCCCAACAAGCCGCGGCCGCGGTGTGTGTGTGTTTCCTGTTAAGGAAGAGCAGGCTGTGGCCAGGCCCTAGCCAGCCCTGCGTGACACCCCTGCTGTGTCTGGAAGGCGTCAGCGACCCCACAACCTTAATGAGGACCCAGCGGTGAGCCGCCTCCTGGCCAGTCACAGGATTCTTCCTGCTGGGCACAGCGATGCTGGGACACCCTGGCGGGACGGGCTTCCCCGATCCGGCAGCTTTGGCCTGTCACTGAGGCTCTCCTGATGTGCGTTTTGCAGCTACCCTGATGCGTCCGTTGCATTTTGCACGAGTATTTTCTTAGAGGAGCTGTCAGGGGGTGGGGTGAAGGGCCAGCTGCTGCCCTGCCTGCCCCCCAGCTGCCTGGCCTCCAGGCTCAGGCTGCGGCTTCAGGGCAGGCTGAGCAGGCAGTGCTCCTGGGCCAGGGACCGGTACCCACCCTCCCCAACTCCTCCTCTGCACAGGAAGTGAAGGGGCTGGCGGGCAGGGGCTGGCGGGCAGGGGCTGGCCCTCTCTTCCCCCAGCAGTCCCCAAAGAAAGCCCATGTCCATGGGAAAAAGAAAGTTGTTTAAAAATGCAATACCTGACTACTGAGTCAGGGGCACTAACCTCTTTTCCCTAAGATTGTCAGATACAGAATTGACACCAACCAACACAATAGCAGCCATCTGGTGTGAATGAATCAAGATTAAACTTATTTTTTTTTTTTTTTTGTCAGATCAGCAGAAAATATTTTCTGGTGTGCCGCAGACTTTTAGCACCCAGCATATGTGAGCCAGGAGACGGAAAAGGCTGACAACCGCTGCTCCCGCAGAATGCCCATGAGGGCCGAGCACATGTAACACTGCGGTTCAGTACGGATGCGCTTCACTGAACCCTGACCTATGACGGAGGGACGGCAATAAACCCCACGTTACAGAGAACCCTGCTAAGGGACCCAGAGAGGACAGGTAGCTCCCCAAAGGCCGTGCACAGCTCGCTGAGATGGGGCGGGCGCTGAGCGGCCAGGGGAGGGGCGGGCCTGGAGGAGACACAGGGTTGCGACGAGGGCAACCGAGAGAGGAGAGGAGAGGCATGACCGATGCTCAGAGGACTCAAGGAACATTAGTTTTTTTCTTCCTTTGCAAAAGACCTTACCTTTCGGCACGGAGCACACCACTGTAGTAGGGGGCATCCCAAGGCATTAGTTCCTACGATGGAAAAATTCGCTGTTACAAAAGCTATGGACTATTTCACAATTTTTATCAGTGATTCAGCTAGCCTATAAAATGGAGACCTGTTATTAAATCGGAAAAGTTCTATGACACCCTAAAAATGCATGGCTTGGCAGGAAATACCTGCCTCTTTATTTTAATTTTCCTGTAATCAATGAGTAGAGAGGTATAAGTAAGGCATAATCCTGGAATTTAGGGAAAAGGTAAACAAATGTCATTCTGAAATGCAAACTAATAAAAGTCAACATTAATAGATTAAATTAGCCATGTTGAAATTTCTCCCAAAACATAACCCATGTACTAATCCATAAAACATACTGCAGCTAAGATTAGTGTACTAAAGCTAAGATTAGGTTCTTTCTATACCTAAGCAAGAAGCTTAGGGCGGATCCTCAAAATGAAAGCAACAATTTAAAATGTAACTAAAGCAGAATTAACTCTAATCTTGGCAAAGAAAATATGTCATAGAGAAACATATTGTAATAATAAATTTTTTTGACAACTGTGAAGAACACAGGAGGGAAAAAGCCTGACTACCTGAGGGATCACCGCCCACAAAGTGTCCGCTGACGAGCGGCGGGTGCGAGGCTGCGCGCAGTCAGCCCACGCGGGTTCCAGCCTTCGCTCCGCGCCGGTTTTAAGCTTGGAGAGCCCTTTCCGCTCACGGGGCATCCCCGTTTTCCGCCCAGCGACCTGACCCTGCTCGGAGGGTCCCCTGGGCCCGCCTCCTGTGACTCGCGCCCACTCACTCCGCGCGGGCCACACCAGCCTCCTCGTGGTCCCTGGTCGCACGGGCCGCCTCCTGCCTCTGCACCCGCCACTCCTCTCCCTGAGGACGCCCTTCCGTGCGGTCTCCCGGTGCGCTGCTCATCGCCTCCACGTCTCTGCTCCAGTTACTGGCCAGGGCGCATGGGACCGCAGCTCCATCCTTTCCGTCCGCATTTCTTCCCCGACAGCCTCCATCGCCGTATGACACAGCGCGTTTACTTTTATTTGTTCACTGTGTTTTCCTCTCCAGAACGTAAGCTCCGTGAGGGCAGGCAGGGACCTCGGTGGCATTTTTCCCTATTACATCCTGGTGGCACCCCGCGCTGCTTGAGACTCCATATCCATTCAGTAGCCAGGTCTGAATGAGTCACCCCCAAACCAGGCTGCCTAACGTGCTGAACTGTTGCCAGGACACTGGGCATCAAGTAAGCGCTCCATGCGTGTGGGTTTCTGTCCTCATTACCCCTGTCCTTCAGAATTTCAGTGTAGACATCATCTCCTTGAAGAGGAAGGTCTTCTTTCTCCTGTCCCATGACCGTACGTCTCTCACAACATACACCAAGGTCAGATGCTTGTAGGTTCATCTCCTTTCTCCCTGTGAGCTCCCGAAGGTCAGGGACAGCATCCCTGGAACTCTAGGCCCTGCCCTGCATTCACACGTAGCTGCTGGCGCACACTTCCCCCACCAGGAGATCGATGACTATCTGCTAGGTGCCAGAGTGCAGGCTCTAATGACGCATCCCCTCACCCACGACCACCGTGCCGACAGATAGTAAACTGAGGGCCCTGAACAAACGGACATCCTGTCTGTGACATTGCGCCACGTGACTCGGCGCCTGGGAGAAGGGGTCTAAGCCACCGTGCTGCAGGTGGCCAGGCCTGCCCTGAGTTTTGAAGAACAGGAGCACTTCGTCCAGATGGGGAAGGGGAAAGGCGTTCCTGTGTGTGGGGTTCGTGAATCAGGGGGAGGCAGCCGCCCTAATAGCCCGCCCATAAACATCAGTCACAATGAAAGCACAGAAAAAAGGAAAGCAAGGGACGGCAAAGCCGAAGAAAGTGAAGACAGTGCACGCGCCCCGCACACGTGGGCAGAGAGCAAAGGACTCCAACTCGGTGATGGGGCAGCGGAAGGCAGGGCCAGAGGAGCAGGCGGGGTCAACGACTCCAAGGGCTTGGAGAACAAAGCGGAGAAATGGGAGGCTCCATCTAAAAATTGCAGGAGCGACTGAAAATTTTAACCGCGAGAGTGACACGATCAGATCTGCTTTTTAGAAAAACCCCTCTGGTGGCAATTCATTGATTCATTCATTTGTTCCTCTACTCATTGATATTTCAAATAGGGCCAAGTCCCTGCTCTGTCTCTAACACGGAGCCAGACACATGCTGGCACCGGCCGAGACAGTTTGGAGGGCAGGCAGACAAAGGCTAGAAACCCAGCCCGGCAGCCACTGTTGGCCGGGTGAGAAGTGACCGTGGCTTCGGCCAGGGCTGCGGCACGGGCACGAAGAGAGAAGGGCACGTGGCCTTCTTACAAGGGCAGCCCCTGCGGACTTGACAGTGCCACCGAGGGGTGGGGCTGAGCCACCCGGAGGGCGTGGGGAGGCAAAGCGCAGCCCGCAGCCTCTGATCCAGCGGCCTCGCCCCGGGGCTCCAGGTTTGGCACTTCGGAAGGGTTCCGGGGGTGCTCCCGCTTCTGGCCCAGAGAATGCGCGCGGACAGCCACGGGTCTCCGGCTCGCCCAGGCTCCGGCTCGGGGAGCGGGCGAGAGGGGAGCAAGTCCCCAGACGCGGACTGGGGCGGGACCCCTGCCAAAGGACCCAGATGGGCCAGCGGCTATGCAGAGATGTCTAGGGAGGAGGGTTTCACGTCGCGATGGCTTTGAATCAGCTGGCATCTGGCAGCCCATTTTCTTTTTCCTCCTTCTGTATCCCTCAGAGGAAATTCTGACCCACGGCCTGGCTTCCTAAGTGGACTCGTCCACCGAGCCCACGTGGGCACACGCCTAGTTACTTTGCTGGGATGGCTCCTACCACACATTCAGAAGGCGGCTTGCTTCACAGAGTGGTGAACGTGGCGGGGCTCCCCTGTTTCTCAGTGGCCGCGCCTGCGAGGCTGACACACGGCACCACGGGAGACTGGCCGAAGCAACCCCCGAGGCCCCGGGGTGCCCCCAAATCAAGTGGGAGGCCGGGTCCTCACACAGGGACCCTAGCGCTTCCTGGCCGCCCTACCACGGGGCCAGCATTCGGGCCCTAAGGACGTGCGAGTCTGTGCTATTAGATCATGTGATCCATTTCATTTTGGGATTGAAAACAGCAAGTATCTTCAGGACAGGCACACTCGGCCAGTCATATCAATTTGTGTGAGTGCCATAACCAGCAGGCAAACTGCCGCCCACCCGCCAGCCCCAGCCCGCCCCGAGGCTCCCTGGGCCGCTCAGGCCGAGCAGCCCGCCTCCGAGGAACTGGGCCGCCTCTGCGGAACTGGGCCGCCTCCGCTGGGCGGGGCCCGCGCGGTGTTGACGCGCATTTACATTCGTGCGTGTCTGTGCGCCCCTCGGCCTTACGTCCGCTAAGAGCAGAGGTGCACCGCACCTCCTGGGAATGGCAGGCCCGGACATCTGGACCAAATGCCTCCAGGTCTTTGTTCACCAAACGAGGATCAGAGACAAACGACGTATGCCTGCCGCGTCACGAGAAAGCTCTCCAGCCAAAAGATAATGACCTCAGCGGACTGTTTATATTATAATAAAAACGTTCCAACATAGTTACTTACAGAATTTTGAGGATTTAGTTTCATTTTCATCCTTCGCATCATCTCGAAATCTTTTATAGTTCTGTAAAACAGGTTTGTTATTACTTGTTAAACAAAATTTGAGTAAGTATATTATAAAAAACTAGTTGCTTATGTTACTTTCCAATACGCACGATAAAATTAGAAGTAATTTGCAATTCGAATATAAACCCGTATTAATCCCATTGGACATGTGTTAGAAGAGAGAGAAATACACACATCTGCAAATGATGGCAACTTCTACTTTCAAAAAGCATCTTGACAGATACATGTCTTGAAAGTCCGAAAGCGCAGACAGATGTGCAACGTAACAGAAACAAAGTACTGATCTCCGAACTTTAAATCACGACTATTTGCTATACCTTAGAGAGGCAAAAAACTAGCATACTACTTCCTATAAGAGAGTACTAACATAGATTATATTTAAGATGACTATGCATAATTCTTCCCCTACAGAAGAACACTAGCTGGGCAGTAATCAAATGCATGATTAGTGTTTGTGGAATATGGTTTCTGTTAGAATTAACTCCTACATATAACTGTAAAAATCTGAGGATGTTTGCTCAAAATACAATCTAAGCTACGTACAAGTAGAGAAGGAATACTAACAGCCAACAAAGCAGAGTAGAATAAATTTTCAACTAACTGCATAATTAACATTTCCTCTTCGTTATATATCACAGCCATAGTTATGTGCTGGGTTAAAAGAAAAGTTTAGGATTTATAAATATAATCCAAATTAGAGAGGATTAAAGAGACATGAGTTTAGAATAGAAAATGGAAATTTGAGCTAAAATTTAACATGTTGGTGTAATCAAAAAAAATTTTAGACAGTACTTTAAGAAATGAGAACACATGACCCTCTTTCTTTTTTACTAAATTTACAGGGGTGACAGTGGGTGGTAAAATTACATAGGCTTCCAGTGTACCATTCTACAATACATCATCTGTATATTAGGAGTGTGCCATCCAAAGTTGAATCTCCTTTGACACCGTATGTTTGACCCCCTCTACCCTTTACTGCCTCGTTCAAACCCCCTCTCCCTCTGGTAACCACCGCACTGTTGTCTGCGGCCCTGAGTTTTTGTTGTTTGTCTCGTTTGTTCATTTGCCATCTTCAGTTTTATATCCCACGAATGAGGGAAATCACACGGTTCCTGACTTTTCTGGAAGGCGACCCTCTTTGACAAACCAGGGCCAGCGCCTCCTGGAACCCAGGCGTGTGGCACCTTCTGGAGCGCCGCCCTCCACGGGGTAGGGGAAGAGGGATGGGGAGGGACCAGGGGAGGGACCAAGGCTGGGTGTCGGGGAGCAGGGCGAGTGTGACCGAGGGGCGGCCTGGAGAAAGGGACGCGCTCCGGCCAGAGATCGCACAGGGCAGAGCGCAGCGCTCTCAAAACACACAGGGTTGGAATGCGGACCCCCTCGCCGCCCCGGGGGACCGCCCACACTTGGGCCAACACTGCTGGACAAAAGGACGGAAACTAAACACTAAAGGACAAAAACACTGTTTTCAGAGCTTGTCCTAAAACTGGTGGTACAAATGAAAACATAGTTTCAAAACGGCTTGGCAAATTTCTGAACTGCACGTCAGCGATGATTTCCTGAAGACAGAGGCCCAGAGGGCCCGGCCGCACTCTCGAGGGCGCCACCTCTGGGGGTGACCGTGCCCACAGCGCGCCCCGGGGCCCAGCCGGTCTGGCTCGCAGCCCCTGGGACCGGCGCCTCCGTCCGGCACGCACATCCTTCATGGGCCACGTCCTCATAGTTCTATAAATGCCAAGAAGACAAATGACATCTAAAGAGTAGAATAAAAACCAACCTTTCCGAAAGTTTGTCAGACAGTTTCTCAAGGAACTCCATGACAGTCTCTAAAAATAAAATCCAAAAGAAAATACCTTTAATGACATACAAAAATAAACATACCTGTAAAAGTTATAATGTGATGATCATTATATACTGTAATGTGCTCAAATTGATGATTTTTAAAGAGGAAACAGCATTGCTAATATTACTAGGCATATAATAAATATTTCTAGATAATAATCTCTTTATCAGAAAAAAAATTCAACCAACACAGTAATAATCCAAAGCCTTAGGTTTTATCCCAAAATGAAAAGAGTTAATGGGAGGCTAAAGAAGAAAATTTTAAATTTCAAAATGTTTCTAACTATACGTGTAAGGAAAAAAAAGTTACTAAGACATGTCTGACTTTTTCTGAGTTTTAAAGAGATAGCAAGACTGATTTGTGGATAAAATTTAGTACAATTTATATTTTACAAAATCAATCCAACAAGAAGATATAATACTTGTAACAATTACTCCTAAAATTTATATGGAACCACAAAAGACCTTGAATAGACAAAGGAATCATGAGAAAGAAGAATTATATTAGAGGTATTAGGCATCCTGATTTCAAACTGTACTACAAAGCTACACTAATCAAAACAGTATGGTGCCAGCACAAAAACAGACACGCAAGTCAGTGGAACAGAATCGAGAGAGATAAAAACATACTTACATATGGTCAATTAATCAATGACAAAGAAGACAAAGATATAAGATATTTAATGAGGTAAAGACAGTCTCTTCAATAGGTGTATTGGGAAAACTGGACAGATACATGAGAAAGAAACAAAGGTAGACCACTTTCTTATACCATATACAAAAACAAACTCAAAATGGATTAAAAAGTTAAATGTAAAACCCGAATCCATAAACCTACGAGGAGAAAACATAGGCAGTAAGCTCTCCAACATCAGCCTTAGCAATATCTTATTGGAAATGTCTACTCAGGCAAAAGCAACAACAGCAAAAATAAACAAAGGGGGTTACATCAAACTAAGAGGCTTTTGCAAAGCAAAGGAAACCATCAACAAGGTGGGAGAAGGTATTTACAGTTAATATATTCAATAAGAGGTTAATATCTAAAATATAGAACTCACACAGTTCAACATAAAAAACAAAACCCAATAAAAAAAAAAAAACGGGCAGAGGACCTTAACAGACATTTCTCCAAAGAAGACGCACAAATAGCAAACACATATGTGAAAAGATGCTCAACATTACTAATCATCAAGGAAATGGAAATTAAAACCACAATGAGCTAGCACCTCCCACCTGTCAGAATGGCTATTATCACAAAAGACAACAAATAACAAGTGCTGGTGAGGAAGCGAAGAACAGGAACCCTCGCTTCCCACGGAGGGGCTGTAAACTGGTGTAGCTACTGTGGAAATAGAAAACAGTAAGGGTATTCCTCAAAAAACGAAAAATGTAACTACCATATGACCCAGCAATTCCACTTCTGGGTATATATCCGAAGAAAGCAAAAGCTTTAATTCAAAAAAACATACGCACCCTATGTTCACAGCAGCATTGTTTATAATAGTGAAGATATGAAAGCAACCTAGGTGTCCATGGATAGATGACTGGATAGAAAAAGAGAACAGTTGTGGTACATATATACAATGGAATAAAACTCAGCTATAAAAAAACAATGAAATATTGCCATTTGGGAAAACATGGATGAACGCAGAGATTATTATGTTAGCAGAAATACACTGGACAGAGAAAGACTGACGCTGCGTGATTTCACTTATGTGTAGAATCTGAGAACAAACAAAACAAAACAGAAACAAACTCACAGATAGAGAACAAAGTGATGGCTGCCAGAGGGGATGGGGTGGGAGGCTGAGCTGAAAAAGGGAAAGAGAAAGCAGCAGCACAGGCTGCCAGTTATAAGAACAGTCGCAAGGCTGTAATGTGCAACACAGGGAACAGAGCCAACGACATTGTAGTAACCGTGCATGGTGACACATGGTTACGAGACTTGTGGTGGTGATCACTTTACAAGGAATATAAATGTCGAATCGCTATGTTGTACCCCTGAAAGTTATATAATACGGCACGTCAACTATAATAAAAAATAAAGTCATAAAACAATTTCTTAAGTCTGAATTTCAGTTCCATAAAAATTCTCTTTTGCTGTAAAAGGCGGGGACACAGGCGTACCTGGATTTTTGGCTATTGTCCCTTGGAGAGCTCGGTGTGAGTACGTGGCGTACCCCACCAGCTTAGCCAGGCGGTCCCTGTTGCTGAGCAGCTCCTCTAAACACCTCAGCTGACTGGCATTGGGGTAAAGAAAAATTTTATAAGCAGCTTCTCGCACCTATATTGAAAGAGCAAATGGTACAAGATGTAAATGCCGTGATATAAAGTCCTGTGCAATAATAGTACAGGTTACCTCCCACCATTTTATTCTTCAGGTGACTGCTGCTCTAAAAATGAAATAATGGTTTGCGCAAGGTGAATCAAGCTTTTAGAGTAATGACCTAGTATGAGATACAGCACCACACTGGACTAGAGTTCTCTGTTACGGGGTGTGGTCAGACAAAATTGTATCCAAAGCACGTGCCATAAAGCACCTTTAACCAGGCGAAGTACGACTAACATGCATTAAGAAATCTGAGTAGTCTAGAATGTCAATAACTGCTGTGATTTATCATACTTTAAAAATGAGTTCTTCTTTAGACATGATTAAACCACTTTCATCATTGAGAGCATTTATGGAATTAATAATCCCAAGGTTAAATTTTTAGGGCTTAGCAACAGTGAAGTGTCTTTAATGGCAGGATTATATCATCACGGAATCCGGGGTTAAAACGGCAGCAGCACAGAGGCGGGCCCTGAGCAACAAGGAGAATGGGGGACACGTACCAAGTCATCTGGTGCCTCCGCATGCAGACCGTCAACTATGATGTGATCCCCGGCAAGAACAAAGTGCTTGTGGATGTGCTCTGGCAAGAGATGCTTCTCTATCTTGGTGGGAAAGTTGGCTCCCGCAAGAAATGTGCTGCTCAGGTCCAAGATTCTAACATTCAGGTCCACCGCTCTTTTGCGCTGTATGTGGGGGACCGCGAAAGTTATTGCAAGGCATTTAAAGTCATATTTTATGACTAACAGACAATCTATATGGAGGGCAAATCACCATTAATATTTGAATTACAATTTACTAAGATACTAAATATACTAAATAATAAAATGCATATTGAACATGTTAATGTCCTAAATATATAGCAGACTGCAATATATTAATTATGTTTTTGATAGACATTTAATCTCCAAAGAAAAATATTATCCTTATGGCAGTACAGTGTTCCCATGCATTAAGACTTACATAACTTCTGGAGTTCTATTTTATGTCTAGGTTAGATAATTAATCTTTGGAATTAACAACATTAAGAAGTACAGAATCTTCTCTTATCCCTCAAAGGATCTCTTAGTGAAGAGATTCTAGTTGATTCCAGTCAATACAATGCTTAAAAGTATTTTCAGATTAAAAGATTAAGCATTTGAAAGGCAGGCGAGAAAATACACTCAGTCTTAGAAGATTATAGACTAGAACGGTCGGGGGAGAGAAAAGGAATCGTTGTAATTCTTCACAGGAGCGCGGAGAACCTCCCAAAGGGGACACGCACTTGAGAAGCTCGGACGCGGCACAGGCTGGAGGGTGTAGAGAAGGGCAGCTGTGGCCGAGAGAGCCAGGCTGCGCCCCGGGGGCCGGCCCTCAGACAGCGCGATGACCACGGGCTGGTGTGGGCCCGCCTATGAGAGTTTTATCCCGCAGTCGCGCCTTCTGGACACACAATCTCTTGAATAAATGTGTGTTATTAAAGGGGCACCACAAATGTTTTGGATGAACTATGAACTGCAGTGGAGGCGTGCTGGAGGGCCAGAGGAGGGTTTCAGACGCCGTCACTGGAAGGCGGACGGGCCTCGGGCCCGGGGCTCCTGAGGGCGTCGTGGGAAGGCACGCACAGGTCTTTCTGGGGCAGGTGTCCACCGTTATCAGCAGAGCCTAAAGTCTACTACGATTTGAAAAAATGATTAAGCAGCACTATTTTTAAAGTAAATATACAAGGTGCATATGTACACTGATAAGATGCTAAAAAATTAAATATATATTAATAACCAAAAATATTCATTATAGAAATTTTAACTGCCATGCAAAAAAAGTTTTTCAGATTTCCCCCACATCTTGTCGACTTAGTTTCTGATACAGCCAGTTAGCACCACCTAATGGTAACAAGTGGAATAACAGAAATGGTGAAAAAAAAATTCCAGGGTAGTTCTAAAAATTTCCCCCAAAGCTTTTATTATGAAAATAAAGTGATAAACTTAATTATTCAAAAGAATTTCCCATCTGTTGAAATTCCTGAAAAAGTAAAAGCTGGTTTACTTCCTGACTTCACCAGCCATCGATGAGGCATTTCATCATCCCGAGATAATTAAATTAGCAGTACTCTGAACTCTAAGATGCCTAAGGAATTATTGCTATTTATTATATAATTCTGAAAAAACATACATGTCCCTTAATTTTAAGCTTGCAGATTATATTCAATGAGAACTTTCAAATTAAATAAGAAAAACCCTAGAAAGAATAGAGAGAGAATGTATGCCTTTACAATTTATGGATTGCTGTTGGGTTTATTTCAAGGCCTTCCCTTTAAAAAGTGGAACGTGTCCCCCTTTTGCCCTGCCCTGGCGGAGCACCTCCGAGAAGGCACGAGAGAGAAACCCGGCAGGCCTCTACTTGCATCTCAACGTCCAAGGGGTCCCAGGGAGTCACCTTCTGGGGAGGGCAGCTGTTCTTGTAAAAACACACGGTGAAGGGAGCAGCGTCAGTGCTAGTGAACGTGGCCTTGACTTGGCACACATTACCTTGCAGTAAAGCTTCAAAAACATCTTTCAGGAAGATTAAGTGAGGTAATAAAACTATTCAGCTACAAGCTACATCTTTCCTCCTGAAGACAGCAAAGTTGATTAATATTAGCTGGCATTATTATGACTCATTATACACTGCTCCATATTTCACTGAGTCCGGAACTGGCAGGCATTAAAACTACGACCCACACTCTGTGTCCCTGAGAAGCCAATAATACGGACGAGCGATGCAGTAACAGTAACCGCAGCCACGCTGATAGGCAGCGGCTTCAGGTAAACACCATGGGCAGGAGGTACGTAAAACAGGCGCGCCAGCCAACACCGAATTCCACCCGGGATGCCGGGCAGGGACGCCGGGCAGGCAACGCCGGGGCGCACGCAGAGCGGGGACACAGGACCACCAGGGGAGGACGCGGAGCCGTGACTTCACGGACCCACAGGGAGAGCTGGGACGGCCCTGCCACGTGCGGACTGCTGCGGACACTTTTTCACGGGCAGCACGAGGTGCTGAACGGTGCGGGCAGCAGAGGAGCGATCGAGCCAGCGCCCTCAGGAAGCGACCCGATGTGCGCAGACAGGCCAGGCGGACGCCAGAAGAGCTGCTGGAGGGGCCGGCTGGGTAGTCGCGAGTGTTCACCATACACGGTGGGCAAGAGTGGGCTTACAGTTGTGAGTACGTGACACACTGGGCTTATTCGTGCGTTATTATTTGTTAATTATCGTATTATTTCCCATATGCACAACGACGTTTGCCCCACCCTGTATGTACGAGGCCACTTACAAGCTCTGTGCCCTTGTATATAAATCACATAACCTCTAGGTATCCCGGTTTCTTCATCTGTGAAGCAGGAGCGACAGAGGCATCGGCCGGGATACGATCCGATGAGACACGCAGGCTCTGAATAGCAAGTGCGCGCTCACTGATCATTAGGAGTGTCAGGAAGACAGAGGACTTTAGGCCTGGCCAGAGGCTTGGTAATGAGAGTCAGGGTGAGTTGTTTTGGGGACGCAGACAGCTGCAGGCGAACCGCCAAAGGAATAACCCAGGTGCTGGGTCACTGATTAAGATGGGAGGCCACTGGGAATGTAAAACGCAACCTGACTCAGAATGGCGGCACCGTTGGGACAGAGACGTAGCCGCCGGCCCGGGAGGGGAAAGCGCGTCCGCCCGGTCGTGGGACCGCACAGCACAGCCTCGTTGCCTGTGGGTGCTGGGGAGGCCTGTGCTGGCTGCGGGCGGGGCCGCGAGCCGCGGGCCGAGCCCTCAGAGCCACAGAGCCACCGCAGTGTGTGAGTGGCCCAGCGGGGCTCTAACCTCGCACCAATCGAAATGGCATTAGCTAGTGCATGGGACACATTCCCTGAGATACTCTAATGGGGAGTCCGGACAGCGCGTAAGGCCCCTCTTGCCACAGCTCGCTCACTGCAGAGCCCGCACGCGCTGCTTCGGGAACAAGACCGTGGGAATCTGTCAGAGACACCTGCGGCATGAAAAGGTCTCGGCGATGTCCCTGTGCCGCCACCTCCCGATCGCAACCTTCCATGGGGGCAGCCTTGCCATCACTGGCCTTGTCTTTCCCAACACTGCCCATCCCACCCGAACCCCAAGACACCCGAAACACCCCATCCTGTCTGAAGCCAGTTTTGAACCCCGAACCATCATGGCTGGCAGGTCAGCTTCCAAGAGCGCTGCATCCAGCAATCGCCTGTGGGAGAGTTTCATAACATGAATGGCCCAAGCGGTTTCAATGTGCGAATTCGTGCCGCACACGTGGAGTGCAGCAACAAGGGCACCAATGAAATGGCAGTAAAACAAGAGGACCCACAACACAGAAAGGGAGGTTTTACCTTTTCTTTGTCTAGATGGATTCCACTGATTTCAAAATCAAACATAAAGAGTTCAGCCACGCGCCTATAAATAAAATGAGACCCAGGTTATAACAGATAATAATAATAATTAACAAAAAATTCATTTTTTGCTAAATAAATGGGCCTTTTTCAATCTCACTGACAAAAAGCCAGATTCCACCTCCCTACACACACTCACACTCCCACACACCCAACACCGCTGGCCGAGGGGTGTTCAAGCTCTCCTGTGGGCCACCCGGGATCTTCCCCGTCATGCTACCTGTACCAGAAGCCTTAAGCCGAACCGAAGGAGTCACGACTACTCCACAGAGGACCAATGTCTCTGCTGCTGTTTTCTAGAGTCGGTGGAAATCTTTTCAGCTGTTCAACTGTCTCCCCTTCAGAAAAGATGCACCACTGCACACCGCGACGCGCCAGAGGAGGCATGCGGAGCGCATGCGCGCTGCAGCCAGGGGAGCCGCGCCGGCCACCTGTGACGCGCGCCCCGCTGGTGGTGGGCGCAGGCAACAGACCCGCACTCTGACCTGCTGCTGGGCGACGGCTCCCGTACGTCCCACACGGCGTGGTCTCACAAGGGGATACATACTTTTTAAATGAATGAATATAAGGTAAAAGAAATAATAGAACTCTTAACAGGGATGCAAATAAAGTGTTTGGTGCGTTCAAAGAGAGGCCGTCCACGATGGCCTCTGAGGTGGCGGCCGCACTGAAAGCACCACCTCGCAGTCCTTCTTCACTGTGGAAGAGCAGGCTCTTCATCGGCTCCCTCCCACCGTCTCTTCTCCTGATGCGACGTCTGCGTAAGCCTTGGAGGGAAGATTCCTCGCTACTTCAAGATTTACTCCTAGTGTGCTTTGTGGAGAGCGACATTCTCGAACGATCATAAAATGCAGCTGCACACTTAACAACAGGCCCTAATTTTCCCAACCTTTCCTCACTGCAGCGATTCCATCAGAACGGCCAGCACAGCACGAGCAGCAATGGCTACCGGGCAGGGGAAGGGAGGGCTCCTGGGTGACACCCAAGGGCGGGGGACCTCTCCTGAACTTTTCTCCTGTACTCTTTTACACTTACAAACGCATTTGCCCTTTTGCATTACAAGTTAATTAATGCCCTTTACTTTCCCATTAGGTACCAGGGAAATAAAACTGCTGACTTCAAAGATACACTAAGTGAGAGAAAATACGTGCGCCCTGGAAAGACACCCTCACCTGGGCCACCAAAGCGTGGGCTGGGACACACAGCTCAAGCACAATAGAGGAAACCTCTAAGGACCTGACCTCCAGGAGATCACGGACCAACGCCCTCCTCAACGTGACTGACACGTTCCAGGACCCGGAAACAAGAGCGCACCCTAGAGGCGGCTGTCGCCCTGGCCCCGACCACAGCCCCCACTCCCAGGCCACCTCCGCTCCAGCCCTGCGCTCCGGCAAGATGACCCTTCTCAACGTGAGAAGTCCTCAGCATGTTCAGCCTGACACCTCACGGTGACATCTTGGACCCTGTCCTCTACGGCCACCCACATCCGGCGCCTCGGCTACAGGCTCTGACAGCATCCGTGACTTCCGCTTTGAAAACAACTGTGGGGTGAACACCCGAGCTTTTACAGAGTCACGGGGTGAGAGGCCTCTGCTGTACAGAGCTGTCAACGCTTTCTACGGGTATTTAAGTATAATACGCAAAGGAGGAACAAAAATAGCTTCAACCAACCAGTGTTTAAATGTCAATATATGTCATGCCAGACATGAAAAGCTATTGTAATTTGCTTTTTACGTGTGCGCCTACTCCTTTCATCGCAGAGCACAAACCCATGAAAGCCGCCATGGTAATGACTTATTTCAACTCCATCCAAATCCCAATAATTAAAAACCAAACAGTTTATACTTGGACAATTTTTCAAAGACCTGTGCAAGAGATTTTCAGTTTTTCTTCCAACTATTAACAGCTACTTAGATATTATACTCTTTGATGCTGTGCTGGAAGCTGAGTTTCTTGGCTAATGAGAATTGTTTCCTTTCTTTTAAATCCTACGGCAAGCTTGAAACCAGAAGCTGGAACACCTCTTTCTGCTAACACTTTTTTCCTTTTTTTTCTGGAGTTACATTATCCCAGTATTTGATCTACCCTTCTGGCTCTCCTTGACTTTTCATAATGGACATATTTATCTTTCTGATTATCGTGCCAATGTACCTTGAATGAGAATTAAAGTTCTTTTAAAATTCTGAAAACTTAATAGGGCACATCAATAATTTAGTAATTTACTTTCTTTCTTAAATAATGTAAAGTGCTTTCCTACCCCCGTTTTCTCTACTTTGTATTGATCTTTCCCAAAGAGTTAACCTAAAAACACCACTCTCTTTTCTAGCAAAGGTATTTGCTGTTTGTTTTAATAAGAAAAGACAGAAGTGAAAAGATTGGTGATGAAAATTTATTCTCTGAGTTTACTGTATAACAGCTTTACTGTAGAAAGGTATGAAAAAATTAAAATCACTAATCCCATCAAAGATAATCACTGTGAAAATTATGGTAGTATTTCTTTCCAATCTACTTTTTCTTTTTTTCTTTTCAAGGCTATGAAGAACATGTTTAGTTAAATAAGTTAGAGGTGTTGGCACAGTGCCCAGCATGTAGCAGGGACTTGAAAAATGTGTGCTGAGTTTCCGAACAGACAGGGAGGCGCTACATTTGCTCCCTCACCTAAAACAGCCACTGCCCCAGGCGCCAGGCCAGGTGGGCCAGGGGTTTGGGGAAGGCCAGCGGCTGCTTGTCCTGAGGGGCCCAGGCGGAGGCAGCGCCTCTGTCTCCTGAGGACACGGGACGGGGGCAGCTGACGTGTGGCTCACGCCAACAACGAGGACTTTCCCTGGCTTTCCTTCTCACCTACTTTCACTGGGCCACGCCACTTATTTAGAATAACCGAGACCCGACCACAGAGACTTCTGTGCCTTGCTTTTTCTTGAAAACTTGAATCACAAAAATGGAATATTTTTCTACATTTTTTTTCTTCAAAAACAAGGCTTTTACTTGTTTTGCTAATAAGGCTGTATAATGCTAAATATAACAAAATTATAACAAAGACTAACTATGGGCATCAGGGTCCACGACACGCGACGCAGTGCTCCCACGCCAGATGCACCCCAGTGCCCACCATCAACGGGTCCCTGCTGAGTAGGGCGGCACGTGGAGTCACAGCCCCATGGAGACAGGAAGGGGACGGAAGCGGGAGGGGGCGGTGACTCGAGGAGGCGAAGGAAGAAAGTGTCCCATAAATAAAAGGTATATATGGGTAAGAAAAAAATACTGATCTCTGAGCTATGACACAAATGACATCTGGGTGGGTTAATGACAAACCCTACAACGCATTTGATAAATGAATGAATTCGAGCAAAGAAAGAGGATCTCCAAAATCCCGTATCAAATATTTTTATCTATTAACCTAGAAATCAAGCCTTTTTAGTGCAGACTGATAAACCTAATGAACCAAAGCAAACCATCTCAAGCCTCTGGACATCCACTGGTAGGGAAACTCAGTGTGCCAGGACCTGCCGGCGGCATCCCTTACGGAGCTTTACGCATGAAGCTGAGTGTAACTATCCGCTGTTCACTCATTGTGCATTCACATCAATGGACATTCATGTTCATTCATTGGTTTGGCACCTGCTCTAGGCCCTGGGCACTGCAGGTGCCCAGGATGCAGCGGTGAACAAAACAAACCAGAACCCTGATCTCAAAGAGCAACTAGTGAAGTAGAAAAATAACAAAGTAACGAACAAGTAAAAGGCTGTGGGGAGATATCAGCGTGAAGGATAAACCTCGGGGATGAGGAGCAGGCCTGTGCGGAGACCTCAGAGGCGGTGCCGGGGAGCACGGGAGCTGCGCGGAGCTCCCTGGGCAGAAGTGCTCCCGGCAGGCCCGGGCCGTGGCGCACACACCCGGGGCCCCCGCCGCCCCGCCTCGCCTCCCCAGCCATGGTCACCATGCACGTGAGTACCTGGTTTCTGGATCAAGGGAGTCCATCAGCTTTTTATCGGCTAGTAATTTCTGCAAACTTTGATATAATTCCACATTTGTGTTCAACCTAGAAAAAAATTACAAATACAAAAATTTAATGATTTTCTAATACCTTCTTTTTGACTTTACATCAAGAGGATGATGCCAGCTTGTGGCCAGAGGCCAAGGGACTGAGCTTTCGTTTTGTCTCTCCACGCGGACCAGGACTAGCCTAACTGTCCTCTGCGTGCTGACAGGAGTCTGTCAGGCAAAGTGGTCAAGCAGGAACCGTTTGGAACGCATGAGGATAAATTTAAGGTCAGTCAGCAGCCGAGCCCGAGGAGCAGACAGGAAGCGGGGAGGGAGCAACGGGGTCACGGGGGACCTAACGGACCCCCGCCGTGGAGACCCAGCCCCAGTGCGCAGTGCACGCCGGCCGCTGGTCTGGAGCCCTGGGCTGCGTGTCCTGGGCCCTGGGCCACCCCCGCCCACCTGGGTGAGTGCGGCAGGCCCACACTGTGAGGGCAGCTCGAGGGTGCAGGCTTCAGGGCCACACTCTCAGGAGGCAACACAGGCCATGACACTCCTCTGCGACCTTGGCCAAGTTATGGGAACCCCTGGGCTTGCTGGGCCACAGGCCGCCCTAAGGTTAATGAGGGTACTGATGAACCCCGCTATTGTCAGGGCAGCAGAGCAGTGAAGGAGAACAAAAGACAGACATGCTGTGCAGGTGAAGTGAAGCCTTTGGACCCCTGACACTTCATACCGACCAGGGTCCCCTGCTGTCCTCCCGGACAAGTGAGAGCCCCGTCCATGGGGGCAGACAGAGCGGGGGCACCGCAGGCAGGCGACCCAGCGCAGCCCGGGCTCCTCTCTGAGGCCTTTTCCCAGGCAACACTCTCTCCCCCGAGGAGTCCCCCGGTTCAGCTCCTTCCCTCCCTTCCTCACTTCTGGAATCGGCAGGGACCAGATTGAGCCCATTCGACACTGTGATTTTCAATGATGGTGACAAAAATCGCTGGCCTCGTCCTTAAGTGCACAAGCGACGCTCAGCAGGGGAGCAGCAGCAGCACATCCTGAAGCGTGAGGCCCTCAGGGAGCCTCGCTGGACCAGAGAAGCCACCGCCACTCGCCCTCCTCCTGCCAAAGCCGGTGTGTGCGAGGCTCGGACGCAGACCGGCCCTGCCCTTTGGTGGCACAGCCAGGCCCGGGGAGCCCGGAGCCCCCGGTGGCTTCAGGACTCTCGCCCGACTTTCCCGCGCGGCACCGAGAGGTCGACACGGCGCTGTCCCCCGCTTGGTTATCTGAGCAGGCGCCGAGGGGGGCTCAGAGATGGCTTCCAATATGTAAAATCCCTTTAAAATAAGTCACTTCGTCACAGCCACAGGGACCGCAAGGCCACTGTGTGGAGCCAACGCTGGCTTCTTGCCCAGTGGTCCCCAGATTGGGAACCTAGAAACTCCGACTTGCCACTGAAATACGAAGGAACGCTTACGTCATGTAAACAATGATGGAGGCTGTTGGAGCTTTGCCACGTTCCTGACACCTTCATGAGCACTTAATATGTACCATTTGATTTTCATCACAACCCTAAGAGGCAAATCATTTTATTACCCCACTGACAGACAAGGACAATGACAGAAATGACAAATACCGAGCCTCAGGTCAGGCTGCTCACGCTGGGAAGGGGATGCAGCGGCCTGGCCCCGGGCCCTCCCCACGCCCCACACCCTGGGCGGCTGCGCAGCGGTCACACAGCACCCCCCGCCCTGCGGAGAGGGACAAGCCCCAGGGAACATTTCCTAGAGCACAACCCCACAAAACTACATCACCCACTATAGTCTCGGAGGGGGGATGGAACATACTTTTCTACCATGGTGCCAATACTTCTACAAGCTTCTTCCGCCGCCTCTCTGAATGCTGGTTCAGGGTGAGCAATTTTCACAAAATCAGCCTATTGAAGAGGAGAGACAAAACCAAAGGGGATTTGGTGGAAGGCTTTCTTCCAAGGTCCAAGGGCAAAATAAAAACCTGTTTTTTAAAAAAGAGCCATTTGGCTTGACCTGCGCATTTCCAGTATTGAAATTTTACTAACTAGTCAGGCAAAGCAGCTTCTTTCTGAACATTATTCTGTTATTCCTTGGAACCAAGTTTGTTTTGGTCCAAAGACTCCAATACTTTCACTAACTTTCTTTTATAAAAGTCCTTCCCCTTCAAACATAAATACATACTAAGTGAATTTTCCCAAATTCTACAGTTCAAAACAGTAGACTCCTATTCAAGTGTTCTACAACTTCCTGATGACACTGTGTACACCGTTTCTCACGTATAAACCTGGTTCCAGAGAACGGTCCTTAGAAGTTTGTCTTTCTCTTTTTTGAAACTGACACACACTATAGTTTCAAGGCCAATTTAGCTATATTCTAGTTTTTTGTGCAGAAAACAAAGGCAATGCATTCTGTCTCCCCAGCCCCTCCGATTACAGTGGGAACACGCAGTCGCAGCCTGCCAGGGACCCCGCGCCCAGCGCGGAGGGGCTGCTGCTGGACCTCAGGGCCGCACTGAGCTTGAGTCCTTTCTTCTTTTCAATGGAATCAATCAAAAACTAGGTTTTACTTTTAATGGTAATGGCAGTATATTGCAAAAGAAAAACACAGGGAAACTATGAAATATCACACATTTTCTCTTTCATTCTCCAAGAATAAAACATGTAAGACTTATAAAATAAAGTCACCACAGGTAAAATTTCCTAATTTTTTTTATCAAATAGTTTTTAATGAAAAACGTTTAAATACAGTTTTACACAACTTTTGATGTGACAATAACATTGGTACTAAAGCACCTGAAAAATGAGCTATGTAACATTAACAACACGTTGTATAAATTACCCATTTACAGTGTTGTAGAATTTACAACTGATATTAAAATTAAAAACACTAGCATACATTTTAAAATTCATTTGCAATAGTGATGAGGAAAACAATACTATTACGTGGCAACTGCACTGAAAGAGAAATAAAACTGACCACTTGGTGGAAAATATAATTTATAAAATCAAAGTCTTACAATGGTATTAAACTTACTGGCAGGTAAAAGCTTAAAAATCCGAAAAGAAAGTCCTCTGAATTTTTTCTATCCAGAGATTTACATATATATTAGTATTTAATGAGGCATTATACTCCATAAATACAAAAACCTTCAAAAAACAGGACAAGCTGAGGGACAGGAAGTTGAAATCTTTTAGCAAAGGGCAAAGGCCAGACGGTGGGCAAGTCCTGGGCCGCCGCTTCATCGGCGCGGAGGCCGGACGATGAGCAAACAGGAGTCCGGGGCTCTGGCCTCAGAGCTGCCCGGCCACGCACAGCGCAGGGCGCAGGCTGATGTTCCCTCTCCCAGACCCCAGCCGCGCGACCCAGCGGAGGAGGTGCGGCCTCCGCCTCCACTCCACCGAGCGAGCGGGGCTCCTGCACGTCGTCCATCCGTCCATCCGTCCTTCCGGCGGAGCAGAGGCGGCGGAGCAGAGCCAGCCTCCCCTGTGGCCAAGACTGCCCGCCTGGAGCCCACAACCCCTCTCGTTTTGTCCTGGAGAAAACCCTTGGCGACGCTTTCCCAGTGTCCTTAAGACTAGGAAGCTCATCGTGACTGTACGGCCCCCTGAGAGGTGCCACTGCTTGATTCAGGGTGGAGAAAGCAAGCTTCGTGAACAATGACAAGACAAACACGGGGAGGGTAAAAGAAGGCCATCTCAAAAGGCGAAAGGCGTAGGACCCCAAGCATCCGACATTTCAGAGGACAAGCCACAGCAGCGGTGCGCGCTGTGCGGTGGGGAGCGGGTGTGGGGCCTAGTGGGAGCTTTTTCTGGAGTGACAGCATATTTAGGGAGCCGGGCTGCGGCGGCAGCTACATGAGAAATGAGGTAAAATTCACAGATCTGTACTCCTCAAAAAGGTCAGTTTTACTGTGTGATGTGTTTGAAGTAAATAAGTCCTTTTTTAAGAGGCGGGGAGTCCACCCAACCTTCCACCTCTCCAGGGAAGGCGCATCAGGCCTGTGCGGCCGGCCAGCGTGTCCCTGCCCAGGGCGCAGGGATCAGCGGGCAGGACAGGGCCTGCCGCAGGTGGCCTGCACTCAGCCCAGCCCCTCCGCGTCCGGGCTGGCTGACCTTGGGCATGTCGCTTAACCTCTCAGTGCCCGGCCTGAAAACCAGACATGGCGAGAAGGCTGAATCAATCCATCCAGGTAAGCGGCTACCAGGGCCTCGTGCCTGGTGAGACGGCACAAAAAGCTGACACTGCCGCGCCCCCGGAGGGCGGAGACTGCGCCCGTCTCCTTCCGGACTGCGTTCCCAGGACAGGGGACAGAGCCCGGGCCTGGCGGGGGCCGGAGGGGAAGCGAGCCTGGAGAGCGCGGCACACAGTGCGGCTCCAGGGGGCGGCAGCCCCGCCGGTGGCGCTGTGACGGCCTCCCCCGACACGCTACGCAGGCGAGACCCCGGGCGGACAGAGGCCACGCCGTGTCTCGGCCGTGGGCGTCCTAGTCGGTGAGGAGACTTAGCCACGTGTCTACTTCCACTTCAAAATGTTAAGGACAAAAGTCTGTAACATAATCAGTTTGAAGTCAAAACCTTTTAATTACACAACGCATTCCCTAAAATGTTTATAAAAACTGGTTTTTATAAGATCTTAATGTAAGTGAACAGGTAATTTATTAGAATTTTGGTAGATATTTTCATAAATGAAGAATCTCTGTCATACAACAAAAGCTGTTATATGAGTAATTATTCTTTTATTATATACTACATGTATATTTTATTAAATGTACATTTGAATGTACAAGTTCTAAATACCACCTTTTCCTACGCGTTTTTCCCACTCCTAATGACAGACTTCACTACAGCAAACCACACCCAACAGCTCGCAAACAGCTGGGATGTTTTTAACCTCATGGTCTAACATTAAACCTAATAAACTTTGCATGTTCTTATCTCGGCAGAGGGAGTTTCAGGTTGAGCAGCAGCCTTACCAAGTCCGCCACCCGGCACAAGGCGTCCGAGAGCTCGTCGAAGAGGAGCACCGTCTGGGGCCCCGGCGGCGTAGAGCACGCGCGCTCCACCAGCAAGTCTGTCTTTCTGAGGGCGTTTTCTTGCGCGACGCGGAAGCCTTCTGGGGCGCTGAGCTCAGGAACTCCAAAAAGACCCTGAAATTCAATGAGTGATTCCAGTTTATTATTGAAAATACGACCTTTTGGTATTACGTATAAATACTGTTTTCATAAAGGAAATTGTGGGTTTTGTTGGTTTATTACATATCTGTAATATCTGTGATCACAGATACCACTTTCACATTCCCCATATTTTAAAAGTATAATTTTTCTTCAATTTTTAATTGTTTTATAAAAAACAATAATACAGCCATAGGGGTTCAAAATCAAGCTCTGCTACTACTCCAGAACAGAACTCAAAAGCGGTTACAAAGACTCAATGAGAAGATACATGTTAAAAAACGAAACGGTTTAAGAGCTGCCAGCACACAGAGAGGACTTAACCAACTGCAGCTGCAGTCAGTGCTGGCTGTGCGAATCTGGCCAGCTTCCCTCTCCACCTGGGCCTCGGTTTTTTCAGGAAGCACAGAAGGGATTACAATACAAGGTTCGAAATTACACCTTAACACACCCTCCGGCCTCTAGTGAGGTCCAGGACAAAGCACCACCAACTGCTCTACAACCATAAATTAGGGACGATGAGGTGATTATCAAGCACACAGGTATTTCGGAAAGACTTGATATACATGATAAACCAAGTCATAGGCTGAAACTGGCAGCAAAATTTTATCCTTTCCAAAAGCATGTCAGTATTTTGATAAAGCCAAAAGCCATTCATCTAACAGGAAGGGCCTCCTGGGACCAGCCCCAGCACACCAGTCCTGGTGCTCAGGAGGGCAGGGAAGCAGCACACATCCGCCCCACTCGCCGCGTGCCCGGAAGTGCGCCACGTGCCTTACACACAAGTCTCTCCTATGAGCCACATGGTCCCAGAGCAGGTGCTGCCACCCACCTTTCGCAGGTAAGGAAAGAGCTTAAGAGGCGAAGGAAAAGGCTGAGGTCAGGAACCCACCACGTCAAAGCCAGAACGTGCATGGGTTCCCTGCACCCGCGAAGCCCGTGCCTTGTCCACACTTCTCTCGGTAACCTGCCTGTCTGCAAGCTTTCTCCTGAGATGCCAAGCCCCCAGAGGCAGACCCGTGCCCTCCATCACCTGGCCAGCTGCCCCGCACGGCGCCTGGTACACAGCGGCCTGGGAGGAACCAAATCATTGGAGCAGATGCTGAACTTTGTGCATCACCTTCGTAGATGCTCCACGTGTCGGTTTTGGGAAATACCAGGAGGTAAAACTCCCAGGCCTGATTAGAGTTACTGATTCTACAAGAAGGGAAGTGAAGGTGTCCACCTCTCTTCAAACTACCTTAAAGAGCTGAAGAAAATAAAGACAGTGGGGGTGGAGCAGAACCAGAACCAAAAATAAACTCGATCTTTACACTGATTTCACCTGAGTCAAGTATACGCCGGTCCCGCTTCCCAGGGCACCTGCCGGTGCTCCCCCCAGAAATTCCAAATCTCAGACCTAAGGTATGGCAATACTAGAAAACTAAATGAACCTTTCTGTTTTCAGTCAAAAAGCAATTTACGTATTTGAAAATCTGGGTTCAGTACCTCCAATCATGAGGAGCCAAAGAAAAACAAAGCTGAAATCAGTTCTACTTCATCTACCCCCAAACCAAGCTCGCCCTTCACTTCTCTCTGCTCAGAACTTAGAGGTAGTTCTCTTCACATCAGTGACATCAATGCCGACATTATTTACCTGAACAGAAGTTGGTGTGGCAAATGTCATACAAAAATAATTTGAAAACAGACTAAGCTAATGAAGGAGATAAAATTAAAAACAAAACAAAACAAAACCACACACCATTAAGTTTACTGCAACCACATTCTAGACTCCACTTTATATGAAAGTTAACGGTACAATGAAGAAATTTCAAAAAGGGGAAAAAAGCTTAGAATGATCAACACCCTCAAAAGCAAAGTAGAACAAGTATCAGGTAGGTCCCTTTCAAGCCTGCCGTCCTTCCACCTTTAAAGCGGCCATTCAATACATAGTATTAATTGAAAACCGAAGCCAGTCACCGCGGATACAGAAATGAACAGAAACTGGGGAATTCAGCCAGTCATGTCCTGCAGGCAGATACGAATGGGACCCACACCGTGGACCTATAGGAAACTAACCTCTTTTCAAAAGATCTGTTTGTTTCAAGGGGGGAAAAAAGCAAGAGAGCCCAAAGCTTTGAAAAAGTTCATGCAATTTCGAGTATCCATGGCATCACTAATGACCGGGCTAAAGGCAAGTCTGTGTTTGCAAAAAAGAATACGTGACACCGCCTGGGAATCCCAGGGCGAAGCCCGTCTCACACACGCGAAGGGCTGGCGCAGAAGTGAACCCGTGCGGGGTCTGGGCGGCGTGCGAGGGGAGGGCGGAACCGGGCAGGCGGAATTCACTTCCAAGGGGCACGATCTAAAGTTCCCGGGGAGCAAAGGATCACCTGGAAAACGGGTCTAGGACCCAAGCTTGGGTGAGGGGCCCCCTAAAGACCGCCCCGCCCCCTGTAACCCAGCCCCTCAAAAAGGTGACCGGCCAGGAGGTCACCAAGAGCGCCCGCAAGGCCCCGCTGTGCAACGTGTGTTCGCAGCCCGTCTCCTTCCGGATCCCGCAAAATCTGCCCCAGCCCGTCCCCGCGGAGAAGGGCGCCAGCTTATCCCGGGTACGCGCCGCTCACCCGGCGCTCTCCAAACAGGTCCAGTCGGCGGCCCTGGGGCTTAACATTGAAGGCGGCACCCACCGGAGACCAGCTGGTGCTGACCCCTCGGAGCCCAGCCCCGAGGCGTCGCAGGCGCGCGCGCCCTGGCAGCAGAGCCGCGGCCCGGGCTGCGAGGCCCCCCGACAGCCCCTTACACAACATCGTGACCCCGGAGCAACCCCGGCCCGAGCCGCGTGTCCCCCCACCCTACACTGCGGCTCCGCGAGGAGCGGCGGCACGGCGTTTCCAAGGCAGCGGGCACACGCCAGTCACGAGGGGCCCTCACGTTCCAATCGGAAAGCGCGACCCTCAGGACGTGAGCACGTCTGCGTGCCCTGGGCAAGAGCGTCGCCTCGCCGCCGGCTCGGCCGCCGCTGCGATCTCGCGCCCCCTTGTGCCTGGAGTCAGGAACGGCCAAGGATTACCTTCCCACCCAGTGACTAAATAGAAATGACCATTTTCCTTTCCTCCTCCCTAATGTCCCTGTAAATACAGACCAGAGATAAGTCACAAGATGGCTTCTTGGAGCACTAAAACGATATCAAAGCCGCCTTTCCACAAGAAACAACATGCAAAGGATTCTTCAGATAATGGAAATGATAAAAAAAATTGCAAATAAATTACAAGAAATGATGCAAGTACTTAAAAATTCACTCTTAGAAAAACATTAAGTTACATGGAATTGGTTTTTGAAAGAACTTTCCCCTATTTTCACCTTTTCATGATGAGTGCAGTAATGAGCGTTGATTAATGTAGCAAAATCATCCCATCATGTCCTCACCGAGCTAATTCGGAGGGACCTACAGGCACGTCTCCATCTTTCTGCTGAACAAGAGGAAGCCTGCGAGAGCTGTGTCGTCGTCCCCAACTGCACACAAGCCATCCGGCCTTTCCCTCCTGTCACCTGCCTCCACACCTGGTCCCCAACCTTCAGCTGCAGTTCGATGCCCCCCGAAGGCGGGTCCTCAGAGCTCCCGGAACCCTCCTCTGTGTGCGGTATTTTTGTCCCATTTTTGCCCCAAGACCGCAGCCCGTCCCTGGAGAAAACTTTGGATCTGGAAACGTGGAGGTCGAGTCGGCGCGACCGGGAGGGAGCAGGCCTGGTTGCAGCGCGTTCAGCAGAGGATGAGAGAGGAGGACTTCAGGCAAAATGACCCGAATGACTCTTGCAAGGAATTTTGCTTAAGAGAGAGAAGAAATCGGGAGGTAGCTGGAAGAAGTGGGCTCGAGAGAGCTCTCTTTCCGGCCCGCTGGGTGGGATTCTTAGGCATATAGACAGGAAATAAAGCACCGAGCATCGAGGCTTTTGTTTCATTTTGGGGACTGAGAGAATAGCGCCCAGCACAGCTACTGCTCAAACCGCGTCTGTTTTCACTCTGTGGTTCGCGCTGCGCAGCGCGGCTGCTCTCTTGAATCTGGTGACCAGGAGTTGGCGTAACCTTTTTATTTTTTAGTGTTTTAATTTTAATTATTCAAAGTAATTTTTTACTTTTTAATTAGAGCTGACATACAGCATTAGATTAGTTTCCAGTGTACAACATAGTGATTATATATCTATATAACTTATTAAGCGGTCACCCCAATAAGCCTAGTACGCACCTGACATTGTGTGTAGTTACCGACTTGGCTCTAGTTATTATTATTGTTGACTATATTCCTTATGCTATACTTTACATCCCTGTGACTGTTTTTGTAACTGGAACTTTGTTCTTTTTAACCCTTTCCCCTTTTTTCACCCATCCCTCCAACCCCTCCCATCTGCCAACCATCTGAATGTTCTGTGTATCTATGAGTCTGTTTCTGTTTTGCTTGTTTGATATTTTAGATTCTATTTTTATGTTCAGCTTTTAACTCTTGAGGTAGGAAGCAGAAGAATCCATAATTCTTATAGAAACTGCCAATTGCCTGTAACAACAAATATCTCCATTCCATTTTCAATTTATTTCTCTCAGTCATTAAAGGCTACACTTGACGCTTAACGCTCTTAAATGTGAAGAGCAAAGACACCCATCCCATTTGTGTTTATTATTTATATATTTCTAGCTCATTACTCCCATCTCTCTTTCTCCTCCTCACTGAAAAATCCTAAATTTAAACCTGCCCGTAGGAGTCGGCCTCCTGCTCCCTGCACAGAGCCGCCTGACCTTCTCCAGACCCCCGAGCACCACGACATCCTTCTTAAAGCAGGCGTCCCACAGAGTCCCTATCGTGAACGCGTTAGGGCTTAAACGAAGCAGGCAGAAAGTTCTATTTTGTTTCCATTCTGATTTCAGAGAACTTACAGTACAGAGAAGGCCAAGGCTGCAGCAGCTCAGGGGACTGATGATGTCTTCAAGCTCTAGTTTACAGCAACTCTCAGATTCCTCTGGAGGGTCATGAGGAGGGAGTCCACTCTTCTTGATGGAAACCAGCACTGCCCTGGCTGGGTCTTCGGGGGCGCTTTTGAAGGAGGAATGCCATGAAAAGGTGAGCTCGGTGTCAACAAGTCTGGGAACCATTGCATTTGCTCATCCTCTGCTGAAGGTTGATAAGGTGTATTATAAGCCAGTAAGTCACATAGAAAGTCAAAGTTTGGGTCTTCCTAGAAGCACACCCTGCAATGAGAATTCAAGGGCAAGTAATTGATCTGGGAGGTCTAGGGAAGAACAGAAGGGGGAAAGCAATACAAGGACAGGAAGAAAGCCGACCAAGGGCACGTTGTCCAGCCTGCCATTGCTGTGGCTGGCAAGAGCTTACACCTGAGGGGAAGCTTTGAGAGGCAACTTGGAGTGCATGCCTCATAACTGTGCCATCTGAGGGACGAAGGGGCTGGGCATTTATACAGTGTCTGTCAGTCGTGAAGCAGGGCCACCCCAATTCCTTCCTGCACTTCCAGCCTGCTGCTGGCTGGCGGCCCCATGGGCTTTGGATGAGTCCCTCAGGCAGAGAGATGCAGAGAGTGGCCACTTGGCATTTGTTGGACGCCTTGAGGAGGGACGCAGGTGGCGGACATGGGCACTATGCAGGAAGCTCTCAGTCCACTTGGGTTTGACCTCGGATTTCCAAATCCCAGTTGGGTATGGAACATGTCCTCCTCTGCCCTCTTAACTTGCGTGCCAAGGCACTCCAGTTTGGGAAACGTAGGGGTACGAGGGTCACAGATTTAACACGTTCCAGAAGAGCACTTAAGGAAAGAAAACTGGCAGTTCTAGCCCCCTGGGTTCTCCCACCGGGACATTTAAGGCATTCTGGACTTCCTGCATGTGTGACAAAGAATGTGGCTAGTAGAACAGAGAAACTGCTTGTTAGAATTGGTTTTCATTTTAGTTATTTAACAATGGAATCGAAGTTAATACATGCGGCTGGTGGCTGCCTTATGGGACGGTGCAATCCTAGAGGCATGGCACCTCCACGGCTGCAGGAGAGAAGGTCACTCTTTCCAAGAGGACATAAACAAGGTAGACAGTGGCCCCAGGTGCTGCTGGGAGCCATCGTGTGACCCTGAGAACAGCTAACCTGGGGACATGGAATGAAGACATCAGAGCCGAATGAATGAGCCAATCGCGGGCAAACAGAAGCGGAGCTCTGATCGTTTTGTGTCTGCAGCCCTATTAAGTATTTATTGATTTCCTTTTAAGTTATCCAGTAAACTCCCTTATTTATTTAACAGTTTGAATCAAAGTTTCTGTTTCTTGCAGTTCAACATCTTCTAGCTGATGGAGCTATGCCTTCCCCCAAATAGCTTGCAGAATAAAATGCCCAATATCTGGAAGGGCATTTTCTATCTTTATATAAAAACCCTTTCTTGCTTTTTGAACCTTTAGACATTTCTTAGCATCTTAAAATGCTTTAAACACACACCTAAGTCCTCTAGTGGCTCTTAGAGCTGTGTTCTTGCTTTCCTCTTGCACAAATATTCACTAACTTCTCTCACACCAAAGGCATCTTAATGACAGTTCTGTGTTTTCTCTTGTCTTCCTCTGATTTTATCAACATTTTAATATGAAAGATGACAAGAAGTTGCCTTTTCAGAGAAAGCAGTGACAGAATTTATAGGGAGGAAACAGCAGGCCAATGGGAAAGCCCGTTTATTGCAACAAACAGTAATGTTTATGGCGTGTTTTCAAGAGCCACGGAGAGCTGGGTGCATGCAAGTAAATGAGACCAGCGATGTTCACAAAGCGGGGCTCTGCTAAGACCGAGGGGGTGAGAAGGAAGGCTGGCCCCGGAAAGGTCAGCAGCCGCCCCGATTACTTCATCGCTCTTCAGAAGAAAAGGCCTACTAGAGATCCTTAGTGCTCTCTCCTCGTGTTAGGCAGCTCCACAGAGTAGGGACCACGGAGGAGCCTCTTAGAAATGACTGCACTCCTGTGTGTACAGCAACAAAGTGCTGGGTGCTGTGGAAGGTGGGGGTTCAAGGACAGCGTCCTGGGAGGGGGACCGGCTAGCTGTCCACGGAAGGTGTGGCATTCTGAAGACGCAAGGCCTCTGCGAGTTGTCGGTCATAGTTGTCACCAGATTCTACACGGCTTTCCCGTTCCGAGCAGAATCATTCCACTTGGCATCATACCAAGAGAAAGGGGGTGCCAGTTCTAGAAATGCCCAGGCCTCTTCAGATCTTGGGCCTGTGCTGTTCCTTTTTCGTGACTCCTGGCTTGATACATGGTCCAATCCCCGCTGCTTCTGGAGTTGAGCTTGAGAGCATCTAGTTTCCTGTCAGTATGAGAAAGGGAGGCTGGACTGGGCCCTGCCACTAACTGCCTGTTCAGTTAGTAGGGGACTAATTTGTTTTGCTGTGAAAATTAATTTCTGAGCTTGAAACAAGATGCTAAGTCATTTTTCAGCCAGGAGTATTGTTATTTCAGATGTAGAGACTTTAATGGAAAACAGAATGTTCCTGTAGTGTTTCACGGATAGGGCTCATCGTGTTCAGGAAAGCTAGTTACCTGGTCACTGACTGTCGCTGGCTGTGACCTTTCCCTCCCAGAGGCCACTCAGGGGCACACAACGTGTGTTCGTCTCTAAGTCTTGCTTTGTGAGAGCGCGTGGCAAGAGCGTCTTAACGCACTGTCTTGAAGGTTCACCAGTATGGTAGCATCTGGCAGGAGATCTCTCTTTTGAAGAGCTGAATACTCTCTCACTGTGTGTGCCTACAACATTTTCTCCATCCACTCATCTGTCCACAGGTGTTCAGGTTGTCGGCACTATTTGGCTCTTGGGAACAATGCTTCCACGGACGTGGGAGAGCACGCACGTCTTCGTGTGCCTGTCTTCAGCTCTTTCGGGCAAATTCTCTGAAGCGGGATCACTGAAGGGCCACTGGAAAACAACGCAGGGGGCTGATGAACAGCTTTCAAAAATCGTTTTAATTTTGGCCCCTCCAAGTAGTTTCTGATCAAAATCTTGCTGCTCTGTAGAAAAGGACTCATGAGGAATTTATGAAATGACATGTAAGCTAGATGAGAAGTTTTTGCAGTGAGAAAAAAATAGATGTTTTAAATATTAGGGGATTCCCCTTCCCTCCTCCCCAGCGTGTGGGTCCTGCTCTGCCGCCCAGGCACTCGCTACGTGCCCTGGAGCAAAAGCCTTGACCTTCAGGACCGTCTAACCAGGTCCCACTCAGGGAGAAAGAACGCCGATACATCCATACCAAGACCTTCAGATTTCCCTTGTTAGCAAGATCATGACTTATATAAAACCGCAACTATGGAATTATACGGAGATGACCTGGCCCCTGGTTGGATTTTTTTCGTTCTCTCCCATTCACTTTGCATCTCAGATAAGCCACTAGCAGATGATGAGAAGAACAGGATGCTACTTCTTTTGCTTCCTGCCTGCTGCGAAGATGTGTGAAATGAAGTGCTAACATGAGAGTACTAGAGAAATTTTCAGGGGAAATTTAAGTAGAAACTCAGCTGGCTGAAGGACATGGTGAGCTGTTTGTGTTAAGGATTCTTCCTTGCTTAAGATTTAACTAGAGTATGTTATATAGGCTTTAGATTTTATTTTATACATAATATTATATAATAAAGTTAAAAGCTGCTACTTCCTCCCATCAAGTCATATATATATATATGACATATATCTATGACATATATCTATGTATCTATATATCTTACCTGACTATATACATATCTGGTATGAAGCCTTCTGATATTGTCTCCGTAAGCTCTAGAAGGGAACTAATTTGCACATAGTTGCAAAACCAGTCCAGGGTAATTCTCGAAGCATGATCCCAATTTCACATGCATTTTTTTCTATCTCAATTGGCAGCCCGTGTTTCTCAAGGAAGAAATGCTTTCACCTGACAAATTTCCTTGTCTAGATTTGTCACATTCTGTTATTTAACTCGCCTGGGGAGTTAAATAATGTTGTCACTGAGCAAAATTTTCATTTTCTTCAGGGTTGGCTATTTTCCAGACGCTCATTGACTAAAGATACCTGCCATGTTTTTTACCTTATTATTAGAATAAGAATGAATTCATCTTGGATTTTCATTTTATAAAGTATAGTCTCTCCACTAATGGTTTTTTTTTTTCTGAGTTCGTAGACAAAAGCTAAAATTTTTAGAAATATGCTTTAGTCCTTCCCTAACAAAGAGTCTTTGACTGTAAATAATTTATTAATCTGAAAAGGTAGTCTTTAATCCTGTATGAAACATCCTCTGGCAACGCACTTGTGTTTGATATTCTCTCAGGGTTTCTATAGGTTCCCATCACAGGCCGCATTGATGAGCCTCTTTTATAAAAGGCAGCCTAGAGCTGAGTAATTAAGATTATAATTTCATGCAACTTGATAGCTCTCCTTCACTTCCAAAATTGAATAAATGTACACCTTGAAGAGAAATGTTAGTAGCCTTTCTTTTATTTATCAGGCATTCCCAGTGCACATCAAAACACCTACGTAATGTTACAGGTTGACTTATTTTGTTGTTATGCATTGGGAATTCTCTCCATAATTTTATTGATCGTGGTTTGCATACAGCAGTGCTCAGTATGTCTTATAAACTGATCATGGAACGTACCAATATTTACTCCCTTTTTGGTTTTACTTCAGTGTCCTACTGATCTTTCACATGTGTGGGTGACTTCTTTGGATGAAGAACCTCTGGTAGCTGCCCAAGGGTTTTCGCCTTTTCTGATACCCCCTTGCAAAGCCTCCCCTCACCCCGCTGCCCACCCCATAGGTGCTGCTGTTGGAATCTCCACATTGGCAGAGAAATCTTGAACGAATGCTTGCAAGGCAGCTCCAGCCTGGTGGCCTTCACTTGTGCCCGTTGTCCACTGTCCCTCTGCCCTGCCATTCCTTTGAGAGAGAATTGCAAGATTTAGTAAATAAAAACACAGATCATCCAGTTAAATTTTAATTTCAGAGAGACAATGAAAAACTTGTAAACATGAGTAAGCCCCATGCATTTCCTGTTTTATCTGGCAACCCTGCCCCCAGCTCCTGTGTTTTTCTCGAAGAGCAGATGGAGGAGAGATCAACAGGACCGTTGCCCAAGGAGAGGATGAAACTCCAATGCCCCTCTGGTGACCAAGTAGAATGATTCTCCTGACTAGCTCCTTGCTGGACCTGAAACGGGAAGGAGGAAAAACTCATCGTGAATGCTGAATCCCATTGACCGTCCTTCCGGTCGTTCCCTGGGTTCTCAGGTTTGCATCTGTAGGCTAAGATAGTGGTGGGCCGTGAATTTGGGGGGGTTGCCTGGCTTCAGCTCTGTGTTATGTGATGCTTTCTTGGACTTAGCAGGGACCCAGATGAGTGGCTTCAAGTATGGGAACATGGAAAGTATTTCACGCATGTCTTGTACAAGTTCCCGAACAGATGCACCAGGGCCATCGAGGTCTTCTCTTCCGAACTTGTGGCTTAACTTGCTTTTGTAATCCAAAGTCATTGCTTGTATTGCCACAGCGTGTGGGCTTGAAACTTGTCAGAGCTTCCATGTGGTGACAGTAACTAAAACGACTTCATTTAGCTTCCCTTCCTTTTTCTTGTTTAAATATTTTCAAACACTCTTTCCTTAATGCCTTTTGGAGAGCGTGAATCTTTATTAAGACATCTGTTCTTGAGTTGATGAGACGTTCAACTCTGATGTACTTCAGGTTTTCTTTTTCCACAAAGTTGGTCCCATGTCTCTTCCTAAATTCCCTAAATTGATTGCTTATACTCCTCCGCCAATGGCGGTGCTAGGCACTGGCTCCGAGTCCCCAGAGGGGACCCAGGAACTCATTTTCCAGGCTGCCTGCCCCTCCCAGCTCAGGCCCTTCCAGGGAACTGCCTCCCCCACGGGGCTGCCTGCCAGCCCCCCCACCCTGGCCCCCGCCCCCGCCCAAGAGGCTGCCTGCGCTCCCCGCCGGTTCCCAGGCCAGGCTGCGAGGAGGCAGGGAAGGCGCTGTGGTGCAAAGGCCTGGCCCCTCTTGGCACGTTTGGGGCAATTTCATCTGTTCCAGAGTCCCTCCCTCGGGTTTGTCTGTGTCCGTTGTTGCAACTGTATTGCTTAAATTCTGCACTTTCTTTTTCTGATGAAAATGTGTTTTTACTAAAATTTCTCTTAAAACTAGTTTGGAAAACATAAGAGGATTAAATTCCAAATATTTCTGTTTCAAATATATTTCCCCCCAGATATTTCCTCAAAACTAGCTTGGAAATGCATATTCATTACAACATGCTTACATTCCACATTTTCTGATAAAAAACACTGTTTTCCACTATATTTTTTACTCAAAAGTTACTTGAAAACTTCATTTCATTTTGATCCCAGTGGGCATTCTGCACTTTTCTGTTAATTTTTTTTCTTTTTTTAGATTTTTCCTAAATAGTAGCTTGGAAACATGACTTTTCATTACAACAGGCTTAAATCTGCTAGCTTTCCACAGAATTTAAGCTCATTTTCTAAAAAAGTAATTTTTCCAAGCTGAGTTGGAGAGGAAAGAAAAAAATCTGGTATGAAACAACCTTTTCAATGGGGAAAGTGTTCAATTTAAGAACTCTCTAATAATCCTATTTCCCAGGTAGTCAAAGATTAATCCTCCTTCACATGACTATACGTCGTGCAGGGAGCCTGGTTCTGCGGAGGGCTGGCGGGGGACGGGGTGCAGAGGGGGGCTCTCGGCCCGCAACGTCCCCATCAGCTGGAACAGCTCTGATGTTTTCTGTTCTCAAGTTTCCTATACATTTCCTGTTACAAAAATGATTTCGGGGCTTTTATTAAAAGCCCCATTTTTGGTGGTATGAGTTGTAATTTTTCTTTTCCATCCGGAAGCTCTGTGTATACCAGAGCACAGTTATGGCTATACACCCTGTATTTTTCCCCTTGAGCACCAACCGCTGCGGAATTGACTGGAACGCTCGCCTGCCGGATTCGAAGGGCATTTAGCATCTTCCTTTCTGGGCACCTCCTGGTGTTTTATGAACTCTAGGAACGGACATGATTTCAAAGTTGAGATTTTTAAGGGGAACAGGAGGCAGGTCATTCCTTCCTGCGGCCACATGATGTCCCTGTGGGCACCTGGTCCTTGCAACAGGCTCTGAAGGTCGGCTTCAGGCTCCTGTCGGTGAGAGCCTCTGCGGATCTCTGAAGGTCAGCCTGCCTGGCAAATAGGGCCCTGTCGCTGCATCACGCTTGGATGAAGGTATGCCACACCTGAGTTGCTGAGGACATGGCTTTCGATACTCACTAGAGCCCCCCGTCTCGTCACCTTCTAAGGCACCCGAAACCCCAGGAACGCAGGCAGGGGCCAGGCAGCTTGTCAGCTCCCCAGCTCTTGCACCACAGACGCTCTCACTGCATTTGCTTCCCTGGAGGGTAGGATTGTGCCCCCCCCCCCCCGCCCCGACCTAATGGCTCCGCCGACGGCTTCCAGGGGCCCAACAGCTCCAGGGCAAGCCCTGCTCTCTGCGGCAGTCTCCCTCCCGTGCACGACCGGGAACGCCTTCGCTGGAGGTGAGAGCAGCTCCTCACCCCCCGCCCTCCACCGCTGCCAGGGTTCGTTTACGCAGAACGTTCTCCGAATGATCGTAGTCGCTGACTTTGAGAAGTTCTAATACCTGGTATTAAAAGAGAAAAAGACATCAGCTTATAATGCTTTCACATTTTTAGGAGGACAACAAAAGGAGAAAAAAAATATGCAAGAAGAGAGGTTGGCAATGTTGGGAGGCCAAGTTGTGAAAGATCCTGTGTGTTGCGGTCAGCGCCTTGACATCACGGTATGGACAGATTGTAAGTAACGGAAAGTCAGGAGAGAACTGGGAGGGAGGCGTCAGACAGACAGGGTTGAATTTGATTGCAGAACACTACTTCCGTAGGTTGTATGGAGGATGGACTGAGGTAGGGAGAGACCAGTGGCAGGGAAGCTATGCTAGTCAGCGGGCTGTGGTCAAGGTTTAGGCAAGAAATGTTGAGGGCCTGGGTCAACGCGGTGCTAGTGAGGCTAAAACGGGGTGCAATTGAGAGACACTGCTGAGGCTGGGAGTCAAAAAGAAGAGGAGGAAACAAGGACGATCTACGGACACATTTTACTTACCACATGCCTTGCTTGGGTCGGCTGCGGGGAACTCTCAGAGGAACCGCGGGGACATCGGAGCAGCGCCCCTTTCTGCCCCGAGACTCTGGGGAGGCTGCAAACCTGGTGTCTTCATTCCGCCTCTTTCCTCTGGCCCACCCACTGGGCCGCGGAGCTACACGCAGCATTTCCCACACGCTGAACGCTGCATTGGCTGATGTGCCTCTTTTTCTCCATCTTGGAGAATTTTTCTCCAAAGCCAAGGTCAGGTTGTGAGAGAGAACTCTAAATGCCATGAGTTGGGATCTTTGGGTGGAAGAGGGACTAAGGGGCAATTGTTCAAAACGTCTTTTTTAGTACCATGCCATCCTGTCCTGAGAGGCGGGCTTGCTGGCATGTCCCAGGAGGAAGAAGTCAGGCGGTGAGACCTCAGACCCCTTTTCTCGGGTGCAGGCTGTGCCGGGGCTGGGGAAGGGCCTCGTCAGAGCCGCTCTGCGTGATAAGCGCTCAGACACTGAGCTGAGTGAATCACGTGCGACAGGTGTGGTCCCTGTTACTCGCCCTAATGAGCTTAGGTGTCCCCTGTTCTCTAGGCCCTCATTGGATGCTACAGACCTTCCCAGGGCTCCTCTCCTCTGACAAACATGCTGGCGCTTGAAGGTTCCGGAATCCAACCTAAGCCAGCTGCACACTGACTTGCATCTTTTGCTACTGTTGCATAAATTAGTCAGGTAGAGTCTGTGTGGAAAACAGGGAGTCCACCTTGCTGGAGTGAAGAGAAGACAAAGTGCATTCTCCTGACTTCTCATCCTCGTGCTTCTCCAGGACCCGGGCTGGGGAGCAGCTCCTACCTGGGCCCCGACTCAGCCCCTGTCGGGGGAAGGGAGGGGCGCGGTGGTTACACCGGAAGATTGTGGTTGGGATGAATAGCGGATGGAGCCTTGTTTTGCCTACATAGCGACCTCACAGAGAAGGTCTGTCCTAGAACTTCGTGCTCATGTTACAATTCAAAAGTGAGGTGCTTGTCCCAGGAGCAGGAGTTAACATTTTATTTCAATTGAAGAATGAAGTCACGTTGTTCGGTTTCTTTTCTTTCCCCTGACAGGAAGCAATTCTGATTTGGTTGATTGGCTTGGGAATGAGGACCGGCTTTGCCAATTAGGGTATGTGGTGGATGCCTCCATAAATTGAAAGAGCTAAACCTGCAGTTACAGCGTTTGAATGAATATATTTAATGACCAAAATAAAAATTGTATAAAAAATATTGTGTTGGCAAAGGAGTACTAATTAACAGTATTTTGATATCCCAAGTTATTTCTTTATTGGGTTTCACAAAATGCTTCCATGTGAAAGAGTAACGGATATAATTAATATGTTATTGATAAGTCTTGGCAAGACCTTTACAAAATAATTCTTAGGAATAAAGCAAATGAGTCTAGTGATTAGATAATGGATATTTAAAAAATGGGTATTTCCAATTCTTTGTTTTTAACAAAGTAGGATCCAATTGTGCTGTCATCTAACAAAACATTAGCATAATTTTTGATAATAGAGTACAACATGATTTTGGACATTAACTCAAAGGCAAACTTCTTCCACCCTAATTTAATCACACATGTGAACAAATGCTTTTACTGCCTACATCTATATAAATAAAAAGTAATGGATTTAACTGTAAACACTGTTTCCTTTTGACAGTGAGTAATATTCATTAGTTATATAAACTAATTGAAAAAGTCCTATTTGTATAATTTCCAATAACATTTACTTTATATGTTTAATAATAACTTATCAAAATTATAGCATATTTATGTTTTATGTTTTGATCAATTGTGGGCTATTAAAAGTTGTAATAATAATGTAGCCCAGGTAAAATATTTCACTCTTAAAGACTTATAATAAAAAAAAATATTCTTAGTCAAATAATATGCATATATACAATTACATACATATTCTTTCTGAGCAGACTTACAGGGTGACTAACATAATCAGGATTCAAAACTTTGTAGAGAAAATAAAATAGAAATATAAGTTCAAACCCAAAAAGGAATGATATAAATTTTCCAATTCTCAACAAAAACTTGTTTATATATTTTAAAATGTATATGATGGTAGGCCTTAAAAGTAATATCATGTTTTATCTATTTTTGGTACATTTAAAAGAGGAATGGCATGATTTTGTTTAAAAAATTAAAATTTAAAATATGTTGCACATGACAACTCTCACACAGTTTTAGACATAAGATGGGAAATTTTAGTTATCAACTTAATGTGGGGGAGATCCCTAGTTTCTCCAAGTATTTTAGGAGTTACAAAGTAAAAAACTTGGAGACTCTTGATTAAGCAGTCAATTAGACACTGTGGAATTCTGGGTTAATATTTCCCAAATTTCAGTGGCTCAGGACCTGCAAACTTTGTTTCCCACTCATGACCCTGGCTGTCCTAGGGGACACTCCCTTCCCGCCAGGATCCAGATCAAAGGGACACTTCTACTTGGGACCCAGCAGTGCTTGTGACAGAGGGAAAGGAAGGGGGGTGGCCATACCGTGGAGTCGCTCTGGAAGCTTTAACGTGGAAGTGGTGCCGTGGTCCCATCACATTCTCTCAGCCAGCACAAGCCATGCGGCCAGGCCTCGCATCCACGCGACAGGAAGCAAGATCTTCCCCCAGAAGGTCAGCAAGTATTTGGCAAGAAAAAGAAAATCTACCACATTGATCTACAGAATTATAGAGATTCCCTTAGAGGAAGAAAATGGGAACATGCTCAATGGAAAAGGGGTTGGGAAAAAGAGTATAAAAGATGTGCTTCAGTGTTAAAACAGACGTGCCAGGACGCACGTTAGGATGCTGTTCAGGAAACAGGGCTGCTCTTCCTTCACCAAATGGTTTGTTGACTTCTTTCAAATGATTTCAGCTACAGGCATATAAATACTTCATGCAACAAAGCTTTGAGGTTACTGAAACATATGCGAATCAAGCCCAGTCAATAGCAAAATTCTTTACCAGTTGGGAAAACTGATGTTTTGCGTTCGCAGGTTTGTTTCGTCTTTAATCTTCTAGTAAGTACAACCTCGCCCTTTGCCATGTGTGAAATGATTTGTTCATCTATTTGAAAACAGCATGTCAGAAGATTGCCAGGGAAAATGAGACAACAAATCCTGTTCTGAAATCCTTAGTTTCTCGGGGCACGGAAGTTGATTGAAGCTTTCTGGAACTCTCTGACGGGAACTTCCAGGATCTCTCAGTCATTTGCGTCTTCATGCCAGTCTGTAACGCAAATGCTCCCACTGATATGCAGGGCTATTCTGTTCTGCCACTTGATATATTTTAATGTGGAATCTCACCTCCTACCACTGTACTGGGAGTTCCTTGCCACATAAAAATTTCATATGAAGTTCCCAGAATTCGTATGAGTTCAACGTCTTTAAACATTCTTCCCCTTTAACTTCAGTCCTGAGTAGTAGAAAGATTAATAAAGGATGGTTTAAACAGTCCTAGGAAAAAAAATGATCATGAACCATTACCTTCTTTACTCTCCTTTACTCTGAACAAAATTAATCTTTATGTTATAGACACTATAACATAAAATAAATGGCCCTTTTCCTTTAGAGTATGCATGCACAGTATTACATACTTATCATTATGCCAGCTGTACAGTAAGCATTCAGTAAGTGTTAGCTAAAAAACAAAACAAGAAAGGAAGAAAGAATGCCCACAGTTTGATGAAGTGAGGGAGGATGGTTAGGCAACTGAGAGTCATGGGGAAATAACATAACCCTTATTTTGAAAAGTTATTATTATTATTATTTAGTGTGCAGAGCAAAGGGGCGTTGATGATTTAAGAGAGTTGGTTTAGCCCGGGAGTCTAATCAGAAAAGCGATGTGAAGAGCCGGGTTCTGAGGATCAGTTGTGTTGGAGGTTATTCTCTTTGAAGCTGCCTCTGAACTTGGCTCCTGGATGGAATCTCCATGTAGTAGCTTGGAAATGACGCAAGTGGAGATAGAGTTGGGATCATTTAGCTTGCTCTGCTTTGTTGAGGCAGTCTGATCGTTGCGTATGCTAACCGCCCTCTGTTTCTTACACTGACCTTGTTGTGCTTTAGGGAAATGTGGTGATGATTTCCAGGTCACCCACCAAAAGCGATGATTCTGGAGACACCAAGAAGCCAGGCCTGACTACGTATCTAGACTTCTTTTTACTAAACTACAATGTTGTGTTAATTAAAGGCAATCAAAGTCCCACTTTTTAAAGGATTGTCCCTATAATTAAAACAACTGCTATAATGTTGAGTCCTTTCCTAGGACATTCCTAGAAGATTCTTAAAGACAGCTAATTGTCCTATTTTACCCATTAGGAAGTACAACTTAATTGTATGTAATTTACCATCTGAATTAAAGCTCAAAGAATTTTAACTACTGTGTGTCCAGGGTTGGTGGATTTGGGGGTCAGTACTCTTAGACACTGTTACGGAAACAACTGGGCTCTCTTCCTTTTTCTAAAAGGTAATTAATGTAGTCAATGCAAGGTCAGTATTTTCTTCCTGAAATAAGCAGTTTGAATACAAGAAGTGTTTATCTTAAAATGCCAGCACGGCATCATTAAATGGGGATGGTATGAATTTGAGAAGTAGGAAGAGAATTCCAATTTTTTTGGAAATTTTTTCCATGCCTATCATCGACATTGTCCCAATTTAAACATAGACTGAACTGTCTTTCAGTGTCCTCAGTAGGGGGAGGTGGAGGGAAACAATGTTTTATTGGATTACAGCTACATGCCCCCTACACTTTTCATTAAATCAGTCAAGAATCAGCCAAACCAGTTTGGTGTCTTGAAGGAAAAACAACTCCTTGGTTAACTACATTTTTTACTTTATAAATTGGCTACTTTCTCGTTGCATGGATACAGCATTAGATAAAACTAAAAATTAGATTTTCTGCAATAACCATAAGGGTTATTTAAATCTATCAAGGCGGCTCTTGCAGGGCCAAGTTGGAAGCACCCAAACATTGTGGAGAAGGCAAAATCAGCGCTGGGTCCTCTTGGCTCTACTTAAAGGTCCTTCCCACTCTCCTCCTGGTGGTCCAGCTCCAGGTACTGAGGCACCTACTCAGAATCGGACTCCCAGGCGGCTCTCTGTCCCCTAATCCTAGCTCAGGTGTTAGTTAATGAGAACTGCCAACTCTCAGCTTCCAGAGGGTACTTGAATTCTAATGAACGATTAGAAGGAGTAGCATCTCTGAAGATTAGATTTCAAGTAGAGGGTGGTGTGAAATGTGTGGAGGGAATTCTCAAATCTCATCCCATAGATATCTGCACCGCTGTGGAGGCTGGTCCGTGCAAGAAACACAGGAGACAGAAAAACATAGCCAAGCTCAGACACTGAGGCTATTAGTCCAATTCTTCGTTCAGACTCTCATTATTATTTCTATCTAATTTGAGGACACTCAGGATGAGTTTTGAGAATTTAGTACCTAAAAATGATGAACCAGGGAAAGAAAGGACAAGGATATGCAACCACAAATATTTATTGAGAATGAATATACCCAACATCAAACTAGGTACATAGCTGAACAAAACAGGTAGCGTCCTCACGACATGGGATTGGATCAAGATGGGAGCTAGAAAGTAATCGAACATATAAATATATACTTTGAATTGCAATAACTACTGTGAGGGAAAAGAAGAGGATACAGTGAGAGTTACCAAGGGAGTCTTTATTTTTACCTATAAACTCAACAGGGAAGTTGACAAACCCTAGAGCCACAATGTGTGGGTTCCAATGCCAGCTCGGCTGTGTGATCTTGGGCACGTTACTCAAGCATTCTATGCTTGACTTCTTTTCATCTGGAAGATGGGATAATAATATCTACTTTATGGAGCTGTGAGGGTGAAATCAATTATTGTATGCAGAGTGACTAGAATAGAGACTGGCGCAGAGTGGGCCTTTAGCCATTATTATCGTTATAAGGGGTTGGGGAGGGAAATGCCAGCAGAGGCTGCGGAGGAAGGAGCCCAGGGAGACGGCAGGAAGTGGACTCCTCTCAGAGCTTCTGAGACAAGAAGGGGCACAGCAAGTCTGAGGAACAGGATGAAGAAAGGGCCCATCGGGGTATGTGGGTGACAAGGGTTGAGATGAGGCTCCAGGGGAGAACAGAGGTCAGACTATGTCAAGACTTGAAGAGCCTCTTAAGGATTTTGAATTTTATTCTAAGTGCAATGGAAAGCCATACACGTACGCTAAAGTGAAAAGTGACATGATATAATATATGCTCTAAAAAAAGAACATTTTGCCTACCCTGTAGAGAATGGACAACAACTCTCTGGTGGGGAAACCATTAGGGGCCTGTGTTAGTCGAGGGAGTGTTCTCTGGAGCGGCGATTTTCACCGCTGTGCCACCAGAAGCTTTAGAACATGCAGTACCTGACTAATTTAGTCAGGACCACGGACCTCTTTTCTTTTCAATTGTTGAAAAAAAAAATGGCAACAACCAACACAACAATAGCTGTCCGGTGTGAACGAATTAAAATCATACCTTTTGGGGGGAGTCAGATCAGCAAAAAATATATTTTTCGGTGTGCCACGGAATTTTAATAATTAGTTTCTGCGTGCCGTGAGAGGAAAAGGTTTCATAATTGCTGCTCTAGGGAAACAGGTTCAATAGTATGCAAACACCCATGTCTGTCTGTCGCTCTATCTACACACACACAAGCGTGCAATGAGAGGGAAAGAAAGAGAGAGGGATTCATTTTAATGAATTAACTCTGTGGTTCTGTGGGCTGACAAGTCTGAAATTTGCTGGGCAGGCCCGAGCGCTAAAATTCCAGCAAGAGCTGATGTTGCAGTTTTGAGCCCAAAGGCAGTCTGGGAGCCAGACTCCTTTCCCGTCGGGGGACTTCCATCTTTTCTCTGAAGACCTTCAGTTGATTAGAGAGCCACCCCCCGCATCTCCCGACATTGTGGAGGATAATCAACAGACTTAAGTATTCATCTCACATGAAAAGTATCTTCACTGCAACATCGAGATTGACGTCTGACCGAACTACCGAGCGCCATAGCCTGCCAGCGTGACGTATAAAACTAATCACCACGGGGGCTGTTGGCACGGTCCCCGGGAGAGAGGATGGCCAACTAGGGTCCTGACTGCGGTGACCGTGAGAAGGGGCGGGAGGCAAGCTTGATTTGAAAGAAGAACGGGCAGAGCTTGGTGTTGACTGATTGCAGCGTGGCAGGAACCAAGAACATCCCCTCGACGTCTGGCTTTAGCAAAAAGCACAGCCCCACCTCACCCATCTAGTCAAAGGCCAGAGGTAGGCGAGAAAGAGAAAGCACCAGGGATGCGCGGAGAGAGGAGGGAAGAAGGGAGAGAGAGAGAGAAAGAACCGGCGGTTGACATCCTTCCTGTGCGAGGGTCCTACTTGGGGTCGGGGGAGCCTCGCTCATGAACACCGGCACTGAGAAGCATGTGTTTCACTGGGAGGCTGCCAGGGGGACCTTAGCTAGGGGGACTTTAGCAGGGACACCGTGGCATGCACCAACAATGACCTTTACAACGGTGCCCTTCCCTCCTGCTAAATGTGGCCCCGTGAAGGCGGGTGCTCATCACAGGAAGGACTGGCTCATTCCACTGGGAACCCCAGCAGGTCTATGGAGAAAGGGCGATGCTTCCTTTTCACAAAGTTCGGGGAACGATGTTTCTGAAAGGAGACAGAATTAGCTGTCTCAGTGAAGCTGAGAAGTCTAGGACTGAAAGGTCGGCCGTCTGGTTTGGTAACGTGGACATCTCTGTTACCCTTAGAAGAACAGATTTGCTCGTAGTTCTATTTTGTACGTTAACAAATTGAGTTCAGATAGGTAAACCAAATAGTCCTAGTCCAAGCTGGCAGCTCAGTTTGTCTCTCCAAAAACCAGGCTCTTCATTTTTGTCCGTGTTTTCTTCCTCTGAGGAGGTGCACAGGATAAGGTCTTGCTGCTTCTGCCCTGATTTGATGCTCTTTTCTTTTTTTCTTTTAAGGATTTTATTTATTTACTTTTAGAGAGGGGAAGGGGGGAGAAAGAGAGGGGGAGAAACATCAATGTGTGGTTACCTCTCTCAGGCCCCACACCGGAGACCTGGCCCGCGCGACCCAGGCCTGTGTCCGGACTGGGAATTAAACTGATGACCCTCTGGGTTGCAGGCAGGCACGCAATCCACTGAGCCACGCCAGCGAGGGTTTGACACGCTTCTTGACGTGGCTGAGGTAGAGTGGTGCTCTGATTCTAGAAGTTAGCGCGGATCCAAATTGAGTCTTCTCTAAACACCCTGGAGTTCTAACATTTAAGACTGTTTCACCAAACTCATAATGTTTGAGAACACTTCCTTGAAGTCTAACAAAATTTCACCCCAAACTAAGAACCACTTGATCCTATTGAACAGCTAATTTAGTATCAGTCCAGCAATTTTGAAATAAGCACTTGTAGAATCAAGTTTAAATTATAGCCCTTCTCTAGAAGTTACTGTGGATATATTTATAACTTCATAATACGGTTGATTTAATATTCTATTTTCAGCTTACATTAAATTCCTTTTGTTTGACTTCTGGATTTATAAGGGTCAGTGACTTTGCTCATGTTTTATGATCTCTCCTTCACACATTGGGTGAAAGATGGAGCCTTGAGTATGCTTTGTAGCTGTAGTAATGACATCTTGTACCCTCCAGAATATATTTAGAAAAATGCACATGTAAATCATAGCCAGATCTAAGGAATAAAAGAAATAACAAGAATAAAGCGGCTGGTAAAATAGATGGCCAATGAGAGAGAGAGAGAGAGAGAGAGAGAGAGAAGCGAGGTTTTTTTATTATTACGCCTATAGGACTGCAACCAGACGATTTGGGCCATCTTTAGTGTAACCTTGAACCCAGTCAGTTTTATATGTTACTCTTTGCACCCTACCTTTATTTAAGACTCAGACAATGGTTACCTTTTAAACCCCATTTCTGAACTTATCTTTTTTCTTTAATCCTTACCTGCTGGTTCAGGACTGTATCACCTTCATTTGATGAAAATCTTTGCTATTTGCTGAGGATGCAGGTAATATTTTTCAGGGCTGTTTATAGTCTGACATATGTAGGGTGGCTGAGCACAAGGTTTTTACTTTTGGTTACTGGATGGAAGATTCCTAATTTTCCCATGCAAGAGAAATCTCAGTGGAATGTGTCTACAGCGAAGGGCTATAACAGGACAGGCTGTTCTGCAGGCTCTTCCCCTCCAGCATCTTCCTCAGGAGGAGGCCTCATACCCCTTGGCCCTCCCGGGCAGTTCTGGGGGGACCCCCACTCCCTGCAGATCTGATATGATTTTATAAAACCCAAACAACCTAATCCGTTGTAGCTTTACCTTTTCATGTTCAAGACATCGGGCTTATGATTTCCTCCCATTTTGTGATTGATGATTTTGTTGTCTGACCTTAAATGACCCTAAGCATGGGCAAGGGCATGCTTATAAACCAATGACTTTACCTCGACTTCATGATTCAAACAACAGTGTCCACGGTACCGTAGCACTTGCTTTATTTTAGCAGACAGAATTTAACATAAAGCACAGTTAACTGACTAAATGAAAGCAAAGAAACTACATTATGCTGGGGGTACCATGGGATAAAGAGAAGAGGTTGGAATTATTAAAAATTAGAACTATGGCAATGAGTTCAGGGGAAGAGCTATTGAGCGAGGGCTGGCCCTTTGGGATGGGATGTGCTGCGGCGGGGCTTTGGTGCCTACTGACTGATGTCATCCTTCGGGTGTGTCATTTGTGGAGCTAATTAGATGGTACTCTGGTTAAAGATGGTCACTGAGGCCTCTTAAGAGGGGCTCTGGCGCAGGCCAAGGTCAGCGACTGCCTGTGTCTGGCCAGGCCGAGTTGTCTGTGGTTGGTAGCTGCCTGTGATGGGCTTGGAGGCAGCTGAGATTTGTTATACGGTGAACCAAGGTCAGCCACTACTCGTGCCAGGCTCGGGGGCTGCTTAGCAAGACGTGCAGGGCACAAGGAGGCCAGGGGCAGCTTGTTTCGGGTTTGCAAACCTTTGAGAGATTTTAGCAGAGGTTGAGCGGTTAGCCAGGTTGATGGAGATTCAGATAAGGCAGCCACCTGCGCCTGCCAGCTCTGTGTGGGGAGGCTCCACAGAGACACAATGGAGCCTCCCAGAGACAGATGCCCCTGCAGCCCGACAGTTTGGTTCCTCCCGAAGTGTCCCGGGTCTTTGCGAGCTGCAAAGATCCCACCGTTGGAGCTTGAGCCAAGTTGGTTGAGCAAGCGAGTCTGTCCACAGGCTCTGGACTAGGGCCCCTGTGTCTCCAGCAGCCCCCGCCTCACCCAGACGGAGGCCCTGCTGATTGTCACAGCCCGGTGCTGTGAGGGCCTCCTGTTCCCGGAAACCGGTTCGGTTCTCTAGGCTGGGGAGTCCAGGGTGGGGCTGGGACTCCTCACGCCTCAAGGCAAACTCGGCAGCCAAGATATTCCTCCTGATTCTAGACAGGTGGATGTCTGGCCTGCCCGTTCCCCGTCTCCGCCACGCCCGCCAGTCTTGGCTTGCCTTCTTCTCCACGTCCTCAGTTACAGGACTTCCGGTCCGCTGGCCTCCAGGTCACGCTGGGGTTGGTTTTTCTGTAATTTAGGTGTGATTCTGATGCAGTCATGGGAAGAGAGGAGCACGGCGTTTCCTTACTCTGTTATCTTGATTAGAAGTAAAAAGGCACCTTTTTAAAAATGGAGAGAATTTTACTGAATGCAAGAAGCTCCGTGTGTGGGCTGTCCAGCTTTAAGGTGATTTGTCACGCAGACTAGATGACTAATGTGCCCTGGCATTTGCAAGCCAGAGCGGATGATCAGCGTCTTAAAAAGCGTTACCGGTCTCGTTTGGGTGGGAGCTGCAGCGCTTCCCCAGGGGCCTCTCCTCTCACGACCACACCTTTCCCGGGAATCTCCCATACATGCAGCACGATCCTGCGTGTTTAGGAGCCAACTTTGTAGATTCCATACCAACTTGGCAGCAGAATATCTGGCACCTAGCAATTGGCAGTAAAAAAAAAGAAAAAACAGTATTTTCCTAGCCCAGCCAACCCATTGTTCCTATAGTCATCACCAGGAGCATCATCGTCCTTAAATGTCCAGCTGCAGATAACATTATGGTCACGTGTCCGTGCCACCAGGAGAAGTCAACCCCAGGCCCCCGCGGCCCTCGTCTGAGAGTCCTCTGTGTCTGTGAGCGGGGGTGACGCCCACGCTGGCGCAGTGTCGCCGGCGTTCCGTGAGAGCGGATCCCGTAAATCAAAGCAACGGCGCTTTCTCCGTCAGCGTTCCATTGAAAAGGCTACTGCCGGCTCAGCTATTAGCTTCATTTCGCAAATGGATTCTCTGCATTGTTCCCCGTGTTAGATGGCAGAGGAAAGAGGAAAGCACAGAAGGGAGAAGGAAGCCTGCTGAGGTAACTACAGTAGGCCCTCACGGCAGGGAAAAAAGGACTCTCCTTTATCCCTTCATTTCTCTGCGCGTGCCACTTCAAGGTGCAGTCCAGCAAAGAACGCCAAGGTTAAAAAGTCCTGGTGACGTTCCCAGAGCAAAACTTGCGAGCAAGGGGCCGGCAGGAAGACAAATGGCTGGTGGGCAGGTCCCGTGCCCCAGAGAAGTGTAGTAGTCCTGCTTGAAAGCAATTCCTCTGTGGAGCCAACATGGGAATTTTGAAATGATGATCTTTTTGCTGAACAAGCCAACCCTGGTTCCTTCACGCCATGCTTGCGTTCCGTGCAGCTAGAGGTGAAGCAAGGATACGTTTTCCTCCTTTCCCTCCTCAGGCTTCCAAGGAGCTGTGAGCGAGGCTGTCCGGAGGCAAGACATTTTGCTTTCCCTGACTCTTCCCTACAGAGGGATCTTGATGCTACCTTAGGTGAAGCAGTTTTTTCTTTCAATGACCTGGCTTTTGTTGGAAGGTCACAGGACAGTTCTTTTCTGTTCAATACAATATATGGATGGACATGAGGAGGGAGGGGACAGTGTCATGGAAAAGGCAAAAGAGACGAGGAGAGAAAGGCAGAGGTGAGGGATTTGGAATTGCAAATCTGGGGATAAAAGAAGAGCTGTGAAGGAACCAGCTTCCGGGAAAGTATGTATTTTCAAGGCCTGAGCAGTGAGCAGAGGGTGTAGAACAACCTCCCCCACCACTCTCCACCCCCACATTCCCGAATCTCCTCTTGAATGTGAACTTGAACCACCCCATCCCTGCTGCCGCCTTCCTCCTTGGACTCTGTGCTGGAAATACCAGTTGGAGAAGGAGTCTGATGCTAGGCCCAAGTTATCATGAAAATAAGGCAGGTTTTCTTTAAGGAAATGAAAAAGTGTAGAAATAAAACAGCCTTCGATTGTTGTCCAGGAGTTTCCCTGCAGGGCAGGACCCGACTCCTTGTGTTTTGGTGACACCTTGGCAGCTTCTGTTCCAAGAGACCTCACAACCCCAAGCCCAGGAATAATCAGAAAAACCAGGGGTGCCAAAGAGCTCCCGTCTCTGTTGTCCGTATTGTTGATGTTTTGTTTAGAAATGCTTTGCTCTCAAAGAGACGTTGGGCTTTCACAAGACTGCTTTGGTGGCATTTCGATGAGCAGGAGGAATGCGCGACACAGGTTGCCTGGGAGCTGGGAGAGGGACACTGTAATTTCAGCTATGATGGAGGTACTACAAGCTTCCCTTTAAAAAGACTGACGGGTCCCTTAGAAGGAAGACGTCTTGTTGAGCCTTAGTCTAGTGGGGTATAAGAAACAGCACATCATGTGCCTGAAGGTAATATTTGCCTAATTAAAATTTTCTTTAGGTTGGATTTCCATGGGCTTTTTATTTTTGTATTTTTATTGCACTTTTCCCCTTATACCCTCTTCCACCCCCCCCCCCGACTTCCCCACCCCTGCAATCACCACACCGTTGTCTGTGTCCATGAGTCCTTTTTTCTTCTTTGTTCAAGTCCCGGAACCCCCAGAGCCGCCCAAAGTGGGACAAGGCAAGATGGATACTCCTGTGTAACCTTCTGAGAAATCACATCCCCATCAACACCTTGATTGCAGGCTTCTGGCCTCCGCATTGTGAAAGAATAAATTTATGTTGTTTGAAGTCACAAAGCCTGTAGTAATTTGTTACTGCCGTCTCCGGAAACTAATACATCATCTGTGTCTATGATAAATATAATGATAAAAAATTATATACCCCTTGCATGCCTCCCCTCTGCTGTGAGTCCTCTCTCAGACATGCCTCCACGCTGTGAAGCCATGATGTTAGCTTCGTTTCCTCTCAGAACTATAACGCTGCTTGAGCTGGTGGTGGTGGCCTCTCTCCATCGGCCATGGATAGAGCAAGGTCAGATGACCTTGGATGAAGTTTGAAGAATTCAGAAAACTGGATCTTGGGGACCCAGGGTCAGTGTTCTGTCTTTAATCATTTGCTTAGAGGATGACAGAAAGGTGAGGTCTGAGTTTCCATTAAATATGAAACATGCTAATTAGGGAAATGGGCCAAGGAGATGATCTCATTACCTGGCAAACTGATCGGAGCTCACCAGCAACTTGGTGCCACTAAATCTAAAACTCATGCCAACGGGGAACTTAATTCATCCTTTGCAGACATGTGACAATTGCCACAGTGAAAAAAATGGGCATCGCTTTACAATGAAAGTCAACTCCTGTAGGACAATATTGAGGTAAAAATGAGAATGATCTCTGAACATTGAGAAGTGAATAAAGTGACCAGGGGTTATTTGCAAGCGATTTGTAGTGAGTAATTGCAGACCTGAGATAGAAAATGAAGGAGATTAAATCTTAAAGACTGGAGATAAGGACTCCAGTCCTGGAGCTAATGTGGTACAAGATCTGTATCCGACTTGACAGGAGCCAAGGGAGACACGCTTTCCGACAAAGGGGATGTGTCCCCAGTGATGATTTCTCCAAGAGCCTATTTTCTTTGTTAGAAAATTAAAGAGGAAAATTAGATTGAAAGGTCACAGAATTGATCTTGCTCTGAACAACAACAACAACAATGCAATTATAAAGGCATAGATTTATACCTGGAAATAAATCTGTGGAAAGAGATTGCAGTCCTGGCTTGCGCATCGGCTGGTGGGGGAAGGATGAGAAACTGCTCCTGGCTAAAGAGCTGTCGAGGTCGGGTCCGGTTTCGGGGCAGAGTCTGCTGGTCACTCCGAGGGGGCAGAGCTCTGTTCCCCACAAGGGTCAAATCCATCAGAACAAGTGGAAAATAGAAGCCGAGATGTTCCTGTTCCTCCCCATTTTGTCACAATTTTTTAAATTCTCGATTTTAACCACAATAGCTATCATACATTTTCTCTTTCCACAGTGACCCCTGAGTCCGAGGTGCTCCTACAGCGCCGCCTCTCCTCTCCCTCCTTTGTTTCTGTAAGTTCTTATCATTAAAGAGCTTCTGCTGACAAGTCAAAGAGAGGAAGTATCCAGGGTAACTATCCTTTCCCCAAATTATGAATGTCCAGGTGTCATTTGCTGGGGAAGGAGATAAAAAAGAATGTGCAACTTTTGGAAATCAACTACTTAACTATGAGCACAAGCATGGTTCTATTCGTCACAGAGCCTAAGAACTGAAAGAAGTCCCAGGCAGGGGGCGCATCTCTGGGAGGTGCCCGCCACTACCACACCGAGGCCACCTGGGACTCCCCGCTCAGGTGTTTTCCATGCTGGGTGTGTGCTCTCTATTTCTGTGGAGCGAATTACTCAAAGAGTAGCGGTGTAAGGCAATAAGCACTTATTAGGATAGCGTTTCTGTGGCGTGGAAACTAGGAAGTGTCTTTGCTGGATGGTTGTATCTCAGGGTCTCTTACGACATTGCAGGGAGGCTCTTGGCAGGGGCCACGGTCATCTCAAGGCTCCCCTGTGGGAGGACCTGCTTCCAAGCTCATTCACACAGCGGCCACTGGGAGACGGGGCGCTCGGCCGCGGGCACAGGCCGGCTGGGTTCGGCGAAGGGGAGTTCACGTTGCTGAGCGCGTGTGTAACTTCCATCCCTGGTACCGGGGCCCCATTGTGCAGCCCCCTGGGCAAAACCAGGGGTGGCTGGGAAGGGCGCCAACGGATGCCCAGAACCGGCCATCCCGACGCCTGAATGTTAACAGCCCTCCCCTCCCTCAAAGCAGTCACAAGGGACAGAATGCCTTTGCATTTTGAATGTCTATCCCCATACGTCTCTTCTAGACCTGGTCACCAATTTTGTAATTTTGTCTCTTCCACGTCCCTGACCACACTGCCCAGCCATGAGCCCCAGCTCACAAACTGGCATAGACATGTACCTTTGGGTGCCTCTCCTATTATTATACTCACACGTGCTCCTCGTACTTGATTCTTTGTCTCCTCTCGTGAAAACCCTGACGCTGTCCAGCAACGGCGATGGCCTATCAGATGAGATCACCTTTAGGAGCATAAAACAGACACAATGTCTTGGTCAAAAAGGGCATTACTGTTTCCATAGAAAAGCTGTGTGAGAGCGGGCAGTCCAGGCTCGGCCCCGAAGGGGAGCTGCAAGCGCCAAGGCTGCCTCCGGCCCCCCGGGACCACCTGCAGGGTGTGGTATTCCTACTCTTGATTGTGAGATGACAGCAAAGTTCTAACCTTTCGGCCAAATACAGATTTATACCTCCGTTATAGCAGAAAGGAGGAAAGGGCAAGGGTAGTCGTTTTACGCCAAGTAATTCTGATTCTTTCTCTTAGGAAAACAAGAGCTTCCCTGCTCCACTCTAATCTCATTGGTGAGAACTGGGTTCCTTGGTCGTTCCACGGGAGGTGGGTTTTTTTCACTGGTCATCTTGGCTTCCAAAACAAAATGGGAGTGTCCTAGGTGAGGAGGAAGGATGAGTGGACATTGGATGTTCCTACGACTCATCATATTTTTCCTTTCTAGGGTTAGGTTGTGTTGAAGTTGGTGCGTAGAGACAAGGGTAGATTGAGGATCTGGGAGAAGGACAAGGATGAGGGGACTGTCCAGGAGAGAAATGGGATGCTGGAGGGATGGAGTCCCTTGAATTTTAGTAAATGTAGTCAATCTTCTTTGCAGACAAGGTCTCATTCCGCTCCTTGAAGAGAAGGCCTAGGAGGCAAGGGTCTCGTAAGCACTGCGCCCCTTCCCTGCCTTCCCTCTCTCAGAGGGGCCTTTCTGCTCACCCATTATTCCTTGGTGAGTCTCACGAGAATTTGCTTTGGTCCTTGGTGCCTGTGCGGTGGTCCTGTGTCTTCTCTGGGAACAACCAGAGTGACTTCTGAGGGTTTGGTCTTCCATCTCCCCATTCTCCGGGAAGCCTTGGTCCCCTTCCTGCTGCCTAAAGCCACACAAAGGCTGGAAGGTGATGATTTTCAGGCTGAGCCTTTAGGAAAAACAGAATTTATTAGACCAGCGAGGCAGGAACTTTTAGGGTGGTGGGACTTGGGGAGACACCAGGTCACACCATGTAGGACAGAGTCTACTTGGCTTACGCAAGGGTGTTTGGCTGTGGACATTGTCCTTGAACTTGCTTAAGTGACACTGACTACCCAGGCCCTGTGAGAATGCTCTAGATGCCTGGGGAGTAGCCATCGGATAGGAAGTCCTCCCTGCAAAAGCTTTCTGTTCCACGTTCATGACCACGTCTAACTGACAGGCGGCTGAGAGTGCTGAATGTTAGTCAGATGGCAGATTTTCCTGCCCATGAGTGATTCTTATGCCATCTTTCTACACTGTGCTGAAATAGAACATAGAATACTTAAGCTGGTTAACACATTTGTTATGTGGAAGCCTCATATACATTACAAATCACACACATATGCGTTGATGAATTGATAGCACAAAGCCACAGAAGTTCCAGGGCAATAGAAAGTTCTGGATCTAAACTCATAATGAATATAGCGAGAAAAACCTGGTGTCACAGCTCATCAACAACGTACAAAAATATGTTTATTCCTTTTTTGCCCTAAGACGACTATCATCCATCTCAGTGGAAAATTATTCAAATGATCAGGATCTCTCCTTCTTGAATTAGCAGGTTTTAGTAATTTAAGTCAGTCCTTTGATTTCTAGGCTGTCTCCATAGCAACCTGGTCGGAAGCCTTTCTGGCAGTTAAGCGGGGGGGGGGGGGGAGCGTGTCCCACGGCCGCCCTGACTAGTGGAAAACTGACAACAGCTATTTACTGTTCATTTCTGGCAAGTCAAAGAACATCTCATTAGAGCCAAAGTATACCCTCAATCTTCGTCTTGAAGATTTCGTCCCTTGCGTTTCCCAGTTGGGGACTCCAGTGACCCCCAGCTGACAGGACCCCACCTACCTCCCGAAGGTGTGTCCTCATTCTCCTGTGGCCAGTGTCGCAGTTCCTTGACTCTCTGGGAGAGCCGCGCGTCTCAGAGGCAGAAGAGCTGTGGCTGCCCACCCGGTCATTGCCTGCGACCCCGATGTGCGCCCTGTGACTCATGCCCCATCATGACCTTGTGACCCTCTATCTTCAAGCCAGAAATGTCCTTTTTCAGCTGCTCAGTTGCTGCTCTGGAGGAAAGCTCTCCTCACATTCACAACCCACTTCTGCACAATGAGAACGTGAAGGCGAAGTGAGGAGAGGGAGGGTTGGGGCGCTTGGGTCTTCCCCGCCTGCCATCCATCCTCTGGCAGCTCATTACATAGAGCTGCCAAGCCCCTAGGTAAGATGTCAGGTCACCCTGAAAACCGCATTTCCTAAAATCTTCATTTGTAATAGACACCCGAGGGAACATAAGACAGTGCAATTAACTGACAATACATTTTTTTTTCCTATTGACTTCATTATTTATCCTTTTCTTGCAACTGTCAGGACATATCTGCGAGTGCATTTATTTAAAATCACTGGCAGGAGTTAGGAGAAATTCAATTTTCAGTTTCCTTCCATTGTCATCTCCTGGTGCCATTGTCCTTCCTGCCCTGAAGGGACAGAGCCCACAAGGGCCCGCGGAGTCAGGGGCTTCAGGTAAGCGACTGGGGAAGGTATGGAAAAAGAAATCCTCTCATAAAAATGCGGTAGTACTTGAACATCTCCTTTCTCCTCCGGAGCCTCTTATAATCCTCTCTCTTTTCTTTTCTTCCCGTGAAAAAAATAAATCTTTTCCTTTATTTAACATTTTTAAATTCTCCTCAGATAAGCCGCTGTCTCGGGTCCCTTGGATTAGCTGGCAATGGCAGAGGTGACTGGCCACACACTTACTAGTGGCCGACCGCTGAGCCAGAGACCATGCTTCTCCGACCACGGCCCCCTGCCCTCCACCCCGGGATCAAAAGAGGCCGCGGGACGAGCTGTCACTGACAGGATGCAAGCAGAGGTTACACTTCTCCTCAGAGCTGGAGCTTTCAGAAAGATTATGCGTTCTCTGCTCTCTCTCCTCAGGACCTCTGGCGAGCTTCAAAGACCTCTGAGGCCCGAAGGGCTGTGTGAATCATAGGACAGGTGTCTACTCATCTAAGTCTCCATGAGAAGATAGTTCATAAACACCCATTTGGACAGTGCCATGCACTTCTCTTGCATTAAAGCCACTTGAATTTCAGGGCTTCTTTGTTATAGAAGCTAATGATACTCTATCTGATACGCAGACTCTAATTCTAGCTGTTACTGTCCTGTATAAGTTGGCTGCTTCTTACTATTCTGTGATTTTCTGGAGTTAGTAACTAACAGGGTGGATAAGACTGGAGGTAGAGGGCGGAAGGGAAAGAGAATGAATTCCGCCTTGAGGATATGAACCTGCATTGTCTATGAGAATTTCAAGTGCAGATGTCAAGTAGGAATTTAGACATTTGCCTCTGGATTTTAGAGGAGGTAGAAATTTCCGAGTCGATAAAAGAGTGCACTTAACTCCATAATAATTGTTGAGATTACCCAGGGAAAGAAAGTAGAGAATGGAGAAGGAAGCCTAAGATTGAGCCTTAAGGTTCTTCACAGTCAGAAGTTGGGTAGGGAAGGTGTTCGAGAAAGAGCGAGGGACAAAATGGGAGGGAAATTAGGAAAGCATGAGGTCAAAGCCAAGAAAGAAGGGTTTTTCAAGATAGGAGTGGCCCGTTTTGAATGTTTACTGACTGGTGGAGTAACCATGGCAACATCAGTGACGTTGACAAGACACATTTCATGAGGCTGATGATGAGACGCGAGAGTTGAGTGATTGAGGACAGAGCCGGTCTCTGGTATAAAAGACCCTTTCAAGAAATTACACAGGAAGAAGATCAGGAAAAAAAGGTAGAGTGGGAGGGGGTGTGGGATGTGGGTCAAGTAGGGTTTTCTAAAGATGAGGAGCACTATTATTATACATAACTGGAAGTGATCCAGCAGGAAAGGGAGAGAAAAAATACAGGATCACTCAACCACATCAGTGTCCAACTGTTCAACATGAACCAGCTACAGTGCAGTTTCCTCCTCCTCCATGGAGCCATCCCTGATTGGCCTAACTTAAAGTAACCTCCGCCCCTCCAGTCTCCTATGGAACATCACATACTTGCCCCGCACAGCTTAGCGTAGTGGAAGCACCAATGGTTGTGTTGGAAAGACTGGGGTTGAGTCTTCTGTCCACTGTCCATCCTTCTTTAGACAAATCTCTTTTACTTCCTTCTCACTTTCCATTCCTAACTAGTCTGATGTACCCGAACTTCATGTACATTGCCCCAATAAGTTCTTGACCTTGGCAGGTGCCCTTCCCCAGCTCAGGCATGCCCATAGCCTCTCCTCCCCCTCTGGGAATGGCTCACTTCCACTCGTCCAGCTCAGGTATCTTCTATGTGATCCTTCCTGGCCTCTGTAGCTTCAGGCTCTTCCAGGATGCTCCCAGAGAACCCCAGCGTTCTTCTCTAAGGACACTTATCACACGGAAGGACAATGGTCTTAACTAGTCTTCCCTTCTTGTAGACCGGGAACATCTTGGTAGTAGAGATCCTCCCCCATTCGTCGCTAGATCGCAGGTGACCGTCACTGGGTCAGCCCCATCACCGGGCTGATGCAAAAAATGCACAAATGGGTGACTGGCATAGGCAACACACGGGCCGTTGTTCCATTGCATTAAACATAATTTCTTACTGTCTCCTTAAGTCAGTTGTTACTAATAATGTTATTTACCCAGTGTCTAAACGATATCTTTTTGCTGATATAGGTGCTCAGATATACCATGCATTTAAGTACGTGTTACACTATTATGTTACAGGATAAAGAAATGTCCGTTCCACTGCTGGAAAGTTAGTAAAACATAGTTCAGTCATAGATGATGAGACTTAAGAAACTTAAGAAATAGAAAAAGAGCTCTAATAGAGCTGAACAAATACAATCTACTGATTAAATTGCTTGGAAGAAAAAGCTTTTAATTTTAAAGAAACCAAAGGACATTATACAGTGCATTTCCAGTGGTGAGAAAGTTAATTTTCATTGAATTGAGAAAATTAATATGTGCTACACCTTTAGGAGTGATCATTGTAAATTGTTGATGAAAAAAGGCCTTTCTGGTTTAGCTTTTGTTGAAATGAAACTTGCTTTAATCTCCCTTTGAGGTATAGAAGAAGTGGGAGGGTATTATGTTGCATTTTCAGGATAATTTACCTTAACAAATATGTCACTTTTTAGCAAGACCATTTGTAAATTACCTGTAGGTGATTTGAAAAGCCAAACTTATAATTTAAAGTCCTGAGCAGGTGATTTGTTTTATGGAATCGGTCACTGAGGAGGCGCTGTGATTAAAAGATGTTCTTAGAGACTTAGGGTAGCTCAGCTGCCTCATAATTAGCACTGAAAACCATCCTTTCACTTTAGAAGATCGAAGTGACAACAACATATTGAATGGAAGGTAAGAAACTTATGTGCTGAAAGTCATGTGAAGCAATTGGAGGAAATTAAGTTCTTATGGCACATTACCAGCATGACTGACTGTGGCTATAAAACTCAAAACTGTAATAAGGAGTATTAATCCTTGAGGAGAATTTTCTTTCTCCCCGCCCCCCTGCGCCTAGATTTAAAAATAAGCTCTTGCTGATATAAGCAAGAGTTTTCTAAGGAAGAAGATGGCAAATGGTGATGAAAAAAAGTTAACTTCAGATTCTCAAAATGTTTGTTAGGTCTTTATGACACTCATTGGAAGTTTGAGGAAAGCGGGGGTGAATGATAAACTTCGGATGCCCGACACTGGAATGCAAATCCCGGCTTCCTGGCCGGGCCACTTCACAGGTCATCTCATACTTCCAAAGAGCGTTTTGTCACAGAATCGACATGCAGAATTCCACGAATCTATTCAACAGATTGAGAAGTGGGTACAGAGAGGTGACGCCTGGAGTCCCCAGCGGTGGGGACCCAGGCAGCAGACCCTGGGAACTCGTTAGAACTGCACTATGGACAATCTCAGCTGGTCTGTCTGCACATCGGCCATGAGTGGCACTGCCCGGGGCTGTCCTGGCCAAGGTTTGAGTTCGGCAACGTGGCCACCCTGGCCTTGGCCTTCTTTTGCCCATCTGTCGGCTGAGTGGAGTGGCGTTAGTCACCAGGCGCTGCTCCTGAACTTGGAGAGACCCCACAGCGGAGGTGACCCTTGGGGAGGACGAGGTCTGCGCCAGACACCCGGCCAGTGCCACGCTGAACGCCACCCACCTCGCTGCCTGGCAGACGCAACACGCGTGCCAAACCACTCTGCTGGTGGATAGATTGCCATGTTGGGAAAGGTGGCATTTTCCTTTGGAGTGTCTTCTGTGATGGCAGGGGACATTGCATTGCAGGCAGGGTTCTGGGCACCATGGATCCGAAGTCCAGGGTGGGGGAGGGGAGAGAGGGAGAAGAGAGAAGGCGGACGAATGAGCTCAGGCAGAACAGCCGCAAAGAGCTCGGCGGGGCGGGACCCAGTAAGAAGCAAAGATGAAGGAACCAGAAGCGGATCGGGGCTGCCTGACCCTTTGCCTGAGCCTGAGAGGGAAGAGAGCGTATTGGGTGTGATCTCAGGGGGACTTACGCGGGAGGCGAAGATGGAAACTGCAGCTTGGGATTCTTCAGAAGGGGTGAGGGGGAGTGGAGAAGACTCTCAAGGGACGTCTGAAGGCTCCGTCACATCGACCCCCTCCACTCTCTGGGTGAGGTGGTGGGCGGAGGGGGAAACGGGATGCTCCCCCCCGGCTTTGTGGGCCGTATTAAGGCTGACAGCTCATCTCGCCACTCCGACCACAGAGATCTCACGAGCCTCTTCCAGAGCTTTCTACCCGGCCCTCACTGGGCTCCGTGTGTTAGGTACCGTGAAGTGTTTGCACGTTCTTGGGGTGCCTCAAACCTGCCCTCATCAGATGCAAGCCTGCGGGCTCCCAGGCCTCTCCGCCTCGCTTCACCCTCCAGCTTGCGCGTGCTCTCTCTCTCTCTCTCTCTCAAAATGTCACAGTGAGCTCTCAGGTGCTGCTGTCACTGACTTACAACTGTTCAGTTAAGCTGTTCCTTTTCAGCTCTGTCTTCTGCCGAATTTCTACAAGCCCTTCAGACATGCCGAGAAACTGGAGCTGGTTGGGAAGCTGGCACTCCAAGTGGTGTAGAAAAGAGAAGTATCTGAATCAGCTCGCACTTGCATGTCACTTGGAGGCTGTGACATGCCTGCCTCCCTGTGACATGTGTCGCCTGCCTGCCCTGCCGGGCCTGCCGAGAGGGGCCAGCCTCCAGGGCTCCAGCTGCCCCCTTAGATCGAACTTGTTTCCCTGCCGCCCCCCCTTGCCCGAAGCGGCAACGAACAGGCTTTGAATTGAGCTGTTCGCTCTGCTCTGCAGGAATGCAGTGAAGGGGCCTCAGACCATTTCTTCAGGAAGATGCTCCGATGGCGGGAATCAGCCCTGGGGTTGCAGCTGGACGGGGCTTGAGCTCACCAGCTGAGTGCCCTTTGGAATGTCCTGAGAATCGGCTGTCCTTCCTTCCTGCTGGGCACGTGGCTGTCCACCTGGTGACCTCATGTCTCGCCTCCTCCGTAGCTACGGTCACACGCGAGGAGAGGTGACGTGTGAGGGCCTTGTCTGACCTGGCCTCTTTTGCCGTCCCCTTTCCCCTTTCTTGGGCTGGACCCTCAACCTGGGGGTGACCCAACGTCTCCACTGCAGGCGAGCGCAGTGACACTAGGGGATGGCGGACCGATGCGGCGGGGCGTCCTGGCTCTCGGGAGGACTTCATGACATAGCGCTGCCCGGTCAGCATGGGCCTGCAGCCTCCCTGCTATAAAGCGTGAGAGGAACAAACATCTATCTTGTTTCATCCACAGTATTCTGGTCTCTTTGTTGTAGCAGCTGAGTCTTAACCTCACTTGCTACATCTACAACTTTATTTGTAAGATGGGGAAAATCCTATCTTCTTCACACAGCTGTCGTGAGGGTGAAGTTACATGATGTATATAAGCGTTTTATAGCTTTTCTGCTTTTCCATTTCTTGCGTTTGAGACGCCAGCAGAGGAAGAGATTGAAAACAAGTGCCAATAATACAGTCTCTGGAGGGAAAAGTAACAGGAAGGGACAAAAAGAGAAGCAAAATGACCGAATGTCCAGGCTTTCGGTCCAGATCCTGCTGCTTATTACCCCAGGCAAGTAACTGAACCTCTCTGTTCTTCAGCTTTCTCAGGAAAATGAGGACAAGGACCTTGCTGGGTGGGTGTGAAGGTTAAACGTGTGCTGTGAGGATTCATGCCAACAGGACACTGGGAACCATGTGCAACATCGTTCTGCAACATAAGGACCCCTCAACGAATGAGTGAAAGTACATGCATCACCTGTGTGCTCGGAGGAATGGGCGAGTACACCTGGAGAGACGGGGCACAGGGGCGGGAAGGCGGCCTGTCCGCCTCCGGCTCGCTGTCACCTAACCCTCCTTCCGCGGCCCCGTGCAGACTCACGAACAACACTCCGAGTCCAAACTGCGCTCCTTCTTCACTCCTGTTATTCGCTGGCCCTCAGACGTACATTACTTATTATACATTTGAAAAATTGTGGTGCAGTTTAAAATGGATGAAACTGTACAATTGCCAAGGCCAGGTAGGGACCGTGATTTAGTTGTCATTGCCTATCACTGCACTAACAAACTGGGTCAGAGCTGTTCATACTATTGTTCCTGTAACTGAGTTACACACCTTGTTGGTTTGTTACTTAAACTACCTTTGTAGAGATTGCATTAATAGTACATTCCATTTACCGTAATTTAAATGATAAACTATGAACCCAGATAGATAGGGAAACAGAGCAGCAGCACGTGCATTGGATATTAGCGAAGCAGATATTTGTAGTTGGAGACATGATAACAACGCTATACTCTCTGGAAACACAAGCATCAAGAACACTAGGGGATCTAAGGAAGGAAGGCTCCCTGCACAAGCGCATGAGGCGGTGGTACGTTTTGTCGACTCCATGGCAAGATAGGCAACTAAAGGTGGAGAGACTGCCAAACACCTCAGAATACATGAGAGGGACACGTAAGGAGGAAATGCAAACCGCATGGTGACAAGTATTATACTTAAAGCGTTAAACCACTTACCAGTGTGTCGAAACTTCTCGCTAACTCAGAATAGAAGGAGATAAATTTCTAGCAATATGTGATTTGGTCGAATGGCAAATGCTGATGAAGCCTCTGTAGTTCCAGCATGTTTAAAAATATATGCTAAAAGTAGGAAAGAGATCAAGAACTTGATCATGGGTTGGAAAAAGCATCCTATCACTGCATTAATATGCGTACTTTCAGTGCTCAAAAGTGGTTACCAAATTTAACTGAGCCCACAAAATAATATTTATGAATAAGATATTCATCAAAGAAGATTAAAAAAAATAGATGGATGCTGATTGAAATGCTGAAAACTTAAAGTAATCTGAAATGGACATCTTGAAGTTCTACATCTCCATCACTCAGAATGCTGACTCTTAATGTAATTTGTGAGTATATATTCAAATAATTAAAAGAAAAGCTTATGTGAAGTTTAGGGAATTAGTTATTATTACTATTTAATTTATTTTTATACCATTTTTAAAAAATAGTTTATTTACTTATTTTTAGGGAGGGGCAGGGAGGGAGAAAGTGAGGGAGAGAAACATCCATGTGTGGTTGCCTCTCATGCACCCCCTGCTGGGAACCTGGGCCCCAACCCAGGCATGTGCCCTGCACTGGGAATCGAACCAACAACCCTTTGGTTCGCAGGCCGGCTCTTAGTCCACTGAGCCCCACCAGCCAGGGCTGTACTGCATTTTTTAATCACCCTTTATCCCTCTGTACCCTCTTCCCCCTCCACACATCCCCTTTCCCCACACTCACCACACTGCTGACCGTGCCCATGAATCCTTTTTGAAAGGCATTGAGACAGGCCAGTAAGCCAGGACAAGTGGAATAGGGAAACTGGGACGGGCTGGCCCATCAATTTATAGCCAGATACAGAAGGTCACCTCCCCAGAGAGGACATCGAGGCCTCCGTTGGGTTTCAGCTCCAGGCCCGGAAACGCAGCAGAGCCAGGTGGGCCGCGCCAGGGCCAGCGGCTAAGGGCCCCCTGCCCTGGAGCGGATGCTTTTGCACCCTTTTCCGTAAACCTGCCGTTCTTAATTTGGACAAGCACACGTTGTTTTCCTCAGTCCCGAAAGGCACGCGTTTACGTCTGTTCTGCTGTTTTACATCACTCCCCGAGATAAGCACCTGCTGTCCGCCGCCCGCGCTCACGGGCTGCACCCCCCCGCCACCCCTCAGTGGAGGGATGTGCTCCGCTAAGCACGCTCTAAACACGGCTTCAGGTCCTGCGCTCCCCACCTGGAGACCAGGACCCTGAGAGGACACCCCCGGGAAACTGAGGAACGCTCTGCTGTAGCCCTGCCCTGGGGCCTCCCCTAAGGTTCCCGCCTGCAGGATGAAAGCCCCAAGACTGAGGACCCCGCAGGGCGCTGCCTCTGGGGAGCAACCCTCACCTTCCCTTCCCCCTCTTCTTCCTCCACGTCCCCCCCCCCCCCCCACAGGCACGCATGTCCTAAACTCCAAGGGACCTCGAGACTTGCAACCAGGGAGCAATGGGCAGCGGCAGCTTGTCCCAGGCTGACCCCTGAACCTGTCCCCGAGGCCCCCATCTCTGACTTCCCAGTGGGCTAAGGCAGCCCGGCGGGCGCTCTCCTGTTGCTTCTTCTATGCTAAGCCCTCCCTTGTCTCACTGTCCCCGGCTTTAATAAACACGCTGTCCTAGTCCCCTGGGCTCCTGCTGTGAAGTCTTTCCCACACGGAGTCAAGAACCCACATACTATTGGCTGCCCCAGGCCAACCCCCCCGGCCAACTCCCCGCCCGGCAACAGCATGACTGGGCATCTGAGCCCAGCGGCTGATCTCAGGGTGCTGGCTTCCCCTCACCCCTGGAAACTCTGTACCACCTGCAAGATAACACCACTTAGTCACCGCCCCTTCCTGGGAGTCTGAGGCCCCGAGGTATCAGCACTAGATGGACTGGCCTGGTTAGAGATCCAGGCCCCAGGCCCGCAGCACCGCCAAGCACCTGGGTTCTGCTAACCCATCTCTTCCTTTGCTCTCCAACTCTAGGAACAGTGCGGGGAGTCTCCTGCAATTTTGTAAGAATTTTATTTATTTTATTTTTAGAGAGGGGGAGAGAGGGAGACGGCAATGTGTGGTTGCCTCTCGAGCGCCCCCTGCTGGGGACCTGGCCTGCAATGCCGGCAAGCATCCTGACTGCGAACCACAAGGCAGCCCGTTCAGTTCCCAGCATCCTTCAGTTCTTGCCTTCTCAGTCCCTTTTCCAATACCTGTTTAACCGATTTTCTGTATTACATTTTCTTTGGTAGAGCAACTCTTGTGGCTTTTGTCATTTCTCCAGAAAAAAGGACTATTTTGAAGTTGGTATATATCATTCATATGCATTTTAGCTACAGAATATTAACATAAATAAATTCATTCTGTACGTATAACTCGGAAACTTGCTCTTTTCCATGGTTTTTCTTTTCAGATGAATACTGGATAAAACATTAAAATGTAATTGATTCATTTAAACTTTATTGCATGAAAATTACAGTTTATCTGTTGCCCTACTGAAGAATAGGTAGTTAATGTCTGCTTTGTTTTTATTACAAACATCGCTGCAAGGGAGATTTTTGTTTATGCCTCTTTAGGCGTGTAAGAATCTTTAAGGTATAAGCCAAGAAGTGAGGTTGTTGGGTAATAGTAGATGTACCCATTTAAATCCACTGGATGAAAATTGATCTCCAAATACACTGGCTCTGTACTGTCCCCTAGAGCCTTGCCAGGTGTTATTATTAGCAGCCCCTCCTCCCCAATCGGATGGCGTAATGTGGAATGGAAGTTTTGGTTTAATTTGCATTTTCCCGATTATTAATCAGGTTGAGCCTTTAAAATATTATACTGGGTATTTGAGGTTCCTCCTTCACATTTTTCTTTCTATTTGTTGTCTTTTCTTATGGTAAGAGGTAAGTGATTTGGATATATACAATCTGGATATTAATCCATTGCAATTATATGTATTTTAAATATACTTTTTCTACACTGTAGTTTGTCCTTTAACGCTGTTATTTTCTGTTGTAGAAATGCTTAAATATTTGTCAACCTTTTCCTTCAAGAGGTTTTACTCTTTCACATCTTGTATAAAAAACTTTCTCCTACTACAAGTTTATGAAAATATTTTACTGTATTTCCATCCAAACATTTAATTAAAAAAAAAGTTCTTTAATGTATTTGTATTGACTTTCATGTATGGTAGTAAATCAGAATATAATTCGATCACTTCCCACAGCGAATGCCTTTTGTCTGGGCTCACTTTATTCCCTTCATTGATCTGTGATTTTCTTCCTGTTCCCACACCACACTTCAACTTTTATAGCTTTATAGATAGTCTTAGTGTATGGCAGGGTATCAAGGGTGAGTGATTCATTGTTACTTATTTTCTTCAAATTTGTCTTGGCTATTTTTTACCTTTTACTCTAAGTGAATTTTAGGATCAAAGTCCATTTAAAAACCCTGTTGGGATTTTGGATGGACTTGCTCTAAAGTTCGGGCAGTTAATAAATTTTTATCTTCTTGCTGTATTGAGGGGACCCTCTTTCTTACTGAGGTTTTGCCAGTGGTCACATGCCATTTGAAACAATCGCGTTGACATCACAGGGCTCCTGTTAGAAATGCAGAGTGTTGGGTCCCGTCCTGTACTGACTGAATCAGAATCTGCATTTTAACAAGAGCCACAGGTTTCTACGCATGGCATTAAAACTTGAGAAGTATAGTTCTAATGCCACTCTCTCCTTTTTCTGAATGTAGAGAGGGATTTAGGGTTTTGACTTCGCTATCAAACCTTTCTCTCTCCTCGCTTCTCTGAGTAAAAAATGTCTGTCTTGTTACTAAGTCCACCCCAACCCCTGACTCTGGTTCCACCCCGCCGTTACTCACTGTGATCCTCGCTCCTCTCAGATAATAAACTCTATGGCACAGCGGATGGAACTTTTTAGCAGTCTTCTGAGGTCATGGCATTTACCAATGATTTGTTGGTGAAATCTTGCTCAAATATTCACCTTCCTCAGGACCCAGAACCCCAAACCACCCTATTTAAAATTGCAACACTCCAGATCCCTATACCTGCTATTCTTTCTTTTTTCTTAGCACTTGTTACCCTCTACTGTGCTTTGCTCTTGTACTTACTTACTTTGGTCGCTATCTTTCTCTTCTTCCCTTGCGAGAGCTGGAGACTCAAGACTACAGGGATGTCTGTTTTGTTGGCCCACATATTCCAGGCATCTACTTAGACCAGTGCCTGGTACATAGCCGATGTTTAATAAATATTTGTTGAATGAATCAAGGCTGTTTTACAAGAAGAATGGGTTATAAATATCTGCTCCAAAATATTTCTTATTTTGAGCATCTAATTAACTTAGCTGTTTAAGCAGCCTTCACTCGTGAACATTTTCATGATGTAATATGTGCTATATTTGCCTCCATGATAGCATTTAGTACATTTTCTTACCAACTATAGACATTTGAGTCTTACTCTCAGGCTACCAAAAGCCACAACACTGGCCATTACCTTCTTGAAAGACAAATTGATCTAATTTAGTCTGATCCCCCTAATTAAGCCTGTAATATCTTAATATCCGTTCATTATGTACCGCTTTCTATTTCATTTTCAGTTGTACATCCCCTCTACCCTTCGATTTATTATAGCACTAGGCACTTAGTAGTACCAATTAAGTACTTCTTTAACTGTGAAGTGCCATGAGAATGTATCTTACTTTAACTATGGCGATTTGAAAAGGTCAGCTGTTCTGGTTCTGTTACTGACAGCGGTAACACCTCAGGGTTTGGCCTCATGAAGCCTACGTGGCACCCCGGCTTGCTGCACCTACCACCCCACTGCTTTTCCTGCCTCCAGCTCTGTCCCCTCCCTCCCGTCCCCTCCACTCTGTCAAGCCGCCCAACTTAGGGTCCAGCTCTGCCTGTCCGCGCTAATCTCAAAAACGTTCCCTAGTTCCCGCCACTGAGGCGACCCAGCACAAATTTTTCAGCACCTCGCGCAAAGCCCTCTTTAATGGCCCCCAATTGCCTTCGCAGGTTTGTGTCTTATTATTTTCCTGTTCCCAGGAAGTGAGGCCTGTCCCCGGTTCCCGCTGTGCTCGGGGCACCTTGGACGCAACCCTGGGCTCCTGCTGGTTCCTCCGACCAGGAACATCCCTCGGCCTGAATTTGTTCTGCTGGGTTTTTTCATCCTTCTGAGCCAGCTGAAAGGCCGCCTTCTTTATGAAACTTTTTTCTAATTCCTGCAATTGGATATGCTTCTCCTTTCTCTAAAATACTGTAACTTTTTATTTGTTTTATTTTGTAATATGTAGATCATTGTTGTTCTTTCTTACTTACATTATTTTTATGGTGATAACCTTTAACATGGAATCTATCCTCTTTTTTCCCAGCTTTATTGAGGATTAAATGACAAATAAAATTGCAATATATTTAAAGCGTATAATATGATGATTTGATGTGCATATATACTGTGAAAGGTCTCACATATAATTGATACCATGCAGTATTTATTTTTCTCTGTCTGGTTTATTTTATTCAGCATCATAATATTCCCCTGTTTAACTATGTTGTCACAAATTGCAGCATTTCCTTCTTTTTTTTATTGCTGACCATTATCCTGAATAATCAACTATTTTCCACCCTTTTATTCACCCTTATTGCAAGTAAGTTTCACTTCGAGTTGGTGCAGGACACAGAGGGGCTTGATAAGAGTGAGTGACGCAGCCTCGGAAGTGGTTCCACGAGGACGAGGAAAGGGTTGACCAAGGACACGTGAAATCTCTGCGTAGCAGTGTTTGGATTTGAGGTGGGACATCATACATATGTAATGTGGTTAAAGGATTAATAATAACAATATACTATGTGCTAAGCAGTGCACTGAGCATTTTACCATGATGATTTTACATTAACATTTCACTTAATACTCACAGCCACCTACGAGGCTGTTTATTCCCATTTTATACACGAAGTAGCCGAGGCTCAATGATTTATTCAAATTTACACAGCTAATGAGTAGCAGAGTCAAATTTACCAACCAGCTCCCTTGGGCTCCACATCTGGAGCATTTAACAACCAAACTAGCCTTTCTCAAGAGGAGCTGGAGGCATCCTTTAGGTCAAATGTAGAATTACTCAGGCGGAGGGCAAGCCCCATCTCTCCAGGAACTTTAGTTCTCTTCCATGTAACATGCGTGTGGCCGTGGGGAAGGCAGGAAGAGTAGAAAGGTCTGAGGCAACCTCCAAGGCCCTCTGAGCTCCAGTCTTCTAAAATTCCGACCCTACAGCAAGCACACTCAAACAGAGCTTCTACCTGGAACTACAGAACAAAATGCCAGGACAGCCTTGGAGGAGCTTCTGATGCCTCGAATTTGAATACGGCAATCTTATTTGTAATTATTCCAATTCTACCCGAAAATCTACGTCTGACTGCTAATGTTTTCTTCTTAGTCACATTTTCCCATATGTTATGCTTTGCGGGGCAGGGGACGGCGGGTGGAGAAAGGGCTACAAATTTTCTGTTCTTTTCCCTGCTTTTTGGCTTTTTTGTGACCATGGTGGATAAAATATTCATTTTCAATCCCATCTCAGCTGGGACTAGCAAGGTGAATGCTGAAAGCCACTGCTCTGCCTGATCAGAGGACAGGGCCCAGCCTACCTGCAAACACCTTCTTGCTCAGTACTTCCCAACTCCAGCACATTCCCTGCTTGGGTACCTGTTTTGAATAAGAGAACCACTCAGCATCTTTCACTTCTATTAATTTAGAATCAAACCTCAGAAAAAAACACTTCCCATTGAGTTTGGAAATACTCAATTACTACAGTTGTTTCTTCTTAACAAAGAAACGCACTTTCTTCTTGTGAAGGACTACGTAATTTTTTCATCTCTGAATAGATGCATGGTTAGTTTTCTTTAAGGTGTGACTCTCAGAAAGCGGTCTTGTGCTAATATTTATGTAAAAGTGACAGGCTATGGGTCAGAAACTCTAGGACGTAATTTAAAAATGCACTTTGAGTATGCTACATGCAGATTTTCTAGGAGACACATCTGTTTTATTGAGCTAGATATGCAACTTTTTATATCTTCGTTGATATATGAACTATGACTTTTATCAGCGATATTTATAGTGTCATGGCACTAACTCGTCAAAAATAAATCTCAACAGAAATTAGAGCTCAGATGGGCATATGTATAGTGCTAAGGGTCTAAAGCCTCAGGTCCCCAAGCATGGGACATTTGACCTTCTCTCATCAAGAGAACATGAGCATTTCCTAAGATTTGCCCAAAATGACACCCTACCAGATTTTCCTTCCAGTTAGCCTATAGTTATTTATCACTGATTGGCAAGGAGAAACTTTTAGCAAATAACATAGACATTCAATTCACACAAATTTCCTGAATGCCTGTTTTTTGCTTGTGCCGTGTATTATGGGGAATTTAAAAATGATTGAGCGGTAGCCTCTGCTCTCCGGGAGTCACAGTTAAGTGGCAGGAACAGACATAAATAGCTGGAACACAAGGCAGCTCTAACACGTGCTGCAATTTGGGTGGCGTGCAAATACTGCAGTGTGAGAGATTAGTGCTTTTAGAATATAAAAGGCCTCCCCCTTCTCATATTTCTTTCCAGAAACCTCCTTAGAACAGCACTCCTGGCTTCTCTCCCCACTGCCGGAGGAGCGATGTTAGACCATTGAGTCGGAAGGAAAAACTCAGCTCAAGTCTTCTCTCTGCCGCTTGTCACGGTGAGTGGTGGAGGCTCCGGCTCTTGTGGCTCTCGTGAGCAAAGAATGCGCTTGTCCACGTGTGCCTGGGCCGGAGGGAGAAACTTGACTCCAGGCTTTGTCCTGAGAGGCTGCGTGCCTCTTGCAGTGACCCTGCTCTTCAACAGTGATAACAGGTTGATGGTGATGCTGACGGAGATCAGGGTGTGGGGTGTAAGACTGTATGGGAGCACTTTCACCTTAAACACAAGTTAGTTGTAGAGAATAGGCTAAGTGGCTCTCATTTCATTGATCACCTCCCTGAAAAGTTCTATATTGTATTAGCCAGTTTCTTGCAGATGGAATGTTGCAGAACCACCAGCTCCAGCATTCAGTGGCTTGTGACAGCATCAGATGACTTAGTCATCGCTTATAAATCTGAGTGTTGGCCGTGGCTCTGTGGGGCTTTGCGAGGCTTGATGTGTCTTCTCATTTGGGATGAGATGTTCTCTTAGTGGAGGGTAGGAGTACAAAAGGGGCAAACTGCAACTTGCAATACCTCTTAGGGCATTTGCTCAGAGCTAGTGTCTCATCATTTCATTCTGCATTTGATTGGTTAAAGCCAGTCATGTGACCAAGTCTAACACCCTATGGGGCAAAGAAGTATGATACACTTGCAGTAAACCATGACAAGGGTGGGAACAGAAGGAAGGATTATGATACAGTTTCTCACTTGTAGGTCATGCTTGCATGTAGTTTCTTACATTACGTGAAATCTCTCACTACTTTTAATACTATTTTATCGCCTGAGTTATATATTCCATTTTGTCTTTGATAGAACTCTAAAGATACTCACATTTTTTAAAATTTACTTTCCTGCAATCAGGCATCATTAAAAACCCTTCTAGGTGACTATTACAACCAAACTACTCATGCAAGTTATTATAACATCTACTCATAGAACACTGGAGAAGCCAATGGAGTGGTGCAAATATTTGGCTACCAGAAAACATTTTACTTATTAACATTCTCAGATGAGCCAGGTTTGTAATCACTGATGCGCCTGTGGCAGGCAGACTCTGAGGTCCCTCTGTGATCTTTGCCTCCTGGTCCTCCCTCCCAGGGGCCCCTCCCCAAGTGTGGGTGGGACCTGTGACTTGCTTGCAATGAGTAGAAAATTACAAATGCAATGGGATGTATGTGATTGTATAAGACCGTAAACCCTGTTTGCGAGGAGATTCTCCCCTGGTGGCTTTGAGGAGAAAAAGTAGCTTTGTTGGGAAAACCCACACGGCAAGAAACTGAGAGTGACTTCCATCCAACAGTGAGCAAGAAACCAAGGTCCTCAGTCTGACAGCTCACAGGAAGCTGCTGACCGGCGTCGTGGCTTGGAATTGGGTCCGTCGCTGGGTGGGCCTCAGATAAGACTGCAGTCCCAGATGACACTTGTATTAGAACCTCATAAAATTAAGAAAGGAAGGACCCAGCTAAGCTTTTTGCATATTCCGATCCATAGAAAGTGTGAGATAGTAAGTGTTAATGTTTTATATATTGTTAAACAGTAATAGAAAACTTTTTAACCCATTGTCCACTTCAGAGTACCAAGGGTAAAGTGTCTCCGTTAGTTTCTTTTACCTGCAATTCTATTATTGATACTTCATTTTGATTTCACATTTCATTACAGTTGACTTAGTTTCTGTATTAAATCAAGAATTTTTGGTGGTAAGCACTATGCAAGCAGGTTGTGTTAAATTTAGTTATGTCATATGTACTGTGTTAACAGAAAATAAAAAATACATTCTTGTTTGTTTATTAATTAGTTATGTAATTAATATTTATTAAACATTTACAGTATGTTTGGCCCAATTCTGTGAGATAAGGATACAAAACAGGAAAGAGAAAAGTGGTCCTTTCCTTCATAAATCTAACATTTCATTGGAAGAATCAGGGAACAATTGAATAGTTTTTAAGTTACACATTTGAATAACTACATAGAGAAAATAAATCACTGTGATCTAGGAATAACTACAAAACCTATTCTAGAAAAGTCTTCCAAAGAGTTAGCATTTAAACAGATTTAAAAAATAACAAGTGGCAAATATATTGCTTAATTTCTGCCAGTTTAGAACTGGATGAATTCTCTTGGTGCAAAATTGTGTTTGCACGCACGTGTGTGTGTATGCATGTGTGTGTGTGTGTGCGCGCGCGTGTGTATGTGTGTAGAAACAATGTGGGTGAGACTTATAGTAAGAATTCAGTTCAGAAATAAATGCAAACAAAAGCACTTTGGAGTTCAGGAGATTGAAAAAATATGACAAGGACTAACAAAAAGTATGTATTTGGACTATAATCTTGTTAACAACTTGGGTAAGAATTTTATAGTATAAAACTTTGTCAGCAATTCTTAGAATAAGGAAAAAGATGTTTTAAAATTATGAGGAGTTCAATATTGAGTCCTACCTAGTACACATTGAACATATATATAACTAGACCCTTATTTATGAGAACAAAATCAAGTCATTTCTGAAACCACTGTGCATATCTATCTCCCTCTGGAAGCTCTGTATTATTTCTCTTTTCTGCAATTGTTGTGCTCGCTTTTATGAAGCTACAGATATTTCATCTCACAGAAAATCTAAATCTCTTGCTTCTGTCACTTCTGCGCATGCATTGCATTTTACAACAAAGGTGAGTACGCGTTCTGGGAATGCCAAGAAGGAAAAAAATTTCTCTCTTACTTTGGCTTGAACTTTTTCCTTTCCAATTACTTTCCAGAATGTTTGTCTCTTAGGCATGTCTCTTGATGTTCATAAATGTGTCTCCCCAAAGCATGTTTTCAACTGGAAAGGCATTTGCCTCGAGAGTCTGGCGCCATCTGAACCGTAAATGTGTGCTTTGTGAACATTAGTTATCATTGAGAAAGACAAGTAATGGAGATTTGCGTCTATGAATTCTACGCGCGTGTGTGTCTGTTTGAGAGAGAGAGAGGGAGGGGAGGAAGAGAGAGATAGGCGGGAGTCAGAAGAAAGAGACATAGAGAAGTAAAGAGAGAAAAAAATTCGAGACAGTTAAACAGAAATCTGTTTGACTTGAACTAGGTGCCAGGCTTGCAAAGGAAGTCACGCTAGGACCATGTTTACTTACTAACAGCTAGGAAATGGTGTTAAAAGGGGAACAGCCACATAGGGGAATCTTTTCAGACAGACAGGAAGGCTCCAGAGAAGAAAAATGGTTATGAGGCATGAATCCAGCTTGTCCTTGTTGTCTGGGCTGTGTTCTAGAAGGAGAGGCTAAAGGAAGGTCCTTTTGACAATGGAGTTAATGAGTCAGAAGTCAACCTCTTCGAGACTAGGATGGCGACACCCAGAGCATTGTTTTAAAGTGCAAAGGGAAAGAAGGGTGACTTAGAAATTGACCTCCAAAGGTAGTACTACCCGCCCCCCGCCCCGCCCTCCCCTCCGCCCCCGCAGCCCCACGATATCAGAAGAGTTGAGCACTTGGATCCAGGTTACCAGCAAGTGAAGACAAGAGTAGAATTTGAAATGGATATAATAGAAGCTGATTACCATGTTAAAGGGTATTAACACAGGTAAAATATCTGTAAATTCCTAGTGATTCCAGAGGAAGTGAGAAGTCTAGACAATCGTTCTGATGTCCTACTAGAATTTTGGCAAAAGAAGAAAGTTTGTTGCTGTTGGAACTCCTGGGGGGGGCATCTATGAATCATATTCCTCTCTTTCCACACCCACACCCACGCCTACACCCACAGCAGGCACATCTTGTTTAGCCTTCTTTCTCGAATACTTGCCATGATATTTCTTGAAACTTTCTCCTTTTATTTGCTTTTTAAACTACCCTACTTCTAATCTTTCAAATATTTTTTCTTTAACCCTCTCTGCCCCTGGAGCTTGGAAAAGAAAAGTAGTAAGTATTCTTATTCAGTTAAATTCTATTCCACCACAGTCGATGGAGCGCCCCTGGGCAGATGTTGTGCAAAGTGTGAGGATGAAGAGAAAAGGAAGCTGACCCTTCTTCCTTGGACTCCTCCCACCAGCAGGTTAGTGGGGACAGACTCAAGTCACACAGGTAGATATTGCTCAGGGCCATACACACACTGGTGGAGGGGGCACAGAACAGGTAGTTCTACCTGGGGGTGAACACAGCACTTAACAAGGGAGGCTATGCTTGAGTTGGAGTCTATTTATTATGGATTTTTGTCTTTATTTTTTATTACATTATGGGAGTGACATTGGTTAATAGGATTATATAGGTTTCAAAGGTATATCTCTATGATCCATGATCTGTAGATTGCACTGTGTGTTGCCCATGCAAAGTCAGATCATCTGCCATCACTATGCACTTGGCCCTTTTCCCTTTACTATCTCTCCACCCTGCTTCCCCCCGGGAACTACCACACTGTTGTCAGTGCCTATGAGTGTGTGCTTTATATCCCACATATGAATGGAATCATGTGGTTCTTAGCTTTTTTCCTAGTGTTCCATTGTATATGTGCACCACATCTTTATCCAATCATTTATTGAAGGACACTTTGGTTGTATCATGTCTTGACCACCGTGAATAATGCTGCAATGAACATAGGGGCGCATATATCTTTGCAAATAAATGTTTTCATATTTTGGGGGGTAGATGCCCAAGAGAGGGGTTGCTGGGTCATGTGGTAACTCTATTCTTAATTTTTTGAGGAACCTCCATAGTGGCTGCACCATTTCCATTCCCACCAGCAGAGAATGAGGGTTCCTTTTTCTCCACAACCTCTCCCACACTTGTTATTACCTGTCTTGTTGATAACAGCCATTCTAACAAGTGTGAAGAGGTATCATGTTGTAATTTTGATTTGCATTTCCCTAATAGCTAGTGAAATTGAACATCTTTTCATGTGTCTGTTGGCCATTTATATGTCTTCTTCAGAGAATTTCCTGTTCAGGTCCTCTGTCCATCTTTTAGTTGGATTGATTGTTTGGTGTTATGTTGTGTTGAGTTCTTTACATATTTTGGATATGAACCCCTTGTCAGAGCTGTTGTTTGCAACTATCTTCTCCCATTTGGTTGTTGCATTTTTGCTTTGCTGGTGGTTTCAAATTAAAAGATGGGTAGGAGCTGAGGGACAGATGATGGGAGGGGGGCCAGGGAAGGCTTTTCCAGGTGAAGGGAACGGTGGGCGCGGAGGTCTGGAGGGAACAGAGAGCGCGGCATGTTTCAGAAATGGAAGGGAAGGTTCCATTTACACAAGGTAGGTTCAGGGAGAGGAGAGGGGCTTGGATAAAAGGCAGAGAGGAGCCAGTTCTTGGAGGCGTGGTGTGTTGGGCAAGGTAGCAGTGTGGACATCCTCCTATAGGTAATAGGAAGCTCTTAAAGGAGTCCATTAAAAGATTGAGCCAAGAAGTCTTAATTACAACCAAGCTTTTGTTTTAAAGATAAAAGTCTATCAACTGTGCGAAGGATGATTTGGGAACAGGTTGGACAGAGGAAGGAGGCAAGTAGGAAGCTATTGCGGGTGTTTGTGTGAGGCAGAAAGTGGGTCAGAACGAGGCGGAATGAGTAAGGGCAAAGGACAGGCCTGGGGGACGGTTAAACGATAGAAAAATAGGATTCAGTAACCAGTCAGATCCTAGGGGTAAGGAAGAAAGGAGACCCGGTGACTCAGGAGGAGACGTTCTGGGCAAAGACGAGGAATTCAGGTTTGGACGTGCGCTCGAGCGGGTCGTAGGGCGCCGCGGTGGAGTTGACAGAAGTCGGTCTCTTTAGAGCACAGAGCAGAACTATCCAAGTGAGTGGCGCTACCTAGGACATTATAAAGAGTGACAAGGTCTTTGGGCACAATAGCAGCTTGAAAAGCAGGTCAAGGAAGAAGGCAGGTCAGCAAAGGATAAGCAAGAGTTGCCAGAAAGGTAAAAGAACCTCTTAACCATGCAAAATGCCTCTGAGCCTATGGAATGAATGGACAGAATTAATTACGCCTGCAAATGAACCACAGTTCAAACCAGGGGAATGCACAAATTCAGAGCCCACGTCCATCCTTGGTGCTCAGAATAGTATTATTGAATAAATACTCATCTAAAATGGACTGTGTGAAAAGACTCTTCAATAGACCAGGGGACTCAGTGGAAAGAATGTACAGAGCCAATCTAATCTAAATGTAAAGGACTGAATGGAAACACTTTCAGTATGAAAGGGCCTTCTTTGAGTAGTTCATTTGAAAAATATATTATTTCTTTCACTTTCTTAGTAACTCAAATTTCTTTTCCACTAAAAGTTTAGTTCGAGTAGAGAGTGATATTCAAAATTAGATTTTATGGAAGAGACATTTTAGAAAATAGCGTCTGAAACATTTATAAAATATATATCAGATACAATTGTATCTGGTGCTTTTTTTCTTTCCTTTAAAAATGTATCTGGGATATTTTTTTCCATACAACTACACAAAGAACTTTCTTCTTAAAAAAAGGTAGTTGCGCAGTATTTCACTGAATGGTTGTGGTAAACTCCATATTGCTAGAAATTAAGTAGTTTCTAACATTTTCTGTTATAGATGATGCTTCAACAACCATGTACATGTTCCATTTTTACAATTTGCTGTTATATCTGTATGATAAATTCCTAAACATAGAATTCTTGAATCAAATGATACATACATTTGTAATTTCAACATGTGTTGCCCAATTGTTTTTGTATGAGGTGTTCCAATATGCATTCTCACTAACAACATGTAAGAGTTCATGTTTTTTCCACTGCTTTGCCAACAAAGCTTCTTGTCTCAAAATTTTTAAAACGTTGCCAATCTGGTAAATTAAAAGTAATGCCACATGTTTTAATTTGAATATTTCTTATGTGACTGTGATCAAAAATATTTTCTGTGTTTAAGAGGTCTTGTATTTCCTTTTCTGTGACTTACTTATTCATGCTTTTTGCTTTTCATTCATTTTTAATCAATTTATTATGTATTAATGAAATTAATATATAAAATTTCCTCAAGTTTTTTAATCTTTTAATTTTACTTTGCAGAAAACTTTAATTTTTATTCAAATTTATCAGTTGTTTAAAACTGCTTCTAAATTTCATCAGGTTTAAAAATTACAAAGGTCTTCCTTATTCTAAAGTTGTGAGGAAATTCTCTTATTTCCCTCTATCACTTTACGGTTCTGTTTGTATTTTAATTTTAAAAGGTATTTGGAATTTTTCCTGACATAACGCTAGAGTCTCTGGGTGAAAGCTTTGTTTACACCAGGATTTGATTGTTTTAAATAAGAAATTGAGTAAGAGAGAATGGAGACTATGAAGATGTTCTTTTAACCTGAGTGAGTGGAGTAACTGAAAAGCCTGGGAAGTGAAAGGCAGCTGCCATGATTTCGGTCCCTGGAGACATGAGAAGTAATTTCATTTTTATTCTTTTTTGTTAATTCACCGACGTATTAAATAGACCTTAGCCAGGTCAGGAACGGTTTTCCCTTAGATTGACTTGGGGGTGGGCACAGAGAATCCTGAGGAGAGGCAGGCACCAGGTGGCGAGCAGAAAGTTGAGAAGCCTTTAGTATGGGGAGGGGACGGAACCAGAAATCTGAGGACAAAGCACAAGGTAGCTTTTCTTTTTTTTTTTTTTAAACTACAAACTAGATTTTAGGGTAAAACTGGAAAATGGGCGCTGAAAAAGTGTTGAATTGCTGTTGTAAGGGTGTGAGTGTGAAAAATAATGAGTTTAGCTTTTACAAAGTTCAGGGTCTGTTATCAGTTGGGTTCAGGTCAGGCCAGGCTTTGCTGCCAAATGAGTTTCTAAAAAAGCTTTTGTTTTCAGAGCCCTTTGGGTTTCGGGATTTTAGGGAAGAGACTGCAGGCTTGCACTCTGCAAATCATCTGGATTCTGTTTCTCTGCAATGCTTTCTCCTGCACGTATGAGCATCAAGAGGGAATCATTGTTTTTTGCAGCAGGGGCGGAGGGAATATGTTATTTTGGAAAATGACTACAAGAATAGAAAAGAAGACTTACGTTTGAAATATGTCTTTATATTCATTTAATGGCCTTCTATTTTTTTTTTTAAAAAAAAACCCTTTTCTATCAAATACATGTGTATATGGAATATACGCAGATAAAATAAAAATTTATTCTTCTGCTATACATTTCATAGTTTCCTGATCATTTATATTGTTGCTTATGTTTAATACCTTGCTAGCTAGCTGTCCTCTGGTGTTTATACAGCACATGGCATTAGGTACTGGAAAACAAATACAGGATGTTTTCTCTCCTGAGGGATCTTACAGCCAATTCAGTGAGACAAACAAGTACACCAGCCAGCGTGGTGAGCCTCAGTATGAGCGGGAACAAGGGCTTGGGCAGTGCGGAAGAAGCGCTGTTTTACCAGGTAGAGGGAGGCGAAAGGCTCGAACTGGGTCTGCAGGGTGAAGGGGAGCTAAGCAAAGAACTGGAAACATAAATGGAGGGAAAATGAACCATGATGGATGTGTGTGGAGGAGTTCAAGCAACTCAGATGAGCTGGAGCGAAAGGTGTGCGGAAGGGGGAAGGGAAAGCGAAGCCAGCGAGCCAGGCCGGGGTCGGATCGTGAAGGACTTTGTGTCCTGAGCTGGGGCGTAGGACCACGCTGCTGGAAGCTGGGGGTAAGGAATAACATGCTGCTTTGGAGCAGAATACTGCCATGGCTTAGGCTTGCCTTTGGCCAAGACCCCTGTGATGCATCACGCAGGCTGGATTCAGGGGGGCCGGAGAGGAGGCCGGGGCCGCGGGCAAGGTGACGTCCTGACGTAAACGGGTAGGTAGGAGGGAAGAGGCAAGAGGAACCGAGGTAGTGGAGGCTACAGGGACTGGTGATTGACCGAACGTGGAAAAGGGGGAAGGAAAGATGAGTTGCAGCTTTCTCACCGAGTAGTCTGTGGATGGCGGCACTTTGCACGGGAGGAGCTGGTTTGGGAAAAGGTGACCAGTTAGCAAGAGATGGTTAGCCATGAGTTTTGGTGTGCGGGCAGAAGCTCAGAGCCAGAGAAGGATTTGGGGATTTATCTGACCGTTTCTGGTTTTTATGGCAGAGATTTGGGTGTGGTCATTCAGGTCGGAGCTACAGAGGGCAAAGAAGAGAAATTCGGGCTCAATGCCTCGGATAAACAAGTATGTCTCCTGTGCAATTTAGGCAACCGCTATTTTTAACAATTTCCTGAGAGAGGGAGGTGCCCGTAAACAATGAATGAAGGGCATTTCCAAACAGGTGGATCAACTACTCACGTTGGTTAACGTGGCGCAGAGAATGCATAGAACGGGGAAGCCACAGATGGGACCTAAATATATTGCTCTCGGCCTGAGGGCCCATAAATTCTCTTTCAAAGCAATCCCAGTGGTTTCCCTCCTCTCCTCTCTGGATGACCCACCGCAGGGCAGACGGGCCTGTTTGGGAGGTCTGCACATGTGACCTGGGTATGATGATCTTCTTGGTCATCACGAAGTTGTCTTCATTTTTCACGTTCCCATGTCTCACGGGGCGGGCCGGGGGGGAGAACGTTCGAATGCTGTAGGCTTCACGCACATCAGGCTTTGGAGTTTTGTTGAGGGCGGTTAGGCCGCACCGTAGAACTGACATCTTTGTCACTGTTGAGGGACAGCCGGGCTGCCGTGGTTCTCCTGCTGCATCCACGCTGTCACAATCTTCCTACCCCAGGACACAAGTGAGAGACAGAACAGAAGCTTCCAGAATCGCTCTTCACCCCGGTTTCGTGCTACTCTCACTGTCCTTCGGTATGTTCCAGGGCACTGATCTTGCTTCATGTGCTTCAACTCACCGAGATGTTTTACCAGCCACCAGGCCCCTGCACCCTCGGCCTGGAGTCTCTAGCCCGGCTGCTCCCCGTAGCTGGCACTCCCTCCCCTTTCTTCCCCGGTCACCCAGTGCAGGTTCGTCTTCCTTGTCCCTCCTCAGCCACCCACCCGTTTACCTGTGGGCTTCCTATATGGTCCTCACTAAACCTTAAATTCCACAAGGGAATAATTCACCTCGGTGGTGTTCTGTATCATACCGACAGCAACCACAACGTGAAGCTCTTTCCACGTAACTCTTGTTGGAACCATTCAGTATGCCAGGAAGTGGTGTTCACATACCTCATTGATAAACAAGAAATTTGAGGCCCAGAAATCTTCAGTGAGCTACCCAGGATCACGCAGACAGTGAGTGCAGGGCTGCCCGTGGTGCCAGGATTTCTGGTTGACCCACCGTTGCCGCTCTCCTCTCGTTGCCTGGAGAACAGCATCCCAATGGTACCTTCCTACGGAGGAACGTGCCTTTCAAATAAGCCATCTATTGCAAAGGCTTCACATCTCTGCCTTTCCCCGCGAGTCAGTTCCTTTTATACCCCCTAAGACCTTAAGTGGATCAATCAGAACTTTGCAGAGGGATGATTTTGTTTTCTCTGGAACAGGGATGTGGCTGCCGCTTTCCGAGAGGCTTAGGATTGATGTCTTTCCCCGGGGACAGTATCAGCCCTCGACAGTGGGCTCGGATGATGCCTGAGTTTCTCTCTCCTCCTACTCTGCCCTGAGGGAGGTGAAGGTTTTCAGCCTTCATGTTTTAATGACTATGTGAGGGAAAAAGAAGACGCTGATGCCCCAGGAGAGATCGGGCACACTGGAAGAGGTGGCAGTGCACGTGAGGGTCTAAGCCGATGTCATTGGCCGGGGGGCTGACTTTGGAGTCCTTTCTCCGTACATGGTAATTATTTCTAGGAGCTCAGACAAACCTGCCACGGGGCCTGTGTAAATCAAAGGCAGTTAACTCATTTCCAGTTTCTCCCTTTACTTTACATTTACATCTCTTCCTGTCATTGAGGAACTCTGTGATGCAGATACATTAAGCGAAGGTGCCAGCTCTGTCTTTACTTGCACAATCTCTTCCTTCAATATTAGCTTCTAAACCAGGCAAGAGGGGGCCACCTTGACAAATGGGGATTTCAGAGTAATCCAGCCCTCTCATGAGGGTAGGATGAGACATAAATTGCTCTGGATGGGACTTACCATCTTCTTCACTTCCCAGAACGACCTCTGAGTTTTTAAAAATGAAAAACCCTCCTGTCTATTATATTTCGCTTTCACGCTGCACAAAGGCATCCTGCCCTCGGATAAGGGGCCCCTTGGTTAGGGGATAGTATAAAGGAGGGCGCTCCTCATGATGTCGGCTCAGCTTGGACTCCACAGGAGCCGGGGGAGGCCAGTCCTTCCGGGACAACTCTTCCCCCAGAGCCGCTCAGAGCTCCTGCTGTGCAAGTGCCCCGTTGTGTTTTGCACGGGCATGTTGATTAGATGCTCTGCTGCTTGTTTGCTTTCCCCTCTGCCTTGGACCACACGCTCTAGGGCCGCGTATGGCCCGCCGTTGCCGTACCTCTCCATGTGATAAGGAACGCACAAGGCCACTAGACCGTCCAACCAAAGCAGCCCCTCTTGCCTGCCAGCGCCCATTCTCTGGGCCTGGGCCAGCCTGTTCTCTAGGTACATTCTCCTGGGGACAGGCCATTCTACTCTCGTACTTACTTCTAGGCTGGAAAAGTGCCCAAGGAGCACCTGTCTGTCGGGTAGGGTTCATGCCGCACATTCCAACTCCAGTGGGAAGAGGAACGTGGATGGAGCCTGTGAAAGTGCTCCTATGATGACATAGGCCGCGGTCCTATGGGACAGAGTGCGGGCGGAGAAGGAAGGTGGGGGTGGGCTGGGGCCAGGCGCCGGCTTCCCCCCATTCTACTGGGCCGCAGCCTGGAAATCAGAGAAATTCAAGAATTTTGTATTGGCACCTGACCTTCCACCTTGTTTTAAAGGTTTATTTTGTTAGTATAAGGGGATGGGCCACATTTTATTGAATAGTTTGTTAGTTTGATTTCTAATCTTTAGACATGTAGCATGTGGGCCTCTGTTTATACTCATGTGTTGGGCATTGCAGACCTCAGGGGCAAATCTGTATTTCACGATGCCCAGTGTGGCTCAGTGGATTGAGTGCCAGACTGCAAAGCGAAGGGTCGCTGGTTCAATTCCCAGTCAGGGCACATGCCTGGGTTGCAGGCCAGGTCCCCAGTAGGGGGCATACAAAAGGCAACCATACATTGGTGTTTCTGTCCCTCTCTTTCTCCCGCTCACTAAAAATAAATCAGTACAATCTCTTTTTCTTTTTAAGGAAGCCTTCAAATAAATAAATAAAAATAATGTATTCCTTAAACAAAACTCTGATTATATTATCACCTGCCTCAAAGTTTTCGATGGTGACGACTACTGTTTCCTGGGAAGCAGGGACCTCTGGTTTTTCATTATTCTGGGTCAGATGAAACAGGCAGCCAGGTGGGGCCTGCCTTTCATCATAAAAAGGATCCGTCCCAGCCCGAGTTGGCAAGACAGAAGCTTGCTGCTCAGAGCTCACTGGGGGAGCCGAGAGGACAGAAGCCAGGGCAGCCTGACAACCAGCAATTGCAGAGTCAAGCAGAGATGCTGGGAGTGCCGGCAAACAAGCATCAGGAAATCAAAGGCAAGTCTACGGTGAGTTTTCAAGAAGTGGCCACTCTGAAGAAGTTGAGATAGCAGAGCCCACACCAAGGTAAAGGAGGCTGCTCCTAGATAACTTGTTGTCTCTGTTCCCAATTTCCCCAGAGTTCCTAGGTGCTAGAACTTGACCTTTCTAGAGGGTGAACGTGAACATTAAGAACAAGGCTTAGTAATTAATTAGCAGCACTCAGCCACAACTTCTAATGAGCAACTCAGAATAATAACGAGCATACTATGTTTTTATAATCAAACTATTGATACCAGAATTGACCAACTTTGGGAAACAATCCATTGAGACCAGAGGGAAGATAAACAGGTCGAACTGAAGTTGGGGAGGTGACCTGTCGTAACTTTCTTTCCCCGTCTGATCTCGAGTCAGGTGCTCGAGCTGAGCAAGAAGATGCTGGCCTGAATCCCGGCTTAAGGCTTCTGTGGGGCACGGCTCCATCTGCCAGACAGCGCGACTTCCGATGCTCTCCTCCCAGATGTGCAGAGGTCAGGAGCTTCACAGAAGAACCGTGGTTGACTTTAAAAACAGGGAATACGGAGGAATATATATTCTAGGAAACACCTGGCATTTAAGACTAAAAAAAATTGTATGCACAGCTGTCCTGGACTTCAAAAACAGGCACCAAGGACAGACTGGACAAAATCTAGATAGCGGGCTGTGCCTTTACATAAAGTTTTTTTTTCCTCAAACTCATTGCTATGGGCTCTAGTGGAGGGACATTCTGGTACTTTGGAAGGGGTGCTGACATCTTAAGAAGGGGCAGGAAAATAGATGGTCTGTTTCTTTTCCCCCCACACTTTCCTTTCTCTTAGTTTCTATCCTTGGCCGTGTGAAGGTTACCCGCGTTCTTGTGGAAGTCATTCTTCTTATCTGTCACTGTGGTTTTCAATTCTAGAGCTTTCATTTGATCGTTTCTTTGGTTTCCATCTATGTTGAAATTCTCCAACTAATCTGTGTTTACCTTTCCCATCAGAGTCTTTAACATATTCATCATAGTTAGTTTAAATACCCTGTCAGATTGTCCCAATATCTTTGTGATGTCTGTGATGGGTTGTTGATGTGCTTTGTCTCTTGGCAATGTGCATACATGGGCTTTTTTTCCTTTTTGTATGCCTCATCATTTCATATTGAAAGGCAGCCCTCTTGTAGAGAAAAATAGAGACTGAAACAATAGTTTTAATGCCTGGAGATGGTGATACCTTTCCTTCTTCCTAGCCTTTAGTGGCCCTTGAGTTCATGTAGTCAGGAGTTGGGCTAAGTTTACTGCTACTTGATTGCTACGGGAACTTCCCATGTACCACAGCCTTCAAATTTCTCCGTGATCCCTCGTGTCCAGGGTGGGGCTGGATGGCCAGCAGGTTGCCTTTCCATCTGCTGCGCCCTCAGGGCCAGGCCTTGCCTTTGGGCAGCCCTTCAATTCTCTCTGCAGTGTTCCTTAGAGCACAGGCTGGGGGTGGGCGTCCTTTTCAATTCTGTTTACTCAGCCTTAGGCAGGCACTGTGTCTCTGGGTCTCTCTGCTTCTCAGTGCTCCTGTCTCTCTTTTAGCTATAGGTCTGGGCCAAGTAGCTCTTCAGACCCCTCCCCAGAGACAAAGAGTTTTTCTTCTGTTTCCTTCAACAGTGTCCTAAGGGTGGGAGTGTGCCCCCTTCCCATCCTGCACTGCATGGGACTTTTCCTCAGGGCTTTTCCCAAGCGGAGTTATAACGGGAATGAATGTGCTACATGTTCACATTAGTCTGACCAACCATAAAGCAGATCCAAAGTGAGAATGTACTAGCAAAGGAAGCTTAAAAAAGAATTTATATAAAATGACCCACGTTAATCTTAGTAAATGTTAAAACCAGCTTGTTACTCTGATCTGATTTTTCTCTCAAAACTAGAGGTGGCATGTTAAAAGTTTTGTGTGTGTGTGTGTGTGTGTGTGTGTGTTTTAATATACTTTACAGTTCAACAGTTTCTGCTCCTGTGTGAAGCTAGGAAGCAGCCTGACACCGACTGCCCAGTCACAAGAATTCAGCTGACAGAAAGACAGGTGGCCCCCTCAAGGATGCTGACCATAAAGATCCATACAAGGCCTACCATAAAGATCCATAGGAAGATGTCCTATACAGCCTGCGCATCCTACACACCCTGCATACCCTCCATGTCCTCAATTCCAGTTTTCTCTCCCCTTCTTTCAACCCTATAAAATTTGCTAGCCTGACCAGGGGCGCTAAGATGGGCTTTGGAACAAGAGTCCCCCATTTTCTCAGGTGGCCCGCACTTGAATAAAACCCCTTCCTTCTCACCAGCACCTGTCTCACAAGTCTGGCTTCCATTGTGGCAGCCAGACCCGCATTTGGTCTCAGCGTTTGGTGAGCCAGGAAGGAGGGAGCAAGGACCCTGGTAAGCCCTGGGGAGTTTGAGCTGGAGTCTCCAGCTGCCTGTGGCAAGCCAGCCCCAGAGAAGGGGCAATTGGGACTTTCCAGCAGCTGCAGAGAGTTCATTTACTTGGGGAATTTCCCTGCTCTCCTGCCGAAGGCACTGGCTGGGAGAAGGAAACAGGCTGTGGGGAGCTGACAGGCTCTGTAACTGAGTAAGTTGAACCAGTGTGCACACCAGGAGTTTTCTATCGTTGCCATCTGGGCTCTTTACCCATCTGGACTTGGCAACGAGTCATCTGCAGTGTCGTCTGGGCAGAGGATAAGACTCCAAGACTTTAATTCCAATTCCTTCATGGGAGGAAGTTATACAATGGGGTAAATACAGCTTATTCAATAAACGGTGTTGAGAAGGTTGGACAGATAGATACGGGCCGAAAAATGAAACTAGACCACCTCTTTACAACATGCACAAGAATAAAATGAAAATGAATTAAAGACTTAAAGGTAAGACCATAAAAATTTTAGAAGAAAATATAGGCAGTAAAATCTTGGACTACTCATAGCAATAGTTTTCTGATATAGCTTATTGGGCAAGGAAAATAAAAGAAAAAAATAAGCAAATGGGAATACATCCAAATAAAAAGGTCTTGCACAGCAAATGAAACCATCAACAAAATGAAAAGACAACCCACTAAATTGGAGAACATATTTGCCAATGATAAGGGGTGAATATCCAAAATTTATAAAGAAATTATACAACTCAATACAAAAAACCACAGACAATCCAACTAAAAAATGGGCAAAATACCTGAATAGACCCTTCTCCAAAGAAGACATACAGAGGGCCAACAGAGATATGAAAAGATGTTCAATGTCACTAATCATCAGAGAAATACACATTAAAGCCACAATGAGATATCACTTCATACCTGTCAGGATGGCCATCATCCATAAATCAACAAACTAGTGTTAGTGAGGATGTGGAATAAAGGAAACCCTCAGTGGAAAGCAATATGGAGTTTAAAAAATTAAAAGTGTATCTGCCTTATGCCCCAATGATCCCACTTCTGGGAATGTATCTGAAGAAACCCCCAAACAGTCATTTGAAAGAACATGTGCACCCCTGTGTTCATTGCAGCGTTATTTACCATAGCCAAGACTTGAAAGCATCCCAGTGCCCATTATTATATGAGTGAATAAAAAAAGCTGTAGTACATTTACCCAATGGAATACTACACAATTGTAAAAATGAAAGAAATGTTAACCTTTTGGGAAGTATGAATGGACCTGGAGGGTATTATGTGAAGTGTAATAAGCCAGTCAGAGAAAGACAAATGCCCATTTGATTTCACTCATGCGTGGAATCTAATGAACAAAACAAACAAACAAAATAGAAACAGACTCAGAGAGAGAACGGACTGACAGGTGTTGGAGGGGAAATGGGTTGGAGGCTAAGTGAGAAAGGATAAAGGGATTAGGCAAAAAGAGAAAAACTGATAGACACAGGCAACAGTGTGGTGATGGCCAGAATTTCGAAATGGGGACAGAGGAAGGTATAAGAGGGTAAAGAGGTGATAAATGGTGACAGAAAGACACTTGGGTGGGGAACAAGCAATGCAACACATAGACGACATATTACAGAACTGTACACTTGAAACCTATGTAATTTTATGAACCAATATCACCTCAGCAAATTCAATTTAAAAAATAAAATTACATCATCATCATCGGTTGTGATTCCAGGGAGAGCTGACGGTGTGAATCCCGTTCAAGCCCCTCCACAACCAGAGGAAGTCACCTGCAGGCATCAAGCATGGAAGCTGAAGTTGGAGAGACGAACTAAATGGCCCAGAGCCCCAGCGCGTGGACACCGGAGCCGGGATTCGAACCCAGTCCGATTCCGAGGCGTGCGCCCAACGCTTGCGCCTCCACGAAGGACCTTGGGTGGGGGGCTCCCTCATCATCTTCCCATTTCTGCGTGTCCTCCCGAGGCCCTTCCCAGCTCTGTGTGGTGACCTGGGCTCTGACACAAACTTGTGTGTGTGACTTCAGGAAAGTCCCTCTCCCTCTCCGGCCACAAAGTTACTTTCCAAAAGGGGTCCCGTGCAGGCCCTCAGAGAGCACCCACCGTATTTCTGGTACTTGCAAGGGCTCACTCTTAAGCATCTTCTGACCTTAGCTCTTGCCTGGCGGGCTGGGAGCTCACTCTGGTACGCCATAGGCGCCTAGTCAATGTTCATGGAAAACAGTGAGTGTATAATATGCTCTGTTACTCCTTACTGAGCACCTGTGGGGCGTCAGACCAGTGTTAAGGTTGACCTTACCTGACCTTGTGACAACACCTGGGAAGAGAGTGTCCTACTTACCGTTATTTCATACAGGGGTCTGCCAGCACCTCTGGGTCAAGGGCCCAGCCAAAGTTATATTACGTGCAAGAAGGAATACTTAGAAGTCCTGATTTAAGGACTTCCTTGTCCTGTGTGTGTGTGTGTGTGTGTGTGTGTACCAATGGCTGTGTTCTGAATGAATATCCACCTATTGCCAAATCTGCCCATGGACTTAAACTATTCTGGGGGAAGATCTCAAATATCTTCAGTTTTGCTTCCAAAGAAAGTGCTATGAAGCCATGAAAAGACAGGGAGGAAACTTAAACGCCTATAACCAAGTGAAGGAGGCCAACCGGAAAGGCCCCATACTGCACGATTCCAACTGTAGGACGTTCTGGAAGAGGCAAAACTTTAAGACAATAAACAGATCAGTGGGCACCCGAGGTTAGGGGGAGGGAAGGATGGGTAGGCAAACCACAGAGGACTTTTAGGGCAGAGAAACAATTCTGTATGGCACCGTAAAGATGGATACATGTCCTTACTTTTGGCAAAACCCACAGAATGTAAACACCACATGTGAACCCTAGTGAAAGCTGTGGACGTCGGGTGGCTCTGACGTGTTTGTGCAGGTTCATCGATTGTGACCGCGTGCTGCTCTGGCGGAGAACACAGCGGTGCCGATCTCACGAAACATGTACATAAAAATGTGTATAAACAAGATTATAAACACTGGCATTTTGTTAATTCTGCTTTTATGATTGGCACAGAAGAAATCTGTACGTTTGTTAGTGTTTCATTTACTGCTGCAAAGTTTAAAGAGCGTGTTAAAGCTTTCTGTATCCGCCGTGTGGGCACTTTGTAAGACATTGATGATGGGTCGAGAGAGTTGCACACGGGAGCTCTTCTTATGACTTATTCCATATTATCTTTCCTTTTCTAAAACATTGAATTAAATCTGTTCATTTCAACTCTTCTAAATTAAAAAAAAACCCAATGCTGTGGATGGGAAAGGCAGCAATGGAAGCTCTCTGTGCTTCCCACTCGATTTTGCTATAAACCCACAACTACTCTTTAAAAACAGGTGTGGGAATGTTTTGTGTGTCTGCACATATACATGTACATTCAGTCACACATATAACATATTCCTACGAAACACAGTCACCCCTTTTGCCACGATATAAAAAACACGCGATTGGATCAACTTACTAATGCACATGCATACACACCTAATATCCAATTTGAGACTCTCTGATGTGGATGTAATGCACAAGAGATTTTCTAAAACTTTCTAACTCATTCGCCACTCCATCTAGACTCTTTCAGAAGGCACAAGATAAGCCATTGACATAAAATGTTTTTCATCTCGCTCTCAGCTGAATTGCGCGGTAGATACAGCGGCGCCCAGGCCCTTCGCGGCCGGCCCCGCTGGAGGCCCGGCTCAGGCGCCGCCGCTCGTGCGCCCGGGCCGCTGCCCCCTCCCGCTAGCGAGGCGAGGTATGCGTACACGTTTCAGGAATTCAGGAGGCACCTGACAGATGATGAGAATTTTCCAACAACTTTAGGTGCCTCTGGAAACTCATGCACATAAAGAAAAACACTGAACGGACGGCACTTTTATTGTGCACAAGAATTACAGTAAACGAAGCTTAAAATGGTGGCTCAAGTATAGTTATTTAGGAAAATCCCGCTCTCATATATCAAACAGATCAAGGTCCAAGATGAAAATGTATGTGCACTTTATAAAACACATCAGCTCCTTGGAAGGGAACTGCGTCTCCCACATGCACACTCTATAAACTCACAAGCATAAGCAATCCGTTTGTCTTCATATAGCCCTCAACCACTTCATTCCCAAAGACTTGCTTAATCCTTTAAATATAACTTACTTCTGGGGTGGCAAGTTTCTCAGTACATTGTTTAACTTCTTAGGAGCCTGAAGCTCGAAAGCAACATGTGGACAGCTCTGAGAGTCTATGGATAAATTTTGACATAAAAGGTTCCCAGAACGCACAGGGGTGTGAAGGATCCTACCTGGCAGCAATACCGATGCAGAGAGAGGCACAGGGAGGCCAGGAAGCCCATTCTCCTGTCTCCCCCTGGGATGGCACCACCTCCCGGCCTGTGTCACCGGGCGGCGGACAGAAGGCTGTGGAGTTGGGCAGGCGCGGAGCAGTTGGACTGCTTGCAGTCAGGATGTTGAGACCGCCTTGTTATTTTAGCAAAGTGAATTTAATATGGACAAGTTGTTAACCACTTCTTAAAGATCTTTAAAGACAAAAAGGAGACACTAATCTCACAGAGAAAGCAAATGCGGGAAGCAGCTCCCACCCCTGGTCTGGGGGACAGGAGAGAGGCAGGGATGACCGGAACTGCGGAGCTTGCAGGAAGCTTCCAGTCAAGATGACAGAGTAGACAAACGCGGGGTCGCCTGCTCCCACAACCGCATTAAAGGTTACAGCTCAACTACCGAACAGCCGTCGCTGAGAACTGCCCGCAGTCTAGCTGAACAGACACCCTGTAACCAAGGATATGCAGGAGAAGCCCCATGGAGACAGATGGGAGGGGCAGAGATGGGGACAAGCTGGCCCCGCACCCACGTGTGGTGGATGAAACCCAGGAGGGATGTCTTGGCTGCGGAGGTCCCCCCTGCGGAGCGAGGGTCCCAGTCCCACACCAGGCTCCCCAGCCCAGGGTCCCAGTGCCAGAGAGAAGTCCCCGTAATGTCTGACTGTGACAACCAGCAGGGACTGTGGCTGAGTGAGACTGGGGAGTCCAAGGCGTTCCTCTCCAAGGGCCCAAACACAGACATATTCGCTGGCAGACTCACCCGCGCTGAGCTCCAGCACTTGGGCAGCAGCTCAAAAGGCACCTGAAAAATACTTCTGGTTTTGCAGTGAGGGCCAGAGGGGCAGCTTTGTCGCAGACAGAAGTGCTGGCGGAAGCTATTGCTCCTTCGCTGAGAGCCCCCGCAACCTAGCAGTTTCAGGCAGGTGCTGTGAGTCTCCACCAACCTGGCTCCCACGGTTCACCCCACCCTGGTGATCCCCTGAGACCCTGCCCCGCCCAACTTGAAGGCCCACCCAAGCCACTTCCAGTAGCTTTTCCATGCAAATGGCCACACAAACGAGTGAAATCTTGCCAACTGCAGCAGCACAGATGGGCCCAGACGGTGCTGTGCGAAGTCAGTCAGAGGGAAAAAGACAAATGCCAGGTGATTGCACTTATATGTTGAATCTAAAAAACAGCAAAGCAGAAGCAAACTCATAGATACAGAGACCAGTTTGATGATTGCCAGATGGGAGGGGGGTAGGACCCAGGGAAAAGGGGGGCGGAGTTAAGAGGTACGTGTTGGTAGTTACAGGGCAGTCATGGGAACGCCGAGTCCGGCAGAGGGAATAGAGGGCATAATATTGCAATAACCATGTGTGGTGTCAGATGGGAGCGAGATTTATCGGGACGATCCCTGAGGAAGTTAGAGCAATGTCTAGTCACTAGACCGTACACCCGAAACTAATATAATATTGCACATCGTCTGTAATTGAAAAATAAGAATTATTTAACATCTTGGAGAGAACATCCTGCGGCTCTTGGACCCAGACGCAGGAGGAGGGAGGCTGCCGGCCTGCCCTGCGAGGGACCTGATCAGGCCGCCTCTGCCTGCGGGGAGGAAGCTGCCGCCTGGAAACTGCCCCGGGCGAGGAACGGAGGCTGGGGTGGCACCGATAGCCGCAGGGGGCGAAGGCGGAAGGAGGGCACTCCGCCTCCCTTCGTCCTTCCAGGCCCCTCCAGGGAAAGGCCACAGGAGGAGCCGCAGGGGGCACAATGACGTGCGGTGTCCGGCGCCTCCAGCCCCGTGTCCCACAGCGGAGGAAGGACCGCTGAAATAACTCTGCAAAAAGAGAGGTCGTCGGGGCACGAGGCAGCGGGACAGGGATCAGGAAGTCAATTACGAGTCAGAGGGCCGCGTTGAAAGAGGAGGGTCCGCGGCAGGAGCTAGACCGCTGACAGCACTGGGCCCCGGAAGGCTCATCGGTACAAGTCCTCTGTGAAAGCTTTGTGCACCTTCAAAGGGGAGATCTTAGCAAAGTCAATGCGCTTGCCTCTCTAACCCTTCCTCGGAAGGGATTTGAACCTTAAGCCAAAAAATGGAACAGCTTTGTCCCCCTTTAACATAAACACCCTGCGAACGTCTTTGAAGTGGCCGCTTCAGTGTCTGCTGCAGTCCTTCAAGGACTACATCCTTTCTGCCACCTCGGGACAGAGCGGTGATCGGATCCTGCCAGCTGTATTTGGAAGACCACTGCGGGGCCATTAAGAAAAGGAGCAGTCTTGCTCTGGTTTTCCTAAATGCAGGACTCGAGGCTCAGCACGTGTAAGCAGGGCCACACACGGGAACAGCGTGTTCTGTCCTGCACGTCCTGGAGCTCCTCGCATTTGTGCCAGAGAATGAATCCCGTCCTCAAATGCCATCACTGCTCTGCTTCCCTCCTACTCCTGTGACGATTACCGGTTTCATCACAGCTTCCCCCCTGAGCCACAGTGACAGAGGAGTGAGCGCAGAGCTCGACATCCCGCGGCCGCGGAGGTTGGAGAGCTGCGCTCGGCCGCCAGGCTCCATTCCTTCCTGCCGAAAAGTGACATTTCCTCCCAACTGATACCTGTCCCCTTCTCCCAACCCACACGGCGGTGAAATGCTCTTCTGTAAAAAGAGCAAAAGGCTAATTAAACAAGAATATTGTCAGGAAATACCAACATGAAGATATAATAGCCTAAAAATGGTGTCCGCGTCATTAAAACTCAGATGCATAGGTAGTGAACTTTTTCCAAATTTTGATTTTCTTTTCTTCTCTCTGTTTTAACTTTATTTGATTACCGACGCTTTTACAGATGCCCTCATCCCCCGCCCCTTTGCCCGCCTCCACCCAGCCCCCGCCCCCGCTTCCCTCTGGCCGTCACCACGCTGTTGTCTGTGTCTGTGGGTCACGCATGTAAATCCTTTGGCTGATCCCTTCCCCTTCTTCCATCCAGCCCGCCCCCCTCCCCTCTGACAGCTTAGAAGCAAAGAAATGCAGTGGAGGTCATAGTCTGTCTCATCCCTTCGCATCGGAGCACAAGGAATCAGAGCAACGGCCGGGTAGTGAGTCAAACAGTAATTTAAAAGAAAATTTGGGAAGGAGAAGCTGAAAACAGGAGACAGCAACTCCGTGAACCTTCAGAGTGTCTGTTCACGCAAAACTAGCGTTGAACCTTGGTTGGCCCCTTAACCTCTAATGTGACCTCTCGCTGGGTGTCGCTGCCCATGAGTGTGATGGGACCTTCCTCCTCGTTCTAAAGCGGGGGTGAGATAAATGGGTCAGCAGTGGGTCTCCTCAACCGCCACTTCTAAAGGCTCTGAGACTTCCAGTTTGGGATTATAAACCCAGAGACAGAGCTAACGGAGGGGTAGCCTCCCTCTAAAAGCTTGGTGACTTATTAGTAATCCTGCATTGAATTGGTACGTCATTTCCAGGGTGAGAATAAGATAAAGCATATTTTCACACGGCAGCTTCTGGGAAGAATGCAGGAACCCCCCAAAATAAAAATGCTTGTAGATCCCCAGAGTTCTCAAAGCACAGGTCAAACAGACGGCCCGCAGGCTGCTTTGTGAAACAGGGGTCTGGGGAGAGACGTTTCAGGCCCGACAGTGACTAACAGACTGTGGAGCAAATCAAGACCATGGAATGGATGTGTACCAGCCTCTGTCCCCTTCAGAACAGCAGGATATCTACACCTTAGGGGCCACGTCCTCAAAGGGAAACGTTTTGTCTGTGAGGAGGAGATGAAAAAACAACAACAACAAAAAAAACTGGCAGAAGCACCAAAAGGTGTTCAAATCAATGAGTTCAAAACTGTTTTGAGCAGTGGGAAAAACGTCTCGCTAGGTGTACTGCATCAAATGGAGAGGACTTGAAAGGCGACTGAAGTTTCCGCGTGTAAGAAAAAATACACACGTTTTTAGAAATAAATTCTGGGTTTGTTGGGTCCCCCCTTGTATCGTAAGTGTATCAAAGGTGACTGGTTAAACCTGTGAAACTGGAAAGAATTCCACGGTGAGCGTGTGCTCACGTGTTGGCAGACTGCAGCTTGACCCAGCTCTGTGACCACCTCTGGGTGGACGTGTGGGCGCTCTTTTTCCCTCTTGGGTGGTGCTGAAGATACAAATCCATCAATGTGAATTAGACCACTTGCATAAAGTATATAATGCTACATCCTTTGCGTTGGGGTGTGCCAAGAAATAAGTGGGCTTTGGAAAATTACAACTGTTGGCATAAATTAATACACATAGTTACTAACTCTTCTCTACTTTAGGCTTAAAGTTTTCTGAAATTTGAGAAAATGTGGGGATTTTTTTTTTTTTTAACATTTACATTTCAGTTGTAATTTCCTTGGCTTGAGGAGAAATTTCTTTGTAGCTTCCTTGGATTTCAAGCAAATTTCCTTTGAAAGACTAAATAATTCCAGTTAAAATTTCATTCCCCTCAAAAGCACCCTTTAGTGTCTTGATGGGTTTGTTGCAGATTAAACACTGATACATAGAAGAAAATTATAATGACAATATGCCAGCGCTTAGAAGTTGGATGAAAGTTTTAAGCTTTTTAATAATTTTGGCTTACCGCTGCTACTGCTCACTTAGCAGAACAGGTGGAGGTAATAAATCCACACTCATTTTCTAGTGAAAGCACAGAATGAAGTAATTTTGAAAGGATTATTACACCCTTTTATTTCTAAAAAAAAAGTAGAAGGTGATGAAGCACATGGTCCAATACCTGTGGAATCTTAAACAACATTTGCGGTTGACTCAGAAAGAAATTTGTCAGTAAATTTGGCCTTTAATCTTTTGAGATGAACATATGTTTTATCTTACTCTCACCCTGGAAATTAAATACAAAAGTGTGGGCATATGCAGGGTTCATTATGACTCGTCTCCAAAATTGCAGATTCTTGTATAACCTCTTAAATTACCATGTTTCTCTTTGTGCAAAACACTCTGGACCAGCCCTTCAAATGTCCGAAAATTATAATGACTATTTTAATATGCGCCAATATAAAGTGAACAGAAAGTGTAACTGAAATGTGCTATCTGGACTATTTTTATGGTTTTGCTTTTGTGAACAAGGGCCCCATTGTAAAAGCTTATAAAGAAATTGTCAGATGAAGTTTCTGGGTGGAAATCTGGACCTTGCAATCTTGTACACATTTAAATAATTTTTTTTACTGTCTATTCAGTTGTACCTTCTAAGATGCTATTAATATTGAAGTTAAATTATAATTTGATCTGAAAACTCTCACTATCCCAGAAATCTTTTCTAACAATTTACCTGAAGCTTTTTAAATATCCAATAAAAGTATGCTTTGAGCTAAATCTGATTTGCATAACAAGTCTTATTTTTTTGCCTCACTTCTGCATCTAGAGTTTCTGAAAAAAACCCATTCTTTTCCTTACAACTCTGCACCTCAACAGCAGACTCATAAACTATTAGTGTTCACCAAAGGTGACTGGGCAAGTGAAAGGCCTTTACTACCTGAAAGATGAAGAAAGGGAAGCTTTTACATAGAGACGGATTTTTAAAATACTGTACTATTTTAAAAGCAAAGGAGAGTAAGTATTACCAGTAAATCTTTTGGAGTAAAATCAGCATCCTGAAGATTAATGGCATCATGAACTGGATAGGATGAAAAGAGATTCTAAGGCAAGGGATTCTGTGTGATAATCCCATTACATTTCCCTGTGGTCTCCGGTAGAAAAGCCAGACTTTCTCGTTCTTTTCCAGCAGCCAGGGTTTACTCTGCAGCAGCCGGCATGGAAAACCATCTGAACTTCTCACACTCCGGGGCTCACTCCAGATGCGTGGGCAAAGAGACAGGAGGGAAGAAAGGAGCAACAAGAAGGGAAACATAAATCACAGCCTCCCCTGTATTCTCACAGTCGCTTCATCTTCCGATCTGCCTTTAAGCACATCAACCCCAGGTCCCAAATAGGACGAGTAACAACCCATAGGCTTCATTGCAGCACGTGTGAGGCGTAGCAGAAATGTGGAAGCCCATGTTTTGTGCTGAAGTTAAATAGTATAAATATCAAATGCCGTAGGTAAGATACATTTGGATGTAAATGGTCGTGAACGCGGGGTTTACACACATCTTACGCTGAAAAAGAACTGAAAGCCAAATAAACACAGGCTCAAGTAAATTGGTCTGGACCTCGAGAGCGGCAGCCCGGCCTCGGGCTCAGGTGCGCGGGCCTTGCCAGACGGCTGCCCCGGGGCCCCGCCCCGGGGGGCCGAGCACCCGTCCCCGCAGCCGCCAGGGGAGAGCTGGGCTCACTGCGGGGAGAACCGTTCTAGCAAAAGTAGCTCCCCTCCCCCACTTCCATCACATCACTCTGTTCAGTGTTTCTGGACCTTTCACTAAAGGAAATTGTTTATGTACTTATTTGTTCATGGATTTACTTATTTATTTATATGCGTGTGCCCCCCACTACTAAATGCAAGCTGCACGAAACAAGGACCGTATCTCTCTGGTTCACCACTGAGTGTGCAACACCCAGGACAACAGATAGGACAGAGTGGGTGAAATATTGGCTGAATGCATCAATGAGTATTCCAAATTCACCAAAAGGGGCACTCCAAACCACCCTAGTAGACATGGAGCCCATATTATTTTAAAAGACTGATTAAATGAGAAATTAAAACAGAGAAATATTGGTTGGCGCAAGTGTGACAGAAAATATCCTAAGGGCCACGTAGCATAATGCAAGGCTTGAATGTTATTCATAGTGCGGGGGTGGGGCACAGCCAAAGAAGAGGGAGAGGAGAGCATTCCTCTCTACCTAGACAAGAGCTTGGCCGACTGAGAAGCTGCTATTGTTCCAGGAAGGCAAGTCCAACCAAAAGCCATTTCCTGCCTTCCAATCATATGTCTAACATGGCGGACATTATTGGCTTCATTTTAAGCCACAGCAAGACATATGTAATTGCTTCTTTGAGCAAATGGCTCAGCTTTGATGAAGCACTCTACCTCTCCTGACGTTTTCAGTGTGTGCTGTAATGTGAGCAGTGCATTCATAGGCCTTCACTCATTTCTGGGCTTGACGCTCCAATTCTATTTTTCCAGTGGGAAGTTTAGACAAACGATTGGGCAAAACAGCTTCTTGCTCTAGAGCACAGCCATTCTGTGCCTATTCCCAGAAAAAGAAGATTGAATTCTGGGAGGTCGCTAAGCTAAAATTTTCTTGCACATAAGCCTGTTAGCATCAGTTTCATTCAACTAATATCTTCTGCTGGACAATAAAATAACAGCATTAGAAACATTAAAAGGCCACCCATTAAAATAATATTCTTATGACTATATTAAAAACCATCATGACACAATATATAATACCCTGATATAGTGTTCTAACTGGTTTTATGTTTCATACTTTTCTAAATTTAAATATTTAAAAATTTTCCTAAGAAAACATACAATTTTAGAAAGAAAAATTATTTAAAATTTTTAGATTCTTCAAGATCTGGAGAAATATAAATTCCTAAATGGAAAACTTTAAGTTTTATTAATTAAAAAAATAACTTAACTTTGGAATGGAGGTAAAAATCAGAATTGGCCTGATACTTTGATTATTGTGTTTCTCATTTTCATACATGGCATGTGTGAGGCTGTGAGGAAAATAAAGGTGTGTTAACCCTTTGCTAAAGCGATTGTTTATTATCCCCTTCCTAATACTAAACCACCCCCCAGAAAAATGTGGCCTCAGAAGGGAAATGAATGGAAGAGTTCATTAACCTCCTTATTTGAGACTTGAGAAAATTACATTACTTGTCAAAGTTACTCAACTTTGTTGGTCTTTGACACTTATCCTATATTGTTTTATAACCTTATCAATGTCTGCAAATAAAATCTATTGCTTTCTTGACAGTGTACTTCTTAAATGCTTTTAGGCCTAAGGGCAGTATTTTTCAAGTTGAATTTGCTTAAGCCACATATTTTGTATTCAAGCAGATGTTCATGAAATATTCATATTGAGTTTATGTGGATTATAATTGCATGTATTACAGATGGTTTCAGATGAATCTGCAAACCGTTTTCTTCTCACTTAAAAATGTACCCAGAATAATATTTAAAATACAATTACGCATCTAATAAATACATACAGTTGTTTGAACAACTTCTGCGCTGTCAGTCGTTGACAGGAAAATGTAACCTGGCATTCTTTGGTCCTCCCTCCAGGAGGCAAAGTGTTTACTCAGAGTCAGCACAGTCTTCCTGGGATGTCTTCTTCCATCATTGTGGGCTGTTTTTTGTTGGTTTGTTTTTGTTTTTGAGATACTTTTCTGCTCCTTGTCAGGTAAAAACAGAGTTCAAATATATATCTCTTTTTCCTCTCAGGAGTTAGGTGGGTGTATTTATTTGGAGCAGGTATTCTTAAATCCAAATCAATGAGGTGATGGTTTGCCAACTTGAATTCTGAGAAGACCAAGGTGCGTTCTCCTGGGTGGGATCACATTCATTTTTTAATGACTGTTTCCTTAGAGTACTTTTATATTCACAGCAAAATTGAGAAGAATTTGTGGCGATGTCCCCTACATCCCCAGCCTCTACACATGCACGGCCTCTCCCTTTAGCAACGGCCTCCACGAGAGTAGCACGCCTGTTACACCTGATGCACCCACATCAGGAGGCGCATAATAATCACCCCAAGCCCACAGCATACATTAGGCTCCAATGTATGGACACATACACATGTGTTGTACACATTTGAACAAATGGATAAGGACATGTACCCAACATTACAGTATTGTAGAGCATCTTCACAGCCCTAAAAGTCCTCTGTGCTCTGCCTACTCATCCCTTCCTTTCCCATAACCTTTGGCAACCTACTGATCTTTTTCCTGTCTTCATAATTTTGCCTTTTCAAAAAGGTCATGATAGTTGGAGTCTACAGTATGTATAGCCTTTTCAGATTGGTTTCCTTCCTTAGTAACAGGCATTTAAGGTTCCTCCAGGTCTGTTCATGGCTTGATAGATTGCTTCTTTTTAGCACTGAATAACATTCCATTGTATGGATGTAACATAGAGTATCTGTTCATCTACTGAAGGGTGTCTTGGTTGCTTCCGTCTGTGGCCTTAGAATATATAAATTTTATATAAGTGGAATCAATGGATATGTACTTTGTCTGCCTTCATTTATTCCAGAAGGTGTGTAGTGAGATCATATTATGGTTTTAATTTGCATTGTCCTGACAATTAATGGGGTGCACACCTTTTTACATGTCTATTTATCTTCCCCATATCTGCGTTCATGGAGTATCAGAGTCTTTTGTATATTTTTAAATTGAGTTATTTGAGTTCTTCTTACAGAGGCATGTGTTCTCTCTGTGTTCTAGGTACAAGCCTTCCTCAGATATATGTCAGGCAAAAATTTTCTCCAAGCCTATGACTTGCTTTCTCATTTTTATGACAGTGTTTTTTAGAGAGTAAATTTAAATGAAACCCAATTTGTTGAGTTTTCTTGATAATTTATGCTTCTTTTTTTGGTATGTTGTATTTAAGAAAACTTTCCCAAACCAATGTTACTAAAATTATAACTATTATAATTATGTATTTTCTAGATGTTTTGTAGTTTTAGGTCTTACATTTAAATCTATAATCCATTTTGAGTTAAGTTTTGTGTATGTTGTAAAAGTCAAGTTTTATATTTTTTGTCTATAGCTGACAATTGTTAAGGTTTGTTGAAAATATTAATTTTCTATTGAACTGCCTCAGGATCATTGTCAAAGCTAACTTACCATATGTGTATCATTTTCAATATTTCCTGTTCCATTTCATATATGTCTATTTATAACATTTTACTAACTTTATAAGAAGTCTTACTATCAGAAAATTTAGGTCCTCCAACTTTGAACTTCTTTTGGCTATTCTTGATGATTGGTTTTTCTACACAAATATTACAATTAGTTTGTGAATTTATATAAAAATACTATTTGAGATTTTGATTAGTATTGAATCTCTAGATAAAGCTGTAGAGAGTAGATTTCTTAACATTCTGAGTCCAGCAAACCACAAATATGGTATCTTTCTTCCATGTAGTTAGGTCTTCTTTAATTTTTCTCAGTAACTTACTGGATTATAATGTTTCCTGGCATTGTATATTGTGCTGGAGGTGCTTTCAGCCTTTTGAATCTTTGTGTTTATAATTTTCATAAAATTTGGAGAACTTTTAGCCACTATTTCTTTAAGTATTCCCTCTTTCCGACCTTGTCTTTAATTTTTGGAACTTCAATTTCAAGCAAGTCAGATTAGACGAGGTCTGTCCAGGAAAAGCCCAGCCATTGTTAATATAACAACCTGGCAGTCAAGGAGAGTGGACTGGAATGTGCAAGAGTGAACAATGACTTCACTGTATTAGTCAGTGAGGGCAATAGACGCCACTGAGTGAGCATGTGCACTGTGTGGTTGTCACATTCAAAATGACTGAGTAGTAGAGCAACAAACCTGCATTAAATTTTGCATTAAGCTTGAACATCTTTCTGTGGAAAGTATTCGGATGTTTTAGAAGGCTTTCCAGGACAATGCAATGCGTACAGTGCAAATAAAAGTGTGGCACAAATGCTTCAAAGATGGTTGAGCATCTGTTGAAAGTGATTCGCGTTCTGGAAGGCCTGCAACAAGCAGAACACCTGAGACTGTTGAACTCAGCCCCATTACAGCTCAGACTTGGCGCCTTGTGACTTCTGGTTTTTCCCAAAATTAAAATCACCTTTGGAAGGGAAGAGATTTCAGACCGTTGATGAGACTCAGGAAAATACAACAGGTTGGCTGATGGCGATTCCAATAGAGGATTTTGCAAAGTGTTTTGAACAGTGGAAGAGGCGCTGGGAGAACTGCGTGAGGTCCCAAGGTGCCTACTTTGAAGGGGACTGAGGCATCATTGTCGCATGTACAATGTTTCTTGTATCTTGTATCTTCTTCAATAAATGTCTGTTTTTCATAGTGCATGGCTGGATACTTCCTGGACAGGCCTCTTATTACCCCAAAGGTTATTTTGTAGTTTATTTTTTTTTCTCTGTTTGCTTCATTTTGAACAGATTCTATTGTTATGTGTTAAGTTCTCTGATCTTGTCTTTCACCAGTGTCTAATTAGCCCCATCCCATTCTCAGTATTTTTCATTTCGCTATTGTATATTTTTATTTCTGGAAGATCCATTTGGTTCTGATTCTTTATTTCTTGCATTTCTTTCTCTTTACGCTCATCTTTTCTTTTATGTTCATGAACTTGATAGAGTAAAATTCCATGGGGAATGGAGCTTTCACGTGTAGGTGCAAGTATGTAGCTGTTCTGGGACTATTTGCAGATTTTGCCATGGGTTAGAAGGTATGGATCTGGCCTGGGCTCATGGTGAAGTTCACTGCTGGGGGCTAGGAATCCGATTAAGGGCCTCAGGGGGCTGGGGTGAGAAAATTGGAGACTTCAGGATCTTCAAACATATGACCAGTTTCTTGGCAAGTAGGTAAACAAGCAGTCTCAGATCACCTTAAACTAAGTTCAAGGCTAGACTAATCTCTTAAAGGACACATGCAAATCAAACCTTGGCTTTAATTTCATGCAAGGGTTCATATACTTCTGATTCACCTTTACTTTGATCTTGTAGCTTGTGTGCCCAGTTATTTCAAGGAAGGTCTTCTGTAGATACAATAGCTTATGGTGGCCCTGAATATTGTTTTCTGTTTCTTTTACTCTCTGAGGTGAACAAAATAAAATAAAATCCAAGATTGACAAATCCTTGTTACCACATCACCTCCAGACTCTTCAAATCGCCTTTATCTCTCTGGTCTTTTTCTTTTTTTTTTTTTTAATTGTATGTGGCAGTAATTTGTGCAACCTTGAGACTCTTAAGTACCTTTTATTGCCCACTGTGCAATAATAGAGCTGGAACCTATATTTACGGAGGAGTTGTAATTACTCCTTCTTTGTCAGGTAGCATGATGTCAAGGTTTGTCAGTAGAGCACACAAGAGGGATGGGGAGAAGGGCAGGAATTTCTCTTTCTGCGCCTGGCGTGTTTACCTGGGAAATCTTCTTCTGCATTTCTGTAATACACCTGGCTCTTGCAGCAGCACCCAGCTTTCCAGCAGTGCTCAGTGGCTGGCAGGAATTGGGACCTCCCCATTGTCACCACCCCTTGGCACATTTTCACAGAGCCCCATGAGTGTCCTTGCCTAATATCACCCTGAAGAGCTCCATGAGGATGGCACCAGCTCATCAGGGATGGCACGTTCCCACGGATGGCTTCCCCCGTACCCCTCAGGCAGTTGTACCTGCCCTATCTCATTTGGATGTGTTCAAGAATGTGTGGTTACATCCAACTCGATTTATTTTCAGCAGGGGTGTTAATATAAATAACTTAGCTTACGTCTACTAGAGACAGGAGGCATCATTTTTCTCAAAAAAGCAATTCGCTGAACTTTGAGAGACTACGGTACAGGGGAACAGGACACAGTTTAGATTCTTAAAATAAAAATCATGCCATTCTTCTGTAACTGAAGTTTTTTTGGCTTCCCATCTGCCTCAGGAAAAGTCCAGCCTCGTTCGCTGATGGGCACAGATGACCCATCTTGACATTGCCGTAATTCTCATTCAAGACTCGTCCCTTGCCCTATTTCTACACTAACTCCAAGGTCCAGTCACTCTGACAGTTGCATTTCCCTTAGTGTGCCATGGTCTCTTTTACCTGCCTTTTGGACATGCTGTTCCAGCTGCCAGATTAATTCTTACTGACACCTCAGCTTGTAGTTTGGATGTAAGCTCTGGAAAATTCTGCTGGCCATATTTATGTGCTTCTCCTTGTTGCTTCCATGAGCTGCTTCTACTGTACATAACACATTAGATTCATCCATTGATTTAAAAGGTCCCTCATTCAGTCTACAAATATTTGTTTAGCATCTTCTTTCCCACTCAGAACCTGTGACAACGAATGTACAAAGACAAACAGAGAAACTATTACCCCAGCTGTATATTCTCGTTTGTTCTTGTCTTGTCAACGGTCGGTCTTCCATAGTCTGTCGTGAGGTTCTTGTGTTTCCAGGACCTGCATGTGATAACTACCTAATACATGTTTCTTGACTGTATTAATGAACAGGTACTATAGCCGGAAAAGGAAGAATTAGAAAGTTCCAAAAATAAAATTTGCATGGAGATATGCCAAATGTACACAAGGGTTTAGCTATATCTTTGTAGTACGTTTCAGGTGAATTTTACTTTCTTTATGTTTTTTATATTACTTGATATTTCTGGGGTGAAGGTATTTATACACATGCGAATTAAATAATTCAATGTTTTCAAAGTCTTAGAGCAACTCTGCAGCTATTCACTGCAAGCTCAAACACTTTTGTATAATTAATCTGGAGCTGCCTCAGCCCAACACCCCCTGCTGTTCCCCCGGTTCTGACAAGCAGGAGCTCAGAGGGCTCGTTGCATTAAATATATCCGTGAGGACTTTGGTTAACTGCTTCAGAAGCTGAAGTATCAATCACTGTCAAAAAGCCAGTCACTTCAAGCATATCATCCTAACAATTCCCATAACCCTCTAAATCCAGTTCTCTCTGGCAAACTTCACATCTGCATTTTATCACTTTAAAAGCCTGACATCCCTAACATTATGCTCAATAGTCCATTTCAGCGCCACCTGACCAGCAACTTGCAGTCTTGCGGCGGATGGTATTTTTAGGCTGTCTCTCTCCCCACAGCTTCCAAGGCTTGGCTTTGGTGCCTCTGGGGATGGAATATGGCAGCAAAGCTTGCGTGGCCAGGGCGCGCCGCGGCTGCCCTGAGCCGTCACTGTCAGGAAATGTCCCGGGCTGTGGTTCTCTAAGGGGCAGAACACCTGACACAGAAGCCGCTGGCAGTGACTCACTTTGTCAGACTTGTCATCTGTTCTGGTGGCAAAGGAGAAATTTGAAAACCCATCAAAGGGTGAGTCAACATTAGGGATAGAAATGTTGCCGAAATCAGGAGTCAGGGAACAACATCTTAGACACAGTGTAGGGCCCAGGTAGGAATAGGAACTGGAAGTGCACACGAAACCTCTCACTTACGCTTGTCTGTCTGGATTAACCTCTAAGAATTCAATATTCACATATGTAAAAGGGAGATGACATTAATATCAATCTTAAGGGAATGGTGTGATGCTCACCTGTGCCCAGTATATTCAGGAAGTACAATAAGTATTAGTTTTCATTTCCCCATCAAGCCAGTGAAGGAAAAAAGAAATCCTGAAGAAGTACATAACTTGGTGGTTGCTTAAATTCACTCTATTGACTTCTCATGTGTTTAGAATTTCTTCTAAGACTACGAATTATTTTTATATATTTTCTAAGTTCAGCAGAACAAGAAATAATGTTTTGGAAGTCTGGAATACACATGGGCTCAAAAAGGTCATCTGTTAAAACCGTGCAGGTCAAAACCCAGCCATCCAAACCCTTGAAGTTATAACGGCAACACCAAAGAGGCTACGCTAAAGGGAAGACGGCAGCTTGGCTGATGAATGGAGCCAGAGTTCAAGGGTGGAGGGGGACACCTTCTTCAACACCCCTCCTCCTCTCGCCGGGCCTCCCCTGACTCTTCCCGAGAAATCTACCACTTCTCAGTCCAAGGTGGGGGTGGGGGAGAAAAAGAAGGTACTCCAGGGAGACTTTTTTGTGTGTGCTTTCATCAAGAGCAGGAAGTCTGCTAGACCATGAAAGTGGGGCCGTTGCCTGATTATAGTAGAAACAGGGCACTTCAAAATAAAAGGCTAATCTTAGAAAAACCGAGTGAATGGCCGTGTCAGTCCAAGAAACTAGGCGAATTCCAGCTTCTCCGACTTCCAAGTTGAGGACTGTGTACTGTGGACCCTGAGAAAGAAGATGCCTACTAAGAAGGGCTCCTGGTAGCTGAGTGGGCTGAAATTGCAGAAACAGAGCCTGGTGGCCATTTCTACACGGGGATCTCTTGCACACAGTGAACCAGCCCTTAGAGAGGGGCCCCTGGAGCCCTAGCCAAGGGAAGGCACTGGGCCTTCCCCCATCCGACTGGCGGGGCGCATCTGCAACCCCATCAGCATCTTCACAGACCTCTCCAGGTGGATCCATTCCGACCAGGGTGGTGTCTTTTGGACCAATCCAATTGCGAGGATGTGGACTCTTCATTTGCATAACGACGAACCAATCAGGAACCAGGAGCAGGGACCTCTGACTCTGTAAGCCAGCTCCCCAGCCGCTCGCTGGGAGAGCTCATGTTTCCCTTTGCACCAAAGACAGCGGACTGCGTCTCCCTGGCTGGAACCCAAACAGCAAAACACCCGGCTGCGGCAGAGCGAAGCAAAACAGGCAAAACAGCGCAGGGTGGAGTGGAGCGGAGCCGGTCCCAGCGGTGCTGTCTGGCCGCGGGCCTCACCCTGGGCTCAGCCTGGCCCCTAGACATCCGCCCAGGCATGCGTCCTCATTGCTCAACTGGGTCACTGCTCTGCGGATCTCTCAGCCACGCTGTGGCGCAGTTGAGCTGTTCGCAAGAATGGAGTTTCCTTCTTCACCACGCCCCAAACTGTGGGTTCCTGTTGATGTGGAATTGGCACGGACACCCATCTACTGACAGTAGGTTGGGAAGAATGGCAGGTGCATCTAAATGAAGAACTCCATGAAGGCGCATGACTGAATCTCAACAGAATTCCTAGTAAAGTTCTCAAGGCACAAGTAGAATTGTGACATGATGCAATTAGAAGTAGTCTTAATTGAGAAACAATCAGAGTCTCTAACAACGTTGTTGCTGCACTCAAGTAAGCAATTTAAACATCACAGCCATCCCACGATTAAGTTACTTGGGTTTGCAGCAAAATAAATCTGAGACTCCAAGAGATTAAATAAATCAGTCAAGGTCCCACGGTAAGTTGCAGTGACATTATTCAAACCCAAAGCTTATGCTCTTCATCAACTCACTGTACTAGTCCAATGGCGTTATTTTAAAACACATGTTGTTACTTAAGGACACAATATTATTCATCCCTAATAGTTAATATTTTAACAATTGTTCAGGAACAGCTATAAGATGATGAAGTATTGTGTCTGTTTGTGGTGGCCACAGATAAAAATATATGAAGGTTGCCCTGGCGAGGTAGCTCAGTTGGTTAGAGCGTTGTCCTAATGCACCAAGGTTGCGGGTTCAATCCCTGGTCAGGGCACATACAAGAATCAACCAAAGAATGCTTAAAGAAGTGGAACAGCAAATCGATAGTTCTCCCTCTCTCTCCCTCTCCCTCTCTCTCTCTATCCCCCAGTCCCCTCTCTCTTTCTAAAAGTCAATAAAATAAAATAAAAATTAAATAAACAATGCATGATGGCAGAGAAGTGTGTGTGCGTGTACACGTGTTTGCCTCCACCTATTAACATCTGTTTTCAAGACAATTACAACATATTTAGAAATTACCCTGTTATCCAGAGGAAGGATGGCCCTGGCTAATAGCTCTTGGTAATTTTTGATTTAACCATCTGCCAAATGCCTGAAGAACTGTCTATCTCGCCACCCAAGTTCCCCAAGCTTTTGTTAAAAGATTTTTGGGATCCATTCAGGTAGAGAACTATAGTCCCATTGTTTGCTACACAGGAAATAAGTGCCCCGGGAGAGCTTGAAGACAACTCTCCTATCTTTGCACGATGCGTGTCAATTTTCTTATGAAAAACACTTCAAATGTAATTGGATCCTCAAGAGATTAAAATATATATTGAACACAAAATGTTCCCAGAGGTTTGGTTTAAACTTTTGTAGACAAACAAAGGGGCTGCGTGGACATTTATTTCTTGCTTACAGAAAGTGCAGCCGCTTGGGGACCCAGGCAATGAGATGTGCATCTGCAACATGGGACGTTCAGAAGTCACCAGGGTGCACAATCCAGCTGAAAGTTGGGAGGAAAGAGAATACGGAGGATCGCACAGGAGCCTTACACAGATCAGGCTTGAACGTGGGGTACAACTTCACTCACATTTCACTGAGTGTGACCCAGCTGTTTGACCTTCCTTCAAAACAGAGGAGGCTGGGAAATGGAACCTCTTTCTGGGCAGAAACTTCTGAGCAAAATCTCTAAATTCAGTGTAAACAAAGGCATTACCCGTCAGGATCATGGGCCCCAGGGTTGTTACATACTTTAATAAATAAACTGAGAGGAAGAATGTGCAAAAATTTTTCAAGTCTGTCAGTGGCATAAAATCCTTTCTGATATGTTAATTCCTTATTGGCGGACTTAATATCCAGGAAGATATTTTCTGGAATTAAAATGCAGGAACACCCATTTGTTTATAGTTGCACTTAAAATATTGTTAGAATGTTAAGTATTACAGGAAAAATGGGCTCTTGTCTTTGAGTCATATTATCTTTTAAAATAACTCCGTCAAGAGCGGTATTGTGTCTGCATTAAGAGCATAAGCCCTGGAATTAGCTAGGCTGTGATACCCAAAGTGTCAGTATGAGAATGTATAGAATCGTATATAGAAGACTGGGAATAACGGCTATTAAAGCCTATATGTCAGGAAAAACCTGGGCGTTAGCGCACACTTTCCTGCAGTCGCCAAGCCAGCAGGCAGCTGGGACAACAAAGGCTCACAGCTACTGACAGTCCTTGTGAAGTATCCCGAACAGAAACAGAGAACATTGGTTGTCTCGTCACAAACATGACCAACGTGACGTGAATGACCTCGAGTCGTCTAATTTTGCTGTACCTGAAGACGGTGCCTGAAGCTGAAACCAGTATTTAAACAAATTGTTTTGGACATAGAAATGTTAACAGAAAGACAACTACATTGTCTTATGGTTGCGCTTCTCCTATGGGGTGACTCAGGCATAGTCATAGCTTCATGCTCGTGGTGTATAAATGTGTGTGAGTATGTGCGAATGTGTGTGTGTGACCACATGCACATCCACGCCTCACAGGCTACTGTCTAAGCTGCTAGACAGACCTCTGTCCCTGTAAGTTAACAGCACTTGAGGGCTGGGGCTAGCAGATGTGCGAAAGAAACATCTGCTCCTGAAGGCCACAGGCGACAACAATGAAAAAAAAAGCAGAATAATTTTACATGACAAAGTAAATTCAACAAATGTGTAAGTATAGCTCATCTATTCTGTTTCAAAGACACTGGCATACAAGAGGAAATAGTGACACAGTACCACTGTCTATTATGCTGGAGGTGTCTGTTTTTGTTTTTAGAGGTGTGACATCAGACATATTATATTTTATCAATTTTACTGTGAGAGAGTATATGATGACAATGAGCAAAGTATCAGGGAAAACAAATTTCACTTATATTCCAGTTTTGCCTTGTTTTGGCCACATAGGAGCAGGGTGCCAAAATCATCAACACCTACTCTCTGGCCATAAATATGGAGCACTCCCCTTCGCTGAAGCCAACCAAAGCCAAGGCAGAGAAGTCTTGCACAGCCAAGCCTCACTAAATTAAAACCTTGACTTTCACAGTGCAGCCTTGTGTGCTTGGGCTGTGCAGAAGTGAACCAGAGGGAGCAAAACTTCCAAGCTGTGAACACCAGGAAGCGGATCTTCTTTGAGTCAATACAGAGCTTCCTAAAACTTCTTGGCCCGAAGTGCCTTCCGGTGGTGCTGGTGGCACAGCTTGTGCCGAGGTGTCCGGTTGACCACTGTCCTCAGCAGCCTGGCTCCTTCCACGGGGAGCCCTGACCCTGGGCCACGCCAGCGGTGCCGCCGCCGCACCTGCAGCCCTGACAGGGCCCTGCTTGGACCCTGGCTCCTCTGCTCCTGTGTATTTCCTTTCTCCAGAAATGCTGTCCCAGGCCCAACACCGTAGGCCGTGTTTTTCGCCATTTTTCTCCCGGTTCTCCCGTGTTTCCTTCAGGGTCCCAGGGACCTTGCCAGGCCTTCCTTTCTATTAATTGTTGATTTTGCAAAAATCCTAATTGCAACTTTCAAGCATTTACCTTCAGGCCACAAATATCTTTCACTTTTTCTCTTTTTTCCTAGAAACACTTTATACAAGAAAGGAGTCCTAGTGATGGTGCCTTCTAGCATGACATCCCAGAATTCCCGGGGGAGCTATGAGTATCGAAAATACCCTCCCTCTCTCCTTTCTATCCTCTCTCTGTCCCCTCTCCTTCTGCTCCCCTCCCCCCATTTTCACGTATTAACAAACAGAGCAATGTTTCCCCAATTCTTAGTCAATGTGCACTCCAAAGATAATGCTCTAATGAGAATCTTTTTAGTTTTATTTTATTCTCTGAGAACTATATGTCTCCGTGCTGAAAAACATATTAAAGTTATAAAGAAAAAATAAAATTGTCTTGTATCCTGTGGGATCATAGTAACGGCATCTTTAATAGTGAACACACTGAGACATTTTTGAGTGCTCAGACCCGATATTTGGGATCTACTAATTCCTCTCTTTGAGGGACGGGACTTGTTCATCCACTCAGTGTGTGCTCGGAACTCATCTGCCAAACCCTTCATTTGCCCTGCAAAGCTCTGGGAAGGATCTGAGAAGGGAGAGTGGTCGCATTTAGGAAAAGGCAGGAGGGACCAGAGATCAAGGCCTCTTTGCAAACAGGTTCATCTCTTAGCACAGCCTTGCAGAGGCTCTTTTTACTGAACCTTCCAACGGTCCTCACAGTGGCCACCTGAACGGTGAAGGGGAGAGAACATCCTCCTGAGGTCTGAAGTTAGAGTTTTACGATGTGGACTACAAGCTCCCAAACATGTGCTCTTGGATCAAAAGCCAGGTGTTTTGTTAATGAACAAGGGAACTTGTCCGGGGCAGCAGCGAAAATGGGTAGGCCTACACGCCGCCATGCCACACCTTCACGGCGTGTACAGCAGCCTGGATGGGCCCAGTCACGTGTGCCGCCCGCTGGGCCCCGCAGCACGTGGGCTCCGGGCCACGCGTGTCCTTGAGGCGGCCTCCTGTGGGAGGAAGGGGGCTGAGCGCACATTCTGAGGATGGGGGAGGGGGGAGGAGCCCCAGCTTCCCAACTCTGGGTCACCCTGTGGTCACTTTCATTTGACCACCTCCAACACCCCTTACCTTTGTTTATATTTCAGTTTACAGTTTACATTCAGCAATAATCCGTGTTAGTTCAAGATGTACACCACGGTGGTTAGACATTTGTGTGCTTTACAGAGTGGTCCCGCCTGGCCCCGTACATAGTTACCACACCATTATTAACTATGGTCCCTGTGCGGTACTTTACGTCCCTGTGACTATATTTTAATTATCAATTTTTAGCTCTTGATCCTTTCACCTTTTTTCAACCAGCCCCTCCACCCCTCTTCCCTCTGTCTACCATCAATCTGTCCTCTGTTATCTGAGTCTGTGTCTATTTTATTTTGTTCTTTAGACTCCACATCTAGAAATCCTCTCAAAGTAGCTTCATCAATACATCAACAAGCACCAGTTACTTTGGCATCTATAGTTCTCAACAAAACCAGCCTGAGAAGTTACATCCTGTCTGCTTTGACTGGCATGGAGACCTCTTTGGGCATGGCCAGTAGGCTCTTGGAGAGAGCACAGGCCAGTGGGGCTCTCAGCCAACTTTGGTGGGGGCATGGTACAGGCCAGTTCTCGAGAGCAGGCCAGACCCTGCTTTAAACCTGACAGGCATGGGAAAGATGCCCGGAACACAGAGATGGGAAACACGGGCTCCTTCCTCTCAAGCGCGGTCCACTTTCGTGCTTTACAAATTTTAGCTTTCTTAAGAACCGAAGGGAAAGCTGGTTACAATGTGGGCTGCTGCCCTCTACCCCAGGACCTGATGGGCATTTGAAATACATATCCCTCGGTGATGCGACCGGAGTCCTACTCTGTGACGCACTGACGTGATGGGAGGAGCCTGAAAAAAGAGGGGGAGAAATGGTGACTCGCGGGGCCCGAGGAAGTCATGGACACCAGAATTGCCAGCAATCACACCTGTCCTGTGCGTACATGACATGCAGTCCGTAGCTCATTTCCAGAAACAGGCAACGACACATACGGTTTACGCATGCGCCTTTACATGCACCTGCAACAGGAATGGCGTGCGCGTGCTTCCTGATTGAAGAGGCGCAGCCCAGGGTAACACGCAGGCGCGATGATGGAGAGAGGGCCACGAGCCAGGTGTACTCTTTTTCTTGTCTGGCCCTTTTTCTATTGGCAGAGGGAGGCAGTGACATTTCGGGTACATGTGGTTACCATAGGGACAGAAGTTGTGATTTATGGGGAAGGGGGGCTCTGCTGCAAAAAGCAATAGAACAGCCATTCAGTGGAGGTCAGAGGCACAAGTGCCCTGAAGCTACAATCAAACCAGGCAGCTGCTTGATCCGTTCAGTGGGAGCTTTGCAGCTGCCATTGTGAGGTAAGTGGAAGGCTGGCGAAATCAAGCCAAGCGTTTCACTCCTGCTTAATGTCTCCAAATGTCCCGAGGTCCCTTGGCCTTGGACGTTCAAGCTGCTGTGCCCAGAATTCTGGGTAGAAAAAGGGCAGACAGTAGACGAACGTGCTTTTTAATCCAGTGACTCAAAAGTAAAAATTTGGAACTACAGTGAGATTCTCAAATCTGATACCTTGTCATACAAATAGGATTATATATCAAAAAGAAACCTGGATTTTGTTGTTCAGGTTAACCAATGAGGTGATCTCTATCTTTCTAAAAATGCAGCTTAAGTATTTCTTAACCAATGGACAGCATGTGAATATATATATATTACGTGCATATGCATATACATGTATATATATATGTGTATATATACATATTTCTTAATGTTGCTGATTGATTCTGCAGCTTTTAACAAAACAACATATAACAAAACCAGGTTTACCCACAGCTGGGCATGTGCCCTGACCGGGAATCAAACCCATGAGCTTTCAGTCTATGGGACAATATCCCAACCAACTGAGCTACACCAGCCAGGGCTTTAGTTATATTTTTATAGTTGATTTCTGAGATTTCACAAAAATCTTAGAAAATATAACCTTTATGATAGTATTTCTTTGGACTCTATGGATGCCCTCTTTGTCACTATTATAATTTTTGTGACTGAATATGAGCATTAAAAATGCGGAAGTGTGTGTGCATCTTGTCTTTTAAAATTTTAAACCAACCTTCTTAGAGATTCGTGTGTCCATGTATTTCCGGTGTAGCTCTTGTTTCCTGCCTGCCGCGTCTTTTCCTGGTTTGCTCCCTTGTTTTGTGCAGCGCGTTGTCCAGTGGCTTTTGGACTGTCGAGCAACCGAGGAAATGGTTGTGAGACTTTGCTTGGCTGAAAACATCTTATTTCTTTTCACACTCAATTGATAGATTCCATGGCTGAGAATTTCTTAGATAATACATTAGCTATTAGACAATGCATTTAAAATGTCAATGTATTATCTAATGACAGGAGTGGGTTTTTTTTCCCCAGTGTAGGTGAATGTTATTCAAACATGTTCAAACGCAAGACCTATTCCTTAATTCTGTTATTATGGACTGTTACTGGAGTAGCATTTATATATTGTCACTCTGTTTCCCAGTCTTTCCCCTTCAGTAACTGACGTCAGCAGTTGCTACTCTGAAATACAAGAATCAACCTTGGTTCTTCCTTCTTCTACATTTCATATACTCCTTGCATTGCTGGGTCCTATAAATTGTTTTCATATTATCTTTTAAGTCTTTTCATCCTCTTTGATATCCCCCATCACTACAGTAGTTAAACTCTTATTTCTTATTTGGACTACTGCCGTAGCATAAAATGGTGCCATTTTACACATTTATTAAAAGTTGGCTTTACTGAAGTATAATTCATATACCTAAGGTTGGCTCACTAAAAAGGAACAGTTTGATTATTTTCAGCAAGTTGCTATAGTTGTGCACCCACCACCGCAATCCAGTTTTTATTTTTATTGTGGAAAGAACATGTAACATGATCTCTATCCTCAACAAATTTTTAAATGTGTGCTGTGTTATTGTTGATTATAGGTATAATGTTATACTGCATATATCCGGCGTTCCTTCGTCTTGCTTGGCTGACACTTTATGGCTGGTGATTAGCAGCTCTTGGTGGTGCACACCCACAAGCCCATGGCTTGCATCGAAGCCTGGGCAGGATTTTGAGAGGTAGTATTTGGCCTTACCTACCTTTCAAGTAATATAAGCAATATTGTACCACGGATCAAGCTCTACAGTCAAAGTGAGTTTAACAGGGTTGTCTCTCCATGAATGTTGGTATTGCAGATAAAAATGTATGCTCTATAAAAACAGCACACAAGTTAAAATTTTGAGATATTTCGTATGAGAGTGAAAAGAGGTAATTTCAGGCTAATTAACTGAAGTTTTGCTTTGCGATTAGCCTAAAAGGAAATTAAAATTCATCTGAATCATGACTTCTCAGTATGTCATTATAAATTTGAGAGAAAAGGTATTTTCAACATTCCTCATGAATCTTTTAAAAATACAGTCTATGAATTTTTTAAAAAGCCTTGAAATCAAGTAGTTCGCACTGTGGCATTATTTACAACAGCTAAGAAATGAATCAACTTGTGTCCATCGACAGACGATTGGATAAAGAAGATGTGGTACGAAAATATTTCTGTTCCCATGAACACAAACCTTTGTCTACTGAGGCCACCATTTGATTCAGGGTGAGCATAATTCTTGTTTTCCTTTATCATCTCCCTTAGATTAAACTATATACAGCACAGCTAATTGCTTCTGAGCATTTTAATGTGAGAGGGGATTTCACTCCCTCTCTCAAAGCAATTTGTACTATAAATAGTCAGGCAATGTTCTGACTTCACACAGTGGTTTGTAAATGTGAGAGCCTTTATTTAAAGGTGAAATGATGAAAGTAAAATGATCACTAAGGATTTAATAATTCACGGAGATCTAGTCTTCTGCTGCATAATCTTCCCCTTAGGAAACACTGAGTAATATGCCCTTTATAATGACAACTTAAATTAGGAGGACATAAAAAAGGAAATCCTCTATTTGTCTCACTAGGGGTCTGGAATGCTGCGGAGGACTCACTAAGAAGGCAACACTCTTATTCCACCTGCACTTCATTGCATGCAGACCAGCACAGAGAACCTTCCATTTCACAACGCTTAAATCAGGGAAACACAACTGTAGTAAACCAGAAGCTACGGTAGAAAAATGAATGTCAATCACAGGTTTGATTAAACAATAAAATCACGAAGTGAAGAAGGACGGAATCGATGATAAGGAATTAAAAATTACTGCATGGTATAAAGGTTAAAAATTATAGTTAAAGTTATAATCATTTTGCAAGGACGGTGGTCACATGTATTTAAAACAAGCTTGTCTATGTTTAGTTTTATTTTCACACTTAACAAATGTTTACTGATTGAAATGGAAGTTGCTCTGACTCACTTTAATGCTGCAAGGATGTGGATCTCAGTCTAGAGGAAGTTTTTATAAGATACCCAGATATCTTCAGTCCATCTTCAAGCCTTATAAGCCATAGTCAGGAACTAAGTGTCTAAATTCTGACCAACTTTTTCTTTTAAATAACATTGTTTGTAGTCATAAATGATTCAGGAGATAGGTCTACTGTATTCAGGGCCTGGATACTCAGTAAGGTTTTCAATGGATTCTGCTTCAAACTCTCCACAGCACCTCAAGACATCCATTGAAGGTAATATAAGACTCCAACAAACTGTTAAATTTTCTTAACAGTAGACTTTATTTTTAGAGCAATTTTAGGTTCCCTGCAGGAGAGCAGGAAATATTCCCTGCACAGCCTGCCCTCACCCCCACAAACACAGTTTGCCCACTATCCACACCTCTCACCAGAACGGAACATTGGTTACAAACTATGAATCTGCATTGATTCTTCGTCATCACCCAAAGTCTATAGTTAACATTTGAGTTCACCCTTGGCCTTGTATGTTCTATGATATTGACACATATATAAGGACACAAATGCAATCATTGAATGTTTTAGGCTTGATAATGCAGGAAATCAATTTGAAACAAGTGTGGAATTCTGGGCTATGAAAATGAGCCAGGTGAGTTAGGTAGGCAAGAAAGACTTTCTTCAAGACTATTTCAATAGGCGTCACGACAAGATGGAGGAGAGAAATTAAGCTTCGCTGAAACAAAAGGTGGGTGAGTTATTGCGAGTGGGAGAGAGCTAGTGGAAAGGTACCAGAGGACATTAGGGAGAGGTTTCTTACTGTGTGTTCCTAATTGTCAATCATCTGCATTAGGTTCCTACCTTCCCTTAGAGAGAGGAAGATAGGGACCATGATTTTCCTTGGAGGCTGCATTTCAGAGGGATAAATTCCAGTCCTTGAGAAAGGTGTTCTCAACCATTTTTGGGGTGCAAAACTGGTAAGAGGCCAAGAGAAGATTGTCACCTGAAAGGGGCAGAGAGAGAGTTTACCATTGCAAGATTTCTCACATAAATACTCTAAGGAAAGGGAAGTCTGGGGCCTGGGGTCAGGAAGAAATCTCTCCGTTCCCAGGGAAGAGACTTAAGGTGGCCACTAATGAACCAGCCTGCTCTCCCCTCAATTTCTGAAAGATAAAGCTTCCTATATAGCAACTAAAGCTGACTCTAAAATGTCCTAAATGAGGGCAATTTCCGAAGACTCCACACTAGTGTAGAGAGCAAGGGACTGAGCAATGAGTTTGAAAGACGGGAGGGAAGGGGGATGAGATAGAGTTGGCTCTTCTGAATAAAAGAGGTCCCCAAGGAACTGGAATTGTAGGCTCAGCAATGGCACCTTCTCCCGTGAAGTTTTTCCCTCTTCCTTATGACCCCCGGCAATGTCCTGCTGTTTACGTCTCTCTCTTCTCTCCGAGGCTGCCCTGGTTTCACACATGTGTGGACTGTGAAGGAAAGCAATGGCCCGTGACTCCTTCATGCTGCAGATCCACAGCAGGGACTTTCTGTATGGACTAGAAGTGCCTTCCAATATAGATTCAGGGCACCAAGTAATTGCTGCCTGCCAACAGAAAAGTGTAGGTTGTGGCGGTGCGACTTCTTGGACTGCCGTTCCGAGTGTCACGATCCTGAGAAGAAAAGGAGACAGATGCAGGGTGGACACGGGTGCTGGGCCATGGGAGGCTGGACTGCGAGCAGCTAGTTCAGCAGACTCGCCTCCTCAGCCGGGCAGCCAAGCGTCGAAGGTCCACGGCGGGCACCGCCCACGTGAGCATGTCGAACTTCCGTGTGCTCACCACCTCCGGGAAGAAGTTAGTGATGGCGTCCTGGGCTCTGGCCCGGTTTAGTGCAGAAGGAGAACGAAGATTGGGAACCGTATTTCTAAGACAATATGGACAAGGAAGATCCCCACTTACTGAGAGTGAGGCTTCTGAGGCTGGAAATGTTCAGAGAGGATGGGAATGTAGGGTTTTGATTGTGATTTCTCACAGAGGACAGGGAGTATTGGTGTTCCCATTTTAGAAGGGGAGTATGAGAGTGACTCTCCATCTGTCTAAGGTGCCAAGCTGCAGACTTTCCCCCTGAAGATTCCGATGCCAAAATACTCTTTCATCCTGTGATTTGGGCAGAAGGGAGTCTGTCAGGACTGCCGTTGGGCTGTGGTAGGACCAAGGCGCTAAGCCAGCCTGGAGCAAAGCACTGTCCCCTCCTACACCCCCCGAAGGAGGCTGTGAGCGCCCCTCTGCCAGGCCTCCCTCACCCCTCTGCTTACTCCGGAGCCCTCGCTTAACCCTGGTCCTACGTGCAGACAACTGTTCTGGAGAGAAGAAACTCGGGATTCTAGGAATGCTGGGCATCTTAAGATCATACCTGGGCATTGGCAAGGAGACCAGCAAGGGCCATTTTGCCCTCAAATCCTCATGTGGGAAGGAAGCATGAGGGAATGCACGCAAGTTGGAGAAGGATAGAGGAGACACCGGGGGCTGAATCTTGCACTGCCTATCAGTCAGTGCTTCTTCCGCTCTGCTCCGACGCTTGGTTGCTGTGTCATTTTCCATGTTGACTTCGGGGCCGATCCACTTCAGGTCAGGTCAAGTTTCCGATGCTTTGCCTTCATCTGTGTTCTCTCTTGCGAGCCCACGACCTCGCTGCTTCCTCCTCGGGTCTTGCTGCATCAATCGCTGTTGGAGCCCTGCGCGTACTCAGAGACACTGAGGGTTATGCAGGTCATGGACTCTGATTGGTCAGACCGGGCACTGTGTCGTTTTCATTTGGAGCTTAGAAGACTCTGGACACAGTATGCACAAATGCCTTATGTTCACGGAATCCAGAAAAAAAAATCTCCCCAAAACCGGTCTTGAAAAGCCTTTGAGGAGAATGAGTCCACGATAGCGTTTGGCAAGCTGTTCCAGCCTTTATCCTCTTTGACTCACATGCAAGAGTCCTCCTTGTGCAAACAGGGTCTCTTTCTACTCCCCGATCTGAGCCCATCCCCACTGTGGGCTTGGAGGAGAAGGACTGAACTCACACCATTTACTTTCTCAGCTCAGGGGCGGAGGTCTGGATTCGCAGGACCTCTGATCCTGCCTTCTACCCTCGGATTCCCAGCCCTACTGACTTCACCAACTTCCTTAGGGGTAGCCCCGAAGGCTGTGGGGAGGCAGGAGAGACATTCAAGAAATCCTTTTACTCTTGAATTTGCCACGTGTGTCCTTCTCTTCCTTCCCCTCCACGGACGTTGCCACGCTCTAATCAAGGATTTGACCTTTCCGCCTGGGCAGGTGTACTTGTCCTATAACTTGTCTCTCTGGCCCAGGTTCATCTCTCTTTTATCTTTCTTATACCTCATCCGTAGATCACAGAATACACATCATACAATTCCACATGTATGCATAAAAATCTCCCTCATCTGGAGGAAGAAATTCCAGCTCCTCACTGACTTTAGCACTGCACTCCAGCCTGGTCTCCTGGTAACACTCCGTCTGTTCAGCAGGCAGAGCACACGGAGGACGGACCTCAGAAACACCGAGCCTTCTCACACGCCGAGGGTTGTCCCCACGCTGCGCTCCGTACCTGGAATACTTTCCTTCTCCACTTCCGAGTCAACTGCTCCACTCCTTTCCACGCAGCTCAAGTCTCACCTTCTCTGTCAAGAATTCGACCGTCTCCCAGGGTGAGCAGACCGTCGGCGATTCTGCTCTGCCTCCCAGAATGTGGGCAGGCTAACGCCATGGCCAGCGCCGCTCGGTGCGTCCAGACGTGCCACGAGCGCCTCGATGACAAGGGTGACCTCACCCCCATCCTTGCACAGGGTATCAGTTTACAGGCGGCCATGAGCGAACACCAGAGACTGGGTGGCTGAAACAGCAGAAACTGACTTTCTTCATTTTGGAAGGCAGAAGGACAAGATCGAGTTGTCGGCAGGTGTGGTTCCTTCCGAGGCCTCTCTCCTTGGCTTGTGGACGGCCTCTTCCTGCTACCTGTGTCTTCGCCTGGTCCTTCTTCCCCGGCACACGTCTGTGTCCCGGGCTCCTCTTCGAACAGGACACCAGTTCTATTGGACTAGGTCCCATTCTGATGGCCTCATTTAACCTTAATGATCTCTTTCCAGGCTCTCTCTCCAAACCCGCCATATCCTGAGGTCCTGGGGGTTAGGACATAAACTTATAGACGTGGAGGGAACTATTCAGCCCATGACCCACGCCTAGAAGATGATTCTTCTAGCCCTACAGTTAAGGGTGCCCAGCAAAGGGTAGACGAGGGACAGATGTTTGGCAAAGAACAGGCTAAAGAAGCCGTGTTAGTAATGCCCCGAGTGCAGGCAACGGAACCAGAGGAGCTGCTTGGCAGGTGCTGACGTGAGGCCCTTCGCTAATTCCAAACATTGCTTTCAGGTACACACTGGATTTCATTCTAATTATTCCACCTCTGCTTAGAGGGGTGCAATGTCCAGCTATGTAATTGGCTTTGAAGGACTTTTTCGTTCCTCTAAGTGTCGCATGCCACGCCACGGAGGTACCCGCAGGGCAGCCGCCAGCTGCAGCCCCACGTGATGGGAGCCCCGCACACGGAGGGCACCCGTGCTATGGGGCGATGCCAGCCAGGCTCAGAAGAGGCCTTCCTGCTGGGGCGGGGCCACAGGCGGCTGGCCCGGAGAGCGTCCTCCTGGCCACAGGCATCTGGCGGGGAAGAGAGCGCTGGTCAAGCTTCGTCCCCTCCGCCGGGCAGCGTCGTGCTGGGAGGACTTCCTGGCAGAAGAAAAGAATGAACCCATCGGAGGCCTGGATCTGGAACGCCAGTCAAAGCTCTGGCGAGACAGAGCTGGTTCTGTCCTGCTGTAACACCTAAGACCTTTTCTAGAACACAAGCGCGTGCTTCCTACCGGTGGGGGTGATTTGGGGCGAAGGAGCAGCAGGAATGTGCCCTGAGCGTGAGTGTCATCCTGCCCGGTGGGGAAGCCACATTCACACCCTCCTTTTTGCACTTTCAGCTGGGCACAAGTTCAGGGCGTCCCCCCGTAGCTTCCACGTGAGGTGAGGCAAGCAATGCTAAAGGTTTTCGGGGGGGCTTTTTGGTTTTTTTCGTTTGTTTGTTTGTTTTAAGATTCCAGACTTGACTAATACTACAGCAGACAGGGGCATTAGAGATCTCGTAGAAACAATGAAATTAAAAATGAGTCAAGTTCACCATATTGTTGGCTGTGTCTCTGAGGTTGGTTTGCTGTTTTTTTCCTTAACCACTTCACATTTTTCACCCAGTCTCCCAACCCTTTTCTCCTCTGACAACTGTCAGTCTGTTCTCTGTATCTATATAGTCTGTTTCTATTTTATTTATTTTGTTCATTACCTTCCACATATAAGTGAAATCATGTGGTATTTGTCTTTCTCTGACTGGCTTATTTCACTGAGCATAATGCTCTCCAGGTCCATCGATGCGATCACAAAAGGTAAGGCTTCCTTCTTTTTTACAGCCGAATGGTATTCCATTGTGTAACTACCAGAGGGGAAGGGGGGTGGGGGGAGGTAGAAGAAGGTAAAGGGGGGATAAATGGTGATGGAAGGAGACTTGACTCTGGGTAGTGAACACACTATACAACATACAGATGGCATATAGACCTGTACACCTGAAACCTGTATAATTGTATTAACCAATGTCACCCAAAGAACTTAAATAAAAATACAAAAGAATGAAGAAAAAAGTAAAGACACATTCAGATCGATAAAAATGAAGATAGTTCACCACCCCCTGAAAAATGACCTACCAGTTCAGGAATTCTTTTAAAAAGCAAAGGCGATGGTCTGGAAGAACATGTAAATGCACAAATGCGTTTTTTAAAGTCATGTCTTTTCCCCAGGCGATAATCCATCAGGCTGAAACTTTCGGTGAGGCAGAAACTAGAATGAGGCTCATCCCATGATGGCGCGCTGTGTAGCACGTGAACATCACCTTACAGAGGACAGTGTATATGCTGCTGCTTTGGGGTGAAATGCTTGAAAATATCCATCAAATCCCTCTAGTCTAATGTGTCCTTTAGGGCCACTGTTTCCCTGTTGACTTTTTGTCTGGAAGATGTGTCTTTTGCTCCTGAGAACGGTGACCAGTGAAGGCAATGACTGCATTACTCACAGTGCGGGGCCTACTAGGTATCTGTTCTTACGGCCCGGTGTTACCCACTGACCCCCTGTGAGAAGCGGCACGGGCGTCCCTGGAAGTGCCGAGGTTCGCTCAGCCCAGGGAGGCAATGTCATATTACAGTCAAGTAATTATTCAATAATAACAATAAATAAAAGTAAATTTTCAAGTCTAAACGTGTAGAAAAACATGCAGTTTTGCATAGGTTTGCACTCTGTAATCACACTTCATGCGCTAATATTTTAATGACACCTTCTGGGTAATAATTAGCCATCTCAGCTCCCGATTTGTCATTTGAAAAATGTGAACTGTGAAAAAAGTATCACGGTGAACACCAAGCTTACCAGATGCTGTTTCTTCCTCCTTTTCTCAGTAACTAAGAGATTCATATTTTTCATGTGTAAAATGTTCCTTCCAACCACACTAAAATGTCACTTTGGACAGAATTTCCATAAGTCTTACCAGATGTACTTTGATTACAAAAAGCAAACTGAAATACAGTCGCCAAAGATACTGTCCAGTGTTTTTATTTAAATACCTGCTGGATTAGGCTGTGGATTCAGCCCGAGGGATCTGGCATTTTACAATATTTTCCTGAACACCTTGTTGTTTTTTCTAAAAAGCATAGACTATAGATTTTTCCTCTAATGGTTTCTTTTACTTTCAAAACGGTGACATCAAGCCACAAAGGAGGCTGAGCCAGCTCTGGCTTGTCCCTAGACTGGGCTCTGCTGACATTCTTTTCGAAGCAGCGGTAGACCTTTCTCCCTGATTCTGACGATAGCGCGCGCAGGAACCCCGGGCCCGTCTAAATGTCAGGTGGTGGGAGGCGCGTTAATATTGGAACCCGGGTCGCGGCCCTGGAACCTACGGCGGCGCCTTCCTTAGAGCCATAGGGTCCAACCAAAGGGCAAAAGGGCCAACAGCCATATCCGCCAAACTTCAAAGAAGATGGGGTCATAGGGCATCGTGCTTTAGATTATAATACAGAGCAGCGTTCTCCGCTTTCTCTCATTACTTCCTGTCCCTGCGGCTGGACGGCCGCCGCGTGACCCGCAGACCGTGGTCAGGCGGCTGGCATGCGAGTTCCAGCAGCTCCTCCAGTCCTGCAGTTCGGAACAAGCAATTAATCATTCCAGTCTCATTTTACTTACTTCCAAAATGAGAGTCTGTCATTCAATGATTGCTGTGGTTTCTTTCCTCCTAAAGCCATGCTTTATTAAGGTAGGAGAGGAGCTTACACTGGGCTGAAGCTAAAACTGATGCATGAAAGGATTACAATTCTAACGTAAAGGAATCTCCTCACTCTGGGGTGCACGGCATGCAAATTTATGCTGCTGTCTTTCGCGACACATCATAATTATACTTTTCATTCCGGTATTTTTACAGTTAATAGATGGAGTTTGACATTGATAAATGCCGTTTGGATTCCACCTACTTGCTTCAACGAAAGGAAGAGACAGTGACTTTTAAAGAAACATTAGAGATTAAAGGGTGGAGCAAGATGACGGGTAAAAGCATATTCCGCTTAAGTAATGGCCAGGTTCCTTGGCATATTACAGATAAAATTAATAGCATTGTGCTTGGCTTATATAATTGGTCCAGAATATATGCCAGCTCCAGTCCCACAGCATTGTACATGTTTCAAAACGCTCTACGAGATGCTCAGGGTAGACATGATCTCTAACGTTTTCTTATTGTTGTGCAATTACAGTTGCGCCCATTTTCCTCCCACTTCCCTCCCCCCTCCCCACCCGCACCTCCCACATTCAATCCTTCCCCCCCATCCACATTGCTTTTGTCCACAGGTCCTTTATACATGTTTCTTGATGTCCATTCCCCTTCTCTTTTACATTTTTTTAAATGAAGAAATAGCCTAAGTCAAAGAAGTATAAAACTTCAAATCTAAAGGGAAGCCAAAAGGCCATCTTATTCCATCTTTTCCATCTTTTCATTATTCGGGGAAGAAAATCAAACATCAGAGAAGTCGAGAAATCTGTCCAAGACCACCCCGCTAAGGGGTGCAGCTCTGTCTTTTAGATGTTTTGACTCCTAGACCAGAGTTCTTTCTGCACCAGTGGCCATTGTGGGCCGAGGGCTCCTTTGCTCTCGAGAAAACCAACCTGGGAGGGGCAAGCTTAGCAATTCAGAGTTGCTTCTTCAAAGCATGGCTGGGGCAAACTCGTGCAGGGAAACGTGTATGTTAAAAACAGAGAAGATTCCTTTTTGTTTGGTTGAAGGTTTTCTTCACTGTGCAGAAGCTTTTTTGCTGGGTGTAGTCTGGCTTTTTGCTCGTTTGTTTGTTTCTGGAAGAATATATTTGCAAACAATATATCTGATCGGGGCTTGATACCCAAAATACATAAGAAATGCACACAACTCAATAACAAAAATAAATAATCTGATCAAAAAATGGGCAGAGGTCGTAAAAAGATATTTCTCCAGAAAGGACACACAGAGGCCAATAGACATATGGAAAGATGCTCAGCATCACTAATCATCAGGGAAATGCAAATCAAAACCACAAGGAGGTAGCACCCTATACCAGTCAGAATGGCTCTTATCAAAAAGTCAATAAATACTGTGCTGGTGAAGATGTGGAGAAAAGGGAACCCTAGTGCACTGTTGGTGGGAATGCAAGTGGTGCAGGCCGTGTGCAAAAGAGTATAGAGATTCCCCCCCAAACTAAAAATAGAGATACCGTACAACCCAGCAATTTGACTTCTGGGTATTTATTCAAAGAAAAGGAGAACACTAATTCAAAAAGACATATGCACCCCTATGTTCACTGCAGCATTATTTACAATATCCAAAATATGGGAGGAACCTGGGTGTTTATTGATAGATAGATGAATGAATAAAGAAGGTATGATATACATATATATAATATTAAGCAGCAGTAAAAAAGAATGAAATCTTGCCACTTGTGACAACATGGATGGATCTAGAGAGCATTATGCTAAATAAAATAAGTTAGGTGGAGAAAAATACATACCATTTGTTTCTACTTATTTGTGGAATCTAAAAACAAAACAAACAAACAAAAACAAAAACAGACTCATAGAAACAGACCAAAGTGGTGGGTACCAGAAGGAGGAATGGGGGATGGGTGGCAAGGGAAGGGGAATATGGTCATTAATACTGTGCTAAGTTTACAAAGTGATTTACTTGACTTAGTGGAGTGATCATATTGTAAGGTATAAAAATGTTGAATCACTATATTGTACACCTGAAACTAATATAACCAATATATGATTGTATACCAACTACATTTATATTAAAAAATAAATTTAATAAAAAAGAGAAGGTTGAAATTCTTTCAATGGAGACAAACATTTATAGGCCAGTGGGCAGCAGGATTTAAGTTTTCCGGACGACAGCTCCAAACAGTTTTCCCTGAGACTATTTAAGATTTTAAGATGCTTTAGTTGAATTAATGAGCCTTTTTATTCATTAGAAAGCCCTGAGGTGAGCAAAGATCCCAAGTTCCTTGCTCCAGAAATAGTCTCTTTGAAATAAATTTGGACTTGGAATTGAGTTATGAGTCCCATGAAAAATTGGCGTTCCACTTTTTTTTTTTTAGCCACACGCAGTCTTGGGAGCGTTGAAGAAAAGAGTAAGTCCTCCTTCTTCCTTCTCAATCGTTTTCATGAGGGGCTTCCTGTGCCTTGTACATTGTGAATTTTCATCAGCTGAAGGTGCTACAGCGAAGCCCTGCGCTTGAGACCACTGGTGCTCCTGCACGTAGCGGGGGTTGGCTGAGCTATCCTGTCGGCTCCGAGGTCAACCGATGGTTAAGCAGCCCTACCCAGAAGTGGCTCGACCGTCTAACCCGAGTCTCACTCCTTATGCTTTCCAGGGCTCTTCCGTAACGACCAGGTCCAGAAATCAGAGGAGAAATCTCCTGGTTCCTTCAGTCTGGGATGTGCCGCCTCTTCTCTCCACCGGCCGCCTTGGGTCCTAGCCTGCAAATCTGAGCCTGGATTGAAGTCTCCTAGAGCTGTGGTGTTTGAACCTAAACTACAGGGCCCTCTGTCCAGGGAAATCCCCCCTCCCCTGACTTCTTTAAAGCAACGACAAGCCCCTTTCTTCAGCAGGTTTGGCCAACATGCCAAGTTTTGTAGGAATTGAACTCTGCCTGGTAACTCAGGAAATGAGAAACTTTTAGATCTTTTGGGAGAGCCTATGGATTTAATAATCGATAGGTTGTAAAAGAGTAAAATCATGCCTAGTGTAGCCACACGTAACTGGGGGAGGGATATGGAGTCAGGGCAGGAATTCAGCTAAACGCTGCATGCACTGAAAACAAGAATGTTTCTGAGGGAAAGGAGCCAAAGAGCGACTGTGGCATTATTATACTTTGTAGCCACTAAAGATGTCAAAATATGTATCTATCCTGCCAAAAGGCACTGTTGTTTACACTGTTCTTGGGGACAGGGCACCAAATGATTCATGGACGTTCCACCACCAAGTCCCTCTGACAATTGCGACATTCTGTCTCCGTCACTATAAGGCAAACGTGCCTGGCGGACCCACATTTCGCGGCGGCGTCCTCCCTCTGAGCTGCCTCGCCTGGTCCTCGGCAGCAGAGCGTGGCTAACACACACACGTCTCTGGGTCATTGCGGCTCCTTATCTACATCGGGGTGCTGGGCAAACTGTTGATTACAATCCAACATCAAAGATAACATCCCTCTGCACTAAGATAACCGAGACGGCAGCTGCTTCGTGCGAACAGGCGAGGGAGAACACTTCTCTGCGCTTCTTGCAGAGAAGGAGTCTATCCCCGAGGCCAGAGCCCACAGAATATATGGCCCCTCTCAGGTTTCTCTGCAAGCAGGTGCGTCGCCTGACGCCGGGGACCGGGATTCTGGGCTATTATTTTATTATATTTTTCCATGTGTACTTACATCTTCTGAACAAGTTCATGTAAACCCGAGTGCCTTGTGTAGCGTGAAACCCGGGAGCCCGCGGCCCGTGCCCTGCTGGGCGCGGGGGGTCCCCGTGGCGCAGCAGACGCGCGGTGCTCCTCCCGCCCGCATTCAGCCACGGCGGGCGGAGGGTGGAGACGGTGCTCTCTCTTGACGCTTCTTCTTCGCACTATTGGTTGTGACTTATGACAGTGGTTTTCAGGGTTCAGAGAGACTCCCAGCTTTTCAAACGTTTCAACGTTTCTGTCGGTGCTTGATGAAATGTAATTACATTATTTATTTATTAAATGTGAAATCGCAACTTGAAGACATTGGGCTCTCGTTGGTGGCGCTTCTAGCTTGTTACCTTCCGTGCCAGGAACCTGTGTTCAAACATGTGTGCACATGTGCGCTCATGGAATCCGTAGTACTTCCATGCAAGTTCAGGCCTGTACACGTCTCTTTACATATAAATGTACAAGGAAGTGCAATCGACCCTTAAACAACATGGGTTTAAAGTGTGCGGGTCCATCTATATGCAGATATGTTTCAATAATTATTATAAACGTATTTTCTTTCCTTTTAATTGCCTTGATGATGTTTTCTTTTCTCTAGTTTACTTTTTTTTTTGCAAGAATACAGTATATAATACATATAACATACAAAATACATGTTAGCTGACTGTGGGTGTCATTGGCAAGGCTTCTGGTCAACAGGAGGCCATTCGTAGTGACGTGTCTGGGGGGCCCAACGTTCCACGAGGGTTTCTGACTGCGTAGGCGATTGGCGCCCCTCCCCCTGAGGCTGTTCAAGGGTCAGTCCTACGTCTTTGTCACACACAAGCCTCTGTAAAATCAAGGCCAAGGGACACTGAGACGTACCTTCTCAGTCCATGCCCTTGCCACTGAGTGACCAAGAATTGTGGGGCAACAAGGGAATGTGTGGAAGGTCGCACCCCAATGAAACTGTATTAGAGATATTTTCGGGACTTGGAAGTTTTCGGTGCTTTTCGTCAGACTTTTAACTTCATAAGGTTCAGCTTTGAAACAGCATTTCGAACCTTTTATTTAAAGGTTTAGAATCAGATTTCTGAAAAATATCTTCAGGTTTCAAAGCAAGCTATTAAAATTTCCGCGTGTATAACGCCTCTCTGGTATTTTCTCATTACTGTGCAATCCAAAGCATACAGGGATATGTTGGGTGTGGATATTAATGACTGTAACTGTCAATCACATTAGCTTTTCTTTTAGAGAGAGGGGAAGGCAGGGAGAGACAGAGGGAGAGACACAGCCATTGGTTGCCTCTTACATGCCCCCAGCCGGGGATCTGACCCACAACACAGGCATGGGCCCTGACTGGGAATTGAACCGGTGACCTCTTGGTTCACAGGCTGGCACTCAGTCCACTGAGCCACACCAGCCAGGGCTCAATCACATTCTTGATTTCACATTTTTGTGTTTGTCAAGATGGCTACACTATTCTCGTTGGTTGAGGTTAAAACAAGTAAACTTGGCACATTTTAAATGTATAACCTTATTTAAAAATATAGCTTATATCTGCTTTATATTTTTGGGGTTTTGACTAAGACTTCATTTGGAAAAAGACTTCTGCTACTAAACATCTGGTGCTAAAAATGTGATTCAGGTCAGTGGTTTGCGCACATTCTAGTCTCCACCTACACGGCTTTGTGTGTAGAATTCACATCTTGAAACATCCAATAATTGACAACTGTATTCCATTTCAGTATTAAAATCTTGGGACCAGGCTAAAATCTAGCTATAACTGCAGTAGCGTAGAACCAAAATAAAATACACACGTCAATGCGTGTGAGGGATATTCTGATGAAGCAGGTGAGAAAGACACTTAGTAAACACCGCACTTCAGATCTCCTGTTATGCACAAAGTGCTGGGATCCATGTCGCCTGTGTAATGGAAGACACAGACAGCAGGGGAGAAGCTGAAATTTTAAAATGTTTACTTTTTGGTTTGTGATTTTTTTTTGCAACAGAGTGGCTTCTCAGTGGTGTCCCTTAGAAGGACATCAAAGCCACTTGCATCCTCTGACTATGCCAGCAGATGGGTGGGAGGCATTGGGCAGGGGTCCAACAGTCCCTCCCTCTAACTCACAAGTGCCCGGTCACGCGGACCATATTTCACTTTGGGGGCTGTTTCTTTCCTGCCAGTCCATCTGCTGCATGCATGTCCCTTTATTTCTCTAAATGTGTGCTCTCAAAAGGGCTGCTTGCTTCATCATCACCACTGAGCTATCTGGATCAAAAAGTACAAAAAAGGCATCTATGAAACCCGCACCAGCGCAGAAAAATAGGACACGGCATCAGGTCTCACTCCAAACCCCCTGACTCCCTCCTGAGTCACTAGCATGTCCGCTGGTTCCTCCATCACCTGATAGTTCCCAGCAATGTGTTCCTGTCTGATAACGCCCCGCGGGCTCTGTCCGGTGACGCATGCTCACCTTGAAATGAGTCAGGGTGCCTTGTGTTTGCATAACCCAGCCCTGGAGGGAAACTTCTGAGTCACGAGGGTCTTTGCAGTTGGCGGCACATCACTTCATAGCCCTTAAATATCTGTGCCAAGGGTCATCGTTGTAATTCTCTGCAAAGCTCCCCGCCCTGAGGCTTTGAGGGTCACATCGGCAGTGTGTAGGTCCTCGCCTGGAGCGACGCAGGCTGCAGCACTGAGCGAGACATCACAGGACGTGGGGCAGGCTGGGCGGCATGAGAGCAACATGTGTCGGTAAACAGCTCCGCAGCTTGTGGAGATGATGCAGCCTTTCTATTTTCATCATGTCTCTAACGAACTGCGTGACCTTTGCAAAGCTGGTTTTTGGTCTCTGTGAGTCAGTTATCTCATGCTCCAAAAGGGAATTTATTAGAGCGCCTTCAGTAGCTCAGAGGGGCTGGGAGGGCTAGAAAAACAGACTCCAGGCTAAGCCTTCGTAAACAGTAATGGAAACCACGCTGAGGAAGTGAGCTGGGGGCAGAGGGGTCCCTGCTGCGGCCTCCACCAGCTTGACGGCAAGAGCTACATGTTCCCGGAAATTGACCTTCCTACCCTTCTCACTGCCTCCCAAACTCGACCCTTCTGCCACCCACACTGGCCATGCCAATGTCCTGGCATATTCCCACGGCTCACTTCCAAACTGAAGTCTCACGTGGCCGATGAGAGGACTTGGCTGGGGCCTCCACCTGCCCCGGTTGGAAGGGAGGCTGGATTGGCCAGTGTCCTTGAATTCATGACGCCACTGAAAGGCAGAATTGAGCAAATGGAAAATTATAAACCTGTAGTGAGGGCGTCATAACATAGTGCTTGGTCACAAACGGTAGATGTCCGTCGCCTGCCTTGCAGAATTGATCCTCCGCAGCGCCTGGCACAGGGGCACATAACCTGCCAATTGTTTCTTTCATTCCATCTCTTGTGAGCATTTAAAAAAACCCCACTGTGCAGAGGCTCACGTTTTGTCAAGGATTTTTCCAGGGTGACTCTGAAGCTTTGCCTAACATGACAAAACGGTCGCTACTTAATAAAACCCTTCATTTCTCAGTCTGAAATATGGACGTCACTTAATGAAGACTTTGTACCCTCCCCAGGAATTATTATTGGAGACTTGTTGAAACTTTTTCTTCATTTACTAAACCTCCTTGAATTATTTTTCTAGAAAAAATGGACAATCTGTCTTACATGCAAATTTAAGTCTCCTTTTGGATACGGAAAATAGCTTGCAGCTTCAAATTAAAGGTTTTTCCTTTATATGGTTAGGCCTCCTGGCGGGAACCCTGATTCCTTATTGCCAAGCTGATGAGAAGGTTTTGTGATTTCCCTCCTATTTTCCAAAGTTACATTTTAGCCTTCTTAGCATTTGTCTGAACACTTAGCAGCAAGCGCTCTTGCTGTAATAAAAGCACCAGCTCTGAAACTTTTAAACAGAGAAGCACGTAAACAGAAACAATGAGCTATTTAAAGCCGAGGAGCTGCAGGGCCACTTCCACAAAAGTCAGCTCAAGGGCCGCAGGGCGGACTCCTTGCAGAGGCTCTGCTTTACAGGTGTGGCGGTTAAGACAGAAACAGCCCGGTGTCATTCCCAGACTAAGTGAAAATTAAAGCGACGTGACTGAAATGACCCCATTTTCAAGAAATGTGAGAAAGAATTCCAACACCCTGCTAGGTTGGCATTTTAATAGAGGCCCCGGGTCATCCTGTTTTAAAGCTACATTACTTAAATGTGAGATGGCTTTTAAGAGCAGAGACTGCAATACGCATAGAATTCTGCCCAAATGGTTTCGCCGCGGTCCTAATTCTTTTGGAGACCTAAAAAGAGCTTTGTCGCACATCAAAAACGAAGGGGGAGCTGAGGGAGGGAGGAAGGGAAGAGGGAGGGAGGGAGGAAAAAAAAGGCGTCCAGCGCATGAAGTTGGGGAGGCCTCCCACGTATGTAAGTGGGTGGAGACATTGCGTGCAGAGCTGGATCCACGGGCAGGAGCTGTCGACTTGGGTCTCATCAGACAGTACCTGTGCGTCGCGTTTGCGGGTCTGGACGAGAGAAGCGGCAAGGGAAGAAGGAGGCACTCAGAACAACGGCCCCACGCTGGCAGCCGGCGCGGGGGCAGCCGCAGTCACAGCGGCCGAGGCGCCTGTAAGTCTGATGCGTATCTTCAGCCAAGATAAGGTGGAAAGTAGTAGCTACCGGTTTGCACGGTGCGCCTGAAGGTGCCTAGCCCCCCTGGGCATCCCCCCTTGTTTACAAAAATGGACAGCTTGATACTCTGGCCCTGATTAAACCAGTTATGAAGCCTGATTTTAGCCACACGACAGGTGGGATATAAGAGGCCTTCAGGAAACTTGTGCCTTGACTCGCCTGAGACCAGGGAGCCCTTTGGGGTTCGTAATCAGTCTAAAGATGCAGCTCAATCTGGGGACCGGACCTGGAAGTCTCAGAGCTCTTCGATGTCTGCCGGCGCGTTCCTGTTCCTGCTGCACCACGGCTCACCGTTACCCAGGCCCCGGAAGCACAGCCCCTGGGAAGCGCCAAGTCCTTTGAGTTACGCCAACTCTGCCTAGTCGCTGCTGCGAGGAGCCTCCGGGTGGGGCCGGAAGCAGGGCCTCCTAGGCTAGCGCGTGGCAGACGTTATCCCTGCTGCCAGGCTGTTTAAAATTCTAGTCTGCCCGGAATGTAACCCTGGAAGCCTCCGCAGGGGACCAGTGAGAGCTCCTGTCCCTCCAGGGAAAAGGTGAACGAGCACGAGACAATGTCACCTTTGGATGTCACTAAATCGCGTAGCCCTGGCGTGCAGTGGGCAATACGCGAATGAGCACAGCAAAGCGCCAATGGACAGCGTTCACGCAGACTTGTTTTCCTGGCGGCCTGAGCTGCAGAAGGCAGTTCAAACAAGAGCAGAGTTTGCTTCAACGACAGGCCTAGCACGTCCTCCTGCTGCGGGCCCCGCGTGTCTGTTTTTCCGCTGCAGCGCACGCCTTCCCACGCAGCCGCCACCGTCCCTCGCTCACTCCGGCACTGCTCGCGGCAGGTGGGCACCTTCAAACAGCGCCCGCCCGCCACCCGTCACCTTATTTGTTGCGTCATCGTTACTCCTAGAGTATCTTACTGCCCGATCTCATGCACGTGCGCTGTTGGTCTGTGGCTTTAATGACCTGCACCCCGGAATGTAAGCTCCGTTTGGCGCTTCTGTGTCGTGTGTGCTGCCCTAATTGCCGTGCCCGGAGCCGTGTCAGAAACATACCAGATGTTCAAAAACATGCTACCCACGTGACGGTGCATTAGGTTTTTGACCATCCTGCATTCCCCAAGACTGAGGTTCCTGGGATAGAGAATTTCCCGTTTTAAAACCAGATGAGTTGATCACCCTACTGAGCTTCTGATTTGGCCTCTTGTTTGCTCATTCATTCATTCATTCATTCAATATTTATTTAGTGCCTACCACGGGGCAGGCACTGGTTTAAGACCTGGGAACAAGTCAGACAAAGCATCCTCTGTCATGAAGTTTATATGCCACAGGAGGAGCATTTGCTCAGCCCGAGGGCCCGTGGATGCTGAGGTTCACCTCGCACAGTATGACTAATGTTAAACCCCGTGAGGTAAGGGGCTGAGGTATTGCTGGCCCACAGATGTTGCTGGGGAAGCTGAGGGCCATGGCTGGAGCCGAGCCTGCGGTGGGGAGGGCCCACTGACCTCCACTAAGGAGAGCTCTACTGCCCGGGATTCCGGCCGGAGTCCCTACGGTCATTAGCTAGGACATACGAAAGACATATTAAGATGCTTCATCTCGCAAGTACTTTAATTGATTTCCCCTGTTCACATTATTAATAGTTAAATCTGGTGATCAGAAGCCTCTCCAGAGCCAGCCTCTAGCAAAGCTACAGGAAAGGCAGAGTTCCTGTGTCCTCCCCACGCCCACCTTCGAACCCGAAGTGTGGTGTGCAGTGCCCTTGCAGACCTCGCCCCGCCAGCTCGAGGCTCTCCCTTCAGCTGCCAGACCTCTTCCCTGGCCAGAATTAGCCCTTTGTCTTCTTCCTGTGTTCTGAGCAAAAGGACCAAGCAAGCAAACAAATAAAAAACAAACCCCTCTCCAACACCTCTCCGTACAGCTTGGAGTAGTTTCTTGGATGTCCACTAATTTAGCCAAATTAGTGATTCTAGTGGCAGGAATTGTGTGAGGTATGTCACACTTCCTACCGCGGAGAAAGTTAACACCTCGCGCTTCTGGGATCAGCTCTGACCAGCGAGCTCCAAGAGCCACTCAATGCATTTAGACCTTCCATTTCTGTTCTCACAGACCCTTAGAGTCCCCCCGGCCTGCACACCTGAGCACCATTTCTTTCTGCCCTCGGGGCCAACAAGTGCAGGGCGAGCATCTCACCTGTGCTATGGCCATTTTAAATATCACTCTGCAACTTCCAGTCCCTCTTCGAACTGCTTAATGGTTTGTAACCTTCCCACAGTAGGGACGTGGGTAAACATGGCATTCGAAAAACATTTGGCTTAGTGCATGGTTTGTTCTGCGCTTTCAGCCTGACTGTTCAGCAGTGTAATTATGCAAATGAGGACTTCCTAGCAGAGGGGCTGGGGGTAGCTGTGGGGGAGAGAGGAACAGGGCAGAGAGCGCCAGACAGGAACTGGGCCAAGAATATCCAAACTTCCTGTGCTGAGAGAGCCCCCAGGGTTTTTCTGCTTTACACTAAGATGAAAAATAATTTGAAAGTCTGCTCTTGTAACTTCTTTTACAGTTTTCTTCTGTCCTACTTTTTGTTAAAAAAAAAAGAGAGAAGATTTTTAAATGCTGGTTTTTGTTTGAGCTTCTTGAATGCCTCTGTCTCCCTTTAAATGAATCTCATGGTAAAATAACAGTGATGTTATTTTAAAGTTTCACAGGAGAAAAGAGTTTTCCCTGCATCCTTCTTAGAGGTCAGCTGGTTCTGACTCAAAGATGAAATCTAATGGTGGTATTGGTGGGTCAGATCCCCTGCACATACGTCTTACGCCCCAAGGCCCGAGGCTGGGGACAGGGCTGACCACAGTTCTCCAGTGTGTGTGTGTGCAGCTGCTCGGAGGGACGGAGACCACAGGACAGGGCCAAAGAGGGCACTGCACAGCCAGTATCCGGCTGTATAACATTATAAACCTTTGACCTTATTTTAACTTTTACTGACTTGTGTAATGAAAAGTTCTCAACATCCTCGCAGGGTTTAATTAGAGCTAAACCATAGTAGGATTATCTCAAAGTTTGAATGCATAAGCAAAGTTATATAAATTCTCAGAGACAGTTTCCTCACATATAATTAAAACGCTCCCAACTCAACAAATCTTGGTAGAGGACCGACTCCTTACCTAGAACTACACTAGACCCTAGATATCTGAGTATAAGGAAAACAGACACAAGTCCTTGCCCTAAGGCCCAAGGGGACTAGCGGGAAGGTGGCGAGACGGCACACACATAACTAGCACACATGAATCTATTTAAGTAGAAATTGTGCAAGTGTAATGAAGGAACAGAATGGTTTTCTATAAATAACAGGAAGGAGCTAATATAGATGGGTCGTCAGCGATGGTCTCTTAAGAAAGTAACATCTGCGCAGAGACTTGAGAGGTGCGTAGAAGCGAATTAGATGCAGAGGGAAGCTAGAGGAGTTCCAAGTAGCATGAGTCACCCAGGTGAAGTTTCAGGATGGAGAAAACACAGGACTATTTGCCAGTCAGGAGACAGGTGTCATGACCTGAGGCTAGAATGAGTCATGGGAAAGGCGTGTAGGCCCACTTAGAGTACCTTCACAGGTTGGATTTTAAGCAACGCCATCTCTAATGGGTTCTGCAGAGGCGTGACAAGATCTAATCAAGTACTTAAAGAGATCCTGACTCCCAGAAGAAAAGGGGATTGTGAGGGAAAAGGGACGGAGGGAGGGTGCCAGGCCAGAGGCTCCGGAAGAAGTCTGGGCAGGCCGAGGAGTTAGCCCAGACCAAGGTGCACAGGGAGAAACGCGGGACTGCCGAGCTCTCTTGTCGCGTTGCTGGAGATCCTGCAGCCCCGTGGAGGGGGAGTGAGTGGGACTGGTGGGGGGGGGGGGGGGGGGGCAGGGCGGGGCGGGGCCGGACGGGGGAGTAAAGGGCAATGATTTTCAAACATGACTCTCTTTGCCACGAACGTTCCTGTGTGCTGTATACATGAGATGCAGCGGAAACCAAAAGACTGAAAAGATTGAAAAGTTTGAAAAATTAGCATAAAACCATTAAGTATTGTACCGATGAAGGGTCTGGAGCACTAGCAGACTGGGCAGCCGTGAACAGGATGGCAAATTACCGCTTTAAAGAACAGGCGCTTTCTCGCTTGTCCAGAGATCCTCACCCAACTGTGATGTGGGAGAGGGCCTGGGTGTGAAGCAGAATTTGCTCTAGTCTCGTCTGTCGCTGATACTAGCAGTAGGGTGCTGTAATTCAGTTTTCTACGGCCACAGGGGATCATGGGAACACAATAAGTAAAAATAGAGGGTGCGTAAGTATCATAATAAGGTAAATCATATATATATATGAATATATCTCTGATTGCAATGTATATCACTCTAAAGTACAGCCTAGGGAATATAATCAATAACATTGTAAGCACTGTATATGGTGCCAGCCGGGCACTTACAATATTGGGGGAACCACTTTGTAAAGTATATGATTGTCTAATCCCCACACTGCACACCTGAAACTAATACAAAATAGTATCGAATGTCAACTCTAATTAAAAAATAAAGAAGAACTGGAGAGAGAAAAATGATGTGTCACTGAAAATGTAAAACATTGCACTTTTAAGTACACACAGAATAATAATGAAAATTAAATATTATTGACCACACCGTAAGCCCCAATAAATTGCAAAAGCAGAGAGCATTGACAACATTCTGACTTAAACATAATAAATCTGAGGACTTTATAATAATAAATAATTTAAAAATTCCTTCCATCCGAAAATTTAAAAATTCCATCCAAAAAATTTACAAAGGAACTACAAACCATAATTGTAGAATTTTTTAAATTTAAAACAACTAAAGCAGTGCTGAGAAAAATTCATAACTTTATGTATATTATATAAATGCATATAAATCAATGTAAATAATAAATATACAAGAATAATTATTAATACATATAAATATAAACATTGACTCAAAAAATTTAGAAAAGATAATGGCAAAATAAACTGGAAAGAAAAGAAAGAAACTAATAAAGGTAAAAGTGAAAAATGACAAAAAATCAGAAAAATATTAGGACTTATTCGAAGCCTATTTATTTGAATAAGAAAGAAACTAACCCAAGGCTGTTCCTGGCTATACATTACCATCACCTGGAAAGACTTTAAAGAAATTATTGCTTCAAAAAATTGATAATTCATCTCTACACTTGAAGATCTAACCTAACTGTGGTATGTAGGAAAGGGCCTAGGTATTAGGAGATATATATGTAAAATTTATATATAATTTCACCTGCAGCCTGGGCTGGGAATCAGTGAAATTCTACTACTACTACAGCAAACAAGCAAATTGAAAAATTAAGAAATGTTCATGGAAAATTAACCAATAATATAGAGTTATTTCTGAAAAAACAGAAAAGGATCCGCCAGTTTGTTTTTTGACGTTTGTATTAACTTGATTTCCACAGGCATGAAAAACACAGCATTTAAGAAAATACAAGCTAAGTTTACTTATGAACGCAGATTTCAAAATTTTATATAAGATTTCAGATAAGTGAATCTACTGTGAATTTAAAGAAATAAATCATAATAAAACCGGTTTTGTCCCAGGAATTTAAAAATGGTTCAACAGTGGATGGTAGATCAAAGAAATCAATCACATTAATTGTCTAAACGGGAATAACTGTGTCATTGTCTCAAAAGTTATAGCAAAGTAATTTGGTAAGTTTCAGTGATTATTTATAATTAAAATACTATTCCTAGAAATACTAAGGATAGAACGGAACACGCTTAACTTGAATAAAGATGTTTCGTATCTCTGATACCTCCTACTCAACCTGCCAAATTTAGCGGTGGTCTCAGGAACGAGGCCTTTCTTGGCTTTCTCGCGTCTTATTCTTCCCACCTTAAGTGCTACTGGCTTATGTGCACTTACTGTGTGATCCTAAAAACAACTCTACACGTCATGATTACTCTACTTACACATTCATGACTTATGATTTGAAGGTTTTGTTTTTTTAAATTCTTGAATACAGCAACTGTGCCTTCTTTGGTTTTAAAATTAATTTTTGATGTATTTCAATTACACGATCAAAAGCCTAGTTCTTTTTTCGCTTTACTTTTAAAATTGTATTTTTAATTGTAGTTGACATACCATATTATATTAGTTTCAGGTGTACGACATAGCTGTTTAACATTCCTAGACCTTACAGAATGATCGTCATAGTAAATCTCATAACCATCTGCCACAGTACATAGTTGTCACAATATTATTGGCTCTGTTCCCTATGCTATATACTGTCTCTCCATGACTTATTCTACAGCTGGGTGTTTGTACAGGAACTGTGTCTTACTCATTTTGTTATTAATGGTTTATTGTCTATGCTATTACCGTGGTCCCAAATTCCACCCCCGTCCTTTGTATTTATGCATTTTTAAACCCTGGGCACTTAGCACAGTACTGGAATACGATAGGTGCTCAGTGAATGTTTGTTGGATAACTATTGCAAAAATAAAATAGGACAAAACTACATTAATTTAGAATCCGATACGACAGATTCTCACATTCACATTGAGCAGTAAGTTGGGAGGGATGAGGGGAATACCTGGAAGCAGCTTTGGGAAGGGTGGTTTGGTTGAAGGGCTGGCCCATGAGAGCAGGGGAGGCCCTCCGCACTCTGCCCGCGTGGCTCCTCACCAGGCGGCGTCCTCTGGCCCTCCCGTGGATGGCAAGGGCCCTTCCTTTGGCGCCCTGAGTGCTCCGTGGGCATCTGGTTGTGGTAGTTGCCGTATCTTATCTTGTAATTTCAGTCTGCTTGCTGCTTTCCCCATTGCATTCTAGATACAGCTGGGAATGACTCATGACTTTAATCTTTTTCTTGTGTATAAAGGTGTCCTAGTAATGCTTGGTGAATGAATAAATGGGATTAGGTGGTCAGGAATGAGGGGGAGGCCCTTAAGAACGCTTGGGGACATCTTGATGTTCCCTGGGACTAAATAGACCCAGGAAACATCTCTTTGGGACTAAATCCTAAATAGAGAAACATATCTCCCATTGTTGAATATCCAATAAAATTCAAATATTCATGCAACACTTATTCAGGAAGGATGTCTTTTTTTTTTATAAAGATAATGAGTATACCCAGCCATGTAAAATAAACATTTCACTACAAGGTAGGTGAGATGGCAGTTTACTGAGTGGAGAAAAAGGGACGGTGAGTTCAGGTAGAGAGGGCTTTGGGCAGAGGGGCACTACGTTGGTTTTACAGAAACTCCTGCTAAAAATATGCATGAAAAACACAGCTGCTAGAAGGGACATGGCAATCATTACAGAGCCCATTAGAAGCTCTCCTTGCTTAATAACCAATTCCTTTTAAAAACAGAGATGTAGCTCTTAGATCATAGCCCATGAAATTCAATCAGTGTTTGTCATTGCCCTGCACAAAAACCGTCCAGCACCGGTTACTCACATGTCAAGACACATGTGCACATGCACACCGCAAACTTACACACACATGCACACGCACACACACACCATTCCTTTTTTGATGTGTAACCTACTATATGTTTGTCAATATTTTTAGTTGACAGTCAGTGTTATTTTTATTAGTTTCAGGCATTCAGCACAGTGGTCCGAGGGGCTTGGTGGGGCTGGAGCCACTTCCTCCCCAGGGGGGAACCTCCACACTCTGCAGCCAAGATGTCCCTCCTGAGTTTTATCCACCACGTGTGGGTGTCAGAACAGAACAGTCCGCATCTCCACCCCCACCGTCCAGTGTTGATGTGGCTTCTTTTTTAAAGCCCGAGCTGTAGGGCTTTTGTTCAGCCAGATTTCAGGCAGGTCTCAATGATGGCTGTCCTGTAGTTTAATTGTAATTTGGATGCGTTTGTGGGAGGATGTGAGTGCCGTGTTTACCTCTGCAGCCATCTTGACCAGAAGTCTCGAGGCATCTTTAGCTAGTAGCTGCCACTGGATCTGAAATACTGAAACCTTTGTGTGGGATTTTTTTTTAATGTAATGATTTGCTGACTTAATGGCAGATTTTAGGCTTGTGAAAGAAAGGATGCTCTATACTGGGCACTGTTTTTCTGTAACAGAAGAGACTCTAGGTATATCGTCAACACAACAGTGTGTCTGGTTGACAAACTGGAGACCTGCTTGAACAAACTGGCTGCCTCCGAGTTCCCATGCCTGGGTGCAACATCTAAATGACAATGAACAGACATATCTTAAATATGTCTGTCCCCAAGGTAGTACTTGGGGTCCTGATGACTCAGTTCTACAACCATGTAAATCTTCATGTGAACAGGGTTACGGAATCCTAGAACAACTACCTCTTCCCGTCTTGTCAGAAGCGTAGATCATGGGCAGCTCTGTTGTAGGGGCCAAGCTCCACTTGAGCGACATTTCTCCAGTGAACATCTTGTCCCCTCTACCCTCTCCTTCATTGCCCTCTGAAGAGACCACGCAACTGCAAATGAAAGTCCACCACATTAGTGGCATTGCAGTCGCCCCTATTTCTACCCTGGAAGGAGGGCTCCTATTTCTACCCTCTCAGGTTTGACAGAACTCCAAGAAATTCTTGCGTAAACTTATCTGGTATCCTCTTAAACAGCCAAGGGGAAACAAAAGTTAAATTTAATAGAAAAGCACGCCCAATTTTGGCAGACACTGGAGGAGCGACGCTCTACTTAAATCCCCAGGAACTCCGTAGCCTGCAGGCGGGAGTGTGGTAGCGCTGGCAGAAGCCGGCAAAGAATGAAAATGCTTAGCAGTCAGCAGTCCTGGATCTCCGTCTGCAGTGCCCAGCCCAGAGGGGCGAGGTAACATGCCATGTTTTTCCTTTGCAGATCCAGGCCCATCGGTCATTGGCCCTTTCTCTCCCAGCAACAGCTCTTGCCTTCTTGGTCTTGTTTTGTATCCTGAGCACATGGCTGGGCAACCGGTAGGGTGGGGGGCCCCACATACAGCCAGACAAAAATGTGTGTTGCACTGCTCTTGTGGCTACTGTAGGTAAAAAGCTGCTATAATGAATCATAAATCTCTAACTGAGCAGGTGGCAGTAGATGTCATGCCCCAGGTCTGTAACTTCTTTAGTGAAAGGATTTTAAGCAAGCCCTGTCCATTGTCCTTGCACGTCACTGCAGTGTGCCGAAGCGTGGCGTTCATTTTTGTTTATTCTGCTTTTCTCATTTGGCAGGACTCGAACTCCAATCTCTATTCTCCCAGCCTCCGGCAGTGGCCGTATTACGCACCTTTACATTCTCAGCTGCCCGTTTCTGCTGGGTTCCCTGTGATCTCATTTTGCACATGCACAGTTCAGGATGTCTTCTCTTGAGTCTTTCCCCTCTCAATTTCTAGCCTTTCTGGAGGCCCTGACTTCAACCTCAGACTCCATAACCCAAGGCAATTACTTGAACTCTATTTGTCAAGCACTGCAGATTGGAAGGTTCCTTATGGATAAACAATTTGAAGTAAAATTCACCGTGTATGCTTCCCTTTCCCCTTGAAAGGTTGCATGTCCTTCAATTCTGCTTTGGGTTTTTCCCCAATGCCTACTTCATAGGCACGTCCTGAGACAGACCAAGACGATACCTAGGAAGTACGTCACCATGAGGCTGACCTTTATCCCCAAGCCACGGGTATCCCTCAACCACAGAGCGGGTACCGACCTTCCAGGCCCTTGCTGAATAGTTTTACTCAACTGGGGACTCTGGCTCTTACCCGAGCCAGAGATCCAGCCTCCCCCCTTGTCAGTAAGTGTGCCAGGCCCCAGCTGGACAGAGACCAGCCATCGGGGGCAGCGGAGGGAGGCCACACTGTCCTGGGCTTGAATCCAGAAGAGCACTCCACGGTATTAGCTCCTGCTGGTGTGCCAACTGCAGCCACCGTCTGAGAAGGCATGCGGGCACCGGCAACACAAATGTGGCGCTCAGGCATCCTGGAAGCTTTGCTCCCTGCTGGCTGGAGAGTTTCAAGGAGACACTTTAAAAGTGTCATTGAGGTTTCTAAACAAATAAAGTTGTTCCAGGGACATATTTTCAAAGTACAAAAAGGTTCCTCACAGAGCAAAGCAGAATAGAAATAAAAATGAATGGATGAAGATAGACTTTCTTGGAAAACAATAACCACCTCTAGCCATGGAGTAGATTGCCAGGATCTACGTGTTAAAATAGTAACCCCCTCAAACCAAGACTTAGGTTACTCTTCTGGGGTTAATCCTGTTCTGTTCAAGAAGATGCTGTGAAGTTGTTAACCTGGGGGAAACATAATCAACTCTTTTCTACTCTCCTCTATTTGAGAGAGCCACAAAATCTAGCGCTGAGATTTAAGATAAACTTTAGCTGAGAAATTAAGTAGAACCTGCAAAAGTATAACAGGAGCATTATTATAAGAACTCAAAAAAATTAAAATTCTTTGATGTACTCATTTCCTAGAAGACACCAGATGTTTAAGAAAAGCAAAAAAAAAAAATTAATTAATTAAAGGTATTCTAAACATTCTACCAGCTGGTGTCCTACAATTATGCTAAAGGATGCATGGCCCTTTTCTCAGAACCCCAAGGGCTGAGAATGTGGAAGTCTGTTCACACCATGGTTCCTGTTTCTGCAGTTTACATCTGGTGGTATTTTTAGTCTCATAGTATCAGAGTGAAAATGCAGAGCCCAGACCCGGCTCTAGGATCTGATGGTCTCCACACACACACGCACACACACACACTTCCTCCAACATGAAAAATCTGATGAGAATTAAACTGTATGTCAAAATGTCATTGTTTGGTTCATTGTATCTTTTATTTATTTTTTAAGATTGTATTTATTTATTTGTAGAGAGGGGGGAAGGAAGGGAGAAAGAGAGGGAGAGAAACATCAATGAGAGGAAGAACCATGACCGGTTGTCTCTGGCGCACACCCTGGCTGGGGACCGAACCTGCAGCCCAGATGTATGTCCTGACTGGGAATCGAATTGGTGACCCTTTGCTTTGGGGGATGATGCCCAACCAACTAAGCCGCACCTGTCATGGCAGTTTATTGTATCTATTAAAAGAGTTGATAAACTAGGTAACCTCAGAATCAACATTTCTGACAATTCTGTTAATCATCGCATTCCACTAATCCTCCTCAGGCATCCGTTCCTAACCCTGGAACCTGTAAAATGTTCATAATAACATTTTACATAACAAAACGAACTTTGTAGATGTGACTAAATTGAGTATCTTGCAATGGGCTGATTACTCTGGATTCTTCACTGGGCTCACTGTAAGCACGAGGGTGCTTATCAGAGGGAGGCAGGCAGGCGAGGGAGAGAAGACAGTGCTGGGGTGGAGGCGTGTGTCAGAGAGGGAACTTGAAGATGCTGGGCCGCTGGCCCTAGAGGTGGAGGAAGGGCCGTGAGCAGGGAGCTCAGGGCTTCTGCAGAAGCTGGGACAGACAGGAGCGAGGACCCTCTAAGGAGCCAGTGCTGCCGCCACGGTGACATTAGCCCAGTGACACTGAATTTGAACTTCTGGCTTCTAGAACTGCAAGATAAGAAATGTGTGACATTTTAAGCCCCTATTTTGTGATTATTTATTATAGCAGCCATGGGAAACTGCTGCAATGACTATTACCGGTAATTGGAATGACTGGTAATTAATGGGTTTATTGGCCCAACTCAGAGCAGAAAATGAACAAAAAGCTTGCTGACACAGAAAGACTTCAGCTCATTCAACGGGCACCATTCCTCTGCTGGGTGTTACTGAACGGCTCAAATGGAGCCCAAAAGTATGAAAGACAGTCCTCTTTATCATTTATTTTCTCTTGATTCTAAAGAACATTTTGCCAAACCCAAGGTCAAAAAGATTTTCTCCTTTTTTCCTCTAAAAGGCTTATAGATTTATCTCTTATATTCAGGTCTAAGATCACTTGTGTGGGTGAAATTCGGGGTACGGTGTGAGGTAAGAGTTAAGTTAATCTTTTTGTATGTCAATATCTAATTGTGCCAGCACCATTTGTTGAAGAGATTACCCATTCCCCTAAGGAACTGCTTTGCCGCGTTTGCCCAAAATCAGTAGACAATTAATTAATGACTTCTTTCTGGTCTCTCAGTTGCCTATCCTTATGTCTGCACCACACTCTTTTGATTACTATACTGTACCTTTGCAGTAAGTTTTAAAACTGTGAAGTAAAAGTCCTCTAACTTTCTACTCTTCAAAATTGTTTTGCTTCGTCCTTTGCATTGCCACATAAACTTTAGGATTGGCTTCTCAATTTCCGCTGGCATTTTACAAAGTTTCATCTTGATCAATTTAGAGAGAAATGTCTTCTCTTTCTTAAACCTAGCTTGCCCTCGATCTATATGTACCCGGCCAACTAATTAATACTTGGCCCCTCTTGGGTCTGATGATTGATAAGACAAAGATATACAATCTTTTCCTGGAAGCAAACTTCATGTGTCATCATTGATTCACCCTGCTTTGGTCCCCTACCATTTCTCAGGAGAAGATGTCCATTTTCTCTCTCTTTCTTTCTCTTTCTTTCCAGCTGGTTCCTTTCCTGTGTCCACTTAGCACCGCCCCCTTTTGAGATGGCCAGCTTCGTTGACACTCAGCCATTCTCTCATTTTGGTCTGGTGCCTCATTCACTTTCTGACTCTTCATTCTGCTTTCCTCTCCCGAGAGAATGATGCGGTTCCAAGTGCTGTGACCCAGAGTTCCTTCATGAAAATGCGAGCTTTAGCCTCTGCTCAGCCTCATCCAGAGGACAAATGAGGAAACTGCGGGAGAGTGGACCAGATTTCAGAAGAGGTGGCTTCTCCTACTGACCGTGTCTTGTACCAACTGTGTGTGATCAAGGGTGTGTTATTAACTCCCTGTCTCAGCTTCCCCAACTGGAATGGAGATACTGATAACTTTTCCATCAACCTCACATAGTTGTTTGAGAGTCAAACTAGAGAACATATAAGAAAGCTCATTAAAAGCAGGAAAATGCATTAGTATAAGATAGTATATTCATTAAGCATTTAAAACATATTTTTCTCCTCAACTACATTATGACAGTATATATCTTTTGTATCTAATAGATACATGTACATATTTTATGAGATCTACATTTTTGTAGTATTATGAGGTGCATAGAAGGGGTTTTATAAATATTTCAGTTAAAATGATAAAATCTGTGAAGTAGTTAGAAATAACAATCTGGACCTGGAACAGAACTGTGTAACTTGTATGAGACCACGCGTGTGTGGGGGTGTGTACATGGGGCAGAGAGTCAGAGACAGAGACAGAAAGAACGCGAACATCTTAAGAGGCTCTAGCACCTTGTGGGGACAAGCCTGGTATGCTGAGTCTTGAAAATAAGCATACAAAAGATGACGTTTGTACCTACAGAGAGAGTCACTCATTGAAACTCCATGTTAGGAGTCTAGAGTTAAAGATAGCCCTGACCCCCAATACCACCCACACCAAACAAGCACATTTTTTTCCATGAAAACAAAAGAGAATAGTTCTTTGCCTTCACTTCATAGTTCCTTAGGAGCATAAAAGGGTATGAAACAAGGTAGAAAGCTATAACAAGACATGAGTTCTAACTAAATCTCAGAACGCAGGTCTGGTATACACTTGTGAATTTGCCCTTCTAAATGTATGAGGCAGAAGATTGAACCTTAAGTCATAAATTAGAGAAGTGGACATATATAGATTCCATACATAGACCACGCTTATCAATCAATTCCTTGTTCATGAAGTATGTAATCTGTGTGGGTTCTCAAGAATTCAAATGCCCACTTATCTTCCAAAGCAAAGAATTACAAATTCAGAAGTCTTGTACTCAGATAGAAGAACGTGTGGCTTTATTTTCTTCAGCCCACTCCTCCTATATCTGATCCTCACCAAATGCTATGTCTTTCTTACGGTGTCAGCTTGTACAGGTCATTAGTTTCCTAGTGCACCCCCTCTTCTGAGCTGAGCAGTTGCCCACCAAAACATTTGAGCCAAACTTTTCTGGGAATATTGATAAAAATTATTCATTAGTTAATGGATTCTTAAACAATTGGATTGAATTTCCCTTTCTCAAATCCAAGTACTAAAACAGCACATTTTTCTTCACATATTTTTTCTGAGATCCCAGGCTTCAATTCTAAATGGAATACTACACTTCCTGTAAACATGGTTATTGCTCAAATCCATCTTTGTCCATTTAATTCTTTGGTTCCATCAGAAATGCATGTGAGTGTGTGGTAGACGTCGATCTGCTTGGACATCAGGGGAGGAGAAAATAAGAGAAGGAAAGAAAAAGATAATGAACAAGCAGGAAGGGAGAGAGAAAAAAGGGGCGGGACACAGGGGAAGGGAAAGAGAAAGGAAAGCACTTTTTACAACCTGGGCTTATTCAAACAGTATATCAAGATGTGGGATGTACCAATTTATATTTACCAATGTGCATTGCTCAGAAGGTTAGAGTTCCTTCTAGGGCTGAAAGCCCTATTGTATTGACATATAAAACAAGTAGAAAAAAATGTATACCACATGTTCGAACATATAAACAAATACTTTTCTACCCTTTTATCCTCCTTTCTGAAAAATTAAACAAGACAAAAACATTTTTGAGCTACAGAGCAATTACACTTCAATCAACAATTTGCCTCGGGAGGAATGTTTCTTCTTTCAGCAACTTTAACAACTTTATGTTAACAGGCTCGAAGACACAGAAAACAGTGATGCTGACCAGAGGGGCGGGGAGTTGGGGGCTGGGTGAAAAAGGTGAAGGAATGAACAAAAACAAAATGGTAGTTGCAGAACTGTCATGGGCGTGTACAGCACCACATAGAAAATAGAGTCAATAATATCGTCGGGGGGGGGGGTACTTGAAGGATCGGGGGGATCCCTTCGTAACATGTAAACGATTGTCTGACTGCTTACTACGCGGCACACCTGAAGCCAATACAAAATACAATACAAGATTGCATGGAAATAGCAATGGAAAAATAAAATTAAAAAACATGATGATTCATTTCAGATTCCTGAGGGGGACGTTCAGGGAAAATAAAGTAATTTCTTCTAAGAATAAAGCAGGTCGCGTGGAAGGATGAGAGTTACTTTTTCTTCCTAAGGAGCCCTGGCGTGGGGGTGGAAGGGGGAAGAAGACAAGTTAGCTCCGGTCTTCCAAGCCCACGGCGTGACTGCTCCGCGGTGGATGGAACCCGACAGCCGTCAAAGGAGCTTGTCCCTGAAGGACCCCCGCAGGCAGGGACCTGGAACCAGGGGCTGGGCTGGGGAGGAAGCGCTGCTGATCCGAAAACCTCGTGCCTTCCGGTGTGAGCCTTCGGTGCGCTCCATTGCCCCAGAAGCGCCCCCTTCATCGTGCCCCATACATTCCAACATGTTATGATTTCATCTATTTTATTCAGGATATTTTACAATTTCCCTTGTGACTTTCTCATTTGTGCTATTTAGAAAAATGTTTTTTTTTTAAATTTTCTAAATAGTTAGCATATTATGAACGATGACGTCTAGTTTAATTTCCTTTTAGTTAAAGAACATAATTTGTGTGCCTCCGTTACTGGAAATCTGTTGAGGTTGGCCGCTCAGGCTACGGCATACCTTTGTGAATGCTCCTGTGCACTTAAAAAGAAGGTACATTTTGCTCTTGTCCTCAGAACTCCTTTTCACACCCTAAGAGACTAAATTTAAATGTACTGGGGATGTAAAGCAACCGTGTGCATGTTACACAGAGGCTCCTCCCAGCAAATAGGGTCTCACCCAGAGACCAGATTTTGCATGGGGTGGGCAAGCACTTCCGATAAAAGGTTCCACCTGACGACTGTGTCACCAGCCTCGGGAAAGTCAGGTCTGGGGTGAGGTGGCTGTGCCGAAGCACCAGACACCCAGAACCATGGCCCCTCCCCGGCCACGCTGCAGCCCCGCCCCCGCCCGGCTCAGCAGGAGCACGGAAATAACTATCTCCAGGTGGGATTCTTTTGTGGTTGTACATACATGCCTCCTAATTTCAAGGCCATTTTTAAAAACATGACTTGTAATAAAGAAAAATTTCTCAAAGCCTCCCTATTTTGGCAAAGATCAAAATAGCATCCTCCCTTCTCAGTATGCTCTCCACGCTGTCCCTGCTTCTCTTTTTAATTTTAATTTTTTTACAGTTGGCACTATTACAGATGTCCCCCTCCGCCCCGCCCGCCAGCCTTCACTGCCATGCTGTTGTCTCAGTCCCTGCGCTTTGCATATAGGCACAGATGTCCCTTGGCTAATCTCTTCCAGTCCCCTCAGCTCCTCCCTCTGCGATCTGCCAGCCTGTTCATGGATCCACGCTCTGGTGTGATTTTGTTCACCAGTTCATTTCATTCATTAGATCCCTGGTTCTTTTTACAAGTGCGGTTCCGACTAAGGCCTTCCTCTGCTACAGAAGCCCAAGAGGCTCTCTATCCGAGGGCCGTCCTGCTCATATTAGTGGTCAAGGTCTTTTATCATCTGCATCCAGGCTATTTTTTTCTTCTTCCTCAACAACACCGTCCACATGCCCCAAACAATGCCATTTCCCAAACATTCCATTTATGGTCATTTCAGACCTCAGAGCCTCTGATCCTGCTATTTCTTCAATGTACCAGAGACGCTCTGCTCTTGTTTTCCACCTGCCCGGCAATCCTGCCTGGACTTCAGGTCTCAGGTACATTTCATATTCTCTACAAAGCCTTCTCTAACCCTCGATGCTTCCATTCAGAATTATATTCTGTTCCCATTGAGTCCACAATGTTTGGTGCTTATGCCCTTGTTTAATAATTATCATAATCTAACATGTTATAATTGTCTCTATCCTGTTTTTTCCCCACAATCTGAACTTCTTGTGTGCAAAAGTAGTGGTTTACTCATGTTGGTATCTTGTCTCTTAGCTCAGAAACTTGAGTCAACAAAGAAAAACAATTTTCACTTGATTTTAATCAACTTCTGATTACTATTTTATTCACAAGATTTTCAAAGCCAAGAGAATAAAAGTTCTGAGATTAAATTTGATTCTTAACTGGTTTTACTTTAATGGAATCGCCTTATTTTTAAAGATGTATAAACAAAGTCGATCGCTTGCAGTATTTAGTTTTAGAGTGTCTCTTTTATCTTCCATTTAATTTTTCCATCCAATATTAAGAATTTGTTTATAATTTACAGAAAAGACACTGGAGGGGCAGAAGAAACATTCCGAATGCAATATTTTATGGCAAGAAATACTGGCTTAAATCAAGAGAAGATAAACATACTTAACAGCCACCCCGGTGTTTAGATCAGTTAAAGGAAAACTTAATCAACCGGCCAACAGACAGCTCAATGACTTATGAATATTAAACATGAATTTCATTAAGCCTAACAACATTGAAAAATGCTGTCAGAGTGGAGGTATACTTGGGGAGATGATCTATAATATCCAACCGTCTGTAACAGCCAACCGTCAGGTAGAGCTCCAACAGAAGTCGTACATCAGAACATTAGTGCACATTACACTAGAATTAGACATCGTGGACGGGGCCATGTAGGTAACTGGTTAACGTAATCTGGTGCATGGCTTCTGTAGGCAGTTTGCCAGGGAATTGGTTTTTGGATATAGACAAATACGGAATAATAATTTAAGAATGATGCTGCGATGGTAGTAACAGCAGCAGCAGCAGAACAGTTTGAAGACTCGACACATTGCCCTAACTTTCCCAAAGGATTTAATGTGGGGGTCAAGGAACAGGAAAGGAAAAAGGGGAAGTACGCTTTTTTCCACCCAGCTGTCATTGCACCGAATGTGAGACTAGTCAGTGAGCTTGGATTGTTTCCTCCGTGTTTCCTGAGACCAGCCGACCGGGGGTGCTGGACACCGGGTGTTCGAGACCCCTTGCCGCAGGTTTCATGATCTTTAAACTGATCTCCTTTTAAAATATATATATATTTTTATCTTGAGTTCTAAAGCTCCTACTTTGATCAGGCCAAGGTTTCTGAGCCACCGCCCCTGTGAGTTTTGATTCTGCCCGTCTGAGCCGCCTCCCATACACCAGCCTCAGGAAGGAAGTGAAGTGGCTGTAACAGGGGTCGCCTACCCAGCAGGGGTCACTTGCCTGGTCATTCAGTTGACCCCTTCTCATTCGCTCTTCCACAGTCTCCTTCACAAGTCAGACGATGGGTAGAAGAGGCGGGTCCCCCCGAGAGGGGGCAGGCTTTGGTGACGGGATTGAGAGATGAGAGAAGCAGAGCGAGAGCAGGGGATAGGTTGGGGGCTGGAGGAGGTGATGCCCCAGTTGTGTGAGGGGGGAGCCAAAAAAGAATGCATTTATAAAAAATTGTGTATTTACTCTTACATGGTGAAACTTCAGTCACCTTCAAAGTCCTGGCCACCTAATGCAATCCATCCCTCAAGACATTCTTCCACTGCTCAAAACAGTTGTTGAACTCGTTGATTTGGATGCCTTTTAGGGCTCCTGACATTTGTTGTTTCACCTCCTCCACGTTGGCAAAATGTTTCCATTTGAGGACTTATTTCATCCAGGGAAACAACAAAAACGTGGCTCGGGTGAGGTTGGGGGAATAGGGAGGGTGGGGCACAGAGGTCGTACCATTTTGGGTCAAAACTGCTGACCACTCAGCGCAGTGTGGGCAGATGTGCTCATAAATCACCCATCGTGATGAGCAAATGTGTTGAAAGAGTCTTAAAAAAAAATTCAGCCGAATGCAGCCTCTCACAACAACGCCAGTGGGTGCACTGATACATGTGAGTTCCTAGCACACTCACCCAGAGGAGGAACCCTGTACAACAAGGGGCCCGCCCTCCAGCAGATAATTCCAGGGTTTTGGGGGGTTCCCCCTCATATCTTTGTGCTTTTCTCCTTTGAGGATTGCCTTAAAAAATCTGAGAAATTTTTTTAGTTCTATCTGATGTTTAGATCCAAACACTAGATTTCCTGCTTCTAACACCCATCATACGGATTCACCAGCAGGCTTTACACGTTTTACATCATAAAGCTGAAGCCCTTTGAGTAATGTCTCAAAGTGCTTTGTGATAAAGAGTTATAATAAGAAAGAATATTTAAAATAGTGGGGAAGTGCTAATCATGCAGTTATAAAGTAATAAAGCAGTTTTTGTTTATACCACCAAGGCCGACCAAGCGGCGGCTATCGATAGGAGCAAGAGGAATCTACTCTGGTCATCGGTGTATTTCCAAGCAAGAAACCTTCTTGGTGTCTCTCACTGTTTCTGGTTCTGATAGTGATGCTTTATTAAGACCTTTTAATGCATGTAATTTAAGGCCAAACAAACGTAAGCAGAAAAAATAAATGTTTTGGAAGGACATTGGATAACCCAACCTCTTGAAGACAGTCGCTCCCTGGAGCATTGTGGGAAACAGTAATATCCTCCAAACCTTCATTCTCAAATCTGCTCCTCTCTACAGACGGGCTCGGCTTCCCAAAGCATAGATCGCCCTACCTGCTTCCCACTCTTGGTGCTCTGAGGGGCTGCTGTTTACAAAATGCACGGTCATGTTAGGTCTAGCCACCCTGAAGGAAGCCGGTCTCTCTCCCTCCCTCTCTCTCCCTCACTCTCTGTTCCTCCTCCCTTTCTCTCCCCACCTCTTCTTCCACTTCCGCAGTTACACAAACACCAAGAAAAGGATGGAGTAAATGGACTTTTCCAAATAAGTCCTGATATGATGTATTTTAAATTAAATCTTTCCAGGTGAAGTAGCTATTTCCTAAGGATAAAATGCCACTTAAAATATTTGAACTACAGACTTCTTTATTAAATTGTGCCATAATCATAGACATTAACATCCTCCCAGTACCCCGCTGAATAATGTACCCACTAAACAACGTCCCTAGCATTTTGATGTATTCTGTCACCTGAGAGGAGCTGCTTGGGGTTTTTGACTTGAAATGATCTTAAAAGGAGCCAGAAAAACTCTTGTAAGACAGAATCATTCCTTCTATCTTTAGGGAGAGCACTATGACCCATTGGCCGCAGATTCTCTGCGGCTTCGGAGGGTATTGCTGCCTTCCTTAGAGACAGTGGGTGAGTTAAGCACTCTTTATTACTCGTTTCACTTTTACAACTCCAAAATAGCTCATTTAATACTAAGTAGGTTTATTTTTACATGTGAATTACAGGTAATATTACCACAAAGACTTTCTCTTAATTTAAAATGAAAATCTAACATTAAACTCTTCTTTTTAGGAAAAATAATAAGCTGAAAAAAAAGGCAATTGGTGACTGAATTCTCATCACAAATTTATCTGGACTTCTTTGAAATGAGCATATCATTAAAGATGCAAGAAAAAAAATGCCCCGCAGACTTGGTGATGCTCATAATTAACTTTGTGTTATAAGCACTTTCCTTTAGAGATGCTAAAATCCTCAACCCCCAACACGCTTCATATTATTAAAGGTAGTACACATTAAATATCTTAACATTTTTCTGGGTGTGGCAGTACTTTTTAATTAAAAAAAAAAACCTAGACAATAGATCAGTCGATTTCCATTTAGTTTCTTCTCTTTTGCCTGAAAACTGGGGGAACTTTACAACAAGGTTCAGTGTTAAGCTCCGTGTCTGAGGAGGCCCTTTGCACGAGGGTGCCGGTTCAATGGTAACGCACAAGGCTCCCATAGTTAGTTCTCTGCCGAGTATCAGAGCATCCGAGCCCTTCACAGAAAGCGACCAAAATGCACATTAGAAGCTGACACTGCAGTGTTTTCACTAATTCCGACTCAAGTAACGACTTGCTGCTTGACAAGGAGATTCTTGAAATGTTTCTCCTTCCATCTACGTTGCATGCGGATTTCTTCCTAAGCCCTGGGCTGACTTAATAGAAGAATGTCAAGTTCATACTGATGTCATTGTTACCTGAGATAACTGCACTAAGGAAGAAAATAGACAGAAATAGGCAGGAGAAAAATCTCCCGTTAGTGTTAGGCTGAGGAGTCTGCACCAGGTTCTGCTCCAGGCTGACATGTTGCGGACTGAGACTGTTTGGTCAAATATATGTAGGAAGTCGTGTTTTGTTCCAAAGGTGCACTGTCCATTCATGGCTCATTATGTAACTGTTTGCTTCATAAAAATGACTTCAATTTCAACCCAGAGCTGGATAAGCACATTCATTTTTTAAGGAAGGGAGCTCAGATGCAGGAACACACAGATGTCAGAGCTGCCCGTGAGCAGCGGGGCCGGCCCCAGCAAGGTCAGCACTTAATTAACATTTTCTAATGCCCTCTGGGTGCCATGTTAGCGTGAGCCGGCTGGTTTTTATACAAAGAGAAAAGGCAAGGATGGGAAGAGCGGCTCCTTGACACTGCGCAGCAGTGTGGGGACCAGGTTATCACAGACACCTTCAGTGTCACCTGTTCTCGCGCTACAGGGTGGAGAAAGATTCAGCCCAAAGCTAGATGCTTTTGTCAGTTGCTTTGAAGCTGTTGATATTACGAAAGCCTCTTTTCAAAATTTAAAAAAAAAATCACGATTTTTTCTGAAAACTAAAATTTTATTTTAGGAACCCCCTCATTTTTGAGCGTTACATATCCATCTCAGATTTATATTTACCATATGTATCATGCGCATATTTTGTGATAGGTGTGGAGAATCTTTGCTCTCCAGATGTTTATAGACTAAAATATGACTTTAATGCAATTACTTTGCATTTTGCTAACCACAGCATCATACAGGGGCATAGATGTGTGAGATTATTCCATGTCTAAGAAATCGTGGTTGACATATGCCCTTGGCAGACCCTGGCCTTAAGTAACGCCCCATCGCTCCTACTTCTACCTAAATCCTGCAGCCACCTGGTCCGCAGCCAGTGGCCTGCACGCCCTCCCTGCTCCTGGGAAGACCAACTGCACCTCCTTGTCACAGACAATAAAGTAGAGTTTTTAAAAGTAGACTTGAGATTTCAAGTTCTGATTCTATCTTGGTTCTTCCCCAATATTGCTTTGGCTGTTCATAGTCTTTGTGGTTTCATATAGCTTTAACATGGCTTTTTAATTTTTCTGTGGAAAAATGCCATTGCATTTTAATAGGGATTACTTTGAATCTCTACATTACTTTGGGTAGTATAGCTATATTAACAATATTAATTCTTCCAGTCCATAATCATGGAATATCTTTCCATTTATTTGTGCATAAATCTTTCATTGGTGTAATATAGTTTTTAGTGTATAGAGCTTTTACTTCCTTGGTTAAATTAATTCCTTTTTTTTTTGATGTTATGGTAAATAGGATTTTAAAAAATTTTCTCTTTCTGATAGTTCGTTGTTAGTATATAGTAGGTTGGGTTTTTTTTTGCATTTTGATTTTGTATTCTACAACTTTACTAAATTTTTTATTAGTTCTAAGAGTTTTTTGTGGAGTCTCTAGGGTTTTCCATATATAATATCATGCCATGCAAACAGACAATTTTACTTCTTTCTTTCTACTTTTTCAGCCTTATATTTTTAATTTTTTTTCCTGACTGATTGCACTGGCCAGAACTTCCAGAAGAACTAGTGAGAGCGGGCCTTCTCTTCTTGTCCCTGATCTTAGAGAAAGCTCTCTAGCTGCTCACTATTCTGTGTCATACTAGCTCTCTGTATGTCATATATAATTTTTATTATGTTTAAGTACATTCCATCTATAACACATAAATTGTGGAGACTTTTTAATTATAAAAGGATGTTGAATTTTGTCCAATGTTTTTTCTGCACTTACTGAGGTGATCGTATTTTACCCTTCATTTTGCTAATGGGGTGTATCACACTAATTGATTTTCAAATGTTGAATCATCCTTGCATCCCAGGAATATGTACCATTTGCTTAGTGTACGAGCCTTTTAATTCTTGAATTCAGTTTGCTAATATTTTGCTGAGGATTTTTACATCTGTGTTCATCAGGGTTATTGGCCTGCGATTTCCTTTTCACGTAACGTTCTTTTTTGGCTTTGGCATCAGAATAATTCTGGCCTTATTAAATGAATTTGGAAGCGTTCCCTCCCCTTCTATTTTTTTGGAAGAGATTGAGTTAATAAGAATCTTATGATTTTTAATATTTCTTTGTTACCAAGAGCTAATGTTTCTTTGTTGTAATGTCACCTTTCATTTATTGAATCATCTTTTTTTCTTAGTTATTCTAATTAAAGATTATTGATGTTGTTTTGTCTTTATTAAATAATCAGTTCAAATTTTATTGCCTCACTCTTAAAAACAAAAACAAAAACAAAAACAAAAAAAAACCCTGAATTACATTGGCCTGTCTGGATAATCCAAGATAATCTCCATATCTCAAGATCCTTAACTTAATCACTTCAGCAAGTTATTTTACCATGTGAAATAAAAGATTCATGGAGGTCAGAATTTGGACTTTTATGGGGGGGGGCGGTGCTTTTCAGCCTGCAGTAAGAGGCCTAGGAACCCAAGAGAGGGGAGAACTCAAGAGGTGTCATAGTGACAGGAAATGCTGCCTGAGGCTTAACGTAGTGACCCGCCCTTTCTGTAGTGCGGTCCAATGATCGCCAGGCTGCCCCAGGTCCCATCCACCAGATGAGTCACCTGACTGGAGGCACAAGTCCAGGTGGCGGTGTGGCGAGGATCTGTAAGAGTAGCCTTCTACTGCTCCCTCCTGTGTAGAGAGGCCCGTGTCATCTGAGGGAAACGTCATGGTTAGGGGTGTCCCCCCAGGAGAGGGAGGGATGGAGCCGCTGAAAACCGTGGTTGCCGTCTCTGTAGTTTTCTCCAGAGGCGACACTGAAGGTGGATGGACACACATCTACAGAACAAAGACCCTGAACCCCAGGTCCCTTCCCACTTCACCGTGCTTCCTTCTTGCTTCCTTTCTCTCACCGGGACCTTCTCCTTGCTCTTTATTTCAAGTCTCAGAGGGGAAAACAGAACAAATGAGGGGAGAAATAGCAACAGAGAGCGCAGCAGCTCACAAGGGAGCAGAGAGGAGAAGGAACACGGAGGAGTAAAAGAAGAGTCGTTCAGGGAGAAGGGGAGGAAGAAGAGAGTTCTCATTCCTCAAGGGGGGGCGCCCCCGGGCCCTGCTGTCCCATTGCAGTACGTTGTGAGCCACAGATGCAAGCTGTGCGTGGTATTTTAAGTTTTCTAGTAGCCACATTAGGAAGTAAGAAGAAACCCATTACAGTGTATGCAGCATGTCGCTTTAATATGCAACCAATATAAACACCGCTAATGAGATATTTCACATTATCTTTCCTGTGCTAAATACTTAGGATTTGGTGTATGTTTTACATTTGCAATACACCTCAGTGGCGTTTAGCCCCATTTCAAGTACTCAAAGGCCACGTGTGGCTGGCGACTACTATATTGAACAATGTAGCTCTAGGAGATTCCACTTCTCTTCGGATTCCATGTTTTGGGGAGGTAAGTCAGCTCCTCAGAACAGGCAGTAGGCGGAGTGGGCGGGAAGGACTGAGGAAGGACGTTTGACTAAGAGAGTCAGAGGAAAGGAGACCAGCTTCCCATCTGACCCCCTCCACAGCCTGTCGCATGCCGAGGGTCTCTGCTTCCTGCAAAAGAAGCCGGTACTTGAATTTTACATTTCCCACAATAAAATCAGCAGAATTGAGAATAAATTCTAGAAGGCGCTTCCTGGAAACCAATGCTGCGTTGGGCGTGCTGAGCAGGTGGATCTGTGTATTGTGTTCTCTTGTTAAATGCAGTGTTATTGTGAATACCTCTGTGAGTTTCAATACCTGATATTGGTTATGCCACTTTATGTTGACTAAAGATGTAAGAAACGAAACCGAACGTGTTGCTATGGCAATGGATTCTCAGGAACAGAAGAAAAGGCATGGCTTGTTTTTTTTTTCCCTCGCTCTCACACTACTACCTTCACATTTGCTACGTGTTGCCTTCGCCTGCCTCATCTAGCTTGCCCTATTTATTTACTGGCGTTGGCATGAAACTTTAATTGTGATGTGCCTGGCTGTCTGCATATCAAAGAGACAGAAAAACAGACCGCAGGCCAGCAGGCAGAAAAGGCTTTCCCAGTGCTGCTCAGGAGAGCAAAAGCAAGGTGCCAAGCAATTATCTGGTGAGCAAAATCAGTGTTGACAGCGAAACCAGATTACTCATTCCGCAACCCCCAACTTTCTCCTTCCGTTACAGGACCAGGATTATCAGGGAAAGCTGCAAGACTGCGCGCCGCTCCGGCTGTGCTGGCCTGGCTCATGCGCTGGGGCGCGGAGGCCGCTGTTCCCTTTACCACGCCCGGCACCCCTCGGTGTCAGAACCAAAAGGCGCTCTCCCCTGCAGTTGGCGACAGCACCGCATTTTGTTTGCGCACTACTCAAGGTTTATAAAAGTCATCATTAAATATGTCTTACGTGAGGTCCAAGGTGAAATTTGTGTAGGTGACAAATGATTATTTTACATGTTAAAAGCATTTAGCAATCAAGAGATCAGAAACGTCAAATACCGTCTGATTTCACTTGTATGTGAAATGTAAAGACCAATATGAACAAATAAAAACGGAAGCAGACTCATAGATGCAGAGAGCAGACTGACGGTTGCCAGGAGGGAAGGTGAGCAGGGGGCCTGGATGGGAAAGTGAAGGGACTGAGAGGTGCAGATTAGTTGTTCCAGAACAGTCATGGGTTGTGAAGTACAGCCCAGGGAATGGAGTCAATTATACCGTAATAACGCCGCAGGGGGCCAGGTGGGGACTGGAAATATCGGGGGGGCCACTTTGCAAAGAATATTATTACCTAACCACTCTGCTGGACACCTAAAACCAATGCAAAATGATATTAAGTGTAAACTGTAATTGAAAATTTTGTTTTAATTAAAAAATGTTAAAAAAAGAAGACCAGCAACTCAAGAGAAAATTGGGTTGTCTCTCATTTTCCAGTTTAACTGTTTTTGGACCATCTAAATATAACTCGAAAGACAGTACAATAAAAACTTTAAAAATAGAGATTACTTTGGGCACTGTCTCAGTGTATTTTAATAAAGACTACTACTCATAATGACTTATGTGAGTGGACATTTTTATAGAAATTAATAAATGTTGGGAATTTCACAACCGAGTTCACATAGTATGAGAATTATGGATGAATTAATTATATGAAAAATTCATCCATGAACTGAAAAAGTAGTTTATTACAAGCAATAATTCCAAGAACTTAAACACTTTACATAAACACTTTTTCCATTTTCCATCCCCAACTATTAAACTGACAGAAATTTTAAGAAAAGTTTTTGACTTCCAGGAGGTCGAACTCGGATATTCAGGAAACTTTATCTAGTTCTTAAGGAGCACAGTGATCCCAGCTAACATGTGGATTATTAAAGAATAAAGCACTAAACTAGCACCAGAACCCATCTGTGATGGCTGATGCGGCCCTTGGGCACAAGACGATAGGAAGGTCCGACTCTCCCCAGTATCGCAAGTATCTAACACAAGGCCCTGGCGCGGAGAACCAATCAATTTTATCCCTTCTGCTGTCTTTCTCATTCTGTCGATGGTTTTGCCTGTCAGTCTCACGCAACTGAACAGTTTGGAGCACGTGTATTAGTTCCATCTGGTTCCACTGCCCCCATGATGGGAGGAGGGGTGGGTGGGAAGAATTCACACGGTTTTAACGAGGGAGAGTGCCATTTCCCTCCCATGTTAAAGACGTCCAGATTTGAGGAGTCCTCAGGGACCCAGGTTCTCATCCTGATGCTCATCCTACACAAGCCTGTCATTCTCAAGGTTGCGTCATGGTCTTGGATGGCTGCTGGAGCTCCAGCTCTCAAATCCGGTGCACGCACAATCACGAGTGGAAAAAAGAGTGGCGCAAAAAGCGGGTACTAGATTCCATGTGGTAGTTTTCAGCTTGTTGCCTCTCAGCTACAAAACTCCTTCCCCCCACACCCCCCTCTCCCCGGTACTTGACTCTGTAAATATTCTTTTGCCAGTGTACTCAATGAGACTTGTCAATCACTGGTTTTGCAGGGACAGTGCAAACCTGGAGCAGGAAGAAGGGGTCCCCTTCCTGTTCCAAACTGTTGTTTTTGGTGAGCACACCAGCTCTCAGGTTGGCCTGCGAGGGGCCTGGCAGTGCTCCCATCGGCATGATGCCCGGACCCGCGCGGGCCTGTGCCACCCAAGCTATTTGTGCACCAGTGGGTGGGCCACATCTGGGGGCCAGCTGCAGCCCAGAATTTACAGCAAGGTTCTCGGTCCCCTGGAGGCTGCCTGTTCCCGCGAGACCTGAGCCCACTCCAAGCGCGTCTGACCCTCAGGACTGTGGGTGGAGCTTTCTGCAAATTCCTAGCGTCCTCCCTGATCATGTGACACTCTAGAGGCAGTAGCTACTTCTAAATTCCTCAGAATCCTCTGTCACCCAGATTCGTGGTTAACTCCCTTTTGCTAGTTAACAATTCTATTAAAGTTTCCCTGTTGGAATTACTGGTGTTGTTTCTCCCTTATGTCATTTCTGTCTGCCTGATTGACTAAGTGATTCCCTTTATACAAAGTTCAGAATCAGGCAGAACTAATCTACGCGAGCAGCAGCTCTCCCTGGGAAGGCTACGGACTGGGACGGTCATAGGGAAGCATGCCCGGGTGCTGGGAGCATTTTATATTTCCATCTGGGTGATGGTGTTTTGAGCGTATGTACATGTAGAAACTCATTGACCTATATGATTATGATTTGTACATCTTCCTCCATGTAAATTATTCCTCAATCATGAGAGTGAGGAGCAAAATCTAGGTTGCAAACTGAGCGGTAAAGAAAAGGATTAAGAGAGAACTCTTTGTAACTGAGGCAACCACCTGCGAGTGCCTTCCTAGTCACATCAGACTGCCCGGAACCACATGGCTGTAACTAGCTGCAGACACACCTTGCTCAAAATCAGCGTCCTGTTAGCGAAGGAAGAAGGAGAGTGGATGCTGGTATAGTCACCTAGTAATCTTTGCCACAGCAGGTACTACATTAAACTTACAAAATATTTATTCATTCACGGCCGTAGCATTAAGCCCTGAAGATACAGCTATAAATAGACTGGCGAAGCCCATCTTGTGACGCTTGCATTCTAGTACTCTACTCTTAGCAGACCTCAAAAATGTTTGTTGAGTAACTGTGTGAGTAAGAGGGAAATGAACGGGTAAGTTAATAATGAATGAGTAAATAACACTTGTTTCTGGGAAGAACAAGAAAGGGAATAAATGACCTTAGGAACTGCACCGCAGCTATCATTTTGAGGAGAATGTCTGCCCCAGGAGGAAGGCAGGAGCTACCTTCAAAAGATTGGCAGGGCTGATAGATTGTACAAGGAAAGCTCTAGAGAGCTGTACGTCTCCCCACAGAAGTGGCTTCTCTGTGGAGGTGAGAGGGGAAGCCCTTCTCTCGGGAGGACAGATCGCTCTGTCACTTTGTCCGAAGCTTGTTGGTCTCTTCCATATCTCCCGGACATGTGGTGTTTAAATAGAACGATTTAAACAGCTTCGACGAAAAAGCACAGTGACCAACTTCCAGGAAAACACACGCTGCCCGTGAAAAATAAGGAAGCATTTAGAAACCAGAGGTTTGTCAGGGAACAGTTCTCCTGAACAAGGTTGCTGAGCCCCAAGTTCGGGTTTAGCTGCGGAAGGGCCTCCCCGGGGCCCTTGCTGGGCTCCTATCACTGGGACGCAGATCCACAAACACCTTCAACTTGGAGAACGGGGGCGGCGGGGGGCGGTGGATAGGACCCTCTCCTGCCTTGGCAATGAGGCACGAAGGCCGACCACTGTGGGCTTGAGGATATCGCTAGAGAGGGCACAAGTGGGGTCACCCGATCGAGGGGAAGGAGAGAAGGAACCAGAGTCATAACTGGTGTTTCAAAGGTCATGGGCGCATAAATCAAAGGAGGAGCCTGGGCGATGGGTGTATCCAAGGCGTTAGGGTGGGAATACAATAACACTGAAACCCTGTACCGGGGTTTTTAAAAAAAAAAATTAGACAGAGGGTTTAATGAACAAACAGCCCAGGAAGACAGGGCTGCTCTCTCACTGCAGAACTAGGAGCAATATCTCTCCAATCTCAAGTTTTATTGACCATAAAATGGGGGTTTGTCATATCCAACCAGAGTGGCCGCCAAAACAGTACAATTACTTGGAGGATAATTAGGCTGTCTTTGCCAGATAGGTTCTCACCTTTAAAAAAAAAAAAGGTTGCAAATGAATCCCAAATCATAAATTTTATTACCATTTTCTATCTCACAAGCAGAAGCTCTCATAGACACTAGCTATTTAACAGGTGTCTTGCATGTCGTTTTTATTCAAATGAGCCCTTCGTGTGTTATGTTAGTCCCTTTTGTAATGAGATGGAAATGTTCCTAAAATGACACCCTGCTGCAATGGAAGGTGAGTAATCGGACGCTACGGTATAAAGAATAGCGGATCGCGCTTCTGCGTAGTTAATTGTTCACTTATCTGTACATACCTTGACTAATTCTTAAAGGAGAATTTGAAGTAACGTGCAGCAGAAACACCGCAATGTGATAAAATATAAATGAAAAAGGGAACAGAAGAGGAGTGGAGCAAAGATGCATTAGAAGAGCGGGTCGTGACTTGGAGGAAAATAAAATGAATGCGTCCCCCGAGGGACCACACACTTGCTCTGGTTTATTTCTGAACTGGTTCCCGATCTTCCCCGAAATGAAGACAAAAGGGAGAGGAGGACAGCCGCGTGGCTCTGCTTATCTAAAGGGAAAAAGAACACCAAACTGTCCCCTCAGAAGCGTGAGGCATCCAACGGTCTGAGTTATACAATGAGTTATATAATCTTAGGTAAGCCAGCCAACATTTCTGGGACACTCTGGTTTTTAAAAAATGAGGAGCTAGAGGACTCGACAAGATGACTCAGTCCTGGGGATGAAGTGAGTGGAAGTGACGTGCGCCCTTTTCCGAGCAAACCTGCTTGGGTCGACCGCTCTGTGTCCGCCTGCCACCAGCCGCAAGGGACCCCTCCAGGTTTCCAGGGTGCGTTGTGTATACCACGAGCAGACCCCGAGCTGGGTGTCTATGAGGAACCGCCTATGGCAATGCCTGCGAAGCGGCGGGAAGCAGGAGTGGGCAGAGGGACGAGCCCGAGCTGCAAAGCAGGCCGACGTCAGCCTGGGCGGACCCGTGGGATCCCAGGAGCTGGCACAGCCTGCTCGAGTCAGCCCGTGCTGGGCTGAAACGGCCGGAACGTCCATGGGAACCAGTCCCTGGCGCTGGGTCACTCTAGGAAGCGACCCTGGCCAGGCGGCTCTCTAGAGCTGAGGCCATCTTTAATGAGGAGGACATCCGAAGACACCTCCCCAGCCGGAGCAACAAGCCCTTCTTTGAAGCGGGATCTGGGTGGTGCATCTCTGTATCCACCTCACAGGTGCACTTCAAAGTCACAGGGACACATGGCCGAGTCCAGCAGGGTATTGCTACCCTCCACTCCGTTACGCCGAACCACTTGGATTTTAAGATGCATCTCTTAAAGCAGCGAGCGTTGAGTTATTTGACACACCCATATGCAGACATGCCTAACACTGAGAAAGGCGAAGTGCGCGGTGTCCGTGTGCTGCAGTGAGCACGCAGACGTCGTGACACTGAGAGCGGAGGCAGCGTCTGAACACAGCTGTGGCGCTGCCTGAGCTCACTGCCGCGGCTGCAGCTTCAGTCCCACGCCTTATCCTTCCTCCCATTTCCACCATCGGCCACTCTCCAGCTTACTTCATAAACCCGGGATGTGCCTGCAGGCTGCTCACCCTGGCTGCCTTTTGAAAACCTTCTTTTATTATCTTCATCAACTCAGTACTACTTACAATAAAAGTTACAGTGAGTTTTCCCCTCCGGGGAAGTACCTATTTAACTCCAGAAATAAAGGGCTTTAACTATGATATGGAGTTTCACGCATGCACGGGGAGAGGTGGAAGACGTTTGGGGGTGTTGGGAACTCACCCAGTCTCCCAGGAGGGTACGTAGCTGTTTTTTGAGGCCAACCCTCTTTTCAGCTGTAGGACTCGAAGCCTGAGCCCTGTCTGGCCTTATGCTACACCAGACGGGGGATTAAAACTATGGTCACTCATAAAACTCATCCATGTTTATCTCTGAGTCACAGGAATTCTCAGGTGATCTTCTCGAGCATTTCTGCTTCCACCCCCTCCTCGCCAAGAACCCGCGGGAGGCATGACTCACCCTTTCAGCCAGAGTCACACCAAAGAGGCTGCGGTTCAGGGCTAGGATGTCATCTCTATGAGCTGGGACAGGCGCCACACTATCTTCTTTAACTCCTTTTGTCAGCACAAAAATACACTCTTTCTCATTTCACTAAAAACCCTCATTCAAATTCACTTTTCACAGCAGCCTTGCCAGTTCATGTCCAAACACATCCAAATCCAAGCTTAGAGCTAAGTTGGGATTTCCGCTACGTAGACAAAGAAGTAAATTTAAGAAACAGGGTGGTAATAATAATGACATTATCTCTATAATTAACAGCTAACATTTATCGAGACCTAACTGTGTGCCAACCACTGCATTTAAGGCTTCTTAAGCATTTTCTGATTTAACTGCTATCTGATCCTATGCAAAAGATACTATTCTTTTCTTACATTAAAAAAAAAAAGGTAAACTAAGGTGCAGAGAGTTCAGTAACATGTGCAAGCTCACAAATCTAAGAATTCACTCAGCCCAGATATGAACCTCGAAGCTTAAGTGCACAGCCATTGTCTGCTGCAGATACCACGGGGCATTGCCCTTCCAGTTAGCATGTCCTGGTTAGAGAGCTGGAGCATTCTTTTCATTAGATGTGATTAGACAGAGTGTATACAGCTTGATTAATCCTTTAATTTTGTATTGTCTTTAACTAATGTGAAAAAAACCGACCCTACAAAACCAAAGCAAGAGGAAGCCTATCAAAGGCAAGACATCCGTCTGCATGGGCTGCTGTGTGGTGAGCACACCGGTACCCACCCATTGTCTTTCACAGAATCTGAACATATTTCAGACACAAAGTCTCTTGAATTTCCAGGAGACACTCATATAAATGACAGGTAACTGAGGAAAAGGAGGGTTCTGTTTGTCGTTTCCATACCACCAGGTATGGAGGAGGGAAGAAGAGACACCAGGAGAGAAGAGGAGGGGAGGGATTGGGTAACCAAAAGGGAGAAAGTCCAAAATAAACTTTATTACTTAGTCAACAGTAAGGCCTGATCCTCGGTACATGTCAAGCACCTTGTGGTGACCCTGTCCTGGGAGTGTGCCGTATTCGGTTCTCACGGTATTTAATACCTCCCATTCCTTCATGTTACTGCACTGCCTCCCTCCGCAGCCCGATGTTATTCGTATTCACCGTACTGGTCAGGGTTTGCTGCAGCAGCAAACAATCTCCCCAGGTCTGTGGCTTATAAAGCAAGTATTTTTTTTCCCATTCACATGACATGAGGGGTGCAGGTTGGTTATAGTTTGGAGGACTCCATCTCTCTCCTTGTTTTGAGACCCACCATGAGCAGCTACCACCTGGCTGCTCTCAGCGTAGAGGACAGAAGCAAAAGCAACAGAGCCATTCCATGCGCATTATTAATTACATCCATTGCTGTGCCTGTTCAGATGTGGTGTTTGGTGTGCCTGGTAACAGCCCACTGGCTTAAGCACGGAACTACACCTCACCTACCGTGGTGGTGGGTGTGGCCGGGCAGGGAGGGAATGAATAATCATGAGTGAGTCATTGGCTCTGTACTAACCGGGTCTCCCGCGACTTCTGGGGTCATGACTAGCCAGTCACAGAGCCTGTCCTCAGCCCGACCCCCTCGGAGGGCTGTGCGCTCTAGACTTCTGCTCTCACTGCCTCGCCCTCTCCCTCGGAGGCGTGTTCTCGGCAGCGTGTTTGCTGGAAGCCAGCCTCTAACTCCACCCGCCTCCTTGACTGCAGGCACATTTATTCCCTCTGTATTGAATATCTCTACTTAAATACCCTCCCGGTACCACAAACTCGATGTATGCAAAACTAAATTTATTATGTATCCTATTTCCTCAATGAGTGCTCTCTGCATGCTCTGAGTGATCTACTACAATGTCTGGTCCTTCTCTAAGTTCATCTTCAATACAAGGACTTACTCTTTCTATTCCTTCTCCCCTTAAATTCACACACCACAACCGCCTCCTTGCAGTCTGCCCACCTCCCACCCCGGCTGGTGTCGGCCACGCCCGTATCGCCCCGTTCACGTCCACCGGGGCCATAGGGATAGGTGCCCAACCCCCGCCCCTTCTCCGGCTTCTCCCAGTGTCAATTCCTCCTCCTTGGGTGTCTCAGAGTGACCGTCCTCAAACACAAAATCATCATGACAGTCTCCAGGCAACAGTGATCCTCCATCAGTGCAGTTCAACCTGTGGGAACCACCGGGGCGCACAGAGGTGCCTTATGAACTGACGAGAGGAGAGGGGGTGGAAGTTTTTACACGCCCTTCTCTTCATTTAGCCACGGAAGCTCTATATCTTCTCGGTGGGCACCCCACACTCTTCAAATAAAGGATTCCTGAAATATCAAGCCAACAGACAGACAAAAATACCGTGGCCTTCTCTCCCCTGTAGGGTATAAGCGTATTTCTCAGAGGTGTACGCTCCACAGTCAGGCTTCTGTCTTCTCTTCTAACTTCACCCCTTGCCACGTGTCTCCCCAAGTCCCACCTCATATACAGCTTCTTCGCCAGGACAACAGCCCCAGTGAAATGCTCCACGTAGTTCTCTCCGCCAGAAGTGTTCTTTCCTTTTCTTCAAGGCCCCCAAGGCAACTCCCGTTCTGAACTTTAAGATCCGACCTCACAGGAAGCCATCTCAACACCCACCCCTTATCATAACCAGCCCAGGGCGTTAACTGTTCCCACTTTGGGTCTTGTCAACTCTTTTAAAATAGTATCATTCATTCTGCACCATTGTTTGTTTCCTTTGTCTGTCTTTCCAAGCAGTTGAAAGCTTCTTGAAGATAAAGTCATGTCTTACTGGTGCTTATATTCTGGTACCCTGCCCAGTACCTGCTACAGAGCAAGCGCTCAAGGAACACTTATTGTGAGACTGAATTAAACCATTAATAATAGCAAAGCACCCCATCCTCTACCAGAGCCCTAGAAGACATTAGTTGCTTTTGGGATTCTGTAGTGGACATTTGCCATTGTCGAGCTCACTGAAGAGCCTTGAATTTCCTTTCTAGGAGGAAGCCGGAAGTCACTCTCCTTGCCCGTTTTTCAGTTAGAACATGGGTATGGAACCCTGACTCTATCCATTAGATGGTCTCGCATGAAACTGAGTCAAAGCGAGTAACCTGAGGACACGTGGTTTCATCTTTGGGTGACAGGGAGCCGGTGGAGAAGCCACTGATATCTAGTCCCCAGAGCGCTGGGTACGCATTAGGGCCACAGCAAGGAGAGAGTGTTGCCTCACGCAGCACCCATGGGCTTCAGCCTGACTCTTTGCCCTTCCAAAGTTTCTCTTCAACATGCTTCATAAGCGTAGCATGTCCTATAGATCTGTTAAAATTAATCAACAGAAACAGCCTAGTTCCAAGAGGCCATTGCTCAACACCTAGATTGTAAAGCCCAAAGAAAACGTGCACCCTCTTCTCTGGTCACATCTCACCCTTCCCCGTTTCCAAAATCCTTCCCTGGAGATTTCTGGAAGCCATGGTCTACAACCAGCAACCTCCCCATGTCTCCTATGGCCGTCTACATTTTTCTCTGTGCCTCCTTGTTTTCATCGAAACCTGGCTTTTCCCTGAGGCACGGCCTCCCTGCGGCCTTCTTCCACGCTCACGCCACCTTGGGGCCTCGAAATAGTGAGGCCGCGCTCCTTGTTCCGCCTCCACATTTCCAGACCCTGCTCATCCTTTTGTCCCTAAACCCACGTCCATTTCTTTTTGGCTTAGGCCATTATATCATAGCATCTGCTATTCCAGTTAACAGATTTTCAGATCATTCCCCTCATATAGTGAAAATGTCAGACCTAGCTTACCATCACTTCTCTCAAATAACTCCTACCATACTTTCTAGCTGCTTTAACACACACATGGACAGCCCCCCACGGCTCTGGCCTCTGAGTTTCCTAACCCTCCCAGTTACCTGACCTCCTACCCATTCTTAGCCGCTGACCCCCACTCTTACGTGTAGACATTCCCTTGACCACTAACAGCCCTCTCTGCGTTGTTTCATTTTAAGCATTCTGCTCGCTAACAACCACACCATATTTTTCTGGCTTGTTCTCTCTAACACCTGACCCCACCCCAATTTTTGGAACCTACCCAATCCCTTAACCCATGGATCTTAGCACATTTCACCATTTCTCATCTCCATAATATCTTTATTCCCCTAATTGCCCAGTTTATATTCCAAAGCTTATTGTTATAGTCGCCCTGTGCGCCCCCCTCAATACCCTTCCCTTTCTCTCACCATTGTGTTCTCCTTGAAGGATCCAGTTAAATGGGAAAATTAAATTAGCTTGAGCAGGTCGGCCTGGCTGGGGAGGACACAGGATCACGCCCATCGCTTTAAACCCATGCTCGCTCACTTTGAATGGGCCTTAGGGGGTGCGCAGACACCTCTTATTTCCCTCAAGGCCTTTCGCTCACCAGCCACCCCCCCACCTGCTTTCTTCTCCTTACAAGTCCAATACCCCTCCCCCATCGCTTTCAGCTGATGACCACGGTTTCCATCTTACTGAGAAAATATAAATGTAAAAATGGGTCTCCACACACAGCTACGCCCACATCTGCCTACCCACCTGCATGCACACGCATAGGCTTGGCTCCTATTCTGTTAGTGTTGGTATCGGTCCTCGCTCCTGTCTCAGGGGAGCTCCGCCAGCTGTGCACCCCACCTCACATCCTCTCCCAGAAGCCAGAGCATCTTCAGCAATAGTCCCTCCCTCCTGAATTGTCATTTCCCGCCTCTCTGCTGTATCAGTCCCATTGGCACACAGAAATACGGTACGACGTCTCCAGTCTTTGCAAACCCTTCCCTTGTTCCATGATTTCCCAGGCACATTATCTTTTTTTAAAAAAGCAAAACTCAGTAGAAGAGTCTTCTCACTCGCTGCGTCTTTGTCCTCTTCTCACATTATCTCTAAATTCACTGCAAGCTTGTTTTCCTTCTCGCTGGTCCCCAAGCTGCTCTGTCAATCGCCAAGACTTACCCCTTGCAAAACCCAGCGGCGTTCTGTGTGCCTCCTGCAGCCTGACCTACCGGGAGCACCTGTTGTGCTGATAACGTCCTCCTTTTGGAGCGCGTTTCTCGCTTGGCTGCAGGCACATCACACTCACTGCTCCTCTGCCTGATGGGCCCTTTTTTCCCAGTTTCCCTTCGGATTCTCCTTCCTCTCCCTGATACGTAAACATAGAATTCTCTAGACTGTCCTCAGACCGCCACTCAGGGGTGTTCAACCTTTTGGAGTCTCTGGAAGAAGTGTTTTCTTGGGCCAAATGTTAAACACATTGTGACACACAATCACACACACACACACACACACACACACACAAATCTCATCATGTTTTAAGTTAATTTATGATTTTGTGTGGGGCCGCACTCGCAGCCATCCTGGGCCGTATGCAGCCCATAGGCCAAGGGTTGGGAACCCATGGCAGATCATGCCAAACCTGCTCTCTGATCTCCACTTACATCAAGGCAGGTGACGACCTCGAAGTCACAGTTTGCTGGAGTACATTGCCCAGTCCTGACATGTCATCTAAGAGAACGGGCAAAGCACCAATATGGAGGGAAACAAGAGTCCCGGGTAAATTCCAGCGAAACCACGCATGTGACAAAACCCCAGGGAGGGAGGGAGACTAATCAAGAAGAGAAAACAGGGAAGACCGTGAAACAGTTCGCTTTCTTATCACCACCTGACAGGCTGGGACCCTGACTGCCTAGAATCAGGGGTTTTCTTGCACCTGGACTGTGTCTAGTCCCCTCTCTGTGATGCGGCAGTGGTATGGCCATGAGGGAAGACAGAGACACTCTTTGGGCAAAGGCCTGGGTGGCAGCTTGGGCTGGGTTTGTGTTCCTCACCAAGTCACAGAAGGGAAGAACATGATTCACATACAACACGACAGGCTGATTCCTGGGCTACACAGTGAGAGCTCCTGGGTAGATGTTCAGAATTTCTGCTTAAAAAAGAAGACGAGGATGCTTAGGGCCGGCACTGTCCCCGGGAAGGCTCACTGTGGGTTCTGAGGGGTCCCCATGGGAGGAGCCCTTCAAATGGCTCTCGGTGACAGGCACCGTCACCCAGGACCGGGGGAATGGCCGGGACGGGGGCAGCACAGGGGTGCCAATGAAACGATTTCCTTATTTGCAAAGGGACATGTCTTACGCAGGGGACCTGGGTTTAATGATAGAATGTGAGGCTTTGTGAGGACATGTAAGGGGTGGTTCTGACGCCTGAAGTCACGCCACAAAGTCCGCTTCCACGTTCGGAGCCGTCCGCGGCCCTGCCAGCCCCGGAGCCGGCCAGGGCGGAGCAAGCGCGCTGGCCATGGAGCCCGCTCTCCCAGTGGCCGGACTATGAAAAGCAGGCTGACAGCAGCCACACCTGCTCCCGCTCCCGTTCAATTCCAGCAACAAGTCTCAATAAAGCTGAAATCTTTCGTCCCCAGTATCAAATCAGTAGATGAAATGCTACAAATAAAATTCAAACCATTTTAAAAACACTACAAAACACGTGGCTAAGTCTTTGCATGAAGTAAATTAGACATTTACTTCAACATAATGTACAAGCCACTCTCGCTCTCGGCAGGCGCCTCTGATTTGGGCAGAATCTCTTTTTGAGACGCAGGGATTATAAAGGCACAAGAAAGAGAGGAAAGAGACGACAAGCCTGGAAATCGCCAATGCTCTCCAAGGGTTAGTTCCTTTATTTCAAAGGCAAGAAGCGATTGATTTTTTTCCCCAGAAACAAGCAAGAACGAGCTAATTCCTTGAGGATATTAACTTATTACTTAACATTTCTCAAGGGCTGATTGTGCGTTTATAGTCTAGAACCCTTCCCAGAAGCATGGCATCAAATTGAGGCCAAAACGCAGAGGGGAGGGAGGAAGGAGCACTGGCACGGAAGACCCCGCGCGTGTCTGGCCGGCTTAGCGTGAGGGAGGGGAGGTCCCCGTCCTTGCTGTCCCCTCTCAGGAGCACTGCCCGAGCTCGGAGGCACCATGGGAGCCAGACCGGCGCAGACCTGCCATAAATGAAGCCCTTACTAAGGAAACAGTGTTGTGCTGGCTTCTTTCACGCCCCTGCTTCCATGAACGCTTTACGACAATCTGGATGGGCACATGATTTATTATTTCAGGTTCTCAGGTGCAGGGTTTCAGGTACCTTGTCCAAGGTTGCATGGCTCGATAGAGCAGAGCTTGTTTCAAACCCAGGTTTTCATTCTCCGTCCACGCATCATCATGGGAACTAGAATGGTCCTTAGTGTGAGCGACCCCCAGGGACATGTTTCCTAACTATAAATAGCTTCTGAATAATTCTTATTTCCTCACGGTCCCACTCAGATGACCTTTGCAGGTGAATAATATGTTTCTACATATTGGCTTATAATGGGAACTTATCCCAGAAATAGTGTAAAGAGAGACAGATGGAGAATCAGAGAAAATACTGTACGGGACTGAACAGCAGGGACGTGCGCTCCGCCTGGCTCTCTGTCAAGTTGTCTCCAAAAGTCACTGGAACTCCCTCTCAGGTTTATGGCCTTCTCGGATGCTCAGACAGTCAATGGAATGGAAACCTGAACACCTCACTCTGTAAAGGCATAAAAGCAAGCGAATGACATAGGACTGCCGAGGTGGGGACCACGAGCATCAGGACACTTCACTCAGCCCTGAGAGCCAACGTGCTCCAGGTGCTGTAAGGGCATCCTTTCCGAGAGCCGTGCTGCAAGCCCCGAGGGACCTGGGCCCTGGGCAGCCTGCGCTCTCTCCTAAACCAAAACGAGACTGCCCAGCTACTTTCACCGAAAGAACAGTTTCAGAAGGGCTCCTGCCGGGCAGCTACTGTGCAGCAGAAGTTTCCCGGGCTTCGGTGACGAGGAGCAGAGGACGTCTCCTAAGAAAACGGCAGGGACTACACCGTGGTGCGGCAAACCACGCTCAGGACTCCGGGACTCTTCGTCTTTTCCTCAGGCCAAACAGTTCCAAAGATTGCTTGCTGTTATTCTTAGCTGCCGGGCTGCAGCTTCCGGCTCTGTGTTTTCATCGCAGGGTGACGGCTGAGAGGGAGAGTTGTTAAAGAAAGGAGCTTGTCACCCGCCAATGTGTGACTCGAGCATGGAAAGTTCTTGAAGGGGCGTTCAGAGGCAGAAAATCTTTTTTACCTTCCGATTTGCAAAGCTGTGACCCAATATCGGTTGAATGCTTACTATATACTAGGCACTTTATAAATAGCATTTGATTTACTGCCGCACCGATCGCGGAGGATAATTACTGTCACCTTCACTTGACATGTGAGAAAGCCATGCCCAGGCCATTTCAAGACATCACTAAGATTCACCGAGCCAGTAAGTAAAGAATTTATTTTATTTTTGCATTTTTATTGAGGTATCATATTCATATTGGAATGTGCAAAAACTGCACTAAAATTAAGTATATAGCCAATGAATTGTTACATGCATACAAACTCATTCAACCACCGTCTAGCTAAAGGTACAGAGATTTTCAGCTCTCTAAGGAGTTCCTTCTTGCTTTTTACTATTTAATATGCAACCCAAATGTACTGTTGATTCTGACTTCCATAAACATGAGTTAATTATGCTTATTCTTCAACTTCATACCCATGTAGCACGAAGAACCATTCCGGCTCACCTGGAGCTGAGAGGGCTTTCCTGGGTGTGGGCTTCCAGTGTTAAAACCAGGACAGGTGACTACCCTGTACATGGAACCAAGCATACCACGCAGGCCGTCTTTGGTATGTGGTTTCTTTTGCACAACATAGTCTGTGTGAGGTTCATCCAGGCTGTTGAACATAGCAAAGTTTTGTTCCTCTTATTGACATATGTTATTTCATTGTATGACTATTCCATAATTTGTTTATCCTTATCCTACTGATGCGTGTTTCTAGTTTTGTACTTTCATGAATAAAGCTAAGAACATTACCATATGAAGCTTTCTGTAGATAAAATTACTGAGTTTTCCTTGTCAGTAAAATTGCTAGGTCATAGGCAAGCATACTGAGCTTTAACGAAACTGCCAAAATAGCTGTACCAGTTTATACTCCTACTCGTCACGTATGAGTGTTTTATTGTCACCAACACCGGGAACGCCACTATATTTTCACTTTAGTTACTCTTGCAGTGTGGTAGGCCACTGCTACGTGCGGGCACACCCCTGTGTTGACTCCTCCCCTTGGGCTTGGGTCTTGGCTGTGTGATTTGCTTTAGCCAATGAGATCTTAGCAAGTGTGACGAAGTGAAAGGCTGAGAAACACTTGCGCACTTGGACTCGTTCTCTGGGAACACTTGCTCTGACACACCGGATTCACCATGTGACGACGTCTGGCTGGGCCGCGCGTCTGGCAGCCTGCACAGTGGGGTCCCAGCTGTTCCCCCCACCCCGGCGGAGGGGCCAGACCCGCGCATGAGGAGGCCACCTTGGGAGCTCCAACTCCAGCAAAAGTGACACAGAGCAGAGCTGCCCAAGTGCACCCGGTCCAGATGAAGAACTGTTACTGCTTCAGGCCACTAAAAAATGTGAATAAATTATAGACTTCAGTTAATAATAATGCATCAATATTGGTTCATTAATTGTAACAAAAATACCATACTAATGTAAGTTGTTAAGTATATGGAAAACTGTGGGGAGGTATATGGGAACTCTCTGAATGACCAGCTCAATTTTATGTAAATCTATACATTTTCTTTAAAAAATTACACCTATTAATTTTTTCAGTGCATGCAGTAAACATAGGCACAATGCTAATATTGTTCCTCCCTGTGGTCAGGTTTCTAAGTATTAGGGTTTCAATCCTTACTGGGTTGAATCTGGTCAAGTCATTCATCTCAAAGAATCTACTGGGTGGGTCCCAGAAATAAGTTACAGATTGCTTCACGCAAGAACATGAATTAGACTGAGAAGTCCCCTCATTTGTTTTGGGATTAGCAATTCTTAGGGCACTGAGTTATAAAGCTCATATCACAAGATGGATTCATTTGGGAAACTGAATTAGAAAGCCAGGTAGATGCAACCACAACCTCTCTATGTACTGCCAGGAAATAATATTAAAAGCACCCAGGATCCATGATGTTCATAATCTACTGGAGAATAGTGGCGGCATTATCACAAAACATCTAAAGATTTCCATAACAAAACAATATTCATTTGATTTGGCTTGGTTTACTCTAGTAATCAATGCATGATAGGACCATTTGTGTGACTTTTTAAGCCTCTGAATAGACAAATTTTTCATGAATATCACAGAGGTAAAATCATCTTCCTAATATAGGCGGCTTAGCTCCCAAACTCCGAACAGTCTTAGCAACTATTCCTTAGCAGTTAAAACAAATCATGGGAATCAAAATGTTTTTCCAAAGGCTTACATTCTTTTTATTATTATTATTATTATTTGAATTTGTGTTAACTTTTTATTGTTTATTATTTTTCCTTGACTCCAAAACTTCAAACTTTGTTTGAAAATTCGCAGACTCTCTGTCTCTGTTTGCAAACCCCTTAGCACACTTACTCAGGCCTGTACCCTTTCAGGCCAACATAATTTTTTGAAATGGGTGGATTGAACCTACTACTCCTTTTCTTCTGCTGTATTTCCAGGTTTTGCTGTTAGGTTGCGATAACGTTGCTTGTTGTGCCCAATAGAGTATGAACAGAAATGATGTACTTACTTCTGGGTGGAGTCAATCAGAGCAGATGTCCCCCGTCACCAATTTCCTCCCTCTGGAGTGACCTCTACGGTGACCATTTGGGCCAGCTAGAACAGGACATGGCCTCCGCTGTCCTGGGTCTCCGAGAGGCAGGGTGGAACAGAGCCCTCCGCCCACTGGCCTCAGGCAAGTTGTATGAGTGAGAAACAAACCTTTGCTGCGTTAAGCCACTCAGATTTCAAAGTCAATTAGTTACTATACACAGCCTCTCCTATCCAAAGACACGGGGTTACCTTGTGAAGTTAAGTCAAAACGCAAACCACTTCGATATAGGCACATGAAAGCGATTTTTCCTTCAATACCCATTCTCATTTTGCCCTGGAGCTCCCGCCTACCATATCAGAAAACAAGGTAAAATGCCTAAGTTTAGAAATTTTGAGCTCTGCCCATCATTTTCAGGTTAACTCAGTGTCACGTGACACTCAGGACAAGGATCTTACTCCAGTCACCGCTGTTTGTCCTCTCTGAATGGGGGCTGCCCTTCTTGTCTTCGCTGAGGCTGTGTCACCTCCAGGACAGGCCTTCCTGGCCCTCGCGGGTGAGCGAGGGGAAGCCTCTGACGCCCAGACTCCCTCCCTGCTCTCCCAGCCCCGTGGTAACGAGGCAGGTGGGTTCTGACCCCAGTGCTGGGGTCCGCCAGGGCGGTCCCGCCCCCACTCGGACTTCTGGGCGTGGTGCCCGGCAATGCCAACGTCGTTGGTGGCTGTGGCCCAGTCTTATTACGAGGTCTCTATGCGCTGCAACAGGTGCCGGCCAACATTTTGTGTGAATATTCTAAGCTTTTCAGGTCCTGTAAGTGTCACATAAATTTCTACTTTCTTCTTGTTTTTGTTCCTGTTCTTGTTGTCGTGGTGGCAGTGGTAGTGACAGTATTTGGTGGTGTTCTCCTTCTGTTTCCTCCTTCATTTCCTTCCTCCGCTTCCTTCTTCATTAGCATTATCTTATTTTTTTTTTTAGATTTAAAACATTTATTTATTTTTAAAGAGGGGAAGGGAGGGAGCAAGAAGGTGGAGAGAAAAATCAATGTGTGGTTGCCTCTTGCGCGCCCCCTACTGGGGACCTGGCCTGCAACCCAGGCAGGTGCCCTGACTGGGAATTGAACCAGTGACCCTTAGGTTTGCAGGCCGGCACTCAATCCACTGAACCACACCAGCCAGGGCATTGTCTTATTTTTTTAAAAATTGTAAGAAACTTCCCTAGCTCAGGGGATGCAGAAGCAGACTTGCAGGACTTGCAGGACGTGCCCCAGGCTACCCTGTGCCAGCCCCTGACCCGGGGCCGTTCCCCTCCGGCCGCGGACCACTTCCCGCTCCTCCATGGAGTGTGCGCACTCCCGGGCCCTGGCGCCCCACAGAGCCTGGGGCAGGTTCTATTTCAGGTTCATCTGCTGAGAAAAGGCCCTCTGCCCAGAGCGCTTCATGTCTTCTGGGCCGTGCGTCCTCTCATCCCTGCTCCACCTGCTGGGATGGCACCCTGAGCACCTGGGCTCGGGGGCCGGGACGGCTCGTTCTGCCGTCAGGGACCTCGCGGGCGGCAGCCCCGCCCTGGTGACACTCTGTGCTCTGCCTTGCTTTGCCCTTCCTTCTCCTCAGCAAAGAGTTTCCCACTTCTTTCATGTCCTCCGATCTCCTAAAATGGGGTTCATGGGATACCGCTCCCCCTGTCTTGTACGAGTCTTGTGTTTTATTATATACAAGGAAGATGCCAAAATTTAGAAAATACCTTTTTTGTTTCCCAACCTTGCTTAGTTTTCTGTGAACTTCAAAGTTCCCACCGGAAATGAGAGACGAAAAGCAGATGATTTTTCGATACAAGATTCTCTCCCAAACATTCCTGAAATAAACATCCCACATCTCCACATTACATAATTAAATACTTTCTAATTTATCTGTTACTCGTTCAACTTTTCTTAAACTGTAAGTGCGTTTTAAGCTCCCGGGTATGGAAACGGCCTAGCTGTCGGGCATACGTTTTCCGCACTTGGCAGGAAACACGCACCTTCGTCGGCAAAGTAAAGCGAGGTATTCTCCAGTTGTGTATGGTAATCATCTATTTAAATATTTCGAGTGTCGATTTATTCATAACGCCCCACTTTCCTCTTCCCCAAACACTTGGCAGGCGCCGCGGCCGCCGCAGGCCCTCACTGCCACCGCCCTGGCCCTGCCTGCGCCCTGGCCCGGCTCCCCCACGAGGGCTCCGCGGGGGCCGCTGTCCCGGAGTCGGTGTTACTTAGCCGAGGAGGCAGCGCCTACCGCACTCGGCCCCCTCCCTCCGGTGACAGCTCTTCGGGGACAATTCTTCGTTCTGGGATGCGCAGGGGTGGGGCGAGATACCGCAGACCGAAAATTCCAGAACACACCCTGCTTGAGACACCCTGCGGCGTAGCACCCCCCCCCCCTCCTCATTTCGTGATCAGGAAGGACATGATGGCCTATCCGACCTCACATGTCACATGCGTCCTTCTTCAGGGGCCCAGAAGACATGAAGGGCTGCCGCGGGCCCAGGTTGTTAGAGAGCCGACCGGCCCAGCGGCCGGGCCGGGAGTTAGAGCTCACAGCTGCCTCCTCGGAGAACTTTCACCTGCCTCTTCCAGCGATGCCGTCGGGCTTCCTCCTGCGCTCCCGCAGCCGCGGTGACCAAACGTCCCGGTTTGCCAGGGACTGTCCCAGTTTGGGCAGTGAAAGTCCCATAGCCCAGGAAAACCTGGAGCCCAGAGCAAATCAGGACAGTTGGTCCCTGTACCACGGTATTCAAGCGTCAGTGTTTACACTCTGCTACAATCGTCTACTTCCCTGCTGGTCTCGCATGAGGTGTAATTTGATGGCAGAAAGTATGTTAAGCTTTAAAAGCTTCATTGAAAGAATGAAGGGGAATTTGAGAGAGTAAGTGAATAGGTGAAGGCGTGAATGAAAGAAACTCATTATTCTGGTCAGATCATGTATGGTTTAGAAAGGAAAGGTACTTCTTGTTGAGTAATTTCACTCAGATTAGTGCATCAGATCCAATTAACTGCCTGGATTACATGGTTACATATCATAATTCTGCACAGTAAAAGAAACTCTCAACAAGATGAACAGAGAACCCACTGCATGGGGAGAACATATTCACCAATGATACATTTGATAAAGGGTTAATTTCCATAATGTATAGAGAACTTACACAACTCAGCAACAAGAAGACAAACAATCCAATTGAAAAATGGGCAGAGGCTCTGAATAGATACTTCTCCAAAGAGGACATACAGATGGCCAAAAGACATGAAAAAATGCTCAACATCACTAATCATCAGAGAAGTGTTTTTATTATCATTAAGATAGAGTCTTGGCATGTAGGAGCCACGGTTTGGCTGAGAATGGTAACTTATTGATTGATGTTCATAAAATGGATCACAGCAAGGTGAAATATAGTACTAAACACACTAATGACATCAAATATTACTTAGTATTACACAATGATCAAAAAAAGGTGTGATCATCTATCAATGCTCTTTTTACTTTTATTAAACCATATTATGCCATTAAAGCCCTGATTGGTGTAACTCAGTGGGTTGGGTGTTGTCCCACAAACTGAAAGGTCACCGGTTCAATACCTGGTCAGGGCACATGCCTGGCTTTCAGGCCAGATCCCCAGTTGGGGGCGTGCACGAGGCAACTGATCAACGTTTCTCTCCCTCTCTTTCTCCCTCCCTTCCTCTCTCTCTAAAAATAAATAAATGAAATCTTTTGAAAAACATCATATTGTGCCATTATAAACAGATGCAGGAAATTAACTGACCACATATGAATAGAATAACAATTGTAATAAATTCTGTTTCAAAGTTTCTCCTAGAATTGACTAATTAATCTTACATTAACACCCTTGTTGAGTTCAAAAACAACTTCCTGTATAGATATAATTTTAAACTTCCAGACCTGTGAGAACAGATTCAGTCTCACAACAGTTGCATTAGGTCTGCAAGAGCCCCCACAGCTTTCCCATAATCCCCAGGGCTACACAGGGGTCCGGTTCTAATGGAAAGGACTCTTGGGATTTTCTTGCCAAATAGAGTGATGCTCCTAAAAACAAAACCCACTCACAACCTTCTGAAGCCTTTTAAATGTCATTTGCCAAGCTGGAGAGGCACAGAAGAATTACATGCAAAACTTCTCCCAACAGCTAAGCCTTGGGCCAAGGTGAACATGGAGCGGAGCAAACCAGAGAGAACTTGTTTCCTCTGATCGGAGCCTGTACCGATGGACCATCAAGAGGAGATGCATTTAAATTCCTTTAACGTTCCCGAGACAAAAGAAAGTAAGCCAGACTGTATATCTCAAAATACATCTCTCGATGTATTATATCTCGAAAATCTGCTTCTCAGAATAATGTTATTCTAACTAAACTAGAGCATGTATTTAAAAAGTGTGCAAAGGAAGTAAGTTGAGCCCCAGGACAAGTATCACGGCTCCCATGGCACCTGGTATTTTTCCAGGAGTTTGGTCAGAAAACATTATTTCATATTTATACAGATACCTCATAAATTTTTACGATAAATGAAGATACTTAAAAATATATGTACTTCCCTGGAGCTACACTCCAGACCCCAGGAATTTTGTGTTTACTCTCCTCTCCTGAAACTTTGGGGGAAAGTTTGAATATCCAGTGTGACAACATGTTCCCAGCAGCCAAAGGCAAATGCAAATTCCATGGTTTCTAGTTCTTTATTTGCATGCATTCCTCTGATCTCACCAGTCCGTAGGCACATACAACTGCAAACACTAGCTGTAATGAATGTGGGATTCACTTCACCCTCTTCTCCACCTCCAGGTTCCCTTTATAGCAAAGAGGATTTTGTCCTTATGTTGTGCTTTCCCTGGAGGAGGCAGAGCCTCACAAAAGTATATTGAACAGCTGGTGGTCCTCCTAAGAGCCCTCCGAAGCACATACAGATGGCAACGCTAGCCACCCACGCCTTGTCAGCCTGCCCAGCCACTAACCTTCATCAGGGATATGAGGACATTTTCATTTCCACAGTGAACAGGCTGTCAGAAGGTGCGATGCTGCTCCTTCCCTCCCACCCACCAGGGCTCCAAATTTACAGCACTAGCGTCAAACAGGATCTCAAATGACCAAAGGTCCCAGGGTTAATTGCTAGACAATAGAAACCATTCTGACTTTTCCAAGTGTGACGAATGGCTTCTTGTAAATCAAAGAACACTAGTTGGTTTCAGAGAAGACAGTATGGGGACCAGGAAGTCACAGCAGACCCATACATTCATCTTTACATCTCTTGTACCTCCCGTGGCTCCTAGGAGAGAAAGGCTGGAAGAGAGTGACCAATGAACATCTAAGGAGTGGAAAACTAAAGGGTTAGAAGGATTTCAGCTCAAGAGAGGTTGAGATTCAGGAAGAACCTAATAGAATTATCATGGTTAGAATTTCAACTCCAAATTCCAACTGTCAAATCTTGGGTAAGTTATTTAAACTTTCCAAGCCTGTTTTCTCATGAATAAAATAATGTAATATTTACCTCACAGGGTTGTAATAAGAACTGAATTATGCAAAATAGCAAATGTACAATGAATAATTGAGGGATTATCATAAGTTGAACCTGAATAATTTAATCTTCCTTAAGAGGTAGCCAGAGCTGTGCAGCGGCACCTGTGAAGCAGCTCATGGTGGAGAGCAGAGCATGAATAATAGAATTTTCATCCGGACAATGACAAAACACTAAACTGAACTGAGAAAAAGAGTGGAATTTGGAATGAGAGATATTTATTTATTTTGCCTCAGTTTGTGGCTCAGTAGCTGTGTGATGTAGAGCAAGTCATTTAAGCTCTGATGTTCTCAGTTATATCAGCCACAAATTATGACTACCATATTTATAATTTATAAATTACATTAAGGAAATTTATACATTTTTTAATTTTTAGAATTTTGCTCATCCTATCGTATAGGTCTATGTTGAAATTTTGTATAATGAAACCATAATTTACAAACAGCAACACACTATACAAATACAGGATACCATTATGAATTGAGATTTTTTTGAATTGCTAAGTAGAGTGAAATGGACTATAACTATAAGTGGATTATATAGCCGGCAAGAAGGCTCATAGTATGATTTCTCTCACTATGGACTTATCAAAGCCAAAGTATAAGTCAGAGTCTCTAACTTTTAAAAACATTTTTTAGGAGAATCAGGATGGTGGAGGAGTGAATGGAAGTCACACTGACCTCCTCCCAGGACGAATCTTGGATTACAACTAAGTTGTGGAGAAATCACCTGGAACAAATTACTGAACAAGAGCAAGAGAGGAGCCTTATAACCTTGGACAGAAAAAAGAATCAGCTTTAGCACAACCTGACTGCCACTTACACTGGTGTCCGGCAAAGGCGGGGGAGGGGTGGACTAGAGACGCCTGAGGAGAGACTGGGAAAGGAGGCTTTGGGGAGAGAATTGAGAGAGTAGCCGGCAGAATCCTGGTGCTGACTCATCCCACATACAGCAGCAGCCATCTTGCTCAGACCACTCCCCTGAGCAGCAACAGTGTGGGAGGACCCAATGACCCTGCCCCCAGGAGGCACTCTGCCCTAGCCCAGTAGTGCTAAAGCCTGACTGCTGAGTACAGAGTGGCAGCCACAGATAGTAGATCCCTGGCTAAAGGGGGTGCAGAGTGGTCTATAGACACTTGAGGAAATACTGGAGATGGAGGCTTTGGGGAGAAAACAGAGAGAGTAGCTGGTGGGACCCTGCTGCTGACTCCTCCCCGATACTGCAGCTGCCATCTGGCTCAGGCAGACCACTCTCTGAGCAGCAGCAACATGACAGGACCCAAAAACCCTGCTCCCCAGGAGGGACTCTGCCTCACACTGTGGTGTCTTAGCTGGCCCGCTGAGTGCAGAGTGAGTATATTAACAACTGGAGGAGAGAGCCACAGATGGTAGATTCCTGCAAGTCTCGAACAGACTGCCTAAGGTCAGACGGGGTCAACATCTGACATCATCAGAGACAGATCCAGAAAGGAAGAACAGCAGTCCCCTACCATAGAAGTTCACACCACAGAGTCAGGAAATCAAGACAGATCAATTTAAGCAGCAGAAGCAAAAAAGAAGAGTCTCACAAATAATGGGAAGACAAAGTAATGTCCTCCAGTCAAAGGGAAAGGCGGAATCCCCAGAAAGAGAATTAAATGAAATAGAGGCAAGTAAACGATCAGATACTGAGTTCAAAACAATGGTTCTAAGGAAGCTCAATGAGCTTGGTGAGCTCAGAGAGAATTACCAAAAACTACAGGGAACTTGCTGCCAACTATATCAGCATAAAAAAGGACATAGGAACTATCAATAAGAGACAAGAGGAAATGAAGAATACAATTTCTGAATTGAAGGACACAATAGAAGGAACCAAAATCAGGCTAGATGAAGCAGAGGAATGAATCAGCGATCTGGAGGACAACGTAGAAAAAAGCCCCCAGAAAGAGCAAGAAAATGAAAAAAGGCTCAGAAAGAATGAAGAGGCATTTAGGGAAATGCAGGACAACTTGAAATGTAATATCTGTATAATAGGGATACTAGAAGGAGAAGAAGAGGAGCAAGGGATAGAGAACCTGTTTGAAAAATTAATGATGGAAAACCTCCCTCATTGGAGGAGAGAAAAAGTCACACAAGTCCAGGAAGCACAGAGGGTCCCATTTAAGAGGAACCCAATGAGGCCCACTTCAAGACACATCATCATTAAAATGGCAAATATCAAAGACAATCAGAGAATCTTAAAGGAAGCAAGGAGAAACAGGTAGTAACATACAAGGGAGCCCCGATACGGCTAGCAGCTGACTGCTCAACAGAAACACTACCAGCCAGAAGGGAGTGGCAAGAAATATTCCAAGTAATGAAAAGCAAAAACCTGCAACCAAGACTGCTCTACCAAACAAAGCTCATTCAATTAAAATAGAAGGCGAAATAAGGATTTTCCCAGACAAAATAAGGCTAAAAGAATACACCTCCACCAAACCAGCATTGCAAGATACGCTAAAGGAACTGCTTTAAGAAGATGAAGAAAAAGAGTCTGTGAATACCCAGTTCCTTTCACAGTCACCAATACTTGCTATTACCAATATTTTTTAATACTTACTAGTCTGAGTGTGACATGATGTGTTATTTTAGTTCTTACTTTATTATTTTTGAAACTAAAGCTGTTGTTGTATATTTCTTGCCCATTTCTATTATTTTTAAAAAACCTTAAATGACTGTTTGGTATTCTTTATCCATTTTTTGATTAAATGTTTGTAGAATTTTTTCCCTAAAAAACCCTATTAATCCTTTTTTAGATGTGTTGCAAATACCTCCCTGTTCTATTATTTGTCTTTTAACTTTTTTTATATGTATATTACTATATTGTTTTAAATGTTTAATATAGTCATATTGTCAATGTTTTACTTTATAGCTTCTGGGTTTGACTATTTGACTTCAGGGTAAGAAAAATAACAGTTTGTATTTTCTTCTAAAACTCCTTAATTTTACATATTGATTTTTAACTTACCTGAATATTTTTTAATGTGTGAAATAGGGCTCTATATTTGTTTTATTTTAAGTAATAGTGGTCCATGCACCTTATTCATTGAATAAGCCTTATCTTCTCCATTGATTTGAAATATCAGTTCAATTATATACTACATTGTTAGACAGATATATATGTTTGTTTCTAGAATGCTCATTTTATTTCATTGATTTACTTCATTATTTCTGTGCAAGTGTCATGTTATTTTAATTGCTAAGACTTTATAATGGATTTAAATTTTTTAATATTTTATAATGGATCTTGATATTTAAATAAATAAATAAATAAATAAAATCAATTTGCATTAAAAAAAAAGAAGGAACTCCTGCCTTTTGCAGCAACATGGATGGAACTAGAGAATATTATGCTAAGTGAAATAAGCCATTCGGTGAAAGACAAATACCATATGATCTCACCTATAAGTGGAATCTATTCAACAAAATAATCCAATGAATAAAATAAATCACAGGCATGGAAACATGGAGCAGACTGAAAGTGACCAGAGGGGATGGGGAAGGAGGACAATGGTGGAGAAAGGACTAAACAAAGAACATGTATGAATGACCCACGGTCATGGACAACAGAGTGGAAATTGACTGAGGGAGCGGGGGGCAGGGAGGGATGGGTGGAGGAGGGCAATGGGGGAAAAATCGAGACAACCGTAAAAGTATAAACATGATTTAAAAAGAAAAAGAAAAAACTTATTGTATTTTTCCCCCCATTGACTTTAGACCTAATAGATGAATAGGTCTCGTCTGCATGCTTGGAAAACTAAATTGGGAGGAACTGTGAGGATGTGCCTGGATCTCATTAAAAAGAATTCCACTGGAGTGCACTGCTGGCTGCTCAGGTGCGGGAGGCGGGAGCGGAAGCGGCAGTGCTGTGAGGTTTCCATCCTGGCGTGGCGTGTCCTCTGTGCCCACAGCGTTGTGGACAACCCGCTCCTTCAGCCTCTCCGTGAGCTGGAACTTGCTTCATCTGCCAGCGGATCTGAGTGTTCTTTCTCTGCTTCCTGGCATGCCTTGCTTCCTCCCACCATTTTTGCATTCATTGTTCTTCTAAACTCATTTCCTCCAGGGCCTCTTTCAATCCTATGTGAATTCCCATGTGAATCATATATTTACATTTAATGTCCCGATATCTTATCTGTACAGACGTCTTATAAGTCAGTATGACTTCAATTGAATACAGTTAAAAACTTAAACATCATCATTTTCCTGCCCTTCTCCTCAATATAAAAAGCTCCTCTTTCCTAATAACACCCCATTTGTCTCACGGTGTGCGATGGTTTACGTGCAGTGAGTTATAGCATTTCATTGTATCCTGTCGTGCTGGAGGAAACGGAATCTCAGTCAAGTCAAGATTTCCCTTGTAACAGACCAAGTCCTTGGCTAATTAGTAAAACTCAAGTTGACCTTTACTGCTCATCGTCTTTCATGCTCTAAATTCATTAATGAGATGATGAAAGTCAAAGGGCTGACTTTATACAAAAGCTATCAAAGACTGGTTAGTTCTCAAAAGGAAAAGCGATGTGGGAGAGAGCTGAGAAGCCGAAGTCCTCAGCCAGCTGGCTCCTCCTGCCGCAGCTTCAGAAGGGGGGAAGTAATGGGTGCATCTGTTGTGGATGAACAGCCTTTAATACTATCCGGAGGTTTGAGCCAAGGTCCTACTGACCGCTATATGGTCTCTACCCGGGTACTGCTCCAGCCCAAAGCCTAACCAGAAGCGGGCCAAATGGTTTTTCGGCTCTTTTACCCAGGATGTCAATCGTAGCCTGGTCTAGAAACCCTTCTCTTGCAACCCTGAAGTTGCGTCAAGTAAGGACAAGGCAAAGACACGTCAAGACAGAAAGCTTTTTTAGAAATCGAAGACTTAGAAGAGCGCTCGCTCGGACGTCACGCACGCCAGGCCTCCGTCCCCCGCCTCTACGCTCAGGCACGAACGGCTGTGACTGCCCCGGTCGCACCGTCCCTCCTCCCACCACAAGCAGGGGACAGCTCCGTGTTGTTATTACACAAGAGCCACCAAGGACCTGCGAGGCTCCATCCAAAGGGAACATGCTATGAATGAGGAAAAGGCCAGGAGATCCCTAAAAGAAGGAAAAATCACACACCATGGAACCCCATCCCCATCAAAAACTGTTCCTCTGGCCCATAGCTGAACCGTTACTCCCCGACCATTTGGTGACCCTTCCCTTGGCGGGAGCAGGGGCCGAACGCAACACAGTGCTGTGACTTGACTCCCCGGAGGCTGGAGCAGCAGCACTTTTCTAAGCGTGGGGTGTAGCCTGAGCACTCGGAACGCCACACAACCGTCCTGTTCAGGGCTCCTCTGCTTTTCCTCAACACTCGGGGTGTCCCGTGGTGGCCATCATTTTCTCAGCATAAAATCCACATTTTTCCATCGAACTTTTCTCAACAGAAGAACTAGCTTAGCCAGTAAAACTCCTGCAGGTCTCAGTCAAGATTATGATGCGCAAATGTCAACAATTAATTATGATTATTTTCAACTACATAAAAATAGAGAAGAAAGTAAAATGAACCCTCGTATACCCATTGCCCAGCTTCTACAATGATCAAAATGTGGTTAATCTTGGCCAATTACACCACGGGTCAGTAAACTTTTAAGAGTTTTGAGCTTTTGAAGTCCCCATTGCAACTATTTGACTCTGCTGTTACGGTGTAAACATAGCCATAGGCAATATACATATAAACACATGAGTGGGCCTGTATTCCAATAAAATGTTATTCATGAAAACAATCTAACCTCGCCACCCACAGGCAGCCACTCTTCTGATTTCTATCTTCATAGATTAATTTATCTGTGTTGAGCATCATAAAAATGTACCTTTGCTTCTTCCAGCAAGCATAAATTTGATATTATTCCATGTTGCTTTATGTATCAGGAGTCCTTTCCTTTCGTTGTTGAATAGTATTCCATTCTGTGAAAATAACATACTTGTTGTTTTGCTTACTCATTCTTCTGTTGACTGACATTTGGGTTTTTTTAAGGCTTTTGCTATCCTGAATAGAACTACGTTCAATATTCTAGTATACATTTTTTTACAGAAGTAAGATTTAATTTTCAAAAGATGAAATTGATAGATCATGAGGCAGTTGTATGATTAATTAAAAGTGACTGTAACAGTGGACATATTTTACACTTCCTCTGGAAATGTGGCTCCACATCCTTGCAAGTTGTTGGTATTATTTGTCTCAATTTTAGGCTGCCTAGTTGTTTTTAATAATATTTCATTGTGATTTTAATGTGTATTTTCATGATGAGTAATGGAATTTTTTCAAGTATTGGCCATCCAATGCATGACTTTTACAAGTTGACAAAGAATTTTGGCCATTGTAAGATTAAGTTGTTTGTCTTTTAATTACTTGATTGTAGAGTTGGGATTTATAGATTTGAGTCTTTTTTCAGATGTATGTATTGGAAATACTTTTTCAAGTCTGTAGCTCCCTTTATTTTTAAATAGACTATTCTTTATAGTCGTTTCAGGTTTACATAAAAATTGCTCAGAAAGTGCAGAGTTCCCATATACCCTCTTCCAACTTTCCACTCCCCACAGTTTCTCCCGCTATTAACATTTTGTTGTACAATAGCCCTGAAGGATACGTACAAAGACCTCCAATGAACTCCGGAAACCATGGAGAGAATGGAACCCTACATATAGGTATTTTTTTCTATACATACCTTAGTTTACGACTTCTCTTTGGCATATCCAAATTGCCCGCAGGACTACTCTTGAGCGTTGGGACTGTTATTAACTAAAATAAGAATTACTTGACCACAAACACTACCATGGAGTCAATCTGATGGCTACTGACATGGCTACTGAGTGACCACGAGGACAACAGACTATGCAGGGGGGTCCAACGCGTGGTCTGTGAGCCACACGTGGTCCAGGATGACTATGAATGTGGCCCAACTCCCAAATCGTAAATTTGCTTAAAACATGATGAGATTATTTTGTGATGATGTAGTGCAACATATTTAATGTGCGGCCCAAGACAACTCGTCTCCTTCCAGTGTGGCCCAGAGATGCCACAAGGTTGGACACCCCTGCGTCCAGCATGTGTTCGGGGGACAAAAGGGCGATTAACATCCCAGCCGGGGGGGGAGAAGGGTGGCGCCCCATTTCATATGCTACTCAGGACAGTGCGCAACTTAGAACTTATGAAACCTTTATTTCTGGAATTTTTCTCAGTTTTAGAGAGCGCTCATGTTGTTATCATATCTAGCCTTTACAACACTCTTAATTAGAAGGAAGGACAGAAACTAGAACAAAAACCAAAGTTCATTCAAAACCCTTCCTATGTACCTTCAGATATTTGCTGATATTGTAAAAGTCGGGACATGGGAACTACAGTGGCCTTGCACAAAAGAAGAAGGAAAAAAAAGATACACATAAAAATATCTAGTTTTAAGCTTTTTAAATGTGCTATTTAGCTTTCTTGGGTCTTACAGAGGCTAATTACATTAATTAACAAGAGAATTTTTTTAAAAGCAGGAGAGAGAGAACTCCCAACAAGGTAGAAATTCTACAGTTTATTGAGCTGGAAGATTGTAAGAAGTGGGGTATTTGAAAAGATTTAATAATTGTTCAGAAATCTGACAACATTGGAACTTGATTTTTCAAAGTCTGAAAGAAATATTCTGAAAGGTTTTCCTGCTGGGTAATCAGAAGTGTAAACACAGCCCACTATGGCCTGAGGCTGAGGTAGCCAAAGGCAAAAAAGAACTGGCATTTTTAAAAACACTGGTGGCTAAATAACCCCTGCTGACACCCTTCACTGCTACAGCCTCCTTAAAATCTGTAAAGGGCAGATGACAAATTGCTGGTAACTGTGTGTGTGATCTCTGTGTTATCTGTGTCTACATACGGTACATTTTCTTCCTCTGGGTGGTATTACTAGGTTATAAAATGTGATTGGCTTAAAGGAATTAAATACTTATATGAATTAAGAAACGTAGTATTTGATATTAAAACCAATTAAGTTCGGTTCAATTAAACAGGAAGATTTCTTAGAGTTGGTAACAGTAAATGCATTTTGGTTTTACCTAAGTTTACAAATTTAGGTCCATATTATCTGTTACAAAATTTGTCAAGAATATAGCTTAGATAACAAGTGACTTTGAAATTTTACAGAGCTATTAAGAACTAATAAATAGATGCAACTAAAATAAAAGATTCTTGATAAAATTTTTCAATAATGATAAATGTTATATAATTATATATGCTTATAGTTTTTCAAAACCTGTTGGTAATATGAAACTTCAGAATTTTTACTAAGTTAAATAAAAATTATAAAAGTTATTGACTATCAGGATATTTCAAAATAACACAAAATGCTGTAACAGTGATAGCTTAATTTAAATTCACTTACTTTTGGCTTCTTATTACAGAGAAACTAAAAGAGAAATTTAGATCTGTTAATATGTCTTGTATTTTATTAAAATTATGTTTCTTTAAAATTGTTAATGTATTTGCCATTGAAAGAGCCTACATTGCTAAAGACTGTGAAACATATTCATAGATTTGGCAATCCAAAGAATACTAATTACTTACTTTTAGCTGCCACTAGAAATTGAGATTCTTAAGAGTTAAGAATTCTAATGAAGATGAAATGAAAGTGTATGTTTTGGGTAAGAGAAGGTATAAGTTATGGAGATACATTTGAAGGAAATTAAAGAAAAGTCGCTTTTTTTCCTGAATAAGAAAAGATAAACTAAAAAAAAACCTAGCAAATCTGTAGAATGTTTATGAAAAGAAATCCTGAGAGAGGACATTTTATGTATGGATACGTAGTAGGCAGTTAAGACAAACATGAGCAGAGTAGGAACGATGTGTTCAACAACAGGGGACTGTAGGGTAAAACCTGACCCCCAGGGCGGCCTTTGCCTCCCTAGTACATCCCTGGACATGAGGTTTAGACCCCCTGACCTTTCATATCTCTGGTCATGCAGTGCGGAACTTCCCCTGACCTCCCCTCCCTGGCATGTAGCTAGTCATGTGGTTTTAGACCCCCTTAAAGGAGGAACAAAGGGCCCGGAGAACAGCCTGCTATGACCCCCGTACAAGCCTTTGCAAGACCCCCTTCTCAAGCACAAAGACCTTAGGACAGAGAGGCTCTGACTTGCATCAAATAACCTTAAGACAAAGCCTTGGGTCTGTTGATCACAGAGACGGAGTTTTGGTCCAACTAGAGATAACATTGAGGACTCAGCTGTGCTTCAGATCCAGGCCCAGAAAAGCAGCAGAACCAGATGGAGCGACCCCATGGCGGACATCGGGACCAGCTGTGATGACTAATGACCCCCTGCCCTCGCACGGGCCAATCAGTAGAAACTACAACCCTGAAAGGACACACCTGGAAAGCTGATGCATAGTCTACTGAGCTCCTTCCCTGGGCCCCCCCCTGAAATCCACACCCTGAGGATGGAGGACCTAGTTCGTTCTCTCTCCCCACCCCCTCTCATGCGTGTGCCCCCCCCCCGACCCCTGGCATGTTCTCTCTGCCCTTCTCTTTCCTAAGCTCCAAAGGTTCTTTTTTCTCTGTACTTGTTTCCTGAGCCCACACAGCCCAACTGGCTCACTCCTTCCACAGCTCCCGTTTTCTACCTCTGTGACTCAATAAATAAACTTGTTGCTTGTATTTATGTCTTGGCTACGAATTTTTCTCAGCCAGAGAGGTCCAGTCACCAGTAACATTTTGGTGCCGTTTCACTGCTAATAGTAAAGCTAAATAAAATTAAGTAAATGAATTTAAATACCAAAGGTAGCTGATACAAAATTAGATATTGGTTCTTTGTCACTCTGTTAAAAGAAAAAAAAAAACCTTTTCCTTTCCCCCACCCTGTATTTATTCTACTCCAGATGAGACACTGTAGAAAGTTTTCTTCCTAGAAAGTTTGGAGGCTTCCTAAGACTACTAGGGTAAATGTTCTTAAGGTGATTAAGCCAAGCTCCCTTTCTAAAGCAGGTTTTTCTGTTTGAATCTCTTAGGCAGGAAAGCAGGGAAAACGAAAGGTTCTGAATCTTTTGTTTCTTAATAAACGGCTTAAAATCAATATCTCGAAAGGGCAGCTTCAGGATGGCAAAACTTTGGTTTCTTTCACAGTGAAAAATGTTGCTAGGGAGAAAAAGCCGATTCATTTTTAAACACAGTGCTGGGGAAGGGCCCCACAAATACCCTAAACCACCAGAAAAACAGAGTGAAGGCACTTCCGAGAGCAAACAAAGCCTGAAACATTGCCGGAGGCAAAAATGGCAAAACTAAAGCCATCCTACTTTGGGCACAGCAAGAGAAGGCAGGAATCTTTCAAAAAGACAATGGAAACGATTTTAACGAACAGAGAATATTTTGCTTTCTTTGAAATGTAATGAGACCAGGCGCTCTAGCTCATCATTCTGTTTTGTTTCTTTTTTTCCTACATTGGCTTAAAATAGAAATCTGGATTTGTTGTTTTACCAGTTTCTCCCTTTCACAAGGAAGCGGCTTGTAAACACAAGGCCAGCCAAAGCCTCTAAAGGGACATTGCGCTGGGCTCAGCGTCTTCACCTTTATCTGCAGTCCCCTGCAAATGCTTTCAGTCCCAATGAAAGCAGAGAGTCGTGATGTGTTCATCTTCATTGTCCCCTTTCCTTTCACTGCACTGTCTGCCAGGGTGCACAATTAGTATATTTCTTTAGCTCTATAGACTCTCTCAACAAAGCATGTTCTCTTGCTTACCTCAAAACACGTTATTATTCCAAGCCTTTCTTCAATACATGCGGTCTTCCGTTTTCATTCATTGCCTGGATTCTTAAAAACAGACTGCTTAACTCATGGTGTAGATTCTGTAGGAAACTTCCTAAAGTCAGGAGAACATGATTCACACGTATAGGGTGATTTCACACCAGTAATTTAAATAATAGAAAAAAACACGAGGGCATAGGTCTTCTATTTTCTTCCACAGCCCACTCTGCTTTCCTAGGATGGAGTGGTTGCCTTCGGTGGGTGTGCCTCACCGGTGTAAGACTTTTACTTTGTAAATAATTGCCTATTTCCAACCTTTATTTTCTCTGTTATCTACTCTGCATGAATAGAGTCATGCATTACAGAGAAGCATTATTCCACCATAATTATATTTTGCACAGGAAAGACAATATAAAATCCTAATTCTTTCACTTTACTGATGATTTTTCAAAGTAATGAGTTGGTGTCTCAGCAACCTCCGTTGCTGTCCCGGGAGCTGTTTTTTATATGGTGGTATTAAGAATTCATAGAGTTTTATGTTTAATGGGCTCTAATCAGTTAGAGTTATTTTGCTTTCTACATTTTTTTTTTAGTTTCCAGTTACAGCGGACATTCAGTATTATATCAGTTTCAGGTGCACACCGCAGCGATGAGATAGTACGTAACTTACTAAGTGATCATGCTTGTCGATCTCTTGCCCACAGTCATTAGGACGTTGTTGGCTGCCTTCCCTAGGACTTGTATGTCTCTTCCTTTGTCAAGTAAGGGAAGTTTTCTGTCATACTGCTTCAAACAGACCTTCCAACACCCCATGATGCAAATGGTGGTATGCTTGAAGTTGACGCAGAGGCTCCTTACACTATTCTAATTTTGTTTTTAAATTATTTCTTCTTTTTGCTGTTCCGATTGGGTGTTTTCTGCTTTCTCATTTTCCCAGTCTCTGATGTGATCCTCTGCTTCACTGACTCCACTTTTGATTTTCAGTAATGGAAATCTTTCATTTCAGTTAATGTAGTCTTCATCTCTGACTAGCTCCTTCTGATGTCTTCTGGTTCCACTTCCGTGTCTCCTATCTCTTTGTTGAAGTTCTCAGTAAGCTCATCTACTCTTTCCCTAGGTTCACGGAGCGCCCTCGTGACCCGCATCCCCGCATTGAGAAGATTGCCTGCCTCGGTCAGCCTGGGGACGTGTGCTAGTCCCGCCCACTGGGCCAGGGACGCCCCGCCCTGTCAGGCTGGCCCCTGCAGAGGCGTCTGCGGGCTCTGGCCAGCCGGGGCTTGTGTTACAGTCTCTCTTAAGGGACTCCTGAGGAAATTCGGGCAGACCCGTGGGGTGTCAAAGACACAGAAGGAGAGATTTGGTTGTGTGCCTTCTGGGCCCCACGGGCACCGGCGTCCCTGTGCCGAAGCCACTCTCGGCTTGGCCAAATCCTAATCTGTTTTAGCCTGACGAGCACTATTGCCTTGCCCAGTGTACTCCCTGAGACCCTGCCCAACAGTAAGGTGTGAAAGGCCCCAGATGGCATCTGCCCTCGGCGTACCCTGAGAATTTTCCAGAGTGACCTCAGACCCAGGGCTGTGCTGAGTTGGAATTGATGCAAACCTCCTGAACGCCACTCAGCCCCACCTGGTGACTCAACGAGAACCTGGGTTACACAACTCACGTAACAACAGAGTCTCTTTCAGGGGCTGAGCCTAGCAGGCAGCCAGAAGGCAAAGGCAAATCCTGGGGCGTCTTGCACCCTTTGATGAACTGCCCCAGGCTCAGCTCTGGTAAAAGCCAGCCTTGGTACGCATAGGGCCCCTCTCGCACACACCCAGGCTCGGCAGATGCAGCCACCAAAGGTGGCTCAGGCGCGGCAGGAGTTGGCACCACCGAGCCACAAAGGACACCTGTTACATAAGGCCACCCTACCAAGACTGGGAGACATAGCACATCCACCTAATACACAGAAGTGAATACAGAGAGGCAGCCCAAACGGGGAGGTGAAGGAACAGGCCCCAAGTGAAAGAACAGGAAAAATCCCCAGGAAAAGAACTAAATGAAATGGAGGCAAGCAAGAATATTAGATGATTAGATCAAGAGGTCTAATATCCAAACAACGGAATTCCAGAAATAGAGAAACAAGAATAGAGGAAATCATCAAAAACTAATTTGTGAAAAATTTTCCATGAGTAAATGACAGAGGCTCCCAGATTAAAAGGATTTCTTAAGAGACCAGCGGAGTAGATGAAAATAAACATTCACCAAGGCACATCACTGTGGTATTTCAACATTTCAGAACAATGAGGACAAAGCGAAGATTCTAAATAAAAGATGTGATAGAAGAGAGGAGAGAGAGAGAGAGAGAGAGGCTGGAGGCTGGGTGGGGCGCAATGATACAGGAAAGACTTGCAAAGACGTAGGATGGATTCCTGACTTCCCAATGACACGGCAGCTAAAAGGCAGCGTACCGTGCCAAACACATCCTGCTGGAAAAATTTCCAGCTCCATTGGGGTCCCAAGGTTAGTGATTAATAAGAGAACTCACGAGACTCAGGCCATAGGTATACTCACCTATAACAGCAAAAGCATTCAAAACAAAACCAGCAAAGGGAAAAGGCACATGGGGTGAAATTCTGAGGATCCCAGGCTCAACCTTCGAGGAGTCCTCTCCCAGTGGAGTCAAAAATGACATGCTTAACTCTACCAGCAACGTATAACCCATCTGTGGGTTTGACATTATGTGTGGCTTGCTGTCTACCAGAGAAGACCATTAGCGAGACAATGCCTGTGGTTTTTTTGTTTTATTTTATTTTATATTTATTGATTTTTTTTTCCTGGGGGATGGGTCATATAGGTGCCTCTATCATGTACCAAAATTCCAGACTCCCCAATAGAAAAACAGGTGTTTAGCATAAGCCATATTGTTTGCACAAACAGCTTAGGCATCATACCGCACTCTTATCATTCAGAGAACATTTATATCAGCGTGAGGAGCTGTTTAAAATTCAAGTTCCCAGACACCAGCCGAGAGCCAATCTTGGAAGGAGGCCTTTCTAAGCACAGCATTATCCTACCAGTATGTTAACTCTTTTCTGCATACCAAGGCATAATTCTCAATCAGCCAAACCATCGATAAAATGCAAGCAGAGAATAAAGATACTTTCAGATGTTCAAGATCTCAAAAAGTTATGGCCTATAGTCCTAGATCTTCTTTTTTCAGGAGGGTACTGAAGAATATACTTCAGCAAAACGATGGAGCAAACCAAGAGGTAGGAGGAGTGGAAAAGCAACAAACAAGGAATCCCACACAGAAGAGAGGCAATAAAATCCCCACAATGATGGTGAAGGAAGATCCCAGAATGAGAGCTTGTAACCACTTGCCCAGGTATGGGAAGATATTAAATAATTCTTGGTTCCCATTAATAAGATATACCTAAGAAAAATGGTTGTAATTTTCATTTGTAAATCAAACTCCTATATTTTAAAAATATGGATGATGCTTCCTTTGGTCATGCATTTAAAAATTTCGATGTTCATTGATATCAGATACTCACTTATGGATATGTGTCTGATAGAAAAGTATTAATCTTCCCAGCAAATATGCAGTTTCAAAAAACTAGACCATGAGTCAATGCAGGCTTTTTCACTAACAAGCTGTGACTTTTGTTACTGATTCTTTTTTAACTCATTTTCCTCATCTGGACAACATGAAAAAGAAATAATAATATTTGCTCTAATTGTAGCTTATTATGAATGACTTTTCTCTTTAAAACGAGCCCACACACATCTCTCATTTGGCCCTCAACAATGCTGAGCTAAGCAAGGTAGCTGTTGTTAAGCCTGTTGTACCAAAAGAAGAAAAACAAAAACAAAAACACTAACAGTGTCAATGAAATTAGGTATTGATTAAACTGATCCCACTGATCAATAATGAAGCCAGAGCTGGAATTCAGATGCCCTGACACCAGCTCCAGGCTCGTCTCACTCTCTGGCACCTGCCAGCTACCAGTCCCACTAGATTATTTGACTCTCAAATGGATAATGGTTATGACAACACAAGAAGAGGCTAGAGCATCATCCAATAAAATATGATTATTGTTATTATTGATGGCTTTATGCTAATGGAGCAATTAACAGCACCACTAATCAGTAAACCAAATGGAATGACTTACCTCCCCCATCTACACGTGGAAAAGCTGTAAATGTAATTAAACATTTTGTAATCCATCAAACACAAGAGCTCCTTGGAGATTTTTTTTTTTAAGCACGAGCACATTCTAGCTGCAGATAAAGGCCGCGAGCCTGTCAGCTGGCCTGGGCTAAGTGCAGCCGGAGGCAGACAGCTTCAGGGTGGCTTATCTGCTTCCTGCCCCCCCCAACTGCCACCAGCAGACTCCTCTGTCCCCTGCACACCACCCGCGAGCACCTCACAGGCTTTATCTCCTTCCAAAGCCTGCAAAGGAGCCTGCAGAGCCGCCTGTGGGGGCCGCTCTAAGGAATGAAGACAGTGAAAAATCCGGAGCGCTAAGTCTTACGAAGGACCTACAAGCCAAAGAGAAGAGCCATCAGCACTTGAGAGCATTGCAACGACCACATTGTCCAGTGACTGGGAGAACATTTTCAGAGGTCAGGGTCATAATACTGTTCGTCACTCTGTCAACAGTGCATGGACCGAAGACAGTGAACGGGATCCGCGTTGATCCTGCCCTGTTCCTCCTCCATCAGGAAGAAAATTAAGATCCAGGAGAGAACTTAAATAACACTCTCTACTCTAAACATAATGTAACACACACTGTGGTTGGGCGTTTGCTGGAACAACACGCAGAGGCCCCAGGGTCTTGCGGTCCACGTTGTTCACAGTTTTGGTTAGACTGACTATTAAATGTTACTTATAAACTCTTCTGCGCATTGATATCTGCACATTCCACAGCCAAACCACATCCCAAAGTTTTGTTGAGCTTGGTTGAGCCACTGCTTGGATGATGTATTGCGCTATTTTTCAAGGTGTAGCACAATGATTGCTTTCATTACCGTCACGTTAAACATTTCTCAGGCTAAAAATCCTGTCGAAAGCAGTCCCGCCCCGCCCTCCACACTCGACTCAGTCTCCAGATGGTAAGTCTTGGAGATTCCTTCTCAGACGACTGTTAACTACATTGAAGGTTGAGAACTAGCAGGTGCCGGGACACCCATTTCGGTAACACAATCCACAGCGCTTAGCGGGGATTCTAGGGTTGTTTTCACCTGTGTAGTTGATGCGTTGTTTGTTTAACCAGCAGCTATTTGTTGTGCTCGTTCTCTGTATCCCATCTGGTTCTAGAATACAGGGCACAGGGATGAACACCATCCGCGGTTCCTGCCCTCGCCGAGGCGCTTCCGCCCCAGGGTGCCCCTGTGTGTCACCGAGTGTTCCTGCAGCCGCCCCGGCACCGGCCATCAAACACCGCAAGAGGAGCTTGTTACATGCATATCCTGCAGCTCTGAGGCGGGTTTTAGGAAGGGACACAATTAACCAACTTCCCCGGTGATTATAGCCACACTTGGAGAAACCCTAGTCTGAAGGGTTGGAGGACGGAAACGGAATTTTGTGTATAAATTTAGGCTTAGGGGAATAGATGGAACAAGGTGTGTGGTTTGAGATTTTAAGAAGGAGCTCTTTTATATTTGCCCAACATTTTCCTTCTGATTAGTCATGCCATTCATTTTATGCATTATAATTAGAAATGCACTTATTTATTTATTAGCTCACGTAGCATCTCTGCGTTGGGTGCCTCCGTGCGTCTTGCTCCCTGATGGGCTCTGGGAAACAAGAGTGGAAAAGGCCCGTCTCTCTCAGGGATCCTCCCGGGAGGAAAGCTCGTCAGCAGCGATTTTTCTCAAATGCTGTAGTGATGATGTACAGATGATTTGGGGTCACAGAAGAAAAATGATTGGTTTTTGTGCCAGGGGACTCTGCAGCGTGTCACAGAGGAGGTGATGTGGCGGCAAACGGGAAGGGTCCTCCCTGGCACAGAAGCACAGGATCACACCGTGCCGGGCACTGTGCGGAGAGCTTTATAAACAGGGTGCCATTAATTTTCAGAGCATCCTCTGAGGTGAATGCTCTTATTATCACCATGTTTAAGAAGAGAAAACTGCAGCCAGAGTGGGTGCGTGACCTGCTCCGGGTGCCATGCAGAGCTCAACACTACGAATGTCCCATGACAATGTCCCAAACGGCACTAGGAGAGAACACGCTGAGAAGGCCCCCAAGCCCTGCCATTATGTCGCGCTGGCTTGAGGGGGGCTCCCACGCCCTCCCCTCAGTGACCGTAGCCCAGAGGAGCGTGGACTCTGGTCTCCCCTTTGACGAATCAGGATCCGCCCTTGGAGCAGGCACCCTGGAGAGAAAACAAAACTGGAGCTCCCTCGCCATGAAACAAGCTGACCCTGGCTGTTGGAGAGAGTCCCAGAAGCGTATGACGGGCCGGAAGGGGACCCAGGGGCGCTGCATTGAGGTCAGGTGGACTGCGGATTGGCTTCGTCCCTTTTTAGTCCGCTGCTGGGGGATGGTGATGGTCTTTTAGACAACGTCCACCCTCTGTCAATGAGAGGGAACAATACTAGAGTGTACTATCACGTTACGAGGATTAATTGAGATAATGCACGTGAAAAGGCTTTGCCGGCCCAGAAAGCATGCCGACCTCACGCTGTCGGGACGGCAGGGCATGGCCTCTGGCTCAGGCCGTCCTTAAGACAAGCGAAGGTTCACTCAAGAGGAAGGGCACCGCGTGACGCCATTATTATTATTACAGCTGTTAGAGCATCCGCACACGAAGAATTGTAATTGGTAATATATACTAAATAGAAAATTGGGAGGCCTGGAGCTTGTAAAAACATGCTGAGCCTCCTGCCTTCTAGGTACAGCACAGAAAATTGTTTGCCGTGCATCTAACCCAGTGGAAGCCGCTTTAAATATTCTGTGAAAGACAGAAAAGTCTTGACTGAAACCCAGCAGGAAAATAACTTGTCAAAATCTCAGCAGGAGCCATTTTCAATTTATGGGAACTCTGAATCCTCTGTGCCGGAGCGACCCCTGGGATGAAGCTCCATGCGTGAACAAACAAACAAACGCAAGGGAGGCCAACCAGATGTTTGTGGGACCTGCTCTGTCGCAGGGGTCAGCGGCCGAGGTGAGAAGGAGACGGTTCCCTCCGCTTCCCAATCAATCAGCCCAGCAACTCGGCGGGGACAAGAGGGAAAACGTTCAACAGCCAGACAGCGATGCAGCCGTCCGATCAGACTCCGGGTGTGCAGAGCGCCTGTCCTGTGCCCAGGCGTCATTGATCTCTGGGTCCCACTCCCAGGCCCCCCGGAAATTGCTTTGTGAATTATTCCTATGTTGGGTTGGGAACCCGACGTTTTCAGGTCAGGATGGCCGGGCAGCGACTGAGGTCAGCAGGCTGCCAGGACCTCCCTTCCCCTGTAGGCAGTGCGGCAGGAGCAGGGCCCAAGGCGAGCCCAGGACCCCGTCTTTCCCTGGGGGCTTCGGGCAGAGGAGAAGGCACAGCGGGGCGGACCAGAGCCTCCCCTGCCTATCGCCTCTGTGCCCGAGCCTCCTCCGACTCCCTGACCGCCGTAGGTTCACGCCCCATCCCCCAGGTAAAGGGCACGAAGTGTGAGTAACTGGACATCACCGCCGTTTTCATCTGACCATTGAGTTTCTTCCTCAATCGATGCTGCTCCTTTCTGCATCCATGTTTAAAACTGCCCTCCACCCCCCGAGATGCTGCAGGAAAGAAGACCAGGGGGTCCTTGTGACCCTCAATGAGTTATTCTTCATGCCATGGATGAGCCAGAAATGGGATAAGAGGTAGGAAAAAATAAGTGACTATGTGGAAAGCAGTGTAGGAGAACAAGAGTGAAATTGCAGAAGAAATTGCAGTGGAAGCAGTCAGTTAGCTCTATTCTGCTTAGCCCACTGTGTACAGAGCTCCCAGGACGTGCTGACCCGCGGCTGGGATGCAGAAAACTAAACCGTGAATGAGAAGGTGGGAAGTGTGATGGTGCCGTGGGGGTGTCAGACCCAGGAACAGATTTTTTATTTCGACACGCGGTAAGTGAGAAGAGATGCGTACCTCCGGGATGGTGCGGGGCATGGAAGCGCCGCCCGGGAGTGCAGAGAAGGCGCTTTGCGGGAGGCAGCGCCTGGACTCAGCCTCGATGGATGAACCAGGCCGGAGGACGGGGCAGGGAGTGAGGCAGAGCGCTTGCCCTGGGAAGGGCGTGCACAGCAGGAAAGTGCCTGCGCAGGCAGAGGCTGAAGGCAAAGGCTGCAGGGCTGGGCGCCGCAGAATAATCGCAGTCAGCACAAAGTGTGCGTTTTGTAATTGCGTGTTCCTGGGACAGGCCTGTGAGCAATGAACACTTTCAGGCACAATTCACACAGAAGACTGGGGCTCAGGGAAGGTCGTTCAGCCAGGAGGGGCCAGGCCCAGTGGAGGCTCCTGGTTCCACCCGCAGAGCCCTTTCCCCTTCATTGCTTTTGCTTCTTAACAGAATGTCAAGCTGCCCATGAGAAAAGCAAAGTTGGGGCCCCATACGATCCGTGGCTTCCAAATGCTGAGCGTGACCAGGAAAAAATTAAGTTCTCCTTTCGATCTAGTCTCCGCCAAAAATATATGTAAACAAAAGCATCACAAAACAACACTTAGTATATACGACGCTTTCTGAAATTTTCTCTTCCATTCTCTTTCATTTCATTTAAGGAAAAACACTGGTCACAAACACGAAATGCATCTCACCACCCCTAGACACGTGAGACAGGAAAGGGCTTGCTGAGGCTCAGCTGTGAGGTACCGGCCGCTGGAGGAACCCACGGCGTGTCCCACAGGTTACGGGAGAGCTAGCGGCCCGTCCTGGCACAGGCCGCACCAGCTGACCTTTTCCCCACAAATGGGCCCCTGTTCTGGGCGCGTCACCAGGCCTCCCTCGTCCAACCCCGAGAGCCCCACAAGGGAAGTCCTCCCATTATTCCCATCTCGCAAGTGAAGAAACGAAAGCTCCTTCACACGTGGATTTAAACTGGTCCCGCTTTCCAATCCCATTCCCCTCAGAACCTTTATTTCTTCGAAGCTGCGTTCCGTGAGCTGGCTGGGAGAAGGCGGCAGGACACGTGCTGGTGGTCAGAACTCTGGACTGATTTGAGGACTCCGACTAATTCTCGGGTTTTCTGTTTTAGAAATGGTATCAGCATCGCGCTAGATTTGTTAGTAGAGCTTTGACCCAGTTGGTTTCGGGGTTCATTCTGTCTTGTTTCTGTAGAGCCAGGAAAGTCCCTTCATAGACAGACAATTAACACTGCTATGCCAGTAGCAGTTATTGGCTTTTTATTGGCTTTTATTAACTTATGAAGTACAGACAGATTTTGTGAATAATAAATCAACCAAATTGACAGATGATGTACCAGTGAATTTTAACGCATGTCTTATCACACAGGGTGCACATTTTCATATCGAGATCTTGCTATTCTATTATCTCGCATTGTTTGCCCTTCTCGATGGCCGTCCTCTGATCATTGTGTTGCTAAGTGCACATCCACAGTGGAAAATAAAGGTGAATACAAGGGCCCAGGCACTCATTGTAAGCCTGTACCCTGAGTGACAATGTAAGGGTTCAGGAGGTAAGTAAAAAAACAAAAAAGGGATTTTACAGTGAGAATTTACTTAAATAGAACTCAGAATATTCAGGAACGCAATTCAATGCATGGTGTAAAGGCTGCTCTCTGGCAGAGAATCAGTCTTGAGGAAAAAGCCTCGGCGTTCCTCCAAAGCAAGAGAAATGCGTTTTTGTTTAAAGACGACATTAAGAGGTTCTGGGAAACAGAGAAAGGTTTTGAAGGTACAATGTGAATTAAGCACCAGGCTGCTTGCTTTCTTCACATGTTCCCCCTGAGAGTCACTGCGATAATCTAGGCAATGATCGATTACTGTTATTTGCTCTAACTTCACAAGTAAGATAAAGCTCCAGAAAACTTGAGTCCTTAAGTGGATCACTTGAATACGTAGTAAGATTTTTTTGGTTCCCTCAGCCCAGGAAATGATGTCATCTCCCTTGACACAAAAGCCAAGGACTCCTTGTTGAAAACATGTGGCAAAAGGGTCAGAAGGGGTGTCCCCCTCCGGGTCCCGGTCCGGGCTCACCGTTAGTGCACCGTGTGGACGAGCACGTCGCTGCCCCTCCTGCAGCCCCAGTTTTCTCACCTGCAAAGTCAGGGGGCCAGACCAGGTAACCTGAGGTCCCTTCCAGCTATGCCCTCTGGGCTCTCGGTCTATTTTGCCTCAACTCTTTTGACCTCTTCTTCGGAAAGCCCTGGCGTGCTTGGGTCTCCTGACACAGAAGTAAGTTTCCCTTCTGGGTCCAAGTGTCTCTCGCCATTTCCAAGAGGCCATTCTCAGCTTGCTGAAGATCCAGCAGTGAGTCGGCCCTCCTTGGGATCTCCGAGATAAGTTGGCTTTAATAAAACGCTCCAAATCCTTCCTCTGTCAAAGCCTTTGAGACAGATCCCTGTTTCCAAGGACTTCTTCTTGGGGATCTCCTGGAATCTTCAAGCAAGAGGTAGTCAAATGGTACCTCTCCTCCTGGTTGCTCCATCAAATGTGCCTGACTCAACCCAGTTTGTTTTTCGAACTTTTTCTATGGCCTTTACAGCCTACCTGGGCTTCCACCCTTTTTTCGTTCATTAGTTGTATGTCTCACTTCTTCTCAGGAGTCTGCCCCATCCAACCAAGTTGATGGTCATCTCGTGGAGGTTAGAAATATGTCCCAAAATCACAGGCTACATTAAACCCAGTGCAGTGAACCTCCCACAGAGGGGGACTCCAAAAGCTGCTAGCCAAGATTGCTGTCAAAGGCAAGTTTTATGTTGACGAGAATTTAAAAAATAGCGCATGCATAAATATATAAAAACAACATTTATAACTGGTCAAATTTTTTTAAAAATGGGATGAATGAAGGAAAGCTGAGATGGCAAGGAGAATGATGTTCTCAAATTTGATTAATCCTTCCTTTGACAAATGGTAGTACTCAGCATCATACTGAGAAGAGAAAGACAAAATAAATTCTGATAATTTGGTAAGGACTTATGATGCTATAGTGGATACACAGAAATACATGCACGTATATATATAACTATCTTGTGTGTGTGTATACATGCACATATATATGTGTATATCTTGTATGTATATAAGAGGTCTGTCCTGAAAAAGTCTGGCCATTGTTAATATAACAAGAATGGTCTGTGTGATATCATGTAACCTGGCAGCCAAGGAGAGTGGACTGGAATGTACATGTGTGAACAAGGACAACTTTACTGTACTAGTCAGTGGGAGCGGTAGATGCCGTTGAGTGAGTGTGTGTGCTGTGTGGCCATCACATTCAAAATGACTATGTGAGGGGAGCAATGGATTTGTATCTAATTTTGCATTGTTTGGAAATTCTTCTACAGAAACTATTTGGATGATTCAGGAGGTTTTGGGGGACAGTTCAATGAGAGCAGCACAAATAAAAGTGTGACACCAATGCTTCAAAGATGGCCAAGAATCTGTTGAAAGTGACCCACATTCTGGGAGGCCTGTAACAAGCAGAACACCGGAGAATGTTGAATGTGTACAGGCTGCAATCAACAGAGATCAGCCACTGACAGTGCGCGAACTAGAAGCTAACTTGGGGATTCCAAACACTACTGTGTACAAGATTTTGAGGCAGGATCTTGGCATGAAACATGCCGTAGCAAAATTCATCCTGTTGTTTCCGATACCAGAGCAGAAGGAACATCGTGCTGCAGTTGCTAATGACTCAGCTCAAATGTTACCAATGAACCAGGTTTGGCGCCCTGTGACTTCTGGCTTTTCCCAAAACTGAAATCACCTTTGAAAGGGAAGAGATTTCAGAACATGGATGAGATTCAGGAAAATATAATGGGACAGCCGATGGCAATCCCAACAAAGGATTTTGCAGAGTGTTTTGAACATGGAAGAGACTCTGGGAGAGCTGTGTGAGGTCCCAAGGTGCCTGCTTTGAAGGGGACTTAGGTGTCCTTGTCCTAGGTATGATGTTTCTTTTATCTTGTATCTTCTTCAATAAATGTCTCTTTTTTTCATAACACATGGCTGAATACTTTCTGGGCAGGCCTCATATATCTCTTGTATATTTACTTGCATATCTATATGTGTATGTATATATATATATATATGCATACATAGATATAATCTGTACATATGTAGTCTATTCACACTCTTTTGTTTTTCATATAGAATATGAAACAACTTTAACATTGATTTTCTTCTGTGAAATTTCCAAAATTTTCTCAAAGAGAAAAATCCCAGTTTACAGATATGATATTATTAGGGCAGGGTGATTTATTACACTTTAAATTGTGCTTTTCCTGACTCTCGTTTTCCTTCCCTGTTCCTTTCACTTGCCACAGAAATTGTAGCTCCCCAAGGGAAAGCAGAGTGAGAGTGTGCCTTTGAAGAGCATCCAGGCTGGGAGGAAAGGGTCTTCTTTAGGTCTGGGAAAGTCACAAACCTCTAGAAATTTCCCTTCTGGGGAAGCGGCAAAACTCAAAAAGTCATGGTACAATGAGTCACCTCCAGGTTCTGCAAAAGGGAATAAAAACTTTATACTACTCTGACTTGCCATGAAATAGAATTAGAATAAAATGTACTAACAAACTGATAAAAAGAACTCACATACTGACAGCTTCTTTATAAATGTATAAAAGGCATCAGCAGTTCCGGTTCCTGCTTGTGCAAGAAACGGCCTTGACCATGGCTTTGGTCAATGCTGCTTGCCCAACTGGCTGGCGCTGCCCGGTTCCAGGATGCTGGCGCTAAAGATCCATATCAGGACCAGCAACAGCACTGTCTGCACATCCACAGGTCTCCCCCGATCTCTTTGTTCTGCTTTCCCTCCCTCTCCCTATAAAAACCTTTGCCTGCCCTGAGATATTGAGCTGGGTTTTTGAGGACAGGAGTTCTCCATCTTCTCAAGTTGCAGACACCTGAATAAACCTCTTTTCTTCTCACCAGCACCTGTCTCACAAGTTTGGCTTTCACTGTGGCAGGCAGCCAAAGTTGCATTTGGTTTCAGTTCCAGCCTTGCCAGAGAATCTTGAAGACCTCAGCAGAGCACAGAAGCTGGAGTGGCTGCAGACAGGCAGAGTCCATGTGGCCCAGGGCAGTGGGTGGCCCTGTTTGTATGGGCTGATGCCTTTGCTAGAGGAACTTCCCCGATGCTTGAGTCATACAATTCCCTGCACCCTGTGCCTTCCATCCAGAGAACGATGGTTTTGAATTTTCTACCAGTGAAGAGGAAATAGTCATACTTTAAATACAATAGATAAATGCAGTGCTTCTTGCTCACTCAGATTTATGAATCCTAGTTCCTTCCTGCTATTTTATAAATGCAATATGCGTTATGCAAAAGTGTAAGTATTGTCCTCAAATGTCCCATTTAGGTAAGTAATGCTAGGTTAATATTATTTATAAATTAGGTTACTTTTTCAGAGAGGAGACTGGAATGTAGGGTAAGGAAATATTTCATTTCTTGTGAGTGTTCTGTATAAACACAAGGATTTAATGATTAAAACTTGAGTCAACAACGTTTTGTTATTTATATAATGTATTACTACAATATTACTAACAAAGCAGCCACTACAAAGTCTAATGAGACAACCATTGTCCTAGGAGTCTCAGTCCCCAATTATTAGATTTTGCAGTATTGGGTAATACACAGCAAAATACACATTGGCTCTCTTGGAGAATGTTCACGTTGCACATGTCAGCGAAGGGGTTGGGGAAACCCAGCGCATGATGATGTATCATTAAAAAGCTGACGGAGCACCTCCAATGTACCAAGGGCTCTGCGTCCAAATATTTTTAGTTACTCTTGCTGATCTTCTGGTTTTTCTACATACTTTCAATACTGCTTCTTTAATCATATAGAATAGATCTATTTTTTTTTCCTAAAAATTTCAATATCAACCACCTTTGCAGGTGATATTGTACAGTGCATTTCTGTTAACTCTTAGTAATGGCATCGTATCTCCTCATATGTTAGAAATTTTAAGTTGGGAGTTTCTGTTTCTTGGAACTCAGTCTGTGAGACCGCTTCGCAATCTGCCCAGTTTAAAAGCATGTTTCTTTTGGAAAAGCTTTTAGCCTGCTTTGGCCAAGCACTTGAAGCTTATCAACCTGGGATTGTTAACTTGATTTTGAGCTTGGCTTCTCACTACAGGCATTGCAGCTCTGAGCTTCAGATTCATGTGAGGGGGCTATGTATCAGGAATCACGGGAAAATTTTTCTTCTACTGCCTCTACAAAGCTATCTTTTTTTCTAACTCACCCCCTAAGATATCAGTCATGGGTGGGTCCTCTCCTATATTGGGGTTTCTGATCTAACCTTGTGCCTGTTTTGGACGCAGGCCTGATCACTTGTCTCTAGTGCATTCACCGTATTAGGGTCAGGGACTCCCCATGGAATGATGCTGGCGGCAATACTGCTTATTTCTCTGGAGCAATACTTCCTCTTTATTTCTGGCCCCTTCTCCTTCCCTCCTACTTCCTAATCGCCTCCTCCTCCATGAGCAGTACTTTCATAAAAGCATGTTTTTTAAACATGGAAGTGAGGCTCTTTAGGGGTATGTTCAGGGATTTGCCTGGGCACGTGGTCCCCCATTGATGGACCTATGAGTTAGTTATTTCAGTGCTTTATGCCCTTGTAGCCTCCCTTCCCACTTGGGCTCATTGCTCTCTCATCAGCTCCTGGAGGCCTGGACCCTCATTTCCCTTGCTCCGCCCCTGCCTCTATGAGCCCCTCATGGGCTTTTCTTTGCTCTGAACCTACACTTCTTTCTTGTCCCAACACACATTTTCAACTGAGCTGCAGAGAGAAAACGAGGACCCAGATCTGAGTCTTGTCCCTGCCCTTCCCTCACGTGTGTGACTTGGGGTGAACCACTTAGTATCTCTAAGCTCAGTCTCTTCACCTGCAAAATAGAAATAACAACGCCTCCTCCACTTGTAAATAACCGTGCTGAGGAGCCAATGAAATCAGGTACACTAAGCGTTTTATACTTGGTAAAAAAAAAAAAAAAATGCTAAAAATGTGAAGCACTCGTAGAACTTGACGCACAAATGAAGGGCGCTTCTCGCCATCTTTCACCCCTACGGAAAGGATCTAATAAACTATTTTATACTGAATGTATTGCGCTCCAAGGTCGTTTGTGTTTCAGTGGAGAGGCATGCCTAATACAGAGAAAAGCAGCCGTAGGTGTTTCAGGGTGCTGGGGTGGATATTTTGGGATGGTGGTTTCCCCTTTGTCTGACACCTCTATTATGAGCGCATACACATATACATGAGGCCAACATCTCTAAGACCTCCCTGCACAACCTCACTCCTAATTTCCAATCATTGCTGGTAGGGCAGTAATGATCATAGAAAGGGGAGGCCGCTCCATAGCACGCATGGCACAGGCCGGCTCCCACCGGCTTCTGTGGCGCAGGGCACAGAGCACTGGTGGACGCCAATTTGAAATCAGACAGTACTGGAAGTTCGGTTCAATACTTCCCCAAGAGATGATGCCTGGTGCCCTTACTGGAGTTTAAACTGGGTTGGCTCCAGACACCTGTTCAATGGCCCCAGGACCTCCCCAATGGCTTCCCGTTGGCTGGCGACAATGGTGTGGCTACCCCTCTGTGCTGCTGCGGAGCTGGGTAAGTGGGACTCACAACCGGGGAAATCAGCGGCTGTGTGAGCCGAGACAGTGTGCAGAGGAAGGAAAGGTAGTGTTCAGCGCCTATGCAAGAAAGAGGGACCCTCAAAGGTTTATGCGTTCGGATTTTGTTAAGTTGGCAGATAACAAAATCCGAATGTGTTTTATGGCATTCCCAATGTTTTAGCATTGGCCTGATTCCTGCTATTTTATAGGAATGCACACACAGACACACTTGATTTGGAGTCGTTATTCTGTCCTTATTGTGAAAAGTCCTGAAAGTTGGTTAATAGCCGCTACCTACTAGTCCCCTGTCCTGCCATATTCCAATTTTCAGAGATCTATGGCTAAGTGTAAGTTTCATGAGAACATCAGATCCGAGCTGGACGCAGCAGTAGCTGTCCCAGACGCCCCGTGGGCAGGAGCAGAGAGAGGGGCGGGGCCCGCAGCTGCGGCCACGCCGCAGCCCCACAGCCGCGGGGTAATCCTGCTGCCGAGAGACCCGCAGGACAGAAGCAAGAGTAAACAACGGGCCGCCTGAATTAGGGACGGGCGGAGGCCGGCGCAGGGACACACAGAACGTTTGGCCAGAAGAAGGGGAGCAGAGCAGACAGGTGGTGCAGGGTGACTCAGTGGATGCACGGGAGGCGCCCACCGGTGTATCTTTGCGGGGGATGAGCCAGAACTGACAGATGGCTTGTGCGGCTACTGTGAGCTTGCGTTCATGCTTATCCAAATGAGTGACTATTCAGAGGGCGACTTATTCATTGTTGAGCAGAATATCTTTTAAAACATAGGCTTGGAGAATCTCTATGTCCTGTTTTTGGAGGGTAAAAAAACCAAGCCTGAACATGCAGAACAGTCATCAAGTCTAACTTTTGCACGCCTTCGTAGAGCGTTCAAGTACCACCCTAGTCGTATTCCCTTTCTCCCAGTCACTCTCTTGCACTCCTTCACTCCCCAAAATTTATGCCATCTTTTGCCCCTGACTCAACTACACTCAAGCATCTCTCAACCTTTTCTTATAACGTTCTCCTATTGTGGAACTCTAACATAAAACAAAGCTACCTGCAGACACTGACTTATCAAGTCTAAAATCAGTCTCAGGAGTCTTGGGAATGAATTGCAGAAACGTTTGATATATTTGTTAAGTCTCCTGGGTAGGAATCAGGTCAATAACATCTCCATGATTTTAGTCAGTTCCTTAATTGCCCTTAAAAGGTTGTTGGTTTGAAGTTGTCTGCCTATAACCTTGTTTAAACTACATTCTCACAAGAGGACCAAGTCATGAGAAACAGGCAAGCAGTGTCTAAACACAGTTAATCAAGAAAAAAAAAGTGGAACAACTTCTGAGTGGGAGAGAAGTGGGAGAGAATGACAAGGAGAAAGAAATGCGGCAGGTGGTGAGGCGGCAAGGCGGTGAAGGCGTTTGGTGTCAGCGTGAGAGCTGGTGGCTCTTTGTCTCTCCTCAGGAAGCAGGGCCCCTGGCGCTGAGCCTCAGAAACCCCCTGGAGGGAAGGGCAGGGGAGGAAGCCACTGTGTTTGTCAGGCAGCTTTGTCCTTACCTATTGTATATATAGGGGGTTTTCTAGAAACATGCCGTTCATTGGCTATTAATTTAGATACAGAGATGAAAATCCTTCACTCTCTCCACTGTAGTTAAATGGATCCGGACATAAACCAGAAAAATACATTTAGAAGACTTATCGGTCAGCTGATTCCCCCGTAAACATCAAAATACGCTTTGATTCACTACTTGATTTGGTTTCACACGTGAAACTATTTTATACATTTATTTTTTTATTTTCAATAGGAGTCACCATCTGATGCCCCGACTCCCCGCAGGAAACTTGGGAGGCTGGCAGGGATCTTACTGCCTAGTTAGTTCTGCTACTGTTCCCGAGGGACCAGGTAGAATAAGATACAGCATTTATCCGTGCTGGGATCATATTTTCCCTTTGGTTAAAATGATCTATTACTTCTCCACTGGCTACAAGATTATACTTGATATTTCTGTGAGAACAGACAGACAACCTCTGTAGCTACCAAAATGAATAAGGTTTTCATAATCAGACTGTCTTGGGTTCTTAAATCACCGACACCTCTCCTGCATTTTGCTACAACTGTGGAAGGAAGACCATGTGGGTGGTATGCTAATGTGTGCTCATTTAATTATTTCTATATCCTTAGGAACCATTTTCTTGCACTTACAGCTTCACTGGCCCTTTCAGGAAAACAAAAGATAATCCTATTTCCCCAAATGGCCTACTCATCCTCATTTTTAGCATCTTTCTCTCTTGCCCTCTGTCGAGATCTAACTTAGAAGACTTTTGCTTCAACGTGCTTCAATTATTGAAAATTTTATTCAAGAAAATATTTACATGGAGATGAAGTTTCAAAGGAAGCATCTGTTGTTCCTTTGATTTCCAGCTCTGCCTGTCCCCAGCGCCTCACGTTCTGAAAGTCGGGTGTGAAACGTGGCGGACGAAGGGCCCATCCCTTGGTCCCGAGGCCGTGCCCCTAGAGCCGACGGAGCCCTGCGTGGCCGCCGCAGAGGCAGCCGCCTGCTGCAGCGGGGCTGGCGTGCTTTGTGGGGCTCCCCTTTAGGAGCTGCAGTTCCTCTTGGGTGAGACCCGGCTTGCTCCTTCACGGCAGCCTTGCGACAAATAAAACCGAGAGGAGCATCTGTCGGCCATGCTGATGGCACCGTGAGCGTGTCACTATGTGCCTGGTATGCGTGACTCTTGGCTTGGAGGAGCTGCCACCAGGTAGGAGAGCAAGAGAAAGCTGTAAGATGCACCCGGGAACAAAAACTAGGTTGTTGGGGGGGACAGTCAAGTCAGGGACGTCACGACGGAGGCACCTTACCTCCATTCATAACACAAACTGCCACTTGCCGGCTGAGTGACCTTGGGTAAGATACTTAACCCTCTGTGTCTCAGTTTCCCAAGAGGTAAAATAAGGATGTTGTTATCTAATTCATAGGATTTTTGTCAGGATCGAATAAGTGAATGCATCTAAATTCTCAGGGCAATGCCTGGCACGTAGTGCTCAGCAGGTGTAAGATATTGTTACATTTCTTATTAAGGCAGAATCACCAACACTGTCTTCAGTGAGGGCTGACTCATAGCTTCATTTTCGGTTCTAAAATGTGTTTGATCTAAAGTCCCCGGCCTTCCATGGCCAGGCCCCCAGCCACCGCGTAGCCTGTCCTTGACCATGTCTTGCTATTATGTCACTTTATTCCCACTCAATTGCTTGTTCTGCTGTATCCCACTGTTTGGTCTGCAAGGACAGTACTTTCTAGAGAAATTCAAACAGGAGACCATTTGGTGACAGGCAGTGACACAGAGAGGACTGAGCCAGAAGGGAGAAAGGACACCAGGCTGTCATTCATGCGGCCCAGCCAGGTGGTTGTCAGTCCTGGGACATCCTACCGCCACTATTTCCAGCTCAAAGGCCTGGCCTTTTCCCGCCCGCCACAAACAGGCGCCGGGTCAAATTTACAAACTTACAGTAGTAGCTCAACGACATTGAGTTCTAATCCCTGGAACCGTGCCTGGCACAGAAGAGGCGCCAAGACAGCATGTGTCACATTCATCTTAATCATGAAACAATACTCCTCACGTGATTTTCAGGACAACAAACCAAGGGAGATGTTAACCACACTATGGCGTGTGGAGGGCCACATGCTCTGCCTCAGGCTTGGTTCCCGCCTCCGTGCTTGTCTCGTCTGTCCTTCGGGACACTTTCTATACACAGTCTCCTCTTGGCCCTCACGCTACCTGCTCCTCACAGCGTCCCCACAACCCCAAGCCCTGCAGCCTGCACCCTACCCTGGCTGCGTGTCGGCCACCTCAAAGGCTCGTGGGACCACCAGCTCTGCATCTCCCCCGCTCCAAAGGCTACCTTCTTCCCTGTCACCGACGAGAAAACAGCTCTCGCAGCCTCCAGTCCAAATCCTGCTGGTGCTGGGAGTCCGCCTGGCATGGCGCCCTTTCTAAAACATCCAAGCAAACCAGTGTAAAAAGCCCCTTAATTTTTAAAATATTAAACCTGGAATCACCTCTTTTCATTTGCATGCGAATAACCTCTAAAACGTCTCATGAAATAACTGCAAAATTAATGGTCACTGAGATTAATTTTTCAGCAGAAAGAGCATTAAATAAGAATATTCGGCATAATGAATGATAGTCGAACAGAGACGTAAGACAGTCCACAATACTGAATGTATCAAAAGCTGAAAAAGCACCCCGGTAGGAGCAGTAATCTGCCCCAGGGAAGAAAGAACATCGCGCTGGTCCTTCCTGTGGCTAATTTTTCTCACTAGACACCTTCAACCCATCTCAACATACATCCAGTCTGAACAGTGCATGTTATGTAAAGCAGCAGATGGGCCCTGAGCAGAGCTGGGCTTCTGCGCAGGTTCTAACAACGCCCTATCTTATCTTCATGCGCACCTACTTCCTGAGAGTGCGGCGTCCGTCTAACCTGCTCAATAGTTGTCATTAAATGAGTCCGCATCCCCACATTTGACTTCTCTACACCTGAATGGATTTTATCTCCACTAGCATCTCTTGGGGACTTTAAAGGGACAGGAACACATTTTGTGCTACTGCTGGCGACTGTTTTCGATGGGTTGTATAGCCCATGGTTCACGTGCCCAAGACTGAAGGCCTGAGCTCCCCCCACCAAAAGCCGGCAGCAACCTCCCCAGCCATGACCCCCCACCCCCTCTCAGTGAGTGAGAGGGGATTCAGCTTTTCCTGTGTCAAGCCCAACACCCTGCGGCCATCCCTGCCCCCCCCCCCTTTATTCCCCTACCGCACTCCAACCCTGAGCTGTTTCCCAAATATGCCTGGAACCCTGCCGCATGCCACTCGCCCACGGGCACCGCCCCCCTGGCCGACATGCACCATCTGCGATATGCCGCTTCCCCAGCTCTGTCTCCCCCGCGTGGCGTCCAGGAGGACCCTTTTGAAGTGTAAGTCAGACCGAGCCCACTGCTGCTCTGAGCTCTGTGACCCCTCTCCTCTCGCTCAGCGGAAAAGCCACGTATTCGTCGGCTAGGGCTGTGCTGACACCGTGTCACACCAGCCGGGTGGCTTCGAAGCAGAAGTGGATGGTCCTCGTTCTGGAAGCTAGAAATCCAGGATCAAGGGGTCCGCAGGTCAGCTCCTTTGGCAGCCTGTCGGGGAGGACCTGCTCCCCGGCTGTCCCCAGGCTTCCGGCGGATGGCGGGCGATCCTCGGCCCTCGCCGGCTCATGGAACATCCCTCCAGTCTTGCGCCTTGCTCCTCACACAGCGTTCTGCCCGTGTGGGTCCGTTTCCAAATGTCCCCTCTTTTGAAGGACACCACTCCTTCTCCAGGATTAAGGGTCCTCCTGCTCCAGCTGGGCCTCGCCTTAACTCCTTGTGTCCACCGTGACTCTGTTTCCGAATAAGGTCCCAGCTTGAGGTGCTGGGGGTTAGAACTTGAACGTCTGAGTTTGGGGGACACACAGTTCAACTCCTGACACTTCGCAGGACCCGCGGGATCTGACTGCACAGACCCCCCCACCCATTCCCTGTCCCCAACCCTGCCTGCATCCCCGGAGGCCCCATGCACACCAAGATGGTCCCCGGCGAACTTCGTCACCTCCCGCAAGTCTTTGCTCCAGAAGTCGCTTGTCAATGAGCCCTGTGCAAACCGCCCCTTTATAAAGTGCAACCTAATCCGCCCCACCCAGCTCGCCCAATGCTCTTGACCTCATTCCTCTTTTCTTTCTACAGCAGTTACCACCTTTTAATTTAATATGTAACTTACTGTTTATTTTATTGTTTGTCTCCTCCCACCAAAAAGCAAGTTTCTCAGGGGAAGTATTTTTGTTTGTTTTCTTCACAAATTTTTCGGATTCCTAAGGAAAATCATGACTGGGTCATGGCTTTGGCTTAAGAAATTCTGAAGGAACAGTGTGACAAATGGAGAAATCTGGAAAGGCATCCCGGCCGCCGGGGGGATGGGGGGGCGGGGCGGGGGCGGGACGCGGGCGGGGGGAGGCGGGGGGGCGGGGGGGCAGTTTTCGCCTGGAATGTATGAGCCTGTTAGAGCCACGGGAGCTGCTCTTTGGGCGAAGAGCAGAGGCTATGTCTGCAAGAAACAAGCATCTCGGTCTAAGCAAGGCAAGGCAATCAAACGAGCTGGCCTGAAAATACGCCTTATCATTTCTGTTTTAGAATTGAATGAACCATTTTGCCTCTATAGACAATCAGACATTCCCACTTAACTCTCCTACTGCAATAGGTCACGGTGCTACAAGAAATAATAATTGCATGTCTTCATTTGACAGCGCTTGCTGTAGGAAGCCGTGTGCAGGTAATCGAAGTTTATTTTAAGCAGGTGTGTTTTATAGGAAAAAATAAAGAAATATCTTTCAGGAAATAAAGAAGTAAAGTGGCTTTCTTTTAGTTATTTATTTGTTCTTTATTTCCATACTCCGCACGGAGGAAGACTCAGCCCCGACGCGACCGGGAGCGTCGCATCCGCAGCCTGGGCGTCCATCAGCGTTCACGCGCCCCTGGCGCTCTCGGTGCCTTCGCGCTGACGCATCCTCCCTCGCACCTGCTCCCTCGTGACTGGCGGCGTCCTTGTCGGAGGTGACTGCATGGGTTTCAGAGGCAGACTTTCATGAAATCCGGCTGCTTTGGCACCTCTGAGTTCTAAGAGATACCCTGTGATGCTTAAAGCAAATCCTTTCCCTAAGCTAACGCTGCTCTAGCCAACCAAACACATGTGTCTGATATACGCTTTCCACAGCCTAGGCTGCATGGCCTGCGTCTCCTTGATGTGATGTTTCAGTATGTGATACAAACCCTCTCCTCGGCAATAAGAATCATTCCTTTCAAAGCGATGCTTGCTGACAGCAGACATGTAGAAAGCACCCAGAGATGAGGCTTCTACTGCCAAAGAAAAAGAGCAATAAGCCTGGAGTTAGGCACAAAGATTCATGGAGTTTAAGTACAGTTTCTTTGATCGAAATGCTCACATGTAATAGAGGCCTTTAAATATTTAAATGAGTATCTATCATTAGGATATATTAATGCTTAGTCATACTGCCTTGGTGGAAACATTGATATTTCACACAGGTTTTCAAATATAAATATAAGCAACATATTCAGGTCCCTGAGTTTCTAAGCTGCATCGATTTTTTCTTTTCTTTCATTTACATGACATCTGTGAAAATGAATGCTATCTTCCTCTTTAGGTGCTAGTGCATGGCTTCCACCCTGTAATTTACAAATGCATTATTCAGATCCTGGCTTGAATGGGCCCTGGAAACAAGCCATTCCTTTCTGAAATCAATCTATCAGCCTCTTCTGCCGCCCCCTCTCTGACTGGCTAGGAATACTCAAACTGTTTCAGAAAACAAGGAAAAGGAGGTGTGAAAAAAGCAAATATGCACATTAATACCCTCCTCTTTACAAACCATATCACCCAACAGCTTTCACAGTTCCTAAGAGATATGTGCTTGTATTATGTTTTATCCTCTGAACAAGTAGCAGAGCTGGTATAGACAGATCGCAGGCAAAGTCGGTTACTCTCCTCCTCCGCCACACTTCTACGCAAGGACCCCTGGTTTGTGGCCCCCATCCTACCGTCTCCAAAGAGCCTTACACCTGTCTCCCATTTGAAGTGGACATGGCAAACTAAGAAAGTGTTTTTAGGAGGTGGGGAGTGATGTCGAAAGATGACCTAGTAGTGAGGAGGAGATGATGGAGGTAGAATAGAGATGTAAGTGTATAGTGTGACCACTTTCTTATTCCCAGGCCTCCTGTCCCTAACCTGTTTGTTGATCCCACATAGATTTATTTATCACAAACTCTACATCAGGCTCCATCTGTAGCTAAAGAAGAGAGTCAAATGCTGAAACATAGGGGCATTACACACTGGGTTTAAGGAGGTGAATGTGGAAAAGGGTCAGTGCTCAGCGCACAGCAGAAGAACCACATCCAGGGTCCCCTCGCAGTCTCGCCCCTGAGGGGCGCCTTCCTGTACAGCCCCGTTAGGCGGCAGGCTGGCTCGCTCCATAGATGGGGAGCATTGGGTCAGAAAGGCCAGGGATCTGCCCTCCGTTGTAGGATTTGTGATGCATGGAACTGAATCTGCTGTGACCAGCCACTCCAGTTTGCCGGGGACTGAGGTTGTCCCAGGTCACGGTACTTCCAGTCAGGGGCAAACCGGGGTGGTTGTTCCCCTTGCGAGAACCCAAGGATCTTTAGTCCATTTCAAGCTCTCCTACCAATCCACCAATACATATCAAGTCTCTCCTTTTGAGAGTTTACTATTTATCTTATGGAGTTTTCTAGGCTTTGCCAAAGTACTCAGTGTATGTATGTGTATGGAGTGGGTGTTGCAATTCACAATAGAAGAAAAGGATTCTCATTCTCCAGTGACTAGTAAAAAAAAGATCTAGTTGTACATTAGAAGATCTAATTGACTAATGATTTTTATTATTAATGCCTTTTAGTTACATACTTTCTTAAATATTTAATTAGTAGTCTCCAGGGAAAGCAGCATATTAATGGCAGAGATTTAATTGTAACTCAAATTTCTATATTGTGACCTTTAATGTTGAGTACAGCATTGAGGTTTTCTCTTTTATATTGGATCTTCTGTATATTTCCAATCATTTTCTGGTTTCAGAGTTGTTTTCTATCTTCATCTTCAAAGAGTCATTTCATCTAGCCATGTGTTTGATCTCTTTCCTAATGTCCAATATTTCATGAATCCTTATTCCTCAGAGTTCTTCTTGTACGGATGTACAACAAGATGATCAAGAACTTGAGCCATGACCTCGGAGCATAATTTTTTTTAAATTTTCCTTAATTGAATCATAAACATTAAACATAACACAAGTTAATGCAGCTTTGTTATAAAATGTATGGGCAAAAGTGGGTTTACATTTACAATACCAATAAATAATAGAATAATTAATAAATAATAATACAAGAATAAACTCTATTTTATGTTGTCAGAACTGAAAACCTACTCTTTCCAATCCTGTATATAAATGTAACTATAACTTGATTTGCAAGAACATGATTAATTACTTAATTACATATTGCTGTCTGAATATGCTTTTTTAAAAAATTTATTTATTTTTTCAAATACATTTGTCTCTGCCTACCCCCCACCACTTTCCCTTGCCCCCTCCCTCCCTTCCTCAACTCTTCCCCTTTGGTTTTGTCCATGAGTCCTTGCTATATGTTCCTTTACTTTCCCCTTCCCTTCCTTTTCCCCCACCCCCTCCCTCCTTCCCTCTTGTCTCTGTTGGTTTCTTTTCCTTTCAATGTTGCTGGTATTATTTTCCTTGCATCTTTGTATTGTTGGTTAGGTTCCACTTATAAGTGAGATCATATGGTATTTGTCTTTCGCCCCCTGGCTTATTTCGCTTAGCATAATGCTCTCAAGTTCCACCCATGCTGTTGCAAAGTTTAGTAGTTCTTTTTTTCTTTCTGCTGCATAGTATTCCATTGTGTAAATGTACCATAATTTTTTGATCCAAATCATCTACTGATGGGCATTTAGGTTGCTTCCAACACTTGGCTATTGTAAATTGTGCTGCTATGAACAATTCTTTTGAATTGGTGTTTTGGGATTCTTAGGGTATAGTCCCAGCAGGGGAATCACTGGATCAAAAGGCAGTTCCATTTTCAGCTTTTTGAAGAAATTCCACACTGCTTTCCACAATGGCTGCACCAGTCTACATTCCCACCAACAGTGTACTAGGGTTCCCTTTTCTCCACAGCCTCGCCAGCACCTGTTGTTTGTTGATCTGTTTATGATGGCCATTCTGACCGGTGTGAGGTGGTACCTCATGGTGGTTTTGATCTGCATTTCTTTGATGGCTAGTGATGCTGAGCATCCTTTCAAATGCCTCTGGGCCCTCTGTATCTCCTCCTTGGAAAAGCATCTGCCCAGGTCCTTTGCCCGTTTTTTGATTGGATCATTTGTCTTCTTGGAGTGGAGTTGAGTGAGTTCTTTATATATCTTGGAGATCAAACCTCTATCTGATGTATCATTAGCGAATATATTTTCCCATAGAGTTGGCCCCAGAGCATAAATTCAAGTCCCATGACACTTTCTTCCTGTGAGACTTGAAAAAGGTGCTGTGATTCTCTGTACTTCAGATTTCTCACCTGTGAAATGAAAATAATCATAGTACTACCTAACAGAGTGGTTCTAAGGACTCAATGGTTGTTTACATCTGGAAGACTTAAAATAGTGTCTGGCTCACAGTAAGTGCTTAATAACTATTAGTTAATGTTATTTTCATATAGAATTTAACCTTCTTTACATTTCGAGGATTCTAAGATTATAACTCTGATTTTTTTTAACAGAAGTATAAACAATTCCTAGAAATATATGCACTAGTTATTTTTAAATAGATGATGCTGATTTAATGGTATATATATATTTTTTTTTTAGAAAATGTGGTTCCCTTAACAACACGCGACATGACAATGGAGCGGGCGGCCCTCCCTAGCGCTCAGAAAGGCACTGAGGCCTAGCATTCAAGGGGGAGGTGCGGGCAGAGGGGCCATCGTAGACGGTCGTCTTGGGAATGAATGAAAACGGCCTTCCAACTCTGATTTGTGGACCTAAAAAGGAAGAAATCCCTACAGGATCCCACAGGCAAGGAAAGGAAACTGTCTGAAGACAGGGAAGGAAGATCCTGTCTACTCAGGAGGGAATATTTAATTCTGGATTTCGGGAACTAAATAAAGATTCAGGCACCCCCTTTAAAGATGCCAGCATTGTGGTGGGAATGCAGATCGGTGCAGCCACTATGAAAAAACAGTATGGAGGCTCCTCAGAAAATTTTAAGAATGGAACTGCTTTATGACCCAGTGAGTCCACTTCTGAGTATATATCTGAAGAAATCTAAGGCACTCGTTCAAAACAATATATGCATCCCCATGTTCATTGCAGTGTTATTTTCAATAGCCAAGATATGGGAGCAACGCAAGTGCCCATCAACAGATGAGTAGATTTAAAAATTAGTGGTACATAAATACAATGGAATGTTACTTGGCCATAAAAACAAATGAAATACGACCATTTGCAACGGCATGGATGGACCTAGAGAGCACTATGCTAAGTGAAGTAAGTCAGGCAAAGAAAGACAAATACCGTATGATTTCACTCATATGTGGAATCTAAAGAGCAAAATAAATGAACAAATAGAAACAGACTCATAGATATGGAAAACAGACTGACAGCTTTCAGAGGCAGTGGGGAGGTTGAGGGGGTTGGGCGAAAAATGTGAATGGATTAAAAACTACAAATTTGTAGTCCAAAAGTAGTTCCAAGGATATAAAGTACAACACAGGGAATATATAGTTAATACTATCGTAATAAATATGTACGGTACCAGTCGGGTGCTTGAAATATCAGGGGGACAACTTTGCAAAGTACACTATTATCTAATCATTACCCCGTACCCCTGAAACTAATACAAAATAATATTGAATGTCATCTGTAATGGAAAAATAAAATTAAAAAATGAAAGAAAAACAAGAACGAGGATCTGAAAAAAAATAATAAAGATGCCAACAGTGTGATCGCTCACTGGTCACCTGGGAAAGGAAAGCAAGGCGGATGGGCGAAGGTTAGCGTGGGTATAGGAGTGGCTGGGAAGGGAGACAGTGCAACCAGCAGCCACAGAAGCTCTTGCCCAGAGTTAGGGACTGGAGAGAGAATGAGACCGTTAAAGGAATATTGATGGGGAAGAAGTGTGGCTCCATCCCCTTCTCCCAAGGGGCGCAAGCCCAGGGCGGCCTTTGCGGGAGACCTCTCACCAGGGAGAGCGCAGGACTGCGGCCCAGCGGGAGGCACAGTCAGGACGGAATGAGACACGAAGGGGTAGTGGTCATCGCCCAGGATAAAAACAAGGGTTGCAACTGCATCTCTGGCGATCTAAGATGGCAATTGTCAAAGTGAAGAGCGGAGAAGGAAAGGAACGAAACAGGCGAGGAACTGCCTAGGGCAAGATCGACGTCTCGTAGGTGGCGTCCTGTGATCGCTGCCCTGTGCGTGGCTGACCTAAAATTGATGACGTGAAGGAGAAGGGGGTTCCAAAGCTGAAGAACGAGGATGGGGGCTGTAGCTTTAGATTTCTAGGATGTTCAAGTTGAAAGGGATTGTGGGGACCATGGGGATCTAGCATGAGCCACCCCAAGATGTTTCTCAGTGATGTGCAGCTTCCTTTGAGCTAAAGGCAATTTTAGTTTCAGGCTCAAGAGAAATTCCTCTCTTCCCACTCCATCCCCCACTACCTAGAAAAATTTAAATTAGAGCCTTTGCGCATAAAAGATTATCAGAGATAACTTCTTTTGATGTCAATATAGGGCAGGGCAAACATCTCTTTACGAAGTATCTGCCCTTATTACCCTGCAATGACCTACCACAGCCCTGAAGGCGCCTTACCTTGTGTGTCCCTAGCTCAGGGTGTCTTGTGTCCCTACCTCAATCCTCCTTCTACTTCTGTGCCTCCCAAGGATGGGGGGTTCCCATGCGTTTGAGGTTAAACTCTGTCAATCTGCCTCCTGTTGGATTGATAACAAAGACAAGACACACACCCAAACCTTTCTGTTTCCGAAGCCCTGCCTCAGGCTGATGCCTGAAAGCCAGAGTACAGGTTTTGCAGCCCGGCTGCTCCAGGGGAAGCCTGGGGTGGTGATAAAGGTGGCCACTGGCTCTCCCCAAGACAGCGACGGTTTGCTTGCACAACCAAGTGCAGTGGGGTGCCGCTGCCACGTCTGTTGAGGCCCGTGGGCTGGGATGGAGCGCATTTATTTCCTCTCATCTCGCGCGTCTCATCGGAAAGCCAGCTTTGGCAGAACCGGAGGTGTGGCAGTGCTCCCTCGATGTCCATATTAATTTGTGTTCATTAGGGCACTTATGTGCCACTTCAGGAAGTATCAGGATTAATATTTCAACCTGGCAAAAGGTGAAATGATTTAACGCAGTAACGTGAAACCACTGATGCAAATTTGCAACCAGAATTAGAACACAGACTGAGATCAAAAGGCCAGTCTCCTCCCGTTTGCTCTTCCTAGGACTATTTTGGCCAGTTAAGGATGAAAGTAAATCCTATGAAGAGTAGTTCCGTGCTGCAAACCCTCAAAGTCTCAATGGGCTGCCACTCCGTCGCCTTAAATAGCATCAACATCCACGTTCTCAGAAGCACGGTTCAGACATCTGGATGAAGCCTAAGCAATGCTTATCGCTACGTGCAATAATTATCAGTATAACCCAGGCCACGCGGTTCCTACACAAATGCTTAGCTGGTCATTACTAAGTGGGGAGCCTTATTTGTACCATACCTCTGATTGTCTCAACTCTTCGCTGCAGATCTGCCAGATGCAGCTAATCCTCAGTAATCAGGGCACTAAATCCACGTGCCCTCTCACCTCTGAAAGCTGTGTTCTTGTCCCTCAGACAATAGAGGTGCACTAACCTGCCTTGTACAGTGGCCCTGTTTTTGGGGCCCTAAACTGGATTCACACATCCTTGCATATGGGGAAGAATTTCATAAAGAATAGCGGGAACTTAGAAACTTCTTGATCTCCCCAGCTGAGAAAAATGAGGGATTTGAACACAGCTGGCGTAGAATAAATACCACCCCAATAGTTCATGATGTATATCACCAGATGCTACTGGATTGTGTACGGAGTTAAATGTTTTTGATAATTCGATGAGATGTATTTGTAACATGGCCAATGTTTGGTACTTAGAGGACAAAGAATCAGAGTTTTTTCTTTCAGGTTGTGGGAGAGCTGGAGCCATAGCAAACTGCTATGATCTTTTGAAAGTTGTATACAATTTGTTAAAAAACATACACTCCTGTCAGCGTATCCCTTAATCCCTTTAGCAATGGAGATCACGTTCAAAGGCAGGACTTATAAAAAGATTGTGTCAAAACCCTTGACCACCCCAGCCTTGTTTCTCTGAGGATGTCGACCTGTGTGTGTCTCATTAGAACAAAACTCAAGAATTATAACAGTTTGGAATGGCACTCCTCAGATTATAAAGCACTGTAACATGTACCATCTCATTTTACCTCCTTAACGGCCCTCTGACGCAGGCAGGGAGCATTGTCTACGTTTCATAAAAGAGGAGAAGCAGAGGCTCAAAGTGGGTAAGTGATTTGTCCCGAATCACAAGCCCACCCTTCCAAGTCCGAGTTCAGTGACGTCTCTGGTCCTCCTCCACAGCTCCCTCCTTGGGAAATGCTGGCAAAGATGGAATTATCACATTCTAAAGGCCTCAAGAAAAAGGCCTTTAAGAAATTAATAAGATTATGTTTAATTACTCAAAATTAATTATCCTCTCATTTTCATTGCGGTGATAAGGTATGGGAACCTACAAAAGCTCACTCCAGTGAGCAACCCGAAAGGCTGATGAGTGATGAACAAGTCCCTACATGTAGCCAACTGTTCTTAACCGATCGCCATTTCCATCCTACGTACCTTGGCTCTTTTTTCACAAACATAATAAAAGCTTCCTTTTGCCTTATTTGTCTCCTTCTCTTGGAGCTGACCGTAGCAGGTGCGCAATGGCGGTCGCCTGTGAGTCAGCGCACTGCTCCTTCCTACTTGGTATTATTAGGAGTTGCTGGTGCTCTCCAAGACAGAGTCTGTTCATATTCTATTTAAAGACCTTGTTATGTTTTTCCCAAGAAAAGGAGTAAAAGATAAAAATGTTACATAGAAGTTTGTACAACGATCATTATTGGTTTGTATGATAAAGGCGCAACCCTGGAACAGTTTGCGTGGTGGACAACTAAGAAAAGAACTAAATATAATTAACACATGACCCATGCCCCACTGGTGTGCCATGGATGACTTATCACCAAAGCCATCAGCGTGGACGAGTATAGTTATTTTCTCAAAATTCCTACCTAGAATAGTGTGAAAAGATGAAACCAACTTGTATTCATAAGTGCCACTATATGGTAAATGCAAAATAATCTTGTGTCAGATTTTCTCCCAGAGAATTCCACGGCTGTCCATATGAAAATATGTTGAAAACCGAAAAAGAAATTCCTCAGAGGGCACTGTTAAAAGTCGTTGGTATTCTTCACACACGTGCACGCGCGCGTGCACAGAGTTGCAATACCAAAAGTAGCTCTTTATAACACAACCAAACAACAGGAACAAAAGCTCTGACCAAGCAAGTGTCCCAACTCCCTTTGTCTTGTTTTTGACCCCGTGATGGCTACATGCCCGAGCCATTGTACGAGGTGGCAGCGGCAATGACTTCTTCACTCCCTAAAATTGGTCTGATTCCCTGAAGTGGGCTCCATTAAATTGCCACTACTCCAGGCCGGTATTTCAATTTCCAGCCCCTTTTGCCAAAACACTCATTTTTTACCTTTTAGGCTCCCTCAGGTCTTTCCTCTTCTTTATCAGTCCCAATCTGTGAGACTGGAGTAGAAATTTATTCTACATGGTAGATTTCTTGCAATATTTTGCTTAAGGCAATGGATGTGACCAATAATCCTCTCCCTAAAGGGAAACTGCTTCCTTGTGGCTTCACCATCTCCTGCCCCACCTTATCCCCAGCCAAGTGTCCTTATCCATCTTGGCAGCTACAGGATAATAGTATTTGAACCACAAATTTAAGATGCTCTACATATATTAGGAATCAGCATCTAAACTGAAATAGACAAGTCCACATGCCCGGGGCCAGGGCTCTGATTCTGAAAGAAAACCTACTCTGCACCTCTGAGCAATTCACTGGGGGCGTTCTACCAGAGCTGAAATTCTACGGACGCCTACTTTTTTTCCTTGTGATGTAGACGTAAGTGTCTGGAGTAAGAGGCCAGTCTGTTTGGAAGCCGAGATCTACTTTCATTTATGGGCAACTCATTTCTGAAGCTGTGGGAAAACTGGAAAAGGCTCAGAAGGAATCCAGAAAGATGAGTCACAGTTCAGAAGAAATGACTAGTTGAGGAAGGTTATTAAGAGTTCGCAGATGTACAATTGGTCCTATGTCAAGTCTCAGGGAACTCATAGCCTCGCGTCTCCCGAGTGAAAATGTGAGAAAAGCACAGGAACTAGGCGGGGTTAAAAGGAAATTAACCAAGAAGAGAATTTGTTCTTAACAAAAGGAAAAATTGAACCTTTAGATCTTCTTCCCTTGGGCCCAAATCTGATCATATTGGAACTTCCATTTTTTTATGGGTAAAAATAAAGAGATTATGGTGATTATAAAGAAAAAAACAAAAACAAAAGTACAGCGCAGGACACCTGTGTGTTAAACCCCTGAATGAGATTCCTATGTACATTCATGCAGCCAGGCTTTCAAATAGGCCGAGACGCCAGAACAGAGAGTAATGGGCAGAAGAAAAAGGGGGTAACAGCAGAAATGCCCTCTCTTAAAACATAAATAAGCGAAATAAAATGAAGCAATGCCTGATTCCTTTAAAATAAGCCAGGCCAAGTAGGGCACGGAAAGGGATAGAGGTAAAACAAACTTGGCCATAAATAGATAATTGGTTAAACTGGACTATATATACTTTATTATACTCTTTTTCTCTACCTTTGTGTATAATGAAAATGAGCCATGCTAAAAAGTTGTAAAAGATACTAATTTAATAAATATTTAAAGAGAGCAAGATTGGGATCTGCTTTTTAGTAGCACGTTGTTCAAAAAGAAGAATCAAAACAGTTAAAACGGCCTTTGTGCCAATTAATCCCTTTAACACTAAAACGAGGCCTGTGTGCCAACTCAGAACTAAAGGTCATGAACTCTGATCTCTTCACCTTAAATTAGTTGTTTAGATTGGTTCCTAGTTATACAGAGTGATTTGATTTATCTGTTCAAGTACCAACAATTTTAATTATCTTCCTGTTTTCTATACAAAAGAGCTCCAAGAGGATTAAATCCTGAGTTTGACCTTTGTACTTTGAGAGACAAAATCTTTTTCTTGTGGGGAGCCGTTTCTCCGCTGGGGTTCTGGGTTTCTTTCTGCCTTGCAAGTAGCGGCACAGAAGGTCCTAGGTTAGAGACTATCTTTTCAAGGATCTTTGTAGAAACAGCCTGGAAATGCAGAAATAATTTCTCCCTCTAAAGCAGGCTAACTTTCCATTGGAAGAGTTTTGGATTCCTCGGGCTCAGATTCTGATACAACGACCTGTGCAGGTATCACCTCGCCCTTTTTTCTTAACAAGGCCTTGTGAGGATTGGGTCTCCCAGGGTGCACATAAAACAGGCTGCTGCTCATGCTGCTCGCTGTGTTGTGAGCCATAAAGCCCTCTGTCCCTGACCCAGGAGTCTCAGGACTTCTGCCAGCATCCATGGAACAGCCGCGGGGCAACCTCTACGCGCACAAGCGGAATAGAACCCCAGGGCCTTCGCGGCGAAGTGGCGAATCCCACGTGCCGTGCGGTGACCCACATTGAGACTGACGGCAAAGAAGGCTTCAGCTGAATTCATTTCGCAAGGCCCTCATTAAAAACTAGCGTCGCCTGCCTAGCGGGCCAGCAGTGCGCGGCGCCGTGCCCGCCGTTGATGCCAGGAGACCGAAATGCTTGCTAAAACAGTAGGATCGAATTCTAGACGTTCGTGGGTTGAATACTGAAAAATCAATGCAGTGCTCGTGGAGATCCTGTGATATTTTAATCCTCTTTTTCAAAATCGGGAGTTCTTCAACAATCAAATGAAGAAAAGGCATTGGACGCTTTGTGTGCCAGATATCAAGATTGAAGCTCTTCCGACTTATTTTTGACATAAGCAATTAGATAACTTTCTATATTACGATAAAAGGGAATTTAAAAACAGAAGTTACAATCATAAGTAATTTTTTATTATTTTAAGTTCTCAGTAACTAAGAAATCAAACCATACCAAAATTGAGGACTAGTGTATTATGTCAAAATCCCTGCCGAATCCTCACAGAGCTAAAACGCCCTCATTTCTCGGGGTAGATAAGCCAAGGCCTCCCACGTCACCAGAGACGATGTTGTGTCCTGGGGCTGAACCAGGACCGCTGTTCCAAAGATACTGACAAACCGCTGAGATAATTTTTATTGTCAACAAAGAATAATGTGTGGCTCTTCCCAATGGATTAATGAACAGACTTTGTATAAATAAATAAGTAAATAAATAAATAAAATGGAAAAATATGGCTTAATTCTGGACTTGTCTACCATTGCACTGATCTGACATGTGTTCATTTCCCAGAATGTCGAACGTAGCTATAGTGATGTTGCTGAGAAACATAAGAAAAGGGAAATCTAACTAGTCTCCATCTCGGAAGAGTACATCTTTGATTATTGGATTTTTAATGAAGCAGTTATGTGGGTAAGCCCATGAAAAGGCTTGTTTTTATCAAAGGGGTCTGCAAAGACGGGGTATCAATTTATTTTAGCAGATGTAGCTCCAGACCAAAAATAAAGATACTTCCAGTAGCGATGAACATCAAAAAAGATGACTTTTGCCATTGTATTCTTTATTTAATAGGCTGTTTTGATTAAATGCCTGCAAATTGTCCTAAACACATTTTTGATAGTTGATTTCATGTGTGTATAATAAACCCAGAGCGGAAACTCAGATTTAATCATCAGGGTTTGAGGTAGCCCCAGGATTCCAGTGTGATCGACGGGGTAAATTATTTACTAAACTGGGGAAGATTAGAGGAAGAGCAGTTGGCAGGGAGGGGAAGGGAGGTGTTTTAAACGTATTCAACTGAAGATGAGATATCAAATAGCCAAGAAAAGGCACCCAGCATCAGCGAGATGCCTTCAATAAACATAATTTGAGATCTGTCAAAATACAGATTGTATCTCAAGTCCTGACAATAAATGAGGTTATCTGGAGAGAGAATGAATGAGAAAAGGGATTTCTTTACTAAGTTTTACACGCAACTCCAATACTGAAGTCTGGTAGGAAGAGATAAGGAAAGGAGATAGAGAAGCTCTGTCCAGTGAGATAATTGGAAGCCAAAGAGTCTCAGAAAGGGAGAAATAACTTCAGTGTACGTTACGGATCGATCGTGTACGCCATTAGAATTTTGAGGCGTTTGAAAGATGGAATTATCTAGTGACCTTGAAAAAGGAGTTCCTGTTTATGGAAAGAAGAAAGAATAGAATGAGTTGAAGAATAAAAAAAGAAAAGATGTGGGCAAGGAGAGAAAATGTGTAGGGAACATTTCTGAGAATTTCAGTAATAGAGGATAATGGAATCGTGATGGAAGGGGAATATACCGTGTCCATGAAAAGTTCTGCTATAACTGAAATTACCTGACACAGAGGAAGAAGCTGAACGCAGGAGAGAGAGGATCTTCCTGACGAGAGAAAGTGTTAGGAGGATGAAATGGAAGGGATGCGGACCACATGCGGTGACTTTGGATGTGGGAGGAAAGGAAAAGGGGGTGAAGGTACAGACACACGAGTAGATTTGGAGATGGCAGAATAAAGACATATCCTATTAATGGTGTCTATTTTCTTCCATGACATGTAAGACAAGGCCATTAGATATAGCACTGGGTGACACTGAATGGAAAGTTTGAGGACAGGGAAGTATGAAATTGCTGTTGCAGAGGATGGGACAGTGAGTTTCTTAGGGAAACAGATTCACCATAACAGAATTGGTCAGTCAGTAGCTAAGCATGGTTTTAGAGTCTACTATTTATCTTCACGTGCATAACTCTTCTTAATGAAACTATGGGCTCATTTAAATGTGCTGGTTATACTTTATAAAAATGACAGGTTAGAGTGTTATCCATAGTTTTGACAGCTTTCAATTGATTCGTTTTCCCCTCGTGAACGTCAAGGACTCATGCACGAGGCTGTTGTGAACCCATGGGCCTGCAGAGATTTAGGAGCGGTCAGGGAGGGGGCGGCCTCCCCGGGAGCCTGGTGCCAAAGAGGGAGCTTCCCTAACGGTCTCAGTTTGAGACTCACCATCCACAAAACTAGGTAAACAATCGCTTCAAGCCAAGGTGAGGCTATTGAGCCCTTGCACAGGGGACTGTTAAAGAGGCTACAAAAGGAATCATTCAGTGGTCACTAAATTTCATGGACAACCCAATGGGGACAATCTTTTGAGGTTGCCAGGTCACTCCAGGACATACAGAGAACAATGCAATAATAAACCAAAATATAGACAGGCCACGACTCAACATTGGCCACAGCTTCCGTGATGGGTTTCCTGCCTGGGCTCCCTTCTCCTACAAAAGGCAACATGCTGTCAACCCATGAGCCTGGTGAGAGCCAACTAGACCAGGGTAGGTCTGTGGCTCAGGGGCCTGCAACGTGATTGGGCGGGAAGCTCTGCGTAACCGGGATGAAAGACGGTGACTAGTTGAAACAATCACATATGGTTATTTTGGGTTTTTTTTTTTTTTTAGATTTTTAATTCACAATAGAGAGAGCATGAACACACTGAGCTATTGGGGAGAGGACAGAAGCCTAATGATGTACAAAGAGAAGCAGAAACAGTGGTGGCAAATCATTAGCAGAGAGATCTGTGTGAATTCCTGGTGGAATGCATCTTGGGATTTCTGAGAGTCTGTCTTATGCATCGCACGTACATCTAATTAAGGGCAACCTCCAGCATTCTTCAGGAAGCAGACTGTTACAAAGGGGCCCCTCACAACCCCCCCTCCCCGTGTGCACACCTTGGTGTCATCTGCTCCTTCTTGACTCGGAGCTTTTCCAGGTGGGCCATGGAACGTTAGCCAACGGGATGCACGCTGAGGCCTGATGCGCGTCTGCCCATTGCGGCTTGTCTCCTCGGAACGCTGTCCCCTGCACATGCGGCTCCGCGCAGTGAAGGAGCTCAGACTGAGCTGCTGCCCGATGTGAGGCCCCAGAGGGTGACAGCTGAGTCCCCAGCTGACTGCGCCGCAGGTGGGACATCAGCTGCACCACCTGGAGCTGCAGAACTGCCAACCTGAGCGTCAACCCACGGGATCCGGAGAAACAGGAACAGCGCTGCTGCTTTAAGCCCCTGCTTCTTGCAGGTGGTTGGTTACACAGCAACGACTACTTGAAACATTGCCAATAACTTGAAAAACCTTCCATAAGTAACCACTCTGCAGATTAGGAATTAGAAAAGCTTGACTTCAGTTCTTCCTGCCTCCCTACTTCATCCTGTAAATAAGATCTTCTGCCCTCACTTTTTTTGTCTGTGAACTAGGAATCGGCACCTTTGTTCTGCCTGCCCTAGCAGGTTGGCCTCACACACAGAGAGTGCTCAATAAAGACTCAGGAATCACATATGTAAATGAATGAAATTTGTACTCGTTTGCTAGGGCTGCCGTGATAAAATACCACAGACGGGTGGCCTAAACAACAGGAATTAATTATCTCGTAGTGCTGGAGGCTGGAAGTCCAAGATCAATGTGTCAGCAGATTTGGTTTTTCCGGAGGCCTCTGTCCTTGGCTTTCAGGTGACCACTTGCCTTCTTGCTGTGCTCTCACATGGCCTTTCTCTGTGCACGTACATCTCCCACGTTTACTAGGACACCGGCTCCGTGGGGTGAAGGCCCCATCCTAACAACCTCATTTCAGTGTCCTTATCTCTTTGAAGGCCCTATTTCCAAGTATAGTCCCATTGACTAGGGCCAACCTATATGACCTAATTTTACCTCTTTAAAGGTCCTCTCTCCAAATATGGTTACATTCTGAGGTACTGGGGGTTGCGCTTCAACATAAGAATTTTAAAGGGGACCCAATTCAGCCCATAAACATAGCTACATGTAAATGACCTTAGAAACCCCCAATAATCTGATGTTGCTATTAAATTCCCATGAGCAAGAAAGAAAGCTCATAATAAGCCACATGAGAAGTGATACATGAGTTCTCCACCTTGAACCACAGGTGATGTAGAAGGTGTACTCTAAGTGTTTTAGGGCCAGGTAGCAAGAATGACTTCCCTGTTTCTGTTGGTTAGGGGTCCCTGCGAAGGGCAGGGACAACCTGCGTTAAAGGGTGCTGATGACGAACAAGTCTTCCCAGTTAGACGTGGAGATCCCTGCAGAGCCTTACTGGTCTATTTCCACTGGAGCCGTTCGTTTACTTCCCAAAAGGAGCCTGGGTTTCTCTCTCTAGAGAGATGTGTCCATTCCACGGAATAAAAGCGCTCTCTCTCCTCCCCCCCGCCCCTCTCTCTCAACCTGTCTCAGAGAAGAAGGGCAACTGTGCAAGGAGCTCCTATGTAAGTTCCAAAATTCAGAATTTTAGGTCTCCTCTCCTGCATTCCAGATGACACGTGCCCTGTCATGGTGTCCCCCGAGGAGACAGGGGCCTGGAGGGCTGTCCCAAGATGTTGTGTTAGTAGGTAATCGGTCTGTTCTCTGACCCAGAAATCTGTTTTCAGTCAGGATGCAAAAAATTTATGAAGATTAAACAACTTAACACTTAGGGGCCACAAATGGTAGAGTCAAGATCCTAGGCCTCCTGAAGGCTGAGATGTAAAGAGAAGTAGGTAAAAGATACTTAAAACAAGGTGCCTTTAATACCAAGCCATCAAACACTATGGAGCCCTAGTTAATTATCTCTTTCCAGGCAGAGGACGCGATTCATTGCAAGTGGTACTTTTTAAAAATTTTCAGTTTGTAAAATCTTGGTGAGCTGTTTACGGGTCCAACTTTTTACCTATTCTTTTATAATAAGCACGAGAATTTGTAACATCGAGATCATTTTGGTTTTGTTGGTTATGTGAGAGTAACATGTTGACGTGTGTTGGGGCTATTGCTTGGTGGGATGTTACATGATGTAACGTGACATGCCTGAAATTCACCCTGTTGTCTTTAAATCGGTGCATGACACTCTACAGTGGCAAAGACAAGTGCCCACACTGGGCTAATGAGGAGAAAGAGACAGCCCGACAGTATGCTCGGGGAGGTTTCTTATTTTATGAAGAATTTCTTCTTTTTTTTAGGAAAAAACACAATAAGCAAAGAAATAGTTATGATGATTTAAAACCCAAAACAAGCCCTGGCTGGTGTGGCTCCGCGGATTGAGTGCCGGCCTGTGAACTAAAAGGTCGCTGGTTTGATTCCCAGTCAGGGCGCAGGCCTGGGTTGCGGGCCAGGCCCCCACTAGAGGGTACATGAGAGGCAACCACACATGGATGTTTCTCTCCCTCTCTTTCTCCCTCCCTTCCCCCTCTCTAAAAAGAAATAAATGAAATCTTTAAAATAAAAAAATGGAAAAATAAAACAAAATAGAAACAAAAACAAAATGCCTCGCCTCCAAAGGTTAAGGGTTCCTGAAGGCGGCCCTGCTTCCAGCTGCCCCCACGGCCCTTTCTGTAAGTCTCCTGCCTCCTCCAACCTCCTGACAAAGGCAGCTGACTCCTTTGCTTCTCATCTCTCTCTTAGCAAGTGTCTAAGGAAAAAGAAGTTAAAAAATTAAAGAGCTGCTAAAATATGTTTACTTTTAAACAAAGTGTATCTTTATATTGGCGGACAGGCTTATTGATTGTAGACAGACATACAGTGAGCCTCTCAGGGAGCGCGGTCAAGAGCAATTCACTCTCCACCTATTGACTGTGTGTCTCTAAAACTACTCTCACAAAATTTAAGTTTGAGACGCTCTTGGGTTACCTTCCAACAATTTACCACGTTTGTGCAGATGGACACACATCTGGGCCAAGTAAAAAGGGGTTTATAAATCCACTTACTCCATCACTGGGACTCTCAAAATACTAGAACTTTCTTTTTCATATTGGACCGCATTGCATCTTCCCAGTAATCCCGTCTATTGATTGTAAGTCCGGCCCATGGGTCATAACAATTAAGTCTCTTTTTATTCAATAGTTCTTCAGATAAACGAAGACCATTGTCATGTCTGTATTCATCCTCTTCTGCAGTTAGTCTTTGATTCTAATACTGAAGTCAGTTCTCCTTCATGCTCTTTGGGTGGAAGCTCCCCGCGCCTTGGTGGAGGCCTCAGCAGCCGTGCAGAGACCACACGCCGGGTCGGTGTCCAGCTGCTGCCCTTGCAGGCGTCGCAGACATGTCGCTGGGCCACAGGCCTTCCACAGCGACTTTCTGACTCCAGAGTGCGAAACAAAATCTAAGGCGCTGAAGCGGACGAAAGTTCTATTAGCTACCTAGAAAACACCACTATGCCAGGTTCATTCTTAAATGCAATATACGTTAAAAATCATTACACGTGAAAACAATCTGTAGGTTCATTTGAACCCTTCAATAATTTCTGTGCAATGCACAATGATCGCAGAGAAATAAGAGCTAATAATAAATTAAATGGATTATCAAAGCAAAATTCAAAAGCAAAAACCATAAAAATCTTTACAAACTATAAGCAACATAATACACCTATATATGCATGATGTTAATGATATTTGCATTTTAATGTAAAGTCAAGGATTTCTACAGAAGTCTAAGAACCTGTAAAGGTCTTATAACAGCCTTTAAAATTATAAACTGACGTAAGATTCTTCTAAGGGATATATGATCCGTGCAGGTTCTGGGCCCCACCTTGGCTCTACTGAATTAATAGTCTAAAGGTTTAGTGTTATCCGTTTTAGCCCCAAACTTCTAGGCCTTACTTGCATCTTTTCCTTCTTATTTAGTCCCCCTTCCCGCCGCCTGCTGGCCCGCACTCTCTTCTCATCAGGGACAATGACCTTCGTCTTGCTCTGTTGGCTCTAAGCGGTCAACCCCCTGTTATTACCACGGGGTCGCAGCTATGAACAAAGTCAGCATAAAAAGATCAATTTTAATTTTCTGCACAGGGAAATGATAGATTATCACAGATATCAAAGTAAAATCATCCCCAGCATTCCCAGCATGAGAAGCACCTCTTGAACTATTTTCTCCTTCGCGCCCCGAGCTTGCGTCGCCTCAGGAACATGTGGGAGCTCCTCTGCCCCCGCCCCGCAGACAAAATCTAACCCCTCCAGGCAAAAGGAGGGCCCTGCTCCGAACCGGGGTGGGGAGGCCCCAGAGCTCAAGAAACACGTCTCTAGAGTCAGCTCTGAATAGATCCCGAAGTGGGAAGCGTCTCATTTCTCGGGGCCCTGAAATAAGCAGAATGCAAAGGTCTTTTTCAGCACTTGCCACCAAGCCAGGGAGCACTGGCAGGTTTGTTTCCAGCGGTAGATTTTGGTTAGTCATCTCCCTGAAAATGATCCTACCACTTGCTGTGCCTTACATGGTCTCCAAGGAAACCGAAATAGTGAGAGTCTCTTTAAATCCTACGGGGGCATGACTTAGGGCCCAAGAACTATGGAGTTCAATACATATTAATACATTTTAATGCTGATACCAAATTTCCTCCTGTGGGATGTCAGCTTATCTGCCTTTTCAATCTTTTTCTGCAGGGGAATTTCATCTCCTCTACAGAATGACCAGCCAACACCGACTTAATAATAATATCTAAAGATTTGAGACATTTATCATTGAGAGACTGTTATAAAAAAAAATAGCAACTTCCTCTTTCTTAAAATAAAATCAACTTCTTTGACACTAAGAAAAAAAAAGAAACCTTGGGGAGGATTTTTAATATTAGACTTGTCAATGTATCTGTCCTTTGCTGAAAATAAACGAAGCAGAGTGCTAACAGATGACTTTGGCAACAGGATTTAACATAATTACTGAATCTTCAGAATGGAATGTTGATAAAAATAAACAGTGAGCACGTGCCTGAGCCCATACAGAAACTGGACCTGGTTTCATGTAAAGATGGCACATTTAACACATCCAACCAATTTCGCTATAGGTTAGCAAACCCCAGAAGAACTATCCAAAATGGACTTTTTTTTTTTTTCACAAGCATAAACAAGACAAGGAGACAAAGAGGGGTGATAATAACAACAGAATTTTGGAAAATGGAAAGACAGGAGACTAGTGGCAGTTCAGAAAATTTCCCATTTCGGCCAAACCGAAAAGGTCAAATCCTAAACTGGCAACGAGTGTGGCTAAGCAGTCGGAGTTACACAGCAGATGCTCGAAAGGCTGAGCACTCACCCCCTCCTGCAGGAGGGCTCCAGGCGGAGGTGAGGGTGAGCAAGGTGGGCTTAAAGACATTTAAGAAGCATTAGACACCTGTATCTCTTCCTCAACTCCTTGCAGCTGGGTTACTGTTCTTCCCCAGCACATGGTAGGAAGCGAAAGATCTGTTCTCTGGAGAAAGCAGAGTTTCAGGTCTGAGGGAAACACACCACCAGAGGAAAGTGGGGGCACCTCACTGCCAGCGGGGGAGTCAAGCAAACTTGGGCCTGAGAAATGCTGAGATCCCGGGGTGGATTCCTTTTCCAGGAGCCCAGAACAGCAGCCGCCGTGCCGTTATTCTTAGGCAAGAGGTTCCAAGAGTCTCCTCCCGGGAGGCAGTTCCGCTGTGGCTGGAGGTGCCAGCCTCCGGTTCTGGGATTTCCTCAACGGCCAGCGCGCCCCAAAGCAAAGGACGCCACGGAAAATCCCATCCGATGCTCCAAGCTTTCGGGCACCTGCGGGTCCCCACTCTTACACAGGACGACAACCAAAGATCTCCAGACAACTCAGGAAGGCCCACCATGGATACCGAAAGATGCAATCAAAGGGCAGCAACTTGGCAGGAACAGAGGCTAACTGGAGAGAAGAAAATTTCCCATTTCGAAGACATGATCATTCATATTCTCAGAGAGAGAAGAGAGAATTGCACCCATAAAAGAAAAATATGATAATCTAATAAGGAACATTTAAAGAGCAGGCCTTCTCAAACTTTTTGGTTTAAGGGTCCTTTGCCTTAACACTGTTAAAGTACTAAGAATCCTTAAAAGCTTTTGTTTATGTAGTTATATCTATCAGTATTTATTAGAGTGGATAGTACAACAGATAAATTTTTAAATATTTCTTTATTCAACATAAAAACATTATATATAATCAACATAAAAGCATAAATAATGTATTTTTACTAAAAAATAATTACATTTTTCAAGACAAGAACATCAGTGACAATTATAACTTGGCTTTACATTGTATAATTCTGTTTAATGTCTGACTTAATAAAAGACAGCTGAAGTCTCATATCTGTTTCTGTATTCTATCTGTTGCGGGTCATCCAAGACATTTCAGAGAGACGTTTCAGAAAGAAAAAAACAAAAACAAAACAGAAAAAGAATACCATACAAATTATTCAAGAAAAATTTTCAGAACTGAGAACATGAGTTCCAGATTGCAAAGTCTCAGTAAGTGCCCAGATAAATGAATAAAATTAGACTCACACAAGTTTATTTCACTGCATACATTTTGGAAATGGAGCGAAAGGGCAAGCACACAGGCCTACAGAGAGAAAAAATAATATGTCACATGCAAATGATCAGGAAACAGAAAAAACCTCAGATTTCTCTATAGCAATTATGAACTCTAAAAGAAAATAGAATGATGCATTCAAAATTGTGCAAGATAATTATTACAATCAAACTCATCAAATATATGGGTAGAACAGGGATATTTATAGAAACACAAGATCCCAGAAAATTTTTCTTCATGTATTCATTCATTCTTAGGAAACAACCAGAAAATGTGTTCCAACAAAACAAATCCTTAAACCATCTGTTAAAAAACAAAAGCAAAGTGTACTGAAAACAGAAAATTTGACACAAGAGAGAAGAAAAGGGAATTCTGGGAATATTCAGGATGATGACAGAGATTCCCAAGGTACACATCTGTGCCCCAGATGTAGAGAACAAACAGTCCAGAAGGAAGCAAAGCAAAAGGTGCCAAAAAAAAAAAAGAGAGAGGGAGAGAGAGAAGATTTCTATAAAAAGATGAACCTAACAAGATTACATGTTTTGAGAATTGATTTAGACCACTGTTAGAAAGTTTGGGGTTAAATTACTGTTACATAAATAGAAAACAAAGGAACTAAGCAAACATAGGTATTATTATTAACTCCAAGAAAACAAAAAGTTGTGCATGAAAAGCAATATTGTGATCATAGTTTACAAACTGTCTCAGCTCTAAGTAGCATTTATAATGTTTTAGTATAAAATGTAACAAATTATAATCTATCTACCTTGGGGCAAGAGAGTGGCAGAAGGCAAAGCATGCCTGTCAAAGTAAAAGAGGGAAAGGAAAACTAGCAAGTCCCTCCTCTTCCCAAGTGCAAATGTAATAGAAAATATCAAAAACTGACTCTAAAAGAAAGTAGTCATACAAGCATATTATTACCAGAAATGGAGATGCCTTCTGAAACATTAACTAGAAATGTTTAAAGAGGGCGCCTCTGTGAAAGGGAAGATAAGTTTACTTTGCATCTTCACAAAATCGCTGTTAGTTAACTCTTTAAATGTGTGAATAGAACGTGAATACAATATCTATAAAAGGTTGCCCAAATTTTGAAAAGCAAATTTAAGTCCATCGAAAGCCCAGCATTTGGGCCATTTGGGTGACGGTCCCCTCATGGACGTGGCCGCAGTGTGGTCATTGCTGGGGGGCGGGGGGTGCGAGGCGGCTAAGTGGTAACGGCAGAGAAATATGGTAAAGATTAAATTAAAAAATTTTAAAGAAGTCATTAACTGTTAAATGTGAGCAAATCAAGTATTTGAGTTTTAAGGAGAGTGAACACATCTAGCTACCGTTCTTCAGCAGTACGTCTTTGTCGTATTTTCGAACCCCACTACACAAAGGTACTGCCATTTCGTCCCTGTGAACTGGAGCGATTCAAGTTTGCCCGGTCCCGGAAACTTGGCAATCTAAAACTCCGATAAATATTTGCCAAGCCAACTTCACCATTTGTAGAAGAGACCTTGTCTCCACGACGTTCCACAGGGTTGTTTGTTTTACCATGAATGCTTCCAAGATCCGATACACGTTAAAGCTAGATGCCGGCCTCCCGTGCAGTCTCGCTGGAGATAAAGCCAGGCACAGCCTTCCGTGGCCTCCGACAGAGGCCGTGGCGCGGGCCCACCCGCAGGCGTTTGAGCTGATTTAGCAAATATTTATAAAGCACTCGCTTCGTTCGGGTGTTGTTGCTGGAGGAAACGGGAGCCTTCCCTGGTGTCGCAGGATAAGCACGCAGGGACACACACAAGGAGGATTTAGGATACAGCGCCCGACGTGTGGGAGCAGACACAAAGCAGGTGCCCCATGTCCGATGTCCCATCCACGACCAGGTGGCTCAGCTCCATCCCGCTGCAGGAGGAGCCCAGCCTCTGGGGCCACAGGCCCACCCCTGTCCCCACCAAGCCCAGCAGGCGGGCCAGGCCCGAGCGCTGCCCTGCCATTAGCCCGGCACCTGAGGCTCCAGGGGTCTCGGAGCTTCTCCTACCGTCCGGCCCACGACCGGCTCGGTGCTTCAGCCCATGCGGCCGCTGCAGAGAAAAGCGCGCGCAGGGAGAGCCCCCAGCCTTTGCTAAGCGTGGTTATTTTTTCATGGGCTGGGAAAGGGCCAGCTTTCTTTCAAACTACCCAATCCCTATCCTGGGCCTTGCCGGGGCTGAGCAGATGCCTCCCCCTATTCAATCCCTTTCCTGGAGGGTCCGGGGCTCCTGCCCTTATCCTATCTGTCCTTTCCCCCAGGTTTCTCCCCTCCCCTCCACAGGTGCCATTTTTGCTCCTACTGCGTAGGCTGCACAGTAGAAGGACCTCCTGCTGCACTACGCTGGCTTTCACCGCACACCCCCAGCAGGGGAATTTCCCCCTCACTCCTTACTCCCCCCCCATCAGAGGGGGCTGGCCGGTTGTTCCGGGAGATTAGAACGCCCGTCTCCTCCAGACTGCCCTTGGCAGAGCCCGCGCTGTCCCCCGCAGAGCCTGGGAAGCCGGGCTGTCTGACTTAATCAGGCTTAGCCAGTTTTGCTCCCTTCTCTTTTCTTAATACCCAACTAGCCACCTATGCAAACAGGGGCACCATGTTAGGCTGTACAAAACATAGGGTATTTACGCTGTAAAGCCTGGAGGCATGCTTGGGCTGCTTCTCTATTTTAGTCATAACTTATAAGAAACTATTTTTGTTTTTCCCATTACATTCCAGTCCGCCTTGTGTGTGCCAATCATCCTCGCTGCCCCAGAACAGAGCTGGAGCTGCTCGCTGCCTGGGAAGACGGAGCCCACCGGCCCCCAGGGGCGGCCGCGGGGCTGGCTCCTCTGGGCTCTCCCGGAAGGCGTCCTTCTAGCTCAGACACTTGAGGGCCCCGCCGCATTGGGGAGCCCTTCCTAAGCTGTATTGAAACAGAGGTTGGAGAATAAAGTAGAAGGGGCAGGCACGAGAACGTCTGGGGAATTCGCGAGTGCTCTGTGTCATCAGGAGTGAGGCATGATGGGTCCTCAGACACAGAGCCAGCAGGGGGTGGTAATGAGCGGGTAACAGGAAGGAACTCATGGGGGGTGTCCTGGGGGTGCTCCCTGTAGAAGGTGGAGAGGCCATGAGGGAGGGAACACAGAAAACATGAAGGTTTGAAGCCAAAGACTTAGGTTTAAATACTAGGCCTACCCCTTTCCCACTGTAATTTTTGAGCTTCAGTTGCTGGGGGTTTTTTCCTTTTTAAAAGATGAATGTTTTATATGTACTATTTGTTTATAAAGATTATAATAGATTTATGTTATGTTGATTGTGTATTAATAACGACAATGACAACTTCATCTAAAATAATAACATTTACAAAGCCTTATGGTCAAAAAGAAAATTTTAAATTGATGTGCACTTCAGTTCTTGTTTGTAGCATAAAAATGTTAATACCTATTCTGGGGGTTGTTGGAAAAAGTAAAATAATTCACATAAAGCTCCAAAGCATTGGGCTGTATTGAATTATTTCGACAGGAACATAAGGCACAGTGATACCAGGGCAGCTCAGCCTCAGGTACGACACTAAAAATGGCCTTCAGAGACCCAGTGAGCCCAGGTGGCAGCACTCGGCCACCTGGGGCCAAGCACTAGAAGTCCAGTCCTACGGAGGCAGTGTCCTGGCCCGGGCACTAAAGCCGGGGCACATTAGGAACAACACCCCTGCCCCACTCTCCTGGTTTCCATGAAGACAGATCAGAATAGGCAGAATAATGGCACCGCCCAAAGATGTTCCCCGTGTCTAATCCCCGCAACCTGTGACTATGCAATGCTGCAGGGCGAACGCTACTGGGCAGGCACGATCCGGTCCATTCATGGTCCAATGTCATCGCAAGAGTCCTTGTAAGAGGGAGGCAGGAGGGTTGGCGTCAGAGATGTGTCAAGGGAAGCAGAGGTTGGAGTCATAAGCAAAGACGTGCAGGTGGCCATTAGAAGCTGGAAAAAGCGAGAAATGGACTCTCCCTAAAGCCCCCAAGAAGGAACGCCACCCTGCGGACACCATGCTATTAGCTCAGTGACACTCATTTTCAGACTTCTGATGCCCCGAAATTTAAGATATTCGTGCTGTTGTAATCCACTACGTTTGTGACCTGTTGTCACAGCAGCAATAGGAACAAGACACAGGCCTGCCTTGAACATGCCTCACCTGTTCCCAGCCCTTTCTCCTGTCCCTGGAGTTCCAGAGAGGAGACACCTCATTCACGGGTCCTCGTCCGTCCTTGGCCCCCGGGGCAGCCCCGGCGGCAGGCCCAGGAGCGAGGTGCGGGGGTCCCGCCAGGGCAGCATGGGGAAGCGGGGCAGGGGTGACATCGAAGTTCTGACCCCCATCTGTCTGCTTTGTCTCTCAAATGATTCAGCGCTGAGGGAAGGAACAGAAGCCAGCTTCCAGCAGTGAGACCCTCAAAAGTTGTCCGTGATGCTAGGGAGGGGATTCAGTTCCCCAGAGGGGATGTCAGGACGGAAATCCAGCCCGTATAATAAAAACTGAAATTACTATCCTTAAAAGTAAGAGAGCATATGGAGCTGTCCCAAGGCAGGTAGAGTAAAAGCTTACTAGCTGACGGGTTGGGAAGGAGAGCTATTGATAGACACGTTGTCTCTGTTAAGATTGGTTGAGAAACCAAGTCAAGTCTGAGGCTGCAGGTGGAGCCCAGCAGTGACCTGGCTACAGGACACCAGAGAAAGCGAGACGAGGGCTGGTGTGCTAGGCACACGCCCATGGGAGGCCCAGAGAGCCAGCCCGGCCCACCGCCGGAGAGGTATCCATGTTCTATCTCCAAATAAGTACTGTCTGTCTTCGCAGCCAGACAAAACATGGCCAAAAAGTGAGTTGGCACCTTCAGTCTTATAAAGAAGGCCGTTGCCCTTGGATTTCCCCGTCGATTTCCCAAGCTGAGGCTCTCACGACTCCGTCATCCAAATCCTATTTGAGGCCACCGGAGAACTACTGAAGGCAAACACAAATGGAGAAAGCAGTTCTGTTGGTGCCTACTTACGGCTGCTTTGTGAGAGCACACGTGTGGAATTCCGCTCCACTCACGTCCAGATGGCTTGTAGATGTTTATCATCCCCCCATAACCATGAAGCAAACAAACATTTCACATCGTTTTTATTAATTTGGAGTCAGAAGAACATATTGACGAGTCCATTGAGAGACATAGTGATTGCAATTATCAATCATTTCACAAAATCAAGGCGGCGCTTCCCGGCTGTGGCTGGATCCCGGGAGAGGCAGGCTGGCGTGATCTCAGCCAGTGCCCCAGCCCGGAGCGGCCCAGGGGAAGCCTCAGCGCCCACCCTCGGGGCTTACAGTGCAAAGGAAATGTTATTAACCCTGAAGACGAACAGCAACTAAATCTACGGAGATCATTCCCCCCTTCCTTCTCTTCTTTTGCTTACCTTCAGCTTTCAGGACCTTCCCAAGGCTAATTCATTCCAGAAAATTACCCAAGGGGAGTTGAGGGAAGTTCTCCTTGGAAGAGGGATTTGGGGCATGTGGTTGTCTGGACAAAATGCAGAAGCACATGGACGAAAGATGGTGGAGAGTGAGCTCCATTGTGGAAACACGGAGGAAAAGGAGGAATAAACTTCTTTTCTCTGTTTCTCTGTTCACAAGAACTCCATTTCTCCATTTGTACACAGTTAAAGTTTTGTCAAAGGATTTGAAAATTAGGCCCCATTGCCTCTGAGCAGAACATTCTGTGTGTGTGCACTGACTTGGGATACACTAGGAAAATTCCCAGTCTGGGAGGGTCTGATTACAGACCCAGTCCCAGTTCCCAGACAGTAACAAAGAGCTGTGGGCACAGTAAGTTAAGTGGCTCTGAAATTTTAATAGGAATTAGGCAGTCTCAACAAAGCCGTGTGGGCAAAGAGGCATTTTACACCTTTCACAAGGTCAACGGAAAATGAGACCCCAGAGGGCCTCTTTCAATGGGGACCATGTGAGCATGGAGATCAGACATGACAATACTGATGGCACCGAATTCTATCCCAGGAAAGTGTGAGACATTAAGATATACTTAAAGACATGTATTACACATGACAAATGGCCAATGTCCCGAAGTCCTCTTCTACCTTAGTGTATCTATTCACTCAGCACACATTTATGAACCAGCTATGATGTGCCAGACACCGAGTTAGTCCCGAACACACAAAATTTAAAAACACAGAGAGCCTGCCTTCAAGGAGCTCATCCTGCGTGGAATGGCGGACGTGCAATGGAACTAGAAAACGCAGGGAAGAGTTTCTACGTTTGTCCCTCTGGCCCTCAGTCAGGCTCGTTGCTCCTCGGAGTGTCATCCTGGTCTGTCCGCTGCTCGTCACTGGTCTGCAAAGAGACAAACACAGAGCTGAGAACACAGCTGTAGAACTTTTTATGGAAGTCTGACACGGCACACCATCCAAGCACTTGATCACTGTTTTAGAAATTCATTTATGTTGCATATAACATGTCAGACCATGACACACAGGAAAAGAAAAAAGAAATCAGTCCCTGACTGCAAATCTCTCGAGAAACACTGTTTAAGATTTATTTTTTTACATTTATTTATTTTTCAGTTACAGTTGATGTACAATATTATAGTAGTTTCGGGTCTACAGCATTGTGATTAGACATTTATGTAACTCACAAAGCGATCGCCCTGATACATCTCGTACCCATCTGACGCCCCGCATGGCTGTTAGACTATTACTGACTGTATTCCCTGTGCTGTGCTTTACATCCTCATGACTGGTCTGTAACTAGCAACTTGTACTTTCTTACTGCAGTTTACATTCAACAGTATTTTGTATTAGTTTCGACCGTGCAGCGCCGCGGTCGGACAGCCCCACGCCTCGCAAGGGGCTCCTCCCACACAATCTGTACTTTTTAATCCTTTTCATGCTTCTCCCACTGCCCCTCCCATGGGTCTTAGAGACGCCATAGTAAAGCAAAGTTCAACTGTGCAGACAAACAGAAACACTTTAGAGTCCTCTGCCACCCTTCCCAACCCAACTCCCTGTAACGATTAGGGATGAGAGAGTCTTCTTCAACCAGGCTCGTGGCGGCGCCTGCACATCCTGCTTCAAGACGTGCTCTCAGTGCATAACCAGGGAGCGCGCTGGCCACCCAGGACCTTGAGACAAATTCTATTTGTCTTGCACGGTATTTTTAAATTTTATTTTCTAGGCTGCATTACAAATTAAGGAACTTTTATAAAAGTTTAGGTAATTCCCTTTTCTTAAAACATTAGAACAACCATGTAGGAACACGACAGGCATGCACGTCCTCTGACAGGAACAAGCTTGAAACGGCCTTGGGCTTACAGAGGTCCCACATGTCTACGAATCTTCTTTGCTTCTACTTTTTCTAAGTTTTCCCAGGAACTTCAGCAAACCACTAGTGATAAAGTAAAATAGCACCTGCTGACTTTATGCATTATAACCTCTGCCCTGTGCTCGCCTTCGCTTCCTCTCTGTGCCATGCCTGTTGCTTCGAATGCCGCCACCACCGTCACCGCCAAGACCAAAGTCTCGGACAGACGTCTGAACTCGCCGTCAAGTGAAGTGTCCGGGCATAAAATGCAAGGGTATTGTGTGGGGATTTTTTCCTAATCCTTTTTGCACATTTTAATAATACATGTCCTAAAAACTCTAGGTGAATTTCATTGATGCAGTAATATTTTTTAAAATAATTTAATGCTAAACAAAAGTTAATCAATAATTAGATTGCAAAATGTTCACCATATGGGCCAGAACAGATTCAATACCTGGAAAAGTACTTTAAAAGCCAAGTATCATCATGAGTCCCCAAAAGAACTACATTATATACTGTACAAGGACTAAAAAAAATGAAAGCTTTCCAATATTTAAACAATTAATCACCATTTACTGTGATTATATCTACCACTAGCTAACATGGAATTAAATCAGTAATATTAATCCCCCGAAGTAATTAATATGGCACAAAATCATGATTTAAAGCAAAGCTAAGAGGGAAGCAAATCTTTCCAAGAATATGAAATTATATAATTCACCTTTTGAAGATTAAAAATAAAGAATGAGAATATTTAATAACTTCCTTTAGTGAAAGAAATAATTTATGTTGGTGCAATGAGCATAATAAAAGAGGAGAATGATTAAGAACATGAAAGGTGAATACTGGTGTGAGAATTTCCAGACGGTGGGAAATACAGATTATCTCATTATTATGGTCAATATTTATTAAACATCCCGTTTTCCAAAAGGTTGTCAATTATGAAATTCCAAGTGTGTGTACTTTAGTGAAGGATCTGAAGGGATTTGGGGACTCAGAAAAAAAATGGTAGACCTCCCACAGCTTGTCTTTGACTGATATTCCTATCTTCCTTTCAACATTCCTTTCAGTACAATTCAACTATCACTTAATAGAAAGCTGCTAGGAATGAAGCAAAGAGTTAGAGGCCAAGATATTACTCAGACTCTGGCTTCCTCTTCAAGCTGTCAAACTCATAAATTATCCATCTTCCATACGAGTCTGTCAAAATTCTTAGTCTCTTATCTGGATTTAAAAAAAAAAACCCCAAAATAACTGGATTCAAGTAGGCGCACTGTGTTGGGAATGACCAATAGGTTTACTCCATGGAGAATGGGTGCTGCCATCGCCCATATCGCTGGGATCTGACGAGCATCGCTGCTGCGCCTGGGCTTGATTTCAGGGCTTGAAAGGCCAAACTGTGCAGGAACTAGGTGAGCAGGACCAGGGATTTAGCATGCACCTGGAACCGCCTCCCACCGATGATTGTAGGGAACTGGTGGTGTAGAGACCTCAGCTCCCTGCCCCTCCAGTTTGAGAATTCTGAGAAGTACGGTGCATGTGGTAACATGTCCCAGAGTCCCCCTGCTGGACTCACTTCCAGTCTCCCCCGACGGTTGTTGGCATCATGGTGCCACCCTTATTGGCTGTTCTACCTCCTCTGTCTCATTTCTTCGCTCCCCTATCAGTGTTCCCTTGCATCGTCCAAATAAATTATTTGCACTCCAACTTTTGTCAGCGTCTGCTTTAAAGAGACAGGCACTAAAAACAAAGCATCCATTCGCTGCGTGCATATCAGAAGAGAAGTTTGTTTACCCACGTGACTCTTCTCAGCACCAATAGGCGAAGGGAAGCTGTGATTGAGAGCCCGCCTTATCTCTTGCCAGCACGGGCAGAAAACCTTCCTCTGATATCTCTGCCTTCTTCTGGTCTTCCTTCTGTCCTGCTCAGTTTCGGGGCCATTCCCAAGCCCCTGCCTCACCCCAGGCATTCTCTGCTGTTCTCCAGCCCCAGTGACCTTTTCCGCGTCTAGAAGCATGTTTCCTTTATGGCTTCTACCTCTTGCCTGAGAGTTGTGTCTATCGGCAGAGGACATCTGTGGAAGGGCTGGCCAGGCGAGGTCCCTGTTCCAGGGTCTGTCTCATCACTCCATCTGCAAGGCCATGCTTTCTTTAAGGCGTCGGGTAAGAAGTCTTAAACGAAAGCTTTAAAATGTGTGCTCTTCCAGGAACCTGAGATCTGGACTCGGACTTGGACCAGCTGCTCCTGAATTTCTTTCTTTTTATTATTATTCTTAATTTTTTTCAATTACAGTTGACATACAATGTTCTATTACTTTCAAGTGTACAACAGAGTGATTAGATATTTACATAACTGACTAAGTGATCACCCCAGTATACGAGCATCTATTCACCTGACAGCATATACAGATATTACAATGTTATTGACCATATTCCCTAAACTGTACTTTCTATCCCCATGACTATCATGGAACCTCCCATCTGTACTTCTTAATTCCTGCCCCATTTTTACCCATCCCCTCGGACCTCCTCCCCTCTGGCAACAGCCCGAATGTTCTCTGTGTCTCTGTTCAGAGGGCAGGATAAATCCTTGCAGAACAGCAACACCATCCATCTTGCCCTGTCTGAAGGCCAAACAATAAAGGTCTCCATTCGCTTTATTTAATGTTCAACGCTATGAATTAGACACAAGATAAAGCCTCCTTTAACATGTCAGAAGTACACTAATTCAACTGAACCTTAATATTCTGCTGATTTCGGTTGAATTGATTGTTTTCAACCTCAGCTAAAACCCTTTTCCTTGGCGAGATTTTCAGCCTCTGGAAGGATGTTTCTAGCTTCCTTCACGGTACTTCTATTCTTATTCTGAAATAACGAAGGCGATCCAGTCCAGTGACTGTCCCTTCTTGAGAAATGCCTTTTCAAGGAACCAAAAACTTGTCTTTGGAGGGAAGAGACCCACCCATCGGAACCAGCCCGCTACTTTGTGTGCAGAGTTGGACTGTGGTTTTCACTGACAGCAGCACAATGTGACATAATATTGGAAACAGCTGTAAGATGGTGAAAACCAAAAGGGACACTGATTCTATGTCTCTAAGAACAGTCGCTTTATTAGCTTGAGGATGGCCATTTCTACCAAAGTTTGACAAAGTCAAGAAAAAAGGAATTTATTTCCTTCAAGAAATGTCGAGTGAACACCTGCTGTCTGCCAAGTTCTTTACTAGGAAAGCAATGAGTAAGTAAAACAAAGTCCCTACCTTGGGAGGTTCTGTGAGGGAGCCAGGTAATAACAAATATGCACTATGATGCCAGGCAGCGATGACGGCTGTGAAGAAATAAAACAGGTTCAAGACACAGAAAGTCACAGAGTCCTATGACACATACGCGGGTCAGAGGAGGCCACCCCTGCGAAGTGACAATTGAGCGAAGATCTAAATAATGTGAACGAGAATCAGGAGGAACAGTACTCCCAACAGCGGAAAGAACAAGGAGAAAGACTCGGAGAGGCAAATGAGCTTGGCATGTTCTAGAAACAGCAAGAACACTCACATGCAGCTGGAGCCCAGTGGAGCCCATGGTCAGAAAAGGGAGACGAGCACAAAGAGATAGGCAGGAGCCAGGTGACATGGGCCCCGCGAGACCTGGAGGAACCCAGATACACAGACACCCTGGTGCACTGAGCCTTTCAAGAGCGCGCTTTTGAAGGATGGCCCTTCCAGCCCTGCTGCAGAAGGGGCGGAGAGGAGCGAGGCCAGAGGCGGGGACCAGCCGGGTTGCCATGGCAGCAGAGGGGTAAATCGGTTGCAACGTGAACAAAAAGGTGACCACTGGTGGGGATTTGAGCAAGAGGGGTAGAGCGGAATTAGTTGTTATCTTTCCAGCACGTCTCATCTGAAGTGGTTATTTCATGTGGAATCTAAACTGGACAACGGTCGGACCTGCGAGTCTGGAGGTGAAGGAGGAGGGCAGGGCGAAAGGCGTGAGCGCCAAAGGGCAGAGTGCGAGAGGCAGTTTGAGACCATGGGGCTGCTTGAGATCTGAAGAAAAACGCCATGGGAAGAGAGAAAAGATGCCAGTCCCCCGGTGTCAGGAAGAGGTGGGACTGAAGAAGGAACCCAAGGGACAGGAAGGAACCACGTGGCTGGGTGGTATTCTAGAAGTCACACGAGGAAAGAACTTTTTAAAAGTGCAGTAGTTGAGGCAAATGCTACCGAAATGATGAATGAGATGAGACAGAACTGACCATTGGATTTAAGTGTATAGATGACTTACATTTCAAATAAATTTTTAGAAAGCTATTTTATCTCCTGTCTAGCTTGCGGAAAAGCCAGATTTCTGTATTTATCAAGTTATGCTTTAATTATTAACAGGAATGTTGAAGAATTTAACAAGAACATTTCAACAGCTTTAACAAATATGTTCAATTTTTATTACTTATAATGAATTACTTCAATTACTTAGAAAAGTGTATTTCATCAGCAGTCAAAATATTATTATTTCATGTGATCTTTTTAGTTTATTTCCTTTAGGATTATCTGGACTAATTCTGAATCCTTTTAGATACCATTGAATATGAGTTAAAATTGAACTTAAAACATTAATTCACGTATGGAGAAATTTCTTTCAACAATATTATTTCACATATTTAAAATATTTCTAATTTAATTTTTAATTCCAAGTTATATTTTTATTAAATAAAAATATAAATTTAAATTGAACTTATAAAATTTAAATTCATAATTGTTAAAAATGGCCAATATCCTCTTTTAAGAACTTGCAAAAGAATATTAAAATAAAGTTTGAACAAAGAGCATATGATCTTTGAAATCATCTAAAGGAAGCTGAGATTAGCCAAAACAATCTGGACAAATGTGAAGTGCTCCTAAAAGAGTTAGTGTTATATGAGTAACTGGTACAAGTTTGCAGAAATATTAAAAGGCAGAGCATTAAATTAAATAAGGCACTGGGGAGGACTGAGTAGGCCAGGAAGGGTTGCTATTCTGGATCAGTAGATCTGGATTGGCAAGAAAATACACAGATGTGTTAAAGCAAACATCCCAAATAGTCAATTTTGAATACTAATTACTAAAGCTAAAAAACTGAAGGTGACAAGCTACCAGAGAAAAACCACAAAAGAATACTTAAAAAGTAGAAAGTTAGAAAAGAAAAGCCGATGTGACAAATATTTAAATTGAATGCAAAATTTTTAAAAGCATCAGAAAAGCATTTTACATTAATGATGTGGATAAAGAGCTATTTTGATTTCCATTTTCAATTTTCAATTCAAAGATATCCAAAGTGTGTCAGAATGAGCAAAACAACAAAATGAAAGTTCCGTATTTTAAGCATCACTGTAAATGGTAGCAGTTGCTGTTTCTTATCTCAGATTCTCAAGGGAAGACCTCCAAGAGGTCCAGTCCATTCAAGCAACTCACACAAATCATACCTGACTGTCCAGCCTACAGATCAGCTTGAGGGTTAGGGTCCTTTCCCATCGTCTGCGCTGAGGAAGAGCAGAGTCAAGAGGGCGGGTTGGGCGTTGGGACCCAGTGGCTCAGAAATGAGCTCTGGAGTCAGACTCGAAGGTTTAACCCTTGGCTCTTTCATTTACAAGCTGTGCAACCTGGGGCAAGTTATTCCAACACTTCGTGTCTCAGCTTCCTCACCTGTACGTAAATAATAGTAACATTTACCTTCTAGATTTGGTGTGAAGATTAAGTAATAACAGGTTAAATGTGGTTAGAACAGTATTTGAAAGACAGCAACGTTACAATAGTCATGTAAGCTATTATTAGAGGATGAAAGAAGCCCACTATGGGCTACTTGGAAATCCAGAATTAAGAATATGAGCTTCCTCTTGAAGAAAACAGGCATAGATGGTTTTTGAGCAGGCGAATATGGAGTGCAAGGAAATTAACCTGATGGTCCCAGAAATGAAATTTGTATTCATATCTTATCTCAACTGTATCTCAATGAGATTACAAGGTCTCCCAGCACAGGGTTTATATCTTGTTGTTAATGACACATTTGCCCTTTAGCCGCAGTTTTTAGGACAGAGCTGTGGCTATAGGAGGTGTCCAACAGATGGATTGGTGGAATTGAACTGAGTTACTATAAGGGAAGAAATGATAGGACTTGGTGACAACAAGGACATAAAGAAAAGTCAAAGGAGATCCAAGAATATTTCTCATGTTTTGAGAGTATATGGTTAAAAGAATATGGCTCCCATTTTTTAAAAAAGAAAGCTGGAAGACAATGAGTTAACTTTCAGATATCTTGAATCTGAGATGTGGATGCTACATTTTAGTGCAAATGTCTAGCAGATAGTTTGAAATGTGACACTGAGCTTGGAAGATAAGACAGGATTATAAATACGAATTTGGCAATAGTCTGCCTTGATGTGTGAGTCAAAGCTAGAAGACGTGGATAAAATGATGAAGAGAGAGCGTAGGAAGGAAAGAGGAGGCCAGATCAGGACTTGGGGAAAGCCAACTGGTTAGAGAAATTTATAGAGTCACATTCTTCTGGGAACAAGCACTGAGCGTAGAGGTAGAACAGTTAATTTTAGAAATTTACAGAGACACCACTTCCTTGACTAATAACCCATTGCATTACCTCAGCTTCCATAAACAAATGTTGCCAAGACTCTAAAAATCAACATAGCCTTAAACGCTTCTGCCTTCATCTCTTTTCTATGAAATAGTTTGAACAGAAACTTTATCATAACAGCTATGTTTCTCTTTTCCTCAGTAAATGCTGGAGCAATCACATTAAAATTCTGAAATGATTTATCTCATACACTTCACCGGAGCTTAAGTAATTGATATTGTTGCAAGGAAACAGCAAAATTTTATGTCAAATACAGCCCATTTTTTCCCCTCTCAGCAGGAATTTTCTCTTTGTTAAGGTTCATTTTTTAAACTTCATATTTTTAGGAACTTATTTTGGTCTTTAATGAAAATTTTTGAGTGACATTATAGTAGCTAGAATATAAATTGGCATATTCTGGCAGGGATGAAAACCTATTTGAGGATAATATACATTGGAAATTCAGGAAGATGGTAGTTGAGGACTCAGATGCACAAGGACAGTTACTGTATTACTGTCTCTATCTTCCTTTATGTTCATCAATATTTGCTCTGTTTATTTAGGTGTTTCTACATTGGGTAGAATGATTACAAGGGTCATTTTCTCTTGTTGGACAGATCCCTTTATCATTATGATATGTTCTTCTTTGTCTCCTGTTATAAGCTTCTTTTTAAAGTCTGTTCTGTCTGATATAAGTATTACTACCCCACATTTTTTGTTTGTTTTTATTTGCATGAAATATCCATTCCCATCTCCCCACTTTTGCTCTGTGTTATGCCATTCCTTCTAAGGGGGGTCTCTCATAGACAGCACATGCCCGGGTCCTGTTTTCTTACCTATTCAGTCACCCTATGTCCTTCAATTGGAACATTTAATCCACTTATATTTTAAGTGATTATTGATAGGTATGTGGTTATTGCCATTTTATTATTCATGTTTATGATCTTTATAAAAAATTTACCTATTGATTTTTAGAGAGAAGAGAGAGAGAGAAAAAAACATTGATTTATTATTCCACTTATTTATACATTCATTTGTCGACTCTGTGTGTGCCCTCATTGGGGTTCAAACCCACAACCTTGGTGTATTGAAACAACACTTTAACCAACTGAACTTCCTGACCAGGGCTTTTTTTTCTCCCTACTTAAAAAAGTCTCTTCAACATTTCTTGAAATACTGGTTTGGTGGCGATGAACTCCTTTAGCTCTTTCTTGTCTGAGAAGCTACTTATCTCTCTGATTCTAAATGATAGCCTTGCTGGGTAGAGTAATCTTAGTTGTAAGTCCTTGCCTTTTATCACTTTGAATATTTCTTACTAATCCCTTCTGGTCTGCAAAGTCTCTGCTGAGAAATCAGACAGTCTTTTTGGAAGGATCACCTGCAAGTAACTGTTTTTCTCTTGCTTCTTTTAAGATTCTCTTTTTGTCTTTATTCTTTGGCATTTTTTCATGATGTGGCTTGGTGTGGGCCTCTTTGGATTTGTCTTGCTTGAGACTCCACTCTTTCTGGACTTGTATGTCTACTTCCTTCACCAGGTTAGACAAAGTCTTAGTCATTGTTTCTTCAGATAGGTTTTCAATGCCTTGATCTCTGTCTTCGCCTTCTGGTATCCCCGTGATGTGAGTGTTAGTACACATCCCAGTGCACTTCATCTCTTAACCAGAGGATCACTCACAGCGAAGAGGAAATAGCTGGAGAGCTTGACTGCTGTATCAACTCCAGAGCTGGGGCCATATGGTGCCATATGGTTAACAGCTCCACGTGATCTAGGACCAGGGACCAGTCATCTATGGGCACCTTGGAAATGGCAGGTACCCCTCCGACAGTTTGGGCCCATCGGAGCCTAGGGGGCGGTATCTTGCAGGTATCTCTTTGGTTGCTTCCAACACCCCCTCATCAGCTGGTGGCGCAAACCCCATCAGACCACACACTCACCAAGGGTACACCCTTTGCGGCGATATGGAGTGTCATCATCCCTCCCCTTACATTAGGATGCCAGCAGCCCCACCCGGTGCCGGGAACTCAGTGCGGTATTGCAAACCAGGGCAGAAACTGCTCCCAGACACAGTTCTTAATACCGATGACCAAGTAGCCTGTATTTTGCCTGAAGCTAAAGATTTACCATTGCTGTGTTGTAACTTCTCTGTCTTTCCAGCCATAGCATGCCCGGTAACTTTTTTGCCCTCTGGGCTCCCATGCTGGCAGTGGTCCAGGATGAGAGTGACTGCTGTGTCAGTGGAGAAATGTCCTTTTCTGCTGTTGACAGACTCCCATGGAAGACCCACCACCCCACCCCCAACCCCACGGCCTGGTATGCACTTGCTAGCTGGAGTATATTCTGATATTCATCATAATGTATCCCTTGCTCTAACCCCAATGACTAGCCAAATCTCGACTATTCAACAGTCAGGGACTGATCCTTTGTCTGCGTGGTTTCTGGTTTCAGTCTTTACCACTCTCTTAGAAAGGGACTATAATAAGTGTTGTTGATACCTACCTGTTGATTATGTTAGCGGAACATTCCATTGCTGTGCCCTCAGACTTCAAAACCATTATGGCACAAAGAGTCTGAGGATTGTCGCATAGAATGGAAGGACCCATGTGACACCTGGGGTGGAGTGCAGGAGAATTCACTTTAGAGATGCAATATGGCCCCAGCAGCAAAGGCCCCTGGGAGATGTTAAACTCTTTGTGATTGTTGAACTCTCTGTGACCTCACGCTGGGCTGACTACTCTGAAAACTGCAATGTTGCCCGAAGATGAACATCATGGCCCCCAGGAAGGAGGCTAAAGGATGTACAGAGTATAGTAACTGCCTGATGTTATCTTTTAACTTTTCTTTCAACTTGGTGATATATTGTTCTCTCAGACGATCCATACAACTACCAACCATCTGGCTTTGCTATGAACCCCTTGCTATTGACCCCCTTTCAACGGGGACCCTGTACTGGGGGGGTGGGGATGTGGATTCTTCCTGACCACCACCCAGGAAGAGCTGCTTTGCTCATGTATGTGAGTTTCCCTTCTTAAAGCTCCCATGTATTTCAATAAGGCCACGTGTCAGTTCTTTGGACTCGATCCTGAATTTAGCCTTTTGGGGTTTTTCCCCAATAGCTCCTCTTCTACCTTTCAATGTCTGGACATGGCCATGAAAATGCACATTAATTTGATGAATGTAACTACGCAGTTTCATATGTAAATCAGCAGTGCCTACTCAATGAGTCAGTATTTTAAGAAGAGATTTTATAATTCTGTCATAAAGAGGTTATATTTATAACTTGCTTTGATCCTCTCCTGATGGTAGATTTTTTCTTGTTATTTTAAGATGTGGCCTATTAACCACACTTACGTGTAGAGGTGGTACGTCCTTGCTGTTAGATTGTTCTAAAACTGCCCACCCAATCAGGCTAGTTTAACAGTTATTTTCTCAGTCTGACCATGAAATTTGGATTCCTCTGTTGCGCATCCTTTGTTTCTGTCACGTTGACTTAATCATTCGGTGCCACAAGCGTCCAAGTGGTTTCTTTTGTACTCTTTACAAACAGATATTTTCTAAGTTCTAACAGGCATTTTATAAGTTCTTATGCTTTTCTGCCCTCTGGTCACACACTTTTAAAAGTGATTTAATATCTCAGCCCCTTTGGTCATTCCCCATTTCCTCATTTGTAAATGTCACTTGTGCGGCAGCTCTTTTCCCTGGAACTTTGTAAATACACAAATTCCGTTCTTGGTTTTTTCCCCTGTAACAAGTCACAATTTGTTCTGGTCTTCTCTTCCTCTTATCTGCTCGCTGCAAACCGTAAAGCTACAATCTGCGTCTCATTATACTGGGCTCGTTCTGTCCAATTTGCTCTGTGCTGGTATTGGTTCAGTTCTTGGCTCCTACACTACAGGAGATGGTGTTTGGGGGCCCCTTTCATTCTTCTTCTTCAGAGGAAAAGCAATTTAATTTCCTGAGCTCTGATTCATAGGCGCTTTCACATGCTTGGGGCTTTTGAGGTCCTGTTGCTCATTTGATTGAACAGAAAACCGAACATTTCCAAATTGACTTCCAAGCCATCCAATTCCATGGTCAGGCAGCGATTTCCATAGTGTCTTTCAATACTTGACATTCAGTCAGAAGTGGAAGGGGGCGGGGGGGGGGCAGGGGAATGGGCAGACGCGCGCCACCCCCCCCACGCCCCCTCCCCCCGCGCTGTCTTCTTTGATTAATTGGCATCACAAAGAGGCTCCTGGATTCCAGCTTTCAAAGTCCCTGAGTGAAGAGCAAGAGGACATCTGGACAAAGAGATCATTTCTCTTCTGGAAAAGATTCCAGGGGTCAAGGTGGGGGAAATGAGTGTCATCATGTTTAAAAAATTAACCCAATCAAAGCTAAAGGGGAAGAAATTGGGAGACGAGCAAGTTGCTAGAAACTGGCTAAAGCCAGTCCCTCCCAGGACTCAGCCTCAGACCAGCCTAGCAGGAGGCAAAAACGTTCAAGTAATAAGAAACTTAAGGGAAACATTGAGGTTCATTTTCTCGTTCCACCCTTAGTATTTTATATCTTAATTCTTCAAGTTAAATAACTAAGATATTTCCAACTCTGTAAACACTGTTTCCTAGGTTTTAAATAGTGGAAGTTTAAGATCCTAGAAAACATCAACCTATAGGAGTACAAATAAAAAGAAAAACAGCACCAATGAAGTAAAAACGAAGGATAATTGATCAAAAGCATGAGAGTACAGGCATGAAAAAGCCGGAAAGAAGGTACCCTAACCATGCCAAATTCGGCACTGAGGCAAGATCAAATAGGGAAGTGCTTGGGGTTTCTGAATACAAGGCGATCTGAGAAACTACTTCCAAATGGTCAACAAATGTACTAATTTACAAATTAGGACATAAAGTAACATAGGTGTGGCATGCAAAGAAATCCAAAAACACCTAATCAGAGAGAATTTTTGAGGTTAAAACCAAAAATCAAAAAAGCCAAAATCCACCCCATTATATACATAAACAGTGGGTTTGTGAATATTTTAATTGGATGGAGGCTAAGACAAAGATTTGTCAATTTATTAATACAAAGAGAGCTAACATTTGGAGGGGCAGCAAACACCCTAGGAATAATACAAGTAATATGAATTTTTAAATGGCTGGTTAAGTTCAAAAAGGATGAGGAGGAGGGAAAAATAAAGAACATTCTTGGGTTGGCAAAATGAGAAGAAATAGGAGCTCTTAAAAAGAAGAAGAAAATATGGAGGCAAATAACTAATAAAACCAGATTGGTAGTTTAAATTTTTGTTTGATAATTTTGAAAATGTAAATCATTAAGGAGAAAAGGAACAGGTCCATCCTATGAGTGATAAGCAATCAACCGGCAGACGGTACCAGCAAGATATTTATGTTGTAAATAGTACCTGCGGAACTGTCCTCATAAAACCTCTTGTTGACAAAAAAAGGCAGGGAGGACCTGGATGACAAATGCAAAAGCTTCTGGTGTTACCCTCCTCTCTTCCCTGAGCAGGAACATGTTGCGGGCCGGGAGGGGCCTTCTTTGGGTCCCACACTGGTTCGGAAGCAGCTCTGTGCGCTCGACTCCCCAGGACCGCAGGGATTCCGACAGGATTGCATGCTGCCCTCCCCCTCGTTGGTGCCAACTGTATCTGGTGGACGCTAAACAGGGAAGAGAGAGTTTTGTCTGAAAACCCACATCCCGAAGCAGAGAGTTTAGGGAGCGTATGCCTGGAATGGAACAGTTTGAAAATTGCCGATTGCGACAGCGTCTGCCCTGGGCTCTGGCAAAGAGCGAGCCTGCTTCGGGCCCACAGCGCGGGCTTCCCTCAGTCTGGTGCTCCTTTCTTAAGACTTTCCAAGTCCTTCTCCGTTGCCTGTGGGCAGAGTCACACCAGGGGGCATCCCACATCCACACCAGTGTCTTGGCCTCGGGGCACCCTTTGAACTTCTACTCTTTAGGAGAGGTGGAGTGAGGCCCCCAGTGGTCCTGAGCCTGAGCCTGTGGCATCGTCCTGGGGCTCCAGGACCACTGGGGGCCATCTGCCTGAGGCTCAACCCCTCAGCAGGCAGATGGCTCCTGCTCACTGGCGAGAGACGTCTCGTGTAGGGTTGAGATCGGGCCTCCCGAATGGTGTTGACATGCAGGTTTGGGGTGACTCTAATTATTTTAGACTGTACCCCCTACACTCCAGGAGTAGCCCTGGCTTCAGATGATTCAGGAGATAGTCTTTTCTAATAATGCGTGTTCAGACACTTGGTACTAAAGTGATAAGAGAGTTGTAGTAAATTATTACCAAAAACAGAGGGAGAAAAATGCAGAAGTGGAGGAAGAGAGAAGTTGACTTGAGACTGGTGCCCATTACAATGGAATGGCATTCTAATGCCCACTTGACAGACAACAAGACTAAGGCGCAGGACGTAGGTTACTCACCGTTGTTAACACAGCCATGGGCCACATCCATTGTCATAGGATTAAACTAGACCAGTCTTGGATTGAAGAAGTGACCACATCGTTGAAAACAGCATAATGAAAAGAGGTTGTCAAATTACCAACAGACATGTCCTATGTCCAGGAGCACGACAGAGACACCATGGTCATTTGGAACCTTCAAAGATCTACGCAGATGTGCCTCAGGCAGGCAACCCTGTGCAAGTCACCTTTACAACTGAAGTTTGGCGATGCTTTTCTCTGTGCGTCAACTGCTCACGTACTAAAGACTTGTCTCTGGAGCTCAGCGACATGGTCACTGTTAGACTGTTGTAGGGGCCGAAGTGCCACCTGCTCCATTGGTCAGCTGGTGGCTACAACTGCGAGCTCCAATATGCCACCCAAATACGTTTTTAACTAATTTTAGTCTGGATCACTGGGGTAAAAAAAAAGGATCCTTTATGTCGATTGTGATTTATCTTAACTGATGAATCAGTATTAATTGTACATATAAATTCTAAGAAAATTACAAGGAATAAGCAAGAAGGAGATAATTGCTTTTGAGCAAAACCTCAGAGAATTAGCTAACGAAGTCTATAACTGGCTTAAATAGTGCCTGAGCCCTGAGAGAGCCCTGATGCTGAAGAGGATTTTCCAGAAATCACATATGGGCCCAATAAAAATTACTCCTGCATAGTTAAATGAAGCGAGAGAGCCAGAATCTTCTAAAAGGTAACAGCCTCTATACTCTACTTGAACATCCTGATGATAGTGGCTCGTAAACTATTTATCACCAAAGTGTGAAAGGCAGAGGTTTGGTGACTTCATGACTTGCTCTGTGTCCCATTTTAGATTCCATGGCACCTGGCTACTCCGTAGAAGTTGAAGAATTCATAAAACACCTCTCCAACAGTTCTCATAACTATTTTCAGCAGATTGATACCCTTTTGCCTTTCCGTTTTGAAGCCCTAGCTAAAAAGGGGGGAAAAAAGAATCAATTGTTCGTTAATACTCTACTAAGCAGTTCTCTGCCCTGTGAGGCATTTCTTAAAGTTAGTCTGCTGAGTGATTAGGCTTAATGTAGTTGAAAGCAAAACTAAGATTTTTTGTGTCATAGTTGTTTAACAACACTTCTTTTCCCTTTTCCTACATAATCATGTATGAACTCCCCTAACTTTTCAGCCCAGGGGTGTTTATTGTCTTGTTCCGGGCCAAACACGAGGAAGAACGTGTCTTGGTTCCATCTACAACCAAAGCAAATTGTGTCAGACAGCGGGTTTCCTGTGAGAGAAACGTTAAAATAAGGGGGGCATCATACTGATTATTAACATAGTGCTAAGTTTTTTAAAAAACCTGAAAATTCCACAGAAAAATGTAAGGAGCACAAACATAGGTACAAACCAGTGTTTGGTTTATGGACCCCTGGAATCGACAATCCTTGGGTACTTCAGTGCTAACGTTAATTTCCACAGCTTAAAAAAAAAAAAACAAAACCAAAAAACAAAAGAAACACTGTCTATGTCTTTACTTAAAAGAGACACCGTGGCAATCACACATAACTTTTAACAGGGGATGTATAATATTTCGAAATCCCAAAGGAACTGGCTATCAGTTTCATTTAGCAGAAGGTACTCTAGCTATAGCCTTAAAACTAGTACATATAAAAACTATGCTTTTTCCTCTAAGTTCCCAAAACCACTCCCCTGATCTTTATGGAGCCTCACGTTATCTGAAGCTAATGCCTCCTCCTCCCCTCTTGTTGGACGGAAGAGTAACGGACCCTTGAGGGCGTTTGGGTTTGGGTGGAAGACGCGCCTTAGAAACGAGCGTTTCCTTGCCCTGTTCCGCGGAGGAGAAGGCTAAGGAGGCATGAGACGGCTGAAGAGAACGGTGGGAGAGCCGGAGCCGGGCGAGGCCAGGCCCACCCTCAGAGCCCCCTCCCCACTAAAGCTGCAATAGATCAGCCATTTAGCGTGGAGGCCATGGGTCCGTTTAGGGGACACCTGAAGCACTAAGTCTGCCTCTATGACAAAAATGGGTAATGATGGATGTTTATAGCCCCCCCGCTTCACCTAGATTCTGGGCATTCATGTCCTAAGCACAATGGCAGAGGCTCGCCCCAGAAATCCGGGCTGTGGACAAGGCCACCTAATTCCTGTGGAGGGCCGGTGTGAAGCATACGTGGGAGAGAGAGGCCGCCGAGGAGGATCTTTGAGCTGGGCCTTGAGAGCTTGGGAATGACAAAGCAAAGTTTCTGCGGTTGCTTTTCAGACATGACTATTAGTCTCAGCCACGGAGCAAATGTAGACAAGGGGTCAGAAGAGCTGACGTGCATGGCAAGCCGGCCTTTTGCTCAGGGGAGTTCTGGCGTGAGACCTTGGGGTGGGAGGTGCGGGTGAGGAGCTCAGTGCCCCGCATGCAGGAGGCCTGAGGGAGCGGTGGGCGCCCGGGCGGCCGAGGAGGCTCGTGGCCTTGTGCAAAGGGGCGGCGGGCCAGTGTGTCCGTTTGTTAGGGCTGCCCCTTCGCCTTGGGGGGTTTCAGCACCAGCAGTGTATTTTCTCACAGATCGGAAGAACCTCATCTGAGATCCAGTTGTCTGCAGGGCGGGTGTCTTCCAACACCTGTCCCTTTGCCTTCGGGTGGCTCACTGCGTCCACATCAGTGTCCCTCTGGGCACGTCTGTCTCCCATCTCCTCTTCGTAAGACTCTAGTTTTATGGATTAGACTCCCACCAGATCTGACTCATTTTAACTTAACTGCCTCTTTAGAGGCCCTATCTTCAAATGCAGTCACATTCCTGCGGGTTAGGACTTCAACACAGACATTTGTGGGAATGCAGTTCCGCCTGTAACAGATGGCCGACTTCCTGAATTTTAAGAGTGTTTGCCCTGAGACTAAAGCAGGACTTTTCTTTAACTGTATATGATGAACAAGAAAGATAAAGAATGGGTTTTTGGTATATTGACTGCCATACTCAAAAATGACAGGAAAAATGAAAACATCTACATAGGGAGAGATATCTTATCACTTTCACATCTTTATATAAGCTGTTTTTGTTTTCTGAAATATATGTTAAAATATATAAATGTAACATATGTAATATACATATACAGCTTCAGGAAACAGTGACTAAATGTGAACAAAGAGTTTAAATAAAAGAAAGAACTAGAATAAAAAAAGAACAAAAGACAGACTTGAGTAGAGCTTTGAATACAAGTCTAGGAAATGTGGAACTGGTCAAAAAGAAGGTATGAAAAGGCTTTTTTTAAATAAAGGAGTATAAAGAACAAAACAATTCTTTTTAAAGCTTGAATTGATAGCATTATGTAGGGTTAGCTGGTAGAAGAAAGAACTGAATTTTTACAGAATCGGGAAACCAGCTGAGGAGAGCTTAAATCACGTGAAACTGTGGGAATGAGGGATGGGGCTTGTAGAGAGAGAATCAAAGAGAAAATTAGAAGAGGAGAAAGATCATATTTAATAACAAGTTGGAACTCAAGAAATAGGGAGAATGAGTTAAAGATAATATTGCCAAATGTAAGCCCGCTTTGTTTATCACCACCCTGGATAGCAAACACTGCTTCTATTTTTCCCCGTTAAATACCTCATTAAATTTGCCCTTCAAAATAAATATGGAACAACAATTTCCCTGCTGTCGGGTGTATGTTTCATAACGGATTTGCTTTTGCAGAGCTGCGGGCAGTATTCAGAGAGACTACCTATTTTCCCCTGAGAATAGTCTTTCATTCAACGAAATGCTAAATTACTCACAAAAACACACGACTAGATTGGCTGTAACTGTCCCTATTAAAACGAGATGGCCAACATAATTGGCCTGAAAATGCCTGCTAATGCCCCATTCATAGAGAATGTGCAAATTAATTTTATTGTTTCCAGTTTCAAAACACAGCGCCTACGTCACCCATCCATCCATCAGAGCCTCCGGAGGCTCCCAGACGCCATTCCTGCAACTGTCCCCTTGGTTCCTGCCAGGACAGCGGTTGTAGCAGCTCCCCCTGAACTTCCTAAAAGTCCAGAGAGTCTCGCCATTGCCGATTTAGGTTGCTATGCACCTAAAGTAAAACTCGCAGATCTCGGTTTGCATGCTTACTCACCTCCTCTTCGCTCCTCCCCCACTGTTCCCTCTGCCAGACCTGCACAAGGGCCTGGCCAACCGATGGCCGTCAGCACAAGTTCAACGCCCACAGGAAGCCCCAATGTGGGGCGCAGTGAAGAAGGAAACTTTATTCAGTGCCAACAGCTCACAGTGACGCAGCACAGCTGTGAGGAGCCCAGGGCTAGAGGACAGGTCTTCAGGGTTACAGCTCAGGTGCCAAACAGCGTGGCCTGCGAGGCTGCCCTGGGTTGAGACAAGGCTCCCTTCCAGCCAGACAGGAATTGAGAGGCTTCCTATATCTGAGCTCTGGAGAGTGGGATTTGAAAGTGTGTTGGAGCTGAGGACAGACGAGGTAGCTCCAGTATTAACTAGGGCTCTGACTAGTCCATCCGCAACCCTCGAGTCCAGTCCCCCTAATTTGCCATTTTGGAGTCAGGGAAATGTTCCCTGAACATCCCTGGCATTGTATGCAGGAGGGAGCTGGGCCACAATGCCACGGTTTAGCTATTGCCATTTCTTAAACCTGTGACAATCTTTTTAAAAACATCCAGGTATTTTACAATAGAAACAGATGTTTCGGTTTCGGTTCTGGGGAGGAGGTGCCTTAGGGATGTCACTCTTCAGTTGTTGCTGCTGAAGCGCCATGAGTTTGGTGGCCCTTCCCTGGTGGTCTAAGGCCCAGATAACTCTGGACTCTCTGTCCAAGCACTTTGCCAGTGAAATGATCACACGAGGAGGTGTCGCAGCCCGATTAAGGCCACGCCGTTTGATGACAGTGCCCAGGACTTCGGGAGGCCAGGAACAAAAGGGGAGTTAAACAAATGGACAGTTTTCCTCAGTTAATTCTTTAACTCCTGAGTTTTGTGGGAAAGCTTGTGCAAGTCGATCGGAAGAGCCGAGAGCAGGTTCGTCTTCTCTCTGCACACAGCAGCTCCGGCTTTCCTAGTCGTTTGGTGGGGGAAGTCTGAGGAGTGGCCTTTAGCAGCTTAGCGGCCTCTCTTTGTGCCTTTTCAAGTCTTTGATGACCAGTTATTCTAAAGCCCTTGAGGGGCTTTTTTATTTTGTGGCCCTACATCCAACTCTTGAGCCAAAACATTTCCCACAAGCAGATGAATAAGCTGATAAAGGTCAGAAAAATCAGGCCGGTTGGCACTGTAATCAGACCAAGATCATTCAGATTTAAGGGAATTAGTTTTAAGATTAGGGACATCTTTTACTAGTGCCGAGAGTTCAGGTTTCGCCCCGCGTGCCGAAGCCATTTGTCATTTCCAGCCCCCTCTGTTAGAATTTTGAAAGGGGCAATCACAGGACAAGCAGGGTCAGGCAAATCAAGAGAGGTAGGGAGGTCGGGAGAAGAATAAACAGGAAGTTCAGAAAGAAAAGGAGTTGGGGGAGGAAGTGAGGTAAGAAAAGGGAGAGATGGAGTTACGCGAGGTGGTGAGCAAGAAGGGATAGGAAGCAATGGCACCTCCTAAGTTTCTCTTACGAAGCATAGCATTGGATTCGCAAATGCAAGGGCCTGAGTGAAAAACTCTCCGCTGGCTCCCTTTTTCTTTTGGTTCCACGAGTGCTGGTTGCCTTTTCCAATTTACCAAGGTGCTCGCCCAATTTAGAATTACTTTCTCTAAGGGTGACAATAATAGCCTCTTGATTTCGTTTAGAGCGCAGAAGGAACCAGTTTACAAAAGCTCTCCACTGCCTCTGGAAGGTGTGTTATTTTCTTTGTGCTCACCAAGCATGCAAATAAACGAGCCTTGGGGTTTCAAAGGAACCACACCTTAGCCGACGAAGCTTGACATCATCTCATGTGATTTCTGTTTGGAGGCCTAGCCCAATTGCAAGTCTCTGAACCATAAATTCGGTACATGTGTGATCAGCCGGAGTCCCAGATGGTGGCTTACTAGCATGCGAAAATTCAGACCATGGGTTATGCAGTTTGCAATCCTCCTTATAAAAAGGTCCTTTCAGGTGCCTGTTAGCATCATCACAAACCTAATGGACAGAGCCTCGTCCCGACCTGGGACTAGGTCGGCACCAAACATGATGTGGGGGGAGGGGCGGGTGCCCTTCCCAGGTACCAAACACAATGGAGGAATGTCCTCCCTGAAAGATACCTTCTCTGGTGCCAAACATGACTGAGGGAGACACTTTTTAGGCACTAAACCCAAATCGTATGGAGCGTGCCTCTTCGTCCCAATGTATGAATGGAGGTCACCAGATGGAGGTCTCCTACCTAAAAAGGATAAAGCCTCTGAGACCTCCACCACAAGTGTGAGAGGTTTTGGAACTCAGAGGAGTTAACTGAGGCCCTAAGCATCGCCCAGAGGTGTTGGTTTGAGAAGGTGCCAGGAGACCATGTTGTCACTTTAGAGCCCCATGTTGGACACATTGAAAATGTCAACAGATGGTCACTCATATTGGTATCGCTATGGAGTTGGTATTCAGCAGCAACAGGAGTCCTCGAGCTGGGGTGCAGTGAGGAAAGGAAGCATATTCCTTACAAACAGCTCTGTTTTGGTACAGCTCAGTTATGAAACAGCATGACTGCAAGGTGGCCCTGGGATGGGGCAGCCGTGGGACAGGCCGCCCTGGACAAGGCTCCTCGCCAGCTAGACAGCTCTGCTCCGCTCCCATCTGCTCCAGCAAGACATCTTTGGTGTCAGCTCCAGCTAAGGGAACGGGGTCTTCAGTCTTTGCTGGAAAGGCAAGGTGAGCTACCAGAGCCAGAGGTGAGCTGGCTTGCAGGGAAGACCCTCCTCTGGTTTCTGGCTCGTCCAGCCTCATACAAATGAGGACTCCAATGCCTCAAAGTTTGACTGGTCTAAAAGGCCCCCTCCTGACTGGTTAGTGAAGATGCTGTGCAGCTCATTGGACAGAGAGCACTTCAGTCCCATTGGTTGAAATACAATCCCAGGAACTCCTTCTAAGGGCTGACCCAGGGGGCAGACACACAGTACAGACAGCAGTTCAGGACAGGCTTTCCCCGGAAGAGCCGTTTAAGCGAGAGGCCCCCGTTTAGAAATGGCTGCCAGGTCTGCTTCTGAACTTGAGCCCCGCTGGCCACCAGAAGCCCTTGACGGTAGATATGTTCTTCCTCAGATTCCCAGGGCGTAAGGGCATGAATGCAGGCGCGCATGCACGCTTGCCACCCTGGCTCAGTGACTGGCTGTGAGCATCTACCTCAGCTTCCCTGCTCAGGATGTTTTTTCCTCTGATGTTGTAACTCTGCCTCGATCTCAGCCACCTTGTTAGGGACCTGTGATTTGCACTACTTCTGACAGTCCCCTTCTCCGAAAAGATGGGTCCTGTACTTAGTGATCTTACACACTGATTAAGGTCCGGCAGTGAACTAACCACACCAAAACCATCTGTCTGAATCTGAAGTATTTTCTTAGCTTCTAGGCCATGACTCAGGCTACCAGGCATACGGAGTTAGACATTCTCTGATGTCGACACCAAGCCGATCGGATCACGTGCCTCTCATTATGCCCCGAGGAGGTAGACTCATGTCCCATGTGGACCCAACTTCCTCTTTCTCAAGAGTCATTGTGTCTGAGGTCTCCATAGGTCTCCGAGCTGAGCCTGTGTGAATTATGACTAATGGATGCTGGAATTTAAAAACAGCCAGCTTCACCGGGGGAGGAAGAAAGTTCAGGAGTCACATGGCTGCACCTCATGCTTACCCTAAAAATAGCCACAAAGCCATTACGATGGTCAGGTAATCAATACAAGAAAACTAAGAAAATTATAATACAATAATAACAAGACTGAGGAGCAGTGAACAATTCTAAAATCCTTGGGGAATCCATAAATTCATTGTCTTCAAAATGTAATAAACAACATGGCTGGCTTTGGCTAATGAAAGAAGAAACAATTCGACTTTCTCATTACGGAAACAGAGTTTATTAGTTTTACAGGTGACCCGTACAAATAATCAATAACAACAATCCTCTAGAATTGCCTTGAAAAAGAAAATCAATTTAAAGCCCCCATGGTGAAAAACTTAAAAAATTATGTGTCACAAAGGATCCCCCATGGACTCCAGAAGTTTATTTTTTACATACTCTTACAAATAAGACACGTAATTAATCAAACTCATTTGGTTAGATATTTTCTTCTTGAAAAGAAGCTGTGATGAAGTAGGAAGATTAGGAAATTGGAACCGAAAGACCTACCGTCTTGACCAGCATTCAGTTGAAAATGACAAAATCCATTCTGAGAAGTTCAAGTAGATGGGAATTTCGTGAAAGACAGTCGTCCCTGACAAGGTCCCTGTGGGTGCTGGAGAGCCAAATTTGTTTGCTGCCCAGCCAGTGGCTGGTTGGCACTCAGCCAAGACACCAGCGGGCACATCCCCATAGCTGTCACCTTGGGGAGCTCTGCCACATCCCCCTGCACCCACAGGCTCCTCACCACTGCACTTTCTCTCAGCCACAGCTACCATAGCTCCTGCCGGACCCCATGTCTTACGCAGCTTCACAGGTTTGGTGGAACCTAGGACCTAAGGCACTTGCCTGCCCTGTTAAGCTGCAAGGGAATCTGAGGAACCTAGCGTTTAGCTTTTCATCCTCTGTAGCAGAGGAAAGCAAACTACAGTGGAACTGGAAGCGGTGTTGTGTGAGCCAGCCCACCGTATCAGTCACAGTCTGTTCCCACAAGTACTCGATGTCCTTTTACGCCTTCTTTCTTATAATTAAACTTTCCAACAAAGCAAGTGTGGAGAGCAGGACTGAACTAAGATGGCGCCAGTCTTGTCAACTAAGAAGCCATGTTTAGGGCATGCGCAGTGGAGCAATGACGCAGAGCATGCTCAGTACTCCGTGGTGGACAGGGCGTGCTGGCTGAAGGGGTCGCACCACCCGCTCAGAGCACGCGCAGAAGAGCCACATGATCAGCATGTGTTTATCTGGGGGGCCACAACATCCCAGGTGTTAGTCAGAGGCTGATGCAGCATGACGTCGTACAAGGGACATGAAAGCAAAAGTCTTCCCGAGGTAGCCGAGAGGGTGAGAACGCTCGCTGCTGCTCCCGCGGACCCTGCTCTAGCCGACTCTGCAGCTGCTGCAGACTCTGCCTTGCAAGACGCTGACCAGCTGCCTCCCAGACCCGGACTCCGATCTGGGCTTCGGGGACTCAGGTTCGTTATCCCCCAATTCTCCTGTGTGATATCGTTGCTGATTGTTTCAGAGTGATTATTAGTGTTGTTAGGTTATTATAGGTAACGGATCGAATCTGCATTAATAAACGCTGAGGGAATAGCATAGTCATCTTTGTTGACTCACTGTTATTCCTTGGTTCTAACGTTACCTACTAGGGCTGGTGGCCGCACCTACAGGTGGCCCGATGATTTCGGTCCCTAAGGCTCAGAGACTTGGGGGTAGGGCTGACTTATAAGAAGGACTCTATCATGAAACACGCTCACAACAACAAGGCAAAACAGTGCACTTCTGCCTAACTTTATGTACCTTTGCCTCATATAAATAAAAACATTCTTGCTTCTTCCCCAAAAGAAGAGATCCATCATCTTATGAATCTTGGTACCCACCTCTGAGTGACACGTATTCCTTCTCTGGTTCAGACACAGTATCCTGTGGGCTGTCGGCTAAAGTATGCACATGTCCAATAGAGAAATAGAGGGGAGAGGGATGGGAATTAAAACTTTGAGGTTGCAATCCTCTGCACGTAAACTTTGGATCCCAGGCGGAAGCAGCCAGCCCCAGCCCACCGGTCAGCATTGCTTGCGTGTCGGTGCCGCACGCGGCAGGAGGGTTGGGGGGTGCCTCCAGGTGCCCCCAACCTACGTCTTCACAGGCACTTCCCTCCTGATGACCTTAGGTGATCGTTTAAGTAGCCATTTCAACATTGAATACCCATGTCACCCACTCTAATACTAAGGGGCCCTTCGTGCTTTCAAGCATGTGATGTCACGATCCCATTTCCCCAGTTAATAATCCCGGTGCCAATTACTAAATTGACCTAGATTTGGATCATGGTTCTTCCACTTCCCAATTCCATGATCTGGTGCAAGTTTTTCAACAACAAAGTAGGAATACCACAATATGGTGCTTTTGAGGGTTAAAAAATATGTGATCATTTCTACCGTAGTACATTCTGGAGATGATTCCTACATGTAAAATAAATTTGTCTGGTGTGTTGCCATTAAAATAATTGTTTTGGGTGCGGAAGCCCCTAGAACAGACAGGATGGCAGATAAGAGACTGGAGTGGGGTCCAAGGATCTCAATGGTGAGGGGGTTTAAAGAAGATAATCCTGAAAAAGTTTGTCTTAGCTTGGGCTGCTACGCTAAAAACACCATAAACTGAGTGGGATAAACAACAGACATTTATTTCTCACAGTCCTGGGGCTTTCAGTCCAAGGTCGGAGAGTTAGCAGAGCTGATTCCTGGGACAGACGCTCTTCCTGGCTTGTGCCACTGACTGTCCAGCGACATCCTCACACAGCCCAGTGCAACCGAGCTCTCGTGTTCCTCCCCTTCTTGTAAGGGCACTGATCCCGTCCTGGGGGCGCTACCCGCCCGACCTCACCTAAACCTACGTGCATTCCAAAGCCTCCACCTCGTCATACCATTTCATCGGGGTTAGGGCATCAGCATATGGATTTTCAGACAACATAAACTTGCACCCCCTGACAAAGTCGGTATGAGAAACCTCGTGTGGAACAGCACAGCTGTTCCGGGAATTCAGTAAGAAATACACATCTCAGGAGGCCTTGAGAATCCGGGTTGCAGAACTCTGCAGTGACAATAATGACCAGTACCTTCAGGGAGGGCAGTGCAATAGAGATAGGATGACCCTCTGGAGTCAGACAGACTAAATGCAAATCGCGGCTCTGCAATTTACTAGAGCTATGATCATGGGTAATTTAAACGCAGTTTCCCCATTAGTAAATGATAAGCCTTTTTAGAAAATGGCATAGTGGTTATAAGAGATAATGTACATAAGACATAATGCCTGGCATGTGGCAGATGCTCAACAATATTACATTTTATGAGGGAGGATGAAGAGGCTAAAAGCAGTTAAAATATAGTGACAGAGATTAGGCTTTGGGTGGCGAGCCCACAATGCAATATACAGATGATGACACAGAATTGTGCACCTGAAACAATTTTACAGATGAGGATGGTAAGGCCTGGAGCATTAAGTGACTTGCCCAAGGCCTCAGCTAATTAATAAGTGGCAGGATCAGGATTCATACATGGGTGATCGTCCTCTAGAACCTGCCCTTAATTATTAATCTCTGTAGGAACTGGAAGAGATTAACTTGACCTAATTCTCAATGACAACCTGAAATATCAAAAAATATTAGCTTAATATTTTCTGAACAGTAAAGGTGGATGTATATAAAGCATTCTCAAAAACTTTCTGTCCATACCAGTTACAGTATAAATATTTCTAGGCCAAGACACAGGGTCTTACCTACCTGGGAGACAAAGCCACTAACGCGCAATGCTTGCTTAGCTCAGAAGACTGAGCGACAAGGACATCAGGAGGAAAGACAGTGAAAAGGCACCAGACGACTGAAGAACAGCCCCAGAGAGAAGAAGCAGGGTCCTCGAAGCAGAGTAAACGTCATTGTAAGGCTTTCTAAACCTAAAGATTTAGCAAAGGATTGAAATGGCGGTCCCCCGAGTTCGTCACAGAGGGCTCTTTGGCGGCCCAGAGAGCCAGAGCGTTCCACGCACGGAGTCTCTGTCCGGCAAACTAAATCCCCTGATGATGCAGCCTCCTGTTTCTCCTAAGAGGATCGAGTGCCCTTTGCGGCCGCTCTCCTGGCCTCAGGGAAACAGCAAGACTGAGCAGCGCCACACCGAGCGGGAGGCCTCATCCAAGACCAGGTGACCCCACGCAGAGGAAAGCACGTGACACTCCAGGTCGGGGCGGTCGGCCTGACCTATTGATTATGCTCAAGCCAGGGGCTGCAAAACAGTGAAATTGAAGCTGTCGCTTTAAGCCAGGCAGGAGAAAAACAGGCAAACTGTAAAAATTGTGAGGAAGATGACCTTCTCCTAGCTTACGCCTGGAATTAATTTGAAGACCGTAAGACTATAAATCAATGTTAAAGAGGTTATGAATAGTCAGATTGGAAAAAAATCAAATGTTCTTGTATGAAAACTTATTTTAGATCTAGGAGTGGACACTAAGGATACAGAGGAGGGGAAGGCCCTGAAGAAAAAGGTTCATTTGCTAACGACATTGTTTCGGGGAAGAAGAGCGGGATGTATTTTTCCTCTCTACGATTATCTTGTTCTTCGGACAGAGTCATCCACTGTACTTGGCAGTGTTTTCTGCATCTAACTTTGCTGCCTTGATCCCCAGGTTCCCAGTGTGAGATGAAGCAAACACTGAAGTTGGACTCAGCCCAAGTCTGGCCCCAACCGGGGCTCTCCTTGCATCAGATAAGCATGCGGATGAGCTGCCCACGGCTCCACAGGCAGCTGTCGGCCACCAGCTACAGAGAACCACTCCAGGCTACAGCCCCACCGAACCCAATAGTGGATTCCAGTTTATATTGAGATGAAGACAACACTCCTTCCCAAGGCTTAAAAACCTTTGCAGAATAAGCTGCCTACCGATCCCTTCAGCCGTATCTCTTATGACGCTGTCCCTAACTTCCTTCCCCCCACACCCGTCTAATGCTCCCTCTTGCCCCAGGACCTTTGCATAGGTAGTTCCTTCTTCCTGGAAATGTTTGTCACTCTTTCATTGGTTTACTGTGACTCACCCCTGAGACCACAGCTCCAACATCACTTCCTTAGAAATTTTCTTATCCTTCCTGATTAGGTCAAATCTCTTCATTGGAAGCATATAGTTCTTGTATCCTTTCTTTGTAGCAAGTATCATAGTTTCCATTTTGCATTTTATTACATGATAAATGTCTATCTCCCCTACCAAGCTGTAAATTCCCTAAGTACAGAGGAGCTCAATTTTACTCACCATTTACAACCAATATCCAGTGCAGTGTTGGGTCCATAATAAGAACTTGCTAAGCGTTGGATCAATGAATGAATTGACACGGTAGATGTCCCAAGATCAATATTTTGGGGGTATTTTGATGGCAGTTACCAGTGTCGCACTGATAGCTTGTTCTCCTTCTCCCTCTGGGCACACGAAAAATGAAACGTGTAGCTGGTTGATGATAGGTCACGAGTTCTGGCTAGTACATTGTAAGTGAATGGAGCACTTAATTCTCAGTGGGAGACCTTTAAGCACTTTCCTCCTTTTGATTTCTGTGGTGGTCCGGGAATCACATCGAAATGAACTTTCCAGCAGCCTGCGTCCCTGAATGAGACAGCGGAGGGGGCAGCCGGCCAGTCGGCCTGCAGCGGACCAGTAGCACAAGGCGGAACAGCCCATTCCCATCTGGGCCGAGTGTTCAGGCTTGTTTCTTAGCAGCACAGCCTGTCCTGGAGGAAGCAGGAACTGGGCCTAGACATACGGGGATCCATATTGCATAGCAATGACGTATTCGACAAGATTATTGCCTGAGATAATTTGAAAGCTAAAACATGCACTTAGTAAATGCGTATCTCTAGAAGTGGTTAGGATTCAGAACAGTAATAACATGTTCTTAACACGGTTGGTTTCATTTGCAGGGTGTATTGGTTTGCGAGGACTGCTGTAACAAACGACCGCCACCGGGGCGGGGCGGGGGCGGGGCTCAAACCGTAGAAACGTCCTGTCTCACAGGGCAGCCGCCCAGGATCACTGCGGAGGCTGCCTTGGCTCCCTTTGAGGACTGTGAAGGAGGAGGTGACATGCCTCTCTCCAAGCTCCTGATGCGCTGCTGACAGTCTTCAGTGTCCCTTGACTGGTGCACACATCACTCTGCTCTCTGCCTTCATCGTCACATGCCCTTCGTCCTGTCTCTGTCGTGTGTCTATCGGTGTTCCTCTTTTCAGAAGGATGCACATTTATTGTATTAGAGTCCATCCTAATAACCTCGTCTTAACTGGATTACCTCTACAGAGATGCAGTGTCCAAATAAGGTCACATTCGGAGGGGCTGGCGGCGTGAGACTTCAATGTATCTTTTGGGAAGGACACAAAATGTTTGGCCGTAACATAGGCATTGCAAGAAAGAGATGAAATCCGGAAAGAACAGGGCATTTTTGTAAACAAAAGTTTTAGGGAATAGAGAGAGCTCACAAATCCAGGAACTTCTAAGTTGGGAAGAGACAACCACATCTCAAGTCTAATGAGTTAAGGAAAAAAACAGAAATGTCTTGAGTAACAAACTCCAATTAGAACTCCACAGTGCGGCAAGAATTAAACCAATAGTTTAGCTCTCTCGCCCTTAGTTAGACTCTCTGGACCCATTAAGGTGGTATCCATAAATTGTGTTAGCTGAGAAGAAAATGGTTTAGCACCAAGTAGACTACAGGAGTGATTCAGCCAAAAGAGTCTGATAGCTTCATTGCAAATGCCATGGGAATAAGGAGAGAAAGAGAGAGAGAGAGAGAGAGAGAGAGAGAGAGAGGAAGGTAAGGAAATAGAGATATATAGCAAATCTAGGGAAAATACCTAGAAAATAACTATGGGTGTGGCTATTAGCACATTTTGGTGCCTGGACTAAAATAAACAAAGCCCTAAGCTATTGAGAACTAAATTTCCAAAACAATGATATCTGAAAGGAACACAAGAGTATCAAACAGCCACAGGCGAGAAGCAGGCTGACAAGCCTACTTGGGCCACTAGAGACTATACTGCCCAATTCCTATCGTAAAACTGACCAAACAGGATATGAGAAAAAGCAAGAATCTTCCAGACAGTGACGCCAAGGACTATGAAAAGCTCCGCCTAACAAGCCTGATCAGTGTGGGCCAAGTCCCCAACCCTGTCCCAGATTAGAAGGCTCCCTCCCCGCCCCAAGGGTACAGACCACGATGCCTAACCCAAAGACCCTACACCTGGAGCTGATGTGGTAACTCAATGGACCGCCTGGGCTGTCATCCTCAGAGGGAAACGCGGTTACTGCATACGTGGCTGGACAGTCAGCCAAATGTCTGATGAGCACATGGGCATAATGCAGTAGTTGTCGTTGCTGCTCCCTGAAATCTAGTTATGTGATCCTTCTGGAAACTTGGGAAATGGAATTTCCTGGCCCCTTTCTGCGGGGGCGGGACCATGAGACTAGTGAGCACGAGTGATCTGGGTCATGTGCTGGCTCGGGTGTTAAATCGCTGCTGTAAGACCCTGTAGAGTTTTCCTCCATTTCTTCGGCTGTGACCACGGAGGCCTGTGTGAAGTCGGGAGGTGCTTTTGAGCAGAGTCCTTGAGGGAGGAGAAAGGAACAGAGTCCCCGGTCCAAGGCAAGATGAACCTTCAGTTTGAGCAAAAATGAAAGATTTCTGCTTTAAAAGGTGGAGATTTTATTCTTATCTTATAATCCCACTTATACTCCTTGGTAGTTACCTGCATGAGTTGAAAATATATGTTCACACAAAAACTGGCACATGAATGTTTGTAACATCTTTACTCATAACTGCCAAAACTTGGAAGCAACTGAGATGTTCTTTGATAGGCGAATGAGTAAACACGGGTGCAACCAGACAACAGAACATTTAGTGATAAACACATGAGCTATCAAGCTAGGAAAAGACATGAAGGAACCTTACGTCGTTAAATGAAAGAAGCCAACCTGAAAGGCTTCCCTGTATGATCCTAACTGTATGACGTTCTGGAAGAGGCAAAACCATGAGGAGGACAGTAAAAATGTCAGTGGTTGCTACAGGTTTGTGGCATTTTTAGGGCAGTGAAAATATTCTGTGTAATACCATGATAGCATTAGATACAAGTTATTATGCATTTGCCAAAACCCATAAAATATAAAACACAAAGAGTAGACCCTAATGTAAACTATGGGCTTTAGTTATTAATAATGCATCGAAATTAGCTCTTCAAAACAATAAAATTAGATGTTATTGGTCACCAAAGCATAATCTTCTCTATCCTGATACATCATTAATAAATTGAGGAATTGATTGATTAATCTCACAACAAAGACATAAAAGATATTGTATGTGAATTTAGAATAATTAAAGTTTATATGTAGAGCATCAGATTTTTACTTCAGAAGCAATAGCACTTGAATAAGAAATATAATAGCAATAAATAAATAAAATAGTAGAAAAGCAGCCTCCCAAAGGTGAAAAGCTGCTCAAAAGTAACACCAGCCACATTTAAATAAACAAATTCAAAATAATCAGTCTTGATATATCCCAAAAAGATGGGCTTGATTAGCCCCAGTAAATTACAATTTGTTTTCAGGTAATTTGCAATGATTTGTCTTAACTCTCAACATTTTAATGAATCCTGGCCAGCATTTCCAAAGGAAGGCGGGCCAATACTGTTGGAACGATTTCAAGCACTTGTTAAAAATCGAGAGGCCTGGAATCCATTTCAGGTTTACTGACTCAGAAGCTTTAAGGGACCCCGGGGTCCCAAGTGTGTCATGCTGCGCGGGTGCAATAATCACTGACCTACGTTCTGAATAAAAGTGTGAAAGTCCGTAGAATAACTCTTTTGTCTCTAACGACGCTGGTTTGAAAGGCATTTATTTAATCAACGCAGAAGTGCTGCTTCCACAATGAATCATGCACAACAGTAACACCCAGGGACAACTCTGAGTGCTGTCTGGGGCTTCGTCCTGCACTGGGTAGCAAATAGGCTGTGTGGTCCCTAGGCTCCGAGTGGGACTTAACTCGCAGAATGAGGTCCGAGCAAAGTGAAAGAATTCCCATTTCTCCTAATGCAAAACTGAGCTAATCTGGACTCTGCATTGTCCTCCCGTTGCCCACACTTCCCCGAGGGCCTAACTGGTATCACTTGAGGTAATGAGGCTTTGCAGTTAAGAAACTAATGGAAAAACATAACAAATTGCAAGATCTTCAAGTGATTCTTCAGGAGGAACCCAGCACCGTGGTAGAGGCAAATAGAAACCAAATAATGTAATTCAGGTGGAACATTCATCCGTTTTGTCTAACAATCAAAACAGACATTATCATTCCCAATGTTTCTTCCGGTATTAATTTTACTCTGTAATTGCCCATGTCTCTGGCTTCGAAAGGAATCAGTCAACAAATGTGATTAGGTGCAGGCACGTTCTGTCTCTGGGGAGGATGGACAAACTTGCATTCTTACCGATCAAACACTGGCGAGCTAAGAGAAGAGTCCCATGCTCCCTGTATAGGGAAGTTCAGTTAATACATTTTTTACAAGGCCAACCAGAGGCAGGATTGGCTGACTCTCACTTAATGGGATTTAGTCAACCTATACTGACCTTCCTCCTATCTCTGATAGTTCGAGGCAAATTCACCACCACTTAATTCTTATCGAATAGTGCCTATCTGTTCGTTTTTCTTCCCCGAGTTACTCACCGTAAGCTTTTTGAGAACAGTGAGCACATCTAAATGAGGTTACAGCTGTGAAAACACTGGCAACTATAAAAAGCAGCAAAGATACCTGCTTTGGTCAGGTGCACGTTGTTCTGAAACAGCTGAGGAGACTGAATCGTGTAAGCTGCGTTTAATGACTGAGTACATTCTTCTCAAAGGTCTTAAGAATCCTGTCCTAATCACAAGAGAAAGTGGACATTCGAATACTTAACTGAAAAAGATATCTGGTCAGCCCTGTTGTCAGCGTCGGGGATTAACATCTTAGACAGCAAGGGCATTAACTGCAGGCGTGTCCCACGAGGAAGCATGCCCCCAGCGGACGGCTGCTTGGGGACCCCAGGACAGAGAGAGAGCTGGGAAGTGGTAAGGGCCAAAACCGATTCCACTTACGCAAAAGCAAAATGAGTGGGAAAACAATGGGTCTCTCTATTTTGTACATGAATACGTGAAAGAAACCAAGAGTTTGGAGCCATGGTGTCTCGGTACATATTTAACAACCAGTTTTACAGAAAGGGAAGCCGACGTGCAGTGTTTGCCCGTTTACATGGTATACATGCCACCACGATGGCTGATTTCAAGCTACCAACACAACGCCACCAATCAGGGTGCGACAGCGAGGGGACAGTTGGCTCCTTGTGAGCTGGTACAAGCCAGCGCCCCCCTGAATTAGGCGGCATAGACAATATACCGTAGGAGTTTCCATCATAAAAATAGGGACATCGTGCTTCTATGGCCCCCGGGGACAGAGCAGCTGAGGGGCAAAAAAAAAATAGGCTTGGGTGTTATAGAACGCTTCACCATTTAATATTGTCCGATCATGTGCACACAATGACATTATTTCAGTGTTGTTGGATTTACTTTCTTACATGCACAATGTGAATGCCAAGAGCATCTACTCTGTATTGTTCACTCAAAAATACATTACTGTGTGTAATCACCGTGCACAGTGCCTAACACATAGTATGAAAAAAACTTTGTATATTCAGCTGTCAGTATACCACGCCCAAACCATGTACTATAAGGCGCATGGTCCTTTCCAATCTAACTGGAAAACCACAGCCCCCAGCTCCCTTTCCCTTATATCAAGTGACCGACTGCGCAGCCTCTAACAGGCTAAGCAAGGCCGCGCTGCTTTCCCTCGGTGTGCGCTACTCCCTCGGCCATCCCCTCCCTGGAAGCATTGACTCGTCCTGTAAGCTCCTGCTAAACCCCTGGACTCTTCTGTGAAGCTTTGCTTGACCATCCCTCTCGACCTTCCCTCCCGCAAAATTAATAATGCTTTCGCTGTTTCCCCCTCCCCTTGTTCATAGAGCTTGAATATCAATAGCCTCGCGTTCCATTATTTTCACACGATCGTTGACTTGAGAGCAGGTCCGCACAGTAATTTTTACACCCCGAGCCCCCGACACGGAGCTTGGCCTGTGCCTCCCGTTTCCTTCTTCCATACCCCACGCATTTCTGATGACTTAACAGACGAGTCCAAACAATAACTAGAAAGAGCAGGAAGGAGGCAAAATTACTCAGGATTCCCTTTATTTAAAATAACAGAAACCCAAATGGAGTTCCCTTCAGCAAAAGTAGTGTTTTTACGTTGCTAAGAAATTTGACAGCTCTCTCTACCCATTGGAGTCTAATTAGAACACAGAAACCCCACCAGTCATTTGGACAGGACAATTATGGATACAGAAAATTGTTAACTAGGTACAAATGAAGTTCAAAAAAGGGAATTGCGAACAGGTGTAAAAGGGAGCCTTGAGGTCCGAAGGGGCGCCAGCTTCAGACCATGGGGCTGCGAGAAGTTAATCAGGGACTTTAAGCAGGATCTTCCCTCTGCAAGAGGGTGATTCTGGCGTTTGAGGAGAAACTGCCGCGGCAGGAGCACGCTGCTGAAGGAGGTGAGGGCGGACTGGGCCTCCGGCCCCTGGCCAGAACCACAGGGCAGGGCTGCTGGGGCGCTGCCGCCAGGACCCCGACCCCCATCCGCACAGGGACAGCACAGAGAAGAAAGAGGAAGCCGCCCCTGCTCCCTCCTCCCCTCGTGCGGTCTCCTCCAGCACCACCTATTGGCAGAGTTCGACATGGAGCCCGTTGGTAAGGAGAAACGTACTGCTGTCTGCGAAGGCCGGGTTCATGGCCACAAAGGAGGACCAAAAAGGGCGGGTTTAGAGATGAGAACTAATAAATAGCGGGCACACTCCCCCATGGGGAGCAAGTGCTGGAAAGACCGGGAGGCGCCTGAGACTTCAGGCGCGCGGGGCAGAGACGCGCACGCTGTCAGCATCTTGCCTCGCCAGCTCCCATCTTGCTGCCCTCTAAGCATCATGGGCGGCCCTTCCCCCGCTCGCCGTGGATGGCCTTCTTCTGCAGATCCTCAGCTATAGGGCTCCTGTGCAGCCAGGCTCAGGCGGTGCTCCGCGACGCCGGTCCTCTAGTTTAGTTGAAATTTTGATATGGCCGTGGGAGGCGGCGAGCACAGCCTTTATTCACTCCACCATCTTGCCTGGAAGCCTGGAAGTCTTCTCTTTGAGCTTCATTGTAAATAAACTGGTTGGAGTCCTGGGCCCCTCTTCTTTGAGGAGCCTCTGTGGCCAAGAGGGGACACAGCTCTGGTGCCTTATGGGACATGAGCTCACCTCTGTAGGGAGGAAGTAGGGAGTCATTGCAGTCACCGCCAGAAGCACATGAGCAAGGTGGGAAAGAAAGTAGGGCTCCCCTGAAACAGGGAGCAGAAAGAGATGAAACAACAAATATCCACTACAAATACTCCTGAAGGACCTGCTATGCCTCGCTTCTCTCTGCTTTAGGTGCTTAGCTAAGGCCCTGTCACCAAGCACAGAGGTGCAAGTCTGCAGGCACAACCCTCAGGAGGCCATTCTGCTTCCGCACAGCCCGCTCGGCCCTGCGCCGGCCTCCGCTGCTTCCTTTTCAGCAGTGACTGACACAGATGAGCAAGAGGCCACGGTGGGTCACCGTGTGGCGGGTTGTGCTGCTGGTTTGGTTTCACCGCTGCAGCTTCTTAAATGCAAGGGGAAAATATTTGACAGTTAAATTTAAGTTTCATATACGAGAGGAGGCTGGTTTTAAATCCCAAACCTCCTTTATGTAGAACCAATAATGATTATGGCCAAGGAACTTTAGGATAGGAACATACCCTACATACTACAGTACTTGGTTTAGTGATCAACTTATTAAACTCATACATTTGATTACTTTGAAAACCTATGTTATTGGGCATTCAGAATAGGTTCGATATTTGATCAATTAAATTCCCATAAATAATTAAAAGTGTAATTACAAATTTAGTACGGTTGATCCCTTTGAATGTATTAAGTGTCTTAAGACAGCAAATTATGAGTACAATGATTACAAAATTTTTAATAACTTTCTATTACAGTTCGTGACGAAAATGCCAAAACAAGGTGTTTAATTCGGTTACTTGCTATTACGCTTACTTTGACGCAAGACTAGTGCTCCTATTTTAAGATGCTCTTAGAGTTTTGATTCTCTTACCAGACACAGAAGAAAAGATTAAAGTCTCACCAATCAAGTTTGCAGATTCTTAGTTGTTGGCTACGTGACTCTGCGCTGGGGTCTTGGGAGTGATTGTAATGGCCACAGTCAGTGATACAAGGGACAATGGGCACCCTAACCTGAGCCCTCTAAAATATCAAAAGTTTTAAGCTGCAATGATTCGAGACTTGGTGCCTTTCCTGATGATGACGTCTTCTTAAACTTTTGAAAGTTCTGGTCTCAAATCTATTGTCCTGTCACTATGACATATGAAACTCGTCTGCATTATCTACAAGTATATATTTTTGCTATATTTTTATTTTAATTGCTTGGGCCATCTAGTCTTTAATCTCTATGCATAGATATTAGAGATTAGGCTAATTCGTTCTACTGGAAACTAAATTTTTGAAATTTCCATCTTCTCAACCAACAGGTCTGATTAACTTTTGTATCTAACTTGCTAGCTCACTTCCTATGAAAACCAATGCTTATCACTACTTTCTGTTCTTGCTAGGGTTCCTACGTTATACAGCATTTCTTTCCTTTTTACACAGTTAGAAACAAGTGTGTGTGCATGCATGTATTACGTATAGGTACATGTTTATGTGTACAGATATATTATGTACATGTATATGTGCATAAATAAAATACCACATAAAGTAATACTCCCTACTGCAAAAATCTTTTAATATATCCAAGTGCATCTAAATTTCCTTTATATAATAACTGCTCTTCACACACTTAACATTACTTGAGGTGTCATAAATTCATTGCTTTTTACCAATGCAAATTCCTAAGTATTAGGAAGTCCCCGTACAGCACCTCGATTCACTCTTTCTCTGTCCCTTACATCTTTGAACATCCTTGCTTTTTGACAACAACAGGGTATTCCAGACATATCCTGATTCGTCTCCTGACTCAAAGCATGAAGTCAAATACTCCCAAGGAGAACTAGTCCCTTTTATGTAGAGGACAAGGTTAGAGACCAAACGAAATATGGACACTAAGCGTACATGGCAGGAATGGTGAGGGACAAAGGACAGGAAATGCTGTGGGACTTTTGGGGGAAGGGCCATGTCTGAGCCAGAAAAATGTATGTGTATTTAAAAGTGTGATTTCAAGCTACGTTTTCCAATGGACTGTATTATGTTTTTGTGCCCCTTTTTTGTATAATACGCTATTTCATCAACCACTAGGATTTTCTCCTACACTAACAACTAAGACCTCAATAGTTCAACAAAGAATCTATCAAAAGAAAGTAATTTAAAAGTCCACATTGCTCATACGCCGCATGCAATAGAGGACTATCATGAAGTTCAATCCTGTTTCCCAAGCTGCAGCTGCGGAAAACTGATACTGCCAACAGCACCTTTCCCAGCTACCTGAGGGGAGCTACCTGAGGAAGAGAACCAGGTCACCCAAGAAGGAAGATTCCAGAGACAGAAATAGAGTCTGCGCCATGTCAGCCCCTAGATCCAGCCACACCTGAGTACCACGTCCATTCCTGGACTTGACAATCACATGAGAACTTCCTCTGATGTTTCTTTGGCTTGGATTTCTTCCATTTTCTAATAATGACCCTGAATAATATAACTGCTACGCCGAAAGAGAACAAGTTTTTTATTTGCCGTATTATTTTACTTTTTGTTTCTTACATTTTTTCTAAAACTTTTCAATTACAGTTTACATTCAATATTATTTTGCATTAGTTTCCGGTGGACAGAGCAGTGCTAGGCAATCGTGTGCTTTACGAAGGGACGCCCGGTCCTCCCAGCACCCACCTGGCATCGTATGTAGTCATGACAATATTATTGACTGTATTTATTTTCTGTGCTGCACTTTACCTCCCCGCGCCTGTTTTGTAACTGTGACTCTGTACTTCTCAATCCCTTCACCTTTTGTCACGCAGTCCCCCAACCCCCTTCCCATCTGGCAACCACCAGTCTGCTCTCTGTGTCTATGAGTCTGTTCTCTTATGCTTGTTTGTGTATGTTGGAGAAGAAGCTATTTTTAATAAACATCTGACCTTGAAACCAATATATCCTCCTGATCACAGTTAGAACACAACATCATCCCTGGCTCTCGTCCTGTGACTTTTAATTATTTTAAATATTCTTAAATAATACTATTCTATGTTTATAAATATAACACATGCATACTTCGGACAATTTATAAAATCCAAAACATACGAAAAAAAATCACCAGAAGCTCCTTGGCCCAGATGGTCGCTGTAAAAATTTTAAAGCCTCTCCCTTTAGTTTAGGAACAGACATACATGTTTCTCAAAGTTGAGTCATGGTCCATTAGAGATCTTTTACCCTCCTCATCTTAATAACTTGTGAGTAATTTCCCACAAAATGAAACACTCCAAATATGTGATTCATAAAACTTCACGGTATTTCACTTGCTCTCTCTCCTCCTTGAAATATTTTATTCCCTTGGCTTCCAGGACACGAGACACTCTCTGCTTTTTCTCTTTCCTCGCCACCCTCGGGCCAGCAGCCTTTGCTGTTTCTTCCTCATTTTTCTCGCCTACAGATGTTGAGGAATCTCCCGGATTCGGTCCTTGAACACTTCCTTCCCTCCTCCAGTTTGAGGGAAGCGTCGCCCTATTCCTGGTTTTCAATACTGGCCGCACCCTCATTTACAGCTGCAGCCCAGGTCTCTCCAGCTCCTCCAGGCCCTTCCCTTCAACTGTCTCAAAGACACAGCTGCTCATTTGTCATAGGACAACTCAAGTGTAATGCGCCCCAGACTGACCTGAAATCATCCCAAATGTGCTCCTCCCGCGGCCCTCCCCACCCCAGTAAACGGCGATGCTATCTTTCCAGTTGCACAGATATAAAACCTCAGATCTAAAACCTTGTCCCCTCTTTCTCACACCCACATCCTGTCCCTCGCCATCCGCACATTCTCATTGCCACAGCCCTAGGCCAAGCCGCGACCCTCGCTCGCCTGAGCCTTGGGTCCTGCTTCCATGCTGCCCCCTCCCTACCCCTCACCCTCTTCTGCCCTCAGTAACGCAGCCAGCGTGCCCCATTGGACATGTATCAGAGCGTGGCATTCTTCTGTCCAACTCATTAAATGGCTTCCCCTGTGACATGGAGTAAATGCCAAATCCTCCCTAGTCTGGACTCCCCTCCCCCACTTCCGCTGCGCCAGCCACACCGGCCTCCGTGCTGTGTCTCACACACCCCCTTCATGTCCCACCTCAGGGCCTTTGCTTCTAGAGAGAAACTTGCTGTCTTCCCTGGGTGGAACCGTATTTCCCGCCTCCACGTACCTGCATCGGCCGTTAGCTCCCCTGCCTCCAGTCACTGGTCAAATGCCCCTCCCCACGAAGCCCTCCCCGGCCAGCCAGCCTTGCAAGTCCTCTCCCCCTCCCTTCCCATGTTTTGTTTTTCTCACCAGCACCTCCACGTGCGTGCACTATCGTTCACATCCTTCCACCCGACCTTGTCCTCCGCCACCGCCGTGTTGCTCTCGCTCAGGCGAAGACACTTCCCGCAAAACTCCTCTTCATCGAGGTCACCAACAAACCCACGGGGCCAAAGCCAGTCGACTTTCCTGCGCCTTCATCTTCCTCCCCATTTCACGATGAGTGAGCTTCTCGGTCCCCTTCTCTCCGTTGGATTCTACAACATCAGCCTTTCAAACAAAAGTCGTCTTACCACTTCTCAAAGGGATGTTTTACTGCTTTCACACCTTTTAAATTTAGAATACCCGTCGATGTTGGCGCGGTTGGCCCAGGTCCTCCGTTCCTCTCTCTTATACCCTTTGTTTTTTAAAGTACTCTGACCTGGTAGAATCAGGACCCCCCAAAACGTCCATGCCTTAATCCTCCAAACCTGTAAATGTGTTACTTTAAATGATAAGCAAGAGGTTAAGGGCTTGAGATGGAGATTAGCCTGGATGTTCAACGTGGGCCCAATTCAGTCGCGTGAGTTCTTAAACGCGGAGGCTCTTTGTCACGGAGAGATGACATTTATGAGAAGGCCTCAACTTGTAGTCTCTGGCTTTGAAGATGGAGGAAGGGGCCACAGGCCAAGGAATGCAGTTGGCCTCCAGAACCTGGAAGGAAATTAGGCCTGAGCAACCCTGGTCCCTCCAGCAGGAACACAGCCCTGCTGGCACTGTGATCTTAGCCCAGCGAGACCCGCGCCGGACCTCTAACGAACAAATCTGTAAGATAATAAACGCATCTGGTTTTAAGCCACTAAGTTTGGGGTAGCCGGCTACAGAATAGAAAACTAACACATTAAATTCTACCTGCATAGGCCAATGATTCCAAAATGCAGATCCCCCAGCCACACCTGCTTCTGTGCTTCCTGATTCAACAGTTTTTACACAATCTCTCACGGCCGTCTGCGTCGGAGCCTGCTAATTGCCTGCCAGTTCCCACCCTCCCTTTCTCACTGACAGAATGCCGGACCTGGCGCTGAAGGCACAGGCAGCTGGAAGAAGCACTGCGTTTTCCAGGCCCTTCCCCTTCCTTTGCAGCTTGAGTGATCGCGCAGCCAAGTTTTGACAACAGGAATATGCAAAATTGCTGTGTGTGACCCTGGAGGAGACTGGGGAAGACATCATGTTGCTCCTCCCTGCTGGCCAGGATGCGCACGAGATGTCCGGGGCTCCAGCGTCCGTCCGCACCACAAAGCTTCACAGTAAGGACGACAGAGTCACTGGACAGAAAGAGCCTACGTCCCGAGTGATCGGGAAGGTCTCATGTCGGCTCTGGACCGGCGGGCTTCATTCATCATCCATGTGAGAAAGGAGAAACCTCTCTGTTGCTTAATGCCCTGTTATCCTGGAATTTTTGTCACATGCAGTTAAACTTAATTCTAAGTAAAATAATGAAGTCAGACTATCTATGGCAGAATTATTGATTTCCCCCCTAAGACCCGACTCTCAGTCTTCCTTCATTTCCATAAGGGACATTCTGATCCGCCCAGCTGTTCCATCCAAACACCGAAGCTTGGTCCTGGATCTGAGATCCCTGTCCTCACTTCCTCACCCTCCAGCTTCCACTCCCGCTCAGGCGGCCAGGCCCAGCGCTTTTATTTCTGAAATGCATACATCTGCGGACTTCCCTCCGCCTCCGAGTCACAGCCCCAGGCTGAGCTCCCAGCGCCTCCTCCTTGAGCAGCTGCAACATCCATGGACTGAGGTCCTTGTTTTCATTCCTGTCGTCTTCCGCTCATTCTCCATGTAGCCACAACAATCTTTACGATACAGCAAATGGTGGCACTTCATCAAAACTCTAAGTGGCTTCCCATTGCACTTGGGATAGAATCCAGACTGTATGGCTCATGGCCCAGAAAGCCTCGCGTTGTGCCTGACCATCGCTATGGCCTCAGCGCCCGGCTCACTCTTGACAACCCCCCGACCCCAAGACGACCTCGGGGCCTAGCCCTCCACCCTCCCTCAAGCTTCGTCCAGCCTCAGGGCCTCCCCACAGGCTCCTCCTGCTAGAAGAGCCCTCCCTCCGGCCCTCTCGTCCCTCTGAGCTCAGCTGGGATGCCGCCGCCATGAAACGCCCTCCTTAACCACCCGATGAAAAGCTGCCCCCCGGCCTCAGCCCTCGATCACAACACAACTTCCTTTCTAGAACTTAAATAACATGTGAAAATAGTTATCTCCTCTCCAAACTAAAATGCAAACCTCATGGCGGACTCGGGACATCGTCTGACATCAACGCGCCTGCCAGCTGCTTGCATCTGGACCCGTATGCATTCTGTCTCCTCCCCTGATGTGACGGAGGGACCCCCCACCTGCACCCCCCACCTGTACCCCACCTGTACCCTTGGTCAGGGGCTTCTCACCAAAGCGAGGACACTATTCCAGCAATTACCTCCTGCCTCCGCGGCACTATCCCCTCCCCCGTTTCTCCTGGGTCATTCACACCATCACACACACACACAAAACATGTCGTAGTTCCTTATTTTGAAAAAAGAACAGATATCCTGTCATCCTTCAACTACCACTTCGTTTTTCTGCAGTTAGCCCCGCTCCGAATCCTCAAAGCAGTTACCTCTTCTGCCTATACTCACAATCACTTCTTTCTCTCCTCCCATTTTTTTTCTAGTTCTCACTTAGTTAGATTTTTACTCCAAACATTCCACTGGAACAATTCCAGTCAAGGCCGCCAAAGACTTCCCTTTTCACAAATGTGACAGTCACTTCCTAGTTCTCATGACACCCAGCCCATCAGGAGCATGTGACCCAGCCGAGCACGCCCTCTCCCCCTTTTCAAACCTTTCCGCACCTGACCGCTGGAATGCCACTGTCTGGGTCCCTCCATACCCACTGGGTGCTCCTCCGTAACCTGCCTCATTTCTCCACACCCCCCTGACCTCCGAAGACTGGAGAACCCAGGGCTCACTCCTCTGACCTCTAAGTCTGTATCTCTTCCCTAAACCCTACACTCATGTTCATAACCACCATTTCTTAAGTAAACTAATGAAGGCAGGAGTCTTGTCTATCTTCGTGGTTATACTCAGCAATTAAAAGAGTGCTTAACGCAGCATTCAATTCTTATCTTTAAATTGTGAGCATTGTTGAAAGAAACACCAGTGTGAGAAAATTGAAAGGCTAGATAACAATCATTAGCCAATTTCAGGGAGTTGCGCCTTTTAAAGCAGCCAATGGCGTAACAGAAGGCAATTCCAGCCGTTGCCTGAGCGGGCGTGGTCAGGTGATCCAGGCTGTTCCCGACCTCAGAGTCGGAAAAGCCAAAGAAAGTGACGCATTACCTATCATTCAGAAAACGGGCTGTGGAAATCTGCTCTCATTCTCAAACCACCTGTAAGATCTGGAGAGCAGAAATCTCAGGGGCTTGTTCTTAAAGAAAGAACAGGGAGTAAAAGAAATCTTTGCTGCCAATTCAGAGCAAAACCTCATACAATCAGTGAGCGCACGTGAAGGTTGGCACTGTCTTAAAAAAGTGAAGAAGACAAGACTAAAAAGGACAGACAAAACAAGGATCTAGTCTCTGTTCCTTTGAACAAGAAAAAAAAAAAAAAACCAACCAAATACATGATTGGTTTTCCAAAAGTCCAGGCCGTTTAATAGCTTCCCAAACTACAATCCATAAAAAACCAATTAATCTCAGCAACAGAATCAATCTCACGTACATACTGTTGAGCAAAAGTAACCAGACATAAAATGAGTATCTACCACTTGTTTCCATTGAAGCGAAGGGCAACGGGGACAGGCGGGACCTTTCAGTAGCGACTGAAATGGTGGCTGTCTTGATGTCGGTATTGGTTACACAGGTGTATATTTTCCAAAACTCAACCTAAATACTTATCATCTTTACATTTTTAAATTGCGTTATAATTTATATTCATTAAACAAATGGAAGTGACCTTCAAGGAGCGCTCTGTGGAAGGCGGGGCAGTGGGAAAGAGAAATACAAGCGGGTCTCTTCGCCGTGGGATTTCTCAGAGCCTTCTCTATGTTGAGGTGTTCTGTAGCTCTCGAAGGAGAGTCTGTAGGATGCAGTATTTTCTAGAACCCATTGCTCAAGAAACATTTCCTTTTCTCACATGTAGTAGCACCATAAGGCACTAATGTTTCAGAAACCGATAACTCTAGCCTGGCAAAACATTCAAGCAGCGGCTGTGAATACCAGTGCGGCCATTTAAAAATAACAAGTCAACATCTAATTTTAAACAATCATGTTCTGGTGGAACCATCCAGAATAAACATCCAGCATGTACCCCCATGGAAGGTTCATTAATCACTGGAGCAACTCTGTCCAACATAATACATTTTCTTCTGGAGTTGCAGCCTTTAACTTCCTCTGGCAGTAATTAGAGAGTAAAACCAGTCGTCTGTTGAAGAGCAAGTTTATGACAGGAAGCATCCATCAATAGAGACAACACCTACTTTTCTGTCCTCTGTAAAATACACGACTCAGACAAGGGGCATGAGGGCATTAAAACAGAAGTTAGAAAATAGAGGTCTTAGGCCAGGTTCCCCAGGAAGCTGGCGCAGACGGACTTGGGTTTGGCGGAGGTGCTGGGAAGAGCGCACCTGTCAGGAAGAGGAAGAGGCGGGACTCGCCGGGGGAGTTTAATTGTGATGCAGTAACAACAAAGGCTTCCACTGATCCCGATCCCGTGGGGAGTTCTGGGACCCGGTGGCTCCTCAGGACTGTCCAGCTCTAAGGCAAGTGAGCCAGACTCACACCCTTGCAACATACCAATCATTAGAGGTGACCTGCCCTGGAGATTTTCACAGGGAGAATCAGCTGAGAGTCATCGGCCACTCCTTCCAGCTGCAGGGGACAGGGAGTGCGCCCTTCTAAAGCGGGCGGGGCCGAGGGCCGAGCTGCATGCCAGCGTCCACTCCTGCGGCCGATCCGTTCCCCTCTTCCTCCAAGCCTGTGAGAAACCCTTCCTACCAAGTCTAAATCCCACGCTACGAGTAGGCAAGCCAAGAGCCAAGAGTTTACCCACAGTGCTTTGTCCATAACACGTATTCCTAAAACTGCCATGAAAACTGCAAATGATCGGATGGTTATTAACAAAGTTATTTCACAATATAAGCCATATACCAGGCAACTCATTGGCTAGCTTTGCCATAACTAGAAACCTAGCTGTTCTTCATGACAGATGATAGCATGAGTACACCTGATTCCTCTAAGAAGAACTAAAACACAGCAACCCTTAAAAAATTAACATCGAACAGCATTCGAGTCGCTTCCCACCCCTGCAGTTTTTTTAAATCACATATCCCCTTGCTTATTTTAATCAAACTAAATTAATATCCCATGGGACAAAGTAATGAAAAAGGAGTTCGAGATTCTAGATTTGTCCCTGATTCTGTTTTTTAATACATGCTAACAGTCAGTGCATTTGTTCCTTCAAAACATGCCTACTGAGGACTTCTCATTAGAAGATGCCATGCTTGGTACTGAAGGCACAGAGATGAAAAAGAAGTGTGCCACCTAATAAAGACAGGCATGCGCAGAGGCGCTTATCAATCAGCCACACATTCATTCAACAAACACATCGAAGCACCAGTTGTGTGCCCAACCATGAACAAGGTGAACATGGCTCTCGCCTTCCTGGGGCTTGCCCGCAGTGAGGAGTGTTAAAATGGAGACCGCAGAAGGTGCCGTAGTGTTTGTCTCCCCGTGGAAGGAGAGCTACAAAGAGCCCAGCAACCGTAAGCTCCATAACAACGATAACGGCAACTAACCTTCCGGTTCTTAAAATGTGCCGGGCGCAGATTGTAAATTTATATAACTCTCCCATCAGCCCTGAGGTAGGTATTATTTCCCATTTCCAGATGAGAAAATTAAAGCGAAGAGAGATCAGGTAGCTTCATCAAGGGCACAAAGGTGGTTAAGTGGCAGCAATGGGATTCATGGGCAACATAACTTTGGAACTGAGTCTTGAAAACCGACTAAAAGTTTGCCAGGCAGACAGAGAAGCTGGGGGAAGAGCGGGGAGCTCATTCCAGACATGGAACCGCAAGGAGGAAGGCTTGAAAATCGTTAGAAACCTGCAAGTTTGTGTGCATGTAGGTTGCTTGTGGGACAGGAACAGGTACCCCGACCGGAGACGTGGGAGGGGGCCTGTGGGGGACAGCCCCAGACGCGTCACATGCCTCACCAGGGGGAGACTGAGGGAATGTAGGCACGAGCTGATGGGCGTGGCTATTGTTTTTTAATTGGGACAAAAAGTGGCTAACGTTCGTTAAAGGCGTCGTAGAAGCCAGACACGGGCTAAAACATGTACACGCTTGCACTCATTTTAGCCTCATTATGGTTTTTTGAGGGAGGGGCGACCATTGTCTCATCTGCCAGGTAAGAATCCTTGAGTCTTAAAGGAAGCAACTAGATGGTCCAGGGTTCTACCTGCCGAAGAGTTTAGAGCCAGGATCCCACACGAAGCCTGTGTCCCAGAACGGGGGAGAGTGGCCAGGGCGGCATGCCCGCTGCCGCCCAGGAGACACACGACGAAGCCTTTCGCCAAAGCAGCGTGAGCTGTGGGCTAGGGAGGAGATCTGAGAAATGCGTACACAGAGGCGGCCCTGCAGCCGAAGCGCGGGCACTGGGAACGACGGCAGAGACGTGGGTAACTGCCCCGTGTCTGAGGAAACAGGGAGCGGAGAACAGGGGTGGAGAGAAGCGCCCAGGGCGAGCAGAGGAATGACAGGGAGCAGAGGAGGCGCCGAGGCCGAGGTCGCCTGCCGCCTGCGTCAGGGATGGAAGGCCCCTGGGGCAGCCGGAGATTTAGGTCCGGAGCAGAGGAGAGTAATCAGCTCAGAAGGTACCCGTTTGGCCCCAAACAGGTCCAAGTCAGGAGACTAGCTGCATTTGCCTGGGGAGAATGCAGAGCAAGAAGAGAAGATGGTGATGGAGAGAAACCTAGAGAAACCCAACTTTTCAGGGGAAAAAAATCTATCTCCTCTGCACAAATAAGGAGCTCTGTGTATGTGTCCACGTCCATGCCTACACTCGCCTGCCTGCTCTCGGAAACCCGGCAAAGGGCTTTCCCCCAGGCAAGCAGGCTGCCGTTGGTGTTATTCCGAGCAAACAAGTTACCCTCTTTCAGATGTGAGGGTCTGCTGAAAAAAATAAGGTAGCTGGATGGCGTATGTATTTAACCACAAATCAAGACAGTGCAAACAGTTTCGGAGTTCTCGGCCCCAGCCTGCTTGGCCTCCGGGAGCTCAAGTCGCCAACGTGGGTAATTCCACGCCAGGCGCGGGCACTGCAGGCTTCTGGAGGCAGCAACCTGCTCCCAGGGACCCGTTCCCCAGGGCGAACCCTCCTCTAGCCTTGTTGGTGTCTTCTCTTCACCCTGCACACCAAGACACATCCCAGGGCAGCTCACCTACCTTAGCCACCGGTACAAAAGGCGATTTCTCCAGTTTCTCTCTTTTTCAAACAAAGGAAAACTTCCCAATGTGAACACGTGAAAAGAGAAAAGAGAGCCTGTGCAGTCCGCCCTCCTGGCTGTCGCTACCTCGCAGTTTATGACAGAGTCAGAGGGAGGTCTGACGCCAGGGACGAGGCAGCCTGAGAGCTGGCTGGTCCATTCCCCTGGAAACCACGCGTGCCTGGGAGCCGGCAGCTCTTCTCCTTGGCTGCGCGATTTCTTTTGTGGCTCTGAGAGCGGCTTCTGGATGATTGAATGATGTGTCAGTGTGTGCCTCCCTGAGGCCAGCCACCAGGAAGGGGCAACCCTGCCGAGCAGGGGTGGGGAGGGGAGAGGAAGCCAACGGGGACCTGGGGACCTGGGGACCTGACAGCGCTGCAACTGGCTCGACCCTTCCGTGCAGTTTTTGAAGTCGGCAGAACAGAAATCAAATTACTATCGCATTATGCTGGCGGAGGCTCGGGGAGAAGGGGCTCTACACCAGCTTAATTATTACGGGAGACGGGGCGACTCAGAGAGCGGCCGTGTGTGGAAGGTGCGGAGCCGGAGGACACATGTAAGTTCTCCTAGTCTTGTGCTGTATTTTATTGCTGTGTAATTTTCTTTCTGGCTTGACATCATGCAGGGTCGAAATGCAGTCATTTGACAATGAGAATTCCTAGTGTGGAAAGTTGTTCGTCTTTGCCTAAGACTTTTTTTTTTTTTTTTTTTTTTTTTTTTGGTCTTTCATTAACGAAGCAACATAATACAAGCTGAAATTTCTGACAGCAGCCGTGGCAATTTAGCCTCAGACAGGACTATAACCCAAAGTACATTCAATTACTATGGGATTAACACTGGATGTATTTTTAATTGACTTTCTTAATGTAGAAGGCATGCTACCCCGCTGTTTTGGATTGCATGCTATTTTAATCCTGCGGCGGCTAGCCTAGTGTGAGCAGCGTAACCCACAGAATGAGATAGAGATGAAGGAGATTCCTGGTAGTTACAAACTTTTCTTTTTTGGCCAGGATCACATTTTTCTCCCCGAATGCTCAAAACTCTGCAACCTCTATGCTAAAAGTTCATTCTGCTTTTTTTGACCTTGTTTTGGAGAGCACAATGAAACGAAACAGAGGACTCCACTAAAATTGTGAAGGAAGGACAAATAAAGAGTCACTGCGGTTCTTTAACTCCTGTTGTAAGCATGGGAGGAAAAAAGCCGGCCCCAGGAGCCCAGCAGGTCTACCAGCGTCAGGGTGACCGAGTGTGGGGACATAAAAATGGATGGTGAGCAGAGCCTATATCTCGTTTTTCTACACTTCATCTGCCGCAAGTTCCGGCGTAGCCATGGATATTCTTTGTGAAGAAAACACTTCTTTGAGCTCAAGTGCAAACTCCTTAATGCCACCGAGTGATGGCACAAAGCTCTACAGTTACAGCTGTAACTCTGGGGAAGCTAACACTTCAGATGCCTTTAACTGGACAGTGGACTCGGAAAATCGAACCAACCTGTCCTGCGAGGGCTGCCTCTCGCCGCCCTGCTTCCTCCTTCACCTCCAGGAGAAGAACTGGTCCGCCCTGCTCACGGCCGTGGTGATCATTCTCACCATCGCGGGAAACATACTCGTCATCATGGCTGTGTCCCTAGAGAAAAAGCTGCAGAACGCCACCAACTACTTCCTGATGTCACTTGCCATAGCTGATATGCTGCTGGGTTTCCTTGTCATGCCCGTATCCATGTTAACCATCCTCTATGGTGAGTGGCGTTAGTTTCCCAGCCGTACCCACACCAGTTGTGAAGAGCATGTGCATGTCATTAGCAGATGAGCCAGGGCTCAGGGGCAAAATAAACACAAGGCTCTGTTAATAAACAAGGGGACCGTGTTACGCTAGTTACTCAAACTTCAGTCTTAAAATGGGGTTTCGCGTATTTAAAAAAAAAGAAAAAAAAGCAGACAACCTATTACCTGTGATCACTGGAGAGTTCTGTGCTCAGAAATATGTCCGTGTTACGTAGAAATGATTATAAATGCCCCGATGGAGTCATAAAGCAGTAACTTCTCTGTCATCCTGAACTCACTTGATTTCCACTCCTTTCTATTCCAAAATATCCCAGCCTTTGGGACAGAGCAGTTTAATCTTTGTCACAGTTTTCGGTACTTGCAGTGAAGTGAGAAACCCTTCCCAATTACCTTGGAACATTTGCAGAGGAACATCGTGGCGCAGTGGGTTTAATGTTAAAATATGCAGAGTCTCCAATAGGATAAACGAATTACTCCCGGATTCATTGTTCCCTGCCCAGAGAAGCTCATTTGGACCGCTGCCTTTGAATTATGCCCACAACTCTTTAAAAATGCATATGCATAAGCTCTGCGGGCCTGGTGTGGAGGAGGGTGGAAAACGAACGGGAAGAGGTTAATCTTGCTTTCTTCTCAACAGAGTTTCAAAGAGTCAGACCTCTGAGCGAGTCAGCCACCGCCGGGGCGGCTTCGGCTGGGAGCAGAATGTGATATTCTTTCCAAATTATGAGTAATTCAGCCAGATTTCTCCTATGAGGGAGACAGACTGAGAATATTGAGACCGCTGACACAGGCATGCAGAGCTAGACACAGGTTGAGTGCTGTCTTTCAGAGGGGATTTTCTGGCCAAGTCCCCGGGGCTGAAAACCTGTCTCGGTCCAGCCCCGGGGCGCGGGTACGGGGAGGTGAGCGAGGGCGAGCACGCGCGGCTTGCGCGGGCTGGGAGGGCTCCTTGCAACTCCAGCCCTCTGGGCCGCTGCACGGTCACAGCCGGACCACTCCGTTCGATTCGCCTGTCGTTTCCCGGACACGCTGGAGAGGTCCCGCCTGCCTAAAACCGCACCCCCAGCCGAGGCCAACTCCAGGCGGGGCGCGGGGCGGGCGGGGGGGGGGCCGCCTCTCCACAGGGCCTGTCCGGGAACCCAAGCGCCGAGGGAGTGGGGGGAAGCCCCCGAGCGGCAGGTGGAGGGGGGCGGGGGCGGGGGCGGGGCAGGCACCAGCCCGCCGGTTCGGAAGCGGGGACCGCCCGGAGCCTCCGGCTCCGGGGGCAAGGGCGCCCCTGGCGGCAGCCGCCCCGCGTGCAGCAGGTTCCCGCCCCGAGCGAGCTCTCCCAGCGGGTCCCCCGGGGGCGAGGAAACGCCCCCTCCGTGTAGCCGCTGCGGAAACCCGTACTGAGGCCTGTGGCTGCCCCGGGGCTGAGAAGGCGCCTCGCGGGGCCAGCATCAGTTCCGACCAGCTGAGCAGGGCTTCCCCCCCAGGGGTGGAAAAAGCTCTCCTTTCAGCTCCAGCTTCCTGCAACGATCTGCTGTGCAGGGCTCCAAGTTAGGCTTGCCTTCTGCAACCTTTCCTTTCCTGCTTACCCGTGGCTGCCTTTGAGGAGAGACCGTGTATTTGAAACATGGAGTTTGTTCCGCTCTGTGGGTCTGGACTATTGCAAAGAAAGGGTGGTTTTTATAATTTCCCCTCTCACGTGCACACAGAGCTGACACCATTGCTTATACAGGGCGCCCTGCTTCTGTCGATGCAGCAGAGGCTCGTTCCCTAATTCGGCAGGTGACCCCTCAGCGGTTCTCCCAGTCCAATCACGGATTCTTCTCCAAAGCTCCAGGCCGGCTCCCATGCGAGGCCAGGAGAACCGGGGCCTAAACAGCAGTTGCCCCCAGGGGTCCCTGGACCAGCAACAGCAGCACCCTGAGCTGACAGGCTCTTGCCCCGCCGCAGATGAACAGAACCAGAGCCTCAGAGGCAGGCCCCACCTGGGCGCCGGCACACTCGCTGCCGCTGAGAGCCACCACCCTGGCCCGACGCTCAGGACCAGGACGGCGGGCTTTACTTTACCATCCTCTCTACCTCCACCCCCGCCCCCCAAACCCCGCATTTGAGTTTAACCCCCAAAGCATCATGGGGTAATTATCTTTCATTTTCATAAGTAAAGACACAGCCTCATTCTGGACTTTTCAGTCATTTATTCCTTCACGCCAGTCGCATTTCTTGAGAGACTACTAAACGCCACCCCGGGGTAAGACTGAGCAGTTGCAACGGTGACTAAGGGATGGGCCTGCCCCGCTGGGGAAACCTGAAATGGGTGAGGAAGTAAGGACGGTGCACTGGGGGGGCGTCAGGGGAGGAGCCAAGAATATGCCATAGCTTATGGCCTAAGTAAATTAAAAACAAAAACATAAACAAAAAGATATGTTCTGTTAGGCAGAAGAGAGTGAAGGAGGCCCCAAGAAGATCCTGTTTACCCCAACACACTGACACAGCTCCAGCCGAAAGGACGTTTCAGGCCTGGGCTCACCAGCCAGTGACACTTTAATGGCAGGTCACGGCAGTCGCCATCGGGCTTTTCTGAGACAGTGAAAACAGCTTCTGCTGCCCTTGGCCGCCACCTGTGCCTTCCCCGGGACAAAAGTGTCACAGCTCCGGAGAACACAGGGGCCGGGGGCGGCGCCCGCCACTCCCTGTCGCTGACACTGACCTTCCGCCCCTAGGTTACCGGTGGCCGCTGCCCAGCAAGCTCTGCGCGGTCTGGATTTACCTGGACGTGCTCTTCTCCACGGCCTCCATCATGCACCTCTGCGCCATCTCGCTGGACCGCTACGTCGCCATCCAGAACCCCATCCATCACAGCCGCTTCAATTCCAGAACGAAGGCGTTCCTGAAAATCATCGCTGTGTGGACCATCTCCGTAGGTAAGTTGGGAACAACACCGCAGAGTCTCGTTTGAAATGGCGGTTTGCGCCTTCCAAGGAGACGCGTTCTGCTTTGTTGCGCCAAAACAGAACATCCTGAATGTCTTGTTTTGTTTGTTGCAAGATATGGGGCAACATCGTCATTATCAGATTGGCTTTAGGAATGAAACATCCATTCGTGTCACTGGCTGACAGTATAAATTCGCATTGCTTTGCACAACGAAGGATGCCTATACCAGTCGAGTCAAAGTCAGAAATAACTGTGACTTCCCGCCTTTTAAACCTTTTCCCCCATCTCACACTTTCAAATTCGCTGCTCTAAATTTTGAGCTCCCCAGATACCTCACCGTGGACTTGTGGTCGGCATGAGGACACAGAGCCCCAAACTAGAGAGCTCAAAACTTCCAGGGCCTAGGCATCAGGTGCTGTAACTCAGGGGGAGCAGGAGCAGGGCGTGCGTTCGAGGTCGGCATTTCAGCCTGCCTGGTGCCTCCGCACCCCTTCCTTCTTTTAGGATGCCTCCCTCCAAAAGAGGTCAACCCGCTTCCCTGGGGTTGGTGACACAGAGTCACGTGTAGCCAGCACCGACCTTGCGTCACACACCTCACAGTCAGGCAAGCCCAGGTCCCGGAAGCTTTGGGCCGCCAGGCCACCGCACTGGTCACCTCAGCAGGCTTGGTGTGTAACGGAAGCTCCCCCCCCAACCCGGGATTTGTTTTAAAGTCGCAAATCTTTGAAGGCAGAAATGCTGTACCTGCTGATGTCAGTATCTATTAATGTGAAAGACTATGGGATTTGATGGCAGACCTGAGTGTATCCGCAGCTTTGTTACCAGAATGCAAATTTATAACAAGCCAGCCATGTAATATCTGAAGTTTGGGCTCCTCGTGTTCGCCTTGCGACTTAGGGCGTAACCCGCAGAGCAGGCAGATCCATTCTGCAGGGGAGGAAATTGGGGGTCAGGAAGTGCAAGGCGCGCAGCGAAGTTTTTGTTTGATGATAATGTGAATACTCGCGAGTTATATTTGCATGGTTCTTGAAATCTGGAAAGGTCTTACCTGCTTTCTGTTTTAAACTACGCGTGGCAGCCTGAGGGGGGCGAAAATGAAAGGCCTTGCCACCCTTATTGGACGGACGAGGGCCGCGCACGGAGACCCGAGCTAGGGCCTGCCATCCGCAGAGGGGCTCGCCCCGCAGCCGCGCCCTGCCGACTGCGCGTGCACCTCCCCTCTGCGGGAGTGGCTCCTGCCCCCACCCCGTTTGTGGTTCCTGGGCCGGGGCAGCCAAGGACCCCTTCTCGTAGGAGCGAGACCATGAAAACCGCAGAGACCATAAAGGAACTTACAGACCTAGCTGGCTGCAGGAGAAATGGGAAGTTTGTGTGGCTAAAATCAAACTCTTTTTGTAAGCAAACTCAAATGAGAAATATTTCAGTGTATATGAAAAAGAGGACAACGATTGATCTCTTTAACATACGTTTTGATAAAACAGTGAAAAGGCAAACAATCCAAGAAAGAAATAAACTATATGAAAAGGATATTCACAGAGACATAACTTAAATGGACATTAAAGCACATGTAAAAACGTTTAGCCTCTTTAATAGTCGTGGAAATGTAACTTGAGATGATAATGCAGTACCATTCTTACCCATCTGATGGGCAAAATTCAAATGAGTGAAAACAGACGGTATGGTTTGGTTCACGGGTCCCCAGGTACTGTCATAACCAGTGTGTGTGGTATGAGTGGTTTGTTCTTGGACAGTCGAGCAGAAATTTATTAAAATCTCACCTACCATTCCCACGAGAGTACCTTTTCTACAAAAAAAACCCCCAAAAGTACATACAAGAATCTTTAACACAGCAATTTGGGGGAATAGCAATTTTGGAAAGAGTGGAAAGGTTAGGTTATGGTCAGATATGATTGGGTTATGGTCATTTTTATCTAAATGATGGATTATTTTGCGGCTGTTAAAAATAGGAAGTCGGAGTTATTTGATATTCATGGAAGAATGCCCATGATGTTAAGTGCAAAAAGCAAGTTTTGGAGAGGTGTGCATGATCTGAGCACAGTCGGATACAATAATAATAGTAACGATGTATAAAGATAACTAGGTATTAGCACGGAGAAACTGCTAAGAAATCCCACATTTGCCACGAAGGCGAACTTGAAAAGAATGGCAGGACTGTTGTATTGTCCCTTCTGTACTTCTGTATAGTTCTGTCACAAATACGATGACGATGGTGACGAAGTGCTGTGGAAAACTCGGTTTCACCTGCCAGTGGGAGGGAAGGCTTTGAGGAGGAGTGGCTGACCTTCAGGGTCTGCGAGGATGTCGCGGCTGCAGCCGGGTCACCGATCACCGATCCCTCAGCTTTCTCACTCTAGTTATTTCTGAGAGGGGCCGCTTCCTGCCCGCTGCTCGCTGCTGCCGGCCTGGTCACTTGACTTTTCCCAAGCCTTCCATCTAATGCCGAGGAAAATGAATACAATTACAAATGAGCCCCATTTTCTATTCGCGAGCTTTCTATTCTGAGCAACGGAGCAATGAGAGAGGAGACCGATGCATTCAGTTAAGAACGGTCCCCGGATCCTCTGTGCACTTCATCTTCCCTTCACAAGCCCGATATTCATGACCGGAGGGGTACCTGCAACTTCGCTGCATGATACACAGTGAGCAAACCCTTCCTCACGGCGTTGGCTTTGCTGCTGCCACAGGAGAAAAGGAAAAGGATGCTTCTTATTCCTCAACCATCTGTAGCAGGTAAAGGCATAAATCAGGCAAAAAAAGAAAATGACTGTTTTCACATTGTCATATTTTGACAGGCAAGCAAAGATACCAATTTAAATTTTGTTGCACTTATTTCATTTCAGAAATATATTTGTAGTTCATGGAGGAATTTTGAAGTATAACGGCTCTGAAAAGATTTGTTCCTCCCCTCAAAGCCAAGCATGACCACGTACTTTGTGCATTATTCCTCTCAAAGAGAAAACGCGAGCTGTGCCACATTGATTTGGGGCCTGTACCTTTCCAAACTGTGACAACAGTGCCTCAGTTCTAAACTCAGTGCCCAGGTCTCTGGGTGGCCCGTCTGGCCCTCGGGAAGGAGGCAGCCCACCTGCCCGCCTGGACAGGGCAGATGCGTTAGGAAGCTTCGAGGGACAGTGGACAGGATGTATCTCACCGTAGTTTTAGTTTGCAGTTTTTTTATTTAAGATTTGGAGCATCTTTCCATGTTTAAGAGCAAAGTTGTGTTTTGATTTCTACAGTTGTTGCTCACAGTTTTTTGCTGTAGAACTTGGTGTTGATCAGCAAGAAGCCTGGGTTCAGATGATTCATTCTGCCACTTACAAACTGTGTGATCGAGAGCAAGTCACTGAACCTCTCCGTACCTTTGGTTTCCATGGAATGAATGATGGTAGTAACAGCACCTATATTACGAGGCCATTTTAATGATTACGTGAATCAATACTGTGTTTGTATCATAAGTGTTATAAGTTCACATTATTTGAACTCTTTTCTGTCAGGTTCTTGGTTTTTTCTAACGTGAATTTGGGGGATTCGCTCTTAGGCTGTGTTGTCCCACGTTTTTTATGCATTCTCCGTGTGCAACTTGTCACTTAACGTGGCTTATGGTGGCATTTCCCACAGGGATTTTTATTTTTATGTATGAATGGTTTTTCTCCTTTACAGCTTCTGAATGTGAAATCATTACTAAAATACCCCTTTCCACTACAAAATTACAAAGGAGCCCTTCCATATTTTCTTCCATGACTTTGATGGTTTTGTTTTATAGCTTTGTCTTTAAATGAAGTAGAATTTAATCTGTGACTTAGTTTTATTTTTTCTACCTAGCAGCTTATGCCAGTACCATTTATTTCCCCATTGGTTTGATACACCATCCTTACCACATACCGAGTTGCAATATATGCAGGGTAGGGCAAAAGTGGGTTTACAGTTGTGAGTACATGAGTTTATTTTTGTATTGTTACATAATAATTATTGTATTATTTTCTATAGGAACAATTGTGAACCTACTTTTGCCCCACCCTGTATTTAGATTTGTGTCTGGACTTTTTCTGTTCTAAATACCAGTCTGTCTTGCACCTGCTTTCCATCCAGGATGTAGAATTATGGCTCCCTTATCTCTTTGATCTGGTAGCCTTCCACTGTTCTTTTTCAGACTTTTTTCAGCCATTTTCATTTGCTTCTTATATGAGTTTTAGAAACTCAACTTCTATTAGCTTCTATTGGAAAAAAATAATTGCTTTTTATTGGAATTGTGTGTAACTTTATAAATCAACTCTTTAGACTGTTTGGCTGGCATACGTAGGTACTGGTCTGGTTTCTCTTTCTTTTTTTTCTCTATTCTTTTTGGAGTGGGCGAGCAGCCTCAAATTCTATATGGAATGAAGTGAATATATGTAAACAAATGGAATTACTAAAAATCTTAACACTGAGGGTTTAAAAATTGCATGTACATTTAGGTCCAAGAGGAATGATCATTCAATATGCACGCTTAATTTTTCTATCATACCATATTTTCTGAGGGAAATGGTTAGAAAAATACAAAACAAACCAGCTGTACAAAATCGGCCCAGAACCAGCCGGCACTCCAGGGGCCTGTCTCGGAGGTGCGGCCTGAAGCAGAGTGTCTGGGAGCCTGCCTGGGGGCCCTGCTCTGGGGCCAGGCAGGTTCCTGTCTGCCTCGCTGAGCGCCAGGTCGCAGCCTGAGGAGCAGGCGCCAGAGACCCGTCAGGCACCTGTTCCCGTCCCAGTGCTCAGAGACCCCCGGTCGGTGAGCCCCTCGCCTGCCGGATGCAGAAGGAGCCTGGTGAAGGATTAGCCTAATGGGCCTTCCCCTTGGCTTCCCCAGCTCCGCGTTCTCTCTCCTGGGCGCAATGGCGTGGCCTTCCCCTTTGTTCTGTCTTTCTGCCCGGCCACATTGCGTTCTCCTACCTTGCACTGAAGGGGGGCCCGCCCAGCCTGCCGTGGAGGAGGCCAGTGACCGGGCGCAGGTGCGCAGGGACGCGGGGCAACAGGCCACCAGTCTTCCCAAGAGCGCCGCGGCCCCAGGGAGCTGCTTCGAGCTCTGCCACCTCTTCCTCTTGTCCTCAGAGTGCAGTGGTACTGTCCCCTTCTGCCCGCAGGTGCAGGAGAATGTAGGGGGTGTCCCTGCTGCCTGGCCGGCTCTGCTGGCATTTAAGAGCCCCACATCACAGGACACCCCACTCTTGGAGGACAGGCTGTCCTTCAGGAGACTGGCTGGTGGGTAGGGGGCTGTTTAATGGCCCAGGCAGAGTGACAGCTGACTTCTCTCCGCCTGGCAGACTCTAGCCATAGCTGTGGGACAACATGCTCAACAAAACAGCCGTCCGTAGCGCGCACCCTCCATGGTCCCTGGATCCTGGTAAGAAAAATGAAATGATCCAGCGATGAAAAGGAAACACTCTAGCCTTGGCCAGACTGTTGGCTTGGCCTGCTTCGTGGACTAGGAGGTGCCTTCTCTGTGGCTCCTCATTCTTTTAAGCAAGAGGAAGAAGGGGAGGCAGAAGGGGAGTGGGCCATATGTTGCTTCTGGCCATTTCCAGCGAGGACTAGGATCCCCGTGGTGGACCCTCCTGCCCACATCCCGCCTTGTCTTTGGGGGCGTCCCTCAGGTGTCACCCCTTTGGGAGTGCCCCTCCCTGGGTTCCCTTCTGCATGCGCAGCCTTTGATACACAAGCCACTCCCCCTAGACCCTACTGACCTTGGCTGCAGTTCTTTCTTGTGTGGCTTTTGGCCCCTTTCTTCAAGTTTTGTTGCTCTATCACTGAGGTCCCATCTGCTTTCTGTCTTCCAAAGACTCCTCCGTCGTTTCTGAAATACCAATGAGAAGGACCCATTTTCTTTGCTCAGGTTGTTATAATTTGTTCTGATTGATGCATTGTATCCTTTTTAATCTTCGAATGGAATTCCAGGAGTGAGGCAGTACAGACACATGTGCTTGGATACTATCTTGATCCACCAAAGCATTTTATACATGTATATGTGTGTGTATGTTTTTTATCATTCCTTATTATCCTTTTATACATTTATTTAATTCTGTGGGTTGACCTCTCCTCATCAATATTGTCTCCTTCCTCGGCTTCTTCCCTTCCTTCTCCGATCTTTCTCTGCCGCTTTTCCTCTGACTCCTTAAGTGGTAGTATTCTCTAGAGATCCATTCTCCACATTCTCACTCTATTCTCCGTTCCTTTGCTGGGTTGTTTCCATTTCCATGGATTCAGCTATTAGCAGAACACTGGTAAGCTGATCAATCTATATTCTAGCCCACAGTGTTGTTCCCTGGGGCTTCAGACTCCTGCAGGCAACTATCTGATGGAAACTTCTAGCCAGAAGTCCCACAGGAAGCCCTGCCGTATTCTGTCAAAAGCTGGACTCACTGTCTGCATCTCTCCTCTTGAAATACCTACCTTAGAACATGGCGTTAATGTCTACTCAGGCTCCAGACGCCCGGGATCCATCCCTCCCCTTCCGCCCCTCCAGGCCAAGGACCAGGCTTTGGTTTTCATGGGCTAGTTTCTTCCTGCCTCACTCCCCTCCTTCCGCCCTGCCCCAGCCCTCGCTCTCCTGCGCTGCTAGAGACATTTTCTCCTCTACAGGCTTTTCGCTGTCATTCTTCACCTTGTCACTGAAGTCAACTGTGTAACGTGCAGATTTACCTAAACGCTCTCCTGTTGGAAAACCTTGAATGACTTTGCTGCCTGTAGGTTACCGATGCTTAAGTGACAGACAAGGCCCCTGTCATCACGGTCCTTACCCACACCTCTGTGTCCTCTCCTACCCCTTTGCCTCACAAGTGGTTCTCTAGCTACACTAATCTGCCCGTAATTGCCACGTCATGTCACCTATACTTTTCTATCTTCTGCTTCCCATTCCTTCTCACCTCCTCTCCTGGCTGATTTTGGCTTTTTCCTTTGGCATCACCTCCTCCAGGAAGCCTTCTCCACTCATCCCCTCTCTCCAAGGATTGCCCTGCTCTGGTTCCTGTATAATCAGTCCTTCCATGTATTACCTTCCCATGTGTCATGCCACGTGTATTCCCCCACCAGACCAGGAATTCCTGCAGAACAAGAAATAAAAAACAAAACAAAAAAAGTTACACCTCATCTTCAGCCCAAAGTAGCTCATAGCTGATGCCTCTCCAGGAATGCACGCGTCCCAGAATCAATTCTGGAGTCTGACATTGAAAGATCCTTTAAGGAAGTTTATTTCCTTATGTGTTTGGGTTCAAAAAGCAATTTTTAGATAGGCTTTCATACAAAGTATGGGAAAAGCAAATATTTATGTAAAAAGACTATTTTTACTTTTTCACTTTGTGCCAACCATGTTGTAGTTACGGGGTCTGTAAGAAGGAGATGTTGGTGCATTTTCCCCCACCAGCTGCTGAGCTTTGGTTTGGGATTTTAAGGCTTATTTGGAACGTGAGCAAGAATCATCAAACTCTAAGCCAGGTTCTCTCTCGCCAGACTGTCCAGAGCCTCTCGGGGTAATTTCCCTTGACCTTGGCTTTTTTGAACAGCTATGAGAAGGGGTGTGATTTCCTCCTGGATGGCTCCCAGGGCTCCCAGGAAGGGTCTCCCCATTACACTAGTCATTAGCGGGGTCTCCACACTCTACAGTCCCGGCCTTAACTTTGCAAGTTCAGATTTCTTTTCTCTTTTCCTGTACCGCGGGATGATCACCCTCTGGGAAGTTGTCTCACCTTAAACCAATTCCAGTAAACTGACATATTTAATACATAGGTATCATATACCCAACTCCTGGCTCCACTCACCTGCAAGGCAGTCCCTCCTGGGAGGGCAATTCTCCCAGAAGACCGTAGAAAAGAGCAACATGCAGCCATAGTACAAGCCCGTGAGGGGCCCGGTGAGGAGTGCGTGAAGGTACAGGCACGTAGCAGAGAATGTGATGCATGCATTTCACACTTTTTTTAAAACATGAATTAAAATATCAGTACACAGAAAAAAGCGTACCATCTGATGGAGAAAGACCAGTTGTAAGAGAAAACAGGATTTGCCTTTGTAACAGACTCATAGGCAGAGGGCAGGCTGACAGCTCTGGGAGGGCGGGGTTGGGGGTGGGGGGAGCGAGAAAAAAAGAGAAGGACTCACGGGCGTGGGCAGCAGTGTGGTGATGGTCGCCGCGGCGGTGAGGGGAGGCGGGGGCTATAACGGGGGTAAATGGTACCGAAAAATACAACCCAAATGAAAAACATACAGAAATTCAAGGGCAAAAAAATGCAAAGAACTCTGCAGAGCTGGGGGTGAGGGCAGGTTGTATGAAGATGGAGATGTTTGAGCTGAGCTTTGAAAGACGAACAGAAGTTGGGAAAACGGAGAGTGAGGCAGAATTTTCCAAGAAGACAGAATAATGTGGAAAAAAGACATTACGATATAGCTTGATAAACAGAAGATTGAGATATACGAACTTCAAAGGCCTTTCGAGGATATTTTTATAACTTTATTACAGTAATGAATTGCTCTTTTCCACTCTAGGGATGTTTGTCTCTAAATAAGCAAGACCAGTTGTCTAGAATTAGAACATCCTTCCCCTGAGCAGTATTGGAGTAATGCTGAAGATTTCTTAGCTATCAGACTCTTCTTTGATCTTTCCTCTCAGTCATCAAAATAGTCTATTATATATTATATTGCAGTTTTAAGATCAGGACTTGCTTACTTTCGTCCTGTGATAAGTGCTGGCTGACTTTTAGAGAATCTTGGATAAACAGAGATGTTTTTAATCAGAAACATCTTCAAACCTTTCTTCTAGAAAGTCACTTTGAGAAAGATTTCTGCAGATGAAAATTTTGCCCATTTTTATTATAATCCTTCCTGGGTTTAACTCCAGAAGGCGGTATTTTCTGACCTTTCCCCGTTTTCTGAGCCTTCGCTTGGCTGAGGGCAACCGCCTTTGTGTCTGCCACAAGGAGTCAAGAACCAGGAAGTACCCCAGCACTTTAAAATATCACCCTAAACTTAGTTTCTAATCTGTCCTCAGAGTTATTTTTAAATTGGTACTTGATTTCTGGAATTAGGACTGTCGGGGTATGAAGGTGGGAAGAACCTTCTTGCCCAGTTCCTATTAGAATGGGCCTGTAGGAATAGTTATTAATGCTTGCCATTGTCTCTGTTTCCAAAACATCTTCAGGACGGGGAACTAATTGGTCTCCTACATTACCCCAACTTCCATGAAATGGATTCATCGTGATTTTTTTTTCATATTCTTATTCCTTTTTTATTTTAAAATCATTTTTCAATTTTTCAGTTCCACTTGACATACTGTATTAGTTTCAGGTGTACAACCCAGTAGTCAGGCGTTATTTAACTTACCAAATGACCATCCCAATAACTCTTGTACCCATCTGACACCCTACATATTCATTACGGTATTATTGACTATATTCCCTCTGCTGTACTTCACATCCCCATGGCTACTCTGTAGCTACCAATTTGTTTTTAATCCCTTTACCTTTCGCACCCATCCTCCCAATTCTCCTCCCCTCTGGCAACCATCAAAATGTTCTCCGTATATCTGTTTCTGTTCTGCTTGTTTATTTCGTTTTTTAGATTCAATTGTTGATAGATACGTATGTATTGCCATTTTGTTGTTCATATTTTTTATCTTTTTTTTTTTTTCTTCTTGAAGAAGACCCTTTAACATTTCATGTAATACTGGTTTGGTGGTGATAAACTCCTTTAGCTTTTTCTTTTCTGGGAAGCTCTTTAGCTGTTCTTTGATTCTAAATGATGCTTTGCTGAGTAATCTTCGGTGCACATCCTTGATTTTCATCACTGAATATTTCTTGCCAATCCTTTCCAGCCTGCAAAGTTTCTGTTGAGAAATCAGCTGCCACTCTTACGGGCGCTTCCTTGTAGGTAACTGTTTTTCTCTTGCTGCTTTTAAGATTCTCTGTTTGTCTTTAATCTTTTGCATTTTAATCGCATGCATCTTGGTTTGGGCCTCTTTATGTTCATCTTGTTTGAGATATTCTGCATTTCCTGGACTTGTATGTCTATTTCCTTCATGAGGTTAAGGAAGTTTTCTGTCATTATTTTTTCAAATAAGTTTTCAATTTATTGCTTTCTCTTCTCCTTCTGGCACCCTCATGATGCAAATGTTGATACACTTGAAGTTGTCCCTGAGGCTCCTTACACTCTCCTCAATTTTTTGGATTCTTTTCTCCTGTTGTTGTTCTGATTGGGTGTTTTTTTCTTCCTTATATTCCAAATCACTGATCTGATTCTTGGCTTTATTTACTGTACTGTTGATTCTCTGTAAATTATTCTTCATTTTAGTGAGTGCGTCTTTCATTTCTGATTGCTTATTTTTTGTGGTTTCCATGGCCTCTTTTATGCTATTGGAGTTCTCCCTAAGTTCATCTACTCTTCCCTTAAGTTCATGAGCATCCTTAGCATCAATGTTTTGAACTCTGCATCTGGTAGGTTGCTTGTCTCCATTTTGTTTAGTTTTTTTCCTGAAGTTTTGTTCTTTTAATTAATTTCGGGCATATTTCTTTGTCTCTGCATTTTGGCAGCATCCCTGTGTTTGTTTCTATGCATTAAGTAGAGCTACTGTGACACCTTGGCTTGATATTGGCCTAATGTAGTAGGTGTCCTGTAGGGTCCATTGGCACAGCCTCCCTGTTCACTTGAGCTGAGCACTTCAGGTGCATCCAGCCCACGTGGGCCATGTACACCCTCCGGTTGTAGTGGAGCCTTGATTGCTGTTGGCATGCCCGTGGGAGGGATTTACCCCCCCGCTGATCAGCTGCAAGGACTTGCTATGACCACCGTGGAGGATCAGCCGTGCAGGAGCCCACCCCATGGAGCAGGACTCACTGCACCAAGGCTCTGGTGCCCACTGAGCCTGTCCCTTGAATGTGTCACTTGCGGAGGTGGTTGGGTGATTCTCCCATGTGCTCAGAAGCTGTCCATCAGGTGCTCTGGCTCTGGGGCCTCCCAGGAAGTACAGGCCAAGATCAGCCATTGCCTGTGTTCTGCCTGGGGCCACCTGGCATGAGCTACAAAGTGATCTGCAGGTGGCTGCTACTTGTGCTGGGCTGGGAGGTGCCCAGGCAAAGTGCTGGGACTGAAGCCACTTAGCAAGAGGTACAGGGTGCTCAGAGGCCAGATGATACATGTTTGAGAATTTTTAGGAAAGCCTTAATCATGAGTCAAGACAGGCCATTTGTATGGAAAAGCCACTGGAAACAGCATGGATGGGACAGTAAGCTGAGCAGGGCAGGGTCTCAGGAAATCACCAGGGTAGGGTGAACTTTGATAGCCAGTTTGATGGAGACTCACACATAGCACCTGCCTGCCAACTCTGTGGAGGAGGGCTCGGAACAGGAACAATGGCTTCTGCCAGCTCTTCTGTCTGGGGAAAAGCTGTCCTTCCAGCTCCTGCCGTAATGCCAGACAATTCAGTTTCTCTCCTTACGTCCCTGGTGCCATTTGAGCTGCTGCACCAGCACTGAAGGTCAGAGGCGGTGCAACTGTGTAAGTCCACGCTCAGGCCCTTTAAGAGGAACTGCCTGGGACTCCAGAAACCCTCCATCTCACTCAGCCTCAATCCCCACTGGTTTTCACAGTCAGAAGTTACGGGACTTGTCTTCCTGGCACTGGAACCCTGGGCTGGGGAGCCTAGTGTGGGGCTGGGACCTCCCCAGGGGGAACCTGTTAAGCCAAGATATTCCTCCTGACGTTTATCTGCCACAGGTGGGTGTGGGACTAGCTTATTCCGCACCTTTGCCCCTCTTACCAGTCTCAACGTGGCTTCTTCTGTGTATCCTTAGTGGTAGGACTTCTGTTCAGATGGGTCTGGATGATGGTTGGTCTGTAGTTTAATTGTAATTTTGATGCGGTTGTGGGAGGAGGCAAGTCCAGTGTTGACCTGCTCCGCCATCTTGGCCAGAAGCCCTCCTATTCCTTTTTAACTCCCAAGTGAACCATTGTAAGGATTTATATAAATGACCACATTTACAGGTTACACTCCAAAAGTTAAAACATGACCAAGTTAATTACTACTGTCCATTTGGTTCAACACCACCTGGTTTATACATTTGACATAGGAACTTCAGAAACCACCCAGCTGACATAGAAACCAAAGGCTTGTCTAACTCAGGGGCATTCTTTTCTCTCCTGATACAGCCATTAACTGATCTATTTGGTAAAGTAAGGGCTGTTGCTTATTAAAACTTTTTCCACCCAGTAAAAGATATTAGGCCCTGTCTAGAATAAAACTGACCTTCATTTATTCTGTTTGGCGAGCTGGCTGTTGTATCTGTTTCCATTTTAGGCACTGGCTCTGAACCCCTGGGAAATGCCCATGGTGTGTTACAAACTACGTACGCATAGTTTCTCTACTTAAGGGAAAAGGAAGTTTCCTTTTATGTTTCCCAGCTTCCCTAACACACTCCTGTTCACATCTACCAGTGTCCTGTTGTGTATCCAGCCATTCTACTCAGGCACGATCATTCTTAGATATATATTGAGCCAGTACGTGCTGGATGCTCACAATACAAAGGCACCAAACCTGCAATCATTCTGTTTTTAACAGACACGCTCCCTGAATATCCTTGAAGATAGTACCCCTGTTGGTTCGTTTGTCTCCTTAACCCACATAGGAGAAAAAAAAAAGAGTGTATGTATGTTTAACCACATACAGGATCTCAATTATATTGGCTAAGAGATTCAATAAAATGAATGAATTTTAACAAGGGGAGAGAAAGGAAAAGAAGGAAGGGATAAGGACGTAAAGGGAGGGAGAAAAACCGGGTTTCCCGAAAGGCCTTTGTGTATTCCCTGTGCCCCACACCCCATGGCAACTCATCCTTAAAGTAACACGTCCACCTGCCACCCACTTTTGTGCCTATCAGACCTCACCTGGCAAAGTACAGCAAATGGAAGTTAGGATAAACATCCGTACAGTAGCTTTTCCAGGATTTTCAGAGATTTAGTGTCTGTTTCCATAGAAACAAGCTTGGAGAAGCTGGTCACAGGGGGAAGCTAAGAATGAGAGACATATACCATGAGAAATTCATGCTCTAACTTCAGGCAATATCTAAAAGTCACGCGTTTGTCTTTTTTCATAACGTGGCGCTTTAAACTCAGCAGGAGAGAGCCTTATTAACTCAAGCTGGAAATATTTTCATTATGTTAATGAGATTTCATTTCTGAGTGTTTATATTTCTCATAAAAGTGAAAGCAATTACAGCGACAGCGTTAACAGAGACTGCGCCTCGGGGGAATGGCGACCTTTGAGACTCTGGTTGCGACCCTCCGAACTCCCGTTACCAGCCCCTCCTCAGTGAACTGCCCCAACCCGCACTTACTCGGCGGCCTGTTCAGAGGTATTTCCTTCATGTTTTGCCAAACCATTTTGTAAGAGTGTTAAAGAACAGTGAATGAAAGACTCCAAGAATGAGCCTGAACTCTGCAAGCAAAATACATTTTCTAATCGACCATATTAAGCATGTTCAGACTAGTTTCCACAACCATATGAAATAAACAAAAATAATGACCCATAACTGAAGACAATTTCACTGTTGGGCGAGAACCTACTTTGTTTCTATAAATGATGTCTTTCCTATAAGGAAACACTGGAAGTGCGTTCGAGTCACTGGGAAATGTACATTCCTAGGGACTATTCTCAGATAATCTGATTCAGTAGGAACGGAGGGGAATCCCAGGAAGCACGACTTTTACGATCAGTTTTAAATTTGGATAGATTTTTTTTTCATGAATATTCTCATAGATTGCATTGCATATATACATTTTAAAATTTCAGATTTGTCCATTGCATGTACGCTTATTTGCAAGAAACCACGTACGCTCTTCCATGAGTAGCCCACAGAGCTGTCAGGCCGTGCAACAGAGCAAACTAGGTTTTTCACCCCTCAAAGCAAGGTGGGGCCAGGTCTTACTTGTCTTCGAGCTCAGCACCAGCATGGTAGGCACTCAATAAAGGCTTGCAAAACTGACCATTGGTGAGCTAATCCCGGTTTCCTCGGGCAGGAACATTGGTCTGGACCCTTTATGATCTCTTCTCACATTATCTTTGACAGAAAAACTAAACTTAAGAGTATGACTTTGTAGAGTAGGTTTTACTCCGTGTTGGCCAAGGTAATAAATTGCTTTCTCACATGCCAAAGAGCACCATGATATTTGAAAGATGTCACTGCCGATCAATGACACAATGCCAGAATTTAAGAGGAAAAATGAAAGATACAACTAAAGTAATTTCCCCAGGGCTCTTTTGAAATAGTTTAGGAAAAATCAGGTCTCATGTGAGATTTGTCTAGAATTGAATTATATATTGATAATCCTTTGCAGCTCTATGATTTCATTTTCTACTATTTAATCTCAACACCCAAAATTGTCAGCAAGCCTCTGAGCAAAGATAATTTTTTTTTCTAGTAGCAAAGGACCTTTAACATCACGCTCAGAGCAAGGTGGGTATCAAAATACAAAGGCAGGCGTGGAAACTTCTTACCGTCTTGACCACCTGTGGTGTATCTATAACGCCAGTCTGTTCGCCTGTCTGGAGGATATACTAACACTTCGTAATTCTTTAGAAATAGGGTTGGTTCTTGGGTGAAGCAACTAAATCGTTCAGCCTAGAGAAAGAGTAATGCTAAGCGGTCTATTTTCAGGATGATTTGCTTGTTTCCTTTTCTATTACGGTTGAATGCAGAGCAGATGACTGATGAGTTATCAGCCCCGCCAGTTGACTCAGCTGCCAGAAGTGAGACTGCAAGGGTGTCAGACCCGAGGGGACCCAGGGGCGGAGGGTGTTGTTCTTCCCTCCAGCCTCCGCGTCAAGAATCGAGTAGATACAAGGCAGGGTTTTCTGACTGATTTCCCTTGCTTTTTAGGTCAACGCTGCCCTTTTTTAGTGTGTGGGCATCTAACAGATTTTTTCACAAGGACAAAATAAGAAATCGGAATTAGGTTGCATTCCTAGTTTTGGTTTTTGGTTTTTGTTTTTTTTTTTTGGACGCTTTTTCAACATGAAGCTTCAAGCATGTACTGAAGTTCAATTACTGGTAAGTTGAAATAATTCTCACAATGTTAAAGATCCTGAAAGGTGAGAGGGAGAAGGGATGATGGGTTTAGTTGATTTAGTGTGAATTATACAACGATACACTAACAACAGTTGACGTCACAGCGTCCAGTGCGAGGTCCTCCGTCCGTAACACCTCAGCGCGGGAGGAAGCTGCTCTGGCAGACTGTTGGGGGCCAGGCGGCCTGGGCTTTTTGGATTTTGTCAGCAAGAGAGCCCCGTACGGCAGCCATTTTCCTCACTCTCACAATGAGGAGCTTGGACGACTGATTCCTGAGCTCCTTGTCAACTCTATAGTCCAACAGTTATATAACCTGAACCTTGAAGTCTTGGTACTAAATGAGACTATTTAGTGAGATCCCAAGCAAACCTTCACAGGAATTTAACTTATCTTTAAACCCCTGGTTTGTCTCTACTATTATTAATTTTAGCCCCTTTCAGACATAAAAAGTCTTCAGATTAAAATGGAATATAACTGAAACAGCTCCAGGATAAAGAAATCTACCTAAAAACTCCAGAGTTAATTTGCACAGTAGGTCATTATACTAATAGAGATGCAGGGTATTGAGCCAACCCATGTTTTACATTTTTTCCTTTTTATAAATAAAAATGGAATAAGACAATAGCATTTGAAATATTTTAATCTTAGAACCATTTTTCATGTTTTTGTCCCCCATATACAATGTACTTCAACAAAGATAATATTGTTTGTGCTATTCTATATTCGGATATTTTCACATAACGTTATATTAACATGAGGAGCTTGGACTACTAAGTTCTTAAACTAATTATTAATAATTTCCATTTTTCCATGTGGGCTTCATAATTATGATTATAATGACTGCAAGCTCTTCCCTCATGTTGGTATAACACTAAATCTATTAGTCATTCTCCTAATTCTGCTTTTAGTTTTGACTAATAAAGTAGTATATTCAAGAAAATAATTTGGGGAAAAAAATTATCTCTGGCCAAGTAGCTCAGTTGGTTAGGATGTTGTCTTGATATACCACAGTTGTGGGTTCAATTTCTGGTCAGGGCATATACAAGAAGCAACCAATTAATTTATAAATAAATAGAACAACAAATCAATGTTTCTTTCTCTCCTTTCTCTCTCTCTAAAAAATCAATAAATAAGATTTTTTTTAAAAAAACAGTCAATTAACATTTGATATGATTTATTTTATTCTGTCCCTACAGTAGTCTGCATTTGCTTTCATTTGCTGATAATTATCTCAGGTGTCCCTTTGGTAATTTCTTTACTTTTTTCTATTTAAGAAAGTTTTTATTTGATCAATTGAGAAGTTGCATTTTATTTTTAAATCACAGGTAAAAACATGCAGTTTTAAACATTTTTGTTGTAACAGCGAATTTGCCATTTGAACTATTTTTAAGTATTAATTCATTGGTATTACATTTGCAATCTTGTGTAACGATCACCACTATCTGTTTCCTAACTTATTACCCCAAACAAAACTCTAATCATTAGCAGTCACTCCCCATCTCTTCCTACTTTGGCCCCTGGTACCCCTAGTCTACTTTGTGAATTTGTTCATTCTAGAGATTTACTTAAGTGGAATTATATTTGTCCTTTTGTGTCTGGCTTACCTCATTTAGCATGTTTGCAAAGTTCATCTACATTGTTGCATGTATCAAAACTTTATTCCTTTTTATAACTAAATGAGAGTTCACAACTTGTCCATTTTGTTTATTGATGTGTCTGTGGGCGGACACGTGGGCCGTTTCCAGCTTTTGTCCGCTGTGCAGGAGGCTGAACTAAAGTCGGTACACAAGGGTTGCTTCTCGTCCCTTTCCCGTGCTTTTGTTGACCAAGGAGTGGGACTGCTGGGTCACCTGGCAGTTCTCCATCTAGGTTTTTGAAGAACTGCCAAAAGATTTCCACAGTAACGGCAACATTTTGCATTCCCATCAACAAAGTACGAGAGTTCCATTTTCCATCGGCAAAGCTCTTTATTTTCGGTTTTTTATTGCAGTCCTAGTAGTGTGAAGTAGGACCTCATTGTGGCTCTAATTTGCATTTCCCCAGTGACTACGGTCCTTTCCAGTACGTATTGATCTTTGTATGTCTTCTGCGTTCATTCAAGCCCTTTGAACATTTAACTGGGATGTTCCTTTTGTTGAATTTGAGGAGATTTTGAAATAAATTCTACATACTGAAACTTGCAGATAGGATTTCCTAATATTTTCTCTCATTTATAGGTTATCACTTTACTTTCATAATGTTCTTAGATGCACATAAGTTTAATGTTGGTGAAGTCCAATTTGTCTCATTTTGTTGTTGTTGTTGCTTGTGTTTTTGGTGCCATGTCTACTTCAATCCTTTTTTTATTTCTTTAACCTATTTTCCCTTTTTACTTCCTTCAGTTTCCTTAAGTTACTCTATCACCACAAGTTATATTATTGAACAACCTTGGAATTAAAAAGTGAACATTTTTGCAGAAAGTTATTTTCCTAAATTTCTTACTTAAAAATATTTTAGTCAGCATTGAAAATATTCTGTTTGGCAATGTTAATTTAGCCACGAGTAACTTTTTCTTCCATCTTTATAAAGATGTTTTAGTAGCTCGTGAATGTGGATGTGGCTTATAAAGCACTTTTGGATGATTTAAGGACGAATAACCACTCTAGCCTTGCTTAGGGAAATGCCTGAAGATAAACAATAACAACACTGTGTAAAGGATAAAACAGAAACTCAGAAGTAGGGAATTTAAGATATATTCCCTATGAACAGGCTCTCTCAAAGAACTAAGTGTAATGATTATACATACATCTTCTAGGATGCTGATCCCCCCATTTAAGAAAAGTGTTCCATAGGTAGTATGTAATTCCTGGAGCTGAGGTTTGCTGAGGGTCATGTGGCTGATTCCTCCACACGCGTCATCTGCTGAGTAGCGTTTTGTTCTGGACAGCGCCATCGCCCTCAGGGACCTTGGACAAATATTAAGCCCCACTGCCGGCTGTTCGAGCTTTGCCTCCCCTGCCTTGAGGGTGCATTTCCAGCCATAGAGCAGCCTGATTTCATTCCGCTTGGCTCTCTGGCCCAGCTCTGGCAGGTTTGCATGTCCGGGGATGCTAACCTTTCAGATTATTTAAATGCTACGTGATTCCTGAAGTCTGACCTTTCTAGGGAAAAGACATCCCCATAGCTTAAGAGAGAGGAAAAGAAAACATGTTTTAAAATGGAAACAGAATTTTCATTGGCAGTCTGTTAAATGCACAAATTTACGATCTGGGTTTCCAATTCATTGCCTAAGAGACCAGCTACTTTAGGATGGACCATCTCTTCCCGACAGTTCTGGACAGTTGATGAACTCTCCCTTTTACTTCCCATTTTACAATCTGGGTGTTTGGTACTTCAGTCAGGACAAGGAAGGTTAAAATTGAGATTTCAAAAATCTTCAACAACTTGTTTATAAGGTGTATCACTTTTTAAATCCCTTTACCCTCCCAGTCTAACAAAATCTCTGCTGCATTCCAATAGTAGAGACGAAGACTGAAGGGCAGGCCTTAGATTTCCCTTCACTTGCAAGGCTTCCAGCTTAGCCGACCGCGCGTTCACGGGTGCCGGCCGACGACAGGACGGCCTTAGACCACAGATGCCCTGGAATAACAATAAGCAGAATATTTTGTTTTCTGACCCTGGGTGCCTGAGCCCCGATCCCCGCAGGGGGACGCCCGGGGGCCCTGAAACAATGACACAGGGTGCATTTCAGTGCAGGGAAGGACCCCGAGCTTCACGAACCTGAGTCGGGTGTGACAAGCAGTACGCAGCCGCCCTCTGCTCCCGAAGCAGATGCAGCCACTGTCACTGGGGTGGGGAATGTTCTGGAGGAAGAGGAATCAGACATCCATGGAGAATCGGCTCCTCACAGTTCTGCGCTGTGCCGCACACGCCCACGCGTGCCAGGCTCTTCCACAATGTTGATATGAATTCATAAACGGTAAGCCACAGAGCAAGACAGGTTCACCTTGAAAATGGCCCCACGACTAATCATTTGTCAAGATATCAGCCTTCACATTCCGGGAGGAAGGTCAGTTGGCACCAGCTTGTAGACACAAAGTCGATATAAAGTATTTTAGATGTAAAATCCGTGCCAGGGACTTTGCTACTCTAGGCCTCGCGTACAGTAAGCACTTCAAGAGTAGCTGTTGTTATTGTTCTCAGTTCCAGATAAGGCTCAACAACTAGTTTTTCTTTTCCTGCATTTGTTTTCCTGTTTCTGGACTCAGACCTGCCCCACTTGGAAAACCGTTACACTGAGGGTACATGTCCTATCGCCTCATTCCCTTCAAGCCTTTGCCCAGATGTTGATTTCTTAGTGGGACCTACCCTGCCCCCCAGCGGTGATATTCTCTCTCATCTACACCCCATCGATTGGACCCAACTATTTTTCTCCAGCCTTTCTCTGTAGCTTCCTTTATTTAGTACCTTCTGTTATGTAATACGTTCACTTACGCTTTATCTTCCGCTTCCCTCACTGAGATGTCCATCCCATGAGGGTAAAGGCTTCTCGTCCAGTTCACTGATGACTCTGCGGCCCCAAACTCAATGCTTAGCCCGTGGTCGGCGCTCAATAAGTTTGTTGAGTGAGACAAGGAAGGCTCAGAGAGACCAGTCAGGACTTCACCACTAACAGGGCAGCACTGGGACTCCAATGCGGGTCTTCCGACTCCGAGGCCATGGCTATTTCCAGTGTGCAACACTGACTTCCTTCTGCTTCGCACTGCCCTCGCGCCTCAGAGGCCCATCCGGGCTCGCTCCGCCCGGGAGCAGAGACACGCCAGGAAAGGGAGGGCGGCAGAGACGGGAGGATCTGTGGGGCCGGGCTGGGGCCGCGGGACAGGTCAGCTTCATGGGGGAGCAGATCAGGAAGCAAGTGCTGGGTCCAAATGCACCTGCGCGAGCCAGCCTCCCGCCGCGGAGCTCTGGGAACCCAGTGACGTGAACGGTGAGTGTCTCGTCTCCCCGAGGCAGGGCTGCCCAGAGTAACAAACCCTTTCTAGAGAATTTTAACCTGCAGAGCAATTTAGAAAGCTCGCACCAGTGAATCCACGTAGGATTTCCAAGGTAGGGGCAAAACAAAGATAGCAGAATCTTAAATAATGGAGTGTGTGAGGGAAAGACGGCAGAAAGGCCTCAAGGGAAGGCTAAAGAAAGCCCAGAAAAATCTTCCCTCATTCTGATCATCCAAATGTTTTCATCGCTGCTAGTGGCTTTAGGGAGCACTTGAACTCCAGAGTTATGTATTTCCCAGCCTGTGATAATACAGTTTTCTACATATTCTGAAATAGTGACATTCAAATAAAATTTTATTATATTAACCAAATGAAGAACTTATTTTTTTAATTTCTTGCCTTACTATATAGGTCTTTGCCTAATTTGTTTGTTATTGAAAACATTGCATGTAACAATAATACGCACTCACCAACTTCTGTCCTATTTAGAAAAACTTAAGCTCCTTCACACAATTTCATTCAAAGTTTGATTCCAATACTTGATAGAATCCACATTGAAGGATGAAGCACGCCACCGTTCACTTCAACGGTCCATGGACTCTGTGGATTTCATCTTCTTAAAAGGCCTCCATGTTGATCAAGCGATCAAAACAGGGCCAAGGTTTTTATATACTCATTAAATATACATACCTATCAACCCAGTTATCTGGAGTGGGACACTTTAGTGTTTGATTTGAGGTATTCCGCAGAATTCAGAGATATGAGCTATGTAGGTAAAGATTTTTAAAACACCTCAAGGGCTTCCCATTGCTTCGAGGCTGACTTCAGACCGCTCTCCCTCGGGGTGAGTGCTGGACCAGGCCTTCTGCCCTCAGACACCCGCCCCTCTCCCCACCCTCCTTTCACCTGCTCCTTGTCTCCCCTGCAGCCTGCCTCGGCTTCCTCTACTTCCCAGACTTTCGCTGGCTTCAGGGTCAAAATCTGTATCGTTCGCCCTTCACTTCGCTTCCTACGCTTCCTTTAGGTTTGGCTCCGAGTTTTGTAAGCTGGCGTATTTTCCCACTGGACCTATTATTACCAGTTGGAGGACACTCAGGTTCAGTGAGCCAACAGAAGTGACAAGTTGTCTTGCGAGAGTCCACTTAATAGAAGCCACTAACAAACAGTCTCCCAGTGAAGGGTCAGCCTGTTTTTGTTTTCCCATTTTCCTTTCTTATTCCTGGGACTTTTCACTGCGTGCCTATATGCCAGCTTTATCTATCTTAAAGTGGATTCTACTTCTGTTCCCTGCTAATTTTCCTTGTTCTGTTAATGTTTTATTAGCCTTGATGGTAAAATAGCTTATCTTCCCTAATAGCACATTCATTTGCATAAAACTTATCTTCCACGGGGCTTATATCTATACTCTTGGATTATGGTACCTACCACAGAGTAGACCCTTAATGGTTGAAAGAATACACAGGAGAAAAAAAAAAAGATTTTAAAAAGCTACCAGTTGTGAGCCTGTCTCCTCTAGAGTGTGATATGCTTAAACTGATTCATTCAGAACTGCGTAGGCACTGCCTTCATGCTGTGAGACCAAGAACACTTCCGGAAGGACGGTTGTTTTATTAGAATTGAGTCACATCTGGCAATGAACTTACTTGTCGCCTGGTTCTTTATTCTGCATGCTTGAACAGAGGTGTTTTTGAAGTCCACAGCTAATTTCTGATGTAAGGAACCAGCAGGATCCTAGACCACTAGCCCAGAAACAAAACTAAAAGACAGCCAACAGCAAAAGAGAATCTATTTTGGTTTTATATAAGAGGTTAACCCCGTGTATACTCAATACTCATCATTCTTCTGGGCTCTTTGGCAGGAGGCGCAGCCATAAAACTGACAGTGACGTCAGTTGGGGAATGAGTGATCCAGGAAGTTTTGGCAATAGAGATCAACGAATCCGGAGAAGGAACCTCCCCTTTGGAACTTAGGACCCACAAAAATGGACTCTTCCACCTCTTATGAGTGCCAGTGTTTCCCTTTTCCAAACGCTAATTTCACCAAAAAAAAAAAAAAAAAAAAAAATGTGTTCCACCTGCGTTAGTCTCCACAGGCCTGATAACAGCTAATGGCCCTGAGCTATTACTTCTTCCAGAAATGTGCCTTTTAAGCAGAGAGCGCCAGAAAGATCGAGGTGATTGATAGATACAAAGAACTGAGTCTCGGATGGGAAAGTTGCAGGAAGGTGAGGGGGGAATCTGAGGAGAGGCCTTGCCAATGTCTCCCAAACCCCGTCACCAGAGCACCTTACTCCTTGCCCACAGCTGGTTCCGCCGGGGTTGTGGGGAGGAGCGGTGTAGTGTTTCTTGTTGCCGCATCATGTGCCTGGAGGCGCTAGGAATTGAATAATGGTTTTGAGGAGAAGGAAAGGAAAATTTTTATCATTGAAAAGTATGTCAGTGAGAAGGAAGCTGCTCAAAAGAAAAAAAATAAAATCACAGCCTTTGTACGTCAGCCAAAATTTTAGAAATGCCAGCACTCAATAGGATTTCATCTTATTTATTCCCCTTTTCTTGTTTCTAAGCTGTTCTCCTCCATTTCCCTCTGAACGTGGTGGCTTTCTTCATTTTATCATTTTAGCTCAGTTTTCTACCAACAGTTATGAAATAACCAGGACCTTTGAGGAGGATAAATTCATACCTATAACAAAAACACCTGGTGAGTCTAATGTGAAGTAATCAACTTTTTCAATCCAGTGATTAAAAAATGTGTATCTGAATTTGCATTTGCTGGTAGAGTTTCTCCCTGGGAGCTAGCCTGCCGTTCATTAGGCGCGCCGTGCTTTTCCTCGCTGCCTGCCTCACCTTCTCCCTGCCAGCCCGCCGCCTGAGTGTGCGGCTCTATGTCCCTCTAGTCCGGTGCTCGGCAAATGCAAAACAATTAGCAAACATTAATCACAGTCACCCAGCAGACGTCATTATTTCCGCCGTGGAATCTGTCAAGGTCAGCCACGGATGGCTGCTCATGACCACCGTGTGGACAAACCGGGGGAGGGGGGAGGGGCCTACGACAAGATTCATTTTAAGCAAATAAAACATGCTCTGATTAGGAGTTCGCCCTGCCTCATTGGAACCCAATTAAGCCAACTTGCAGAGGAAGGTTCATTTGAGACCCCTCCCCTGAAGATCTAGCTGCACCAGCGGCGCAGTTTAAGTTTGGCCGCTTTCAGTAAAGCTCCCTTCTTCCTTTGGAAGCCGCAACACTGTCTTCCTTTCGAAAGAAAATAAAGGTGAGGGCCCTGCCACCCCCCTTGCCACAGGCGTCCCCGTCCGAGACCCCAACACATACTCACGCGCACAGACCCACCTACCCACGCACCATACCCACGGGACAGTTGCTTTAACATCACTGCGGGATCTCTTCTTAGATCAGCCTAACTATCGTGGAGATTTCCGTATGTTACACAGCAACGCAAAGTAGCTTCCGGCCTCAGATTAGAAGTCTAGCCAGGGCTGACCCAGCCTGTCAATTTACCAGCCTGAGCCACACAGCCGCCGACCCAAAGCCTTAAGCAGAGTGAGAAAGGCAAATATGTAAACAAACAAAAATATGTAGAAGCTGATGGAAATGCCGTGGATGAACAGGACATAGCACCGTGACAGCAGTAATGGGTTCTATTTAGGGAAAGCATTCGGGGAAGGCTTTCCTGCCCATTCTTATTTTAGCCAAAACTTGAAGAATGAGAAGTCAGCCATATAATAACATTTGAAGCCTAGGACAAATTACTATAAAGCTTTTGTTGCAGATGTGTGCATGGGATTTGGAAAGGAAATCTGCCTTGCAAATAGGTAGTCACACCAGTTTCGTATTTACCCCCCACGTGTTGAGTACCGTCATCCCTTTAGGAAACAGGAAGTTTGGCAGAGTGCAGTGATTCCTGAACCCTAACACGGCTAGAAAAAAAGTACAGTGACATCTTAACCACAGATTCTTTGCTACAAATGAACGTAGTTAAAATTGCTGTTTCTTGCAGTGAAAATAAATTTCGAAAGCAGGATCACATCACGCACCCATCACTCAGAAATGCTGGCTGTTGGGTTACCATCCACAGAGAAGGGCATGAGATTTTCACTGTTTGCTCCTTAGCTATGGAGAGTGAGGGAGCTGAGAAGGCCGCCACCGGCCATCCGGGACGTGGTCACACTCTGCAAGGCCCTGTCGCGATGGACACGTTGGTTCCATTCTCACAGATCTCCAGGAAAAGGAGGCACACAAGGCACCAATTTCTAAACTAAGCTACGGTGGAACCTTGGTGGTCGCACGCAATTTGTTCTGGAAGGCTGTTCCAGAAGCGATTTGTTTGAGCATGGAAAGATGCATGACTGGTCACCCCGGGATCAGCATGAGTAGGTTGTCCAGTCGAGAACCAAAGTTTTGTTCTACAACCGAGACCTTTTACTCTGTGAACAATTTGGTCGAGGACCGAGTTGTTTGACCGGGGAGACATGCCAGAAGCAAGGTGTGACTTCTACAAGGAGATGGCAAGCTGGTTTCCATTTCTGTTAGAGCCAAACAAGGGATGTAGGCAGTTTCAACCACGGGAAGGATTTCTAGACAAAATGGAGAACTTGGCACCCGAAGGGAGGCTGTCGAACATCCTCCTCCATGATTTCTGTCTGCGAGGCAGTAGCGCAGGCGGCCCTCGCATAACACGGGCTTGAACTGCTGTCGTCCGGTCTGCTCACATGCGGACCCTATTTCAGTTGCCCCGCTCAGGGCTCACAGGGCAGCTGAGCATCCGCCTAAGGGGAGGGCCTGCTTAAGTTACACATGGATTTGCAACTGAATAGGCATTGTTCAGGGGTCCGTTATATATTCACTACCCACAGTCTAGCAATTCTCATTTATGTTCCTCATGATATCTCTAAAGGGGATTCTATTAAGTAATGTTCATTTTATGGAGAAAAAGGTTCAGAGAGATTAAGCAGTTTGCTTAACATCAAACGGGGTCCAAACTTGGGTCTTCTGCTCCCAAGCCAATGGCATTTCCTTCTATATCAGTGGTTTCAAAGTGGGTTCCAGTATCTCTGGGATGTTTCAGGTAGGTCAATACTAATTATACTTCTTAATATAATAATAATCTCCAAAGGAAATTAAACCACCTCAAAGAAATATCTGCACCCGCCCCCCTTCATTGCAGCGTTATTCACAATAGCCAAGACAGGCAACAGCCCAAGTGTCCGCTGATGAATACATGAAGATGTGATGCATAAACAATGTAATACCATTTAACCATAAAAAAGGAACAAATCCTGGCATTTGTGACAATGAGGGTAAATCTTAGGGCAATGTCCTAAGTGAAACAAGTCGGACAGAGAAAGACAAATGTTGCATGACCTCGCTTAGATGTGGAGCCTAAACACATTTAACTCGCACAGCGAAGGGTGGTTGCCCGGGATGAAGAGGAGGGGAACTGGGGACACGTTGGCCAAGAGGTACAGACGTTCAGTTACAAGATGAATAAATTCCAGGGATCTAAGGTACGGTGTGGTGATTACAGTCAATAACACTGTACTATATACTTGGAAGTTGCTGAGTGGAGAGCTTTGATGTGCTCAGTATAAAAACAATAGCAAAATGGTACTGATGTGAGGTGAGCAACATGTTAACTAATCTTATTACAGTAAACACTACGTGTATGTGTATCAATCATTACACTGTGTGCCTTAAACTCACACAAGGTTCAGTGTTAGTTTTATCTTAAGTAAAGCTGGGAGGAAATAGGGTGTCATTCACCCTTTCCCATGTCACCCTCTAAGGAGGGTACAGTGGGGTTTCCCAGAGGGTGTGCGTGTGATTAACAACAGGCCGAAGCAGAAACACCGATGAGAGCCCAGCTGTCTACGCTGAAGGCAGGCCCAAAAGAGATTCTCCAAACTGTAAAACAGTACCGCTATTTGATTCTCTCTGGAAAATATAATTATTTCTCACAGAAATCTTATGCTATGCAATGGGTTTATTAGCTTTCTTTTTAAATGACTTGATAAATCATTATGTTTGTGTTCTCAGTTTGCATTTCTAATGCCACAAATATTTATAGCTACAACCCACAAAAACAGAAACTCTTTAGAATCCTCCACAATTTTTAACTGTGCGAAGGAGTCTTGAGACCAAACCCTTTGAGAGCTGCTATCCTGCATGCCAGCTGCCTAAACCACCCCCAACCATCAAAAAACCAAAAAGCCAGGGTCAGTACAGATTGACCTTGACTGCCATAGTATTAAAATTTTGATGCCAGAGCTAAACTGAGTTTTCCTGTTTACCTCTCCGCACCGCCTTCCCCCACCCCATCTTAGTTCGGGCTGATGGGTTCGGGAATGACAATGCAAGGCCTGGGTGGCCACCTCGCTATGATAGGCCCAAGCCCCTCCCTCCTCTCAAATTTTAGAGTGCCTAGCCCACTGTGTGGTCAATTAATATTTGATTGGCGGATGAATGACTAAAACTGATCGCTCTCACACGGAGAGGGCCCGCTCTGCCGGACGCCTCTGGTAAACAGCCTGTGTGCTTGCTGCTAAGCCCCCAGCCGCAGGCCAGACACGGCCGAACTCAGCCCCAGCACGGCCAGGCGAGCCCGAGGGGCAGGGAGCACGGCCGGCCCGTGGTCCCGACCCCTGTGCGGGCCCTCCTCACCCACAAGGCCCGGCCCAGGCGTCTCACCCGCTGCACAGCCCTATTCCGGGAGATGCGAACCCACAGGGAGCCTTGCACCCTGTTATCCGCGGTGGCCTGCTTGCCCTTGATCTCATGCTGCCCTGCACTGCTCTCTCATTAAGATCACCTGTGTATCAGTTTTTCCCTGCAAAATCTTAGGCTTCATGAAGGTTCTCAAAGGTCCTTTGCAGGATCCACAGAGCCCAGCGTCTGGCTTGGTAAATTAAAATCACTGTAATCATAAGCGTTACAAAATAATTCAGAAACACCGCCTCACTGTTTTCTCGCCCACGCCCTGTATGTAAAGGAGGGAAGCTCTGTTTTTATTATCCCCACCTTACAGAGAGAGGCTTTCCAGGGAAGCCACGTGAGGGCCGCTGGCCAGTGATTGGCTGACTCAAGACACAAGCCTGGGGGTCCTGTGATGCCCTGTTCAGCCCCTTTCCTGTGCATACTTGCTTCATGCACTGGACAAAGGGCTTTGAGAAAAAGAGCAGAAGAGACAGGAATAGACCCCGGTCTCCCGATTCCCACTCAGGCACCGCGTCCCACAGAGGCGTTTCCAGGGGGATTTGGGCTGTTGGGGTGGTGGGCGCAGGCGCCGGTTCCCTGACTCTGCTTGGAGCTCCCTCAGGAGAGCATCCCAATTAGGCATCACCTAAGTACACCGTTTCCCTCTTCCCTTCCCATGTGGCTCATTGGCAGCCTCATTTACTGTGCTTTCCCAGCAATAGTGAAGGAAAACATTATGAACTAATTCAGTAAATTCAAGCTGTGTCTCTAAAATGTATTGTCATTTGCATGCATTATTACTCTCTGTCTTTTCTCGCCCCTTCCTTCCTTCGCTCCCCCATCCCACGAGCCTTCGCTACGCCCCTGGCGTCAGGGGGCTGCCTCGGATGCCGCAGGGGCTGACGGTGAGCAAAGGAAAAGGTGTCCCTGCAGTCACGAGATTACCTTCGAGTGGGTGAGATGACAAGGCCGGGAAAAGGTGTAAGGTGTCAGAAGTATGAATTAGCACAGCACGTTACGGGTGGAGGTGAGAGGAACCTCAGAGCTCTCCCTAAAGAGAGAAATAATTTGGGGAAGGCTGCTTCGTAGAGGGGGTGCCTTGAGAGAAAGGTGTCATGGCATAGGTCTTAAAAGAAATGTAGGGTACAGTTTGGGGACATAACCTCCTCGGTGGCCCCCACCTCCCCACCCCTAAACAATCACTGTACAGTCCAAGTGAAGGCAGTGTGTTCCCCCTGCGGGTGGAGCCACGACTGGTGGCCTTGTTCCCAGCACCCCACCAGCTGCCACCTCGAGGCCCCCGCTACGGAGAAATTCTGGGGCCACCACCAAGCGGGAGAGGGTTTCAGGAGGGAGACGGCATCAGAACTGGTCCATCACCAAGTGGAGACATGAGTCTGTGCTTCCCCTTTACTCTGTACCCTGCCCCCCCGCCCAGGGTGCTCCGGGCTCTTAGGAACAGCCCAGTGCGCCACCAACACCCCTTCTCTCTCTGACCTGCCTCCCCAAGGTATCCTCGGGGTCTTCTCTCCCATGACGACCTTCCTTCCACGGCCTGTCCCCTCAGGAGCCTCCCCTGCTGTGAATCTGTGACCGCGGCAGCTTAGCTGGGACTCACCATCATAGTGACCCCTCTGAGCTGTCCCAGCCAGCTCCCTCCCTCCCACAGCGGGGTCCCACTGTGTACCAGACAGGCCGCTAGGGAAAGACTCGCACGGGGGCAGACAGATCTTGGGAGCCCCTCAGATCCCACTAGCTAGTTAGCTGAAAAACCAAGCTATTTGGGCACCTTCCGAATTGTTCCAGGCAAAAGATAAAGCAGAGGGAGAGCACCCCATGACCACGTCAGGCATTGAGGGGGCCAGATGATCACGTTGAGAACAGGTCACCAAGACTTTGTGAGCAGGACTCAGTGGTTGGTACGGCCCGAGCACTAGCGGAGCGGTAGCGCTTCCTGCTGCAATAGGAGCCACGTGGAACCTGAGAACGGCGTGTGCGAGCGAGGCTGGCAGGCGAGAGCCGAGTGGCCGCCGGCGGGCCTGGGGGGCACGCGCGTACCCCTGCTGCGCGCTGACTGCCCGGACGCCCGAACCCCCCGGGCCCCGACATGCGATGTCCCGTGTCTGACTCATTCTCCAAGCTTTCAGGAAGAATGACTCCCAGACCTGTCTCCTTTCAAACAGATGGGAGAAAGGGTGTGATACGTGAAAGACGCGGTTCGGCAAGATGGGGCTGAGAGGATTCCTCTTTTTTGGTAAATAAACCTTTGCTCATGAGCATGTCGAGAAATACGCAGTCTAGAGGAGAACGCTGTCCCATGGTTTGCGGAGAGCGGAATTCCAACTATTAAAAACGGAAGGGGCAGTGGCCCTGGCCGGGTGGCACAGCTGGCTGGAGTGCTGTCCCTGACACCAGAAGGTGGTGGCTTCAATTCCCCGTCAAGGCACAGACGGAGCTTGCAGGTTTGCTCTGAATTGGAGGCACATACAGGAAGCAACCCATCAACTTTTCTCCCTCACATTGATGTTTCTTTCTCTTTTTCTTTCTAAAATCGGTAAAATGTATCCTCACAGGAGGATTAAAAAAAGAAAGAAAGAAAGAAAGAAAGAAAGCGGTAGAAGATGACAAGTCAAACGGAAGAATTTGAAAAGAGGCCCTGTCCCGTGTGACTCCAAGGGCAAACCTAGGCTCTGATAACTTTTTCAAATTCCATCGTATCGTTCCGGTTCTCCTGGGGTTTTGTGACGAAAGTGGGAGGGGGGGTGGACCTGCCTTGGGATGAAGGACGTGGGCGGCCTTCCAGGCGGCGGAGCGATGGCTCACAACCCGCGTTCACCAAGTCGGAATTCAGCCTCGTCACCTTGCAGTGCCGGGCAATCATGTAAAAGCCCAGCCTCCGGCTGTGGAACAGGAAGGAGAAGGAATTAGGGTCACAAGAGCAAGAGACTGCCTGCCTTTCTGGGGAACAAGGACAGGGATGATGAGTCTGCCAGCCTAGGCAGGGCACATGCTCACCACAGGGACACTAAGCATTCCCCCCAGTACCTGTATGTGGCCTGGGACAGAACACAAGTAGCCTTTTTCGTTACTCAGAAAACAAACGGGGAGGAAGGAGAGAGGGCAGTCTGGTTGCCCCTTTCCGTCACTTCCTGCTTTGCTGTGGAACTTGGCCAGAGCCTGTGGCGGAATTAATAGCCGTATTTAATTAAGGCAAGAGGCAGGGCTGTAAAATTTTACTTGACTTAGTTTTATTTCAAAATAAACACATTTTGACTACACTTGTAACCCCATATGCCCTGGATTGTCAACAGTGGTTGCATATAAGGATCACCCGGGTGTACTTTTGTTTTATTAATAAGGTGCATGCGGGGTCTGCGCATTAGTAGTTTTAAAGTGCTAAAACCAGAACTTCTAAGAATGGAGCTCAGGCAATGTAATTTTTAAAAGCTCCCCCGATAATTTTAACACGCAGCCCAAGTTGAGAATAACCGCTATGTAAAAAAGAAATGAGTTGTAGATGATAAGAATTTTAGTTTTTAACTATCTGTCTGCCCTGAAATCATGTCTCACTAGAGGCGATTGAAGCTTGGAGATTAAAGAATAAAAAAAGGAAGAAAGTATGAAGGTGCAGGGAGTCATCAGGGAGTGTGTGTGTGTTCATTTGTGTTCCATCCGTGTGTGTGCGTGCGCGCGCGCGTGTTCTTTATCCATAGGGCACTGATGGAATTCAGTGGTTACTAACTACATTGAGAGAGGAAACTGTCCTGAGAATCTGGTGAAAATGCTTTCTCCGAAACAATGTACATATATGCAAGTTTTGCAGATTTTAGGATTATCACAGTCTTCCTAGAACCAGTGTCAGGCCACCTGATATAGTCATAGACTTTTATAACTTCCATAAAGGGAACCGACAAGCAGATGACAACAATCAGCCATGAGACTCAAGAGACCTAAGGCTGGGGATTGATTTTGCCCCTGAAGTGCTATGTGATTCTAAATAGGCCATCGAAGCTGGTTAGGCCTCAGTTTTTCTCTAAAGTGAAATGTGTAGCTGTCCATAAAATGGTGTGGCTAATATTTTTACAATTGGGTTTAAAAAAATCATTTGAGGCCCCCATCCAGGTAGCTCAGTTGGTTAGAGTGTTGCCCGGATATGCCAAGGTGGTGGGTTCGATCCCTCATCAGGGCGCATACAAGAAGCAACCAATGATGCCTCCGTAAGTGGAACAATAAATCAATGTTTTTTTTTCTCTCTCCCCCACTCCTCCTCTCTCTCTAAAGTCAATCAATAAATTTTTTAAAAAAACTAATTGAGGGTAAATGAATATAGGTGAAAGTACTTTGAAAATGTACGATTTATTATTAGAGATACTCAGTTACTCTCAGAAGAAGCCCCCCATTTCATGGGTGACCGACAGGCGTCTGCAGCCCTCCCTTCCGCGCGGGTCTGCCTTGCCGGCAGGCCAGGGGCCACCGGGATTTCGCGGCGCCTGAGCCTCGCAGCCTGTACCCGGAGGACCGGAGGACCGCAGTCCCGGCCCCAGCGGCTCTGCTGTTCCGACCCCGCGCGGTGTCCCTTCTCCCGCAGCGTCTGCTCGTGGCCTCACTGTCGCACGGCCAGTACACTATTCTAATAACCTGAAACAACTCAGCATGGATTAAAATGCAAAAGGAATCCCAAGAAAATGAAAACTAGGGACCAAAATTCACTCTTTTTCACAAGAGCCCTGACGTGCTTGCGTCCTTCCCTTCGGCCTCCTACGGGCCCTGAGAGGACACAGGCCTCACACACACACACACTCTCTCTCTCTCTCTCTCTCTCTCTCTCTCCCCACCCCACTGCGGTGTTCCCCACCTGAGGTGGCTGCCTAGTAGAGTGGCCTTCTCATTTCCCAAGGGAACACTGTCACGGCAGTGCCTTCAGTCCCATGAGATGAAATGTAAGATTAGGGATAAAATCCATCTTTCGCAGCCAGTGCTTCCGAGTTCAAGCCATTTGTTTACCCAGACTGCAGTAAGGCCTAAACCGGAGGTGCAAACTTTATGCGCAAAGAGCAAGCTAGGGTCCCCCTGAAAGAGAGGCAGCAGCCAGGGCCTGTGTGTTTCTGGGTGTCAGTGTTTCCTGTTCATTGTGTTGTCTGAGTCGTAATGAAAAGACATAAAAATATGCAAGGACAGTGCAATGCAGATGCTGAAGTTTGATTGCTGTTTTCCACTCCTCGGAAAAGAATATCTCCCACAAAATGCAAAGTCACGTAGTGCAAGCTACTTTCTGTCTGCTCAGAAAGAAAAATGCTTTATATGCAGAAATTTCAAGTGAAAGGAAATGTCAGGTCTCCAAGAGCAGCTATTGTCAAACAAAGCAGCCAGCAAACGAGCGCCCTGCGACCGGCTGGCCGGCTCGCCACCCCGGCCCTGAGCCCGCACCCTCGCCTCTCAGCGGGCCTGGCATTTTGAACGGCTTGCTCGCCCCACAAAGCCTACCTCCGTGTCCTAGTTCCTGGATGTGAAATTCTGTCCCCTCTTTTATGGAGTGTGGCTTTCCCTGTCTAGTTATTCTTTTCACAAACCCTTGCTGGCGCTCCCCATGGAGGAGGCACTGGAAGAGAATGGTTAGGGAGGTACCGAGGATTTTTTTGTTCTCTGTAAAGAGGAACAGGCTGTCTAGAGCCCTAATCAGTGGGTTCTCCACCTCGAAATTAAGGTGCCCCTTCTAGACAGCCTGCCTGGGCCCTCCTGCCACATCCGCTTCGAAGGGACTCTTCAACCCCGGGCCACGGAGGCGGGGAACCTCTACTTCAGTGCTGTTGCTCTCTCTGCCTTTCCCTCCTTGACCACAGAAGGGGAGCCTTCCTGTGAGGGGGTGTGTGTGTGTGTGTGTGTGTGTGTGTGTGTTCTCATCTGAATTGCAAATGGTTGAAGAATTTGCTATTTTTAGGTAATTCCCATATTCTGGTTAATAGAAAATTGCCACTTACATGAATCACCAGGTCACAAGTAAATACGATAAAAAGCTCACAAGGTGGCAACTCCCTTTGCATTAATCAGGAAAGTGTGCAGCCCAGAGTTTAATAACAAGATAATATACCTGTTTTTGGATCAACGGTTTTTTGTTTATGTGTATCCTGACTAGTAGTAATGGCTGTAACGTATCGCATTAGAAAAGCAATCAACAGTTCAAGCTGTACAAAATTAAAATTAACTGAGTCCCTTTGTCACCCTGGCAGAAGCTACTAATTACACCCTTATTAACTATGCAGCCAACAGGCAAAATGCTTTTTAGCCCCTTTTGGGTTAAGAAGATCTGTTACATATTAACGCCCAGCATCTATAAACTGCGTGAAATAGAACAAAATTAGGAAAACAATGATGTTAATGCATTCAACCTGAACGATTCTGCAGAGAAAGCTACTCTAGTCAGGAGGATATCCACTCTGGACTACACGCGGTCCTGGGTCTCGGCATATTTGACTCATTGTAGCCTCGCCACATCCAGGGGATGTGTGCGGGCCATCCTCCCATGACAGGCAAGGCACCGAGGCCCCCGGGGATGAAGTTACAGGTCCGGGAGCAAAGAGCCAGGGCAGAGACGCAAATCCAGGTCTGCGTGCCACCACGGCATCTGCTCCAACCAGTGACAGCTACACTGCGAAACAAAGACCTTGTAGATGAGTACAGGAAACACCTTTAACAGGTACAGTTTCAAACGCTAGGAAAACAAAACGTACGTCTTAGAAACCCTGTCTTCACTTGCACGATCGAAAGTCTCCTGAAGGCCATCCCCATGTTCACTGCAGCGATATTCGCAGCAGCCCAGATCTGGAAGCAGCCCAAGTGCCTGTCAGTAGACGGGTGGATAAAAAAGCTGTGGCCCATTTATATAACGGAATGCTACTCAGCCACAAAAAAGAATGAAATTTTATCATTTGCAACAGCATGGATGGGCTTAGAGGTTATTGTGCTAAGTGAAATAAATCAGAGAAAGACAAATGCCATCTAATTCCACTTATACATGGAATCTAAAGAACAATGTAAATGAACAAACAATATTGAAACCGACTCATAGGTGCAGAGAACAGAGTGGTGGCTGCCAGAGGGAATTGGGATTTGGGGACTGAGTGAAAAAGGTGAAGGGTTAAAGAAGTACAAATTGGTAGTTACAAATGGTCACAGGGACGTAAAGTACAGCCTAAGGAATAGAGTCAATAGTGTTGTGCCCTGGCTGGCGTGGCTCAGTGGATTGAGCACTGGCCTGTGAACCAAAGGGTCGCTGGTTCGATTCCCAGTCAGGGCACAGGCCTGGGTTGTGGGCCAGGTCCCCAGTACGGGGTGCGTGAGAGGCAAACACATAGGGATGTTTCTCTTCTTCACTTTCTCCCTCCCTTCCCCTGTCTCTAAATATAAATAAATAAAATCTTTAAAAAAATAGTGTTATAATAACTATGTAAGGGGCCAGATGGGTACTAGACTTATCGGGGGAACGCTTTGTAAAGTATGTGATTGTCTATTCACTATGCTGTACACCTGAAACTAATACAAAATAATATTGAATGTAAACTGTAATTGAAAAATAAAATAAGAGCCTTCTGAAGGTAAACAAAACTGGTGTGCATCAAGAGTCTCAGAGGATGTTTCTCATGGAACCATAACTCTTCCATCTCTTCTTGGCTCCAAAAATGTTCCCAACCACAGGCCAGGGACAGAGAAGCGTGAAGGAAATGAAGAGATGTTAACCACACTGAATGTCCTTAAGAACAATTCTGATGTCATTTATCTCCACCTTCCAAGAATCCTAGGATGGCCTTGCTTGGACAAGTGACAAATATTGTCCATTAAGTCTGTGAAGAGGCTGGAAGCGGTTACTGAGAAAGCGCTGTGCAGAGCATCACTCTGGCAGTTACAAGTCTGCTCGCAGTGTCCTGTGACCTTGGACTTGCCGCACCTTTCTTTGCAGTGAGACCCCAACAGCTTACGAAATAAGGACATTTCAGTTAAGCCATGGAACAGACAGGAAGAGGAGCGTTTTAAGCGGCGTCAATTGTTGAACTCAACACACTAGATGTGTTTGTAAATAAACTTAGGGCATGAAAATAAAATAAAATAAATGGCATCATGCTGTTAACGGTGATTCTCTCTGGGCGGTGGCGCTATTCTCAGTCTCATTTTTGTTTCTTTGTCTCTGTGTATTCTCTTCAATTACAGAATGTTATGATGGCAGAAGTAGAGCCTGAAAAATTAAAGCTAGATGCATTACACTTCTTCATAAGCAAAGGCTTATATATTGGGCAACATAACATACAAAATTAAGGAATTATATATTATATATAGTTGATATATATTACATATAGGGATATATTATAATTAATATATAGCTATGTACTAGAATGCAATGTGGTAACTACATATCATAGTATATGTCACATAATAGAGCATAGCTATATAACATCTGTAAGGAAGTTCAAGAGAAAATAAAATTTTTTTGCAAGTACGATTTTCTTTGGAAGCACAGGAAGGGAGAGTTGATATCCAGTCCTTCGCGCGGCCACCGCTATGCGGCGCTGCTCTGTCTGCGGGTCCTCGCCTCCGCAATAACCCCATTTCGCCCTCTGTCCGACCCCAGGTATCTCCATGCCAATTCCAGTCTTCGGGCTGCAGGACGACTCCAAGGTCTTCAAAGAAGGGAGCTGCCTCCTCGCCGACGACAACTTCGTCCTGATCGGCTCCTTCGTGTCATTCTTCATCCCGCTGACCATCATGGTGATCACCTACTTTCTGACGATCAAGTCGCTCCAGAAGGAGGCCACCCTGTGCGGGAGTGACGCGGGCGCGCGGGCCAAGCTGGCCTCGTTCAGCTTCCTGCCGCAGAGCTCGCTGTCGTCGGAGAAGCTCTTCCAGCGGGCGGCGCCGCGGGAGCCGGGCGCCTACGGCAGGAGGACCATGCAGTCCATCAGCAACGAGCAGAAGGCCTGCAAGGTGCTGGGCATCGTCTTCTTCCTCTTCGTGGTGATGTGGTGCCCCTTCTTCATCACCAACATCCTGGCCGTCATCTGCAAGGAGTCCTGCAACGAGGACGTCATGGCCGGCCTGCTCAACGTGTTCGTTTGGATCGGCTACCTGTCCTCGGCCGTCAACCCGCTGGTGTACACGCTGTTCAACAAGACCTACCGGGCGGCCTTCTCGCGGTACATCCAGTGCCAGTACAAGGAAAACAAAAAACCGCTGCAGTTGATTTTGGTGAACACTATCCCGGCCTTGGCCTACAAGTCGAGTCAGCTCCCCAGGGGACGCAAACACAGTTCAAAGACAGACGCCCAGACGACAGAGAACGACTGCACCATGGTTCCTCTGGGAAAGCAGAACCAGGCAGCTGCGCGCACGGACCTCGTCAGCACAGTGAACGAGAAGGTTAGCTGTGTGTGAGGGGCTGGTGGCCGTGGCCGCGGGGGCCGGCACCCTGAGCAGGTTTGCACCTATGGGGGGAGGGGAGAAAAGAAAAGATAATAGGGAGACTGGAAAAAATCGGGCAGGTCTAGGGAGACCCACAATCCCACCTAGATGCCTCATTTTATTCCGTCAGTCAAAAGCAGGGCGAAGTGCCGCAAAATGCGCACTTCACAAACGTTCTGACAGCACTTCGGCTGGGAGGCTTATGCCGCTTATTTTTAACACTGTAAATGAGATGTCTTTAAAATAATTCGCTTTTATTGTGTAATGATTACGAGGCCACACATAAATCTAAAATGACTTCTATTTTCAAGCCGAAGCTTTGCTCTTACGTTGTCAGTTTTGAGCACGAGTTGGTCACCTCCTGCTGTAAATAAAAATAGCTATAAATAATGAGAATTTGGTAAATACAATGGCCTCTTAAAGAAAAATCCTCTGTGACACTTACCATGATACGTATTTAGAACAACAACAAGTCACTAAGAACAGTGTTATAAAGTCGGTCTTGCTAAGATACTTAAGTACAATACTTGACAACTTTTTCATTCCTGCTTTTTCATCGATGCCATTTTGAAGTTTTCACAAAGCTGCTGGCATTCGCTGCATTCCAGGTCGATGCTTCTCAGAAGTGAAACGGATTTTCAGTGTTATTGCCTAACTATCGCTGCTTTCCCTCCTACTACCGAATGTAAACAGTGGTCTCGTCCAGTGTTTGTCCTAGGAGCTCCCCGGTGAAAGGGATCCTTCCTCATCACCAAACACATTTCAAGAAGCTGCTTCTCCTCAGCAGCACCCCAGAGGCACTGGGCACCGTGCACACGCTCTCTGAGCATCGAGGTCACCGTGTGGGGACTGAGGAATAAACTCAGGGTTTTGGCTACTGACAGCAATAGCGTCTTAGGGCATCTCTAAAACGCAGATGACTCTCCCACGGGCACCCACCAATCAGGGAAACCGATGCTTTCGGAATAATCGCTCTGTATTATTTACTGTTAGCTTTGGGGTCGCAATCACCTACTGAGTGTACGCTATCTATGAAGAAGTGTCTTAGGTGCTCAGGAGAGAAAAATACTTAAAGTAAGATCCCTGCCTTTAAAGAAAACGACCCATTTGGACCAGCCCTTGGCAAAAATATTCAGACTTAGATTGAGAATCAATTCAAGTTATTTCTTTCTGACCTGGTTCAGAAAGTGGTTTGTTTCTACTCTGAGGGTAGTTTTCTCAAAAAGTTTCCTGATTAGTTGCCAATGAATATCAACCAGTCACAGGAGGGGGACTATATTACTTGCGGTCAAAATTTGCAATTAGTTTAGAAATAGGCACTTCAACCTGGACCCAGCCTATGACTATCAAAGTTTTGAGGAAACGTTTTGTTCTACTTCCCGAAAAACTAACTCGTTTATTATCCGCTGACACTGGACTCCCTAATTTAAAAAAAAAAAAAAAGAAGAAGAAGAAGAAGAAGAAGCAGTCATATATTTTCTATTGGATGAGAAATAGTTTTTTGCTCTAAGCCATTTGAAAAACTATAGATCTGAAAACTCAAAAAGACAGGAGGTGCCACTGTGTGATCTGGAAGTGCGCTAGGGTTTTCCTAATTACATCCTTAGAGAGACACTGAAAGGTGTTGACTTCAAAGCTGGAATTTAGGGTGAGCCATACAAATACAAGTATTAAAAAGTCTCTGCTGTTACGTATTTTTGCCTTAGTTTATAACTCTGCACATCTCATCGTCATAGAGAAAAGATCACAGAGTCCACCCGTGTACTCGGTCTTGGTCCGAATGAGCATAAATACTGCCTGACACATGCCTTCTGACTACATATATATTACCAATGTGTATGTTTTTCCTTCCATAAGTATCTATTCAAGTGTATACCATAGACAAACATGTACCTGTGTACGTGTACTCAGACACGTTCCCATGCACTTCATTCAATATTTATATATTTATGTGGAGGAGAAGCAAGAGTCATTAACGAAAACACTCAGTAAGTACACATGTGTGCATGTTTGTATCATGTTGATTTAAATGTGAATTCATGTACTGATGTTTCTATGATCTTCCATTGTTCTCAAAGCGGGTTAAAATGTAATAAGTGTCAGTTCTTTAAATAAACTGGAAGTTGACCTGAGTTTATGGGAAGACTGTAACACAATTCTACGAGGGCTGTGAAAACAATGGTCCTTATATATCATTGATTGATCTAAATAAAATGGTTACCTTTGGGCCCTTTGTCTGGTCTGGAGACTTTCTGACTACGAAGGCTTTTGAAGTACACCACTCACCCCAGGGAGACATGATCCTTGAATGATTTATGGATCTGTAATTAAAGAACTCAGTCCTGGTCAATGCTATTAAAACAGAGTGACCAACCTGACTCTACTTTAAGCTGAATAGTAGTAGATTCCTCTCTATTTAAAGAAAGAAAAATGCCGTAATTAGGGAAAGCTGTTTGGAACACACTCAACCTCTGGTCCACAGCGCCACCTCATGGTCACTTTTTGCAATGCTACCGAAGCCAAATGGAACTAAGTTACTGTGCTGCTTTTGACAAAGGGTGCTTCTCCCATTTGTGCATCAGTGAAACATACTTGTAAAGTGTTGAATTGTTCTGCGCCATATGTTACAAAAAGTTAAGATTATTTTATGCAATGATTTTAACCAAGTCTATCCTAAAATATTTCAAGAAAGAACAAATACATGTAAATAAAGTATACTTGAAAACAAATGCAGTTCTGTGAGTCCATAGCTGTGTCTACTGAGAGAGTTGCTCAGAACCTTCCAGGTCGAAGCTGCAAGTATTCCTGTAGTCCACTGACAGCACGAAGCCTGAGTTTCTGGAGCTCAGTCACAGAGCGAGGGCCCGCCTGGCTGAGTTAGATTTACGGTCCTGATCCACTTTCCAGGTATCTTCAGCAGACAAATGCTCCGTGTTTGACTGCTGTGTCTGGTTCCACATGGCCTAGAAACGGGGACAACCAGCTGCTGCTATACCTCCACACACGTGCACAGGTGCCTGGGATACACTTGTACAGGTGTGGCCCAAGACGTGCGCAGTGCGTTCACACACACACATTTTCATAGGAGCTGGTCTCAGAATTAAAGTAAATCAAGGGGAGGCTGTGTCATCGAATAAACTGAAAAGTTGCCCTGATGCACCATTTCACCTTTAACTTTAGGAAAGTTCTGTGAAGTAAGAGCAGTGGGTATCTTTTCCAGGTGTTTCTTGTTCTACGTATAGAGTACCTGCCATCTCCGAGCATTAAGCTGATTGCTTTGCTTGTTTCATCTGAAGGAATCCACACACCATAGATGAAGAAACTGAGACACAGAGTGGTAAGGACTGTGCCCAAGGTCGCACAGCTGGCAAGAAAGGTGGCAAGATCCAGCCTGCGGCATGGGACTGAAGCATCCATCCCTGCCCCGGCTCAATCCCGGAACGGGGGGAGGGCGCTGGGTTCAGAACCAAAAGGGGCCAGTCCCCATCTCAGCCTCCCGACTCACTGGTCACATACACTTGGACACACCACTTAATAGTTCTGTGCCTCAGTGTTCCTATCTCTAAAATGGAGCTGTAGAACGTGTCCCGACTAACTGACAAAGTCGCCTACGTGCGGTCATGACTAAGGCTGCACTTGCCAACCTGTAAGACACTCTGCAAATGTTGCACGTGTGTAGTCATTAAAAAGAAAGAGCCCAAAGCATCGATGTATCATTAGCCACCCGTGCAAATTCTAGACGAAATTATGAGATAGGCAATATTATTATTCAACAGCTTCAGCTCTTTTCTCTGGGGATGCTTCTCATTTTTAAAAAAATTTTGCCTCCGCTCCGTCCTCACCATGAAGGAGAGTTCCCTTTGTTGGTACTCCTTTTTTCTGCATCCATCAAAACTTCCTGATTCGGTGTCCCGTTCCCCCGGGTCTCTGCTCTCTGCCAGAGCGCTGGTAAGTAGTCCAAGCTGAGGAACCACTGTCCATCACAGAGAGCCCAGGAGCCGCCCACCATAATAACAATCCAAAGGGCAAAAACCAACGGCAAACATCTTAGGTGGCCAGGAGACAAGAGAGAAGGGAATTTGGGCACAAGAAATGTTTTCCTGGTACTGATCAAATAATCCACAAAATAACAAGTGCCTTCAGGCACTGCGTGGTTTATATAAAGTTTTAGAACTTTAACATTGAATTTTAATTTACACTAATAATGATTTTAAAAGAAACACCTGTGGCTTTGAAGCTTTTATTCTAAACTGAGAACATGAATAATATTACTAAGCTCTTTCTCCAGTTTTATAGTCAGTACGCAATAAGACGAAACTTCGTAGTTAATTTTTTATTCGTTTTGCAGGTGCCTCCCAAAAACAAATGGTTTCCCCGTTTTCCCTCCATGGTATACACACGCCAATCCTATCTCTGCTCTTCCTTTTTGATCTTTAACACCAGCATGTCCACCTGAGCCAACACATCATGGGACGTTTTCCCACCCAGCTGGAGCCTCAGGATCTGCTGTGACCCCATTTGTCACAGCAAAAGGCTGCGGCAGGAGAGCTGGGTCTGTCTGCTCAATAAGTAGAATTGGGCAAGTCACCTGGGCAAGTCACCTGCACAAGTCAAAGCCTCGCCTGGGCAAGGCAAAGCCTCCTCCCCCTCAAGTGTATAACACAGGGTGTAAAGCCAACGATCTTCGCAGGGGGTCTCCTCTAGGGCTGTGCTTACTGGACACTAAGGAATCCAGTCAAGTTTTTGATAAACCAAGGCAGAGCTTCATGTGGAAAGAATATTCTGGAGCTCACCGCTCTCACATTCTCTTGCGTTCTTTAGATGAATTTCAAATAAATGACAGCTTTAACTTTCCTATGGGAATCTTAGGAGGAAAATAAAACTGTTAATGACCAAAGAGTTCCTAAGATATGAGGCCAAGTGTCAGATATCAGCATAAATAATTCCTACTGAAGCATTTTCCTCACAGTTAGCCACTCTCCTGCACAGTTTAGCTGCTACAAGATATCAGGTTGCTCTTCTGCACAGCCCCCAGGCTTTCTGAAGAATAAATGTTCTCCCTGTTATTTGAGTTCAAGTCCCCTGAAGAGTTCAAATTTAAAAGCCCAAATAGATTGTGAATTCATGGCGCAGAGAAGGCCTCTTTTAAAAATCTAGATATTTGTTGAAAGTAAGCCAAGGTCACTTAAGTTTTTATTTATAATTAGGATTATGAGCTCTTAAAAAGGTGTTTATTGTGGCGTCTGGAGAACAGCACACTTTGTGCTTCCTGCCTCCCTTGCTTCGGATATTGTAACTGTTATTCAGATGACGTGGCCTTCGCCGGGGTGACCCCAAGAGCAGGAGGCGCCAACAGGTAGACCTGAGCCCAGCGTTGTTGATGTGCGAAGGGATTCCAGGAAGCAGAAAGCATTAGGGAAGAAGTTAAAGTCTATTTAAGCGTGTGGTATCCACGGTCCTGCAGACAGTTAGGACCCAGTTACCCCAGTACCGAGAAGTGACTTGGAACTCACTCTTCATTACATTTGCAACTAAAATCAAGGATGGGTCAAAGGCAGCTGGTCGAGATCTTGCACGAATGTTTCACCCAGTTGGTGATTAACTGAGGTCTCAACAATCGATAGGCCGCCTCATCACAAAGTGGTATTATCAGGGTTAGTAACAATTTTCAAGTAAACGAACTCTTTCATTGTGCGATCACCGCTAAATGTATTTCTGAGACCCTATGACCGGCACACACATGCCCCGTAAAAATCAAGCTCCACAGCATGTAGGCATTTAAACTCAGCGTCAGAACTCAAAAGCATGCCACAGAGAACTCCCCGCAGGCCTGCTAAGATAGAGCAGCATCACTGTTCCTACCGAAGCTCAGAAGACCCACAAAAGCACCCTGCAGTCCTAACACGTAGATGGTAAAATCTGTGGCTGAATTCTATCTGTTGAGCCCAGTTCTCTATATGAGTTCTATTTATTTAGCCCAAGCAACAGAGCTAAACTGCTGAAATGGAATGAACAAAAAGAAACATACTCAGTTAATTTAAGAGCAAGAGAGGTTTAGACACCACCTCGTCCGGGCTCCTTACTTACTAGAAGTGGCGAGGAAGAACTGGTAAACTTAGGGAAATTACCCAAGGTCACCTGGCCAGCCCGCATCAGGGCCAGCAGTGGGGTTCAGGCCTCACACCCCCCAATCTCAACTTTTCTCCCTTTATACAAAAAATGAATCTAAAAAGGGCCCACTGGCTTATGGTTCCTATAATTATTTGGTCATATAACGAAAAATATATTTAAATCAGGTGGAGACCAACGCAGCAAACTCACTTATTCTCTCTACATGTTTGTTCGTGAGGCTCTGCCATGTGCAGGTGATACCTAAGGCATGAAGTATGAGAGGCCCGGGGGTGAAATTACTTTTTTCAAAGTAAGATGTTTGTTGGGGGAGTATCCAGTCCTCTTTATAAAACTTACGTTGCTTTGTTGAGCCTGCGCACTTTGTCGCAAGCTGGCCTAACTAACTGTGGGTGACTTGACCCGCCCGCCCAAGGAGGCCCCATGAGGGGCGCCAACGGACAGCTGCGCCCCCCACCCCCGGGGCAAAGCCACCCCGCCTGCTGACCTTTCAGCCACCGCAGGCCTCCGTGAAGAGCGGAATCGTGGGGGTGATGGCAAAGGTGTTACAGTTACATAATTTGGAAATTCATTTTAAGGAGAAAAACTTAAAATTAGAATGTTGAACATCACTATTTCCAGGCTGCACTATTAAACGTCTACATTTTACCTTCCAGGGTTCACAACAGGGATACATATGAAAAAAAGGGAAAAAAAGAAAGGAAAAAAAAAAGAATATCCAAAAGATGGAGACTAAGTCACCATAAACAAGCAAACCAAAAAGGATTTTTAAAAAAGAAGCAAGGAAATTAAAAAGAAAGAAAATAATGATTTAAACGTAAACTAATTTGCTCAGCCATGCACACATTTAATCACTGTCTATATTTCATTTTTTAAAATAAGATGGCAGGTTTTTTTCTGAATTCGCAAAATAAAAAAAGGAAAGGTTAGTTATTCATTCGTGATGGATTGTGAAGAATTTAGGCAACTAAGCATTTTCAAGACTGCAGAGCAAGAAGAGCGGCGATTGCGTGAAAACGTCACCCTGGCCTCACCCAATGAGCACGGTCACGGCATCGCTCGACTCTGATTAATTCAGCCCTGCACCTGTCTACAGAGGCTGTGGAAGCTCTGACCCACATCTGGGCTTTACCCATCCACCGGGTCCAGGCATCCAGGGGGACCCCTGAAAAAACTAAATTTTGAGGTAGATCCTTGAATGGGATTTGGCCTATTATCGAACATAGGATGGCTGTTAGCCTTATGAGCTACAGAGCAGAGAGGTAACGCCACTCGCTGGGAGGACCCGCCTGTCTGTATCCCGCAGATATGAAGGCACAAGGACCTCCGGAGCTACAACCCAGTCATAAAAAAATCATGAAATTTTGCCATTTGTGGTAACACGGATGAACCTAGAGGGTATTATAAGTAAAATAAGTCAGACAGAGAAAGATATATACCAAATGGTTCCACTCATGTGTGGAGTATAGAAAACAAATGGACAAACAAAACAGAAACAAACTCATGGAGAACATTTGGATGCAAGGGTTGGCGGGATGGGAGGAAAAGGAGAAGAGATGAAGAGATACAAGTTGCCGGTTATAACAACAGTCACAGGGATGCACAGTACAGCACAAAGCACATAATCACTAATATTGTAATAACTCTGTATGGTGTCGGATGGGTACTAGACTTATTAAGGTGGGTACTTTGTAAGTTACATAAGTGTCTAATCACGATGCACCCCTGAAACTAACATACAGGGTGTGGCAAAAGCAGGCTTACAGTTGTTCAGATGGAAAATAATACAATGATTAATAAATAATATAAGAATAAACTATGGTCTGTGTGCTTCCAACTGTAAACCTCCTTTTGCCCCACCCTGTACTGTATGTCAAGTATAATTGGAAAATTCTTAAAGAGTATTAATAAGCAAAGGAAAATGTATACTTTCTATCATTCTAAACACCTTGCAATGCTGTTTGAGTTGTGATGCTGCAGAATCCCTCCCAAAATTCAGGTTCGTGCACTGGATGCACTAGTAGGTGGAAACATTGTGATACTGGTGTTTGGAGACAGGGAAGGCTTTATTGGATTTGGCTGAGGTAGGATGAGAGGATCTCTCAAATCTGTCTCTCTCCAAAAGCAACAGGAGGAAGCCTTCATGTGGCTATGGAGTAAGAGAGGGGACGATTCGGGGAACTGAGAGAGAAGTCTGCGTGTCCTTAGTCGCAGATAACACTTTTTGAAAGCTCCTTGGAGCTCTGGAGTATCTCCTCCTGTGTGGCAATGAAACAGTACATTAGCTGCACAAAACTCTATTGTGAGAACAAGGACTGCTGGGCTGAAGAACCAAGATTCTGCAAAATATCTCCTAAGTGTGTGTCAATGATGTTATCTTTAAAGCAAAAAGCAGAAACCAGACATCTTGTGTGACCGTCACTATGAAGTTATTGTTTTATGCTTAACTAGCTGTATTTTTCTATTCTCTCAAGCAAAGTGTATTTTTAAGATTTTATTTACTTTTAGAGAGGGGGGAAGAGAGGAAGAAAGAGAGGGAGAAAAATGTGTGGTTGTCTCTCGCGAGCCCGGTACTGGGCATCTGGCTTGTAACCCAGGCATGTGCCCCGACTGGGAATCGAACTGGCCACACTTTGGTTCACAGGCTGGCACTCAGTCCACTGAGCCACACCAGTCAGGGCTCAAGCAAAGTATACTTTTAACATTTCTCCTGGAACTCGATTTATAGGCAGTCCTTCAGAACATGATTAACATGCTTTCTTAATCTGTGACCACATGCTACGTGATAACCAAATCAATTGAAACATCTAGTTAAAGCCTATACCTATATCCTAATTCAGAATTAAACTACTTAATTCTAGCTGCCAAAAACACTTGGGGCATGAAATCGCTCTGTTGGAAGAAAATTTTTGTTCAGTCATTTGTATTTTAAAATAGTAGGAAGAAAAGCGTTCCATTTCAATGCTCTCTCAGAATAAAAACATTATTTTGAGTAGATAAATATCATCTTCAGGCTGAGTCCTAATTGATCCACAGGTCCACGGGTTCAGGCCACAGGCTAGTCCCTCACTGCCAAAAGGCCTTGTCACAGGACTGGCTCTGGCAGGTGATCTTCTGTGTAATCTCTTTGTTTGCCACCTGAGGTCAGTCACCCATCAGTCCTCTTGGCAGGGCCCAGTGCAAACGAAAACATGGGCCTTCTTGTTCAAACACAGTAAACAGTGCGACACAGTAAACAACGTGCTGCAGTAATGAATTAAACGGAGCAGAGAATGAACGAAATGCAGGTCCTCCTGAGCTAGGAAGCCTGTCCTGATGCTCAGCTTGCACGCCCGTGAAACTAGCCCTGCCTTTCAGATATTATCTACAACCTGTCAGTGTGGCTATTGGTTTAAAAAAAAAAAAAAAAGGCTTTTTTGCAATTAGATTAATTTTCACAACAGGCAAAGTACACTCGCAGTCAGTTAAATCAGACAAAAGGTCAAGGGAAGATTCACTGTAAGCCATCAACTAGCAACTATTCCTCAGTTCGGCTAACTTTCATTGAGAAAAGGGTAAAAAGGAACATTAGTAGAGCTCTTGCTTGATTTAAAAACGGCCCTTGTTTAACTCCAGGTACCAAGTGGATGAACTGGCAAGATTTTGGGGGGGTGGGGGGAAGGAGACAAGATTACGTCCTGGTTTCCAAATAACTTCAGAGCGACGTGGAAAAGTGGGCCAGAACTGAGGTTTATTCAAGTCTAAGCATTTTCCTGCTGCCTCCGGGAAGAGCATGGCCCGACTAGCCAGCGAGGTAGGTAAGTCTCAGGTGCCCAGACCCGTGCAGCCGCCGGAGCGAGGCGAGGGAGGGGGCGGGGACGTGGGGGCGGAGCCGCGGACGGACGGCGATGAGGATAGGCGGGCCTCAGGGGGCGGGGCGGGGCCCTGGCGGCCATGTTGAGGCCCCGCCTTCCGGTTCTGAAGGCCTCTCGGGTTACCGTCGCCACTGCGGGTGGAGGTAAGACTGGGTCAGTGCAGAAACCTGGCGTCCTCGGTGCACCTGGATCTCGGGCTGCACCCGGACTCCGCGGGGCCTGGGCGCGGCGGACGCCGGGGCCACTGACGAGTCTCGCAGGCGCGAGCGCGGAGACTGCGGGAGGCCGAGGGTTGGGGCGCTGGGGCGGGGCCTGTCCCAAACTCGTGTTGGTTCCCCGGGATTCCAAGAGCGTGTTACCCGGGGAGCTCGGGCGTGCCTTCTCCGCGGGGCAGCTGTTGGTTTAGCAAGTGTCCGCTGCATTTCCGCAGATTTTTCCAAAATGTGCACCCAGTGCATGAGCAAACAGGCCACAAAGCGCGTCACTAGTCCCCCCAGGTGCCTGGTTCCAGGGGATCGGCGGCCACCTGGGCTGCGTCCACGCCGGGGACAGCTCAGGACTGGGCACCCGGTCGTGTTGTCAGTGCTGTTAGAGTTCTGTAGTGGCCTGGAGGACATTCCTTGATGGCATCGTCGGGGATGGCGTTAGCAGACTTCGTCGGAGGTTGTTTGAGGATCAGGGAATAGCAGTTGCTGACATCTGTGTGCATAACACAGCCAGTAGTGTTTTCCAAGCGGTCCTTAAATTAACTCATTCAGTCCCTATCAAATCGATCGAGGCGTGCAAGATTAGGTAGATTGCCCAAAGTCATTTGAGTACGTCGTGAAGCCAGAATTTGAATTTGGCGGGTTCGGCCCCAGAACCTGCTCTAAAAACTTTACACCGTGGCATTGAGTAAAGCCACCCAGTGGAAGCATCCAGGCTATACTAGAATTCTACGTAGTGGAGTCTGATTAACGTAAGATAGAAAGTGAGGCCAGAAAAATAGTGTGGGACTACTGAAGACAATCTTAAGAGCCAAGTTAAGGTGTTTGGAGTTCATGGATGCCATATTTTTCCCCAAGATAAATAAAAAATTCACATATGGGCAAGCCAGGTGAGTTTTTATGAAGGAAAAGAGACCGTGCTTAGTACACAGTTAAAATGGGACGGAAGTATATATGGAGGTGGCCAAGCGTGTCTCATCTGATAGTTAATGTGGGCAAGTGAAACATGTTTTTTATTTTGACAATACACTACTTAATGCTACTAGGCACTTAAAAATGGTGAAGACAGTGACTTTTATGCTATTTTTTAATCACAATTTTTAAAAATAAAGTGACTAACAAGTCCCTGTCGGCCGCGTTAGGCCTGAAAACGTGACGTGTGTATCTATTGAGCAGGCTTCCACGAAGGGTTGATTTTAGTGGGATGCGCAAAAAAGAAAAAGTGGGAGGCTGGGTTTTCATCACCTTTATAATTGAGATGGTAACGGTGCGAAGTCAAAGAAAGGGTAACTTGAAGACAGTTTAAACAGGTTGGGCAAGACAGGCATGGATACAAAAAAAGAAAGAAAAGGAAAGAAAACAATGGTTTGAAGGTGGGAAATAAGCTTGATTTTAGAGGCCCTAAGCTTTACCCGCCAGCCAGCCGCATATCTTAGTTGAACGGTCCCGCCAGAGATGTAAATCCTGGCACACATGCTTGAGAACGATTGGATCTAGAGATGCAGATTTAGATTCTTCCACCCACAAGGTGTAGTTGACACTTAGGGAATGGGAGTCAGCGAGAAGAGAAGGAGTGGAAGAGAAAAACCCAGATCCTGAGTTTTCACCGAGGAGAGGCTTTGCACAAAGACGTGGCCGCCCGCGGTGCCGTCATCCCGCGATGCTGGGGGGACCGGGGGGCCTGCTGCGAAGAGCCACGGGGCGGGGGGGGGGCACTGGAAAGGAAGATGGGTCAGCATCAGGGGGTGTGCGAGGCCAGGAGCAAAGCCCCAGAAGAGATGTATGGACAACTCAGGAGTCTCGTGGGGAGAAGGCAAGACGGGTAAAACACAAGCACAGATTTCTGGAGGTGAGTGACATTCAGGTTCAGTAAGAGAAAGGAAGGAAAAGTGGGAGTGGACGGTTTGGCCTTTTGGAGAAATGCACGCTTTGTGAACGAAGACGACTCTCCCCCACCTCACCTGACGGCAGGCGCGCGCGCCGAGAGGCCCTTCCCCTCCGGAGAATACCATCCTTTTCCAGGGCCCTCCGGGGAAACGCAGTCACTCCCACTGGCCCCGGGACACTGTTTGTTCGGGGTTTTTCTTGGAAAGGATGTGGTTTTGGTTTCTTGCTACTCTACCCTACTCTCTGACTCCATCTCTCCCACCAAGTCTGTTCGAGAACTTACATGCAACATCTGTAAGACAAATGACACCTAGTATGTACTGTGCAAGTGTTTGTTTACTTATTTGTTGGTTGGTTTGTGTCAGTCTCTCACCAGTTCACCCTTTGTAGCCGGTCAGCTCAGCCGCCCTAAGTCCTCACCTGCTGCCTCGGTTTTCCTCCTGTCGTTACAAGTCTGGCTACAACCCTGGGCCCGGCAGATCTAGGCTTTTTAGCCTTTCTCCCCTTTTCTAGTCCTCACTCCTGTTTTCTTTGCTCTCAGGAGGTGACTACACCTCATACTTCGCAGTTATACTTTGAAACTTAAAAAAAAAAATTATTTGAAAGGGAAAGAACTCTGTTCATAGGCATCTTATTGCAGCACAAGTCGTTGACTAGACGCCGGGCCTTGTGGCAAAGTAGGTGTTCAGGCGAGGGCGGCCCCTCCCTCAGCTGTGTTTCCCACGCGGCCCTATCCAGGGGCCCGCTGTCACCTGCCTTGGGGAGAAAGTGTCCCTGTTGGGAACGATTAATCTGTTATACGTGGTTATAGAGCCTTTGTGTGCAAAGTAGGTCCCATTCATAAACCACTTGGTCTTTTTTTTTTTTTTTCAGGATCATCTACCCTTTGGCGCAGACAAAAGAGCAAATTGCAGCTGGACAGGTGAACTTAAGTTTCATTTCTTGGGCATTACTCTGAAAGTTGAATGAAGAATCTAATAGCTTAGCTATTAACTGGTTGGGGAGTAGGGGTGGGGGAGGGTTGGGGAGTGAAAGGATGGAGCCACAAAGAACAAGAGCTGGCAACACGGACAACAGCGTGGTGATTGCGGGGGGGGGGGGGGGGGGCGGGGAGTGGGGGGGGTCGGTGGAGGTGGAGGAGGGTGCAGGAGGAATAAATGGTAATGGAGAAAATACACTAAAAAAGGAGCTATTAAAAAATAATTTTAAAACACTGTATTTTAACTTTGTTTTCTCTGACCAAGTGGAAAGTATCTGATTTTGAATGTGAATAAAGAACAGAGGAAGGAGGCTCCTTGTAGTTTGCTAAAATGAATAAGAAAGCACTGAATGACAAAGGACAAGTTCATGTTTAAAGCTTTCACCTAATAGGGGTAAAAAATGAAAAAAGTAGTCAGTCACTCATTCAGCAGCTCGCTCTTAGGTACTGCTTGTGCACTAGATACAGACCCAGGGCACCGTGTGGCGGGAAAGCAGAAGCGGTCCCGGCCACATGTACGAGAAAAGAGCTTCCTTGTGGACTAATTCAGCAGGTCCGTTTCATGCATTGGTCACGTGTGTGTATGTTAAAATTATGCACCTGTGCGTTCATTATTTAAGATAGGATCGTGAACAAGGGCAGCTGAAGTTAATATTCAATAATTAATAACATCTAGTGAGCAGTTTATTGTTGAATTTATTGTTTCTAGATTAACAGCTTAAACCTGTGAAGAGGTGATTTCTCTGCCTGTAATTGTAGTACCTTAATTCTAAAAAATTAGTCTTTGAGTGTCTATAAAAGATAATAACCTAAGGACTTCCTCGGGAGGTAGGGGAGCAGAGCGGCGAAGAGCAGGGGAGCCAGACTTGTGGGTTCACATCCCCGCTTTTCAGTGCAAATCTAAGCATTTGGATTTATTGAACAGATGACCGAAAGGCGGGATTGAAACTAATCGTACTTAGAATTTTGCAAAGGTATTTCCAAAGTTAGCTTTTTAAGGTTATTGTTACAGGCCTCTGAGGGTTAACCCCAATACCGCCACTGAGCAGCACCCAGAACGTTTTTTTGCTGACGAGCCCACCCAAGTGGTGAGGCCTGTGAGCGGGGAGGGAAGCCCTCCCCTGCGAGCTAACGGGCAGGCCCCTCTGGTTCCTCCTTGCTCAGCAAGCACCTGCGATAGAGATGGTTTTCTAATCTTTTTATTGTTGGAAATTAATATGTGGCATGTTAACATTTAAGGTGAAAATTATTTATGAAAATTTAAAGGATTTGTTGGAGAGCAAAGAATAACCAAACTTCAGAATTTCCCAATGACAAGCTGTACTTTTATTTTACTTAGAACAGCTTTATGTTTTGCGTGTTGGTTTGTTTTCAAGGGAAAAGTGATCTAAAAGTTGTGCTTCACTTTCCCATAAGATGAGTGGTTTGATCTGGTTTAACATATTGAAGAGTGCCTGTAAGTGTTCAGTAAATGTTATCTGTATAACTATCAGCATTATTATTGTTACATCATTTTCCTCCCTTTTTAAAATCAACCATAATCAGTCATGCCACTTCCTTAACTCCTTTGTTACACTTCTGAGGTTACCTGTTAACAATTTTTAATCTTCTAAGCTAGTCGTCCAGGGTGTAAGCGGGACAAATGGTAATGGAAAAAAATAGAATAAAAATAGTGTAAAAAAAGAAAAAATAAGTTGTCAAATATTAACTTATCTATATTTTGCCTCTTTCTAAAAAGAATTTGAGGCAATCCAAACACCAAAAAAAAAAAAAAAAAAAAAACCTTGTTAATAAATTGGTAATGACATACCAAAGTACTAAAGACTTTTTAAAGTGGTAACAAGTGAAAAATATGTGTTTCAAAGTTAATCAGTTTCTTAATATTGTTTATTATGGAAAATTAGCCTGTGAAGAAAAAGTCCAAGTGAAAGACAGTTGTATGTTTGGATAGCTTATCTAAAAACAGTGTTGTTTCAAATTTTTTAGGAACAAATTCTCTAGAAATTAATGAGATTGATTTTCCCTAATAGGGAAAGAATGGCATTGAAACAGATTTCCAGCAACAAGTGCTTTGGGGGATTCCAGAAAGTTTTTGAACATGACAGGTAACTACTAAGAAGATACAGGTCAGGTGTCTCTTATTCTACTTACATCCGTTTGATTCTTGAAGCCCATGAAAAGTTATTGTTGCGTGAATTACTGTTTACATGGAAATATATTTTTTTATCAATTATCTAGCCTTGATATTAATGGTTTTAATAAAATATTAGTGATAAAGAGCAAATGAAGGATATGATAGATTTCAGTACCCCTAAGCAAAAATGTAATTTAAGATCTTTACAATTCATTTTTTATAAAACTTAATACATATTTTTTGGAAACAGAAACGATATGAGTGCTACACTGAGGTTATTACATTTTTTAAAAATTTATTCTGGCCAAAATGACTGTTTTGGGCACAGCACAGGTGTGGGTGGATTAATATATCACCATGCTACATTGGCCCTCTTCTTTAAGGGCCAAGGTCTGTCCAGAAGGTATCCAGCCATGTAATCCAAAAAATAGACACATTTATTGAAGAAGTCATAAGATCCCAGAAACATTGTACATAGGACAATGACGCCTCAGTCCCCTGCAAAGTAGGCACCTTGGGACCTCACACAGCTCTCCCAGTCACCATCAGCCGCCCCGTCATATTTTCCTGAATCTCATCGACAGTCTGTCTGAAATCTCTTCCCTTTCGAAGGTGATTTTAGTTTTGGGAAAAACCGCAAGTCACAGGGTGCCAAACCTGGGCTGTAGAGGGGCTGAGTCACCTGAGTGATTTGATGTTTTGCCAAAAAGACTCTGCCCAACGCGTGATGCATGAGCAAGTGCACTGTCGTGATGAAGCTGCCAATCACCAGTTGCCTATAGCGGCAGCCTCTGAATCATAGAAATAGTTTCTGTGGAGGAACGTTCAAGCTTAACACAAAATTGGATGCAGATTCCTTGCTCTATTTGCTTAGTCAGTTTGAATGCGACAGCCACACAGTGCACATGCTCACGCAATAGTATCTACCTTCCCCCACTAACTGATACAGTGAAGTCATTGTTCACACATGTGCATTCCAGTCTCCTTGGCTGCCAGGTCACATCAGTATCGTGTGAACCACTCGTTAAATTAACGACGGCCGGACTTTTTCAGGACAGACCCTGTATATTCCTTAAACGTTGGTGGAGTCACTGACTTTAGACATTAAATCACTTATGTTTTATCTTTCTGTCTCGACTAATGAGGAGCATTGATCTTCTGTGTGTGTGTGTGTGACTGTTAAATCACAGCGTCGAACTGAGCTGCAAAATGAAATTTGCCATCTACTTACCGCCTAAGGCAGAGACCGGAAACTGTCCCGCACTCTATTGGCTGTCTGGTAAGTGCTGTGCATATGGGTTTTAGGCAGGAGCAGCAGTTTCTTTCTCTTTTTAATTGGCCTGTCTTACTTTTCTATCCTGACTCATTAGTGTGCCTTCTGAGCCACATTCAAAGGTGAGAGGAGCCAGGCATAGTCTGCTCTTTCCTTGTCCCTTGGATCATTTCAGGCCTTCTGCCCTACATTCATTTCACTGCTTTTTGGGGTTGGTTTAGCTTTGTGATTATTTTACCTACACTTTACGTGTTAAACCCTCTCGGGAGAGAAAGACTAAAAGCACTGGGATGTGGCTCTCCTCGGGCAACGTCTCTCCCAAGAAAGCCCTCCCGAGCCACCAGCGTCCTTACCGAAAGGTGACAGGTTACATTTCATATAATCTGAAAACAGCATGGCTAAAAATGGTAACTGGAAGTGTGTAGATTTCATACAGTAACGCTTTATACACATATCACCACTCCCCCGCAAAAAGGCAAGCTGTTCTCCTAAATATAAAATCATGTCTTCCTAAAAATGTATTAGTTCTTAATTAAATATATTGAGGTGACATTGCTGAAGAGAATTATGCAGGCTTCAAGCGTGTGTCCTCTGTATATTGCCTCGTGTACCCACCGCCCAAGCACTGCACTTCTTTCTCAGTTAGACCCGGGAATTTAGCAGAGAACCTAAAGTTCTAGACCCAGTGGCAAGGGCTTAGAAATCATTTACCTGGTTTGTACTTACTCAAGCATTTCTTGTAGAGATTGTACCATTCCCATAGAACATTATCAGGTAAAGCCAGGATATTCATTAGTAATCATCCCCTCCTTTTGAGAGAAATCCTACTGGTAGAATTATCTTCCTTTCTGTGAGTCCACACTTGACTCCCTCCTACGATGGTTGAGAAATTTGTGTTGCAATTAGAAAAATTGTTGATCCCTCTGGTCTCTAAACCGATGACATTTCCCAAGTGCAGTGTATCCCAGACACAATTCGGAACTCTACATGTCACCATATTTAATCCTCACGCCACCTTATGAGGTGAAAACAGGCAATATTATGCCCTGTTTTCAAATGAAGGAGCTGAGGCTCAGAATGTTGGAGTTACTTACCTAATTTTGTTTAGCCAGTAAGCGGCAGAGTGACACCTAGGACCAGATCCCGTCCGGGATCCAAAGCACACGCTTCCTCCGCTGTCATCCTGTCTCTGGATGTGCTGGAAAGGAACATGGCGGACCAACAAGGACCTTGCTCTCCTTCCATGACTAGTGAAAGGGTGTGTGTGCTCACGGTTCACTCACCCGTAACTCCCAGAACACTTCATCCGGCCGTGCTTGTCACTTTCGATCTTGTAATTGTTAGTGAATCTCTGTCGGGCAGTCATTTCCGGAGTCTCTGTGCGGGCTCTTAGGGGACAGATAGAAACCTGAAGGTGTTCTGTAGTTAATTCACACGGCAGCGGCCATTGCCCGTTAACGGCCAGGGCCGTGGGGCACGTGGCCTCGGCCCCTGGAGAAGGGCTGTTGGGTCGGGTGCTGGTCCGTGCAGGCGTCTGTGGCCAGTTTGCTCTGGGCTGTCCTCGCATCTTTGTAGTGTTAGACTCTCGTAATGAGAGAAGTGACACCCGCCACCTGTCACGCAACTAGAAAGCACAGAGGTAGGAAAATGGCAGAAACAGCTGCAAAACCGGGGCTGAAACTCAGTCTCGATGTAAGGAAGGTGTATGGTGGCCATTGCTCTCTCCTTAGGCCTCTGAGGAATACAGAGACGGCGAGGCTGGGTTTCGTTGCTATGAACTACTTGTATGTAAAAATGCTATGGTGACTTGTCTTCTGATGACTCCAGTGTCCTCTCACTGTGAGTAGCGACGTGCTGGCGCAGGAGTAGCAGCGGCTTTGAGCCGCGTGCCCGCGAACACCGCACGGAGTGGTCCCCACGTGGGTGCCGTGCACCGTGCTGGGGTCCCGCGGCTGGCGGAGGTCTGAACTCCCGGCACGTCTCGTCCTGAGGAGGACAGGGATTGGAACTTCAGCGCATGACTTTGAAAGCACGGCTACGGGAGCGTTCCGCCCGAGGCAGACCTTGGACGGTTATAAATTCTATGAGAAGGGGAACTTTAATGTCTTCTTTACAATTACTTCTTTAAAAAAAAAAAAAAAAAAAAAAAGCCTTTTGATAATACCAAGGGAGATGGATTTCCTGAATTATAAAAATATTAAAGCCTCGCAACCATTTTTAACACAGCATGAGGTCATGTTTTTGATCTTCAGGTTTAACTTGCACAGAACAGAACTTCATATCCAAGTCCGGCTTCCAGCAGGCCGCCTCGGAGCACGGCCTGGTGGTCGTCGCCCCCGACACCAGCCCTCGTAAGTGCCCTCGCCCCCCGGCCCTTCCCCGGCGGCGCGCCGCTCTAGGACTAGGCTCTGAGTGGGACAACAGAGACACTGTAAGGGTCGTTCTGTACTTCGGCTCTCTCTCTACTAATCTTTCAAATGCCACCGTGACTCTAAAGCACACCGTATACATTGCCCGTTCCATTGGTAAACTGTCTTGTCCCAAGGTCCTTGTGTCTTTGTCTCGTCCCTGTTAGTCGGCAAGTAATCATACAGTTTCAAAAGTATTCGTTTCAGTGTAACCGATTAGAATGTTTCTATCAGAGAATGTTAAACTTTGGGCAGCTTCATCCGTCAGAGAGTTAAAACTTGTTTTGTGACCCCCGAAATCTCGGGAAATGAAATGTAAATGCCAGCGAAAACTATCTAGGAATAAATTTTTAAAACGTAAGATTTAGTTTTAAAAACGATAACATTTGCCAAAGACCATAAATGAAACATCAATAAGTGGAAAACTGTCACGTTCCTGGATGGGTAGACTGAATATCATGAAGAGGTTATTTCCCTCCAATTACTCTACCTAGCCCTGTAATTCTAATCAAAATTGGAACGGCTGGCTTTTTAACTACATGCGTGATATAAAATAAAACCCCATGGATTGAAAAGGAGCACAGGAAAACCCCAGGGAGGGCCGCGCTAGTCGGGAGCCGTGGCGGAGCCCCCGGTCCCCGCGGCACACCTCTCCCTTCACGCCGCTGAGTCGGGCAGAAGCGGCCCGTCCCTCCTGAGAAAGGCCACAGTGAGGAACAGAATTACCGGCAGGGCCTGTCAGAGGTCGGGAGGTCCTCAGAGGAGGGATCTCAGCAAACTTCTGAAAGAGAAAAAGAGGGCGTATGCCCTTTGCCAGGGAAGACAGAGGAAGGAAGTGGGGGTTCCGGACACGCTGGAGGGCTCCTCTGCAGCCAGGAAAGCTGGGGGGCTGAACCTGGCAGTGAGCGCCCCAGCCGGCGGGGCTCCTCTCTCCCCTCGTGGGCTGGGAGCGCGCGCCCCAAAAGGCAGAGAAGAGAGCCCGCACCATTTGGCGAGCAGCTTTAATGCAGATGAAGTTTCAGGTTCATTTAAAAGCATATAATTAAACACAGGCCATTATGAAAGAGTGGAAGAAAGCACAAGATTGTTCCCTAACGTTAACAGGTGGCTGCAGCATTCAAGGAGAGGACGAGAGCTGGGACTTCGGCACTGGCGCTGGGTTTTATGTGAACGCCACCGAAGGGCCTTGGAAAACGAACTACAGGATGTACTCCTACGTAACGGAGGAGGTGACTCTGTTTGTATTGTAGTCATTCACGGGTGGCTGCCAAAACCTCAGTTTAGGCAACAAGTCCTTCTCGTCCTGAGAATTTTAAACTAGAATGTGGTACAAATTGATTCATTATCTTAGTGAAAATTCCAGAGTTCGCTAGTACTGGCATTCTGTGTACTGCCATTTGAATTAACACTAAATACAATTTTTTACTCGTTCATGCCATTGTAAGACCGTGATTCAGAAGTATTGGTTGCGTCATTATTTTATATAACTGAGAAAGTCTAAACTTCCTCTCATGTCTGTTGTCACACTATTAATTTTTTTTGTAGCTTCCCCAACTCATCAATGCCAATTTCCCGGTGGACCCCCAGCGGATGTCTGTTTTTGGCCACTCCATGGGAGGCCACGGGGCCCTGATCTGTGCTTTGAAGAACCCTGGAAAATACAAAGTAAGGTTACCGAAGCTTCTAGTGGCAAATCTCTCTCTTGGGCAATATAACAGTGAGAACTCTCAAAGGTTGACATTAGGATTTATTGTAGTATGGAGACTAATCTTTTCTAGAAGTTTTGGGAATTTCAAGAGGTTGTGGGAGAGGGGAGGAGTATTAAATTTGACCACGTGATGTATGCTACAGAGTCGGAAGCATAAGCCTTCAGCCACAGCAGGTTCTTGTTGGTCTACAAGTTTTGTTTTGTTTTTTTACTTTAAAAAAAAGAAAGAATTTTATTGGTTTATTTTTTAGAGAGAGGGGAAGGGAGGGAGAAAGAGAGGGAGAGAAACGTCCACGTCCTAGAGAAAGATCAATCGGTTGCCTCTTACATGCCCCCAACTGGGACCGAACTGAAACCCAGGCCTGGGCCCTGGCCAGGAATCGAACTGGTGACCTTTGTTTACAGAACGACCAGTCCACTGAGCCACACCTGTCAGGGCTGCTACAAGTATTAAAAAATTGCATCGAATATTTCATTGCTTCAATTCAAACTGTAGCTTTCTAGGCATTTTTTTTTCCCTTAAAGTTATTCTCGATTAATGTTACGGCACTATCTATCTCTCATGGACTTAAATTTTTACCAGGAACATCTTTGATTTTGGTTCTCTGAGGGAGGAGATACTCACAGTTGATAAAAACTTAAGAATTCTCTGTTCCTCATGCCTCTGATGAACAGTGGCAGGCGGCTTGATTGGAAACTGTCCCCCTCAGCCTCCCCGTTCATTCACCTGAAGCTTTACTTCTCTGCTGTCTGTGTAACGGCCGAGGGGGGCCGCGCCGTGCGCAGGGCAGCGGGGGTCGCGCAGGCAGCGGCCACCCGCAGTCCGCCCCGTCTCGGAGTCCCAGGGCCATCGGAGACCTCAAGATTGGTCTCGTCCGTTGTCTCCGCTTAGGAAGGCCTTTTAGTCACCGGAGGGGCGCTACTGGGACATGAAAATCTCCCTCACAGCAGTTTCGGTGGCGCCCGGTGTTTTCCATTTGATAAGCTTTATAATAAAGTCGAATTAATTGGTGGCATGACAGTGGGTTTTTAAAATAGAGGTTTTATTTTTGTCTGTGTGTGTGTGTGCGTGTGCATGCACGCGCACAAAAGGCAATCAAATTCATTGGGTCTAAATTTGGGGATAGAGAGGGATAAGCAAATGTCATTGAATTTTTGTCCTTAAAAAAGCGAGTAGACATTAATAAACGTAACATTGATAAGCACTCTGACACTGAGAGATTCCATCTCTGCATTTTATCCAGTGACCAGCAGCATTGCACAGAACACAATATCACGTTGTATGGAAGGTTCTGCCGTATTTCGGGGCATTGTTCAGTGCCTTCTTGGCACTGGCTAAGAGAAATCCCATGTCTCGGATTTAATAACATGTCTCCGATTTTAAAAAGTAGAAACTGAATATAAACTTCCATCCATGCCTTGTGTAATGAAAGTGTAATCCATTGCTTTGCATTATTTTTGCACCTGTAGTTTAGCAGCTCTCTTAACAGAACGCACAAAAGATGTGCTACGGGGAGGCCTGTGGTTGAAGCTCTAATAGAGTAAAAGGAAGATTGTTCACAGCCGTTTTCCGGGCAAGTCAGAATTTATAAGCAAGTTGCAAATGACTCCTGAGTTCTTAAACAAGTTGAAAATATCTGTTCATATTTGCTTTAGAGACATACAACTTGTTCTTAATTTTTTTTGTTTGTTTGTTTTTTCTTTTGCTTGTTTCTAAAGTCTGTGTCAGCATTTGCTCCAATTTGCAATCCAGTGCTTTGTCCCTGGGGCAAAAAAGCCTTTGGTGGATATCTGGGAACAGATCAAAGTAAATGGAAGGTAGGTACTAGAGGGCTATCTCAGCACTGGTTTGAAGTTTTCAGGTTTATTCAAAAGCTGTGCACCACAGACATTATTTCTAGCCCACTCAAGGATCCAAAGCAAAAATAATTAGCCAAAGTGTAAACGGAACAATCACAAAACACCTACTTTCTAATTGTACCGAATTAGGACAGATATTCTGAGGCTACATTTTCGTTCTGTTCATGGTCAATTTATACGTCACTCCTAAGTCAGCATTATTTGGTATGAGCGTTCCCCAGAACCCCACATATTATTACTGAATTTAGATTCTCCTTTAATTAACTATAGCTCAATTATGTGCAATGGGAACCATGAGATCTGACTTTTTAAATTAATTTGTGTATCTTTTTCAAAATCCATCATCTCTCAGATTTGAATTTTAAATGCCAGATTTAAAAGTCTTTAAAAATAGTTACTGTGTAATGTACATTTATGAGACTATTCCCAACAGCAAGATGACTTTTTCAAGCGTAGGGGCAGAGGCTTCAACATGAAAATAAAAATGCCTCTTTCTCCTGAGACTCATCTTACCCCTGCGCAGAAATGGGCCATTTGCACACCCCACCAAGAGCTTGACTATTTTACAGATGAACTTGTCATCTTGTGTCTGTTAACAAGTAGGTAAAATGGTAACTAGTAGCAGCTTCTCAGATAATAAATTTGAGGAGTTGTTACTATGATTCAGATTAATATAATCAAGTCCTCCTGAAAATTCAGGAAGACCTTCGGAGCTGTCCAACAGACCGCAGGAGGGCTGACTGCAGTTCTATCTGGAATTAGAGCTGAAAAGAGAGACCGAAGAAGAGACTCTTTCCTTGAAATAGAGAACATTTGGAAATAGAAGAAGATAATGGAATGTGAAGAAATAGTTTGTGGAGGGCTTTACAGAAAAATTTATGGTTTAATAATAATAATAATAATAATAATTATTATTATTATTATTTGAGTTGAGAGACCTTAAAGATTTTGAAGAAAAAAAGGCAATTCATGCTGGAGATGCAGGATTCTTACCACCAGCCTCGGGCTGCCTGAAGGGAAGGGAAGAGGCCCTCACTGGGGAAGAGAATTCTGAAAACCTTGTAAATAAGACCCTGGCCAGTCCGATGGTGAGCCAGCTGAAAAGCGTATTTCCAATTTCACCAGCGGCAGAGTTTAAATGACTTTAAGCTTCTATTTGGTTCTCACCTCATGCATTCTGAAGACTATGTTACTGGGCACTTACAGGTTCACTTGGAATGTTTCCCTTTTTATAGGCGTATGATGCTACCCACCTCGTGAAGGCCTACCCGGGGCCTCAGCTGGACGTACTGATCGACCAGGGGAAGGACGACCAGTTCCTCCTGGACGGACAGCTGCTGCCCGACAACTTCATAGCTGCCTGCGCAGAAAAGAAAATCCCGGTCGTGTTCAGATTGCAAGAGGCAAGTACTAGGAAACCTTAGCTTGTTCCCAAGAAGGATCGAAAAGCAGGATTCTGAGCACTTTTTAAATTTTCCTTTAGAATTTGCAATGCCACCTCTATAATGAGACACTTAGAATAAAAGCCTTTCTATTATGTTAATATCTAAGACCAGATTCCATAGAAATAGGAAAACTTTTGGTGGTGAAAAGTATTTCCGGTTTTCTGGCCCACTGTAAAAAGAGTAAATAATAAGAAGCTTAATACTTGAGTGGCACTTAATCATTGACATGACTGTATCTTTCTTTACACCGTGTGCACCTACTGTAGCAGAATCAAAAGGGCAAGTGCCCACCTTACCTTATGCGCACTTTCTGTTGTCTGAATTAGATATTAGTCTCTTCGTTGTGCAACTTGGTATTTCTAGTTATTTAAGAATTATTAATGAGTTTCATTTGGTCTGCAAATTTTCCTTGACTAAAATACTTTTGACTATTTACTAATCACGCAGCTGCCTGGCACTTCACATTTTCTCTCCACTTCATGGCAGTTTTCAAGAGTTTATTAATTTTTTACTCAGTTTGATTTGTTGCTAAAGGACGTCAGAGTTTAATGAATTATTCATTTTTCCTTCAATAGAGGTACAATATGCTTGTACTGGGTAGGCGGAATTCTTAACGTGATTTATGACGACTCTGTTTGATTTCCCAAACAATAATAGACCGTTTAGGTATTTTCATGTTCATTCTCTATATTGTTTGTGTACACTCGTCCTGTGTTTTAACATTACCTCTCTTGTTGATATGATCATATGTTTTCATTTAATTGTGTTATTTCCTCTCTTTGAATATAAATGGCAGCATCTAAAAACAAGGCTTTGCGGAATGTTGTGGAATTTTATGTCATATTTCTGCTCTTTTAATGTAAAGTAAAAATGTTACAATACAGCGTAAGTTTGATTTTTGAGTATAAACCTTCCTCATATTGTAATGTTTTGACTACAAGCAAATTAAGAGAGATGAGAGAGATATTTAATGCTTCTGATGTTAATGTTCCCAAATGGTAGGTACATGTCTCATCATCTCTCTGTTTTGTCCTCTAGGGTTATGATCACAGCTACTACTTCATTGCAACCTTTATTACTGATCACATCAGACATCATGCAAAATACCTGAATGCTTGAAAAACGGCGGATAAGAGACTCTCTTCAGGATTTTAAAAATTGTAATAAACAGAATTGCAGGGAAAAAAAGATTTCAAAACATTGTATCGCATAATGCTAAAAATGCTTCGTTCTATAGTTAAATCACCTTCTGGATAAATACATGAAACCTACTCCTGACTTGCAAAGTTATTTGACCGCTCCTCACATGGGAAGTCTTTACTACTTTCCGCTTTCTTGGGGTCATCTGGCAGTCACCCCTGTCACGAGCCAGGTCACAGAACGCGACTCTAATCCCCTTCAAGTCACAAGACGCTGGCTCTGGAGAGAGGCTGTGAAGGTGACCGGGCCGAACCCTTCCCCTTTCCACACTCGAATCCCTGAAGGCGCACACCGTCTTCGCCCTGTTCGCCGTTAGACATCCTGCGCCTGGCAGCTGCGGGGCCTATGGCGGGCATTTCATAGTCGCGCGTTAGCTTTGAACCGGGAAATAAGCTCAGAAAGTGTCCGTGACTCCCTCATCACGACACAGCTCTTGGCCAGGCAGCTAAGATGAGAGGCCAGATTTTCTAGACCCAGTCCAGTGATACTTCTTAACTTTTGAGCCACACAGAGTTAGGGACATTGGTTTTTGGATGTCTCTCAAAGACAAGTATTAAATAATACGATTTATCTGAAAACAGCTAGTAAGGAAATGGGTAAGTTTCATGTGTTGCTGTAAACATTCTTTCCCCCTTAGTTACATGCAGAAATGCAGCTTGAGCTCACAAGAAAAGCACCCAGGCTCTTTGCAATATCAAATTGGGTTCCTTTGAGAACTTAGAGGACAGGCTTGAAACACGACAGATGGTCTGGTTGCTTTTAAAAAAATGCATTTTTCTATCAAACAGCACAAAGTGTATACATTTTAAACATTCAGTGGAAGAAGACATTGCGTTCTTGAAGTTTAGTACTATTTAAACGTAAATTAGGTTTTAAAAATCAGTGTCACTTAAATACCTGTAGTCAAGATGGAGCCCTATAGCAAACGACGCACAAAATGGTTCCAGTCTAAACAGTCTCGTTTCCTCCAATAAGATCATTGAGTTAATTAACGAATTTTGTACACGTTGTGGGTAATTCTTTGGTAAAGAGAGCTGTGTGGTCCTAAGGCCATCGTATTGGCTGAGGGTTTAGTCAGCGAAGCGTAGCTAGCAGCAGCCCTATACCGTGGAGATTTTCTACGAGGAATTGGCTTCTGTGGCTCTCAGGCCACCAAGCAAGTCCGGTGCCCATAGGGCAGGCCGTGGGAAGGGCAGGTCCCGACGAGGCCGGACCCCGTAGGCACAGGCTGGGGCGCTCGTCCGGAGCGAGAATTTCTCTCTGGGAAGCACAGTCTTGCCTTTGAGACCTTCCAAGTGAGGCTCAGCGGATACTCTGCCGTATTTAAAGCCAGTCGGTTAGGGGCTTTGTATGTGCAGACCCCTTCAGAGCCAACACCTACATTCGTGTTTCAATAACTGGGAGCTGCCACAAAATCAACTCGGTTCATCGTTAATAGAAAATAGTGCCTTTTTGCAGGGTAAACACAAAAACACTAACATATTCAATACCTAATGGCTGACATAGAGCCAACTGTAATGAAGACAAAGGCCTTCAGCTACCACACAGAACTGACCACTGAGGGCCCACAGGGGGCCAGTAAAGTTGAGCTGGCTTCTATGTGCCGCAAACGCTGGCCGGGGGAGGGTGAATCCTCACACGTCCGTAAACATGAGATGTTCCCCCACCAAAAATTTTCCCTTTCAAAGTCGCTTCCATTATAAGGGACCGTCTCAATGACTTTATGGTAAACAAATAATCTAAAAATGACCTTCGACTATGAGTTCTGTGTACTTCTAACAAATCACCAGAGGGAATCAGGTATAAAGGCAGGAGAAGGAATAAACGAATGTCCTGGGTTATGACACATGCTGTAAAACCCCTTTAAAGATCCCTTTAAGAAACAACACCAGTAAAGTGGGGAAGGAAAACGTACGTCTTCTCACTGTACCTGCCTTATGAAGCTGTTTTCCGGCTCTTTCCTCTTTGGCTTCGGTTAGTCTCAGCCAGCACTCGACCTAGTCCCAGTAGGCTCAGTGTATTGGTTTATCACACAAATATGCTTTCTTTGCATCTCCAAACATCCCCCGGATTGTCCAGAACTTTTTTTCTAAACTCTACAAACATCTGTGGAGTGAGCTGTGCTGGGAAGCCCTTCTGTGGGGTCTAAAGGACACAGGCCTGATGTGCCGGAACGTGACTCTGACTTGCTCTTCCTTCCCCTTCCTTCCTGGCTGTGCTCCTGAGCGTCTCCTGATTAGCTGGTGCTCTTAATTAGAAGTGATAGAAATCCAGCTGGAACTGATTTGATGTGAAGCCACAGCCTGCTGGAAGCATCCGTGGAAAGTTTGACTGCCCAAGCTTCAGAAAGATAAGACTCTGATTTCTGGACCCGGGAAAGCAAGTACCAGCCAGGGGTTCTCTTTGCTGTTTCTTGTCCTTACTTTCCTCTCTGCAGGAAAGGTTTTATCCTTAGGTCCTTCCCAGGTTTTCCATCTTCTGTCTTCCATCACTAGGAAAAAATTAAAATCCAGGGGAAGAGACTGGTTCATGAGTTGTCAATAAGGGGCTGCTGCTGAACCGATAAACAAGAGCCAGGGGAGCAGTGTCTGGGAAGAGCCGTAACGCCCTCCTGGTGCAGGACGCAGGGTTAGCCCCTGGAAGCCGTGGGTGGTTGGTGGGCCCCCGTTGGTCTTTACTGCAAGTCCCTTCCTTGTAGCATTTTGGGAGGACTGTCTGAGATCACTCAGGTGAGGTTCATTCATTCTCCTACTAGGCATCTCTTCAATGCCCGCGGCATGGTAAGCAGTGTTCTGGCTGATGGAGAATCAGCTGAGAACAAAGTACACACGCAGCCCTGCTTTACTGGTGCGTATAATTCAGAAGAGACACTGGACCCCCAATAGCCACTCAATGAATACTGGCCATTATGGTGGTCCATTGACGTGGGTGGGGGAGCGAATTCTGCTTCCCACACACGCCCGGCGCCCACGGGCACCAGTTCTGAAGAGGACACCCTGCATTCATCTGTCCCAAGCCAGACCCAATGGGACCTGCTCTCTGCCAGGCGACCTGCTGTGGCAGATGGGAGATAGACAACCGGCCCTGCTGGGTCACCGCTGCCCGCCCTCCCCGCTGCCCCCAGCCCGGCCGGCTCCTGCCGCCTCCCCTCCCCTCGCCTCGCCCTCACACACCGCGGTTGCTCCAGCCGACCTCCAACGCGGCGCCTGCGAAGCCTTGACGCTGTGACGTGCAGAGGACAGAGATGACTGCGCCTCCAGAGCTGGGCCGGGAGAACCTCCGGGCCGGGCCCGCTGGGCGCGACCCTCCCAACGCGGAAGGCCCGACGCTGGGCATGGCACTCCTCGCCCCGGCGGTGGGCCTCAGGCCTGTGCTGGGCGGGGGCTGGGATGAGGGGACAGAAACAAGCCGGCATGGCTTTCGCTTGAATTCCTCCAAGCAGCTGCCCTCCTGCCACAGCGGGGGCTGGGAGTTGGGGAAACTGGGGGCACGGGCTGGGACACCCGGGAAGGGGACCCAAAGCAGCTGCGGTGCTCGCTCAGCGTCCGATTCCACGGGCTGCAGCTGAGGAGGGGGGCCACACCCTGGGGTTTGACACCACAGATCCTTCAGGCTTCCTCGGGCCCCTCCCAGAGCCACTGCCCGAGGGACAGGTGACGGCACGCCTCAGCGGCACCCCACGCCCACCCCAGCAGCTCCGCCGCAGCGGCTGTGTGTCCTGTGCGCCCAGGGAGGACTGAGTTTGGAAATCTCTCTCTCTCTCGCTCTCTCGCTCTCTCTCTCTCTCTCACACACACACACACACACACACACACACACACACACACACTACGATGCTCCAGTCTGTTTCAACAACGCCCCCACCCCAAGGGTTCTTCTGTGACCTGTGTCCACCTTTGCATCACGTGCGTAAGTCAATCAGAAAATGGTCAGTTTAAATTCAAAGTTTTAATGGCCACGAAGCAAGGAAGGCGTGTCCGCACCCCGTACATTCTGTCCACCCGTGGCACCGCCAGCTGGCCGCACATTTTATTGCACATATCGACAGCGTACAAGGATCTTAAAGACGGCTTGGCAACACAAGGGCTGCGTTTAGAAGGAAGAGAGCCATTTTACAAAATATAAAAGCCATTTGCATTATACAGACAACTTCAAGGAAAAACTGGAAAGTAACGTCCAAAGAAAAATTTTAATTTTGAAAAAGAAATCTCTCACAACAAGGATTACAGAGCTTCATGTTGCCAATATATACATGTAAAAAAAAAAAAAAAAAAGGGAAGAAAATTCCAGGACCCTGCATTCTGAATGCCCGGCGAGGTGCAGCAATCAAAATTCCTATTTCTGTAACCCCCCTTTGAACGTTGCTCACGTGGAATACGCTCGGGGTTCAAAATGCCTCTACATCATCATGCTATTTGACAACAGGTATTTGTGCAGTACAGGAAAATATTAAAATACATCTTAAGTTAGGGTAAAGTGCACAGTACATGTCAGAGGGAGTAACTGAAAGCTGCCAATTCAACCACTGTGTTCAGTAACCCTCCCGTCTCGCCCCATGTGTGGCCTTGGCTGCTGTCCCACTGCCCTCACGAGACCCTGACAGGTGGCAGACCGGGGCGTCCCTGCAGGGCGCTGCCTGCACACAGGTGGTTGGGTCCGGGCGGCCCTGCGTGAGCCTCGGACCAGCACGGCCCCGTCCCTTGGCGGGCGCTGTCCTGGCCACGTATCGTTTGAACTCGCTCGCTCCTCGACCGCACAGCCTCACACGCGCCCCTTGCTGAACCTGCCGCTGAGCCCACCCCGGGGATGCGTGCAGCCGCCTCACCGACCTCCCGACTCGCTGCTAGAGTTTCCCCCGGAGACGGCGAGTCTCGCGGTGCTGGGCGGGCCACTCTGAGAGCCACCAACTAAGTGACCATAAAACGAGCATCTCGAAATCTTTTCCTCTTTTTAAAACTGACAGTTGTTTCCTGACCCACATCTTAGGTGTCTTACAGAAGGAACTCTGGTTCCCGCGCAGTCGAAAAACTGCCCTTCACAAACTTTTGGGTTAAACAATCAACTTAGCATCCTCTCCTCTTTCCTCTCCCACTTCCTTAGGATCTACCTTTGGTGCTAGACTTCTTCAACGACCCAAGTTACAGTGCAAAATTATACTTCAAGACACATGAAGCGAACACTTAGTACTTCTTTGTGTTAAAATGTGAATGTTTTGTGTATAGCAAAATAAGTATGAATCCAAAAAAATAATTGTTCACATTTTATCTTCAAGTTTAATATGTTTTTTCCCCCATCACAGCTATTTACAAATCACTTTGGGGTGCTCTCTTGATTTCGGTCAGTGTATTGTGCCAGGGGACAATGGGGTTGTGGGAATGTAGGCACCTGGATGGAATGCAGAAATATAAATAAGGCCAATGTTATAGAAACCCAAGCGGAAGTGACACCTCCCCAGAAAACAGTTCTTGACACAGAAGCACCTGCTTTTTGCTGAAATTTTTTTTTTTCTGAGTCATGTATACATGTGATCACTGAGACCCCGGACTACTGCCCACCAAAGAGGATAGAAAATAACTCAATATTTATAATATTAAAATAAAGTGTTTAACCACAAAAAAGCAGTAATAAAATAGTTTCCTAATTTACAATTTGCATCCAAAGGATGAATAACCATTCACTAATAAATAATATTTATATAAATATTTTGTATGTCGAAAATAGTTTTTTGTTTTTTTGTGTTTTTTTTTTTAAAAGGCAATGGTCTCAAGAAACTTCTTGAAAAATTTGGTGGTGAAAAACTCGATTGAGTCCCCCTCCCCCCACTCAATACACAATGAGTTTGGCTTTAGTAAAACAAGTGCATCTTGCTGCAAAACAGTTGTGCTTGGTGTTTTGGTAATGGCCGTGGGTGAACGCGGGAGGGACACAGGAGGTTGGAAAAGGCATGGATGTGCTGCTCAGTTCCTCGTAACCAGCTCCCTCGCTGGCCTCAAGAGAAATACCTGGCACGTCTTGATGTCGGAGGTCAGGTCTGAAAGGTAGAAAATCTTCTCTTAGGTCCTCCCTTAAACGCAGCTAGAGTCATGGAACACGGGCAACGGGTCAGGGGTGGGGGAGGGGGCTGGTGCCGAGAGCAGAGTTCAGGATCTCCGACGGGAGGAGGGCTGGAGCAGGTCCAAAGGACACGAGTTGGTTTCATGTGAATAGGGCCTTCGCGACCGTCACATCTAGCAAGGCTTGCACAGTGACGCCTACTTTGACCAGGCCTTTCTCCTCGAGGATGTGGTGCGGCAGGCACAGCTTATCCTAAAAGAAAGAACAAACGTCAGTTTTTAGATGGCTGGTACGTCATCATTCAATCTCACAGCGGCACCAATGGATGCTAAGTAGACCTCTGTCACATGTCTGCCTGGTCACCTCAGACTGGGCCCTTCCTGGCTTTTGGCCCACTACAAAGACAAAATGACGATTGTTGGCAGAGAAAGTAACAATTTTACTCTGATATGGGTGGTTCCAGAAAAGCATCAAATCATCCTGAAAACTGCAAAAGGTCTGAACATTTAAAAAACCTTTACACCAAATAACTAGCTGCACACAGTCAGCTGGAAACCACATATCAAGGTCACCTTAGTTTGTATTCTTTTTTTCTTTTTAGAGATTTTATTTATTTATTTATTTATAGAGAGGGTAAGGAAGGGAGAAAGAGAGGGAGAGAAACATCAATGTGTGGTGACCTCTTGTGAGCCACCTACTGGGGGTCTGGCCTGCAACCAAGGCGTGTGCCCTGACTAGGAATCGAACCAGCAACCCTTTGGTTCACTGGCCAGCGCTCAATCCACTGAGCCGCACCAGCTGGGGCCAGCTTGTGTTCTTGTAAAGCAAAACTGCAAATAGCTTTTCACACATTTTACAGCAACCCAACTACTCATTTATACAGACCAAGCACTGTTCTACTGACTAGAAGCTGGGATTTAATTCATTTTGCTTCCTGTGACCCCCGGAATGGAGGCGTGCCGATGGATTACTGTGCTTTCTTCAGGGGTCGTGAGCAACCCTGCAAATCTGATGTTCGGCAGCCTCTCTTTAAGTCTCCTTCACACAGCTTAGCTTTCAAAGGCGCAAGTGGCCTGCTACTTTCTCACATTGTGTTGTTGCTCTTGGGAAACGGCCAGCACACACAACTCAAGGAAAACGATTCACACAAGTCATTCCTTGCGTATAGAACCCTGCATGCTCAACAAAAAAGTCTGTAAAATAACAGGATGAAGTAACTTTACACCTTTGTTGTTCGTCTCTGGGAAGGAAGGGGCCGCCTTCCAGCATGTGTCTCCTTGGCTTGGAGAAGACGCCCCAGCAAATGCTGCCTCTGGTCCACCCGGCAACAGGGCGCTCTCCACGGCCCGATGACCGCTTTTCTTCAGGAAGGTGTGTACGGGGGACTGCACCTCCCCAGGCAGTGGAGACGGTGCTTAACAGGAACAAATTGGGGTCTCCGGACAGAGGCCTCCTCTGCATGTGACTCTTGCTTGAGACGCCAGGTCTTCCTGTTGCCTTCCTGGCGGGACTCTCCCTCAGTTACTACAGATACAGGCCTTCTGGTCTTGAAAAAGTCTTTCAAGGACATAACACCTTTAATAATTTGTTACTCTGCCTCAAAAGGTCAGTTGTGCTACACTGTCTCAACCGCCCTTACTGCTGGCTCCTTCCCAAACTTGAGGTAAATGCAAAGCATCTCAGACCACCTCTAGGTCTTAAGAAGCAGCCACACTGTCAAGGTAAGAGAGCTGGTTATTTAGAGCGCAGTGAATGACCTCGACGTCAGCGACACAGTAGGCGGGCACGCGGGTCAAAGCCCGTGCCCATGGAGTAGCCAAATGTCAACCCGAGGCGTGAGTGGGACGCTGTGCCCTGGCCCAGGGTGGACAGTGGGCTTCCTCCTGTGCCACAGCCAGAGGTCATCGTGTGTCCTTTCCTGATGCCACAGGCTGGTGAGGTCCCCTGCATCTGGCACGTCATTGCCAAATTGGTTCCTTGGCAATGACAGGGACGTGTCTTTCTCATTCTTATGACCCCACAGCAACAAGTCAACATCCGGTTTGGTAGGAAATTATAAATGGCCACCAATCACGGTTAAGCTCCTAGTGCAAAGCACTGCTTGGGGAAAAAATGAAATCTTCACTTTATACCCTATGCTAAAATCAATCTGAAATGAATTAAAGAGTTGTTTAAAAAACAAAAACGAAAAAAACCCAACAACACCACCATCTCTCCTAACCTCTCCTAATAAAATATAGATGAGTATATAGTATTTTCTTTTATAAAAATACCAGGAAGGCTCTTCTAAGCTAAAAAAAGCAATATAAGAAAAACCACAAGGAAAAGGATAAAAACAATGAATTGCTTAAAAGTTTAAAGCTCCCATGTGCCAAAACCCCTATCTTTTTAATTAAAAGATAAAAACCACTGTACAAAAGTATTTGCATCAAATTGTAAGGGTTTTATATGACACAAGCTCAATAAATCAGTCAGGAAAATGGTAAGAGTCTGATAGCACATGGGGCAAGGGACACAGACAGAAATCTAAAAACGAGGGTTACGCCCAAGTGTCTCCTTACGTTCAGTCCCGAATATTCCTGAATTACTACCTTTACTCTACAGACAAGGGAACTGGGATGGGGAGAGTTTGTGTAAGTAACTTCGCGGAAGACACACAGCTGGTAAGTACTGGACCCAGGATTTGAGCGCGTGTCTCCAACTCGAATCAAGGCTGCCTCCCAGAACGTGCTTCATCGACAAGCGAGTACGTCCCGTCTTGTGCCCACGAGACCGAAGAGGCTCTGGCCCCTCAGGGTGCTATCCTGGCAACACCCGACACACCTGACGTCAGGCGGGGGCGCCCAGGGAGCGTCAGCTCGGTGATAGGCATCAGCTCTGCCACTCAGTTGTCACCGTGCGGGACAGACGTCTTGTCCCGGCAGGAAACGCACAGCAGGAGCAGGCAGCCTGCCGCCACCGACACTGCCTGGCTGTCCTCTTTCTGTCGTCTCCCGCGCTCCCCAACCGCTGCCCACCCACGTGCCGGCCAACTGCCGGGCAGCGTGGCCCCATTCCCGTCAGCCCATCTCGGCTCATTCAGCCTGTTTGTAAAATGTCAACGCCTGGCGCTAGACCGATTGGACCCAGCACACGGCGGTCCACAGTGTCCCGACCTAAGGCAGCTCCACGCTCCTGCTCTGCCTCAGGAGACCACGGCAAACGCCCCCAGACAGAACGTCCGCTGCTGCCCGCCTGCTTCGCCGCCACGCTGCCTTCCAGGCCCTCCGCTCACCTCCCCACCCGCACCCCTGCCCCCTGGCTAGTCCCACGCCTCTCTTAGGTCTCGGGGTGAATATCGCGGCTCCGGGGGCTCCACAGACCACCTGCCCGCCACCCCTCACGGCCAGGTCCAGAGTCTTGTGCCTGATCTACCACAGTCCTCACCCTACCACGTCCCTCTTTATTTGTCCCCTGGACCCACTACACCCACTGTCTGAAAACTTCAGCCTGCAGCCTGGTTTTGCAAATAAAGTTTTATTGAAATGCAGCCATTCCCATTCATTTGCAAATGGTCAGCAGTCACAACAGAACCTGCATGGCCCGCAAAACCTCAAATATTTACTATCTAGCACTTCACAGAAAAAAGTTGGCTGATTCCCAGTCTAGGCTGCTGCAGCTTCCTGAGGACAGGGTCATCTGTCACGGTCACTTTTCCCGGCCCAGGCCTACTGTGTGCCTCGCAGGGAGAGTGCTCATTCAGTATTTGAGGGATGAATCAACGAACACCGGTGTGAACAAAACTGCAGTAAAAACCCAAGGGACCGGATGGACCCTAATAGTGAAAGAAAAAGGCATTGAACCGGTTGTTCAGTGAGAACTAGCTCCAAAACCTGAAGCCTCACTTAAAGAAAAAAAAGCCTCTCACTAAAATCATAGTGAAATGTTTTTTTCCCCCTAATCTGGACTCATTTTAGGTTCCTGAAATTTGAAGCCATAGTCCGTCACCTTCACCCTGAAGGCGAAACACCTTTTGTCCCTATGACCTTTTGTCCTTAGGACAGGGCATGAGGATTACAATTTCCTACCCACAACGGCATCAGTTGCCAAGTGCCTTTCCGGACCTGCTCTCATTGATGGAATTGCTGCTCAGGTCCCTCACTTCTGGGTGCTGCAGGGCCCCCTTTGTCACCAGCCCCGTTTTGTAAGCATCTCTTCCAAAGGACAGTAAACTGCATACAAACGGCAAACCCACAGTCTGGGGGAACTAATAGGAACTAGCTGTCACACACTATGGAAATCCTGACACTGAGCGGCGAGCTGCCACCCGTTGAAGAAACTGGAGAAAGAACTTTCTATTTCAAAAAGAAAATGTAAGTAAGTACATGGTCCTGTTTATCAGGCACGGGAAGGACATGCTGGAAATGAAAGAAGGTCCTTCCCGTCAGAGGAGGGAGATTTAGTGTGCTACGTATGTGCACCCCACAGCTCGGTCCCTGACCGCCTCTCAGGTGACGAGTGGGTCGGCCCGCTGTCCCCAGGCACAGGGCAAAGGCAGTATCGCTGAGCTGGCGCACGGGCACTGTGGGGAAGACCCATGGACAGGCTGAACATGCCGAATGGAAATTACGGCTTGACGACGGGCAAGACAGTCCATTCACAGTTTTGCCTAAGGGGCTAAATTAATTGTGTTCTGTGAGCTTCCACGCTACCTGATGGAAAAGTACCATCCAACAGGTCCCAAGAGGAGCCGCACACCAGGGCTCCGACGCAGTCATGAAGTGAGGATGGCAGTGTGTCCAGAAATACTTTAGATACCGAACGGAAAATAAGAGTGTTGCTAGAGAACGATGTCAGCTCAACACAGAAAATTAAACCTGCTCTCACGTGATTGGTCTACTCGGTTTTTATTGATAAAATTCTCTTTCTGGTGGCCGCCCAGGGAGGCATCTCTGTTCTCCTCGTTCGCCACCTGCCCCCCGCCCCCCGCCCACCAAACACAAAGAAGAAAAAGAAACAACCAGTGGTGATCATTTCACAGGAAGCCTCGACACACCGCGGAGCCGGACGAAGTGCGGAGGGCTACTGTGGGTATGCACAAATACACGCATCGCCGGGCCGATGAAAACGCGGAATCATCACCCAAAATGTGTTTATTAGGCAACTTATGGCTCAGGGTGCTTGCCAGACATTGTACAAAGGGATTTTATTTCGTTACAGACCAAAGAGTACAAGACAGCACCAAAGGCATTCAGTACATCTGCAGGTTAGTTATACACGACCGAGGTTCGTTCGGTAACGTCCATATACCCTGCGTTTCGCCCGTCAACACAAAATCAGAAGGAAGCAGCTCAGTTATCTCAAGACATTATCACGTCAGGGATGTGTCCTGTTAGAAGCTCCGAGAGGACTTAGCAACAAAGAATCTTTGTAAATATACTCTCCTGGACTCATGGAAACGGTTATGAAAATCAAGTTATCATCTTAGTAGCCGTCCGGGAAGACCCCTTGCATCTCAGTAAACTAGGAATTTATCGTGAGGGAGTTAACTCCATCAGCTCCCCAATTTAATGAACAGTATTTAGCAGTGAGCTGTAGATTGAAAAACAGGGGAAACTGTGTTAACCTCGGGGTACGGCCTTCACCTATTAGAAAAAGACATCCCAGAACCAGGAATATCTTGGCCTAGATGATAGTCTATTGGTTTTATCTTTTAATTGCAAGCTGATCAGATGGCTCCAGAGCAGACATATTGATAATATATAATCCTTTAAGCTTGCTTAAAAATAAAGCAGCTTGCTAACACAAGCTAAATGGAAATTTAAGGTCACTAGAGACATTATTCTAAAATAAGAGCAATCTTATTATTAGCTCCTGCCGGCATAACTCAGGCCCCAGGACCCAGAATGTTCCATGCCTCACGGCTTTATCTGAAAACAAATCGAGGCAAATCCATCCAATTCTGGACCTGCTGTTATGATGGGATGTGGCGAAAAGCCGAAGTGACCTATTACAGTATTTAAAAATAGAACTCTCTTCTGGAAAGCACTTTTCTAAGAGGCTAACCACGAAAAAGACATATGGGAATGACGTGCAAGCAAACCCTGCCGGGGGCGCTCCAACAGAGACGGCCCCTCCCTTCCCCGGCGCCCCTTCCGCCCGGCAGCCGGGCACCGGCGGGCTCTGGACCGCAGCGCGCAGCCTCCCGCGCAGGGGCCCCTCGCGGCAGGACGCACCGAGGAATCCCACGGAAGGACCAGCAACGCAGTCATCCCCTAAATGGCATTTCCCTACTTGGTCAGTTGTGCTTCTACTAAAGGTCTGTGGAGACCAAAATGCTGCCTCCCCTGCAAGTGGGGGGAGGGGGCGGGGGCGATCCCTCCGCAGCCCCGTGGCCCCGCCCCGAATCAGGTTGGATTCGACGTAAATAGTGCAAAGGAAAGATGTTCACACTCCCCTTTGCTCCCGCTCGGGAAGCTTCTCGCACTCCACCCAGCGCCGGGACCTCCAGCGGGCGGGGAGGAGGACCCGCTGGCGCCGCGGGGAGGACCAAGCGTGAGGTAGCGCGAGGTTTGCATGCACTTCGCTGTGTTTCAGGCGGTTACCTAATGGGGACTGCACTCTACTGGGCTTGTGCTTTTGGGAGCTCGGATTTGTGAGTGTTCGGCTCCCACGCTGCAGAGGCTACCGAAGACCTGGGGGGGCGGGGGGGAGTTTGCGAGGCAAAGGCGCGGGTGGAGGCGGGACCCGGGGCCAGAGGGAGAGCAGGCGGCGGGGCCGCCGGGCGACGCTATGCGGACAGAGTGCTCCAGTGGTAGGTGACATAGATCAGCACCACACAGAGAATGTGTACAAGAAAGAGGCTTAGAAGGTCCCTGGCGCGGAGGGCAGGAGGTGGCGGCGGGGCTGTCTCCCCGACGGCCAGCAGGGTGTCAACAGTCTTTCGAATGTGACGAAAGTCCAAGTGCAGGATGTCACCGGGAGAGCAGAGGTCAGCCTATTCCGAGGGCAGCCGTCAGAACAGAAAGAGACAGTGCACACGATTAAAAACACAGGGAGCAGCTGGAAAGAAGCACACAGTTCTGGTTACTAGCAAATGGCAAGAGCAGCCTCTTACTTTAGGCAGGTAAAGCCCGTTCCGCCATCAAAGATTTTCAAACCTCATTCCAAAATAAAGGCAGCGTACACAACGTGTTCTGTGCCAATAGGGCGAAGAGCTCCTCTACGCCCAGCCTCACTATCAAGGAAGAGAAAGTTCTGCAACGTACACATCCTCCGGGCATATAACAGTTTTAATATTCAAGTGCTACCCTGTGCTCACTGATGGCATAAGTCAGAGTTTTTCACTTGGGAAATTTATGTCTTAAGCTTATGAACAAAAACAGATCTATAAACTTCGCTGTTTAGTCCCCACCTTTCCTCACCATCCTTTTAATGCATTTTTTTTTTTACCCTGGTTTATGAAGAATATAAAGTTTCTCTCTCCCTGAAACGGAACATATACATTTAACTTATTTTCCTTTTAGGATCACTGATAAGCTCTGGGGAATGCTAGTTCTAATGACATCTCTCCGTGTGTCAAACAAGACATTACATTTCATGTGTTTGCAACTCTACATCCCAATCCCGAGGAGACGTATTAGATACGAGGTTAGAATAAAAGTATGTTCCCATGTAGGGTTATTTTGTAAATTTCTTCACCATGAAACAGGTGTGTGTGGGGTGGGGGGCGGGATGGGCAGAGACCTCCATGCAGGTTTTGTCCGCTTTAGGTCACCATGAAGGAGGCAGAGCGCTTACTTTATCATCTAAATGCAACAATTGTGTTGGTTTCACCTCTACATGCCTGCTCCCGCCAGGAAGCAAACAGCTGTCTGACACACTGAATTCCTGGAACAGACGTGATAGTAGCTGAGGGATTACAATCGCTACATCAGTATGAAGGAAGTTGTAGTTCTGTGTCAAAATCAAACAAGGATTGAAGCTGTTTGTGATATAGTTCATAAATGCAGCTTTATTTCTAAATTAGGCAAAGCATTGAAAATATATATAGTATGCATTTTATAACATACTTTGATACAGTTTTGCCCCGTGTTTTAGTTTCATTGCTAAGCACAGAGCAGGTGACAGGTTATCGCAAGGTAGAGATTTTTGTCTCTGATGCCCTCAGGTAAGAAGGAACACTACAATATAAAGTGGGTTAAGTAGGATTAAAAACATTCTCATTTTATTTATGACGGTAGAGATGCTCAACAGAAGATTTTTCAAGACAACAAAGCATGTTCTATCTACTGAGATTGTGTCTCTTCCCAGTAGATTTGGGAGAATCAAGCGACCACGATTATTTTCCCAAGCACTAAAACATCTACACATAGATTGAATTTCACTGGGAGAGACATGCGAGTCAAAGATTAACATGAACAGAGAGCTAAGAGAAGCTGTCTATTGCAATACAAATTCTCTATTGCAACGTTGTGCTTAGCCAGTGAAATCCAAGCAAAGCAGACAGAAGACAAACAGCATCCACTAACTAAAATGTGATTTTCACCAAAGTGGTATTTCTGGGTCAAAAGCACATCATTCTACCTCCGGCGTATGTTTCAGTAATTTCCCCAAACGCTGTGGAAAGCAGCTCCTCCAGGGCGCTCGAGCCAGCTCGCCTCCGGAGCCTGCGGTGCACCCACCCCTCCGGCAGGCGGGCAACGCCTTCCGATATCAGGAGCAGTTCCCTGATGCCCCGACTGTGAGCTCTACTGACACTTGCACTCAGGCGGGGCTTACACTCACAGCCCATGGCCATCGGTCTGAATTCAAGCGCGACCTCTGAAGGGAAAGGTGTGTTGGGGACTGTCCTGTGTGGAGCACGGGCCGCGACGGCCGGAGAGCCGCTGTCCGAGTCCACCGAGCATCCCCCTGCTCCGGGCTGGGACTGCCAGGGACCCCGGAGTCTGCGGACCCCTGTGCTCCCAGATTTCAGTCTTAACGAGAGGGGCTTAGAGATTGCACGATTTTCTCCCTTAAAATTACAATAGGAAAATACTAAAAAGGAAGGAAATTTAGAAAAGGCAAAACGCCACCATGCATTTACAGAGCACCAGTAATTACTGCCAGGCAGGAGAGGCACAGTGAATCTACTCAGAGTCCCTAGAGGCGAGTGCAGCAGCCGATGCTCATTACCAGGGCAGAAGTCACATCGCCAGGGGAGGAGCGGGCCCCCCCCCAGCCCCCCCGGGGCCACGGCCAGCGTGCGACTGACTGTTGGCAGTTGCCTCCGGTTCCCCAGACGCTACCGACACAAACAGAAAGGTGGGCGGCGCTGGCAGAGGCCTAGCTGACAGGCGTTCTGCGTGTAGCCACGTCTGAATCCCGAGAAATTTAGAATATACTCAACTTATTTAATACTTTAATTTTGAAAGTCAATATACTTACAAAGTGGGGTTTTTGGGGATTTTTTTGTTTAAAATATCATAGTACAGGGATGGTGATGGCCCTTCTGACAGTTTAAAGCTCTTAACTGACAAAGTGCAATTTGTCAGAGTGTAGAGTCAGGTATGAAAAGGGTCTCTGGAATTTTCTCCAAGTATATAAGAACTGCCAATTTTATGAACAGCTCCATGACAGTGGTAATGAGCTAATTTATCTTGAAATGTCATTTAAAACTTTTTGAAGATACCACTTCTAAAATGTTTATTCTCAGTCGTGCATGCGTGAGAGGCCGTCAGACCAGTGACTGCAGGTGACTGCCACCAGAAGACACCCAGTGGGGACGGACCTTCGTCATGGCAAATACATGCTACCTGTAAGAAATGTGACTGACTTTGCAGGCTAGACCCTGGTTCTTCTCAATAAATTACATATTAAAAACTGATGTTAAAAAGTAATAAACATGCCCTAGCTGGTGTGGCTCATGGATTGAGCACTGGCCTGAGAACCAAAGGGTCACGGGTTCGATTCTCAGTGTAGGGCCTGGGTTGCCGGCCAGGTCCCCAGCAGGGGGCGCGTGAGATGCAACCACACACTGATGTTTCTCTCCCTCTTTCTCCCTCCCTTCCAATCTCTAAAAATAAATAAATAATCTTTTTTTAAAAAAAAGAAAATGAGCTCTTAAAAAAATAATAAATCTATTGGTCTGCACCTCTGATTATTCGACCTCAGAATTAACCAATATAAATAGAATATTAAAATAAATCTTATAAGAAGAATCTCATCCTCCCCCCAAAAGTGTTCATTAGCTGTGATTTAAAATGATACTAAAATCATTGGATTTGGAGGAAAAGAGGCATAAGACTCAAAGAGGAGAAAGAACTCATTTCTCCTATTCTCAAGGTTCTCAAGGAACAAACAAAAAGAAATGGTAGATTCAAGTTATAAAATGTCTTTAAAAGTTACATAGGTATAATGTCCTAAACTCTCAAAATCGTGTGTAAAGTAGGAAAGTTGTTACCGTTACTTTTGAACATAATCCCCCACTATAAGAGAGTAAAAGCAGATAGGAAAGCTGTTGAACACCAGACTCAGCGGTAATTCCACCTTTGCCAATGCGACCATCATTAGCATCGGAATGTACTTCAGGACTCTAGTTTCAACTGACGTGGCTGATGCGGTAGCTGAGAGACAGCAAGTGACCTATCCTTGTGGACACAGGATGAGAACCTCCTGCCTCCCACCTCCCACTGCGCTGCAGGGTGGCCAGGCCCTGGCTTCCCAGGCAGGTTGGGGGGCGGGGGTAGGGCGGGACCACCCACGTGTCTGCCCCGCCCACCGGCAGGGCCGCTGCCCTCCTGCCTTGGCTCCTTGTTCTCTCCGCCAGCGATGAAGACTATGAAGGATGGGAGTCTGGGAAACAAAGTGCATTTCCAGTCTGCGTTCCCTCCTCATGCAAAAAAAGGACAAGTCTGTTAAATTAAGGGAGAATCTTGCTCTTGAAAGAGGTATGAGGCCAAAGCTATTTATTTAAAATCGAATGGAAAAATTTCCCTAGTGAAGCAAATAAATGCCTACTTTAAAATACCTTTGATGTTTCATAAATCAGATGTTTCTCTCAACCAGAATCAATACTACAACAGCCTTACATTTGGACCAGATTGGAAACCCGCAATGGCCACCCATGGAGCCCCCACATTGAGGACAGGGGCCGGGAAGGGCCAAGCTGACTCAGGACAGACAAAGGAGGCCTCAGTGCGTCCATAAAGAGCCCCATGACTCCCCGGCTCAGCTGGACTCAGGTTCTTAGGCGAAACAAAGAACACGCAGTTCCTGAAGAAGCCCAGTGAGGGCAGAGGCATCTTCAAGATCAAGGGGAAGCTTGCGCCAGAGGTCACAGACAACTGCAAAGTCTGACCCCGGGCATCGACACTACAAGGGACCAGGGGATGAAGCCCGCGACATCTCCCAATCCCACGGTGTTCCCAGGCGCCAGGACACGGATGTGGCGGCCAGTGTCGTGCAGCTAAGCAGCTGGGAACGAGGAAAGGGGTCACGGGACTGCAGGACGTCACTGAGCTTCCAGGGGATAGGAGAGCTCCAGGAGGCCACCGGGTCCGGTGATTTTCAAGCCATGTTTAGCAACAGGACCCTTTTTCCTCCCCTCAAGGAAAGCTTAGCTGGAAATCCAACCTACGCCACAGGCAACAGAGAACGGCTCCGGCAGAAGCCAGGGGGTGGGGGTCAGACTCCCGCTGGGCTGTCCCTCGCCTCCCCGGCATGTCATGCAAGAGAATCAAGGGCTCTGGAGAATGAGGTTTAAATCCGTTGCGGCGTCCAACGCCTGCAGGGAGCCCAGGCACAGGGAGCCTGTCTGCGCCGGAGACGGGGCAGGTTCTGTACAAGCAGAGACGCTGGTTCCAACGCCGGCCCGGCGGCTTCCCGCTGCGGGTGCGGCTCCGGAAATGGCCTGACCCCGCCGGACCGCAGCTCGCTCACACTATGGCACTAACGTATCTACCTCAAATCCTCAACAGTGGGGTGTGACTTCCTTAACCAATGTCACCCCAATCGACTGGCTTGGAAAGGTTTTAAAAAATAAAGTGATAAAAAAGAAATTTATGCCTAAAAACAATCCTCAACAGAGAGCCATGGAGACGACGCCCGTAGGAGAAGGCCTCAGTCCGCAGCTAGCCCTCCTGGTTGACTAGGTCACAGCACAGGGGGGCCGCTTCACCCCAAACCTCGCGCCTGCCTTGCTCTGCTCACAGACGGGTACTCGCCACTCGCTCTTCTTTCAGGTTAGGCTCCCTTGATCTGTGTCGCTTTAATGGGGGGACTGGCCCCAAACAGAAAACCAAAACGCCAGGCCCACGGAGCGGGCAGCGGAAAGGGCAATGGCCTGCCGCCATAACTCTCGTAAAAACGGTGGCTCCCGTCCTGAAAAAGAAACGCCAGTGAGTGAGGTCTCTGGTCCGTGTGCAGCGAGGCCTCCTTGGCATTCTTGTCAACGAGGCCTCTTCCTCACTCCGAGCGCCCCGCAGCGGCTGGCAACCAGGCCCCTGCCGCTCCCGCAGAACTTCTCCAGAACCCTCCCAGTGGCTTCTGTCTGCGGCGTCCACTGACCCAACCCTGAGACTCCTGCCCCTTGGCCTGACATTCGAGGGTATCAGCCCAGCCCCTCTCCAGCGTCACCATGAGCAGAAGGCCTGACCCTTCCGCACCCTCTAACCTGCGCACAACCCGGACCTTGCACCGTGCGACCGGGCCGCAGCCGTGCCGAGAGGTCAGCCCCTCCAGAACCGCTGGGCCGCGGCACGCAGCGAAAGGCTTCAGGGCCCGGCCACGCCGAGGCAGACACCTGGGAACGCGTCCCTGGGACCCCAAAGGAAACACAGCGAGCCATCACAGCTGGAACAGACCCCTGCGTTACTTTACATGGGTAACGTCGCTAAATCTGCTCAGCCACCACATCCCATCCATGTGAACAATGATATACGCGGCCGACCTGGACTTGGGCTTGTAGTTTCTGGCTGTCACGCCGTTACCAAGGGCAACAACGTCAGGCTGAGAGCGCAGCTGTGGCTTTTCACTCTCTTCGGGATGATGTGTTATTGTCAATGAGGTGTTCAGTTAAAAAACACAGAGCTCAAGATCTCTGTGACTTCGGGGTGTAAGTTAGGGATAGAGGGGAAAGCCAGAGAAGCTCCCAAATGAGGAGAAATTAACTGTTTGTAGCTGGGAAGTCAATGACTATTTCATTTCCCAAATATTAAGTCTCCTGCAAGTAAGAAACAGTGATGTTACAGATCCTCTGTTTTTAAATACGTCTTTTTATTTTGTTTTTAAACTAAATGTATTGGGATGACACTGGCTACTAAAATTAAATAGGTTTCGAGTGAACAATTCTATGATGCACCCTCTGCACATGGCTGTGTGCCCCCACGGCCCCACGGCCCATCTTCGTCCACCACCATGTACTGGACCCCTTTAAGCCCTCACTGCCACCCCCGCGCTCCCTGCCCTCGGGCATCCGCCGCACTGTTCTCTGTGCCTATGAATTTTTGTTTTGTTTTTCTGGTTCGTTCATTTTTTGCTTTCAGTTTTATATCCCTCCTATGAGTGAAATTGTGTGGTTCTTAACTTTTCCTGTCTGACTTATTTCGCTTAACACGATGTTATTCTCAAGGCCTGTCCATGTTGTCGCAAATGGCAGTATTTCATGTTTTCTCCCGGCTGAGTGGTGGTCCATAGTGCATATATAGGAACCATGTCTTCTTGACCCAATATTCTATCAAAGGGCACTTGGGTTGTTTCCACGCCTTGGCCACCGTGAATAATGTTGCAGTGATCTTTGCAAAGAAGAGGTTTCAAGTGGTTTGGGTAGATACCCAGAAGGGTTGCTGGGCCATATGGTAACTTTATTCTTAATTTTTTGAGGGTCCTCCATACTGTCTTCCATAGTGGCTGTAACAGCCTACATTCCCACCAGCAGAGAACGAGGGTCCCTTTTACCCACAACCTCTCCAGCACTTGGTATTACTTGTCTTGTCAACAACAGCCATTCTAACAGGCGTGAGGTGGCATCTCATTGTAGTTCTGATTTGCGTCTCCCTAATTTTCATGTATCTGTTGGCCATTTGTCTATGTCTTCTTGGGAGAGCTCTCTGTTCAGGTCCTCCGCCCATTTTTTTATTTTAATTGAATCGTTTCTGTGGTGCTGAGTTGTATGAGTTCTTTATATACATTTTTTTTTACATTAACCCCTTCTTGGAGGTGTTGTTTGCCAATATGTTCTCTCATTTGGTTGGTTGCCTTTTTTGCTTTGTTGATGGTTTCTTTTGCAGAAGCTTTTTAGTTTGATATAGTCCCATTCATTGATTTTTGCCTTTCCTTCCCTTGTTTCTGGGGTCAAATTCATAAAATCCTCTGTAAGACCAAGGTCCATAAGTTTAGTGCCTATTTTCTTCTATGTAATTTATTGTTTTGGGTCTTACATTTAGGACTTTGATCCACTTTGAGTTAATTTTTGTATATAGGGACAAAGAGTAGTGTAGTTTCCTTCTTTTGCATGTGGCCTTCCAATTTTCCCAGCACCATTTATTGAAGAGGCTTCTTTTATTTTTCCATTGTACATTTTTGAGTCCTTTGTCGAAAATTATTTGCGCCCCCATACAGGCTGGTTTATTTCTGGACACTCAATTCTGTTCCATTGGTACCAGTCTTTTTAAATGTCTGATTACAAGTGAAGAATTTCTTCAACTAGACTGCTGCTATATTTTTAGTGTAAATCACCAATTGTAGTGTGCCACATACACACTCGAAACATCAACGCTCTTACCTCGATAAAGACATATAACTATATCTAAGTGGGAGGGTGTCGTTTCCCCCCTCCTCCAACTCAGCATCATACTCCTAATGAAAACATTTTCTTACTTCCATTAACTTATTCCTCATCCATTCTGTGAGAGAGATGAAAAGCAGGAAGTTTTGCCACTTTGCTTCTGGCAATTTCTGGTTTTCCACTAGAATATTCCTTCCTTCTTTTAACATATCTTGTTAAAGAAATTCAACTGCTAACTAAAACTAACCAACAGACTTATTTTCTAGTAGTAATGACTTTACTGTAACTTTAGTCACCAGCAAAATGCAATTGGACTGTATCAGGATTAATATATAAGTACATATATACACACGCACACACATATACACAATGAAAACTTAAACATCACCTCAAATCTTAAAAGCAATTCTAAAAACAGCCTAAGTGGAATATTGGCAGAGAGTCGTTTACTCCTTGTAATTCTCAGGAATTATGAGATGCCTATTAGTGCTGGAGGCATAATTCAAAAATTATAATAAATTTTTCTCTGCACTTCGGTAATTTCCATTTGCCTCCCTTAAAAGGAAATCAGAATGAGCAGTCTTGACTCACAATAAATGATGAAGTGCATTTCCATTTCATTTTGTATTTCCGCAAGCCAAAAAACCTTTGATGAGTTTAAAAATGTCACACGGGACTAGGTCATAACTCATCAGTGCTTTCCGGCTCAGACATGAATAACTCACCATGATGCGGCCTGACAGTTCTGACTCACACATGGGAAATCTCATTAGCCCGTGACAGAATGAAATTACTGTAAAAGCTCCGTGCATAAGAATTCCACAAATACCTTGAGCCAAGAATGTATATACACTACTAAAATGTACATATACTCCACAGATACACAGATTAACATCGCTGAAAGACATTCGAATTGATCACAAAGACATGCAGTCCATATACAAAGATTACACTCTCTCAAAAAAAAATAAATCTGTAAGCTTCTTTTTGTTGATACAACAGCTCTGAATTAATGATGTTTTAATAAACATTTTCTTCAAGTGAGATAAGAAGCCCACCGCTAACCCCCCACCAAACTAAAAATTAGGGAGAGGAGGAAGGAAGAAGGGAGGAGAGGAAGGAAAGAAGGAAGGAGGAAGAGAAGGAAGAAAGGGAGGAAAGAAAGGAAGGAGGGAAGGAAGGGGGGAGGGAGACAGGCAGAGAAGCCTTTCTCAACTGCAATTGCTAACTCCTGTCAAGGAGTAAAATGCAATTGCTTCGCAGACTCGAAAACAGTATCTCACGGCAGAGCCTGTAGCAGCTTTATCCCTGGAACATTAGAAAAGATAGGAGAAATGACAAGAAAAAAGGATTCCTGTCCATTTCTGCTCATCGCCATGATTAAAAACTTCTCAACTTACCCCCAAATTCTGAGTGGATTGGCTTTTGTCTCTCTAAAAAATCCACCTTACATCACTAATAGCAAAGTCTTTAAAAGCCCCCCATTGGCTGAGGCTGGGCTTCGCCTGCGAGAAAGGGAAGGAGCAGAGTAGACAGGGGCAGGCCAGGGCGACTCGCCCAGCGGGGCCACGGCGCACCGAAGCGGGGGCGTGGGCAAACGCAAACAGCTGGCCCACTATAAAGCAACACACAGACGTTATTATTATTAATGGTAATGATTAATAATAATAAAAGTTAATGTTTTTAATGCTGATTATTTTGGTCCACATACCCAAAATGCAACTATAGGGATTGAAAACCAACTAATTAGGTGTCAACTACAACAGCTGTGCCTGCTTACAAGCTCTGATGAGGAAAACCATCAGCTCAGAAGTCCTACCCTCCGGGGCCTGGCTGAAGGCTCCCCGAGGCCCCGGCAGCTCTGCTCTTGGAGCAGAAAACTGAGCTCAGTAAACAGGTTGTTTCCAAGTTTGAAATGATACGCTTATTTTAAAATCTTAAAGGAATTAAATTCCCCTTTTCCTCAGAATGGACCGTACTGTTTTCAGACATTTTTATTTCATTGCAATGGGGCAATTTAAACTAAAATTTTATATGACTTATTTAATACCATTCCTTAAGAAAGACTCAAATGAAAAAGGGTGCACAAAGTCGTACGTCTATTCAGTGGGTTCAAACGCACATATTAAATAAAATCTCTACTGAAACACAGTTATTTGAAGAAGTCTGATGTTACCTCTGGTACTCCTAGTTTTCGGCATGCTTCCAAAAAGTTTTCCACATTTCTTCTGCATTTGGCCATGCTAAGCTTGGGCTGTAATGCAAATGTGCAGAAATAATGAATTATTAAAAAATAATTTTAATAAAACATTACATTTTAAACTTTTAAGTGGCATGATAATACACGTTTACTGAAAAAAATATATACAAGCACAGAACTACTTATCTACCCAGAAATGTCCACCAAGAGATAAAGCTATTATTATTTTGGATTATATTTTTCCAGACATTGCATGTGTATGTTTTTGTATATAAAGATATACATATATATGTATATACAGATATGTCTTATATGCAGAACTTCTGCATCTATGTATATATATCTATACATGTATATACATGTGTGTATATGCAAAATGTTTTGCATAAGTATGTACATATACATATATCTGTACACAGACACACACAGTTTTTATGGGGCCGTACTTTTGTGTGACCTACTGTAGTTCACCTGAAAACACACTAGGAGCATCACCTTCTCCTATCAGGAAATATATTTCCATATGAAGGGTTAAAGTCACCAGGCCAACTAACCTCCTTCCTGTTAAAGCCATGTATTTAACTGGAGAGAGGCCACATCGAGACAAACGGCACAGAACAAGGTGGAAGGGAAGGATTTCCCCGGGGGGCCCGTCACAACAGAGCCGGTCCGGCGGGGGGACCGCCCAGGTGTGGCACGGCCAACGAACACATCTTGAGTCGCATGTTTTACTTTTTACACGAAAGTGTTAAAAGCTTTACTGCTACACTTCAACATTCCACTATTCGTTCTTTCTGAAAGAGGCCTGGAGCGTGAACGACTCCAGCAGTCCAGGTCGGGGAGCCATGTTTTGGGGAGCGTGGCCCCCTGTCAACAGCAGGTGAGGAGCAAGGAACTCAGTCTGTCTTTTGGGGGCCCACGCCAACCTTCACAAAACCAGGTCTGCACAGCACTGATTAATAAAAGGGGCTGCCGCTACCCCACCCCCTGAAAAAGAGAACGGGCGCCCGCTTCCAGGTGGAATGAGTTATGATGTGGGCGCTAACCGAACATTCCCCTCGTTGGCTAGAGAGGGACAGGTGCGCCCCACAGGAGACCAGCAAAGACGGGCCAAGGAGCTGTCGGGCTCTGCCTAGCCCTGCGCATCTCAGGACGAGCCGCGCACACGCGGCCTCGCGCGAAGAGGGGGCCCGGAGACGGGTCACGTGACGGGGGCCTCAGACGAAGGGTCCTGGCCTGCACCCAGGATGCCGAGGGGCGGTCGATCACAATGGGACCATGGCATCTGATGTCTGACCCTTCGGGCCCACTTTCTTCACTGGTCTACTTGTGATGTGGGGGAGGGGGCAGTGCGGGGAGCGGGGCGGGGGGTCCGCTCTGTAACATTCCACAGATGCTCAACACCATTCCGCATATTCAGGTCAGCCCAGCGAGGTCAACCACGCAGGTGTGTCTCAGGCTACCTTCCCACCTTTGGAGAGTGAGGGAGGGCCCACGTGCCGCCTGCTTTCCGCGGGAAAAGTCCTTGCTACAAATACAACAGTTCAAACTATCAAAAATTACACACATGACACCAACTGGGAGCCCCGTGGCTGGTCACCAAATTGTCCAAGCCCGAGGAAATCCGTTTTAAGGGACTCGGCACGTTGACAGGGACAGTGATTCTGTGGGGCTCTCCATCCCTCGACGTGGCACAGAGAAGGAACGGCTCCGGCCTTGCGAATGAAAAACGACCAGGCTTCGGGCTGATGGCCACTCGGGCACGAAGGCGCCCCCGTCCGCTCGGACCGAGTGGTCAGCACACCTCGGAGTCTTCCCCGGGGGGCAAGAGGCCCGCCGGGCGGCCGGGGGCAGGGCCTTGTCAAAGAGGCTCGCTCGCGGGGCTTGCCGACAAATTTTCGGCAAGTGGACGGCCTGCATTTCAAAAATATGTTACATTCTAAAATGTGTTACATTATGTTACATTAAATATGGATGTTTAGGAAGAATTTCAGTGACGTGAGAAAATACTTAGGTTTTAAGAATTTTACAAACTACTAATTAATATATACGAGATGCTCACAGTTCAAAACCAGCCTAAATACAGAAAAAATGCTAAGAGTACGGTAGCCAAAATGTTAACAGTGATTGTCTTTGGGCACTGGGATAAGGAATGATTTTGGTTTTTTTCTCCTAGTTTCTCTATTTTCTGTTTTTCGCCAATTAGGTATTATTTCTCATTATATTTTCATGTAAAAATTTATTTGAAAAGGTGAAAACCAAAGGATTTCAAACAAGATGTGGCATTTTTCTTGAGGAATTCATAAAATATACAAATGTATATAGAGGCATGATTCATCGTATCTTCTTACAGCTTATAAAATAGTAATTGTACATTTAAATTCGAGGCTCAAGAGTCATAGTTTCTTCCTTATAATTTGAGGAAACTACTGCGTGAGAATCCGGGGCTCAGCTCAGACAGCGTCGCAGCGGCCTGGGTCCCCCCCGTAAAAGGCACCGGGGTGTCGCCCGTGGGATCGCGGAGCGAAGCTCCCTGCCGGCCCGAGTGAGGTGGCTCGAGGCGGACTTGAGAGAAGATAGACTGATCCTTTTCTTCCCTTATGTTTTCTGAAGCACGAAGTGGTCAAACTTTCCAAAGGGGGGAAAAAAAAATACTGTACACTCTGTAGTGTAACGCGCACACCGCGGCTGAAATGGGGTCGGGAGGTAAGAGTGAGGCAAGGCCGACCGGCGGCGCCGGGTGAGGCTGCCCTGGAGGGGGGAGGTCGGCGCCCCGTTGTCCCTCGAGGTCAGGGGCTCTGAACGGTGCAAATCTGCTCTGCACACACAGGCGGTAAGACGGGCTTGCATTCCTGTGACCATCCTCCGTGTCACCTTATTTCATCCTCGCAAGAACATTTCCATGGAAGGGAAAAGCAAATCGAGGTAAAGAGCGGTTACAAAGTCTTTCCCCCAGGACACACGCGGCTCCTGAGTAGATCTGGAATTTGAATCCAAACCCCATGCTCTTCGCCTCTACTTGTCGCCCTGGCTCGTCTAAAGGACCGCACACGGTGTGGCTAGAAATTCTTCCCTCTTCTCTGGCCGTCTGAACCCTACCTGGGCATCCAGGACAGTCCCGGACTCCCCCCCCCCCCGCCGCTGCCTGACCATGCAAATGACTCCATACCCCTCTTCCGGATGGTGACATGCCCAGGGGCTGGCTTGATGTCCTCGACAGAGGGGACGGGATGTCTGGGGCGTTAACGGGGTCTCGCTCATCCTCACGCTCCCCGCTGCCCCCTGGTACCTCCAACGCCCCTCTGAGCGCCGTGAGGGACCCAGGGGTTGTTGGCTGAACAACTCGTTCACCCACCTCTGGCTTGACAGGTTACTAATGATCTTTTACACAGAACCCACACGTCTTCGGAGCTTTCCCATAAAATCCCCCAAAATTAATAAAGGAAAGCGATCCCATTCAAAAGAGAAGCTCCCGGCCAGAAAAAGAGAAAACAAAAACAACAACAACAACAACAAAATTGCTTTCCCCCAGACTTCTTACTGTTTAAATAACCCTTTGTGAGAAATGAATCTCTGTGTCCCTCAAGTCTTAAAGTTGGCACCTGATCTCTTAGATGTGATTTGCTTTGTGTCTGACATACATTCCTCTTCTGCCATTTACGTATTTACTTTAAATAGTGTCCCTTTTCACAGTGGAAACGTTGCTTCCATCACACCCATTCCTTTCTACCCTCCCAGTGGTGGGGGACCCCACTGCGCAGCGTCCCGGGGGGGCCGTGGCATCTTCGGCCGGCCACACCGCCTCCAAGGAGTTGGCTTCTCATGGAAGCATCAGTTCACGTGCTGTCACTTACCACTGCTGGTGAGGGCACGTGGATGCTGGCGACGGATCGCGGGCGGATGTGGTTGACCAGGTGGCAGAGGACGACCCCGTCCAGGAGCGCGGCCCCTAGGTCCTCGTGCAGCCTGACCTTGAGTCTCACCTCGATGATCTGTGGGGGAGGGGGGTCAGAAGGACGCTGTTTTCAGCGATGGAGGGTGGTTGGGGCCCCACACGCAGCCCAGCCCAGATGCGCAGTGGGCAATACCAGCAAGGCTGGTGCGCGCTCTACAGGGGAGCCGCCTGGCGACGCGCATCTCAGAATGCGGCTGTGTACGAGATGCTGAAAACTCGAGAACGACTTAAATGGGGCAAGGATGCCGGGGAAGCCAGAGTGTTGATTGTGGTTGTCTTTGAGCGGTGGGATAAACAATGATTTATTTTCCTACTGCATTTCTCTATTTTTCTCTTTTCCTCCAAGCAGGATTATTTCCTAGTTTATTTTCCATTAAGAATGTATTTAAAAAGGGGAAAAGGTGACAACCAAAGGATTCCTGAAGGGATGTAGCATTTTCCCTGAAGAATTAATAAAATATACAAATGTGAATAGATACACGATGCACAGCGCCCTCTTACACCTAATAAAATAACTGTGTATTCAAATCAGAGGCCAAGGGGTGGTAGTTTTTCTTTTGAAATTTGGGGAAATTTAATGAATGAAAATTATTAAATGAGAATTTGGTACCCAGCTCAAACATCATATTGCAGTTTGCATCCCATCTGCAAAAAATACTGGGAGTTTCATACTGGACTGCAGGACAAACTTACTGTCCGACCTAGCGCCGTGAAAGGCAGATTTAAGAGACAACAAGCTGTTCTCTTCCCCGTTTTCTTAGACAAAAAGAAGCGGTCAAACATTAGCCATGGTCTCCATCACGACAAAGCTTAAAATCTCCAGTGCCACCCAGCACACTACTTCACTGCGGTGGGAACTCAAAAGAGTTTGTCTGTTTCATGACTGATTAAAAAGTTCAGACTGGTCGGGGTAACCATAAACATCTCTAAATTAATGGAATACTATTATTAAGTAAGTGAGTAATAGGGCATTATTATAAGTGTACCTGAATGGAAATCATACGAGCCTTATATATATTCATTAAATAGTTCTACTTACATTATCTCATCTATTACTCACAAAACCACACTAAGGGAGATTGGAACTGTTTTTTCTTTTTAATACGTGAAAAAGCTGACACTCAGGGATGTGAAGTGACTTGCCCAGTATCAAGCAGTCAGGAGGTAACCGGGCTAGATTTGAAACTCGGTATGCCTACTGTGCTTCAAGTTTTTAAATGTGGAGTCGACCTGTAACCAACACAGGTTTGAATGGCATGGGCCCACTTATACGTGGATTTTTTTTTCCTGATAAATACATACAGTACTGAGAATGTATTTTCTCTTCTTTTCTTTAGCTTATAAGAATCTTGTAAGAATATAGTACATGATACACATAACATACTAAATACACGTTAATCAACTGTTGGTATTATCAGTAACGCTTCTGGTTAACAAGCTATTGGTAGCTAAGGTTTCAGAGAGTCACAAGTTACACTCGGATTCCCAACTGCTTTGGTGGGGGCGGGGGGCAGATGCTCCCCTAACCACGCTGTTTAGGAGTCAGCTTTATAGAATGCTGCTTCCATTTTGGAAATCATCAGTTACAGAATATTTCTTGAATACCTCACGGAGTTGTTCCACCAGTTCTTGCTCTTCTCTCAACTGTTCCATTTTCCTCCGAATTGTAAACTGTGGGTCTATAGACTCCAAATTTCTCTGAGGTCTTTGAAACACTATAATAGAAAGGGGGGAAAAGCCTTTATGGAGTGGCCAGAATTGGCTGCCACAACACTGTTCATAGTTAAATTAAGCAAAGGGTTTCTTCATTTATCCCAAGTCATTCATTTACCACTCACCGAAACAAGAGGAGCGCGCCTTCCCACGAAAGCGCGAATCCAATATTCTAAAGAAACCTGCGTTTTATAATTACCCTGGGTTGTGCAGACTAACAAAAGCTGTATTTTTGGTGACAATAAACTGAACCCGGAGAGAGTTTGGGTCATCCTTGGAATCGCTCCCGGCCACCTCTCAGAAAGCGGTCCCTCCTCTCTCATTTTTGCAACGCATTCATCCTAAGTTTTCATTTACACTCAAGGTTTCAGAGTCAGTTCATTAAAAGGAGAGAACCTGTTTGAAATGAGAAGTCTCTAGAATGGCTTTACCTATTTAACACAAGTCCAGGGTAACGTATGTTGGCTGAAAGTTTTCAAAAGCTTGGGCTAAGACCCAAGCGGTGAGCCACAGGGTCACACAGTTGCGTGTGGGGTGGAAAACGCCTGCCTTCTGCCATGTCACTGACACGCAAGGCCAGAACGTCAGCTCTTTAGAGATCACCAGAGACTCCTTTTAGAGAACTTGGCAAGATGAGGGGCAGTTTAAGAGGTCGTCCTTGGCTTCGGGTCCTTAAAACTACAACCTCCAAGAATAGCAGCTGAGCGAGGCGCTCCCTCTGAAGGGGCGTACGCCTTCGGCTGCGGAAGGGACGCTGTGAACTGCGCAAGGACAACGTCTTTCAAAGACCAGTAAAGAGGGTAAAAACAATATGTCCTACATGCAGCAGAGTGATTATAGGAGGTTTGGTTTTGTTTTTTAATCAGGCTTTATTATGGTACAAAGCCCAGGGGCAGATTTAAGCTTGAATTTCTTTCTCTCTTGAGATTTGTTACCCTGTTAAGACAACCGGCCTCCCTCGCACACCAGAGGGGCAAAGAGCTGGTCAAAGCCACGTGGGGCTCCCAAGTGTGCACCTTGGCGGGGGGGCTTCCGAAAACTTTGGGCAGCGAACTCCAATTTTAAAAATCAATCCGAGGTAGAAGCTGCATCGGCATGATGCCCGTCTGGAAGTCTCATCCACCATAATGTACATGATGTAGAATAAGAAGGTTATGTAACTTTTATTCTATCTTGACAAACATTTCCTACGGGCCACTTTAAGAGCTATTTTGACTTAGTAGTTTTTTTTAGGTTAAACACGGTTTACAAATATACTTCAAGTCACCAAAGCCGTGCGCCTACTCCATAAAATCAATTATTTCCACGCTCACCCAGTTGTGCGGGTTTCATCTCAGTTTGTACCTCTGGACCAAACCACTGAAATAAATGACCTGCACGATCTGTCTCATGTCCCTGTCTTCTTTACGGCTCCGCTCTGGACTATCTGGATGAGCCCAGAGCTCACGGGAAGGCTGGAAGTGCGCACATCTGAAGAGTGAGGGGCGGAGGCGGGTGGCCTAACGCAGATATTTTCTCTGGAACCTTGGAGAAGAGCCAGCCTGGGGCCTCGGCCTCCGCCTCCCACCACCCAGGGAAGTCACAGGCAAAAAGATCCAGAGGCTCGTCCGTCACCAAAGGGATGTCGCCAAGGCCCATGAAAATCGAGCCCCGCAGGAAGTGAGACCAATTATTGAAAAAGCAAAGGCAAGACCAGCAAAAGAAGGACAGAGCAACCCAGAGGGAGAAACAAGAAGCTCCCAGGGCCAAGGGGAACGGAGGAACGTCTGATGAAACAGGAAGTACACAGGGAACTGTAAACGTCTTAAACCTGCCCGGATGCCACTGACCCCAACAACAAAGAAACGTGCCCGTTTAAACGCATCGACCAGAAGAAAAACACATTAAAGTGTGCAGTGTAGAAATAATCCACACCCCTGAAGAAAAGAATATAGACAGTAATATACAAACTAGCCAGCAAGGGGCGCTCCAACAGTATTTAAACAAATCTAATGTTTTCTTTGGAAGATTTTCCTTTGCTTTTTTTTTTTTTCTGGGGGCAATCTTATCTAGTACTGCATGTTTAATATTTTCAATATGTTTTTATTGGCAGGTTTCATTTTGAATACAAAACGATCAGGAAGTTAAATTAACCATGAGGTTTTGTTTAAAAACACAATTCAAACATCCATGCCTCGTTAGAGCCCGGTGTGAAATGAGAAGATAATGCCATTGTATCTGGGTGTTAATTTCCTGGGGTCACTTTTCATCATCAATTCCTGTGCATCTTAAAAAGACAAAACTGCACACTTTGGTATTTGCTCTGACGTTAATTGATCACGAAGAGTTAAAATGCACTTGATCTGTGGTTTTTTAAATGAACATTTCAAACATACATAAAATTACAGGAAGCCATGGCTATACAACTACTAGTTTTTGAAATGGATTAATTACTGTGGAATCTATCTGGCATTTAAAACAAAGTCTTTAGGCCAATAACAAACTGACAGAGCACGTAGTGCTCGCTTACTTTGCTGGGTTTTGTTACAACAGAATAATTTGAACGGGGACCAGTATGGTACCTCTGGTTATTTACCAACAGGTTTTTTGTTTGTTTGTTTGTTTGTTTGTTTTCCTTTCATGTCCTATTTAAGTAATAAATGCAGTAATCAACCTGGGACAAAGATTCAGGAACGTGCTCTCGGAGAGAATTATTCTGGTTTTCCTTAATGTCAGATCACTGAGTTTCAAAAAAAAAAAATCTCTTAATTCAGGGGAATAAAGTTTTAACTTGAGGCTACAAAACAGTACTACAGGCCACACTGTTGGAACCTGTTTTTCCCATCAAAAGCCACCCTGTGGTTTGAGTGCAAATAAGAGGAGGCAAGAGGGGCAAGAGGGCAGAGTGAGCGTGTGTACGAGTTGAGTGTGTGCAGTGTGCGCACTAAGGGGCAGGAGCAGACAAGGAGGTGAGTGATTTAAGGCGCAGAAAGAAGACGAGTTCTGCTCAACTGTTCACTGATGATCTGACAAATAACATTCAAAGAATGAAAAGATGATCTGCTCTTATTTGTAATTTATCCAGCAGAAGATACACATTCCTAAGCAAAGACCCTGCAGGGAATGGTGACTGTGCTTAGGCCAAGTATCAGCTTTATCCTGGCAGGTTCAGGGCAAATCCCATGGACTTTCCTGCTACGCCCACCTCCTCCCTCCCCTTCCTCCTCAACCCGGACCTGGGAGTGCGCCTCCTCTGAAGAAGGCAGGAACCTCCCCAGGCGTCTGTCTCTCTCCTAGGACCCCTCAGTCTCTCACTGCACGGGTCGTTTCTCTCCCGTTAGGGCTCTGTGAGAATTTGCATCTGCTCCCAATTTGCACCTCTGCCCCGCCCCACAAAGCAGAGTGTTGGCTGAATAAATAAAACAAGTGTTTCAAAACACTCCCTCTTGGCCTCGATTATCCTACCCTGATAATGTCATCTGAATTTTTCCTCTTGTGGAAAACCTCCTAAACTTAGTTTCCAGGTCTGAATGAATTCGACTCTGAAATGCATGATCCGTGGAAGCAGAGATCTTGTCTGTGTTTTTCAGAGTTGTATCCATGGTAACGAGCATCATGCCCAGCACGCAGTAACATGCAGTAGATATTTAGGAATGTGAACAAGAAACCATTTCTCTAATGGTTGTAAGCCTCTCTTTTAGTTAAGCAACAAAAACAGAAACAAAAAACAAAAACACTGCTCTAAAATGAAATGATAACGTGATTATTACACAAAACAGACTCTTCATATAGAAATTATCATCTATCTTATGAACCTTTATTATCTAAATTCAACTCAAAAGCTTTCTTCTTTGTGGACACAGGAGGTTTAGAAACTTAGCTCTCAGTTTCTCCTTGGAAGTTAAGAACTGGACTGGGTGTGATGTTTAAGATAAACAAATCCCAAGGGCAGCAAATATGGTGGCTTTGAAAAAATATCCTAAGCTCCAGATCTGGGCTAGTGTGAATCAGAAATCTAACTAGTGCCTCCACTTATTCCCTTCTGGTGCCTCCAGATGAATTAGATGCAGTCTCTACCCTCAAAATGCTCAAATTTACTCTCCATGGTCTCGGTCAATTTCCTTAACCCAGTATCCTCTCCTACCTGGACATCAGACAAAGATGAGTAACAATCAGTGCACAGACTCCATGTGGCACCAAGTGGGGCACCAGCATCTATGGCTTTAAATCACCCGGCTGACTCTGATACGCATCCAAGGTTAAGAATCACCGAGGCACCTCACACCACCCCAGTTTCTTCATTTTTGTAATAAGTGCCAAGTGATGGTAAACTATCCAAGAGAATGTCTGTACGCTGGCCCAAGATGGGTATGTTCGTGCATTCATCCTCCAGTGATAATTAAAGATCAAGTGAAAATAAGTACAAATCAGCGCCCACCAACTCATTGCAAACGAAAAAGGGCAAATGATGCAAAAGCAGATGGGAACGGTTTTAACTTCGGAACAAAGGGGGAAAGTCTGCATCTTTCAAAGAAAAGAGGCAGAGGACAGGAGACACAGAGCGGAAGCAAAGATTTCCAGTTACCGACAGCTGGAAGGGAAGCTGCCCTGGTCTCCGTGGTGCACAGACCTATGGATACAACTTTCGCATATCCCGCCCACGCCGGCCCCCCTCCCCACACCGTCTATCTCAGGAGGCAGAACTTTGGAGATCGTGGGAATTCAAGCTCCTGGGGCCCGTGGAGCCACTTTGCCATTTTTAATTTTCTTTCGAAGAATTCATTTTAGAGAAAAGAGGGGATTTCAAGTGAGATATATTTGGAGTAAAATGCTGGAAAGCAATAATTATTGCTTTAAATAAAGTCTAAACTTTACTCACTCTTGCTAACAGTTGCTAACTTTACCCAAAATAATAACTAAATATAAATGAAAGGCAAGATACATTATGCTGGGTTGAGTTGGCAACAAGATGCCATTATTGTATTTGCAAAGGCTGAGAGAGCTGCCAATAGTAAGTCATGGAGAAAATATGAGGAAACAAACCAATGTGATACTCAGCTTTGAAAGGCCATGAGAGGCCACTGAACAGGATCTGCTACTGAAGAGGAACCAGTAAGAACAACGTGCAAAGGAGGCTGCATTCTTCATGCAACATTAGCTTATATACTGGTGGACCCATGTAATGAATGCAGCTTCACTAATTCCGAAAATGTAACGGGAAATATATTCATGCCAGAAGGCAACGTTTGTCACAAAGAGAATGAAGGTGCGTGTAAAAGATCAGGTCTGGGAACCCAGACTAGTGCTTGTAAAGACGAGTCTGCACAGAAAATTGTCTGTTGCCCAGGGCACATTATAGACACACCGTACGCGGGAATCAATCACAGCCATCGATCAGACATCTGACGTGGCTGACGGACCGAGCCACACAAATGTGGAAAAACAAGCCCATATGTTGCCATATGTGAGCTCCTGAAGATTTCATTCGTACACAAAGTACCAAGTAAGTATTGCAGGGTGAGTTTATTTTCAGAAAGATTTCCACAGCCATTATTTCCTGTGAATTCTTAGGATTATGAATGAAAAAGAGAGGCAGTCTGCCTTCGTCATGTGCACAGAGTCCGCAGCGAGCAGCTAGGCAAGGAACGCAGACGTGTGGACAGTCAGGAGCCCGGGCGGGTGCACCGCTATCTCCTCTCGCTGCCTGGCAATGTGGCTGGACAGGTCACCTCACCTTTCTGGTTTTACTTGGCTCATCTATAAGGATAGGTAGTCTCCTGTTACCTAAGATGTCTACACCTTTTCCAGCTTAAAAAACAACAAAACTACCCCCAGAAAGTCCTTTGGTTTCGCTTATCACTCCTAAGGAAATACCAAATCACACATAAATCTCTCATTCTAGGCTTCAGTCCCTTTAAACGACATCAGATCCACAAACAGCCATGTTTCCTGAAAAACGAAAATGCTCCTTTTCCCTCCTTTTTTTATTTTTAAGTGAAGGAGCAGTTTATCAAGAAAGTCTCTATTTAACCCTCCTTAACTTCTGGTATTGAAAACAGAATAGTATAAGGTGAGACCTCTGTGGTGTTGCTGTTGTTTAATCCAGCTTATTTTCAATTAAGAAACTTAGAAAGATATGAAGTAATGAAATCTCTTTTATAACTGACCTACCAGGATCTATATAGCTTTCCACAGAAGAAAACTGGAAAAGCATTTTTGGCTGAATTTTGACCAGAAATCACGGCCAATGTTTGAAATATATATTTTCTATGTATTACATATAACGCACTTAAATAAATTCCAAAAAAGAAGTATTATTGGGGAACAGATCTTCCTATTGCGTTGGCATTGTGGGTATATCTTCTATCTCACTTCCCTTCCCTGTGAACCACACTCTGCTCATTTACACTAGAATAGCGACCCAACTATAGGTGGTATGTGGCTCTCAATAATTATATTTATTTTATTTTCATCTCAGGAGCTATTTAAAATATTTAAGGACATGCAAAGATATCAACACTAATCCCAGCTAGGTGTCCTCAATTTTCATTAGTCCATTTGATTCTCAGGCCAAGTTACTATTCTTGGATGTTGTTATATAGATGAACTTACACTCAAAAAGGTAGAAGGTTTCAAAAGTCAGAATCTGCAAGTGATTTGCAAAACCACACACAAAAAAGAGAAGGCAAGTGATTTCATGTTTAGAAATCTCCCCATGTTAACAGTATTTTCAGCATGCCGCTCCGGGGTCAGCCACGGCGCATCTCAGTTACCTTAAACCATCTCCCACGGTGAACGCGGATCATGAAAGACCAAACTCTGAAAGCACGGAGTTCAGATGCGGGAGCAAGCAGAGAGGAGCCAAATGTGCCAGCCCCAGATTTTTGTGAACAAGCAAACAAGCCAAAAAAAAAAAAAAAAGAAAGAAAAGAAAAAGAAAAAAAGAAAACTACAACAACAGAAAAAAACCCAAGCTGAGAAAATAGAGACGACATGGCTGCCCAGACCTCCCCGCATTCGGAACAGTCGGGGCAGCGCAGGGCAGCCTGACGAGCTGCTGGCGGAGGACACATGCACTTCGCGGCGGGGGGGCCCCCCCTTCCCGGTCCCCTCGTCATCTCCCCTATCGGGCATGCGCGTGAGTAGGGCTCTAGCTTCAGTCTATTCATCGGCGGATTCATAAGCACATTGGAGAAAAGGTACAAAGCCACCTACCATTGTCACTGTCTCCTTCAGATGGAACACTGTAGCTAGAGCGGTCCCATGTCTGTGCCTGCGTAAGTGTGTTGGAGGAGATAGGGAGAGTGAGACCTGGGCGGCGGGAGAGCGCGGGAGCCAGTCCGCGCGGCGTTGCCCAAGGACCGGGACAGACCACGGGGCGGCGGCATGTCACAAATGGCATAGGGGTTGGATGGAAATGAGGCGGGTTTCACAGGACGGGATTTAATTTCAAATGGACAACAACAGGAATGAAAGATGGCGCGTGGGATAAAAAGAATGATAAAAACGGAGGGTTAGTACTTATCAGTCATAGACTTTGCATGCAGTTAACATCGTTCATCTTAACAGAACCCCAAGCCCACAGGGCACCACGGCAGCAGAGAGAAAGGGTACCCAGAGATTACAGATAAAAAGGGAAAGACCTACCAGATACCTTTTTTCAAAGGCCTTCTAAATAACAATCTTAGCAAATACATTCACACAATTTGGTTACACAGTTCAAGCTTCATCTGTGCAGCTACATCTATTATTTAACAATGAAACTATTACAGCCTCGGTGTTTACTATTGTGAGTATTTCCCCAAGGCAATGTAAATTTCTCTTTGAAGACATCGGGGTCTACTGGCTTCCTTATGGACAGGTGAATGTGAATGTAGCCTCGTCTTTCCTCAACGCTTGACGTACATCTCTTGACGTACATCTCTCGCAAGACTGTCTTCAATATTTATGACTAATAAAAACAATTTTGGACACTAGTACAGTCTCTTTAACAACAAATCTAATTTACCAATAAATGCCAGTCAACTTCAGGCACTTCTGAGTTGGTTATTTATGCCATGATAACATCTTTTTTTGCACTAAATTTCCACATAGTAATTGTATGTTTGGGAAATATGTATGTGAACAATAAATAGGAATATTACTCAATTATAAGGGAAGGGCAGTAAAATAAATGGGCATGGTTCTAGAAACAAATAGTTGGGTACATACAGTTGTCTGTCTTTGGAGGAAAACATAGGAAAGAAAAAATACTTTCTTTAAAGGTAACTATCAGCTTACTTTAAGGATCTAAGTTCTTATTCCCACTTGCTGATTTGAGCAGGCTGTTTTTATTTATAACACAGAAATCACATAAATCCATGTACTGAATTTTAAAATTAAAATTAATTGGCTTTTAAAAGTTCCAAAGCTACTCAATCAAAATGAATTTCTACTTTCTTGAATTATATCATCTTCAATGAAGACAACTGTATATATGACTTTCTAGAAAATGTGAAAAATACATACTACAAGTATTTTAAAATTGTTAAATAACATTTCTAAAACTCCCAATACATAATGCTAGTTTATAAAGCTCCAAAATCTACTTGATGTTCTGAAGATAAATCAGCATTATTTATAGCAACACAAGTCTACAGAGCTTTCAACGACTAGAACAATTTCCATGTTCGTCAGTCAGCATTACAAAAGTTGGAAGCTTGGGAAGGAAATTGTCTTTGTTTTCTGCTATTCAAAATAAATACCCCATTTATTTTCCACTGCTACAAAGAATCCAAAATTGTTTGGTTTAACCGGACAAATACCATATTGGCAAACTGAGTTTTGACTCCACACAAGGAACAAAAACTCACTGAGACAATTTTACACCTAAATGGCAAAGATGGACATTCAAAAGAATATTATTTTTTAAAGATTGATTCAACTTTTGACTCCATCAATTAGAAACTATTTATTTTAAAATTGTATAAAACCGTTTGTAAGGATTGGGAGAAAGTCTGTTACCTCCTGGGAGGCCCTCAGTGTGTAACGGTGACTCTCTGGACGGGCTGTCCCTGAAGGCACCGAGCACATGTGCCCTGAGCGACCCCCGTCCCGCCCAGCACATGGCCCAGGTCTGCTGGCTTGTGCTCAGTCCAAAGCGAGGTGGCCAACCGCTTGCACTCATTTCATAACAAAGCAAACACCTTCCTATAGACACCTACCAACAGCCCTTGCCACACCCAGCACCGCCTCCAATAGCTCTGTCTTGCAGCGAGGAAGCCCTCACATTTGGCCACCGGTCCCCCACCCACCGGTCACCTTGCTCCAAAAATTAAAAAAAAACAACAAAAAAACACTTCCTTTATAGAAAAACTATCTTTGTTTTTTTCCTGTGGGATCCCCTTTCCAAAATACACACATCTAACTTCTGTTATCAAAAAGGTTTGCTGAAATCCCCAAGAATATCTGAGTTCTTGAAAGTACTTGAGTCCTTTTTAGCACTTAGTGAAAAGCATTAGCAGTTGAGTCTACGCAAAACATCTAAGAATCAAAAAATATGAAAACAAAGAAGGACCGAAAAGAAGCTAGGCAGTGCCAGAACTTTAAGTACGTGTCGAAATCAGAAGAACCAAATTTGTCTATACATAGTCCATCTTCTTAAAATCAACAGTTATTCTGCATATTAATTTACATTTGTGATTATACTAATAAGAAATTAAAAGTTGCTACTATAAGCAAAAAACAAAAACAAAAACTCCTGGCCAGTCACGGGAGCCTTGAAATCATCCGTCACCCTGTTATGTGAGTAAGGACTCCGACCCTGCCAAGGGCCAGACAGCCAGGGAGGGGGTGTCAGAGAGGAGACTCCTGCCCGGGGCCTCCCGGGAACCTGCAGGCACCAGGAACCACAAGGGCAAAGGGAGAGCCGTTTCATCTCCCCTGGGTTAAAAGACTCAGTAGAAAACTTCTTCCTCACTTACGTGCCCCAGCCCCTCATTCTTCTTTGCTCTGATTCAAAAGGAGGTCCGGTATCTATTCCTGGTGACACAGACTCAAGGATTAAATCACCGAAAACAGGGCTCTGACGTCCGGCCTCCCCACGCTGCGGCCGGGCTCCGGCGGCGGCACGCACACTCACCCACGGCGCGGACGGGGCTGTGACCGCGTGGAAGCTAAGGGGGAACCACGGAGCCGTTTCCGAGCTCAGGAGGGTGGGGGATTAGATTTACCTGATCGCGGCTTCAGGCCAAACGGAGCTGTGCTGTGGGTGGCGGGAGAGACTGCAGGGAAGTTCTCTCTAACCTGAGATGTTAGAAGGAAAGCACACTTTATAAAAACAAACAAACAAACGAACAAAAACCCCCACCAACGGAAGCAGAACTATACACACTTCTCAACACTCACGGAGTTTAACACCATCTCCACCTTCGGCCTGCGCTGCTGTGCGATTAAGTCCTAACCAAATAACGATATTACCAGTGCACCTTCACAGGGCAACTGCCTGACGTGGCACAGCCCGCAGACTGTTGTGTAGGGGGAGACCCATTCAATCTCTTATTGGCTGGATATTACAGTATTTTACAATCCCGTGAAACTGGCGGTGCTGTTCTGCTCCAGGTGCACACGTACGTGCCCACACGCTCCCATCCACCTCCCAGACGGCACATCTGCTGAAGCATCTCGCAGCGCGGAGAGGCGGAGCCATGGAGAACACGACCTCTCATCTACCGGGAAACCCCACAGGGCTTCCCCTCCGGGGTCACAAGACCTGCTCTGTGCCGTCGGGCAGGACTCTTTTCGCTTTGCTTCCTATAAAGATGGTTCCCCTATTTGGTTTTCAAACCATATCTCCTAAAGTTGACCTCTATTTATGGAGAGGGCCAGAGAAGGCTCTGTTCGCTAATGAAAGATCCCCGCAGAGAGTCTGTTACAATCAGCTCATTAACTAGGACGGTCTTAGACTATTTCTGTAAAAGATATTCCAATTCAGCCTTCGCAGGATACTTCCGTTTTAATCAATCTTTAGGACACTTGCCTCATTTGGAGAATAGTCACTCCCGTTACTCTGTGATGCCAGGTCATCTTGCACCTTAAAGAAGAAAAAATGCATGGGGTGTTTCATGAGACAATCCAGTTCGTGAGGCAAGAATTGGGTCTTTCCTGCTTCCCTTACACCCCTGGCACGTAGGCACGCACTGAGTACACGCTGAATTAATTAATTAGTGTGTTAAGTAGCCAAGGAGGTTATACTTACGTTTTCTAAAAACATGCAGGTGTAGTCACAGAAAAATGTATCTAAAGCCTCACATAAACTAAGCAAAGGGGTTTCCCAGAGCAGGGGTCAGCCCGAACCACCTGGGGAGGTCAGCCCCCAAGGCTTCACGCCGCCTCGACGGCAGGCTCTCAGAAACGGTTCAAGGCCACAGGTCCCAAACACACAGACTCCCGTTGGGAGCCTTCAGTAAGTGTACGTGCCCGGGACGCAGGTGACCCAGGAAAATCTTAGGCTGCCCGTTCAACGCAGTCTCCTTTGACAACAAATGGGTTATTTTACCCAGCTCCACCTTCTTTATATGGTATCAAGAACCCCAGGAATGCACCTTAATAAAAAAACTTGGTGATGGCTAACATGAACATCTTCATATATACTACACCAAATTACTATAAATTTAAGATGTCCTTTCCTATCCCTATTGTTGAGGAGTGCCCTTGAAAAAACAGCCCCAACGCTGATACGTCTGTGTAATCATTAGCCCTGGCTGATCCTTGGCTATTTCTCGTCCTCCTCCTCGTGACTCCTTTGGCCACCAGAGCCCGCTAACACTACCTCCCTTTTTTAAAATCGAGACAGGTCTGTCACAAACAGAGAAGCGCTCTAGAAAGGGAAGAAAATGCGTAACGATTTCCTACACCAAATGACTCCTCGTACAAACAAAAAGGGGTAAAAAAAAAAAGAGCTTCTGTTAACACAAACATTGTACATCAGAGATGGAGCGGAGTTCTCTCTTTTCTCGAGCTTTTGCGTCTTCCTGGCCCTCCTACAGCCATGCACACAGGTGGGCTTTGGGGACACTGGAGTCAAAAGTGGGTCTCGCTGCTGGACACTAAGAATGTCTCAAAGTACCTCTTCCCTGACTGCTCACTGGTTGCAAGGAAATAAACCGAACAGTAATTATACAGTGAAGTCACCTTGATTAGGTGATCAAATTAACATCACCGATGAGGCCCAGATGGACACAGTGTGTCTACAAATGTGACCCCGAGAAGACACCACCACCTGGGCAGTGGCCCCTAAAAAGGCGGAAACTCAGGCTAATCATGAAGAATTATGAGGGGCTTTTGTTCTACAAAATATGGGGCATCCCACCTTAAAAAAAAGGGGGGGACTATATTCCTCAACATTTCAAGGTCATGAAAAGCACAGAAAGATTTTAGAAATGTTCCAGAATAAGAGAAATTGTAGATACCTAACAACTACCTGCCTCTAGACCGGATACCACACTGGAAGGGGCAAAACACTATGGATGGCGTTAGTGCAACCCAAATATTTGGAACACGGACGGTGATTTATCAGTGTAAACGTATCCAGTTGATAACTACGGTTTGTAAGACAAGATCCTATTCTTAGAAAATATACACTGAAATGCTTCTGTATGAAAACCACCCTCTAATCTTCAGAAAAAAGAACTACGTATGTGAAGAGACCGAGAGAATAAATAAGACCGCCAATATGGTAACGTGTTAACCATAGTAAATCTAGGTAAAAGGTGGTAAGTTTTTGTAACCTTTTGTAGAACCTTGTAATCCTCCTGCCCAACTCTTAGAAGGTTAAGATTATTTCCAAATAAGCAGGTTTTAAAAGAAAATAATAAGTGGGCCTGCAGAGAACCACAAGTATCACATCTTGAAAGGAGCTCGGTGAACTGGGCCAGGGCACTTTCAAATAGAAGACTCCCTGATGTTCCCTTCCTGGGTGACACCAGGCCGCCTGCCCCGGGGGCGGGGACGGAGGGCCAGCCACGGGGGCTACGGACCACACCAGGGACAGTGACGGAGCGGGAGAGGCAGAGCGCCAGCTGCCGCGGAGGGTCCCTGGGTGGCCGAGCCCAAAGTACAGGAAACGAAGGTGGAGTTTCTAGAGGTCGCCCCTAGTCGCCCCGAGCCAGCAAGTCTTTGAGCCGCCGCTGAGACAGCCTGATTCCAAGTCTTCACCAGGAGCCCATGTGCTCTGGGGACGTGGCTTGTTCACCTGCAGTTCTTTCCCCCCTCATTCAACACAGATACTTCACTAGTCGCGTGTGAAGCTGCTTTGCTACAGCTCAGGCACCTCAGGGGACAGAAATCGGTTTGTACTGCAATTAGCCTTCCCAAGCACTCCCTGAGAAGGGACGAAATATGAGTGGGTGGCAACCTGTCTCACCCAAGGTAACACTGCCCGCTCTCTCCTCCAGGGCCCCCACCAGTTTCGCTTTGCTATATTCTTTTAACCCTCCCGGGCATTTCCCAAATCCTCTGTGCTCGTCTTTCATGTCTCTCCTAGTTTTTCTGCACCTGGCCAGCATCCAGCCTCCGTTCCGAGCTCTCAAATCTGCATGGCGTGGCCCTCCCTCCCGTTTCTGATACCGAGCAGGTGCCCTGGGGATCTCGGCTGCTACCCCCTGATGGGGCAAGATTTCATGACCCCCCAAAATTCAGAGAATTTAATGGAAACAGCCAATGCTTAACTTGAATAGGAAGGGCAATGTAACAGATAAACAGGAGCCCTAAAGAGGGTAAAGTATAAAAAAAGCTCAAAAAGAGCTCTTGAACGAAGCTGAATATCGGGCTGAGGAGTGTTCTAGAACGCGGCGCCACTGCCTGGGGGTGGACAGCTGCGTGGAGCTCTGCGTGGAGCTCTGCCCGCACCACGGGCAGCCTTACCTCGCACCCCGGAGAGGTCTCCAGCTGCATCTCACCGCTGCGGGATCGCGGGGGGAAAAAACAGAGAGTGGAAGTTAACGCATACTCATTTCGGAGTAAAAAAGGAAAACATTCCGTTTGGAAAAGGTCAACGTACTTGAGTGCAGAGTCTTGCATTTCGAAGGCTCCTGTGGATTCATTGGGCCGAAAGTGCACAGAGCTTCTCTCTGCGGCGTCCGTGCTCAATCTAAAGCTGGGGGGCGGGGGGTGGAGGGCGCGCAGGGGGGCGGAGGGGAGACGTTAGCACACTTACTACATTTTTAATAAACCCTACCGCTTTGGGTCATGTTTAGTCTAAAAGTTTAATGTATTAAAAAAAGTTATGTTTACCATTAGGATCAAGTAATGAAAGGCTAGCGGTAGAAATTTCAAACTACTTGGTATTTTCCTATCCTGTGCCAAATTTAATATAATTTTAACATAATTATCTGACTGCTGTTGGTCATAATATTCATAAGTAGCACACAATAAAGTTGGTTCTACAACTTGATTAATTTATGGAAGCAAGTAAAAATACTGTATTATGGTTTATGTACCAAGGGTACTTTGTTTAAAATAAAAGAATCCATAAGCAATTTGATATGCATTTTTATTTCTGAAATGGTCTTAGCTTCTGAGTTTCTGAAATTTTAAAACCAGGAATTTCTGCAAGTTGTATAGAAGTAACAAAGCTATTTTCAAAGGTGGGAACAATATTTTATTATTGTTTTAATAATAAGTGGGGGATGCTGGCTGGAGGGGAGCAAAGGGGGAAAATCACGAAAACTAAACGCATAATCAATAAAATATAATTAAAAAAATAAAAGGCAGGAAGGAGTTCATACGATACATGCTTATTGAAAAATGGTATCAAACCAACTACTGGAAATCCTTAAGAAACCAAGATAAAGGCAAAATAGGATAACAACCTGATTTTTTGATGTGAAGACTGTCTAAGAGATAAGCCTATGATTAAACTTTATAGGTTTATCAACAGAAAGTCTCAATCTGTGAAACACGAGATAAAGGAACAAATCCCATGTGTAGGTGACGTTTCCGTGCCTGACGTTCGGTCCCGAGCGGCGGGAACTGAGGAACCTCTTGCAGCGCCCACGTTTTATCAGGAGCAAGCACAGGACTGGCGCGCAGGAGCGTTGCAGTAAAGTTAGAATCGTCTTATAATAACTACCCCAGGGCGAACAGCAAAGGCCTAAAGCAGCAAAACCAGAGGACTGTTCTCGGGGAGGACATGAAGTCCGTTCCACACTCTCAAACATAATTATCATTTTGAAATATCATCCTGGAGAGATGCCACTCAAACGCCGCTCGGAAGGCAACCCAGAGCTGCTTCCTCCACAGCTGGACAGGAGCCTGCCCTGCCCGCTTGCTCTGACATGTCAAAGGCGGTAGGAGGGGTCACGGGACCCTCGGTGCGTCCACCGCCCGTGAAGGGGCCAGGGCTGAGGCCCGAAGCACAGGCCACTGGCTCCTGGGTCCTGGTCCCGCCCCCTGCCACGGCTGCTACCCGCTCTGTGGACTGCTCTTGCTTGCTCTGGGGCTCAGAGAGTCATCCATCCAGGAAAAACTCATTGGGAAAGGGACCCGAGACATCAAAGGTGGACGGATGCGTTACAACATAAAGTCTGAGCCCCGCAGTGGCCGGCTCTGTCACACCCTGACCTGGCCTCTCACCCCTTCCCCTCGATCTGCTTGTCCTCGAGAACCTCAGCCTCGTACACAGCTACTGCTACTCCATCACCTGGGGAGCCCGACCTTCAGACTTAAATCTCTAAGTCCCAGGAGGAGCCATCCAGCAGCGGAATGCGCATCGCCACACCGCCGCCGTGGTGACTACTCAGCGCGTCCTAGCTGACCCCAACAGCCCCTTCAAAGCTGCTGTCCCTCCTGGTGCCCCTTCCCAGAAGAGATGCCACGGGCTCGGGTCTACGACACGTGGGACCGCTCCCTCCCGGCTTCCTGCCACCCACTTCAAATGATCAGCAGAGAAGACACAAGAAGAACAGTTCCCACAATACATGAAAGTATCCACCGTATATGAATGTATTACAAAATACCTACCGAAAAATGCCCATCATATTTCCTTCCAGTTTTAATTGTTTCTCTTAGCTTCTTACATATTTGAAACCTAATTCTTTTTATAGAATTCGGATCAAACTTTATGCACTATATACACTTTTTAACACTAACATTTATATAATGTGCATTCTAAAATATATTGGAAACTTAAAAAACATTACCTTGGCTGCATTATATTCCACCTTGTTAATTACCAAAATATATTTCCCTTTTCCCAAATATTTGCTTTTAAAAACACCTCCCCCCTCACAATCTTTCCTCATATCCTTTGTCCGTTAGGATAAATTTTTAGAATTCATTTAAACAGATGGTTTCTATAATTTTTTAGTAGACTGCAACTACATACTATTAATACTAGGATGCTTTCTGGAATGGTTTTGCCCATTTATCTTCCCACGAGTAGTTTATATATTATTTCAAATCCTCACAACCCTAAAAGCTAAGTACTTCTCTCCCCCCTCACCCCGCCCACACACACACAAGCTCTTTGGTCACTAACACCCCTGGTTTAGGATGTGACACTCAGCTCTCTAAAAAACATGCTGCGATTAGGCACTCAGTATAAAGCTAGGCCTAAACCAAAGATTCAAGAGCATGAGCCACACAAATAATCTCATTTCTTTAACCATCATCACCTCCCTCTACGTATAATAAAATAAAGTCTCGGCTCCTCCCAACAGCGTCCGACCTTGTCCGCGGCACCCCCCACCCCCGCCGACGCCCCCCATGACGCTCAGGGCTGCCGGCACCTCACAGGCCCTGGCCTTGCTTTCTGGACTGGAAACAGCCAGGCCCCTGCTCTGCAGGCGACGTCACGGAGTCTGTGTTTCCCAAGGCCACCAGGGACCCCGAGGCACGGCCAGGGTGGAGGCTGTCCTATCTGCCTGCGATTTTCAAAGCGCGCTCCATTCTCTCTGACCTCCACTCCCCAGCGCAAGCTTTCCAGTCAATCCAGAATTTTCTCTCCCATTCGAAGTGCTAGTTATTCAAGGCTCACGCCCAACCTTTCAGGAAGGCGGGGGTCCGGTGCCCGCTTCAGTCGATCAGTTTTTAAGGATGTAAATCCATTACACTTAAAAAATAACTGCTCAGGCAAACTCCATCTACGGCAGCTGAAGTTCTTAGAAGGAACTTCACAGCCGTGTCTTGTTCATCTTAATATCCCCCAAGGGGTAAACTATACATCTTCCATGCCCCGAGCACCCAACTAATATCTGCAGAATCCAAATGCTTTTCACGTCAACGGCTAAAGATGCTCAGTCATACTCTATCTGACCCATCACAACTTTTTCAGGGCCGGACGAGGTGGGGGGTATATGCTCTCTAACCATCTTCTGGAAGATTCCCAGGAGCCAGGGGAGGTGGCTGGGGTGTGGTTTCCATGTTCGCCCCATGACAAGAGCCCATCATCGTCATAATTTAAATTCCTAAGACCCCTGAAGAGCTGAGCAGGGATAAGCATGGGATCTATGTCTCCAGGGATAAAGGAGTTATTACGTGCTACTAAGCACATTGTCTTACTGGAAAATATTTTGTGCATTGAGAAGTTCATTATCCTTAACTATGCAACCAAAAAATGAATCTACTGTACCCAGGGCCTGCGCTGGACAATGGGCAAGTCCATTTAAAATTACCCTGCAACCCAAATCGTTAGAAATGTATTATTTAGTTAACACATATCTCTGCCGGCATCAAATAAATATGGTAGTACTTGATATAACAGTTCTTCCCTTTGTGGAAGATCTCCCTTGAAGCTCTATAAATCTGAGATTTAAACTTTAAGCAACACAAAACACGCATTTCCCCCCTACTTCTGTTTTTTTAAGAAGTATACCAAAAATTTCATACCCATGAAAAAAATTAAATACCCATGAATTTCAGAAGAGCAAATACATTTCTTTAAAGGGCGGAGAAAGGGGCAACCGGTCTCCATCCCTGCAGGAGTTTGCCTCTTACTCATGGATGTTGAGGAAACAGGCAGTTAAAACGACTGTGCGCACCAAGGTTTGTGTAAAGGGAGACGAGGAACGAGTTCGTATTGTTCACACACGGGGCTGGGGGCGAGGGGACAGGCGCACCTGCTGGGATCGTGCGGCAAGTCCCCTGCGTCTCTCAGTGGCTCCGCCGCCGCCGCCGCTTCCACCTCCGGGCCCCCCGACAGGCGCGCCCTGCAGGGAGGAGCCGAGGGTAAGGAGGACACCATCACAGAACGGGAGCGTCCTCTCAGGAGCGGAGTTACGCGCGTCCATCCAGGGTCTCAAACGTGATCTGGGCCACTCCGGCCCTCGGGCGGGGACGTGTCAGCGCTGCCCTGCGGGACGGGCGGCCAGGATGGGGGAGAAAGGCTCCCGCGTCGGGGAAGCGCGGCGCCGCCGCAAGGCCGCTCACGCGGCCCCAGGGCCCGCTGGCGGCCACCCGCTCCTCTGCGCAGCCTGACAACAGACGGGCTGGGGGGTCTCAGGCTGCCTTCCTGAGCCCTGGGTGGGGAGGGCGGGCAGGGGGCGGGGGCGTCCACAGGGGCCTCGGCGGGCGGGTCTGCACCCCGTCCAGCCCTCCCAAGGCCCGCTGGACCGGTGTCGCTTTGCTGTGCAGCTCTCACGCAACACGGGCCTCTCGGCCTAAGCGCCACGTGCAGCAAGATCACCTGCAGCCCTTAAAACAAAAGCGACGCCAGGCCTGGCCGCCCCCAGGAGGCCGGACTGGGGCTCGGGCGTCTCCTCAGGCTGCACGGACGGTCCCGGCTCCCAGGCCAGGGCGAGCACAGACACGGGGTCAAGAATGGGGTTTTTGAAGCTTTATATAGTTAAAAAAAAAGAAGAAAAAAAACCCTCTTTCCCTATAATTCTACGAACCTATAATCAAGCCAAGCCTCCTTGGTCTCACAGACAGAGGCCCAGTGAATGCTGGTCATGCTGGCTCGTGACTGGAAAGGAACTTTTTAATGCTTTCAAAGGGCGGGAGAGATGTGATCGCGGTAACTCCTCTCCCCTACAGGACGTAACTGGAGAGATTTGTTAACAGCGTGATAAATCCCCGCTCCGGGGAGAAACCCCCTAAGGTATGGGGGAAGGTCAGGCCTACACGCCCCACTATGGAAAACAAAATCCCAGAGCCGGAATCCTGCTCTATGCCACGGGCCCACGCTCCGTTCCCAGGAGCGGCCCCCCGGCCGCCGCAGACGGCTCCCACCCGCCCCGACAGGGCCTGCCAGGTGAGTCCCCGCGGGGGCCAGAGCAGACGGGATGGCTTCTGGTGCGCGGCGCCTCAGCTCCGACCCGGCGCTCGGGGACCCCGGGGCAAAAGGACGACTCTCCCGGTGCCTCGGCTGTGTCATCTCCCAAATGGGGGGGTACGAGCTGAATCTATAGGACCGCGGTACCGCAGCAATGGGTCACCGCCCGTGACGTCTTGAAGACGCCGCCTGACGCGGGGCAGGATATTTAATGAAGGCGAGTTATTGTTGCAACTGTTAGGCTGGGGCCCGGGCATGAGACGCGTGAGATTCTCTCAGATCCTGAAACCGAAGAGCCCAGGGGCAAAAGGGCAGCGGAACCATTAGTGCTTCAGGTCCCGCCGTCGACTTCTTCACGCAAACAGAAGGGAGCTAGAATCTCCACGTTAGAGATTCCATCTCATTCCCTGCATCACGTTTCTACCTACAGCCTCACATCTGATAAAACTCAGGGCCAGGGAAGAGGCGTGGCCTTGCACTGTATTGCGCTAATACTGGGACAATCGGCATCAGACAGGAAAGCTGGCAACGTCTCTTTGGGTAAGAATGTCAGCCTGCCCCCGCCCCCAGAGCGGACCAGAGTTCAACCACGACGTAGCGTCCATTCTGCCTAAACCGCGGACCCCGCAGGGCAGCAGCTCATCCACCGCGCACCCCCGGTACTCACGCCTCCTCGGTCTGCCAGGGCGTGTCCTCTTCTATCCGCAAGGGCTCCTCGCAGTCGTCCGCCCTGTCCTGCAGACAGAACACACGGGTCTTCTGAGAGCTGCTGGCCATCAACGGTCAACAGTCGAACGCTGCCCCGGCCCACGTTCACGGCCGCGTGACTCATGACAGCCGGGAGGTGGAGGCAGCGGTGTCCGCCAGTGAATGACCGGATCGACGGCGTGGGGTCTACCCATACCACGGGGTGTCAGTCAGCCTGAGACAGGAAGGAAGTCCGGACCCACGCCCCAGTGCGGACGCCTCTTCGGGACGTTGCACCAAGTGAAATCAGCCAGTCACACACACACACACAGAGACCCACACACAGGGTACGATTCCACTGTTCCGAGGTGCCCAGGAGAGTCAAATGTGTAAGCAGAGAAGCAGAAAGGTTGCCAAGGCCGGAGGAGGGGAAAGAATGGGGAGACGCTGTTTAATGAGGAAAGGATTTCAGTTTTACAAGATGCAAAGTGTGCCGGAGACGGATGGTGTCAATGGCTGCCACGCAATAATTAACCACCACTGAATTTTACCCTTAAAAATGGCAAGGATGGTTAAGTTTTACGTTATATTTATTTTACCATGATTAAAAATAAAAAATTTTTTTAAAAAGGAAACCCGGCCTAGGACCACAGCCCCTGCTAGCTCACTGTCAGAAATGTAACACGTGATTTCTTACTGCCCTCTTGGCACCTCCCGATGTTCATGGAGGCGTCTGCTGGGCTTGCCCGTCACGTAGTATGTGCATCCTCGCATTTGTGAGAAGTGTGGTTTTGGGGGGGAAGGGAAGGGATGCGTGAAATACTTAACAGAAAACGCCTCCAAAGACGTCTAATAGGTTTCATGTGTGAGCGGCCCGATGTCACTGAAACGTGCCCCCACCATTATTTTCCCAAAGCAACACTGGCGGGGGGAGTATTGGGAAGGCGTGTCCGACCGCTGGGGCTTCCACGTGCTCCCTCCCACTCTCGTCTCTGACGCAGGGTCACGCGGCCAGCGGCCAGCCGCCAGCACGGAAGCCACCCCGAACGAGGCACGGACTTGGGCGAGGAAGGAACAACAGCCAAGAGGACTGTTTTCTGCATCGAGGTTCTGACACGTCATCAACTATAAGCCCAGTAAGTCATGCACAATAAGCCCAACTAAAGCGGTGTCAACGGAAGCAGAGGACAGAAACGAGGCCGTAGCTGCTACATATTCTGAAACAAGACCTGATGGATTAATGAGGGATTAGCTACAAAGAGTTAAGGATTTCTGTGTTTGATCTTCTACGGATACACCTCGTTTCACGGCACTTTATTTAGCTTTGCAGATACTGCATTTTTTTACAAATTGAAGGGAAGACCCTCCACCAGCTAAGAGTATGGCTCACTGAAGGTGCATCTGCTGGTTAGTGTTTTTTGGCCATAAAGTATTTTTAAACGAAGGTATGTGGGGTTTTTTAGAACAAAGCTATTGCACACTTAATAGACTACAGTATTGTGTAGACTTACTTTCGCATGTCCCGGCAAACCTAAAGGTTCACAGGGCTCGCCCAACGGCGGTATTTGCTTTATCATGGCGGTGCGGAACCAAACGCACGATACTCTGAGCTATGCCCGTTTGTAACTTTTTAAAATCATCTCAGTTTCTACAAATGTAAGTCCTATGTCAGGGTCTGTATTTTTTATCTTGAAGCATGAAGACCCCATGGACGCACCAGGGCACTTACTGCACAGTGTGAAAGTCACCAATTCCCCTCCCGTGTGCCCTTGGAGGTGACGCCCGGAGACATCAGTTTGGAGAGTCTCCCGCTGTCATAACCCAGTTCTTGGGAAATAAGGAAGAGGTCTTAGAGGCCCCGTGCTTGGCTTTAACCCTGAGGCCTCCATTTCTCAGAAGCCACATCGAATCCGAATGTCTTAAAAATTTTAATTATTTATTTTTCGTGAGAGGAGAAGGGAGGGAGAACAGGAGAGAAACATCAATGCAAGAGAGAAACACCCATCGGGGGCCTCTCATACGTGCCCCGACTGGGAACTGGACCCACGACCGGCCCTGACCAGGGATCAAACCAGTGACCTTTCGCTCTGCGGGACAATACCCAAGTGAGCCACACCGCTCAGGGCACGAATCTGAATTTTACCAAATAAATCATCCTTACATTCTCGGGTGCCACAATCTGAACCAAAAAGACTGGCAGACACTTCCCAAGGCACCAAACCGTGTCTCAAAGTGACGGCACGACTACCAGCTTCCCTAACAGGCTAGCTTTCCTCTCCTCTTTGCTGCTGTCATGAGGGGGCTTGCCCTGACAGCCCAGAAGGTGTCCCCAACCTTCCAACACCGCATCGCACCGACTCCCGCTCGGGAGCCGGTGCCCGCAGAGCGAGCCTTCCGCAAAGGGAAGACGTTCGCTTCCAGCGCCTGCAAGGCTCCCTTGCTCCCCCTCGGCTGCAGACAGACTCCTGAGGAAAGCGTTCACCTAGAAAGCAAGGGAGGGAAGGCGACCCTGGTCTGGTTTGGCTTTTACTGAGCGGCAACGTTTGCCCACTGGTTTGATGCTCCGAGTAGAGAGAGCAGAGCGGTTTCTAAATCCTATATACGTGCTGCCAGGCGGGGGCGTTGCATGGGAGGGCATGGCTCCTCCGGGCGGGAAAGAAACTTGCTGGCCACCGAGCAGGTGTCACAAAGGCCGGAGGAGGGTGGCAGCGAGCTGGCGCTGAAGGTGACGGATGGTAGCCTGAACCAAAGAGAAGTAAATAAATGAAACGATTAGCTGATCCTCAACTTGCCTTCATGTAGTTTATAAATTCCGGGCGGAGGACGTCAGATCCGTGGGTAAACTGGTCTCTTGCTTCTCCTGAGTTGCTCCTGTCGCTCACCAGGGAAGCCTCAGGTGAAAATTCCTGACGAAATTCCCCTGTTAGGAAAACACAGAGGCCAGGGGAAAGCATGAGTCACGTACAGGGAGCAAAGCACAGGCCGCCCTCAAACGTGTCCTCTAATGATTTCCATCTTCTCTCTTACCTCTTAAGGAGGTAAACGAACGGCCCAAGTTTCCTCTTCCCTGAAGGATGGGAGGAAAAGATAAAAAAGAAGGAAGGAGAGAAAGAAAAGGAAAAGAAACAGAAAGCCCCAAACGGAACCTCAAAGTCCAAGGCCTCCACAGGGCTTAGTTCCGTGTGAAAGAAATGGAAGCGCGTCTTGTTTTTTCAAGGCCCAGAGAAAAGAAAGCAGAAGAGAGCCTTTGTGCTCTCAGTGATGGGTGATGTGAAACTCCCGCAAATTCAGAAGTCCACAGTATTTACTGAGCCACCACTGAACGGCAGGTCTGCTCAGCATTGCAGGGATTAAAGAACAAAACTAGTGAAGCGCGATCCTTAAGTAGCAAACAACCTCAAGGAACTAAGACAAGAACCCAAATCCTAACAACAAAGGATGTGACTACGGTGAAGGCCGCAGAGGGAGCACAGCGTCCTCGGGGGGTGCAAGGGGCACTGGGGTCTTCTCTCTCGTCTGAAGACTAAGAAGGACCAAGCAGGGCCACCCGAGGACTCGCTTCCACAACACAGGGGGGAAAAATCATGATGAAAAAATATATAATTATTTTACTTTAAAAACGTGCCTTCAACACTCTCTCCTATGCTGCATAATGTGATAAAGCTTATCTAAATGAGCAAAGTGGCGGTTAGAGTTTGGCAGAAAGCGCGCAGTTATATTTTTGCATCACATGTAGTTCCAATCGTGATCTCGGCCAACATAAATGCGAAACTTAAGTGCTCACCTTTAAAGCCTAAATGTAAGACGTGGAAGCCGACGTTAAAGCTTGAGTCAGCTTAAGTGCCTCTCCCCTCACTAAGGAGAGTGCATTCAAACTACTAGGGAAATAATGTGCATATTCATTCAATTCTATAGCAGTCCTACATCATGAGATCGTCTCTGTCCCAAGCTGGTAAATACTGTATCTCAGTCTTTTCTTTTAAAACCGCTGGATTAATGGCAGCAGCTAAAAAAAACAACAGTCATGCCATCCCTGAGGGCTTCTCAGCAAGATATGAAATGCACTGCTAAGACTCTGAAGGAGCACCAGAGAGAGAACGCTCAGTGACCATCTGGTATGATTAAAGAACCGCAGAATTTTAAAGCTACCGAAGTTGTTAGCGATCACCTACTCTAATCATCGTACCACTTACAGGTGAGAGATTAAGGTCAATTAACTGGCCCAAGGTCAAGGTGAGGGGAACAACTCAACCACACCTCCCGCCGTACACATTGTTAGCTGTGTCCGGGCCATAGGGTCCAGCTTCTAAGTGACAGCTGCTCCTCCCGGGCTCAGTCTGTAAAAACTTCCTGGGAGCCCACCTCCGAGTTCCTCCTCTTCCTCCGTGAAACAGAAGGATTCGGAAACTCTGGAAGTCTTGGGTTAATGAGAGCGAAGGCACAGCATGACAGAAGCTTGGGGCCTTCCCTCCTCCCTTGGAGGGCAGCTGCATGTCGACCGCTACCTCTTATTTGGTCTTAATTTGGATTGTGTTACACCAATGAGACTTGGGGATTTCATTTACTATTGCTACAGTTACCACAGGTCTGCTATCCTAGATAATATACCGACAAATGAATATTTTCTTTCCAATAATGGATTGGAAGGATCTCGTCGAAATCTTCAGAATGGGCACAGCGTCACTATTTACTGGCTGCAGGACCGGGTGGGCCCACGCTCTCGGAGCCTCCTCGGCGCCCTCTGCAAAACTGAGATCCTCGGAGGGATCACCTCCGAGTTCTGAATTTGCAATGAGATCACCTTCGCCGATTAGCCGTTACTGGCACATTCGCGCACCGTGTAAACACAGCCTTTGAAACTTAAACATGAGCCCTTCCTCCCCAACGTTCACCCTCAGACCTTTTGCTGAACTCAGGCGATGGCACGAGTCCTCCTTGGTAACCTGCTCTTCCTCCTTGATGTGGGACATGGGGACGTTGAGGCTGACTGCGTCTTCATCCGACGGCTGGAAAGAAACAGGGCACTGCTCAGGGGAAGGGGAAGGGCCGTCGGTGCCGAGCGAAGGCTATGTGATGAAAAGCAATTAGGCTGTGATTCTCAAAAGCACAGTATCGAGTCAAAGACACCAGGGACAAAGGACAACTCCACTTAGTAAGTTCAAAGACAGGCAAAACTAACCCACGGCGTTTGATGCCAGGCTCGTGGCTGCTCTGGGCTTGTGGTGGGGGAGTCGCAGGAGTGAGGTGTTCCGAGCTGCTGGGAAGGGCCTGTTTCTTGATCTGGGGGCTGGGCATAGGGGTCACTCTGTCAAAATTCACTGAGCTAATGCCCGCGTGCTTCTCTGTACGTGTTCTGAGCTGCAATTCGGTAGGATATTTTCTAACCTAAGAGCCACAGTCTGGGGACTGAGAAGAACTGTGTGACGCCCGACAGATCAAAGGGACACTTGCAAATTCGCTATGACAGTGGTTCCAAGTCAAATCATGTGTGTTAATAGCAATGTTACTGGGAGATCTGACAATGCTAATTGACCACAACTCCATTAGGGTTTCATGTGGCTTGTCCCAAAAGACCAGACCAGTCAACTTCTGTGACAATGTCACATTTATTTATAGCGCCTTTTACGCGCTTCATATATTAGGCTTCAATTTATTCCCATTTCAGAATAGGGACACTGCATTAGTGTATCAAAGGGCGAAGTGACTGTAGGACTGAAACGGAACATGTGTTCTGGGAAATTTTCGGATTAACCCTTGGACTTGGTCATCAGGGTTAGTTCTCTCTGGGAGGCTCTCTCCCCTCACCAGTTGATGACATTTACTCAGAAACTGTGATTCCATCACAAACGAAACAGGAAGCCTCATTGATCTTCCCACGTGTCCACGTCAGTGTTGTCATTTAGTGAGAAGCGCTCCAAGCCTCAGGGATGGGGAGCCCGCCCCCCGGAGCCGGCATGCTCCCCCGCCCCCGCCCCCGAGGCTCCGACTTCCGAGTACCGTGTTCCCTCGCTTTTGGACGCGAGCCCAAACTGTTCGGAAGCTGGCAGGAAGCAAACGCGCATTTCCTCCAGTAAACAGATGTGCAACGGGGTCCCAATTTTTTGGCTTGTTTATCTTGAGAAAAATGTGTTTTTTAACTTCTTAGTGACAAATGCAAAATCCATCAGTAAATGGCAACAGCAAGAAAAGGAACCAGGGGCGATCTTTGAAGCCCGCAAGGAGATATAACTCGGGGGCAAGATCAACTGGCCATAGAAATTGCCAAACGAAATGAAAACAGAAAAATACAATGGCTAATTCGGAACCTTACTCAGTCGACAAAAACAAAAAAATTTCTTGGAGGCGTCTTCAGGTGGTGAGGCTATGCTGTGAGGTCTGAACGTTTTATTCCGTTGATTGTCACCTTCTCGGCAGCCCTTCCTTCCAGCCCCCTCCTGCCCTAAACACTCCACGGAATCCCTAAGATACGCGTCCAGTGAACAGGGAGGGAGGGAATTTGCTGCTGGCCTGCTCCTTCAGGATGGTATTAGTGTCCCGCCTACACCCAGTGAGAACACAAGGATAATGAAGTTCTTTGTGCAATGCTTCATTAGCGGACTTACCCTTGGAAGGCAGGTAAAGGAGAAAGTGGAGTGTGTTTCAATTTAACAGAAAATGAGCTTAGGGTGAGTAATTTCCGAAACAATGGGGCATTTCAGGGGCCTCACGAGTTTTAATAAAGCTAAGGGGGTTGAATTAAATGAAACTTATAAAGCGATGTGTTGGGTATTTTCTCCCCCCGCCCCCACCCCCGGGAACCATGGTAAACTATTCATGTGGCTCCACGGAAGTCTTTTTTTTTTTTTTTTTTTTTTAATGGATAGGGCCTGTGTTTCTGCCTACTAACTCCTCTTCCTTTTGAAATGTTCTATTAGAAAGAATTTAAGGTACCCCAGTTCTTTTAATACACTGCTTTATAAAAAAACTGGGGGGAGGAAGTAAATTCAAATGCCTTAAGTATGTATTAATACTCAAAGGTCTGAAGAGAACTGGAAATAGGCATTTTCCCTAGAGTCAACTCATAAGAAAGACATTCCTTCGATGCAGTAATTGTCCTGTTAGTTGTATCTTCAAAGAGGATTATAATGTCTCAAGTTCTACAATCACAAAAACTCTCAGTGAGTTCCCTCAGTGAGGGGAGACCTGGGTCCCCGCACCTATCCCTCCTAGCTCCTCAGATCAAGACACTCCATGGCAGAGCAGTGAAAGACGTGGGGGTATCTAATAGGCTATGAACGAGATAACACATGTGCTAAATAAGCTATTTTACAGCTACTTTAGAACGTTCTAGTGCGGGAGGCCTCTTCGCTTATAAGTGAACGTTGTTACCGAATGATTTGAAAAGGAGTTCCAGGAAACAAATGTTGCTATAAAAATTATGGCTACCCATAAACTCATTTCCTTGGGGTAAACTGCTAAAACGCAATATACCTTTGGTTCCTGAGCCTTTACACATGCCTACGACAACTTTTTCCTAACTTGCTCTCCCCCTTAAAAACAAGCATTTATTAAAAATGCCTCACGGATACTTGCACATCGGTTCATCATTTCTTAGTATTTATTCGGCCTTCCCGAATAGTCTCTATAATGTGGGGGATACGGGAGGAGGGGAAGGAGACAGGAAGCCTACGATGAGACGTTTGCAAAATATTCAAGATGCAGAAAAAGCTAACGGCGGCTCGCCGTTGCGTAACACTTGAGGAGGATGTCAAAGTGTTGCTTTCGCCAGCATTCTCCCATGTTCCCGGGCAGGGGGTCAATGCCCTTTATTGGAAAGGAGCTCAGGACATGCAACAGATCGAGCCAGAAGCAGAGAAAGAGCAAAGTCGCGACCGGATCACGGGCGTAGTTACCTCCGTGGCCGACAGCCGCTTATCCCCGTTGTCGCTCCCGACGCCCGAATCAGAGTCCTTCTTGCTGGGCAGGCGCCGTCCGCGTGGGGTTCATGGGGAGACATCACAGTCACACGGTGCACAACATGCACCGACTCGCATTCAAATAATGAGTCTGCGCTACGCATTTTTATTATCGCCATAAGGCAACAAAGCAGCTCGGCATTAAAGGATGTTACGGTGAGGGCCTCACGTAATGAAAACCAGATACTTGTACTGTCTGAACAGAGGGCGAAATAAATTCTTTGTGTTCAGGGTTTCATGAATTTACACTTTAACCAAAGTGGCCTGTTCTTTCAAAAGGTTAACAATTTTCTTATTTTTCTGGTTCTTGCACATAAAAATGCAAAAACTGCCTAATTGCTTTTTTAGGTTTGGGAATGTTGGCAATCTTGAATAATCCTGTAAGCTGGAATATAGTGACTACATAAATTTGATGGTATGTCTTAAAATGTAATGAAAACATATTTTAAGCTTTATGTAAAGGTACCATTACAGTAGCCTGAGATTTTAAGTCACTAGTTTCCTTTTTTAGTAAAACGTTAAGGGAAGATTTCGGCAGTGAGGACTTCTTAAACCAATCTCTGTCCGAAAGTGAGCTCAGCGTGGGAGTTTCGTTCTCCAAAAACACAAGGCCCGATTTGTGCCAGCAAACGGCCCAGGACATGTGAAAGGATTCGAACACTTCCGTTCTAAACAGGAAGTGGCAAAACGGTGCACGCTGCATTTTGAAAAGGCAATTAAAAAAATAAATCCTGAAGTTTTTCTTACCAACATTCCACAGGCATATTAAGGATTAGCAATTAAAAAAGCCATGTCTGTGCTTGATGTTGTTGTTTTAATGGATAAGTAAAAAATATCAATATCTGTTTATATTACAGATCTTATTTATAAGCATATATATATATATTTTATACACACATAAGCGTGCACACACACACGGCACTAAAACAACTAATTTCTGATTAGAGAGAGTAGATAAGATTTGAGAGATGCCACAATGTTATCAACAGCATCGATTTTCTCTCTCCTGTCCCCAAAGTTTCTGAAGCTCTGAGTTATGCATCTGCACTGGTTGATCAACGCAGAAGAATTCTGGAGGGAGCTACCTGGGCCACGTTGGCCTAAGGAAAACGCTAAGGAGGGGTGGGGAGCCAGGGCGGGTGCGCACACCTGTCTTCCACGTGCTGCTGGGACTGCGGCCTGTCCATTGAGTGCAGGTACAGGGAGTCGGCTGTCTTCATCTGGCAGGCTTGGATGCTCAGGTACTTGAATATGTGCACCTTGCCCTTTGTGCAAATCTGGGGAGAGATCCATAACAAGTATTTACTTCTGAACAGCGAAACAAAATGTAAACACGAGACAGCCAGCTCTGTGTTACTTTAAATGTTGCCTTTTCATGCCAAGGAGCATGTGACCTCTACAAAACATGTAAGAATTTAGGCCATCATGTCCTCCACTTGGAATAGAAAACCACACGCGAGCAATTTCTCGTCTTGCATGAAAAATGCAAAATCCGAACAGAAAGGCGTTTACATGTACACGGCGTAAAAAGCACAGAGGTCGGATACCTGACCTGGCAACCCTCCGGTTCGGGACGAGCTCATACTCCACTTTTTCTCCTCATTCCATATTTGAACTTGAATCTTGTCTCTAAATAACCAATAATTATATTTCAAAACGCTTACGCTCCATTTGCCAGCCAACACTAAGGTAAGGAATCTATTACTCTTCTCCGCTCCATGGAAAAGTTTCAAATGTATGTCCGAACAATAAAATAATCAGACCTAACTGGGGCCGCAGCGATAAGAAGAGTGAGCCCAATGCTGGTGAACGGGCTTGAGGCAGCAGAGGACAAGCTGCTGCCGTCACCCACCCCCAAGGGCTCCCCTTTTAGAGAACGCGACTGCTTGGCGTCCTGGCTGAGGCCGTGTCAGGCCGGCAGGCTACTAAGCACGCGGCTCTGCCCGCCCTGCCCACCGCTGCCGCCCCTCACCTGTGCCGGAGGAGACTGCAAAGGGTTATTTTCAAGTAGCAGTACTTGCAGCTGCTTCATCTCTCGAAAGCAAATGGGAATCCCGAGCACTTTATTGCAGGAAAAGTCAAACTTGACCAAGGGCAGATCTACGAGCTCTATAGGAAGAAGAGAAAAAAAAAAAAAGTGAAAAAACTCAGAAAACAACGTGGTTTAATGGCCGAACATTTAAAAGTTTACTTTCTGCTTATCAGGAGAAGTGTCATTTAGCATAATCAGAATTAAGTTCTGCAGGAGGGATACATGTATAGGCATAGTATTTAACCAACAGGGTGGTGAAATCTTTCATCGGCAGTTCCATACATTTAAACTGTTGTTAGTTCTGGTAAGAGCTGGAAATACTTGATATTTACAGTATTTATTGTTTAAAAATGTTCCCCACCCCCAGCAAAACAATCACCTTAGTCACACCACACAGAACATATTTTAACTTCCAATGTTTTCAAGCAGTTCTTAATAACATACAAATAACATGGTAAGTATAAAGCATTCTTCTCCCTTTAATGTATCTGGGCTGGCATGATCTCGGAACTAGTTGCAAGAAATACGTTCCTGGTGTTCTCCCTCCACTTTAAGAAATAAATGCTATCTAATTCAGAACTTTGCAATGAACCCTGTAATCCTGACGTGACAGGGCTTTATTCTCCTGCTTTCAAAAAACCTTCCGTAGCTCCCCCAACCAGACAGAACATTATATTTAGCTTCAAATCCCCACCCAGTGGCACAGTGAGCACTCAGTAATTTCAAGCATTCCAACCGGCACTGGCAGCTGCAAGAAACAAGTCAAATATATTCCATACAGCAGCGCGGCGAGCCACGCCCAACGCGGAGGGTGACCCGGGACAAACCGCTGGGATCTCTGTGTGAGCGGCTCCAGGGGTGGGGGGCAGGGGGGAGGGGCATCGCTTCAGGACGGGCCTCCCACATTTGCTAGGGGACCTGGTATGGGGTGGAACAGGGTGCTTCCAAATACTCAGGATTCCAAAGAGGAGGAAGCGCAGGAGCGAGGAAAGGAGGAGGGGCCCGAGGCAGCACCCAGGGGTGAGGACGCGCCCTGCTCCTCCGCCCTGCCCGCCGGGCCCAGGGTTTTCACTGCGCTCCGCTCTGCCGCGGCCCCGCGTTTCCGAGCGGCCAGGGTCTCTTCTCCAGAGTTCCGCTCGCTCAGGGCTGGGAGGGACTTCCCTCCTTTCACGCAACCTCAGGGCACGAGTGTCTATATTAAAGAAAGGAGTCCCAGGACTGAAATGCCGGGAAGAAGGCAGGAGAAGAACGTGGACCTCGGCACGTCCCAAGTTCAGGTCCAGGCTGGGCGGCTGTGTGAGAGGAACCCAGGACGTGCATTTTTTAAGGGGCAGGAAGTTCACTGCTCAAACCCAGCTCTCTGGCCAACAGCGGGACAAGGGACTGGCCTTTGCACACGGCTGTCCTGGTGAGGGCCGTGAGCAGCAGGAGGCGGAGAAGGGGAGTAAGTGAAGCTGGAGGGCAGCTTGGGATCCAGGAAAAAAAAAATGGAGGGGAGAAGTAAGATCCCTTTTCACATGATAGTTTCTTTCTAAAACGGGTAAGAATTGCAGGGGTTATCTATCAAAAGGGCATCTTTTTGCTGTAACCTCTAGTGCTATTAGACCTCCGTGATCAACATTATTCGCAGAAGTCTGGGTAACAAATCACTGCCAAATGCTACCTGGACTCTAGATCTTCAGGAATCTTCTGCCACTTAAAAGGAAGGCCTTTTAAAGCAGAACCAGAGGGCGGAATTCCTGGAAGACATAGCAGGAGCGGGGAAGCGAGGCTACGTACAGGTAAAGAAAGTAGGAATGGCACCAACCATCTGGGTGTTTCACAAGAAAATGGGGGAGAAAAATGCTAACTCCAGCCCAGAAAAGGTCAAAAGAAACAAAGTAGAAGAAGGGAGTAAAAAAGAAGAAGAAACAAAAAAGGAACCTCACTTCTCTCTGTGTTACAGAGAGAGGCAATGAACGGCTGCTTGAATCCACTGTCAGTCCTGGCCGTGGAAAGAAGAAACTACAGTCCCTCCTTGAAGCTGTTGTACTCAAATTGCTGCGGGTAATTAGGCCATAAACAGTTTCTTCCCCTCCTCAAATTGAAAGCATATGAGGAGGGGGACTCAAGGAGGAAAAACAAGTAAGTAAATATGGAAAGTCCTTAAATTCACTGCCTGAAAGCATTATCAATGCTCTTTTGTTAATAGAGTTCTCCAGAGTGAAGCAAAAGGAAACGTGATATTCAGGAAATTATTTTTTTAAAAGATTTTCCAGTACACTGATGTTTTAGCTTTGAGTGGATTTTAAAATATTGAACCTGAGTAAACATAATTATGGAAAGTATAGAAATTTGTAACTGATCTTTTTAGGGAAAGGAATGCTTTTAAGGTAAGAGAGTAAGGGGTGGGGAGAGCAGCAAAAATCTTGATTTCTGTGGATGTACTTTCCACACATTTCTAAACTATTACAGGCAACTGTAAAACAATTAAATGAAGTTTTCCTTTTGAGAAGAATGCAATGATTGACAATGATTTCTCAGGGATTAACAGTAGAGCTTAAATTGAAATGAATGTTTTCTTCCATGCTATGAAAGATTATGCGCTTAAGTTTTCCCTTTGTACTTGCCCAAATGAAGAAAAACAATTTAAAACCTTCAAAAATGGGATTGGACAATGACAAAATGAAAAATCCGTATTTTTATACCAAGTCATCTCAAGTGTTAAAGTAATCAATATTTATGCTGAGATTGTTTGATTCTACTTCTTTAAAATGCCCATCAGCACGCGAAAGGTGAATACGGCAGAAACTAAAACCTTCCATCTATAAAGCACGTTTCATTTCTCCAAGTCTTTCCCTTTCGTCAGCGCCATTTTCCTGCCTCGAATAATGAAGCACTTCAAGCCAAAGATCGAGAAGCAGGGACAGAATAATAAAAATGGAGCAGCTCTCAAAATAGCAGCATTAGCGTCAGATTAACCAAATGCTGACTGTTTCCAAGTACAGGGCAGGCCAAAGGTTTACAGTTGTTTGTATGGACAATAACACAAAAATTAAGAAATAATAATACAAGAATAAACTCTGTTTCACGTATGCATGGCTGTAAAGCTACTTTTGCCCCAGCCAGCTTATATTTGTGCTTTGAGGCGTTTTAAGTATGTGTCTGAAATTGGCAAGCCCCGTGTCCCTCTGTAAAAACCACGGAAATCAACGCGGTCTCTGAAAATCCGAGGGCGTTCGGGAGAGTGCGTTCAGTGTCAGATCCCGATAAGAATCCCAAACCATGAGGTTCAGATCCACTACCACCTACGAGGCCGATCGTCAAAGTTCTTAATAGTCTGAGATTTCTGAATAAACATGTCTTTCGACTTGAACTCTGAGTCAGCACATTGGACGGCCGCCTGCGGAAGCCCTCAGCTGCAAGGCCCGCATCTGCTCCAGAGCAGAGCTGGGTGAGGAGGGGCTTCACAAAGGCCACCCAGACCACCAGTGACATTCGTCCAAATGTCACTCCAGCAGGGGCAGCGCCTTCCTCTGAAGATCAGGCTTTAGACACAGGAGTTTCCAGCCAGATCCCCCCAACCGGAAACTCTGGCAGTCAGATCCACAAGATGGAGCATGTCAACTAAACTGCTGGCACCATGTCCCAGAACATCACAGGTCAATACCCAAGCAACTCACGCTGCCCCCTGTTGCAAGCTGAGTGGTGTGCCCCCAAATCCCTATGCTGAACCTCTGACCCCCCCGTACGTCAGAACAGGACTGCATTTGGAGACCAGGTCTTTAAAGGGAGGAATTAAGTTAAAGATGAGGTCATTAGGGTGGACCCTAATCCAGGAGGACTGGTGTCCTGCTAAGAAGAGATTAGGACACAGACGGAGGGCAGAGGACAGGCGTCTACAGGCCAAGGAGAGAGGCTGGTAACACCGTGATCTCACACTTCCAGCCTTCAGAAGCACAAGAAAACACATTCCTGTTGTTCAAGCCGCTCCGCCTGTGGTGCTTTGTTACGGGAGCCCCAGCAAATTCACACGTGCGCATGCCGTGCGCGTGCACACACGGGGTCGGGGTCTTATACAGGGGAGAGGTTGCTTCTATGCCCCCTGACTCAGAGGGCGTCATGCCTATAACTTGCCTGTTCCGTGCATGTGACAGTCAAATGATCATTAACAGCAAAAGGCAAACACAAACACCCAAGCCAACAGAAAAATACCCAGAGTCTCCCGTTTCACTCACTGCCCCCTCTGCCTTGTTTACCTTGCGGTAACGTCTCCAGGTAGTTCCTTCTGACGTTGAGCTCGCGCAGCGACTTCAGCCGCCCGATCTGTGGCGGTAAGGCTGTGATCTCGTTGCAGCTGACGTCCTGCAGCCGAAGAGGAGAGAGAGAGTGAGAAACGCCTTTCCCGGGAAATCTACCTCCTCGAGCGACAGCGCCCTGACAGGTTTAAACGTGAGGACAATGACACTGATAGGCTTTCCTAAGGATCCCCAGGGTCCTAGCCGAGGAAGGCTGCGTGCAGAGACGAAAAGGAGAAGTCAGCCCCTACAACCTCAGAGGAGAGGAAACAGGAGAAGGACGTGGTGGCCACTCGGCCGCGGGCACAGGCTTCGGGATCGCTTCGTTCTCCCCTGAAACTCACAAGGCAGCCTGACTACCCCAACGTCTGCGGATCACAACAACGAGCCTCAGAAAAGTCAAGTCACTTGCCTGAGGCTTGCAAGTGCCAGATTCGCAGGCGGGACAAATCAGCAGCCCGCTGTCAGCCACTCTCTGGGCCACGCTCCCGCGGGACCTCTGACCAGAAGAGAACATGTCCTGCCCCCCTTACCAAAGGCTCACCTCTTACCGTAAAAAACGCCACATACCAAGGCACCGTTTGGACATGCTATTCACGGAAGATAAAGTTCAACCTAGGACCCGAACACCTTTCCCTACATTTACAAGCAAGTCTGGGGGGAGTGCAGATTGGATCTTCTTTGCTTTGGAAGATGCATATTCTGTTAATTGTTGATTGAACCACCTCCTGACACGTGCAAAACGGAGGCATGGCATTTTAAACCTCACATGCCCTTGTTATCCCCCCAACCCCGCTCTCCCTCGTGGCTCTGGCAGCTGCGCCCTGCTCTCCCGCCCCTCACCCCAGCAGCTCCGTCGGTCTAGACCAGCATTCGGTCTGCGGACTGGTTTCCACGCTCTTTGATCCTCTCCCCAGACTCCTCCTGCCCAGGGTAAAAAGTCACACAGTGTACATTTCACTGTGTCATTCACCAGCCTAAACACCTGCAACAGCTCAACTGCAGCCCCAAACCCCAGACTCCGCACAAGGCCCCGCTCGGCGGTTCGGGTCTGTGAACTTCTCCAGCACCACCTCCCCCAAGGCCCTCCCTCGTACCCTGCACCCAAACGGCGTCAAGGCTGCTCGGCGCCAAGCTGTTTCACAGTCTCAAAACTTGTTCAGGCTCCTGCCCTGCCTGGTACGTCATCCCCAAGTACTGTCTTCTTGTCCCACCTCTTCATCTTTCAAGACTTCATTTAAGCCCCGCCTCCTCCTGGAAGCCCTGTTGAGGCTTCTGCCATCTCTCCCGCTCCCATCCAGTGACAAGAGAGGACTGACCGCTCTTCCTCTGCGGTGCAACAGAGAGTCTGTTCGTGCACTCATCTGCTCAAATGTTTCTCTTCTCCTGAGCGTCTGGGAGCTCCTAGATGGAAGAGACCGTGACTTATTCACTCCATCCTCCGGGTGCTGAGCAGAATGCCGGGTGTAAGGTAAGGGATCAATAAACATTGGATACGATTCCTCAGTGCATTGCCATTGCCAGTCCATCATGCTGCCGTTTGTTCTGTCTCCTGGGTGGGACCAGCGGGTGCTCCAACGTACTCTCCGCGTCTCTTGCACTTACTGGTATCGCAGAACCACAGATATAGTTGGGTTATGAACGATCCCAAGGAGTCAAACCCTTAAAAATCCCACATCACTGCCGAACCTGCAAAGACCCCCCCCTCCCTCCCCCGTTTAGAAGGCGGCAAAGCCTCATTTCAGAAACCGGTTTCCGGTTCCTGTAGATGAGGCGCACGCACTACTGACCAGTCCCTGGAAACCCCAAGCTCCACGTAAAGCAGGGCCATGCAGAACACAACGCACTGCTGCCCTCTAACCTCATCCCATGTAAACACCCCGGGGCCCTGCTAACCTGCCCAGGTCATGGGGATACCAAATGAGTATCACTTGATGAAGAGGAGTAACAGCACCGCTGCCAAAGAGAAAGCGGCCGCGATCTGTAAAGGCTGAAGGCACAGCGCGCTGTCAGCCCTGCACACTGTTCTCTGCTCGGCTGTCCAACGGGGGGCAGGGGGCGACGGGGTGTTGAGCACTAGGTGGTCCATGGCATCACCCCCAAGCTGGCTGCTGCTGCATGGCTCTCGGCCCAAAAAAGTCACACAAAATTGTATGAAAAACATCTCTGGTGTTTAAAAAACAAACCAACCAACCCAGAAGCACATCTGCGGAGACGTCAACGTCCAAGGAAGCGATTACAGGGTGAGGAGGTCCGGAGATTTGCTCGGTCGCTCTCTGCACCGCACTGAGTCAGCCAGTTCTCTGCCTTTCAGAGTGACCTTCCAGGCACGAGATGCGAAAGGCGAAATGCCTTCTCTTCCCAACGCCGATGGCATTTGATCAGTCACAGGAGTCCACAACCAAGCCCTCCCACAAAAGCTGCGTCTTCCTTTGCTTTAACCAAGTTACAAATATTCTATTTTAAAAGAGCCCTCGTACAAGGATACACAGGCAAGCCCTAGAGATAAAGGAAATTAAATCATTCTATTGGATTCGTAAAATCACGTCGGTGACATTTGGGGGGAGGGGGAGAATTAGTGGGAATTCTTTTCCATCTCTAGAGAGAATTTATGCAGTTGACAAAAATGAACTTCTGCAAGTCAGTGAGTGGCAGTGTGAGAAACACCTATTTGTAGTTCAGGGGAATCACACACTTTCAACCTGAAACTGACAAGTTAAAGATGTTTTAAGGACCTGATTTTTAAAGACATCCTTCTCTCAAAAAAAAAAAAAAAAAAAGGAGGGGAAGAAAAAAGATGACAGCCATATTTAGGCAGCATATTCGCAGCATGAAATCTAATGAGAATTTTGTGCCATTTTTTCGTGTGTTCTCTCGTCATCTCGCGCTTTGGTCAGTACCGCCTGGTTAGCCAGAGTTTCGGGTGTCCTGGTTTCTCGAAGTACAAGTAATTTTTCCAACATACATTTCTAACACAATGGATTACCAAAGGAGAGCAACTCCCTCCGCTGTATTTAAATACTTCTCTGTCAGTAGGGAAAACGGTCACCCACTCACTTCCTATTTTTTAAGGAGTGTCACATAACAACAAAAGGAAGTTTCTGCTTCCAACTCACGGGATGAGCCCTCTGCAGACAATCATGAACACAGAGTCCAGCTGTCCGTTCACATTTTGAAGGGTAGCTGGTGAAAGGTCAAATTATTTTACTGATTCTCCGCGGTGCTGTCCGTTCCTTCCGATCCTGCCAAAATCGTATGGAAAACACGCCCAGGCACGTCGAGCTCGCAAGTGGGACAAAGACTGGTCATTACTGTATAGTCAATACTGTAGAAAACCAAGCAAAACTCTCATCCCTCCCAGTTATTGAACTTGCCAAATTTAAGAGGTTACAAATTTTGTCACGAAAATAAAACCCATTTGTTATTATGTCATCATTAGCTGGGGAATGAGGAGGAGGAGTAAGGAGAGGCTCATCGAAGATGCCTGGGGATAAGATATTCTGCTTAGAAAATGCAAAAGCAATATTCCTGGAATGGCCTGGCTCTGTACAACATGTCTGTTCACAGTTGGCCCAAGATAAAATAGTGCTGTTGTTGTTTTAGTTCATTAAAGAAAAGAAGATTTAAGAAAATTACTTTTAAAAAACACTAATGACTCACGCTTCTGAAGTCCCTTAGAATTTACCAAGCTATGAATTGTGAATTATAGATTCAGTGGTTTAGAAGAGTCAAATGAATTCCTTCTGAATTATCTATTAGCCCCTAAGCTATGTCTTAGTGACGGGAAATTATTCCAAGCTTCGGTGAAATCAAATCACCATATATTTAGTGTTACAGTATTACAAATAGGTAGATCAAAAAATGAATCATCATAACCATGTCATAGATATTTACTAGTTCTGCTCTTCTTGACACAGAAGTAAATCTAATTATTATACAGTCACATAAAGAGTCAAACTTAAATTCTGCATGGGCCGCCAGTTCAATTTTGCTCAGTAAGGCCTGAGTCTATGACCAGTCCTTGAATTCACACTCTCCACCCAACCGAACACTCCAGGAAAAGAGGATAAAAACGGATGCGTTTAGTCAGGACCAGGAAACGCACCTTCCGGTGAGTTACCACTTGAGCCAGGCCCTGTGTGCTTTTGGTTGTAGGAGCAGGTTCCTCAGTCAGTGGTACTGAGTTCTCACACATGAAGCAAGGGCTAGAAGAGTTTTCATGCTGCATGACGCAGGGAAAGACAGAGCTGAGAAAAACCGAACGAGAAACAGATCATCTCTGAACCCCAGCATGTCAGCATGCGCACAGAACCAGTACGAAAGAAAGCGCCTCACCCTTTGGGAAATGCCCTATAATGGTCCCCAATTTCTTTATTGCGTTCTGTCCTACATGTGGCTGTCATCCTAACTGTCTGTCAGTAATATTCAAGGGGGGATCCCCAAAAACTGGAATTATCTTCTGGAGGGTGGGCCCCTAAGAGTCCAGGCTTCCCCTGCTAGGTGAGTGTCCTGGGAACGTACCTGGATCCATATGCCAGCTGGTGTCATTGAGAGAGGCTGCGTTTGGCTTCAGTGAAATTTTTTTGAAGACTCTGGTACATGTTTGCCCATTGCATGATGGGAGCTTTATGAGTGCACCTGCCCAGCTGAGTGTTCAGCAGTTTTTGACCAAAAACGACATGGCCCCCATGCCCCATGCTCCCAACTCACCCAATCTTGCCCCAAGCAAGTGTTTTTTGTTCACCCAGAAGAAAAAAGTTCTCCAAGGGAAACATTTTGCTGATGTGGAAGAGGTGAAACAAACAAACAAACAAAAAAAATGCAGAAGCACTAAAAGGCATCAAAATCAATGCGTTCAAAACTGTTTTGAGCAGTGGGGAAAAAGCGTCTCCAGAGGTGTACTGCATCAAATGGAATGTGCTTTGAAAGCGACTGAAGTTTCTATATATAAGAATACACAATTTTTAATAAATTAATTCCAGGGTTTTTGGGTCATCCCTCGCATGGCATTCATACAGCATCTCTTAGCAAATATTTACCATCCCTTATCCTTCAGGCATGATTTGACGGCAAAATAACCATGTTTCCGATATGCTAACATGGTGTGAGTGAGTAAAATGAGGTTTGGGCAACACAAAGGGAGTGTCCTGAGCCTCCTTCCTGGCCGTGGGTCCTCGCTGAGGGATCTTTCCGGCCGCCCGTCCGTACCACACCCCAGTTGCGTAACATTCTCTGATTCACTCTCAGCTGCTCATGACCTGACACAACGTTAATGGGAAAACCAGTAACACCGAAGACAGCAGCCACAGCCCCTTCTCCAGGACAGGCGGGCCACGTGGACGAAGACATGCCACATACAGCCGCGTTGTGCTGCGGAAACGACATGGATACGCCTCGCCTCCGCTCCACCACGCTCGCTCCACAGCCTTGGGCAAGTATTTCCAAAACTCGGACTTGGCCGTACTGTGTAGATGCTGCCTTGCTGGGATCTGGTCGGGGTTTTATGAGATAAGGCGGCCCGTCCCAGAGGAGTGCCGGACTCAGAGCAGGTGCTCAGGATGAGCCGGTGCTTTACCTCTTCCCATTGCAGGAAGCGCGCGCACACACAGGCTCCCGAAGCGACGGGCGCCTGTGGCTCCAGTGCTGCGGGAACAATGGTACAGCAGTAACTCAAAGTGGCCATTAGATCCTTCCCATCAGAAACGCCTCCGGAGGGCCAGCTCCGCAGAGCTGAGACTGCACGAGTTCTCCGGGCCCCTCTTGTGGATTTAAGACAAGGATGTCTCAGACGTGCTTCTGAACGGCTTTCTTCAGGGAAGGAGAAACAACCTCTATTCAATATTCCCTTACGGGGGCGCCATACCCGCGGCCCGACACAAAATCGTACATTTACTTAAAACATGATGAAATTTTCTTGTGATTATGTGTTGCAGTGTATTTAATGTGTGGCCCTAGACAGCTCCTCTTCTTCCGGTGTGGCCCAGAGACGCCACAAGGTTGGACACCCTGCTACGACCTCGTATGGTAGACACACCAATCAATGAATGGCAATGCTCTTTTTTTTTTTAAGATTCTTAGATAATTGTGATACATTTAAGAAGCCAAGATAACCCTGGCCAATGTGGCTCAGCTGACTGGAGCATCATCCCTTGGAGCGAAAGCTCACAGGCTCAGTTCCTGGTCAGGGCACATGCCCAGGCTGCTGGTTCAATCCCTGTGCCCAGGGCGTGTTCAAGAAGTCAGCCTGTCGATGCGTCTTTCTCTCTCTCTCCCTTCCCCTCCCTCTAAAGGCAGTGAAAAAGCGTCCTCGGGGGAGGATAAAAAAAAAAAAATGAAAAGAAAAGAAGGTAAGATATTTTTTTCCCACTCCAATTACTTTCAAAAATTAGAAAAGACATCTTCTTTCTCGTAGATGGCTGTAGTGTTTTTGTGTCTGTTTGTTTTTAAGCAAATGATGACTCTGGAATCTTCTCCTGGTACTTGGGAGAATACAGAATTTACAACTCAATTTAGGATACTCTGAGTCTAATGTGAAAAATTAAGAATATTTCTTCCAAAATCCTTAAACACTGCTGAGCCAATAAGCTGAGAGATTTTTACCAGCGTCGAGGTGGCTGAGGGTACCCTCAATGCTCGGGGAGCACCCATGTTTTTAAACAAGCTGGTCACTATGTAGCACGAAACAGAAGCTGCCCACAAAAGGCTAGACTTGCTTTAGGCTCTCCTGAGAATTTTCCTCCAATTGAGAGTGAGAAATCATCGGATATGCTTAACTACAGTAACGCTACTATTTTAAGAAAAAGATTAAAGATAAATAAGAACAGATGGAAACTAATCTTTTTTTAGCCTGTGACCTTAAGCAAGGCCAGTTACCCTTTGTGGTTAAATAATGGCAACTGACCGCATTTTTACCGACGTCACAAATAAGTGCCTTTTACAGAGGTCGTGCTTGCTGACACAAGGGTCAGTGAAGTGGAAAGAGCACAGGCTGCCTGTCCAGTAGGGTGGTCGCCACGGGCCACATGAGGCTATTAGGGCCAACATACGTGACCATCCACTCTGTGAAGTGCGGTAAGCGTGAATACACACCAGGCTTCTCAGACTTAACACACACAAAAAAATACAAAATATCTCATCAACTTTAAATTGCATACATGCTGCCGTAATATCTTGGCTATATCGGGTTAAAATATATTTTATTTGCTTATGTATTTAAGTGTAGCTACCAGCACATTTAAAATTACACTTGTCGTTTGCATTACCTTTCCCCTGCACAGGGCTGGCTGAGGGGTTTCCAACGTCCGAGGTAACTACACCAGCGTGAGGTCCTATGTGTCATTTGCTGTCTCCTGCCTCGGTTCTGTCATTTGCTAAGACGTCAAGACCTTGGGTTCGATGCCTTTTAAAACCTCACTGGCTCTAATGTTCCAGGACTCAAGGGTTCAAGAGCTACTGCTGGGGGAGAAAAGACACAGGAGCCAGCTCATGACCCTGCTGTCACGGGCGGCCTCGGCGAGCGCTCCCGACGAGGCGCCCAAGACAAGCTCGGGGTAGCCCTTGCAGCCGCCCGCGTGCCCCCGGCAGGAGGCGGGGCTGCTCCCCGAGCCCCACAGCGGACGAGGGTGCTGGAGGGACGCCTGGCTCTGGCGTGGCATCCCCGGGCCTGGCACGCCGTGGCCGCAAGCCCGGGGTGCGGTGGGGCAGAAACGCGCTCCAGAAGGAGCCCCGAGCGGGGGAAAATGTCAGTCATATGTTGTTTATCAGGCTCCTAAAGCATTTTTTTTTTAAGAAAGCATGTAACGCTCAGTTTCATCCAAAGCGTTATTCTGCATTCCTTTCCTGGAGCAAGTGAAAGGCGCACCTTCGGCAGTACCTTGACTGACAGCAGCACCCAGCACACAGTTCGGGGTGTTGCTCATGGACCAGGCCCAGGGATACAACCGCAAGTAAGACTCAGCCCCTGCCCTCAGCAGTTTCCGAGGTGTGGGCGGAGCTGGTGGCGTCCCTTATCCCTTATCCCTTGAAGGCCTTTCTGTGTCTGTCTTCTCTTTTTCCGTCTAAGAAGTCCCACAAGGACCGACGGAAGGGACCTCTCAAAGGGCCCTTCCCGTACAACCTTTCCCCGCGCCAGGACTGAATCGATCGTTCCCTTCCCTGTGAACATACTTCTTGTAATAGAGACCTTTGGGGGGAGGGGCCCAACGAAGAACCATCTTCTTTCAGAATTGCTCCCCTCCAAGGCAGCTGAGCAGCCAGGTCAGGGCAACGTGACCATGTGCCTTGGGTGTTACTGAGTGAGTCAGGAAAGGCCACCAGACTCAACCTTGCCTCTGTCACTTAGAAACCGGGGCTGAGACCTGCCAGTAGGTCCTTGCTAAGTGCTTCAGCTGGGAGGACATTTAAATTCAGGGTCTGTGGGCCAGGCCCCTTCTCCACTGTACGCAGAGGCGGGAAAGCTCATAGACATGAACCACAGCCACGGTGCTTGACAACTTGCCGATGTCTTGTTCTCGTTGTCACATGACCCCCGATCAAATGTCCTGACACTGAGTGACGGGAAGACCCCTGCATCCCTCTAAGCCTCCCCAAACCCTGGCGTCAGCTAGCGGGGACGGGTTCCATAAACTGCCGGCAGCCAAGTCATGAAAAAGGCACTCCTTATAGCGCTAAGGAGTCAGTCATCTTGCGATGTGGCAGTAAGTCATCTCCACACTCGAGTAAAAGGCGATACACGCGGGCCGTGGGCGCCGTACCCTTCGTAGCCGGTCCTCGCAGCAGACACGACTAAGCAGTCGCAGCCCTCGCCCCGGACCGCCCCGGACCGCCCCAGCCACCCCTACGTGGTTCCAGGTGGCCCCACCGAGAGGAGCCAGAGGTGGCGCAGGGGAAGAGTCACCGGCCAGCCACGTTGCAGACTGGAGTCTACGTGAAGGAAGGTCCCGTGTCCTTTTCATGGTTGCAATCACAGCATTTCACTCTGGGCTCCACACAAGGTCAGTATGAAATAATGCTGCTTGGAGGGCACATTATGTCTCTTAGGTTTTACCCTGAAGGCTCATTCTTGCCTCTCCCTCCTGCCATTTTGGCTCCATGGAGGCCTGGGAAGGATTCCTTCTTTCCCCTCCTAGGAAACCAGGTCAGGAGCAGAAGCAGGAGAGGAGGAGCCGATCCAGGCGGGCGTCTGAGGCTCAGGCACACACACCACCCATGCCTGCCGGTCTACAATGAGTTCTTTTCCATCCCTGGGGATACGGTCCCCTTTTAAAGTTGCGTTAATTTGGGGCATGGTGACGCCAAGCCTTACAGATTCAGGGCACTCTGTTCGGTCTTGCAACTTAATTATATACATTCATTAAGTGGGGCCTAGTCACTTACTTGTACGTCAGTCTTCCAGTTTATCCATAATTTATGACAAACTCACTTTCACTGTGGGGGAAAAAAAATGATCTAGCTAGCGTGCGGTAACCTGTAAACTTCAGGAGCCGTGACTGCTGCACACCTAAGGAAGTGTCAACGACAGGAAACCTGGAACTTTCGGGGACCGTGTCTGTTACAGCGAAGCCAGGAGTGTTCCTCCCCCTCCTTCACGGCTTTATCAACACAGGCCCCTCCTTGTCCGACTGTAACACAACGTCTCTCTGGTACCCTCGATAGATTAGTAAACAAGCAAAAAAAAAAAAAAAAAAGAAAAGAAAAAAAAAGAGCATCTTAAAATCAGTAACATACCAACTCCATTAACTGTTTGAGCTGACCTATCTCTTCCGGCAGCGATCCAAGCTTGTTGTTACTTGCGATTAAGACTTTGAGAGGCAGAGCACACAGGCAGGCGGGCAGGGCGGACAGCTGATTTCGACTGCAAAGACAACACAACGAGAACACGCGTGAACACAACGGGCCACTCCATACTGCTTGTGAACATCATCCATGCGCAAGGACCAAGGAGGGAGCTGGGAAGGCATTTTACAAATATGAACACCCAATGAAGTTTCTGGATGGGTAATAACGCAAATCTCATGTGTGTAAGAAAAGGAAATATATGTTACAAAAAGAGAGGCACCAGCTGTTCTGAGAGACAGTCCCCTCCCCCTTCCACGGTACAAGGAACCCTGCGGATGCTGAGCCTGTGGCTGGCCGGGGGACAAGTGGGCAACATGCCCTACACCACCAAGAGCGACAGGAAGCTGGTGCCAACTGCCACCTTCCTGACAATGAGAGCGGGAAAGTCGGCGAGGACCAAAGCTGCCAGCACGTGAGAGCATCGGCTCATCCATTTCAGGAGTGATGGAGAGAGCACTTTCCTGCAACTCGCAAAACCACTGGCCCACGCCCAATGTTTTGACTCCCTGTGATTAAAGCCTGTTTCAGTATCTGGTGGAGAGCTAATTAAAAAAAGAAAAAGAAAAGAAAAAAGAAATCATCATTGCTACGTATTCTGAGAGATGGGAAGATACTGAATAAGTGAGATGGAGGAATCACACACACACACACACACACACACACACACACACGGCCCCTTCCTGCAACAGTTTTCGGCTTCCCATTCTTTCCTGGACACTCTGCTGATGAAGCCAACAACCGGGCAGTGAAATTTCCACAACTCTGTGTGTCATGGTATCGCACCTACTTGGAACTCCTGTGTGTAAGGCTTCGGAGGCCGCGGTGCTGTGGGCGTGTGTTTACGGGCACACACGTCTGTGCGTGCGAGGGCGTGGGGCCGACCGACGGGCGCGAGCACCGCGAAATGTTACCAGTGGCCGTTTGGGGGGCAGTAGATACAATGAGAGGATTGTATCTTCTTGGTTACACTTGGCTAAATTTTCCAATATTGCTACAAAGTGTTCTTATAATCAGGAGGGAAATATTATTAGAAAAAGATAAACCGCATCTGGAGACTGGTTACCTGGCCGCTTGTATTTGTGAGAACTCATTGAGACGTGCATTTATGATCCGTGCACTTTTCTGTAAATGCTAGAAATACTTCCATTGAAGGGCTCACTCCCCCTTTCCCCGTATGAGAGGGTGGGGGTCTGGTTAGCCAAAGGGCGTCACGGGCTCATACGAAACAGGTGCAGTGCTCCTGAAAGCACCTTTCTAAGGCAGGTGCTCTGCTGTGACCCTGCCCCTCCCCCGACACCTCTCCTGCTCCCGGCCCCCAGTGCCCAGGTAACAACGAGGTTTTAGCAAGAAAAGATACGTGTCCTCTCGGTAGCCCAGACCCAAAAAGAAAGCTATTTCCCGAAAGGAGCTCAAGGAGGAAAGGACTTTATGAGGGTCCTGCGGGCCGGAAAGGGACTGAGAGCCCTAAGCGGGGAGGGGGAGGGGACATCCCCCATAAGAAGAAGAAGCTGGCTCCTGGTTAGGGGGACCGAGGAGAATAAGGCGGATGGGCCCACCCTGGCACCTTCTCCGGGTCTCTGTGGGTAGCGGCAGGAAAAACTAGGGCTACCAGCCTGTCCATCTGTCCTTTCAGCGCCGTCTACCACCCTGTCTGATGCACAGGAGCCCGGTGGGGCTCGTCTGGGTGGAGGAGGGGGTGCCAGCTTCCTGGTGCCCCCTGGGAGAGCTACCTCCATAGAAATTACCTCCTGAAAAAGAACTTCCATTTATCAAAAGGTGGCAAGTAAATAGTTTGGGAGGCAATTTGTGGTTATAAACTATTTATCAATATGTAACTTCGCACAGTGAGGATTGGTAAATTAAAACGTTAATAAGGCAAGTTTATTATCTGAGCCATATTAAGCTTCCTTTTGAAGAGAGGCTACTGGGAACATGTTCAGACATTTCTCCAGCCCTGTTTTCCAAAGAATGAACGATTCCTGCGGAGATCCTGTCTGCGTTTCTGATCTTGGAAACTCTGACTTAAACGCGTCCTGGCCTCACTACCTTACTGCAGCTGATCAGATTTGGAGCGGGGGACCTGGGAGGGCCCTTTGTCACCCCCTGTAAGCAGCGCGATGAGGGCGTGGCCGGCTCAGAGGCGCGGGTGTTTGCTGTTGCATGAGACTGCTCCTGCTGGAACGCTTCCAGGGCAGGCACTAATTTAAAATAAAATGAAACTTAAGCTTGTGAAGGCACCTGTGGTTGCTTTGCTATTTATGCCAAATGCTGCTGATGGACTCGCTATGTATGTGTGCCCCATGCATTCCTGTGTTTAATCACCAGGAGACAAATGAGACGCCAGGACTTCAGTCACACTACGACACGCCGGAGGCCTGGGGCGCATTTCTCCGACTCCATCCATCTGTCCCCTCGGCCTGCACTTGACAGATTTCCTCAGAGGATGTCCCCGTATTACCTGTAATTTACCCCCTAGAAGAAGGAAATGCACATGCCCAGGAAACCCCATTACCTCTCCCACACACATTTAGGACAGAGAGGAGAAGCTGCGTTCCCTTTCATCCTCCGGCCACATCGGCGGCTGGGCTCTTGAAACCGCTCATCTGGCAGCAATTTTTCTCCAGCAAACGAGAGCCTCGGGCCGCAATCCACCCTCCTGCCCCCGCTTGTCTCCGCTGGGCCTGAGAGCTGTAAACAGGCCTGTGCAGAGGGAATGTTTAAAACTAAGGCCGTGTAATGTCTGATAAGGTAATGGCCAGCCCTTATCTTCCCATCGAGTCTGCGAGCCACCTCGGAAAGCAAAATTAAAAAAAAAAAAAAAAAAAAAAGGTAACGCTTTACAAAAGAGCACAGAAGTCAGGGAACAGGGCCGCTCACTCAGCGGAAGTCAGTCCCAGATGCCTGAGACTTCCTGCATCGCGGGCCCCGCCGCCCAGCACCCCTGCCCAGGCTGCGGAGAGCGAGCGGGGCGCAGGGAGCGGCGAGGAGGGGCGGGCAGGTGGGGGCTTTTCCCACGGCCGCACCGGGCGGCTGCCTGCCTTCCATCCTTCGCCGCTGAGTGACTCTCCGTTAGACTTGTCATTTGCTCATTTCAAGGTGGAACGAGGCAGCTCAGCACAGTAGGAAGACTTTCGATAGCCTAAGTTTGCAAGATAAATTTCCCTCAGTTTCAAATACCACTGGCCTAATTCTTAAACTGAGGAATTTACCCACCAAGTCATCTGTGTATGGCTTTACTTTTACAGAGTCTTATTTTAATGTATTTTAACTATGGCACTTATTAACATCCATGTTTGCAGACTTAGTATTTGACATAATTTACTCTTGGTTTATCAGGGAGTTATTTCCCTTAACGTATACGATAATAAAGGCATGTTATATTCTTACATGTGATTTTGTTATCGGGGCATCGTATGTATTTTTTTATTCTACGGGAATACAGGGGTGGGCAAAAGCAGGTTAATAATAATAAGTAATACAATAACTAATAAGTAAATAATAATACAAGAATTAACTGTGCTTTGCATACTTACAACTGTAAAGCTACTTCCGCCCACCACTGAATATCTCTTTTTTTGTATGTCTGTGGGTTTACTTAATAATGAAACATGGAACTCACTTGACAGAAAATAACTTCTAGAAAGACTTCTATAACGAATTCGCCTTGACTCACGCGGTGAAAAGGTCACCAAAACTGTGGCACTGGGAGCTCTGCTTTCAAATCTCACCCCTGACACAAGCCACCTCTACGACTTCAGGTGAGTCCTGTAACCTCTGTGACCTTGTCATCCATAAAACACAGGTGACCAACACCTGCCTAACACGACCCGTGAGATCCCGGATGCAGAGCCCACCACAAAACCCGCGCGTGAAGAGGAAACCAAACTTAAACGCAAATGTGGCTGCTATCAGGGAGCTGAGCGGAAGCAGCCTACATGTGCTGAGCTAGGCTGTTAGTGATGTGGTTTCCAAATCACTAAAACTTCAGCCTGGTTTAAAAGATGATTTCGTGTTTCACTCATTGAAAACATAGCCATTAAAAATAAAGATCATGTCTGTCAGGCATGCTGAGGAGGAGCAGGCTCTAAGATGCAGGCCAAGGAAACCATACACCAATTCCCCGTCCGGAGAACCAAGGTCACGACCCGGCCGTCTCTCCGGGAACCATGAACGCCTAGGGATCGCCATTTCCACTGACTACTTTGTTTGCAAAGAGGGACAGAAATAATGATGTGAAACTGTTAACCATCACAAATCTGCTAAGAAAATGTCACTGCACGCATCTGAAGGGCCACAGAGAAAGCAGGCCAGACTTCCCGGCTGGGCACCCCGGGGGGCGCCCTGGACGCGTGGCAGCCCGGAGCGGGCAGGATCGAGAGCGCAGTGCTTCCGTTACTGTTTGCTCGGGAGGCACTGCGTGTGCACCACCAGGACACCTACAGTAGACGGCGATTACTTCTGTAGCCGAGCAAGTTTCCTTCTGCAGCGGATACCTCACCCAATTGTGTTTTTATGTGCTTTTGGCATAACTTACTCATCTTTCATTACAGTCACAGTAACTTTTATCTGTTTTGCATATGACACTTGACTGCTAACTTCATGGACGCGTAACAGCAAACCAGGGCCACAGAGAACCGTTTCCTTTTCCAGCTTGGTCCGTTCTGAAAAACCCACCCAGGCAAAACGTCTCACCCTTGTTTCCTGTACTATTTCCCCTTCGGCGCCAGGCTCCCCGTTCATGCCCACCACCCTTATACGTCCGCAAGAGTTCCCAGCAACAAGAACAGCGCTTTAAGTTGCCTGGTCCTACTTTGGGCAACTTCCATTTCGTAGATATAAAAACTACAGGCATACGTGTAATACCATTTTCCATGAAATGAGTAATCTCGAATGAGATGATATATAGGCATACCATCTGGGCGTCTACGTCTACATCTAACTTGGACGGCAGTTACGCCCCCACCACTTGAGTATGACAATCGTTTGGGCGCTGGACAGGTTTCAAACTGGAAGCACAGAACCCTCATTTCAACCGAATCTGCAGCCAGTTCTTGCACACTCTACCAATCCACTCCACACAGACACGCAGGCCACGCTCTGAGAAGGGAAAGGGTCAACTTCAGAAAAGAGAAGTGAAAGAACAGCAAGCTGCGAACAGTGTCTCCAGCAGCTCCGGACTCAGGCCGCCGCTGTGCTGGCCTCGCGGGCGCGTCTTCGCTGTGCATACCTGCACCATATTTGGCCACTGCGACTGAACTGTTCCCACAGTAACAGCCTACCCGTCTCCTTGCGAGTATAAATAAACCCTTTCTTAAAATATCCCATTTCTACACCCCTAACGGTCAGCAACTGCCGCTACCAATGTCAATGTCTGCAGTGAGATTTCCAAGGGCAGTTATTGATAACTCGCCCCTTCTCCATTATTCCTTCTCCTTTTTTTCTATGAGCTTTTCGGTTCACGGAAAATAGACTCCAGCTTGCTGTTACCGAGAGGGTGCGCCCACCAGACGGGCCTTACCGTCCGAGCCACTCCGCCAGAGCCTGAAGTTATATATTTTTGCTTTAACATTTTTTTTTCCAGGAAAAAAGAAAGGGTAATTGATACTGACTTAAATGAGAACAGGACACCGAGATCAACTTTTACCCAGGGACACTGAGTTAATGAAAACAGACGTAATAAAGCCCCGGCCAGGTGGCTCTGTTCATTAGAGTGCCGTCCCCTGCACCAGGAAGGTGCAGGCTCGGTTCCCAGTCAGGGCACAACTCCAGGTCGCGGGTTGGAGCTCCAGTGGGGACATGTACCAGAGGCACCATCTGAGGTTTCTCTCTCACATCGGTTTCTCTCTCTCCCCCGCTACCTTCCTCTCTCTCTAAAAACCATCCTCGGGTGAGGATTTCTTTTTAAGTAATAAAAATGAAGATGCCTAGACATTATCGCTCATCATTTGAAGGCATGTGCCTCTCCATCTATTTCTAAGAATTTTTGAATGGGCCATATGGATTAGTGCGCAAGAATGTAAATCTACATATACTTGGCCATCACCAATATCTCAGTTCCACTTAACTGCTCTAATACTTTTTACAAGCCAGTAGCACGTCCTCTTTACTAACTGCACTATAAAATCCACTCACTTGACTCAGACAGCAGACCTTTGCCCCTGTTTTTCTTAGCCCGCCTTGTAATTCATATGATATGCTACAAAACTTGATTCCACAAATTCGACAAACACTTCTTGCGTAGGTGTTACATCTACCGCACTGTGCTAGGCTCTTAGACAATTATTACTTTACTTATTGTCACAACAATCTTGTAATGTAAGCATTAAACCTCCTGTTTTTCAGACACAAGAAGTGACATTGTTCAGGAAATGTAAAGAACTTGCTTCAAGCAGCCTCACCAGCCTGTGTGAAGATTCGAAACTGGTGGTTCAGACGGCAGATCGAAGTCTGTGCCCTTCCCCCAGTGAAGGCAAACGAAGTGAAGGCAAACGAAGGCACCAGCAGGAGAGCCCCGAACTCCAAACAGGAGGCAACGAAGCACCAGACTGGTCGTTCAACGACGGAGTCGTGTGTGGAAGACTCGGCTCTCAAAGGGGCAACTCTCACTCCTGCAACTCCACACTGGGACAGGGACAAAGATCCAAGGGTTCTAATTTCAGGAAGCAGAAAACGGGCTTCGTGCAGCTCGTGCGGAATGGGGAGGCGTCGGGAGGTATTTGAGAGGCATTGGGTTTTAGACAGCTGGGAAAATGGGGACTAGAGCCCGAAGGAGTCAAAGAATCGGAGACCGTGTCTGAGATGCACGAGGCGTGAGGTCTGCACAGGGAGACTGAAGGCCCAACGGCCGGGCTCGGCGGGACGCAGCGTCGGGGCGCAGGGAGCAAAAGAACACCCGGGCACCAAAACAGACAGAACAGCAAGCAGGAAAGCATGTGACCAAAGCCAAAACGACTTTTCAGAAAGTCTGAAAAAATCCTCCTGCACCCTCCAAGAAAAGTTCAATCTTGAATGAAAAGGAGCTGGGAAAACGGAAAAACTTGAGCAAGTGTCACCAAAAATTAATAAAAGCTAAGTCTGACGACCAGTGAACAACTGATTTATGTTTTGTACTTCAGACTACTAAATTTTTTAAAATAAATTTCATATTGTCATTGACAGATAAATCATAATTAAGCAAATACACATTTACATATATTTAGAAGGTGCTAAATAAAGCATAAATCAGCCTGCATGCTAATCTGTCCTGGCCTTTCTCTTTTCTACTTGTATTTCGCTTATGTTTCAAACATTCAGTCCATGCAGATGATGTGGCCCCTGAATATGACATCGTGACGTTACATGCTTTTTAGCCTCATCTTTTTTTTAGACATGAGGTCAATTCCTGGAGGACTCTTTGGGTGAGAAACATTCTTCATTTACTAACTGATGTTCTGAAAAGTTCTATTCTAAGGCACGGTAACAGCCTTTACAAAAAGAGGCTTTACATGTTGCTTGGAGAGCCACAGTATCGATGAGCACAATACACGAACTTTTAAAAAGTCGGCCTATTAACATCCACCAGAAGACTTTCCCACAGGCTGTATTTTAGAAACATGACATTGACCCAGTGGGATCCCCGAGGCGACAAACAAGTGGCACCTTTTCTCCTATGGAGGCCAGTGGGTGACTCGTCTCCAGATCTACTCTCTATTCAAGAGCAGATGAATGAATCACTGACTAGAATGGATTGGCTTTCTTAAATTATTTTCACATTTGGTGCCACGGCTTTCCAGGCACCACACGGTGTATCGGGGAAAAAACACTGCCCGATGGCACGAGGTTAAAGCGGGTAAGTGGAGATGGACGGACAGCACAGTTCCAGAAGCTCCAACTCTGGAGGCGGCCAAGCCGTCTGGTTGTGGGCATCTCCCGGTTCAAAGAGATTATCCCATGCCCTCCGTCCTGCTGGCCCAGCAAGCGCACAGGTGCTCCCACAGAGGAGAGGGGATGGGAAAACGTCCCACTGGATAACCTGCTCTTGATTCCCTACGCCTTTTGTCTCCTAAACACCCGAGCTCTTCCGTCTTTCAGGGAGAGGACCGCAGAGTATGTATTTATTTTTGACTTAAAAATCTCTTCCCAGGACAAGTGCTACTTGAAATCCTTGGCGGCGTGATTTTACCCAGAGTTCCCTCCCTGCGTTAGCAGAGCAGGAGCAGTTCTTTCAGAAGTGGGCTCTTGTTATTTTTAACACCATACCCTGCAGCTTCCTGGCCACTATAGCATCTTGATTCCTTTTGAAAAGGAAGTGATATATTTAGATGGGGATTGGGCAACTAGGAAAACCAATACTGTGCCTCTTTTCTCAAAGGGCACTCTTCTAAAAACTTCTCTTATTTGTCCAGTTACTGTAACATTACCAACAAGTAAATAAGAACACCAGGAGGGCCCAAGGAGGCCTGGCATGGCCACTGTGCCCCCAACCAAACCTACTCGCCTACAGCCCTAACTCCCTGTGGCCTTTAACTTAAGACACCAGGGAAGAAGGATGGGAGGATGCTAATGAGACAAGAAGAGCAGAGTTCAACAAAGAAGGGACGGAAGATTACGAAAACAAATTTTCAAAAACTCCCATTCCATGGGCCAAGGCTTCAAGACTAGCTCTCACCCAGGTGTGCACACAAGTAACTAAAACAACTCACAGAAATTTACTGTCAGGCAAGAGTTTCTTAGCCAATCAACTAAGTATACTATTAAAAGATTAAGAAACATGACTGGATAGCTCCATTGGCTCAAGCGTCGTCCTGATACACCGAGGTTGTGGGTTCAATCCCCGGGGAGGGCACACACAAGAATCCACCAATGAGTGTATCAGTAAGTGGAACAACAGAGCGATGCCTCTCTCTCTCTCTCTCTTCTTTCTCTCTCTTTCTCTCTCAAAATAAATACATTCAAAAAATAAGAGAGTACATAAAGTTTCACTACTGAGTCAAAATGAGTCCTTGCACTACACATTCCACTCACAAAGAGCCTTTTCAATGAAAGAATCCAACGGCACCACAATTTTCCTGCATTCAGAGAATTACTGGACGTCCACTCTCACTGTGTTCAAAGGCATTCTTGAGCTTACAAACCACCCCCAATGGAAAGAAATGAGAACTCTAAAAGAGGTTAAGAAATGTGAAAGATAGACTCAGAGGTCCAACATCTAATGACCCAGGAGTACCCAAAGGAGATGGAAATAACAGCGCAATATTGAAAAAAGACACTGACTCAAATATTTTAGAGTTGATGAGAGCCAGGAATCTTCAGACTCAGGAAGGAAAATAAGATTTACAGCAAAGTAAATAAAAATAAAGCAATATATAGAGAATGAAGTTCAGAAGCACCAAAGGCAAAGAAGATATGGGAAGAAAGAAGAGGGAAAAATGTGGAAGATTTTTCTGCAAACCCGAAACATTTAGACTAGCAAAGAACTTCTCTGTAGCAAGACAGAGGCCAGAAAACATAATGTCTTTAAATATAATAGAAAGATTTGCCAACTTAAAACTTTATATTAGTGGAACCTAAAACTTTGTACTAAGAATTTGAAATTTCTTTCAAGAATGGGGATCAAAGACATTTCAGAAAAAGACTGTATTTATCATAAACATACCTTCACCAAATGAACTTCTTAAAAATGTATGTTATAAAGGAGAGACTCTAAAAAAAAGCAAGATGAAATAAGCAAGCAAAGAATCTGGTACAAATATGGGTGAGTACTAATAAGCATCAGTTGAGTAAAAGCACAGCAAACAGCAAGGTGGACCTAAAATAAAGAATAAAAATAATATCTAGGTTTGGAGTGAGGAGCTTGCAGTTTAAGCTCTCTATAAATGCTATTACTTTGGGGAGGATAAGATAACTTTAGAAATCTGTTCTACAGAAAACTTATGGACCAAGGAAAATTAGAAGATTTAGGAGTGATTTAAAAAGTACTACATATTAAAACTTTTAGGCCTCAGCTAAAACACCAAGCATAGGGCAATTGCTGGCCCTAAAGACTTCTACAAAACAGAAAAATAACTAAAACTTAATGAGCTAAATATCCAAAACTCAAGGAATTAGAAAAAGAATAAACCTATAAGAAAATGCTAGAAAATATGATTTAAAAAAACACTTATGTTTTACTTATATATCAGAAATTACTGGAATAGAAAATAAAGAACCAAAAGGATGGTAACTACCATCATGAGTAATTTTTTTTAATACAAAATTAAGACAAACTTCTGAAAAGATGAATAAAGGAAAACTGGGCCTACATCTGCAGTATTACACATCAACAGGGGAACCGACTATCAATACGGTAGAAGATTTTTTGGTCTCCTGGAAAACCTTCCAACCGGTTTTATGACTAGGACCCTGTGCATGGCCTGCCATGAAGCACCGCGCTCGCTACACGAGACAGCGACCGTGAACGCACTGAGCGAACGCTATCTGGCCGAGAAATAAATTCCGCTGATTTCTATTATTCTTACTTATAGAGCAGTGTGGCCAGGGACACGTCACTGTGCTATGTTTTCCTGTCTAGAGGAAAGGCTGTTGGCGGGCTCCATGGGGAGCATTCCAAATCCCCAGCCCCTCTTTCTCATGTCTACGTTCTTCTTTCCTTTCTCTCCCTCTTCCTTTCCGCAGTATCTGTTATGAGCCTGGTCAGCTAGAACGCGGTGAGAGGGAATAGAAGAAGCTGATTCCTGAGGGAATGGCCATGTTGCAAAAGGCTTTTATCTGTTCTAGTTAGAAAAATAAATGTAATTTGCAGCTTGTTCATTTGGGGCTTGCAGGAAAAACTTTGAGAATCCCCAGAACAAAAAACAAACAAACAAACAAACAAACAAAAAAAACCACGATACAATAAGTTAGGAGTAGGTCTTCACCCCACCTTAAGAAAGCAAACCTGCAGCACAAAGATCTTAAGAAACCCTCTGAAGCTCAGAAGCAGAACTGGAGACAAAACCAACACGTTCTGCCAGCGATCGAGCTATCGAAGTCATAATGTCCCTTTTGTGTCTTGCTGCTTTTTTTTTTTTTCCAATACAAACACTGATCTAAAACAACATCTGTAATCAGGTGATGTGTATGATGGAAAATTCCTCTCTGGAAGCCTTGCCAAGCGCTGGGCCCTGTGAAAAGGGATAGAATCTGATAAGGTCCCACCTTGGAAGCAGCAGCTCAGGAAGTGCGCTCGCAGAGGCAAGCCTGGGACGGTCCCCTCGTGGCTGCTGCTCACCTCGCCCTGCGAAAACTGTTTTCACGTTTTAAGATAATCCTGCCAAATACCTGTATTTTGGTGTCTTCTTGTTGATCTGTCATTTCACAAGACAATCTAGCTACCAAAGGCCACTTCCAAAATATGTAAAGCATTCTCATTGTCTTTCCCTCTGTGGGAGATAAGAGCTTCATAAAAGGATGCAGGATTTACAAGTTTGTCTTGAACTGAGCAGAACACCTCACGTTTCCCAGGTGAGGAGGACACTGTCTGTTTTATCAGTTCTCAGAAAGAAGAAATGCTATCTTCCAATGGAAACTTCCTTCAGAAATGTCAGTGCAAGGAGCCTGCGGGATAAAATTAACTTCTTAGGCACAATGAAAATTAATTCACTCGCAAGAAAAAAATAAAATCTCTGCTCTCTACGCCAACTCTGGCTGGGAGGACGCTTCTTCCAGTCCTTCAAATGGAGGGCTATGCCCTGAGGATTAAGGATTATTTCTCAGAACGGGCCCCCCACAGGAATGTGGGGATACAGGTTAGACAGCCACCAGGAAGCAAGGAGGCTCCTCTGGCACATTGTTTAGCAGCCAAGAAGGATGCCAGGCATCAGACAAAGCAGCCTAAACAGAGATGTGATACCATTTTGTTCAAAAACCTGTCTTCTTTCCAGGCAAGGCCTCCGAATCCACTGCCAGGAGGCTGGGAGAGAAGGGGATTCTCACGCATAAGCCAGCTCCTGGTCCTGCGTATGTCGCCCTTGGAAAGCAAAGCCAGTCACCAAGAGTTCTGGAAGCAACGTCGTCAAAGGCTGAAAGGAACTTTCATTCCTTGGCAGCATCTACGCTCTGAGATGACACTTGGAGACGAAGGCCCCTATTCTTAGAAGCACAACCCCTGCAAGGCTGTGCAGGGTTTGCTGCTCTGGGTGAGTCTGTTTTCCTAAGGTCCCTTCTCTCCAGGCCCAGCGTCAACAACCACCTCCCCAGTGTCTTAAAATAGGTTTGGAACTTGGCGAGGATTTCCTGTGGAACTCGGGTTCAAAAATGTTTGTTCCTCTATAGGAACAAATCCTGCTTAATCGCTTTTATTGTTCCTGGCCACATTTCTTGGATTAAGACGCCGTATCACCGGAAGAGACACCGTGGCGCACACACCAAGCTAACATGACCTGTTGTTGCGAACACCAAGAAGCAAAGATGAAAAGCCCAGATCCTTCCAGCGCAAGCTCCCTCAACAGCAGCAAATTAATGTCTTTCCACAAATATGGCATTTCAGTCATGTAAGAAAATGTGGAAAACATCAAAGTGTTTTTAACTGCATTTAACAGTAAAGGTTTGTTTTTGTTTTTGTTTTTTCATTTGTGGGTTTGTTTTTTTTTTCCACGTGGGCCAATTAAGCCCATTTCTATCTAAGACAGGAACTGGGGTCCTGGCACCTTGCAACCATCTGACATTTAAGGACGACATTCCTGAGATCCTGTCAGCTAAGAAGCTGGGTCGGCAGTGACCCATCACCGCCACTACCATCATCTTTGTTGTCATCGTTGTCACCATCAGCATCAGATACGTATGGCCTTGCGCTGCGGGAAAACCTAGCGTAACTCAGAGGGCGTCACCCGTGTTAAATGCTTCCCCTAAAGGCAAGGGAGCTTCACACAGCATCTCTCCTACTTTGAAAAGTACACAATTGGATATGTCTCCATGTGATTTACTTAAAAGGAGAAGAAATTATTAACAACAGCAAGACCATGTTTAATGTTAGGAAGAGAAACACGAAATCTAAAAATTTGAAAAGCAGCTTTTCTGCACTCTTTTAATCTACCAACTTTTTACTCCTCGTTCGCAGAAACAGGAGGAACAATTCTAAGTCCGACAGAAAAGAGTGTTTTCAGGGACTTATTTCTAAAACTTGAGGCACCTGCTGGCGTGTTCAAGCCGTTTCGGACTGCGCTGCCCCGACTCGCCCGCCTTCGGTGTGTGCTCCACGGTAACTTACCGTGTTTCTTTGATCCCCTGAAACGTATACAGACGTCCCCACTAGGTCTCAGTGAGGAATCATGCCGTGACTTGACTGCACACGGTCTAGGATGCAAGCTTTCTCCGACACAGCCTCCCAGTTATAACCACCACAGAAAAGAAACTGGCTGGAAGGCATCGCAGACGCCCCCCGCAAGGCTGTGTGTGCGCACGGCATCCTGGGTCCCCTGCGTCTTTCTCAAACACCGTATTCTGCCGAGTATAATGCGTACTGGTTGCCCCAATTTTTGAGGGGAAAATAAGGATGTGCATTATACACGGGTAGTACTAATTCCGTATCTACATAAATGTTTTTCTTTCTTTTATTTACCCTTATGTGTTAAAAGTGTAACTGTAGAAAGCAATAATGATATCTGTATGCAAAATAACACCCTGGAATACGATCATTGGTTTTATATATAAGTAAAAAACTGAATTAAAAAATTAAAACGAAAGATTTTTTTTTTCCCCTGAAAGTTTGGGCTAAACACATAGGTGCACGCTATATATGGCAAAATACAGTAAGTGGACTAGCAGCTTCTCTCTTTACAGTCTCCGGACGGGGACTAAGACGCCGCGACCACCTTCGGCTTCAAAGGACTAAGCTTTAATATGAAGCAGAAGCTGTGGACACTGGCTTTCGCTTCGGCCTCGCTGAGCACACGGTTGGACTCTTCCCACGGTGGGAAGGAGGGAGAGGGCACTTGGGAAACCCAGGGGGTGGCTTCTATTTCCACATGAATACACGAGGCCACCCCGTCACCTCCCGAGCGGGGGTCCTTGGAGTGCGTTCTTCGTGATGCTGTGGAACAGCCTGAGTTCCACCACCAACAACATGAAACCCACGCGTGACAGATTAGGGAAGTAGAAGAAAGCAAAGCCGGGAAGTCTCTGGGATTGGAGAAAAAGTAAAACAAGGAACACAGACTTCTTTTCCATAGCTGAGAACAGGGTAGTTAACAGTTAAGAACAAACATGAAAATCGTCACAATGAAGGGTTTTGCAACTTTTTGCAAAAAACCCTTAAAAAGAAAGCAAGTTTTTTTTTGTTTTCCCAGATGAAAAAGTCCTCAAAGGGAAATGTTTTGCCAACGTGGAAGGGGTGAAACAAAAAAATGGCAGAAGCACTAAAAGGCATCCAAATCGATGAGTTCAAAAACTGTTTTAAGCAGTGGGAAAAAAGTTTCAAATTGTTTTAAGTTTATTTTTATAAATAAATTCCAGTTTTTTGGGGCCTCCCCTTATAACTAGGATTGTTTTTCACTTCCAAGGAAGAAGATACGTACTTTTAATGAAATGCAATGAAGACAAAGAAAAAGAAATTCAATGGAAACCCATTTCTGACCGCAAAGAAAACAGGAGAAGACCCCTAATTCTCAGGGGTCAACCACAAAAAACCTTAAACATTAACTGACATTATCATCTCATAAATTAACGCAAGACCTGGTCGACTGGGAAGTTTGCACTTTAAAGAGCGGCATATTTGTTACACCACGCCAACCCTGCTGGCCAGGGGCCACCCTTTGCAAGCCAATAACGCACCTAATGGAGTGAGGGCCCTGCTCAGGCTTGAACTCTGGAACCTTGTCCTTCCGGTGCGGGTGGATTTGCTAAAACAGCTCCCTCCCCTCTCCGGGCATCCCAAACGTGAGTCAAGGATTGAGAAGACCAGGCGCCAAGATCTCGCTAAAGGAGCTGAGAGTCACAGCGGCAAGGTCGAAAACCTGTGCCTTAACGCAGCTGCTTCCCTTAGTTTCGGGGTGGTTCAAGGGCACTAATACGTTACACTGTATTGTGCACACTCAGAAAGTCAACACAGAGCGCTGGTCCGTTCTCAGCAGGCACTGGACTAGTTCAATGGACTACAGAGACAGCGCACGTCAAGTCTTGCTGGAGTTGCTCGCTGCCCCTCCCGAACTTTGGCAAGTGACTTAGAGTGAACAAGTTCAGTGAGTGCCAGGTAGCAAATCCGACGGCACCCATAACTCCCAAAGGCCACAAGGCCCTGCTTTGTCCCAACCCCCCTGTTCTTTTTACTTCCCTCCTCCAAAATCTCCATCAGTACCTGAAGACAATGCACCAGCAACCTTCCAGGAGCTAGCAAGACAAAAAGTGTAAGTGATGTCCTGTACACTATTTTTGAAAAGCAGAAACATCTTGTCATATTGACATTCGGAAAAGTCTAGCACCAGAAACAATATGAATGGCACTGCAAGTGTATTAGAAAATGTATTTCTTAAATGATATTTGTGTGATTTACTTCAAAGAGTGATTAGCAGTTGCAAAGAGAAAAACATAGATAGAAATAAAAGCATATTTTGATTTGAATTTTATTACAACCTGCATAGTTAACCCACCTCAAGTTTAAGTAGGTCAGCATCTGCAGATTAACGATGGCTTCAGGAATGACTCTGATACAATTGTGATGCAGATTAAGAATTTCCAGTGACACGAAGTGGCACAATTCCATTGGAACTTCAACCAGTCTGTTTTTAGATAAATCTACGAGAAAAGAAAAGAGTGGTCAATATCTTCAACATAATCCAATACAAACTGATCAACTATCATACTTTTTTCTTAACATGTTTTAAAATAATCATCATAACCTACATGTAGATCGACATTATCATTTTCTGCACCGCTGTGAATAGGGCGTTGTGATATCCACTTATTAGCGTATTAGCTTAAGTCATAAGGAAAAGCGAAAATACTACTGCAACAGTTTCAGCTATGTTAATTTGTAAATTTAGGCCAGAAAGAGGGGTAACTGAATCAATATCTACTTTTCACATCATCTGAAAATTATTTCAAAGTTAATCTCCCCTGGACAAGGATGTAAAGCTGTACCCTGTAGCCTCTCTGAGCACCTATATTTACCCCGGCATTTAATTTGTTTAATTCAATTCTGCATTCATAACATGTACTGTCTCTCGGAATATGACTTTTCTGTCTTCCGCAGGCAAGCACACAGCAGATGCCAAGCAAATGCGCCGCCCCCGGGGATTACAGAGTGCCCACGATGTGTGAGGAAGACCGCGCTGTGTCTGCCGCCTGGCCTGCAGCAAAACAGGGTTCCCGTGGTCTGCGGAGCAAAGTAAAGCCACGTAAGGTTTATAATGCCGCCATGTCAACAATAAAAATGGAGAAGACCCCTTCCTGTCTCAATCTGGGAATGGCAGGAATTTATTGTCGAATGCCGTAAAACACTGAACATAAGACAAGTCAGTCAGCAATGACGGATGACCCCGTACTTGAGTAGAAGGGACTCAATTTAGGAAAACTTAAATAAGTCAACGCTATAATGAGACAACAGCCAGAGGACCGCCTTCACGGCAGTCCTTCCAACAAACAAATCCATAAATAAACAAAAAACAGGCCTAGATGACTTCAGAGGGAATTCTAAGAAATTCTAAAGGGACAATTCTGACAACATTTAAACTATTCCAAACCATGTAAAATGAAGGAAAGTTTCAAATTCGTATGTAAACAGTCAGGTATAATATTGATGCCCTGACCTAACAAGAAAGTATATGAGCAACCCTTCCCAGTACCGAGCTAAGTTCTAAATTCAAAAATTAGCAAACAGAATTGAGCACTACATAAAAAGACTGGCATACTGAGACTAGGGAGAATTTATGCTAGGAATATAAGGCTTTTGAATTATTATTTAAATCATTCACCATATAAACAGAGCAAAAGTGAAATGCTACATGATCATCTCTATATATACTTTATTGTTTTATATATCATGAAATTGACCTATTTCAAGTGCACAATTCATCAATTTCTAGTAATTTTACCAAGTAGTGTATTCAGCACCATACATCAGCTTTAGAACATCTGTATTCATTCTTAATGTCATTGCTCAATAAAAGGAGAACAGTTAAACATTTCCTTACATAATTTATAAACATGAGAGAATATGCTTTTATTTATTGCTACATCATGAATGCCTAGAACTGTTACCGTTAAAATCAAGACAGACATCATTACTGTTGTCACTACTATTGCTATTTACTCTTATTCAGGAGGTACTAGTCAATGACATGGGATAATAAAAGAAAGGACAAACCAAAATTGGGGGGGGGGAGGCAAAATTATTATTATTTACAAGAAATATGAGTGTTTTCCAGGAAAATCCAAAAATATTAGCTGAAAAACTATTACAAATGTAAAAAGGTAGAGGATAGGAAGTTAATATACTGAAATGATAGTCTTCACACACAAACACACACACATACAAACTAGAAAAACGATACAACAGAAGAGACCTAACTTACTAGAGCAAAAGAGTAGAACACCTATGAATCTTAAGACATATGCAAACGTGGAAAAAGTTTTCTACTATGAAGAAAACTTTACAATGTGACTCAACAACACGTAAGAAAAGGTAAAATAGATGACCAGATATTTCATGATTTTAAAAAAGACAACACTATGAAAAAGGTGTCAACTCTCTCTGAACTATACCCATATAATTTAATACACTCTCAATTAGGAAAATACTTCTAGGATACACTTCAAAAATTTGTTGAGGTTATGGTACAAGTTTGCTTCTGAAGTTCACAGAGTAAAACCACAATGCAAAAAAATTGCGGCATCACTCAAAAAAGAAGAGTTCTGAGGCAACCCCACTCTCCTAGATGCCGATGACATATCATGAAGCCGTGTGGTGGGCAGACAGGAAGTTCAATGGGACAAGTGACCAAAGATGGGAACGAGGTGAAAGATGCAAATACATGGAAGTCACGGGTGCGGCAAAGGTGGCATTTCAAGTCAACAGGGGAAAGATGCCGGGCAAGGAGACAGCCTGAGAACACCGGATCGCATCTTACGCAAGCAAGCGAAAACAGGACAGGCACCTGTTTCACCTCCTGTCCCTCAATAAATTCTAGATGAATAAAGTGATCATTTGTAGACGGTGAAGCCGTAACAGCACTGGGACGACACATGGGAACATTGTGACCTATGACTGGCACTGAGCAAGGCTGATACACCTGACACATTAAAAACAGAATGTACGGCATTTTAAAACAAAAACCTTCCCCAAAACACAAATGACACTTGAGGAAGAGCGGGGAGGGTGGGAAGGCCAACAATTCATAAACCCAATAGGCTACATTTTTGAAATATAAAAATAGTTTCTACAGTCAACAATAATAAGACTGAAAACCAAAATAATAATAATAAAACAGAAATGAGCAGGCAGCTCACAGAAAAAGCTCTTAAGCATATGAAAAAAAATGATCACACTCAAATGGCAGCGATGCAAATGGCGACTCCAAGGGAGAGTCTTTTTCATCTACTAGACGGGTCAATATCAAAAAGCGTGACCCACAGGTTGTAATGCTGAGGCCATGGAGATGTAAATGAAGGACATTTCCGCAAAGCCCATCAAAATTAAAAATGTACATCCACTTCACCCTAGCAGTCTTTCTCATCGACAGATAAACTCCTACCTGTGTAAATGACATTTTTAAACACAGTGTGAAACAGCAAAAGATAGAAGGCAATTTAAATATCAGTGGAGATCTGGTTATATATTACTATACTATCAAAGAGATCACAAATAAAACAAAATTAAACCAAGTAAAAATATAATAATACTATGTCATGTGATGGAATATCGTATTAAACATTATGTTCCATAATAGAAAGCTACTACTATGCACCCACGTAAATGAGTAACGCAGTTTCATACGTGCTGAAGTGGGGCAAGCTCCATGATACAGTGTGATTTTTTTAAAAAACCAGGTACACAACAGTGTATAAAGTTTCTGTGTTTTTAAATATGTATATATAACTGCTTGCATATACAGAGATTGTCTCTGGAAGGCTGTACAAGACACTGGTGTAAGTGTTCCTTTTCTGGGGAGAGGATTTTTTTTTCTGGGGGAGGACAGGAGCGGAAGGGAGACTTCCCCACAGTAGACCCTCTCGTACCTTTCACAAGTTTGAGGGATGAATTATATGAAGTCTGTTGAGAAGGTATCCAGCCATGTAATATGTAAAATAGAGACATTTACTGAAGAAGATACAAGAAACACTGTACACAGGACAATGACGCCTCAGTCTCCTTCAAAGGAGGCACCATGGGACCTCATACAGTTCTCCTAACCACCATTGGCTGCACCGTCGTATTTTCCTGAATTTCATCGATGGTCTGAAATCTCTTCCCTTTCAAAGGTGATTTTAGTTTTGGGAAAAGCCAGAAGTCGCAGGGCGCCAAACCTGAGCTATAAAGGGGCTGAGTCAGCTGGGTGATTTGATGTTTTGCAAAAACACTCTGCACTAGACGTGATGCATGAGTGGGCGTGTTGTCATGATGAAGCTGTCAATAACCAGTTGCCCCTGGCTGCGGCCTTCTGAATCATCCGTATAGTTTACATCATGCATGTTCAAGCTTAATGCAAAATTGGATGCAAATTCGTTGCTCTACTCAGTCATTTTGAATGCGACGGCCACACAGTTCACATGCTCACTCAAGGGCATCTACCACCCCCACTCACTAGTACAGTGAAGTTGTCATTGCTCACACATGCGCATTCCAGCCCACTCTCCTTGGCTGCCAGGTTACATCGATGTCACACAAACCATTCTTGTTATATTAATAATGGTTGGACTTTTTCTGGACAGACCTCATATATGTACATATAGAAACCATATGGATTACATATAATAACATACATAAATTTCTCTCTCTCTCACAACTTCCCACCAGCATTCATATTCTTTCTCCACACAAAGAATTTCATTTCTTTTGACAAAAAAGGAGGCCACAGCGAACTGTGGAGTCCCACATACTAAATTAAGGGAAAGCTAAGCAGACAAAAATTCCAGATGTCTCTTGCATTCATTCTTTTTGAAACTCTACTGTACATGGCAGCCATCTTTATGTGCAATACTGCTGGAAATTGGCCCAGGAAACTTTTATGTGCTATATCCTTCAGGGTTAACCCAAAGAAAATTCCACTCAGGGTCCAGTTTACATTCAAAACCTTGCCTTTCCTGAGACTCTTCAGAACTATACTATCAAGTTGTATGTTTTCATAACTATTTTAAGTAATAATGTTTTTATTGGTTTCAGTACCACTAATGCTTTTTATACCAAAAAATATAGAGCTTTTATAGAAATAGGACATCAAATTAATCATAGCAACCACTCCATTCTGATAGCAGAAGATCAGCTCTAAATCTAACACCGCTTGAGATATTTGAGATAGTTACTCAACTTTCTAAGTCTCTGTTTCCAAATAGGTAAAATTTGAATCCATGCACCTGGGTGAATTCAAAAATGTTTCTCAGACCTAAGATTTATGTGAATAAGTCAAATATATTCAGAATTCAAGGATTATCTGTCAAAAGCATTCAGAACCTACGTGATTTTTTTCACCATAATAATCAATTGCAGCAGTTAAATATCATAAAGTTATAAAATACAAACCTATATCTAATAAATCTAAGCACATCTTTCTAATGAATTTGACATTTCATTGTAGACACTATATCCTATCATACAATCTGAGTTTTAGAAGTACTCTGTTTTCAAACTTGAAGAAAATGTAACGGTAGGAGACAAAGGTATAAAACAGCTTACAAATTAAGCTAATATTCAATTCTGGGCTAAACTTCCTAATAGGTTAAACTTCCTAAAGGCTAATAGCATTAACAATTTGCTAGAAAACAATGCTGGAATAATGTCCTGATTAGCATAGGAGTCCGGTATTTTCATTAAAACTTACAACACAGATTTCATTCGCGCCCCTCCACAAACTCCAGGTTTGCAGGGAACTTTTTCCACCCTCTTCCTTCCCTGCCGCACCCTCCCACCCACCTAACTCGCACACAAGCTCTGAGAGGCAAGGGGGACGCAGCTGGTAAAGCCATCATTTTAAATTGCCGATCTGATCTCTCCTGGGCAAGTCTTTGCTTTCGATTGTGCTATTCTGCATGTAGTTTTTCAGGAATGCTTTTACTGAAAGAGGTCAGACTATACACTACAAATACAGTTATAAGGTGTGAACAAGGGGGACGTGCGAGGCCTGAGGCTACTCCGCTGGCCGCGCAAGAGGCCTCCATGTCTGCTGAGTTAGTGAGCATCTACCTGTGCAATGGGCCCCTTCATCCTCGGTGTGTGCCCCAGCTGCTAGGCAAAAAGGGAAGAAATTGCGTTACAAAATCTATGCAGAGCTTAGACTCCTGCAGCGTCTGTATGAAAAGGTGCCTAGAGCAGCACTGTTCAAAGAAAAACAAAATGGAAAAACAGAGAGACAAAAGTTTTCCTTTCTCGTTTGTTGAGGTTAATTGCCCTGATAGTGAATTATTAATATATTCATCAACACATACTCCGTACTCTGTTCCGGCAGAAAGGAAAGACACGTATGTTCACTTTCAAAGAAGTTATCATTTATATTTGAAAGGTGAGGTGAGGCACACCCAGAAGGCGCCATAAGGTAAGATGTTCTAATGGTGCTTTTTATAAAAAGTCTAAATCAAGAGGCAAAGTCCAGTTGGGTTAAGTGACGTCCCCACTCCCTGGGCCTCCCCATCCTGCCAGACGCTACACCTGCAGCTTTGCATCTGGCACCTCCTATAAACCACCCATCGAAAGAGGAGGAAACTGCCTCAGAAAGCTTACAGGGCTCGCCCAAAGTCAGAGGTAAGTCATTACAGTCACAACTAACTTAGAGACAGACAGACTCTAGAGCCACCCAAGGCCACTCTTTCTCCATAGAGCAGTGGCCAACAAGACCGTGACATGTCCCTGCAGCTAGATGACAGGACAGGTACGGCAACTAAATATTCACTGCATTTTTATTTGTCCAGAACGCCAACAAAATAACATCAACGCCTTCTGTGCATAGCCCCAGAGGGTGAGAATGTTTTAAACATTCTGCTCAAAAAGAAAGTACTGAAACCAATATGTGAGCTGATGGGCTAAATGCTGGAAGTGGCGACAGGAAGCGTGGTAATTAGAAAACTCAGCTTCAGTTGCTAATTATGCTGACCTTACATAAGCGCCGTATTTCACTGAAGAGTTTAGAACGGGTTTTAAATACATGACTTACCCTTCCCTACTTGCCTCTGAGTATCATTTAATTCGCAGTTAACTGTATAACTGGAAGTGGGGAAGGGGGTCCAAAACCCTGGGCACGTTTGCCTCCCTGTGCTTCACCTGGACTAACGCACAAGCTGTGTTGTCCAGAGGGGCCAGGGAGGTCAGTCTGCTGATGAACGAGCGTGGCTCGATCACCCAATGACAGATAGTTGAGGGGTGGGGGCGTTCAAAGTTCTTTCCTGTTAGTTGAAAGCAAAGAAATAAAACAAGATCTGGTCGCCCTCTCTAAAGAAATTAAAGGTAAGAAGGTGAAGAAGAAAGAAATCTAGGACTTCAGTGTAATTAAAGACAACTGGAAGAAAACAGTCAACTCACATCAGACGTGCGTCCCTGGCTCGGCTTTCGAAAGAGCGAACCCATGGCAGGAGGCAGGCAGAGTACAAGCAGGAGCTCTTGCAGAGAGAGGGGTGCTAACACGTTGGCTCACGAACTATTTACTAAATAAAACATCTGCCTTGCATGTCTCAGCCTTGTCAGCACACTGGAATTACCTGAAAGGTTTTTACAGATCCTGAAGCCTGGAGCCCACGGCCTGAAATGGTAGGATGTGACTTGGGCATCGGAATTCCTTACCCACTTGATTCCCGCCCTGTATTCCAGGGGGAAACGCGGATGAGCAGATGGTCCAACCTCTCAGCTTTCCCTACAAAAATGCACCAACAGGTGGCGCCCTCCAAGGAGCAGGTGGTGGAGCCCAGGACGGGTCTGACTGGGACACTCAGCAGGCACCCCAATTTGATAAAGGAAATCTGCACCAATATAGGGTTAAACACTCCTGGATTAGCTTCTTCCTCTTTTGCTGCGATCTGAGCAACAAAAATCTGACCTGGAATGGAGCTGTATGTATCATGATTGTCTATGATCTTGGCAAATTAGACTTTTTCCTTATTGAATCCTCAGCATAACCTAGTGAGACAGGTGTTATAACTCGCAGTTACCTGGAGGCACTAAGGCCCGGAGAAGTTAAGCAACTTGCCTGAGGACACAGAGTTACTGTCACCGAAGAACCAGCTCAAAAAACGGTCCTATCCTGTTTGACCAGGGGCTGAGCTGTTTTTCAGGGCAGACGACCAGGCCCCGGGGTCAAGCAGCTGAAGTATGTACTGAGGGGAGGGCTTTGGCCTCCAGCTGCACCGGGAGCCAGTGGCGCCCAGTGCCCCACCCACCGCGCATGCACACATACGCACACATACACACACACACGCGCGCGCGCGCGCGCAGAACCAAAGGACCAGGACAGAACCAGAACTTCAACGCCAGAACCGTTTCAGAAGCCAAGGGTCCACTCTCCAGGAAGGTCACCCGCTGACGCCCCTTTACCATAAATGACCAAGTTCCAAGATCCTCCTATTAAAACTTGCTCCCACCAGCGCTCCGCATTACTGGTCCCCGAGCCCCTAAAACACTTTGGCCCGGTCCAACGAGCAAGATGGATTCGAGGCCCCGTGAGGCCCCACTGTGTCGGCTGGCGCCCTCTCCCCCAGGAGACCTGTCCTCACTCCAAGCCCTGGCGTTCGAAGCCGCGGCCGTCTGAAGCCTGAGGCACGCAGGCTCGGCTCAGTGAGCGGCAGAGGCGAGGACCTCACCAGTATGTGGGCCGCCAAAGCTCCGCTCTGCTGATGGGTGTGCGGCTCTGTAATGCCGGGGGTCGGGGGGGGGGGGTCAGCTGTTTGTGTGGCCACCTCTGCTAAAAAAAATTAGCACTGCGTTTCAGATGCCTGGTCCGGAGGCAGTACGTGACCCCAGAGTTTTGTACTAAATGTAAGCAACCTCTGCCCTGACCTCTGTGGCTCAGGTGGGTGTTGTCCCTAGAAGCAAAAGGTCGCCAGTTTGATTCCTGGTTGGAGCACAGGTCGGGGTTTTGGTTTCGGTCCCTGGCTGGGGTGCGCCCAAGGGACAGCCAATTGCTGTTTCTCTCACTCTCTCCTCCCCCTTCCCTTCCCCTCTCTCTAAAAATAAATAAATAAAATCTTTACAAAATAAGTAAATAAAAAATAAAAGTGACCTTTGACCAGGTCCCTCATAGTTTTTCCAGAAAGAGGAGTGTGTGTCATTGGGGCCTGGATTCTTCCACCTGCCCCACGTTGGACACCATCCTTCCTGCCGCACACGGGCCCGGGGGGCCTCGCCCGGCCCCGCGGACAGAGGCCCAGCCAGCTCTGCAGACACGCCCAGCCCGGCAGCCAAAGGAACCCCAGAGCCACGCCCTCCCGTGTCCACTCCTCCACGGGAGCCGTCACAGGAAAGCCCTGCGGCCGGGAAGGCAACGTGAGTTTGGCCACGGCCAAAACAAGCTCAGCAAATCCCTAAAATAAAGTCGCCAAAGGAATAAAAATAAGCCGGGGAGGGTGGGGAAACAGTCCATGAATCTTGTGTGCAGTCAGCACGTTCAGAGCATGATGTTGTTTTTGTATGAAAAAGGAAAGTGGTCCATCCGGAGGAACTGGACTGGGCCGGCTCCCTGGCAGCCTCCTGAGTTATCGGCCACCGCGGCCGCGGCAGGAGCGCTGACAGACCGGGACAGCTGCGAAACCCATCTGCAGTGCGCCGTCCCCTTCTGGTCAGAGGCAAAGGCCTCCTCTGGGAAGTCGACATTACGCCCCGTTCCAGCAAGACCAAATGATACAGTTTGCAAGCTGAACTGGAAACACGCTAGCGCGGAAGTTCGATTTTAGAAAATTAGCACTCATCGTATTGTCTCAGTGCCTGGGTGAGGTGGTGTCCTCCACAGTTAACTCTCAACCCCGGGCCCACCCGCGGGGGCATGAATGTGCTGCTCTTCCAATACTAAGGACACGTGCTCTGTGCCTGGTCGCCTCCCCTGGTCCCTCCTGGGACCACCGCTCCAAGACAGTCCTCAGTGGGAAGGACAGTCTGGGGCCACAGGCCCTCTCTGAACAACCCGTATCCCTCTTCCCCCTACGTAAGTCGACTTCTAGAAGAATCTCAGTTATAGCTTTCTATTCCCCCTGAAGTTTCTCCACAATGACCCCAGCAAGGGACTCCCCCTCACGCCCACTCCCCCACCTCGGCACAGACACCCCACACCATCCCGTGACTCGGCACCTGGCGGGGCTCGGGGAAACACCAGCCCATTTCGGGGGCACTGGTGTAGGAAAAGCTGCTCCAGGCAGGGAAGCAGAGCCCAGAGGCTGAGTCAGCCCTGACGAGGCAGGTAAAACTGCCCTACACTTCATGGTTAAAGGAGCAGAAATAGTAAGCAGATTCTTGAGAGTGTTGAGTGAGACAGGCAAAATCTCAGGCCACATCTCTGAGAGATCAACAGGAAACACTCACGTCGAACAGTAGGGATCTGTTAAATAATTCTTCAGCATGAACCATGAGGTCTTCCCTGAACACCTACTTAAAATTTCAACATGTCAGTCTCCACCTCATTTTTCAGTTCAGCGTTTTCATTTTTGTTCAGCACTTAGATAACCTCTAGCGTAGCACATAATTTATTCAAGTATTACCATTGCTAATTTTTTGTTTTTCTCTATGAAAACTGGGATCTCTGTAGGATTCATTGGTATTCAGTAAGAGCTTAATAAATATCCTTTAAATGAATAGACTAGGCAAACAGGTTCTTAGGTCAGAGAGCTTGAGTTCAAATCTTGGTCCCACCACCTAAGTGTGTGCACTGGGAAATAATTACTTTCTCTACGCTTCACTTTCCTTACCTGTCATATGGGAATAATGGCAGTACTGGCCCCACTGAATTATTGAAAAGATTAAATGAGCTGATACAAACAAAGTCCTCAAAGCAGCAGCTGCACAAAGTGACAAATCTAACAGACAAGCATACTGTACACAAACGCCTCATGATAATGACAAATCTTGGGTGAAAAAATTAGAGATAAAGAATTGTCTTCTGAGTGAAAAAAGAAGTCGGTTTGAAGGTGTCCCTCTCCAAGGCTAAATGAGAAAACAAGAAATAGAAATTAGTTTTGATAAGAACCAAAAAATATTATCAAGATAGAAGAAAAAAGAGATAAGAAGTATGGGAGGTTGGGGAGGCCCTGGCTGGGCGGCTCAGCTGGTTGGAACGTCGTCCCATACACTGAAAAAGCTGTGGGTTTGATTCCCGGCCAAGGCACATATCTAGGTTGGGGTTCAGTCCTCGGTCCCGGTGTTGGAGCCCGGGGAGTCTCCCCCACCAGCTGGGATGGTGGCAGGGGCACGTTCCCACACTGTGTGCATGCAAAGCCCTCCCCTCCCTGCCGGCAACGGTTGGGGGTGGGGCCAGGGGAAGTCACAGAAGTCAAAATGGTGCAGGAGGAGGTGCTGGGTGGAAGAGGCCTGCCCGTCTAGCCCGGGAAAGGACTGGTTGGGGGGTGGACCCACTGGAAGCCTGAGAAAGCGCCTGGTCCATCCCACACCCGAACTAATACAATCCCAGGGGAACAAGGAAAGCCCGCTGCCTGGCGCCTGCTCTCTTGCTCTCTGGGGCTGGCCTGTGTCCGCCCGGCACTGTGCGCTGGCCTGTTCCCGCTGTGGCCTGCAGGAGGGAGTCTCTCTCTCTCCTTCTCGCCAGCCTGGTGTGGCATTCGCCGGTGCATTCACGTGCCCTCTCCCGGGAGCGTGCGACCTTGCAGCCCTAGCAGCCGCGTGGCCCATGACCATGCGGGCTCCAGGGGGCAGCCTGAAAGGAACGGCAGCTGGGAGCAAGCTAGGCCACCTGGGTGGGGAACACAGACCCCTGAGGGCTGCAAAGGACAGGGCTTTAAACTGCAGCCGGAACCCCAGACACTGCCTCTCGTCTGGCCTCGGAGAGGAGGTGCGCTTCGAGGCGGGAGCCTCCCGCTCTCCCAGACCTGCAGCACCCGAGTACCACCGCTTTCCTTTTACACCAGCGTCTGTCTCCTGAGCCTGGCTTCTGTGGCGACAGGCAGCCGGACCTCTGCTTTTCTGTTCAGTTACACAGGCACGTGCCTAGCCTGCGGGTTCGATTCCCGGTCAGGACGCGTACCTAGGTTGCGGATGGGATCACCTGTCGGGGCACATACAGGAGGCAACTGATCGATGTTTTTCTCTCTCCCTTCCTCTCTCTCTAAACTCAGGTGAGGATTTTTTCAAAAAAGAGGTAGGGAAGAGGGGACCGTGATTTTAAACAGGGTGACCCAAGAGAATTCCCAAATAAGCGACCACTGGAGTGAAGAGCTGGAGGAAGTACGAGAGGAAGTCATGGGAACACGGCACGGGGGGCCGGGGGGCGGGGCGCAGCGCGGGCAGCGCCACCAGAGTAAACAGCAAATGGAAAAGCCCTGAGTGGGAGCAGGTGACATCCAGCAGGGACGCCAGGGACGCTTGTGTGGCTCCAGCAGTGGGCGAGAAATGAAAAACCTAAGACCAGTGAGGCTAGGAGGCAGCAGGTCAAGTAGGGCTTTCAGCGAATGCGCAGGCTTGGACGGTGTTGCGCAGGGCGTGGCTCACCTCGCAGAAGACTCTTAGATGTTGCATTGAGAGTAGCCTGTGGGGGGGCGGGGAGCAGGGCCACCCGTGGGGAGGCGACTGCAGTACTCCAGGCCAGAGAAGAGCAGGAGAAGTGGTCAGATTCGGGCTACACCTTTTGAAGCTAACAGAGCTAACAGAATTTGATGATTGCATATGAGTTTGAGAGAAAAAGAGCCATCGGATATGACTTCAAATGTTGGCCTCGGGATGTGAAAGAGTGCAGTGGTCCCCCGCAGCGGGCCCCTCCGGTGGGGAAACCTGCGAGCCAGCGTCGTCGGGGAGACGGAGAGTTCGTTTTGGACAAGTTACTGTGGAGACGCCTATCCATCATGCAGGGGAGGACATCAGGCAGGTTGAGTACACAAGTCTGGAGCCCCCAGGAGCGGCTCTGCCCCAAGATACAAATGGTGGGAGTTCGCAGAGCACAAACGGCACTGCAGACGTAAGTCTAGAAGATGGCCAAGGGTTTCGGCGCCCTGGGCCACGCCTGGCACAGAGAGGTGGGCAAATGCGCGGCGACTACGAGGGAGCGTTGTATGAAGAGGGAAGAGAACCCAGACAAGCACAACCCCCTGGAAGCCAAGCGCAGCAGGTGCCTCCAGGAGGAGGCGGTGACCCCCTGCGCCGAGGGCTGCTGCCAGGTCAGGGTAGCCCAAGGCTGAGAGGGGACTGCCGCCTCCAGCCACGTGACGTCACAGGCAAGGGGAGTGAATGCAGGAACAAAGCCTGAGAGAAGCGAGTTCGCAGGAGAACGGAAGGACTACTTAGAGCCGTCAAGTGGGTAGAGACAGAAAGCAGAAGAGTCGTTGCCAAGGGCCGGGGGCGGGAGAAGTGGGGGGTTACTGTTCAATGGGGACAGCGCTTCAGTGTGGCGGATGGGGGAGCGAGGGAGTTCTGGAGAGCCGTGGCAGAACACCATGGATGCGCTCACGACAGGCATGTACCCTTAAAAATGGTTAGGAGGGTACGTTTTACACGCGCGTTACCACAATTTTTTTTTTTTTAATTTTGAGAGATAGAGTATGGAAAGAGAGGAACAGGTCGCGATGCGTCGAGGTAAACCAAGGCGCCTTGTGATAAAAGGGGGCAGAGAAACGGAAGGGAAGCCGCAGGGGGCATGATATCCGGGACGACGCGGCGCGTGCGCAGGCCGGCGGGAACCACTTGGCAGAAGAGGGGAGGGCGATGACGCAGAAGAAGGAAAAAGGCTGCTGCTGCAGGGAGCTCTTAGGACGGTGGGTGGGAGCAGGGTCTCGCGCTCCGGCGGCGGCGGACACGGTGACCTTTCCCAGGAGACAATTCTCTCAGACAGGTCAGGCAGCGGGCGGACAGGGTGCAGCTGCAGAGAGTGCGTGGGTGGGCTGGCAGGTGCACGGCGATGTCCCCTCACCCGGCGGCCTGCAAGCCCCACTGGTTGAGAGGAAGGGATGGGGGGAAAGGTGTTAAGGTGTAAGGAGAGGCAGACTGTGAAGAGGCTGGGGAAGGAACGGCACGAGAAAGACGCCAGGTGCAAGGTGCCACAACACACGCCCGTGGAGCCCGGGAGGCCGCAGGGCTGGATGGAAGGGTGTGTGATTCACTGTGTCAGGGGGCTTGTGTTCGACCTTGGCACCTTTGCCTATCAACAGGTGCAACCTGGAGGCAATACGAGAACACAAACTTTGGCTTATATTTTGCAGCACGGGTCTCAGAGCACATATCTAACTGGGGAGAGCCAAGCGGAGTCACCACGCAGGCCTGCTCAGCAGCACATAGCAGGTGCTGGACGGAGACTCCCAGGGATGTGCACGAGGGGCCAGGCATACCATGCCAGGTACTGTGTGTAGTGCTGTGACTAGAAGACTCAGTTCAGAACCTGAATAACTCAGAGTCCAACAGAGGAGGCAGGGAAGCAAGCAAAAAAAAAAAAAAAAGGCAACAATAATGAATTAGATCTGGACTTAGGGGCACGGTTAAATATCAACTCCATCTGAAAGGTTGAGAGAGGCTTCCAAGAGGCATTGACCTGTAAGCTGAGGCTCCGGACAGGTGTCTGGGAGCGTGCCAGGGCCCTGTGGGTAACTCCCTCCCACTGACAGGTGCAGCCAAACGAGGAATGCGGGGTCCGGGGGCTCTGGGAGGAGCCTGCTGCTGGCATTTTGGCGGAGACTCACGGGATCGATGGTCAGCAGGGAGCAGCTGTTAAAGGAACGGCCACCAAAGTCCAGGGGAGAAAGGAGGAGCCCCTGAAGGAAGGCGAATGGAGTGGCTATTAGGGAGCAGACACGACCGCCATCACCATCGTCACCATCATCGTCACCATCATCAGGCGGCGTCAATGGAAAAGGGAGACCCCGATGAGGCAGAACTGGCAGAGCTTAGGGATCAGTTAAGTACAGAGAGCTGAGGGCATCCTAGAGGTCCTGGCCGGAGAGAATGCCGGTAAGCGTGCTACTTGCTCAAAAGGATGCACAGAAACGAGTAACGCTTGTCGATAATGGTGGCAGGAGAGAGGCCGCCTAAGTGTAGCGTTCGACACGCCGATTCAAGGTATCTACGGAGCAACAAGTAGAGTGGCTGCCGGCGCCCGGCCTGGGGATCTGGAGCCCATGAGGAAGGTCTTGGCGCAGACTTAGGCTTGGGAGACACTGGCATATAAATAAGGACTGGTCATCCATGATGTCTTCCTAGAAAAATGTGAAAAATGAGGAAAGCAAATGAGCTGCGGCGGCGGGCGGGGGGGCGGGGGGGGACACAACCTTCCAACAGCCGCTCCCACCAAGTCAATGCCTTTGTCTTCCCCATCGCAACTTAAGACCTGCAGCGTGGTCGCGGGGCCCGGGATGCAGGCTTCCTGAGCCAAACTCCAGCGCCATGTCCACGGCGGCACTGCGCTCCACACATTTATTAGGCAATTCAATGAGAATGACATATCATCCAGACGCCCTGACCAAGCGGGTGTGACATGCAGACAGCAGTTAACGGCGACGTGAGCACTCGCTTTTCAGGAACCGATCACAATCCATCAATTTTCTACAACAACAAAAAATACTGCAGGCGAAACTACCGAGGCAACTGAGAAGTTTGACTCCTTCCACAAATACTTCCTTGGACAATTTTTTTTTCCCTAAGCCCCAAAATAAGAAACAAAGAATGAACTGTCTACAAAGTGCCTGGTTTTCCAATTTTTAAAGTTCACATTTAGATAGGGCAGCGCTGATAAGAAAGACAGTTTTGTGATGGAGACCGAATATAGTATATTCCATTGTAGGAGCATGAATTTTAAAGCTAGAAATAGTTTATTTCAGATGATTTCTGCATCTTTTTTTACAGCTCTAGTTGGACACTTCTTGCTGAACCAAAAAGTAATAAAATTCTTGGTAATAAAACAGAAACTTTCACACTATTGCTTACTAGAAACTATAATAGAAATGTGGTTTATTGAAATTATTAAAGAAGATATATCTAACAGGTATTTTACTTTTTAAACATTTCATTTCTAGACTCTCAATGTAAACAAAAGGCTTATTCTCTTGAGATTGCTCTTTTACTTCTGATTTTGGTCACATGATTTGCTCATCTAGGGTCGATGAATAACAAATTGCTGCTTGCATTTTTTTTTTTAAAGCAAGAGCTTTTATTAAAAGCTCTGAAAGAGCTAGTGTTCATGGGGCATATTCAGAAGCCTACCCTCTTTAAGTAGACTTCTTAAAGCATAACGCCTATTGCACTATGCTTTAAACTTAAAGATACCTTAGGGTGTGCCCTTTTGTTACTAAGGACTTTGCAGTTGGAAACCCAAACCTTAGAAATTAGTTTTTCCCCTTAAGTTCAAACTGCATGTTAGTCCCATGCTGAAGTGGACAGAAAACTACTCAGTGTTTGTGATGAGAACTCTCCAGAGCGCCAGTCTCTGACTCAGCGGGCGATTCTTGTCACCACGTACGCATTCCTGTACACGCGCCGCACACGCGGCACCGGCCCAGGGCTGGCTCCTAACTAGCCAATCAGCTGTTGCTTCAAGTCGCCATGGCTACTCACCATTACTGGGCACTCACTGTCCCGGGTACACTGAGTGTTTTCTATGACAGCAATCTCGTAAAAGTTTAATGGGAGTGTTCTCCCCAGTTGCAGACGAAGAAACAGACACAGAGAAGTAAAATAATTTGACCTGTAACACCCAGCTGAAAAGTTAAAAAAGTGGTGAATCCACATAATGCCAGTGAATTGTATACCTAAGGATGTTAGGAAAGGCGAATTCTACTTTATTTTACCATAGCTTTAAAGGAAACATTAAAAACAAAAAAAAACAAAAAAACACAGCTAGTTTCAAACTCGGCTCCCTATACTAAAATAAATTCCAGGTAGATTAAAAATGTAACAGTAAAAAGAAACAAAAAATTTAACAGTAAAAAGAAACAACAAAATGACTAGGAGAAAAAAGGGGAAAAGCTGGGATTCAAACCCCAATAATCTAGCTTCCGAGTTCATGCTACATGCGAACGGTCTCCCACGAATCGCTGTTTTATGGGCAAAAGCTGCCCGCGTGCTATTTTATAGACACCCCTCACCATCATCCAGTAACTCAGCAGCACCGCGTGGCACTGCACAAGGGCACGTCTGGCGGCCGGACACGAGGGTCAAGCCCAAGACGAGGCCTGAGTCCCCCCAGGGGGCCCCTCGCCACAAGCGTCCCCCAGGAGACCGCGGGCCAGCTGCACGGAGGGCCCCTTCTGGAGCCTGTCGTTGAGGGGAAATGTGTGCTGTGGAAGGGGTGCAGAAAATAATCACACTTGTGCTTTAAGAAACCACACGCACAGAGCAGGGAGCAAACAAAATTACAGTTTTGCAAAATACCTCAGCTGAAAGCCTGCAAAAAGCCTCAGATCTTTATGAACGATCTAAAATAGAGTTCAGAGAGAAGAGGGAGGGGCCGGTCCCGATGTTCGGGCCTCGGACAAAGATTCCCAGCTCTCTCCAGGGCACACTTCCTCCTCAAGGCGGAGCCCCAGGGAGTGGGGCGACGCAGAAACCCAGAAAACACGGATCTCCCCAAAGCCTGCCGCTCCGGAGGGAAGGATTTCTAAATGCCTAATGAAGAGGGCTGCCTGCCTCATTTGTGTTACCATCTTTTTTTAATCATTACCTTTCCTTATTTTTTTATTGAATTTATCAGGGTGACATCAGTTAATAAAATTACATACCGATAGGTTTCAGGGCTATGTTGTATTGTGTGGTCACCACCCCACGTTTCCTTCATCATCGTTGGCCCCCGCTTTACCGTCTCCCGCCTCCCCCGACCCCCTCCCTCTGGTCATCACCACACTGTTGTTGTGCCCACGGGGGTGTGTTCACCCAGCCCCTCCTACCCACTCCCCTCCGACAGCTGTGACCCTGCTCTCTAGCTTTTTTGTCCTCCAGGAGTCTGTCTCTATGTTGTGTGTTAGTTCAGTGTGTTCATTAGAATCCACGTATGAGTGAGATCATATGGTACTTGTCTTTCTCTGACCGGCTTATTTTGTTTAGCGTAATGTTCTCCAGGTCCCTCCACGCTGTCGCAAAGGGTAAAATTTTCTTCTTTTTTATGGCCAAGTAGAATTCCATTGTGCGAATGTCCCCATAGTTGTTTGATCCACTCACCTACTGCTGGGCACTTGGGCTGCTTCATATCCTGGGGATGGTAAGTTACGCCGCAATGAACACGGGGTGTTTATGGTCTTTCAGATCGGTGTTTTGGGTTTCCTCTGACACATTCCCAGCAGTGGAATCGCTGGGTCATAAGGCAGTCCCATTTTTATTTTTTGAGAAAACTCCATACTGCTTCCCACAGTGGCTGCGCCAGTCTGCATTCCCACCCACAGTGCATAAGGGTTTCCCTTTCTTCCACATCCTCCTCAGCACTTGTTGTTCGTTGATTTATTGATGATGGCCATTCTGACAGGTGTGAGGCGCTATCTCTTTGTGCTTTTAATTTGCTTTTCCCTGATGAGTAGTGCTGGTGAGCACCTTTCCCTATGTCTGTTGGCCATCTGTATGTGCTTTACCGTCTTTCATATATTTAAAGGCATTAGTTCTTTCTTGCCATTGTTCTGAGTATCAGTGTAGCTGCATTTTCCAGAGGACGGGAAGTCCCTCTCCTCGTGCATTCAAAGCCTCAGTGCTGAGTATAATTTCCATTTAACAAACAATTCAGTCCTCCCCTGGCCCCATTTTTTTACTGTGCACAAAAGCTAGACAGAGGACAACTGAAAGGGAAACAGAACTGGCTGGTGGGTGGCAGTTTTGTCACACGTGGGACTGCCCTGCCACAGTCAGCGAACCCTGGATGTTCTCACCCAACGAGTCACAGCAAAATAAGGCCTCCCTTTAGATTCAGATGCCCCTGGTTCCTGAAACCCTTAGGTCCAACCTTGCAACACCTACGTGATCGACGCCACTCTTTGATCAATCTGCTGAGAAAGCAGTCACGCTAAATAGGAATAACCATCAATTATTATGGAAACTGGGTCCACAAGGAGAACACCCGTTTTTATAACGTAGAAACAACTGTCAGCGTAGGAAGAGAGCACACATTCTCGTCCCACCCACCTGCTTTCCACCCACCAATTACGCTCCGGGGCCCATCTCTCAGATCAGCTCCGACACGCTCCCGACGGCCACGACCATCTATTTCCCATCAGCGTTCCCTGAGAGAGCGGCAAGAATGTTGTTGAGCGGGACGGGGAGAGAGAGACGCTGAATGAGCTGCCCTGTGGTTCCCGGAACACGGTCCGGGGCCCCCATGATTATCATCCTCACAAGCCTCAGGAGAACGCCGTGCCTCTCCCGCGTCCAGGATTCTCCCGCAGCGCCACGGGCCGTCGCTGCCTTCACACGCCCGGCTCCACCTACCCCAATGCCTTCTGCTATTCAAAGACCTGCTGGATTCCGACCCACGAGGGGACACCTCCGCCCCATCCAGCTTTCCGGCATGTCTACCAGGCGTGGGGCCCTTACTCAAACAGCCCTTACAAGGGGGTTCGTGTCTGCTCAAGGTAAGGGGCGTGAAGAGCAAGCTTCTGTTAGGAAGTGACGTGGGACAGAAATTCCAACCTGCGGTGCCGGCTTCTCAGGCGTTTCCCTGCTCCCATTTCCCTCCACGTCCCGGTCTCTCCCGTCACGTTTTGTTCTACCAAGTCCTCTCCTCCTCTGCACCCCCACAGACCAGAGAAGCAGAGACCATACCCAGGCTCGCCCCGGGCATGGAGCGCCCTCCACAAAGTGCAGGGCGCCCTGAGCACCACGTGCGGGGCCCTGAGGATGCTGGGAGGCCTGGTGAGAACAGGCTCAAGGCCAGGCTCCTGGGAAGCCCAAGACCGAAGCCCACGGAGAACTTCAGACAGCTGCTCCTCATCGCTTTCAAACCTTCCCTGACCCGTGCCGAGAGCGGCACTAACGCTGCTGATTTTATTTTTGACCAACATGCAGGTGACACGAAATGCATTTCGAAAGATCAGTGTGGAAAAGTTAAAAATAAAAAGAGCCCTGACTGGTGTGGCTCAGTGGGTTGGGCATCGTCCGCCAGGCGAGGGGTCACTGGTTCGATTCCCAGGCAACCCACCTGCACACGTCTGGGTTGTGGGTTTGGTCTTCGGTCGGGGCACGTGTTCCTCTCTTCCCCTCTTTCTCTCCCACCTTTCTCTCTCAAAAAATAAATAAAATCTCTTACAAAATAAAATAAATAAAAATAAAAAGCATTCTGTCCTCACCTAACGGGTTGCCCTTGTGCTCACTGATTCTGCCCCAGGTTTTAAAAGCCGAGCGGCTCTGCGACTCGGCCCTTGTCCTTCCTTCCTGTTTCCCAGAGCTTCCTGAGATGGCGGCACTAAAGTCCTCGGAAAAGGTCTCTGAGACGCCTGCCTTTCCTTCCTGGCGTCCACGCATACTCAGTGACCCCCTGTCCACTGAGAATTCAGAATGAAGAATGCATGCAAAATAGTCTTTGAAAGTCACTCAGTTGGGCAATCCAGTGGCGTGTTCAGTGACGTTTAGTAACGACAGCGGCACAAGACGCTGCCCTGTCTGTCTTGCTCTGCAACCTCTTCTGTCGTGTGAACAAGACGGGCAGCCGGGACTGCCCGCAGCGCAATGCGGGGGTCACATGGCTGCACACGTGGCTGGCTCTGCACGTCCCTGCCTGTGACAGCAGCTGGACGCGGACATGATGAGGCCAACCCCGCACGCGCCACCGGGCCCCGCCCCCCCGGGCCCGCTCCCCGCAGCCGGTCTCAGTTTCTGAGCCCCGTGTCCAGGAGCGCCCCCTGCGTGCAAGGCTCGCGCGGCACGATTCTCCCGGAGCCTCGCCCGGCGCCCGCCAGCCTGCTCGCCTTCCTCACGTCTCTGTCACGCAGCCTCACAGGTTTTAGAAAGTTAAAGTCCTATATACCAAACTGCACACATGGGAATTTAACATGTCTTCTGACTGGTTCTCTAAGGTCTCTGGTTGCCAAGGAGCGCCCGTTTAGAGCCGTCAGTCCCAAACCTGGAGTTCCCACGGGCCGAGCTCTTTCCGAGGCGTGATTCTGCAGGACGCAGGGCGTTCTGGAACGCGGCGGTCCCGTCAGAGCCGAGACGCCGGCAGGAGCCCTTCCGGCCACGGGCACCGAGAACGCGAGAAAAAATGGCGGGGAGGCTCAAGAATACCCCGTGGGTTCGAAATCTAAACACGGAAAAGAAACTGGAAAAAAAGAATTCTATTTAGCCCTTCAAAATATGTGACTGTTGTAAGTGATCAGCGACCATGAATCCCACCTAGCCAGGAACAGTGCCAAGGAGGTTCCCCCAGAAAAGGCGCTGGGCCACTCCGTCCTCCTTGATCTTTGCCGTGTGTGTGTGTGTGAGAGAGAGAGAGAGATTGTGTCTGTGCATGTGAGTGACTCTGTGTGCATCTGCGTGCACAGCACGTATGCTGACGTGAAGTGGGCCAGGACTGAAAAGGAGGGAGCAGGGGACACAAAGACCAGGAAGAGGGTAGGACAGGTGGTGACACAATAAGACAATCAAGCACTGGACGAAGGCCGCGACTCTGCCTCCCAGGTGTCTGTGTAATTGCTTTGATGCCCTGGATCTCACTGCCCCGTCTGTCACCGAAGATCCAGCCCCACCTAAAACGCTGTGACACGCAGCAAAAGAGGAGGGTTAAAAGCAGAACCATCGCTTCTCACCAGCTCAGTCCCCGGAAGGACAGTCCTGCTTTCGTCACCTTTACATCCGTGGACGCCGTGCACACAGAGGCTCACAGAGGCTCAAGGCCAGAAGGCCACTGTCAAATTTTCCACATACACGAATATTTTCGGACACTGGCCACATGAGTTCCACCGACTCTTTCTCACTGGCCAAGAGATCACTACTGCTATTACTTCTTCTTTTTCTAAGTACGACGTTTACAAGCAAACGACAAGACCAACATCCAAACCGAAGGCTCCCCAACTCCAAATCCGAAGCTTTCTCCACTCGGGCGCTCTGCCCCAAGTAAAAGGTCTGGCAGGCACATGAAAACTCCTACCCGCCCCTCACACCCCGAGTTCAGGAAAACCCGGGAAGAAATTGAAGGAAAACACTGCCTGGTGTTTATCTCATGTATAGTAAAACAGGAAGTAAGAATATTATGATCACTTTCATTTTTTGTTTTTAAAGATTTTATTTATTTATTTTTAGAGAGAGGGGAAGGGAAGGAGAAAGGGGAAACATCAATGTGAAGTTGCCTCTCGTGTGCCCCCAACCAGGGACCTGGCCCACAACCCAGGCAGCTGCCCTCACTGGGAATTGAACCAGAGATCCTCCGGTTTGCAGGCCGGGACTCAATCCACTCAACCACATCAGCCCGGGCTTTTTTTCTTTTTTTTTCTTTTTTTTTTTTTTGAGGGTATTATCTTTTATCTTTTACGTAAACCCACTGATTGGGGAAGATAATGAAAACAAAAACAAAAAACAAAGAAAAGCAAGAATGGCAAGAATGGTTCTTTATCTGATACATTGTATTACATGTGTCCTTCTTCCTCTCTGGTCTTTAAATTTAACTAAAATGAAAGGACACCACAGCCTCAGCACAAATTTTATCACCAGTCACCATGCCACCCAAGGTCACTAAGAGTGTAATGCAAGCAGAGCGCCTGACTGCGCTTTAGAAAGAGCTGCTATCATCCATCTCTGCACATGAAAAGGACTAAAACTGACCTAAGGAAAATCAAGTCTAACATTACACAGTTTGCACGTGCTCTATCAAGGCTGCCAGGCTTACAATACAATTAAATAGAAACTTACACACAAATGGAAAGGTTCTACTTCCCTACCCCTCGGACTACCCAGAAAATTACTCAATAGAGGACCACAAGTAATACAGAGTCGGAGACATAAAGTGATTTTAAAAGTTATTAAAATATCACCTTATTAGGTTCATAGCCCATTTCCCAATTGAAATTTAACTCAATCCATATTTATCAAAGGCTTACTGGGTGCCAAGCACTATTTAATTGTATTAAAATAATAGAGTAGGGCTCAGTGGTGATTTGTCTCTAGGATGTATGTCATGAGAGGAACCCCGTCTTCGATGTGACACAATATGGCTCTTCTCACACTTCAGAAAGGAAACCTTCGCTCTTCCATGTACAGCTGTCCCCAGTCGATCCACCCACACGTACACACGCCATTCATCCCACATGTACTTTCTGGGCCTGCCCTGGGCCCGGGGATTGAAGGATGGAAAGTCTGCTCCTCCTGCTCCCTGGAACCCCAGCCCAGTGAAGGAAGAGACCCGAGAGGTCAGAGTGCACCGTAACAGCGTGGTGATTTCAAGCCGCGTGCTCCGCTGTTCAGCCCTGCGCATATTCGCAGCTGCCTGACGCGCAGGAGCCAGAAGGTGGGAGGAACCAAAGTGTCCGTCAAGATGAGCAGATACACAAAATACTGTATATACATACAATGGAATATAATTCAGCCTTGGAAAGAAAATTCTAACACACACATGACCTGGATGAACCTGGATGACCACGGGAAGACCGCGACCTGGATGAACCGCGAGGATGTTTCGCTACGTGAGACTGTCACAGGAAGACACCCGCTACATGTGATGCCACCGATGGCGGTGTTAAGAGCAGTCAAGCTCACGGGAACAGCGAGTCGAACGGTGCATTTTTCCCTCACACGCCCGGCCAGTGCGGAGCCCTCCCTTCCAGGGCCAGATCTTGGCCTGTGCGGGGCTGATAAACTCTGCTGGCCTCACCCTGAGATCCACCCCACGACAAAGGTGCGTGAGCCCCCCGCAGGTGACAGCGAGACTGGGTGAACCCTGGGATCTTGGCCGAGTGGCCTCAGGCCCAGCACTAACAGAGAGGACCGAGCGTCTGGTGCAGGCAGCAGCCCCGCCGTGAGTGGTAAGCAGGTGGATCTGGGTAGATCCTGGTCAGAACAAGGGCAATGCCGAGGATGAGGCAGAATCGATTGCCAAAGGTCTCTGGGCACAGGAGCCGAGGGCTGCGGGAGCTACTGAAGGTTAAGAAAGGAACAGGGGGAGCCCTGGCTGGTATGGTTCAGTGGGTTGGGCATCATTCCACGAAGCAAAAGGTCGCAGGTTCAAATTCCCAGTCAGGGCACAGGCCTGGCTTGCGGATTCGGTCCCTGGTCAGGACACTTGCAAGAGGCAACCCATCAATATTTCTCTCCTCTATTTCTCCCTCCCTTCCTCTCTCTCTAGAAATAAAAAATAAAATAAAATCTTTTAAAAATAAAAAAGAAAGTAACAGGAAGAGTTTCAGCGTTAGGAACATTACTGATCATAATGAATCTGCCTAATACAACATTTCATTGTACAAGTAAATGCTGTTGTAACAGGGGTAAAAACGCATCTTAAGAAACCATTTCAGCCCTGGCTGGCGTGGCTCAGTGGATTGAGTGCTGCCCTGCAAACCGAGGGGTCGCTGGTTCAATTCCCCGTCAGGGCACAGGCCTGGGTTGCGGGCCAGGTCCCTGGTGTGGGCCGCGCGAGAAGCAACCACACAATGATGTCCCTCTCCCTCTTTCTCCCTCCCTTCCTTTCTCTTAAAAAAACAAAAACAAAACAACAAAAAACAAAACAAAACCATTTCGCATATTTGGAGTCGCTGGATTAAGCCCAAAGTATTGAGATATTCCTGTCAATAACATCGCTAGGCCACTCCAAAGGTGTGAACAGGTTTGGTGGTTTTTTTAAAGGTTTTATTTATTTATTCTTAGCGAGAGGGAGAGAAACACCTATCGGTTGCCTCTTGTACGCAGAACAATGGGGGACCGAACCTGAAACCCAGGCGTGGGCTCTGACCGGAAATCGAACTGGCAACCCTTTGCCCAACCCACCAAGCCACATGTGTCAGGGCGGGCCTAACAGTCTTCCTTGTCTCTGCATGCTGACTGAAACAGGTTATGTCACCGGTCCACGCAGCTCAAGTGCACCTTTGCCAGGAGCCCCTCCTACCTGCCCAGTCCCCAGCCTGTCCCGAGACCCTCTCACAGCCCACCCCTCCGCCCTCCGCGGACTTCCTCCGGGGCGCTTCAGCTCCGCGGACCTCCTCATCCTCTCGGTAAATCAAACCACCACTTTAAGAGGCATTTACTTCCTCTCACCCGGAGAAAACGAAAGCGTGCATTCCACCAAAAATGGGGGTTTATCAGCTGTAAAAGTCTGAACGAACAAGGGACAGGTAGGAAGGGGGAGACTGAGGGGCCGCCGAAGCACCGGGCTCCTGACGCAAAGTCAAGGGGTCCCGGCCGGTTCGGGGAGTGCTGCCCTTCCCCTGGCGGGGGGCACACCCATCCTCAGACTTGGCCCGGCCCCACTGGGCAGCGGACAAAAATGAACAAAGCGAGCTCTTACAGGGAGTGCTCTCGTTTGTCCACAAATCTTAAAGTCTTACACACACTCAGTAGACTTTTATCGAAGAAGCTGAAAGGCTGGGCACTTTGCCTTACTGGTCATGAAAAGCTCAGAGTCTTTTACCTAAGACTCTTAAGCAGATCACACACCTATGGCTTTCCTTAGCCTGCGGAGCAGCGGCCTTCTCCCTGCTGCTTTGCTTGTATTAAATATCCGCCTTCCACCAGCACCACCACCTTTATTTCAAAGCCCCGACTCAGTCTACACGTTCTAACGGCCACACGCATCGCCCTTCACCAAGAGCGCGCATTATTGTCAGCATGAGGCCCCAGAAATAGCTCCCAGGATGAGGCAGGACTGGATTCAAGACCCCAGATGACAGGTCCCCAGCCCACATGGAATTTGCAGCCCCTCACCAGCTGCTGCCCTTGGCATTCTAATGGGAAGCTTGCTCTAAAGTTCCTTGCTCCGTTTCAGCGGCTGCAGATGACCGAGCAGGCGTCTTCTAACTACACCGAGAGCTTCCCGCCCTGCTCGCTCCGGAACCCGTGCCAGCGGGGTCAGCCCCGAGACCGTGGGTCTCTCTCCAAAGGCTGCTTTCCCAAAAGGCTTCGGCTCGGTGGGGGGCGTGACACAACAACAGAGCTGCTTGTCTGAAATGACTCATTGCAAACTCCGCACAAAAAGGAAAGCAAATGTAAAAGGACAGCGAGAGAAACACCGGCCTTAACCACGGCGTTCTCAGAAGTTGCTGAAAAATTCCACAGGCTGTCGGGGTGTTCAAGTTAGAAAGTAAGGTCCTTAGCTGGATGCATAGCATACATTCATTTCAACGCACAATCTGAGACCTTCTCTTGCTCCTCACTTTACGAGCTCTTTGGTTCTTCGACAGATCCCCTCGGGTTTATGTAAACACCAGTATTATTTGAGGGGGCCTAGCTGCATGCAGTCTTCTGGGTCTACCTCCCCCGGTGGCAGGAAAAGAGTGAGGAGGTTTTACTAACACTGGAAACACAAGTCACTCACGACGCTCTGCAAGTCGACGCCTGCTGCTAGTGACTCTGTCGGGGCCGCGCTGATTTTCAATGAGCTCCTGCAGGCAAAAATCCTTGCAGACGCTTGTCTGTTGAGAAACATGTAACTCACACCCACCCAAGCCGAAGAGAAAACCTCTTCCATAGCCAAAGCTGTACAGCGGGAAATTGTTTTTGTCTCCTCGGAAGGACTCCGGTGTCACTGACTCCGATGATACACTCCGTTAGCCAAGCAGGAGGTTGGGCAACTGTAACTCAATCAACAGGGAAGATTCAGGACGCCCGGTGCTGGGAAAACCACAGGAGGGCACCTGGGACAGAGGAGTGGGCGTGCGCATTCAGATTTTAGTTACTAAAAACTCGTGATTCCACCGGCATCTCCTCACCGGGTTCCTTTAAATGGTCACTTCTGCTAGCACAGCCCATCTAATTCAAGTTACTCAGGTGCACTCAGCCTTGCTTAAGCGTTTCTATTACATAAGAAAAATAATGCAATATTTGTTCTGCGCGTGGAGTCCAATGTCCGAAGCGCATACAGAACAACCCTGCAGCTTGCTCACCTCTCAGCCCTGGGAGGCCGTAAAGCCACGGAGCAGGGACCAGGTGAGCAGCTGCAGGACCCGGAGCGCAGAACAAACGTCTCAGTCAACGCTCCCGCCCACTGGCTGAGTCTTCGGTGTGCCGCTGTCAAGCAGCGTGAGAAACACCATCAAAAAGTATTATCCTCACTGATTACGACACGGTGACAAACTCCGTGTATTCCTGGGCTTTCTGTAACTTCACAGTGTCACTGAACCCTGGAAGAGCTGTGTGCCCTGGGGAAGGGGGGATGAACAGGCTGCTGGTACCTGAAAAGATGCTCGTCCACAGCTCTGCTGCCCCCCTCGCAGAACACCCTGGGGGCGAGCGGGACGGCACGAGGAGAAGGGCCTCGTGGACAGAAGGGGCACGTGTCCCCTGGGTGCACGCGGCGGACCGAGGCCCAATCCCCGTCCTTGGAGCCCACGGTGCTGCACACAGTTTACCTGACGTTCGCCCTGCCTTTCCTACAGAAGCCGGCAGGTGGTAACTTGCTCACCACACTTCAGCATTGGATAGAAAGCGGTTCGTTATCGTTAGTTACTCAATGTCCCTACAAAGCGAGAAAAGACATAAGTGCTAATTGAGTGGCCTCATAACTACAATGTAAATTAAATGGGAAACACGGAACTGTCCAAATCCAGAGGCAAAATTCTCCATAAATAACAAGGCAACGGCCGGTTCCTCCAGGCATTGGCCACACAACTCATCTGGCTTCGGAAAACAGCGGCGGCTCGCTCGCAGGTTGCTTCACCGCGCACGCCCCGCGCTCCGATCAGCCGCCTGCCCGAGGCGCGGCAACGGTTGCGGTCCTTTGTCCTTTGAACTGTGCACCTGCTTCTGGTGGAAACTACTAGAGACACTCTGTTTCCTCTCCACTTCTTTTCCCCTCAGGAATTCACTAAACAGGGATCCCCACACCATGGGACAGCAGACACAGCGCACTGTCATTACTGTAAGTAGAAGAAGAACGTAATACCCTCTTGTACTTGTTGGTGACCACGCAAGGCTGCATGAGACTCTGACTCGCTGGCTGCGGCGAGGTGAGCTGGGTGGCTGGGGACAGGCGTGGGCGGGACTTTGCCCTCGGCGCCTCTTCATAGCTATCAACTCTGCAAGCGCGTGAATGTAAACACCACAGAGTCCAAATATTTTAGCAAGCAAATACAGGCACCAGAACTACATGATGTCCATTCCTAGTTTAAGTTACTGCTGAACCAAAAGGAAATTAAATGTGCTCTTTTGTTTGAACATATATTGAATCAGTATCAAAAGGAGTAAAATGCAATTGAGGCATTTTGAAAAATGTGTTACTGGCAGTTACACAAGGACTGAGTATGTGGGTCTAGAATTTAGGAAATGGTTCACCATAAGGACCTATTTTAGCTAAAACTCTCAATTCATGAAAAATCCACAAGGCTCACAATTTGCTCCATCTTCCAAAGGAAAAAATAGTAGCAAAATTCATGCCAATTTGACAGCTTCTTCATCCAAATGTTCATTCACTTTCCTTTCTTCTGATTTCAAACACCAAGCCTTGTGTGTGACTTCTCAGAATAAAACCACAGTGAGGACGATTTCTGGCCAAAGTGTCTTCTCTTCACAAAACTCTGTCCTCTCCTCTCCTCTGTCCTGCCAACCCAGGCCCTAACTTTGAGGCTGTTTTGAATAATTAGCTCCCTGATGGATTTCTCTGGAAATACTTGGTCACTGCTTCAAACCCAACTTCCGAAACGAAAAATGAGTCAGAAGAAAATATTTCGAATGGAAACTGAAGGCAAAAACATTTGTAAGCTGTGAAGCCCCATCCATATAATAGTTATTCTTTCACCGAATACAATACTAACAAAACAAAACCCAGGCAGGGACAACATTACAGAGTGAGTCAGATTCTTCACAGCTACCGACATCATTCCGCGCTGGGCCTCCTCAGGGGCAAAACTAAAAAAGGGAACATAACTCATGGGCAAACACATTCAGTGACAAGGGGAAAAAAAGAACCTACAAAATACTGGGTCCCCTGTGCTGTGTTGCTGCCGCTGTTTTGGTTCACGGGACCCGCAGGCTTCCGTCAGCGGGGGCCACTCAGGGTCCTGGCAGGTCGCGGTACCTACAGGAGCCGGGTCAGGATTTACCATTTTGGGCAGCAGTTTTTCTTGCCAGTTGAGGGAAAATGTTCAAAGCAAACCTCAGTGCAGCCAACACAAAAGAATAATTTCCCTGCACTCCAGGCTTTGCTAAAATTCGAAGCAGCTCTAAGTTCATATATATGCGCACGCGCGCGCACACAGAGCTGTGTCAAGCTACTCGCAGACGGGCTGGGTCCGACTGACGTTGGTGTCCGGGGTCCGGGCGATGCCCAGGACTCAGCAGGCTCCAGAAATGCTTAGGGGCCGGATGAGCAAAGGCGAAATGACGAAATGACGTGATGGAAAAAAGTTCGGGGGACACTCTTGAATAAGAGCTTATGCTATCTCTCAGGGACTGTCTTTAAAAACGATCTCTGTCTAAGGAGAATCTGAGCCAGTGGGTCTAAGACAGACAGAAAGATGATGGAGCTGCCCCCGAAAAGGCCTGGTATGTGCCTTTCAAAGAGAAAGGCTAGGCGAGGACCAATGCCACCTTCCAGAGGAGGCGCGGCGCTGGCCCGCCTGCTGCTCTGGGCCCCGGCCGCCCCACCAGCCTCCCCGAGGAGCGGGCAGCAGTGCCTGCTGCCAGGACCCTGCACTGAAGCTCCTGCCTCGAGGCTCCAGGTCACAAAAGCAGGGCGCTGGAAGGACCACACAGATCGGCCCCTACCCTGACCTTACAAAAGGGAAGAGGGAGGCCGGGACCGCAGCAGGCGACTTGCCCACACAGCCAGTGAGTGACGGGTCCAGGGCAGACACCAAGTTCTCTGGGTCCCCGGTCCAAAGTCGTGTCTAACGGACCACACTCCTCTGCCTGGAACAAAAGGCTGACTCCCGACCATTCCCATCCAAAGCGTCCAAGTATCAACAACCAAAACACATGATGTGCAGCGGCCAGACGCCCTCCCAGGGAGCTTTTCAGCCGCGCCCGCCAGGTGACGGTTTGAGCACTGTGTGCTACGCCGTCCCTGAAAGACGCGCGGAGAACAAGTATTTCAGGCCCTGTTACCACCACGCAGCAGCAAGAGACGTTCTTCTGGGCATTCTGGTTTTTGTTTTGTTTTCGTGAATGGTAACTTCACCACCGTCCTCCCATACAAGACCACTTCAAGCTCTCTGGGAAGAATCTAGAAGGAAGTAGCTCAAGAAATTATACCTACTTCCATTTTCAGAACCTCACTCAATAATAAACAGCAGCCTCCCAGGCCACGGAGACGCCTGTGCCCCCCCGTGATTTTTGTACAAGTCAGACTTATAACCAAGGACAGGGCGGGGACTCCGTCCTCCTACAGGCGGAGGAAAAGCTGGAGGGCCGGTGGCCGTTGTTAAGCTTATTTTAATAGCAAGTCAATTATCTTTATGGTGCTGGTAGCATAAAAATGTACTTTACGGTCCTGACCAGGTGGCTCAGTTGCTTAGAGTGTTATCTCAATATACCAAGGTTGTGGGTTCAATCCCAGGTCAGGACACATACAAGAAGCAACCAGCCCTGGCTGGTGTGGCTCAGTGGACTGAGCGCTAGCCTGCGATCCGAAGGGTCGCCGGTTCGATTCCCAGTCAGGGCACGTGCCTGTGTTGCGGGCCAGGTTCCCAGGAGGGGGAGTGTGAGAGGCAACCACACATTGATGTTTCTCTCCCTCTCTTTTTCCTTCCCTTCCCCTCTCTCTCTAAAAATAAATAAATAAAATCTTTAAAAATAAAAAAAAAGTAACCGATGAGTACGTGGATAAGTAGAACTACAAGTCCATGTTTCCCTCTCTCTGTCTCTCTCTCTGAAATCAACAATATAAATAAGATTTCATTTACAACAGGGCTCCGTTTCTGTTCTGTGTACTCACTTACTTTCCAGTTTTATTTGGCAGCGGGTCCCGTGCCCAGGTAGGTTCATCTGGGGAGAGAGGGTGCCAGCCTCAGGGTCCAGGGTCCTGCATTGTTCCAATTTGCTAGAGAAACCCAGTGTCTTTATCTGCGAAACTGAACTCACCCCAGGATATTTTTAATTCTGATACATAATTCCTCTGCCAAAGGCATTACCGCAACTTCATTCTAAGTCACATGTTTACATTTCCAAGAACCAATGTTTAATTATTCTAAGGAGGAAACTATAAGGGAGCTGCTCACATTGTTTACACACAGGAAGTACACGAGTTGCCCTGACGGGGTGCATGCAGGGAGGAAAAGCAGAGAAGGGGCCAGAAATGGCTGGTACCCCGTCTAGTGGGTTCTCGTGACCAGCGCTTCCTGCGTCGAGTTTCCCGGGAAATTTTTCCACCGCAACCCCTAGCAATGACGACGCATTTTGAAAACCATCCACACAGAATACCAGAGTTGGACACAACTGTACATGCCAGAAATACTTGAAGGAAACACAACTAAAAAACATGCCATCTCGGGGACAAAAACATCCTTGAACCTCCTGTGCAAGCCCCTTTTAGTCTCAGAAAACAATAAAACAACAGCAGGTCCTGCCCTGGTCGGTGTGGCTCAGTCGGTTGGAACGCCGTCCTGTAACGGAAAGACTGCAGGTTCGATTCTGTGTCTGGGCACACACCTAGGTTGTGGGTTCGATTCCTGGCCCAGGTACATACGGTCCCTGGTCCCAGCTCAGGAGCCTATGACCCCCGGTCCAGGCATGGAGGCAACTGATTGATGCTTCTCTCTCATATCAATGTTCCTCTCCTTTTCTCTCCCCTTTCCCCTCTCTCTACAAGCAATGAAAAAATGTTCTCAGTTGGGGGTTGGGAGGCAGGGGGCGGGGAGGCAGGGAAGCAAGTCCTAATACACATCCACAATGAAGGTCTGGATTTTTTAAAAAGCCAAAAATGGTATAGTGGCATCTTACACCATGTAGCCATGGAAGAAATGTTTTTAAGAGTAAGAACTAAATCATCAGTAGCAATAACTCAGGTCCACTGTTATGCAATGAATTCATTGGTGTGGATTAAAAAAAAAAAAAAACCAAACACCACTCTCTCAATTAAATTTATAAGGAGATGGGACCACAAAATGAGGTCTGATTCCCGGGTGCCCAGATGTCGGGCAGTAGTTCCGAAGTGGCTGCTTACAATGTAACACAACTGCAACAGGCGGTTGTTCTCCGTCACTGTCATCTCTTCCAGGGACAAAGGGCTTCGATGCTGTACTAGGACATACAATAGAGTATGTCCTTCTCACGTCATCGTTCGTCTCAAATGTCCTAACACCCTTCATCTGAGGTTGGCGACCCAGGCAGAGGGCGTTAGACGAGGGAGGTGAAGCAAAGAAAACCCCCATATTATACATTTTCAAAAGGAAAAGAAACAAAAATGTCAACCAGAGGACATGATTCAGGGCAAAATTCTAGACATGACTGGGGAGTACGGTCTACCACCAGAGATCAGATTTTATTAAGGCTTTTGTTCTTAAATATGTCCTTAATTATGCATACTTTTCCCTCTAAGAAAGTTTGGTTATTTAGTCTTTTATGAATTCAACATTTCTTTTTCTTTTTTTCCTTATGTGGAGTTGCTGGGCAGATGTTTATGACCCCAGTTTTATGGTTTTGTTCATGGATCATCTTTAAGCTATTTTCGTATTCTCTCTGCGTCTTTCTCTAACAATTTCTTCTCTCTGGAACCAGACAAAGGGCCCCCGGAATTCAGTGACAGCCAACTACCACACTACACTACTTCAAGAGACACAATCAATGAAGCCAGCGCACAACCTGGCTCACCAAAAAGAAAAAAACATTGGGAAGTACTGAAGAAACAAAACAGCCCTGGCCACAGGTTCGATTCCTAGTCAGGGGGCTTACCAGAAGGCAACCAATCAAGTTTCTCCCTTGCCTCGATGTTTCTCTCCCTCTCTCTCTCCCCCGCCCCCACCCACCCATGCTTCTTCTCTTTCTAAAGGCAAAGAAGAAATGTGCTCAAGTGAGGAGAGAGAGAAAGAGAGAGAGAGAGAGAGTGCGCACACAGTATTTTGCAGACCATCTTTTGGATATGAATCCCATCCCCTTTATTGCTCAAGTAACTAAAACTACTTTGCAAAACCCCCTCTCGTTTTTAAACAGAGAGCTCCAGAGCCCTTGAGTTCGGGAACAGTTTGCTTTAGTTGATGGTTAGAGACGGTTAAAAATTCTTCAGTGCCACGTCTCACCCCCTACACTACGAGGCCACGAGACGGGGGCTGCCTCTGCTTAGTCCCACCTGCGGGTGCCCTCCCGCATCCCCCACCCAGCCGGTGCTCCCTCCGCAAGCCTTTCTGGCCAAATGAGTTAATTAGCCCTTCCGTTAGTTACTCTAAGACCTCCTTTCATTCTGAAATTCTAAAGCTCTCCATGAGACCGTCCTTCACGCTTTCACCTTCGAATAAAGAGAAAGACCAACAGCCAAGTGTGCATAAAAAAACATTATTATTGCCTCGTACCCTTGGTGCCAGCTTTCTCCAAATGCAGTTTTTAATCACAGTGCTTATGCAACTGAATAGCTGGGGACACACGTGGTCCCGAAACTTGGAGAACCCTGAGTGTCCACAACTTATCACCAAGACCATCACCCTCCAAAGACGACAAACACAGACGTCTGGTCCAAAGCCACGGCGCTGGAGCGCCATCCCGGCACAACAGCACCAGATGGGGAAGATAGAAGGCCCCTGTGCCTCATGCACGTGCCCAAATGGGACGCATGTGACAAAGGGGCTGACCTCGGCAGGCAAGGTGGCATTCAATGCCCACTCTGTGCAGAAACTGTCAATTCTGTTTTAAATTATGGTGACCAGCTAAAGGTCACAGGCCTAAAGTCAAAGAAGCTCTGCAGACACTAAGAAACCACAGGGAATAGGCTGCTTCTACTGGGTCCCCCAGCTGCGTTGAGAGGCTCAGGTGCCACAATTACACACCGTTGATGGGACGGTCAAGCGGGGGAAACCAAGGTCCTAACAGAGGAGCACCTCGTTTTCTGCCCATGGTGCGTAAAAGAGGCATGTGTATAGTCATTTCGAGAAGTTAAGTCATAACTAACTTAGGAAGTTAATTGTCAATTAGATGGAAAATTAGTCCACCTTGTAAAACCCACTGCGTGATGTAAAAAAACAATCCAAGTTAAGAAGTTCACACCATTCACTCTTCTAACAACAGCCAGACAAGTTTTGCTGAATTTTAATGGTAGATATTGGGAGCTCCATGTTGCCTTCTTAATTGTCCTAAGTAAAGAAGAAAGAGGGAAGAGGGAGGGTGTACTGAAAACCCACCAGCCTGTAGACCGCAGAAGAGAACTTGTTGGCTCTCCTGGAGAAGCATGAATTATAAAAGCATGTTCACCAAATACTTAGCACTCTACTTCTTTTTTCCAAAAGTTACTCCCATTGTGTCTTACAGTCTTTTCCTCGCACGGAGTGGATATCAAAGTCAAAGTTACCCCAAAAGACACAAAGGCGCTGTCGGTGGGAAATACGACAGCAAGAGACACCCAGGGCAGGAGTGTCTTTGTACTTGCAAAGCAAATCAGCTCCCCCGACGAGAGAACCGGCCCTCACCGCGCTTCGGCACGGCCGCTGGGGAGGACGGCGGAGCACGCCTGCACTTTCCTCCCGCCCGGTGCCTAGTGCCGGCGCCAGAGTTTAGAAAGCAAATCTGGACTTGGACTCACAGAAATAAATGTCCACAGGGACTCAAATTTTGTCAACTTTGGAAAGGCCTCCATGAGCTATGACCCCCCTCCACAGATCCCTGACTTCTTTGATTGCACCATGACGGGGTGGGGGCGTGGGTCTTGGTGCATCCACCAACTCCCAGCCTCCAGCTCTGACCAGACACATCGTCTTTCAGCTGCGGCTGCAGAACGGGCGTGGGCGGGGGCGGGGGGGAGCCAAGACTGGCCCCCCCGCAGGGAAAGTGCCCTGCCCTCCGCAGCCAGGAACGATTAGCCGAATTAGAACCGAGCGCCGTGCTTCACGCCACAGAGCCTTCTCCCAGAGCTGATGCTGCTCCCTACAAAGGGGAGGCCCCCCCCTCTGCGCTACGCCCCCCTCCCCGCCCTCCCTCGTATGGAGGCTGCTCACTGGGTTAGCAGACAGTCAATGACATTCATCTCCTAAGGGGTCTGAGGGCCTGAGGTTTTATATCATGCTTTAAATGACATCCACAGAAGTGCAGAACACGCCAGACGTGATGTGAATGTTTGCGTGGAGAGCAGACATGTAAGCAGCGAGGGGCTGGTTATTTCCGACAGGAAATGTCTGACACTAGCAAAGTAAATGGGAAGGGGTTTGGTCTCCACTGCAGGGAGGCGCCGGCGGCCTCTTCCTGTACGTGAGCATCCTTCCGAACCTGGGCAGCACCTGCGCAGGTGTGTGCGTGTGCGTGTTGCTGCAGAGGGTATGAGGAGCGCGTGCGTGAGGGGTCTTCTTCTAATCATGCGAGAATACACAGAAATCGGAAGTCCTCTGGCCTGGCTCTGCGTGAGCCCCCTTCTTTCTCTTCGTTCAGCCCAGGCGTCTGGGGGACTCCGCGCCCCGAGCATCACACGCTCCTCGGCTCACAGCCCTGAATCACCCAACCCCCGCTTTTGTCCCACCCCATCTCCTTCTCTGGCTGACCCCCTCACCTCCCTTCGATAAGGACCCTTGTCATTAGGTTGGGTTCCCCGGGAGGACCCAGAGTAACCCTCCCCACTTCAAGGCCCTTAACTTAATCACATCTGCGAAGCCTTCTTTGGCCCCGTAAGGTAACCTATGCCAGGCTCTGGGGTCAAGGCCTCACACGTCTATCGACGGGGGAGGGTGTCGTTATCTGACCTGCCCCACTCATGACTGACAAGTCAGTGGTGCCCGCAGAGCCCTCGGGAGGCAGGGCTTTCATTCAAACAAAAATAATTTCAATGTACTAATGGATACAATTAGGTTGAAGTATTTTTGATTCAATATTTTTTTATTACATGATGTCGGTCACCCCAAAATCCCTTTCTCTGCCTCAGCGACCCCACCCCTAAAGGCAGAAGCACCCCTCTTAGATCCGGAAATGCTGAGTTTGGCCTGATGAAGGCAACGCCTCAGATCACGGTATACACCCTTAGGCTGACGCGCCTCCCTTACGGCGGTGCTCTGCCTTCCGGGGCCGCAGTGGGCAGCTTCCCCGTCGCGGGGCAACAGCGGCAAATGACAAGCTTCTATAGATGTGTCACTCAGCAAACACCCACCCCCAGGCTCCGACTCGGCAAGGACATGGGTCAGCACCAAACGCGAGGGAAGTCCCTAGGGTGATCGAGGGCCTGGCCTAGCAGGGGAAAGAAAACGCACAGGAAAAAAAGATGAAAAGCAGCAAATGCCACAGTAAAAACGCAAAAACAGTGCCCTGGAGTCAGAGCCGACGGAGGGGGGCCAGGAGGCTCTTCAGACGATGACACCACAGTGAACAGGGCGCGGGGCTCAGCGAGCGCCACCGGCAAGCTTCCCGACGGACCCTCTCCAACGAGACGCGAGTGAATCGTGGGTCCCAGGGCGAGAAAATCCTCCCTCGGAACCTACGCATTTATCACTATGCCCGTTGTGTGTCCATGATAAACACGTCCAGTGTTTGTTTTTAAAAATCCAAATGTAGAGCAATGCACAAAAAGAAAATAAAAAGCCCATCACGCACCAAAACAAAACAAAACAAAACAAAACAAAACAAAACAAAAAAACCTAACACAAAACCCTACTCTTCCAGACACCGTTCCATGAAAATAAACCCAACCCCACAAGGTTTGGGATTTTTTGGTTCACTCACAAAAGTAAATGCAGCAAACTGAGACTGGGAAGCAGGGAAATGCTATTATAAATACCCCCAAGGACAGCAGAGGTGGCAAGTGATGGCGAGGAGGGGGCAGAAGGTCCGAGGCGGACCCCGCACTGCCCAGGCCCGTCCGCCGGAGCGGAGAGGAGCAGAGCTCGACAGCGGGCAGGGCGCTCCAGGCCTCCACAGCAGCGGGCGGGGCGTGTGGCGCAGCCACCAACGGGGACTGGGGCTCCTGGGGCAGTGTCGAGGTGGGGACTGAAAGCAAGTGAAAGCAGGCTCTCCCCCGTCAGCTTAGACTTCAGAGGAGAGAGCGTTTCCAAACGACGCCCAGCCAAAGCTGTTCGAACGAGAGTTTGGGCAACTCAGAGACTGTGTCAAGGATCCAGAGAGTTAAACCACACAGGTCTGCTTCCTCCTGGACGGCCGGGAGGAAGCCCCGCGCTGCGCTCAGGCAGCACAGCTCTGCTCTCAGCCCTCCCGCCAACTGCGCTGGGTGGCTTTGGGGGCGTCACCTCCCATCTTGGAGTTTCCATTTCTCCAGTGGGGGAAAGGGTTGAGCTACATCATCTTACAGGTCCTTCCAAGTTCTGACAGCGTATATTTCGTGAATAACTTGTCACCATCACACCTAAACAGAATTCCAATCACACATTCCAGCCCTTATCACGACGTATAGCTCTGTGGTTGCCTCATCTCCAGAAATGGTCACGTGTGAAGTCAACAAAAAGGAAAGAAGGAAGCAAACTCAGGGGAAAGAGGAGGGGGTAGGGAAAAGTTCCCTTCCCTCAGCACAGACAGACGGAGCCCCAAACAGAACGGACGCTGCCGTCTTTGGGCCTCTGCTGTCGCTGGAAGCGCGTGTTCTCCAGCGGCTACGAACGGCTAAAAGGCACAAGGCAGCGGTAAAATAAATATGTCAAACAGCCTGGGAACAGCCCACGACTGTTCCCGAGCCGGAGGCCTTGGAGGCCGGCCCAGGTGAACTCCCTGTGGCCTCAGGTGTGCCTCCCAAGTCTTGGCCTCTCGGTGTACAAGGGCCTCAGAGACGTAATTCCTGAGTGTTTTTACGTCAACCTGACTCTCCTCAGGGAAAAGGTGCCCTAAGCCCGGCGTGGCTGAGATTTGGGAAGGGCAGGAGAGGATTCCTCCTCCAGGTGCTTCCCCAGGCAGCTGGGTGCTGGTGGGGCGCCGGCCGAGGGCGATCTGCCCTGGGTGAGGCATTAACGAGTCCGCGGCCGAGGACCAAGTCCCGCGCTGGAACGGCCTGTCATTGATTCTTCTCCTCGATCTGAGCTGTCCCTCATTCCACCCCAGCCCACACCCACGACGGCGTCAAACACCCCCTTACGCACCCTTCCCTCTTGTCACAGCCCTTGGACTAGGAGAGTCTGCCTGTTGCTCATTGACACAGGTCAAGGAGGTGTCTGGTTCCTCAGAATAAGGTTGGCAAACTCTGTGGACGGCGCTTTGAGAGGCCACTGACACCAAAGTGCTCAGGCTCTGGGGTCACGAAAAAACAGGACAAGGCGGACCTTGTGGGAGCAGCAGGCGGCGGAGGGCAGAGCAAGGCCGCGGTCCTGCCGGCCCCGCTCCAGCCACGGCCCCGCTCGCTCAGCGTGTGGGGGATAAAGGCCAGACCACCGCTGGTCATCCAAGTGACACTCTCGGGGAGTCAATCTTCCAGGAGACTGGTCCACGGGGTTCCTTCCCAACTAAGCGACCCTGTTACTTCAAGCCATCACTTTGCTCCCTTTCTGAGCGACTACAGAAGAGGGTGCAGGGTGCAGGGCGCAGACTGGCAAGAAAGGCCGCCCCACCGCAGCGCCCTCCGGCAGCCACAAAACCTCACCTGGATTTCTGATAAAGATGAAATAAGAAGTGCCCGGTTAGAGTAGAATTCCGGATAAAGAACCCACGCTTTTTTTTTTTTTAGCATAAGTATGTCCTGACTATTGCACTGAATACAAGTATACTAAAAATTTTTTTCTTGGGGATCTGAAGTCCAGATTTAACTCTTTCATGGAGCATAGTTATACTAAAACTGTACTCATTGTTTATATGAAAATCAATTGCAAGTGGGTGTCCTTTTATATGTTAAATCTGGTAACCCCACCCCGATCCTTTCAGTGTTCCTCCACTCTAATCTACAAGAAAAAAATTGCTGCTGGCAAAACAAAACTAACTGGGGAGGGATAGGGTTTGGAATCCATAGGCTAATTTTAAAAGGGAAGTTCTACAATAGCAAGGACAAATGATTTTAGAGATTATCACTGAACCCCTCCCCCAAATCGGTGTATCATTGAAATTAAAGGGTTTCCTATTATTATTTGAAACAAACAAAGACACTGGGGCAAGCAGAATGTAACTTCTTTTCAAAGTACTCTGAATATCAAATCATCTAATTAAAAAGGTGAAGGTAGATTAAAAGCATTTTTAAATGCTTAAATATTCTCCAACATTTAAAAAGTTTTCTACGACAGCTGACTGAGCCGCCTACGGCAGGTATAATTTTCAAGCTCACTGCTGGCATTCGGTGTTAGCACCCAGCGTTTTCCACTTGGATCACGCCTTTGGCCGAGAGTACGCGCGCTCCCGAAATGCGTCGCTGTTGGACCCAGAGCTCCCTGCAGACAATCAGCCCCCTTGGGCCACGGAAGGAAGGAGGGCCACGGACAGACAGCAAATAGGGCTGAGAGAAGACTTCAGGGAAGACCTGGGTCAGAGTAGCGTCGGGGTCAGGAGGGCGAGCTGGACGGCTTCCCAGCGCCACAGGTGCCCACAGCGCCGCTCTGTTCCTCCCGTATCGGTCAGCCGCACCTGCTCCCAACACCACACGCTCCGGGCAGGGGTCACCTGGAGACCACGCGCCTCTGCCTAATTCCGACACGGAGGAAGGAAGGCTTCCCCGTCCTGGGTCACGGGAACTGCCGGGGGTGCACAGTAATGTAAAAAGGGGGGGCCACAGACTGTAGGCACTTGAATTATAAACATGCAGCCCTTTACTCAGCAAGAAAAGGATTTATTTAACCCACTGATTGTTTTTTTAAGTGTTGGGCAGTGGCAATCGATCACGGACACTCTGCCCATGTAGAATTTCTGCCTGTTGCTCCGAGGAGCCTGCTGGGGGATCGGAAGCAACGGGCTGTGATTAAGAAATGACAGCAACGCCGAGCTGCTCCGGTGCCGGCCACAGCGCAAAGAGCTTGGCATCGGGTCCTCTCCTTTCCTCGCCACCTCGCCACTGTGAGTCCAAAAAATAAAGGAATCCTTACTGCTATTTCACCTCCCGGGAGGATGAAGTCAGCAGCAGCCAGGGGAGCCGCTCCCTGGGGATCCAGGCGCAGTCAACGGCAGGGATAGATAAGTTAGAGCCACACTCTTCCCCCTGGGCAGATACTCGGGCCCAGACTTACGGACACGTGTTCTGGGTGGCAGTAACGGCGCGACCTTTGACACAGTAAATGGAGGAAACGCCCTCAAATTCCCCTGGCACTGTTATACAATGACGCTAGATCATCTCCACAAACTTCCCCCATCCAACGCTGCCAGCTCTATTCAGTGGGACCCAGAGCTCCTGAGAGCAGCGATGCCCAGTCCCATGACACCTTCCTGATACCTCTCAGGGGTGGGGAGAGTCAGGGACTTCCTCAAGGCTGCGCAGCTAGAACTCAGATTCTGAGCTTTCAACTGCACATCCGGGGCCAGTCACGGGTAAACGGATGCTGGACCCAGGATCTCTAACTTATGTGACAATGTTGCAAGTCAGTGGACACAAAAACACCCAGGTTACACACTCGGCTGCAACGCACCGGTTATGAATGCGCAGGTTTGTCAAACGGGTTCTTTCTCCCTCGTCAAAAAAGAACACAGATGACAATTCGGGCTCAGTAGCTGGGTTTTGAGAATTAGGTGGCGGTGCCGATGCCAGGACGTAAGCCTGGCGTGCGTGTGCATGTGCGTGTGTAGTATCCCTGCAATTGCTGACTTTGGGCGAGACCTGTCCCTTCCCAGCTCACCCCAAACAGCACCTCGGTCCTCCTGGCCCTTCAGAGGACACAGAACAACTCAACAGAGCTGTGCTTGGCGAGTTCTGTGGAGCGAGACGCGTCATCGCTGCTACAGAAACCCAAGGAGCCTTATTCAGCCTAAGACTTCATTCATTTAGGGTTTCGGGTGGAGCCGAGCCCCTTTGGGGTTTAAAAGAATTGGCTAAGAAGATTCAGATTACGAGAGGACAATGAATCTCCCGTGGGGGACAAGCCGTTTAACCTGTTAAAGTCCTTACTGACCTAGGATCAATGAGGCAACTGCTAGTCATTCTCCTCTACGGCATTTCTTTCTTAACTGTAATCTTACTTCCCCTTCATTTGAGGACTCTTTCCCCCCCCCCCAATTTGCCTCAAAGACCAGCTCTGACGCGCAGGCAGCCACCGCCTCCCAAGCAAGTTATCCGGCAGGTCCTTCCAAAGGCCCCGTTCCCGGCTGTAGTAATTCTCTGTTTTCTGTTTAGGAGGAAGGAAATCTCTGGAAAAGCAGGGGGAGAATCGGGAGATTCTACCAGACTCAGGGCTGACGCGCCTTCTCCGCACAAGGCTTCCCACTACGGGCTGTGAAATACGGGTTGTGAAAAAGAGAGAAAGAAACGCAACCCAGCCCCTCTGCTCAGAGTGCCCCCGAGCCAAGGGACAGTGCGCTGTTCCAGGGGACAGGCCCGCAGGCCTTGAAGGGCTAGGGTGGGCCAGCACGCGGTTTCCGTCCTGTGGAGCCTTCCTGGGTGAACACACAGGCCACCCCGAGGACAGGGCTGTGTCTGTGGGCCTCTCAGTCTGCTCTGCAAGTCCCACCGCCCGACAGGGAACGCTGGACGCGCAGCCGGAGCTAGCACGGCTGCGACAGGCCATCGGCTTTGAAATGCTGACAGAATCACGCAGGCAAAAGAAGCAAAAAGACTGACTGTTGCCACCGAACAAAACAACCAAATTCTACGGTGTCAGATCCTGTCAAATGGTACGACAAAGTAAATCAGCTCAGTGACCGGCATTTTATGTAAAGAGCTGGAAACACATATCTTTAGCAAGAACTGGGTGCACTGCAACAAATACTTTAGGTTCAGGCATGTGCGTGTGCATGTGCGTGTGTGCATGTGTGTGTGAGAGAGACAGAGAGAGAGAGAGAGAGAGAAACTGGTCCGGGGGAAACATGTATTTCTTACTGAGGGTGGGGGGGACATGATATTAGAAGCTTGGAAAACGCTGTCTTAGGTTCAGTAGTAAACTCAGCTTGTGGCAATAACAGCAAAAGGGAGCCGCAAAAAAAGATTGTGACGCAAGAAAAGGCAAACAAAAATGAATAAAAATAAATACTTCCTCTTAAGAGCTGACCGTACAGTTCTCAGTCTTGACCCACAGCTTCGTTATTCTTGGCATGAATAACCCAACTAGCTGAGGAAACGACTGCAAAACACCTAAAAGATTTCAAATGCAGGTGGTTAGAAGGCACAGACCAAAAAAATAAATAACATCAAGTTTTGAAAGACAGGAAGCAACCTTCCCAAACCATAAAGACATTACTGGAATAAAATGTTTGTTTCCACATTAAAAAGCCTCGCAAGGGTAGACAATGCGTTCTGCAGAGCATGAAGGTGGCCTCTGGGATACCACGTGGGCAAATTGTCACGCAGGCCATGCCCAGGCGTGCAAGAATAAAACAGGGTCATTCCTTCTAAAGGACTAACACGTTTACCTTTTAATATACCTGACAATTAACATTTAACACAACTGACATGCTTAACACTGGGTAATATTTACTCAGTTTTTTAAAATCTACTAAATTGTTTACCTTTTGATATTTAGAGCAAATATCTTTATGACTTTGAAATAGCTAAGTTAACAAAGGAAGGGCTAGCTAATACCTTTACCCTAAATCCTTCCCAACGTTCATATGTACTTCCATGACCAACAAGTAAGACATGAAATGACTTCATGGTCACTGCTTCATTAACAAAAGTTAATTAGTGGAAGTTAATTGAGCGCCTACTAGGCAGCAGGAATAGCTCTAAGGGAAGGTAATGTAAGGTAAGCTGATTCAATCTGGTTTATTTTTAACCTACATAGAGGAAAACGTGATGTTAGACTTGGCAATAATCCCCTGGACGAGACACCAAAAACACAGAAAAACCAAAACAAAAAAAAAGATCAATTATACTTCATGAAAACTAAAAACTTTTTGCATCAAGGGATATTATCAACAGATTGAAAAGACAACCCACAAGATGGGAGAAGATATTTAAAAATCATGTACCTGATAAAGGATATTAACGTCCAGAATATAGTAAGAAAAACTACCGCTCAACGGCAGCAACAAAAACAAAACCACCACAAACCACCCCATTAAAAATGGCCAAAGAACTTGAAGACATGTTCCTCCAGGAAAAGATGCTCAACATCACTGCTCAGAGAAATATTTGCACATCATGAAACCACGGGGAGCTATGACTTCACGTCAAATAACAGGTGTTGGCGAGGATGTGGAGAAATTGGAACGCCTGTGCACTATTGGTGGGAATGGAAGATGGTACAGATGTAATGGAAAATGGTCTGGTGGTTCCTCAAAAAGTTAAAAATAGAACAATCATACGATCCAGCAAGTTTACTTTTCGGTATCTACCTAAAGAATAGAAAGCAGAGAGTCAGACAGATATTTACACACCGATAGTCGCTAGCATTATTCACAGCGGCCGAAAGGTGCAGGCCACCCAAACGTCCATCGACAGATGCGTGGAATGTAGCGTATATATCTAAGGAAATATTATTCCATTTCGAAAAGGAAGAACACTCTAACACATACTCCGACTTGGATGCCCACTGAAGACAGTGTTAAGTGAAGTAAGACAGCCACCAAAAAACCCCTGTATGAATTCACTTATACGCAGTACCTAGAGTAGCCAAATTCACAGAGGCAGAGAGGAGGAGGAGGAATTTCAGGGTCTAGAAGTAGGGGACGGGGAGTTAGTGGTTCATGAGCCAAGTTTCAGGGGTTTCCTGCAAGACGAAAAGAGATCTGGGGGTTGTGTGCAAATCCATGTGAATACATTCACCCTGCTGAAGTGTACACTTAAAAACGGTTACAACTGTGAATTTTGTGTGTGTTTTACCACAATATAAAAACATGCCCATCAGACAGTGCTTAGCCCGGGGTCTTCCGTACCGCAGCAGCCCCAAGGTGCTGGACTCCTCAAGTGCTTTCCGGAAGCCAAGCCCCGGGCTTTGCGGCCTCACACATTTCCTTCCAGAGAGCCGACCTGGAAGTTTCAACTCTTTAATTCATTGTCTATCCAAATAGCTTCATGAAAACATTTCCTCAAAACACAGAACAGGGCTGTTCTGTCTGCATCCCCTCAGCAACCCCCAGCTGCCCGCTCGGGGAGTGAGGGCGGGGCGGTGAAACCCCCGTGGGAAGAGTCACAGGGAGAACGGAGAAGGAGACGCCTTTTTCCCTTGAACGGTGTGACACTGGATTTTTTTTTTTCCTTGAGCCTGCAGAATATCACCCAGCGTGACGCAAAAGCTTCTTTACATCTGCCACCCTCTCTTCGCCCAGACAAGCCAGTTCCTGTGTAGTCTATTTTTATACTGATTATACCATGAACCCGGGTACGCCCGCTGCCAGAGGGTCACGGGACGCCACCCTTGGGCTGCGCCAAAGAAGCCATTTAGCCATTTTCACGCATAAGAAATGGGGGTGTTTCCAGAACTTGCGGAGGAATGAGTCCACTCTGCACTTGGAAGTAACTGAAGTTTAAATTCTGTTGCCACTTTTCTAGACCTGCGGCTCTGCACCGCACGTCCACATATATCCACCCTTATAGGGATGACCAGCTATGAAATGGCATCAGGAACCTCCGAAAGGTGATATAATATGGTTTATGATCGAAACTCTGGTGTCCTTCAGATTTTAGAGGAAACCGATGAAGCGGGAGGACAGGAGTTCCTACATCGGGTGGATCCTCGATATTCAGGGTAGTTCTGTTCTACAGTCGCCTGGCACACTGACTCGGCAAACACTGCGCCACGGTTACCAGGAGCAATGCAGGGGGAGGGCACAACATCTCAGTCAGCTGATCAACACCTAGCCACGTTTTACGTGAGTTTCTGTTTAAACACGCCTTCTTTGTGCCTTGGCTGGAGTGGCTCAGCGGACTGAGCCTCGGCCTGTGAACCAAAGGGTCTCCTGTTGGATTCCCGGTCAGGGCACAGGCCTCGGCTGTGGGCCAGGTCCCCAGTCGGGGGCGCTCGAGAGGCAACCGCACCTCCATGTTTCTCTCCCTCTCTACCTTCCCTTCTCTAAAAATAAACAAAATCCTTAAATAATAAAAATAAAAATGCCTCATCTGAGAGAGGCTGTACACTCATGCGCGTGGCACTGACAGCAGATAGCGCTGTAACTCAGGACTGAGGGATCTTGCCGGACCTTCACTTTCTGGCCCTTCGGAGCAGAAGACAGAAGACGGGCAGGAGGCGGCAGGTCGGCACTGAGCTTGTGCAGCCAGTAGACGGAAGTTGGGAGTTGGAGGTTCGAGTACTGAGGGGAGGCTGTGCAGGGGTCAAGAAAGGCCTCCAGGGACTGTCCAGGGCCACGGCGATGCCATTGAGTTTTGCAATGCAGTTTCCATGGGGCGTGAGGCCTCGCTGCCCGGGCAACGGAGCCTGAGCCTTGGGGAAACTCCGCCCTGGGCGCTGCCACAAGGCCCGGGCAGCCCCCCTCCCCCCCCCACCCCCGCCCCTCCCCGGCCAGCCCCGGACCAAAATGGCAGCAGTAGGGGAAGCGCTGACATTGAGGGCCGGCAAAGTTAGCAAGGTCACTGGATACAGGAAAAAGCCCTTCTACCCACTCTGGTTACCATGTTCGTTGGGGCAGGCACATGCTCCAAAGAAGTCAAAATAGCCCAGGGGGAGACGCTGGGACAGAGAGGCCTGTCCGTCTAGCCTGGGGGAAGCAGGGATTGGCTGGGAGATGGACCCACCCAAAGCCTGCAAACTTGGGAAGTTGATTGGTCACTCTGGGAAAGCACCTGGTCGTCCCACATCCAAGCTAATGTAATCCCAGGGGCACAAAGAAACACTCTCGGCTTGGCTCTCCTGCTGATAGCAGGCATGTTCGTGACCTGCACTTGGGCAGTGCGCTGACCTCCCTCTCCATGGGCCACAGTGGCCTTAGTAGCCACAGGGCCCACAGCCTCCAGAGGGGAGTCTCTCTCTCTCCCCTCCCGCACCTGGGAAACAAACTCACCGGTGCGTTCCTGTGCCACATGGGTCCCCCAAGCAAGGGCGCCTGGAATGGACAGCGGCTGGGAACGAGCTAAGCTGCAGGGCGGCTGCCTAGGCTCCAGGGGACAGTACTTTAAAATGGGGCAGGAGCCCTGGCACTGGCTCTTGTCCAGGTCTTGCTGAGGACGCTGCCCGCGGTCTGCGTTGGGCCGGGATGCGCTCGGGGAGCGGGGGGACCACCTTTCTGCCAGACCGCGCAGCGGCCGAATAAAACGTCTTCCCTTTCCCATCAGCACCCGACTCGCGAGTTACGCTTTTGTGGCAGCAGGCAGGCGAACTCCCCTTTTTGGATCGGTAACACTTAAGGCAAAAAATTAAAAGAAAAAGGCGAATCACCAACAAAAAGTACAAAAGTGTCAAACCTGCATCAGGACTGAAAAAGGGTGACTGGTTACAGTAGAAGAGCTGACTCAAGGAGAGAGGACGTGGTCTTGTCTGACCTCAGCCTCCAGCCACTCAAATTTCTCAATGCTCTACACACCTGCCGATGACCCCAAAAGCACCGTGAATATGGATTTGGGGGTTACAAATAAATCTTAGCAGGTAGGAGAACTCATGGATAAGTTCACCAACGCAGAACCCTCAGTTAATGAAGGTCAACTGTATTAGCCAACTGGGGAACTTCTCTTGACTTACTGCTTAAAGTAATAAATATGACGTCTATTTAAACTTGAAAATTCAAGGATTCTGAGCTGCACATACTGCACACAAGTGACTATCCCCCCCGGGGGGGGGGGGCGTGGAGGAGAAATGCTCTCCCAAAAGCTTCAGGCTGAGCTGAGCACTGTGCAAATTGTTGGCCGCTGCGGACCCAGCAGCCTTGACTACCAGCATCTCCCACCTCCACCCTGCTCGACTGTGATCCCATCCCAGCTGCCTGTTGACCGCCCCCCCCCCCACGGACTTCCCTACCGTCTGCAGATGCGCTTCTCTGTCTGCTGAAGCCTTTCAAGCGCCATCTGCACAGAACTCCAAGTCAGAATTCACTGGCATTCTTTCACACTCCAACAAAGATAGCTCTGTTCTTACAATTTCATTTCCTCGTATATCCTCAAGATAAAAGTCAAGATTCAGGAATGCCCAGTTTTTTCCCACTTGCTATTCACGGCACCATGGACTGTCTTCCATCATAAAAATGGAAACATATGACAAACAGAATGTAACCAACGCAGGATCCTTGCGAAACAACAGGGATTTTTCCATCTCTGCAGCGTAGTGAAACCCCTGATTTATTGTTACTATATTCAGGCCGCCCTGAATTTTTGTGTGCTTCCTCCCTGAGGGAGAGAATGCTTGGGCCACAGGACAGGTGCCAGGTGCCCTGGGGGCGCATGGAAATCACAGGATTTCCTCAGAGCTGCCGAGGTCCCCAGCCCAACACTCTCTTGGACTGAAAGACGGAAGCATTTAAGACTGTCTTCTGGACAAGGAGCCATCTTTTTAAATAAAAGGTACTGGGATAACACGGGTGAATGACACTGCATCAGCTTCGGGGGTGCAGCTTTATGATACACTATCTGTACGCTCCACGGGTGACAAGCGTCGTCGCCTCCCGGCGCCGCGTACTTGACCCCCTTCGGGAGGAGCCAGTCTGGATTCTCCCAGCGCCCTCCCCCATCACAGCCATTGCGTGCTCAGCCCCGCCCTCTTCCCCGCTGTACACCAAAATAGGAAGCACGGCGCTCCAAAACTTCTGCTTTTTCAAAGCCTCAAAACCGGGTGCTTTTCAAAAGCCCTTTTTGATATCACAACTAAAAAAGCTGTCGAGCATTAAAGCTACGATTCATTCTGTTTAATCTTAAAAGCATGTGCCATTCTTAGTTACTTGCCTACTTTTAATATTCCCTCCCCGACATTTAACAGGCAAAGGAAAAGCGCCGGGCTGTGCTTGGATTGCACGCGGCCCGCTCTGCTCCTTCCCCGTCGCCAGCAGAATTCTGTGTCCCGGCCAAGCCCCAGGGCCTCTGCCTTTCCTGTTCTTGTTGTTTCCTTGAGTCAATTAATGTCAGGTGCAAATGCTTCAGATACACTGAATTAGGACATAGGAACTCCCCAGTCATCGCTGGAACCCATGTTCTCTTCCGAGTTCACAATGAAAAATAAATGAAACCTAAAATTACATTTACATCGGGAAGGTAGGTGGAAGTGTACGGTATGCATGGGGCTCGACCCCAGATGCCTGTGTTCGGGGGAGCTACAAAGGTTGGTTTGTATGTATTGTAAGTCTGTCTACTGGAACTGAGATGGAGCGCAGGGGACATCTGTCACACGTAGGCTAGGAAGTGGGCAGTTTTACAGGAAGCGCAGCCGGGAAGCTCTGCTTTGGTTCCTCCTCTTAGTTCCCCAGGGAAAGAAAATGTGTCACCCACGGTCCCGTTCATTCCAGTCCTCCCTAACGGAACACAGTCCTCCATGGGGTCTGGGAGACAAGGGCACAAAAGCACAGAAGACCAGGAGTGGTGCACCGGTAAACCTGCCGCGACCGGCGGGAAGAGCAAACCCCAGCCTGGCCGCCACGAAGACGGCAGCTGAGTAAAGAGGGTGAGCTCAGGCCACAGCAGGAGAAAACTCAGAGCTTGGAACGTGAGAGGACGTTACAGCGGTAAAACCGAAAACAGTGCTTATGGGACTTAAAGAAAAGGTATTCCTGGGACTCTGGAGGCAGGGACCGGAGAGCCTCCAATGCTGGAATCCATCACGTTTTCCTAAACCTTGTCCTTGTCGTTGGATCTTACCACACTCCTAACATTTCAGAGCGGGGTATGTTTTGTTTTCAGAAAGCACCAACTTGAAACTAGGGGTAGGCGTCTTTTTCATAGTTTGCAGCATTTCACACGATGCGGTGACTTTATTCATCAATGCTAAATAAGGCAGTCACATAAGACATTGTAAGAGCTCATTCAGTCAAATTGAGAAGCTCTAAATAGTAAATTCTACGGTAGCACCGGGGGCACCTGGGCCCGGTCCGGGTGCCCTGAACGTTCTCCCCGTCAAGGGCGCAGCGTGACAGGGACTTTCGGGGAGATGAACCACCGCGCATTATTTTGAAAGGGTCCCCGCACTGAATTTGCCTTTGGGTCAGCAACACTCACCAGAAAACAAGGTCCCCTGTCTCTCTTGCACTGACTTCCTTAAAAATCTCACCAGCGAATAGATTTTTTGAACAATTCCTTAATTAGCGTGGAAATTTATTACAGTGTTACGTTTATTTTAACTGATAAATACTCATTTCCCCTTTTCCCCCTCCCCTGAGATTAAGGAAGTGGCCAGCGCCAAACAGTGGGACTAGAGGGTAAGAAAGGGAAAGACAATGAATGTTGTGACGTGTTTTTTGGCATCAGACGGCCTGGGCTTCACTCTGCCTCTGCCACTTGCTGGCTGTGTGGGCTTGGCCAAGTTGCTCAGGCTCTCTGTGCATCGGTGAGGATAACAGCGGTTATTACCTCATGGGACCGTGAGACTTAAATGAGCCAACCAACTAGGTAAAGCACTTAAAACCGTCCCTGTGACATCGTAAACGCTCTACGAGGGTTAGCCCTTATTTATTATAATTAATTATAATTATAATATTATTTACATGACTGTGTCACTCCAAATCCTCCGCCATGTATTGTTACAATATTTCCTTCAAAACGATACCTTTAAATTTTACCCTATTGTATTAAAACTAGCCTTACCTAGAAAACGACGCATGACTTAAAAAAATACCTTACAAAAATATGTTTTTTCTCTGCTATTATTATGGGCCAACTGAACCAAAGCCACCACAATGACTGCATATGAAATCAAACCAGGGTGAGTGTAAAATCCAAAAACGCAAGCAAAGCAGCTGGTAGATGTTGGGAGTGAACTCGGGGGCCCCCGGGGGAAGGAAGTCCCACCCTCCCTGGACTGGAGGCAGGGGTCGAACAGCCTACGTCAGGGCGGACAGAGCCTGCCGCGAGGGCCCAGGTGTGCCCGCTGGTCTGCTCCTCGGCCACCGACACCCCAGCCTCAGGACCGGCCCACGGGACAAGTGTACCCAGAACCGCGCCTCCCTAATCTGAGACCGCGCTTTGTTCAGACCCCCAGGGATGGTGCTCGAAAGGTGCTTTGGTCGCCCCCACTCTAAGCCTCAGCGACTTTCCGCGTAGGCTCTTCACTTCCGCCCCTGCATTCCCCAGCATGAGAACAGGCTGCAGTTACCAAGTCCTAGGATGTGCAGGCACGTCTGAAGAATGGCATGTTCCTGGTAACAACATGTGTCTAATAAAAACAAAAACAAGAGGAAAACCCTCACATGACCTTTGTTTCGATTCTTGTTGCAAAATGTTTGAAGAGGCATCAGTAACTGTCATATTAAATAAATGGAAGTACTGAACACTGTTTAGTATTTTTTAATGACTCGAAGTCTAAACTTCCCGAGGGTTTGAAGAGAGCTGTAAATACGGGGTTAGAGGTGGGGGACGTGACTTCCACTGTGGAGGGAAGCAGGCAAGGCTGCTTTGACAAATTCGGGGCACGGGTCCGTGAGGGCACAAGGGGATTTGAGCAGGTGGGTGGGGGTGGGGCTGCGGTGTGGGGACAAGGGCACCAGAGTGCAAGTAATGTGCAGTCGGGGGTAGAGAAAAGCCACAAACTCACGGGAACCATAAACTCAAGAGTATGCTGGACGTGACGCGGGCCCACGTTTTCTGTACCAAAGCAGGAAGGGCACTGTGGGTCTAGAACAGGGTACAGGGCCAAACTCTAACTGCAAAACAGTCGGTCCCAGCACTGGGGAGCCTCCCCCATCGGCCAAGATGGCGGCAGGGGGAGGTCCTTACACCGCACGTGCGAAAAGTTACCAAGAGAGTTGGAGAGAAAACAAGCCTTCCCCTGCGCTCCATGCACCAGCATGGAGGCGGGCTGAAGGGAGCAGGGGACAGAGGCGCGTGCACCACGCAGGTCCAAGTGTGTCTAGCCTGGGGAGGGAGGGGCTGCTTGGGAGGTGGACCCACACAAAGCGCATGAAAATTTGGGAACTTGATCGATCATTTCAAGAAAATACCTGGTCCGCCCCAACACCCAAGCTAATAGAATCCCAGGGGAACAGAGGGGCTCTCTGGCTCATGACATGTGCTCACACTGTGCACCCGCCTGACCTCTCCATGGCCTTCGCAGCCACATGGCCGGGCCTCCAGGAGGGAGCCTCTCTCGCTCTCTCTCGACCACCTGGTGGTGCTCTCCCCTGTGCGGTCACACGCTGTCTCACCTGGGAGCACGCGACCATGTGGCCCCAGCAGCCGCGTGGCCCATGGTCTCGCAGGCTCCACACGCAGGGTCCGGGGGGAGCCCGAAATGGACAGCAGCCGGGGACACGCTAAGCTTCCTGGACGGGGACTAAGACCACTTAGCCGCCGCCTGTGAGCGCCAAAGGACCGTCCTTTAGAATGGAGCAGGAACTCCGGACGCTGGCTTTTGTCTGGGCCTGGCTGAGGACACAGCTGGGCTTTCTCCACGGCAGAAAGAGGAGCTGGGCTCGGAGGCGGCCGCCTGCCGTTCCCCCAGGTCACGCAGCCCCTGAGTAACACCTCATTCCTGTCGCACCAGCATCCGCCTCACAGGTTTGGCCTCTGTGGCGACAGGGAGCCGAGCCTCCGTTTTTGTCCAGTTACCAGGTCGCGGGGGGCCTCGCACAACACCCTCGGGAGTTTAGATTTTACCCCACACGCAGAAGGGAATCGCTACAGGCTGTTCAGCTCATAGGACAGACTGGGGAGAGGAGCCATGTGATCAGAGGTGGGGTTCAGAGCAATACCACTGGCCGAAACCTAAGCAGAGCGAGTAGGGCTAAGTACCATCGGAACGCACTTGCTAGGTACTTAACACACCCTACCCATTAAAGCACACTTTATAGATAAGAAACTGAGACATCGAGGGACGAAATAAGTTACCCAGATCAGTGGGACTCTCAGGTCCACTCGTGACAGCCACGGGGAACCCCATATCCCCATAAAGGACAGAGAGCCCTGTGAGGCACAGAGCTAGTGCTTCACAAACGTCAGCTCCTCCCTCCTTGCCGTTGCCCCTTCTGAACTGGAAGAGAGTCCAGAAGCTTAAAGGACGGAATGACACAGCGGCACGTATCACTGAGACACTGTCCCGGGCATTATATTTTCAGGGGCTGTAAGTGGTTCACTTGGGACACAGGCCCCCCAAAACCGCTGCCTGTACACATTGGCTTCACCCTGAGTCAGGAACGTCCCTGTTTTTAACAAAAATTAGCCATCCACATCAGGGGACCATCAATTTCCTATTCATGGGAGGCCTTCATGAGACGCTACACTTTAAAAACCGACCACACCAACCGAACCGTTTGTAAGGCCTCTGCGGCGCCGTGTGACGTTTGACCGGAAGGCTGGGGCCCAGAAAGGGCTGCCCGGTGGGAGGCGTTGCCCCCTGGCCTGCTTTTAAAATGCGATTCTGTTTTTGATTCAAATACCACGTGGCACCAGGGAAGCCTGCACATCAGAGCCCTTTTCCACCCAGTTCCCTTCCGAAGATCAAGAACCGTTCCAAGGGCGAGAGCTCATCCACAAATAGATGAAGGAACGCCTCTAATTTCTCACCTTGCAAATATCAGTGTCCGTGTTATTAGCCTAACGAAAGGAACTGAAGATAGAATTACGAGTAGAGAAGGGAAAGTGCAGTAAGAGAAGATAGCCCAGGCCCCGGTCCCCTGTGAACGACGCCTGTTCAAAACACCATTATCGCTTTCAAATTCTCACAGGGGAACCGAGGTGAAGAGCGGATCTGCCTAAAGGCCCGGGGCCTGCTCGGGGGGCCTTCGGCGGCCCCTTCCAGGCCTACCACGTCTCAGTTAATTAGATCTGCTAGACCCAGAGCTCTGCAAAATCCCAACTCTCATCTTAATTGCCTTCAGGAACCCAGTGGCCAGCCTTGGGCTCTCGCTGAATAAATGATACTTAAAAGTTAATGCTGGCAGCAGCCTCTCCTATTTATCAAGTGCACATTCAGTCATATTTCCTCTCTTTTTTTCCCCCCAAACTTGATGAAAGGATCCATTCCCTTATGCCTTTCCAGAAGGGAGTCACAATGAAGTCACAACAATCCTACTGGAATCGTTTCCATTCTAACAAATTAGATATTAATAAACGCTTATTCTTACGATTGGAGAAAGGAACGAATCCATTATGAAAATGAGTAGCACTCCCATGTGCTTATCAATGGCCTGTAAAGTAAATATTTTCAAGTGAAAGCTGTGTTTTCATACCCTAAAATTATTTCTAGCCTTTGGCATGGAGCCACAGCAAGTCAGTAATGTTGCCATTTATAGCAAAGTTTAGGCTAAGTTGCGTACACACAAAAGAATATACTTACTTGACATTTCAAGGCCACAGGGCCGACCAGAAGGCCCGGGCAGGAAGGGGCTTTGTCTAACTGTCACACCGAGCTCTGGGAAAGCAGGGGAGAGCCCACGTGTCCCCCAAGGCAGAGCCCACTCCAGAGAAAAACGCACAGGCCATGGGAAAGGAAGTTCAGAGAAGGCCGGCCAGCTCCTGAAAATGAGGGCACCCACTGACACCCACACCCACCTCCTCCTTCACCTGCAGCCAAACTAAGGACGCGGGAGAGAGGGAATCCCCCCAGCGTCTGAGAGAACAGCCACCTCCCCGGCAGACAATGCAGTCGCGGGTCCAGAAACCCGAAGGAGTTTCTGGCGAAGGAGGAAGGCTGGAATGGAAATAGACGAGCCTGTGCTAACAGTGTGCTGGGCTTCGAGAAGTTCCCGAAGCAGCCACACGGTCCCGGCTGCCAGATTTCACCGGCGAAGGAGGGCCAGACGGAAAGAAGAGCGCCCGTGACGGCGGCACCCTGTGTGCACACGGTCCTGCGGTGACAGGGGACCCGGGGAGCAGCAGGAGAGGAGCCAGGAAGGGATGGGAGGGGAGTGCTTGACGTCCCTTTCTGGTCTTGTATGAAATACGGAAGACGCTCTAATCCGAAGCTTACAGTAAAATCCCTATTCTTTCACTTTTTTACTCAGCGTCGCGGAGGCCTGGGTTTGAAGGAAACGTGCCTGAAAAGACAACATTCACTTAACCTCCTCTGCCCTGCCCTAAGAAAGATGAAAAGAAAGAATAACCTCCCCAATGGCCGCCTCATTGCCAGCTCTCAGGAGACACAGGGGCGAGGGGAAGCTGAGCGGCCCCGGGGAAACGGCCCACCAGGCGCATCCTCCGAGTGGGACCGTCCCCGAGGCAAGTGGCGGGACTCGTGCAACCGTCTGTCACAGGGAAAACTGACAGAGGCTCTCCACTCCGGAGTAAGTCAGACAGACCTTAGGGTCGTAACACGACTGTAAAGCAGGAGCACTGAGGCTCTCAGGAAAAACAGTAAATGGCTATAAAAGACATTTCGGAGTCAACTGGGGGAATCTGCCCCGGGACGGCATATCCGGTGTCAGGGGAGCACTGTTGTCAATCTTTGTATTTTTAAAATGTTGTTGGGGTTCGGGAGGAGAGTGTCCTTATTGTGAGAAGTTTAAGAAAGGAGGGGGTAATTTGCTTACCCCAATTTACCTGAAACTGTTCAGCAAAAAACACACACAGAGACAAAGCAAAGGTAGTAAAATATAGGCATGTTTGCTGTCCTAACCCTTTCCATTGCTCCGTGTTTGGAATTGTCGATCATCAAAAACTTGGAGGTGGGGGGGCAGGGCGTGGTGGGAGGAATGTTGCTAAGACCTAAAACATGTGAAAAGAAAGTAAATCTCTCTGTAAAGAAAACTAAAAGGCTGAACAAGGAAAGTCATGTGACCAGGAGAGACATTTAATCAGATGAATAGGTAACTTAGTTATCTCTGAAAGTTGCTCACCACTGTCAGTATCTCAGATGCCTAGGTGTTTTCCGCTACAATCTATCTCAGATTTACTATGTAGATAAAAAAACATTTTAGGATTTCACATGGTAGTAAAACTGTATGGTTCTGGTTTTCACCCTTTCAGGCAGAGCCAGTTGTAAACAGAAATTACTCCAAGATAAGTCAATCAGGGAAGACCAAATAATCCAGCATTTATAATTCATTCAAAGATACAGGACTGAATCTACCCATAAAGGAGAAACCCAGCCTCAAGTTTGCCTGTTCTGGGGATTTTCTCATATTAAACTGGATGTAAATAAAATGCAGTGTCGATAACCAGAGCCCTGCCATCCCTTCACCATGCTGTGGGGCCAAGAATGAAACGGCAACTCTAAGGGGAACTTCAGCGATGACGAGCAGGAAGCAGAGAGATGATTAATTTCACACACTGAGTATAATAATGCGATAATGCTTCTCACTGCTTCTCATTGCTCTCAAATCTGTGCTAAGATTCTAATTTCAAATTTACCTTATCACGGGTGTTAACAATAAGGTTGATTTGTTTCAATGTTCCACCAACAAATCAGTGACGTGATGAAATTCACCTCCAATATAAAACAACAACGATAACAATACACTACTCTGAAATTTGTCTCTAATTCCTAACCAATCCACACTGCCCCAGAGAGCCCTTACTAAGAGACCCATTCATTAATCAGGGACCTTCTAAGCTGGCTGGGGTCAAAGACTTCCACAGTGTGATCCAACGCGCTCATGATTTTTCTTCCAATCCTTCTGAAATGTCTGCACAGACTGCAACGGTGTCAGGGAGCATCCCCAGAGGCTGTCTCATCTGCCTTAATTCCTCAACGCCAAAAGTCAGTTCGCAAGCCTCCAGATTTCTTTCACGCCACCCGCACGACCATCTGCACACTCCGTCTGCGACGCAGCCCATCAGACCCCTGCAGAAGGCCCAGGGCGTGTCTGGGCACGGGGTTTTCCGTCCGAGAACCTGCGCGCCGTCCACTACAGAAGGTGGGACGCCTACGCGGGGTCTAGAACCCGGGAGCACGGCAACATGCAGCTTCGTCCCCGCAAGCAGCGCACTCAAACCGAGGTAAAACTCCGAGTGAGGCGAACCGCACCTGCACGAAACGTGTGGCAATCCCTTCTGCTTGGGGGGATACAAGGCTGGGAGGAGCTGCTCAGGACGACAAGAGCTGGCAAGGCCCTGCCCTGACCCCCAGCACCTACTGTTACCGATTCCTTAACCCAGGGAGGGAATTCAGGGAAGAAGCTGGCTGAACAAACAACAACAACAGAAAGTGACGCTCTTCGCCCTTGCGGGGGCTGTTCTTGGCTACGAGCAAGCGACGCGCAGCCTGCGACCCCACACGCAGCCCTTCCTAAGATCTTCCTGGGCAACAGTTAGATCGCTGACTTGAGGATGATGTCCATGCCGACTGGCCTTCCTCCCTGCCCGTCTGCTCTCTTCCCCTCGGTCTCTTTAGTTTTACAACCGTTTATTTTGTATCTCCTACAAATCAACTTATTTCTAGATGCTAGACTATCAGGAAATGTTTTCTCTGGTGAAAAGAACGCGTTTTTCAAGTTTGAAAACACGGTATGAGAAGTAAAAATCGATCTGAGAGTGCGGCTTTGCTCCCGGCCCGAGAACTGGGAGACCACAGAGTCACGAATGTTCCCCAGGGGGACACCTGCGAAGCACAGCGGGACCCGAACGTGTGGTTTAGGCTGAAAAGGGGGGAAAAAAAAAGGAACATTTACAAAGACTTAAACCCCAGTCTTTGTGGTCTGCTTCCCCCAGCTGGTAAGGGTTTCTTGGTACTGCAATTACATTCATCATTCCGAATTCCTGGGGGGGAAATGACAATGTGTATTCTTATCCCAGTAAATCCACTTACAACCGAAAAGGCGGAAAGACGTAACCTAAAGAATGAAAATGACTTGAGTGAATAATACGTATGTCGCTAAAGCAGAGTCGGGGCAGTAATTTCAGGTTACACGCATTTCTCCAAAACTGCAGCCAGTGACAGAAATGCTGAGCGCAGTCGGGGCAGACAACCACGTGTCGGCTGCTTTTGAAACATCTGACTTAGCCAGCAGGTCCAAAATGTCTTGAAATCTATTTCAGAAATTCTACCAGCTTGTTCCTTCTCATTTCCCTGCTAATCATAAAAGGAAAAAAACATCTGTTCGCTTCACAAGTCAGAAATGTTTCCAGGTACCTATGAAAAAAAAGCAGTTCCCTTAAAGGGCCACTTCTTGTCAGCGTCACTATGACCCCGTAAATTTCCCTCTGCTGTTCAGTAGTGCATCCCACTGAAAATTCTCTGCAGAAGCTGCCTGAGAAAGGAGCTTGGAGAACAGACCACACCGTATTTCCCCACCAGTTCCCAGTCGACAAACAAATTCCACCCCGATCTGACATACAGCTTCGTCTCAGGAAGAGCCATTCTCTTTCGTAACACCATGGTGCTTTATAAAACATTCTTAAATAGACACCATGTGGGCTCTGACTATAAAATCGTCACCAGACTGAAACGGCCTTGTTAAAATTAAGAAGAAAAAACTGTTACATTCAGAGCACTTCAGAACAAATCTAAGGGACAAAACTCTTAACGGACCAAAGGGCACAGGGTGCACAGTTAAAAAGCGTCACAAGGGAAACACAGGGAGCAGGGACCTTCGCAGGCCCTGCAGGGCTGTGACAGAGACGGGAGGGACCATCGCGGCAGCGGCATCAGCCGCACAGACTACGCCACCCGGGCTGCACGGGAGGCGTGCCTGTCCTGGGACACCAGCAGCCGCAGCTTGCCCTGGCGCGCTGAGCGGCACTGTGCGCATGTGGCTGTGCACGCAAACGCTAAAGCACGGGCTCTGTTTAGCAGGCCGGGGTGGGGCCTGCAGGCTGCATTTCGCCCAAGCTCCCAGGTGATGCCAAAGCCACTGGTCCACGGACCACAGAACCACCTGCGAAAGTGGGCGTAACACAGGAGCTGCGAGAAGGAACTGAGGTGTGGAAAAATAACTTTCCGTTCCCTGGAAGAAAGCTACTACGTAACTACACCTAGAAGTGCCCCCTTTTGACGTTGTTGTGGCTGTTTTGCATTCCTTTTGCCCTTGGCCTTCCCACCTGGCCTCACCTGAAGCTCTTCCCTCAGATGCCTCAGGCGCAGTCAACACCATGTTCCACTTGCTGCACAGAGGTTTCGGGGGGCAGTGGGGTGGGTTGGGGCGAGAGACGGGAGGCAGGCTCCCCAGCTGCAGTGGGGGGCTCGCTGAGGCAGCAAAAGAGAGGAGGGGACTGAAGGAGGCACAGAACCTCCCTGCCAGGGTCTAAATGGCAGGAGGGAATTACACACGGACCCCTTTCTGGTACCACAATATCACAGTGGCCGTGTTCTGCTTGATTTCATTAAGCAAGGCCACGCTGCAACCCCGGGCGCTAACCCAGTGACGCGCTTATTAACAAAAGGAGGAGGTCCAGCCGCACACTGCACCGTCGTAAGTGTTGCCAAAATGCCGCGCTCCTGAGGATAACGGTCTACCATCCTCAGCCTCTATGCAGAAGTCCCTTTGCGACAGCATTATCAGGACTCGCCCAGCACCGCCAACTTGGGAATCTTTACCCATCCCCCTGTGCTCGGCTCCTCTGTGAGAACAAGAACTTTGTCCCCGAAAGCTCCGTCGCTCCTACCATCGCCACGATGCCCGCGGTGTGTCAGAAATGCCTTACAGGGGACAGGCTTCACCCCTCCGTCAGCGCTAATAACCCACATTTTACAGGATCAAGAGTGGCCAGAAGGGACTTTCCAGTTGGTCTCACAAACTAGTTCATCTTACAAGCCCTGCTGCGTCCACAGGGGACTCGCTGATTCACAGATCTGCCCCAGATCCAGTGTCGTCAACGGCAAAGCGAGTGCCTCGGGGCGGACAGTGGCAGGCACCGTCCCCCTCCCTCCCCGCCCCCCGTGCGGCCATGGCAGGGAGACGCAGGTTCCTTCAGCGTCTCAGCGGCTTTGCTGCTCTTGCCTCAAGGACTGGGGAGAAAGCAAATTACAAATTATACTTGGGACGATTTCATATCCTCATTCTAGTAACACATGCTTCTGGTAAAGGAGGCGGAAAGAGAAGGGCCCCAGAAGAAAGAGTAAGATAACCCAAGCTCTTTTTCTTATTTTCAAACTTTAGATGCTGCCTGTATAGTCAGGTTGCGCTGTGATGGCAAGAGATACCATTAGTTTTAAAACTCCTTTTTCATCGAAGACAGTCCAGTGAGGCTTTCCCAGAGCTAGCTCGCTGTCGGACAAGAATGTCTGAGCTCGGTGGGACTGGATTTTTACAAAATTGAAGGCAGTAGCAGGGGTGGGGGTGGGAGGGTCAGGGGTCGGGACAAACGCTGGGAAAAGGCCTCGGGCCAGAAACTCAACGTGCACGCCAAAATGCTCCGGGGTCCCTGGCCCTTCAGAGAGGTTTCAACCCCTCATGAAGCCATTTCCCAGGCCTGCCTTTCCCCGTGACAGGTGGTCAGTGTCCTGGAAACACCCCGCAGGTCCGCGAGGCTGACAGGTACGACGCCGTGGCCCTCGGGGTCGGCCACCTCAGGCTTCGCCGTCGGAAGCGGCCAGATGATGCACAATTGTGCAGCTCTTCCTGGGGCCAGACTTTCGTTCTCGACTGGCAATTATCCACGCTGCTTGGGGACCAAGTAGATGGCTCCCTTCGGGTGGGGTTACAGAAAAAGAAACTCAAAATGCAGAAGGTGGTGCAAAGGGAATTTAGGGACAAAAATGATTATTTGTTTTGTTGTGATTATGGCGATGTTATTACCACCTCTTTATTGTTCACATCATCAGAACAATGGTGATGAAGCAGAGAAAAGAAGCCTGTATTCAATGCAGCTGAAAAAGAGATTAATAGAAGGAAAAATAATTTTTCCCACTAGCTACACAGGCGGGTATAGATACAAAAACCACTGCCAAGAAAGAAAAATAAATAAGCAGAAGCAGAAAGAACGTAGCAATCAGCGAACACTGACATCTTGTTCCATGGAATTCTAAGAAGTCAAGTAGGGACTGTCCGTCCACTTTTCAGAGGGGTGGGGAGCTCTCTGATGAGTTAAAATAACGAACACTGGTGGCGGCTGGTCGCCAGAGCTAGAGCTGTAGTCCAGCGGTTCCTGGCGGGGGCGACCCAGTCTGCAAACCCTGCCGGCGACTGGCGCTGCAGCTGGGCCGCTGGCGGCACTCCGGCTCGGCGGAGTCGCCCAACCAGGCTTGCAAAAGAACAGTCCTTCGGCATATTTTGTTTTCATCGCAAGCTCTCCATACAAATTCTTGGCAACGCAGTCCTTTCCCTGAACAAAGCCGGTCATCCCCTCGCTGCCCAACCTACACAGCAAAGAACACATCTCAACCTTCTTCAAAGGAGCGCGCATTTTCATCAGCCTGAGGTGCGCTCGGCAAAGCCGGGCGGCTGCAGGGTGGCTTTACCAGCTACAATGAGTAGGAAAAGGAAGCGCAGGCCAGCCTCTCCTCCCCCGGGAGCTACCCCAGAGTCCTCATCCCTGTCCCTTCTAGAAGGAGGGCCAAGCCTTCAGGTTTCCAGCTCACGGGACATTAGCATCCAACTGCACTGTGTCCCCAAACCCAACCTAGTGATGGCCGGGCCGGCACCAGCGCTCTCAGATCAGCCACCAAGACGCTCGCGTGCTCCTGGGAGCCCCAAGGGACCAGCGTGCTAGTTCTGGACGGGGGACGAGAAGTGGAAAACCGGGATAGACTATCAGAGAAGAGGATCACATGGTACTTCCAGCTGAAATGCTGGTTCTTACCATCCAGAAAGGCACTCAGAGGGAATCCGGCTGCTAATGAGATGAGACCGACTTACTATTTGTACACGACCGGGCCCCAGCCTCTGTATTCTCCTCTGAGTTGCAACGAGATCTGCCAGGAGCCGCGACTCGCGTGCCATCCATCAGCGCTGCCATGCACTACAAACAGCAACGTTTACACAAGGGGCCACCCAGGCACCGTCTCAAGGGGACGCCCCTAAGGCTGGGTAGAGGGTGATGCCGACACTTGTGTACCACACGGGCATCCCAAAGCCTGCGTCCTCTCTGCCCTCCCCCGTGAAACACAGGCAGCCGCGGTGCAAGCTGACTTTGAAAGCCGAGTGGGGCCAGGAGATCTGAAGCGAGGGCTCCCTGTGCCCACCTCAGGCATCGCCCTGCCAGGAAATTCCAAGGCGATTCTGCGTGGGCACGTGGTTACGAAGGAGAGAAGAGGAACTCGCGTGAGGTTTTCATTTCAGCCTGAGGCAGAGGCTCCATCTCTGCAAACGAAAAGCAAAGTGGCAGCGAAGGGGGGTTGCACAGCTGGGGGGAGCCCCTCTCCTGGGTGCCCCAGGCCTTCTGTGTCACGGCGGCTGGGCCCAGGGGCGGGACGGAGGGGGGTGGGGTAGGAACACAGCCTGGGGTGGAGGGTAACTGCCACCTGAAAGCACAATCTCCTTCCTCCTCTTTTCCTTCCTTCCTTCCTTCCCTCCTTCCTCTGTGACTGTTGCTTCTCTTTGTTCATGCCTTTAGAGCAGCCAGGAAACAGTTCATTAGTGACAAAGAAAACGCTGGCAACCGCAATTTGCAAGAAGGAACTCAACAGCTTCTCTCATTCTACAAGAAAGCCGGTTGCTGTGTTGTCCTCTAGGAGAATTCGTTCATCTCCTTCGTTTACTCTTTCAACGTGACTGAGCATTCCGGGAGGCGGGCTTTCAGGGCGGTCCCCAAGGCAGCGGCCCCCCGGTCCATGTACCCTGTCTCATCCCCTCCCCCGGAATGCAGGAAGGACCCACGAGTATGATAGGATGCCGCTCCCACGGTGAGGTCATCTGGTATGGCAAAGGGAGTTCGCGAAAGTCGTTAAGGTCTCCAATAAGTTCACTCTGAGTTCACCCACAGGGACAGGATCCTCAGAGGGCCTGACCTAATCATGTAAACCTTTCCGAAGAGAAACTGGGACCCTCCTTTACAGGAAAAATAAAAAGTCACCATGAGTTCTACAACTGAATTCTGTCAGTTATCTCAAGAACTTGGAAGAGGACTCCCAGCCCCCGATGACAGCAGCCCCGGGCCACCACCTCGATGACATACAGCCTTGTGAGACCCAGAGCAGAGGGCCAAGGTAAAGAGGGCCCTTCCTCCTGACCTGGGAAAACGGCGAGGTAATAAATGGAGGTTGTTTTAAGCCCCAACTTCTTTTGTGGCAATTTCTTACAAGCGGTGGAAAACTGGCACGAATGTCGGCATGGGCATAGACGGTACTAAGGTGCTGGGGACAAAGAAACAGAGAAGAGTGATCGAATGAGGCGGCGGCGCCACAGGCTGAGTGCAGGCTGCCCTGGGCCCAGAGGAGGGAGGCTCCCATGGGTGCTAGGAGACGCTGAGAACGCCTACAGAGAGGCACGTGCTCCCGGACCTTCCCCCGGGTGCTTGAGCGGCCAGCACTTTGAGCTCAAAGCTCTCATCAGCCACAGCTTTGTGACCATGCGGTGGGAGCTCTTCCTGGCTCTCGAAACACACGCTGATCATCAGAACTAACACTGCCGTGCGCTCTGCCGAGTCCAGCAGCAGCAGCGAACTGCAGTCGGAACTCCGGGTTCTCAGAAGGAAGGGCGACCTTACATTATTCCATTGTTGCACTCAGGGATGCTAACACGATCCACACTGGCAGTCGGAATCCTGGACGCAAAAATAAGAGAAGGCCATTCCGACCGAGGGCCAGCACACTCGGGGAGCACCGCTGCCAAAACCTGCCGCCCCGCCGGGCCTTCCCGGGCCTCGTGTCTCCTGCTCAGGGAGGGGCTGCATGAACGCAAGGCCCGTGCCGCAGGCTTCGTCCGAGCGGCTCGGCCCTGGTCCGCAGCTCGCCTCCGGCTGCCATCTCTCTGGCTGCCGTCAGCACGTGCTGAGGGAATGCCGACCAACTACGTTTGTCCAGGCAGAAGAGGGGACGGAAATCCACTGCCAAACATAGAAATGCGTCCCAGAGTCAAATGCGGGCTGCTCTCAGGTGATGGGCTGTTCCGCAACACCTGGCCAGGGCTTCCTCCCTCCGCTCTGGAGTTCACGGTCACTGTCCAAACGTCCCAACAGACGGTCCTAGTTCACCAGACGCAGGAGCTCAAGGTCTCAGAGGCCCAAAAGGGTTTCCTGCAGGCATCTCAGACAACATTTAAATAGAGAGAAAGAAAATGCGATGTCCCTCAATATAAATGGGGCAACGGTGTCTGCATCAGCCAGTCCAATTTAAATAGATCCTATCATTCAATGCAACACATGAATCCCTAGGCGCACATTCACCTCCAGTTGTTTTTATGGCTCAAGAAGCTTTGCTGACAGTCAACCAAGAAGCTGAAACACTCGAGGCTGGAGCAGCGCTTTGAAAATCCCCGCCTGAGGACTTTTACAAGCAAGAATGAGGCCACCCCACCCTCTCCTTCCCAAACACACACGCCTGCAACTTTGGTTTTGCGGATGCGCGCTACCCAGCAAGCCGTCCTTCAGCTTCGAAGGAGGACCGTGCGCATGCGGAGCACAGGAATGGGAAGTGCACCCAAGCTCAGATCCAGCGCCCTAACCAAGGCCACACGGTGAGGGTTCTTTATTTAAATAACTGCACACACATCCTGTAGCTCTGTGAAGCAGAACCTTACAACAGGTCATCTTCACCGAGGTGTGGGGTGCAGAACTGAGCGTAAAACTCCACCGCTGTGCAGCTGCTGCCTGCAGCAGCGGCCCCAGTCCTCTGTGCTGGTGACCAGGGGGAGGAAGCAGAGGCAGGGAGCCAGCCCCTCCTCTGCCGCCCCCCCCCCCGCCCCCGCCCCCAGCAGGGCGGGCCAGTCATTCCCATGGCAGGGCAGGGATGGGGAGGACGCGCCCTAACAAGAGCTGCCGCGCTGCCGCCGAACGAGAGAAGGTGCTTCTGGTCCATCAGGCATTTTTTTTTTTTGGTCTGATTTTTTTTCAGTTCTCCTATTATCCATTGGCCAAAAGAACCTGTTATTGTAACATTCTGGAATCTATTTGTAAACATTTCGCGTAAACCTCATCCAAAGGCTAAGACTAAGCAGAGTCCTTATTACTACTGCCGCCAAAAAGAATGTTGCTGGCTGAATTTACCCAAACAGACAAGAAAAAGATGAAGCAAAACCAATAAATATCCCATACACCAAAATGAAAAAAAGATTTAAAAAAAGACAATTCTAAGCAACCAAAAGTAAACAAGTGAGTGTGTTGCATAATCAGTTTTAAGTGAACACGGGTTGACTGTTTAAAAATCTCAGTCATTAAAGTTTGTTGAACTTCCTTTTGAAAGCTTTAGAACATGCACATAATGGTTTCTAGGTCTGAAGAGAGGAAATAATTGAGATGGAAATGCCTTAAAAAGCAGGGGGGAGCTCATAAATAATTATTGGAAGTTTTCAAATGGACGATGCGGGAAAAGCCATCCTGTTTATCTGTCCATCGTACAACACGGCCTGAAAACGCCACTTCGTCCCTGACCGCGCCGTCCACAACAGTCCCCCCGGTTCCTTCCCTGCGTGTCCCCTGTCACCATCCGCCATTACCCAGCGCCAGCTTCTCCTCCACTAGACCCAGGGGCCTCTCCGTGAAGGCAGACACCCGCGTTTTGTTCGCCTCTGCACACGCCGCCTCCCGCCTGGAGCCTCCGCTGCGCATCGCTCACCCATTCATTCCTCCACTCACCTGTCGCGTTCAAATACACATGCAGCTCCCACCACGGGCCAGGCACTGTCCTGGGAACCAGGAAGACGAGTTACAAGACAAAAGGGAAAACAAGGTTTCTCTCAGCATTTGAGGATGGAAGGGGAGAAGGAAAAGAAGGAAGCAAACAGGTGAATAAGGAACAAATAATCGCTAACAAGTATTGAGCGTTGCTCCTATGTCAGGCTCTGGACTACCCTCCTCGCATACGTCACTCCCGAGAGCCCTCTGAAATAATGCTATGACCCCTTCTCCTCACAGGCGAGGAAACCAGAACACAGCGAGGTTACGGAACTGGCCCAAGATCACTAGGCCAGGAGGCGAAGGAGCAGGAGCCCCAACCTTGTCAGTGAGTTGCCAGGCCACTAGGCTCATCACACAGACAGAGATAAGCAGCAGGGAGGGGCGGGTTCATCAGCAGGTCGCATGCACTAGATAACAAGTAATTGTTGGATGAATGAAGAAAAAAACGACACAGCTCTTCCCAGTCCAGGAAGGGCGAGGTGTGAACGCAGAACTTTAAAAAGCTTCTTGGTCTTGCGATGTGTCACTACCTCCTATTACACAAGCCCCTATACAACACCTTCTCACTCTGCCTTCCGCCATTACCCCACCAGTTGGGAAGGTTTTTTCAAGATTTTTTCCTTTAATCAATGTAACGATAATGGTGGGTATAAACAGTGTTGCGAAACTATATGCCATCCTTTAAGAATCTTCACTCTACAGATTCACCCTGCTAAATACAATCTCCCTTACAGCACCCTGCTCTCCAGCGGCGCCCACGGCTTTCCTCTCTCCCTCATTCCTCCCCCCTCCTTCCTCCCTCCCATTTTATCTCTCACTGAGATCTCAGACACCATGGAAGATCCTAGGTGGTGTCCCAAATGAAAGTCCCGGAGCTGGCAGCTCTGCAGCGAGTTCCAGGCCAGCTCAGATACAATGATAAACGCATCTGGTCAGGGGATCTGGTCAGGGGATCTAATGACAGCCTCCCAGGAGCTGCTGCTGACCAGCGGCCAGGGGCAGAGAGCTGAAGTCCTCCGGTCGGCACGTGGCAAGCTCCAGACCAGGTGAGCAGCAAGCACCGAAGTCCGTCAGCAGCCAGCAGAGGCACTGGGGGGCGGGGGGCAGGGAGGGTGAGGAGCGCAGGGCATAAGAGACCGCGGGAGCAGGGAGACAGACGGACCAGCCAAGAGATATCCAGACGAATGACAGAGACGGATCCAAGTCCCCCGCACAGACTGGGATGGGGAGCAGCGAGAAGACCCCTCTTCTCCACAAAGGGACAGCACAGTGCAAAAAGCAGCCAGGACCAAAGTCATACGCGCAAACACACCTACACGAGCCAAGCGCCCTGTACTTAGAATGTGTTATTTTGATCACCACAGTCGTCCCATGAGATAAGTCTTATTATTTTCACTTTCAGATGAGAAATCAGGGTTCAGAAAGGTACATGAATTGCCCCAAGTCACCCAACGAGTAAGAGATGGACCCGGAATATGACCTCGATCTGTTGGACTCGAAGCCTATTACCTGAACAGCTACAATGGTTTGGACCCTCACAGACGGTGACAAGAAGAAGGGGATGGAAGCCAGTGAGCGGAACATGGTGATTTGAGCACTTTGGTATTTATTCTGGGTGGCCCTCACATCACGTACAATTCTGAGAAGCTCCAGAGCCTGAGGAGACAACACTCCTAGCACACCCTGAGAACACACAGTGCCCATAGCTAGCATTCTCCAGTGCCTGAGGGCACAAAGGGCCAGGTCTGGAAGCCAGAGTTGGTGCCCATCACTCAAGAGTTCACACCTGAGTCTCTTCTGGTACTCACGCTAACAAATCACATCACTGCAAATACCACCGACAACTAACTGTTCTTTCAGCACAGCCCACACAAATGCTCTGTGGATAAAAATGCACATAGAGGACACATCCCAAGGCCCAGGAACTACACCTGATGCAGACCTGTCCTCTTGCCGCACTAGGTGATTTGTAATAATGACTGAGGTGCACGACACCTAGAGAACATCTGTTTTCATTCACAAAATTCCAACACATTGGAACATTTTTAGAACATAAAAGAGTTCCTTTTTTGTTTGATTTTTTTTTTAAAGTTAACTACTCTGAAGGTGAGTCTACTGTGAATTTGAATGGTCTAGAAATCCATCAAGGAAGGGGGAGGGGGGGCAAGTGGTCATTAGCATTTAATTCTGCACCTGAGAAGGGCACTTAGGAGTGGGACATCAGCTGACTGGAGTAGGGTGACAACAAAGCAACTGCAAAATATTAGCATGAATCTCCCCAAGACTGACAGGGGGATTCAATGAGAGAACCTGCTTAATCTAACACAATACCTGATTCGATAAATAAAGCTATCATCACTGTTACTGTTATTATTAATTGGAGAAAAGACAGGAACCTAAAGAGCAGCTAAGGGTCAACTCAGTCCCTGAAAGCGCCTGTTAGCGCCAAAGCCTGAAGTTCAGAAAAGACAGAGGTGAGTGAGGCAGAGGCTGGGGTTGGGGACATCGCTGAGGAGACAGGAGCTGTAATTTGGGGGTGACTGACAGGGGTGGGAGAGCTGGAGTTTTTTTTTTTATTTTTCGGTACTTTGTTTGACTGTTTGATTTCGTTTGGCCAAAGCAGAGAGGCAAGGAAAGGTATGCTCAAAGGTGAAGTAGAGACACCTAACCAGAAACAGAGGGAACATTAAAGCAAAAGCCAGTGGGAGCCACAGAGGCCCATGAGGAGGGTGAGCGAGAAGCCCAATGGGATCGGCAGGGTGGCCCCCGATTCCAGAGGCCTGCTGGGTGCCCTGTCAGGCAGCTGACCCCAGGGCCAGGGGGATGGGCAGGAGAGCACCCTGCACCTGGCCCCGGGGCTACGGGATCCAGGGGTCCAGCCAAAGGGCTCAACGTTCTCCAGCACAAGGCACTTCTTTCTGAGGACAGCGTGCTCGGTGGGAAAGGCGAACACCTCCAGCAGACAGCTGGGGTTCAAACGGGCTCCCTCGCCTTCCATGTGGGGATATGGGCATCTGTGAGCCTCAGTTTCCGTACTCAGCAAACGGGAGGTAGATGACACCTACCTCAGAGGCCGAGGGGAAGGATGAGCTAAAGCCTGCAAAGTCTCTGACACCTGCAGGTGCTCAACACACGCTCAGGCCTCGGACTGCGCGAGCTAACACTGTCCCAGTGATCCCCGGACAGCTTGGCCTAGCACCCACTTTATCCGTCAGTAAGATAAAATGACCCTCATAAATAGAAGTAGAATATTTTATTAGTATGACTACATAGGCGGTGAACAAACTACGTCAAAACAGAAAAAAACAAAAATCAAAGAACCTGTCCACTAAAATGGAAATACAGGTCTTCTAATAGTAGGCATTGATTCTGCCATGTTCTGTGTTTTAAATTTAAAAGCTTGTCAATCAGGGATCCCGAGAATGCAGAGAGTTAAAAAGACAGTAGAGCTGTTCTACTTGGTAAGGCGAATAATGGGTATCTTTAGTCTACTGTATCAAGGTATAATTTATACACAACACAATGTACCCAACTGACGTGCAGAGTCCGACGGGTTTGGACCGACGCCCACGCCTGTGCCCTCGCCGCCCGCGCCTTCCCAGGCCCGGCGTCCTCCCTGTTCTCTGCCCCGATGTCTACTATACTATGGTTTTTAAATCATGGCTACATTTTGCATTACTCCTTTCTATGTATGCTTTATTCCATACTTTAAAAATGAACGCTGTACTTTGCCCGCTAAGATTAATGACAAATGCCGAAGACCTTCCCATGAGGGTTTCTTGGTACGAAAGTAAAAAAGGGAAACCAGCCAAGCATTGTCATTACTTCACTGGACAGCAGGAAGGACAGAGAGGACCAGAGTAAGCTGATCGATTCTGTCCCCTGATCTGACACTAACTGGCTGGGTGGCCTGAGCGAGTCACTTGTCTCCACTTTAGTTTACTCTTAAAAGATGGCGTCTATGGTCCCATAGGAATAAAGTGACCACATAATTTGTCACCCAAATCGGGATGTGTGAAAAGGAGGTGCTGTAATTCATTAGGCCCAGGCAAGAGGTACAAGCCAGACTGTCCCCAGCAAACCTGGACCCACGATGACACCACTTTTGAGCATCCTCTAAGAGCACCTCCTGTGACAGACAGCACTTCCTGTGACACCTGCAGTGACCGAAGGGCGTTGTATAGCATTATGAAACGCGATGACATCCATCTGGAAGCTGAAGACTGCCCTTCCGAGGTGACGGGGCTCGTTGGAGCCACGCGGTGTAAAGGGATCACGAGCAGGGCTCTGCCTGGCCGGCCGCCAGGAGACAGACAGGCTCTGAGACCCTGGGACACAGAGGGCACACACGGTGACCTGACACCACTTCGGAAGGACCCGGGCGTCCTGACTGTTAGCTGAGCTCGCCGATCTCCTCACTCCCTCTCAGAGAGGCGGACGTTAAGGACTCTAGCAGGGCAGTTACCTCGGAACTCCCACTGTGCAAATATCCCGTTGAGATACCAAGTCTTTATCTTAACCTACTGATTCCCAGGACTTTGCCGGTGGGAGCGGGGAGCAACAGCAAGTCTTCAGCTGCCCATGAACCTCATGAAATAGGTCGGCCTTCGGCACACCAACACTCATAATGTTAGAGCACGGCACCCTCCAAAGTAGTGCATGGATATAAGAAAGTATTAATTGCAAATACATGAACAAAACCACAGCTAAGCGTTTATTACAAGACTGTAACCACTGGAATGCCTGGTACGACTAAAATCGGCTTTGATGTAATCAGGCTTTCTAAAGACCAGGAGAAAACACGTAATTGCCTTAAATCTCACACAGAGATCATCATCCTCACCTCCAAGGGAAGTGCACAAAGATCTCGTTGCCTTCCACTGTGCAGATTCCTCTGAAGTCTATCAATTTACATAAACAGGAAAAAAAATTTGGTTATTTATTCATAAACCATGTTGCCACTTTAGTCAAAATGGGCTGCTGTGGTACTTCATTGAGAAAATTGTAAAAGCAACTCCTTAATGCATTCAAAGATCTTTGTCACATAATAGAATGCATTTTTATATATCAAATCAATGATAACCACCTAATAAAATAGCTTGTAGAATGTAAGCACTTGTATTATATTACAAAGGCAATATTCTAAGAAGTAAACTTGGTTCCTTTCTCAAGGGAGGGAATAAAACCTAATGAACTATAAACAGGTTGTTTATTTCAGTGACACATCCTAAGGTCTAACAGAATTTTATACCAAAAATAAAAACCAAAATGTGTATTTGCATTTTTAAATAACAGACGCCGTGGAGAATTTCTGAAACGGTTCACCGTCGCTGGCTTTAAAACACAGTTCTTGGACATGGGGCCGCTCACAAGCAGCGAGGACCAGGACTGAGGTCCTGTGCACACACCTGGGCCCCACATCCGCGTTTGGAGGAGTGGAGGAAGTGGCAGGAGTCCAGACACACCAAGATCTCTCTGCTCCTCAACCTCTGAGTCACCCGAGGACGGCTGTCAAGGTGCTCGGGGCTCCGTTCCCATTGCAACACATCTGCAGGCCCGAGCCTCGGGCTCTAAACCTGTGCTGCTGCAACAGAGCGCAGCAGGGACCCGGGCGCTTCCCCGAGAGCTCGGCTTCGAATTCGGACTCTGTCTTCACCAGACGTGCTCAGACTTCCTCAATGACACGCTCCCTTCCGCGACAAGGACACACCTGCCCGCCCTGCAGGATGGCTGTGAGGAATGAATGAGGAAACATCCGGAAGGACCCTGGACCTAGACGGTCCCTTATCAGCACCTTCAGAGTGATATGAAGCTAGTCACAAAGCTTTCGATGAACTAAGGTCTGATTGAAGTTGACAATAAAAGCCGGGTGCCAGAAAAACAGTGAGAAGTTTAAATCTATAGATGTGTTCTTCAGTCTTTGCCTCCTCGTGGATATTTTCCCACTTCTGACAGAAAAATGATAAGCTATACGTCTTCAGAGCAGTTGCCAGGAATGGAAAAAGAGTCACAAAATTGTTCTTTGCCAAGAGCATAAAAAAGAGATTGACTGATTGATCTTCATCTGGATACGCTTCTACATCCATGGCAGGGGCCTGCAGAGGGCGGGGAGCCCCGTGAGGCCCGCGCCCTCCTTGCCCAGGCCTGGATCTCCTGGCCTGGATTCTCCCGTACCCTTCCCCTGAGCACGCAGTGCGGCACCAGGACGCGGCTCCCCAGTCTCCACTACGACTGCCCCGCCTCCTCCTCCTCCCTCAGCCTTGTCCTCCTCAAGGTGTCCCTGTCCGGGTGAAACCTAATCAGACCTAAGGACACCGTCATACTGAAGACTGCACAGAGATCCGATAAAAATTCAGAACATGCTGTCCTGCTCAGCCATTTACTAGCGACATAACCCAAAGAAAGCCGTTCCACCGTCCTGGTTAGGTAGCTGGGATACTAAAAACCCTCCTACATACACCGCTATCCTCTGAAGACTTACAAGAGTCTATCACTTACACGCACTGACAGCATGGCTACTCGAGCTTTCTGGATATTAATATCATTTTATTAAGGACATACTACTTTCAGGAATCTAACGAGTTGTTTTGTGCCTTGTAAGACTGAATCTCTACGGTAAAGATAAGGGAGTTGAGTAATGGCGAAGGGCAAGGCCAAGCACTGGCCAAAGAAGCACTTTACACATACGTTCACTACCCGTCGTCCTATTATGATTATTACCCCCATTTCAGGACGAAGGGAACTAAAGCCCAGGGAGGTGAAGCACCAGCCCCGTCCTGGTGGAGCCGCAGCCTGTGCAGCTTGCCATGATTTATTTTTGCGTGGAAAACTAGCACACAAGGTCACGGGAATCCAGGAAGGCAAGTGGCGTCTACTCACCACTCTATTTATATATATAATTTTTTTTTAACTTATCCTCACCCAATGACATGCCTATTGATTTTAGAGGGAGAGGGAGAGAAACATCGATGGGTTGCCTCTCACATGCGCCCCAACTGGGGACTGAACCAGCAATCCAGGCATGTGCCCTGACCGGGAATCGAACCAGCAACCTTTCAGTATACGGTACAATGCTCCAACCCTCTGAGCCGCCCGGCCAGGGCTCTATGGATCACTCTCTCAGTCACAGCCTTACCTCTGCCTGCTGCCGCCCCTACCTCACGCCGTCACAACAACCCCGAGGAAGAGAGGCGTTTTGATTTATAACAAATCACACACCTGAACTTCAGAGAGAGTCAGTCACTTCTAACAGTAAAATCAGTAAATCGGGGAGATCATATGTGAAACATAAAAATGGAATAGAGAAAAGTTTAAATTCCCCCTGGCCACCCGCGGTGGGCATCTCCTGAGCCAGCCTCTCCTCAGCCTGGAGGCCCCACCGAGCCCCGGGTGACCCCGCCGAACCCAGTGCCCCCCCCCACCGCTCCCCCGCCAGTGAGAGGGGAGCTTCGGTCTGCTGGGCCCAGCGACCAAGGGTCCTGCAGGGCCAGAGGGGGCTTTCGGACCCTCGGTCGCAGTGGCTGGAGTGGAGAGAATTACCCCCGAGGGGCTTTATTCTCGGCCCGATGCCAAAGTCTCCATATTCAGAATTTGATGTTGGAACTGAGGTTGCGTTTTTCCAAAAAAGCCGTAAGAAATCACCCTTAACCCAAAGGCCCGCCTCTGCCACCGTTAAATCGAAGGCTGGTGAGAGAGCAAATGGGGAGCTCTCCCGCCTTTAGCTTCGATGTTACTGAGGGAAAGGGATGGCTCCCGGGGCCGGCCAAACACAGAGAGGGTTCTAAACTGGGGGAGCGTGAGGGAGTCGGGGCCCAGACGAGCCAGAGCCACCCGTTTTTAAGTGTGAAGGTGGCCCCTTCCCTGCGTCACGGCTCATTGCCATGCTCCCTAGCACTTACTGGGCCCAGGCAGGGACAGCATGAGCGCCGTGCAGGGTCCCCAGGGCGGGACATTGAACAGGGCAGGCTGGGGAAGGGCCACCTTGTCGGGGGAGCAGCTGGCGCTACCGGCTACCCCAGGGCTGAGTGCATGCTGGGCTGAACTGTGCCCCCATGAAGTCATGTTGAAGCCTTAACCCCTAGGACCTCGGACGACCCCTGCCTTTGGCACTCAGGCCTGGAAAGCAATCACAGAGGTCAGACGAGCTCCTAGGGGTGGGACTTCCTCCAATGTGACTGGAATCCGTACACAAAGATCTCTGGACCAGCAGAGATACCCGCGGAAAGGCCGTGGGAACACACAGTGAGCAGGCGACCGTCTGCAAGCCAGAGACAGATGCCTCTCGGGTGGAGAAACCAACCCGGCCGACCCCTTGGGCCCTCAGCCTCTAGAACCAGGAGAAATGAACTGCTGTGGGTTAAGCCACTCAGCCTGTGCGGTTTTGTTATGGTAGATAAGCAAACGAATACGGCGGGCAATGCTGAGAAGCAACAAAGATGCCAAATGAGAAACAATAAGGTCATTGCCGAGATGGCAGCAGGTGAGCCAAAGGTGCGCAGGTAGGAGCTTGTATCACGGGACGGCCAAGATGATGGACACTAGGAGCGGACTGCGAGCAGGAAGAGAAGACAGGACAATCCCCTGGTGCGCACCGAGTGTTTTCTGTGATAGCCAGAGAGGGCACATAAAACATAAGGAAAAACCCCTGCCTTGCCAGAGCGCACAGGCCAGTAAAGTCAGGAAGAGGCTACACATGGGAAAAGTACCAGCGGAGGAAGGCAGTAATTAACACAAACGCCACAAGGAAACAACGCAAATGTGCCTTCAGGCTGCGCCTGAGTCAGTGCTGGCTCTGCAGGGAGGGGCGGGCAGCCACCGGCCCTGCACCGGTGAGCGGCCTTGGCGACCAGGCGCGTGGGGCAGGCAGAATCTTACAGCGCAGGGGAGAGGAAGGGGGAAATGACCCAAAAAAGGGAATGGAAGGCCGTCTAGGGGAAGGCCGATCGGGCAGGCTGTGGACGATGCTGTCTTTGAACTTGCCCCCACTGCCCGCAGAGATAAAGCGAATCAAATCAGAGCCCGGCCACGGGAACCAGGTCAGGGTGCCGGTGCTGCTCCTAACGCTGCGCGCCACCAACACCAAAAACGGGAAGGAGGGTGAGAGAAAGACACCGTGCAGCGGAACTTCCTGTCTCGCCCTGCAAGGTTGGTGTCAAATACGAGGCCACAAGAGAAGTCAGAGGATTAAAAAAAAACTAAGATGGGGCTTGCTTCTTACCACCTGGAGAGAACGGTGAAGAAAAATTCAAGGCTCGCTGAGCTGGAGGGCTCCTGGCCCTGCTGTATCTTCAGGGGCTTAGGGCCCCTCTTGCAAACAGGCTGAGCAAACATCAAGGAAGATTCCAGAATGGTACAGCCTGACCCTGGTGACTTGAAAACGTCCTGGAACAGGACCAGGCACTATAAACTGAATGGCTCAGTGTCAACATCGTATTCACAGAGAAGCAATAATTTCTCAACCAACAAAAAAAAAGAAGAAGATGTCTGTTTTACAAATCAAACCCTGGTTCATCTCTGATTTGGTTTTCTTCTTCCCACCTCTATCCTCTTTTATGGCCATTGGACATAAGGAGAAATCAAGACTATAAAAGCATTTCCCTTCTGTTGCAAAGAGAAGCCAAATTCTCACAGTTCGTCAACCTTCTGTTCATGTAAACAATCTCACTTTATTTTTGAATTACTTTGTGGGAACAGATGGCTCCCAAATGTATGCCTTCTTACTAGAGTATATGAAAGCAATACTACCAAGCTCTAAAATTAAGATGAAGAAAATACAGGCACGCTTCAAGTCTGCATCTACATTGGGAGACCTAGTTTTCCTAAACTAAACTTACTTGGAATTTTGATCTTTCTTTTTAAACTCTTTTCTTTTGTTGCCTTTTTTAAAAATTTTATATGTATTTTTTAATTTTGGTTAAACAAAGTACATCACATACGTGCGCACGCGCACACACACACAGAAATCCTGAAATACAGCAACTGGTGCATAAAAACTTCCACGCAACAAAACACCAGTAGCAACAGCAGAGGCCTCCAGACTTCCTACATAAAGGCATCAGATATGTAAACATAGTTGGGTTTTATACCTCACCTTCTGAAACCTTTTATGATAGGTTATGATTTTATAATTTGAAATACGCACGGCAATTAACACCAACGTACCTGCATTCCAACCACTGAGACAACCATGGAGAGAGTTTGCAGGTGGGAATCCGGGTGGCATGACCGGATCCAAACCCACGCCCGATTCCCCAGAGGCTGCTCCACGGCAAAGGCTCATTTTCCAAACAGCTAAAGCCCATCGGGAAAGGAGCATCCAAACAGGTTCTGGTGACGCAGAGACAAAAGCTCGAGAGAGGCGCCCTAATGAGACCATAACTACCCTAAGTAAAGTTAATAGCATTTCTGCCACTTAAATGGCCAAATCTCTGGAAAAGCATCCTCAATATACTACCTGAGGAGTGAAGACTCTGGGGAGATATTCGGAGAAAGTACATGCCACCCAGCCTACACATAATAAGCCTTTATACCTCTGTCTACACAGCTATAACCATATAGGTCATCTCTATCAACAGATATAGATTAAATATACACAGACAGACATGAAAAGGGGGAAAAATAGAAAATAACACACAAAGTAAGGAAACAACTTAGGTCTAAGTAAGCAATGATGAAGTTAGGTAAAGAATACAAAAAGTCTGTAGACACCAGAAGGATAACAAGAGCAAAAAGCAATCAGTATCAATACGGATTTCAAAAGGTAAGATATCTATCTACTCTTCAAACGCTTACACCTGAGAATTGCTAAACCATAGCAGGGAAAATTTAAGTTTGCGGCAAAACACACAAAAAAATTTTGGTCACTTACTCAAAGTTGGAAATAGCAGCGTGTGCCAAAAATCAAGTAAGATGCTGCACTGGCTGACAAGCTATCCAGTAGCATCATGTCAACGATGAAGGTCAAGCCTCGGGCTCTCCTTTGTGGACCGGCACAGACCCAAACTCTCCAGGGGTCCTGCGGCCTATAATCGCGTCCTGCTATTCCAGAAACATGAGCAATGTGCTCCTGCCTTTTCCATAGAGAGCAGTCTGTCTTGTGGAGACCGTTTCCACCATCCACAGGCTCGTGGAGAAAGACATCTGAGCAGGATTCCAAGCCACCTTGATATTGTCTCGGTTGTTCTGCGGCTTTCACTTTTTGAAATCTCTACACCTTAATACGGAGGAAATTGACCAACAGCAGAAAAATAATGACGATAGGAAGGAAAAGGATGTGACTCACCGTTAGGGATGGAGAAGGACTTTGAGTACGTGTAATGAAAATAGGCATTGGTTCGGTAGTGAGTACCACAATAAACGATGGCTACACCAGTAACTAATAAACTTAATAGCAGAAAAATAATGTGAAACTAGATACAGCTAGACGTAACATTTTTAAGTGTGTGATTTCAAAAGTGTCATTACATTGTAATAAAAAATCTTTATAGCCAAGGCTATGGAGCAGAACACGTTTTTCAGAAAGAATCGATTTCTTTATCAACTCGCGTGTGAATTCTAATGACTAAAGAGCCCTAACATCCCGGGGACTCGTCGCTATAGAAAGGTACCGGGTTGGGGGAGGTCAGCCTCCAGGCGAAGAGACGGCGCACAAATCTCGGGGAAGATTCCTTGCGTGTGCGCAGACCTTTGAGAGCGCGAGCTCAGATGAGGGCATTGGTCCCCAGGCTGACAGATCACAGGCCTCAGTCAAAATCAGAGTCCCCATCATTTGGTGACAGTGCGGTGGGAGGAAGTAACCCAGGCATGAGCTTAAACGCCCTCTTATTGTTTTATTCACAGATCTCACACTGCCAGGTCCTCGGTCCACGTGTTTGAACTATCTTTCCATCCACAGAATGTTCACAGGCACTTCTACGCAAAATCTCTCCATCCTGCAAAACCTGGCCCAAATCCCCCCGGGGCTAAGACAGTGATAGCGTTTCCTAGCCAGCTTCACCGAAATGGCCTTTTGCTCTGAATTCTGCAAACAAGGTCTCTCCGCGGTGTCTGGCATCTCGCCTTGACCTGCCTGGTGGCTCCCACCGCCTCCTGAACTGTGCGCTTCTCCTTCGCTCCTGTCTGATCTCGCCCTCTACGCCTCCTGCCATCTCTGCACTCACACACGCAGGACCTCAGTGGGTGTTTTTCATGCTGCACGCCTGTACTCCCACGTGCATAAGCTCTTCATTTCCCAAACAGCCTCTCCTGCTTCCAGCCACCTCGAAAAGACCCTGGCAATACAGTGCACCCCTGTCCTTGACAAGTTCTGCACACTAAGTCCTTGGGATTCCCTTCTATTTTCCAGAACCTCTGAAATCAGCCAGAGACAGACACTTCCTTTTCGTGCTCACTTTTTTCAATCTACTTTATTTCAATTAGACAAACCCCCTTTCGAACCTCTTCATCCCAAAATGACACTACTTAATAAATCAGCAATAGGAGGGGGAAAAAAATGTTTGCTTTCCTGACACACACGTTGGTGCAGTACTTTTCATCAGGCTCAATGTTGTGCCGCTTCAAGCTGATTATTCATCATCGTTTGTGCTGTTGTTACAAGCCACCTCAAGTCACCCTTAACAGAGAGCAGCGTGTATGTTTCTAAAACAAAGGTGGTGTATCTGTACTATAACTCTTCCTACTGATCCTGCAAAATGAATTTCTTCATGACCTCCCCAACCCCCTCCAACCAGAACGAGAACTCCCCAAGGATGGACACAGGGATTCTCTGCCGGTCGCTGTTCTGTGCCTGGTGCCCAGAGCAGTGCCTGACACTCAGCGGCACTTGGCGGCTATTGAGCGGGTGAATGTTCGTTGAATGAATCCCCAGAGTCTGTTCCTCTCCACCTTTTCCCTGCTTAAAAGGAATATGGCCAGGCATGTAAATACTGAAGTGAAATCGTCAGGGTTCCAATCGCTGGCTCACCCTGTACGTGGGGGGCGGCTCCAGAGCGTCTTAGGCGACTTCTCCTCACCGCCATCCACCTCCGACGGTCAGCGAGGACAGGAAGAGGCGTCCACAGACGACTGTGAGCACTACCACAGGCAGCACAGCACACGAGCCCCTGACACCCCCAGAATGTGATTAACCAGTGTCACCCCCATAGATTCAATAAAAAGGAAGCAAGCACAGGTTTTTCTTGAAGTAATGCCTACGCCGCCGATACACCAAGTTGACCCAACTTTGGAAATAAAGGGCAGCGTAACTGAAGTAGAGGAACAACTTTCAAGCCCCCACCCCCCACTGAACGTACAAACACATGTCACTACTTTCATGCCAGCTCCATTTTCTGCAGCCATATCCCACCCTCCCATAGTTCCATACCCTCCACGGCAAAAAGGAAGTAGAACAGATTTTTTTTTTAACGTTTGTGATTCAGGCAATTCTTGGAATAGCTAAGAGGCCCTATCAAGAGACTCCCCAGCTGCTGACAGCTCCACTCTGGAAATTTCCTCCTTTTTTGCCTATTCCTGACTGTCCCCACATCCAAATTACAAAGTTTAATGACCCCAAAGAACCCTTTTTGCCTCTGGCACTCAGAACTCTGTTTAAATATATTCCTTGGGACTCTTGATAAATGATTATTGAATTAAAGGGAGAGAGGGGAATAAAAGCACTGGAAATCTAGCTCCAAACGTCAACTGCCTCCTCCCCTGACCGGTCTCCTTCCTTCCCCCACAAGAGGGAACTGGGAGATCTGGAGCCCAGAGTCCATCCAGAATCCAGGGGGTCAGGCACTGGGCTCACGAGGTGCTGATAGCCACAAGGTCTGGGCAGTGGTTCCAAAACGGGGCACTGGCAAATGCTGGGTGCTGGCCAAGATGAAAACCCTTCCCTCCACCCCCCTCCGGGAGCTGAACCGGATGGTAGAAAACCAAGTTGAGTTCTGCAGGGATCCCAAGGCCCGATTCGCGTTCCACCGCCCTCCTTCCTGTTTATAGATCCCGCTGCAGGAACTCCAACCACCAAAGAGAAAGCAGACGTCTCAGAAGTATGTCAACACATGACATAACTTGAAAAAGCTGGCTGCTCATTGGCGCGAGTTATGACTTGCCCAGCTCACGCAGGAAAACCGGCCCACTTTAATTACTTTTCTTTTACTATGCCATGCCGTCCCTCGCTGGGCCCCCGCCAAGATCGGGTTACTGAGAGCTAGGTAGCCTCCGTGGTAGGAACCAGACCGTGTAGGCGGTGAGCTGAAAGCAAGAACCAGAGCCGCCCGCCCGCCCGCCGAGTGACGGCGGGTTCGGCTTCTCCACCATCGCAGAGGCTCTTTCCTCGCACAGGCGCAGGAAGAGGAAGCCTCGGCAAATCCTCGCAGCCGGCACTAAGTTGCCTGATCGCTAGGGTCGCCGAGGGCCCTCACGGCACCGCACCGATGCCCTCGGGTCGGCCAAGGGCGCGCCACCTTTGTCCGTGTTTCCCCACCAGGGTGGGCGACGCCTTGACGCAAGAGGGCTTGTCTGGGTCGGAGACGAAGACGCTGTGCCCGGGGTCCCTGCCCCAGCGCCCGGATGCCCGGCCCTGCGCCGAGCCCAGGAAGCCCGCGCGGCCGCTGCTGAGTGGGAAGCCCGGGACCCCGCGCTGGCGGGCGCCGCGGCAGGGCGCACCCCAGCTCTCCGCGGGCGGGCTCCACCGCCAGCCGCCGAGCGAGGCGGGGCTCACCGTGCCCTCCTCGGGGCCCGCCTTTCCCGCGCCCACGCGGTCCCTCACTCCGGAGAGCACGGGCGGAGGGACCCCCGGCGAGGCTACATCTCCTGCTCGCTGCTGCGTCGGGAAGGGCGCGACAGCCAGCCACTCACACCCACTGCCTGGCCCTGGGCCCTCTCTCACCTGCCTGCACCGTGTCCGAGAGATCGTGCCCGGGCCCCGCGGTCCTGGGAAATTCCTTCAATTTCCTGGCGCTGAGGTTCAATCCCCCGGAGTTGGCAGCTTCCTCCAGAGCGCGTTCCAGCCCCCGGTTCAAGGGCAGGTTGAAGCCCCCGCTGCCGCCACCGCTGCCTCCCCCAACCCCGCCGTTGGCTCCGGTTCCTCCGTGGTGCTGATGGTGGTGGTGGTGGGCGTGATGATGTGGGGGCAGAGCAGACACCGACAGGGAAGGGACGAAAGGTTGGGGTTCGCTTCCCGGCGTCGCCATCTTCTCCCGGGCCCCCACCCCTACCGCCACCCCGCCCCGCCGCTCCTGCGGGGGGCCGTCACAGCTTTCCCCCGAGAGGGGGAGACGGCTCCGGGTGCCGCGTTCCTGCAGGGCTCCGCCGAAAGATGCCGGGAGCGGGGGAGAAGGGTGTGGCGGGCGCGGAAAGAGGGGCTGGCGACGAGGCGGCCGCGGCAGCTCGGTCTCAAAGGTTTCCTGTCCCGGGGAAGCGGCGGACTGCGGCGGCGGCGGCGGCGGCGGCGGCAGGCAGCGCGCATGTGTCTCCACCCTCCCCTGCGCCCTCCTCTCGGCCGCGCTCTCCCCTCCTCCGCCGCCGCTCTCTCCTCCTCCTTCCCCCAAGCTGTCAGCCCAGCGCCGGGACTTCCTCCGCCGCGAGCGGCGCGCTCAGCCCCGGATCCGGGTACGGGGAGCCGGCCGAGCGCCCGCCGGGCGGGGATCGTTTTCATTGAGACGCCCAACTGCTCTGGCTTTCTTGTCGCTGCCGGGGGCCGGGGGTGGTAAGGGACAAAAGATTTCAGAGGCTCTAAGAAGCCGGCGACCAGGCAATAGATGGGATTTGAAATCACGGGGAGGTGAGAGGTTATCTCCATTCCGGGAATTACTGTGACCCAGCGTCCCCCCAGACGCAGCCTCCCGCGGCGCTGCGCAGCCGGCAGCCGACCGCGGGCGTTCGGGTCCCTGCCGAGCGCCAGGCTCTGGTCTGGGCGGTCCGCGGTAGTGATCTCGTTGATCCAGGAGCCCGGGGAGCAGCAAATCCTGTTCTCTCCAGTCTACAGAGGAAGTCAAGAACACTGTCTAAGGTCACCGGGGCTCCTACCGGCGTGCCCCCGGGCCATCAGCACACAGGAAGGACAGGTTTCCTGCGCGGCGGTAGAAAACTGCAGACCCAGAAAGGAAGGACTTTCAAAACTGAGGGCGGTTTCTATGGGGGACAGAATACATTGTCCTGTGGGGGAGAGGGGCTGCCTGTGGCTGACAGAGCCCCAGAACTGGGCGGCGGGAGGCGAGGTGAGAGGCCAGGGACGCCAACCAGCCAGGAAGTAGCTGGGCTACAGGTGGAGCCTGTGCACAGGTACCTCAGTGCCCTCCCGCAGCTCCTTTTCCCTGCCCCGTGGGGCATGCAAACCGACGTGCCTGCTTGCAAACAAAGTCCTGTTTGCTCAGATCAAGGCTGGCACGCCAGATGCGACACAACATGACACCATAAGGGCAGGCCAGCTGGAAGACTGATCAAGTCCCACTCCTTTCCCGCGTTCAGCGCCAACTCTGTAGGGCAGCGGCCTTCGACTCAAGAGTCTACAACATGCGGTACCTGATTAGTAGTCAGAGGCACCGACCTCTGTGCCCTTAGATTGTCAGATTTAAAAAAATGACAGCAGCCAACACAACAATAGCCACCTGGTGTGAATGAATCAAAATTACACCTATTTGGGGTCAGACTGGCAAAAAATAGAATACATTTTTTTTTTGGTGTGTCGCATAATTTTAGCAATTCATTTATGTGTGCCAGGAGACGAAAAAGGTTGGAGATCGCGGCTTTGGGGGCTTTATTTTTGCTCTGTACCCAAGGCTGTCACTGTAAGCCCCTGGGCTAGCGGCAATGGAAATGCCGATTAATTAGGGAAAAGGAATACAACCCCGGGAGTAGGGGAGCCGGTGGTTTAGGTGGTCATGGTGACTGACGGTCTGAGCAAAAGGCTGGAACGTGTCATTTCATCAGCTCCGCGCTAAGGTATGGCCGGGTCTTTGTCACTTGCATGGACTGCAAGCCTGTTTGCGCTTGTTCGCAAGGGTTCCGGGCTGAGGAGGACATTCTAACCTCAGAGGAGACACGCGCCACCTGCTGGTATCGTCCCCCCAAGTCTCCTCCCTCTCCCACACCTTTTTTCACTCCACCTCCCAGACTGGAAAGAACACTTCTTGAAAATAATAATAATAAATAAAAATGCAAGTTTCCTTACATCACTTATAAAAACTAGCCTCCCTTCCCCTTTCCTCACTGATCTTTCCCCCAAAGGGAAGTGAGGAACAGAGAGAGATTTTCTGTTGAAAACCTTCAGCTAAAGCCAGATGGCAGTTCTGTGAGCTTTCTGCAGGGTACAGCTGAGGACATCTGTCAGGTTGCAGTTGTGGTTCCGACCACGGGTTGTGGTGATGCATCATAGAGAGTTTAATCTTAAAAAAAAGAAAAGAAAAGAAACCCAAAAAAGACCACCAATTCTTTTTTAGAGGAAATGATGGAAGAGGAGCGTAGGATTTGCTTTTTAGAAAGCAATCAGTCCTTAGGGTGGCCAATCAACACGTAGAGCTTTCCCTTCTGCAGAGTACCGAAGGGTCAACTTGAGGGAGGGACCTGCTCATCTGTGCAACTTCCACCTCAAATTCCAAAGTCTAAAGGAGTGTTTGTATACAGGAAGCACACAGTGAGTATTAGTAATTAAGCCCGGTACAACAGACCACGTGTTCTGCAGGCTGTCATTGGTTGATAGAACTTTCACATTATGTCCCTGAACAAAGGAATGTTTCCTTAAAATGGAGGAGAGTAGTTGCCCCCTGAAACTGACCTCAGTTGTTTCTAGATATTCAAGAAACTCAACAAGCTGGGGGGTTTTTCCTTGTTACCATGATTCTTCGCTCTTTTTCTCAGTAAGGTAGACAGCTCTATTTTGTTTGCTCTCCTTTTTACTTCTTCTGAAAACAGTTCTTCTTGTCCCCGCCCCCCCCCCCCCCCCACTCTGTAACAGAGAGTCCCCTGGGAGCTGCCAAGTGACGCTGGGCACACTGGCTGTCTCAGTGAGTCCAGAAGTGGGCTTCCGACAGGACCCCGAGAACGCCCATCTTCGGTTGCTATGATATGCAGTATATTTAACATGTTCTGATGTTTGCTGAAATCAATTCTATTTAGCTTCCTGTGAGTGCAACCAAGAGTTCTAAATAGTATATTCAATTTACCATATTTCGATCTTTAGTCCCTCCTGTTTTCCTGTATAGCCTCATTTTTGGATAGTCCAAAAAATAATCTTTTGCAAACTATTTGGATGATGGCAGCAGATTTTTTTTTTATGCTTTGTCTTTATACCCTCTAATTGTTTCACAAAGTTAATGGAATTCAAAGTATCAAGAAAATGAGGAAGATAGAAATAGTTTCAGCTTAAAATATTGGTTATTAGGAGAATAGCGATCAGTTTCATCAACAAATGAAAAAATTTTAGAAACCACTTTTTAAAATAATTCTGATGATCAGAAAAGATAGCAGATCATACAGTCTTCCACGTTTAAGACCCAGCCTTTTATTCTTGCCTGGAAAATGGAGCTGTGGACAGGCTTATAAGAATCAAACTTGTGAAGAATGGTAGACGGATTGGGGCATAGTTATTCAGCCCGTACCAGCTTCTCAGAAAGTCACTGCGAATTCTTTTTTGGTTGGAACTCAAAGCCTTTGCGGCGAGGTGGGCGTGGTCAGCCCTGTGTGTCCTCCCTGGTCCTGTCCACCCTCTTCGGCCACATCTGATTGGACAAGGTGCTGACGCAGATCCAGTCACCCCCAGGCAGATGAGTTCACTGGCCAGATCTCCTGAAAAATGTAAGCAAAGCACACAGAGACCACAAATAACAACAGGTATTGACTCCAGGCAGAATCAAGGCCTAGTCACGTAATTCCACCTTGACATTCTCCAACTTCTCTGCTTTAGCTCCCCTTTTCCTAAAAAAAGGAGCAAGACTCTTCCCTGATTAACATGGCTGTTTCCTGTTACTCCCTCCACATGCTCTCAGTCCCAAAACATCCTCTCTGTGCTGCATCTGTAAACGTCGGTGAAATGTTTATCTGTAAATGATCAGCATATGTTGTATTCATTAGCTTTTAAGTACGCCAAGGGCAAAGCTCAGGCCTTTGTATTTTTAACCCACTGCCTAGAAAATTCAACAGATAAACTTGTCAGACCGAGATACATGTACGCTGTAAGGCAAAGGACAGCGCCAACATAAATTTCTCGGAAGGAATATGATCAATAACACTATCTTGGACACACTTCGGAAATTTTTCTAGCATTCCGTCACACTAGTCTGAACCAGCTCATTAGTGACAAAACGACCCTGGAAAAGTGAAAAAAATTAAGACAATGTTCCAAGTTTTTCATGAAGCTACATGCATTCAATTTCAATGACTGACTGTTAAGTGGGAGATTGTGCCTTTCCTATATATTTTCCAGTGGGAAAAAAATAATAAAACAATGGTCATAATAAATTCTAGTGGGTTTTTTGGTATCCTTATTTTTGAAAAAATAAAAAGGAGGCTACTAGAGTCATCTCCCAAATTAATTCTTTTAATGTTACTTATCTGTAAAATCAAAAAGCGTAGGAACTACTTGCGTATATCCTTGGTTTTCATAAAAGGGAGTTGGTCATACGTACCTTCAGCTCCCTGCCTTCGAGCACTTTTTCAGGCTGCGCTCATACCCACTGTTAAGTAGGGCAGCGCCCGCGAGTTTTTGTGACAGTGTATGATTTGTTTGGTTTTCCCCAGAACCACCCTCTTTCTATTTTCTAGGCATTCTCATTTCAGAATGTATCCCAGGTCTGAAATGATGATGTTACCGCCTTTGGATTTTGAGGTATTTCACAGCGGATTGCTGTGCAGACCCAGGTGTTTTGTCCTCTCCACCCCAGCCTCCCACCAGCAAACGTCTGGATGCCTCCTCGGGGCTCATTTTCCCTTTTCATGCGGCAAAGCAGCAGCCGCTCCTAGCATGTAGATTACACCTCCCACCCCACCCCCACTCCCCCCCAGGTGAACGTGGAGCCCCAGCTCCCAGACCAGGGAGGTGTGATCTACGTGCTCTTTTCCACTGCAGCTTCCATTGAGTAAAGAAGCCACAAAGCCTGGGCCATGACAACAAGATTCACAGAGAGGCTGCCTTCTGGAACAGTCTCTCAGCGGCAACAGCGGAGCTGTCTGCAGGAGCAGAGTGTGTGTGCTTTCAGCCTGGGCTCGATTTCATAAGTACGCTTGGTCTCGTGATAAAATGCCACTGTTGTATGATTTTCATTATTTTTAAACCAGATTTTAAAACATTTGTATGACATAACTGTATGGCATAAAGACAACATTCTGATCTAGAACTCATGAGGGATTCACAGCATTTTAAAAGAACCTCCGGGGAAAACAGAGCTTGGACCACTCGGGGTGAAAAGCGGATGGTGCACAAGGAATGTCTTTGGCTGAACGAGACTGGTGTCTCCTGAAATAAGTTGTAAGGAGGAAACGCCAGTGAGCAACAGCCAAGCCTCTGGGACCTGTCAGAAGTTCCTTAAGAGGCGACCAGGGGAAGAATCACTGGAAAATAAGGACTGAGAAGCACCTGTTGACCAGATTTTAACTTTTAAAGAACTGTGTTCTTAAGCAACTGGCTTCTGATTTTAATCCACCCCAGAGGAGATTTTTTTCATTGCTTTCCACGAAAAAGAAGCATCGCTTGGTTGCTTCCCATGCGCACCCGGACTGGGGATTAAACCCGCAACCCGGGTACGTGCACTGGCCGGGAATGGAGCCCTCCAGTTACCGCACGACGTCCCAACCCACTGAGACTTAGGAATGAGGCTGGACCGTGAAGTGATGGTGCAGAAGCAAAGGAACATCCCAGAAAGAAAGGTCATCCCCTCCTTCCCTCCTGGCAGACCAGGTCAGCAGGCAGCACAGCCACCATGGTTCAGAAGCGAAACCAGCTAGAACGTCCTTAAATGTATGGCTGGTGCAGTAAGAGCAAAGTCGGCGTTGGTGGGGCTGGGACCAGAGGACCGACCAGGAAGGCGGCTCCCCGCAGGGAGGGCGAACGGTGCCGGGACCCCTCACAGGAACCTCAGGGGCGTGTGTTTGCAGGTCCCCTACAGCCCCTGGAAGCCCCACATATTCTGGTAAGAGCAAGAGCAGTCTCGGCTCGTGCAGGTTGAAGCAAATCGCAAACCAGTGACAGGGGCAGTATGCGTGGGGGAGCCCAGCTCTAGGAGACACGTGCGGTAAGTAAACAGGACCCTGGGCACACTGTCCGGGATTGAGAACAGGGCCGCAGGCTGGGGCGCTGAGGTCCGATCCGGACGCAGCTGCAGGGCACAGAGAACGGGTCTCCCCCTGGATGGATCGGAAATTGTTAACGGCCAGTGCTTGTGGGAAAGAGACCTGGGAGAATCGCACGCGGGAGAGGCTTCTCTTTCTTGGGATACCTTCTTGTTCACTGTGAATGCTTCGCCTATGCATCTGTAATTCCCCTTTAAGCAGTTAATTAATTAGATGTAAAAAATACCAATGGAGGAGATAGCGCGTGGATCGATGGAGAGCTGCTCACCGGAGAGCCGCTGGCGGGTGCCGAGGAGGGTCTCAGGGATGTGATGCTGGATGAACCGGAGGTGAAGGAGCCCGGACATTGTCCCAGTGATGAGAAGTGAGACAAGGAGGCTGCGGGGAGGCGCGGGCCCTACGGGGGATGGATGGACGCGAAATACTTGGGGGAAGAGAGAGCAGAGCTTCCGTTCGCAGCAAGAGCTTGCTGAGCGCTTTGAAGTCCTAGGCAACGTTGGGTACTAGTATTCCTCAGCCCTGCCGTCCTATCAAACGCCAGAGATAAGGGGACATGAAGGCCCATCCTTGAGGGCACAGCCCCAGGACAGCTGGTCCCGTCAGACGGGAGCGGTAAGAGGAAGGCCAGGGACCAGAATGGGTAGGTGTAAGCTTCTTCCTGCAAGGATTTGGAGATTACGGGGGAGGAAAATAAAGACTTAAAGGTGGCCAAAAAAAAAAAGGCAAATAAAGCAAAGAAAACCTCGTTGAATGTTTAGGATAGGAAAGACCCGAGATATTTGAAAGAAGAAGAGAGGCTGTGGGGAAGATTGGGGCGCCCAGGGGGCGGAAGGGGGAGCGAAGGCGCAGTGCGCGCTTGGAGGTGTGAGGGCGGGAGAGGAGAGACGGCGAGACAGGCGGACTCCAGCACAGACGGAAGGACTCAGGTGCCTCCTCAAAACCGGAAGTGAAAAGGTCAGGAGACCCAAGGAAGAGCGTTCACGAGCCGAAGCTAACGGTGTATGCTGAAGGGTGGAGAATCTAAATGCATGCCAACTGCTAAGAGCAGAGCTGGAGGTGGGAGGCGAGGAGGGAGACTGATGAAAAATATGTTTAAACCAAACACCGCAGAGCATGCGCTCCATTGTAATTAGTAATATTCCACCTTTAAAAAAAAAATTTATTTATTTATTTTTAGAGAGAGGGGAAGGGAGGGAGAATGAGAGGGAGAGAAACATTGACTGATTGTCTCCCACATGCATCCCGAGCAGGAACTGAACACAAAACCCAGGCATGTGCCCTGATCGGGAATCGAACCGGTGAACTTTTGCTTTGCAGGAAGACGTCCAACCAACTGAGCCACACCGGTCGGGGTGAAATACTTAGCCCTTGACCTTCAGCCCTCATTAGCAATTAACCTATCACTGAAATCTCGATTCTGGCCACAAGTGATGTATTGCCTCTTGGGTATGTCTATTTGTTTATACGCCTACGGATTGCAAAATGCAGCGTGTGTAAAAACACATAGCTTGGTATTTAACATAGAAAAATAATCTGGCTCCTCACAGAAGACCGGTTCCCTCCCAGCGCCTCCCTGCAGACAGAGCCACGCCACGGAGTCAGTACCCAGCCCGTCCCGTCCTCAGCCAGGCAGGCCTCGGGAACCTGCTCCACTTCCCCATTCTTCAGGTTGGGAAACCGAGACCCATGCCGGGAGGGGAGGCACCCAATGCCATGAAGCTGCCCGTGCAGCATGAGGACCAGGATGCGGGCCTCCTTGCCCATCCACGGTGTTCTCCTTGTCGCCCATGACAACAGACACCACGGACTATGCCACTAGCTGCCCCGCGCGGGCATCTGCTCTCGTCCTCCCGCCAATGCGGTCCGTTCGCTTTCTGCCCCGGATGGGACTTGTTAAAGGGACGTCACCTAGGACGCTCGCCTGCAGCTGATGCTGGCTAAGGGTGGTTGTGGGGGCTGGTCCACGGACCTGAGGTGGTCTAGGTCCGCGTTGCAGACAGGCTGCCCTGTGCCAGCTGAGGGGTGAGGCGAGTACCCAAAGACCAGGTGAAAGGGAATCCAAGGGAATGGCCGTCCCCGACCACTTCTGTGATGTTTAGAGAGGCCAGGCTCCCTTGGCCTCCTTACCAGTGGCTACAAAATACGTGGGGGGCTGCCCATCCTTTGAGGTTCTTTGACAAGAGCTATACTCTCTTCCCAGAAAAAAAAAATGAACATGAAATCCCCACACGCACTAATATGCCTGTAATTTCAAAGCTATTAGAGACGCTCTGAACCTTCGAGGGCTGGTCAAGCAGCACCTGCTCACCTCTGGCTCTGAACAGGCCTTCCCTGCTGAAAACAATCTCAAGAGAAGCCGTTTGTTCTGTGAGACCATCTCAGGAAATAATCTAACTTTTTACGTACAGCAAGCCCTTCCTCTCCCGAGCCCCGGCGTCCCCCTTGGGTGCGGGGGCGCTGTGTGGCCTGGGAGCGGCTTCCAGCGCCGAGGGAGAGCTGAAGGGTAGCGAGGTCAGGCCGCTGAAGAAGACTCCCTGTGCGGACCACGGGCGCCTGCGTTCAACACTCGAAGCTCCTGTTCAGGCTTCCACGGCCACACCCCGGCTTTGGTCCCCACCCAGCTGTCCCAATCGCCTCCCACGGGCCAGGTTAGGGTATTCACGTGCACTCAGGCCCTGTCCAGCATGTCTGCCATCTGGCTAATGATGGGGCACCGTGTGGCAGCAGCAGGGGAAGGGCACCTGACTATCGGCTGGTGCGCAGACCTGCCCTCAGGAACAGCCTGGCTTCCCAGCATGTGGCTCACTCCTCAGTGACACAAGACTCCTCTTTTACATGAGCCTGCAATTAGGACACAAATGACCGGGGCTCCTCCCGCTGTGCACTGAGTTTGTGGTAAGCGGTGTAAATGCGTTCCGGTCGCCTGTGAGTCCTTCCTCGGCTTCCCCGCATCCGGCCACTCAGAGCAGCTGGAGCGGTTCTGCATGTGGGCGCAAACATTATTTAACTAAACAAGCCGCTCCTCCTGCAAAGTTAAAACAATCAGGATGCAAGGCTTTATGCTACATTAAACCGATCCCCCCCAGCTCCGCCGCCCGCTCCACTCCCACGGAGTTCCAGTTTCCGCGGGTCCCTCCATGAATTGGAACTGAGAGGAAAGGCGCTCTCAAAGCCTGATGTGGGGAAAAACAAAAAACAAAAACCGAGTTTTCTGTAACAGAAGACGCCCTTTCTGTCCTCGCCCCTCATGCGATGGGAAACAGGCTGGCATGCAGATTACTTTGCATGGTTGGCACTTCTGTGTATTGACTGGGGAGCGAGAAGCGGGGCACTGAAGATGCCGATTCCTCCAACAGTGGATGGGAACCTCACGATCAGGATCACACACTGCCCTGACCAGTGTGGCTCAGCTGGTTGGAGTGCAGGCCCATAAACCAGAGGGTCGCAGGTTCAATTCCCAGTCAGAGCGCATGCCTGGTCTGGGCACAGCAAGACAACCAATTGATGTTCCTCGGACATCGATGTTTCTCTCTCGCTCCCTTCCTCTCTCTCTGGAATCAACGAATATGTATATCCTCGAGTGAGGAGGATTAAAAATAGACACACACCTTTGAGGTCTTTGCGGCTGATTTGGTTACACTGTTCTCCGCCGACTGTTTTGGATGATTCGTGCCTCTTTCTGTACGAGACAGGACCTTTTGGGTCCAGGTGGCTGCATTAAGCAATATCTGCTTTGCCTTATCATGCTCCAAAATGCAAGGTCATCTAAGCTTAAATTTCTGTGAAACTGAGGCGAGCTCTTACTCACGTTTCCCCTTACACTTCATTTTCAACTTAAAAAATAATTTGAATGCAAATGAGAGATGTTAAATGCAGGACTCTCAATAATGGGCTGTTTTCTTAGTCATTAACTATGGCGTTAAGTGGGCAAACACATGTTCAGCACCCTTTAGCCAACCTCACCCAACTTTTGCAAGTGAAGAGAAAAACCAGAGGCTTTCAGACATGGAGAAAAGTGAGAACAACAGTGAAAGTCCGGCATGAACCTAAAATTTATATTTGCAAGTCGTCATTTAAACGCAAATTTGAAACAATTGATCTTGCCTCTCATTTTTCCTTCCAATGAGCAAAACAGTAAACTTTTATGAACGACCTGATTTAAGATAACTTGAGGAAATAGTGTGAACTATGGTTATATTTCATAGGTCCTGTGCTACTTGGATTTCTTGAAGGCCACGATCACTGAAATAGTGTGTCACGGAAAGAGAACTGAACTGAAAATCAAGCTGCAGCCCTGTTTCTAGCGAGGGCACCAGTCCCTTGTGAGACTATGGCCAAGTCACCTCGTTTTCCAAGAACTCATTTCCCACATCTGTTTAATAAAAGGATTGAAGAGTTCGTGTCCGACACCTTCCTTCTCTGAAATGTCACAACTCCCACAGTGACAGTTTAATCAGTGACTTCAACTTCCTGTTCTACCGAAAGTATTTTGACACTATTTTCCTCCTTGGGAAGATGAATGCGTTTCTGAAGCATCCCCGGCCAAGTCAGAGGAGGATGAAACTATTAGCAGCCCCTGAGGAAGGGGCCTGAGGCAAGTAAAAGGAGAAGCTAAGATCTTGAATCCACCACAAGACACAAAATAATCTGTCCTGCAGTTAGGCGTGTGAAGGACTGTGGGCAAGTTCAATTCTAAATTCTTCTTAATTAGGCTACAGTTGTATATTCCCCGTCTGGTACTGCCTTGTTTCTATAGCCAGGAAACAGAGAATCGTAATTCTGCAGAAAAAGAAGAAACCATTTCAGAGGGAAATAAGAACCGATGCAGTAGCAACACTGGAGAAGGACTTGAGGCGAGGTCCGTTTCAGCCATCAGTCTCCAAAGGTAGCCAGTCAGCCAGGCGAGTTTAGAAAAAGCCCAGAGTGACCAGTATTTATACACAGATGTGGCGGGTGCCTCCGTTATGAGAAAGGAACCCTGATAATGAAGTAACACTAACATCGTTTCTGATTGTATTGATGCACATAAACAAAATATGTTCTGTTAAAAGATAGTTTTTTAAGGGTAAAATCATGATGGTCATACAAATATAAAATAAACACACATCAAGGCATGTATTTAACTTGTTAATTAATCATTGATCCAGTAAGATATCTTAGCTTGTTCTATGGAGAATTCAAAGTCACATGCACTTATGTCGGCAGAGGGGAAATGCTGAAACAAATTGGCAAACAGATACAAAAAAAGCAGCATGTCCGCAGGGCAGACGCCCTTCACACTCCCCTGACACAGCTAGCTTCCAATTCTGTGACAAGGAGGACTTCCATTATTAGTAGTTTTCTGCAATTTGCAGAGTTGTACAATTGCTCTAAGACAGCGGAAGGGGGAAATAGCTCAGAAGCATGCATAGCACAGGACAGACACTCTTCAATCGCTTTTCTGTTTTAGTCCCCGTCTTCAAAGTCTTTCGCAATTTTCCCCGACAATCTACAGAGGGAGCGTAATGGGGCAGAGTGTCACACACCCCAGATATGAGAACAGGGAGCCCTGGATTTAAATTTCTTTGTCGTCTTGAGCAATACATTGGACTTTTCTGAGTTTCAGTTTCCTTTTCAGTAAAATGGGGATGATAATGCCTACATTTCAGGATTGTCATGGAGGTTAAATAAGGTAAACACATAAAGGAGTTAGCTCAGTTCACCAAACAGGTTCAGAATCACAGTCACCTTATCTGGAGGTAATAATTACACAGAAAAATTCATAGCATACCAAAGAGATGATATGGCTTTGAAAGAATCTGTTTTTCTGTTATCCAGTTATAGTTAGTACAGTTTAGATGGCTTTGTAAATTATAAAATCCTATATAAAAATTGAGTTATTTCCTATTCTCTGCTGGTGGGAATACAAAATGGCACAGCCACTTTAGAAGTCAGTTTGGCAGTTTTGCAGAACTAAACATAATCTCACTGCATGATCCAACAACTGTGCCCCTTCTTATTTACCCAAATGAGTTAAAAACGTGCATCCACACAAAAACCTGCACGTGAAATTTCTACAGCTTCTTTACTCGTAACTGTTAAAACTTGGACACAACCAAGATGTCCTTCAATAAGTGAATTGGATAAACAAACCGTGGTACATTCAGGCGATGAAATATTATTAAGTGATAAAAAGAAATGAACTACGAAGCCACAGAAAGACGTGGGGGAAACTTAAATACTAAGTTTACTAAGCAAAAGAAACCAATCCAGTAAGGCCACCTACAGTATAAATCCAGCTATATGACATTCTTGGAAAAGCAAAACTATGGAGACAATGCAAAGCGCAGAGGTTACCAGTGTTATGTTAGGAGCAGAGAGGGAGGGACGCACAAGAAGAGCACAGAGGATTTCTTTTAAAGAGTATTTATTTACTTATTTTTTAGAGAGAGGGAGAAGGAGGGAGAAAGAGAGGAGGAGAGAGAGAGAAATGTTGATCAGCTGGGCCCCCAAAGGTAGGGAAGGACCCAACCTGCCATCCAGGCATGTGCCCTGACTGGGAATCAAACCAGTGACCTTTCGCTTTGCAGGACAAGTCCAAACCAACTGAGCCACACCAGCCAGAGAGAACAGAGGGTTTTTCGGCAGTGAGACCATTCCATGTAATGTCGAATACATGTCATTGTACATTGGTCAAAACCCACAGAATGTACAGCACAAAGAGTGAACTCTATGGACTCTAGTTAATAATGTTTCAATACCAGTTGATGGAATGGAACAAACGTACCGCACTCACGCAAGATGTTAATGACATGGGAAATGGGGTGGGTGGGTGGGGGATAATACAGACACTCGGTCACTGTCCACTCAGTTTTTCTGCTTGCAAAAAATCTATTATTTTTTAACTAGTTATTTCCTGTTCTAGCTGTGTGATCTTGGGCAAGACCTTTCAATTCTACAAGCCTCCACTTCCTTTTCTGTCAAATGGACATAATGCAGGGTTGTTTGTTAAATGCCTTTATATCGTTCCTGGTACCTAGTAAGCAGTAAGCCTTCAAATGTTGTTAGCTATTGTTATTAGCACAACTTATTTCTATTATTTGCATTTTGTGCTTCAAGCACAGTCTTGTTTTTATCAAAAATGTTAATAGGTTATGGCTATTGAAAGAATGTGTGTGCCTTAAAGAATTTTTTTTTTCGCCCTGGCTGGTGTGGCTCCATTGGTTGGAGCGTCGTCCTGTAAACCAAAGGGTCTCAGGTTCAAATCCTGGTCAGGGCACAGGCCTAGGTTTCAGGTTCAGGCCCATCGGGGTGCATACAAGAGTCCGTTGATTGACCCTTCGTTGTTGTTTCTCTCTCACATCGATGTTTCTCTCCCGCTCCCTCTCTTCCCCTCTCTCTAAACTCAATGAGCATGGCCTCGAGTGAGGATTTTTTTAAAAAAGAATTTTGTCTTTTTAACTCTGGAGAAGCACTGCGCCCAGAGCGGAAGCTCTTTATGCAGCTGATCATCTGGGCTCCAAGCGCACTCTGCCAAGGCATCACGGCAGGAAGAGGGAGGCACAGCGGTTGGCGACCCTGGTACATCATGGCGCTATCCTTAGCGTAGCGTTCAAAAGTCAGTTTCTAATCCCCAGTCACTGGAAATGAGAGTCTTGCCAATCACTGACGTAAGAGAGCAGCACAGTATCTGATTCGGATGCCTCTTTTTAGAAGCCCGAGGCTGCCATCACCTAGACATAATAAAAGAGACGGGGCAGAGCTTGTGCCTTCCAAGAGAAAATGCAAAGGGAGAGGTGGACCACGATGGGGGAACTTGATCATCTGCACTAGATCCCCCAAGAGGTGTAGACCGTCCTTAAGAACAGCGCCGTCCGCGTGTATTTGGGCTTGTGAAATGGCCCGTGCCGTCCCTTGACACCGTGCTGCCTTCTGGAAGGAGCTAGAGGAAGTGAGCTGAGGAGGATGTTGTCTGCAGAACAATGGGCAGCTTTTCAGGATGCCTCCGGCCAGCCTGGTGATCCCGGCGCTGTTTTCACCCCTGAACGTCAGGTGAGAGGAGGCCCTTTGGTGGGTCTAGCAGAGTGTGGTCCACTCTGGAGGTCGGTCCAGGGAAGCCGTCGCCTCTGTACCCTGGGAGGGAGAGCAGCGCAAGGATCGGGGAGGAACCAGCTGGTGCTCCTCACAGCCGCGCCCCAGCCAGGCAGCCCCGGGAAGGCTGCAAGGTGCTGACCGGGCATACTCTTAGGCATCCCAGATCTCCATTGCCAAGGCCAAGGGATCTTCACGTAGGCACGCCGCTTGTGGGGTGTGACTGCGGCTCTATCAGACGAAGCCATTTAGCTTTCAGTCGCCTCTGCTCGCCAACCTGCCAGCAGACACCCATCAAGGAACACAGAGAACGAGGTCCTTCTCAGAACACCATCTTTTTTTTTTTTTCTTTCTTTCTTTTTGCAGAGTCCAACACAATTTAGCGATGGGCTGGGAGGAGTATAGGTCACCGATTTTTTTGTGGATTTCTGTTAGGTCTACATGTGGAGAAAGAGAGAGAGACACAGAGGTACAGACTGGAGAGAAAGAGAATGTCATCATGCAAGTGCGTCCTCCCCAGGCCCGTCCTGCTGAGCCCCAGGCCTGAGTTCACACACTGCAACCCCAGGCCCAGGTCACCTGGGACCCCACCCTGTGCCCTGTTCTCTCCCCCAACCCCTCGGGCCATCAGCTGGCTATTTTTCCCTCTTAGTTTCAGCCTGGCCAGGGCACACAGCCCTGGAGAGGAAGCTGCCTTCCGGGACAGGAGGGCAGAACCCAGTGCATCCTGACCCATTGTTTGTCTGTCTGAATCCCAGGAGGGGGCTACTCTGTGCTTGGCTTTTACGTTGTTTAGAATACATTTTAATATCGGCTAGGGATAGTCACTGCTCATCACTCCTATTTTTCTAAACTTCCTTTGCTCTTTATCTGTTAGTTCTTCCCAATATACTTGGAAACAATTTTGCTCCCTCCTCCCCCTAGGATCCGTGCGGGTTGTAGGGGAAAAGCGTGTACCTGTGCATTGGGGGACACAGGCGGTCAGTGCCCACCCGCGTCCTGCACGGCAGGGCGGCGGGAGCGACCGGCCTCCGCGCGGGTGCAGCGCGGAACGGGGAACGCGGCCTCGGAGAGCTCTTGTTGAAAGTGTCCCCGCTGACCCCAAGCTAGCCTCTTCGGGACACGCAGACACTAGAAGGGCACGTGCAAGGACACCGAGAAGACGCAATCGGACGCGTCAGGCCGAGAGGATGGGCCGCGGGTCTTCAAAACATCAGAATTATTTTACAGATATTCCAAAAGTAGTCTCAGAATAACAAACTTATTTTCGAAAAGCCAAGGACATGGAAAATAAAACGGAGGGACTGTTTTCTACAATAAAAGAGACTAAAGAGACAGTAACTAAACGTAACTTGTGACCCCCCCCCCCATGGTTAGATTCTCATTTGAGGGATACAAGCAGTAATGAAGGACATTCTCAGCACCAGGAAGAAATTTAAATGTGGAATGGATGTTAAGAAAGACTCCTAATTCTCTTAGACATGGTCATGTTACTGTGATTACATAGGAAAACCTGTTTTGAGGAGGTGCGTACTGAAGTATTTAATGTCTGCAAGTTAGTTTTGTATGATTTAGCAACAATACAAAAACACAGAAAAATAATTGTTTACATTATGGGCTGTATAGATAAGTATATGTAGCATGTACATATGGTATCTACATATATAATCATACACACACATAAACATGCATGTATACACAATATTAATAATTATTGAATCTAAGTGGAGGATATATTGGTGTGCTTTATACTTTTTTAAAAACTTTTATGTTCGTTTTAGAAGTTTCCATAATAAAAAGTTGAGGGAGACAATCAAACAATTTTGTAAAATTTCCAAAACATTTCATTGAGATTTTGACTTGAACTGCATTAAAACTGTAAGTGACTTGGAAATAACTGACATGCTTATAAAAGTTAATGTCCCTGTTTCCAGGAATATGCTGTTTCTCCGTGTTTTCCAGCCTTCATATCTCTCAGCAAATTATTTTCCACCTTTTAAGTAAAGGTGACTATATTCCTGACCTTGAGGGTAACAAAAAAGAAAAGTCGATACTTTGCAAACATGAACTACATTTTCCGCGTAGCATCTGCGGTCGCACCTCGGGAGCCGGAACCCAGAGGCCCATCTTGTGACAAACATGCTGCCGCTCCTGTGCCCACAACGTCTTGTCCCAGAACTGCCTTCTAGAAACATATCACACCATGGGTGTGGAAAAGAGTGGAAGAGATCGGAGGACCCCCCGTTCCACCTGGCTTCGGTGGTCCAGGCACATATCTTCTTAGGAACTTGGTGTCGTGACTTTGCAGTGACCCACTCACTCAGTTGTTTCTCCCAAGGCCTCGGTGTGTGTTCGGGGCCAGAGAGGGGCCAGTCATACCTGTTACCCAGTCTCTCCTCCAGATTCAGGACCAAGTCAAAGAAGACACAGGAAGCCAGACTTGGTTGCCATACTCCATCAGCTGGACCTCAGGTACACCTGGTGGCTCGGGTACTGTGGCTTTTGCCCCCAGGCTGAACACAAGCTTCCTGCTCTCCCTGACAAATCCGCCTGTCACAAGTTGGACGGTGTGGGGCTCCAGCCTTCCTTCGTGGCAGCGGGGACCTCTCCGCGGGGCTTCCCGAGGGAGAGGAGGGAGTAGGGAGGGCCCCTTCCCTGCTTGCTGAACCATCACCTCTTTGCTCCTATTGGCCACTCTCTGCTGTCAGATGGAGCCAAGGACGGAAAACTTCCTCCCTCCCCATTCTTCTCCAAGAGGCTCGAAGGGCAGGAGCAAGTTCCTCAACACCCTGTGGCGAAGCCCGGAGTCTCCACCCTGGAGCCAAGGCAGAGAGCCCTGATGGGCCCCGGCTGACGGTTGGATCTTGGGCCTCCACAAGAAGAGGTTCCTAAAGCGGGGGGGCGTATTTGGATGAACCACATATGAAGACTCATGTGTGGGCTGGAAATGAAACTAAGCCATTTTTTAACGTACCTGGCGCCATCAGAAGGTTAATTATCTACAATGTCGCCTCTGGATTAAAGGCTGCCGGTGACGTTCACTCAGAGAAGCACGAGGACCTGGAAAAGCCTGGAAATGGGGCTCATTCTCTCCTCGGTCTCATTGAAATGCTATCTGGCTGAATCTGCTAAACCATAATTAAAGAAGTCATTATTGTGATGAAAACCAGGCATGTAAAATGAATAGCAAATAGGCAGAATTGTGAACTTGAAACAGCATGAGAAAATCCAAACAGATTTTTATCTTGAAAAATTCTCTCTCCACCCTCTTTTTTTTTCTTCCCTATTTTTATTTCAGGAAGAGGAGAGATGCTGATGAGGGAACAGCACTTAGAACAGAGAGAGGTTTTGCCCAGTAGATTCCATTTAGTCTAAGAAAGAGCACAATGATGAAAATACAGTTCTAAGTTCTGAAAACCTCTGGCAACACCGTGGGTGAAATGAATCAACAGAGGATTCATCAAAGAGCCCCATTTTTTCAAGCATCTGGAAAAATAAAAATTGGGAAGTTAAAGTAGTTAAGGGCTTAGAAAAGAAAAGACTTAAGGACGTTCATAGCCTATATGTTATTTTATTTTTTAAAATATGTTTATTGATTTCAGAGAGAGAGGTGGGCGGGGAGACAGAGGCAGAAACATCAGTGTGAGAGAGAAACATCTGTTGGTTGCCTCCCATACACCCTCTGGGCAGGAATCGAGCCCACAACCTAGGTATGTGCCCTGGCCAGGAATAGAACCCACCAATTTCTGGCGTACAGGACAATGCTCCAACCGACTGAGCCACAGTGGCTGGGGCACATTCATAGCATTTAATGAATGTAATTTAATAGTAAAAGTGTTGTGAGTATTAATTTAATGTGTCCACTTGACTGGGCCACAAAGTGCTGAGACATTTAGTCAAACATCATTCTGGGGTATCTCTCAGCGTGTTTCTGAATGAGTCAGGAGGCTGAGTAAAGCAGATTTCCCCCACCCCCCTCCCCGATGGGGGTGGACCTCGTCCAATAGTTGAAGGCCTGAAGAAGACCGTAAAGTTGACCTTTCTGTGAGTAGGAGAGAATTCTTCCTCCTGCCTGACAGCCTTAAGCTTGGACACTGATTGTTCCCTGCCTTCAGAGTCTGACCCACAGGCTCTTCCTGGGTCTCAGGCCTCCTGACCTTCAGACTAGAGCTTCCACCCTCAGCTTTCCTGGCTCTCAGGCCTTCAGACTTGAACTGAACATACCTTCAGCTCTGCCTTGTCTCCAGCTTGTTCTCTAAAAATCTCAGGACTTGTCAGCCTCCACAATCGTACAAGTCAATTCCCGACAATAAATCAATCTCTCTCTCTCTCTCTCTCTCCCTCTCTCTCTCTACCCATCCATGTATACAGTCTATTGGTTCTGTTTCTCTGGAAAACCCTGTTTGCACTGACACTTGTGTTGATTAGATCTATTGGTGACAAGTGACAGAAAAACTGTACCCATGTTGCCTTCCATAAAAGGAATTCTGGAGGTAAGCAGCTTGGGTTGAAGCCTGGCTTTGCACATTGGTTCAAATGATGACGTCAGAATCGATTTTCTTGATTGCATCATTTCTCAATTCTGCTTTCTTTGCATGGATTCCATTGTCACGCAGGCTTTTCCCCACTGGTCAGAAGATGACCCTCCTAGATTCTCAGCTGAGGATGAGGTGGGGTGGGAAATAAGATGCTTGTCCTCTGAAACAAAAGCTTCAAAGGTTTTATTTCCTCTCAGCCATTCTAGGTGGGTCACACACACATCCTTGTACATGGCCAAGAACACCGGACACTGTTAGGAGACACGTGGCCCTCTGGCCTGGCACGCATGGCCGGCCGGGTCAGACGGCGAGACCTGTCCCTCCTCTCTGAGCAGCCCTGTAGCTGGTCCACAGGCACCAGAGCGGGTCAAGGCCCTACAGTCCGACGGCGGCCGCATGAAGGGAACAGGGAGAAAAGGCTGAGGCTTGTTGCTAACGAGTTGTTCTCTGTTTGCTCAGAATATCCTGGGCCCTGAGCTCTGAGTTTCTCTGCTGTCACCTGACCTACCACGTGTAGAGGCGTCACCTGGCCCTTTTTGTCACCCTGTGGAATTGGATCTTGGGGGACCAGTGGAAATACGTTGACACTCCAGCTGCTGCTTATGGATGAACAACACACTTTGTGTGTGTGTGTCTCTGCCAAGTAGTCCAACGTCCTCTGTCAACACCCACGAAATGGCATCCGGCGCACTTGCTTTTTTGCCAGAAGAATCAGAGCCTTCGCGGTCCTGGGCAGGTGTGCTGATGGGCTTCCCCCTGGGTGACCTGCTCCTCCGGGAACACGTTCACCAAGGAGGGAGCAGTAGGTCTCCCCGAGGCAGACCCCGCACAGGTTCCCAAGGACGGGCAAGTAGGTGGTGGGCCGGAAAAATGGGGAATTGCGCCACCTGGCCCACTGGTGTCCCGCCGCCAGGGTCCCGCCTCTCTGTAAAGTGCAGTGTTTCTAAATCCATTTCAACATCAGGGCAAGTGCACGTTCAGGTGTCTTCACTGGCCCAGGACTTGGGGAAGAGTAAGAGGACTCCGGGGGGGCTCCGGGAAAGGGATGAGCACGCGGGGCCGCTCACGCTGTCCGGGGAAGGACTCCTGGGGGCGGTGAGAGGAAAAGCTGCCTTCCTTCCTCTCTCTTTTTTTAAATCATGTTCGTTCTATTATAGTTGTCTCAGTTTTTCCCCCTTTGTTCTCCTCCACCCATCCCACCCCCACCCCCTGCTCCCACAGTCAATTCCCACTCTGTTGTCCGTGTCCATGGGTCATTCATACCTGTTCTTTGTCTAGTCTCTTCCCCTTCTGTCCACCACTGTCCTCCTTCCCCATCCCCTCTGGTCACTTTCAGTCTGCTCCATGTTTCCATGTCTGTGGTTTATTTTGTTCATTCGTTTATTTTGTTGAATAGATTCCACTTATGGGTGAGATCATAGGGTATTTGTCTTTCACCAACCGGCTTATTTCACTTAGTATAATAGTCTCCAATTCTATCCATGTTGTTGCAAGAGGTAGGCAGTCCTTCTTTCTTTTTCTTTTTTTTAAATGCAGATTGATTTTATTTATTTATTTTTTTAAATGTCAAAATCTATTATAAAATATTTTAAAATGTATATCCATTATAAAGCCTCAGCAATTAAAACAAAATGACACCAGCACAGAAAAAATGAAGTAGATCAATAAAATAAAATGAGCACTCTAGAAACAAACATATATATCTAACAATATAAGATTAAGTTGATATTTCAAATCAATGGGAAAAATAAGGCTACTCAAAAAATAAGGTACATTGACCACTATTACTTGAAATAAAACAAATATAGAGCCCTGTTTCACACATTATACAAAAAAAATTTCAGGTGAGTTGAAAATCAATATGTAAAATCTAAGGAGTTTTAGGAGAAAATACAAGATAATATTTTTCTTACCCTGAAGAAAAATATTCAAACCCAGAGGCTATAAAGTAAAATATTGACAATATGACTATATTAAACATTTAAGACTATACAGTAATATACATATAAAAAAAGTTAAAGGACAAGTAATAGAATAGGAAAGTATTTGCAACACATTTAAAAAAGAGTTAATAGGATTTTTTTCTTTTTTCTTTTTTTAGGAAAAAAATTCTACAAACATTCAATCAAAAAGTATATAAATACCAAAAAAGTCATTTAAAGCTTTTTCAAAATAATAGAAATAGGCAAGAAATATACAAAAACAGGTTTAGTTTCAACAAATAATAAAGTAACAAAATAACCCATCATTGTCATAATCAGATTAATGAGTATTAAAAATATTGGTAATATCAAGTGCTGGTGACTGTGAAAGGAACTGGGTATTCATAGCCTCTTTTTCTTCATCTTAAAGCAGTCCCTTTAGCATATCTTGCAGTGCTGGTTTGGTGGAGGTGTATTCCTTTAGCCTTATTTTGTCTGGGAAACTCCTTATTTTGCCTTCCATTTTAATTGAGAACCTTGCTGGGTAGATCAGTCTTGGTTGCAGGTCTTTGCTTTTCATGACTTGGAATATTTCTTGCCACTCCCTCTGGCTTGTAGTGTTTCTGTTGAGAAGTCAGCGGCTAGCCATACTGGGGCTCCCTTATATGTGACTACCTCTTTCTCCCTTGCTTGCTTTAGGATTCTCTGATTGTCTTTGATATTTGCCATTTTAATGGTGGTGTGTCTTGGAGTGGGCCTCATTGTGTTCCTCTTGAATGAGACCCTTTGTGCTTTCTGAACTTGCGTGACTTTTTCTCTCCTCCAATTAGGGAAGTGTTCCATCATTACTTTTTCAAACAGATTCTCTATACCTTGCTCCTCTTCTTCTCCTTCTGGTATCCTTATTGTACAGATATTATTATGTTTCAGGTTGTCCTGCATTTCCCTTAATGCCTCTTCATTCTTTTTGAGTCTTTTTTCCTTTTCTTGCTATTTCTGGAAACGTTTTTCTACCTTGTCCTACAGCTCGCTAATTCAGTCCTCTGCTTCATATAGCCTGCTTTTGGTTCCTTCTACTGTGTTCTTCAATTCAGAAATTGTATTCTTCATTTCCTCTTGTCTCTTATTGATAGTTTCTATGTCCTTTTTCATGCTGGTACCATTTGCAGTAAGTTCCTCATAGTTTCCCTGTAGTTTTTTGTAATTCTCTCTGATCTCACTGAGCCTCCTTAGAACCATTGTTTTGAACTCAGTATCTGATAGTTTACTCTCCCCTATTTCATTTAATTCTCTTTCTGGGGATTCCTCCTTTCCCTTTGATTGGGTGGGGTGTTTCTTTGACTTCCCATTATTTGTGAGACTCTTCTTTTTTGCTTCTGCTTCTTAAATTGATCTGTCTTGATTTCCTGACTTTGTGGTGTGAACTTCTATGGCAAGAGGCCACTGTTGTTGTTTTTTTTCTGGATCTGCCTCTGATAATGTCAGATGTTGACCCTATCTGACCTTAGGCAGTCTGTTCAAGACTTCCAAGAATCTACTGTCTGTGGCTGTCTCCATCAGATGTTAATCTAGTCACTCTGCACTTGGCAGTCAGGCTTAGAAACCACAGTGCAGGGCAGAGTCCCTCCTGGGGGCTGGGTTATTGGGTCCTCTCATGCTGCTGCCGCTCATGGGAGTGGTCTGCCTGAGCAAGATGGCTACTGCCACACAGGGGATGAGTCAGCACTGGGATCCTGCTGGCTACTCTCTCCGTTCTCTCCCCAAAGCCTCCTTCCCCTGTCTCTCCTCAAGCGTCTCTAGTCCACTCTGCCCTAGCCTTTGCCAGAGACCAGGGTAAGTGACTGCAAATAAAAATTTATGCGTTAGCCCTTTAAAAGGCTCTTCATGTCTCCAGCCGCCTGTCTCTGGAAGAGAGCAACCCTGCCACTTTTCCCAGCTGGCTGTTATCTGTGTATTTTTGGGGCTCTGGTGCCGTAGGCTGGAGATCCCCACTTATGGTTTAGACCTCGCTCTTCTCAGGGGGATCCAACTGGCCATTTCAATGTCCTTTTGTTGCTGTTGCCTGTGGGTGCCCCACCTGCCTTCTCAGTCTCTACTGTACTCCTTACCAGTTAGGTTGTGCTAAAGCTGATTCTTCTGTCTCCGAGGTTATAAGGCTCCTCTCTCGCTATTGGTTAGTTGTTTGTTCCAGGTGATTTCCCCACAATTTAGTTGTAATTCCAAATTTGTCCTGGGAGGAGGTCAGTGTGACTTCCATTCATTCCTCAGCAATCTTGATTCCTCCTTTCGTTCATTTTAAACAGATGTGTCCAACCTGTGGCCCAGAGGCCACATGCAGCCTAGGATGGCTGTGAATGTGGCCCAACACAAAACTGTAAATTTACTTAAAACATTATGAGTTTTTTTGTGTGTGATTATATGTCACCATGTATTTAATGTGTGGCCCAAGACAACTCTTCTTACTGTGTGGCCCAGAGACGCCACAGTGTTGGATACCCCTGATAATGAAAGGCTATTTTAGAAAATAATTATAAACACAGACAACACTAACAGAAATTAAGCTAGAATTTTAAAAATTCACCCAACTCTACCTCCTCCAAACAGCCAAACTGTTTTTTATTTGAACCATTTATCTAGTTCTTTTGCATGTGCATATATACTGTTTATAAAATTACAGCAGGAAAATATAAGAGTAATACTCCTCATTTAACCTGTACCAGTCATTTCCCCATGTTCTGTGTTGTTTCCGGTTTAACTATTGCAAAAAATTTAATGCCAAAATATGAAGAGTCACACAAAACTTATTCATCCTTCCCTTCTTCATGAGTATGTCACATATTTTCCACTTTTCTGCCAAACTAGCATCGGTAAATAACATTTCTATAACTTCTGGCTTTTTTGCACTTTATTTCACTTGATTGTCCTAGCAACTCAGTCAAGATGGCTTTGCTATTTAGTGCCTTTGCACAGTTGAGGAAAGACAGTCTGAGAAAGATGGAGCAATCCGTTCTCAAATACAGAGCCAGGGGCCACTGGGGAATTACTTGAGTGAGCCTCACGCTTGCCACAATTTGCTTTGCATTTGTGGGTGCGGGCAGATTTTTCCCTTTGAAGCCCAACTGCCCCATAACCTCAGTCAGGGACACAGAACAGATGTCAGGAAGCAGAGCTCTCTGGCTTTATGAGTCCAGGAACTTAGCAGCTCCCTACACGAGGTAATGTGAAGACTCAAGAAGGGTCTTATGCCCCTGAATACCGCCTCCACCAGGGCTAGTAAAACCTCCATTAAAAAGGCATTTCTCTGAGTTCCGGTGACCTTTCAGTTTTTAAGAGGCCCTTATTAAAATCTGCAAAACTGTGAAAGGGATGATGGCAGAAGCAAGGTTTTGCTGACCCCAGTAAAAGATTGTTTTTAAACCTTGAATGTTAGAGGACCATGCGGACATCTGTTGTTTTCTTTGCTTGGACCCTCACACCCACTCTCATGGGCTGGACCTGTCCCTCCCCACCCATGGCACAGCTTGTTCGAACAACGCGATCATTGGCCACAATGCTTCTCGTGTCAGAAGGGAGTCCATCGGGTCCTCCCCTGGGACGTGGGGATCGAGGTGCAGAGAGAAAGAGCTCTCTGTCTCTCTCACGCTGTGTCCCTCTCCTTCTCCTTCATTAAAGGCCAATTTCACAGTCCACACCGAAGGCCAAAGCAGAAGCTCTCAACCCAGTGGATGTGAAGACAAGAACTGAGCACCCTCCTGAGAAACCCACAGAGACACAGCTTAGAGCACCTTGAATCCCATGGAGGTGTTAAGTGTTAGTAACTCTCTCACACACCATCCTCACTTGTGCCCGTTCAGTTCATTGTTTATTTAATAAACACTGATGGGAAGCCCACTGTGCCCCGCCCCAGAGGCATGGAGAGGAAATCACTTCCATCTTTAAGAAGCTCCCAGGCTGACGAGAGTGCCAGGCAGGTAAACAAATTATTTGAAAATGCATGACCAGCATGCTAAGGGAAATAAATGTGTTAGGTACTGTAACCAAGGAAGGCGTGGCTACGGGGGCAGAGGAAGCCAGGCTGGGGTCAGGCGGCCTGCAGGGAGCAGCCAACTGTTGAGTAGGTCTTGCTGGATGAGCGGGAAGTTCCCCATGGGAAGATGTTGGGCCTGTAGCCTGTCAGATTGGACAAAAACGATGCTCCGTGTGCGGAGAACAGGGTGTGCAAAGGTAGGGAGGAGTGACAAAGTATGTGTCTGAGGGGAAAGCTTGCAGCCTGTGGGGCTGAACCTCGGGGTGCACGGTGGGAACAGTGGCACAGGACACGTGGAGACTGGGAGGGCCGTCCTGGGAGCAGCCTGTTGCTCTGGGAGGGTGGACTCCATCCTGTGTGTGAGGACGGCTGCGTGAGAAGCAGGAGAAGCATGAGAAGGTGAAGCACATGGGCTCTGGAAGCAGGGGGGCCAGCGTTCAGGGTCCTGCTCAGATGCCCCGTAGCCTAGTGGTCTTGCAGCTGAGTGGCCAGTAGCTGAGTGGCCTCAAGCAAACCGAGGATCCTCTCTAAGATGCAGTTTCCTCATTTGCAAATTGGTGCTCAGTGGTCTGTACCAAAAAGTCTGCTTGAGAGCGTTAAGTCAGCCATATCTTTAAGGCACTTAGCACAGACTCTGACAGGTCTAGTGGGAGCAGAACACTCAGTTGACACCATTAGTAATTTGAGTAGCAGTTGGTTGATGGCTCCCACAGGGGGAAAACATGCTTAGGGTGTGTCTAGCATCTCCCAAGGAGGAAAAAGCGATCCCCAGTCCTGGAGAGAGAGCTTAGAGATCTTGTTCTCTGGAGACCACTTCCAGTCCTCATGGCTAATTACCTGGGAAATGTGTTTCTAGGTAGCGGGGTAAGAGGAAAACAATTAGAAATAATGGCGAAATGATTTTCAATGAGTAGTCTATAGCCAGGACAAGATAGAAAACCAAAGACATTGCAAAGTTGCTAAGAGAGTAAAGCTTAAAAGTTCTCATTATAAGAGAAAAAATAATTGCAACTATGTATGGTCACACACACACAGTTGTTAACTAGGCTTACTGCAATCATTTTGTAATATATACCAACACTAAATCGTCATGGTGTGCCCTTGAAACTAACACAATGTTATATATCAATTATACCTCCATTTTAAAAAAAGAATTTAAAAAAACAAAGAATAAAGGAGGTTAACACATGTCTTGCTTAGAGTGGTTGGCTTCATCACACCAGGGAAAACCAAGATTTTCTTTTTTTTCTCTCGTTAACACAGCAGAACATGCTGGACTTTGATGCAGACGTGTTCAGCGGATTAAAGAGTTTGAAAAACATGGCAGAGTCTTTTCTCTTGGTGCATTGGAGAGTAGTGTGGGGAGCTTTGTTGCAGGATATTTTGTGGAAGCTGAAATATTAAAATCTAATCATGTCTAAGCAAACATAAAGTCTGCAGGATGCCAAAACATTCTAACATGTGTTGATCGATTAGATGACAATAAAGTATTTGGCCAATGAATCAAAGTTTAGTTCTACATGACGCCAAACATCTGGATATTTGGAAGCAACTGTTTAGCATCTCATGGGCCAAACAGAGCATAATTGTACCACTGTAAAATGGCGAGGGCCTTAGCTTGCTTTCTATCTGATCTGTTATTTGTTCCTAAGATCCAGTCCCAGGAGCACTGCTGACTGAGCAGGGTCAGTACGAGTTCTGGACTAAGATCAAGCATATTAGGAAAACAGACCTTCCTAAGGGTAACAGTTCAGGAGGCCATGGTGCACTGGACCAAGACAGGGAGCAGTGTGGAAACCAGGCTGGAGTGATAACTCCATGTTTCATTATTCACTGTCAAGAACATGGGGTAACAGGAGGAGCCCAGGACCAAGAGTCGGGCTCTGCTCCTGGCCCCGCCCCCCTCCTGCACATGTGACCTTGTGCAACACTCCCAAACTCAGCTTTCTCATAGGCAAACCAGAGATTGTAAGAGCTACCTGGCAGAATTGTTGAGAAACTCAGTGAACAGTAAAGAGGTAGAAAATGTAAATCATCGTTAACAGTTCTTCAGTCCCAATGATGATACCCTATAAAACTTAAAATGATTAGCTAAAGTAATGGGGGCTATGGATAAGAATATTTCAGAGAGTTCTTGGTGGGAAGGAGTTGTTCTGAAAGGTACGGAGAGACCTGAGTGGAGAAAAGCTTGGGGTTTGGAGAAAAAAAATAGTTTATCTCCCAAACACAGCAGTGTAGCTGCGTGTCATTGGGCCAGTTGCTTCTCTGTGCTTTGGTCTCCTGATTTGTGAGGTAGGGGCAGTAATAGTAGCCACCTGAGAGAGCTGTGAGGATTGAGTGAGAGAGAAGGCTGGCCAGCGCCTCCCCTGGCTCAAAGCCCCCAAAAGGCGCTGCTGGCATTGGTATCGGAGAGCCTCCCTCCACCGAAAGGGCTCAAGCAGAGATGAGCCCTGGTCTCTCCAAGGTGCCGATGGCATGCAAGGAGGCTGGACAAAAAGACTTCTAACCCTCCTTTCAATGCAAAACTTCTCTGAGTTTCTGACGTAAAAATACACAATTGTAGGAAAGGAACAAGAAATGAAGATGATCCTTGCAAAAGAGCATTTAACTGACATGCAGAATGGGAGACTGTATATGAGTACACATCAAACACTATGCTCTGCCATTTTTTACTGGCACTGAATTCAGCCTATTAGTTAGCCAGGCCCAGCACAAACGACAAGCGAGCTTGTTCACAATGTACTGTGCTTTGACGTGTCAGAATTTCAACTTCTCCCGCTCCCGTTGGCTTGGCCCCAGTACAAGAAAAGGGACCAGAGGATCTTGTTGGCAAGTTAAAGAATGAAAACAGGAACAGCAGTTATCAGTATAACTGTGTCATGAGTCCTAACTTCGGTTGTAATTGCTGGCTGAGCAGATAAAGCACTTGGAGGCAGAGCTATCAGTGTGTCTGGCCTGGCAAACAAAACACTATTCTTCCTGTTCAGCTCATCTTTTTGGAGAGAGGAAGAACAACCTAGCTTTGGATACCACACCCTTGTTTAAAAATCTGTATTATGGAGAGAAAAATCCTCCTTAGCAGATGGGTGTGTCTTTTTGTGAGAAGTCAATTGTGAAAACATCAATGCACACAAACAACCCGTGTATTCTTGACTTCATTCATGCATGCATTCATTCATTCATTTTTTTTCAATGCACACTATGTGCTCAGAGCATTGAGGATCCTTCTGCATGTTCTGCGGACATTCTGCATTGGCTGCTCCAGGTCTACTTCTCCACCCCCCGCCCACTGGGCTCATTTATACCAGAAATGGACCTTGTATAGACAACATCGCCAAGGTGCCACTAACTTCTGGTCTGTAGTTCAGTTGGACGACTGGGAAGCAGCAGCAAGAACTAGGACAGGAGGAAAGAGAGGTTTGGTTACTTATTCCAACCCCCTCATCTCCTATCCCGTCCCTCAGTTTCACGCATGGAAAACCCAGGACTGACATGAGCTCTTGGTAGCCCTGTGGTTCCTCTTAAACTTGATCGCAGCTTCAACCCATTGATCAGTGACCTTATAGGTTATACACATGCCCGTGCCCAGTGGACTATGACCAGAGAGGACATAGGCACTTTGAGACCGAGGCAGTGAAGAGCCAATGTAGGTCCCCCATTCATCAGCAAGTGGAGACGCCCACATGTCAGAGTCACTATTTGGGAGCAACCCGGGTCCTCGAGCATCCTAGGAGGAAAGCCACCTGCTCCCCACCCCTCGACCTGTGGCATGAACAAGAAGTCAGTTTTGGTTGGGTGAAGCCACTGAAACATTGGGATTGTTTGCTACTGCAGCAGAACCTGTACTATCCCGACTAACCCTCTTATCTAATTTAACTCTGGTAACCTCCCTATGAAGTAGATGCCAACAGCGATCCTCCTTTGGTAGATGAGAAACCCAAGGTGAAGGGCTTGCTGGAAGCAACGGAGGTGGCACGTAAACCTGGCCTTCCTGGCTCCAAAGCCCAGCTCTTATCAGGCTGCAGGACAGCTTTCCCCTGGACCACACTTCTTTTTGCCAGGTGTGGGAAGATGCACTTTCTGTAAGAACCTTGCACATGGGAGGAGCCCAAGGACAGACCTGCTGGCCAGGCAGATGGTCAGCACAACCAGCAAATGCCGAGGGAGCTTGGCTGAGTCTGACTGATGAGCGGTCAGCTCTTAATTCCAGTTCTCACCTTGCCTGCCTGGAAAAGAGGGATGTGGGGCTTTTCTTTATTTGCTTAGGCTGATGACATTCCTACAGAAGTGTCCCATATTCCCATTTTTCTCTAGAATAAAAATGTAGCTCTTTCTTCGTTGCCCCCGTTGAGTACATATCTTCAGAGAGACGAGGGGCCCATTTGTAGTTCCTCGTTTTTAAAATAGGATTCTGAACGTGCATCATGTCACTGAATTGTAACGGAAAATGGTTAAATGATAAATTTGGCCGAGGTGTGTTTTACCACAGTGGAAAAAACTGCTTTAAATCGTGCTTTTCTGCGTGGGATTGCGTCACAGCGCCACATCTGGCCGGGCTCGCTGGCCACCGGGCGCGCGGGCCCCGCTCATTTGCCTGGCTTCAGCATCGGCTGCAGGAAACAGGCTTCCCCACTCACAGGAAGAAGCCATTGACTCGGGGTCACATCGGTTCCTTGCATTCAAAATAATGACTTTTTTTTCCTGTTACCAAAGGAAATGCAGTAACACAGTGACTTTTGAAATGCCGTGCGTAGGAAGGAAAAGCCAAAGCCGGACAGGTGACCTCTTGCACAGTTGGGAGGCGGTGGGGTCAGAGAACATTGCACGCCCTGTGGCAGCCTGGCCGCCGGCCTTCGCGGCTCGGCTCTACAAGGGTGAGCACGTCGTCGGCAAGACAGAGCCAAATGCTCCAGGTGTTTTCCCATGATTCCTTGGCCCTGCTTCCTTCACTGAGTTTGCAGCGCCTCTGAAGCAGGTCTTAACATTGGGAAGCCGTTCTTTCCTATTTCTGTTTTCTTAGATGTGACGTGTTCCTTGGGAATGAAAGCAGGAATGTGCAAGTATTTGGGAAAGCCAGCGACTTTATTTAGAATCGCATCTGAACCCGTACATATTAGCCCGGCGTTCTTTGAAGAAGAGACTTGCTGGGTCAAGTGGACATTTGGGGTCAGAGTCTCTGCGTAGCGTTCAAAGCCAAAAGAGGCAGGAAAGGGGACTGGGTGGAGGTGGCTCCCGCCCCCAGGGTTTCTTCCTGTCAAACCTGACCTGGCCTCGGTGGTCAGGGAGCCCAATAGTGGCTTTTTTGCCAAGAGTGGCTTTTTCCTCATTTTGTCTTTAGGGTCAAGCCTGGCTTTTCCCCTCCTCTGTCCTTCGGGATGACGTGTTTTAAAATAGTCACACATTTCTATAAATACAGTGAGAGTTCTCAATTCAGTCTGAATCTCTTCTTATAAGGGCGGATGACCTGTTTATTTTGCACTAACCAACCCACATCCATTTCCTGTCCTCTTCTGTCTTGCTCTGCTCCCCGGGGACCCGATCCCTTCAGGGCAGCAGCGTAGGTCTCTTGTACACCCTCTCCCAGCTGGATCTGGCCAATGCCGGTGACCGTCAAAGGTAGGCCAAGGTTGCGGTGTTCCCCCCTCCTTCTTCCTTGCCTCAGTACCGCAGTTCTGCCCACAGCTGAGGGTCCCGTCTAAGGTGCCTCAGTGCTCATGGAGTGGCCCCCAATGGCCCCAGGTTCCATCAGGTTGCCACCACCTTCTGTCAGGAGCAGGAACACTTCCAGGTGCTTGGGGACCTCTGAAGCCTGCGCACACCAGTGCCAAGGTCCTGCCCTGAAATTCTCGGAACCCTCGGCTTGGCACGCCTCCTGCAGCCTCCTGCACACGCCCGCCCGGAGCGTTTCTTAGTTCGAAAGTGCCTTTGCCTGCTTCGGGCAAAGCCCCCGGTGCCGCAAAGCTGCAGCTGCATAACCTGGGGGCTGGCAGAGCCCGAGCCACTTTAACTTCACTACTGACAGTGCCTTCCTCTGACAGGTCCTCTAAGCTCTTGCCACCCACAGTGTGGCCCGCAAGCCAGCCGCCTTGGCACCGCCTGGCACCGCGTCAGAAGAGGTGAACCCATAGCACTGATTCGAAAGAACCTGTGCACCCCTATGTCCACTGCAGCGTTATTTACAATAGCCCAGATCTGGAAGCAGCCAGAGTGCCCATCAGTAGGCGAGGGGATGAAAAAGCCGTGGTACGTTTAGACACTGGAATATTACTTGGCCACAAAAAAGAAGGAAATGTTACCTTTTGCAACAGCATGGATGGACCTAGTGGGGATTATGCTCAGTGACATCAGTCAGCCAGAGAAAGACAAATACCGTGTGACTTCATTAATGTGGAATCTAATAAACAAAACAAATGAAATAGAAAGAGACTTACTAGATACAGAGAACAGACGGACAGCTGTCAGAGGTAGGGGCGGGGGGCCGGGTGAAAAGGGTGACAGGGTTAAGGAGCACAGCCTGGCAGTCACAGAGCAGGCACAGAGACAGGCAGAACAGCCCAGGGACGGGCCACCGATATCGCGAGAACTGCGTGCGGGGCCGGCGGGGGCCTGAAGCACCGGGGGTCCCCTCTGGAAGGTACATGATTTTCTAACAACTTGGCTGTACATTTGAAATGAATATAGAATAATATTGAGGGTAAACAGAAATTAAAAATTAAAAAGAAGAAATTTTTTTTAAATGTTGAAGCGCAGGCCCTGCCCAGACCTTCAGAACTGGGGGTCTGCCTTTCAACGAGATTCCAGGCGCCTGGGGTCCCTGAGAACAGCGCCTCTGGCCCGCGGGTGATCGACACGTCTGTGCGTTGCCCCAGGGGCGACGCCCCGCTCCGACAGGATGTGAGGACAGGACAGCGGGTCAGCGCGGCGACGTGTCTCAGCGATTGCTTTCCTCGCTCGGGGCTGAGGCCAGCAGGGGGCATTTGGGTCGTGTCCCCTTTTAACATCCCTTCCTCTCAGATGTCTCGTAAAATCCCGTTCCAGCTCCCTCTTCGGTCTAACTGTAAAGACTCTGGTAAAGCCACTCACCCTATGGTGTGTGAACAGGAAGACGCGTTGGCATTCTGTACAGGTCGCATCCGCAGCAGGGAGCGCTGAAACAGAAAGCGTGAACTAGCCGTGGACCCAGAGAGGGGTGGGAGGAACGGAGAAATAGGAGGCATATTCACTGGCATTGAGTCACAGGCGACATGCCACTGGGGTAGGGGGTGGGGTGGGAAAGAGTGAGACGATGAGAAGGGTCCTCAGTTTTTAGTTTGTGTGGCTGGTGTTAAGGGCGGTGCCCCTATCCTAAACGAGACAGGGAAGATAGCAGAGGGCACACGTCTAGGGAGGGAGAGGATGAGCTCACGTTAGCCACGCCGAACGAGGCATCTTGTGGGCGCTTAGAAACACAAGTCTGCAGTTCAGGGAATTCATTTTTTAAAAAAAGAATGAACCGACCTGCAGGTTGGTTCGCTCGGTCACATTCCTTGAAACCCACAATGAACCCATGCGACGCTTGGTATGGAGAGATCCTTGCCTCTGGGAAATCCATACTCTCGGCAGGAGGCAGGATGACGCAATTCTACTCCTAGGTATGTGCCCGAGGGAAATGAAAACATATGTCTATACGGAGAATCATCCATGAATGTTCACAGTAGCATTATTCTGAATAGCTGTCAAAAGTAACAACAACTCGAATGTCCATCAACTGAAGCAGAGACAAATAAAATGTGGTACATCCACAAAATATAATAGTAGTTGGCAATAAAAAGAACTAAAACATGAGTTGAACTTCGAAAACATTATGCTTTCTGATGAACACGCTGACAAGGCTGCATTTGGGTTGGGTGGCAACACAGGGTGGAGCCGATGTTCCACAACAGGGAAGTAATTACTGGAAATTTCAGCGTGTTCCCAACCTCTTACCTTTTTAAAAAAGATTTTATTTACTCATTTTTAGAGAAGGGAAGGGAGGGAGAAAGAGAGGGAAAGAAACGTAGATGTGAGAGAGAAACATGAATCAGTTGCCTCTCTCATGCCCCCAACCGAGGACCTGGCTCACAACCCCAGGCATGTGCCCTGACTGGGAATCGAACCGGCAACCCTTCTGTTTACAGGCTGGCACTCAGTCCACTGAGCCATACCAGCCAGGGCCTCTTCCTTTTCCTGCAGGAGAGAAATTGAGGCATTCCCATTCTAGTTACTAAAAGATTTCACTTCATGAAAGTACTTTTTATTTTAACGGCTACCTTTTCATGTACAATTATTAAGGAAAAGGGACTGTATTGTCATAAGTATTTTGAAGTACCATTCAATTTAGTTTGACAGTAATCATACTTATTTGTGTTCTTATTTCTATCCCAATGAGCACGTCCAAAGAAATTAATATAGAGATTATGCCCGAAGTCTTATACTATGTTCTATGTAACTGTTAAAAAGAATTTCTAAATGTAGCCTTATTTTACCAAATGGACATAAATTTCTTTGTGTTTTTTTTTAAGTATATTAAAGAAAATGGTGTTTAATTTAAGAAAGGAAGGGAGGGAGGGAAGAAAGAACAAGACTATGCTAAGTAAAAGGAGCCAGTCACAAAAGACCACATGTTACATGATTTCATTTCTATCAAATGACTGGAATAGGCAAATCCATCCAGATGGAAGGTAGATCAGGGCGGCCCCGGGCCAGGAGAGGGGCCGCTAAGCGGAGTCCTCTCAGAGTGATGAACGTGCTCTGCAGCCGGCGGCGGGAATGGTTGCACACGTCGGTGAAGAGAGCGATGGATTGGGGCACGCGAGGAAATTTATGGAATGTGACTTGCATCTCCATAAAGCTGTTATTGAACTAGCTATGGGGAAGTAGGCACTGAAATGCTTTTGTGAGCCCCTCGCAAGCGTGAGGGCTCAGCGGAGTCTCTCCTGGGCTCAGGACCCAGGGTCGCCTCCCCCAAAGACCGGGACGCAGCAGTGACTCCACGGTGACCGAGGCCGCGCCTTACCGGGCCACCGCGCCTGTCCTCGGGTCCCCGCCTCTGATCTCTGGGGAAAAGAGAGATGCTGGCTCTGAACCTGAGCCCCAGGTGCCGCAGAGTTCCTGCATCCGGCATTGGGGGATGTTTCATTTGGCCTCTGACCTCAGCAGCTGGAGCCTCATCTTCCTGGTGCAGGAAATAAATCGGTGCGCTCTGGCTTTGCCGGGATGGTCAGGCGGGACAGCAAGCATAGCCACCTGAGGCCAGGGCTGCCGACCATTCATCAGAACAACCCCGTCACCCACGGCAGATCGCCGGAGGCCCGGCGTTGTCAGATTAATGAACGGGAGGAATGAAACCGGTTCCGGCCCTTGCAGCGTAAGAGGTTTGACAATTCAGGCATACCATTCACCATTGATATTCTAAAAGAGAGATCTTCAGAATGGAATGTCTTCGCCCCAAAGCGGACCCAAAATAATCTGCCAGAGCATGACAACATCACAGTAGACTTTTCCCGTGCTCCTTAGTTCATCTTTTAGGTCTATTTTTGTTTCTGGTTTAAAATATACACAATATTTTAGGATCATTGTACATGCATATTATTTGGAACTATATAAATCAGGGTTAATGAAGGTGCCCAAAAACTTTTTACTGCAACTTTCTTTGAAATTCAGGGGAACATTGCTCTGAAGGTGTTTTGTTCACTGCCAGATGGAGGAATGAAGAGCGACTTCAATATGTTGATTTACATTTGGACTCTAGTCCCCCAAGAGAGCTGGTTCAGAATACCTGTTTGCAAAGATTTACTTTTTTTAAAAAATGTAAATTGGTCACAACAGAGTTCCAATCTCTAGAGTTCAATTGTCTCCCCACACGAATAAGAGCAAATCCCACGAGGCCAGCCCTGCTTGTGGGTTCCTAAGCATTTTCTCTCTCATTTTTTACTAATTGGGCAATTAGGCCCCAAGCAGAGGTTCAACCGAGCTTTAAGGATCCACTCTGACATTAAACTGTTGTATTTAAAACGCTCTAGACCCATGTTCTTGGGCCGCTCCCCCAGTTCTGAGAACTGAGCTTGCGTTTTGACCCTGAGACCAATTCCCAATCAACACCTGGGTCCAGAAATCGAATCCTCTTTTGTACCCTGTGTCTAAGGCTGCATCCCAAACGCCCACATACTATTCATTCTCCTGAGGGGATGGCCATCACCGCGCACCTCACTGATCTCCAGGTGCATGACTGAATTCTGGGCGCCTGCCAACAGGGCCTTCCGTGCTTTGGGTTCTTGGAATGTTTACACGTAGATGACAAGATGAAGCTATGCGTAATTATCTAAAGAATCTTCATAATGAATTGTTAATACCAAGTACTAATAACCAGAAAGATTGTGCCTGGTCAGCATTTAAATGTTCTCCTCTGCGAACAATGATCAGCATTTAAACGTCCTGTTTACTGAACAAAGCTCTTTTTTTCTAAGGACACAAAGCTGTTGCACAGCACCAATCCCCTTTAAGAATTTAAAAAAAAAAAAAAAAGTCAAATTCTGCGTGTATCCCGTCTGGAGATCCTAGGGCCCAGCCAGCAAACTCGCCGTTGAGAACTGGACACTGCTCGTCTCGGTGAGGAATGACCAGGCTCCCTGAACTTCTTGGACACCGGCAGGGGCATCTCATCTCCATGTTCCTCATTCCTGGGGTCAGGCCCAAAACTGCCCCTGTGCATTTGATCACCTCTAATTTCCATTAGCGATGTCTTTCTCTGCTTCTTCACTGTCTTCCCTTTGCTCATGCTCCCTCGATTTAAAGCAAGGGTCTCTAGAAAGGACACTCAGGAGCTCCCATAACGTGTTCCAAAAGGGACTCAGCTTGGCCGCACGCGGACGTCCTGGTTTTTGCTGAACTCCTGCAGAGCCCTGTGCCTCAGGCCCCGTGGCTGACCCGGAGGACTGGGTTTCATTCTGGGTCAGGCGCAGTCTTGTGGGTGTGGACCCCTTCCTCCTCCTTTCCTCACACCTGTCAGAGAAGCAGGCTTGACCACGGGTTACCTGTCAGCCACGCAGCCCCTGGAGGTGTGTCCCGAGTTCCTACACCTCACAGAGTTACTTCACCTGGCAGTTTCCTCATATCTTAAATGGCTGCAATTACCTACCTCACAGGATAATGGTTGGAGTAAACAGGTAAAATTGCTACAAAACATTCTTCCCGGGTGTCATAATGGTGAACACAACATGTATCAAGTTCTTCAGATTTTTCATAGATTATTTCATGTGGATATTCGTGCATGACGTTTTCATCTGACTGTGTGAGACGAAATTCCTTCTTGCTCTCTGACTTAAATTCTTCTTCAATAGTCCATCACCAAGCCCAGACCTTTCAGTGGAGGAAAACTAACTGTGGCTTTCACCAAAGTTTGCCTGGTAATAAGTAACATTCAGATAAGAAACGGATCATTTTTTAAAAAAAAAATGATGTTCGATATTCTATTTATTATTAGGCCCTCACCATTCAGAGCATAAACCTCATATTGACTTTAAACATTTATTAATTGCTTCAATAGGAAGTAAAACGAACATGCAGGTTACTGCACAGCATGAAATTCAGAAAAGAGAAAAGAGAGCAAAACCAGTTTCAGGGGAAAAAAATACGTGGAGTCCCTGAGACCTGGAGCTGAATTACCGGAGGCTTTTGCCTCCAAGCTATATACACTGGGGACAGTTGTATGAGCTCTCCAAGCTCCCCTTCTTCAATTCGTAGATGGATGTAGCTGCGAAGGTAATGTTAGTCCACTGTCGCAAAGAGACCTAAAATTACATTAGCCTCAACAACAGAGACCCTTATTCCTAACACACAATGATTCCTAGGTGAGTGTTGGGGCTGGCCAGGTGGTCCTGCCCTGCACAGTCACTTAAGTAACAGCATGATATTGAAAACCCCCATGGAACCACCGAGAGTGTCTACTGAAACCCATTCTTCTTTCTTTTGGGGCACAAGGCTGCATGCCCTGCTGTGCCTCCTGCTTTGGGACATGAGGTGGCAAAGAGTGTCTCAAAGCACAGCCTTGAAAATATAAATAGGAAGGCAGAATTTGCTTTCCTAAAAATTAAACGTTTTTGCCGTCATGCTCTAAGAGGCCTGGGTCATCGGGAAGGACCAGGAACAGGTGCTGATCGACGGCCCCACTCAGCTCCCAGCCAAGAGCGAGTGCTCGCAGCCAGCCCTCCCCGGAGATGCGGCTGTGACGGTGCGGAGGCCTTCCTGGCGCGGCTCGCCCAGCCCCGGTGACTGCCTGGTGCCGCCGGGGTTGTGCTCACCACCCAGCTGAGCCTTTCCCGCCTTCCTGACCCACAAAAGACAGGAAAACAAAATGGTGGTTTCCAGTCTTAGACAGAGTTTAAGAAAAAGTCGGAGCCAAAGCCATAGATCTGAGACTGACTTGGGAGGACCCAAAAAACCCGGAATTACCTTCTGGAGGGTGGGCCCCCTGTAGGTCAGGCTTCCCCCGCTAGGGGAATGTTCTAGGGACCCATCGGGACCTGTGTACCAGCTGCTGTTGTTGTGAGAGGCTGCATTCAGCTTCAGTGAATTTTTTTTTTTTGGAAAACTCAACGTGTTTGCCCATTTCAGGATGGGAGATTTATGACCACACCTGCCCACACGGTGCTGAGTGTTCAGCAGTTTTTGACCAAAAAATGGTATGACCTCCATGCCCCACCCTGCATATTCATCCGATCTCACCCTGAGCAACTTTTTTTGTTTGTTTCCCCAGGTGAGAAAAGTCCTCCAATGAAAATGTTTTACCGACGTGGAAGAGGCAAAGCAAAAAACAGCAGAAGCATGAAAAGGGATCAAAATCAATGCGTTCAAAACTCTTTTGTGCAGTGGAAAAAAGCCTCAATAGGTGCCCTGCATCACACGGAGAGGGCTTTGAAGCTGACTGAAGTTTTGACATGTAACAAATTTTTTATAAATAAATTCTGGGCTTTTTTGAGTCCTTCCTCATATAAACATATATAGGGCACTTGAAAAGCCCTGGAAGTAGAGAACGTCCCCGCAGGATGGAGACCAACCGTAAGTAGGAGGCAGGACACTGGCTCCGGCAGGTGGTCTGAAGCAGAGGAACCCGCAAAGGAGGCTGGAAAGAAAGGAATAAAGGGAGAGGAAATGGATAACAATTTTGCTTTATCAGCTTATTTTCATTAGTTTAACTCTCTGAGGATTACCTGACACTCAAGTCACTCAAGGCAACGCATCTAGTCAAACAATACGTATGTAGAATCTGTGTGACGCCGTTGTTAAAAACTTACAGTCTTGGAGGCTGACTAGGTCTGGGCAGAAGGCCAAGTACTCGTGTCTCCCCGGTATGTGCTTTTTCCCTCCTTTTTATTCTTTAAGGTATACAGTAAGACACAGTGACATTCACCCTTTATTAGTAAACAGCGCTTTGTGTTTTGGCAAAGGCATCAGGGTGTATCACCCCAAGACCAAGAGTCCCTTTCACACCAGCCCCTCTCCACCCACAGGGCCGGATAATCCGCGCACCTTGCCTCTTCCGGGATGTCATATACATAGAAGAACGCAGAATTAAATGTTTTGGTCTGAATTCTTTCACTTAGCACAACGCCTTTGAGACTCATTCACATTGTTGCCTATACTGGTAATTCATTGCTCTTCATCGCTGAAGTCGTATTCTACTGCATGGAGGGACCACCGTTTGTTCCCTCCCCAGCTGAAAGAAACATGTGTTTTTTTTTTTTCCCTCTTTGGGGCAATTATGAAGAAAGCTACTACAAATATTCTTGTACAGGTTTTTATGTGAACACAAATTTTTATTGTACTTGGGTAAATACTTGGGAGTGAGGAGCCGGGTCATAGGGTAAGTGCATGCCTCCCTCTACAAGAAAACATCAAGTTCTTTTCTGCGGAGGCTCCACCAGCGACGCGTGAGAATCCCATGGCTCGTTGCCTGGACTTGAGGTTGTCAGGTTGTCAGATTTCTTTGGATTTTAACCATCCTAGTAACCTACGAGGAGGTTCTGGTTTGCTTTCCCTAATGACTGGTAATGTGAGTGACCGCCCTCTTTTCATGGGCTTATTTGCCACATTTTTTTTTCCTTTTTTTTTTCTTCACATCAGTGGTTCCTTTGAAGACATCAACCACATTTTTTTTTTTTTTTTGGTCAAGAATTTGTTCAAATATTTTCTCATTTAAAAAAAAGGGAGTGGTTTGTTTTTCCTTTTGTTGAGTTTTGAGAGTTCTATGAATATTCTGGACACAAGCCTTTTATCAGATATGTAATTTGCCAATATTTTCTTCTGGTCTGACTTGTCCTTTAATTCTCTAAAAGAGTCTTTCAAAAAGTAGTTATTAATTTCAGTGAAGTTCAATATGTCATTTTTTTATGGATGGTGACTTTTGTGTCATTTCTAAGATATCTTTCCCTAACTCAAGATCACAAAGATTTTTCTGTTATGTTCTCCTCTAGTTTATGATATACTTTGAGTTAATTTTTGCATGTGGAGAAAAGTATGAACCAACTTTCTTTCTTTCTTTCTTTCTGTCTTTTTTTCTTTCATATAGATGTTCAATTGTTCCAGCACATTTGTTGAAAACACTATCCTTTCTCCAATGAATTCAGTGACTATTGCCTTTCTATATATATATATAAAAAAAATCAACTGACCATAGATCTATGTCTATTTTTGAACTCTCTGTTCTGATTTATTATTCTATGTATCTCTCTTTTCTCCAAAACCACACTGTCTTGACTCCTGTATCGTTATATTATAAAGTCCTAAAATCAGGTAGTAATTTTCTTTGCAGTCTGATTACAACACAGTCAATGAGTGGCAGAATAACAATTATGCTAACAAAATCAATTAACTTAAACTAGAGAAAACAAATGGATGATTAACCTTTCATTACAAACTCCCAGATGAATGAATAAATCATGTTCCTTCCAAGTCAGATAAGATGCGTATGAGTCAGGACAGTACGATGCTAGGAAAATCCCTTGGCAGGCGGAACGGGGAGGTTGAGAGAGACCTGGTTCAGCCCAGCCCCCGACTGCCTGCCTTCTGCTCCCTGGCACGACCGCTCCTTGAAGCGCTAAGCTCTCAGGACAAAGAGGTTCGGATCCGCACCGAACAGTCTCAGGGACAAAGCCTCAGGTCTGTAGACCTCAGAGGCAGAGTTCCGGTCACCCTAGAGATGACAGCTAGGTCTCAGCTGTGTTTCAGCTCCAGGCCCAGAAGAGCCGCAACACCAGACAAAGGGACACCGTGATTGGCATTGGGACCAGGTGCAGTGATGAATGACCCCCTCCCTGAGCACCGACCCGTCAGTACAGACCACGACTCTATACGCTCGCTTTGACAAACCAGCATATTCAAGGACACGCCTGGAAAGCTGATGAATCTTCTCCTGAGATCCTCCCCTAAAAATACTGCTTTAGAAAGCAGATCAAAGCCCTTTAAGACAAAGGACCCTGTGAACGCCCTCTCTCTAGAACACCCCCACGTCCTCCTTCCTCAGGCGCGTACCTTTGATTTCTTTCTCCTAAGTCGTAAGGGTCCGCACGAGACTGGCAACCAGGGGAGCAGCGGGCAGCGGCGGCTCGCCCCGGGCTCACCCCCTGAACCTGTCTCCAAAGGCCCTTCTTTTGCCTCCGTAACTTCTTTCCTGAGTCCGCACAGCCCAGCTGGCTCACTTCACTTCTGCCTCTGCGCCTCTCTGGCTAAAAGGCCAAATAGCTCTCTGAGCGGCCCGCTCTCTGAGCGCTTTCACTTTTCAGGCTAAACAAACTTCCTCTCACTCTGGAGTTCTTGGCTCTGATCCTTTCCTTGCTGAACTCAAGAACCGAGAGCCCACATCACCGGTAACGAAGGCACATCCATACCAAGTTACTAGCCCTTCTCACAGCACGAAATACCTACAAAATGATTTAGAAATACAAGACACCGCCACTTGCTTGACGTTACAATTTCCCTGCACAACCTCTGGCCGTCAAGCAATTTGTCATGGCTGTCCCTTGAAGATTCAGTAGGAGCGGAACAAAATGACACTGTGACTCTGTGACCGACCTCTATGCGGACAAGTCTCCACTGTGACTTCAAAGCAGCATAAACAGGAAAACAAGAGAAATAAAGAGAAATACTGAAATACCCATCGCTCCAACTTTCGCCTTAGTATGGCGGTGTTATTGCTGCACAATGATTCTTAGACTGAGAAGGGAGAGAATTGAAGAGCCTGAAATCAGCCTCCGGCAGTTTTACCATAATAACCTACACCCCTTCCATTTTTTAAAAGAAAACCTGCAGCGAAAGAATGAAGGCAGAGAGGCGTCTCCGTGGGTGCTTTTTATCATCCTGCCGCCTAAGCTGCCCTCCTGGGTGTAATCAGGGGCCTGGTTGGGACCCCTCGATCCAACCCATGGACTATCAGCCCAGTGAATCTCAGTTTGCTTCCTGGGACAGTAATGTAAAGAGCTCTTACCACACAGGATTTTCAAAAAGATTAAATGAAACTATGGAAGGAAGGCACCTACCACCAGGATCAATATGTGTGAGTAGTCAGTGTATATAAATTATGCTGTTATTCTTAGCTGTTTTGTGGGTGGCAACTTGCAGTCCCCTCTGCTAACTCGGGGACCATGGCTGACGCTGGGACCCTCGACAGTGCGTTGGGAGGAGGCCTGAGGGCTGAGGAGGGACGGGGGCCCATGAGGGAGCCGAGACCGAGAGGTGACTGAGCACAACCCTCGAGTGTGCGCGTGAGGAGAGAGGTGACAGGCTGTGATAAATTGGCAGATGTGGGGAAGGAGAAGCCATCTTCCCAGGTGTCAGGGGAGTCCCTAATGTCACCTCTACTTCCACCTCCCGACGACCTTGCCGAAGACCGGGGTGCCTGTGTGGAGGTCTCCGAAATAATCCAGGGGCGCCGGAAAGAGTAGTGAGCGAAGTAAGATTTACCAAATGTTTTATAAGGAAGGGACACAAAGGGACGTGATCGTACTCCCCTAACGCACAACTTCCTAAACTTACCTTGGATGGTGGCAACTAGGTATGTAGAACTCGATGGAAAATTCTTCAAACGGTTCACACCGTTCCCCATGGAAGACACAGCTAATCGATCATGGAACTATTTCCTTGCAAGTCCTGATGCATCTTCTGAACAATTCTCAACACCATGGCACCCAAAGAACTAGGGCATCGCCCTGCGGCCGCCCCCCGCCCCCGCTGCTCCACTGCGCCCCCCCCCCGCACCCAGGCCCCTGCGGCTCCTCACCGGCTCCCCGAAATCAAGCCGTTGAACATGGTATTTGAGCATAAAACTTGAAAGATTTTTTCAGTCTGTACTCCCAGTCCAAGTCACTGACCACGTCCTTCCAACTCCATGCAGGAAGCACCCTGAGAAGAGTCCCAGAGAATACGATTTCCTCCATTTTATTCCGAAAGGGGGGCAGAGAAAAGCAGAGTGCCTGTAAGGGCTGCGTCGGAAAGAAAGGAGAGTGAAAAGTAGATAAAACCAGGTGTTTGGAGGGAAAGCAGAGGAGGGGAGAAGAGGCAGGAAAGGAGGAGATACGGGAGTGCACAGCGCTGTCTCCTTGGTTTCTACTGTCACCATAGTTTTGCCTTTTCTAGAAAGTCCTGTATCAGAATCATACAGTATGTGGCCCTTCAGATTGGCTTCTTTCACTTAGAAATATGCTTTTAGGCTTCTTCCACATCTTTGTATCTTGAAACCTCCTTTCTTTTTATCCCTGAAAATAACTGACTGTATGGATGTGCCATACTTTATTTATTCATTAATCATGTGCTCTTTACCTTTCTATTTCAGCACCAAGCAACCTGCCTGGCGTGTCCTAGAATATGAACAAGTGTTTGTTAAATGAATGAATATATAAACCGACCTCCTGTCAGCGGACAGAGTGAACTCAGCTGGGAAGACGAGCATCAAGGAAACAATGATCTGGAAGGTTTGTTATTTTATTCCCCAATCTTTCAGGAATGGGGCCTGAATCCAACTTTAAGATGTCATTCTTAATGTCTTTTCTGTTTGTTTTTGTTTGTGTCTCTGTTTTTTGAAACCCAAAGTAGGAATTTGGGAAATAAACAAATGCTCATATTTGAGCAAAATATTATGAATATTTGCCTATCTAATTTCTTTAAGGAACCCACTTGCTCTTTCCTTAGTCCAGAAAAGTGCAGTCTGGCGCCCTCTTGTGGTCTTCTATTTTTAAGCGTGAAATGCAATGAGAAGTTCTTTTGTCCTAGGAAATTTTCACCCCCTAAATCGCCCCGGGCTTCTCCCTGAGACTCATTGTTTCTAATGCTCACCGCGTCTCTCAGTAACTTCAACTCCGAATGTTCCTCTGGCCAAAGATGCAGTCAGGCTGGCTGAGATCTTTCTGTGAGTACCCAGGGCAGGTGCCTCGAGGTCCTACGGAGTTGCTCTGAAGAAAGAGAATACACTTATATAAGATAAAAAATTAAACCCTGTCTTCATCCCACAACCCTGGAAGGTCAAGTCCATGTGCCATGTAAGGACCTTCCTGATCTAGCACTGGTGCTTCTTATTTCTCTTCCCTCATGCGTGCTCCATCCCCATATTTTTATTTTTATTTTAAAATATATGATCTTTCTTGTATTTTTTCCATTACCATTAGCCCCCTTAAACTCCCCTCTCGCAGCAGTCACCACACTGTTGTCTGAAAGGGGGGGCAGAGAAAAGTAGGGTGCCTTAGGTGCTGTCCTTGTCTATCAGCCCTTTTCCCCTTTCCCTCCACCCCTCCACCCCTCCCCCACCAGCTGTCCTCTGCTCTCCGCCTCTGAGTCTGTCTTCTTTGTCAGTTCAGTTTGTTCATTAGCTTCCCCACATGAGTGAGATCATATGGTATTTGTCTGTCTCTGACCAGCTTATTTCACTTGCATAATGTTCTCCAAGTCCATCCATGCTGTCAGAAAGGGTAAAGTTTTTCTTCTCTTTTATGGCCGAGTAGAAATCCATCCTGTGTAAGTGTCCCATCGCCCTTTCTGACCACCCGCCGCCACTGCCCCCCGCCGAAGACCAGCTGCAAGACAACTGAAGTGTCATTTTCTTGATAAACATTTTTTGGGTTAAAAAACTGTCTTTTTCTTCTTGGTGCCCCCACCTCCTGACAGTCTTCTAAAAGAGCAGCCACTTATTTTATCTAGCTATGTATTCATCTAAATCCTAGGTCAGCAATTGTGTTCCCTGATCTCAGGCTCTTGGTCTTGAGAAAAGCAGCTACTCATTCCCATTCACCCAGTGCCTAGCCCAGAGGTGAAATAAATGCTGATTTAGCGACTGCAAATTGAAGGTCAAGGCCAAAGAAATGGTGGAAGCAAAGAACAGGAAAAACGGGTAGTTGTCTCCTCCCTTTTGCTCTGTGTTCAGAAACCTGGGGGTCCTGAGGGAAGGGTCACAGCGTGATCTGATCAGAAGTTTCTGACTGGGCAGAAACTATTGTGGGGAGTCATGCCTCAGGCACATAACTTCTTTAGTGGAAGTGGAAGGGTTATCTTTGCCTTAGTTGTTTCTGTGCATAGTTGAGTCCACCATTGATATAACCACGCTTAAGAACACACATAATCATGTTACCTGTCCTGCAATCCAGTCCTCACTTTGGCCTCTGCCACCTCCACGTACTCTTTCTTTAGTTCCCCTCTTAATTTCAGAGGCATCAAGGAGACTGCAAACGTATTCTCCAAAGCATCGATCTCAGTCGGCTGAGACTTTGCTCCAGGTGGGTCCTCCTTTTGGCCCAAATAAATTTTTACAAAAGTTCTCCACAGGTTACGGGCTCGGACCGCTTTCCCCTTATATTGTTGTCAAGTTAAAAAAAAAAATGACAACAGCCAACACAATAGCCATCCGGCGTGAATGCATCAAAACTGTACCGATTTTTCTGTCAGATTGACAAACAATATAACATATTTGGGGATGCGCTGCAGAATCTTAGGAATTAGTTTACATGTGCCGTGAGATGGAAAAGGTTGAAAAGTGCTGCCCTAGACCAGCAGGGCGTGAAAAGATACATTTTCCTTGGCCTTTCTGTGCTTTGAAAGTCAGGCCAAACCCTTCATGTAATTAAGAGCTCAAGAGCGCTGGGAGTTCTGCTTTATTCCTCCAATACAAATATTTGAGGAGGGTAGGGCTCAGTACCCCGATAAAGAGCATGAGCGCAGAGACTGTGTTTGCCCTAAGTCGCGGGACTTAGGAGCGATGGAGCCAGGACGGACGTCCACGCATCACGCAGCGCAGCGCCTCCTCTGGCTGAAAGCTCTACCCCCGATTCGGACATTTCAACTGTCGGTGAGCACACACGCACACAACATTTCTGTAAATAGTAACAAATCATTTAAATAACCCCCACCTCTAGTCTTCAGCTAAGATGAGCTAAACACAAAACACATGTACCAATGAAAACAAGCAAACAAAACCACTAGCCACACTCCCGCAAGACCAGCAGGGTATCAGGAATATTACGGAGGAATCCAGGTTCACTGGGGCCGCTTCTGAACCCAAGCTCTTTGTAAGGGAGGAAAACGTCTCCCTTCTTCCCTTCTAGGTGCTTTGGCAGGCCCAATCATTAAATTGACATAATGTGACAGTGGGGAATTGTAACTCACCCCACCCTACTTTAGACATTGTTTCTGTAGATGCTGACTTTGACTAATATATAGCTCTGTCCTCTAGAGGCCGCTGGAGAGCCAGGTTTTAGAGAGCACGGCTGACTCAACCTGTGTCTCTGGATTTGGCATTGTTTCATTAAATAAAAGTCTCTTTCATTCTCTCTCTCTCTCTCTCTCTCTCTCCCCCCCCTTCCCTCCCTCTTTTTTCTTTCTTTCTTTCTTTCTTTCTTTCTTTCTTTCTTTCTTTCTTTCTTTCTTTCTTTCTTTTCACTGCAAACTTCTGTTCACATTTCATTGGGCTTGGATGAGCACAAAGAATCCTCTTTAGTTTGGTAAGAATTTATTGAAGTATAATTGATGTACAATGTGCTATACATATTTAAGGTGTATATAGTTTGATAAGTTTTGGCACATGTACATAATCCTATGTACCACAATCAAGATAATAGGCCTAGTACCCCCATAATTTCCTCTTGCTCCTTTGTAGGCCTCCACACAACCTTTCCTATTCCTTTCTTCCCACGAGTTCATTACCATAGATTGGTTTGCATTTTTTAGAATTTTATATAAATGGAATCACATAGTGTGTACCTTTAGCAAAATCTGGCTTCCTTCAGTTGGCTTGATTATCGATATTTTGATCTTGAGATTCATTCATGTTGGAATATATATAAAAATAGCCCTTTCTGTTTGCTGAGTAGTATTCTGGATACACTGTAGTATTTCAGGATTGTGGATACACTGTAAACACATCATGGTTTCTTTTTCCATTTACCTGTTGATGGACATTAGTTTCCAGTTTGGGGATAATACAAATAAAGCTTCTTCATCAGTGTTCATGTCTTTGTGTAAACATGAGTTTTCTCTTCTCTTGCGTAGATATCTAGGGTGGCTCCTAGGTTATGTGCATGTTTGACTTTTTCAGAAACTCCTCGAATTTCTGGTCAGGAGGGTAGACTAGGCAAACACTGTGCTAGCCTCCTCTCATGACCACATCAAAAATACAGCCAAACTGCAGAACAACCATCCTTGAGAACCACCTGAAATCTGGTAGAACAGAAGTCCAATAACTAGGGCGATAAAGGAGAAGCCACATAGGGCCTGGTAGGAGGGATACAAATGCAGAAGAGGCTGCTCCTGCACCTACATACGGTGGTCAAAAATCCGAAGGGGTTGTGGGGGTCTCCCTTGAGGGTAGCAGGGTCCGAGTCCCACCGCAGGTCCCTAGCCCAGAGTCCCAGTGCCTTAAGAGAGGTCCCCACGACTCCTGACTGTGGAAACCAGCAGGGCTGTTGGCTGAGGGAGACAGAGGGCCTCTGGGCCCCCACGCAGACCCTCCTCCTGAAGGGCCCGGGGCAGGGGCAGATTCACTCACTGATGGACTCACTCGCTCTGAACTTTTGTGCCGGGGCAGCTGCTCAGAAAGCACCATGGACATACGGCGAGGAACTAAATTGCCCAGCTTCATTCAGGGCGAGGGCCGGAGGGGAAGCTTTCTCCCAGACTGACGTGCTGGCAGAAGCCATTGTTCCTTTACTGAGCCTTCCCCCTCCAGGGGCAGAGGCCATAGCTGAGTCTCCAGGGACCTGGCTCACACCGTACGTCCCTCCCTGGTGACCTGACCCCGCCCTTCCCAGCCCGCAGGCCTGTGGGGTTGGAGAGACATTCAGGAAACCCAAACCACACACAAGGGGTGCAGAACCCATTGCAACCCTGTAGGTGCAGGAGGAGGGCGCTGTGGAGGGTACGCCTGGGCAGAAGGAGGGCCCGAGCCTCCGTGTGGATACAGGCAGCTGTGTTCTCGATGTCAACTCCCAGTGGAAATATTTCTCTAGACCATTTTCACTACATTGCACTGAAGGGCACATGGAGAATGTATTCTCTAAAATTAAAAAAATGTAGGACACCCCTGCTGGGACTATACCCTAAGAATTCCAAAACGCCAATTCAAAAGAACCTATGCACCCCAATGTTCATAGCAGCACAATTTACAATAGCCAAGTGTTGGAAGCAACCTAAATGCCCAGCAGTGGATGATTGGATCAAAAAACTATGGTACATTTACACAATGGAATACTATGCAGCAGAAAGAAAAAAAGAACTACTACACTTCGTGACAGCATGGATGGAACTAGAGAGCATTATGCTAAGCGAAATAAGCCAGGGGGCGAAAGGCAAATACCATATGATCTCACCTATAAGCGGAACCTAACCAACACTACAGAGATGCAAGGAAAATAAGACCAGCAACACTGAAAGGAAAGGAAATCAACAGAGACAAGAGGGAAGGAGGCGGGGAATGGGGGGAAAAGGAAGGGAATGGGAGGGTTGGGGAATGTGTAGCAAGGTCTCATGGACAAAACCAAAGGGGAAGGATTGAGGGAGGGAGGGGGAGGGGCAGGGGAAAGTGGTGGGGGAAGGCAAAGACAAATGTATTTGAAAAAATAAAGAAAATAAATTTTTAAAAAAATGTAGGACAGGAGTCCGTCACTGGGCCAATACAAAAAATGAGAAAGGAAAGAAAGAGAATTGAAAAGGATATATCAGAACACACACCATGTAATAACAGTAAGTAGTATTTCACAAAACTTCTGTTTAAAATACACACACACACTCCCCCCCCCACCCCATGTGCACAATCACAGTGTAAAATGTGTTTTGTGCTGTGGTCATGCTCAGCAAGGCTTGAAAGCCACTGCAGCGGATAGGCTGACATTTTTTTTTATTAATAGTTAAAATCAGAACATGAAACAGTAAATGTCAAGCGACGAATAGTTATGAGAACTTTACTCCCTTTCCCCCAGTTATGGAATACATTTTTCTGGGATCACAAATGCATAAAATCCATAGAGACAACTTCTAACATTTAAAAATGTGTGTCAATATCCAATGTAAAAACACATGTGAAAGTGCCTTCACCTGTGAAAGTGCTCAGAGTAGCCTAAGGGCCAACATCAATGAGAGACGGTTTTTTCTGTGATGAGTTCCAAAGAGACAAACTCGTTTTATTTCCTCTACACCAGGCTGGCAGCACCTCCGTGAAAAGAAGAATCCAGGGCTGTCCATTTTTAAACCTCCTGAACAAATGGAAATGCTGTAATTCACTGTTTTAACAGAAGTCTAAATTGCTACCACTCTACCTCTTCTGGTATTGCTTTCCTCGTGAAGACCCAGGGGAACAGCACCTTCGCAGTTTGCAACTTTGCTTTATTCCACGAGCGAGTATTAGCGCCTCCTCCCCGTCGGGAATCCGCGTGCATCAGAGGGGCTCGTGCTGGCTGCCTCTGAGCTGCCTCCTCTGCTGTGTCGACCTTCTGTCATAGTTTCTTACAAGACTCTGAAGCTAAGACGAGCGATGTGGGTCAGGTGGAGGCAATACCAGAGCCCACCACTAGGTGGCAAAGCAGACTCGGGGAAGAGGCAAAGCGACCTCCCCGCGGGCAGGAGCCACGGCCCTGGCGGCAGCCAGTGTCCCCACGGGGGCCACTGATCTTCAGTCAGCCCAGCCCTGCGGTCCACGGAGGATGTCAGACAAGGTCGAAAAACCCTCAGCATCAAATATGTCTTTCCAGGGAAGCAAGCTTTCCCAGCCAGAACCGAGCTTGTGAGCTCTTGTTATTTGCTCCAAGCGGCAAGGAGGAACGATATGTGTGCCCTCCTCCTACGGTGCAGGGGCTCTCGTGTGAACAGAACATTCCAGAACCCCAGAACTGGACTAGCATTCCATTTAGAAAGGAGAGGCTTGCTTTTAGAAAGCGCCCCGCGGCCTGCCTCCCCTGGCCGCGGGCTTTCCTGGATTTCTATTCGCTTGGACAGAAGAGCGGAGGATGTTCGGAAACGCGCGTCTCCTTCCGTCCATCACAGCAGCGGCTGCCGAGGTGCCACAGCGCCACCGCCAAGCCCAAGTCAACGGGGCTAAGGCCTCTCCGCACGGGCACGCTGAAGCCTAACAAAATCGGCGCTGGAATTCCTCGGGAAATGGCAGGAAGTGAAAACAAAGGCGAAGCCGTTCTTTTTCAACACCCCTAAGGCGGCTCTGCCCAGAGGAACTTCGTTGTGTTCAGGGAAAAAGAGAGAGAAAGCGTCCGGATGGTGCCCTGCTGCAAAGACACGAGGGAAGATGCAGCTGTTGTTCTCCCAGGATTCGGAGAGTTCACGGTTATTTATTATGGAGATTGTGCTTTCCTAACGGAGGGTCATAAATGATCCGTTTGCAATGTCATTAGAGCTGATGTCATTGTAGAAATAATTCTGATTAAAACCTTTCCAGTGAAAACAAGCCGCCTGGATTCAGGGTTTCTAACGTGTGTGCATATACTGAACAGACGCCTGGCCAGGAAAGTGGTTTTGCCTTGGTGTTTACATTCAGTGATTATTATAAGTTGGACTATTTATTTTTTTCCGAGGCCCCTATTTACCAGAGTATTTATTTTTGCATCTGGACCTCTTCTGTACATCTCATTTCCTCTCAGACTGGGCTTTCCTTGCTCCGCAGTCCACACGCGCGCGGAAGACTGTGGTCTGCCCGGGAAGCAGGGGTAACGCAGGCCGCGGCCGGCCCTGCCGCCAGCGTGGGGCCAGGAAACGCACCCGCTCTGCCGTGAGGGCGACGCGCCCGGGGCACCGCGGTCCTGCTTTCTCCTGCTCGCGGGACAGCGTCACGCCTGGGGGTTAGACGGAGGCTTAGAAAGCACTCAGGCCCTGGCTGGTGGGGCTCAGGGGACTGAGCGCCAGCCTGAGAACCAAAGGATCACCGGTTGGACTCCTGATCAGGGCACAGGCCTGGGTTGCGGGCCAGGTCCCCAGTAGGGGGCGCTCGAAAGACAATCACACATTGATTTTTCTCTCCCTCTCTCTCTCCCTTCCCTGTTCTCTAATAATAAATACATAAAAAGAAAAATAAAAAAGAAAGCATGCATGATAGCTTTACTGGGCCCTAGCAGTTTTTCAAGAACGCTAGGATTAATTTGAGAATTTTCCATGCTTGTTTGACTTTATACAGTCGCGTAGTTTTTTCCCAGGGAACCAGATCTGGTGTTTGTTGAGCAGGGCACACTTGCTCAGCTCCGGGCGGCCTTGCCTTGAGTGGCCCTCTGGCAGCGCCTGGAGACACGCTTCTTGCTGCAAGCTGCAGAGAGTGCGCTACTGACTTCCGGGGCTGGAGACCAGGGACACCGATAAACACCCTCCAGGGCACAGGACAGCCCCGGACAGCAACGAAGTACCTGGCCCGAAAGGTGAGTAGTGACCAGTCTTTAGCGTAAAGAGAGATAAACAAGACCCACGGAAATCTGGAAAATGCCCTCGCACGTACTAATCTGGCAAAATTCTAAGTGTCTTCCAGAATCAACTCACACTTCATTTCTCTGGCAGTCACAGTTCCCGTCGTCTGCCAAGGATGACTCTCGTATTCGTTTATTCAGCCCTCCCGTTGCTGTTTCAGATGGTCACTTCCCCTGAGTGCTCCCTGCAGGCCTTCAGTCGGGGACAGGGTTCTAGCTCCCCTGGAGCCAGCCACCATGGGCACCACCAGCTTAAGGAATCATCGCCTGAGGAGGGGGAGTGTCCACCGCCAGCCGCGCCTGAGTCGGCGGGAAGGAGCCACCCAGAGCAGCCTTCGTGAGTCTGGAGGAGCAAGGCCCCGGCTGCCAGGCATCACAGAGAGAACACAAGCTCCCGGTGGGTGTCCCCCAGGGCAGGAAAGGCGCCTGGGAGGCCAGCGTGATCGCCTCCTGCTGGGCGTCGCACTCTGCGGTGTCGCGCAGCTGTTTCCCGGCAGCAGACCCGGAGCCACGGGCATCGCTGCCGCAGTGCTGGCAGCAGGATCGATACCAGAGACGCCCCAGGAGACACCGACGGTGGAGGGCGCAGCAACGGGCGGCAGAAGTAGAGGCTGCAGGGGAAGGGAATGGGAGTCGCAGGCTGGGGGCCCTCCCGAGACTGAGAAACTACGCTGGGGTTTTTCAAGTGACCTCAGGCATCGACCTGGGACTGACCCCAGAAAGGGGGAATTCAGCGGAATTCGTTTTTCTGGACAGGAAAAAGTAGCATTGCCTTGGTGAGGGGGCCACTTGCAAGGGACTGCGTTGGCCTCTTCCACTTCCAAGGAAGAGAGATACGTCCTCAAGGAAGCACGCCACCTCTTCAGATGTCTGTCTGGCAGAGGGCGCACAACGGATACAGAGTTTTCTGGGAAAAGGAGGGCCCCACTCTACCAACGTTATTTCGTGATCGCTCTTGGCCGCCCCTGCGTATCCACCCTGCCTGACGGGGCACACTGCAAGCACTTGGTCACATGTCTTGAAGGCGCTGGGAGCCGCGCCAGGGGCACGCAGCCTGGGTTTGGGTCCTGGCTCGCCGCCGATGGGCCGTGGCCCACAGGTCAAAGCTCTGAGCTGCTCAGCAGCCGCAGCAGAGAACTCAGAAGGGTCATACTGTGCGGTCGTTAAGCAAATGCAACAGATCGGTAGGTAAATCTTGTGGTACCACTTCCCTGGCTCCGTCGGGGTTTACAAACAGGGGTCCTCCCGCTGCAGCTCCATGCCCACACGCTGGCAGGGTTGCCACGGCGACGTGTCTACCTGCCCTGGCAGCCGCCTGTGCCATCCTCTGGTCAAATATTTGAAATGTCACTTTGTGTATTTTTGTATTTTACTACTAGGTTGTAAATGCCTTGCAGACAATATCAAAGGCTTCCCCCTCTTTTTTTTTTTTTTTTGAGTTTCCAATTCTGTCTTAGAGTTTCTGTGATCTAAATAAAGTGACTCCTCAATAGATAACATACTTGTTTGAGTGGATTGATGTTTGATGGTCATGGTTTTACTGATAACATTCGATTAGGCCTATAAGAGAGAGTCAGGAAAGAAAAGTGTGATTCCTATCAACAACCTGAAAGCAAAAATCCTTCTAGATCAAACTGAAGTCTACTGAAGAAGAGGAAGAAATGGAGGGGAGAAGACAGGATACAATGTGGAAAACTCCCACCAAAAACAGGGGAACAAAGCCAAACTAGCAACATGGCTTTAGGGTACTCGGCAAAGAACTTTGCACGTGGCTGAGAGATTCAAACGCACTGTCGGAAGGACAGGGAACTATAGAAATGAAAACCAGACACCCCGTAGTATTTTGATTTCTATTGTCCTTTCAGGGACATGCTTTTTAAGTTCTTTTTTTTTTTTTTTTTTAAATAACTTTAAAGATAAACACCAGAATGACTCCAGGGAGCTGCGCGGTTTGACCTGTCGATGTTCTACTGCTGCTATTGGTAACACCTGTCCCTCAGGAGCCAGGCGCCTTTCCAGGTGATGGGCATGTGCCAACTCATGTCATCCTGTTGGTGGCCCAACGAGGTAAGGGACACTGGACTAGTTACGCACTAGCAGCGCCAGGTGTGTCTGGCAGCGGACACACGTCTGCGTAGTGTGGGTCCCCCAGTAGTTGGCATTGACCACAGGATCGCTGCTGTGTTCCTCCAATGCCAGTTCTAGAATAAACCTATTTAATTCCTCGGTACTTTGCAATAGATGAACCAGGAGTTGGGTCATAAGAGAATGAACAACAAAATACGATTAGGTCTTTCCTGCATGTGGATTTCTACTTGACACAGCATGGCCTTTTTCATCTCGTCACATTATGCGTGATGTGCCCTGGAATGAGCCATTTAAGTGGTTTAAATTTCTGGCCCAGGCTCAGCCTCTGCCAGGCCAGGACCATTGGCCACGCGTACAGCGAATCACTGGCTTCTAGGGACCAGCTGCCGTGACGTGACCGCGTGCTCCATCGCTCCGCGTCACGGGCCCGTCTGGTCGAACCAGTCCGCACAAGCGCAGCCAGGGACGTGTGTACACAGACATGGCCCAAGTCCTCTGGGTATGAGAACAAGTAACACTGAGATCGCCGCGCTCCTTCCCCGACCCCGGCCACGTGAGAGGTGTGGTTTTGCGGGCCTACGGCTGAAAAGTAACTCTTCAGACAAGCTGAGCAAAGCACTATCTTCCTTCCCCGGGAGGCATTGGTACTTGCGGCAGAATAGGTTGCCTCACCCAGTCTAGTTTCGGTCGCCGTTGCAATTGCCATTTGTGATGCCACAATGACCATCAACACGACCACCCGAACAACAACAAGCCCTTTCACCTGCAAAAACAGGCTACTTATAAAACTTGCAGTTCAGTACAGTTCAGTCAGAGGCAGACACAGACGCAGTGGAGGCTGAAACATCTCTGACTTCGTTGTCCCCCCTCCAACGACACGGACACGGAGTGGTCAGTGTGAGATGACATCTGTCCTCTGGCCTCCAGGGGGGCCCGTGCCAGCAGGACCGCTTCAAACTTCTGAGCTGCCGATCAGAACCTGCACTCCGTCGAGGTTAAAATGACTCCTATGCACTTTAAAGTTTGAGAACTTAGTATTAGATCATCAAGAAAGAAATCGCAAACATCAGTAGGCTCCAAACCCAAGCACATCCGACTTTTTGGACCCTTCAGTAGGCCCCCCACCTCCCCACCCTCAGAATAAGCCTCAAACACCTTAAATGGCTTTAGATTCTCATGTCCCACCTCCTCTAATTCCTCTTCTTCCCTCCTATACTCCAGCCGAACTCAACTGAGGCAGCAACACATTCCAGGCAGGCTTTCTTTTGGCCTTTCGTGTGGCACATATTTTTGCTGACCGCAGTAAGACTATTGTAAAGCCTAAGAAATATAGCAGCAGTTAGGAACAATGAACATTTAAAAACAACAACAACAACAAAGGTGTCCTGGTCCCCGGGCGCCCAGTGACTCGGCTGGGCCAGCACATCTGCTCTGCGCACAGCCCGATGGGAGAAACACGTCTCTTCCCTGGAAGGTGTTTCGGTCAGCAGCTTTCAGCTGATGGCATTGCTACCCTGGGTGGACTCGCTGACAGACAGCAGAGAATGACAACACGGCTCTTGAGCTGACTGGGTGTTGTGACGATTCACTGGAACGTTCGACTTGTCTTCCCTTCTTCAAAGAGGCCTGGTGTGTAGTGTTGTCCATGGTGTGGGTACCAGTTGTGTTGGCAAGGATGTCACGAGCCCGCTCACGCGCCAGACCAAAGAGCTTCTAACCACCTCAGAACAGAAGTGAAGCTTCCTCTCTCCCCGGGACCGTAGTTACTGTCTGCTGAGACGAGGCATTGCCTTTCAATTGGATCCACATTTTCCCTGTAAGTAAAAAAGGAACTGGATATTCTCATCCCGAGTTCTCTGCTTCTTGAAATCCATGTGACTTCACTACCACATTCTTGAGAGTAAAGGCATCTGTGCACAACGAGTTGGAGAGAGAGAGATGGTAAATCCTTACACTTTTCAGACTCTAAGAATGCACCAGCCATGGCTCACAGACTCTATCTTTTGCCAAAACTCATTTATCGAACAGATATTGTGAAGAGCCTGTGTTATGTTCCCAGCACTTTGATGATTAGAAAGAGAAAAAAGTGAAGCTATTTCCAGGGGAGCCCAGGAAACCAACAGGCAGGGAAACCACACTGCAGCCCCAGGAGCAAATTTCATCGGCACAACCAACATTGTTCTCTTGGGATCTGTACTAGTTTCCCATTGAAGTGATAGCAGCAGGTCCTGTACAAATAGTTCCCTATAACTATCATGGTTTCCTTTGTTGCTTCAAATTACTATGAGTTTATTGGCTTAAAACAGTACAGATTTATTATTGTACAGTTCTGGGGGTCAGAGGTCTGCGAGGGCCCTCACTGGGCTGAAATCTACCCACCCCCAGGCCTGTGTTTCCTCTGGGGGCTCTAGGAAAGAATCTAGCCCCTTGTCTGTTCAAGCTTCTAGAGGGTGCCTGCATGCTTTGGCTCATGGCCCCCTCTCCTCTTCCAAGCCAGCGATGACGGCTGGTAGAATCACTCGCATCGCATCGCCCTGACGCTCCTGCCCCGTCTTTCACTTATAAAGGCCTCTCTGATCACACTGGGCCTGTGTCGATCACCCATGATAATCTCAGATCAAGGCCAGGTGATTAGCAACCTTAAGTCTATCTGCAAATGGAGTTCCCCATCACCCGCAATGACATAATTACAGGGTGGGATGTGGACATCTTTGGGGGCCCATTATTTTCCCCATCACAAGGCCTGTTTTGCTCTGGCCAGACTCACTGGAGATTAATATATCCTATATAAGCAAGCCCAATAATATGTTACTATTTACCATGAAAAATACACCTTTGGGGGAGTAGAGTAAATGGAAGTGTCCATGCTGGCTGGTCAGCACCTTCCTTTCCCTTAAGCAAATTGACACAGGAAATCTATTTTTAAGTAGAAAATATCTTGGAGAGAAGGAAATCAGAGCATCAGATCAAGCTGAATGACTCTACTGGCTGGTCAGTCAGTGAGACAGAAGCTGTTGGTGGGACCTGTCTTTGATAGAATTTCCATTGAAACTGGAGACCGGTATCCATTGTCATTCATTGTACTGAGACATTAAAAAACTTTCCTGTGATGTGGAGAGATATTTATTGACAAATGCATTCATATCTTTTGTTGCTGATTTCTTCTTTTTTCATTTAATGTTTTTATTGTTGTCCTATAGCAGTTGTCCCAATTTTCCCCGTTGCTCTCGCCTGCCCCGCCCGCCCCCGCTCCCACAGTCAGTCCCCACGCTGTCGTCCTTGTCTGTGCGTCATTCACACCTGTTTCTTGACTAGGCCCTTCCCCTTCTTTCCCCCTTTATTCTCCTGCCCCCGCCCCTCTGGTCCCTGCCAGTCTGTTCCTTGTTTCCATGCCTGTTTCTATTTTGCTCATGTTCGTTTTGTTCATTAGGTTCCTCTTATAGGGGAGACCATAGGGCATTTGGCTTTTGCCATCTGGCTTTTGCCGCTTGGCATAATATTCCCCAGCACCACCCATGCTGTCGCAAAAGGTAGGAGCTCCTTCTTTCTGCTGCGTAGTATTCCACTGTGTAAATGTACCACAGCTTTTTGGTCCACTTGTTTACTGACGGGAACTTAGGCTGTTGCCAGCACTTGGTTGTTGTAAATAACGCTGCTATGAACATTGGGGTGCAGAGGCTCTTTTCAGTTGGTGCTTCAGGATTCTTAGGGTACAATCCCAGCAGTGGGATCGCTGGATCAAAAAGCAGTTCCATTTTTAGTTTTTTGAGGAAATTCCATACTGTTCCACAGTGCCTGCATTAGTCTGCATTCCCACCAACAGCGCGCTAGGGTTTCCTTTTCTCCACAACCTCGCCAATACTTGTTTGTTGATTTGTTCATGATGTCCATTCTGACCACTGTGACGTGGTATCTCATTTGCTTTTACTTTGCATCTCTCGGATGGCTAGTGATGCTGAGCATCCTTTCCTATGTCCCTGGGCCCTGTGCATGTCCTCCTTGGAGAAGGGTCTGTTCGGGTACTTTGCCTGTTTTTTAATTGGATTGTTTGTCTTCCTGGTGTGGAGTCGTGTGAGTTCTTTATATATTTTGGAGATCAAACCTTGTCTGATGCATCATTGGCAAATGTGTTTCCTCATTCAGTTGGTTCCTTTTTCATTTTGATGATGGTTTCTTTAGCCGTGCAGAAGCTTTTTAATTTGATGTAGTCCCCTTTGTTTATTCTTTCCTTTATTTCCCTTGCCCTAGGAGATGTATCAGCAAAACTACTGCTGCGTGGGATATCTGAAATTTTACTGCCTATGTTTCTTCCTCTAGGACTTTTATGGTATCACAGTTTACTTTTAAGTCTTTTATCCAGTTTGAGTTTATTCTGGTGTACAGTGTAAGTTGGTGGTCCAGGTTCATTACTTGTTTTGTTCTTACTGCTTTGTAGACAGATCTAACTAAATGAGAGCGTTTTCTCTCACGTCCGGAGGAGGGCTGGCAGGGCTTTGAGTCCCTTCGGGCGGAGCTAAGAGATTTTCGTGTTTAGCGAAATTGTGCTTCTGTGGTCTACCAGCAGAAAGGCAGGAGTTACCTGGGTGGAAAGTACCTTCTTCAAGTAGGAGCTAAGAAAAAGGGATTTTTTTTTTTTTTATGGAAAGGGTGGAGAGGGTTTGTGAGAAAGGGATAGACTCCCTAAAGGGGCCACATTCAGACTGAACCCCTAAGAGCCTGGGGAGGGATCCCTGGACCCACACTTGGCATAGAGGGATGGAACTGCCCCGTGAGGAGACTTCGCGCATGAGAATCTCAGCCGTGACCACAACGGAGCGAAGTCCAGAAACCTTCCTCGGAGGTTACATACGCACCCAGGCTCTCAAGAAAATCCAGGGAGGGGCAAGGCTCTCCGGCACATGACAGATTGTTTCCTGGGCTCTTATTCAAATACAGATACCAAGTTACCTTATTCCATTTTGAGAAATTTTAGAAAAATAAGGTGCCGTTTTTTGGCACCAGAGTTATGGAGGAAGTTCCATACCAGCCACGCAGGCTTTTATCTAAATGTTTCAACCTTTCTAGCCGAACAGTCCAGGTGGAAAGGTCTTGGGAAATTGTCTAAACTGGGCTGGGGGCTACTGTAAAAGCGAATAAAATAGGAGACATGAAATCCTGAAGCGCCAAGTCAGCTTTGGGAGGCAGATGTAAAAAAGTATAAGATGTGCCCTGGCTGGCGTGGCTCAGTGGATTGAGCACCGGCCTATGAACCAAAGGGTCGCTGATTCCATTCCCAATGTAGGGCATATGCCTGGGTTGCGGGCTGGGTCCCCGGTGGGCACACGAGAAGCAACCACACATTGATGTTTCTCTCCCTCCTTTCCTCTCTCTAAAAATAAATAAATAAAATCTTTTAAAAATTGTTTAAAAAATAGAAGATGTGGTCAATGGCATGAGGTATAAAGGTAGGAACCTGTGAAGCATGTTCTCAGAGCCATTGGGGGCCATTGTGGCTTTTCGGGTAAATGAGGCAGGAGTGAAAGAAGAAACCACAAATTGGTTTGACATCAATGGTCCCCCAAGGATGAAGTACAGGGCGAGGTCCTGGGGCGGGCGTTTAGGGGAAGGAATTCAGCAATGAGTCAGGTCCTTTGGGGTCCACAGTCTCATGGGCAAGACAAGATACAAACAACTTACTCTTTTGAGTTCAAACGGCAGACAACTGTTGACCATTGCGCTCCCACAAGACCCCCAATTTTTAACATGTGCCATATTTTTCATCATGAACATAGACCACAGAACGGTGCAGCTTCCGGTTTCTCCTAGCCCAGCTAACAGGGCCTTCAAAGAGAAGAGGTGTAATGAGAGAGAGGAGGGGAAGGGCCAGGGTGACGTATCTGTCAGACCGAAGGCGAGGGGCCCTTGTCCTGTCATCTCTGTGGGAAAGGCTGACCCTGGGACCAGGGTTTGCCTGAACTTGCGCGGTTGTTGCGCCTGGTGTTCCTGGATGGTTGGAAGTGAACAGCATTTTCGCCTGAGTCCCCAATCCTGTTGTGTTAACTTTACCTCTTAAAGGTAAAGAGCCTCTTTCAGGGCACAGCCTCTCTGAATATGACGTCTAAACCCCACACGGCCCGTCGCCAGCAGAAGCAAACAGTAAAAGGGCAGGGCTGTTCTTCCTCCTGAGCGCGGGAAGTGCCACAACCCCCAACCGGGCCTGTATACCCCTAAAGGGCCGCGACATAGGGCAGGCTTTATAAAAATGCAAGGAAAGAATCTCCAAGGGTAGGGGGCCCTCTCTTACCATATTGCTTTCACTCCAAGGAAGTATTACATCAGGATAATAGATTTTAAATATTATGGTAATATATACATAATGGAAAGTTCACTATTTTAACCATTTTTGTAAAGATTTTATGTATTTATTTTTAGAGAGGCAAAGGGAAGGAGAAAGAGAAGGGAGAGAAAAAATCAATGTGTGGTTGCCTCTTGTGCGCCCCCCACTGGGGACCTGGCCCTCGACCCGGGCAGGTGCCCTGCCAGGGAATCAAACCAGCAACTCTTTGGTTGGCAAGCCAGCACTCAATGCACTGAGCCACACCAGCCAGGGCCATTTTAACCATTTGTAAGTATACAAGTCAATGGCGTGAGGTACACGCGCATAATGGCACGGGGGCCACCCATTACCACCGTTCATCCCCAGAAGGTTCTCATCTCAACAAAAACCGTGGACCCATAAAACGGCAGCTCCCCATTCCCCTTCCCCCAGCCCTCGGTGACTCTATTCTGTTTTCTGTCTCGACATGTTTGCCTCTGCTAGGTTCCTCCTGTAAGTGAAATTAAACAAATGTATCCTCTTGTGGACAATGGATATTGCAGACAGGCAGGCAGGCAGGCAGGAGGAAAAGGACCGGAGACAAGCCACGTGCAGCTTCCCCCAGCCCTTTCCCTCCCTCTCTCCTCGGCCGGGTCATCCCTCTGTCCCTGCCACTGTGTGGTAACAGTGCCCGCAGGCTCCCCCCGGCAGCTTACTATGCAGTTCATCTCATCTGCGCTCCTTCCTGTTTTGTACGGAGGCTGAGTTCCCCTTTGCTGACGCCACCAGCTATGCCCAGAAACAGGGGCGCATCTCACGGCACTGATTGCTTCGTGTGAGCTCGGCGTGCTTTGGGTGGGCAGCGGCCGCCGCTTGTCTCCTGAGAGGCTGCCTGGCCACAGCGGAGTTTGGCGTGGGATAGACGGGGCCTGGCCTGAGCCAGCCTGGCTGAAGCGGTGAGTTGTTCCTGACCCTCGAGCCCCGAGCCTGGGAGGGGACTGTGAGCTGGAAGATGACCTTCTTCAGGAAAACTAAAATGCAACCGGCCCCTGCCTTTCCTGCGCGGTGCTTGGTCTGTGAGGACCAGTGACTCTCTTAGAGTCAACCGACTGATCAGACTGGCTTAGAAAGCCCATTCTCAGCACGTAGCGCGTGGGAAGATCCTACTCTCAGATCCCACCAGGAACAGAGCAGCTTCCCGGTCGCTTATTCCTAATTTAAAAACTCTGTCCTTGAATTTTCGTTCTTACCTCTGGAGCTCCCCCAGATCCTGGGCCTCTTTACCCATGGCTAGAAGTCCTGTGCATACGCTCAAAGGTACTGGGTGCCACACGCTACGGCGCACAGGACAGGCTGTGGCAGGTCTGCTTAAGGCGATTTCAAAGTGGTTTTGAAGGGAACTAACCAGAGCGCATGGTCGGGGGTCCCAAAATCTCCCAGTCTCCCTCCAAGAACACTTTTCTTGCCTTGGACTATGCCCAGTCTGTCTCCCTGGAACAGTTTGTTGTTGTTTGGCTAGTAGACGTGCCGATTCGCTTTGCTTCACACTTGCTCTTGTTTTAAGAATCCTTTTCCTGGCGCCCTCTTGATTCCTCTTTTTAATATCCCGAAACAGGCTCTTGCCTGGCGCCTTCCTCTCATTGATCTTCTCTGTTGCCAGTGAGGGTGGGTTTTGCCGTTAGATGCGCTCGCCTTCAAAGCTTGGCTCTGCTACTTACTAGTTGTGTGACCAGGAGACAAGTCACTTCACCTCGCTAAGGTGCTTCCTCTGCAAACGGGAACAAATGATCTGTTATTCCCGGGGATGCTGATGGGATTGTTTAAGATAATTAGGAGAAGGACCTGGCACAGCAGATTCTCGACAAATACTAGCACAGCGCCCCCCGCCCCCGCGCCCACACAGCCTTGTTTCTGACTTGGTGGAATGTAGGCCTTCCGACCTGAGTTCCTGAGACAGAACCCCACCCGTCCAGCGTTCCCTTAGGTCTCAGCTCCACGGGCTGCTCTCCACGGAGGCGGGGTGATTGACAGCTACTGTTCACTTGGCTTTGTGAAATCTGTCCCTGCTGACTTCACCTGAAGCCGCAGCGACCACGGGACGCTGCTCCTTAACCTCTCCTCGCCAAGCGTCGTCAGGGACTGCGGTGGTCCAGAGAGACCCTTGGCAAACAAAGCCCCCAAATATCTGTGATGTGGTGCCACAACCTGAGGTTGACAAGGGACAAAGCTAAGAAACCAAGGAAAGGGTGACGGGGTTTGGCGAGCTCCTAGGGACTCTCCTAAGCAAGCCAGGGGAGGGGCGCGGGTGGGAGCCCGGGGGCGCGCGAGAGAGCTTCGCTTCCCCCAGGAGCTTCTTCGGGTCCCGGAGGGCGGGGAGGGGGGGCGCCGGGGAGGGACGCGGCGGCGTCGGGGCGCAGCGTTCCTCCCTGCGCCGCTAGGGACCGCGGCGTTCCCGCAGCGTCGCCTTCACCCGCGCGAGCCTGCAGCGGGCGGTGGCGCACCTGGCGCAGCTTTCCACCTGCTGGTCCCTGGTGCGGGGCTGGCGGCGAGCGAGGAGCGGAGGTACCGGGTAGGCGCGGGAAGCGGCGGGGGAGGTGGGGCGCTGGGAGGGGCGCCAGAGCCCCGAGGGGACGCAGTGCAGGTCGGGACAGATCTGAGGACCTTGGGGAGACGTCGGCAGTGGCCCCTCTGCAGGGGACCACCTGCAAGGGAGAGCGCTCTGCCGGGCCGGGGTCCGGAGGGGGCGCCGCAGCGGGAACCCAGGCAGGGCTCTCAGCGTGAAGCCCGCGCCTGGCGCGGTTCCAGGTGCCGCGCTCTCGGCTCGGCGGCTCTTCTCGGTTCCTCAAAAGTGCGCCCGCGGAGGACCCCTCCCGAACGGAACGCAGCGAGGCTGCGGCGGGAAAGCACGCAGGGCCCGTGTGGGCCGAGCGCACCTGCTGAGATAGCGCCGGGAAAGCGGAATTGCTCGCGGCCCGGGTCCCTACCCGCCGCCCGGCCGCGTCCCGCGGGGCTGGCGTGCTGCGCCCCCTGCGGAACCGACGGGCCGCTTGGAGAACGCGGAGGACTTTTTGGAGGGGCGATTGCTTAGCCCTAATGGGAATGAAGGCTCAAAGGGAAAGGTGTGTGCACGAGCGGCCCTCCTTGTGTCGCTACAGCGGCGTTTGGAAGGATATTGACGTCGAGGGGGCCGTAGGCAAACGCCAAGAACGGAGGGGTCGGGAAACTTGGGCGCCTTGGGCCCTTTCTGCAGCCCGACCGGGAGTGAACCCCAGTGTGCGCTTGCATCTCAGTCGCTGGCGTGAGAATGGAGTCCCTGCAGGGAGGCGCGTGTTCTGAAAAGCAGAGTGTGTTCTCCACGAATTCAGGCGCCACCACATCGCTGCCCGCGCCTGCCCCTGGCCACCAACAGAACCTTGTTGGGGACACACAGCTAGGGCAGCAACTTCAGGGCTGCGCTGGAGTTTCCCAGGCCACCAGTCCAGGGGGGCCGGGCATGCCATTTCTCAGCGTGTCGTTTCAGTTCCTCTTCACGCACCTCCCTGCGAAGCCCCCCCCCCCGCCCCCCGCCCCCCACCCCCACTCCCCGCGTCCCATCAGGGGACCGGAGCTTGGCTTTTTCCATCTGCCGCTGCAAGGCCTCTACTGAGTGGCCGAGCTGCTGGAGCAGCAGGTGGAAATGGAGAACCGTGGCCTCTGGGGACTTCAGATTTGATTAGATGTGTTCCCCATGGGACCCTTTAAGTCTGAAAACATCCTTTGCTTTCTGAGGCTGGCATTCTTGATTTCTGCCACGGAAAATTCTGCGCGAGTCAAGGTTAGATGTCCAAGAATAGCCTATTTGTTTGACTGGTCTGCACAGGAAGATAGGTAAAAAGCTCCGGAAGGCTGTATTTCCCCCACGCATCTGAACGCCTTCAAATAATAATAGCTTTGACTCGTTTGAATAGTTTCCCTTGTTGTTAAGTTTAGATTCACACACCAAGGAGAGATTCACCGGGTGGGATGTGTTCCTGTTAAAATTTAAGCCATTTATAGATAAGCATGACCAGTGCACCAGAGAGTATACTCATGAGCGATACCACGGCTGTTATGTGTCTTTCCATGGCTCCAAATGAGGCCTCTGGTTGGTGTTTCCGTTTTCATTAACAAACAGGAGTGGAAGGATCACTCAGTGAAGAGGCTGGCAAATAGCTGACTGGTGTGGCTCCGTTGGCGCCGCGCCTTCCTGCAAAGCGAAGGGTCACCAGTTCAGTTCCCTGCTAGGACAGGTGCCTGGGTCCGGGGTTCAGAGCGGGGAAGGGGCCCGTGCCCGAGGCAACTGATTGCTAATTCTCTCTCACATCAATGTGTCTCTCCCTTCCCCTCTCCCTAAAAATAAATAAATAAGATCTTTAAAAAAAAAAAAAGGGTTGGGAAATAAAACGAGGTCTCCTCAATCGTGCTGACTTAAACTCAGCTGCAGGTCTTCATGAAGTCATACTGCTGGCGATGATAAAGCCCACGTTTGTGGTGCCCGCTGTGTCAGGCTGAGCTGCGCATGTTACAATTCATTCAGGTCTCACAACAGCCCTGAAGGAAACCGAGGCACAGAGAGACTTGCCCAAGATGACAGCGAGTTATGTCTCTCAGATTAGTAGGAAAATTAAACTTAATGGGGACTCTTTAAAAGAAAAAATTCCCGCCCTGCATTTAATTGCACACAGAGAGGTGGCACGCAGGGTGACCTGGGGGCCCTGAGAAGGCCCCCGCGTTGCTATGTGATCTCCTCTCTCCTTCCTCTTTCTGGGCTTCCATCTTTTTCATCCACAAAATGGCGGTAATGATCCCATAGTGAGTGAACGCTTTCCGCCTTGCTGGAAGTGTGACCTGTGGGCATGAAATAACTCTCAGAGATAAACAAAGAAGTTTTAGAGCCGAGCATTTTTTGCCACCTGTAACTTTAGGCTGGAGAATGGCCAATGAACAGAAACTGAAATCGTTACTGAACTGAAGGGCTTTGTTTGCTCACATGCATCAAAGCCCAGTAAAATGCGGAAGGGAGTTTGCATCAAAGAAAGGAAAGGTTTATTTAAGGAAGTGGCAGCAAACCTGGAGACGCAGGTGAGCTGGTTTTCTAAGCTGAATGCCCGATGGGATCTGGAGGATGGGTCATACAGGGAAACATCATCTGTCCTGATGTCTGAGGAAGTCAGGGGCAGCAGCTGTCCTAATGGGTCCGGGCCAGGGCAAGGGTCGTTGACCATTGCCTTTGGTCCTGATGTTAGCCGTGGCATCATTCTTTCTGGCCCTTCAAGGATGTGGTTGTAGGGTCGTTCTGCCTTTCCGGGCCTGGAGCTGAAACACAGTTGAGGCCTACGTGTTATCTCTAGTTTGAGTGAAACTCCGTCCGTGGTCAACAGCTGAGCCTTTGTTCCTAAGACCATTTGAGGCTGACCAGAATCTCACGTCCTAAAGGCTTAATGACGGAGGGAGTGGACATGCAAGGAAGGAGGGAAGCATGTGAGACAGGGCGCACCTAGGCTCAACGAAGCCATCTTGAATCAAGAGGAAGGAAAAGAGAACGGGTCATATTGAAGAAAGGAAATTTCTGCACAGTTTCAAAATTAACTACACGCTTCATGTGATTTACCCAAGAGTTAAGTTTAAAAAAAAATTTTTTTCCTAAAATAACTTTACTTCTGTTCTTGGATCCTTTGCCCTGCATTTATTAAGAGAGATAAATATAAGTTAAACCTCAAAGTTGTTCGTTTTTTGTGTTTTTTTCAGACATCAAAAAGGAAAGTTTCCTCTGCCTTTCTAGGTTCTTCTGGCTGGTCTCATAATCAAATTGACCTGAGACAGATTCGCAAGAGAAAAACAAGTGAAAGTTCAATCACATGTCTACCTCCTGTGTAGACGGGAGAGATCCAGGAAAACTGAGCAACTCGCCAACTTGGCAGACGCCACCCCCTTAAAAACCACTTTCAGCTAAAGGCAGAGATTTTGGGAGTCAAGAGTCAGCCAGGTAGAGCACAGCAAACAAGGGCAAGATTGTTTTGCAGATTTACATCCATGCTCTCTTCACGGACAGCTTTTAGCAGAGATTTAGGCATCTTCTGCTTCCCAGTCCAGTGAGGGAAACACTTATAAAAATGGAGATTTCCCCTACAAATGTCCTTAGGTAAATGTCCTTTTATAAAGGGTAATTCCTACTCAGTTTTCAGGGCTTCTCCATGTCTGTTCTTTCTTGAAATCAACCAGTCTGACATAATCAACACCCCAAAGAGGCATATTTAGGGATGGCATAACATGCTGCCCTTCTAGGTAACATGGAAGAACACCCCCAGCTAGCAGGTGCTCGTCCGTAGTTGATTTCAGGTGATGAAAACTGGGCGGAAGGTATTTTTATCTTTACACTAACAAAGTATAATGGGTCAGAAAACAACTGAGTCCTGAAAATATATGTAAAGTACTTCCCTATTCTCTCTTTATTGGGAAACCTTTCTTAGAAGACAGCTTTTGGTACATACGACCATTTGAAGTCTTGTAGGTGAAAAGTCTTGAACTTTTGTACATGCATAATGTCAGGGTATTTTAAGCAAATTGGCTCAGTTGTCAAATCATTTAAACTGTCCTAAGACCTATGTAAAATCTGTGATGTTTTGGGAGGGCCGCTCGCTCTTAGTTTAGACTGGTCTCTGGGACACGTGGGCTGAGAGAGACCAGGATGTCGACGTCATCGATGTCGCTGGAGCCCCAGCAGCCGCTCTGTCCTTGGTGGTTTTCGATATTCTGGGGGATGTTTGGATCCAGGAGATTTAAGGCCGTCCCCTTCCCCCTCTGCTGGCGTGGATAAGACTGCGGACTTGGGGACAAGACTGGCTGGGTGTAAGCTGTCCCACAAACTGGCTGTGCCTCAGTTTCTTATCTGCCAAATGAATATAGAGATGTTCTATCTACCTCATGGGTCAAGACTGTGTGTACAAAAAATTCAGAACAGTGCCAGGCACATAGTCAACGCCGTGTGTGCTGTGAACTGTGAACTGACGATGGTGGGCGAGGAAGCAGAAGATGACTGTTATGGAAGGAAACAGGGCGTAAAAAAATACTAGATGCCGGAAGCGGGGATGGTGCTGCCTGTAGGGCCGCAGTTTTGGAAAGGGTGATGGTGAATCTCAGTCCAAACAGATCTGAGTAAAGTTGGGGGGGGGGTGTGGAGGAGGGCAGCAGAGTGTAGGGGTGGGGTACGGGGGTGTAGGAGTGTAGAGGAAGTAGGTACGGAGGCCAGAGAGGCAACCTAAGGACACGTGGACCGATCCAGCAAATGTTGGTGTGTTTTCTTTTTAACTCAGAGAATTTTCTTGTGGAAAATTTCAAACTTAACAGTAGAGAGAATAGTACACATGTACCTTTCCCCCGCCGGCAACAGGTATCAATCTGATCACTTGTGTTTCGTCCATATTCCCCATCAGCGCTTCCTACTGTGTTGTTTTAAAGCAAATTCGTGACATTCTGTCAATCACTTTAAAAAGATAGGCACTCCACCAAACAGAACCGCAATATTAACCTCTTTGACTTTGCTTCCCATCTGTAAGTCGGGGCCCGCAGAACCTCCCTGGCAGCGCTGGTTGAGAGGTGAGGAAGGGGGCCCCGAGCCCTTGGTGCAGGCTCTGGCGGTCAGTGCCCAGTTACAGCTCGCCAGCACAGTCCTGGGACCTGTCTGTACCAGCCCTTGCATTTTACTTTTCTTTTTCTAAATGGTTTTATTGTGGCATTTTCACTTCTACTTTCTCTCTCCTCTCCTTTCCTATTTTAGGCACTTTTTTTTTTTTTTTAAATCCTCACGGGAGGTGAGAGAGAGAAAGAGAGAGAAACATCTATCGGTTGCCTTCTGTATACACTCCAACCAGGGGTTGAACTGCAGCCTTGGGATGTGCCCTGACTGGCGATCGAACCCGTAACCTTTTGGTGTATGGGATGATGCTCCAACCAACTGGCCAGGGTCCCACTTTAGGCACTTTTTGAAAGTATTACCTTATACACCAAAGTTAACGTTAGACTGTAAGAAAGAATAAAAAACATTTTTTTTTTTTTTTAAGCAAAAGGAGCTGCAGCTCAAGAGACACAAACGATTCCTGTATTGGGTTGGCCAGAAAGTCCATTTAGTTATTTCCATAAAATAAAAGACACATTTTTCATTTTCACCAATAACTATATTGATTTGGAGGTGTTGAGTACATTGGCTAGCTCCTGCTATCGGCTTCTAGTGGGCCAAGGGTGCTGCTAAACATCTCCTGATGCACAAGACAGCCCCACAGCAAAGAATTATTTGGCAAAAATGTCAATAGTACAAGAACCTTTGCAAACCACCTTTGATACATTCAAATAGTCACAGCACCTTCTCGATATACTGCACCGATCTTTATTTGTGTTTCAGTTGCATTTTTACCTTTCTTGAAATAATAAAACATAATATGCCGAATATTTTGCCTATTTTCTTCCATCTTCAATATTAAAATGGCTGCACAAAATTTCACCAATTTTGGTAAGTTTTTTTAAATGCACGCTCATATGACAACTGTCACCATACTGTCTTAAAAAAATTGTTTCGAATGAAGTTAAAGACAACGAAGCGCTGCTAGAGCCATTGTGTGGGAAAAAACAACGTTTTTGGCCAGCCCAACAGAAGCCTTAATTGCATCCCACCAACACAAAGGAGAGGCTGCTTTTTATAGCCAAAGTTCCCCTTCACGTTCCCAATTAGGTCTGTTTTATGTAAATGAGACACCCAAATTATGCGGTTCTGATTGGATGGGGCAAAAACAGGAAGCTAGGACCTCCCTCATAATAGTTGACTCAGATGGCGTAACAAGGGAAGCAAGAGTTCAGTCTGAGAGTCTTCCCAGTACCCAGCGTATGTGACAATCCCTTGTTAGCCCGTGGCCCTAGGCTCTTATGATTCACAAAATTGGGGCCCTCAGTTGGCCATGGGGAGCCCATCTCAGCAGATAAATTTCTTCCTGGGGTTCACGCGAATGAACCTTTCTTCTAAGTCCACAGCCTTTTCCGAGTCTCTGCTTCCCGCCTTGCCTCCCAGGACCCTTGCCCACGGCGCGTTGCCCAGCTTGTGCCCCTCCGGTCTCTGTGACCTGCGGGACGCCAGCGCTCTAGGCTTCCCACGCGTTTGGGAGGAGAGATGGGGTCTTCTTCCCATTTCATTTTTTTGACAGCACTATTGAGATTCATCTAGAGTTCACAAAACATACAAGGAATTCACCCACGTAAAGTGTACGTCTGTGGTTTCAGCATGTTCACAGATACGTGCCGTCATTACCACGGTTGATTTTAGGACATTTAGAACCTCAGACACCCTCTGGCTGTCACCCCCTAGTTTCCCATCCCCTCCCCCAGCCCTAAGCAACCAATGATCTACTTTTTGTCTCTATGGACTTGGCTATTCTGGATATTTCATATGTCTATTTATGATATATATACACACACACAGATATATATGCATGTATATATGAATAATGCTGTCATTAACCATCTTATACAAATTTTTGTGTAAATGCATGCTTTCATTCCTCTTGGGTATATACCCAAGAGTGGAATTGCTGGGTCAGGCGGAAACTCTATGTTTCACTATGTGAGGAACTGCCCAATACGGCTCCCTTTTTGATTTTGCCCAAACATGGGAATCTAGCCATCTTTCCAGTGCAAGTACCTACCTTACTTTGGATAAATTTTTGTATTAATAATTTTTCAGCATGAAATTGCAGTTCATGCTGAGTCCTGGCCGCTCTGATGCAAGCTGTGGCGTCACGTGGCTTAGTATCTTACTTTATATGTCTTTTTTGTTTGATATTACATTTTTATGTAAAAGGCTTTAAGCTGAACATTACTTGAGCAGTGGTCTCCAAAGTGGAGGGTCTATACCTTTAGGATATAAGATGAATCATTGGAAAGTGAGGACAAATGCCATTTGCCTGGATGCTCTATAATTATAGACACTTAGGAATAGCTGTGCACATGTGAGGACTATAAATAAATAGTTCTATATTGGAGATGCATGTGCAAAGTTTTTTTTATAAATAGGAAGGCATAATCATAAAATTCTAGGGAAAACTGTTCTAACAACATAAAATCAAAAATAGCTGTATGATTCTTCATCCTGTTTTATGACAAATCCAACAGGGACAATTTTTAAAAATTACTTTGCTAACACAATAGAAAATTTCCTGCTACTTTTAGTCCAAATGGAATGTGTAAATACCAGTGGAAAGGGCTTTGGATCCGGTGTCAGACTTTTGTTTTTGTTCTTCTTCTGCTAATTACCAATGGTGAGACTTTGGGCCAGTTCCCTAATGGCTTCCATTTCGGTTCTCAAATAGGCATAATAAAACCTGAAATCATGCAACTGATCGTTGCGCAGAGTGAGAGTGGGAAGCATGACAGAGTCAGTGACCACAGGAAGTTGTCATTTATGTGTCTTAGGCAACCACGGAGTATTTTAAGACAAAACATGCAGCGTTCCTTCATCTTTGCCTTCATTGGGTCTTCCCCTTCTCCACCCACCCTACCGATTTCTCTTAACTGTTTTCCGCCCTTCTTCTGTGTTCTTCCCACAAAAGACACTCAAAATTAAGGGTCACTGCCCAAAGGTAAATTGCTCATGGAGGAGTCCACGTGACGCCGCTGTTGCAGAGTTTCCTTCCTGGGGCTTTCATGTGAAGACACAGTGTTCAACACATGCTGAGGTGAAGGTGCAGCCATGTGAAATTGCAGTGCACGCTGAGTCCCAGCCACTCTGATGGAAGCTGCGGCGTCACATGGCTGAGTGTCTTCATGGTTTCGGTTGGATACATGATAGTTTGAGTCTGTCCACATCTTTGGGGATGTGAGTCTTTGTTTAAGGTCAGAGCATGAAGGGAAGTGGTTACAAAAAGAGGTGAAGAGATTCTGGGGAACTGCGCTGGCCAAACAGCTCACTTGGCGCGGTCAAAGGCTCGCTCCGCTCTGCTGGCTGGCACTTGGCATTGCGGAGCATGCTCCGCAAGGCTCCATCAAGTTGCTAGAAATGAATTTGACCTTTCACCCTCAACTCTTGTTTGTAGTTTCTATTCTCTGACACCCTTTCTGAGGGAATGGCTGGCAGACATTTCAGGTCATGATCTCCAGACTATTCTAAAGGGTGACATCTTTTCTTCACTTCTTTGCAAAATAACCATACTTTGATAAGGTTCATTTGCTTGTTTATTCGTTCATTCACATACTCAGAATATATTTATTAAGCACCTATTATATGCCTCTGTTCTAGGTTCTGGGCACAGGGTAGCATCCAAAATAAAAGTTTTAAAAAAACTTGCTCTTAGAGATTTTACATTCTAAGGGGTGTCAGTCATTGAGGGTAAATCAAATGGGGATACATGCTAAGGAGTAAAGAGAACAGTAAGAGTTGGCAAGGGAGGCGGGGAGGAACTATTAGGGAGGAAGGTATGGTTGCCATTATTTCTACGGTGACCAGGAGGCCTCACTGAAAAGTAACATTTCAGATGAGTCTTTACGATGATGGTCCCACTTACGTCTCCAGTTGGTAGTGCTGGGCAGAGAGCATCCTACATCCTAAACCGGCCTGTTCGGGGAGTGACTTCATCCTTGTGGAGGGCATTAGGAGCTTGAGCTGCTCATCTGCCATTGAAGCGCAGGCCGCTTACAGTGTGAGGTGCCTTGAGGTCACAGGGGCACCGGGCCTTTGACCACAGCAAGTGAGCTGTTTGGCCAACGCAGTTCCCCAGAATCTCTTCACCTCTTTTTGTAACCCCGCCTCAGCCACCCATCTGACTTAAAAAGGCTGTGTCTTTGCAGCTCGCACTGTGGCCCTGAGGCGGCCCTCATGATGGAGTCGCTCTCGACGGCACCGCCGGCTGGTGGGCAGGGAGCCGTCCGGAATGACGTGGCCGGGGACTCCCGGGGTCTCTCTTTGCCTCTAGGGCTTTTGCTGCTGCCCGCGCTTGCCCTCGATAGGAAAACCTCTATAGAAAGGACGCTGAGCTTTGTAGCTTGACTTCTCTATAAAATGTTCCTGGAAGTTGATTTTATCTTTGTACCAAACCACCTCTTGTTCAAAGGATCCAAGGGACGGCGGTGGGAAACCGGGACTATGTTTTTGCCATTTTATAAAAACACAGTCATGGTCTCCTTTTGTAATAATGACACCAAAAATTATGGGACAAGAAAAGGTGTGTGACAAGGAGAAATGGGGGTGCAAGGTGAGATCTGAGGTCAGGAGAAGAAGGGCGAAGTCCGTCGGGGTGGCAAGGCCCGCCGGCGACCGCCCTGTTCTGGGATATTGTGCAAGTGATGATTGGAAGATTGTGCAGTGGTTTCGGGATGGCAGGTAGACATACCTGCACCACTGCGAAAGGTAGGACCTCGAGTGGAAGGCCCACAATCAACAAAACCCAAGGATTTCTTGTAGAATTTTTTTTTAAGATTTTATTTATTTATTTTTAGAGAGAGGGGAAGAGAGAGAGAGAAACATCAATGTGTGGTCGCCTCTCGCACGCCCCCTACTGGGGACCTGGCCCACAACCCAGGCCTGTGCCTTGACTGGGAATCGAACCAGCGACCCTCTGGTTCGCAGGCCGGTGCTCAGTCCCCTGAGCCACACCAGCCAGGGTGCATTTCTCATGGAATTTTCACACATACTTTCTTTTGGTCTATTTGTAAGTGTTGGGTGGTTAAAATTTCACATCTTTAGGAAACATAGACTTACCTCCATTTCTATATAAGTAATTCTGCCGTAGTAATAAAGCAGTCGTACCCATCACAGAAGTTGTGTCTCCAGCCCGCGACTGGCCTTCCACTTCATTGGATTTGTTCGTTTGGTCCATAACTTTCATGGAGCCCCTGTGTGCAACTCCCTAACTGGCAGAGGAGGGCAAGGCCGCTGCCCTTACAGAGCTTATTAGCCTGGGGGGTGGAGGGGATCAACAGGTGGGAGCAAAACAGATATCAGGAAGTGAGAATTCCTGTGCTGAAGATGAAGCAAGGTGCTGCGATAGGGTCGTGGGGGAACTGCTTTCAGGGAGGCAGTTAAGAAAGACTTCTTGAGGAAGTAACTCATAAGCCAAGCACGTAACAAGACAGGAAGGAGTCAGATGTGCGCCCGGTTGGAGGAAAAGCATCGCAGGCCGAGGGGTGAGAACAGCGCCCTAAGTGTGTGCGGGAGCGTGTAGGACTCCGTGGTTTGCTGCGCGGTCGGCGCAGAGATAAGTGGGAGACGCCTGCAGGGCAGGAACGTGTCGTGCTGTGAGGACAAGGTAAGAATTTGGGATTTTGTTCCAGATTTGATGGGCAGCTTTTTTTTTCTTTTCTTTTCTTTTTTCCTTTTTTTTTTTTTTTTTGAAGGGGGGCAACGTCAATTAGAAGAATGTGATTTAAGTTTATAAAAATTCTCTCCAAACACCTTTTGATTGTAAATAGACAAGAGTGGAAGCAGGGAGACTCACTGGGAAAATAGCAGGAGGTCCAGGTGGGAAAAGACGGTGGCTTAGAATAGGGTGGTACAGCTATACATATAAACTTGCTAATAGCCTAAAGGTAGGATCACAGGTGACTCCCGGGTTTTGTAGCTTCCGCTGTTGGAAAGTGCGTTTGCTGAGGGAGGAACAGGTCTGGGGGAATCAGTGTCTGATTTGGATGTGTCAGGCTGTGATGCCCACTGGACACATGTTGAGGAGGCAGTGAGTTATGCTAGCCCGGCGCTCAAGGGGAAGTCAGAGACAGATCTCGTGGGAACCGTCTACCTGTATAACGACGGCTCTGAAAGCCCCAGAACTGACTCCAGACTCTCACGCCCACCCCCACCCTTGACCCCCACCCTTTATTGAGGCTAAGCTCGCCTACCGCCTGCTTCTGCCTGCAGCTCCCCCTTTCTGACCTTGCTTCTGCTGCGGATGGTTGCGCGGAGCTTCCCAATGTCCGGGACGGGGGAGAACAGGAGAAAGTCACTGTGTGCGCCTGTAACTACAGCGGCCAGGGAGCGCCCCGTCTCTGCCGCCCCTGACACTGACAGAAGCTAAAAACTGAGCTCAACGTGAGCCGACCGGTTTGTTTGTTTTTTTTTTTAGATTCCAGATTTACGCTGTGGTCTTTAGATATTATCAGCTACTCATAATATGGCTATGATAATATAAATAAGTATTATAAGCTAACAGAAGTTACCTGAAACAATGTTTTTAGTGGTATTGCTTGTCCTTAGTCTCACATGCTGTTGTCTACGTTGTTGAAATACAAACACAAACTACATAAAAATAAACTGTGAAAATGTGTCTTTACTTTTAGATAATATTCCCATTTGGGTTTGACATTTAATTTTATTGGAATAGTGTATTGATGTTTTGCATTTTTATCTGTTTTATCAATAGTATCCTTACGCGATTTCATTCTTATAATAAAAACAATCTATTATTTTTATGCTTTGAACACCCCTTCTTACCCTCTATGTTTGCTGCTACTTATGACTGATTTTATTTTACTTATAAACCCAACTGAATTTACTGTGTTGTTTAGGGTGAAGTACAAACTTTTTTAAATTTTATTTTTTTATCCTCAAAGGGATTTGAAGTTAAAAATATGAAGGAGCCCTCACTGACCTTGAATGTTTCTTGTTCACTGCAGATAAGCTCTCCGGCCCCCCCTGCTGTCCACGTGGTGAGTTCAAGGCCCTGATCTGCTAGGACATCGGGACTCTCCCCTGCCCTGAGCCCGGGGAAGATGGTGTCACAGTCTTCCGGCCGGCAGGATTCTCCCTTGGAAGGGGTCAGCAATGACTCTGGTGACATTGATGGGTCCCCCGGCCGCCTGGACACTGACGACCCCCCTTGCCAACCCGACGTCAAGTTCACAAGGCACGGGGCTGCCTGGATTAACCCCCAGAGTGTGCAGCTGCAGGGTGTGCCCCGCCAGGTGCCAACAGCGGGGAACAGCAGCAGCCGCTCTGTGAGGGGTGCTGCCTCTCCCTTGGGCACATCCGCTTGGCCGCTTGAGAACTCCGCGAGGGGCACATCACCGTGGAAGGACGCCGTGGGCTCCGTGGGCGGCCCGGGCGAACAGGGCAGTGGATCTGCTTGTATCTCAGCGCAAGAGCCAGCCGTGCTCCCAGGACGCTGTCCATGGGTGTCTCTGTGCCCAGGCTCCAAGAGACCGGCTGCTCCCCCGCGGCCTGAGGCTGACGGCGCTTGTCTCGAGCCTCCTCGCCTGAGAGCCCCCACCGATGAAGGTAATGCTGGTCCGGGGTGTCCCTCATCCCTGTCCGTTCACACACACGCTTTGCCTTGGTCTAAAGGTCAAACGCCCATCTCGCTGTCTTCCTCATGAGAAGAAGGGGCCATGGGTCCCCACTTTGACTGGAAGCCGGTGCTTGAGCTCATCACCTTACACTGCTGTTGGCCCACCACTTGGGCTGTGACAGCGGGTGTCACCAAGCATTTCCTTTTCCCTCCCATTGCAGGGAAATGTCACCTTAGCTCAACTTAGTTGATAATCGGTGCCACCTGCCACCTTTGAGCGGATGTGTGCCTTCAGGAACTTCCGGCGTCTAAGCTGTCTGCAAGGGGGAGCCCCGGAAGCACTCTCAATCCACGGTGCTGGCAGAGGGGGCATCCAGACAGCGGGTTCCGCGGCACAGCCGTGCTTATAGCAGCTGAACTCACCTCCCCTGTTACAGTTCCCTGGCCAGAGTGTGAGTAGAAAAGAGTAAGATGTAAAAACAGCAACTGCAAGTCCCCGAAGGCTCCACGAAACCTTTTTTAAAATTTATTTTTATTAAATCAAGGGCTTCCATTGCTCTGCACATCTTCCTGAAATACTGAAAATTCCTAAAAGGAGATAATCCATGCAAAGACCAGTGGAGAGCCAACAGATTAGCCCGTGTTCTTGTTACAATTCATAGCATGCTTACTTTGGTTTTTCAATACCTACTGTGCTATGTTCACGCTTTGCATTAAATTGCATTTCTGTTAGAGCCCTAGTTCAAATAGTCAATGAAGTTCTCTCTGTCAAAACAACTTCCAAAGCTGCTCACCCTCCTCTGTGCCTGGGAGTTCGTATGTACATATGCCTGTAGACATTAGAATATTTGTTTCTCACTAGCAGGGACCGGTTTCCCCTTTTGCTAAACTATGGGGCTTTTTTGTTCTATTGGACACTTGGCAAAGTCAAAGATGATGGTAGTCTTTTATTACTCATCATTTAAGAAGAGGAAATTTCCAGTGGACTGAGATAAGATCCCTGTTGGAGCAAAACCACACACTCAGATGATAAGCCTGTTTTCTATCTTTTTGCTCATCTGCTGCGACAGCTCTCAGGAAAAGAACAATTTGCAAACTTAGTGGTTGCTAAGTAAGAGATGAGTCTCCTGTTAGGTTGTCTCGCAGGGGAGAAGGAGGGGAACGTGGAGAAAAAGGATAGTCCTGCTTGTCCCCCTAGTCCCTGCCACAAACCACGGCCCCCGTGAGGAGTAACAATGACAGAAGATGACCTTCAGGCCAAGGACGCCCCTGCCCCAAATCCTCTGTTGTCCCACTGCGCAAGAAGTGGCTCTGCAAGTCACAATGACCCTGTAGCTTTGCCTGTGTATAGCAAGCAGGTAGCCCTGCCCCTTGTGGTCCAAAGACAGCAACCCCAGCAACCTCGTCGAGAGCCTTTAAAAAGCCACTCCGTCTTTTGGGAACATCTCTTCAACTTGGTAAAGGGGTTCATTCCGTGGGATTAAAAAAAAAGTGCTGAGTCACCTGGTTCTTTCTCTCTTGAGTATCGGGCAGCTGTGGGAACAACAGGCTTCGGCCACCAGGGCGCGGGACTCTCCTGCGCCCGCAGCAGCTCCTTCCCCAGTGGTGGCGGCGGGGTTTCCTTTCCTGGATCAAGGCAGGAAGAACCAAGTCAGCGGCGGGGCGGGCGGTTTGCGAGGCTGTCAGAAGCAAGCCAGCCGTCCAGTGTCTGCCTCGCATCTACACGCTGACAAAGCACTTTCACATCCTTTGCCTCCTTTAACCTAACAGATGCCCCCCCACCCCCCGCCCCAGGGTAAGGGGTGAGGAGACTTTAATGCAGGCGCACGGCTGTGGCACGGAGAACTGGGCCTGGGACCCACGCTGTCTGATTCAGCTCCGCGCTCTTCTCTAGGTATTCAGGGTCCGAAAACCATGTCCAGGCCAAATCCAGCCAGCCGCCTGGTTTCACAAGTGAAGCTTTGTTCATGTCTGTCACCGCGCTCTCACCGCAGCGGGAGAACCGGGCAGGTGGAACAGGTGCCATCTGGATCTCGGCCCCTACACCATGTACCCCTTAGCCATCCTTTTCAGAAGTGGGCCCACGCCCGAAGGCTTCTGAAGCCAAGAGGTCCTAAGTTTTTGGTGGAACCGCTGCATTCTTGGAGATGAGGCGGGGGATTTGAGGAGTCCCGCTGGCCTCTCTGTTTATCACCTCCAGTGCTGTATAGTCGTCACGACATCCGTAGCATTTTGTTCCCATTTAGCGGATTGGGACGGCCCCGGTCTGGGCTCTCACAGAGATGCCCTCCCTGAAGTGCTGCAATAAGGCATCACATGACAGAAAGCGCTAATGTTTTGGTGGTGCTCCCTGCCAGTAAGCGAGTGGCTTAACAGAGGAAGAACATTTCAGAGAAGCAACGCGGACATGTGTCAGATGCCTTGTTTCTGCCAAAAGGAAGTTTCGGGCCAATGGCAATGAGGTGGAGAACTGACTCCGTAATTCTCATGACCCTCCGTCTCCTTTAGGTGATTTCCCTGCCCCTCCTCCCTCTCTGCCTCTTCGCCTCCCTGGTCTCCTCCAATCCAGCGGCTCTTCTGTGTCTCCCCTGTCGTTCCAAGAGCCGCTCATAGAAATGACGGCCATTACGGCGATGTCTGCCAGCCCTGCCACCAGAAGGGCCCTTCCCCTGTCATCCTACTTACCCTAGAATTGCGCTCATTAAAAAGGACCACAAGCAACATTGAAAAGCCACTCCCTAGAAGTGTTTTGTCTTCTTAGGTCATCTTTGGGCCTCTTTTCCTCCGTTTTTAATGGCTTGCTGTGTTGGCAGGTGCTGTTCCGGTCAGTGGGAGAAGCGGTTCCTTCAACTGCTTCTCTCCAGAAGCATTAGTACTCCCTGCGGATATAGAAAAGGTGAGTCCATCTTCTTTTTCTTTTCTCTTTATCTCCCCACAAAGCATGTGAACGCTTTAGATAGCGTGACCGTGGTTTAAATTCAGCAGTTTCACTGGGTAAGGCAAGGCAGGGAGGCTTGGCCCCAGCGTTTGACAGGGAGAGGGTAGGGGCTGCGGGGGCCCCAGCTGAGACGGGTCTGAGGCGGAGCCTGCGCCCCCCTGGAAAGGCTGCCGCGGTCCCTGAGTGAGGTCAGCCCCTGGGCCGCCTCCAGCCTGGGGTTGTATCCCACCGGGAATTCAAAACGGGTTGTCTGTTGATGGGCCGAACTTTATGTCTCCAGAAGATGTGGGTTATGCTTCATTCAGTGACCAATGGTAATTCAGTTAGAGGAACATTTCTATTTCCACGCCTTAACCCCCCTTAAATCCAGCTCCTTGAGTTCTGAACCTCAGACACCTCGACGGGAAGCGGCTGAGGAGGCTTGTGTTTTAACTGATGCTTTGGTCCCATAGGAAAACGCGCACTTCCACGCCGCCGACATGATCATCTCCGCCATGGAGACGGTGAAGTGGGACCTCCTGAGTGGGCAGCACGCGGAGACCTGCAGCCTAGACGAGGCCGGCCGGTCGCCTGGGAATGATCGCGGCGACTCCGAAGGGACCTTCTGTTCCCACAGGGAGCAGGAGTCGGGGTCTTCCGCTTCCTCGGACAGCGGCTACGAAGGCAAGTGGGCAAGTCGGGGGCAGCTTTAGGCTGTGTTCTCCACCCATCTCCTTGGTCGCATCTGGAAGTACGTCTTCAAACCCTTTGTCCAAAACGTCTTGAGTGACCTCTATACCATCCTCGCCGTTCCTGCCACTGGGCTTGGGGTTGGCTGGCATGCTCCACTCAGTAGCTAAATGGATGTTTTTTTCCCCGCCTTGGACTTCACCCTGCATTTCCTTTTGGCAGTGGCTGGCATTGCCCCTCCTCCTTTGTTTTCTGTCGCATGCGTTTGCTTAGCTCTTCCTCCTTTTCCAAGCCGTTCTCTCTCATTCGTGCCACACACGAGGAGCCTGTGGGGGGCTGGGTGCTGGGCACCAGCAGGCGACATGTGGGCTCATTCCCCGCCGGTGCACAGGCCAAGGGAGCCCGGAAGCCTTGGGGATCCCCGGGTGGCAGGCAGGCCCGGCACACAGCGGTGGGGCGCAGGGCAGAAGGGGCTTCAGGGGTCCATCCTGGTGTGGGGGAACAGGGCGTGCCCACCCTGAGAGCTGAAGATAGGGCTCGTCAGTTTCTTATTTCCTACCTGTGAGTCCTGCCTCAGCCCCGGATTCCCCTTTTCCAGTATCGCTCCCCGGGGATTTTATCCCCTACAGCCTGTTCCCATCGTTCCCTGTCTGATGGCGTCTCTCCGTCAGAGGCCGTGCTTTCAGCCCTGCACCTCCCCACCTCAGTGCTGGCTCCTCGTGGCCTGGCCCCGTGGACCACGGCCGCCTGGGCGGCTCCGGGGTCTCCAACTCCACACGTCTGAACTGGTCATCTCCCTCGTTCCCGCCCCCCGCTTCCTGAAACAACAACAGAAATGTAATAGTAAGATAAAATAAAAAACTTAAAACTATTTCAGGAGGGAGGAGCTCAGTCCCGGTGGTAGGTACCTAGCACAATGCCCGGCATAAAACAGGTGTATAATAAACTGTTGTTGAATGCACCGCCTGCCTCACATTACAAGGGACTTTTTAAGGAAGCGTATAGTGCATCCTCGTTGAACCCCAGTGGTGGGAAAACACAAAACTGACCGGTGCAGGGACAGCTCCGGCTCTGTCCTGGGCTCTGTCCTGGGCTCTGTGGCCTCGCGTCAGTCACTCACCTGCGTGCCATTGCTCCCTTCTCCTTCTCTGCCCGCGCCCACCCGAGCGCCTGCTTTCACCTGCCGCTTCCCTGCCTGCTCTGCCCGGGCCTTGCAGCCCAACCTCGTCTTGCCGGACCCCCAGTCCAGGCCACCAGGAAGAGCGCCGGCTGGGGCCTGCTTTGGTCAGGGGTCCACAGCTGGGCGGCTGGCCGTGTGGTTGTTGAGGCGCAGGACAGGGAACGCGCTCCGCTCCATCATTCCCCCGGAAGCCCCCCGTGGGGAGGAGAGGCTGCTGGCTCACATTGCAACATGCTGCGCTCTGCTTCCGACTCTCTCTGCTTCCTTGTGCCTCTGCTTCTAGTTAGCAGGCAAATCCATCCCCACTTCTACAGGAAGGGTGGCATCCCCCGCATGCGTGCCCTATTCCTGCCTTTGACCCGGACCACGAGCAGCCTTCTGGCCCGATGTCCTGTGAGAACTGCACTCACGTCCTCCATGTGTGTCTGCTGCTTTGAATCGTCACTCTTTGCTTCCAACCTCAGTCCCCTCATCTTAAACCCTACACACGCCTGTCTTTCCGAAACACACCTTCCAGTCCTCTGCACGGCCTGCTGGATTGGTCCCCCATTTAATCCTGGGGTTTTTAGCCTTGTGGGACCCAGCTTCTCCCTACCTCGCCAGCAGGCACCACCTGCCATTTGCCGACATTGCGCTGTGGGCTTCAGCGAGCCCAGCCGTTCTGCGGGCAGGCAGGCGTTTCTCGCGAGCTCCTGCTTCCCTCCCTGGACTTGGGCTGGGACACGTCTCAGTTCCTTCATCATTCCCGTCCTCCAAAAGCCGTTTCCTGGCGCCAGCACTGTGGCTTGTGCCCTGATTTCCATCAGAGGGGAGGGGCGCCAGTCATGGGAGAGGACCCTACGTTGCGCTCAAGAGTGCTCCCCGACCGTCTAGGAGCCTGGCTCCCCACAGTTGTGCGGGGTGCAGGCAGCTCTGCCTCTGAGCTTCATGAGGCCTGTGGCGCGCCGCTGTGTCTTGTCGTCAGTGTCTCAGTGCCTCCTGAGATTTAAAATTCTTTGATTGATGAGAATCCATCTTCCTAGTACGTGCTTTCAGCATAGTGCCTTGCCCAAAATAGCTATTTTATAAATATTTGTTGGATAGTTGAATGGGTACTGATGTTTAGATGCGATTTTGAAAAATATGAATATGTTCAAGAAATGTAAAACTCTTTCTACCACCCAAGTGAAATATTGATCTTTTATTGAGTATCACTCGTGTGACATTTTCAGTGATAGGCGCTACTCTGTAAGGTAGGTCAGCAGTCTTTAATTTGCAGGTTGGTCATGAGAGCATTAAATTAAAAAAAAGAAAAAGAAAGAAAGAAAATATCAGTATGCACCTGCTTGGTAAGGGTGAGCAATGAATGCTCCCTGGAGCTTTTTTTAACAGTTGAATGTATGTTTGCACTTACAGTAAGTTCCCATGCAAATTGTACATCCCTTTGGATCACGGTCAAAAGTGTGGGAGAAACACAGGAGCAGGTGAAATAGGCCCCGCTTACCCATGAGGAAGCCCAGCTGAGGAGTGGCTTGTCTGTCGTCCCTGGGCTCGGGTGGGGCCATGCACTGTTCAACCAGCCAGCCTACCACCAGGGGGACTCACGCCACCGCTCTGCTACAGGCTACACCACGTCCCTAAACAACTGTATTCGTTTCTTTTTTTTATTTAATGACTGTGCCCCGACCAGGGATCGAACCTGCAACCTTGGCAAATGGGCACAATGCTCTAACCAACGGAGCTACCCAGCCAGGGCCAACAGCCGTATTCATTTCTATGTTTATTCAAGTGAGTACAGTTTTATAAGAATTATAAACTCATAGCAATGGAAGAACAACAAAAAATAACTCCTCGCCTTTTTCAAAAACTCTTGGGGCTGAACTTTTCAATTCTTTTTAAAGCAACCTCTCAGTCCTTTTTATTCCTAGTGTCTACGTGGTTGGGGGTGGCAGGTAGTACCCTTTCTTCCTGTTGGTCACACCTCCCTTTCCTTCCCTCTAGGCTGCGCTGTGTTGCAGGTCAGCCCCGTGGCGAAGGCGCCTGCTCCCTGCGATGCGGAGCGGGAGACCTGCAGACGTGACTTTGATGACTTTGGTAAGATTCCGAAACGCCTCGGATAGGACTAGAGACCTACCCCCCATGCCCTCCCCCTACTTGTCAATGCGCACCACAAGCAATACCACAAGACAGCGGCATCCCGAGAAACGTCTCCCCAAATCGGATGATGTCCCTGATGTGGGAAAAAAAAATTCTTTTTAAGTCCCTTTTGTTTCAAATGTCTGGACAGTGAATGGCTCATCTCACTTGCAGAACGGCCTGAAAAGCAGACACCTATCAGGGTCTGCTGTCTGTTCGGCCTCAAGTATATGTTGGCAAAATTTCAGAGGAGTGTATTTTGAAATCCCACGTTGGGTTACTCGCTGCACTCTCCTCAGAGAAACCCCCAAGGCCCTCACGTACGGAGGTGCTGAATAATCGGTTCTTCCTGAAATGCGGGGAGCTGTGGGTGCGTTCTTCCTAGACAACTGACTGTGATGAAGCGAAACAGGCTCACAGACCCGCCGGCCCTTACTCTGGTTTCCCCACAGGACTTGCAGAGTTTAGCGACCCCGCCGAAACCCGCGGATGTTCCCGCCCCTCCTCTCCGAGGTATCGTCTCTCTCTTGTGTCCAGCTGCACGCAGACCCCCGGGCCACCGCCTCTGAGATGCCCTGGAGGCCGGGCCTCCGGGAACCTCTCGGGCCAAGTTCAGCCGGTTCCTATGTCAGGGGCTGTTATGTAGAAACGAAGCCATCACCACTCAGGTTTCTACAGTCTTTTTATAGTGTTTAGGAGACACTGGTATATGCTCTTATTTAACCCTCATGGATAGGCTGTCTGGGGTTTTTCAGAACCCTGTTCTATGGGTGGAGAAGCTGAGGGTTAGGCAGGTGTGTGTCCCGACCCAGCGCTGTTAAGGGAGAGAGGAAGCGTCTGAACGCGTCTCCTGATGCTACATCCAGCTCTCTCTTCACTGTGCCTCTCAGTCGCAGTGCCCCCAGCAAACAAAGCTGCTCTGTGGAGCGTGGGGGGATCGTGGTGAGGAGGAAAGGCCCCCCTCGGTACCGTGGTTGGTGCTGATCTCTTATACGATGCCTCCTCTGAGTTTTTGGAGAGGGAAGGAGGGTCGAAAACCTGAAGAAGACCCTTATACTCCTCATGAATATAGGTTTAAAAAATTTTCTTTTTTTTTGGCATCGCTTACATTTCAGTGTAATGTACGAGCCCAACTTTAATTCGGCTGAGCTAATAGCCAAAGGACTGTACCAAGTGTTCCGGAGGTGCTGGGTGTTGTCAGACATTAATCGTCAGCTGGCCCTGTCCCTGAATGCAGCCGGCTCGATAGTAAGTACCGGAGGAAGCTGACTTTGAATGGAAAGTTCCTGAATTCGCATTTTGCCTGTGATTCACATCAGATACGTATGTGTTTCCTTTATAGTCCCAAGGTGTTGGGGCAGGACTCAAAAGAAGGGGTGGATGAATCTGAAATTCATCGAGTATTTATTATGCACCAGGGACTATGCTCAGCAATTCACACTTTAATCCTCACATGTATCCTATGAGGTAGAAGCTATTGTCATTTTTATTTTAAGGGGCTAGTTCCAGACCCTAGAGGTCATGCCTCAGGCTGCCTAATGTTTTTAATCCTCACCTGAGGATATGTTTATTGATTTGAGAGAGAGACACACACACAGAGACCCAGAGAGACCGAGAGAAACATCGATCAGGTTGCCTCCTGTATGCACCCCAACTAGGGAGACTGAACCCGCAACCCCGGCATGTGCCCTGACCAGGAGCCAGACCGCGCGACCTGCTGTGGGTGCACCGGATGGCGCTCCAGCCCACGGAGCCCCCGGCCAGCGCCGGGCTGCCTCGCTCGGAAGGCCGGGCTGGTTCCTGGTCGAACTGTGCCTTTTGACAATGCGCCACTCATGGGGGATGGAGAACTTGGTGCAAAGGCTAACATAGAAATAGACCCCCTTACCCCAATAAATTTAATATAAATGAATGAATGAATAAAATAGACGTCGGCAGAAAGCACTCTGGAGGTGAAAAGGCCAGGGGAGCAAGTGCCATGCAGGCGTGAGGTGCTGTGGTTGGAGAGCGTGTGTTTGTGTGACTGGGGGCGGGGGGGGGGGCGGTGTTGATCTTCCTGGGATATGAGGCTTGAAGGCTGGTGGCCCGATTATGGAGGACACAGAAGACTAATTTGAGGAGCGTGGATTTTAAATGATAATAGGACAGTTTCCTGGTTCTGAGGGGAGCCAAGCAGGGGAACGGTTTTCAAAGAGCTGGTTCCGGGCCAGTCCGCCAGCCACCGGGGTTCGGATTCACAGCGCCTGCCAGCCTGATGAAGAAAAGGGGCCTGGCCTCTGTCCCCATAAAGCATTCCAGGCCACCGTGGCCTGCTTGCCGTCACCTGAAGTCTGGAAACAAAGGAAGTAGGTAAAAGAACGAGGAAAGGAAGAAAAGCGGCCCCAGCCGGGTGGTGTTTTAAGCAACTTTTCCGCAGGTGGCTTTGGCTGCCTGGAGGGCTTCTGCCCCTCCCTTCCTTCCGTTGGAAGCAGTTTTGACTGTTCATGGTACATTTTAATGTGGGAAATGCATCTGAGCGCTCTTTTTCTTTCAGTTCCGGAAAAAGGCTTATGTCGCTCCTACGCCCTCTCCTGTGTCATGCAGGTTGTGAATGAAGAGCATGTCGGAGAAGACTTTGAATCCAGCGTGGATTTCGCAGAGGACCTGAAACTGACGCCGAGGATCAGCGGGACCGAAGACTGGGCACCCCCGCGATTTCAAGTCATCTTTAAGGTCCACCCGCCACCCAAGTGAGTCTGGGCCGCTGTTTGGGCTTCCGATCCAGTTAAACCTGTTGTGATAGTTCTGTTACCCAGGTTGGGCTCTTGGGGTCCCCAAGACAAAGATGGAGAGGAAACCCCAGAGAAATGCCAGACGGATTTTATTAAGCTTACGCTCCAGGGCAGGGAGGCAGCCCAGAGGAACGGAAGGCCCCGTGAGCTGGCTCCGCTCGGCTGCTTTTATAAGCCGGGGACAAAGCCGGTTTAGGGAAAAAGGCAGGCTTTTGGGGGCGTGGTTTCATTTTCCAGCTGAGTTGCCTGGTAACTATGTGCCCACCTGTGTTGGGGGGCAAGAGGGCGGACTCCCCACTCAGGAGGCCCTAGAACAGCCAAATCTTGATCCCCGGTGAATGTGGGCCCGTTGTTTCGACACCTGCAAGAGAGAAGGTGGTGAGGAGGGAGACCAAACCAGCTACCTCAGTGTTTCTGAGTAGGGCGTGGGGGAGGGGTGGCGGCGTTCTTGGCGTCAGCTTATTTGGCCCGCCTTCTCGATCCTTGGCCTTCACTTGGCTTCATTGCCACCTGGTATTTGTTTTAGTCCCCGAACCTAAGCCCTAAACCATCTCAGTTTCCCCCCTGACTCTGTGGAAGTAGGTGAAAAATAATAATACACTAAAGGACAAAAACAATTTTGTTTTAGGAACAAGTAAGTTGGGTGTTTTTTCTGAGTTAGCTTTCTTGGCGCCCTGTTTACCATGGGCTTTTGGAGGGCTCTGTAAGTTTTGGAAAGTTGAGACTTTAACTATCGGTCCTAATTATGAACATTGCCTAGCAACTGAAATAGGCTCAAAGGGGATTTTTCAAGTGGCTAATATTGAACCTGAAAAATCATATATGGTCACGTTAAAAGACCAGTCTCTTCTATTTTTCTGTGCAATGGGAAATTAAAATCACTGAATAATATTTTTGGAAGGAAACTTAATCTTGAGGAGCGCTCCTGTCGCTAAAAGGCACATGGGTAGGGTTCTGCATGTTGTTACCATGACCCTTTTTGATGGCCCTACACTATAATAAAATTGTAAAATTTATTCCATATTTCAGAATCATATGTGAAATCATGGCATCAACAATTGAATAGAAAACACTTCACGAGATGGCCTCTCCCCAGAAATGTTGGATGGTTTTGTCTTACATCATCTCCCATTTATCTGCATTTCTTTGGACCGTCCGTGAACTTCCCTAGTACATCACGGCCTGGTGACGGTCTGCCTGAGCCGTGCCCCTGCATTGCCCGTCCCCCGCGCTCCCTGGAGCGAGAACCCCTGCGCATGCGCAGCGGGGAGTCTCCGGAGCTCCTGGTGGGAGTGTTCGGTGTGAAGCTGACTTCCGCTTTGGAGGTAGCAGGGGCTCTAAAAAGACAAAGGGATGGTTCAACTAGAAAACTCAATTGACCGATTCTATTCCTTTCACAAGTGACAGATGACAAAATTGAGGGCCCACGCCAAGGAAAGTGTCTTGATGTCGATTTCCTTTTCTACTCAGTGAACTATGCTCCTCCACTGGCCTTCTCTGAAACACAGCTGTTTTTGTTTTCGGTACCCAGGAGGGATCTCGTGGTCGCGGCCCAGAATTTTTTCTGCGCTGGCTGTGGAACTTCAGTAGAACCTAGTAAGTATGGAAAGGGACCCCCTGCTAACTATACGGGGGCAGGGCAGAGACTAGCAGAGGTGGGCAGGGCGCGGAGTGTGCGGGAGAGGCCTTTAAGGACCCGTCAGTGTGAGAGCTTCCTAACGTGGCCGCTGGGACCGCCAGGGCGATGAGACTGGCCTGTCAGACTCATCTCGGTCCCTCCTCACCTGGTGCTCAGCCCCGGCCACAAGGCCTCCCTGCTGGCCCCCGAAGGTGGCAGGCTCACTCCTGACTTGGAACGCCAGCCACCCCTACGGCAGCTTTCCTTCCTTCCTTCCCATCTTTGCCCAGAGGCCGTGACGTTTTCCCCGGCTGCCCCGCTGACAGAGCTCGCCTTGCCACCAACACACACGGGCATGCGTCACACTTACCCTTCCTGCTTCGGTCTCATTCTAGCACTTGTCCCCCTAAAACACGCTTCCAGGTTTTACTGACATTTGTCATTATTGTCTTTCTCCCCCATTAGAGTCTAAGTTCCTCAAGGACAGACGTGTTGTCTGTTTTACTCGTTGCTTTCGCCCCCACTCCGAACAAGGGTGCCTGGCACGCAGCTGGTCCCCAAAAGATAAATGTGTTGAAGGATTGAACAGCTTACCAAGGAGCTAGCCAAGCTCCTTCACGGGGGGTTGCAAAGGGCCTGAGGGGATCATTCCTGGGCGGGCTGAGACCCGAAACTCAGGCTGCCCCAAGCCAGAAACACAGGTCACCCGCTTGAGGCCAGGAATCACTTGGCCTGAGGTGAGGGTGTCCACAGGTCTCGCCTGAGGAAGATAGGGAAGCGGGGCTTTGTGGAAAAGGGTGCCCTGGACCTTTGCTAAGCAGTCTTGGAAGGAAAGCGACTTTGAGGACCTTGAGAATGGAAAATAGAAGGCCGAAATCTATGTGGGATTCCTTCTACCATGTTGAATGATAATGCCTGCCATGCAACATTGTTCTAACTAATTTTAGTTAAATAACTCATCTTCCCAGTCTAATAGGGACCCTATCTCTTCGGTCCACTGTATTCTGGTGCCTCAGTAAATACCGAGTCAGAAACTATGAACACAGGACTCAGATTCCACCAACCTACCAAGTACTTCCCTAACTTTATTCAAATATGGACGTGAATGCCTGCACTGTTGATACTATACCCGTGGTCCCTCCCCATGGAGGCCGCTTACAGGAAGACGCAGTCATCAGCCAAGTGTCAGGAGCAGTGCACACAATGAAACAGAAAGTCAAGAGCGTTCGGGATCCACGGCGAGGGAAATTAATCTGGGCTGGGCGTGGGTGGGTGGTGGTGGAGTGAGAAGTTCTGTAAGGAGGTGATTAACCCCAGAAGAGCAAGAAGGGAGGACGGGGCGGAGACGGAGTCAACAGGTGCCAAGGGCCGTGGCAAAGGAAATCCGTGCCACTGGAGGGTAAGAACAAGAGGAGATGCTGCAGCGGCAGGTGGCGTGCAGACTCTAGAGGCATTGTCAACGGTGCAAAGGATTTTGGGCTTTTCCTGTGAAATCCCTGTAGTGCTTACGATAATTTTTTTAAAACTTTTTGTTTTGAGATAATTTTAGACTCACAGAAGAGTTGCAAAATTAGTACAGGCATCCCGTATACCCTTTACTCAACTTCCCTATGTTAACGTAATAATCATAGTGTAATTATGAAATCTGAGAATAACCACTGTTGCAACCCTGTCACGTAACGACAGACTTTGTCCAGATGTCGTTAATGACCTTTACCTGTTCTAGGGTCCAGTCCAGAATTCCACCTTTGAATTTAGCTGGCATGACAACCTCATACACACAGAGATGTTTGAAACGTGATAACACACTTCAGCAGCAGATAACATAATACTTAATACTTAAGCATGTTCTAACAATAAAGATTATGAACAGTTGTCACACCAAAGAAGATAATACTTCTCTAATAGTGCTTAATACTAGCCCATATTCACTGTCGCCCTTAAGATGTCATTTATAGCTGATTTTTCTATCCAAGTCTCAACCAAGTTTCATCCATTGTATTTAGCTAGTATTTCTCTTTAGTCAGCTTTATTCTAGAACTGCCCTATCCAGGATGGTAGCCACTAACCCCTGTGGCTGCTTAAAATTAAATTGAAATTAATTTAAATTAGAAATCCAGTTCTTTGGTGACCCTAGCTATGTTTCAAGTGCTCCACAGCCACACGTGGCTAGTAGCTACTACACTGGATAGCGTAGGAGGAGAATATTTCTGTCTTCACCAGGTTCTGTGGGACCGCAGTGTTCTAGAATTTTTGCCCCTATTTTTTTCCTATGATGTTGACTTTTCCTAAGAGGAAAACAATTGTGGTTTAGAGCCAGGTTTCTCAGCCTTAGTTTTATTTCTTATGTAGGGGCTGTTGTGCAGTGCACTGTATGATATTTATCAGCTTTCACTAGAAGCCGCTAGCAGCCTTTCAATCAAAAACGTCTCTAGACAATTTCCAAATGTCCCTTAGCATAAAAAAAAAAAATCACTCCTGGTCAAGAAACGCTGGTTTAGGGTGCTTTATTTGTTCCGTTTTAATTAAAGGACTGAGGAAACCAGAAGAGATAGACTTAATTTATTCTGTATTAATAATATAATGCTTAGTACATATTTGATGAAATTTGATGGAATGAGTGGCTGGTTATTGAAATGTTTATAGGCCCTTTCTGTCTTCCTTTCTCTTGCCATCTTGCCAAGTTTGATCAGAAATGTAGCGCGCACAAGCAGGGGTATACCTCTCTTTTTGCTCATGTAATGTGAAGTGCATCGAAGCCCTAACATTAAGCAAAATAATACTCATTATCGGCTACAACAGAGATCTTGACCCAGGGTGGGAAAAAGGATGCAATACCGTAGACTTTTCAAAGTTTCAAATTTGAGAACTCAGACATAATTATTTGGTTCTTAACAAATAACTTGTCAACCCTAGAGAGACTGCGCCCAATTAAGGGTTCGATAATAGTGTGTGTAGTCTGTCTATGCTCACAGCAAACCCTCCTTATTCATGAATTCCACACCTGTCAGTCTGCCTGCTCCCTAAGATGCATTTGTAACTCCAAAATCAATACTTACCGTGTTTTCAGTCATTCCCAGACATGCACAAAACACCGAGCAATGTGAGCGGCCTGAATTTGAATTCGCCTGCACCCACAAGTCCCTGCTGAAGCTGAACAAAGCGATGCTCGGCCTTCTTGTTGTAACTCAAACAGTAAACATGTCCTCTTCGCAGTCCACTGAGTTCCTTTTAAAGAACACTTTCATGCTCTCTGTTGATGCCTTTGTTATTTAAAACGCCCCAAGCACATGGCCAAAGTTCTGCCTAGTGTTTCTGAGCACCAGACGGCTGGTGATCCTTACCCAGAAAATCGACACACTAGGCAAGCTTCCTTTGGGCCCTGCGTTACCAGGTTGTTGGCCCGAACCCAATGATACGAACCAGCAAAATGTATCGGATAATGCGTCTTCAAACAAAAAACACATAAAAAAGGTTATGTACTGGTCAGTTGATGAAAGTGTTTTTGCCAGAGACTCACAGGAACCTAACCCTGTACCTCCCCCTCAGAGCGATGTTTCCGTGTTCACTAATTCTGTGTTCCTGGCAACTTTACAGAACAGTAACTACCACAGATAATAGGAAATCCATTGCGCTTCTTTGTTTGTATTTAAAAGTCAGCTGTGTGTGTGACCTGGGTCCGAGGATAGTTTGCTCAAGTGCAGACGTTAGCTCCTCCCCCTTCCCATCCCGGGAGTGCGGCAGAGGGCGAGTGGGCTACAAGGCTTAAAACCCGGAGCCTCCCTGTCCAGACTCAGGCTGGACCCCTGCTCCCCTGCTTCCCGTTTGTGTCTCTGGCCTGCGGCTTAGGCTTAAGTTCCCTGTCTTGTGCTTTCATCAGTGGACGGGGGCGGGGCGGGGGGGCGGTCAGTGATAGTCCTGACCTCACAGAGGTTCAAGCACCGAACGGTACAGGCGTCCATGAGACATTTAACAGGTGCGTGACGCAGGCTAAATGTTCAACAAAGCTCTGCTTCTGTGGTCACTCAGACCTTGTTTATTTTTATAAAGTCCTCATTGGGAAACTGTATTTAGAATCTGCGGGAACCTGCAGGAGACATAACGGAATCGCTGTTTCCTTTCTTAAGCTGGGTGATGGGTACCCAGGTATTTGCTGCTTTGGTCTCTCTACCTCTTTCTTGTCAATCTATTTTATTGCGGGGGTGTTTCCCAAAGCAATGCATGTTCATTTTAGCCAATTAAAAAGTGCAAAAAGCAAAATACCCTTTCCCCCACCCTCCGTAACTATTCGCTATGGACTTTTTGTTGGGGATCCTTTTGAACTGTGCATGTATGTTTTTAAAAACAAAATCGAGATCACGTGATACACACCTGTCACTGCATGTTCGCGGCCTGTGCTCTTCCAGGTACTTTCCTGGCATTTCACTGTGGAGCACTCCAGCCACATTGAACCAGCCGCTTCTCCATGGATATTTAGATCGCTCCGCCTTCCTTATAAATGCGCTGTAAGAGCGCCGTTCCGTGTCTGCGCGTGTGCTGGTTAGCATTCCTGCCAGACGCCCAGCCTTAGGGTTCCTGCCGGTCCTGGGAGTAGGTGCCCACCCCGCTCGCCTCACCAGCACTGGAGTCTCCAAATCTGTGACTGTCTGAGGCAAAACCAAGTATTTCATCTTTTTTAAATATGCACAGCTTTGCTTGTTACTGAGATGGAGTGCTTTTCACATCTTTACCGGTTTCTTCATTCCACGTATTTATTGCCTGTTCCTATCCTTTGCACATGTTTATATAATATAAGGATATATATAAACATGGTTAGATATATATAAACATAAATATAAATATTTATCCAGGAACCCTGTCGGATGTACAGCACTTTATAATTTACAAAACACTTTTTGCCTGTGTGACGCCCTGGGGCCCAGTCCTGAGTTGCTGCTTTCCGAGGCCTGGGGCTGGTGGGAGGAGGCCCCACCTCGCCCTTACTCGGCCTTCCCGCCCGCGAGAGGCCTGGGGTCTGGCCTCCCAGCGGCCGTCCAGACCCTCAACCCCACACCCCTTTGGCCAGGCCACAGCTCACACTGCCCATCTTCCAAGTCCAGCCGTAGTTTGGGAGGGTCTGCTCTTCCCACGCCTGGTCCCCCAAAGCAAAGCTCGTGAATGGCCGTGATTTAAGGCCTCCAGCCCCGGCCAGGCGGTCCCAGCGGCTCTGAGGTGCAGTGCGGCCCCCGCAGCCACCTGAGCCTGGCCCTTGGGCAGGACTGGAGGCGCGGCCACCAAGGGTGGGTCTTCAGCGTCCTGGGAGCGCGGGCTGGCTCAGCGCTCACCCCCCGTGATCCTCCGCAGAGTTTGTGAAGCGGCTGAGGTACTGCGAATACCTGGGCAAGTACTTCTGCGACTGCTGCCACTCCTACGCCGAGTCCTGCATCCCCGGCCGCATCCTCACCAGGTGGGACTTCAGGAAGTACTACGTCAGCAACTTCTCCAAGCAGCTGCTGGACAGCATATGGCACCAGCCCCTTTTCAACGTGCTCAACGTCAGCCGCAGCCTGTGCCCCAAGGCCAAGAAGCTGGACGCCGTCAGGGTGAGCAGCTGCTCCTGGGGGGCTGGGAGGGGAGGGCCTACCCTCCTGAGCAGGAGGCGGGGCCGGCGCCTCAGGGCCCCGCCCCGGCCTGCGCTGGCTCTTGCAAAGGCGCGTCAAATTTTGTATTTATACATAGTTTGGCATTTAGACAGAGCTTTTCGATTTATTATTTTTAAAAAATAAAAGTGGTATATGTTGGAGGATACGGCGTGGCTTGATGCACATAGTGAAATGATTATTAGTTAACGTACCCACGTCCTTACAGAGTGACCTTGTGCGCGTGTGGCGAGAGCACCCGAGTGTGCTCGGGCCGCACTTCCAGCGTTCAGTACCGTGTTGCTACCTGTAGTCATCCTGCCGCACAGTGGATCGCTAGACTTACTCATTCCACGTGACTGCAACTGTGTGCGTCCTTCCCACCATCTCCCCGCCTCCTCCCCCTCCCCACCCCTTCCCCTGGGAACCAGCGTGCGACTCTCTGCTTCTTTGTGTTTGGCGTTTCTAAATTCCACACACAAGTGAGGTCTTGCAGGGTTTTTCTTTCTGTGCCTGGCTTATTTCACTTCAGAATCATCTCTGATATTGCACATGGCAGGACCTCCTTCTTAGATGCATGATTACATATGTTTCTTAAAGAAAGCTTTCGATGTTGTGTAAACTTCAGGGCCCACAAACCCTGGGTCCATCCTGGCCGGGCTGTGAACCTGGACTCAGTCACGAACCCCTGCTGTGTAGACTTGACTTCAGAGGCTTGTTTGATAGAGTTGTAACATTTCAAGGCTAGAAATAACATTTCGGGTTGACATAGATATGTCCAGCGTCTTTGGTCACGTTACGATGATCCCGTTTGGTTTCTTACATTAGGAAATCCAGGAGCAGCTATTTCATATCAAGAAGCTATTGAAGACCTGCCGATTTGCTGAAAGGTACTGCCGTTGGGTGAGACGGTCTAGGCCTGTGAATTGGGAGGACCGGTCACCTGCACACACTTGCTGATTTTCTGTGGTCCAGCCTCTCCAATGCACAGACCCTCCCAGCACAGAGCAGTTGGCTGTTGGAATCTGTGGGCAACTGGTCCCAGGCACCGCCCTCGCCCCGCCCCTGCGCTACCAAAATGCTCAAATCCCTTTTATCAAATGGCATAGTATTTGCATAAGACCTATATTTGTATATAGGCTATAGCAGGGGATGCCTGCAGATAGATCACTTCATTCACGTGAATTCAGCATACCGCTTGGCAAACAGCGAATTCAAGTCTTGCTTTTTGGAACTTTCTCCTATTTTTTTCCTGAATATTTTTGGTCTGGGCTTGGTTGAACCCTTAGATGCTAAACCCAACCTGCAGATGCAGAGGGCTGACTGTAGTTGTTAGTTGTCCCAGCTCTTCTTCGGGATGCAAACCCCCTCTTTGAAGTTGTTAACCCTTCCGACTCACTAAGAGTACATTCACTTTGTTAAGAAGAATGAGTCAGGACTGGGATGAAGAAACTCTAGCCCGTGGCCTTTTTATTATATTTAAATTGTGGTAAAATAAACATTAAATACAATTTACCACCTTCACCATTTTTAAGTATACGGTTTAACGGGGGTTGAGTACATTCACATTGTTGTACGGCCATCACCCCTACCCATTCCCGGGAATCTTTTCATCCTGTGAAACCGAAGCTCTGCGGTCATTAAACACTAGCTCCCCAGCCCCCGTCCCTGCAGCCTGTGGCAATAACCAATCTAATTTATGTATCTGTGCATTTGATGACTGGCATATCTCACTTAGCATAGTGTCCTCAAGCTTTGTTCAAGTTGTAGTGCCTGTCAGAATGTCTTTCCTTTTTAAGGCTGATTGCACGTGTTGCACACACCACGTTTTGTTCGTTCATCCATCTCGGGTTGCTTTCCCCTTTCAGCCTTGGTGACTAGTGTTCCTGTGAGCATGGAGGGACCAGTGACTCTGAAAAACCCCGATAGAGTGGCATGTCAAACTTGTATTGGCCGTATGGTATTATAGACTACGATGTGTGATAATTTAACTATTGTCCTACTATTAATAGATTTTTAGCCAAATAGATTTTCAATATCTTAATATTAAAAGAGGTTTTTAAGTCCTGGCTGGTGTGGCTCAGTGGGTTGAGCGCTGTCCTGCGAACCAAAGGGTCACCAGTTCAATTCCCAGTCAAGGCACATGCATGTTTTGGGGGCAGGTCCCCAAAGAGGGGCACGCAAGAGGCTACCACACACTGATGTTTCTCTCCCTCTCTTTCTCCCTCCTTTGCCATCTCTCTAAAAATAAATTTTAAAGAATCTTTAAAAAATAGCTTTTAATATTTTTATAGATACTACACCTAATGGAGTTTTAATATTTAAATATATTTCTAGTACCTTTTGTTATTTAAAAAACTAGTTACCTAGAATAATACCCTATAGGCCCACCCATGATTTTGCAAATGGTAAGATTTCATTCTTTTTTTATGGCCAAGTAGTGCTCATTGGATATATGTACCTCATCTTCTTCATCTAGTTGTCTATTGATGGGCACTTGGGTGGCTTCCATAGCTTGGCTATTATAAGTAGTGCTGAAGTGAACATAGGGATGCATACATCTTTTTTAATTAGTATTTTGGATTTCTTCAGATAAATACCCAGAAGTGGGATGGCTGGGTCATATGGAAAGCTTGTTTTTAATTTTTTGAGGAATTTCCATACTGTGAAATGAGTCAGTCAGAGAAAGACAAAGACCATATGATTTTACTCCTATGTGGAGTCTAAAAATAAGCAAACGAGACTTATCAGAGGGATAAGCCACTCTGCTGTATACCTGAAACCCATATAATATTGAATGTCAACTGTAATGGACACATTTTGTTAAATATTCTAAAAATTTGGGTTTGAGCTGAATCTCTGCCCATATCCATAGGAATGCCCTTAGGATAAATTTCTAGAAGTGGAATGTCAGGAAGCCACGCCCATAAAGGTATAAGCATGAATTTTTTTTGGACAGAGAGAGAGAGATTCTTAGGTGGAAAAAGGATAGGTTACTCAAGGAACTGAGATTATTTGTTGCAATAGGAGCATAGGTTTAAAGATTGTTTTGTTTTAAAGCTTCTTTCCGTTTCTAATCTTTACATAACGATGATGTTTTACTATGGAATGAAATTTCCTGGGGAGGAGCGTCTTCTGCATCCGCTCGGCCTGAGCTCTACCTTGTGGCATTAGGGCGACAGGTTACCTACCCTCAGACCCTCAGTTGCCTCGTCCGTAATATGTAACAATACCCACAATTCGTACCATCCACAGCAATTTCTTCAACATCCATTCCATGCTCCACATTAAAAAATCAACGGGACTCGCGTTGAGTCCAGAAAGAAAATCAGTGCAGCAGCTCCTGGCTGGACTGTGAGTTAGATGCAGATGTACAGAGTCCCGTGGGTACAGAAGCGCATTTCGTTCACGAGGGTTGGGGTAGCGAGGGGACAGCCAAGGCTTCCGGAGAGAAAGCTGAGCCGGGAGAAGACGCCATGTGAGCGAGTGCCCCAGGCTGGATGGGGCATTAAATGTGGTTCGGCATCGCTAGAAGGGCGGCCCAGTGTCCGCAGGGGCTGGCTTGGGAATGTAGTGGGTGGCGATGCTGCTCCCGATTTAGGGAATTTGGGAGGAGACGAGGAGGGTTTGGGGAATGTGACGCTCAGTTTCAAGAGCCGTTGGGACAGCCGAGTGCCTGTGACCAGCCCACAGCTGGGCACCTGAGTCTTTTTTTATTTTTTTAAGATTTTAGAAAGAGAGGAAGGAAAGGAGAAAGAGAAGGAGAGAAACATCAATGTGTAGTTGCCTTTCACGTGCCCCCTACTGGGGACCTGGCCCACTACCCAGGCATGAACCCTGGCTGGGAATCGAACCAGCGACCCTTTGGTTCAAGGGCCAGCACTCAGCCTGCTGAGCCACACCACCCAGGGCTGGATACCTGAGTCTTAAGCCCAGTCCTGAAAGCAAGGATTTGGAAACTTCATGCCTGCTCCTAGGCAGTAATTTTTCTGCCGGCTGGGGCACCTGTCAGTGATGGTCTTGAGATTGAGCTGGAATCAGTGAGGCAGTGAGTTATTTATCCAGGACATATGTTTAAGACTTGAGATAACATTAAGTTTTCTTCCGCTTGGTGCATGCCTGGGCAGGCTGCAAGAAGCACGTTTCTCCTCTGGCCTAGTTTTTGGAAATCAGCATTGATGGATTTTTAGCTTCTTGGCTTCCAAGCAGACTTGCCAAATGTAAAGTGATGAGGAAGGCGAACTTGTTCTTGGGGATATTTTTTAAAAACTGAGTTAGAAAAATAAATGTGAGGGCCAGGAGAAAACAACGGCCTGCCCAACCCGCCCCCCCGCTGCCCCGGTCTCCACGGGGCATGTCCCTGACCCCTCCTCGTCCTCCCTGGCAGTGCATTGAAGGCATTTGAACAGGCGCCCAGGCACCTGTCGGAGGAGCTCCACCTGTTCTCCCTGGAGGACCTGGTCAAGGTCAAGAAAGGGCTGCTGGCACCCTCGCTCAAGGACATTCTGAAAGCCTCCCTCGCCCACGTGGCCAGCTGTGAGGTGAGGTTTGCAGGGGGTGGGGGAGGCGCGGGCACAATGGCAGGCACATCCCTGAGCTGCCCCTTATGCATCCGGTGTCTGCACTTCATGTCGTTTAACCTTTACCAACCCCGACGACAGTGCTGGCCATGCTATTTCCAGATGGGCACAATGAGGTTCAGAGGCAACGGTCATCCTGCTGGTAAGTGGCAGGGCTGGGATGCTCATCTGGGCCAAGTGACTTCGGTCTGGGTGCCCAGCCCTGCTTGGGACCGACCTCAACTCCCACCTGCGCCGGCGGCCCAAACCCGGCAGCGTCGGCTCGCCACCCAATGGCGCAGGAGCTGAGATCGATTAAGAATTCGCGTTTAATACCATGGTCTTGCCCTGATGCCTTTAGGCACCTTCATGTGAAATTCCTCCGTGCAGAACGGGTGCACCTTGATGGCTCTGATCCACCCCCTGCGGAATATAACATCCCGTTCCTCCCAGACGCAGGAAGTATATAGACACTTAAAAATGGATGCTTACAGAGTTTTTTAAAAAACGGTGGCTCAGATTTGGCAACCAGAGAAACATTATCAATGACGATTTGAACTTTGACCCCCTCGCAGCTGTGTCAAGGAAAGGGCTTCATCTGCGAGTTCTGCCAGAGCAGGGCCGTCATCTTCCCGTTCCAGACCGCCACGTGCCAGAGATGCACAGGTACTGTGAAAAATCGGTTGCCTAAAGTTAGGCGCTTCATAACACAGCACGCCATTAACACAAGTTTAATAACAAGCACAAAATTAACGTAAGCTTCACGATAGCTAAATCACAGTAAGTTATAATGATGCCGGCATGTGCTTCTACGTTGAATTGCAGCTCCTCAAGTTCGGGGGACACAGGGAGGAGTATTTGGGTGCGACAGGGGTAAAGGCGGCTGTCTCCTGGGACAGGGTTGGCAGAGAGGACGTGGACCCTGTTTTGTCTGAGCCCTGATTCTCCAACATCAGGACAAGCTACAGCACCCAATTTCCTGATTGGATCGCAGTCCTGCCCAGCCTCGCAGTGTTATCTCTGGCTTCTTTTTGGCTCCAGTGGCAGAGCCCAATGGTTGTCATGGAGACCACAGGCCCCAGGGTCTAAAACACTCGCTGTCTAGCTGCTTACAGGAGAGGTTGCAGACCCTGTTCTACTGCATTCATGCCCCAGGACCTCCCAGGATCTCTAAACAGCTTCCTGGGAGAGGTCCGGCCCTGAGCCTGCCTTCACGCTGGGAGCAGGCCTTCCCCGTAGACGGTTCAGGTGGTGCCTCTCCTCACTCATCAGACAGGGTTGCGGTGGGGGGTCCCCAGCAGGGACACTCAGAAGCAGGGCCAAAAGCAAGCACATTGGGGCGAATTCTTGGCCTCTGCCTGCCACCTTCCCTCCATCCCCCCCGCCTGCCCCAGGCGAGAAGGCAGCAGGGTCAGGCGGAGGGAGAGGCCCACAGGGCTGTGGTTGAGTGAGGGCTCAGCACGTCTAACCAGGACCCCCAAGGCCGAACGCCCTTCCGCATCCTCTCAAACTGAGGAGCAGGGGCCAGCCGACCTTTAAGCCTCACGTTGAGCGCCAGTCCCCCACGCAGACGCATGCTAACAAGGGGACATGCTCGAGCATGGCAGTGCTGTCCTCTGAGGACCATTTCCAAACACGGGGCTCCACCTCCTGAGCAGCAGGGGAGGGGGCCACGTCCTGTGGGCAGGCCCGCAGCCCCCTCTCCTCTGGCGACCTGCTGGAGACGTTACAATCCCAACTGTCAACCGGCCTGGTTTCTTTTTGGAAGAGTGCGGTGTTGGGGGGGTACTCAGACCCCCTGCCGCGCCCCCTTGGCTGACGCTGTCCTCCTTGCTTGCAGAGTGCAGGGCTTGCTTTCACAAGCAGTGTTTCCAGGCCTCCCAGTGCCCCCGGTGCGCCAGGATCGCGGCCCGGAGACGGCTTTCGGAGAGCTTGCCCTCGGCAGCGACGTGAGGCCCGGAGGCCTGAGGAAGACTCAGCACGCCTTTCGCCGACACCGACGGGTGCCCGCTGTTGGTGGCATCGTTTCAGATGTCGAGTGTCGTGTGTTGAGGAGAAAGATGGCCACTGTTCTCTTCATGGTTTCTTCAATGTTTTCAAAGGATGCAGGTTCTTTGTCATGAAGGGAGGGGTTGTTACTGGTGGTTTTGTTTACAGGTGTTCAGTATTTCGCTGCTACTGTTTGTTTTGAGAGGGTTTTTTTTACAATATTTATATTGTATTTGAATAGTTGTATTTAACGAACGTGGGTGTTTGTTTTTTCATGAATTTTAATTGACAAAGTGAATGGCTCCGCTCCTCTTCCTGTAAAGCATGCCTGGGAGCTGGGTTGGAACTCCCAGGGAACGCAAACGCCACCCAAATCCCATTGCTCAGGCTGTCTTTTCAGCCTCGACGTGTGTTTGGCCTGGGTAGGTCGCAGAGAGCCCCCCGCCCCTCCTCCGTTTCCAGCACTGCGTCTGTTCCAAGATGAGTGTGAGTTGCTTAACCCCCTGGGAGGTGCCATTTGAGGAAGCTGCCTCTAGAGGGCGCCCCTCCCGATGGCGCCAATCAAAGCTGGCTTTGTCATCTCGACTCAACACACTAAGTCAAGGGGGTGCGTGGGTGAGCAGGCCCTTAGCCCTACCCATTAGGATACCGTCTCATAGACGTAAAGGTGAACAAAAGATATTTGAAGACGTACATAAGATGTGGGAAAATACTGTCAGTGGGGCCCAGATCGTCCCCTACCACCATGCAGTCCTGTGTGTGTGCTTTATTCAGTTGGATAACGTGAAAGAAATGCACATGAAAGAAATGAGTGTCTCCTATCATTCTGGTGTCTCCTCATCCCATCACGTGTTTTCCCACCCCGATGCCTCTGTCAGATCTGTGCTCCCATTTATGAGTTAAGTTGTGTCTCTTTTAACTGGAAATATTGTCACGTGGGATAAGGTTAAAAAGATCAAAATGAAAACAATGCCTTATTCTTACCTACAGCTTCTGTTTCACGTGAGGAATCAAGAGGCATAGTGCGTCTTGACATTCCTTACGACAGCTCTACAAGGTTCATGTCAATATCTCCATTTTACAGGAAAGGAAACTGAGGCTTCAAAAACAGCGATAACACACCTACATTTCCCCTGTGCAGGCACAGCAGGGCTGGGCTCCGCATCGGACTCAGCCTGCCTCCAAAGCCACATTCCTACCCTCTACATTTTCTGCACTGTCTCTTTGACAAAACATGAGCAAAAACAACTTGAACTTGCCGGTGCTGGTCCAACCTCACGGCACTGGGCTGAGTGCTCGCTCCCTTCCCTGGACATTGATTTGACCAAGTTTCTGCGGCGTCCGCCCTGCTGGAAGGTCTCTGTGTTTGCAAGGGGCCTTTGAGCGTGTCGGGGGACATTGACGTGGAGGAAGACCACCCAGCAGCTCCCAGGAAGTGATGCTCTTGATTTTTTAAATTTTGAGCAAGAAGGAAGCAGTGGAAATAACCATTCTACGGACTGGGCTGCGATGTAGCTCCTCTCCACCGGTACAACAGAGGCTCCGTCCTGGTAAGGCACCTGTGAGAACAGAGAAGTGGTTCCAGCCGCCAGGCAGCGCGCTGCAGGGAAGTAATTAGCTGTGGCCTCTGCTGCTCTTGAATGGGTTGCACTCCAGGCGTGGTGTTTGTGTGCACCGCTTCCTTGGCTGCTAGGAAGACGTTACGCACTCGGACTTTCTTGTCAGACTGTCACCCGCCAGGAGGCATCGGTGGCAGCGCTGTGACCCCCGTAATCAATTTCCTGCCTTGGGAAATTCCAGGAACCTGTTCTTTATAGTCATGACTCTCAGCGGCGGGTAGGAAGTCATATGATACCTGGGGAGAGGATACGGGAAGGGAGGGGCGCGAGGCATCCCAAAGACGTTCTGGTGTGTCGAGGTCGATGAGAATTGTTGGACGGGTTCTCAGATCTGCTGCTTCCTACCTGGGTGTCTCTGGGCAAGCTCCTTGGATTGTCTGTGTCTCTGCTTGTAAAATGGGGGATAGTCACTCTGTGCCGTTGATACCAGGACTGGAAACAAGAAAGAAGCACCTGGCAGAGGGCCCTGTCCACTAAGTGGCAATAGTTACGCCTGGACAGATTAAAAACAGAGTTACGCCACCTCTTTTCTATGTCTCTCTGTAAGTCACACTCTGGGTCTCAATTTAATATGAGAATGAGAACAAATCTTCCTATTATGGGTTATGTCCTCCCAAAAGATATGTCGGAGCTGTGACTTCCAGTACCGTAGACATGTGACTTTATTTGGAAATAGTGTTTGAAGAGGAATTAAGTTTAGATGAGGTCGTACTGGGTTAGGGTGGACCCGGATCCAGCGACTGGGGTTCTCATAAGAAGAGGGAAATTGGGACAGAGATCTAGTCAGATGTCACAGGGAGAAGGCCACAAGATGGAGACACAGACGGGGCGCTGGGTCTGCAGGCCGAGGAGCGTCAGGGTTGCGGGCAGCGGGCAGAAGCGAGTGGCCGGCCTGGCGCGGACTGCCCCTCCGAGCATCTGGGAGGAAGCCGCCCCGCGCCGCCTGGGTTTCGGACTCCCAGCCTCCACAGCCGGGAGAGAATGAATTCCTTCTGTTCTAACCCCCTCCGTGTGCAGTACTCTGTTATGGAAGCCCTAAGAAGCTAATGCTCCTACCGTTCGGGCTTCTTGGGTTAAACGACGATTAGGTAGTTTGTGTAAAAGAACTGGCCCAGTTCCTGACACGTAGGCAGCAGCATCGAGTAGCAGACCTCTTGCCTTCGGGCGGCAAGACACAGAAAACAGACTTTGAAAGATCAACAACATAAAAGCCTGCATCGTCTATAGGGCGTGGAGCAAAAGCAGGTTCACAGTTGTACGTATGGACAATAATACAACGATTAGCAAATACTGATACAAGAATAAACTTTGGGTTTCGCGTACTCTCAACTGTAAACCTTCTTTACCTACCCCTGTAGATCTGTGAGCGTCAATACAGATAGAGATCCCCAAAGCCCAGAGCATAGCCAGTGAACACCCCCGCCTCTTCTGCCCCCACTCTTCAGCGCTGGAGTGGGGTGCTGGGACCCAGCTGAGCATTGGGAAGGTGGGGTTCGGATCTGGAAGGTGGGGGGTTGGATCTTGGCGGAGGGGGTGGGGCATGCTGGCTGTCGTCTCACATTAAAAAGCAGATGAAGCCACCGTGATTTTCAGGAAGCCTGTGGGTTCTGCAAGAGGCAGGGACACTTTGAGGGATCATGAAGGAGAGAGGGAGGAGTCCACCTACCCTCAAGGAGGGACGTGCCGGGCCCCGCGGGGGCGGGCGCAGCAGAGCAGGGAAGGAGGCCGGTGACCGAGGGCTGCCACCCGGGAATCGACGAGGGGGGATGCAGGAAACAAGGGCGGACCTGGGCGAAGGGCTCAAGGCCCTTGTCTCAGGTGCCAAATTCAAGGAAACCCCCAAACTCAAGATTGAAGAAAGAAAACACATATTCATACAATTTTAAACAAAAATTAATGTCGAACATCTACGATAACGTCTCAAATAAAGACAGGAGTCGACCCTCCACTGGCCGAACTGGGCCTCATTCCTCACCCCCGGCTTCCCAGCCTGTGGGAAGGACGCTGCGGGGTGGGGGGCACAGCAGCCGGAGTCGCGCCTGGCAGGTGGGAGCCCCCGAGGATGAGGGAGGTTGTGGAGCCGCCCAGGAAAAAGGCGGCGTGGCTGGCTGAGAGGGGGCGCACCTGAGAGAGGGGTGCAGCTGAGAGCGAGCCCTCTGCAGGGGGCTTGGCAATCAGCTAAGAGCGGGGTTTGGGAGACAGGCAGGTGCCAGGGCTCCAGAGTTGGAATAAGGGTGGGCGGGGGCGCAGGGAGGGGAGGGAGACCTGGGTTCACCCTTTGGGGCTGGAGGAGCCAAGCTGGGGCAGAAGGTGGGGGCGGGAGAGACGGAGAGGGAGAGAGAGGGAAGGAGAGAGAGAATTTGTTCGGCTGCACCGGCTCTGAGAGCCATTTGCAGTGAAATTATAAGGTAGAAGCAGATGTCAGAGTGTAAGGAGAAGAGAGGGCGGGGATGACAGAGCGTGTCACCGGGAGCAACTGTGGTGAAAGCCGATCAAGGCTGGAGGGAGGCAGGAGCGGGAACGACCTGCCCCCGGACCGCGGCAGCGCCTGCGCAAGAGAACAAACGCAGGCTCACACACACTGCATAGCTCCATCTTTTACAGAATTAAAGTGAGTTCCACCTTCCTCCCATGACGAACCTGCCCTCCTCTGGACCCCAGGGGGGAAGGTTTGAATTTCAGGTTCTCAAAGCCCTTGGCGCTCAGCTCTGGAACAGGGAGGCTCAGGGACAGCTGGCCGAGGGCTAAGGCTGCCCCCGTCTCTGGCCACCTCTGGCTCCGCGTCCGTAGTTTTTTTGATTTGTTTGTTGTGTTTTTGAAGATTGATGGCAGCTCCTTATACAGAAGCTCCTCTTTGGACAAGCCATTAAACCAAAGTCAAAGAGAGAGTGTCAGTGCCTCCCCAAGGGCTCGGCCAACATCAGAGCCAAGGCCGCCCTGTCTGGCACTGTGGCAACCCCTCCGCCCCGCCGGCTGAGCAAGGCCCCAGGAGGGAAGAGGGCACCATCTGCGGAGTGACCATCTGGGTTGCTGTACCCATCAGGGCTCCACCAAGGGAACAGAACCAGCAATTCACACATACATGTGTTTGTTGACTGGCTGATCAAGCGTATGGAATTAGCTTGCCTGATTGTGGGGCGGGATAGACAGAGCTGAAATCTGGAGGGCAGGCCATGAGGAAGAGCCGGTACTGTGGGCCACAGGTGGGATTCCTTCGTCCCTCAAGAAAAACCCAGTTTTGCTCTTGGAGCCTTTCACAGACTGGATTAGACTCGCCTAGATGGTCAGAGAGAGTGCGCGGGGTGTCAGACAGAAGGTTTTACTTAAGTGGCATTTTACAGTTTGCAAATGTTTTCCTGTACCAGGTCTCGAGGATAACTCACCACAACCGCTTACAGGCGAGGCGCTATTAATTTCATTCTGAACAGGAAGCTCAAAGACTTCATGTGACATGCCCACGTAGAGCTGGCGGATCACAGATCCAACAAGACACAAAACCCCAGTTCTATTCCCAAGGACTTAACACTGGGCGTCTGTTTTTGTATATACAGATCCTGGAAAGAGGCTCCCTGTTGGAGAACGAGGCGTACGTAATTAGAGAGTCCGGTGGTAGACCCCTCCTCCAGCTCTGGAATGGAACTAAAGCACATTTCCCCTGTGGCTTGCTCATCAGGCTCTCAGGAGAGAAAAGCAACATTTTTAAGCACCTACAAAAAACAGACATCTAACAATTTTCACGCTTTGGGAATAGAATTTGGGTTTCGATGCTAGATCTGGGGCCCGTTAACCAATCGCGGAGACCTTGCTCGGGGAAACCTTCACAACCTGTGAAATTCAAGCGCCGCCTCCTACCAGACGCTCGCAGACGTGTGGGGACTGTTCTGGTGAGGACATCGGGAAGCTGAGTGCCAATGTGTGAAGAGCCATCTTTGGTGGCTTTTCTGCCTGCGATCGCTCTCGACCTTTAGCCGGAGAGGAGAAAGCTGAGATAATCTGAGATAATCTGGCAGATTTTTAGAAAAGATTTTATTTATTTATTTTCAGAGAGAACGGAAGGGAAGGAGAGAGAGCAAGAAACATCAATGTGAGAGAGAAACATCAGTCGGTTGCCTCTCGCACATGCCCTTACCAGGAAGGGAACCCACGATGCGGGCATATGTCCTGACCGGGAATTGAACCGGTGACCTTTAGCCTTGTGGGACGACACCCAACCCATTGAGCCACACCGGTCAGGGTAGAGGGGTTTGTGGCAGCAGCGAGGCACCCAGGGTGTAGGTAACTGAAGGATCAACGTGTGTGTGTTGTGGGGGAGGTGAGGGGGACTTTGGGTGGACCCTGGGCTTCCTTTGGTTGAGCCCAGTTCTTTTAACAAGGTCTCTGTGGCTCCTCTAGGTCTCTTTGTCCTAAGAACCTCGCCACCACGTTGCCACAAGCCAAACTCACCCACTTCTTACTATTCCCTCAGCCCTCCCAGCTACACGCTGACAGGTTAGTACATTCCTCCCGCCCTGGACGGCCCTCAGAGCCGGGGGCAGGTGAGGGCTTCAACGACAGAGCCTGGGCTGCCTGGTAAAAAGAATGACGTGACTATTTATTAGGCATCTGTTATGCGGCAGAGACTGAGGTTCTGTATTTTTCAATGAATGGCCAAAGGTCTCTCTGGGGAAGTGACGTGGATTCGGAGCCTTAAATAACAAAGAGTAGACAGCCATGCAAAGATCTAGGTCCATGGCATCCTTTTGGCAGAAAGAAAAACGCACAAGACCCGAAGTGCAAACATCCAGGGAAGAGAAGGGAGGTTGTGGCTGGAGGAAGCCGGTGGGAGAGTGAGCGGGCGGGGGCTGGATCACACAAGGCCGCCGACGCCGCGGTCAGAGTCTGGATTTGGTTCCGTATAACAGGAACCCGCCGGAGGTCATGTGAAGATGCGTGGTGGGCTCTGTGGTGCCTTTGAAAATGATCGCTCTGGGGAAGGGAGTGCTGAGGGGGGCAGATGGAGGCTGAGTGACCCACCCGGCGTGGTTCCAGGTCCAAGCCAGAGCTACCGGGCCGGCGCTGCGCTGGCAGCAGGGGCATTGAGAGCAGCGGATGGTCCGCGGTCTGGGCGTCGACGCGGGGACTGAGACCTCAACGTGCATCTCTGTTCTGACGTGAGGTGTAGGGATGCAGGGAACGAAATTCCGTTCCTGGCCAGGACGGCAACAAGACGCCGAGTCAGCACGCAGGGAGATGTGGTTGAGATGAGTATCTCCTCTCTCTGTCCTTTATTTCTAGGACTGAACATTTTTTAGGAAAGGGGGCGCTGGGAGGAGGAAAAAAAATCCCCTCCTCTACAGCAGGTGGCAGCATTGCTTTGCGTTTAACACACCCCGGCCTCCAGCACAGGTGGTGCAAATTTAGGCCCTGCCTTCCTCTGCCTGTGTGCGGTGCAAAGAAGCAGGGACAGACCTCATGCCTCTCTCAGTCCACTTCAGCTTTGGGTTTGGACCACCTGGACTCTGCTCTTGGGGAAGTCAGGAGGCGCGCTGTGGCCAGCTGCTCCTGGCGGGGGCGATGAGCGCAGGGCGCTCTGCAAGGCTGTTCCACCCCCGGAGCCCACGCTCAACGCTGACACCATTAGCCATCTCACTGTGATTCCCACGCAGCCAGCACTGCTCTACAACCTTTACACTTACTGCTGACTGAATCTTTACAGCAACCTCATGGGGCACGTGCTATTACTATGCCCATTTTACAGACAAGAAAACTGAGGCCCATGGTTTGACTAACTTGCCCAAGGGCACAGAGCTAGTAAACATAACAGCCAGTTTTGAAACCCAAGTGGCCTGGACCCGGAGGCTCTGACCCGCTGTACTACCCGGTTCCCCCACTCCCGCCCCCACAGCAGGGCCTGAACACTCAGCTGGGGGAGCTCTGATGCTACCGCTGTGGACTCACTGGGGACTCCTCAGGGTACAGTGTGGCGCTTTGTAATGACCAGAAAAGCAGGGAAAAACAATACTTCCTTTTAAAATGTGTCTATGAAGACCGTCCTGCTTCCCCTGTCTTCTTTGTCTCTAGTGCATTGATCTATGTAGACCTTCAGGAAGATCATCTTCAACATTTCCAGCCATTAAAAAACAAACAAACAAATTGTACTTGATCTACTTACTTAGGAGGATGGACGGACTAATACGTTTAAGTTTTAAAATGTCCGTAGTTGATATGCAAAAGGGTATGCGTCACATCTATCTCATCGCTTCTGTGATCTCGGATCTAGAACTGTGGCGGGTGCAGAGTAAGCGCCCCATAAATTCTCACTTGTTGAATGATTGTTATAGCTGAGAAAGAGCCAACCCTCTTTGCTTTCTGACTCATCGGGCTTTTACAAATGCACCGACGCGACGTGTCCCATTTCTGATTTTAATACAGGTTTAAGTTTTTGCCGGTGAAGCAAATAATGTTTTAAAATGTAAGATTACAATAAATAAATCACTAACCTGTCAATCTTCAAAGTCTGTCTGAAGACAAGCCTGGTTTATCTTGGCATCTGCATTGCCCAAGTTTCCTGCTACAGGAAGCGGCCCCGCCCCCCACAACCTGGCACAAATGTCATCCCCTGACCCGTCAGCGGTGCCCTAGTCACAGCTTGTGACATGCCACGCTTGCTTCCTGTCCTCTATAGGTTCGATCAGGAACAAGCCCTAGACCTGAAAGAAGGCTATCCGTCCACCAGCCAGCAACCCCTGGTACATTGAAATAAACTGGGTTAACCAAATGCTCTGTCTTAAAAATTTGAACTTAAGAATGTGGAGGGACAGAGTCCATCGGTGCTAGTTGGTGAAAATATCAGAAAGGTGACAGCGAAAGTTAGAAAGAATCAAACAGGAAGTAGAGGGAGCCTGTTGGTAGTAGGGCAAGACTAAAGAGATCCATAGAGTGTAAATAAGTCATATTAAAGCCAGAGTCCTAAAGGTGAGGATGCCGGGAGCGTAGGACGCCTGCCTTGTCTGCCGTCAGGCCCTCCCGTGCAGCAGGCCGAGGAACGAGCCCCCCGCGATGCCGCTGCTCTGACCCCTGGAACCTGTGGCTGCCGTACATCACTTGGCAACAGGAAGATGCGGGTTGCAGGTGGAATTAAGGTTGCCAGTCAGCTGATCATGAGATGGGGAGATTATCCTGAATCAGCTGGGTGGGCCCACTGTGATCACGAGGGTCCTTATAAGAGGGAGGCGGAAGAGGAAGAGTCAGAGAGGTGGGGGCGTGAGAAAGCCGGACAACGCTGGCTTTGCAGGTGGCAGGAGGGGGCCACGAGCCAAGGAATGCAGGTGGGCCCTAGGAGCTGCAAAAGGCCGGAAAATGTACTCTTTCTTTAGAACCTCCGGGAGGAACACAGCCTTACGGACACCTGGCCTTCGACCCAGCGAAATCCGTTTCAGACCTCAGCCCTCCAGAACCCTAAGGTAATGGTTGTGTTGTTTTAGGCCACTGCTTGGTGGAAATTTGTTACGGAAACTATCGGAAGTGAGCGCTCCTTTCATCTGACCTTTGTTCCTGCCGCCCTGGAGCAGTCTTCACATCACCCTTAGGAGGATGGAGCTTTGGGGAAAACAGGCCTTTCTCTCTCACACAAATCCGCTAGCACAGAAAGGCAGCAGCTTCTTCTGAGGCTGCAGCTTCCTCTCTTGCGGCACCTCCGTTTCTTTTAGCGTCATTGCTTAGGGCTGAGTCAAAACCAGCGGTTTGCCTTTTGGGTGCCATCCCAGTTGGGGATTGAAATGTACGCTGCCATAGCCAGTAATCGGATTTTTCTTTTTCTCTTGCCTCATCGTAGACTATTTAAAGCTGCAGGCCTTCCAGAAAGCACTGCCCTCTTGCAATGTGTCAGATGCTAATTGCCAGGAAAGGGTGGAGAGAGAGGCAACCATGAGGTTCCACAGTGCCGGGCGACAGTGGCAGATGGTTTGTGGTCTCAGCCCCTTGCGACACCCACCATCCTGTCTGATGCAACCCTGCTGATGCTGCGTACAAGGCGTTGCGGCAGGACTGGCTCCCGTTTGACCTACTTCCTCGTACTTGAGCACGGGCACTGGGACCTGGATGTTTGACAGCCACATATGCATTAAGTTGCATACAATTCTCAGCATGCAGCGACACCGAAATACGACCATTCCAGTGATGAGTTTTGGCGAGAGAAGGAGAAAGGGCTGAGAGGGAGGCGTAGCCCCGTTTTGACAGCGATCTGCCCACCAGCCTGCAGCCAGTCACGGCCAGTCAGGCGGCCGAGGTGGGGGGAGGTGGGGCGGGCTCTGGGACGCTGGCCCATGAGGGGAGGAACAGAGCGAACTTCTTTGGGGCCTTGTTTCCGGAACAAGCTGCAGAAGTGTGGGATCCTTTCAGCAGCAGGCCTGTCTCATTTTTTGCTTTCTTTTGAAAAATAAAATATCTCAAGTGGGCCCCAAGTACAATAGTAAGCATTTAATCCATTTATTTTGGATGTATGCCCTATTTACTCCCTACAAAATTCTTAAGTATTACGTAAGCAAACCATTAGAACACGGGGAATTTTAAATAAAGGCAATTAAAATAGCTACAAGGAAGCACCATTTTCTTCTATCAAATGATTTGAAAGGTGTCATGGGAAGGGTCCTAGGGCCTGCCGGGAGTGTCCAGGAGTTGGGGTACCCATTTTCCAGAGAGCAAACTGGCTTTCCGTACCAAGAGCCTTAAACATGTCTATATTTATACCCCTAAAATTATAGTTTAGAATCTGCCCTTTTTTAAAAACTCATCCTTTCAGTTTCCTCACCCGTAAAATACAAACTCTTTCACAGAGCAATGCGAGAAATGAATAACGAATAACGGGCATACAATGTGTGCCTGACAATTCTCAGGTATAATTGTTGAAGGAAAATAAAAATAATCTTTCCAGGTAAAAATTACTACCACATTGTGGCATAGAAATCCGGGGCATTGGTAAGGCCAGGTGCTTGAGGAAAACCTAAAAACTGTTTTAGGGAGAGAGCTTTGGCCCACCCACTTGCAATTCCCCCCCACCTCTCTCTCTCTCTCTCTCTCTCTCTCTCCCCCCCCCCTCCCTCTCCTCCCTCTCCTCCCTCTCCTCCCTCTCTCCAGTATATATTTATTATCTCATACTGTCTGTATTTCAGAAGGCAGAGTAGCTTGGCTGGTTTCTCAGTTTAGAGTCTCTCAGGTTCACGTGACTGCGTTGGGTCCACCTGCATAACCCAGGATCTCCTCCCAATCTTAATGTCAGCGGACTAGTACCTTAAAGTAACTCCATCAGCAAAGTCGCTCTTGCAGTTTGACATCATATACCTGGGGTGGGGGGAGGGGTGCTGGTGGAGCGCTCATTGTTCATCCTACCAGAGCAGGTAACAAAATGCCCATAAATCTTTCCTTATGAAACATTCAGCTGGTTAAGACACAGGTGAAGAATTTGTTTTATTCATTCAGTTCTGAAAATAGTTCTCTTAAAATGTCTCAAAGCTATGTTCATTGGAGATAACTAATTCAGACATATTGTCATTAAAAAAAAAGGTTATGGAATTCTTTGACAGAAGAACACTACGTGTTCTTTTTATGCCTTGCTTTTGGGCAAACTGTTCTCCTTAGGGAACATTCCAGTGGCCGTTGGTGCCTGGAATTGTGTGTTTACTGTGGGCTTATCAACTTTCCTCGCTGGGCCCTATGGGAGGACCAGGACTTGGGTCTATTTGAAGGTCTTGGAATGACAAAAAGGTCTTCGAAGACAGAGCCCGCCTGGCCACAAAGGGAAGGGCATTCAGGCTGGCTTTTGCTGGTCATGACTGGACTGTGCTTTGTACGGGCAAACCAAGGTCTTTTGTGAAAGAAATGTGGAGAAAAGACACAAGGCAATAGGAACCTTCAGCTTCAGAGCAGGGAGAGGAGAGCGCTGCAAGCAGTGTTTATGGGACAGAGACCCAGCTCCCGGGCCCGAGCGAGGAGGGGCGTTCAGAGTGGGGCCAGAGGCTGCGGGGGGACTGAGAGGAACAGACCCACAGGCCTGGGACCTGCCTCCAACAGGGTCTTTCATCGCTGCCCGCACCCTCCAGCCTCCACACACCAGGAGCCCTCCTGCCTCTCCCCCTCCGAGCCCTGGGCAGGACGCACCCGGGCTCTCTCTGTTCTGTGCCTGCCGATGGAAGACCCGCAGGGGCGACCCTCAGCCGCGGCACGCGCTGGCTCCGTCCACCTGCCTGGTGCAGACAGCTTCCCGCAGCTCCTCGAGGGCCTGTAAACCCAAATGGGGACCCTGCTAGGCCTGGGTCCGGCCACACCAAGGAAGACACAGGCCCTCCAGCTGGGACGAGGGTCCCTGGGACCCCACTCTCTTTGCAAGGTGCTACTGTTTCCCTGCTCTTCAAAAACATACCTGTCTTTTGCACATTCCACATCACCTGCTTTGTCCAGGGACAGCTACAAATAATTGTAGTGCTCTTTGCTCCGTAAAAGGGCGGGGAGGGGGGAATAGGAGCTAGATCTGGTAGTCAAGGTAACAAACACCCGCTGTCATCAGAATGGAGAGAATGCAGCTGGAATATAGATGTAGGGACTTTTAAAAGTCCTTCGAGCTTTGCCAGAAGAAATAACATAGGTATGTTTGGGTCTCTTTCTTCACATCTTGTCAAGTGACAGGGGGAAATGAAATCGGAAGGTTCCCATTGGGGCAATTGTTTAATGATGCATGAAATGATAAACAGCTGCCCTGTCTGGACGCTGGCTCAGGGGCCATTTTCTGGGCCAAGAGACTCTTCAGTTAAGGGCAGTTGGAAACCTGGTGCCCAGGCGGATGTTTCCCAATTAGAAAATGACTTTCTGTAACTGCCTCGGCAGCTGCCTTAGGCCTTACAGAGACTATTGATTGCCTTGTTGAGCCAAATTTTGCATTATGACAAATTACTTACTTACATATTATTCTAAAATTCTTACTTTTCAGTGCCTCATTCCTTCCATTAAAAAACTGTATGACAGAAGCAGATGTGACTCAGGGATCAAAAAGGACAATTTGTGCTCATCGCCCATTAGTAGAAAAAAATTCATACAGCCCATAAGCTAAGTGAAATTGAGCCAGCGAAAAATAGAGGAAAATCGAGCCATTATTTGGACCATTGCAAAGAAGCCCATGGTTCTCACCAAAGTTTTAAAAATGGTGCTAAGTGGCTTAGCTGAGCTTCTGAGGAAAATGCCAACTGACCCCGTAAAGTTTCAGCTCCAGGGAAATGCAGCCAGAACCGCATTCTGGAGAGGCCTCTGGCTTCTGCAGAGTCTGCTCATGTCCGCTTTCTGCATCTGCACCCAGGGAAGACGTCACTGGTTTAGATTTCCCCAGCGATCCAACAAATACCGCGAGGCGCTGAGCAAATGTCATCCCGGAGAGCCAGGCAGCCATTTCAAGTTTGACGTGACACTTTGCCAAAAATAACCTGATTCGTCTCATGCTCCAGGGGTCGGGAAACATCCTGTCCGGTTTTTACGAGAAGCTGGGTGGGAGCTCTCTCCAAAGAGGCCAGTGGCCCCAGGACCCGGAACTCCAGCCTTGTCTGCGGCCCACACGGTGTGAGGGGCCGGTGGTGAAGGCGCTGGGGCTGCTTTTTCGAGCCAGTGATGCCCAGCGAGGGCGGAGGCGGCGGGGGCAGCATGGAGTGACCGGACCCTTCCTCTCCACGGCCCTTGAGAGGCTCCGCACGAAAGCTCGGGCAGGTCCAGCGGTCCCTCCTGCCCTTTGAGCCAAGAAAACGGCCACAAAGCACCCGGCCCCATGTAAGAATCCCACTCCAGGCCAAACGAGTGAGAACAGTACTGGGTCAGGCCTGACACCCACAGCGGGGTGGGGAGTGGGGACTGTGATCAGCTGCTTCTGCCCCCCATTCCCTACCCAGCTCGCCCGTGGAATATCCCTAAATCCTGATTCAGACGGTGTTTTGTTCAATGTAGTATATGGAGTCAGATTTTCAAGGGCACAGGCTCAAGGTGCATGAAGCCAGACACGGGAAAGTGAAGCTCTGCCTCTGGGCAGGTGACAGTTAAACAGGGACGCTCTCTGAGGCCTGCGGCCTGGGGACATTTAATTCCCTTGCGATGTATCAGGGACAACACTCTGCTCCTTCGGATTCCAAGCAGGAAATGCCAGCCCCCAGTGAAGTGGCTTAGAAGGCCCCGCCCCCTGGCCTCACCCGGGCTTTTGTCACAGCCGAGGGAGCAGGCTGCACGCACAGTGACCTGAAGGCGCGCAGTGGACAGAGCAGAGAGCGAGCGGGGCTGGCATCCAGCTGCTCCGGGCAAGGCCGCGCAGTCCTTGGCGTTACGTTACTCCCAGCCCTGAGCGCGAAAGTTAGACCTTTTGAGTAAATGCGTATCTATGATTACTGCCCCCCAATAAGCTGCAGGCATTTTATCAAAACCGTGCAGAAGCAAATCCCCCCGTGACTGAGTGTTCATTATCATTATCATCGTTATGACATGAGCGAATTACCCAGCATATGTTCCGGGAAGGGGAGACTCTATGTTGCATAGATATCCGCTTTCCTGAAATGCTAACCAAAACCTAAAATAGTTTATTTGGGGTGGGGGAATAAAACAAACTAATTTTAAAGATGATCAGAATTATTGTGTAAAAATAAAGGCGAAGAATGGCTGAAAAGTAGCGGCTAAGGATGGCAAGGATTGGAACTTGATACGCCAAGCGGATTAAGATGCGACTCCGGTTGGAATGAGAGTGTGGCGCCGGCCTCGCGCAGGCCGGCGGGGTGACGCGAACGGAGCAAAAAGCGGGCCGGACCGGGGACAAAGTCTAGCGGGCACTGAAGGCGGCATTTCAGCCCGGGGGGCAAGATTCGGGGCATAGTGGACGAGGGCACAACTGCCCAGCCTTCCAGAAAGAGTTGAATTTTGGAACCACGCCTCCCTTGGAAACCGGAAAAGCCGGCATCTGTGCCACGGGTCACCACCAGGCCCGATAAGCAGAGAGAGGGGCTGGATCTCTCTGGGCGCTTTATTCAGCGCCCGTGATAAGACAGGCAGGTTTGTACCCTAACAGACCACCTTCCGTTTCCTTTCAAGCCAGCCTTTGGATGGGGGGAAAAGCGCAGGGAAGGAGTTAGAATTCAGGAAAGAGGTTTATCAGGCAAGAGCTGCAGTCTGGCGATTTCCCTACTAGCATCCTTTCATGCACTGAGTGGTAGTTCCTTATCTGTGTCCTGGGTGATTCTTTACCCATGTCCTGGGCAGTGGGACATCTCTCCCTGGAACCAGTGGCTCAGAGACCTTCTTGATGGCTTGCAGCCCTCCCAGGGCACAAAGGTCGCAGGAATTGCTTGGGGTCTCCTGGAGTTGGGGCGGGCCGCTCCTTCAGTCCTGCAAACCGTTGCTTTTTCCATGCATGAACTACGAAGCTTGTTAACTATTACCTAAAACTACAATTCTCCAGCTCTTGAGCTCCCCCATCCAGTCGCCGCACTGTTATTGGGCAGAGGCCTGGCCCAGAGCAGGTCTGCCTGGGGCCAGTGCGGCATGTGGGCTCTGGACTTCCTGTCGAGAGGATTTCACAAGACGCGTCAGAGGTGCCTAGGGTGTGCTTACTGAAGCCGGGAACAGTGAGACAAGGGAGGGCTTAGCGTAGAAGGAGCAACAGGAGAGCGCAGGCCGGGCTGCCTTAGCCCACTGGGAAGTCAGACAGGGGGCCTTGGGGACAGGTTCAGGGGTCAGCCTGGGACAAGCTGCCAGCGGCCCACTGTAGAGTTTGGGGGGAAGGCTGCTCCCCAGAGGGAGAGCGCAAGTGCGCAGGTTCCTTTGTCTTGAGTTTTGATCTCTCTCTCTGGGGGGCCTCGGGGGGTCTCGGGGGAGTGGTTCAGCAGAGCACTCACCAGTTCTGCAGAGTGCACCCTTTCCGGGTCGTGGTCTCTACCGATGAGCCCGTGGCTGCTGGTGGTGGCGTCGCCCGCCTGGTTCTGCTGCTTTTCTGGGCCTGGAGCTGACCCACACCGGAGGCCTCGACGCCGTCTCTGGGGAGGCGGCCTTCTGTTTTTAGCTGTGAGTTGCTCGGCTGCTGGGTTCTGCTCTCTGCCCCGGTTTCCCCACTCCGCTTGCCCAGGAATGTGTCCAGCTTCTTCCTATCCTGCCTCAATACTCAAGGAATTTTGAGAGAAGTCAAAGATTAAAATGTAAAATAAGTAAAATATAGATCAATAGTTACATAATATTGGGAGTAATAGAGTACTTATTATGCTTCGCAATAAAAACCAAAAATATAAAAGAATAGATTGATTGTAACCGGCATCTTACCATTTTCCCTTACCCCAGCCACTGGTAACCCTGATTCTGCACTCTATTGCTGGAAACTGGACTTTTTTAGATTCTAAATATAAGTGAAACCATGCAGTATTTTTCTTTCTGTGTCTGGCTTATTTTGCTTATCATAATTATTGTCTGCTAGGTTCATCCACATTAAGCCATGTAGTGTACATGTACCGCCTCAAATTTAAAATCTTCTGAATGAAAAAAAAAAATTTTTTTTTAAAGAACAATGCAAGCAGGCAGTACAGTGAGAAAATATATGTATACACCTTCTTGCTTTCACAAAACACTTTTTAAAGTGGAGAAATGAAATTCAACCTTCAGTGCTAGCTCCCTCAGCCAGGCTCCTACCCCCTGTCCCAGGGTTCCAAAGCGCACGACCTAGGACCCCGGAAGCAGAAATGGTCTTCTCCTGCACGATTGTCAGCGCAGCGGCACCGCGCTGAGTGTTCCAGAAGTGCGCACAGCTCAGGGCTCGAAGACGCCGACACATAAGTCTTTTGACTCATTTAATCCCTTCCACATCTATTAATTTTAAGACTTGCACCTTGGCCCTCTGGGTACTCGGCTAAAACGGCTCCTTTTTCTGCAGTTTTCTTAGTTTCCCTTTTGGCAGTTCATAAAGGGTGAATTTCTTGTGGTTTTGGCTGTGTAGAAATTTCAAAAAGTTTTGCATAGTGAATCTGTTCATGTTTTCTTTCGGGTTTCCCCTTTCTGCTTAAAAAGATCTTTCTCATCCCAAATTTTTATTAAGATCCTATTTTTTTTAATGTATTTTCAAGTTAGACCTTTAAGAATCTGAAAATTGTTATGTGTTGTGAGGCAGATAATCCCATTTTTTAAAGGTAATACATTGTATAAATGTGTGCTTATACACATATACGTTGCAAAATGATTCTTTTTTTCATTGGGTGGTAGCCTTACAAGGGAGACTTTTTTTTCTTCTCAGGTTTAGTTCTATTTTAAAATATTCCTATACTAAGTATGTCTTATAAAAACACATTATAAGCTACTTTTTTTTTTTTTATTGTAGAGAGAACGAAAGGGAGGGAGAAAGAGAAGGAGAGAAACATCGACTGGTTGCTTCGGGTATGTGCCCCGACTGGGCACTGAACCCGCAACCCAGGTGTGAACGCTGACCAAAAATTGACCTGGCAACCTCTCTGTTGGCAGAAGTCACCCAACCAACTGAGCCACACTGGCCAGGGCATATAAGCTGTTTTTAAAAAGGTCTATACAAGATCACTTAGACTCGAGGTGTATACTACCCATGGGGGTATAATAAAATTGGGCTTTAAGCGTATTTCATAGTTGTTCAAACATCTAGGTGTACGTGGTCCTCTGCAGTGTCTCTAAGGTACTCTCGTTTTCCTTGAGTGTGATTTTTCCCAGTTTATTCCCTATCTCAAAGTGACACCACCCTGTTACTCAAACCAAAAACCAACTTATTAAAAATTTAAAAATACATGTCCTTTTTCCTCTAAGGAATATTTCAGGGACAAGCATGAGTATTAATAGGCTATATGTCACTAGGATTTAATTTTATTTTTTACCTTGCTTTATAATTATGGGTATATTCATTTTTAATGAATTTACTTGTTGTCATGTTATAAATAGCCTCTTCTGGATTAACTGTGTGATATGCTAGTATATGGCGTACGCTCAAAGAAATGAACTCCTATTTAATCACAGATAAATTTTCTTTTTTTCCAGGCTGGAGAATATAGCATATACTTCACAGGCAAGGTTTTCTTATTCCTGCTTAAAATCAAACTGAGTTTCAGAGAGAAGGATACAAGCATCCCAGTTTATTTAAATCAATAGTCAACAAAATCATCTTGCCTGGCGTATTTTATCTTTGATTTAAATAATGTTACTAAATGATATGCACAAACCTGATGTAATGTATATTTTCTGACTTTCTCTGGTGATAAGATAGATGTATAAATTTAGACCATTTCACTTCGCTGTTTAATTGGCAGTGATATTTTAGACTGGAGTTGACTGCATCTAAGTGCTATGTCATATATGAAACAATTTATGCCATTCTAAAATTGTTGGTGATCTCAAAATGCTCTTTTACCTTCCCCTTACCAAACACTAACTCTTAAAGCCTCCAGTTCTACCATGTGCATATGTGGCTTTGCAACGCGGTTGAGTAAGCGCGACTGTATTTTCTCAGCAGGCTAGCTCCGAAGCATGTCAAATGCAGCCTCCAGCCTCTGGGGTCAGGCTTTCTGAGATGAAGGTCCATATAAGTGAGACACCATACCAGTTTTCTAAGAGCCTGGGTAATAAATTCAGACAAGTAAATGTAGGACTGAAGTTAATCTTTTATTCCCCAAAGTAACCTACAACTGAGATGGTTGGCCCTGGATAGATTTCCATAGAAACACACAAACGTTGAGAACGTGGATGCATGACTTTGAAGCCATATGAAGCAAAACCCCACCGAGGACTTTGAAATGTTATCTTATCACTTAGAATGGATGCATGAAAAAGCCAGTTATAGGATAAATCTTTTCTGCAGAGGATTCTAACATTTTTCTTTTTAGAGGAAACGAGCTCTGAAAGAAACTTTCTAGCTCATCATTGAAATCCAAAAAACCCTCGCCAACGATTCGGCAACCAGTTCCTAACAATCACCCACTTCTCTAAGGAGCAAGGATTACAGAGAAGATTCACATGAGAAGACACGAATGTTTCCACACAGAACCTGTACGGCGTATGGTATGTACGCTCAAATAAATGAACTCCGATTTACAAGAACTTGAACAGCTTGGTGGAATTCAGAAATACGGCATGGCCATCCAGTCAGACTCTCCAGCTACGTTCTGAGCAGGGCTGCTTTCTAAAGCACACTGTGCTCATTCACTTCTTGGTAGCAGGAAGAGGAACAGACGTGAAACAGGACGGGAAGGCGTGCTGCTCCAAACACATTGCAGGACTGGATGACGCGGTACCCCTCCCCGAACCTCGGGCCTTGACACCATTCGCATTGGGATGCGCTGCAAGGGAAGGAGCATGCTATCAGTCATTAGCAGACTTCTGCTGAAGGACAGACATTCGGTTGATGCTATGCCAGACTCAGAGTGGTAGGACATACGGCCTTTATTGTCATCGATCTTACCGTCTAATTGAGTAGCTAAGACACATACAAGTGAACAATGAAATGCTAAAAAAAATAAAGGAGCCCTGACTGGTGCGGCTCAGTGGGTTGGGTGTTGCCCTGCAAACCGAAAGGTTGCTGGTTCGGTTCCTGGTCAGGCAACATTTGAAGAAATGTGTGTGTGTGTGTTGATGTGTGGTACGTGGTGTGGGCTGTCTGTGTGTGTTCATAGTAAAACTGTCATCTGAGCCTGTAGTGAAGAACATTTTAAATGCTTAAAAGTACATTTTGGCTCCAAGGGCTTCATAATTTGCTTACCACTTTAGTAACACTTGAATTTTCCCTGGGATTGCATCATAATATTTCTGTAGATTATTTTTTAGGAAGAACAACGAAGCAAGTTGAACAAGACTCTGTGGACTATTCAAAGAATTCTCTTTCCAAAGACAAGGATAAGTGAAGTTATTCTCAAATTGGATTTTTTTCAGGTTAAGCTTCAAAATTCCAGGTGGAAAAGATGTCAAGTCATTCCCATCAACAAACAATCTTTTAAGTGATCTGCAAATTAAGAAAACTATGCTTTAAAAGGTATTTCTGTAATTTATAATATTGAAGTAACATTCTGTCCCAAATGTTCCTTAAAATTAGTATTATAAAACTCAGTAACAATAAAAGTGTTTAAGTACTTCCTTAGAATCAAGAGAATTAATTTAAAAAGCAAGTGAACCAATATATTATTATGCCAAAAGTTCATTTGTGTGAATAGTAGAATTAAGCATGTATTTTGGGTTTTTGCAACATGTCTCTACCATACAAGAAGAAACAATCACACACATAGCAAGATGAATGAACGTTTCACTCATAAAATATAATATACATGGTATAATGATACAAAGAAAGAATTAATTTTCATAGACAAATTGAACATCATTACATATTTTTCTAATTTAAGCCCAATCAAAACAGTGAAATTAACACTGCCACAATGTGTTATGTGCTATGTTTAATTTTGACTTTGCATTGCCAAGTCCCCTTGGTCTTTACTGTGTCAGTTGCTTCTAAGAACTCTTCTTCCTTTATTCAAAGAGAACGAACTTCACTGATTTTCTCATTTTTTAATCACTTGTCTTGATGATGTTTCTCTATGGTCACTTATCTCCCTTCTAACTAGTGCTGAAAAACAGTCAGGAAAGTGTCTGTTCACGGGCAACATAAAAATCAAATCGAAAGCTGATCCAACTTGTCACATGCATTAGGAGAGAAGACACTGATATAACCAACGGGCTGTGGATTTTAAGTGAAAAGACTTTAGGCAACCAGCAGCTGAGGGCCTACAGATTCTCATCTTCATTCTAATTTCACATCTCTTCCCCACACAATGTAAGTGCTTTAAGACAACGGGGCCGAGAAGACGGTACCGCGGCTGGCTTCCCCCCTCAGCCACGTTCGACGACTGCGCCTCCCACAGCCTGGAAGGCTGAGCCAGGCCCCGGCCTCTGCTTGGGCCCGGAAGGAGGCGGCCAGCACGGTCACTCTTTTCCTCTACAGCCAAGGCGAGCGAGGGGCCGGAAGCAGAGAACCCTGCGGACAGTCAGTAAGCCTGCCGCCCTCCGGAGACAGCCTGCTGAGCGTCCCCAGGGACGAGGCTGCCCTGCCTGGGTTGGTATGTCCGAGGGGCCCCACCAATATGGGTCCACCCTTCCTCGCAATAAGTTCGCAATAAGTTCTAGGGGAGCGCAGTCGGTTGTATCCTTTTTAAGGCCAAAGAGTTGGGTGTTTTTTTAAAGACAGTATTCATTTATTTTTAGAGGGAGGGCAAAGGAGTGAGAAAGAGAGGGAGAGAAACGTTAATGTGGAGTTGCCTCTTGCACGCCCCTGCTGGGGACCTGGCCCCCAACCCAGGCATGTGCCCTGACTGGGAATCGAAATGGCAACCTTTCAGTTACGCAGGCCAGCGCTCAATCCACTGAGCCACACCAACCAGGGCTAAAGCTAGGCAGTTGTTAAAGAGCTGCAGGTTGAGACAGCTTTGCACCTGAGCAGCCTGAGGAGCAGCGCAGTCTGCCCCTGCTCCACCCGCCTCCCTTGGAGCTCTGAGGAAAGACGAGAAAGCAAACAAAATGCAGCACGGTACTCCTGAGGCAGTCAATTCCTTACTTCTCTGTCTTCACAACTTCTCTGTGGGGACGGAGAAGAAGCTGGGGCAGGAGAAACAATACGATTCAAATAGAGCGCGTGCACACACGCGGACTTTCTTGAACCGAAATACATGATTTGTAAAACTAAAAAATGAAGTGGATGAACTGAAGAGGAATGTGGTGTTCACAGAGATCTGAGTTAGTGGCAAAGACAAGTAGAAGAAGTAATGGAAACAGAGCAAAAACGTATTTAAAAATCACAAATGCCGGAGAGCAGAGAAGGGCTGGAGGGGAAGCAGCCCCCGATGGCCAGTGCCTTCATCGGTCCGCCCATGTGACAGAGCCTCCGCAGACACCCAGAGCGGGGGCTCCCAGAGCTCCCGGGGGGTAGGGACCGGAGCACCGCACTGCGCCGCTGTGTTGAGTGGTGCACCCCATCAGGACAGGAGCTGCTTTGTCCAGCCCCTCACCCTGTGCATCTCCTCATCTGGCTATTGATGTGTGTTTTTTCATAGATGTGCTTTATATAAATTGGTCATCTAGAGAGTAAGTAGGTTTCCTGAGCACTGGGCGCTGCTCTAGCCAATGAATTACGCCCGAGGAGGTCGCAGGGACCTCTGTCTTTACAGCCAGACAGAGGCCCAGGCGACAGCTTAGCTTGCTTCTGGCATCTGAAGTTGGGGGCCGTCTAAAGGGACTGAGCCCTTAACTTGTGGGATCCAACGCCTTCCCCAGGTGGATAGTGTCTGAATTGAGCCGAATTGTAGGACGCCCAGCTGGTACCCAGGAACTGCATGGTGTGCCCCCCACCCCCACCCCGCCAGAGTGGAACTGGGTGTCAAACAAGTTTTGTTTTGTTTTTTAAGAGACACACCCTTAAGCATAATCTGATAAAATTCCTCAAGGTCAAGGATAATGAGAAAAATCAATCTTTCCAGATAAAAATAAGAGCCCCTTAAAGAGGAAAAGACATTAAACTGGCCTCAGGTACCTCGCCTGCAACTCGGGAAGCTACGGGAGGGTGTAGGGGTGGAGGTGGCTTGTGCAAAGGGGCCCATGTGAGAGGCGCGCCCCCCCAGCCCCGTCCCCATGGGAGAAGCTGTTCTGTTTACCAAGCTGTGAGATCTAAGGGCTAAAGAACAGTCTTCCAATAAGGAGACAGAAGGGAAGGAACAATGCTAATGAGAATCTGAAACAGGTTCCTAAACTGTCTCAGCAAAATAGGTAATTAGGTAAGAGGTGAGGAGAAAAGCAGGAAACCAATGAAAATGTCCTAAGATCCCCACTGCTGGCGAGGGGATGCACAGCCCGTGACGCGGGGACAGTAGCTTCTGTCTTGCTTTTATGAAACAGTGAAGAAACATGAAAGGAAAGACAGCTATTAACAGACTGGGGAATTACAGTTGAGTTCCAAAATTAACAAGGAAGAAAAAAATAACATTCTGACAGAATTTTTTAAAAAATACATATATATGAAAAGGAGAAAGTAAATAGATAGCACATACAAAGTAAAATGGAAGACAAAAAATAAATATATCAGTCATAACAAATGTGACCAGCTTCAATTCCCCTATGAAAGTACAGAGGTTGCCACATGGGAAATTAAAAAATTAGTATAAATATTAGGAAAGTAGAGACAAAATTATCTAATTTTATTGAAGATAAGCTTATGCTTCCTGGAAACCAAAGACAATCTAGTAAAACTCAACTGAAACTAATATGATAATTTGGTTACAGAAATTGATTTGAAATTAATGTGAAGAGTTACACAGTTTTTCCTATTCTGTACTGACAATAGTCAGCTAGAAATAAAACTTAGAGAAAATATTGCATTCCCGGGGCAACACAGTTACAAAATACTCAGGTTAGTAAGAGATATAAAGGGCAGTGAGTCACAGATTCTTATAAAGAACATAAAATAAGACCGGAACAAATGAAAAAATACAATGTTCTAGGACAAAAGATTTATTACCAGAAACATGAATTTCTTCAAAATTTATAAGTAAACTCAAGGCAATTCCAAAAAATATCCCATATTGTGTTTATATGTTTTGAGTGAGGAGGGGATTGGAATTATATCAAATATCTTAAAAATTGTAATCTAAAGAGAATAGTTGAGACTATTATTGAAATCTAATCTTCCTAATAGTTAATAAAAATTATTCTAAAGTCATAATCAAAATAGTAGAGTACTGACCTAGAAGAATATCAATAAACCTCAGAGAATTTTTAAAAATTAATGTGAGGAAGAAATGGAGCTTAGCATTAAAATTACATTGTGTATTATTAGCATTTTTATATGTAGTTCCTTACAAAAAATAAAACTTATAACTATAGGTACACACATGAAAAAATGGACAAAAGTAACTTGTCTTTCTATTAAGTGGTCATCAGTATTGTCCATTAAATGATTACTGATAAGGTTATATCCTAAAAATAATGTGCGCCAATCATTCGAATTACATTTTGGTAAATGATATGCTTTACATATATCTTGTGGTTATTCAATAATGAATGAACTCAATTTTCCCCATCAAATCATCACCAAATATATCCATCAGGAGTAAACGATTTTGTGTGTACTTACTACTTTCAAAATACCTGAGTTGCTGGATTTCATTTGGAATAAACTCAATACTGTTGTAGGAAATATTAAGTTCCTCAAGAGAGAACAAATAAAATAACCTTAAACAGAAAGAGAAAACGAATTGTAAAAATGGTTATCTGTCATAACTAGGCATAAATAAGGCTGTTTAAAGGTTTGTCAATCTTGTTTATCCTTTCAAAGAGCCAACTTTTAGTTTCAATGATATTTTGTAGTTTTTTAGATACTTATTTCTTCTATTTCTGCTCCGATCTTTATTTGTTTTCCTTTCTCCTACTCACTTTGGGATACTTATTTCTTCTATTTCTGCTCTGATCTTTATTTGTTTTCCTTTCTCTTACTCACTTTGGTTTTTGTTCATTGTTCCTAAAAGTGTAAAGTGAGATTGTTTATCTGTGCTTTTTCTTGTTTCCTGAGATAGGCCTATAATGCTATGAATTTCCCTCTAAGGACCGCTTTCGCTGTGTCCCATAGGTTTTGGGTTGTTCGGTTCTCATTTCCATTTGTTTTAAGGTATCTTTTGATTTCTTCCTTGACCTCGTTGCTAACCCAGTCATTGTTTAGTAACATGCGATTTAGCATCCGTGTCTTTGTGGTCTTTTCAGTTTTTTCCTTGTGACTTATTTCTAGATTCATGCCACTGTGGTCACAGAAGATGCTTGATATGATTTCAGTCTTCTTAAATTGAATGAAGCTTACTTTATATTTTAAAATGGAGAAAATGTTTCATGTGCAATTGCAAAGAATGTATATTCTGCTGCTCTGAGGCCAAATGCTCTGAAGATAGCAATTAAATCCATCAAATCTAGTGTGTCATTTAAGGCCACTGTTTTCCTTATTGAGCTTCCGTCTGGAAGATCTAACCTCTTCCCAACTCAGCGGCTCCGGGCTGCGGAACTTAGCTTGGGGTTGAGACCCCATGCTTCTCAGAGGGAACCCCCAAAGCAGAGGCCTCCCTCAGGAACCTCAGCTGCAGCCCGTGGGAGTGGGGCCAACCCTTGTCACGTCTCCGCCCTCCCTACCAGTTTGGATATGGCTTCTTCTGTAAATTTTTTGTTATAAGACTTCTCTTCAGCTAGTCTTCAGTTGGTTATTCAGGGTGCTGGTTCGTTAACTTAGCTGTGATTCCAGCTTGGTCCTGGGAGGAGGTGAGGGTACCTTCCACCTGCTCAGCTGCCATCTTGGATCCACTTCTGACATCTTTCTTATTGATCTCTTCATTCATAGCCCTTAGGGTATTTTACATTTATATATTTACTGTGATGCTTGTTTAAAATCCCTGTGTCCTGTCCTGGATTCTAATCCCCATAGGGAAATAATACTGCCCTTCTTACCAATTAAAACCCAAATCTTAACAGAAAGCCTGGCATTACATACTCAATAAATACACATTTACATAATTGAATTATTTTACTCTTAACTAAAAATCTGGGCGTCAACTTATTTTTTACTTCCGCGTTTCCATTCCCTACATCCTCTTATGTCTAATCAATACCTGATCTTGCAGATTTTACTTCAGTTTCTTAGCAGTGTGTTACTCCCTCTCTGTGCCCTCATTGCCCTAGATTTCCTTTCCATCTCTTGCCTGGACTACTGTGCCCCCCGCCCGCTGGTCGCCTTCAGTTCTGCTGCATCGCCTCATGAGGCTCCTCCCCTCCTTGGGATATGCTTTAATGACCCCTCGCGGCAGATAGCATACAATACGAATTCTTTGCCTTGGCTCCCAAGCCCCCTTATAAGCTGGTCCCTGTTTACTGTGCCATTCGCATTCCTTACCACTTGGCCTTGCTTGCTAAGCTTCCAATCAGAGCACATGGCTGTGAGTCCTATGCTACGTTATGCAGGGTCCAGCAGAAGTAACCCTGCTGGAGTGTGGTTGGTAGGGTAATAATATGGGTGCAATAATTTATAGTTTTAACTTGAACATTTCACCTAAAATGTCCTATGGTGTGCTTGAGGGTGATATTGTTATGTTACAGAAAGACATGCTTATGATTTTGTAATAAAAGATTTTGCAATAAGAAAGGGGCATTATTTGTGCCGGCCCCCGGTAAATGCTGCTTCACATCTCTTTTCTTTATATGTATGTTTTCACTTTTATTTAAAGAACTATCCACCCCATAATCAGCCCAACACCCCTTGCTCTTTCTCAACATTAATCTGGCCCACTCACTCTCAGCTACATTCAGATCAAATTTCCTCTCTCCCAAGGAGCCACCTCTGACTCTCCTGACCAGGGGGTTACAGGCCACTGTTTGGGATTTTATCATACAGGGTGCATCGCTGTAATTTTACTTTACTCAGTGGCACTCAATTGTCTGCCTTCCCCCTATGTGTAGAGCTTCAGGGAGCACACAGTAGATACTGCATAATCATCTACAGAATTAACTACAAACACAAAAATATAATACTTGAAGTATACCAGTGCAATTGCTTGTAACAGCAATGACATTCAATTACATGATTATTTGCTTCCCTGCATTTCGCTGAGTTTTATCCGGTCCCTGCTCCCTCGGTCCTGCCGCCCTGTGTCGGGTCTTCTCTGTTCAGCCGGCTAGAGTCCTGGTAACGCCCTTTAATTCAGTGCCTGCTTCCACTCTGCGTGAGTGTCTGCCACATGAGTTTTCACGTAACCAGCTCTGCAAATGAACATTTTTACCTGCATCCGAGTTCGCCCGAAGTCTTCTCTGAGGTCAATGAAGTTTTTAATAACTATTATTATATGATTGTTCCCATAATTCCAACTTTGTTTTTAATTCTCAGTTTCAGTATGCTGTCTGCACCCCTTGGTATGCATACATATCCTATGGCATTTAATAAAATGCACTGTTTTATATTAGAAACACTAATATTTTGGCGGAATAGCTCCTTAAAACTTTTAAAACAATTTTTTATTTTCCAGTGACCGCTGACATACAATATTATATTAGTGATTGAACATTATAGAACTTAGTAAGCGGTGACCCCAACGAATCTAGTACCAACACAACAAGGTACGGAGTTACTGCAACGTTACTGACGACATGCCCTGTGCTGCACCTGCAGCTCCCGATGTGTCCTTCCTGTCCCCTCCCCCGTCACCAGCCCTCCAGCCCCACTCTTACCTCTCACCCAGGCCTCCGAACCCCTCCCCTCTAGCAACCCCCAGTTCTTTCTCTGCGTCTTTGAGTCTGTTTCCATTTTGTTTGTTTATTTTGTTGTTTAGATTCCACACATCAGTAAAATCATATGGTATTTGTTTTTCTCTGACTGACTGACTTCACTTAGCATAATACTCTCTAGGTCCATGCATGCTGTCACGAACGATAGGATTTCCTTCTCTTTTACAGCTGAGTAGTGCTCCACTGAGGGGCCCTTGGGCTGCTTCCACAGTTTGGCGATTGTAAATAATGCTGCAACGAACATAAGGATGCTTATGTTCTTTTGAGTTAGTCTTTCGGGTTTCTTCGGATAAATTCCCAGAAGTGGAATCGCTGGGTCGTAAGGCAGTTCCATTTTTAATTTTTGGAGGTAACTCCATGCCGCTTTCCACAGGGGCTGCACCCGCCCGCATTCCCACCCACAGCGCACGAGGGTTTCCCGTTCTCCACACTCACCAGCCCTTGCCTTTTGTGGATTTATTGATGACCGCCCTTCTGACAGGTGTGAGGGTTCCTTAAAACTTTTGTTTATAACCAATAATTTGAACTAATTTGCCTAATTTCTAAACAATGAACAATGTTGACCATGTATTTATGATCCAGTTTTAGCTGCTTTAGGAATTTTTACATTTTGTTTAAGTGAGTTATCGTTTAAATGAGTTATAGTTATTTAAAGTATTTAATTATGATTATAGATTATCCAGCATTAATTTGTTTAGATGCATATATGTACATATGTGTAATGTGTAAGTATATGTAGTTGTGCGTATATATATATGAAGGTGTTTGTGTATAAATATACATGCACAAATAATTATAGATACATGTGTACAAAGATTAGTACATACACATATTACTTAACTCTGTGCAGTGAGAGTATCTACAAACAATGTCACCCCAATAGCAATGGGGTCATTTAGTATCCAGATACGGGTTTTTAAATACCATTCTTTAATAACAAGAAAACAGAGATTCCTTAGGGAAATGGCTGATTCTAGTACTGAGGCAGGGAAAATACAATATATGTTACTGTGGAAAAATACAGATGAGTCAAACAGAAATAAAATTCCCATAATGCAATCTTCCTACTTCCTTAATGTTTAGTCTGTCTTTTTATATATTTTATATATAATGTGTGATATATATGCACATTTTAGACAGAAATGGCATAATATTTACATACCTTTTTATTCTTGGAAACATCTAAATAGTTTCATGGTTTATGAATGTAGAATTTGTTGGATTGTTAAGTACAAACAATGCTGGATGAACAACTTTATATATGAATTTTGATGTACTTCCTTAATTACTACAAGAAACTTCTTTTGCAAAATGTAGCTCAATTGCTTGAGTCCCTGTCCCTTTGTCCCTAACCTACATTCAATTTGTTAAACTTTTGCTGGAAGAGGTATCTTGTTCTGGCATTTAGTAAAGGTTTTGATTTAAAATTTTTATTAGCAGTTAAATAATTACCAGTCCATATGCAGGGGAAAGCCACCTCTTTTAAACCCAAATATTGGCATTTTTACTAGAGTTTAAAAGATCTTAGATATTATAAAGACTAATTTCTTAGTTCATAGATTAGGAAATTGAAGCCAACAATGATTAATTGCCATCTACGTAGCTGGTACTATGATTTCTAACACAACAATGAAAAACAAGTCAGCTAATTGAAATAGGATAATTATTAAATAGTTAAAAAGTTGTAGGTGCTTTCAAAAGAGGAGTTGATCCTGTTCTAAATCATAAGCTTTTTATCAATTTCCTACGTGTATAACTTCAAACTACCAACCTTACCCAGGTGGAAGATTTGTAATCAAATTAAAGGCAATGTTGAAAACTCTAAGGAACCGAAGTTGTTGAATTCCAGAAGGGATTGTTTTGATAGGATTGTTTCTCAGGATCAGTATTTGTAAATATTTCAGGCAAAATATCTGAGGAACAGAAAGGAAAAACAAACATGAGTAGAACAATAAAGTATGCAGATTTCTATTTGTTACATTGTATAAACCCTTTGACCTAATGTAGTAGAACCAGTATAGTCACATTAATTGTCTGTATTGCATATCTCAAATACCTTTGGAAAGTCTTCAAACTTAACTGACCAGCATAATATGCATGACATGTAAAATAGTGCAACTACTGTATTCATATACCCTTGACTCAAGATTGGTCCCTTTCTAAATGGGAAACTTATCCTGTTTGACCAACCCCCGGTTTCGTAAGAGGTGATTATGCAAAGAATGAGGGAGGAAGGAGGTATCTGCAGAACAAGAAAAATAAGTGGAATTAACCTTAGTAATCAATGGGGTGTCAGATATCCTAGCCAGATTGTTTCATTCTCATATTATAGTAATTTCATATACACTGATTTTTCATATACAATTTAAAAATAGAATATATCATTTAACGCGAGGATCTTTGTTTAATATATTTCTTGCTCTCTGGTGAATCTTAACAAGGTCTTACATTAGCTCTAAAATTGGTGAACTAGGCTGTGCTTATTTTGCAATCAGAAGTGTAAGTCCTCTGAGTTTGTTTTCCCTTTTCAAGGTTGCTTTGAGTATTTGGAGTCCCTTGCATTTCCTATTCTCAGCTTGTCAAGTTTTATTTAAAAAAAGCAAGTTGTAATTTTCATAAGGATTGCAATGAATCTGTAGATCAATTTGGGATTATTGCCCTCTTAAAAATATTAAGGCTTCAGATCCATGAACACAGGATGTCTTTTCATCTAAGTATGTTTCCTTTGATTTCTAATAATGTTCTGTAGTTTTCACAGTAAAACTTTTGCACTTTGTCAAACTTACTCCTAAATATTTTATTTTTTCATGTAAGGAAAATTTATTTGTTAATTTATTGTCCAGGCTGTTCATTGCTATTTTTTTTAGAACTACAATCGGATTTTTGTATATTGATCTTGTACACTACAATCTTGCTGAACTCATTCATTAGTTCTAATATAATTTCCGTGAATTCCTTAGGATTTCTATCTATAAGACATGTCATCTACAAGTAGAAATCATTGAACTTCCTTTTTTAATTTGGATACCTTTTATTTCTTTTTCTTGCCTTGCTGCCATGTCTAGAAAGTCCATACAATGTTGAATACAAAGTGGCAAGAGTAGACATCTTTATCTGGTTCCTGATCTTAGGAGGAAAACGGAAGTCTTTCACGATTAAATATGATATGAACTGTGGGCTTTTGTAGATTCTGTCAGGTTGAGGACATCACTTTCTATTCCCAGATGTTAACTGTTTTTGTCATGAAAGAATGTTGAGTTTTGTAAAATGTTTTTTCTGTCTCCATTGACAAAACTGTTTAGTTTTTTTCCTCTTTATTAAAATGGTGTCACATTGCCTGATTTTTGTATGTTTATCCAACCTTGCATTTCTGGGATAAATATCGCTTGATCATGGTATAAAATCCTCCTTATGTGTTGTTTTGCTAGGATTCTTTTGAGGATTTTTGCATCTCTATTTATGAGAGATGTTGCTCTGTAGTTTGCTTTTCTTTCCAAATCTTTGTCTAGTTTTTTTTCTGATTTACTAGTTTGAACTGGGAAGTTTTTCCTTGTCTTCTACTTTTTGGAAGAGTTTGTAAAGGATTAGTGTTAATGAGTCTTAAAATGTTTGGTAGAATTCATCAATGATGCTGTCTGGTCCTGGACTTTTCTTTGTGGGAAGTTTTAAAATTACTATTGAACATTTTCCTTTTTTTATAGAGCCATTTAGATTTTTTATATCTTCTTGAGTCCATTCTTCTGTCTTTCTAGGTATATGTCTATTTCATCAAATAGACATATACCTAGAAATTTGTTTACAGTAATTTGTGGTATTCTCTTAAAATCTTTTTTATTTCTGTGAGGTTGGTAATAATGTGCCCTCCTCCATTTCTAACTTTAGTAACTAGAGTCTTCTTTTACCTTGGTCAGTCATGTAAACTTAGTAAATTTTTCTGATCTTTCAAAATATAAATTCTTGGTTTTGTTGATTTTTCTCTATTGTTTTTCTATTCTTAATTTCACTAACTTCTGTACTAAATTATCTCCTTAAAATAAAAAGTCAACACATCAAAATTTATGCTCTTTTTAAAATAATGGCTTAAGATAAAAGGGTTAGGCTATTGATTTTTCTTTTCAGTTATTAAGTTTTAAATACATTCCACTGTGGCCAAAAAATACTTTCTGTGATATTCAATTGTTTCAAGTGCACTGAGATTTTACTTTGTGGCCTAACAGATTGTCTATCCTGGAAACTGTTCTGTGTAAGTTTGAGAATTACGTATTCTGCTGTTATTGGTTGAAGTGTTCCATAGATGTCTATTATGTCTAAGTGGTTTACAGTGTTATTCAAGTCTTCTATTTCTTTGCTGATTTTCTGCTAAGTTGTTCTATCCATTATGGAGAGTGGGATATTGAAGTTTATAACTATTGTTCCTGAAATTATTCTTCAACTTCTAACTGCTTTTTTCAATTATTTCAGTTTTTATATTCTGGGGCATGTGTGTATATGGGGCATATTCTGTTTTTATATTCTGGGATGGATATATATATCTTGATTGATTGACAAAATGTCCCTCTTTAGCTCTAGGAATCTTCTTGTTTTAAAATCAATTTTGTCTGATATTTGTATAGTCACTCCAGCTTTCTCATGGTTTTTCATTGCATGACATATCTGTTTCCATATTTTACCTCTGAACCCTTTGTATTTTTTTTATCTTAAGTGTATCTTCTATATAGAGCATGTCATGGAACTTGATTTATATTCAGTTTGACTGTCTGTATCTTTGGATTGTTTGATGTATTCACATTTGATGTTATTATTGATGTGCTGGATTTACATCACCATTTTACATATAGTTCATATAGTTTTCTATATGTCATATTCTATTTGCTCTTTCTTTACTGTCTTTACTTACATCAACTAAATATTTGCTAGTATAATATTTTAATTACTTTAATGATGTTTTACCCTATTTTCTTGAGTTGTTTTTTTCTTTAGTGATTGTTTTAGGGGTTGTAATATACATCTAATTTATCAGAATCTACCTTAGATTTATACTAACTTAATTCCAGTGAGTATGGAAATGTTCCTAAATAGCTCTATTCCCTATTCCTTTATTTTTGTCTGCACTACAATTGTTATATGTATTATATTCATACATGTTACAGACATAACAACACATTATTATTATTATTATTTTTAATGTTCATTTATTCTTAAATACTTGTGCAGAGCTGATTTCAGGGGTTAGGAATATACCATAATCATGAAATAATGATCTCATCGTGGAGGGCTTAAAAAGCAAAACCTCGGGAAAAATTACCATCTTTTAAAAGAATTGTAGAAAAATAATAAAAACCAGGTAGCAGGTAATTTGTGATCAGAGACAAAGCCATGAGGAAACACCCAAGCGCACAGTACATGGGTGAAGGAAGAACACTTAGCCTCCTGGAACTATGATCAAGGTAGAGAAGAGACGCTGTTCTAACAGGTCACTTCGGTTCCTGAGACATAGGAGCAGCTTCCAGGTGACGAAAGTGAGCTGACCTGCCTACACAGGAGGGAAGAAAAGAAAACAAAATGTATGGAAAAAGTTCTGGGGCAAGAGCTTATTAGCTAGTCTGAAAAAGATCCAAGAAAAAATGTCCTAATTTTGGACACATCAGAGAATGCACATTCAAAAATGAAAAAGGAACATTTAGAAAATAATTTTAAATTTCTTTAACTGCTGAATGCCTCTTTGGCTAGTATTTGCAGGATCGCTATTTGCCCCTCCAACAGACGTACTTTTCCACTTCCTCACCTTTTTGTTTGCAAACCACCTAAAAGCTTTATTCCCTCTGTTGAACATTGTTCTCTTTGACATATTACCAGAATGGACCCCATGCTTTAATCGGACAGGATAATGTTGAAAAGTGGGAATATTTTAGCAATTTTGTAAAAGGTATTATTTTTTCTTCTGTTATGAAGCTATTTCTAACAGTGTCTAAAGACACGGTCACGGCCGCCTGAAGCGGGTCTTCCTTTCTCCAGCAAACATCGCCGGGGCCACTGCCGGGTGCTCCTGAATGGGTGGCTGGCGTTCCACACGGGCGTGGGAGCTGTCCTCATGCGCCCTGCTGCTGCCGCTGCCGCTGCTGCAGCTGCGCTTTTCAAAGGAGGTTTCTCTTCTCTTATGCAGCTCTTCTGAGGTAAGACGCGTGCCTGGAGTCTGTGGGGCATCTTGGGATGTACTTCTGGAACTGCCTTGCACACTGAGCTGAATGCCTGGCTGAGATCCGCTTCTCCAGCGTCCACGTCACTCCCTTGGTGACTTAGTGCCAAAGTCCGTTGCAAATCCTCCTCGTCTTTTCCCCCGAGCCTTCTGACCCATCGTTTGCTTCTAAGACTTGTTCCCGGTGTGGTTTCTGTCTCTGTCCTTTAGTTGTGCTCTTTCTTCTTTAATAAGGATCGGTCGATGCATCTCTTGGACCCTGGTCATCCGCAGGAGTGGCTCAGCTTCCCGGTCTGGCAGATCGCTCTTCACAACAAACACAGAACCACCTTCCTGTTGTGACTGAGGCAAAAAAAAAAAAAAAAGATGCAAGGTATGTGTCTGATATTACTTCTGCTCCGTCAAGAGAGAATTCATGTTGAACCACGGTTTTCTAATTTTCTAACTGTAAACCAGTGTGGTTTATAATTGCATACAAATGATCTTCCATTGATGGGGTCAGTCCTGGGCGTCTGATACACTGGACTATTGAGCAGGATTTGTTCTAACCCCCAAACTTTCAAGGTATTGCTTGTAATTTGAATAGAGAGAAACCACTATTATCCATATTTCCAGAAAGCCACTGTAAAAACGTGCCATTGTCTTCACTCGTAACCCTCCCTTCTGCCATTCACACCCCCTCTTCTTCATCTCGCTGATGTGCAGTAGGAGGTAATTCCACAGAGTGGAAACAGTCTTCCTGCAATAGATTCAAGCAACGTTGAGCACAGAGTGAAACTTCGTGTTTCTTGTGGAAGATCAACACTACATTATTATAACTAACTCCTACTGTTTATGTGTTTTAAAGAATCTGAAATTAAAAAAGTAGATTGAGTATACATTTATAGGGTTTGTTATATGAACCTTCTTATTTGCTATTTCTGCTTCTACCTCTTCTTGTCTAAAACTATGTTAATAGACTCTGTCTTCTGCAAGGTCTACCATCTTGAGTTTTCCATGCCACTTGCAATCATTCCCATCAGCACATTTATAGCAGCCTCTGGTCTCCTACGCGTGGCATTTACTCTATGCCCATAACTAGGCATCATTAGCCTACGCCCAGGACAGCCCTTCTAAGCCTGCGTGTTACCATCCTTGTTGGAATATTTCATCTGGAGCCATAGAACACTGGTCTGTATTTTATTTTACTTTTTGTTGATTTAGAGAGAGAGACAGAGACAGAAACACATCAGTTTGTTGTCCCGCTGATCCACGCATTCGCTAGCTGTTTCTTGTATGCGCCCCGCCAGGGATCGAAGCCGCAGCCTCGGGGCGTCAGGATGGCTCTCTGGCCAATGGGGCTACCTGGCCAGGGCAGCTCAGATCTGCATTTTAATGAATGACAAATTCTATTGATTTCTATCACTTCAAAAGATGGGCACTTTAAATTTTGCATCTGAAAAAACTTTCTTGTATTTCTACATTTTATTTTAGTGGGTAGAGAATGCTTTGGCAGACACACAGCCTTATCTATGACTAGTTAGAAAGAAAAGTTAAAATTAACATGGAGAAAAAAGACCCCTATATTCCTCGGGAACTCTGGTCCATTTGTTCTAGTCAAATTTATAAAACTGTTGTGAGGTATTAGAAAAGTAACTCTTCTAGTGAAAATATTATATTACAGAGACATTATGGAAAATATATTTCCAGTACTATTTATTTGAAATAAAAAGGGAGTCAATGTGCTAAAAATAAATTCACCAAAAGTCAATATCCTGGAAGTCAGTTCACAGAACAACCAAGCACCCAGTGACCAGTGAAGAGCTGCAGGAAGACTCAGGAACCGTCACCTGTCCTGACTCCTCCTAATGACCCACTTATTTAAAATGACAATGAATTAGCTCATTCCCATGTGTGATTATTCTAGATGTGCTTTAATATTCTGCAGAATATCCTATTTTGACCGATGATAACTAAAACTTGTTACAGCATTATATTACCTGGTCCCTAAACTTTGTTGTTAAAGCTTCTGATTAACACCTGAAGAGGTTTATTTTAGGTTTTATGCAGAGTGAGAGAAATAATTTTCTATACACCAAACAATTATGAGAACATACTTGAGAGTCTGACTAGAACACGAGCCTTTGAGGATCATGGCATGGGACTTCCTAAGACAGATGGGCTGTCCTTTTTGTAAGCTTTTTTGGATGCAATCCAGAATATATTTACTTAAGAGTAACTTCAGGGTATCATGTCTCTATATTTTATTATAATTATTATTCATAATAAAAATTATTCTCATATATACAAAAATAAAAATGGACTTACTTGTGTAGGAAAGGAACTGATACTATTAAATGATAAGTTAAGATATATCAATTGGAAAGCCAAGGATGTTAAGTCTGGACAATCCATGATAAAGAAACCCTAAAAAGAAAGTGACAATAGATAAGAGGTTATCAACAATGTACAAAATATCTTATACGAGATTTAAAAATCTCATATTCTGAATGACAGTGGTTACATAATAAACTGATAAGCCTATAGTCACCTTCCACTCATTCATTTTAGTCTGTCATGATAATAATTTCTTAAATATGTAAAAGACAGAAACAAAATAGAAACACTAGTAAGTGTTAATTGTATATAATAAATATAGACACGCGTCTGACAGGCACTTCAATTAATAATGAGCAGACATTTTATCGAATGTTCACTACCTGTTAGAGTATAAATAATTAAATGTATTTTATATTTAATTTTGTTTTTCACCACCTTGGTTTTTTCATGTCTCCGCTTCTGCAGCAGGAGAGTAAGAAGGCAGGAAAATTCCTTGGCGAGTGGAACAGGGAAACTGAGACAGACCGTTGAACAGAGTAGACTCCCCCAGCACCCCGACTCCCTCCCTCACAACCCCATTCCCTTAAGCATTAAGCAGTGACTAGTGACCCCCAACCCAGGAGAGAAAATGATCCTGCAAGGACCCACATGAAAAGCTGATGAATATTCATTCTACTGAGATCCTCCCAGCCTCCCAGACCGCCCCTAAAATTCCGGCCTTTCAAACTCAGATAAAAGGCCTTAAGACAAAGGACCCAGTGCGTGTGTGTGCAGGCTGCCCCCACCCCCAACCCCCCAAGCATGCTCCCACCTGTTCCCACCTCTTTCCTCAGGCGTATATCTTTGCTTTTCTCTCTCCTAAGCTCTGAAGGTTCCCAGGAGAACAGCTCACCTCAGGCTAACTCCCTAAAGCTGTCTCCCACGGTCCTTTTGCCTCTGTAACTTGTTTCCCGAGCCCCCGCAGCCCAGCTGGCTTGCTTCTGCTGCCTCTGCGACTTTCTTTCACAGGGACCAAAGTAGCTACATCTGGGCTCTACTTTCCTTTCTCTTCCCAAAGGGCCGAGGCAACCACTCCCAGGCTCCTTCCTGTGGCTATAGCCTTGGCCCCTCTGTCTTAAGCCCTTCCTTTGTCTCACTGTCCCCAGTGTTAATGAACGTGCCCTCAGAATCACCTGGGCCCTGGCCAGGTGGCTCGGTTGGTCAGAGCATCACCACATACACCGAAAATCATCTGGACTCGTGTTGTGAAATCTTTCCTGCACAAAGGTTAGAATGGCTGCCAACACGGCCACCGCGCATTTCTATTCCTCTGTTAATCTTTCTATTAATCTGACACCTGTATAACACTTCTTGCTTAAATACACCAATTTCTGAACGAGGAGAACTTAGGCCATGGTATAGGCGAAACGTTTGTGTCCTCCAAAATTCCTACATTGAAACCTTAACCCCCGATGCGATGTTTCTGAGAGCCGAGACCTTTGGGAGGTAATTAGGGTCAGAGCGGTCCCAATGGTGGAGCCCTGACGAGGGGCGGGGCCCTTGTAAGAGTCAGAGAGGCCCAGAGCACCTGCTCTGATAATATCATTTTCCCAATACACTGAAAATATTGCATATTTTCTTCCATCTTCAATATTAAAATGACTACACAAAAAGTCACCCATTTTGATAAGCTTTTAAAAACGCACACTGATATGACAGCTGTCACATACAATCTAACAAAACTGTTTCGAATGACGTTAAAGACATCTACGTGCTAGGAGAGCCATCTTACGGGGAAAAAAAAATTTTGGGGAATTATATTGGGTTGGAAATGGTCATATCCAACCCAATATAATTGCGTTGGATATGACCATTTTTAAAAGCTGGAAGGAAGGCAAACTATGGACAGATAGGTTTAGAGATGCAATTTGAACGTGTTCTTGGGAAATCTCTATTGCCACAAGAAAAATCCCTTTAATACTATGCAAACTATCCTAAGTTAGAAAACCTAAAACAAAAATAATTGCTAACACAATAAAAAAAAATGCCATTAAAAAGAGATGCCATACCTTGAGATTCAGTGCATTTCTGCCATGTATTTGACAGTTAACCACTGCGAGGTTGGTCATGTATGCTAGTGTTTCATATTGTATTGCTTTAATAGTATTCAAGCCTTCACCATGTATAACTTTTGCCTCCCTTTCATTTGGTTTTCTAGACTTACTGAGACCTAAAGAAACAAAACAATACATGAAACCAATGTTATCGCTTAGAGTAAAATTTGAAAGGGACTCATGTTATATGCTAACAGCGAGTCATGGTAAAGAGCCACCTGAACATGTACTCTGGGGGCAGAGGTTCCCCACAACCTTTACCCGCCTCATCTCTGTCGGTTCTTTTGCCAAAGTGGGAGCTGTGGCTGCTGTTGTTCCTTTTAATATAATACAGCACAACTGTCTTTCAAAAAGAAAACCGTATGCTCGCGTGTTTCTACCACAATCGTCTGGGTTCCATCAATCTCAGTCTTTCTATACTACATGTAAAAATATTTTAAAATCTTTTACTGTGAATTACATAAGCAACAGCTTGCTGCCCAAAACTCATACAGGACATCATGTAAGCAGCACTCAAGGTAGAAATGACCTCCTGAGGAATGACCTCAGTTTTTTTACTAATATTACCTAGATGCCCGATATAATTCAGCTCTTCCCTCAGTTTCAAGACTCCCACACAAGGAAGGAAAAAGAAGGAAAACACAAGCAACTCAGGAGTGAGCCGAACAGAGAGGACCTAAATTTACTTTAGCATGTTCCTGTAGATTTCACTTTCCATCACAAATAGCCTGTGCTGGGGGCAGGAACAAGGAAGCAGCCAGGGAAAAGAAGAGGGTAACCTATAAAGGAAATCCCCTTAGATTACCGTCAGATTTGTCAGCGGAAACCCTACAAGCTAGGAGAGAGTAGAATCAAATATCCAAATTATTGAGAGAAATCACCAGCCAAGATAACATATCCAAAGAAGCTATCCTTGAGATACGAAGGAGACACGGGCTTTTACAGACATGTAGCAGCTGAGGGAATTGACCTCCAGAAGAACATTACACATAATACTGAAGGGGGCTCCTCTATCTGATACGAAAAGACAAAAAGATACAAAACTACAAGCAAGATGAGTAACAGACAGACAGAAGCAGGAGATGGCAACTCTTGTTTGGAACAGGGGTCAAATGCTTAAATATGACATAAAAGTTAAAGGAGGTAAAAACATTGCTAAAAAAAGAAGACAATAGCGACTACAATTTAGAAACAATCTCACAGCATAAAACGAGATCATTTGTGACAATAAAAATGTAAAAGGGGAGGCAGTAAAAATCTGATTTTACGCCAGTGAATGAGATGCAATGGGAGGAAAAAGGACTATTGTATATGTGAAACTTTCTTTTGCATAAACTTAATGATAACCACAAAAATATCTAACACTGAAACACACAACATAAAAAAAGAAATAGAGGAAACATCACAGAAGACCATCAAACTAAAACGAACAAGAAGAAGCACAAGGGAGAAGAAACAATGAAGAAGGAGTGACACCAGAAAACAAGGATAAAGTGGAAACCCCCCTGTGTCTGCGATCGCCCTCCATGGACTGAACCAGCCAATTAAAAGGCACAGAGCAGTGCGTTGCGTCAAAAAACAGAACCCAGCTCCGTGCCCCCTACAGGGGACACATCTCAGCTGCAAAGGCACACACAGGACAAAGGGACGGAGTGGAAAATGATGCTCCAAGAGAAAGGCATCCAGAGAAAAGCAGGCGTGACCATACTTCCATCTGACAAAACAGATTTTGAGACAAAAAAGGGAAGGACAGAAAAAGATGGGCATTTTGTAACGATAAAGGGGACACTAGCTCAAGAAGAAACGACACCTTCCCATGTTATATGCACCCAACATGGGGGCACAAAAATATGTACAGCGACTCACAGAGCTGAAGGGAGAAACTAACGGAAACCTAATTATAGTAGGGGACCTAAATACCCCATTTACAGCTACACATAGACCATCCAAATAGAAAAATCAGTAAGGAAATGTAGGTCGTACGTAACCTGCGAGACCTAAAGGGCGTCATCGATGAGACAGAGCTCTTCATCCCAGAACACCGGAATATACATTTTCTTCCAGTTCACAAGGAACATCCTCAAGGAGAGACTATATGCTGGGACACAAAGCCAGCCTCAGCCAAGTTTAAGAAGATTGAAAGCACCCCAAGCAAATTCTCTGAGTATAATGCTTTGAAATTGGAAATCCAAAAGAAAAAAGTGGCAAAACACACAAGTGGAGATAAAACAATATACTACTAAATAGTGACTGTGTCAAAGAAGAAATAAAAGAAGAGATAAAGAAGCTACATAAAGACAAATGAGTTCATAATATGACATATGAAATTTTGGGGATACTCAAAAGCAGTAATAAGAGGGGAGTTTATATATCATGACAGCCCTACCTCAAGGAACAAGAAAAATCTTAAGTATATATAACCTGGCGTATTTAAAAAATAAATTTTTATTAGCTTCTGCTGAGTAGCTATGGTTAAAACAGCGACTGGTAGATGGCCGGTAGCTAAGTCGCATTACTGCATGTGTGTATGCCCACCCCACCCCCTGCATTAAGACCACTGCAGCATCTATGTTTGCAGCCTCGATACAAAGTGTGTTCCTAGTCCATACTTAAAAAATAGCCACTGAGTTTGGAAAAATAAATTAATTAATTTTTTAAAAAGCCACTGAGTAAATGGTTTAAATGAGGCGAGACATATGTGTGAGTCACACACACACACACACACACACACACACGAAAGCACACAAAACCACGAATATTTTTATAGAGAGGCCCTCTCACATACGGTTTTTTATAAGAATGGCGTAAGCCGAGCATTTACCTTCATGTCGGGCTGACGTGCCCTGTCTTAGAACACCTTCTAGATTTTCATTTTCTGCTACCTGCATTTCTAGAAAAAAGAAGAAGAAACGGGGCATCGTTTGGACACCTGTGAAAATTCACACGGAGGCTGTTGGGGTTTCGCTCTAACTGTCTGCCTTGTGATGGACTGGGAGCATCCACGGCACCCTGCCCTCAGGGGCACCCAGTAGCATGGACGCTCTGCTTCCAGACTTCATCTCGATGACCGTCTGAACGACTGTTCCTTCGCACTGACCCTTTATGGTGGACTTTCTGACCCTGTGAACCCCCACCCCGTTCTCGCTCCCACGGCCACCCTGCGGGCGGAGTGCCCAGTTCGGCCTCAGCAGACCCGCAGGGTCCAGACTTCCGCCACTGCATTCTGGACCAGACATTAAATCTACAGGCGAAGAGCCACTTCACCATCCTGCTCTGCACACTTAAAGGGGACACCATCTGCTTGCATGCGCTTTGCTCTTCTTGACCCCTTTATTACGTACTATGTTCAGAATGGATATACCTATTGCAGACTGTCTTTGAGGTTTTCTTGGTAAAACTGGTGCCGGTAGGAAAATAGTCCCAGGAAATTGAGTGATATTCAGTAGAACCATGTTTGGTTGTAAGTGGCCGAAGCGCTGGCTTTTCACTTGAGCAGGCGTAACTCTTGGGAGAGGTCTTGGTGCTGCTGCACCGCCATCTATCAGAGGGCGCTTGTAAGTAAAGGTCCTGCTCTTTGATACAGGCAAATGCGGTGGGCGAGCTCCCTCGGGTTTGAGAGTGGGGGCTAGGGAAGAGGCGTCCGAGGGTTGGGAGAACTGGGAGGAGAGAATCAGAATATCTTTGAGCATGTGGTCAACATAAATCTTTTTTATTTTTGAGGGCTCTCCTGGTTTTCTTGATCTTGCCTTTCGCTTTGTTTCTTTCCCATACACTCGACTAGAAGCTGAATGACAAGTTGGAAAAAACATGACACCAGTAGCAGTCTCTGGAATGTGCCAGGGACCAGGCTTAGGAGGTTTGCGGGGTATTGAAATAGCAGCCCCTCTTTTTTCTACATGATAATCGAGAGAGAGATTTTGGATACTGATAGGGGTTTGCAGTTGCTTTCTTGAAACATCAGGAAAATTAGTTGTATCTCTTTCACTTAAAGTGGTTTTATCTTGAGTAAACTTCACATGTCGTGGCTCAAATTTAACTGCCTTGGCTAAACCAGAAAAAGAAAAAAATTAGTATAATTAGATTAAATGTATCAAGGTATCAGGGACAAAACTATAACGTCTTACCATGCATAGCTTTGCTTTATTCACTCACCCTTCTCTCACCTCCAAAAAATATTTCTGTATATACTTACCTAGCTATCAGAACTTTTGTTTTGCTGACTGAGATAAAGTTTGAACGAGTAACTGGAGAGGTGAAGTGGCTCAGCTGCATTAGATTTATGAAGGGTAGGGAGCCTACTCTTGGGAAAAATAGAACTGATAGCAAGAAGAGTAAAAGAGATTTTTGAACAGTTGCTACTAGAACTCTGGCTGTTTGGATGGGGAAAAATAATTTTGATGAATGGTTGCTATTTATCATCATCTCTTCCTTTTTTTGAAACTCCTTGAGCAAAGATTGTATTTCTTTTCAATGTCAGATGTCAGACTGATGTGTCTTTTGAACAGAGCACTCTGATACGGGCTACAAGGTACCACAAGTTCACTGAGGCTACAGCAGCGAGTATTCTTTCCTCTCTTAGGTCCAGAAAATGCACTGCACCTATATTCTGAGGTACCTCACTATATCAAGTATGTTTTCTTTCCTATGTGACAGAATGTTAAATGACAGTTCTCTTCTATTGTCTCAGCTGAGTACAATAAATGATGAGGACCTCTACGTTCTAATAAGAAGATAATAGATTCATGAAGGCAAGACTTGCAAAGAGATGGCCAATGCAGGTGTAACCCACCCACCTGTTGTCTATACGCAAGAGATGACTAGAGATCGATCAGGGTTCAGAGAGAGGATTTCTTCTGATTAATGCTATTGGAGTGCTAATTGTTTCTGCGATCTTTCAGTCCCCGTGGTGGGTGGAGGAAGCTAATGTCCCCCCATTGCAATCCAAGCGAGGGGGAATTCTCAGAAAACCTTTGCTAGAGAACAGGAGGATATGCCACCAGGAGACAATAATGTCTCACCAGTCCCCTACCCACCTCCCCTACTGATGTCTACAGAGTGACAAAATTATTGGCTTACCCAGTGTTGTGTCCAAACTGGAAGAAAGGCAAGGAATCCTTGAAATTCCTTGACCCGTATTTGCTGGCATTTCAGGAGGGCGCAGCGATTGTTACCTGAGCCTCACCTTAACTCTGACCTCCTGGACTCTCTGCCACTCCTAACTCCTCCACCTATCGAGGCACCAGGAACTAGCCCTTTGAGAACAGAAGTTAAGAACACAAAGTGGAAGAACATCATGCCTTGGTCCGTCCCTGCCATTGTTTGGTTTAGAGTAAAGACAAGGATCAAAAGCCAGTGATCTAATGCAGTTCTGCTGTTTCAGAATAGAAAGATGAGGTCCATTGGCCAAACGACTTGCTAAGGCCATACATCACAATAGTGTCGGAGCGGAAACCAAAATTCATATCCCTGGACACCCATTCTAGGGCATTTTGCAGTATTCCTGGTTGCTGCAAGTCAGTACAAAACTGTGGGCCAAGTATTCCAAATCTCACAACATTTACAACTATCGAGTCATTTTAGAGTTGCTTAAGTGCTTTCACACAGGCTATTGCAGGTTAACCTTCTCATAGTTAAGTGATCAAAAAAAGAAAAAAGAAAACCCCCAGATTTTCCCTTCTGTTTTTCACTGCCATCATCCTAGCCTCCATTGACCTAACTTTCCCCTTGACTTTCTGGCATAGCTTTATTAGTGTTTTCATCAAATTATCGGGATCTTATTAATGACAAGTCAGATGTATTAGTTTGGTAAAAAGAAAAGAAAAGAAGACTGTGAGAACTAGATCCATTTGTCCTAACCTTGCTGTGTGATGACTTGTTACTTTCTAGTGAGAACGCTTCCACACTCTAATTATCACTGACAATCCCAAAGGCCACACCATTCATTGATAACCTCATCTCTTATGTTGAGCAAACTGTGTGGAATACCTTTCCTTGCTACCTAATTTAAATCATTCTCTTATTTCACAGTTTACCTTAAACCTTACGCAGTCCGTCTTCCTTGATTAATACAACCCACACTTAGTGTTCTTATTAATTAATTCAACAAACATGCAACGCCTACCACGTCACAGCTGTACACAGGCACGGTCACACAGAACTACCCTTTCCACGATCAAAAACCTCACCATGCAGTATAAACACTGAGGAGGAAAGAACTGTTTAGGAAAATCTTCCCAGTGAGGATGATATGTCTTCTCAATTCCATATGTCCTTATTTTTTTTTTTTGACACAGTTACCCATGATTTCTTTTCTATCACTTTTTTTTAAAATATTGAGTTTCTACTTTACCAATAGACTCCCCTTTGCCACCAAAAACTACATGGGTCTCTTCTATCAATAAACCTATTTCATTCCACGTTTACTAATTCTTCAAGTCTTAGGCCAAGTACCATTCTTGCCCTCATGCTTTCTCACATCTAAAAACTGCTACTGTTTGTACTGTGAATAGGACAGTACAGCGTGAGAGCTGAAACGAGAAGGCAGAACACAGCCTGTTCCCCCTCAGCTGGGAGTGTGTGTTTTCACTGCCCTGAGCATGTGCAGAATGACTGAGCAGCATCATATACGTACCATATGCACCCCTCCCTTGCACCGTTTCACCTAATGCAAAGGGAGGGAGAAAGAGCTCTGTAGGTTGCCCTGCAGTGTGCTTCATGATGCATCGCGGAGTAAAAAAGACAAAATACAGAACGATACTGATTTGAAGGTTACGAATCAATTTTAGCAGTTAGGTAAAGTTGTACCTACAGGATCCACAAATAATGAGAAGCGACTGTATTTGTAAGAATTAAATTGGATGCTATCAACTTACAACAAGCATTTCTCCGTTACCACTTATCCGTGTCTTTAACGATTGTGACTCTGAGCTGTGCAGGTTGAGAACTTTCTAGGAAAAAATAGTTAATGACATATCTGATTAACATACATACCTGTACGGATTCTCTTACATGCAGGCAACTTAGGGGGTTTTGCAGGTAAAGGTCTTCGAAGAAGAAGTTGTGGGTGGTTTTGCATTTTAATTAACAATAAGTACCATTCCTCATAGTTATTAGGTAAGAACTGGAGAGCTTTTGAATGTGTCTGAATTGTTGCTGAAAACTAATTCATTTGAATCTAGATTACATCTTCATGAAAATCATTCCAGGTTAATACTACGCTGAATCCAAGCAGAATTCCTATAAAAGAAAAACAGGGTAAGAAAAGAAGTCTTCAAAACCTCTAGAGAGAATCTAGGTAAAATGCAGGTTTATAATGAATACAGCATTTTAAAATACATATGCTATTGCCGATCATTCTAAAACTCCCCTTGTCAGCAAAAAGTTCAATCTTCCAGGGCTCTCCCCTAGTAAATACAGAACAATAGAAAGGGCACTCGCTTTTCTCTCTACCTCCAAAACGGTATCAGTCTATCGATTTGGAAAAAGGTTTCAGTCAAAAGATGAGAAAGCTCCCCATGCATGACAGCCCCCCAAAGACCCACAATATCTAACATAGGAGCTGTTTTCTTTCTGTAATAATGACTAATTTTAAATTTCAACCACTATAGCTGGGCCATAACCATTTAATAACAAGCCTCAAGCCTTGTTATTAAATAAGCCTCAAGTACAAGGGTTGAGGCAAACATAAGACGGCCTTCGGTGTAATGGGATTTTTCCAGGACTTCTGTTCCACTTAGCACTGTTTAGAAATGACGCCAGAAGACAGACCCCCAAAATGCGCGCTTAGTTTTCAGGGCAGCATCAAAGTGACCGCTGCATCCATATTCCGTTGACAGTCTACAAACAAACGCTTTGGAGCTGCGAAAGTGGGCTGTTTCATCTCCCGAAAGCTAACTGTGCCCGTAAACGCTCAAGGTGCGCTCCCCGGTAGTACGTCCCTAGGGGGACGGGGATTTTCCTTCCGTTGTTGTTTGCAGAGGTGCTTGGAAACATTGGATTCCTTAGCTATCCTTCGGGGCAATTAGTCAGCAAGCTATTGATCAAGTGAGGTCGCAGGTCCCCGGAGAAGAGCGCACCCGGGCGCCCGGGACCGGCAGGGTGCACTCAGAAGCCAAGGAGACGGGCGCCCGCAACCGGAAGCCGATACACCTACCCTGACCGCTGGATGCGCAGGCGCTGGACAGGGGGGCGGTCCCCAGGGGGCAGGGGGTGGGGCGGGGCGCGGCGAGGCGGGGCGGGCGCGTGCCCACCGGGTCAAGCAAGTCGGCCCCGCCCCGAGGCGCTGTGCTCATCCCAGGTGTGGGGCTGCCAGGGAGGCTGCGGGCGGTGGAGGCTGCGGGCGGTGGAGGCTGCGGGCGGTGGAGGCTGCGGGCAGTGGGGGCTGGAGGACAAGCCGGCTCCACGTGCAGCTGCTGTACGGAACCCCACGGTGACAATTGTTATTACTATTTTATTCTCAGTGACAGTGACCACTGTTAATTTATTTACTTTTCTTGATTACCCCCTGCGTGATTAGGGTATCTCGGATCTGAGCCTGCGTTCTTCAATGGGGCCCTTGCGCGTGGCCCGTCCGGGTGCTGATTTGGCAGTGCCCCCGGAAAACCCAACATTGTGTTTTCTTTCTCTTCCTGTAATGCGGACTGTCTTGTTGTTCTGACCCTTTGAAGTTCCTGGGTGAAGAGGAATTGTGTAGGAATAGGGAAGTTAAGGATCGGAGCGGGACTTGAAAAGAAACCCGTTTCTCACCGGCGTTGTCATCTGTTTCGTGACTAGTCTCCTCTCTTACGGTGTTGATGAACCTGTACCACGTACGGGTACAGCGATCATACACCGTGTGTGTTGCATGTGGGTGCCTGTTTCTCTGGAGACTGGAGGGAGAAAGCGCTTGAGAGAACTAAGTAGGTACGTATGCACCCAACTCAGAAAGTAAACTAGCTGGAGCTTCCTTCCAGTACTTTTTTAAGTACAAGTGTGAGGCTTTAGTAACAGATGGTGGAAGATGAGAGACTTTTGTAGAGACTTGGGGATCTTTGAAGATGTATTGCCTAACCAAGCCTTCCTTTTTCTCCTTAAGAGCAAGCATATATTTGAAAACAGTCCATGAAGAAGTGAAAAAGTATTTCATCAGACTCTGGGAAATGTTACTTGCCTGGTTTTCTAAAGGAATATCAGCATGTGATTTCCTTGTAAGGCTACCATGTTCCCATTAGACTGCCTCCTCACCTTTGAATTTATTCCACTTTGCCTGTGCTTACTTCATAGCTTGATTAGCTTCTCAGACAGGAAGGTTGACAATAAGCTAGTCCAATAGCTAGGTTTCGCCTGAAGTGCTATTTGTTGTGCATATTTTATAAGTGTGAAAAATGTTTATATTTTTAAGCATAAAAATGTGTATGTTGCAATAGGTAAATTGTGTCAGGTTCCTGTGCTCTTCATTTTGAACAATGAGAAAGAACCACTGGGATTCAGTCTTACTGATCAATGCTTGGCCTTTAAAACTTAGGTTTAGTATTGTATAGTCAAAATCAAGGCTTAGCAACTGATTTTTTTGTTTTTGTTGTTTTTTTTTTTTTAATGCTTTGTCACACATGGAATCAGGCAACAGGCTTTATTGCCTGCAGATGTCTTCTAGCACGTACCAGGCAGACTCTAAGGCTGTTTAATATGGAACCTCCTTCGGTGTAGATATTTCATCTTCTACTAATTATTACTTCTGTTAGACAAATGAGACAGTTATGAAAACCCATGGCTTGGTGTATTTTATATGTGTATGCCAGTTATTCTAACGCATCTGTGGAAATGACATACAAATGAAGACTGGATTTGGAAGGTACAAATCACATTCCATATGGATTGTTTTATTATTTTTATGTCATTTATTTTTATCAATTTTGAAAATATCACTACCTCAATTTCCTTTTCACTTAAAAAAAATAATCACGTCTCTTTAAATAATACAGTTCTCTCTTTGATTTAAAGTGTCTACATTACCTGATGTGCATGCATTGCAGTGTATTTATTTGTTCCATTCGCTTTACAGTTTGGCAGAACCATGTAATCGGTTTTGTCCAGCGGAACCACAACACTTCCAGTCTTCAGCAGACTGTATTTAGGAGGCCAGGGTAACAGGGAGCGCCAGGGATATGCATTCTGCGTTTTTGTTTGTATTATGTTGCTAAAATGAGATAAAAGCCTCAGGCAAAAGCAGCGCTAGGCACCCTGCAAGTAATGCTATTGCTTTTCCCAAATAATGGGGGATAATTGGGGAATCTCAGATCTGCTGGTGGTGAAAAGACAGGACTCTGCTGGAAGGGCATAGAAATTGTTGCTACACATCTTCACTATTTTCCAAATACCACTCCTCTTGTTTGTTTTAAAACAGAACAGAGATTTACTAAGCAGTTTTGTCAGTGTAGATTTAATCTAAATTGCATGTTATGGAAATAGCTGGAGAAGTTTGTGTTTTTATGCTCATGTTAGTTTTTAGTTTTTAGAAGTTCTTTTTTTAAAAAAAAATGAGTAGTTCTTTTTGAGGGTACACTGGGTAAACCTTTGAGTCCGTGCGGTAACCCAGAACACTAAAATGCTTTTGAGAAAGAGCTATTTTCTTGGTCTGAATTTACCTGATTGTTTAATTTTGTGGCTTTACTTTCTACCAGCATAGAAGCATAAATGTATGCCTTTATTTTGTGTGTTTTCATTCTGCTGCATAAAGAACAGTTCTATATTTTCTTAAAAGTCAATATGTATAACTTGAAGAAGCTGCTTTTCTTTTTACTTTTCATATCTTACTGCAAAGACAAAAATTGTGTTTCTGTTCTTAATTATTTTTTGGCCAGTTATTTAGTTATTTCTTTTTGTCTTTCAGGATGACAATTATTTCCTTTCCTTTGTTTGAACTAGAGAATGACCCTGGGATTCCTTTTTTTTAAAAAATCATTATATCAAGGGAATGTCATGCAACATGCGTCATAGGTTTTTAAAAAAAAAAATTTCCAAACATAATAAAAGGACAGATTCTTATCTTATAAAAGCATATTCATGAATTCAGTCACTCTTTCCAGAATGATTTTATTGCAGACCTACTATGCATAAGGTACTTTGACAGGTGCAAAACTTTAAACTATTAAAATAACTTACAAAGATTCATTTGAGGTTTTATAATTTTAGACATTGAAGTGAAATTTTAAATCATTTTCAAAGGCTTTTCTTATCTGTAATTATAACTATTGAAGTTTTGAACAGTGTTAACATTGTTTTATCATGTTCGTCGAGTAGACCAGTGTTGTTTATTCGCACTACCCCAAATACTCAGAAACAATTTTCTATTTTCTTAGCTTCGGTGCTCTTACTAGACTTTTACTCTGAACCCAGCTGATACTAGATATCTGCAGATGTGGTGTGATTGTGTCCACCGAAAAGAAACGGAAAATAATATTTGTTTCCTTAACGCTGGGTTGACTGTGAATGATGAAATGTTAGTGTTGGAAGGCACTGTTCTAAGTGTTGATTTTATATTTTTATCTTACTCCACAATGCTCACGTTCACTGAACATTCTAGTATCAGCATCAAATTTCAATCAGAGGCAGCATCGCATAGCTCAGCTTGGCCGTCTTTGGATCCCTTACTGCCACTTGCTAGTTCGGGGCCCTTGGACCCCCTGCTCAACCTCTCTCAGCCCCTGTGGTTTTCTCACCTGCGTGATGGGGAAAACAGGACCTAACTCAGGGCACTGTCAGGCCTCAAAGAGATGATCGGTGTCAAGGACTTAGTTTTGTGCCAAGTAGAGGCAAGTTTCCATTAGATGCTCGTTGTTAGAAAACAAGTAGCCTAGGTTTTCTACCTGCATTGTCTCTGTTTTATGTGATTGCAGTTGATGTTAAAACCACAGTGCTTGGTTTGGAGGGCTGGAGGGTGCGCACCCTGGGCATTGATCTGTTAAGTATCCCACTTGGCTGATGTCGCTGGTATGTTGGGCATTGATCTGTTAAGTATCCCACTTGGCTGATGTCGCTGGTATGTTGGAGAACCTATGTCTGCCACCCTCAGGCTGTGAAACAAGGAGACCTTCTCTCCTGCTTGACCTCTAGACCTTCCCCAAATGACCTCTGCCCTTTAGAAACTTCGCACCAAGACCAACTGGCACCTTCCGCCCAGGTACCTCACAGTAGTTCTCTGAAGGAGGAAGGCCAGACTGCTGATGGGGTCAACAGGGACGGGAAGCCACGCAGCCCAAGTCACAGAATCCTGGCTTCTGACACAGTCAACTGCCCCGCACAGTGGCTTCTGTACAGTGCATTTTTAAAAATAGCAGGTGTATTTCTTGAGTGTCTGATTATGAAATTTAGAGAATTGTCCTTATGTAGTCACTCCAGGATTGCTTCATCCTAAATTTCTGAGGGACGATCCAAGGGAGAAGTTGGGATTGTCATCGTCGGTGTTATCAACATAAAAAGTGTTTAACACTGACCGGGAGCTCGGGATGGTCTTGCTGCAGTTGGCTAGTCTCTGTGAACCTCAGTTTCCTCTCTCCTTTACTGTCCATTCAATATTTAGGCTCTATGGTTCTACTACTAATTTTCACTTATGGGCTATTTTTGATCAGTTAGCTGTAAGCGACTGAGTGTTTATATTTTTTCACATATACCAATCTGGGGGTAAAACTATTCATAAATCTATTTGATTGTCTAGTACTAGACTAGGTAATTTTATTTGCCATGAATAAGCTTTGGTGGCTGGAAGCACTAGAGTTCGGTATTTCTGTGACTGCATGAGCAACACCATGCACGTGCTTTACAGATTTTGAGCAGCTCCTCCTCCAACCTTCCTATTTTTAGTTGTGTGTTTTAATTACAGAGAAACTAATGTTTGTTGGGGAAAAGTAATACAGAAGTATAGAAATTAAATATCTTTTCTATCGTCTCCCAAGTCCCAAATGTTTTGGGGCAAAACATTCCAGAATTATATTTCCGTATAATTATTAAATAATTTTTATGTAAAGAAATAACATTATCTAGTTACTTAATTTTTGGTGACTTAATTTTTTTCTACTTGACATTGTATCTCAAACATCGTGTGGGGAAGTATTTCTAGATCCCTCTTACTCTTTTCAATCCCAGCCTTTGATTTTATAGACTCAGGACCTTGCTTTGTTAAGTTTGTCAAGTGTTGTAAAAAAATTACTAAACTAGGGGTCATGAAATTGGTACATGTTAATTATACAAAAATCAATTATACAGATTAAAAAAGAAGAAAAATCTTATACAGATATAGCTATTGTTAATACTTTGGTGTGATTTAGGCAATTAAAAACATTTTATATCTCTATATGTAGTATACACATGTATTCATAGATATATTTTAATTTAAAAATATACTTGTCCATTGCTTTTTTTAAAACCTTATTGTCCCTCTCAAAAAAATGAGAAATGTTTACCATGTGGTATAAGCATTTTATAGCTTTTCAATAAAATAGTACCTATTTGTCTTCTAGAAATCCTGATTTAAGTTCCTACTAGCTGTATGTAAGCATGTTTCTTTCCCTTTATTCTAACTGATCCTGGGAATTGATTCGTTTTTTACTCATTACTCTGATAGGTAGGAAATAGCATCTTATTTTAATTAGTATTTGATTATTAATGAGTATAAACATCTTTTCCTCTCTTTATTATTAATTGTATCTTATTAGAAGTGATTTATCCTAGTCTTTTGCCTACTTTTACATTGCAGTATTTATTGTTCTCCCTACTGATCTTTAAGGGATGTTTGTATATTATGGATATGCCCAGTTCACCTATCTAGGCTATTTAAGATGAGATATAAAGGGGTTACATATTTGGACGCTAAAGCCAAACAGGCATGGTTTGAGTCCTGGCTTAGAGGGACTAAAACAATTGTCCAAAGTCACAAAGACCATGCACCTGGGAATGAGGTTTGAAAGCCAAGCCTTTGTAACTCCAGAGCATGCGCTCTGAACCACCTTGCCATGCTGGCTTGATCTGGCCACATGAGTTGAAACAGCCATGGTTTAGTTCCAGGACCTCTTGACTTGCGGCCTGGTCTATTCTTCATCTCCCCTCAAGCCTCTGTTTCTTTGAAAGTGAATAGCTGAAGCCACAGAGTCGTTCAAGATCCTATTGTCAGAGAAATGTTTAATTAGGTACATCCACTGTATCAGAAGTTCAGAATATTTATCCATATTTTCAGTTTCATTTGGGAAAAAAACTTTGACTTTTTATGGAGTCCCTGGAATGTTTTAATTAGATTATTTGACATGTTTTTAAATTTCCTCTGTCATGGTAGCACACACCATATTTCAGGTTTGGGGCCAGATATGGGTCTAGTAAGTTGGATGGATGAATGCAGTTTAGAACCTCTTTTCTTCTTATGCACAGGTTAGATTTCAGAAGATTGTTTTCAAGCATATTTGTGTTTAAGTTTATAGTGACAAAAATGGATTTAAGAAGTATTTCCTGATATTGACAATTGTCCTATGGTTATATAAGGTGTTAAAATTTGGGGAATTAGGATGAAGGCCAGATGGGAATTCTTTGATTTATTTTTGCACCTTTTTAGTCATTCTGAAATTATTTCAAAATGAAAAGTTAAATAATTGAAAGAAAAAAAAATTTTTTTTAAATGTAGCATTGAGTGTTGCTCAGCCATCATGCTATGTGCCCCAAATGCATCCAAGCTTCCAAACTCCTGGGCACCTATTTTATACACGCTCCTTCTTGTGCGACCCTGGCCTAGCTCCTTCCTCGGACTCATTCATTGCGAAAAGAGAGGCCTCAGAACTTTCACAGGCCCCCTCCCAATACCTGTGACCATATACTGTCCTTTCTCTCCTGTCTCTGTGGAAGGGCTGTCCCTGCTCCCAGCCAAGGCCAACACCAAGGCCAAGACCTAACCCCGCACCTGTTTGTTAGAGCTCATCCTCTCTTAGCTATTTAAGAAAACTGCTCCAACAAATAATCCGTCTCTTTCTTGCATTATATATGTTCTTTTCTTTTCTCTGCTGGATAATTCCTGGAAGCATAGAAACACACTGTTATTTCCCCTGTCTTCAAAGAAACAAAGCTACCCTTGAGCTTACCTCCCCTTTGAGCCACTTCTATAACATTTCTCTTCTTCCCTTTACAATAAATCTTTTTAAAGGCCCCAGCCTTTTTTTGAAACATTGATTTTAGAAAGAAAGGAAGGGATGCAGAGAGAGGCAAACATCGATTTGTTGTTTCACCCCTGTACGCGCTCATTGGTTGATTCTTGCGTGTGCCCTGACCAGGCATCAAACCCACAGCCTTGGCGTATGTGGGCGACCCTCTGAGTTATCTGGCCAGGGCTATGGTAGATTTTTAAAAATGTGTTTATAGCTGCTGTCTCCAATTTCCTCCCTCCCCTCCTTTGGGAAAACCACTCCAGTGGGATGTGGTGCCCTTCCTTCACCAACTTCTCTTACATGATGACTCACAGACCCCATGTTCCTGTCTCCGGTGGCCAGTTAGTTGTTCTCTATCCTTGTCTTAAATGACCGTCCGGCAGCTATTCAGATGTTGATCCCCTTCCCAGCTGGAGATCTATCTTCCCTAAGGCCTCTAAGTTGTGCTAAGCACCTACCTGTTTCTTTCCTACTGCTGCTCTGAGAACTCCTTCGCCGTATATTTGGTAAGTCTCTCTTCATGTTCCTAACTTTTATGTCAGAGCGCCCCAAAGCTCAGAGCTTGGACCTCTTCTAATTTTTTATTCCTATTACTCTCTAACTCCGAGCATTACGTTCATCAATAGGCTGATGACTTCAAATTCACACATAGAGTGTGGACCCACAGACTCTATATCCAGCTGCCTGCTTAGGTGTCTCCTAGTTGGATCCTTAAGAAACATAAACAGAGCTACCACTAAACTCTTGCCCTTCTCCACCATCACCGAGCTTCTCCACATCAGATAAGGCCAATCCATCCTTCCCGTGACTCAGGCCAAAGGCCTGGGGTCGACCCATGACTCTTTGTTTTCTTGAATGCCACCAGGAAGCTCTCAGCAAATTCCTTAGTCCACCTTTTCCAGCAATGACTTCCTGTCCCACTTACTGTAAGAGCCCACAGTGTGTTCAGGCCTCTCTGACCTCACCTGCTACTCGGCCCGGCTGCACTACCTTGGGCTCAAAGACGACGCGCCTTTTCCTCAAGGCCTTGCACGCACGTCCCTTCTGCCTGGCATTTTCTTACCCCGGCTCCGCCTCCAGTTCCTCACAGTCAGCCTGGACTTCCCCCCTGTTTCTACTCAAGAAGGTGCCCCTTTCTCAGTAAGGCTTTTCCTGGTAACCCTACTTAGGATTTCAATTCCACATTGCCCTCCCCAAGACCCCCCCTCAAAAAAGAATGCACATGTATCACACACACACAGACTTCTAGTCCTCTTTCCTCATTTAATTTTCTTCTCCCTAAGACTTACCACTCTCTAATATATTACATACTTAGGTTCTTCAATTGGTTTTCTTTTTTTCTTTTTTCTTTTCAGTTTTCTTGGCTATTGTCTGTCTCTCCCAACTGGAATGTAAATTCCATAAGGTCAAGAACTTCTGTCTAGTGCATGCACTGTTTTATTCCAATGCTTCCGCTGGTCTCTGGCACGTAGTAAGTGCTCAGTAAGTGTTTGTGGAATGAATGAATGGATGCCTGACTCTGTACTGGAATCCCCCACAAACTTTGGTAAAACAGGCTTTGAACCAATGGAATCATTCATGCCTCGCAGCAACTTTTAGCAGCAATTCACTCGTGATACGCTGATTGCACAAATTCCTAGCTTTCTTCTGAATTGACATGAGGCATCCAGTATATCCCATGCCCAATATTCCCCCTGTTTTTAGCTGATGAGGACAGTGAAGATGATTCCATAAGTCAAGCTGTTTCATCATTTTGCATGATTTGTCAACCATTCAGTATCATTCTTCTTATCAAACTAGTTGTCGCATAAGCACCAGTGGTATTATTTTCTCCCAACTCTTAAGTTTTTAAATCATTTCCGGTGTAACTCTACGCCTTCAACATTCTTGTGTTTGTTGCACTGATTGCATATGCTAAGTATGTGATAATATTCGTAAACCTGCAATGACTTCATGTTTCTGTGCAAACACAGCAAACTCACCACAAACCAGAAGGCGTCAGTTAGTGACCTCTGGATGAGTCAATTACAGATTAGACAACATGACATTTAATTTCTTAAAACTCATTGCCAGTATAGCCCTGGCCAGGTGGCTCAGTTGGTTGGAGCATCGTCACGTACACCCAAAGGTCGCAGGTCCAGCCCCCAGTCAGGGCGCATACCTCTGTTGTGAGTTTGATCCCCAGTCAGGGTGCATCCAGGAAGCAGCCAATCAATGTTTCCCTCTCACATCAACGTTTCTCTCTCCCTGTCTCTCTCTGTCTCTCCACCTTCCTCTCTTCCTAAAATCAATAAAACATATCCGTGGGTGAGGATTAAAAATTTTTTAAACTCATTGCCAATTTATAAAAAAATTGGATGATTTCACATGAAAATCCAGATTTCTGGTTTCTCTTAAGCAATCACACCTGCATCCCTTCTACTGCTCCCTGTAGACACGATGTAGATTCTCCCGTGTGCCACGGTCCCTGCACTTAGACTGGGCCTGTTTCAGGCAGTTTAGTTACCTGCCTGGTCCCTGTAGATGTTTGAGATGGACTCACACCCGAGGCGGGAACATGGCTTAGAGACTTGCGCAACCCTGTGAGCCCACTCATGTCTGCTAGGCAGGCAGACATGACATACTTATTCTGAAGCGTGCTCTTCTACCTCTGGACACGTATAATAGGAAACTTTACAAATTCAGTGGCTTCAGTAAATCCAGTACCAAAAGTAGTTTTGAAGAGTTCATTCATTCTGGTGCTTGTTTCTTGTTTGAGTCTTAATTTAAAAAGAGAATTCTTTGTTTTTTATTTAATCATCGTCTCTCTGGCTTTAAATAGGAGAGGGCAATGAGAAGGGAGGTCAGATGGCAAAGCATCCTCCCCCCCCTGTTTCTCTCGTTCTCCTGCCTGGGGTTCGTCGAGGACAGGGAGCCCTCAGCAGGGCAAACCACTCACTGTGTGAGCGACGGAGAAGGCCCTCTGGAGGGGTGACAGGAACTGAGCAAGGAGTCCGGTTAAACTGTGTGACCACTCGGGCGTGCGTTTATCACATTTCCTATCTACCCTATACTTCACCTAAAAGAAGACCTCTGTTAGCTGGGAAACAAACGCTCCGTCTCGACCTATGACTAGTACGTAGCCAAAGGAAAATGGGAAACGTCACTGAGGTTCTCTTCTAATTAACTTGGGTCAGAAGCAAAGAGGCAAGATGCACATGGCCGTGGGCTTGCCTGTGAACTCCGTGGGGACAGACAATGTGTCTTTTCCCTGCAGTGTTCTTAATGGCACGCTCAGGGCCTTGCAGAAAGTTGGAAGAATGAGGGAAATAGTGAATGGATGAGCTTGGATGTGGCGGTCCTTGTAGGGTGTCATGATCGCTGAGATTTGCTGGTGAAGCTGTCTTGCACATTGGTGTTTCTATTTCCATTATTAACATTGCCTGTCAAGGGACTTCACTCAGCCATGATTTCTTTTCCCTGAATATGATTCTTCTCAAGTTGGCTGAACTTGAAGCGCCATGTCGTCTCCTTTATTGACACTTGAACTTTCTTGGGCACAGAAAAAATGGGCATAAAATATATTTCTTTATTATCTAACATAATCTAAAATGTAATATATCATCTAAATTTATTTTAGTTCATGCCAAAAATTTGATTCAATTGGCCCCGTCTTCATTTTAGATGTCAGTCCTCGAACTTCAGCTCATTTGCTTCTAGGTGCTTTCTCCCTGCGTTGGCTTTGTCCAACAGCTCAATTCATCTTGTGCTGCTGCAGCGCAGTTCTGTGGCTTCTGCCTCGACCCAAGCCAGAGCTCCAGTTCCCCAGTTTGCATAGTGCACAGGCCAGCCCTCCTGAGCCCAGGCCAGAACTCCAGTTCCACAGTTTGCATTGTGCACAGGCCAGCCCTCCTGAGCTCTTGCCCTCTTGCCTCAAGATCTTGATGGTTCATCCTCCTCTTTCCTAAATGCCCTGTGTCTACACCGGACATCACTCTTCCCTGAACTCCTTACGTAACCCACCACCGCCATCCTTGCCTCATATTTCTCATGGATCCTCTCTAATGTCAAGCTCTGGAGCATCTCTTCTGTTTCCCTTTCCCAGGCCTGGCTGTGACCCCCTCGTACCTTGTCCCCAGGCATGGCTTCCTAACCCTTCCTGTTTCCAGTCACATCCCAGTCCATCCCATTTCTCTGCCAACAGAATAATCTAAAATAATCTATTTCATTGTCTACTCTGCCCTGCATACAGCCCCTATGATTCTGTTTGCCTGTGCTTGTTTTGTGTCTTCCTTGGCACTTCATCATACACAAGAAATACTTGCTTAATAAGTGAGTGCTTGGAATAAGGAAACTGTGTCCTAGGAATTCACCAAAGCTAAGCTGACTGTCCTTTGGCCTAGTACACAGAGACTGGCAGCTGATTCATAAATCTATTTAAAAAATGGAGAACTTGGCCAGACATATTTTCATATTGCAGCTGCAGATCAACAGAAAAAACAAAACCTTCTCATCTGGGCCTGTTTTCTTAAAATAGAGCAAATGTTACCTGCATCGTGGGCTTGCTGCAGATATTAAATGCGATGTTGTTAAGGTACCCAGCACAAGGCACAAGTTAGTGCAAATAAATACTAGTTGAATCCTAATTAAGAGGTGGGCTGAATGAATGAATTTGAACTGACATAATTAAAATGTAGGTATTTTATATGTCACAATTTACAAATTCAGAGTCAAAAAAATTTGGCACTAAGACCACTGTTAAGTGTGTTTGCATAAATGATCTCATTTATTCTCCAAAGTTAGACCTGTGATACAAGTAGCATTTTCTCCAATTTATACTTAAGTACAGCTGAGGAAAGCGAAAATGCCTTCTGTACACAAGATGCATTAATATGTTGGAACTGAGACTTTTTCTCTAAGAGTTCTAATTTCAGATCTCGTACTTTCCCCTAGCAACAGGCTCCTCATTTTTCTGACTAGTTTTTTCTTACTTTTTTTTTTTCGGTTTGTATTTTTAAAAGGTGTATGACTTTCCATTCCAAAATTTGATTCACACTCTTTGTCATGTAAGGTCTTCTATTTGCTTGTTTTAAAGTCTTTGCTTTTGTACCTGTATTCTGGGCGGTGGGGAGCGTCTCAGGTATCAGGTCAGCGGCTGCGGCAGCCTGTCCGTTCACAAAAGTCGGAATAAGCACTGTGTTTCCCACACAGGAAGTTGAGGTAAGTGGTGGACATTCACCTCAGCCCGCGTCTGTTGTGAGGACTGTTAGCGTGATGGGGTATAAAACGTCGGTGAATGTGTAGGGAGTTGCTATAAACAAAAGGTATACACATGCTCTACTTTTGAATTGCCATAGCCTGCATAGCGTGCTGAACTCAACTTTTCATGACTTAGAAACACCGCAGAGGTAACATTTGGATGTACTTGGCATTTTATGAAAATAAAATTCGCTGCCATGCACAGCCCTCTTCGTCCTTATACCCTCCCTGGCGATCATAGCTGGGATTAGCTTTTGTTATATCGCTGTCAGAAAGGGGTACAGGGATTGGCATTAAACGGGAGTCACATCTGTCTTGATGGGGCAGCAGCATATATACAGAGGCCTGTCATCCTTCATTCCGGTTATTAGAGTCTTCATTTCCAACCGATTCTTTCTCATGTTTGCTATCTTCATTTTTATGTCTTTATCTTTTAAAGTTCTCGCTGAGTTCAACCGCTCTTCCCCTAAGTTCCTTGAGCATCCTTGTAACCAGTGTTTTGAACTCTGCACCTAGTAGATTGCTCATCTCGATTCTGTTTAGTTCTTTTTCTGGGTTGGGCCATGTTTCTCAGTCTCCCCATCTTGGCCACCTCCCTGGGTTTGTTTCTGTGTTTTAGGTAGAGCTGCTATGTCTCCTGGTCTTGGCAGAGTGGCGTTATGTACTAGGGGTCCGTAGGACCCAGCGGTGTAGTCTCCTTGGCCACCTGAGCAGGTGCTGGGTGCTCCAGGAGTAGGTTGTGTGTGCCGTCTTGTCGCAGTCGAGCCTTGATTGCTGTTGGCCCACCAGGGGGAGGGGTCGACCCATAGGGAGGCTGGATGTGAGGACTGGCCGTGACTACAGCAAAGGAGCTGCAGTGCTTGCGCTGGCCTTGCAGAGCAGGGTTTGCCCTGGCGGGGCCCTGGAGCCTGCCGAGTCTCCTCTTTCTGTGTGTGGTTTGTGGGGGTGGCCGTGGGGTGCCCGGGTGTGGTCTGAAACTTGTCATCAGGTATGTTGGTTCTGGGGCTCCTTGGGAGGGGCTCTGATGCAGCCCAAGGTCAGCCGCTACCTGTGTCTGGCCCAGGACCACCTGGTATGAGGTACGAAGTGATCTGCGGGGGGTCACTGCTCATGCTGGGCTCGGAGGCGTCTTGGAGAGGCTGAACTGTGAACTGAGGTTGGCTGCCGCTTGTGCTAGACTTAGAACCTCTTGGCAAGAAGTGAAGGGCATGCCGAAGCCAGGTGTGGCTTGTCTCTGGTTTCTAAACCTTTGAGCAATTTTAGGAAAGTTCATAGCCAGGGCAGAGGTAAGCCATTTGCATGGAAGAGCCACTGGAAATGGCTTGGGTGGGCCAGCAGTTTGGGGTGGAGTCTCATGAAATCACGAGGGCGGGGCAAACAGCCTTACCCAGGTCAATGGAGACTCGGGTTCGGTGCCAGCCTGGGGTGGAGGGGGAGCTCAGCAAGGGAACAATGGCCTCTGCCAGCACTTCTGTCCGAGAGAAAGCTGCCCCTCACTGAGTAAAGCCCCATGTGGGCCCTTTGAGAGGACCACCTGGGACTCCAGCCTTCCTCTGCTTCACTCAGCCACAGTCCCCGCTGGTTTTCAGAGCCAGAATCTATGGCAACTTCTCTTCCAAGCACTGGAACCATGGCCTGGGGAGCCTAGGGTGGGGCAGGGACCACTTCGTTGTGGTTTTGATTTGCATTTTTCTAAAAACTAGTGAACATCTTTTCATGTGTCTGTTACACATCTGTATGTCTTCCTCAGAAAAATGTCTATGCAGATCCTCAGCCCAATTTTTAATTGAACTGTTTGGGGTTTTGTTGTTGTTGTTCAGCTGTATGAGTTCTTTATATATGTTGAATATTAACCCCTTATTGGAAGTACCATTCGCAAAAAGCTCCTTCCATTAGGTTGTTGCCTTTTGGTTATGCTGACAGTTTCCTTTGCTGTTTAGAAGGTCTTGGTTGGAAACATTTGCTTTGGTTTACCTTGCCTTTGAAGTCAAATTTACAAAAACACCTCTAAGACCAATATCCAGAAGCTTAGTGCTGACATTTTATTTTTGTATTTTACTTTATTTTTAATTTAAAAATCTAATTGGCTTTATTAAACAATTCATGAATCAGACAGCATCCCACCTAGCAAAAAGAAGGGAGCTCCTCTTTTTTGTATTTCATTGTTTAAAGTCTTACATTCCAGTCTTTAATCCGTTTTGAGCTAATTTCTGTGTATGGTGTAAGATAAGGGTCTAATTTCATTCTTTTACGTATAGCTGCCCAGTTCTTTTTCAACTTAAATTTTATTTTTCAATTAGAGTTGACATTCAGTGTTATTTTGTATTAGTTTCAGGTGTAGAGCTTAGTGGTTAGACAATCACATACTTTACAAAGCGATCCCCCCCGACCCCAAGTACTTCCAGTCCCCACCTGGCACTATACAGAGTTCTTACAACATTACTGAGTATATTCCCTATGCTCTGCTTCACATCCTACGGCTATTTTGTAACTACCAGTTTGTACTTTTTCATCATTTTAGGGTTTTTCATCCTGCCTCCCTCCCCCTGGCAAGCATCAGTCTGCTTCTGGATCTATGAGCCTGTTTTGGTTTTGTTTGTTCATTTACTTTGTTCTTTAGATTCCATATATACGTGAAATCGTATGGCATTTGTGTTTCTCTGACTGATTTGTTTTACTTAGCTTAATACACCCTAGGTCCAAGCACGCTGTCACAAATGGTAAGATTTCATTCTTTTTTATGGCCAGTGAATGTTTCACTTGTTTTTTACCCACTCATCTACGGATGAGCACTTGGGTTGCTTCCATATTCCAGCTCTTATAAATAATGCTGCAATGAACATAAGGGCGCATATATTTTTTTTGCATTAGTGTTTTGGGTTTCTTCGGATATATTCCCAGAAATGGAATCACTGCATCATGAGGCAGTTCCGCTTTTAATTTTTTGAGGTAACTGTATACTTTTCCGCAGCGGCTGCCCCAGTCTGCATTCCCACCCACAGTGCACGACAGTTCCCTTTCCTCCACACCCTCGCCGGCGCTGCTTGTTTGTGGACTTATTGATGACAGCCATTCTGACAGGTGTGAGGTGATAGCTCATTGTGGTTTTAATTTGCATTTCCCTGATGATTAGTGAAGTTGGGCATCTTTTTATATGTCTATTAACCACCTGTACGTCCTCTTTGGAGAATTGTCGATTCAGGTCTTATGTCCATATTTTAAATGAGAATTTTAACTTTATTCTTTTTCTGGAGTTGAGTTGTCTGAGTTCTTGATTAATTTTAGATATTAACTCCCTATCGGATATATCATTGGCAAATATGTTCTTCCATTCAGTACATTGCCTTTTCATTTTGTTAATGGGTTCCTTTGCTATGCAAAAATGTTTGGTTTGATGTAGCCCCATTTATTTATTTTTTGTTTCCCTTGCTCAAAGAGGCATATCATTAAAAATATTGCTATGAGAAATGTCAGAGATTTGAATGCCTATGCTTTCTTCTAGGAGTTTTATGGTTTCAAATCATACATTTAAGTCTATGATCTATTTTGAATTTATTCTCATATATGGTATAAGAAGGCAGTGTAGTTTTATTTTTTGCATGTATCTGTCCATGTTTTAATATCATTTATTGAACAGACTGTATTTACCTCATTGTATGTTCCCGCCTTCTTTGTCATATATTAATTGACCATCTGGGATGGATGGGCTTATTTCTGAGCTCTTTACTCTGTTCCATTGGTCTGTGTGTCTGGTTTTATGCCAGGACCATGCTGTTTGATTATGGCTGTCCAGTGTTTCCAACACTGTTTATTGAAGAGACTCTTCTTTATCTATTGTGTACTTTTGATATCTTTTTTATAAATCGGTTGCCTATATATGTGTTAGGTTTATTTTGAGTCTGTTGGTCTGTGAGTCTGTTTTCCTGCCAATACCATACTGTTACGATTGCTATAACTTTGCAGTATAGTTTGAGATTGGAGTGTATGACACCTCCAGAATTTTTCTTTCTCCTCAGGATTTAAAGGACAATTCTTGATCAGCGCCAGTTTCAAGTGTGTATGACCCATGCAGTTTCACAGGGTTGTGTGCTCAGAAGGTCTGTACACTTGGTTTAATGCTGTGCTTATGAACAAAGGAGTCCTCATTTTGGCTTTGCACTGGGATCCACAAGTTATGTTGCTGGATTTGTTCTTGATTCTAGGAGAATGATTCAGATTTATAGAAATGAGGAGTGGGGAGAACAGGCAACAAGAGAGAGAGTGATTCTGTTAGGCATAATGAGAAGTGCGTAGGGATGTTAGAGGGTTGACAGACCAGCTCAAAAACACCAGAGGACTTACGTTGTTAGAATGAAGCTTGGAAGATGAATCAAGGCAGAGTTTGGATACTATCCTGGAAGTGATGAGTGATCTCAGATGAGTAGTGAGCAGAAGGATGGTGGGAAGTGTAGCTTTATGGAGGCTAGCGTGGTGGTAGTGTGCAGGATGGATTTAGTAGCAGTGAGGTGGGAAGCTGATCCAGAGCCCAGGGGTATAATAATCAGGGCTTAAATAATGTAGAAGAGGCATTGAAAGCAGAACATTGAGGAAAAACTATGAAGGGAAAGCAGATGCAATTTTGACCACATGTAGGAGTCAAGAAAAGATCAGGAGCCCAGGAGTCCCCCAGGAAGTCCCAGGCCAACCACGCCCTCCTGGCTGCATCAAGGAAGTAGGGGATGCGGTGCAGTAGCTTATTTGTCAGAGGAAAGATGAGTTCAGTTGCAGGTATTTAATGTGACAGCCGGATTTCACAATAAAATGGTTCATTTTGCAACCAAATAAAAATAATTGCTCATGGAAACAAGAGTGTGAGAACAAGGATGGTTACGTGTGTCAAATGTTGGATAAAGGCAAGGACGTTGAAGACTGAGTCAAGTTTTTTTTGGTCACAGCTTTAGAAGAGCAACCTAATAAAGACTGCATGGGAGCTGGGGGAATTAGGTGGCATTTCCTAAATTCATCATCTCTCTTCTGCAAACTCAGTTCCGCATGTGGATGGTACAGTCCCGTCTCATTGGATGGCACGCAGAGTTACCATGCAGAGGTGGGGTCATCTCTGACGACTTCTCCTATAGTCAGTCCTTTTCTTCATCGGTATTCAACCAGCTCTGTCTCTCGTTCTTTCTGCCTCTGCCAAGTGTCCCTTGAATCCACCCACCTCTCTTTGTCCCGTCACTGCTTAATGCCCCCTTTTACAACACTGAAGGCAAAGCCCCTGGAACGGTCTGACCCTCCTCCTCCCCACCCATCCCGACCCTCACCATTTCTCTTTGGAAGTAGAGAGAGTTTTCTAAAATACAGCCCGATTGGGTCACTTTCTGCCAAAGACCGTTATAAGTGGTGGCCCCTCAAAAGGTCTTGAAGTCCTAACTCGCGGTGCCTGTGGATATTACCTTATTTAGGCATGTGATCATCTTGCAGATGAGCTCATCACAGGAAGATGAGCTCATTAGGGCAAACCCTGCAGATGTGCTCGTTAGGGGAAATGGATACAGCCAAGGATACCAAAGTTTGCCCTGAACCACCAGAAGCTAGAGGACAGGCATGAAGAGGATTCTCCCTCTCAGCCCTTCAAAGGAACCAAGCCTGCCAAGGTTCTATTTTGAATCAAGTAGGTCGTCGGCAGAACCATGAGACTCTACATTTATGTTTAATAAACTCACTTTAAACAACCCAACTTGGGCACTTTGTTACTGCGGCCCTGGGAAATTAACACACACCCTGAAATGGCCCTGTCCGCCTCCCCACCCCGCCCTGGTGCTTTTAGACGGAAGTCCAAACTCCTTAACACAGCACGAAGACCCACCATGATCTGGTCTCTGCTAAAGTCTCCAGGCTTTTCTCTGTTTTCCTTTTGGGCCCCTCCCCCACCCTCTCTACCCCCTCTCTTGTACTCTTCACCGCAGGAGCGGTGGATGGATGGATGGGCTTTGTCCGGTTCTTTCTGTGTCTTGCTTTCCCTCACCTCTGATCGTTTGTGTATGCCATTCCCTAGTGGTTAGAGTACATTTCTTTTTATCTCAGCCTTCAAAACTCTCAGCTTAGTTCTCTTCATTCATTTATTCAACACACGCAGTTTGTATTTACTATTATATTAGTTTCAGGCGCACGGCATGTGATGGGACATTTATATAACTTACAGGGTGATGCCCTGATAAGTCTAGTACCCGCCTGGCACCATACAGAGTTATCACAATATTCTTCACCCTGTTCTCTGTGCTTTGCTTTACCTCCCCATGACTATTCTGTAATGGCCGGGTGGTACTTCTCAATTCCGTCAGCTTTCTCACCAAGACCCCAACGCCCCTCCCCACTGGCAACCATCAGTTTGTTCTCTCTACCTCTGAGTCTGTTTCTGTCTTGTTTGTTCATTAATTTTGTTTCCTAGGTTCTACATGTAAGTGAAATCTTATGGTATTTGTCTTTATCTGACTGACTTATTTCATTTACCATAATAACTTCTAGGTCCATCCATGTCATTGCAAATGATAAGATTTCATTCTTTTTTATGGCTAAGTAATATTCCATTTTATATATATTCCACTTCTTCTTTATCCAGTCATCTACCAATGGTTACTTCCATATCTTGGCTATTGTAAATGATGCTGCAATCAACATAGGTGCATATATCTTTTCAAATTAGTGGTTTGATTTCTTTGGATAAATACCCAGAAGTGGAATTGTTGGGTCATATGGTAGCTCTGTTTTTAATTTTTGAGGAACCTCCATTCTGTCATGTTACTTTATACTAAAACTATAGTACAAGGCTATAGTAATCAAAACAGCATGGTACTGGCATAAAAACAGACACATAAATCAATAGAGCAGAATAGAGAGCCCAGAAATAAACTTACACCTATATAGTGAATTAATCTGCTAAAGAGGCAAAGGTACAATGGAGTAAAGACAGTGTCTTTAATAAATGGTGTAGGGAATATTCAACGAATAGTTTTGAAATGCCAGGTACAGTGTTTAGAAGTAACAAAACAAAAAGAGCCCTTCTCCTCATGGGATTCCCAGGCCAGCAGAAGAAACCAGTAGCCCATGACGCAACAGGAGACAAGTGATATCAGCAGAATGTTGAAGGCCATACAATTGATGGGGTACGCAAAGTGCCTAAGGATGCACAACAGTGCTGAATACCAAGCCTGTAACAAGAGAAGCCAACAAGAAGCAGTTCAGACCCCCCACAGATGCTCAGCCAAGCTCAGAACCCTGGGCCGTGGCATATCCCCCTGAAGGCAGGGGTGCAGGGCGGAGCTGAGAAACAGAGGGTTGGTACAGAGTTTCTATAAGGAGCAGCGAGCTATTTCTTACCTCATCCTGCCCCCACCTTGCTATAAAAAAAAAGGAAGACTCAGAAAAAGAGTTTTTGGCTATTAAAAATGAGAGGAGAAATAAAATAGCCAACAGAAGTTTTTTTTTGGGGGGGGGTTGAAAAACCTGAACAGGAAAGCCAAGAGGCAGAAAACAGGAGGAAAAAAAATAAATGAAAATTAGAGGATCAGTCCAGAAGACCCAAGAACTATGTGTAGTCTCAAGGAAAGAGGCCACAGACAACAAAGGAAAGTTGTGGTGTGGGGGAGAGAGAAACACTTCTCAGAACTGAACTATTTTAGTCTCTAGATCAAGAGATCACTGACTCCCTCACACAATGGTTGAAAACAGACCGAAGACCTACTCTCAGACATATAAAATTTCAGAATGCCAAGCATAAATATTTCTAGACATTTTTAAAAACGACATGCAAAAGACCAGAAATCGGAATGGTACCAGACCTCTCAACAGCAACCCTGGAACCTACAACGTGTTGGAACAATTCTTTTCAGAATTTTGAGAGAAATGATTTCCAGTATGTACATCCCGTTTTCAACTGCAAACTATCTCAAAAATGTTATGTCCCAAGAAATCTTTCCCAGGCGTCGGCTGGAGGATGTGCTTAGTAAAACAAGGAAGTAGACCCAGAAAGTTGAAGAGGTGTGGACCAGAAACAGGAGATCCAACCTATAAGGAGGAGAAGGGGATCCCCAGGATGATGGGGAAGGGAGGTTTCTAGAAGGTCATTGGGCAACAGGGCAGAGAGGAGGGTGAAGGACTGCAGGAAGGAGCCCTCCAAAAGGGGGAAAAGAAAGAAATGATTTCATTTTCTAAAAAGAAATGTTCATTTCCTGATTTTTAAACATTTTATTTCTGTTGGAGTGTTCGATACAGAATTAGTAATAGGTACGTAGAAACCGAGGCAAGGGGAAAAGATGCTATAGGAAAATGCAGACAGCGCTGGAACTATTATAACTCGGCTGTGCATATGGACACAGTCCTTGTAAAAACTGAGTGTAAATTGAACTGAAAAGACGTATTAACTTGTTTTAGAGGATGGTGGGAGGGTTAGTGCGTGCATGTCGGCAGCGTGTGAAGTAAAAATACATCTGATCCTGAACAGGCAACATAGTATGAACATAGCATCTAAAAATACAGAGTAGACAAAGAAAAAGCTAACACTTGACAGTAACTGTTTCTGGAGACCTGGAATTGCAGGTAGAGAGGGCGTATCTCCGTGTGTCTCAGGTGAACCCGAGGTAATATTTGACTTCTGAAGCTATGTACACGTATTACTGTGATTAAAAATTAAAGAAAACATATATCCACACAGAAACGTGTCCACAGATATTAATGGCAACATTATTTATAGTCCAAAGAGGAGAAACAAATGTCTATTGACTAATGAATGAATAAATAAAATGTGGTATATGTTGTACATGTGAGAGAATAGTATTCTTCTGTAGGAAAAGATCAAGCATCGTACACAACTAGCTACTTTTACTTACACAGAATATTTTCAAGGCTCATCCATGTTGTAGCATGTGTTCAGAACAGGCTTATCTACGGGGAGACCAAATCGATTAGTAGCTGGGGGTTCGGGAGGTGGGGATAACTGAGGAATAACTACAAATGGGTACAAGCTTTCTTCTGGGGAAGATGAAAATATTCTATAATCATAGAGTGTTATACTTGCTCAACTCTATCGATATACCAAAATGCGCTGGGTTTTGAACAATGAATTTTATAGTATGAGAATCACACCATTATTTTAAAATTAAAGGGAGCCCTGGCTGGTGTGACTCCGTGGATTGAGCGCCAGCCTGCGCACCAAAGGGTCACAGGTTCAATTCCTAGTCAGGACACACGCCCGGGTTGCAGGCCAGGTCCCCAGTGGGAGGCGTGCGAAAGGCAACCACATGTTGATGTTTCGCTCCCTCTCTTTCTCCCTCCCTTCCCCTCTCTCTAAAAATAAATAAATAAATCTTTAAAATTAAAGGGGGGAAAACCCCAATTCATAGTGACGTCGTGAGGAATAAATGAAATACTGCGTGCGAAGGGGCTAGTCCTAAGCCTGGCATAAATACTAAACACAAATGAACACGTGTGTACCATTTACTGTGTGCCAGGCACCCTTTGGGCTTTCCGACACGTCTCCATTCACTGACCTCTCACGGCAGCTGAGTGAAATAGAGGCTATACTTAGCTCCCCTTTCTAGGTGAGGAAACTGAGGCTGGGGGAGTCACACGCTTTGCCCAAGCCCATGCAACCAGGGAGCAGTTGAGCCGGGCTGTAGCCCCACAACTGGCTTGGCACCTTTCCTCCTAACCCTCCACGGTGCTGCCCCCCTGGCACGCCTCCCCGCCCCCACGTCTGCGTCAGCGCGGGGTGTCGGTCCCCACAGGCCCTGCACGCCCGCCGTGGCCCTGCGGACCCCTTGCCTGCGGACTTGTCTGGGTCCTCGGCCGCAGTGGACGCTCCACAAAGGTAGGGACTGTGCTCCTCTCAGTGACTGTCATTCCACGCACCTCAGACGGGGAGGGGCAAGCAGCAGAATGAAGTAGCAGTATTTTTCCTCTGTGTAAACCTCATGAGTCAATGAAGGAGAAGTGGCGGAGCGTAAGCGATGAGAGATTCTAGAAAACTATGAGATCGCTGATGGAGCGAGGCACCTAAGGGAGCAGAAGATGGAAGGGTAAGATTGTGATGGGAAACCGTCGGCCTGGAGGAGATGGGAGACCAGCTCCTTCAAGACCGAAGGAGAGGAGGAAATGACACATCCTGTGAGAGCAGAGGCGGCTAGGTGAGGAAGCTCACACCAGATGACTTGAACATCCCGATAAATAAGGGGCAGGAATCTTGGGCCAGGGAAGGATGCAGGAGAGGGTGGAGGAGAGGAAGGCAAGAACTCGGGGGTCTCCGCAATACGATCATGAATAATAGGAGGGACCCAGAAAGAAAGCACAGACACACAGAATTGTATATACATTTTAGGGACCCATGGGCCCTGGGTTGAGCATGCCTCTCTCAGTACTCAACGGAGTCGAATGCAAGTACTTCTGAGATGTGAGTTGAAGGCAAGCACCTCGAATGTACGGCATTGCAAGTCTGCATTTCTGGGAGGGCAGTAGCTGACGCGGTGGCAGGGCCTGGGCTCGGGGGTTCAGAGCAGTGGCAGGGAGAAGCCGGCGGCGGGGGGACAGCGAGTGGGGAGGGAGAGCAAAGTATCAGCCAGTGAAGGAGCGGCAGAGGCGGCGGGGGCGGGGGGGGGGCGCATACAGAGGGTGGGGCGTAGGAGGTGGGAGCAGGGCCCTGTGGGGGCAGGTCATCCTGCGTATGTCGTCTGCAGAGAAGATAAAAATAATACGAAAACCCAAAGTTTATCAGCATGATGCCCAAGGGACTCTAAACATTGATAGGAGTGAACTGCTCCTCTTTGAAAAAGCCTGGGCCCGCCACCTAAAGAAGTTGCCCGCTTCTGGGTAGGTTTCTGTCACCGAGGGACGGGGGGAGGAGACAAAGTCGGAGGGAGTGGTCCAGGATGTGGGTGAGGTGGCTGCGAGGTGCGGAGCCAAAGCTGAGCAGCGCTGTGGCAGAAAAAGGCTCCTTCGGCCCGGGGTGTAGGCGGCACGGCTCGGTGGCTTTCATCCACAATCTCGATGTCATCTGAAATCCTATACTCCTCACGACAGTGTTTCGCCGCCTTCAGAAGTCAGCTTCCCCAGACCTGCACTTTGTTCCACCGCTCATTCATCTGCCAGGTCCTGGGCTCCTTGAGGGCAGGGACTGGGTCCTGTTCATTTCTGAATCGCCGGGACCTGCAGACAGGTGCCCGGCACCGGCAGACCCAGTGGCGAGGACACCTCGCCCTTCAGGACAGGTGTCTCAGGACTCGGCCCGACGGCACAGGCTGCCGGACGCTGCTGCTTTCCTGCCGCCGCGGCGTGAGGGGTTACCGCCAGGGCCTCCTCCCTCCTGAAGTCCCAGGCGTGCAGAACCGGATATTTTTTTAGGGAGATCCACAGTCACTTCACAATTTTTTTTTTAATCGAAAAAACCATCGAGACATTGTCCGTGGAGCCCTGAGTGATGACCGCCTCCACCTGCGCGGACGCCACCAGCATCTGGCCATGTCGTGATGACCTCGGTCCTGTCATAGGGTGGGTGGACATTTCTCTGGTGTCCCAGGAGAATTTAGGTGCTTCTGGAAACCCCTCAGCAACCTACTACTGGGGAGGAATATGCAGTGGAGGAAACAGGGTTCGAGCAGCAGCTTCTCTGGAGAGGCACACAAGGGCTGACCGTTCTCTGTGAGGTGAACCACTTCAAAAAGGCACCGAGTCTCCTCCGTCTCTCCCTGGGCTTCTGCCCGTCCCCAGGGTGGCCCCTGCGGGGTTCTGACTAAGGAGCTGCCACCACTGCCTAACAGCCCATCTAAGCGCGCCAGCTTGGTTTACATTTGAGGTCAGAAGCAGGACCTTTCTAGAGGAAAACTTCCAGAAGCAAGAGAAGTGGGAAGGCAGTGCCCCAACCAGTGTGCCCACTGGCTGAGGTCCCAGCCTCCTAGGCAGGACAGAAGCCCCTGGAACAATCAAGCACCTTCCTGCGGCACCGCTGTGCATGCTGCTTCCTCAGGGCAGCCCAGGCTGGCTGCCGGGGCCACGTGGTCCCCAGGCCCCACGGGGGCCGTGCCAAGCGAGCGCCACTCCCCCTTCACGACCCCTGCGGGGCTCTGAGCCCTGGGGCGCTTAACATTTGAGGACGGACATCGGACCTCAAGACAGGCACCCGGGGTCTGGGCACAGAATAGCGTTTTTTTATTCCATGGCTAATTTTATTCCACGTGCCTTCAAAAAATAAGCGTGGTCCGCGTGAAGGAAGGCAGCTGCCCGCTTCAGCTCAGCGGGTGCCTCAGCGGTCCACGGCTGCTCCTTATAGGAAACGTCTGAATAATTGAACTCGTTAATTGGGTTAAAGAGATCCTCGGCCTATGGCTGTTCTATAAATAAAAGAATGAGTAAATAATATAGTGACCTTGACGTTCCAGCCCTCCTCCTTAAAGAGGTCATTTTGTTTTGTTTGCACCCATAAGATCATTGTTCGGGGGTTCGCAGGCGTCTGGCTCAGGCTGGGGCGGGCTTGGCCCGGGGCGCCCCGTTTGGTCTGTGGCAGGTGTCCTCCTACTTTCCCCTTGGCTCTTTCACTACAAGTGAATAATTTGTTTATCTTCGCTGTCAGTCGCCAGAAACCTGGGCTTTGCATGTGCAGCTGGGGGCAGAGAAAGAAGGCCAGGTAGCTGGCTGGCCTCCGCTCCTTATCTGAAATCAGGCAGGTTTAAGCAGCCTAACAGAACGGCCAGAGGAGAGAGAAGAAAAAAAAATGAAGGAAGAGAAAAATGCTTATGAAGAGGAAGTGGTAAGAGGCTTCTAAGTGTGACCTGTGCTGTCAGGTGATTTTTGTGGGGGAGGGGACAAGGAAAAAAATTTAAGTAAAAATGTCCTTATAAAGACAAAACCTATTTTCTTTTCTTGGCTGACGATTTGTCATTTTAGTCACTTCCTGCCTTGTGACCACACACTTGGGTTGACAAAGTTCTGCAAATCAGAAAGGCGTTTCTGGTCACCGGCCAGTACCGCTGACGACGGTTTTAATACAAGGTAACTTTTCTGAGTCTTTTTGTCATTTCTAAGTGCTCGGGATGCTTTGCCTGGTGGGGGGCTCTGTGCCTGCGGGTGTCATGTCTTCAGGGGACAGAGCTCTGGGCACCTGGCACCTGAGCCCTTGGGGAGCCCTGCCGTCATTGAACTGCTCTGCAAGGCTGTGGCAGTCCTCAGTGGGACCCCTCAGCTCTCGGGACGGTGTCTCCGCTTACCCGCTGTTAGCACCCCTCAAAATTACGATTTTTTTTCCCTTTTAAACCAAACCATGTTGTGATTTATCTCTATGGCTTTATTTCAAGGAGGCTATTGACTGTGATTTTTGTCTACTTCAAACCATTTTCAGGGAAGTGCATATTGATCATTCAGGTTGTGCCTAATGGGGGTGGTTTAATTTTAGCTCCTGTGGTTCTATATTTCTAAAAAATCTTTACAATTGTTTAGTGGATATATTAACATCTTGAGTCACATGTTGGTGCGTTACGGGTTATTTGTGGGGTTTTGGTGCCCACAGTTTTTAACGGGTGTGTTTCATAACCACATGGAATTAGAGGGCACCTCTTCGCATTTATTCTCTAAAAAGGAAGGCAGTTGTGCCCCTTAACTGTGCTTGTTCATAGACCTGTCTCAACTGTTTGTTATGCTTATGACCGTACCAAGGGCCGTGAAATTTTGGATGAAAGTTTTCTGTCTACAACGGAAATTCTTGTGAAGCTGCTGGGGCATATTTATTCCAGGGACTCTGTTGAGACACAGACTTTGGCTCTTGTGGCGTCGGCCTTTCCTGCGTTATCATTATGACAGGGGACACCCAGAAAAGCCATTCAGACTGGAAGTGGATTCCAGTATCAGCATCCTTAGCAAGACCTAATCTTTTTAAATCAAGTGTAGCAACTTGTTTCCTAAAATTGTTCCCTCAGGACACCTTTTTTTAAAAAGCATTAAACAAAGGCGTTCTAGCCACACGCCTTTTGATGTTCCCTTTATGTACGTTTTTCCTAATTGGTTTCGATTCTAATAAAAGTGGGTAGAATACTGGCGCAGACAGCTTCGAACGAAAGCATCCGCTTGCAGATACATGGGAATCTCTGGACACTGGGAAGGGGGCTCTCAGCCTGGTCTCACACATCTCGCTTGGAAAAAATGTGGGAATGGGAGAGGCAGCCTGGAAGCCTCGGGGAGAACAAATTTAAAAATACGCTGCGTGTTGTTTTAAGTAAAAACATTAATGAGAATAAAATCGATGAGGGCGAAAAAGGACGTCAGCATTTTCCTTACGTTGGGAGGGACTAAGAGGGAATACGAAGACGTTAATTCCAAGGAGCAAAAAGTCTCTTGATTTAAATGAAATGGGGCTTGCGAAAGCAGCACGCCGATGTGTTTAAGATACCGATTCCCCTTCGGTCCAGCTCCCTGCCCGTAGCGCCAGGGAGGAACCTTCTGGTCTTGCCTGTGGACAAGCGTGGCGGCGGTGGCGGGTTGGAGCAGCGCCTGTGGGGATGTCTCATTCGCAGCCTCAGGGATGCTTTTCTTTGCTTCGTCACATTTAAAATTTTGTCCCTTTTGTAAATTATGCCTTGAAACAGGTAGTCATGTGGAAAACAATTTCTGTGTTTTAACATCGTTTGTAATTCTCTTTCTACACCCCGTGGGGATGGGGAGGCTAACAAGTAAAGGCTGTGCAAATGGAACTAAGTTAGAGGGAACAGGACAAGTAATAACAACACTGAAGATTTATAATTACTCTGTGCAGCTGCTCTTCATGCATGATGCCATGTAGCCCTCTTTATTGACGTGGGAAGGGGCTTCGATCTTTGCAGGAACTGGCCCACGGTTACAGGGCAGTTGGGGGGGCAGCAGGTAGCCAGGATTTCGGGGTCCATGCTGCCTCTACGCCTGTGCATCTAGTCCAGGTCTTCTCTGCCACACCGGTACACTGTCTTCCAGGATGTCGGTAAATAAAGGCTTTAATTTCTGAATCTAACTGAAGAGATCTGAGCGCCCCGAGCTTTAAGAGGGAGGGAAGGGAACTGGAGATGAGAGAAGGCGGAGAGATTGAGAGAGAGGGGATGAGAGAGGGCAGAGAAGGGGCAGAGAAAGGAAAAAGGGAAGAAAAACATTGCAAGAAGCCAGAAATATTTTTATTTGTATAATAAAAGATACCATTGCAGGTTTCATGTAATGGTAGCATGAAGGATTTTCTTTTAATTAATGTACAATTTTACTGAAGAATTATATGCCTTCATGAACTTGCTCAACCACTTCCCCTGTGTATTTCTTGTCATTTCCTTCTGCCTGGCTGACTCTGAGGTCCCTTAGGCACGTCTTGGGTACACAGGCGCACAAGGGCCAGGAAGTCCTTTGCTCTTTCACTTTTTTTTTTTTTTTTTTAGCTGCAACGGTTTCTCCAATTGCTTTCTTCTTTATTTGTAAGATCCCTGGTTATTTTTCCAGGTCCTGCCCAGAAGCATGCCCTCAGGGAGGTTTTTTCCCTACTGGACTCCACTCCTACTTTTCTTGCACAAAGTGTCTTCTAGGCTTTTTTGCTTAATGCGTTGATGTGGCAGGGAGGGCAGCGGTAACAATATTGTTTTATTCTCAAGTCCTTATTTGCTGACAGCGTGAGCTCCTTCTCTTGTCCCTCCTAACACACATAGGTGTTAATGATATTTATCAAATTGCAAATTTGTCAGAAGTATTTTCCTCTCAGTGCCTTAGATATTCATGGGCTCTTCTTCTTTGGTGTCACTTAATGACTTAATATTCACTGAGCTCCCCCAGTGACTGCTATAAAAAGAGATACAACAATTATATAATATTTTGCATTCTCCCATCCCTCCTTCTTGCCAAAGCGTTCTTCTTTACTTTAGCCTCAGAGCGCTAAATGGACGCCGGCTTCAAGGAATTTAAGAAATCATCCACTGACCATTGCAGACAGGCAAAATCATAATCGCGTTATTTTAGTCTATGTACATTCATCGAGCTAACACTTAGCTCCCCGTATCAGAACTGTGTCCTTGATCACAGGCTACTTTGGTGACATAGAACGAAGCGCCACGTAGCATTAACTTTTACTCACTTTGGATTCTCAGAACATGCTCAAGTCAACTTCCTGTTACCTGAAGAGGAGAGGCCCTTCTGTATGTCTATAGGAGAGATAGCAAACAGGTTTTAAAATGAGGTTAGGTAAAATGAATTAAGAAACTTTCCCATAAGATGATAGTTACGAAGTTAAAAAAATGTATCAAGTAAGATTATAAAAGCGTTGGATTTACGGCTAACAGCAGATTTTACAGAAGAGTAACATGATGTAGATTACTGTTTCGTAGATTATTTTTAGATTTGTTGGTTTGTTTGGTAGTTGTCTTCCTAGGTTTTGGTTTTTTGTTTTTGTCGGTCGTTGCTCTACTCCCAGACATCATCCGATGAAACGACGCTATTCCATCTGCACAGGGGACCCTGCAGAAATGAAAGCAGGGAATTAGAGTTCACCAAAACATAACGCTAACCCGTGCCAGCAGATTTCAAGAGTTTTGAGCTCCCCGGTGTCGCCAGGTCGCAGCGCACTTCTTCGACCAGAAGCCGTGCTGTTTCACGTGGTTTTCCTTTCCAAGTTCTGAGAAGCTGCCACCCGACTAGGTGTCCGTCTTCCAGGGGTGTCTCCTCACAGCAGCGGTCACCCTGGGCTCCCCAGGTGGCATTGCCCGCTTGCTTTCCTCTTTCCCTCTGGATTCAGCTTCCTTACGCTATTGACCGTCCTTGTTGTTTTCGATTTGACACTCTCGGTCATTACACAGTGTCCCCAGTGATTTCATAGACACTCCGTCTTGTGAGACACTGGAAGCCACAGGGCACGGAGGGGAGACTTTCACTCTGTCAGCTTAATACTAACATCTAATATTGGGCTGGCCCAAGAGTCCGTATGGTTTTTTCCATAAAGTAAAAGACACATTTTTCATTTTCACCAATAGCTTTATTGATTTGGATATTTTGAGTCTGTCAGCTGTCTCCTGCTATTGGCTTCTAGTGGGTAGAGGCCAGGGGTGCTGCTCAACATCTTCAATGCATAAGAGAGCCCACAGCAAAGAAGTATCTGGCCAAAGTGTCAATAGTGCCGAGAAACTTCAAGAACCACTTCTGACACATTCGATCAGTCACAGCACCTTCTCCATACACTGCACAAATCTTTTTTTGCATTTTGGTTGCATTTTTACCTTTCTTGAAGTGATAAAGCATAATATGCAAAAAATGTGTATTTTCTTCCATCTTCAATATGAAAATGGCTGCACAAAAATTCACCAATTTTGATAAGTATTTTTTAAAATGCATGCTGATATGACAGTTGTCACAATACAATCTAATGAAATTATTTTGAATGAAGTTCCAGACAACTAAGCACTGCTAGAGCCATTGAATGGAAAAAAAACTAAATGAACTTTTTGGTCAACCCAATACATATGTACTACTCACTTTGAATTGAGTATTTTGTAAGCATTTTAACCCTATTAATGCATTTTGTCACCACAACAATCCTGTGAGGTGGTGACTAGTGTTATTTTCAGATCTGAAGGCTAGGGAATTCATTCAAATATTTCATTACTTTGGTTTGGTTCAATCGAATCAGCTTTGCACTAACTGCTGAATTCCAGGGGAAGCCTCTGGAGTGAACAGGCAGCGGGCTGTGGGGCTTCTTTATGCCTAAGCCCTTGAGTTGAACTTAAATAACCATTATTTATCCCACATAAATGCATCTGTATTATAATTGTTTTTATTAAACAGTCTGTTCTTTATCATCACCATCATCATCATCATCAGTATTTATTCAGCCCACTTGGCCATTGTCTGAACACATGTCTGAACAGAACACATGTCTGTTCACTTGGCCATTTGGTTTTCACCAATTTATAAGCCTCTGTGTGGGTCACAAAATATATAATCTCTAACCTCAAAAGCTTTTAAAAGTCACCACCAGGCTAGAAGGCTGGAACACTTTTAGTCTAATAGCATTCACATTTTGTAATTGTTGTGACTGACAGGAATAAAGTACACAATTTAGTATTAGGACCCAAACACCCATGTCTATAACTAAATAGTAAAGGCCAAACAGAAGGATTCTGAAAACTGCAAAAGGCTGAACGGTTGTCTTCACTGGAAGTTGAAGTAGAGAGGTAGAAAGGGAACCGCTTACTGAGTTAAAATAAGTTTTGCTCAACTTCAGAGCCATGCCTGCATCTGCCCCTCTTGCAAGTTATAAAGGGGCTTGTTTCTCAGATACGGTTCGTTGTTTTCCCTGGCAGCAAGAATAGCTAAGATGTGAAATTGAGGAACTTGGCGAAGCCACAGGTCTGTAGTTGCAGCGTCGATTCTTGTTTTAGTCCAGCTCCACTTACAGGGATGGATATTCTCTCTCTCTCTCTCTCTCTCTCTCTCACACACACACACACACACACCCACCCTTGAGTGGCTGAGCTAAAATGTCAACAAGATTATGTTCTCCACAGGCAGAAAGGCCAAGACACCAAATTCAGCAGGCAAATTAATTATGCATGTGAGTTGCAATCTCCCTGATAATTTGTTTTCTTTTTTTCTCTGGTTGCATTTTCAAGAGGGAAGTGAACTAATGGAATAATTGCTTTGCATTTAAACAATACCCTGCATTTGGGTCCCACAGTCTTGTAGTTATCACTAAAAAAATTTACCCAAACTGAGTGTCCAAATGCATGAAGTAAAGAGATGCACAAGTGTATTTGAATAAAACATGCTTCTTCGTTGTCATCATTCCTTCGGCAAAATGTGGAATTCAGGCTGCGTCTTTGTTGGCCTCAGGGGTAGCATTTTAAAACGTGGACCCCTGGCGCCTCCGTGGCAGGCCCCGCTCACAGTGCCTGCCGCAGGAGGCCCGGTGAAGAAGAGCGGCCCGGGCGTGCCTCGCGGAGGCCGCGCGGTAGCAGGGCAAAGTGGAAGTAGGAAAAAAAAGGGGAAACACGTGTGCAAGTTTGCCCAACGATCCCCCTTCTGTCATTTGAAAAAGATGCAATGAACTTCCCTGTCATTGCCAATGCTTTATACACAAACATTTAACATTTTTCCCTTGGGAACGATGAAATATTGTGGGCAACTCGGGGGCATTTGTCAGATTTTTTTTCTCTTCCCTTGGTGTCTTTCACGTTGAGGTTTTGTTTGTTTGTTTGTTTATCAAAATATCCCTTATTCTCTGTTTCTTTCCTGTGATCACAGAGAAAGGCAATTACGACACAATCTGTAGGGTGGTCATGTATATGTATATAATGCATATGATCTGTAACCTATGTAATATGTATAGTCACTTTTTCTAATGCTGTGAGCCTGCGGGTGTCCTGCAGTTTGTGTGCATGAAACGGGATAAAGAAGAGAGTACATTTGATGGCAAATTGGGATTCCTGTTCTAGCCTTTTTATTAAATGTGGAGGCGGAGCGAGTCTTAACCCTCCGAAGCTCAGTTTCCTCTACACGACTGGGGACGTCCTGTCTGGTTCCCAGGTCTGCCCTCGGCTCCGTGTCGCCCTCCTTTCATTGCCCGGTTCTGTCAGCCTGTGTGTGTACCGCGCTCCGCCACGTGTGCCATCGCCCCTGACCTACTGAGTCTGTACCGTGTGCGGGGGGTCCTGCAAGCACTTGGCACCTGTTTGCTTTTATGCTTCCATACAAAAGCTGCACAAGGTTGGTGTTCTCAGCACCGTGTAACAGAGGACTGAACTGAGGTGCAGGGAGGGTTAAGTCCAGCATCACGGAACCAGTAAGTGCTAGAGCCAAGATTTGCACCTTGCCTTTTCCCATAATATATTCAGCTTCTTAAAGGTGCAAACACATGAACTTAAACAACATTGTGTCTCCTAACACCATGCACTAGCCGCTTCCTAGTAAGTCTAAATATTCCTGTCTGTGTTTGACTAGTAGACGATTATTCCTAACGTCACATTTCTGTTGGGAAGAGAGGCCAACTCTACTTGGATGGGTTTGCTGATATACCAGGCATTTTTTGATTGATTGATTTGAAAAAGAGACAAAGAATTTGTTGTTCCACTTATTGATGCATTCATTGGTTGCTTCTTGTATGTACCCTCACTGGGGATCAAACCCATATCCGTGGTGTATCACGCCACTAACCAACTGAAAAACGTGGCCAGGACTATACCAAACATATCTGAAAAACAAACAAATAAATGCTTAAGGATTTTATGGTACAATGACCTTAAAATAAGAATTATGAAAGTATTAAGCTAGACTAGCTATATAAAATTTTGACCAAAAAAATCTGCTATAGCACAACTGTTACAGCATATCCCAGTGTAAGCTGGTACTGGTGAATATTGCCAATCAATCTGTAGCTTCCAACAAAGCGAAGATAAGTATATCCCATCAAATTAAAATATCCTGCCTCAAGTTATCTGTAACATTTATTTTTTCTGAGAATGAACTTGTCCTTAGAGATTCTAGAAGAATGACTCCAAGGAGCCGATAGAAAATGAAGTCTCATTGTTAAGGATAAGTCGGAGCTTCTGTTGTCATTGCTCATACGCAAATGTTGCTGCACATTGTCTCAGCGGTTTTCCAACTCCAAGGCCAGGAGAGGAGCCGCCTGGAGAACCGGGAAGTGCAGAGCAGAGAGGCGTAGCGCACAGGCTAACAGAGTCCGTCCCCAGGCGCGGGTGTGCCCAGGAGTGGGCGGTGCTGCCCAGTGGTTCCCATCACAGAGGCCTGAAGGTCTCTTTCGTGTCTTTTTATAGATGTGGGCAGGCCATTTTCTAAGGTTACTGTAGTTTCCCCCGCCCCCCGGCCTCATTTCCTCAACTTTTAGAAGGTACTTTCCACCATCAGTGCACCATGCAAGGCTAAGTCCAGAGCCCCTTGACCACACAGCATGACATCAGCCTGTATCAGCGCCATTGGCTTCTAGGCAGTATCGCCTACCAATTGTGCGAAAGCTTTTGAGACTCACTTCAAGGACTCCTGATGAGAGAGGTGGTCCCAGCGCCCACACAAGCCAAGTGAAGACATTTAAAGATAGAGCTCAGACATGAAACCTAGGTTTACACCCCCCCCCAACACACCCACATAACATTCATGTAATTGTGTGGATTTTAGGTGGTGACGTAATAATGTTTCATGCAGTTCAGAGTGGAAATTGGGTTTGTTCCCCAAGATTATTTTGTACAAGTTCTAGTTCTTCATGTTCCCCTCCGTCCGTCCCTTCCTCCCCCCATCCCTCCGCCCCTTCCTTCCTCTGCCACACACTATTTTCACAGCTTAATACTCTGTGTCATCTCACTCTAACATAGCCCTATGGAGGGGGCCCTGTGGTGGGATTATTAATATTATCTTCTTACATGTGAAGAAGCCGAGGCTCAGAAAATCAAAGTAACACATACAAGACACTCAGCAAGAAGCAGCTGCCTCCGAAAGCCCGGTACCTTTTTAATGTACCATGTTGCTTCCTAGTTCACTGTGTACAGGGTCCGGCAGAAGTAACGCCTGCTTGGGTGTGCTCGGTAGGGTAATAAAATGGGTGTCAGCATGTATAGTTTTAATGTGAACACGTCACCTAAAATGCCATGTGGTGGCTTGAGTGTGATATTGTTATGTTGCAGGATGACATGCTTATGATTTTGTAATAAAAGATTTTGTAATTAAACAGGGGGCGTTATTTGTGCCAGCCCCGGTATCTATCAAGCCTAATTTTATAAAGGAAGTTAGGACCATGAGCGTTTGGGGGAAAGGCCTTTCCAGTGGCTCGGACTGGGAGTCAACGTGTTGCACAGATGACCCTGCAAACTCAGGACGAAGAAGAAACCTCTCTCTGAATTCTCCTATTCATCCTCACCTCTGAGATGTATGGTCCATTTCATGGGCTGAGCATCCCAAGGGGTATTTGCACCTTCAGGTTGTCTGCTGCTAAGGGACTCTGTTTTTCCCATGCCACGGCTCAACCAAACCAAGATTGACAGCCTCCACTTCTCCTTCCGGATGAGTCACGGACTCAGTTTGAGACTTTGTGGAGAAACTTCAGTTTTCAGGGCCCACATTTTCCCATTTTTGAACAGGTCCAGTTCTCTCCTAACTTCGCAGGTCTGTATTTTCTAAATGGGAAGTGGTAATGAAAGAAGCAAGCTATGGACATACAAGGAAACTGATATGGCTTCTAGGTAGAATCATTTTGTAGTATGAGGAAGAGAAAAAGTATTTGTATTACTTGCCCTGGCCAAATGGTTCCATTGGTTGGAGCATCATCTTGTGCTCCTAAAGGTTGTGGGTTCAATCCCCAGTCAGGGCATGTATGGGAGGCAACTGATCAATGTTCCTCTCTTGCATCAATGCCTTTCCCCCCCACCCCGCCTCAAAATCAATAAACATATCTTTGGGTAAGGATTAAAAAGAAAAGTATTTGTATTACTTCAAGGGAATGCAGTAAGCATTAGGACTGAAGATAGCAAGGAGAGCCTGAAACACCCAGGTTTCCTTCCGGAAACAAGAGGTAGCGAGGCAGGAACCACAGTGCCACTTCCCCAGATGCTTCTAGAGTTCTACCTCTCGCTTCCCCAGCCAGTCCTGCCAAATGCTCCACGGCCTCCTGCATGGCCTCTGGCTTCTTACCTGTCTTTGCAGGGCGATTCCCTCCTCTCTGGAGAAGTGGAGGGCCCGGGCCCACGTTGTCTCTTTGCCGGTTCTTTACACGGCCGCTCTCCCTCTGCCCCCGGTCAGCGAGGCGCGTCTGCGCCCCTGTCTCACCGCACCGTGGGAACGAGGCCTTTAAAGCAGCGATGCACAACCTTTCCCATCTCGTGGCACATAAACTAATTACCAAACACTACGACAGACCAAAAATATATTTTTTGCAGATCTGACCCAAAAAATAAGTATAATTTTGACTCATTCATATCAGACAGATCTTGTTGTGTTAGCTGATGTCATTTTTTTAATTTGCTAGCCTCAGGGGAAAGAGGCCAGTGCCCCTAACTAAATAGGTACTGCATGTCTGTTTGGGGCTGTTTTTTGTTGTTGTTTTTTTTTTTCCTGTTTTTAGTTCTAGAGAGAGGGGAAGGAAGGGAGAAAGAGAGGGAGAGAAACACTGATGATCAGTTGCCCCTTACACGTGTCCCAACTGGGGACCGAACCTGCCGCAACCCAGACGTGCACCCCAACTGGGAATCGAACCAGCGACCCCTCAGTTTCCACGCCGCCGTCCAGCCAACTGAGCCATAACAGCCAGGGAAGGTATTGCATGCTTTAAAAATTCTTGTGGCCCTCCGAGTTAAAAATTGCTGCTCTGACGTGTTCAGATTAGGTGGTCCTGAAGTGGCATGAACATTTTTTCTTCAAGGGACTGTGTGTCCCTCAAGAGCCATGATTGTTCGCTGTTTATCCTTCCACCCCCAGGGTCTAGAACAAGGCCAGTGCTGTATTAAAAGGGAGTGGACGACAAGTGCAGAGGCCACTGATGGGCGGATAGGAGGACCTTTGTCCACTCGAGGCAGGGACACCGGCAGGCGTGGGTGAGCTCAAGCCTGATGGCGCCCTTATTCCTCAACTCTCCCCTCAAAGCCCACACAAGCCAAGGGACTTTGAGGGACTGAAGAGAGGGGACATTTAGAATTTCTCAAAAGACCTTAGGAAGAGCCCCAGGTGTAAGTAAAACCTTGCAGAAGTGTGTGTGTCCCTACTGAACACGAGGTCAGAGCTGGGGAACCTGAGGAACCCCCAGGGACTGCGGAGAAGTGTGAGACAGAGAAATCCAATGGCCAGAGGCGCGAGGACAGGCTCCCGCAGCCGGGTCACGTCTGTGCTGCCTGCAGGGGGCAGGCCCTGTGGGTGTCACCCGCGCGAGGCTCTGGCACAAGCAGGAGGCTTCCCCATTCACAGCAGTGTGGCCGTGGGCCAGTTTTTTAAACCTCAGTTTCCTCACCTGTAAAGAGGAAATCCTAATAATGCTCCGCAGGATTGTGGTGAGAATTAAGTATGAAAATGCATCTAGAACATTCAGCATCAAGTAACCATTGAGGGAACATTGGCCGGTCTCCTCATTTGCCCTTTTGCGGTTGTTTCTCCTGACTCCGATGTAGATAACCTCTATGGAGAGAGGACGGGTTCATCGTACTCCGTGAATACGGAAAAAGACGGGCCAGTCCTTAGGCGAGCTATCCGTCCTCTGTGGCGGTCCAAGTCAAATGTCACTTCTTCTCGGGCACCATCTTGGTCCTGCAGGGGAGAGCTATTCCCCCCTTTCGGTGGATCTAAAACGCCCCCCCTGTATTCTAACAACTGATATTTTTCTCCCACCCAAAAAGTCCAGGGTCACCTCTTACCTTTGTGTCACCAGCATCTAACCCAGGGCCTGGCATCTAAGGAAGGTATTTGACAAGTGTCTATTGAAAGGAGAAATGTACAAACATATGCCTTTGCTCATGGCAGACATTTGGCATTACCAGAGGGTGCCTTTCACAGTCCAGGTAGTGATATGCAAATCACATTCTGATGCACCCATTCCTAACGATGTCCTGTGTGTTCCTGGATCCCCGAGTTCATGCGTCCTAGGCTTGCATCTAGCATCCTTTCAGTCGCTGCTCCATCTCCACATCTCCCTCCGCCCACCTGGGCAGGGTTCAGCTCAGAGCAAACGCTGTGGTACGTACTTAGAGAAAGACCGCTGCCCTGCATCGCCCGCAGGAAACCACTTGAAGAAGCCCAGCCCCAGCTGCACAGCCTTAGCCGGAAACGTTGGGCGCTTGTCAGGGTGGGGACAGGGTGCACTCCTGGCTCTTTGAAGACAGCTTAGGGCACTCGCTGCCCTTCCATCCCATACCTACTCATCAAAGTCCTTTCTTCGGCCAAGTGTTTCTGGGTGACGTGAAGCATTCACCTGCCTTCCTAGGTGCCTGTGCCTTTCAGTGGGAGGGGTATCATGAGTATGCACAAGAATGTAATGATTAAACTCCCCAACAGTGATAATAGACTTCTAGAGCCCTGTCTTCATGCATGGGTTTCTTCATGCATGTCTACACATTCATTTTCTGAGCACCTATGCGGTGCGGTGACTTCCAGTTTGTGATCTCAGAATGTGCTGGGAGGGGTGGATGTGGGCGCAGGTGCCGCGCCACCTGCTGTGGGGCGGACCAGAGCTCAAGAAGGATGGGCTCTCCCGCCCCCACCCGGCAGCCAGAGGACTGGACGGTCTGAGGCCACGCGGATAGATTTTAGAAGCCCGAGGGGGTGATCTACGCATTCATCTGTGAACGTGGCATTTTCACTTGAGAGCATTGCGCCTCAGAGTGAGTTGTTTTAATATGGTTTGCTTTTTGGTCACTCAGGAAAATCAGGAGGGCTTCGTGCAGAGTCAAGAATGAATAAGCAGACAAGGGCAGGAGACAGCCACCTTGCCTTGGTCATTGTAACGTAGAAGGCGCCAACGATACGTGTTCGTAGTATGCGGCACATGGTGGGTGTAGCCTAAACGGAAACAGCACCTCCTCACTGTCTAGGTTAAGTCTTTCTTCGTGTGCAGGAAACGTGCGTGAAATTATATTCGCGGGCTATTTGAAATCGTGAGGGGGTTATACTTACTATATGTTGAGCGGCCTGAAAGAGCAGCGTTCCCTCTTAGATTTGAAAACTTAAAGGAAAGAGGAGAAATATAAGGAGGCCCGGATTCCAGTCCCAATGAGCTCTGTGACAATGGGCACATCCTTTAACTTGGTTGTCATTTCACTCCTCTGTGGCGGGGAGAAGTGGCCGGACAGGTAATCTCTCAGGTGCTTTACCTCTGCGTTCAATGACTCTGTTATTCTTATGTTATCACTTAAGGAACCTGACACACACCCAGAAGATAGCAAAGAAATCTCTTTAAATATTTGGAAAATAAGCTCCAAAACCAGGTTAAAAGAATTTTTTTTTTAAGAAGCCCAGTGGCAGTCACCAAGGCATGGGACAGAATTTTTATGAATTGAGCAGCTTGTTATTCCCTCTGAGAATAGCCCGAGAGAGAAAGCGCTTTCATCAAATCAGAGAAGATTTAGGTTACAGGGTGGAGATATGAGACACTGGAGAGGTTGTAGGGTTTCCTTATTTGGATATTTTTAAGAAAATAGCAGGTGGCTTTCTTTCTGGGACAGTTTGCATACAGTCTTGCCTAGAAACTAGGAGGAGCTGGATCGGCATGTGTTAGTCTGTGCGGGCAACACCCCGGACAGCAGGTCCCCGCTGCTGCTCTGGTAACTTTCCTGCACTGTGCCGAGCGGCAGAGCCGCGGCGTCTGCCTGGGCCGTGGGGAGGATGGGTGAGGACTGAGCTTTCCCTGCTGCCGAGGTAAGAGCATGAGTCGGGGGGTTAGTAGGTCCAGAGAGGTCACGCCAGGGCAAAGCCAGAGCCCCGGGTAGCCCCTGGCCCTGTGTCTAGGCGCCTTTGAAATGCACCATGCCCTGGCTCTAGCTGGTGCATACACTTGTCCTCTAGGGAGTAGACTCTTGGAACTTTTAATTTGGAAGGGATTTCATCTCTCAACTTACCGATGAGGAAACTGAGGCCCGGAGAGGAAAAACGGAGTCGGATGTTCCACGGGCAGCTGCCACAGCCTCCCAGCCCTCAAGCTCCGCCCTTTCCCCCCCACCCAGCTGGGCCTTTCGGGGATGGTACCCTTCGAGAGGACCATGTGTAGAAGTCACCGGAATGCCTTTATTGTGTGGGCTGATGGAGGTGTTTGATATTTTTATTTTTTGAGACGCTTCTGTGCTCATTTCTTAACTCTCATCTAATCTTTTTTCCCCTTGGCCCTGTGTTTGTCTTTTCCATTGGTTCATTTTTGGTCTCCTAACTTTTTTCTATGAGTGAGCTGTAATCGCTGTGTCCCATTTGAGATTTGACATGTAACCGGGGGCTTCATGAGACCACAGCCCTTGTGACCACGAGGTGTGTAGCCCCGCGACCAGAGAGCGGTGCTCGGGGGGAGTGAAAGAATGAATGTACAAATGAATCTGTGACAGCTGATACTGAAGTAATTGTGTAATCATGGGGAGCCAAGTAGCCCATAGGAACGGTCAGCTTTTTGAAAAGATCCAGCGATACCCTGAGCTTTCTATAGAGGAAGGTCTGAATCTTAAAGTCTTGGTGGTCTTGGGTTGGACAAAAAGTCTGTGTGTTTTCTTCCATAAAATAAAAGACACATTTTTCATTTTCACCAATACTTTATTGATTTGAATATTTGGAGTATGTCACCTGGCTCCCTCCCGCACGATAGAACATCAGTTGTTCTCAATTAATGTCTTGATATGATCGCTATCAGCTTCAACTGGTCTATCTAACCGTGGAGCATCGACCAGCGAGAAATCTCCAGCACAAAACTTCACAAACCACTTTGGACACATTCGGTCACAGCACCTTCTCCATACATTCACCCATCTCTTTTTTTTTTTTTTTTTTTGCATTTCAGTTGCGATCTGACCTTTCTTGAAATAATAAAGCATAATACGCTGACAATGCTGCGTATTTTCTTCCATCTTCAATGTTAAAATGGCTACACAGAAATTCACCAATTTTGATACATTTTTTTTAAAGGCACACTGATAGGACAGCTTTCAAAATATACTCTAACAAAATTGTTTCAAATGATATTAAAGACAACTAAGTGTTGCCGGAGCCATCATAGGGAAAAAATGTAACTGGACTTTTTGGCCACCCCCACACAAGGTGACGCGAAGAGGGGCTGTGGAGTTGCGCGTCGTTAACACCAGGAGTGTTATTTTCTACCAGAGAAAGAGAGAGACCAAGGCAATAAGCTGCCTCCGCGGCCTGCAGCTGCGGGGGTCGACCCCCTTTGCCGGCAAGAGGGTTGCTCTGCATCACGCCCTTCTCCTTCGCAGGCCGCGGGGCGTGGGGGGTGTGCTGGGGGAGGGGCGAGGCTGTGGCCGCGCCTTAGCCGGTGGTGGAGCCCGGCTCTGCGCGCAGCGCTGTACACAGGAGCCCCTCGATGCAGCGACGGAGCCCCGGCGGCTCTCAGAGCCGCGGTGGTCCCGCGGGTTTGGAGCGAGCGGGCTGCTGGCCACCCAGGACTGCTGACCCGGCCGGGCGGTGCGAGGGAAGAGCCCCCGAGTCCTCTGCCGCCTTGCTCCTCGTCCCTCTGAGGCTGCACAAGCGAGACGTCTGTCCTCTGGGGCGGCCGGGGAGAACCAGTGAGCCTGCGGGGGGGTGGGGGGTAAGGGAAGGACATTTTGACTTGACAAGAGTGTTCAGTAGGACCCCTTTAAGCATCTGTCTGTATTTGAGGCCATTTGTAATTATTCGGTTTCTTAGAGTCTTCTTTAAAATCCATTCTCCGAATCATCTTTTATGGAAACCTTTGGTGTGTCTGTATCTATAGACAAAGGGTGTCCCAAGAATATATAGTAAATTACGCAGAGTTAGACCCCCCCCCCCCCCCCCCCGCATGTCTCTCGTTTGTAAAATGAAGTGACAGGAATAACTGAAAGCAAAGTGCCTGGGTTCTCTACGTTTTTTAAAAAGGGGGCGGGTCTTTTATTTTGGGTTGACATCCCATGGACTTTGTATTTTAATTTTTTAATCATCGTAGCGTAACTCTAGAGACCGCAGTAATAACCACATTCTAGATTCCAGGTTGTTTGGGGTTACTTACTGCTCCCGGAGGTGTTGGGAAGCTGGACAATTTCCCCCTGGATACATACTGAAGTTACTGAGGCAAAGCTGGGAATTTGGGTCCTGAGTTTCCAGTTTTACTCGGCTCACTGTGTCAAGTTGCAGGAAAATAGGGCACATTCAAAAGAGTCCGTTGGCAATGTGATCCCAGGTCACAGGTGCATCCCTGATCCGGGCAGTTATATAATTGGGCATCAACGTATTGAATCAAAACCCTGACCCGCGCGGCACTATCACCTTTCAGAAAGGGCTCTGGCCTGTGAGCACTTTGCTGTGGAGAGGCCTCCTTTTTCCGTCCTACCTGCTTTTCATCATTAATTTTCTCTCCTCAGAGAAGAAGCCAGCCTACAGTTTCACATTTATTTTAGAGAGTAGAAGGTTCTTTTGTAAATCCTACAGCACTGCATTCTCTAGTAAACGCCTAAAAATAGTTTCTATGTTCGGACTTCAGGAATTTGAGTCAGGTGCTTTTATTATGAGAAGTCATTCTCAGAAATTTGTTTCCATGCCCAATCTGGAAAATACCAACTGCTTTTAAGTAGGGACTCAAAACTCTCTGACTTAAAGGAACGAACAGGTTCTGGCTTGTGCCCCTTGAGGGTTTATCTGAATTTCTTACGACTTTAAAGATAACTTTGTAACAATGAACAACCAGTACTTTCTTTGACCAGAAGTCATGGGTTTCTATAACTACTGATCTAATCAGTTTAATTGCTCACCAAAAAACTAGCTGCCAGATGACGTGACTTCGAGAATGGCTTGAGATTTTTCGCTTAGGTTTTTGTGTTGAAGGTCCCATGTATTTTATGTCTCCCTTCTTTAGATTCGGACAGAGGTTCAAAAACGGGGCTCCAGAATTCACCCCTAGTTTATAAGGGATCTTAACGTGGCTCCTGGCAGGGCTTAGTTAGACGGCGCAGTCATCGAAGAAGGCCTGTCGCCACGAGAGCCGCGGAGCAGCGCTGAAGCCTCCGCTCCTTCTTTCACTTTGTTCAGGCCCTAAATGCTTCAGCAAGTGCATGATTGTCGTGACCTCTGTAGAGTCTGCTGCCAATATGGTGCCAGGAATTTGCAAACTGAAACACTCACCCATTGTCTCTGTGAATTTTACCAACATTCTTGTATCTCATACCTTCCGGTACGAATGCATTCAAAATGGGTGTAATTTTTTCCAGGAAAACACATTAATAGACTATGTAAAGCACCTAGGATTTGATTCTAAGCCAACAATGTCCTTCTTCGAAATGGTCTGAGCTGTGTGTTAATGACTCCGTCTTCCCGTTTCTCTGCTTTGTGAAAATGCTGCTGTTTGCACATCCCATTCAATTAGCTACAGGGCACCTTCCCCGTTCCGCACTAGAACGGCCCTTCCCACAGTCCCTCCACCCTCTCCCGGCTCTGCTGCCCAGCAGCCGCGGGGACCGGCGGTAGCCTGGCAGTGCTTTGTGAACTGGTGCAGAGACAAAGCGTTTTACCTCATTGGTTGTAATACATTATTCCTTACAGCCCTTCTGTCTTTAAAAGTTGGGTTGTGTTTCCAGGACTTTCTGCTCATTCTGATGGTAAAGGCAACTTATCTATTGGGTTGGCCAAATAGTCCATTTTCTCTGTAAAATAAAAGACATGTTCTTCATTTTCACCAATAACTTTATTGATTTGGATATTTGGAGTATGTCGGCTCTCTGTCACTGTTGGGCTCTAGCGGATAGAGGCCGGGGTGCTGCTCAGCTTCTTCCAATGCACAAGACAGCCCCACAGCACAGAATTGTTTGGCCAAAATGTCAGTAGTACCAAGAAACTTCGCAAACCACTTTGGACATGTTCAATCAGTTACAGCACCTTCTCTATACACTGCACAAATCTTTTTTTTGCATTTCAGTTGCATTTTTACTTTTATTGAAATAGCAAAGCATAATATGCCAAAAATGTCGCATATTTTCGCCTATCTCCAAGATTAAAATGGCTGCACAAAAATTCACCAATTCTGAGAACGTTTTTTAAAATGCATGCTATGGCAACTGTCATAATACAATCTAAAAAAATTGTTTCAAGTGAAATTAAAGACAACTAAGCACTACTAGAGCCATTGTATGGGGGGAAAAATGTAATGGACTTTTTGTCCAACCCAATATTTGTGTTCAGGCCCAAGAAACAACAGAGTATCACAGTAACTTAGGCTGTTGACAGTTCATTCTCCAATTTACCTTTTAAACTAATCCCATCAACCTTCTTTTCCTTTTAGTTGTTAAATCACTGATGTGTTTTGGATTTTTAAAATTTGAAGGCTGTCTCACTATATGGCTCCTCTGAGCTGATCCCATTTATAAATGTCTTAGAAAAATGTGGTTATTCAGACATTCAGATTTTTTCATTTGACCTACCTGCTATGGCTTAAAAATCACATGGTTTTAAAATGATTACTGTATTTCTCTTTCTGGGCATTTTATTTGAATGGCCTGTGCAATTTTTATGCTAAAATGTCTTTTCTGCTTTTTCACTATAGCGTCACCTTATTTTTTTCACCCGAAAACATGATTCTTTTTTTCCTTCCTTGGCCTTACTCTTGACCTTCACAAATGCCTTCTCATTTCCTGCCTTGACTTGCATTTCTCACCAGCCTCCTAAATTTAGATTCTTGATTAAATCTAAATTTAGATTTTAGATTTTCAAGCACCAGTTTCTTACTAGTCCTTGAAAATCTAAAACTCTTAGGTCCCAGGATAGCAGCAAGATTTAGACATTCCACCCACTCTCTTGATCTCTCACATCATTTCATGCTTTCCAGGTAACGAGATCCACATAGACACGCCGACCTGAAGCGAAGGACAGGGCCGATAGTCGGCATTCATTAAATATTTGTTCAATGAAGGAATTTAATCCGATGAACATTCATGAACCAAGAGTGCTGAGACACCTACAAACCAAGAAGGACCAGCCAGCTCTAGAGCTTTAGACCAGATCTTACCAAGAGCCTTGTTAAAATATGATGCAGGAGAGAGCCTTGGTGGAGAGTAGAAAGGAGAGCCAAGCCAAATTTCTCACAGAATTATGGAGGTGTGCAAAGACATCCATTAATTGCTTAAAACAGAAGCCTTGATGTCTTAACACGTGAAGCAAAAGCTTCCTAAGCTAAAACACCTACGTCCTGTGTTGTAGTTTTTTTTGAATCTCCCCTGGGCTCTCCATACTAAAGAGACTTAATGAAAAATTCCTGAGTGAATGAATGTATGGATACAATGTGGCTCTTACGGGCATGGGAGGGCATTAAACCTGAATATAGACATGATGGCAGAGGAGAAGAGACTGTGAATTGGAATACTGGCTGCTCTTCCACCTGCCTGTGTGGTCTGAGGCCATGTATCTAACATCTGCTTCCTGCTCTAAAAAAGGGAGTAGAGAGATTCATGCCATCAGCCTTCATTGAGGGACATTATGAAAAAAATACAAAACTGTGTTCACTGCACCCCACAAGCGTCTTCTTCTTGAGGCCTGGGTAAATATTGCTATCAACCTCATCTCTGTAGCCCCAGGAAAATTGGTTTGTCTGTCTCATGGAGATAAAGTGAATTGTATATCTGATGATGTTTTCCTTTTCGCATGAGTCTAGAGAACACGGAGCTAGGTTATCAGCCCACTTCCAGCAAAAGATGCCATCTGGGCCTGCACTTGAAATATTAATACTCTTCCTGCCCACCCCTTGTTTCTCCTCACTGATTTCACAACCTCATTGGTTTCGTTCTTAAGTTTGGACATAGTTCTGTGATCTGGCTCAAATTGTTCTTGGAACAAGACAGCAAAAAAGAAGGAAGAAAGAAAAGAAATCAACGAGGGAGGGAGATAGGCAGACAGACAGACAAAAGGAAGGCAGGGAAGAGAAGAGAAGAAAGTCGGGTGGCGAGGACCCGCCATTGCGACGTGTGAACGAGATGGCGTGCGCTTGAACGGTTAGGGCCTCAATGTTGTCTCCTGTCCTCAGAGATGCCAAGGGGCCAGTACCTTTTTAGATGTAGAAGGTAGATAATAATTAGTAAACTTCTATTGGTAATAATATATATTTTAATTGAACATATTACGGTGACATTGGTTCACAAACCCATACAGATTTCAAGAGCACAACTCAAGAAAACACCATCTGCGCACTGCATCCCGTGCCCGTCGGCCCCGGCAGCCTCTCTCCATCCCCGTTTCCGCCCCCTCTGCCCCCCTCTACCCAACCCCCAGCCCTTTTTCCCTCTGGCTGTCACCACGCTGTTGTCTTTGTCTATGTGTTATGTATGTAACTTTTCTGGATAATTCCTTCACCTTTGTTCACCTGGTCCCTCCTCCCCCCTCCCCTCTGACAGCTGTCAGTCTGGTCCATGTGTCCATGTGTCCCATGTGTCTATTTCGTTTGTCAGTTTATTTTGTTCATTAAATTCCGCATACAAGTGAGATCATATGGTATCTGTCCTTCTCTAACTGGTTTATTGCACTCAGCATAATCATCTACAGGTCCATCCACACTGTCACAAAAGATAAGATTTCCTTCTTTTTATATGGCTGCATAGTATTCCTCTGTGTAAATGGACCACAGCTTTTTAATCCACTCACCTCCTGATGGGCACTTGCGCTGCTTCCAGATCTTGGCGATTGTAAATATGTTCTTTCAAATTAGTGTTTCAGGATTCTTAGGATATATTCCCAGAAGTGGGATCATGATATATTTTAAAGGAATTTTTAAAAGAACAATATCTATAATCCCAGCATTTTAAATCATGCTCCCTGGAGTTCCCGCCAGTATATAAGGTCATGGCGGGGGAGGGACCGTGGAGGCAGGACATTTGGGTTTTTTCAACCAAAGTCTCCTGGAATTGAATTGGGGTCTTTTTAATTTGGTCATTTTATATACATGTAAAGTTTCTGCTAACAAAGCATCGCATGAGGAAACCAAAGTTGGAAAGCCTCGTGTACGAACATGAGAGGATAGCGAGATGGTGAATAATGGGTGTGGATTTGCAAAGTTAGGCATCACGCGTCTTTGGCTTGCCGGCCAAAGCGTTAAAGCTCTTTCCTTCTCTGCGCGTGCGTCGGTTGCCACTGGGATCAGGTGCAGCGCTGTCCTCTAGAATAATGTGAAACTGCAGAAAAGGAACTCGATCTAGAACATCCCAAAATAGAACTATAGAAATACCCCACCCTCTACCCTCCTACCCGCCCCCGCCCCCCACCAACCAGGAAGTCCAGTAAGCGCTGGTGGAGCTCCTGTTTGAAAAATGCTGTGTGAACTAGCTAGGGGCATTATCCTCTCCATCATAATGCATTTTCTGGTTTATTCTCTCTCCACCCAGAAGGCAGCAATAATGCCCAGGAAAAGGGAGATGGCTCCACATTGGCATTACGTGTCTCAGCCAAACCAGCCTTCCTTAGAAGAGAGCACCTAAAAGTCCTTTAGGGTCCCCATCTCTGAATTATTAGAGGGTCAAATTTCCTTCCCCCTTCCCTGTCTACTTGTAGAAACTTGTAGAACTTTGATCACTTCCCTGTAAGTTATAAAATCTATCTGTTGGGTTGACCAAACATGTTACTTCTAATTATGAACATGGCGCTATGTCTAAAAGACATCTGCGTTAAATTTAAGTGTTGTAGTTGCATGTTGCTGTGTAACCAACTGCTCTAAAGGTTAGTGACTTAAAACCATCATTTTAGCATCTCTCTGGGCTCTTGGTTCAAGGAGCACCGCTGACCAGGAGTGTGGGCACCTGGGGCTCCAAGGGGCTGAACCACCCCGGGAGGGGGCCCCTCAGGTGGGGGCGGGAGGGGCTGTCCCCCGGCTGGGAGCGTGGCAGGTGCTGGTGCCCCAAGTTCCCGGGTCTCCTTCCCTGGCTCTTCCCACGGCTCTCACCGTCTGGTGGAGGGGGGGTGGACATGCCAAGAACGAGCATTCTACAAGGAAGGGTTCTCCAGCCTTCTAAACGGTCAAAGCAGTCCCAGGGTCAGCCCAGATTTGGGGGGCGGGGGGTAGTAAGCTCCCCCGACCAATGAAGCAGCAGCGGTAGCTAGCAGGGAGAGGACAGGTGGGTGAGGGCCAGCTTCGGAGACCACCACGTGGAAGGTTTAAAAAGGAGCCATTTCTTACATTGCTGAGAGATAGTGCTACATCACGAGGGATGCAGAGGAACGTGTCCTCACTTCATAAATGGGCTTTGGCATCTGAAGAATGAATGTGCACAACAGCCATTCCTTGTGTTCTTCCCCCCTGCAGACCTGTTGCCTTAAAGCAATAAAAAATGGCCCGGGGATCAGTGTCCGATGAAGAAATGATGGAGCTCAGGGAAGCTTTTGCCAAAATTGGTGAGTAGATTGGTACCTTGCGTGGTACAATTCTCTTCTCTGTTGAGTATCTTTAGACAGAGTCGAGGAAACGGTAAAATGAGCCAAAGAGCGGAAGCGACAGGAATCGGCGGCTTGGGTGCAGGAGCTAGAGGACTTGGCTCTGAAAGGCACCTTTCGAGACAAGCACTTCTTTCTCTGTCCAAATATGGCCTGTGGACTCCTTCTGCCCGTAGCTCTCCTTGGACATGGCCCCTACAGCTCATCTTTTTATTGCATCTACTTTCTTTGGTTTTCTTTGTTATTTTTTTCCTCTTTGTTTTAAGTATTTTTCTTGGGTGTTTTTCATATTTCCTACTTTTCTTTTTCTTACTCTTTATCTCAGCCTGTGATTTATTTTCCCATCTGATTCCATGAAGGTCCCTTTAGATTCTGTTGCCAGACCTCTGTTTTGAAGTTTTGGCTCTGGGATGTTGGAAGTGACGTTGACGGCCATACCCCACAGCAGCCGGCCTCTTGGGAGATTCTGACCCTGGCGCGGGGCCCGGCCACGACCCCTGAATGATCACTTCTGCTGCCTGCTCACCTCCCACCTGGCCTTCCCGCACCCCTCTCCCTGCTGCCGGGCGAATTGCTCTGAACCTACCCCTGGTCGTTTGCCTTACAGATACTGAAGGGAACGGGTACATCGGCTGCAATGAGCTGAACGACTTGTTCAAGGCTGCTTGCTTACCTCTGCCTGGGTACAGAGTGAGAGAAATCACAGAAAACCTGATGACTACAGGGGACCTGGGCCAGCACGGGAAGATCACCTTTGATGAGTTTATGAAGGTGAGGGTGACGCTGAGCGTGAGGAGATGCATTCGAAACTTAGAACGTTAATTCAAAAAATATCCGGAAACGCATGGCCACTCCCCTTGCATCGACGTGACGTATTCTTTGTGGTTTTCTTGATCACATATTGGGTTTCTAAAGGTACCTTATATTTTTTGCAGGTTTTCCATGGCCTCAAAAGCACAGAGGTTGCCAAGACCTTTAGAAAAGCAATCAATAAGAAGGAAGGGATTTGTGCAATCGGTGGTACCTCAGAGCAGTCCACCGCGGGCACCCAACACTCCTATTCGGGTGAGCTGTACTGACGGGTGTGGACGGACGTAGAGGGGCTGGGGGTGGGGAGAGCCGAGGGCAGAGGGAGCGGGGCCCATGCAGAAAGGACCCATGTTTCTAGGAGTGCACATTCTAAACTCGATATTCACGCTAAGGGGGTACAAAGTTTATGGACTATGCCTCGTCTTCCTACGCACGAGCAGGACAGCACTTCCAGCGCTGGGTATGGCCCCTAACCCGATAATCCTGTCAGCATTACAAAACCACCTGAAAGGCTCCCAAAATCCCTTTGTAAATCTTTTGGGCAAAATGAACTACCAAGGCTTCTGCCTTCCCGCTTCATGGTTGTTCTTCATGCCTGCTGAGAGATCCAGAACACTGTTGTTCTTATTGATCTGTAAGAAAGTTGTGTAGTCAGTCTGGAGATCCTGAAAGCCACCGTCCAACAGCCTCCCTGGGAAGCCTCTCACACCCCAGGTGGGACAGTAACCCGGCAGTCCCCAAACTGAGTTCTTCGAACCATTAGCTGCTCTCTGAGGTAAGTTCGTGGTTAAGTACCTGCTGAGGCAAAGTAGAGTCTTTTTTCTGGAAATACAGACATTTTTCACAACCTTCTGCACTGTACATGGACATAAGAAACTTGGAGGCGCTGATGATGTGCCATGGGAGTGTCCCCGAAGGTTTGTGACTCGGGGCTCGTCGGAGGCCACGACTGCTTTCCGTGACACACACAGCGAGAAACACAGCGCTGGGCGCCCCTTGAGGTTTTGTTAAAATTTTGAAAATCCGCCTCTGGCAGCTTTGCTGGCAGGAAAGAAACATTATACCACAAATGATTTCATTTCATAGCGATTTCGTTCTAAAGAAACTCAGAGCCCTGACGGTTGGGGTTCAATTGGTGGGGTGTCATCCTGCAAAGCAAAAGGTCGCTTTTTCAATTCCGGGTCACGGCACATGCCTGGGTTTCAGGGTTCAGCTCCCAGCCAGGCCAGGTATGGAGGCAACCCATCGATGCTTCTCTCTCACATCGGTGTTTCTCTCCCTCACTTTCTCCTTCCCATCTCCTCTCTCTAAAAATAAATAAATGAAATCTTAAAAAAAAAAAAAAAAAAGGACCTCAGAGATATTGCAAAGATTGTCTGTGATCATCCCACATTTAAGTCAGCAGGGCTAAAGGCAGGACCTCGAGTTTTATTCTGCAAGAATGAGGCCACATTTATATGTAAATGAGGTATAAATATAAAGAAAATATATTACTATTTATATACACTTACATATACATAATAGAGCTCTAATTTGCTTCTAAATATAAATTGTTCATATATTTATATTTATAAATATAAACTGTGAGCTCTAACTCGCTTCTAAATATAAATTGTTCTAAACCTGCTTGCTGCATGTGTTCTGACTTGGAGCCAACAGAGTCTTTGCGCCCACGTCCCAAGTCACCTGAGGTTTTCGATTGTCAATAAATGTGAGATGGTCAGATAGTGGATGAGGGAACTTCACGAGGTCTCTCCCGGGCTTGAGAATCTAGAATGCACGCGCACAGTTTTGTTTCTGTTAGATTCTCACATTGCCCATCGGTCGTTTCAACCACTGCCTTGCAGAGGAAGAGAAGTACGCCTTCGTTAACTGGATAAACAAAGCCCTGGAAAACGACCCCGACTGCCGGCACGTCATCCCCATGGACCCGAACACGAACGACCTCTTCAGCGCTGTCGGCGATGGCATCGTCCTTTGGTAAACGACGCTTCCTTCTTGGTTTCCAGAGCTTTCCCTAGAAGTTTCTGAAATGCCAGAGATCAGTTGTATAGATCCCAGGCCAGCTTCCTTTGGTGGTCGGCTGGACCTGAAACGCTTTTCTGGACTTTTACTTGGCAGGGCCAGGAGCGAAAACAGGTTTTGAGAGAAACTTACGAAGAGACGTGTAGAGCTACTCTTTCCTGGGTAGAGGAGAGGGATGTGCAAGAGAGAGACAAACATAAACGTGGAGCTATAGCAATAGAAGGTCAAAAGCAGTTACTTTTGGAAGATGGGACACTTAGCCTCATTGGAGCGTGGCGGACGCACACGAGAGTGGACAGGATGAATAGTAGCAGCCTGCTAACCGGGGAGATCCAATGCAGGGCCTTATGCCAAGGCACTCGTAAGTGGTGCACAACGGCACAACTGAGCACGCCCACGGGGAAGAATGTGTCCTGTCTGTGGGAGGCTCAGAACACAGCGGGTCCCTGCGGGACGGTGCCTTTGACAACACCTGTGTCACCATAAAACACGAGGAGGCTTGAGTGAGGCACCCAGTCTCAGGCCAGCCCAGGAGCTGACGTGAGGAGTAGGTGGGTGAGACTTGAAGACCTTATCCTCTGACTAGAGCAATTCTGCTTTTGGAATTTTATTTTTGAGAGTTCATTTTTAGAGGATTCAACTGCTAAAAAAAAAAAAAAAAAAAAAAACAAACAATCAAACGCCTAACCTACAGGAGGAAGTCCTGATTCCTTTGGTTGTCACCCAACCTCCCCCATGGTCTTCCATCAATGTCTTTGTAGTTTCATCTCCCAAGACCCCCGGCCAGGAACCCGGCCTGGGGACACCGCATGAATGGCTTCACAGAGGACAGCCCGCATGCTGACTCATTCCCACGCACGCCCTTCTCGTAACTTGCAACTGTGGCTTTGCCTTGAATTTGGCTTCTTTTAAAGAATGCCCTTCTTCATGTTCTCCTTCTATCCAAACCCATTTAGGGTGTAATTTTCCAGTCCATCCAACCTCCAGTGATTTCTCCCTTAACGGAACTCTTAAAGCACATGTTGTTTGTCATACTTTGAAGGCCATTATGATATCCTGCTTTGGACTGTCACATGCCTTTTGATACCCACACATGGTGTCTCTGTAGTTGGACCATCATCTTTTCGGTGGGAGGGATAAATTACCCTTTTTAAAGTCATCTCTCTGCCCCATCATCCCAGAGCTTCTAGCTCACTCCAGATTCTTGCTTTTCACATGATGGTTTAGGAGTTTGTTTTGCCTGTATTGTAGTAAAACACCTTTTATTTAAACATACCTATGTACACACGATAAAGTTATAGAAGTGCATCTTCAAACAACCACGACAAAAAATGGTAGTTGCTTAAAATTTGTTAGGAAAAAATGTTTGTGCTGCTGTTTTTTCTCATGAAAAAAAGAAAAAGAAATAGTCACAGTCAAGTTTAGTACTCTGATTTTGCTGTTGGTTCTTCGTATTGTTTTTCCAACTCCCTTTCTTTAAATAAGATGGAGGCGACCTAAGGGAACTTATTCTTTATGCCCCATTGAAGGTTAAACCAGTGGTGACTTGGGTAAAATCAGCTGTTCATAAACAATATCTGCTTACTTTGGATGTTTGATCAATGCATTGGATACATGAGTGGGTGAAATTTCTAAAGTGCTGATATAATAATGGCTACAGGAATATATAAAACATTTTATGATGTGATTAATGAAAGGTATAGAGTTTGACCAGGTGTCAAATAGAAATTTAGGCATTACATATGCTCAAAATGCTCAAAAGTGTATAATAATCTTTCATATAGTGGAACAGTTTTTATGGCTGAGAGAGCGAAGTACTCATGGAGGATTTGCTTTGGCCCTCCACCCAGAATTCCCTAATATGCTAAGGAAACCAGGATAATTTTGTAGCTTCTAAGCGAAGTGAATGAAATGGGGGGTTTTATTTTCTGGCTTAATATATCAGTGTGAGTTTAGGAATATTACCCTTTCCCAAAGACAGTTTGAATCTCATCAACACTGCATAAACGATTTTATATCTAAACACTGGGTGGCGCTGATTATATTGCCAATCTTGTTTGTTTATGATATTGCTAAAATTTAAATTCAGTGTTACTGGGCCCTGTTATCTAGAAGCTAGACTTCTTCCTTTAAGTTTATTGTTTCTCTTTCAGTAAAATGATCAACCTCTCAGTGCCTGACACAATTGACGAAAGAACAATCAACAAAAAGAAACTCACCCCCTTCACCATCCAGGTATGTCTTCCCTCTGTCACTGGTGTGGCCAGAAATGTCGTTTGGTTTTTTCCATGCAGTGGTTCTAGTTGTGCTTAGTTGTCTCGAACTTCATTCCAAACAATTTTGTTAATTGTATTGTGACAGCTGTCATATCATGCGTACATTTTTTTTGAAAACTTATCAAAATTGGTCCCTTTTTGTGCAGCCATTCTGATATTGAGGATTGAAGAAAATATGCAACATTTTTGGCATATTATGCTTTATTACTTCAAGAAAGGTAAAAATGCACACTGATAAAATACAAAAAATACACAAAAAAGATTTGTGCAGCATATGGAGAAGGTGCTGTGATTCATCAAATGTGTCAAAAGTGAGTTGCGAAGTTTCTTGGCACTACTGATATTATGCCCAAGTAACTCTTTGCTCTGGCGTGTCTTATGCACTGGAAGATGTTTAGCAACACCCCTGGCCTCTACCCACAAGAGGCCAACAGCAGGAGACAGCCAACATACTCAAAACCTCCAAATCAATCAAGTTATTGGTGAAATGAAAAATGTGTCTTTTACTTTATGGAAAAAAACTAAACTGACTTTTTGGCTGACCAAAAAACTGATTTTGGGTGTCCCGGGATGGCTGAGTCAAACGTGTTCAGATGCCCAGACATCCTTCCCCCGCCCCGGCCTTCGGGCTGCTGATTTGTCATGACCCGGGGTGGGAAAGGGGGGAGGAACACATTTCTGTTTACCCTTTTATTAATGCAACAGGGGCGGGATAGGAGACATGGGGGGTGGGAGAAGGAATGTGGGCCGTGCGCAGCTGGGGAATTCTCTCTTTGGCCACTAAGGAATACAGTTCTCATTGGTAAAACTTTAACTTAAACTTTGCCTAGCAATTTATCTTTGAGCTGATGCCAAATACACATCATTTTAACTGAAGTGATATGCTTTTCAGAGAAGGGGTGGTGGGGGACGGGAAGTGTTCCCGTAGCCTTCGCTGTGCTATTTGCTATAGCCACAGAGTGATAAATATACCTTGTTTTCATGCCTTCAATGTGTTGATTAGCTGGAATAATAAAGAGTAGTAAGTAAGCTGTATTTCTCTGCTATGTTCCAGTTTTTTAACTTTATCATAATTCTCTTGCTCAGAAGCCATGTCTCATTTCTTAAATCATGAACCAATATTTTCACCTCCTGTTTGGATGTAAGCAACCCTGCATACTTTTAAAATGGGATTGTTGTTAACCAAAGAGACAATGATGATGAAATGTATATGAAGGCGCTTACTGTTAAATTTACTCATAATCTTAGCCATAAAAAGAACTAGTATTTTTCACTCATCATTTGAGCTATGCACTAAGACAAAAAAAACCATTTCTCTGCATGGTCACCTTGCCAGTTAATTCACTTCCAGTTCATTCCCAATGTTCTGCTTTGTTAATTTGTCATAAAACCAACTTCTTTACATCTCTGACTCTGATACATCTTCCTTGATGGACCCGAGCGTAGTATACAGACTCTAGGCTGAAAATTTCACTGACTCTATTCCAACTGCATATGAGTTATATTATATACATTGTTGTCAGTGATGAAAACATGTAATCTATACACATGCATGCTTGTATATATGGACACATGGATGTATGTTTGTATAGATTTGTGTGTGCTCAAGGTCCCTAGATGTTACGGATACTCAACAAATTGTCCTAGTAAGAGCCACTCTATCTTGTCTACAAATTTTGATTTTTATCTTTTGCTCTCCTTTAATACCCAATCTGAACATGACCTTGGCAATCAACAGCTATGTCCCTAATGGCAATGACAAGGCAATGAGGGTACATTCTCCCCTCAAAGGTGCCTCCTTGGTTTCTGGCTGATGGAGACGTTGCTCTTGAAGGCTCCGTCACATAGCAGGATGGAAAAACAGGTGATTCCTTTGTTTCATCCTGGCCAGGATGGGCCTCCAACCCAGGATTCTGGCCGGGCTATCTCGGCCCTGCAGAAGCCCTGTGTCTGAGCTACAAACCCTGTGGACTGTCTTTTCCAGTTATTACTCACTACTTTTTCTCAGTGTTAAAATCGAGTGAAGGCCGTACCTCTAGACCTTGAGAACACTCCAGAAGCAAAATATTGTTGTTGCTGCCAATCAGCAATCATCATTCGGCCTTTGCGAAGCCAAAAACAAAACTTGCATACTTTGTCTCCTTCAGGAGAACTTGAACTTGGCTCTGAACTCAGCCTCCGCCATCGGGTGCCACGTGGTCAACATCGGGGCTGAGGACCTAAAGGAGGGGAAGCCTTACCTGGTTCTGGGACTTTTGTGGCAAGTCATCAAGATTGGGTTGTTTGCCGACATCGAACTCAGCAGAAATGAAGGTATGAGCAAAGCTTCAGATGTTATTAACGATGTGACTTTTTATTACTGCGTGTGTTGGGTGCCATAGGAGGTGATGTCAGGAGCAGTGAAGCTTAGAATCCTCAATTTTTGAAAACTAGAGTCGCATTGCACTCCTTGTATGAATGTGACAGATGCTCTCCACATTGACCAGGTTTTCTTAAAGAAGGAAACAAAAGCTGTCTAAGACGGCAGGCTAATAATGCTACGCGCTTCCGATCCGCAGTTTAGTCTGGCCGGCTGGGACTCCAACCTCCGCAGCTTTTCTGGGTTAACTTTGCCTTTAGACACTCTATACCAAATAAGGCTACTTGTAACTTATGTTTTGTGAAGCAGTTCACATTCATATACGGTAGTAATAGTGACAGATTAGGAGCAACTTGGTCTAGTTCTTAGCAAAACGATAGAAAATTACATTTAGGGGTTCAGAGTTCTCAAACTAAATATGTAGCTGTGAATCTTTTTCTATTTGCTCTGAGCATCCTTTCTGCATTTAGATAATTATAGCCCCCTGAGTTAGACAGGAGTAATAGATCTTGACAAGTGTTGTATAAAACGCAATGTTACTTTTTTATTTTTGGGTACAGACGCTACCAATGTGAAATCTGCAGCCAAATTCTAATCTTTATATTATATATAAATGTAAAGCATATATATAATTTTATTATACACTTTTAAAGTCCAAATCACAATAACCAGTGAAGAATCCTGGGGTCATATAAAACCAATATATTCAATATGTTAGGCATAATATAGAGATGGGGAAAAAAAAAAAGAACTCAGAACCTACGAGAAAAACTATTGATTTGCAAATAATGACCTCCGCTATATTTAAACCTTCTAACTGAACAAGAAATATTTATTCATCTGGGAAACAGAGAGGAAAGCGTTGATTACACTTTTTGAGCTGCTGCGATTACACAGGTAAGCATTTGAAATCTAAAACGCCCATGGGGACAGACAACAGAACACTGCCATTAACGCAAAATCGATCTCCTAGAAGCGAAACTGTTGCCCCCTCGGACCCGTGGAGCGTTCTGAGCCCATAGCGTAGTTTATTCCCTTCGCTCAGCCGCCTTGTTCTTAGGCAGGGCATCGAGATTCCCTGGTGCTTTTCTTTCCCATCGGAAAAATAAGGGCAATACGTAAGCCCACAGTTCCCTACACCTCCTCTTAGGGAACAGTAACAGTGAAGGGCTCACTCCCCAGGAAGAGCTGCGAGCACCCCTGGCCCAGCGAGATGACGCTGGCCTTTGGCTCTCCCGCGGAGCCCATGAGGTTGCCGCGAAACCCCCAGCTGCCCCCTGTGTTCATTTCCCTTCTGCCTTTGTGCTTCCTCAGCCCTGATTGCCCTTCTGCGAGAGGGGGAGAGCCTGGAGGACCTGATGAAGCTCTCCCCCGAGGAGCTCCTGCTGAGATGGGCCAACTACCACCTGGAAAACGCGGGCTGCGGCAAGATCACCAACTTCAGTACGGACATCAAGGTAGGAGCGGGTCGTGGGAGCAGGACCGGCTGCAGCAGCCCGGGAGGGAACGTGGGCGTTCCTGGGGAAAAGCCACGGGGACCGGGCCGGCTCTGCGGGCTCCTGCGGGCAGTCAGAGGCGGCTGGCGCAGCTCCGGAGCCCGTGCCGTTCTCAAGTCCGCGCGCCGGCCACGCACGGCTCTGCCTGCAGCCCCAGCAACTGCACAGCAACGCCGGAAGCAGGGTCCTCCCTGGAGTTTCCGTATCGGGAAGGAGGAGCAGGAGGACGAGGCGGAGGGAGGGCGAGAGAGGCGACTGCTTGTCAAGTATGTGTAGGACTGTAACGTCTTCCTGGCTTGATAAATGAGACTATATCAGATGGGGGTTCCTTTAAAAAAGTGAAATGACCCCTGGCCATTGGCTTAGTTGATTGGAGCATCGTTCCACACACCAGAATGCTTTTGGTTCAATTCCTGGTCAGGGCACATAACCGAGTTGCTGGTTCGGTCCCTGGTCAGGGCATATGCTGGCGGCAACTGATAGATGTTTCTCTCTCACCTTTCCTCTCTTCCTAAAATCAATAATAATTTTTTTAAAAAACATACCCTCAGATGAGGATTTAAAATAATAATAAAATAAATTCAAGGAGGATGCCTCTCATTGCACTAACACCTGCACACACAGCGTATACTCCACGCCAGGCGCTGTTCTGCTTTACACGTGCGTTGACTCATTGACCCTGACAACAACCCTTTGCGATAAGGATTATTATTTTCTCATTTTACAGATAAGGAAACAGAGGTAAAGAGAACTTAAATAGCTTGTTCAAGTTCACATAACTGGGGGTAGGTTCCGGATTTAAGTCCCACCGTTGGCCTCCACCGCTCACGGCCCTGACTGCCATACTCTGCTGCCTCTCTTAAAACAAAAAACAAAAAAAACAAGTCAGGAATTTCTTGAAAGGCTTTCATTTGTGCAGTCCACAGTGATGTTTAAAAGATGATGACCCCAGAAACCATCTGCAGTGAGAAATCACCCCAGAGCGGGCAGAAGACGCCATCAGTCCTACAACACGGAGAGGCAGGCGGGGCACAGCGTGTGCTGTGGTTTTCAGTTTTGTGAAAAGTTCCAAGTCAAGGGGAAGGGGAAAAACCGCTGATGCGGGTCACAGATGGGCCAGGACAGACAGAGCGTAAGGAACAGCAAGGAACGGCGGAGGGCCACCCCAAGGAGCCCCCGATATGAGATGCTGGGTGCAGCACACAAAAAACATTTCGGTCCTCGCTTGCTCAAAACGTAAAGAAATTTTCTCCAAAGAGAGTCAAAGGAAAGGCACATGGGTCACCAAGAGTCACCCCAGGCTGATAACTCGAGTGACAGTTTTCTCCTGCTGTGGGCTCCTGGCTTTTAGAACTTGGGGTCATAGGCACAGTGCCCGTTAGACAGGCGGTTCGAGGATGTGACGTCCGCCGTTCCTTAGGACCTAAGCTAACGATGCCAAATTCATTTTTTTTAAACTCCGCCACTTCCATTGGTTATTAACAGTCTCCTAGCCCCACCAACCAAACTGGGATGGAACAGGAACTAGAAAGCGTCATCTTTGTGCTCAACAATTAAGCTCTGCTATTGGTTCAGCCAAAATTTTCTGGATTTCAGCCAGAATTAGGCTGCTTAACCTAAGCCACAGATTTACCTGATTTCCTATCACTGAGAGGCTGTGCTCTTCAAACAATAAGTTTGGACCTGGGGACTCTCTGTGTGAGGAGGGGACTGGCCGACCGGACACTTGCATAGCGGTTGTACCTGTTCTCAGGGAGGAGCCGCCTCCCAGCTGAGGTCAGCGCTGTGACGTGGGTCTGAGCCACAGGCGACTTTGCAGTGCCCTTCAATCATGCCATGTCAGCAAAGGCGGGGAGACGGTGTCTGCTAGTGTGAGTGAGAAAGTTTTCTTAGGCTCAGATGAAATGAGGTAGCGCTTAGCAGGGCCAAACGGAAGTAGCACGTGGTTGGCAGGTCGCGTTTGTGCCTCGCACCTGCGTGGAACTTTCACTGGCTTCAAAATAGCTACAATGAAAATGAAGAGGGGAAGGCAGGAAGGGAAGAGATGAAACTCAGCTTCCCCAGGTGCCACATCAACGGCTGGCGGTGCCCATTTCTGATGTCACAGGTGGAGAGCAGCCCTCTGCTCGCCCCGCACCTGCCCAACTGGAAAAAAACAGGAAAAAATAACATAACATAACAACAGCTCATTTTCAGTCTTTAAGAGAAACTAAAATCTCTTTCAATGGTTTAAGACATTACCAGAACACCTGCGTCTTTTCATTGACTGAGAATACATTTATAATTTTAAGGCTATATTTCTGAGACTTCTTTTTGTCAGTAAGCATAGTTACAGAATCTAAGAAAACATAAGAATTCAATATCTGTATATAATCCGCTATAACTAAACCACTTTTTCCAGTTTCTAGGTAAACATTAAATGAACTTGTCATCTTTTTTTAATAGATTGTTTTAATTAATTTATTTATTATTTCAAATACATTTGTCTCTGCCTCCCCCCCACCACTTTCCTTTGCCCCCTCCCTCCCTCAACTCTTCCCCTTTGGTTTTGTCCATGAGTCCTTGCTGTATGTTCCTTGACTTTCCCCTTCCCTTCCTTCCCCCCCCCGCCCCCCCTCCCTCCTTCCCTCCTGTCTCTGTTGGTTTCTTTTCCTTTCAGTTGAACTTGTCATCTTAATAGCTTTCCTTTTGCATAAAGACTGCTTGTTTAAAATACTTTTGTTTTGCTGATTATCTATTTAAATGTATTTTTCAACTCTGCTTTAAACTTTTGCTTCCTTTTTCTGTCGCTGTCTAAAAATTCAACATTAGCTGCTTCTATGGCAATATAAAGGTATATATATTTTCCTGTATACAATTTAATACATGTTAATAAATTATGTCTCCCCTCTAAGAAAAAAAGAATAGTATTTACATCTTTGTGGTGCCCTTTGTACATTTTTAATTGTTATACTCATTGTAAAAGCAAAGGCAAATATAGTATGTAAATAGAAAATTCAAACAAGTAAATGTTTCCAGCTTTGTTCATTAAATTGCCTTCTTGAATGGTAGTCAAATAAAAAATAGAAAATATTCGCTTTAGAGAAGTCACAGTGCTAAGTATGTAATTTGAAATTGTAACTTTCTAATTTCTCACAGGACTCCAAAGCTTACTACCACCTGCTGGAACAGGTGGCTCCCAAAGGGGACGAGGAAGGGATCCCCGCGGTTGTGATTGACATGTCGGGACTCAGGGTAAGGCTGCCTCCCAAGCCGGGTGTGGACAGTCCGCTGCCGCCTTTGGCCTTCGCATCGGCCGCTCCATCGGCCCCTGGGGCCCCGATGAGGGGTTCCGTGGGTCAGCATCTCATCTTGCAGCTCTGTGTAAACTACCAAAAGCTGTTAACAGTTTTGCTTAATAATTGTGAGGAATTTAATCTGGAAATAATACCAGTTACACGCCTTACAGCATGCCAGGCACTTCTGTGTATTTCCCATCATTTAAGAGGCTCTACCATATCAAGAAATAATATTATTTCCATGTTTAGAAACCTGAGTACTATTTCTGGCAACAGAATATTTATACAAATAAATAAATTCTCACTGTAGTGATGAAAAAAAGTGAGACTGAGGATTAATTAATACGTGCAAGATCATATGACAGATCCTTGAAGTTATTTGATCTAGGGCTAGGGTTCCTTTCCTCTAGGAAGAAAGAAAAAGAGAAATCCCTGCTTGTTGAGTTCCTCCCATGCACCAGGTGCCATGGGAGGCGTGCGGCGTACACAGCCTCTGGCCTTGGCAGACGTCAGTAAGGGAGGTGTTAACCTGCCTTAGAGTTGAAAAAACGGAAGGTCAGAGACGCTAATACTCAAGTCGCGACCACCGAACCCAGGGCTGGTACAGCAGGCATGAACCCAGGGTGGCTCCACAGTCCGCCCCGTGGCAGCCCAGCCTCACTACGTCACTGCGGGTGACCAGGGGAGAGGGCTGGGCAGGGTCGTGTGAGTTCTCAGAAGTGTCTGGTCTGAGGGCCCTTAAAGATAAAGGCCGCATCATGGGTCTGAATGTTAACACTTCAGTTTTGCCACCACTTCAATATTGACCATGAGAAACCACCGCTCTGCCCATTTTTGAGTTAAACCCAACGAGCAAATATTAAGATCCGCTCATTCCTGGGTGAGAAGCCAGCTCATGAAATGTGCAATATTATCTATTAGAGCATCGTATGAAGAAATAATTCCAATTTAAAGTTCTCTTTTCTTAAGATTGGTGTTTTCATAGGCTCATTAAGAGCTTTAAGGACAGTAGACCATAATTCAACAAGAACCTTCTCATGAGAGTCTGCTTGCAAAGGACAGAGGGTCTCTAGAACCATTTGAATAGACTTTTAATATGTTCGGTGAGTGGTTCTCAATCTGAAGTCTGCAAAAGCCTACTGATATTATATATTTATTAAGGACAGGATGTAGCTTAGATAACTCACCACGTTTTTGTTTGTTGTTGTTTAAGTTGGCAAGTATACCGACTCAGTGTGGAGGTATATGCTAATCAGACATTCTTATTGGCAGATGTAAATATCTTTGATGAACTGAAAATAAGAATATAATTTACTTAATAAATAAACATTTTTGGTAGACAAAAATCTCACATTCTGTGCAAGAAATAATAAAAAAGTAAGCTTAATGGTTGAAAATAATTAAGAGCCACGTAACGAACTGTGGAATCTACTGAATGTTTTGAAAACCAGGACAGCCAAGCATTCATCTGACATGGTTCTGTCTAGAGATGGGAGGATTCGATTACTTAACTTCTGAAACTCCTTTTACTTGTGACTATCTGATTTTGGGTCAGGAGAATATGAGTAATAATATGCTTATTTGAGGCTCCGCACTATGGGTTTTGGTAAGATACCCATTTCTTCTTCTGTTATCCATGTCTGCTTTGTGCCTGGAGAGACTTGACCCGGCCATGACCCGACCTTGACCTGGCCTTGACCTGGCCTTTTTCCCTGCAGGAGAAGGATGACCTCCAGAGAGCAGAGTGCATGCTGCAGCAGGCGGAGAGGCTGGGCTGCCGGCAGTTCGTCACAGCCACAGACGTCGTCCGAGGGAACCCCAAGTTGAACTTGGCTTTCATTGCCAACCTCTTTAACAGATACCCTGCCCTGCACAAACCAGAGAACCAGGACATCGACTGGGGAGCCCTGGAAGGTAACTGGGAGCCGGTCGACTCAGAGTGTAGAAAGACATTCACAATTCTAGTCAACAACAATCACCCCCTCAGCAACAGTAAACCCCTCGCATGTCAGGGAGGTTTGCGAAAAGGTCACCAACTCTCTGATACTTAACAAAGAGAATGAAATAGACTAATCAAGTCAATTACAGCCAAGCCAGAATAATCAAATATTATTATATCACATCCATAATACATAGGCTTTATCCATGATCAGAACTGTTTGAGGAAAGGCATGCATTTCATTATCAGATAAACTAAATTCTAACATCCAAAAATATGATGTATGTACTTATTGGACTGAATGTTAATTCTTAGGGGCAAGAAATTACAGCCACTCGTCATCTTAAAATGATATTTACTCTAGAAGGTACTCCTGAGTTGTTTGGTTTGGTTTTGTTTCTTTGATTTGGGTTGCGGAAGGCCCACCACCCTATTTCAAGGCAGAATCCCTGACAATTTTATTTTGGGAGTTAATGCCCTAAGATTGAGCAGAAAGCATAGAGCTTTGGTCAGTTTTTAACAAGTAAAACTGCCAGAGATGTTTACTTCTCTCCTCATTGTGAAGTAGTCTCAATATTGAGGCAGGAAAATCAAAACAAAATTAATATTAAATGAATATCACCAAAGAAAGGAAGCCCAGATATAAAGTGTTGATTGAGCCTTTTCCTGCAATGCTTTAGTCTAGCTGGAAATGCAGAATTAATTCGTATTCCACCATCACTGCATATGTATTATTTAATGAATCGTGGGTTGTCCAGGGCCCGTGCATATGCATCAGGCCCTCTAACCACTCACTTCCGTCTTTGGGTACTTCCCCGCCACTCGAAATTCAGCGCGTACAAAGCAGAATGGGCCATTTACCCTCCCCGGCTGCTCTTCTCCTCTACCCCAATGCCATCCCCTCTCCTTCAGAAAGACCCCATTCATCTACCACTTTTTTCTTCAGTCGCCAAAACCCTGGGGTCCACTTTGATATCTTCTTCATCCCTAAATGCATTAAATCAGCAAATATGAATAATTCTCCCCGCAGAATGGCTTTTTAGTTATTATTTTTTGTTTCTGCTCTTCTGGACTCTTATTAACTCATACACCAACTACTTCCACGGGTCTTAGGGACCTCTCCCTCCATTTGTCACGTACCGCGTGTTTGATTTAAACGTGTGTTGCCTGCCAGAAGCTCTGCACTGTGCTGCCCGGCGCAGCTCCATACTGCTTTCATTATACCTCTGCTTTGCTCAAGCGCTTATTTTAGTAACATAAAAATAAAAAACCCATAGTGACCGATGTTGTCTAGTATTTCAACCCACATCTGCCCCTGCTCCCTCAGAGACCCCTCCTTCTGGTCCCTGTCACTGGACAGCCGTATCGCCATGCGCTGAGCAACACAGATCCCCGAAAAAGCCGTTCCTAATGGTTTTAATAAGCGCTTGCCTACCGTTTTCTTTGTGTTCATATGTACTCTGTCTCCTACTTCCACCCCTTAGCGTACCCCCAAATCTCTCCCCGTTCCCCTTTGCTATCCAGATTTTACTAGTTCTGGAAGGTGAAGCTCAAATTCTTCTCCCTCCAAATTTAGCCCAAACTGTCATTCTCTCCCCATCACAACTCAAAAAGCGAAGGTGTCTACTTCACACATTAGCCCTTCCGCTTGCCTGATCTCTGTTTGATGCCTGAGGGTCTTGTTATGTCCAGAAAGCAAGTAAGCCTTTGAGGGCCAATTCTGAACAGTTTGCCCACAGAGGGTCTTGCGCACCACTAATAAATGCCATAGAAATACTTGTTACATTGAAATGGGAAAAATTAACACAGAATAGCAACCCTCACCCAAATCCACTAGGGTCTATTTAATTAATTTTTAAAACGTAACTTCTGTTTCTGCTATAGCCTCTTCGGTTAAACTTTAGTAAGCCATATTTTCTATGCCTTATTCATTCATTTGTTCATTCCTTCGTTCGCTCCTTCATTCAGGTGAGACGAGAGAAGAGAGGACATTTAGGAACTGGATGAACTCCCTGGGCGTTAACCCTCGCGTCAATCACTTGTACAGGTAAGCATATGTGGGGACTCATTCTTAATGCAAAACACCAAGACCTTGAAAGATCCCCAGGATTTCAAATACCACTTCAGTGTGCAGTTCTTTCCACAAAATGTGTGTACCTCGATGAGAGGAGGGTGGGGAAGTGCCAAACTGACCCGCAGGTGATGGCTGTTCAGGAAGAAGGGAACTCACTTCCGTCCGCCAGCCTCGCTGTGTGTTTGGTACACGACCCTACCCCAGCGGAAGGACAGGCGTACTGTGTGCTGCTGGCCCGGCATCTGCTCCCGCGCAGGCGAAACAATAAGTGTTACGTTTGCGATGGTTTCCTACGCCATGTGTGAGAGCCAGTTTCCCCCCCGGAGGCAATGTGCTCCAGGTGATGGGACACGAGGGACGTCCTGGGAGAACCTCAAGGAAGTTCCCTCAACGCCTGAATCAGCCTCTTGACCTCTAAGGACATGGCGGTGGACGGCAGTTTCGCCACAGTGCCAACACTCCTTGAGCAAACACGCAAGGGAGCGCTGGGTTCGCCACAGGCCCCTCCTCAAGGTTAGCTGTCTGAGGATTCCTCTGTGTTTGTTTTTTATTCAGTGACTTATCGGACGCCCTGGTCATCTTCCAGCTGTATGAAAAGATTAAAGTCCCTGTGGACTGGAGCAGGGTGAACAAACCACCGTACCCCAAACTGGGGGGCAACATGAAGAAGGTAAATAGAGATGTCCCAGCAGCACCAGCCTGCAAGAGCGCCCTGTGGGTGCCCCGCCGGGAGGCCGAATGTGGATGTGGGTTGTCTAGCTAGGGTTTGAATTGTGGTCGAGCCATCAGTAACCTAAATGGTTTAATTAAAGCGATTCCACTATTTCTGTGGTTTACAATTCCACGTTGGATGTCTTTCAACGTTATGATGTCAAAATTCTAATTAAGATCATTCGAGAAGGTCAGGGTTTCTTCTCCCTCCCCGCCCCCGCCCCGCCCCATCGGGATCTTCACTCTACTTTTCTAAAAAATTGGAGCTTTGTGCTGACAGTTGGATTTAGACAAATAGGTTATTAAATGTCAACACGGGGGAACACATTGTTTTGGAAAAGTAACAATGCATTGGTGCCAACGTTGCCTACCAGGTCTCGTCTCTGTGACTTCACAATCCAAGCGTAGCCACGGGGCTGCCTGTCCCACATGTCAGACCACGTGGCCACGTGGGATAGAGCCTCTAGACTTTCCAGGCCGATGATTTTGAGTGCAGCTATTTTAGGAATATTATGGGCAGGTACTGGGCATGGCTTCCTGTTTGGGTCGTGTGATGTGGCCCTGAAGGTGTTCGTGATGATGAATTCGTTTTGGTTTTGCACTGTGAATATACTATGAGTATTTTTTTTGGTGGAAATGAAAGGTGGTATTTAAGAAAAGATGGAAATTTCTTTGACTAATTTAGACTCCTAGGACTGCAGAACCAGAGGAGGCTTGAAAGGTCAGTCTGACCGTGTTTATTTCAGGTTGTGCCTTTATTTTTATTGTCCTCTTTTATCGGGTATTGATCATCATGGAGATGATGACATGAGATTGTTGTCCTTTCACCTCATTAACAGCTTGAGAACTGTAACTACGCCGTGGAGCTGGGGAAGAATCAAGCTAAGTTCTCCCTGGTTGGCATCGCTGGGCAGGATCTCAACGAAGGCAACCGCACGCTGACCTTGGCCTTGATTTGGCAGTTAATGAGAAGGTAACAGCTTTTTAGCGAGTGTATTATCAACCTCGGAAAGTACCAGAAAATGCTTAGGAGTGTAATTTAATCTAGGAAAACTATGCTTTTACCGAAACTTAAAACCACAAAAGTCTTCTTTAAAATGTCCCTGTTATTTTTTTTTTTCCTTTTAGTTCCATCCAATTTGTGTCAGGTTTTTGAAACTCTTGTTAGTAGCGTCATAAATATTTTAGATTGTGTAGTCGTCTTAATTGATCGCCCCCTTTTCATTATGGAGCGACCCTCTTCGTGTCTGCTGAGATTTATTCTGAAATCTACTTTTTGTGATGTTGATATAGCCACTCTAGCTTCCTGCTACTTCACCTTAGCCCAGCAGACCTTATTTCTACCCTTTTACTTTTAAATTGACTTGCCTTAATAACAATCTATTATCTTCAAGAGGGATTTTCAAACTAAGAGGGAAATGTGCTACACTGACCTCTGTATTTGCCATTTCTGTGCTCTTCTTTCCATGGCACAGATCCAGATTTCTATTTGATATCATTAGCTTTCTACTTGGAATATTTCTCATAGCGCAGAAGAATAACTTCAGCTTTTACATGACTAAAAAGTCTTCATTCCATTCTTAGTTTTGAAAGATATTTCTTCTGGGTGTAGAATTCTAGGTTGATAGTTTTTCTCAAAGATAGTGTGTGATGCCTTGTGGCCTGCATTGTTTCCAGTGACAAGTATGTTGTCATTTTTCTCTTCCTGTGTATGGAATATGTCTTTTTCCTCAGGCTTTTTTTTTTTAAGATTTTTCCCTTTATCACTGTTTTTTAAGGAATTTGGTTATAATGTTCTTCTGTTTCTCATCCTCGAAATTTATCATATATCTGTGAGTTCATAGTTTTCACCAAACTTGGAATAATTTTGGCCTTTATTTCTTCAAATGTGTCTCCTTTACTTACTCACCTCTGTTCTGGGGGGAGACACCAGGTACATATATATTTGGTCATTTGAATATTTGAAGTTGCCCCAGAGTTCACTGAAGTTGTATTCATTTTTCTCCTCTGTTTCATATTTTTCTCTGTATGTTGCATAAAGGGTGATTTCCACTGCTTGGTATTCAAATCCATTACTCCTTTAAAATGGAGGATTAATGTCTAATCCTCCATTAATCCCATCCAATATATATAATGTTTATCCCAGACACTGTAGTTTTCATGTACAAAAATTTGATTTGGGTCTTTCTGGCATCTCCCATAGCTTTTTCCTCTACTTTTTTGAACACATAGAATATAACTACAATAACTTATTTCTAGCTCTATTTCTATTCATCGATCTTTATCCTCATTATGCATCATGTTTTCCTGCTTCTTTGCATGCCTCCTAGTTTGTTTGTTTGTTTTATTGTATGAGAGACATTGTGCATTTTACCATGATGCCTGCCAGATATTTCTATTGTCGTTTAAATATTCTTGAATTTAGTCCCAGGATGCACTTTGTTATTTAAAGGCAAGCGATCCTTCTGAGGGCTACTTGAAGTCTTAATTAGTCTTGAGCTAATTTTGTATCTCAAAACTGAGATCGTCTTGATCAACACTTGATGCTCCCTGGTTCTCATGGTTCTTGCGCTCCTACTTATGGGAACCAAATGACCCCCAGCCCCGTGGGAGCTCGGAGAACTGTTCTGCCTGTTCACTGCCGACAGCTCCTTCCTCAGCTCCTGGCAGCTTCCTCACCCGTGGGCACTGCGCAGTTCTCGCTGCAGGGGAGAGGCACACCCTCTGAAGCTCTCCAGACCCTCTTTCTAAGTGACCCTGGGACACGGGCAGCTCCCTCTTCCTCGGTATCCTTCCCACATATTCTAGGCACCTGCGCTTCCTCGTTCTCAACCCCTCCCCTCAGCTCAGGAGGACCGTCCTGCTCTGCCCGGGTTCTCTGTCCCTGCACGGTGTCCTGGACGTGCTTCACGCAATCAGCCGGGACAGTCCTGGGGCTCATCGCGTTTGTTCCCATCTTTCAGGGACCGCTGCTCCGCTTTCAGTTATCCGATGCCTGAACAACATCGTTCCGCGTGTTTTTCCATTCCGTGTTAGGCGCTGCGGGCAGAAGGGTAAATCAGGTCCCTGTTACTCCCCTGGGGCCAGAGGCAGAGTCGTCTGCTGTTGCTGACAGGGGTGTCCAAACTGCGGCCCGCGGGTCACTTGCGGCCTGGGATGGCTGTGAACGCGGCCCAGCACAAAATTGTGAATTTACTTAGAACACGAGGAGATTTTTTTTGTGTGATTACGTGTTGCACTGTATTTAATGTGTAGCCCGAGAAACCTCTTCTTCTTCTGGTGTGGCCCAAAAGGTTGGACAGCCCTGCAAGCTGAAAAGAAACCTCCAGCTGTCTCTTAGCGCCGGCTCTAAGCCTGCCTGATGTTCGAGCTGGATGGCGAGGGTATTGAACCAGAGCAGGATATAGGACGATAGACAAATCGAAAATAAGCTGTAAGAAAAATAAGCAACTCTGGTACAAAAGTATTTTTAGAAGACGTTTAGAAAGCAAACCTCGAAGGACACAACAGCGTCCTGTCAAACGCTTTGCCTCTTCCCTTATACCGGTAGCTCCGACCAGGCAGAAGTCCTTCCAACACAGTTAGAACCTATGTCAGTGCGACTCAATTCATGTGCCTGCCTGGAAGGGAGCTCCAGAAACCCTCTGTCTCACGGTCGTGTCTCTAACAAGGTCACGGCGTGCGGTGGCCCCTGGCGCCTCAGCCTTATGCCCAGGCCACGGCCTGCAGGCCGTCCCACTCCCGCGGTCCCCGGAGGAGTCAGGGTGGGGCAGCCGGGGGCCGCAGGATGGCCGCAAGTGATCCTGGCGGCGTCACAGTCTGATTTGTCACGTATAGTTCTCCAACCTGGGGCCTCTTGAAGGTCGAGGCAGGTGACCTGAAACTGCCCTGGCACAGGGAGCTCCAAAGCCAGAGCAACTTCACCCCCGTCTTCGATTTTCCTGCATGTACCTAGCGTGTCACTGTGCGCCCCTGAGGGCCCTTCTCCCCACTGTCTTCTCAGAAGCCATCTTTGAACTATTTTCTATTGTCTTCCACCTGTGTTTTTATTTCGTAACAGGCTGGGTTTGGGACTGGTTGCTGTGAAAACCAGAACAAAAATCTCTCTTAGTTGCAAAAGTGAAATTGGCCTACAGGTTTGAATATAGAATAATCTTTGATACTTTGTTTTAATTATTAAAAAATCTCAGGCCAGTTCTGTTCTATTTTGCATTTCATAATGTCTGAAAATCACCTCGTAAAATGGTCTTTGTTGTGGGAGTTTTAGAAAAGTGTGGCCCACAGTCACACTTTGTGACCGGTGTAGATTTGACAAGGTCCACTCTTGTCACCTGGTTAATAAGTCCTATTCCTCATGAGTGTTTACTATACGAGAATTGCGCATGTAAGAAAGTGGAGAGAGAACTACATTACTGTCGAAGGCAGTGAAATGACTGAGTATTACGTAAATGCCACCAGGAGGAATTTTTTTCTCTGTGTGCCACACATTAGCAGAACTGTTAGATTTAGTGCCAGTTCTAGCTGGGATTTATTTCATTGGATTCACAGATGTGCTAATTTGGCCATTTATCTGGGCAGTCAAGGTGTGTCATTTTTTTCCCTGGGAGTAAATGAGATGTATGTCTAAGCCTTTCCCTTCAGTAGCCTGGAAATAAGCCCCAGGTTGGAAAGCTGGCAAACGGCGTGCATACACCTTTGGGAACAAGAGCCGGAAGCCAGCAGGCTGCTGCCGACGGCAGTGCCCGTTGGGCTCCGGCCTGTGAGGGGGTCCTCCCCAAATCAAACAGGCTGGCACCGTGAATTTGCAATAGGTCCTCGAAAACCAAAACACGACGGTCTGTCCTTCTGGTTCGAGTGTTAAATAGATCACACCAGTGTCGGGAGGCAGGGAAGCGAACGCGCAATGCCTGCCGCCCACCGAGGACTCCCACGCCCACCTGTCCACCCTGTCCCGTTGCCGGGGCGCTGGCTGAAGCGGGGGCTCCTGAGGCCGTTCATGGTGACAGAGGGCGTTTCGGTGCAGCGCGGTTTTGCCAGCACCTGTGGCTGTCAGATATTGTCGGGGACATCGAGTGCCTACCAGCACAGTGGCCCCCAGACATGTCTGACGGCGCCAAGTATTTCATGAGGGGAATCGTCGGCAGGCTCAGGCCAGACTGGTTTCTGATTTAGATTCTGCCTCTGCATTCGGTGCTGAGAGCTGACGCTCCAACCTAACCCTGTCCTGCCTTCCCTTTGTTCCTCCCGTGTCCTTAGAAGCAGGTGTCTGATTCCGTTTTCAACCTCTGCACCTCCCCTGAGGTGGCAGGAAGCCAACGTCGTGCTCACCGAGCTCCGTGCCACCCGGAGGGGCTGCTCTCGGACCCCCGGATACACTCACCGAGCTGCCCCTGTGACTCTCTGCGCCTTTTTACACTTCCCTGTTCCTGAGTGGCTTTCGAAACATTTTATTTCCACTTTTGGATCAAGTGCGCGTCCCCTTGTGCCAGCTGCTTGCCTGGCTCAAGAAGCAGGTCACAGCCCCACCTCTGTCCCCATGCGCGCCTCGGTGAAGTGGCCCGGGGCTCTGGGGCAGGAGCGGCCAGAACTCCGGCCTGCCAGGGGCGAGGCGGCCGGAGAGGAGACTTCGCTTTCATCAGGCTCGCGGAGACGTGGCCTGAGGAAGGAAACACAACCGACCGTCCTCAGAGCGTCTACTTAAATGTGTCATTGAGGCTAAGAACTTAACTGCACAGGCCAATTATTAAGAAACAAGGAGGCATTTCTGCCATAAAACATCATCATTACAAACAGATCAAAACCAGGGTCTTTTTCCAAATTGGGGATATTTTGAAAATCTACCTGGGACCTGCCCCATTCGACCTCATTAGTGCTTAGCATTTTGGTCCCGTGCCTGGGTCCACACTAAGCATGACTCAGCTTTCTCCTGGCTTTTTCTGGGAGAAGCCATCCTATTTATTTCCTCCACCACGTCACGCCTCCATTTACCAGAGGCTCGATATATACCAGGCACCCTGCCAACCCCTGGGAACCCCGTGGAGAACAGGGGTATGGATTTGGTAGGACACGGCAGGCAGACAGGGACGTGCATGTCAGCTCCCTCCAAAGTGAGGGCAAGCGGTTGGAAGGAGGCGTTACTATAGTGACGAATGCAGTGTGGGGGTCAGAAAAGCGATGCTGACCTAGGAATTGGTCCAAGGACGAGTCCTCCTTTGCCAGAGCACAGAGCTGAGTCCCGGAGGCAGGACGGTGCGGCGCCGCTAGGGGCGCTGCTGGCGCTTCCGAGACGTGGAAACCTGAGTGTGTGTGTTCTCTCGGGGCCCGGGGACGAGGCCCGCGAGAGAGGAGGGATCGAGAGAGCGGAGATGCGCCGAGAAGAGACGCCAGGGCTGAGTCATGGAGGGCCTCACGTGCCGTTGGAAGGGCTTGGACCTGGGCCGTTTGGTCAGTGACGCGGCCAGAGCTGGACTTTAGAAGGGCGATCCTGTGGGGAGGAGGCACGGAATGAAGGAGTCCGTTGATGTGAGCGGGTTCGAAGGGGTGTAACGGAGAGGACTTCGATGTCTGATCAGTTAACATGGTTGCGTGTGTGTATCACACACATACACCACACACACACACACACACACACACACACACACAGAGGCAGGGGTCCTTTCCTCCCCACCCACCGAGATGGCGAGGAGGCGCTGTAATTGGGGGAAGCAGGGCATCCCTCCTCTTTTGGAGACTCAACTTGAAAATTGGGGGAGGGTTGGGTTTTCCCCCCGGAAGCAGTGACCGGAAGAGGACCCCCAATAGATTGTGTGCGCGGCACCCCAGGTCACCTGGAGGGTGACCTCATTTCGGTCTGCCCTCCCTCCAGACGGCACTCAGGGGCCAGATACTTGCATTTCAGGGGTAGCGGTGCCCCCAGAAACCCTGGCCCCGAAGGCCGGCCCCGGGTAACCGGACCCCCTCCTGCCGGCCTGGACCTCGAGGCCCAGGAACCTGCTCCCGGCGCGGCCTTCTGCGCAGTTCCCCTGCTCCCAGTAGCTCCCCCTGGCGGAGGGAGTCGCCTTCGGGAACAGCGAGGAAATTTTGAGAGCTTGATGCTTCTTAAGTCTTCCAAACAAACCCAGTTCTCACAACAGTATCTAAGGTGATTCTTACTCTCAGACTGGAGACTAACTTTGGTTTCTACTTTAAAGTGACCTTCATGGTGAGGTATTCCTAATATTTCTACCTCTACAATATAAAAAGGATATATATACACACACACTTATGTATATATATACATATATATGTACACACACACGCATACTTGCAGGGTCTGGCAGAAGTAACGCCTGCTGGAGTGTGGTTGGTAGGGTAATAATATGGGTGTCATAATTTACAGTTTTCATTTGAACATTTCACCTAAAACGTCCTATGGTGTGCTTGAGTGTGATATTGTGATGTTATAGAATGACATGCTTATGATTTTATAACAAAAGACGTTGTCATAAAAAAGGGGCATGATTTGTGCTGGACCCTGTATTTTACTATGTTGGCTACCTGGGCCTTTCTAATATGGAATAGTTCTTTGTCTGTTTGTTTGTTTTATGGTTTCTTTAAGTTACTGGTTCCAATCTTTTGCATCATTTTCTTTCCCTGTCTTCTCTTCTCATTTGCCTCCTCCTCCCCCGCCCCCAGGGCAATGACGGTGCTTTGAGGGGGAGGTATTTGCTCTGCACCTCCCTCTAACGACCGACCATAAAGTTATAGCTTAAGTTATCCTGCAGGGAATGGATGTATTTCCTCTCCCCCACCCCCCACTAATGCAATGGCGTCCAGGCTAACTTTTGTGACATACCCAAAAAGAAAAGAACACTTTCTACCCTGGCTACTTTCCGTGATATTGAATTATTTAGCAACTTTCCTCCAGAAATCACTCTTGATGTTGTTCAGGTACACACTGAATATTCTGGAAGAAATTGGAGGTGGGCAGAAGGTCAATGATGACATCATCGTCAGCTGGGTCAATGACACACTGAAGGAGGCAGGGAAGTGTTCGTCCATCTCCAGCTTCAAGGTAAAGCCCCGCCCACTGCTCCCAGCCACCTGAGCCCTACACCTGTCGTTGCGTTTCCTGTCTGTCTTACAGTGACCCTAAGTGTGAGGTATTCCAGGCTCCTCCTCCCCAATTTTGATTTTGCTGAATGATCCATCATGGCTTTCATGTTCATGGGCCATGTCACTGACAAATTTCTTGTCCCTTTCTCCTGTAATAATTAATTTAAAGACTCCATCGTGTTTGACATACACTTCAGGCATTGTTCTTCCAAAGGAACAGAAAATGCGGTAATATTGGCAAAAGGCACACAGCTGCACAATTCAGATTGTTAACATTGTGGTGGTGAAGTATAAGATGCTAAAAGATCTCCCGTGTACTATTTCCTGAGAAAAAGCTGTTGTGTGCTTGTATCCAAATCCCATTTTTATTCGTAACAGCGTTATCTTTTATTAAATTTCTTCACTCGTGTTTTATACGTTAGCTGGATCCTTCCTCAATGGGCCTGTGCTCTTGACTCATGTGGTAAGGTCTGTACCCCCTTAGCTACCTTGTTCTGGTTTAAAGGCCAAGAGTGGGAGGAAGGACCTTTCGGAGTTGTACTAACAGGGTCAGCGAGGCAGTTCATCATGATATCAACCCTCTGCTTCAAAAGCAAGAAAAAAGCTTGAAGCCCTTCCCCACCAGAAAGGGCAGAAGGTACCACTGGGTTGGGCCGTACCAGGGTACGCTCACTGAGCGGCCCCTCCCCGTGAGCCCATCGCAGGCAGAGGCCACCTCCGTCCCCTCCAGCTTACCCGCTTCCAGCTGGGTGGCCGAGCAGAGGAGCGAAGGCTGGGGGCAGACACAGCAAGTCCTCCCGGCAAGCCCCCTACAGAGGTGGCGGAAGGGGCAGGGAGGGGCACAGGCGCATGGAACGCACCCTGAGCACCGGGGACTCCTGGTGTTTGACGTCTCACCTCACCCTCGCAGACCTCGCGAAGCCAGCTTTACTGTTTTCCTCACTTTACATGGGAGGAAACGGGGGCTCAAGTAACCCCTGAGGTGGGCGCTAGCGATGGCTGGTGACCGTCCATCAGAGAGGAGAGAGCGCCTTTTTCCTGGGCGTGAGGTTGTAGAGCGGAGTGTGTCTGAGGTCACTTAACCGTGGCTGTGAAGTGACTGGTTCCGTCGCCCAGGGTGCATCTCTCTGTAAACAGCGGCTCCCGAAACCCACGAGGCCCCCCTTCTGGCGTGTTCCCCTGGGGGTTCACTCTCAGGAACGTCTGACAGTTCTTTTGCTCCTTGTTTCTCTCTGGGCTAACTTTCTCCTTCCCCTCATTACGTCATTTCAGGATTGAGTAAGTAAAAAGGACCGTGAACGGAAGCTGTCCAATTAACCCCACATTACTTATAAGTGAAACCCGTCAAAAAAAGAACACAACCCACTCTTGAGCAACCAGTTTGCTAATAGCCCCTGTCCCTCGTCATCCGTGAGCGCGGCCAGTGGCTGGCCCTTCTCTGCCTGCCAGCGCCGCCACACGATGGAGGGCAGAGAGTAGGAAAGAAGGGAAAAACTCAAATCTCTGTATTTTTCATCCCTTGTGCTTCTTCACCAAAACTTTCTGTGAAGACAAAAGCTGAGGATAATGGTGGAAATCAGATTATGATCATATATTGATTTTAAATTTCTGGCAGTTTTTCAATTACCCAGGAGTAAAAAAAAAAAAAAAAAAAAGATGGACCCCTTCTTATATTTTTTTCCCCTCCCCTCTGGCCACGGTCAGCCTGCTCTCCATTTCCATGTCTCCCATTGTATTTTTTTAAAATATCATTCTATTCAGAGGACCCGGCAGCCTGTGCCTGTGTCTTGCTTAGAATTGGTTCTGACCTGGACCCTCAAGGTCGGAAGTGTTTGGACTTGGCTGTGCTTGGGTGCAGACCAGCAGCTGCCTGTCCATGGCTGCGCTCACAAGGTCCATAGGAGAGAGGACAGATGGTGCAGACTTTTGTGCATTCAAGTGTGACCGTCAACATGTGTACAAAGGCCCAAGAAAGAGCCCAGGCTTTGGGGTGAGAATCCAGGCCTCAGTGCAAATCCCAGCTCCACCACTGATCAGCAAGTCTCATCACCTCAGAAACTCGCTTCACTCGCCGTACATTAAATTCAGATGCTGAGAAGTGAGATAACTTATTTCAAAAGCTGAAGGGATTAAGCAAACCCTCCCCCCCCCCAGACAAAACACTCATAGACACAGACCACAGGGTGGTGATGACCAGGGGGAAGGGGGTGGAGGAGGCAGAAGAGAGCCAAGGGGATAAATGGCGATGGAAGGAGACTGGACGTGGGGTGGGGAACACACAACGCGACATGCCGATGATGTACTATAGAATGGTACTCTTGAAACCTATGCCATTTTATTAGTTAATGTCACCCCCTTCAATTCAATAAAAAAGAAAGAAAAGAATTGTTGTGAGAAGAGTAGAAAGTGCAACCTACAATTGTAAAAAAAAATAATAATAATAATAATAATAATGCTGAGCCAACTCTGAGGCCCCAACAAATATGAGTTACTATCATTGCATTCAAGCACTTAACTGCCAACGCCGTGTCCCTGGACCTGTGGGCTCCTTTCTTTCCTTGAGGTCCCCAAGAAATGAGCACCTACCGAAACCCCTGTCCGACTGAGCCCTTGGCACTATCCCTGCCCCTCACCCCTGTGTAATCCCCCCAAGTGAAGCAGAGTTTCTCCCAGCGTCTTTGGCCTCCCCTCTGATGATTTCTCTCCAAATCGCCCTCCTCTGCTCACACCAGCAGTTATGTGAAACGATTCGGCCTCTCTGCTTTCCTCCGCATGTGCTGGCTGCATTCACTCTCTCGTTGAGAACGGTCCCTACCTGCCTGTTGGCTTAGGGAGCCGCTAGAGAAGCGCCTCTGCAGAAACCACAACTGGTTAGAAACTGCAGCTGGTGAGCAAACACCGTTGCATGTCCCAGGCCAGGCTGCATATATTTCATAGGCAAGAGGAAGAGCCAGCCCCGTCCCGGGAGCAAAGTAGAAGTAACTTGGGGCCCTACTGATAGCACCCACCCTTCTCTCTGTGCAGGACCCGAAGATCAGCACGAGCTTGCCTGTTCTGGATCTCATCGATGCCATTCAGCCAGGCTCCATTAACTATGACCTTCTGAAGACAGACAACCTGAACGATGACGAGAGACTCAACAATGCAAAGTGCGTAAATAAACTTGGGGTCGGGGGTGGGCGTGGGGAAGGCCCTACCCAGCAACTGGGTACCTATCAAGTATATCGCTTCTGCTTTTGTGCAAATGCTTTTGTTTTGCTACAGATGCTTGTCCTTCTCTTGTCTTACCGTGTCCCATCGTCACTATTTTAGATGCTGCGCAGTAGCCGGGGTAGTCTCCAGGTGTTAGAGGGGGCGAGGCAAAAAGCAAGTGTATTCTTCCAAGTGATGAGCAAGGCTGTATTTTCATAAAACCAACTATCTAACCATAATCTACAGGAGACTTCCTAAAGAAGTCTCCTTGTGCGTGGCAAGCACGAATAGAAACCTTTTAGTGCCCATCCATGGCTATGAATGAACAGGGGGCGGAGTTCAAGATCGGAGTCTTTGCCAGCTTGGGAGCAGCTGCCATTTGCTTTACGATGTCACGTGAGGGTCAGCAGGCAACTATTTGTGGGCCAGAGCTGGCCTTCACAAATAAAGTTTTACTGAAACACAGCCACGTACCCACAGCTGCTTTACTGCTACAACAACGGTGTTGCGTGGTTGTGGCAAAGCCCACAAACTCCAAAATAGTTGCCCTCTGGTCCTTTACGAGAAGTGTGCTGACCTCAGCTCTAGAGAGGCTTATTCTTTCCTTGGAAACGCAAATAACAAAATAACACAGACAAGGTGACTTCACAGAAGTTTATTCTCCCACAGTGTGGAGGGAGCAAGTCCAAGGTCCAGGCATCAGCGGCGTTGGCTCCTCCTGGGGGCTGTGAGGGGGAACCTCTTCCATACCTCCCCGCCCCCCCCCCCGCCTTCTGGCGCCGGCCAGCGGCCCTTGGCTCGTGGCTGCGTCCCCCGATGTCCGTGCGCGCACCTCCCACGCGCAGCCTCCTTCCCTGTGTGTCTGACTGCACGGGGCTCTCTTCCCCCAGCTGTGCGTCTGCGCCTCTTCCCCGTTTCTTCCAAGGACACCGGTGACATCGGATCAGGGCCCCACTTTGCTCCTGCATGACCTCGTCTTAACAAATTACCTCTTAAACAGTCTTATTACCAAGTAAGGTCAGGATCCGAGGTCCCAGGGGATAGGGCTTTTACATGCCTTTTTTTTTTTTTTTTTTTTTTTTTTGAGGGACACAATCCAACCCATAACACGCGTTCGGAGTTAACAAGTGACCAGTGCCCATCAGCCATGTATTCATAAAACACCCCAACAGTGGGGACCTGTGTTCCTGATAAGCTGATGTTTTAGCACAATCTAACCGAGAGAAGATAAGCAATTAAATGGCAATTACAGGGCAGTGGGTAGATGGTATGGGAGGCGGAGGACAGGGCACTAAGAAGGAGACAGGAAGGAGGCTGCGGCGCTGCAAAGCAAGCAACGTCCGTGCTGAGGCGGGTCAAAAGGACAGGTAGGAAGCAGCTGGACGCGTGAAGGGGGTCAGGCACTCTAAGCAGAGGGAAGAACACAGAGGAAGAACCAGATGTGTTTTTAAGTGACCTTGAAAAGAGCTTGAGTCTAGACATCCAAAGCAGGCAGGACTAGGTTTAAGGAACTTGTCCCAGGCCTTACAATTATTATTAAGTGGTTCTGCTAAGACTCAGAGTCTAACTTCAGGGCCCGGGTTCGTAAGCTCTACCCTGTAAGGGCAAAATACACAGTGACGCTAAAAATGGGCAAAAGGAATCCCATGAAGTCTTTACAATGCTTCTGGTGGCCAGATTGTGCGTGATCTTTGAAGCTCCATTTTTTTAAATTTTTTTTCTTATAACGGAAAACACATTTTATTGCATTAATAATGAATACAGAGGAAGAGACTGAGGGATGGGCAAGAAGAAAGAACAGGGGCTCTTTCGCCTGATAATTTAATTTGCTCGATAAAGTGAGAGTGACACTTGACTCTCCCGGTTAGGGGGGCAGGGGGTAACGGGGCCTTGGGCGCAGCGCAGAGTCCCTGGCGTCCTCATTGTAGGAAGTGACTAGACGGCAAACAGAGTGAACGAAAGGACTGACAGGTGGTCGTGCAGGCTCACTGGAAAGTAGATTGCAGCTAATAAAAAGTATCTTCCTAGAACTGTAAGTAAAGCAAAAATGCCCGGAGGCAGCTGTGATCACATTATGTATAATATAAAACTGGCTCTTTTCGTATCATAGCAGCCTAAAGAAAGACACATGTAAGTGCCCAAGGGTCAGAATGGGACAAGGAATAAAATCATGGATGTGTAAAGTCATTTTTCCCTCACAAATATGTTTTCCTAGTTGAAATGGAGTCGGCAGACCTTTTCTAGCCCGCGTCCTGCGCCCGTCCGATGGAGTTCTCTGCCGCTCCGTAGCCCGCGCAAACCCTCACGGTGCAGACATCAAACATGGACGCAGCTGGGAAGGTTTCAAAGGGCGAGCAAGACACTTGGGAGGCCAGGCCGCCAGGCCGATGGCGTCAGGAGCTTTATCGAGCCCGGGCTGGCCCCCAGGCGCGGGAGGATGTCCGGGCTGGCCCTCGCCGCGCCAGGGGCGAGCTCCGTGCTGTGGGCGTCACGCAGCAGTGACGCGTGCACCGAATGACCGTGACCGCGGCTCCCGGGGCCCCTCCGCCCGCCGTTGCCCTGGCTCACCGTGTGCTCCCTCTCCTCCCCGCGCAGGTACGCCATCTCCATGGCCCGGAAGATCGGAGCGAGAGTGTACGCCCTGCCGGAAGACCTGGTGGAAGTGAACCCCAAAATGGTCATGACGGTGTTTGCCTGCCTCATGGGGAAAGGAATGCGGAGGGTGTAAGGCCCAGCGGGGCGGGGCTGGAGGCGCGATGCTGGCCGCTTCACGCCCCGAGCTCGCCGGGAGGAAGGAGACGATCAAAGCCATTCCAAAGCTTTTGCCGCGGTGACATTACCCAAGATTCCAGAGTGGATATTGTCTGTTCGCCCAGGTAGCCTCTCCTGTATTTAACAAGTGCTTCCTTCTTTGCAACAGACCCCATCTCTTACAAATATTTTTTTACCACTGAACCTATTGCTTTTTCGAAAATCTGGAGGGGGAAAAAAAAAATACCCTGCTTCTCGCCATTAGTCAAGTATAGAAGCTGCATTGTTATTCATTTTAACGGGCTCTTCCAAACCAGCCCACCGTGGCTGCATTTTTGTTTTAAGGTGAGCTTCAGCCTGGTCCTAAAGCTTGGTTCTAGAGGCCACCACTGGATCTGTGACAAGCCTCTCCTTCTGTCCCCTTCTTCTACACTCTGTGTCCCTGGGACCTTGCTCTCCACGCCCCGAGCCCCGAGCCCTGCCCTCTCTCGGACCCGCCTCTGTAGGCCACCCTGTCTCCAGGCCATTTGGAGCGTCTGACAAATCCGTCAGACTCTCGGAGTCCCAGGAGTCTCTGGTAACCTGCAGAGGAGGAAGACTCATCATCAGAGCTTGTCCTCAGAACTAGGGTCCCATTTGTTATCCGTTTTTGGTTTTTTCAGCCAACAGGAAGCCTCTGTTTTTAACGCTAGGATCAGGGCTCAGACCAGACCTAACACCTTCAATACTGTGCCTTCAGATAGACTCTTGGTTAGATCCGAGGAGGATGCAATTGGGGAGCAAACCACCAGGGGGCAGCGTGGAGCCATAGCAAAGCCTCTGTCCTTTGGTGCTGCCTCTCCAGGTACTGAGCCCCGCCTGTTAGACCTCCTTCTTGGGGCTCAGGGTCTTGTGAGCAGGAACAACCCTGCACTGCTTTCCTGTGCTCTTAGTCTTAGCGTGTCTGATTGCTGCCAGGCCATGTTACCAATGTTTACTTTTTTGATACTGTAGAAGCTTTTTGCCACCCCCGAGCTCCCAGGGGACAACATATGCCAATCACCGGAGTCCCAGCCCACCCCCCAGGCCCCCTCACGCTTACCTAGCCGTACTCAGCAGATGTCAAGCTGGGTAAGAACTGGCTGAGTTGCTTTACGAAGAGCTAGTTTACTGGATATTTAAAGAATTCCAAAACAAAACCCGAGAAGCAGCAAACCGAATACACTGAACAATTTCCGTGAAAACCTACTGAACCCTAAAAAGTAGCAGCACATTGTGAACCAACACTAGACACTCCATAGCACTGGAAGGGCTCATCAGTGAGGTGTCTTCTTGTGGGGGGGGGGGGAGCCGGGGAGGGCGTCATGGAACCTGGCCACCTTTCAAAGCAATTGAAAGGCAGAACCCTGGACCTGCTCCTTGTCAGTGGGCTCCGGAAGCCAGTGTGTGGCTTGGGTAGCATCGGAATGCAAAGTCATTAGCTTTGTCTCATGCGACACTCACGTGGCCTCAGAAGATTCTCTTCCATCTGCCTCCAAAAAGAATGTTACTGCCTTAATGTTCGAAATCTGCCCAAATAAAATGTTCCTTATATTGGATGTCCTTTGACGGTTTTGTAACTTACTAACTCGTTCATTCAGCCGGCACGTCCAGAGTGCCTAACGCAGGGCCCCGCACCGTGGAGAGTTCCGGGGCCGTGCCTATCTGCACTCAGCTGCGGGGGACGGTGTTAAACAAATAAACCGACAGGCGTGGTGAGTGACTAACAAGAGCAGGGTGAGGCCGGCGCTGACCACAAGGGAAACAGTCTAAGACATATTTTGGCTGAATACAAAAGACTACATTGGAGGGAGTTTGACAAAGCAGCATCTAAGATGAGAGTTGAGACACAAATTCTCAGAAACACACCGACCCCAGTCGTGAACAAAAGCCAGCCTTGGGGATGGATGCAAAGCAGCTTCTCGGGAGATTTGAGAAGGGATCTTCTGGGTTGGCGGTGCGGGGGTCTCCACCCTAGCCTGGCGGGGCCTCTCGGGGACAGGGGCAGGGGGGCGGGTGTGCCGAGGGGTCCTGCTGCAGTGGCTCCCGCTCGGGGGCCCTGCTGCGACAGGAAAGCATCCGGCCGGCGCGGGCACGTTCTGACCGTGAGGCGCCACACACCCGCACGGCCGCCGCCTTGGCTGCACGAGCGGCAGCGCTCTGGTGGCAGCTCGTTCCTGGACATCCCTGCAGCTGCCCCACCATGCAAGTGGCTGCCTCGCCTGCCTCCCGGGCGGTGACCAGTATGCAGCGCTTTCGTGCTTGGACAGGTCTGCCGAGCCGGGCCGCGGGCGGAACAAGGGCCCCGGGAGGAAAACCAAGGCTCCCTGGGAGAAGAGGAGGCGCAAGGAACGCAGCAACCTTGGCAAGATCGTTTTTCTAAATTGAAAGGCTATTGTTACATTTTAAATAGCCAGAAATTAAAATGGTTCCAAAGGGCCTACAGGGGAAAGCAGACCCGCCTCCCACCCCATGTCCAGCTCTGTGCTTTGAAGGCGGCTCAGATCAGCTCCCGGGAGCCAGCTGTGTGGGTCTGTCCTTAAACTAGGGTTCGCTTGAAATCGCCCACGCTGGGGGCAGTCCCACCACAGATGCGATCTAACTCTCTAAATAGGGCTGTTCTCAGTCTCCAGAAAGCTACTCCCTCTGTTCTAGTCCCCGGTCAGCAGATACTGTTGCAGCTTCTTCTGTGTCCTCCGAGAAACATTCTCTGCACGTATCACACACACACACACCTTTGTTATTACAGACTATGTTACAAGCTTACTTATTACTATACATATCATTCTACGTCTCACTTTTTTCACTTGTATCTTAGAGGTGGTTCCACATTGGTGCATACAGACCTACCTCGGTCTTTTCAACAGATGCATAGTATTCTACTGTATGGGTGTGCTAAACTGTATTTAACCAGAGGCTTATAAATAGATTTTCAAGCTATTTCAATAGTTTGCCTCAGTGCATAGGGCCACGATAATATTACACCCACATACTGTGCATAGAATGTTAATCTTAATTTGGTAGGTACTCCGCAAGTTTCTATTCCAGCAAAGGTATTGAACATTGGATAGCAAAAACAGATTCTCCTCTTATTTCCTCAAATTATTTGACAAAGAACCCTGAACTGAGGTAGACCCTGGGGCTAGTTTCAACTTTTCCATTTTATGCCTAAAGAAGCAAGCTAATCCAGCAAGAAGATAATGTGTGCACACAGACAACATAATAAAAAAAAAAAACAGGATGTGATCAACGTTGTAACAAGGTTGTAAATCAAGTGTGGGCGCTCAGGGGGAAATGAGCTCTGAGTGGAGGGGCGGCAGAAGTTCTGTTCTCACTTGTGGGCACGTGGATGGAACGCTGGCTGCGCACTCTGGGTGAACTTGACATTGTTTTGCCCAGCACCTCCCTGCCAGCCGAACGATCAGACACTGGAGCTGACGAGCAGAGCAGGCCGCAGCCTGGACTGATCCTCTTGTGAAATCTAGTCACTGACGGTTTCCTAATAAAGTTCCCGTAACTCAACTCTCAGCTGGCAGACAGCGCTTCACCCCACGTCCTTGCCCTTCGCTTCTGTAAGACAGCCTACACCTGAGCCCGTGCAGGGACAACAGAAAAAAAGGTGTCTATTTGCTCCTGTCTCAAGTCTACGTCTATTTCATAACCTACCCCATGCGAGGCACAGAAACAGAGATGGTCTAGTCGTCGCCTACTATCTCATTAACTGAGGGACAGATGGCCAAAATAGTGGTAAAATCGGTGCTATCTGGTTTGTCAAAATTGGGAAGTTCCTTTTGTACAAGTATTTTGGTTAATATAGAGCGATCATGTATCAAGAGGGTTAGATTGCATGCAAATATTCCATTCGAAAGCTTTCTGTGCTTCAACATGGACGTTGACGGCTGAGTCGGCATTTCTGGGCTTCGCTGTCCCGGATGCTCTGGTACGAGTCCCAGAGGCTTCAATCTTTTTTGTTCTGAGCGCAGTTCTGAGGCCCGGGGCACCTAGAGACCAATTAAGATGCAGACTCAGCCCCTCCCCCAAACTCACTAAATCAGAATCTACATCTTAATAAGATCCCCAGAGAATCTGTAGGTACATTAAAGTCTGAGAAACAGTGTCCGAAAAGAGCAGGGGTTGTCTGAAAAGATCTATAGTCGATAGGCAGTTACACGAACCGGCTGTAGATGAAATGACGCTTTCCCAGTTACACGAGACTTGAGGGTTTAAAATAACGTTCCCCTCATGTTTTCCCATCCTCAGCCTTCGTGTGAAGTAGAGTGGCTCTCCCTCCTCTTGGGTGAATCCAGCCTTGCCCTCTGCAGTCTCCCCTGCCCCCAGTCCCTCTCTGCCCCTTGTGGCCCCCTCCCAGGCACTGGCCCGAAGGGCGGCGTCTCCCAGGTCCTGCCGGGAACAGTGACGGTGTCTCCCAGCACAGCCCTCTCCAGCTGGCTGTCCAGGGCGGCCACTTTAAGGCACGTGACCCGCTGGCATATCGCTTTAGTCTTCCCTCTTGTTCTTTAACTACCTACATCAAACCTACCGGCTTCCCCTCCTGCCACTGCCCCCCGCCAGGGTCTCTGGGGCAATCTCTATGGCTTCTGGTGACAGCGAGGACACGCAGTAAAACAAACGTCGCGGGGGAGGGGACCGCCGCCCTCCAGGGCCCACTCGTGTCCACCCCCAACACATGCACTTCGCCGTGACTTTCTGGGAGGGCGCTGCATCGTTGTGGTCTTTGCCAGCTCCCTAAGAGGAAGGAGAGGGCGCAGGGACAGTGTTTTCCAAGTGAATGACTCTACTGTTCGAAGGTCCAGAGGACGGGAGCAGTTCGCTATCTCTGAGGAACTGAGACACTGTAGTGTAGCCGGTGGAAGTGAGGCTTGTCACGCAGTGAGAAACAGGGGAACCAGGGAAAGGGCAGGAGCGAATCTCAGGCTTTAGGGCGCTTAAGAGTCACCGGGGGCACTGGGTAAAACAGCGATTTTCCAGACCCTCCTCCCTAGAGATTCAGGGCCTGTAGGGCTGGTGCGACCAAGGGTTTTCCACAAACACCCTAGGAGATTCTGTGACCCACAGATGACCCTTTGGGAAGGACCGGTCCAGGCCAGCTCCTCTGTCCCCTGCCTGCACCTTGCAGCCATCTCAGGGGCCGGAAGAACGGCCGAGGTGCCGATGGCATTGACCCGGTGAGCTGGATCCAGCCAGGGCAGCTGGATACTGAAGATCCGCCGAGTGACTTCCGACGTGCGGTCCAAGTTGGGAGCGCTGCCCTGTAGCCTGGGGTGTTCTCCAAAGGGCAACAAAGGGGAATCGCCGTTTGGAAAGGGGAAAGGAAGGGACTTTCCAAAGGGAAACCTGCCTTCTCCGCAATTTAACCACTTTGTCACCACGCATGTGCACGTCGCAGGCTCCATCTTAGGAGCCAAAGCAAGGGAATCAGAACCTGGGACAGTTCTCAGCACTCCAGCTTCGGCCCCGCTCCGTGGCTCCGTCCTTCCCAGAGAGGAAAACAGAGGAGCCAGATCCACCAGACTTTTGTGCAAACGCTAAAGCTGCTCGCTTCTCCGTGAGTAAACACGAGAGACAACAAGCGGAGGGGGGAAAACGTTGATCAGTGATATGTCTGCGGAAGCTCCCCGGATTACGCAGCTCTAATGGCCGAGTGATTTTGAAAAGAAGCCTTGTAAGTTGGGCTGCACCTGAGCTCGTAATAAAACGCCATTAAGTGAATTGCCCTTCTCAGTGCGCACTGACCGCAAGCCCGAGCCGGACGTCCGAGCCAGGCCAGCCAACGGGGCGCTGGTGTTTGCCCTTGTCCTTGGGCCCCGCCCCTGAGAGAAAGGCAAAGCAGAGTCCTCCTCACAGCGCAGGTTATCCTCCTGGACACCATCTTAATAAAGGGCATAGCGTTAGGGCTCTTGAAGAAACACTTGTGCCCCTGGCTGGGTGGCTCAGTTGGTTGCAGTGGCATCCTGTACACAACTAGGTTATGGGTTCGATTCCCAGTCAGGGCACATACCTAGGTTGTGGTTTCAAGGCAGCCTGTTAATGTTTCTCTCTTAGGAAAAAAAAAATGAATAAATTGGAAGTTTTTTTTAAAATGACGCCCAGGTTTCTGTCTCACCCAGATGGGTGGAATCTCTGCTGATTTTCACAGCCAGATGTCGTGGAGGCTGCTGGTGACTGAACTGGTGCTCTGGGCTGGGGATCCCAGTGCAGGGCTGGGACCCCTCGCTCCTCAGGAGGGACCGCCACAGCGGAGATGGCCCTCCTGCTTCTCAGCGCCACATGCGGGCGTGGGGCCTGCCCCTTTCCTGTCTCTGTGTGGCTTCTTTCTATGCGCAATTACAGGAGTTCCGTTCAGCTAGTCTTCGGATGGTTTTCCAGGTTAATTGTCCTGTAGTTTGGTGGTCATGTTGATGTGGCCGTGGCAGGAGGCAGGCTCCATGTTCACCTACACGGCCATCTTGACCAGAACTCCCGGCTGACTCTTTATTGGTAAATTTAAAACACAAGAGTGGGGATTCAAGCCCAGGAAGAGAGAAAGCAAGTAGCGCAAATGGTCAGGTACTGAAATCAACCAAGATCTCTGAAACACTGCAGCCTCAGCCACGGCCTAGCTCTTCCCTTCATCCTGTGTCCGGCAGGGCACACCAGCCGATTTGAGGTCGTCTCGTTGAAATGATATCTTGTCTATCAAATCTTAAGTCAGGTACTGGCATTATAAAAAAGAAGAAAAAAATTCAGGGCTTACACCACATGGACCTTGATGTAGACAGCGGCAGTTAGGGAGGGCGATCCTCCTAAATAAACACGATACAAAGCCACCTGATCTATTCACTCCTCCAAAGGACTCCCCACAGCGTGGTATCCCCGACCGCTTAGGAGTGAGTCCGTCATTTCAGACCAAGAAAAATCTTTCTGGGTGAAGTTCCTGTAATCCTCCCTCCGGTCTCTCCTTCTCAGCCTTCCTTGCGTTAGCCACAGATTTGAGACTCTTAGCTTCTATGTCTTTATCTAAGTCAAAAATGGTGAAAAAGACAGAGGCAAAGAAAGCCCTTTACAGGAGGCACCCCCTCAGCGTGTCTTATCTGACCCATTAGCCAGCCCCCCCCCCAGCTCTCCTCTCCAACAGACCCAGCGCGGCCCCACGTCTGTGCCGTGTTTCTCTCCATTCATTCTCGTCCTCATCTTCCCGGAGAAGTTAAACATTTTCTAGAGAGTCTCGACCACGAACAGCGACTCTCATAATACTTTCCTTTTGCGAGTGGAAATGCAAGCGAACCTGATTGATTGCAGCAATGAGAGGAAACATGCCATTATATTTTAACCAGTGTGTAAAGAAGACTCTTGGGTAACCCGCTATCGGGGCCCTTTGCATCAGAGGATTTTGTTTTTTCTGCAACTCGCCGTGGGGATGAAGTTTCATAGCTTTGGAGTCCTTGTCGCCACCGTTGTCTTCTGTGCACAGCATGTCTTCACATTTCAGAGGTAACCTAGTGGACCCTGGAGGGCGGGGGGCCGTCCCCCACCACCTGATCCCCCCCTCCCTGCCAGGATCCGGTGCGGGCACTGGACTAGGGAGCAAATGCTACAGTTTGAAGGTCAGCTCTTTCGGAACCTTCCCAGGTTGCCCTGACAGATCACAGGTTTCAGCATGAGGACCTCACTAGTTGTAGGATCTTTTTTCTTATCTGGCCTTAGTTTTATCTTCGGAAGGTCCCTAGATGATACAGAGATTCAGTGTCTATGGAGACTTAAGAAAAAGAAACTTTTATAAAAAGTAATTATTTACACCCGAACACATCTAAAATATATTGACCATAGATGATTTATTTTCTTCTTATACATGAAACATAGGGGGAAAAAGAGGGTGAAGGTATTTAATAGAAGGTTGGGTTGTGTATGAGTATTCAGCACAGAAATGAAAGGAAGAAAAGTTGTGTTGTAAGAGTAGCTACATGAACATATCTCATTCTTATATTGCTTAACAGAGCGGTTTCTGGGATTTTCTACTATAAATTGCTTAGAACACAAATGAACACAGGCTCTAGAATATATAATATGTGGTGAAAATAGTTCATGGCTCTGTGTAATATTGTCACTGGTTCACCAACCAATGTTTAGGCTTTTCAAAATTGATACTGTCTCCTTTGGAATTATTTTTTCTTTGTTTTGCTTCTCTGAACAGCTAAGGGCTGTTCCACTGGGTCTGGGAAGCTTGGAGAAAGCAGTGGCCTGCACTGAGTGAGCCAGAAATGTCAAAACCCTCGGGGCAGGTGGTGCTAAAAGGGATAAAAAAATTCCCGGAGCAGGGTGTGCTGGAAGGCGAGGAAAGCCCGGGGCCGCTCTGCTCAACGGCACAGAACGCGGGGGTAGGGGGGGAGCCTTTCCGTAGTCCTGAGAAGCTTTCTAAGAGCATTTTTCCTGACTAAATACAATACGAGAGCGTTTTGTTTAAAAAGAAGTAATACAGAGAAGCGTAAAACTAGGGAGAAAAACACTAACATTTCACCACCCTGAGAAAACACCATTAACATTTCAGTGATTGTTCTTTTAGGCATTTCTCTATATATTCCTATACATCCACGTATAATTTTGCATCACTCCTATCAAACTACAGAGACTTTTCTTTTAAAAACAATCTTATTTGCTCCTCCCTCCCCTCGTCTACCCAATCCTTCAATCGCCATGTTTACGTGTTTATTCATAACTTTCCTTGTGCTTTTTACACATATAATTATCTTTGTCTTTCTGATTTATTTTTTTTACAAAAATGGGGTGAAATTTTATAGAGTTCTCCACTTGTTTCATGCTTCCCTCCCTTAATACATCATGTGAGTCTCCCCCAAGCTAACTGTTATAAGTCTGTCTCATTCTGTATAACGGCTAGAAGGCAATCGAAAATGTGGGAGCGCTACCAACATTCTGTTACTGATAGGCGCTCATATGGTTTCCAGCTATTGCTACTACGCATACTCCTGTGATAATTACCCCAGCATCTCCCCTTAAGCACCAGCTGAATAGTTAATGCTAAAACTGCACCGGAGAGCGACACAAAATTTCCTCCTTTCCTGATTCTGAGAGCCACTCTTTGCCTCTCCTGATAATCAAGTCTCCAAAGGCTTCTTTCCAGAATTTAAAATGTGTTGATCAGGCTTTCCAAAGCATAACCATCTTCTGCCCCGCTGCCAAAGCTATCCTTATAAACCGCGAGCCAAACGATGTCGTGTTCCTGACTCCTGATTGCCTACAAGACAAAGACCAAATTTCTCAGCATGCATTCCAAACCTTCTCTTGAAGAAGCCATGGAAGTTTCTAAGCCCATTTCTGTTTATCTACCCTTCATCCCACGCTTGGCAACGCTGACCGGCTGGCCACGTCCCCGGCAGCGCCCGTGTCCCCACCAGCAGTGACAGCAGAAGTTGTCCCTACCTCCTTGGTACTTCCAGCGCTCCTGCTATGTGTCATTCTTTTAGATAAAATGTTTGCAATATTTTTAGATTTATAGAAAAGTTGCAAAGATATTACAGAAAGCCTCTGGGTACTCTTTACCTGGATTCCCCGAACGTTAGCGTTTTATATTACCATGGCATATTGGTCAAACTTTTAAAAAAATCAACATTGAACATTCCTGTTAGCTTAACTCTGGACTTGATTGGAATCTCACCAATTTTTCCACGAATGTCCTTTTTTTCTGTTTCAGGATCCAATCCCAGATAAAACAGTGCATTAGTTGCTGATATTCAATTTATTAAGTGCATTTGTTTGTATATATAGTCCAGTTTTTTAGTTATTTCAGGCAGGAGAATAAACTTGGTCCCTATTTCTCCATCTTGACTGGACTCAAAGTCTGAGGTTAGTTTTAAATAAAACAAGAGCAAAACATTTTCTTTCTGATTAAAAAAAAAATCCTCATATTTCAAGAGCAATATTTATCCCAAAACATTTTTTAAAACCTCTTTAAGTTAAATAATGGGCCCCCCTCTCTGGCAAATGGCACTAATATAGCTTAATTTTAGCTTAAATAAAATAGTTACTTAAAGGTATACTAGAAACCTGAGAACACTTTGCTGTTAACAGATTCCACATATATCTGCAGTTTTTCACCTCACTGTTTCCACTCTCTCTTTATCCACACCTGCCTCACCGGCCAGAGAGCTGCAAGTATGAGAATATTTGCAAAGAAATCCTTTTCTTTCTGGTTAAGAGGTATGTGAAAATAATATGACTCATGTTTATCCACACTAATACCTTACCTTGGTTTGCAAGGATCGCTAAGCATCCCTCATGGCTCTAGTAAGCATTGCAAAGCAGAAAGGAACATGACAAAGCAAAGGTAGGGAAAAAACAAAACAAAACAAATTAAACCAAATGTTAAGTTAAAAAACTATTAATGTAATTTACTACATTCAAAGGCTAAGCCAGAAAACTCCTATACTCTTCTCATTAAAAACATATGATGACATCCACATTCATTTGATAAAAAAAAAAAACCTCAGAGAGTAAGAGGAAACCTCTTTAACCTGCTAAGAGGCACCTCCCAAAACCCTGCAACGAGCATTCTAACGGTGAAACTTTCGAAAGCTTTCCTTAAAAATTATGAATCACGCATTTTATTTCCACTTCTATGTAAGTCTGCACTGTGGGTCCTAGCCACTACAATAAGACAAGGAAAAAAAAAAAAGAAAACTTGGTAAGCACTAAAATGAAAGAATTAGAACTTAATAAGTGCATTTTTAATGACTGCTTGCAAAGAAAAAAACCCCAAAAATATCTACATTAAAATGGTCAAAATTACCAGGGATAGGAAATCAACAGCATTCTTATGCCTCAGCAAGAATTGAGTATTAAAAGTTACCATTTACAGAAGAAAAAAATATGCTAGAATAAACATAATAAAAATGTGTGACATCTTTATGGATAAAATTATAAAAGTTTTTTGAAGGCTGTTACAGAAGGCCTAAACGAAGAGACAAATCTACTGCATTTACTGATTTATCAGGATCTTGGGGTGCCAGTTCTTCCCAAGCGGTTGCTTTATATATAATTCAGTAAAATTCTAATCAAAATCCAAACTTTGTCACAGACCATGACAAGCTGGTTTTTAAAATGTATATGGAAAAGCAAAGGATGGATCGAACCAAGAGGATTTTATTTTATTTATTTTTATTTTATTTTAGAGAGAGGGGAAGGGAAGGGGAAAGAGAGGGAGAAAGAGAGGGAGAGAAACATCAATGTGTGGTTGCCTCTCAAGCGCCCCCTACTGGGGACCTGGCCCACAACCCAGGCACGTGCCGTAACTGGGAATCTAACCAGCTACCCTTTGCTTCGCAGGCAGGTGTTCAATCCACTGAGCCACACCAGCCAGGGCAGGGTTTTGGCGGCGGGGCCGGGGAGGGGGTTTTTGTTTTTGTTTTTTAATTAGGCAGGGGAGAGAGAGGAAGCAGGAGCTTGTCCCACAGGGTGTTAAGCTCGAATCCGAGGCTGTGGTCCCAAGACAGGAGACACAGCCGGAGGCCAGACCAGCACACCCCGGGAACGTGACCGAGAGCCAAGAGAGAGACCGCGCGCGCTAGCGAGGGCAGTCCTGGCTGTCGCCGTCACCCCCAGAGCCTGACCCGCCCCAGCAACGGTTTATCCCGCGTTCATTCCTCCGACCGAAGAAGGTCACGGGGCTCTCTCCCCGGCGCTCTCGTGCTCTTGCAGATCCAGGCCGCTCCGCGGTGCAGCGCCGTACCTTGGAGCGCTTTGCTTCTAGCGACGGGGTGGGAGGCGGGCACAGACCGCGTGACGCCGCCCCCTGCTCTAAGCTGCGGCGGCGCCGCGCTCCCCCGCACGCGCGCTCCCCCTGCCGAGCACTCGGGCGCCGGGTGGCAGCGCGAGCACCGACGAGGCTGGGAAGCGCCGCTTTCCTGCGCCCTGGAAGGGAAACGGTGTGATGAACCCGCGCTGTCCCTGTAAAAAAGAACGGAAACTTACCTAAGGCAGGACTGGCGTAGCTGATCCCGGGGGAAAGTGTTAGTGAGTGATAAATGACGCTAAGAATAAAAAAGAACTAAATGCCTTCTTTATACTGCACTCAAACCAGTAATTTTCAAATGGATTAAAAACTTAAATGAGAAAGACAAAAGAAACATAGAATATGACCCAGGAATTAAGAAAGAGTCCTCAACACACACACAAAAAAACACAAACCCAGAAGGAAATGGTGGCTAAAAGCATATCATAGAGGGAAATGACAAACGGGTAGGCAATATTTTCAATACAGGTAACTGAAAAAAGATTAGTATCTGCCTGTAGGAAGAAATCATGCTAGCCAATGGCCACAACACAAATCATCGCATGGAAATAACGATGCTCCATTAGTAAGTCAGCTATAGGAAACCTTTTCCACTACTGTTGAGAATCCAAGGGGGTGCAAAAAGGTTGAGAAATATTTCGACACTGTCTCATGAAATTAAAATCGTGCGTACCCGGAAGAAGTAGCAATTCCACGTGTCGATAACTTCTTGCAAATGTGAACGATGACTAGATTCTTCAGCACAAACGGTAATCCTGAAATGACAATGTTGAGTGAGAAAACAAAATCCAGAAGAAGATATATTGTATACCATTTTAAGACTCCACACATACAAGAACTCATACGTGTGTTTAAGAACCCATTCTATAAAGAAAAGCAAGGGAATGAGCAAAGGGAAAACGGAGGGTAGAGGACCCCTAGGGATGGGGCAGGGGAGTGGAGGTGGGGCAGGGAGCGGGGGTGGGGAACTTGAAACCAATAAAGTTGAATCTCTTAAGTGGGGTAAAGGCTTCCCACCCATTGATTTTACTATGTAACAAGCTAATGTTAGCGTAAATATTCCCTGTGTACCAAATATTTAATTTTTAGAATCAACACACACATGATAAGAAAAAAGTGAATGCTCTGCAAGCCGACTCCCCCTTCAAGAGAGCTGTTGACGTGGCAACTACTTGGGACCAGAAAGAATGAGCGAGTATATGTTCCGTTTAACGCAACACTGAGTCAGTAGCAAGGCCCCCTTTCCTTTTAACATTTTAAGCTTGTTTCCTTTTAATAATTATCTCAAAACCCCTCCCAGTATAATTTATCTCATTTTGAACTCACATAACATCAAAATCCTCTTTTATTTTTCCCCAGCAGCCAGGTTTTATCTGCTCTTCCTAAAACCTCTACGCAAGTGCAAATTCTGCAGAATCTTACTACAACATATGAGGTAATTTCCCCCTCGTTTACTGGTATATCGATTTTGTGCGAGTATTATATGGGCCGTATTGTCTCCTCTACGTTGTCTAGCTTACACAGAGCTGATTTAACCCCCCATTCTTATAGCCGTCTTCCTCTTCCTGTAGCACATGGTTTTGCTAGTTTCCAAAACCAGACCTTCTTCCTTTGTGCTGCTAGTTTCTCAGCCAACCTCGGGCTGAAGGCCTGTGCATACTTCCGAAGAGCTACGACCACAGAAGCCCAATAGGACTTTGCTTACGAAACAGTGGTTTTTAACCAAGAGGTCAACATCAAAACCATAAGAGAAAATATTAAAATTGCCTGGGACCCATCTCCCCAGAAGGTGTGTGTGGACAACGGATGAGAGTTACAAAGTGTCAAGGTAGAAAATTGATGGCTCCGTGTTTGTCACTTAGACCAGATTTAAGATTCGGTTAACCGGGGGAGGTGGTGGTGAAGGATAAAGGGGAAGGGGCACCCTCTGCCAGGATGCACCTGACGCCTGACACCTGTGCAGAAAGGGAGGCTGTGCGTGAAGAAGAACCTCTAGACTCAAGGGCGGTTCCCGTGAAGAGTTGGCGGGACCCGTGGCGGGCCACCTGTAAGAGGAAGCTCCCCTCTAGAGGAACTGGACCTGCATTAAGACGCCGGCGGTGTCGGATCTGGCCGCGGCAGCTCTGGGGCAGCAGGGCCTCGGCCTCCGGTGCAACAAGGGCAGGAACCGCTGGGAAGGTCAGGGAACTCTGCGCCTCCCAGCGGAGGAGATGAGCGGTGCACTTTCACAGCCAACACATCATGGGCAGCGGACGTGCCACCAGAGGGCGCACCGGAGACTGAGAATTCAGTTCTGGGTCCGCCGCTCCTAAGTGTGTGCTTTTAGACAACTTAGCTATCAGACCTAATTTCTTCATCTGAACAGTGAAAAATGATGACACTTGCCTGCTCTGTATCAAACTGTTACTGCAATGATCAAAGGAAATGAGTGTGGAAGTGCTTGGAAAAAAGGGCAGTAAAGTAGGAAAAAATGTAAATAACAGCAGAAGGCATTGTCCCAAGTCCGTAATGAGATTAAAGAATAGGAACAAGGACGCAATGATAACATCAAGAATATGGAGTTTTTAATGAAATAAAATCACCACTTAATCGACTTTCTAGACAAAATTTCATTTCTCTTCTAAACATCTGACATAGACCTCCAGTTTTAGACCGCTGGGCCATGAACATATTCACCCGTTCACTCATTCGCTGTTGCATCAAGTATTTATTGAGCACCTACTATGTGCCAGGCTCTCTTCAGCAACTGAAGTCACAGAGAAGAATAAAACCAGCTCCCCCCAAAATAAATGTTTCTAATGCCATGTGTGTGAATGAGGACCGGTGGCCAGCAAGTACCCTTCCGTTTCCCTTATACACGCTTTTATGGCTTAGCTACAGCTGAGACTGATATGAACAACTGGTTTTATTTTATCAATGTTTCCCCTTGAAACTGCAGATTGTTCTCTGGAAGCCAGTGACAGCAGAGTTTATCACGAAAGACAAAGAAGCCCATTTGTTTGTGAATGCCTCTGATGTGACCAATGTGAAAGCCCATTTACATGAGAGCAGAATTCAGTTCAGGTAGGCATCATTCCATGTGTATTCGTTCCAGAGCTATGATCAGCACCGATGGCGCATTTGACCAGCAGGTGGCGTAATTGCTTCCTGGAGAAATAAATGCATGACACATGGCAACGTGGGCTGGTCATAAAACCCAAGGGGCTGCCTCTGTGACCTTGAACAGGTGGTTTAACCTCTCGTGGCTTCACTCCCTTTTCTCAGAATGACTGTTAGACTCAGGGGTCTGTGCCGTTTCTTATAGCTCCTCCTAATCCCTTCCTTCTCCGAGTTCCTCTGCTCTTACCCAGACCTGCGGGGCAAAGTTGTCATTCACTTTAGTAACCATTGCGGAACCTCTCGAAAAAGCAGCTGGTAAAGAGGGTTTTGCTTCCCTCACAAGGTCAGCGAACACTTCTGAGTGTCTGGCTCTAGGTGGAACTGTATCCAAGGCAGTTCCTGCTCAGGGTACCCACCCCCTTCCCCTTGGTGTTTCCTGCCCAATATCTGCCCTCTGTAGCCAGGGGCCAAAGGCCAGGTCCTTTTGTAGCCCTTGCGCTCCCTGTAATGCTGGAGCAGGTGTGGACTGCATATAGACTGGGTGCTGAGCCTTTATATACAGTGTATCATTTCATCCTCACTGTACCCTGGGAGGTAAATGCTCTCCTCAGGATACAGGGGGAAAAAGTTTTCAAACTTACAAATGCATTTCTCAAGGTTGTCAGCTGGAACAGGGCAGGAGCTGAACTCCAGCCTTTCTGCTGCCCAAGCCCCAGCTTTTATCTAGTGGCCTAAATAAAAGAAAAGAAACCTTATTAAATGATAGCTGCCTTTCAACCTGTTCATGTCAGGCAATGAAAGGGCTTCATTCGGTTATAGCGTTTGCCTCGTCGGCAGCGTGGCACTTCTCAAGAGACATTAACGAAGACCACTCTCCCATGCCTCCCCTTGTTCTGTGCCTCTGTTTCACGAGAGGTTTGATCCTCTTTAGTTGTGCAGAACATCTGGGAATGAAAAACAAGAAGAGGAGAATGTCTCTTCTTCTCCTGGGTTTTTAGCTGAAAATAAAATAAAGCAGTGTAACTTCAAATTGAACAAAATTGTCCACTAACCTGTAGGTGCACATAAAAGATGCTAATGAAGTACAGTCGAGAAATGTTGATAATTGTAGGGAAACGGTGACTTTTTTTTTTTTGTAACGTGTAGGAATCACTTTCTCTCCCCTGCCCACAGGGCCTCTGCCAAGGTGGGGGGTGAATTTCAGCTTCCCACGGTGGTAGGTGGGTGGTAGGTGGGGTTATATTCAGCTTGAAGAACTTTTAGGTTTCTTAGTGATTTTTTTCCCTCCTGCACACCTATTGTGGCTGCAAAGGGCCACGTGGGAACATCAGAGCCCTTTCAGGAGACCAGCTCACCCTCTCTCTCTTCATCTAGGGTCCTGACGGAAGACGTGGAAGATCTCATCCGCCAGCAGACTACCAACGACACCTTCAGGCCCCGGGCCCCGTACTCGTATTATGAAAACTACCACTCCCTCAGTGAAGTAAGCCATCCGACTTCTCTCCAAAACTGCTAGGTTCATTTAGCCAGCGTTTCCATTTCAATGATGGGAAGTCATTCAAGTATCACAGTCTGCGGAGGGACGAGGGTAAACAGCGGCATGTACGGTGGTAGTTCATCCTTTCGTAGATACCTGCCCGGGAAGACGGCATCATGGTGGGGAAGCTGCTTCTACGCGGCTGTTTGTCCACAGCGAAGGGCATCCCTTGCTGCTAAGAGCAAGCCGCTCGCTCAGGAACAGCAGGGAATATGCATAGGGCCTTTTTATTGAAACTGCCACACAAAAAATTAACAGTCCGATGCATCATGTCTCTGTGGGCTATAACCCTCGTTCGACTCTTCTTGAATAGTTGCCATGCAGTGAATTAAATAAAGACGTTTATTCACTTATATTTAGTACTCTATAAATAAGTCCCCTATAGTCCCCTCAGGAGGGATGTAGTAAATGAGTAAGAATAAGAATGTCCGTGTTTCAGTCTTACAGAAATTGATTTTTTTTCTTTCGGTACTTACAGCTTCCAATTTTTCTAGAAGGAACCTGAGGGAGATGTTCAGTTGACGTCAGGAAGCTCTCACATAACACCCTAAGCGCCGTTCCTCACATTTGTTAGCGGAAAGGGCAAATCCCTTGGACACCATCCTTTTCTACATACTATACTCCGAGGACTAACATTCTGTAGTACCTTTTATTCTTTCATAGGGGTAGGCGGCCACATTGCTTACTATAGGTATTTTTTTTAATCATCTTTGGGTAGGTGCCCAGAAACTATTAAAGATCATATCCATGTTTTCAAGACATCAAAGACTTAAATACCAAAAAATCAATTTTCTATTTAATCTTCAAAAGCATCTGTCCCCTTTCGGTTAGTTAACCCAGAGCGCAGTCTGCTTCTAGCATCAACGTGCCTGGCTGATCGGCAGGGATCTTCCAAGGGCAGTCCCGCCCTCATCTCTCCTCCCTGGCCTCTGTTTTACCTTGACCACCTCCCTCCAGCCTCTGGAGCCAGCCCTGCAGACGCAAACTTGGTGCCCAGGGTTGGGAGGTAAGGTAGATGTCAGCGAATATGCTGCTGCTGCGTTGAGATCAGTGGGAAAGGAGGATGCCTCAAACGGAAGTGTATTTTTAAAAATACATCCAAGGCCCCCTCCCCCATCCGCCCTGATGGCTCCTTCAGCCCTCGCCCCCAGGTGGGCAGGAGGCGTTCCAGGTGACTCGCACCAGGAAATCTTAAGGAACCTACCGTAGAGAGAAAAACAAAGGGCCAAAACAATAATAATAATACTTTTTAACACAAATGGCAAAAGAAGGGAGAGTTGTTCAAAGGCTGTTGCCTTCATGACCTCTGTTTAGACTGTGACATAAAAAGTTTTCTGTAAAGCTGCCTTCATGGAACCAGCCGCCCCTGTTGGCGGGAATCTGCTGAACGTCCCTCCCTGGGGCGCACAACAGTTGGACGTGGCTGTTCTCCCGGGTGCATTCTTTCCGTAGAAGAATAACCCAGGGAGCAGGGGCCTCCTGAGGGAAGCCTGGTGGCCGAACCCCCGACGCCTCCAGCAGCGACAGCGTTGGGGTTGGCGGCGGGTCGGTCCCCCGGCACAGGACAGCCCCCGGCGTGTGCCGCCGCAGGAGGGCCCAAGGGTGAAGTGCTCGCTCCCCATCACCTGGGCCTGCTGCCGGAAACGACCTCCAGCGGGTTTCCAGAAGCAAGGCCCACGGTTGGTTATTCCCATTTCAGAAGGTCCAGAAGCGTAACTGTGGCCCCTGAGAAGTCGGTCAGCGTTCAGACATGGTCGAGTTCCACCCTTCCACACCCGCTTGGAAGTGGCCATGCAAGCCAGACCTGGACTTCTTTATCTGTCCTTCCACGGTAACCTTGACAAAATCACAGAGGCCACGAGGCGTCCACCTAGGAGGTGGGTCCAGAATCAAAGTCCTTCTCAGGGCAGGAGAGAACGTTTTTCCTCCCGATTGTCCCTCGCCTTTGCCCCCTGTCATTTCCCAGGTCCTGCTGTGAGTGCCCGGGTCCCTGGTGGCACTGATGGCTCGTCATTGTTAGGGCGCAGTGACAGCACCCGGGCTTCCTTAGGCGGCTCCTGAAAAGTGGATAAAAAAAAAGTTCCATAGAAAAACGAACTCGCAAATGAATGGTAAAGAGGACTTTATACACAGAGGCAGGGGTTCGATGAGCCTTCAAAGATACATCTTAGGAGACCTACCGTATTTTGCTGTGTATAATGCGCACCCACGTTTCTGGCTCAGACTTTCAAGAAAAATATCCTTTGTTTTAACTTTTTAATTCAATTTTTTACTTATTTATATGTAGATACTTTTTTGTATTATAAAGGAAATTTAGCATTTATTTTTAACATATTATGGTGCAAGAAATTTTATGTAACAAATAATTACAAAACACAAGAACAGACACAAGGTACAAGAAATTTTATATGCCGCTAACAAATTATTTCTACCCATGGATAACGCGCATCCTTATTTTTCCCTCAAAAATTTGGGCAAAAACGTGTGCCTTATACACAGCAAAATACGGTACTTCAAAGATGAACTTTTCTTACTTTTCATGAATTTCTCAGTAGCCTTTCTCTAAACCTTGATACTTTTCAAAACTTTAGTTTTATTGATTTTTCCTAAACAGCCAAAGAAACACCCTGCCTAAATATTTGAGTTCCTTGTTCTTTTTACCCACAGAGATTTTAGAGGGCTCTCCTGCCTTTGAAGAAGTTGTCGGCCTCCGTTGAGAAGGGGGTGCTTTGAACGTGCTCTATGACTCACTGCGTACTTCCACTTTGATAGATCTATTCTTGGATGGACTTTATGACCGAGCAGTACCCTGACCTGGTTGAACAAATCCACATCGGATCCTCGTATGAGAAGCGGCCGCTTTATGTTTTAAAGGTATGTTCTGGGGAGAGTCATCGATCTTTCGCCTTCAGAGAATGCGTTCATTCTCCAGTGCAGCTTGTTAAAATTTGGATTTTTTTTCTTAGAGCTCTGGAAATATTTGTGTTCCACGTGTTCCTCCACTTTAATACTCAGCTACTGAGGGTTCATTTTTTTTCTCCTGTATGAATGCAGTGCTGGTCTATAAGTGGAAACCCCAATTTTAGAATCAACTCTGCCTCTTTTATGTGGCATTAGGTAAACCATTAACTTTCCCAAGCTTCGGGGCCTAGTGTCTTAAAATGAGGGGTGTGGTCTGGATTGTTTTATGGACCCTACCACCACCTTCTCTGACTGGCTTAAAAAAAGAAAGAGAGAGAGAGAACCTTTTATTGGACAAACACTAACAGTGGCACAGTTTCTAGAACCAATGAAAGACATGAATAGGCAAACCGGGGAAGGAATAGAACCAGGGAAGTACTGGGACCCTCACCAAAGGGCTGATACAGCAGCTTCTCCTCCAATCAGGGTATGTTTGGTTATTTCCAGTTGAATAAAGCAGCCTTAGTAAAGGGGAGTAAATACAGCCCCAAGAAGAATTCTTGGGAGCCATGACACTGTGTACACTCATTTCTGCCTGTTAATTGCCAATTCTGTAGTTCTGTTTTTTTACCACTCCCCTCGACCCCCAAAAATATATTCTTAAAAACATTAAAAAGAAGCTCTGGAGAAATTTATGCCACTGGGAAAATACCTGACTTAGTAATGTAGTTTCCTAATGTTACCGTTTGGACGAGCCTCTTGGGTGATCCGAAGATTAGCCGTTGAGGCGGGATTTCTGGGCTTTAACCTGTGCGGCGCAGGCAGTGAAACTCTGGGTCTGCTCAGCGGCTGAGTTGGTCCCACTGGATCCAGGCCATCATGGCCTCCCTCCCCCAGGCATTGCTTTCAGCCGTGTTGGGTGAACTCTTTGGAACTTGGGGGCTTGTGTTTCTGGGCCCCCGGGACGCGTTGGAAAGCCGCGCTTCCTGCAACGCTTCCTACCCACTCTTACTAGACCCAAGATGAGCACATACTGGCATAACGTGAGTTTCTGAGGCTCCCCCGTCTTTCCAGCGTCAGGGCCGGGACGTCGCCAGAGAGCTTGCCTGGCCCACTCAGAAGGCAGCTGATTCCGACAACTCGGGATTCTCTATTAAATTGAAGAGTTAGATCAGCCAGGCAGCGCCCTTTCTTGTACGATTTAGCCCTTCACGGCCGGTGCATGGGACTGTCTCACTTGTTTTCTCAGCAACGATCTCCAGGTTACTTAAGAAAAAGTCCACCTTGGGGGGTGCTGATGCCGATCTAAAAACCTAACTCTTTCTCATTTTGGAATTTCAATCCCACATATTTGTTTGGTCTTACAAGGCTCTTGTCCCTTCCCTCCGTACTCTAAAAGTGTGGTGCAACTAATTTTTAAAAGCAAATGAAGTGTTGGGTTGGCCAAAAAGTTCATTTAGTCTTTTCCGTATCACGGCTCTAGCAGCGCTTAGTTGTCTTGAACTTCATTCAAAACAATTTTGTTAGATTCTGTTGTAACAGCTGTCGCATCAGCATGCATTTTTAAAAAACTTACCAAATTTGGTGAATTTTTCTGCAGCTGTTTTACTATTGAAGATGGAAGAAAATACACATTTTCAGCATATTATGCTTTATTATGTCAAGAAAGGTAAAAAACGCAATTGAAATGAAAAAAAAAAAAGGATTTGTGCAGTGAATGGAGAAGGTGCTCTGACTGATCAAACAGGTCAAAAATGGTTTGTGAAGTTTCCTGGTACTATTACATTTTGGCCAAATAATTCTGTTCTGTGGGGCTGTCTTATGCATTGGAAGATGTTTAGCAGAATGTCTAGCTTCTACCCACTAAAAGCCAATAGCGGGAGCTAGCCAACATACTCAAAATATCCAGATCAATAAAGTTATTGGTGAAAATGAAAAATGTGTCTTTTACTTTACAGAAAAAAACAAACTGACTTTTTAAAAAGGTTTTATTTACTTATTTTTAGAGAGGGAGAGAAAGGGAGAGAGGGAAACATCAATGTGTAAGAGAGAGACCGATCAGTTGCCTCTCGCACGCCCCCAGCCCCGAACCCGGCCCCAGGCCCAGGCACGTGCCCTGGCTGGGAATTGAACTGGCGACCATTCAGTTTGCAGGCCAGCACTCAACCCACGGAGCCACTCCAGCCAAGGCACAAACTTTTTGGCCAACCCAACAAAATTCGTTGTGTTTGGCGATGTCTTCTGAAGACTTTTTCAGAAGACATCAAAGACTATCACTGAGGAATCCTTGGGAAAAAGCCTCTTTTCCCAGAGACTTCACAACTTGCGCTGCCCCTCCCCCCGCAGTGTGGTGAGCCAGAACCAGGTTTCTGTTCCCAGGTCTGCTGGGGATGAGTCTGTATGAAGTTTGGTGTGTGCTCCTTTTTGTGTGAAACGGGGAAATAGCCTACACATAAAAAGAGCGCACGCTGGGAGAGCGGTGAGGAGCCCAAGTCTACTGGGCGCCCCGGCTTCCTTTCCCAAGCGCTGCTCGGTCCCACACGTCCCACAGAAGCCGCCCGCCCCCCACGCAAAGGCCCACTTCCCTCTGAGGACGCGTGAAGAACGGGCCTGAAGCGCTAGTTCTCTGGCCTCTCCTGCATCTCCGCACGCGGCTCAGATAGAACTAGTCAGACGTGGGGGAGAAAAATCCCTTTAAATCAGGAGTCCTGGCTTCACGCCTTAGTTCTGACTCCCACCAGCTCTGTGACACTAGTAATTTCATCTCTTCGCCTTTAATCTCCCGGCTTTTAATTGCCCTTAAGAGTTCTCAAAGGAGTTCACATACTAATGTACACGTCAAGGTTTTGTAACAAGGATGAGCCCTGAATAAATGGAAGGTATCACCCTGGGGCTTCTTGTTTGGTTCTCTTTGGGCAGATTTCTAGAAAGCAACAAACACCCAAAAACGCTGTGTGGATTGACTGCGGAATCCACGCCAGAGAGTGGATCTCACCTGCTTTCTGCCTGTGGTTCACGCACCACGTAAGTATTCACATTTTCTTAAACAAGAGTTTCTCAGTACATGGCCTCAGACCCCCTGAGTCAGCAGCGCTGTTTATTAGGTGCATTTTCTGGGGTCACATCCTACAATTCTTGACTCAAAATCTCTGGAGGTGAGACTTGGAAACCTGCAATCTTCAGAAGCTCCCCAGGTGACTTTTACGCATATTCCGTTTGAGAACCATGCCTTCCAGCCTTTAAATCAGCCTAAAGGTTTTCGGGCCTGTCCTTCCAACATTTTTAGTGAGGGCCAAACACTAGAAAATAATTAAGAAATAGTAGGCATTGTAATATTTTTACCAAAGAAGAAAGAACTGAAGCAATGCTCGAGGTTGAGTTTCAGTTAACTTCTTTGTCTTTTGATTTGAATTATTCAGACAGCTCTTGAATAGTCTGTCCTTGGAAATTTAACAGAAAGTACAATATTACGGAGTGGACTGTATTTTTTCATGTATTATAATAAGGGATTTTTGTCCCTGAAGAAGGCCTTGGCATCCATATATATATATATATATAGATATATATATATATGGCAAAGAGTATATCATAAAAGGAAAAATTTCAATGATTATACACCTATTTAATACATGAAAATGGTAAAAATTATGGTTTAGATCCCATAAAATGGGCATATATGTCCTCTACACTGATTTATACCAAGAGCCATAGCCACCGCAACATAACTTAAAATATGTGCCCTTCAAATAATGGTTATTATTGTCTCTGTATTTGCATATACACAGTAACACAAAATGGATGAGTTAGGAAGCTAATGGACTGCCACTTAAATCGAACTCTCTTTACCAACAAGATACACTGGAAGTAAAAATATTTCTGCCTCCTCTGGGTCTTGTCTAACACATCTCTGTCTACCTTTGTTTGGCTTATTATCTTTTTTGGGGTGGGGGCTGCAGAACCCCCTGAACCCACTGAAAAGTTGCCCCCCACCATTGGTACTGCCTGGACCCAACGGGGAGAGTTCCCAACTGATCAGGTCCTTAACTCCGCCCTTGAAGGTTCTGGAACCTTCCGCATGTTCGGTGGTGTTATTCATTCTAGGTAGTGAAAGAAGCAGCAGTTGGTGCAGAGAGAAAGGCGCAAAGCAAGAGAGGGAACATTTCTTTTGTATCCCATAAGGGAACCTGGATGGGGCCAGAAGGAAATTTCCGTTCCTATCGACTCTCACTCGCATTGGTGGGATTGTCCTTGATTGCGGTCCTTCCCATCGTAGCCCTTCCCCCATAGGCAGTGTCAGGTGATGCCTCTCAGGGGACTCGTGGCCGGTACCAAGAAGAGCTCCCACTGATTTAAAGCCAACTGACCTGATGCTTGGAAAACACGCTCTATTGCAGCAAAAATTTAACTCCTCAAGATGAAAACCATGCAGAAAATACCACTAGTCCCGTCTGGGCATAAGACAGAGTTAAATCTTGGATTGATAGGAATTCTTGAAAAAGGAGTGGAACCATATTTAGGTTTTTGCTTCCTGAAATCTTTGTAGCAGGCCTTATGGATTTAATAAGTAGTTCTTTTTGTGTTTCAAAGGAAATTTTAGAAACCTTATGGCTCTGTGTTCTGCTGCCATTAAATGGGAAGACCCTTTGACCCATTTCCAAGGAGTTTACCACCGCTCGGCCACTTAGCACCCTACATGCACTCTTTCCAGGAAAGGATATTCTTCCAGAAAGTTGAATGTGCAAATCTAAACATGCCAAATGACTCTTTTTTTTTTCCATGAAACACCTAAAAGAAACAAAGATGAGAAGAACTTTAAAGAGATATTATTAACTATACTTGGTTTAATTTGCAGGTAACTCAGTCCTACGGCAGAGAACACCAGTATACCACACTCTTGAGGCACATGGATTTCTATGTTATGCCCGTAGTTAATGTGGATGGTTATGACTACTCATGGAAAAAGGTAGGTGAAAGCAAAGAAAATAAAGCAGCCCCCTTGGGTATATGGGATACACAGGCCGAATCATTCATAAAACCCTGGATCTTGTAACAACGGTTTCATTATGAAAAATTATGGAGAAGCCTAACCACATGTGAGTGGAAAAAAATGGTATAGGAAACACCTGTGTACTTGTCAGAAGTTTCAGAAATAATCAGCTCGTAGTTAATCTTTTTTTTTATCTATACGCCCAACCTGCTCCTGCCTCACTTGTATTACGCTGTAGCAAATCTCAGACATCGTTCCATTTCGTCCCTAAATACTTCAGTAGGCACCTTTAAATGAGGTCTTTAAAAAATAACCATGGTACAGTTACATCTACAACTTAACAAGAGTAACTTAAAATGAAAGGTTCAATTAATATTTAAATTTCCAATGGAATCATAACTTTTTAATACATTTCTTTGATTCAAGATCCAAATAAGGCTATGTTGTGATTGATTTGTATACTTTTAACTCTAGTTGACTCCATAGATGCTCTTTTCTCACTCTTCTTTCCAATGTATTCATGGAACAAGAGAGTTTCCCATTGTCTGCATTGGCTGGTTGCATTTTGCCATGTTGCAATTTAACCTACTCCTCTGTCCTCTGTATTTTCTAGAACTTGATATTTAGATTCTAGAGGCGATACTCTTTCATTGTGATGCTGTGTTCTTACCAGGACGTGTATACTTTGTGGTTGTAACTCTTCCTGAGACATTTGTTACCCTTGATGCGCAATCCCTGGATCCATTTATTTGTCCTAGGAAATCCTTTCAACAGCTTTTGGATTTATAAAATCACAAATTGCAAGACTTAGAATTGTAATTGAACTTTTATTCTGATATGTGAATCGGTATATTGTAACAGTCATGAGCATGAGTACCTGACCAGTCTCATCGCTGCTGGAAACCAGGAGTTCTTGTGGCCAATCAAGATCATGAGTCACATGAATTACTCAGGCAATATGAGGTATACTCCTTTCTAGTTTAACGGGGGACACACATAAAAACGTAATCGAGCCTATATCAGTTCAGAGAAGGCTGCTTGAGTAGCACATGCCAACACTAAGCGGGGGCAGAATCACTGCCGTGGTCGGAAACGTGGAATTTTAACAGGAAGAGTTGAATGTGAGAGGGAATTTATGCAGTAGAGGTTGGAATGGAGATTGATGAAAACATCATCTCCGGTAAGAGGAAAGCTGTGAAAACAAGTTTGCAGTGGGGCGGGCAGCAAATCCTACACTGAGCAGTGAGAAATACTGAGCATAGCGCATCCTAGGAATTTGGTGTTCAGTAAATGGTCATGTCTGTACATTGATCTTACAATAAATGTATGCCTTCGCCTGAATCCCAGTGGCATTCAGCCACCCTTTTGATGGTGCTACTTCCCAGCTATCCTTTGTGTCTTTAACTTAACTTGCCATTTAGTCCCCGCAGTTTGAGAACCTCATTTCTCCAGGGAAGCTGTTGCGACCAAAGCACCGGCCAGGGTTTGGATGCCGACAGGGTGGCTGGGTAGGAGGGTTGGTGGGAGGAGGGGAAAGAGGGTCCCATCGCCCCAACCGTGGCACCTAAAGTCCGTGCAACGATCACGCTGCCTAATTCACCAGCCAGAGTCAAACGAGCGCAAAGGGCCCCCAGGCTGGGGGCAGCTCTCCCCGAACCCCCTGCCCGGGGCTTGGAGGGAGGCTCCGTTCAGGGTGAGGAGAGCAGCGAAACCCATGACTCAGCAATACCGTAGCATAACCGTCAAACTTGCTAAGAGACTAAGTGTTCACTATTCCCACCACAAAAAGAAAGCGAAAATTATGTGATGTGATGGAGGTGCTATTGCTACAATAGCAATCCTCTTACAACATGTGAATGCATCACATCAACATGGTGTATATCATACCTTAAATTTATGCAATGGAAGATGTCAACTGTATTTTAATTAAAAAAGGCACTCATGCTTCATGGTTTTAATTTGAGTGGAAACACAAAGGCACGTTACTTTTCTTAGAAGCAACTCAAAATGGCAATGCATGCAGTTGCTTTACACGAAATAAGACCGCACAGGAAGGCCAATGAGCAGCCTAGCAAAGCCAAGTGGAAATACTGTCTGTCTAGGTCCAAACTGATCAAACATTACAACGTCGTTTGGTTTGCACTCGAGCAGCCTGAGTGAGCGGGACCGAGGGCTGGGCAGAAACAGGAGCGGGGCAGAAAGGACGCTGTAAGGCCAGCGACCGCCGGGAGCGACGGGCTCGCAGGAGGGCAGCACACCTGGCCTCTGAGGCTTCCACAGCCACCTCGCTCCTGCCTTGGCTGCTGTGGCCGGGTGTCGTCCGCAGGCCCAGGGGTCGCCAGTTCGATTCCCAGTCAGGGCCCAGGCCTGGGTTGCAGGTTCGGCCCCTGGTTGGGGGCCTGCAAGAGGCAGCCGATGGATGTTTCTCTCGCACGTCAATGTTTCTCTCCTCTCGTTCTCCCTCCCTTCCCCCCTCTAAAATCGGATACATAAAGTCTTAAATACGTAACAGTCATGTCTGTCCCAAAACCGCAAACATGGCCACCGCGCTTATTTGTATTTTTGTTTATTCAGGATCGAATGTGGAGAAAGAACCGTTCTTCTTATGAAGACAATGCTTGCATTGGAACAGACCTGAACAGGAACTTTGCTTCCAAACACTGGTGTGGTAGGTTGTTTGTCTTACTGTGCCTCTTCATTAAAAAGGTGATGTTCCCCTTAATTCAAATGAATGAGAGGGGCGGCTTATCGAAATTGGGAAATTTCCACAATTGGGAAATTGGGAAAATATCCACTTAAATAATGGATATTTTAGTTCAACATAATGTTGTATTAACTAGAGTCTGCGAATCACCTTAACCTATTCTTCCTGCTGCTTCTTCATCTTTAAAAGAAGGAAGTTAGACCACTTGTTTAAGGTCCCATCCAGGTTCAAAATTCTAAAATTCTATTTTTCTAGAATAATCAGGAAGTGAATGTTACATTTCCTGCTTCAATAAACATGTAATTTTACCCCGAGGATAGCAGAGACCAGGGTTGGGTGGGCGCCTCTCATTTTTAATTGCATAGGAGTAAGTGTTTACTTCTAAAGTGTTTGAAAACATTTTCTTTTGTGTTAACTATGGGCTTTCTTAGCACAATCTTCCTGTCGTGAGCCCTGGAGGTAAACTCTGCCTAGCACTGCGGGAGTTTATCCCTCTGTGGCTGGAGCGAGTGAAGGTGCTCAGTCAACGTTGACCGAGGCATCCAAGACAATTGCTGTTGGGGCAACAGGTGTTAGTTCACCCTCCAGGCTCACATTATAGTTCACAGTCACTGCGTTTAAGAAACAGGTCTGCCATAAAACTGCACTGAACAGCAAGCTGGAGTCATCTGTATTTTGGGAAGTGGGTACATGTGGATCCGTGGGGGCCACAAGAGGACGGAGCTACTGCGACCACAGAAATGCCCCTTCTTCCCACTCCTTTGTCCTACACAATCCAGTGACATCAACCTTATATATTTCTTTAAAAAGGAAGTAAAAATTCATGCCTTTGAATATTTCATGATCATCCCAGAGCACATAGGAGTACTTACAAAAGAGTCCTTACCTTATTTTCTTACTTCCTTCCCCCCCCAGGTTAGAAACCCCATGAGGAGCTAGATCTCTATCCATGGCCTAGTTGGTGCCTGACAGCAGAGGGTTCTCCGAAAATGCTAATTCCGTGAGCAGGCAAATGAATGCAGTTGTTCTAAGGGAGCTGGAGACTTGGTCAGTAAGGAGAGGAAAGAGCAGTTCATCCTCTTCCGGCTCTGAGGAGTCACAGAGGGGGTTCTCCTTAACAGTAGTAAGAGCCGTCCATCCTCAAGGTTTAAGTGCCGGCTGAGGCCCAAACACTCCGGGGTCCGAGGGGCAGCGGCTAATCCCAAACAGCCCTGAACACACAGGACCAGCAGTCACCAAGGGCTGAGCTCCTAGATATCATCGTCAAAATGCCACGGCTGCAGAATCACAAGCTTGCAAAGGTTAAGTCCCCTGTGGGAGAGCGCAGGGCTACAAAGTGGCAGAGCTGGGGCGGCAGGCCCGGTTGGCCCCCTCCCGAGGCATTGAAACTCTTGTACGTCTGACAATCACTCTTCAGCTGTGAATGCCCTTTCGGAACGTCCTAGTTCACCTGCCAGCTCTTGCGGTGCTCTGTTTTACTTGGTATTTTCCACGGTGAAGCCAATGTGGCCTGGTTTGCATAGCCAGATTGTCAAAATGTATTCTAGTATTGCCGAACAAAGTATCTCAGGCCCCTGTGAGGCACGGTGCTATATTTTATTATGTTATGTTGTGATATATTATCATTGGTACATATCACAAGAGTTAAAAACAGAAACAGGGACAGCAAGCAGAGACAAGAGAGAGTTCCAAGTGAAACAAAAAGTAATCCTAAGACTCCTTTTTGCCAAGTGCCCCGGAATCTCTTCAGTACCGTGTGAGCCAGCCAGTGAGGAAGGAGAGTTCATTCTTCTCTCTTCCTTGCCCTACAACTAGGATGTGTCTTTCTGATACTTTGTACAGGATCTATTATTAGAGTGCCTCACTTATCAATAGGAAGTGACATAGCAAAGCCTATTTATTCATTTAGGTTCATTTTACCTTCAATTATTTTTTATTGTAGTGAGAGAGAGATACATGTAGCATAAAAGTGGCCATTCTAACCATTTTAAGTGTACCATTCAGTGACAGGAAGTACGCTCGCAGTCTAGTGACACCATCACCAATATTCACTTCCAGATCTTTCACCACTCCAACAAGAAGCTCTGTAATCACCAAGCAGCATCTCCTCATTCCCGCTTTTTCCAGCTCCTGGTATTCCTAACAACCTATTTTATGTCTCTATGAATTTGCCTCTTCTGCTCTTTCTATGTTCTTTGCCTATAGATAAAAAAAAAAAAAAAATGCTTGAACTGGGCCCTGGCTGGTGTAGCTCAGTGGACTGAGTGCCGGCCTGCGAACCAAAGGGTCGCCAATTCTGTTCTCGGCAGGGCACAGGCCTGGGTTGCAGGCCAGGTCCCCAGTAGGGGGCGTGCGAGAGGCAACCACACATGGATGTTTCTCCCTTTCTTTCCCCCTCCCTTCCCCTCTCTCTAAAAATAAATAAATAAAATCTTTTTTAAACATGCTTGAACTGGAAGGGACCGGTTAAACCAGGCACCTGTCGGTGCAGAGGAAGCAGGGAAGGCGACACAGTAGCTTGCCCAGGTTCACACGCCTGCTTTAGTGGGAGAGCAGAGTCTCAAACTCAAGTTCCCTGACTCTCTGGTTCTATCCACTGAAATGCTTGGCATTTGTAGAATAAGAGTCACAGAATGAGAACACAAAGCTGCCCATTCTGCTACAGGATGGCCATCGAGCACTTGAAATGTGGCTTGTTTGAGTTGGAATGAGCAGTGATTTTCAAGTCTCAGAGTGGAAAAACGTAACAGAACACCCATGAATAATTTTTATATTGGTTACATCATAAACATGATAATGTAAATACATTATTTACATTGGAAATGATAATACTTTGTACATGTTAGGTTAAATATAAGCTACATTATTAAAATGAGCTTCACCTGTCTGTGGATTTCTATTAGGACACAACCTCTCCAACTCTTCCATGTCCTCCCCTACATCTGCCCCCAGCGCAGTTTAATCTCTATTCTTTAGCACTGTATACATCAAGGGGAGTGGGGGGGAAAGACCAAGAGTATTCGAAGTTGACCTATCTATCAAAGGCGGTTTGTCCAATCACATTATTGGTTAAAAATTAAAACATAACATACTTGGAAAGGCCTTAGATGTTTAGCACGTTTTCCTTGTGGGAAAAAGAATGTTTAACAAACAGTAAGGTTGTTTCTAGTGCAAATAACAGGAAGAAAGCAGAGCGAGCTTAGGTAAGAAGGTCAGGCTCTGGAAGGGCGGCCGGGGCAGGGCCCAGTGGGTCCTCTCTCCCCCATTTCCTCTCTGTGATGTGCGCTGGCTTTACTGGGTCCCAATCCAGATGATGATGGTGACGATGGTGACGACGATAAGAAACAACAGTCACTACTTAGTGTATGTCAGGCACTTCACAGAGCACTTTCTACGCTTTAGCTCACTGGATTCACATTAAATCCACATGTAATGTATTTTTCCCATGTAGCAGATAAGGAAATCGAGGTACAGATAGGTCGAAAAAAAATTGACCCAAAGCCAAGATTAGAATCGAGTGACTGGGCAATTAACAACATGTCACATGGACTGTTATCGTAAAAGTTGGTTACCACCAAGGGTGTCCAATCTGCATCTCCTGAAATAACAGCATTTGCTTCATAGGGTGGCTGTGAGGATTAAATGAAGCGTTCTTGTAGATCTTTGCGGAGTTCCTGACACACCGCATGCCCTCGGTGGCTGTCAGCTTGCAGTATTACTGCTGTAAGCTTTGCTCAAAAGAGAGCTGGACCGAGGCTAGAATCTTCCTCTCCATTTCAAGTTATCAGGGAAGGGATTCGGATTTTCAGAACCTTGGTTAAGGACCCGGTTCAGAGCTAGTCAACTGTTTCCAGGAGGGAACACTTCTTTGGCCAGAGGTGGCTCCTGGGGGCTCCATCCCTGTGAATGAGGGACACGGAGGAGGAGTGTTGGAGGCGGGCTACCTATACTCTAATCTCTCCAAGGGATGAGTGAACATTATTCCGGCACCAAGTGTCGCCATCCCATTTTGTCACTAAAACCACTTTACCAGGTTAGAAGTCACACTGGAAACAGACTCACGTATTCTGAGTTCCCAAATGAGGCTTTTCGTTTACGGACTATTTTGCTCAGTCATCTTTAAACTATGTAAAAAACAAACTTACAATAAAGAAAGTAGGGTCTATTGTTCTCACAGGACCAGAGGTTCGGAGACAGGGCTGGCATTTCTGAGAGTCCCTTAGGCTTCCTCCGGGTGGCAGGTGCTGATACATCTGCTACAAGGGCATATAAATAAGTGACTTCCAAAGGAACACGAGCAGCATTTAGTGGACATTAAGAAAATGCTCTTTACAGAGCTCTAGCTAATCCATTATCTAAAAGCGTTATCTCGTAGATAGTAGGAGAATACATGGCAAAGGAAATCAGAAATCACAATTACATGTGTCCCCTCATAAACTCAATCTATCGATTTCACCCCAGAGAAAGGCGCCTCGAGTTTCTCCTGCTCACAAATCTACTGTGGACCTTACCCTGAGTCGGAACCCGAGGTGAAGGCAGTGGCCAGTTTCTTAAGAAGAAATATGAACCACATTAAAGCCTACGTTGCTATGCATTCCTACTCCCAGATGATAGTGTTTCCCTATTCCTACAACAAAAACAGAAGCAAAGACCATGAGGAACTGGTAAGTGTTGCTTAATTATTTTTATCATTAGCATTTCAGACATGAAAGGGTACTTGGTTCAAAAATCTAAAAACTCCTCTGGAGTTTTGGTCTAACTGTACTGGGAGCAGCCCTGGGTCGGGGTTCTTTGAAGGGATGTAAAGCGGGGGCTTACCCTGAGGGCATGAACTCCCACAGAGCGGATGGGCTCTCCAAGGGAACAAATTAGACACTCCTTGAAGGTCAGGAGGGACCCATTCCACCTGGAGGTGATCCACATACGGAGCTGTATAAGCAAGGACCAGGGCGTGAGTCTCCAGACTTGTGCATCTGCTTTGTGGCCACTAACTTTCTGCTCAGTACAACCGATAGTCCCAGCACAACACTCATCAGTTTGATAGGGGCCTTAGGAATTGTTTGCACGCTGACCTCCCTAACCCCCAAGGTCCTATTAAAAAGCACCCCCAATTGCAGGACTGAGGCAAGAGCGCCCTCCCCCCCATTTTGGAATGTAGTGGACAATACAGTAAAAGTAAAGAAAAAAGAATGATAACACGCCATTGACACCAAGGGAGAAGTAAAATTTCAGCCAAACATTGAAAGATAGATGGACAGGGAAGGGAAATGGTGTCCCCACAGGAAGGAGGTTCAGGGGACTGGGCAGGTGCCAAAGCAAAGGGTGCGTAGACGAGGTCAGCTGGCGAAGATGGGTCGGCTTGTTTACGTGTCAGGGTAAATTTGCCTTTTATCCTGTAGACAGTGGGGTTCCTTTCAAACTTTTATTGTGAGCGAAGGAAGGGCACAGCATCCTGACCCCTGGTGCTCCTCTGGGTCATTCAGGACGGGGACAGTGAATGCCATGCACCTTCAGAGAAGACTGGGAAAGCTAGAAACAAACGCGGTGGAACGTGGGACTTAGTCATGATCTCGCCTCATACGACGGCAGTGCCTTTTCTACTGGATGAGTCTTTGGGAGTTATTAGACATTTTACACAGAATAAAACAGAGTTCCTGAGAAGGATGAGAAGGGAATCAAGCATGCTTACGTATGATACTGTTCAGAGAAGTTGGATTTACAGTTTGCTGATAATTTTGTCTAGGAATGGGATAACCCCAAGGTGTTGGCCTTTGAAATACACTCATACTTTGTTTTACAAAATAAATACCTAAAAAACAGCGTAAGTTCATTTTACAAAATAAATTCCTAGAATTATGTTTTTGTCGAATTAAATAAAATTTTCAAGGTATCGGAAGACTCTGCATTCAGAGTCACCGAATTGGGATTTCCATAAAGCAAAAACAAAACAAAACAGAGCAAAACATATTTTTAAAGTTAATTTATTCTTCTTGATTTACCTGTTGGATAAATGAAGATTTTTCATATATAGTTTTCCCCAACTTTATTGAGATATAATTGACACATAAAACTGTGTAAGTTTAAGATGTACAATGTGGTTTGATACATATATATATATATATATATATATATATATATATATATATATATATAGTGAAATGAGTACCACGATACAGTGAATGAACACATCTGCCACCTCACAAAATTACTTTTTTTTCTGGTTGCGGTGAGAACAGGTAAGCTCTACCCTGTAAGCAACTTTCAAGTATATAATTCAAACTGTTAACTCTAGTCACCAGGCAGCACGTTAGGTCCCCAGGACTGACTTGCCTTCTAACTTGAGATTTGGATCCTTTGACCAACATCTCCCCTTTTCTCCAACCTTCCCCCACCCCCAGCTCCTGGCAACCACCCTCCTGCTCTATATTTCTTCATATATTAGAGTTTGGGTCAATTAATCTATGATTGGTTTTTGTTTAGAAAGTTCTCCCCGCCCTGTTTGAAAGCTTTCCCTTAAGTGTACTTCCCTCTTCTGCTGATTTCAGTCTCTAGTGGCCAGCGAAGCGGTCCAGGCTATTGAGAACACCAGGGGGGGAGCCCAGTACACGTACGGCAGCGGCTCGGACAGCTTATGTGAGTACTTCTTACTTTCTTCAAAGATTTTATTTATTTGTTTTTAGAGAGAAAGGACGGGAGGGAGAAAGAGAGGGAGAGAAACATCAATGTGTGGTTGCCTCTCGTGCACCCCAATACTGGGGACCTGGCCCGCAACCCAGGCCTGTGCCCTGCCGGGAATGGAATTGGCGACCCTTTGGTTCCCAGGCCGGCACTCAGTCCACTGAGCCACACCAGCCAGGACATTATGTAAGTTATTTCTTCTCATGATCTTGGAGAACTGTGAGGTACTAACATAATCTGTGCATTCCGTGTTTCTGTGTGACTTTAATTCTTCTCAATGAAATCTTTAAACAGGGTCATGTGTAAGACAATCAGATGATAACAATGACAAATGGAAGCATCACGGCTATGACAGCATTGAACAAGCTATAGCAAGGGGATATTTTTTAAAAAAGAAGCCAGAATGACATTTAAGAAAGTACGCTCATTGCTATAGAGATTATAGAATTGGCATCACACTAGTTGAGTGAAGCAGAAGAGGTCATAAAAGGTCAAAAGGCTCCCTGGCTGGTGTGGCTCAGTGGATTGAGCACCGGCCTGCAAAAAAAAGGGTCACCAGTTCGATTCCCAGTCCGGGCACAGGTCTGGGTTGCAGGCCAGGCCTCCCTGTAGGGGGTGCATGAGAGGCAACCACACATTGATGTTTCTCTCCCTCTCTTTCTCTCTCTTTTCCCCTCTGTCTATAGATAAATAAGTAAAATCTTTAAAAAAAAAAAAGTCAAAAGGCTAAGATGCTCAGGGGCACCAGGTTGAACACTACATGCATCTAGGGAACACCGTTATGTTAGTTGTTTTTTAGTGACAGCCTGAGTCCAGGAGTATAGCACATAGCCCACTGCAGCTGCATGTCTTTGGTTTGTATCACAGTGATGGGAGTATGTGTGCGGCAAACACTTAACAAATATTCTAAATTAATTTCTACTAAAAGCTCTTTATTGAGGGGCTCCTTTGTATGCACAGTGGGATAACAGACAATGATTTTGCTCTTCTGAAGCTGGAGGGGGAGGTGAGAGAAGGTAACAGAAAATAAACAGGCAACCGCGTATCAGCAAATGACGACCCCGCAGGCCATACCCAGCCCCCTGCGTCTTTATGGACGGCCTGAGGGCTAAGGGTGGTGTTCTGTTTCTTTAAATGGCTGGAAAAATCAAAAGAAGAGGAAGATGTTGTGACCTTTGAAAATGATATGATATTCAAATTTCAGTGTTCCTGAATAAAGCTGTCTCTGAACACAGCCACACTCGTTCATGTGTGTATTGTCTATGACAGTTTCATGACTGTACAGGTGAGTAGTTGTGACACAGACTCTGTGAACCACAAAGCCTAAAATACAGGGTCCCGCAGAAGTAATGCCTGCTCGACTGTGGTTGGTAGGGTAATAATATGAGTGTGATAATTTATAGCTTTAACGTGAACGTTACATCTAAAATGTCTATGGCATGCTTGAGTGTGATATTGTTATGTTACAGGATGACATGCTTATGATTTTGTAGTAGAAGAGTTTATAATAAAAAGGGGGCATTATTTGTGCTGGACCCTCTATTTACTATCTGGTCCTTTTCAGAAAAGCTTTCCATCTCTGATGTAAACAATTACATGGTAAAATACAGTATAATTCCAATGATAAGTGAAGAAAACAAAATAGGCTTATGGATTTGAGAATGACTGCAGGAGAGAGAGAGGCTCCTTAGCCAAGGTGGCCTGGGAAGGTCTCCCTCTGGAGGTGACTTGTCTGGGAGACCTACCCGCTAAGTGGCTGCCAAACAAAAGTGAGGGGGAAATCAAGGAGAGGGAGTGGCATGTGTAAAGGCCTAGAGACAATAGATTCAAAGTCCCAGCGTTTCCTTTAAGAGGTATGATCGACAAGGTTAGAAAAATACATCCATATGAATAATCACATTCGTATTATTGTCAATAAACTGCTTGAGCACCAGGTGCCCTGCTAGTAGAAAGTCCAGAACCAGACGTTTCCTCTTCCTCCACAACATCCCCACCTTGTCTCAGGACAAACGGAGGCCACATTGGTCCACAGGGTGTCTCTGTCTCTCGGTGTCCCTGATCCATTGCTGCCTTTAGCGACTCAGGGTCCTGCTGTGTCACAGAAAAACGCCACAGCTTCCTTTCACAATTCAGTGCTTTCCTGACTCCTGTCCTCTTCTCTCCTGTTGTTCCCCAAAACATGGACCATCGTGCCTCGGGGCTGGGGGACTCAGAGAGCTACTTCCTGTTGGGGTGGAATCAGTCTGTCTCCACACAGTCCTTCATTCAGGATGCGTGTGTGTGTGTGTGTGTGTGTGTGTGTGTAGCATAGGCAAATGGCTAGATGAACACATTGCAAATATTGATATTGGTTGTCAGACATATTTGCTGAATAAATAAATAACGAATCCACTATTGGTGGACATTTTTCAATATTACAGTGTTTCAGTGAACGCCTTTGGATCGTATAAATATTAGAAGCAAAAAGATCACTTTGCATATTGTATGGTTGTCTACCTGGAAAACAGGAGGAAATTAACCAAAAAATATTAGTAACAATGAACAGTTTGGGTAAGATGGCTGACTGTGAACTAAATATACTCGTACATGGATTCATTGTTAAAGTATATATGTGTGTACAAACACAAACCCATATAATATATATTTAAAACCCTAGAAAATTTTACTAGGGTACATTAAAAAAGACAGACAAAAGGAGAAAACTGTCATGTTTTTGAGTGGGAAACCAATATAAAAAAATGGGTCAGTTCTAAATTAATTTGTGTATAAATGCCAATGAACACTTAAATGATTGTGAACTTCATTTGAAAGAATAAATTTGGTAGAAGAGCTTGTAGAATTCTGAAAAATAATACTAATAAGAGAGAATTCGCCCTGACCAGGTATTAAAACACTTTAGAAACACGAAGTAATTAAGATAGTGTGGAACTGAGCCTGGGAGAGATGGATTAAGGTGAGGGAATAGTGAATACAGAAACACAACGCTATAAAGAGATAGAGTATCTCATAAAGGAGGCAGTTCTAACCAGTTAAGGATGTTAGATCATTCAATTAGTAGGGTTGGGAAGCCTGATAAGTTACTTAGAAAAGAATAATCAGATTACTAACACCTTTTTCTCCCAAGTAAGTTCCAAATAGATAAAATATTTTCATATAAAACCCTGTAATAAACCAAGTTGAAAGCTAAATAGCTAAATAGGAAGAAAAAATTCTCCCCATATTACACAGGGCTAACAACACTGATGTTGCTTTTGTAAACAATTTATAGGTTGAATCAAGTAGAAATATGAGGAAGACAATTGATTAAAAATATATAAGCATGGGCAATAAATGTATTAAAACCATTCACTGGTAATCAAAGAAACATAAAGTGATGCTGTTTTTTACCCATAAAGCTGCCAGAAATGCAAAATTCCCATGGATAATGTAGGAGGGAGAAGTGGGCATATTCATACCTTGCTAGTGGAGGCATAAGTTGGTTCAATTCTTTTGAAGGCTATTTAGCAACGTGTAGCTTAACTGGAAAAAATGCATAACCGTTATGCTAGGAATCTACTTCTCGGAAATAATATTCTAAAGAAACAAAGAAGCAATGATGTATAAACAGGGATGGTTGTTCATTGTAAAGCTGTTTATATTACTTAGAAATTAGAAAAAATTCTAAACGTCTCCAGGTAAATATTTAACTTAATTTATATCCAATTCTACAGTGCCAGGTAGTAAGTTAGTTAAAAATGATTTGATTTGAACTCATCAATACATAAAGCTGGTCATGATAAATTATGGTACAAGACACACTGTATAGAATGATCTTACTTATGTAGGAAAAAAATTAACAGAAAATTTTAAGAATTAAGTTAAAATCGTTAAATTTCTTTTGGGTAAAGCCTGCACTGAGGTGGGGGGGGAAGCACTGACAACAGCAGGGTAGTGATGGGCGGGGGGGGGGGGGGCGGGGGGCGGGGGGCGGGGGGCGGGGGCTGGGTGGCGGCAGGCGGGTAAAAATCCCAACATCTGCAACGGTGTCCACAATAAAAATAAAGAAAAAAAGCACTAAAATGTTAACAGGGATTAACATTTCTTGGTAAAGTTATGGGTACTTTTAACTTTCTTCCTTAAACTTGTTTTCCTCCAACCTCTATTTTCAGCCAGAAGCTTATTTGACTTAATAATCAGAAAAGCAATGTTCATTTTTGGGGGAAAAACCTCCTTTGGTTAGTTAACAGGAAACATCTGTATTTCAAAGAGTAACTGATTTCCCTCCTCTTGCAGACTTAGCTCCTGGTGGTCCAGATGACTGGGTCTACGACTTGGGCATTAAATACTCCTTTACAATCGAACTTCGAGATAAAGGCCGATACGGATTCTTGCTGCCGAAGCGATTTATCAAACCCACCTGCACAGAAGCCCTTGCCGCTGTCTCTAAAATAGTTTGGCATGTCATCAGGAATGCCTAATGCTCTGGATTTTTTCATTCTGCTCCCACATGTTAATTTACTGATTAGACCAACAAGACCACCTCATTGTACCAGTTTCTTCTTTAAGTTTTATCAATAGTTTTGATAAAAGGTTTTCTTATTCCTTGGTTTGGTCAAAGCACAAAATAAATGTAATAAATAAATTCACATTTTTTTTTCCTGTTTTTAATTTGTAAGAAGCCAGGTACTGATTTTTTTTTCCTTTGATTCAGACGTCTGACTAGCCATCGCCACAATTTTAATAACTAGTGCGTCGCACAATGACTGGACCCTAGACAACAAAAAGAAAGGTTGTCACAAGTGCATTAAAGATTTTTGCTCCAAATTTTCAATAAATTTCTGCTTGTGCTTTTAACAACACAACCGCGCAGTCCGTTCGCTCCACAGGCACAGACAACGGCCCAGAAAGCGGACGGGTGTCAAACACAGGACAGACGACTCCCGTCATTAAACTCTGGTGAGCGAACCAATGAACTTTCGACAACACAGTGGCGTCCGCCGCATGTACAACAGCCATTTCCTTTAAAGCATTGTGTAATAAAAGGACGAAACTCTTCCTCTTAAATGCACTTTTAATTGGCAACTTTGGAGGCTCCAGCCCCGGGCTCCGTCTGCGGCGACCTCTCACAAAGCGGAGTAGATTCCCACCGCGCCCGGGGGCGGTGCGCGGGAGGGCGTGTCCACGAAGGGGCGGGGCCTGCGTGTGACGACTAATTTGGCGGCCGGAAGCTGTCCAGGGGCAGAGAGGACCCGGGCGAAGCCTCGACTTCCGGCGGCATTTTGAGGCCACTCTCTCCGCGGCCGGACAGTGTTTTTGTGGCCTCGTCCCGCTCCCTAGGCTGTCCTCGTTGTTTTTCTGTCCTCATCCCAGCCTCGTTTGATCCTGGCGAAGCGGCTGGCGAGTTTCGCTGCTCAGCCGCCCCCGGGGCCCCTCGCCGGCCGAGGGCCGGTTCTAGGGAGCCGCGCGCGCACCTCCTCCGTGGCGTCGTCCTCCCGGGGCCAGGCGCGGGGACTGAGAGGCGTCTCCCCGGCTCCTCGGTGCGGTGGCGGCGGTGACAGCTCGGGACTGTGCTTGCGGAGGGAGCTCGGGGAGGAGGTACGCTTGAATTGCGTGACTTGGTGCGGGTATCGGGGGCGGGGCGTGTGGAGGGGGGGCGCCCGGAGCTGGGCTTCTGCCCGGCTTGGGACCCGCCGGGATTTCCAGCGCCGAGAGCATCACACGCTTCAAACTCTGCAGTAGCTCCCCGTGCTCAGGTGTCGTGTCTTGCCCTCGTTCTTGCTCTGGCGAGGTTGTCTAAGGGGACGGGTGGATTCCGAAGGAAGGCCGAATCCTGACGGCTGCAGGTGGGCTTGGGGACCCTTGCGCGGGATTGGCGTTTGCGTGCAATGAAGGGCTGCGGGACTGTGGGTTTAGAGGTGGAGGCTCCCCCCTCTTGACGCGTTCCAGACCTATTAGGGGAAGTAGTGTATCTTACTTTTGGTTGTCTTTGTTCTTATCTATTTCCTGGCCTTGGTAATTTAAAGACCGGCCCCCGGAGTTGAGGAGAGCTACTGGACAGTCTGAACGTTTCCTAGGTAGAGAGTTCTGGCAACTTTGTATCAGAAACCGGGAAGGTGGACTGAGAAGAGGGGGGTCTGCGGTTTGGCCCGATCTGATGGACGGCAACATGATTTCCGCGGCTAGAAAATTATTCAGGGTCGGTATTAGTTGAGTGATACTGGTAGGATCTTGTCTGCGGATCACTAGCGGTGTCAGGCCTTGCGGTTATTTTGCGACGTTTTCAGGTAAGTTGGACTACTCTGAAAATGATGGGCGGGTGCAGTCTCTTCAGAGTTGGTTTGTTTGTTTGGTTGGTTGGTTTTTTGAAGAAACAGTTCAGAACGTTTGGAAAAGATCTTCACACCTGAAGTTTTCAAAGTCCGCGATCCCGCGGCAGTGAATACAGATGCGCTTATGCAGTGCAGTCCACGCGTGGTTAGCGGAAGTCTCCTTCTGTGGTGTTTGAAAGGACTGGCTTTAGGACCAAAGCGAAAGTATTTTGGAGAGTTTTGTGCACGTAACCTATAGATTTTCAAATAATTTACAATTTCTTAATGAGATATTTAGATTGTTACATGACAGTTCAGCAAGAGACTGAGAGTGCTGATGCAGGAAGGGAGCAATTTGTGTCAGTAAAAATGGTTGCAAGGTGAAAAGAAGACGGTGGATCTGGTAGAATCCCGCTTTACCAAACACATGCCTTTACTGGTTTCCTAATTATTGATTTGAAGTGAACATTGATTGGCTCTTTTAAGGATGCAAATTCATCCACTTTCCATATCTGTAAATTAAAACTAAAATCCAACAGGTGGATGTTGTTTTAACTGCTGTACAAGTTATCTGTGTTACTTTGTATTATCATATGTATTGGCATTTACATATAGAAAGCGAAGTTGCTGGACATATTTATTTGAAGAATTGGTTTTCAGTGCATGGCAGTCTCCCCATGCCCCGATACCCTGCTCTCCTTGTCCTGTAGAGTTGGAACTGTTTCAGCAGATATTTAGTAGCAGTTGAAACATTAACAGGTGTTGATACATAAAGTGTCTTTTATTCCTTTTTGTGGCAGGGAGGGTAGTTGCAGTTCTGTTTGCTTCTCTTCATAGAAGTTGCCAGCATGGAATTTTTCTCTGTGCATAGTCTTCTCAACAAATTATTTTTTCTGCACAGTGCTACAGTGTTACCTTGTTCATACCTGTGGAGTCAGGTTAGTTTTGTCCGCTCTGTTCAGAATTCAGTTTGCAATTGTTTTAGTTTATCTAATACAGATAAGCAATCTACAAGATTGTTTTAGAAAGTTCTTTTTAAAAAAATCCCCCCTAGACTGTGCAGCAAATAAACTTTTTCTGTCAAAAATACAAAATATAAATAGGAAGGGATCACATTTTTAACATAGCCCTTTTATTTTAGAACTTTAGTGGATAGGAATTTATTCTACTATCAGTTAGTGAGTATATTTACGTAGTTTTCATTGCTTGATTATTTGACAGTTTACTGACATGCTGCTGCTCATCAGATTATAACGCTTGCGTTTTGTTACTACGGGAAGGTGAGACCTCAAAAGGATGTCGTTAAGGGTTGAAGTGAGCATCCTAGAACTGATATGTGTTTTATTGACAAGATCTCAGTAATTAGGCTCCAGAAATAATTATTTAAAAAGAGGTCTCTGTATATATTTTTCTCATATTTATAGTATGAATGACAAACATTGTGATATTTGTAAGTTTTTTGGTCTGCTTCCAAAAAGCTTCCATTTGTTAAGACCCTCTTTTGGTCTGCTTAATGATTCAAAGTTTGTCCCCTACTTTTCCTTTTCAGTTGAAAAACTGTCATAACTTCTGGTCTTTATTAACCCTGAAAATGGAGCGGAGAAATAGGAAGAGAACTCAGTAGATTCGCAGGAGGGTCGCCCTGGCTTTGATGAGGCCGGTGCTGGGGGAGGGGCCCGGTGACGGCAGTCAGTGCGGTGGCCACTGCTGCGCGGAGGAGAACTCGGAGCTGGAGGGGCAGCGTCAAGGTGTCTGGGCTAGAGGGGGCCGTAACGTTGACGTTGCTATTTTATTTTATTGTTTCTAACTTCTCTCACGGACTCTGAAGCATTTACTCCTTATTGAAGCCTGTTTAGATATAAATTGAAAAGTGCCCCCCCCAGTCAAATTTGCATTTTATTCTGTGGTATTATTTATCTTCCTTTGTGGCCCAAATTTTTAGGTTGAAAATTTGAAGTAAGTCACATTGGTTGGTAACACAGTTTTATATTAATTAATTTATTACTGTATGTGAGTAAATGCTCTCCTCGTGTATTTTAGGTTATGTGTATATGCTTAGACAAGTAGGATTTAAAATATTGTATTATGTATTCTTTGCAAGCAAAAGCCTTTTATCTGTGCAAAATCATGAATGTTTCAGTAATGATAATTAGATAACTTGTTATTATTGATTACTGATGGAAGTTCCTAGAGAAATAGACGATCAGAAGAATCCCCTGTTTTTAAAGGTCTTTCTGGAACCTAGATCTGGCACTCGAACTGATCGCCCTTCTCGGGCGAGGGCTGACACTGTTGGACTCTGAAGACTAGAAGAGAACATCCCTCTGCTTCACTGCTGTAGAGGTAACGATCGCTAGAAGTAAAATTCCTGGGATCAGCACTGTGTAGGTGAACCTTGAACAGCTCCTTATGTCTGTCACTTGTGAAGGCAACTTTGTCTCTGTGTGAAGGAGCCCTTTTCGTGGCAGGAATACAAGGCCAGGGGTACATGGCCCCGTGAGTCCAAACCCTCTGACATCCTCAAGGCTCACGATAGGGTCTGAGATTGGAGAGAAGCCTGAGGACTGCTTTGCAGCGGCAGGTCAGGGGAGGGGAGCGCTGGTCCGAGCAGCAGGTCGCAGAGCAGGAAGCCAGAGCGGGTGCCAGGAGCCTCGGAAAAACCAGAAGGGAGGTGCCGGAGACCCAGTGGTCCTGGAGGAATAATGGAGAGCTTGTTGCCCCGGCCGTGGGGAGCACCGCCACTGATGGGTGTGCCTGAGGCTGTGCGGGAGTGAGGGCAGGTTGGGAACAGGTGTTCTGAGGACAGAATGACCGTTTCAGGTGATAGTGGAGAGGAAAAAATGAAAGGTTAGGGTTAGTCTTCTTTGAGGCAACGTGGTGAGATAGGGTCTGTTTTCCAAGTCCCAGGTAACTAGTGATAGCTGATAAGGAACTTTAAAGCTCACTTGACTTTAAGTTTAGTAATGTATGCTTTTAAAATTAGTGACTGGGCATTACAGTGTAATCTACATATTAGTATTTGTAGTAACATGATGAAACTTGGAAAATTTGTTTTTACTTATCGGATTCTGCTCAGGTATAAATTATAAAATGGTGGTGTTCTCAGTTCATCGAAGCTCTACCTTTTCCACATCTTTCTCACATCTCCACTTAATAATGGCTTTTAGTTATTTATGGTCAGTAAATCAGATAGACATGTGAAATTTTACCAGCTTTTCCTTTGTAAAATCACATTTGGGCTGAGAATGAGCCCAAGAAAAGTTAAATCAAAGGTTATCTTATAATACTATCCCAGTATGTAGGGTTCACTGGAAAGTTTCTTCCTCGGAGAACAGTTGATACTTGCTGTTGCAGCAAATTCTTCTTCATTTACATGACATTCTACACAATTTTTTAAAAATTAAAAATTTAAAGTTATTTTCTAATTTGGAATCACTAACAATTAATTGCTATTAAAATCATGATTATATTCTATGTGAAATATTGTATTAAGTTTTTCCCATTTAAAATGACCATATTGTATAATTTCATACTTTCCTCTTGGTTCATTTGTCAAACACTGTCCTTATTCTTTCAGTCCTTTTAAAATGTGGCCTGAAAAGAAATATTTCACTGAACCAAACATTGTTAATATTTGTTTTTTTAGTTTTGATTTGGCACTACTGTGATTTAACTTTCTTTCAAGTGATGTGACTTTACTTTGAAGACATTAAAAGAACGTTTGTGAACTTTATAGAGACCGACTCTACCGCATGGCACTCTTACTTTTTTAGCTGCCATTGTTTATTCTAGTAACTAATTTTGACCTCTAATAAGATTTCAACTAATATTTACATTGTATAAAGTGTAATATTGTTCAGTTCTTTTTTCTTTCTCTTAGGCAGTTTCTATAGTAGTAGTCTTTTTAGGCTATTTTTGGTCCAGAATTGAGCATTGCGTTCTAAATTGTATATCATACAACTATTTTTCTGATCTTTTCATTTTCAGTTGAATTACCTAACTACATATTTGGATAGTTTTTTATTATGGTTTTCATTTTAATGTTTTATTTGCTTCTGTAAAATATTTTTATGATTTGTCTTGTTACTAGCAGTGGTAAAATACGTGGTTTATTACTTTTAGTGCCTTTGACTTTTATGTGAGTGTAGTATAGATTATAGAACACCTTCACTTGTTCTAGTTATGTAGCCTGTTCTGTTTTGAAAGAAAGTCATCTTATCATAATTGAGTGGGTTTTTTTAATTATTGGAAAATAAATATCCTTGATTACTGTTTTTCTTGACTACTGTGAGACAAAAAAAAAATTTAGTCTTCATTTTTCTTCCCAAGCTGATTTTTAGAACATAACTAATGTCACTTAAATTGTCTAAGACATAACTTCTATTAATAAAACTCTCACCTGATTTTATTTTTGCATTTTTTGACATGCTTTATTTTCTAGTTAACCAATTGATGGAGAATGATAGTGCAACTTTTCCTTAAACGATAGTTACTAAGTCTTGAAATGACCTGCATAAGGAAGTTAGAAACTAATTATTTTACAGTGTGTTTTCCGAGGTTGAATGTACTAAGAAAACTTGGCCGTGTGAGCAGAATCTTATTTATTTCCTCTGCAGAAGAGGTAAAATTCTAGCCAACAGATTCAGAGTTATAAATTGACTAATAAAGTGTGTCTTAGAAGATAACTTCTGTTCAGCTATGACCTCTCCTATTTTTTTTTTAATCCTGAAAACAATCCCCTGTAATTTTTGCAGTGCTTTCTCCAGTTTTATCTACTAGTAAGTTATGGGCTGAGTAATTTCAAATTGAAGAATTTCACAGTTTTGCCTCTTTCTTTTTTTGGTTAAAGTAGTACAAAATGTCAAAAATTAGAAGAAAAGTCACAGTGGAAAACACGAAGACCATATCCGAAAGCACGTCCCGAAGACCCAGCGTGTTTGAGAGGCTGGGGCCCAGCACGGGGAGCGCGGCCGAGGTGAGGGGCTGCTGGCGGGCGGGAGCGGGCGGGTGCTTCTGCAGGCCTGCCCCGGAGCTGGTCTGCGTAGCACCGCCGGCTGGCCATTGAGGAAGTGGCCGTTCATGAAGAGGACTGGGAAGGGTGACAGAGAAGAGGGTTTATGGGCTTTTCTTTTCTTTGCTCTGATGTTTTTATTATTGGGGGAGTAATGCATGTCTCAGGTTAGCTGGCATTTTGATAGCATTTGTTACAATTTTGTTCCACTAGCATCTTTTGTCCAGAAATAAGTATGAATGAATATGAAATTTACATGGTACTCTCTCTCTCAGACACAGTGCCGTAACTGGTTGAAGACTGGCAACTGCCTCTATGGAAACACGTGCAGATTCGTACATGGCCTTTCACCTCGGGGTAAAGGTTATAGCAGCAATTACAGAAGGTAAATTGAGAACTCCGAATTGTTTATATACAATCAGAAGATGGCTTTTACAGAATATCTACTATAAAAATCTGAAATGCAACCATGCATTTGGTCAGATTTTCTATTTTGCTGGCAGTCTTATCAAAGATCGACAAGATCTTTTTCGTTGTTAAATTCAAGATGAATAAAATGGTCTCTTTAAAATTAACTTGGTCAATATTTACTTGTTTTGACAATAGATCTTTTTTATAATATATTTGTGGCTTGCTTCCCCCCTCCCCAATTATATATTAAAATATGCTTAAGACAGAATTTTCTTAAAATTTATTTATTTTTCTTTCTTCCTACTACCACTTTCCCCCGCCCCACCCGCCCCCACCTCCCTCCCCATCCCCCGCCCCGTTTGGCTTTGTCTCTGGGTCCTTTATGCGTGTTCCGTGCCGACCCTTCCCCAAAATTCACTGAGCCGTGAACAGTTAACAGAACTATGTGGAGATTTCGTGAGGTTAGTTCTGTAAATATATTCTTATAAAATAATACATAAGTAAGATTTTTGCTCTTTTGTTTCGGATTTTGTTTGCTTTTGTTTTAAAGGTCCCCAGAAAGACCCACAGGGGACCTGAGAGAAAGAATGAAGAACAAGCGCCAGGATGTGGACTCCGAGCCCCAGAAGCGCAACGCGGAGGAGTCCTCCTCCCCTGTCCGGGTAGGAGTGGGCTCCCCACGCGCAGTTACGTTGCAGTAGGGACCTGTCATTTACGTTTGCTTTAAATACTATCTTGTGTGCTAAGGACATGTATGGTGAGTGTGTAACATGCAGAATGATGCTATGTGCAGAGAATGTAATTCTCAGGGGAAAAGTCCTCCGGCAAAACATGTAATTCTCTGGTTGGTTCACTTCTTGGAGGAGGTTAAGACGAAGGGAATTCATTGGCAGGGCTCCAGCTGAACTTCTTGGGGTTTCTTGACGTTGGTGGGCGTCAGGAGTCGCTACACATGTCGTCAGATCTTCAGAGTGCAGCCAGCCATTCTACCCTGCCCACTTCCAGAATGATTGGCGTGGCTTAAAGTGGAACACTTACATATTAAAACAGGGGAAGCAGAGCCCGACGGTGACAGAAACTGGACTAGGAAACTTAGGTAAAGGCACACGTGACAGCAAAATTTAGTGAAGAATTTCCTGACAGTTGAGCCGAAAGAGAAGCACAATTTGTGATAAAGTTTATTGAATAAAAGAAAACAGGTGTTCGTCAGGAATGGAAGTCTTTTCCAGAGACATTTTTTTCCCCAAGAAATTTATTGTAACAGATTTGTTGAGACATAATTCACATACCGTACAATTTGCCCTTTTAAAGTGTACACTGGTGATTTTTCACATATTCACAGTCAGGGGACCATCACCACAGTCAGTTCCGGAGCATTGCATCACTTCCAGAAGGAACTCCGTGCCCGTTAGCATCCACCCCCATGTCCGTCCGACGGCCCAGGAGGCCTCGGCGACCGCTGTTCCACTTACTGTCACTGTAGGTTTGCCTATTTCAGACAGTTCCTACATGTGCAGCCCTGCAGTATGGGGGGCGGGGGTTTGTGACTAGCTCCTTTCACTCAGCATAGTGTTTTCAAGGTTCATGAAAGATTATAGGATGTATCTGTATTTATTCCTTGTTTTTGCCAAATAGTATTCACATTTTGTTTATTCATTCATCAGTTGATGATCATTTGGTTTCATCAAAATAGGGAAAGCCTCTTTTTTGAAAGCATTTGCAAAATTATGAAAAGAGTTTGGATTTATCTTTAGGTGTGTGGGAAAGTGCTGTTACGTTGTGATGTATAGCAAGTCTTAGGTCAGCAAGTACCCTGATTGGTGTATCCCTTTTTTAGTAACTTGTTAAAGTCACAAATCCTTCTGTATTTTATCTATTTTAAACAGTCTTTTACCCTGTGATTTTTCACACACACACAGAGATGCTAGTACGCAATGTACTATCAAATGGTTATTAAAGCATTAGATTTGCAATGTGTATTTCAAAATCTTAATTACTCCTTACATTTACTGCATCTTTGTTCTTTAGTAAAATAAATATCATATAATGTCTTTTATTGTGGTGCTACACTAGGACTTGTCATTTCCTCTGCTTAGTAGGTCAGTGATTATTTACAGACCTGATTCCTAACGAAACAAAGATGAAGTTAGAAATACTTTCTATTATCATAGCTATCTCATATAATTAAAAAATACTTAGTAATTTGCATATATGTATGTACTTTTTAGAAAGAATCTTCAAGGGGGAGACATAGGGAAAAGGAAGACATAAAAATCACCAAGGAGAGAACTCCAGAGAGTGAGGAGGAAAATGTAGAATGGGAAACGAATAGAGATGGTGAGTTTCAAAAGCCTTTGTTTCTGTAGTCAGTTCGCTGATTATTTGTGTTGCAGACTGTTTGAAAAGGGCCTCAAAACCCTTGTCGAGTGTGACCTGCCTGTGGGTGTAGGGTTGTCTCACTGAGGCGTCAGGCAGAGCGCACCCGCGGGGACAGAGCGGGGCAGAGCGGGCTGTTCAGCCTCCTCCCCCTTTCTCTTCTGTGGCTGCCTTGTGCAGCGTCACAGTCCCTGAGAATTTTATTACGCTTGTAACTTTCCTTTTTCTCAATATCAGAGTTAAAAGATTCAATCTGAAGTTATGTATTTTTTCATAGTATTAAAAGATTTAAAATTTTTAAAGACCTCGGAAAATTATTTCTGGGGAATTGTTGACTTTCATCTTTCAAAAGAGATCCAAATTCGGTAATTGAGACTTTGAGTTTGTTTATGAAAAATTAGCAAAATCATCTTTGAGTCATTGTCTTAACAAATAAGCATTTATTTTCCACACCATGAGCATGCTAGCCTCACACTACCAAATATAGAGAAAGGGGACACGTTTGTGGAATGTGTTGGGTGTGCTGAGCATTTTAATATAATTCGTATAATTACCTCATTCATTCAGTAGCTTTGCTGCACTAATTACAAATGATGTAACTAAAGAGTTTAAGAATATAAGCAACTTCTCAGCAGTAAGACCAAAATTACAGCTTGTGGGTCAGCTGACTCTTTTTGCAAATAAAGCTTTATTTGGAATACAGCAGCATGCATTGGGTGACATATTTTTCTGTGGCTGCTTTAGAACTACCATGGATGAGTTGATTACTTGTGACAGCAAAGAGCCTGCAAGCCTAAAATAGTTACTCCTATAATTAGGAACAGTCTCTGGGAACTTACATAGACTAGTACTTGAATTATACCCTCACTGCCTCTCCAGTAATTTGAACATCAGTACTTTTTAAGGAAATTCATTCCATCTTTGGACAGCGTTATCTGCTAAACAGTGGCCTCTAAGAACAAATAGAAAACTTACCTGTGAGTAGTTCATTGAGATCTCATAAGCCAGTCTAATACCTCTTACAAAATAGTTGTGAATGGAGCTATAATGTTCCATTGTGGTTGATTAATTAGTTAATATACTGAAATAACGTATTACAAACTTTTACTGTCAAGATTGGATAGCTAACTTTTCCTAAATAATAAAGGATTAACCCTTAACATATTCAACATTCTTTTCTTTTTAATTATTTTTGGATAAAATTCTGAAAGATATTGGAAACCTCATATCTTTAAAAATAAAAATGTTTCTGTTTCAATATTGTATGCTTATTGTTGGAAATTTAAAAAGGTTCAGAAAAGCCTAAGTCCGTTTTCTCCATATTTCCATAGTAGCTAATTCAAAACCTCCCAAATCTCTAATCCCTCGTTTGGCTGCTTGCTGTTTACCCTCGGAGGGGACAGGACTTGTCATCCACGAGCTCCCTCGCTTGCCGCCCCTGCGCCCCTGCAGACTAGTTGTTTTGTCTACACCTAAACTTCCTCATTCCCTTTCGCTCTGTGTAAGAGGCCTCCCTCTGCTGTACCAGGTGATAGTCCCTGTATTCTGCCTCTGACGGCCTTCCCCCTTTGCAGTCTTTACGTATTGAACATCTGCCTTGACATTTTTCTTCTCCCACGTTCCTTATACCCATCACCCTGCTTGTCCCCACTTTGCAACCAAACTCTTCAACGAGTTGTGTACCCTCCTGTCTCTGTTTTTCCCCTTGTACTTATTCAGTCTTCTGACCCGTGTCTTCCCTAAACTGTTCTCCAAGGCCCCTAAAAGCTTCCTCCAGGCTCAATACACGGATAGTCCTCGTCTGTCTTCTGTAACCTTTCTGCTGCACGCGACACGTACGAGGGCCTCTTTCTCCTCCAAGTCCTTCCCCCTTGGCTGTCCCTCTGGTTTTTCTCTCTTGTTGTGCAGGCCTTCTCTCCCCTAGCTGTTGATTGCCAACACTTTATTCTAGACAGTCATCTAAAAAATACTGAAGTGATTTTGTTACAAGAACCTTTTATTTATTCCGGTGTTTGAAAAGGTGTATAAATATCTTTTGTAGTGGCTTCCCTTGCAGAGTGTTCACATGGCTATTTATGTTTTCTCTTGATTGAAACTGGCAAGATTTGAAAATTGTGCACCTTTTGGTATCTTTAATGCTTAGAATTTGTTTCTGAGTGTTTTAATTTTGTCTTTTAAAAATCCCATTTGCTAACCAAAACCCAGCGACCAACTATCCAAAATTACTCCCAGACCCTGGGAACCTTAAAAATACTTGGCTTTTCATAAATCAGCCATGTTGATTTTAATCCTTTATAGAGACGCTATATATTTATTTTATCTTTTAGAAGTATGTTAATCTAATAAAAAACTCTTCCATTTTAATTTATATAAAAATTAGTTGAAGAGATTCTGTAGTTTTTGATATAGATAATTATGATACCTTCTGACAAGTAATGGGATTTTTATTTTAAAGATTCTGACAATGGAGATATTAATTATGATTATGTTCATGAGTTGTCATTGGAAATGAAGCGTCAGAAGATACAGAGGGAATTAATGAAGCTGGAACAAGAAAACATGGAGAAGAGAGAAGAAATTATTATTAAAAAGGAGGTGTGTTATTTGTTCAAATATATGTTAATTAATTGACATCAACATGGATATTTAACAGAACTCATTAGCTACTTGGTACATCTTAAATTGTATTAGGATATTGATTTATATTGGTCAACTTGCTGCATATCAGTCCACTTCATATATGTTAATCATTTGTCATTATTATTTTATTAGCTAAATAGGAAATCTTGTTCCTGCTGAAAAGGTGAACACACTGAGGTTCTGTTGGCTGGAGGGACAGGCTAATGTAAAATGGGATATGATTAGACACACGTCTGTTGTTTAGGCCTGTGCTATTTCTAGAATAGTTGATTCATTTCTAAAGAGAGGGAGATCATTTATTTGAATATAATTTGTGAATTTTCTTAGGAGATCTTAAAATTTCTTAACTTTAGTTTTATTGGTATTAGTCTTAGGGAGAAAAGCACAGGTTCAGAGGTCAGAATGCCATCAATACATGGCTTTCATAATAGCACTTAATAGTTCATCCTCTAAATTTCGGTGTGATGTAAAAACACATGCTTTGTTGCCTGGTTATTCCAACCATGATAGAAGTTTCTGAATTGACCTGCTGAATTTTCTTGGAAGGTCTCACCAGAAGTGGTTAGATCCAAGTTATCTCCATCGCCTTCTCTGAGGAAGTCTAGCAAATCTCCAAAGCGAAAGTCGAGCCCTAAATCGTCCTCTTCCTCCAGCAAGAAGGACAAGAAGGCAGCCGCAGTGTCCTCCCCGCTGCCGGACCCGCAGAGGTCAGTTGGGTGGCACGCAGTGCCGCGAGGAAGCAGCTTGCTCTGAAGGGGTGCTCGAGGGCGGAAGGAGGCTACCGGGGGTGCTTTTAATGCTTTCAGGCCTTGGTGTGAGCTGTTTTTCTTTTAGAAAAACTGACATGCTTCAGATAAAAGAAAATAGCAATAAAAGAGTCTTTCACATCTACACATACTGCAGAGCTTTTTATTTTTTAAGAAATGAAACATACCAGATATACTTCCTGTTTTTCCCTCTTCAGTTTGGTTTTTGTGATACTTGTGCATGTGTCTTCATCCTGTCATAATGTGTATTATTTTGCAATATGTAGTAGTATTTTTCATCTGTTTAATCTTAATACAGATGTATTATAACCCTCTGCAGCTTTTTCACTTAACACTTTTTACATTTATCTGTATTGATAGATGTAGCCTTAGTTTTTTAGTATTTATACTATATATTTATTTACTTTGTTGAACATTTAAGTTGTTACTAATTTTTAGCTATTAGAAATTACACATAATGACCTTAATTCATTATGTATAATTGTCTCTTTGTATGACCAAGAGATTATATTCTTTATAGTGCATACATAGCAGTAATAATATATTATTTAGCTTTATTGTAGTAGCCAGTGGAGGAGATAAAAACAGAAATATTTAAATATTATTACATTGAGGGAGTGAGAATAAGGCAGGAGACACTTTTTCATTTAATGTCACTCTACTATTTTACATTTTAGTTAAAGTACAGACAGTAATTTTATTTAAGAAAAAACCTCTTCCCAGCTTTTGACCAGTTGGCAAACCTTGTCCGTCTGCACGCATAATGAAATTCGTACTTGATTCCTTCCTTCTAGTTTCTAGAGGCTTTAACCCTGTCTCAGACTCCAGTTCCATTTTGCCTAGATTATCATATCATCTTACTGTCATATTAACATCATTTAGTGTCCACTTTTCACACAGATACCCCAGCTCCTATATTTTACAGATGTTGTAAAAGAAATCTTCAGAGAACTATTCCAGTTTGTTTATTTTATCATTGAAAAACTCAGTGAATTTCTGTTCTGTTAAGTAAAATTCAGATTTTTTAGAATGACAGACTTTGATTTTTTAGCCATATTTTTATCCAATCTTCTTTTCTACTCTTCCATATTTCATTCTTTAATGTCTAGCTCAAATTTTGTCTCTGTTTTCTAATTTCTCCTTACTAAACATAATTTATGTATATCAGATTTTATTTATACCACCTCTTAATATTAGTTGTTTGCACTACATTTTCGCTGTGGCGTGCTAGTTTTACAGCCTCTACTAAATTTAGGTGCCTTGTAGACTAGAACCTTGATGGCTCCTTGTTCTGTCTCCCCACAGCACCTGCTTTGCGGAGCTTTGCATTTTAGTAAGTCGCTCTGTAAAGTTGCCTTGATCCTCTCTGCTCTGTGATTGAGTGAACATTGCAAGGGACGTGGGAGAAGCGGAACAGCAGAGCGAGCGATTCACCCCCACTTGCTCTGTATCCACCTGGCTGACCAGTTACTAACTTTCCCTCAATTCTATTCATTTCCCCCCAAAAAACAGTATACCACAGATACTCTCTTTTCATTGTTCTATTCTTTCTGTTTATAAAATCTTTGAAATTGAATCTCTTCATAGACAGTTTTGGTAACTATTTAGATGTAGGGTTAGTTTCATCCTCCTCTTTTTCATGTAGTTTTCTCTTAACTGCTTTATTGTAGGTCACTAACTTTTGTTGAATATTTAGCTTGAGTAATGACCCCCATTGATTGAACTATGCTATTTCCTATATTCTACAATGTTGGTGACTTTAAGTGCACCATTAATTTAATAAAAGAAACAGAAGGATCTGGGAAACAGTAAATTTTAGGTACAAAAAAACATTGAATTGCCTATACCATTTCTGATACCAGCTCTGTAGTTTCTTAGCTTCATTTCTCAGTTATACTATAAACTGTTTGAAGACATATTAAGCCACAAGCAAAGGTTAGAATTTCATTTAAAATTCAATGGAAGGTTGAAACCGGTGCCCCAAAGTCACCTGAGGTGACAATCAGGTGAACAGACTCTTTGGTCCTAGTCTTACATGGTTACTGTACTGAGGAGGCAGAGAGAACTACGACCCAACACCCCTCACCCTGCAGCCTGAGAGCTGGGTCCCCCCACCCCCTGCGGAGAGACGCAGCTGGATGGGCGCTCAGCGTTGGCCCGGAGGCGCCGTGCAGTGCAGGGCTGGCCAGCGCTGCCTGTCCTGGCCGTCCGCGTTCTCTCTCGGTTTTCGTTAAGGAAGGTTCTTCTCTTCATGACCCTTTGTGTAAAGATGCGTGAAGTGTGTCAAGAGCTCTTTAAAAGAAGTAGTTTCAAGGAGAGAGAGAGGGGATCTAAAAATGATAGGAGCGTATGATGGCGCTGTGTGCCACAAAGAGGAAGTGGGCTCCTGCCTCTAAAGAGCAATCAGCTGACTTAAAAAATGTCAAAAGATCTCAACTTCATGCAGCTGGAAGGCACTTGAAAACACTGTATACATAACAAAATTGTATTTTCCAACTGCGTGTACTTTTTATGGTAAAGTGAGGAGATCCTGTACCTTAGCGAGCGTATTGGGGTAATCCTTGTTTTTACAGTAGTTTTAATTCCAACATGTGAGTTTAGCACACAGGAGTTTATTTCTTACCCAAGTGAAAGGGGGAGTTTCTGAGGAGCAGGTGGCTCTGCCATACATGGAGATTCAGCGACCTCAGCCCTTTCGGACTCTGACTCCACCTTTTTAGGTTTTTTGAGGACACCAAAAAATGGAATCTGCAAAGAAAAAAATTAATTGGAGTATTAAATTTATTTAGTCACTGGGGGCATGAGAGTCTTCCGTTTGTTAGGCCTGGAAGTAATAAATCTTACTTCTGCTGACATTTCTTTGGGCAACACTCGGTCATGTGGTCATACCTGATTTCAAGAAAAGGCTGGACAGGATGGCTAAACATTGTGCGCAGGACAACAGCTTAGTGAACACCTTGCTAGTCTCTGTCACAGGCAGTAATATGAAAATACAGTTGTGGTGAGAATTCCTCTCTTTTATCTTCAAAATAGTCTTTAAAATTTTTGCTACAGATACCAACTATTGATTAGTTTTTGTCTTTTAAGAGGAAAAATATTTAGAAGCGCAGAATATTTGAGTCATCTGATTCTTGGCAGAAGAAAAAGATGAAAAATAAATTTGGATATCATTTAGTAATTTCTGACCTGTTAGGTGGTTAACCCTATCCATTATAATAAGAAATAGGGATAAAGGAGTAAGGAACCAAATTTTCTGAATGGCCACCATAAGTTGGTTGCTTTTGTATTGTTATCTTTTTTTAAATTTTATCAGCAATTTGAGGAAGTTACTATCCTGTACCTTTTTATAGTGAAGGAAACTTGGGATTAGAGAACTGAAGGTCACAGACAGTAAGTTCTGGAATTCAGGGTCAGGTCGACGTTTGTAAAAATCAACCGGTAGTGAAATGAGTGGCTAGTGAAAACTTAGCAGACGTATGAACAGAAAGAGGCTCATTAAAAACGCGGCACCAGACTGCATACTCAAGCGTTGCAGAAAACAGACAAATTTAAATAATTTATAATTGAGTACAGTTTGAGAGAATAGTGCATTGGCATGATAAGAGCAGTTGATGAAAATATAAGCAACCTGTAAACAAAGGTATTGTGGAAGAAAAACACTTTTTTAAGCTGAAAAGAGTACAATAATGAGATTGCCAAACTTTGAATTAGTAAAATTAGTGTTGCTTAAAAAGATTATGACCAAATTTGGAAACATACTTAGGATATTGGAAAGCAAAAGGAGAGATGGAAGTCTCCCACTTAGGTAACATTATTTAAAGTGCTGAAATTTAGTTTCTGCATTTTTTATTTTATATTACTTCCTTTCCTGAAAGAATCTCTTCCTACCCTGTAAATTGTTTATTAAGTAGTGTTAGTGAAATAAGTAACAAGTAAATCATTTGCTCATTTCTCTGTTTTCTAGATATTGATTACTAGTATACAAAATAATCAAAGGCAAATTATTGAAAGGAATGCTACCATTTTTAAAATGTGCTTTGTTAAAATGAAAAAATATATATCCATTAGACCTTCCAAAATATTTGGATCTCTAATGATAGCTCTGTGTTACCTTCAGGAATTCGAAAAGCAACCAAAGTAAGAAAAAAGGACCTCGCACTCCTAGTCCACCACCTCCTGTGCAGGAAGATATTGCTCTGGGGAAAAAATATAAAGAAAAGTATAAAGTAAAAGACAGGATAGAAGAAAAACCAAGAGATGGAAAGGACAGAGGGCGGGATTTTGAAAGACAAAGGGAAAAAAGAGACAAGCCCAGGTGAGTAAGGAGGGTTCTGTGTTTTTTAACAGTCTTACTTTTGCGGGATCTAAAATACTTTTCAGAAGCTTTTAGGCATAACTGTAATGGATGTTTTCAGTGTTATTAAATTACATATGTATATTTAATAGTTCCCATATTGACTTGTGGATAATTCAATAAACATTAACTTAAAATTTTTTATTGTGATTAAGAAACCAAAATTCCCAATCTTCATTTTTAAGGGTATAGTTCGGTCAGTAGTGTTAAGAATATTTGCATTGTCATGAAACATATCTCCAGAACTTTTTCATCTTGCAAATCTGAAACTGCAGACTCAATAAACAACTCCCTTTTGCTCTCCCCTGCGCCCAGCGCCTCAGCCCCTAGCGACCAGAATCTGAGCACGTTAGACACCTCCTGTAAATAGAACCGTGCTGTCTTTCTGTGGCTGGCTTGTTGCCCTTGGCGCAGCATCTTCAGGGTCATCCATGGCAGAGTGCGGGCCAGGGTCGCCTTCCCTCTGAACGCTGAGGGGTGTTTTGTCGTCTGCACTGACCGCGGTGGTTGATGCCGTTACCTGTCGATGGACGTGTGGGTGGCCTCGGCCCCTGGGCTGCCGCGAGCCGTGCCGTTACGGACAGGGGTGTAGTGTGTCGATTGACCTTTCTGGTTCACAAGGTCCGTGGAATGCTTGCAGATTTGGTAGGGATGTGTTATCCTTGTTAGTTTTTTAATATTCGTTTTCAAATTTTTTTGTAAATAAAGAAATAATATTTCCTCAAGAAAATTGAACTCTTCAGAGCTCTGAGTCTCTTTTCTTTCCGAGTTACAGGGTAACAGTGCACACGCCTTGAGTTCACAGGCACTTGTTTCTTGGCTCTGCCAGTTATTTGATGCGAGGTCCTGAATAAGTTACTTGTTTTCTCTGAGCCTCTGTTTATTCTATTTAGTTGCAAAATATGCATGATGTTGCTTCACAGGGTTGAGGTGAGGATTAAATGAGAGAGCTTTAAAAAATGAGCCAAGTGCTCAGTAAGTATACGCTATATCTTTCTACTTCAGTAATAAATTACAACATAGTAACAGTTACACATGACTTTCCCTTTGCAGGTTTTTACATAAACTAATAGTTCATCAAATGTAACCCTAAAATTAGTTTTTCTAATATTTGCACTTTTTTCCCTAAGCGGTACTTACATAGTAGCAGATTTGGAATCGGTTGTTTGAAGTAAGGACTCATGGCCAGACAGCGCTGCACACTGGAGGCACCCGGGAGCGTTGGCTCTTCCCAGTCCCCACGTTTTCTGCTCGACTGAGTGTCGGGAGTTACTTCCTCCGCGTCCAGCCTTTTACAGGCTCCCGGTGGTTCTGGTGTTCAGCTGCGGCTGGGAGTCATAAGCTGAGAGTCAGTCGCTCATTTAAGGCAGTTCAGAGGGAGGAATTACTCACGCCTCAGCTTTAACTTTCACATCTGGCTTTTGTTTTGGAAAAAGGTTCGCAGCTACCGGAGATGAGGCCCTGACCGTGTGCTTTGCCTTGCAGGTCGGCCTCCCCCTCAGGACAGCACCGCTCGCCCGTGTCCTCGCGGCACCACTCGTCCTCCTCCCAGTCCGGCTCCTCCGTGCAGAGACACTCACTCTCCCCGCGGCGCAAGCGGACCCCCTCGCCGGCCTACCCGCGGGCGCTGAGCCCGCCCCTGCGGCGCTCCGCCTCGCCCTACACGGCTTCGCGCTCCCTGTCCTCCCCGCCGAGGAAGCCGAGCCCCGCGCGCCACCGCTCGCCTGCCCGCGAGAAGGGCAGGCACGAGCACGAGCGGGCCTCGCAGCCCCACGACCGGCGCCATGAGCGGAGGGAGGGTATGCCCTGCGTGCCCTGGTGCCGCTTCACTTGCTTTTTCAGTTGTTTAAGTAGATTGTTTTTAAATTTAAAACTCGGACATTCAGACTTACTGTTACAATTGGGGCAGACAGAACTGTTGCATTAAGTCTTCTGTAACACAGAGGACAGGTCTTGGGCTGCTTAATGACGTGGGGATGTAAGCTGTTCAAACACAGGGCCTGGCACAAGTAACGCCCCTTTTTATCATATGAAAGTCTTACTACAAAACCATGAGTGTGCAGTTCTGTAGCATACCACATCACACTCAAGCCACCATATGATATTTCGGATGAAATGTTCAAATTGCTGTCCCTTTCATGCGAGACATTGACGTACCCTGCCCAGCCGCACGCGTGGGCGCTACTCCTGCCGGACCCTGTGCATGTAAGCAGACACTGATGTGTTTGCTAAGCTGATGTTTCCTTTAAGGTGTTTCACTTTCGTACTCAAGTTCTAGAAATTCTTGGCCATTTTATTCTGAGTGCGTCCTTCTGATTGCTTAGTCAGTCCTTTGAAAAAAAGAAACGGTGAAGGGAGGAGAAGCAGCAAAGCAGAGGGCAGGGTCGGAGGGCGTCAGACGCATTTGGCGAAGAGGCGAGAGCTGGGGTGTCCAGGGGGTCGCTGTGCACCGAGGCCGGGTCCTCCGGGTGCAGCTGGAGAAGGCGTTGACTCGGGACTCGCCGTGCCCGCCCCTGCACGCTGAGGGGCCGTTGCAGCCCGGCAGCAGGGCCTCCTCCCTGCTGTGCCGAGTCCCTGTGCGCAGCTCAGCCTCTCGTCCTTGCGCGTGGACCAGGGCAGGTTTTTCCTCCGCCCTCTGCAGGGTGAGTTTTCGGACGTAATGACTGCTCAGGAGCACTGGCTTCCTTGCCGCGTTTCTGTTTAATGTGCATTTTGAGAGCCTGTCTGTGAGTGGAAGTGTAGCAGTTTCCCAGGAAACATGTTGAACTTAGTTACTATTCTTTCCTGTTGACAGTGCAAGCAATAGTTAAAGATTTTTATCCAAGGGAGTGATGGAGGCTTGGGGAGGGACTAGAGAGAGCACCTGTTTTACAGAATTATCTCTATGTACATGGTTTTGGAACCAGATCAGCACATCAGTATTTATGGAGCATTGGGAAGATGGAAAAATTCTCTTGTAACTATTAATTTTAAGAAGATATTTAGCAAGTAGAGTTGGCCAGGAATACAGTATTTGTTTAGTGACTACTTACTGAATAAAAGCTTCATTATTGCGAAACCTAATCCTGAAGCCCACCAGTGAAGAGGAAGACATGCAGCCGAGTGTGGTTAGGGCTGCCGCTTTAGTGGAAAGGGAGGCTTGTGCTGTAGGAAGAATCTGTGTGTGTTTAGGTTCTTCTGAGGGGGCATTTCTTTAGCCTTCCGTACAAGAGATATCTGTTCCTCTCTACTTGGATGGCATTTCCTGAAATAAAAATAATTTTAGTGGAAGAATGGGGAGGTAGGTAAAGAACAAAATGCAGTAGTTAGGTATATTTGCAAAGACAGATGGGGCATCATGAAAAAAGTATTAAGTGAACATATTTTTAGGCACAGTTGGTATTGGAGGAGGATTAGAAGTAATAGGTATTCACAAGAAGGGATAGAAACATATCAAATCCTTGCCTAGTGCTTCTGTCCTTAGTGACATTTAAGGGCGCAGGCATTGGGACAAAGGACTGCGCGGGGCAAGCGTGGCACTGCTGTGAGGATCCAGAGGACTCGTGGGGACTAGGTGTGTGGGCGCTTGGACGAGCCTGCGGACCCAGCCACGGGGAAGACAGGGGGAAGGAGGCGAGCGGGTGGCATCCCAGACACAAAGCTGCTGCAGGGCCTAGCCTGGCCCCGGTCTGGGGCAGGACAGGGCGCCAGAGCCGCTTACAAAGGACCTGGCTTGTGAGAAGGCAGCGTTTGTTCCTTGGGGTTCTCTTGCTGATTCTTTGATCCATATCGGGTTTGTGTTGTAGTCAGTCTCTGTCTATTGTAGACACATCTAAAGACTAGTTTTAATATTTGCAAATTCCCATGAGGTGTACAGGGTTAACTAAGCCATTTAAGTTCCGGGCCTCTATTTCTTCATCTATACAGCGACAAGTCAGGATTAAAAGATCCGCGAGATTCATTCCAGCTCTCTTATAACTGAAACCGCTAATTTATTTCTCTGTGAAATCTTACACAATGCTTCAAGTAGAGGCAGCTTTAAAGACGCGAGTGTGATTCCATTCAGTGGCGCAAGAGAAGAGAAGAACGGCACCTGTTTGCCGGCCAGCCCCCACCCGTAGGCCGCCTGAGCGCTTGGCTGCACTCGCGGGGTCCTCTGTGGGCCCACCTGGCCTGTGGCCTTGCGTCTCCCAGTGTCCCTAAAAAGGGAGCCAGCAGTGATACGAGGCCGACTGACTTGTTTCAGTCTTTTAGGTGGGGACAAATGGGGCAGGGGAAGATCTTTCTTAGGGTTTATCCAACGAAAACAGTCATCTAAGTGTTAGTGAAGTTACCTTTGGAACTTGAGCTTTTGGATGGATTTAGTTTTCTTTTGTGAAACTGTTTTCTCCTTCTGTTTTCAGCAAAGAACATGAATTACTGTTGTAATAAAATCTTAAAAGCTCCACATTAAATATATTGTTTAGTTTCCCAAAATTTTGTGAAAGGAATCACGTTTGATTTCCACAATTGCATTACAGAGACTAGAGGCAAAAGGGACAGAGAAAAGGACACGCGAGAAGAGCGGGAGTACGAGCAGGACCAGGGCCCCTCCAGAGACCACAGAGAAGACAGGGAGCTCCGGGAGGCTCGGGAGCGGAGGGACCCCAGGGACGCCCGGGAGCGGAGGGACCCGAGGGACTCCAGGGAGACGAGAGACTATGGCCGGGAGACCAAGGAGAGCCGCGACCCCAGAGATTCGCGCTCCGCTCGGGACGCCCACGACTACAGGGACCGGGAGAGCCGGGACGCGCACCGGAAGGAGGAGGCGTATCAGGAGGAGTCCCGGAGCTACGGCAGAAACCACCCGAGGGAAGAAGGTTCCCGGACGGAGCTGCGGAGCGATTCCCGAAGTGAGTCTCGGAGCGAGCTGAGGACCGACCGCATGGGCAGAAGTCGGGGGAGAGGCCCCGAGGTGCCAGAGAAGGGTAAGGCTTTCCCCGGGCTGGTGACTGTGTCTCGTGTGCTTCCGTAGGACCTGTTAAATCTCCTAAGGTTTCTCTTCTCAATATATTATTTCTACTTCATTATCGTTGTTTCATTAAAGTAATTTTCAGTTCATTGAATTTGTGAATTCTGAATAGGAACTGGGAGCAAAAGTAGCAAAAGGTAAGCAGGCCTGGCCGAGACCCTGCTTAAATTAAATCCTGCCCCCCGTCTTGGTGAATGTGAGACACTCAGAACACTGCCAACAGGCCAAAAAGGGCTCAGAAGGGAGTGATTTCTAATAAACGGGTGTGTGTGTATGTGATAAAATGATCGTTAAAGTGGGATTAAAATGGTGGGCTTTCAAAATTGACAGTGTCAGAAATGACTGATTTGTGTATTTGTCAGTATTTGTACTTGCTTTAAATCACCTCAGATCATCACCTATCAGGATCTTGAGCCATTTTTCTTATTTCCCCCTAAAAAAGCATTTGTCATACCCAATAACTACCTACCAATATGTATTTGACTGTCTCCAAACTGCTTGGACTGAATTAACTTTAACTGCTCTCTTTTTCTCCCACCTGCTTCTCTCCCCTTCCCCAAAACACCGCTGCGTGGTCTGGCCGCTCTTATCCTTTTCACTGGTCTGTGGGTCTGTCTCCCTCAGCATTACAGCTTCACGTGAAGCTGAAGGCCCCTCACCTTCTCCCTGTCTTGGCTTTTCTTGGGGGAACGCTGGGGACATGCGGCTTCAGGCCGGCGAAATTCCAGCGCTCCCCCTGCGCCCAGAAACGGTCCCCGTCCAGCCACCGCGAGTGGGGGCGGCTGCCTGGGCAAGGCTGCCGGGGGCCTTTGTGGCTTTGCCCCCCTCCCAGGGGCCTCACCTCTGTGTCTCTGCCCCTGCCTCTGGGCTCAGCTGCAGCCCGCGGCTGCCGCTCGCGGGAAGGCGCTTCTGTCCCTCCAGGTCTCAGGCCCGCAGGAAGTGTGTGCAGGAGGGTCCCACCCTCTGCAGGGCTGCGGGGAGGTGGCCAGGCTTCTCGGCTGTGTTTTCCCGTCTGGCAATGGCAGCCACCACAGCGGCCGCCTAATAGCCATGCCACACCTCTGAGCTCCCTCTCTGCCCGCATTGCCAGGGTCGGCCGGGCACCGTACCAGCCGCTGCAGCAGGAGCGCTCGCCTCCGTGGACCTCCGCCCCTCTGGGCTGCGGGGTGCAGGCCGCAGTCTCGTCCCCTCCTCTCCTGCCCAGCGCCTGCAGCGAGCGCCTTGCTGTGGCCTTGGCGCGCGGCTCCACTGCTCTCCCTTCCCCGCCCCCCTCTCTCTCCTGCTCACCCCCGACGGCTGTCTCAGCGCGGGGATCTCTCAGACGTAGTTGTGTGGTGAGCACGGAGTCCTTTGTTGAATCATAAGTTAGAGTTCAAATTGTTGCAACTTCAGCAGGATAGACCGGGGGACCCTCTCATGCTGCTGTCCCTCTGACGTCACTCCGCAGACTCCTTTTAGTTAGTATTTGTTTGATATACCTGTTTTCATCCTTTCAGGCTTTCTGTATTTTTTTATTTTAACTATGACTCTGAACAGTATACAGTGAGGCATATGTTAGACATTACAAGGTCTGTCCAGAAGGTATCCAGCTATGTACTATGAAAAATAAAGACATTTATTGAAGAAGATACAAGAAACATTGTACACAGGACAATGACACCTCAGTCCCCTTCACAGTAGAACCCTGGGACCTCATACAGTTCCAGTCACCATCAGTTGTCCTGTTATATTTTCCTGAATCTCATCAATGGTCTGAAATCTCTTCCCTTTCAAAGGTGACTTTAGTTTTTTTGGAAAAGCCAGAAGTCGCAGGGCGCCAGGTCTGGGCTGTAGGGGGGCTGAGTCACCTGAGTGATCTGATGTTTTGCAAAAATAACTCTGCTTGGGATGTGATACATGAGTGGGCGTGTTTCCTGAGGACACTGCCAGTCACCAGTTGCCACGGCTGCGGCCTGAATAACCTGAATAGGTTCTGGAGAGGAGCGTTCAAGCCTAGTACAAGATCCGACGCAGATTTCGTTGTTCTCGCTCAGTCATTTTGCATGTGACAGCCATACAGTTCACATGCTCACTCAACACCATCTCCCCCCGCCCCACCCCGCCCAGTACTGTGAAGGCGTCATTGTTGACACGTGCGCATTCCAGTCCCCTCTCCTTGGCTGCCAGGTCACAACAGTGTCACACAAACCATTCTCGTTACATTGATAATGGCTGGACTTTTTCCAGACACACCTTGTATTTTGAATCTTTCATTGTATCTTTCTTGATTCTTAACACTCCTTTCAAATTTTTCATCTTTTTACCTATCTTTCTTTCTCTGGGGCATATCCTCAGACTTTTTTTTTTTTTTTTTTTTTTACTTATTTTCTCTTAGCACCATCTAATATGACATCTAACCTGTTCATTCCTAGTTGTTTTATGTAGTCTTTTAAAAAAAGTTTTAAATTTTTTCTTTCTGGTCTTTAATAACTAAAATATTCTTTAAAGATATTTGGGTTATTAAAATACCCTGTTACAGTATTTAGAATTATGCTCCACTTCCTTCAGTGCTCTGCGCCTTTTAGGTGTAAGATGTGTATCTCTCTCTGTACTTGTTTTTAAACCACTTCATTGGGGTATGATTGAAGTACAAAAAGCTGTACACATTTAATGTATACAACTTGATGAGCTTGGAAATAAGTATACACCGCAGTCTATGCCATAAACATAATGTCATCTGCAAAAAATGTCTTCCTCTTCTCTTTATTTTTATTATTTGCATGTGTGTGTCTGTGTCATAAGGATACTTAACATGAGATCTGCTCACTCACCAAAGTTTGGAGTTTCTGATATGTTACTGCCAACTGCAGGCACCGACCATACAGCAGGTCTCTAGGACTCGCTCATCTTGTACAGCTGGTGCTTCGTATCCTTTGGCTGCGACCTCCAGTGTTCCTCTCCCTCCAGCCCTTGGCACCCCCTCCTTCTTGCTGCTTCTATGAGTTAGACTATGTTAGATTTCCTGCGTAAGTGATGTAATGTGATACTCTTCCTGCTGTGTCTGACTTACCTGACTGAGCATAAGGCGCACCAGGTTCATTCATGTTGTTGCCCGTGGCAGGATTTCCTTCTTAAGGTTGCATAGTATTCTGTTGTATGTCTGTACCACACTGTCTCTATCCATTCATCTGTCACTGGGCATTTAGGTTGCTCTTGGTTATTGTGAATAATGCTATAGCGAGCATGAGTTCTGATACCTCTTCTAGATCCTGATTTCAGTTCTTCTGGATGTATTCCGGCTGGATCATATGATATGCTGGATCTTATGATAGTTATAGTTTTAATTTTGTTAGGAACCACTATGCTGTTGTCTTTAGTCGCTGTGTAACTGAACCATCACCGTGATCAAGAGACTCAGCTCTGTCTCCCCTAGCCACAGCCTCAGCCCCTCCCTCCCCTGTCCCTGACCCTGGCAGCCACTGATGTGTCCCCTGTATAAGTAACCACGCTGACCGTATGCTGCTGAAATGGACGTTTTCCCGTAGCACCGTTTCCCTGAGGTTCGTCCGGGCTGCTCGTGTGTCTGCAGCGTCCCTCGTGGTGGTGCGCCGGGGTGCAGGTGGCCGCCGTGTGTTTTACCCTTCGCCTGCTGAAAGCCATCACCTTGGTTCTGTGTTGGGATGTTGTTACTATAAACTGTAATCAAAGCAATAATATATATCCATATTTTTAGTGTTTCATGATATTTCCGTGATTAGATATGAATCAATAGTTTTTATGTTTTATTTTGTTGTTTGGGGCCTAATTGAAACGTACCTTCTTGCTTTATGATCCCATTGTCGATGAGGGTAACTGAGACCCCGCTTACCCGTCAGTTGTGAGACACCTTAAGTGTTCTGACCCACAGTTGGTATTCTTTCCAACAGTGATTAGCCCACTTTGGAATTAAAGAAAAAACACCTTTGTATGTTTTATTTTTGGTAGGAAAGATAGTGACTGATGAAACTTGTTAAATGAAGTGCGCCTGTAAACATGGGCGTGAACCTCCTTTGTTTAGGAAGCCGTGGCACAAGAGCTTCTCAAGTGGACGGTCACAGCAGTAGCAGCAACTACCATGAGAGCTGGGAGACGCGAAGCGGCTACCCTGAAAGAGACAGGTACCCCGAGAGAGACGCCCGAGACCCGCCGAGGGACTCCTCCTTCGAGAGAAGACACGGGGAGAGGGACCGCCGAGACAACAGAGAGAGAGGTTTGTCGCAGGGGTCATGTTAAATAGTGACCAGCATGGACTAGGAGAGTTGTTTTCTTTAAAAACCAGTGATCAGTTTACTTTTTAACCTAAGATGTCTTTCAAGACTTTTGCATGTTGACACATTTGAAACTGTTACATTCATTCATACACTCTATCTTGTTTACTTAGTGTAGGGAGAGATGTAAGTAGCTCTGCCAGAGCCTGTGTGGCGACTCAGCAGAAGCCAGGCCATGGGTACCTGCCCCCGCCTGAGCCAAGGCGCCCTGCCTGCCTCTCGCCTTGACCGAGGAGCTCACACAGCCCTTTACAGAAGGCGGGTTCGGGTGCCGTTCAGGCATTTCCGATTCAGAAGATACTTAAGCCTTCTCATCTGAGTACCCTGGCCACTCACTCAGTAGCTGTGATGAGCACTTTTGTGAGGACTGCCATAGAGAAAAATGACAATTTTAAGCCTAGGGTTGTTTGGAGAAACATTTTATTCATGTTCCCTTATGAGGAGATGTAGGGTCTGCTTTAGCTAAATTTGCATTCTTGTGTATCTTAAGCTAGGCATTTTCTGTTAACTCTGGTAGATGATCTCCTAAATCAAGTTTGAAGCATGATTACTAGAAGCTGCTTAAGAAGGGTGATACGTACTTTCTTTCACAAGCTTCTATTGCCTGCGTATACTGGGGCGTTGAACATTTAAGATTTTATGAAAGTCTCCCTAACCTTGGCTGGTTACTAAAGAAAGGTTTACTGCAATGTCGAGATGATGATTGTAGAAGACTTGACGGAGGAGGGAACTGAATACTGACGCGCCCCAGTGAGCTGAAGCGAGAGGCGACGCCGTGTCCTCCCCGGGCGGTACTGGGAGGGGGGCCGTCTCCCAGACACGGCACACCCTGGGGGAGTGTAGGTGAGACGAGAGGCACAGATGGCGGGAGCTGCAGGGCTGAGTCTGCTAGGGTGAGCCCAGTGCGTGTGGGTTAGAAGATGTGCGTGAGTCCTTTAGTTACAGACGAGAGAGGAGTTCACTTACATGCTCTGTGCTCATAGCGGAAATTATTTCTCCTGTAATGCTGATTCACCTCCTGGTACTGTGTCCTGCTAATGCTTGTATATCTTCTTTTTTCCTTTTCTTTCTAGTTTGATATCCCAGCTCAGGTTTTTCTCATGGCATGCCTGAATTCAGTAGTAGCATTTGGTTTGTTTTATATTTAGTTCAACCACACATGCATTGAGTTACCAAGAACTTTGATAGTTGCTTTATATGTATTCTCCAACTTAATGTCCTTTACAGTATTGTCAGAGAATATATATTTTAAAAACCCTTTAAAGTCCCTTTATCTGTACACTATCTCTGTGAGTGTAGGTGTAAGAAAGTTGATATTTTATAATTTAAGAGATTTGAGCTAAGAAAAGGGTAGCAGTTTTCCAACATAACAGAGACGTTCCAGAGGTAGAGTCCACACTGAGGTCTTCTAACCGCAGGTCTTGCTCCCCTCCTGTTTTCCTTTACTGTAACTGCATCCGTGAATGCCACCCCTGTGATGGAGAGAGACCAGCGTTTCTGACGCGAGCTGCACCGTCTGCAGGCGCTTACTGCGCCCCGGGTGCCCGGCTGGATTCTCGGGGCCCGAATGCCCTTGTGCTTGTAGAAGAGTGGCGAAGTAGCCCCCCAAATGAAGCAGTTATTCGGTGCTGTCAGGGCCACACACGAGGGACCCAAGTGGAAATAAAGGAGAAGAGAGGGACCTGTTTTTTGTCTAGATAAGGCGTCTGTGAGACACGGGGAGGCAGTGACGCTCAGGCAGAGCCTAACCGTGGGAGGAGAAGCAGGCGTGGCGTGGCGTGGCGGAGGCCGAAGCTGAGAAGGTTCCGTGCGGGGGAAGAGCGGTGCCGGATCCTAGGGGCGGGCGAGCCTGAGTGTTTCGGAGTTTGAAAGAGGACCCGTGTGCCTGGAGCCGGGTGGCCAGCAGGGAGGCTCAGGGTGGCTGACTTGTTCTGTTCCCCGCAGTTCAGGTCCTGCCCGTGGTGCTTCACGGGCTCATTAGGATACAAAGAGACAGTCGGAGTGTGATGAATTCTCCGAGATGTACAGTTCTTTGGGGAGACAAAGGAGCAAGCAGAACTCTGAGGGAACCCCAGAAAGCTTCCTAAGGAGGGGACATCCGGATCAGGGTCTGAGGGATGGGAAGAGTTTGCCAGAAGGAGCAGCGGAAGAAACACCCTGCAGGGAGGGTGCAGCGTGTGTAGACACGTAGGACTAAATGTTTTGAAGAGTGAAGAATTAGGAGGTTGGGGTAGAAGTGTGCTCTGCTTCGTAGAAAAGGAAGGGGGACAGAGGGTTGGTCAGAGTTCATCGACCCAGTTGTCAGCCTGTAAGTCAGGCTGAGTATTTTAGGTTTAATTGCCATTTTACTACCTGCGTGATAACTCTTCTTAAGCTGGTGGGAGAACAGAGTTTTCATCAAAAAAGTGTAAGAGAATCAGGAAGGAGGCTGAAGACCAAGGTGCCAGCCGGGCAGACTCTGGATGGCGGGGGCGTCTCAGAAGGGCTGGTCGGAGTCTGAGTGACTATGAACTGTAGGGCTGCGGCCTGAGAGCGCGCGGTGGTGTCTGAGCGCGGCGGGGCTGGGCGCCAGCCTCCAGGGGCGTGAGCCACCCGTCAAGGCGGGGGAGGGGAAGGGTGGGCCAAGAAGCGCGTCCTCGGAGAACACATTTTGGGGGAAGACAGAGAAGACAGCTTAGACAGTAAAGTAGTGCTCTTATGGTCTTTCCACTTTCTTTGAAGTAAGAAACATTGTCTTTTTGGTTGGGAAAATAGACACAAAATAGAGTGTCCATTCCCTTATTACTATAAGTTGCAGGGTTGAATTTGTTTCAGCTTTTTTTAAATCACTGGGACATTCATATGACCCCCCAAACCAGGAATTCAGACAATCAGATACCATTCCAAGAATCAAAAGCCTAGTGCATAAAGCCATTTTCGGTTCAAGCTGGTTTCTGCAAAAGCAAGAAAGGGTTTCGGAGAGCTGGCTTTTAGGCCTGATGTACTTACTGTCTCTGTGACGTTCGCAAGCAAACTTCTGGACCACAGTTTCTCTGTTTTTAAGAAGGGAAGGAGGGAGGCTGGACAAGGTTTGCTTTTGTTTTAGCTTTAAAATTTTATGAACTTCTGTTCTGAAGAGTATATATGGATAATTCTTTCATTTGTGGTAAGAAAGGAAATTTGAATGAATATATTGAGCTCTTCCCTAGAAATACCCTAAAATTATTCTGCCTACGCAGTTGTTAGATAGTCCACTTGCGATGTCGGCCCTATGATAGTATCCCCTTCATAGTTAACGGATACGTGTTACATAATATAGGAGCACAGGCATCACAGTGACCTCAGTCCCACCACAGGGACCTGTTTTCCGCAGTGGCTGTCCTTGGGAAAAGTCATGCCATGTTCTTATCCTTTTTTTGATCCCAGACTAAATTTTCTGCTCAAGGGAGCAGCTTGGCACCATGCATTAATTTCCTCTGTGTTTACATGATTTATGAATTGGGAAAGAATTTATATAATATGATGAGATTATCAGTTAGTACTCTAAGAAAAACAGCTCTTCATCTGAGTAACCAGTTCTATAATTCAATAAAAATTTTCATTTATTAGTAGTTATTATCAGCCTGTCACTAACATGAAACACTTTTTACATTTAATTATTTCAAGATTACAAAGTGTCATACCCTTAATATTTTAGTTTATAATAAATTGATATTGCAGCAAAAATAATTGTTTTGTTCTACTATATATCCTTCACATAGTAGCTGCACTTTGCTATGTATATATTTTTGCCTGAAATTCGAGGTGTGACTTACGAGGGAAATTTTTTTTTTCCTTCAGCTCCTATGTTCTACACCTCCTGCTGCCCCTATCCTTTGCCACCAGTGTTCTCAGGTCCTGCTGGGGGGACAGAGAAGATCAGAGGTGAAGGGTAGAGACGGCAGAAAGCGGGGTTGGAGCCGCGGGCTGGAGGCAGGGCACGGAGCATGCCGAGGACGGTCCGGGCCCGCGGGAGGGGGGGCGATCGATCGGGGGCAGCCAGCACGCTAGTCAGAGGGCAGATGAAATTACCTTTAAGGAAAAAACATCTCTTAACATCGAGGGGTGATTATTTGGATGATTAAATTGAAAGTAAAGATAGTACCTGATTTATATTTATTGCCACTGTGACCCTACACACAGAAAAAATTTAAGATTTGCCATGCTGTCTTACCAATAGGTTATCTGTCAAATTAATCATTGACAAAACTTGATTTTCATTGTAGATCAAAGACCAAGCTCACCAATTCGACATCAGGGAAGGAATGACGAGCTTGAGCGTGATGAAAGAAGAGAGGAACGAAGAGTAGACAGAGTGGACGATAGGAGAGATGAAAGGGCGAGAGAAAGAGACCGGGAGCGGGAGCGGGACAGGGAGCGGGACCGGGAGCGGGAGCGGGAGCGGGACCGGGAAAGAGAGAAGGAGAGAGAGCTGGAAAGGGAGCGGGCTAGGGAGCGGGAGCGGGACAGGGAGAGAGAGAAGGAGAGAGACAGGGAGCGCGAGCGCGAGCGCGACCATGACCGCGAGAGGGAGCGGGAGAGGGAGCGCGAGCGGGAGAAGGAGCGGGAGCGCGAGAGAGAGGAGCGGGAGCGGGAGCGAGAGCGGGAGCGGGAGCGGGAGCGGGAGAGGGCCAGAGAGAGGGAGAAAGAACGAGAGCGCCAGAGGGACTGGGAAGACAAAGACAAGGGACGGGAGGACCGCAGAGACAAGCGAGAAGATCTCCGCGAGGACAGGAGTCTGCGCGAGGGCCACGAGGAGAGGAAGTCGAAGTAAGCGCGGCGTGGGGCCAGCGGGCGGGTGGGCGGCCTTGGGCGGTTCAGGGGTTCAGGGGCCTTGCAGGAGCCCGTTTGAAGGCATCACCACAGGCTTCTGAGGGTGCCCCTGACGTCTTGTTCATTCTTTTTCTTCTCCATGTTTACCTGTATTTTAATTTTATTTTTTTTATTTGGTGTTTAAAAATTTTTGAATTGTCTGGAAAAAAATAAGTTTTTTCATCCTCCTATTTATGTATCCAGGGAATGTAATTAATCATTCTTATTTAAATCACATTTTTGCTGGCACAGTGGCTTAGTCACCTGCTGTAGGCTTGTTTTGAACAGGAAACCAATGTAACAGTGATAGAATCACCAAACTTGAATCACATCCACTTTATAACTAGTTCGTGGAGCTGACTGGTTACCAAGAGATATTGCCGATGCTGCTCCTGATAATCCTTCCCAACCGTTGTGTTCTAAGACCTCTAAGACCTGGAGTCCCGTCCCGCAGGCCGCTGGAGCAGTCCCAGTGGCCTAACACCCGGGGTTGGGGGGGTTCTGTAACCTCTGCACCGCTGGCGGACGGGGGCGGGGGGCGGGTCCTCTCTTGGGCTGCGGAGTACAGCAGGTAGTTGGGGACAAGAACGGGTTACTACTATTTCATAAATACATCTGAGGGCATTTCAACACCCCCCCCCTCCTTTTTTTAAATAGAAAGAATTTATTTGCTCAAGTATCTGGGGAGCCTAGGGTTATCTTTCATATATTCTGAGGTATCCACATTCTCAAAGAAAGCACCAGGAGTTGTCCGTGTTCTTCCATTCCTGCACTGTTTTCTTCTGCGCTGGCCCAGTCTCAGCAGTGTCCCCTCCAGAGCACGGCGGAGGCAGCCCTGCCCGCTCCGCACCCTCTGTGCCCTTTGTGTTGGGCTCTCAGCCGCAGAGGGGCAGACGAGGGGGGAGCCAGTCACTGGCCAGGAGGGTTTTGGACTCTGATCGGTCATGTTTGCAGTTTTTCGGGCACAAAACCAAGACTTGCTGGAGTTAACGGCCCTGTAAGAAGCGCGCATCTTCAGTGTTTCTGCGCCTTCCTCAGGCCCGTCGTCCTGGGGTAAGGACGGACCCCCTGCCGTAGGCTTTCCTGTTGTTCCTGCCGCAGACCGTGGTCACAGGCACAGTGCAGGGCACGAGACGGGAGGCTGCTGCCGTGGGGCCCACGGCCAAGACGTTCTGGAGTTGACCCTCATTTCATCAAAAACATCTTACACTTACATAAAATTCAGAGACTTCCTTTAACACAAGGAGGCACATAACGTGTATTATTTCTCTTCTCTGACCTCTTCAGCTCTCTTCTAATGTTAAAATTCTGAAATCTGTCTTTTAACTACATGCGTCCTATGCTTTGAGTAGTATTTCTCCATTTTCCCGATCTCTGCTTATAATAGCAAAAATTTCTTGTTTTTTTTGTGGCCAGACAGTGCAGGCATTGGTAAGGACCTTAAATGCTTAGTCAAACGGCTCCATGACAGTAACTACTTATGTGAGGTTATTACCTTGATGCCTTCATCATTTGTATTGTCATCTCTGTAGTTGAAGTTATCTAGGGCTTTTTTTTAACCACTGTTATATAGAAGGTTTGCAGGCTTGCCATAGGATTTATTTGACTTTAATTTTGTTTCTGTAGGTACTGCTTTGACATTCAGGGGGGTTTTGCGTGTTTTACATTTATTCTAGTATATCCATTATCTCCTGCTGTAAGTCAAGTCATTTCAGAAGTTAGGCATTTAAAACAGCCATTTTTTGTTCGTCATCCTGTGGAGGAGCCGCCGTGGCTGGGCCAGCACAGCGGTTCCTCTGCTGGTCGCTCTGGGGGTGAGCGTGGCAGTGCAGCCGGGTCTGAACGGCCCCAGAGGCCTCACTCCCGGGCGCGGCAGCTGCTGCCGGCTGTCGGTCAGGGCGTCTCATTTATCCTTCACGCAGCCTCTTCTCCGCCAGGAGCCTGAGCTCTGCTTTTACATACAACAGAGGAAACCTGCCAGGCAGGCAAAAGCAGAAGCTGTAAGGCCTCTGGAGCCCTAACTCTCCAGACTTACAGTGTCACTTGACCACGTTCTCCTGTAATAGGAAGTCCCCGCATCAGCTCAGATTGGAAGGACGGGAAAGCACCGTGCCTGCAGATGGGGGCGCTTCGGGCGGCGAATGGCACCAGCCGGGGCGTGCGGATTGTTGCGCGGCGCCTGAGCCCTCCTTGTCCCCGGCCGCTCCTTTATAAAAATGAGCTGTCGTGGAGATCACCGTGCGCTAAGATGTTCCTCAACTTTTGACCATAGTATTTATTAACAAACTATGTTAGTGAAAAGTAGGTGGTCAGAAGTTAATGAACATACAGGAAAAACACCAGAATAACAAGTACCCAGAGATATAAATCGCTGCCTATTGACGGTTCAACTGAAGAACAAGAAATGTAATGAACATATGAATTATTTTATTCATTTGTCACCAAGCAAATGATTTAGTTCTAAAAGGAAAAGAGAAACTAATTTTTACACAGCATGCCTGGCTTATGACATAACTAATTTATTCCTCATTACAATTTTATGGTATGTGGACCCTTGTTTTTACCCCCATTCTCAGTTGAGAAAACTGAAATTCAGTGACTTCAAAGAACTTACCTACGGTTGCATATAAGTTACATGGCTATAAGTTGAACTCATCTTTTTGACTCTGAAGCCAGTATTCTTTCATTTGGCATCTCAACGTGAGGTATAAAAAGGTAAAATTAAGACGTTTTAGTAGAAGGTTCACAAATACATTGAACCTCCTGCTGTATGTACCCACCTTGCAGTGTCTATGTCTAATGATTTTCAGTGGGGTGATTCTACACGTGTAATGAAGAAAGGAAGATACGTTGCCGTGTATTTTAAGTTCGCAATTGTAAGGCTTAACAGACGAAGAATTTTATTGAAGAGCTGAACGCAGTGGAGCCACCTTTGTATGATACAGCTCTGACAGTATTGCTACCCCACAGTTATATATTCTAGTTATAGCAAGGAAATAATAGTAAAAAACACAGTAAAGAAATCTCCTTCACCTCCTGGAACTTATAAATTACATTTGTTTGCCCCATTTAGGAAGCGCTACCGAAACGAAGGGAGTCCCAGCCCCCGTCAGTCGCCGAAGCGCCGACGAGAACATTCTCCCGACAGCGACACCTACAACAGCGGGGATGACAAAAGTGAGCGGAGTGCGTCCTGTGTGCGCGCGTGCGTGTTCCTCTGTGACCGCGAGGCCGCTCTCTGCCGTTAGCGCGCCGTGGCGGGTGCGGACCTGCGGGTTTCCTGCTCTGCCGTGTGGCCTCCCAGTGTCTTCCGTGTGACGGAAGGGTGCACTAGAAATCCAGTTGCGCCACCGCAACGCCACTGCCCCTTCCTGCTGTTGGCAGTAAAGCCGTATTTCTAGTTTACTGAGATTATTGCCTTTTTTTAAATTTTAAAATGAAACTAAAAGATGAGTTTGTTATTCTGTCTATGAAATGTGCAAGTGTGTTAGCTTGGTGACAGAGTGACCGCTTTTGTCTTTCTGTGTTAGATGAACGACACAGACTCTTGAGCCAGGTCGTGCGACCTCAAGAGTCTCACTCTCTCAGCCCGTCGCACTTCCCAGAAGACAGGCAGGGTCGGTGGAGAGAGGAAGAGCGTAAACCGGAAAGGAAAGAGAGCTCAAGGCGCTACGAAGAGCAGGAGCTCAAGGAGAAAGCGTCTTCTGGAGATAAGCAGCGGGAACAGGTAGAAATGATGGAGGGCTCCAGGACTCGGGTGCAAGACATGACGGGACACCACCTGTGCGAAGACCGCGACGCGGCCGACGGAGCCCATGATGAAAACAAGAAGAAAGCAAAAATTCAGAAGAAACCTATTAAAAAAAAGAGAGAGGATGACGCTGGACTGGAGAGGGGTGACGCAGGGACAGTGTCTGAGGACGGCCAGGCGTTTTCACCCAAGAAAGGGCAGAAGAAGAAAAGTGTGGAGAAAAAGCATAAGAGATCCAGAGGCGAGTCTGATATTTCCGATGAAGAAGCAGCCCAGCCGAGTAAGAAGAAGAGAGGCCCCCGGACTCCCCCTCCAGCCACCAAGCAGGGACTGGTTGAACTCTCCAGCGATAAGGACGGGACTCTGGAAGATCTTCCGAGAAAAGAAGATACAGCGTTTAGTGACTGGTCGGATGAGGATGTGCCTGACCGAGCCGAGGTGACGGAGGCAGAGCGAGCTGCCACAGCGGCTACCCCCGGCAGGACTCCCTCTCCGTCTTCCCTCCCTCCCCCGCCCCCTCCCGTGGCCGCAGCTGCTGCTGCGACTGCCCCCGCTGCCCTTGCTGCAGCCGCTACTCCTGCCAGCGCTGCCGCCGCCAGCGCTGCCGCCACCCCCGCCAGCACCGGTGAAGACTCACATAGAAAATGCCATAAGACGCGGGCAGAAAGAGTGGAGGCGCCTCACGGGACTGCAGAAGAGGCATCGCACCGCAAGCCAGTGGATCAAAAGAGGAGCAGCAGCCTTGGGAGCAACCGGAGCAACCGCAGCCACACATCTGGCCGGCTGCGCTCCCCGTCCAGCGAGTCTGCCCACCGGAGTGGAGACGACCAGAGTGGCCGAAAGCGAGTTCTGCACAGTGGCTCCAGGGACAGAGAAAAAACCAAGAGCTTGGAAGTCTCAGGGGAGAGAAAATCCAGGATTGACCAATTAAAGCGGGGAGAACCCAGCCGGAGCACTTCTTCAGGTAATAAAATAGAATTACAGTCTAGTCAGTGTTTCCTGGGTTAGCATATTTCACACAAATTACCGTTTTAAAGTAAATGCCAAATTGGTTGCTTTATATCCTGCCCTAAATTTCAAAGAACTTAATAGAAGCTGCACCATCTCTCCAGAATGTCGGCTGTTGTGCCATTAACACAGCATCACAATAAGGGTACGTCTGGTGGTGTCAGTCTGCTTAATATCAAGATTTTAGCAGTCTGTCTTGGTGGGAGGACTTGGGTATTCAACTCCCTTGCTGAGGCCTAAAACTTGCACCTTTCTGCTCTTCCAGCAGATAGTCGAGTCTCTTTTGACCACATGAAATAAAGCCGGGAGATAGGAAGAGATCCGATAAAGAAGTGATCGGTTCTGTTAATGCTTAACCATTTTATGTACTTCTTTCTTTGAAGATATTTTGTGGTTATAGTGGAAATAGACAAGGAAAGGTGTTCTGCATATTTTATGTATTTTTTTTATTATTATTATTATTATTATTATTATTATTATCTTAAACCCTTACCGAAGGGCATGTCCATCTGTCCTAGAGATAGAGGAAGGGGGAGAGAGAAATACCGGAGTGAGAGAGCGCCGGCTGCCACCTCCTGCCTGCCCGCCTCTGGTGCACGGGACCGGCTCCAACCAGCAGAGCCACCCGGCCAGGACTGTTTCGGCACTTTGAGAGAGCACTTTTTCCTTAAATGAGTTCTTTGGAAAAGTGGGAGTAACTATAGAAAAAGATAAATTGTAAGCTTTCAAGGGCCCTAACAGGAAGCATTTTGTTTGTTTTACACGGTAACGCTTTGTGTATGATATGCTTATTTTAGATCGCCGGGATTCAAGAAGCCATAGTTCAAGAAGAAGTTCCCCTGAATCGGACCGACAGGGTCATTCCAGATCCGGGTCCTTTGACAGCAGAGATAGGCTTCCAGAGCGGGACCGGTATGAGCAGGACAGAGAGCGGGAGCGGGAGAGGAGGGACGCCAGGCAGAGAGAGTGGGAGCGTGACGCCGACAAAGACTGGGCGCGGAGCCGGGACCGGGAGCGGCCGCGGGAGCGGGACAAACGGAGAGACCTGGACAGGGAGAGGGAGCGGCCTGTTTCTGATTCTGTGGACAGGGACAGGGACAGGGACAGGGAGAGAGACAGGGACAGGGGTTTCGAGAGTTCTTCTCAAATGGAGTTAGTGAAACGCAGTGAAGCCAAACTGGAGCCTGAGCACGAACGAGACCTGGAAGGCTCTTTCCGAGACTCCGTCGCCATGGAGAGAGAGAGGCTGGACAGAGACCTGGCGTCCGTGCAGGGATTCGAGGACACGAGCAAAGCGGAGAGAAGTGAGAGTGTGGAAGGTGAGCTGTGCCTTTCTGTCTGTGTTACTGCTCCATTCCTAGTTAGATTTCCCAGGAAATTCTCTTTAAAAGATAGTCTGATACATATAGCGACTCCATTGTGTTTCAGGGAAGTACATTTTAAAAGGCAAAGTCATACCATATTTTTAAACTGTGTTCCCCTCATTAGTATTATCAAGGCAGACTTGGTTCAAATGGGCCTAAGTGACATAAAAGAGTACTTAGATGCAACGTCTATAGACATTAAAAAGTAGAAAAATTGTGAAAATGGAAGTGACTTCTTGGTTCAGAGAGCGATTCAAAAAGCCCTTAGCGATTCCTGTTTTCTAGGGCAGTTGAGAACAAGTGTATGAGCCGATAACACTGCCCGAAACGGCCTGTAATGGCAGACTGGCTCTGGGGCACTGTGTGCGCTCCGCGCTCCTGGGGCGAGGGGCTCTGAGACGCCGCCTGAGCTCCCCGCGCCAGCCGCAGCCCTGCGCAGTCACTCTGAGCCCTGCCCCGCGGTTGGCCGAGGACTCACGGACCCCTGACCCCTGCTGCCGCTTTCGAACAGCCGCGGCCTCCGGCCTTCTTGGCGCCTGCTTTTCCCGCGTCTCATGCATTTCCCCTTCTAGCTTCTCTTTCCCACGCACGCTGCAAGTCCCAGTTTATGGGTTATTTCTGTAAGAAGTCGTCTCTGCCAAAGGCCCTTGCCCTCGAGAATTGACCTGGCCTTTGTTGGTACATCTTGTATGGCATCCCTGCACTCTGTCGGAATTTTACAGTCGCTTGGTTTCCTCGCCGCTCCACTGTGCCCCTTCGGAAAGGACGGCCACTTTTCCTGTCGCTGTCATCGCTCCTGCCACAAGGACAGAGTGACAGCCGGTCCGCGGAGGGGGGTGTGCCTGCGCACACGTGCGAGCCCTCGTTTTGTTCTTCGGTGACTTTCAGCCTGGGTGCCGGCAGTGACCAGACCCCCCCTGCCCCTCCTCCCTGAGAATTCTCCTGGAGACCCCGCCTCCATGGCACTGTCCTGATCTGATGCCGGCGCTCACACTGAAGCTCTGCCATCATCTGTCCACTTCCAGACCCCAGAAACTCGTGGGGAGCTTGCCATATTTTACTCTCCTTTTTGTTTGCCATGTCGTAGCATTGGGCTCCAAGTGAAGCTCACGTTCTTCTAAAATTACACAGCCTTACGTCTTTCGGCTGATTAAATATTCCAGTACGCCATTGGTTCTGTCTTCTTCCTCCTTGACAAAAACGCTTTATCTCAACATTCTTCAGTCACATTTTCCTCTCATTTTTGAGTTTAAATAGCATTGTTTGTGAGCCATAGTACTAATGAAGGTACACCCTGGGGTATAATCGAATATAATTGAACTAATGATTATAATAGTTCTCTTGTGACCATTTTTCTAAGTCATTTATTGGTTGTGGTCATTGAGTGATTAGAAATATTAAATGTACTCTGTAATTTTAGGATAATTTAAGTTCACAACTAACTCACCAGGAGACTAGGTCATTGAGAAAAGTTGGTAAAATAAGGAAATGGAATATACACCAGTGGGACTAATAAAAATGTGTTAAAATTATATTACAGCATTCTTTATAAAATTATGTTTATTAACTAAAGGATAACATCAGGACAGGGAAGATGAATTGGGAAATACAGGGAGAGTTAATAGCACTTTGACATTTTACCTCATGCTATAAAGTTCTTCCTATGAATTAAGTATAATGAACTAAGATTTAAGTTTCAAACAAATTTTATGAATGAGTTTGCTGGTTTTTAAAACATTGAGTTTAGATAAAGAAATTCATGCATCCTTTTGAAGTTAGTAGATTTGTCTGGATTTACTTAAAGTTTTAGTATAACAATTAACACCACATAATATTAATATGTTAGCTTTTATTTCTCATATTTTAACTGTAATTGTATAACCTGTTTTGATACAGCTGTCCATACTGTGTTCTTGCCATTAAAATTAAATTTGAGTAATTGAATTTTTCAGTTTTCTTTTGGAATTATCAAGTGTTTTGAATAATTAAAAATGTCATATTCTAGTAAAAAAATACTTTCCTGATTTTTGTAGTGTGTACAGCCTCTACGTCTTTGGTTTGAATTATATGTCCTTTCCTCTGACAGTCTTGTGGCATGAGATTAATTTTTCCAATTAGCAGGAGACGACGAATCCAGGTTGGATGACACACACTCGCTCGGCTCTGGCGCGGGGGAAGGGTACGAGCCCATCAGCGATGATGAGCTCGATGAGATTCTGGCGGGCGACGCGGAGAAGAGGGAGGACCCGCAGGAGGAGGAGAGGATGCCGGGTAAGGGCGTGCGGGGCCGGGCGCAGAGCCGCGGGCCTGCGGTGTGCAGGCGTGTGTTCCCTCCCGAGCTCGAGGAACTAACGCAGGGCGGTTCGGACTTTCCCTTGGGTCTTCAGTGATGTCGAAAGGCCAGTAAAATGAAAATTATCATCAAAAGAAATGCTGTGTTCATTTTTAAGTGGACTTCGCCTGTGAATTGGGAAGGCCTCATTTACAGTAGCAAGATTGTAAGCTGTCCCTTCTGGGGTGTAAGATCCATACTGTAAGTAACTTGGAGCCTAACCAGATGCTGAGCGTCCGGCAGCGCCCCCGCTCCTGGGCTTCTGGGCCAGAGCCTCGCAGCTGCGACGCCGTGGCCAGCTTTCCAAACGGCTGCTCGGGAACTCCTGGCGGTTGAAATTATATTTGAACGCTAGTCATACCTCTTTCAATCAATTTTCTAATTCAGTAATTGCTTTTACTCGCTGTACTTCATGCCTTGCCAGAGCTTACTGCTGACTCTGTCAGTCACCCCCGTAGCCTGATCATTAAAGAGTAAGTTTTGGGGTTTTTGTTTGTTTTATCACAGTGAGGATCTTCGCTTTGTCTAGGTATATAGAGTGTTACATTTTATTTTGAATTAATTTGCTCTTATGCGTCACACTTTTTACTGCTAATGTAGAAGGTATGTATAATTGTTATTTTTATCATTGGCTATCATATGTTTCTAAAGAGAACATTATTTTTTTAATTTCCTCAACTGCTCCTTGTCAATGGACGAATTATTTGTTCAACGTTAATAAGAACAACTGCCCAATTTATAAAGTAGTTTCATAATGAACTGTTTTTAAAAAGTAAATTTGCGTATGTGTGCATGTCTGTGTGTACATGTATGCAAACGAGATCCCTACATTGAACCCGTGAAAGGACTCTGATTCCAAGTTTAAACGTCAAGCCTGTTACTCTCAGTGGAATAGTGGGATTCTTTCATTGGGCTCTCAGGCAGTTTAATGAGCTATTTATAGGAATGGGTTTGCTTGGATTTTTATGTGTTTGCCTGTTTCGTGTTGGTGAGAAACATTTTTTTATTTGTAAAGGTCCTTAGGTTTTAAATATTGGTGTTTATAGAAAAGATTTCATCTTAACAATATGAAGTTTTTGGTTTAAAGTACTTATTTAATAGTCTTTTATGTTTTACAACTTATATTTCTCTAGAGATAGCAAGAACACTATTTCTTGGTGTAAAAAGGTTGCTGTTCTTTTAACTCTACAGATCCACTGGATGTGATAGATGTGGACTGGTCCGGTCTTATGCCGAAGCATCCAAAAGAACCACGGGAACCCGGGGCTGCGCTCCTGAAATTCACCCCTGGAGCGGTTATGCTAAGAGTGGGGATTTCTAAGAAGCTGGCAGGTTCTGAGCTCTTTACCAAAGTCAAAGAAACATGTCAGAGACTTTTAGAAAAACCCAAAGGTAATTCCGTTCTACATTGTATATTACGTACTATGGCTATTCAGATGCCTTTGAAAAGGATTCCCTTCTGTTCTCATGCAGCACTTACAATATTGGATCTGTATTTTTTTTAATCCTCACCTGAGGGTGTGTGTATTGATATTTTTTGAGAGAGAGAAAGAGAAACGGGGAGGGGAGAGGGAAATATCAGTGTGAGAGAAAAACATGGATCCATCGCCACCTCTACACACCCTGACCAGGGATCGAACCTGCAACTTTTTGGTGTACAGGGCAACTCTCCAACTAACTGAGCCATACAGCCGGGGGCGCGCGCGCTCTCTCACTCGCTCTCTCTCTCTCGCTCTCTCTCTCTCTCGCTCTCTCTCTCTCTCTCTCACTCCCCGCCCTGCCGGGCATGGCTGGATACTTTGTGAACAGACCACCTGTGTCATGAATCCATGTCCTTTATCTGTTAGCATAGCAGTAAAACTCTTGACTTTAATATGTCCCAGTAAGCACAGAGTGTATGTGCGTGAAACATACAGATTACAATTGGGAACGTATATTGACCTGACAAGGGACCGAGAGCTGAGGCTGTTGCCCCGCTCTCCCTGCCTTGCTTGGCTGGCGCCGTGCTCGTGCGCGGGCAGCTGCGGTGGGCACAGGGACAGAACGAAAGCCCTAGGGTCTTGCCCACCTCTGAAGTCACTCGCTCCTGCGGCTTTCGTTAACGGCATTTCAAGTGACAGTCGAGTCTGATTTTGCTCACTGCAGTGTCCTGTTTGACCCTGGCTGAACGGTGGGCTAATCTAAACAATGAAAATGCTCGCTGTAGAGAGATTGTGTTCGTTCCGTACCTGTCGGCCCTGTACTTTGCTGTGGCAGGTTTGTCAGAGAACTGCCGTAAGATGCCGAGTCCACACTCTGAGGGATGCCACTGTGTTTACTGTTGTGCCCAGTGTCTCATGATCTGTTCTTACTGATGCCATTGCCTACAACACTGCCTGACACATAGTAGGTGTTCAGTAAATGTTGGTGAAATAATTGATACTGATATTTTTCTATTTTACTTGGTTTATTTAAGTGTCCCAGTATTGAAGGAAGTATATCTCCACTCCACATGTAATTTTTAAATATATTCTAACAACCATAAATTCTTAATTTAAAGCAGAAGACTTGTGTATACAGTTGACCCTTGATCAACACAGGTTTGAACTGCGGGCCCACTCACCTGTGGACTTCCCCACATACACACGGTCAGCCCACCATAGCCCTGGTGTCATGAAGCTCGCAGGTGTGTTGTTCCACGCCGTTTTGTACAAGGGGCTGGAGCATCCGTGGGTTCTCTTATTCGTCAGGGGTCCCGGAACCAGTCCCCCCACCATGAACACCAAGGGACAGCTGAGTTATTGGGGAGTCAGAAGTCACAGGAGGCTTTCGACTATGTAGCCGGTTGGCAGCTCCCTGGTTTCCTTTGGTTCAAGGGTCAACTGTATACTGAAATGTAAATTGATTTTGTCTCGGCTTTCTGGTTATTGTGTGAAGTTCTTTTGAGCTACACTTTTCTAACTATTTTGTTTCCTTTGTTTTTCTTGTACTTCAGTACGTGTTTAATCTTTCTAGGGAGGTTTGCAAGCCTGTGTTAATGATTCCAATACAAATAAACGCCTTACTGAGCAGTATTCAGGGATGGCTGGGACTCCATGCAGGTTCCTTCTGTGCTTGTGTCTGTAGAGGAGCGGGAGTGAGTGGTGGTCTTCAGCAGCACACAGTGCCCCGTCCTGTGTGGCTCAGGCATTCGCGCCCCAGGATAACCCGAGGCGCCGCCCCTCTCTGCGGGGAGAGTCGCGGCCCAGCTGCGGAGGTGCTGTCAAGTCTAGTGGGAGAGCCCCCGACGCTGCTGTTTTAAAAGTTCCTCAGAAATTCTGGTAGATACCAGAGTTTGCGAGCTGGTTTTGAGTCTTCCTTTGTATTTATTTATGCTTTTCCTATGTTATATACCTGTTGGCTACATATGTAACTAATTGACTAGGTATATTGTATGAGACTAGTGTTTTGTTATGCAAGTGAAATACGTAATTTTATCCTCAACCAAATAGGTGTTTTGTTTGTGCTTAGGTGGTGTTATGGCTCCACCGTGGGCTCTAGCACAAGCCTGTTCGCTGCAGCTGCTGCCCAAGCAGGGCCGGGCGCTGGTAGCGCCCCTGGCCGGCTCGTAGAAGGCTGGCTTTGAAGTTGCTGCTCTTCCTGCAATTTATTTTGATTACTGACTGGTTGTATTCTGTTATTTTGGCTTCCTCTTTGTCTATTTTTAATATAGCCCCTTTATTGAGTCTGTCCTTGATTCATCTATTTTTTTAAGTTTAAGTACTTTACCTTGTGTGTTGCAACAGAAAACTAAGTATTTTAATTTAGTACATTGTCTGGGATTTTGTAGTGACCAAATCTAGGATAAAGTTTGCAGATTGTCTCACTAACACCTAGTCACTTTCCTGACTGCCTTTGAAGAGGTCATAGTCTGCAGTCACGTTATTACACTTGAATCTTGCTACAGTGAAGTCCTGACACCTAGAACTTGAAGTAGCGCTGTGTGGTGTGCGATATTCTGAATGTGACTTCACTAATTCTTAACTTGAACTTTTCTTCCCATAGTGATCAGTGCTTAAATTCTCTTTCCTGAGTCTGCTTTTCTTATATCTTCAAGTGGCTATCATAATGTTTCTTTCTGGCCCTGGCTTGTGTGGCTCAGTGGATTAAGCACCAGCCTGCAAACCAAAGGGTCGCTGGTTTGATTCCCAGTCAGGGCACATGCTTGGGTTGCGTGAGAGGCAATCACACATTGGTGTTTCTCTCCCTCTTTCTCCTTTCCTTCCCTTCTCTAAAAATAAATAAATAAAATCTTTAAAAAAAATTCTAACAATGTTTATTTTTGTTTCAGACTAGCAGATAATAGATTGCCTTTCATATAAAATACTTTTCATCAATGTTGCTAACTTTGGTAAAGTACAGACTTTGTGGAATATTCATCTAAGCAGTCGATAACACGTTTATATTTCAGGAAAACTTAATGCATGTTTTTTTGTTGGTTTTTCCTTTTTGGAAGATGCAGACAGTCTTTTTGAACACGAATTGGGGGCTCTCAACATGGCTGCGTTACTACGAAAAGAAGAAAGAGCAAGTCTTCTCAGTGACCTTGGACCATGTTGTAAAGCTTTATGTTTCAGACGGGATTCTGCCATCCGAAAGCAGCTTGTTAAAAATGAGAAGGTATTGTTGTTTCCTTGGAACAAATGCAAAGTGCTTGTTGAAATAGCAGGAATAATGTCTTTTTCATTTCATTGCTTTAAGGTGAGATTATTGTCTCATCTGTATTTTTCAGTTTGATTTTCTAGATTTTTACACATGTAAAAGAAAGAATTCCTGTTATAATTTATACTACTTTTCATTTTACTTGAACAGCATATTTGGGTAGAATAGCAATTTGTTATTCAAAAGTTGATGTATAAAGTTTAAAATACTCTTTCTGTGAAATATTTATTTTTGTGAAAATTCCTTTAAATAATAAAACAACTAGAAATTTATTTAAAATGAAGGTTAAGGAAAAATATTTCCCAGAATACGGTGAGGATATTAATAGAAATAGCATTTCTAAGAGTGTGTCAAGTGAAAAGAAAGGGAAATAAATGCAAGTGATTGTATATAAACATTTCCTTGAGAAGAATAAAGGGAATTGAAATGTAAGAGAAAAAGAAATTAGATTTAGAAGAGATCTGATCATGAGAAATTGAAAACATCTTAGGCTTTTTAAAGTTAAGAGCTGGGATTATTTGGGGGTGGGATAATTGGTGGGCGTGGGCAGCCAACCTGATCTTCTAAAGAGATGAACGGAAGATGAACAAAGCTGGAAGGCCCACGGGGCCCGATTTCCAGATTCCCCGCCAGGCCACGCGCTCAGGCCGGGCGGTGAGAGAGGAGGCGGGCACGCCGGGAGCGGGGGAGCCAAGGGGGACCAGAAGCGGACCCTCGCAGACAGGACCAGCCGGTTGTGGGGAGAGTTTGAGAAGCAGGGTTTTTTTTTAAGCTTTTTATTTTGAGATGATCGACATTAAAATTTAAAAATTTTATTCTGTGACAGAAACCGAATGCACAGTCAAGTATACTGGGAGAAAATATTTGCAAATCACTCTTTCTAAAAGAGCTTGTATCCAGGCTCTATAAAGAACTCAAAACTTAACAGTGAGAGACAAGCACCCCGATTGTTTTGAACGAGTGAGACTTGAGCAGACATTTCACCAAGAGGACGTGTGGGTGTCTAGGGCGCACGTGAAGAGACGCTTACCACTGTCGGCAGTTAGAGCTCCCGTGAGACGCCATCGCCTTTGCAGACACCTGGGGCGACAGCAGCCGGGAGCCCTGACCGTTGGGGTGCTGGCGGGGGTGCGGAGTGGCGGGCGCTCCCGCCGTCACTGGTGAGGACGCGGATGGCGGGGCCGCTTTGCAAGAGAGTTGGGTGGTTGCTTACACAGCGAGATGTGTGCTTAGCCGCATTTCATTGCCGTGCATTACCTTAGAAAGTGGGAACCTGTGTTCACAGAAAAACCCAGAGCAGCCCTGTTTACAGTCTCCCAAACTGGAGAGCGACCCAGGCTGCTTCACCGGCTGACAGATAAACTGGCACCTCCACACCATGGGTTCCTGATTGGTAATAACCAGGCTTTCAGCACTATTAACAGCATGGAAGAAACTCAGACATTGTGATGCGGTGAAGGAAACCAGCCGCAGAAGGTCGCACTTGCTGTATGATTCCACTTATGTCCTGTTCTGGAAAAGGCAGAAGCGTAACAACAGCTGCCCATCGGCCGCCAGGGCTGCAGATGAACAGGGCGCGCCTGCAGAGACGCGGCGGAGGGGGCGTCTTTCCATGACGAACGGCTCTGGCCGCCTGTGGTCAGGGCCGCGCGAGCCTGAGCGCCAGTGAAGACCCTCGCAGCCGCAGCCGCAGCCGCGCCCGGCGGCGCCCGAACTCCTCACCCTGCACTCGATGCGCGCCGATGGGAGGGAAAAGCCTCCACCCTCGGCGCCTGCTCGGTGCTCCTGGCGCCTGCTCGGACTTGTGTGAGCCAGGGTGCCACACGCAAGAGCAAAGGCTTCATCACTCGTCGCTTGCTTGGCGCTCGTTGCTGTTGGCGCGTGTCACGAGTTCCCGAACGAACTAATGCCAGGTCCCGAGGTACCGCTGTATACATAAAAAGTCAGTTAAATGCAGACGCGACCGGGGAGCCAGCCTGTGCCTTCAAGGACCCCAGCAGGAACAGAAAGGGCAGGGTGCCGGAGATGCTCGGACCTGACCTTCCTGCTTTCCACACGTGCTTGGAGAGCGCGCAACAACATTTCACGACAGTAACTTCCAAAAATGCTAACGCAGTGTTAAGTTACAGTAATAGAGCTCACGCTGTCACACGAGGGAGGCAGGGGCTCCTCGGTGTGCCGGTCGGTGCCGTGCACTGAGTGTGTGTTCTCCCCGAGAGCCCATGTCTCGCGGAGCGTCGACATTCCAGTGAAAAGTGGGGTGTTCGGTGCTCGTCCTCAGAAAATCGGAAGGTTGTCCTGTAAAAGTAACGGGAGCAGCATGTAGCTCCATCAAAGAGATTGTACTTCAGCAGGTAGAAGTAGAACCATTCAACATCGAATGTACAGGGGTTTGTTTTGTTTTGTTTTTTTCCTATTAAAAATGAAGTAAAAACTAGCTGATTACCTGTAGGGATTATTGAGAAGATTCTCACATTAAGCAAGATTGCTTTTTCTTTTTTAAGATTCTTTGGGTCTGAACACGTTTCCGGATTTTGCTTTTAAATATCCACTATAGCTCCTATCCATCTCAAAGTAATTTTTCTTGTAACTTGTGTATTTTTGTTGGAAGAGGGCCTGTCTTTCTGCTGTCAGCCGGCAGCGAACGCCCTTTTCACGTCTGTGTGTCCCCCCCGCAGGGCACGGTGAAGCAGGCCTACGCGAGCGCGCCGGTGGTGGACAACGAGCTGCTGCGGCTGAGTCTGCGGCTCTTCCGGCGGGGGAGCGCCTGCCACGCCCCAGCGCCCGAGAAGGCGGAGGATCAGAAGCTCTCACAGCCCGGCGAGCAGGAGCTGTGCGTGTCCTGAGGCCGAGGTTCCGGACACGTCCTGTCCTGTCTGCAGCGGCGCACATTCTCCTTCAAAGTCCCTTGGTTTGCAGGAGCCTCCCTGGGGCGGCAGCAGAGAGCGCTCATCAGCCGCGCTGAAGGAGAGAACAGCTTTGCTCCAAAGCTGAAAGACGGCAGTTTTGGCTACCTGAAGGTTTTGCCCAGTACTTAGTACTTGTGAGAAATAATGTGAAAGCTTCTAGAGTTCGTAGTTTATTTTGTACATTTTGTTAAAACTGAAGTTTGGGGAAACGGTTGTCACTACCCCTCTAGCCGACACAGATTTTTCTGAAAAGGAGCCACTGACATGTCTGGATCATCGCTGAAGAAGCTGTGGTTTGATTCAGGAACCGCGTCCACAGGACACACGTGCACGTAGTGTGACCACACCACACAGAACCCCCCCGCCCCAGCCGGCGCTCGGGGCGGGTCGGGCGGGGGGGTTGGCGCGCTCGCAGGAGGGAGCCGGAGTGCTGCTTTCCCTGCTAAAGTTCTAAAAAAGTTACTTAATGGGTCCGTGGTGGTTTTTTAATACATGTGCATTGTTACAATGAATATTGAATGTATTTGGAATCTAAATGGTTTTGTCTGTTATCAGAGACTGTCTACTATTTTTATTTTTAATAAATATACCTTCTTCCCTTTTCTTGTTCTAGATTTACTTTGCTTTTCAGGAACTTTGTTCCTGGTGTTCTGAAACATTTGCCATCAACGTTATATGTTTCATACCTCAAATGTTTTACTGCTTAAGTCCTTATTGGACAGCTGTTAATAATGTGCAGTTGAAGATGTACTTCAGTTATAGCTCAGTAATATTGAAACAAACCAAGAGTTAACAGATCTGTGTAATCTGAGCTTTCAAATACGACCATCATATTTTTCAGGGCCATAACCTTTGATTACATTAAATGGCCTCCATCCTGTAATGTGTAAAATGACCTTTTAAAAATTAGTGTATCTGTCTTACGCTGTATCTGAATAACTCACGGAGTAGATTCTTAGAAGTATTTGAAATCGACTTGGAGCTTCAGAATTTGGGGGGAGACAAATAATAAAGGAATCGAAACTGCAGTTTGGTCATTGCCTCCCGCAGTTTTCTGTCTGCCCGTGAGCCTGTGACAGCCCGTCGTGGCGGTTCTGCGTCGTCGCTGAAGGTGACCGAGTCTCTTCCCCCTTCAGGGACCAGTTGTTGAGCACTTGACTGTGCAAGACACTTACCCAGCAAAGGGAATGGAAATCTGGATGTGTGAGGAAAATGGTGAACAACAAAAGAATCGATTTTCTTTTTGTCATTTCCTTTTCCATTTAAGTAATGTTTTGAGTCAAGAAAAAAAAAAGGTAAAACATTTTAATGACTCTGGAGGATGTATACTCTTTAAGAAACTACTTCCTGATCATAGTGAACAGTCTTGTTCGCTGTAGCATAAAGATTTAAAGTCTTGGAATGTCTCATGCTAGTTCCCAGAATTGTGCAATATAACAAAAATGACTTTTCTGTTTTGTCCGCTGACTTCAGGAATATTTCACAAGTTGTGTGTGTATAGAATGGAAACTGCGTACAGGGGGTCCCTGGTTTACAATGGTTCAGTTTGCAATTTTTTGACTTTACAATGGTGCCAAAGCAATACAGATTCAGTAGAAATCGGCTAGGATACACTGTGATGTTAAAGCTGATGATGTGAAAAATAGGTTAAATGCATTTTCCAGTTAGGATGTTTTCAGCTTACTATGCGTTTATCAGGACATAGCCCCATCGTAAGAAGCACCTATAGTTAAATTTGTCAAATCGTTGAATGTTGCCTTTTTAGCATGACAGTCATGTCATGAAAGAAAATTCTAGAGTGATTCCCATTTTGGGGAGCATTACGTTCCCAGTAGGAATGTTCTGTTAAGTCCCATAATTTTTTTTTAGAAATTCATACATTCTCTGTATTAGATATTCATAAAGTTCTAACGCAGATCTTTTCATTAACTTTTTCATAGAACTTGGCCCATGATTAAAATCAGTACTCCTGAAAACATCCTCCAGTTCATAAATTATTTGCCGGTAGAGGTAAAGGTAAACATAGGTGGTCCACCACGTTTGTCCAGTTGCCGTAAAGCACAGCTGGCCCGCAGCTGCTGGTCATGCCGGGGCCTGAGGGGAGAAGGGGCCGGAGTGCGCGTCCGCGGGCCGAGGGACAGTGGGTATCCCCACAGGCGCAGACGCCCCGGTGCCAGGCCCACTCTGGCAGCTGTCCGCGCCCTGTAGGAAAAGGGGCAGCTCACCTCCCGGACAGCTGGTGACGCACTCCGTGGCCGTGCCTCGGGGCAGGTAAGGAGCGAGGTGACGCGCTGACAAGCCGGATGGTCACTCCTCCCTTCTGACCAGTGACTGCGGTTCTCGTCCCAGTCCCGCCCCCCGGCTGCATGAGGATTTTACGACAATCTTTTATCAACTTGAATGTTTGGGGCATTGGCAAAGTAACCCACGTTGTTGCTTGCTGTCCAGTCAGATAAATATTAAGGTATATGGTATCTGTATTGCTTTTTAATTGTTTTTTTCATTTTTCAATTACAGTTGCTGTTTGATATTACCGCATATTGGTTCCAGGCGCACGGCATAGCGGGTAGACATTGACGTAATCTCTGAAGTGGCCCCATGATAAGTCGGGCGCCCAGCTGGTACTGCGCATTGTTACAGCCCCATTTACCATGATGTACGTTACATCTCGCAATTTTGTTTTAATCCTCAAACGAGGACGTGCGTATTGATTTTCGGAGGGGGAGGGGAGGAGAGGACGAACATCAGTTGCTTGCCTCCTGTGCACATCTCAACCAGGGGCCGAACCCTTCTGTCTACGGGGTGATGCTCCAAGCAACTGAGCCGCACTGGCCAAGGCTCTCAGGACTGTTGAACTGTTGTACTTCCTAAGCCCTTCACCGTTTTTACCCCTTCAACGCCACCCTCCCCCCCCACCGAGTCTGCCAGCCATCAGTTCTTTGATTGTATGAGTCCATTTCTGTTTTGTTCTTTAGATGGCACATGTAAGTGAAATCTTACAATATTTGTCTTTTAGTCTCTTAGCATAATACTCTCTAGGTCCTTCCACGATGTTGCAAATGGTTAAGATTTCCTTTTTTTTTTTTTCTCTATGAGTGATAGTCCATTGCATAGATTGATGGGCACTTACGTTGCTTTCATATTTTGGCTATTGAAAATAGTGTGGTAAACACGGGCGCATCTACCTTTGTGAATTACTGTTTGGATTTCTTTGGAAACCCGGAAGTGGAATTGCTGCGTCATAAGGCAGCTCCGTTTTTAGTCTTGAGGAAACGCCACCCTGCTTCCCACAGTGGCCGCGCCAGCCTGCACCCCCTGCAGCAGAGCCGGGGGGTCCCCCGTCTCCACGTCCTCACCAGCACTTGCTTGTTGACGTATCGATGACAGCCATTCTGACAGGTGTCTCACTGGATTAAAAAAATGAGGTGGTCTCATTGTGGTTTTTGCATTTCTCTCATGATTAGTGATGCGGAGTATCCATTTTTTTTTAACAAGCGAGATTAAATTTTTCTTTAAATCCTCGACAACGTTTCCATTGGCTTTAGAGGAAGAAAGCAGAAAGTAACGTCGATGTGATTGATTGGTTGCCTTCTGCACGTGACCTGACTAGGGATCAAACCAGCAACCCAGGTATGTGCCTTGACCAGTAATTGAACTGGCGACCTTTGGTGCACAGAACCAACTGAGCCATCTGGCCAGGGCAGATCTACTGCATTTTTAATGGCTGTATAAGGTTCCATTGCATGTGTCTGTGATATTTAACCTGCCTTCTCCTAGTAGACGTTTAGTTTGTGTCCTGTACCATGCTGCAGTGAAGGATCCCATGTAGCCTGATTTATATGTGCAGCTGTAAGGTAAGGTTCTAGAAGTGCTATGTGCAGGCCAGAAGGCACCTACGTGGGTAATAGAAATGAAAACGGGCCTGCCACCTGGTGTGCCTGGCAAGCTCAGCAACTGCAGGTGGCTGCCACAGGTGTCCACATGTGTGGGTAGAGCTGGCTGAGCAGGAGCCGCATCCGAGGCCTGTAGGAGAGGCTCCTCTTTCCCCCGAGCAAGCGCTGGCCGTGGTGTTTGAGCATCTAGAACAACGTGCCTAATGTCAGGGCGGATGCTTCCAGACCTTCAGAGATAAGCACCCGGTTCTGGGATGAGAGCCCAGCATTGCTCCTTGTTGTTTGATCTGCATCGCTCTGTAAACGGCATGTGTAAAATGTTAACTATCCTGCTCCCATGAATGTAAATGAGACCCTCGTCTCTCCATTTTTTTTTTTAAAGTTTATTTTTAGAGAGGGGGAAGGGAGGGAGGGAGGGAGGAAGAGAGGGAAACATCAATGTGTGGTTGTCTCTCGCGTGCCCCTCGCTGGGGACCGGGCCTGTACCCCGGACAGGTGCCCTGACTGGGAATCAAACTGGCAAACAACCCTTTGGTTCACAGGCCGGTGTTCAGTCCACTGAGCCACACCAGCCAGGGCTCCATTCCATGTCTTGTCCAGTGCGAGAGACTCCCCCTTTGCTTTCTCCGGCCCCCTTCGTCTGTCACCAGTGGACCGCACCGAGCGCTCTTTACACCGTCTCCTTTGGTCCCAGTGTATAAAATTGCAGAACTGCTGGTCCCTGGAGCGTATTCCCTTTGCTCCAGCCCTTTGCGATGCTGCTTCTGAGACTGGCTCTCAACCCTTGGCTCCAGCGCTTCGAACCATTAGGTTGGGATTTCTTTTGCGGACGGTAACACGTACCCCCGTGTGAGCGCATGGTCTCCAGGGAGCGCCCTGCCCCCCGAGGGGTCGGTGACTCCCTGCGTCCCACCCACCCCTCCAGCGTTGCCAGCTTTATGTTTCCCAATTTATGGCAAATGACGTCCTGCTGCTGTTTGGACTTGTCTCCTCTTATTAGGAGGGAGGGAGGGTGTTGATTGACGTGGCTGAGCCATTTCCATGTGTTTTACCTTCAACTGTTTCTTTCCTTTGCCCATTTTTCTACAGGCTTGTTGCTCTTCTGTTCCGTTACAGGAGCCAGTCACGTCACCCAGGCCGTGGTGTGGTGACCTTGGTGGGGCAGGAGGTGAACCAGAGAGGACGGAAGGGGCCGGCGCATTTACTGTGACGTCCACCAGGTCCCCGACAGCAGAGCAGAGGCGCTGGGTGAGCGAGAGCCCAGCGTGGTGAGTGCTGTGCCCCCCCCCCGCCCCCGGCCATGGACCCAGACCCCTCAGGGGGGCCGAGAGGGGGCGGGCTGGCTGTGGTTTGGGGCAGATTCTGCTGTTTGCCCATGAAGGGGCTAAAGCACCCGAATGTGTCCCTTTAGGAGCCCGCGTTGTCTTGACTGGGTCCCATGATGCTTTTCCCCAGGGGGTGTTCTGACCAGGAGCTTGGGGTAGTTCAGTTGGATTTAATTCTCCTAATTACTCCATGGCAGAGGTAGGGCTGTAGGAGGCCTACTTGGGAAAAAAAAAAAGAGAAAAAAAAAGTTTTGCTCTCGATCTGCGTTTACTGGCAGGAACGAATAGATAGAAATAGTCAAGTGACTGGGACTTGGAATAGCCCGCAGAAAAGATTCTCCAGTTTAGTATCAGAAAAACGAGGACGTCCGTGTTCTGTAACGACTGTGTAGCTGAACTGTGCCGGCTCCCTGGGAGGGGGGGCGTGCAAGGGATGCGAGGGCGACACCCTCGCCCCACCCAGGGGCCCGCGCAGGGGCCCCACTCGGTGAGGAGGGAGGTGGTGCGCTGACCTCTAGCTTACAACCCGCAGGTGGAGGAAGGAGATGGCCCTTCACTTATAAAAGGGCCGTTAAAGGGCATCCAGGTGGGCCTCGCTGGGGGCCGCTTGCCTCCCCCACCCCCAAATCCTTACTTCGACCCTAACACCCATTGTGATGGTGTTTGGGTGCTGGTAGAGCATGAGCTGTTTCTGACGCCTGACCGGATCCTGAGGGACACAAATGCCACTTTTTTCCGAGCCAATCAGTCATTCACTGGCACTCCATGGAATGAACTGTTAGATTTTCTTTTAAAGGCTTGGACTTCGAAGTATAGCTTTCTCACAATTTCAGATGGTTTGGCAGCTCTTAGTCTTTAATGTCTTCCCTGGGGCAGGGCAGACAGGCAGGTGGGGAGGCCGATGATCAGCTTAGCGCGTGACATATGCATAGGTGGTTTGAGTGTGTATTTTATATGTTCTCTCTAGTAATTTCTCTCCCTCTCCCCACTAAATTCGGATGAGGGTGAGAAAGGCGCTAAGGAAACTGAGGTATGCTGAAATTTAGAAACTTGCTCAAACTCATAGTCACGATGCTCTGATGCTTCTCAAGCCTGTCTTATCTAATCACTTTACAAACAGCAGAACAAGCAGAAGTTCTCAAATTCCTCACGGTGGTTACAGTCTACTGCATGGCTGATACTTCCTTCCACGGTATTAACTAACACTGTTAACAGTTGAATATCACTGCTCTGTGCAGTGAACAAGAGATCACACAGGGACACAAAGGACGCCATGCTGTCTTTGGAGGAGGTGCACGATGGCCCACAGAAACGGCAGAATTCGAGGGGAACGGCCGCGGGCGGTGCAGTGTGAGCCAGCGGACGCCGGCCTCTGCGTGCGCGCAGTCAGTTCCCAGGGTGCTCAGCGCCGCAATAAACACGTCACCTTCCACTGTGCTTGCTTAAAAAAGAAGGAAAAAACATTACTCCACTTCACATTGGGAGATTTTTATTAACTTAAATTGCCATTATTTGTACACCAAGTCCTTGGTAAACATGCCTTTATTTGATACAAACCTACACGTTCCTCCCAGTACCACAGGATCGAGAGGACCTGCTGTTGTTGGTGCTTTGTAATGATTAAAACAATGTTCAGATAATTAAGTTACTTTACTGAAATATTTATTTAAAAGAATATTCTGAGGAGTGTTTGAAAGCTGCGTCTATAAATAGTGATTGATGTGCTTAGTTCAGTATTTGGTGTTCAAGATAAACACTTATATAAAACATCATTTTATTACATTCTCTACTAATGTGGCTAGTTATTAGATACAATAGTTCTAACACTAAAGAATAAAGCTTTATTCGTATTTATTTTATTCGTAGGACTCATTAACGAAGGATGCCGTATCCAACAGCGGCCAGCGGCTACTGCAAGTCGCATCCAGGGAGGCGGAGCGGGAGGCTGCGCACAGGGAGCTGGGTGAGCACAGCGCACACTCTTTACACACACAGCCCACTCCCAACAGGGGGTTAAATGCAGGCCAGGCGCTTTTACAAGTTTTTATGCCTAGACGGCAATATAATTTTCACACACTGAAGAGAAAAGAAACAATGACAGGACACAGTATTTTTAATGATTAGAGCACGTTTGAAACCTCCGGCCGTCCACTGTAGTCTCAGATCAGATTGGCAACTGAAATTTCACGTCCACCTGGGCTTGTTTGGCTAAGGTCACTATTTCAGAGAGCTTTACAACCTGGAAGAAAAACAACAAACCATTTTTGTCTATTTTCACAAAAACGTAACATCAGAACTATTGGTCAGTGTGAAACTAATGCACCTTCAATCATTTCCATTTGAAAGGTGGGCTGTTCTGACATCGATCACCTCACACTCTGAGGAACACCTGCCGTTCAAATCTTACACTGTTGGGAACCCCACCTCAGAACCCTCGGCGACAGCTGCAGCGTTGGAAGGTACTGAGTAGCCAACGTATGTGTACACCTTCTTAGTGCCTAAGTTGTATCTTTCTTAAAGACAAACAGTGGGTATCTTAGTTGGATACCATACAATGCAAACTACATCTAAATAAGTTTACTTTAAAAAAAATGTATGCACTCTTAACTAACAATACTAGGATAGGACTTTGGGTCTAGAGTTAGTATTTTACTTCCTACCAATAAGTTATATCAATTTGAATTCCAATGTTCTTGCTATAATCTGAGAATATCTCGTTGTTACCATACAAAATATCACACAAATCAATGTCTTAAACCAAACAACAAATTCAGCTTCTCTCCTTCCTCATCGAGTAGTTAAAAGAAGGTTTAGTTACACACCTTGGTTTCAAATCCCCACTCAAATGTTGATGACATGTCCTCCTGAAGAATTCAGTTCACCTAAGCCTGTTTCCTCATCCATAAAGATGGGACTATATCACCAAACCCACATTGAGTACGATAATATTGAAGAACGCTTAGCATCACAAGCGTCACACACACCTGATAAACAGCAGCAGCTGCCAATCACGCTGTTAACCCGGTTGTGACTTCCACGACCTCCTCGTCGGCAGGGACACGGCGGTCAGGCCTCGGGGCTGCCGTTCACGTCCCTGCTCCCGCCCAGGGCCCCACGACGCGGCCCCGGTCTGCGCACGCCCACACAGCCTCCCCTGGGGCGGGCCCTCGTGGCGCGCCGGCTCGTTTTCAGAAACAGCCACAGCTCTCCGCCCGCAGCCTCCGCTCACCGCGCTTCCCGTTACTGCCCCAGCCGGGCCCTCGCCCCTCAGGGTCATGGTGGGCTCCCTGAACCCTCTCCCTGCCGCCTCCCGGCAACAAAGCCTTCACTTAAGCTCCGGGTCGAGTGCAAGATCCTCTGTCTCTGAACTGCAGCTGAATTTTATTTACTAACAGGCACCTTCCCAGGGGTGTCCCAAAGACAAACATAAGGCCCTTACTATTCCTACGAAATGATCTACATTAACTCAGCAAACCTCAAAGGCCCGCTCCTGATTAAGCCCCACAGCCCCACAGAGTGTGCCTTGGAATGTCTATAAACACAGCGGGCAGCGTCCCAGGTTCTCATTTGGGAACATCTCTGTATCTGCTGTGGCGTGTGCTCTAAGATGCAATGCTAAGTAAACCAAACGAGGTCGAATATATGTAATAATTACACTGTGAGGGAAAGTGGACACATTAAGTGTACACACACACACAACACACACTGCTTCAAGAATGAACCAAAACTTTTTGTTTTTTTTAAAGCTGATTACCTATGGGGAAGGAAGAAACAAATAGGTATAAAAGTCAGGTTCTCTGAATATAGTTTGTTTTATAGTTACGACACTTTGGAACCAAGTAAATATATAAAATTTTCTTTAAAAAGCAACTCCTCAAAGAGGAAATTAAATGACACTCACTGCACAGCGCGCTGGGATGGAGCCCACAGAGCCATTCCACGTGAGTCTCCAAACCCACTGAGTCATGAGACCCCCCCGAAGGACGGGAGGAAGCGCACACAGCAGCCTCGCGCGGCTTCCCGCAGCCACAGCATTGGCGCGCTCTCCGCACGCCCGCCCGGAGGGACCCTGGGCATGGGTGTTCTGTGGGTGCCAACAGGCCCCGGCGGGGAGAGCAGATAGGAAAAGGCCGGTACTGCTGACTTCTCACGTATTTCTCTCTTCAACATCTTCTCCTAGATTTATATTTGAAAAGTCCAGAAACAACGAACCACCCAGTAGCCAGGACCCTTAGAGCGCAAATCATGATCGCTACACACCATCCGGCTCATTCGTCTGCAGCAACAAAGGCGAAGGTGGGCCGGGGGCGCCCGCTGCCCAGCGACGGGTCACCGGAGCCTCCATAAAAACTGCTGAGACGGGTTAAAGCCCAGCAGACAGGCCTAGATCCACTGAGGTCCAAACAGCACGTGCATGGACGCACACAACACCCACACCCAAACACAAAGCGAGAAAAAGCCTGGGTCGCTTCTGTAGGATGTACGGGAACACACTCGTTACCCTGAAAACTCATCAATAGAGCAAACAATCGAGGAACTGCCTGCTTTTCCTATGCGGCTTACTTCGTGACAGCCAACAGCAGCAGATGCCTGGGGGTGGGGGGGGGTGTCACTTTTTCTGAGTATCCCACACGCTAAACAAGGAATGACAGAAGGAGGCCAGCGCCATGTCGCATGCACGGACACTGCCAGGCCTGGAGGACGAACCTGACAGCCACCCATGCTGCTGACGGAGTCGCACAGCTCCGGGCACAAAGCGCTCCCGCACCTGCTCCCCAAATCCAACACGCCATCAGCCCTGCAGACCAAACCGCCAGTGCAGAGGGAACACGGGGGGTGGGAGCGGGGGGCGGCGCCCAGGGCGATGGCCAGTCACGCCCCACTGCGGGGAACACTACGAGATGCCAACCCGGCTTCCTCAGCAAACTCCAGAAAAACAAAGCAAACGAAAACAAAAAAGGAGCGCTTATAGATTAGCAAGCTTAGTACCACATTAACTGGCTGCAATGCACACAGACTCATTTTGATCCTAATTCTAGGGAAGAACCTAGACAAAGTATTTGAGAGAATCACGAAAATTGGAACACTGACTACATTTTCAAAAATACAGCATTAACATAATACCACAATTCCATCTGAAACAAATAACAATCCCTTCGTATCGTCAACACCTTTACCCTTTATAGGTACATGACGACATGTATAAAACGATGTGCTATCTGGGCTTCAGAACAATCACGGGCAAGGGAGGAAGCAGCTGAGGGCAGAGAGGCCGGGGGTGGGCAGGGACTGGAACAGTTTGAGGGGGTGGCAGGTGTATCACAGTGAAACCGCACCTAAGTAGGTTTTCTTTAAAAAACATACAATCATAACTTACAATACTGAGATAGGAGGTTGGGCCTAAGACAGGGGTCCCCAACCTCGGGTCTGCGGACTGGCACCGGTCCTCTGAAAACACCCCCTCCCCTCACCCCAGTCTGTGGGAAACTGTCTTTCATGAAACCAGTCTCTGGTGCCAAAAAGGCTGGGGACAGCTGGTCCAAGAGACAGTAATGCACTCTCTGTCAGTAAGTGACGACTGGTCTTTAGCTGAGACACTAAGTGTTAGAACTCGTAGCCGGTTTGTTTGAGATTCTACACGTTTGTGACCCCTTCATGCACTTTGCACCAGCGCGGCCCGGTTACCATTTTAGCAGCTTCGTCCAAGTCATCGCAAGCGAGAATTTTCAGTCCACTGTCCGCTATCAGCGCCTTAGCGTCATCCACTCGTGTACCTGAAGGGCGTTGTGCAGAGAGAGAGACGTTTTAAACATCTACACAAAATCACTGGAGATGGCCGTCACCACACACGGTATGAGTTTACAGAAGAGCACGTTCACCACGCACTATCACACGTGCTGTAAACCACAGACAGTGCTGCGGGCGCTCAGAGGTACCCGTGCCGGGCCGTGCCGTTTCGTATCAATGGTGAGCGGGGAGTCGGAAATCAAGGCAAAGCACAGCAAGTAAACCATGTCTTGGATCACACCAAGCAAAACTACGATTTTGTTCCACTGTTGGAAAAATTTTAACGCCATGCTTTTTAAATGTCCTGTTACATATACTTGCATCTGAAAGATGCAGCTGTATGTCACAAGGACTGAACTGCTCGGAACCCGAGCGTTAGGGCCACGGGCGGCCATGAGCCACGGGCGGCCACGAGCCACGCCCTCACCTTGGAGCCGCACCACAATGGGTATCTTAATCTCCAGGTCCTTCACCGCCATGACGATGCCCTGTGCAATGACGTCGCACCGCATGATCCCTCCAAAAATGTTGACCAGGATAGCCAGTACCTGTGAGCGAAACGGTTTGGGCAGATTAAAATTTTAGAGACGTGAGGATGCGTCCTGCCTTCCCAAGAAAATCCCAGTGTTTGTACCTCACAATAAAAATCAGTCCCACGGAGCCACTCTCAGACCACCCCTCAAACAGTGTCTGGAGATGAGCAATATGCATGCGTTTTGGATGATGACGCTTCACATAGCTTGTACTTTGATTATGACTTATAAATTCCTAACCGTACACTATGGCATAGCTACACATGACAGTCTATGAGAACGTTAAAGTGGGCGTTTTAGAAGAATACCTTAGAAAATGCAGAAAGTACTCAATCTGTTTGCAAAAAAAAAAAAGACCCAAAATATGTGCATTAAAAGGTACATGTAAGAATGGGTGAACTATATGGCATGTAACTTACACCTTAATAAAGCTATTTCTAGAAAGATATATGCAGTATGTGTGAATGCATGTGCATGTGAAACACACCAATATTAACAAGTCTTGAAGAAAACAGATCAAATCAATAGTAGCCCAAGTTATCTCTGGATAAAATCAAAGAGGATTTTTATCTTCTTGTTTTTAGCTTCATAGGCTTTTCGTAGGCACACACTCCCCTGCCCAATCACCCCCACCTTTAGTATCGTCTAGCACAGCCCAGCCCTTCTCCTTGCTTTCTACACCTCAGGGGGACCCTCCCTTTCCTGTGGTTAACTTCCACTGCACTGGCTCCAGCAAATGTTTTCAAATAATGGTGGAGGTTTAAATGATAACTTTCACCCAGCGTTAACAATCGCATCCGCTGAGAAGCCAGGCTTCCCCTCACCGTTCATGCCCTGAAACACAAGCCCCGTCCTCACCTTTTTATCGGAAGTGATGAGCTTGAAGGCTTCCGTCACTTGGTGGACTGTGGCACCGCCCCCGACGTCCAGGAAGTTGGCCGGCGTCCCCCCGTGAAGTTTTATGATGTCCATTGTGGCCATGGCCAGACCAGCACCGTTCACTAGCGAGAAGGGAAAACGGTTTGCGTAAGCGACACGCACACAGCAGACAGACCGCGGCACGCAGCGCCGGTCCGGCTCTAACGCGAGAACGGGTACCGAGACAGCCTATGTTCCCATCCAGGCCGATGTAGTTGATGTCCGCCTTCGCCGCGTCTCTGTCCCTTTCATCTTCCTGGGTCCAGTCCTGGAGGTCAAAGATCTTCTTCTGGCGATAGGCTGAATTAGAATCAAAATTGATCTTCGCATCCATACACAGCACTTCGAAGAAGAAGAAAAAAGAAGAACATGATCTTAATTTCAAGGTAGTTAATTACAATAAACGACCCAATAGCCAAACATTTTCCTTTTAAGGGAAAAACACATTCTGTTACTTTATTGAAAGTACTTTGATTTATGTTCACAATGAATTCAAGACCGTTCCCTTCATGCCAAAGCTGACTCCAGAATTTAAGAAAGCAGAAGATAACCCTGGAACACCCTGCTGCACAAAAAGTAAAGCAGCGCTCAAGGAACACTTGTGTGACATACGGAAAGAAACGTACCAAAAGGACAAAGGGAAAACTTATGGTCACGCAAAACTGATACATAAGTGTTTGTTGCCGCTGTTTTAGTAACGGCAAAATATTGGAAACAACCCAAAGCCCTTCAAAGGGCGAGTGGCCGAATGCATTCTGGCACATCCGAACATGGGGGCGCAACCCCGCACGAAAACGGATGAGCTGCAGGTACACACGGCAACACGGGGGGGCTGCGAAGGGGTTCTGTCCAGGAAAAAGGTATTTTCCCTGGTTCTCAAAATATTACAAACTTATATCCATCGATACGACACTTTCAAAGTGACAGAATGACGGAGAGCAGACCAGGGGTTTCACGGGCACAGACGCAGGGCAGGGGCGAACCGTGCGAAGGAAGTAGATGGAGGAGCACACGGCATGTGTACAGGGACAGGCCGTATCTTGGTTCGGGTGGTGGGGACACGAATCGACACGCGGCCTGAAGTAAAAGAAACCTACGCAGACACATGGACACACATATGACCGCAGGTTTTTATAAAATGGTGAAAACTAAATAAGGCTCTTAGTCCAGGGAACAGGAACCGACCCATATCAAGTAACTGCTTGGATGTACACAGCTGTATGATGGTAGGTGAAGGGAAAATGAGGTTCTTCATACCGCCTTTCCAACTTTCCATAATCTGTGTTTATTTCAAAACTCAAAGTTAAGAAGGCGAGCCCTGGCTGGGGCGGCTCCGCGGGCTGGGCGCCCTCCCCCAAGCGACAGGCTGCCCATCTGCTCCCCGGTCAGGGCACAGGCTGCGCTGCGGGCCAGGTCCCTGGCTGGGGCGCGTGTGAGGCAACCGATCAATGTTTCTCTCTCACACTGGCATTTCTCTCCCTCTCTCTCTCCCTCCCTCCCCCTCTCTCTCAAAATAAATAAATAAACTCTTTCTTAAAAACAGTTAAGAAAGAACAAGGGGTCACAGGAGCCAGTTGGCAAGTGCCTCTACTAGCCAAACCGGGGATGATCTGAGCAACAACAAATGATAAAACTTGGATTGTACTCATTAAATAAGATAAAGACCCTCAAGCCCATTCCAACCCAAACGAACGAATGAGCAAGCAGAAGGGGAAGAGGGGAGCCCCCCGCCCCAGTGCAGTGCCAGCTGGCCAACACAGAGGGCTGGCGGGCCAGGAAGTCGCCAGCAGATGCCGGAACTAATGAGCGAACGTGTGATCAGGAAGAGAGTCTCCAAACACTCCCCACAAATTTCCTAGTAATTACAAATGAAAAAATAGGGATTTTATAATCAAGAAATCCGATGGGCACTACCTAAATCAAATGGACCAAGTTAACATGATCAATACTGGAACAAACCAGCATAACGTGCCTCCAAATACAATGCACTATGAAGGAGAAAACACTGTGAAGGAACATGCGACAGAGAAACCCAAACCGAAGGACGTTCAAAACACATGACCCCCCCACCAGAAACAAACATGTGTGCTGTGTGTGTCCAGGTCAAGAAGCAAAGCAAAAGCCAGGCTCTGAGGTCAGAGAGAAAAGATAACCCACTTCCCCGGGTGACGCTGGGCCAGGCGGAGGAGGGGCGGCGGGGTACAAAGGGCACTGCTGGGCGCCCGTCCCCATTTGTGGGTCGGATACTAGTATTTCACCAATGTTAAATTTCCCGGTTTTTATAAACGAAGGAGTGTTTTTAGACACCAAAAGCAGTTCAGGATAACGAAGAACAACGTCTCCAACTTACGCTCAGATGATCCTAAAAACATTTTCACGCGCACACACGGTGTAGAGAAGGAAAGAGGATGATAAAGCAAATAAGGGGAAAAGTAAATGACTGGTGATTCTGGGTAAAAGATACAGGGAAGTTCCTTGCGCTGTTGTTTCTGTATCAAAAAGCTGTATGCCACACAGTACCGTACTCACAGTAATCAGTGACTTAGCAAAACATCACCCACCACCCATCAAGTTAGATTGATGCTGCTGAATAGAAAAAATATAGAGAGAGGCCCTTTTTATCCTTTTATTTTCCATATGAACTATGCAATGATCCATTTTTCATGTTCAAAATTCTTACTTACATTTGCTTAAATGCAACTAAGAAACTACTGACCATTTTTGATAATTCTTCCTTCCAAAGAGCGCTACATACTTCGCAGTTTGTTCAGCTCTGAATATTTTCTCTTTTCCATTATGATTTCTTAATTAACTCATGAAGTATTTTCATTAAACTTAAAAAAACATGATGATGTTTTACATTCATTTCTAGTTTTACTGCTCTGTGCTTAAAGACTATTAAGTATGTTATTAATTCTTAGATATTTGTTGGGACTTTTAAATTGTGGCTCAGTATTGTATTTTTTAATTGGCATTAAAAAAATTTTTTAATGTAGGGTACAGGGAGATGTTAAAAAAATTAATGTGCTGCTCGAAACAGTAAGTGCGGTGCATTCAGCAGAGGCGTCAGACTGCACTGCGCGCCCTGGGTACAGTCCCCAGGGGGCAGGTTTCTCAGGCCTGGGTTCCACAATGAAAACAAATTTTAAATGAAAGACATTTTAATTCAAAATCCTTGCCTTTTAAACACATGTAAAAGAAAAGCTGTTAAAGTGACAAGCTAACTGTACTTCTCTAGGGGCTAAAAATAAAGACCTACCATGTCTCTAGAGTCTGAATGTGCGGCGGCTAAGACGGCTTGTTCGGCAGAGCTGCAGCCGCTGCCTCCCGGCCACACTGGACCCTGGAATCCAGCGCAGCCCAGAGGGGCCTCCCGGGCGCTGGTCTGTGCGCTGTCGGCTGCGGTGCCCACAGCGGCTCCTGCACATCTGGAAGATGACTAGGGTGGCTGAGTGGTATTTTAATCTATCATTTTAATTAATTTTGACTGCCACATACAGCTGGTGGCCACCATACTGGATAAGGCAACTCTAAGCCCTCTGTGTGCACCTCGATATATATTTAAGATAGTAAGGCATTTGCTTTAATGAGTCTCTTTAATGTTTGTTTACATTCATCCTATTTATTGTAAGACAAGCGTCTACACAGGAATGAGTTCATTTTTTACGAGTCCCACTTTCTGAGTAAAGTATACAGTTGGTGGATAAACATGCAGCTAGCGTTTGATGAAAGAAGGTACCGTACCAGCGCCATCCGCATCCTCCACCATGGGATTGATTTCCACCATGGTGGCATCGTATTTCAGGAAAAGGTTGTAAAGCTTCACCATGTTTTCTGCCGCAGAATCCACAACATTTGGCGGAAATCCCATCTTCTGTGCAAGCTAAAAGCAATTTGTCTCTTTAGTACAGGCATGTCACACATTAAATTACCGTAGGTAAAAAACACATTAATTTATTATTTAAATAAACACAAATTGTTTGTAGTCAAACACTCATCACTGAAGTAGCAGCTGTTGTTACGAAAGGGTCAAACAAAACTCGTCGTCCAGAATCCCCGCACAAGGCTGCTGTGCGCCCCGGTCGCCACTGCGAGGCGGGCAGGAGTCACGGGCCGCCCGCCCGCCCAGCCGTCAGGTCCAGCGCTCCTCCCTCGGCCTCCGCGCTGCCTCTCAGCTGCGCGGCCAACCTGGTTTACGTTGTATTCAGAATATACACTGGGGACACAAACGATGTGCTGACGATCCCGATAGCCAAACGAGAGCCAAAATATGAAGTCACCCTACTTCTACCTTTTAGGCAATTTATAGAGAGCACTACCAAGCAAGGAGGACACAGCCGGTCAAACGAGTATTATCTCCCTCATTCAAAAATCCACTGAGCACATAATCAGCAGAGTGAGCCAAAGGTAGGTTTACAGTTGTTTATATGGAAAATACAATAATTAGTAAGTAGTAATACAAGCAAAGTTGTGTTTTGCATACTCACAACCGTAAACCTACTTTAGCCCCACCTGTACACTAGGCCCAAAAGACAGAGGCTTTAAGCATCTAACCTGAGAGGAGCTGACGGCCGTGGCGGAGATTTCTGACGGACAGACCTAAGGGGCTTTTGAGAAAACACACCCATGAGGGTCCCACCCTCGACAGGGGAGCCAGCGCCCCCGGTTCTTGGAGGCCCACGAGCAGCCCTGAGCCACGGCGCTGAGGCTCCGAGCCTGTGCGCCCTGCGCCCCACGGCCGCAGCCCCGGAGCCACAGGGCTTCCCTCTTCCAGCTGCCGGCACAGGCCGCCGCGCGCTCGGCTTTCAGTAACAGAAAATCGGGACTTCTTCGAGGGTGAATGCTATTTTTGCAAGAAGTCAAGCACCAATAAATAATTGATCAAGCTAAGAAATGTCATCTTTGGTTAAGACTTAATTCAAATAAAGAATAAGAAGAAGCCCTGACCAGCGTGGCTCAGTGGGTTGGGCATTGTCCCCAAAACCCTAAAGGTCGTCGGCTGATTCCTGGTCAGGGCACGTGCCTGGGCTGTGGGCCAGGTCCCCAGCTGGGGGTGTGCAAGAGGTAATGATCAATGTTTCTCTCCTGCTCTTTCTCCCTCCCTTGCCCCCTAAAATTAAATAAATAAAATCTTAAGCAATGAAATACAATTTCATTTTAAAAGATTTTCACTAGGTCACAACCCACTCCTTAGGGTTTAAACATTTGAAAGTTCCAGCAGACCTCTGACCGGACCCAGGATGACATTAATTTGCCAAGCACTGTGTTCAGTACAGTTTCTGTTCATTGTTCAAAAGCTATGACCTCAGCAGAGTTCTCCCTGGAGTACTCTTGTAAATCGAGTCTCTTCTTCCTCACCTACATTTAACTCTCCCGCCATCACTCTCACAGAACTACCTACGGAGCCAAGTCCCTGTCCCCTTCCAACACTTTACCACTCAGTCGCCTTTGGGACTTGCTGCATGTTATCAGGGAAACCTCTCTATCTCCCTGAAATTTCTGTGCAGTCCAAATCTTGCTCTGCTGAACTTCAACACCAGAAGCTTCTTCTGACGGGTTTCCCACTAACAAATGTAAATGTCAAACTTTAACATTCAAACTTCCCTTTAAACATGGGCCGCTTACGTTATATACCCGAGCTAAGCAACCTGCGCAACGGCAGCACCGCCAGCATCCCCAGGGAACTGCGGCAGGCCGCCCGGGGCGTTAGCTTCATGCGGGCTCTGCCTTCTTTGGGGTGGCGGTTGGGGAGACAGAGGGGAAGGAAAAAGCGCACACGATCAGTGCAGAAAACCAGTGACACTGTAGACAGACTCGACCACACGTGTGCATACACAGAGGAAGCCCAGAGCCTTCCTCAGACTCTCCGATCCGCACTCAAAGTACGAAAGAGAAGGAGCTTGAGATAATCAGGGAATTTGACTGGATAAGTAATGACATTAAGAATTACTGTTAATTATACCCAGTATGGATGCATATTAAAATATTTATGGAGGATATAAAGAAAAATATTATAGATGCTCTCAAAATTTTCCATTTTAAGTAAGATACTAACACGCCTTGACACTCAAAAATATTTTTTAAGTTTTGTCGGCCATTACACTTGTACAAAGTGAACTTTCCGTCTTCAAGTGTCATAATCCCCTAACCAAAAGCTACAGCTTCTGGGGAACACAACATACCCGGACGGCTTGTTCCTTTTTGATGCCTTCTACGATATCAATGGGCTCTTTGACTATGGCTTCAGGAGACTCTGCAGCAACGTCTTCAATGTTGACGCCGCCTTGAGAACTTCCTATTAACACAGGACCCTAACAGGAGAAAAGAGGCAAAACATCTGGATTTTATTTTGGACCCATCAATAAAAATTTAAAACCTATTTGTGCACACTATCAGACTTACGCATCTGCCACTCCCCATTCCTATTTTACAATTTCCTTGAGAATCTATCCTAGTACCTCCCATACAATATGCCCCTTGTAATAAAGGTTCAACCGAAACAAAAGAAGTGAAAAGGAAGAGACAGACAATGACTCACTGTGAGGGAAGATTAAAAACATGTACTAGACGAAGCACATGTACGCATCGCCCATGCACATGAACACCAGTGTGGGGACTGTGGGAGCAGGGGGTGGGGCAGGGGGACAGTAGCGGGAAATTGGAACAACTCTAACAGCGGAAACAAAAAATGTTAATATACACACAAAATGTATAACAAGTAAGTTAATATAAATATGTATATGTGAAATTGAATCTACACATTTTTTAAAGAACCGAAGAGGCATTACAGTATCGTTTAAAGAACTTTTAAAAATCATAAAAACAGACTACTGGTATTTAAAAGGCACAGTCTGATGAACAAAACTTCCAGATTTTATAACTACAAGTCAATAAAACAAAAAGCGACCTATCTTAAAGAATATTTCTGGCAATGAACAATATCAGAAGGTAGGATATAAATACTAATTAAATAAACTTAAGTCCTCTAAAATCAACCAAGAAGAAAAACCTTAAGGCAAAATTATCTAATATTGAATATATTTGCTAATTCATGCACAAAAGTAGAAATAATATACAAAAACAAGGAAATGGTTAAGTAATATTACTAAGGGGTATTCCCACGTGTATTTTTAACATTAAGTGTGTTTAAATGTGGACCTACCCACTATTCACATAAAAAATATGGCAAATAGAACAGTAAATGATAACTCATTTGTTACTTTCTATGTCACTATTTTCCAAAAAAAAAAATTTTTTTGCAATGAACATATTATTCTTTTTTTTTTTTTTTTTTGAGGTGACCAATGCTTGGTCCGTGTTTCCGACCAGAAGAAGAATGAACAGAGAGAGGGGACATTCTTCAGACAGAAATGAAGCTGCACCCACTCGACCTGCTGTGCATCTGGGAAAACCGGGCTGAGAGTCAGGATCTCCCCAGGGCCCCTCTCGGTGCTAATCCTCTAACAGCATTTTGGTCCCATCTTAGTCTCAACCTACAGTCTAAGGAGGAGGAAATTATTTGAATGACGCTGTGGTCCCTTCAGTTCCATTTACTTACGAGTCTGATGATGTAATTTCTTGCATCTAGTGTCCAGTGGGGACTTTTCTTTTTTGAGGCTGAATTTTTAAATTTTTTCTTATTTATGTATCTTTATATTTGATCTCTCAATCATCCATCTACACAGATAATGGTTCTCAGTACCTGAATATTATTTTTTCATCTTTTTATTGACTTTATAGGGATGACGTTAATTAATAAAATTACATAGGTTTCAGGGGTACAATTCTATAATGCATCACCTGCATGTCGTGTGTTCACCACGCTAAGTCAAGTCTCCTTCCATCGCCATTTATCCGCCTCTACCCTCTCGGACCTGCCCCCCACCCCCTCCCGCTCCGGTAATCGCTGTACCGCGGTCATGCCTGTGAGTTTTGTTTCCTGAACCCCTTCGCCTTTTCTGCGCAGCCCCATAACTACCCGCCTCCACGGCCAACAGCTGTCAGTCTGCTCTCTGTCAACGACTCTGACTCTCTTTTGCTTGTTAGCTTATTTTGTTCATTAGGTTCTGCATATAAGTGAAATCACATGGAACTTGTCTTTCTCCAACTGCCTTATTTCAGTCCACTCTTGCCCCGTCATTCAACGTAATATTGGAAGTCCTAGCCAGAGAACACAGGCTAGAAAAAAAATAAAAGGCATCCAAATAGGAAAGAAAGAAGAAAAATTACTGTTCACAGATGACATGATCTGTATATAGAAAACCCTAAAGAACCCCCCCCAAAAAAATCAGCTTCAACAAAGTTACAGGATACAAAATGAACATACAAATGTACTGCTTTCTATACACTAACCAAAAAAAAAAAAAAAATCCAAAAAGGAAATTAAGAAAATGATGAATTTACAATAGCATCAAATAAATTATTAGGAATAAACCTAACCAAGGAAATAACAGACTTACACACTGAAAACTACAAAACACAGCTGAATTAAGCTGAAGAAGACATCCTGTGTTCATGGACTGAGAGCCCTAATTTTGTTAAAATGTCCAAAACAATCCAAAGCAGGCTACAAATTCAATGGAATCCATACTGTAATCTTAATGGTATTTTTTTCCCCAGTACAATCTTTTTTCTATTTTCAATTTTTTTTTTTGCAAAAATAGAAAAAAAAGTCCTAAAACTCACATGGATTCTCAAAGGACCCTGAATAACCAAACTAATCTTGAGAAAGAAAACAAAGCTGGAGGCCTCCTGCTTCATTTCAAAACATATTACAAAACCACAGTAAAACTACTCAAAAGAGCATGGTTCTGCCATAAAAACAGACATATAGAACAATGGAAAAGAACAGAGAACCCAGGGATAAACCCTCATGTGCAAGGTCAAATGGTCTTAGACAAAGGTACCAAAGATTACACAATGGGTAAAGGACAGCACCTTCAACAAATGGTGTTGGAGATACTGGATATTCACAAGTAGAATAATGAAGTTGGGCCTTACCTTATACCGTATTCAAAAATTAAAATGGATTACAGACCTAAATGTAATACCTAAAACTACAAAATTCCTAAAAAAAAGCGTAGGGGAAGAGTTTTCAGGACATTGGATTTGGCCATAATTTCTTGGAGAAGACAACAAAGCACACATGACAAAAGCAGAAATAGACAAACAGTACTTATGCCAAATAAAAACTTCTACACGACAGAAGAAAAACATCAGCAGAGTGAAAAGGCAACCTACAGAGTAGGAGAAAAGATCTGCAAACCATGTATTTAAGGAGATTAACATTCAGAGTATGTGTATATAGAGAACTACAACTCAACCAAAAATCAACGCAATTTAAAAATGGGGAACTGAGTTGAGAACGGACATCTCTCTGGAGGAGAGAAGGCTTCGCGTGGGAGGCGACCACAAAGCAGCACAGACCGCACGGCCTAACCAACAGCCACTTCTCGGTCCTGCCTCACGTCCACGCTCGTCCCCTCAGCAAACAGCTGCTTGGCCACGACCTGCACATTCTGTTCCAAAGAGCATTCTCATTTTTTGCAGCACAGTTGGACCCCCTCATTTGCAGGGGATACATCCCAAGTCCCCCAGTAGATGCCTAAAACTACAGATAGTATCGAACCCATACACTGGGATGGCCAAAGAGTCAGTTTGGTTTTTCACATAAGACGGCCCCAGCAGCACTTCATTTTTCATTCAGAACAATTTCATTAGATTGTTAATGTCATAATAGAGTGCATTTTTTAAAAAATCAAAATTGGTGGATTTTTGTGTAGCCATTTTAGTATTAAAGATGGAAGAAAACACTCAACATTTTCAGAATTATTATGCTTTATTATTTCAAGAAAGGTAAAAACGTAACTGAAATGCAAAAGAAAAAAAAGATCTGTGCAGTGTTAAGGAGAAGGCGCTGTGAAATGACTGAATGTGTCAAAAGTGGTTTGCGAAGCTTCGTGCTGGAGATTTCTCGCTGGACCATGCTCCTCGGTCGGGCTGCCCAGCAGGAGTTGACAGCGATCAAATCAAGACATTCATTGAGATCAACACTATACCACGTGGGAGACAGTCAACATACTCAAAATGTGCAAATCAGGAAAGTCATTGGTGAAAGTGAAAAATGTGTCTTTTACTTCCCAGGCTTTTCGGCCGATCCAATACTACGGCTTTCTCCCTGCACACGCCCGCTGCTCCCTAAAGGAAGCCCTTTCGGCCTCGCTCTGGCATGACCACGCTGCCAGCGTCGGCGCTCCTGCCCTTAGAGCCACCAGGAAGCAAAGTGAGGGGCCTTGCACACAAGCAGCACGACACCCGCGGCGGTCGGTCTGGTGATCGAGACGGCTATTAAGTGACTACCAGGTGGGCGATGGCTGGTGTCCCCTGCAGCACAGGGCAGGGCAGCACGAGATTTTCCCCCCGCTGCTCAGAAAAGCACAGTTTAATCCAACGAACTGTTTATTTCTGGAATTTTCCATTTGCTACCTTCAGAGTGTAGATGAGCGTGGGTACCTGAAACTGCAGGGACGGGAGGTGTCGGGGGTGCGCGGGAGTGGGGGGTCTATTGCACAGACAGGCTGATAATTTTCCAAACCCTGAAGTGCTGATTCCTCTCCCTTTTTTCAACTCATTTCTCTCTTCAAATTTCCTGAAAAGCAGTCGGGAGGAACTACGTTCTTCCTTTAATACCGTGCTGAGCAATCTCTTCAGCTAAGTAGGATCCCTCCCAAGCCCTCTACATCCCACAAAACACAATTCAGCCGCGTTCTCTGCCAGTTCACATCAAAGGTCCCCTCTTTTTCCCTCACCCAATACCCTGTTCTTCTCGTACTTCCGTGGTGGGCAATTTTCTACCTGCCATCGCCTATCAACAGGCCAGGAGGGTGACACAACCCTGAGGACAACAGAAGCTTTCAGCAGGGGGCCCTCCAGACCTCGCCCTCCGTGTCCCTTGGCGACGGTGCACGTGCAATCGCAGGTAGAGCGCGTTCCTCAGTCCTGTTAGCCTTTCTAGCAAATCCTGGGACCCGAGCGGACACTAGGAACCCCCCAAACTCGACGTCAGTGCCTGACAAGGACACTCCGGAGGAGGACTTGCCCTTAACCTGTGGCTGACGCTAAGTGCCCAGAGCTGGGCCGAGCTTTACAGGTTCCATGACAAGGAGGCCACTTAATGAAGATCCTAACATGTTTAACATCTATTTCAGGAAATTAAAAAGCTGACATAGTACCACTCGTTTACAGCAGATTATGATGTTTTACTAGAAAAATAAAGTAGCAAAAGTGACCTGTTAAATTAGATTTGTCTCAGCCCAAAAGTGCCCAGCAGGCACTGGGCAAATGTTAGGAGATCTGACTTTCACAGAGCACCGGCCCGCGGGCAGTACCGCCCAGACCCCAGAGCGGAGCACCCACTGCAGAAGCCCGCGGCTCAGCTCTGCAAACAGGCGGGCAACACAAGCAGTTTCCAATCATCAGTCAGCTCTCGTACAAAGGACTTGATTTCAATCCAAATGCGCTTTTCTTTTCATAAATACTTGACTGATTTTTTTTTTAATTTTTAAATTGATTTTAGAGGGAGAGGAAGGGGGAGAGAGGAGAGAGAGGAACCTTGATTTGTTGTTCCACTTGGTTATGTGTTCATGGGTTGATTTTTGCATGTGCCCTGACTGGGGATTGAACCCGCAACCTGGGCATTTGAGGATGATGCTCTAACCGACTGCGCAATCTGGGCGGAGCTGACTGATTATTTTGTTGTTTAGTAGGGACCTGTCTACAGCGATTCTAAAAAAATTCACTATATCCCCAAAAGCAACACCAACCAACTCCACAGTGGCCTAATGTGATAGCATCAAAGAGCATTATAATGTCTTTGCCCAAATGGTTTTATTAGTACTATCAAATTTTTATTCTGAATTATTATAACTATGCATTACTTTTGCAAATGAAATAAAAACATTTTTTCCATAATGAGGCTGAAAGAGTTCTCTGATTATTTCAGAGGGGAATCTTTTGCATTCTTAAAATGAACTCAAATTTCATCCTTTTCCCTAATGCTCTATTAATGTATCTTAAATAAAATCCATTTAGTGCCTCATAATATCTTTAATAATGCATCTGCAGCTTGCTATAGTTATTCCAATCACCACGAGCTACTCTGAACGTACAACGCTATGGGGCTCCTATCTCAAATTGTTCGGGCATACATATTTTGTTTCTGGCTATAACAAAGAGTAAAAACATAGTAACTAACCAAATGATAGATGGTGACATATCATATCAATGAAAAGAAAAAATACAGTGAAAATAAGTGAATTTGTAAAAATATAATTTTGCAAATGTTATCATGGGATTTCTAGAATAACTTACAAAACTAAATTCTACCATACAGAGAAACTTATAGGGGTGAAGACATCAGAGCTTTTTATCTTGTACCCTGAGTGGGCTTTTACTACCATCTAGTGTCACCTTAAGGCATACCGCGTTTTGCCATGTATAACGCGCGGCCACAGAGTTGTGTGCGTTACACAAGGGATGATCACGCCCCGTTATTATACCCAGGGTATGTCATCGTTATATCCCTGTATCATGCGCATCCTTGTTTTCCCCTCAAAAATTTGAACAAAAAGTTACACGTTGTACACAGCAAAATATGGTACTTTTTTATGAAATTTAAAAGTTACAAAGACAATTTAAAATATCATCCAGACGTTACTAGAAGACTTAACCACAGGGACAAAAATCACAATATAAAAAAAAACAATAGCAATTTTTTAAAAAGCTTTTTTATATAAGACCACTACTATGACCACTAAAATTTTCCTCACAGCAAATCCTTAGCAGGGTCTCCCAATATATACTCAGCTTACTCAAGACAAGCTAGTTACTACATAGACTCAGCTCATGAAACTTAACCAATGCACGCAAACAGCCAAACACCTACAGTATAAAATGATGAATTACCAATGCTCTCTCTAAGCACCAGGTCTATAAAGAGACTTTCTCTTCACCTGATACCTTAAAGTCACTGCTGGCATTTCAGGTCCCATGAAGAGAAAGCGGAACTACTTGGGATCATGCTACTTGGGATCATGTTGTTTGTTAGTGAACGTTACCTTTCAACTTACCAAGCACCCATTCCTCTAGTGAAACCCCAGACTATAAAAAATACCAACAGGTTGAAAAAGAAAAAGATGAAGCCAGGGATATACACATTCTCTTACTGGGTTCAGGTTCTTGCTCTTTCATTAGGATATTTTATTCTGCTAGAAATTATTTTCTCAGTCTATGGAATCTAGAGATCATTTAAGTTGCTAATTGTTGATTTCTAAAATCAACAATTTAGAAATCCTGTGCATTTTATTTCAGCAGGGTTATGCCTATATATAGCCTTTTTTAAACCACAATATTATATATTAAATGTTAGGGCATTAGCCATGCTATTTTTTTAAATGACACATATGCTTTTAAAAGCTTACGACAAATACAAACAAAACGAATGATCGATTTTTAAAACGGAATGTGTTAGAATCATCCTATATATGTCATGACTACGATTACTCACTTGAAACGACCTTTCCATCGTTATTGCAAAGTAGTACTCCCTCCTGGGGTATCTTCGCTCACAAACCAACACTTGATTGCAAATTCTGCCCTTTTCTCCCGTTTGCTTGGTAAACAACTTTTTCCCAATCATTTGTGAGGACACAGCTTTTGCTTCTTCTGGACTGAAATAAGAAAAAGAACTCAAATTCTTTTTCCTCCAAATGAGAAAAACAAAAGCATATGATAGCCAAAATCTTATTTCATCTAGTATTTAAATTTCAGTATGTTCATCAATTCAATAAGGAGGAGAATCTTTTACAATGTATGATTTTCTTTAATAATGATGATTTTTCTTTAAAAACATGACTTACGAAAAAACTATCTTCACTCCTCCTTTGAGGCCACTTTCAAATGTTCCTTTTCCTCTACCACCAGCTAAAACCTGTGCCTTTATCACAACATCTTTTGAACCTAGAAGAAAAACACTTTTATTAGATAAGCATGGGGAAGCATGCAAGACATAATACTTTGTTATTTAAGCATACATATTAAGTGGTGTTATTAAATGTAAAGTCTCATTTATCTGCAATGTCAAAAAATAAGGCATTCCATGTATGCAGATTTTCAACGCTAGAACACTTAAATCATTCACCATCTAAAGATCCACCACATTATGAAATTAGCCACTCGTATTAAACCATTTTTAAAGCATACTGAAAGTAATTTTACCTTTCCTTGAAACTTTAAGTATCTAGTACTTTGGAAGGTATTAGAAGTACAAAATGGAGACCCAAACGCCTTCCTAACAGGCCCCTCCTTTTCTAGGCCCACGTAAACTGGCTCCCCCGTGAAAGCCGGAGTCAGAAGGCTCCACTGAGCAGAAGTGCCCCGCGGCCTCAGGAGAAAGGGCCGGCACCCACACCTGTTTACACTGTTCACACCGCTTACATGGTCCTGCCAACAGGAAGCCCATGAATATACATCTGTGAGCGGCACTGTGGTGAGTACTAGCAGAAGCGGAGGTATGTCTATCAAAAGATTCCAGAATCTTATGTTTATAAAGTGTAAAAACACTCTTTGCTATATACTCTGAATGTTTCTTCTTTGACAGACTGACTGCTCCTCCTCCCCTTCCCAACCTGTTGGAGAAAAATCAGCAAACTCGCTGTCTGGCCTAGCTGCGGCCCATCACTCATTTCCCAGGGCAACACCTCGTAGAGGGCCTCTCGGTCTCCGCCAGAGGCAGGGCTCCGGGGCCCGCTCCGTGGGCTCCTCGGAATTTTACCCGCACAAGCAGCGCAACGGCCCTATCACACTACAGCAAACAATTAACCTTTGTGCTGGAGGTTCAGTGCACGGCCGTATTTGTTGCATCCCTAGCACAAAGCAGTCCCTGGGTCGTACTCCATCAACGTGCGTCTGAACAGGCTGAGGATGGGAAAGTCATCCCATAATGCACTGCCAAGCAAAATGAGGGGACCCCCGCCTACTCAAGGAGGTAGCAAGTGCAGTTTGTGACCAAACAGATAAGAAATGACCTAAAGTTTACATTTAAAACAATTATTACAGCCCTGGCGCGGTGGCTCAGTTGGTTGGCGCATCGTCCTGTGCAATGACAGGTTGCGGGTTCGATCCCCAGGCAGGGAGCTTAACTAGGTTTCGGGTTCAATCCCTGGGTGGGGTGCATATGGGAGGCAACTGATTGCTGTTTTTCTCTAATGTCGATGTTCCTCTTTTTCTCTCTCAAATCAATAAACATATCCTCAGGTGAGGATTTAAAAACTTATTACAGAAGAATGTTTAGAAAATTAATGATGTGAATGGGTCCACATTGAAAATGTCTCTATGACTCAGAAAGGTGGGGGGTGGGGGGGGTTGTTTTTGTTTAAAAAACATATAGACTCTTTCTCACACCCCACATCCATTCAGTCAGGAAATGATACTTGGTTCTGCCTTCAAAATCTATCTAGAACCTTGACCACTCCAATCCTCTCTAGTTTGGACCCTGGTCCCAGCCACCGTTGCATCTCACCTAGATCACCCTTCTCCTGGACAGAACGTTCTCAAAGCAGCAGCCCGAACAAGCACCTCACTTCTCTACTGAAAACCTGGTACTGAAGGGCCCCTTCACTCCGCGCTGGGGCCCCTACGAGGCCCCGGACAGGCCCCCGCGCCGACCCCGCTGTGCCTCCCGCGCCGCGCACCAGCCTGCACTGCGCCGGGAGTGCTCCTGCCCGCAGGACGGGGCTCGAGCGCTCCCTGCTGGCCGTACCCCTCGTTAACCAGGTGTCCATTTGGAAAGGTCGTCACGCCCACCCCTCAAGTGTTTTAAGTCTCCCGCTGTCCAAGAGGCTTACCCTGATCACCCTACCAGATGCACCCGTGACCGTCCCCACCCCGCTCTACTGTTTTCTCCACAGAAGTCAACGCTTTCAAATGTAATACATGCTTTCTCATGTTTACTGTTCTGCTCCTCCATTAGAACATAGGCTTCAGAAGTGTAGAATCTTTGTTGTGTCCGTTGATATTTATAAGCTCCTGGGAGGACTCCTAGCACGTAATGTTCAATAAAAAAATATGTATTTAAAAACGGAGAGAACCCTTACTGATTTCCCATGCTCTTAAGAAAACTCAGAACTGCAAATATTGGCCCTGAAATTAGAGCTGATTGTAAGTGCCTTTACACAAGACGGACCTTTGTCACTCTGCCATAGTCCCCACTGTTCCCAAGTGTAACAACTAAATATTAGATCAAGATTAGAAAAAAACTTAGACACTTCCTTAAAACTAACAAAAATTTTCTTAAGACGACGAGAGAGCCTAAAGGACTAAGGCCATTTAGCAAGTACACACCCAAACTACGGCAGCAGCCACGAGCCATTCTCCCTGTTCCTGGTTACTTGCCAACGTATGGTTTTCTGGTACTTCAGAGATATTCATTTATATTCAAAGAGGATAATAACTATAATTCAAGCAGTTGTAAGCGTAATGTAAAAATGGACAAGAGTTAAATAGGTCCTTTGCAGGGCTAAATTGAAGCATTCCTATTCATTAAACTAGGAAGTTAACACTTTCCAAAAACATTTTACAAGACAGAAGGCTCGTCCTCCAAAGTATCAGCTTCCTTTCTTTAGAAGTATGAACTCCTTAAAGGCAGACGTCATGCTGCAGGAAGTTGCTTCTAAAAAGCCCTTCACAAGGCCAAAAATTTAAAATATAATATACTATAATATAAATATAAAAATAAATAAATACACAGGCTCATAAACTCTCAACATGCAGAGAAGGATTAGAACATAAGTCTACGGACAACTGATTGAAACAAAGATTTTATTCCATTCCATTGTTTCATTCAACAGTTACATCCCCGTACACGTACAGGACACTGTGCTGGAGCTGTGGCTACAACAGTGAGCAAAAGAACCTGTCCTGCCATCTTCGGTTAGTTTTATTACATTTTTATTCTCGTCAAACCCCCCCCCAGCCCCCCAGGGCTCCAGGAAGGGCTGCTGGAGTCCAGGTGAGCCGCACAGCGCGTCTGTGCGCACGACGAGGACTTACCTACGGCCTCTGTCGCTCTGAGCCCCAGCGCTGGGCGGCGGCTGAAAAAGCGCCGGGTGGGAGCTGAACTGTCGGCCTAACGGTCAGGGCTGGAGGCGCAGCTTCCTCCCACACGGAAGTGCCGACAGACCCGGGTTCCTGTGCTAAGTCCTTCCGCAGCCAGCCCGCATGCAGACAGGAGCCCAATCCGGCCTCCCCTGGGTAAAACCGGCCCCACCTGCGGGCCTGCCCCAGTGGCTCCCACACAGACGCCTGTCTCCACTCCACCGCAAGCCTAATGCCGCTCCAACGTTCCCAGCGACTGGCCTTGGTGTGCCTCGGACCTCTCCCAAAGCGGCGGGAAGGCCACATTCATGGTCAGTGGCCTTGGTTGGCAGCTTAGCCTCCTCCCGGTATCCCCAAGGACAAGTGACAGTCACCTGCACATCACTTTCTAGCTCATGCCGGGTGCCCCTGAGCCAGGCACAGGCAGTGGCTGACCTCGGGCTACATTAGAACCCCTCTGCCAGGAGGCCGCAGGACAAACTCAAGCACCCGGAGCACCACCCAATTAGCTCCACGAGCAACACCCATGGGGTGGACGCGGCAGACTCCAGAGCCCCAAACAGCTCGTCCATTACAGTCCCGGGCAGTCCTCACAGCCAGTGAGCCCGAGGGTCAATCCAGCCCGCTGACCCTCCCACAGCGCTCCAGGCTCCGCGGCAGGGGGCACCCCAGAGCGCCCTGCCCAGGCGATCGGGGAGATGGTGTCACTGGACCCTACAGGACACCTGCCACGTAAGGCCACTCTGCAGGACAGGAAGACGTAGCAGTTCTACCTAATGCCCAGAAACAAACACAGGGAGGAAGCCACAATGAGGAGACAGAAACGTGTCCCAAAAAGAAAAAAACAGAACAAAACTCCAGAAGAAGAACTAAAACTAAACAAAATCAAGACAAGCAATCTACCAGATACAAAGTTCGAAATAGTGGTCATAAGGATGGTCAACGTACTTGGGAGAAGTAGATACCTCAATGAGAGCTTTGACAAAGATCTAGGAAACATAAAAATGGAGATGGAAAACATAAAAAAGAACCGGTCAAAAATTGGGAATACAGTAAGTGAATGAAGAATTTATCCGAAGGAATCAGCGGTAGACTATATGAAGCAGAGGATCAAATCAGTGATTTGGAAGACAACGTAACAGAAAACACCCAATCAGAACAGGGAAAAAAAGAATCCCCCAAATAGAGGTTAGTTTAAGGGGCCTCTGGGACAACATCGAGCATCACAGCCTTCGCATCACAGGCATACCAGGAGAAGAGAGACAGGGACTGAAAACCTGTGTGAAGAAATGACGACAGAAAACGTCCCTCACCTGGAGAAGTCAACAGACACATAAGCCCAGGAAGCACAGAGACCCAACAAGGTAAACCCAAGGAGACCGCACCAACACACGTCATCATTAAAATGCCAAAGGTTGAAGATAAAGAGTGAATCTCCAAAGTGGCGAGAGAAAAAAGCAGTCAGTCATCAAAAAGGAGGTGCCACACCTTGTGCAACTAAATCCCATAATCAATATCTTATGATATTGATGACTTGCTGCAAAAGAAGTCCCCAGCTGTGCGGCTCAGCTTCTCCCTTGACCGGCAGGGCCGAGGCGCAGCAGCAGTTTGTGGCACCTGCGATGCGCGCCCCCGAGAATGTCGGCGGCTTCCGTTTTTAAGAAATGCGCATTAGCATTTTATGACTTTTGCAGTAATTCAAGAAGCAAAATCACCCCGAGGCAGCCAAAATCAGTATTGGGACTTGCTAGTTTGATGGACACACCAGGTACAATTCTAAGGTACCTCATACCATACCTCGTACAACTAAATCCCATAATCAGTATCTTATGATATCAATGACTGGCTGCAAAACAGAAAAACTGTCAATGTCTTCACAGTTGGTGCTAAGCATATCCTTTAAAAAGTAGCATTTCTGTTCCTCTGGATGTACAGGCAGGTCCCTCTTTCGTCACTAAGCCCTCTATAGTCACCGTCCGTAGTGCTCCTCAGCAAGAACGCACTCTGCAGACAAACTAGGTGCTGTCTGCCCACGGGGCTCAAAAGCAGAGCTGTCCCCCGCGCTCCCTCCTCCTTGTAAGTCCTGGTCCTGGAGAACCAGCCAGGAATAATCACAGTTTTGTTACACTTAAACACAGCTCTTCTTTCTTCCATAGCTAAGAATCATTAAAGGTTTTACAAAGAGTAAAGAACTCAAAAAATTGGCTAATAAATCCTACTCATTTTATTAAAGTTCTACAAATTATTTTTTTCCTAATAAAACAGTGAAATAAGACTAAATGAGGAAATGTATAGAAAATTTTTTAAAAAAAGTTATAATAATTATAAAATTTGAAAATAGAAAAAGAAATAGCTTTTACTGGCTTCATTATATATAAATCAGGCCCTATTAATATTATTGGGTTGGAAAACATCCAACATTATTACGAAGGAAAGAACTGGCAAGCAAACAAACAAACAAACAAAATATCACTCAAGAGATTAAACTAACAAAAATTTAAAAAAAAAGAAAGTCAAAGGGTTGGAAATTCATCCTTAAGGACACAAGGATCGAATGAAAAAAACTTATACTTTCTCGATTACATTTCCAAGTGTTCCTTCTTTCTTAGTAGGTCTTCATTAGAAATTAACATTTATGTCATATCTGTAAGACTGAATCCCAAGGTAGTTATTAAAAAGTAGCCTTGGCAAGAATATAGAAACATAGAGTAGGATCATGAGTTTTCTTTCAGCCTTGACCCTGAAGAGACTCATATATGGTGCTTCAAACATAACAATGAGGTGCATCTTTTACCATATACGAGTTCAAACTGCAGATCATCAGTAATTAACAAAAATTTCACCAATATTAGTATGAACATAAAAAGGCTTTTGTTACATAAAAAGAAGTTTGCTTGCACTCTGATTAACAACAACAAAAAAACTACAAATGAAAAATCATGCCACCGAATCAAGGAAGTCATGACTACCACATTTAAAAACAGTTTATAACATGTACCAACTTTATGGATGTGCACATGCCCTCATTTTTGAAAGAAAAGCCCATTCTAGAAACAAGTAAGTACAAACACAGATGAAACTTTGAATTTTTTGAAACATTTTAAAATGTGCCATATCTTTCTTGAAAAATTAATAAAATAGTCTTCACCAAAGTACATTTAAAGCCATATAATCAATGGTACATACAAGAGCAATTAACTGTGCTAACCCACAAAGATATTGGTGGAGTTTTAAGTGCTGCTGAAAAAGAAAACATACTACATAGCCAATATATTACTTATTATTAAGTTCTTGCATTAAATCATTAAAAATGAAACTGAAGCTTGTTTTCTAAAGTCAAAATTTATGTTTTAATTAAGAGATTAAATTCAAATTAGCAAAAGCCATTAAGATTTGTTATTAATTAAATAACCTACTAATAAACATAGGTAAATACTTTATTCATTTGATAACTATTAATATTTACTGGTTACCTAAGTGTCAGGCACTCTTACTCTATGAGTTTGGGAGATATCGGTGAACAAAATTAGACAAGGAAACCCTGTTCTTATAGAGCGTACATTCTAGCACTCAACTTTCTTTTCTCCCCTTGGCTCCATATATTTTTACATCAAAAACACTGGGCGTGGGGAGATATTGGCCCTCTCTTCACAATTGCATAAACAGCTAAGACTGTCTTTCACCAATTCTCTGAAAAATCATCACAGCAGCCACACTTTTAAGCTATGGAACAATATGCCCTGGCTGGTGTGGCTCAGTGGATTGAGAGCCGGCCTGTGAACCAAAGGGTCACCGGTTCCATTCCCGGTCAGGGCATAGGCCTGGGTTGCGGGCCAGGTCCCCAGTTGGGGGCACACCAGAGGCAACCACATTGTTTCCCTTCCTCATTTTCCCTCCCTTTTCCTCTCTCTAAAAATAAATAAAAAATAAAACCTCTTAAAAATAAGAAAAAAATAAACTATGGAGTAGTAAATATAATTTCCTTCTCAATCCATCATAGTCCAACTATAAATAGGACTTCAGCTTCCTCATGCCACTGTGATTCTTAAGTTACTAGCGCTATCAGAGCTCATAATCTCATAATAATTTTAGAATGTCAACAATCATAAAGTTTTGCCTTCTAAGTAAACAAAATTTACTTTTTAACTTTATTAATAAAATGAAAACTAAAAGTTGTTATTAAACCAAAACTAAAGTTCACATCTTCTCAGAGTTGCCATGTCAAAGTGGCATGAGCTTTTTAATCCAGTACCTAATTTTTTGGCAATGGCATAAGCTTCGTCTGGGGACTTGGCCACGTGTCCCTTGGGAATGGCGACTCCCGCTTCTTGCAGCAGCTCCATGCTCATGTACTCGTGTAGGGAAAGGTTCCTCTGCTGCTGCTGCTGCACTTGGAGTCCATGGCTGTTGAACAGTCCAGAGCTTCCCAGAACCTAAAGAAATTGGGGATATATTTACATATGATAGTCATTCTTATTAAAAACACCTTCTTTGTTCCTTTTTTAAAAATTTTATTGATTATGCTATTACAGTTGTCCCAATTTTTCCCCCTTTGCCCCCCTCCACTCCCTCAGGCAGTCCCCACAACTTGTCCATGTCCATGGGTCACGCACATAAGTTCTTTGGCTATTCTGTTTCCTATGCTGTACTTTACACATCCCCATGATTATTCTGTAACTACCAATTATTACTTTTCTTATAAATATACATATATTTTATTGATTATGCTATTACAGTTGTCCCATTTTTTTATCCCCTTTCTCCCCCTCTGCACCGCCCCCTAACCAGCGTGCCCCCCGCCTTAGTTCATGTCCACAGGTTGTACATATAAGATCTTTGGCTTCGCCATTTCCTAGACTATTCTTAACTTCCCCCTGTCTATTTTGTACCTACTAATTACGCTTCTTAGTCCCTGCACTTTTCTCCCATTTCCCCCCTTCCCCCTCCCCTCTGATCTCCATTTCTGTGATTCTGTTCCTGTTCTAGTTGTTTGCTTAGTTTGTTTTTCTTTTAGGTTCAGGTGTTGATAATTGTGAGTTCGTTGTCATTTTACTGTTCATAGTTTTTGATCTTCTTTTACTTAGATAGGCCCCATTACCATTTCACGTAATAAGGGCTGGTGATGATTAACTCATTTAACTTGACCTTGTCTGGGAAGCACTCTATCTGCCCTTCCATTCTAAAGGAGAGCTCTGCTGGGTAGAGGAATCTTGGATGCAGGTCCTTGACTTTCAGGACTTTGAATACTTCTTTCCAGCCCCTCTTCCCCGCACGGTTTCTTTGGAGAAATCAGCTGATTGTCTTATGAGAACTCCTTTGTAGGTAACTGTCTCCTTTTCTCTTGCTGCTTTTAAGATTCTCTCCTTATCTTTAATTTGGGTAACGTACTTATGATGTGCCTTAGTTGTGTGCTTCTTTGGGTCCAATTTCTTTGGGACTCTCTGAGCTTCCTGGATCTCCTGGAAGTCTATTTCTTCGCCAGAATGGGGAAGTTCTCCTTCATTATTTTTTCAAGTAAGTTTTCAATTTCTTGCCCTTCCTCCTCTCCTTCTGGCACTCCTATGATTTGGATGTTGGGATGTTTAAAGTTGACCCAGAAGTTCCTAAGCCTCTCCTCATTTTTTTGAACTCTTATTCCTTCATTCTGTTCTGCCTGAATGTTTATTTCTTCCTTCTGCTCCAAATTGTTGCTTTGAGTCCCGGTTTCCTTCCCTTTACTGTTGGTTCCCTGTATATTTTTCCTTCATTCGCTTTGCATAGCCTTCACTTTTTCCTCCACTTTGCGACCATACTCAATCATTTCTGCGAGCATGCTGATTACCAGAATCTTGAACTGTGCATCTGATAGATTGCCTATCTCTTTGTCACTTAGTTCTATTTTTGGGGCTTTGATCTGTTCTTTCATTTGGGCCACGTTTCTTTGTCAGAGTGCACGCTACATTGCAAGGGAGGGAGCCGTAGGTATCTGCCAAGGCAGGGCAACCCAGGTTGCTGTGTTGTGACTCTGTTTGTGGGGGAGGGGTCCGAGAGGGAACAATGCCACTTACTTGGCTCTTGCCAGCTTTCAGTCACTTCCCCCGCTACCCACAAGCGAATCGGGCCCTTCTAACACTGATTCCTGGGTGGGTGGGTTTGTGAATGTTCTAGGACCCTGTGGGTCTCTCCAACAAACTCTCCTGCGAGGCTGGGAGTTTCTCCCACTGCCGCAAGCCCCACAGGCTTTTTACCTCCAGAGGGTTTGAGGCTTTCTTTTCCTGCACTGGACCTGGATTGTGCGGTCTGTCTCGCTCCCTGGCTGTTCCTCCAGGTTTATCGACACTCAAATGTGGGACTGCCCAGACCACCAGCTACTGCCTCGCCCACCTGGTCCTCTCTGCACCTTCTACCGGTCTGGGTGAATGTTTCCTCTTTAGCTTCCTGGTTGTCGGACTTCCATTCAATTTGATTTTCCGGCAGTTCTGGTTATTTTTTGTTTTTAAATGTGTTGTTGTCTTTCTTTTGGTTGTGGGAGGAGGCAAAGTGTATCTACCCATGCCTCCATCTTGGCCAGAGTCCTCAAAATACTTTGTTTCTATAGAGTAGTTGGTTCTTCATAACTGTAATAAACCTATTAGGCTCAATAAAAAGTAACATTCACAGTTCCTAAATTACAACATAAAACTAAAAGCTAATCTGCCACATAAATATCAAATGTTACCCTTGCAGTTTTACCTATTTCCTCATCATTTCTTTTGATTCCTCCTCCTATTTCCTTATCTTTAATTTGAGCTTTACTACCTTATCTCAAATGAGCTACAGAGCATTTCTACCACAAGGCCAAATTCAGCAGATCTTATCTTTCCCAACAAACTAAAAATCCTTCCCACTCTCTGCTCTCCACCACTCCCCCACAAACTGCCTGGGAGTAGGCGTGTGAAAACCAAATAATCTGGCCCCATTACTCTTTCATCCGAGCCAGCCTCCGAAGCCTGCACACGACGTTGCCGTCACCACCCCAGCTGCCCGGAGTGCGGGCTACGGCAGCCCTCAGCGGAGTCCTGTCGCTGGAACATCCTCGCCCAAAGCCATGCCTCCTTCACACTGCCAGCCTGCATCCCATCGCTGGTCCATGGGGACTCAGGGAGGGGTGGGAAGGTCTGGTGCCTCGCCCCAGTTGTGACAACTCAGATTGGCGGGGCCGCAGATCTCCCACAGGGCCAGCAGAGGCCCCTGCCGCCGCGCTGCAGTCGAGCTTCCTCCCTCCTCTTCGCTCCCCCAAGGGCGCTGGCCCCAGTCCACCTCCCTGCAGATTTCCCCCGTGAGGCTCTTTTTCGGGACGGTGATCGGCCTTGTCCTCTTTCAGGCGCTCCTCCTAAGTAATCCCCTTCCCGGGCACAGCAGCCCCCCCTTCTCCATGGCGGTGTCGCGCTCTGCCGTGTCAGGGAGAAACTAAGAGGGCAAGCTCAGTCTGAACGTATTGTGGCGAATTCCAGAAATAAACAATCCGTTCAGTGTTAAACTGCTCCCCACGCGGAGCAGCAGGATGCAATCCCATGCTGTCCCGCTCCATCCAGCCTGGGGCGAGAATCACCCCTTGTGGGGAACGTCCACACTGTCCGCACTGCCCGCCTGCTGGTCACTCAGCAGCCGCCTTGGTTGGCGGGTCGACTGTCATGGTATCGCAGCACTTGTGTTCCGGCCACCCTTATTTTACCTAGCAATGGCCCAAACCGCTCCTAACTGCTCGTAAGTATAGTATGATCATTGTTCTACTACAGTTAATCTTACTGTGCCTATGTTATAAATTAACTTTATTTCAGGAATGTGTGTATAGGGAAAAACAATACATCTAAGGGTTTGGTGCTATCTGTGCTTTCAGGCATCCACCGAGAGTCTTTGAATGTATCCCCACGGAGAAGGGGAGACTTCTGTGTATTTGTATGGTTTCTTTCAAATACTTACATTTACAGAGAATTAGGAGTACACATAGGATACTGCTGATAGCTTTTATACCGTCATCTTAAATCTTAAGTATTTTGATAATCCCTTCCTACCAAATTCAATGTGTGACCTTGAAAAAGTTTCCTAGGACCCTGCACTTCCAGGTCCTCATCTACAAAAGCAAGGGGAGAGACTACCAAGGTCCTTTCAAGCTCTAAAGCCACTTTACTTGATGTGAGGGTAGAAGAAGGAGACATAAAGGCTTACAAAGTAATTTCCACAAGGATGATGATTATGATTACGATGAAATCACATTCTAAAAACTAGACAGTGCCCTTTACAATTCATACGGTGCGAGTCCTACTAGAGAGCAAAGTCGCGAAAATCACCACCTCTAGGTTGAAAGTAGGAACCGCTTTTAAAAGAAAAAACAATGGTCAAAGTGAACTCCTTTACGGCCCGTCTGAGGAGTTACTTCTTACAAAGCCAACCACGCCCTTCCACAGGTTTCAATGTATCAATGTTGAAAAGAATCGGCCCACTCTCACATCCTGGAAAAAACTGTAGAGCAGATTCAAGCGCGCAAGCTTTGGAGCCAAACAGTTCTGGAATTACACCTAAGCTCTGACCTTACCTACCTAGTTCTGGAATTACACCTAAGCCCTGACTGTACCTATTCCCCGTCCATCCCCAATTACTCGATCTCGTGGCAACAGCTTCCTCATTGGTGGCGCGGATGCGAAGGCCTCCCTTTGCAGCTGCTGAAAAGCCTGGGAAGAGACTCCACGCAAAATGCTTAGCACATCCCAGGCACACGGAAACACGCAAAACACCAAACCAAACCAAACCAAACCTGTGGCCATGACGCTATCGTCTGCCCCAAAATGAAGGGACCCAAAAGATTACGTTCTCACTTCCCCAGCGGGTAGCCTGGCAAACATCATCTTACTGCCGACACGATGGCAAAGACACAGCAGGACACGACGGCTCAGGGGAGGGGGGGAGGGAAGGAGCGAACTTCCCAGACTCGCCCGAGGAAAGCCCAGCCAGCACGCCCCGCGGGTCCCCACCTCCGTCCGACAGCTCCCCAGGAACAGCAAGTGCACTTGAAGGGCACGTCCCCGTCCCCAACGCGGGCCGCGAGGGCCGGGAAGAGCAGAAGGAGCCGCCCGACCCCCGCACCTGCCCTCGAACCCCACCCCGGCTCCCCGCCGCCCCCTCGAACCTGGGGGCGCAGCAGCAGCCAGGTTGCCAAGCTCCTCACGGATGAGGGCGGGAACCAAGCGACGCAGACAAGAGCCTGTTCGCAGTCCCGGGCGAGCCGCCCGCAGAGCCGGCAGCCCTGTGTCAGCCAATGTCACCGACGGGGAGTGACCCTGAGCTGGGCCTCGGAGCCCTCCCCACCTGTCCCACCGGAGCCGACTCTCCTGCCTCGCCCCTCCTCCCCCCGGCCCTCCCAGCAAGAGCAGGCCGGGCTCCGTACCTGAGCGGCGGCCCCCAGCGCCCCCCGGGGCGGGCGGCTCCTCAGGGGAGCGGCGGCCAGCAGCCGGCTGCAGAATATGGAGGCCGCCATTTCTGCGTCCGACCCGACCCCTCGGCGCCTGCGCAGGCGCGGCGAGGCGGCGCCCGCGACGCAGCTGCTCGGGACGCGCGGCGGGCGGGGCCGGCGGTTAACCCGGCTGGTGCGGATCGCCCTGCAAGGGGCAAGTGCAGAAACTGCTTGGCTCAGGGGAAGCAGGACTAGGCGAACTTTGATCTCTGGAACTGGGCAACGCAGCCTCGATATCCTGCGGCCAGAGGGCACCTGAACGTTTCCTAGTGAAAGGTAATGGAAGGACAACCAGCACCTCCACCTGTGTGATCTTAGCTGAGTCTCAGTTGCTTCATCTGTAAGATGAGGTGCATTCAAAGAACAAGTACTGAATCCCGGCGAGGTGGCTCAGGTGATTGGCGCATCTTCCCAAGAGCTGAGGTTGTGGGTGTGATCCCTGGTCAGGCCACGTACAAGAATCAACCAATGAATGCATAGAGAAGTGGAACAATAAATCCATGTTTTCCTCTCTGTTTTTTCTCTGAGGCAGCAAAAGTAACTAATACACAAGGACAGGGAAGGAATTTGAATGCAAGCCTCTGTTCAAAGCCCCTGTTCCTTCTACAAAGCTTTTGTTCCTCCCTAGGATGAAAGAGGAATTTTGGCAAGTCAGGTACTCTATTCATTCAGGCAACATGCATTTAACAAATATTTACTGAGTGATTGGGCTAGCAAATGTCAGGTGCTCTACTATTTAGGTTCACTGATTTGGACAAGAAAATATCCTCTGTTATCAGAGCTTACAGAATCATGGATAGAGGCAAAGAAACAAATAATAAATGAACAAAGAATTTATTTTTAAGTGTGGTAAGAGATAAAAAGAAAACCAACATAATCATATAGAATAAACTTGTAGGATGGAAGAAAAAAAGGGATTAGGGCAAGGGTTAAAGTTTATGTAGAATTGGCAGGGGAGCAAGGAAGTCCTTTCTAATGAAATTGTGCTAGATCAGTTCCCCAGGAAGTAGAGTCTGAGTTAGGGGTGCAAAAGGTTTATCAGAGAGTAATACTTCCTTAGAAAAAGTGAGAGAGAAATATCGGGCAGGGGTACCATCAAGCGGATAACCTCACCAGAGGCCACGATTGCTAGCCCAATAAGGAGCTCTGGGGCAAGACTGCCTGACAGATGAATTCTGTGTGGGGTGAAAATGACCTGCACCACTGACTCAAACAATTTATTGGCTGGGGGACACCATGAGAAGAATGTGACCTCAGTCCAAACACTTAGGGGAAGGACTTGAAGGCACTTACAGCTGGTCAATGTTGGCTAACCACACTCTTCCCAACTGGGCAGTGAGTGACTCCTTTCTTTCTCTCTTTCATATATATATATATATATATATATATATATATATATACATACACCAACATATATAAAATATACATAAAACTAAATATATCATTCAATATTTGTCTTTCCATGTCTGGCTTCTTTCACTTAGCAAAATGTCCTCAAGTTTCATCCATTATATGATGTCAAAATTCCATTCCTTTTTAAGGCTGAATAATATTGTATGCATATGCCATATTTTGCTTATTCATCCATCCATACCTGCGGAAAAACTGCTAAGATTCTGATGACTTAGTTTGGGAAATAATCGATCATTTTTATATTACATTCTTTTGGTCAAGAATGTTACTAAGGCTAACCCAGTTTCAAAGGAAAGATTAAATTCCATTTCTCAACGGAAGGAGGAGCAAATTTGGCCAATATGACCTGTAATCTACCACAGGCTGATACCTGTGTGATATATTCATTTTGGAGGGACAAAATTAGCCTTTTTATTAAAGAAATGCAAGGAGACCAATATACTATTCAGTTTCTAACATTCAAAACAGGGTTATGGCATAAGGCAATATGCTTGCAGGTCAGACCTTTATGTCTTTCTTAAGAATATGAAGGACTAGGGCTAGACTGTAAGTTACAGATTTTAAAGAATGGAAGGGGGCAACCTTTTCCTTCCTGTCCCTTAGGGAGAGCTGCGCGTGAAATGTCAGTTTTTCTTCCCTGTGACCCTCAGCCTGGAGGAGGAAGGTTCCTAAGCTGAGTGTGGGCAATGCTGAAAGCAGAGGTGGCTCCTTTGGGCCGTCCCAGCCTCATCACCCTTCCCTCTGAGAGGGGGTTGCTTTGAAGGTCCCCTGAACCAGTACACACGTGGTGACAAGGTATGGTCCGATGGGGGGTGGGCGTTCTCTGCCACCCTTGGTTCTTACATGTGGGCTCCCAACGCCTCACCTGCCTGGTCCCTGGGCACCAATGAATTCAAGGAAACTGTCTTCCCAAAGTGTGACGAAGAGCTCAACTGCTGCAGGGCGCGGGGGCTCCCGGATCTGAGGGCCGCTGTCCAGGGCCAGCTGAGGTGGAGCGAGGGCTCTGATCCTGCAGAGCCCATCCCAGGGTTGTCACGGAAGGGGGCAAACAAAATGAGTCAGCACAAAGAATTTCTCTGTTTGCCAGGAGAGGGGAAAGGGCTCTTCTCTTTAGGGGAGAAGCCCCGAGTGCCCCCACCCCCACGTCCAAAGGCTTTCATTGAGAACCATGTGCACAGGGGCATACGACAAAGTTCATCAATCAATGTCAAAAGTCTGTTCACAGAAAATAGAGATCATAGATAGCAACTGAAGGAACACAGGAGATCTGCCTCAGGTCAGGGTCTATGAATAACGTAAACCTCCTTCCCGGTATGAGCCAGTCATCGCTTTTGAGGGAAGAACAAAGCAGGCTTAGGGGAACTTATTTCTAGGCCTGATTATTCCCCGGGAACCACCTGATCCAGTTGAGGGCTGTGCCTGCCTTTGGTTCTGTTTCAAGCCTGAGCCAAGCAGGCGGGGCAGAGCCACCAAGAGATAAGGAGACTTCTTTCAGATGGAACGAGGACTCCGGCCGTGTCCGAGCCGAGCCGAGGGGTGCGGGCCTTTCTGCCCTCTCTCCGTGTCCCCCCAAGTCCTTGTCCTGCTGCGCATACCGGCCAATATCTGTCTTAGGTCGTCTCTCCTCGTGAGAGAACTTCCCCATCATCAACAACCGACCGTCACAGGGCCAAGCACGGGGATGGGAGGGAGGCAGGGCCGGCGCCCCGGCCAGGGGCACAGGTTTCATCTCCTCAGCGGCCTGTTTTCCCAAGGCCTCCTTGGTTATTTCCAGCCTTGGGGCCCTCTCGCCTGTCAGCAGGCTACAGTCCCTGAAACCAGGTGGATGGTTTCCAACACTCAACCTCACACATCTGAAGATCTTAGGCGAAAAATAGGGAGGGGGAAGCTGACTAGCAGGCGAGCCAGCTGAACCACGACAGACTGAATGTGATTTAATGGTTCTAAAGTACGAGACTAGACTGTCTGAATCGGGCTGAATGTTGAATGAATTCTTCACAGACCCATCTCCCAACTAGTGACAGAGTTTTGTGAGAAAAATCAGACTTCTTAAAAGTAAAGAGTAAAAGAAAAAAGAGAAAAAATATTTATTTATTTATTTGCACATCTTAATTGCCCTTTAAGCTAAATTTTTTACCCTGCTATAATACGTACCATACCATACTAAATAAAACCACAGGTAGGTTCCTGAGTTTCACACAGCTTCAAATATCAAACTCAGGAACAGGATGGAAAGAAAGAAAGAGAAACTAGGTGAGTTCAAGCCAAAGGCTTGAGTGTGGAATAAGAACTAAGCACACCCAATTGGCACAGGGCTGCCAAGAGCAGCGTGGGGTGAAGGAAGGAATCCAGCTATCGTGGCTCTTTTCCAAACCTGGCTCCTGAGGAGGTGAGGAAGGAAAGAGAAATTAGACGGCATCTACATTAACTGTATCATTCCATCTTACAACCTACGACTATTAGGATTCTTTTAAGGAGGGTGAAGGGCAGGCATGCTTCCTAACTCATTTCTAGGCCTGGTCTTAGCTTTAGTGTAAACGGTGAAGTAGTAGCAGACAACCTTAGGGAAAAAGCTGACACAATAATAATAAATATATAGAAGGGAGATGGAAAATAAACAATAAATCACCACTAAAATAAGGCTGTCTTGGAGCCAGACGAAGTAGGCAGTTTTGAGGGAGCTGGTGCCCTGCAGGCTGAGTGGGCAACCGTCCTGGGTACATGGGGCGGGGGGGATGGTGCTGTTGGTAAGGACCTGGGCCTGGGTAGGGAGGGGCCCCCATGCCTGCTACCCTACCCTTCAGCTCGGAATCTGGATAAACTAGGAAGGAGAAGCGACAGTAAGGGACTCTGTCTGCTTCAAATGCTGCAATAACTAGCGGTCTATCCTGTTCCACTAGCCGGGAACCCTGCAAGGGGAAAATCTGAATTGTGGACTCTCCAATTAGAGTTTGTAACAGCTGACTGGGCCAATTCATACTTTTCCCGCAGGATGCATAAACGTCATCTTGGTGCCTGTTTCCTTTCATATACACTCGTATTTCATGTGGATCATGGATCATGTTACGTTTTTACATGCAGCATAAAAACTTGGGGGAAATTTGTTTTCTAGCGTGCTGAAGTACACTGAAACTATTTTATTATGCTCATTATAAGAGAAGCTTTCATTTAAGTCTTCATTTTTCGGGCACTTGTCTTAATCACTATTCTGACTACAGTGGACACGGAGATCAAAGGCAGGCTCCCCAACCTCCGTGTTGCTCTTTGTTCTTTGTTCCTTTAATGTAAGAGCAGACCCGGGCCTCCTCCAACTCTCTGAGGCACAGTTAAGGCTTGGCCATAACACATAACCAGACTCTATTGAAGGCTTCGGGGAGTAAAATGAAATTACAGTGCAAAGAAGAAAAACTTTAAACTGGCTACTGAACGTGAATTCTGAATGTCATAGGCGGACCTTCCTTACCCACCCATTCCAGCCCCTGACATCCTACTGTTTCGGGAGGAGCCTCCTCTCCTTAACAGGAATGTCCGGGACCACGAACACCACAAGCTCCTCCAGAGCTCAGGCTCCCCAGACCCTCCAAGGCCACATGAGAGGAGGAGCTTGCTTCCCCCTAAGTCCAGCCTCCCAAGAAACGTCAGAGTCCACAAAGATACAACTCCACCCACAAGGAGGACAACTTTTGACAGCTTAGCTTTGCACTCTCTTGAACCACTCCACTGCTGAAGTGCATCTTGACGTTTTCTTTCTGCAAGTGCACATTGACCTTTTTAAATTTTGCTTCATTTTAAAGCCAGGTTTATTGAGGTTTACCATACACAGAGTAAAACTCACCCATTTTAGCGCACAGTTCTTTGAATTTTGAAATAGGTCACTACGTCACCATTATTGCAATCGAGAGGCAGAGCAGTTCCTTCACCCCGAAAATCCCTCAAGTCCTTTCATAGTGAAACTTCAGCCCCAGAAAATACTGCCCTGTTTTCTGTGTCTAAGTTTTTCCTATTCCATAATGTCAAATAAATGGAATCATACAGCAGTCTTTTATACCTTGTTTCTTTCACTTAGCAGAATGAAACAGATTAATCCATGAATAAAAAGTTATTTCTTCCTTTCCAGCTTTACTATCTTTATTGATTTTTCTTGATTTTATTGGTTGCACAAACTAGACCCTCCAGAAATACGACTAAAAGTTCTGAGAGCAGGTATCCTTGCTCCTCTCAAATCTTAGTCTTCCTCCACTGTATTAGTTTGCTAGAGCTGCCATAACAAAGCACTGCAACATTTTTTTCCTTCAATGTTGGAGTCTAAAGTCTAAGATCAAAGTGTCTTAGATCAAAGGACTGGTTTTTTCTGAGGCCTCCCTCCTTGGCTTGCAGTTGGCTGTCCCCCCGCCCCCCGGCCGTGCCCCCCCCCCCCCCCCCGCCCCCTCCCCCATGTCTTCACATGGTTCCTCTCAGTGTCTGTCCTAACCTCCTCCTCTTCAAGGAAACCAGTCGCACAGGATTCAGGATTCCGATCCACCCTAACAACCTCATTTTAATTTAATTACCTCTTTGTAGATCCTATCTATGAAAACAGTCACATTATACTTCAACATATGAATTTGGGGCAGGGTGTGATTCAGCCCATAACAATAATATAATGTCAACTGTAGACCTTCAAAGATGCCCTATATCAGGTTGTTGAAATCCCCTTTTATTGCTAGTTTGCTTCAAGTTTGTTTTGTTTTTTTTAATCATAGATTGAGTACTGAAATTTGTAAATTTCTTCCTGCATCTATTAGGATGATTATATGTGCTTTCTTTTTCCATCTGTTAATATGGTAAGTTACACTGGTCCAATTTTCAAATTTTAAACCAAACTTGTATTTCTGGGAATAAAGACAAATGCTATAACAGACCTTAATTAACCTTCATTTACTATAAAATGCAGAATAGACATATCTTTTTTTAATATGTAAACAAGTATCACAAATAACAGTTCAAAGATTTAAAAGTAGTTGGAAAGAGAACTAGAGGGTAAGATTGCTCTTTTTGCCATTCTTTTTTGTGCCATTCGTTTGACCTTTGTAAATTTTGTGCACATTATTTTGGTAGAAATAAAACAATTTATGTTAATCTTTTAAAAAACTAAATCCTCCCCATCCAGCGGAAGAATTTTAGTTTAAGTTCAGTTCTGATTCTGCTGGGATTTTGTGTTGGTTCAAGGTGTGCCAACTGGAACAGTGTCTGTTTTTTACCCCAGAATAGGTTACAAACTCCCAGAACAATTTATTGTTTAGCCCTATTTTCCCCCACGATTTGTGAATAGTGTTGTTGGTATTAGGGTGTTTCTACAGTGTCCTTATCATGGTACCACACTGATTTGCGCTCGCAGAATGAGTTCGATGGAGATCAAAGAAAAAATAGGATGTGTAAAGGCTCAGGTTCTTATACACAGGTGGCTGGTGAATGCATCGTTTGGAGGAATCTGCGAGTAAAGAAACGTTCAAAGCGCAACAGTGAGTGAGTGACGTTAGAAAAAACGAAGCCCTTGGCACCCAGTCCTTTCGGGAGCAATGACCACGCTCTGCAAGCTGAAACCCCTAGATGCAACTGACACTCGAAGCACCGAAGGCCAGCCGCAGAGGCCCGCCCAGCCGTGCCGGCTCGGGGCAGGATTGGTGGTGGCTCTGGGGGCGGGGCTAACGCCACTCACCGCAGCGCCGGCTCAGAACGGGATTGGTGGCGGCCCTGGGGGCGGGGCTAATGTCTCAGAGCGGCAGCTCCCCGACTCCCGGAGCGCGATGACCGCCAACGCAGAGCCGCGCGCGCGGCGACCCGGAGTTGGGGTGGGAGTAGTGGTGACTAGCTGCAGGCATCCTCGTTGCGTCCTCCTGGGAAAGAGGAAAGGGTCGTTCGGAGCTGGCAGTTTCCAACTTCCTGGGGGTCATTTGGAGTTCGGGTAAGCAGCCTCCCCAGGCCGAGCAGGGAAAAGCGGAACGCGCCCGGCAGAACGAGCACGTGCGCGCGTCCGTGCGTGCGGGCGCGACGCCGCGTCCTTTCTCGCGCCCTCTGTGGCTTTTTTCGGGGGCCCCGGGCGACACGGGGCGATCAGCGGGACCACGGTGAAAAGCTGTCCCGTTGCCTACTCTGTCCTTGTATTTCTGCGTCTGCTTTGCCGCGGCAGAGTTGATTTGTGAGACTTGTTTTTCTTAAAGTGCTTAAACAGAAAAGACGCAAAGGGGGTGTTTGTAAACCTCGGGCAGCCCAGCGTGGTCAATTGGATCGGTTTCCTGGTGATTTAAACCTACACAGGTGTACTTATAATTCCTGTTCGTTTAGGTCCGGTTGCTGGCTAATGAAACTCCTTGGGCCTCAGTTTCCCTATCTTTGAAATGGGGAAGGAGAACGACGTATTCTCGGAAGTCCCTCTGTGCTTCGGCATTCTGTGATTGGATGATACATGATCAGACTGACGAAGAAAGTTGGACAGTTCAGAGGCAGTTCTGCCTGGGATTGTGCCAAAAGGTGCCTTCCGAAGTGAAAATAAGGTTCAAGTTAATAGCAGACAAACGGCCTCTCAAACATTTAGACCCAGTGTTTGTTTTCCCTTTAGTATAAAAAGTTCCAAACATATATAAAGACAGAGAAAATAGTGAGTCCTTCTGTACCTGTCACTCAGCTTGTTCTTGTCTCATCTTTACTGCTATCCCCAACAGACACAACCCTTGTTTTCTGGACCATTGCAAAGGAAATCGCAGACATCCTATTATACCACCCCGAAATAGTTAAGTGTGTGTCTGTAAGAAACTTAAAAACACAACCACACTGCTATTTTCACACCTAGCAAAGTAATTCTTTAATGTCATATCTAGTCTGTGCCGTTTTCCCCAACTGTCTTGAAAATGTCTTTTTGCTGTTTTGTACCAATGGAGAGCAGGAAGGGCGCATATTGTATGTGATTAATACAGTTTTTAAATCTCTAACCCTCCCTCCCCCTTTCCCCAGGCTATGTCCCCAGGCTGTGCCCACCTAGTTCTTAGAAGGTGGTAGTTAGAAGTAAGGGTTGATCCTAGTGCCTTTTAATCAGACTTTGTTCTTCATAAACTATGGAATTCTTGCAATCTTTTAGCACATGGAATTTTTGAAACAGTCTTCAGAATTTTATTTTTTAATTTTTAAAAATCAATATATTTTTACATAGATTTTAGAGAGAGAGAGGAAGGGGGGTGAGAGGGAGAGAAACACTGACTTATTGTATCACTTATTGATGCATTCATTGGTTGCTTCTTGTGTGTGCTCTCCTGACTGGGGATTGAACCCACAGCCTTGGCGTATTGGGAGGGTGCTCTAACCAACTGAGCTCCCCAAAAGCGTAAGGTAAGGTTATCATTTTCAGGGATTTAAGACAAGTCAGCAGTTAATAAATATCTAGGTTAAGAAGCAAATTGCACACACAGGCACACTATGTTAGTTGGTCAGTTGTCAGTGGGCATGAGCCAAATTTACAAACTAAGCACCACTCTACCTAGTGTGTAATTGCTAGAGCAGTGGCTAGAGATAGCTATCTTAACAATAACACAAGATAATGTTGGAGTCTTGAGTAAATATCTACTGATAAGAGCCAACGTTGAACTTTAGTGAGCTTTTTACTAAGTGCTAGATATTAAGCTCTTCACCTGTAAGCTTTTACTTATCTGTATATAACTGGCCTACTGGGTGGACTAAATTTGATGGGAAACAAACAGGAAATGCTTTATTTTCTCCTTCCATCATCTTCAAGCATAATTTGCCTTTCCCATTTCTGCTGCTCCATGATGTTTCCTGCAAATTCTGTTGTTTTCCTGTCTCTTGATTATAAAAATAAGTCACATTTTGGCGTTTATGACCCACTTCTGAGCATTTACCTCTCCCCTGAGGTGGGGAGAGGGGGGTGGGCCATTGTCTCGCTCTTTCTCCACCTCCTCCTCCTCTCCCGGGTCTGGGCTGCTGCCTTCTACAGTGTGTTGGAGAAGGAGGGGCGGGGACAAACCGTTTCCAGGACTGTGCTGCTGTCATCGATCCACGGGTGCCTTCTGGGAGCAGGGTTGGCATGTGTGCTCGCCTTCTCCGGGTATGTTTGTTGGCTGCCTGGAAGCCGTCCAGGGATTCCCGCGCTGCCCGGCGGCCTGCACAGGTGGCTGACCCATCCCGGCGCTGGCTCCCCTCCTCCCGCCCTCGCTTCAGTGTGCCCCCCCACCCCCGCACTTTCTTTCTGCCAGGGCCCCCCCCCAGTCTGCCTGGCCCAAAAGAAACTCCCAGTGGGAATAATGCTTTTGCTGCTGCCCTTTTTCCTTGCTCAACCATGTGGGCAGCCCCGGCCAGTCTCCTTCCCTCCAAAGTCCCAAGTGGGGATAAGCACCAGCCTCGACGTTCACAACCCTGTGGGGGGGGCGCCTGTATCCGAGAGATACACGCCCTTACGAAACATGCGTTATAACCAAACTGATGGCATAAACGTTATAGCTTAACATTAGTCACATCCAAGTGCGCAGCCAGACAGGACCTTGAACCTATGCACCAATATATGTAACATTTAAGAAAAGAGTTTGTATCTCTTAGATCAGCCTCAGGGACAAGCATCCCTGCACACCAAGGGACACATTCCAGACTTAGCCTCCCACCGCCTCCACTCTGACGCATTGGCGTGGGCCTAGAGTTTGCGTGCCTCGTCACCCGTGTCCTCAGCAGGGCAGTGGCACAGGCGGCCTCTCCTTCCTGGGAGTCACAGCCCGCCTCCAGGGCTGCCTCTCCCGGGCGCCCCTCGCCCGGTTCGGGGCACAGCTGGCCCCGCATCAGGAGAAAGGGGAACGTGCCTGCCCGGCGGAGCACTCTCAGCTTGCCTCCTTGCCTCCCCAAGATCTCCTGACCTTCTGTGCGGACTGGGTGGGGGCGCTCTGGCCTTCCTTAGCGCACCTGCCAGTTCTCGTGGCACCCGTTTGCCCTGCTGTCCGCTTGGGGATGAGGAGGAATTGGTCTCAGTTTGAAGTCTGAGACCACAGGAAAAGACATAGTCCCCCTCTTGATATACTTACAACAACTCCATGAGACACTAACATTATTCTCTTTTTACTGATCCATGGTAGAGAGGAATGCACTTCCAACTCAAACCCAGGTCTGGCCGACTTCAAAGCCTGGGCTCTTACTAACACACCGAGCGGCCTCCTGGTTGCAAACGGCCTCCCGGCCTCGGAACTGGCACTGAACCGGCTAAAGGATCCCACTTTATCTTCACATAACTCGATGCGGGACACACAGAATGTTCAAGGCAGGGTTTGAATTACGGTTTTGAAGTATGAACCAATTACAGTTCTTTTTGCCGTCCACTAGAAATTTCTAGCCAAGAACTCTGGCAAAGAAATAAATTAAATAAATGGAATGGAATCCAATAGTGTGTTTCTGTTTTCCAGGGAAAGCTGGGAAGAATGCGCTCAGAGGGAAACCTGGGAAGAAGCAGCTCTTCGCCTGAAAAACATTCACTTTGCCTCGGTTGTGAATTCTTTCGTCGAGAAAGAGAATTACCATTACGTCACTATATTAATGAAAGGAGAGGTGGACATGACTTATGACTCAGAACCAAAGAATGTAGAGCCTGAAAAAAATGAAAGTAAGAGAATTATCTATAATGGTGCATTTTTTTAAAGGAGAGTCTGTCACCTGAAGGAGGGTTACGTCTCCCTGTAGGGAGGAGAATTAGATTCTCTTCATACAGACATGTAAATATCTCTTTTCTCATCAGTAATAATAGTAACTATCTCACATGGGTGATTGTTAGTGGCAAATGAGTTACTACGTTTAAGAACCTAGTGAACACAGTAAGCAGTAAATGTTAGCCTTATTGTTAGTGTTCTTTTTTTTTCTGTACACTATGATTTTAAACAAAACATTTACTGTGCCTTCTTCCTGAGTTTTCTCACCTGTGCAAGAGAGGCAAGAACTGCCTTTTATAGAGAAGGGCTAGCCTGACAAAACCATTGTCTGCTACCCTCTGTGTGGAATCTAGTGGTCTGAAAGCTTTAATGGCAATAACTGATATTTATTATTTACTCCACATTAACCAGTGTTCTAAGCAAGGGCTTTGCATGTATCATCTCTCCTCAAATTTTGTAAATAGAAAAGGAACTAAAAAGAAAAATAGCAGATTTACCGAATAGGTTTTTCGCCATATGAAACTTGACTTCAAGTGACTTCATGTGCTGGACCTACCCTGTAAATATTTAATTTTGTTTCTAATATGGAAGATTCTTTGCATCAAACAAGCACTGTGTGCCAGACGCTGTTCTAGGCAGATACTAGAGAAGCAGTGGCCTGCGGAGTGAAGTCCCCGCCCTCCTGGACTTGACCTTTTAACAGGGCGAAAGGCAACAAATCAGCAGATGCTGTATGATAATAGTGATAAGGACACAGTGATAAGGACGAAGAAAACGCTGTGTAGGAGGTGGTGCCCGCGTGCTGGCTCAGCATGGTCAGGCGGGGCCTCGGAAGGGGCAGGTAGGCAGAGGCCTGCAGGAAGTGCTATTTATAGGATGAATGAATCATGTCTTAACTGTTTCCGAGATGGGTGCAATCGAAAGAACAGAAGGGCGTGTTCTAACCAAAGGCCTCTTGAGTCAAACAAATGTTTTAGATAAAATAACCACTTGGAATCCCCTAACATGAACTCACAAAGAGTGAGCTGAGCTGTTTTACTCATAACACTTCGGACACCGAATGTGTGGGTTCTTCCCTCGTATCAACCAATTCTCCAACTCTGCAAAAACCCACCGGCTGGCCCATAATGCAGTTCACTTCGGACGCTGTCTCTGCAGTTACCGTCAGACACCAAACGCTGAGAGCTCAGCCACACGGGCCGCCCCCACTTCAAACCCTGGGCAGGAGCCCTGGCCTCCTGTAACTCTGACCCCGTAACTCTACATCGGGGGCCCCCACAGCCCCTTTGCCAGGTTCAACAATGTGCTGAAATGGCCCACAGAACTCAGAAAACTACTTCACTTACATGACCCGTATATTATAAAGGATGTGACTCCGGAACCGCCAAATGGAGGAGACGCATGGAGCAAGGGGTGGGGAAGGCGTAAGGAGCTTTTGTGCCCTCCCTGGACAGGCGGACCCCCCTCCCAGCATCTGGATGTGCTCGCCATCTTGGGAGCTCTCCAAGCTGAGTGTTGTAGGGTTTTCATGAAGGTTCCATCACGTAAGAACTTAGGATTGATCACATGGTTGTCCGTTGGAGGTTAACTCACTCTCAACTTCCCCTTCCTTCCCCAAAGGCGAGATTGGGGGTAGGGCTGAAAGTGCCCACTCTGTACGCCTGCCTTGGTCTTCCTGGTGACCAGCCCACATCCTGAAGCTGTCTCGGGGCTCCGGCCACCAGTCCCCCGCTTGGCATTGACTCAGGGACGGCTGAAAGGGGTGTTTTACGGGTAACAAGGATGCTTCTCTCATCCCTGTCACTCGGGACATCACCGCGGGTTCAGGGATGCAGCGTCTGTCGCATCTTCATCGGGTCCTGGATCCGGGTGTCCTGCTTCAGCTTACCGGTCAGCGCCTCCGTCCTCCGGCCGCCTGCCCCAACCACCTGACTAACCCTGGGGTCTTCCAGACACTTCTTTGCTAGGAGATGGGGTCAACTTTACAGACACCTTCCCCGAGACTCAGTTAATGCAGCATCTTGCAGTGCTTTGTTGGGCAATCTCCCCCTCCCGGCGCGTGCGTGCGTGCGTGCGTGCGTGCGTGTGTGTGTGTGTTCCCAGCTGCTGATCAGAGCGTGTGTGTGTGTGTGTGTGTGTGTGTGTTCCCAGCTGCTGATCAGCCCTTCCCGAACTTACTCCAATTTCATGGATTCTCTGTCCCCCGCCTTCCCAGAGGTGAAATGGCATACCTGTGTTTGAATAGGCAGAGGAGTTAATGGAAGAAACAGTACTCACACATAGGTATATTCATGGAGTCATAAAGAAACTTAGAACATGGGATGTACATCATGCCACAATATTTATATATTCACCTGTGAGGAGCATCTGTGCTTTCATGTTATTTACATTTAAATCATCAAAGAAAATACCACTCCCTAAACTCAAGCAGGGTGATGTTATAAGCCCCAAGGTTACTAGCACCAAATCCGAGTTGATTCCTCTAGGATTTCGTGTATTTTACAATAGACACTGTCGTATCTTTCTTCTTCAATAGATTTTTCCAAAATTGAGCCCCCTTGTATTTGTCTATGTTGTATCATGGCACAGAGTATTTTTTCTTGTCTTCTGTTACTGTTTTCAGAGATGGCAGGGAGCTCAGAAATGTTGCGATGTATGTTGTAGGTGAGGAAACTGGTAGACTTACATGCGGTGGAACCTCTAGTGTATCAAGTGCTGTGCATTTTGTTTATCCACGTGTTTAACTAAAAATTGAATCATACTAAATCTAGGTTTACCATAAAGTGGGCCTTGTAAACCTGACCCCATGTTCAAATAATGGCATGTTTTAAATGATCTCCATTCTCTTCTTAAGATCTTCATGCTAAAGGTGAAGTGGTTCGGATAGCCATCTAGAATGCATAGCATCGCTATGGCATTCCATCAGTAGCGAATTGTTTTTAAATATAACTCATTTTTTAAGTTTAATTTGTCAAAATAAATAACCTTTGTTTCCCTTTAACTAAATACATCGATGTGGTGTCTTTTCTTCTAGGTTGGGAGTGGGTTCCTTGGGAAGAATTTCCTCCCCTGGACCAGCTTTTCTGGGCGCTGCGGTGTCTGAAGGAACAAGGCTACGATCCGTTTAAGGAAGAGCTGGATCATCTGCGAGGCTACAAAGGAAACCATCTGTGGATGAACAAGATTACCTGATTTAAAAAAAAAAAAAAAAGACAAAATTAGGCCCAGAGAATGAAAATATGTTTCAAAACAACTCCATTTTACCTCAGAAGTTCCGTATCATTGCCAGTTTAAGTTTCTTAAAGCACCTACCACCCTTCCAGCCAGTATTTAATGAAAAATTTCCTGGAGTATGTTATGAATGGTATTCCAGACACAGAAAATGTGATAAATGGTGGTACTGTGATTAATCTTTCCATATTTCTCTGGTATTTACTGTGTAGTTTGTCTTCACCAGCTTTTGTGGCGTGCAGAATTTACCTGTTTCAGATAGAGATCCTAATTCAAATGCCAACACTGTATGCCTGTAGCAGAATATATTGTTGGTTCTCCTCTTGTTTTATGTAAGACAGGATTTTGGAGGATATCGCTGTATTGGATAGTCCTCGCCATTAGCGTGAACAGGACAGGTTATGAGGGTGTATTTCCTGGGCTTCTCAATGGGAACCTAAACCAAGGGACGTGAGAAAAACGTTGTAGGATCTGTCTTCTGTCGTCAGCAGGTAACCTCATTCTGGATTTTTCACTTAACCTCTGTGAGATCCAGCACCCTCACATGTGAAGTAAGGAGATTACAGAGCAGTGGTTCTCCCAGTGTGGTCTGGGGATGTCCTTCAGAGCTTCGGAGGATATGCAAGATCAAAGCTGTCTTGTTTTAAATCCTCGCCCAAGGATATGTTTGTGGATTTTGAGAGGAAGGGGGGAGGAGAGAGAGACATGGATATGAGAAATACTGACCGGTTGCCTCCCATACGCGGCCAGCCAGGGATGAACCCGCAGCCCAGGTGTGTGCCGGACAGGGAGTCCGACCCGCTTCAACGTCTGAGCCGCCCGGCCAGGGCTCCGAGCTGCCGACACTGAGATGTGGCTGCCTCTTCATTCTCCTCCTCTTACCAGTGCAGGGGTGTTTTCCCGGCGCTACGTGACACGTGGTGTTTTAACAGAGTGAATGTGAATGCAGACGTGAGAATCCAGCCCTCTCCTATCAAACCAGACATTAATTTGTAAAAATGTAAGAGCGCGACACTCTTCTGTTTTGTGACATCATTTTTCGTTACATTTATGTTGTCATGAGTTTTATTTGTAAATGAATAAATAAAAAGTTCTTAGTATTTCTGTTTTAGTTCCTAACATGGTATCACTAGATAAGGGGCTACAAAAACCAAACCTCTTTGGGGTACTCGGTGGTTTTTAAGAATCTAAAGAGATTGAAATAAGAACTGCTGGATCAGACCCCAAGTTACTTCCTTCCTTTACGAGCCCCCTCCGGAAAGGCCCGTGCCTCTCCTACCCTGCCTGCTCACACTGGAGCTTTTCCTTTAAAAAGACGCAGGTGCTACTGTAACCACATGCTGCGCAAGAATCTTTTTCCAGTACGTGGGTATCACTTTGTATGTGTGTACATTGTATAATTTAACACTTGTCTCATTTTCACATTTTTGATGTTAGAATGTTTGAGGAGCTAAACTATAAGGTACATATTCTAAAATGGATAAATCAAGAGATGATTGATACACTATTCAACATGGAGGTTAACCATCAGAAATAAAAAGTGGTTAAAAGTGTTTCTTCCTGGGAACTGTAGTAAAAGGCAAGGTGAAGACAGACAGTATTTTACATTCTAAAGTCTTTTTATTCCTAACATGACTTTATCATGGTAAGTTTTAAAAATTATTTTTTAAAAACACTTCATTCTTTCTTCCGAAGAGAGCGGCAGTGCGAGCCCTTCAGAAACCCGCTGGCAGCGACGAGTTCAGCATTTACCCCGTCAAGTTCGGTCTCCGGGTTTCTACCAGTGATGCACAAAACGCAACTGGATTTAGGGAAGACTTTCCTGAGCCCACACCAAAGGCGATTTAAACTAAACTAAGCATTAAGAGTACAAATAAATTAGTTTATTTACAGAAATAACTAATTACAAATAGTGCAAACTGAGGCGATTTCTCCTGTTCCTGTTGACAGAAACTAACAACTTTCACTTTTTGTTTTAATTGACTGATTTTTTAAAGAGAAGCAGCGGGGGCGGGCGGCGGGTGGGCACCCGGCCTGTCGGACACTCACTGGTGCCCTCAGCGGCTGAGTGTCGCCTGCGCCCTGAGGGGGCGGACCCACAGCCCTGGTGCATCCTGGCGACACGCTCACCAGCCGCGCCCCCGGCCAGGGCGCAGCCTCCACGTTCAATGGGGGCTTTCGCTGTCTTAATGTGATGCACATTCTGTGATCTGCTGCCTTTTCTAAATCTTTCCTAAATGCCCCAGGAGGCCTATTAGGGTGTGTACGTGGGTCGGCTCCCTCAAACCCTACACCCGGAGCCTCTGCGCAGGTCCAACACAACCGGAACAGAGCAGGGTAAGACGGCCCTGAACTGAACAATCCTTCTTGCCCTGACAGGAAATTTCGATTATCCTCTAACAGTCACCAAATGGTTTAGAACGAAAATCGTGACGTTTCTGCCTTTAAAAAGAAGGCCCACTGTGACTGTGACCGGGGGCACGATGCCGACACAGCCAGCACGGCCCGGCGCGTGCTGCAGGCCGGGAGACGCTTCTAGAGCGCTCCGCTCCGAGGCCTTTCAGTCGGAGTCGCTGCTGCTGCTGGAGGAGTCTGTGGACATCACCTCCACGTCGTCCTCGTTCTCTTTGTTGTGCCCCGGAGGTTCCAACAGAAAGTCGTTGCTGTGGTTTGGTGGCAGCATGTTCATTGCCATGTCACCCGACTGCCAGGGATACTGGGGAGCCAGGACATCTGCAGGGAAGGAAGAGGCCCGCGTAAGAAGGACACGTCTCCTCGTAACCACGGAACCCCGGGTGCCTCCCGCCTGCGTGCGGATGTTGGGGGCCTGGCCCCGGCGCGCGAGCCGCTGTGCGGCGCAGCCTCGACTGCGAGTCCCTGGCTGGGAGGCTTCCCTTCAGCCCGTCTTCAGCTGGCTGTTCAGGGCGACTGTTCCCCAATGTAGTTTTCTTTCCAGTCTGGCCCTGGCAGGTGAGTACAAGATCCACCTACTCTGCCACCATCTTGAAAAGTTCCTGTATATTCTTTATATACATAAATAGCTACTGTATACTGCACCACCTATTACAAGTTTAAACTACCATTTAAGCTTCCATTCCACGCTTCCCCCTGGACGCTGAAACCATCGCTCCCCTGCCAGCAGCCGCGACATGGGCTTTGTCAGTAGAGGGCGCTGGAGGGCTTCTCCTGGGACTGGCATCTCCCCGCCAGACCCTGGCTCTCCCTCTTACTCTGAGGCCTGTCTGCGGCACAGGGCCCGGGCTGCTGACCTCTGACCTCCCAGCCAGTGTCAGTGGCGTCCCGAGGGTGGCAGCGAGTCTCCCCATCACCCCAAAGGGTGGCTTTCTGGCCAGTCTTCCTGGGGTTCCGGTGGGTCACTTCCTGCCTCCCGGCTCTGGCCTGTGACCCCCCATCGCACTGCTCAACCATCCAGGGGGCACAGCGACACCCCCTTTACTTCATGATCCGCACAGAGGCCTCGGGGTGGGGGTGGGCGGAACCCTGGCTCCAGGGCCTTGCTCCCAGGGTCGCATCTGTCACGGCCCTACTGTCAGGACAGATGCAGGCCGGGGACAGCAGGGAGCTACCAGGGAAAGGGAAGCTCAGGGGCCCCCGGCCTGGGCTCCAGGCCGCCACACGCCGCTGCTCCCGGCGAGGTGTCCAAGGGAAAACGCGTCTTTATCTAGAGCACATTTCTAACGATGTAAATATTACAGGGGAAGACAACGAAGTAGATAAAATATTAAAAAGTGACTGATGAAAAGGATAGCTTTTTCCTTTAACTTTTTAAATGTTCTACCAAACTTCTACAAAAGATAAAACGTGGGGAACATAAAATACACACAAGAATAGCACAAACCTATATGCAAACCTTGAGGAAGGTCAAAGCTCAGCATAAAACCAAGACTCACAAAGCTGCTCTTTCCTAACATTAAAAGCCTGTAAAAAGTTTTGTTACTCATTTGTTACCTCGGGGGTCTTTGGAGTGTATTCACTTTATAATCTTTAAACTGAACATCTATATTTGTTACTGTTTATATAGTGTTTCACAATTAAAAAAATTGTTTAGAACAATAAAAATGATCAGAGAGAGGCCTAATTAATGCCTGAGGAAAATGGCATGTTAACAAATGAGAGAGAGAAAAGTCAGTTTACTCCATTTCGTACCTCCGTCTCGAACAGCCTTTAAACCAGAGTAAGCAGGGGGCAGGGACACTGGCAGAGACCCCAGCGTCACAGCGGCCTGGGCCCGGGCCCTCAGCCTGCCCGGAAGCCTCCCCCTCGCAGACATCACCTACCTGGCAACCGGCCGGCGGCCAGTGCGTCCCCGGGCAGGTGGCCATTCACACCGTTCGTGGACGGGTTGTTCATCTGACCCAACAACCCGCTTCTCATCTCTAGGTCAGTTGGGTACGGTCTCCGTGGGTCCCCTAAAAAGAAGACCCAGAAACAGACGGCTTTTAATCACACATGAAATAAACACTAATGCCTCCATAAAGTACTGATTTTCCTTTGTTCACTTTGAAAAACTCAAGCTGTATTTTCAGCTTTGGAACACAGAGGTCATCTTATCAACTGTTACTAAGACGATTATATATATTTATATAAATATATTTTTTTAAATCTTCACCTGAGAATATAGTTACTGATTTTTGAGAAGGAAGAAGGGAGAAAAATAGCAATGTGAGAAACATCGACTGGTTTCCTCTTGAACCCGCCCCAACCAGGGACTGAACCCGCGACCTTTCGGTGCACGGGACAGCACTCGGGCAAGACGACAACATATTAAAAAATACATGCATTTCCATTTCTTCTCTGAATACCATAATACACTATTCTTCACCATAATACACTATTCTCTATATTAAAAACATGAGGAGAGTTTGTCATTTCAGTACATTCCAAATGACAAATGAAGTTAAAAAGATCTTGATTCTTCTAACTCACCTGCCATTATTTAGTATGAAAATGATACATATTCTGAAGGAGAATAGATCATAACACACATTTTTTTAAATGATAGAAAGGACTAAATGCTACTCGAAGAGCTGTCTAAATTAAAACTTTTCTCTAACCAAGCTTCTTCGTCTTGGCATTTAAAGACTAATTTCTTAGCTTTCCAGTGCAATCTTGGGAGCCAATCATCCTTATTCCCAACCACAGAAGTGTCCTAGGTAGCGTTTTGGATTGATAAAAACTTGACCAGACTGGACCAACTTTCTGACAGTATTCCTCACAAACTCCAGACTACTCACTCACCCCAAACAGTGTAGTTACCCTTAAAAGAACCACCATCAGGAATCACCAAGGCTGCGATAACCATCTCCCACAGGCGGCCAGCCCACTGCTCCTCACTGGAGCCGCCCCTGCGGTGTCTCCTGCTCCTGCCCCCCCCCCCCCCCCGCTGCCTGGCGGGCCTGCTGCTGGGAGCCCGGGCTCCATGGTCATCTCCCAGGAGCTGGAGCAGGACGTTCTGCGGGCACCCTACTGGCTCCAGAAGTTGGCTTGTGCCCAGCCTGAGTTCTGAGGCATATACGTCTATAGCTTTAGAATCATCACATCTTGTGCTTTTAAAAATTATCACTTCATTGTTATATTTTAAAAAGAAACCAAACACAGTCCATAGCAGCAAGAGTGCTGTACAGAACCAAACTGATAAAACCCATGGCCTATATTCTTACAAAACCTTAAAGATAAGAAAATATGCAGATGTTACATACATTCTGCATTTCAATGCGTTCTATATTTAAATCTTTTTTCTTATTTTTGTGTACAGTCTCCTGTGAATTTTCAAAACTACACCGACCTCGCGCAGAGAGAGGAGTGCTTACCGGGCACCCAGGTCAGCGGGGCGCACACCGCGTTGCTCGCACTGATCCTGTGCGCGTACTTAATGATCTCTTCCGAGGAGATGGCGCCTGGGGGAGTCGAGAGTCAAGCGGCACATTTCAGTCAGGCAAGCACAGGCGTTTAAAAACGCGTATGTCAGCTACACCTAATACTTACATTTTAAAGCACCTGAAAAGAAGATAATCTGAGTTACCCACATTCCCCAATGATACCTGCACGTATATTGTAAACTTATATATATATATTTCCAAACTAAAGAGCAAGACATTCAGAAAAACCAGCTGACATAACTACAGTGATAAATCTGGGCGGCTTGCAGGACAGTGCACCACAACCAAACCATCAACCATCAGACACCAGGGCTCTCCTGAAAGCAGCGGCAAGTGCCCGCTGGGTGTGCGCCCCCCAGCGCACTGCTCCGCCCGGGCTGTGGCGCACGCTGCCGCTCAGCCGCCGCGCCGCACAGGACGGTGCTCGCAGCACACTCCCGAGGTGCCAAAGAGCCAGCTGTTAAACGACGTGTGTAGCACGACCTGATTTTTTAGGATATACGTACACATATGCATTCGTGCTGTTCCTGTTATATGTGTTTATAGAGATATAAAAAAAAAAAAATCTGGAAGGACATATGCCAAGTATTAACGGTGGTTGTCTGAAACAAGAGGAGGAAACTTAGACAAACCGAGATCATTAAATGTGTACTATTAAAAGAGGTAGCAGACTTTTCATTACAATTCTGGCTTTTAGTAGGCAAACTAAAGGATCCCAAATGGAAGCCTCTGGAGAGAAGCAGGAGGGAGCAGGGAGGCAGGCGCGGCTGCTGCCCCCCGCAACATGGGTGCACCCCAAAGCCGCAGTTCCGGCTGCACGACGTTCTCTCTCTGTCCCTACAGTGGGCCGACGGATGTTCCTTTCCGTTTTCCGTCCTCTCTTTCAAATCCCAGTTCGAATCCTCCTTGCTTCCAGCCTACAGTTCTCTTCCTTCTCCCAACAATTTGATGAACCCCCTGCCTTTATTGCACATTTGGGTGCAGAGGGGTAACCTGTCTGACATCACTGCTTCTTGTCGCCTGAAAGAGGACGTGATATGTAAGCACAGCGCTAGGGCACAGCAGACGCTTCACAGTGGAAACTGAATGGAACCTTCTGACAGCAGCAAACGATTACTAATAATACTCTCATCAGTTTGTTGAGACTCAAAGTTGAATTTTTTCAGAGTCCTTCAGTGTTCCCAGAGTACTAACCTTTTCTTGCCTTTTCTATTGATTTCAGCTTTTCTTTTGCTTGGTATACAGCTGTTGCCTAAAGAACATTAAAGAGAAAAGTGGTTTATTCTTAACTACATTAAGCACAGCTTTTTCCTTAACTCACAATATTGTTTATCACACAGGAACAATATCCAGTTTGGAAATCCCCCCAAGTTATGTCTAATATTCTGAAACAGCGGTGGGTATCCCTGACATGACAGCGCAGTTACATTTAATGAAAGGAACGTATCCACCAATGAGTCTTCATTCACAATTTAGGTGTTAGAAACAATGTATAAATTGGGTTGTTTACTAACAGTTTTTCTTTATGTCCTCTATCACTCAGAAGAGATCCAGACCACGAACCACCCCAAAAGCAGCCTATCCTTTCACCTAGTTCAAGGATAAAACACCTACACGTTGTTTCACTTACAAGATACACTCTCGGATTGATGCTCTCACTCACTCGTGCAATACAACACCCCCATGCTCCGTGCCTGCTCTTGGGCACCCCCGCCCCCCACCAGGGGACCCACACTGCGTATAAATGAGCTGAGCTGGGACACGCATCCCAACAAGCACAGTGGTTAGAGCACGGCATCAGACAGAGTTAGGTTTAAACTCCATCTCCACTTTTTACCCTCCTTGAACATGGAAGCTGTTCATGTGAAATCTCGGTTTCTTCATCTTCAAAATGAAGAAAGGGCACCGACGTCACAGAATCGCTACGAAGACTGAGATGAGGCCCGCGGAGCGTCAGGCCCAGGGCCCAGGGCACAAGTGCCCGGGGACGGCCCATTGCTACTACCTTTCCCGTAAAACCCGGTGGTCATTGTCTTTTTTTGAAGATTTTATTTATTTAGAGAGGGGAAGGGGGGGGTGAAAGAGAGGGAGAGAAACATCAATGTGTAGTTGCCTCTTGAGCGCCCCCTACTGGGCACATGGCCCACAACCCAGGCCTGTGCCCTGACTAGGAATCGAATCAGCGACCCTCTGGTTCGCAGGCTGGTGCTCAATCCCCTGAGCCACGCCAGCCAGGGCCAGTGGTCGCTGTCTTCAACTCAATAGTTATGTTTGAAAACTTAACCTAAAGGATATAATCAGAAATGTAAAAGGAAAAAAAGGCTTTTCTGACAGGATATTCATCAAAGCATTGTGTTAGAAAGTTAGAAAATCAATCAGAAGGATATCATTATATGAAAAATGCTTAAGTTTTAATAAATAGTAACAGAAAGCCAGGTAGTACCCTACTAATTACAATAAGGTAAAAATTAAATAGACCTGAGACTGAGAGCATCTACACCAAACTGTGAATAGTGGCACTCTTTGAGCAGAGGGACCAAAGGCCATTTTATCCTCTTCTACTTTTTTGCATTTTCTGGGTATCTTTTGATAAGCAAGTATTGCTTTCCTAATGAAAACTAGATTTTATTATGTATTCTTGAAGAAGTATTTACTTGGGGTCGCTTCTTTAGCAGGAGTGGTTAACTAAAACCGCCCGGGCTTCCACGCATGGGGCCCTTTCTGACCCATTTTGAAGAGGTTCATCAGAGGCCAGCTCTGCCTGCTCCACAGGAGACTCAAACTCAGCTGTGCCAGCAACACCACACAACAGTCACATTAGTCTGTGCTCAGTGACACAGGTGGGCAAATGGGAGCAAACGCACTGCCCCTGTGAAACAGCAGCCAAGAAGAAAGGGAAAAACGAGAGCCCCTGACAGCCATCCTAATCCCACCTAATTTAGGATGGAGGGCTAAATAATGTAATATTTATTTATAAAGTTTTTAACATTGGTATATATTTTGAAATATTTTTATAACTGAAGTAAAGATTTAGAATATTAACAACTAAAACTTGACTCAGACCATGATAAAAGATTCTCATTTCTATAATTCAGTCCTAGGTAATCTTTAAATATAACTGTGGTTCAACAGGAATGTAGACAATCTGACACAGTAAGTAAAAAAGAAAATGACAATGGCCTTTCATTAAACCACAATGACAAGCAGTCACTTTCAGACTTGGAAAATCAACTTTCTGCCACTTCAAAATACTTAAGACTTATTTTTGAAAAATACATTCAGTCCTGAATGGCGTGACGCAGTTGGTTGGACATCGTCCTGGTTCAATTCCCAGTCAGGGCACCTGCCTGGGTTACAGACTTGGTCTGCTGGTTGGGTGCATGTGACAGGCAACCAATCGATGTTTCTTTCTCACACTGCTGTTTCCCTCCACCTCTCTAAAAATAAAATCTTTTTGACAAATACATTAAACAAACAGTACTTTTGTTAAAGTAACTGCCAACTTACGAGTATCTGTTCAGCTTCCTTTAGCTGTTTTTGTAGTTGCTGAATATCACTGTCTCTCTTCTCAACTTCTTTTTCTAAAACTTGCATTTCATGATGGATTTTTCCCTGATTAAATGCCAGTTTCATTAGTTCTTGAAATTCCCCATCTCTGTGAATTAACAACTCTAGCACCTGTCAAAGAACAGTTTATTAAAGCAGGTAACAATATAAAAAAGCTATATTCCAATGAAACAATCCATTTATTAATTTTCTGGGCTATAAAATTTTAAGACCTCTAAATATGTTTAATCTTAATTAAAAATAAAAATAGTCTATAATTATTTTGAAAAAAGATTAAGATTTTCCTCTTTTTGTAATTATTTGCTCTTCTTTCACACAAAACAAGTCTTTCAGAACTAGTAATATGCCAAAGTGAGTAAGTTTATCATCTCCCAGGGAAGACAAAATTTAGGCATTTATCCTTGAAAATATAATGCAGTGGAGGTTCCCTCAAATTCTTGGTACTTGAGATGATTGCAGCTGGCACCAAGAACTTAAAAAAATCTTTTATTTTTATACATCTGTGCTAGTATTAGAAAAATACAACTGTCACATGAAACCTGTGATTTAATGCCTAGTACTCTCCAGTAGAATGAAAGAGTGATTTACACATTTTGGCATTAACTAGGAAGGTTAAGAAGCAGGAGAGAGAAAGTCCGGGGTGCACAACCTCTAGGCTCCCGTCTAGCACGGGCTGGCTCTCCCTCTCCCCCGCCCCCTCCCAGCTCCCGCCCCCTCCCAGCTCTGCCAGGGGCACGGGAGAGCGGCTCCACCCGAGGGCCAGTGGTGGAGGGCTCTGGCCCGCAGAGCCTGTTCCTATCTCCTTTTATCAGGGCTTTACAGTCAATGCGAAAGATAACAATCAATAAATGTGTACCTGTAATTAGAATGATAACAGAAAATAATAGGGTTAAACCCCTTAGACAACTATTTTCTCCAGCACACTGTTACCTTATGTAAATGATACACATTATCAATGTAAAAGTTTCAATTAGTAACTTAAAAAGATCCAAGTTTTCTGTTCTCACAGGAAGTAAATAGGAAACCTGCAGAAATCACCCTTGGATCTGGTATGGTTTTGAATTCAAAAAGAAGCCACTTACCTGGTTTTCCTCTCCAGCCTGTAACAACTTTTGGTTTCTTGAAATTGCCAGCATTTCTATGAGTTCCCTTAAAAGAGAGAGAGAAAGTTAAAAAACAAAACCAACCGACCCAACACCCCAACAAGACTGTTGCCCAGCAAATGCGCGGGAGGCCTCTGAGCTAAGGCTGACGGCCCGGCTGACCCCGGCCTCCGGGGCCCTGAGCGCCGCCCAGCCTTCTGCCCCCAAGTGTGGACCTCGGCTCTCGCCAGCTGTGCCATCAAACTTACTTACGGAAGCTTTACTTATCGCTATAATTACGTACGTCGGCCTCCAACACATACATAAACGGCAACGAAATATGACTGTGAACAGAATAGCTGTTTCTATAAACACCGAAGCTAAATCCTTGGAACGACTCAACAGAGGTTTGCAGGACAACTGTGAAGAACCAGGGGGAGGTCAAAAAGCTCAGCAAGACCGCCCTAGGCCCATGTGACAGTGTTTCTGGCTTCACTTAAAAGAAACCAACCAGAACCGGCAGCCAACGCACGGTGGTGGGGGGGTAGGGGGGGCTTATGTACAGAAAACCCCGGCCGCGCTAGGGGCCTGTCCGCAGGCCGCGGGGCCCAGCGCCTGCCCCTCCGTGTACACGTTGTCTGAGGTTGCTTCCCATCAACAATGGGCTAGGAGTTGTAACGGAGAACTTCTGGCCTCCAAAAACACATACACTCTGGCCTTTAAAGAAGTTCCCTGTCTCTTGTCTTATATGAAAAGATTAGCAAAAACAATCTTTTATGTTTTGAGGTAAAACAAAACAAGAAATTGCTGAGTCATTTTAAAATAATTTTCTACTTTAACTTATTTTTAATTAATTTTTTAAAATACTCAGCTGAAGGTATGTTTATTGATTTCAGAGAGGAAGCAGGGGATGGAGGGGGGGGAGAGAGGGAGAAAGAAGGAGAAACATCGTCCCATCCGCACCCCGCACCCCGCCCCCCGCCGGGGTCAAAGCTGCAGCCCTTTGGTGCAGGGCAGGGCGCTCCAGCAGAGCCGCCTGGCCGGGGCCAACCTGAATTTCTTCAATTAACCAACCAGGCACCCGACAAAGGGGATTCTTACACACTCTAATAAAATCCCATCTGTCCAGAAAGCTCAGCTCGTGGACATGCCGATCCCTTTAAGAAAACTAGTATACAGAGCAGGAAAGGGTGACCAGCAGGTCATATTTATATATTAGCTCCCGACGTGCTGACAGATGAGGCCTTTCAGAGATTACACAGGACGGGACAGCTTCGCAGCTGCGACCTGACAGTGCTGGTCAGCCCCAGCGTCTGTGTCTCCTCGCGCAGTGACCGGCTCCTTTGACCTTCCCATTCCCCCTTCCTTCCCGCTAGCCTCGCGCTGTCTTGCTGGATGGCGCCCACTGGATGCCCCCTGTCCCCCAGCACTGGGCACGACTAATTAGTAATTGATGAAAAAGTGGACATGGGAATAGGAGGTCTTCATACACATATTTGTCGAGTATTTCTTGAGTGCTTATTATCTGCTAGGCACGTTCTACTTTATGTGGGTTATAAAAGTGAACAACAGCACTTAATACGGGTGACAAAAATAACCAAGAAAATACAAAAATAAAACCAATGGTAAGGGTTAGGAAGAAAACGTATTTTCTTTTCTCTATATGTAGTACATAATACATATATGAAACACACGTGAGTTGCTTTTGTTTTCGGTAAGGCCTCCGGTCAGCAGGCCACCAGCTGTTCAGTTCTGGGGAGTCAAGAATTTCGGGTGAGTTCTGCCTGCACGGGAAGGGGGCGCCCCGCCCGCCGCCCCGCCCCCGGTCGGCTGCACCACACTCCAGAACGTGAGAGGTGGCCAGAAGCAACAGACTGGGGTGGAAACCGCAAAACTCCTATCAAAATGGTTTCTGTGGAGCAACGAATTCTGAGTTATAAGCAGGTTAAGCAAAACTTTTAGACTACAATCTATCTATATGTTTTTATTTTTAAAATTCCTGCAAAGACTACCTCTCATTTCACAAAGTAATAAATATAATGAAAAGCTATGTAGTGTTACAGTAAAAAAATATATCCTAAACTTCAAACTCACTATTTTGACAAGTCAGGTTAATGTTTTTCTTTTCATTTTCCATATAAATATGGAAACGAGGAAAATGTCCTTCAGAGGATGACGACAAACGGCACAGCCCCCAGGCCCAGTCCACGTGCTGTGTCTGGGCGCGTGGCGGGACTGCCTTCTGAACGCCAGCCACACCGGCCCAGCGCGGCCGTGGAGAAGCGCCCCGAGTCTCAGGCGGCAGGCCGCCGGCGCCGCTCTCGCAGCACATCACCAACCGCCGCACGCCAGGGAGGTGGCTTTTCACTCACTGACCGTCACCCGGCTCTTCTGGAGAGATGAGCAAATAAAACAGCGTGGCAGGTAAGTCACGAGAAAATCGGAGAAAGAGAAAGGACCTTCGAGGCAATGGTTACCACCATAGGCTGCAGACGGAAAGAAGAAGCCCATCACCTGTCAGTAGATGCGAAACACAGAGGTACTGGAGAAAAACCGGAACAACGATTCAACTCAGCGAGTGAACCGTTCTACCAGACACAACGAACGCTGTGCTTGGTGAGCAAGGAAAGAATTCACTACAAAGAGGGACAGAGTGGCCAAACCTAGATGCAAGAGAACATCGACTTAGTCCTACATTTAACATAACTTAGAAATGACTTAGTTGTGCTGCATCCAGGGGACAGCACAGGGACCTCCCACAGGCGCCGACGGCCTCCGGGACACTCCTTGGGCGCACAGCTCAGTGCGGCTGCGACGCAGAGGCCAGCACTCAGGGCTGGCGGCTGGGCGGCCATGGCCAGGAGACGTTCTCTGAGGCCAGAGGGTGGGCAGGCTCCAGAACGCAGCTCCCGCGTCGGTGTGAGGCACACACACTAGGGCTACCTGGCGAAAGAGGCCGACAAACTGTATCACAGTACGAAAGAGAGACCCCCCTGGCTCCAGAAGAGAAGAGCGGGATGTGGAATGTGCTGACTAACCTAAGCAAAAATGTGAAATCCGGAGACTGGGCCCCGCTCGGACAAAAGGCAGCAGTCGCCCCGTCCCAAAGTCAGCACAGTGACCGAAAAACTAGTCGCTACCACCCCCACCACGTGGCTGGTTAAAATGAAGAAACAGTAAGGAGCATTTTAATGGACTAAGCCTCCTTAGCAAAGATTTCAGAAGCCAGTCAATTAGACGTGCCTTTCGGGCGTGAATTATCCCAAAAGAAGAAATAGCTCAAAGGACCATCTCAAGCAAAAGATCCAGAATTCAGGGAAGTAGAAAAACTGGCTCACACAGGAGCAACAGAAATATTTTCTAATCGATTATTAGTTGCTCTGAATCTAACTAATCACCGATACACATCACAACTACTCGGCGACCTGGGCAAGGCCCTTCAACACACGTCGAGACACAGTCTGGGTGACCGACGATTCCGAAAGCGCTCACCAGGGTGACTGCAGTGTCTCAACGGCAGCTGGCCCCAGCACTTAGCCAAGCAGGGGGCTAGTCGGCACTTGGGGCGTGTTAACTGGGAGTTCGATAATTCCCAAAATATAAGCCCTCAATGTGAACTACATGAAGCTTCGATCACCTGTCCCTAAGATGGTCACGTCACACAGAGCAGAGATGTAAATGCTTTAACGGAAAACGTATGAAAACCCTGTCTTCTAGGGTCTTGTTACTAAGAAGTCAAGCTGGTGTCACTGACAGGCTTCATGGACAAGGTCTGAGCCAGGAACTCACTCCAAAGCCAGCAAAGACAGACAGACACAGCGCCTGCGTGGCTCTGTGAAGGTGCACACGGGGCCGCACCGTAGGACGCCGCCCTGCGCCCGGGGGTCCCGTTCACAGCGCTGACTGCTGGTCACCTGAGCCTCCCGGTGCTGGTTGTACTCAAGCAGCACTTGCATCTGATGCAGTCTCCGCAGTGGATCAAATGCACGCGCTATTTAACTTACGGTGCCTGTGTGTGTTCATTCTGTCATTTCATGGTGCGCTGCCCTAGCGATCTGGTAAGTAACGCTCGCTCTGGCAAGGCCTGAATCACAGCAGATAAAATGCTGATTATTCATAGGTCAGGTCATACAACATATAATTTATTCCAAAGCTGTCAGCCAATGTGGGCAACAGAAAAGGCGACAGTGGAGGAGGATGAATGAAGGACGGATCAGGCTGGAGATGGAGTGGGCGAGGCCCTGGAGGCTGGAGAGCCTGGGGGAGATTGCAGTGAGCAGCGGGGACCAGGCAGGTGGGGGCGGGGCGCGGTAACCCAGGACAACAGGATGGAGTGAGAGGCGGCAGTGGAGGGCTCCATCTACTGCACACCAAGCTGAAGAACAGGACTTGAGCTCAGGGGGCCATGGGAACCTAACAGGTACTTCAGAGCAGAACAGTGGTCCGAGGTGCCTTTGAAAAAGATGGCTCTGCCCTTGGGCAAAACAGACAGAGTGGAGATGCCTGCAGGCAACTAAAACGGTGCGGAGGGTGCATTAAGTAAGATCTATGATGGGTCCCTGGCGCCAGCTCAGTTGGTTGGAGCATCATCACGATGCGTCGAGGTTGGGGGTTCGAGCCCGGGCCAGGGCACAATCAAGAAGCAAGTAATGAATGCATGGATGGGTGGGAAAGCAAACCCATTTTTCTCTGTTTTTCAAACAAAGAAATAAATAGATTTATGATGGGATGAAAAATAGTGGAGATGGGAACGAGATGAAACCTGAGCAAAACAATTTTAACACCCAAGTAAACGTGAGGACATTAAGAGGGGCTCCCACTGACCAAACTCCCCCGAGAGAGGAGAGAATACGGAGCAGGACGTGGGGTCTAATCGGACGCATCTGCAGCCCACGCCGTGTCCAGCCATCCCGAACGTGCGGGCTCGGCTCTCCGGCTGCCCGCCGCCTACGGAATCCGACCAAGGCGTTCCTCCCACGCAGCCTGCCTTTCCCTGGGGCGCCGGCCCTAACGACGCCCGGGGACCGCAGCCCGCGGCACTCGCCGCCTGTAAACTCTGCTGCCGCGTCCCTGTTTATCTGTCCATCTCGCCCCAGTCCCCTCCCTCCTAGCAGCGACGGGGCTCCTCCTCCTCGACCCCGAGGCGCCCCGTCAGTCCCGTCTCTCTGCGCTCGAAGGGACTCGCCTCGACGATCGCTAAGGTCCACTACGATTCCGCCAGTCTTGGGGTGCCAGGGTCACTGTTACCACTAACGGGGGGAAATGCCGATTCGGAGCCCCGGGGGGCGGCGGACGCCACGGCCCCTGTGCGCTGTCTCCGGGAGCGCGTGCCGGGGTCTCCCTCCCCCACCGTGACCCTGAAGCCAGCGTCAGCCCGGGGCCGGCCGGAATCAGTCCCCCTGACCCAGGCCGGCCCGGCCCTCGGGCCTCCAGCCTTACCTCGACAAGACCTCCAGGTCCTCCAGCGCAGACAGCAGCCGCTCGCGCGTGCTGTTCCCGCACGCCGCCCCCGAGCCGCCGGCCGGCCGCTCTTTCTCCTTCTCCCCCAACGAAGAGGCCGCCATGCTTCCCCTAGGCCCGCCGCGGCGTAAGGACGCCTGCGCGCTGGTGAGGAGGGGCGGGGCCTGCGGGCGAAGGGCAGGACCACCGAGTAGAGACGGCGAGATCCGGCCAGAGCGCCCCCTCTGGGTCTGGAGGTGCACTACCGGCGCCGGCGCCATCTGCTGGGCTGGAAGGGCTTCTGGGTTTCAACCCCGAGAACAGGCAGGTGCAACGGTAGGACAAAGTTTTGTCCTGCAGGCTGGAATGGAAGGCTTCTGCTCAACGTATTTTAAGCACTGGAAGGAAGTACGTGATGACCTACCTCTTGTGACAGCTTCTTCTTGAAACGGACTGTGTCTCCGCATTGTGAACCTCTATTTACTGTGCATTCCCGTAACATTATTCCCGCTCTGCTATTTGGCCTCTCATGAGAAGCACCTTGGGATGGGAACCGTAATCCTTCTTGTTTCTCCTTCAGTTTTTCCTTATGGTGGTAACATACACATAGCAAAACTTACAGTATTCACCATGTTTAAGTGTAAAATTGAGAGGTAAGTATTGAGTACGTTCATTCTCATTGTCCACCATCCACCTCCACAACTCCTTTCGTCTTATAAAACTGAAACCCCATAGGTATTACACAACTCCTCACTTCCCTTCCCAGCAGCCCTTGGAAATCATCACTGTACTTTCTGTCTCGGAATTTGACTCCTCTAGGTACCTGATTTAAATGGAATCAATTATACAGTCTTTGCCCTTTTGTGACTGGCATATTTCACTTAGTGTAATATCCTTAAGGTTCACCCACGTTGTAGCAAATGTCAGAATTTTCTTCCTTTTTAAGGATGAATAATGTTCCATTGTAAATGTAGACCACACTTTGCTTACCCATTCAACTGTTGAGGGGCACTTGGGTTGCTTCCACACTTTAATAATCCATCTGTATAATTGTATATGGCCCCAAAAAACGTGTTGCTCATTGTTCAAGATGACTGTTGGAACTGAATGAACTGATGTAGTACGTAAGGGGTAGTTAATGAAAATAGTTACAGTAATTGTTGTAGCACATATTCAAAATCAGACTTTGGTGTCAAAGCCAAAAAGTCACCTTAGCTCACTTTTCTAGGGGAGAGCAAGGTAGTAGTGGACCTTACCTACCAGGACAACCCAAAGTTATAACAGTATTGAGAATGGGAAGTTCTGTATCAGTCCAAGTTGCAGTTATCAAAGATGTGATGGAGAGATGTCAGCTACAGACAACATCTGGGAATGAGGCAGGAGTACCATGTCCCCCTCGTTCCAGTGTCCTGTCCTCTGCTTGGAAATTCCCTCGGGCCTCCTGCTAAAAAAATCATTCATAGCAACTGCTGTCTAATCCAGAATGCTGACTTATTCTCTTATGATAAGCATGATTTCATGCATAGCGAAACCTACACAGAAAGGCAAATTATCAGCAGAATGTTGCTTGATAAACTTGTATCAGAACAAATGAAGACAAAAATTTAACAATTTTTTATCTAATGCAGCTTTCAGGGTTTGCACCCCCGTAGCTTCGGGATGTTTGGGTTGAAGAGGTTGGAATGCTTGTGTTCATAAGACAGGGTGCCTTCTCCCCTAGAGAATGCAAGAGATTAAGGGACACCGTTTGTTTTTCCACTGTCTCCCACTTTTTTAGTGCCTCATACTTCCTCTTAGTGCCATCAGTCTCAGGCAAGGGAATAAAGTACATTTAAGCTTTCCTAACATCAAATGTATTCTAAGCTCTAGTCAATATCTTAGGTTTCCAAGGGGCTAACCTCCCCCCATCTCTGTGGGGTTTGTTCCCTTCACTCTCACAGGATCATCTTGGACCATGATTCTTCTGGTGGGTGTGGGGAACGGGGAGCTCATATTAGTGTAGCTTCACCATAAAAATTCTGGGAGGATTCTGATCAGCTTAAAATGTCCAATTATAGTTCCTACTTTACATACACTGGGGGTCAATGTATGACACTATAGGTGTGTTGTTCATCAAATTTATTGCGAATTCTTATGCATGTTGAGCAGCCTATAAACTGATAAGTAACAGCATATCCTACAGATGTCCTCTTTTGAAAACTGTGCAGATCCAGATATAATGAACAAAACTATTATTTATAATATAATACTCAAATATGAATAGTATATATCTTATAGTTATTATAATAACAATTCATGGTAAGTTTAAGTGTAAACTATTTTCTCAATGTATAGATTCAGAAGGCAAGGACCACCTTCTTATGAAATTTTATAAATTTAACCTGCTAGGCACTGTTCTAAGCACTTTTTAAAAAATGAACTCGTTCAGCTTTTGTAACAGTGTCAAAGGTATTAAGTCCTGTTAAATCTCTACAGGACAGATAATGCAGCTGGGAGGCAGGTGGTTTAAGAGGCTTGCCGGAGGGCCTACAGCCAGCAAGTAGCAAAGCCGTGGTCTGAACGCAGGGCCTGACTCCAAGGTCTGTGCCCTTGGCTTCCGGTTATCCTGCTTCTCTTTTAAAGAGCAAGGTGTCTTCATGTACTGAAACCCGGTTGGGAACCCTGGTCTGAAATGCAAGCACTGTCAAGCACGCAGTTTAGAATCCTGAGTGAAAAGCAGCTACAAAGGCTTGGTGTGGAGGTTCGCGTGAGCAACAAGGAACCATCAGGTCTGTGTACATTTTTAAAATCTTGTATTTGATTACAGTTGATGTTCAATATTATATAATATTAGTTTCAGGTGTCCAGTGTAGTGGTTAGACAGTTATGTCATCGACAAAGTGATCCCTGGATAATGCCCTACCCACCTGGCGCCACACAGCGTTGTGGCGATAGCATTGGCAGCGTTGCCTACGCTGAACTTGAAGTCCCCATGACTGTTTTGTAACTACCGATTTGTACTTCTTGATCCCTCCACTTTTTTCACCCAAACCCCAACCCCTCAGGTAACCATCACCTTGTTCTCTGTGTCATTTTTTTAAAGTTGTTTTTTATTCTTACTGAAACAGCACTCCGAAGCTAACAAAAACAAAAAAGCTCCCGGTCACCGCCTCCCCAGCCACGATGCTCTCTAGCAGCAGCCGCTCTCAGCGTTTTAAATGGTTTCTTCTATGTTTTGCTTCCAAATTTGAAAGTAATATACGTATGTCCTATACATCTACTCAGCTCTTTTAGAAATTTATTTCAGTCCTAATATGATGAACAAGGATTTTTATCTCTTTTACACTTCAGAAGCAAAGCTGGTACATTGCCCTCTATTTCACTGACACCATTATTTAGTTTTGAAAATAAGTCAGTTCAGTTAAATTGGTGAGTCTCACCTATTGATACCCTGTGTAAACAGGCCATCAAATATTTATTAAGGAGCATGCCTGCGAAAACAGAGGGAAAAAGCCAGGATCGATGATCCCAGCTAATTATAACCCAGCTTCTGAGTCTGCAAGACCGTCAATGAAGAAGGCTTCAGGTTTCTTCTGCTGGAGTGAAAGCAAACAGTGACCATCTCACAGAGCCTCTTTATCTGCAGCTTCGTTCCCCATGGCCGCGAAGCCTAGGGTAGCGATAAGAATGACCAGAGCATCCTGTGTCTCATTTTTATTAAACCACCAGTAAATTGCGATGCCCTTGTCTTGCAGCTCTGAGCTCACTGTCTCCAGGTCCAGCTCAAATACTCCCGTCCGCACAAAACCTGCCCTCCTCATTAGTAGGGATGTCATTCACTTAAACTTCTTCACTTTTTCCTGCTCGCGTTCCAACTTGTACTTCAGCCAAATCGTGTCTCTCTCTCTTCTGATTTATTACCAGCATAAGGAACGTTAAAAAAATATTATTGTCTATTCCACATACGCTTTTGCCCGTAAAAGGAGGTCCTCAAATAACAGTGTTTTGTTCAACATCATTTTATTACAATGTCGATTAAAAAAAAAAATTAATCCTGAGCAGGGCCACTCTCAATGTGGAGTTTGCACGTTCTCCCACGTCAGCGTGTGAATACTCTTATTTCCTTCCACGTGCCAGAGATGTGCCCGTTCGGTAAATTGGCCTCATTGCAACAACTTGAGGTCTGAGTGAGTGTGTGCGCTGGAATGGGCGGGTTGGAAAAAAATTACCTTCCTTGATTGTATTCATCTTTCTCGAAATAGGTGTAGGTCACATTTACTTCAATATTCAGTATTAGCAGTGTTCTGGGCCTTTATTCAGAAGCTTGGTGATGTTTCCGTGCCATAAGAACTTAACTCTTATTTACGTCGGTTAGACTGTGGTAAAATTAATTTCATTATACATTATTTCGCTTGAAGTCACAGTTCCCAAGAACCTGTTGACTGTGCTAAGTGAGGACTTGCTCTACCTGTTCAGTGACTAAATTATGTTCACATTTATTGCGAGAGTCCCTCTCGCTTATTTCCAGCATCGCCATGTGTCAGTAGCTCCTTGTTATAGAGACCAAATGACAAAAGACTTGATTTCATAACATTTAAACTGAAGCTCGTTCCCACTTGGCTCCACGGATCGGGGTGCGCAAAGGAATGTGGAGAAAAGGCAGAAAGTTCAGAAATTTCGCTTGGTTGGAGGAGTGCTATGCCACCGGGTCCCTTGGAGCCCCGGGGACTTAAATTCTGGGGGGCTGATGGCAGGATGGGCAGCGATGTTGGGGAATGAATGCTCATATGGCGTGTGGCTGCGCCGTGCCTGGAACTGACAGCGCCATCTGTTCTTGCTTTATCGAGCAATGGGACCTAGCCCGCCCTCTCCAAATAAGTGCGCACCCGCGCGCGCGCGCGCACACGTGCGCACAGTCCTAACCGCTGCAGCCTGAACAAAAACGCAGCGGACTGCCTTCCCGTCTAAGGTTTTAATCACAGCAGGAAACGTGGATGAGGCGGGGGTTTGCATACCCCTGGGATCCTGCTCTTTCAGGGAGAACTGTGAGGTCCGAGGGACGAAGCAACGAGTAATCACCACATGCAAAGCCACTCAGCATGGAAGATCAGTTATGATGACAGATGGCACCAGTCAAAAAAAAAAAAAAAAAAAAAAAAGAAAGAAAGAAAGAAAGAAAAAAAACTTCATAGAAATAAGCGTGCTGGAAGGATATCAGTGGCATCAGGGTAGCAAGACACAAGCAAGGTCATAAAATAGCAAAATGAGATGAGGGAATGAATGTTTAAGGAATACAAAGAACTATTTTGTTAAGTATACTTATATGTTTATTCACTGCTTAGGTGTAGTAATTTCCTTACATCATCATCTTCATCAAATACGGACATACAAGGGAGCTCAATGTTCCACAAATGTAGCTGTGCTGGATTGTAGGAGATAGTGCCCCAAACAGGAAGGAAGAGGTTGGGCAACATGATTCGTGAGCCATAGATTCCGCACAAAACCAGGCGGAGGGTGGTTGTATCCTTCCGGCCCTATCTTGCAGCTTCTTTCTGACAAACCTCTCACCAACGTGGCTGTCGAAGAACACAAGGGACCTGCAGGGCGGGGAGGCAAAGCCGGCAGCCCAGCAGACCCGTGGCGTTTCCACCCGCTTTCCCCTCTGCGCTGCTTAGGGTCCTGAAGATACTGACCTGCAAACCCATCAATGGAAGAGACTACAGCCCATCTTCAAGGTCCTCAATTAAAATAGCGGTCTCTCATCTGGCCCAACGTTAGCATCCAATAATAGTTGTAATTTGTTATTTTTCTTAATTTTGTGATATGTAGCATGTTCTCTAGTTAAAATCACTGATGATCAAAATATTGTGCTCAATTAAAGAGGAGAATGTGTGTAAGTCCAAAATTCAGACACATTCTACTACAAAAGAAAATAGCTATACATTCTTTTAAAAAAAACACACACATTTTATTTATTTTTAGAGAGGGGAAGGGAGGGAGAAAGAGAGGGAGAGAAACATCCGTGTGTGGTTGCCTCTCACACACCCCCTACTGGGGACCTGGCCCACAACCCAGGCATGTGCCCTGACTGGGAATCAAACTGATGACCCTTTGGCTCACAGGCCTTCATTCAATCCACTGAGCCACTCCAGCCAGGGCAGAAAACGGCTATAAGTTTTCTTGAAGAGAGTGGTCAGTCGAGACCCACAGGGCTGTCTGGTCATTAAACCTTGGCATGGCATTTCCAGCTCCTCTCGGACTTCTCTTCAAAAGAGGCCTTTCCAATATATTAAAACTCATACTCTCAAGCCAAATGTCATGGAGACACCCTGAGCACCCCTGCTTAAAGGAGGCTCTTCGTAATTCGACTCCTGCAAACAAGGGTACCGCTGAGGAGACGTTTGATTAGTTATGAGGAGACACAAGAGCCCCAAGGACAGTCAGGTTCAAGTCACCCTGATGTAATTACTGGTGCAGTTAATTAAATCATGTATAAAGGCATTAAATATCTCAGCAAAGTCTCTTGAAAAACACCCATGTGCAATGATTTTCCCAGGTGAGCGGGATGTTGCGGGGCTGGTGGGTGGAGCAGACACGGCATCTGCAGGTTTAATTAAATGTTTGCCTAACCTCATAAGAGGACAGTGATACAGCCTCATAGCATCTGGCAGCTTCCTCATGCTGCAGTCATTCTCTAATTAGCATGCTGGTAAATTTAATGGAAATGGCTTCAGCTCGGGAGCAGATGGCTCTTTGGAGTGACAAGGGGAATGACAATCTCTGTCATGTTTACTTCCTTGTACGCAGCCCTCCGGTCCGAAGCTCCCTTCGGAGCACAGGCCCGATGAAGTTGGCGGGTCCAACATCTTCCGAAAGCCAGGGCCTCTGAGGTTTGTTTCATTAAAGAAGTCTGACTCGTGGACTTCCAAGGATGGCTTTCATTTGTCTGAGTTCATTTCTCATATTTTATGACAAGACTCGTTTTTCAGTGGTGAAAAGGAAAAGTTATAGCACGTGCAGAAGACAGGTAAAGACCAGGACAGAGACCGGGTGGGACCTCGCTCTAGAGCAGCCCACGCTCCTTCTCAGGCAAGAACTTCTTACCTCCTCCTAGACTCTGGGGGTCCCCAGGAGAATTGCCGCCGGGGAGCAGCGGGCAGCGGCGGCCCATCCCCGGCTGACCCCCGGATCCTGTCTCCAGGGTCCTCTTTTCTCTGACTTCCCAGGGAGCTCACGGCAGCCCCGCCCTGGCTCACTCCTTTCCTGCAATGTTTGTAGGGGGCCAAAGCAGAGCACCGCCTGGCCTCGCTCCTGTTGCTTCTTCCACCCTAAGTCCCTCCTTTGTCTCACTGTCCCCAGCTTTAATAAATGCACTCTCAGAACCACCTGGACTCATATTGTGACATCGTCCCTACATGGAGTTTAGAACCCACACTTGACAGGCCCGCCTGAGGCAGACCCGCTCTGGGCCGGTCCTTGTCTGATCTGTTTTCGGAGTTCTGTCGTCCGCAGCGCTGGCTTTATCCTAGACCCGCTTCCGTGGGTTCCCACACCGGCGGCTGGCAGCCGCCTGAATTATATATGCCCACCTTCATGTCCAGCAGAGAGGAGAAGACAGCCTTGCATCTACACTCCTGAAGTTAATTTTATTTCCACGGTTAAGTCACTGCTTCCCTACCTATACCCCCAAATCCAGTCCTTGCAATTTTGTTTAGCTTGGTTCACGGGTTTCAGCCCTGGACCTGCCTACAACAGAAGCCTCTTGGGAAGAAAAGTTGGGGGTTGAGAACACAATTTTGTGAACTTACCTAAATTCATTTGACTGTCTGACAAATGTTGTTCTCTTTGCTAAATTCTGGAAGCCTCCGGGGTTTAGAAGTATCCATTCTGTCTCCCAAAAGCTTTGCTTCAAGGCCAAATACAACAACGAGAGCCAGTCTCTAATGAAATCCCATTTAACATATACTTAACAAGCAGGCACAGAAAACTGTCACACTGCTAGGTCACAGCTCAGGGATGTGCCAATATTTGTCACAGGCCAATGGCTTTCAGTCCTGGCTGCACATTACACCGGGGAAACGCTGCGTTTCAGCCCAGGCCATTTAAATCAGAGCCTCTGGGTTGGGGGGAGGGGCCCAAGCATCAGCATTTTACAAAGCTCCTGAGGCCATTCTGGGTGTAGCCAGAGTTGGAAACCACTGCCCTGGGCACTTCCAACAGGATCTGGCACAAAAGCTCCAAGGATATTTTGACAGCAAGAGAGCCAGCCTGGAAAGTTTTGTTTTCCTAAAGATCAAGGAAGGTCAGGATTATAAGGACGGTGAAGTCTGCCACACAAGGGACACTCCTGGCGTACCTGGCTCAGGTGATCGAGGAGACTGCACCACTGGGTCCCACAGGACATCTGCCCCGTAAGGCCCACCTCCCAAGACTGGGAGACGTGGCAGGTCTACCTAATACGTAGAAACAAAAACAGAAAGAAAGCGGAGAGAAAAGAAACATGCCTCAAATGGAAGAACAGGAAAAAGAAAACTCCAGAAAAAGAATGAAATGAAGTGGAGGTAAGCAATTTACTTGAAATGGTTATGAGTTCAAAAAAATAGTGATAAGGATGCTCAAGGGCCTTAGTGAGAACTTCGACAAAGAGACAGCAAACATAAAGAGAACTTAGAAACCGTAAGAAAGAACCAGTCAGAAATGAAGAATACAATATCTGCAATAAAGAACACACTAGAAAGAATAAACAGTAGGTTGAATGAAGCAGAGGATCAAATCACAGATTTAGGAGACAGAGTAGCAGAAAGCACCCCATCAGAGCAGCATTAAAAAATAAGAAAAAAAGAAAAGGAGAAAATCTTACCTTTAGTGACAGCATGGCTGGACCTAAGGGGTACTGTGCTAAGTGAAGTAAGTCAGTCAGAGAAAAAGAACAGCATGTGATTTTACTTGTACGTGGAATCTTATGAACAAAATAATGACATAGACGCAGACTCATAGATACAGAGAACAGACAGGCAGTTCTCTTGGGGGACAGAGGCTGGGGAATGGGGTGAAGTAGCTCCAGGGATTAAGCTGAAAAAACCTCATGGACACAGACAACAGAACGGTGATTGTCCAGAGGGAAGGCAGAGGGAGGCGGGTAGAAGAGGGTAAATGAGGGATAAATGGTGATGGGCGAGGACTGGACTGGAATGGTGAGCACACAGTGCGATGACCAGATGATGTATTGCAGGATTTTATACTTGAAACCTATAGAAATTTATATTGACCAATGTAACCCTATTAAATTTGGTTAAAAAAATAAATTTAAAAAAGGGATAAGTACAGTACTGATATTCTTTAGCGTGTTATTCCAAATGTGATTTCTTTTGTTGAAAGAAACAACCAAGTCTAGTACTGGTATGTGGCCATTAATCTGGTAGAAGTGTTCTTTTAATTACCTATCAATAGAAGGGATTAAAAACTGTTCACCTGTTACGTGGGAAGTACGTAGAAGTACGTATCCAGTGCAAGGAACAGGAAGTTTGAGTTCTGGTTGCAAAGAATCTTAGTTGAAAGCATGATCTTATATTCACCTTCCATAACCCATATGTCTAGAACAGTGCCTGGTGCGGTAATTGTCAAGTGAATTAAAGTGAGGCCTTCAAAGGAAAAGAAAAATATACAGGACCATTGGAATTGAAAGGCTGTATTTAGGAGATTAAAGAAGCAAATCAGGTAACTTAAAACTCCATGACTCATTGAGTTATTGATCAAAGAGAGAATTTATTCACAGAGCTTTTCAAATACAAACAAAATAGCATTTTTTTTATTTTTTTACAAAATGAATATTGAAATAAAGGTGGTACAGCACAGTATAATAATGGACAAAACAAAAACAAAAAACAAAAATCCCAAGGTCTAATGACTGGAAAATGGACAGAAATATGCCCCTTTATGTCATAAGAATATCATAGCAGAAGCTACTCAGAGAAATACACCATATTTTTGAATAATATTGAAATACAAAGGCTTAACTCTAAAGGTCTGCATAAACACGGAAAACACTGAGGGCATAAGAGTTTGTGCCCACTATACAAAATACTGATAGAGTGGCTTATTGGTCCATTTATTAGGTGTAACGTATGCTTTATAAAGTGACAATACAGGATTTTAAACCTATGTTAAACGGAACACAGAGGAGTAACGCACAGCTAAACCTCTTGTACCGTCCTTGCGGCAGTTTCTAAGTATGCGCGTGGGCGTGGGCGTGAATGCGACGTGTCTATGTGCTCGTGTGCTTTCAGCAGCGCCATGGCCTGCAGGGGACGTCCGAGAGGTCCCCTGCTTCCCAACTTGATACTGTTTCTACTAGCCCTTTTGATGATCTGAGACCTTATCTTAAAAAAAAAAAAATCCAAATCCTCTGTTTGCATATATAGACGTGTTTTGCCTGCATATATGTTCTACATTAACAATACTCTGTGGAATAGAAACACGTAATACCCCTACAATATCTTGAGACTTTGGTCCATTTTTTTCCCCCTACCATCCCACGCTCTCATTTCTTTTACAAACCTGTACAAGCCTTCCACGTTATAGAACAAGTCTGACTCCGTTGTGTTTCACGTCAAAAGCCTTGCATGAATGAGAACCACGGTTCCACCTTTTGAAAGCAGCTGGGTGCTTCGGCCCTCCAAGCCCCCTCCGCCCGTCTCCGCGCAGGGTTCTTCTGGGCCTGTCTCAGTAGGGGTACTGCTTCTGCTTCTTGCCCGAGAAGCAGGCCAGCCAGGCGCACAGCAGCACGGCGGCGGCGGCTCCCGCGCCGGTGCAGTAGTAGGCCCAGCCGATCTCGCACTTGCCTAGAGGCGCACGAGGGGGAGAGAAAGCAGGCACGGTCAGCAGGGCTCTGCAGGGGGCGCTGTCATTTCTCCCAGCGGCGTGTCCCTTGCGTAGGGACGTGGAACAGAAACACGCACTGGGAGTGTGCCGTGCTCAATCAGATGGAACGAAAACGCCTGCGGCAAGCTATCCGGAGACTGAACCAAGCCAGGCAGGCTGGTTTGGCGCATTTCAGAAAGGCCTCTAGGGCCATGCCTCCTGCCTCCAATGGCCACAGGCCTACTGGCCGAATGGAAGACGGGCAGCAATCAGGGCAGGAGAGATGAAGCTGTTCATCCTAATTTCCATCACCCAAGCTCACATGCACAGGGAGGTACCTTAGCGGGAAATTTGGAATAGATACAGCCCCTCTGAAAAGGGCCACTCCATGAAGGAGGCCCGTTTGAAGGATACGCCGAAGTGCTTGCTACTATTTACATGCAATTGCTACATGACTCCTACCGATAGAAGTGGAGCAAACTCCTCGCTTCTCCTGGGGAGTTTTTAACAGTCACCTTTAAGCGAAAGCATCATGTAAACAAGAAGATAATAACGAGGGTCCACACGGGCCCTGACCTCTCGGAGTTGGATTAGCACCAGTAGTAAGAACAACACCCACGATAGTCAAAATATAATTAGTGACGGCTCCCAGGAGCAGCTCTGTTAATTTCAGAGAGAGCAGACGCCCAAGCAAGACGTTATCAGGGATAACGAAGGGCATTAATAATGACAAATGAGTCAACTCTCCCAGAAGACATGATAATCCGTAATGGCTGTGCCCCCAACAATAAAGGATCAAACTATGTGAGTCAAACCCTGACAGACTTCAAGGAGAATAAGATGAATTCATTATCATAGTCGGGGACTTCAATACCTCTCCATCAGAAACGACAGGTCCGGCAGGCAGTAAAAGGCTGTAAAGATATAGTTGAACTCAACAACACCAAAATCAATTAAATATAATTTACATCTATAGTCTACATCCAACAACAGAAGAACACGCATTCTTCTCAAGGAAGATAACACATTCGCTAAGATTCCGGGTCATAAAACAGAACTTAACACGTTGAAAAGAATAGAAATCATACAATGTCTGCTCTTAGATCACAATGGAATTAAATTAGAAATCAATAACGAAAAAATTACTAGGAAACCCCCCTAAATATCAGGAGATTAAACAACACACTTTTAAATAAGACATGTGCCAAAGAAGAAAACTCAAGGGAAATTTTAAAACATTTGAAACTAAATGAAAATAACGCAGCTTATCAAAATCTGTGGGTTTCAGCAAAAACAGTGCTTGGAGGAAAATTAAATGCATATATTAGGGAAAAAGAAAGATCTAATATCAATGATCTGTTTCCATTTTAGAAATCTACACAAATAAAATCAAATTAAACTCAAAGTAAGCAGAAAAAATAATAAGAGCTAGAGTAGAAATGAATGCCATTCTATAAGGCCAGCATTACCCTAACACCAAAACCAAAGACATTACAAGGAAAGAAAACTACAAACAAATATCTCTCATGAACATAGACCCAAAAATCCTCAACAAAATATTAGCAAATGGAATCCAACAATATATGAAAAGAATTTTACACCATGACCAAGTAATATTTATCCTAGGCATGAAGGCTGGTTCAACGTTTGAAAATTAATTAGTATAATCCATCATGTCAACAGACTAAAAAACAAATCACATGATCACACCAATACATGCAGAAAAGTACATGACAAATCCAACACTCACAAATGATAAAAGTTCTCACTAAATTAAGAATAGGGGGATTTCTTTCAATTTGATAAAAAAATTCTATAAGAACCCTATAGCCAATATCAAATTTAATGGTGAGAAACTCAAAACTTTCCCACTAAGATCAGGCGCAAAGCAAGGATGTCCCTTCTTACTACTCTTTTTCAACATGAACTTGAAATCCTACTTAATGCAATGAGGTAGAAAAAGAAAACAACTATAGAGATTGGAGAAAAAGAAAAATAAACATGTTTTTGTTTGTAGATGACATAACTGTCTGTAGAAAATGTGAAAGAATCCACAAAATACTCTGGAACTAATAAGCAATTATAGCAAGATTGTCAAATACAAGGGTTATATACAAAAATCAATTAATTCCTACATTTCAGCAATGAACAAGTGGAATTTGAAATAGAAAACAAAATACCATTTACATTACCACCTCAAAAATGAAATAATTGGGTATAAATCTGACAAAATACATACAGGATCTATATGAGGGAAACGAAAAACTCTGATGAACAAAATCAAAGAACTAAATAAAGGGTGAGATATTCCATGTTCATAGACAGGAAAACTCAATATTGTCAAGATGTCAATTCCTCCCAAGTTGATCTATAAATTCAATGCAACCCTAATCAATATTCTGTGGATATTGACAAACCGTTTCTAAAGTTTATAAGGAGAGGCAAAAGACCCAGAAAAGCCAACACAACATTAAAGAAAAAAGCAAGGTTAGTCAACTGATACTACCTGACTGCAAGACTTACTGACTTACTATAAATCTCCAGGAATTGGTGAAAGAATAAACAAATCACTCAATGGAAGAGATGAGAGAACCCAGAAACAGACCCTCATAAATACAGTCAACTGATCTTTGACAAAAGAGCAAAGGAAATGCAATGGAACAAAGAGAATCTCTCCATTACATGATGCTGGAACAACCTGACATCCATGTGCAAAAAAAAGAAGAAGACAAAAAAAAAAACAAAAAACTAGACACAGATCTTACACCCTTCACAAAAATTAACTCAAAATAAATTAGATCTCAATATAACACATAAAACTGTGAAGGTCCTGGAGGATAACTTAAGTGAAAACCTAGATGACCTTGGGTATAGTGACAACCCTCGATAGAATACCAGGGGCACAATCCACAGAAGAACCAACTGACAAGCTGGACTTCATTAAAATTAAAAAAACTGAGAGACAATGTCAAGAGAATGAGAATACAAGCCACAGACTGGGAGAAAATATTTGCCAAAGACACATGTGATAAAGGACTGTTCTTCAAAATGGATGAAGAACTGTTAAAACTCAACAATTAAAAACAAACAAGGTCATTAAAAGTGGGCTAAATGTCTTAACAAACACCTCCCCAGAGAACATATTCAGGTGACAAATAAGCATATGAAATGATGCTCCGCAACAGACCGCATCTGTGGGATGCAGTGAGACGCCACTGCACACCTGTTAGAAGGGCCAAAACTTAGAATATTGACACCACCAAGTGCTGACAAAGGTGTAGAACAACAGGAGCTCTCATACATTGGTGACAAGAGTGCACAATATCACAGTCACTTTGGAAAACATTTTGGCAGTTTCTTACAAAACGAAACATATTCTTACCATACAATCCAACAATCACACTCCTTGGTATTTACTCAAAGGAACTAAAAAATTCTATGTCCACACAAAAATCTGCCCATGGATTTTAATAGCACTTTTATCCGTAATTGCCAAAACTTTGAAGCCACTTCACAGCCAGGACTCAAACCTATACAACTTCAAAGGATAAGAAGTCATTGACTCAAAATACCCTACCTGAGATAATTACATGGGTTTCTGTATTCATTACTCCTTTTTCTTTTTACAGCATCCAAGTTGTTCTTTTTTACTTGCACAGTAAGGAAGGCTTCTGTATCTCTCATTGGACATTTTCTGCACCAATTTTAATCAGTCTTTTAGTTTTATGATCTGATCATAAGTACTCCAAAGACTGCTTTCCTCCCTTTTCTTTTGTTCTTGTTTAGATATTACATTAGACACAGACCCATATGCCAAGATACTTGAATTTCATAGTTATTGAACATATTATAAACCGTAGATTAAAAACCATATATATATATTTTTTTACAAATCAGGTATTTTCACCTTGTTCATGAATAACATCTCTATTGAGAGATACAAAGACTATTAAGTATAGCATGCAATTTGACTTCATATCTTCATTGATGCTAACTAGAGGGTTGGATAGCATGTGACCTATTTACAGATTAGAAGGTGAGGCAAAGTTAAGTGAGTCCTCATCTTGTCACCATAAGTAAAGGGTGGCAAAATTTGATTAGGGACTTTCACATTTCAAAAGTGCTCTAGGGCACCTATGCACCCGGACAACAAGCTATGCAATTCTGTTCTCAACCTAAGCATCATCCTTGATTTCTCCCTTTCCATATCCAATACTTATAATAGTTTTTAAAATAGCAATTTATTGATTGGTTTAATTATTGATTGCTATTTTGTTCTAAATTGTTAGAACTTTACATCAAGTAGACATTAATGCATTATTTATCCTCAGAGGAATGTGATATGATAGGTACATGAGTGTCATCCCAATCATTCAGGTGGGAAAACTAAGGCCAAGGGAAGTCCAGTAACCTGACCAAGGATGTACCGTGAGTCAGTGGCAAGTCCTTTGCCTCTCCCTCCAAAATCCATCACCTGGACTTTGCCTGCTGCACCCCCAGGCAGCCTCGCCTGTCCTCGCTGCTTTCCTGCATCCCTGCTGCTCCTTACAGCATCACCAACACCAAAGCCGGCAGCCGGCTTTTTAAAATAATTAATCAGAGTAAGTCACTCGCTAACTTAAAACCCTCTAATGAATTCTCAAAAATCCACTCTCCTTCCAATGGCCTTGAAGGAGCTGGTACCTGCCTTCCGCTGAGACCTCGTGACTACCTTCCCTCTTGTCTTTTTTCTGGCTGCACTGGCTGTCTTCTCTGGATCACCTCAGACCTGCTGCTTCCACCCAGAAAGCTCTGCGACCAGGTCACTGGAGACCCGGCTCCTTGTCAAGTGACACCTCTACTAAGATACCTCCCACCCCACCCCTGTTTCATCAGTCATTCCATCCGTCTCTTCACCTGATTGTATAGCACTTACCAATGGTTTGTAAACACCGCGCGTGCGTGTGTGTGTGTATGTGTGTGTGTGTGTTTATAATTTCAGTGTCAATGAGGCGAGATCTTTGCACATTTTGTTCCCTCCTGTACCCCTACAACAGTGCCTGGCTCATGGTAGTCTCTCAGTCAATACCTGTTGAGTAGAAAGCAAGGAAAAATAGGAATTGAAAGACAGGAAACAAAGGAGACAGCGAACCGGTCCCCGTAAAACAGAATAATTCTGGAATGTTTGAGAGCAACTCTAGTCCTGTGTTGGCACTGAACTCTTGGAGGGCAGTCACCGTGCATTTACAGGTGCCTGCAGAGTGTGCTCAGTGGGGTAGGATGGCAGATCCCGAAAGGTCACATCTCCCCCTTGGGGTGGCCTCCCTGGAACAATGGCCTCCATTAATACTGATCGATAGGGCTAGAATCGATAGTGTCTCAAGGGTAACAGAATTCCCTTCGCGGACCAGATTCGCTGATCCCCACAGGCGAATGTGGCTGTGACTTTCAGGAATGTTCTCCATGTTGAATTATTCTTTAACCGGATTAAATAAATCTAGGATGAAGAACTAATAGGCAGCTATGAGACAGGGAATGGCTGAGAACCTTTCAAAAAGTCAGCAAAATTTGTGGTCGGTGCCTTTTGCACAGGGTTCATAACACAGAACGCCATCAATTGCGTGTTAATGACAAGGTATTGACCGACAAACAGTTCCATGACCTGACGTGAAAAGCGGACTACATCATTCTTTATTAATTATTGGACACTTGTCTGAAAAAAGGAGCTGGTGAGGCTGACGGGCTGAGAATAGCGTCTGTGACAGTGGCCACGTGGGCTGAATAAAGATGGAGACGGGAGCTACTAAAGAGTTGACTGCCAGAAGGAGCAAGGAAAGCAGCAAGCAGAGTACTTTTTCTGCAGGAAAGTCAATAAAACAGCCGCAGTTTCAACGCCAGGAGCTTTTGCCCGCCTGTAGCAGACGGGGCACCCGTTCCGCCCAGCTCCTTTGGGCCGCTTGGCTGGTGCTGGGCCCTCATCCCTCAGCTGCTGCTGTGCTTTGCTGCTGGCCGCTTGCATGTCCACGCAAACCTCACTGGAGGGCCTGCCAGTGTTAGAGGCGCAAGGCCCCAGGGCTCCGCGAGCTGACCGGCCCCCTGGCCTGCAGCCAACGGTGGGCCCTGGTTGCTTGCCACCAGGCCTTCTAGGAGAGCCCGCTTGCTTGCTTGCTTGCTTGCTTGGGACATCCCCTGAAAATAGGCCCTTCCTTCGTTTGTTCCCCTCTCCTACCTTGCCGTCCCCCTTCCTTACTGGCTTTTCCTTGGCACATTTCCTTGATTACTCCGACAGGAATCCTTGTTTCAGGACCTGCTCTCAGGAACCCAATTTAAGATGAGAGCAAATGAAAAAAATCTTCCTTGCTTTTCTCTATCATAATTGGGGTCATAATAAGGGTCGAAGAGGCTTGACCACCCCGCGCCACCGTGCTGCCCGAGCCCTGCCATTCCCCAAAGGACCTAGAGCAAGACCGGAGCCCTCTCTCCCCGCGCTGCCCTCCTCCTGGGAAGTAGCTGACTCCTTGCCTTGTTAAGTGTGTATGTGTCATTTTTCATAATTATTATGTTTCTGGAGATTTTCTCGTTTGTGCCATAAAACATGTAGTCAACTCATCAGGCCTGCTGTTTATCAGGTGAACATGAGGAAGTGACACTTGAAATAAAGGCATTTAAAAAGTATGCCAGAGTGGAAGAATGTGTTCCAGGATATCACAACGTGTTGCCACTAATGACACATGTATCCCAGTGCGTGTGTGACAGTTATACATTTTTTGTGGTTTAAATTCAGCGGCGGACTGAGGTCCAAAATGAGGAACTAACGTTCGGTGTGATTTAAAAAATATTTCTCTAGGAGAGAGAGAAAAACCTTTTCGCACACTTAAATACCATGGACAAAAGTTCCACTGGCCTCTCTCCTCTTGAATAAATTCCTTCAGGCCGTTTCATATTCAGACCATCTTGTTTGCATATGCATTAAAAGCAAGAACAAAAATCATCTGTCACGGGACCAATTCCATTTGTGCTGTTGTGAAGTTACTGAATAAAGCTGTCTCTGGTAAAAAAAAGAAACCGGTTTTAAACCTTTGACCTAAGGCAGACAAAAGCTTTCATTCAAACTTTTAATGGAACAAGTAGTTAAAAGGATCCCTTGTGGGTCTGAAAAGAGAGAAGAAGAACACCAAACGTGGTTGGTGGGCAAAAAAAAAACAACGCAGAAGTAAAAGGGCTGAGGGAAGAAAGTGTGTGAGGTGTGGCTGTGTCTCCAGCTCCTTTGAGAGCTTCTGCTTGTTTGTTGCAGGAAGTGTAAACTTGCACAGCTTCTTGGGGTCCTTCTGCACCAGCTGCAGGGCGTATTCTATGGGCCCCTCGACCTGTGCCCCAGGGAGGGCTCGTCCACAAGCAGAACCCCGGAATGGGCCCCGCTAGCACCTCCCAAGGGGAGACAAAGCAGACTTACGTGGACTGGGAGAGCCCCCCAAAGACTAAGCCCCGAGTCTGGGTACACAATGTCCCGGAAGGGGCGGCCACGTTCAAGCCCCCTAAGCTTTCAGAGCAGCAGCCATGGACAGGGCTGGTCCACACCTCGCCTCCAGAACCGCGGCTCTTGATTCTGATGTGCTAGGCTGACAGCATCTTTCTGCCTCTGCTGTCCCTTCCCTCCCAGGAGCAGGAGACTGAACTCTACTGGAGGCTGAATATCTTTTCCCCAAAACGCACAGTCTGCCTCAGGTGCGGGGGTGTCTGACCTTTTGGCATCTCTGGGCCACACTGGGAGAAGAGTTGTCTTGGGCCACATGTTAAATGCACAAACACTAACAAAAACTGATGAGGGGAAAAAAAAGTTTAAGTACATTTACGATTGTGTGTTGGGCTGCACTCTTGGCCATCCTGGGCCTGGCGTCGGACGCCCCTGGGGAGCGTTAATAGCTTAAAGCAGTGGGGCCACGCCACTTCCAAACAAGAGGAGACATTTTTAAAACAGTCCCTGCCTTGTTTGTTTGCCTTCTTTCTCCACAGAGATAACCAGGATGTAGAGAGCCACAACGTAAAATGCAGGCATGCGCATCGTCAGGGGTTACTGGGGGCAGTTCTACTCCTACGTGAAACCAGGCCGGTCAGAGGGGGCAGGGATTTACTCTGCAAAAGATATGTAACTACAAGGAGCTCATCGCTGCACTGTCTAAGGAGATCTATTACAGTGAACTCTGAGAGGGAAATATATATCAGCCTTGCAAACCGTATCCAGTACCAGGCATTCGGTCTGCAGCTGGCGGAGGAGTGGGGAGGGCGTTGGGTTGGGGGGGGTCTGGCTGTGCAAGGACCGTATTCACACAGGAGAACATGTTATACGGGTTTCAGATTTTAGGGGGGAAATCTTCCTGAATGATAAATTCTTTCAATTCTATTCAATGGTATAAATTTCTCTGCTGGGTTCCCCCCAAGAATCTTGTGAAGAGATACAATTTTAATTCCCTCCGTTGTGTCTTTCTTGCCCTCATAGAAATGTTCTAGCTCCACCTTTAGGATAAGGAGCAGAGAGAAAACGAAGAGTTTTGCCCAAGTATTATTACTGTCTCCCAAGGAAAGGGTGCTAGCCATCATCTGCTGGGGGGTTTCCTGGAAAGTACTGATCCGCCGCCTCCCACTTTGCTCAGCTGCTCAAATTCATCAAAGGGAAGAACACCCGGAATAGCAGTTGGACCTGACACCGGGGTCTGTCATACTGAGTCCGAGCTACACATCAGGGAGAAAAGACAGCTCTGTTATTATTACTGTTACTATAATTATTAATACTTTCTGGAATACCAGTAAGTTCTAATATCAGAATGTAGGCATAGGCAACAAGCATTATTATTATTATTATTTTTTTTAGTTTGGGCATATGGAGATTTTAAATACTATTTTATGTTTGTTATTTTCTGCAAATGGTAAACCGCAAAGCAGAAATAAGGTCCAGAAAAAGCAATACCCAGTAAGAAAAAAAGAAATTTCATCTCTTTCATTAATAATTCTTTACTTAAAATGCCAAATCAGGTCTCTAGGTTAGATAAAAGTATTATATCAATTATAATGCCCTAAGTTTGGTAATTGCACTGCTAGGTAAAATAATATTAATTTAAGAAATTATTTACTTAATTGCCTATGGCCTCAGGACACTGTGTCTGAGAGAGGGGACAGAGCGGGACGCAGGGGGAAAATGCCAAAGGGAATCTGATGAAATTTAACATTAATGGATTTTGGGGAAGAGTGCATGGGGACTCTTTGTACTATTTTTGTAACTTTTCTAAAAATCTGAAATTATTTCCAATCAAAATTAAACAAATATAAAAAATTTATCCATGAACATGTGTATATATGCACCTATGTATATATGGATGCTTATTCACAAATATAAAATGAGCAGGGGGGTTTTATACTTGTAGGTATAAGGAAGAAGAACTCAATAAATTCGTTGGTTGTATGACATGTAAAATGAGAAAACTGCGTATGGCAATTCTTATGGTGTGGTTTTCCTCAGGCAAATATCCAGTCACCTCTTCCATGCCACTTGCACGTGTTGCTCTGCTGAGTCCGCACACGGCAGGATCACTGAGGAGGCCCCGGTCTCTGGCCACGGCCCTTTCCCACCAACCGCGGCCCCTTCCCACCAACCACAGCCCATTCCCACCAACCACGGCTCCTTTCCCACCAACCACAGCCCTTTCCTACCAACCACAGCCAACCTCAAAAAACAGAGCAAACAGCCTACAGATACCCACCCTACTAAAGAGGACATTCAGGCATGAATCATAAAATTGTGCAAAAGGGTGAGTGAGGGAGGTGTGTGTGCAGGAGAAGCGCCCCTAAGCGGACAGGGAAAGGAGCCCCGTCTGCTCCAGGACGCCCCCTGCAGGGGCCCAGACCAGGGCCAGACACAGAGGACACGTTTTCCTCCACAGCATCTCTCAGGCCTGCCAGGATGGGGTCGTTATACACTCCATGGAAGGAAAGGGGTCTGTCCAGCTGATGCATAGGAAGGTTTCGCACGGGCCAAGTGTGTGCTCCCTAAGGGAAAGGCTCCAGGGTTTCCATGTGCAAGTCACGCTGCTCCCAGGCAGCTCCAGCTGGGAGTGCGTGTGGCCAGACAGGAAGGCAGGGGGACGCAGAGCTGGGGATTACATTAAAGGGACAGAGGCTTTTTCACTTCACCACTGGCTGGGCTGGGCTTCCTCGGCCCGTGGGAACTTCCTAGTCTCATCTGGTGTCACATTCCAGAGGGTTCCCTTGGGTCCCCCGGGCCCACCCAGTTCTCCTGGCTTCCCTCTGGTGTCCGCCTGCACTAGCTCTGTGCGGGAGGGGAGGCAGGCTTCTGCTGGACCTTCTGCGTGACTTCCGGTGACTTGGCAAAGGCTTGGAACACATCCGGTGAGGAGCCGTGGAGGAGGTGAGACCCATGGCTGTTCTGAAAAGTTTCTACTTGGCTGAATCTCAATGCGTGTCCAACGCCTTACTACTACCCAGTTTTCCAAAAGGCATTGTCAGCCTGGGGCCATCAATTTACTTAAAACAATGACCAGAGGTGTATGAGGCATTCAGGGTCTCTTCCAGAACCAAGCGGCAGACCCTAATTGCTGCTTTCTGCAAGCACCTCCCAGGCAAGACCCACTCTGGTGCACCCCTCAGATGCCCCCAGGCCCCCAGGCAGCGCCTTCTGTATTAACTGCCCCAGAAGCGGACAACAGTTTTGCTGCTGCTGTCAGCAGAGAGAGAGACTTCTGCATGGACGTCAGGAGAACCGGTCACCCAGCTCGCGCAGCACCCGCTGCCGCCGAGCTTCAGAGACCTCAGACGGCAAGCTTTCTCTTCTTCGTCCCTTTTTTGCCCCTTGCAAATCCATCTTTCTCCAATGTAATTAGATTGGAGAGAAGACACAATGGGAGTCAGGAGTCACGGAGCGAAAGCGGGGTAAGGGGAGGTCACTACCGAGATGACAGGAGAGCAGATTTCTTCACTGGTTTGAACACTTGAAAGGACAGACTCCCATTTTTCCCACCATGAAGAGGCTCTAAGTGTTCAGAGTTTGTGGTGCTGTTCTTGAGAGGCCAAGAGCACAAGGTCAAGAACAGGAAACACGATGACTTCTTAATCAAATTAAACAGCAAAATGAAAGCACAAATTGCTCTAATTTACTTGGCAAATTAGAAAAACACATTAATTAAAGTTTTAAGCATAAGGACGTAATTAGAAAAGTCTTTGGTGGATAAAAATATCTTTGAGGCATGAATTAAGTCAATTGGGCAATGTGATTAGTATGACTATGTGTCAGGCCAACCTTACGGATGTGCAATGTCAAAAGGAGAGTAAAGACTGACCAGCAAATAGTGACTAACAACAGTCCTGTAAAAATAATATGAATAATAATAGCAAATATCTTTTGGGCTTTTATTATGTGAAGATGCTGTGCTACACTATGTATTATTATTCTTATCACTTGTACTGTTTTGATCTCTTAAAAAGTACTAAATAAAATCCCTATTGGTAACACCATGGACTGCAGGGCACGGACGTCCAACAAAAGACACACTGAGGTGAAGGCCTTTTCTCCTCTTCGCCTCATCTTCCACTTACAAACACCACAACTTCTCAGTAAAATCTGCTTCTGTAAAACTCTGAACGTGGCTAGGCTGGTGTTCAGAAGGAAGAAGCCAAGGAGTGCATGGTCTTCCCGGCAGCAGCTATTCATTCAAGAGTGGACACATGACAAAGGTGGCCCAGCTAGCTGGAGAGACTTGTAGTCCATTACTGGGGAGAAGCTCGCCCTCTCCTAGTTGACATGAGCAAGGATGCTGAGGGCCACAAGCATTTTATGACCTGAGGGAGGGCTGGCCTCGGGATGAAGCCAACTTTGAGACAGACAGCATCTCTGAGCCCCTACACCAGTCAAGTCTGCCGCTCACCTTCGCTCTGGCCCTTCCTGAAATACGAGATCTTCAATGTCGTCTTCCCTTGCTTAAGCCAGTTGGAGTCAGATTTTTGTAACCAAAAGCTAGAGCATCATAATTTATATACAACAAAACGAATGTTCGTTAAACTAAATTCCAGCCAAGCACAAAAAATTGATTTTCTACATAAATTAGCAGTTTTTTTCAAAGTGTGGGCACTGATCACTAATACCTGAATCACCTGGGATATTTGTTGAGACACAAAGGAGAAAAAGCATCATTTCTGGGGCAGAAAAACTAAAAATCCACAGTCCCAACAAGTCTACTTTTGGCTCTAAAGCTAAAGGTTGAGAGCTACCATCAAGGCAAGCCACGCAGTTTCAGTTGGGAGTTTGGTAAATCATGACGCAGCCTGTCTGGACAGCTTGTGTCTCTGTCTGAGTGATGTGCGCACTCCGACCTGCCCCATGGTCCTTCGTAAATAAGTGTGATCCAAAGGGAAGCAGAGTTACAATCTTGAATTTGCAAAAGTGGGTATTTTTGCAAAATTGTGCCAAGGCTTTGCATTTAAGAAAATACTAAAATGCGTGAGAAATATTTAACAGCCTTATAAAATTGTTTTCAAGGCAGGTAAACAAAACAAAACAAAAATCTCCCCACATCATGTTTCTAAAGAAAGGAGGCATTTAAAAAAATAGATTCGGTTAGACTCCTATCATACGACATCACGATCACAAATGTGAGCTTTTTATGAAGTCCGCTCCTTGCCTGCCTACAACTCCCATTTCTGGATTCAGGATTCAGCCATAACGCCTTTTTCCTGGGAGGCCCGGCCTCCCACGGCTGATGCGCGGAATGGAAGCCTGTTGAAACGGGGATGGAGAGCCTGCGGCAGGTGTGCAGCGCGGCCGCGTGGCCTCCCGCCTGCCCTCTCGGCGGCCGGCCTCTCCACGCCAGTCTGAAACACGCCCATGCTCACTCTCGACCTTCCTAAGCCCTCTGCTGCTGTAATACTCCCTTAGGAAGCTCCCAGGTGAGGTCAGGGGTTTACCTTGAGTGGTAAAACAGCAGCTAAACAAAAAGCCAGCCAGGCTGCTTGCAGCTACATGTGAGAGAGAGTGTGCCTCAAACTTCCCTCCCCGCAAAAAATCAAACTCCTGTGCTGTTGGCCAGGTGGGACATTCCCAGGGAAGGCCTGCTGCAGGGCTGCTGCCCACAGGCTGGCTTCTCGGCCCTCTTGTACACCCCGTCCTCACCCCAGCCGTGGTCAGACAGGATGACCAGAGAGAGGGAGACCGTAGCTTCCGGAGCCCCTCCCTTAGGCATGCGATCCCTTCTTCCTCAGAAGCCTCTGGAAGCATCTCCTCTCTTCTCATTGACCCAAAAGGGCTTAACGAAGCCTTCCCATCCCGCACTAGTGTTAAGAGGTGGGATAACCAAGAGGACTGGACAGTGCTCACGGCCGTATTTCCCAGCCCTGCACAGCGAGAACATTGTGGTCCTTAGCAGCATGCTCTCGGGTAACTGGATGCGGCTGCCCCGTGCAGAGTCCTGGACTGACCCGGCTCTGACCAGCTGCCCTGGGGCTGGAAGGGATCAACAGGTGAGCACACCTGGAACACGGACATTTCTGGCAAATCAAGAGTCTGCTTTGGTTGAAATCAGGGGTCCTCACACTACAGTCCCAACACCTGCTTTTGTAAATAAAGTTTTATTGGGACACAGTCATGCCCAGTCCTACCTGAGGTGCCTTTCATGTTACGACTGCAGAGCTGAGTGGTGAAAACAGAATAGACGGTTCACGCTGCTGAAAATATTCACGTATCAGCCTCCTCCGGAGACGCCTGCCAGCCTCTGGCTCAGACTCGCCAGCCAGAGGGGAGTAAGACTGGCAAGGCAGCTACACTGTCGCCCGTGCGTCCCTTTCTAACACGTTTGCCGTGTATATATATTGTCTTTCTGAACATCTGCCTGCCCTGCTAGGCTCTAAGTTCCCTGAGGGCGGCGAGCAGCGTCTTTGTAAATGACTTGCTGGTGCCGTACCCCAGGCACCTCGCACAGGCCGGCACACCAGCAGAGCCCCGTAAACACCTGCTGGCTGCGGAAGTGAATGAACACGCTCCTTAGATAATCTCCCACGTGGGAACAAGCACAATGACTTCCTTCAGGAGGTGCTAGACATTCTCTTGTAAGAGCGGATGTTTTCTGTAATGTGAAAAGCGGATGTTTTAGTCACTTGCTATGCACCAACAGCCAAACACAGTATGTCTATCCACCTATTAGGGGGGAAAACGCTTGTTATCATTTGGCAATGTGTCCTACTGGGTTCGTAGTCTTTCGTCTAGTAACGCCAACTCTAGAGAAACATCCTGAGAAAAAGAACTGAATTGAGAAAAGACTTAGATTCATTAAACTGCTCATTAAACTCTGCCTTTAAGTAACAGGAACTGATACAGAAAGAAATGAGGAAGTGGTCAAGCACACATAGGTTTACCAACCAAGTAAAAATACTATTCCATCGTTACCACTTATGATGATGAAAACCAGGTAGCAGGCAAAAAATGTTACAGATCGCTAAGTAGAACACACTGCATCTACACGGGAAAATTTTCTGACACTTTTTGATTAGCACCCAGAAAAGTTCACGAGCCCCACACCCGTGTGTGACCCTGCGCCTCTCCTGTGTCTTGCCGGCCTCCCTCCGAGCTGTCCCGCCCTCCCCTCGTGCCTTGCCGTGCCGGCGTCCCTGCTTCTGCCTCCTGCCCCGTAATCCACATGCCTCACTCTCTTCCAAACCCAGTTTGAGCCTTACCCCTTTCATAGTCGTCTATTGCCCGGGAGGGAAATTGCTATAGATTCCTTAGCCCTTGTCACTTCCTCAATGGTTTTGTTTGTTTTATCTTCTCAGACAGAGCGTGAATTCCGTAGACAGTTATTTTTAGCACTTGCAATGAATCATAATTATAGGATGTTGAAGGATTTAAGCCATAAACAGTTCAGTGCAAGGGTTAGTTCTTTTTTCATATCTATAATATTTCCCATAGTTCAGGTGAACGCATTACCCACGGATCTCCACTACACAGAAGGATAAATGAATGTGTAGGTGTTTGCTACCCACGGCTCTGGATGTAGCGTGGGCATGTGTCCTGCCTCCCCGTCCCTGTTCCACTCCCTGCTCCCCTGAAAGATCAGACAGCTTCTTCTCTAAAAGGGGCAGCGTCTATGAAGAGAACTTACCCAGGTCAAACTGGCCAGAAACGTAGCCGCAAGTCTGCCGAACTTCCTCGCTGTCCCAGCCCAAGGGGTAGAGGGCACAGCCAGCACCAATCAGCAAGCCTGCAGAGAGAAGACGAGAGGGCTTTAGCGGCGTCACTCTGCGTGCATCCCTGCATCAGGAAAGCAGGGAGGACGTCGATGTCAGCGCCGTCACGAAGGGGCATGGCACCTGCTTTTGGGGAGCAATCTGACGTCAGATTCCAGGGACTGCAAAGCGCTCATCCCAGGGTGTCCTATGTATCAATAGGAATTGTGCGGAGACCGAAGAGTGATTTATTATTTCTTTTATTTTTTAAAGATTTTATTTATTTATTCTTAGAGAGAGGGCAAGGGAGGGAGAAAGAGAGGGAGAGAAACATCAGTTGGTTGCCTCTCGTACACACCCCAACTAGGGACCAAAGCTGCAACCAGGCGTGTGCCCTGACCAGGAACCAAACTGGTAACCTTTCGCTTTGTGGGATGGCACCAACTGACTGAGCCCCATCGGTCGGGGCTGGAGACGAATTTAGAAAACAGTAATAGGAGGTTTTGCGGACTAAGCAAATGCCCTGGTGGCTGGTTTCCTTAGGCTCCTTCCCAACCCCCCGCCCATGATAGAATTTACGGCACTCTGATGACGACAAACCAGTGTGACCCACCACCAAGTAAAGAGATAGTTAATGAAGATGTGCTTGTCTGCGTAAACTGAACTCCATGACTGTTTAATAAATACTGTGGCATCATTTCCACGACACTCGCTTCTTAACAAGTAACATCAGTTTTTGAGATCTTGTGAGCAACTTTTTTAATGCAGACAGTCAGACCAGAAAACGTTCACGTGTAAGAAAATGAAAAATACTAACCCTGGAACCATCATTGTCTCTTTATCTGATAGGCAGACAAATGATAAGCAGTCTCATCTGCTGACGTTCCTCTCAGAATGGCAGAAAAATATATGCCATGAATTCATGAAAGCGCCTGCTTAGCCTCGTAAGATGAGAAGCCCTTTAGGGAACTAAACGGAGAGGAACTGATAAACGCCTGCGTGTGCAGCAAGGTGGCCTGAGGCTGCAGCGGGGAGAGCGCTGGGCAGGCAGAGCGCACCTGCAGGTATGGGGCTGGCAGTGTGACACCCGGAAATGCAGGGTCAGCCTTATAAATTAGGAGCAATTTTATACACAGGAGATTTATGTTACATGTAGGAACTTAAAAATACCTGTTCTGAACACGCTCACAGTGAAATGTGTTCCTTGGAGGACAGCTCCCTTAACTGGGATTTTGATACAACTGGATTTTTATGTGCATACTGAGGTCGTCTTTGTTTTGTCATCTGCTCAGGCTCGCTAAGAGCAAAGAGAATGCAGGCTCCAAAGGTCTGAGACATTTCTCTGGAGGAGCGCATGTTGCAAATTGATCAGGCTAATTGGCTGTCACAATTCTGCAGGTAAACACCCGGGGTCTCCCTGGCTACCTTGCCACCACTGTGGGTTACAGTGAAAGCAAATCACAGAACGAATTCAGCCGAACACACAACAAATGTGTGTTAGCAGGCTGGCATACAAAGTCATCAAAGGACCAATTCTGTGAGCTCCATAAAACCCCTCCGCCCCACCAACTCCATCAGATAGTCGTTCTACCAAGTCCTTTCGACACACGACAAACCCAACAAATATTCAGCCGGCAGGATCAGGCACTTCCAGTCAGATCAGGCAAGATCTTCCATTTAATGGAGGCGGGGAAGGAGTAGAACCGAAGAGAGCCCTAGATCCACACTGCCCACTGCGGTAGCCACGGGCACATGTGGGTGTTTTAAGTTTAAATTAAAATGAAGTAAAACCAAAACTTCAGTTCTTCAGTTGCGTTAGCCACATTTTCAAGTGCCTCACAGCCACGTGGGACTGGTGGCTACCATACTGGGTGTGTCAGAACAGACCATTTTCTTAACTGCACACAGCGCTGTGCGCGAGGGCTGTTCTGGACCTAAACACCCCTTCCGAAGGACGCTGGGCTGGCCGGGTCCTTACGCCCTATGCCTGATGCTGCGTGTTAACAATCGAAACCATCCTGGCTTGTCAGAGTCTCCCTTCCCACGTCAAGCTAGAGGCCAGGAAACGACACTTCAAACACTCTTCCGAACAGAAATCCTCGCTCCGTTCTGTCAATGAGAAGCCCTCCGGTAGGATTTAGCCGGTAAGAGAGGGATAAACCGTGGTCCTCGTGGGCAGCTGCAGCCAGGGGCCTGCCTATCTGCGGACAGTAGGTGTGATTTTGCCAGTGGCTCCCTGGCGTAACATCACCCATGAAGGCCTATCATCAACCGTAGCTTCTTTGCATCCTGGTATTTCCTGAATTCCTGCATTTGTCTCTGAACTTCCTATCTCCAGACCTTCTAATGGGTCTTTGAAAGCGGATATCCCTGGGCTCCATCCCTTCCTACTTGAAATATCTACAGTGGTTCCTTTCACCGGCCACACCCTGGCTGGTCTGTGCCCAACTTGTTCCAGGGGAGCGGGGCTGACACACATCTGTCTATCCTGCTCTATGACCTGAACATCCTCCATTTTCCCAAGAAAAACCGGTCTCTACCATGACTCAGGCTAATTGCCCAACTGGGGGGTAAGTTTGGGTAGTAATATTAGAGCATGTTGCGTTAACCACGTCAGTAGCTGTGGTCTCTGGTTACGGAAGTCACGCTCATTAACCTGTCCTGGAACGCGGATTTCAGAAGGTCCTACAGATGTTAACTGACCCGAGCTTGGAGTCGGCTATACTTAAGTACTGATATTGTTAAAAGTTAGAGACAATGAAACATAAAAGTGAAAACATCTTTTTAATGGAAAACATCTGCCACTGTTCAGTTTTAGCGCGGCTCACTCCTGGACCATGTTGTAGAAATCAATGTTTGATGGAAGCATATTTGAAAATCCCTGAATCAGATACCACTTTGATACCACACTTGTGAATGAAAAAGGGGCCACATACTAAATCAGACAAGCTCAGGGGAGACCCACGTGATGGGCCTTATACACCGGGAGACGGAAAGGAACCACACAGGGTCTGAGTGCAAAAATTCCTAACAAAAAGCAAGTCCTGGAGGGTCGTCCCGTCCTAGGCTTGTGGCTTCCTTGACAAAGGTCAACCCTTACCTCTGAAATTGTCTATAGTCTTCGCGCGTCTGAGACAACATACCTTTCAAAGGTCAGAGTGATTTTCTTTCCCAGGCCCCTGGAAGGCACCCCCGGCGGCCGGCGGGAGCCACCTGTGACCTCCTTCCCCGCACACCATCGCTCTGCGCTGTGAAGTTTCCCTGGCCCGTAGCCCCCAGTGAGAAGAAGTACGTGTTTCTCCTTTTTGCTTTTGACCCAGTCCCAGAGATTTCCCCGCTTGGCTTTCTCCAGCCCCCTCATCGAGCTCCAGTGAAGTCCCTGTTGCCGTCCTGAGGTCTCCTCCTTTGATTCTAACGTATAAAATAAGCTGCAGAACTGCCAGTCTCCCGAGCGTTTTTCAATCTGCTGAGATCGTGCTTCCTGGCAATTGTCATCGTTTGGCTCAAATAATTCTTATACGGCTTTCTCTTAGGCTGGAGGTTCTCTTGTTGACCTACTGTACGCTGAAAAAGGGCTCAGAGAATATTCTGGAATCTAACATGGTTGCCCAAATGATATCTTAACGACATAATGGGTTTCAATAACTCTTGTTGACAAATTTGCCCCTGGGAAGTGGCTCCACTAGAACCTTCTGACTCGCAAGTTTTTATATCATTTACATGGATTTTCTTTATTAGGTTTGTAAACTTTGTGGATACCACAGGAACTTAATTATGTGGCATTTTAATCAAATTCCTGTGTCACTGCCATAAAAGACATCATGAATAAAAAGTCACACTGTCGGCTTTTTGGAAACCGTGTGCATAGGAGTGGAAGTGAGAAAAGAGGCTCTGAAGCTGGAAAACAACTGAGGAAGTGGGAACGGGGGCGGGTGGCTGGAGGCAGGAGATCATTTGCAGCTACAAGCTCATTTGCAATTCAGAAGCAGTTTATGTTTTGCAATTCTAAACACTCTGTAACTTTCAAGGGGCCATGAATAAATCACGCAATTAGTGTAAGTAGTTCAATCTTTGGTTTTCACCCAGTACCGGGCTGAAATCAGCCATCAGGGGGCAAGAAGCCATGGGGACAACCATTTTGCAGGAGGCTTTAGGAATTTAGAGAGATGCTGCCTCCTAAAAAGGATACAATAACCATCCAACACATGACTCCATAATTCTTAAGCTTAAAAAAATGAATATTGCGTTGACGATTATGCCATTTCAACCTGAGAACCCCCGGGTTTTGGCCTCACCCCGCACAAGACAATTAAAATATTTGAAGAGTCAGGGCAGTAAATTGGCCTCCCACGAGATGCGGGTGTTCGTGGAGAAGAGGAGGCACCAATAAGTGCCCAGAGGTGGCCCTTGGGAGCCGGGTGGGGGTGCCACGCCGTGAAAGTCGTCTGCCTTCCGCTCCACGTGGGCTCCTGGGCTGAAATCTTGGCCACGTGTGCTTTGCCTGCCCATAAACCACCCACGGGGAGAGTCCCTATTTGACACTCTGTCTTTGCATTGTGCTGAGAGTATCTGCCATGATACTAATTATGTCTTAGAATTTGAATATGAAGTCTGACGCTCGGGAAGAGCTCAGTGGGCCGAGTAAGAACTGGATGCCCGGAGCTTTCCCTTCCGTAAAACGCTTTCTATTCACCGTCAGTGCTTAACACTGAGCCAGCAGCGCATTAACATGACAATTGGGCTGCCGCCGAAAAGGCAGCGCAGACCTCCGGTCACCCAATGCCAATGACTGCAAAAGTAGTGAGAATGGAGTCCTCACATTAAACTCAGAAAGCCTTAATTTCTCCAGGCCGCTCTTCAAAGTTTTTATGTGATCTCACTTGTTTTTTTTTTTCTCCATGACTATTTCTCCATTCTTTTTCCACAGTTGGGTTTTTCTTCTTTTTTAAATAGTGTGATTTTTTCCACCTATCGCCCTTTTGGTGATCACACCAGCTTTTCCCATGAATGCATCTTTTATGTGTTTTTTGGATACTTTTATCCTTCCTCCAGCTCCTTTATCTTCTTTTCAGCGGCAAGCGACGAGGGAAATTGTTTTCTTTACTTTTCCCATGAAAGCTGCTCCGTGTTGCAGCCTGTTATCTGGACTTCTCTTTGGGAGACTTTGGCACTTTTCCAGGTTCAAGTCTCCATATGCTAATTCATGTATACGATATCTGTCGCCTTTCAGACCTCGATAATGGCCCCTTTACAAAATGTAACAACAAAGTAAATCCATTGGTGGGGAGTGAACGAGGGCGGGCGTAAGGGCCCGTATTTAACTCTTCAGACCTTCAAAGCACAATAAGTGGGAAATCTACTTAAGTATTCTCTAAGAAGGATGCTTGAGGAGGCTCCCCCTCTCATAAACCACACCTCCTTTCAAAGCGCTTCCTGGAAACCGAAGCACAGAGGATGAAAGAGGCTTGTCCAAGGACACGGAGTCCAGATCAATCCCAGGGTTCTTGGGTCCTACTTGGTCCAGGACTCTTTCTACCTGCGGTATTACCAGTGCTTGGACAAGTGCACTTCGAGGTCTCATACCCACCGCCCACGGCTTGGGTTCAGCCACAGACATGTGGCACTGACTGTCATCATCTTGTGCAAAGTGGAGCTTTTACCTGCAGGGGAGAGATGGGCCGCTCCTGAGCCTGCACACATCTGGCTGGACCCAAGCCCTGACTGTCCTATTCAACAACTCCCGCACCCTGACCTGTCCCAAAGGCACTCCTGAATGCGGGTCCCTGGTGTACAGTTCACAGGACAGAAATAATCCCAAGTGTTTTATTTGCAATGAAAGTCATAAGACCTGATAGCCTTCCGTTTACCTGCCCTTCCCTTTTTGGGAAAAAGGTGTCCTCCACTCAGATCCCATGGTTACGGGGTTGCCTGGTCCCCAAGAAGATGTTGCTACTGAGACTTCCTAGGGATGAGCCTTCTTAGTCCCGTGAGACCACGCTATCCAACCAAAAGACTGGTCATCTGTGCATTCTTCAGATGGATTTATGACCAAAAGGGGGAACTGTGGATGGAAGACAGGGTTCTTTGGACAGTAACCTCCTAGGGTGTTCTGATTAGAAGCTCCTCCCTGGGCAGGTCATGGCGGTAGGGACCTCTCTGGCACAGAACGTCACTAAAAGGCTCATCTTTGCCTTCAGCAAACCCTTCCCGTGGATTCCGTGCATCAGGGTTAACACATCTTTGAAATGCTGCTTTTCAGACGCCCTCTTTCTAAGACGTAGCCTTCTTAAAAAGAGCAAATAATTTTAACTATCTTACAATCCAATCCCCTCTTCCACCTTTGTGAAATCTTCCTCATGCAGCCCCTTTTAATTTCAAACGAGTAAAAGAAATGGCAACACTGTAATTCCGTGGAGCATTTGAGACCTTGCTCCCTGGCAAATGTCAGGAGTTTGGCTGAAATGAACTCTTGTAAAAATTCTCTACATGTTTGGGCATTTCTTACATGGACAGAATGAAGCGCTGGCATGCTGCAGTGTGGATGAACTGTGAAAACATGACGCTAATTAAGAAAAAAAAAACAGTAACAAGCCACATGCTGACTGATCCACTTACAGGAAATCCGTCGACACAGACAGCAGATTAGGGGTTGCCAGGGGCCAGAGGGAGAGGTGGCAGGAAGACTGGGGGTTGCTGGCTAAGGGAGGGATGGGGCTCTTTTGGGGGGAGTGAGAAAAACAATCTGAAATTGTGGTGATTGCACAACTCCGTGAATGTACGGAAACCACTGAATTGTCCGTAGTAAATAGGTATGTCTTACGGTGTGTGAATATATCTCCATAAAGCTGTTATTTTCAAAAAAGTCAGGGTAAAGACATGATTTACCTTTCTATTCATTTCTAAGGAATTAATTACTTCAACCAGGGCCCCGTGACAACGCTAAAGTAAAACGCCAGGCACATTTTTTAGAAGTAATAACGCCCACATGTGAGGAAAGGAACAGTTAGTGCCTTTCTCCACATCGACACCGAGGAGGTCTCTGCAGTGTGCAGCCTGCCACAGGGAGCCACCCGCGGCCTCGAAGTTTAGGCAAAGGTACTTAAAATGCTTCTGAAAATGCAATGCAGAGAGTAGCAAGTGAGTAGCCTATGTAGTAGAAAAAACAAGCCTATCACGCAGTGATACGGCACTTTTTCATTAAGGTATAGATATTCTTTTTTAGTTAATTTTTTTTCTTTTTTTAAGAGAAAGGGGAGGGAAGGGAGAAAGGGAGGGAGAGAAACATCGATGTGAAAGAGAAACGTCAATCACACGCGCCCTGACTTCGGGGACGAAACCGGCAACCCAGGCCTGTGCCCCGCCCGGAATCAAACCGCCAACCTTTTTGTTTGTGGGACGATGCCCAACCTCCTGAGCCCCGCCAGCGGGGGCCAAGGCCTGGGTAGCCCGATGGCAGATATTAATTAGTTATACCTAGTTTCCAGACAAAAAAATTGAAGCCTGAAGTTGTCTGGATTTTTGTCCCGCCAACCACAGATGCAGAGGCTAGACTCAAACGTAGGCCTTTACGACAGATTTCGATGCCGTGGAGGGAACAAACAGCGCACACAGCCACACATACTGCTACCACGGCCTGCGGTGACCCAAAGCGCAGCCTGGCAGGCACGGCCAGGCGCCCCTCTGGCTTTGGAATCCTGGGTAATGCTCTTGCCTTTCTCTTGGGTGTGTTTTCTCATCAATAACGTAGGGATAAAATCTATATCATATAGCTGCTGCCAGGATTATTTTATATACATATGCACATAGCTATACACAAACATATATACATATACACAAACCTATTTATATATAGCTTATGTTATTTGAATATAATATTTACATATTATATATGCACATATATATATTTTACTAGAATATATAAGACATTTGTAATAGGTTTCTACTAACTTTCTGGCTCAGGATATATATTATTTTCACTACGTATACACTCATGAAGCATCTTTTTCACCACTAAAAATTTAGAGTATATGAACATATAAAATCAATGCTATCAATGAGGTGGTACAGGTGGCCAACGTACTTAAAACAGACATTTCTTTAAAGATATATCTTTTTCATTCATCCACTCTCAGGGACACCAGGAAAAAAAGAAGTCATTCTATTTTCCTCAGGTCTTTTAAAAATGTCATCAATTCCATTAAAAATCAGTAAAGCCATCTGGAACAGCTGACAAACAATTTGGAAGCAATTTCTTTCAAAACAGCTATAATGATTTTCTTTTGTTTTTTTTCCTTTTTGAAATGTCAAGGATAACTGAAACTTTTTTACTTTTCCACCTGTGATTTACAGATCAGTCCCAAACAAGTTATGAAAGTACTCAAGAATGTGTTTCCAGTCAGTTCAATGTATTTTAATTTTAGTGCAATTTTTAAAATACTGTATTCTCTAAGTGTTTTTTGATGTTTAAAAATAGAAAATATTTTAAAATATACATTGAGATATGATTACAAAGCATTTCACAGTGGAAAAAAGCTCCAAGTATTACAAACACTAACATAAGCAATCACAATGAAATCATATCTTGTTTTTAAAAAAATATTTTTTATATTTATTTTTAGATAGAGGAAGGGAAGGAAAAGAGGGAGAGAAACATCAGTGTGTGGTTGCCTCACACGCGCCCTCTATGGGGGCCCTGGCCTGCAACCCAGGCATGTGCCTTGACTGGGAATCGAACCAGCGACCCTTTGGTTCACAGGCTGGCACTCAATCCACTGAGCCACACCAACCAGGGCCGCTTGTCTCTTTTTCAAATAGATTCATTACTCTAGGAGGCATATTAAGCATCTTACATAGCAGAACTAGCAGAAGGTGGCATCGGGAATTCTAAGTAGATGTAGCCGTCTCAGGAGAAGTAAAGGCCTGGAGACAGGCCAGTGAGGGGCAAATTTGGGGGAAATGAAAGTAGACTCAGCTGAGAACCAAGGGAGCAAAGGAAAGTTATGGCCAAATGGCTGAGAAGGGACCAGTGACCTTTACAGAAGGCCATTAATTCTGGGCCTAGGAAGCTGGCCTTGACTTAGGGGGCAAAGGGACCTTATGGTTGGTGAGCGGAATTCCCAAACTAAGAGCTGAAGGGAGCCTTCACAACAACAGACTCGAGTGCTTCTCAAACTTTGCCACTCCACTATTTCTGAAGACAGACAGGGGCAAACTTCACACCGTACAGAGTCAGGGGGCCTGCCTCGCTGAGATCCGTCCACCTCCACAACAGGAGGACTGGTTTCTCCCTGAGAAATCATCGCAGGATCTCCCCCGTGTAGCTCACAGACGGCAACACGGCATGGAAGTAAAACTGATCTTTGGGGTTCATCCTCTGGTTTTACAGACGCACAGCGCACCGCCCGCTTCCCTCCTAGGACGTGCGCCGCTCTGTTTTCAGGGAGTGAATCTACATTTCTAGCCCGCAGCTATGAAAGAAAAGCGGCATGCTCAAAGGGACAGCCAAGGAGTCAGCAAGGAAAGACCTCCTGTCCCTCCGTCCAGAGCTGTTCCTGCAACACCGCGTTGTCACACAGAAAAGCAAGCACCGGCTCTGACTGGCACAAAGCACATCCCATTCCCAACGTCCAGCAATCCCCTAGGGCTACCCTTGGCGGGAGACCCCGGTTCCCTACTTTGGCCCCGTGGACGCCCGCGGGCCATTTCTAACTTGTTTGTGAAGGGAGAATAGAGCCTCAGAGAAGTGCCCGGTTTCCCTAAGCAAAGTCTGTCGGGCACTATTTGTCCTGCTGGGGGCATCACAGGAGACAGAAAAGACCGCAACACGGTGTTCACCTCCCCCTCATTACTGGGTCTGGCAACAGAATTCCAGTCAGGCAGGCTGAGACAGAACAATTGTCTAAGAAATACGGATCCACTGAGACCACTGAAAGCCTCCTTTTATGGAGTTCAAGTTAGGACTTTCCCCTTGGACTGTTCCGTGTATTCTTTCCCAAGCCCTGCTCTCGCAACAGCCTTCTAACCATCTAAAAAGTACAATGATTTCTCCCCGCCGGGGATCCCAGCCTCCCAGAGACGGCCGAGCAAGCCGGCCTTCTTCCCAGGAGCCTGGGCCCTGGTCCCCAGCCTCCCTGGTCCAGGGCGGGATTGGGAGGAGCCCCTCGGTTTCTGCTGGGCAGTAATCGGTTCTCTGGGGGGATCTGGTGCCGCCCAGCAGGAGCGACGGCGGTGGATCCGTCTGCCGCAGCCCTTTCAGGGACTGGTCTCTAGTCTCCCATTTTTATGGAGGGGCAGAGTGAGATTGCGGAGAGGGAACCGCACGCCAAGATTGTACACGGGCGTTCGAACGTAGGAGGAGAGAACTTCCGTCTCTCACCCACGGGGACGCTTTTCGCCCAGCTCTGCCTGAGCGGCCGCTGGAGGAGGTTTGCTTTTGGTATAATTCTATTTCCTTTATATGAAAACTAATAAACAAAGGAAAGGCAGCTGCTTTCAAACTGGCTTCGTCAACGGGCATTTTCAGAATTTATGCTCCTTTAAGCTGCCAGCTATGAACACGGGATTTGGCTTGAGAAAAGAACTCAGTGGAACATGCAGTTCCACAGCTTCTGCTGTGCCCCTTGGAGGCTTGTGAGGCGGGATAGGGGGACCTCCTTGGGACCTAAACGGCGCAAACACAGGTGGCGAGGGGTGAGGAGATGCTGGGCGTCAGGAGGCTCGGCCCCACCGCTGCATCCACGGGGGCAGCGCTGCTCCTGGGTGCCCAGGTGGTATTTTACAAGAGTGAGAGGCTCACCTCCCGAACGTCTTTGAAAAGCACCCTGACCTGGTATTAGGATTGACTTCTCCCACCCCCCCCCGCCCCCCCTGCCAAACAAATATGTTGAAGTCCTAACCTCCGGGGCCTCGGGATGTGGCCTTATTTGGAAATAGGGCAGCTGCAGATGTAATGAGTTAAGAGGAGGTCACCTGGAGCAGAGCCGGCCCCTGATCTGATGTCACTGGTGTCCCTGGGAGAAGACCACCCCACGAAGAGACCCAGACACAGAGGGAAGCGGCCACGTGAGCAGGGCAGCAGCAGGGCAGCAGAGTTTGGAGTTAGGCAGCCGCAGCCAGGGGATGTCTGAGGCCACCAAAGGGCAGGAAGAAGCAAGGAAGGACCTCTCCCAAGGGCCGACAGAGGACGCCTGACCCTGCCGGCACCTGATTCCAGGCTCTAGAGCTAAACGAGAACAAACGGCTGTTGTTTTAAGTCCCTCGCCCCTGGTTTGTGGTCCTTCCTTTAAGCAGCCCTGGGAAACTAATATGCACGATCAAAAAGATTTTCCTCTCTCAGTTCATTTTTTTTTAACCTCTCAGGAAATATGTGGATAGAGAGAAGTACATGGACAGAAAGAAAGTGGAAAGTTCTTTTCTCAGTTCCAACTCCTGCCCTCGTCCCCACCTTCTTAAGAAGCTCTCTTAAGAAAACGCCTCCAAGTAGAGACATTCACGGAGGCTCTGGTTCCTCCGCACACAACAGTGGGGTTCAGGAGAGGTGGCCGGCACCCAGCACCGCATGTAGCCCCATAAACCTCCACCTGACCGCTGGGCCCAAGAAGGAAGGTCGGCGGGGTTCTCACTACCATAGCCTGGAGGAAGTTAACTTACACATCAGACACCATGAACCCGTCATGCCTGACACATGACACGTGACACGTGACATGCGAGCGGCAAGCTGTATGATCATGATTTATATTTAAATAGCGTCCTTCTCCCAAGGACTCAAAGAAATGTATTGACTTATACCTTAATTAACCCACGCGAGCCGTCCACAAAGAAGGTAAAGTAAGCTCATAGGTTCCCCTTTCCTCTGGCACCTCAAGGTCTGGCCCCTCGTTGTGTTTGTTCTTGTTTTCAGGATCATTCAGTCTCTCTTCTCTCAATAGACACACTGTTATTTCGAAGCAATGTTCGTATTGCCGTATAACCTATTCTTGGGAGCTGCTGGTGAATAGAAAGAAAACGAGCTCCAACCCCCGGCCTCCTTTTTGGAGGGGTTGTTCAGAAAGGCCCAGTCTCTTCCGAAGCCACCACCTCTTTAAACGCCGTAACTCCTGAGTTATCGTGAGGTCTCAGAGACTCCGCGCCCAGGACTGTGGGAGAGGGAGAGCGGCGTGGAGGAGGCCTAACGCGGGAAGCTACAGGAGGGGGCACTTCGGCCACAGCCTCTGTTCTAGGCAGGGCTGCGTCTCCTTTGCCTGTTTTCTTACTGGAACTTCTGAGGGAGCAATGCTACCTTCTAAGCTCCTTCCTGGATGGTGGGCGAAGATTTAAGATCAGCAAATTCTCCTGAGCTCTTTGGAGAAAGGAGTTATTTTAAAAAGAGGGCTGTGCAGCCCTGGCCAGGTAGTTCAGTAGGTTGGCGCGCCGTCCCGATAACGCCAAGGCTGCAGGTTCCAGGCCCAGTCAGGGCCCACGGGGGAAGTGGCCAGTGGGTGCGTGAATGAGTGGAATGACGAACGGCTGTTTTTCTCTCTCTCAATCAATGCAATAAATTTTTTTTTTAAATGTAAAAGGGGCGTGTAACGCAGGCTTCCCTGGATCTGCTGTGCGAGACTCGGTCTTTAATTTACCAAAGGCAGCAGGTCTCCGAATAATGCTTCTTTTAATGTCTGTGTGGGAACTCGACCCTTAGCCTGTGATAAATTGGTTTCATCACATGTCATTTCACTTGAAGTATCAGAACCTACTAAGGACGTCCAGTGAGGACTCACTATTGTGAGGAACGTTAACATCTGGACTCCTGCTTTGCTAAGGCTTCTTAACGCTCTTCTGCAAAGGGCAGCAGGAGCCGCTTCAGTCTTGATGAGTTTGCGTCTGAGGAAACACAGCCAGCCAGGAGCAACATTTTACAAACCAAGGAGTTTTGTCAGCATTTGCTTGTCTTCTTGGATATCCTGGGTTGATGGGATTTAGCCAAGCGCCACCAGCCTCTGCCACAGCAGAGCACTTCCACAATCATTGGACACGTGTGTGGCCAACCCAACCCACAACCTGAAGCCCCTCCTTGAGCCAACAATTACTACAAGAATTAAAGTTTTTAAAACTCCATGGTTTTTCAGATGCTATAACAAATCTAACGCAAGTATCTGCAAGATGAAGGAGTTTAACACTCAATCTGGTTTATTCTGCTGCTTACATATATTTTTTAAGATTTTATTTATTTTTAGAGAGGGAGGAAGGGAGGGAAAAAGAGGGAAAGAAACATCCATGTGTGGCTGCCTCTCGTGTGTCCCCTATTGGGGACCTGGCCCGCAACCCAGGCAGGTACCCTGACTGGGAATCAAACCAGCGACCCTTTGGTTTGCAGGCCGGTGCTCAGTCCGCTGAGCCACACCAGCCAGGGCTCTGCTGCTTATATTAAACTCTGTAACTACTTGCACCATCTTGCTAAGAAACACAGGACAGAAGTTTTGTTACATTCATTTTTAAAACAGCAGTTTTGTTATATTCGTTGTTGTTATATTCATTTTGGTATATTCTAACCCAGCAAGAAAAAGTATATTAATCAGCACTTATTAGAAGAAGAAAGTGACCATTAGGAAGGGCACAAAGTTGGAAGCGGGGGATGCACACATCTTCCTAAACGCTTATCAAAAAGCACTTAGTAGGGTTAGCTTCCCTGGAAGCTTAGACTAGCAGAACTGGGGAAGCAAGGCGGGAATCATTAACGTGTGTTGGGGGGAGGGGGAGGAGCGTGGGGACTTGAAAAGATAGTGTTCTCTAAAGATGACAAGGTGAAAAAGGACGGAATTCACTGAGAAGGCAGGAGGCTTTGGCTGCCCTGGTCTCACACGGCCCCCGCCTCCTGGGCAGGATGAATTGCGCCGCCATCAGCACGCGAGCTGGGGCGAACGGGCTCGGGGAGCAGAGGACGGACACGCCCAGCGTTGAAATACAGAGACGCGGGACGCACAACCTGGCCCAGGACGGCAAACCCAAAGCGCAGCAGCAATTACAGTGATCGAATTTAAAAGGCGGGATGGCGATACTGCGTGCCTCCACATGGCGCCTTTAGCTTCCCTTGGTATCGCCCGCTAATGTTTCCTGGAAAAGAATAAAAACTGGACCTGAGTTCAATCGAAATGTAAATGAAATATTCAGTTTCTCGTCCCACGACTGGCCTTTCGGGAGCCACAGGGGGCCAGAGGCTCACCGTGGACAGTAACAGGCATGCGACCCCTCCCTCATTTTCGGACATTCTGTTGGACAAGGCCGCTTCCCAGGGAATGCTTTTCGAAGCTTTTGGGCTATTAGGAGGGTGGTTGATATCGGTAAGATCTTTCTGGCATTTTCTCAGCGTCATATTGCCTGTCAGCATCGACCACTGTGGTCGCTCTAGACATCCTTTATTCTTTTCCATTCTTGTGTCTCAGCTTCGCCTATTTTCAAGCTTAACCGCCAATGAAAAGGACAAGGAAAAATGTTATAGAAAATATAATTAAAATATATTGTCTGCTGTCCTATAATTAATACACAGAATGCGGGGGGAGCGGAGAGGGGTATGAGGGGACTAAATGGTAATTAAAAAAAAAAACAACACAATAAAGAAAAAAAAATAGCCCTGGCTGGTGTGGCTCGGTGGATGAGCGCTGGCCTGCGAACCAAAGGGTCACTGGTTCGATTCCCAGTGTAGGGCACATGCCTGGGTTGCGGGCCAGATTCCCAGCAGGGGGTGCACAAAATGCACCCCCACATTGATGTTTCCCTCTAAAAATAAATAAAATCTTTAAAAAAAAAGAAAAAAGTCAAAAAAATTGAAACACAGAAAATTAATTGGGATTATTCCTTTACAGAGCTATGTGACATTAAGTTCTGGCAGCACGACTATGTTTATTCTAACTGCAACTATTCATGGCAGACACACTAAGCATTCAAGTCTAGCAATTCTAGCGTCTTCAAGGACCTTTCAAATATGGGTGATTTTCCAGATTCATTGGGGCTTTTAAATAAGTACACGAGTGCTTACGTCATTGGCGTGAACCCTCTTCTATAAATGACAAGGAAAGTAGAAATGAGAAAAGAAGAAAACAAGTAGTTTGTTCACCCCTCTCAGTTTCTCTCCTTCAAAATGGAGAACTTCCCTCTTTCCACTGACGGCAGGGAATTCACCTGCTTCATGAAAATACAGGTAAGGGACACGTGGGCTCCACGGGGCATAATGATGACCTCAGCATCTCACGCTGTCACACCAAGTGAGGTATGGAGGCGCGGGGGGAGGGGGGTGCTTTCCATTCGCGCCTGTTCTTCCCAGAAGCTCTCATTGGACTGGTGTTACAGCGGGAAGATCAGCAGTGTGAGCGGCTCTGAGCCTGCTGGAGATACACACGCTCAGACTTCCGATCTTTTAAAATTTAGGGCTCACAAAAGTTTCGTGAGCTCTACTGCATAATCCCTCTCACATCTTTCCCGATTTTATCCCCAGCATGAGCCCTAAGTCAGACTGTATCACTTTCATGTCATTGTAAAATATTAGTCCAAATGGTTAAGGCGTGGGACTAAAGAGTTCAGGGTCACAATTAGCTCCCCTCCAGCTCACCCTGTCATCTGGAAAATCGTCACACAGGTCATGACAGCCACTGGGAAACACAGGATCTGGGCATATACTTTAAAAAAATGAATCCAACAGATGAGCTGGATAGAAATGGATTATTTAGGTAAGTTTCTTAGTTATGCTATGTAAATTCTACTGTCCAACACGATAGCCATTAACCAAACGTGGCTACTGTGCACATGAACTGTGGCCACTCTAAACTAGATTTGCTGGAAGTGCAGAACAAATAGTGTTTACAAACGCTTAGTTTGAAAAAAGGAAACTACCTCATTAATCATTTTTATATTGACGACATCTTAAAATGACCGTATTTGATATACTGGGTTACAAAAATGCGTTATTAAAGTAAACTTTGTGCTTCGTGTTGCTTTTGAAGATGAGGCTCCAAGGAAATTTCCAAGGACACGCGTGGCCCCTGCTCCCTTTCCATTGACGGCACAGACCCTGGAGCATGAAGGGCTTGGTACGTGCTGACTCGAGCAAAGCAACTCTGAAATTCATCTGCGATGGAGGGAAAAAAAATCCTCTGGCAACCAAAGCAGAGGAGCGGCTAGAACTGGAAGAGGCAGCATAAACGTCGTCACAACGGAGAGCCGCATGAAGGTCTTGTCCACCGCCGAAGCTAAGTACTCTAGCAGCATCGGAAAGAACCAAATGCAGACGTCAAAAATCGCCGCCTTGTCTTTGGAACTGACCGGGAAAGCAGGTCTCTCCATCTAGTAGAGGCTGGGGCTGCTGTGCCTCCCAAGGTACTCAAATCCCCGCTTTCGTTCCCCTTTTGACCAAAGATGTCGCCTCGTTACTGCAAAAGAGCCAAAGGTTCCTGGAAAGAATTCCCCCAGCAGGGTATATAAAATGATCCAGACAGATAGCAAGATAATTCGATAACTATATGCCAGAGTTTTGAGAAGAGTTCAACCTCCCGACACAGGGAAATAAGGTAAAATAGGAATCCATGTCTTGCATGAGACCCGAGAGAAGCGCTTTTATCCGGTGGCCATTCAAGTCATCCCAGAGTGAGACAGTTCAGAAGAGGGAGCCTCGGCGCAGTTCTCCATTTGCTCCTTTATTCTCAAATTTATGTCCTTGCCCTCTGCAAGCTCTTGTGTTCCATAAATAGCCAGGAAGGGAAGTTAATTAGTGTCAGCTCTCTCATCTATGAAGAATTCCATCCCTGCTTCCTTTCCAGGATTTCTGGGCAAAGGGATGACCATCGCTCCCTTGTTACAGAGCCTAATTTACTTTGAATGACTTCATTGTAAGCAGCGTGATACTGTGCATAGGCCAGTTGGTTGAAACTCACATGCCCAGGAGTTATTAGCTAACATGCTCCACAGAATGCCCGGGCCGGGGTGGCGAGGTGACAGCCGATTTGAAAGAGCCACAGCCTAAATTAGGATTAAGATGCAGATGCTATTATCTGCATCTTAATAAAGAGCACAAACAGTGCCAACTGCCAATAAATATCAATAAGAGGGTTTTATTGGTGAGAGTAATGTTTTGTTCATTAGTATGACAGATGGGATAATAGGATCTCATTAGGTGACATTTCGGCTATTCAAAGTGTGTACATGTGCACAAATAAGTCAGCCATACCCCACGGGTGCACGAGGATCTAAGGATCCAGTGGGCCTGTGGTCTGCAAACCTTGGGCATGAATCCTGCTCCGCGTGGAGGGATGGGGCCTGCGGCTTGATCCCAAGATGGACCTCTGCCCAGCCGTTGGTTTAGAAGGATTTCTGATTCCTGATGCCAAGTAGAAGGCCCGGAATTGTAACTCCTGCATTGTAAAGGCCGGTGTTTTGTCGCAAGTCAACCTTTCACACAAGGCGCGGTCAGCACACCCCGAAACACAGACTGCTGAGGCTCTGTGGAGCGCAAGGAACAAAGCGTGTGAACTGTTCTGTGCCTCCTCTGCAAAAGGCTGCTTATTAAATAAAGCTGTGACAGGGTTTTGTTTGAAAGTGACATTTTTAGAACCTGGTAGCCAGGTGATAAGGGGCTGGCTTTCTTTTACCAGTTTGGAACTTCTTAGTGGCTGCTGTTATCTAATAAAATGAACCTCAGTGTCGCACGTGACCAAGATGGCCTAGGTCAGCAGGCAAGAGCCCCATTTTCCTGCTGACCCCACACAGGCGCCTTCGTCCGCTCCAGGGGTGTCCGGCCCTTCCTGTCTCGGCAGCGTCTTCACCTGGTCAGTCCTGACTCGCTCCTCAGGCCTGGGCATCAGTCACTGGTTCTCAGAATTTGTTGTGCCTTAGAGTCATCCAGACAACTTCTAAAAAGTCCGGTATCCTGGGTCACACCCCATACAAGTTAAATCAGAATGTCTGGAGGTGGGAGTCAAGGCTCAATGTTTTCAAAGATCCCCTGGGTGATTCCATTTGTGCAGCCATTTGGAAACCACTGGCTTTGGGGTTATTTTTTCCTTGGCAGAGAGCACTAACTGCTCCACCTAATTGAGGTTTCTCTGTAATTCGGGTTCCTGTCTCACAGCTCTCTGTAAGTCTCTTACTTTACAATTAGCCATGCATTTTTGTTTGGGGGCCATCTACCTCTTGACCGTCTGCCCTGTGCGGGCCAAGAGCTGAACTGCTTTTCTCATTTCAGCACCTGAAACAGTGATGACATTGCCTGGTTCATAGGAGGAACTCGCTATACAGTTGCACAAAATGAATGAATCAGTGAATTCAATATTTGTCTTTTCGCAGAGACTTTCTTCCCCAATGAAAGCTAGCCAACTATCCGAGTATTTCAGTGCTAGCTGTGTGGTCAGTCTTCTAACAGGTACTTTGTTATGAGAGATGGGCCCTGGCGGGTGTGGCTCAGTGGACTGAGTACCGGCCTGCGGAGGGAAAGAACAATGGTTTGATTCCCAGTCAGAGCACGTGCCTGGGTTGTGGGTTAGCTTCCTGGGTGGGGGCGTGCGAGAGGCCACCGATGGATGTTTCTCTCCTTTGCTTTCTCCCCCCTGTCCCCTCTCTCTAAAAATAAATAAAACTATTTTTTTTTAAAAATCACAAAACATTAAAAATAAAGAGAAGCTAATTTGTAATTTATTTGTAAGCGTGATTCATGCATATGAAATCATAGGAGAGCTAGATAAGGCAGAATATATGAAAAATGAGGGCTTAATAAAGGGACAGGGAATGTGAGGTGATGCGTAGCACAGGTATACAGACATTGGCCTCCTAGACATGGTGACGCTGGGCTCAGACAGCCAGGGGTAATCAGTCTGTGTCCCCCCCGCCCCCAGCTGTGCTCTCCATCCCGCGGGGCTTCAACTCCACCCGCGCCAAGGCCTCCCCGACCCTCACGCAGCGTTCTCCCCAGTCAGCGACCTTTTGCTGATCTGAATCAGAAAACTAGACTTACTCTCAAAATCTGAAAAAAATGCCACCGTCTTGAAACTGGATTGTCATCTTTATTTAATTTCGATCAAGCATGTGGGGCAATGTTGAAATCATAAGCCTGAGAAATCACAGAGCTGTGCTAGAGGACACAGGCTTGTCTGCGTGTCCTAAAGTATTTATTCTCCTCGCATTTTTAGCTCCACCCCAGTCCTTGATGACGTAAACATTTTTGGGGCTGTCTCTTCAAACCACAATTCCTGCCTCCAGCATGAACAGATAACTACTGAGCAGGAACCAAGATTGGGGACAAGGGGCAATAAATGTTCTTGCCAATTTCAAGAAGTCAGCACATAAGCGAACACACCAACAGAAGCTCTCAGGCCCTTTAGCCTCCTAACGTAAGCAGGTCTGCAAATGATAGTGACACTCACAGGCCACAGCCCAGAGAAAGGAGGAATAAATTCCAGGGAGCTCCAGGGCGAAAAGAAGGCACGTGGTAAGAGGAAGAACACGCAAATCAGTCAAAGCCACCTGGAGGCAGCCATGGCCCTTTTTTTTTAAGATAAATCTGAGTTAATGGCAGGATTCATCCTATTACAGCAGAGGACAGAATTTGTTCGAACTATTTGGGCAGGGAGTAACGTTAACAAGGCCTCATGGGCGTGACTGAGGTTAATTTATCATTCCGCATTGTAACTGAGCTCCCCAGAGCTCAGGATGGCGGGGAAATCACAATAAGGCAGAGGAAACTCTGTCCCAGTCAAGGCTCGAGATTATTATGGGAAATGCCGTCCAGTGGGGTCCTTTCTTTTCAATAAACACTAGACTATTCGAGGAAGCATTGTGTCAGAATAGTATCGTGTGACTTTTTTAAAAAAAGATTGTATTTATTCTTAGAGAGAGGGCAAGAGATGGAGAAAAAGAGGGAGAGAAACATCAATGTGTGCCTCTCACACGTCCCCAACTGGAGACCTGGCCCGCAATCCAGGCACGTGCCCTGACTGGGAATCGGACAAGTGACCCTTCGGTTCTCAGGCCGGGGCTTGATCCACTGGGCCCCACCAGCCAGGGCTCACGTGTGACTTTTGGTTTCCCCAGGGTGATTTTTTGTGTACAGTTAAGATGATCTACAAGTTATTTTTAAAAAATAAATATTCTCAAAGTTCCTAAATCCAAGTTGTAAAATCTTTTTCTATTTTGAAAGTTAGCACATTTTAACAATTTCTTTCAAGGGACCTTTGATCAACTGGTCTGCTCTATTAATTTAATCAAGCTCCTTAAACATCTTAAGCTACATTTACAAGTTTACTACGTTTGATTTCCTTAACTGCCTCAATTGTGTGCATAGAAACTCTCCTACACACATAAGTTCTCGTAAACTATAAAATTAAACCTTAAACATAGCAGGTCTTAAGTTATCTCAAATGGCCCAGTATTGATTATGAACTTATTAATATTTCAACTTAAAACCACAAGTCTGAATAAAAGAGTCAATTATCTGATTTTAATTTAATCATAAGGCTCAATGAAGATAACCCCTTAAGCTGCCGTCTACCTTCGGATTTCCTTATATAAAAACATTTAATATTCTACATTGTACATTTAAAGTCTTCTTATGAAAACAAGCAAATCGCTCCAGACAGCTTTGTGGTCACGGTGACATGCAGACATGCGGACATTCGAGGCTATGTCATCTCCTGGAAGTGACTGAATATTAACCGCAGGCTTTAACTGAGAGGCGAACTCTGGGACCACAAGAGGACCGTGTCATTTTCCTCTCTAGCATCCTGGGGAAATTCCGCTGGGACAGGCCAGGAGGCCAACATGGGTCTCAAGAACAGCCTCCAACAACGGGGATCTTTAGCTCTGGTCTCCTGAGGAAAGTCATATCCCAATTTAATTTTCCTCCACTAACCGAATTTTTCAACCCTCATTTAGTTACAAGCTAATCAACTTCACTGTTCCCATTTCATTTATTTGGATTTCACAACTACTTAACTTCTTCACTGGCTTCCACAGATTCCTTCTCCGCACTCCCCTCCTACTTTTTTTTTAAATGTACTGACCAAGTAGTTAATGATTTCCCCAGTCTCTCCAGTACTGTGTCAATCCTCTGCCTGCAGAATTTCTAGGGTAGAATCAGCTCTGGCTTTTCCAGAGCAAGGCTCTGAGAGCACCATCCCACATTCTAAACATAATTCGGCGTGAAGTTAACCTTGATGCAGGCTAGGGCATCAATCTACAGCGTGCAAGTTTCCATTTTCTGGACTTTGAGCTGCGGACATCTTCACTAACTTTTCTTGTTCCTTCCCCGACAAGTGCCAATAGGCTGAGCATCTCAGAGGCTCAAAACTGGAAGAATTCAGTCACATCATCAAAACTTGGTATTCCCTATGGAAAATGACTTGAACATATTTGTTTGTGATTGAAAAAGAGATCTGAGCTGCAAATGGGAATTAAATGGAAGATGCTATGAAAATGATGCTTTTCTACATAATAAATATTTGTCTAATAGGGTATTTCACCTTAATAGCCACTGATCCTCCTGTATATACAACTGTACAGAACATATACCTTTGCCCATGATTTTTAATAACTGATTTACGATCTATTTATTTTTTTCTTCAAGGACCACTTTACAAAAGTTGACTTATTTATTTGGCCATCGATGACTATATAACAAACCAATTATTAGAGTCCCATAAACAGCACTGGATTCTCTGCAAAGAAACAGGAGCATTTCCCTTCTCAGGACTAATGGAAGGTGGCCTTTTGGGGACACAGTATCCGGCGCTGTGTTTTCCTTCTGCGTAGAAACCAAGGAGCAGAAGCAGAGGCCAGAGGCTACTGAGTTCTCTTCGTACCGGCCGTGGTGTAAAGCAAGATGTTTATACTCAGCTGTCTCAAATGCTTGTTGAAATACAATGGAAATTGTCATATATATGAGCAATCCTAAAAATGTCAAAAATTATTGAATAACCTATTCAATGATACTGAGAAATGGCTGAGTTTTTTTTTTTTGAAATTGTTATTGTATTTATGACAATATCTTGATGGTCTAATCTATAGACTAAACTAAACTGCCTTACTGCCTTATTGGAGGCAGAAATCTTTGCCCCGACTATCAGGACAGAAGGCTGGAGAATTATTCCGTAATAATGAAGATATCTTTTCAACCTCAATTTAAAAACAATGTTATGAAGTGCCTTGTGTAATCACTTTAATTAAGTGTAATTTATTCGATTCTACTGCAGATCTCCCAGGACTATTGCTTGCAGACAGCCAATTATGAACACCCAGAGACTTCCAGTTCTCATTACAGGAAACTAAAACGCTTTAATAAATAATGCACCCTTCCACAGTTTGGGCCAACCCTTTTTTGTTATGGTGCTTTACTATATTTTGCAGCAAACGCTCGATAAACACTTATTCCTTACCTCTGACCAGATTGAGCTGCTGTGGTTTGAGATACTGGAAAAAAAAAAATCAAGTTCAAATAGAAGCGACCAGGACAGAACCTGTGACAATAGTACTCTGAGTGTCAGCTTCAAATGAAAAAAACAGCAAACAAAAAACACAGGTACAGTTTCCAGTGGCGTGACCAGAAATGTAATTTAGAGAAAAGTTTTAATAGTAATGAAAGGGATGAGACATTTGTGGTTATTATTTTTTAAATTGGCTAAATGGATTATCTTCAAGGAAATGGTGACTTCTCATTTGGCTTGTTCCTCCCAAAACAGCCTGAACGTTTTGTAAAGAGCGATCAGGACAATAAGAGTTGTTCCAGGTTAGGGTGTCACAGGGGCAAAGAGGCACAGTGCACTGAAAAATGGGAGGAACTCAGTCTTAAGCAGCTGGCTTAGACAACGTCACTTACACCCACAGGCCAAAGAGGTTTTTGATTCATACTTCTAAAGACATCGTAACTCCTTGGTTCATCTGACCTGACACCTGACACTTTATAGTTCAAATTAAGATACACTGAAATGCCACATGTGATTGGCATTGGAAGGCACTCTGGGTCGTCATGGTGCCTAAGCCCGGATACTCACATATGCCTCACTGACTTAAATGCCTGCTTCCCACTGTACAAAATCTGGCATGGCAGTTCCACATGCACAAAGCTACGTTTCCTAAAGGGACCGCTGGAACGGTTGGATAAAACTTATCAACATGGTATTTAAAACTGGTTCTTGGAGAGGGAAGACATAATGTTGACAAAAATAAAAAAAGTGAAAAAGCGGAAAGAAAGACAAAGAAAAAAAAATCAATCCAAAATAAGTTGCTCTATAACAATGGGCTCCTTTTAAGAATGATTCAGTCTTGTTCAATGCCGTTCAGCAGTATGGCCAGGGGTCTGAGCCAGGTTCTTGAGAGTTTATCATTTTACCATTTTTGCTCGAGACACCGCAGTCCTGTGCTGCAGCGCGTCAGCGCCCACTGTGAGGCAAGTGTTAAAAGGGAGAGCTGTTCTGTAAGCAAAAAATTCTTAAAAGGCTAGAGAGACTCATTCAGATACACAACAATTTTATCCATAATTTTTATGTGCTAAAATTGTTTCCCTGAATTATATATCACATTTGGGATGATAAGGATATCATCTAAAGAAAAAAATTTTTTAACTGGTTTTAAAAAAAAAGCCAGGAGAGAAAAAAGTCCTTCCCAACAGTTCAAAACCCTGAGGCCAAATTTATTCACTCGTTTGGTTTTCAGCAGGCCACTGCTTTGTCCCCAGCAATGTCATGGAAGCTTCCTTAAGAATGCAAAGAAGCTCAGGGAGCTGAACATTCTATTCCCATTGCCATGGTGAGACCACAGAGGATGAAGCTAGCAGCCCCCAACCCCCGCGGCCCCTTGCACAGAGAGGGGGGTGTCTCCAATACTCCTTTGGAGTACCACCACTGAACTTGGAAACAAATGTTATAACTGAGAAATGAACCCTCTGTTTGGGATCTAGAAAACATCACTTCAAATATCATTCACGAAAATGCATCTTCTTTCCCATTTCTCACGAGCAACAGTGATCAAAACTACAAAAGACCTTCACTTCATGAAAGACAAGAAAAATGATCCAGTATTTGAAAAAAAAAAAAGCATAAATAATATTCACAACAGATAGTTTCCACCGCCGCCTGGGGAGGTACGGCTACTTTCAGCACAACCTAAACACAAGTATTTTGTACAAAACCGCCCAGAGGACAGCCCTACCAAGGTGATCAATCAGTACGTGGTGGCTTTGGGGGTTTTCCAAGAGCAAAGGCTCTGAAGATTGTTAACATTTCATTACTTCCTTCTTTGCTGAAGATTACTGAATCAGGAAGTCATTGTCTTCTATTCATCTTTGAAGGGGAAAAAAATAATGGCAGGAATCTGTAACAACTTCCTCCTCGCCCAGCACAGCTGTTTGGCTTCCAATCAGCATTGCCTATTTCAAGCAAATGTTACATATTAAACCGTAGAGTGAAAAATAGGTGGTTTCTGATAGAGAAATCTTCCCAGGTGAACATACCAGTCAGAGGAATATTTGAATAGAAGGCCAAATTTACTTTTCATAATGTTATGTTCCCTATAATAAACATATTTCTGCATGGGTAATAGGATGTATGAGTGTGAAGAATGTTCACCCTACACACGGGGCAATTAGTTGTTCTAACTAGGAATACACACTTCAGCTGTAGCTAGCGCGCGTTTCATCCAAAGGCCGCATTCCAGGGCAGCTGCCACAGGTTTGCTTTGGTTATTTTTTCCTTCACGTTAACCTCAAAAGTTTTTATAATTAGCAAAACGGATATAAGAGGTGGCGGGGGGTGGTGGCTTGTTAGTAAAATGATTGGTGTTTAAAATATGTGGACGGGCTAGAATACGGAGCCACTGTTCACTCTCATGTGTACGTGGCCAGTGCCCCAGAAACCTGTGTCTCCCCTTCCGAATCACACGTACCCTAACTCCTAACGGAATCGATCGGTTGGGCCTGTCTTCGTCCTTATACAAACGGACTCGCAAGTTACGTACCCTTGTCACGGCTTCTCTCACTCAATTTTATGTTTGTGAGATGTTTCTATTGTCCATACTGCTGAGGGTCATTATAATTGGTTTATTGTCACTGCTGCATCGCCTTTCATTGTGTGAATATGTCACAATTTATCCACTCCACTGCTGATTGGCATTTCAAGAGTTTCTAGGTTTTGTTTGCTACAAACCACGTTTCTATGAACATTCCCATAGATGCCTTCTCATTCACATAGCGACATACTGCCTTTGGGAGTATACTTAAGACTGAAATTGCTAAGCCATAGAGTTCACAGGCATTTCTAAGGCTACTTCCTACCTTGAATTCAAGTTCAGTAAATAATGTTATGTGTCAGTAATAGTACAGGTCACACGAGAAAGCCGTAATCAAATAAACTTCGGTTGTGACAACAGAAGGGTCAATATTCATACAACGCAGTCTTCCTAACGACTTTTTCCGAGAGTGGGATTTTAGCCACAGGCTAGTAGTAGCCTGTCAAGGATGCTGGCTCTTGTCATTTTCCAAGAAATTGCTTTTAACTCGCCACGCTGAGCTTTGGGGCATGTGCTTCAGGGCACTGAGAAAAAGCCTTCACAGTTGATTTTGGCTGCAGTGCAGCTGGCACGGGAGTCCCTGCTTTGGTGTTATGGGCATCTGGGGCATCTCTCTTGGGACACTTTTTTTCACTTGTTCTCCTTATTTCCAGTGCAATCAATTTTAATTTCACATATAACATTTCCAGTTCCTGATGCCGTGGGCTCCTTTTCTGACATTTGGGTTAGAACATGCACTAAAATTTTTGCTTAAGAAACTTTGATAGAGGGCAAAGTAATCTCAATGATTTGTCTTTTTTTCGGCCCAAACACCCAAATGGCACAATCCCTTGGCACTTACAGGTTTTTTTCATGATTATTGGCATTTTGACCCTTGAGTGTATTAGACAGGTCAAGGTCAATTAGACTGAAAGGAAACAGCACATTGTCTTATTTCAAACCATAGATAATTTACTAGAACGAGGCCGAAACAATGTTTTTGTGAGGACACAGAGCATGGTGTTTTTCTTGAAAGTACTTAGAATTCAAGGGCTTGCTCAGATTTTAGCCTGTGTTTCTTCGTTTTCCTGACCCTCCTGAGGCACATGACCAAGTTATTTGGGGAAGAGAACATTCCTGAGCCCTGCTGGCCGGGACAGGCCAACTGGCCTGGCCTAACTCGTGCCGTACTTCTTTGTAATAGCAACCCAAGACGGAAACATCTGGAAAAATACCATGACTAAACTGGAGGGATCAAAGACCAGCAGTGAAACGGCCTATTGTTCATTTCCAGGAAATGACACAGAGCCCAGAGTGAAATAATTCAGCTGGGCACGAATCGCGTTGGATTTCTGGAAAACTTGTCTATCACTATTCTGCTGCACCAGATAGTTGAAGAAAAATCAGTTCAGCAGCGTTGCAGAAAAATAAATCTTTTTTGCATGTGTGTATGTGTTTGCATCTGATCTGCGCATACACGTGCCAAATAATTTGGGTCTGTAATCAGCGTGCTCATGGAATATTCCTCTGATGGCAAGGGAAATGTGCCATAAAGATATTTTAAAAATACAAAAGCCAGCTGAAGGCACGCTGATGTCCTTTGTGACTTGAAGTCAAGAAGTGTGTTTGCAAAGACACATCCTGGTCCCCCACCAGACGAAGTCTCAGAGGGCAGCTGGCTATCTGATTTATTCTTGCCTCCCTCAGAGGCTGAGTTAGGGTCTGCCATATAGTTTGCAGTAACCAAAAGTCTGTGGGGGGAGGAATAAATGGATAAACAAGTAAATGGGAGAATTAAAAAAACAAAAAACAAAAAAACCAAACAGCAGCCAAGCTTCATAATCTAAGTGAATTTGACTCCTCAAGCCTTTCTCATTCAGTCTTCTCCTTGGCTTTTGGTAAATGGATTCAGAAGCGAGGAGCGAAGAAAACAATACTTACCTCACTGGAGTGGATGTTTGAGACTTAGGTATTTATAGAATAAGAACTAGAAAGACCCTTCAGACAGCCCCTCTCTGCTTCTCTGTCCGCGGGAAGGGCTTAATCAAAAACAGAATGGACGTGGGTGACGAACGTTTCCGGGGGTGAGATTCTGCGGTCTCCCTGGGTAACACCTGAGAACTGAGCACTCGGCGAGCGCGCACTGCAGTGGCAGTGGTCAACGAGATTCGTACAAACGGAAGCCCGAGAGGATTAAGAATAGCGAGGAGGTCCTGGCCGGGTGGCTCCGTTGGTTGGCGTGTCATCCTGTATACCAAAAGGTTCTGGGTTTGATTCCCAGTCAGAGGCACGTACCTAGGTTGTGGGTTTGATCCCCGATTGGGGTGCATATAGGAGGCAACTGATTGATGTTTCTCTTGCACATTGATGTTTCTTTCTTTCTCTCTCTCTCAAATCAATAACCATCCTCGGGTGAGGGTTTTTAAAAAAGAACAGTGAGAAGATTTGGGAGAAAAATCTGAACGTCTACAATCAGGCTCTATGGCTGAGACCAAGATTCTGCCCTGGACTGTAAACCTAAGATGGCTGGTGTCTCTGTCTGGTTTCTGTGTTCACATATCTTAAGGGTCTAGAAAATGGCTGGCATGTCACAGGTGCTCAGCACATATTGTTGAATGAATGAATAACCCCTAGAAAGTTAACAGAAGGAGAGCATTTACCTCCATTACATTAGGCACCTTAGCTGGCCAGTTCATTCCCTTCACAGTTTCTCACCTGAGAGCAGAAGGTAAGAGTGCTGTCCCGCTGTGGTGTTACACAATGCACTTGTGGTTTACAGTTTAAAGGACAAAAAGATAGAGAATAAAAGGTTTTCTCTTCTCTCCCACCTCATGGTTCTTTGCCATACAACCTCTTACTATTTGGGCAATAAAATCTAAAGTTTGAAGCTGGAAAATAATAGAAGAGGACTTATCTACCTAAGGTACGACGCATTATTTAGTTGCAATAAAGGAGAGAGGGACAGTTTTCTCTCTTCTACAGTTCAATGAACAGAAATCAAATACAGGGAAGTTGTAAAGACACTAAAGACACTGCGCAGTTTTTTAAACTCCTCTAACTTCGATGTCAAAGGTGACAGAAATCGTTTGCAAGTGATGCACTCATCAGCTTTTCCTCAAGCTGGTAAAACCCTCAAGTTCTGCCAGTCCCAGCACCTGTTTTTACCTTGTGGCCTACAACAGGCATAGCAACATTTGCTGCAAGCGTTTAAACGGTGAATTCATTGTTGTACTGTCACATAAGATTGTTTTCGTAAATGTGAGTTCATTTTTGTTTTAAATCACCATTTGCGGATTTCTCCTGTCCTGCCTCTACATTTAGGTTGTTACCAAGTCGGAAGAGCCAAAGGCACAACTCCAGGGAGAAGCCGAGGTGGGTCCAGCTGAGCTGCTTCTATTTCACTTCTAACTAGGGTCTCCTCTCGCTCTCAAATCCTCCCGGCCTATTCGTATCTCTCTTGAGAGAGAATGAGCCTGGACTTGACCACAAAGGCTAAATCCCCAGCTTTTCCCCCCAGAGGCACAGTCTGTTGGCAGCTCTGGTGCGGAAGAAAACGTGGGACTCTGCGGAGGGACGAGAGGCCATCAGGACAGCACGAGCCGGTCCATGGAAGGCCGACATTCCTGAAAGCATGAACTGGAAGCCAAGGTGGGAGATTTTATTTAGCTTTTAAAAAGTATCTCCCTGTGGCCTGCCTACCATTTGCCCAGCAGCTCATCTACCTTTTTCGCCTACAAAAGGGCAAAGACAAGGGGAACGGGTCGTATTAGTGACCGAGTTTCCTTCCGCAAGACTCTTCCTCATTAGCCATTCTGCAAAAGTTCATGAGCTGAATCAATCATTCTCCACCTCCTCATCTGTATTCGCCTCTCCTTTCCTCTGCCCCTCCTCAAAAAAAAGACAAAAAACAAAACAAAACAAAAAACCCCCCCCAAAACCTTTCAACACAGAATTAAGTCTTTGTGATATTCAGCACGGCAGTAACCCAGCCCAGCGCAGGCCTGGGCCGGGGCAGGCGCTGCATTCCAATTCAGTGAGGTGGCTCCAAGGGACCCCTCCCCCGCCCCATTGTGAATGGGTCCCATTTCCGAGTATGATTCATAACGCAAACATGCTTAGAAAGCAAAAGAAAGGAAGAAAAAGCAGCATGGAATTTGGAGTCCTTGGGTCAGTATTGTTGGCAGATTCAGAGCCTTGTGGTGGGAAAGAGGATTTATCCCGGGGTCCCCACACCCAGTCTGCGGGCAGATCTGGCCAATGAGGTTACACAACCTTTTCTAAGATAAGCTCATAATGGAAACCAACGCAGACCCACAATTACGCTTCCCACCTCGCCAGCCCTTTTCTGCCCTGTCCCTGACCAAACAAACACATGAATGAATGAATGAATGAACGAACAAAGGACCAAATGAATGAGTGAATGAAATAAACAAGTCCTTTTTGACTATGGCCTATATATTTTTGTGTCTCATCTCTTTTTTGAATAATGTAGAGGCAAAAGCTGAATTACCTGCTTATTCTTTTTTAATGAGATTTAAGGGAAAATGCTGCAGGGATATTTAAATATTCAGTGAACTGAAAGAACAAATGAATGTAGCTGTCCACATTTATCCACATGAAGTTTAGTAGATTCAAAAATAAATAATTGATCGGTGAGAATACACTCTGATTCTTAATATAAAATTTTAAAGGACAGAAGAAAGCTTTTGTTTGTTTGAGGATGCAGTAGAGCTAATATGGGGTAAAAAGAACGGGCCATTTCTTACTTTTGTGTTATCCCCTATCTTTGAAAGGTTTATGTAGACCCTACATTTTATCCGGGAATCCCCTTATAACGCACACGGTATCAGCAGACAGCAGAAGCCGCATACTAAACACGGCGGAAGCTGCGATCAGGCGGAGTGTGTGCAGCCATGGATGGTGGTCACACACGTTAGAAGGCCCCTATCTGCCAGGGCCTCGTTAAGGCAATTCCTTCATGCCCCAAATAGCAGCTGCGCATTTCCTTCAGTTGTCCACATAAAATGTTTAATTTGGTCACAGAAATCTCACAATGCTGCCGTATCTCTGGGGAATTCAACAGCATCACCTTTCCTATCTCATACTCCGGCATTTACATAAAATACCCACGTCGCCACCCAGCCCTGCGGACTTGATGGCCAGGGGACAGTCACATGCATCCTGAGGAGGAGGGGCGGGGACGGACTCAATCCTTAGTCATGTATAAAGCGCTGCCCAATGACCAGGGCAAGCATTCAACAGATTCGCTCTTTCTGACATGTTTCCGCAATGTTACACCCCATTTTTCAAAGAAAGTTAGGGGGTGGGTGAACCATTCCAATTTGTCAACAGGTGACTCAGTCTACACTTCAAATGCTGGTTGTGCTACTCCATCCACTTGGCTTATGCGGACAGCCCCAGGCAACACAGGTCGCGCTGAACTCCCCCCTCTATATTGACCTCGATCTCGCTTACGAGAGAGAACTAAGTGAGACATAACAACCCGTTGTTTCTCTCTTCTGGGACTTTTGGCTGCTTGCAATGTACAAGCACCATTTCTTCTCTTCTCCTAAGTTTAATCGGATGTCGTTGATGGGACCACGGTGGGCTAGGGTGCAAGTCTTTTATGTGGCTGCGGACAAAGAGAGGGACGTTTTCAGGCAGCTTTGGATAGAATGGGTTCAAAATGTATTCGGTGGTCCGCCCTCTTTTCCGGGACAAAATTATGACATAAGTTACTATAATCCTTAGTTCAATAAACATATTTTATTCATTAAAAATTCTAAGTAAAAAGCTTTACAACCAATAAACTCCTCATTCCCCGTATGTAAAAGAAAAGTTGAGTTAGTCTTGTAAAACTAATTAAAATGTTTTAACTTCTCCTAAAGCTGCTGTATTTCTAATTGCTTGAGCAAAGTGCTTTAAGTTCATTATTCCTTCTAAATTTTAATTTGTATTGGAATGTCTGCTCATTATGAGTTCTGCACATACCAGTCTCCAAACCATGCTTCTCTCCCTGCAAAGAGTTCATAAACTATTTTTCTCTTTTTCCTTGAGGGCCTTTGCCCAGTCTGAAGATTACCAATGTAGATTAGAATGAATTAAAACTTTTTCTAGAGGTACTTGAAAAATCTAAGTACTTTCTATGACTGTTAATAAGATACCTATTTTTCTTTACATAAGTAAAAATGGAGGGAGTGATGATTTTTAATGGCGTTACCAAAGGCACTTTTTTAAATAGAGGAAACCCGGAAGGTCTGGCCCACCAGCTGTGCTTGCACCTGCTCAGCTGCCCCTGGGCTTTGTAGTATCCGCTAAGCCTCCTTCCCGTGAGGCGCTCTGGCCTCGGGACCCACTTTCTCCCATAGCTCCCTTTCTAATTAAGGCCAACCACACCCTCAGAAATGAGGCTTTTCCCTAAAGTCTCTGGAGTGTCTAAATGTTATGGTCTGGGTTCTTATGCAATTCTCAACATAGAGGGTAGGCCTTTGCCTATCAAAGTGTAATCCATGTTCGCCAACTTCTTTATGTTGGTTCGCCATTCGTGTGCTCTTTCTGTAAGTCGCAATTCACGTCGAGAGCATTATGGGGAAAAGTAAGACTTGGCCATTTAGAAGACCTGTCCTAGCGGAGGAAAAGAGGAGAGCGCTCACATCCCACCAGTTTTCCTAACACATCAAAGTGACGGGAATCCTTATACATTATTTACGTGTCACTCTAGACCCCTCCACGGGTTGGCTTGTGCATGTCAAGGGAGCTGTGATCCGTTACGGGAGGGAAGACAACACGCGCAGACTCTCAGCAGAGCCGTCGGAGGCCGGTTTGGTCAAACATGAGGAAACTGTCAAAAGGCCCTTTGGAAGGCTTGCAAGAATCGTGTTTTCACTCTGATTGTGGGAGATGCTTGAGGGACGTGAACAAAAAGAGATGGGAAACGAGGGCCCGCCTGGTACCTGCCGCAGACCTCTGTGAGCAGGTAGAACTGTTAGGAACTTTAGAGTCTGCATCTGTCCAGCAGTTTCTCAATTTGCAGCAGTCGTCCTGAACTTTTGTCCTGAAAAGAACTTTCTTCCTTTGTTTCTACAATGTGGTTCTTATTAACGGCGATATCCTGCCTTTAAATTCTGAGCCTGAGTTATTTATTTATTTTCCTCAAAACTAGAAAACAGTTGGGTAGCAGGATTGAAAAGGAGTTGTGCTTTATCATTTCTGTACTGGCAGGAGGGCCTTCTTATTCCTGGTGGCGGTGATATCTAACGCCTCCCTGGCAGGTCACAAATAAACTAAATCACAAGCGCGGATGGTCCCTGCCTCCTCTGTTGCATCCCCAACAAACAGGCTGTCAATCATGGAGAAGAGCCGATGGAAAGCAAAACTTCAGAAGCATTTCAAAAAGTGATATTTGAATATCATATTTGCTTGCTGCTTTAAAATTTCTCAATTACAAAAATGTTCTAAACTATTTTGTAAAATATAACCAATAATTTAAAATTACTCTTAACAGATGTTACTAAATGTTGAATTCATAAACCTTTAAGCCCCGAGGTTCATAAGACAACCACACACATAGTCTGATGAAACAGATTCCAGCTTTATGACTGATCCTACACATTGAAAGAATTTAAAAACCATTCTCAAGGTCATTTAGATGATTTGATTGGGTGAGTGATAGTCCACCGTTCCACTTTTGGTTTTATGAGGTATGAAATCAGATGTTTCATACCAATAATTATCATTTCTAAATGGACATGCATCTGGCAAGGTTCCAGGTTAATAGGCTCCAAGTTCCAAGTTCAAGATTCCAAGTTGATTCTGCTGGTAAACAATGGAGAAGTCACTGGGGTCCCCTTGGAAACTCACAGCTCTCATCTGTCTCTACCTGCCCAAAGAGGTCAAAGGTGAACACAAAAAGGTTGAAAAGGTTTCAGAATACTACACTTTGAAGACTGGCTATACGAACAACACCTTTTATGTAATATCTTTGAATTCTGCTCCTGTACCTGGCAAAATACAAGGTGTTGGCAAAAGTAGGTTTACGGTTGTCGGTATGGAAAATAATACAATAATGAATAAATAATAACACTGGAATAAACTCTGTTGCACACACTCACACCTGTAAACCTCCTTTTGCCCCGCCTTGTATACAAATGCAAAATCAACGCAAGGAGTCTCATCACCCATAGAACGCGGTTAGGAAGACTGGTTGTCTTAATACTTGGTGAGCACAGTAATATAAAGATGGTATAAGAATAAACAACTGGTTTGGGTTGTTACTGTTCCATGTACATATGTGTGCATGTTATGTGTTTTGCTTAAATCTTCAGGGGATGACGTTGTCTCCTGTCCCTTTTAGCAGATTTTGTTAGGGATCCAGGCAAGCTCCAGGAAATGGGACGTTATAAAGAAGTTACATTGCTGTCATGATCTTCTATATAAATGGCAGCAGAATACATCGTATGTGTTAATGTTAGGTACTATTAAGTCTAAACTTAAACAATGATGCTGGTGTATTTCGTTTCAAGAAGAAAATACAGTGGGTGACAACCACAGGTTCCTTATCAAAATATGTCCTTTTATCTGGAAAGCTCTCATTCCAGACCCTTTACCTCAACAATTTATTTTGAGTCAGAAGCTTCATTTGGTGGCTTTTATTGGAGCCAAAAAGTCGATTATACACACAAAGTATACATCTATAGTTCTCAAAAGGTCTCTTGCAGTACTCAGATTATCTCAGATATAACACAAGATTTTATCTGATTGGAATATCAACAACTCTTCCATATGCCAAATGACTTTAGTTAAGTCTTCCTTCACGGGTTGAAGCATTTACTTTTCAAACGCACAATGCAAAGAAATCTTCAAGATTATACACACTGTAGGAATCAAAGTTCAGCCTACATGGAAGCTCACAAATACCAATTTCTATAGCTGAGAATTAAACCAGCAAACAACCTTTATTTCTCTTATTTCTTTTGATTTATTCCATGTTTTGGTGTGAACCCCAGAATCCTCTGTTGTCTCATGGACAAGACAGAAACTCTGAGTGTCTAATTCATCTTTGGAGAATAAGGGGTCCAAATTTCTGTCCCTTCGTTGTCTGGCAACTTGTCCACTTCCTTGTCCATCATTGTGTGGGAAAACTCTATACTCCTAGGTCATGAATGTGCACATTTGGTTAAAATGTTGTCCCTGTTGTACAGACTGAACTGTCTATGTAAACACATCACCACTACCTTCTACATAATCGTATGGTGTAACCGAGAAGAACCGTCAGGTTAGACTACATGGACCTTTGGAGGCCAAGCTACGGCCACATGGAGGCTGTTGAGGCCACAGGTGAGTTCAGAGCTCCATTTGATATCACAGATTCTTCAGAAAGTTCACAGAATTGAAACTAAATACAGAAAAAACCTGTTCCTCCTCCATGGACAATCTCTACATTATCACATTCAGAATGGTGTTTTAAACTCTTGATACTACAATTACAGTAGTATTTAACACCTTGTATAATTGGAGTATTGTCTTGATTTTGGTTTATTCTATATTTTTAGACACCCACTACAAAATGAGGTTTAATATGGACTAGGGAAACACAACATCGGCCCCAATACTTGGTTAAGTGAAACATTAAGTATTATGAAATAAAGTAACACCACTTCTTTCAAAAAAGATAAAGCTAGATCCAAATTCAAAAATATCTAAATAATTTTTAGTCAAGGCTACATTGACCAGTGTCTCTTAAGGTTCTAAAGTAAAATTCAAAGACATGCTTTTCCTATCCAAATGGGAAAAAAAAAAGGAGTAATGCTGCCATTATTTGCATGTCAATGTGTGAGAGAGAAACATTGGTTGCCTCTCCTACGAGACCGGACCGGGGACCCAAGCCACATCCAGGCATGCACCCTGACTGGGAATCGAACCCACAGCCTTCTGGTGTACGGGATGATGCTCCAACCAACAGAGCCACACCAGCCAGGGGCCCTTTTAGCCATGTGAAGTGTACAGTTCAATGGTATGAAGTGCATTCGCATTGCTGTGCCGCCAGCACCACTCCTCATCTGCAGAACTTTGCCATCATCCCAACCTGAAGCTCTATTCCCATTAAAGAGTCACGCTGCCTTTCCCTCTCCTCCCAGCCCCTGGGAACCATGATTCTGCTTTCTGTCTCTGTACATTGGACTGTTGTGGGTACCTCGTATACGTGAACCTGGTTGGCTTAAGTATGGAAGATGCGAGTGGAATAAAATCTATCTTCAGCAATGAACACAGGAACCTAATGAAGTTGCCTTTTATTTATGCATAGACCTCCTATTGCTGGCTTAGTTATCTAATTCCGAGTAGATGAAAAGTCCTCGCTTTGTGCTCTCAAATGGTCACAAATGGTTTTTTAGTTTATCATCTGCCCTTTCCCTTTTCAAGATAATTCATCTGTCATTCAGCTTCTTTTGTACACCAGATACCACGCTAGGCAGGCCCTGAGGATAAAGCGGTGGTTAAGACAGATGAAGTCCCCAGCTTCCTACAGCTTCAGGTGCAAGGGGACAACGGGTAACGGAACATTTGAACAGTCTAACAAAGGCTCCGCTAGGGGACTGTGCACCAGGGAGAAGCGCCACCCTCCGCGTGGGAAAAGGAAGGCATCTGGGGAAGAGGGATGTCAGCGGAGACAGGAAAGGCAGGCAAGACGTAGGGGAAGGGTGAGCCCGGGGACGCGTGTCTGTGAGACCGGCCTGAAGAGGTTCCGCGGGGGACAGGACAAGGGTGAGAGAGGCGCAGGGAGAAACGAGGTAACGTTGTGCCAGGGCACACAGGACCGCACGGACGTCCCACGGAGTGGCCTGCGTTCTTTCTCCAAAGCACCGGAATGCTGTGGAAGCAGGGGTCCCCAACCTTTTTGGCACCAGGGACCGGTTTCGTGCAAGACAATTTTTCCACGGACCAGGGGGGGGAGGGGGACGGATGGTTTCAGGGTGATTCAAGCGCATTCCATTCAAGCTCACCGAACAGGCTGGGACCTGACAGGCCGGGACCTGCACCGGTCCTTGTCCCGGAGGTTGGGGTCCCCTGTTGCAGGATTGCCTGCAGGATTGGGCCGGGATGACACTTCAGAATGCTCCCTCTGTCCAGATGTAAATTAGAAGCAGGGGAAAACCTGCCCCGAAGGCTCTAGCAAGGCTCCGGGGACGAGAGGGGCGTGAGTCCCAGCGAAGGCGGTGGGATGGAGCAGGGAGAACCTCTGTCCAATCCCTGTAAAGCGGCATAAATACGTACCATTTTAAAAGCACGTACAGAATGGTTATGGAAAATTATGGTTTTTCCTAAAGTGTCACATGCACTCATAAGGAAATAAAACCAACAAAGTGAACTTGGGTGATAAAAAGAAAGGGCTTTTCGAAGGAGTTTGACCTCAGATTTGGAAATTCAATGAAAATGAGAAAAAGCAGATTTCTACCTGAGAGTCTCCACCTTCCAATTTAGGGGAATAAAGTTTAAATAAGAATACTTCATTTCCCCAAAGAGGTGAAATGAAAGAGGTGAAAATGAGAAACAGCAGATAGTGATAAAGAGACTGCCAAATAAAGCCGCCAAGAGTCACACCCTGCGCTCCGCCCCGCCGTCCTGAGGACGAAGGTGTCGGCTGTGAAGCAAACAGCCACACTGTGACGGTGAAGGAAATGCGAGTCAAAGGAAATGCCAGGTGGGGCGACAGAAACGTCTTCGCGTGGTCATCTTGTGCTTATCTGTATTCACACAAACAGGTGGCGAGACAGCATCCAATTTAAGACCATGGGGATTGTGTTACAGTTTTAAGAAAAACAAGTCATGGCTCTGGCCTGCGAGCTCAGTTGGGGAGAGTGTTGTCCCCACATGCCACAGTTGTGGGTCTATCCCCCAGGTAGGGGATGTGCGAGAAGCAACCATGAATGCATAAAGAAGTAGAATAACAAATCGACGTCTCTCTGCCCCCCTTTTCCTCTCTGTCTAAAATCAATTTAAAAAAATCATTGCAATTTTTGAAAATGATGCAAATTTCCTGGTATAATTTCAGAGAACTGAAATCTATGTGGTTATCTTAACTCATGTCTGTCTTCAATAAATTAGTATGAAACTTAGAAGGCACTATGCATTCCTAGAATATTTCCCAGAACACTTAAAAGTGATAGGGCCAAGTATCTTGACATTTTTTGAGCTACTGAAGTTAGTTTTACTTTGTACCCTAAATTGTTTTAGGCAGATTTATTAGGTATAAGTGACAAACAATAAACTCCACACATTTAAAAGGTGCAATCAGATAAACTTAAGCATGCATTTACCCATGAAAGAGTGGGTTATTAAGAATTTTATAACTTTATATGATACACGCACACACACAATTCTCTCTTTAGTGCACTTTATATAAAGTAAAGAGCATGTAATACACATGTCCTTTGATGAACAGGAGTCCTTAATAAACACCAAAAGAAGCAGTTAGGCCAAGGAAACTCCTGACAAGGTCGCCAACACCTGGACATGCATATCTGTTCAAAAGCCAGTGACCTGAACAGAAGAGCCTAGAGAAAGACTTACGGTCAATCTGATACTCGGTGATAAGTGATTATTACCAAGCATCCGCTATGACTCTAGGGGTAATAACAAAACAGGCAAGTTAAGTGCAAACTGAATGTCCCCATTATCTATGGGAATTAGAAGCTCTGGGTAGCAACCAGTCAGGTTGGCCGTAAAATTTTCCTTCAGCCTAAAAGTACAGAAATTCCTACGAGTCTCGCATTGGCCCTGTACTCGGCGGCCCCAGCCTCAGAGAGCTCAAGTGATCCAGAAGCCACCAGGGCCGCCTTCAGTCCCCACCTTCCTTCTACTCCGTCCGGCCCGTCGGCTTCCTCCTCCTGCTCCCCTGGCTCTCTGGACCTATTCCTGACCCTCTCTCTTCTGTTTCGGAAACTCTTATAGACTCTTGTATCTGGCTTTTTGATTCCCATTGGTCTCCCAGCTTCTGCCACGCAACAGTCAATGGGTTCTCTGATGTGCACTTCCAGGGGTAGCTATGGGTTTAATGAAGAGAGCTCTGGATTCAGAAAGTTTCCTGGATTCGGGAGTTTTCTCATGTTATTATCACTGTAGCTGCTTCTACTTATTGAACACTTACTAGATTGGGGGGAGGCGGGTACTGTTGTATATCAGGTATTTTCTACATGCAGTCTCCTCTAGCCTCTACAACAAACGTCTTCGTGAGAAAATTCATTGTTATTGACATTTTACAGAAGAAAGACCTGAGAAGGTAGTGACTCATCCAAAGTCACATAGCTGATAAATATCCAGAGAAGGTGCCGCGAATTCTCGCTCCAGGGTGCAAGCTCTCCGCTCCGACGCACTGTTTCTCTATTGAGCATTTAAGTCTGAGTGGGTCCAGCAGCCGTTTTCCCTTCGCATGTTACATTGTGGTCAAATTGGAACAAGTGTTTTCACCATTTTGGCACCAAGTGAAATATTTTCTAAACATGAAACTGTATACCATTATTGAGAAGCCATATGAAAATAGTGCACACAACCTCAAAGCTTCTGAGTTTCAGTGAAGGCAGGTTTGTCGGTTGCCTTGAGTTTAGAAGTCTGTCTTTTCACAGGAATGATGTTCTCCAAGCAGACTTTGTGGTTGACAAGTGTGTATAACTTTCTAAAGGACCACTGGATAATATGCTTTGAAAGCTTTGAAAAGTGTTCATTTATTTTAATACAGCAATTTCATTTCTAGAAATACAACCCAACAAAAACTTTTATAGTTCTAGAAAAACGAAATGCGCCCCTAAACAAGATGAAATTAATTGTGAAATTTCAGGGTATCGCGGTGGCTTTTGAAGGGCGGTTTGTGGACCACCGACTGGCGGGGGATTCATGAGGTCGAATTTCCCTTTGAAATGTCACTAAAAACTTTCACCCATTTGTGGAATCTAATGAACACACTAAACTAACAGGCAAAATAGAGACAGACTTATAGATGGAGAGCAGATGACAGCTCTGGGGGCGGGGGGGTGGTGGTTAGAGGGTGGAGGGAGGAACCAAAAAGGAAAAAGGACGCATGGACGAGGACAACGGTGTGATGACTGCAGGGGGAAGGGGGAGGATAAGGGGGATACATAGTAATGGAGAAAATACAATTAAAAAAATGAAAAAGAAAAAGAAAAAAAAGAAACAGCACTAAACTCTTACGAGCCACTTCCATGGCGCTGACATTTGCGCCCAGAGCGCAAAATCAAGGGTGGCTGAACCCGCAGGCACCGGTGCACGTTGTGGCGGGGGCACCAGACTGTGCTCGTAGCCACTGTAAGGTGTTCCAGGGGCCGTGTCTGGTCCCCACCACACACCTGCTCCTGGAAAATGCCAGTGTCCCTTCACAATATCCTTGATGAAGTCAAAGTGAACCATTGTACTAAATGGCAACCCTTGAATACGAGTCCTTTTCTCATTCTGTGCGACGGAGGAGGAAGCACGCACAGAGTGTGACGCTTGTCCTGAGGCAAAGCTCTGGTGGGGCTGACTGTTCTGAGTTTCAAGCGGAGCTCCCCTCGTTTTCCACGAATCATTTTTATTTGAAACAACCGATGATGAAGTATTATTCGGACAAGAGTTTAGCAGACGTTTTCTTTCCCAGGTAAGGAAAGTGAACCTAGCGCTGACAGTATTTTTTTTGCCCATGATAAAATCTGAGCTTTCAGGCGAAAATAAAGTTTGGAAAATTTGTATCTGTCACAATGTGCTTGACATCTTCCCAATACTTAAAGGCCTGTCAGATAAAGTCACCAGGTATATTAATAAATAAATTTTTAAATGATTGAAGAGTGTTTATGTTTCCATTTTTTTAAAAAAAGTTTTAAAATTATTGTAAAGTGCCTTGATACATCGGTATCAATTTAGAAGATTTATATAACTCAGTAAATCGATTTCCAAAGTGACACTTCCATAATATAGAGCTGTGCCCAGGTGAAGGCTCCACTGCTGTTGGTGGTGTAGCTTTGCCCAGGCACCTGTCTTTTTCCTGACCTCTGTTTCCTAGCGTGTCGGTAGCATTAGGAGGCTGGTACTTAACGATCTCAGAGGCGTGTTTGAGCCCTGAAGTTCTATTCTCAACTTCTTCTTGTGCATTGTGAGTTTTTGCCTTGCTGCCCACCCGGACTCCACTGTATCGCTGGCTCCGTTGACAACGTGGCTTTCTGAAAATGCCTTCCCCGGCCTTCCGTGTGAGCGCACTCACGGTCCCTTCCCATGACTTCTGTTTGCAATTACGGCTCCGTTCCTGTACCGCCGCTCCCTCTTCTCTCCTCTTTCCAACAACGGGCCATGTTGAGTGTCTTCCACGGGTACCGCTGCATCAGTAACTCACAAATCTATCCTTAGGCCTCTTAATGTCACGTCACATAATGGAAACCAGTTGTGGGAATGGACTTGGGGATTTAATAATACTTACAGATGTTCTTTTGCTCAGGACTTTCTAAGGCCTGTTGAAAAGAACTTCTCCAATGTCACAAATTAAAAACAGAGAAAGAGAAAGGTCAGATGAATGAGTGGCCGGGCCACTAAGTTGGACCTCACCTGCGTCAGCTGCGGAAGCGTGCTCGGTCCTAGAGCAGAGCAGGTTCCGCTAAGCTTTAGTGAAAGTCTTCTCCGGAATCCCTGCCTGGCGAGGCATTAACAGAGACAACCTGATAAGTATTTAGGGGTGGGTATCACCGGATACTGGCTTTTCATAATTTACTTGGCAGTTCTTTCCAAAATGTTATTCTATTGTCCAGGAACAACACATTTGGTAGAGACCACATAGTTTCTGTAGAATAAAACAAACTAAAAGTGGAAAGAGTATGGTAGCTCAGAGCCCTTCAAGAAGACCTGTTACCTTAGCGGACATCCAAGTTAATTGGAAAGGGAAACATCTCCAAAATGGGTGTTCAAAGATGGCAAAGTATTGTAGAGAAGCTTTAAGTTTAGGCTTTTTTCTATGGAAGTTTAGGGATAACAGATGGATCTTCATAATTAGTATGATATTTGCATTTTTCTCTCCACAAAAAAAAAAAGAGCTAGTCACCTTAGAAGGAGAATTAAAAAGCAACATTCCATCATATATTTTTATTGATCTTATTCATAGTCTGTATGCTTAGTCTTCTCCTATTACTTCCAACCCTGCCTTGGGGGTTAACAAACTTACAAATGAGGAAAAGAGCAAAGGAGTTGCTCAGGAGCACCAACTTGAAAATGGCGTCAGGACCAGAACTAGTTGCAAAGCCCTGATAACGCGGAAGGAAGATGAAGATGCAAAAACAGCCCGCAGCCCATCAAAGCGATGTCCTTGAGGCTGACTTACCTCTGTGCACACCTGCGAGCCCCCCAGCCTCCCCTGCACCAGACGGCTCTCACGGCTCAGACTGGTCAGTCAGCTTGAGGCTGCTTTTGAATAAATGAAACCGGGAAACGAGGCTGCAGACAGCTGCGATGTGAAGAAGGGTGGGGAGCGGGGGTTGAGTGTCTGCAGCGGCAGAGGACGGGGCAGTGGGAGGGGACTCTGGGACACTGATGGGGCAGAAAGCGTACCCCAGGGGAGCTGGGCTGGGGTCAGCAAGGATCCTGCCCCATCCCAGGTATGACAGCTAATATCTTGATAATCCCCATAACTCGCAGTGGAGCAGATATCCTCCTCCTTTTATAGAGGATCTAAGTTTAGAGAAGTGACTCTAGTAATGTGACAAAACCAGAATTTTTGTCTGGGTCCTGTCCAACAGTAAACTTGATGACTGACTAGCTGCCATTTTGACCTGGTGTGCTTGATTCATTCACACCTGATTTCTGTAATCAATAACAGAACTTCACAAGCCGCCTGAATAGGGATTAGTAGCGTAATCAATGACCATGAAACAGAAGATACACTGGGCCAAGAGGAAACGAACCCTTGACCTGATTTTTAACCAAGACAGTTAACTAGCCACCGGCTACGAAGTGAACAAATTAGGGGCTCCGCCTTTGCAAACTGCAAATCTGAGTGGACCTTTTGTCGGGGAGCAGAGTTAACATGTCCTGGTTTGACATGTGTCTCCAATAGCATACCCCCAGCCCTCTGATTATCCCACCCAAACAGATGACCGGTAAAAGAACATTATAGTCTTATGTTGATGTTATCTTGGAGAAATAATGCCTATGCTTTGCTACATCCTTTTTTCTCTTTCTTTATTCTTTGAAGATGATATATCTATCATAGAAATCAGGTTTTGTAAAGAATAGTGGCCAAACTGCCATTTTTTCATCAGATTCATTGAACTGCACCCCACAGGCAAAATCGGACCTTTCGTAGCTGAATTGGGACACAGCCTATGGAAGACAGTGTGTCTTCCATGAAAAGCAACCGCACCTCGCACATACTAGTGAGATCGGCGGGCCCGGAAAGTCGGGCCGAGGAGCCCAAGGAATTCCCTCCCCCAAACCTCTTGCTGTTGGACTTCGGGCGTCTCCGACAGCCTGTGACCTCGTTCTCCACGAAGGCCTCAGTCCTGCCCACCCACTTCTTGCCTGAAGCAACGTCGCCTACGGGCTGGGCTCTCGCAGGGCAGGAGAGCAAAAGAGAAGGGGGCAAGAAGAGGAGCTGCATCCTCCGCCCCGTACAGTCGGTGGGCCCTGCCCTTCCCAAGCCTCCGCGAACGCGCACCGCTTCGGAAAGGGCTGGCAAGTGGGAAACAGAAAGGAGAAGAGGAAGGAAGAGGGAAGGGAGCTCATCGGGGGCGGCTCTTCGTTCCTCCTCCATCCGTCCAAGCCCCTGGCACCTTCCTCCCATCTGTATAGGAACTCCTCGCACGGCCCTGTCCGCGCCCAACTCCTACTCCCATCCACGGCAGCCCTGTCCGGCCACGCCCCGGCCACAGCGGTCACCTGGTGCAGGCTCCCGAGTCCCCTCCCACTGCTTGGGAATGAACGGTACGAAGTCCTGGACCTCAAAGCTTCTGAGTTTCAGTGAAGGCAGGTTTGTCGGTTGCCTTGAGTTTAGAAGTCTGTCTTTTCACAGGAATGATGTTCTCCAAGCAGACTAAGTTGGACAGAATTGATATGCAAGGGACATGTTGAGGTAAATAGGCGTTCGTGGGCTGGCCTTAGCTCCCAACTCTCCTGAGATAACTTTCTGAGTCCCAAAGCCCCTCGGTGGGAGCCTCGCCTGTATCGATCGCACTGTGCTCACTGATTCACCCAGTAGAAAAGCGAGGAAGAGCAAAGAGCAGGGCGTGACCTAGAAGAGGCAGAAACGATGTTGGCTAAGGAATATGGTATGTTGGATAAATTCTGTAATTACGAAAAGTAAGACGAGGTTCACATACACTAGAACGTCATACACAAAAAGTAGAGGTCCCATAGCTTTACTTTTTTCTTGTAAACAAGGTACAACTTTATGTAAAAAATATTGCTATCACAACATCTAATGGCCACTCTAGATTTAGACATGGAGAAACCTTTTTAAGAGAAATCACGTGGCTAGAATTCCTTTTACCATAATTTTTGTTTGTTTAAATCATTATTCATGAGAGATCTCTAAATCCGGAAAGGTAATGGATTCTAACTTCCTGGTGTTAATCTGAAAAAGTCACTTGGAAATATTTAAACTGCTTATAACAGAAATCATTTACTGGAAAGCTTTAATACATTCCTTAATGAGTTTATTTCAGGACAAAGAAGGATAGCAATGTTCTGTTTTTTTGAAGGGGGAAAAAAACTAACAGGATTACATTTGTAAGGAAAGGAACTTGAGGGGACCCTGGCCAGTCAGAGCTGGGGACATCACGGAAGCAGACACACTGGATGTCACCTGAGCGGGGAAAACCAACTCCAAAGCAGTCCCACCTCCTAAAACTGCCTCAACCATGTGCACACAAAGAGGAAAATTACCTCTAGTTCGGAGGGTTAACAGAGCAAAGAGGGGGTGCTACGTACCTCCCAGAGAGAGAGGTTTTCAATGGCTTTTGATGCCTTTTAGAGAGAGAGAGAGGTCCAGGTTCCCGGAAACTGACTCCCTGGACCAACAACCAGTGATACTCCTTACTATATTTCATGATAGTTACATTTATTTTTTAGAGAGGGGATAAGGGAGGGAGAAGGAGAGGGAGAGAAATGTTGACCGGTAGCCTCTCGCATGCCCCCAACTGGGGCCTCAGCCCGCAACCCAGGCATGTGCCCTGACTGGTCAGGGGGAATTGAACCCGCAACCTTTTGGTTCATAGGCTGGCACTCAATCCAGAGCCATACCAGCTGGGGCATGAGAGTTACATTTAAATATGCACTAAATACACACATGTTTGAAATGCACTCTAATGGCAAACACCAGAAATTGATACCTAATGCTGAATTACACAAGTTAATAGAGAAATTTCTATTTACATAAAGGGCTAGTGTTACAACCAGTATCTCCAGACGTCGTAGTCAAGAGGGTACGCGGACACGGCACTGGAGAGTATGAGAAAGTAGTATCGGTAGAAGCCGCATTTTCTCAAGGTCGCCAGCACTATGGTTTTCCTGCACTATCATTTACAAAAGTTGCAGTTTTGCCATTTACGAAGTATAGTGACTGTGAAATATTAACATGCACTCTGAAGTTTAGAATTTAAAAGAGGCCTAAATTCATGCAACACACTGCCCTCCCTTTAATTTACATGGTGGGGCTTGTCCTTAGGGCAGAACATGAGAAGCCTACGGAGACGATGGGTCCATGGATCCAGGCAACTGTCGGTGCCACGGATGTCACTAGAAGCTGTCCTGAAAGCTACGTGGTATTCTGCCAACCAATGAACAACAACCATACGTGGGATTCCACTGCCAAGTCCACCCAAGGCTAATGGGCAAGGGGCCAGTGATTTTGAGGTGAAAGAAACCAAAAGATTTTCCAATTCGAATGGAATAATTTGATCATTTCCCTCAGCTCTGCCTTGAATTTACCATCCTTCATTCCTTCCTGTGACATCTCATTTATCTACAGCTATGTATCTGCCAGTCTTACACAGCCGGAACATAGAACCAGTGAGTCAAATCGCAAACGTCAAGCAGCACAACTCTCCGCTGTGTCTTGAAGGGGCTCGGACACCTTCCGCTTCACAGGCTGTTTGTGTTCACGCTTTCCCTACAAAATATGACGGGCTTGGTGACCTATTAGAAGCCATAAGTGAGTAGGGCCGGGCGGGGCTGTAGGTTCCCTGAGAACAGAGAGAAGGGATGGGCACAGCAGGAGGAGAAATTGACGATTCCTGAAACTGACGAAAGCTCCAGGCCTGGGCAGACCTCCCCAAGACCTAACACAGAAGCCAACGGGTGCGCCGGGCAAGACCCAAGGATGGACGGTCGTTCAAATTCACCTAGAAAAGTTAAGCTTTTGTTTCATTAGGCCATTGAACAAGACATACAATTATTAATTCATTTTAGAAGCCATCCCTTGAAAAGGCTCCAGGCAGCATCTACGGGTATGTGTGTAGATGTGCATGTACGGCTTAGACATGGTCCCTCATGATGGCAGAGAGACAGGGCCTGTCACTCATAGTCCTGCTCTCCCACCTCCTACAGCAGCCCCTTCAAACACTCAGGTGAGACGCCGAGGACCAATTCCCACTGAAGGAAGAACAGTGGGAATACTAACCAGTGAGTAAATGTAGACGTTAAAAAAAGAGATACCCGTCGACTTTAGTACCTGGAGAGCCTGTTTCAGGACGACACAACGCAGCCTGGCCTTTTCTCTTTAGACCGCCCACCCCACCCCCCGCTGGCCCTGCTCTTCCTCTCTCTGAGCCCTCCCGTAGCTTCGTCCATCTGCCCCAGCTTCCTCCCCCGGAGGTGTAGCCTCACTGGTGCTCCACGGGGAGGCAGAGACACATGCCCAGGCGGCCCCAACGGTCTCCCAGGAACGCTGACCTTCCCAAAGCGGCCCCCAGGCCTCCGGGGGGAGGGGCCTGCTGGCTCCACTCAGCAGCGGGTTCAGCCGGCAGAGGAGCGGACGGCCTGTTCTTTTCCTTTTTTTTTTTTTTTTTTTTTTTGGCTTTATCCTGGGAGGTGAGTCACTCTTCCCTGTGAGAGAACACATTTTCACTTTAAGTGATGATGCTGCTGTTAGAGCTGAAGACAAAGCTGGTGTAATTATTCAAGTAAAATATCTAAGCAACGTTTCGTTAAATGTACATGAGGACAGAAAAAAGGCAGGATCGGGCTAATTAAGAAAAATTAATTAAGTTGCATCAATTTTAAGCTTATCTAGTGTTTTTATTATAAGCCTTGAAATACATCGTGATGTGCATTTAAACACACGCAGTTCTTTTCATCTAAAAATACAGAACCCTTTATCTTGAAAAGCAAATAAAACCTTTTACGTATCATGTTTTTTATAGTGCTGAAACAAAAAAGAAAACTTATGTTAACGATTTCATTTACTTTTCATTAAAACATGTGGCATTGGCAACTGAAGGATTATTATCCCTTGTTAAGGAGTATAAACTGATGTACAAAGAAGACAATGAAAATCAAGACACACGATTGGTAATGCAATGCTTTTACCTCTGCCACCTCACTAGCTACCTGGTTAATTCAACACCGGCAGTACCAGCTGGACAAGACAGACAGACTCCTGCAAAGTCTTCCCCGTGACTGGAGAATAAACTCAATGAGAGAGTCCTGTGCATGATCTATTTACAGGAAAACAACAGCCAGACTTCTGTTTCAAACACCAGACCATCAACTACCAGAGGGAACTGAGAAAAGGTCAAAGTCAAGGCCAGGCCCAGAGGTTTTGGGTGTCTGTGGGTGCACGCCTGCACAGGCCTTAATTCAGCTTTTTCATTGCACCCCCCAGGAAAATGCAATTGATTTCAGACTTATCAGCACTTCGAACGGTCCAATCCAGCTTCTCTCCATCCCTGTGGATAGTCAGTAACTGATGTAAAATTGAGAATTTAAGAAACATTAGATCTCAAATTACCAGTAAAACCTTCTAATCTGGTTCCGTTGCAAATTATTATACCTCTGCAACACAGGTAGAAAGCCCGGAATAATAAAACCAAGATTATTGAAACCTAGAGTGATACTTTAAAACATATTTCAACACCATCCAATTTTCTTTCCTCTAAATGTGTCCACAAGAGTTTTAAGTAAAGGGTGCCTGGGTAAGAGTTGGGTTTACTTTAAGGATAAAAACTCAGCCCTGACTGGTGTGGCTCAGTGGACTGAGCGCCAGACCGTGAAGCAAAGGTTCACCGGTTCGATTCCCCATTGGGGCACATGCCTGGGTTGTGGGCCAGGTCCCCAGGGTGGGGTGCGTGAGAAGCAACCATGCATTGATGTTTCTCTCCCTCCTTTCCCCTCTCTCAAAGAAAAAGGGAATAAAACCTTAATAAAAAGAAAAACTAAAATTCTACTTTCTATAATTCCATTTTGCACCACCTGATTAACACTGATGCTTTGAAGAGCCCTTTTTATAGACAGAATGAATTCACATTATGCATATTCATCACTTTTGGCCTCCTAGGGACACTGTTTAAAGCAGGGAGATACAATATTTTCATCCCAGAGGTCAAGTGCGTATAATTGCTGGCATTTAAACTCATTTGGAAAAAAAATAAATGTTATCATTGTATCATTGTCGTGTGTCCTTCACTTTTTCCCTTTTCCTATTGTCACTTTAGAGATCCTGTGGGCTAAAATCAAGTGGTTTTTAAGGTCTAATTCACGTCCTAAAAATCCACTAGCCAGCTGGAGCGCAGAGAACTCTCTAGCTGAGCGGCCAGAAGCTGGCGGGCGGCAGACCCCCCCCCCCCGCCCCACCCTGGTTCTTTTCTGAACACCGGAAATGGAGAAGTTCCAGTTTCCAGCTCTGAAATAGTCCGTGCTCTGGAATCGCTGAACGTACTCTGCTCTCAGCGAAGAAGAAAAAGTGTGCCTTGGTTGTCACCTGCCCTCAACATGCATGCGACAACCCATGCGAAAGTAAATCATTTGGACAATACACCCCCATTTTCCATTTTGTTAAAAATAAGGAGCACGATTCTAAGTTTACGAGAGTTTTATTAGTTCCAGAGTTAGGGACACGCTCGTCACAGCAGCAGTGAGTCTTGCTCAGAAGCCTGAGGAGGAGAAATAGTTTACGAGGACAATCACCTGATTTTATTTCACTAGGGAACAAGGCTTTGAAGTTTCTTGTTAACTCTCACAGGAGACATAATGCATTTCTCAAATGTTATGAAGCACTGGCTTCATCTGCTCCAGTCATCAGCGGCAAATAAGGTTACCATGTGAGCGAGTGGAGAAAAACAAGTTGTTTTTTTCCCTAACCACATCAAAATCACACAACCAATAGTGCTGTTTAAATAAGCAAAACACATATGAAAAAGCAATCATAGAAATTTGATTCAATTTATGCTGAGCCATACGTGTGTGACGGTCCGTGGAGGGGGCTGTGTGAGGGGTGTGTGTGTACACACACACAGGTTTCTGAAATCCACAGGGAGGGTGAAAATCTTCAGCTCCTAATCATGCTACAAAGGACACAAACACACTCAAGGGATTGTGGGAACGAGCTGAGAGAGCTGTGATGCGCGGCTCAGCACGGCCAACAAGCTAAGGACGGTCTGTTAGCAAGCGTGGGAAGGATGAGGATAGACGCTTCCTGAGGGCAAAAGCCATCGTTAACCTCCCGTCTGGACAACTGTTATTTTCTGGAAGGTGCTTGTTGAACCACCTGAGCAAACGCTTCCTGGACACACTTGTGGTCGGCAGGACATGCAGCCCATTACGAGATACACTTACTCTTTCAAACTACAGAGGACTGTTCAGGAAATGGCTGCTCAAGGATTTGACTTTACTCCCAAATTTGTAAGAAGTTGGTTGTAGCAAAATATGAATTTTGACAAATTGGGAAAATCCGGGGATCAATGTATTTCCCTGCGTGCCCCTGTAGACTAAGGAGCCTAGAAGGAGCTCAGAGATGAAAAGGGTTGAAGGAAGTAGGTGGGTATCTATACTCGTGTATCATTTGCTTGGAGTTCATCTCTGTATTGTGAAAACAAATGTAGAAATAAGGCCGACCCTCACTAAGTCCTTCAGAAATAAAGGAGGAAGGCACATATCCCAGCTCCTTTTGAGACTAGACGTGCCCTGAGGCTACGTCAGGCCAGATATTCCATGAAAAGAGGACTGAAGACCGATAGACCCAAAGACGAACACAACAATATTCTTAACAAAACAGTAGGAAATTGAATCCAAAAATATATAAGTAATATAATATCTCATGACCGAGTGGGGTTTATCCCAGGAATTCAAGGCAAGTAATGTAATTCACCAAGGTAATTCAATGCGGAGAAAGAGACTTTTTAACAAATGGTGCTATATCAACTGAATATCTGCATGGAAAAAAAAAAAGACCTTTGATTCTTAACTACATGTTACATTTAAAAATTCTGTCTAAATGGTTTGTGTACCTAAATATAAGAACTAAAATTTTAGAAGAAAATAGAAAAGAAAAAAAATCTGTGGCATTAAGTAAATGTTTCTTAAAGATATGTTAAGCATCCTTTTTTTTTTTTAATTGCTAAAATGGACTCCATCAAGGCTGAAACCTTTTTAATATGAAAGATACAGTTAGGAAAAAATATAAGCAACAGGCTGAGAGAAAATATTTGCAAAACAGATGTTCAACAAATAACTTGCACTCAGAATATATAAAGAATTCAAGATGGACAATCCAATTAAAAATGAGCGAAATATTTGCACAGGCATTTCACAAAAGGCATTCAAATGGGCAATAAGCACATGAAACTATATTCAACATCGCCAGTCATTAAAACCACGGTGAGTGATGACTATGCACATACTAGACTGGCTCTATAGCCAACAATGAAAGACTGGCAATATCAAGTGCTGACGAGGATGTGGAATAACTGGGACTCTCACCCATTGCTGGTGGGAATGAAAAATGCTGCTGCTCCGTTGGAAAACAGTAGAGCCATATCTTACAAAATTAAAGATGTACAATTGAGCAATCCCATCCCTAGGAATTTATCCAAGAGAAACAAAAATTTAAGTCTGCACAAAAGCAAATCCACAAGGATAAGCAGCAGCTCAGTGGCAGAGGGAAAGATGGACAATAAAGAGGCACGAGGAACCTTTTTATTTATTTTATTTTATTTTTAAAAAGGTTTTATTTATTTATGTTAGAAGGAGAGAAACATCTATCTGCAAGAGACACATAGGTCGGTTGCCTCTCACAGGCTCCCCACTGGAAACCTGGCCTGCAGTCCCGGCATGTGCCCCGACCTGGGACCCACCAGCAATGTCTCAGTTCACAGGCCAGTGCTCAGTCCATGAGCCGTACCCGCCAGGGCGTGAAGAACCTTCAGAGAAGGAGGGAATTATTCTGGATCTCGCTGGCGGTTGTGACAAGACTACTGCATACATCAGCCAAAGGGATCAAGCCAGATCCTTAAAATGGGTGAAAGTTCCTGTATAAAATGCCATAACAAGTAAAACTGAAAGTGATGTGAATATTTTCCTTGACCCACTGCCGTTTGGTAAAGAAAATGACACCTGGGGAAACGACCAGGGCATAATGCAGGGAAGCTACGGTTTCGAGAGGAGAGTGATCAGAAATCCAGGGTCTGACATGGGGTGTCGAGCCCAGGCAAACTCCCTGCCCGCGCCATGAATATCATCCAGGAGCACTTTATTTTGTGGAAAAATGTTCACAAAATAAGTAAAATGTTCACACACACGAAAAATAAAACAGGAATAACAGCTGCTTCGGGGCCCATTCGATTACAACATGGGGAAATAGCTTAGTCCCTCTGACGAATTTCCAGGGACAGCCTGCCGCTAGTGAGCCGTGGAGAAGGGAAGAGGAAAGAGTGGGAGGGGGAGGGAAGCGGGGGAAGGAGAGCTGGAGCGGGAGGGGGGAGAGCAACGCCCCCCCAGGAGAAAGAACAGCCGACAAACACAGCAGTAAAGAGTCAGCGGAAAAAGGAGAGGCTGAGCAAAAAGCAGAGAAGAGCTGACTGGTGTCCAAAGAAAAGCTCAAAGAAAAATAGATGTGAGAGCAAGTGTCGAGATAAATGAAAGCACGCAGAGTCTGAAGCCAAGAAGAATAGGTAAGAAGAGGAAAGAAAAATACGGAAAGTACAAATGAGGAAAGAAAAAAGAAGTTAAGGACGGTGAAGGAGTTCACATATGAATGGGCATGTTGAAATGTAAGCCTGCCGGCGTGTTACTTTGTTGTAAGATTCAAGTATTTTGAGGAAATACCAGAGAAATAATTGGAATAATTTTTTTCCAAGAGGTTCTCAACACATGTTTTTTTCCCCTTCTATGAAATGTAACCTTCTTGGGGCCTTTTAAAATCTTATTTGGCTCCCTTCAACTTAAATAACTCAATTTAAATGCATGGCTTCTTTTCCAAGGACACTTAAATGTAAACATTATGTTTCATGATTCTTTTCAAAGATTTCAAAATACTTATAAAATGATTTGCCACGTTCTTTCCTATGGGAATTTAAGTCTTTTTACATAGCATTTTCCTAGTTACACACATTATTTATCTCCCCATTTCCTAAATGTCTTCACAACTCAGTTGGCAATGTTAAAACTGAGTCTCACAAGACAGCCTCAGGGCCCGTCAGGGGCAAGGCTGTCAAAACAATCAGGTGAATTTAAGGAAAACCATTTATGGCAACAACAAAAACTCGTAACATTTTAAAACATACACTTTCAGAAAAATGTGCCTTGTTTTAGCAAAGATTTTGATGTTCAAGACATCACTTAAAGTCGGTTTGAAAACAGGCTAACTGGTATGGGCATCTTGGCATACTTTTCAACTCTTTTAGGTTTTCACAATTACCAGAAAGAATGTGATACAAGAGGATCTTTTGTAATAAAAGATAATATACCTTTAAAGACCTTAACCCTCCTCTTCTTAACTTACTTTCTCCTATTCAATAAATCCCTTGAGTGACTATTGAAATCTCTCTTTTCATGCTAAGACTAACTGATTGTCTGCAAACTGGCAGGCATTTCAGCCAAAGCATCACACGGGACGCTTGGTCATCAACTTGGTACAACCTTGGAAGACTCCAGAAAGAGCAGAGCTTACATGGACCCTTATATAAGTCAAGGCTCGAGAATCCAATGATTAATCACTCAAGAGGACGATGAAAAGCCCTTGGATAAAATCCGTAAGAAACTCCAATCCATTCCTTTGGGAGAAAGATCACACCCCTGCTTGTCTTGGAGCTTCTCCCTCTCCACTTTCTCCTAGTGTCTCCACAGGACTGCTCAAAAGGAGACACTCCAACTTGTCCTTGTTGCCAGGCGACATGCATGCCAGTTTCAACTTGCGGGAGAAAAGAACACAAACAAGCAGCTAGCCCAGGTTCACGGCATCTTTCAGCCATTCTAAGTTACGATTTCTCAAAGACTGGTAGCTGGTTCTTTGAGGTGACTTGGTATAGAACCCAGGGCATTTGTGAGCACTTAACAAGCAGAATTTGATGGCTCCACAAATGTAAAAGAGCATTGGGTTTTGTTTAGTTTTGTTTTTTGAGTCATGCTCCTAAGTGATTCAAACTCCTAACAGATGTTCATAGGAGTTAGCGTCCTTAGAGCAGACATTTATTTAGTTTGCTCTTTGAAAATATTAATGGGGAGAAAATACCCCCCTCTGTGGGCCTGCCAGCACTTCAAAGCCGAATGTGCTCATCAGTACATATTGACGGCTACATGCGCAAGGCCACGCCAGGAGCGTAACTCCCCAGGCAACGAATAGCCCATCCGGAGAACCTCAACGTCATCACACGTCACTGCCCTTCGCGCAAGTTTTTCCTTACAGCAGAGGTATCTATTCAGAGATGCTAAGGCTAGCTTACGTCCAGAAGGATTAAAAAAAAAAAAAAAAAAAAAGGATCCTTACTAGTTATACCTGGGGAAGGGATCAGAGAGGAAGGGAGAGGTGGAGGAATAGTTGCAAAGCCAAGAAAAATATCTACCTGGAAATTGCCTGCTGAAGGATGTGTATTTAAAACGTCTTGCTCTGGCTGGTGTGGCTCAGTGGATTGAGCACTGGCCTGTGAACTGAAGGGTCACTGGTTCGATTCCCAGTCAGGGCACAGGCCTGGGTTGCAGGCCCAGCAGGGGGCGTGCCAGAGGCAACCCACCCCGCATCTCTTGCACTCTCATGTCTCTCCCTCTCTTAAAAAAAGTCGCACACTGGCATACAGTGGTACTTCCAGCTGGAATTCCTTCTTCCAATAATAAGAACTTACCACAGGCATTTGTCATATCATCAACTATTACAATTTTTTTAAACCCTGATTTTTAAAAAATGTTCTTTAGAATTCTCTGACGACAACAGACAGAAGAATAGGTATTAGGATTTGTAGAAAGCAGCCCCGTGGCTGAGTCAGTCTCCCATCTCAAGTCCATACTCGGCCGAAGGGGAGCTCACCCTTGGGTTTCATGATTCAGAGGCTCAGGGAGCTTGACGGCCGGCGGCCGGTCTTCTCTCCCTGTGCTGGGCACCCCGCTAACCCTCTCAGGGTGGAGCGGACTCTCAGCCGCTGATCCCTTTTGCCTCATTAGCTCCCTCTTCAGGAAGCTCTGGGGGATGAGCGTGTGCTAGCACTACCTTCAGAGGAAGAAGAGAAGACTCAACCCTCAGAAACACTTTCCCAGGGATTTATTGATCAAAATGTCACTGCAAAATAGTGTCCCCTGGACAGAGCTTCCTTTGGACTCCAGCGAAGACTCCGGCAAAACCCTGTGGTTGGGTCGCCTGCCTTCTCCTAGCACGTGCCCTACTGTGTCACAGGCATCATGCCCTTGAGGGATTTGAGTGAACTGAAAATATCCAGCTTTTGCTCTCAGCCACACATTGTCAATAGGCTTAAAGTCCTGTCTCTCTACAAATATTTCCAAATTCTACCAACCGAGTCATATAAAGTTGTATGCCTCTGGAGAACTTTTAGAAAAGGGGAAAAATCCATATTAAGCAACCAACAAAGAACACATCCCAGGCTGTGCACTTTCCATTACTATCTCACTGAGAGGCGGGGAATGAATATTACTGTCACGACTTTATAGGTAAGAAAATAAGTTCGGATAAGTCTCCCAAGTGGCACATGGCAGAGGCAGGCATCAGCCCCAACGCTGTGTGACTCCACGTTCCAATGGCATTCTATCCTCTGCTCCGTCTGACCCTCAAAAAGCGTCAGGAATTCAAGTTTTGTGAGGACAAGGCGTAGGATCCTTCTTCAGCTTAGGGCTGGGAGTGTTAGCCTGGGTGTCCCAGAGCAAAGGCGAACCAAGCCAGGGTGCAACAAACAACGTATGCCGGCGTGCGACAATGCCCACGGCTGCTGCTTCCAGAGAGGGTCCCTTGAGCATGTCCAGGAAGGGAAAGTAGCCCCCAAAGACACTGGATATCTTACACAGCCATGTCCCTTCTCTACCTCACCCTCAAAGCCATCGCAGGCAGTGCCAGGAGATGGGCGTCATCATTATTGTCACAGATGGAGAGATGCTATCCCGGCTGATGGTGGAAAAGGTTCTGGGCCATGACGAGTACACAACCAGTCAGCAAAGCCTCCCTGCCTTCACTCCGTCTGTGTTTCTGGCATGAGTCTGGCTCAGTGATTTCAGACCCCTGGCACTGCTATCTTCCCTACCAGCATCCCTACAGCTTCTCCTGAACTGCAGAAAGATGTTGTTCGTTGATGCCACATTGTCAATACTGGGGAAATAGATCTAAGTTGTCCAGTGGATCCCCCAAGTTGATTTCACGGGTGCTCGTGGGATCTGGTAGCCTTGAAAGGGCACTTATATTGATTATAAAATTCTGTAACGTACCCAAAAACTATCCAATGTGAAATCATCTTATCTATCCCAACTTTCCTAGTCACACATATCTTGCATAAAAATACTAATTTGGGGTACAGCTCAAGGTCATAGTGCCCGACACTCCAGTCCAGGAGTAACCTTGTAGGTATGAAGACTCTACAGTAGGGTGGGAATGGTCTGAAGTTTTCAGACAGAGACTTTCAGGTAAGTAGGTAAAGGACAGCAGGAAGATATGGAACCTCAGCTCTTAGTCTCTGTAGGGGGGACTCTCTGGTAGTAATTGGCTTCCGGAGGGTATCTGTTGTACAACACCCCTGTTATGATTGACCAGGGCCACTGAACAAGCCCTGATTCATTCCTGGGTATGATAAGTGCACACTGTGGGGAGTCGGCTACTTCTGCGATCTGGCTCCAGGTTTTCTACGATGTATACTGAGCAATCATAAGATGTTGGTGCTGGTCGGGCACGGAGATCTTGGCTGTGATGCGGTTGTCCTCATGCTGCTCTTGACAAGGCTACGGTGGGAGCTGGGATGTGGAGTCATAATTTATATGGTCACAAACTCTACACTCACTAAAAATACACCAGATATAAAGGGAATTATGAACAAGGGAACTGTTCAACAATGGTGAGTTTTCAGGTAGGTCAGTGATTTACATTTCTTTCTTATAAGCTCGGTGATGAAGTAGTTCATGAATTAGGACTCAAAGGAATGATACGTTAGAAAAAACTCCATGCAGCACAGAAACACCAGCAAGAATAAATGGATTATATCAAATTAGAAGTGATGTTTTGGGGCCAATTAAATCTTCCTCATGGTAATTTGTATACAAATCAATGAGTGGAGAGACTGACGCTAGCAAACACACCTTATGTAAAAGAGCAAATGATAGTCATCATTTCACATGTGGCCCGGAATAACAAAGTAAAGGTAGTTAATGAAACAGAAATGGAAGTCAAATAAAATTGACTAGCCCTAAAGTTGCTGAAGACTATTAATATTGAATTTTGGGTGAACTGTAGTAGTTGATTCCATATGAAAGAATCCATGTAAAAAAACCCCATGTTTTAATACCAGACTGCTACAAAAAATGTAATAAAGCCCATAGCTTCAGTTCTTTACTTCTAGTCAATGACGTGTATTCACTAGTGAAGCACCTAAGTATGATTTTATTTCTGTAACATTTGAAAGACTGAATGTAAATAAATTCAAATAGCAGGAAAAAACACAGTCTTTAGTCGAACCTAATGTCATGATTTGGGTTTTAAACAGTTGGTCACTACAGAAATAAAACAGATGACCTATTTCCAGAGAATTGGAAATCGTGCACTTGTTTCTCTCCTTAATCAATAACACACAATGGGGGGGGGGGGGGCGAACACAACCTTGCCTGTTATTCAAGCTGATTATCCTGAAATGAGATCTCAGGCTCATACTGAAGGAGAGTCCTTCAGATAACCCTGTGTGTATTTTCTCTAGGAATACCGTCTTCCAATCATGGCATTTATTGGCTAAAGAAGAACAAAGGGCCAGTCATCTTCAGGGATGGCTGCTGTCAAACAGCATCAATCCGGGACCAGGATTAATTAACTAACTTAAGTAGTAAAGACAGATTTTGTTGCTATGGCAATAAAGGAAGGGTTGAAGATTTGATTATCTGTGAGATTCTTTATTCTCATGGGATTTCATAGATATCAGAAACCACAAAGAGAAAAACCAGTTTATTGACTGTAGCCATAAAGTAATAATCCTTTGCAATCATTTCTCTCTGAAGCATTTAGAGGACTTTATCGATATTAATTTTTAGAGTGGCCTGACACAGCTAGTGGCATCCTGATCCATCATTAGCAAGACATTCAGCCAGGCAACTCCTAGCCACTATGTGAGTGAGAGCTCACAAATTCTAGGGTCTTCCTGTCTCTGTGGCCTCTGAAGAACTCACTCCCCTAACTTGGGAGCTACGTTTCCTAACCTATTCAGGGGTTTCAAATACCTATTACTCAATCACCGCAATCTTAGGTTAAAGAAAATGAGACTCCCACACCCTCAGATCATATTCCCCACACTGCTGTTCTCCATCCTGGCATCCGGCCCCAGGAGGAATTGTTAGGAGCCGAGCACAGCACGTTACTAGGGATGTCTGCCTAAAATAGGCAAGCTGGGGAATTACTTTGTAGTCTTTGTATGAAAATATTTGAGGTATTCATCTACAGAAACAATAGATCAAACATATCCTACATGGTTCCCAGGGGTAGACTCTCAGGGCTGCCTTGGGGAACAGAGGCAGCACATTATAAGAATCCAGGGTTTGAATCAGCATAAAGAAGAAAGAAGTCAGCTGCAGAGACAGAGAGGGGGGATGGGAGGGTACGGAGGGAGAGAGAGAGAGAGAGAGAGTGCCTTTCACTGAAACATGGTTGAGCAGAGGCCTTCTTTTGCTCAGAAGACTTGGCTGGCGGAGCTCGGTGGTAGCATCTTCTAAAATCCTGTGACTGGGGTCCTAAGTGTGGTGCCACTGGGTGCAATGTTCAGGCCCTTCCTAGGGGCACTGCGCAGTCACAGTGTACGAGCTGCTGCTGTGTGATTGCATGAAGCGAAATTAGCCTCAGAAGGTTTGGTGCCTCTCGAGACCTCCATTTGGAGATGCTTCTTGGATCCTGCTCTGATGTTGCTGAAGCTGGCTGCTGGGTGTGTTGGTTCTGGGCTTCTTGGGAAGGAAGCTAATGCAGACCAATGTCAGACGCTGCCTGTGACTAGCCTTGGGCAACTTTTCTGGAGCAGTCTTGATGTGGCTTGTTTTATAAATCCTTGGTTATAATACTTCTCTTCTACTAGTATTTAGTTGGTTATTCAGGATGACTGTTTTATATTATAATTTAGTTTCAATTCCAGTTTGGTCCTTGGAGGAGGTAAGTGTAGCGGCCACCTACTCTGCTGCCATCTTGGATCTCCTCCCTTTCTGCTCATTTTTAAAATACATAGAATCAAAGTCAAAAGAGCTAGCTAAAATGAAAAGTTCCTTTGGTAAAATTATGCTAAACTAAATGGGCAAGATTTGCTATTTTTCAATTATCTCTAATATCAAATGTAACATTTTCTGCTGAGTATATTCAAAGAAGTGCAAAGGAATGCCATCTAACATGTTAAAGCTTCTGCCAAATTTAGAAAATAATGAGCTTCAAATTGAATTGAATTTAATATTTAGCAATTTATCCTCAGTTTATATTTTGACATTTTTCTGTCAACGTTTTAGTCACCATTGTGTGTCAGTTTTTCTATATGATAATTAACCATTGGCTCCTAATAACTAAATTAAAAAGAAAATTTAATTACAAGTGCAGGCTTTAAACAATCGCAATAAATCAAAATAAATATTTATTTTCTTTTTGACTTAATGGGTTGCATTTCAGTGACACACACATGCTTCTAATTTACTAAGCAGAGGAAGGGGCACGCCTATAAACTCTTGTTCCATGGCATATGGATAAAAGATTTTATAATCTTTCTGCCAAACGACACAGAAAAGCCGGATTCTTAGTCCAACAACTTTCTAAACGTGGAAGTTAATTTAAAAAAAAAGTTGAGTGAAATAAATCCTGATTTCAAAACAACTTTAATAATTTACTCGGGTTTTAGATAATGTCTTTCCATTTATAAAGTGTTATTATATAATAATAGCAAACATTTCAATTAGTGATCCAAAGCAGAAATCAGATCATCATTCTAGATGCCCCTTTCTCCCTCACTCTCCGCTTCAGACCTAGGGACATTTGCTCAATAAATACTCACCGTGCAACTGCAATGTGCTGGTAAAGCTCAATTCCAGGCACCCTGTGCTACAAAGTAAAATAAGGGGGTCCTTGTCCTGAGATGACCTGGAGACCAGCCAGAGGGAAGGGGAAGGAGGTACTGGCTGAGCAGCTAGAGAGAAGAGAAGGCTACACGAGGCAACGGAGGCGTGGATTTCTAGCGCTTCTGCTTTCCCACCTGGAACACATCACTGACCTCCGTTCCCTCCTCTCTGTCCTATTTCTGACCCCCAGGACTTTCCCCTGGGAGGCATTTGTATGAATTCCCTGGAGGGCTTTAGGCACCACGGTAAGTGGAGGCCTAGTGGGGACAGAAAAGAAAGGGCTGTCACTTCACCGTGCAGGTGGTAGTGATGTGTTATCCACACGGCCCAGCGGGAAGGTCCTAGGAGAATGGTCGCTATGTCATCCCAGTGCCTCAGAGACTCTCTCAACCCTCTTTGCCTCCCAACTTCATTTCTGAGCCCCCTGCCTAGTGCTTGATCAAAAACACACATAGATCTGCTGCGGAGTTAGCGGTCAGCTGGTTTTGTGGTATATATTGAGAGTTATGCATATACTGTACCGCATGTATTATATATGGCATTAGGGACAGGGTGGTCAGCCTTGTAAAGAAATTAACCAAGGCATTATCACTGATATTTTAGAAGTTATTCTTTTCCTTTCATAATAGGAGATTTTTTTAAAAAAATTAAACTTCTTGAAGAGACATTTGTTAATAAGGTTATATAAGTTTCAACTCGGTAATAGATCCTCTGTATATTGCACTGTGTGCTCATCCGCCAAAGTCTACTCTCCTTCTGTCATCGTATGTTTTACCCTCTTTACCCTCCTCATCATCCCCCACCCCCTTGCCCTCTGATAACTACCGTACTGCGTCGTCTGTCTCTCTGAGTATGTTTGTTTTGTTTGTTGCTTTCTGTTTCATATAAGTGAAACCACATAGTTCTTGACTTTTTACATCTGACTTATTTCACTTAGCATGATAGTCTCGAGATCCATCCATGTTGTTGCCGATGGGCCTATTTCATCTTTTCGTACGGCTGAGCTGTGCTCCACAGGATATACACATGTACCCTATCTTCTCTGAAGGATTTCCATAGGCTGTATCAGTTTACATTCCCACCTGCAGTGTATGAGTGTTCTTTCTTTTCCACGTCCTCTCCAACACTTATTATTACTTGTCTTATTGATCACATCCATTCCTCTAGGGATGAGTTAGTATCTCATTGTGGTGATTTGCATTTCCCTAATAGTTTGCTAAGTTGAGCATCTTTTCACACATCTGTTGGCCATTGTGTATGTCTTCTTGGGAAAAGTGTTTGTTCAGGTCCTAGCTCACTTTTAACTGGATGTTGTTGTTGTTGTTGTTGAGTCGTAGGAGTTCTTTATGTATTTTGGAACTTAGCCCCATATCAGAGGTTTTGTTTGCAAATATGCTGTCCCATTTGATTGGCTGCCGTCTTGTTTTCTTGGCGGTTACTTCTGTTGTGCAGAAGCTTTTAGTATGATGGGGTCCCATTCATCTATTTCTGCTCTTATGTCCCTTGCCTTGGGGGTCAAGCTCACATGAACCCCTGTGAGACCCAAGTCTGTAAGTTTAGTACTTTTGTTTCAATCCATGCATTTTATTGTTTCAGGTCTTATATTCAAGTCTTTAATCCATCTGGAGTGAATTTTCATGGGTCAGATAGCAATCTGGCTCCGTTCTTTCACATTTGGCTTCCAGTCCCCCCTTGTCTGCAGCGGTGGAGGGTGTTTGCAGCATCCGTGGGCCATGTCATTGTCTGTGATGAAATGTGCTGCCACATGTACCCCGCGGTTCCAGCGGGCATCTCAAGCCATTGTATCCTGACCGCAGCATCTGCTCTGATAACAACAACAGTGTATTTCTCATTTCTTCATGGCGTCATTTTTTTTTTTTTTTTTTACTGGATCAAGTAATCAAATGGAAAGGATTGTCCCGCAGCTTTGTTATGATCCTGAATAATTTGTAAGTGCATCTGATCTTAAAGTGGTCACGAACAGTCATGGCAACACAACCCAAGTGCCTTTTTAGATCAAGCCAGGAAATAATTTCAAGAACACTTTTTGAACGTTGAGGCAACCCTTAGCAGAAGCTGACCCAAAAGTACTTTATCTAAATTCACAGGAGAGGTCTCTGGTCCCTAACCCCACAGGAGTCCGATCAACCCCAAGGTAAGGCAGGACCTGTAGAACTTTCCAGAGTTACCTCAAGGTCGCTACAAAGCTACGGTGTGATAACCCCTTGGAATAGAAAAACAGACAGAAATAAAAAGAAAGAACAAAATCCACAGTAATCAGCACCCTGAGCATTATTGGGTCAGAAAGCATGTTTTAAGAGCAGGTTGTCATGGATGGTCCCCTGAGGCTAACAGAAGCACACTTCCTCACGCACGTGCCAGGCCACCGAGCTGAAAATGCACCATCGTGGATACAACCATGTTTTCACTGTATGTCAAAGCTTGGCTTCTTGAACTTACAGTATAAAATTAACACTTTTCCATGTTTTTAGAAACGCAGCAAATGAGCTAATTTAATACACTACAAAATATAGATAAACAAGAATAAAGGAGAACTCCAGCCATAAATCCACAAGCATCGAAAACCCCCCATGAATATTTTGGCACAGATTCTTCCCAATGTGTCAGTTTAAAGAAGGCCTTCTTCAAAGACATGAGTATTAGGAAAGTACAAAAAGAAAAACAGCTAAAGCTGGAAACATTTGAAGACTTTAAAAATAGTAATGTTACACAAGAGATTTATTTGAACATACATTTCAAAATAGGAACTTTTTTTTGGCATAATCTCTGCCCTGTTCCAGCTCTCCAGCTGTCAGAAGCACTTTCGGCCTTGTCTCTTTCTCTCTAGGCATTGTGTTGGGGCAAGGGCAAGAGAGACGTGCCCATCTATGGCGACTTTGGAACTGAACCAGAAAGTGAAACTTTTCTTTGCCCCTACTCAAGTCTAACATAAACATGTCACCTATACAAAAATAATAGCTCTTGATTATCCCTAACTCCTGTCTCTTTGGTCACAATTTTTTGTATTTTTAGGAAAACCATCCCGCTCCTTCATCTCTAATTCTGCCAAGGCATTTTACAATGTCATGAAACACACAATTTATTGGTATAGATTTTCTTTCCTGTTCATTTTTTGGATGAAATACTGATGCAGTTTGCTTCATTGGTTACAGAATCCAAGTAGACCCAATTTAGGATTTTACAAAGGCACCAAGAGTCAATCAGAGAGGAAGACGACAGAGCTGGCCATACGAATATAACTTACTGACTAAGATACGGTGAGGGGCTAAGATATTCAGTCAGAGGAGACTTTAGATGTTCAAGGTAGTTTAAAGCCTGGCATTCCCTAAGCAAGGAGGGTGTTACTGATCCCAGCTGCAAGAATCATTAGCTATCTTCCTAGTTGAATAATGTTTTCTTCTCAGTTTAAAAAGATTCACTTGAAGGAATATGACGATCCAAGTACTTCCTAGTTCTTTCCAAAGGCAGTTTTCTTAATTTCTCTTTACCATAGTTGGCTGCAGTTGTAAGAAATCTAATGAGCGGAAACCCTGGCTGGTCAGAAAAATAACTTCTTCAGTGAACACATGATCCTGAATTATAAGCAGTGCGGATTCTTCTGGAAAAAATCTGCCACCGATGGAAAGTCGGCAGAGCCTCCTTCCTGCCCTTCTTTTATTCTTTTCCTCCCTCCCTTCGTGCCTGGGGGTGATTTATTGTAATTTGTAGATTATTTTCCATGAACACAAACTTCCTCTAAAAGAACAAAAACACCGCAGCGGGAGGCTGTAGTCCGTTATGAGGGTTTTAAATACCAGCTTCCATCACATCCACATTGGCAATAAACCGCTCTTAGCAATATACTGTAGCTATATGCAGAAGCTCTCACCTGGGCAAGGGGGGCAGTGAGCACCAAAGTGAGGGGGTACAGGCCTGTGTGTGGTAGGCCAGCTCCCCGGAGATCTGGGTGTGAGGCTGCCACCAGGCCCTACCCTTCGGAGTGACTGACGGCCTTTTCTCCCTTTCCTGGGAGCAAGGGAGCGCCGGCCGATGTTTACAGCGATGAAAACAAGTGGCCGAACGTGGCAGGGTTCATCCACGCTCCATTCACAGTCCTTCACGCGGAAGCCTGCGGATTCTCCGCGGCAAACTTTCAACTCCAGAAAGGCTCCTCCCATCCTTCGGGGTCGCCCTCCCCTTGGTAGGCAGCTCTTCTCAGGGGGATACCAACTACGTTTAACATCAGAGGAAGCACAATGTGAGGGGAGGTAGGTCATCAGGAGAAAGATTATGTTACATACAAAACACAAACAGGACTTCTGGGGAGACATCTCCTAGCGTGTAGCAGTAGCCCCACCGCTTTCTAACTGAACCACGCCGTAGAGGCGTTTTAATACTCTGACCATTTTCCCTGTTTATTGGATTCAGAGAAATCAGTTTGGCTTTTTTTCAAGTGCTTTATACGTGGTGATTTAATTTATAAGTGATTCAAGGGAAATCTGTCCTTCTCCCACAATAAAAGGCGGTCATCTTTCATTTCTTTCGCGAGCCATTAGCAGCACCATGGGATGATGGAAAAGAAATAGGGAAAGAAGGATTGAAAAAAAAAACCCAACAGTTCAACGTCTTGCTTATTAGATATCTGGTAGAATTCTAGTAAAGGCTCGACTGGACTAGACAATAGACTAAAATAAGATTTCACTACGTTCTACCTCGGAGTTTTGGTTATTTCTGTGTTCTCACGGTGAATGATCAAAAGCTGAGCAGCGACGAAAATCAGGACATTTTCAGGGCACAAGAGAAATCAGGATGGAACTACAGGAAAATGACGAATGAGCCCAATGTTTAAAATTCTAGATATTGTAGTGAAAGAAATTTAACTTGCTTTGCCCTCTCATAGCCTTTATGCTTGTGTTACCAAGCTGGCACTTAGCACATGCCGGCTGGTGCCCTTATTGCCGTTACAATAACAACAGTTGGTGTTTATTGATTTTTTTACCATGGTCTAAGCTGTTTATTTAATTCTCACAACAAGCCTCTGAGATAAGTATTATCATTCCTACTTTACTGATAAGTGTTATCGTCCCTGCTTTACTGATAAGAAAAGGCACCCGGGTGTGAGGAACCCTCTTAAATCCGGGTGGGGTCAGTGGCTGAGCAAGGGCTGAACCCAAGACCAGCTGACCTCCAGGCGCCGCGGGGCAGCTTTCTCAGGGTCACACGTCGCCATTTCCAGGTCCTGTTCTCTTTCCTAGTGAGACTCCACGCATCCGGGGGAGGGCAGGGGAGGAACGCTGAGTGGAACGAGGACCTGGAAATGCCATCGCCCACTGTCTTCTCTGCGGTGCTCAGCACGTGCTATTGACTGAGTCCGCGTGGCGGCGGGGGACCCTTGTTGGTTTCAGTGTTGTTTCTACAGAAAGCCCAGCTACGCAATGCAGGCGCTGCGCGGAGGGGTAGTCGTGTTTTTGCCGCCAGCAAGAGTTGGTGTTGCCTAGAGGGTGTCAGCTACTATTTTTAAAAACGCACCGTCACCCTACGTCATCACTCACTGACCGGCAGTGGGCACACGAATCCACCCGACTGGCCCGCTGGAGCCGCTGCGGGCGTGAAGGCTGGAACGTGCCCAGCGCCCCCCCGACTGTGCCTGCCGTCCCGACGACCGCGGCCAGGGCGGCTCCCTCCACGCCAGGGACAGATTTGTTGGGAAGAGGGGCACTGCAGCCTGTCGCTCCGAGTGCAAGTGCGATCACGCCAGCGCGAAGGGCAGGGTCACTCTGAGCCTCTGTTATAAAACAGAAAGAAATGCTGACGTGTCAGGGTGTCTAACACACAGGAGAAAGCAGCTTAGCTGCCCCCTGTATTACTCTGCCTTCGTAATTTAGGACGCTTTAGAAAAGATTGAAATTGTGTCTTTGCTTATGAAAAAAATTACTGTAGTTTGCTGTGTATAATACGCATTTTGCCCAAATTTTTGAGGGCAAAATAAGGGCGCACATTATACATAGGTATAATAATCCTGTGTATAATGTGCACAAAAACATGGGCGTGCATTAAACAAAGCAAAGTACAGGGTACTAAGAGTTGGGCGAATATTCTTGTTGATCCATTATCAGCATGTGACAGAGACTTTCGTAGACAATCTTCTGGGGCAGCCTCAGCCTACACAAGGTCAACACTCAACTCAATGAACTGCTTCTTGGCCCATTTTAGCCGAGGAAAGGTATGTACTTAACTCACTGATCAATACAATGCCAGGTGGTTATCAGAAACTAAGCACATCATCCAGGAAGCTTCTGGAAACTATCACACAGACAAAAAGGGCCACTCTGGAAAGGCTGTCTTCTCAAAATTGTTAAAAGGAGATCCATGGACCATCAGCCTGGGCAATACTATATGCTCCTACAACATCGTTCAAGAAACAAATAGAACGTGGGAGAGAGATTCCTCAGTTCAAAACCTTATAGTGCCTTTTGGGCTTACTTGCCAGTAGACCAAAGAGCAGCCTCTCCATGTTTAGTGGACAGAGGAGCTGCAGCCTGGAGTGCTCCAGCCCCGACCTTCCCGGCCGCTGGCTTCCTACGCGACCTTGGGCGGTGCGTGTGCATTTCAGTGTGTCCAGCTGGGAAGTAGGAAAGACAATGACAACAACAATAACAGGGCTCAACACCTACACACTTCACTGAAGTGTTTTATGCATTAATCATACTGGGCTCTGAAAGAGCCCTTATGCTTTAAAAGCATTCAACAGCAGTTAGCGAATTTCCACATTAATTAATATACAGGGTCTGGCACAAATAATGCCCCTATTTCCATTACAAAGTCTTCTATTCCAAAAACCATAAGCATGTCGTTCTGGAACATAACCATATCACACTCAAGCACAGCCTTGGACATTTTAGGTGAAAGGTTCAATTGAAAACTAGAAATGATGACACCCCTGTTGTTACCCTACCAACCACACGCAAGCAGGCGTTACTTCTGCCGGACCCTGCACACGGCCCGGAGAACTGTATCAGAGGCTTTGCATGGTCAAGCGCAGGCAGGAGACTTTGTGGTCAAGGCTTTAGGCAACATAAAAAGAAAAGAAGTCCTTTCACGGCTTTTGCTTTTTAGCCCAGTTGAGTGAGAATTATGAAACTATCCAAGTAAAAGATCTGCCTTTGACAGCTGTAAAGAGCGCTCTGAGAACAGGTCACAGATAACCGCTGAGGCGACTCTCCCTTTTATTCCAGCGGTTTGTTCTTTGTTCTGCTCCAGCCGTTAACGCGATCACCATGACCTCCTTTCTCCCTTTCTATCGTACCACGTCCTCCTTTCCCATCAAAGGGGCAGCTGCGAAGGCAGATTCAGGTGAGATAAATCCGGCTTCTATTATTCCAGCCACATGAAGAAAATCTTCACTTCCAAAGGGAGCCATAATCCCGTTAGATCGTGCAATACACGGTCCATTGTAATGAACTTCGTGCTGACACACGACGCCCATGGGACTGTCCCTGTCTAGGTTCCGGTCCCCGGACTCCCACGTCCTGAGGAGTAACAGGAGCTCTCAGACCTGGGACTGTTCAATGAACAGTGCTGATTACTCTTAAGACACCCTTTGGATATTTAGCATGGTGCATGTTTTCAAAAATAAGTTGTCGCCAATATCTGTGACTTAGACTCGACACCTGGGACTTTGTAGATATTGCTTCAGATTTCATGTCTTTGGTTATGAATTTGGAAGGTGGACACAGAAACTTCCTTAATGGGAGCCTGTTCAGCTGACGTGGCTCCTATGCCTCCCATGGTCTGTTGGCCTTATTTTTCTTTTGTTCAAACTTCCAGGCATGATCTGCCCAAAATCATCGAAAGACTCCTGTCTCTCCTTTCTTAGGAAAACACATCTGCCAACAAGCGTTCAGTGCTGATACGTTCTTTGCTGCGGAGGGTTTTGTCGCATCTCATCAAGTGGTTGTGGTTGATGCTCACGACCTAACTAGTGGGCGACCGTCATTAAACAAGGCCATTAGGAATGAAATGCCAACCATTGGAAGACCTAGGAAACTGCACAATTTGCAAAGCTATAGTTTCTTCTATTTCATGAGCTAAAGAATCTCTTTGATGGAGCAATGACTTGGAAGCCAGGGGACATGGACTTTGATCCCAGCAGGACCTTACACAAGATACTTCAGTTCCCTAAGCCTAGGTTTCTTCAAAACGTTGAACTTAGCCAGGCACCAAGCTTGGGCTGGAGAAATGAGGAGCTTATGGATGTAACTCAAGGATTTTTTGGTCACTCACCAGGTTATACTGTCGCGTAGCTAAGGCCGAGACCACTAGTGCTGTGGAAAGTTTCAGGCCTTAGGAACCCAAGGGACCTGGAATGAAAATCCTGGCTGAACTCCTTACCAGAGTGGTGACCCAGGAGTCATTTTCCTTTTCTGGGCTTTAGTTTCTTCATCTAGAGCTAACGGAGAAAACCTCTCAGGGCAAGTGAATAGGTAAAATAAGACAATGGATGTGAAGTGGCTGGTACATGAGGCATATTCAACTAATAGTAATGCAATGGAGAGGGGACAGTAGGGGACAAGTGAGAAAGATGGGGGTGCTCAGCCAACGCAATCCCTGGACACCTTGCTCAGGCCAGCGTTATGGAGTGTGATGTAATAGACCCTAAAGAAGGCTCTTTCGAAAGCCAGCACTTCAAACCGCATGCATGCGGTGGCATTTCCACCTCCCAAATGCTGAGAAGGACCATGTGTCTGAAGGACAGAGGAAGACAGCCCTCCGGCACAAAACTGGGACCCTCGCCAGCAGCGAGCCAGGGCCAAGAGTGCGCCTCTTCATCAGGGGCTGGACCGAGTACAGGCGCCGCGGCAGGGTGGGTGACTTGTGGCCGGTGGAAAGGCTACGTGCTTCCCGGTTCAGAAGCCGGTTGCCCTGCAGGCCGCCGCAGACATCCAGGGGTCCCTCGTTCCCCGGGCGTGGCCACTGACCAGCCAGGTGTGGAGCAAGGCCACTGCTGTGCAGTACACCCTGAGTGGAGCTCAGGTCACAGAAGCAAAGCCCACAGCATGGGCAGCATCTCTTGGGGGGGGGCAGTGGCCCCAGAAAACCTCCGTACTCACTGAATCCCAACAGCCTCCAATGCAGACTCCAGAGGCCTAGCTCCACTCTAACTGCGGGCGCTAAAGGGCGGGGCCCGAAAACCTGAACAACTCAGCCTCTGGAGGAAGACGCATTTAGCGATAGATCTTTTTGGCCACCGTCTTGAGAAGCAAACTGCTTTCCAAATCTACCATCGGGCTTTAAGCCAAACTCCCACTTAAGGCGGCATCCGCCAGAGGCAGCCTGGGGCACGGTGATGGCGTTTACGGGAACGCTGGGCACCGGAGAGGCAGGAAGCTGGGTGACGGCTAAACCACAAAGGCTTAAGTTCCTGGCACCGCCTGAGAGAAGGTCAAGGTGAGAGAGGCCTGAAAGAGCTGGTTTTGTTCTTGATACACGGGCTGTGCTAACTTCACCATGACTGAGCAAGAGAAACGACGAGGGAACACCCCCACTTACAGGAACTTGACCCAATTCCCAGGAACAAGTTCGTGTCCTCCGGTGGCCTTAGGAGAGCAAAGTGTGCATTTTTCAGAATGCGTGGCTTGAATTTACTAGCATAAGTTACTACCGTTGTGCAGTAAGATGTATTTTTACTGCCCTGGCTGGTGTGGCTCAGTGGCTGGAGCATCATCCTGTAACCAACAGGCTGTGGTTTGATTCCCGGTCAGGGCACAGGCCTAGGTGGTGGGTCCATCCCGGCTCAGGCGCGGGAGCGTGTGACCCGGGTCCCAGCGTGGACGCCCGGTCTGTGAGCCTGCCGGGCACCCAATCAATGCTTCTCTCACATCCATGTTTTTCTCTGTCTTCCTCTCTAAAAAAAAGCAAATGAAAATGTCCTCGGGTACAGATTAAAAAAAAAAAAAAGATGCCTCTTTACTTATTACAGCCATGGGAAAAATTAGTTTGGGACTCACACAGTTGGCATATGTTCGTAGGACTCAGGCAGTGATAAGCCTTCCTGCCCCGCGTTCACCTCGAATCTTCTGGAGTTACGGCAGGGATCCCAACGGCCGGGGGCGGGGGGCCGTGCAGCACACAGGTGTTCAGCTTAGTTTCTCCGCTCTCTTTATCGTGTTGAGAGTGCCAGAGATGGCAGTGATGACCTCTGATTTGATTTGAGTGCGATCTTTCCAATTTAGCAACCCTGACGTCAGCTCCTCTGTCACGCTGTCAAGCTGAATTCCTGCCTCCACCACGATTTAATGCTGCAACGAAGAAGACGCCGGCTGAAGGTAGCGCCAGCGCACCGTCCCTTGAGCTCCGGGGGGAGCGTCCTCAGGGAGCCAGGCTCAATCAGCCCCCCAGGGTTCTTATCGGTGATGAACCATCGCACAGTTCCATTTTCCTCTGAGGCTTGACGAACTTCTGGCACAGGTATCATCACTTTATTTTCTGAGCGAGTTCTCTGTTTTTAGGGATTCTTCTCGGGCCTTTCCACAACAGGTAGGTGGTCTGGTTCTTAACGAAGCCTACAGAGCACAGGCCCTTCCCCAGGTCCGAGCGATCTGATGCCCGCTGAGGAATTAACTGAAAACTCTGCTTCTCGGTCAGCCGCTCCCCTGAGATTAAGGGCACAGACAGCACCTGCCGTGCGGTCTCAGCATGGCCGATGGGGTTCCTCAGCGTCCACTAGTAACAGTGCTTCCAAGGTTGTCCGCGTTTTCCATCTACGTATACATGGGGCCTCAGATACTTTTGAATTCTAAAAAGTCTCTTTCGCCACTTTTCCTCCTGAGGTTTACTTATGTCTGCGGGTAAAATCGGGGACTGACAACCAGGAGAGATGGAAGGTCTGAGAAGGCAGAGCGCGCAGCTGTGGCTGGGAAGCCGGCACCAAGCCCGGCTCCCGCGCTTACAGCTCCCTGCACTGGGTTGAGGGGCGGGGTGGGAGGGGGTGGGTGCCTAAGTCCTAAAACGGCTAGTTTAACACCCGAGACAGGGTGCACAGCAGCACCGCTCAGGCTGTGTTAAGCGTTCAGGGACGAAGGATGCAGGGAGCGAAGGTCTGACGTTTCCATCTCTGGCCGCGGCACGGATGGTACCTCTCGGATCTCTCACTAACAGCTACGAAAACGTCCCACAGCGACTCCGAACTTCTTCACTTCGCGGTGACGATCAAGTGCGCCTGCCAATATCTTTCCTATGCTCCACGCATGACAAGGAGGTAGTTTTCATTGAAAAATCGGGGTAATTATTTCTGTGCAAGGATGGTTCAAGGTCGTCCTCCTTGGCCTTGCAGAAATGACTCCAAGCCCGGCGTTCGCCGGTCTGAGGCCGCATCGGGGTGGAGGCCCTTGGCTGGTCTGGCTCGCTTCCATCCCTGGCGCCCCAGGACCGAAGCTCCCCCATCCAACGCCTGCACTTCTACAGCTTGTTTCTCAGGACTCTTCCAACATCTGTAGGAAGATAGCCTTCACTATAGCACTGGCTTCTAAGGTGGTCCTTTCCAGCATCTCATTCTATTGCTCTGTTCCAGGACAGTCGTTGCAACGGCCGAACTTTGAACACCCCAGATTTTTTCCTTATATCAGAAAAGGTACTGTTTCCCTTGAGCCTAATTCAATAAAAACTCAATTTTTAGAAAGTTTTGGGCATTAAAGCAAATTGGACGCTGGGCCTAAAATAGCCCCGTTTACGATAAATAATTCTGTTTACATGACAATTGGAAGTAGTTTTCCTACAAAATATATTGAGACTTCCCGTAGGCTCTGTCTATGAAATTCTCAACCACATTCGCACCAGGGAGGAGGGCTAGCAGGACATCTCACAAAAACACGAAAACGGGAGGCAAACACAGTGCGTTGATGCCAGCTCTCTCTCTCTCTCTCTCACGCCCATGAAGAGTGCAGGCTGGGGCCTTGCTCCCAGCGTGGCCATGGAGTTTCTGAAGAGGCCTTGGCTGTGTGAGCAACAGCCTGGCTGAACCAGCACAGAGAAGCACGGTGCTCCGGAAAACAGGGGCCAAGAACCAAGCAGGTAACATTTTTGGGGGGCTTCACTCTAATTAAGCAGATCAAAGGGGCCCTGGGCTTCCAGAGTTCACCAGGTCTGCGTGACTTTCTGAGAAGCACCAGCAAACAGCCCCCCAGACCTTCAGTAGGACCAATTACTCACAGGCAGAATTCGTTTTCTTATAAATCACTCCCTTGCAAATTTTTCACCAGATATTTCCAGGTGGAAATGCTGCATTTGACAAAATCCGCAGGAGCGTCGACTGCATGCTATAGGCGGCCAAAGAGCACCTCAAAACGGCTCCGCAAGGTAGGCGTTGTGGCACCAGGTGACCTCACCTGACCAATGCCTCATTGCTAGGAAGGGGCAGGAACCAAACTCGGATCTTTCCAACAGTCAGTGATTTGCCAACACTCCTGCTTACCAAAGACCCTGGACCTGGACCTCGAGCTGCTCTTCCCTCCAGGATGGAATGCTCAGGGTGGGGGGCGCTGCCCAAGGAATCCCGCCTGAGCGCTCAGCTCCCCCGGCCTCGGAGGCTGGGAGCACCCCCATTGTGGGGCCCGAGGGCAAGCTGCTCCAGGAGGTGGGAGCTGGGGGTCCCCTTCATCCCCTTCCCCCACCCTGCACCAGGGTGGCCGCGTGGCTGATGCACAGCGTAGAGGACAGGTTGCAGAAATGCAGTGTCTTATGAGTGAATTGTATAATTAACTTTTTCTCCATTAAAAAAAAATACACATCTTACTCTAGTAGGTCTGTAGTGAGGCTGGGAAACGGCATCTTCGACAGTTTCCAAGGGATTCTTACTTGCACTGGGGTAAACCAATTGTAACACGTAAGGGAACATCCCAGGGCAGTGCATTCGTTTCTATCCCTGCCCACGTGTCTGTCGGTCCCCCGCCCAGAACCCAAGCGACTCCCAGTTTCCCTCGGCATGACCGCGAGAACCCTGACCTCCAAGCACCACCAGGCCTGGCCCGCTGCTGCCTCCTGCACACCCTCGCCCCCTCCGCACTCACCCTTCCCCAGACACACCGCCATTCCACAGCATGCCAGGGACTCTGGCTTTGTGCTTGGCGCCTGCCCTTCCCTCTGCCTAGGACACTGTCCCCAGGCATCCCCGGGCCCAGCTCCCTCCCCGCCTAGGGGCCGGCTGCGCAGCAGCTCAACAGGCCTGACCATCCTGTTTGAAACTGCACCCATGCCCTGCTCCTGCAGGGCCTAAACTGTGAATGAAGTCATTAAAATTAATTCAGCTACCACTAAGAGTTCTACTTTTTCTCATCAACTACAGAGAGTAAGAAGAACTTCTATTTTCCTCAAAGCTCCCGCTTTCTTCACAGATATTTCATTTTAAGTTTACACAGATGTGCCTCCCCCCACCCCCAAACATTCTTCTCTGGGCACCGGTATAAATTATTAACAAAAACAGAAAGGAACATCATCTCTCTGGGGGAGGATCAGTCAACCCATCTTGGAGGAAACATGAGGTTAAATTAATGGTTTAAGAGCAACCACACACAGATGTTATCAATATCAAAACATGCCAGGGATCATGGCGATTTCCACATTACATAGAAGGAATCTGAGAGGAATACAATTGTCAGTAGCATCTCAGTGGATTGCAGAGCAAATTGGTGCCAGAGCTGTGTCACGTCACACATTCCACACGTGCAGGCCCCTTGGGAGATCGAGGGAGGAGCTACGGAAAGATGTGAGAAATTTTTTTACTTGGTGAATAAAAGATTTAGTGGAGATAGGAGAGCTGTCCACAAAACGTGAAAGCTCTCAGGCAGAAGAAGGATTCGATTTATTCTCTGAGGCTCCAGGATGCAGAGTTTGGTCAACTGGTTCATACAGCAAGAGGCTGATTTTGGCTAAAATAAAGATGAACTGTCTACAGAATTATCCAGTAGTGATGGGTAGCGAGCTGCCTCTCACTGAATATGTTCTAACTAAGATTTGGGGGTGTTGGGCAGGGAGTCACGTGCCAGGCAGAGAATAAACAGATTCCTTCCAAATCTGGAGAAGAAACTCTTCCCATTAGGTTCATCCTCTCTACAGGTTTCCGATGTTAGACTAAGTAACATTATCTACTTTTCTGCATTGTCTGCATATTTGGTCTACAGTATAAATAAAATATCATCATCTACTCAATGATACGTCACGTTTCTCTCACAAAAGGATTATCCAAAATTTCTTCAGCCCTCCCCAGTCCTTGGAGAGCATCTCTGACACGTCTCTTCCCCTATCCTCTATCGCTACACTCGGATCAAGGCTGCAATCAAAACTGACCACTTTGTCTCACAGGTGACCCAGCAAGAAACCATCTCTGAGAAACAAAACAACAAGTCTGTCACTGCAGGAGACAGAATGAAAACAACAGCTTCATTCTGCACCAGGATCTGCCACACTGTCTTTGTTACACTACCACTTTCTAGGGGACCATGTGAGCATTTCCGAAGTTCATCGCTGGCTTCGTGGATTCATTCCTATTTTGTGACCAACGGTGCCATAAGCATTGTGAATAGAATTTTTTTAAAAAAGAGGCTACTATAAAATACATATGAAAGAGGACCTGTTGTTACTGCTGCTGTTACCTTTGCTAAGTTTTTAACGAGGGGGGAGCGCTATAAGCCACGCCCACCAGGGGCGGGAACAGCCTCGGGAGCGTGGAAGGGAAGAGACAAAATGCCAGACGGAGTTACGTTCCATTTGATTTCACACTCTGCTGAGCAGTGGAAACCCAAATCGCCTCATGTTCTACCTAGACAGGTTTGGATGATGATCCACAGTCAGAAACATTTCACACTTGCCTTTCATTTTATTTCATTTTTTGCTCGTCATCCCCCCCCCTTAAATTAATAAGAGCCACCGCCTTCCAGCAACTTGGGCAACGGAGCTCCCTCACTGGCTCAGCTCCTTAAGAAGGAAGCGTAAGGCAGAGAGCTGGGGCGGGGCGGCGGGCGGGATGGCAGAGGAGGGAGCAGGGTGGGACAGGAGCTGAGAGAGAAATGGAGGGAAAGGCGTGGGGAAATGATCTGTGATCTCACGTATAACCTGAAGCTGCGGCAGATGTGTAATTACAAAGCTGCCTTTTCTTTCACTTGACAGCCTAAAAAAAGGAGGCGAAGAGGCTCTTTGAAATGAAACATGACATTCCCTTATTAAAGTCTCATTTGGATTTTAAATGGCTTAGTGCTTTGCATCCACTTCCACGCTCTGGGCTATCCAAGGAGCAGATGTGGAATGGAAAGAGAAACTGCATTTCTTTTTCCCCCCGACAGTATAGGCATGTTTCAAAACTATTTCCTTATAAACATTTTTATGTTTCTAAAAGCTTTTTATGTTATCCAAGCAATATTTGGCCACCATTCGGTAAGTATAAATAAAAGTATTTTCGCCTACAGAGAAAATGCATGGTATGCCTTTTGTTTAAAAATAGCATGACGCATACGGTGTGCGTTACATTCAGAATTTATTGCTCGTTTCTGCTTCCGCTCCCCTCTGCTGGGGCAGGACGGAGAAGCCGCACGTCCTGTTGGCAGGGCCCTGCGGCCCGCGTGAAGTCCGGGCATTGCACGCTGGGGCCCGGGGCCCCCAGACAGGAGGGGAGCAGCAGTGCATTGCCTGGGTGACGAGCAGCTGAACGAGTGTCAGGTAACAGCTTCCACCTCAGAGCAAAAGAGGAACATCCTCGGCGCCCTGTGCCGGCTTTCACGTCTGTCCCCCCCGCCCACCCACGGGAGTCCAGGCATCTCCGCCCCCAAACCGCTGCGTGATAAACATTAAGAATAATATTCATAACAATGCCTGCTGTTTATTGAACATTTTGCACATTGCAAAACATTTACGTACATTGTCTGTGTGTGGGACGGACATCATTAACCTCACTTTATAGAAAAGAAAATTGAGGCGCGAAGAATGCAATTTGCTCACCGCTAGTAAAGGGCAGATTCAAGGTCGCAACCCAGGTCTCTGACTGTAAGTCCAGGCCTCCCCTCTCCTTTCCTTCCCTCCCCTTCCCTTTTCTTTTCCTTTTTTTTAAACACTTTTATTGCAGTTCAACTGACATAAAATAAGCTGAACTTAAAGTGTACAATTGATCAGTTTTGATGTGCATAGAACAGTAAAAACATCACCGTAACGGAGATAATAAACCCACCCTTTATCCCACCAAGCTTCCTCTCGGCCCTCTGCGTTGCTCCCTGCCCCCACTCCGTACCGCCCCAGCCCAGGAAGCCCCTAATCTGGATTCGTTTGAATTTGAATCCATCCCTTTCTTATTGCTGGATATATTCCAGCATACGGATATACCACAATTTGTTTATACATTATTCGCTTGTTGGTAATAGATAGTTTCCAGTTGGGGGCTAATAAATAGAGGAGCTACGGACGTGCATAGAGGAATCGTTGTACAAATGTATGTGTTCAGCTCTTTTGGGTAAATACGTAGGCATGGAATGGCTGGCCAACAGGGCATGTGTATGTTTAACATTGTGAAAAAGCTGCCAAATTGTTTTCAAAAGTGCCTCTAGCATTTCACATTGCCACCCGCGGCGTGGGAATGTTCTAGTTCACCCACATCGTCACTAACACTTAGTGTGGTGCGTCTTTTTAACTTCGATCATTCTCACAGACGCTAAATGATATCCCCTTGTGGCTTTAATTTATTCTCCCCTCCTGACAAATGAGGGTTCACATTTTTCATGTGACTATTTGTCATTGCATATCTTTGTTCAAATATTTTGCCCCTTTTTAATTGCATCGTTTGCTTTCTTACTGTTGAGTTTTGACTGTTTTTACATATTTTGGAAACACATTCTTTATTGGATGTGTGATTTGCAAATAATTCTTCCCAATGTTTTTCAAAGGACATACGTTCTTAATTTTGACCAAGTCAGATTTAGTCATTTTTTAATTCATGGACCGTGCTTTTGATGCTGTTGTCTCTAAGAAATGTTAGCCCAACACAAAGTAACAAATATTTCTTCCTTTGTTTTCTCCTAGAGGTTTATAGTTTTGTCATATAATATGTTTGGGATTAACTATGAATATGGTGTCAATTATGAGCTGAAGTTCTTTCTTCGTACATGTATATTATTTCTCTGATTATTTTTTATGTCACTATTCTATATTTTTTAACTTTTGATTTTTGACTACTTTAAAACATCCCTCTATTCCAGTATTATCCATTTTTTTTTTCTTGGAATGCCAAAGTGGTCAAAAAATGAGAGATTTTAAAATAAAGATGGTAATAGCATCAGCCAGACAACATTAAAGCAACAAGTGATAAGAAATAGGCTCTATGAGAAGAACACTCCGTCCAAAGCGGACCGTGGCGGAGGCTGGAGCTCAGCCATCGCGCACCTGCGGGTGGCCGCTGGGGCCTCTGCGAGGGTGACAGCGAAGGGCAGCCCGGCAAATGCAAGTCGTTCTGGAGTTCTGGAAGGTCCAGGCACCCTGCCAGAGATCGAAAAACTACGGATAACGTCACCCTGTCCAAGGCAGAGCTGAGTCTATCAAGTTATACATTTTGAGCATGGCTGGTTTACAAGTAACATTCCTGACGTTTCCTTTACCTGAATCTTTTTCTCGGAATTAAAATACTTGATACTGTTTTCCAGAAGTGCTACTTCTGCCCCGGGGCAAACCGGGGTGGTGCTGTCGTCTGTAGCAACTGCCAAAAGCAGGCCTTTTTTTGTCCCTCTCCAGGAGTAAAGTCACTTGAAACTGAAAATCCAGAATCACTCATTTCCCTTGCTGCTCCGGGATTTTACTTTGGGCACTGAGAAGCGGGAATGGCGGGTGCCTGGGAAATCATATTGGTTACAGAGGTCTGAAATCACTGAATCTTTAGCTTAAGTTCTTCACCAAACCCTATGTTAATCAAGAGATCAGCGTGCATTCTTCCAGGAAAAAGAAAAAGAAAAAAGAAAAAAGGCACACTGGGGAAAAGGTAACAAGTCAGCGAGGCAGGGCATAGTCAGGAAGGAGGAAACTCCAGAGGTGCCCCAGGGCTGAGACAAAGAACACGGATAAAGGGCGGAGACCCTGTCCTAAGACTGGTAGTTTCTGCATCTGGAAAAGCACTGAATATTAGTGAACCAGGAATGCACCTGCGCAGAAGATGCTGCCTGACCCCTGCTTCATTGTAATAGCAGTATAATAAATTAGCATCGTGGGACCCCCTTCCCAGTGGCTAATGGAGGAAATCATGGGAGACCCACCCTAAGGAATAAAAGCCCTCTAGCCCCGGAGTTCGCGGCTGCTGCGGCTGGTAGGCTCTTCTCTGCTCTTCTCTGCTCCACTCTGCTCAGAGCTGGCCTGCTCCCATGTTCTGTGTGGCTTCATAAATCTGCTTTCTCTCGCTTTCTGCTATGAACTCTGGGTGCTCAGTTCAATTTTTTGTCCGTGATCACGAAGACCCTGGGTACCTGTGCCCACCTATGATATCAGAAGTTACGGGAATTAGTTGAAAGTAAATATTCTTTATAGAAACGGATAATTTTGCTTCCTGGGAGGAAAAGTTAAGTCAAACAAACACACAAAAATGGCCAAAGAGAAAGACAGCAATTTGAAATATTCAGTTTAAACCTGAAATTAAATTACTGGTATCCTTGATTATTATTTTAAAAATATGTTCTCTCTCATAAATTATTTCAAATATTCAGAAAGTCATGAATTTACATAATTAACATTTCTGTATCCATTTCCCAATTTATCAAACCTTAGCAGCTTACCAAATTTATTTTTAAAAATAATACAGTATTATAATACCATAATTTTTGATTAAAAATGTACAAATAGGAATGAACTGTAAGGCATATATACTTAACATACTTCCCGCCACTTCCCTCAGGCTTTGGCAATCAGTCGTGGCTCTTTCTCCGTTCCTAACCTCTATCAATTGATTCAAGTTGGTTAAAAAAGAAAAGAAAATCCCTACCCCCGACAAATGCACAAGAGGAAGGAACAAAGCGTTCAACCTGAAGACAGGGAGCAAAAAAATAGAACTTTCCAGACCAATTAGCCTGACTTTATGAATAATTACAGAAATGTTGCTTTATGAAAAATGAGTAACCTCAGGCCATATTACTTTCCTTCTGTAAAAAACTCAAGGCATTTAAAGAAAGGGCAGTGGTGAGGAAGAAAATTGCGAACTACCTTCTTCTCTGAATTCTAGTGCTATTTTGGAATGAATGACCAATGTAAAGTCTAGTTTTCTCCGGATCAAGAGGGTCAGAGTGGTCGTCCCTTACCCACGGTTTCCCATCCCATGGTTTCAGATACCTGCGGCCAACCCCAGTCTAAAAATGTTCAATAGAAAGTTGCAGACATAAACGATTCCCTGTTCTAACTGTGTGCCCTTCTGAGGAGGGGTGTGAATCCCATGCCGCCCCTCTCTGGCCTGTCTGGGTGGGAGTCATCCCTGTGCGCAGTGTATCCACTCTGTATACACTCCCTGCCTGTTAGTCACTTAGTGGTCGTCCCAGTTATCAAGTCAGTTGAGAGAGACAGAGAGAGAGCACGAGAGAGAGCGAGAGTGAGAGAGAGAGAGAGACACCACAGTCACATAAAAATATTGCAGTACATTGTTGTAATTATTCTATTTTATGACTAGTTATTGTTGTCAATGTGTCACCACGCCCCAATTTATAAATTAAAGTTGACCATAGGGAGGTACATATAAAAAAGGATATATTCGGGGTTCAGTACCCGCCACGGGTTCAGGCAGCCACAGCGGGTCTTGGGATGTATCCCCGCGGGCAAAAGCAGGTCGCTAAACTGAAAAGGTACTTGCTACCTACTTTCCTGGCGCTCTGTCTTGCAAGACTGTGCCTGCTGCTACGTGTCTGCCTTGTGGAGCAAAAATAGGCGCAGAGCTGTCCTGGAGAAATGTTTTCTGATGGCAATGGCATAGGGTCCCTCCCTGCCCTCTCCACTGTAACTCCCTCAGTATTTTCCAACACTTTCTGCATCACCTACCTGTTAGATTTCTTACCCAACCCAGCCAATGCCTGTGGGTTCTTGAAAAGCTTCCTTCTCCCTGACAAGTGGTTCACAAGACTCCCTGAGACCACCTATTAACACCTATTACTTTCTGGTGTTTTTTCTTTTTTTTTTGAAGTGGATGAGTAGTTAAAATGTGCCTTCATTTGAAAACTTAATAACAATAGGGAACATATCAAGTTTTAAATATTTACCTAGATTTCAGCAGCTTCCCCACCCTTACCTTCTCCTTCACACTTAATACCCTGTCTTCACGCTGCCTCCTCTCTCACCCTAACCCCACAGCCCTGTCTGCATGGCATTCTGTTTCCTCAACTCAAAACCGAGTAATGCCTTCCATTACGTTCTTCCAGAGTATGGAAAGTATATAAGAAATAAAATCAAATTCCCCTCTCTGTTACAAAACGATGGAGCCAATACCATCCACTTTGTTTATTTTAGTCTGTGAGGCTGTTTTGGAAAATATTGGTCTGGTTGGACTGCTCTTCACTTCTAAATGCGGCAGCCTGGCTGAGCCCGAGGCGTTTGAAATCTGATGGAAGATAAGAATGCGGGCTGTCTCCCGGCCTGTTTTGTGCTGTGGGCCGTCCCTTCCCCTTGGGCGGTTTGCAGGGCCGGCCAACCTTGGTTGGAAAGGCCCACCCTGCCCTGCGCTCCACTGCCCTGCCTTTCATTTCTCTTCTGTTGGCGACTAGGAAGATCAGAGTTGTCTTCACTAATGGCCAAAATGTGCAGAGTGTTGTTAGAATAGTAGTGAATAAGCTTAAAATTTTACTAACTGGAAATACCGGTTGCGAGGGTGTTGGTCCTCGGCTAAGTTTAGTCATTTTAGATCAAATCACAGAGCTTCCCGTTGGAATGACTGGTTCCTCTTCTGGCATCCATGGAATCCTAACCCAAAGCGATTCCTGTGTTCCGAGGGGGTAAAGCCCTCTCCGCCCCCACTCTCCCACTCCCAAAAGTAGATCATCCTCTACACGCAGTCGGCTTTTGGGTTGTATTTCTATTCGAAATCTCTCATGGCCTTTCTTCTTGATTCGAACATCTCAAAATAGTCTTTGAAAGTCTTAAGGGCTAAAACTATATGAAAATAGAAAGATCCAAGAGTGAAGAAATTAGTATATGTGTTCTACAGGATGCACAGAACCTAGCTCATGGGGGAATGTAAAACCGAAGAACGTAAACTATATTTTTATTGAGTGCCTGCTATGTGCTGGGCACTGCAGTAGAAGCTTTCATGGTACTATGGTACCATGGTTTGTTCCTCACAACAATTCCATAAAGGAAGTATTATATCCAGTTTACAGATAGGAAACTGAACTTCAGAGAGGATAAATTTTATTGTCCAAGGCCACACACCTTTTAAGTCAAGATCTAAGCCCAGGCCTTTGTGATCCTGGCCTTTATAATCAATCACAACATGTATAGGACCCTCATCTGTTCCCAGAATGCCCTTTTCCAACCACACTCAGGAAGTAGCTACTGACTGTGTATTAAACCACCCTGACCATACTAGTACATTGTGGAATAAATAATATATACAATTAGTCCCTGCTCTCAATAGCTTCAGTATGAATAGGTTGCATTTTTCCTAAGTCAGACCCAGTAATCATCCGAAATTGGGGAGAGAGGACAAGGGGAGGTACAGTGAGAAAGGAGGATCTTGATGAACTGTTCGAGACACAAGAAACCTCGTGGAAAAGGGCTCATTAAATGAAGCTCTTTAATGGGCCTTACCATTTTTCCTACGTTCGCCTTGCCTCTTTACCTTCTTTTATAGAAGATTCGATGTTAGAATGGGGGAGCCCTCCATAAGCAACTGTTGCTCAATCCTATTCTCACACAGATGAGGGGCCGCGGCCCCAAGAGTAAGGAACACAATAGTTTACCCAGCTAAAGAGGGTCTCACTTGGACTTTGGATGTGTCTCTTGGGTGGGGGTGGGGGATGGTAGAAGGATTGAGCAAAAAAGAAAAAAAAGAAAAAAACTGGACACGGACAACGGTGTGGGGACTGTCAAGGGGGAGGGGGAACGGGGGGGGGAGGAGGGCGTGGGGCAGGGATACAGGGCGATGGATGGAGACTAGACTTGGGCTGCTGAACACACAGCACAGTGCACAGAAGACGTGTTGCGGAATTGTGCCCCTGAGACCTGCAGAACTGTGTTAACCAGCGTCACCCCCATAGATTTCAGTTTAAAAAATAACAGAAAGTCCCATATTTGGCTGTGTATAATGTGCATTTTTTTTGCCCAAATTTTTGAGGGAAAAACAAGGATGCACATTATACATGGGTAGTACTAATTCTGTATCTATATAAATGTTTTTAATTCTTTTATTTATGCTGGTGCGTTAAAAGTATAACTCTAGAAAGCAATAACAATATACATTTGCAAAGACAATATTCTGGAATAGGCTAATCGGTTTTATATATAAATAAAAAATGGAATTAAAAAATTAAAAAGAAAGGTTCTTCTCCTGAACGTTGGGAGCCCAAAACGTGGGTGCGCATTATACACAGCAAAATACGGTAACTGGGTTCAGGCCTTCCACCTGTGAACTGAATGACCGGAAAGATGACTTCTAAAATCTCATGGAGCTGCAGCATTTTGCATTCCCCTCTCTGTTTTCCTGGTTATAAATGGACTAAAAGGAGGGGTGGAGCCCCAGGTGACAAAGCTCTCAGCGCCAGCGCCTCTTCCGAAAGCGCTAGACCAAGCGCCTCCCCATCCTGCAGCTGCCCCTGCGGCTGGTAGGGCAGTGGTGGGAGTCTGTCCTGATCAGTTTCCTCACTGTTTACCCAGAAAAAGGGAAAGTGGCCTGGTCCCCTGGCAGCTCTAAAGAGCAGGTTATTGCTGGGACCCAGTTACAAACGGGGACCACAATAATCTATGTAAGGACACTGTGCTACTTGTGAGTAGCGCATTTACTGAAGAAGTGGGAGCCACGAAACCCACCAGAGTAGCTCATTATTCAGCCAATGCCAAGGTTCACCGAACACCGAGGGATGGGAGAGGGACAGGGTGAGGCTTGCCAACCCAGCAGGGCTTCTAAACCAGCAGCAAAGCACCAACTTACATGTAAACGCATTTCCGCACTTGCTCAGAAAAGAAAAAATGTAATATCCCCCAAGCCGAAGAAGCCAACCAAGGACACAACTCATTGATGTCAATGTTTTCAATGCCAGCCGGCCAAAAACCAAAAGAAAAACAGTGACGTGACGAAGGACAGGGACTCCTATCCCCCATGTATCGCCACATATCAGAAACAAACAGGAATAGATCAAATCAGGAAATAACCACCCAGTCAGTCCTGTGCACGCCTCTTTGGGCCACCTGAGCCATTGCTGTTGAACTTAAACTCACGTGATCCTGATGAGACCTGAATCCGCTTTACACGGAGCGGCTGTGCTCCCAATAAATAGCTCTTCTCACTTCTCCTGCAAAGAACCTTATCCAGTTTTACCCTGATGCTTTTTCGGACCCGGCACTGTGCCCGCCGGTGAGCTCCTCTCACAGAGCATCCACCCCGGGGACGAGCCCTGTTGCCTTCAAGAGGTGAGGTGCTTCATCTGCAGCCGCTTCAGGCTTTGCCTCCTTTTCTGCCCAGGGTCCAGGACTTTTTCAGCACCAGGAAACAAGGTCTCGCATAGAAGAGCGCATGGCCCAAGACCACGCTGTGCCACGCTGGCCATTCGTCTCTTGAATTGACATAAAAGGCACCTGGGCTGACGCTTTATTTTCACCATTTGCCTTTATTACCTTCTCCTTCCTGGGAATTTCCCTCCAGCTTAATAGCTTCCTAAACGCTTGCCTTTGTTTTGACAATCATTTGAAGGCATTGCTTTAAAATTATCTTTCTTTCTACTTTATCTCTCTCCTACAGGATGGGAAAGCAGCTCCTGCAATATCTGCGCTGAGACGGCTGACTGATTAACGCACGGATGCCCCGATATTGGCATCAGCAGCGTCTTTGCTGGGTGGTGGTGATGAAGGAAGAGACACGAATAGAAGGAACTGCTTAAATAAAAAGCACGTTTAGCTGAGAAGGCAGACCAATAATACAAGACATTTGCTTTCACCAAAAAAATAAATAAATAAATAAATAAATAAATAATTGCTATATAGAGGGGAAAAAACCTGTAGCTTGGGTAAGGTTTTATATGAAGTCACACCTCAAAAGTTATACATAATTACAGTATACCCTTCTTTTTATTCATGCTAATATGTTTAAATTAAATTTCAACCGCAGGGATTTACAAAGAGCTTTGCCACTCGCACACACTAAAAGGCGCAAGACAGCGCAGGTTAATGAGGAGAATCTATCCTCTCATCTGATCTGGAGGAACAGCTCCCGAGCTGGATTCCTCGGAGGTTCCCACTAACAAAGCCCTTCAGCAGCAGCAAAATCTAACAACTCTGCCATTCCCAGCAGCCTCTGAGAAATGAATGCAAAGTATGTGTCTCCTGGCAAAGGCGCCACGCCCCTGGAATGAAGTCATTTATTCGCAGGCCCCCTTGCCCCCTGCCATGCCAGCCCCAGACACCAGACAGCACATTCCTTGTCACCCCACCCCACCCCACCCAGGCGTCCTACCACGGAGGCCACCCTCATGGGCTGGGCCTGCCGGGCAACAAATCCCTCGAGAGCCCAATTTGCCCGGCAGAGGCTTAACCTAATTGATCTCTACCTGTTCAACACTTGTAGATAAAAGATAACCGATGAACCTGCAGGCTTCCCAAAAAGGCCCCCTGGTATGAAGAACCCTTTAACTGCAGCCAGTTGAGAGAGGGAACAAGGAGGATGCCTTGGATGTTAATGAACAGATGGATGAATATATAACGCAGGGATCGTCGGGTGCTGAAAGAAAGCCTAAGGCCGGACGTGCTAGACACTTTTGACCTCTGTAAGCCTCCTTCCGCTAACAGGAAAACTGAATAAAACAAAAACCTTGATGAAAATTAGAAGTTGGATTTAATTTAGTGTGATGAGCTTGCCAGAGTAATTTACAGTCCCAAAGATGATAGTCAAAACGCAAAGCAAACAGCAAAAAGCAGGGGCTGAGGAGTGGGCTGTGCCACTTTGCCATCATACGTATTAGGCAACGTCTCTTAAATCCACCTGCGGAGCGTTCTCTTAATGTAAAGCACACTACAGAAGACCACAGTAGGTATTTTATATCAGAAACAGAGCGTGCTATAGAGTTTTAAGGGCAGGAGGAGGTTTAGAATGTTTTCTTACCTCCCTACATGATCTAAAAATACTACCTTTTCCTGGAAAGTGCTTTAAAGAACACCCCCGCCCCCACCCCGCGCCCCGCTGCGGTCAGGTGAAAGGGAAAGGCTTGGCTGGAGCTCTGTGTGTTCCAAAGAAAAACACTGTAGACCGTAGGGGGGTAATGAGAACTTTTACACTTTCAAATTACACACTTAGTTCCTGCGTCTGCAAGAATACTTAAAATGCAATCTGCTGGTTGGGAAAGGGGGAAAAAATGAAGTGCAAAGAGGATACACGAAGATACCACTTACTAACTCAGTGAACGTCAATGAAATAGAAGAGGGAAAAAACCTTTATCTGTTCATGCTCCGAGCATTCCAGATTTTCAGGATCAAGCGAAAGAAAATGTTTTTTCTTGCTCCGATTTTAGAAACAGATACAGGGTCCTTGGCTCTTCTTTCTTTATTCAAAATCTGAAATGACCTCAATCAACTAAACCAGACATCGACCTTTATCACTACTATCTATGTGGAAGATCTCCAATACATGTCTCCACCCCAGATGTCTTCCAGATCCAAATGTCCGTCCAACTTTTCCCAACGGTTTGAAACACCCTTAGAACTTGTCTCTCTTCTCCCCACGCCTAATACCATTACATGTCTCTGTTTGTTTGGGGCAGTTCCTGGGGACGCCTATTGTTCTGGGGCTTGCTTTCACACTCATGATGCCCAGATTGGAAGGTAAATGACTTGGTTGCCATGCCTACGTTTCCCAGGCCCTCTGCTCCGCCCACTCAGCTGCAGGGGCGCCCAATCATTGCCCCAAGCTGAGAGGGCTGGAACAACCCATGGATGTTAGCCGGGCTCCCACTCACACGGCGCCTGTGCCCTTTTCTGTCCTCCAGGTCACCCAACACGCCGCTCCTTCCAGGCGACCTTTGCAAAGCAAAACTCTAGCAAGCTCGTGCCCCCGCTTCACTGGACTCGCCTGCTCTCAGAACCAAGCTTAGAGTGCTCAAATCCAAAGTCCTCCACGATTCGACTTCATTCAGTCACTCTCCCAGTCGGTGTCTGTTGAATGAAATGACATTAGAACTTCCTTACTCATAATAACAATGCGAATGTAGGGTTTGTTTTCCCAGATCCTCAAGTGTTAAAGAGCCAACATTTAGGGTCCTGATCAACTTTGCCGGTAAAAGACAGGAATCTGGGACAGCCTGGCTCCTCCAGTCCCCAGTAGCTGCGTCTCCAAAAACTGTCAGTCTTCTTGTAATTTTAAACAACTAATGTTTTGAATGTACTAGAGAAGCTTTCTATTTGAAATAGCCCTGTAGAAAGTCCTTTTGAATGATAAGGACTCTCTTGTAGTATCTATTTTTTGTTTGTGAACTTTTCATTTTCCTAAGTTTCTAAATCATTCTAAACCTTTCTGATACCTCTCATTGGACAAATCTATAAAGAATCTCAGGGATGGAAAAAAAAATGCTACAGGCCCCGCTTGCCTGGTATTTAGTCAAGTCCTTCGACAGTAGTGTTTCTCGTCTATGGCGTACATTAGAATCTCCTCGAGAGCGTCAAAAAATGCAGATGCTTAGGTGCCACATCTGTGATTTAGTGACTCAGAGTCTTCAGATACGAAGCACAGACAGGCATGTTTGCTGGCGCTCCCTGAAGGTGGACAGAAATGAGCAGCATCCGGCTCGAGACAGAACACCCAGGGAACTGACCAGCCAGCAGAAGCCAAGCTTATTTGATTTCAACATGAACATGAATTACTAAACAGGGGTTAAGTAAACAAGGTTGCTGCTTGGAACATCAGAGCCATGGTATGTGAGAAACTATTTAAGATATGTAAATGTTTTCAAATGTTGGTTTCTGTCTAATAGTCTTGCTTCATACTATCCAAACTAGTCAAATTTTACATAATCCTAAAACTATGTCCCACACATGCTAAGAGCATAGTAGAGCTAAGTGTATTATCGGTTTGTGTACATAAAAAGCTATTAAGAGAAAACTGGATGTAGAGTTCAAACTGGATTTCTATCTTGGTCACGTAAGTTTTACATAACTCATCTAGTTTTGTTGATTATGCTGATCGCAATACGATTAATCCAGGGTGGTTGTAAAGAAACATTCGCGTACACCAGCAACGTTCTCTTGTGGATTAGTGCATATAACGAAGAAAAAGAGTAAGGCAGCCGAAAGTGCTCCCTTTGAGTGCGCCCACATTCCCCCCAGCCACCCCACCCCCTGACTGGGGACTGCCACAAGCTGACTCACCTGGGGGTCTCACCTCAGGGTCACAGTTCACAGGTCAGAGGGCCACCTGTCTGTCCAAAGATTTGCCAAGTCATTGCCTATTACTCTAAACTGACGCTTTCACTCAGAACGGTTCAAGTGACAGACGCATGGCACGCCAAGCTGTTCAGTGCCTTTTTGGAATATTCCAACATAACCAGGTTCTATCTCATTCCCTTCAAACCCACAACAATAACAAAAAGCAACTCATTCACAAAACCCACGTACTCTACGATAATCAAATCTTTGTAGATCAGCAAAATTCTACAAAATGAAACTACTGTCATTAAAATAAGTCTTCCTACTACATTGCCTCAAAACCACAGATGAAAAACATGGGGAAATGTTACATAAATAAAATTATAAATTTTGCAAGTGCAATTCAAATATAAATATATTTCGGGGGTGCTAATCATAGACATTCAGCAGTAAAGCCATCTCTAAAGAGTCACTTATTTATTTGCCTAGGTTTGGCTGTTGAACACATGAATTTTTCAATGAAGTTAGCAGGGACTTTTTCCTCAAATTACAGACTAGGTCAGCCTCAAAGTCCCAAAACACTCTGAATATTGAAAGCTTGTCCGGCTCCACCTCTTCCTTTCCATCTGCAACTAATGTCAGATAAATTAGACCAGGGGAGTTTTCATATTTCCTAGCTTTACTAAACAAACAAAATTCTCATTACAAGAAAAAAAATTTTTGTAACTATTCATGGTGGACATTAACTAGACTTATTGTGGAGACCATTTTGCAAGATATATAAATAGTGAATTGTGTACACGTGAAACTAATATAACACTGTATGTCAATGACACCTCAGTTATAAATAAATACATAAAATCCTTACTTATTGAACACAAAGAACTTTTCCTAAGCATTTACACCAGCTAACATTATGAAGCTAAGCGTGATCTAGGAGAAGGATGTCCTCAAGGCGAAGAATGAAAGATCTCATTCAGTCTTATTCTTCCTATGCCCTTTGGGTTACCCCCTGCCCCGCCCCTGTCTCCTTCTAAGTCAATAGAAGAGTGAGCACCTGCAAGTCCTAATACCTAGAGTCCTGGGTCTTACGAACAAAGGAAAAACTGAAATGGAGTGAATGTAGCCGAAGCACATCGCTAACATCCACGCCACTGCCTGCAGGCCCTTGGTGCTCCCAGCTCCCGCACGACCCGCTGGCCTCGCCAGACAGGGAGAGAGTCCTAGGAAGGGTCCCGCTAGAAGGCATTGCTGGCCTTGCAAATCAGCGCTCTTGGTGGAAAGCAGGCTGTTTCAGAGTTCGCTGAAGGATCGGATCCGCCTTCCCTGCCTAGGAGCGGAACACCCAGCGGCCCAGTCTTTAAATGGAGTCATTTGGATGAACACCTTCCATCCTGTAAACAGCTATGTAAGACTCAATGACCTGCAATTAGGGCAGAGGGAAGTAGATCTGAGGGGTCCAAGCCTACTGTTTCAGCTTCTCAACGGAAACAAACACTGGGAACAACAGGACAAGACCCAGCCTCAAGTGTATCACGTCAGATCAACTAAGTGCAAAGCTACCCGAGAATGCGGTGCCCAATGGTTGCTCTGTCCAGCCCTCAGTCAGGGGCACCCAGCAGGATCAAGAGCGTGTCCTCAGAGAGAGAAGATGCTGGAAGGAGGCACCCAGGGGCCTCGGCCCTGGCACCTCGCAGTGTCCAATGAGAGTTCACTGTGCAGTGAGCGTGGGAATGGCTGCAGAACTGGGTCATGTGCAGCGTTAGCGGCGAAGAAAAGGCACCTAGACCCCTAGCCAGATGCATGCTGGGAGGATCCGAAAACGCAGGCCCATAATCAAATTCTACATGACCCTAAAATTGCGGCTACACATCACTGATTCTGCCCCTTCCTTTGAATAGCCATCTTGCCTCCATAGCATAAGGTACCTCCACCCTTTCAGATGGATCGTTTAGACAAATCAGAGATAGCACCAAAGGCCCTCGCTCAGAGCTTCAATCAATACTTCCTCCGAATTTTAGTAAAGACTCCCCATTTTTCAACGACCTCACTATGGAGGGCATGTCACAGTACCTACGGGACCCTTTTATCCTGAATTGAAACCTAGAAAGCAGAACTTCAGAGCTTCCTGAAATACCACATATTACAGACAGCCAGTTTCTACTGCTCCCCTCTCATTTGTGGGATGTGCATTTTATGCACGTTTCATGTGATGGAAAGGAGGTCAGAGGTGAAGAACGAGAATCCTATTTTCTCTACTGCACATGTAGCGCATGACCTACATGTGTAGGGCATGACCCCCTCGGGGTCCTGTCACTTGGTCAGCGGCAGCCAGCACTTTTCACAGCAACAGCTCTGCCGATCAGGTGTGTTGCGTGCCGGGGTTCTTTGGTGTGCGTTTGTTGTTTAGGAACCACATCTACACAGACAGCAGTGAACAGGGAGCTTCTCCCAATCTGCAGAAGCCCCATGTAGTCATGATAAAGAGTTGACGTCTCTCCAAATGTCAACAACCTGTCTTTCTGTGCCCACTGCAGAGTGGCTGGAAGATTCCTGAGTGTTGACTTGCTTTGCTGGTAACTTCTTGTCTCAAAAGGTGGAAGAGAACAAAATTGAGTTTGCCTTTGAGACTTAACTCTGGCCTAGCCTCAAGGATAGGCCCATCAGTGAAGGGGAAATAATTGGAATATCGAGGAAGGGCCCTCTCGACACTCTCTTTTAGACCCCCGCTCCTCGCTTCTTGCCCATTCCATCGGCTGTTTCCGCGACAGCCTGCATCTGACTGCAACTTCCAGTATTCACCCCGGCTCTGGCCCGCCCGGCATTTCCACGGCCACCAGCACGAGCATTTTGCAGCCCAACTCTTGTCACGCCACTTTCTTCCTCCAAAGGCAAAAGTCCCTCTTTTCTTGAACAAGCACTTAGCGCTCCCCATTTGGAAAGCATTGTGTAAGTACTTAACAAATAGTAACTCAGTTAGTCATCGCAAACACCTTAGGAAGTAGTTGATGTGTTAACTTCATTTTGCAGGCAGGTAAACTGAGGAATTCAGCAATGTTCCTAAATGACCCAAGATTACACGACTAGTACGCAGCACAACAGGATCCAAGCCCCTGGCTCAAGAGTCTATGTTCCTCGCCACACGCTGTGGTCAGCGCGGCCAAGTCCGAGCTCCTTAAAGTGAGAAAGGTCCCACATGTCAGTCCACGACCAAACTCACCAACATTTTACACTCCCCTCCCCCATGCACCCCATGGTTCACAGTTCCAAGCAGATGCCTAACCCCCCCACCCCCCCATGCACGGCCCCCTGAGTCCATCGACACAGGCACAGGCCCTGCGTGCTCACCTCATAGCCCTTCACACCCCCGCGAAGGATCAGCCGGCTCAGTGCCACGCCCATGTAGCCTTCTCCAGTCCCCAGGCAAGATCTGCTCTCTTCCCCTTCAAATGTCCCTAGGCCTTCAACTGCCGGAGAGAGAAATGCATCATGCTTTACACAGAGTTCCCTGTGGACCCCTCTCCAAACCACAAAAAGGCCGTGTTTCGTTCTGCTTGTCATTTGCACAGATTCTAAAGCGAGTACCTCTCCCTGATTGATTGAAGTTGCATTTAGAAGAAGTAGGCATTGCAAAGTGTCATTGTCTTTTTTAAACTTAATTATGCAGCCAAGGGATGGCTATGAGGGCGTGGAAACCAGGAATAAAGCGGGGGTGGGGGGAGTAGCTGAGGAAGCTTCCATGGAAAATGCTGGCCGAGGCAGCTATGCAGCTACACTGCTCACATCTCTACCTTCAAAGGCTAAGCCGGGTCCAGAGGGTGAACACCGGTCACCATCCCTTCAGACCTTCTGCACACCTGCCAAAGCCACGCCTCCCCCACTGCTCTCCCAGCCAGTGACGGAGCACTGCCCGCGCACTACTAGTGTTGGCCACTCCCGCCCCATTTAGGTCTCTTCCAATGGGCAGTCATGCTCAAGGACTCCCCACCGACCTGGCTGAGGCCTCAGAACTGCCCTGAACTCAGACGCTCTTCCCATGCTAGCCTTCTTCCTGCCTCCTCTCAGTCCCCAGGGGTGACACCTAAAGCCTGCCTACGAGCGGCTCTCGCCAACTTCCTCCTGGTCCTTTTCCTTCTACCATTCACCAGGACCTTCCTGCCCAGCCCAGGGATCTCTCTCCTGTCTGCCTGGCAGAATGCAGTTAAAATTCCACTTCAACTAGCATCCTTCTAAGTCGGTCAGTAATGAGTCCAGTCCTGATTTATAGAAGACTTCACCAGCAGGCCATAGGCAGTTTCTTTACAGGCAAGTTACTTTTCCCAGAACAATGAAGTGTGATTCTTTGTCAGCTCCTGAGCCTTAGATATCTCCGATCTGTACCTATTCTAATACATTCTGATCCAAGAGGAGCACAGACATCTGCTGGATGTCATTACAAGGCTGTTCACCATGTTACCGCAACAGACTTGTATCTCTGCGCCTGTCATTTTGATGAACTGTCTTCCTACCGAGGGGAGCCCCGGACCTTTGCGGAATTTTTTAACTTCACTCCCCGTTCCCTGCAGTGTTTTCCCGCTTCTCACTCCATCCCTCCCCTGCGAGGGCCAGATGCACATTCCTGCCTGAAAATATCGAGACAGGTTCGGGCACTGGCCACTCTAAGTTCACAGCCCTGAACACACACACCACGCAATGCTAAAATTGTTTTGCAAGTGTAGGAGAAACTCTACCAGGGCTGTGCACCGTAAGTTCATAAACCAAGGAAATAACAGTTATAAGGTAAAACAGAAAACTCCGACTCACACGATGAAAGGCCGTCTTCAAGGATAACATGTTCCAATGGTTGATGGAGCCTTGCCGTTCATTTCAGGCCAGGGAAGGGGCTCCTACAACCTTTCACACCGGGGAATTTTCATGTTTTAAAAACCCACGCAGACTTTTTAAAACAGTGGTAATTACTCACAGGCAATTATAAATGTACAGATTGGATTTCTGTATTTATGAGAGTCTCCATCACAGCTTCTTTTGATTTCCTTCCCATGCCATCAGCTTTTACAATCTTTATCATTTTGTTCCTTTTCTCTCGTATCACTTCATTTACAAACAAAGGAAAAATGCAACAAAAGCAAAACTCTCAGCAACTCAGAACCCAAACTCAAAACACGATTGTCAGGCAACTAGATCGAAGCCCATTTTATTAAGCCATTGCTATGGAACTTCATTAAGTGAGCATCTGGTCCAGGGACAAAACCGCTTAGAAAAACAAAGGAGCGTGAAGGTCATGTCACCGTGCCAAGGGGCACCCTGGGACAGGGCAGATGGCAGGAAATCAATGGCAGGCCCAAGTTCTGTTTCTAAGTCTTTACTTCTTGCATTATATTTTTACTTCTTGGATGTCATTTTTCTTATTTTTAAAATGACTTGTTCAATTTTAGTGCCACTAAAACACTAGTGGCATAAATCTTCAGATTTGGTGCAGATCTGAGGATCGGTTCTCATGATTTCTTGCCAATCATGTCCAGCATGAATTCAGTTGAAATCTAATGGCCAATTTATGGTAAATCCAGGGCACGGAGCAACTTACTAGATGACGCCAATCAAAAGCAATCATATACATTCCACAAAGTGAGATGTCCTACAGCTCAGCTGTCCTGGCTTTTCCAGGGAGTCCGTGTCATGGAGAAAGGGACCTATCCTGAGTTACACAAACATCACGTGAGAAGCATAGCCCCAGACTGTCTCCCGGCTTGGACACACCAATTATGAATTATATTTGAATAACAATGCAGCCCTGGCTGGTGCGGCTCGGTGGATTGAGTGCCGGCCTGCGAACTAAAGGGCTGCCGGTTCGATTCCCAGTCAGGGCACCTGATTGTGGGCCAGGTCCCCAGTTTGGGGGTGCATGAGAGACAACCACGCATTGACCTTTCTCCCTCTCTCCCCCGCTTCCCCTGTCTAGAAATAAATAAATACAATCTTTAAAATAAAAAAATAAAAACAATTCATAAATTTGTATGTGAACTGAAATTTTTATGGAATGTATCAAATTACATGAAGGAATAACTATTCCTTTTGTTTGGTATGCTACTTTTCATTTGGCTGCATAAAAATGTTTTTTTTTTTAGATATTAAAAAAAAGGGAGCCTACAAGCCATAGTTTGCAGACCCTGATATACTCCTTCATTTAAAAATAAATGCTGGTCTCATGAAAAATATAATCTTTGGCCACAGTATGCAACATGGCATTACCCTAGCCTTTTACTTCGTTTTTCCTCTCCCTTTAGAACAGTAGCAGCATATGGGACCTATTCACTCCAAGACTGTAAGAGCTGCCAAGTTTTTTCCTGCACAGCTAGTCTTTTCTCCATCATGTGACTCGGAAATTTCATTTAAAAAAGAAAAAAATCAATGTACCTATAAAGCAAAATAACTGTATTAGCCTAAAAGCCAACACTCAGAAGGCTCTCCTGTCCCAAACGCACCAGGGACCTCTGGCTCTGGAACTGAGTAGCCCTCAACGAGCTTTTGAAGACAACGGGCAAAGTCTCCACACTGTACCGCTGTAACCAAGCAAGTCACTCTTTCAGGTCCTCTGGACACTGGGTACTCAGCCAATCAGAGCCTCCCTGCACAACCTGGCCCAGCTCGGCAGGGGGCTCCCCGTGGGTGGGGAGGCTCCCACCCGTGGCCTCAGTGAACCTGCTCACAGCCGAAGCCAGGTCGGTACCTCTTACCAAGGAGGCGCAGGTTCGGTGAAAATACCAGATGTGCCTGTCTGGTTGCTCGTAAATGATTCCCCGAAAGTCAGATTTCTCTTCAAGATGACAGGAGAAATATAGAAGCGGGATAAAACATTTAGAGGATTAATTCAGTTGCACCTTTGGTTCTGACTGTCTATCAAAAGTTGATATATCAGGCGGGGCAAAAGTAAGGTACCAATTGTGAGTATGTGAAACAGAGTTTATTCTGGTATTATTAGTTATTAATTATTGCATTATTTTCCATACAAACAACTGTAAACCTACTTTTGCCCCACCCTGTATAATGGAAGGTTTTAGTCTATTCAGTTTTGTGCTCTGCCATTAAACCTACACATAATAAACTAATAGAATAAGGTATGGCATGAAATTTGAATAGACTTAGTTTCTAAAAGAGTTTCATAGAGATGACAAATAAAAAACTTACAAAAAATTTATGCTATATAGATGCTTTATTAATGAAAAAATCATGATGTAAATTTTTAGTGGGAAAAGCTATGGAGTTAAGAAAGCCCATAAATTCTTTGGAAATGGGGGGGGCTGGGGTGGAGGACTGGAACCCCTGCCAAGTTTCAAGGTCATAAAAGTAATTGAAATAAAATACAAAGCTATATATAGAACTACATTTTCATGGTGATATACTTTATGGTTCAAAATGGAGCAGTAAAGTAGGAGACTCATGAAAAAATATCACATTAGAGTCCTCTTATTAATTCTATGTATTATTTTGGGATTTTAAATTTAAGTTGACCAGAAATTATATAAAAAGAAATTACTACTTTTATGTCTTATTAGAAAGTTGTTTATAGAAACATATTATTTTTTAAATCATCTGCTTTCAAGTATCATACTCAACCAGGATATAAAAACTTACATTACTAGAAATGTAATGTATTACTAGAAATTACTATTATTGTATTTCTACAATCTGTGCCCTGAAATTTATGTAAATTTGTTGAGAGGGAGAGAGATTTATCTCTGCCCTAACCCAGCAGAAAGGACTCTTTGATGGGAAATGTGATCATCAGGGATATATGTAATCTAATTCATAGGATGAGTTCCACCCATTGTGGGAGCTTTGGGTTAATTAATATCGTAATCATAAAACAGTTGTATCCTTCTGTAAAATAGGCTTCCATTAGACAACACTAATCTGAACATTGAAAAAGTTGTTTTAGTGGGCAAATAATAAAATTATACTCCTTTCCAATTATTTTAAATCCTTAAGCTTCTGTTTAGTTAATTTGGTATAACCTCTTTCCTTATTCACTTAGGCCAAGGACAGCTCACCAGAGGGTGGAACAAAAGCATTTAGAATTTTTTTCTCATGCGAACACAAATGAACAGGGAGGGAAACTAAAACACACATTTCAGTTCTGAGTAGGCGTCCAAAGTCAAACAAGAATGGCTAGTACTTAGCAAGCAGCTCTCTGTCATGGAGAAAATTCTCCGAGAAGCGAAGCGTAGTTTCTCTACCAGATGGGTAAACGTGACGAGATCAGTAAAGGTTTACTCCTTGGGCCAATCAGTGGGTTGTATTACCGACAACCATGGGGGTCGCGGCCTGGAACCATAAGCGGCCCCCCGGCAGCCTGGTATTGTCCCTAAGAGCACCCCGTCCCCCATCCAGCTGGGCCATCGCTGAGAAAATGGGTCACGTGGACACCCATAATAGGGGCAGTTTGGTTTCGGTGGCTGTAAAGACCCGGCTGGAATGCAAGCCAAATCCTGCCATTCTCCCTGATGTGCTCTTCACGAAAATTTTCAGACGGAAAAAAGGGAACCAGATTCAATCCTGCAGGCACATGTCATCGTTCTGGTGTTCAAGGATCCCCAAAGGTCGTCCCCGTGCACCACGATGTCATCAGTTATGCACCTGTGCGGGATTTTACCCCTCCGCCAGCCACGGCCACCGTGACCCCCACCGCTGAGCCTTGACTCTGGGCGCTCTCCTAACCTGGCGGCCTCACCGTCTTATTTTGCCTCTGCAAATCCGATTCGGTGTCCTGCGGGCTGCAAGTCACATAAACGCTCCTCTCTCAGGCACAGCCTTCCCCAGGTCCTCCAGCTCACTGTCCCCCTGCTCATTGTCCTGCACAGCTCTTAGAAGAGTTACCACATTATTTGCTCATGGGTTTACTTCCGTCTCTGAACTCTGATGTGCTGAAGGGCAGGGAGCATCTTGTATTGGCTCTGGTGCCTGGCACAGAGTAGATGCTCATTTAAAATGCGTGGAACAGTGTTGACATGGAAGGGAAGAGAAAGGCTGACTGGAAAAGGGGATTGGGCACCTCCTGCAGTGCTAAGAATATTTTGTATCTTCACCTCGATGGTAGTTAAATGGTATTTACATAGTTTTTCTTTTTTGAGCCAGAGAGAGAGAGAGAGAGAGAGAGAACGTGCACATGCACATTGTCCAGTCAGACAAGTGATATCTGCCATCCACAAAACCACCTGAGCTTCTGGTCTAAGAAGGCATCAAATGCCACACAGGAGAAAAGATACTTGGCAATCTATCAACAAGGTAACTGTCCAAATCTAATAAGCTATTTCCTAGACAAGAGTTTATATGAGCTCAAAATCAACATTATTAATAACAATAGGTTGGTAAAATCTTCCCGTTAACATCAAATTGAATGCTTTGCAAAAAAAAGAAAAAGGGTACATCAATGAATTAAAGAAATGACCTCATTTCACCTTCACTGCGATTCCATGAGACAGTATCGCTTACCTCCACTGTGTATGCAAGAAAACTAAAATTCAGAAAGGAAATGCATTTTCTCAAGGTCACATAGTTAGTATGTGAAATCCTTCTGGCGGGGCCAGCATTCAATTCCTGCTGTTTGCCTCCAAAAATCTAAAAAAAAACTGCCTCTTACCTACAATCTTCTTCTTCTCATTCACTTCTTGGAAATAGTCAAGTGCAATCTCCTTTAAGTTATGGAAATTACCCAGCATGAGAGAGCACTGGGTTACTTTCATGGCAGTTCTATAGGATTCACCTAAGGTCTCTGCTAAACCTCACGACTCCGTGTTGACCCCAGCATCCTGCGCCCCACGCTCTTAGCCGGCTACGGGGCCCGACCGGGCGCGGGTGCGTGGTCTCGCCTCCTCTCCATCGCTCCCCTCCTCTGCCTTCCTGCTTCTCTGCGCTCCGTCCGCCCCGGCCACATCCCTGTTGCTTTCCCGTTTTTCCTGGCAAGTCGACCCAGCTCCTCAGGGCCTGTTTGGCCCACTCCTCGGATGCTGCACCCGCGCCCTCCCTCCCCAGCGCCAGCTGGCTGCTCCCTCCTTGCGTCTCATCGTCGTGGGGGCACCATGCCCGGGCGGCAGCCCTTGTCGGCCGGCCGGCGTTCACCCCGGCTTGCCAGCCTCCCTCACGGGTCGTCCTGAGCAGGGTGCGGCCCGTGACTGCAGCGCCGCCATCCCCTAGGGCTCTCAGCGGCTCCCCGGGTGACAGCATCGGAACTTGCTCGCCAGCCCCCCGGGCTTTGGGGCGCTTTGGAGTCTCACAGTCTGTGAATTTCAGGTTAAGAGGCGTGGAGTCTTATTTATCCTCGGACCTCAACACAGAGCCCAGCAATGAGTGACCGTGCGGTCCATGTTTGCTGAGTCACAGTGAATATGTGACCTCATTTGAGACTCGCAACAACTCTCTAGTTAGGAACTATTCTATGTTACGGATGAGAAAACTGAAGCGAGAGACTTCATGAAAATGTCCTAAAACTCCCACAGCCAGTAATTAGCAGGACAAGGTGGGTCTAACCCTCTAACGTCAAATTCTATATTCTTTTCATTTCCCTACACTATATCCTATGCATTACAAATAAGAACAAATAGGTCTCCAACAGCTCACATGATGTTTATTTTAGCACTAGAGTTTTGCCCAGCTGGGAATTAGTAGCAGTCACTTGGCTTTGATGTCCCTGCACTCACCCATCCCTTACGCAGTCACATCGCCCTGAGCACCCACCGGGGGCCATGCCGTATTAAAGAGGCTGGGGGCCACCTCGGTCCCCGCTCCCATGGGGGCACCGGCCCACAGAGAGCAGACCTCATCCAGCGTGACGGGGGGCCATGCCGGGGGCCCAGGCTGTGGGGCGGGAGACGTCGGAAAGAGAAGCCAAGGCGGGCCCTCTATGGAAAAAGAATCGCATGTGAGGACTTAGCTTATTTTGTCTATCGCTTCATTTCCTACGGCCACCCCGGTGTGTGAATGCGCACAGGTGTGCATCTGCGTGTGTGCATGCCATGTGCATTCAGCGAGGAGAAAGATACAAGGAAGGGCACGGAAACCGGCCCCCGGCCCGGCTGCCGGACAGAACCTGGCGGGTAGGACAGAAAAAGGGCCCGTGGGGCTGCCCCTCGGTTTTCAATGCATCAAAGATTTACACTCGCTCCCCATTATCATTAACGCTGTTATGAATGTAATTTGTCCCCACGCACCAAGAGAAGAATAAATCCTCACAGAGGGGAAATAGAGGGTATTTGAAGAAAAAAATATTTTATGCAGAAAACTGATGACTGGTAACTGATCATGAATGCAGGAGGGGTAATAATATTTTTTGAGCTCCTCATTAAATGAGTCATAAGATCACAGGGCAATACTCAGCGCGCGCGCACACACACACACGCACACATGCACATACACCATCTCTGAATTATCCAGCAAAGCAACAAGGACAAAAAATGAAGGGCTAAGTCAATTAAAAATGAAAATCAGGATGCAATAAAAATCAAAGGGAGCTGAAACTCCGAAGGATGAACCAATAAGCGAACCCCTTCTGTGTTAGTCCACTTTCCCTCAAGCCGCTAAATTTGCGGATGACAGAAACAAAACAGAGAGACGTCGTTGTGCAGAGGGAAAAAGCACACGCGTTCCTACCTGGAATGAATGAGTCTGCTGGGTTGATAAGTGACTGTATACAGTTCAATGCAGGTGTTAGATAATGAGGCGAGGGACCAAAAAATGTCCTTAGAAGGTAAGAGCTCACAAGACAGCAATACAGAGGCATCCCAAGGGCCACCCTGTTGCACATTTTAATGCCCTCCTGGCTAATGAGAATAAGACGTAGGCCAAGAGGAGGCAGGGGACTTGGAACATCACTTTCCAGGGGGCAGCATCTCTTAAGCTGATTTGCGGGGGGTTCTTGCTCCTCACTAGCTCTTTAGGGACCCATTGTCACGACTCTGCACTTTATTATTCCTGTCTGGGTAACAGGATATAGTCACGATGTCTGGTCACAAACTCTAACAGCTCACTGGGGTTCGAAACAAATTAAGAATAAGAAATGACACGTTCCTTTGCTCTCAGGGTCTGCTTCTTGCCCTTTAAAGTGATGCTAACAGACACTGGGCCCTGGGGCTGCCCAGGAAGAGAACAGACACTTGGTGCATCTCCCCCAAAAGGCAACCAAACTGGTGACACGTATGTGTCAGCCTCCTGTCCCCCGCTGGCCGAAGGGAGCGCTCGGTCAGCAGGGGCTGCGGTTACTGCTGCGCTGGAGAGCTTCCTGCCCTGGAGAGTCACTAACTCCAGGACATTCTGAGCTGTTTTCCTCTGGCGACTTGTTTTTTTGTTTTTAAAAAAAATACTGCATGTGTTTGGTCAAATCAGCAGATAAGTTGTCAAGGCCAGGGTTAAACCGTATTTCGTATACTCTGAATGTGACACTCAGAATACCATTATAAATACGGAATGCGTAATGAGGAGTGTTTGATAAAACTGCTACAGCCCGCTGTCAGGTTCAGACAAGGTGACCTCTTTAATTCCCTCCAAGTGAAGGAAGCAAAGGGAGAAATGACTGTCAAATAACTGTCTGTCTATGTACACCCAATCCCTCTAGATCGGGTCATCCGGACTGAGCCAGGACAAGAAGTATCTGTGCACCTTCGTATTTCTAAACTGCGGTAAGTGGCCCAGGCGGTAAAACACGCGAGAGCACTAACGATGGTCCTGGGAACTGCTTGTGATACATCGCCTGCTGTCACCCACCTGGAGACGAAGTGTCCGCCAAAAGGAATCGCTGCGGCACCAGCTGCTACTCAGGCAACAGAGCGCTACTCGGTCGCTTTTGGGAAATACAAAGCAAGTTAAAAGCATCTCACCACGGGCAAGCGAACCAAGGCCGGACCTTAATAGAAACACCGAGGCAGGATTAAACGTGCTTCTTTAAATATAAAGCCTTTGTGTATAAAAGGGTGAGAAGACCACGTCCATACTCTGCCAGAGAACAATTTTTATCTGGAGAATGGGGCAGTCTACTAAGTCTTAATGTGACACAATGAAAAAGACCCTAATGGGGCCAGGTTGTGGAAAACCTGCCCAGATACCATTTTATATGTTGATATTGCAGAGCTAGCATCCCTCCATCATAAGTAAAATCAAGAGGAATAAACTGAAGAGCCTCACAGAGGACTTGCTCTTGGTGAGTGGCGATCCCAGGGTATAAACACTCCTTCGACATTCCAGTGTCTAAGAACATTCCAAAGATGGAGTGGCCGATGCTGTTTAAACAATACCATTGTAACAAACTGGACAATCTGGGAGAAATGCATAAATTCCGAGAAACATAAAATCTCCCAAAACTGAATCAGAATGATTCAGAGAATCTGAATAGAAAGAGTACAACTAGTGAAGTAGTGAAGCAGGGAAAAATACCCCACCTCCCAACAAATAAAAGCCCTGACTGGAAGGTTTCTCAGGGGAATTTTACCAACCATTCTAAGAAAAACTAACACCTCCCCTTCTTAAACTATTTCAAAAAGTTCAATAGGAGGAAAATATCCCGAGCTCATTTTGTGAGGCCAGCATTATCCTTAATTCCAAAACCAGATAACGACACAACAAAGAAAGAAAATTACAGGCTAATATCCCTCATCAATATAGATGTTAAAATCCTCCACAGAATATGAGCAAACAGTATTCAGAAATACATTATAAAGATTATATACCATGATGAAGTAGGATTTATTCCAGGGATTCAAGGTTGGTACAATATCTGCATTATCAATAAACGTCATACACCACATAGAAAAAATGAAGGATAAAGACCACATTATCATATCATAGAAGCAGAAAAATATTTGATAACATCTAGCACCATTTATGACAAAAACTCTCAGCAAAGTGAGAATAGAGGGAACATACCTCAGTGTAATAAAGGCCATACAGGACAAACTCACAGACAATGTATTCAATGGGCAAAAACTAAAAGTGTTTCCCTTAAGGTCAGGAACAAGACGGGCATGTTTGCTTTCACCTCTCTTATTCAACATAGTACTGGAAGTTCTAGCCAGAGCAATCAGACAAGAAGAAATAAAAGGCATCCAAACTGGAAAAGGAGGAAGTAAAACTGTCATTATTTGCAGATGACATGATACTGAATATAGAAAAACCTAAAGACCCCACCAAAAAACTACTAGAGCTAACAAATTCAGCAAAGTAGCAGGATACAAAATTAATATTCAGAAATTGTTGGCATTTCTATATACCAATAATGAACTCTCAGAAAGAAAAACTAAGAAAACAATCCCATATACTATTGCAACAACAACCACGACAAAAAGGTACCTAGGAATAAATTTAACCAAGGAGGTAAAAGACCTGTATTCGGAAAATTATAGGACATTGAAGGAAGAAATTGAGGAAGACACAAATAAGTGGAAGAATACACTGTGTTCATGGATTGGAAGAATTAGCATCATTGAATTTGCTTAGCACCAAAGCAATATACAGATTCAAGGTAATTCTTATTAAAATACCAATGACATATTTCACAGATCTAGAATAAATATTCCAAAAATTCGTAAGGGAAAAAAAGACCCCCGATAGCCTTAGCGATCTTGAGAAATAAGAACAAAAATGGAAGTACACAGTACCTGATGTCAAACTATAGTGCAAAGCCATTGTAATCAAAACTGCCTAGTATTTGCATAAGAAAAGGCATGTAGACCAATGGAATGTTACAGAGAGCCCAGACATCAACCTATGCCTATATGGTCAATTAATACTTGACAAAGGGGGCAAGAGCATACAATGGGGTAAAGACAGTTTCTTCAATAAATAATGCTGGGAAAATTGGACAGGTACAAGCAAAAAATGAAACTAAACCACCAACTTACACCATACACAGGAAAAAATACAAAATGGATTAAAGGCTTAAATGTAAGTCAACAAAATCATAAAAATCATAGAAGAAAACATAGCCTGTAAAATATCAGACATCCCTCATAACAATATTTTTGCTGACATCTCCTTGGGCAAGGGGAAGTAAAGGAAAAAATAAATAAGTGGGACTACATCAAAATTAAAAGCTTCTGTACATCAAAAGAAACCATGAACAAAATGAAAAAGGAACCCACTGTATGGGAGAACATATTTCCTCATGTTACACCTGACAAGGGGTTAATTTCCAAAATCTATAAAGAACTGACACAAGTCAGCAGCAGGAAGACAAACAATCCAATTAAAAAACTGTGCCAAAGGACTTGAATAGACACTTTTCCAAAGAGTACATATAGGTGGCCAACAGACATATGAAAAAATGTTCAATGTCACTAATCATCAGAGAAGTGCAAATTAAAACCTCAAGGAGATATCACCTCACACCTGTCAGAACGGCTAACATCAATAAATCAACAAAAACAAGTGCTGGGTAGGGTGTGGACAAAAGGGAACCCTAGCGCACTGTTGGTGGAAATGCAGACTGGTGCAGCCACTGTGGAAAGCAGTGTGGGGGCTCCTCAAAAAAATTAAGAATGAAACTGCTTTTTGACCCAGTGATCCCACAGCTGGGAATATATCCCAAGAATCCCAAAACACCAATTTGAAAGACTGTATACAGCATTATTTACAATAACCAAGATCTGGACACAGCCCAAGTGCCCATCAGTAGATGAGGAGATAAAAAAAGCTGTGGTACGTTTACACAATGGAATACTACGCAACTGCGAAAAGGAAGGAACTCTTAGCTTTCGCAACAGCATGGATGGTCCTGGAGATCAACACGGATTGGCCGGAGAAATAAGCCAGTCAGAGAACGACAAATACCACGTGATTTCACTCGTGTGTGGAATCTAATGAACACACTGAACTACCAAGGAAAAAGGGGACAGACTCATAGGTGGAAAGAGCTGGAGGACAGCTGGAGGCGAGGAGGTGAGGGGTGGCGGGATCGAGCAAAAAGGACAAAGGACTCGTGGGCACAGACAACAGTGTGGGGATTGCTGTGGCGAGGGGGGTATAAAGGGACTAAATGGTAATGGAAACGAATACAATAAAAATTAAATTTAAAAAAAAAATAAAATAAACCGGTGAACAAAATAGAAACAGAAACGTGGACGTGTGGAGCAGACTGACAGCTGTCAGGGAGGAGGGTGCGGGGTGGGGGACCAGCTGCAAGAGAGCGAAGGGATTAGCAGAGAACACAAATCCAGGAGTCAGGGACAGAGACCACAGTGTGGTGCCAGCCAGAGGGGCGGGAGCGGGGGCGGTGGAGGAGGGACAGCGGGGACACCTGTAATGGTGTCAATAACAAATAAATAAATAAACAGGCCACCTGAGGTTAAATGAGCATGTTTTAAGGGAACAGAATAACTACAGTTTTCATCCTGCGTGGAAAAGATAATAAATTTCCTATCTCTAAGAGGCCTGGGATAGGTATCAAGTTAAAATGTTCTCTTTTGTTTTGGAGTAGATACCTGTAGAAGAGAGTATACGAGCCAGTTTGGACCCAGAAATGGGTACCAATCACAGCAGAGTACGTCTACGGCAAAAGCGGCTACAGCCTTTGAGTGGCGTGGTCCAAGCATGCAAGGCACGCCCAGCATTCCAAGCCCTCCCCAGCCAGGCTCCATCCGCCACATCCCTGGGCATTTGATGCCAAAGGGCTGAAGTGTGGCCAGACAAAGCTCAAAGAAAGGAAAGATGATTCGCACATAATACAGAGAAAGCTTTTCTTTGAAATGTCCCTATCTTCATTGCCTCTTGGATTTTCGATGAGCAGATATTTCCAATCATTTAAATCTCCTCTTCAAAAGAAACAGAACCGGTACTGTGATAGGAAAAATAAAAATTAAACTAAAAGACACTATTGCTTACATTTTAAAAATGTCCTGAAATCAGCTTGCCATCCGGCTCACCACACACCCAGGTGAAAGATAAACCCAGAAAGAAAAAAAAATAGAGAGCGATGAATTAAATTAAATGATAACATCCCACCACAGAGTGATAAAGTATTTTTTTAAAAGAAAAAAAATCCAGTTTATGTCAAAGACAGTATTATTTGTAAAACTATGGTCAAAAAGAGTTTTCTGCCCTGGCCGGTGTGGCTCAGTTAGTTGGGACATCTTCTCATGCACCAAAAGTGTGGGGTTTGATTCCTGGTCAGGGCGGAAACAGGAGGCAACTAATCGATGCTCCTCTCTCACGTCCATGTTTCTGTCGGTCTCTCTGTCTCCCCCTTCTTCTCTCTCTAAAATCAATAAACACATCCTTAGATGAGGATTAAATAAGATAAATAAATGGGTTTAAAAAAAAAAATGTGAGTTCAAGTGTACCATAAATTCCATGGCAATGCAGTTCTTAAATAGCGCAAAGTCAAGCTCCCTCTCTAATTTCGGTGCCGTGGGTTTTATATTTGTGTAGTTGCTAAAATAAGGCGCAAGTCCCGCGGACTAGGGAAAAGAAGCTGCTGGACAAGGGGGGGTGACCGCAGAGTCCAAGCCGGAAGTGACGGGCAGGTTGAATGGGAGTTTGGTGGGAACAGTGGGGTTTTTTTCCCCAGTAGTCATTAATTGGTTTATTTCTCAATGAACATTTGATTGCTCTAAAAGGACATTCTGTATATTCTGGTAAAACTCTTGCAAAATTCTGACAGAGTCTATTTGAAAGTTTGAAGCTGACAAGCCCTTCCTGTGAAAATCTGAGAACTATTTGCATAAGAATTACCACACTGAGGAGAGCAAATTCCAGTCCGGGTGACTCACCGCCTCAGCCCCCTCTGCTGGGGCTCCCGGGCCCGAAGGTTCCGCCCACAGTTTGTGGGGACGCGGGGGGCGGGTGGGGGGCACACCGGCTCACACAGTCATGGGAGGAACCGCGAATGTTTGACAAGGACGCCTGACGCCAAGTAAAACGCTCAATTTTAACTCGATTTTTAAACCATTACACCCCAAAAATACATGTGAACACAAATACAAAAAAGTGCTTCTGAGAACTCCTGAAACTGTTACTACTTTTTACATCAAGTATATGCATTTGAGCTCAAAGTGTCAATGGGTGGTTTTATCCAGTTGGAAAAACAAGAAAAAGGAAGAAGAGGAAGTCTTCAAATGGAACTGCTCACCGTCCTCCTTAAGAGGGTGCAAATTGTATTTAGCTAGAGAAGAACAAATGAACCTCTGACTGCTAATTTTCTTGCTCCTCCTTTTCCCTTATATTCTATCAAGGCAACTGATCTTTCTACTTGCTATACTTCCAGCTTCATTTTAGGAAAATAAACCCCTAGAAAGCAGAAATAGTTATCTCAATGACTCTCAAGATAACCTACTGTAGCATCACTTGCGAAAAGTTCATGAGATTGGTGAATAAAGGAGAAGAGTTCACTCTGAAAGACACTGAAGAAAAATTGAACGTGACCTCTACCTGAGGAAGTTATACAGAACCTGAGCTCAAAGTCAGTTTCTGCCATGAACTGGCTTTTGTACCCTGGACAAGTTCCTTAACTTCTCTGTATCTTGATCTCTTCAGCCGTTGACCTAGGATTTATATACACACCTAGGTCCCAGGATCCTTGTGAGGAAATCTATGGTAAGCACTTCTCATGGTAGCGTTCACATAGTAAGCACTGAATTAATGTTTACTAGTAGTATTTTTTTGGGCTAGCATCAAAGAACTTTTCAATTGTTGAAAAAGTCACACCGATAGAGCATTATCTGTCCCAAATAAACATGGGGAGACTGCAAATTTCAGGCACCGAATTAAGAAGGAATACATAATAGTATTTTATAATCCCACTTAACATTTTTTTAAGAAATGAAAATAATTTACATTTATTCTTTATGACAGTCTAACATTAATTTTTGCTTACATAGTCTTTTCGATTGAGAGTCAATGGACCTTTTCCATAAAACTCCAAACAGAAAATATTTTAGGCTTTGTGGGCTACATAAGGTCTCTGTCACTTCTTTTCCTCTTCCTCTTTCCCCTTCCCCCTGCCCTTCTCTCTCTCTCTTTTTTATTAAACAACTCTTCAAAACTGTAAGAAGCATTCTTAGCTCTACAGCCCTACAAAAACAGGCCTCGGGTCAGACTTGGCCGTGGGCCACAGCTTCCCAGCTCCTGTCCCAGAGCTGGGGTCAGCCAGCCTCGCAGAAAGCAAGTCCTGCCTGCTGCCTGTTCTTGTAAATAAAGTTTTATCGGAATGTAGCCACTTCCATTCATTTACAAATAGCTGTGTTCTCATCCCACAGACAGAGCTGAGTGCTTTCAACAGAGACCCCGTGGTCCCCGAGGCCAAACATATTTACTATCATGGCCCTTTATGGGAAAATATTTGCCAGTCTCTACTCTGAAATAATGAGAATGCTTCATGACTAGAACTTTCTTTCCACTATAAGAAGAGCGAAAACAATGGCCTTAGTTACTTCGTTGAAAGTTTTTTCTTGCCAGTTGGAAACATCATAAAAGACAAAAAGACAAATAAATTTTATACAAGAAACTAGTGTAGGGTAGAGAAAACTTCCAGACATCCATGTGTTTCTTCAAATAGGTGGCATGTATGTTCATATTTGCAGTAACAACTGAGAATGAGAAACCTGTGTCTCATGAAACGTTGAAAGAGAAGCAACATGAAGCTGACAAAACCCGGAAAAGGATATACAACATAAACAGGCGGGACGAACATCCGTCTGTGGGCTGTGAACGCTGGGTGAGTTTGCGTGGTGCTTCAGAACACAGGTCTCAGTATACTCATGACAATGACCTACTAGCTCAGTTCTCAAAATGTTTACCTATCAGTTTCAATTTAGTTGAGAAGAAAGTAAAAAAAACAAAACAAAAACCAAAACCACTATGGAAACAGAGCAAAGCATCATACATATCTGCTTATATGAATACAAAAAACAAATCCCAATAATTTCCAAAAGCTATGTTTTTCAGCAAGCCAGCTTTCTCAAAATTCTGTAAATAGGGTATTTCATCCTAGAAATTAAATTAAATTATGCCAGAATTAAATTTGGAAAGTGTTAGCACACTGTTTTCATATTCTGTGTTTCACTTTTCCACCGTAGGATGCCAGAAGCCAGGCCTCCTTCTGGCCCGTTCAGACGCTCCAGGCCCGGCTCCCAGCCTCCCCCGGCACCGCTCGCCTTGTCCGGGGCAGGTGCTGGTGGCATGGCCGCCACGGCCGAGCTCTTGCTTTGCTTCCCAACAGCAGGCCAGCGTCTGAGTGATTTCATCCAGCGAGCTGGGTTCTGGAGACCAAGGAATGATCGAAGGATTCAACAGAGAGGGCTTCCTGTTGAACCTTCACCCGTTCTCCTCGATCACCCTTCCTCAACCTGAGCAACTCCCCCTTTCTCTGAGGCCTCAAAACATTTTCCATGTGGTTTTCATTACTACTCAGCAACTTAAAACCCAAACAGAGTAACATCCGTGAGAGTGAAGGTTATGTCTGTTTAGCTCACGCCAGTCTCGTGAGCCCTTGCTCAAGAGAAAGGCTAGCAAAAAGCAGCACTGTATCACTCAGAATAAACTGTATTGAATTCACCTCATTTTTATGTTTGATAAGAAAATGTTACAAGCATTCTGTGTCTCGATTTTTGCAAAGTATTTGGTAATGTTCATGTTCTTTATGGCAAAAATTGAAAAATGGGGACTGGAAGGTAGGACAGTAAAGTGGATTCAAAACTGATTGAAAAATGATCACTAAACAGTGTTATTAATAAATTAGTATCTTAATCTTCTTTTGCATACAGAGATGCAAAAGAAGAAACAACATAAGTGAGAGGAAAGTACAAGCTTAAATAATGAAGTAATGAGAATGTTAACAATTAAAAAGGTTGTAAAATAGATGGAACAACGTCCGGAAGTCTAACACCTGTCCAAACACAGATGGCTCTGACCATATAGAATGCTGAGAGATAAATATACTCCTATGGACCTCTGCCTTCGCAATTCCGTAAGTTTGCAAAATATCTCTATGAAAAAGAACGATGTCACGATGAAAGCCCATATGTGCAGGTTCTGGTTCCAATTTAGCTTTCAAGCTTAATCTTTCTTCACCCTTTGTATATAACACTCCAGCACAATTTCATCATGTGTAGTTTCCCAAACACACCCAGAATTTTTCACCATTGTGGAATCTTTTCTTGTTTTCTGAAGATATCTTTAATGTTTTGTATTAATTATAGCATCATTTTAATTTTCTTCCATTATTAAAATTCTCCTCATCCTCAAAGGCCCATTCCATGTTGCCTTTAAACTTTTCTTTATCTCTTCCACCATCTAAAAAATACTTTTGTCTTGACGTTTTCTGGATTCTTGTAAAGTCCTGTTCGTATGTCTTACAGGTTTGGCAACTGTTATGCTTAGTGGTCTACTGGCTTCTCCTGCTTTCTGAATGACCTCATTCACTCACACAGCTTGCATATTACAATTCACTGACAAGTGCAAAGTGTTATGTCTTGTCCGGCTCTGCCCCTTCAGACACGACCACATAGCTGCCTGCCTGCAAGACAGCGCTTTGCGAACTCACCTGTGTCTGAAACGGAAGTCATCAACATCCCTCAGAATCTTTACCCCCGAACTCCTTATTTTTTTTTACTTTTTTATTTATTGATTTTGAGATACGAGGAGAGAGAGAAACATCGACATATTGTTCCATTTATTTATGCATTCAATGGCTGATTCTTTCAATGGCTGATTCTTTATGTGCCTTGACGGGGGACTAAACCTGCGACCTTGGCATATCAGGACAATGCTCTAACCAACTGAGTTAACCGGCCAGGACTGAACTCCTTATTTTAATTGATAACTTGACCACAGACTTATTCTGATGATTCAAATCCTGCATATATTCACGTCTAAGTCCTCTTCTCCACCACAGTACTGCTTGAGTTCACGCCCTCGTCTCTTCTCACCCAGATAGGACACTGATCTCATTTTGAACGCCTGCCCCGAATCATATCTCTGTGTAAATCTATCCCTACAGAAGGTGGTCTACCGAAAACACAAATACCGCAGTAACTCCGCACTACCTATCAAGTGAAAGTCCAAGTTCCTCAAAACAGCCTTGAGGTTAAGCTCACACAGTTAAATAATAGAGGATAAGGACTGAAACCTCAAAGCACTCCGGCTCCAAATCCCTGCTTCATCGAAATTCTGCGCTGTTCACAGCATGTTTGCCAAGCCTTCTTCAGTAACTGAATACAAAAAGCCAAAGTTGTGTCAGGATCTCAGCAATCAAAATGAGCAAATTGTTCTTTGTTTCGCTTCTTGCATTTCCTCACGTGTTCTTGGAAGCCTTTAGGAACAAGAGGCAGGGAAAGTTCCAAACCACACACTCACCAAATCTTGATAGCTGAAATCCTTCGTCCCTGAGGAGATTTCTGTAATGTTAAATATCCAGCAGGATTCATTAAAAACATGGCAAGAAGAGAGGAGGTGGGAGTAGAAGCTTATCTGATAAGACGATAATCAAAGACTAAGCAAGAAAATCGCCACACAATTAGCATCTGTGGACAACAACGGTTTAATCGTGATTAAAGCCATAGTAGATGCAATATGGTTGCATTTTAAGTAACGTCAACTATCGGTCTGGTAACAACAGAGTATGCACGCTCATGGGCACACACTTTGTTGTTGTTTTTCTTTTCAGTCTTTAAAGAAAGAGCCTAAAATATACAATAGAATACTACATAACCATAAAAAAGAAGGAACTCTTACCCGTTTCAACAGCATGGATGGACGTGGAGATTATTATGCTGAGTGAAATCAGCCAGTCAGAGAAAGACAAATACCACATGATCTCCCTTACATGTGGAATCTAATGGACAAAATGAACTGACGAACAAAATAGAAAGAGAGGTGCATGGACACATGGCACAGACTGACAACTATCAATCGGGAGCGGGGAAGGAAGGGAGACTGGATGAAAGAAGGCGAAGGGATCAGCCGGAGGACAGACACATATAATCTATGTGGAGTGATGGCCAGAGCGAGGCGGGGTGGGGGCTGGGCGCAGGTGGGCCAAGGGGGAAAATGGGGACATCGGTCATAGCATCAACAATAAACATAAAGTTACACATAATTTTTAAAAAGAAAGAAGTAATCTAAAATAAATGATCCGATCTCTTGGAGAGAACTGTTCAAAATAGGGAGAACCCTACCCTTGCTTTTAGCTGCAGTTTACATTCTTTTTCCTCTCATCCAATCAGATTCTGTAAACAAGAATCCTTAATTCCCATTAGTACAACCACGTAACTGTTTGATGGAAAGTAAAAACAAGGAAAAAAAAAAACCCATTTTACATAGTCCCACTTGTAGCCAAATTTACTCTTTTTAAGAAGTCTCAAGAGAAGTCTCCTACTACAAATGGGCTGAAAAATCAATGTTTGTGACCATATATGTAAAAGGTAACAAGGGTAACCTTTAAATTGGAGGAAAAGACGTAAATTGGACAATGACATCTATTATACCACGGGACAGGGACTTCCTAGAGAAGATTAGTATTTGCGTCTCACATAAATGATAATTAAATAGCAAAATAGCAAGCTTTCTTAGAAATCCTGTCACTTGAAATTGAATATAATCACGTAGAAAATGAAACATTTAAGACAAGAATCTAAACAGTTCCTCATCTAAGGCCCAGAGTTGTAGTAATAGTTTTATTTTTATTTTATTTATTTTTTTTAACTTTGGGCATCATGGTTCCCATTGGGACCCAGATGAAAGTCTGAGACATCTTTCCAGAAACGGGTCCACACACCCAAAGGCAGGCTCCAGCTGTCCGTCTCCTGTGAATGTGTGGAGTAAGAAGTCCTCACTTAGAGGTTCAAGTCCTTTGTTCAGTGGATGATATTATACAGCGCGTGCATTTCCTGGTCCCCAACATCTCTCTTGCAGAAGCAAAAGCTTTATACCTAATTTCTGTGGCTTCTGAAAAGACAAACACACGCCACAGCACAATTTTCCGCACGAGGCAGGCTGAGCCTCTCACCTTCCACTGTGCGTTCCGGGGTTATTTGGGCTGTCCGTGCCTCCTTCAGGCTTTGTGTCTTTCTGTCTAATCTGCCCCCAGTTGGCTCTGATCACCACCTTCCACTTTAATCCTCAGCTGCTGAGGTTTGGCTACACAAATAGCCAAACCATAACCTTGTGAGCTTGCATACCGCAGCCATCAAAAACTGGGAGGAAAAGCCATCTTTCTCTGAAGCGGGAGGATTTGTGGGAGACTTCAGAGAGTGACCATTAGCTTCTCCCCTCTGAGTAAGTCACAGCCACCTGGTCTTTGAGCCACCGGGTGATAAAGCCACCGGCGAAGAGAGAAGTCACGGGAGAGTGACGGTGCCACGGAACATAAGGGTGAAGTAAACAATCTAGTGTCTCATAAGAGCCGATTTCCTAGCTCATACCCACATAACAGAGAAACAACCACGTTGAAATTAAATGTGTTGCATGCATAGTGCTTTTACCTAACCAAAGCCCTGTTTACTGTTTTTAAAGATTTCTAAAAATGTATGGCATACACTTCTAAATACAATAATATGTGGGGTACAAAATAAATTTAATAGAAAATGCCCCCTGTCAATATAGGTGAAAATAGAAAATCAAGATCTGTTCCTATTTAAATACTCCTATTTCTATTGAGGGGGGAAAAAAACCCTAGATAAAATAAATTACTTCTTGGCGTAGATTATTTTACAATTTAAACATGAGTGTCTATCAATAGGTCTTACCTTTCAAAAGCAAGGCATCTTTTTTTAATGTATGTTGTTTTAAAGAATTGCTTACATGGAGTTTGTTCTGGGGTTAAGAAATACCTAGAAGATTTTAATAAAAATGAAAAGCATGTTTTAGTGACCAATGATCATCAAAATAGATTAAATTTTATGAATAAATATGTCTAAGGAAAAGTAAACACAGTCATAAATTAAAAATTTCCAGGCTTGAAGGTCAGAGGCTTTATAAGCCCTTGTTTTACATAATACAGCTGCTCACAAAATGCTTAAAAATTACACCTTTTTAAATGACGGTGTTTCTTTATTCTACTTGGCCCCATAAAGAAGTATTGGAAATAGCTTTCCATCTAGAAAATCTTTTCTAATATTAATACTTATGAGTTGGCTAATAGTTCATCTTTTTGAAACTTTATAGAAAGTCCACATAAAAATAAAAAAGAAGCTTAACATATATTCCCTCAGTTTCCTAAGGAGCCACATCATAGATGTTTCCAGGCCTAGCTTCAAACCAACATACGGGTCTCTGGCACCTTCTCCTGCTGCCCCAGAGAACACCGAGGTGGCTCTCAACAGGCGTTCAGTTTTACCCCACTTCATCTGTGTCGTGGGAAGGGAAGGAGCCTGTTTTATGGAAAGAGGAACAGTTTTGGACTCACCTGACGTGTGTGTGAATTCCAGCTCGGCCCCGAGCCTGCGCCGAGCTCCTGGCTTCTATGAACCTCTGCTTTCTCACGTGGGAACTAGGGCCCAGCTTCCCTTACAGAGAGGCGGCCGAAGATCACAAATAAAAGCGCCAGCCTACAATGTGCGTCTAATAGATCACAATTCATATTGTTTAGATTATTCATCCCCTTGTGCGTGCTTACCTCTTGTCCTCCCAGCGCTGCTGCAGAGCGAGGACAAGCACCAGAAGGTAGTTCGGTGAGGACACACTGAGGTCCCTGCAAATGGGCCTCCTTCCCAAGGGGCTGGAAGTGTGGCGGGAGGCGACAAGTCGGACTCAGGGCAGGAGTCCCTCCTTTATCGGGAAAGGAGCTGGGTCTCACAAGTTTCCCTCCTCTTCCCTCCTCCCTGCTCTGCCTCTTCCAAGAAACTCCTATGTTCACGGCAGCACTATTTACAATCGCCAAGATGTGAAAGCGGCTCAACTGTCCATCAGTAGGTGAGTGGATAAAAAAGCTGTGGGACATTTACACGATGGAACACTACTCGGCTGCAAAAAAAAGGGAAGTCCTACCCTTTGCAACAGCATGGGTGGACCTGGAGAGCATTGCGCTGAGTGAAAGAAGCCAGTCAGAGGAAGACAAATACCATGTGATGTGTGGAATCTAATGAACAAAATGAGCTAACAAGCAAAGCAGAGGCAGACTCACAGATAGACCTCAGTTTGACAGTTGTCGGCAGCGGGGTGGGGTGGTGGAGGCTTTGAGCAAAACACAAAAGGGAGAAAAAGCTCAAGGACACGGACAACAGCGTGCCGATTATGGTGGTGGGGGAGGCGGAGGAGACTAGAAGGGGGATAAACGGTGATGGACCGAGACTTGACTTGGGGCGGTGACGCACAGTATAGGGTACAGGTGACGTGTTGCAGAATTGTACACCTGAGATCTGCGTAACTGTGTTAACTGGTGTCACCCGAACACATTCAATAAAAGGGTAATAAAACACACTTATGTCCATGCCCATGGGTGACCGAAGCTACATCGCCCTTCCTGGGAGGAGCGGAGGCCAGGGCTCAGGCGTGAAGGCAGGACGGCAGCCTGGTCATCAGCCCTGGTAGGGGTCCAGCAAGCGCCCGAGAGCGGCCGTTTCAGCAGCTGCTGGTAGGCTTCCATGCGGTGCACAGCTTTGCCTCCAGGTAAGCCATGATTTTTTACAATTACATTTTTCCCAGTCTACTAGCACCTCATTATCTGTATAAATTAAACACCAGTACAATGAAAATCCACAGATACTCATAATGTATCATTGAAGTCATAACATCTTTCCCCTTCATTACCAAACCTTTATGTCCAGGGAACAACAAACTACAAGAGGACAGATTTATTTTTCTCTTTATTTTAAGTCCAAAAGGCCTGCCTTTTGGTAATACAGATGTGCCATAAAGGGAGGCAATTAAAGGATGAAAAGCAGCAAAGGACACGAATAGCAATCTGCCATTTTAAAAGTTCCACGTTCCAAGGTGGCGAGGACACGGGACGGTTCTGAGTGGGCCTGCGTCTTCCCTCAGGCCCAGTTCCCTCTGCCTGCGGGCACATGGTTTCCCCTGTGGCTCATTTCTAGACCTTGGGCAGCCCGGGTGTGCATGGAGGACTGATCGTCAGATTTATTTTCGGAGGCTGAGGCGTGATCTGCCCTGACACGTCTGGTTAGAAATCGCCAATTTACTTCCAAATCTGTGGAGATCGACCGCAGAGCGGCTGACATTTACTTTCCATTCCGGGAGAGGTGCCAAGTGAGGAGCCCTGGAGGAGGTCTCTCTTCCTTCTGCTTTATTACAATTCAATTTCTCTCATAAACTAAACCTGCCCGGGGGATTTCCCAAATGCAAAGGTTTCTCCCACCTCCCCCTGGGACCAGTGACTCTTCAGCAAACTCGTACTGGATTTGTTCCTACGTTTCCAAAGCTAAAGAGGAAATCGGCTCATTTTTCACTTAGTTTTACCAGAGTTCCTACAGACTACATGTGGGTCAAATGATTTACTAATGCAGCACAGTTAAAGTCGGGAAAAGATAGTGCTGTGATGGGAATAGATTGCTTAGGCTGGTAGAGTTTACTTCTTTCAATTTTTATGCTAAGAAAATGGGCATAGGCTGACTTTAAAGATGGTAAATTAAGCATCAGTTCAAATTTGCGGTGTGACAGGTACTAGAACTTGTCCTCTCTCTGTCAGTAGGAATCAAAGCAAGCAAGCATTCGGGCTATTCATTAGAAACAAAACAGTAGACAATGTTTAGTTCACAAGCCAAAAGAAGCAAAATGGGGACTCAAACCTCAGGCTCCTTTCTGCGTTAAGGCAGGACAGCGTCCTGCGGTGACAGCACAGGGTCACGTGCAGTTTCCATGTTCTGCTCTCACCGTCTGAAATTTTTGAACAAGTGGCCCTGCATTTTTCTTTTGCAGTGGCCCCTGAAGTTACGTCACCAGTCCTGCCTGCGAGCTGTGTTCATTATCAGTCTATTGTCCTTGCCTACTTACTAACAGAAAAGAGTTCATTCCTTCATTGCTTCATTCATTCATTCAACAGCTGTTTACTGAGACCTACCGTGTGCTAAAAATGCGAGCGCCTCTAAGACAGGCATATTCATTAGCCTCATGGAGTTAACAAGCTAAAGAAATAAACAGAATAGCGAAAAGAACAACATTTAAGTAAGAAAAATATTTCAGTGCTAAGCTGACCTTCAAAACTATAAACAAAAATTCCATGTGGCAGTTGAAACGGATGTATTCCTCAACTGAATAAACATATCCCACTTGGCTGCTCTTCTTAGTCTTCCGCCGTCCCCTCTGTCCCCCAGGCCAGGTGCTGAGTGACAGAGCATCGCTCCTCCAAGCAAAACAGCAGGAGTCAACGCTGAGGGCCACCTGCGGTTCACAGCACTGGGAACTCATTTGACAAACTAGGAAAAGGTGGCCTTTTGGAGAGAAGCGCAAGGACTTCCAAACACGAGTGAGGGTGTGAGACTCAATGCCCACACAGTCGAGTGTTCCTCTTGTTGCTTTTTAAAAAATTTTTTTTTAAATTTATTTTTAAAGAGAGGGGAAGAGGAGAGAAATACCAATGCGTGGTTGCCTCTTGCACGCCCCCTACTGGGGTCCTGGCCTGCAACCCAGGCGTGTGCCCTGACTGGGAATCGAACTGACAACTCTTTGGTTCGCAGACTGGCGTTCAATCCACTCAGCCACACCAGCCGGGTTCCTCTTATTTCAAAAGGACCAAGTTTTCCATACCCCATGCGCTGCTGTCCCATTAGATGGATGGGGCATGGTGACCCTAACGAGCATTGCGTTATCTGCATTAATTGATGGCTTGTGGGTCGCCTAACCACCCCAGTATTGATGGTTAGATTTGCTAATATTTTAGCCAGAATGTCCTGGCAGTTTGCCAAATAAGAAAGGCTCTTTCTCAACAGAGTCTGAATTGAGGAGATTTCTTAGTACATTCACCACCTTTCAAATACACGCTGGCAGCATGTCTCACCCAGATCGCTGACAATTTCTCTTCTTTCTTTATAGGAAAGGAGCAGCCAACTTAATTTTTATCTAAAGGAAATGGCTGAATCAATCACTGTGGAGCGACAGCACAAAAGCACCGCACTAAAGACCCCTGACAAAAATGACTGAATCATCTGGGAGTGATAGCTGGGAACTGTCACGGCAACGTTTTCAATTATTGATAACGTCAGTGTTGTCTTCCGGTTGGAAGGTAACTAGAATAGGAACAGGTAAAGAAGATACTCTTCTGAAATTCCCTTGATCGGAAATAGGTACATTTAAACAGATCTTTATTTTAAGCATAGGGCTATTGGGCTCTAAAACAGAAAATTCCATAAATCTGTATTTTGCTCTAAGGTATGGGTACGCGCAGACAGCCCGTCCGGACTGCAGGGAGCGGGCTGAGCGTCGGGAACAGGAGGGGCTGCTGGAGGAGGGGGAGCTAGGCCGTGGGGATGGGACCCGGGAGCCGCCTACGCGCCGCGTCATGCTCCTTGGGGACGGAGGTCGGAGGTTTGAGTGCTGAGGGCGTGCAGCCAAAGAATGCCTTCATGAGTCGCCTGGGGCCATGATGAGGACATTGAGTTTCCCAGCATTTCCGCAAGACTGAGAGACCATGTTGCCTGAGTAACAGAGCGCGTGCCTTGCGGATGCTCCACACCCCACCCCCACCCCTGCCCCATAAGAGGTGCAGCTCTGGAGGGCAGGCGCCCGGCCCCTCCCGCTGAGGCTGCCCCCGTCACAGCCTGAAAGGCCACGCAGCATTTCCAGGGCTCCTTTACTTAGACCTTTAGTTCAGCAGCTCTCTGCCCGTGGGCCCTGAGAGCAGGTAACCCACCGCATGCGGGGGCTGGGGCATGGCAGGCGTAGAGTTGGTGGAGCAGGAGCCTCCTCCATTGACCACGATGGGGACAGATGGAGGTGCTGGACCAAAGAGGCCTGTCAGTCTAGCCTGGGGAAAGAAGGGGTTGGTTGGGAGGCGGACCCACCCAAAGCGCTCCAAGGCGCCTGGCCTGTGCCACACCCAAAACTAACGTTGACCCAGGGGAACCAAGAAAGACGGTCTCTTGCTGCGCTCTCTGGCTCATTGCTTGCTGCTCGGGACCTGCGCTCGGACCGTGTGCTGGCCTGTCCTCTCCATGGGTCACGTGGCCTTGGTAGTCATGTGGCCCATGGCGTCCAGGAGGGAGTCTCTCTCTCTCTCTCGCTGACCTGGTGGAGATGTCACTGGTGTGTCCCTGTGTGCCCTTGCCTGGGGACACATGACCCTGTAGCCTTGGCAGCTGCATGGCTTGTGGCTGTGCTGGCTCCACGCACAGCCTCCTGGGGGGAGCCTGGAGCCAGACAACAGCTGGAAACGAGCTAAGCTACCTGGATGACTGCGTAGGGCTTTTGTTTTGGTCTTGCTGAGGATGACTGGGTTTTACTTGACTTTTGCGGAGGATATGAGCTTTGAGACAGGGAGTCCCCCATTCTCTCAAATTGGTCAGCATGTGAATAAAAACCTCTTTCCTTTCTCACCAGCCTCTGCCTCTCGAGTTGGTCCTTTGTGGCAGCAGGCAGCCAAACCCCCTGTTTCTGTTCGGTAACAGCATGAGCACTGGACACCAGAAGTGACCTGGCCAAAAGAAAGGGGGGTAATTCACCGTGTCACATAGAGAACACAGGCCAAGCGTGCCAAGGACTCCAAATCAGCATCTTGCAGAGGTGAATATCCAGATTTAAAATTTTCCGAAATGATTTTAAGCAAATCGTCAGTCAAATAAGTGTAAAAATTGTGACAAGTACAGACGTGCTGAGATGTGAGAGCAGGGCCTGATGGTCGCACGTGGTAGTCAGTGCGGCGCCCGCCGGGCCTCCAGCAGAAGGTAAAATGTTGATAAAGCTGAAAGGAAGCTCGCAACAGGCAGGGTTCCTTCAAGCTGCCAGAGAAGACTTCATGGAGATATCGACATTCAAACCTGGCCTTGAAAGATCAGTTGATTTGGGGCCCGTGAAAAGGGAAGGAGAAAGGTGAAGGGAAGAGTTTCGGCCCAGACGCGAAAGCGGGATTGTGGAGAGAGTGCACAGGAAACGTCAGGACACTCACCTGGGCCCAAGCAGGAGGACCAGGGAAGGTGTCAGTGGCTGACAGTGAGACAGATGGAACTTAGGAGCGCACCGTGGAAGGTCTTTATCCCAAGGGAGTAACCGAGGTACTTCCGGGGCCGCGAAGGGCCACAGTCACAGCCAAAAAGATGGTCCGGAGGCAACAGAGGATGCTGTGGAGGGAGGCAGTGTGCGGGAAGGGAGTCCAGGCACCCGATAGGCATTCGCCACCTGGCGCAGCTCTTCTGAGCTGTTTGAAATAAACGTCGTGCCCCACGATGCCAAATAAGAACAATAATTCATGCCAAGTGTTTTTTCGCAAAGGGCCACTCAGAGATCACGAGTGCCGTAATGGCATGTTTCAATTATATATAGTTACCTATTAACTAACTTTTTCACCGTATATTCAAGACAATAAAATTTCTCATCATTCTCCAGGATCCAGCCTCTGATATCAAAGTAATTCACTGTTTTATGGCACATGCTTTGGCCCCATTTCTATCTCCCATTTTAAATGCATTTTATCCTTCTCTTCCAATATACTTGCTACAGTTTTTAAAGAATTATATATAACCATCAAGGGTATTTTCCTTTTATTTTGTTCAATTCCCCTGAGGGCCAGAAACAAGAGCACCGAAACCCCAGCATAGAAACTGAGCTCTAATCTTGGAAAACTTCACCTCAACATCACCTGCAAACACCGCTGGCAAGGTTCATTTTGCGAAGATAAAATAACGATCCAGCTGTACAACACGACGCGGAAGCTTGTTTTCCGTGGAATGGCAATGACATCATTCCCAGAGAGAGTCTAACAACCAAGGCCAGGAATTTATTAACTCCTCAGGGTCACCGCCCTGAACTGTTTGCACTTCCTGTGCGCCCCCCCCCCCCCACAGTGACCTATCACAGTTGCAAGCACAAGGCTGCAGCGGGATTTTAAGACTGAGAAAATGTGTACAAAAATGTGTTGTATATTATATAATCCCGCATTAAAAGTAGCTGGCATTAGTTGACTAGAATTCTAAAGAATTTTATTTTCAACTAGCTCTGGTTATGCATAAGGGATAAAAATACAAATAGGTAGTAATCAGGCTACAAATACATGGGACTGTATCTAAGAAGGGACGGAGGGTTCAAGGTGGTATTTAAAAAAGCTGCCATGATGAAGGAAGCCCACGATATGGTGGCACATGCTAAAAAAGAAACCTACTTATTTAGATGTGAAGAATATCTATACAGATGTGTACAGTGCACCTCAAATTTATGATCTGTGGCAGTCACATATAGTAACAAACCTGCAGGTAAGAAAGTGACTAGTTCAAAAATTGGTTGGGCAAACCAATTTTTGCCCAAAATTGGTTGGGCTAGGGTACAATAGCAAACCAAAAGTAGATGGAAGTATAACCAAAGTTCTTTCTTGATAGGTTTTGTAGTCCTTTCTTTGCCTGCTTTAGTTCTTTATCCTTCATGTCTGGAATGCTGCCTAGCACAAAGTGAGATTCCAGAAATATCAGTGTAAAGAATGAAGCATATAACTTTTTTACGGTAAGGTGAAGTTAAAAAATTTAAGTAAAATAAACTATTAATAATAGCCACCATTCATTGGGAATCTGGTTTACCAGGCCTGATATTGCATGACTTACACGTATTTCAACTTCATGAAAACCCGGTGACTTGGTACTACTGTTGGCATCAGGTGAAAGCACTGAAGCCGAGCATCAGCGTCTCTCCCAGGACCGTTAGACAGGACGAGAGCTTCAAGGTCTGGGCCACCCTTACTCAATGCTATTCTTGTGAAATGTTAAAATGTAGTACAATATTTTGCCATCAACAGGGAAAGCTGGGCAAGAACTCAACTGGATAAGCCTGGCCAACTACAAAGAAAGCAACATGTCGTTGACTAGTGCATACAAGCAATGGCTAAGCCTCCCTTCAGGGGAGACAGAGCTTTGGGTATGAGTCCCCTGTCTCCTTTACTTGCTATAAGTAAATAAAACTACCTTGCTGACAACCACTTCTTATTTTTGTTTTGAAATATCGATGCGAGAGAGGAACATTGATTGGTTGCCTCCTGCACATGCCCCAACCGGGGATCAAACACGCAACCTGACCAGAATCAAACCTGCGATCTTTTGGTTTATGGGACAAAGCCCCAACCAACTGAGCCCCCACGGGCCAGGGCAACCACCTCTCGTTCCTGAACAGAGCACCCCAAGCGGCGAACCTTTTCAGGTTGGAAACAGGACCATGAAGCTGACGCATGGTAAAATTCAACCCTGTCTGTCCAGATCCCGTGTTCACTTGCTTTGCACAACACCACATGGCCAAAGAACAATCCGAACACATGAACAGAAGGCAGTACTTGAAGAGCTGCTAATACAAGAAAAAAGTACTACCGTTTCATTTTATTTGGTGTCACAGAAACATATTTTTCTGGGATCTGATTGCATGTAAAATTTTGAAGCATCCCACGTGGGAAAAACTGTTGGTATTCTCATCTTATGCTCTAAGTAATGCTACAAAAACAATCTGCCACAATTTACAAGCCTAACAAGCTCAACAGAGAAAGCAGAGAGAAACAAAAACATTTCCCTTGTCCAATACTCTTCACTATCTTAAAACCTCCCCAGGCCCCCGGGCCTGCCTTAACTGGACTGCAAGGTCCACGCCACACCAAGCCCAAGTGTCTGGAATGACCTTGCAGTCAAATGTGCGTGAAATGGTCCCGCCCAGGGAAGATGAGCTCGCTGCTGTGTGATTTAATGAAACCTACAGGCACCAAGGGCAACAGGAAGCCAAATTGAATTTTAAACGGCGCTAACCTGGGCACTGTAATCAGGAGGCCACCAGTGGGTGGCTGAGATAAATGAACTGACTGTCTTTCACCAGGCGATCAAAATATTCAATAAAATACCATCTTTATGCATGAGACCCCCCCCCCCCCCCCCAAAAAACCCAACCCAAAGAAAGGTTAAAATATATGTCCTTCATACTCCTGGTTGTTTACTGCTGGTCATTTCTAGACTCTTCGTGTTAGTGAACATCATGCAAAATCATTTTTTTTCCCTACCTCATTTTCTTTTTTTCTTTTTCTTTTTTTTTTGCGATTTATCCCAGAAAAATAACACATATTCCCTCAAAGAGCAAACTTCTTTAGAATCCCGGTCCATCCGCAGAGTAGCTGTTAAGCACTGGGCACTGTCCTAAGGGAGGCTCAGAATCAATGACTGGTTTTTACATGGCTCAGAGCTTGCCTTCCAATCAGTGCAGCTAAACGGTAAAAGAAAGTGTCAGGATCTAAAAGACATGTCTTTTTAAGAGTCAATGAAGCAGCCCTGGTCGATGTGGCTCAGTTGGCTGGGCATCATCTCACAAACTGAAAGGTCGCTGGTTCGATTCCCGGTCAGGGAATATGCCTGGGTAGCGGATTCAGTCCCCAGTTGGGACACGTGCAAGAAGCAACCGATCAACATTTCTTTCTCACATCAATGTTTCTCTCCCTCTCTTTCTCCCTCCCTTCCCCCTCTCTGGAATCAATAGAAGAAAAAAAGAGTAAATGAAGTAACACTCTCATAAGAAGGTTTTCAAAGAAACTGTTTTCATATATATCCTGATCTTTCTCATGAGCTTTTTGCCCATGTTTCCAACTGCCCACTTGACCTCCCACCTTCATGTCCCACCAGAGCCTGACCCACACACTGCCCAGGCCTGAGCTCGGCGCCTTGCTCACACCCACGCCTGCCGCCGCACCCCAGTCTCCAGGAGGACAGCTGCCCCTGATGCGCATTCTCACCCACGACAATCAATTGCCAAGTCCTGTGGGCTGCGTTTTCGTATTTTTCATATTTCTTTGTCTCTTCCGTTTCCCAGGGTCCAGAGCCTCACCACACAGATCCCTAGGGAGGGCCCACAAAGCCCAACCAAGTGAAATGTGGTCGGTCAGGTGAGACTTTACCTTGCAGGGGGGCGGGGCGGGGGCTTGGAGGTTAGGGCAAGTCAGCAGAGCCAGCGGAGCCAGGCCTGTGGAGCAGGGGAGCAGGGGGAGAGCGCAATTCCATGATCATCCGGCTTCCTCGGCGGACTCCCCCTCCCTCCGTCCCAAGAAATGGAAAATTATTTTACAAAGGAACGTGATCCATAGCAAAACATTACAGAGCTTCCACTGTAGCCGCCCGACCCTTCTGGCTTTTTCAGTGAGCGATGCTGACGACGCAGAGGCAGGGACGCGGGGTCTGTCGCTGTGTTTGGCTAAGGCTGGCGGCAGCTGACCTGTCCCATGGCCGACTCCGCATGTGTGATGTCTCACAGGACCTAGAGGACATCAACCCAGTAACAGCTCCCTGCATCATCGGAGCACCTGCGTCACATTTGTCTGTACAGTTCCTCCTATTAGAGCTTGCGCCTCTTGAGGCCAGACGCTGCTTATATTCAAGTCAGTACTCAGCTCCGGGCTCAGCACCTGCCACTCCGCAAAACAGGAACTTGATCAACAGCTGGAAAGTTGAACTGGATTAAAAGCCCATATGCGACAGCTTTCCAAGGAGACCATATTATGTTAAGTGTCAGGCAGACAGGACACTATTACACTCTACTTTCTCCCAGGCACTTTGCGAGGCTCTGCGAATAATGTCAGGAGGACGACAGAAGACACCTTTGCCGTCAGGGCGTTAAACCCACTGGAGAACCAAGACCCTGTTCACAAATTTGCAAAAATGAAGTAAGACTAGTGTACAAAATGCTGTGAAGGTACTAGATGCCACAACAACAAAAAAAATTACTGTTTATTGGTCCTTTTTCCCATTCATTTTTCATTCCATTCCATTTGTTTGAAGGGTACAAAATTTTAACAGCTGTATCCCCAAACAAAATACCTAGACGCCAGTATCACTTCACTCGTACCTGTGTGCAGCACACACAGGCGTGCCGTAATGACTTTTTCCCTTTTCAAAAGGTACCAATGGTTACCTCTGCCTCCGAAGGACTCGTATGGGGCGAAGAATCCAGGAGCTTCCCAGCCAACTACCTCTCAACTGAACTTGCCAACAAGTTGCCTTAAGTGAACAGACTTCTCACGTATAAGGACAAACAGCGCCTTCTTGCTCAACCTTGTCACCTCCTCGTTGGCTTCTTATCTCACGAGTGTCCTTACCACCAACCCTTCCGGCCCCTGCCTCTCCAGCCTTATCTACACTCGTCCCTTCTGCTTTCCGCTCACTCTGCTGGCTCACCCTGAGGGCTCTGTCCCCACGGGTACTTCACCGGGACACGTGCCCACCCCCAGCCCACCCCTCCCTGCTTCAGGTCGCAACTCAACCTGATGCCCTCCGAGAAACTGTCCTCGGTGCCACATCCAGGTCACAGCTGCCTGTGAGCCCCTCTCCTTCCTAACATGTATATGCTTGTAACTTTACATTCACTTGGGGGCGTTTGATTGATGTTTATCTCTCGCTAAAATTCTAGGTAGACACGATCCACACCTTTCTGATCAGCATTCTAGCTTCAGTGCCTAAAAGAGAGCCTGACACATAGTAGGCACTTAAAAATCATTTGCTGAATAAATGAACAAAAGAATCACAGTACATCATTCTTCACGTTATCGCATCTAGTATGTCTACACTTTCGAGCCTTGTAAATACCAGGTTAACTTCCCTTATGGTTAGAATCGATGTCTTCCTCAGAGTACTGTCAGGAGAATTGCTGTTAACTCTTTCTTACTTAGAAGTGACAAGGGAGACAAGGAAGAAATCACCTTAATACCTAAGGATCATAATTTTCCATTTAAATTAGGTATTGCAATGCCAAGTAAGAAAAGCAAAACAAACAGGAACAAAAATGATGCCCTACCCTCATTGAAGAGAACACGAAAAATCTTACATTTTTATCCAAGACCACCGTGCACACATAGTAGGGGCGGAGAGCTAACATGGGATTCTTGGATTGCCTTGGGGAGCCAACTCTGGCCAGGAGTAAGGAAAAGCTACACCAGGTTTGACCGCACGTTCTGCTCCCCGCTTCCGCCGCACGCGTGCTGGAATGCCATGGTCCTAGAGGGCGCCTACCACTTCCGGTGAGTGCGCCTGACCCACGCAACATCGAGAAAAGAGAGTCATGCCTCATACCTGCCTCTCCCCCCAAGGAGCACTGTGTCAAATGGGGATAACACGTAGTCACAAAATCGTACTCTTTTAGTGCCTGAAGACACATTTCTGTTTCTCAAAGACTTTATATAACAAATACATGAGAACTAGAAATTACATTGGAATGACATTAGTATAAGTCATATTTTCTTGGTTTTTTTAAATTATGAGGGACTAGAAAAGAAGGAAAATGCCTGGTTTCTTATATAAACAGAAATATAGGTTTCCTGAGTCATTCATTCATTCATCTAATTATCTAAAAATAGGAGTAGCAAGACCTATTTGCCTCTACCTCAGACATATCTTCCAAATCCTCTTCTCTGTAGTCCCACAGCTTTAATGAGGTTCTCAGCATCTCTGAGACTACTCTACCAACTCTCACTGCCCTCGCTGGTTTTGAGTGTGCCCCAAATCAATCTTTATTCTTCACTGTTACGCGATGACATAGTTCCTAAGTCAGTTTCAACCACAACCTCTCAAAAGCTTAAGTTTGGTTAAGGACAGAATTTTTCGCATGGAATATAAATAGGAACCTTCAAATCCTGACTCCATCTGTCCTCTCCACTTTTACCTTTTGTCACATCATCCCTAAGGCACACCTTACAGCCTATTGCCAGTCCTCGAACTCACATGAGATCTCCTGGGCTTTGAACACTTCTAGGAGGAGAGACCACTGCTGTCAAAGACGTGGCCCAAGAAAGAGCTAGAGACGGAGAGACGCCCTGGCTCTCCCCGCCTCCATGGGCTGCAGGTATCCAGACGCCAGATGCCCGTCTCCTGGGGCACACGGCCAAGCAGAAGGGCAGAGTGGAAAACGACGGGCCCGCTGTGTGAGCCGGTGAGCACCACACTCGGCTGCCGCGTGGGCCTTGCTCATTGCTGCGCACAGCAAACAGGGAAGTGTGTGCACGGACCACGAGACTTCCGGGCGGCGGTGACCCCTCACACGGGGCTTCCCCCGTGAGACTGCGAGCTCGACGGCAGAGCCCTTGTCTCAGTTTGTGTCCTAACACTTGGGACCATATTTGGCAGACAGTAGGCACTCAGCGAATACTGTTAAATGCTTATAGGCACTGGCCCCTGGTTTAAAACCCAGCGTTTCCCAAAGCGTATTCTGCTGGCCATCAATTCAAAGTGGTGTTAAGGCACATTTCCGGGGAGCGGGACTCTGCCACTCTGAATCCGTGTTTGAAAACCAGTGTTCGAGTTAAGCTGTTACATTAGTCCAGTCAAGCTGCTGTAATACAATAGTACTGACTGGGCTGCTCATAAATAACAGAAATTTATTTCTCACAGTTTTGGAGGCTGAGAGCCAGAGATGAGCTTGCCACTGTGGCTGGGTGGGGGCCCTGGTCTGGGCCACAGGCATCTCGTTGTCTCCCCCCCCCGCCCCCAACAGGAGGGGCAAGGACGTGCTCTCGAACTTCTAGTACAAGGGCATCGCTCCCATTCCCGAGGCTGCGCCCACCTGCCCTCAGCGCCTAGCAAACGCCCCGCCTCCTAACAGCATCGCTCTAGGCCTTAGGATTTCCCCAAATGAATCTGTGGGGCGCACAGACATTAAAACCATTGTGGTTGGTTTCTTTATTGCAGAAAATAAATAAAACTCATTCAGGGTTTTTCAAATGTCCTTGAAGAGGAAGGCATGGCACACAGCATCATTTCAACGTATAACTGAAGAACGCTTTTTTTGAAAGGACTAACATTATACAGGGATATTAGTTAAGGGGTTATTGCTTTCAATGTCCACATTTGTAACATTATTTTATTTCATCTTTGAAATATTTCTGTGAGGTATAGAAGAACAAGGTCACACCTTACAGACAAAAACATGTTGCTAATAAATAATTAAAACTAAGTACTACAACAGTAGTAATTGAAAATATAAGATGTCGTTTATTATTCTAGTCACTGCAGGGCTGAAAGAAAAATATAAATTTAGTTCCTGCTCTGTTTGAAGAGACGAGGCATACAAGAAAAACAGGGAACCATAAAATGGAGGTTTCTTTTTATCTGACAGTGTGTTTATACATGTTTTGTACATCGCGGTATTCGGTGTTGCCCGATTATTAAACATAGGACTCACACGGAAGGGCAATTATTTACCGCACTCACAGGCGGGTCAGTTCCAGAGCTAACGTTACGATTTGGGCTTCATGAACTCCGGGAGCAAACCACCAGCTGGTCTGACGGCCACCATACAAAGAAAAGAAAGGCAACGAGGGCCCCCACTAATGAGCCGGCGATGCCAATGTGCCAGAATGGGGCAAAGTGATTCCAACCTTGTGATCTTCTAAAAATAACCGCTCAGAAGTCCCCGGGAAATCATCAGACTCCATTAGAGTGATCTGGCTGGAGCTATTTGTTTCTACCACAGTACTTTATTGATCAAGACTGACAAGATAGAACATCATCCTTCATTTCTAAAGAGGGACACAAGGTCCTTGGCCTTGTTATTTAAGAAGAGGGTCCTCTGGAATTAACGTCACCTTCACTCTTAAGGAGGGGTTATTACAAAGGCTTCTAACAATGAGGTATTTACGCTAGAAAACTTGGCCAGCATGCAATGATGAAAGATCATATTCTTCTGTTAAGTAATTTTTAAAAGACAGGATGTTTGTTTTGGTCAGATGTTTTGGCATACTCCTCTCGTAGCCTCTGTGCTACACATAACATTATTAACATTCACCTGGAATGTACTTATTTCTTGAGAACTGGCAGACTGTTAGTATATCACATTACTCCAAGTACTGGAAACAGAAACTGAGGACCAAAGGTACGTTACAAATATTACGTTAAGAGACATATTATCTATAGTGGTCAGGAATTCTGAATTCTATACATAATACGATGTGGACTTTCAATTAATATTTTATTATGGTGATAATATTCACAGCTCAATCACTAACTAATGGGACAACTTGGGGTGTCAGTCTCTAAAATTCAATGTTCTCAGCTGTAAAGAAAAAAAATTACCTGCCTCACCACAAGGACATGAGAACTGAACAGGTTCCACAGATCACTGATCCCTTTGGCATGCTGGACTCAAACAGGTTAGAAAAACACTTAAGACTACACTTAACATACAGCCCATCCCGACATTGTCCCTCCAGGAGGTTGGTAACAGGCCATCGACATAGTAAAAGACTCTGTGAGTTCTGCTGTAATGAAATCTATTCACTTTCCACAGCCCAGTGTTTCTCAAATCTCCTGTTCCCAAAATTATTTTGCTTTTCCCTGCCAATGCCTGTCGGCACGCCCCGGAACCAGTGTTCCTCAGCACACGCTTGGGGGGATACCTTCAGAGAACAGAGAGGTGAACTTGAATGACATCGGAGTAAAACTTCTGAACTCGACGCGGCTGTCCTTCCTGACGATGACAGGCACACAGCTCCTGCCAAGTGAAGGGAGCCGGAGGGTTCAAGTACTAACAGCGCAACAAGGATGACGCCGTCGCAGTGCACCATGTCCCGTGCCTTGTGACGCTGTATGAAATGACGTAAAGCGCTCGTGTGTGTGTGTGTGTGTGTGTGTGTGTGTGTTTTACGTTTTTAGGATAGGAATAGTTACGAATTTATATTCCTCAGCTGATTTTCTTTGTGAAGAGCAACACGTTTTCGCGAGACAGCACCGAAGTGCAGTCTCTGGGTCAGCAAGGCTAACTGCCCACGCTGGCCGTGGCCGCGGCAAAGCCAGGCTGTGGCTGCGGGAGCCGCTGCTGCCAAAGGGAAGGCAGGCAGACATCAAATGACTCTCCTAGAAGATCTCTGCTCCACTTAAAGAAAATGAAGATATGATCATGTCCAAAAAATAATAAAGAAAACCACCTAAACAATTCGAAGGAAGGAGTCTTGCACAGCTTCTCATATGAGAGGCTGAAGGGCAGTAGATGCCTCCTTATTCCACCTGTTTTAAGAATGACGATCACGATTATTTTTGACTTCAGAGACACAATCTTAGAAAGTAAAAACCGGTCATCCAAACTAGGGAAAAACTGAGTGCGCTTGGCGTAAGAAACCAGGGATCTGAGCACACCCCGAGCGGACACGGAGCACCCGCAGCTCACTATGGCGGGGCGAAGGACGCAAAACATAGTACTAGAATAACGGCCAGTTTATGATTTGCACCTGGAGTCACAGATCAAAATAGTTTCCATCCCAGCACAGCGGGGAAAAGATGTGGGTGTTCTGCCGGCAGGGACGCCCATCACCACGCGCACCTCAGGCCGGTGATATGTCTTAAAGGGGAGCACAATTACAGACCGTTCCGTGTGCACTCCGGCTCTGAGGCTTGCTGCTGGTAGCACGTCATCCCCAAATAACAACTCTGGATGGAAAGAGACTGAGAAGCCACACTTAGCGCAACGGTTGATAGAAGTCTATGCCCTCACACAGGAACATGGAAGGTTTTAAGTAAACACAACTGGCTCATGTTTCTCAAAACGTGTCCAGAACCTGGGAGGGGGTTGTTAAAAGTGCTTCTCCCGTGCCCCTGCCCAGGCCTACTGAACCCAACTCCCTGGGGCAGGGCCTTGGACTCCCCGCGCAGGGCACACGTGGGCCACTCGAGAGTTAAAGGAATATTGTACTGCATTCTGACATCAATTATTCATATGCAGAACTTGGACGCTTCATAGGAAAGTCTGAAAACCATGAAAAACTTTCCAAATTAAGGCTTGAAGCCCAAGTTCTAGGGGAAGAAATTATGCAAAAACACCAAAACAAAACTGGTGACAATGACTTTTTTTGGAAATGTAATTTTAAAACATCATTAAGCACAACCATGTAAAATTTGATGTCTTAGATTCTATTAAAGATCAGTGCATTCATTGGCATCCCTGCCTTTAACAAATGCAGAGCCGGGCACATGCGGCAGGAGGCGCTGGCTGTTGGCCTCCCACTCCGTCCTGGTTGGCAAGACCCTGCTCACCTTGTTGCCCCCTCGGTCTCAAGCCGGTTCCTCTTTATTGTCAGTGTGCATGGGACACGCGGTTGTGATGGAAGGTATGACCTGTGGCCCCAGGAAGTACCGTTATTCAGCAAGAGCGCAACATCTTCCCTAGAGATGTTTCAGACCAGGTGATTCTGTTCTTAGTCAAAGTAAGGGCTTTCATCATCCTCCTTTTTCAAAATGTCCCTGGCTTCACGGAATTGGCCGAGGGCTGCCTGGGCCGCTCTCTGTGGTCTGCAGAATGGCCTTCATTCCTATGAAGCGTCCAAGTTTGTAAGTCCTCGCTGAAAGTCCACTGTGTGAAAACTACAAAGGATGTACTAAGGTTTTGTTTTTGGTTTTCCATCTATAAAATCTTATTTCTGGTAAAGGATAATGAGAAATGGAAGAATATATATAATGTATATTACATAATACATAATATTATAATTCTAATACGTGTATGATAGGTATCAAAAGAGACAACTAAGTTCTGGAAGTAACTCTATGAGAAGTCACATTGTTAAAAACACAAAATAGTTAACCGAGAGCAAGATGTGGTCTCAGAACCCAGAGCAATATCTGGGAACTTGTTAGAAATACAAATATTCAGTCCCCCCATCCCATCAAACCTACTGGATCAGAAATTCCCAGGTGAGCCCCTCAACCTGTGTTCTGCAAAGTCCCACAGGTGTGATTCTGATGTTTGCTCAAGTTTCAGAACCACTGGCTTAGAACTCAAGACAAGTCCCCAGGACCTCGAGTTGTAGGTTAGAGGGAGCTGAATGAAGCATCTGGAAGATGTCACTGGCAGTGGACCAAGAGAGACCTGCCTGTTCTTCCCCCTGGCCCCAGAAATGCTTGAATTTCTGAAAATTAGAGTGACTCCAGTTTAGACACTGTCCCAATAAAGCCACTATGCTCATTAATATGCAAACCCATCATGTATCTTATTCCTCTGCTGCCACTTGACAGAGACGGTGGCTATGAAGAAAAGCAAAGCGTGGCACATCATGCAACAGGTCAGGTCTAAATTGGGGGGCGGCGGGGAGAAGGGTCCTAAGCCCTCATCCCAAAGGGGGAGACGAGAGGCCCAGGTGGGACCATGCAGTGAGCGGTTCTGGGAAGGCAAGAATGCTTCCAGCCGACAGAGAACGCGACGCTCCCAGAAACGCCTTGCCATCGTCACTGTCTTGAGCAGCCCTCCACTCTGGATAAACCGCGGAGCTGGTCTCCCGCGGCTGCTTCGAACACAAGAGCGTCTCAATGGGGAAAATAGTCCTTTGCTACGGATTAGCATTCTACACCTATTTTAGGCATACACGTGACTCCCGTTCAAATTAAAGGTAGATTACTCCAAATTTGGGACCCTCTTCAGTACCCTCTCATGACAGTTTCCGAAGCTGAAATCTATAAATTCAAATCCTGATGTTTGCAAGCACCAGCCAATGGAACCACACTGCGTGAATGTTAACATTTTTGTTATACCTTGTATTTCTCACAGGCTTCCAACACACCTTTTAAAAACCCAGCTAAGGGTAAAAAACTCAACCCAGACTTGTTTTTACAAATTATGACAAAAACAAGACTTACAACACAAGAGGGAGACGGCGGGACAGAAAGCTTATGTTCAAGTTACTTCGGGGACTTCAGGAGTCGTGGGGGGCTCCTCCGCTAGGTAGCAAAGGTCCAGGTACGAGAGGCAGTTACTGTGTTGTTCTATCAGCTGACAGGTGACATTTTCACCTCTATCCAACCATGGCAAGACTATTCAAAATTAAGGTTGACGTTTTGTCTTTTCACTAGTTCCCGAGTCCTGCAGGGGTTTGCTGCCTGATGTCACGCCATATGTGCACACTCAGGCCCCAGCAGGGAGCGGGGATCAGGCGGGGTGCTTCTGCACTCTGCCATTCGGCCGCTTCCTGTTGTTGCTGGAACAACCCTAATTTAGCTAAACATAACCCTCCGGGTGAATCATTTTTAGCAAGAGAACCCGCCTTGGAGCCGAGTGCCCTCCACGCTGACTCTGTCTCGGAAGCGCTGCCATCTGCCCTGTGGGACTCACAGAGCTCTCTGCTTTGGGCTTCTGCAATCTTTACGACATCGACCCATTTTATGAGGCAGATTGTCAAATAAGGTGATTTGCCAGTTGAGTGTGTATGAATAAAAACCCAGACCATTATGAAATGAACAACAGGAGGAACTGCTCTTGATGCGTTTTTGCTTCTGCCCACTGGCTTACCATTCGTTACGTGACAGCAATGAATGGCAGAGTTTCCCAAACCTTTTCCGTAATTCAAGTTATTTTATAATTCTAAATTTACCGTTATTTTGGGTAATAGGATGTATTTATCTACTTGAGCCCTCAAGAGGTTCAATTCAGAAAAAAACTTCTTAGGTTTTACATTTGAGTTGTTGGTTTTTTTGTTTTTGGGGTTTTTTTTTTTGCCATGGAAAATACATATGAGAAATGAGAGAATACCAACTGCTAGTAACAAACTATATCCTTAGCTTAAAGTAACATCAAGCCAGGGTTCATGAAAAGCATGTACAAAGGAAAAACCAGTCCCTTTATAATATATATATATATATAACTTCCCTCAATGGTCTTTCTGCTCGAGCTTTTCTGTAAAGTATAGCATTTAGCTATATACAACCCAAAAAATCTATACATAGTTTAGAGAAGGAAGCGTAAATCTCATGGGTCTCGGATTCACTTTCTATTGCCTTCCTTCATCATATGTTTAAAGATAATCAATAAAAAATGATTTCTCTTTGTAAGCATTTTCCTGTTCTGCCAGAAATAATAGCGGTCCCTGCCCTAAAATGAAGGGGAAGAAAGGAAAGTAATATTTACCATAAGAGGAGAAAAAGAAACTGCCTAAGCATTTTTCCAGAGCCAAGTGAAACAAAAACCAGCCAATTGCGTTTATTCTTGATGAAAAATATTTAAATACTCCTGGCTTTCCTTGTATTCTTAGCATCCATGGTATCAAGAAGTTTTCAAATTGTGGATTTATACTGCAACTTCCAACAGACCTTTTTGGTTTCATAATAGTTTTACTGTATTTCTGTATGAATATACATATCACACACCATGCTTTTGGTCAATGTCGAACACTAAGGCAATAAAGAAAGGAGAGTGAAATTCCCCAAATTGCCTTCTGGAGCAGCATCAGAAGTAAAACTACAGGAAAAAAAAAACCCCAGATGAAAACAAAGTTATATCCAGTAAGGAAATAAAGAACTCCAAACAAGTCTATCGCTTCTTTCAAAACGCAAAACTTTTTGCCACTTGCATTTTTATCACAAGAATTTTCTTACTTTAAACACTATTGTAAGTTTTATATTAAATAATCTGAAATCATCTGCTGGGGCTTCTCCAATATGTAGACTCTATCCCAGAACTATCCATTTGCAATTGTTTTCTTCTGGATTTTTCACGAAAGACGGGAAGAAAGCACCAAATGGAATAAGAACAGACTTTCCCTTTGTAATGAAGTCACAAATATATTGTACACATTTTCCTGCCGTTTCCCCTTCAGTCTGCGTCATCTACGAAGGTTGTCGTATTTCACCAGGGCGGACTGTAAATCAGACAAGTTCAGCCTTTCACGTTGAAAAATGGAGGTGAAAGGCACAGCGGAAAATATATAAAGTATAATTAAAGCCATATGAGCAGAGATATTGAAGCAGTGCTTGTTGGAGAAAGCCCAAGTAAAAATCAAACCTTTTCTGGTGTGAGTGAGACTATCCAGTCCATTCGGGACAAGCACACATCATTTGCTAAATATTCTTTTTTTTTTTCTTTCCTTAACAGCAAGAATACCCGGGGAAATGAAATGCTAACAAGGTGGTTAAGGCTAGAGCTATCTTTGTAGTGAAATTCACAGTTCTTAATGTAAAACCGATCTCTTATTTAAAGCAGTAATCACTTAGTTAGAAATAGAGTTTAAGAGTGGGTAAGGGTCGATTTTACCGGAATAGTAAAGACTTACGGTGGCTATGTGGAATCAAAAGCTTTTTCTATGATGTTTTCGTCATTCAAGACCTGAGGATTCCAGTAAGATAAAGAAAATCTGCTTGCTTACTGTTGAGCACAAAGAGTAAGAAGTGATGGAATGCAAACTGTCTCCCCTGCTACGTCATAAAGAACCTAAGCGCTACAGCCGCACGTAGGTGGCACTTAGCAGGCAAAGGACGCGTATTTGTCTAAGGCTGTGCAGAGAAATTAAGAACTCTCCAAGTTGTAACGCAGTTCTAGTAAAAACCTTTGGCTTTGGTCATCTATCACCAAAGCCATTAGGTCTGTTTCTCCCGAGCATTCCAAGCGTCAATCACAACAATCTCAGCAGACAACTGGAACATCATTTTCAATATTGCTTTGGGATTCTGGAAAACAACTCAAGTGCAGCCAGTCACTTACCCCCCAGAAACTGGATTCCTCCAGCCACTCTGCCCACTGTCCTGGAGATGAGCTCCGACACGCAGCAGCCCATGAGGGCCGTGAGCGCCACCAGGAGGAGGAGGCCGCAGCCCAGGCCGGTCACGATGGTGCAGATCCTCCACTCAGCACTGGGGATGCCCTGGAAGGAGGCATAGCGCCCACACTCCTCCACCATCACCATCATCTGCCGGCTCTCGTCATGCACAGGGTAGGAGCACCTCCGGAAAGTGCCGAAGGACACCGGCTTGCCCAGCTGGGATCCCCAGAGCCAGTAGGGCATGAAGAACCCCACGCAGGAGGTAGCAGCACAAAGAAACGAGAGCAAAGCCCAGATCACCCCAGTACACGTCAGGCTGGACGCCATCTTTCTCCAGGCAGGGCAGTGGGGACCCAACGGGACTGCGCTGGGGCTGCGGGAGCAGGTGAAGGTGCGAAGCCCCCGGGGACCGGGACCGCAGGTGATCCGTGCGTGGTCCTGTAATGGGCAGCGTCTGCGAACAGGACAGCGCTTCAGACTTCCCGGGCCTCAACTTCCTTTCCTCTGTAGTAAGGGTGCTGATCCCTGGGAAAGGAAGAAGACAGTCTAGGAGTCCAAGGCTTTCGGTGAAGGGTTCACACCAATTCAGTTGCTCTACAACTTTTAATTAATGCACATTCAAACTTGCCTCAAGACTTCAAAAGTGGGAAGAACTTAATGTCCTCCATAAACGTCTCTTTCATTCAAGTTTCGTCAAACTAGCTTAAAACGTTTTCATGTCTTGATCTCCTCTAAACGCTCCCAAGTTAACTCTGACAGCTATTTACTCTTTTTTTTAAAAAAAATGCATGACTTCTATTTGCAAGTGAATTCATTTCCTATATTCACATTAAAAGCTATGTAGCCTTTTTATTGGCAGTAAACACAGTTCCAAATATTATAATAAACTGAATCAAACCATGGTTTGTCTACTTGGTTTGCAAGTTCATGCTCATAATTTGCAGTAACTTTTCTATGTCCCTTTGGGTGCATTAAGTCTCAGCATGAGCCTAAACAAAATCATTAGGATAATTTTCACATCTGCAAAGCACGACAAATTGAACAAACTTTACAGACCACACAGACCCGCGGACCGGATGGAGTTATTAGGCCTCCCGAGCGCTCACCGGGTGGCTTTTGGGAACCCCTTCTTTCTTCAGTACCTCCCCCAGGACAAATGAAGGGAAGCAGTGCAAGGCTTATTCACCTATCCGCAATTTCGATTCATTGGTTGTGATAAAGTTATTGGAACTATCTCTCCAGTTCAATAATCGTCAGTGTCTAATTTAAAAAGTAGTACATACTTTCCAGGGCCCTACACCCAACCCCCATCATTCAAATAGTTCCCCCTGCGCCCTGGCCTGTGAGGCTCAGGTGGTTGGGCGTCCTTCCGCCAAAGCCAAAAATCACGGGTTGGAGTCCGGGTCCAGGCACAGGCCTGGGTTGAGGTTTGGTCCCCAGACCCAGCGCATCGGACAGGCAGCGGATAGATGTCTCTCTCTCTCATCCACGCGTGCCTCCTTTTCTGTCTCCCTCCCTTCCCCTCTCTCTAGAAATAAATAAAATCTTTCACGACCACCACCTCCCTCCCTTCCAAAAAGGAGCCCTGAACCTTTTCCCACACTTTCCATAAAGAGATAGATCCAGAAGCACAAAGGCCACGCGTCCGCGAGTTCCAGTCCCAGGACTCTCAACTCCGGCGAGCCGAGTCCACAGCAGATGTCCCCTCCCGCACTTCGCCCCGGTCCGAGCCGAGCCTCTGCGGTGCCCTCTCCTCCCACCGCCCGCGCACACTCCGGGGCATCGCTCCCGGGGAGCTCTGGCTACTGTGCGTTTTTTAAACAACATCTTGTCAACTGTGGTCAGCGTCTGCGCTAGCGACTAAAGTTCTCTGTCTGGGCCGTGAGGATGGGGAAAATGCGCGGGGGTGATAAGGGCCATCCGCTGGAGCGGGGTCAGGAGCCCGGGGGTGCACCGAGGCAAGCTCCTTCTCGGTCCCGTGCACTGGCCTCGCCCACCCCGAAGACACACAGGATCCCCAACCCAAAATGAGCGAGCGAGGCATTTCCAGCGGGCTGCGAAGGGAGGGGACAAAGATGGGAAGGCGGCCACCCGGGAGGCAGACGCCCACGGCGGACGCGGCGGGCCGGGGGAGCCGGGCCAGCCGCCCGGGCAGGAAGTCCGGAGCCCGGGGGCGGCACAACTCCGGCGCGCGGGGACGAGGGGGCCCTGGGCAGCAGGGAGCGGGGCCAACGCCCCGGGGCCGGCCGGGCGCTCTACTCACATGGCTGGCGGGCGGCGGCCGCCCTCTGTCCCCGGGCCGGGGCGCGCACACAACTTGCTGTCTTTTCCGGGCGGAACGTCCACCGCCGAGGAGACCGTCCTTCCTTCCTCGCCGCGGTCCCTAACGGCCACAGGGACTCGGGGCCCGACTCAGGGGAGAGGGCAGCGGCCGGAGGCCGAGGCTCCCCAGGAGGACGCGCGGCGCCGCCGCCCCCAGTGCAGCCCGCGCCCCCCGCGGGTCTCCGGCGGCGGCTCGGGCGGAGCGCGGGGCGCGGGGGCTCGCACGCAGAGGCACGGACCTCGCTTTGGCAGGCGCGGCACGCACCGCCTCCTCCCACGGCTGCCCGGCCCTCTTTCTCCTGTCCCCTCCCCTCGCGCCCCGCGGACCCGGAGCAGACGGACCCGGGACGAAGCGCGGCCGGCGGGGACTTTTCCGGCGCACGGGGAGGGGCGCGCCCTTCTGTCCGGTGGGATTCAAGCCCGTCCCCGCGGGGCTCCCCCACCCCCGAGCCCCCCTCCTGCCCTCCTCTCATCGCGACACTTTCAAAGGGGCGAGCGGGGGAGGCAGCCAGACCGAAGAGTAGGGGAGAAAGTTGCTTGCCTTGTGGGGTGCTCTCGAGGGGCGCACGTTTCCTGTTTGCGTTTTGCGGGTCTGGTAGTTGGGGTTACAGCCCCCGTGGCCTGCCGCCGCGGGGACGGGTAGGTGAGAACCAGGGCCTTAGGCACTGGGCCAAGCGACCCTTTGGAGCTTTGAGGAGGTTCTTGGGAGATGGTCACTTGGGAAGGGGTGCACCATGTGGACGTGGGAACGAGAGAGAAACAGGACAGCCCAAGGCGCAGGGGTTCGGGCCGGCGGCCGTCTTTCTAGGCAAGCCGGGGAGGAGGCTGGGGGAGGCTTCCAGCCAGAGCCGCGCCCAAGCCTCACCCCCTCTTTGGGAACTTCTTTCAAGACAATGCATTCTCTCTCTCTCTCTCTCTCTCTCTCTCATTCTCTCTCTTTCTCTCCCCCCCTTTTCCTCCCCATTTTTCCACCTGCCCCTCCTTCCCGTCCCTTCCATCCCTCTAATCAATCTTGCAATCAATATTACAATTGGATTTCATTTTTTAAATTTTTTAATTTTTAAATCATGTTTATTCTCTTACAGTTGTCTCAGGTTTTCCCCCTTTGCCCTCCTCCACCCATCCCACCCCGCCCCCCTCTCCCACAGTCAGTTCCCACTCCGCTGTCCGTGTCCATGGGTCCTTCACGCATGTTCTTTGTTTAGTCCCTTCTCCTCCTTCTTTCCACCAAACTGATTTTTTACTTCCCTTCCAGTCTTGAGGGTTGTTGTTTTTTTTTTTTTTTTTTTTTTGTCGTCGTCGTTGTCATTAGCGCACCCCCCTTTGGAAGTTCAGAGCTATGCTCAGTAGAAAACTGGAGAAGTCTCTGCTGGAGACAGTGCTTTAAAAATCACGCAGCCAGGGGTGGGGGAGGGAATAGTAGTTTGTGAGGCAGATACTTGCCCAGATATTGTTAGTGAAGTGCTTCATCAGAGTCACTGAAAGTAATAAATGGGTCGGTATCTATTTCTAGCAGTAAATTTTCAAGTTGCACTGTTGTATTTAGCCAAGAGGGTGTACTTTACCCCACAACTGCAGCAAGAGATGTGCGTTCTTTCATTATTATTTTGAAACGCTTTGAGCCATTGGTCCTTTTGAGGTCATAGACCCTTTTAAGAATACGATGCAACTGATAAGCCTCCCAGGAAAAAAAAATGCACATACATATTAGGCTTTATCCCTGTGGTTCTCAAGGGAGAGAAGAGAGGTGATCTCCCCAAGGACAGCTGGCGCGTTGCGGACATGTTTTTGATGGTCATGACCAGGGAGGTGATATTACCTCCGTATCCAGTGGGTAGAGGCCAGGGATGCTTCTAACCATCCTGGCATGTAAAGGACAGCGCCTCGGAATTATCCAGCCGAAATGTCAATAGTGCCAAGGCCGAGAAAACCTGCCTCAGTGAAATGTCAGGTGGGCCCCTGATCCCCTGCCACCCGTCCGTGCATCCTGGACTCAGACTCCCTGACTGAAGTGACTCACGTCATCTGGTACAAGACACGAGGTACTGAGCTCAGTGACAGCATAGTCACTGGCTTCCAGTTATGGACCGCGCCCTAGGCTGTGCCACAGAACCTTCAGATCTCCGTAAGTGAAGGTAAAAGATAGGACCGGGCAAGCGAAACAGTGATCGCGAGGTTCGGACCCGCCCTTCACACGACCTGCAGGGGAAACGGGCCTAGGACCTTCCCCACACTCAGACGAGTTTCAGCACCGACATGGTGGCGGGGATTGAGTCCCTGCTCTGTCAGTCGCGACACTACCTTTTCTTAATGCGTGACTTCTTCATCTAGTCCTCAGAAAAGAAGAAGAAAAAAACTATGAGAAAGGCACAATTATTATTTTACAGAGAGGCTATCTTATGATCTGCATTCTATGAAACAGTAAATGCTATTGGAGGGATTTTGCCTAAGATGAAAAAGAAGGTAGAGGAAAAGGTTTTACAAAAATCTATTAGGATGGAGCATCAGTTCTTTGTGAAATCACTGTGTGTTATATTCCGGAACTCAAATTCTAACTTAGACAAGTGAATTTGGACAAATGGTGATCTTCTGAGCCTAAATTATCTCATTTATAAAAAGAGGCTAGACTAGATGATTTTTGATATTCTTCTCCCTCAGGACTTCTGAGGTCATGATTGGGTAAGTACTCATATTTGAGAAGGAGTTCAGGGGTCATCCAGCTTTGTTCAAGGACGCAGTGTTACCGATGGTGAAAGGGAGATCCAGATTCCTCCCAGTGTCCCGCCCAAAGCTGGGCCTAGACTCCGTGTACCCTGATTTCTCTTTTCATTCTGCCTTGTAATTATCTTCCCAAACTATAAAATCTTCTGAATTACTCTTGGGGCTGTTCTATGCATACTTTAAAGGCTAAATGCATTATAATATCTTTAAAACCCTTTCATTAAATTTGCACCTTCAAAGGATCTTTGAATTAGTTTCCAGCCAGAAGTTACCACATCACAGATGCCATCGATTGATACCTCCTATTCTCGGTTGGAGCTTCCCAATGTATGGAAAGTCATTTCACTGAGTCAGGAGATGCAGTCATGAGTGTAAACGTCCGTGGAAAGCTGCAAAGCATCTATAACAACACTTTTAGTCATCTACCCGGTATTGATTCTCAACCTCCTCTCCCTTGTTCGCTGGATGCTTTTGTAAACCCTCTTCAAGTTAGTGGTGCTACATAACCTTGTTCTAGCCAACGAGTCTGCCCAGGCAGCCTCTGGGGAAGATTGCCTTCCCTGACAAAAGGAGGAGGCCTGAGAGAGCAGTTCTCTCACCATCTTGGCTGCCTTTGGACACCTTCTTGAAGGATGAGATGTTTGGAGCTGTGGCAGCCTTCTTGTAACCATGAGGGCAGAATCACAGAGACATAACCTCAGCTCCCTAAGTTGTGGAGCTACATACCTCTTTTTGCATTTTTTAAAAGAAAATTATGGAGTGATAATATGGTTTAAGTCACTGGTATTTGCATTTTCTGCTTTTAATAGCTGAAATCATCCCTAATTGACGAAGCACTGTGCAGATAGGATATATGCTCAATGACATGAAAATACACATTAATTAACATTGTATCCCAATGCTTGTCAATAAAAGGTAGATACTTAGTAATTCAGCACTAGCTGAGGTGATTACTGAGCAGATTATTATCATTGTGATTATTAACCTTGTTCTACTGCAGCCTATACAGTGTATATTTAACACTTTTTAAAAAATAGGGTATACTATATGAATTTGGAGAAGGAGTATGATAGTGGAGTATATGAATAAGCCATGGAATCAGTCATTTTTGACTATTGGAGAGAGTTTAGAAAGGGACGTCTTTGGTTCATATTTGTGGCAAACACTCTGATTTTGGCTGATGCAATGTTCTCTCCCAGCCCACTTCGTCCATATCCTTGTCTCCAACAGAGGAAGCCAAAGCTAAACTCTCCAACGCCCGGCCCCCCGAGTTACCATGTGAGAGTGCTAGCCAATAAGATGAAAGCACCAGCGCCTCCGCTTCCTCTTTCTTCCAGCCTACATTTAAAATGCATGTGAGGGTAATAGCCTGGAGGCGCGCAAGCCGCCTTTTCACCGCGAGGTGACAGGGGTGAAGACGAAGGCCAGCACGCTAAGGGTCGTGGAGTACAAGGGTGGAAAGAGTCTCGATGCTGGGTATCCTCGTTGTCCTTGGACAGCTCTTGAGCGAGACCAAGACCCCTTCGCTGCGTAAAACGCTGTGACTGGCCTGTGGCCTTATCCAAGCCAACTGTGCTCTTGCCTCTCCAGAGCCAGCGCACGGCAAAGTGGGTTCGACCCAGGACACAGGGGCACTAAGCAGAGCAGACACAGGACGGGATGGTCCCAGGGAGGACTGAACCCCCAGCAAAAGGTGGCCGCGGAGGGCGCGCATGGACTCCGGCGTGGAGCAGGGAGGCGGGGCCTTCCGGGAAACGGGGCCATAGGAACAGGAATAGCTCAGAAAATAGCTCACAAAACACCTCTCCCTAAAGTCGTAACTATGAGAAATCAAAGGGGGGCAGAAATGCCCAATCATCGTAAGCTGGCCTGATACAAGAGGGGCCCCTCGAATACAGGCCAGCGAGAGAGAGGTGCGGGGAGGTATAAGGTGCAAGAGAAGTGGCGGGTAACGAGACGGGCTCTAACCGGAGCCAGGGCAGGAAGGTTTCCCTGGCCGCAGCTGGCTGTGGAGCTCCGCAGTCCTCTCGCAGAACCCGCCACGTGTCCCTCCCGGTGCTTGGAGAGCCCGAGACACGCTCCCCTCGCTGAAAAACGGGCATCTCGGTCTTCGTACGGAGAGGTATAAAATAAACAACCTGAGATCATGGTGAGTTTCTCCTTTTTGCCATTCCCTCCTGTCCTCCATTCCTTACCTACCCTTTCCCCTTTCGTGTATCCCTTTTTAAGACCAATTTAAATGGGTATCGCTATGGTCTTTTACTGCGCGTGTCCCTCTCTGAAACACAGGGGAGAAATCTCCCAGGATAGGTGGCCTCTCAGGTTCCTTGGTTCCACTGCAGGTGGTCTCTGAGTGAGACCTTGTATTGCTTTTAGAATGTTGCTTCCCCCATTTTTATACTTACATTGGTTGTAGCTATCCCAACATCTGGTCACAATGGGGCTTCTTTTTCTATGTGCTTTCTTGCATGTGTTTGATAGACTCGGATGCTTCTTACTTGTAGACTTTGTACAGGTCTAGTTATGCACATTTTCTAGACAGAGCGACCGTGCTCCTCGGACTCTGTGGGGGTCAGGGGCGAGTGCCGCATGGTCTGCTCCCAGGGGCGTCTGGGCATTGTTCATTTAAACTTGCAGGATTCCTGTGGAACTATAAAGTGCTATATAATCTCTTGGCGTAATTATTTTATGAATTAATGTAGCATACACATTTTAAATCAATAAATTATTCATAAGAAGAAAAAATGTGATGTGTTAAATCACACTTAACCTAGCACATACTTCATATTAAACCATCAAAATGGAAAATGTCCATAATATATTTTATAAATATCACATATATGTCTTTTCTACACGACCCATTACACATTTTAGAGCTGTACATAATTATGTTTAATATTGAATCAGTGTTATGCTTTTGCTGCTTTCAAATTCTTTTTTTTCTTTCCAATATCAAAAGCCATCTCAGGTTTTTCAGTGTTACAAATGCTTTTTTTTTCAAAACTCCCTAGAATATGTAAAAAGATGAGTACAATTCTGTCTATAGAAAGATATAGAAATTTTTTGTGGATAATATTTGCCATTAATCACTCATAACTTTAAGAAAATTCAAAAAGATGTGTTTCTACAGTATTCTAAAATCTTAACTTCCCCTCTCACCAAAATAAGAGGCATTGCCAGGATCAAACATGCCAATAAAATAGTCTAACGGAAGAAAGACACAACTTAAACACTTGATTTGGTGTCAGAACACTCACGGGACTTACACGCCGATTTTTCAGAGGTCCATGATGTACATCGCAGCCACGGAGAGTCGCAGAGGGGAAACGCCTCCTCCCCAGCTCTCTGGTCTTCCTCGGGAACCTTTCCCTGCGTGCACCTGGCCTCTGTCCACTCATCTGCGCGCCCCGGACAACCGGGGACTCCAGGGGGAGGTGCGCTTGTGCGCCTGCTTGTCTCTACTCTTCTCCTGTGGGCCAGACCTCCCCATGAGGAAGGGGCACCTCCATAACTCCGTGGGGGGGCGCCACTCGCCAAGACCGAGTGCAGAGGTGAGTCTACTGCTCAGAGGCCGTGTCTGTAGGCCTGTCACTGAACTCCAGCTTCCCCCCACGACAGCCTTTGCCAGTAGTAATTGTGACATTGTGGTCTTCACCTGCCACTTTCCCCTCAGCCTGTTCAGTTGGGACTGCAGAGGAGAATGCCCCTTACGGGCTCCATCAGAGACCCCAGCAGGAACTATCGCAAACTGAAAGTAAGCGCAGTTAAATATTTATTGCATGTTACTGCGTCGTCACTAACACACCGGCAACGCCAGGTCTGTATTAATGGGGTCAAGGAGAAAAGAAGGGAACTAATTTTCAGCAGTTAGCGCTGACTGGAACCATCTAAGGTTGTGCCTTCAGTGCTGTGCTTGGCTGACTTGCCAACTCGAGTGAACGCGGAGATGAGAGGAGCATGCTGTTTGGCTGGTGGTGTCTCTGAGAGATCAGTGTGTCCGTGTTAAAAGCTAAAGAGCATGGGTGAGGCGACGAGAAGCAGGCGATAGAGAAATAAAAATAGAATGAGGAGCAGTATACGGCATCCACCATGTCAGCAGCTAGACATGAGAAGTGACGGTGGCTGTGATAAATGGCAGGGCTGAGGGGTGGGAGAGAGAGGGCCAGGGCGAGGGGAGAGGAGGTGGACGGAGGAACAGAGGGAGGCAGGGAGGGAGGGGAGGAGGACGCGGAGACAGGCCGGGCGTGCAGACACCTCTTCCGTTTCTGGTTTCCTTTGTGTCCAGGCAAACAGTTATGTAGCGATGCTGTGTCTCCTACCTCGAAGGCACGCACGCAGGGTGCTTGTCAGGTCTGGTGAGGGATGGGAAAACTAGGGCTCCAATGACGCAGTCGTTACTATGTGGGTGTTGGTGCGCCCTGAAGAGTACATTTGTCACCTTGAAAGCATTAGCGGTCTGAGGGACGTGGCTACATGCCGGGAGACGGAGAGCTGTGTTTGCCAACCCTTTGTCAACGTCTATAGTGACGACTCACAATAATGACGGATGTTTGACGTGATGGCTCTTCTCACTGTCTCAGGTGATTATCCAGTCCATCCTCTGTGCTTGTGATCAATTTATGGCTACTTCCCCTGTGGAGATCCATACAATGCAATGTAATTATTTGCTTGCGAATGTGGACCTCAAACTTGACTATCTGCTCTTTAAGAACTATCTTCCCCGCTCTGCTATGCACCGAGCAGGGGCTTACGTGGAAAGGCCTAAAAGGTCATGCGCTGCCTTGATGTCTTGCAGTCTCACAGGGCCTTCCCACCCAGCCAGAAAGGCTACCCACCTGACCAAGCTCCCTCCCAGCCAGGGCAGCGGCACCCCGCGAGCTCCTCAACCTAAAGGGTCACCTCCCTGCCACCTCCCCAAATTATTCAAACAAGTCAGTCACATTGTCCTTCGGGACTGGGCTGGGGTGCACTTCACCCTCTGGCTGCTACCAAGCCTGCTTCCCATGGCCTGCGCTCTGCTCCCACCTGCAATGCAGGTATGGCCCTGCGTGGCGTGCGGGGCCGGCCTTCCCCAGGCCGGGGTTTACATGATTAAAAAACTGCTGTCGCTTCTTCTGTCCAGTATCGGGTGTCTCGTGCTCAGCCATCTCCCCCTATTTAGGTTGGCAGACTTCTTCCTCGTTAATGATGTGAACAGGAAAAAGTGCTTCACGTCAGTTTTGGAAAAGTGCTGAATCAAGACTTAATTAAAGAAGATTAATGTAAGACCCCGTAACATTAAAAAAAAAAAAGACTACATTATATATTTCTATGTTGTTCTATAACTCTGGTCTATGTTAAAGGTACAGAGGTATAGAATATGCTTTGGAAATATTTCCATATAGCAAAAATGGAAGGTTTGGAATGTAAAATCCTTCCGTATCTAGAAATCCATTAGCTAAATCAGCCACCCCTCGATTGGTGCAGTTATAATTTTTACTCGGCCATTGAAATAGCAGTTACTCGGAAATTATTAAAATGTGGGAACATTAAAGGATTTTGGCTTTTCTGGATTCCCTACCTTTCCTCAAATAATCTGGACCATGTTTAATTAGATGTAGGAGCCAATTATCTATTGAACAAGCCCTCTGAGGCACAGAATAACTAAATCCCGCTGGGCAGAACTACTTACGCAGAAGCACCTTTCAGGTCAGAGCAGGGAAGGAAAGGCGTTGTTTGTTCCTCAAGCGAAACATGTATTTCGAAACCTTGTGAACTCCAGCACAGCAAGTGTTCAAAGGGCAGGTCTGCGTTGCAGAAGGAAGGTGGTAGAAAACAGTCCAGATCAGGTCTGAAGTTCTACCAGATGCTTCTCGGTTCCCTTCTGTTCCCCGAGGGTTACCTGTCTCTTTAACTCCTCTCTGCTGGTTCAAACCCGCGGCCAGCGCAGCCCCTGCGTTTCTGCAGTGGCTGGAGAAAGCCCGGTCTCTCTCAGCCCTGGGTCTCACACCTTTGTCACCGTAGGTTCTGGTACCACACCCCAGGTGACAAAGGGCCTCATCCAGTTTACCCCCGAAGTCAGACCCCCCGGGTGTATGAAGGACTTCGAGGAGGACCAGGAAAGGGGACTGCATTTTAGTGTGGGGGGAGGAGGCTGCTAAACAGTCCCCCCGGAAGGGACCGCTGGGATCTCCTGGCTGCCTACAGCCATTTTTCACGGCTGCTGGGTCCGTCCCAGATCCCCCTTCAGTTGCCCTGCCCTGCACCCCTAACATTTTCTGAACCACGTAACACCTCTTCCCCAGGCTTTTCTTGGGAACGAGAGTGTCTGTTTCCTGGGTGGGTTGAGCACGTCAGCTTTCTCCGTTTCTCTCACGGTTGTTCATCCGCTGGGGGTGGGCACGGCCCAAGGCACTAGGGTGCCATCTGTCTCCCCACCCGAGTTAAAAAAAGATGTTCTTGTAACAGGGATCTGGCTTTTTGCCTTCCTCGAGTGTTAACTGGTTCAAACATCAATCTTCTTTTTAAAACCATAAAATACAGTTATTTAAGATATATTATTAGACTATGTTCCAAAGGGCCCGTCTCTAAAAACAATGTTTCATCTGTTCGACATGAGTTTTATATTGTCTTATGAGCCTCTGAGCCAAAATATTAGAATGAAAAACCCACATTATTATTGCTTAAGAAAGAACACAAAATATCCTGCTACATTGCCTTCAGAAAAGTTGATCTTTTCCTGGAGGAGCTGGAGCCAGCTTCTGACCATCCTGATCACAACCCGCAGTGTTCAGCGAGGACAGGACGTTATATGGGGAGTCAAAGATCCAACCACAGTATGGGTGTTGACTGTATTATAACTCAGATATCAGTTCTATTGTAACCCCTTTACACAAAGGCAAGGCCTTGGCTTTACTGAGTAAGGCACTCACCATCATATCCGACCGTTTGCCCGAGGTGAAATGAACCGATTAGCTCATTCATACTAGTGGTAGGGCTTGGATTCGAATGTGCTTTTCCTGGATGTAAAGTACTTGTTTCTTTAAACCAGAGCCTCCTGGTGGCAGAAATGCAGCAAAAAGGAGACTGGACCTTCCGTTTGTCTTCTAGGTATAAGGGTACATGTTAGGTTTCAGCGTAACCTTGTCTGACTTTTCTCTTAATAATTGATTAGCATCCCAACGTCTCCACTCCTAACCCGTTAATACAGGAGCAGACTTGGTTTAGTAGCGGGGTATTGAAAATGGCGTTGGTCAAGAGAAGCTTAAGTTCTGTCTTTACTGGAAACTCCCTGTCAAGTATATTCTCTTTCTTCTTTTCTTTTTGTTGTTTACCTAAATGGCCATTATTCCTTTCATGGTCATGGCGCTCAATCAGGAATTCTGCATAATGCACTTCCTGCTAGATTTTAAGCCTTCACTTACCATCTGCTTTTCATCCAATTGTGCTGAAGCCTGATTTGAACCTGGATATTGCTTAGAAAGCAAATACTTATAGTATAGCAAAGAGAAGAAAGACCTAGTTCCCTAGATTCAAAGGAGCCTTTCATTCGGGTGATGCAGAAGACGTAGAGAATAAACACCTGTTTTTTGATTGACACTCCCTAACCTTCACTTTTGTCTGTGAAGAGACAGAAACCAGAGAGGCACAGGCTGCAGCAGGACCTCTAAGCTCTGTGGTAGGTGGCGAGCGCAGCTCTGGCCTTGGGTGAGCTGCTGAATTGTTGCTTGACCTTGGACAAGTGGCCACGTGAATGAGGGATCCGGCCATCCTGTTGTTCTCTCCTCTAAGAAGAAGCTTCATGGTTCTGTAGTGAGGGTGATGTGATTACCAACCGTCAATCTGGCCAGAAATCAGGAAATTCCCTGCTGTAGCATCTTCGCAAAACCTGCATGTTATAAACTTCTTCAGGAGTCAATAAACACCAAGAGGGATATAAGGGAAAAGTCGCAGCATTTTGCCACAGGTTAACTTTTCCCTTTTTCTTGTTCCTCTGTGTCTTAGATGAAAATAGCACCTTAAAGTCTTAAGAACAGTTCTGCTGTACTGATCAGTGCTGGAGAATGATCGAACAGCCGGGCATCAAGCTTCCCAATGTAATAAATTAATCCAGACTATCAGTTTTGAATCGTTTATTTCCCCAGACAGGTTTTGCAGTATTTCTCTTCTACCATCTTAGAATTCATTTAGCAATAAAGAATCCAACATGGTCAAACCTACAATGGTCTGACCTGATCCACTTTTCTAAGATGAATTTCAGGGTATGATCATTTTGCCAGTAGCGTAGAAAGATCAAGATGATTTTAGGGGTCATAACATAGTACATGAACCTAAAGCCACTTGTTTTTTCCATTTTTTACTAAAGAGATACATGCCCTTTTTTTTTTTTTTCCCTTGGCTCTGGGTATTTTCCAGAGTGTTTCAAATTAAGTGTTGATGTATTGATATAATAAAGGTAAATCCATGTATAAGATTTAGCATAGCAAGCTGCTGCCACCAAGACAGGGTTGACCTGAGTGTGCTGTAGCCACAGAAACGCTTCTTCCAGGGGGAAGGCCTGCTATGGGTCCAGGCAGGCAGATTGTGGGCTCTGTCGCTGCTTTTCCCATCTCGGACGAGTGAGTTACTTAGCCTGCCTCAAACTCAATTTACTCACCTGTAAAGGAGAGGTAACGTCTTCCCACAGTGCTCTTCTAAAGACTAAACGAGTTAACATCTGTACGGTGCTTACCGTGGTGCCAAGCGCATAGAAACTGCTCAGGAAAGGGGAGCTATCACTTCAGTAGGATTTTCCCTCTACTATCTGCCCTTCGAGTAGGACGAGATGGAGTTGTTTCCACCTACAATGCACACTCAAGGATGCAGAGACTACGAAGTTTTGTCCTGCTCCAAGCCGCAGAGCCGGGAAGGTCACAGTGCCAGGGGACAAGCACAGGACTCATGGCTCCACCTCCTGCGCTCTTTCTACATCTCACACGTTTCTCCCCGTTAGATCCAGATAGAAGTGCTTATGTGGGGAGTGGTTGACTGACATGAGAATGTTGGATTTAATGTCCCCACGTTATGTACCGACTCTTCTGTGTGAGGATTTACGTGTGGAAAATAGTAATGAATACAAGAGGAAAAAAAAAAATGAAAGGGAAAAGAAGTCCAAGTTCCAATATTGACTCCCAGGCTTCATCATGAAGTAATCAAGTTTCCTCTGCCAAGAAAAATCCCTCTCATCCTTTAAGACTTGGCTCAAGAATGACTCTGTGAGTTCTCCCTCCGGGCTCTCCTCTGCATGCACGGGGCACCCCTTCCGACCGCTGCACCTCTGAGGTGCTTTTTGCCGACTCTTCTGGTGGGTTTATTTTGGGGGGGGCAGTCGCATGAATATTAGACATACACATTCATATTTTTGCTATATATAAAACGACCCTCCCACCTCCCCTTTCCTGACAACCTATTTTCTACCCAAATTTAACTCTCAAATACAATCTTTTTTCCTGGCCAAATGGTTCAATGAGGACAAGCGTATTAAATTAAGTTAAAAGACTTAAATGTCTACAGAGACTGGAGAAAGAGTAGAAATGGGTAAAGTGGGCCCAAGTATAGGAAACGTCAAATGGCCTTGCCTGTCTCTCATTTTTCCACTTTTGGTAGACCAAACAAAGACGGATATTTTTCTAATATGAGAGAAACTGTGCTTGATGATAAATGGTAACATTTGACTTCAGTATTTGTGTAAAAATAATAGGCGATGATGTGAACTGTGGCAAATTGGAAAGTGTATGGCCTGCTTAAGGAGACAAAAGTATTTTCTTCCATATATAACTGGTGCCTTGGGAAATTAAGGACAGTATTGATAAATATCCTCTATTTTATTTTCAAGTAAAGCTAGAAATTTTAATTTTTATATAAACCAGTTCTTACATGTTGGCCTAGACTTAATTAAAATTCTGTGCTGGCTAAGTGAGTCATAAGTGGCCCTAATTTGGCCAGCTTGCAGCCTCTGATTTTCGTAATGGGTCAAGACTAATATCAACATAAAATACCGGTTTGAGAGATTTTGAGAAGAGATTCTTGCCCTATCAACTTGGGGCTCATCTCAGAAATTCCATTACTGAACATCCTTCTTCGGAATAAAAAAGGTGTTCTCTATTCAAAACAAATATCTCCTAGAAAGTAAAACCTAGAAAGGTTATTATTAGTGATGTGAACCTTAATGTAAATGATAAAAGATCCTTTTAAACTATTGGATAGATAAGACAGGTGAAGAGGAGAAAACTGAACAGAGCATGTAAAATTTGAAGAACTAGCTACCCAGTATAGGAAAGAGCTAACAACCATGTTAGGGTCTAAAATTAAACCTCTACGTCATGATATAATTTTCAGCAGTCCTTGACCTTAAACTTACAATGATAGTTCCAGTAAGCAACCATTGTTCTTTTCAGAAATCCTGAAGCCAAAAAAAAAAAAAAAAAAAGAGCCCTGGCTGGTGTGGCTCAGAGGGTGGGAGCGTCGTCATCTGAAAAGTCACAGGTTCAATTCCAGGTCAGGGCACATATCCAGGTTGTGGGTTCAATCCAGGTTGGGTGGGGAGGGATACATACAAAAAGGCAACCAATTGATGATGTTTTGCTCTTTCTCTCTCTCTCCCCCTTCCTTTTTCACTAAAAAAAAAAAAAAAAAAAAAAAAAAAGTCCAATAAAAAACATCCTTGGGTGAGGATAAAAAAATTTTTTTAAATGGAGATGTTCTTACTTTTGATGGAATGTTCTTTTCTTTGATTTGTTCCCAGATTCCAGATGGCAAGATGTGAAGAAGTGGCAAAAATTACAGGTAGATGAAGTTCATATATGAAGCTCATACAAAAACCTATCATATACATTTCTTCTGACAGCTGAAATATTAAGTATAGAGTCCTAGTTAAAATGCATCTCATACTGTTAACTCATTAATATTGGGTTGGCTAAAAAGTTTTCTTTTTTTCCCATAAGATGGCTCTAGTAGTGCTTAGCTACCTTTAACTTCATTTGAAACAATTTTGTTAGACTGTGTTGTGACAGCTGTCACATCATCATGGATTTTTTTTTAAAAAACATCAAAATTGGTGAATTTGTGTATAGCCATTTTAATATTGAAGATGGAAGAAAATATGCAGTATTTTCAGCATATTATGCTTTATTATTTCAAGAAAGATAAAAATGTAGCTGAAGCAGAGTATGCAGAAGGTGCTGTGACTGAGCCAACGTTGTCAAAATTGGTTTGCAAAGCTTCATGTTGGAGATTTTTTGCTGGATGATGCTTCGCACTCAGGCAGACCAGTTGAAGTTTATAGTGATCAAATCGAGACATTAATTGAGACCAACCAATGTTCCAGCACGTGGAATGTAGCTGACATACTCAAAATATACAAGTCAATAAAGTTATTGGTGAAAAGGAAAAATGTGTCTTTTGTTTTATGGAAAAAAACATACTGATTTTTTGGCCAATACAATATTTTAGCAGCGATGGCGGGACTTTCCTACGAAGCCTTGAGCCCTGCAGGGACAGCATAACTTCAGGGCATTTAATTTTTCTATGGAAGGGTGGATGAGAAGCCCCAAACCAGGAATGGAGAATTGAAAAAGGTAAAAAGGACAATCCTTGTCATTGTTTTGTCTGGGGTTAATTTTGTTAGTAGATAGGACAGTGTCATGTCTTTCCTTGAAAATATGGTCCTTTCCCGGCCTACTGTAGAAGAAGAAAAATAATAAATTTCCTTGTACTCTTCTAAGTTCTCCTAGCTGGTCTAATAATCAAATTGACAGGAGACATGAATAGGAAAAAATAACCCAATTTATTATGCATGTACATATGGGGGTTCTGTAAGAATATGGGGCTGAAGACAAATCTGGTATCTGAGGCTCACATGCCATCTTGAGCTAAGAAGAAGGGGGACTGTGGCTCCACATTCTCCTGCAAACTGTTTACAGGTCACTTACTTTCCACACCTTCCTGGATGGAGTCGGCCCCCTCTCCGTTACTGGTTCATTGCACAGTACTTCGTTTCCTTCTGCACTGATCACAATCTAGTAACATTTATTAAGTCCTTTGTCTCAGACAGAAAACGTAGATTCTCCCATGCCTACGAGAGTATCTGGCTCATAAAATGCTTTCAATCAATACTTTTCAAAAAAAAAAAAAAAGAAGAAAAAAAGAAAAGGAAAGCATTCAAGGAAGATGAATTTAATTTGAGTGAACTTTTAGTGAACTTATACGTCAGGCATAAATCTCTGAGTATTTTCCTAATACTTAGCTCATGCTTGCATAGATTCAGGATACCGAAATCCTTTAAGTCCTATACGAGTGTCTAAATTTTTGTCTTTTACTGCGCACGCGCGCCAGCACACTGCGCACATGCGCAGTCCTGGCGGTGCCGGGCTGAGCTGGCAGCTCCGACTCGGGGGTGGCCCCGGGGCGTCATGGCCGAGGCCAACGGGGAAGTCGTCGCGGTGCCCCCGTCGGGGGCTGCCGGCGGCCTCAGCAATGGGGCAGGTGGGGCCTCGGCGCAGACCAGCAACCCGCTGTCGCGGAAGCTGCATAAGATTCTGGAGACGCGGCTGGACAACGACAAGGTAGCCGGGGCTGGCAGGGGCTGGGACCCCGCGGCCCGCGGGGCGGAGCCGGGCCAGGGGCGGCGTCCTTGCGGCACCGGGTCCCTCGCCCCGGGTCCCCCGCCGAGGGGACCCAGCCCCGCGCGTGAGGTTGGGGGCGGGGGAGAGCCTGGGTGTTGCTCGTATTTACAAAAAGGTTCCGGGATCAGTGGTGGAGCCCGCGTCCCTTCGGTCGTGTTCGGGGTCCGAGCGGCTGGGAGGACGGAGCCGGCGGCTGGATCAGGGGGTCAGGGCTGGGAATGATGGAGCAGCGAGGATGCGTCTGAGCTTTGCGGTTCCAAACTGTTGTGCGGGGAATAGCGTCGCTCGGGCGCCGCAAGGCACAAGTCCGTACCCGCTCCTTGCGTTTCAGAAATGAGTTTCCTGTTCAGGGATGTGGAGCGCATTCAGTATTTTGGGGGGTGTTCCATGGAAACACATGATTTGAAAATGATTTCATTGAATTTTGGGTGGAGATTTAGGAAAACATTTGAAAATTGATCCCGATCGCTTTCTTCTGTCACCCCTTGTGTAGGAGATGTTGGAAGCTCTCAAGGCCCTTTCAGCTTTTTTTGTTGAAAACAGTTTGCGGACTCGACGAAATTTACGTGGAGATATTGAACGCCGGAGTTTAGCCATCAATGAAGAATTTGTAAGCATTTTCAGGGAGGTGAAGGAAGTACGTAAACTCTTTTCATTAAGCATTTCTTGAAAATGTCCTGTATGCCTGGCTCTGTGCCAAGTATTTTTATGCATTAGGTTGACGTATTTGTTGTTCATGTACCATGTTCAGGTAGAAAATTGAACTACTTACTCCGGAAGCATCTAGGTCTGTCTTTGTATTAGTATGATTTCTAAATCTGCCACTCATCCTAGTTCTCATCCTTAGGAGGTTGTAACATTTATTCTAGGATATTCTCTTAGGAATCTTAGCTTCTTTAACAAAAATTTAAAAAAGAAAAAAAAAAACCCATTTCTCCAAATGGTTTTCCACCAGAGATATTCCCTCGTTGAATAAACCTCCTTTCGATAACCACTTCTCCATTGGCAATAATTAAGATTGGGTTACTTTAATGCATCCTCAGTTATGAAAGTTTCAGATTAATTAAGGTGAATACATCAATGTGTAAATAGTGATTCCTCGTACTTGAGTGAGCAGCCTACTCTACAGTGGGTAACAATGCTTTTTATTTTTATATTCTATTTTTTTAATGATGTAAATGTTACATCACATAGTAATATCACCTAGTTAGTATTTCTGTGTGAGTTGTATGGAAGAGTTATACATGATTTCAGTCAGTACTTAAAAACATTTTGAACAGTTTGGTAGGCTTCCATTGACTAAAGGCTAATAACTTGGAAGGTTAAAAGCGAAGCGGAGTGGTGTTCTCAAAAATAGGAGGAGGCAAAAGGGACGGGTGCATCCAGATTGTGGTCTCTAAACGCCCTCTCCCGCGGGGAAGGTCTCTGTGGCTGTTGGGAAGGTGTCAGACAGGCTGGAGCCACCCGGAGAGGCTTCTGCTGGCCAAGGGTCGGACGGCTGGAGCATCAGGCAGAAGAGCTCAGCAAACTGAGACACAGGGAACCTGTTTAAGTCCGCGAATTCACAGTGATATGGAAAACCAAACAGAACCCTTCTTAGGTGTCTTTGGTAGATGGAAGGGAGCGAACTTATGTTGAAAACTGTGAAATAAAAGGAACGTTTATCCTGACTTTTGTACCAACTCTGTACAGTTGTTGAGGGCAAGCTTCCCGTTCTAGACATTTTCCATCTAAGAGGGGAAGAAGTGGTAGAATTAGGTTAGACGTTGCAGCCACCCTTTGTCAGCCGTGGCGCGGCTGACATTGTTGGGGACCGTCCTCTGCGCGGTAGGATGGTTAGCGGGGTCACTGGCCTGTACCTGCCAGACACCAGTGGCACCACCTTTCCCCTAGTTATTTCAATCAAAATGTCTCCAGGCAATGCCAGATGCCCCCCTGAGGGACGAAACTGCCCCGTTGAGGATGACCTCTGATCTAGCCTTTAGTCACCACCGGCTGCTAACCTCCCAAAAAGAGGTTACAGTCGCGCTCATACATGTGACTGTTAATAATGGTACACAACACCAGAATTCATACCAGAAAATTGAACCAGATATAATCAAGTTTCTCTATCTAACTGCCAGTTTATAGGCAATATGGGGGCAGAGGGGTATGTTAACACCTTGAAGATTCATTCAGCAAAGTCTGCAATGTTGGGAGCTGTATGGGCAAATGAGCTGGTTTCTTCACAAATAAATTGTAAAAAAGAAAAAGAACTAGGGAGGAGTGGGAATATATATATATTAAGAAATGAGAGAAATATTCAGTTAATACTATTTATGAATCTTCTTTGGTTCCTGATTTGAACAAATTGACTTCGAAAACAGTTGAGGCAATGGGGGAAATTTGAACACTGATGAGACATTTGTTATTAGGAAAATATTGTTAGATTTTTAGATGTGAAAATGGCATTGTGTGTTTCCTTTTGGTTGTCTCAGAAGTACACACAGATATGTTTATGGATGAAATTATGTGCTCTCTGGAATTCAGAACAATTCAGTCTGTAGGCGAAGGAGAGGCAGATGGGAGGTAGGAAGACCGTGGGTAGAGAGGAAACGAAGGTGGTCACGAGTTGGTCATTGTTGAAATCAGGTGATACGTGCATGGCCATTCATATTATCTTAACTTTTGGATGTTTTTGAAAATAATCTTAATGGAAATACAATGCCGTATACATTGAGGGTATAAATGATAGGGCTTAGTGACCAGTTAAACTCATGTGCATTTGAAGGGGCTGGAGGTGGAGATAGAGCAATTTACTTATGAGCCTGTCACCCAGAAACAACTGTTGGTAGTGTTTCATTGTATCGCCTCTTCTGTGTTCTTTTGTGCGTGTATATATGTGTGTGTGTGTGTATGTTTTTTTAATAAAAAATGGGGAGGCATTATGTATTGTTTCATAACACATTTTTACCTTATATAGACATCTTTCTATGTCAGTAAATACACACATGCGCGTGTACACACAATCAGTGTTAATGTAGGCACGGATTTCTGTTGTGTGGTTGGGAATGTTTCACATTTTCCATTTGTTTTAGGCCACTCTGTTGATCATACTCTGACATATATTGTTGCGCATTTATCTGATTAATTCCTTCAGATAAAGTCTTACAATTTCTGAATGAAGAGGTATTAAAATTTTTGAAGCATTTGCCATTTTTTATTAAAAATAAATTTTTGTTGCACCCTCTACAAAGGATATCCTAGTCTTTTTTTAATATCTTTTCACACTAGATACTCCTTTTTTTAAAATTAATTTCCAGTCTTAAATATGACATCTTTTGTCATGCGTTGGCAAAAAAAGTTCATGGGTGGAAGATCAGGACTTGGCTAACAGGAGAGAAATTTCTTTAACAATGCATTTAATGATGTTACTTTTCTCCTTTTTAGGAACTTGAAAGCATAAATGAGGACGTCCAGGCAATGAGCACCTGTTGTCACGATATGACAAGCCGCCTGCAGGTACTGTATGGCGGCTCGATGTCAGCGGCCTTCGTGGCACAGAAAAACTTTCAAAAATTGTGAGATAGGTTTACAAAATGTATGGTTATCCACTACACAGTGCTCTGCAGGAAGTTAGAATATAGATATTATGCTTTTTTCTTAAAGCTTTACATGCTTTGTGTTTCTTTGGGTGATGGCTTGCTAATATTGTTAACTCCAGAAGCCTTTGTATTTTGATCTCGCTGGTCGAGAGCTCACTGTGTAGAATGTTGATAAACCTTTCCTATAAATATCCCGCAAGTCCAGCAGAAATGAACTGAGGAAATATATTTTAAAACATTGTACACGGCAAGATAAGGAGTGGAGGTGGATCTCGGAAGCAGAATGACATTAGGAAGGATAAGCACTTGAAGAAGTTATGGAGCTGAACGGTAACGATTGTAGAAGGAGACCATCAGAGCTGCCGTGTTTGGCTCCATTCATCAGAAGTTCATGAGCTGCTGAATGATCTCAGTTCGACTCTACTCTCTTAAAACTATAGGCGATTTGCTGGGCACTTAATTTGGTTGCAAGGAACTCAGACTCAAAATGGCTTCCCTAGACATGGGGGCGGGGCCTGTGATTTTCGGCTGCGCGGTGGATCGATCGGAGAGGCAGACCGTTTCTTTGACAAATCTGGGGGAGCCCCCTGAGAGCCCAGAACTTGGTGGTGGTGGCTGGCGGGGTGGGGGTGGGGGGTGTTTCTAGATCTATTTCAGTTACGACTCGGGCGTAGAACCGTTTGAGCTTGGAGTGCGATCTCATCTGCTGTCAGTCTGAGCTGCATGAAGTATTAGTATTTGCTTTTTGATGTGTAATAAAATCGAACCGCACTGATAGGAGGTATGTCCATCACTTTAGGCAGCGAAGGAGCAGACTCAAGATCTAATAGTGAAAACCACCAAGCTTCAAGCAGAAAGGTAAGTTTTTCCTTTCCTTTGTGTCGTGAGTCTTTGTTTCTTTGAAGTTTAAATGAAAGAAAATGATAGATAAAACCATATCAAAGTTAAAACAAAATAATAAAATACCTGATTCAAAATTGATACAGCATATAAGGTTCTGAGCTATAGTCCAAGTGTAAAATAAATGTAGAACAGTAGCTTAGGAGCATTGAATTTGATATTGAGGTTAACGGGTTGTTCCTTTTTTGGAGGTGACAGTGTGTTTATTTTTTGCTGTTAAATTAAAAAATGATTGCCTTTAAAAATATAGGTATATTTAGATTTTTAATTTTTTTATAATCACTGTCTCTTATATTTTTTATATTTAATTTTCTCTGGTATAGTCAGGAGTTAATTGTATCAATTCTTCTTGGAGTAGTTTACCACTAGGCACGCTTCTGGTCCCGATGTTCGTTCTGCAGCTCAGGCCAACGCCGAGCGTTGAAGGCAGGACGTCAGGACCGGCCTCGTCCCGTTGCCGTTCTGGGTGTGTCACGTTCTGGGTGTGGCACGCAGAGCAGTGCGGGGCACTGGGGCACTGGGACAGCGAGCCTCTGAGTGCGAGAGAGAAGGGGGTCAGGGATAAGACTGGGAGAAGGCAACCACGGCGACGGCCACGTGTGCTTAAAACAGGGACACTTGGGCAACTGTAATTGAAAAATTAAAAAAAATGATAAAAAATTTTAAAGGGCCCTTCTGGTTTTAATACGATTAAGCGTTGCCAAAAATGAACTGCACCTAGAAGAGCATCATTTGTACTTTGAAATTTTGCCCCTTTTTTAAATGTTAAAAAATGTTTCAATTACAGTTGACATACACTATTATATTAGTTTCAGGTGTCCACCCAAGTGATTATTAGACACCGTGCAACTTACAAAGCAATTATGCCAATGAAATCGCGCACCTGACAGCACAGAGTTACTGGAATATTACTGACTGTTTCCTCGGCTGTCCTTTCCATCCCCGTGACTGTTCTGTTCGTACCAATTTGTGCTCCTTCATCCCCTCGCCTCTTTCCCCCGCCCCCCCAGCCCCCTCCCACCTGGCAACCGTCAAAACGTTCTCTGTATCCAGGCATCTGTTTCTGTTCTGCTTGTTCATTATTTTGTTTTTTAGGTTCAATTGTTGATGGGTTTGTATTTATTGCCATTTTATAGATTTTTTTTTTTTAATCTTTTTTTCTCCTTCTCCATACGATACTGGTTTGGCGGTGATGAGCTCGTTTAGCTGTGTCTTGCCTGGGAAGCTCTTCACCTGTCACCGTCCGCTGGGCCGTCACTCATACTCTGTTCCCAGCCAGCCTCCAGCCCCAGTCCCACTGCCTTGCCTGCCCTGTCCGTGGTCATTGAGTTGCCACCATCCTGTGACTCTTTAACATGAGCTTCCGGGAACATGCTGCTGAGGCCTGGGGGTGGGGGGAGCCCTCTGGTTCCCTGCGAGCATTTCTGGAATTGGTTTCCCTTTGCCTAGTCTTTTTCCTGTCTCGGAGGGGCTTCTGGAACTGGACGCCGCATGTCGGTCTTGGCATGCATGGGGGGCTGCTGGCTGGGCTGGGACAAAGGCCCCTGACCCCTGGGACCCGGCCTCTCCGCAGCCCCTCGCCTGCCCTCTGCCCTTTAAGCTTGATGCCTGGTTGGCAATGTGCCCCCTGGATGCACTTGGATTTGCTCTTATTCCTTATTTATTTGACAAAAATCCAGTTAGTATATTCATGTGAAATAAAGAAATTTACAAAGGAGCCCTGGCTGGCGTGGCGCAAGTGGATTGGGCGACGGCCTGTGAATGGAAAGGTCTCTGGTTCGATTCCCAGTCAGGGCACAGGCCTGGGTTGCAGGCCAGGCCCCATTTGGGGGCGTGCGAGAGGCAACTAACTGATGTTTCTCTTGCACATCAGTGTTTCTCTTCCTCTCTTTCTTTCTCCTTTCCCCTCTCACTGGAAACAACATTTAAAAAGTAATAGTATTAACAAAACCTGCGAAGGTAAATTTTCGTAATCAGTAATATGATGATTAATGACAAATGCCATTTAAATCTATAGATTTAATGAGGTGGTTTAATGTTACCATTGATATACACAGAACGTTACTGCCACCTGGAGGAATTTTACTTTTAACTTTTTATATTACTCAGCAGGGGTGTGTGACTTAGTGAATTTAAAACCTCCCAACCCAAGACTGCAAACAAAACAAAAATAACAGATACATTGTATTGTCTCCACTAAGAATGTTAGTACTTAATTCCCTTTGTTCAGCTTCTTTTGGGCATTATCAGACTGTAGAACATTGCTGCCTTGTGAACTCTGCCAGGGAAACACTTGCAATTTTATCTGTGTGTCTGCAAATCCGTGCTGGCTGCTAGGTGTGGTGGGGTCTGCGCAGGCAGTGCACACCCTTCCTGCCTGTCGCTTGTCAGAGGGTCCCCTGCTGAGCCGTGGGCCCTCCCTGCAGGCTGCACTCTAGGCTGGCATGTGCCTCTTTCTAATGTTTACCTCGTTCCTCTAGGTTGCATTCAATTAATGTATTTTAAAAGACTTCTCTATTACTATAGTACATAGAAAAAGCTGGGAAGACAAAAGGGGAGAAGTGACTTTATAGATTTAGGAGGAGTTAGCACATGAGTTCTTCTTGCCTTCTCTCTCTCATCTAAAATAAAAACAAAACAAAACACAATGGACCTGCTATTTGGAGGTTGTGTACTTCATGTGAAAACTTCAAAGGCTTAGGAAATTTTAGTGTCTGAGAAGAAAATAGCTGAAAATGGGCATATTTTTCTCCAGTAAGATAGCCTTATTATCACAAGGTGAACTCTGCAGGGACCTGTAAGTGGCTGAGAACTTGTAATGTAGGGACCATTTGTGAACTGTCGTCTTCTTACTCATAATCGTTAACTCCTCTCAGTGTGTGCGTGTCTGAGGTGGAACATACCAGCTGATTTTACCACCTGCCTACCCGATGAGCTTCCAGTGCTGGAAGCAGAAATGAGATTCTCGAAGATGTTGAGAATCTTTTGCACCTTCATTTTAAAGTGAGGATGTCAGAGACATCATTGTTTTCGAGCTATGCAGGTGCACAGTGTGCGTGATTTTTACTGTTTGTTTTCTGTTATTTTTATAGTCAAAGGTTAGAAATAAGAGCACAAGTGGCTGACGCTTTCTTATCCAAGTTCCAACTCACTTCTGAGGAAATGAGTCTTCTCCGAGGCGTCAGAGAAGGACCTATCACTGAGGTACCTTACTTTTGTTACAATCATTTGAAGTGTAGCAGTTATGGATGCTAGAGGGAAAAGGTTAAGGCTTTATTTTACCGTTTAAAAAAAATGAAAATATTTTTAAGTTTGGAAATTGAGATGCATATTTTAAATTATTTTAATTTGTTTTATTGTTTTCAAAGCAGTACGTGTATTTTTTAAAACGAGGCCGGAGTACAAGGCGTGTAAAGAAAACCCACATTGCCTCTTCCACTCCTGCCATCTCTAAGTCCTTCGTCAGCCGTTTTCAACCCTGTTACTTGCCTCTATTGTAAATTCTGTTTTCTAGCTCTGTAGTTAAAAAGAGTACGCTTTTCTTGTAGTGGGAATGGAAAAGGCAGTAAGTTGCCCAAGCAAACGCGTTTAAAGGTTACTGTTAGTTATTTGTACTAAAGTTAGTGCTTTTCTCCCCTTGGTATCCTGGGGACAGGGGCTATGTAGGATAGTAAATCAATTATCAGAATAAACTATGTGTTCTTCGTTAACTACTTTCTGTTGGTTTCCTGTGATGGATTAGGAGGGTTCAGCCCCCCACCAGCCCCCTGCTCCACAGACACGGTCTCTTTCCTTCCTGCATCGCTGTCCAGTGACTTGGCCTTTTCTGTGTTCAGGACGATGACATTTCAGTGATTCCATGTCCTTCATTTTACAACTTTCTGTCTCTCCTTGAATTAAAAATCCCTTATTTTTTCATCTGACTAATCTTTTAACCTACGCCATCCTCTCCAAACGGACACAGAACTAGAAACAGGGAACTAAGAAGCAGGGAAACGTTTTCCGTGTCTATTTTTTACTTAAAGACGTTCAGTTTGCCCAGGAAGCAGTCTTGCACGCTCCTGACCGCGAGGAGCGCTCAGCCCCCAGCCGCGGCCGTCGCTCCGGGTCTGAGGCAGGGAGAGTTCTGGAAGTGGCTCTTGACGGCTGTCACTGTGACCCCGCCGTCTAGGCTGAGTGTGACCGTCACCTGGTCACCTGCGTGTTGGGAGGGAGGGAGGGGCGGGACTGGTAGGGGCCTGCCTTACTCAACAGTATTTGCTGCCCTTGTCGTTTGAGGAACTTCACACACTTCAAATAATTGACCTCTCGCCTTTTCTCCACTTGGTAGAAATAATAAACAGTATCAGAGGGGCTGTCTTTTATTTACATTTTATTCATCAAAGAAAAATAGCACATTCATTATTTTTAGGTTTAGAACACTATTTGGCTCTCTGGAAACTAAGGCTCCAATTACGTTTTTCTAAAATAAAAGTATCCTGGAGTTCAGCATCCGTCAGCTCTTAGGTATTTAACGAGCATCTTTTATGCGTGCAACTTTGCAGTCTACCCTTGGATATGAGGGCAAGAACAGGTGTATAAAAGATCACCTTTATTGATGAGAAAGTCTTGCTTAATTAAGTCATAAGATGTGTAATAGATAGCATATTTTTCTTTATGTAGTAATCTTTAGATTTGCATTTCTCTTACACTAGACTATGCACTTCCTAAGGACAGGGATTTTTTTAAATTAAATTTTATATCCCTGGCAGCTAGCACACAATCTGGCATATCATAGGCATTGAATTAACATCTGTTTTAAAATTTAAATCAATATATTATACCTTATATAAACACTTAGAGAAAGTTGAGAACAGTATAGAAAGGAGTAGAGTAGGTGAAAGGATGTTTGTCCTTTGACCTGATATTTGATATTAGAATAATGTGATTTTACTTGAAAACATGGATATTTTAAAGTTGCATTCTTAATTTTAAAGGATTTTTTCAAGGCTTTGGGAAGAGTAAAACAGATTCATAATGATGTCAAAGTTCTCCTGCGTACGAACCAACAAACAGCAGGGTGAGTAACCGTTTCAGTTTGTAATTGCCTTGCCTCTTATATCTCCAAAGTTTAAAAACATTTAGTTTCTTTTTGAAAAAGTTTAATCTTCCTGTATCTTCGGATGAGGAGGGAGCTGTAGCCTGATGTGCTTAGAGTAAAACAGCAGTTGGGTTAGTGACAGTGATAAAATTTGACATTTGTTTAATTATAAAAAATTGAAAAATTATTTTATAAAGTGATAGAAAACTAACATGATGGAACCAAATCCTTCCGTAATTAACAAAATAATTAGGCTCTTGGATGTAGGCTGTTGGCTAAAAGTTTAAATTATAATAAATTTTTATTTATTTATTGTTTAGTTTAGAAATTATGGAACAGATGGCCTTGCTTCAAGAAACAGCTTATGAAAGACTTTATCGATGGGCTCAAAGTGAGTGATGTCTTTCCTGTGGTCTGAATTTGGGAATGTCGGTGTCAGAATTTTTTTTTAATCTTACTTGGTCTTTATTTCATATAATATTTTGATTTTAGTTATCAAAAAGTATTTTTAGCCCTGACTGGCGTGGCTCAGTGGATTGAGTGCCGGCCTATGAACCCAAAGGTCACTGGTTCGATTCCTTGTCAGGGCACATGCCTGGGCTTGGGCCAGGTCCCCATTTGGGGTTGTGCAGGAGGCAGCCGATAGATTTATCTCTTGCACATCCACATTTTTCTCCCTCTCTTTCCCCCTTCCTTCCCTTCTCTCTAAAAATAAATAAATAAAACATTTTCTAAAAAAATATTTTTAAAAAGAGAAACAAATTTTGCATTTGAACATACCATCTTTATATTTGTATTATGAACATCTAATACCAGTCAAGCGATCTGTTGATTAAGGATGGAAATTTTTTAAAAAGGCAATATTTCTACATCATTTTATCTAGATTAGACTATTTTAAAGCTGATTAGACATCTCTTGTTATCTACATAAATTTATTGTAAATGGTGAAATAACTTTTTATTTTTACTGTTACAAATTGCCATAAGCTTAATGGTGTAAGACAACACAGACTTACTCTCTTGTAGTTCTGCGGGTCAGAATTCAGATGGGATTCTCACCCCACTAAAACCGAAGTGTGGGCACAGCCCCCCCATTTCTGGAGGCGCTGAGGAGTCATGTGTTTCCTCATTCGCTCGGTGTGTCGGGCTCAGTCAGCCCCTCGAGCCTGCGGTCCCTCAGTCTGAGCATCCTTGCGGGCTGTGGCTGAGGGCTTGCGCCAGGGTTTAGAGGCTGCCTGCATTCCTTGGCTCGTGGCCTCTTCCTCCATCTTTAAAGTCAGCACTGGAGGATGGAGCCACTCTCTCGCCTTCAGTCTCTCCTGACTCTTCTCCCATCTACATCTCTGACCCACTCCTCTGCCAGCCTCTTCCACTTGTAAGTCCTGTGCAATGACTACGGACCCACTTAGGTAATCTGGGAAAATTGCCCTATTGTCTATCACCTTAATTCCATTTGCAAAGTATCTTTGCCCTGTAAGGTGGCCTCCGGGGACTAAGGGCCTTTGGAGGGCCGTTATGTTGCCTCCCACATGTGATTTATTTGCTTTAGTCTTATTTCAGTAAGTTCACAAAATTGCCTATTAAAACCAGTGAAGGTGGTTGGGACAGCAGGAATGAACAGGAGCACAGATATTTTAATAGGTGTCACCAACTGACTTGGGAGGAGGTGGGATTAAGTCCAGTTAGCCAGTAACCCCTGTACCATCCTGTGAAAGCCTGTTACCTGGTTCGGATGATTTACCCTTTACCTCCAGAGTGTGTTCCTTTCTCTACCTCCCTTTCGTTTGCACTGTTTACCCCTGTTCGGAACGTTGCCTCTTTCTCTGTTCATATAAAAGTCCTGCCTCAGTCTTCAAAGCTGAGCTGGGCTCTGCGACATTGTATCCCCGTAACTTTCATGGAATCACAGCGACTTTTCCCCATCTCCAAACACTAACTGTTGGAAACATTTATTTGGCATTCAATAATTCCTACTCTATTCTTGCCCTTGGTATATGTATGTCTGCTCTCCAGTTAGATTTCTTTCTCAAAGGCACAGCGTTGCCTCAGATTTCTTTGCGCTCCCACGACATCTAAGGCAGTGGTTCCAAACGGTGGGCCTCTGACGCCTAGACCTGTACGGCGTCTCCATTTTCATGTGTGCATCCCTGTGAGAACATGTAAGCGTGCTGAGAATATAGCACTAGTGCGAGGTCCTCGCATACCAAAGGCTGAGAGTTCTTGAACAAGTATGAAGTTCTTGGAACATAGTGGACTCTTTAATAAGTATAGTAAAATAAAGAAAAACTGGTGTAGGGGTTTTTAAAAGCTTAAAATCCAGACTTTTAAAATTATAACCTTACTGCTACCTGTGAGTTATCCATATAGACCTTTTCAGCATAGCGCGTACAGATCTCTCCCCGGGGGAGGAACTGGCAATACATTTTTCGCCCTCCCCGTCCCACACGTCCCCGCGTGTCCCCGTGTGCGTGGCAGTACGCAGGGCTGATGGTGTTAATTACCTTGCAGGCGAGTGCCGAGCGCTGACGCAAGAGTCGTGCGACGTGTCTCCCGCCCTGACCCAGGCGATGGAAGCCCTGCAGGACAGGCCTGTCTTATACAAGTTAGTGCCTTTTCCCAACGAGAAGAGACGAGCCCGACTTTCACTCTGATAGTTTACGTTGACTTTCGGCATTATTAAATACAGTGGTGGCGTGAGTGATATTTGTAATTACTTACAATGATATTTCATCGCGTGTCGTGTGTGTGTATCAACGCTAGCGTCCATTTATTGGCCTGTGATGTGCTACGGGACGCAGTACAGAGGGGAGACCAGGGTGTCCCCGCATGTGGATGACCCCTCACACGGAGGCAGAGATTGACGGGCTTTCCCGCATGTGCCATCTCATTAGCTACCTCGGATTGTGAGTAAAACTCCTGAAGGGTCCCTACCGTGGAGAGATTGAGGTCAAACAGAGCCCTGAGAGATGAGAAAATTATCAATTGGATTAATAGGATTCTGGGAAAGAATGGGGTCAGGTCTCTGACCCCGGAAGGTATTGTCGCCAAGGGCTGTGGGATGGTGCTTTGAACAGGAACCTACGCATGGTTAGCTTGTTCACATGTTTTTTCTTATTCTGCATTTTAATTTTATTATTTTACTTCTCATGTAAAATAAAAGGAAGTATTTTTTTATTTTTAATGCCTTGAGGAATATGAAAATAGGGAGACCAAGGGGGGACTTATGACTCAGGAAACAGAAGGCGGGGGACCGCTACACGGTCCCTGAACCCTGCTCGGAGTCATGCCGTAAAGAGGCTCGAAATAGTTTTAGATTTTCTCCTTACTCTGCGTTCTGAGTGGAACACGACTGTGCTGGTGATAAGGTTCTAGAACACAAACGCTGGGACAGGCGTGTAAAAAGAACAGTCCAGTGCTTTTTACTGAGTACCTGAGTCTGTGTTAGGCAGAGCTATAAGCGCTAGGGACACAGCATCAGGTAAAACACTGCCCTCAAGTTGCCTTATTTTACGAAACCAGATAGAAGCACATCCACGTCAGGGAACGCACTCACCGCTGTTCTGGGGGTCGCGTCTCAGGTGCCTCGGGGCTCAGCATTCCGCGGGGGGCGGGGGGGGGCGGACGATAGGGAGGGTTTCCTCTGGGGAGCAGGTCTCCGTGGGTTCTGAAGGCTGACTGGGCTTTTCCCGGGAGGAGAGGGAGGTGGCAGCTTCCTGCGCCGCCGGGGGAACCTGAGATGTGGGCCGAGGAAGAACGTGCGGCTTGGAGCAGGGGTCGCGTGCGTTGGCGCCGGCCCCGGGGCCGGTGGTGAGAGCCAGGTCGTAAGGGCTGGAGGTGCGGTGCACGGGCCTGCCGTCCGCGGACAGCCACTGGGGGCCGCCGGCTCTGCAGCCTGCGTCTGCTTTGGGATTTCTTTCCCAGCATTTTCCCTGTAAGACACCGGTGTTCGATTATGGGTCACTTAGTACTAAAACGTTTGGTGATTGATTTTAATAAGTGTGGCATTGTCCACAGATTCATATTTGTTCACAAGGTTAATCTTTTTTTAAAGAAAATGCCTTTGCGTGTTTTGGACATTGGAAAAGGTCAGCTGGCTTCTACCGTGTGAATACATTTTCACTGCATTTTGATCTGGGAGCAGCACTTGGGACGGAGCAGCCCTGCCCCGAGGCCTAGCGTGGGGGCCCGGAGTTGGCGCCACGGCGCCTTGGGGAGCCTCTGCTTCCGTGGCTGTAAAACGAGGATAAAAACAGGGCCCATCCTACAGGGTCCTTGAGAAAATCAAATCAGGTTTTCCACATGAGGTGTTCCGCCTAATGCTTCGCTCATCACTACATACCAGCCATTATTTCTGTTTTGAAAAGAGGTAACCTGGAAAGTTGTCACCTGAGAAATGGCGCAGTTAGGGTCCCCACGACAGCCAGGCAGGCAAAGAGGAGGACTGTGACCGGAGGGGGCAGGATCGGCCTCCGAAGGGCACGTGCCGGGGCGGGCGCAGGGGCGTGGGCGCGCGAAGGCCAGCGGCAAAGGGCGCTCCTAAGGCCAGTCGGTTACCAGGAGGCGAATGCTGAAGAAGAGAAAATTGGCCTTTGGTGAAGTAGTCCCGTATTTTCGAAGTGGCAGTAGATTCTTTAAATTTAGCAAAACGTAGTGTATCATATTAACCACCAGATGGCACTGTATGAACTTTGTTTAATATGCAGTCGCTTCACTCTTCACTATTGTGTCTCAGATGCGTAGGTATCGTGTATAAGGAAAATGTCAATTATTGAAGTCCTTGGGGAAGGTGGCTGTACTCAGTTTTTGTTAGCATGTAACTGGAATGCCAGTGCATTATTAACTTTTGCTAAGTCAAGTGTAGAAATTTCTTTACAAAGAAATTTATTATACATGGAAATTAAAAACATTGATGTCTTCTTTCCTTTGGTAAACCTTCAGAATATAAATTATTAAAGAATGTAATAGATACAATACTGCCCTTCTTACAGAGGCTTTTTCACTGTCCTTTTATTGTTTTGATGAAACTTCTTTTGTCTTTTAATTTGCTTTTTGACCACAAGTTTCCTTCCTTCCTTCTTTCTTTTCACAAGAGCTATATATAATAAAAAAATGAGGGTTTTTGATTTTAATTTAAGTAGAGGCATTTTAGAATATTCACATAATTTTACTTCACCTTTGTAAATGTAGCATTTTGGATTTTTGACCTTTGTTGGAAAAGAATCTGGTCTTGGTCAAAAAGTTTTCTCACGTCTCTGGAAAGAGGTGTTTCATGTCTACAGACATCGTTGAATGTTGATCGTAGCTCGTATTGTTCTTGCTTCAAATTATATCTGTTGTGTAGTAAGATCGATGTTAATATTCATGTGTATTGTTGTTTTATACCATTATACAGATTAGATTCCACTGTTTGTCAGGTTTGATACCCCTCCCCCCGCCCCCTGTAAAATGCCAGTGGTTTCTCGTGTAACTTTGGTCACAATGAACAGCCCTAGAAACAGAAGTTACATTGTTCCTGTTTATTTTTGTCTGTTGGGCCCTGCCAGCGAGGATTAGTTTTCTATATTTAAAAAGCTGGAAGTTTGTGAATTTTGATCTGTGATAAGTAGTCATTGGATCAAAGTCATTCTTAGAATTGGTGATTGTTTAAAGGAATGCGGTTTTCACCCTAAAACATTCCGAATTTAAGAACATGAGGGAGGAAATTGAAGTGAGCATTTTGGTTATAATTTGTTTTAAAAAGTAGCGCAAGGCATCTGTGCAGTTTAAGAAAACTCATCTTGACATGGTCTTCGCGTTGACCTGTGGCTGGGGCGTCACTGCGGGGAATCGCAGGGGCCCCCCCATTTACCGGGAGACACACTCAGAGAGGCGGGGGCTGGGGGCGGCTGAACGGGCCTGTTGAAAGGCTCGGATTCCTAAACACTTGCAGTGACCGACTGCTTTGCTATACTTTCCCTTTTATTTAAAAATATTCTCTATGCCAGCTTGTGTTATAAAAAAATGCATTTCATTCAATCAGTAGCATAATAAAGAACGCGGTGTAGCTGAAGAAATTAACTTTTTGGAAACCTTTGAGAAATTCTGGTAACTCTAGTGATAAAATAATTCTTAATATTTAGTCTATCAGAATACTGTTTAGGGAATTATAAGTTACTGGGTCTAGAATCTGCTGCCATTGGACTGTGAAAAAAAATTTGTGTTTCCCTGAGTACTTCTAAAATAGAGAGAACTTTAAATTGGGTGATGGTTTCAAGGAATGGGGGAAACAAGGGGTGATTTTAGTCAAAGGAGTGGGCGCCCGGGGCCACTCCAGGCCATCCTAGAATTTTACCCCAGATTGTTTGATATCCCAGTTTAAAGTTTCCCTTCTCTTAAAATTCCCTCACCTTAGAAAGTGCCCACTCCCAGCCCTTTTAAAATACAATTGATGCTGTGTAAACATACGTAAAAGAGAGTTCTTTGCTTTGTACGCCTAGGTGGTCAGTTAACTTAAGAATCATACCTAACATGGGAGTCAAAGTAAGCAACTTTTGGCGGTAAACTGTGATAGTAGGTGTGGAGGAGAGGTTTTCAAGGTAGAAGGAAAGGCTGGTTTTTGGGGTGTGGAGCTGTACTTATGGGCCCTGAGGACAGGCGAGCAGGCCCATGTGAGGGTGGAGCATCGTGCCTGGACCCTGGGACCTGGGCACCCGGCAGTTCCCCCTCCGCCCCGGCTGCTGCTTTTGCCAAATACCACGAGTTTTTTACCTGTTGTTTTATTGGGCTGCCCCTGTGGCGGATCCCAGGTCCCAGCATTCTTTCCTAAGGGAGTAAAAATGTGCCTGGAGATCGCGTCTTCATTGTGACCAGTTATTTCCTATCTTTTGTTGTTGTTTACAAACCGTGTTGCCTGAGAGAGTTGCAGGCAGAAGCGTTAGGTGTCCCGCTTATCTTAGAAATTTCATGACTCGTTTGATACAGCCGTTGGGAAGAAAACCAGCCCTTCTTCACGGAACCCGTGTCTCCTAGGTACACCTTGGATGAATTCGGAACGGCCAGGAGGAGCACGGTTGTCCGTGGGTTTATCGACGCTCTCACGAGAGGGGGCCCGGGAGGCACCCCTAGGCCCATTGAGATGCACTCCCATGACCCTTTGAGGTATGGTCGTCAGACAGCGTTGGCGTGCTTGGTGCTTTCCTGGAGGAGATGCTTGCTAATGCACGTTTTTCTCATTAGATATGTAGGAGACATGTTGGCCTGGCTCCATCAAGCCACTGCTTCTGAGAAAGAACACCTGGAAGCTCTCTTGCGGCATGTGACCGCACAAGGTAAGGCGGGTCCCCCAGGTGCTGCTGCCCCTGCCCTAGCCCAGGCAGGAGCACCGGACGTCCCTGCTGCCGTCCTTCCCTGCTGCTTCCCGGAGGCGACCGTTCCACATCTGCGAGGCTCAGTGAGCGCCTGCTTGGTCTCCTCTTCCAGGTGCCCCTGTTTCTGCCAGTAAACGGCCCTGCACCCCTTTCCGCCTGTCCCACAGCTGCTCACAAGCGACAGTGGCCCCTCGTTACCTTGCACGTCGAGCCCGGGCTCCTCGGCGGCGTGTGCGGGGCGCTGCCTTGGCATGGGCAGTGGCTGAGGCCCTCCCTGTCCTCACCTTAAAGGTGTCTTCGCCCCAGAGGGGGTGGCGTCTTCGTTGTAGCCGCTGGGAGGCGGACTGAGCGACTGCGTGCGGCCATTGGCTGCCCGCACTGCCCACCCTCCTGTTCATTCTCACGTGACAGTTTTAAAGGTTTTCTGTTTTTTTTTAATGAATAATTACCTATTTTAGCTTTCATGTCAAGGAAGAAAAATGACTTCTTCTTTTGGTTGCCTGTGCTTCTGTTCACAGAATTTCAGATCTGTTGTGACTGCCTTGAGTGTGGTTGAAGGAGGTGGCTGATGGGGAGTTACCATGTCCTGGGGCTTCTTTGGTTTTCTTTTTTAAAAAAGATTTTATTTATTTATTGTTAGAGAGGAAGGGAGGGAGAAAGAGAGGGAGGGAAACATTAATGTGTGGTTGCCTCTCGTGTGCCCTCAACTGGGGACCTGGCCCAAAACCAGGCATGTGCCCTGCCTGGGAATCGAACTGGCGACCTTTTGGTTCAGGGTACGATGCCCATCCCACTGGGCCACACCAGCCAGGGCAAGATGTTCTGGTTTTGATAGGAAGTGAAAAGGAGTATTGTGACTGGCGTCCCCTCTGCTTTCGCAGAGCGTGGCTCCACGTCATCCTGGGTCAGCGCATGACCCGCAGGAGGGGCTGGTGGCGAGGCTTGACCTCTTCATCGTTCAGCCGTTGGTGCTGAGATCAGACCCGCAGCCTCCCTGCTAGAGTGGCACAGCGTCTGTGCTCTCTAAAGTTGTTTCATGTGATCCTAACTACCTAGTTGAAGAGAACGTATTGCTTAAAAGATGTTTCAGTGAAATTAATGTGAGAGGCAGCATTAAGAGGTAGGAAGAGAACAGACTGTGGAGTTACACGAAATAGGTTGTTCTGTGGGAATGGCTTAATTCATCCTAAGACTTGGCTTTACCATCTGTAAAAATGAAGTTGGTTGGGCTATGGCTGGGTAGTTCGTGGGTTACAGCGTTGCTTTCCCCTGCACCAACCCCCCAGTCCCCACAATACACCAAGTTTGCAGGTTTGATCCCTGGTCAGGGCACGTACGCGAATCCACCAGTGAATGCATAATTAAGTGGTGCAACAAATTGATGTTTCTCTCTCTGTCTCTCTCTGTTCCCTTCATCTCTCTCTCTAAAAATCAATTAAAAAAAAATGAAGGTGGTTATAAGCAGTAAATGTCAAGTGCTGAGTGCAGAGCTTGATAAACAGTAGTCCTTTAGTAAATGTGAGCTTTTCCATTAGCTCGCAAGGTGTGGTTTTCATCTTTCTACCCTCAGGTTTTGTGTCCTTCCTCACTGCCTGGAATAAGATGTTTGTAGAACAAATGCTAACACATCTTCGCATCTCTTCCCTCAATTAATACTATTTTACAGTCTGCTTTTCCTGTGACTCATATATTTACTTTTTCACACAGAAATAATGTTCACTTTATTAATCAACAGTTAAGTAAGTTAACATGGCTCTAAACTCAGATATTAACATAATTAGTAATGCTCTAAGAGATACTGAACTTATAAATATGAATAATGTCATTTTAAATGTTTGTTGTTGGTGCCAGTATTCATATGCCTTATTGTTTGTTAGTTTTTTTAAGTGTATGTGAAGCAAAGTGTAATATGGCGAAAATTTTTCAGTAATGTTATAATTAATTCTAGGTGTTGAAGAAAACATTCAAGAAGTTGTTGGGCATATCACTGAGGGTGTGTGCAGGCCTCTAAAGGTAAAATATTTTGCTTTTATATATGTTATATGGTATCTGGTTAAATTATTGCCTTATTATGAGTTTAAATACACTGATAACAGCTTGAATTAAAGCTGTGACGTCTGCGTCGGTGTCTTCCTGTGCAATGGCTCCCGGGAGCGTGGCCTCCAGCGACGCCTTGACCTCCCCAGCCTCCCCAGCCTCCGTGAGCTCCACATCCGGGTGGCCTGGGACCGGAAAGCCAGGCCCGAGCCGTCCCGCCGTCCCAGCGCCGCGCCGCCACCCACCGTGCTGCGCATGGTACTGGAGGCGCTACAGGCAGGCGAGCAGCCCGGGGCACCTCGGTGGTGGCCATAAGGTTTCTATCCTGCAGGGGTGCCCTGCAGTAGACGCCCTCCGGCTCAAGAACCTGCTCACGCGGGCCCTGGACCCCGGCACGCAGCGCGGCCTCCTCGTCAGGCCCACCAACCCCAAGGCCAAGGGGGCCACCGGCAGCTTCAGATTAGTTCCCAGGCGCACAAAGAAAATCAAGCCCAGGAAGACGCCCACCATGTCAGCCCCCAGGAGCCTGCTGAGGCCAAGGAGGAGGCCCCCAAGAAAGGTGGCCAGACCAGGGATGGAGAGGCAAGAGTGAGCAAGGCCAGGAAGGTCCCCCGACAGCCAGACAAGGCCATGAAGGCCCCTCCTCGTGCCACTGGGTCCTGTGGGAAGCCAAAGGGTAAAGGCAGAAAGAACAGCCCAGGTGACAAGGCCCACAGGAAAACCTAGGCTGGGACTCAGAGGTCAAAACCCGCGGTCACCAAGGGCGAGGATGGTGCCGTTTTCCCAGCCAAAAAGAAGAGCGGGAGCACCGTCCCCAAAGAGGCCGCCGCCCAGGGGGCCAGGCAGAGGTCAAAAGCCAAGGCTGCTGCTGCTCCTAAGGCCTGTGTGTCCAAGACCGTACCTGCTGCTCTTAAGGACAGTGTGTCCAAGACCGTACCTGTACCCCTGGCCAGAAAGACAGAGGTCGCCAAGGCCCAGGAAGGCCTGGCATGCCCACGAAGGCTTCGTCACCCAGTGGGACCAGTAAGAAGACAGAAGCCAAAAGCTAGAGGCAGGGTGGAAAGAGACTAAAATTCTGTTGGAGTTTTTATTCCCCTGAAAACCATTACTCTCCTTATATCACTGTAACTTACTTATCAATAAAAAATCCCCCCCCCAAGCTGTAATTTTGTCAAATTAACACATTAAGGAAGGATAATAAGATACATTTAAAAATAATCATTGTCAGTTTTCTCTCCAAGAAATTCGAGACATTCTTAGTTGGTTTATATTATCTATTATGTTTCTCATAGTAATTTGTCAATTGGTTGAGGAAAAGAGTATGTTAAATTGAAGTAACTAATCTCTGAACCCTTAACAGATTTACTAACATACTCCGTTTACTTTATTGCTTCAAGTGTAGTAAATTTTTGTTACAGCAATAAATAATGGTAAATCCAAGGGTAGTACGGATGTTATTATCATTGCTATTTATAGTACAGAGAACAGAACTTGAAGTCAAAATTAAAATTCCCACTTTGCAAATTAGTTGCGTTTACTTGTTCAAATTGCCTAACTCTTCTGCACCTTAATTTGCTCACCTCGAGCCTATGCATAAAACACCTGCTGCCAAGGGTTGTGGGGACAGAGAAAACGATATTGATGAAGGATGTACGGTTCCAGCATTGACGAGGCCTGCGGTGGATGTTCTTTACTAAAGAATTTAGTAAATTCTTTACTAAAATTTCCAGGGTCATTTGCAGTTGTTGGTCTACTTTTCCTTGTTGATTGACTTCAGTTTACTATGTAGACACTGAACTCTGGAAGTTTTATGACTTATTCTTACCAAGAACTAAATTTTAAAACTTCATTTTTTCTGTTTCTAAGATGTGCTTTGGTCTTTTGTTTCAGGTGGGAAAATCCCAGGTGATACAACTTGTCACATCTTTAATTATTACTATTATAAATATTGTAATTAGGCAAATATGTTGGTGCTAATTTAAGACTTACCCACTCTTCTATTCTCTAATTAATATAAAAAGGAACTGGATATGGTAGTTTAAAGATAAAAGTTCTTTCATTTTTTCCTGAATACTTGGTGAGAGAGCAGTACATTTGCACTGGGAATCTGTTTTTAGGGGTGTAACATTTCCTTTGCAATTTAGTGCTGAACTGCATTCCATTCTTATATACTGGTGAAAAACCTCAGAATGATCTCATTATTGTTTTGATCATTTCTGGTGACAACCGCCTTGAGCCTAATTCGGTAGGTAATGGATAATTTTTTGGAGAGCATCTCTGTGTTAAAGTGTTTTTGTTATTTTACCATCCCCTATGATTTAATATTCAGAAATCCTTTATTTAGAAGGAATTTTATAATGTTTACAGCAATAAAATTTTATCATTTTTTTAATGCTTCTCCTAACACGTGATGAATGAAGAAAAGTTATGCTTCTAAGAAACGTTTAATATTTTTCTCACATGTTTTAATAGGTTCGGATTGAACAAGTAATCGTTGCTGAACCGGGGGCAGTTTTATTATATAAAATTTCTAACCTCCTTAAATTTTATCATCATACAATCAGGTGAGTGAAATGATTGAATGTGCTCGTTAAACCCTGCGGTGCCTTGTTCCGGTCAGAGCGGCGTAAGATGGGCCTGCGTTGACTCGTGGAGCCCCCCGGGGCGAATGAGGCGTGGGAGCGCTGTCTGCGGGCTCCGTGTGCTCTCTGTCCTCTGAGGCGCGCCGTGGCCGTGGCCTTTCCTCTGCAAGCGTGGCCAGGCCCACGCTCCCACACACGGGCACACACGCAGCTTACAGAACGGGGCAGGGCTGTCCCGCATCCGTAGGGGAGACCCGTGGCTCCTGGAGCGTCTATGTATAACACTCAGAATAGGGCATAGCGAGGGGAGTGGCCTGTGCTGGAAGGAGATTACATAACTTCTTCTCTACCCTTTGGTTTTCTGTTAGTGACAGAACAGAACCATAGCTTTATCTTCTCTAAATGAAGCGGCTTTGGTGTCTCTAAATAAAATCCACTTTATCTGATTAGGAACCTCTGGTTTTATTTAAAATTTAAGTTTTGACTCCAAAGTTTATATTCTTTGTGCTTTGCGTGGAGCCGTTGATGGCCCGCAGCTGAACTTTATTATGTCGCCCTAAGGAAAAAGGACTCATGGCCTGGACAGCAGTGGGGGGTCGCTGGGGGGAGGGTGGTGTGAGGGCACTAACTGGTAATGGACAAAATACCATGAAGGTTAAAGAAAAAAGAATGTCGCATGTGTAGTCGGGGTAAAACAGTGTCCTTTCAAGCTTTATTTTTGATAGTTTCCATAGTAGTCTATAAAAAAGGATTTAAAAATTACTTTTATGTGGTATGACAGTATCAGGAACAGAACGCCAGCAGTTAAAATCCAAGAGACTTAGCGTGACTCACAGATCAGGGAGAGGAGCAGGGATCACCGGTTTGCAAAGCACTGAACGACTGTGGCGGTGATGCTCCCTGCCTCCCGCGGTCCAGGTTCGCCTCCCGCGGTCGACGGTAGCCTCCCCAAGGTCTCAGCCAAGAGGTGGAGCTCCTATCTGATCAGTAGTGGATTTCAAACAAAACCAATGCCTCACAAAATTGATCAGAGGTAGGATTTGGGTGAGGCCTCAGACGTTTTTGATAGAAACTTGTTATCAGTTGCCATGACTCAAAAGCAATAAATGAGTTTCGGCTGTGAGGTATATCGGCTTCCTAAAAGGAGAGAATACGCATACTTAGGAGCTGACGCAGCTAACACGCAGCTTATGCTGTGTTATGCAACAGCAGTGGTAAATATTTACGTTACCTATTCAGTAATGCTCATATGGTACTGTAAGAGATTTATTATTTGAAGGTAATGATAACTCAAGTTCTAATGTAGAGAAGGCGAAGATTAAAATCATTGGGATTCTGAACACAGTAGTAGGTTTTAAGGCTCTGACAATGATAATTTTCCTATATTTGAAGATGAGAATTTTGAGGATGACCTGACCTAAAGACAGTTAAGATCTTTTGCTACATTTTTGCATGTGCTTTTCTACTTGTTCGCACATTTTCACATTTAGTCCATCAAAACGTTGACTATAAATGTCACTGTTCCAGGTTCTAAGGAAATGGCAGTGAACAAAACACGGTTTAAAGCGACCTTCTAGTGGCAGGGACCAAACAAGTGTAACGTAATTTCAGGTCGTGTGGTGGGGGCACAGAGGAGAGGTGAGCGGGGCCCAGGGAGCAGGCAGTATAGGGAGTGACCCAAGGGCGTAGGTAGGTATGTGTGTGGTTTTGGGCTTTTTTTGTTTTTTGGGTTGTGTATTTTGATATCCAGAAGTTTAACATGTTTTTTCTGTGTGTGTGCGTGCGTGTGTGTGTGTGTGTGTGTGTGTGTGAGTGAGATTGTTTTCGAAGGTCTTTTGGTGGGTGTGATAATGAGGCCTGAATAACGCGAAGGGGCTGGGGTCGAGAAGGTCTTGGAGGACGGTGCCCCAAGTACGGGCACGCCCCTGCCTGAGGCCGAGATTACCTGCCTCGGGGAGGGCGGGAGGGGACAGTGGCTGGGGCAGAACGGCTGGGAAGGAGCAGGGGGAGGTGAACTCACGGAGGTGGGCAGAGGTTGGCCTCTGTAGGCTGGGCAGGGATTTAGGTTTTATCCCGAGGGGCTGGGGAAGGCGTGGGAGGGTTTTGAGGGGCTGGTGCTGATCGCCGGTGTCGGTGACCCCGTGTACGTGTGGATCCCGTGATGCAGTGCGGCAAAACGGGAACAGAGAAGGTATCTGGGAAGCAGGTTGTGGTTCTGAACGAGATGATGAGGCGTTAAACTAGGGTGATAGGCTTGGAGGTGATGAAAAATAGGTGGTTCTGAAGATACTTTTATGTTACGGGCAGTTGGACGTGTATATGGACTAGATGAGGTGAGATGTGAGGAGTCCAGGAGGGATTCTTGGCTTCTGGTGTGAACAGGTGGATGCATGGTGTTGGCATTTGCCGGGATGGGGAATTCTGGGGAGGGCTGGGCTGATGAGGGTGGGGGGGTGGTGAGGGACGCGGTTCCGCTTTGGCTGTTAGATGTGACGCAAGCTGAAAGAAAATACTAAAACAAAATGGTAAAAGGTGGAATTAAATTTCTGTGATAAATTAGAAATAAAAAATCAGAGTGGATTCTGTGTTGAAAAGATCAACTAAATTGATAACCTCCTAGCAATTCTTTCACCAAGGAAAAATAAAATACCAGAAATCAGAGATGATTACCAGAGATGAGGATGAAAGCCTTAGAGAATACCATGTTAAAATTTATTAATTTTCTGTTGAAATAATCTAAAAATCTGACTTAAAAAATAATGTTATGCCTTGGCCTGGAGTGTCCTCCCGTGCACCAAAAGGGTGCGTAACTGTGTTGCAGGTTTGATTCCCAGTCAGGGCAGGGGAGGGAGGCAACTGATGCTGGTTTCTCTCTCTCTCTCTCAAAGTCAATAAACATATCATGGGGTGAAGTTTTTTTTTAAAAGTGATTTTTAGAAATATACATTAATAAAAATGACTTAAAAAGAAAAGGAAAACTCATGGACATGGGCACTGGAGTAATTGTTTTTAATTTACAGGTTATTGTCTGTATAAAAACTTTTATTTATAATTCTTTTATAATTAAAAGAAGAATTCTTTTAATTTTTCTCTAAAGAATTCTTCTCAAGGAACTGAATTTTTAGTCTGTTTTGCAACCTGAAATATTCTTTGCTTTCAGTGGCATTGTTGGAAATAGTGCAACTACATTGTTGACTACCATTGAAGAAATGCATTTGCTGAGCAAAAAAATATTCTTCAATAGCTTGAGTCTTCATGCAAGTAAATTAATGGACAAGGTATGTTTGAAGAATGCAGTTCTTAAACTGTGTGGATGTGTATCTTTCACAGTTAATGTTTTGCTCTTTGTATGTGGGCGACAATCTCTACCCATTCCATGCAATGGTCTTTTGAGTTCTTCCTATGAACAACAAAATTCCCTCTGAGACGGCCAACTGGACCTAGATTAGTAGTCTCTGTCCCTGGAGCAGTGTACTAGGGTCGTAATTGGAGATAGAAGCTCAAGCCCTAGTTTCACTACCATTTTTCTATAAACAAAAATTTGTAACTACATCAAAGGTACTATATTTGGATCAGGGCTAAAATGGCATACAGGTTAGAAAGCTGGAACTCTTACTAATAAATGTTTTTTCTGAACAGCTTACTTGTATTTTTACTCTTTGATGATCCAGCTTCGTCCTTACGAAATTTATGCTCCTTTGAGTTTAAATGCTATAATTAACTATGAAAACAAACAAGATAACAACCCCTCCCCCAAGGAATAAAATCAAATAACAACCACCACGGAAACCTGAAAAAAACCCTAGGAAAGCTAGTATTTCACATTGAGCAGCACCTGTGGCAGGACCCAAGGGAATGGGTTTATAATGACCAGATCCTTCTTTATTTTTGTTTAATTATCTCTTATTCTTTAAAAAAATAACTTTGATATAACACAGACCCTGTAATTTTTAAAGGGTGCCTCAGAGCCACTGTGCTGGTTTCTCCTCCTTTTTAATTGTGCCACTGTGTGAACGGCCTCGTGAAACCAGGCGCGGGTTGGTAAGGGCTTGTGGAGCTGGCAGTGGCTCCGGGCCGTGTTTACCGCCCTGAGCTCAGGCGGCCTCACCGGCGGTTTTCCTTCTGGCCCCCGCACATGATTCAGGTTCTCGTGGAAAAGCGCCATGAACTTGTAGAGCCGGAGTACTGGTCTTATATTTTTCCCTGCTTTCTGCATTTCTGTTTGCCCAAGAAGTTTACTGACAGTCCTTCAATTCTGGTTATGAATATGTTTATAGGCATTTATTTATACATTAAAATTTAGTGAAAAAAAATATAAGCAGTGGATACCCCGTATCTTATTTTAGGTTGAACTCCCTCCGCCTGATCTTGGGCCAAGTTCTGCATTAAATCAGACACTGATGTTGCTGCGTGAAGTTTTGGCATCTCACGATTCTTCAGTTGTACCATTAGATGCCCGTCAAGCTGATTTCGTGCAGGTATAATGTAAATTTATATTTAATGATTGCTTATTACTTCCTCTATTGTAAATTCTGTTGAAATTCTGGTATTTTTATATTTTGGCAAACCCCCTCACTGACTTTTTTCTTCAAATATTAAATCAGTTCTCTTTAATTTAAAAAGTATTTGTTCCGTGATGCTCATTTGAAAAACTATTCCGATGTTCTGATTTTTGATTTTTAATCTTTTTTTTTTTTTTTTTTAACTGCTTTTGTGCGTCGGCCCCCTTCCAGCTATAGTTTGGCATTCACCCGAAGTGCCATGGACCCAGGCCTGTATCACTGATTGGGAATGAAAGATGACCCTTTATTTTATTTTTCCTGTACAGGTTTTATCGTGCGTCTTGGATCCCCTGCTCCAGATGTGCACGGTGTCCGCTAGCAATTTAGGTACAGCTGACATGGCCACGTTCATGGTCAACTCACTGTATATGATGAAGACGACGTTAGCCATGTTCGAATTCACTGACAGGCGTCTGGAAATGCTGCAGTTTCAGGTGAATTTTGCCGTAAAATGACAGCCACCGCGACGGCATCTTTTTTCTCGATGTCCCTGGCTCTCTGCCCCGATGGCCTGCGAAGCCTTTGTTACCGTCTGATGGAAGGCCACATGCACCTGTCTGCACACGCATGCGCATGCTCATCCCTTCGCTTTGTTTTGCAGAGCTCAGAATGTGTGTTGGGGAGGAGAGTGTATTCCAGCCACAGTTCGCGATGGCGGAATGAAGCTTTTCTGATCAATCTGAACAATTATTCTGTCTGCAGATTTCAGCTTCTGGACTGTGAATAGGATGCGATGTTTTTCAAGCTGTAAGGCCAGTGCAGGGAATGTTACAGAGAACAGATACATTTTTTATCCGTGTGTAAACCAGCGTTAGGCAAGACATCACAGTGTGTTATACTGATCACTCTAGTCCTTGAACCAGGTGGTATCTCTTAGGAGTTTATAAAATGGCGAAAACAAAGCCTTTTACAAAATTTACCAGGTTCTTTTAAAGTAGTGGTTTTTGGTAGATACAATGTTTTAAAAACTTTGATTGTTGTGTTATCACAAGTATATGAACAATGTGGCAGTGGCTGTAGTAAAAATTCATTTGTAAAGTTCTAGAGTTTTCTGAGGAATGAGTGTTTTCCATCTAAATTTGTGATATTTCCTATTTAAAAAGAAATAGAATGAAGTATGCTTAGTTTTCCTTTCTCGCATAACTTTTCTATATAGAACTAATAAAATTACTTTTTTTAAAAAAAGTATTAGTTTTTAGTGCATTTATGACCAATTCAACTCCAGATTCTTCCATTGGTCTAAATCTTTCCTCAAGATGTTCAGGTATTTCAGCTGACATCATCCGTTTTATCACCAACTACCTGCATTTCTTAAATATTCGTAGCCTTTTTTTGCATTTTGAGAGAGCAGGCCCCACTGCGCCGGTCCCTCCCACACTTGCGTCTTGCCCGTCGGGAGCCGCGGGCCTGCGTGGGCGTGGGCAGGGGCCATGCTGGGGGCGGAAGCCGGACAGCAGGGCCCATCCGGCCCCTGAGTGGCCTCTTATCTTGAATAAAAGATCCTTGATTCTCAGGCTGAGGCCATTAATCCTATTAATTTTCTCCTGCTCCTACTTAGCCCCGTTCAGTGTTTTAAGTAAGAAGTGCAGGCTGGTCTGTTTCTCTTTCGTTGTGGTGACCTGCTTTATCCGTCTGGAAGCTTGTGAGGATTCTCCTCAAGTTCAGCTATTTCCTCAGGACATTTTTTGGTTATGTCCCTTTTTCCATTAGGCTTTCGGAGCCATTTCAGTCTGAAGATTCAACCCTTTCTTCTGCTCAATTAAATTTTCTATTATCTTTAATTAATTATTACTTCTCCATCTGCTACTTTTTGTATTCTGAAGCTCTTGCCCTTATTTGGCTTTAGCTCCTGAATCTGTCTTCTAATTTCTTTTTAAATCTCTTTATTTTTCTACTGCTTATTCTGTATTACTTTTATCCCATTTTTCTTTCAGATACTAATTTGATTCTTATCCGTAACTCTTTCATAAAATGTTTATATTTGCATATCTTGTTTTTTGTTGGATTTCCAGTAAGTCTAGTAAGTAAGGACTCCTGGGCATTGACTTAAAAAAATAGAGTTGTCTGTGTTCTTCAGTAGTGTTGCCTCCCAAAGAGATGCCTGTTCTGACTACTCAGAAGGGCTCTCTCCCAGAACCTGCTCACCTCTCCAGATCAGGCTGTGAGCTTGTTGGGGGGAGGGAGGGACTCGGCCCTTGGAGTGACTTGGACAGGCAAGCACCCGGGTGGTGGCCGCGCAGCCAGAAGTGTGCGTGTCGTTGGCAGGCCAGCCGGTGGCACTGCGGGAGCCTTCTGGGGAGGGGTGGAAGGAGCCCTCCCGACTCTCGGGCCTGGGCTGGTGAAAGTAGGGGAGCACGGCCTTCTGCCCGCCAGGGACGGCCTCACCCCAGGAGGGGCAGCTCCCTTCCGTGGCTTCCCCAAAGCCAGCGCAGAGGTGTTGCCAGGCGGCCTGTTTGATCCGCCGGTGGGTCGAGCCAGCTGGGACTGGGGCGGGGGGGGGGGGGGGGCAGGTTAGGGACGTCAGGCCCCTGTCTGCCCAGAACTCTTCCTGAGTATTGTGTTTGACACTGTTGTTTATTGGTGTTTTTGCTTGCTTGTGTGTGTTTTGCCTACTACCAGCTTTTAAAAGAGCTGGAGGCAGCTCAGAATTTTTGACGAGCGGCTGGTCTTGCAATCCTCTCTGACTCTCACCTCTGAAGGCGAGACCTTCCCTCCTTGCGGTGAAGCGTGAAAGGCTCCCCCTCAGGGGGAGGCGGTGCCCCTGTCTGAGGGGCGGTCCCTGTGCCTTGCGGCCTGGCCCCGCTGCCCCTGCAGGGAGCAGCCCCCTGGCATAGAGCTGCGACGGCAAGGCAGCCTGCGTCTTCTCTTGTCACTCTTGTCACTCTTAAAATACTTCTGTCTGTTGTGTTTTATTTCAGATTGAAGCACACCTGGACACCCTTATAAATGAGCAAGCTTCTTATGTCCTAACGAGAGCGGGCTTGAGCCACATCTACAACACCGTACAGCAGCACAAACCCGAGCAGGTCAGCGCGCGGCTCTTCCAAACTAGAGATGCGCCCACATCAGAGTGCGGGTTCGAGAGCAAGACTCCGGTTTCAGTCTTGGCTGTGCCCCTGAATAGCTGTTTTTCACTCAGAAAATGATGCAGCTCTCTGTTTCCTCTTCTGTAGATGAGGGATAATAATACGTGTTTCATGGGGTGGTTCTAAGATTGAGATACTACACGTATAGTTCTCAGATGGTTACCACAGAGTGCCCCAAACTGTGAACTATCCTTTTTATGGCAGACAGCTTGGGTTAAAAGAATGAAGATGTACAGAAATGAGTACTGTAAAATATACGGAGACGATTCATTCTGGAAAATTTTTTAGAGCCTCACTCACTGTCAGCTGATTGAATGCGTACATTGCTGCATGACCAGCAGTCGCCGTTTTTTCAGTGAATTGCAGTCTGTTGCTTTGGGAGGTAGAGACTTCTGTGGCCACATGTGACCTTGTCAGGTTATGGAACTCCAGTGCAAAGAGATAATGGGGTGGGGGAAACTCTTGAAAACCAGGTAGATATCTTCAAAATCCGAAGAACTTTAAATGATATTAATGGGAAGAGTATTTTACAGCCCAGGAATTCTTAAATGAAGCTCTCAAAAATCACAAGGTCTGATTTTGTTTCTTTTGATAGTGTAGTAAGCAAATTTTCTACCAGAAGAAACTAATTCTGTTATTTTTTTAATACTGTCTAAAATTGTCAACGTTCACCCGTAAAGCCTCTGTGTCTCATTGTCATTTTCTAAGTGCTTCTTTTCCTTTTTTTTTCCTGCTTATGAATAAATCTGAGATACCCTGGTTTTTTCATTGTTAATAAACTTCTGTGCTTTGCACCTCCTCCAGCAAGCACAGTTGGGTGTTTTATCCTGCATACACAGAAGCAAGCCAGTCCCGGCCCGGCTCTGGCTGAGGCTGAACGAACGACCCCCGAGTTCTCTGGAAAGAAGCTAAACTTCCCAACGTGGGCAGTCCGCTCATGGAGTGTGTTTCATAAATGACGTGAAAAGCGTGGCATGTTTTTTATATCTTGTTTTTTTTCTTTTCCTGTTTTTATTATTTTAGGGCCCTTTAGCGAACTTGCCCAACCTTGATTCTGCGGCGCTGAAGGTGGCAATGGTGAGTGCGTAATAAAGCATCTCGAGACAGGGTTCCTGATGGAGCGTTCTTTTTAAAATTTTATTTTCATTTTATTTTTCAATTACAGTTTACATCCAGTACTATTTCGTATTACTTTCAGGTCCACAGCATAGTGGTTAGACAATCATACTTTAGCAAATGATCTAGCTGATACTTCACGTACCTGCCTGGCGTGATGCATAGTTATTATACTATATTCCCTGTGCTGTACTTCCTACCCTCATAATTAACAAACTCTGGATTTGAGAAAGTAAGGTAGACTTGAAATCGACGACTTCTTGTGAATATTATTGCTCAGAAGCTCGGTGAGGGAGATGAGATGAAAGGCTTGGACTCAGAATTTTTAAACTAGATGCTACTCGCTAGATGTTGACTCCTTTAAAAAGTTGACACTTAGGGAGTTGAGTTAGAATGTTTAAGAAATAATTCATTTTGATCCTCAAGAACTTGTTATTTGGGATATGGGATTTTGCCTCAGATTTAATCCTGAAAAGGCATGGTTGGCAAATACATGCACTTACTTTCCATTTCTCTGTTCCGTTTAGGTTCAGTTTGATCGCTATCTCTCGGCCCCAGACAACCTGTTGATGCCGCAGCTGAACTTCCTTCTGAGCGCCACGGTGAAGTAAGTGCGTTTGGGTCCCTGTTGGTCGGTAAAGAAGTCACACGTTTTTAAATACCAGGCTCATTTCTTTGGAAAAAAAATTATTTTTATGAATAGGAGATTTAACTTTGAAGATTTATAGTTCTCAACCGTTTTTTTTTTTTTGCCTCAGCACCTCTAAGAGATTTGACCTTACCAGGTCATAGTTCTTGAACATATATAACTCCTAAATCCTTATTTAATGAATGATTGTTTAAATTAACATGAATATAATTAGAGCTATATAGCCGTAATACCAAACTCCCTTATATTAACAAACATGTCAGAAAGACATGGAATATGTCATGGAGTATCAGTAGTATCTTCTCTGTGCAATGCAGATTAGCTACTGTATAATCTGTTTTGGACCTATGTAGTTTCTGTAGATATATTATAAAATTGTTCAATATCATATATTTATTAGGAATGTGTTCAGGACAAAGAACTGTGGTTAAACACATTAAAACATTAGGATATTACAGCTGGAAGAAACTGGGAGATCATATTGTCTGAATTTTTGATTTTAAGAAACATACTGACAAACCAAAATTGTCCGCAAGTAGGAAATTAGGCAACAGCTGTCCATTTTTTTCCTTTGCGTTCAACCAGCTGTGTATGAAGAACTTTCTGTGGGACAGGCACTAGGGATTCGGATTTAAAAGACATTTGCCCTGTCTTCTCGGAGATTAGAATATGATGGGTCAATTAGACACTTGAACAAATATTTACATTAAAAAGCACAGCGAGGAAAGAACCGCCAGACTTGAAGAAAACACTTCAGACACCTGAGTGGATGCAGGGCCTGGGGGTGGGGCCTGTGTGTTCTGCTGTTTAGAGAAGGGCCGGCAGCAGTAAAACAAGGAGGGAGGCGGGTTTTCGCTCAGCGTGTGGGAGGAGTTAGTGTTGGTTAGAACTGGCTGAACATGGGATGGACCATTTTTCCCTCGGACACAGCGATGTCCCCTACTCAGTGTGGTTAGAGTGGATGTAGAGTCAATGACTTTAATTTTTTTGATTTTTATGTTTTACTCCAAAATATCTCATACAATCTACAAAACCAGAATTCTGAAGACCTGGGAGATTATAAAGGAAAGTCTGCTTCCTCCTGGCTCAAGTTGTTTGTGTCTTCCTTAAATTACTTAATTTTTAAATCAAATGTGTTTATTTTAGATTTCAATATGTAGTATGTGAATAATATTTAGTTGTTTGAATCATCACTGAATATAAAAGATGCCATTATTTTCATAATACAGTGATTGAGGGGAAATTTTAACGTGTTCTAAAGAGAGGCATGTAGTCCATATTCCATTGCAGTGAAAAGAATAATGCGAGTATCGCAATAAAGCGAGTCATAATCTTTTTTTCTGGTGGAGAGTTTTGCCTTCATGTTATTAAACTGCAATATCTGTGAAGCACAATTAGGTGAAGCGCAATTAGGCGAAGCACAATTAAAAAAAGGCCTGTTTGTGTACGTGAAAAAGCAGTTTATTGTAAGTTCTTCTGAGATGTGACGTGTTAATAAATTCGAGTCATCATAAGCCTCTTTCTTTAATCTGTGACCAGCCGTGTCTGCAAAGTCCCCAGGACACAGCGGTGACCCAGCACAGCCCTGCCCTCCTGGAACCAACAGGGAAAATTTAGCAAAGAGGCAATAAACATAACAAACTTCTTTACCCCCTACCCAAGATAAGTAACTTGTATAGGGGTACAGTGGCTTTTTAATAGTATCAATGTGATAATTAAGAAAATGAAATGCACACGTTCAAACCGGAAGCATTCTCACAGTTCTGAGTATTTTAAGATTATGTTTCATGTTTTGCTTGTCTGCCAACAGGGAGCAGATCCTCAAACAGTCTACGGAGCTGGTCTGCAGAGCCTACGCGGAGGTACATGCTGCTGTGATGAGCCCAGCCAACGGCTACGAAGACCCAGAGAGTGTCCTGTACCGGTCGCCGCAGCAAGTGCGGACGCTGCTCTGCTGACCGCGTCCTGTGGTGGCGGCCAGATACCACGTCCCTAGGACACTGGGCGTGGTTTTCTCGGTTTTTAGGCTGTTAATCTTCACATTGAGATTTGATGGTTACAGTTTTCTTTGCATCGTAAGATAGTAAGTCCCGGTAATTGCTTTATTTGGGCACAATAATGTGCGAGTAAGGGATGTATGTGGCCCTGCACCGGTGTTGCTGTGCGTCTCCTCTAGGGGGCACCCTGTTCTCTGCGAGCCGCCTCCCCAGCTCTGCAGTTGCCCTCTCTTCTGGAATGTGGCGATGAGGGGGACAAAGCAGTATGAGAGATGGGAGGGATCTTTTTATAAGATTGGTTTTAACTGTATGTAAAAAATTAAACTTAAGAATTACTAGGAGGATATGACCTAATAAATGTCTCTTTACCTGAAGATCCATTTGCTCTCTCACTGGTCATTAATGTGAGCAGGTATACCTGAACTGAGGAGCAGAAATACACACTCAGCACAAAGTGGGAAAAGGGAGAGAGAAAAATAACAAACAGAGCGGATGCCTCTCTGTGAGCCCTGGGCCGAGTTCAGCGTGAAGTGTATCCCGTGTGTGAGCGTCCTGTGTGGCGTGTAAGTCTCGTATTTAAAGACAGATGCTTGTTACACAGGGCAGGCTCTCAGTTCAACCAGGTAAAGCTTTTGTCTGACGTTCAAACCCGAGGGCTATGACCTGCGCCAACACCGGAGGGAAAACGCCAGAGTGGCCGTCGTTACCCGGCAGAACGGATGGCGGTCTCCATGGTGGCCCCTTGCCAGGAATGGCTGGGGCTCTCACTTTAGAGCTCTGCATGTGACCTTGCTCTGTCGGTAAGGTTTTGAGGAGAATTCTTACTAGCAAGATAGCTTACTTTCTGGTAAGTCAACAGAAAGAAGTTAAGTCTCTGAATTATAAATGAGAAAACTGAGGCATAAGGAGAAGTTGACTAGGTTAAGATATTTTGAAAAGCAGTAAGAAGAAATTAATGTTTATATAACAAATCAGCATTTATAGAACATAGCCTCGTCATCTATCTGAAATTTATAATTGTTTACATTAATATTCTTTTGGAGCAAGAAGAGTATATATCATCTTTTGTTATAAATCTGTATTTTTAGTCTTTTTTTCTTCAATGACTGTGTGTGATATATAAAGTATAGAAAATAAAGGATGATATAAGTCAAGAGCTTAAATTTTAGATAATTTATTTTTACTATGAAAAAAGATTACCACCTCATTAATAGTGAATTCCTTTGTTTTCTAGGGAGAAAAGTATATGTCACCTTTTACCTAGTTTTCACAAATAAAATATTAAACTACTTCTAGAGCAGTGATCATTACAGTATGTTTTTTACATCTTTTTAAAGTGTTTTTGAGAAAATGTACTAATAGAAAAGGAAGTACAGTATAGGGTCAAGCTGAGATAACCAATGGAGGATTGATGTGGAGAATGTGGTATCAGTATGACCTTAATATGTATTAAAATACATATTAAGAAGTTCACCAAACTCCAAGTAGGATAAACTCAAAGAGATTCACACTAATACCTATAAACTATAAAAGCCAAAGACTAAGAGGGAATCTTGGTAACAGCAGGAGAGGTAACCATCATGTCTAAATGATTCTCAGTAAGAGTAACACCTGATTTATCGGAAACCATAAAGACCAGATACAAAGTGTTGAAAGAACAAAACTGTTAACTTAGACTTCTGTATCCTGCAAAACTGCCTGTGAAAGTATAGGCAGAATTAAGACATTCCCAGATAAACTATTACACCTTGCCTACATGAATGTTAAAGGAGGTCCTTGAGGCTGAAATGAAAGGATATTAGAAAGTGAATCAATAAAACAGAGAATAGCAAAGAAATAGAAGGCTTGGGCAACACTACAGACTAGCTAGAATTAATAGATACACATATAACAACAGCAGAGTACACATTTCTCTGAAGTGCACGTGCTGTGTTCTCTAAGATCATATCTATAAATTCACATCTCAATAACTTTAAAAAGATTAAAATTATACCAGGAATGTTCTCCAACTACAATGACATGAAGTGAGAGATCAATAACAAGGGAAATTTGAGAATACATAAATATATGGAAATTTAATAAGACACTCTTTAAGTAGCCAGTTGGTCAAAGAAGGAATCACAAAGAGAATCAGAGAAAACTTTGAGATGAATGAAAGTTTGACAGGAGGCAGCAAAAACAGTGCCCAGAGGAAAATGTTTCGCTTACATTAAAGAAAAAGAAGTAAGGTAACCTACTCTTACACCATAGAAAACTAGAGAGAAGAATAAAATGAAAGCAAAAAAGAAGTATAGCATACATACATAGAGAAAACACAGAATAGAAAAATAACATTTCAGTGAGTGAGTGTGCTAACCATTCCGTAACCCATGCATTGAGTACAGATGTTTGAACACATGTAAAAATGCTGTTGTAAAACTTTTCTTCCACAGCCTATTGAGAAGAGTGTTATTTTTTGAGACTGCTGACCATGATGTGATGCAGACAGACAAGTGTCTAAAGACACACGTAAGAAGATGATTCTAGGAGTGCTCCCTGCTCAGTCATGTTGAGAATAATGTTATTTTAGTTACTGGGGGTGCTTACCATGAAGTACTGCAAGTAGAAAGGTATTGAAATATATACAAAAAAAATATATAGAATAGGAAATTTGGTTCCTTGAAATGACAGACAAAAATTTGATTAGCCTTTAGCTAGACCAAGAAAAGAGCAGACTCATATTACTAAAATCTGGTATGAGGGAGGGGACAGACGTTACAACTGGCCTTACGAAGTAAGTAGGTTAACAGAACTAAGAAGAATTATATATCAACAGTTAAGTAACATAGAGGGAAAGGACAAGTACCTATAGAAACTCAAACTAAACTGACTCAAGGATAGATAGAGACTCTAAATAGACCCACAGCAAAGAAATTGAGTCAGTAATCTACATTTGCGACAACAGCAACAACAAAAAAGCTCAGGTTCAGGTGGCATCACTGGTGAATTCTACAAGATGTTTAAAGAAGTCATAATACTAATTCTTATCAAACATCCCCCCGCAAAAAAAGCCCCAAAAACAAAACAAAAACCAAAAGGGAGCACGTTCTAACTTATGCTCTAAAGGCCGTATTTATTATTCATAATAACAGAGTCAGTAAAGGCATCACAAGCAAACTGCAGACTGACATCTTTTATGAATGCAAAATCCTCAACAAAACACCAGCAAATAGGACTGTACACTACAACCCAGTGGCTTTATCTCAGGAACTTAAGGCCAGTTTAATATATATGCAAGTTAATGCTTTAACAATATATGAAAAAAAAAGATTATTCCAATAGATAAAGAAAAAGCATTTTATAATATCTAACAGGCGTCCGTGATTAAAAAAATAAACACTCAGCCAACTAGGAACAGAAGGGCGCTTCCTCAGACTGTTACAGGACATTATGAAAAACCCACCGCTGACATCATGCTCAATGGCAAAAAACAGAAAGCTTCCCCCAGGTCACAAGCAAGCTGTGGATGTCACTCTTGCCACTTCTGGTCTACATTGTATTTGAAATTCTAGTCAGGGTAATTGGGTAAGAAAAAGAAAGAAAAGGCACTCGGGAAAAGGAAGAAGTAAAACAGTCTGTTGCAGATGGCAGGGTCAAACATACATAAAATACTAAAGAAGAAGAAAAGCCATTTTCAGTAACAAGTGCGGCAGCATTGCAGTATAGAAGATCAGTTTGCAAAATGTTTTGTATTTCTATACACTAGCGATGAACAACCTGAAAATTAAAGCAATTCCATTTACAGTAACACCACAAAGAGTAAAATGCATAGGAATAGGTTTAACCAAAGAAGTGAAATATCTACCCCCTGAAACCCATAAAACACTGTTGAAAGGAATTTAAAGTGACCTAAATAAATGGAAAGACATTTCAATGTTGTGAGTTGGAAAACTTAATATTGCTAAAATGGCAGTATTCTCCAAATTGCTATACAGATTCAAAGCAATCTCCCTCAAAATTCCAAATTCCATCTGTCCTATTTTTTCCAGAAATGGACAAGCTGATCCTAAAGTAAATGTGGCCGTACAGGGGAACATAAGCATCCAAAACCATCTTGAATCTTAATGTCAAAACTTATAACAATGCCGCTGTGGTCAAAACAGTGTGTTACTGGCATAAAATAGATGGACTAGAACTCAAGAGTTCAGAAATAAACCCATCCCTTTATTACCAGCTGATTTTTCACAAGGCCGTGAAGACTGTAAGGGGGGATAGAATTGTTATTTTAGCAAATGGTGCCGGAACAACCGGGAATTCACATGCAAAAGACTCAAGTTGGACCCATATCTCATACCGTAGGCAAAAATTAACTCGAATAGATCAAAGATCTAAATACGAATGTTTATAAAAACTAAAACAAAAGGAAATGTAAATCTTTTGGGCCTTGTTATTAGGCTATCAATTTTTATCTTTTATACAGTATAGTTTTAAAAATAAGTATATAAGTGAAAAGCAGTCACATAATAATGTTAAAAACTTGGCAGCCATCCATTTCTATATTTAGTTAAATATGCTGTTTAAAATATTATAGCTAGGCCTACATATGGTTATTGGGAGGATCGAATTGTATTTAAGCACAACTAGCTTGAAAATACATACTTCTCCTCAGAGAGAGTGCTTTTGGAGAGAGTGAATATATTTATGTGTTTTTACAGATCCAAATATAAAGTTACTATAAATTAGCTGAGAAGTTAATATAATAATCATATTCATAACAGCATGCTAGTCTATCAAATTCAGCTAACATAATTGCCAGTGAATCTTAAAAGCGAAAACTTCTGTAGCACTGATAATTTAATCAGAAAAATAACTGGTACTAAGCTTATAAAAAGGAGCCAAATTGAGGAAAATTTTTGACAGGGCCAAAGGTTTTCTACATGAAATGCTTGCTTTGAGGGGACGTCATTTTTTGACACAGCACTTTGTCATTGTGTACTTTTACGCAGTCAAAGTCCAAGCCGATTGAGGATTTTCCAAATTTATAGCTTTGCTACCAAGAAATTAATTTCCTTAAATTCTATTTCCATCAGTGCCGAGATCGGAAATCTAATGGGAGCAAGGGCTAGATTTTTGCCTGCAAAAAACAAAATGACAAGAAACGAGTGGTTTTTCCTGTGTGAGTCACCATCCCAAGCTGAGTGGGTCTCCCATGCAGAAATGCCACCAGCCTCTCTGGGGCTGTCCCCCGTGGGCTCCTGCTGTGCAGGTCCCAGACAGGAGCCGGCTGCTCTCTGCAGCCAGGCCTCGGGAGGAGCGTGTCGTGGTAATGAGGATCGGGCTGAAGTAGAAAAATGCGTTTTGTCATAGAAGCCAAGTCTTACAAATGGAAACCCAAGATGTGATTAATATTCCACAGACTTGCAGCGCGCATTTCACTGCAGACCATGAATCTTCTTGCTTAGAAAATGGATTCATTCCTTTTCCTAAAGATGTCAGCAAAGCAAACACTCAAAGGCAAGAAAACTGGTGCGAAAAACAGAACTAAAAACGAAAATGGCACATCCAAGTACCCTGCCTTCATTCTGAATCTTACAAAGAAGAAAATTACTCATCCGACGCGTACGAACAGGTTACTAATGTAATGAATCATATAAAAATACACCATAATGGAATGTGCAGGAACCGAAAAATGTGCAAATACACTCTGATAACTACGGGAAGCCTCTCTTTGCAAGTGGTGAATCGTGAGCCATCCACGGTGTGGCTCACGGTGCCTGCAGGCCTGTGGGTCCAGTGTAGGGTGGATATTGCTCCCCACCTTCCGTGTATGAAACTAGGGCAGAGGCTCCCTCTGCCTAAGTCCATGTTCCAGAGGTGTGGAGCCTTTTCTGGATTGTTTCTACATTCTTCTCCTGGGCTTATTTATTCCTGCCCCGAGAACAAATGTCTTAATTATTATTAAAGCTCCACAGCAAGTCTTCATATTAGGAAAGATGTTCCACAATTTTTTTTTCCCCCGTCTAAAGTCCCTCAAGCATCCTTGGCTTTTTGTTACCCACTTAGGTTTTAGTACCACTCACATTTCTCAAACAACGATTGGGAATATGGTCAGGGTGATTTTCAATCTATCAATGTGTGTAGAGTTAATATCTTTACGATACTAAATAATCCAAATCATCAGCATGTTAAATTTTCCCTGTTAAATTAGGGTAGTAGTGTCCAGAAAATTTTTAAATAAATTTCTCCATAGAAATCTACGAAAGCTTTGGTATATTTATTCCTAAGAAACTTAAAGTTTTGTTCATAGTGTAGGTGGTATTTATTTTTAATTACATTTTAAAATTATTTGTTGCTGTATATAGAAATGGAATAGACTTTTGTATTTTGATTATATTAGATCCAAGCACCTTTCTAACTTACTTATTGTAATGATTTTGCTTTGGGTTTCCTGTGGAAACATTTATACTATTTGAGACTGGATAACAGTTTTCTTTCTTTGAAATCTATATGCCTTTTATTTTCTTAATATACTGTCTCGAGCCTCTAGCACAATGTTAACTAACAGAGCTCCTAATGGACATTTTCCTTAGTGCAGATTTTTTTGTCTAATTCATTTATCTAATTGTTGACACTATTACAGATATTCCCATATATCATCATTAAGAATTATGTTTGCTGTAAGTTTTCAATATATTACTATAAGAAAGTTTATTCTAGTCTTATATGCTCTCGGTTATTAATTATAGATGTGTTAAGTTTTATTAAATGACTTTCAGAATCAATTGAGATGGTCATGTGGTTTTTCTCTTTTATTTGTTAATGTGTAAATGACATAGTTTTTCTGCTGAGAAACCACTCTTGTATTCCTCAGATAACCTTAAATTGATCCTATTATTTTCTCTTTTTGCCTAAATCACTGGAATTAGTTTTGTTTTGGTATATCGACTAGTGACTTTGCCAAATTTCCTTAGTAATTCTAAGTATTACATATAGTTTTGGGGGCATTTTGTATGCATTTGATCACAATAGTCATGATTAATGACAGTTTGTTTCTTCCTTTTACCCTTTTCTGGCTTTCTGTCACTGGGCAATGTTCGGCCAGTACAACGTTACTGTGTTGAGGAGAGGTGCTCACAGTGGTTGCCTTTGTCTTTTTCCAAAATGTGGGGAAGGAGGGAAAACTTCCACTGGGTAGATGTTTTGCAGATAAGTCTTATAAAATTCAGAAAGTTCCCTCTGTTGCTGGTGTGTCATAATTACTCTAAATCATGAGTGACCATTAGGTTTTATAATAAAAAATTTCTATATGTATTTAGATAACCATGTAATCTCCCTCTCTCGTTTGCTTACAGTGGAGAATTTCAAATGTCGAAACAACCTTGCATTCTCGAAATAATCCCAGTGGTTATAATTTACAGTCTTTGTATATATCTCTTGATTTGATTTATTTAGGATTTTTTCATCTGTGGTCATGAGAGAGACTGCTCTGTTATTTTTCTTTCTTTTAATGCCCCTGTCCAGTCTTGGTAAGAAGGTTGTACCAGCCTCTGTGTTCTATTCTCTTCCCTTCTGTTATCTGAATTGATGTAAGGTTGTTGTTACTTCTTCCTTAAATGTTTCAAAAAATTCCAAGTGAAGCCAACTTACCTGGAGGTGACTGGGGGAGAGATTTAAACCAGATACAGGACTGTTCATATCCTCGACTTCTTTATGTGTCAGTTTTGGTGAATTTTATTTTTCAGGGTATATGTCCATTTTATCTAAATTTGTTGTCATAAGGTTGTTCTTCTTACTCTCCTCTTTTTGAATGTTTGTGGGCTTGATATTAGTAATTTGTGTTTTCTTTCCATCTTTTTTCTTGATTAGTCTTGCTAAGAATTATGGACTTTGTTAGCCTTGTCAAAGAGCCTGGGTTTTTAAAAAATCTAGTTTATTATCTTTGTTTATTTTCTATTTCATTGATTTTTACTCTGTCTTTATTTCCTTCTTTCTGCTTTTCTTGGTATTGTATTTGCTCTTTTTCCACCTTCTGTAAGTGAAAGTATATGTAATCAATTTTTAGATTTATTCTTTTATAATATATTCATTTATTTAATGTTTGTATTTCTATCTAAACACAGACTTAGCTGTAAGTTTTTATGTCATACTTTCATTATCTTTCACTTTAAAGTGTTTTCTAATGTCCATTGTGATTTCTTCTTGACACATGGATTGTTTAGAAGTGTATAACCAAACATATGAAGATTTCCTAGTTATTTCCATATAGCGAGAAAATACAGGGCCCAGCAGAAGTAACATCTACTTGAGTGTGCTTGGTAGGGTAATAATACAGGTGTAATAATTGATAGTTTTAATTTGAACATTTCACCTAAAATGTCATATGGTGTGCTTGAGTGTGATATTGTTAAGTTACAGAATTACATGCTTCTGATTTTGTAATAAAGATTTTGGAATTTAAAAAAACAGCTGTTTGTGCCAGACCCTGTGTATATATGGCACACCAGTCCTTTTATGTTCATTCATGCTGACTTTATAGCCCAGCATGATCTATTTTAATAGAGGATGTCCCCTTTATACTTGAAAATGATATGTTCTGTACTGATTGGGTACAGTCTGCTACATATTTAAAAGGATAAACTTCGTTAATCTCATTCAAATCATCGGTATACGCTACCATCTACTGAGAGATTTGTTAAAATTTCTAACTATGATTGTGGATTTCTTAGTATTTATTTTTAGTTTTGTTAGCTTTTGCTTTTTGTGTTTTGAGACTATTTCTAGATATTTAGTTTTATTAATTGCAACATTGTCCTTGAAGCATTAGTTACTTACAAGCATGTTATTTCCTGTTAAGGTTTAGTAAGGCAGTGAGGCAATGCCCTTTGTGTTTTAAACAGAATACGCACTGATAATGCCCCTTTGACATCCTTTCTCTGGGTCTGACCCCAGACTTAGAAAAATAAACCGGACACTCACCGATTAAGCCGCTCACTGATACAGGAGCCAGTGGCAGCTCCAACTGTTTTGGTCCCATGATAAATTACGCCAGATCCTCACAGCATATTGAGATACCACTCACAGTGTTCATTTCTACTGAGGCAGAATAGTAGAAGCTGGGAAAATTTCTTGGCAAGTGGAATGCGGAAGCTGAGACAGAGAGCTGAACACAGTGGCGGGGAAATAAACAGCCAGGTGCAGGTCACCGGAGTAGAGAGCCCCGGGTGCCTACCAACGGGAAAGCTGGCCCGGGCCTTGCCCCTGGGTGGCTTTTCCTCCCTGGCCCATCACCAGTCACAGGGTTTAGACCCCCTGACCTTTCCTTCCTGGAGATGACATCTAGGCCTCAGGTGTAGTTCAGCCCCAGGCCCAGAAAAGCGGCAGAACCGGGACAGGGGGCCCTGACTAATGACCCCCTGCCCTGGTGCGGGCCAAGCAGGGGAGATCACCACCCTGAAAGGACCCCCTGGAGAGCTGACGAATGTTTGATGGGACCCTCCCCCCAGACCCCCTCTACACTCCCAGACTTGAAAACCCTCTAAACAAAGATTCCCGGTTAGGGCTCTCCCTCCCAGGAGCAGCCCATACCTTCCCCTCCCCCTTGTCTTTCCCACAGGCACGTGTCTCCTAAACTCTAAGGGACGACAGGACTTGCAACCAGGGGAGCAGCGGGCAGCGGCACCTTGTCCCAGGCTAATCCCCTGACCCTGTCCACGAGGCCCCCACTTCTCTGACTCCAGTGAGCGAAACATCCCTGCCTGAGCTCACTTCTTTCTTCCAACGGTCCCGGGAGCCAGAGCAGCGCGGTCTGGGCTGCTGCTTCTACCCTAGGCCCCTCCTTGCCTCACTGTCCCCAGCTTCGATAAATGTCCTCTCAAAATCACCTGGACTCATAGTGCGAAATCTTTCCTGCATGAAATCAAGAACCCACACACCACCAGCCGGCCTGGGGCCGACCTGCTCCAAGCTGGGCCCCTTTCTGGGGACACAGTCACTTCTGTCCTTTCTTACACGCTGCATGGGGTCATTTGGATTCTGTCCGCTCTTGCTCTTGACTGCTTTCCTTTAATACTTTAATGCTTTTAGCTCTAGGAGGTCTTGGTATCTTAGGCACTGGAGATAATCTGATTTCATTAACTGAAAGGACATCTCAGAGTGAGTTACTGGACATAACCACGTTAACAGTATTGGCAAGTGTACCACATTGGTTTCCAGCTTCGTTTTTTGAGATAGTCAAATGCAAATCCTTTCTATCTCTGAATGTTGCAACATTCCTTCCAGGCAGTTTCTTGAACAAAATAAGGAGGCAATTTTCTTGCTTGGTGGATATTCTACTGTTTACAAAACTACCCATCATCTAAAGGATATGCTTAATGCAAAACTCAGTTTGGTTTATACCCAATAGCTTCTGAGAAGTGTTCATGGAATTTTGGTGGTCGAAGCATTGGAATAAAAATATCACGGCTTCTGTGCTGCATGCGGATACTTACCGGATGCGATGGAAGAATTGCTCTTTAACCGAGCAATTAGGCCCAGCGCCAAAACCATTAAGGCTCAAATGCCAAGCGCCCACAGGGAGGGATCTGTTACAGGACTTTGCCACCAGCCCCTGGCTCACTTACCAGAGAGTGGCACTCCAGGCTTCCTGACACTGCTGCCAGCCTGGCTGAGTCTCAGCAGCTACCACCCGGCCACTGCTGGCTTCTCGATCCTCTCCCCAGGGCTGCCTCTGCCCCCACCCTTCTTGCCCATCTGCCCACCATCTGCCTGCCCCTTGAGCAGCAGCTGCCCGGTGGGGGCACCGCCCAAGTCGAGCCACGGCACCCAGCCGACGCACTGCGCTCACCTTCTCTGTGTTCCCCCCTTTCCTCCTGAAAGGAAATGAGGCAAAGGGGCAATGGGCATCCAGGCTCCCCTGGTCTGCACCCAAAAACCTGGGCGGACAAGAGTAGCCTTTCTAACTCCGAACTTTCATCAAGAGGAGCTGAAATCCGTCGGTTTTCCCATCCCCCATCCCACAACCTGGCCGCCCGCCCCCAAACACAACAAGATACCAGAGCCGGGGAATATCTTAATGACTTGACTTTTCTCCAGAACTGAGGCGCTTCATTTGTTAGAGCTAAGCATTTGGTCCAAGATTTTCTAACTCTGTGGGAACTTGAATCAGCATCCCCTCCCCAGGCCCCCACGGAAGGAGCAGATGCGGATCTTGGCAAGGATCAGGAGTCCGGGACTTGGACAGGTTGAGGGTTCTCTTTGCCAGGCTGAATTGCTTGTAATTAAAAAGGCTTATACTCCTCCTCTTGTGCTCTTCTGAACTTATCTGAGGAATCAAGAGAGGATGAAATCATGCATCAAAACAAATCTGTCCGTGTAAGTGAAAGTCTACATTTGAAGTCCCGGGCTTGCCAGCAGGAGTGAGGCCCATGTCGCGCCCGCAGGGGAGAGCTGGCTGTGGGCCCTCCTCCGTCCTCCCGTTTCCTGTCCCCATCTCCTTGCCTACGTTGTGCCTGCAATACACGCTCCGGACTGCGGGACTCTGACCCACGTGCTGAGTCTTGTTCACGACACTGTCACCAGATCGTTGACGTTTACCTGCTTGTTGATCCTGAAAAGGAAACACGTCATTAGTCTTGACATTTTAAATGTGCGAGGGTTCTGAGATGCAACTTGACTTTGCTCCTTCCAGACTACGTTGTTCTACTTGCCAGACTGAGTGCGGGTCGCGCACTGGAGAGCGAAGGGAGGCTTGGCCCCCTGTGGCTGTTGGGCTGGTAAAAGTTATTTTCAGGAGAAGCTTCCCTCTGCCCCCCCCGCCCCCTCCCCCCCGTTTAGGAATTTTTAGATGGGAGGGTGGGAGCTGTGGGGGAGGCAGGGGCGGGAAGCATCCTATGACCACACCAGTGAGGGGTGAGGAGCCTGATTTCACTGCGTGTTAGTGGCGGGGCCCTGGCGGGCTCGGGGCCGCACCCGCTGCCGTGTGCACTCTGGGGGCAGCAGGCAAAGACGGCGCTTGGACGGGCTCCCTTCCAGGTGGGCACGGGCTTGTGCTGTTGCTGGGACCCTCCTCCCGCAGGCGTTCTCTGATTTTTATGTTTCCCCATCATGCAGGCAGACAGCTGCCATTCCCGCCTGGAACTGCCTTAAAGGCTACCAGGCATGAAAAACACCTGCTGGGCAGCTGGCGGGGGCAGCCGAGCCAGGGTGCACTCAGGGGACAGGGAAGAGACAGAAAAGATCTGGTTACCATCAGCCCCACCTCGGAGCCCTCATTGCATGAGATCAGCCCCCGCGGTCAGTTTGGCAAGTCACCCGTCCAGAACACCCCGTTTGTCGCCGGGGTCTCCTCTGTCAAGGCGGCGCCATTGGGCACGCTCAGATCACTGCCGCTCACACTCACGCGGGCAGTTTTGTTCTCTGGTGGTTTAACACACATCTCTCTCTCGCCCTCACATGGAATGAGGCTTAGTAATTCATTTTCCCGAGGCAATTAGATTTAACTCTATTATGTGCAATTATCCACTCACATCAATTGCCTCAGCCGGGCGCCTGGCGTTGATGCCTGGGTGGCCCTCACTGCCGGCCCCTGGGGCGGCTGGGCCGCCGACTCTCCTGGCGCTGCCTCTTGCCGCAGGTGGCTCAGTGCTGCTGCCTTGGGCCAGGGCGAATGGCGGCTGCCAGCCCACAGCCTGGAGCTGCTGATGGCTGCGCGGGGAGCCTGGTCTCTTCTGGCTGCTTTGCTGTGCTGGAAGGCTCGCTGGTCTGGGTCAGGCCCCACAGAGCCCCCAGGCTTGGAGGGGCCAGAGAGACTAGGAGAATCAGAGCCAAGCAGCTTGGTGTGCCCTTTTTTTTTTTTTTTTTTTTTTTTTTTTTAGTGACCTAGGCATTAGGTGCCTAGCAGTGGAGGTGGGACCAGTGGAGACGAGATGTGTGCCCATCCTCCCTTTGCAGTCAGTGCTAATGGTACTTGAGAAACTGAGGTTTTAATTATGAGATGCCTACTTCATTCAAGCTAGCATCCCACCTTTAGGGGGCAGCCCGCCAATCCTCTTGTGCATATCTGTGCGTAGGTACCCCAGCCCTGCCTATTCTCAGCGGGAGCCATTTGCTTGAATTTCGTCCTTACCTCTCACGTGATTTCTTGAAGCTCGGTCAGGCAGGCCTGTGTCCCTACGCGTTGTTGTGATTTGTGCTGCCTGCTCGGAGGGTGGTTGAGCTGTCCGTCCCCAGGCAGCCTTGGTCGCGCCCTCTCCTCTGCTCAGGGTGATGGGAATGGAAGTCACCTGTCTGTGGACCTTTCTGTTCCACGATGTCCACCGATCGGCTGTAACGAACCTAAAAATGGATCGCACAGAGACGCGTGGCGTTTGGGTAGATCGGTGTAAACTGGACGGGTGGAAACCTCCGTCTGTGCGTGTGCGTGTGCGCACACGCGTGTGCGTGTTGGGCGCCCCCTCCCCTGCCCCATTCTTAGCAGGATCGTCTCCTCTAGGCTGGGCCCAGCCCGCTGTTTCCCTGGCTGTCTTAACGAAGCAGACGCACTATCCTAGCGCGCTCACCACGGAGCCCCAAGCTCAGCTGCCCGAGGGCACGTCAGTCACGGCTTCCAAAGGCTTTCGGATGATCTGTTCTCTCCCGGACTTCATAGAATATGAACACTTTGTAGATGTCGTGCACATTTTGAAGTCTTCTTTTTGCTACTAGAAAGCCATTTTTAAAAATAAATTGTTAGGCCGGTAGTTTCTGGTGTTTAGAACAGAAGAGAAGATACTTGTTAAGGGTGGTTTTGCAAAAATCTGAGAACTACATTTGGTGTTTGGTTCAACTTACGTTACACTCAGAAGCCCTTCTATTGAACTTGTGGTTTCGGATATTAACATTCCTTTACTTCTGGTTCCTCTGTAAATCTTCTTGTTGATAATTATTTTACTTTTATCAGTGCTTGGGGGCAAACTATTGAATATCTTTACATCTAGGTAGTTTACAAAGATGGAAAATTTGCAAAGTTCCTATTTTCACATTATCGCAAAAGCCATGTGATTATATTCAGAATATTCCAAGGGCGATTGCAAAGTCGTTATTAATGATTCTGTAAAATAGGGGCTATTGAAAGGCAAAGCTGCAACCATGGCCTTGATCATAAATGAAATGTCAAAACCCAGCGGGGGTTGCAGGCATTGCCCTTGCTCTCCCAGCCCTGGACGAGGCCCCCTTTGGCTAGAGGCCGTTGTATGCAGTGGACGCCCGGGCCTCGAGCCCCATCCTGTCTCCGTCACATGTTGTCCAAGGTAGGTTCTCCCGGGAAAGCAACGTAGAGTCTTTCTGTGCCTCAGTTTCCTGGAAGGTGGGGGTAATGATTTTGTGACTCATAAATTAAGGCACATAAAAAGTGTAGAATATCGCAGGGCACAAAAAGAACCTTCATTAGATAGTAGTTGTTCTTATTTTTACCGTCACTATATTGCTGAAATTTAGAGTGGAGAAAAAGGAGGAAAAGACGCAAAGCAGTTGACCCCTCTTGTATACCTGGAGACTAGGTTTCCTCGTCACTAGCGTGAGAGGGTTGCATGCAGGCCCCTGTTCCCATTCACCTCTGGCACCCTAAGGTCATGCTCAGGTGTCTCAAAAACCCTCACAACTGAGTTATTTTTCAATGTAGTATTCCATTTTAATATATCAAAATAAGATAAAGCATCCACATGCCAGCTAAAGTGAAAGCTGGAAATATTCTAAAACAATCTTTCGGAGACACTTCAAAACTTGGTTTTTCAGCAAAATTCTCATCAACCTAGACTTGGAAAAATGCGACTGTATTTAAAAGGCTGAAGAAAACGACTACAAGAGAATAATAATACCAGCTCTTTTATTCTAGTGTCTTCCTTTGTTTCTAGAACTATTAGATAAATAAAAGGGAGAGGAGAAGAAGAAGAAGCAGGAGATGAGGAGGCGGTGAGGGAGCAGGAGAAATAAAGTACAACTTGTATGTCACGCATGGTTGTTATTTTAAGACAATGTATTCTGACCAATTTTATTCAAGAAATTAATCAACAAACACCCAGTAGCAATCTGCCCCAAGAATTCTTTTTCCCAATATAGACCTAATCAAAATAATCAGGTGGTGTTTTAAAAAAAGTTTGCAGTAAAAATGCCTGTCCCTATCTGTTCTAGTGTTGCTGTTAAATATTAGCTACCTTGGGCTTGCGTGGTCCACTTGCTTGGTAATGTCAAATAAGTAACTATTAATACTGTGCACTTTTCCCTCCGAAAAGTGAAGACAAACAAAGGAGAAAAGATATACTTAATGTTTTGCAGACGTTTGTGAATATTTTATGAATTGGAGAAACTAAAGATGAAAAGAACCAGTAATTCAGCCTGTACCCTGACTGTCTACTGCTGTACACTATTAAGTGGTCTGTCTGGTCTGGTATTTTTTTTTTAAGTGATTTTTCAATTTATTCAATGCTCTCAAGGAAAAAAGAAACTGATTCACACTGCTTGACCTTTCAAGTAAGTTTTATGTTAGGGATAGAATATTATTTAACTGGAAGGTACAGAATGAAAGCCAAGCCAAATAATAAAGTATCATGGGTTTTTATCGCTTAGAAAATCACAGTGAATAACTATTACCTAAAAGGAAATTTTAAAATCCCCAACTGTTGAAAGTACGTAGATTTCCTGGCTTCCTGGATCCATTCTGCAATGATAAATTATTGCAACCAGATAAGATTAAAAACTGGCAAAAACCCTGAATTTAGTGGCTGGCTGTTGAACTGGCAAATAATAATCTAAATTTAATTAATTGCCTATTCACTGAATTTCCCTTGAGGCTCAGGAGCAGTAGATATATACAAATAGAAGACTTTATTACCTAGAGAATTTCAGGGCAACGAAAATATACAAAACTTATTTTTCACACTAGAGAGGAAGTCCTCAGAAATAAATTCTACCATAATAAGAACATCTAAACCACAAAAACATATTTTCAAAAAATGTACAGACACATGGCCTGAATTTCCGCATGGCTTTCTTTGTTTATTAGTCCAAACTCCCACGATCCCCTCCTTCACCTCCAGACCAGGCACCATACAAAGAAATCAGCGGGAGACGCCCGACCAGAGCAGAGCACTCTTAGTTATGAGATTTCTTTATAAGGAGGACTTCCCTGTCTGAACGGACCCCAGATTGTTAAAAAGATGCTTGCTTCTACTTTAGGAGGTTCAAGGACACACTCGGCAACGTGAGAGAGAAACAGTTCTGTTTTGGGGGGAAAAGCCTCCCCGGAGCCCCGCCTCTTGCAGGGCGGCCCGCAGGCGCGGGGAGGCAGTGAGTCCGTGCCCCGCGGCCTCGCTCCGTTCTAGGCCTTAGTGACTCGGTTTGTAGGTAATTGACCCCTTCCCCCAACCTGCTTTCCTGGGAGAGACTACCTGGCCTGCTGGGAAAAATCTGTCCGATTCCCCTTGCTTTGTTTACTTTTCTAATGACTCTCATTTGGTTTCGCTTATTTACTTGCTTATCTTTAGTGCCTTCCGACTCTTTATTGCCTTTGAAGTGTGTTTTCTGTTTTTCCTTTCTTTTCCTTCAGCCTTGCTGTCTTTAGTTGTTGCCAGGAAGAAAGCAAACACATTTTGGCTTGTGGACCTGGGGGCGGTTAATCATTGGTGTCATTCAACAAAGTAACAATGACAACACAAATGGATCCCTTACGATGGCAGGTGCTGGGCCATATACTTTGTATACATTAGCTCTTGCGTTAGGCACCTCCGATTTGCCAGACACCAGGAATGCCAAGCTAAATACGATCCTGCCATTGTTGTCAAAGAGCTTATGATGTACCGAGAGAAGCAAGCATTCAGACCAGTCACGTCAACATGGCAAGCGCGGGGCACGGGGCTGCCTTCAGAGTGTTGGCAACCACGGAGGGTGCAGGTCCACGCCCGCAGCGGAGAGGCAGGAGCGCGCGCCGGGCCGGGGGAGGGGGAGGATGATGTCCTGGATGAGACGACATCTAGCCCAGGGCTTTCAGGGGATACCAAGGGGGTTGCAGTTGGAGAAGGTGTTGCTCAAGAAACTCTGCAGGGTCTCGTGTTATGAGGTCGAAAAGCATGAGGTTTGTTGGGACATAGGCAGGCCAGCGTCAGACTGTGGGAGGGTCCGTGTTACCCGGTAGGAAACAGGCCCCTGTTCAGGTCTTCAGCAGGGGGTGGACATGGGGCCACGGAGGAAACACGGGAGCACAGGCAGAGGGGCTGTGGCTGTGCCCCATCTCCAGACGAGGGACGATGCGCGTCGGGGTGCCAGGGTCAGGGTGCTCTTCTCGGTGGGACAGCCCGAAGGCCCCCTGCCTCCCTTGACTCTCGGTAACTATGCAGTTACGTACCAAGGGCCGGCAGAAGCTCGGAATGGAGGTTCTGGGTACTTTGGTACCGAAAAGTGGGTGGCGGGATACCCGTTCACCCCTGCCATCTGATTAATTAATCTGTAGCAGGCTCGTCTGAAGCCACGTGCTGATGGAGAGGTGTGCTCTGCCTGGAGTCTAGAAAAACTCGGGTAGAGCAACAGGCTGGGACCAGCATCCGTTCACTGAGAGCGTCCAAGGAGGGACGGCTGTGTGCCGCTGCGTGTATCGCTGCCACTGGGTTCCCGAGTGTCTAAAAATGGACCGGAATTTTCTGCGGCTTGAATGAACAGTCCTTCCCATTACCGAGCACTTCTTTTTCCTGGAATCTGAGCACATCAAACAGTACCCATTTTATCGGTTGAGGCAGAACGGCGTAGTAGTAAATAGGGCTCTGCCTTCAGGCCCCTGGGTTCTGGCACTTGGAAGCTTTGCGAACAAGTCATCTATGGATAGAGAAACTATCTCCAACCTAGCAGTTCAAAACAATGAACATTTCCTGTCTCAGGGTTTAGAAGGGGTGTAGCTGGCCCAGGGTCCGTCACCAGGGTGCTTCCGTCTACAGGCTTGACCAGTGGGGGGTCACCCTTCCAAGGGGCTGACTTCCTCGGGGGACCTCTGGCGCTGGTTGTTGGTCCCCGACGTAGGCCTCTCCACAAGCTGCCTCAGAGTCCTCAAGGCTTGCAGCCTGGCTTTCCCTGGAGCGAGCAATTCAAGAGAGAGCCAGGAAGAAGGGACAAGGGCTTTGATCCCAGAAAGGGACGACGTCTCTTTGTTCCCAGCCAAGGAAGCCTGTGTTGTCACTCCTGCCACCTTCTGTTCGCTAGAACCGAGTCTCTAAGTCTGAGTCCAGTCAAGGGAGGAGGAGATTCGTACGCCACCTTTTGAAAAGAACAGCTTCGGTGAATGGTGCATACAATTTTACACAGTGTCAACCTGGGGCAATTTATTTAAAACATCTGTGCTCCAGTTTCTTCATCAGGGGCAGACACGTATTAGTATCTGCCTTATTGACCTGTTCGAACAAGAAAATGAATTAATATAAAGACCTTAACACAGTGCAGGATATATATAATATATGTAATATTAGCGATTGTTATGTTGATTACTAAATCTGTTCCAACCTCTCTGGCCTGGGATGGAGCTGATCTGGAGGCAAGGACCACAGACGCTGACATCAGTAGATCATTCCTGAAAGCAACAGAGTTCTCTCCACGTCTTCCTGTTGGGCGTGGATGAGTCAAGATACTGCTCTTGCCTGGGCTGGGGATCCAGGACCCGTAGTGTGTTTCCTTCTTTGTTGTAAAGGCTCCTTATCCTTCTCTCGCCAGAGGAAGTAGTGTGCAAAGGTGCTGGCCAGACCACGTGACTTCTCAGGTCCAATGGCATGGAAATGAGGAAGGTCAAAGGCGTCTAGCAGTCCTGCCGAAATCGTAGGTATGCATCTCAGCGGAGCCGCCAGGAGCCCTCAAGGAGCCCTTGAATAGATTCTTTCAGCTTCTTAGGGTGGCTTTGCTGAGCCAGGGCCTCTCCACACCTCTGTCCTGAAGTCACCTCCAAAAGCTGTGTCTCTGACATCATAGGAAAGGGATTCAAGGCCAGAAGTCATTCCAAAATCAGCCACCCCTGTCTCACCTCTGAGAATTGAGCTATCAGGAACAAATATTGCAGGAATGTTCCAAGGATCTGGCTACCAGACCTTGGAGATGTTATCTCAGACTACATGCAATTAATGAATATTTATTAGATCTCCGCTATTAGCACGTTATGCTAGTTCCTGAATTGGAAGGAACTTTCTGAGGAATGAATAGAATGTTAACCCACATAGGATCTTCAATCAGTCGCTTTCTACTGCAGTTAAAATTCACAGTGCTGTTTCAAGAACATATGTCAGGAAGTTAACTAAGGAGAGAGTCTTGAATTTTTTTACTTACAAATGCACTGAGTTTAAACTAGAGACCAATATATCGCTTCCCACTCCTCACAGTTCCAGCCTTCAGGCTAGTGAACAGAGGAAGACCAAAGGGAGAGAAGAAGGAATCTGATAGGGCGTCCAAATATCCCAACTCCTAGAACCCAACCAAATTAACTTAGAAGTTCAGAACTTTGTTTTTAATTGTATAAAGCAACATAATGACCGGTCCCACTGGAAGGCAAGAACACCAGGAAACAAACGCCCTTCCCCTGGCGTGCATGCCCTGGTAGCTGACCCTTCCCGAAAAGAAATGTTCCATCTAGTCAAAGGCAGACCCAGGGAGAAGTAATTTATAGATTTTATTTTATTTAGCTTTTAATGCAACAAATGAAAATTACTATTTCTGGTCAAGGATTTGTGGAAGAATCCTTCTTTAATCTGGAAGAAATAAGAAAAGGGAGTTCATAGTTTCCTAAGGTACTCGACGTTCAGCTACCTTGACAGAAGACTCAGCTTCAGGGCCAATGTTTGCATATTTTATAAGCACTCACTTCCTTAGGGAGGTCTGAGCATGTGTGGATGCAGAATATTACGATCAAGTGATAGCACCTCATTTTCACCTCAAATTTACCTTTTTAAAGCGGATCGCAAACCACCTAATTTCCCCTTGTGTTTACTCCTATGAAAGAACCCATGGAACCAGACAGAGTCAAAGAGGAGTCTTTTCCTCACACTAAAGGCTGCACAGGCAAAGACGGATGGCCCTCGGCAGGGCTGAGAACCACACACCCTTCTTTTCTTCTTGGAGAATGGGCTCCCGGGAGCCGAGAGCACCAGAAGAACCGCTGCCGAGGAGAGTGTTCAGTGCTCTCGGCAGCGCTGAATGCTGCTGAGTGGTACCAGCCATGCTGAATTCCCTTCCCTCCAAGGGCCCTGTTTGGCCTCGAAATTGCTTTCGCAACCCCTCCTCCCCTCTCTCAACTCGTCTCCCATTCACTGTGAGACTCTCACCCAACAACAATAGATGGCAGGGAAGGACCTGGGGGTGGGGGTGGGGGTGGGAACAGGGATGCAGAGAGCACGGTTGTAGGGAAGGGAAGGCGGGGCGGGGGCTCCCACTGAACGCCCAGACGCTTATTCAAGGACTCTCGGCAAACATCAAATTACGCCCGAGCATTCACCCCCGACTCACGGACATGTACATTCATTTGAGGTGAGAGCAGAGAGGTTTTAAAACTTTATTTTCCCCCCTTGAAAGTATGAAGTGAAATTGTACCATGGGAAAATGTGATCACTAGTGAGGAGCCCCCCCCTTTTTTTTACAGTGTGAGAAGCTAAACAGCTGGAAGAGAACTATTTCATATTTTAGATGCAGCTTGCAACTGCTGAATAACCTTCCTATTTTGACTCACAGCTTCCCACAATGGAGGCTTTCACCACATGAAGAGCCAGAACAGAGAGTTTTGGGCCATTTTCTCCTTTTATTCATTTTCTAAGCCCCATCCCTCCCCTGCTCCTGTCCCCCGCACCCCCCTCCATTTCCTCTGTGTGGGTTTGAATGGCTGAAGTGTGCCCACAATATGTATGTACTAGACACATTGTTGCCTCCCTTTTCCCCAAAGCACCTGGCAGGCTCCCCAGCCCCCTCAGTCCCTTCGCGGAGTCTGGTTTAACTCTTTGAATGACAAATGTCCACATACATTCCTACAGTGATTTTAGCAAATATTAGAAACGGTCTAACAAACTCTTCCAACATACACTTTAAAAACTGGGTGGACAATAGGTAATTTCCTTTCTCCTCCTCCCTTCTTGCCTCCTTTTCTCTTGGGTTCCTCCCATTAAGGTGTGAATTTGTTCTTCCCAGGCGGGATCAGTGGGAGATGGGGTTATTAACTGCTTTTAAATCTAAGTCTGAAAACAGCCATAGACTTTGTGGTTATAAAAGGAGCAACCACACGTATCTGGTAAAGAAAAAACCAGAACCCATTACCCAGCAAAGCCTAAGAATAATCAGCAGCTTTTCATTTCTAGAAATAGGAGCCTTCAGAGAACTGTCAGCATGTAAGTCTTCAGATTCCTGCTTCCAACCGTGATAGAGTAACAGGGGCTGGATTTCTGAAACAACCCAAACTCCAAACACACTGTATGAGCCCTTGGCTGGGTGGCTCAGTTGTTGGAGCGTCAGCCGGCACACCAAAGGTTGCGCGTTCCATTCCGGTCAGGCACGCACGCACCTCGGTTGCAGGTTTGATCCCCAGTCAGGGCTCATACAGGAGGCTACCGATCGATATTTCTCTCTCACATTGATGTTTCTCTTTCTCTTTCTCCCTCCCTTTCCCCCCCTCTCTAAAATCAATACATACATGTTTTTAAAAATTAAAAACAAAAAACTCTGTAGGAATAGTTTTAGACCCTGGGCCGTAGGCAGCGTAGGATAACCTACGTCTGAGGCAGCTGTATTTTAGTTTGAGGTGTGGTTGGGGCCATCTGTAATTTCTTACGTGGTGTGGGTGTAGAAGGTTGGACATGCTGATTGTGTAACCTGGGAGTATCCCCTGCTCAGCTCGGGATCAGATCAGACAAGAGTCCTCCCTGAATACCACCTTTTGTGAGAAGTACACGAGAAATAGGTTTGGATGAGGCCGAACCTCAATCTCCACCTTATTTTTATCTGCATTGAGGCTTATGGTAGATTCTTAGCTCAGTGGAGGTGAGTGCTGGATGGCCCTTGAACTTGAGCCTGAGGTGATCTTGTCCGGAGCCATGGTAAGAGGCAGGAGCCACAGGAAGCCAAAAGCAGCTGCCTTCTCCCTGTCAGAGAGGGGCCAGCGGCTCCTGGATGGGGACCCTTAGAGGGTGAGTGAGTGTCTGCAGCCCAGGGCTTCCTTCCGCACTTGGGATGCTCGGAGGGATAGCTCCAAGGTCCACCCAGGGTGGACTCCCGGCTTTACAAATAGGTGCGGTTTGTGCAGGACCTGCCAGGGTGCGGCTGATGTCTCAGTCTCTTGATCTTTGCAGCAGTTTATCAAGCTGTAAATTAAAGATCGTGGAATTTTCTCCATGTGTAAGAAGTCACAAAAATAAGCATAGTGGTCCATAGAAATTAAATCTTTCCATTGACCTTGTTTTGATCCAATTATTACTTAATTATAGGCAAATGTCTGACGATGAGACTAGAGACTTTACATATTTTCCAGTGACAGGAAAGCATTCAGCCTCCATTCCTGCAGGTGGAGACAAAGCTATAGCATTCAAACCTTCCCCACTGTTGGGAACCCGTTATTCCTCCATTAGAAATGAATGTTCGCCTTGACAAAAGCGTGCCGGTCTGAGCTAGTAGGGTGGCATTTTAAAAGAAATTTACAGATGTTCAGTAATACAAAAACCTGGCTTTTTCCAATGACTGCATGAATAATATTTGTTGTTGTCGTTTTAAATTTTAGTTTTCCCTTTTTCATTCCTAATGTCCCAAGTGAACACAATTAATGTTTTGAAAATGTTTTTCACTCTTCTGTGTTTCCTCTGAAATCCTGGGAGTCTGAAACTGTCTTTTCTGTGTTAAAATGATTTTACAGTTGGAGCTGCCACCCACGTGCTTGGGATATTGAAAGGACACTACTTTCCAGAGATCTTCTTAAATGACAGACCAGTTCAGGTGTCTTAAACGACAGACCCCACCTGGCCAGATACTTGATGTTATGACAGATGGTCCCCAAGGTGAACTTCGTTCCAACAAAGGACTGAGAAGGTATCTCCGTTTAATCCCAGGGCAGCTGAGCTGTTCATCTATTGACCGGGGTCTCCCTCGAACTACAAGGAGCCATACACAACAGGGACACAAATTTCACATTCAAGTTCTGCTTCTGAGTTTCCTGAGAGGAGCTCTCCATTCCTCTTTTGTTGAAGGTCTTTGGGAATAAAGGCGACCCCAAGCCACGTGAGATCATACTTCTTTCTGGCCCCGGGGACACGGGCGCAGCGCTGCAGGTGGCCCCAAGCAGCATGGAGCCTGGGGAGTCACACGGTGGTGGCCAGGGAGGCTTCGTGCTGGTGTTGTTTGGCCCCCCCGAGATGGGGCACCGGACGTTGACAAAGGGTCACGAGTGGGCTGTGCCTGGAAAAGTCGTCATCACCTTCCCCGTCAGCTGGGAGCTCACACTCACGGAACCCGTAGGAGCCGCCCGCAGGCGCCCGTCTGATGACGTCAGAGAGCAGCCCACCTGACCTCGCCTGCAAAGCCTGGTGCAGGTGCGCGGCTCTCAGGGCAATGCGCTTTGAAGGGCCAGGGTGTGGCTTAGGCCGCCTTGAGAAATGCGTGTTCGGATCCAGAAGAAGCAGAGGCTTGGATTCGCTGGGAGACTCGAACAGAGATGGTCAGGAGGGCACAGCCACCTGGGAGGGGACGGCGTGTCTGGGCACCACAGCCAACCAACCAGTGTTTACTGAGCTGCGTTTTGCTCTGCCGGCTGTAAGCGCTGGGCGCAGAGTTCCGGGACCCTGCGGTCGGGGAGTGCCCAGGCCCGAGCACAGCAGGCTGCTCACGGAATTGGAATTAGCACTTTTGTCCTGGCTGTTGTGGCTCAGTGGGTTGAGCGCTGGACTATGACTTTAAAGGTTGCTGGTTCGATTCCGGGGCAGGGCACACACTTGGGCTGCTGGGGGCGCGCGAGAGGCAACCGATCAACCTTTCACATGTTAATGTTTCTCTCCCTCTTTCTCCTTCATTGCTCTGCTCTCTAAAAAGATAAATAAAATCTTTAAAAAAACCCTGAACTAATGGGAATTGTAAGTTTACTGTGAGAGAGTGAATCATTCCTATAGCAGTTTATCCATGTGCCTACACGATTTCCAACTCCTTTTCTTTTAAAGATTCAAAGCTAAGGAAACCTGTCTGGATGAAGATGTTGTCCTTAACCGGAGCCCAGCGGCAGGAGGGAACAGCGAGTGGCTCCAAATCGATTCCCCAAGAGGACAGGAGGAGAGGCCGGCTTCCCCACCCTGCCAACTGGCTGCTGCAGGAGGGGCGGTGCTTGGGGAGCCCCCAGAGTGTCAGCGCAGCGTGGCACCCCCGGGGGGCAGTCTGACGAGAGGTGCCTGAGGAGAGGAGTCAGAAAGGTCCCACCTGGACCCCAGGCCCCCGCGGTTGTGGGCGCCCCTCTGTGAGCGTGGTGCGGGAAGAAGGAGCTGCCGGGGACTGGGCAGCCGTTGCGTGAAGGCCGCTCTCAGGCCACAGCTGTGGGCCCCACCAACTGCGATATGCTGCAGTCTCCGCGCCGTGGCTCGGCCACCACAGAACCTCTTTGTCTCCACCGGTAGATGTTACCTTCCCAGATTTAAAATGGACTTATCTCTACAGTCACTTTCTTATTTATTATTCAGGAGTTTTCTCATACACGCAATGCGTGTTTTACGTTGTTGACAGTGTCTACTGACACCCTCCACCAGGAACAAAGAGGATCAGAGAACACACCCAATTCAGGCACATCTGCGAGTCCTTTATGCTCAAATTGTTCAACGTTTTAAATATCCAGTGTACTCAGAGGAGCCTGTGGCCAGAATAGTGCATCTCGCGCAACATTTTGCTTTCCTAGCTCTTGACTTTATCCTTAATCCTTACTAAACCCTTCAGCTTAGGGATCGAGGCAAAACAGCCATGCTCCACTCCAAGCCGTGAGAGAGCAGGGGCTCTTGTGCTGGAGGATGAAGGGTTTTCCGTTTTGCTCAGCTTTGAGGAATGAAGGAAATACTTTATCAAAGCAGGGGCTGACCTCCGTGCCCCGGGAGGGAAATACGACGTGTTGTGCAGAGGGACGGTCCCGAGGAGGTGGGTCAGGGCAGAGCTGTTTACTGCCGGGCTCAGGAAATCCTGCGCTCTGCGGGCAGGAAAAGGGGCAGCGGCTCCTTTCGCCCCGGGGGAGGGGGCGCAGGCCGAGCAGAGGAAGCTCTGTGGGCTCCTGTGAGAGCCCAGGAGGAAATCAGCTCCCCCAACAGCCCGGCTCCGAAGGGGAGACGGCTGTCCTTCTGAGGCTGCAGGCAGCTGGCTTGGCTGCTGCAGGCACGGGCAGGCAGAGAGGGGGTCTGGAAGGCTGATCATGTGCGTGGCTGAGCCCCGGCTCTGCCTGCGGCTGGAATTCGTCCCCTGTGGAGTGGGAAAAGGGTGGGGACACCGCAAAGGGCCTGGGGCCTTGACGGGGCCCATGGGAGCCTGCGGTGTTGGTTGGGGGACGTCATTGTCAGGACCAGACAGTTTGAAGATCACAGCCCTAGGAAACAGCCGCCCCAGCCGGGTGATACCGAAACGGGTTCTGCAGAGAGAAAGTTGTGCTCGCTCACACCAGCACTTTTTGTTCCTTGCTTTCTTTTTGATTTTGCTATTACAGGTGTCCCATGTTTTCCCCCCTCGCCCCCACCCACTCATGCCCCCCCCTCCATATTCAGTCCCCTCGCCACGGGCCACGTTCATGGTCCTTCACATGTGTTTTGACTAATCCCGTCACCTTCCTTCCATCAGTCCCCGCTCCCCCTTCACTCTGACAGCTGTCAGTCTGTTCTTTGATTCCACGCCTCTGGTTCTAGTTTGCTTATTAGCTTATTTTGTTCATTAGATGCCTCTTGGAAGAGGTCATATGGTACTTGTCTTCCACCGACGGGCTTATTTCACCTAGCGTAATAGTCTCCAGTTCCAACCACGCTGTCGCAAAACGTAGGAGCTCCTCCTCTCTTTCTGCTGCGTGGTGTTCCATTGTGTACAAGGACCACAGCTCCTCCATCCTCTCATCTACTGATGGGCACTTAGGCTGTTTCCAAATCTTGGCTGTTGTCAATAATGCTGCTATGGCCACGGGGGTATGGAAGTTCTTCTGAATTCGTGTTTCAGGGTGCTTCGGGTATATTCCCATCAGCAGAATTGCTTTATAAAGTTCAAGGTGGCAGCTACAGAATTTCAGACAAACACAGAACTGAGAATCCCGTTTAAAGCGCTCCCAGGAAGGGCCGCGCTAAGACGCCCGTCCTGTTCAGGCCTGAGTGGAGGTCACCTGGTTCCAGACGTGACCGCGTCTTCCCCCACAGCCGCCCTGTTCATTTGCTGCTGGATTCACGCGAAACTTTTGCTTATTGAAGGATCGGTGGATTCCTGTAACCCCTCCGAGGCCGTAGCAGGCTTGCGCATGGAAAGCAGGCAGGTCGCGCTGCCTCCCGACTGTTCATAATGCAATGACCGTTTGTTCTTAACACACTACTTCATCTGAAATGCTAAAGGCGACCGAGACACTTCACACTATTAATCACGTTCTGAGCCTTGAGAGATTGCTTACTGGAAAGTATTTTGAGGAATTTACAGATGGGAAATGAAAGGCACCACAAGTCTGCTGGTCCTCTGCCCATTTTTTTCAAAGGTAGGAAAGGTCTTGGCTGTTGTGAGATTGGCCTCTGATGCTCTGAATGGCGGTGAGCAGACGGGGTCGAGGGTCAGGGGAGTGGCATGAACAGAAGGGTGTGGGCAGTCATTGCTCCAAAGGCTTGTTTCAGGCAAGACGTCCAAGTTGGCTTTCAGCAACGTGCTCTTGAATTGCCTGCCAAGAAGATGGGGTTAATTGCGTAGGAAAGTGTGGGAGGAAACCAACGTTAGTGGAATGTTTGACTGGACTCGGTATCAAGTGGAGTGTGTGTGTGTGTCTGTATTTAATCCTCGCAGCAACTGTATGTAAAGAGAATTAGTAGCCCCATGGTACAGAGGAGGAAACAGGCTCAGATTAAGTAAACTTGCCTGGTGGCACAGACTTACTGAGAGGTATTGTCAAGTTTAGAGCAAATATTTGATCAATAATTCACTCTTCCATTTAGCGTTAGCTCGCACTCTCTGTATGTAGAGATCTCTATTTATCATACATTAAGTTAATATATATTTACATATTTATATGCGTATAATTTACATTGAAAAAGTGGATGTGGCCAGCAGAAGACAGCAAGGCCTTCTTCTGGGATTTCAGGTACTTCGAGCAGAGGCCTGGAGAAAAGCTGTTATGGGTGAGATTGTCGCAAAGTGCCATACTGAAGGCCTCCCCTGTGTGACAGCTGTCACTGCTGTGCCCTAATCAGCTGGAAGCAGAGTGTCCAGTTGCCCTCTTTATCTTCACAAGCCCGTCACCCCATGGGGCGCAGATAAATCTCTCTGTCGGTCCTCACTGCGAATGCTCAGGAATGCGGAGAATTCAAAGCAGGAAATTGCACGCTCAGCAACATTGTCTTTGAATGTTGACACTTGCTCGAGGTCAGGTCCCCCCCAGGGGCCACCATCATCATTGTGTGACCCCGCGCAGGACCTCGCGCCTCTGGAGCCGGTTCAGGCCTGGGAAGCGATGAGGTCTGGGGAAACGCCGCCCGGCCTGTGGAAACAGGGCCAGCTGGTTTTGTCATTGGCCCTTGTCGACACTACGGCTCTTGGTTTAATGGCAATGGGAGGTATGAACCAAACGGAAACTCGGATGTACTCTCTGGAAAACTGCAGAGAATAACATGTACATACAGCACGTAGGCCTGCTGTAGGGATTTAACAAATAAATACCCTCAAAGCACGTAGAACACAACCCGCGTCTGACAACCTAGACGCCCCACGTGTGTTTGCTGTTATTGCTGTTGTTGTTGTCATTGTTATTCATGTTCCTGTCTTAAATGTGTGTTCCTTTCTACATGACTCGAGTGTTCATAGATCGCTGGACGATGGAATGGCCTGAGGAAAATGACACCCTAAAGACCCATTCATTGAACCACTTTTTTCTCACCACGCTTTCCTTTTCTCTTAAACGTCACTGTTCCGCTGTGTGTTTTCACCTAAAGGTGCTTGCTTCGATCGGCGGAGACGGTGGTATGCAGAGGGCGATTGAGAGACCCTCCCTTGTTGTGGGCTTTAGATTTTATTATTTGCGAAGGGGTAGTAACATGTGTTCTGTAACAAATTCAAGAGGTACAACAGGATAGGCAGTGACAATTCGGTCTCCCTCTCACCCTGGGCCTCAGTCGTGTAAGTTTTCTGCCCGAGCGACAGTCTTCATCCTTGTGCGTGCCTGACCGAGAACCTGTGTGTCTGCCATGTGTCACGCGCACGCTGGAAAGAAGCGACAGCATCGTATTTACCGTGTTCTGTTCCTTCTTTTCTATATCCAGTGATGTGTGATATCCATAGCTGAGTATATACTAATGCCCAATATTTTAAATGACTGTATAGTATTCCATCGCATGGATGTACTCTAGTTTATACTCCAGGTCTTAATTAATGGGTATTTTGATTGTGTTATTACAAATTATGTGGCAATGATATACTTGTTCTTTAATTTTTGGTCATTTAAATATGAAAGATTTTATCTCCCTGGTATTGATTATTTTAACAGATGTGAGGCAGGGAGCCAACTTTATTTTTTTAACCAGTTAGGGTGGGCTGCATAATCTCTCTTTTCCCCAATGATCTGAAATCTGCTTTCATCATCTACTCGGTTCTCCCATGTGTTCACACAGTGAGCCCTGTATCTGAGCATGAGGACCCTGATGTCTGTCTAATAATAGAATGAAGAGAGTAACAATTCCATAATATTACTGATAACATAATGAAAAGCAAACATTGTACAGGGCTTAAAATATTGCTTGATACAGTCATGCCTTGGTATCCTCAGGAGATTGGTTCTAAAACCTCCATCGGTACCAAAATCCAGGGATGCTCAAGTCCCCTGTATATAATGCTGCAGTATTTGCATGCAGTCTGGGTACATCCCCCCATATATTTTAAATCATCTCTAGATTAGTTACAATACCTGATACAATGTAAATTATTCTTATCCTGTACTGTTTAGGGAATAATGACCCAAAAAGGCTGTACATGTTCAGTACAGACACAACCAGCCTAGATCAAACTTCACAGTGCACATTGGCAACCACGTAACCTTAAAAAAGTGTATTTTTGATCCTTGGCTGAATCTGCTGATATGGAACCTTCAGATATGGAAAACTGTGCATAATAAAGTCTAAATAGCATTAGCCATTGTTGTTCCTCTATTTATTAGTATTCCTGGCCTTTGTAATACTTTTCCATTGCCCTTTCTACTCTTCGTGAGTCAGGAATCTAGTGTTCATGAATCAATGGATTCATGAATTGGTTTGATACTTTTTTTCTGGTGTAAGGACTTTCTGTACATTTTAAATTTCTGTTTAATTCCTTTTTTTCTTTTTTTGTGGTATCTTTGAAGGAGATAAATTCTTTCTGGAATAGCTATTTGTAAAGATTTGTGTGGAAAAGAATCAATGTCATGTTTTAGGCTAGTGGAAATTCTTAATATTCAGGGCTGTGTGTAAGTGACTCACTGAAAGTTTATCTCTCTCTCTCTCTCTCTCTAACTGAATTCAGTATTTTGCCTCCTAGTGTAATGGACAGACTGCTTCCTGCAAAGAAGCTTGTCTGTGATTTCTCGTTCAATCTTACCTTCCATGCTTCCGGAAGCTACTGAGAGTACCTCTACTTCTTTCTCCAAATAAGAGATAGTTGGTTTTGTCCCTGTAAAGGACAAGCCTCATAAAACTGTGCTCTGTTGCTTCACTGAGGTCTGCATCTATGAGCATTCCTACCTGCTCTCTTGATTTTTACTGTGTGTGTCAGCTCTTTGTATGACTACATACATCTCCTAGTTTGTCATGGATGGAGCTTGCCTTTCGATTTCTTCCCCTTGTTCTTTTACTCTGCTGGTTTTTGACAATTCCAGTGATATTTTAGACGAGCAATTTGAAAGGACGTCGAGCATTACTAACACTAAGAATTAAAAAAATCTTTTCTTCCTCTCTCAGATATCTCTGAAACAACAACAACAAAAATGGAGAAATTTTTGTTGTTGTTAAGTGGTTAAATGATGAGGGCAGAAAGCCAGCTGATTGAAATTTTAGATAAAACATCTCAAAGAGTCCATTTTCATGTCAGAGTGGTAGGAAAAAAAGAAACAAGGGGCTGATCGTGGATAAACACGCAGGCATGTTGTCAACACTCACAGATGACGCTGGATCTAATTGGGCTGCTATTTGTTCTGATTGTTGGTCTGTACTGTGCCATTTTTGTTATGCCGTAACATTTTTAACCATATTTTGATTACTCATCTACCTAACACAATGTAGAGCTATGTTAATTGTTCGAATACTTCAGTCAGTGAGGATAGACAATTTGAAAGAGTTCTTGATTTTTCCACACCGACTAAATTAACCAGGTAATTGCCATATATCCAAAGTATTACCCGACGCTGATGCTAGCTTTTCATTTATCCCTCTTGTTTCTTCAGCGTTCCAGACAGATGGACTCTGTGGTGGCGTTGCCTCTTAGCCAAACACGCTATTTATGAATAAGACACTCTGATTCATATTTTCTATATTGCCAAAGCCATGTTTATGTACGAACAGTAAACTGGACTGTTTATGCGGACGGCCAGCCTGGCCGGTCATGATCTCAGGAGGGCCTTTCTCAGGACGTGAAAGCTCTAGTGTTTGAGATCAACACGCTCTTTCAGAACCCATTGACAACAGTGGCCAAAAACCCTTTCGGCCCAGCCAGCTCTGCTAGTGTGGGTCCTTTTCTCCGTCAAGGATTAAAGAAACAAATACACAAACCAAAACACCCTCTTGTATCACAGCCCCGAACTGTGTGAAGCCAATTCAATACATTGCGGAGACGGTGAGCGTTGTAGTGGCCTTCGAATGAATTTTGTCTTCCTTGGACGTTCACGTGAAGCGCCTCTGCCCTCCTTCCCCGACTGCGAGGCTTGCTGAGTTCACACCTTAGGCGGTAGGCTCTGCGGTGCAGACACTGTGCTAACGTGACGACCCTCTGCCATGTGCCAGGAGCTATGATTCCCACGCCTTACCTCGTTTAATCCTCAGGACAACTCCGTTAAGACGGAACCATTGCTAACCCATGTTCTGGAGGGTACATTTCCAGGGTAAGGAAATTGAAGGTGAGAGAAGATGAGCCCGTCGCATGTCTTCCGCCGCTAACCGGGGCCACCTGCCCCGCTACGCGGCGCTGTCTTCCGGGCACACCCCTTTCCCGTTGGGCTTCTGTTGTCTCCAGGCTCCCTGCTCACCCCAGTGGCTTCCCATCCTGGCTGCACATGCGAGTCTCCTGCTCAACTTTTAAACAATATTAATTTTCAGAGACACTGATTTAATTGATTTGGATGGGGCTCAGACTGATATTTTAAACAGCTCCCAGGGTAAAGAACCATGGCATCAAGCGTACAATTTTTTAAATTACATTTATTGGGGTGATAGTGGTTGATAAAATTATATAGGTTTCAAGTGTACATTTTTATGGTACGTGATCTTTACATTGCCTTGTGTGTTTACAACCCAAAGTCAAATCTCTTTCGTTTCCACACATATGACCCCTTTACCATTCCTACCCTCCAAGCCCCACTTGCCTTTGGTAACTCACATGCTGTTGTCTGTGTCTGTGAGTTTTTGGATCTTGAGACTGTCATGCTAAGTAAAACAAGTGAAGCAGAAAAGGCCAAGAACCATATCATTTCAGTCATACATGGGATATAAAACTGAAAGCAACATGTGAGCCACACATTTTTAATGAGAGGGCCTGGGCAGCTAACATGCTGATTTATGTATGGCTAGGTGCCTGATAAGCACACCTTTAAGTGAATTAGAAGACTATAAATTGTTATCTGATTTATTTAGTAGAGTTCACAGTACACAGAAAAGCAGATGTCTTAAAGCAGTGGTTTCTTTCATAGTAGTAAGACATTTGATTTTTCATTCCCATTGTCTCATGAGTGCATAGCGGAGGTTTCCCGAGGCTCCAGGATGTGGGAGGACATTATCGTTCTGACCGAGAACTGGGCATATGCTGACATAGTCCCCTGTTTTAAAAGTTTTCTCAGGTTTAGTTTTAGGTATGGCAAATGCAGATAGAGATAAACTGTTTTTGTTTATCTCTATTGGCATAGTTTTAAAGATGATAAAAGGAGTTCTGAGACCAAAACGTTTGAGAACTGCCACCTTAACCACGATGCTCCAATGGCTCGGGTGAGTAAATACTCAGAAGTCATGGAGATTGCATCTGCACTCACAGTAGGGTCTGAAATCACTAAAATTCTTACTGCTCAACACAGTTTGTGTACCTGGGAGCGCACGAGAAATGCAGAATCACGGGGTCACTGCTGGCATCCCGGCTCAAAACTTTTAGAAAAGATCCTGACAGTATTTACGTGGACATTGTAACCCAAGAAGCGCGGGCTTAGAGAGTTCGTTGTGTCGATTATACTCGCAATTGCCCTGCGTCATTTTTATCGTCGGTAACAGAACACAAACTTGTTTTTCCTTTCACTTCCAGCCTCCTACCATTGTTCCATTCATTCGTGTGTGGAAGTTCATAACAAGTGTTAACATCTTGAGTGACAGAAGGAGAAACGGAGAAATGCAAAGGCGGAGAGGTCTGACTGTGCACCAGCGTGAAGTCCAACGCCAGGCTAGGCAGGCGGTGCGCAGCCGCTGGCTCACGCACGGGCGCACCTCGCAGGAAAGGACAGCGACAGAAGCCTCAGACGGCGATGTGGCAACTCCCATTTAAAACAGGACCTCGGGTTTTGTCATTGTAAAGGACTTCAGAGCATCTCCAAACATGAAATAGACCCATGAAATGGTAAGCGCATTTAAAGGCTTCCTCCTCAGTTGCCCCGTGGAGCTCTATGTTTTGGCCTAACTGAAATACTGATAATTTTTATATTAAAATTCTGGTGTATGTGTCTATTGCACAAGCTAGACTCTGATTCTTAAGATCAAGGACTACGTCTTATTTTTCTTTCCCTTTTACTGTTTACCCCAGTACTGGGCACATAGAAAGTTCTCAATAAACACTCTCTCAGTCCAGTCAGGCTGCCGTAACCAATACCATAGACCGGGGCGCTTAAACAGCAGGCATTTATGTTCTCGCAGTCCTGGGGGCTGGAAGTCCAAGATCAAGGCGCCAGCAGGGCTGCTTATGGATGACGATTTCCTTCCTGGTTGGTAGATTGGCCTCCCTTTTTGCTGAGCTCTTATGTGTCAGAGAGAGGGAACGTTCTGTGCTGTTTCTTCCTCTAAGGGCACTCTCCGCATCGTGAGGTGCCCGCCTTCATGGCCTTCTCTAAACCTAATTAGCTCCCAAGGTTCTACCTTAAAATTACACTGGGGTTTAGGGCTTCAACACATGAGTTCTGGGAGATGAGAGCATTCAACCCCTAACAAGTGTATGTTGAATAAATGGGATAAAATGGATAAAAAGAGAGTAGATTCCAAGAACAGCTAATTACAATGCAATGGAAAAGCTATGCGACTTTCTGGAAAGAGAGGTGCTGTGAAACTAAGATCTGCCACTTTGGTTTGATCCCAAATAAACTGTAGAGGCTCAGCCAGTTTTCATCTTTCAAAGTTGGCTTCCTTCCTGATTCTAATCTCCAAAGTTCCCCAATCGATAGTTGACCGAAGTATTTATCCTAAGTATTTTATTACATTTAGTGAATGACTAAATATCCCAAATAATTTTACTTTTACTTAGATCTTTTCTTAGAAAATTTTGACATAGAGTATGGTATGGAAAAGAGCAGAAGTATTAATGAAAAGCCTATGGAGAGAATATACTTTATATTATATCTGCTTTTTACACTATTATAATTCATCGATAGCTCCTATATTGTAACTCATTCTTTCTGACTCTTCATGTTCCATTTCAACACTCACAAAATGAATGCTTATTTTGGGGATTTATCAAGCATTATAATGTCTTCTCAAATGCTCCTTCTTATTTTTTTTCATGAACTCATTCATTATTATTTCTCTTCCTTCGATGAATTGCATTTTTACATAACTCCAGTCTAAATCTTTGGTTTTTCTTACTAATTAGATGGGCTAAAATAAATTTGTTAAGTAGATTGAATTGAATGGAACAAGCATGCACACACCAATAGAGTATTTTTTCTTCACTAAATAGGACTGAATCAACTGTCCCCTGGGTCCTGGCTGATTCCTTTTAGACAGAGCTGTGCCATGGACGAAGCCACACTTGTGACTGTCACTTCTGATATACTATTCACCCATTAGCAATTTTTTAATAAAATGTTTTTTATTAAGAGCAATATTAGCAACATGGAAAACTAGGAAGCTCCATGTCTTTTTTTCTCTATGGAAAAACCAAATAAACAACTACCGACTGGCTCATGTAACCTTCTAGGAGCTCTGAAAACCAATTAAAGATCTACAGTAGCCAAGCAAGAGCCCAACCAAGAAAAGGCCATATTCAGCATGGTAGGACATTTTATGGCTTTTTTTTTTACCCATCATGTCCCTCGCCCTCCTCAACATGTCATGAAGAAGCTGCTCAATTTTTATTTTTCTCCCTCAGAATGGAAAGAGCTGGATGGAAGTGGTTTGCAGTGTCTTGGCCTGTCTGTGGGCCACCTGAGGGCTGTTTTGTGTCTTGCCTTCCTCAGAGCTCAAGGAGGCAGTGACATAGCTTGGCTCTCCGGCTGGAAGCTATAAAAGGCAGCGGAGTGTGCCCTGGTCGGGTGCCCAGTTGGTTGGAGTGTTGTCCCATGCACCAAAAGGTTGTGGGTCTGATCCTCAGTCAGGGCATGAACCTAGGTTGTGGGTTTGATCCCCCATCATGGCGTGTACAAAAGGCAACCAGTCGATGTTTCTCTCTCACATACATGCTTCTCTCTCTCTCTCTCGGAGAAGATGAAAAAGTTTTGGAGCTGTATGGTAATCGATGGCTGCACAACAATATGATGTTCTTAATGTCACAGATCTGTACAGTTAAAAAATGATTAAAATGGCACATTTATGCTATGTATATTTACCACCAAAAGTAATAATGCCCCCAGAAAGAGTCAAATCTTTAAAAAAAATATTTTATGTCATGTGACTCGCCAATTTCCTTTTCATCCGTAGGCCCCCCTCCGGACCCGCTGCCCCGGCTGCCGGGAACCCGGTGCTACCCAAGGGTTTCTCCTCCCAGCCGTCCTCTGCCAGAGGCACTGCTTTCTCAGCCTAGCTCTTGAGTTCCTCCTTTGTTTTGGTGGGTAATATTATTTACAAAAGGAAGCATTAGTAGTAACTCTCCCAAGTCCATGCATGTTCCAAAATGTCTCTACGTTGCCCTTAGCTGACTTGCAGCTCAGTTTTCCTCCAAATATTCAAGGCATTTCTCCATTTGCTTCTGGCATGCGGGTTAATGCTTTCTAGCGGAGTCATTACACCTATGTTATTATATAGCTCAGCCTCTACACCTGATCTCTATCTTTCAGGTTTTATTGGATCCTTGAAGGTTGTCCCCACATGCATGTATTTGTAAAACTAATAAGACAATAGGTGAGTGCTGTTCACTGATGTTTTTACCCCTTGTTTACTTACTGAGTTTGAGGATTTGCCCCTTGCTGTTCCCAGGAAATTGTTGGAACTCCGGGCCGTAACCTGCCCGTATCAAAAAAGGGATCATGGAATTGTCTGTAGTCTTAAGTTTTTCCTGATTTTCTGTTTCATTTCAAAGTAGGTTTGGAATTGGGTTCACTATTTCTACTCATCAAAGATAAAATGTACATCCCCCGAAAAGAAAAGCATCAAGTAAATAAAAACCCCTATTTGTTTGAAAACTTAATTTGTTAGCGATTATGTTTTACCTTCAAATTGCCATTATAAACTGTTATTATTAACCGCAAGTCAGTCTTCGCAGAGACTAGATCCTTCCGCCTCCCACAGCATGACTCTGAGCGTGAAGAAAAAACGCATTTCAGATTTCATTTCACTTTTTTGGTTTTGGCTGCTTTGTGCCTTTCTGCGTGTTCCCATCTAAGTGTTTTCCGTTCTGAAATAAATATTTCATGCCCCGATCTATATTTGGAGGCGTGCACGCTCAGCATCCCCTTCAGTTACCCCCACTGCGTTTTGCAACAAATGGCAGAAATTGACCTTGATATTTTCCAGGAGGACAAATTCATAAATATGAAAACAGAAAAGACAATCTGCACAAGAGAGCAAATGACTCAGTGCAGCTTCTGTCGTGAGATGAAGACAATTCACAAGGCCGGCGCATTTATGAGAAGTACAATAAATGGCATCATGCCATAAATAAGCAGATAATGTGAGCTTGGAGTTCTGCTCGAGGCTGGCAGCGGGATACAGCCCAACCCTCGTGGGATTCGCCTGCAGTGGGCTTTTTCCGTGAGAGCCACCCATTCCCGGGAGAGCTCCCGGGTGAAGCCGTCACTTAAAATCCTGCTTCTACTGTATGACAGATGCTTTGTGTGGAAAGGAAGGCGACTAGCCTTTCTTTTCTTTTTCTTGTAAGGAGAGAAAGAGGGGTGGGGGGAGAGAGAGAGAGAGAGAGGACGTTGATGAAGGAAATCTATTTTTTTTTTTTTTTTTTAAAAAAGGCGCTGTTTGAGTGTCCTGACTCGGGAAGGCTCTTTGGCAGGGCATTCTCCTCAGACCAGTAGGTGGGTTGGAGTTTCGCCAGGCTTTTGTTTTTCCCCCCAACTTAACTTTTGACAAGCGTAGAAAGGCTACATGGTTAAGGAGGTGAAAGAAATACTGGGTAACGTGTAAATGAAGACATAGGTGTCGCCAGTTCCGGATTTCCCCAGGGCCGCTCAGGTTTCAGGCGTCCGCTGGGGGGGGCCTTGGAACGCATCCCCCATAGATAACGGGGCGGAGGGCGGGGGAGGGGCAATGCTATGTAATGGGAATAATGAAAGTTTTCTTATAAAACTTGTGGCGAACATTAAATGAGAAAATCAATGTGAAGAACTTAGCCTGGTCCCCGGTAGCTGTTCAACAGTCAATAAATGTCAGCTATTGTGTTTAAATTACACTGATCCTTAACTGCTATCGTCGCCGCTTTCTTCGGCCATCGCGCTGGTCACGGCCATCGCTCTCATCTCTGCACAGCGCCCCGCCGCCGGGTAAGTACAGAAATGGAAGCAGCTGCCGGGATGGCGGGACTCGTCTGTTTGGGTCATTTTCCTTCTAGCGGCCGGTGGACGGCTTGATTCGGAATCACGAGGGAAGGGAGCAGCGGGGACCAGCTCTGGGCACAGATTCCCGTGGGGACACTGACCACAGGTTTTGCGAGGATCCTCAGTGGCCGCTGGACATCACAGAGGTGCCTTTAGAAGTGAGGGTGCCACAGCTAGAAGAATTTCATTTTAGCGATATTAATATTAAATAGTAAACTATCTGTGTGTGGCTTTTAGGCACTTTTAAAGCAGTTTCACATATTTTTATTTACCCCGTTTTACGGGTGAGAAGATCGAGACTCCAAGATGTGTCTTGCCCCCTGAACAGTCCTGAGCTGAAGCATAATTTTAAAATCTCCACTAGAAAACTGTCCCCGGTGACACTGTGGCCTTTTCTTTAATATCACGTGCCACCAGATGTCACTCCCTTCCCACAGCTATTTCTTTTCACCTTAAGTATTTTCTTCTTTTCTTTTGGGCAGAGTTGCCTTGTTTATTATTGACGCCGATCAAGGAAGACTTACCAGTAATTGGAGACTTGATTATCTTCTTTTAAGTCTGGGGTGATAAAAAAATACATTCTTTAAAGACCAATGCTTTAGTGCAAAAATATATGGTGTCCCCTGAAAAGAGACACGTTCCTTTTAAGAGGCATGGCAAGCAAAAAGTCCAGAGTGGGTTGTTCAGCTGCGACGACACTTGCAGCACTTACTTCTTAGGCGCTCATTTTTATCATGTCCTCTACTACACATTTTACAGTTGTGTTGATAAGAATATAAATATCAATTAATAATGGAAAAGTTTCTATAGGTGTAGGTGTATACACACATATGCATTCACAAACGTATATTTATATACAAGAAAAATACAAATGGATCCCATAGAGTGATAAAACTCTAATCCCTCTCTCTCTCTCTTTTCTGTTTTAGACAGATGTGTGCTATTTATTGCACTTTGACGGAGGACTTCTTTTATACTGCAGCGAGCTGTCGCTGGGGGGCGCTGCTCAGCACCGTCATTTCTATCGCTATGACATTTTTCTGATCGCCACCTGCCCGGCTCTGAGATTTCAGTTGTTTGAGGAACACGCTGCTGTTCAGATAAAGTTCAAAACGACAGATATTCGTAGTAGGAATATCCGCAAAAGGCACTTGCCCACATTGCATTGAGGAAAAAATAGAAGCCGAAGTATGACAACAGTCACTTGGCACAGAAGAACCCAACCCTTGTGGGGGTGGCAGCCGGAAGTTCAAAGGAGGGCGGGAAGGTAGTGTTCTTGTTGCGAGTTCTCACAATCCAGGGGTGCAACCTTGACTGCTCTGAGCTTCACGGAAAATCAAACCACCAAGGACTTTTTGTTGAATTTTCAGATTCTCCTTGGGACATTTTAGTATCTGCTCCCTGGTGTTGAGGATCAGAATGCCGACCCCTTGAGCCGGGTTATTTTGAAGCATCTGCGCAGACTTTGGCGTGGCCGAGCTGAGCTTCGGGACGCGGGTCTGCGTGGTCCAAGCGCACTGCCAGCTGCCGGCTGCCTAGGGCGAGGCAGGGGGCGGAGGTGGTCCCGGGACTCGGGGGGTGCTCGAACTCTAGCGGCTGCTGCGGTTAAACAGAGAGTGAAGGAGAGCCTCGGGAAGACCAACTCGTGGTGCCTGTCCCCGCAGGACCAGCGCCTGAGCTCGTGACTCCGCTGGAGCCGAAGTGACCCATTTTGGGAATTGGGAGGACAATTCCTAATGAGTCAGCCGCTTCTCTTTTTGTTGTTTGTCTCTGAAGAAACTAAAGCAGGATTTCTCAACCTTGGCACTAGTGGTATTTGGGACTGGATCATTCTTTGTTTTGGGGGGTGGGAGGTGGGGAGGGTGTTGTCCCGTGAGTTATACGGTTTTTAGCAGCATCCCTGGCCTCTCCCCACTAGATGTCAGTAGTGGCTCCCTAGTCGTGACAATCCAAACTGTCTCTAGACATTGCCAAATGTCCACTGGGGTGAGTGTGACCAGCAACATTGCTCCTGGCAAAGAACCACTGATACCGAATGTTGTTGGATGTACTTATTCATTAAGACCAATATTTCTATATTATTGGCTCCTAAAATTTTTTCCTCTTGCCTTAAAAACAGAAGGGTTAAAGCTTTGCTATTACATGACTATTTAACATGTATTACACTTTTTTAGTGTTAATTTTTTTTTTTAACAGTAGTGACTACCTCATAAAAGACAACTGATTTTTTTTGAAAGGATCCATCTGGAGGTCATCACAGGATCCTTATTCCCGTTATTTTTCTCTTGCCCTTCCTCCCCCTGCCCCCAATTCTTCCAGCGTCTCCATGGGAAATAGAGGTAAGGAGGCGGCCACTGCGTCGGTCAGGTTGAAGTTGTGATATCGCATTTTGGGGAGACTGCTAGATATAGGAGCAAATATGGAAGGTGATATGAGGAGCTGGAATGTTAGATTAATTCTAACTAGAAACAAAGAGGAGGCAGGTGATTTGTAATGTTAGGCATTTTGGAGGAGAGGGACCACCGTGTCTTCTTTCTGTTTGTCCTGGACACGCGCGCATTCAAGGCCTAGATATGTGCCCAGACGCTGGACTGTTCAAGCAGACCTCCACAGCGTTAGACGCAGAGGATGGCTCCATAGGAAACATGGCTCTGGAGGGAAACAAGGTTTTCAAGTTATCAGGAGACAGCTCCCAGTGAGGAATGAGAGGAATGACCTAAAGAACCAAGAAGAAATTACTGAAGAACCAGAACCCCAAAACCCTGAGTACAAACTCCTCTTCTTCTTATGCCTTGCCTAATGAAGAAGACAAAGGAAACCTTTTGTGCTGTTCATGCAATTTACTGAAACACTGAATTTCAGCTCCTAACATTATGCAGATGATGTCTAGCTTTTTGAGATAAGAGAGACAGGAGTGAATCTAGTTTTGGAAATCTTCAAGAGGAGCACCGCATCCTAATTCCTTCCAGTCCTATATTGTGGGTCAGGCCCCAAAGTCAATAGTAATAATGAATAGTCTTTGGTTGTCCTTCATGTGTGTATTTCTCTTGGTCAGTGAGACAAAGAAGTGACTGGATTTGGGGATTCTTGGTGTCTCTGCACTATCTTTTTAATTTCACCTGTTACTTTCCTTTCTAATGTAGTTTCCTTTGTCTTCTTCATTAGTTGAATCTTTGTGGTACAAATAGCAGAAAGGACCTCTCCAGAAGTCTTTATGTATCTTCTTGCTTCCTATATGTTTTTTATACCTGTGAAGCCTTTAGAAATATTAGATTTTGAAACATGCTTGAAAGAGAAAAGTCTTAACCTTCTACTTGGGCAAAATCTCTATATGCATATGAAGACTTTATAAACCCAACATATTATTTTGAGTCTGTTCATTTCACCCCATCGGCATCTTCACTCAAATCCCTGAGAAATTCTGAGTTTCAGGTATGCATTTTATAGACTAATGTTCACCATTTGTTACTGGATGAAATTTGGCTCTAGGTGACAAATTTCAAAGGCAGGGCTTGACGTCTTTAATGTACTTTGGTTTTAGCAGAGAAAAATTTCCAAGTGCTTGGACCTTATTTGCCCCCAGTGGATTTTGGCTGGAGATAAAAACATAACCAGAACAGATGCTTATAGTAACTCTATTTTGCATAAAACTTAAAAATTTTGTGATATACCTTATATAACATGAATGCATGAAACGGTATCTTGAGAGTTTTAGGGGGTTTCTCCCTCTAATCCTAAAAAAGTATGTGTACTTTCCTTAAGGACTTTTATTTTATAAGATAAAGGTTTTGAAATATTTCATCCCTTTGTGACCTTCAGAATACTGAGGTCGGTATGTAACTGCTCTCCAATGTGAGCTTGATATGATGCAGACTCTGAAAACAGAACACTGTGTGCTTGCAAATGCTGTGATTCCAGTGCTTACATGCTCTAAACTCCTCCTAAGAAACTGAAAGTTTCCCATGCCAGGGACCAGCGGTGAATGCGAGAAGAATCGAATATCCTTTAATATTTTAACAACATCCATTTCTCATCAAGACAGGCCACAGAACGGAACTTTAGACCATCTAGGCTGGTCTAAAATGATCATGCAGCTCCCCTGGTTAAAAAATGATTAAGAATTTCAGGACAGTAATAGCAATCATTAAACTAAGTTAGGGACTCTTTAAAGAACAGCAGTTTTCAAAAGAGACACATTTTTCCCTTCTGGTTACCTAGCCCCTCTTTCTGGTTCGGCTGAGTACTTTGTAACTGGGCGAGGGTGAGTCATCTTATGGCTCATCTTGTAGTAACAAGGAAACACGGGACTTTTGAATAACACCATTATCCTGCAAAATACTTTGACCTAAACTGCATTTTATTAAATGTAGACAGCCTCAGTTCCAAGAAATGCCCTTGTTTCATGGATCATTAAGGAAGAAAAGATGTTAAATACAAGGCCTCATCCATTGTAACATGAACCATAAATTCAGAGACAGCAAACCGTTAAAGATCTCAGAAGCAATGGAACTGTGGATCTCAATAGAGAGGCCTTGCAACACTGAGCTACCTACCACTCAGCCCTACCACAGAGTGATGGAAGGCGCTTTTGGTCGTAGAAATGAGGCCTGAGTGTTAAGGAGGTGTGCTAAGGTCGTGAGTTTGATTAGGGGTAGAGTGATGGTGTAGGCCACTGGTGAGAAAGGCAGAAGTATAAAATATATATTTTACTATATATAGTATATGTATATGCACACTATATACAGGGTCTGGCAGAAGTAATGCCTGCTTGAGTGTGGCCAGTAGGGTAATAATATGGGTGTAATAATTTATGTCTTTAATTTGAACATTTCACCTAAAATATCATGTGGTGTGCTTGCGTGTGATGTTGGTATGCTACAGAATTACATGTTTATGATTTTGTAATAAAAGGTGTTGTAATACAAAAGGGGCGTTATTTGTGCTAAGCCCTGTATAGTAAACATCCCTGTATGCATATATTGTATATATAGCACACACACACACACACATATATTTTACTATATATGTATTTTAAGTGACATTTGGGAAACACTATTTCTTGTGTGAAGTTAATTCATGCCTCACTTTTAATTAGTTTCAACCTGTTGATTATATATTATATATATATTATACATATATATGTATTCAAGCTGTTGATTCGCATATGCATATCCACATGCAATATATCTTTTTTGGGTGAGTGGCGTGGTGTGCAAGCACCATAAAGTTCAGTGTAAGCTACAGAGCCAATCAAGATTAGGTAAGGATTGTCATCCCTGTGTTTCAAGTGTCTCGAAAGGGAGCATCTGAAATGGCCAAAGGCTTCTATGGGAGACTTATCAGCCATCATTTCTCCCTCGTTAGCGTCCACCTTGGCAACAACACATACTCACTCACACACATACCGTCTTCTGGCCACAAGCCATTTCCGTTGCTCTCCCTAAGAGGCGGCTGTTGCCCCAGAGAAAGAAACATCTAAGACGGCCTTGGTCTCCTGCCCCAGCTGCATCCCGCTCTGAGAGAAAGTGGGTCAGGGCTGGGCTGAGATATGGGGCCACGGGAACTTGTTCCCACACCCCGGGTTCCCTGGGTGACGAAGCTGCCTTTGAGGCGGGCAGCTTGGCCAGGTGGCCTGGATGCCCCTGAAATTCCAGGGGGACCATGGCAAAAGGGGACTGTGGGCTGTGTCTGTATGTCACCAACTAAAGCTCAGATATCCATTACAAGGTATTAGTGCCAAACAAAAGCTAATACTCAAACTGATCCTTCGGAAGAGAAAAGGTAAAAGAAAATGGGTTTGGAGAAAAGTTGTTGGCACTGGGGCTTTAAGTGCTGGGTAGCCACAGACAAGTTCAAGTTACAGCCTTGTGAAGACATTCTCTGGCCGGAAGGCCCTAGCTGGTAGAACTTGCCCATGGCTTGGACAGCAGTGGAAGAAGTCAGATTTAGGTGGGAAAAATTAACAAGGAATGTGTTAAGAAATATAAATGTTAGTTCCTAAATTTCTCCACATTTTCTTTTTTTGGTTTGTTTTTCTTTTGCTTCATAGTGGGAGGAGGGGAAAAGCATTCATGCTGTTACCCCTTAATTTTCAACTTGGAGCAGTCACCTGACGGTCACTGGCACCAATTTAATGCCCACAGGAACCCCAGTGTGGGGTACAGTGAAGATGGGGACTGTCCCCTCAGTGCAAACAGCTCAATGGCGATCCAGCGCGGCTGTGCGGAGGCCTGGGGGCGAGGTGCCTCTCAGGTTAGACAGCTCCGCTCGGCCTGCTCCACCTGCTCCACCTGCTGCGGGCCCCTCCACCCTGCGCCCGGCGGCTCCCAGCAGGGTCTCAGGTGTTTCAACTCAGACACACAGCGCAGTCTTCAGTCTTCCGTGGGAGGGAAAGTCCACTGTCAGAGCCAAAGGGGAGCTGTTTTAGACAGAAGTCCCTGCCCCTGGTGTCTGATTGGCCCATCTTCATGCAAATGAAGACTCCAAAGCCTCATAATTTCATTGGTCCAAAAAGCACTGCCCGGATTGATCAGAATGGAGCTGCTCTGATTGGTAGGTGAAGAAGCTTATAGCTGCGCAGCTCTGATTGGATGGGGAAAGCCTCAGCTGAAATAGGACCCTGGGACTCCCTCCTAAGGGCTGCTCACTGTGGCTGGAACACAGTTCCGTGCAGGAGGCAGCCTCCTCTGGGCAGCTTCTCCGCGAAGTGCATTTTGCATGACGGCCCCTGTGCAGAAATGGCTGCTAGGCCGTGCTTTTTAAACTTGAGCCCCGTTAGTCACTGAGCCCTTCTTAATATGTATCTTATTTCTCAGGGTCCACAGAGCTCATTCTCTTAATCAGCATGTCACAGTTAAGTACATTAATTTCAGAGGAAATTCTAGCAGGTTCCTATAGCTGTTGATGAGCTGTGGCTAATCGTTGCAATTAGAATTTTCTATCATGACCTGAAGTGCATTTTTATGTGTTTGATTGTCAGGAAGGTTAAATAAAACAGTAGCATTCATGAGCGATTGTGTTCCTTCTGGGCTCTGGAGGCTCTGGGACAAAAGGGAGGAGGTCAGGGATCGTGAAACAGTAGCCACCAAGATGAGTTACAGGACAATTTTTATCAGAATCCAAATGGGGCTCCCAGATAACAGTGTGCATTGAAGGAGAGACTGCCCCGGGCTTTGGGATAGAGCATCTTCTGCTGAGAAAGGCGGAAGAACTTGGTCTTCCAAGGGAAGCTTCCCGTGGAGAGCACCGCCAGTCACTATGGGCCCCTGGCTGCACTGTTAGGCATTGGGGCTCCGTGCCGCGCTTGGAACGCGGAATGACGGGAACTGGCCCCCTGTGTGCGAAGCAGCGAGAAACAAGGACCGGGAGTTGGCATCGCTGCTCACCTCTCATCGGAGCTCTCCACTCAGTCGCTCTCCACTTTCAGACTCCCCATCTACGCAATGAAAGAAAAAGAAACTCGTTTCCCTCCGAGGGTGTCCTTGCGGCACCGCGCATAGAAAAGGTTTGGCGGGGGCAAATGGAGCCATCGGAGGATTCGGGGCCACGGGGACGAGCAGTTAGGTGGAGGATCAAAGGCCACGATGCCTGAAATGAAAGAATGCAAAGCCCTGGACCTATAGTGAGGACGCTATATGCCCCTAAGAGAGGAAGAAAATGTAAAAAAGAAAGAAAACTGAAAGCTGGGAAAGAAGAGCCGGAGGGGCATGATGTGCTTGGGTGGTGAGACGCAGCGGAAGGAATGTCTGGAAATATCCCTGTAGGTTAATGCCAGGCAGGCGCCCAGAACCTTAGGGGAGGGCAGTTGGGTTATAAATGACAAAACTTACCAGTTTCGGAAACAGCCGTGGTTGTAGGTGGCAATGGTAATTGAGAGACATGAAAGAGAAATGTGTGTCAGTCTGTTAACAGAAGGCACCATAATCAAAGAAGAGGAAAAGAAGCAAAAAGGAGAAAGGAAGTGGAATATATGGAATACATGCAAATTCAATGAAAAAAGTACACCCACAAAACCCAGACCTGGTTTATTTAAAGAAAACAAAAAAAAATTAAACACAAAAAAAACACCCCAAATGTAAAAAGCCTCCCATCTTTTCTCCCCAACAAAATAGATGGCTCGAATTGCACAGACAGTTAAGCCAAATTGGTTATCTGGTTGCTTCTTGCAGACAATCTTAATTTTTAACCTGGTCTTAGGATACGTTGGATGAGATTCTGGGAGGACCCAGTAAAACAAAATGGGTCATGGATAAGAACCATCCGATTTGTCTGCAATGAAAAGCAAGCAAAGCAGATGTTCCTGCCCTCTGGCTGGAGCCTGAGGCGTGGAGGCGCTACAGGTGTATCGGGGGAAGGGCGAGAGGCAGGGGGTTCCTGCGTTCTTTTCCTCTCTCTGGTAGAGCTGGTGGCAGACTGTGCCAACCAGAGCAAAGGAACCCATATGCTGCCATCCTCTGCCGGTGCGGGCACCTGCCCTCCCAGTGCTGAGGTATGGCCCGGCGGGGGGCGCGCGGAGCACAAGAAATGACTGATTTGGAAACCAACCCAGACCAAGCCTTACTTTCCAGGCAATCTGAGTGAAAAATAAGCTTTCAGAATCAAGGCTGGCGATCAACACACTCGTCCTTGTCGTTTCGGCATGTGATTAGCTAGCCAGGAAAGGCAGATGCAACCTGTGTTGCCAGCAGCCTTATCGTGTATCAGGAAATGCCTTCCCCACCACAACCATGTTCCACGGCATTTCAGTACCTTGAAGGCGTGCAGATTGTTTGAACTACACATGTATTGATTATTGAATATCTTTCTTTGCAACTCCAGAGGAAAGACACAGCGGAAAGTAAAATAGCCCCCACCCAGCCACACCTCCTGTCCCTGTGCCTTTTCTGCACTGATGACATCACATTCCCAGGGAGGTGCAGCAGGTAGAAGACACATCCTGTGGAGATGGGCAAGTTCTCCCACATCATTGGGTCCTCAACCCACTTTCCTCCTCTGAACCTTTTTCCAAACAGAAGAAAAATTTTCTGGCAATAAGGCTTTAGACTAGATGAACTAGAAATGGGAAACATCCTGGCTTGTTGCAGCCTTTTCTCAGATGAAATTGAAAAGAGGGGGCGGAAGAGAGGGAGGTGGAGGGAGCCCTGTCAGAACAACCGTGCTCATGGTTTAATCCTCCTCAGGGGCGAGCCCCTCTTAGAGCGAGACCTCAGGCAGTGGGGCCTGGACAGGTAGTGTTTGGATGTATCTTAGCACCTTCCACCAAAGGCTGGTATCTCCCATGAAATGTGGACATTTTAAGGCCTGCAAATTCATACACTAGTCAATAAAAGGGCTCTCTGTAAGCTCAGAGTGGCAAATGGAAAATTCTGGGGCATTTTTCAAAATTCTCACATTAAAGGAGATGGGGACACATCATATTTTTATTAGTTTGAAAAAGAAAGAACCGATATCATTTCCTAGGAAGACGGTGCTAACCTGTTAACTGGTATCCCTTTTATTCCTGAGCACCTGCCCCCCACTGTTCATGAAGCCCTTCTCTTTTTCTATGAAATATAAATGAATACAGCTTTCCCTGGAAGTGAGCCCTAAGACTGAATTTTATGCTGCTTATCTGAAATGATTTAAAACAAATATTTTTGTGAATGTTGAATCCTCAAATTGGGAAGAACTGTTTATAAACAGATACTGACATGGTTGATGGCATAGTTGGCTCAGAAAGGTAAGCCTTCCTTGACTCTGGCCGCCTGAAATAGTGTTTGTAAATGATGAATTTGTGTGTAAAGAAACAATTTCCTGTAAATCAATGTACCTTACTTTAGATTTCAGCTTAATACCTAAAACCCTGTCCTTGGAAAACAAATGGCATACAAATTACTTACGATCTTTGCAGGAAAAAGCCGTATGTCATTTGGGTGATTTATCTAGACTTGCAATCCCTTCTCATTGGACACCTGTATTTCTCAATAAAGTCCCCATTCAACTGGCACAGCAGACTAAATCTGGAATACCTGTATTGATAATAAATGGGCACAGGCTGATTCTTTGGGCATTTTCATTGTAGGACGCACGCAAACAAATAACAAATGCTTTTAATGAAACCATGCCATGAAATGGCTTTTGCTTTTCCAGTTTCAGACCTTCTCGGAGCTATTTCAGTTATTAGAGAGAAGAAAAACAAACAAGGACTGCTTACTGTGATTGAGGACAAACATAATGGAAGCAATCTACAGGAAAATCCGTTTTTACTTTTGGCCATACTATCCCAGGCAGGGAGCTGAAGCTTCTCTCACTCTTTAGTTGTGTTAGAATAGGAGACTTTTTTTTTGTTGGGGCGGGGGGTGGTGGTGGTATTTGTAAAGGTGTTGTATGATTCTGCTTGTCTGTTCAAGGAGAACATGGGCAAAAACATTCTCTTATAAAGTGGGTACTTTTCCACTCAGAAACCAAATTCCTCACTCCCTTAAATGTAGGCGCATTAGGGAGGTATATCATTGTTTCGTGCCACCTGGGAATCTTTGCACCAGCTGCAGGGAAGATGAACGCACCAAAGGCAGCAGTTTGGCTTTGGAGCACACAGTTGCATCCCAGAAGCCTCCGCCTTTTGCGTAGCGTAGGGAGGCCCCACACTGCGGTTAGTGGGGCTTTCTTTTTGTTAGGAGAGAAGAGGACGAGGTCAGCAGCGAGGTTCAGGGAGCTACTCTTCAACTCCCTGTTTTCGTCGTGCAGAAGCATTGGCCCAGAGGTTGTTCCCTGGGACTTTTCAAGGCTCAGAAACCCCTTTTTTTCTGTCATGTGAATAGGATGATGAACCGGGCTCGGGTTTTGGGACTGGTTTCTGTGAGATCAGATTCTAGCCAATAGGTTTTGTTCCATGGCAATTTATGTGGGATTTGGCAATTAGTTTTTATTTAGTCCTCATCTTTGCCTCCTTTATTGGATGACAATATTTTCTCCTTGTGTTAAAATAAACACAAGATACTTATACGGTTATTACTTTTATTTTCAATAACATGAATCCCAAGACAAGCATGATTGTAGTGTCTTATATTTCTATAGTGCTCTATGGTTTATAAAGCACTTTTTTTTTTTTTACATAAACACATTTGATACTTACAAAAATACTAGAAGACAAACTAGGTGGATGCTATTTTTCCATTTTATAAAGAAAGAACTGAAGAACCAGGAAGGTAAAATGATTTATTTTAGGTCACACAGTTCTGCAAAAGGACGTAAAACCCTGGGCTTATGACCGTTGTCTATGAGCATTTCACTCCCCATGGGTGCCGGAATTCTAGCAGGTCACTACATTTGTCTGTACTTTCTGAGCCGAGCTGCTTCCAATCCTAATACTCTGACTTTTCAAGCATTGCAATTTTAGCGTAGAAATAAAACCGTGACCGGTCTACTGGGTTGTGAGCCGAGGTGTGAAGGATTTGAAAGCGGGGTAAAGCTCAAACTCGGCGTCTCATAAACATTCGGAGTTAATAGAGAGGGGATTTTTTAACTCCAAGTGTAGAGCAGAGAAAAGTAGGAATATCCAACTATTTATTCTACGCGCAGCTTACTGACTTTTCCCACAGCTTACTCTTTAATACTCTTCAGAGTCTTTTTGTGGAATGAGTTTCCCCTCTCCTGGCCTCCACGTTTGGCTTCAGGGTAGATGTCTAACAAAATGAGGCTGTAATGGGCACAGCATTGTTATGTGACAGTAACAGGGCTGTCATGGCACATTTCTGGGGCTGTAGTTCTCATCCCATGTATTCCAGAGAAGAAGGGGTGGGGTGGGCCTGGGGGGAGAGAATCTGCAGTAAAGCAACAAAGCCTCAGGGGAAGAGATGAAAAGCAGAGAGAGTCCTGAGAGGTTTCCAAACCCTCGTTCCAGCACCTTCCGCGGGACTTGCGGTGTCCCTGCCCTTGGGCTCTGGGGTACAGCTCTGAAGCCTTACTGATCTATGAACCTGGATCCAGTGTGCATACGATCACCTTTCAATCCAGCTGAAACAATTATTCAAAGTAATCGCCCTCTCGGGCAGAGCACTTCACATTCGCTCTTTAATCCATGCCATGTGTCATGCACACACAGCGGAGCCCTGATGCAATTTTGTGACGGACAGTGGAAATTAAAAGGAGGCAATGTGGTCGGGCGGTCACATTGGCAGACTGCACGTCAGGAGTTTCGTTTCGGTTTTGAGTGACTCTCGGGACTGCCTCAGCCCTTGGCTCTTGGCGGCCTGCCTTAGAGTCCAAAAGCATAAGCCTGTCTCCTGCTTAGACGGACAGAAGCTTTGACCCTCTGGGGCCCCGTAGATGGTGGAAGAGGCCCATGCATGTGAGATGTTGTAAAGCCCATGCGGAGCAGAGGGCCAGTTTCACAGTTGGCCCACACTTACTTATCTATAAAACAGAGGCCGGTATAAATCATGCTGGATGGGACCAGTTTCAGTTCCGGAAGCAGAGCCAACCTACTTTTTACCATGTGATGTAGTTACCGGCTCAACACACAAAAAAACTAGGGTTGGAGGAACAACAGATTTGTGTGTGTGTGTGTGTGTGTGTGTGTGTGTGTGTGTGAAGACGCAAGCGAGCTTCTTAATTGCTGCCCTTCGGCTTCCGGAGAACAAGCCCTTGCCACCCAGAACCCTGCCATGACAGCACTCTTTAGTCCGAAATCCTTTCTGTTTCCTCTTGGGATCTTCTCATTGGCTCAGAACAATCGTCACGTGTCCCTACTTACAGGTGACGTCGTCGTCTATGTAGAAAATCCCTTCAAATCCTACTTAGGTATTCTGTGAAACAGAATTAAATAAAACATGTTTGGGGACTGTATGCTGAAAGTTGTAAAATGCTGGTAAAAGAAATCAAAGAATACCTAAATAAATAGAGAAACATATTGGGGAAATTTTACTATCATAAAGATATCAATTCTCCCTAAATTAATCTATAGGTTTAAGGTCATTCCTATAAAAACACTAGCAAAGCTTTTTTGGAGACATAGACAACCTTATTCTAAAATTTATATATAATAGCTAAAATCATCTTGATAAAAGGGAAAACATACTGGGCTTGGGAAGTAAACATTTGAGAGAGTAAGTGCCCCTCTTGATAAGTAAGTTTGATGCTCCCTCCTCGTTCCTAGTCCTCGACATTGAACCCAAACTTTGTGAAAAGAGGGGTGACCTATTTGGCTAGAATCATCTCATTCTCAACCCTCATGGCACCCCAAGTCCTTCCCATGAATTCCTTAGTTCCCTTATTTAAACCAAATTACTTGTCTGGCGCTGAAAGTCTAGAAGAATCCAGCATCTCAAACCTAAAACCCTAATAATGTGAATGACAGGCAGTTTTGTAGTGTTTCTTCACAGAACTCTCCGCATCAGACCCTCCGGGTCTTCGGTGCAGGTGCTTTATTGGGCCGCGCACTTTGGCACACCCATGTCACAACACACCAGGGTGGAATGCTGCACCATTGTCCGCTGAAAGGGGTAAGGAATTTAGGTATTGCTGGATGTGCCTACAATTTCCTACAGGTGAGCCACTCACTCAATACAGCACTTAAAATTCCAATTCCATTGTGTTCAGGAGCTTAACAAACCTTTTGGGATCTCAGCCAACATTACTCTCTCATACCTGCCCTTTCATATCAAAAGGATAAAGGCCAAGATTGTCCCTCTACTGGTTTATTGTTAGCTTTTCTTTTCCTGGGTCAAGGACTTTCCCTTGGCTTGAGATGCTCAACCCAATACGCTCTCCCCAGTCTCACTTTCCTGACCAACAGCTGTACCAAGGCCCTCAGGTGTGAGCTGACATTTAATCAAGTTGGTAAATCCTTGGCTGTGATCTGACGCACTTGTGAATATGGGGATTGAGTCCCATCCACCTGGCCTTTACATGAGGGGATTAATGTGCTGAAACGAGGCTGGAGATCCTGTGACACAGATCGGATATACCATAAGCACCGTCGTTTATTTCTCCCTGGAGATGTGTGATAGACCAGGGATTCAGTTGCTCTGGCATTTTAATTCCCTGTCAGTAACAGAAGCAGAGAATTAAATGGCTTCCCAGTGACGCCTCAAGTCCCTAGCTAGTCCCTCACATCCAGCTCCATTTCCTCGTAAATGGCCGGGTTATGTTGCCACAGTGTGTCATTCCCCAGTTGTAGGAACTTGCACTCTGTACAGCTTTCCAATTTTTTTTCACATGGTTGTAAATCCGTTACAGAACAGCCCCGTGAGGGGTATAAAAAACCCCCACCTCTTTTGAATGTAGAGAATGTCATTCTTTAGGTGTGAAAGGTCTCGAAAATCTGTAATAGCATGTCCTTGGGGCACATTCTTTTGAAAATGGATCATGGAATTCCCTTTGGGGCTTGTCCCTCTAGCTTATAAGAGATCTAAGTTGATGTCACCCATGTAAGACATGCAGTACTGCCCAGAGGGTGGAGGCCTAGGCCATAGCAAGGTGCTCCGCCCCTGCTCCTGGACCAGGCATGGCGTGGGTCAGTCTGCTCCCGGCGGCTGCACACGCATGACACTTCCCCCCTTATCTTCTTCTCTACGAGTATTTCACTTTCATCATTGTCGGTTTGTCAACACGAATCCTAATGCTTAAACCTCTGAACGCCAGCGCCTTTCTACCGTCAACACTCACTGTAATTCCTCTTCCTCATTCACTTCACATTGCTTGAGTAGAATCACTTGACCTGCTAGAGCTGCGGTGCCCGCTGGTGAATGAGCGAGCACGCTCACTGCCCCGTGGCTCTGGCAGCCTATGGCGGAGGCAGGCAATGGACTGGAAAGCACACAGTAAGTCATAAAGAATGGACAACGGGAGAGAACAATAGGGAGAACCTACTTAGCGAGGGTGGTGACATTTTAGCTCAGACCCGAGAACTGAAAAGAAGTCAGGTGTCCTGGGGTAGGGAAAGTGGGGACAGGGCCCCTGGCCAATGGAACAGCATGTGATGTGACTCGCTGTGTACTTTAAAAAGCTACGTGCGCACAGAAGATGAAGTGGAGAGACCAGGAGGGGACTGGAAAAGTAGACCGCAAAAGACACGGTGCGTGAGGCCGGCGGCAGTGAAAATGGAGAAGGGACAGTGTTGGATGTGCAGGAACGTGGGGAGGGCCGGGAGGAACCAGAAATAGATCATCCCCGATCAATCTGAGCCCCTCCTTAGTCTTTTAGCCTAACACCCAATAAAGATCAAAGCATATTTGCTCCTTTTCTACATTCTCTGAGGACTTAGAGAACATAGAGGACTTGTTTGTCAGTAATACAGGCAGTATCCCGTGCCAGTGTTCACTGTCTTTTATTCAAAGATACTGAAACAAATCAGGTAAACTCTGAAAAGTGTTCTTTGAAGAGATAATAATGTCTCTCTGCAACAGCAAGTCCCCAATAACCAAAAGGAAGCATCAACGATAATTTCTCTTTTTTCAGTTTTGTCTGATATTATTGTCTTGATTAATTACATACTCATGTTCTAGGGCAATGTTAATTTTGGGTGCTTTTCCAAAGGCTCAAGGCAATTTCCAGGCGTGACCCTTACTCAAGATTCTAGACCAGAAAGTAAATGGCAGAATCGTAATGGTCGCGAGGCTGAGCTAGTGCCTTGTGCCTGTTGCAAGGGGTCAGTCTAACGTCACTGTGTGGCTAGTTTGCGCAGCAGAAGCAGAGGGGTCTGGGCTTGTGTGCTGGCGGCTGGGGAGAGGGAACAGGAGAGATGAGCTGCTAAGGGAGGAAGCTGAGGGGACTAGAAGGGGGACTATTGTTCCCCACCATCTGGGCGTCAGCTTGCTTAGTTAGAGCTCTCAGGTTGGACTCTACACCTGGTTCCCTGCGCTGTTACTGGAGGTCTGAGAGCCAACAGATGGCAGGTAGACTTGGAAATGGCCCAGCTACAGGGGCCTGAGTGTGGTCCCTCAGGGACAAGTATGGGGCCTGGAGATTTTTGAGCGGGAAGGTTTGGAAAAGCTGTGTGTCCCATACGGGTGGGGTTGGGATGGGAGGGTCGGCTGAATAAATGTGGGAGAGTCCCAGCTATTAGTCATTAATATTAAGGGAAAATCTTTTATTATGAAAAAGATAGCCTTCCTATAAATGCTTCGATTGCCATGATTTTCAACCTTTTTCATCTCATGGCACACATAAACTAATTACTAAAATTCTGTGGCACACCCACAAATATATTTTTTGCCATCTGACAAAAGAAATTGGTATAATTTTGATTCATTCACACCAGATGGCTATTGTTGTGTTGGCTGTTGTCATTTTTTAAAAGTTGACAATATAAGGGACAAGGGGTTAGTGCCGCTGACTAAAGGGTCAGGTATTGCATGTTTTACAAATTCTTGCAGCACACCGGTTGAAAATCACTGCTCTATTGTCCAAACCTCTCTAAAAAGTTGTGAAACCAACTTAGTATTCCACATTCTCCTACTTAAAATAGTAAAACAACAAACACGGGTTATTCAGTTTTTCCACTCCGGAAAAGGAAACAGTGTATCAATTCAACCCATCACGGAGGCTGTGATCACAGCGCTTTGTGTCCTGGGGGAGCGGTCTGGAGACGCGGCTTTGCTGCAGGCCACTTTGGCCGCGCAGAAAGAGTTCCAGCCGGTCCCCGCTGTGCGGAAAAACCGTGTCGAAACAGCTGCAGCTGAGTCAACTGGCTGACAGTTCTGCTGAACCCAATTAGCTGTGACAGGGCTGTTTGAGGTAACCACACAGTCAGGACATTGGCATTGGCTCTGCCCCTCGTCCGGCTCTGGCAAGCGATTAACCAATTAGGGCGCGGGCGCGCCGCTGCCCTTACTCAGCTCACCCACACGACAGACATCTGGTCCTTTATTTTTCAAGCACTGGAGGGAAAATAAATCCTGCCAGTCAAGAAGTACAGACTGGGAACTTGGAGTGGAGGGTGAGCAAGGAATCCCCGCCTGGGGTGACAGGGCGGAAGAGCCAGATTCTGGAACTCGGTACTTTCGCTTTTCCATGGTGAGGGTTTATTGTGTTTTCCAGGCCGCAGAAATACACCGGGTTTTTTCAGTTCCGTGCTTAGCCTGTGGGTCCCACCTTGGTCTCTAAAAATACACACATGGGCTATCATTTTCCTCCACCTACCAGAAAGCAAGCAAAGTAGGTGGGAGACCTTCCTGAGTCAGGAGTTTCATAACGATAACACACGGTGACAGCAGTGAAACGATTTTTTTTGCCAGTGTATCGGCATGATTCTTTTCCTTGTTGCATTGGTGCATTTTTAAACGAATATTGCCAAGGTATTCTTATGATTCAATTCTATATTCTAAAGCCTCATTTAAAGGCGCTTTCTGGCTTACGTGTTTCTTCCTGGCCAAGCAACCAAATGGTGATCACTTACGTGCTTTAAGTTACACAACGGAATGCGTTTGGCTCTCTCATCGCCTCTGTGTAAAGCGCTGGCACCGCGGTCGCTCAGACCGGACTTTTGTCTGAGGAACTGTTTTTCTCTCCAGATGGGCCCCCTGAACTGGCGTTCCTTTTCTGTTTGCCACAGGGGCCATTTAATCGAGGTGGTATGTGGGCTGAAGCTGTACCAGCGGGGGCGCTGCTGTGGGAATTGTGTGCCGTGGTAAAATACGAAAACAGTGCTTTTGATTCCTATGTGGGGATCTCCCACATTTAATTTTTCCTCAGGACCAGGCAAGGGTCCGGAATCCCTGAAAAGAATGTGACCCTCCACCGTGGACACCCGTAGCATCACGTCTCCAAGGGCATGGTAGCATCCGTCCCTCGCAGTAAAGGTGTTCTTATATGTTTGCTTCTTCCCCTTCGTGTGAAGGCTGAGGCAATATAGTGGAAGGACAGGGTTGGTTTCAAATCAATGGGTTAACTTACCAGATGTCTCTGTGTTATCACGTGGTTAAAAATGAGAATAACTCCTACGTTACCGGTTAAATAAAGAATAAATATGTACTTCCCTGGTATATATATTAGGAGCTCAAGAAGTAAAAATGCCTACGCACTTCAGAGTGCTATCTATCTTTTCGTAATCAGTATTTACTTTGTTCCTGCCCTTGGCAGGGGATGCGATAAATATAAATTAATGAATTGATGAAGAGTGGAAGAACAAAGGAGTCATCAAGATTTTTGATACGGGAGTCTGTCCGGAAGACATTCCATTCTTTTTTCTGTCATCAGCGTCTCTCATCTGGATTCCTGACACTATAGAGTTAGCATGGGGGGGGGGGGCCGGGGTGGAAGGGAAAGGTCTTCCTTCCCCTGCCTACTTCGGAGTCAGTTCATTAGTGAATTAGTTGAGTCCATTAAGGATGACTGTTCCGTATGTAAGCCTACATCCACTAAAATAGGGAAAGATAGTTCTTTCTCGAAATCCTTACTGAGACGTGAAAACAAATTTCCAGCGGTAGGAAACGGGCCCGCGGGCAGCCTGTGGGGGTGAATCCGAGCCTGCGTCAAGGCGGCGCGAGGAGACGGGGCTGCACGCCCTGCCCGCCACTTTGTAGTGCCAGGCACTCTCCACCAGCGCTTTTTCCAGCGAGGAGACAGACTGACAAGTCCATCCGAGTAATTAGTTGCTCCGTCAAAATAATCTCTTTCTTCCTCGGTTGTCTTCGCCGCTGGTTCTGACAGCAGGAGGTGATGAAAGGGAATCCTCTTCCAAGGAGGTTAACACGCCACTTGTTCTGAAACGTCTCATTTTCTACGGCTACATCATGTTCAGAACACAGGTACAGCCACGAGCAGCTTCTCTGGTCTTTGCCCAGCCCGAAGCCGCAGGCGGGCGAGAGGCACAGACCTGAGCCGCCACGAATGCGGGCGATGAGATCCCATGTTTGGACAAGTGGGGGCAGGTGGTGCGGTGGCCAGAGAAAGCAAGAGCCCGTGTCGGGGGCCCCAGGCCCCAGGAAGGCAAGCGAGACCTTGGCAGCAACCGTGGGAGATCATAGGAAGAGGCGGCGACGAAGACAAGATTCTCGGTCATCATCACCCACAAAGTGTCACCGAGAAAGGAAAGTGCTTTTAGTCATAAACGGGGTCAATGGCTTATTTTTCTTGGAGGAGGGTTTTTAGGAGAATGAAGTCATGTGATGTCCGAATAAGGGATGTCAAAATAAGAAGCACTAGTGACAGATTTGGGGGGACCTGTGAGGGGTGGGGGGGCTGTGAGTGGTGAGGGGGTGGTAAACCCACTTCTTTGTTCTACCTCCACCATCGAGTGTTCTCGGGCTGGACCTGGTTTCTTGAATGGGTTTTATTTCATGCGCCCACCTGAGCCTATTGGGAATGACTGCCCGAAATGTAGGGAAAGAATCGTGATTGATTGCCGAGTCTCTGCCACAGGACAGGAAGGAAGAGCAGTTGTATTAATGCCACTTACTGGCCGTCCCTGGTCAAGCACCTAATTTCCTTAGGCTTTGCTTTCCTCATTTTGAAAACAATGCGAACCAGAGTTATGTGGATTATTCTAAGCATAAAGGGTAACTAATAAGAGTATTGTTCAAGGGATTTTGTGTGTGTGTGTGTGGTTATATTAAGTTTGCTTGCGTATAACATCCTTTTTACCATTGAAGTCAATGAAAGTATTCAACCTTTGGCATTATTCATTGTAACCTACTTGTTGTGCATGGGTATCTGGGATTATAATAGTCCTGGTATTATGTTATCATTTACATAATGCAGCGGTACCCGATACAGCCTTATGGATTATAGGCTTTTGTTGGTTGGAGTTTTATAGTGGAATGTCAAAGACCGAATATAATAAAAAGGCCTTTGGATTGCAAGACCTCGAAAAAGTAGTGTTAGTATGAAGGACCTGGAAGAGTCTTTGAGAGTTCACCGAACTTAACCACCCCTTACATCCAGGCAGGATTTTACATGAAGGGCTTTCAGAGTTGCTTTGCATGATTTTCTGCTTTAAAGTTCCCAAAGAAGATTTGCCAGTGTCCTGGAATAACCTAGCACATGGCAAATTCAAGTTTTGTGGGTCCTGGAGCTCATACAAATTTGAGGGTTCCTTTTAGAGAAAATGAATACAAAAATCTCTTTTACAAATTTTACATAAACATAAGACATGTAAACACATTTTCGAGGCCTCTGCCAGGGCTTTGGAAGGGGCATGCAACATTAACTTTATCAGTCCTGAAGCATTAACTATATCAGCTTCTTATTCTTAGGAGCAGGTAATTTTGGCTAACTTCTTAATCTTGCTTTTGGGAAAAAGAACACAATTTATTCAAGAATATAAGCAGTATAATGAATATATTTGGTTATTTAATAATAATTTCTAATATATCATACAGATGTACATGGGCAACATTTGATGCTTTTCTTGTTTTCAACTACAGCTATAGCAGTAACATTGTCAAAAATCCTAAGCGATTCTTCTGTGTAATAGCACAAGAATACAATGGCAAGACCCCAAATAGTAAAGGAAGGAAGGATGTAAAATGATTTTTATTAGAAGCCTGAGTGAACACACTTTTATCAAAGGCTCTGAACAGCTAAGATGAGAAGGGAAACAAAGAACTACCAAGATCTTACCTAAAAATAGCGGGAGAACACTTATCTTCTCTGTGTTGATGAGCTACATTTGCTAACAAAGCATTGTTAGATTTGTAGATGTTTTGATGGAACACAGCGCTCTGCGGAAGTTTGCGCCAGCACCATGGATGACTTACGGCGGGGGGGCGGGGGGGTTAAACTTTCAGACACCTGTAATCCAGGCCCAGGTGGGTTCTTGGGGAATGGTCTCCAGGGAAGCCGTGTGCTGTGGGGTTGCCTGTAATTGTTTCTGAGAAATTAATTCTTTACAAAAGCACTTGGTTTGATTTGTTGAATTACTTTCTGTCTTAGCTGGGTGTTCTTACTGTCCAATCTAAGGGGTTAAAGCTGGCTGGGAGGTCTGACAAGAAGCCATGGTTGTCCCCTTCTCTTATGCCACAGCAGCACAAGGCGGACATGCTGGAGAGCTCCGGAGCCCCACGGGAGGAAAGGTGGGTGCAGGAGCAAGGCATGAGCGAGTCTCAGAGTCACCAGAGCAAGAGCCACTGTCTAGAGCAGGGCCAGTGTGGTGTCAGGGATGAAGGAAGACATGGAATTCAAGAACCCAGAGATGTGCCACGCCAGGAACTGGAAATCCAATACAACACCTGAGCAGGGATGGGAACTGGGAACAGAATGAGCTGAGACCCACGAGGCAGTGCCGGCTCGGTCCCCTGGAGCGGGGCGGGCTCCCAGAAAGGCGAGGGGAGTCTTTAACTGGCATCTGCCATGTCACCTGTGCGGCAGGTGCCCCGCACATCCGTCCTCTCCCTCCCTCACAGTGAGCTGGACGGCAGGGACTGTTATCCCTGCTCTGCCACCCCATCGCAGCGGCCAGTAGCCTGGCACAGTGAGTCGCCAGCGTAAAAGACAGTGAGAGGAAATTCGGTAATATTACAAATCAACTTCCTAATAAAACTCTGCATGCGTAGGAATAAAACAATTTATTTTTGGACACAACACAGGAGTTGCTTCTGTGTTTAGTGGAAAGGCTGAGAGCAAACAGACTGAGTGGCCTAGTTGACCCCCACAGCTTATCCTGATGTGCGATGTACTACTACTAACTAGTAGTGTAGAAAAAGGCAAAGTTAACAAAGGGGCAAATAAAAAAAATCCTTTATACCAAAGGGGCAATAAATTCAGGGATCAGTAACTAAAACTTATTAACGGTCTTGAAAAGACAGAAAAGGAATCTATAGAATCCTGTCACCTTTATATGTGGTTCTGTTACTAGTCAGTCACTGCATAGCATAACATATACAGGATATGATACTGAAGGAATTAAATTACAGTAGAAATATGAAGCCAGATACAGTCAGAAGGTCACAGCTTTTCAAATTAGTTACCACGGTCAGTCCCCTCACTCACTCATTCACGCATTCTTTTACCAGTTATTTCTGCCCCCAGAGCACAGGCCTGTGGGAAGGGACTGAGACCGTTTCCAGGGCCTGTGCCCGCTTGGAGTTGCGAGTTTCTCTGTCACCGAAGTCGGTAGGTACTGTCATGGGCGAGATGCTGCCATTGCCCCAAACACTGGCACTGAGTAGGTGTCAGAGGCGATTTTCGTGTCATACGAGAGAGTCGGTTTTGTTAGTTTAAGGGTCTGGCTCATTTTATCAAACAAACACAAAAACAAACAATAAACCTCCTTCGATGCTCTGTGTTGACCGGGTAGCTTTACAAAGAGACAACATGGCACAACTTGTGTTTTATTTCCCTGGCCGGGCTTCAGGTCATGTGGATACGGACAAAGGTTTACCATCATTGAGAATACGTGAAGAAGCACTTGACGTTCTGAAAGGACTCCCTTAGGAAGAGTGACAATGTTTTGAAGGAGGAAGCGGCCTCAATAAATGTCAAATACCCCGAAGGGACTGTTAGGAAGGTGGCGATACTCCCTGAGACCAATCAGTGAGGGATTCAAGAACACGGTCTCCTTCTTTAAACACTGGTTCCTTTTGCGGGAGAGAGCGCTCCGGTTTCACAGAGCTTGGTCAGCCAGCGTTCAGCACTTTCTCTACACTCCTGCCTTCCTTTGAACACTGAACAATAACGATTTCCTTAGACGTTCCTGTTAGGCATGGGAACTGGGATCAGATGAACCAGATTTGAGTCTCAGACCGTAACCTGATGGCAGGTAAATCTCTCTAAACCTCTGTTTTTTTCCTTAAAACATTTTATTATAAAACATTTTATTATAAAGTCAAAGCTGAAAGACTTTTACAATGAATATTCATAATTACATCATCTAGACTTTACCATGAATGCTGTTTTTTTTTTTTCTTTTTACTGAGAGGGGAACAAACAAAGAGAGAGAGAGATTGCTTTGTCTCTCCATTTATTTATGCATTCATTGGTTGATTCTTGGATGTGCCCTGACTGGGGACTGAACCTGTGACCTTGGCATATAGGGACAACACTCTAACCAACTGAGCTACCCCACCAAGGCAACACTTAACTTTTTTTAAAATCACATATGTATTCATATATCCATCCCTCTATCCATCCACTAGTCCATCTTATTTTTTAATGGATTTTAAAGTAAATTTGCATAGATTAGTATCTTTCCCCTAAATACTTCAGTATGTATATCATTAACTAGAGTTACATATTTGCTTACAATTTTTCTTTTGATATAAAATGGACATGCATTAAAATACGTAAATCTTGCACTAACTGGTTGTTTGGAGCACCGTACCATATGCCAAAATATTGCAGGTTCTATTCCCGGTCAGGGCACATGCGTAGGCTGCAGCCTCAACCCCTAGTCGGGGCATGTGTGGGAGGCAGCCGATTGATTTCTCTCTCATGTCAATGTTTCTCTCCCTCTCTCTCCCTTCATCTCTCTCTCTAATCATTAAAAGCATATCCTTTCGTGAGGATTCAAAATAATAATAAAATTAGTAAATACACAAATTTTACGTATTTTCCTAAGGAACTTTTGCCAAGTTTCAACAAACACATCCGCCTTTGTAACCCAGCCCTTCTGTGGTTGAACCTCCACTTCATATTTTAGTTATAAAATGAAATCTTAGGGCACTGGTAGGAAAAACTTGTCCGAGGGTAAGATGAGTGAAAAGTGCCGTGGACACTGAGGTGTAAGTAGGAGGCACTGCTTCTATAACTGTAATTAATATGATTGTCATCGCTTTGATGAGGATGGCTCTTAGCAGTGAAGCGGACACTGAGAGGGTGACCATTTCAGTTAGACCGGGAACCCCAATCACTAGAAAAGCTGCCACTGCCCCGATATTAATCGTTAGGCAATTTGCACACAAATGCTCTCACACAATCATGGCAGGCACCTGTGTGGCCCCCATTCCAGGTGCTTGGGCTGCTGTCTCTGGGCCGTGTCTGGAATTTGGCAAAATGGCGACGGCAGCATTGTCTCCTCTCAATTCAATTACCGTTGCTTCATTGCATTTTCCCAACAGTGTATGAATGGTTGACAGACCAGAATGCTAGGGGTCATAGAGGAAGATTGGTTTCCTACCCTCCTTTAACTAAGCTCCCCGTGACACCAAAGGTTCGAATGTGGACATTTGTCTGTATTTGGTGCCAGGTAATCTTCCTTATTCATGTTGTTAATGGTTTGATGGTAATGCATTTGGTTAATAAAAGGATATTGAGAGAAGAATGACCGGGATAGGTCTGGGACTCCACCTGCATGAAAACATTAGGCACGTGTTGGAAATTTTTGACTAGACTCAGGTCAGAAGGAAAAATCCTGCCCATGCGTGTGGACAGGGCGTGGCTACAGAGGAACGGTTCGTGGAAGCAAGTCGCTAACGTGACAGAATACTGATCCCACAAAGAATAAAGGGGAATAGCTGCAAGTCCATGGCAACAGGGACTGTATAGGTTATCAAGGAGTCTGAAGGGTTCGAGATTTTTACCGATTTTGCAAACCAGTGAGCCTACCCCGATTTATGAGCTCTTTGAAATCAATAAATAGATGAGTACAACATACACACACAAAAAAATGGCAAAAGATATAAGTAGACACTGCCAAGAGAAGAAATACAAGTGATCAACGCTTTTTTGACACAACGTTCACTCTTTCTGCGATGCAAGAAATTTCAAAGAAAAGCAAAATTAAGATACTATTCCTCCTCCATCAATGGATGAAGATTAAAAATAATATCCAGTGTTGGCTAGGGTGTAGGAAAATAAGCAAGTAATAGTGACAGAAGTATAGATTCATCTTTCCAGAAGAAAAATTGGAGATATTTATTTAATGTCTTTAATATTTATTAAAACATTCCCTTTGCCACTGGAATTCCAACTGCAAGTATGAACATAAGGCATACACATATTCCTCTCAGGATTTTTAATATTAAAAAATTGGAACATCTGAGCTTCTGAACAGTTTTCGAACTGAATTGAGACTTGAGTTAAATAAATTGCATACCTTATAAGTCATTAAACTTAAATTGCAAATGAACACTAATTAACAAGGGAAAATGTTCAGACTGTGTTGTTTAAAGTCAGAACAGCAGATTTTAAAACTGCATGTATTACATGATCTTATTGCTGTAAGAAAAATGTTATATACACTTAAGAATACAGAAGAACAAACAATAAAATATTAATGGAAACTATCTTTGATGTCAGGATTATAGGCAGCCGGATTGTAAAATTCCTTATGCGTTGCCCAGCAAAACCTGTTTGGGTCGCCTTTATTTTGCATTGGTAATAGAATTTTGAGTCCATGGTATCACTTTGACAGAAATGGAATCAAGGACAAAACTTAGGCAGGACATCTAGCATGATAAATGGCTCCCGAATGGAAGAACGATTTGTTGAGGGAATGGTTTTAAATATTCTGTGTGGCTCAAAACGAGGACTTGGGAACAAAAGGAGGAATGATAAATGTGGCTGGGCCAGTGGAGCGCAATACTGGCATTGGGCTGATCTTGTTTGGGAGACTCCTTAGGAATCTGTTTTCCTGAAGTCCCGAGCAGCCATCTGGGAAAGATCATCCCAGGACAAGCGTGGCCTCCCAGCAAAGCCTCGCAGCGAGAGGCTCCCTGGCTCTGCTCTCACAGCGCCTGCCACTCACATGGGTCCCAGCACAATCTTCCTAGGCTTCCTGAGTCCTGGGAACCGGATGCAGTTAAAACCAAACAAACAAAACAAACCAACACCTTTGGCCGTTGGGCAGGACACATCCTTTGGTGCCATTCTTGTGGAGAGTAGCCCGGAGGGGAGAAAGGCATTCTGCCAGCTGGCTCCGCTTGCAGCCTGTGCAGTTGCAGCCTTGCAAAAGGAGGGCAGCCTCCTGGTATCATGCCTGCCAGCTCCGCGTCCCGGATGAGCCCTGTGCAGGCGCTTGTGCCCCGCCTGCTCCTTAGAACTGTTGGCTGTAACAAGTCGGGTGTGACCAGCTTTTCATGGGAATTCTAAGAAGAGGGAAATTGGAGTCTGAGATATTACTGAGCCCCAAATTATGTATATGGAATAGGTACCTCTTTTCGGTCCAGTGTTTGTTAACCTTTCCTCTTTGAACAGGAAGACACTTTTCTGTGAATTAAATATTGTGTGTAATCCAAACAGAAAATTGGTAAGTCAGAGACGATTGATGTGGGAATAAGTAGGGGGTGGTTAGAAGCCCAGTTACTCCATGTCGCCCTTTCTATAACCTGGGACAGGGCGCATCTCGGAAACACTAGGGCTGACAACCATGCATACATCTGACTTTCTGAAATAGGCAGTTGCTTGGTTGATATATGCGACAGAGCGAAGCTTGGATCCAGAACTACTTACCCCGCCACATCATGTCTCAGACTCCTTCTCTAGCACGTCCTCCTTACAAACCCTCCACACACATGAGGTGAAGGCTGCGTTACTGCAATAAACATTTTGGAATATACAAGTTCTGTCTGGAAAAAGTCCAGCCATTGTTAATGTAATGAGAATGGTTTGCACGACATCCATGTAACCTGGCAGCCAAGGAGAGTGGACTGGAATGCACATGTGTGAACAATGATGACTTCACTGTACTAGTCAGTGCGGGAGGTAGATGCTGTTGAGTGAGGATATGTACTGGGTGGCCATCACATTGAAAAGAGCTGAGCGAGTAGAGCAATGAATCTGCATCCAATTTTGCATCAAGCTTGAACATTCCTCTGCAGAAAGTATTCGGGTGATTCAGGAGGCTGCAGCTGTGGGCAACTGGTGATTGGCAGCTTCATCACAACAATGTGCCCGCTCAGGCATCATGTCTTGTACAGAGTTTTTTGGCAACGCATCAAATCATCCAGGTGACTCACAGCCCAGATTTGGCGCCCTGTGACTTCTGGCTTCTCCCAAAACTAAAATCACCTTGAAAGGGAGATGATTTCAGACCTTCGATGTGACTCGGAAAATATGGCGGGGCAGCTGATGGTGACTGGGAGAACTGTGTGAGGTCCCAGAGTGCCCAGTTTGAAGGGAACTGAGGCGTCCTTGTCCTATGCACAATGTTTCTTGTATCTTGTGTCTTCTTCAATAAATGGCTCTATTTTTCATTAGTATGTGGCTGGGTACCTTCTGGACAGACCTCGTATATGTGTAGCAAATCATCACATCACACCTTAAATGTCCGGGATGTTATGTAGCCAATCTATCCCAGTAAAGCTGGAAAAAAGTGAAAAAAGAACCGTAAAAAGGAAACCCTGCAGGGTGTTCCCCTCGGAGAAACAGACTGTACCTTGCGGTGGGAGAGCCGCAAAGGGGAACGGAGCAGGTGTCACACGGTGGGGACGGGGAAGCCACTCACGGCCTCTTCACGCTCGCCCACCAGGCCTTTGACAGCGGAGCTGAAGCCACCTTCAGGCTGCAGGTCGGGTCATGGAGGACGGGCAGGGGCCTGGCCGGAGGAGGGGCCCTCTGCAGGCCTTCGCTCCTTGTCCGCGGTCGCTGTGGGCCCTTGGACAGGACCTTTGACGGGCCGCGTCAGGGAATTCCCGCCGGCGTAGAAGATGTTGCTCTGCTTTATCGTTTTCCTGCAGCCAGCACCTTTGGCCTGCAGGGCATTTTTGTGAACGTTATAAGTGAACACTCCTGGGCCAGTTACAGTGATGAATGTGGACGCGAGAGCTTCAGGCTGGAGGACATTAGGCGTCACTGAAAAACAGTGGGGAAAAAAAAACTGGACAAAGTAAACACCGAGGGTTTAAAAATCCTCATCAACGTGTGCAGCCGCGCTGCGCTCCATCCAGCGTCCAAAGTCAATAGAATTAGACCAATAAAAGCCAACTGGTTTTAAGTGCTGTATCTAGATACTGGAAAGATTTAACTGGTTTTACTTTATGTTTGGGGCGCTTACTAAAAGAAAGGGAGTAAGCGGAGGTACACTTTCACATCAATAACCATTAACTTTATTTTCCAGGTAGAACTAGACCCTTCCAGGCTTTTCTACAAAGCATGTCAGACAGATTCCTAAGATGTCAAGCCACGACTCAGGGTTTCCAGGGATCCTGAGCTGCTTTTGGTCCAAATATCCCTTTGAAAAATATCCCCCCATCCCCAAATAAGTAAAGTGTGGGCTGTGGTGGTGTTATACCCTGATGCCCTCTTGCCAAGGGAGACCTCACTGAGCTGCCTGGAAGCTGAGGTCAGGGATGCTTTCCCCGGACACAGGGTGGCTCACTGCAGGCCACTTACTGCTCCCCAGGAGCCCGCTGCACCCCCGCGGTGGTTGCATCTGTTTCTTAGCCGCGGGCCTGGGGATTCCCCAGGGAGTCCTTGCGGACTGTGTCGGTCAGCAGCTCCCAAGTGACGTCTCTCTGCCGATGGCTCCCCTGGGCATCTTTCCACTCTTTCCTCGCAAAGCCCCGGCACAGGTCAGAGTGCTAGGGGTGGGGGAGGGGGCACTCAACAAATACATCTGAGTTGCCTCGCTGACCTGGTTTTGCCCCATCGATTTCATTCTGCCTCTTCCTCAGGGGCACTTGCCCCTGCTCCCTGAAGTCGAAATCATTTCACCTCTTTTCCAATTAGCCTGCGTGCATTTATCAGCCCACCCGTACATTGTCTTCCCTTTCAAGGTGTTGGCGACCTAACGTTGTTTGCTGTCATCTTCAAATTTAAGAGCACAGTCTAAACCCCGATAATGAACAAAGTCAGCAGCAAGCATGTACCAGGCAGTCCGGAAATACATAGTGAGGAAGGAAGAGGGGACGGAGGGCGGGAGGGAGGGAAGAGGAAGGGTCAGAAGTGAAGAAGGGAGAGAGGATGGTGGAGAATAAAGAAGCAAGGGAGAAATCCCCGAGGAACATAGCCCGCCTTCCTCCAGGGTGATTTTGAAATACCTGGCGACCCTGCCGATCGAAGGGGTGGGACTTGGTGACAGCGTAGGTAGGAATCTCCCTCTCCCGTGGAGGTGCAGTGAAGGTCCCTGAAAGGGTGTGGCAGGAGGGCACGTCCTGGAGGGTCAGGTGGAGGAGGAGCAGGGCTGAGGGGCAGGGCAGGTAGAGCAGAAGATGGGACCGGCTCCAGAACCATAGGCACATTCGGTTCCTGCCACGTTTCACGGCGCTGGATCTCGGGATCTTCTTGAAAACCCTGTCTGAGAATCATGGTGTAGATTAGGGCGTTTTCTCCGGCTGACCTGGGTAGAATAAAGACCTTCCTGAAATCCAGGTGCGACGGCACCTTCTGCTTCCTCCTGCCCGCCCGGCCTGGCTCGGGGGCATCGGGGAGAGGCCGCACCCACTGAAGCTGGTCTGGCCTGCGCGGACCAGGGGAGAGTGTTCTCCCCGCCCCAGCCTCCTTTCTCAGAGCCTCTCGTGCCCAGATGACCTAGGCTGACCTAAGTTTAGGTCATCTTGGAGAAAGTCTAGAAAGATTGTGTAAGGTGGGGTCTTCCGAGAATATGTGAGGAGGAACCTCCTAAGGGACACATTTATTTTGTTACAGGAAAAGAAACTTCATTTACTTCCTAGGAAAATTCTTCCCTGTCAGAGAAAAGATAAGGAGGGAAAGGAAGGAAAGACAGACAGAGGTAATTTATTAGGACTTGGCCAATCATGTTTAATTAAGGATTTATTGTCCAAATATGCAACGCAGATCTTTGAAGATAATAGTAATACTTAATGGGATGAGTACTGACTAGCGCCAGGCAGTGTTAAACTCTAACCTCACTTATTCTTTACAAGAAGTCCATTAGCTAGGTTCTCGTGTTATCTCTGTTTTGCAGCAGAACCTGAGGCTCCCAAAGGTGAAGCCTAAAGTGCTCCAGGCCGTACAGCTGGTAGACGGTTGAATTTTAATTTCTCAATGTGTTTTTCTAGCTGATATTCTGTTTCTGTTTTTTGGGGGTTTTTAAAAATTTTTTTTTATTTTTACTTTTTGGCGCTGTGGGCCATATGTATGCCTGCACCAGCTGAGTAAATCCTGTTAAATAAATCCTGTTCCAAGGTTAACACCAACAATTGTTTGTTTGTTTGTTTTTTCTCTTCTAGGTCTGTTAGAGTTTTGACTGCTGGCGCCTGCATTGTCTCTCTCTGGAGCAGGTCTGTGTACCCGCTAACTTCTGTCATCTGACTACTGAGATCCCCGTCTCCACCTTCCAGGTTCAACCCCCCCCCATCCCACCCCCTCCCCCCGGCCAAAGCACTGCTCAGAGAGCTTTGTTCTTTCCGCTGGTTCTGGAAGGCTACACAAAAACACTCCGGTTCATGCTGACTTTCTATGGGCATCAAGTTCCCATGCCGATTTCTTATCGCTCAAGTTCCTCGTTTTTCTGTTCCGTTGCGAAGATTCTGAAGTGCCTCCTGGCAAAGCGTTTCTCACGCAGCTGCCGGTGTCCTGATTGGGTGCCTCGTGAGTACAGCTTTTAGAGCCATTTTCCAGCTGGAGTCCACTCTGGGGTTTGCACGTGTGCGGGGCACTGGAGCCAGGGCTGTTGGCCGGGAGTGGCGGGGTGGGGGAGGGGGGGGGGGAGGGGGGGGGGGGTGAGTTCAGGTTGTGTTTGGCGGTTTCTCTCAACTGCACCTTCCCATTTCTGGCCTCTGTGCAAACAAGGTGGCCTGCAAGGCCCAAGCCGGGGTCGTCCTGCGTGTGTGACCCAGTCTCTCAACATACACAGAGACTGCTCCCGGACTCTCAACAACACCCGCTCTGTGGCACTTAGACAAGTTTTGCTGAAGGAAAGGAAGATTTCTTCCAGTTTTAGCAATTGTAGTTTACTTTTTCAAACAATAGTCATTTCTGAATGAAATCATGAAGATCGTGTTGTCTCCTTTCCATGTTAGAAATAACACAGAAACTGAAGTCCCTCATATCCACAGCATTCTCTGGTCTTAGCTCACTGTTCTCACTTTCTAAATATATTAAAACACTAAAAGTAATAGAGTGGTTTCAAATATGCCAAATCTAATTTCAAATATTAGTGGTCCCAGGCTCCACAACTGTGACCGTGTTTCTCGTTGCTATTCCATTATCTTATCGCTGTTGACCACACATCCACATATTGCCCCGGATTATTCATGAAGATAAGTCCAATGCCAGATCGGGAGCAACAATCCTTTTTGATACATCTAAATTTATTTTTGTTGCTTTAAAAAATATTTTCCAATGGGTTTATTTGTGTTAAAAAAATTTGGTAAAAAAAATTTCTTTGAACACAAAGTGTCTTTTGGGTTGTCAGCTACCAACTCCCACATATTTGGAATATCTTGAGTTATCTGGGAACTGATAATTCTGTTTCAGGATTATTTGTGCCCTTGGCTTTGTTATTAATTTTTGAAGGTTTTCAAAGCTTGTCTAAAAATATAATTCCCATCATTAATTTCTGGCTCCTTTGGAGCATGGGCCTGTTAACTAATTGAACCCAGACTATACAAGCTTCAATTTCTCATCTCTAAAGAGAAATAAGTATTACCTCCTTTATAGAGTTGTCATGAGAATTAAATGACATTATATTTAGTACATGTAAAATGATGATTGCCCCTTACACAGTGAGTGCTCAGGAAAGGGTGGCTTTGAAATAGTATCCTAAGGAGGGAAGCTTAACATTAATAATTGGGTTACAATAGTTTCTGCGTGTCTTCTAGCCCCGCACGCATGGGTGCTCTCGGGAGGATGCGCACCAGCCCTCTGTGACCTCCGGTCTTCCCCGGCCGTCAGCCCAGCCCTGACCCGGGGCCGCCTCTCAGTGAATATGGAGGGAAGGGAATTCATCTGAGCACCTACTTGCCATGCTCCTCCCTGCATTGACTGAGTCATCCACAGTCATTCACATTCCATTTTGATTTCTTTTGCTTAAATGTGTTTTGAAACTTTAACTTTCATTTTAAAAATACTGTTTTTGTTTTACTCTTCTGTTTAAGAAATGGAAGTTGAAAGTCAGCAAATGAGGGTTAAGAAGCTTATACCTCAAAAGAGTCCGCAGGTTGATGATGCGTCGGCTTTTCCAAGGAGAGGTAGAGCTGAGACCGCTCGGGAGGACCCTGGGGACTTGGTGTTTGCTTGGGCTTGTCTCAGAGCAGGGAGCGCCATGTGGAGAGCGGAGCCGCAGCTAAGACAAGACTGGACCTGGCGTGTGACTGTGCGGACCACCCTTCTCTTGTGAGAAGACCCCTGTCATCGGGGCCACCTACTTGCAAGATTCTGTAAACGCACTGGGTGTGAACATGTAGGTTTGTCCTATAGGGAATATATTTTCCAGCTTTTCATTTAATATACCATTTCTACTCTTTTTCTTTTAAGGTTTTATTTATTTATTTATTTTTAGCGAGGGGTCGGGAGGGAGAGAAACATCCCTATGCGGTTGCTTCTCGAGCGCCCCCTACTGGGGACCTGGCCTGCAACCTAGGCCTGTGCCCTGATTGGGAATCCAACCCGCAACCCTTTGATTTGCAGGCCAGTGCTCAATCCACTGAGCCACACCAGCCAGGGCTCTACTTTTAAATGCCTATAAATAAGTGTATACAAATGACTGCTCCAAACTCATGTACAAATATTAAGTGGTATTACGTCACTATTCTAAACAGATTTGGCTCAGATTTCAATCTTGCGTGTGTGTGTTTAGAGGGAACTTTAATTGACATACTAGGATTATATTAATATTAGTCTAATGAATATTTCAAACTCAATATGTGTTGTGAAGAGTGCAAAGGGCTAACGATACGGCCCCAGAGGGTGGGAGGGACCGTGCTAAGATTCTAAATCTGTGATGGAGATGGCTCTGGGACGGAAAGCAGCAGCTTTAGTTGGCGAGCCAGCCGGGGGGTGGGAGGTGGGAGTAGAGTCACACAGGCTGAGTATCTGTCATTCCTGTCGTACGGTCAAAGGCAGCCACTGGAGCTTCCGGAAAAGGGAAGTGGCCTCGTCCTGTCTGTGCTCCAGGAAAGACTGTCAGCAGCGAGGAGGATGGATTGGAAAAGGAGCCATATCTGATCTCTCCTCATAGGTACTGTGTGTCACCGCATGTAACGTACGCCCACGTTTTAGTGCTGCCCACGTATAATGCGCATCCTTAGCACTACCCATGCATAATGCGCACCCTCATGTTCCCCTCAAAAATCTGGGCAGAAAAGTGTGCATTCCACGTGGCAGAGTTTGGTAACTCTTTTTTAGACACAGGGGATACTATCCATCTTTGCGGCCCCTCCTGGCCGTTCCTCTCTTCAGTGTGGGGGAAGGCAGGGTGCTTTACTGCGACAGGTCGTTGTGATGGGGAGGGCGGCTCTGCTCCGCCCACCCAGGAGGGGAGCGCAGTCCTTTCCTGCACTTGGTTTGTAGGAATGGAGCCGTAAACTTGTTTCGCACTTCAGATTTCAGAGTCAAAGGCTGCATTTTGAACGAGACTTTCTCTGAATCCCAAGCTGAGTCCCCCTCCTGATACATATTGTAAACTCATTCAAGAACGTGAATCCCTGTCGCTTGACCCAAAGTAGGCTTCAGGCTCTGCTGGCATCCGAGAACATGGACCCCAAATCAGAAGCATTTCTCTAAAACAGGAAGAGCAGCTGCCCACGCGGCCTGTCAGTCAGCCTTCCAGCAGGAAGCAGGTGGCACCCTCGAACTGAGGCAGTAAGGGGTGTTCATAAAAGAGTGACTTACAGAGGGGTGGGAAGATTTAGAGACGTATGCAAAAGATGCTGAAAGGCTTTGGACTAAAACAGCCAAGGCTGACGGTGGTCATTACAGTCTGTATTACCCCCAGGTCCGAAGGGACGCGTCCCTGTTCCGGACCCCAGCAGTGGGTCGCTGTGGAGCGAGGGTCGTTGGAGCACAACTGTGCCATTTGTTGGGGAAATGCGGTGAATCTGTATACGCGGCAGGAAGGAATTGAATGCAGGGCCTCCCTGTCCTCTCACTTGCGCCTAGACCCCACCGATTTGGCCTTTAGAGGTCAGCCTGCAGGGAAAAGACTGGAACAGAGAAGGGGTGAGACTGGGTCTGAAGGGCCAAAAGAATATACGGAGCTCACTGAGGTTTTTGAAATGTGGCGAAGCTGCGTAAAACTGACTTCGGAGGCTGGGTGTTGGATGTTCACTTTTTGCCATCTCTCCAGGGAAAGAACAGTCCACGCGGCACCAGCAATGGGAGGAGCAGCAGCAGAAAACGAAACAGAAGTTTGTAAAATGAGAACGCTGGTTTTGACTGTGTCTCTTTTGAAAAAAAAAAAAATCTCTACAAGATTGGTGTCACCTCACTGAACTTGAGTTCTAAATAAAAGTCAGAGTAGAGTCTCCAGCTTTTTAAATGAGTTTGAATAAGTGTATTGCTTTGCTTCCTGACAAATTGGTGAAATACAGACTCTGGCTCAATTGCAAAAATGCCCGTGACGTTTGTTTGCTTGGACTGTTATAAGAAGAGACCTCATTTACGATGTCGTTTTAATAGGACATCTCAAAAATATGCTTCTGCAGACTTTTGAGTTTGGGCATGTGACACCTTTAAAATCCCCTTCAAACCTGTTACCTTTAGCAGCACCGTCGCAGGGGAGGTGGGCTAGGAGTTTCCACTTTGTAGGTGGCACTTCCAGGCTAGAGAGCGGAAGTGCAGATGAGGACCTGGGTTTTGGGACACAGTCTGAGGTGAAGGGGCATCAGTCTGGCCGAGAAGCCAGGGTTTCTGGGCCTTAGAGGGCTGGGATGTCTGGGGGGCGGAGGGGGGCTTTCACGGCGCTATCTGCAGAGGCGGCTCCACATTTTGTTTAAGTTCCCTTTACCGCCCTCTGCTCCTTCAGAGTTTTACAGCATCTCCTCTCTGTCAGCGGCCACACGTGTCGAGATCATCCGAGTGACCATGACAGAAGCACTTGACGCGAAGCAAGCAACCAAAACACGTAAGCCACTTAAAGGCTACGCGAGTGGACCGGCTTCCTTGCTCCATCCCAAGCTGCCTCACAGAAGCCTGGTCTGGCGGAGACAGAGCCCCCCGCCACCGCCCTGAAGGAAATGGAAATTTAAAAAAGAAAAAAAAATTTAAAATAAAAAAGTGTCTTTTAGCCTTCACAGCTGGTCGGGTGACTTCAGCCATCTTCCGCAGGCAGGATGCTTCAACACGCGGAGGGGAGTTCCATTAAGAAGACACTGTCCTTTCACTGAGAACGTCTGCTCACTGGGTTTGCCCGGAGCTGTCCTGTCTCCAGACTGCTGTGTGGTGGCTCATCTGAAGGCAGAGGGACAAGTAGGCCACAGAGAAAGGCATTGGCAGCCTCCTTCGAGTCTTGCGTTTCCAAGTTGAGTTGGTTCAGTTGTCTAAGAACGCCTCTTGGGTGGAGGTGGAGGGTGGGCCAGAGAGAGGGCCAGTGAGCAGGTTGGTGGTACCCGGAGGCCAGGCGGCCCTGACCAGAGAGGCTGGGGAGGAGGAAGCCCCGTTAGGCCGATCAGAGCTCCGTGGTACCCTCTTTTTTCCACCCAAATATTTACTAAACCCTTAAACAAAAGATGGGCAAGTCTGCAAAGATCAGTTCTGTCCTCTGGGGCTTTTCAAAATCAGTTCTACCCTGTGGGTGGCATGGGTCCTGGGAGATGTCCTCGCCTGCAGAGAGGGCTGGCCACCAGGACTTGGTCAGGCCGTGGCTGCCGGTACTTCTGAGTCCTGGTCGTCTTTAGGTACCTTTGGTGACAGCATTACCTTTTGTTCCTGTTCAGACCTGGACATACCTTCCTTCCGTTCCCTGTTTGCCCTCCTCAGCCCAGGGCATGCTGCCGGCTCAGAGGGAGGCCTCGTGTGTTTGGAGCAGACGCTGCTTCAGCTCGGTCGCCAGGCCGGGGTGTGGCCTGCGTCCAGCAGGATGGCAGTGGAGCGGGGCTGCTTACCTGCGTTCAGCTCATCATGTCCAAAAACGTCAGAGACGCCCCTTACGGTGCTGGTGACGCAGAGGCTCACGGGGCATGAATACTCATGTTGACACATATTTGGGGGATAAGCAGCAGAGGATAATGAGCCAAAACCGATTCTAAAATATAAAAACAAGTATTACGCACCTCAGAAGAGGCTTTCATTGCAAACTGAGGTTTTTGTTTCCTGATCAAGTATTCTCCTGCCCTTTTATTTTTTTTTATTTCTTTAAGCCAAGGGGTTGCTTTTCTTCACAGCTTCTCTTTCACAGGCTGCTGCTGCCTGGGAACATTCACGCTCCCTGGCACCCTTGGGACGAGATCTGGCCCAGCTGGAGGCTGGGCCGGCGTCCGGTTTTCGGAGGGTGGACGAGTTGTGGGTCCACATCTTCGGGTAAAGATGCTTGCCCTACACTTTACCGTCATATACCCACTTCTGAGTTAAGTTCTTTAGATTTTCAGGTGATTCTACCAGCAGTCATTTCTCCATTGCAAAGTTAGGATACTATTTCTAGCAGTTCGGTCATTTGCAATAAATGGTGAAATAGAAGTAAGAACGCGATTGGACTGAACGACAGAGTATGTGACTTCTTTTCTTACGACCAGTGTGATTTTCCCCTTTTCCTTTAGAGTTCATGCGTAAGCACCAACATAAGGACAAGTGTCGTGTATTTGGGGACTAGAGGGTTTTTTTCCCCCCATGATAATGGCATACAGAGCCTTGAACTGGAATATCTTAGGAGTATTTGGAGGTAAACAAGATGAGTGGACATGCCTATCAATCTCTTTGAAGAGGGGCTGCCTTATGCAATGCAGGGCCAAGGGTGAGGTTGAATGAACTCCTGGCCTCCCTCTTCAAAATGCCGGCCCCCAGCATCGCCCTAGGTTGTCTGGAGCCTGTGCCCTCGCAGCCTGTGCAGAAGCACAGCCGCGTCCTGGAGTACAGGGCGCTCAGCCCTGGAGGGTGCTCACGGAGGCCTTGGTTTCCAGCCTCAGGCCTGTGTATGTTTCCTCTGGTTTTGCACAAGAATATTTTCAAGCACTCTCCACATTGTGAGTCATTTTCACACACATGCCAGCTGTCTCTCCCTGAAACCTGAAGCACTAATGCTTGTCCCACTTGCAGCTGAGAAAACTGAGGCTCTGGAAGGTTAAGTGGCTTGTGTCACCTCATAAAACTGCAAGTCACGGAGCTCAGGCTGGAACCTCATCTTACGCACCCTGTGCTCTTCTCGCAGGCTGTGGGCGCCTGCCGCAGCTGGAGCAGTGGGTGCGTCCTCGGTGTCCGCTGCTGTGCAGAGCTTGGTAATCTCTGTCCCCTCCGCATCGAAGCCATGAATAAAATGGGGCTAATAGGTGGGAATAAGCTTCATGTTTGGTTAATTTCATTCGGGAAATAAATACAAGAATATGGATTTGTCTTTGTCTTCCTTTCCCCATGCAGGTAAGAAGCCCCATACTGGCTTATGTCCTGAAGGTGGTACCCTTGTACCTGACAAAGATGATCATAACATCTCCTGCCAGGTACGTGGGAGGGTACCTAATCCAACTTTGTCATTTTTAGTGATGAGACAATTCACACCAGCAGTTTCAAGTACATTTTCCAAGGCCACGTGTCTAGTTAGATGTTGAGCCAGGACTGGAAATCAAAATGTCTGATCAGTTCATCTCTCCTTGAAGATGAATAGCTTTTAGCAGAGTTTGACTGTTTCATTAATACTTCTTTTTCCAAGACAGATTTTAAAAGGGATAGGATGAAAAAAGACACCTTTGGTTTGAGGTATATGTACATTCCTGACACAGAACTACAACAAAAAATGGACAAGTAAGCACACTGATCGGAAAGAGGAGGAGAAAAACTAGGGTATTTCTGTTCCCAGTCATATTTTTCCTTCCTAATCAAAACCATGTGAGAAGCCAGAAAAGAACTCAGAACCCAGTGTGGTTGCCAGCAATGAAGGGACAGCAGAAAAAGAAAAATGAGGGACAGGGGAAGCAGAGCCCAGGACGCTTTCCAGCAGCCCAGCACACGCTCACACTTCCAGCTCTTCGTCAGATGAGAATGTTGTGCTCACGGCGGGCCAGTTGCGGGGGCCGCCGGCGCAGGAGGGCTTGTCGCTGCGCTTCCAGCCCCCGCTTCCTGTGGGAGTCGGAGCAGCAGGCTGAGACCTGCATTTCTTTGACCAAAATGCGTCCAAGTCCGAGGAAGAGCCTCATTGGTCATCCTGCCGTTTGGTGGAAGGAGTCCACAGTCAACTCCTAGGAATCCTCGAGAAAATGTTGTCTAGTTCTCAGGTGCCTTTGTCTTGTTCGTGTGTGTGTGCGTGTGTGTGTGTGTGTGTGTGTGTGTGTGTGTGTAAGAAAGCCTAACTTTCTTTTGGCTCACAGCGCTGTAAATGCTTACTCTTCATCCAAGTTCATTGTTTACAGTTGTAAGTTTTGTTTTCCCATGAGCACGCAAGCAAGTTTACATGCAGGAAGCGGCCTGCTCACCGCTCGGGGCTGACCTCCACCCCTTCCCCATTACCTGAGTCCCATCTCGGGCCTGGCATTCGGGGTTTTCATCCGTGATCACCTTCAACTTCCTCACAGCTGCCCTTTGACCCCCTCCTCCTCCTCCTCCTTCCTCCTTTCCTCTCTCCCTGATTGCCCCTATGCCGCTAATAAAGCCTGTTTTTTGTTTCCGGGAGCCACCGCCACCAAGCGTCTGCTGAGAAATTCTGTCATTCCAGCCTCTCTTGGTGTCCCCAGGTCTGACATGGGACTGGGAAGGAAGGTGCGGCTGGCTCACCTTGCTTACACCTCCTCCCCCTTGCCGTTCTGGTTTGGCTCTTCTAGGGGAGTTTTCTCTGTGGGCCCCCGCCCCTCACTCCAGCTTGAATCTACGCGTGTGAAAAACACCTCTCTTGTTGAAAGGTTTTTTGGGTCACCTGAGAGGCCTCAGGTTCTCTTGGTCTCCCTGTAATAAGGGAGATCACCCTAGATCTGATTCTAGGTTGACGCTACCAGTGTAGAAAGTAAAATTCTAACTTCTTGTTTGGTGCTGGAGCCCCATGAAATGAAATGATATGCCTACCGTCCATAGCGTTAGAGGGAAACGCAGGACCAAAAAGACTCAGATCTGAGTTTTAACTCAGTTTTCTCCCCAACTTCTAAGTGCTGGCTGCGCCGAGCTGCAGGGAACGTCGGCAGAGGGTCATCCAGGAGAGCTTCCTGCTCAAAGCCCTTGGTCCTGAGGGTTTTGATTATATTTCTTACTGAGCAGAAGGGATTATTTATTTTCTGAGGATATCTGAAGGAGAAGACCCAGAAAGTCTGGGTGGGAATTATATAATTTACAGAGAACTCCTTGGAGGGCGCACAGGACAGTAGGCACAGGATGTGACCAAATATTTAAGAAATGAAATGAACCTAAAGATCTTCTTTGTGGACATTCAATTTTAGAGATCCTAAAAATATGCTTGGTCAGTGCTTTCAACATTTGTAAACCACTTTCTCACACAATGCTTCTTCAGGGAACCTTTATGTATGTCTATAATGCAAGAAGAGTTTGAGTAATTTCACTTCACTGTGTATTTGGAATCCTGGTTCTTACATGTCCCCAGAGGGTCTAGGTCCTTGCCTTCCCCGCCCCCGCCACATCCACAGAGAGCTTTGTAGCGCAGCCTCGTAGATGAAGAACGCCGAGAGATGATCTGGCGGGCATTCTGTGGCCGGTTAGCTGCCGGCCCAAAATAAGAACGTATGTTTCCTGTCTTCTAGTCAAGAGGTTTACCGTCTATAATATTCTGTGTCCCAAGGGTTTAGGTGTATCAAGAATGTGAGACACACTTAGAATTTTCAATTCTTCAAATTCTTTAAAGTGCTCCAAATATTTCACTGGGGAGAGTTATTCTGGACATTTTCTGGGAAACCAGTGCACGGTGCATCCATCATCCGAACGGTTCTTTAGAAACTCTGATGGAAGAAGCAGAGAATGGAGCCCCAGCCAAAGTCTCAATCTGCCTCTGAACAAGGGGGAGGAAAGCAAATAAGGATAAGAGTTAGAGTAAAAGAAAGCACCAGTGACCCTTTGAATTTGCATAGTAAAAACTGACGGATGCATACCTCAAAGCAGCGTAAGGTCGAACTCCCAGATTTAAAATTTTAAGCACAAAACTAGTCCCTCAAGTGAAATGAGAATTATTAAATGCTTGTAAGTGCCCCAGGAATCTTTAGAAATGGAAGCAACAGTGTATAATTAATACACATGGGATTTTATTTCCTTTGTAAGAAAGGAACAGTGCAGCGATAACTGTGGACTCACAGAGAAATATAGAGAATTTCATCCTGAAAGATGTAAAATGATCTCTCCCTGAGACTATCAAAGACGGTAGGCTCGTGCTATGGCAATCCTGGAACTGCAAGGGACAGGAAAGGACAGTAGTCCCTGGAAGGAATGTGTGGGTGGAGGACTAGAGGAACTTGCAAAGTTTTAATAAAAGGATTGGGGAGAAAAGAAACACAGGACGCCCATTAGTGAGTCATAAAGAAGATGAATTGAACGATGAACATGACATTATAGAGATAATAAAGTGCATCATGAAATCTGTCTCTTACAATGAAGACAAAATATGTCCCCAGGAATCTTTTCTGGGGGAAGCGGTGGGTAGAAATCAGAGTCTTACCACCTGTCATAAGCTGTATGCAACAGTTGTGAGCTTATCACTTCTTAAACGGGCTCCAGAATGTGTGGGATCCAGGAAGGACGACACCCATTATTTGCATGCGGTTTGTACATGCCGCCGCCGCCCTGGGCTTGCCTTCCGCTGGACCCTGGGGGGACCCTGCGCTCTCCACGTCCTCCCGACAAAGGGAAGCAGGGGAAGTCAGGAGGCACAGATTCCAGTCTGAGTGACCTTGTCAAAGTGTCTGACCCGCCTCAGACGCCGGTTTCCTCTTTTGGGATGCGAGGGGCTTGAGTCAGATGCCCTCCAAAGTCCCTGCCTGTCCTGAGATTCTTTACTTTGGCCTAGAGAACAGTGTTGTCCCTTCCATAGGAATTGTGTCCTCTGTCAGGTTCTTCTGCCCCCAGTATTGCCGGTCTTGACTTGCACACAGAAAGGAGCAAAACGTACCTCCTTCGGGGCCTGCGGTTCAAAATATTTGGTTCTTCGGTGTTTGAAACATCCTCTTCAACTAAACATTATAACCTTCACATAGCGAGATTTGTACCTAACTATAAACATACACTATGGGCGAAGCCCTGTGAAACAAGTGACCTACAGTGACCTTGAGCCTGGCGGCAGACCAGCCCCTGTTTCTCATTATCAGGCTGCGCCAGATGGGAGCGGTTGCCTCGCATTCAGTTCACCCTCAGCCTTTGTTTGCGGGGTGGGCGGCGGACAGTGAGGGCTTCGGCGTGCTCAGCCCCGGCACTGCGCCGGGAACTTCAGCAGCAGCCTGTCTTGGGGAGCTGTTCTTAATCTCTCACCCGTGATTAGTGCGACCCTTTTCTCCTTATCCCTGGTTTAGATTTAATGAACACACTGGTGTGATGATTCTTTCTGCTTGTGATGCTAGACTCTCAAGGCCTTGAATCAAGAAGGCCGCCACGTAGGTTAAAAGGCCAGCAAAAGTGCTTGTGATGGGACACGGCTGTGACTGTCTATGCAGACGAGCGAGCAGGGAAAAATCTGCGCGGCCCCGGAGTTATTGGTTGTAAAATGCGTGTACGTGCGCGTCCGGAGAAGAATGGATGAAAAGGCTGTGGTGCCTTTATGCAATGGAACACTACATGGCTATAAAAGAAGGAAAAGAAAAAGAGAAAAAAGCAAATCTTAACTTTTGCAACAGCGTGGATGGACCTGGAGAGCAATATGCTAAGTGAAACAAGCCAGTCAGAGAAAGAGAAATACTGTATGATCTCGCTTACATGTGGAATCCAACAAACTGAAAAAACTGATGGAAAAAAAATCAAAACTGAGGTAGAGATAAGGGGAGGGGGGTTGGCAGAATGCATGAGAGAAGGTGAAGGGATTAACCAAAAAAAATCGTATTTATTAAAAATTGTATTATTACTTGTATTAATGAAAAACCAGTTTTAAGAGAGGGTTCAAAATGGAGTCATTTATGGAGTCAAAAGTTACATACTTTTACTCCAAAAGACAATTTTTTGTGTGTGGAAAATAATTTTATTTACCTTAGAAAATAAATTGTGTACATATAAAAACTAGTAAACTTCAGGAAGCTACTCAGAGGCCAAATAATTTTAGCTCTCTGTGAATTTTAACCCTGACTTTATAATAAATTTGCTTTTCTAGCTTAGGAAACTTAGTGAAATCACCTACCTTATTTTCTTCGCCTGTCACACAAGAATTACTGCATCATACAAGATTTATTTTTATAAAGTTATGGTGGAAGTGTCCATTCTGGAAGAATGACCCCAAAATGAAGCATAGCCCTTTTTAGCGTGATGGTGTAAAGCCAAGAGTGGGACATCGGGCGAGAGAGGTTCTGGTGGCGTGGGCATCTCTGTGCTTCGGTCATCCTGGGATGGCTCCAGCTGGGGAGGAGCGTGCCCGGCTGTGAGGAGCTACAGCTGAGGCAGGGGAGAGAGGATTATGGTTATAGGAGAAAAATAATCTGAATCTCCTCTTTATACTCCCAGCTGATAAAAATTTGCTTCTATTCAAATTTGAAAGAGTACATTTTTAAAAAGATTTTATTTATTTAATTGTTTTAAAGATTTTATTTATTTATTTCTAGAGAGAGGGGACGGGAAGGAGAAAGAGAAGGAGAGAAACACCAATGTGTGGTTGCCTCTTACATAACCCCTACTGGGGACCTGGCCTGCAACCCAGGAATCGAAGAGGCGAGCTTTTGATTCACAGGCCGGCGCTCAATCCGCTGAGCCACACCAGCCAAGGCTGAAAGAGTACATATTTTAAAAACCGAAACATTTCCTGGCTGATTGCAGACCGTGAGGATGCCAAATCAAATTGAATACGTGAGGCTCCATGCAGGGAAGGTCCTCAGCAAATGTTTGTTAATGTAAATCTGAATGTAAATATTACAAAATATTTTGGAAATAAAAAATGCCTTGAAGTATGAGATATCAAAAATACAATAGCCAAGTATTATTCAGGAAAAATGGAAGATTAAATGATTTGACTCCTAATCCATGATTCATAGGGACTTCCTGTGAAATATGTAATTAATGAGGACAAAAACTTTAGATTTTAAAATGATCTTTGAATGCATTTTTCTGCTTTTAATCCTTTTTTATGAGTTCTCACATTTTAGTTATTTACTGACAAATCTCTGAGTGGGGACAGCCAGGGGGCACATCCTGTTCTATACCTTGGGGAAGCTGAAGCAGACGACACCGGAGAAAAATCATACCCTCATGTAACTTCTGTTAGAATAGCAAAAGCAAGTAAATATGTAAGTTATATAGCACATCGAATGCGAATAAGTTACACAGAAAAAAGCAGGACAGGAGAGGAAGGGACCCGAGTGGATACCTGCGTGCCAGCGTTCACAGCAGCAGCGCTCGCAGCGGCCGAAAGGCGGAAGCCACGCAGATGTCTGTCCCTGGATGAGTGGGTACATGAAATGTGCTGTATTCATCCGACGGGGTATTATTCAGCCATCAAAAGGACGGAATTTCTGACACACGCTACAGTAGAGAGGAGCTGGAGATTGCGTTCAGTCACCAGGGACGAGCAATTTTATCAGTCAGTCCTATGTCATGAAGCCTGGCAAAAGAAGGGGTTCAGAGAGCTCCTGGGGCGGTGGACACATGGGGGTGCTGGGAGAGTGGTGTCCCCAGAGGTGTCCCTCCCCCACGCCTGGCCCTATGCATCTCGTCCATCTGACTATTTCTGAATTATACCCCTTTTCAATCAACTGATAAGCTAGTGAGTAAAATGTTTCTCTGAGTTCTGTGAGCTGCTCTAGCAAAGTAATCAAACCTGAGGATGGGGTTGCTGTAACCTCTCGCCTGTCATCAGTCAGAAACACAAGTGACAAGCTGAACTTGCCGCTGGCATCTGAAAGAGGGCGGAGGTGTGAATCTGTGGGATCTGATGCTTTCCCTGCTATCTTCACTGAGCTTCAGTTACCAAGTAATGTCTCAAAGCTCTGAATGCTAACAAGAAAGCAGCACCCAGAGATCCGGGGCCGCCCTTCCACCAGAAATGGGGAGCGCGCTAAGGCAACACTTTTCTCTGGTCTTTCGTTCTTGCTCTGTAAAGCAGATCACAACACTCGCGATACTTACAATCATCATCTTTTGAAGGTGTATTTGGTTCAAATATTCAAATGTTTTCATATGCTGGTGAAAGAAACATCCAATAAGTGACATGGGATTTGGAATACCTGTGGAAGCCTACCGTGGAAGGGGAGGGGAAGACATCATCCTCAAATACACAAATTTTCCTTTGCTTTTGATTGTGAAACTAGATGTGCTCCTTACATTCACGGAGCAATGAAGGCGATAAAGTGATGCTATTTGAACATCTATAAATATCCACAGAGGACAGTAGGAAGCTCTGCTACCTTGAAGCCCATGTGTGATGTGAATCTTCAGTGTCCAGTAGTTGTCATGGATGCACTGGATGGTTTTTAAACTTGGGATCTGATTATACACCCAGTGGACTCTTAACTGAATTTCCTATTTGTAAAAGCAAACCGCCGACCCTATTTAAATCAGAACCTTCTCCTACCTCCCTGGCATTTTTAATCTACTGGCCTGGCCCTGCTTTTATTCCAAGGAAATTTGTCACCTTCTAGAATCCTATGATTTAATTTTATGCGTTTATTACCTCTTTTTGGTCTCTTCCTGCTGAAGAGTAAGTTCTGTGAGGACCTGGGGCTCTATTTGTTTGATTTACTTACATCCTCAGAGCCACAAACAGCACCTGGCACGTTCTAGGCAGGTAATTAACACCTGCTGAACGAGTGAACAATCGGCATCCAGGTGGCTGTGTGGCCAGCTGTACCACCTGGGCCATTTGCCCCTGACGTGTCTCCATGTTGCGCTCAATTCCTGGTCTGGGGGCCCTTCCCCCATAAAATCCTGCTTTTCCAAAGGGCCTAAGACTCACAGCAAACCCACAGTTTAATGCACTTTTGGGCTCACAGCAAAGTGGAGAGCAAAATATAGAGATTTCCCAGATAGCCCCGGTCTGCACATGCGTTGCCTCTGCACTAGCAACATCCCCGCTAGAGGATGCATTCATTACAGTTGGTGAATCTACATTGACCCATTGCAGTTGCCCCAAATCCATTGTTCCCCTTACTTAGGGCTCACTCTTGGTGGTGTGCACTCTGTTTTCACACATGTATAAGGGCACATTGTCACCATGTAGTATCATACAGAGCAGACTTCACTGCCCTAAAAATCCTCTATGCTCTACCTGTTTGCCCCTGGCAATCAGTGATTGTTTTCACTGTCTGATTGTTTTACCTTTTCCAGAATGCCAAATATCCATATTTTGCTGTGTGCAATGCACATTTTTTTGCCCAAATTTTTGAGGGAAAAATAAGGATGCTCCATATACATGGGTATAATGATCATATACCATGGGTACAATAATCCCACGTACAATGCGCACAAAAACGTGGGTACATATTATACACGGCAAAATATGGTAGTTGAAATCATCTAGCATGAGACCTTTTCAGATTGGCTGCTTTTACTTGGTAATATGCATTCAAGGTTCTTCCCTGTCTTTTCATGGCTTGATGGCTTTTTAGTGCTGAATAATATTTCATTGTCGGATGGACCACAGTTTATGTAAGCATTCCACTACCGAAGGACATCTTGATTGTTTCCAAGCTTTGGCAATTATGGGGAAAGCTGATATAAACTCTGTTTAGAGCACAACTTTGAAGCACAATTGTTAATCATATATGAAATAAGTCAGGCAGAAAAAGCCAAGAGCCATATAATTTCGTGCATATATGGGGTATAAAACTGAAAGCGACAAATGAACAAACAAAAATTAAACAAAAACCCAGAGACACAGACAACAGTACGGTGGTTACCAGTTACCAGAAAGGGGGCCTGAGGAGGTTCCAAAGGGAAAAAGGGGTCAAATATATGGTGGGCACACATGCAACATACAGAAGGTGTATCATAAAACTGTATGCTTGAAACCTGTATCATTTTATTAACCACTGTCACCCCAATGCATTTATTTATTGGAAAAAATAAAAGTTTAGTTCAGTAGGAAACCACCGAATTGTTTTCCAAAGTACTATTTTGTGTTCCCACCAGCAATGACTGAGAGTTCTTACTGCTCCACATCTTTGCCAACATTCGCTGTTGTAGGAACACAATTTTAATTGCAAAATTACTACCGCAGTTTTGTCTTTTTGAGCAGCTTATAAATTCTAGCAGGAGATAATTTTGGCTTGAGAAATAGACTCAATCCCTCTGCTTATCACATAGGATTCCTAATTTATGCTTCTGGTATGAACCGACATCTGTTCCAAGGAAGGTGTGTCTTCTTTTTCAAGGTTCTACTGAAAACTATGTGTTATGTAGAAAACCAAATAAGCAAAAATCATAATCTAATCTCACGCTGCTTGGTAGCTTCATCAACTGCTCTAGAAGACCCAGACTCACCGTCTTACATGTATTGTTTTTCTTCTACTTTTTAAAAAAAAATCTAGAATCATCATCACCATCATCATCCCAATGAAGCTGGACATTACCTTATTTTAAATTCCCTAACCAAAAACTGTAAAACCATACTCACTTAAAGTTCATTGCTGGAAACCGCAACACTCTGGAATTGAGCCAGTAAACGGTCTCTCGCCGTTTTGCCTCACCTAATTCACACTGCCTTTTCTGGGTCTCCCTCCCTTGCTTCTTGCTCCCTTTTACTATGTTGCTGGCCTTTGGCCCCCAGCGGAGAGCAGTCTGGGTTCTCGCGGCCACGTGGCCGGGGTGCTGAAGGGAAAGGCAGTGCGGTCCAGGCTGCAGGGAGAGCGTGGCTGGCCCAGAGCTGGGCAGCAGAGCTGGGCCAGGGAAGACAGGGTGACGAAACCGCTTTCTAGGCTAATCCCGTTACTAAATTTTAAAAAATCTTCGGTCATTTGAGATGTCTTTATTCTACCTTTATGCTTGATTTATTGTTTGGCTGGGTATTAGAATTTAAATTTAAAAAATATTTTCCTCCTGATTTGAAGGCATTCTTCTTTGGCTTTTATAGAACTTTGGCTGCATTTGACTTTTCTTCTTCTTCTTCTTCTTCTTCTTTTTTTTTTGAGTCTCTAGAAGCTGTTCGATTTTTATCCTCTATCTCTAGTGTTCTAAAAATGTTTAATGGGTGAATCCTTATGTAGGTCTTTTTCAAAACAATTACAGTTTTTTGGCTGAACATTTGAAGAGCCCTTTCAATGTTCGGTTTGAGAAATTCTCTTGTATAATTTCTTTCTGGCATTAGCTTTAATGGCAGTTACCACAGAGTGACTGGGGAGGGGTCACATTAAGCCCTTTGGCTGGGGAACCCCTCAGTCTTAGCAGGCGGGCGGCCAGCTTCTCAAGAGTTCATTGTTTAATCTCTCCTTGGTAGGCTGCGTTTTAAGGTTGGCACTGATATTCCGAGGCCAGGGAAGGGACAGGGTTGAGGGCTCACCGCTCAGACAGCAGACTCTCACCTGAACTTCCTCCCACCCCTTTTCCCTGTCTCCAGCCATACCTGTAGTCCTGGCGTCTCCATCTTGTCTTTACTATGTTTTCCTGGGGAAATCTGCTGGCCGCTTACAGAGCTACAGGCACCTGGCTGCGGATGGCACAGCACAACTAGAAACTCTACGGCTCCGTCCACTGATGTCAACAAACTTCATTTTCCAACCTGTACTCCACCCCCACCTTCTAGGGGAACAGGCCCTCCAGCGTTGGGCCTTTCGGGGCTCTGCCTGCTAACCAGCCCATCTCTCCAACACTCAGCGAGAAGCTTCCTCCCTTGTGCCAAGCCAGGTACCGCTCCTTCGTTGTCTTTCTCCTGCCAAACATTTGCTGAAATCTTTTGTGCACTCTACCTTTCTTTTCCCCTTTGAGCAAGACAACTTTTTAGGAAAAGATTCTTTGCGATTCTTTTAGTGGGGATTTCAGGAGGGAAATCAAGTTAAGAGACCACCCGACTCCCTTAACTGGAACACCTGTCAGCACTTCTCAGAACGCTCCCTTCTTGGAGCCTTGGGCTCTCCCTCAGCCCTGCTGGTTGTTGGGGTGGGGCAGGTGGGAGGTGGAGGGAGGTCGGGGAAGGTGGTGAGACAGCAGGTCTCCTACAACGCTTAACCAGGACAGTACTGTTTCATTAGCTTTAAATAGGGAGTTTCATGAAAGATGTCTTTGAGCAAGAAGTTCTGCGGCCAGCATTCCCTGAAAACTCCTCGTCTAGATCATCTTTCACCGAAATTTGTGATGCTACTATGTGATGAATATATAATTCTCTTATTCGTTCAATAAATTGTCATTGAGTGTCTCCTCTGTGGCCGGCACTGAGCGAGGCACTGAGGGCCCCTGGTTGGTATAAACAGGTTGAGAAATGCTGCTTTTTAATAACAGGTATTTTGTAGTAACCACACATCACACTTACTTAAAACACGACATAGGTGAGAACAAATTCAAGTGATTCGGGACGATCAGGATCCCACCTGAAGAGCAGAATATCAGAATATTTAACCAACCTGTTTCTTCAAATATGAAACTGGGACCAGAACTATGCCGCTCCTTAGGGGTGGAAGGGCATGAGAACATTGTGGTTTTTCTCTTTAAAACTTTGCCTCCAATCGGTATTCAAGTAACGATGCAACTTTTATGTAGTTCAAATCATCAACTTATTGACCTTCTGGAAACTGATTTTGCTTTAAGTTATTTATTGTCTCGAGTCCAGATAAAATAAGACAATCTTTTTGATGGGTGGCTGAAAAATTACTTCAGGTGGTAAGAGCGTCGTTCCTCGCGAGCTGGCTCTCTCCCCAGCGCTCTGCAGCTCAGTAGACGGCCCCACCCAATGGCTCAGGGTATTATTTTCCTAGGCCGCCTCAACAAAGTCCTACAAATTGAGAGGCTTACACAATAGCAAGTGATAATCTTACAGTCCTGGAAACTAGAAGTTCAAGATCAAGGTGTCGGTAGGATGGGTTCCTTCCGAGGGCCCTGAGGGAGAACCTGTCCCACGCCTCTTCCCCCCGGCTTCTGGGGCATTTCTGGTGATGTGTGGCATCCGCCGGTGCGCAGAGCAGCCTCTGGCCGTCTGCCTTCAGCCTCACACGATGTTCTCCGTGTGCGCGTATCTGTCTCTAAATTTCCCTGTTTCTAAGGACACAGTCATATTGGATTAGAGCTCACCCTCGCACATTCATTTTAACTTAAGAACTTCTGTAAAGACCTTATCTCCAAATAAGGTCTCATTCTGAGGTATTTGAGGTTAGAACATCAACACGTGAATTTTGGGGTAGACCATTCAACTCATGACGCTCAGGAATCTAGATGTCACTTCTGTGACCTCACTCCCCCGCCCTTCTTCACATCCCATCTATCGAAATGCTCTGCCAGGTCCACCTTAAACACACATTGTGTCTGCTTATTGCTTTCTCTCCTTGCCCCAACATTATCTTTCTTTGTCCCAGACTAGGGTGGTAACTTCCTTATTGGTCTTCTGCTTCCACTCTAGTTTTTCCTGATCAATTTTCCATGTACCAGCCAGAGATCTGTCAAAAGGGCCTACTTGATTACATCTCCCTTCTTCTTACAAGATTCAATGGCTTCCCATTGCCTGGAGACAAATTTAAAAATCTTTCATGTGGCCGTCGCACACTTGGGTGCCAGCATGTCTCTCCTGTTTTATCCTCCCTGTGCTCTGAGCTGGGGCCAAACAGGAACCTCTTTCAGTTCCTTAATTGCACCATGCTGTTGCCTCTGGGCTTTGAACATGTTGTTCCCAGTTTGGAACACTCCCAACCTCAACTCCCCAAACACTGACTCATCCTTCGGGCCTTAGCTGTGATGTCCACTGGCTTCAGGAAGGCCAGCCCTCGGTGGTAGGGTGAGCTATGGACCCCAAGAAGATATGTCCGCGTTTTAATTCCCTGGAACCTGTGACTATTACCTTGTTTGGAGGAAAGGTCTTTGTGGATGTCATTGGGTTCAAGTCTATGGCTATGTCCCTAATGCCTAGCCCAGTGCCTGTGCCATACCATAGGTGATAATGTTTAATACAAACAATATTAATAATAAGAGTTTCTCTTGAATAAATAAATGAATCACTCAAATGATGCTTCAATATGGGCATTATCCAAATGGTACAGATTTGAAAAATATCAGTGGTCTTGTGCCTATGAACATGCTATATAGTTCTGACCTTCCTAATATCTTAAAAACTTACAGACAAACTAGTAGACCAAGTACTCACATCTGGCAAGACACTTTATTTTTGTTTTTCATTTTTACTCTTCACAAAGTGTGTCTTCCCACCAGAATTCTAGTTTGCCCACCTTTTTGCACCAGTAGGTCTGGTTTCCAGGTTTATTGAGATACAATTGACCTATAACATTGCACAAGTTTAACGAAGGGTGTCTCTTTGGGGCCGAGGCAGAGAACCGGGTGTGTCTTCTTACTCTCCCTTGTTCTCTTTTGTTGGCTGGACTTAGAGGACTCTGGTGGTGTCAAGGGCCTTTTTATTTCAGAACCATAAAAAAGGTAGATTCCTAAAACCTTAAGGAATTTAAGACTACTATAGTAAGAAAGAGGCATTTAAAAAAAATAAATTGTGGTGCTGAAATGCTGTGCCTTTTTTGGATTAAAAAAAAAATTGAATCTGCTTCATGGTGATGACCGTGAAATCACCCACCGAGCGCCCCTGTTCACCGATCCCACGCAGGAAAGCTTTACTTTCTAGGCCTGGAAGCTCTGTGGCTCACCGGCAAAACATTTGATGTTGGCCACTTCTCAAGGCTTCAGTTCCATCCTTCAGAGGGTCTCTGCTCCCCACCAGCCCAGCAGCCCCAAGCCTATCACCTGGAACTCTCGGAGCTGTGCGCCTGCCACTTGCTGGGAGATAGTTCCGCTGTGACTTGGTCTTGGAACCAAAGAGCAAAATGGATTGGCCTCTGGAGCTTGTAGGCTTCTCTGTCTGAGGGTTGTTTAAAAACTTAGTCCCATTATATTGTCAGTAAAGCCACCTCGGTTTGGCCCATGCTGTGTTTCTATGTTTATTCTTTTCCCCGAGTGTGTGCACATTTCACATTAAAGCTCACATAGGTCGTGAAAGCTCTAACTGTATCTAGAAGGTGCAGAGAATATTTGAACTTTCAAGGAAGAATTAACCAGGTTGCCACACAAAAAGAGAGGATATAGTTTGATTGTTTGAAGATGACCACACATCCTGTGGTTTTGATCGGGAAACTTTAGGTTCAAGGACAACCTGCAGAGCCTACATAAAATTTGAATCCATACACTGCCACAGACTAACCTGCAGTATTAAAGCCAAAATGCAGGGTATATTTGCTAAGCAAATCTTATTATGAACAGCAAATCACAGTTCTCCTGGAGCCAGGGAAGTCTTCCTCTCTCACATAGTCCATGTGGTCCCGTGCCTCAGAAGCATCTCCACAGGTCATGAATGTTTGTGTACTCGACGAATGGCCTTTCTTCTTCACGGGGCCAGCTGTGGCTGACTGGGTTATGAGGACACGAGTGGACGATTGGAACATCATTGCTTGAGGCTGATCATCTTTCTGCAGGCTCTTCGGAGCGTCACCATCCATTTTTATCTGTCTTGTCATTATAGGCCAGCCCTGAACAAGCTTGGGTTAGTACTGAAATGAGTGAAATCTGAGAGGCAGGATTGGTTTGGGGAACAATGGATTGAAAGAAAGAGGTGATTTGAAGAAGGAATTGGAAACAAGCACCAGGAGTGGACAGAACACTGAAGGTTAGGAGAGGGAGGGGGGATCCTCCAAAGGCCGCCCAGCTACAAGGATTGTATAACATGGTAGGAACATGTGTGTTGACTTTATGAAGACTGCCTGCATAAAAAAATATGGGAAAGCACATTTGGATCATTCATTTATTCATCCATCAATAAAGACAAAAAAAAAAAAAACCCACCCCAAAACCAACACATTTATTGAGTTGCGTACTATGTACCAAACTTCACATCAGTAACTATATCTTGTAAAAGAAAAATAGCATTATTTTTCATCAGGGTTTGCAAGGAGGATGTTCTTTAAATAGGAGAGTATGCCTGTCACCAGATATACAATTTATAGCTGTTGTGACAACAAACGGGATGTCAGGCTGTGTTCCTCTCAAAAGGTGTAAATTCTGTAACAACACTGAACAGCAACCAAGCAAGCTTTCAGTACTGTTCATTGAACAGAACTAGATGACTATTACCCTTGAAGTTGAAAACATGCAGGACAACGTTCATCAAGGCTGAGAGAACCCGAATTCTTTACCCAATGACCACCATCGGGCTGGAACTGGTAGAGACCTCCAACAATTTACAACCCTTGAGCACTTTGCCCAATCCTTTCTCGCATTTTTATATGCCGTGGGGTTAGCTCTGTGTGAAATGCAATCTGACCCGAGCATTTTCTATGCTTTTAGAGTTCAAATGATCTGGCTCCTCTTAAAGTGATCACTCTGTGATTTACGATTCTCTTCGTTTTCATATTTGATTGGAGTCCCCTGGCTTCATTCTCTGGTACGTGATGCTCTTGAGTTGGATTTTATGAGCACTTTTAGTTTAAGAGACAAAACAACGGTCATCAACGGCTGATGTTTATTAAGAAAGCCAGGATGCTAAGTGTCACTATGCTGGCACTGATTTGGAAAAGGATATTTTTTAAAAAAAGGCAAAACACCTTTTCAATAACAAGGACATCATCAAACAACACGTTTTTAAAAGTGATCAAATGTGTAATGAACATTAAATGTTTTGAGCTTCACACCACAAGGGAATGGTCCTAGGAAAGGGCAAGCACTATGAGCTTTATTCTTGCTTTTAAACCTAGTCTTCTGTCTCTTAGAAGACAATTATTTTTAAAAATTGCATTAGACAAATGAAACCTTAGTTATTACCTAGCTAGAGGCAATACATTTGAAATTTAAAGTCTCTGTCTTCTAATCACGGTGCAGCCAGGGGAGTTTGTTTTGTGACCTTGGGCAAGTCATTTAACCTCTTAGTGGTTCATATGTCCTCGTCACAAAATGATAATAATCAAGAAAGTTAAGTTTTAATTTTTAAAAACTGTTGCATTAATTAAAAAATAATGGCAGACTGAAAACTGATGCTCTAAAAGTTAATAAATCCCTAAGAATGGAAAAAAGGTATATAGACCCAGTTCTCAAAATATGATAAAACCATAGCAGACATTATTAATAAATGTTAAAACCAAAACCAAACAAAACCCTGGGGCTGCTTGGACATTAAAATTACTCTTCTAACTCATTATCGACTCAAATATTTAATCAAAATACAATTATAGCCTGTTTGAAAATGTAAACATTTCACATAGCATGTGATACAAACAATTCTGAAAACAGTCACAACCTCAGACAATTCCATTATTGAATGACAATTTAATAAATAAGCATTCCACTCACTTCTTAGGAAACTTTAAAAAAAATTAAGTAAAAAATGGAATTTTGGAGAGAAAAGTCAAAAACAAAGCACGAATTGAAAAATATGCTTGATCAATCTAAGAGTTGAATCTTTGTGAGTTAAAAAACAAACAAGCACATAAAAAAGGCAATGAATTAGACAAATCTCTGCCAGCTATAATTTGAAAAGGAGAAAACACATGAAATGAATAAATGTGTGTAATAATGAGTAGTAATGAAGTAATAATGCGTGGTAATGCATAGTACTGAGGAAGTGGTTGTAATTACAGAACCAAAGGAAATCATAGTCTTACAGGAGAATTCACACCCTCTGGGCAGGCAATAAACATCAACTTCATACACCAGGAAAGAAGTCAGTATATGGATCAAAATTCTTTAGAATATGCCCCAGATTTCTGGATACTCTTTGACCCAGAAATTTGTATCTAGTAATATAATTTGATCAATTATTCAGACGTGAACTCTAAATTATTATAGAGGTGAACATAAATTTATTTAACAGAGAGTTTATTGTCACATTATCTACAAGAATAAGGTGTTAAAAATGTCATAAATGTTCGATAAGAGACTTTTAAATACAATATGATGTATTTATTCAGTGAAATACCATGTGACCATTGAAAAGTTGTAGAATATTTGACATATTTATTTCACTTTGGAAAGTGAAAAAGGCAACCTTCGAAATCTCAGTCCAGGCTCTTCGGGTGAATGACACAATTTAATTTCCCTACGTCAAGTCAACAAAAGAGAAGAAATTTGGTGTGTGTGTGTTGATCCTCCCTGACAGGGCTCTTTTGAGCGCTAGTTGTATATAAAGTGGATGCCCCAAGCCTGGCACGAGGACATTGCCCATCAGATGTTAGACCTTCTCTTCCACTCCTAGTTGGTGTTCAGGAGAGCTGAGGTTTCACTCCAGCATACACTGACATTTTTGTGTTAGTATACAGTGAGGTGAAATGTGGTTTGTGAGGTGGTGAGGAAATGACAATGTGATTGTGTATGTGTGTGTGTGTAACCTCTCACCTACTGCTCTCTCTCTCAACAGGTGTTGAGCGCTCATGTCTGGCTGATCATCAGAAAAGAGCAACAACACGAAAAGTGGAGATCATTCTCTGGTTCTGGCCAACATTCCCTGCTTAGTCTGGTCGTGAGCCAAGCTCGCCCCAGTTCAGCCCCACGCATATGTCTCGCTGAGACCTACAGCTTGTCTTCAGAAAGAGAAGCCCCGGGACATCCTGCTGAGAGCTGACAGTGTCCATTGGAGGACAAAATGCCCTTTATGATTGTTTTCATTTAACTTCGTGTGTTTTACGATCGCTTTTACAAAATTCTTTAGGTGTAAAGTCTGCAACCATTAGAGTTGATGTTCATGTTTATAATGCAGTACGTCGAGTTGTAACTGGACTTACTCTGGCTGGAAGGAATAGTTTCGCTGGGATATTCAGAATAGGAGCGTGCTTCGGACACGTTTCTGTGCGTGTTTTCTGCCTGGGCACGGCCAAAGTAACGGCGTCCTATTATGTGTTGCATGTCCAGCTGAAGTCCCCGTGGGAAGCTCTGACAAGTCTGTGCAGGGTAGCTCAGCATTAATGACCATCATTTATTCTTGCATCAGCCCTACATGAAATACCATCTTTGTAAAGGGCGATGCAATAACATGTCTAGGTTTCTCTTCCTCTACGATTGTGATTTTTAAAACTGTCTTTGAAAGGACCTGCAAGAACAAGCCCATCAGGTGCATGATTCATGGGGCCTCCCTGGTAGGCTATCTTCTTCCTCTGCCTTCAGTCTTTCTTCGAATCCCAAGCACTATTTTGGATCTATTTCAACCTTTCATTTATCCTCCTATTTTGTGTCTGTAGGGTCTACTTTTATTCCTAACTCATCTGCTGTTACCTCATCCCAATATTGAATAACACACAGTTGTCCCATCTAACGACCTCTGGAGTGGATTGTTTTTTGGTAGCACATGCACAGGCTTATTTCCTTTCTCAGAATTGGGAAATCATGTGGTTTCAACCTAGTAAACGAGAAGAGTCTCAGGGATCCGGTTTACGAACGTACAGGCAGGTCAGGCTGTAGAGCCTACGGGCAAATGTGACCTCTTCAGAGAATGACCGCTTCGGCACTGCGAGAAGCAGAGTTCTAAAGATGCCCGAAAGGTTTCCTGATCCCCTAAAAAATCTTACCAAGAAACCAAAACGCTTCAATGATTTAAGTGTAAATAGATTAGACACATATGGATTCAATTTCCCACCAAGTACACATGACTTGTTAAAATCCAGGGGAAAGAGCTTAGGGCGAAATGTGTTTTTGGTTTAGAAAAACCCAAACATTGGAAAATAACAATTGGAACATTTGTCTAGCCCCCCGTGCCGCTGGGTCAGCTTATCCCTCACTGTCAGTTCACAGCTTGTTCCAGGAAAGCCGACCAGGCCTCCTCTGTCCTTGTCTCATGTGATAAAATGCTCCTGAAAAAAGAGGGCCTCTTCCCAAAAAATCTTTGAGGAAAAGCTGATCAAGGCTTCCAAATGGTTTTTCACACACGAGGGTATCATTTGCTCTCTCCAGTACAACTCTGATATCTTTTCCCTAGCAATGAGGCTCACTCTTGCTTCCATTCTGGGTTTTTTTTATTTGCTTACTTTGTACTATTGGTCAGGATTTGCAGGACCTTGAGCAAACTTTTTTTTAGCAACGATAAAACATTCATTTAAAATATGCATAGCTCTTCAAAGACTGAACAAGCTCTGGAAATAGCAGTACTTTGAAATGCAATAGAACATTGTTTGAGCTCCTTTAAGTCCTTTGGGACCCCTAGGCTTGACCCATTGCTCAGAAGTGTCTTCTGAGCTCTTGTGCAAAGGGGCAAGTGCCAGTGACTTGTAAGAGGGGGCAACGGTTGTGCAGCCAGTGGGGACAGCGAGTGTTGGAGGCTTGTCTGCCAAACAGAGAGAGAATTCCATCACACCCGACACAGAATGTGTGTGTGTGTGTGTGGTATATATGTGTGTGAGTATATGTGTGCGTGTGTGTGGGTTTATGTTTGGTGATGGTAGTGGAGATTTGCCCATAATACCTTAATAGCCAAACAAGAGCTCTAAGTGGGAAACGTGTGACTAATCAGTACACAGAGTCCACCTTTTGCGGATAGGCCCTATCTGTAGCTTGTCATAAACATTTATATTTGGTGTTGTGCATTTCCAGCTAATTGTGAGAATTATTTACACCTACTTCTGTTGATTCTTTTTTTTTTTTTTTTTTTTTTTTTACAAATGCCAGGGTGTTCCAGGATTGCAATTTTGGATATAAACTAAAAATAAAAGGGTGCCTTTACAACAATGAAAATTCTGTAAATTATTTATGCAATTGCTTCTATTAATGTGTTGATAGAGTCATCATTGCCACAGGTAAATAAAATCAGGTGATAATCCAAACTATATATTAGTCAATAACACAGCACCCTCATTTACTAAATTATTTTATCGGAAGTGCTCACCAGGAAGTTCGTCATCATGGCCACAGTTTTGAGCATCTACTAAGTCCCATGCGTTTTACTGTAAGGATTACTCCTCTTCACCAATAGGCTTCCATTTAGATATTTTAACCCCGTTCTCTGGATGAGAAAACTGAGAATCAGCGTATAAATGACTTGGCAAAGGTCACGTGCCTGTGAGGTAATATTGGGATCCAGGCCTGGGTGATCACACATCTGTTGTTCCCTTTAGCCCTGTCCAAGTGCCCCCTCAGCCCTTAGGATAAGAAGGTCAGGAGGCCCTGCTGGGTAGCTCAAGTTGTCCACATGCACCAAGGTTGTGGGTTCAGTCCCTGGTCACAGCACATATGAGAATCAGCCAATGAAAACGTAAAGAAGTGGAACAACAAATCAAGTCTCTCTCTCTCTCTCAAATCAATAAATAAAAGATTTTTTAAAAGGTCAGGAGGAACAGCACAGCCATGAGAGTGGTAACAACAGTAAATAGCAGCTAACAGCTATTTTGATTTGAGAAGGTGTTACGGTATGAGAAGCAACATTTTAAGTTTCTTAAGAAATAGCCTTTAGAGCACCCACATTTATTGAGCGCTTGTCATGTGATAGATTGTTTTAACCTTTAGTGGGTTTAATGTTGTAAATGCTTTACATACATCAGCTACTTTGATTCTCACGTGCTAGAAACACAATCCCTGTGTGTTAGAGAAAGAAAACTAACTGGTTCACTTTCCCAAAGCCGCCCAGTTAGTGAGCAGCAGGGCCAGGATTCAAAGGCAGGGAGCGTGGTCTGGGACCTCAGACGTGCACCCTCTGTGTCATACTGTCGCGCTTAAACAAGTTGCTGGAGGAGGAAAAAGCTAAAGCTTAAAGATTTGGTTAAGTTGAAATTTCAGGAAGAGGCAACATTGGCAAAGACTCGAGTCTCCCTCTGAATTGAGCGATATAAAATGATTAGCGGCGGAGAGACTAGAGGTTGTGCAGACTCACGCTGCACGGCTTCGATGCTCTTAGGAAATAGAGGAGGCCACATCTCTGCTCCGAGTGAGAAGGTGAGGTTAGAAATTGGGGCTTTCCTCTTGTGGGAAATAAATGAAACAGTCTTCACAAGACAGGCCAAAAAGAAAGCCTCAAGAGCAGACCGCAGCCATCGCGAACTCAGCTTTCGTTCGGCCCGATGAATTGGCGGGGGAGACAACCGCTCTCCCATGGCCGGGGCCAGGAGCTGCCCTGCAGGCTCCGCCAGGCCCCGCCTGGCCCCGTGACAGATGTGAGGACCAGACGTGGCTCCCAGGGACAGGAAGGGTGGAGCCCGTGACTCCGGGGCCAGCGGGGCTGCCTGGCCAGCCGCACAGCGGCGCGTGTGGTGTGGGTTTGCCCCTCATGCTCCTGTTGGGCCCAGTGGGGGTGGCCAACAGGTGCAGGTCACAACGAGGCGTGTAAGTTCCCAAAGATTCATTATTTCAATGTTCCCATTCCTACCGATTTATACTAGAGTTTTGTCTGCAGAGGGTCTGAGATTTCTTACTGTTTAATAATGATTCTAATTAAATAAGATTTCCAGTATGGAATAACTAAGTCGTGGGGCTCTGATGTACCGCATGGGGAATAGAGTCAATAACACTAATAACTGTACGGTGGCAGCTGGTTACTAGGCCTACAAGGGGTGACCACTTTGTAAGGCATATAACTGTTGAAACACTATGCTGTGCTCCTGAAAATAATAACATTGTTTGCCAACTTTGCTTAAATAAACTACATACATACACATATACGAGATTGAATCTCTGTCCCCATCCTAGGAGAAGTAAGCAGATACTCCATTTTACTTACCTTAGGTTCCCTGTTTCATATACATCCAATGCTTCAATCCTAACTTTAAGGGCATAGGACATTAGCATCTCCCCCCCCCCCGCCCCCCCCCCCGCCCCCGCAAATAATTCCAAGAATTTCCTTTGCTCACTTGCTGTCAGGAGCTCTAGATTACGCAGGAAAGTTTTTACAATCTGATCTGTGTGCCTGTTTGAGTCAGGGAGACCCCCCACGGCACATTAAACATTAAGAAATGTATTGAATGTGTAACTGGAACTGTGGAAAGAGCGCTTCACACTCAGTCCGACCCACTGGCTCAGCGCACGTTCCCCACCGTGTCCCGGGCTGTTCCACACCGCGTGTTGGCTTCATCCGCGCAGCTTGGTCCAGCCGCAGGAACAGCTGCAGCAGTTCCCGACCTCACATGTACCCTCTGCAATGTCCATGGAGGGGAAATAGCGGTCCCTCCCAGGGGCTCAGCCTGAAGAGAGTGCAACTGTCTTACCCCCAGACTCCTATCACGTTACCTCTACCACGTACCCACCCCATTCAAATTTCTTCGGTCCAGGGAATTCCCACTGACTGCTCCGTCCTGGCATCTCAACATACCAACGGCAAGAGTCGTGCTGTTGTCCCCGGACCAGCCAGGAGGCTTCTCGGAGGCTTCTCGGAGGCCTGTGAGCTGGGAGAAGGCAGGTGGATACCAGTCCAGAGCTGGGGTTCCTGAGGTGGGAGAACGAGGAGATGCGGACGTGGGGCAGAGCATCCCTGGGTGTTGTGGGCGCGGGGAGGGCAAACCAAGAGGAGCGCGCCTAAGCAGCTCCTATCTAGACAGCTGGGTTCTGCGAGTGGCGGGCGGGAGCGTGGAGCCGTGTGTGGCCATGCGCCGCTGCGATCTCCTCGGAGCAACCCCACGAGCTGGGCCTGCTCCAGGCAACGGCTGGAAAGGGTTGCTTCGAGATGCCATACTCGCTGGACTCCTGTTAGGACACTTGAACGGGACTTTTTAGAAGCCGCCGAGTTTTCGCATGGTCCCCTGCATTCTGACAGCGGCCACTAGAGGGCTCCTGAGGACACCTTTGGGAGCGGCCGCTCAGGGCCCCTAGCTGATGGAGGGCCAGCATTCCCGGGCACCCGGCAGGTGCAGCCACGGACTCGGAGAAGCCGGTCGAACTCCTACAGATAGTGTATTTATGAGTCACCCATGAGAATGACGCTGGGAGCAGTCACAGCTGTGCCATCCAACACACACGCAGTCATGAGCTTCCCGGGGTTCTTGAGCCCTTGGAATGTGCCTCCTTCCGAAGGAAATGTGCTCCAGTTGCAAAATACTATTCGGCTCCTAAAGGCCTGTAGGAGGGAAAAGACTAGAAAGTATCTCGATATTTTTATATTGACTATATGTTGAAACGATAGTATCTTGAATACGATGGGTTAAATGAGATTGACATGAATACCACTTGTTTCTTACTTAAAAATAAAGAAAATTGCATACGCTTGTGCTCACGTTGTAAATCTGTTGGACACGCTGAGCTCAGCCTTTGGATGAGGGGAGAGAGGGACTAGGCGGTGGGCGGCTGCGGGCAGCGCAAGGGCCAGGCCCGCTGCAGAGCCTGGGGGAGGCTTGAGCCAATTTGTTGACCCTTCCGTATGTTTCCGTCCTTGATAAGATGATTCCGTGGCAGGAGCTTCCTAAGAGTTTGATGGTGACAATAATGCTGAAAAGAGCAACTCTCCCCTCAACGACACAGTCCAGCCTCTACCAGGTGCTGCCTTTGTTTCTCCAGGTACCGCCGAAGGGCCACCACCTCAGCGGGATGTGCACATCACCACTGTCCTTTCTGGTCTCCCATCTCCACAGCTCGCTTTCCTTATCCACAAGGCCTCGTGCCCCATGAACCTGTCAAAATGGAACCATTAAAAAACTCTATGTCAGATTAAACCCAACACTCAGCATGTTAAGTGTATCCCACGGTTGCCCCAGAGCGTCTGTGTGAATGAGAACAGGTGGCTTATGTCAGATCTGGATCCAGGGGGAAAAACAAAAACAAAAAAACAAAAACCTGCTGTACACATGCATTTACCTTTTTTTTTTCTCCTGGAAAAGAGGTGCTTGGCTGTTTAGCACTTAGAGACTGGGGAGATGAGCTTTCATGAAATACAGCTGCTTGTGTGAGCTGTCTCTGTAGAGGCGAGCACGTATGACCTTCTGTTAACATCGCCTGTCATCGCTTGGCACCTGTCAGACAGATAAGTAGGTCGTGCACCACCTTTTTCAGAACAACACAAAGGAAATCTTCCAGTGTCTTCCTCTTTCAGAAAGAAGTTCATTACTTCTCAATACTTTTTATGTAACTTAACTGAAGACAGATGACTAATATAAACAGTTAAAACAGAGGCTTCCCAAAAGTTTTGGCCGTGGCCAAGGTGAAGAATCAAAGAAATGAAAGCAATCATGTGAAATAATGACTAACATGGACACTCTTAATTCTCACTCCTAGGACATCAAGGTGAGCATTTTTTAGACACAGCGGCAGAAGCTGCGAGTGTTGACGTCCCACGTTCTACCTCCTGAATAAGGCTCTGGCCTCCTTGCCCTCTCTGATCATATCCCTCCACCTTCTCAGCACCTGACCTCCACGAGAGTGGCCGCTTCTGAACTCAGAGGCTTGTCACCTCAGGTCACTTCAGAGGGCACGTGTGCCCTTGTCTCTGCCTCTTAATCCTCTCCGTGGTAAGAAACCAAGCTTCTCCACTTGCCCATGAGAGGTCGGGAAGCCTTTTACTCTGTAATGATCACTGATAATAAAATTGTAAACATCCCCTGGCTGGTGTGGCTCAGTGGACTGAGCACTGGCCTGTGAACCAAAGGGCCACCGGTTCCATTCCTGGTCAGGGCACCTGCCTAGGTTGCGGGGCAGGTCCAGTAGGGGGTGCGTGTGGGGCAACCACACATGGATGTTTCTCTCCCTCTCTTTCTCCCTGCCTTCCTCACTCTAAAAATAAATAAATAGAATCTTTTAAAAAATGCAAATGTCTATTTCACATTAAGAAAGGTGGGGTTGGCACTTGACAATGAATGGGTTTCATTCTAGAACACGCACAATAGAACTGGGTGCATCTTTCAGCAGTAGCTTCGTGGGGTGACTTTAAAAAATACCCATATCTGTTAAAATATTTTTTTGCTCAATCCCGCTAACTCCCCCCAATACAAGGGGGATAAAGGGCGACAGCTGTGACTTGACTTGGGCCGGTGAACACACAACACAGCGGGCAGATTATGTATAATAGAATTGTGCACCTGAAACCTGTATAATTTTATTAACCGGTATCATCTCAATAAATTCAATTAAAAAAAAGAGAAAAAGAAAACCACAATGAGATATCAAACAAAATTTTTCCCATACCTTAAACATACACTGTCCTCAAATGCTACAGCTCTGTAGGGGGTAACCCTCATTTGAATGTGCAAATTCCAGCACATCTAACAAAGCTCGGCCCCATTGCTAATACAGGTCAACTCTATGCAATAACATTGCTCTCCTTTTTGCCTGAACTCTATTTTATTTCTTTCAAAACAAAAGGAAAGCTTGTTTTGTCTTTTGTTTGAGGTTGTTCAGACAACCTTTCAGACCTCCTGAAGTGCTAGCACGCCTTATTTTGCACCCGCCTTTCAACCCCACGACAACCCATGAAAACACCACAAGCTTACCGACACTAAGGGCCGGGGGGCTTAATTCAAAAAGAATAAGATGCAGTGAAGGTTAACATGTAAAATATGCCTTTTGATCTTGTTTAGATACTAAACATTCTTTTTTTCAGTTAATATTCATTTTCTACACTGCCCAAGACCCTGTAGTGGAAACTGTGAGAGGTACAAGGGTCAAAGGGTCAAAATAGGGTTACTGCCTTCAAGATGCAGACACAGCAGGAAGAAGAGCTCAATCTGCCCCAAGGAACTACAGAACCTCCTTAAAGTGTAAGCACCCAGGGAGGACTCGAGTCAGTCCTCATTTAAAGTCATGGCCTGCTATTTCAATTTTTAATGTGGAAGCCATATTTATTACTCATTAAAAAGCTCTTAAAAATGCAAAAACATTGTAATTACTTCAGACAAAACCCAAGCAGGTGTCTGGCTGCAAGCTGTCTGTGCTTGTTTTGTGGCCACTAGTTTGTGCCTGGGGCGGAGGTTGGGGGGCGCGCAGGGTTGTACAAGCCACAGGTGCAGCGAGCGAGCGGCAGCTGTAGGGGGCAGGTGGGCGGCCGGGGCGGGGCCGGAAGTTGAGGCCGGAGGGGCTGGAGGGGCGGGGGCAGACCAGCTGGAGTGCTGAGCAGGGGGAGGAACGGTGGGAAATGCTGTGTGTCAGACGGGCGCTCTGGCTTTGTCAGGGGCACAGGTGGGCCTGTGCGGGGAAGGACGCAGAAAGAGACAAACGCAGGGCACGGGTCCCGAGCGGCGGTGTGAGGCCGACTGCAGGACAGGGGCACTTTGAAGCTTATGGTTGGACCACTTCAAGCTGCCTCCCTATCAAGCGTTTAGCGTGCTGGAAAAGGTGCACAATCCCTTTGCTTTTTGTCCCCACACTTCACTTTTCCATGGGACTTAAAATTTGAATAAGTGGACACATCTTTCTTCACCTAAAGACTTCGTTACTCAGATCTGTCGTTTTAGCACCTAAGAGTCATCCGATCTCTTTGTATGAGGTTTTATTTTCGCATTTAGGAAAAAATTCCTTGCTGTTCAGGCAATTTTATCTATTAGCGTGCATGGAGTGATTTATTTTAGAATCCTGGGGTCTTTTCAAGGAAAAAGCCCAAAGAACTGATACACAGTTAATAAGATTGGCAGTTTTGGTTCTTGCTATTGTTAATATGAATATTATCACTAATATTACTGTTGGAAATGTGGAATCTGAGAAAGAAGATACCTACCAAAAAGAGCTCCTGGTGGCTAACTGGGTACAAATTAAAAAAAACAAAAAACCAGAGCTTTGCAGCCATTTCTAAATGCAAGCCACAGGCTGCTCTTCAGGGACAAGCCCACACCAAGCTGCGTTTCCGACTCTGCACTGCCTGCCTGCACTGTGTTCCTGCCGCCTGAGCCAGCCCTTATAAAGCAGTTCCTGGCGTCCTAGTTCAGCCAATAGGACTGAGGCTTTCCCCATCCAATCAGAGCTGGGCAGCTATCTCCTCTCTAGCATCTCCACCAACCAATCAGCATGGCTCCATTGTCAGTAATCAAGAAAGCATTTTTTGGACCAATCAAACTGCGAGGATTTGTAGCCCTTCTTTGCATGAAGACAGACCAATCAGGACCCAGGGGCAGGGGCTGCCGTCTATATAAGCCAGCTGCCCTCTGGCATGGAGCGCGCGCTTTCCCTTTCCACCAGAGACCGATCCCTGCGTTTCCCTGGCTGCAGCCGAAACACCAAAGACCTCCTACCAGAGCAGAGGAGACAGCAGTGCCGTGGGGCCTGAGGGGGCCGCCCCGCAGGCCCGCCTCGCGGCCGTGCTATTCTCACAGCCTGTGCTGTGTTACAGTTGAGCTCTTTGCGCTGAATCAAGTTTCCTTCTTCACCGCACTCTGAATAGGGGACTCCTTTTGGCACTGAGTTGGCACCAGCAACCGTTGGTTGACAGTAACAATACAGCCGCGCTTAAAAGCAGTGAGGAGACGAAAGAGTCTCACCACGGGCGTCTTTTCCCTTCAGAAGAAAGACAGTATCAGGTCCTTAAGGGAGGAGCGAAGACATTTTAAATACAGGGTTTCCCGTCTCAAAATACGAAGTAGTGCTTTTGACCCCAGTAGAAGTGGCATACCGTGAATAAAAATTAAAAACCACTAATACATCTGAAAATACAATTTACCAAATTTTACTAATAAATTACAGGCTGCACTGAGTTCCTGTGACAAACGTTAATGGAATATGGAAAGCTAAAGGCTGCTGTCCCATTGGCTGGTGACTGGCCTTTGCTAGGGGAGGTAGCACAGTAAACAGGAAGTCATCTCCGTGGCAACAGGCTGTCCAACTTAACTTTTTAACACAGAGGTAATTACTTTATTTTTTATTTCCATTTTTGTAATTTTCACAGTTTATAATAGCAGTGAAGACCTTTGGGTCAGACATTTTCTGGCTGCTAATAGCAGGCTGATTTAAGACCACCAATGCTTGAACATTGTGCAATTTTTTTTTTTAATGAAAAGGGAGCTGTGATTTTTTTTTCTTCCTGAAGACTGTAGCATAAATAAATGACAGAATTTTGTGTTCACACCCATGGTATTTTGATTTCCTGCCGATGATAACCTCAGGGAGGAGACTCATAGTTACTGGTGGGTGATGGGGTGGGGGGAGGGGAGCTGGGGTAGATCCCTGTAGATGACGTGTTGGAAGATAATTTCAGGAGACGGAGAGAGAAGACTGGACAGAGGAGCGCAGGGAGGAACTGAGAATGTGAAGATGGATAGCCCCGCCCCCCACCCCGCCCCAGAGCTGCAAATGTTCGGGAGGCTGCGCTCAGTCAGCTGTTTCTTGTGAACTCAGTGTGGGAGTCAGACTCCTGGGCAGCTTCTTGGCTTTGGCCCACCCAAGAAAGTTTGTCTTTCCCTTAGGAAGGAGCCTCAGTGATCTGCGCATTAGAAAATCCCAAGGCATGGGTTGTCTTGGGACAAGGTGGGAAGATTTGGTAAAGCCATTACTTCAGGCAATAAAACGTCACCTTAGGGAGCCTGCCACTCTCTGCAGGGGAGGCAGGACCCTTTGTCAGGGCTCACTGCCTACTTCAGCAGCCTGCAGGCAATTTTTAATCTAGATCTAAAGTCCCCACCTGCCTCCGCTCCTGGTCTCTGAAGCAAAAAGGAAAAGGACAGAAGAACTTGGCAGCAATCACTTCTTCCTGCCCCTACGCAGTATTTTAACCATTCGTGTGCATGCATCAGAGTTGACAACGAGAATCCCAGGCCGAAGTCTCTGACAGTGGCACCTTCCGCTGCCAGAGCCCTGGGAGGAGACGAAGAGAAAAGGAGTAGATTTAGGAGGACAGAAAGCCTAAACCTCCCTTAGGCTCCAATCAAACCACAGCAGGAAGCGAGGCCCACACATCCCTTTCACATCTCTAGGTACTGTGTGAAGTACCTAGAACAGACCTTGGCGAACACTTTTTTTGGAAAGGGACAGATAATCAACATTTTATGGTCCCTTTTGCAACTACTGGACTCTGCCAATGTAACCTGGGAGCAGCTACGGACAGTTCGTAGATGGATGAGCAGGGTTGAGTTCCAATGAAACTTATTTACAAAACAAGGGGAGGTCCAGATTTGGCTCGCGGGTCCTAGATGGCTGACCCCTAGTCTAGAAGTGCAGCCCCGAGGCATGTCGTTGCAGTGAGCAGGCTGATGGTTTTGAAAGGAGAAGAGTATAAGAGAACAGACCATAAGGAATTCTAAATGGTCCAGTAGTCTAGAACTGAAGTTGTAGTGTTTAAGCTGAAATCCAAAAGTTGAATAATGAATTAGCCAAGCTGAATGGTTATTGGGAAGTTGGAAGAGCAGAAGATATTCCAAGCAAGGACACATGCCCAGGCATGAGACAGAAGGAGCATCAGAGATATTCAGTAGGGCTAGAAGGAAGAAGGTAGAAGTAAACAGGTGAGAGATGAGACTACAGACGTGTGCATAGACCTCATTGGGGGCGTGGGGGGCTTGGGAAGCCTTGCTGAGACGTGTGGGCTCTACATACGTAAGACAATGGGAGGCTCTACCCAAGTTTTATACATGAGAGCGGCATGGCCACATTTGTGAGTTTGAAAGCTCCCTCCACCGCAGGGAGAAGTTATCAAACTGGTTGCCAGTTAAAAAGCTGAGTCTCGGTCCACACAAGAAACAATGACAGCGTGAGGAATGCGGTGATGATGAGGGGAATCGACGGTTGAACTTCACAACTAGTTCGGAGGTGTCCTAGTGTAAGTGGTTTGAGTAGATGGCTCCTACCCCGCTTAGAGCTTCGCTTTCGCTGTTTGCTCTCTGGACATGGGTTGAAACTTTGATGAGAGAAGGGAAACAATCAAGAAGGGCAGGAAATAGCTGTGAGGGGGGAAGGAAAGGAGAAGAATTAAAAGGCAACTTGAGCTGAGCTGGAAAACCTCCTCCCTCTTCCCTTTCTAGCCCATGTGAATGCTCGTTCACCAGAACAGAGTCTCCGGTGGGTTGAGTGGGCTTTGGGAAGTGAAGGATCTTGTTCACACATAGCTGAACCTGTGCTGGTGTTGATGAATGGCTTCTTGTATCTACAGCTTCCCAGTACTTTGATGGTCTTCCTCTGAATATGGCAGGCAGGAGTGTACCCACCGATGCTCAAAAATACCCGTGGAACTGATGTGGCCTCCTGGACTGCCCAACAGGCAATGCAGGGCTGGGCACAAGTAGGTTTACAGTTGTGAGTATGTGAACACAGAATTTATTCTTAATTGTTGCATTATTTATTTGTAGGTTTACCTACGTTTGCCCACCCTTGTATAACTTTGTTGCTAAGCTCTCTCAAAGACAGCTTCAAAGAGGTAAGGAGAATCAGTTGTCATCTCAAAATATTTTAAAAATCTTTGAAAGGGATAGATGATTTCAGAAAGTCTGGAAATTTTAGTGCTAGGAAAAGCATGGGTAGGGGAAAAACCAACAAATCCCTTTGCCTATGCAAAAATAAAAAATTAAAAAAAATTGCCGATTGCTTTACTTGGGGGAAAACAGCAAGTACTGTTGCTAACAGTGGATGTATATTTCAAACAGGTTAAAAATGATTACTATTGAAAAATCTCTCACGCCTCAAGTATCCCGTGCAAGTAGAGACAGAAGAAGAAAGTAAAAAACCAACGAGTGTCTCTCTCAATACAAAGAACTCAACCTCAAGGGCGAGAGCTGAGGTGAACGATGCCCACCTGCCTCTCCACACAGCGCCTCCTTCTGTGCAGCCATCTAAGTTTCTTGCACTTCTAAGTAAATGGCCAGCAAGATCGATTGGACACTGACTAAGAGAGAATGTCAAGGCCAAGGGCGTGACCACCTCATGAGGCGACATCGCCGTCCGCACTGGCAAAGAGAAGTGAAGAAGGTGGAAACCAACTGCCTAATGCTGGCTCCCTCCAAACCTGCCCTCATGGGGCGAGCCTTCTCTCACCCCAACTCACCCTCCCGGTGTTGGCTCACTGGGTTGGCTGATGTTAGCGTTTAAGTACTCAGCACAAACAACTGCCTAATTTTCAGTTTTATTTATCTTTCTAAACAGCTCAAGTGATGTCGTTTTGTGCAGCTGGGTGTGAACCACGTGGAGAATGCTGAGCTTCCGAAAAGTCGGGAGTGGGGGGCTGCCTTGTTTCAACCGGGAAGACTGCGCCCCGCTGGCAGGCAAAGGCGCCGCCCTATGCCTCTCTGTGTCCTCCATGACACCGCGAATATGGGGCTCAGTCAACACGCCTGAGCAACACCGAGTTTGGCTCGTGGCCTTCCCATTGCCTACTGGTGCGGCTCTTGGATCATGCTCCCAGACAAACCCACCCCTTAGGGCGGCTTTGGGTTTGGGTTAGCTTCTGCCCAGGACGATAAAACGTGTTCAAAAAATGGAAGCTTTTTAGCAATCCAACCTTTCTACTAATGTCAGGCAGACTCCTTGCAATGATGTGCAGCTGTGATTGTCATTTTGCCACAGGGAAAGTGCCAGCGAGACCAAGAATAGTAGCAGTCTGTCAGCTCTCTGTTTTTGACGTTCTCATCTAAAATGTTAATTAAGAAGTTGCTATGCACAGAAAGGAAAATAAAAGTCAAGGAAAGTAGCAAAGGCAAAAGGTGCCATTATGGTAGTATGAAAATACGAAATCTGTTTTCTTGTACTGCACATAAGCTCCGTTGTACTTCTTTCGGCTGTAAACGTGTGATAAATAGCAAATAAATACATAGTGATGCCTAACAAATGAGAGGAAAGTGCAGTGCATGATTTTTGATTCTGTTAATAGATTTCAAAATCTATTAACAAAGTTAGTGAAATAGACTCTGTTGGGATTAATCCACTAGTAACCGTAACCGCCTTCATTCCTCACACTGGTCTGAGTTTCCCATGTTCCGCATTTCACAGGAGAGAGGCTTCCTCGGCCACACTTCCTAAGTCAGTACCTCAGGTGAACCCGCAAGACTGTAATTTTTTAAAATTAGCTTTTTGGATGAGGATGTGATGAGGTGATTTTTAACTGTTTATCAGTACGGTTGAAAACATATAAATACTTCCATGACAATGTCGGGATTTAAAATCTGAAGACTGTTCTTTCTAAGCCTAGTTTAATGAAAATTCGCATTTCTTTAAGGGTTTGTATGGTAGTTATAGTTTATGTTTTGGGTAAGTCCTTTCCAGCATAATGAAGCTCCCAGGAAGTATTTGAAAATGCACTTATTTATTAAACAGACAATGGTCTCACGAATAGGGCCAGGGCTTCCTTCGCCTGGGACGGGCACGCTGTCTGAAGTAGCAAAGCCCAAATGGAATTAAAGTTTGGCCTTTGACCTTTGCTGAAAGGATGGAATTTCAATTACCTTAAGGCTGTGTCAGATAACAAAAATGAGTACGAGATAAATAGAGATAGAGAGAAAGGAAATTATACTGAACCAAAGAAATCAATGAATCGATAGTATTTGTTAATCAACTGTTATATATAGGTGCTATAAAAAATTTAAAAATAAAGGTTAAAAATGGTCTACTTATTCTCAAAATCCAGTTGGAGTCTAGGAATAGTACAGTGCAATAACAGCAACCAATTCAAGAGAACCTTAAATTATGTCTCGCATATTTTAGGTTCACTCAGGCCAGACTGTGGGTGCAAACATTGTCTTAGCAAATTTAGTCTAGGGAAGCACAGATAAACAATCTTGTCAGTGTCCTTTTCTTGGCCTCTACTCCAAAACCACCATCGAGTATTGAGTACCTTCTCTGGGCTGCGCCTCGGAGAATGGAAATCGACGTTGGAATAAAGCTCTTACTTGTAGCCTGAGCGCAACTTACCCAGGAGCACAGCGACCCAGGCCTGCGGCCTCCTCACTTCTGCAGGTCTGCGCGGGAGTCTCTGTCCCTCTCCCTCCCGAAGACCCAGTGTGAGGACAGAAGTGGCTGTTTTTATTAATACCAGTATCAGCTCCTTTGAAGAGGTCATGGTGCTTTTTAGCATGTTGACTATGGATTTACTGTCGGTGCTGGTAGCGTCTTAACCATATGATAGTAAAACTTTTCCATTTTGCACGCCTACCAATAAAATACCACTTTAGCACCCTCCTCGATATAGGTATGTTCATAGGATTGTATTTTCTTATGTGAATAGTCATATTTTAGCGAGGATCAAAAGAATAAATACACTTCAAATTTTTTAAATCTTGGTTTATCGCCCTGTGATACAGTGATTGGAAGTTCAGTCTGTAGGTGGGGCTATTCCCACGAGGGGTTTAGACCTCTCATAGTCGGCAAAGCGGCCCCCAGAGCCGTTCTGGGGGACGTGGGGTGGGGGGCTGCATCGGAGCTGCTGCTACTGAACCAGGACATGCTTCTTATTCATCCCCTCCAGGAATTACAGACAAGTTTCACTGAATGTGGCCAGTCATTTTCCATCTTCCCTGAAGTCAATCAGATGCTGTTTCAACTCATCAAAACTTGTTATTTTTTAACAGTGGTAATAGGTTTAAAAAAAAACCCACTGAAACTCTCCTTTTGGAAGGTTTTTCAACTTGCTAGAGAAAGTTTCCAAGCTTCTTGAGTGTGTAAGTTACAAGTTTTTAAGGCAAAACAGTTGGCTTCTGGACCTAAAATAATTAAAATAATAGAAACATTTTGAGACATTGGTTTCCATAGTGTTCTCTCTACAGCCAATGTTTCTTTTGAAAAGCAGGTGGGTTTTTTTGGTTTTTGTTTTTTTGTTTTTGGATTTAAAAAGAAATTCAATTGCAGTTTACATTCACTATTACTCTGTATGAGTTTCCAATGTGCAGCAAAATGCTGCGACTTGATTTCTCAGAGCAGTCTTAGGTTCGCGGGATCGCCTTTGTATCCTTGACAGCCCCACGTGGAATGAACGGGAGGGGAACAGCGGGGCTACAGTAATGACTTCTTAATACTGGAATCCACAGGGAGGCCTCCAAGGAAGACCACGGACAGTGACATGCTACATGTCAGTCATTTTCACTCGCCTGCATGGTGCAAGCTGGCTGATGTCCCCTAACGCTCTCTTAAATAACCGCTGGCGCTTCCTAAAGGTGCCTTACCTGGATTTACAGACCGCCTTGTCGAGCTCCCTCCCGTGCCCTCCTCACGGGACCTACTGCCCAGACAGTCACTCGAAGGGGGCGCCTTGCCGCTGTGCCCAGGGCTGCTGTCCTGGGCGAAGATGTCGATTCTTTGCCCGGAGCTCTGCCTCCGGGGGTTCCCTTAAGATGCCAACATTTGAAATGGGTTTGGGGGGAAAACAAGTAACTTCAGGCAATAATTTGGTTGAAATGATAACATGATCCAAATGAAATACCCCCAATTATTGTCTATGTCCCTTAATACTTTTTTCTACTTTTATCATTTTTAATTTCAAAATTGTTTCAGCCAAATGTTCTTGCCCAGTACTATTAGTAATATCGAGGAGTTGGAAACATTTAAATTGCTGCCACATTTTTCACTATTATGAACTCCGTGGAGTATAATAATTTCATTGGCAGAAAATGTGTTAGAAGAAAGAAAACCAGGATAAAAGAAATCTATCTACTAATAATCCTTTAATAAAGCAAAATAATTAACATTTGCTATGAAACTGGCTGATGATGAACCCAAATGATCAGTACAGGAAAAATATAGAATTTGAGAAATACTTATTTTGTTTTAAGAGAGCACCTGCTCATCCTAAGGCAAGTTGTTGCTTTTCATCACTGCCATCTTCTTTTGAAATAAATTGCTTATGATCAATCTATTTTTTAGCTAAATTACCTGGAAGAAACACCCTTCTCCTTAGTTCTGAGTCACTTTCTGTCACTCATGTTGTGAAGGTATACTGCTTGGGTGCCGGTCATTCACAGAGCATCCTGTGAAAAGGGTCCTGATTTCAGGATGCCAGAAAGTGCCGACCAGTCACCGCGGCCTGTTGGATGCTGTCAGTTTGTTCTTCAGGAAGCTCTTCTCACGTGTTCTCCCTCCTCCCTCAAGACCACTCAGAGAGCCTGGCAGTTCAATCGAGCTGCACACTGCGCCAGCCCTGGAAGCCTCTAGGTTGAATAGCATTTTATAACGAAAGAAAACCCCACAATTCAGAATGCATATTATATAATAGCATTTTATAATAAAAAACAAAACAAAACACACTTACATCCATTATCAGTTGTTTCGTTCTGCCAAGAGGTCTGGGAGGCAGTCAGAGAAAAATTAGTTCGGCCATTTTATGGATGAGAAAAACGAACGTTAGAGCTGAAGGAAAACTTCAGTATAATTTAAAAATCCAATTCCCTTATTTCCATGGAACATGAGGTAGTCGAGACAATTTCACACATTAAAAAAGAAAACAGACATTTTACCCCCTCACTCCCACCCGACACACTCTTCCGGGAAAGCACCATATGCACACGCACGTGAAGAGATATGTTATCCACGTAAATCTGTTGGTATCTATCGGTATCTATCGGTATGCATTGAAACACATCGCTAATCGAGTCAATGAAAACAAAGAGGCTAGCCTGCTGAATAGGAAAACTTAAAATTTGAAATTAGGAATGACAACAGCTCTCTCACCCTCAGCATCAAGCCATTTCTCAATTTTGTTTTGGTTTCACAACGTTTGAAATGCACCTGGTATGGTAAGCTGGTGTCTAGGATGATCCCCCAAGATCCTTGCTTCCTAGCATCCCTGTCTTTGTGCAATTTCCTTCTCGAATATCAGCTGGACCGAGGGACTTGCGTCTAAAGAATTCAATAGGGCAAAGGCAATAGATGTCACTTCTCAGACAAGGTTATAAAAAGACTGTGACTTCTCTCATTCTCTCTGGCTCCTCTTACTTGCTGGCTCTGGGGAAGCCAGCTGCCTTGTTGGGAGTTGCCCCTGGGAGAGACCCATGTGCCAAGGACCAGAGGGAGGCCTGCAGTGAATAGTTCTTGAGGAAATGAGTCCTGCCAACAATCAGGTGAGTGAGTTTGGAAGACTTCAGCGAGCACAGCCCTGGCCAACACCTTGACTGCAGGCTGGGAGGTGCCGACGGCCAGGTAAGTGCGCAGGGATTCCTCACCTCTCCGGGCAGTGAGAGAACAACTGTCATTACGTAGGCCAGTGAATGTTGGGGTAACTTGTTATGAGGCCCTTAGTGGCAGATGCACCAGGCCAGCGGCTGTAAAGGCCATGGTTTTCTACCACCTCCCCTTGCAACCCCTGCATCCCTCCGAACTAGGCCACGAGGGCCGGCAGAGGAAGCATGAGAGCCTTCTCCATCAGCCAACAAACTCAACAGCAGACTGTGAGGGGTAGAACATCTCCAGCGTTGGAGCCGCTGCAATCAAATACATTTGAGTGTACTTCTTGGGTCTGTTACGGCGTCACAGTAAAACATGAATTCTATGCCAATTGTTTGTGGACGTCACAGAAGACGACACGTGCAGGGGGAGGGGCCCGGGTCCTAAAACCGGGCAGACTCGTGGAGCTGCGCTTCCGTGGGGTTTGTAGCGTGCTGAGAACAAAGGCTTACCGAGATGGAAACAAGTGCCATTTTCTTCATTGAAAATACCCTCTTCCCTTTCCTCCACCTTCTGTCTTTGATTTTGACATTGAGAGAGAAGCTTTCAAGAGAGCAGCGTGGCTCAGGCAGATGAAGCAACTCGTCGGAAGGCACAGCACATAATGAATGGCACCGGCGCGCGGCGATTGTCACAGCAAAGGCCTTCTGCCGTTTTCCTCCTGAAACAGTTTACCTTGTCTTTTCCCTGCTCTCTGTGTCGCAGGTGTGTGCGAGCGAGTGACAGACAGAAGCGCTGCCTTAGACGTGTGGAGGGCACAGGAAAAGACGAGCCAGGTGAGAGGTGGTCATGGAGGAGACAGGAGACAGGGCGTTCCCCTCGTGCGCTCAGGTCTGGGCGTCGCCATCCACGGCGGGAAGGGACGCTGTCCTCCGAGCCTCCCGGAGAGCTTTGGAGGAGCACGGGGCACGGCCATGCTCCTGTGCTCCTCAAAGTCTGTGAAGACGGGTGCAGGCCACAGCCCCGTTCAGCTCACAGCTGACGTCCTCTACAGAATGCCGGAAAAAATTCGCGCTGACTCATAATTTACTGCGAATCCTTATATAACAAAGCACCGGGGCAATTGTGTTTCCAATAAAAACAATCTATGAATAAATAAATGATAAGAAAGTACAAAACTGTACATGACCACTTTTTCTCTCTTCATTTTACTTACAATATCCGTGTCATCGGTATGTTGTGATTCCTGACAACATTTCAAATCAAAGTGATTGGACTGACAGCAAGAAAGTATTTGCTCCAACTTGATAGATCTTTTCACTCTTCAGAGTTTGCATTGCGTGGTGGAAAAACTAGTGGCAAGGCCTGGAAACACCTGGTTTCTCGTTTTGGCTCTGGCAGTAGTTAACCAGCTGGGCCATAGACAGGGGTGTGCTTTTTGCAAGTCACTCTCCTTCCTACTACTTCCGGGGCAAAGGGTACAACTTCTCACCATCTCCCAAGCCTTTGTCTGGCCTGAGTCTGTTTGCCTCTCACTTGCACCCTCGAAACAGCCTCCCAGCCGGTCTGCCTGCCCATCCTCGCCCCTTCTGGTCTGTTCCTTCCCCCACTGTCGTCAGAGTTTTGCAGAAGTAAATTCAGAATGTCACTCCCTACTTACAAGGCCCGTGGCTGTCTCCCGCCCACCATTCCTACTTCGCCTCTTGTTTTCCGATGTCTGTCCACCACACACCTGACAGTCTGGTCTTCGTTGAGATCTTAGGCCAACCTTCCTTCTTACCAGCCTAGAATGTGCTTCACTCTGTCTGTCTCCCAACTCACCCCAAAGCTGGGATGTTATAAATATTAGTTGGAAGTCAATAAAAAAATCCAAAGTCTAATTTACTCCATGTCGTACTTCAACTTAAATACCACGCCCTAAGAGAAATTTTCCCAATCATTTTAACTAAAGGAACAACTCTCCCATGAGTCTCACGTATCCATTTTATTTATTTATTTTTAGCACTCACCACAATTGTGATTATTTTTCTTTTGTCCTTGTTTGCTTGTTTATTGTGTATCTTTCCCATCAGAATGTAAACTTCCTGGGGGCAACCATTTCAGTCTTCTTTAGCGTTATATTCTCAAAGCTCAGCACAACATGGTGCCCAGGACACGGTTTAAAACAAATACTTGTTGAAGAAAATGAAAACAAATTAATGAGCCCAACCTCTCCCATGTTCATCTCTTGCTTGAAGCCTTTCAAAGGCTGTCGTGGCCCATTAGAGAACTGCTAGGCCCCACATGTCAACTCATGGGGCTCCTCCTTTCTTCTCTTGCCTGAAAAAAGGACTTGCTTTTCAAATAAAGCCAGACTCTTTTTCGCCTCCATTTTTGGCACACGCAGTGTTTGCCTAGAGAGTCAGCCACTGTCTCCCCTGTGTAATCAATCCTCTTGCCTGATTTTCATTTGTCCTCCAAACAGAGATCCCTCTGAGAAGCCCTCTTCGATTACATCCTCTTCGTTGTCTGTTCTTCTGTGCACGCGTTGGGAAGCCAGGTTTCCTTCTGTTGTAGCATATGCCACACCCAGGCAGGACATTTCCCCAACCAGGAGGCTTGTTTCTTGAGGGTCAGGATTATTTCTTATGACTCTGTTGCTGAGCGCAGAGTAGGTGCTCAATAAAAGCTTGTGAATAACTACTAGTGAATGGCTGACTCGCTCTCTCTGAAAGGTGCAAGAGTGTGAGAGGTGCCACTACCAAGGGCAGATGCTATAGAACGCCCTCACATGCAGGCAGTTACTCAAGAGCCACTTAGTGCTCACCTGAAACATCCTGTTACCATGGCTTCAACTCATATCTTAAGCTGCCAAAGTTTTTGGCTTTGCAAACCAGCATCCCTTGAGGACATCCTCGCCGGAAATATTCTCTGTACCTTGGGTAGCTCTAAGGCCATCCTGTTTGTCCTCACACATGCACACACACACACACACAAACACAATAAAAACTTGGACTTAGCCCTCTTTGGTGTGGCTCAATGGGTTGAGTGCCAGCCTGTGAACCAAAGGGTCGCCGGTTCGATTCCCAGTCAGGGCGCATTCCTGGGTTGGCAGGCCAGGTCCACCATTGGGGGTATGCGAGAGGCAACCACACATTGGTATTTCTCTCCCTCTCTTTCTCCCTCCTTTCCCCTCTCAAAAAACAAATAAGTAAAACCTTAAAAAAAAAAAAAAAAAGCCCTGGCTGGTGTGGCTCTGTGGGTTGAGCGCCAGCCTGCAAACCAAAGAAACCCAGACTTGGCTCTAGAATGATCTGATTTGGGCAATGGAATTGGTCACATAAAAGACACAAGCGCATAGCATGGTCCAGCTGAAGTGTGGGTGTCATGTGAAGTTTTAGCTAAAAGAGCTTGGCAAATGGGGAGGCTGGGGTGCTGGGTGCCTTGTCTGTTGGGTGTAGCTAATGGCCCACCTGCCTCAGAGTCAGCAGGGCCTCGGGACACGTGGCGTGGCGGGGGGCAGGAATGCCTCTGGAGCAGGGACGATGCCGCTGCAGGTCACCTCAGGCCCGGTCAGAGGGAGCTCACCTGAAGCCTCTCCCTGCCTTGGAAGGTTTAGCATTCTCTGCCCTTCACCTGCCTTGTCAAGCCAGGAAAGAATTGGGTTGATTTGAGGTGGGGCCACATTGATCTTGGAAAAATATTAAAAATAATACCTTATATTTGTCTCCTTATCTGATGTTTTATAATTGTAGGATGTTGCCGCTCATGGAAAACAAGAGCAAGCAGGATGGAAATTTTTAAACTGTGTATTTGGAAATGAAAAATGAGTCTTGTAAAGCACTGTTTCTCAAAAATCTATCCAAAAACCACCTGGGATTTTTCGTGTTGAATAAGGGTTCCCAGAACCTTGAAGGACACATGGAGGCGGAGCCCCTCTGGGCGCGGCCTGGGGATGCGCATTTCCCGTCAGTGCCCTGGTTGAGTCCCGCATCCACTCAACTTTGAGAAGCCACATGGAAAACCTGTGACTTTTTCATTAAAGGGTAGCAAGGTGATGGGGGTACTATCAGGACAAGGGTCCCTAAGAGCATGTAACCAGAGGACTTGGGCAGAATTGAAAAGGTAGGTTATTTTAGAGAAAAAGAATGAAAGAAACTCAAGATCTCAAATTGAAAGGGCTCCAGTGTTTATGGTCGGAGCAAGGCGCTGACTACAAAGGGCGGTCTATCTCCCCCAGTGCAGGGGTGGGGTGTGTGGGCAAATTACCAGCATCAAAGGGCTGTTCCATGCATCACTAAATGAAAAGCGGACTATTATTAGAAACGTAATAGTCATATCTTATTTTAAAACCTGTTTTTAATCTATTGCCACCTGTAAAACTAGACTCAACAGATCAAATGTTAAGACTATCTAAAAATACTCTGAGCAGAAACATAATTAGGGGTCTAATTAGGATTATCACTTAATAGGCTCCGTAGACAAGCCTGAAGAGATAAGCCCCAATCAGCGGCATTAAGTTCTAAGTGTTTATTAGGCTTAGGGTCTAAGCCATGTGTTTTTTGGACAGTATAGAAATAATGTTGAACATGCTTCAAAACTCAGGTAATGACTGCAATTTATTTTCATTTAGAGAACCTTCTAAGTGCAGGGATTTCAACAGACTAAACAAGGTGTTGTTGAAAGGTTTCTAGCTCATGAAAAATCGGAGCTATAGGTCTTCAGTTCTCTTAAGTTCTCGGATACCACTTCATAAGAACTCCGAGTACTTTTGATTCCCTTTCTCAAGGCTACTGTGTTTGTGTCGTATGGTACAGGACAGTGTGACATCTCTGGACTTGATTCCATATCATAGGGCACTCTGTGCGAAAGACACAAAGTAAGTATTTTTAGATTTGGTTGGCACTTTACCGTATTTATTTATATTTTTTTTAATGAACAAGGGAACCCAGTAGTGTAGCTTAGAAAAAAAAAAGCATGATTTTTGGTATTGATGTGTTAAATGGCCATTTTGAAGTGGTCACTGATGATTTCACTTTAATGTGGAATCTAAAACACAAAATAAATGAAAAACAAAACAGACACAGACTCATAGATATGGAGAACAAACTGCTGGCTGCCAGAGAGCAAAGGGATGGGCCGGGGGTGGATAAAAATGGTGAAAGGGGTTAAGAGAGACAAACTTCCAGTTATAAAATAAGTTACAGGGATGAAAAGCACAGCATCGGAAATATATAGTATTGTAATAACTTTGTATGGTGACAGACGATTATTAAAGTTATTGTGCTGATCACTTTGTAAGGAATATAAATGTCAAATCACTATGTTGTACACCCAAAACTAATGTGATGTTATAGGTCGACTGTAATTTAAAAATAAATTAATTTTAAAAATAAAGTGGCTATTTGAAGAAAACATACCTTTGAAATTAACAATTCAAAGTAACTGAAATAATGAGGTCTCTCTGTAGAAACCCACTTCAAAATGAGAAAAAAAAATGTTTGAGTCTCTTATCTGGTTGCCTTACTTGAATATTTTTTTCTGGGAACTACCTAGATAAAAAGAAATAGCATAAGGAAAATTATCTTTCATCTCTCCTTGAATTACCCGCCCAACTCATAGTTTCCCTGAGTCTGGAGAAGGTTGTTAGACATTTTAGTTGAGAAGATGGAACGTATCTGCAGGCCCCATGGGCGAGGTCGCTGGCCAGGTGGCCTCGGCTCTTTTGTGTCAGGAATGTGTTCTTTCTGGAAGCAGTGATTCTACCAAGTTTGCTAACATAAAATTGTGTCTCAGCGATTTCATGCCTTCCCCAGTTCACAAACAGCTTTATCATCATAAACTCCTAGATGTCACTACCGTCCTTCAAACAGAAACTTGAAACCTTGACTCTTTCACCATATCATCTCCACATACAGTGCCATCAAGTAGATTTGTCACTTTTTCCCTCCAAACACACTTCAAATTCTCTGTGTTCTCTGTTTGCAATGGCATCTTTGCCTAAATAGGCATCCTTGTCTTTACTCTGCGCATCCTTCAATGCATTTTACACACAGGAGCCATGGTGATTACAAAATGTAAGCGGTATCTTGTGATTCCCTTGCGCAGAGGCCTTTAATGCCTTCCCGCTGCACTTAGAATGAAACCTGAAATCCTTAACAGTGCCTGAAAAATGCAGCATTTGTGGTCACTGCCTACCTGTCCAACATGACTTCCTGTCACTCTTCCCCTTGCTGAGTGCCCCTTTTTCAAGAAGCCAAGGTCCTGCCTCCCTCTGCTCCCTAGCCCGGAGCGGTTCCTGCCCCCGCCGCAGCACGACCTAACTCCTTGACCAAGCCTACACACCCATCATCCCTCAGCTCCGGCATTGCTTCCTCCAAGAGGACCTCTCCAGTTCCTCGTCTACCTAAATCGGATCCCTCTCGAGTTATTTGAGTAATTTGGTCTTCTCCTTTGCATTAGAAGATCCACAAGGGCAGGGACCACACATGTTTTGCTCATCGCTGTAACTCCAAACCTTGCATAGTTCAGGAAAAAGAAAGGTGGAAGAGGGTTGAAATTGAAAAGGGTAATGTAAAACACTACAACTTTTTTGTTAATGTTTTATTTAACAAAAAAAAAGATTTTTATGCAAGTATAAAATGTTGGTATATTTTAAATTCAGAATGTAGGTTTTATGGATGTTTGTTATATTATCTTTCCTAAGATACATTTTTAAAAACTAGGGCATCTGATTTGAAATATTACAATGAGTTCATTTGTTAATTAACTAACACACATGACAAATGTTATCATGTACTTTTGACATACTTGGATTTGTGCTAAGAAATGTAATGTGAAGAAAGCTCTCTGCCCAGGTACTGTGGCTTCCTACCGTGGGAACTTCCTGGTTTAGGTTTCCCCACAGTCAGAGCTGATTTTTAATTGAGATTGAATGACAGATCCATCTGTGGCATGGTTGAAAATGGCCTGCCTACTTACATCTTGACAAAGAACAAATGCCTTTCCTACTTATCTTCTCTTCCTCTCCCCCTTCTTCCTTTCCCAGACCGCTCAATGCTAAGTCATGTCTTCCAAAGCGGCAAGACTTCATAAAGTGTTTGAGTGGACACCTTCCACAGAATAAGAGTGTTTTAAGTATTTTGTCAAACAAAACACTTGGGAGAGCTTAAGGCCAGAATCTAAGAATGGATATCCTTTGTGCCAAAGATGCTGAGTAAGCTTGTTTGTCATGGTTCAGTTTCTAAATTGGGTTAGCAGAGCTGACAAGCTTTTGGACAAATTATGAGAATTTTTTTTTTTTTACTCTTGTCTCAGCTCTACTTCTTACTGCAAATATCACAAAAAGATTCTGCCAACATCAACTGGCCCAGTGAGTATAAAATTGAAACTACAAATTGGAGTATTGTGCATCCTCTATCAGGAGTATTGTAACTCTGAATGTTAAGACCTTACCTGAACAAGGATGGTTACCTGTTAACCTTTTGATAATTAAACCAGTGACATGAGACTAGAGCAATCTCATTCAGGGGGTCATGTGGCAAATACTGCCTTCATGTTATTAAATTGGACTTTACTGGTGTTTCTATTATACAACTTGATGCAGTCCCCCAAGGCATCTTCAACTAATTCTTAACAGAATGGTATCCTGGTTCTGAAAGAGCTCTCCTTTGAGACCACATAGCTACTTCTGTATTCAGGCTCATATACTCTTAGCTTTCATGGTGAAGCCCAAGAAAGCAACAACCAACAAGGCATAAATGACTAGAAGCTAGAGGTTGCTTGGGCCTTGGGCCATGGTTTTGAATTCAGTACTAGGAACGGTGTTATGCATGTGTTGTCATCATTTTGGTTATGGAGAAGCTAACACATCAATAATTTTGTTCCTGATTCTGATTTTTCATATTATTTCAAAGTTTGTCTCATTTTGTTTTGTTTCCGTACCTTATGATGTGGTCGTAAGTTATGGATGTGGTCATAAGTTACAGAAACAAAATATTCTCCTCATAATCTCTTCTGGAATGTCGAGTGGCAATGCAGTAGAGGAAGACTGAACAATGGAAACGAGGGGCCGGAATCCTGGCAGAATTGTGCTGCTTTGCTTCTTGCTGTGGTGGTTTTTCCCCTCTGAAGAATATGTAATGTGGGGGATACTAGAGGTGAAATAACAGGGTTCAACCGCCCATCCTAGTGCGTGTAGAAGCTGAATATGAAAAGACCCACTTCAGTGATCTGCTCTCCAGCAAACACGGGCTTGTCATTTTCCTTTCATCCAAATGCAGTTGGAAGCTCTGGAAACACAGAATATTTTCTATGGAACGACGTTTAGTGCATCTTTATTAAAGGCTTTTCTCGGTTTCCTCTCTAATCGTTGCTAGGGGGAGGAACAAGCCATTTTTGCCCAGCTTCCTTTTCTGAAGCCTTCCTTCTGAGTGCCTCTGAGCAGCTCTGTTCCCACACAGATACACGGTGTGGAACCGCCTCAGAGCAGGCTTGTGCCTGCAGGTGACAAGTCATAAGTGGGGTGAACTGGCAACCGCATGAAAAAAAGAGGCGACCGAGTCTCCACTTCCCAGTCAGACGTTGCTCCGTCAGAACGAAAAACAATGGAGAGAACCATGATCATGCAGTTGAACCCAATCCGTTCTGAACAATCTCCAATCAGCTCAGGGACCCCCCCGCCCTTCACCCCTCATCCCCCCTCCATCATCTGTCTGCATCTCTGTAGCTCTGAGCACAGCATTAAGAATACTTTGACAAGGGTGTCATTTTAATCTAACTGTCTCAAAACGATTAGGGAAGAGGAAAAAAGTTTTCTTTTGCCTTCGGCTCCAAAATAAAAAGTGATCTGAGAAGAAGAAAAAAGGTTTCCCCGGGAGATCTTTGGATGCCGAGTCGTTGTATAAGATCGCCCTGTTGATGGAGATAATTTCAGGGTAGGAGAGAGGGTGTGGAGCTTGTCATCGTTCATTAGGGAAAGATGTGTCAAGCCAGCCCCGTGGAAGCTAATTTCTTCCTGCTTACAAAAGCGTTAAAGGAGACAACCTCAGGAATAAAGTTGGAAGTTTGATTCAGACTCTGTCCTGTATTCTGTATGTGATTTTGCACGTGTCTTTAACATCTAGGAGTCTATTTTTTTTTTGGGCGCAGTGGAGATAAGACCTAAGTTAGAGTGATGTGGATATTAAATAAAGTAATGATGTGAAAATGCTCCTTGCAGTACTGACTTCCATGCATGGACAATATATATTTAAGGTGAATGAAGACTGTTTAATGTCTGCAATGGTGGGAGCTTCCCCCGGGCCACCATCAGGCGGAGAGGCATCCCCTAGACGGGGAGTAGCATGCAGTGGGCCCCGCATTGCATGCAGGACCCCGATGCGCACACACACGCTCAAGCCAGAAGGGACCGGTGCATGCATGGAGGAGGGAAGGCTTGCGTTTGGGCCTCTGCTCACAGCCTCTCCTTGAGTGCTTTCAGCAGTGAGCTCCCACAGCACTTGGCTTGCAGACGACACAGGCTTTTCTCAGTCACAATGACCTTAGAAGCTACGTCAGCACGCCTCTGCTCGCCGGAGTTCTTACTGTGCTCATTTGGTTGCTATGTCGCTTCTGCCACATCTGGAGGCTCTCTCTCAACCTTTCTCTCTATTGCAGTATTTTTGTCAAAGAAAGCAGATTTTTCTGTTCTGTAGTGCTTCCTACAATCTGGATTTGGCTACTTGCATCCCCACATTTTTAACCTTTTCCTTTCTCTTTTGCATTTCCTATAAATCAGGAGCTATAGGTGCGGAGGCTCATTGGATTCAGGTTATGTGTTTTGCTAAGAATATGTTATAGATAGTACTATGTTCTTTCTGTTGCATCTTCAAGAGGCAAAAGTTCTGCGGCTGTTTCTCTTTTTGGGGACCCTGAGATTGATCACTGGGTTGGAGCATGGTCAGCCTGATTCATTCTTTATAAAGTTTATCTGATGGTTTTAAAAGCCACTGGTCATTGCTCCTAGACCCTTTATTATTAGGGCTTGCAAAACACTAAAATTCTAATTTTATCATTTCTTTTTTATTTATTGGCTGGAGTTCTTTTATAAGTAAAAACCTGTAATCATCAAGCATTTGGTCACCCTTAGGTATAACAGGAGTAGGAAAGACAATATGAATGTGTTCACAAGTTTCACTTTACCAGTTCTCAGAATAATGAGTTAGTTTCCTAACATTCTTTAAAGGTGACCAATGACTCTATTATAGTTTTTATTTCTTAATATAACTACGAATGCATAGAATTTCACATATTTAATATGTTTCAATCCCCTACGGTTACTCTCCTTTTTCATATTCATTCTTGGCCAGTGGAACTGCTTACTAGTTGACTATTAAGTTCTTTTCACATGACCCCCAGGAACCTTGAATTACTTCCTTGTTTTCTCAACACAACCAAATGTTTCTGACTCATCTTGAACATGCTCTGCCCCGATCAGGAACCAGTCATTCCGCAAGCAGCTCTGTCTTATTTTATTGGGAAATGACATGTAGAGACCACAGTCCGATGCTAGAGGTGGTCAGTATAAGCAGGCTTATTATCATTCTGTGGCCTAACAGACAGAAGTGGAAAGTGAATTTTATATTTAGAGAAAAAGAATGTGAGTTTATTCAAAAATTTACAAATCCTATTCATGATTCTATGGAGTTAACTTATTTGATTTTACATTTATATCTTATTTCTCTTACACTGAAAATATTTCCTAAATATAATAGTTGCACAACAACAGATGCAATGTTCTGTTACTGATATGAGTGCTAAAAATAATTTTAAATTTTCTTATAATTCTTCTTGACCTTAAAATATGTTCCAGCTATAGATGTACTATCAAATTATACTGTTTTAATGTCACTTGAAATATTGTTCTCTGTGATTAAGTCAATAACTCAGCATATAGATTCATTGCTTGATTTTGATTTCCTTTGAGGGACTGCTTCATAAATTTAACTTTGCTTTATAATTTTGTTCTATATCAATAAACTATGGTGTTGTTAATCATTTTATTCATTTTATAGTTCTTCAAATTTTATTTTATTTAATATTTATTTTTATTGTTCAATGACCGCTGTCCCAATTTCCCCCCCGTAGCTCTCTCCTGCCCTGCGCCCCCAGCCCCCAGGCAGTCCCACCTGGCTGTCTGTTATCATGGGTCCCTTTACATGTTCCTTGGTGACCCTTCCCCTTCCTTCCCCCGTTACCCCCTTCCCACCCCCCTCTGGGCACCATCAGTTTGTTCTTTATTTTCGTGTCTCTGGTTCTGTTTTGCTTATTTGTTTTATTCATTAACTTCCACTTATAGGTGAGATCGCATTGTATTTGTCTTTTGCCACTTGGCTTATTTCATTTAGCGTAATACAATTTTAGAGATATGTATACTTTGATATAAGTTGGAAATATTTTCATGTATAGTCATTGAGTTTTTTACTTTGTTTTGGTGTTTTTGTCATACAAAAGGTTTTTAAAAAGTAATCCAGTTCATCTATTGTTTTCCTTTATTGCCTCTGGGTATTGAATTATAATTCATAACGTTTTTCATCCCAAGTTAAAGGTAATTTACTTAGGTTTTCTTCTAGAAGTTGTATAAGATGGCGCTACATTTAAATCCTTGATTGATTTTAAATCAATCCTGATGTACGGTATGAAGTATGAATTTAATTTTATCCTTTTTAAAATGGTTATCTTAGCACTACTTAAAATGTTTACCATTTCCCCATAGGTTTGAGATGCCACCTTTACCATATATTCTACTAAATTTTTATTTGCTTTGAATTTATTTCTAAATTTTCTATTTTGACCTATTTATGTATTTATTTGCATGTTAATACCATGTTTTTTTAGTTATAGTCTTTATATATGTGGTAGTTTTGGATAGCATTAGATGCCCCCCCTTCATTATTTCATTTTTTTCTTTTCTATTGCTGTTACTATTTTTTATCTTTTCAAATAAATTTTATAATTAATTTTATATAATTAACCTTTAGGAAAAAATTTACATTTTTAAAATTGAGACAACATTAAATTTATCAATTACCCCCAAAAGAACTGACATGTGTATGAAGTTGAATTTTTTTATGTAAAAACAAATTCTTTTTTTAAAATTTGCTTGGCACTCCTTGTTTATCTTTCAATAGCATTTAATTTTTTCATCTTGTAGATCTTGTATCAATCTGCTTGAGTTTTGCTGAGAATCTCAAACTGCAGCTTGATGTTTCTCATCATTTTAGAAAATTCTTGACCATTATCTCTTAAAATATTACTTCTACCCCATTCTTTATCCTCTCTCCTTCTGGAATTCCACTTACATGACTGTTAGACATTTTTATAATGTCCCATGTGATTTTATAACTCCTGGTCATTTTCCACATGGTTCAGTTTGGATATTTCTTATTAACTTGACTTAGAATTCACTAACCCTCTGTTTTAGTGTGTATAAATTAGACCCATTTATTGTAATTACAGTTATTGTTTTCGTGTTTCAGTTCAAGAATATTTTTTGAAAGATTTTATTTCTTTATGAGATTCTTTATTTTTAAATCTATCTCTCACCACATTTAACTCTTCTAATTAATCATATTACTCATAGCCATCAGGTTCCCGGTCTGCTAATTCTAATGTGGAATCAAGTGGGAGACAGTTTCTGTTTTCAGTTTTTTCCCTCCCATGTTCAGTCATATGATTCTGTCTAGTAATTTTGTTATTTAATGCTGGACATTGCTAATACAACTTTTGAAAGTTTCCAGATGATGTTATCTTCCTTTAGAGTCCCATTCCTCTGCTTGACAGATACCATCTTAACCCGCAGGTGCAGTGAGGTCATCTGAAGCTTTAGGAAGAAGCTGTTTCCCTCTGAGTCACTTTCCTTCTCAGGAGTAGCCCTGTTGTTTCCCATTGCTGCGATGACAAATCGGCACAGGCTTAGTGGCTTGGAACAACAGAACTTACTGTCTTAGAGTTCCGTACATCAGAAATCTGCCATACGTTGCACTGGTTGAAAAATCAAGGTGTGGACAGGGTTGCCATCCTTTTAAGAAGCTCTGGGGAAGAATCAATCTTCTTGCCTCTTTTAGTTTCTAGAGGCCACCCGCATTTCTTGGCCCATGGCCCCTTCTTCTCTCTTCAAGGGCAGCTGTGCAGCAGCCTCCAATCTCTCTATTTCCCTACTTCTGTAGTAACATGTTTTTCTGCTTCTGATGCTCCTGCTGATCTCTTTTAAGGACACTCATGATCCAGTTGCCCCCCAACCCCAGATAATCGTTCTATCTCAAAATTCTTAATTACATCTCCCAAGTCCCTTTTGCCGTGGAAGGTCATTGTAGGGGTGCTGGGCTGACACCAGCGAGGAGAAGGTGTGGTTGGCCAGACATGGCAGCCGGCTGGGCCGCAGGGACCTCGGCAGTGACCTGGGGCCTGAGACTGAGCCCAGAAGGTCCCTCTGAACAACAGGAAGACAGCAGTGGTCACTTCTGCGTACCCAGCTTTCCTATGGGGGTCGCCAGGGAAACCCAGGCAGAGGTGGTCTGAAGCTGGCCTGGGACTAGAGCTTTGGCAGGACACAATACTGTGAAGAGGAAAAATGTTAATATAATGGTTTTTAAAGAAATTTTGCCTACTTTTAATTGCCCTCTGCTAGCAATAAATATGCTTCTCCAGTGGCAGTGGTAGTCTTGCTCATGGGCTTCAGTCAGACACAAACACGGTTGGTTGTGAGGACCAATGTGGTTGGATGTCTAAGGTCAAAGGGCAGGAGGCCACTAGTCTGAGGGCTTCCCCTCTTCCTTCCTCTTCCCCATCTACAAAGTTTTTTTGTATTTTTTGGGCGCTGCTTGCTTGGCACCTAGAACATACTTGCCTACTTTGGGCATCAAGCCCCCATCTACCAGATTTTAGAAGCTATAATTTCTTCCCTCTTCATTGGCAAAAGCTTCTCAGGGTAACCTGAACTCATACGCACTGATGAGGGGAGGTAGGAAAATTAATAGCTAGGCCTTGATCTCATTCTGGGGTGTTCCCATTTCGTGGGGCTACAAAAAGCCCGGGTCTCAAAGCCTGAAGCACCAACCAGCTCAAATGGCCCGCTGAGGCACAATGAGTTTCTTTCTTTTGGCTTCTCTTTATCCTGAAATTTCAAGGTGTCATTATCTATTCTTAATAAGATGCTCAATACAAAGTCAAATTTTTAATCAATAAACTATTTTAAAAAGGGAGCAAAGAACCATACACTTCCCAGGAAAACTAAATATCCTGGGAAAATACTGAGTTGATATTATGGATTAGAGATACATAAAATATTTTTAAAAATATTTCATATATGATGACTAAATGTAATGGTATCTGGAACAGAAAATAGGCATTGGCTAAAACTAAGGAGATCTGAATAAAATACGGACTTCACGTAATAATAATGTGTGAATTCTGATTCATTAGTTGTGACAAAAGTATCACCCTAATGTAAGATGTTAATAATAAGGGACGCTGGGTACAGAGTGTATCAGAGCTTCCTGTGCTGACTTCACTACTGGTCTGTAAGACTAAGATTATTCTAAAAAAAAAGTTTATTAAAAAATAATTTCATATGCATAGAAGCTCTTGAAAAGCAAAGGGAGGTGGCACAATAAGAGGTTTTCCTCATTGACATTCTGTGCAGATTTACAGAAATTATGTCAGCAAATCATGTTTATCTAGAAATAGCAGGGTGGAATGGAGCATTTCGAGTGGGGAGAGCAACGTTATAGAGGCAAACAGGCCACCGAGTGCTTGTTCACGTACTAATAACCCAGAGAAACTTACTGTGGATGAGGATGGACATAGTTCCCAGTTTTTGGAAAGCTATGAGCTGGGAGCCAGAAAATATTCCTGGACTCTATTCTTTCAGTCTCTTAAAATTAACCTATTGGAATGAATTATTCTACTCAGCTGTCTGAGATGGGAAGTCTGTCTCTAAAAATGTCTATTTTATTCATGTTCTTTTGAAATGAGGCTTTTGATTTCTTAAAACCATTTTCTTGAATAATTTCCAACACCCCCCCCCCCAAAAAGTAGACAGAACTGCATAATAAACACCCATGTGTCCATCACCCAGCTTCATTAGGTATGACGCTCACAAGCTTGCTTCACCGCTTCCCTCCACCCCCCTCGAGCCCCCCATCCCCCTAGGACAACGCACAGCGACTGTCTGCTGCCACAGCCATTTTGCTAGAGGCAGAAAAGCGGCACCAGCTGCTCACCTCGGCGCAGGAACCTCTGTTCTCGATTCTGGCTCAGGGGAGAATCAGAGCCAAGACTCCAGTTTAAGAGAAAGTTTATTGAGAAAGTCACAGAGGTAGAAGAATTGAGCCGTAGAAGGAATGGGCTCAGGAAACAAGTTAAAGCAAAAGAGGTGCCCTTGCAGCTTGGGGTGGGGGGAGTGGGGAGGGGAGGAGACGGGGAGGGAGGGAGAGGGGGCGGGAGAACACGCCCTGGGGAAGGAAGGGGGTGGGGGAAAGCACTGGTCAGAGCGCCCAGAGAGCCACACTGGCTTTTATCTTGGGGTCTCAGGGGAAGTCTCCATAGAATGTCGATCAGCTTTCCAGGGGTGTCCCCTCAGGGTCATGGTCTCCACCGATTGGCCGGGGCCAGGGCAGGTCATCAGTCAGCGCAGCGGGACCTGATGTCGGCCATGGCGTCCCTCGCCCGGTTTTGCTGCTTCCCTGGGCCTGGAGCTGAAACGCAGCTGCAGCCTAGATGTCGCCTCCCGGGGATAGTGCTTCAAGGAGTGGCGGTGCCAAGGCTGGTGGCTGGGCCCGTTGCTGGATGCCGGGGGCTCCCCGCCCTGGTGACCCTCTGCCCCTGGCCCGTCCTCCCTGCTCTGCGCCTGCCTAACTGCCTACGACAGTTCGGTACAGGGACACGTGAGGCATTCTTCTGTAAAGACTCACGGAGCGCCCACTCGCGAGGCAGCTGTTTTAGGAGGCAAGCGTGGGGGTGAGTCAGACGGGGCTCTGGCTGGAATGGAGGCGTTTGGTTTAGTGAAGGAGCTGAGACAGAAACACGAACATCCGTTCGCCTTGGGGCTGCATCAGAGGCGCAGGGAAAGTGCCATGGGAGGTCAGAGCAGGGCCGAGAACGTCGGCTGGGGCGCGCGGGGGGTGGGGCGCCTTGTGGTGGAGGGCCAGGCCGTGAATGTGGCCCGACTGCCACACGCAGCAGGGCGAGGGGTGAGCAAGAGCCGCCTGCCGGCTCTGGGCCGCGCGCACCCCTTCTCTTCCAAAGACACTCACAGGGCAGGAGAGTTGTTTCTCCAAAAAACAGGCGCCGGTGAGCGGGCCCCATCTTAGAGGCAACTTCAGCCTGATTTGACCATCAAGAACCTAAAGAAGGTTAAGTTTCCTATGAATGTGACAGAATGGGGACTCGGAAAGAAATGAAATGCCCAGCAAAAGTCAAGATAATTCTAGTTCTTGCACCACTGAGCTGGAGACATGTATCTGCTGTGCGTATTTAAAGATGTTGGAGTGAGGCTGGATCGTTATAAATTTAAGTTTTGGCTTAAAGGTAGCAAAGTGTCTGAGAATGGAGGGTACAGTGACAGAGCAAACCTTGGCATGAGGTTTGTGTGGAGATAGAAAGAACAACTAGGGATGAGAAAAAAGGAAATGATTGTCATGATAACTTGATTTTTGTTTTCCAGTGACATGGACGCAAGATCGTGTGCCAACTATGAGAGTCATTAACATTGGAAGCAAAGGACCCATTCACCAATGGTGAGTGGCATGGTGCTCTCTGGTCACCCTAGGCTGTCCCCTATCATTTCTAGCCCATTTGCAATTAGGCAAGACCGTGTGGCTGGTCCTGGCCCACGATATGTGAGCATCAATGACTTGCGTTTCTTCTATGATAAGGAGCCGGAGAACTGGGTGACAACTTCAGCCTTCTTGTCCCCGGCTGCTGCCCCCCGGGAGCCACCTGGGAGGTAGTGGCCTTATAAGATGGAGAAAGTTGGATCCCCAACTATTGCATGGAAGAGAGCCCAGCCACTGGCCCTTGGCCATCCTGTACCTGAACCATACCCTTTGGTCCTGCCATCTTGAGGTTTAGTAGTTGGCATAACGTCGCAGAGCCTCCCCTCCCTAGAGCCACACGCACTGCCTGGCTGAAGTCAATGTCCCCTGGCAGGAAGGGCCCATGCTTCCCCCCAGTGTGCGTACCCTGGAGATCTGCGGTGAGATCAAACTCCGAGAACAGCGGCCTCGTCTCCTGTTCCACTCGGACGGCCTGACAGAGCGCTTTCCAAAGATTCGCTGACCGTGGGGCGGAATTGAAGAAGCCTCGGAGACTGACCTTTCAGAATTCTCATGCTTCATAAAGAGTAAGGAAACAAAACGTAAATGCTTCGGTTAGGAAAATAAGGCAGTGGTCGCAAGAGATTGCTCAGAGGAGAGTGTTTGAATTTTCTGGGTCATCGTACCCATTGTGTTTGATAACAATAATACAATTATGTAGAATGAGTTCCCACAGGCAGACTTCGGTCTGAGTATCAGATAAGGCGCCAGGACACTAACTCCGGTACTATGCCAATTTAAAAATTATACTTACTTTTCAGCTGTTCCCCCAAATATTTTGATCAACTATAAAGTTTCAAAGCAACTAGAGATGGGAGTCCTGGATATGGTGCAATTCTCGGGGAATGTTTCAAAAACAACAAAATCATCATAGAATCAAGACATTATGGAGATGATCTTCAGGTATCATAAACCTTTGTACTTAGAAAAATAAAGCAACTCCTGCCAACAACCCTGATGATATGTCAGCAGGTTTCCCATGTTAAGTGCTTGCAGAACTTCAGGGAAAGAACATGGAGGAAATATAAGAAACAGCCTAAGAAATCATGATGGAGAATAGAATTTCATAATTTTTTTCATAGAGACAGCAGGCTAGCACTTAAAAGCATGAACTAGAATAAACCCCCAATTTCTTATTAGAGATAATAATGAACATTTGTATATCATTTTGTAATAAAAAGTACGTTCCTGCAAATCGTGCTTTTTCTTTCTTATAACAAATGTCCGGGTAGGTAGCATTATTAGCTCTATTTTCAGTAAAGCAAATGCAAACACTGTTCCCATTATAGGGACATTGGCAGAAACTGAAATCCAACTGGGTGTTCCACTGAGCCCCTCCTGCGGCTGAAGCAGGAGTTGGGTAAGAGCTGGAATGGTCGGCAAGACCCCAGGGAGACCCCTCCACCCCCCTCCTCCTTGGGCTTTCTGATCTGTCAAATCTGTTAAGTGGGATCCTTGTGGCTAGTGGCCCAAGGCCAGGGAGCCAGCCACACCTACCCATGGATGGCCTAGGGCATACATGAGCCACACTGCTTCTTAGATGCAGTAATAGAGAGGAGGTCCAATACAAGTGACCCTGAGGATTGATTGTGAATATTTATGTTATAATGTACACATTGTTGTTATGTTAATAAGAGTATCTTCATAGCACTTTTATTATATTATCTCTGAAGCCTCAGTATAATCTGAGGATTTTGTCACACGTGACAGTGTATCTTCCATTGTGAGTAAGCAACTTCTGTGAAACGGTTTACCCCCAGCTCGGCCTTGGGGGTCCGAGGGAAGGAGAAGCGGTGGGGTCTCTGGTGCTGCTGTGGGATGTCCCTGTGGCCACGGAAGCGGCGAGCACAGGACGAGGGGCGCGGGAGGAGGCAAGCAGAGCGGGCCTGTCGCAGCGGGAACTTCGGCGAAGAGGTGGTAAGCATAGAAACGGGACAGAGAAACCGCAAAAAAAACCTGTCCGAAATACGGAACACAGTAAATTAAAGGAAGAATACACTAGAAGAAATCAAGAGCAGATTAGATGAAGCCAGGGATCAAATCAGTGTTTTGGAAGACAAAGTAGTTGAAAATACCCTATCAGAATACCAAATAAATAAATAAATAAAATGTGAAGACTCTCAGGGACAGCATCAAGCATACCAACATCACGTCCTAAATTTACTAGAAGAAGAGCGAGAGCAAGGGATTAAGAACCTATTTGAAAAAATAATGACTGAAAAATTCCTTAACTTGATGAAGGAAATAGATGCTTAAGTCCAGGAAACACAGACAGTTCCAAACAAGATGAACCCAAGGAGGCCCACACCAAGACACATCATAATTAAAATGGTAAAGATTGAAGACAAAGAGAGAATCTTAAAAGCAGCAAGAAGGTGTTAGCTACTTACAAAGGAGCTCTTATAACATTATCAGCTGATTTTGCAACAGAAACTTTGCAGGCCAGAGGAGACTGGAAGGAAACGTTAAAAGTGATGAAAGGACCTACAACCAAGACTACTCTATCCAGCAAGGCTATCATTTAGAATCGAAGAAGAGAGAAAGAGTTTCCCAGGCAAGAAAAAGCTTCAAGCAAGTCACCACCAAACAAGTAATACAAGAAATGTCAAAGGACTGCTTTAAGAAGGGAAGGGGAGAGAAGAACATTAGTATGAGTAATAACATAGCAATAACTACATATCTATCAATAATCACTGTAGATATATATGAATTAAATGCTCCATTCCAAAGCCATAGGATCAAAAGAAACACCCACCGATGGAAAACAAAGAGATGGAAAAAGATATTTCATGTAAATGGAAACACACACAAAAAAGCTGGGGGTAGCAATACTTATACCATACAAAATAGACTTTAAAACGAAGGCTGTAACAGGAGGCAAGAGACTCTACATATTGATGAAGGATCACTACAACAAGAGAACGTAACCCTTGTAAACATTTATGCACCCAATGTAGGACCACCTGACTTTATAAAGCAAATATTGACAGACATAAGAGGAGAGATCAACAGTAATCCCGTCATAGTAGGGGACTTGAACAGCCCACTGACATCAACAGGCAGATCATACAAACAGGGAATCAACAAGGAAACAATGGCCTTAATAGATATATTCAGAACATTCATCCTAAAACCGCGGAATACATCTTCTTTGCAGATGCACGTGGAACCTTTCCCAGGATAGACCATGTGTCAGGCGACAGAACAAGTGTCAACAAATGTAAGAAGACTGAAGTCACATCAAGCATCTTCTCTGACCACAGTGGCATGAAACTAGAAATCAACCACAGAAAATGAAAACCATGCCAACATATGGAAGCTAAATAACATGCTACCCAACAATGGATGAGTTAACGAGATCAAGGAAGATATCAAAAGACACCTTGAAGTGAATTAACAGGGACTGTGAGGAATGTGGCACACATGAAGCTCTAACTGATTTTCTGTCCAGTGCTTCCCTGTAAAACGCAAGGACCAAAGGGACTGCGGGTGTTGCTGGATGCTGTCCTGCCTGAGGGGTGTGACTGCCGTCCTGGACACACTGAGCGGCAAGAGAACACTCTCACAGGTATTGGCAGGGACCTGTGCGTCGGGCCTGGTGGAAGACACAGGGCTCTCTCTGGATACAATGCTCTACCTTTAAAGTAAATAAACACACAAAACTTGTTTATTTTGTTCCTTGGAAAGTACAAAATACATAGAAAGAGCAGAAGTGCCTAGGAAGAGAGCAGATCCCCTATGTTCATTCTCCTCCAGATGCACCTTTCCAACTGTTTATCAGGGCCGTTGAGAGTGTGGTGATAAAAATGAGAGAACGTGGTATGAAAGGAAAAAAAAATGCAAGGAAAGAGAGTCACAGGTGGCACATTTTCTCTGGGCTTGCCTCCCCTCTGGTCAGTAACGCAGACCTGATTTCCCTCACCCAAGCCCGCCCCTCACCTACGCTGCTTCCCCACCGTGGCAACTGGCTTCAGCCCTGGTCTGAGGAAGACACCTGAGCAGGGGAGGGGAGGCAGGAGCCATGGGAGAGAAGGCAGCATGCTCGTGCCAGGTGACGGTTGATGACCTGCACAGGCTCAGGTGGTGGAGTAAAGAAAGACTAGAGATAGAACACAGCAGGCTCAGAGCAGAGGATCAGAGGAGAAGCGGAGGCTGAGGCTGCAGTGCGTCTCAGGGAGGCGGACGGCTGAAGCTCTGTGAACGCCAGGGTGACTTTTTATCCTGTGCAGCCTCTGCCTCTGGGGGGCATGAGTGGGCAGCAGTCACTGAGAGATTTCCTGCGCTGCTCAGTTGCCCACAGAGCCTGCACACCGCCGCGGCCTGCGCCCTTTCTTCATGACTTCAGCTCTTTCCTGTGTGTATTAGTCCTTCCGTTTTACACACCAACCGATGTCTAGTTTTCTGCTCAGGTTCAGCCCTCCCAGGTCTGTGGTTGGCCTCATACTCCTCACACAGCGGGTGAAAAGTCATGACCTTTATTTTCTGTGCTGAATCAGATGATGTGTGGCCCAGAGCGTGGCCGCTTTCAACGTGGCTGCTCTTGAACATAATTATAAGCAGTTATTCTTAATGCATCTCACTTGTCAATGGACTATGTCTATCTCGTGCATCTTCTAAACTTGACTTGAAAATAAAGATCACTTCTGTCTTTATACCCAAACAGTGCTATGCATTTGACACAATGGGTGTGAAACACTGAATAATTACTTTTATTTAACTTTTTTTGAAGTGACAAAGATTTGGAATTCTTTGACAGATCACTGTCTAGAAACCAGTGATAGCTCTAGCTCCCCCCTCCCAATATCTCTCCTCTTAAGCTATATTTATAGGTTGATCTTCAATATTTCAATAAACTTCAACCTAACTGCATGATAGTTACCCCCGGGTCCTTCCTGATACTTCAAATAAAACCACAGAATTTAACAAATAAAATTAGTTTTAAGTTATTGAATGATGGGACTAGATGGAATTTTAAAAGTAAGTGTGTTCAACTCTTCACTCTCACAAATGAGAAAACGGGCGCAGAGGAGTCCACCTAAACCCTGCGGCCAGTTAAGGGCCAAAATGAGGCTTCAGCCAAGGTCACCTGATGTTTACTCTCATCTGTTGATCCTTACACAGGATTTCTCTCTGTAATTTTTACAATAAAAAAATAAATAAATGCCTAGACATTGTAAGAGGAATAGTGAGTCTTGTTTAGAATACCCAATGACAACTTGGTACAGTGTTTCTCAGGCAGGATTTTCTTCAGCATCACCACCCGGCTTTGTGAAAAACTTGAATTCCCAAGTCCCCCTTCAACCTACAGTATCAACACATCCAAGGCAGACCCCGAGATGTGTAACTTAAGGTATTTCTACCGTTGATTCTGAGGTCTCTGCTTAGTGAAGGACTCCTGAAAGTAGGCAAGCCTGAACCTTGACGTCGATGGCTCTTGAATGGAATCTGAGACCTTCCTCTTACTGTGTGACCTTGAGCCAGTTGCCTAATGCTCTCTGCACATCAAATTCCTCATTTGTAAAAAATGAGATAATAATAGTAATTCTACAGAGGTAATGTCATGAAACACACCATGGGTCTGGCACACAGCGCACACTCAATAAGTGTTTTTATAGTGCATGCTAGGAAACTGGAAGTTCTCACATTCTACTCAAAGAAGAGATCACCTTTGCTCTAGTAGCTGAAGGAAGGGTCTCCATGATCAGAGAACCCTGAGTTCCAAGTTCAACTCTGCCATTTCTTGCTTAGATGTCTTCGTGAACATTCCTCAAATGTTCTATGCCTGAGTGTTTTCTTCCCCATGGAATAGCAATAACACCGTATAGTGATAGGAAATAAAATTATTTTTCTTCTTCCTATTATTATTATTGTTATTACCACTATATTCCGGCACCTAATGTGCATATATTACCAGCTGAAGCCTCTTTACTGTGACAAAATGGAAATAGCTTTCCAGGTGCTGAGTAAGGCATCATAAAACTGCATAAATCTATCATTAGACCTGACTTTCCTATGTACCTAAGTTTCCATTGACATAATTTACTTACACTTGAATGCATGGATATTAACTGTGCAGCAAATTCATTCTGAAAAACTCATACGCTCCTTGAATCCACTTCTTTATCAAGATGTGGAACGTTCCCATGACTCCAGAAAGTTCCCCCGAGCCCCTCCTGAGAGCCCCACTTTTCTGCGCCCGAAGGGTCTGCCGCCGTCCTGATCTCAGGCCTGAGGGACTTGTCTGCTGTGGCTGGAGTTTCATGTACAGAGATCCACTGAGCGGGTGCTCCCCTTCAGGTGTTTTCGTTCCTAATTTTTGAAATGTATCCATGTTGGTGCCTGTCCTGGCAGTTTCGTCCTTAATACACTTTAATCGTTTTGTTGAAAGATGTCTTTACTGACTATACCGGTTCTGTAAGGCATGTGCGTCATGGGAAGACATTACTTACGTTAGCAACCTTTTCACAAGAAATCATAGTGACTGTAAACACAACAGTGTTCGTGAAGAATCCTGATTGGCTGATAGCAGAAATAAGGATAAAACATGGCGACAATGAAGCCTGGCATTTGGCTATTTTGTCACCTCATGGGGAAAAGGTAGACCCGTCTTAGCTCGGTCACTTTATTCTAGTCTGACGTTTTTATGGAGATATCTGAAAATTAAACTGAGGCACTACCAGACTCATGAACTGCCTTAAGTGTGCTTTCAAAATTAGGAGACCCCGCCATTTGAAAAATTCTCTGGAACAGGGACATCACATGTGTGTGCCCCACACGAACGACCGAGAAGCATTACGCTAGCCCTTCTACATTTATCTAAGATGGGGGACTGATCTTGAACTTGCTATTACTGATGATGTGGATCGCCATGGCCCCCGGAGCCCATTGTCAGAGGTCAAGTGAGGGGAGAAAGGGAGGTCTGCCACCCCAAGACACGGTCGCCCCCAGGCTTCCGTCCTTCTCAGTAAACTTCAGCAGGTAACATTTACGTGTGCCCCTGTGGAAAAAAGGTATGGTATCGCATGGTCTCATTTTAATTAAATTGATCATCATGGAGTAGTGGCCTATACTTCATACTTCAAAGAGCCTGTGATGAAATGTAACAGGGAAGCAAGCACAATGAAAGAGAAAAAGATGCCTGGTCGACCCCTCCCTTCTTCCTAGTAAAGGCTCTTCCTCGGTCATGTTAGAGCTTAGGACATTGATGGCCTCATCACAGCTAAGAAGAACTGGGCAGAAAACATGGCATTATCAAGAAGACTATTTGAAATAGGGACTTGCACCATATTTAAAAATATTGCCTATTTTATTCTTAATCTATCTTTTAAAATGTTCTATTTTTTGAGCAGTTTTGTTCTATTTTTGTATATATTTTAATTTACATACTATTTTATATGTTAGGTAATTTTTGAACAAATATAGATACATATAATGGAGGTATTCAAGTATTTTACCTTAAGAGTGAACAAGTTTAGTGTAATGCAACAAAAAGCTATGTCTGTGTGTACTCTTCACTATAAAGTATTCCTTACCTTTAAATTGCAAAGCAAAGAGCTATGATCTTAGGGAAACATTTTGGTCAAGGTCACCACTTTCTAATGACATGTATCGTTTGGGTAAGAATTTGCTTCGCCTTATAGCTATGCTTCTAGAACTTGGTCAGATGTAATGTAAATATATTACAGCTAAATGACTATTTAGTGCCTTCTAATGTAATGAAAATACCTTTGTGGAATATTCTTGCATGTTCCCTTACTGTCTCAATGTGTTAAACACTTAATCACAGGCTCTTCAGTGTCCATAATGTAGATTCACGTACATATGTTTTCCTATTTTGAGTCCTGAATTTATTCTACCACAATGAACTTGCTTGTTGCTCTACTAGAAGATTTCATGAGTGGGAAGAGATAAAAAAAATAGAAAATAGAGAAAGACAAAAGTAAGCCTCTAGACATCAGAAGTGAAACTGGGATTATTCTTGGACAAATAATAGTACACTAGTCTCTACCGTAGTAAGCCTCTGTCTTTGTTCTTCCAAAGAACTTAGAGTACTTTACAGGCCATGTAAGATCATACTGTGAATCGGCATCAGAAGGAAGATCAACAGTTACCTTGCAACTCGTTTTTATTGATAACTGACTTTGGGACTCATACCTGAGGTTAGGGTAATTACTCATCTGAGAAAGGAGAGGGTAAGTTTTCATGAGGAGGGGAAATAATAAAAAAGAGAGAAATAGATAGAGCAGCAGGAAGATCAAAAGCGAGCATCACGGGTTATTTTCCAGTTGACCTTATTTCCTCCTGTCACTTGCCACTTCTACAAAATTTAATTGGTTTTCATCAGGTGGTGTCCAGATCCTGTTTGTTGATTATGTTCTGCATGTTCAGAGTGTTCCTACTAGTGTCCATTTTCTCTATTTTTTTTTAAAGTTACTGGTGCTGGCAGTTGGTGGATCGTGTTTATTCAAGGGACAAAGTATTTGCTTAGAAATACATTTTGTGTGCTCCTGTAGTAGACTAAACACTCCCAGCCCATGCGCTTGCAACCTTCTCACGAATGTTCTCTGCATGTACTTGCTCTATAAGGTGATTAGGAGCGTATCTTTATTTTTTGACAGTTCAATCTTTATTGTATTTTCTCCACTGCCATTTAGTGCCCTTGTAGCCCCTCTCCCCCAGCAGTCACCACACTGTTGTCCATGTCCGTGGGTCCTTTTGCCTTTCTGCTCGATCCCTCCGCCCCCTCGCCTCCCTCCTGCCCACCAGCTGTCATCTGCTCTCCAGCTCTGAGTCTGTCTCTGTTCTGCTAGTTAGTTCAGCTTGTTTGTTAGGTTCCACATATGAGTGAGATCATATGGTATTTGTCTTAGGGTTCAGGTATATATTGATTTCTTTCCTATATAAAGATGCTACTCTGATAGAGCTCCTTGACTTAGAATCAGCCCTTGCTGGATTTAACTGCTTGTGTTGTTCTATTGTTCTCTGGGTCTCATCTATTTTTTTCCCATGCATTTTATGTTTAGTCTCCCCAGTTAGTTTGCAATTTCTCAAGGACAGGAGTTGAACGTGTTGCTTTCTTTGGTATTTCTTTTGGTTTGTTTCTTAGCTTCTGTGGTTCCAGGCCCGGCACTCTCTGGATGACATTGCCTGATAGTTTTGTTGTGACTCTTACATGAAATAATACATGTGACATACTTGGACAGATATTTAAAATTATATATCTATATAATAATTGCTGAAAATCATATGCAGCCATATGTACGTGTTACGGTTATTTTACATACCTATACACACAGACCTTTGGAGTTGGACTTGTAGTTCCACTGTTCTGGAGAAGAGACAGTTCATTTTTTGGGGTGTAGTTATGCGTTGATAGAAAGAGAAGCAGACGTGGCGAAGAAAAATGGCTTGCTAGCTGTTTGTCCTTGGGCACGCTATTTCACCTGTCCGAGCCTCCGTTTTCTGGCCTGCAGAATGGTTATTAAAATCTCTGCCTGAAAGGACTCACATAAGGAAGTGAGGGGGTTTATATCAACGTTCTAACGTGCACTTTTTTTCTGAATTATGGAGGTCAAGTCCCCCACGTCAGTCTATCCAAATGTCAAAGTTCCCAGTCAACGTTTTCCAAAGGAGTTTTTCTGAACCTACATAATCTAGAAGATTTCAGAGTGGCAATAATTTAAAGAAGTCTTGTTCTTCCTCATGTTTTTGAAAAGTGGGGCAAAATCAGAGCATCACAGAGATGTAACAATCTAATATCCCATAATCCAGCAGGTCCGCTCCTTTCTATGTAGGTCATAAGGTAATGTTGCTCTTATGAAACAAAGCTAATAATTATTTAATGAAAGGGCCTATACTAGCCTCTGCTACGGAAGATATTTATTATTAGCATGTTTCTCTTGCCACAGAGGAACTCAATGTTTCCTCACTTTCTATGATGCCCGAGGGAACAATCGCCCCATTTAAGTTACGGCCGGGAGATTTATCTGTTGCCTGAGAAAAAGACGGATTTGAGCATTCTTGGAGACCAGCACAGTCATGGATCAGTTATAGGAACTGAGAGGGACGGGGCTTGAGGACCAGGGGGAGGGGCGAGGCAGGGAGCATCTCTGAACTGCAGGCCAGGACCTCTTCTAACGTTTGCATCACAGATGGGAAGACTCCTGCAAGTCAGCCTCTCAGCTGCAGCTGCATCATCTCATAATCGCCCATGTCGTTTTCCAAAAATGGCTCCGTGGAAGAAAGCCACACTTGTTATAACGGTGGTTGAGACTGGGCTCTTAAGCAAAGCAGTTTTTCTTGCCCTTTTAACTTCAGTTTTCTTTTCCTTTAAGAATACTTTAAAGAAGCCTATACATTATACCAATAGTCAAGCAACGTCAATTCTTATATGAGGAGATGCCTATACATGCAGTCTGGTTTTAGAGAGACATTTACTTCTTAATTTTTAAAAAAGAGTTTATTTATTTTTAGGCAGAGGGGAGCAGAGGGAGAAAGAGAAGGAGAACAACATCAGAGTGTGGTTGCCTTTCACACACCCCCTACTGGGAACTAGGCCCACAACCCAGCATGTGCCCTGGCTGGGAATGGAACCAGCAACCCTTTGGTTTGCAGGCTAGCACTCAATCCAATGAGCCACATCAGCCAGGGCTACTTCTTAACTTGAAACTTGGGAACTTAACAAATGAACTGACTTTGTCTAAGAATGAACAGCCTTTCCTGAGTCACTCACAGCTGAGGGATTAAAGCTAACATCTCGCTCCATTAGCCATGTGACTTGCCTTGGTGTTTGTTGTATGGGAACGGTAAGAAGCCTTTCAGTTTCAAATCTCTAGCACTAGTGTGCTCATATCCCTTTTGAGTAAAACCAGTCATGAGACTGGGAAGAGGAACATCAACTTGAATGCAGCTTATTTACTTGGAGGTCATCCGAGCAAGAGTCTACACGAGGGAGCAGGTATCAGGAACCCGTACATTGCATGCAGCTCCAACAGTTTACGTGAACGTCAGTGATGAAAACATCTATAATGTTTGTAATAAAATAACTAAAAAGTATGGGTAGAAAATCTTCCATAGATATCTTGAGTTTCTGCATGTCTTAGAAGTCGAAACACTGACTGTCTTTGTTCTGGACTATCTTTTTAAGAATGTTTTTACATCAAACAGCCTTGGACAATGGACATAGTGTATCTTCCCAGAGAAAAAGGCAGGTTTGTTTGCAGCATTGACGACGGAGATAGTGTTTTCTTCCAGAGTCAAGGACAGGGGTACTTACTTCCCTTTACAGTAAAGGTAGCATCTGCCTTCAGAACAAAGGGAAGGCATCCTTACTGCCCATTATAAAAAGTATGGGTTCCCTAAGCTCCAGGTTCCTCTTTGGCAACGTGAGCCTCTGTGTCTGCAGGTGCCCTCTGTCCTTCTTTGTGTCTCTGTGTGGGTGAGACTTGTGGAATCAGCACAGGGAAAGGCTGATGATCTTACTACAGCTACTGCCATGAGTAGTAAAGTCTCTCTCTGATTCAGGAGTCTCATGTCTTCTACCAGCACACATGAGATTAGGGCAGCCTAGCTGCTTAGCTTGCAAGTAGGGCTAAATTTCAGACGCTTCACAGTTTTGATAGTCACCATGCTATGTGTTGGAAGGGTATTTATGGTGTGTGTGTGGCCCTTGATGTTAATGATGTAGTTTGAAACTTTTGATAACTAGGAAAATTACTAAATTTTTTAAAAGGCTGTCTCTACTACTGCTGCATTTTAAAGCTAGTGGTTATTCAGTAGCTTATGGATTTGTAACAGGAAAGTACTATGCCTTCATTTCCGAAGTCAGAGCTCCTTGCTCTGTGTTTGACACATAGTAGGTGTTCAGTAAATATTTGCAGAACTGAAGCGGAATAAAGCTTGCTCCTACCAAGGGGGTTTTATTAAACAGTCCTTTTTAATGATTCATTTGATAATTATTAAGCTTTAAAATAATATAGTGGTATTATTAATATTTTGAACACCAAAACAATTTTGCATTTCACTACCTTTTTTAATCAAAAACTATAGTTTTTCTTTAAAGGCTGATTGTCACGTTCAGATATTTTACTTCTCTCTTAGGTTTCCCTGCCTATAAAATAAAAACAATTGGGAAAAATGTGGTTTAAAATCCTTTTCAACTTGAAGAGTCTGTGATTCCATGACTTTTTTAACTATGAATGTGAAGAATATTAGTATTTACTTAAAAGTAGTCCCCTTTTAAACTTACATTTTAAATTCATTTTCTCTCCTTAGGAAGACATACTCTTTTTTTCTTTTTTCTTTTTGCTAGAGTTGAAAGAATAAAAACAAAAAATAATTCACCACGAGGGAGAGGTTGTGCCAATCCTAGATCTCATGGTTATTGGTACACACGAGGCTGACACTGGCTCACAGTCTGTTTCAGACATCGTGCCTGCGCCCAGGTGTGTTCTAGCTGCTCTGTGGTCCCCGGCCAGCGAGGGGGTCAAAGTTGGAGCTAACGGCACACAGCGCCTGCCCCCCAATGTTCTGCCTTACTCCATCACCCCAGTAACGGAACGCTAAAGAATTACTTTAATGTCTCTAAGTAATCACCCAATATGTTGTTGTGAATGGAAAATTCAGATTAATAGTTGCAGTCCTGGGGCTTGGAGTCAGGCAGGCCTCGCATTTAGTGTGGGAGTTATCTGTGCCCTGGGTGGGGCCGATGGGTGGGAGAAGCCCCATCGCGTCCGTCCCGGCCTGCGCTGCGACCCCCATGTGGAAAGGCTTCAGAAACCTTCATTGTAACCAATGCTGTTTCATTGATTCTTTGCAGGCATGCCAGAAAGAAACGCATTTGCCCTCGGGTGGCGTGGGGTAGGTGGGAGTGGGTTTAAGTGTGGGGTACACTAAGGGGCTGGAGCAAAGGAACCAATAACCATTGTGAATGGTAGATTTAGAGAAGTTTCTGCCCTGGCTGGTGTGGCTCAGTGGATTGCGCACCAGCCTGCAAACCAAAGGGTCACTGGATCGGTTCCCAGTGCAGGGCACATGTCTGGGTTGTGGGCCAGGTCCCCAGCAGGGGACGTGCGAGAGGCAACCACACATTGATGTGTCTCTCTCTCTCTTTCTCCCTCCCTTCCCCTCTCTCTCAAAATAAATAAGTAAAATCTTTTAAAAAAGAAAGAGAAGTTTCTGACTAAGGTAACATCTCCACATTGAGAGGTCCTGGGATTTTTCTGTTTTTGTTTTTATTCTATGTACTTGGGAGACAATAATTATAAAGATGAGTCACTACACAGGTGTTTTGAATCAGGAAATAATGAAGGACTGGACCTATAGCCCCTTGAAGGGTCTCTCATGAACTGTATTCTTAACTAGAGGATTATGGTACTAATTCCACTAGAACTTAATGTTTCTGTTCTTAGAGGAGCGCACTGTGCCTTTTCTGGCTGAAGGACCCTTGACCGTGGTGCCAAACACTGTCTATGACAAGCAATGATGTAGAGGCCCCTCGGGCACTGAGTCCTCAGAAGCGGAGTCCGGCGCCCAGCACACGGCGGCAGCAGCTCAGCCCGGCTTTGACTCTTTCACCGTTGATGCAAAGACGATAGAGCACTTTCGGTCCCAAATACTTAATCTGCATGAATCCCCTGTAATTTGTGACACACGGAAGAGAGAAAGCCTGTGCACCGCTGCCCGTGTGCAGACACACGCGCACGTGTGTATGCGCCTGTGCGTAGAGACTGTAAGAGGATACAGGGAGACGCTGAGGGGCAACATTAGGAAAGCCCGATGTGAAAAGGAAGGCTGAGTTAATGTTATTCTAGGCAGGACACACACATTTCAACTTAGAAACTGGCACGTTGGCTGTATTTTTCAGATGAGCAAAGTGCATACTTTCAGAGTGATGGCAGGCTATTTCAACATGAATTTTAACAAATATTTTTTTTATTAATTAAAAGAATGCCAGGCCCACCCAGGCTGAGCCGAGCCACTATTTGATCTGGGGCCCGTACTCCCTCAGGAGGCCAGGACACGGCCGGGTGAGCCAGGCTGCACTTTGGGCGAGAGACTGTGTGTGTGTGTGAGAGATGACATGGCATAAACCATGGGCCGAGCTGATTTTCTGCCTGTTGTCACTGCAGATTATCGGGACAAACTTCAGCACCCCTCCCAGAAAGCCAGCGAGTCCCTGCAGCCAGCCAGCCTTCACGGTGCAAGAGGTGAACACTTGACGTGGCCAAGCCTGATTGAGGAGCCAGGAACTCGGGTTTCACAGTGACTTAGGCAACCTACTGACAACTCTTCGCTTTCATTTTCCTGTCTGTAAAATAGCTTTGGCCACCCTGCTCAGTTTGAGATGTGGAGTCAGTTCTACAGTCATGTCTATGAATCATTCTGAACGTCTTCCTCGAATGACAACTGTTGGGGGCCGCTTTAAGGGTGGCGGCCCAGCCCAGACCTCCCTCCTCTGAGGACGGCCTCTCCCACCCGCGAGCCTGGGCCCCAGCGGCCATGCCGTTCAATGTGCTGCTGAGCTCCTGGCCAGAGCAAGTGGACCCCAGGTTGGACAAGGGAAGCCAATCTCCAGTTAAGCCTAACTGATTAGTGTCTCTTCCTCAGAAATATGGAAGGAGGACCTAGAACCTGGTGAGGTGGCTGAGACTGATATACAGATAAGGTTCCAGAAAGCAGGAAAAGCCAGTTTACAAAGAGAGAGAGAGAGAGAGAGAGAGGATGCCCATGTGCAGAGAGAAGCAGAGATGAGCCACTGCTCGTCCCCAGAGAAGATGCTGGCCCCTGTCTCTATTCCAGTTCCTCATCCCAAGCCTTTATGAACTTAGCTCCTCCTCCTGCCCTTGGTCTCCAAGCAATAACCTCATATTTTTCCAATAGTTTCCACTTTGTAGCACATGCTAATGGGAGTGAGTCTCTGCCACTTGGAACCAAATTATTCCTCTGCCTGAGATCATATAATCTGAGTCGCCTGTCTCAGAAAAGCTAGCACTGCCATTGACGTGTGTGGATGCTCAACAAGGCTTTGTGCAAGACACACGGATTTCTTAAAAATCCCTTCAGGGGGGGAAAAAAAAACCTAAACGCTAGCTTCCTGCTTGTTCCTGGGCATCCTTGTCTGTTAGTGTTGAGTCCACTTGCTCAACTGCAACATGCCACTGAGCAGAACTTTAAAGAAGAGGCCAGTATTCAGCCATTAGGAGAGATGTTCGTTTCTCTTAGACCATTGAACAATGGCCCATCTCAAACTACTCCACAGCGAAGGTGGGGTTGACTCCTTGGCAACGCACAGTGAATTTGTCCATGCACAGGGCGAACTCTGTCTTCACTAGCCAGCCGGGGCTGCGCCACGTCAGTGGGTGAAACGCCGGTCACAGCACAGGTGGCCACTCCAGCGTAATGCTCTCAAGAGCAGGCACGGGGCCAGAAGAGTTCGGACTGAGACCAGAGACAGTCTGCGGCCACTGTCCAGCCTTCACTGGAGGTGTGAGAAGCCCGCCTGTTTCTGTTCACAGGGAATCGGGGTGAATCAGGAGCATTTCTGTCAGCCTGAGGTTGAAAGTGAAACCCTATTTAACCAGCAACATTTGCTCAACTGGAGGCTGGTTATGGTGGGAAGCAAAGCATAACATTTACCCGCAAGCAGTCCCAGGCCTGTAGGTGGAGAGCTTTCCTGGCCCATCCCATCATCAAAGACTGTGTTTCTCTCTTCCTCTCTTTTGTAGAAGAAGGGCCAGGGCACTGGTTCGAAGAGACCACTAGACGAAGAGCTGAAATACTGGTCTGAATACCAGCCGTGTGTTCTGCAGCAAATTCTCGGCTTCTCTGAGCCTTGATTTTCTCATCTTTAAAGTCCGGGTGTTCCATTGCAGAACCTCCCAGCTTCCTTTGAGGTCTAAAAATGAATGACTCTTCTCCTTGCAGTGGAAGCTCTTTGCAGTGAGGATCCTGTTTTCAACTCCTGTGGCCCTTTCCCACTGACACCATTCCCCGCCCCCCGATACAGTGACTGGCTTCCCTAAATGGGAGTGAATGTGCGATGAACATTCAGGGGTCAATCCCTCCTTCACTTTGGGGTCTCAGACTTCAGCACTCAAACTGCAAATCAGCTCCACAGCAAGGCCCCTCTTTCTGCCAGTGACTCCATTACAAAGTGATAGTCCATCCTGCAACTTCTCATGAGAGACGAGGCTTCCAGATCGATACCCACAAGCTCTGTTGTTATGGAATGCCGACAGTGATGTGCGTTTTCCCACACAGGCGGCATTCGTAGGAAAACACAAGTGTGTTCTAACTCCTCTTCAGTGGAACTTCTGCGTAAGCCTCGGGGATTCACCCTGCCCTTCTCCCCGGCGGCTCTGGCTGAGAATGTCCCAACGTCAGAGCAGATGCACCTCACAAAACAGCCCCAGAGAGGACAGCTCGTCTCCCTGGTCCCTCCGTCTGTCCTCCTGCCACCTCCAGCCTGTGAGCAGGACAGAAGGAACCCCTCTGGCCCTCAAGAAGAGGGCACTCTTGTGATAAAAGTGCCAAGAAATGGGCCCCCCCCAGGAATGCCACGGACGCCCTTGTGAAACAGTGGGAGGGGACGTTTATGTAACATCCAGGATTTTGACTCCACGGGCCAGGGCAGATGGCTTTGTTTACTCCGGTGCTTCCAGAGCCTCTCAATATTCCTTCCAGACCTGGAGGCCGAGCTCCTTATCAACGGTGCATCACCAAGAGTACTTCTTGTTTGATTTAAAAACATTTGACCAAAAATGCATCCCGTTGGGAGGATCAGGGAAACTTTTAAGATAAGGAAAACTACTCTTGGAAATCCAATAAGAGCACTTTCTGGAAAATGAATGTGTACAATGGCCAAAAATGACACAAACTCCAGTGACTTGTGCAGACGGCTCGATGGCAACAGCTGCTCGTTCTCTTAATTGATGAGTGTTAGTTTGAACTGAAGTGACTTTGCATAAACATAGATATTTCCTTTTTTTCCTTCTATTTTATTAAGAACAAAGAAAATAAATTAAACCCATCAGCAGCAAATGAATAAATGTTATCGATAATTATGTTGTCAATTTTTAAAAATTATCTGTAGCCTTACCCATGGAAAATTTATGTAATGGGTGTGCTTTCATTAGGAATTTTAATATATGCCTTTGGATCGTTTCTCCTACAATTTTCACCACAGCAATTTGTGTGGAAAAATAACATTTTCATCCAGTGCCTGATATTTCTACTCCCGTGGAGATTCACTTGTCTCTCACTCTTGTACACCTTTTTACTGAAGCAGTTACGTCTCTGCATTGCCTAGTGGCTTGTAGATGCATCTCCCTCAACAGGCCATGGATTCCCTGAAATAAAGGAACGTCCTTCCTTTATGCTTGACTTACTGACACTTAGTATTTGGTACATATCAGATATATAGAAAAGAATTGTTACATCAATAACTTTACCAATACAGAGCCATGTTATATAATTTTTAAAAAAGTCTTAAAAAGTGCAGGCTAAAGTCTAGTGGGCAAAAAAAAAAAACAAAACAACTAAACAATTTGTAGTGCTTTTCTCCTGATATGATGTCAGTTTTTTTATCTAATAAGCAATTGGTAGGTGAAAGGTAGACATTAAATCCTCATTAATAACAATGCGTTAAGAAGAAGGACCGCTCCCCATGCGGCAGTGCATCCCTGGGCAACTTGAGTTCTCTCTCAAATATTTATAAATTTAGATCCAACAGAAGGAATGTTTTCACATCAGGAGAAGTCCAGGAAGTCTTTTCTGTAAGAAATATCAGTCGAGTTGAAATGGCAGTCTGAGCAAAGTCTAAGTATTTTAGAACATGGGGCCTTCACTACTTCTGAAAGTCGAAAATAGTGGATCTTAAAAAAAAAAATCCATGGGATTTGTTTCCACTGAGTGGAACATTCCATTTTGGTGCAGTTCTTTGCTTTTTTCCATCTTGCTCTTGTTCCTGTTTTTACCCAATGCCCGCTCCTGTCTGCTCTTTCCCACTGTGCCCGCGCTTCTTCCCCAGGAACCCGAGGTGGGTGGTGATGGAGCGCGTTGGCCCTGCTCCCCTCAGAGGGAACAAGCCCTCAGTCTGCACATTGAAGTCTAAATATATTTTGGGGACCATATCAACGATGGTTTTTCTTTTTCAAAATCTCGCTATGGGGAAAAACTTGCACCATCTGAGGACCTTCTTGTGGGGAAAACCATCCGCATGATGGACTTTTTCATTACTTCTCTCTGGGGGACAGAGCAGTCACTGTGCCCCTCACAAGGTCATGTGATTAAGAGCACCCCACTTTTGCCACCTGCTCCAGGTCTCTGGATGGTAGAAGAAGTTGGTGGCTTATACAGATGGATAAAAAATGGCAATTCAATGACACCCTGTAGTTATGGAGGAGCCTCAGAGGACACTGTTTAGCTTTCGGTTAGATCATTGGCCGGAATGCTGGGTCATACCTTCCATTTTTAGACCCCCTGTTCTAGGAAAACTTATTTATTTACTGTTTTATTTTTCATAGAAAAGAGCACAAGAGGAGGTGGGAAAAAATAGCTAATGGTCTGCAAGCACATTTGTTGTTCGTGCGTCCAGGGACGGCACTTCCGCTGGCTCTTGCCTCAGCTGAACGTCACCAGGCCTCGCTGTCCGGGAAGAAGGTTGCTCTGCGCTCTGTCCTGTGGCCGGGTCTTCGCCAAGGGATTGTCTCACCAGACGTCTTGACAGTCTGGTTCAGGCCCAAGGTTCAGGCTCCTGGACCGTCCTTCCTGATGCTAATGTTTTCATTGCAACTCATGGACACCCCTACCTGTCCCAGCCCCATTTCTTCTGCTCCCTTTGGTTTATCTCAGTCACCGAGCGGGCCAGTGTGATGGTAAAATAGGGACATAGTCATGCAGTCTTTATTTTTAAATTAAAACAAAGTTAAAGCCACTGCTTTTTCCCACAGAGACGAGAACGTTTGTTCAATGACTCACACTGAGCTCCCGCCGTGTTATCGGGCATAGTTTCCCTTCAGAAATCCAGTCCTTAGGTTTTTTTTTCTAATCCCACCATCTCTTTGCAACACATATTTAAAAATGGAAACATCCTTTTTCTTTTCTTTTGAAACATCATTTTAATGGTTTGTTTAGGTGGCTCTTCTCTCCGCAGTCACAGTCCTTACATTTTCTGCTCCAAGAGAAGAAGGGGTGCAGTTTGGGTCTACATCAAGGAGAGAGTTGGCACTCAATGAATACAGGATATGGTCAGCCAGGGGAGCTCTCAGAAAACATAGTTACTGAATCAGAGATGAACGATAGGACTTTCGGCAATGGGACCGCTTGAGGCTCCTTTGGAAGGAAGACCTGGAGTGTCTTACCTTCCCTTCATGTTAGCAACCCGGCTTTTTTCTCGTGGCTCCAAAAACCAGCCAGCGCTCCCTTCTACTCCATAGCTCGGCAGAGACTATCATAGTGTGAATGTGCCTTTTCAGCTGTAAGTAACGTGGGAGATGTCCAAACTCAGAGAGGTGCTGAGTCACACAGAACCTCAGTGTCGGAACCAGAGATAGAATTCAGGTCTTTTAACTACCGGCACTACCTGCTATAACAGCATGATAACCCCTCTGAAAACAAACCGAAAAATCTTGAAAAACCCAGAAAACAAACAAACAAAAACCCCCCAAACTCCTCCTTTATCATTTGCTGACAAAGAAACAGTGTAAAAAAAATCCTTCTTTGCTGGACAGATGTTCCACGTATGTTCTGCCACCGCTGTTTTCTCCTCCCTCAAGAACTAGGGCCACCAGCCACTGGAAGGAAATGCTTCTTAAGTGTACTAGGAGGTTTTGTTCCTACTTCAACCCCGAGGGGACAGTGGCAGATGCTCCGTTCCCTTCTTTCAGGTACTACAATACCTGAATTACCATGTGATGACGGCACCCATTTCGATGGCGGGCCTGCTGTCGCGTGGAATGAACGGGCTGCTTCCCAGAAGACCCAGAGGAAAGGAGAGGCGGTGGCTGTGGAAGGCGGGGCTGCGGAGGTGGTCCCCCTGGGCGCAGGTAACGGGGGGCCGTGGGGCGTGCTGAGGGTTTAAAAGCAATGGCAAAATCAACTCTAAGTCTGCCTGCTTTTGAGTATCTCCATGTGTGAGCAATCCTAAACAATGTCAGTGATAAAACATACCTTCTTGAACACAATATTTTTTCCTCTGTACTCTAATGATTATTCAGAAGAATTGCTAACGTTACTGTTGATATTACATGTAAAAGTATTTATGTAACCTTCAAATCAGCATGCCTTAATTATGTACCCTTTAATGAACATGGTATTTTACATAGATGCTAACAGAGAGAACCCCAGTTTCCCGGCTGGCCCCCACGCATGCCGACTGGGCTGCGCGTGGTTTTTCAAGAATCTGCGGCTAGCACTTTGGGGTCGTTTAAGCTTCCTTCAGTGGCAGACCACGTCTTCATTTCCTACCAGATGACACTGTCCCATGATTAAACAGTAGATGGAAAATAAACAAAAATGAAACAATGGTAGTGCCTTAGTCAGCTCAGGGTGCTATCACCCAATAGCACAGACTGGGGGGCTTAGACACAGAAATTAATTCTCTCACAGCTCTGGAGGCTGGAAGCACAATGTCAAAGTGCCAGCAAGATTGGTCTCTACCACAGCGTCTCTCTTCTACTGTCGGTGGCGCCGTGGTAGCTGTGTACTCGGTCGGTGTTCCCACGTGCGTATGTGCATGCACATACATGCAAACACAGGCTGTTGGTGCCTCTTCCTCTTCTCATAAAGACAGTCATCCTATTAGATCAGAGACCCACCGTTATGGCCCCCTTGAACTTTCATAATCTCTGCAAAGGCCCTACCTCCAAGTAGCAATATAATTACATTGGGGTTAGGGTTTCAATGTATGAATTTGCGGGGAAAGGGTGACACAATTCAGTCCATCAGAGATAGCAAATGTGAAGAAAAGCGGAAACAGGGCTTTAGTCACTTCGATTCTGTCATTCATTGTGGCTACGCAGCACTTATATTTGTGTTTTAGACAGAGAACGAGAGTGCCAATTGCCAGTTATAACGGTTTGGTAAATGCAAATTTTAGGTCATGGCTGGCATTTTTTTTCTTCTTTGGAATAATACCTTCAACATAATTTTTTAATAAATCATTACTCACATACTTAGGATTTACTTGTTATTAAGCTAACTGTATTGCTCATGATCGCAACAAATATGTAGATGTGTTTTCCCCCTTTTCAAAAAAAACGTTAATTAAAAAGTTTACTCAATTACTTGTGTACTTTCTCATACTGTGAAATTTTATTTTAACTTTTGACTGGCTTGATCATATACACAATGACCCAGAAAAGAAAATCATTTTTGTGTTTCTTTATTAGACATCTTAATATTTTATTTTATGATTATAGTTGAAAATAAGTTTGTCATTGGATGTCAAATAACTATGGAAAGGCACCGAGGGGTGGTTCTTGGTCACGACTAGAAAGGAAAGTGGAAAGACGCTAAGCGAATCGCCCCGTTCAGATCCTGAGGCTGTAAATGAACCGAGATAAGTCTTCTCTGCGTGAACGTGACTGGGCCTTTTCTTAATAATGGGGGGCTGGAGAAGGTGAATAGATAGATCCACCTGCCTCCACCTGGGCTCGCTGCCATTTGTTCCGGCGTGGGGCCCTGTCTACCTCACCAAGGCCATGGGGCACAGACGTAGTGACCCCCCAGCCCACAGGTCTGAGCTGCAGTCACTCCAACAATCAGCCCTCGGCTACCCCCTCGGGGTAGAGGGGCACGTCCACGTGCCTGGATCTTGGTAAGCAGGCCTTCAAGTAGGCATGTCCCCGAGGCCCTGTGGACTCCTCACCCCGCAAGGAGGGGCTTAGCCTAAGTAGGGCGCCAGGCCGGCCCCTGCGGCTGTCCTGACTGGAGGCAGTATTGTGGGCATCTCTGTCCACTGGGGGGTGCACCTAGCTCTGAAATGTGGACTCTGCAAGATGTGTTTTGTAAGATGTTCCCCTTACTAGCTCTTCGGTTGCTCCAGCACGCATTTCGGGTGTCAGGTTCTTTCTCAGGAGTCCTGGAATGGCCTGAAGAGCTATGGAAACTCTGCTCTCCTCTTGATTCTCTACCTAAGAGAGGCAACCGGATGGCTTGTTCCTGGGCTCTAAGATAGCTGGTTGGGGATCCTGTAGACCAAAGTCAAACTTTTACACACTTTCCTGAGAATTAAATATACCATTGTTGCTTCTTATGATATTTGGACCAAAAGTAACTGGACAATGAACCAAGATTCCTTTTTAAGTACTGTTTCTTGAATATAGCTGCACCTGTATTGGCATTGATATGTACTTGTGTGTGACTGCATGTGTGAGCATACGGGCATTTATACACCTCTGCGTACGTGCCCGTGCCTCTGTTTGTATCTTGGGCTCCCAAGAGTCCCAGTGAAAATGACTTGTTTTGAATACTGACGCCTGTTCGGGTGAGACATTTATTTCTCTTAAAGGTGTCAGCAGACACTATGAAAAGGTACAGATCGGAGGATGCAATGTCCCCTTGGGGACTTCTTGGAGGATCACACTTCATGTGCCAGACTCCCTTGTTTCAGGACAAGTGTTTGGTAGGCTTTGTCACCTGATTAAACCTGCACATGTTGTGCTCTGGCTTATTTTTGTCTGAGGCACTGTGTTGTGACGTGAAAATTACTGGCAATTGCCTGCCAAATGCCGTGATTCAGAGAATTGTGAATTAGGATTCTTTAATTACAGAGATCTGCACCTGATAGGTTAATTTCAAAAACAAAGTTAACCACATGCTATTTATTTTCAAACTAAATCTATTGAATTACATGTCATTTAAAAAGCCTTCTTCGTCCCCTATTAATAAAGAAGGAACAATATGCAAAATGCTTGTTAAGACTTTCATTTCACCTGGGGTAGAGAACGAAGGAGAAAATTACATTTTTATGAAATAGATTTGAAACACTAGGGATTCTTAGGGGACATTTCTTCAATAGTACTCTCCTTTGCTATTATTATTCTGTATGATTATCATTAAATTTACTATGAAAATATTTAGCTCATGGCATTAGATGAATTTGAGAATAAGTGAAAACAAGGAAATTTGTGACAAAACGATAGTAGACTCTGTTGTAAGCACACATCATTTTCAAAATCTTTCACTGATGTTTAGCTTTTAAAGAAATTGCTAGAGATGATATCTCACTTTTTACTTTATGTATTCATTTTGTTATAGTTAATAGATGTTAAATCGAAGCAACAGTAACAATTTAGTCCTATGTAACCTATGAAGGCAGCTTCTTCAAAAGGCTCAATGAGTTGAGTCATAGCCTAAGGACCTAAAATCTAAGCTATTTATTTTTAAAGGGTATATCTTATTATAGTTATTTTAAGTTTATGAAAAGCAAGGCATGCACATCGCCGTACTATTAGGAAGATGTGGACAGTAGAGGGGAGGCCAAAATAAAAAGTGTAGGTCCCATTGCCCAGAGGACACAGACTGTACTCTGCTTAGAATCTATTTTCTCCAGGGCCTGTCTTCCGTTTTATGTGAGATGTCACTATGCTTTTCAGGAACTGTGATTTTTTTTCTTCTATCTTAGCATATGCCCTTCTGTTATGTTAACGTCCAACTTCCTGAGACCCTCCCCTGGCAACCCATCTTGGGTGCTTCTCATTGAAGGGTCCTGATGTTAAAGTATTATCGAGGCTATTATTTAAGTAAGTACCGAGCAGAAGAAAACTACAAAATGCAAACCGTCTCTGCACTGAAATAAAATGAGGTTGTCTGAAGAGAAGCGTGGTAGGTGAAGTGCAAGCTGCTTCTCCTTCTGGGACTTCCGTCTTGCGCCATCCTGAAGGGTAGCGTGCACTTGGAGAGCCCTTCAGAAAGGGGGGCATTCCCTTCATCTGTGCAGCGACCTCACTGCGCTTCAGACGCAGAGCAGACATCCCTCGCCCCCAGACTATTTACACTTACGGGGAGATAGGGCTCCCACAACATAGACCGAAAAGTCTTGCTTTGATGTGGGGGCTCCTCAGGACTCTGTTCTCTGATTCTATGCCTTTGCAGGTAGACTCACCTGCTCCTCAGATCTTGTGGGATTCAATTAATCTCACCTCCGAGAATCACATCCGAGAGAAGCTGTCCCTGGAGAACCTTCTGACTGTGAGAACAAACTTCGAATGTATGGAGGGTGCTTTTAAAACTGTTAACATTATCTTTTTTTAAATGACTGCAACACAGAGTTCTCTGGCCTTTCACACACCATGAATTTTGGGAGCTCTTCCTGAGAACTAAATGAGAAAGAAATGGAGACCCTTCGAAGTCCTATCTTAGTTTATATTTACTTTTGAAACATTTATACGTGTTTCTACTATTGAATTAGAACCGTTGGGTAAGAACTTCCACCTTTATATTGCTCTCCCGGGTGTTTGTAAGGCACTGAGGGACGACTGCACTAACCCCTCAGACGGAGATGTGTAGGGCCTAGTTCTTGGTTTAACACAAGTGCTGAGGTTCTCTGTTGTCCTGGGGACACTTGCGTGGACCATGGCAAATGAAAGAACCACACTTCTAAAACAACAAAGCTTGATGCTACAATGTTTCTGTTGCTTTACTTTTTTTGATGTTCCTTTTAAAAATAAAATATAATGAAAAGCAACAGGTTTTTCAAAAATTGTTTTGCGTCAGCCCTGACCAGGTGGCTTAATTAGTTAGAGTGTCATCCCAAACACCAGAATGTTGTGGGTTCATTACCCGGTCAGGGTACGTACGTAGGTTGCTGGTTCAATCCCCAGTCGTGGCGTGTATGGGAGGCAAGCAATCGATGTTTCTCTTTCATGTTAACGTTCCTCTCTCTCCCTCTCCCCCCATCTCTTTCCCTTCTTCTCGCTCTAAAACCAATAAAAATATATCCTCAAGTAAAAATTTAAACAATTGTTTTATAATTTTGTCCCCATTTTAGTAAGGAGCTCAGATAGAGTCCATGAATGATTTCATTGTAAGGGAGGACATTGGCTAAATAATGCAATTTAAAAATACTCATGTGCAAATTCCTGAGTCAGTGGTTTCAAACATTTAAACTCGTTCTTTCAAAAATAAATAAAAACTGAAAAGCCACGCTTTCTGTGTGTGAGACTTCGTTCTGGCACCAAGAAGACAGACTCTCCTTACTGTGGAGAGATTCACAGCTGATGCTGTGGTTGCCGTTGGAATAAGAGCGAGGACAGGTGAGCTCCACCTGGGATCTTGGAGAAGCTCCACAGAGGAAATTCTCTGTGGATGAGAAGGACGTCGAAGCCGAAGGTGCAGAGGCTTAAGCCCCGCGGGTCCTGAGCACCTGCTGAGGCCGGAGTGGAGAGGGGAGAGCTCACTGACTTGGCGAGCGAAGGAGGATGCAAGGGGCTCAGCGGAGTCATTGCAAGTTTTTCAGCAGCCGATCACACAGCCGTCCTTGTGCCTGTCCGGGTAAAAATCACGGAAGCAGCCCGTTTTTCTCCCCCGCCGCCACCTGAGGGCACGCAGCGCTCTTCGCGCCTCGTTTCTCAAAGCCCCAGGACGCACTGATAGGACGCAGACTGAGAGCGCGCCTCCCTCCCACGTACCAGCCTGCGGCCTTTCTCCTTCCCTGCTGAGTCATAGCTGTCCCCTCCAGGGTGGCGGCCCTCTCCATGGCACTGGAAGACCGGTGCTCTCAGGACCTCCCCGGGAGTTTTCTCAAGCTCTGACCCTGCAGCGGAGCAGGGGCTGCGAATGAGGGGGCTGCCGCCCCAGACCCGCAGGCAGCGGAGCAGACCAGGCCGAGTAGGAAATGCGGCTTCTCTGCCCCCATCTTTGACCTTTTCTCTTCCTCTAAGTTCTCTCCTGCCCACAGTTAATTTCAGAAAATCAAAGGGATTGCTACAAAGACTTATCTGTCAGCAGTATTCAATGCCATTTTGTGTATTTTGGCAAAAAATGGACCACAGCCCTGAAGTGCTAACAATAAGGAATTGGTTAAATCAGTGGCGGTATATCCACACAACGTCGTCCGATGTGACCGCTCTCGCTGATGGAGAAAAGAATATGTAATGAGATGCCATGTGACAGGCTTGATGTCTACATGCTAGAATTACACATGTTCTTTTTCTTCTTTTTCCATATATGCATCTCCTAAATTTTCTATAATGCATGGTCATGTTTTAATGCTATTAAATAAATCAGTTTTTTTCCCCTCCATTTTGAGGCTCAGACACAAGGGGATTTAATACCATTTAAAGCAACTGTAAATTCAAAAAGTGGTTAAAGCGTATCTTCCTGTATCATTTACCTAGGGAATCGAACATACATTTCTCAACATTTCAAAACTATAATTTCAACTGTGGTTCTGGAGACACGATACGGCCTCAAGGGTAAAATTTAAGGTGTTGCATCACCCATCCAAAGCCCTCCAGGCACACAGAGTTTATTTATGCAAAGTTTGGGCGCTGAACCCGTGATTTAACAAGTTGTTTTCTCTCTCTTAAATCTGGGATTTAATGGTTACAAATACAAGGGTATAAAAGGATGGAAATTTTTTACTTGGCACATAATTACTACTTACTGCTTATCATTTATGGCCACGGACCCCCATCAACTTACTCCATACACACGTTTAACAGTTTTTTCCAGGTTACCATTCTGAAAATAAATTTGATTTAAAAATTGCTTCAATCAACAACATGGAGTACATTTAATATAAATATAGCTGGAGCGGACCTTTAGAGAATCTCTATTTATTTGCTCCTACAAGCTTTAGCAAAAATCATGTTTTCTCTCGGTTTTGCAATGACTGTTTCTCCTGTGGTTTCTGACCACGAGTCTTCTCTGATGAGAGATTTCCAAGTGGGCATAAGTGTTCTGGGCGACCGAGTGGCTTCTCTGGAAACGGGGCAATATGCCTCTCCTGCTTTCATCCACTTTTTTATTCACCCTCTTTCATTTCCGCTTCCACCCCGCCTACTTAGGTCTCCATTTCCCCCGGGGCCTGCGGGCGTTTTCTGGTGAAATGCACGGGCTCTGCCCGGTGCTGGGGGTAAGGCAGGATTGCAGCTTCCCGTGATTTCATGGAAGCTAGCGCCGGGAAAACCTCTGAGAAGGTATGAGGCCAAGAGAGTTGGGGAGACAGCACAAGCCTTCCACTTTGGGTAACATTTCCGGGTAAGAGGGCAACCACGGGACAGAAAGAGCAAAGCCAGCGGAAGGACCAGGAGCGCGTGAGCCCCTCTGAGACCGCACGGGGGCGCCCCACACAGGCACACGCAGAGACCGTTCATCACGTTCCCCTAATGTCAGAGGAAACGGGCTTCATAGTGTTTCTAATATCAGAAGTGTCAGAACAAGCCTAAAGAATACACATATTCTTTTTTATTGAAAAGGGAACGTTCGCCCTGGCTGGTGTAGCTCAGGGGATTGAGCACTGGCCTGCGAACCAAAGGGTCGTCAGTTCTATTCACAGCGCAGGGCACGTGCCTGGGTTACAAGCCAGGTCCCCAGTAGGGGGCACGCGAGAGACGACCGCACATTGGTGTTTCTCTCCCCCTCTTTCTCCCTCCCTTCCCCTCTCTAAAACAAACAAAAATCTCTAAAATAAATAAATAAATAAAATGGTAAAGCTATTTCAAAAAAGAAAAGGGAACATTAATTTCAGATTGGCAAATTTTTGAAATCTTCACTCGAGGACAGATGTGTTTGTACTGATTTTAGAGAGAGAGGAAGAAAAAGAAAGAAAGAGAGAGAGCTATCGATGTGAGAGAGAAACATCAATCAGTTGCCTCCCGGACGTGCCCCGACCTGGGATCAAACCTGAAGTCCAGGTGTGAGCCCTGACCAGGGATCAAACCTGCAACCTTTTGGTGCGCAGGACGATGTGCCAGCCGACTGAGCCACTCAGCCATGACTTAGATTAGCAATTTAAACAACTTTTTTATAACTTCAATTTTGGATGTTAGAACAAGCTTCATAAATATTTTCTCTTGTTGGGAAGGGACATTATTATTAAATGGAAACGCTGGGGTCGCCTAATAAATATGACCTATAAAGAAAGTACAGAAAATGTTAAAAATGGTGAACTGGCCTTACTTTTCAGGTGCCTTTGTGAATCTCTGGGTCCCAGGGAGGTAGTTTTGCGGAAGTGGTGGTGGCACTTCAAAGACACCTGGGCACATTATCACACAAGGAAACAACAATTCAGCAGAGATAATGGTATTTTGACAAGCATTTTGCTTACACCTACGGGGAGTAGCTCACACAGGCCTTAGGAAAATCTGGCTCAGGTACTGGTGGTTTTATGGCTGCTATATCCAAGAAAGTCAAAATGGACAACATATGAGCACCCTGTTTACATGCCAGTGCGCTTTACTACGGAGTCCTCATTGCACAGGGAAAAACTCAGGTCCCTGAGAGCAGGGCTGTGTGTGCCCAAAGACATAATGACTCAGTCACAAAAAAAAATAAGACTTCACGCAGATATAATACATTTGAAAAACCGTGAAGCGTTTCCAGTTTTGTTCCCATGTTCTGAATGTTGGTTAATTCATGAACTCCAGATATCTGGTCAACTTGGCTTTAATTGAAGTGCACTTTGAAATATGACGCTTTGCCTCCTTCTTAATAGTATACAATTTTGGGTCCAGAAAAAAAGAGTAGTAAAAAATCATCCATCACATATACTCTCTCGCTAAAGTGTAAGAAACATATTCTCCCCTCTAGTTCTTGGCCTGGAGTCAGGTTGTAAAGATTTTCCAAACATACCTGCATGTTATATATACAGAAGATCCACATACCTTTAAGCAGATGTGGGTCTTAAAAAGATCCTATACTATATGTTTTTGTCTAAAAATTCATGTTTTCTTCCCCAAACAGTGATCCAAGATCTGTTTCGAATATCATATGTTCTTTCCAAAATGGTCTTTCCTTCTTTTCAGTAATGACCAAGAAAAGCTTGTGTGGTAGCAAGGTTGTTAATGCTAAAAAGAAAGAAGGCATTGGTCAGCCCGGTTCAGCCGGAAAGAGAAAAGGTAAAGTGATTTTGGAACCAACTGTAAGAGTGGTCTAACTGAACCTGCGCAGACATGCTGGGGGCTGGGGTTCCTTCAGCTGTTCTGAGTAGAACATAAAACACCACAACAAAGAGAACCGGAGTTGGGGGTCCAAAGGTTAGACAGGGATTTGAAAAGACCCAAATCTTTTCCGTGTTGATAGTAGGATATTTAAATTGTTCACGAATACTCTAGAATATGCTTGGAGCTCCATGGATATGCACTATTGCTTTGAATTTTACTCCTGTGAAGCTGGGTCCTTCTAGATTTTGTCACAAACTCATTGTTTTCTCGGGTTTTGATGCTTTTGGTTGACCATCAGGAGGACCTGCACTCTTCATGTGTTCTCCAGTAACAGTGACAGATTCTTCAGGAATCCTTTGCTCTCTTATTTTGCCCATTACCAATAGCTTGCGTTTGCAAGAGAGAGACGTGCACTTTGAAGTTAGACCTTACCCAGTGCGTGACCTTCGACAAAGTTACTTAACTTTCCCAAATTTTAGCTTCCTCTTCTGTGATGGAGAAGTAATTAATCATAGTGCCTACCTCACAGATTTCTTCTAAGTATTATACAACATTATTTAATATAAAGCATTTAGCCCTGTTCTGGCCTACAGTAAGAATTTATTTTTAAAAACCCCTAATAGTTTACATGTATCAAGTGCTTATTATTTGCCGGGCAAGGTTGTAAATAATTTGTACATATTAACTCATTTAAGACTATCACGACCTCATTTTACAGATTAGGAAGTGGAGTCACTTATTTGCGGGAAGTTTAAAAGATCACTAAAGAATGTTGCTAAGATGGAAAATAATTGAAGGATAGACTCAGGGGTAAGACAGCTACAGCTCTAGATACTATTTTTATTATTGATAGAGTCAATCATAGAAACTGTCTTCAGATCTTCAGCCTGGATAATATTTTGTCCCTGAAGACAACCAGCTCTCCCAATTGGAGACATCGCTGGACAATTGCAGGTGCCTTCAGGAAAAGCAAGCAAGTTGTTACCTACAGGGAGAGCAGAGCAGAAGGGTTCTCTCAGCAGGGAGTCAGACCAGAATGAAGAGAAGGGGAGACAACTGAGCATGCCTGGTTCCTGCCCCGGACCCCTCCTCCGGTCATCCCTCCTCCGGTCAGGAGGGGCAATAAGAGACGGGGAGAGAATCTGGGCACCGGGTGAATAAAAAATCTCACGGTATAAAATAACCGAAGCCAAGGTCTAAGAACTTCTCCAAATATCATCCCCATCATCATCATTATATTTATTAATAGTCAATGTCTTAAATAGATGTCATGTTTTTCAGAGATTTGAAAGTTTCGAGCTCGAACAGTTTTGGCAAGTTGCCAAATCTAGACATTTGTCAATTTCATGTAAATTTTTAAGTTTATTTGCATAAAGGTGTTTACATTTCCTCTCCTCTTTTTAATGTCTTTAAGATTTTTGTAGGGCTGGGTTACAAGGTTAAGAGAGTGTTCATTTTTTTATCTTACATGTGTCTGTGTCATTTAGGTGTTATAAAGTAAGCAAGAATTACTTTGGAAAGAAAAAATCAAGGCGGGTATATTTTTTTAACACACAGATTTTCAGACTTGAGTCGCGGATACTTTGTGCCACTGTCCTCTTCTGCCATCAGCCCGTCAAGCCCTTTCTATGAGTGTCACAGGCATATCTTGAGCGTTCGATAAATGCCGGACACTGAAAGGAATCCGTTCCGTAGGCTGTTCTGGGGACTGCTCACAACCACTGCACGACTCAGGGCCTGTGTTAACCTCACGTGAGAAACAAGAAGCACAGAGAAGGGAAATTTCCCCCGAATCACACGGTGCTCAACAGCAGGACAGGAGCAGCGCCCCGAGCTGACTCAGGCCTGTGCTGCTGAAATTGGAATATGCACTCAATCTGACACCCCAAAACAAGAACAAAAACAAATAAAACAAAACAAACAAAAAAAAACCCTTGTATTTTCTCCTTTTTAAGTGAATAAAATCAAAGACGACATAGAGTGTCTTGAGCCAGGCAAGAGAAGGGGCAGCCACTGCATATACAAAAACAAACCAGATACATTCCCTGACTTGGAGGAGTTTTCGGTCTACGGAGGAAGACGGGCATTTAGATACCATCTGACAAAGGCTTTGAGAGAGGTAGTCACAGAGCATGTGGGGAACACATGTCAAGTGCATTTGACTCAATTAAGGGGTGGGATAGTGTTGTCAGGAAAGATTTCCAGGAAGAGCAAATATCTAAGGCCGAGACCTGAACAGACGCAGGAGTTCAGGCCAAATCACTCAGCCAGGCGCGCGAGGACACCGCGGGAAGCAGGTCGGGAAGGACAGCCCAGGGCCACTGGCAGGGGAAGGCGTTTAGACTTATTACAACAGCATTCTCGTCAACGTTGCCTCTCTGTATGGCGTGCTTTTCAGTTCCAGGAATCTGGCTCACGTATTTCTTTATAAATAAATACTAATAAAAAGATTAAGTGGGCCGAGGAAAGGCCGTCAGCTTCGCCCGAGGGGAAGAGCCACAGGGGAGGCCGGGAGAGCCGTGAAGGGTGGCGACTCAGCAGCCTTCCCACCCGCAGCTCAGCTGCTGGGTCTCAGCCCAGGAAGCAGATCGATCATCTCCCCTCGGGGCCCCTCTTTCTTTATTTTTTAAAATTTATCATTACTTTTTATTTCTTTAATTAAAAAATATTTTCAATTCCAGTTTACATTCACTCTTTTACTTTGTATTCGTTTCGGGCGTGCGGCACGGTGGTGAGACAACTGTGTGCGTCACTCAGCGTCCTCCCCGGTCGGTCCAGCCTGCAGCTGGCCCCTGCGGAGTCACTGCCACGCGATGCACTCCCCGCCCTGGGCCGTACTTCACACCCCGTGACGGCTCTGGAACCACCGGCCTGTACCGCCCCATCCCTTCACCTTTCCCATCCGGGCCCCCAGCTCCCCCTCCCCTCTGGCAACCGTCAGCCTGCTCTCTGTGCCTGTGAGTCTGTTTCTCGTTTGTTTGTCCCTTCCTATTGTTCTTTAGAGTCCACGTATAAGTGAAATTGTATGGTGTTTGTCTTTCTCTGACTGCCTTCTTTCAGTGAGCCAATAGCCTTTCTGTCCATGTTGCAAAAAGTCAGATTTTGTTCTTTTTTATGGCTGAGTAGTGTTCTAGTAGAGACACGTACCACACAGCCTTTTTATCCACTTCCCTACTGATGGGCGGGTGCCCGTCTGTAGATGAAGAAACTATTCGAGGCCAACTTCTTAATTGGAGCCTCAGGGACTAGAGCCCAGGAATCTGCATTTATAAAAATCCCAACCATCAACCCCAAACACACCCTTCCTCCTGCCCACTCCCTCCCATGAGGTAGTTTATGCACAGTGGGATCCCAGAACATTGCTAATAACCTCCTCCCGCAATGTGATTAGTCACATTTTCCCAGTTAAGTCGTGCTTTTCTGAGAGGCAAAACCAAAACACATTTTATTGAAAAGCATGAGACATTCAGCCCATGGTGTCTAGGTGAAATCAAATAAGCAATAAATGTATAAAAGTGCCAATAATAACTTTGACGTGAGGATAATTATGAAGTTTGAATTTCTAATAGTTTCAGTCTGAAAACTCGTAGTCATAAAACAGAGAATTTAAAAAGCAATTTCATGCTAATGAATTACTCAGTGCCATGTAAATATATTTGTAGAACGGACTATTTTAAAGGCCTAATCCTGATATCCCGGCATATGCTTTTGGGACGAACGTTAAACTTAGGAGTTAATGATAATCACCAGAAGCAATGTGACGCTAACTTTGAACATCTGCCTTCGCATGGAAGATGGCGAAGGTCAGCCTGTGCGGCACGTGGTTGTTATTACTCCAAACTCATGTCCCAGGCTGCAAATCAGAGTGCAGAAAAATACAGACCTTTAATACATAGACAACAGTTTTGTTGTGTAAGTAGGAAAGTAGTTCCAGCAACACTAAAATGGTCTCCACTTGGCATTTACTGAATTTGTATTGAAATGTTCCGATGGTTCGAGCTTAGTGCATATAGTAATCATAATTAATTACCGCATCATTTATGACCCCGTGTGTGCCCCCGCTGTGCCAGAGCTTTCTACACATCCTTCCTGCTCCTCACAACCACCCTCCAGAGGGACTCTCGTTCTAACCTCTCCAGCTGAAGAAACACACAACTAGTTAGTACAACACGTTTCTGAACCCAGGACTGTCTGACCTCAGAGTTCAGGCTCCTGTTCCTTTAGACTGTGAATTAAACTACCGTTGCCTGTTTTTATCCCTGCTCAACTCCCGGAGCCTTGAACAAAATGTGGTACGGAGTAGATGTTCAGTAAACGAGAGACGGTAGCAGGCTGCCCAGACCGGCAACTTTGTCCTTCTCAGTTTCCCCGAAGGAAATTCTTAACCCTGCACTGTGACAGCACCCTAATCCAAACCAGAGTGATGTTAATCATGATGGGAGGAAAGGCTAATAATAAAAATACTCAATTAATCCAAAGAAGGCAAGAACAGAGTACAAACAAGCAAACCTAGACCAGGTGGAGCATTTAGAAAATGGGCCCTGGCTGGTGGGGCTCAGTGGATTGAGTGCTGGCCTGCAAACCAAAGTGTCACCAGTTCGATTCCCATTCAGGGCATATGCCTGGGTTGCGGGCCAGGTCCCCAATTGGGGGTGTGCAAGAGGCAATCACACATTGATGTTTCTCTCCCTCTAAAAATAAATAAATAAAATATTTCCAAAAATACTTAATATCTTTAAAAAATAAAGGAAAACGGACTACTCCAATTAAAAGAACTTTATTTACTTTTTTAAAAAAAATCCTCACTTGAAGATATATTTTTATTGATTAAAGAGAGAGAAAGAACAGTGGGGAAAGAGAGGGAGAGAGAGAGACATGGATCGGTTGCTTCCCTTGTGTACCCTGACCAGGGATCAAACCCACAACCTAGGCGCTCATAGGTAGGATCTAAGGAACAAAAGAAATTGACAAACAAAACCAGAAGCCTGGATACATGAAACAGACTGACAGATCTCAGAAGAGAGGGGGTGAGGGACTTGAAGAGATTAGCCCAGGAACGTGTATGCGTATATGCAAAGCCCATGGGCACAGACAACATGATTGAGGCCAGTAGGGGCTGGGGGCTGGGCGGAGGGGCAAAGAGGGGAAAGTGGGGGACTTGTGCGGTAGTGTTAACAATAAACAAATAAACACATAAAGGAAATTTATTAACTGGATTTTAAATGATCTCCAGATTGTTTACTCAATTCTTCTAATTCTTCCTTTTTTTTTATACCTGTTTTATAGGTAAAAAGTGGAGGCTTCAGAGAGTGAGGAAACTCTCCGCAATGACGCAGCCGACGTGGGGCAGAGCGAGACCCGAGGCCCGGTTGCCCGGCCCCAGGATCCTCACTGTGGCCTTTTCACGTGGACGCAGCGTGGCAAATCCACATAGTAGTGGGTTGGTCAAAATGTCATTTTGTTTTTTTCCGTAAGATTAAGGGCACAGTTTTTTTCATTTTCACCAATAACTTTATTGACCTGGATATTTTGACCATGGCAGCTGTCTCCTGCTATTGACTGCTAGTGTAGAGGCCAGGGGTGCTGCTCAACATCTTCCAGTGCCTAAGACACCCCACAGCAAAGAATTATTTGACCAAAATGTCAATAGGACCAAGGAACTTCACAGACCACTTTTGACCCATTTGATCAGTCACAGCACCTTCTCCATGCACGGCACCTATCTTTTTTTGCATTTCAGTTCCATTTTTACTTTTCTTGAAAAAATAAAGCATAATACCCTCATACGCTGAAAATGCTGCCTATTTTCTTCCATCTTCAATGTCAAAATGGCCGCACAAAAATTCACCAGTTTTGATAAGTTTTTTAAAAAAATGCATGCTGATATGACGGCTGGCCCAATACAATCGAACAAAATTATTTCTAATGAAGTTAAAGACAACTAAGCACAGCTAGAGCCATCGAAAAAACATTATGGACGTTTTGGGCAATCCAGTGCTAGGGCTGGAGCCCGGTTGCAGCTGGGAATGGTGAATGGTCAAGTTCAGTCCCACCCTGTTGAAGGGTAGAAGCTCTTTGGGAACAAATAGGATTTCTGGGCAGTATTTAGTGTAACAACTGATATTAGAAGCCATGCGTGTGTAGTAGAATCAATACACAAACATGTGTCATTGTTTGCAGCAGTATCTGGCAGTCCTGGGTAATAGTAGAGAGGTGGATAGTTGGCTCATTCTGGGCTTGCGGTTTCCTGGGAAGTGGCAAAGGTCAAGATGAACAAGGCAGAACAGGGTCCGAAGAGTGAGGCTGGAAAGTCAGGGGTGGGTGTGTCTGAAGAGAGCAAGCGCCGGGTAAGGGGACTGGAAGTCTGTGTGAGGCCGAAGAACAGGTATCCTCGGAGGAATAGAAATACCTAGAAGGATTTGAGCCTGCCATCAGGGAGAGTGGGGTGGGTGTCCAGAAACATCTCGCAAGGCATCCTAGAGATAACTTAGGCACAAAGGTAAAGTCAGTTACAAAGATTTATATTCTTCCATTAAATTTTGGGGAGAAAGGTGCAGTCTTCAGGCTACAACTCTCTTCTGGCCCTTCCCTGAACTGCCACCTTCACAAGCCTACAAAGCTCTGCTCAAAGACCATTAAACAATTCTAAGTTCCTCCAGGTAACAGATTTCTCTAAATCACTCTATTTTTTTCCCCTCTCAAACAGGGGGGAGAAAATAGTTAAAATTAGCTACCGTTTTATAACGCATTTGCTGAAACTAATTAGTAATTATTTTTTAACATAAGCAGTTGGTATAAGAGTGGTAATAACACATTTGCAATATAAACTTAGCATCATTAATGAGATTGTCATTTCTGGGTGGAAGCAAGACTCTCAGAAGCTGTCCCTTCGCTGCTTGTGCAATTCTGGGATGGAAGGGCGGTAGTGAGAAATCGCCTAAGAAATTAGCTCTGCAATCATAATGTGTGCAATGGTGTGTATTTGAAGAGCAGTAATACGTACAGCTTTTTGAGACTTCCCATTTAACAAATTAACAATTCTTATCCCGATAGCTAAAGTTTGAGTATTTTAAATAGCTATCTATATGTACAATATATGTAAATATAAACTATATACAAATATATACACTATATCAATACAATAAAGTGTTGACATAGAAAGACACTCTGATTCTCTGATAAATAAATGTATCTTTCTGCACCAATTCTTAAGCAGCCTAATATTAGTCTTTTTCCCTTCTGAATTCCCATATGTGGGTTCAGAGTAAGTCTTTCTTCTCACCTCTTATTTAATCAACATTGGCACCAAATTCCCCTCTGTCAGCTTGATATTCAGCTCGAGTCTGACCTACTTCTCCCCAGGCAGGGAGCTTACTCCCCACAGCCAGTCAAAAGGAGCTAGAAGGAAAGAGACAGATGCGGGGAGAGAGGAGAGATGCCAAGCCTTTCCTCAGCTGGGAGGCATTAGAATACGAGCCCAATACATTTAGGTGCTTTGCTAACATCTCATGGATTGTTTGAAGAGTTTCCTTACTTCAGACTGTGATGGACTTTAACTTTGTCCTGCTTGTTTCTTCCCCAGCTACGCAGAACCACCTTTCCTGGGGGAGTGGGGTCGAGAAGCGTGCGTTTCCCACCATCCCAAGTCAGCGGTTTCTGAGCCTTGCCTGTCTGTTCCCCCCGCCCCAATGCCCTTCCAAGCGCTCACATGTCTGGCGAGACTTGTGAGCCTGATGGCTGGTGTCTGCCGAGTCCACCCTTTGGGTGTGTTGTTTGTGGAGCTAACTGGGCCATGCTCTTGTGTGGTCCGAAGCAGGCCACCAGAGCTGTTAGTTCTGGGGCCTCGTGGGAGGGGTTTCTGGTGCAGCGCAGGCGAGCCCGTAGGAGCAGCGAAGTGATCGGCAGTCAGCAGCTGCCTGTGCTGGGCTGAGAGGCACCTGGGAAAGCCATGCTGTGCATCGAGGCCGGCTACCACCAGGGTCGGGCTTGGGGCCACTGAGCAAGTGGTGGGGCATGCCCAGGCCAGACGATGCTTGTCTGGCCTTTGTGCGCCTCTGAGAGATTTCGGGCAAGTCCACAGTGTGGGCTGAGGCGGGCAGCTTGTGAACAGCGGCCATGGACCGGGGCTCAGGCTGGGGAGTGGGTTGGGTGGGGCGAGGCCTCAGGGAATCACCAGGGCCAGGTGAGAGGGGTGTTGGCCAGGTTGATAGGGACTCAGACTTGCACCTGCCAGTCCTGTGGGGGAGGCATCAACAAAGGAACAATGCACCTGCCCAGGGCACTTTAGTCCTGAGAGAGCTGCCCTTCCAACCTTGCCCTGAAGCCAGACAACTCAGTTTGTCCCTGTATGTCCCTGGCCCTTTTTGAACTGCTCTACCTTCCCAGGAGCTTAGGGGCGAGTCTGAGGGTCTGGGCACGGCCCCCCCGGGGGGAATGCCTGGCCCTCTAGCAGCACCCCTGCCACCCGGACGGAGTCCCTGCTCATTTTCACAGCCAGCCACTGTGGGGACTTCTCTTCCTGGCACTGGTAGTCCAGGCTTGGAGGCCGAGGGTTGACCTCGGACCCTCGCTCCTCATTGCGAACTTCCAGAGCAGAAATGCCTCTCCCTATTACTGCCACATATGGGGGTGGGACCAGCTCATGTCAAGTCTCCGCCCCTCCTGCCAGTCTCGATGTGTCTTCTCCTTTATCACCTTAGTTACAGGACTTGTGTTCGGCTAGACTGCAGGCAGTTCCCAAGGGCGGCTGTCACGGGAGAAGCAAGCCCAGCATTTCCCGGCACTGCCATGTTGGCTGGAAGTTTCTGATTCCGATCATTTTCAGACTAACTTCAGGACAGCTACCTGCCACGCCAGTGTAAGGGGTCATCTCCCTTGCCTTTGCACTCAGAGTTTCAGCTGTTAGTGTGTTCATAGCCGAAAGGCTCAGAAAGGATGAGATGGAGGATGGCCCTCGCCCTTCTGAGCTATAGAGAATCGTTAACGCTTTGCCCCTGCTACCTCCTTGTTGAGGGCCCCTCGCTGATCACATACCAGCAGATGCTGGGTAGACCAGTTCTCCCTGTCCCACAGAGGACGGTATCCTTTGCTTACCAGGCTCCTCACTAGTCTTTCTACCCGTGCCTATCACTGCACTTAGAACCCACCATTGCACTGTTGTTTGCACGTCTGTCTTCTTGCGTCTTATCTTTGTATGTCTAGTACCTAACATAGCACCGAGCATGTTTCATGTGGAACACACGAGATTTCTGTTTTTACAGATTAGAAACTCAAATGTTGGTGTTTTCATGTGGTTTAACGTAGAATGGGTTCTTGGTACTATCTTGTGATAAAGGAATGAATGGCCAAGTATTAGTTGACAAGTTTCTTAAATGACACCATGATTTTCACAAACACTGATTTCTTTTATTTATGTTAATTTCTCTGTCATTTTCCAGAGTTATATTAAAAATCCGATTTATATCTCTGATTTATGTTTTTATAGTAGAATGATTAAGACAGCATTCATAATACTGTTCCCAGGAAAACAGAAGATCTGAGTTGTCTAAGACAATCACACACACACACATTTACATGTGTGCTCACATACACATTTATTCCATTCTAAGTCCTCAGCTTGTGTGTACCCATCACTGTTTCTCCTCCCCAAAACACTTTGAAATACCGCAAGAAGTTCCGATTTACTCAATGCATCATAATCAATCACTATATTATCTGGAAGCCAAATAATTTTTTTTTGTTCCCCAGCCCCACTTCCTGACCCAGACATCTATTCTTCTAAAAATGATTACTGTGGTTAGAGAATTGGTTCCAAATGTGAGGAACAACCGTAGAGCAGGTAGATCACGTGAACAGGAACAGGGGGCTGTGGGGGAAACAACAGAGAGCAGGTTGGCAAAGTGTTCTGTACAAAGGAAACTGCCACTCGATCCCAGTGGCATGTACCGTGCCGGTCTATGAAGTCCAAGTGGCCAGGTTTTAGGACTATTGAAGAGAAGCTAGAAGTTTGGGTATTTGCGGAAATGTTATGGTTTTTGAAGCGCTGCATGTGTCATATGAATACGGCAGCCTGCTCCACGTGACCCCCAGTCAGTCACCAGTCGCAGTGCCACACAAAGCCAGAATCCACGACCCCATCTGAAGACAAGGTGCTGGGAAACCGAAAGGGAGTTGCGCGGTCGGAATGTTCAAAGGACACTCTAATCTTAAATACTTTCACTTATCCTGTCTACAAATATTCTGACACATGTTAGAACGCATTCCAACACTTAATTTGGAAAGTACCGCTTTCAAATCTTTGGTTCGCATTTTGGATCCCTTAGAAGTTAGTAGTCCCACAAGGCTGGGAAGGAGAGAAGTAATAGGCCCGAATATTAAAGGGTGAGAAAAAGGTTGAGCTAGACAGTCTGTTTGTCTTAGGGAATAAGGAATGTTAAAAATTGCCTCCATGTCTTTGAGCTCTGTTCTCGCGCGGTCCTTTGCTGTCCCTACCTCCTATCTCTTACCATTTCCACGCTTCGGCTCTGTTAAGAAATTGACTTTGAGTCACCCTCAGAGGTCTCATCTCTGAGGAGGAGACCCCATCCATGAGACGCTAACTACTCCTTTCTAAAAGTTTTCATCCCATGTCGGCAACACCTGCCTCGCAGCCTGAAATTCTTCCAACCCACTAACCAACAGATGGCATTACCAACTTTGCTGAGACAGACACGGGCCCCTTTTCGGCAAGAAAACACGCAGTTCAACTCTGGTGTTAGAAGCACAGTGAACTGAGCAAGCAACAAAGTGGGTGGTAGGGAGAGAGATGAGCCTGGGGAAAGGGTGACCCCTCTTCGTCCCCACCCCCACCCCCATTAAGGAGCCTCGGGCATTTGTCCACCGCATTTCCACGTGAGAGTGGAAACAGCCCCAGATAACACGCAGCCTTGGAACAGGAAATGGGAGGGTCATCAGTTTGGGCTGGAGCTTACGCAGAGTAATAATGTCACTCTCTGCCTTTGCTCGTGTCTAACCTAGGTGTATTAACCAGCCTGTGGAAAGGTAACAGGGCACTGCCGTCTTCAGACACAGCCTGCTCCGGAGTGGCAGGAACAACAGCAAAAAATTCCCTGTCTACCTACCCAAGTCAGATACTTATACTGACTGCAAAACACCAGGCACGAAGCACTGGTAGCCTTTTAGGGGGTTCTTCGCCGTGCCCTGCCTTTTTCAGAATTAAGCTAATTTGCTCCCATTTCCACTGGCCTGAGCCTGGGGAGCAGGGGAAGGGGAGGAAAGAGAATGAATTGTCAGCATTATTGGGAAGATCCATGATTAGTCACGCTCCCTGCAGGCCAGGTTCTTGCCACACAGCACACGGCTCGCTAGTAGAGCAGAGAGCGGGCGGGCCTCCTGCAGCTGAAGCTCTGCTCTGGGCACGGCAGGCCCCTGGGGACCCACAAAGCGCTGTGCTCTCCCACACCCTGCGGGGAGAAAGGCCCGTTGGGCAGGCCTGGGTGCCGTTGGCTCCCCAGATGCTAAGTGAATCGATTCGTTCTATGCTCTGTTTTGCTTAAAATGCAATTATTCAGGAGCTCAGCTGGTGCGGAAATCAAGGCGACATCTCCTCATGTTCCACTGAGACGGTTACCCGACCCGGGCCGCCGTCTCCTGCCTGGGCTCCCTCAGGAGGGCCCGAGGGCCGGCACGGCTGCGGCTGGGCAGCCTCACTCCTCCCGCGCCCGGCTCCAGCTGGGCGCCCTGCCCTTCCTGGAATGCGAGATGCAGCTTTTCCTTGTCTGAGTAATACCAGCAATTACGACTTCAGTTTACAGTGCTGGCTTGGGGAGGGCTTAGGGCGTTGGAGACGAATCCAACTCCTTGGCAGGAGACAGGGTAGGCTGTAGGGGTCGCTTGAATTCCCATAGCAATGGGGAAACTGAGGCTGAGAGGCAAAGGCACGTGCTCGAAAGTATAAAGCAAGGAGGAGGAGGCCGGTCCCTACTCTTCTGTTCACGTTCCCTCCAGGTGTCTGACTACCGTCCTATATGAGAGGATGCTGTGTCTAGTTAGGACAGCAAACCATCGTCTCTGGGCATCGCGCCTGGCCAAGCACCAGGTGCACGCCTGTGTGTTCCGGGGAGGGCGCGGGTCCGCCCTGCCCCCCCCTACCCCCGCCGTCATCCTCACCTGCGCCTTTCCTGCCGCTCTCGGCAGTGGGGCGGCGTGTTGGCAGGTTCCTGGCCTGCAGCCTGTGCTCCTCACGCAGGCCCTGTCACTCTAATAACCATGTTTTCTCTTGCGGTAAAGAGTAATTGAATTAAATGGGGCAGCATTTGATCCTGACCGCACTGAACGCCCGCTCCAGTGAAGGCCTCTGAGGGGTCGCAGGCAGGAATGAGCGGAGCAGCCAGACAGATGTCCTCGCTTCCCAGGCCTGGCTGTCCGGTTCCTGCTTCCTTGCACGCCACAGGCCTGCCCCCTCTATGGGGAGCCCCCCAAAGGACCGGGGGGCTCAGGGGGCTGGGGCGTGAACCAGGCCTGTCCATGCGCATGTGGGGAACACAGGAGAACAAGGTTTGACTGATGTCACAACATACGGACACGCAGATGTTTAAATGGGAACAGATGGAAGCACAGGCCACCAGTGGCATCTAAAAAGATGGGCTATGGAAATACTCTGTGTGTGTATGAACGCACACACACGCCCGTATGCGCACACTTGTTGGAAGAGGGCTGGCTAGTGGGAACTGAGTTTTGCTCTGGTAGTATCTCCGACAGTCCACGGTTTACTTGTCTCTGGCAAACAAATAGTCGCAGTAGCCTTTATCAGGAATAAATTATGTGGGTATTTTTCTTATCTAAAAGTAAATAAAAACACAGATGACTGCCTTTGAATGTCTAACGAGCTCTATTTTCCCTTCTTTCTGCCAATAAAATTAAATATAGACATCGACATCTAAATTTATCAGCAGGATGCACAAAGGAGGGGCAAAGAGGAAGAAGTCTCTAGAGGCTATGCCTTTAAAAACACCTCTTTCTCTGTCACGCCGCCCCTTGTCTTCACTGTCCACTTGGTCCTGGCCTCACGGCTCCTCTGCAGACCCCAAGCTCAGTGACCTTGGCAGACATTCACCCCTCCTCTCTCACCCACCTCGTCATACTCTCTCAAGGCAAACATGAAAATGAAACGACGCTCACACGCTGAGGGCACTTGGAAATTCAGCTCCACTCATAAACGTTGGCCAGATTGACTTTCCCCTCTGGGGCATGACCTCTGTTGCCCCGCTGGGGAGGGCCCCCATGGCGCTTGGCCCTTGGTGACCCAGGCAATCGAGTTGCTAGACTGGGAGGAGCACTTCATTTTGACGAGTCACCCCAGGACCTGCCGGGAGGGAGGTCAAGTCCTGGGCTTTTGATGACCATAAGCAGCAGCCAGATGCAAGGACGCGGGAGGTAAACAGTGTGTTCCTACGAAGCCCAGAGGAGGCGGTTCTGCGCTGTGTCTGTTCCCGTCATTTCGCTCCAGGACGGGGTGGTGGGAAGATGTGCCCCTTCACCGATAGCCAAGGTTCACTTTGAGTGTGAGGATAAGGATCTATGGGCTGAGTAAGAAAGAAAGTGCCAAACACTCAATAATTTTTAAATTATGGGTTATGACACATTCATGAATCCAGGATGGGGAAAGTTTCCACTGGGCCATATGATTCAGCCCAGTAAAGCGCGTCAGTGCCTTCCATGTGTGGCAGCTTGGGTCCCAACCCACAAATCCTCTAGTGTTCAACCAACCCCCTCCCAGTAAGAGCGCCTCCTGAGAGAGGATGAATCACTAGTACAGACTCCACACTTGAAACCATAAACCCTTAAGGCTTGTTCCTAATCATGGGAACAGTGCTAACGAGCTCCGATTGACAGGCTGTCCAAGAGAATGAAACACAGGTCAAATGTAGCACCAAGGAATTCTCACCGTGCAAAGCGCAATCAAACCTCCTGAGCTGACCGTGGAATTCAGCGCCGTCTCCGGGCTTCCCTGCGTCCCTCGCCTGCTTCCTCCCTGCCTGGTCCCTATTCATGACGAGGTTCTGTAGGTGGCTGGCTGTGACAATTTTTCGTTTCTCACTTGTATATGCTCCCCCGCAAGGGTTTGGTAAGAGCTGTTGAGGGCTTCAGTGACCCTCTGCACACTCTGGCAATGTCTAAATTCAGGTGTTTGGTCAACACACTCCCCTAAACTGCAGCTCACTCAGTAACCGTCAGGAGGGAACGGTCCATGGCGTGGCAGGGCCTGGGCAGGGCGCTGGACGCCGGGAAACAGATAAAACTCAGTGTCAGCTGTCGAGGCTCACATTGAACTTTATATCCAGCGCCTTACTGAATTTTTTGCTCAAACTTATAGTAACAGTAACAGCATTAATGATATTTTAAAAACTCTGCTACCGTTTCTTGTGAGCTTGCCAACCAATTTCATGCCAGTGGCCCAACACACCATGTTCCTGGGCCCAGCAGAGCACTCGGGCCCCGCTTGCTCCCTCCCAGGCCAGACGGGGCTCAGGTGCGTTGCCTCAGCACACCCTCTTTTCCCAGCCTGGCAGCCAGGCCGCTACAGGGGGATGTGGGCAAGGCCACGCCCTGATAACATGTGATAGACCATTCTAGCCTTGACCCTAAGGTCCTGGTGGTTCTCCTCTTTTATATTTATGATAAGAAATGCAAGATGTTAGCAGATAATCATTTAAATCCAAAGTAAAAATGTCTTACCACTTTTAAACTTCCAGATCAGTTGAGTATCCCAGGATTATAAGTTGAGATTCTTTGAAAAAAGCTATCTTTTGCAACTAGTTCTCTGAGTAAATCATTTTTTCCAATATTATATAATTAGATCAAATTGTATAAAATGGAAGTTGAACTTTCCGCAACAACCCCCAATTTTTTTTATTTATTAATACCTCTTTGTTATTCTCACTGATTAATTCTGTAACTGTTATAAATTTAAACTTACAAAATAAATGTTTGCTAAAAAAAATGATGCTTTTATTTGTTTTATATGCTAAGGTTCTCCATGAGATTTTGATGAAAGCAAAAACCAAAAATAAAAAAAACCTCATGCTCAAGAAGTTTGAAAACCACGGAACACACGTAAGGATTCAGCTCTGATATGAGCCCCCTCCTGGGTGGGCCCTGCCGACATCCCCCCCCGCCACATCCTCCTACGCCCCTGGCACAGGCCCTGCACCCCAGCGTGCAAAGTCACCTGCTCCTCCTCCATCGGAACCTGTCCTTACACATGCTGCGTGCTTCCCTGAAATGTGCCTCCCCGTTCACTGAATGTCCCCTCTGGGAAACCATCCTGACATCTACAGACCAAGACAGGCTGCGTGTCCCCACATCTGTGTTCTCGCAGAAGGCCTCCCCAGCACCTCCTTCATCACTGTAGGGTTGTTTTTTGTCACATGCATGCGTTCCTGGTTGGGAAGAGCTGTAGCTTATTTACAGTTATTTACTGAGTGGCTACCCACGGCTGGCTCATCATATATACTTAATAAATTTGCGTTGAATGAACAGATAAGCAATTTAGATAAGGGTTAGGTAAGAACCCAGATTTAGCCCTTAAAAACTCGCCCTTTCAAATTTCTGAAATGTCCGTGCTTGATGTGTCATGCCTACTGAGCACCGTCAGATACGGCTCCCGCTGTCCACGTGAACCGCCTCAATTAATCCTGCACGCCAGCCTCCTGCGACAGGTGTTACAATTCTCAGGGTCATTTTTCAGATGAGGAAACTAAGGCGCAACGAGGCAATGTAACATGACCTCATTGCCGCAGCCAGGGTGAAAGGAAAGCTCAACGCAGGTGCTGCGTCCCCTCCCCAGGATGTCCCAGCTGCTGATGCGGAGACGGCTGCGTGCAATCGAACTTCCTGAGGACACAACGTCAGGATGATGGTCCTCAAAACCAGATGCCCGTGGGCACTGGGGAGGCCACTTTCCTCTGCACTTGAGGCCCTCAGAGCGTGGTAAGTTTTAAGTTCCAATTCTGTGTTGTCCCTTGCTTTGCCAGGACCACCAAGGCCTCCTCAGGTTGCCTGTCTTTAGAAAGTGCAGGGAGAGAAGCGGAAGAGACATGAGCTTTGGGACAGTAGGATCCCAAATGTAAAGCCACCTGCTGGCTCGCCAACTTTCTTTGAACCTCTTTTATCGCCTTTAAAATAAGTCAGTAACATCAGCGTAACATTGGTTGATGTGGGTTTTTGTTAGAACAACATACATACGTATAAAATACCTAGCATCGCTTTCCGTCTTTCCATTCTAATCACTTGATTCTAACTTAGGGTTTGAAAACAAAGGCTGTTCGACTCGTGCCGAAGATAAACGTCAAACTCCTGACGCGGCGGTCTCCAAAGATTTAGGACGCGTCTTGTCCTGGCTCTCGCTCTGGCAGCACCGGGATCTTGGCTTTCTTCCTGTTTCTTGTCTGTCTTCCAGATAGATGAGGTTGGCTTTGGGATAAGTGAGGGATCTGGGCAGTCATGGGTCACATGGCTCACCACTTGGTGGCAGCAGAACATACTTCCTTTGTCCCCTCTCTTATGTAAGTGGGTGAAAAGGAGGCATTCTACTACCTACGGGCCACTCCTTTTCTGTCTCCTTCCGGCATTGCTTTTGATGTCAGTTATCGCTTACACTTTCAGGGACGAGAAAACAGGGCTGGTGTGTGTGTTTCTATGCCCTCATTTAGGATGACACGGAGCTTTGCCAAAGCACAACAGAACACATGTTATTAGACCATTTTCACTGGGAGGTTTTTCTTACACAAAATTATCTACAATTAAAAACGTAGAGAAATTTTCTCAGTGTGGCACAGCTTTTAAAAGACAGGGACAAAACCTCTATCGAAAAAGCAATTTACGATGCCAGTAATTTTCTACCTCAGTCCCGCCATTGGGAAGCGTGGCAGCTTGAAAGGAGCTCGGCTCTGGTCTGGCCACTTAGCCCGCAGTTGCGTCTGTGTAATGGCCTGTTTTAACTTCAGCCCGTGGCCGTGGGGGTCATTATGCCACATGCTCGGAAGAGTGATTTGCTATGGAATCAAAGGAGCAATTGGGCTCAAAATGAACAACATTTGCTACATCTGTGAGGGAAAGAGGCATGATGGAGGCGAGGGGGGCGGTCCAGAGAGCACTGTTTAAGGTGGGAGAGTGCTGTGCATCAAAGTTTGGAAGGACAATATCATAAACAATGAGACGATAATGCATGTAGTGAATGAGATCATTTTCCGGATACCCCCTTTGCTTCTGTAATATTTTTCTAGCATAACACATGGCTACACGGTCCCAAATGAAGAGCTCTTTACAGCGCCTATATGTTTACATTCCAAATGAAGACTCTTATCTCATTCATAAAATCTTGGAAAAAGAACCACAGGCTCCATGGCTGTAGATGCGATCTGAAAGTTCCACCTTGTCCCATTCTTCTGTCTTCAGGGAGGTTCAAAAGGAAACTTCCCCAAGAACACCAAAATCGGCACTGGAAATACCTTAAAATATCCTTTCTGAGGCCAAAGACCAAGATCCCTATGTGTGAAGGGTCAAATAGTTTGTCAAGGAAGGAACATGTGATCCGCAGTTGGGAGACCCTGTGGAAGTCTGGGCTCTGGGGTTGGCCAGCCCTGAGACTTGGACGAGTCATGTGATGTCTGTGCACTCAAATCCAAAGACCATAATCTGTTACTACATCACAGGCTTGTTCCAATGGACAGGGAGCACAGTGGATATGAAAGCGTTTTGTAAACTGTCAAGTGCTCCTTCTTGGTAGCTGTGCTCACTCAGGGGGTCCAGTCCCACGGGGCAACATGCGCCCCTGGGCTCAGCGTTCCAGGGGGAGGCGCCATCTGAGGCCAAAGGAGGACGCGAGGCCCGTGTACAACCCACAACTTCCTGCCCCCTTTGGGGGAAGTGAAGCTGTGCGTCTTCCATGGCTCAGCCCTGATGTAGCGCTAGAGCTGTGGGGCGAGTGACGAGAGGCCCAGATTTGGGCCACTCTCTTGCCAGAAGACTCCAGGTTATTTATGTACTTATTTGGTGACTTATTCAAAATAAATAGTGATTAGAGATATGGGCTTTTAGACTAGGCAGCCCGGATTCCAATCCTGGTTCCACCCATGATTCAAGTGGTTACTTGGGGCTGAATACAAATAGTAGCCAGTAATTATTGAGCGTTGAGGGAAGCCAGCATTGTTCCAAACGCTTCGTGTGTATCGACTTGGGTGATCTTCACAATAACCCCACGAGGTAAGCCCGGCTATGACGCCTATGCTCTGGCTGATGAAACCGAGACCAAAGCGCTTCAGGAGCACGCTCAGGAAGGGCACTCAGCTGGTGAGTGGCACTCTCTCCTACTCATCACAATTATGGCGAACTCCTCCGAAAGAAATGTGTCAATGCAGCCGGAGTGCAAGTCCTCAACCACAGCTAGTATTTACTGCTTATTCAAGACCCACCGTGATCCGGCCCCTTTGGTGGGAGCCCAAGCTCCCAGCCCTACCCGACACGCACCACAAGTAACAGCATCTGCTCTAATTATCCCATGGCTGTGCTGGAGATCCAGTCAGAAAAGCAAGGTGTACATGCGTAGGTGTGCTTCCGAAAGGGAGAAGCAACGACATTTGGACGGAAGAGTTGGGGTTAGTTTACTTTAGCGGACCCTGACACGATGGCCTCGTAAGAACAAAAGCTTAATCTGAGAGATACATCATAATGACCTTCTTGTTGGACTAAACATCATCTGGTGCTGTGGCAAATGTCTAGAACTCCGTTTGCCAAAATAACCGATTTGATTTTGTGGCTCCTAGAGTGTCACGTTGACTCCAGCACTGTTGTCATAACTGTAGGCTTGTTTATTTTTCCCCAGAGGCGGACACTTAAAGTGCTATGAAATGCCTGTTTTGTTTTCCAGGACTTGCTGGCCCTGTACCAGAATAGCAGGGAACTAATCTTTCTGAACACACTATCAACATGTATTTGCAAAACACTCTACTAAGGGCTATGTTTGTTCATGCTTCCCTCAACTGATATCTACCACTTTGGATTAATTCTGTTCTACTTTTTATATTACAAGGTTGCCGAATAAACCCAACACGGGCTCGCTCTCCTTTTTATCTCCAAGAATGTCTTATAGAAGAAAAGTGAGCCTCATACAATTTGTGAAAATATTAAAGAATACCCTGGTTCTTTTAACCCAGCAGGCAAATCACTGAGGGAACATCATAACAGGACATTAATCTGATTTTAAAGGGCATTTCTTGACCACCTACTCTGACCCAAATTCCAAAATATAATACCAGCTGTGTAATGTTGAACACGTTACTTAACTTGTTTGGACTTCAGTTTCTTTATTTGTAAAGTGGGGGGTGGGGGGAAATAAAATGACTTGTGAAGCGCTTTCTAAGTATTTCGTACTTCATTTAATCCCCTCAAAAGCACTGTGAAATAGATGTTGTTGTCTCCATTGCATCGGATGACCCTGAAGCTTAGCTTCCTGACCTAAGTTCCCACAGCTGGTAAATAGCGGGGCCAACGCTCCAAGGCACTTGATTTCCAAGGCCTGCGCTCCTTTCCCCAGACTGAAGGCCCTGGGGTTAGGAAGGATCCCCACTGGAGAATCCAAAAGCCTAAACAATTGGTGCCAGGTTGTATTATTGTCAACTCAATTGTCCTTATCCTAGTTATTTGGACACCCTGGCCCCAAAATTTCTTGGTATCTGTGTTTGCAGGTCAGCGCTCAGAGAACTTCTCATAAACAGTTTCAAAATACAAGAGCTCCGTTTCAAAGGTACGCCAAGCCAAGTTGACTTTAAAGTCAGAAAGTTCTGTGCCCTCTGCTCAGTGACCTGCTTTGTGTGCCAGAGGTCAGGCCTTCCCAGTGATCAGGGAGGCTCAGCCAGGAAGCCCTCAAAGCAGGAAGCTTGGGCACAAGGGCCCCGAAGGCCCTCAGTGGGGAGATGGCCTTGAGAGGCAGGCTTTATCGGAGTGGACTTGCCACTGGGAGTCAGGCGTGAGCCAACACACGCCCTTTTTGCCAAGAGTTGTACAACTAGGGAAAGCAACTGACATCACTGAGGATGCGTCAGACTGCGGCGGGAGCGTGCAATGGCAGGAGCGTGCAATGACACGGCAGCGCCCCTGTCCAGGTAGGGAGTGAGACTGGGGAACTTCCTTTGGAAAAGGGGGTGGAGCTTGGTGCCTTAAAATTCAGGACACTCTTATGCTCCCTTTCCCCTCCACCGGCCCCTTCTCCCTCACCTCCTCCTCTCCCTCCCCCTCCCCCTTCTCCTGCCCCTCCTGTTCCTCCATCTCCTTCTCCATTACTCAGCCTTTCCTAGAAACAGCAATCGGTCCATTTCCCTCAGTCCCTTAAACTCAGAGCCTATTCTGTCCTCTGTGTTTATAATTTTCTTATTTTACTGAAACCTCATAAGGCATGCCTCACACCAAGCCCTACCAGGTCCCACTCAAGGCGACGAGCAGACATTCCCCTACCCTCGTTTGATATACTCATTCCTGGAAACGATAGCTCCCTCAGGTCCTGTTCTGTGTGCCTGTCCCAGAACGATGCTGGTGAGGAGAGCCACTTCCTAACCGAGGAGTTCAGCGGATTGGAAGAGCGGCAAGGGATCTTTCGGAAGACGTACCCGGGAGAGATGCCTGATGAAGTCCAAAAATGACGATAGCCAAGGACAAGAGCCAGTTATCATAGTCCAGAGAGGAAAATTGTAACAGCACTTGAAACGAGAGCCCTCTCATTTGTTTCCTTAAAACACCACGAAAGGAGTCCATGTTCCAGCAGAATGGAGGAGGAAAGCAGCCAAACGGTGGTCCCTTTCCCTTCTCCCTCGCAGAGCGGCTCGGGGACCAAGGAGGCCCGTGTGGAGCCACAAGCGCAGGGGCTGCTCTGAGCCCGGCTGCCCCGAGCGCAGCCATGCACCTGAGCCACCGGTCGCGGCAGCGCCAGCCTTTCCCCAGGCACGTCCTCCCCTGGCTCTTCCGAGAGTCCGAGAGGAGGCCCCGGATTGTCCAAACGCCGGTCGCCCTGCCACGCGGGCAGCAGGTCCGCGGAGGCGAAGGGGTAGGCCTGGAGCGCAGGCATCGCTCTGCTCCCTGTGCTCGGAGACCGACCGCGGGCCGGATGGGGACGTCCCCGGGTCAGGGCCGTGTCACCTTGGTTGTGCTTGCCCTCGGTCTTCCCGGCTAACCCGATGGTAGCCCTCGGAGCCTTCCGGGCGCCTCCTTCACGGGTCCCCTCCGTGGCGGTGCATCGCGCAGCACTCCACGGAGAACTCTGTCTCCTTCCGGAACGCAGGTCAGATGCACAGAACTCAGGCCTAGTGAAGGCTTCGGCATCCCGCACGCTGGCTGCCGTTCGTGCCTAAATCCAGCCGATAATTGCTTAGTTCCCTGCCCCATGCCGTGTAGATTTAGCCCAAGATTCCTTAAATGTAAAGAGAATCCCCAGGACCCCTCAAGGCAATCCCAACGTCTCCTCCCCACCCCATTAGTAGCAGTGTTACTTCTGCCACTAGAAAGGGAGGAGAATCTAATGATTTATAACCTTGGAAAGAGAGAATCTCTCCTGATTGTAGCCAGGTACAAAGTATATTATGCTATCACTGGAGTTAGTATGTGAAAGTAGTGGAATTTCATAAAAAGAACTCAGACTAGAGAGATGGGAAAATGGGAAATCTAGATTCTAGCCTTGTAGGAACCACTCAAAAAGTAACACATTGTTAAACTTTTTTTTCTCCTCCTCATCGTGGACCCCTTTGAAGACCTAAACTCCTCAGAACCCTCATCATATACAGAGAGAATCTGGGGGGACAGACAACAGAGCTGGCCCTCGGGGTAACGATCCGCCCCGGTCTTTCCCCACCATCTCTTCTGCCATTCACACCCACAGAGTCCAGTAACCTTGCATTAGGAGGAAAAAACCTCGCAAGTTATATTTTTAACATTCAAAACCCTCATGGCCCGACACAGCCTTGGGAGAAAGAGACGCGGGCCGGGAAGCTGGATCAACCGGTAGCCGCGTCCTTGGCTTTCACTGCGCGCTAAAATTACCCGCGGCTCCGCGGGGTGTTCTGTGCAGTTCCATATGGTTCACATCCTAGCAATCTAGCAATTCATCAATCTGTTTACATACTGATGTTATACTTAGATTGATATTTAACTCGGCCCAGAATCCGTGCCGTGCGAAAAACTTACAAATGACTGCTCTGTGGTAATAGGATAGATGGTGCACTCAATAGAAACTAGTAATCATTCAGGTACAAATCGTGGCCCCTTTCTTATACACACATAGCCTCATTTTCACACACACACGGCACAGGTAGAGCTGGCTATGCCAGAGCCCCTGACCTTGACAAGCAGGCTAAATACTGAATGTTGATTTTTTAATACAGCAACAAAATTTCTGGATATAAACAGCCAAAAGAAAATATGTATGTAAAGTAAATAAGCAGCTATGAATACCTACATATTAAGTGTGCACTTAACATTCTCTTTTTCTACTTGTTTTTGTTTCACGGCATATGTCACAGTGATATTTAAAATCTGCCCACAATAAATAGCCTTTTTTTCTACTTCTATTGTTTTACAATCTTAAAGTCGGAAAGGATTTGGCAAGTGGTTTATGCTGCCTTCCAGCCCACATGGGAGAAGCTTCATTAGAACTTTTGGCCTATTGATTTTTATATCTTAGGTACCAAACATTATATTTACTCCTATTAAATTTAAATTTTTTGTGTTTGTCCATCATTCTAGTATTTTTAGATCTTTCAGGCCAGTGACCTGAAAGAACTAGAATTTTTAAAACAAAGATGTTTTCTTGTTTCTGGCCTTCTGCACCTTTTCCATTCTCTGCCATTCTCTAGGCACCTTCCTATTACCCCATCGTATTGCGTTGTCTTTCCATTCTCTTGTTGGTTTGACCCTTTCCTGCCTGAAAAGCAGTTATTATCACTATTGAAAAAACCAAAATTGACACGGGAATAGGAATATTGGTTTTGTTTGAGGCTACATGATCAGCCGTGAGGCCCAGGCGTGAGTTCGTGCCCCAGACTAAGGTCCGTTGTCCAGATCTCTTTCTTTCTCAAGCCAGAGGAAACGAGGATTATCTCCACCAACAGACGATTCTGTCATTTTGAAATAGAAAAGCAGGATTCTTTACTCACTTCTTTTCAAAGTTATTTAGTCTGACGATACACACACAAAAAGACAACAATAATAGTAACAGCAGCTAATATTTATTTTCTACTTGCTACATGCCAGGTACTGGGTTAAATAGCTTCATCCTTTCAGGGAATTCTTATAACAGGGTTATGAAGTAGCCTTATAAACCATCCCATTTTCAGATAAAAATGCACAGCTTAGAGAGAGTGTATGGCTTCCTAAATGATAACCAGAAAGCAAATGTTACAGCTGCAGTTGGAGTCTAGTCACAATTCACGAGCCCCCGGACTCCCATTCCGCCGAGTACAGAGAGGAGGCATTTAGCGCTGGTGCCGAATTTGGCATCCATTCTGTTACCCATTTTGCCCATGAAAAGTTAGCTCTTCTCACTGGTATTGTTACTGTCATCACTGTTACTAATGTTGTTAAGGTCTCAATGCTAGTTGGTGGTACTGATGACACGTGAACTTTGGATGACCAAATGCCTTCTCACGTGGATACTAATAAACCCAGCCATTGGGTAAAGCAGCCATTGATAGTATCTAACTCCTCATTATGCATGGGCTGTATTCAAATTGTGTTTGTAAGTTAGTTCAGACCTTCAAACACATTTCCCCATTGAAATAACATTTCAGATAGGTTCAGCTCACACTAATAAAAGTGAACTATCCTATGGGTATAATTGCAAGAGTAGAACGCCAGACTATCATACTTTTATAACCCTGCATTTTAGCTACACATTCTTCTTCAGTCTTTGCCGCTCCTGAAAAATTGTCCTGAGCCAATTGTGGCACTACCCACAATGAAGCGCATTCATATTGGCATCTACTCGATAGAGGTCAGACTAGTCTGGAACACAGTCGCCTCTGTGAGCTTCCCCCGCTCATCCGAGGGTGGGCACCAGGTGAGCGCACAGTAACTGTTTCCTGGGTAGATGAAAACATCCAGTGCTGAGGAGCTAGAGAACCCAGGGGCCCGAGGGTGGTCGGGTGCGATGTCGGGGAGAATTGGTGAGATCAGATCCCAGGGTTAGCTGGACATCTTACTGAGGTGGCTCTAATGCCTCCCTAACTCCTGTGTTTGTCAGGTACAAGGAGAAAGCCAGTAGAATCGGTGCTAAGCCTGGAATTCTCAGTAGAGGTTGATAGTTACCTTGGTATCCTGTGTCCAGTAGAGATTCCCATATAATTATTTCAACCAAGAAACATGGGTTTCCCCCAACGTGAGCCGAAAAGAAAGTTTATTCGACCTTAATGACCCTGAGGAGTCAGTGTGCACTCTACCCATAGGCTCTGTGTTTTTCCTTATCTATTCAAAATCAGTCGCCCATGATTTGAAAGAGAGTTCCTCAGGTACAAACGGAACCTTCTCTGGGAATTGTCAGAATCCACGGAAATGTTACTTTAACCACCTACCCACCCCTAGGCCCACTCAGTTTGTGGTTGCCACTATGTAGTTAAGCTCTTCCCCAGGGGCTCAGAAAAATAGAGTTGATTTCATTTCTATTTGACAAGATTCCTCAGTAAAAACAGTAACAGTGTCTTGTTCCAACTCGCCCATGGCCGGCCTGGGCCTGGCGGACGGATAAAGGAAACGTGCTCTCCCCCCGCCCCTGGGGCCCCCCAAGTCTCTCAGTCTCTGTCCACCCGGAATAAACTTAAACACATCTTTGGAAACCAAATGTCTAATGGTATATACCTACAAAACACTTCACAAATGTTCAGACCTTTATTTGCAATTACCAAAGCACGGAAACATCTCTATGTCTGTCATCTGGTGAAGGGACGTAGAAACTGTGGCACATCTCTGCATTGGACTACCTACATCAGCCCTGTTGATACACGTAGCAATGTGGACAAGTCTCAGGTACGTCTTGCTAAGTGACCAAAGCCAGACCCAGAAGGCTACACACTGCATGGTGACATTTGCGTAACATTCTGGCAAGGCAAAGCTATAGGGACAGAAATTCAACCAGCGGTTGCTGGGGCCTGGGGGAGGGGGAGAGACCGACCGCTAAAAGGGACAGATGCACTTGGAAAGGTGATAGAACAGTTCTACAGGTTCATCATGGTGGTGGTCACACAAGAATATGTGTTTGTCAAAACTCATAGAACCGTTCACTAATAAAAGGGAATTTTAGTATATGTACATTATACTTTACTAGACTTCACCAAAAATAATTTAAAAAAATTTTTTGTAGAAAAAGAGAGAGAGAGAGAGAAGAAAAGGAAGGAAGGAAGGAAGGAAGGAAACCAAATGGTTAAGTGAAGTTTCAGTACTCCTAACCCCTCTAAGTGTTCAGATAGATGTTTTTAAATGAGAATGATTAAAGAGACAATCCTGACAAATGGGGCCAGGATTGAGCAACACCCACCCACAGGGCAAGGTGATCGCAGTTCTGAGAGGCCGCAGAAGGCCCTTGGGGAAAGAGCATTTCAAACATGTTGACTCCTAGAGCCCGTTGATCTTTGGGGTTGGGATGGCAAAGGGATGGCTCGAATAAGAGCCAGGAATGGTGTCTGTGGGTGCATGTCCTTTAGGGCTTCTTCTCCTCAAGGGCAAAGGGCAGGTGCCTAAATGATCTATGAGCAAAAATATGATGTGATGTACACAGAGTTTCCAGTTGCTCCCACACAGCATCTCACTGAATTCTCCTAAGAAGTTTCCAAGACAGGGTTATCATCCCTGTTGTGTAAGTGAACAAGCTGAGGTTGGCGGGATGTGACTTGGGCAGACCACGGCAAGACTGTGGACAGTAGGGCTGGGCCCTGGGGCTTCTGGCGTCATGCTTGTTTGTGTGTTTATTGTTGCTGGTTTAAAATAGTACTTAACTCTTCTTCTTTGAGAGGAGTCAATCATCAAAATAAGAAGAAAGCCTGGTGGGGATTAAAAGCTTTTCTTTCACTGCAAAGGTAGAAATTAGAATCAATTTTTAAAAAGAGACAATAGCCCTGGCCTGATGACTCAGTTGATTGGAGTGTTGTCCCAAACACCAAAAGGTTGCAGGTTCGATTCCTGGTCAGGGCACGTCGGGGAGGCAACCCATCAATGTTTTTCTTTCTCTCTCTGTCTCCCTTCCTCTCTCCTAAAACCAATAAACATATCCCCGGGGAAGGATCAAAAAGATAATACAATTCAAAAAATAAATAAAAAAGACATATAAAATAAACATCAGGACTTTGTCCAGTATTGTCTTTCAGTGGCTACATGAAACCAAGCATCCGATTTACAACTGGGTAGTTCAGGATAGTATGCAGGTATTTTGACTACACTATTGAAAACACGTGGTGGTTGGATTTGTCTCCACAGGGTATGCATCTCACAGAGATCTGTTGTTCTATCAGAAATCCCTGGACTCACCCACACGAAAGAATGGGAAAGAAATCACACTCCCCCCGCCCCCTTCCTGGTAACGTGGATCCTGCTGCTACATTGCACAAGAAACACAGAGTGTGTAATGTTTGGGGTTGGTATAGGAACAGCCTTGGGAATTTTCACACCAGAGGGTCAGAATGTTAGGAAGTTTGTAACAGGGAAAATTCTCGCAGTGGCAGCTGATAAGCTAAATATCCTGACTCTCCTCTCTCCTCTCTTTCTGGCACAAATTGGGTTGTGCGTGCTTCTGTAATGTCACACAAAGCAGATGGCCCCTCGAATCGCGCCTCTGCTGAAAGGCCTTCCAAGGTTCCATAGTGTCAGTATGGGAAACTGAGGCCTGGAAACGTCAGCTCCAGGGTTAGTAAGTGTGGAGGGAAAATAGGAACAGAATGTGACAAGGGCTGTGTGCGCGCTATTACAGATCACACTGAGTCCCTTCTCAGCCAGGACGTAGGTCGGAAAGAAGGCCAAGAGTTCAGAGGTGGCTTAACTCCACCAGCTGCTTTCTGACACTGGAGATTTTTCCTTCCCTCTCTTCCTCTTTTTCCATGTCTCCACTTTTCTCATTAAATCCTAGTAGCAGGTCCACCCCTTCTGAAGGAAGTGGAGGCCATTTGAGAGGTCTCTCCTTTGTTCTTGTTTTTTCCTTTGTTCATCCAGGTTGGGGAGGAGTCAGGGAGGAGGGAGAGAGGTGTGGCGGGGTCGGGGTGCGAGGCTCTCAGAGGCAGACGGCAGAGGAGAAGCTGCAGCTGCAGCCCACGTGCCTTCGAGGACTCCTGGCACTTTAACCGCCGCCCACTTCCCTGGTACCTGCAGCCAACCTTGAGCAGTTTTCATGCATTCCACGTGGAGCAAACTCAGTTTGTGAAAATCTGGATTTTCACAGCAGAGAAATTATGGACTGATACTCGATTAGCAAAGATGTGACTTTGAAAGCATTTCTAAATACCTCTATTAAATGGCCAATTCTAAAGGCACCCTCTCTCGTGCATTTTGAATATGACTAGATTTCTAAAAATGCGATTTTCACGTAGTTATGTTGGGTACAGTGAGTCACACCCTCAACGAAGTCAAGGTTTCCTGAGGAAAACATTCTCCGTTTCTTCCATCATTTACCTTAATCCTGGGGTGAGATTAGGTCAGAGGCAGTGACCCTGAGTGTTAGGCTGAGCGACCCTGAGAGCTGAGCCAAGACCTCTGTCCCAGGGCACAAGGGTACTGTTTTGAACACTATCCCTGGCAAGGCTCACAGGGTGATGAGAAATGCTCCTCTAGGCCAGAGTCCACCTGCCTGTCCCCCAGCGCAGGAGAAGACAGCCTTCCAGCTTCTCTAGGAAAGAGGGCAGGAGGAATAGGCAGCAAGAAGGATGAGCTTCCTGATCACTTGGCTTCCCGTAGCTCTGGGTTTTATGGGACCAGTGGGAGTGAGGCGAGTGCATATAAACTATGAGTGACGTAGGGCCAACCAATTGCCTTTTCCACCTTATGTTTCAAATCCTGTCTCTCAAGTTGTGGCCGAGATAACCTCTGGGTACGCCTGTGCCCAGATTGTATGTTACAGAGGCAGAGCATTAAGAATCTCTTGATTTGGCCTCCATCCTATTTATAATATTAAAATAAATGCAGTAAGTTCTCTACAAATGATCAGCCCAGTTATGTCTGGAATTGCTAAAACTGCTTCGAGTGTAACAGTCATTCAGCTGACAAATACTACTGGGGTGCCAAGTCCAGTGTGAGGTGCCAAGGCACTCACCATGACTCTATCCTGGTTCCTGACCTCGAAGGGTTTGCAGCCAAACTGAGAGAGAAATACACTCCCAGATGACTCCGAGGCGACGTTATAAGGGTAAACAATGGCACAAGATAAATGCAGCATGGAGGGAGGATGATCTAAAGAACTCTGTGGGTGGAGTTAGGAACGCTAGTCCCGGAGAATGGTGCCTGGCACAGCCTCCCCCAAATGAGCAGAAAGGGACAGAACTGGAGGCCCCTCTTCAGGGCATTTTTGCTCCTGGGAAAATCTCAACCCAAAGAGCACCGATTTTTCCATCAAGCAGGCTGCCAATTTAATTTTTCCATGAAAATATACACACATGCCCGTACACACATTTGCCCTCAGTCTCGTGGGATGGAGAGTAATTCCTTTTTTGTTCTATCGTCCCAGGTCGGAGATGTATTTAGATATAAATTCCAAAGGTGAACAAAGAGCAAGCACACCTCATCTCTGTGATTTCAAGCGCTCTGGGGAATGATTCAGGGGAGCAAATGAATAACAATTAATATTTTTCCATTGGGTTGGCAGATCATATGGTGTTTGCTCTTTAGAATTAATTTAGCTTTCTAGTAAGGTTATCTTGCACACTTTCCAGGGTCCCCTGATATAAATAGACTAAGCAGTAAGGAGGAAATCAAAACAAGTGTGTGTTTGTCTGGAACATGGGGACAATCGTGCAGAGTGGAGGAAGAAAAACACAAGAAAACAAGAATTAACAGAAAGCTTTAGGACATAGTCGCTGCGATGTCACTGTGATATCTTCATCAGATCAACCGGTTGGTAATTAAATAGCCAAGCTAGAAATTCAGGTCAAGGTCAAGGAGAAAGAATAGGTTGCTGTGAAACAACGGAGGTATTTGGCTCTTCTAATTTATTTTTAAAAATTGCTTCAAGTTTAGCAAATTTCTCCCATAAAAAAAGAAAAAAGAAAACATCACTGTTAGTCAATAATGAAAAATGGGTTCCGTTCCGGAGTTGCCTAGTGCTTGCCAATGGCAAGTTGGGGATCATAAATGAAGATTGATCTACCCAGGTACCTTAGTTCCCTCTTGTCTTGGCAGGGGTATGGGAAAAAAAATGTGCATAGCCTGAATCAATATTTACCTTCATTTTATTTGTACATCTGAATCAACAATAAGCCCTTTTTAACCTAGATTCTGCTAAACCAAAGGGGAGACAGGGTGAACAGTGTCCGGGTTTACCCAGAACTCTCTGTTTTTGAACTGCACAGACTGGGACGGTTGGTCGCCCCGAGGGAGAATGAATTCCCAAGCACAGGTAGCCACATAGCGACTGAAGGAATTCTGGGACGGGAGGGGCTATATGTCTACAGGTCCAAATATGGTGCCTGCCCAATCAGTGACTTCGCCTGTGATGAGGTCTCCTTCCTTTGCACTTGATATCTGGGCCTGTGATGCAAAGGGATAAAAAGGAGGGACCCCTTCTTTCCCCACGCATCCTTAGGGCCCAGGCCGCTTTCCCGCAGCCACATCAGTTACCAGCAGGCACACAGAGCCAATCGAGTTCTTGGTGAGGGACAACTTCAACTCCTAGACAGTAAGACCGGCGTTTCCAAGAGGCTTTCAGATCTTCCCCGTAGTCCAGTGGGAAAAGGATCGTCTGGGAACTTGTTAGACATGCTAATGATCAGCCGTGCCCACGTCAGGCTGAATCGGAAACTGGAGAAGGCTGGCCAGCTGGGTTTTAGCAAGTCCTCCGGGCGACCGGGGCGCAGACTCCAGTTTGAGAGCCGCCACCCCTGCCCCGGAGACTTGTCTCAGAAGATCGGACAGAACAGGTACACAGCTGACGTACCTGTCACAGGGGAAAAATGAAGCTAGAGTGCAGGGCATGAGTTTAAAGGGCTTTTATTACAAGTAGAACAAAGGCTACATACACATCCGAAAGAATTCGGTCAGATGCCACCTTCTCCCCTCCTTCGTCCCCTTTCACAGCCGCATCCTCACCACTCCCAGCCCTTTTATCCCCTCAGAAGCGGGAGAGGCCAGTCCTTGGGGAGAGGGCAGGTCCCTTCAGTGCCGACCCCATTAGGCCAGTGACAGGTCTCCCGAAGGCCTGCTGGTCTCTGCCCTGCCGGATGCACCCCATTCAGGGTTGCCCGGCAGCCCGGCTCCCGGACCCGTAGCGACGATGATGGATCAGCTCGGAACAGTTGGGGATGTGGGGGCTCCTGAGCTCAGGTGCTGCAGAGATGGCAGGTGCTTGAAGCTGACTTGGCAGCAATTAAATGTACAAATCTTTGATTAGGCTCCCGGGAATGAAGTCATTAGCAACCCGGAACGGACCAGCTTGCTTTCCACTGCCTCATTAGCCGCTCCACCGATGTTACTTTAGAAAGCCGAGGGGAGGGGAAAGAAAAAAAACCTCTCCACCACAGAATTAGGAAAGCTGAGTGACAAAGTGGGGAGGGAGGGGGAGAAGCCAGTGTAAGCATTTCTAGCTGAGCAAACAGGTCCCCTGCTCTTTTGCACCGTGGTTGCTGACATGAACGTGCATGTTTGCTGGGCTGTGAAATAGCCCCTTACCTACATGATTAATCTGCCCAAAAGGGTTCTGTGTTGTTTTTTTTAATCTGATTTTTCAAAATGCTCAGTTGATTCATTCTTGCCGAAGCCTCAGTGTGGTGGGAACCCTGCTTTTGGGGTGCAGGATCCAGGCGACCGGGTCGTGCAGAGCTATGGCTGGGCTCCCTAACCCGGCCAGGGGTGGGCCTGGGCTCTGCAGGCCCATCTCGGCGTCCGCGTTCACTCCTGTGGCGTGCTCCTGCCTCGTTCACTCCTGTGGCGTGCTCCTGCCTCTCTCTGTGGCCTGGGCTGATTCTCCCGTAGCACTTACCCCTGTGTTACTAGAAAGCAAGAGGCTGGCTGAAACCAGCCACGTGCGTTAACTAATCCTCCCAATGGGGAGTTTTAAAACAAAAGAAGAATCGTCTCAGGAACTTAATGTAAAATCTTGTATAACCGTGTGTTTGACACAAGCCTAATTCGTTTCACAACTTATTATTTTTATTGTTCTCAATCTGCTAATCACTGGATTAATAGTTATAAAGCATGCTCCACAAATATTTGCTGATCACCTGTTATAAACCTCATATTATTGGATGTGGGACAACTATAAGTAACAGGATGGCTTATCTTTGACTTCAGAATCTTCTAGAAAGAAGCATCATATACACTTCCCATCATTTTTTCAGTTATTTATTCTACAATAATGCTTAGTTTAAGCATTGTTCTTGTCAAGAAAAATTCAAAGGACAATAAAGTGCAGTACAGTTGACCTTTCAACAACACGGGGTTGAAATGCATGGGTCCACTTACAAGTGATTTTTTTAAAAAAATAAATATATTAGTAAAGCTTTTGGAGATTTCCTTGCTACTGTAAAGCAATGGTATCATATTCATTACACGAAGCTAGCATAAAGCAATAATATTGCTGCTCTTTCATTATCAATGCATGAATTGTTCAACCTGTACATAAATATGAGTTTTTTTTTAATATTATCTTCTCATTTTTGACATCCGGTGTTACTAATATGTATAACATCTACAGTGTTTTGTATCATCTAAGACAATATTGATGTATGCACTGACAGTTCATCTTGCAGACTCTGTAAACTTATACAGTAGTGTAAATACAGCACAGTATCACAAATGTATTTTCTCTTCCTTATGATTTCCTAATAATATTTTTTCTACCTCACTTTGTTGTAGGAATACAGTATATAATACATATAACCAACAAAATACATGTTAATTGACTATTTGTTATTGGTAAGGCTTCCTGTCAGCAGTGGGTTATTAGTAGTTAAGTTTTGGGGAAGTCAAAAGTTGTATGCAAATCTCTGACTGTGCAGCAGGTCAGAACCCCTAATCACTGTGTTTTTCAAGTGCTTACCAGATAGCTTACTGTCTGATAAACATTTTACATGTTTTAGCTCGTTTAAGCCTCACAGCAGCTCTATGAGATGGGTACTATTGTTATCCCCATTTTAGAGGTTAACTTGCCCAAGGTCAGGCTGCTAGGAAAGAGCAGAGCTGGGATTTACACCCAGGCAGTGTGGCTGCTCAATCACTATGTTACATGTTCCTTTGAGTTGCTTCCAGCTGAACAGAAACGATAAACATCAAAACCAAACATTGCAATGCAATGTGATAAGCACATGTGCGGAAAGTATATAAACATATATGAAAAAGGAGAGACGAAAAGAATTCACAATGGCAATGATGCTTGATCTGGGTGTTAAATTAAAAAGAGAAAAGCCACTGCTTTCAAGAAGTGATCCTCTAAGGTTGACACCATTGTGTAAGAAGAAAAGGGCATTTTACGGAAAGTAGCCTCCCAGGGGGACCTGATAGTAAATTTCTGACTGGGCAGGTCATGGTGGGTGGCCACACCCCAGGCCTGTAACTTCCTTAGTGGAAGGTTTACCTTTGCCTTAAACCAGCCCTGTCTGTTGGCCTCATTCTTCTGGGTGAGCACATGCTTGAAATAAGCATGACCGCCCTGAAGGGAGAACAGAATCTTCCTCTCCTGTAGCCCAGTCCCCAGCTTGCTTTCTCCCCCTTTGTGACTCTTCCTCCTGTCCCCTCCAGATTTCAAATGCACGAAAGAAGCCACACACTGTCATTCTCTAGAGCATTTGAGATCTTGCGTCCTGGTAACTGTCATCAGTTTTGGTTCAGATAAACTTGTATAAAAAATCTCTCCAGGTTTGGATATCTCTTACATCCAGAGTTATGACATCATTTTTGAAACAAAGATATCGAATATATTGGGAACCTCAGAAAGGAAGCGATCGCATTTGGCTATGGGGGTATTGGCAAGAATAATTTTATGAGGTGGAATCTAAGGGCAGCCTCTATGAGCTGGTTCAGGTTTAGGACCCAGCCTTGTTAAGCAGAGAAGTCAGGAGAATACATTCCAAGGAGTTAAGGTGAGGAGGTAACATGGGAAGATCAATTTGAGCAGAAGCATGGAGGGCTTTGAATGAACATGTATCCAATTCCAGAAATCTCTGGAAGGTTTTATGAGAGAAGGGGGTGAAATAAAAATGGCTTAGACATACCAAGGGAAAAGAGAGCAAAGTACAATCAAATTAGGATAATTAAAAAGTATACTTTGAAGCTAAGAAATGTAAGGGGTTATATTTACCCTGCGAAGCTCAAATACGATAACAAGAGGAATTGCTCTGAAAACCGTAAGGTGCTGTCCAGGAGCTATTTTTATTCTAAAAAACCTGATTGTACGATCTTCCATTCAAGTCTCTTCTGTCCAAAGTCAGGACGATACCCCGGCTGTCTGCAGGTCTCTGTGGCTCATAAGTGGACAAGCCATCATGGAGCTTCTTACCTTGAAGTAGGCAAGCAGGAGAGGCCTTTCCAGAGTACCTGCCCGCAGAGTGAGTCGGATGCATGTCCTCAGAGCATCTCAGCCTCTTCCGAAGCTGCCGCGAGGCGTGAGAGCGGTGTGTGCTCTCTTTCTGCCGAGTCCGCCGGAGGGTGGTCCCGAGCCAGGGAGAGGAAATGATCCCTCTTGCTCCAACCCGACCCCAACAACCGGAAAAGTAGGTTCTTCTGATTAAATGAAGGTAGCGGCACAGCCTCACGGGCTACATTTTAATTTTTCCATCCAACCAATTGACTTAGATGACACCACAGCCCAGCCTGTTTCTTTTTTTTAATAGTTCACTTTTATTGTATTTTTTTCCATTACCCTTTATACCCCCTGTACCCGCTTCCCCCTCCACCCACCTCTGCAATCGCCCCACTGTCGTCCGTGTCCGTGAGTTCTTTCTCTCTCTTTTTCTTTTTTGCTCAATCACTCCACCCCCAACCCCTCCTTCCCAGAACCGCCAGCCTGCTCTCCGTCGAGGAGTCTGTCTGTATTGTGCTTGTGTGTTCAGTTTGTTCATTAGATTCCACACATGAGTGAGATCATATGGTACTTGTCTTTCTCTGACTGGTTTATTTCACTCAGCATAATGCTCTCCAGGTCCATCCATGCTGTCAGAAAAGGTAAGCTTTTCTCCTTTTTTAAAAATCATCATTTTATCTCTCTTGCCCTCCTCTTAGGTATATATGTTTTGCATGGGGGTGGTAAACTGGGGTCATTTTTCACCACGTGTTCCAGATGCTTGTTTGATAAGTGACTTCCCAGTCTTTCTTCTGTCATTTCTATCCGGAGCTGGACGGCCTCCCCTCAGCCGGCCTGGGAGACTGTCCCCTCCTCCTTTGCTAAAAGCGCGTAGAGACTATGCAACCCCAGGTCACAAAACCTGAGACTGTTAGGTGCAAACTTGGAGCTTGTTTCCGCCTACAAAACTTTCATCCGCTTACCTTGCCTAGAGTCTCACAAAAGATGGAAAGGATGAGGGTTTTGTTCCTATGCTGTTCTAGACTATACTGCAACTAAAGCGCCTTCAAAATCAACAGATGAAATAACCTTTTTTCCTCTTGGGCTCTTGGTATCAAGTCCACCTATCTCCGTTTTGGACTTTGACCCATCAAATATCTTCTTTTTCTCTTGTCTTCACGACTTCTTCCTCCCCATAAGTTCTTCCTGGCAAGAGATAAACTTTCCTTAATCTCTCTCACTAGAAGAAAAAGAAATGAAGCCTCTTCTCTGTTGTGTATTCCTTCCTTTAACGACTTCATTTTTTTTTTTTTCTTAACAAAGGATTTCACAATCAATATTCTCTCTCTCTATTTTTTGTGGCTTTGCTTATGTTCTCCCTCCTGCCTGGAACGCCCCCTCCCTCCCTTCCTTGCCTTTGACGACCACCTTCCGCTTGTCCTTAGTTACTTGGCTTAGACGACACAGCTCTAGGAGACCTTCCCCAAACCCCAGAGCTGGAGCAGGCGCCCAGCTCGGCCCTGCCACCCTCACCGCGCACCCACGCATTCGGCAATCTCTGCACTTACACATTTTGCTGGAATTATCTCCTAATTATGCGGCTCGCCCATCAGACTGTGTCCGACCCATCTGTGCAGCCGCAGGGCCTTGCGCGGCGCCTGCCCGATACAAGGCCGTGCTCAAGGTGTAAGTGGTGAAAGCCGGGCCATCAGGAATCTTTTCTTCACTCTGAAAAGTAAAGTGACAGATTCAAGTGGCGAAAGAATTATGACTGCTCGTGTCGGAGAGCTGTGGTTTGAAGGAGTCCCAGAGCATCAAGTGCCGAACCACGCGCGGACCTGCAGCATCAACGCCCCATCCTTGGCCAGCCTTCACTTCTGCCCTGCAAGTAACTGCGGACACATGGAGTCAAAGGCAGGGGAGGGCAGTCACATGACAAGTGGGAAACTCAAATTTTTTGCACGTTTTCACAAAAAAATTCATTATTTTGTGCAATGAACTCCGCAGCCTGTATTCCAGGCCCCTCCTGTGAGTCTGCCTTTCCAGGCCTCCATGCAGGTATTACTCCCCAGGACTCCAGGTTCCAGCATTGGCCCTGCCCCTGGCCTGGCCCCGCCTCCAGCCTGTCCCCTCCGAGCTGTTATTGGCGCCATCGTGTGTGGCTTCTCCACTTTTGCAATCCCTGCCAAAGCTGGGAAAGCAGCTCAGGTCCTACTTTTTATTTAATCGTCTGCCTCCCCCCCGCTGTAGGGAAGGTCTAACAATTATTGTTTATATAACCCATGTGGAAAGCTACTCGACACCAAAATTAATGCTATGCTGTCATGACACACCCTTCTCCGTGGCCTGAGCGGTAAATCAATCATTTGTCATTCAGGTTCATGTGTATCTGTGTCTTTGTTCTCCCAGGAAAACGTAAGTTCTTTGAAGGCAAGAGCATGTTCTATGTGTCTCTCCCACGGCAGAGTGCTCAGCAAATAGGGACTAATGGTTTTCCTCTCTTTAACCCCCTGATTCTTCCCAGCCTCCCCATTCCAACTATCTTCTCTGATTCCAAGTTCAAAGAGGGTGTCCCTTTTCATTTCTGATCTCACCCCAGACCCAGGCTGTTACCAAATCCACCTGCTGCTTTCCTAATACATCTGACCGATCTGCTTTATCGGTAGCCCTGCAGTGCTGGACCAGCTCGTCTGCATGAATCCAGTGCTACACGGAGAATATCAAGCAGGAGCATCCAGACCCCTTCTCCTCTATATTCTCCAGTCCCCAAAACCACCCGCATGACGTCCTATGGCCACGGGTTAAGCAAACACCCAAGTCTCATGTTCCTTGTGTACTCTCGGTAGCACCTACAAGGGGAAGAGGTAACAGCCAACACATCTACAAAATGCCCATGACTCTGAGGTCATCGGAAGAACTGCAAACAATGGGAGATGTAAATAGTACCTGCCTTGACTAAAACCCTACTGTAAGTTTTGATCTAGAATCACATCACACGGAACAATTCAAGCACCCTTACAAGATGTGATGAAACCAGCTTCTCTGTGGTTTAATTTTTCCATCCAATATGCTGTTCTGTTTTATGAGCCATATAACTTTGTGAAGCCATGAGGGCTAACACTCAGACTCAAGCAGGAGGCAGGCCCCTGTGAGTTGGTTTCGGAAGACCTCCACATGGATGGGTCACCTATGTGGAGAAGTCAGGGACACGGGACTCAGGTAGAAGGAGTAGCTGGGGAAATATCTTGGGTAAGGAGCTGGTGAAGAAACTGGCATTTGAAAAATCTGTCTGATATGTGAAGTGATGCATGGAAGTTATCGTTTTCTGGCCAAAATTTTGTATCACCTCATCATGGAATAAAATTGCAGGCATCACACCCATCACCGCCTTCGTGGCTGACTGCCTCATCCAGGGTCGGCCCTCCGCACAGGAAAGAGATGATTGTGCCAAGTGCTTACCAGGTGCCAGGTGCTGTGTATGTTGAGAGCTGCGTAATTTTAACTCATTTAAGTTAGTCAACACCCCACTGATATGATGATCGTCCACCTTATACAGATGAGGAAACGGAGGCTGAGGGGGTTTGCGTTTCCAGCCACAGGTCAGAAACAAGCCACAGCAGCAGAATTTGGACGCTGGCGGCCTGGTGCAACCCCATGGCTCCCCTTTCTGGTACCCAAATACTTGGAGGTTCTCTCTAGGCCCTGAGCACTGTCTTCAGAGTTTTGTAGACCCCAACTTTTAAACCTCACCGGAGCCCTATGAAACAAGAACTATCTTTGCCTCCAACACACAGATGAGGAAACCGAAGCCCAGGCAGGTTACGCGATTCGCCCCAGGCCACGTGGCTGGCGAGGGACAGGCCTTCTTGTCCTGAGCAACACGCCTGAGTGCTGTGTTTGTTGCAGGACCTCACTCACCTGCCCCAAGTGACAAAGCAAGGGCCACCTCTCAAGGCCACCAGGAAACGAGGGGCTTAAGGTGTTAGCACAGAACGGGCCCGAGGGAGCGCTGCACCCCGCACACGTGCCCTCGTTCCCTCTGAAGACTGTCGCGTCCCCTTGGCCCTTGTTCTCGCTTTGCTGCCGCAAGGCGTCCTGGTGCCCTTTGCTCTGGCTGCTGTCCGGGGGCGGGACAGGTGGCAGCACTCCCGCTCCCTGGGGCCAGGTTTTGTCTCCGCACCCCATGCAAGCTGAACTATTGTCACGTGGCTCTGACATGCAGTTTTGCTAGAAAGAGACTCCGCAGGGCCGAAGCCATCCTGTGTCCTAATCCCTTTGTCTGCCGGCCGAGCCGCTAGCCCTGCCTGTTCTAAAACCCTCCCCACCCGCTCCTTACAGTCTGTTGGCCAAACCCTGCTTTTTTTGACTTAGCACTTCTGACTGTACCGATCAGCCTGCTTGTCCTCAGTTAATAAATTGGAATTGATTTGGCAGCTTCACAAATAAGGGGTGTCTCAGTTCTGGCTCAAAATTGGGAGGAGGGTGGTAAGGGAGAGGGTGGATGGGGCCCCGGATGCCCCGTTTCTGCGGATGGTCCAGGGAAGCTCCACAGAAAGGCAGCTGAGAAAAGGGTGAACAATGGCTTAAAAACTCCAAGTCTGGCTCCCTGCGCTTGGAGCAAACATTGCAGATTTCCAAATGGTAATTCTCGATGGTTTGTACTTGGTGTAAAAGAAAAGAATGGGCCACCCTAACACTGTGAATGAGCAGAAGATGGGGAATGTGGTACCTTCAGATTATGCTGCACAACACACATTTGGTCAGGAAAGCAGTGAAGGAGTCCCGTGCAGGGTGTCAAGTGTGGCTCCTGGAGCTCGGTCACCTGGGCTGCTGCCCCAGCTCTGCCACTGACCTCCAGCCACGTGGCCTCGGGCAAGAAATTACCATCTCTGTTCCCCAGCACCCACCTCTGCCAAACGGGCCAGTCATGCCCAGGGATGGGGGAGGGGAGACTGGGAGGGAAAGGTTGGTTATTGAAGCACCAAGTCCAGCCACTGCTGAGTCGCCCCCAGGAAGGGCTAGTGGTCACTGTTACCCACGCAGGACGTGGCAGGTGCTCCCGCAGGTGGTCATGAAGAAGGAACTGTTGAAGGGTTCTTCAGAGAATAGAAACTCCGTGCCCCAGGGTTTCCATGCCGCCTGCTGGTCAACCTGTTTACCTGGGAACCCTCATGAACAGGCCGTGACCCCTGTCGGGGGCTTGCAATACTATTCTTTACGTGCTTTTATAATAAAATGTCTTTAAAACGCTAGGATTTGGTTATGGGTTAATTTTTTGTTTAAAATGCATTATCCTCTTTTTAGAAACTTTTTTTTTTTTTTTAAATCATGTATTCAGGTTAATAAAGTCGAAAGAGAGGGGGAGAGCAGGATCGAGAAGAGAGCGCCCACCCAGAGCCCTGCCTTAGGGAGACTCGACTGAGCAAGACCAGCCTGGGCCCACATCCCAGCTGGACCGCCTGCGGGATCCGTCTTTGCTCAGTTGTTTCTTCTCTTCCTGAAGCCGCAGGAACGCCGCCTGCTGCCGGGATGATTGCAGGGAGCCTTCCGCGGGAGGAAGGCTGTCGTTCCCTCCGCTAGCCACGCGGTGGGCTCTCCGTGAACGTTCCCTTGTCCGTTCCTGCGATGGTGAAGTACAGGTTAGGGGAGTAAGCGGGGTGGGAGGAGGGATGGGGTCCGGAGAACGAGCTGTGTGGGTTTGAGGACAAATTGGATTGGCCGCTCTGCTGAAGTGGGCTCAAAGCAAAATGGTGACATAGGCATCAGCAGCCTGGGCTGCTTTCCTCGGGTCCTTCTTAATGTGCGGACTTCAGAGGCGAGTGTGAGATTAATTTATTCCTAGGAATGGACAAATGACTTGTAAGAAAATGTGCATGTTAACTACTGAAAAGCGTTAAATCGAGAGAACAAAATGCCAGTTGCTGAGTTTCAGCAGGCAGTGTAGAAGGGAGCTTACAGTTTTGTTTTTATTGGTGTGTGGGGGAAGCAAAGTAAAGGTTTTGTTGTTGTTTCTGAAACATGTCACATAAATAGAAATTTTATTCCAGCAAAACATGCAGGGTGAAGGAAGGAGAAACTGACAAGGTCCCTCTGGGCGCTACTCCGTTCAGGAGCGGACTCCGGTGGGCAGCGGGGCATCCAGAAAGGTCCCAGCCCAGCAAGCGACAGAGCAGGCGCTGCGCCCCATCTCCAGGCCCAGGGCGCCGGGTCTGGACGGCCAGTGCCATCGGGAGCCCGCGGACAAGCAGGAGGAGTGAAGGAAAGGGCCTAAATGAGCTGGGTGACACAGGAGCGTTAACGTATGTTATCTCACTTTCCCCTCCCAACAGGAAGCGGAGGGTGCTACCCGCCCGTGTACACCGGTCAGTAAGGCTCAGCATAGGCCAGGCAACGTGCCCAAGGTTCCGCAGCTGGAGGTCAGCAGAGCTGGATCCGAACCCTAGCTGACTGGCTCCATGAGGACCAAATCCACCACGAGGGACAAGCATGCCCTGTGTGGCCCCCGCCCTGCGATCACAGAGGGCCCATGGTGCAGCCGTGCTGGCTCCGTGCTCTTCCTGGTCCCTGTGTCTGGGGCGCTGAGAGAGCGGGGCCAGCTCTGTTACTCTGCCATCCTTCCTTTATAACCCCGTGTTCCCGTGACTGGCTCTGACGGCCCCGCAGACCTGTCTCCATGGGAGGCCATGTTCCAGCCGGGCCTCACCCACTGTCTACGGGAAGGCGACGATGCTTCGTGTCCTTCCTGCCTGCTCTGTTCTCCCCTGTGGGGCCTAGGCTCCTCTCCCCTCCCACCCGTGGTGCCTGCTGGTCTGTTTTCCACATCCCCCCAGAGAGCTTGCTCTGCTCTTTAGGTAAAACCACAAAAGGCGGCTTCTTGCAGGTTCTTGTAGGCCACGGTTCTTGGGGAATTGTGGAGGAAAAGGAGGAGGAGGAGGATGGGGAGGGTGAGGAAGAGGCAAGCACCAACCAACCAGCCCACCCCTACTCTTGGGAAATGGACCAATGAGCAACTATTTCTTTTGTTGGGGCTCTAGGATAAATATCTCACTGTCATTTGTCCTGGGACATAGATAATCTAAGTCAAAAAGTGATCAGGACAGGCAGGAAAAAATAGCAGCACTTCCTTGGGGGGTGAGGAAGGTTAGGAAGCCGAAATACCAGTGTCCGGCGAGTGTTCAAGGCCAGGCAGGGTCACATGAGGTGAACAGAATATATGCGGGGCCATCGGGATGTGTGACATGCCTTTATCCTGGGGTGGGGCGATTCATGTGCGCCACAAGCTGTGAGCCGCACCTGGGCAAGTCCCGACTCCTTTACGTACTAAATGCATACGAAGCCGGCAGGGTGTCAATACTGACCTTCTAGTTACGCGACAGAGCTTTATTCCACACGTACGGGCCCTACTCAAGGTTATGTGAACGCTGCTAAGTTACGTTTGCTGGCCACCCTGGTCAGGGAGCCTGACCAACTCCATTGTCCCTATAGCCACCTACAATTTCTTTTTCTCCCCATGGGACGGGGCAACAGCCTCCGCAGTCTGACAGCCTCCAGCCTCACCCACCATAAGACATCGGCTCCTGGCATCTCACCAAGTTAATGCTAATGACGTGACCCACGGTGGGCCACTAGACCATTCCAGAGTGAAGGCTGGCCATGCCAGAGAGACCAACCATGTGGCTAGAGAGTTGGAGCTTTGAGGCACACAGTCTCCTCCCAACGCCCTGGCCTTCAAAGAGGGAAGGGAGGCTGGAGACTGAGCTGAGGCATTGCCCAGCGGTTCACTCACTCATGCCTGTGTAACGACACCTCAAGGAAAGCTCTGGATCCCAAGGCTCGGGTGAATGTCCTAGCTGGTGACTACATCGACGTGCAGCGAAGGTGACACATCCTGGCATGTGAGGAGAGGAAACAGAAGCTCTGTATGCGGGGTCCTGCCAACCCTCTCCCCATGGGTCTCTTCTTTTGGCTGGTCCTGATTTGCTTTCTTTTTTTAAAAAAATATTTTATTTATTTTTAGAGAGAGAGGAAGGGAGGGAGAAAGAGAGTAAGAGAAACATCAATTGGTTGCCTCTCACACGTGCCCCAACTAGGGCGACCCGGACAGGTGCCCTGACAGGGAATCGAACCAGCGACCCTTCGCTGTGTGGGATGATGCCCAACCCACTGAGCCACACCAGTCAGGGCCTGATTTGCATTTGTTATAAGAATACTGTAAGTATAGTGTTTCCTGGAATTCTATACTTACTCTATACTTGAGTCACTCTAGTGAAATATAAAATTTGAGGGCATCCTGAGAATCTCCAAATGTGTAGACAACTGTTCAGGAGTGTGGGTGGCGGAGGACCCCAGAACATGCGGTGGGTGCCTGAGGCGAAGGCAGCCTTTGGAGGAGAGGGCCTTTTGCTGGCGAGGTCTGTGCTGACTTGGCGATTCACGTCAGAGAGGCAGTGCAGCATGTCTTTGGATGAACTGGTGAATCTCCTCCAGTCCCATGAGAGAGGTGACAGCGAACTACAGTCCCTCTCCCTGTCACTCCTCATCCCATTAGGAGACAAGAGGAAGCCGCGGCTGAGGGGACGTGGAAGGTACCTCTTCAGGAGAAGCGATGACTGCAAATCTGGCTCTAGAGCCCATTTGCACTCAAAGCCTGAGAGGGTGTTTACGTGCTACCCTCGAGCTGACATTTCTGGAGTCGAATCAGCTTTTCTGGCTGATACAATGCGCCAGTACTAAGGAGAGAATGGATTAATGAATAATCCAGCTCATCTGTCATTTTTAAAATAGAGATAATTTCACAGAGCTCAGACGCAGCCCGATTATTCTGGGAGGAAAAGTGAATAATTGGCTTGCTCCTTCACTGTTCCATCAGCTGCCTGGCAGTCCACATGCCAGAGCTTTAGCATCTCTGCTTTTTTCTCTGTGATTTTAACTGTAGCGTTGAAATAAAAGGATAGTCCCCCCGTCTGCTGTCTTGGCTTTTTCAGGCTTAATTTTTCAGAGATTTTTTTTTTGTTTATGTATTTGTTTGCTTTACTTCTCAGACTAAAGGAATCCAACTATTATTTTACATCCCTTTTATTTCTTCTCTTCCAACTTGCATCCCCCAATCTTCTCCAGTGTCTTTTACTTTTACTTTTCCCCCTTTTTTTAATTAGAAAATATGGAAAGAAAACTAAATGTAATATGAATTCAGCCAGCAAGCCTTCAGATAAGTGGGCCGTGAGCAGGGTATGCCCTACGTTTAAGCAGATGTGTGAAGCAAGGGCTGCTTTGCTCCAAGTTGCCAGATAAATTCAGGCACTCCATCCTTTTAGGAACAATGAGACAAAAAGACATGTTTTCCCTTTATGGATAAGCTGGCCTGCTGGGGGAGGGGGAGAAGGGGCATCCCTGGGTAGGCGTCAGGCCAGAGTTCTGTGCATGGCTTTAAAAAGCCAATGAGATCACACACTTGCTTATTTTGCCAAAAATTTTTGTGTACTCACTCTAAACAGGCAGACCAGGTCCCGGTCCTCACAGAGCTTACAGCTGACAGGAAGTCAGGGCCTCATCGTGCCACCAAAATATAGATGCACATTCAGGAGCGCCGATGGGTGCTTTGACGGAACAGCACCCGGGACCTTGAGAACCATAGTGAAGATAACTCACCCAGCATGGAGGGGGGCGGGTGGTCAGGAAAGGCTCCCCCGGGAAGATATTGGTGCTGGGGTCTGAAGGCAAAGATGGGGAGAGACGGCGCGGGCAGAGGGAGTGGAGGGTGTGAAGTGTCCGGGGTGGAAAGGACCATGGCATCGTGAAGAACACAAGGGCAACGGTTTGTGTGGGATGGCGTGTGAGCAGCAGGAGCCGGCCGCTTACACAGGTAGCGAAATGCCCCCTCGCCACGCCGAAGCCTTCGGGGAAATCCAGCCCAAGGAAGCGCGGCAGCCCACAGGGACTTGACAGATTCAGGCAGGCTGGCGTTCAAGAAACACAACAGCAAAAAGGACAGAGTCACAAAACAGAAAGAGGTGCCGTGGAAAAAGAAGGAAAGGATTTCTAAAAAAGCGGCCCGCGGTGACCCACAGCGCCATGTCCGCTGCGATGTCAGCAGAGGGGAGGCTGGAGCGCCGCTGGATCTCAGGACAGGATGGCCACAGGTCGCCTTGTCAAAAACCATTTCAAGAGGCTGGATGGGGCTGAAGCCAGAGGGAGCTGAGGAGGTGGAAGCAGCTGCTCAGCAGAGAAGAGAGACAGAGTGCTAGCTGGAGGGAGAAGCAACATCAGGGGCTTTAGTTGCAGGTTCATGGGAAGTGCTTAGCAGTTTGGGGCCCATTCAAATATTCAATTAAGTAACATCTTTTCTCGTTTTTTTCTTTCTTCTTTCTTTCTTTCTTCCTTCCTTCCTTCCTTCCTTCCTTCCTTCCTTCCTTCCTTCCTTCCTTCCTTCCTTCCTTTCTTTCTTTCTTTCTTTCTTTCTTTCTTTCTTTCTTTCTTTTTTTTTTAAGAGAGTAAAATCGCCTGACATGTAGGCACGGAAAAATACCTCTGTCCCAAGGCATCTCGGTTTCCTTGTTGCCAGGAGAGCTAAGCAGCTGTGGCCTTTGACTGATCTGCCCAGCTGCGCGTTCAGCACAGCCGCTCTCAGCGCCTGCCTTCGGGCCGCTGAGCACCCGGGGCAGCAGTTTGTGCCCTCGCATTCTCAACCCTGGGGGCGCTTGCGGAGCTCCTGTGCGGTGCGAGCGGAGGACGCACGCCGAAGGCGTAGCAACGAACAAAACATAGTGCTTGACTTGAAGGAGCTCACACCAGGCTGGGCAACAGGCCTGAAACAGACATTTACAAAAGAATGTTGTACGTGTGTAATAAAATATAACCAGAAGACAATGTTAGTAGGGGGTCATGAATAGAAGCTTGACTGTCTCCGAAGGATAGAAAAGCATCTGGGACAGAGAACCTTGTGTGAAGAGGATGGTGATTCTTGTTTCGAAGTTATCTCAACTTTGCCCCATTTTTTTTTTTTTAATTCTGCAATCTGGTCCTTCCTTGAAACCAACAACATGAACTTGTAAGAGATTTAGCCACTGAACACAGAGAAACCAAGGTCGACATAAATAATCCATTTCCATACTTTTATAAGCAGCTTACTTGCAATACTAAAACAAAAAAACCCTAATACACTGAAATAGGAAAATGCAAATCTAAAACACATGACTTCCTCTAAGGCTCTCACATTTTAAAGTGTAAACAATGTAGGTACTTAACATAATAAATATCCAAATGGAAGTGTACTTTCCTTCTTTGTTTTTAAATTCCTTGCACTGAGTTTAGGAGGATGGCGGGTGAGTTTAGGCAGAGATGGGGCAAGAGCTGGGACAGGAATTGGTACGGTGAGGGCGAATTACTCAGGCCAATAAACTCAGTGTCAAACCATTTACTCAAGAAAAACTCAGGCCTTAGGTGAGAACTTCTTTATGAATCTAAGTGACCTTTCTCATATAATAAAAGTTAAATATGCAACAGCTCTAATGACTGAGGTACCTGGCTGACAAGTAAAACTTTCTATGTAAAAAAATGAAAAAGTTAGAAAATGACTTCAAGAGTTGGCACCTTGAGATCCAGCGCAACAAACTGTTCTTCCTAATCACATCCGGCTCCATGACAGACTGAGAGTCTCCAGGGAGCCCCATGCCCTTGAGCAAGGGTGAAGGATGGGTGTGTATGAACCCAGCTAGACGCTCTGCCTATTTCTATAGCCGCCTGAGTCTTGTCCCATGTTCCCGGGCACTTGGAAGCATTTCCGTGGGGTGTGCCCAGCTGGTTTGGTGATAGCTCCACCAGCTTCCTCCTTGCTCCCAGGGAGCAGGTGACTCCTGGGTCTGGACCTTGAAGCAGTTGCCAACACCCTCAGGTGACAAGTTCAGAGCTTGCAAGGATCCGTTGCCCTTTCTGCTCTCAGATGTGCTGATGTCTGTTGCGCTACATTAAATGGCACCCTGGCAGGGCAAAGTTCTTAACTCCTCTTAGTGCCATGGGTCTTAAACTTCTGGCCATCAGAATCATCCGGAAATCGTGTTAAAACCCAGATTACTGGCCCTCACCCCGAGAGTCAGCGATTCAGTAGAGCAGAAAGATTTGCTTCCCTAACAAGTTCCCAACGATGCTGATGCTGCTGGTCTGGGGACCCCAGTTGGAGAAGCTCAGTCCTGGGGGGTCCTTGGACCTCCTGAAAGGCCACGCACAATCTGTGTGCGTGTGCCTGTGTGGCTTTGTCCTAGGGTGGGCTTCATCATTTTCATCAGAATCTCGAAGCGAACTAAACCACAAACGAACAAAAGCCAGTCACTTTATGAACGTTTCCTAAGGCACCATGCCTGAGGGAGTGCTGATCTCAAAGGCGGGCGAGCACACTGTGACACAGAAGGTGCAAACTCACTGGAGGGAGCAAAATTCGCTCCACGATAGGTGCTCAGAGTTACTGGCGGAAGCTGGGCAATGGTCGATGGGCACAAACAAAACAAAGAGGTTTGAATAGGAATTAATACTCTCACCCAACAGGAATTTATTTTTAATTATAGATAATTGTGCTGAACTGCAACAAGATGACTGGAAGCATTACGCTAATTCAGGAGTAATAAAGCATGAATTACTGACGTGATCTTTAGAAATGTAACCTCAATCAATCAACACTGGAACAACAACAGACAAAAGGATCTGGCATGATTAGTTTATGGTGTCATAGTTAAAACTGACCTTTAAGTTACTCTTTAAGAGCCCTCGCAGGGCAATGAGAAGCTCCAAGTAGAGCCAAGTGAAGGTCTACACCCCTCAGGCCCCCTCCCCCACCCCAGTCCCAGCTGTCAGGATCCCTTGCTTTTCAGAAGCAGGAGAGCACAACCGATACCAGCACAGGCTTGTGTCCCTTGAGGGCTTGGTCCAAGCCCCAGCTTTGACCTTTGCTAGTAATAAACTTGAGCAAGTTTCCTCCACCTCTTTGCACCTCAGCTGCCTCATCTGTAAAATGGGAATGAGAATTTGAGCACACCAAGCCCTTCTGATGATTAAGTGAGGTGGTCCATAAAATCTCCGATGTGGGGCAAAAATCCGACAAACGGTAATGTAGCTCATGTCCTGCCCTTGACGGATGTTGCCAGTAGAATCACATTTGGCTACAACGCTTAAAACTTACATCTAGCCTTCTGGTGAGCCCCTCCAGACCCAGGTTTATTTACTAGGACATAATTGTCTGCCTAGTTTTCATGTGACTAGCATTTCATGAGGGCTGGGGCTTAGTCTAAGAACAGCTCTCGAGCTTGCAAGCCAAGTAAGATGCTTTAGTCAGGGCTGGAAGAAAGTGCTGGGCTTGCTGTCTAAACATCTGCCCCATATGTATTCTCACTCCTCAAGCTGAGACCACAGACTGAAGAAGACAAAAAAGGGGGAGGGAGAGGGAAGAGGTAGATGACAAAATTCTCCCACACAGTGACTGCTGATTTCTATAGCAAAAACGCTGATGACAAACTCAAAGTGAAAAATACTTCATGAAGAAGGGGAAAAAACCCAGTATGGAATATTATCTTTTTGTATTATTACACAATGCCTTTTTATAGAAAATAAGAAACAGGAAAATATTACCCAGATTTATAGAGCCAGTGATTGGTAGAGTTGGGATTAAAATTCAGACCTACCAGTGGTTGGTAGACTTGGGGTTAAAATGTTCAGATCTGTCTTACTCTACATGTCACACACCTTTAGTTAAACTATACCATTTTACCAAAATAACTGACTTCTACTTCACAGTGTTGCTGCTTTACGTAGAAAAAAGGATAGATCGTGGGTATATGTGGAAGAAAAACCATAATGTACCTACAGTAACTGCAAGTAAGTCAAGAAAAAAGCACGTGTCCACACACAACCAGAACAAAAATTGATGATCAAACACACAGAATCACTTGAAAAAAATACGAGCTCAATCTCAGACTGCAAGACCTTATTTTCCTCATCTGGAACAAAAAGTTCACGGAAGGGCGGAAGCAATGAGGCCATGGGCCTGCTGGGGGCAGCAGAGAGTTGGAACTTGATGAGCACCTTTTCTGGGTGGGCAGGAAAGCCAACCAAAAAAAGTCTTGCCTGGCGAGACTGCTTTGGCTTTTGAGAATCAGGCTCTATACGAAGGGTAGACTGAGGTTGGGGTAGATCCGAGGGTGGGTCTTCACTCTTCTGCCCAGCCACACATCTGTGTGTGGGTCAGGGTGGCAAAGGGATCTGAACCAGAGGAGAAACTGCCATGGCTGTGTTAGAGGAACTGGAAGTGCTGATGGATGTAGAGCCACAACGGTGCACACGACTTGGGTGAACATGCTCGGCCATGCTGGCTCTCAGCAGGACAGGTGGGCTTGGCTTCGTGGCAGGAACAGAGACCTGGGTGGACGGTCTTAGCTCCTTGGCTGGCCCCAGAAAGCCTATGAGTGGTGGGCTCTTGGTTTTAAATGGGAGATAACTTTCGGACCCTGACAACACCCTTTATTCCTGTCATAGACACAAGTGGAACTCAGAGCCTACGCAATGGAATGAACCCAGGGAGAAAATCTGACACATGAAGAATAAATACAGTGTCCTTGCTCTCGTTTATTCCTTAAATTTAAGAAGCACCCATCACAGGTCAGAGCCCATGCTCAATCTAATGACTACGAAGGTACGTATGGCATGATCTCCCAAAGACTGTGTAGTAGCGTCACTGGGGCGATGGGACCAGCGGGTAAGAAGGTGCTGTGCTGGCATCCGTTAAAGGCCAAGGAAGAGTGTAAACACAGTAAGGGGCAGAGGTGTTTTGAAGTTCACTGTGGCCTGACATGGTTTCAGTTGGCTTCGCGGAGGTGGTAGAACATTAACTGGACCTTGGATAGAAGTTAGGCTCAGGTGGTAGGACAACAGAAAGAACAATATTCCAGGAATGGAGGGTTGCATGAACCAAAGAGAGCTAGCACAAAGTTGTCGGGCAAGGCTAGGGGGTGAAGAGTAGCAGGTCAGTCTGACTGAAGTGGTGAATTCATGTGGAAAAAATACACTGAGAAATTTAAACAATAATCCTACATTCAGATTTAAGAGAACATAGATGTATGATATCGTGGCCCCTCTCTTTAATTTGGTAAAATATGATCATCGCCTGTCCCACCCACTAAGTTCTGTTAACCCCCTAGAAGCCAGACAGTAATTCCTGTTTACGATTCTGTCAGCGTGTCCTTACGTTAGTATTTGGAACTTGGTCGGCTAAATGAACCAATACAATTTGTTCTCTATACTTTGAGAGTTGTATTCCTAATGAATATTTAGCTATCAAAAATCTCACTAGAGCCTTAAGGGCTAAATTTTAAGATCAACAACTACAAAATTATATTTTTCCTTTTGGCATTTAAAACAAATTATAAGAGCATAGCTTTAAAAAATGAAACATCGTTGAGCAATTCACCCAATCCGGTTTAAGTGAGGCGTTTCTTCTCCTCTTTCCATTACAGGGCAGATTTATTTTGTTTTATTGCATTTTTTTTTTATTTTTATCATCCACTGATGAGCCAAGTAAATCACAAAGCTTCTCCAAGCAGCTGTGTGGCATGGACGTGAGCATGTTGTTGGTTTTTGGGGTTTTTTTTTCCCTTAAGGAAGTATGACTACAGGATGGTTTTGCAAGACAAATGTTTACAATTATTAACAGCAGATGTAACCCATTGTTTTCAATCAATTGATCCCATCATCTGCAATCCTTGTTATAAAAGCTCTGCTGTAGAAGAAAGGCTTGTCTCTGTGACTGGGCACCCAATGAATAAATGAATGAATGAATGAAAATGCGGAGAACCGTTGGTGACCACACTCAAGACTTTTCTCAGCGTCTAAGCCATGGGGCCCCTGCATCAGTATCAGACAGAAGGCTGATTTTAAATGCCTGGCTCTTAAAGATAAGGCTCAGAAACCCGCATTTTAACAAGTTCCCAGGTGATTCTCCCAGCCCGGAATGCTGTGGAGTAGGGAAGGGGCAGGCTTGGTGAGACACGGAAGCGAAGCTGAGGAGCACCTGCAGCAGGTCCTGATTGTAGGGCTGGGAGAGGCCAGGGGACAGAGCCCCAGCTCGTTCCCGAGGCCCCTGCAGGAAGGAGGGACCCAAGTGTAAGCTATGATGAGGGGATTTGCACAAGAAGGGGGTCATAAGAAATAGAGAACAGAGTTGGGTCGGGGGTGGACAGACGGGCCTCCTGCGATCCAAACAACGAGCAAGGTGTGACCACTGCAGCACAGACAGCGGCCGCTCCCAGGACAGTGTGGCTGCCTTCGGCCTGCTATGGCTCTTTTCATCCTTCCAGCCGCAAACCAGCATGAGCCACTGGGGTGTAAGAAGCTCCCGGGAGCAAGGCAACCCAACAAGGACAGGCCATAGCAATCAAGGACTAGACCCTTGGTGAAGAATGTATGGCTTCAATAAATTGTTTTGGACTTCTGTCTCTAGGCAACAAGGATCACAGGACAGTAGGTTTTTAAGATAAGGGCTGATATATCTGAAAGGGCACTTGGGGAGATGAATCTGATAAACAGATGCGGATTGGATTGGAAGGAGCAGAAATCACAGACGGGGCACCCAGTTAGGAGACCACAGCGAGGGTTTACCTAGTGTGGTCTTCCCTGTTCTCCTGACAGCTTTCTCATTTCCTTCCAGCCCTGACTATTTCAAACTCTCCAAAAATATAGAACCCTTGCTGGTGTGGCTCAGTGGAAAGAGTGCTGGCCTGAGAACCAAAGGTCTCTGGTTCAATTCCCATCAGGGCACATGCCTGGGTTGTGGGCCAGGGCTCTAGTTGGGGTCATGTGAGAGACAGCTGATTTCTTTTTCCCTCCCTCACAAATAAGTAAATAAAATCTAAAGAAATGAATAAATGAAGGTGTAGAGACCGTGTCTTATCAATCTTTGTGCTTGCTACTCGGTCTGGTCCCAAACGGAATCAAGCAATCTCAGTCTATTATCTCCTAGTAGTAAAAATGTATTTTATTGTTAATTCGGCGCACATCATATTTGTCAGCCTTTTTATATTATGATTCAACAAAAGACATGTTTATGGGACACATTTTGTGCCAGATGCTGGACTAAACCCTGGGAATAGAGCAATGAACCGAAGAGGCGTGGCATCTGCCAGGCTGCAGGGCGCGGTCCACCAGGAGAAAGACACAAAAGGCAGCCTGTGCAAGGGCGTTTCCCACAGAAGGACAATACGAGCGGAGCAGCGGGGGTCCCGCCGACGCGTGTGTCCTCCGCGTAGGCCAAGGGAGGGTCGCGTGAGGTGAGGCAGGGGTGGGATGGAGAGCAAGCCTGGGATGCCCAGCAAGGGAGCTTGACGTTTAACCGACAGGGGGTGTGGAGCCACCGATGACCTTCAAGAGGTGGGGCTCATTGACCAGAGAGGGATTTTAAAATACCGAAGAGGCCAAAAGGGCGGCAGAGAAGATAAAATCTGCCAGGCTTGTCCCTGGCAGAAAGAGGAAGAGATTAAGGCTGGAGGGGGAGTTGAACATGTCTCTGTCCTGATGACCACATGGATAAGAGAATGCCATTAATTAAATATGCCACAAGAGGAAGAGTCTGCATGAAGCAGGCTGACATTCAGTTCTAACTCATCCTTCACACTACAGTTAAGCTTCCCATTAAACTCACTGCCTTGGCCACAGCCCTCGTTGCTCTGAGCTCCGTGGGGGACCGCCATTAGTTAACCTCATTAGATACAAACTCATTACCTCCTCATCCAACCAATATCTGTTGGATGGCTGCTTTGTAGAAGTCATTTCAGGGAGGAGCGGATGAAGTGCTGAATTAAGACGTAGCTCCTACTTTTATCAAGCTCACAAGATAAGAGTCATCCCTGTGTCCTTGAGCCAGATCACGTGCTTGTTGCCACAGACAGCCAGGGAGCATCGGGGCGTCTCCCCCAGTGGCCATGATGACAGAAGCAGAGGTTCTCATCCTGAGAGCACCAAAGGCTGGAAAGAGGGTAGGTGGGGCCTGAGCATGCTGAACGCTGGCAGGAAGCGACGGGATAGAAAAAACAAACAAACAAACCCTTCCCTCCCTATTTCTATAAGAACTGAGGACTTGAGCAGGAAGGGAGGTGGTCTTTAGACAGGAGCCCACCCTTCTCCTAGGCCCCAGCCCCTACATAAACCTCTTTCCTTTTGCAGCAGCCCATTTTACAAGTTTGGTCTCCTTTGCAGCAGGCAGCCAAACCTGCCTTTTCAGTTACAGCTTTTGGCAACTCCGATAGGAGAGTGTGGACCTCGGTCAGGGTCTGAGGGCCCAGGCTGTGTCCCAGCTGCCTGTGGCAGGCTGCCCCCGGGCGCGGGACTGAGGGGCCTTCCCAGCAGCTGCCAAGAACATTTCGTGGGGAACGTCTCTGCTCTCCTTTCCCAGGTGTCAGCCACCTGAAGCACCTGGCTGGAGAAAAGAAATGGGTTTCTAGAGAGCAGATAGACTCCAAGGCTAGGGAAGTCAAGCTGGCGTGCATACTGGGGGTCTTCTATCCCTGCCCCTTGGGCTTTTTGCCAGTTGGGTCTGGTTAGGACCATTTGCAGGACAAGCTGGTAGGCCATCCTAGGCGATCCGTGCTGCTTGGCCTTCATGCCACTTGGGCTTGGTGCCATGTGGGCGCAGTCAGGACCCCTTGCTGTATCGGTTGGCAGGAGACAGGACACGAGGACTTGCTTGAGTGATGGACCCAAATGTTGTTCATGTGTTGCCGCTTTGTCTGGGGTCCCACTTTTCCTGGGTCTGTACTTCTGTGCCATCAGGGGCTGTTCTGTTTCAACTCCTGAAGGGAGCCCCCTAGATTGAATGTCAGCAGATCGGTCTATGTATGGTTATGAGCTAATGACTAAGAAGGAATTGGTTTCTGTTCTAACACTGCTCGGCCTATGCACACTCTAAACAACAGGGAAAAATGGCCCCTAAATGGTTCCCTAAATTAAGACACCCTCATACATGTGAACTTGTTTTGCCAATGGTCAGGGAAACGAAACGAAATCTCTTAGGTCCAGGAGTTTATGTCTTTATACAATAAGGATTTGGCAAAGAAAGGGAAGACACTAAAGATGCAGAGAAGGGAATAGGTTTCACACTCCCACCCCGCTGACAGTAGGACTTAGGAAGAAAAGGAAAATGAGGAGATGAATCTCTTTAATGCCCTGAACCCGGGGGACCCAGGCTTAGGAATGGAAAGTTTTGCTTCGTCACCATCCCCAATGCTGGATACACCTGAAACAGGGCCCAGAGGGGAGACAGTGCTGCTCCTATATGATGAAGGAACAGTCTCCCCCTTAAAGACCTGGCAGGGCACCCGAGTTGGCCAGCAAGCATCCTTATCTGGAGAGGGACAACTCCCTTCAAGGCAATATCTTATAGGCAAAATAAATCAGGGAGGCCAGCCCGCTGGCCACTCCTGCGCCCGGACTTCATTTTCCACTTCAGATTTACTGAACGGGAAAAATTCTAACCCCTCATACAGGAGGAATCATCAGAAAATGGCAGATGTTATCGCCTCCATTTTTGCTGCTCGCCACCCAAATGGGGACGACGTACAAGCTCTCCTTAATGTCCTGCTAACAGCAGATGAAAGGCAGCTAGTTATAGGTAAGGCTAATGAAGAGGATCATCACCTCGATTGAGAGAATCCCAACAGGGCCCCCAACCCAGCTGGGGCGACTCCCTTGCCAAAGCCCCACTGAGATCTGAATAGTGGGGACCTCATTTTCCTAGAACATTACAAAAGGCACATGTTGGAAGGGCTTAAGAAAGGACTGACTAAACCAAAGAGCCTGAATATGATACAGGCTGCTCAACAGACACCAAACAAAGATCCTTCTAAAGTTTTAGAAAGGATTTATCAGGTCTATCTAAGGTACACTGATGCTGACCCACAAGCACCAGAAATTTTCTGGATGGTAAATATGACTTTTATTGGACAAAGTGTCCCAGATATCAGACAAAATCACCAATGTTTAGATGGAGCATTGGGAAGCAGTCCCTTCCAGCTGGTGGACATAGTCTTTCAAGTTTACCGTGTCTAGGAGACAAGGAAGTTAAAGCAGGCCACTGCTTGCCTAGAGTGCGGGGAAACCAGGGGGTAGAGGCCGGGCCCAAAGGAAATGGGGAGGGCCCCCTTGGCACCAAGCAATGTGCCAATTGCAGAGGGGAAGGCCGCTGGAGGAAGGGCTGCCTGGAACTCCAGCAGAAAAATCAAAAGGAGAGAAACCCTGACTGAGCAATGCTAGAAAGGAATGAGGAATCTGATGCCAAATGAGGAGGTCCAGGATTTCCCCCAACACCTCTTGACCTATTACTACTTCCCCACAGGAGCCCCGGGTGCAAGTAACAGTGGGGAACAAGCCCATTTGACTTCCTCATAGACACAGGATCTACATGCTCGGTGATAAAGAAAAAACTAACCGAGAAAAGCTCCGCTATGGTGTCCGTTACTGAAGTGACCAGACAGTGACAGAAACAGGCCTTCCTTCCACTTCTAGAACGCCAGCTTTGAAATCAAAAGCTTATGTACAATTTTCTCTACATGCCAGGCTGCCCCATTCCATTGTTGGGCTGAGGTTTACTTCGTAAATTGCCTGCACAAATAACCTTTCCCCAGAGAAGCAGCAATTATGTTTAGGAGTCTCGCCAGAACATGCTCTCCAGCTCCAGGGGTTCCTGACTTTTCAGAAAGGACCCGGGGTAAACTCTTCTCACCTGAGATCTCGGAGGAAGTCAAAGGAGCCGTTTGGGCTGCCGAATCCCAGGTAGGGCAGTTAGCACCCAACTCATAAAAAGTGACCTAAAAGAAAAGGTGCAGATCTCTTGGAAGAAACAAGAATCCCTTCAAAAGAAAGCTTTCAAGGGAATTTGACCTGTATTACTGAAATTCTTCACATCAGGATTAATTTGGCCACGCTGGTCTCCCTATACTACTACTACCATCTCACCAGGTAAAAAGACTCACTCTGATGAATATCGATCGATTTGTGCAGGACCCTAGGGCCATAAATGACAGTGTGCAGGACAGTCATCCTACGGTTCCTAACCCTTAAACTTTGTTGACCATGGTGCCCAACGATAGCAAATGGTTTTTAGTCCTAGACTTGAAGGTTTCTCATTTCTGCATCCCAACAGAGGAACAGGCTCACCTGTTACTTGCCTTTGATTGGCAGGACCCAGAAACTAAAGCCGCCTTCCCATGCTGTTGTGCTGTGTTTCCACAAGGATTTAAGGATCCTCTGACCATAATTCGGGGAAATAGTAACAAAAGATTTAAGGGACATTCCACTGAAATCGAGAATTCTGCGATATGTAGGCAGCTTACTGGTAGCCAGCAATACTTAAAGAGACTGTTTGCTTGACACCAGCAGGGTCCTGAGTCATTTGGCAAACAGAAGATATAAAGTGTTGCCTCACAGGACCCGGATTTGCAAACAGGAGGTGGCCTATCTGGGATTCCAGCTGAACCAGAGCACTGGGATCTTGATGGCTGATCGAAAACAAGCTATCGCTACAACAGAAATCCCAGAGCACTGGAGGCAGCTTTGTGGATTCTTAGGAATTACAGGGTTTTGCTGAAATTGGATTCCTAACTTTGGCCTTTTTGCAAAACCATTGTATAGTTCTTCAGGACTAGCCCCTGGGCCCCTTTAATGGACCAGAGACTATCAGGCAGCATTTGACACCTTGAAGGAAAAACTAGTTGCCGATCCCACACTAGGATTTCCCTGTTTATGGAAACCTTTCAAATTATGCATTCCGGAAAGGCAAGAAATGAAACTTGGGGTACTAACCCAGACCCGGGAAAATACCTCTCAACCCGTAGCCTGTCTCTCACAGAAACTAGGTCCCACGAAGCAAGGATCACGGCCGTGTCTCTGGGTAATAGCAGGCTACCTGTGACATCTTACAGGAAGCAGAGAAATGCACTACATTTGAGGGGCCCTTATTTACAAAGGGGCATTCAGAAGATTATCCAAACCTGTCCAATATGCCCCCCAAACAATCCTAAGACAGACCGTCCCCCAATAGAAAAGGGAGCGCAATATAAATGGGTATGCCCACTTGAGGACTGGCGCGTTGACTTGACACAGGTGCCTAAAATACACGGAAATCTTCATATTTTTATTAGTTTTTGGAGACACCCTTCCTGGGTGGCTACAGGCATACCCCACTAGAACTGGGAAGGCCACTGAGGGAGCAAAACCTCCACTCAAAAAAATAATCCTTAGGTTTGGACTTCCTTACGGCATTCAGAGCGACAATGAGTCATCGTTCACTTCAGAAGCCTCCCAGAAGATAGGACAGGAACTACAAATTCAATGGAAACCACACGCATCTAGGAGATCCCAATCTACGGGGACGGCTGAGCGAACGAACCACACAGTCAAGAAGACCCTGGCGAAAATATGCCAGGAAATGCATTTGCAAGGGGAGCAGGCCCTCCCTATTGCCTTGGTCCAGATTAGGGTACCTCCCAAAGCCGTTTTCAATTCAGCCGTTTTGAAATAGCTTACAGGAGACCCTTCCAAGCTTCTGTTGTAGGAAGACCCCTTTAGCTTTAGAAAATGAATTGAAGATCCAACCATTTGTACACTATCTGGGGCAAACACTAACAACTCCGCACAAGTTTGCTCATTGCGGGACTATCTACCCGTCTGAAGGGTCCCTATACCCATTCCAGCCGGGAGAACGAGTCTTACTACGGACCCGGAAGACTCAAGGTCCTGAAGAGCAGTTAGCCAAGCAGTGGGCCAGTTCCTGTGATGTCCTGCTGACAACACATTCTCAGGGACCCAAGCCTTGGAGCCACCGCACACAGGTAGAGCCAGCGTCAGCTGAGGAGGCCCCCGATGTGCTGCTGCTGCTGCAGAAGAAACCAGACCTGCACTCCTGCAAGAGATTTACAATTTCTCTTTTGGAAAGGGACAGGGCATCTCAAAGCTCAGTGACAATGTTACCTTTTATTTTACTCTGTCTTTCCCAGACAGTGGCTCCCTCAGCGAATGTATCCCACTGGCCAGGATGCCGTCCAAAGCCCCACTCAGGATTAGATTATAGGGGGTCCTTTGGCCTCTCCAGTTTCTGATTTCACTCCAGTTCCCCCTGCACTGCCAGACATCCCTCGCTAAACGCTTCATTGCTTGTCTAGGTCCTCGGTCTGACTTCGGAGGCCCATCTGCGATACCGCCTTGGGAAAGGGGAAGCAGCCCGGCAGCTGCGCTTGTCCGGCAGCTGCGCTTGTCCAGCAGCGCCATCCTCTCGGCACCATGTATGCTGCTTGGACCAGGATGGAACCCACAGCATGGTTCTGTGCCCTGACCGGGCGGGAATCAAACTTCTATCCTTTTGGTGACAGGACGATGCTCCAACCAACTGAACCACGCCGGACAGGGCAGGGTTCGGGGGGAGCGTTGTACCCCGAGCACACCAAAAGCTGGGCGATGAATGGACAGGGCGCGCGCCTGCCGAAAGCTCGTAGAGTGGGATAGTGTGGAGAGGAAACAAAGCCTTCTCCTCCCTAGCCCTGTAAGAACCGCGGCTTAACCAGGGAGGGGGGATGGTACTAGAGACAGGGGTCCGCCACTCCCCCAGCTCACGACACCTGAATAAATCTCTCCTTTCGCACCAGCCCCTGCCTCACGAGCCTGGATTTCGTGGTGGCCGGCAGCCGGACCAGCATTTTCAGTTCCATGCCGGGCACTGGACACGCCAGAGGAGTAGCTTTCAGGGCCAATAAATCCACGTACAGAAATAAAGTCTATGCTGAGGCTGCTCTAACACTAACACTAACACTAACACAGACTCCTCCAACTCTCACCTTCAAGTGCTGGCTCATGGAGACGATTCTATTTTTCTCATTTATTATTTCTAGAAAGGGGAAATTTATTGTTTTAAAGATAAACATTTAAACATGTCTATTTTATGTGTAGAGGTTACGTATAAATATTTCACTTGCGACAACAATTCTGTTGCTCAAAAGTGAAAAGGTAGCTTGATAGTTTAAAAACGAGGGGACTAAAATGTGGAGCCTCCTGTCACCCCCAGTCACCGGCATGTCACATGCTGCAATGACAGAGCCACCGCACAATTTCCATACAATTCTGTGTCTCAGTCTCAGCTTTGGGCAAGTTTGTCTTGACCAAATATGAGTGTCCACACGATACCAAAAACAGCTGCGTAATTCAATTTTAAAAATTCAATCACCCAGATTTCTTTTTTTTTTCTTCAAGACACCGGCCAAGTGTTTGGACTGATTTTTTTTTTTTTTTTCCCAGAGAATTTATTGGTTCACATCACATAGACAAGAACTCTATGTCCAAAGGACTCCGAGTTTCAAAGCAAGGTGATGATGCAATGAGACGTTTTGACCAGATTCCATCCTGGATTTGATGAAACCACCCAAACTGAGAGGAGTGGCTGCTGCTGGTTTGAACCAGTTCTAGAGGCAGCGGCGTGTACCGCAAACATCACTGCGCCAGGAATGTGGAGACCAGTGTTTTGCCCTTTCTCTCCTGCTAACTAGCTGCCAGACCTGGGCTCACTCACCCAGATTCCCTCATCTATTAGTCAACTATTCGAGCCAGTGAATTTCAGAGGTTCCACCCAGCTTTTAAGAGTCGACGATCCCAAGAACGTCTCTTAAAGAACAGTTCTCCGACTTCGCCATTCTGGGTAAACATGATCTGGTCATGCTGAAATTTCCTGTTCTTGGTAATTACAATTAATTAGCAGAAAGCTATGGCATTAAAAATTAATCATAGTGCCATGAGGATTATAAAAGCTGGCCAGATGGTGAAGAGATGAACTGAGAGAAGAAACTTGCTTTTTATTTCCAAAGCCCCGTTTCGAGTGTCTGCAGGCTTCTCTTTCTTGGGTGATGACCAGCAAGTCATTAGCTGCTTCTGCCAGCAGGGCCCGGCCTGAGCTTTGAAAGGCTCCGGTCTGGTCTGAAGTTGCGTTTGGAGCCCGGTCAGAAAGATGCTGTTGATGGCGGTATGATTTACCTCTCTCTGTGTTTGAGGACAAAGAGCCTTCTGATCAAAGGGGTAGCGAGACTGCTTCCCAGTCCAGACAAAGCATGTCAGCTCCCGAGTGCCTCCTGTTTGCTGTAAAGCAAAGGAGGAGGAATTTTAAGGGAGGAGGGAGTAAGCAAGCATGACTTGCTGAAGACCTCCTGCTGTTTGATGGAGCCTCCCCCCCCCCCCGCTAAGAAATAGAAGAGTTTTATTCAGCTGTTCCCCTCATGCCTGCATATCTCAGAAGCGGCCTTCGGCTCAGAAGCTTCGGGTCAGAATGTACTTCGTCAGCAGACCTGGTTTTTTGAAATCCTGGTAGAGTCTGGCGGCGGCCTGTGCCGTGTTTATCCGTAAATCCTGCGCTCCGTCCTCTCTCACTATGAAATGAGGCGGATTCAGGTCAATGGCACAGTACGGAATTATTTTAAACTTGGGAGTAATTTCCAAGTAGCAATAGCGCCTTCAAGGTGAATTTGCTTGTGTGAAGGGTGGCATTCCATTCTGCCCTCCAACCTCGGGTACTTAGGATTTTGCGTTACAAACGGGATTCGCTCTTTCTAGCTTCGTGCCTGCGCGTGGCCCCCTCGACCAAAGGAAGGGGTTTTATATCGCGAACAGAGACCCGACCCACACCTACATTTTCACAAGGGTTTGGCCCAGATGACACTGTAGCTAAAGGCCTAATAAAGCACATGTGTGTTTAAGCTAACTCCAACAAATGATTAACTAAAATGTGAAGAGAAAAACAATAACAGGAAGCAACAATGGCGTGAACACAGGTGAATCATCTGTCAACCCCTGCTGACAGGCTGCACATGGCGCTTACAAGCTAAGGACAAGGTGACCTCCAGGGTCACAGGCTGACGCTTCTTCAGACGGTGTTCCTTTCCAGGCCCCGCCTCTTTAGTTTCGCAAATACTCCGCTGGGGTCGGGGGAGCTGTGGGCAAGTTGGGTCCAAATTTCAAAACGGCTGCCCTAAGGGGGTTGAGATTATCTAAACTTATTCTGAGGGGGGAAAACCTTCAACAATCTCAAGCTTTAAAATAAAAATTTGTAATTTTACTACCTGAATACCTGTCTACATTTTTTTTTTACTCCTTTCCTTCTGCTTCGGTCGCTACCGCTCTTTCCTGCTTGTTTTGTTCCTGAGGACACTTATCAGCACCGGACATGCATAGATTTGCCTATCGTCTGTCCCCCACGCCACTAGAATGTAAACTCTTTGTAAATAATAGGGATTTTTTTTTTATGTTTACAACAAATGAGTCGCTGCTTTGCTCACAGAAGGTATCGATCAACGAAGGAATCTAATCAAACACCTATACAAGCTCATTCCCTAAATGTGTACTAGTAAGTAAAGGGATAATTAAGTCCTTAAAAAGAAGGAAGGAAGCAGCTTTATTGACCACCTATACTAGGACATCAATAAATGGGAAGTAACAACACCTTCATTGTTTTTGTCGTTACATGAACTACCTGTCCATGATTTTAGATGACATCTGACACCAGGGACAGTATCCTGGGGCCTCCCCAAGGCTGTGGGGCAGATCCTGACTGTGATGCTCTCCCTCCCAGACCACGTGCACATTCTCTGTTTGGACGGCAAAGGAAACGCCTGTGGAATGGGAGAGTCAAGGCGGCTATCAGAAAGCAGAAGTTTTATTAACAGCAGAAACCAGTTTGTAGGCAGCAAAAAAATAAATTAAAAAAATGTAAAAAAAAGGTGGAAATGGATTAATCCGTTGGTTTTAAGAACATGTTGAGATTTTAGTTTCCTTAACTAAAGCACATTGCTTATCGCTCTGATTTGGGGTAGTTCATTAGGCATTCCTTTAAGGAAAAAAAAAAAAACCAGGTTTCAAAAACTACTTGAAAGTTTTTTGGTGTTCAGCTCATTATTGATGCTATTACAGAGCTCCTTGGTTCAGCTAATTCTTGATTTTAATAAAGACCAAACAATGATCATTAAATAAGGGAACCTCATCAACAAAACAAACAAGGGAGCAAAATAGAACCAGAAACATGGAAATAAAGAACAAACTGACAGCGACCAGAGGGGGGGAGGGGGTCACAGGGGAAGGAAGGGGAAGGCGCAAGCCCAGGAACATGCATAGAGGACCCACGGACAAAGACAACGGGGGCGGGGGGCGGGGATTGAATGTGGGGACGGTGAGCAGCGCAGGGGAGAGTAATGGGGTAAAACTGTAATTAAAGAACAATAAACAATTAAAAAAAACAAAAACCATTGCATTGGGGAGATGCGATTTTATGCTACGGTGGCGATGCCTACACAGATGGCGCAGTTTCACAGCCTGGGCCACGAGCTCGCCTGATCCGAGCAGGCCTTCCGGGGGTGACGATGGCCCTAGGTCTCACGGCACAACGCTGGGCAGGCCGGGCCCAGAGGAGAGTGGGGACTGGTGGGGACGGGGGATCTTACTGGCTGCAGAGGGACACACCGAGGCCCGAGGCCCTCCTGACCTTTGCAGCACAGGACCCTACCCTGAGATTCCAGCTGCTTGGAGGTGGAGGCGGGGAGCCAGGTGTTTGGGGGGTTTTGTCTCCCTCTCCCCGTTCACGTGACAGTGAAAAGTGAGCCCCGAGGGGAGTATGGAGAGTTGGTGACGATTTCAGCCTGGACTCTCAGGAGGACGGGGGAGGGGGAATCGGGCCACGTAACCCAGGCTTTTGGTTTTTTAGTGGATGTGACTCAAGAAACTGAAGTTATAAACATACATAAGAACACTGACATTTGGGACTTAAGCTGAGAACCATCTCACCAGCCTCTTGGACTTTATTTACATCTGGGTAAGAAGGGGTAGATGCCAAAAACTGCTTGAAAAAATACAACTTCTGACACAGAATTTAAAAAGTTCTAGTATCTTTCTCTGAGTCATGAAGACCTTCAGGCTGCCTCAAATGCATCAGGGGCTGCTTCTCACATTCTTAGTACGAGCGCTGGACAAAATGTACGTAACGCCAACGAGACCTGTGTCCGGGCCTCTGTCCCAGAGAGTGGGCTCTGCCACCTCTGTGCTGCACCCCCTTCCCGTAGGCAGACTTCTGAGTCCTACTTACTCGCTGCAAAGTGAGAAGGACCAGATGGCTCTATTACTCTGTGGGCATAGTTCTAGTTTGCTCATGAATCTGATGATCAGAAATACTAAGGCTGTCGCAGAGGCCTAGGCTATCCAGATAGGGCAGGAATATCATCAAGGAGTAGTCAAAGGAACGTGCAGAAGTCCATAAATATAATAGAACCATTAGAATAAAGGTAAAAATAGTAAGTAAGCCATGGAAGGAAAGACATAGGCAGGAGGGGAAGAGTTAGAGAAAAATCTAGGCCAAGGCATATACCGTCATTGAGCTTCCTGCTAAGCAAATAAAAACTTATACCAAAATGTTCATCACAGCATTATTTTATAATAAAGAAAATTTGGGAACACCCACACAAACAACAAAGGAGACATAATTAAGAGAATTATGGCTATATCGGTGAGCTATTGCTGCGTAACAAACCACCCCCGAAGTCTCTGACTTAAAACAACAAGCATTTGTTTTTGCACACAAATTAATGGATCAGCTGATGGTTTCTCCTGGTCTCAGTTGGACTTCTTCATGCGGCTGTGCTCAGCGGACTGGTCAGCCTGGGGCTGACTGGTCCATGGAGGCTTAGCTGTGATGGCTGAGTCGACTGGTCCCCCTGCACGTGGTTTCTCAGGCTCTAACAGGCCAGCTTAGGGTTCTTTTCATGATGATAGCCTACAGCCGTGTTCCAAGAACACAGGCGGAAGCACGCAAGGTGTCTCGAGGCACAAGCTTAGAGTCTGCACATGACCACTCCTGCTCCATTCTCTTGGCCAGAGCAAGTCACAAGATCCAGGAGAGAGAAAGTAAACTTTACCCCCTGACAGGAGCTGCCGCAGCAGCGCACTGCCAAGGACGCAGAACAGGTGGAGGGGAGGAACTCGACGCCGTTTTGCAGCCTGCCCCAACGGGGTGTTCGTTTGCTGGGTTCCTATCCAGCCATTAAAAACGAAGCCTGTGCCACCAGTGGATACAGCCAACAGAACACAAAGGGAAGAATGATGCTTTACCTTTCGTTGCCAGCGTACAAATATACATACCAAAGGTTAGACGAGAAAATACAGATAGAATAGTTGTGTAAGAATGGCGGAATTTGTGTTTTTAACTATTTGAGGGTGAAGTGATTCTGATGGCTTTCGTGGAGACCCCAGACCCCACATCGCCTCTACCTACAGCGCAAGCGACGCTTGACCCCTTCATTCGAGTTTGCCTGAAGAGTTACGGAGAGGAAAAGCAAATGACCTGTTATTCTTTTTCCCCTTTGAGACAACATGATTCAACCCCCAAATTTCACGTCAGACAATTCCGCTGACAGAGGGACTGTCATGTGACGCCCTATGCTTGCTGTTTCTAGGGAAATGGAGTTTGAGAGCTTTCAGAGCACTGAGCAGGAAGTCTTTGCCTGTCCAGTACTCAGCGCAGGAGCGAAACCTTTCCTCGCCGGCCTAAGTCAGGGAGGATGGTTTCTTCCGCGGGAATTGCCTTCGGTCAGCAGGCACCTGCCCTTGCCTTCGGTCCGGTAGCGGAGTCCTCAAGTGAATGACTTAGTTCAAAGTAATGCCGTCCTGAAGTTGCCATGGAGAGCCTGATTTCATGGCCTTTGACGGAGGTCAGCCCCTGACCGGGACGTCGAACTCCGCCTGCTGGGCTGACGTCAGCCGCCAGCGGGCTTGTCCTCCCTGGGTTTGCTGAAGCGATGCTGTGATTCCAATGCCGGCCTTCGCTGGAGCACAGTTTCTTCAGCATCGCTTGAAACAGGACCCGCGTGGGGCCCGTGGTATGTCACGGGGAAAGTCAAATGCACGTGTCCACCAGCGATGAAGCCTCACATGCGGCCAAAAGGCACAGCTCTTGCGGGACAGCGCAGGCAGCCAGAACGAAAGGGATTCAGAGCGGGAAGGCGGCCCAGCAGCGGGACGGCCGAGTCCAGGGCAGCGCGCCCTTTGCATGTGTTTCTGTCCTAAAATTAGTTGCACCGAGGTTGCCCCCAGCCTCACCTCCATTGTGCGGTGGTGGTACTGGGGGCACCGATGCCCCCAGGAGACTACGGACAGCTAGTCTGGGCAGGAGGAGAGCCTCTGCGTTGAGAGAGGACCCGGTCACTCCCCAATTTGCCCTGCCTCGCGCTTACTTCCCGTATGACCTTTGAAAGCTGTCTGTCCCAAGTCCAGTCCCAGCCCCTCTCCCACCTTCCTAGGCTCCCGGTTTAACCCTCCAGCCCAGCCTCAAACCTGTGATGTCTCCAAACCCCTCCCCTCTGTTTCCAGCAAAGCAGACGCTCAGAGCCTTTTGCCCAGTGAGGCAGGATTTATTTAAATCTCAACAACGTGTGAATTCGGTTCAAGGGATTTGCGTGTTTGCAAGAATTGGGTCTTAAAAAACTCGGACTCCTAAAGGTTAGGCTTCCTGTGTGAACCTGGGGGAGGGGCACAGTGTCAAATGGCTGGAGGGCCTGGCAGGCAACTAGAACGAGTGAAGCAGGCCAGGGGCAGGAGTGACGTTCTCACGGTGACCGGTTGAGGGTCCTGAGCCAGTTCAAAGAGGTTCTCGGGGACAGGGCTCCACTGAGAGCCTGTAGAGTGGGGAAGACCTTTCTATACCATGGTCAGGCCCTCCTGCTGGGGCCAGAGCCAGGTCTTGCTTCTTGGGGACATTCTGGTCACACGTTTCTCTGTGATTTTTTCCAAAAGAAGCTGGAAATCTGGGTTGTATGTGGAATCTTCTCAATGTTACCTGCTGGGAACTAACTTCGAATATGGAAATTCTTTTTGGGGGAGGGGGAATAAGTAAGGTTACCTGTGGGCTGAATCTGGCGCTCAGCTGCCCTTTCATCACCCCTGCTGAGGGCGGACATTCGGGGAACAGCGGGACGAGGTGCGACGGGGTGATCAGAGCAAGTCACCCCAAATCAGAAAGCGGGCAACGCGGGGTCGGGGTGTTGGGGGAATGATGGAGGCTTATTGGCATTTCCCAGGACAGAGCAAGTTAAAGAGGTGCAGGGTTTTGTTTTATGTTTCTCAAAGGGAGACATGATTTTTAAAAGCGCTGTGACCCTGCCCCTTGGCCACCCACATGTACCACCCACGCAGGACCATGTGGGCTGTGAGGGAAGGGATCGGTGACTCAAGGCTGAAAGCCACAGATGTGGGTGGCGGGGCCACCACATTGCTTGTGCTTCCCTGTCCGTGCCTGCTCTTGGCCTGCGTCCTGGGCACGGGGCAGGAAAGGTCCTCACAGAGATGTCCTTCACAACCTCAGCTGTCACCTGTTCAGCTTCCACGCACGTCAACTGAGCCCAGAGGACCAGAGGCTTCCTGCTCTCGATCCCACACGTGGGTTTACGGCCAAGCTGCGGCCACCACCCAGGCCCCTGCTGCCGTGCATGGAGCTCATCTGGACCTTCCCTGTCGCCCACTTTGTCCCCCCCCCGGGGGGAGGTGTCATAAAGAGCACTGGGGACATGAAAAAAATCAAACACAGCTTCCTTTTGGTATCTCCCTAAGACTTTTCATACCAAACATTTTGCAAGGCAGGGAAAAACATCTGTCTCAAATTAGGCACCCCCGTTTAGGGCTCAGAAAAGAGAGACATCAAATCGTTTTATGCGTTGTTTAATCGCGATGGAGAGCTTAGTAAGCGCACGTGCCCGACACCGTGCAGGGGCGTCCAATCTGCGGCCCACGGGCCACGTGCAGCCCAGGACGGCTGTGAATGCTGCCCAACACAAATCTGAAAGTTTACTTAAAACATGAGGAGATTTTTTTGTGTGTGATTCTGTGTCACAATGTATTTAGTGGGTGGCCCAGGACAACGCTTCTTCTTCCAGCGTGGCCCAGAGACCCCCGCATAGAAGGTCACTTCATTTGATTTACAGTATTTTCCCCCCTTCGACAGTTGGGGGAAGGGAGGGTTTGAGGGGCTAAGCTACGTGCCCAAGTGCTCCTGCGGAGGAAGTGACAGAGCCAGGGTTGGAACTCACCTTGCCTGACCAGAACCCTAAGGTAATAACCGTGGTCCTACAGCTGTGCTTCACCTTTGACTCAAATCCCAGGAGAAATTAAACACCTCACAGTTCCATTTTCTTACTGTCCTGGCATCGAGGGTGTGGCCCCTTGTCCCTTATGCAAAATGCTACTCTGAGCCCCCTTGATCATATATTTTATATGTTTTCAGGCTTCTAAAATGTGGTCTTCCCTCATTCTGCCAATTAGGGCAGGAACAGATGGTCTTCTATTCAGTCGTTAACCATTCAACATTTAAGGGAGAAAACCCTGGAAGGTTTTGTTTTAAATACGGAAGTGTCAGCCCAAAGGAAAAAATGTAAAATGGTTCCTGAGGGGGCCAGGGAGACAGCTCTAGAGGAGGACGGCCTGCACTTGACCCAAATGTCATGGAATGTGTACGCCAGGATGGCAGGGTGTTTGACCCCAGAAGTATATGCATAAACAGAGGAGGTAATTGGATTCCTCATTTTGACACCTGAAAGGGTGACAAGAAACCTTTAGCCGGCCGATAATCAGCGGAGCACACTGTCACTGTGGATTTTTCACCCAGACCACGGGCTATCACAGTAGCAGGCTGGCCGGCCTATTAGAGGCATGTAATTGTTTCATATACTTAGCATGGAAGTGGATAGAATTCAAAACAGCTTCCTTGTCTCTGACACGCATCCAAATTTTTAATAGCAGCTAAGTACCTTACTAAGCAATTGAATAAAATAATGCATTCAAGCCCTAGAAAACCTTTTCAGACCTCTTTCTATGTCTACATTTTACTGATGGAAAATGATGGTTGCAATTCAAATTTTTAGACTGGGCACATGTTGTGTGATAGATTTTTTTTTTTTTTCCCTTGTTAAAACTCAAGCATTCCAAACTATTGGAGGAGTTCAGCAATTTTGATCATTTTGAAACTAGCTGTCAGATTTAATCTGTGCTAAAGAGAGAGAAGGCAAATGTATTCTGAAGCTTGTTATGTCGTTTACAGATTATTTTTACAATTTATATTCCATCAAGTAGGGTATATTAGGCTCTCAGAAAGCACGTAATGAAATGACCAATTAATTTTAGCAGAGTGATCCTGGCGGCACTTGCGGGACAGAAATGATTAGACCCTTTTCCAGCCGCGTCCCAAGGTCAAGTCATCAAATATGACTGATTACATTTTCTAATGGTTTCTCTATGCCCATTAAAGAACACTCAGCTATTCAGACTCTCCATTGATCATGACATTCAAAATTTGCTCGGATGGCTCCCGACAAGCAAAAATGTATTCTCTATTCTTTAACCACATAAACAATAGCTAACCACTTGTAATTGAGTTTAAATTGATTTCAGGTGGCTTCAGAGAAAAGCAATTTCTACAACAGATTAACCTCTTAATTAAAGTATATTAAGAATACTGTCAGGTGTAGACATTCAGCTACAGCAGAAAATTATACCTCGTTGACATTCATTTGTCAAAGAATTGCTCTTCTGTCCCCCAGGAACCAGGTTAGTTATGGTGGTTCTTGCCCCACCCGCTCAGCTCAAACCGGGCTCGCTGAAACAGGGAGTCTGACCTCTTGGCGTCTCTGGGCCACACTGGAAGAGGGAGAGTGTCTTGGGCCACACATTAAATACATCGCAACATGTAATCACACACACAAAAAGTCTCATAACGTTTTAAGTAAGTTTACGATTTTGTGTTGGGCCGCATTCACAGCCATCCTGGGCTGCACGTGGCCTGCGGGCCACAGGGTGGGTGTCCCCTGCACACATCCGTCCTCCCAATGGGTCAGATGTGGGCAGGGGGACAGGGGACTGGGAAATAGACATAGTTTAGGCCATGCGTGATGCTGTCCTTGTACTCACGGCTGCGGAAAGTTACTTTTCTCAAGGGACGAAACCTTTCCATAGCAACCATAGACTACTTAAGTGCTCCGAGAAATGAGGAAGAGCCGAGCCAACCCCCACATCGGCGGGGAGTAAACAGGTGTCGGTGAGGTGCTCTGTAGCGCATCTGAGGTAGACACCACCCATCCCTGTCCTCTAAGTCCTCGCTGAGCAGGAGTGGTTCTCAGGTCGGCACCACCTAGAGACGGTTAGAGGTGCTGAGTCTCGGGCCTCCCGCGCCCCACCCCGACACCTGACAAAACAGACACACAATTTGAATGAGGTCCCCAGAGAGTGCACTGGGGCTGTGACCGTTGAAGGGGTGTTGCTCTCAGACAATGTCATGTTGCGTCTCCATCTTCTCAGGCTGTATCCGTATGTTGCTGGAAACATTGCGTCAGTTTGGTGAAAACAAACAAAAAAAACAGTGACCCTGCTTGCTCACCCTCTCGCAAACCGAACGACCTCCTCTGCATTTTCGACTTTGCACCTCCCTGCCTTCAGTGCCCCCCTAGCTTTCTGTATTCCCTCTCCGGGCTGTGAATTCAGTCCCCTGAGGACACGAGACGTACGGAGCCCCTGACTTGGGCCATAGTTGGTTTTAAAATTAAGCTTAATCCCCACGCTGGCCCCGCGTCCTGGGACGAGCTGACCCTGGTAGCTTGCTCTCTTGGCACTGAAGCCTTTGGTTCATGCTCCTGAATTGGTCGTAGCCTCTGTCATCCACGCCCAGAGAACTTTTTTTAAATACTCACCCGACAATACGCTTATTGATTTGAGAGAGAGAGAAACATTAATGTGACAGAGAAACATTGATTGGGTGCCTTCCTTACGCACCTAAGAAGGGGATCGAACCCACAACCTAGGTGTGTGCTCTGACGGAGGATCGAACCTGCAGCCTTATGGTGTACAGGACAACACTCCGGCCGGGGCCACATTGTCGGGATTTGTTACTGCCTTTTGAACTTGCGTTTCTGGTCTTGCCCACCTGGCCCTAAGTCACCTACTTCCTACTCTTACCTGTCAAAACTTAGGGTGCAGGCAATGACCTCTAACTGGCCCCACAGGCGGCAGCCTATAGCCTGCCTTCACGGAGCTTGTGGGAGTGAGAAGGCAGCTACGGAAAAATGCAGCTGTACCCTGCACCCGGTGTCACTGAGAACAATTGGTTGGAACTGTGAATCTCGGGTGTGGCTGAGCATGAGAACGTCCTGTTGAGATTCAGATGGTCTCTTGCCCCGGGTCTGTCCCAGATCAGCTGAAACCAGGATCTCCTGTCCTGAGCCGGAGCGGCTATAACAACGCTCCTGGGCGGACCTGACAGGCAGCCGCGGGACGCGTTGGTGCGGAGGCACCCCCCATGCCCAGCTACACTCCGTCCTCTCTGCCTCGCGCCTTACTTCCCCTCGTATTCTGCTTCGTCTCTCTCCCCACCCGCAGGGCATTTAGATAGCGGTGAGTGAAGACCGGGGCTTCTGTGTGGGTTCATAGGAGGAAGGGATAGGGCGACAGGGAAGAGAGAGAGAAAGACCCTGCTTGCACTATCAGTCCTGTGGCTAAGATGTTACCCAGAAGGAACAGTAAACCGGCCACCCCGACTTCCTCCTGTTTAAGGTGCACAACTAGTGCAGAAGAATCACAAAAACTGAGACAACGTGACATGGTTTTCCCAACCACGACCCAGACTAGAAGAAAGGCAGACACAGCAGGTGGGAGGAGATGCCACGGGACACAGCAGATGTTTTCCCACTTGTGAATGTCCAGGAAAAGAGATGCCCCTCTGTGTGCCCCCGAGTGGCAGTCCGTCCTCCACCTGTCCTGCGCACCCTAAGTCTTGGAGGGAAAGCGGAGGGGCCCCGGGCTCTCCGTCCGTGCCCAAGAGGAGCAGGCGATGGAGACGCCGGCCGCGGCGCCACCCGCCCGCCCGCGCCGGGCCCCTCGGCTGGGCTCCGCCCCGGTGCCCCCAGCGGCCGGGCCCCACACCTGCGGTGGCGCTGGGGGCGGCGGGGCCCTCCCGACGGGCCTCTCCTGCTCACCCTTCCCCCTGCCGTCAGGAGCTCCTAACAATGGCCAAGGTGAGCTGGGCTCTCCCCAAGTGTCCCCCCAGATCAGCAGAGGAGCTGTGCCTGGGAACTTGGTAGACATGCAAATGCCCCGGGGGAGGGCCCCACCCCGGGGCCACTGAAGCAGAAACGCTGCAGGTGGACCCGGCAGGCTGGGCCCAGGAAGTCCCCGGCCGTCCTGTCTTGCACTCGCATTTGGGAGCCACTGTGTGATTTCCTGCTTACTTAGAGAGGGCTGGGTGTCCCCTCAGGGCCCCTTTTCTCCTGGTGTGGTAAGGGGACAGGTTCTCCAGGGGCACTGCCTGAGCAGGGGTGGCTGGCAGGCCACCTTCCGGACCCTCCGAGCCTCTCTCTTCCTGGCCATGGCGTAATCTCTGCCTGTGAGCCTGAGGGAGCTGCCAGCCCCTCCCTGCCTCAGTTTCTCTTCCAGGCCCTACCTTCCTCCTCCATCTGGTCCTCCCCACCCTGCTTCCTACTTTCTTGAGAGCTGAGGCCCAGGCTCACCCCCTGGGCAGCAGAGAGGCTCTGGGGGATTCGGCTCCGTCTGCCCCCGTCCCTGTTTGTGACCCCCGGCCCGTTTCCTTCAGGAAGCCACCGACGTGCTGATATCGGCACAGGCTTTTGAATGGAAGAATGGAGCACTTCTGGGTTGCCCGAGTCCTTCTACCTGCGTATCTCATCGTCACAGCTCACGGCTACGCTCCGGTAAAAAAAATCAAGTATTATTTCTATTTAAGAGCTGACAACAGAGTCCAATCCAGGCCCAGTTAATAGGCTGGAGTTCTGAGCTCTTACACCCTGACGCCGCGCTGTTTCCACGCTCAATTCCTCTCTCCGCGGGCATTTCCCACTCCCCCGGGAGCCCACCATGAACGTTTCATGCAAGGTCCAGGTGTGTCATCAACAGTCGCCTACAGCAAGTACTGGTTTAAACTGGACAAACTGGGAAGACAGGTGCACACCAAAAGGTTCAGTAGGAGATAAGAGGATGACGTTGGGGTCGTGCAAAGGGGTCCCCCGGCGGCCACGGCGATTGGTTCCTGGGGTCAAACCAGCCAGAGGTTTGTGACTGACAGAGGTGATGAATGGGTATTGTTTGCAGCGGTTGAAAAATCAAGAGCTTTTCAACTTGAACCTCTCACTAATTGACATTTACCTCTCATTCCTTAGTGAGATCAAGGATCAACCAGGACATCTGAGAGCTAAGGGGTCCTCAGTAGGATCTTCTACTGGAGCCCCTAGTCCCCGAAGGCTGGCGCTTTGCCTAGAGAGGAGGCACCTGTTTGCGAGCCTGGGCGGGGACACAGCCCCTCCCAGTGCCTGCGAGATGCGGGGGGCGGGGTGGTGGGGGGGAAGCCGCTGGGGGGCATCGCTTATCTTTCCCAGGTTCTGGACCCAAGTCTCAGCCTCTCAGCGCAAGCCTGTGACTTGGTGTGTACATTGTGACGTTAAACTCCAGCGCCTGTTCCCTCAGCCTCCATGACAGAGGCCTGGACCGTGAGCACCCGCCCCTCACCGCACCCGGGCCTCGGCGCGCTCTCTGTGTGCACCTCCGAGTTCTAACCTCGCCCAGCCTGTGGGGAGGCCAGACCAGGGCCATGCCTTCTGGTTTGGCTGAATAACTTGAGCTCTGATTGCGGATTTTGCCGTTGAAACGAAGCGAACCCTAATCCGTTTCTCACGCCACCAGTGGGCGCCCTCGCTGCCCATACTTTCCAGATGACCCACCCCAGGCTCAGGCCGCTCCCAGGACAAGGTCTTCCTGGTCACTTCTGACCTGCGGTCCCTGTGAGTGGCCCCCGGTCTCTCCAGCTCAGCAGGTGGTCCCGTCTGCCCTGGGCTCAGTAAATGGTCCTGAGAAAAAAATGCCTGTGTGAGGGAGGGACTCGATGGATGACTTGCATTTGTAGAAAGGGGAGAATCAGCACAGCCAGGCTGGCCGTGGCTTTTGACTACTAGGCTAAAGACGTACCATCCCTCCCCCACGCTGGCCGGCCCTGAGTGCCACAGGCGTCTCTGTGCCTCCTCACACCGGGCCTGAATTCCCAGTTCCGGGAGCAGAGCCGGAGCTTCCCTGAGCAAAGAGCCGTGGAGAGCACGGCAATGAGAGGACGAAGGAAACGGAGAAGGCCACGAGTGATTAAAAAATAGCTTCTCAGGAGCACTTTCCTCTGTCCCAGGCCCTCCGCTAGACACCCAGCACATGGGCCCCCTCCGACCCTGCGCAAACCTTAAGAGAGTGTAATACCGCTCCCAGGTGACAGCTGAGGGAACGGCGGTAAAGCCAGACTGTGGTCCCCAACCCGCGCTCCCGCCAGCTGGTGAAGCTCCTTCCCTCAGGCCCGGGATCCCTGCCCTTCAACTTGGCTCCCTCCTTCACGGAGCGGTGGCTTGGTTGTCTACCTCCCATCATTGCCCTATGGGACTTTTTTGCCAACCATCTGGTCTTTGTTGCTATGCAGCATCCAAAGAATCCCTTGAAACATGGAACAACTGAATTGACCAACTAGGCTGAGGAGTTTCAGCTCGCGTGTCCTGAGAAGACAACTGGGCTTGGGTCCACTCCCTGTCCCGGCCGTGTGACCATGAAAACCACCGGCCTCCCCTGAGCCTGCCCACTAGCATCCTATGCCGCTCACAGATAAAATGAGCTCTCGACGAAGGAGCCGCCTGTAAACCGGAAGGCGCCACCGACAATAAAAATTATCATTATGTCGAAAAAGCGGTGAACTCTTTTCTTCCACTGAATTCACTAACTACCTATGAGCCAGGGAGGGAGGTGAGATCTTTTATGCCTGGGTTCAGTCCAACAACAATGCTTTCTACCAACATCCATGCAGGTCCTAACGTGAGCCAAGAACTTTTATAGATATTTTCTCTTTTCAGAGACCAGAGACAAGACATTTATAACCAAGTTACTGCTGCATCTTCTCATCTTTTGGCAGGTACTACATCTGCTGTTGATTAAGCACCTAGAGCTAGACACGATCAGGCCAGTTAGCTGGGATTCAGACACCACGGTTTGGTTCGACAAGCACTAGATTTTTCTCCTCCTGCCTAGGTGTCTCGCCACAGGCGAAGCTGTGTGGCCTCTGGGACAAGGTCAGGTTGCTTTTTCAGGGAGGCCATTTTGTCACGTGCACTCCCCACAGGAGCGCGTGGATGAATCACTGCAGACGCCTCCCAGCTCAAGAGGCACACCCTGCCGAGCACGCGTCAGGCTAGGGCAGGCTTATAGACAGTCTCGTGACCAGCTTTCTATTTTTTTCCGTCTTGCTTCGTTTCCTGGGTGTGTTTAGACTTTAGCTTTGTGGTTGTTAACTTTACACCTATTTTTAAGACTTCTTTCCAAGTGCCTTACTGAGAAGGAGGCAGCCAGTATTCCCAGAGGCCTGGGTCTGTTCATCTCCCTGCATGTTCCTCAGCAGCAGCATCGTGAACACCTTCAAGATAGGTTTCTGCTTCTCTGGCCTGCGGCTGTGGCTCTGCCTTGTACCGGAGGAGAAGCAGAGGACACAAAACCCCTTCAACACAAAAGCCCTTCAGACACAGTCCAGGCCAGACCCGAGGCAGGCTGCCCAAGGGCCCAGACTGCGAGGCTCTGTAGCCTAAAGGACTCAGCTTCAAATCCCAGGTCTTTTTATGTATGTTTTGGGCAGTTGCGGTCTCCTTCTTGATTTCCTCCCCATGTAACGAGGGAGGGAGAGGTCCAACTCTGCAGGGTCGTTAGGGGATGAAATAGAAAGAGGAGGGCTTCGCACGGCGCCCACACAAAGGAAGTGCTGGGGAATATTCGCTGTTGTTATTGTTGCTGCCTCGGACAAAGACGGGACGGCATTGCGTCCGTCACTCAGGCAGCGCACGTGGACCATCCAGACACACACGCACCACTGCTGTCTGGGAGGTGGACTCACTGGCCTCCTGTGACCTCACTCGAGGTACCTTGTTATGGGGAGAGGGCTTAAATGAGAGAGAGAATAAAGAAGGAGTGAAGCCCGCAACCCCGGGGAGAGAGAATCCCGTGGGCCTGAACCAACGCCCTGAGGGAGTCTGGCTCTGCAGAGGATGGAGGGAGGAGCCCGCAGGGAGAGAGGCGGCTGTTCTGCCCTGCTTCTGCTGCAGCGAACTGGAGACCAGGAGGCAGCCTTTAGAAAGTTCTCAGAATCTTGCACAAACATGACTACCATTGTAGGAAAGTTTGCCAAATTATGCAATTTCTAGCAAAATGCTCCTTTCTACCCCCACGGTGATGTTCAGCTTTGGTCTACACCAAAGCACTTGCTGGCAAGAAAATCATTTAAAAAGTGTTTTATTTTTTGGCATACAGCAAAAAGGAGGGAAGTAGGAAAAGAACCCCAGAGGATTTTTCTCTACACTTTTATTAAAATGATTTTCTGGATTTGGCAAAGTGGCATGAATCAAAACAGACAATTCATAATGAAACGCATTGCAAACCTCGTTGGGAGAAATAACTTCTTGTGAAAGTTTTGGGTAAGTAATCTAACATACAGATACATGCTTGTATGCACAATAAATATGTACAAGGACAGTTAGTGCACTATTTTTTAATAACTTTGAAAAACATTTGGAGGGTTCAAAGTGGAAGATGGGTTAAACAGATTTTTAAATTAAAACTTTTTCATATTGATATAAGGTGATATACGATGCTATGAAATGTACAAAAAACAGTCCATTAGACAATATATTTATTATTTGGTTTCTTAAAAATGTATGAAGATACACAATGCTGTATACAGATGATGTAGTATAGGACGGTACACTTGAAACCAATATAATTTTATCAACCAATGTCACCGCAATAAATTTCACTTTAAAAGTGGAAAAAAAAAAATGTGCAAGAATGTCCTGGAAGGAGACACTAAACTGTATGCTTGCCCTTGGGGAGGAGACTGGGTCAAGACTGGGTGTCAAGAACTCACTACCTAAGCTCCTCTACTTGATATTTTAATGCCCCGTATATATTCTTTCTAGTGTTCACTCACTCCTTGCTGTTCCTCCCGCCCGTAGGGACTACATCTCTCAGGACCGAGCTTACGCCTCAGCTTATCTGGCCTTTATTCTAATTCATAGCCACCACGTACCTCCCTTCTCAGCTTTTCTTTCTTCCTTAGCTCACTATAATCTAACATGTTATACAAGTATATTTTATTTATGTGCCTTCTTTACGATCTGTCTTTCCCCCACAACAGTGGAACCTCTATGCGAGCAGAGATGGTGTCTGTTTTGTTCACTGCTCTGTCCCTACTGCCTAGAATAGCATCTGGCCCTTTGGAGAGACTTAGGTGTCTGTCAGCTACCTGAATGAGTGAATGTTCATACAGTACTTTTGTAATAAACTGTTAACTATATACGTGTATAGATGTGTTCGTATGTGTATAGCGTATGTATAGGTATATGTTCATGTCTGTGTATATGTATATATAAAAATGTAACAGTTGTTGAAATTGTGACAACTGTCCAAGGCAGCCGTAAAGACATTGAGGCTTTAAGGCTGGAGGAAGCTCTCCCGCACAGAGCAGTCTTCAAGCCTCTCTGTGACTCCATTTCCCTTTTATTCGTGGTTAGTTTCCCTCCACTTTTTTCCGTGGTACCCCAGTGTCTTGCACACATTAAGCACTTAATAAATATTAAATAAATGAATGAAATTATCACAGTCTTTTAAGATTCTTCATGAGGAGGGGGAAGTAGGGCACCCTTCCATGAGTTCCAAGTAGGAAGAAAACAGAAGAGACAGCAGGAAATGCCGGAACTGGTAACTGCCATGTTAGCTTGAAACAGCCAGAAAAGCGGAACTCGGAACGTGTCGTTATAAAACGCGAGCAGAGGCAGTCTCCGGGTAGGAGCGGGAGTTTGTCCGCAGGCAGCGGGCGGTTCTACAAGGCTACTTCTCGCCCCGCAACCTGTGCCCTGCTCCTCATGAGTCTTCGGCCCTTCCCGAGAACCTTCCACCAGAAACACTTCCAATGAAAGTACGAAAGAGCCAGGAAGTCCTCGCCATGCACAGCATCTGGGCAGAAACAAGAACATCTGTTCTCAGCATGAGCCCTATTAGCTTCATCGCGGAGCTTTCAGTGGAAAGAAAGAAGAACAGTTCTGACGTGCGGGTGTAATCGGCGCCAAGGTAGCAGCCAGCGCTCAGCGCAGCTGCAGCCACCAGGGAGGAAGAGCCACATGCTAAGGGACGAGAAACATGCCAGTGGCTGCAGCTCAGTTACCTGGTCTCAGACACAGGCTTCTAGAGGCAGCAGCCACCTGGGGACTGAAAGTAAGAGAGACACAGGGGGCAGAATGGAGGAAGAGGGAGGAAGGAGGGGAGAAAGGAGGGAAGAGAGGAGGGAGGGAGAGACAGGGACAGAGGGCCTGATTGAGCAGCCACACCAAAGGTCATGAGGACAAGGGAGGGGGCACGCAGAGAGAGAAGGGTCACCTGCCTGACAAGCAACAGGAGCAATGTGTTCCCCACCATTTTCCAGATGTGGGACCTCAGGCAGGTGGCCTGACCATTTTGTGGCTTGGCTTCCTCAACCTGTGAGCTGGGAAAACACGGCGCACCCAGCAGCAGCTCCCTGGGTGGGGAGAACAGTTAGCGCAGCCCTTTACCCTGGGCTCCGCGGAGGCCCGTGGCAAATGCCAGCTGCCGGGGTGTCGTTACAGCCCCTACCAGTAGCACCGCGACGCACACGACGATGTTTATTCCTTCAGTGTAATGAGCTGAGCACGGGCCGTATTACCGAGGGGAGGAATGTACAGAAACAAGGGCTCAGCCCGGGCCCCTGCCCCCAGACCCTGTGCCCCGCGCTGACGCCGCCGCCGCGCTCTGACGCCTCCGGAGGGCACCCCAAATGCAATAAAAAATGTCCTTGGTGAGGATAAAAAAAATAACATAAAAATAAAAGGACATCTTACCAAGTCGTTAAAATGTTATAAAAGACACATAAAGAGGGGTATGTTTTTAATATCAAAAAAAAAAACAAACAAACCCAAAATCCCAGACTATGGGTTCGTATTCAATGACATTTCATCAAACTGAAGAGCTGCTGTTGATGTTTAAGCAAAGACGCTCCTCTTGGAAGATGCCTTCCTGACATATGAACATCTGTTTAATCTTGAGCAAGTTGCCTGACTTCTCTGAGCCTCAATTTTCTCATGCACTAAACAAACAAACAAACAAACAAACAAACAAATAAATGTGATACTAGAACCTGCCTCACAGGTAGTTGTAAAAATTAACCGGAATGGTGCGTGTGAACAGATCAGCACAACCAATGCCTGGCACTCAGAGAGAACTCCATCAGCGTGAGCGAATGCCGTTATTCTATCTGCATCAGTACTTGGCAGCCGCAGAAGACAGAGCGCGCAATGTGGTGAAAGCCGTACAAATCTGCTTGCTGGAAATTATCCAAGGAAAGTAATAAACAATATCAACTCCTCCCTCCACCCGTCGCCCTGTGCACCCCGGAGATCAAGCCTTCTCACTCCCCGTTCAGAGCGCCTGTCATCTCCCCAGTCCCCCGCGTCCGTCGTGGGAGCCACCTCAGCCAAGCGCAAGGGCCCCCTCCGGGTTCCTGCTGCTAATCCACTTAATCCGCGCTTCATGCGGAAGTTTCGTAGCCCATCTTCGAAGCCTTAGCTTGTGTTAAAATTGGATTCATACACACTTTCCCAGCCTACTACATATCGTATTTTGCCATGTAGGATGCTCACTTTCGCCTAGGTTGTTAAGGAAAAAATAAGGGTGTGCCGTATACATGCGTACTACCTGAAATACCTGTATTTGTTCTTGTGTTTTGTAATTATTTGTTACATAAAATTTCTTGTACCATGATATGTTCAAAAATAAATGCTAAAATTCCTCTATAATGCAAGAATCAAATACCCAATGTAAATAAATTAAAAATCGCATTAAAAATTAAAATGAAAGATTTTTTTTTCCTGAAAGTATGGGCCAAACACGTGGATGTGCATCATACACGGCAAAATACAGGCAGTATAACCATTTCATTTAAAAAATTATTTAAATGGCTTACCGTTTGGTTAAACTGACACCCCCAAAACGTCCCAAAGTTTCTCCAGCTGCCTCTGTACCTAGTGAGTGGTAGGGGCTTGGTAAATGGTTGCAGACTTGAACCACAGATGTAAAGAAAACATGTGAGCAAAAAGTCTAAGAATTAGCCCCAGCTGGTGTGGCTCAGTTGGTTGGGCATCATGCCTCAAATCAAAAGGTCATTGGTTCGATTTCCGGTCAGGTCACGTGCCTGGGTTGTGGGTTCGGTCCCCTGTCGGGGTGTGTATGGAAGACAACCGATGGAGTTTTCTCTCCCACATCAATGTCTCTCTTCCTCTCTCTTTCCCCCTTTCCGCCTCTCTCAAAAATTTTTTTAAAAAATTTAAAAAGACTAGGAATTAGTATGCGAACGTCAGAATGCCTGGCAGATTAGGGGGGCAGGATTATGGTTGTGGTTTTTTCCTCCAGTATAGGGACAAATGCTCTCTCTGATGGCAATCACTGAAAACGTACTGTTAATGTACAAAGGCGTGTGGAAGTGTTGCCCAGGCACCACGCGGCAGCACGTGCTGCTGGGGAGGCCTGTGAGCGTGGGGCGCAGAGCCTTGTCTGTTCTCGGTCAGTGTTCTTGCATTGGGAAGGAGGAGGTGCCCCGAGCCTGACAGATCACGCCCTCTGGAGCACACCGCGTGAAACAACCATGACTCCTGACGTCAGAAGAAAGCACCGCCATGCCAGTCTCAAGGAATACGGTGGCCCCAACCACAGCTTCGGCCTGAGCCAAAGGGGTGAGTGTGGCCCCAGCGTCCCTACTCGGCATGTCTCAGGGCTGGGCACCCCTTGGCTGCCTCTGCAGGGACGCAGAAGGACGACCACCACAACCCGCTTGCACAAAGCAGTGGGCCGTTTCTGCCGCGACTGTCTGAGAGAGGCATCCGACCTGCGCCACGCAGGCTGCGTGCGGCCCAGGATGGCTGTGAATGTGGCCCGACACAAAACCATAAATTTACTTAAAACATCCTGAGATTTTTTATTCTTTTTTTTGTGATTACGCGTCGCGACGTATTTAATATGTGGCCCAAGACAACTCTTCTTCCAGCGTGGCCCAGAGACTCCAAAAGGTGGGCACCCCTGCTCGCAGCTTTAAGACACAAAATGATATTGCCAGGGCTTGCTGCTAACAAGCCGGTACATCTCATACCCCTTCTTGTCCTTAGTGAGGAAAAACAGTGTCAGATTTGGGGCGGCGGGCGGAAGGGGGGGTGTGTGTGCGGTGCTGTGTTGCTAGCAGTGATTCATATGCTCTTAGCAAACACGGCTCCAGCTCAGTGATGCCTGTGAGCCGAACACCCTCATCAAGTGTGCGTTGAACTCACCCGCTCACCCTCAGGCTGCGGCAGGCTCGCTGGGCCTCCTGCTGAAGACCACAACTCCCCCATGCCCTCAGCCCCGGAGGCATCGGGGCAGCTTTCACAGGCAAAGGGCACAACGTGTTCCTGGCTCTGTAGCTCCTCCTCGCCAGGCGACACCTCTTGCAGACAGTGGTCCTCATGCCTCTCCTCAGGGCCCCGCGGCCTAAAGGAGCGGGTTTCCCTTTTCTTGAAAGCACTGTTTTCCTCCTTTTTTTCCAGTCTTGTTTCCCGTCTGCAGTTTGCGAGCCAGCAAGGCAGACGGACGAGGGAAGCCACCTGGCAGAGCCAGCCAGATGCAGGGAACTGTGGCTGTTGGTGCCCCAGGGCCAGACCCTGGCCACGGGAAGCTCCCATGCTGCTCTCTGTACTGGTCCTATGGCCGTGTTTGTCCTTGTCCTTTGCTCTTCTCTAGACAGCTCCTCAAGGGCATAGACCGTCCTTTTCCTAGCTCACCAGCCTTTTTAGTGTCGGGGATGCTGCTTCCCACATACTAGGTCCACAGTGCTGCTTGCTGAGCGGAATTCTTGCCTTAACCCTGGCAACGTGAAAAAATGAATGATTGATTTCATGGGCTGAGATCTTTGAAGATTTTCAAAGTCTCAGAATCACTATCCAGTCAGAGGAGTTCAAAGAATGAATTCATTGGCCGGCTTATTCTGCTCTCAGAAGTCATTTACACTTCAGTCGGGAGAGGCCAAGGGACACGCTCTTCACTGGGGAGCTTGTGCCTCGTCACAGGCTATTGCTGGAGGAAAGGACTGTCCCTTCCTCTGTACTTGAAGACACATGAACACCATGAGCAAAACCCTGCCCTTCCTCTGGGCCCATAATGCACTTGATCCTTGCTCTGTACAACAAAGGACTATGGGGTGTTGGGGCAGCGAAGCTGGCTTGTACCACCGGGCCCCGTGTGGGGCAGCTTAGTGGCCCATCCTGGCACCTTCATCCCCTTTCTGGACTGAGAGGTTTGGGCTACTGGTCTACCCAGAAGCCGAAACCACATGTCTAGGGAGGCTCCGCTCCCTATTCTCGCTGCCACCTTCTAGTGTCTCTTCTTTCCTTCGGGAAAGGAAATTATATTTCAGGGAAGGAAACTATATTTCCTTCCAACAGCAGGGCTCACGGATGAGAAGAGCCACAGAGGTTGGGAGTAGGGGAGGGAAGATGGGGAAGGGATAAGGGCTCCTTTTATGCAAGTATTGTAATTACGCAAACCAAAGTTCCACAGGGCAAAAACTGACCTAAAATATGTCTCTTCCTTGTGCATGCATTTCTTGACCAGTTATAATTTACTCTCAGGGTTGTTTTTTTTTTTAATTTAGAGAATACTTTATTAGTTCTGTAATCAAACCCTTGTAGATTAAGACCTTACATATTTAATACAGAGCATTACCCCTGTACAAATGGAAAAAATTATGTTGAACGTTTCTAGACCAATATGGCTATTAATTTCCATACAGTGCCAACCGAAGAAGGTACAACTGGGTACTCTCAGGTTTTTACGGTGGATTTGGGGCTCCCTGGATGTTAAGTAATGCCATTCATTTCAATTCATGATGATGCAAAGTCCTAACACCTGAACACACACACATGCACACGTAAGAAAGTTCTGCAATAGTACCTTGATTGAGAAAGCCACACTGCACAGAGAGTTTTTGAAAGGATCATTTGCTGCACTGACCTGAAAGGTCATAGTCTGTTCTGTTCTTCTGCGCAAGACCCACATGGTAAGGTTGCTGTGCCAAACTAGCCAGAAGGTAGGGACATGAAGGGAGCCACAGGCCAGAGCCCATGGAGGCAGACATGGAAGACTCCAGGGTGCCCACTTCCCCGCTCAGATGGCTTTGGGGACAGGCAGCCCATGGTAGACAGAGGAACCCACAGTCACCGTTGCTAAATAAGGAGGATACCGCTTTCCTCCCCCTCCCTCCCAGGCCATATAAAACTAATTCTTTATGAGTTTTCCTGAGATTCACATAAAAAGAATCATCAAGTGACACTTCCAAAATGAAAACTTGCAGATCTTCCAAGCAAACCAGAAGCTTGCCTCGTAGCTTCTCAGAAATAAGGGGCATTTGAGCAAAGCCAAGAGCCAGGGACATAAACAGCTGTGGATTGGACCCTGGCGCTGGAAACAGACGACTTGTCCCTCGCCCTCTGCACTGGGAGGGATCCTGGGTCCCAGAAAGGGCAGCGCCGCCCCAGCCCAGCAGCTCGGGGAGTTTGCTCTCAGTTAGGCACCCCCGTGTAATTTCAGGAAGACTGGTTCTGTCCATTGCAGATTTTTTGACACTTAACTCAGGAAAAATGAGTTGTCCAACAGTGATTTCATGCCCAACTAAACCTGTCATCTTTACTCTTAGCCCTTTCTTCCTACAGAGAAAATGGACCCAGACCTTTTCCAAGAGAAAACAAACTCCCCAAGCTGAAAGATTTAAGAAGTTTGCTTAATGTGGAACCTAAGGAGGGGGCTCTCAAGTTGGCAACACGCTTTCCTCCCACATGCCTGTTAAATCGGCACCAGCTCCAAAGCTGTGACTCAGAGACAGCGAGCCTGCGCCATGTCCCATAAACACAGTGTTTCCAGGCCCCTTGTTCTAGATTCCTCGTGGCTCAGGGCAACTCAGGGTCAGGGCAAATAAGGTGAGGAGACCATTCCCGTTCCAATTCTGAAGCTGGTTTTGTGTGTGTGTGTGTATGTGTGTGTGTGTGTGTGTGTGTGTTTTCCCTTTTCCCCTCTGTTGAAATTTAGGTAGAAGCCAAAAGGACTGTTTTTACTATTGTCTCAGACTCCACTGCTGACAACCGAGAAGCAGGAACACTTGGCAGAATTTCAAACGCCATTGTTTCATGTTGCTTTTATATGGCTTTTCTTTTTCTGCCTTGTGATAAGCCGGGAAGCTGGGGGCACTGTGTCCGTGCCCTCTCCCAGGACTTCAGTGGCCTCCCTGGTGGCCCTCGAGGCGCCCTGCGGGGGCAGGGGAAGGCCAAGGGGTGCAGAGGCCCCCAAGGTCCGGGAGCGCTGGGGGCCCACTGAGCGAGCCCCGGGATAGGTGGCTTCCTTCCTCTGGGACAAGCCCGCTGCACATCTGCCTGCCACGGGACCTGTGACCGGAACAAGTGATCAAGGCGGGCACGAGAGTCGGACGACTGCAAATGCTGAGGGTGGACAGGCCCAAAACGGACCAGAGAAGGGTTCTCCCCCTTCTCCCCTTTCATCCCTGCTTTTTTCCCAAGGTCTAGGGTTGACAAGGATTGCTTCCCCTTGCGTTCGCTCATTCAGCCAACGTCACATCCTCCTCCCGCGCCTCCCTGGCCTGTGTCTCCAGGCCTCTCCTTCTATCAAACCCCTCCAGCTGTGTGTGGCATTTCCTTTGGGCTCTGTTATCATTCAGTGGAGGCTGAGTTATCTGATAAAATAACTGCTGCTTGTGGGCCAAGTCTCCCGGGGAACGGCAGCCATTTATCCATTCCTGGAGAAGCTGTGTTAACCTGAGATACGACTTTAAGCCTAAAAGGCCAGCGTTGCGTATTTTGAGGGTGCGTGCATTATGTAGAAGGAGAGGGGGGCGCGGCCCCAAGCGTGGGTGGGGGAAGACTCCGCCAGGGCTCCCCGACTGTCATCGCAGCTCTTGCCTGTCCCTCAGCCCAGTTCCCACCAGCTTCTCCACTTGGCTGGCACCGTACCCCTGGCTGGTCGGGGCCACACATCCTTATAGCTCCTGTGAAGAGAAATGACTTCTTTCTTAGTCTCAGGAAAAGACTCTGATTTGCTCAGCTTGAATCACATGACTATGTCTGAGCCATTCACTCTGGCCAGGAGATTTGGGCAGTGAAAGGAGAGAATAGGATTATCAAGGATGTCAGTGAAGTGACTGTCCCCGGTCCACATCCCACAGCCACGCCCTACACCAAGAACCAACCACAGCCTCCTTCCCATGGAACCCCTGTCATCTCCCTGGCCCTCAAGGTAGCTCTGCAAGAGTTGCTCCTAAGGGGTTCAAGTCGCCGCCTGTGTTAAAACCCCGTGGTCATTCTACAGTTAGAGAACCTCTCAGGTGCTTTCCAGCATCGGCATGCAATATTCTAAGGTGCTACTATAGGGCAGTTGCTTAAGACCAAAGAAGACCTAGTGTGCACATAGAGCTGACTCACTCCCTCTTGAAACACTGTCTTCATTTTAAAACTAACACGCCAGACCCCTAGAGCCCCTTCCCTTTTCTCCAGGTGGACTCCGGAAGGCGTCAGAGGCTCCACCCAGGTCAATGGAGGACTGCCCTTAATCCTTCCGGCACCATGTGTCCCTTCCTTCGGAGCAAGGCGCCCTCAGTGGTACCTGCATTTTAACTCGCCATGGCACCAGAGCCCCCATATTTGGTCCCTTTGGTCAGTTTCATCTCCCCGGTGTCCCTTTCTGCCTGTGCGGGTCCATTTCTTGGCAGATTGTCATGGGTGTCTGTTCATGATATCGCCTTTCCTACAGTCAGCTGGGCTGCAGAGCCCGGCCCCAAGGAATAGACAAGAGTCACACGTAGTCACTACGCTCTTCACTCAGCTTTTATTGAATGCAGGTTCACTCAAAGTAGAACATCAACATGCATTACTATCCTACGCACACTCTCACAATCTAAGAGAAATATAACATATATACACAGCAATCGATGCGGGATAACAACCCCAAGTCCCAGAGTCTCAGTCTGCAGGTCTGGGAGACAGCACGGTGGGCAGGGAGTCATCAGTGTCTTGCAAGGAAGGGTCTCCGGAGCCAGGTGGGCAGCAGGGCAGGCAAAGTCCCCAGTCCAGCAGGGCAGAGCCTCCAGTGACCGATGCCAAGGGAGAGCAGCGTGGCATGGAGCAGCGCCCTGGGGCGTGGAGCTGGCTGTCTCCGCAGTGGTCTGGGGCCCGCCTCGGTTATACCGTGAGAGTGGTGGGCCCCACCCTTCTGGGCCTTTTGATTAGTGTCTTGGCACCCCTGACGCCTAGTGGGGAACCTCCCCAGGAGCCTATCTGTGGGTGGTCCTGCTCTGCAGACACGGCTGTTCTGATCACGATTGCATATATCTTAGGTGTGTCTCCCTGCCAGACGTGTCTGCTCTGACTTTGGTAATTTTCCTCTTGCACCGAAGTGTCATAGCTGACTGACCGGCAATTTTCGTTGACATGCGTGACTCCACCTTGTTTCATATACTTCACGCCGTCCCCGTCGGACCACTGCCATTGTATGGGTCCTGCCCTCCACACAGACATGAAGCAGGTGCTCTGGGGGAGAACAGGGCGGGGATCCTTCTTGTCCTGCTGCCACCCAGGACTGTGTTTCTGTTTTAAAATGACAGGTTGGACTTTGCTTCGTTCTCCAGCCTCCCAGCAACTCCTGCATGGGGCAGCCGCGTGGCATTCTCAGTCTTTTCAAGAAATGCCTGGTCTCCCCATTTCCAGCTGGATGAGGGCAGAACTACCTGGTGGGGATGGCATACAGAACCGGGCCAACCTTCAGCACCCCCATGCTGCGCACCGGAAGTCGCAAAATGCCACCTGGTGCTGCGCAAAAACTTAACGACTGTCCTTGCTGCACAGATAATGGCCTTGCTGTTCCGTGGATGAGCAGTCTCGGTCGGGGCAGGAAGGGACAGTGCAGATGAACTGGGAAATGTTGCAGGTCAGTTGGCCAGAAACTCTGCCATAGAGATGAGCAAACAGGAACTTTAACTAGGGCGTGGTCTCCAGATGGACACCTGAGGGGGCAGGGAAGGAAGCAGGGTCGGCTGGAGGGTAAAACTGGACCGGACCATGGACTGGGCAAAGCACTCAGCACAGGGAGCTCGGGGGCTGCGCTGGCCTTTCAGGGATGTGTCCAGGTGGGACAAGGAGGTCAGATCTTTATCTGCCTGCATTGACCCGTCGTTGGATGGAGGTTGGCCATCAAGAAGTGGTCAGATTTTGAAAACAGAGTCTGACCTCCTAGAAGGCGGTTCCTCGAGTGAGTTGCTGGTAGAGGGACGTCAGCTGGCAGCGCACCCAGAATCTGAGGCCATAGTCCCTTCAGCCCTGTGGGAAGAGCTGGGAGGGACCGCACCTGTAGGGGAAGAAGCAGAGGGGCCCTCCCACCTGGATTGCCGCTTCAGGTGCCCAGCAGTGCCCACGGACACTGCGGTTTACTGCCTGTGGGCATGGCAGAGGCTGTCCTCGGAGTCCTGCACCATCCGTCGCTGCTTCCAAGGCTGGCCCACGGCCACTGTTGCTCAGCAAAGAAACGACCAAGAGTGGGAGGCATAACTGGCACGGCAGGGTCACTCTGGTGAAGAGATGTCATTGGTTACTTTATATTAATTTTATAGCAGAAATGTAGATGGACAAATCTATATACTGTCAGTCATGTAAAGGTAGTATACAAGGGGGACCCAAAAGAAACCAGAAATATCTTCTGGAGGGTGGGCTCCTCGTGAGTACAGGCTTCCCCCACTAGGTGGATGCTCTGGGAACACATCTGGATAAGTGTGCCAGCTGGTGTTGTTGTGAGAAGCTGCATTCTGTTTCAGGGATTTTTTTTTTTTTAACTGTCAACGCATTTGCCCATTTCATGATGGATGATTTATAAGCACACCTGCCCACACTGCACTGAGTGCTCAGCAGTTTTTGACCAAAAATGACGTGACCCCGATGCCCTACTTTCTCTGTTCACCCAATCTCACCCTGAGTGACTTTATTTTTGTTTCCCTGGATGAAAAAAAGTCCTCAAAGAGAAATGTTTAGCCGACGTAGAAGAGGTGGAACAAAAAACAGCAGAAGCACTAAAAGGCATCCAAGTCGGTGAGTTCAATAACTGTTTTGAGAAGTGGAAAAAAATGCCTCGATAGGTGTATTGCATCAAATGGAGAGGACTTTGAGGGTGACTGAAGTTTAAACATGTCAGAATAAATACACAACTTTTTATAAATAAATTCCGTTTTTTTTGGGTCCCTGCTCTATTGGCTTCCTAAGGTGGCCATCACAAGGCAGCACAGACTGGATGGCATACGGAACAGAAACTTACTTTCTCGTGGTTCTGGAGGCCGGTAGCCCAAGATCCACATGTTGGCAGGTTCGGGCTCCCCCGAGGCCTTTGCGACTGACGTACAGATGGCCCGCTGTGTCCTCACATGGGCTCTTCTCCGAGCACACGCGGCCTGGGAGTCTCTTCTTATAAGGACAGGACTCCCATTGGATTAGGAGCCTAGACTTACGACCTCATTTAACCTTAATTATCTCTTTAAAAGCCTCATCTACAAATACAGCCACGTTGGGGCGGTGAGGGTGATGTGGGGGAAACACAGTTCAGTTTATAGAGCCTAAAAGAATCCTTTTAAGATGCACATACTCTAAGGATGATTGTAAAATTTATATATGCAGGCCGTTCGAAAATATATGTTGACAAATTTTGTGTCCCCCTTTGTTTCACGTAATTGTAGACATTTTATGGTTCGGATTGGGATTTGGAAAACATCAAAAAGTTTGAAGAAAAATAAAAATCACTCATATCCTTATTTTCCATATAAAATAAATAATATTCACATCTGATGTAATTGTTTCATCCTTTTTCTCTACTACATATAAATTTCTTTTATGGATTGATCATATTATATGTACCTTTTCTCTCTACATTTTTACTACCTATTATTTTATCATTGCTCCATTTTTCAAAGAAGACAATATATCGGCGACTTAATTGCCTGATATTTTATTTTGTAGACTACTGCACCAAAAATATGTGTATAAATATTTTCCTGAATGTCTGGCTCTCCGATGTTTTTTCTTAATAAAAGTTCCTTCCTTCTCCCTTGTTAATCCAAATCTCCGCATCGTTTTGGGCCGATTCCAAGCCCTGCGTTCCCAAGTGAAGGCTCCCTCAGCATTTCCGGAGCGTGGTCACCTGGTCCCCGCTTTGGATTTACATAAAGTAGGTTCTGTCTCGTTCCTTTGATCCCATCCTTCTCGTTGATATATGTTGAATCACTGCCATACTGTATTTTTGTTTTAAGCCTTTGCTTCCCAAATGATTGTACGAAGACTGCATCTTGTACTCCTCTCTGTGCTGTGGACAGTTGCTCCTCGCTGATGGGTTAGCTGACGGATCCGTTGGCTGGTTGGTTTGCCATTTTCTGGAAACTAAGACTCAGTGTGTAGTTATCTGTGGAAATCACTCTCCCCCCAACCCCCTCGCGGAGGGCCCTGGCCCCCGCGCTTCCACAGCAGGACTAAATTGGATGCATTGTGTTCCTCTGTGCCACCCCGATTCCCTGCTCTGTGTGCCTTGATAGGATGATGGTTCTATTATGTTCTATCCTATTGTGTTTTTATAATGGCTTAATTACCGTCTATGGGCTTCAACGGAGCGCTGGGGAGAGGGTAAATTCTATAAATAACACATGCGATCTATCAGCAGCGTTAATGCGCTACCAGATTTAGTTGTGTCTGCATTGCACAGGTTCACATTAAGATTCAAAGTGTTGCCAAATATATGTTATAGGTAAAGAATATATCTTAAATCCCCTTGGAAGATGAATTAAGCTTCAGTCCAAACACGTTCCAGAGAGAAAGACTCCGATGTTCTGATGTGTGCTGTGCGGTGCGGCTACCCGTCCGGCAGGTTCTTTCTCCGTACGGCAGAAGGCTGCACTGGCCCGTTCCCTGAAACATATGGAAGAAGGTATTTTTCTTGATGCCTAATCTAGCCAAGCAAAACCTTCGAGTCTCATTACTAAACCACATTTATCAGTATTTAAGACGTATGCAGAACTGCGTGTGGTTCATTTGGATGGGCGTAGTACCTTGCAGTAATGAAGCCCGCCCCGAAGGACTTCCAGCATTTCAAAGTGCAGGGGAAAGGAAAGGAGGGAGAGAGAAAGGGAGGGGGGAGTCCGTCTACATCTGCCTGGGGTCGTAATGTCAGAGAAATCTGCTGTTTCATTTGCTTTCTTTTTGAAGCTTTATTAAATTTAAATTTTATGTTCAATTAATATCCATAATAACAAGTATAGACTGAAAGCTTACAATCACCCAAGTGAGGGGCAGCATATTTTGATATGGCCACTTTTATATCACTATTTTTATTAAGAAATATGTTATGTTTTAAACACTTTCAGCTTCTATTTATTTTTTTTAATGAATGGGGAAGCAGGTTACCCCACTTCCCCCAAAGCCTCAACCATCCTAGGTATCAGCCTTGAAATTCAGACCTTCCCCAGCTCAGAGGTATGGGAGAGGTTCGGGACGGAGACCAGAGGGGGACACGTTATTCACTTTAAAAAAAAACAAACAAAAAACAACAAAAAACAAACAACTTTTATATTTGATCAAACCATTTTGATGAATCAAATTATCTGCATCAAAAAAAAAAATTTATGTGCCCTGGCTGGTGTGACTCAGTGGATTGAGTGCTGTCCTGTGAATGGAAAGGTCTCTGGTTTGATTCCCCGTCAGGGCACATGCCTAGGAGGTGGGCCAGGTCCCTGGCTGCGAGCAGGCGAGAGGCAGCCAACTGGTATGTTTCTCTCTCACGTCAATGTTTCTCTCCCTCTCTTTCTCCCTCCCTTCCCCTCTCTCTGAAAATAACAGAATCTTTTTTAAAAAGTTATCCTTTTGTGCAAGCCACTGTGGAGTGCCATCTTCCGACCCCCAGCATGAATGGGAACATTGGAATAATTGCTTTGATTATTCATGGAGAGAAAAAGAGTTTTTTTTCACTTATCTACATCTGTCCACTGAGAGTCACGTGGGCTCAGATCTGTCCCACAGGTCTCCTCAGTCCTTTGTTTCCTGTTCCAGGTACAGACATCAACTAGACGGTCCTGTGTTTGCATGGGACTGGCCTTCAAAAGAGTCAGAGAAAGGTGACGATGAAGTGGAGCTGGAACGAGGAAGAGAAAAGTCAGGGGTTTAGCCAAGGTGAAGAGCCAGGCCCAGGGCTATGCGTCTGTGCGTCCATTCCCCAAACGAGCGCTAGAATAAGAACAAAGCCGGGAGGAAACAGGCCTGTGATCTCGTCAGGAAGGGGCGCGGTAGGCACTCCCCTCGGGTGCAAAGTGTAAGGTGGTGGGGAGCAAGACTCAGCCATTAAGACAAACACTACTTTTAGTGATGCTTTTTAAAAATTGAAATGAATGCAAAGCATAAAATCCACAATAAACACAATATTAAACTTTTAGGTAAAGACCGATCAACCATGCACCTATACAAGTCGGCCCCGTTTGCCTCATTCTAAACCCTTGCCCTGGGTCTCCTAGTCTATGTTCAACAATCTAAAGGTGCTCCTTCGACAAAATCATAAACCCTCAAAGGTCATTTCAGGGGATGTTGCCTGAAGACAGAAGCCTGCCTGCGTCTGCCCCCTTGGCTCTGTGCTGGAGAGAAGGGCTCTGGCACCTTCCCCAGCCTTGCCGATGGGTAAAGGCAGTGGGAACAGGCAGGAAGTCTCCGGGGGGAGATGTCAGGAGGCCAGGAGATTGGTAGAGGCAAAGACCTAAGCACCAAGCCTGAAACCTGACCCGAAAAGCAGAGTGAATCAGTCCAGAATTGAGACTCCAGGAGCAGGAATATGCGCAGTGGAGAACTTTACCTAAAGTCTTCCAGGCTCTTATGAATATGTGAACCTCTTATTAGGCTCAGTCTGCATCTGAAGCTGTCTAGATATTTGGGATTTCACTAAATTCCCATGTCCTAGACAATATGATTGACAGACCTATCTTAGGGAAAAAATCCTAACAGAAGGAAAGAGAAAGAAGGGAAAACTAGCACAAGTGGACTAGAGGTGGGACAGAAGGTGAGCATCTGCTACCACCAACAATAACTTGGAAATTAGGTAACTAGTATGTCCTTTGGCCGTAAATGATTAAGTGAGTACAGAATAGATCCCTATCAATGATATTCAGAATCAGTCGTTAGGTGAAAAAGTGTACCCTGAGAAAGTAAGACTTGACTGAAACACTAGGATATTAAAAAAAAAAAAAAGTTGACGAGTGACAAAGCTTCCCTTACGCACGCTCTTTCTTCTAGGCTCGGCTGAGACTGTCTCAGCGTGGCCTGAGTTTTAGACCTCAGTTCTCTCCTCCACATCAGCCCATCATAGGGAGATCCTGACCGAGTCTCTTTAATGAGAACTCCCCACCATCAATATCTTGATTCCCCTTGATATTTAATCAGGTTCCTCCTTCTCCACCACCTCCCACGTGACCTCTGATCCCCCTGGCCTGCCCTCGGCAAGAATCCTGCTGGGTCAGTTTAGTCAGAATCTCCCTTTACCCCCGATGCTTCCTCCTAGTAATTTTACATCCACCAACAGCCCCCTGCTCCATGGCTATAAATTCCCACTTGCCCAATTTGTGTTAGGAGCTGGGTTCATTCTCTCTTCCCCACTGGTCCCTGAGCCATTGTGATGCCCCCTTTCCGACCCTCTTTAACAAGTGTCATTGCAGGACCTGTCTTTCACAAGAATCTGGACTGGTCCCCATGGAGAAGGTCGCTTTGTTAGAGGGCGTGGACGAGGGAATGTTGCTTCTTTACAGCCTATCCCACAGTGAACGGGCAGGAAGCACTTGTGGATCCAAAAGACAAGTGTGGGCAAATAAAAATTCTTTTGTTTAGGTGATGGGATCATCAGTCAATTATTTTTATAGCAATGTTACTTTAAAAAAAAATTGCAAACATATCAGTGATAAGAAGGCGCAGTTCGCAATGGAAGCACAGGAGAGGGAGATCAATAATAGCAAGCACAGGCCCCGCCAGGCTGAGCAGCCCCTGCTGGTCACTGTGGCTGCGTAAGGAACTGACCCAAAACTTAGTGGCTTAAGATCACAACCATTTTACCGTGCTCATGGATTCTGCGGGTCAGGAACTGGGACTGGGCACAGAAGCGACAGTTGTCTCCGTGCGCGTGTGTCCAGGCCGTCAGCAGGGAAGACCTGAAGGTGGAGCTGAGTCAGCAGCTGGGAACTGGAGTCACCGGGAGGCTCCTTCCCGTGTTCATTAGCCTACGAGGAGGGACAGGCCCCAGCAGCCACGGGCTGTAGCATTTCTCTTTCATTTTAAGCACCATCCCTTCCAGATAACTGCCAGCGTGAGTCACGGTGGCCTCCCTCCCCCGGCCTGAGAGTCCCATCCTCTTGGGGACACAAGACTCAGGTCAGCCCCTGGCCCCCGAGTCAATCCGCCACCATCAAATGCTTCCCTGTGGGGCTGCTTGGGGACACCAGCGACCTGCCTCAACCTTAACCCTCAACAGCCCTGTGCACCAACGCGACTGGTTGTTTTCTTCCTCTTGAGAAAATTAGGTGGAGAGGCATCAGTCGAAATGGAGGACAGGAAGTCATGAGACAGAACTGAAAATTAAAAAGGGGAGGGAAGGCGGCCCGGATGGAGTCAAAAAAAGACATCAAAGAGCAAAGGAGTCTCTGAGGAAATTACCATGGTGAGGGGCTGTCCAGGAAGGCTCCTTCGCCAGAAGCTGAGCCCTTTCTCCCCAGTGCCCGAGCCCTCCCGGGAGGTCATGGGCTGGGTTGCAGGCACAGCCCCTGCTCGAGGCTGCCCACCTTTGTGCCTCCTTGTCACCTTCCCGAGCGCGCACCATCAAGCGCCCAGCCGGCTATGGGCCCTGAGACTTGAGCGCCCTGCTCACGTCTGCAGGGGGAAGTCCCCGCAGGGTCCTGGGGCCTCGGACGGTAGGTTTACGGTAAGTTGGCAGCTGGGAGACCCTGGCCTTCTCCCGCAAAGGGGCTGTTTGTTTAACTTACACCAGGCTGACCGTGTGCACCCTGGGCAGCTTCCTGGGGGCTCTGCAGGTCGTAGCTCCGCTAATCCTCATGGCCAGGCTGTGAGGGAGGCACTGTTATTACCTGGGTCCCACAGATGAGGAAACTGAGATAGGTTAGGTGATTCACACCCCACATGCACCCAGGCAGCCAGGACGTGGGGAGGCCGAGATCCCAAGCCCAGCCAGCGGCCGGCTCCAATGCCCTGGTGGCAGCCACAGAGCTGTGTGTGAGGCTGGCTGGCTGGGCTGGCGAGGAGCAGGGCAAAGATGGAGGGAGGAGGGGGCAGGGGAGCCCAGCACAGCGCAATCCTGCCCAGCACAACGCGGGTAGAGTCAGCTGGAGGACATCCGGGGCTGTCCTCTCCCTCCCTGAAGCCCACGGTTCTGTCCCGGCTCAACCAGCTGCCTTCCCACACACCTACTTGTAAGTGTGGGGCTGAGGGCCAGGGTCGCTGAGGCACTTCGCTCCCCTTGTCAGGGGCCCGAGGACCCTCTCTGTTTGGGTCTCGAGACTCTTGTGTTCATAGGGGACGATGACCTCTGATCACCAGGGGGTGAGAGGGAGATGAAATATAGAGTGTCGAGGGAAATTTGAACTTCACATGAACTACAGGTAAGTTTTTAGTCCAAGTTATGCAGTGTTGGAGACACACTTATGCTAAAAGAATTATTCGTATGTAAATTCTTGTGTAACTGGGCCTTCTGTAGTTTTGTCTTCTAAATCCAGCAACCTTAACTTCGGGCTTCTGCAACTCTCTAAAAGGCCAGGTGGCGGCGCAGCTGAGGGGGCAGGTGGGCTCCTCCCTGTGAGCCCCCTGGTGGTGGGGGTGAGCCCTCCGGGCAAACGGGAGAGCCGACTCTCAGGCTGGGAGGGGCTGCCTCCCGGGGCTGTGCCAGCGAGCAGGAGGGACATCAAAGTACACCCTGCACCCCACGGAGCCACCCCCTAGGCCTACACCCCACGTCTTGCAGGAAGCCCCCTCGCCTTTTTGAGAAATTTCAAACCTCCAGAAGTTGCAATAATAGAGCAGTGACGACTCATTCGGTCACCTCTGCTTGTTCCCCAATGTTTGTGCGCACGGATGCACGCACATGCACACACGTGTGAGTGTGCGTCCGTTTGGTGAACCACTTGAGTATCTGTGGCAGATGTTGGCACGCTTCCTCCCGAAATACTTCAGCCTGCGTCTCCGAGAGCCTTCTCTGTAGCCACAACACCACGACCACGCTCAGGAAATGCGGCACCGATACCAGACTGTGGCTAAGTTGATGTAAGAGGCATCCGAACCTGGAGAGAATATTTATAAGAGTTTGTGTGGGCTGGGAAGCAAGATCTCGAATGTTCTGAGAAGGATAGTTTTGCAGTTGCTTTCATTTGCTTGGGATTAAGGAGAGAATGTAAGGAAGAGAACAGGAAGGCGGGAGAAAGTGAGACGGGAAAGCCGTCTGTGATTGGACGCCAGGACAGACAGTGTTCTGTTGAGGGTGCTTACAACTTCCACAGGTCTGAAGAGGAAGCGCCTCTGGAGTTTCACAGGTGTGCTCACCTAGATGCACAAAAACAATGGACACGTCTTGCTTAAGGCAAAGGTTAAACTTTTACTAAGGAAGGTGCAGGCCTGGGGTGTGAGTGCTGACCAAGACCTGCCCAGTTAGGAATTTAGGATCAGATCACCCTGGGAGGCTACTTTCAGTTGCTTGAAATTATCCGATTTATTACAGAAACCCACTTTGATTCGCATCTAATCCAAAGCGCACATTCCAATTCCTCCAGTCATCCCAACAATGTACACATGTGATTATCCCAATACTTATACACTGTACACACACAAATACATACATAAGTACACATGATTAGGGCAATTGCAGGCATTGGAATGTAGTAGACTTTATATATGTATATGAACGTAAATATTATTTTTAATATATCCTATTAATGTAATTATATTTTAGATTTGTAATTCAAAATCCCATCAGAAGTTCCAAAGGCATTTCATTATCGTGCTTGTGGCGCCTCCTTCAATCCAGAACTACCTTTCAGAGTGCGTGCTGCGCGCTAGAGGACGCGCCGGCGGTTGGCACACCTCCTCTGATTCCATCCCAAGGAGATAGCAGCTGTCTTCTGTTACAAATAATGAACCCGACGCTCATTAAAAGTTAACAGCGTGCCCAGGGTCACAGGGCCAGTCCATAGTGTGGCCAGCATTTGAACCTGACCCCGACCCCAAAGTCCACTCCCTCCCTTTGACACCGCGCTGAGCTCTGCCTTTGGGAAACGATACGAGAAGAGTAACGCCAGGGTTGAAACCTGAGGACTGTTCCAGGAGGTGAGAAGTTCCTAGACACCCATGGGCTGTAAGAAAGGAGCCGGTCGGTTAGCTGGGGAGGCAGCGTTGTGTTCTGGTTAGGAGCCAAGTCTGGAAGCCACGTAGACATGGGTTCAAATTTGCGTTCCTCTGTTTCCCAGCCACGCTCCCCTTACCTTGTAGAACCTCCCCTTTCCCACCTATCCCACGAGAATAATGACAGACCTTACCAAGTTATTGTGGTTCTCTATTAAATTATCATATTAAATTCTTAGTGCTGCTGGTAGTAGGCGTGGGAGCAGCGCCCGTGTGCCCGCTGCTGATGGGAGGTGGCCCCTCGGGAGAGCAGCCAGATCCCCTGATTTCACCCTTTACGTAGGGGGGCTGCACCACGCAAGCGAGGGGGCAGCTGCAGGGAACCAGGGGGCTCAGCTTGCTTTGCTGGAGACCAGGGAGCTGAGCACCCCTTCCCGGCTCGAGCTCCCTTCAGGGGCCCCCGGGCTCCAGGGCGGCCATCCACGCCCACCAGGGGGCAGGGCTCCAGCTCCGTGTTCTCAGGCTCATTCACAGTCTCCTGAGTGTTTGGAAGCCCCGCACCTTGGAGGCAGGTGGGAGTGGGCTTCAGGAGGCTGAAGCAAAACAGAAGAATGCTGTCCTGGGCCGAATGGTGCCCCCCCCCCCAAATTCGCATGTTGAAACCCTCACACCCAAGACCTCAGCTTGTGACTGACTGCATGTGGACAGACGACGTTTAAGGTGGCGATAACGTTATAATGAGGTCGCTAGGATGGACCTTGATCCAATCTGAACGGTGTCCTTACGAGAAGAAGAGATTAGAACACAGGCCAGGCCTGCCCACAGACAGAAAAAAAGACCTTGTGAAGATGCAGGGAGAAGACAGCCACGGGCAAGCCGGGGGAGAGGAGCCTCAGAAAGTAACAGACCTTCCAGCACCTTGACCTCGGACTTCTAACCTCTGGAGTCAGGAGAAAGTGGTGCTTTGTTCAGGCAGCCCCAGCAGACGAGTGCACAGGAGAGCCGTGCTGCCAGGGACAGGGGGCCCAGTGCAGGAACGGCACAGCTAGACAGGGACGATGAGGCGCGGCCTCCGCAGGGAGCGCGCAGGGCACCCACTCCGCAAGGGGGCGGGGGCCGTGGCGGCAGGTCCCCAGGCCGGGACTCAAGCATCCTGGGTGCATTGCCACCCCCCGCCGCCCCAGGCCCCCAGAGGATAGAGGCAGGAGGGAGGTCAGCTTGCAGACCATCTGGGGTCAGGTCATTAGCCCGACCGACGGCTTATCTCTGAAATGAGAGCACGTGGACGTCCTGACTTTTCAGGTGTCTGTCTCCCCTAAAATGCTCGGATGCCTCTAGAAGCGAGAGGGGAGTCCACGGGCATTTCTGAGGAGACACGGGCACGGCCTGCGAGGAGCCAGGGAGCTGCCACACCAGAGCCCGGCGCATGGCGGGAATCGGCATTTGCTGTCTCCATGGAGGAGGGTGCTGGACAAGTCCGGGTGGCCCCCGGGGAACTCGTGTCCTGCAAGCTGGGCCTGCTGATTGTGTGGCATTGGCAGCGGGGAGTGACTTCTTTTTTGTTACCCAGAGCTGCGCAGCCCCAGGGGATGCAGAGAGCCTGGCTCCCCAGGGTCACAGCCAGGCCACACAGGAAGCCAGAGGCTCTGAAGCTGCTAGGAGACCGGGGCGGCTGGCAGGGAACTCCGGCCACACACTTCAGCGCAGAGACCAGCTCCTGACACCCTTGAGGGGGCAGCAAAGTTATACGGTCCCAGCCTCCGGCTCACACCCACTAGCACAGGATGGGGGAGGCCGCCTCCCTCCTCCCCAGCAGCCGGGCCCCTCCCTGGCCTCGCTCCTCCCTGCCCCCCCCCCTGAACCATAGGCTCCGAGTTCCAGGGCTGGCAGCTTCAGACCGATCGCTCGGCAATTCTCTTACAGTAACTAACGAGCCAGAGGCCCAGCTTGAGAAAATGCCTGGAGCCGCACACCCAGGAGACCATCTTTCTGAACTCCGGTTAGCTCTTCAGGTTCTCTCTCTCCTCTGATCGTCCCCACGTCAGGTGGTGTGACCCAGGCAGCGTTACCCTTCTGTCCGGATGGCCAGAGAAACGGGTCCCTGGACAGGAATGCTGTGGTCTATCCGGTGACATTAGGCACGGCAGAAGTTATGCAAGACGCAGAGGGCACCTCCAAACCCCTAAATCGAGGTTCCAGCACCTGGGAGATACACGTTGGGCCCCTTCTCCCCTGACATTTTTATTATATCATTTTATTATCTGATGATTTTTAATTTTAACATCTGCTGGTTTTTCTTGGATTTTGCAAAATTATAAAATACGATTTATTGTTTTATTATCCCAAACATTTTACCTGTTTCGTGTCACGCATCAAATTTAAACGTTTGCATAATGAAGACATTGTTTTCCATTTCTGACTTGTGCACTGGACGTGCATGTGGACCGGTGGCACAGGGCGCACTTAGAATGAGGAGAAATAAATGGCTCTGAGATGCAACAGCATACGGACTTACTCAGGAGTGAAGGGCAAAGGTCTGCCTTTTGTACTTAGAGTATTTCATCAGACATATGGAAAGCCATGCTCGGTGATTTTCGTTTAAAAAGGCAGTCCTGCCCAACACACAGCCTGAAGGCCCACGCCGAGAGACAGCCGCTTCCGCAGGCACGAGAGCACGCTCATTTCTGGCGACATCCTCACCGCTATTTGAAAAGCCACCTGAAGTTTTCCAAGGGCTTGCCGGTTTCTGATGCCAGGGAATGTAGCCCGCTCCGACCCGCAGAGCTCCAGGCTGCGGGTGAAATGATCTGACGTTGAGAGCCCCCAATTGCCCCCCCGCCCCTCCCCCCTCTTTCTCACAACCTGCCTTCGCCCGGGAAGTCACGGGTAGGTGCCCCAGGTGGGTAATTGATGATTTTAGCACCGTTCTGAGCACCTCATTTCTTTCCTTTTAGCGTCCTGATTAGGTCTCAGGTGAGTCCCTCTGCCTGTGGCGCTGCCAACGTGTCTGCAAGACAAGAGTGGGAATGAGGCGTGCACGAGGGGGCCTTTCCCGCTCAGACCAGAGTGACGAGCCCCTTCCGTCCCACCAGAAACGCTTGGAGCCAGGAAATGCAGTGTAGCCCCGGATAGCGCAGGGCTTTGCTGGGGCATCGAACGTCTGTGACTCAAACTAGGTGTGCTCAGCAAAAGGAGACAGACAGAAACGGGGGCACAGGAAATGCACTTGGTATGAAACCATTATCACACACTCTGCGTTCCTGCCCGCCTCAGTGAACACGTACACACACGCACTGCTGTCCAGGTTGATGTATCCAGACTGCGCGGGCCTCCCGGGTCTCTCGGCTGAAAGTCCACCGAGAAAGAGTAAGGGGAGAGGGTGTAAGGGAGCGGGCCACCTCGTGGGTCAGGGGTGCGCTCTCCTATTGCGTGACTAGGGCTGAGTTGGGGCACAGCGGCCATGCTGTGTCCCTCTTCGGAAGGGGCTGTAGGTGGGAGGGAGGGGCGTGGACCTGGAGAGTGGGCGTCACAGCAGGGCCACCAGAGCCAGGAACGGAGGGAGCTTAGTGAATTACCAGAAGGGCCCGAGATGAAGGAAATTCCAAAGCGCCTCCTAAAACAAATAGATTGGACCTACTCAGTAATAAAGGCTGATATTTATTTACACTCCAAAACACAATATTCGTGCTTTTTAACCTTTGCCCATGGTCTAAGCACTGTGGAAGTACTAAGGTACATTACTGCATTCAACCCTCACACTCTATGAGGTGAGGAGTATCGTGACCCCCAGTTTACAGATAAGGATACCGAGGCTCAGAGAGGCCAGTGAACTTGCCCCAAATTATAGAGCCAGGAAAGAGCAGGGCAGAGACAAAAGCGCCGATTTCGATGATCTAGCTGCATGCTTTGTGATACTGATTTTCTCTTATTTGGCCCGATGTGGCTTACTTACATGGGATAAAATAAACTTGACAGTTTTTCTACAGTATTCTCTAAAATGTTCCGAAAAGAAGTTTTCATTGTTTAGAGCCCAGACTCTCTCATACTTAGGGTCACCCAATTCTTCATAACATTCAACGTAAATTTTCCGGAAAGTAATCAGACCCTTCTATCACAATGTCATCAGCAAACAGTTGCCTGAACATAGGATGTCCAGACACCCGAACAGGTGCAGAGGATTCGGAAGGGGGAAAGGGTTTGGACGCTGGCCTCCGCACAGCGATCCTTCAGACGCTGAACTCACCGGGTTCTCAGCCACCCCTCGTTTCTGCCAGAGACGCGCCGCGGCTCCTCGGGTCCTGCTTTGCAGCCACTTTATCTCTTTCATGTGCTTTCCCTGGGTTTTCTTTAAATCCCTTCTCGGTCGCTTCATCTTATTAAGAGGCGAGGTCAGACGGAATAGAGAGCTAACGCTCAGAGCGTGGGTCAGCGTGCAGCTCTCTCAGGCTGGGCGCTTATTTGTGAATTCTGAGGCCATCCCATGCCATTTTCTCAGTAGGAGCAGAACAAGGGCTGAACGTGCAGCTTGCATAGCACTACAGCCCAGCCTCACTTTACGCCGCGCTTGCACGTGGCCAGCTTCCTCCTGGACTGCTTTTATGATCTTATTTCTCTTCCCACATAAATTTCCCTGTCTCCACTTTTTTTTTTTTTTCAAATTCTCACCCAAGTATATACTTATTGATTTCAGAGCAAGAGGAAGGGAGAGGGAGAGAAACATCGATATAAGAGAGACACATTGATCGGTTGCCTCCCATACACACCCCGACGAGAAATCAAATCTGCAACCTTTTGGTGCCAGGGAATGACGCTCCAACCAGCCAAGGCACCCAGCCAGGGCAGCCTTGTCTCCATTAGGCAGCACCCTGTTTATAGCGTTCGCCTTCACCAACTGACCAGAAGCACGTTCACTCTCTATTCCTTGTTTTATTTTCTCTCTCTTGCCGTAGGCTCTTTGCATCTGGAAGGCCCTTTAGAAATAACTCATTCTAACCAGTCCTTTGCCTGTGCTTGGGACTCACGGTCCAGCTCCCCTCTCAACAAAAACAAGAATGGAGCAACCCCAGTTTCTCCCCGCAAGGGGCGAACGGCGGCGTGGAGAAGGAAATCTATAATGTACCAAACACTAGCTTCGGTACTTTGCATACAGTTTCCCATTAATTTCTTGAAATGTCCTGGGGATATGGGCTTTATCACTGTCATTTTGCAGATGAAGACGCTAAAATTCAGAAAGATTTAAGTTACTTATCTAAGGCCACAATATTAATAAGAAGTAGAGCGGGGATTTAAACCCAGTTCCGAAGACCTTCCAAGTCCCTGCGTTTTAATCCTTGCCTGCATTCACACTTTCTCACGGCCAGAACAGGTCTCTTTGCCAGGCTTAGGCGTTTTATCCTAGCTCTGTAGTATCAGGTAAGTCATTCTACTTCCTTGTGTTTGTTTTCTCATCTTGAAAATAGAGATGATAGCATTCATCTTACCTACCTCGAAAGTCAGGATCAATGTCAAAGTACTTCAGAAAGTATACAGCCCGCAAACGTGCCAGTTGCTATCATAGTTGTTACTACTAATCTTTAGCATTGTCCAGTGTGGGGTTCAGAACCCCTCCTGAGGCTGTGAGGTTCCCCGTATGGGCAAAGAAATGGGTTTGTTATTAAAGATACATAACTCTCCTTTAAAAGCACTTTATCAGTTACGGTGTTTTCAGCTGTTAGTAATAGAGCCCTGACTCCCCCGGGGAGTTATTCCCATGGTCAGAAGTTCCAAGGGGGGCAGCTCCAAGGAGAGTTCAGTCACGGGCTCCTTGACGCCATCGGTGAGCCACGTTCCTCCTGTCTTTCCGCTCTGTCCCCCTCGACAGGTTGGCTCTGTTCCAGGTAGCTCACCTCACAAAAGCAAGATGGCAGACTGCGGTGCCACAGGCAAACCCCGGCACCTAGCAGAGGAAGCCAAGGGTGCCTACGTCCTTCGGCTTGTCTTATTTTATAAGCAAAACCATCTCCTCCAGGTGCCCCATCCCTCAGCAAACACCCCTTCACATCTCACTAGGCAAAAGGTGCTCCCACCCAAACCGGGGCTGGAAGGGGGACGAGGTGACCCAGAGGTCCTCATGAAACACAAAGCCACGGGAAAGAGGGCGGCTTATCCCAATGCAACCAGGGTCCTGTTCATCGGGGGCAAAGGCGAAGATCTGCCCTGGAAAATAACCAGTTCACTGTGACCGATTCCGAGGGCTTCCAAAGGCGAAGCAGTGCGTACGCTCTCCCGCTGCCCACCGCCTCTCCCCGTGAACTGCCACCCCGTTCTAGGTTAGCGTATTCCCTGGCGTTCCCTGCTCACAGGCTGAAAAGCCTTCTCCTGCCTCCCTGGGCCTGCTACTTTCTCGTTGGTCTGGACACGGTTTGTACTCCTGCGGGCCAGAACGCTGAGAGGCTGCTTCACATTTTCTTTTCTGGGCTTTCCCAAGGGAACATGAGCGAGAAGCCCTCTCCGATGGGAAGACTTCTAAGTGGCTTTCCTGAAACGAGGCGGCGGGTTTCTCCTCTTGTCCGCGTCTCCTTTCTAAATCGCATCGCCCTCCACAAGAGTACCCACAGGGCTGCTGGCGTGATTACCCTCCCAGCAGACTGGGTCCCCACTGAGCAACGTACCACCCGGATTCCAGAAGGAGAAGACGCCGGCTCTGAATGAGCAGCCTGGAGTGGCGCAGCGTGCGGGCCTCTGTGGACTTGGCCCGGAAGTGGCCTGGGAATCGCAGGGGTCGCTACATTCCGGGAGAGAAGCTCTAGCTCTCCAGCTGGGCCTCGAGGTTAATTACATAAGAACAGGTAATCGCTGCTCAGAAGTAATTATCAGGTTGTACACTCCCAGATGCTGAGTCTCAAGAATATTTTTAGCTTTGGAGCCCACTGGCTTTTCCTGTCTTTCTCTCCATGTGGTTACCCCCAAATTAACATTAATCAACATTGGGCCCCAAGCACACTATGCTTTCACCGTATAATTATAACAAGTGTCCTAATAATATATTTTTAAAAGTTTGACCTTCAAGCCCCAACATCTATCTCTGAGTCAAGATCAGCATGTGCAGCAGCGAGTTAATTAGGCTCTGGGGCCCGTGGATACTTACAGAGGTGCCCCCACCAATCCCACAGAGACTGCCAGAGCCCCCACTTGCAGCAGTGTCCTCCCAATAGGGCTGAAGGCACTATTTTTAGGTTCTGTGTTATGGGGAAATTATATGGCATGAAAGCAATAATATGTTCCTTGTTGCCACTTAGAGACCACCAAAACAGTTAGTTAGAAGCAGACAGACAAGCGGGGCATCTCGTCATTTTTTAAAAAGTTTAAAAACCACACTAAAACCTCAAACTAGATGCCATTCTTTGGCTTTCTGATGCTCACTTCTTGTGGACAAGGTTAAAAGAGTCTCAAAACCCTGGTGGGAAAACTTATTTGCCTCACTCTCTGGCCAAGAGAAAAAAGCAGAGGCGCTGCGTGAGCTCTGCCGTGGAGTGGACCCCACTCCTGCGCGCACGAAGGACAGACCCGGCAGCGGAACTGGCTCCGCGGGTGTGCCAGGGGCGGGGACAGCGGAGAGAGGCGGTTTCTTTGTAATCGGAAGTTGGAACTCGAGAAGGCTATGCTCAGGCTTCAGCACTTTTAAGGAACACTAAGTCTCTGGGCTCCTTTTTTCTTATTCATTTAATTTGTAAAAAATGGTATGGATCACGAATACAACTATATTTGCAGGCTTCCTTCCCTCATATTTTCCCCCCAATTTTATTGAGATATAATTGGCATACATCATTGTATTAGTTTTAGGTATACAACAAAATGCTTTTGTATATCTTGCAAAGTGATTACCGCACTAAGTCTAGTTAACATCGTTTGCCTCACATGGTTACAAATATTCCTTTCTTACTAATGAGAACTTTTAGGATCTATTCTCTTAGCCACTTTCCAAAATAAACAGTACAGGACTGTTAACTACAGCCATCATGGCCCACTACCTGCCCAGAACGCATTTCCCTTGTAGATGGCAGTTCGCACCTTCTGATCTCCTTCACTCATTTCCCCTCCTCCGGGCTCCTGTCTGGACATCTGGAAATGACCTGTAAAATTGTAAAGTGAGTCTTTTTACTTATTCTTTTTAAGATTGCATGTATTTATTTTCAGAAAGAGAGGAAAGGAGGGAGAAAGAGAGGGAGAGAAACATCGAAGTGTGAGAGAAACATTAGTTGGTTGCCTCTCGCACACCCCCAGCCAAGGACCTGGCCTGCAACCCAGGCATGTGCTCTGACCCAGAATCAAACCAGCGACCTTTCGGTTCCCAGGCCGGCGCTCAATCCACTGGGCCACGCCAGCCAGGGCTAAAGTGAGTCCTTTTAAAAAACACTTTCCGCATTTACGATCTCACCTGATCCTCATGCCCTGTGAAACAGACAGGACAGGTATTTTTTTTTTTTTATTGTTTTTAAATTGATAAAACTGAGGCTCAAAGAGGTGAGCTGACTTACCTGAGACCAATGCAAGGGGACTGCCTGTCCCCGTTAGTCCAGGACAGTCCCGTTGCTACGTGGTGCTCCATAGAAACTAGGCAAGGGCCTCCTTGGACTCCCAAAAGTGTCCTGGTTTGAATGATAAAGTTCATTGTCACCCTAACCATAGGTCAAGGTCAGAACCCAGTCTTCTAACTCTGGGTCCAAAGCTATTGTATTGCCCTCACACCACTAACTGACATGGCTACTGAGAGATCAGGGAATCCGCCAACACAAGCCAGTTATCGCAAGTGACAAATCACCCAAAACTCCCCTGGGAAGAGGAACCCCTTCCTGGTGATCGAGTTGGCTGCAAAAGTGACTCTTTCTCCTGAGTCAGTGTGGCTGACTCAGCAGGGCCCCAGCCACTGAGACGGGCCCAAAGATCCACATGTCAAATGCTCCTTAAAAATACCCAGCATGGATCTACCCCAAATGAGCATTCTACCCTTCAACTCCACTAGCCCCAAGGCTGTTATTCTCTTTAGTGCTAAATTTACCTCCTGCTCACACCAACCTTATATTATCTTACAGTAAAATATGAGCATCGGAAGCTGCTGTTCTAATTCTGAGGGGAGTGAAAAATTGTATACGTATTAGACACAAACATAAGAGAAAACTCTTCTTAATCACAGAGTCCAAGGATAGAAGCACTAGACTGAGGAGATGAAAGTCGTATTTTAAGATCCTTATTTTAAGGCATAATTTGCCCACTCTTCTACTACCTTCTACTTTTTCCTCCTATTAAAGAAAGAAAGAAAGAACTAACTAAATGCTGATGTGCGAGAATAATCTGAGCTCTCAGGAGAGAAAGAACCAGAGAAATCCAATATTTTGTCTTAAAGATTTGATTTTACGAGCTCGGTTGTCCTTTATTTTCCTGCATCTGGTCTAATTTTGAGTGGCTTTCTCTCCACCTGACTCTCTCCCGGAAGAATGTCATTAAAATAAACCACAGAGGTGGGCCTCACTCTGCTCCTGACTGTTCGTCCCTCAGTCCCCTGTGTGTGCATGCGCATCTGTGGGCCATTTTCCCAGGGAGCGTCTGAGAACGTGCTTGTGAAGAAGAAATTGAATTATTTATGGAACAATGTAGGGCATTGTTTCCCTTTAGAAAACGACCGTCACTCTTTCCTTTAGCAATGCCCTCCTCTGGAGAGGAAGCTTCTAGGGTGAGAAGCGTTCGTTCGGCAGAGGCGCACCTCGCGTGGCCTTTCCCCAAAGCCCGCCCTCGCCTCCTCCTGATCCAGTTGCCTTTGGAAAGCTTCTCACGGGCTGCTTGGCAACTCCCTCCCCGGCCGGGGCTGTGCCGCGCCGGAGGCAAACAAGCCCGGGCCTGCCTGGCGCTGTGCTGAACAGACACCAGCGCTGACAATTCACACTCTGCTGTGCCCCTCACAGCTGCCCCCAAGGCTACTGCCACGGGACGGGAGAGGGCAAGCGTCCCGAGATTCTTAGTCTAACCGAGGCAGGACGTCACGCAGACTCCCTCTGTGCCTTCAACAACGCCAGAGTTGGACGCTCTGCAAAGGCGGTGGAGAAAAATAAAGCCAGAACACTCTGTGCCAGGAATTCTCTGAGAATAATTAGCTCACAGGTCGGACAGAGACGCCAACCCAACTGCTCCGGGACAGGTGCTGCTGAGTCCTCAGGCTCCGTGGCCCCATCCGTTGTTCTAGCTGAGCCAGGCAAACATGCCCTCACCCAATTACTTTCCTCCGTCTCTGTTTTATCCCCTATGATCTCAATAACCATCCCAAAGGAGGCCCCGCAAATGAAGAAGAGGTTAGAACCGCAATGGTCAACATCATACTTAATGATAACAATTATATAATTATATGTCTCTCATATAATAATATGTAATTACCCAATAATTACTATTAAACAGTGCCCTGGTGGCCGCTGAGGTTCCAAAACCCTTTAATTACTCTTATAGCTGATAACGAAGCATAACACTCTTCTCTAACACTGTTGTTGCGTATCATGCTTTGCTCTTTTGAGCTGCTCAGTGTCCATATCCCTATTTATGTTGTCATTCCTGAGCTAACAGGAAGATGGAGGCTTTGGAACTCAGGTCTTAGAACTCCGGCTTTCTAAGCACATCACATACACATCTCCTAAGTATTTATTTTCGCTTTCCTCTCCAAGTATCCTTCCTGGGGAAATCACACATCAAAGTGGCAGAATGAGACCGTGCCCTAGCATCTTCCCAGCTGGCTCAGGTGCTCAGCCAGTTGGTGCTCAGGAAACAAGCTGTGGGTGACTCTAGGACAGAATTAAAACAAAGTCCTCGGCTGGGCTGACTTTACAGTCCTGGACAATTCAGCCTCTCTAGTCTGGTATGTGCCCTCCTGGAGGGGGTGGTGAGGAGGCAAATACTGAATTGCTTTTCTTTGCTGGATTCCAACTTTGAGACATCTTTTTCAGAAGTGGGTAGGTGGGGGAAATGCCACAACAGTATAAGGATTTCTTTTTTGGAAACATTTTATGCTAAATTAACACAAAGAAAAGTGAATTACTTGACTAAAAACTGTATAGCAGATTTCCAAGCCCCGTCTTCCTCCCTGTTTCCCAGACTACTAGTCTATCAGGGAAAATTTATCTGGGGGTCTATGAGCCAAAACAAGAAGGATTTCCCTTTCCTGGTCTGAGACTTGATCCCCTTCCTATCTTAGAGATACCTAATTTCTAAATACAGTGAGCTAGGAATTAGCCCATATCTGTAGGCTAAGAGATATAGATAAACGAGACTAAGGAGACTAAGGCAATGCGAATAATATGAACTTCCTTCCTTCCAGCTAAATCCATCGGAAGATGATTTTTGTAAAAAGAGACACAGTGTCATTTACCAGCTCTCACTAAGAGGCTGATCCTTTCAGCAGATAGTGATACTCTGAGTCACCCCCTCAGCCGGAGGGAATACTACATGCAGCTGACAGAGTCTGGAACATAACGTCGTTTCTGAGGTCTTTATGGCTCTCGCTTGTTACTTTGGGAAAAAGAGTTTGTAAGCACGGAACAAAATTCAGGGCCGATGCCTGAGTGCTGTGTGGGACTCATCCTCCCTCTGCGCCAGAGGGCAGCGAGGGAGCTCTTCGCTTTCATGGGTTTCACTTGTTCATGCTGCCCCTGCTCTCTGTCACAGTCACCCTGTGCCTTACATGTTGGACAATGACACAGAGCTCTTAGCATCCGTCCAGGCGGTGGCCGGAGCAGCCCCTGCCCATCTCTCGGGCGCTCTGGGCAGCTGACTTTGCCAGATCCAAGCTCCTTCCTCAGTCTCCACCTCGGGGCGGCGGGCTGGAGTATGCTGAGCCCCAGGGCAAGGGAAGGCGGTCGCTGCTGAAGACCGGTTCATGGACTCCCGGTGCACGCGGAAGGGAAACTGGCCTTGCTGCGGCCACAAGGCCCTCCGTGAATGGTCGGCCCCATGTCAGCCGTGGACAGCTCTCTGGACCCACACGTGACGCCCACCCCCATCGGCCTTCAAGATCTTCACTGCTTTGACATATTTACATACTCCTGGAATGAATGTCTTTCCCTTGCTTTGTCAGGCTAATTGCTACCCATCCTTGGGGTTTCCACGTGAAAGTCGTGGCCTTGGAGGGGCCTTCGACGAGCCATGCCATCTGCGCATGCCCCTGAACGGGTGCGACTGCAAACTATCCTTCAGAGCACTTTAATACATTATCGACGAGGCAAATGAAACACTACAAACTGCGCCGCACGCCTTTTTTCCCCCCACTGGAGGGTAAGCGTCATGAGAGGAGAGAGCTAATGTTTTGCTTCTTTTTATTTACTCAATGTAGGGCACGTAGTAATTTATAATTAATTGTGTAATAAATAAAGGGATTCAGCAAAGGTAATGACCAGAATAAGCAGAGACACATCATCCTACGAGCTGCCTTAGGAGATCGTTGAGGAGACGCTAACGCAGTGGAATACACAGGCTGGGGCTCGGAAGCCGAGCCCCGGCGTCCAGCCCGGAGTACAGAACAGCACGGCCAGGCTTCGCGCCACACACCCTGCTGCCGCCAGAGTGGCTGGGTCCAGCGTGGCGTCAGAAAGGAAGGTCCGGGGACCCTGGATTTCCCCCACGCAGCACTCACTTCGCAAGTCTGCCCCTTGGTCCTCAGAAGCCATCCCAGGACCGGCGATGCTAATGCTCCAGCATCCATACTGCATACTCCCCGGGCCCACGCCCAGGGACCGGGGAGAGAGGGGAGGAATCCTTTGTGAATCACAAACCCCTACTTTTGGTTTAGAAGCTGTGAGCAAAGAGCTTACATGTGCGTCAACCTCAGACCTTAGGGAGGTGTGTGCTCCAAAATATCCTTCCGTCCCTCCACGGCCCACCGCAAGTGTGTAATTTACTATTTTATTTATAGCCTCTTTGTAACGGTGTTTTTCATCTTTACTAAGGCTTGGGGATAATTGGTTCCATAAGTTTACTACCTACTCTGCGAGGCTGTAATTTTATAGGCTTCTCTGGGACTTTCGATCTTGAAGGCTTCGAGCCACTCTGTCCTCCCTCTCATCGTCTGTTTATCAGGCTGGGAAGGGTCCTGCTTGTCCTTCTCTCTCCGCCCCTCCACTTGTCTTCCTGCAATTACTTCTTTGACTTTTTTTGTGTCCTGTGGCTCCTGTATGGTCAGTTCCTTTATTAACAAACTTGCTTTACAAAGACACAATCAGAATAGGCTCCCTTCCCTGATGCTTGCAAGCGCTCGCTACGCAAAGGACTCTGGGCCAGCCATGCCAGAATCTAGGAAAGCGGGGTTCCAGGCCCACCCCAGGTTCTGAACCCGAATCTGTTTTTTTACAAGAATAGTAGGTGACTTCAAGTTTAAGGGACTGCTCCAGAGAACCTTTATCTCTGGCCCCAAGAGACCTTCCCAGTGCCCCCCACCCCATCCCAGCCCCCGGAACTGCCCCTTCCCTTACACAGTGGCTCCTGGGACACAGCCTCACCCCCACTTAGGTTCGAAGGAGCTCAGAGAGCCCCTGGACTGTGAACTCCCAGGAAATGAGGGGATCGGAAGTAAGGAGAGGAGAAATCAGCTGCCTTGGGTGGTTACTGAACACACGTTTTGTGAGTTGGGCCAGGAGTTCCCAACCTCCGAGCCAGGGGCCGGCACCGGGCTGAGCCCGTTAGGAACTGGGCCACACGGCAGGAGGTGAGCTCGAATGTAATGCGTTTGCATCCTCCTGAAGCTGTTCCCCCACCCTGGGTCCCTGGAAGAATTGTCTTCCATGAAGTTGGTCCCTGGTGCCAAAAAGGTTGGGGACTGTTGATCTAGGCGGCAGAGACAGGGATGCTGCTAAACATCCCACAATGCACAGGGCAGCCCCCATAGCCAAGAACGATGTAGCCACAGATGTTCATCACACGAAAGCTGAGTACCCCGGCTCCAGGTTAAGTCGATAATTCAACTCAGTAGCCTCTTTATCACAGGCCAGTGTCTTCCACTCTTCTCCCTCTCTCCCAGTTCCCTTTACGGGGGTCCTTCAAACACCCTTAACCCTTTCTGCCCCACTGGGAGTTTCGAGCCTCTCTGGCATGGCCTGGCTCTTCATTTCCTCTTGGTCATAGCGTGCACCTCATGACGGGAACAATGTGGCAGGTACAGGGAGAGACTATCAGCCACGCTGCCATTTCAGAGAAAAGAAAATACACAAGGATTCTGGAAATCGGCCCTTGCGGATCCCTAGTTCTTTGTATCTTTTATCTCTCTCAGCTGTTCTCAGGGTCCGAGCCCTGGGTGTATCCCCTGGGTCCCTGACTGGTTCCTAACTGCATAGCCAGCACCAGAAATCAAGCTCCTTCTTGCTGCTGACATTGGTGGCTCTCTCCTCCCTGTCATGCACTGTCTTTATCCGATGCCAGACTTTTAACTTTTGTTCTTGTCGGGCTCCTGTTGTGTCTCCCACGGGACATGGGCTAATTCAAGCTCATTGCACTTGAATGCACCGCAGGACTCTACCCACATCCAGCTCTTCCTGGGGCATCTGCGATGAACTCCACAACTACTTAAAAATGTACTCTGGTAGCACACATATCGAGTAATCTGGGAGGATGTGGCTCTTCCCTCACACATACCTAACCTTTAGCTTAAATAGATGACGTAATCTATTACTCTCAAAGGGCGAACTGGAAAATGCATAGAAAGGACAATTATGAGACATTTCTGCATAACTAAGAGGCATAAAGGTATACTTGGAGTAACGTGTATAAAAATTGACACAAAACACGCAGAGATGTCTGTGGCTGCTTGAGAGATGGCTTTACCCAGCAAGGGGGCACTTTCTGTGGACCACAGAGCTCTAGGACTCCTTCTTCACGCTTTCTTCTGCTTGGATATTGAGGTCCTGGGATGTACAGAGCAGGCCCTTCTAAACGCCTATGGGCTCCTGTGCAGGGCAAAACCTGACACACCCAGTACACAGCTCTCCCCACACATGCCCACTTCTCCTAAGAGCTGAGTGTTGGGTGCTGCTCTCTGTTTTTTGGTTTCATTTCCATTTTCTTCTTGTCTGTAGGGCTCGTAAACACCCGAGCAAAAGAATCTGTTCTCAGGCCATTAGGGAAAGGTGATGGAGCCTTGATCCAGCCACGGGAACAGCAGACTTCAGTTGAGGTTCTTACCTTCTTCACGGTAGTGCTGGCGACCCTGGTCTGTAGGTTAGCACAGTGAGTACTATTACTCTATTTCTTTCCTCTTAGTTTCCTCAGACTCCACCCTTTCTCCTGCTTTCTCTGTGTCTGAGAAAGCTGACGCCATCACCAGCCTCAAGGGCAGGCCCTGATTCGTCTAGTGTAATCCAGGAACCCCCCTCCCCCGGCCCGTTACCAGGATTCGTTCTGGAGCGCAGGCCTCCTGACATGGCGTGGGTACTAGTCCCTGGTGGCAGAGCGGCACAAGACCTAGATGGCCCAGTCAGACTGCAGTGAAGGGCTTCTCCTCCATGAATGAAGACAGAGTTTCTCCCTTCCCCAACCAGAGTAGTGAGCGAGGAAGCGCAAAGCCCCAACTTTTGCTGGTTGGCCATCATACAACTTCAAGGAGAAAGTTTAAGAATGAAACCAATGCCAAGGACATAGAGCAGAAAGACACCCATAGATGGATCCTGATGACACAGAGTCATTGAACTAAATGTCCCCGAAGTGCATGTGATCTCCTGATGACCTGCATCAGGTTTTCTATTCGAGCCCAGAGCGTCTCTCTGTCTCTTACAAAGCAGGTGCCACACGTTCCTCCCACGGGGGCTCGTGATTCACTGACATCTTTTTCATCCTTAGTTACTTCCAGAAACATGCTCCTGGCTCACCGTAGCTATCAAAAGACCCTTTCCTAGAAAAGTTAGAAGCTGGCATACTCAAACTTTCAACCCTCAGCAAAGCCTCCTGGGCTCCCTTCCACACCCACGGCCTTCTTTCTTCTTCTCCTACCCCTTCCTGTGTTCGTCAGCCAAACCTCTCTCTCTCTCTCTCTCTCCATTTCTGCCAGGGCTCTGGACCTTACTTACAAGTTTACTCCAGAGGGCCTCAGGAACAAGTGTTGAAGACCATGACAAGTACTTGCTAAGCTCTGAGAAGCCATAGGGCACACGGAATCTGCAGTGTATCTGGATGATCACACTGTTTCATTGTTTTCTTCTCTTTAGTTAGAATCAGTGCCTTAAAATAGATTTGGATCCTTGCTTTTTGCCTGAGAAGAAAGAGCTGACAGGGCTTGCGGCTGGCAATGCATCCATTCCACCTCGAGGAAACCCACCGGGAGAAGCTAATGAAATGGAACAGTTCTCATATTAACCAGTTAGCGATTGAGCTTAGGACAGATGTGGAAAATAAGCCCATATGTGACAAATTCATTAAAGTGAAATTATCCATTCAACACCTTGATGTCTGAGCAGACTGATGTTTCAAAATTATTATAATTATGATCATGGGGATAAAGAGAGCCAAACTTTCGAAAAGAAGACTTGAAAAAAAATTAAAAATTTTAGCGCTACCCTGTGAGATGAAAATAATGAGCTGGCCACAGATTCCCCAGGATATCGGCAATTGCTCTCAATCCTTCTTGATGAGGAATCCGTGTCTCTGAACTCAACGTTAATTCAAATGCAAATAGCGGCTCTTCCCCCTGAGCAGCATTGTTCCGGATCTGGCAGGCGGTTTAAGGGGCTCTGCAGGTGCGCCAGGCTGAGCAGGGGAAGCTCTTCCACCTCCAGACGGAGCATTGACTCCCAGAGACGTGGAATCTGAGAACCCGATTGCCGCACCCCCTGTGCCCTGCCCCCCGGAGATATGAATTCCCTCCGTGCCCCTGAAGTGGAGTCCGGGCCAAGTGTATGGCACTCAGGAGGGTGCAGATGTGGTGCCGCAGCTTGGAGCCCCTGCAGAGCTCTTCTGCTTCGCTCCAGCGCCCACCCGCCCCACGCTTCGGGTGGCCGTTAGCCACCTCGGCCTTCTGCGTGGAGGCTCTTAAACGCTACCTGCAGAAGACCGTGCCTGGCATTGCCCCCTTCGGGGCACCCGTATAGGAGAGAAAGCCAGAAGCCCCTAAAATTAGATGGCTTGGGTTTTCATGTAGGATGGTAGGACAATGACGTGGCCATCTATGCCTCAGGTTCTCCATCAGCAACATGAGGCCATGAATGTGTCCACTTTGTAAGACCATAGTGCGTCTTAGGAGACGTGAGGAACTTTGCGTAGGCAACGTAGGTAAGTGTGGTTCAGAGTGTGAGCCTGGAGCTAGTCTTATTTGGGTTGCACTCAGAGCTCTGCCGCTTGCTGTCTAACTAACGTCAGAGAGTTAACTGACCTTTTTCTTTATGCCAGTTTGCTCAGCTGTGAAATGGGGGTGATATGTCACGAAGAATAAATAACATTTTAAATATTTTCGACCAGGGTTTGGTTTATATAACGAGCACTATGTGTTCATTGAGTCCAGTATTTGGCCCATAGGGAGACCTCCATAAATGTTATATGAATATCGGAATTAATGACCACATTTATGAGAGTGGCAGCAACGTTGCGGACGAGGGGAAGAGGGAATAACATGTCAAGGACAGAATAGGAAGGGATGAGACAGTTTTAATTAGGAGAAATTGCCTTCACAGCCATCCCGTCTTACGAGGCTTCATGTCACAGGTGCAATGCGATGTGATACATCGGTGTGTCCTGGTGACACAGGAACACCACCTGGAAATAAGCTGGCCCCCGATGCCACCCTCAAGGAGAAGTCCAGGAGGGAAGTGGGTTAGCCAAGGTAGGAAGCTGTCGTGTGTGGTGATGTGGGTCGGAGTGACTATGGACCCGTGAAGCACTTCAAGAGTTAATGGGACGACTCATAATCATGTCCCGGACTCCGCAGAGACACAGCATGTCAGGTAGATGAGTTGTGCTTGTCCAAGAAATGTAAATAACAACAGTCCTTGGCTTTCAACAGTGCAGGGTCACGGAGACCTGCCTGGTGTCCATGGTCATGTTTTTAAAGCCACAGCGGAGAAAGAGACTCCTATTTGTTCAAAGAATAGAGTTGTAGAAGACGTACTGATTCCACAAACAGGTAGTAAAATATACTTGGCTTGTTTTATGTGTTCAATCTAGCCCTCAGAATTGTGTGTAGAAAAAATAAGTGGCGGGGAGTAAATGATGACAAATATTTGGTTAAAGCAACTTTGAAAAAAATCTGAAAAACCTATTTAAATATAAATAATCACCTCTAATTTTTCTTTTCTGGGTGGCTTTTTAAAATTATTATTTGATAGACACCCACTGAGTTTTCTTTAGCCAGGGTTTATGTTTTCTATCAGAGCCTTTTGTCTGACTATTACTTCTTTTACTCTAGACTGGATGAGCAAGGACTTAAGAGGTGTTGCAAGGTAGGTGAGAGTTCAGATACAGCTCTGTACTACAGAACTTTCCTTCAGTGACTTAAGGGCCAAGGAGTTTTAAAGTGGCTGCTCAGTAAATGTTAATCATTGCGTCTTGCCACCTCTTTTAGATTTGTCATTTTCAAACGCTGCAGTTTCCTTATGTAGTCTCACAGTGCGATTAGAATCCTGTATGAACTAAAGTCATTTTATGTTCAAATGCAGCAGTTAAAGCACTATAGATATACATGAAAGAAAAAAAAAAAGAATCTGTTTCTTTCATTTTTAGTATTGGGGGAATTAACTAAAAACAAAAACAAAAACAAAAAAAAAAACAGCAACAAAAACACACCTGCAATAATTTCTTCTTTTGCTTCTAGCCCAGTCTAATCTCAAGGCTTTTCTACCTCATGATCAATTAAAAAAAATTAAATAAAAACCCAGACCACGGCTCTTTAGTCAGCAGAGATGCATCCCCTAATCTTCTCTTTAGCCACCTGGCAACATATATTTAGGTTTCCTTTCAGCCTTTCGTTTCAGAGGTAGGGGGAATTTCGGAGCCATGCTGCTATTTTTACTGATGGCTCCTGTCTTGCGGTCACAGCATTATTTTGAACAGGGTTTCACCTCTAAGCCTTTTGCTCTCCAGATGATTAAGACATGGTCCTTGAATCACCCACCAGCAAAGCACCCCGTCGGGAGATGACCGTCTCTTCCTCTTCTGTCTCCAGTCATCCTGTGGTCCGAGACCTTCCCTCGCCACAGGGAAAGAACCACAGTTCATCTCAGGGCGGAAGCAGCAGCCTGTGAACAGTTGCTCGTCCTCATACGATGGGAGACAGAGCGGGAAGAGTCCCAGTGGACGTCCTTAGTCCCCTCTTTCTCCTGCTTTCAGTGGGAGACCCTGGCCTCCCCCGCCCGATGCCACCAGAACCACCAGCCCTGGGATTCTGCCGCCTGGAGGAGTCCTCAGTCTGACGGGAGCCCTCTCGTTAGGAGGCGGGGGCTCATTTTTGTGAACTTGTGATTCACTATTTGGAACCAGAAAGTGGCCAGCGACCAGGAGACCTGTCGCCCCCAGGCCCTGCAAAGTGCTCTATTTGTTTGTTTGCAAGGGGAGCGACATGGGCCTCCCTCCCTCGCTCCATGACAGGGCCTTTTGTCCTGACATTCCCTCACCTCTCAAGCTGTTCTGACTGCTCACATCTATGGCCTTTGTTCCAATATCCTAGTAGGACAGTATGACCTTCAGAACATCTCGGTCCTGCTCTTTGTTTCATAAATGTTTCAAAAATCACAGAATGAAGAAAGCAGAGGAGAGGTTGAAGTGTGAAGTCAAGGTGCCTTTCTATGACAGTTTGCAAAATACAATAGTCCTCTTACCTGCGATTTTGCTTTCTGTGGTTTCAGTCATCCACGGTCAACCATGGTCTAAAAAGATTAAAGGGATAATTCCGGAAATACACAATGTATAAGTTTTAAATCGCATGCCATTCTGAGGGGCGTGATGAAATCTTACACGGTCCAGCTCCATCCAACCTGGGATGGGATTCATCCTTTGTCCAGTGTCTCCCCTCTCCACACAGTCCTGCTCCTGACTCGCTGAGTAGCCGTCTCGGGATCAGATCGACAGTCTCGGTATTTCAGTGCTTGCGTTCAAGTCCCCCTTATTTTACTTAATCATGAACCCGAGTGCAAGAGCAGTGACGGTCGCAATTCAGATGTGCCAGAAAGGAGCCGTAAAGTGCTTCCTTTAAGTGAAGAGTCGAGTACAGTACAGTAAGATATTTTGAGACCATCTTTACATAACTTTTATTATAGTATATTGTTATAATTGTTTTACTGTATTAATCATTGTTGCTGATTTCTTCATGAAGCTGATTTGTACATTAAAATTTACCATTGGATGTCTGCACAGGAAAAAACAGTATATTCAGGGTTTGGTTCTCTTCGCGGTCTCAGTCATGCACCGTGGGTCTTGGAACGTATCCCCCATGGACTCGGAGGGACTGCTGTACACAGTTTACTCTAGGGGTTTGATTCTCGCTGAGAATTCTGGAACCCTAAAAGCTGCATCGATGTGTATTGTTGCTTTCAATCTTCCCTTTCATCCTGTGTCTACCCATTGACTGGCGACTTTGCCTGGGTCAGGGATTCTCAGACCTGAGGGTGGATCAGAACCACCAGGAGAAAGGGCTACAATGCCCGTTCCCAGGTCCCACCCTCCAGGAACTTGGGTTGGGAGTGGAAAGCAGTGCTCAGAAGCGGGTTCAGCTGGTAGGCCAGTCGGTGCTGAAGCAGGAGGTCTGAGACTGTATCTGCTCACCGACCTAGGACAAAGACCAAAATCTTAAATTCCTCAAGAGGGCCTTGCCTTTTTCAGCACTCCCGGGATGGATTCTTTTATTGTTTTTCGTATTAAGTACTCAAGATGAGAGGCTGTCTCCAGGCCCCTAACATGTTTTAATGTCATCTTGGGGCAAGCAGTGCAATGTTTTGGATTCCTAGCACCCCTCTTTTTCAATTTGGAAAGCCTTTTCTTATCTATAGCCTGTGCCAGGCACTGAAATCTAGGGTGAGAGAAGCAGTTGTTGCTCTGAGAAGTCCACAAACCTGTGGGGAAGAGGACCCTTTAAACTGGCAGTGACAATATGGCGGAAGAGTTTATCACTATGAAGACAGGCACGGGTTGCTACACCAAAGCAAAAGAGAGGCCCTGTCTGCGACAGGAAATCAGGGAGCCTTGTGGGGGCAGGCACCATCAGAACACAGCTTTGGGTCGGAGAAGAAAGATTAACCGGCTCAAGAAGGAGGAGAGGGAGAGGGAAAACACAGAGTAGATGCATGGCATCTACAAGTAGTTAGACACGGCCAGGGAGCAGGCAGACGGGAGAAGAGGGGCAGCAAAAGTGGCCGAAGCGATAAGAGCAGCTTGTACCCCAGGCCGAAGAGTCTGGGAATTATTCACAGGCAACGAGAAGCCATCAGAGGTTCAGATGTGGATGAAAGATGGGTCAGAGGGAGGACAGACTGGTGTTTCGATCATCGCCTCACACAGCCAGGCTCAAATACCAAAGCTGAACAACACTGCGTCTGCAGCTTTGGCACCGTGCTCCTTTTTGGAGTCATAAAAAAGTTAAAGTGTCTATTACGCATGGAAACCTGTTGGCGATTTTAATCTGATGGCGGTGGCCATGGCGCTGTGACTCCACGACAGAGGCCTCTGCCAGCAGAAACAAAAAGGCGCCACCCTCGGCACAACACCGCGCCGCATTATGTCCTTACTTTACAAGCCTTCTTTCCTTTGTTAAATGTGCCTTCTCCTTACGAGGGAGGATCTTCCTGGTGGGCCTCTTCTAGCCATTCTAAGACCTCACATTTTTAGCTCAAACATGTGGTTATAGCTGCAAACCCCCCCTTTTTTTATGAACTTGTTTTTAGAGATTTGACTTTTTTAAAAAATCTTTTATTTATTTATAGGCAGAAAGAAAGGGAGGGAGAAAGAGAGGGAGAGAAACATCAGTGTGTAGTTGCCTCTTGTGTGCCCCTCCTGGGGACCTAGCCTGTAACCCAGGCATATGCCCTGACTGGGAATCGAACTGTGACTCTTTGGTTTGCAGGCCGGCACTCAATCTACTGAGCCACACCAGCCAGGGCAGCTACAAACCCTTTTAACAGCCTAAGCTCCCTCCACTGTGCTCCAGGCAGCCTTCTGGATGTTGTCCACCGCAGAGCGACGCTCGGTTCACAAAGCAGGCCCGAGCGAGCGCTGCAGCTCCCATTGGTGCGTGCTGCTGGCGGACCAGGCTCCGAGGTGGGATTTTTCATAGACATATCTCTATGTTTATGTATATGGGCCTCTGTGTATGTAAACACCTGTTTATGTAGATATATGTATATATAAATTGTATCTATAGAGTTGAGAATATCTCTAGAGAGACAACTAGTCCCACATAGAGAGTGCTACAAGCTCCCTTTTTGAGATTATTAAAGTGAGTCATAAAGAGGTTAGGTGACGGCAGGAGACGTGACTGCTGGCTGGGGGCGGCCTCAGAAACCGTCGCTCCCTAACAAGGCAGCCCACGTGCGAGCCCCTCCTTGTGTTGCCCTTCCCCCCCCCACCCCCATGACTCCCGCCAGAGAAGATTCGAAGCTTGTGATTCATCTTGAGACTTCATGGTCAGCTGTACTGGAAAGTTGGGCGGGGCGGGGAGAGGTGGGAGGGCAGAGGAAAGGAAAAATAGAGACTCTTGGGGGGTCGCTGCTTTGGGGGAGAAAGGGAAAGACAAGCCAATGACAGAGGAGGAGAAAGGTGAGAGGCTCCGGGAACAGACTCACACAGGAGCAGGTTGCATTGGTGCAGCGCGGTCCTTGGAGGTGTTATTTTAACACATGAACACCCACTTGTTGAATGTCTGTCTCCCATACCGGCCTTGAAGCTCTGTGAGGAGGCAAACCGTGACTATTGGGTTCACAGCTGTATTCCCAGTGATTCGCACGGTGTGCAATAATAATAATAATAATAATAATAATAATAAAAGCCAATACTTATTGAGCACCCACCATATGCCAGGGCATTGTTCCAAGCACATCCCGCTTATTACCACACCCAGTCTTCACAAAGTCCTACGGGGTGAGTGATATCATTAACCCCGGTTAACAGACAAGGAACCCGAGCCCCCGGGAGGCTGCCTCACTCACCCGGTCCGCACACCAACGGCAAGTCAGGGCGGCTGTCAGTGTGGATGCCACACCCCCAGAGCCCGCTTCTAACTCCACGCTGCACCACTTCCCGTGGCACAGGAATCAGCCACGTCATACGCATCTGTTCCATTAAATAATAGCCAATAGAGGGTGGTCATCAGGCTCACAGCTGGAGGGAGGTAAAGAAGTGCAAGAACCGAGAAGGATTTTTGGATTTGGCAATGAAAAGGGTGTTGGTAGCCTTTGTGTGAGACCTCCAAGGAACGCGCTGGTAATTCCTCCCCCTCCCTGAGCCAGCCTTGCCCAGCTGTCTCACCCAGGTAAAGGACAGAACCTCTGTCCCCAGGAGCCCCCTGTGGGGGAGGGTCTCGGCTTGGATCATCTGTATCCTCAGCTCCTAGCTTGGTGCCTGGAGCCTGGTCTACACTCAGGAATGTCTGCCAAGGCAGGTGGCCCTACGCCCCTCACTCTGCATCCCTTCCCCTGCATCCCACCGACGCCATTAGTGAAAGCCAAGGGCCGGGAGAGCTGAAGCCTCTGGGAATGACTGCGAAAATGACATTCTCAGCCCCACAGAGATATCGGAGAGGAAACGTTGAAGACAGAAACCCAAAACTCTCGGTCTATAACTTTGAACCAGGGCTGGAGGCAGGGAGGAGGGGAACGACTGTCATTGGCTACAGCCACCACATCAAAAATCAGCGAGCCATGAGAACTGGGAACCACATGAAGGCCGTGCACACCCACCTCGGTGCACCTCCTAACACTTAAGAAGCTTCTTGGTAGAGCTGAAGCCTTCCAAATGAAAAACAAGCACTGTTGTTCTCTATGGTCTAAATCACTTCAAAAGAGACGCACCCAACCACAGAGATAAAGCCGGGCTCTGAGACAGACCCCACCCCACTTCCTGGCTGGCGTCTTCTACCACGTCTTGCAGGAACTAGACTCCCCGAGCAGCAGCCAGCAGCGGGGCCTGGGGGCGGGGGAGCGGGAGAGCGGGCAGACCCAGGATGCTCTGGCTGCTCCTGGGATTTGCCTATCACAGGGCAGGGGCCCAGCTCGGGGGCAGGGAGCTGGCGCTAGGCTTGGTGGTCCGGTGGCCAGCCCGCTGGACCGTTGGGCTCAGCCGCACTCAGCTCCCGGAAGCAGCAGGTTTCTGACTCACGTCTCGGTGGATAGCACTGAGATCTATACCCCGAGAAAGGGATCTGACATTGTGCCTAGTGGCTTCTCTGTGTGTTCCTTTGTGACCATGGGGAGGCCTCCCGTGAAGACTACACATGACTACAAGAAGGGTCAGACCTCCCTGAGCAGCAGGAAGAAGGCCAGTGGGTGGTGAGAGCAGGCTGGCAGGCGCTGCACCCCACGCCGGTACTCGCGGGCGCAAGCTGCGTGGAGTGGCTCAAATCAAGGGAACATGGCGAAGCCACTTACACTCGGCATTCAAGCACTTTAGTGCATGTGGTCAACTGTGGGTGTGCTCGGTATTTCCATAATTCACAACACACAGTGAGGCCACGGCGTGAACACCCGAATCAGGAGGAGGTGGAGAGCTGTCCACTCCCTTCCCTGCCCACACCCCCACCCCCACCCCCCCGCCAACCCCTGACCTCCAGCCCAGCTCCTGCTCCATCAGCACTTGCAGGGACCACATGGCGGGTGATAGCCCAGATTCCCAGCTGATGAAAAGTCGCGTGGGCACCTGCTGTGGAAGAGAAATCCTGGCCTAGTCTGTAGGTCACTTGCCTTCCTTCCACCAAGAGGGAAAGGAGCAGGGGACCAAGGACGGCGTGAGTCAGAAACCCGTCTTTCTGGGGAGCTGAGCCCATTCAGAGAAGCTGAGGCTGGGAGCAGGAGGTACCCCAGACAAAGCGGGTCCACTGGGCAGGAAGCGGGAGGGCCCCTCCCTCTGCATCCTGTGGCATTGCAGTCTGCGCCCATGTGCTCTGGAGGCCCAAGAGAGCAGGAGCCCTCTCTCCCGGAGGCAGCGGGCATGCCCCTAAGAAAGGCCGTTCTAAGTGGCAGGAAGGAAGGGTGCCACACTGAAATTTATGACACCTGAAAGCGGTTTGCTCACTTCTGGAAATCTGGGGGTAGGCTGGGTAAGCTAAATCTGCGTGAATGAAACGTGTTTGTGTACACACGGCCAGGAAGACAGGGGGCGAGGGGGGGCGGAATGGAAAGGGAAAGAGGCAAGAGAGCAGAGGTTCACGTCCACGTAGGCTCCGTGTGTTCCTTAGCCCTGTGTTGGTGGCAGCACGGGACAAACTGTCATTCATCCACAATAAATTATAAACCAAGGGAAAAGACAAAATTCATATGCATTTTATGTATAATAAAAATATATATGTGACATATGTCAGTTTAATGAAGACAAATGTCCTTACGTGGTAAGGCCTTTATTTTCTGAAATAACAGCGATAGTGTCACCAGACGGGGCGTGGCCCTGAGTAAGTCTGCCTGGGACCAGCTCCAGTGTGGGGGTTCTTGACTCTGTGTAGGAAAGGTTTCACAGTACAAGTCCAGGGGACTAGGAGGGTGTGTTTATTAAAGTCGGGGACAGTGAGACAAGGGAGGGCTTGGCGTAGAAGCAACAGGAGAGCGCAGGCCGGGCCGCCTTCGCCCACTGGGAAGTCAGAGACAGGGGGCCTCGGGGACAGGTTCAGGGGTCAGCCTGGGACAAGCTGCCAGTGGCCCGCTGCTTTAGAGCTTAGGAGATGCTGCCTGTGGGGGAAGGCGTCGGGGGAAGAAGATGGGAAAGGGAGAGGTGCGGGCTGTTCCCCAGATGGAACCTCAGGGGAGGCCCCAGGGGAGCGTTTCGGCAGAACATCCCTCAGTTCTCCAGGTGCGCCCTTTCAGGCCATGGTCCCCACCGACTGGTCAGCGCCAGGGCAGCGGGCCTTTAGTCACTGCAGCTGGTCCTGGTGGCGCCCACCTGCTTTTGCTGCTTTTCTGAGCCTGGAGCTGAAACACAACTGAGGCCTAGGTAGTGTCTCCAGGGAGGAAAAGCCAGGGGCAGAGAGGTTACCCTGGGGCGAGGTCCTTGTGATCCGGGTTTTGCCCCCACCGGGCACAGCGGGGTCTTCGACCCCGGTGACCGCCGGCACCTGGCTGTCAATTACTTGGCCGCTGTGTTCAGATCTCTGTCTCGGTTTCCCTACTGCATTTGCCAAGGAACTTTCCTAGATTCTCACTATCCTGTCTCAGTAGCAGTTGAGAATTATCCTTTGACAAACTTGGCCAAAATTTAAAACGTTGACAATTCTGCCTTGAAGCCAATTCTAATGATCATTTTTCCAACTTCACTTGTCTATGAAACTGAAAAGCCTAGAAACTGCTAACCTAAGACATGGAAATACTATATAATTTCTTTTTAAATTTCAAACCTCTTGGACTAACGCCTATTTTTTTTTATTAAGTTAGGAAAACAGGCGTTTGGCAGAACTTAGGGTGGGCCAGCAATCGTACCATACTCCTCCCTGAAATGCGGAGCGTTAAATTCGCACAGCTTCATACGGGGGATATAAGTTAACCCAATGTGTTTTCAAAAGAGAGGCAGAAGCTTTATAACTTAAACGAAACTGCCGAGGGCGAAGTTAGGGGGCAAAGGGAGGCCTGTCTGACTCGGAAGCCCACGGCGGTCCCCATCCCATGTCCTCACTTATTGCGAAGTTATCACTGAGAGGTGCACACTGCTGGACCGGAGAGGCACCCGGGACATCAGCTCCTCCCGCCCCTAATTTTGCAGAGAGGAACAAGCGACAGCGAGGAGAGGCGACTTGCCTGAGGCTTGCTCAGGGAACTTGGAGCCGGCTGCACCGCAGTGCTCCCCCGGCCCCGAGCGCTCTCTGTGGTCCCATTCTTTCACAAGCACCTCTGCCCCCTCTCTCCTGCCTCCAGGCCCTGCCACGAGTGGGAGGAGACAGCCACACTCACCACCAAACCCAGACCCAGGCGAAGAACAGCGGCCGCCTCTCCAGGGCCTGCCAGCTCTGCACGTGACTCCCGGCTGGCCCCGGAGCTCGCCCTGCACAGCCCCCACGAGAGGCTGATGCTGGGAAGGGAGCAGCTCCCAGGCCGGGGCCTCCACCCAGCTCAGGCCGTGCCCTCAGGGCCGGGGCCACGGGGACAGAACCGCTTTGTGTGTGTGAGAGGGCGGGAGGGAGCGGGAGACGCTCACGGCCGAGTTCTCCCCTCCCTGAGCTCCTTGCAGGCCACGAGCAGCTGTGTCTTGGTAAAGGACAGAACCTCCATAAAGGGGCTGGATGCCCACCGACTACGTCAGGAGACCAGAGCTCTTAGACAGACTTATTAGATTTCCCCCAAAAGGGACGGAGAGCTTCATTTAGCCTGCATTCTTCAGTTTGATACAATGCCCCTGAGTCTATAGCGCTGCCTTATCACGTTCCCTTTGATTCCCTTCCAATGGGGACATTTAAAAAGAGTCTGATAAGATTGAAAGGAACCCCCACCTCCTTCTTTTTTCTAAGAGGAATAGAATCATTTGTTTCCAAAAGGGGGCCTTCCAAAAGAAGCTGCTTGAGGAGCAGAACCCTTTTAATAGCATCTTCTCTGTGCCGAATTGTGTCTTCGCTTCACACTGTGGCCTTTATTCTCGGCCTCTTTGACATAGCCAGCTGCCTTTCCCGTTCCAGCCCAGCCACAGGCTGGCTTCAGGCCGTAACAGGCACCAGCTTCCAAAACCCTTTCTCTGGGTGGCTCACTGTCAGCCCGTGTGAGTCTGTGAGCGTCACACAGCAGCCCCCAGACCTGCCGTGTCCTCTTTGAAGGGCATGCGGGTGCACGGAACACAAAGCACAGAACCAGCGCTTACCGAAGTGCCCTGCCTTACAATGGAGTGCCACCAGTAACGGCACAGTGGAATGTCTGGTTCATACGTCGTTCAGGTTCACCCTGTTATCAGTTCAGCAAACAGAGGACGTGACGTCATCCACCTGAGCTCTCCTTTGAAGCTGGAGGTGCGTCCCCAAACATTGTAGGTCGTGCCGCACTCTGGGCAGGAAGCGTCGCAGTGGGACTTTCTATTGAACAGTTTCAGGAAAAAAGAAGAAGAAGAAAAAAAAGTAGGTTGGGCCATCAGTTTCGTCACTAGAATTTTGGATCCCATTGCTCACACGGTGCAAAAGGTCTTTAGTGAATTCTGCTCTTAGCCAGGGGTGGAGGTTGGTTGGCACAAATGTCTTGTGCCTTTGGTATAAAGCACAAATGTGTAGGGGAAGAAAAGTACTCAACTGGGCAGGCCTACAGGGAGCCAGGGACGCGTCTGTGTCTGACCCTAATAGTCAGTCTATGCCCAAGCTCCCTAGCCGGCTTGCTGTGAACATGCTTTGTAAACTGCTTGTCTTGGGTTTTCCTCCAGACTGCTGAGAAGACTCAGTATGTGTCTGAGCAGCATGCGACATCATTTCACTCTTAAGACAAAAGACATTAGCTTCCCGTAGCTTTCTCAGCCAGCCCTGCTTCTCCTGCCTTCGCATCCTGCTTCCCCGCCCCCGCCCCCCTTCCCTGCCCACGGCGCTGAATAAAACACTCAGAAAACGAAAGGGACAACCGCCCTTTCTTCACATTAAAACAATCAACAGTGATGGTGCATTTAATATGTTTGATTGTAGAAACTCCAGTTTGGTGCCCTTGAATCAGCTGCCTTTGTCTTCAGCTCCGATGGCCTGATTTCGGTGGAGTGTCCTCTGCTGGCCACGGCCAGCTTCCCGGTCTGGGAGGCGATTCAGCCGCGGGAGCGCTTGCTGGGCAGGCTCAGAAGCAGGGTGTTTGTGCTGTGCAAGATGCCTGGACCAGCTCTCACGCATTGGAGGGGGAGCCGCCTCAGCAGGACAGCAAACTCTGTGGGCCCCGGGGTCTCCTTAGTGATGTTAATTTCTCGGTGGATTTTATTTCTTTTCCATGTTGATATTCACTGCTCAGTTTCAGGCCTGAATGCTCTACAAACAGCCCAGGAGACCTTGGTGCCGAAACGCAGAGGATAATAATTGCATTTACATATGGAGTTCTTTTCATCCAAAGAGCACGTAAAAACCTAACAGAAAAGAAGAAAATGTGTCATAATTTCCCCACAAGATGTTATTAAGAGAGTCTGAAATAACTGTCCCCGCAACCCCCACCTTGCAGGGTCCTTGAAAAGGAATTAAAAAAGGAATTGACCTTGGGTGGAGCTGCAAAGCTTGGAGAATGCAGCTTATTTGCACTTTAAGTTTGTGAAGATTTTTGTGAAAGGCTTTCATTAAACATTCTAAATAAATGTATGCTCAACAAATAAGTACAACAGTGAGTGAAAGGGAAGAATTTAAGTTACTCTCAAAGACGTACTGAAACAGAGGTTTCTTGAGTATATTTCCTTCCCTGTCGTTGCCAACGTCAGAGGTTGCCCTTGAGATGGACCAGGTCACAAGGACTGCTAAACTCATTTGCTACACTTTTATGAAGAAATAGTCCCATGTCTCCTATGTGTCCACCCCAAATAGGCTGCCTAGCTGATCGCCTGCCCAATGACTTCTCCACCCAGGCTCCATGGTAGAAAACCAAAGTCGGAGACCACAGCCAAGCTAGAAATAGCATCCAGGTCTCTGGGTTCCAGCGTCTGTGCCCGGTTGGTGAGTCAGCCTGTCAACAACACTGACGAGGTAGACACTGGGCTCTGGGAAGCCCAGGGAGCGTGGCCCGGGGAAGGGGGCCCCCTGTCCTTGCCAGCCCCAGGTGAGCATCCCACCAGCGTGGCGTTGCGGGGGATGGTGGCGGCTTGGGGCTGGAGGTGAACGCTCTGCTCTGAGGTCCACGCGAACGCCGGCAGCTTGGCAGGCTCTGCAAGCCACATCCTCTGAAGGAGACTGGGCACGCTCGGGCTGCACCCTCCAAAGCCCTCTGGTCATGGGGCAGGAAAAAGGAGCAGGGCCCTCCAGCAGGACCGGTTTCCCAAGAGCTGCGGTGGCTGCCAGGATCGGAGCAGTGTAGAGAAGGCCTCCAGGAGAAGGATTGGAGCTGGCTGGTGGGACGGGGCGCCACAGAGCCTCCCCTCCACCCCGAGGAGGAGCCTCCCCCCTTTCCTGAGCTTTGGGGACAGAGCCTGGCCACAGACTCCTGCGCAGAGCACCCCCAAGATGAAGGCGATCCCTTTGGTTGCAAAAACACAATCAAGTCCTGCATTTCGCCTCCCTCTTCAGTGCACAAGTCAAGCTTTAGGATTCCGATTATATAAGCATTAATATGAGAGGAATTTTGTATCCTATTATGGCATTGTGTTATAATAATGGAATGCTCTCCCCGCCCCGTCTGGCTCGCTGCCCCCTGACCTTGCCAACAATCATCCAGCTCCTCCGTGTGTGAGTGTCAACTGTGGGGAAAGCCTCCTGAGCCTAAAAGAATGAGGCAGCGAATGCTTTAAGCAGGAAAAAGGGTGTTGTCACTCCCAGCCCCCACCCCGCCCACGCCCTGTATCCCCCACCACAGGTACAGAGAGCCACACACCTACCCCGCAGTTTCACTCCTTGTTCTGAGAGCTCATCCGGACCTGCAAGGGAAGTGCAACACCTCAACCACTGCAGCTGCGTGAACCGCTCATTGTCTTCGCTGCAGCAAACAATGGGTCCCAGAAAAGGAAAACAAACTACTCTTTCAACAGCGTGCTGCCTTCTGTTTGGAAGTTGAGAGTCCAGGGCAAAGGGTTTCCTTGACAAAGCAGAACAGGGGTGTTTGTCTCTGCATTTTATTTTGCTTGGTAATTAGAGCTCATATCCCTTCACAGGAAGACTTGGCAAGGATGCTCCAGAATCTCCCGATTCGGGGAGAGGTTCTGAACGACCAAGGGAAAATAAGGTTTGTTTTGAAGTCATCAGGCATCTGAAGGGCGGAAAAGGTGACAGGCTCTCTTCCGTCTCCACCAGAACATGAACTTGGGCCGCAGGGTGCGGGATCTGGGTCAGACATGAGGCAAGTTTTCCAGACTTGGGGGAACACTCAGCCGCAGGCTGTGTCGCTTAGAGAGGACACTGAACCGTCGCTGAGTGTGTCTGGCTTTTTACGGGCCATGGCAAACAGAACGCTTAGATTCTGGGCAGCCCCTGACAGGCTAGGTGGTGAGGAGAGCGTGTGGTTTGGTTTTGATGTTCCTAGTTGTTATACTCCAGTCATCCCTGCTTTTCCTCAGATCAGCTGCTCCAGAGTCTCCCCATTTGGAAGGCGGACACTGTGTTTCCATTCCCTCTTCCCCAAGTCCCATCCCACCAGGCTCTTTCTAAGCTGCCGGAGGAAATGCCTCCCAGAGCTACCCCTTCCCTTCCTTCCCTGGCGCAGGGCCACATGTTCCGAGTGCTGAACAATGGCCACAGAAGGCGCGGTGAGTGCGGTTGGTTTTCCTCGCCCTTTTCTTGATGGAATTCGCTCGATGGCATGTATGTTTTCAGCGATCAGGACCTCCTCCTCCACACAAGGGTGATGTCAGCAAACCCAGGAAGTTTTTGGAGCCAAGAAAGCCTCTGACTGAGGAGGAAGTCGTGATGGATTTCCATGGCCGAGGGGTTCTGTGTCCACAGGAAGTGAGGGGACGGGCTCCTGCCCAAGAATGCACGGAGTGCGTGCGAGCGGGAGAGGCGGCCCGTGGGGATATTTGAAAGCAAAAGTGATGGAACATGCCTGCTCATTGTCTGGGCTTTGGGAGCACAAGCTGAGCAAAACACCAGTCGTCCCTGCTCTCTCTAGTGGAAGCTTAATAAAGACAACGTAGATGATACGGCCTTGGATGGCCCCCCGCCAGAACCACGCATTCATGACTGTTGTGTCAGGCGTTGGTGCCCAAGCATCGCCCAGCGTCCTCGGTGTTCGCCCGGAGAGTTCTGCTACCCGCACCCAGCGCCATCTGCCGCTCTGAGCTCGGACGCTCCAAACGATCCCAGACGTCGCCCAGCTTCTTCCCTCGGCCAGTTCCCTCCTCGCTTCCTCCTGACCGTGGTTACTGCCCAACTATCCACAACTGCTCGGAGGCAGACAAACGGACCTGCAAGTGCTCCCGTGGGCTCCTTCTTTTATGCGTGATGCTCTACCCTAACTTTGTTCAATTTACTAAGAGAAATGTTATTTCCATGAGTGTAAACACTTAAGTTTTTATATATATGCTTTACCTGCACAGCATTTATGTCACTGACACAGTGTTAGATGTAACTAAGGAAAGAATTACTTAGATTAGTAACGTTGTCCACATTAGCGACAGGTGGTATTGAAGTAGGTACTATACAGATGCAATAGAAAACAAAGGTATATGCTTCTAATTTTGAAAACATTCAAACCTAACATGTAAGATTATGTTTCAAGATGAGCCTATGTCTGACCATCACAAAAATGCCACGAGGTCACAGCTACTCTGAGACTCAGGTGTCATCCATGAGGTTTCTCATGGGCCACAAGTCCTCATAGAGTTCAGTATAGTATTTCCAGGTCAAGGGAGAGGAAGGCTGGGGTCATTCCGGGCTCACTCGCGAGCACTGCACCTGCCAGCTCCATACGTGCATCCAGGACGCCCCTGATGCTCAGAAGGTAGACGTGGGCCCAGATGTCCTGCTTGGCTCTAGCTTGTAGCAGCCTCTCCTCCAGGATGCAACATCCAGTGAGACATGTGGCACATGTCAGTTGAGTTCCTCACACTCAGGGCAACATAAATTAAAAATAAGTCACAGAAGGGCTTCTTGAGCATAGAAACAGTGTCTTCCTCAACTCGGTATCTTCGTTATCTGGTAAAACCCCTATTTCACAGTAGTTAATAAATGCTGTTGTCTGAATTTGTGCATGAATAAATTTTTCCAGGCCTCGAACATCTGAAAACCATCCGAGAAATAGGGGTGGTGTGTTAGTGCTGCCGGTAAGAAGACAACTTTTTAGAGAAGGGAATACATAGAATTTGGTCCCAAAGGTCTGAAGCAAATGTAGCCCAAGAATTTGTTGTGAATTCACCTATAGTGTTCAGTATTCTGCATGCTAAGGTGTGCATGCCTTATCATGCCACTGCCTAGGGTAAGGAGACCCAACACAGCTAAAATAGGAAGGATACACATCCACACAGAGTGTAGCTTGATGGGTAAGCACCTCATAGAATGTGATGTCCTCCCTCTCTCCTTATAATTGTTTCTCTTTGAAAAAAGGGAATTCTTTGGGGGTCAATGTTATAAGCTGAGCTCTGCCCCTTTCTGTGGGGGGCACATATGTGTCAAGCATGTACCATGCATGTGCTCCCCTAAACCATGCATGTGTCTGCGGACACCTGCTTGGCCTCCTGTGAGAGATAACTGGACTAATTATTATTATTAGATGTATTATTATTGGTATTTTTATCTGCCCAGTGCCCAGAACTCTTGTGTGTCTGGTAATTGAGCTGAATGATAACCATAAAGAAATGCTTAGTTCCATATGACAGATGGGATATAAAACTATAGATGATGCAGGAAAAAGTAAAAGGAGAGCTTGCTTAGACATATAGACCTTTACCAGTGTTGATAAGAAATCCATGGTGCGGCATGAGGTGCTATATTTGGGGCACACTAGAAATGTATCGAATATAAGTAAACCCTCCAGTAACTTCCTTTCCAAACCAAATGAGTGTAATTGGAACAACTGCAATATCCAGAGAAATTTAAAAGTCCACTGTAATGTATACAATCCTTAGAAAGGTGTTTAAAATCTCCTGTACCCATTACTACAGTGCCCTGAGCCCGTTCCCCTTTGAAAGGCAGTAACGAAGTCTTCACCAGTTGACATTTCTATGTTCCCAGGGGGACTCGAAAAGCATCCAGGCTACACATTTGCTTCAAACAACATCAAGAGACAGCATCTGTAAGGGACAGAGCGTGAGCAAACGGGACACGTTGAGGGAGGCACACAAATGAGATCGCGTCTCTGTGGACTGTCTGAGGCTCACCGCCATCCCACCAACTGAACCCCCAGCAAGCTGAGCCCTTAATGCACCTGCCACCTCTGTCTTGTGTCAGCCCAGCGTGCAATTGTCTAAATGATACCACAGCCATACCAGAGTACGCATTCAGCACTTACTGTAATAGACAAACTGCTGAGCAGGAGACCTAGAAGAAGACAGAGCAGGAAAGCCTAAAGAGGTCTTTGACGGTACATACACACTTTTATCGAGCCACAGGTGGGCTCCAGGGGGCTGTGGAGTGATCACAGCAGGGAATCGATGTACCCCAAGTTGGCTGGTGGGTCTCTCTCTTTCTAAGTTAAAGAACTTATTAGACCAGCCCTGACAGGTATGGCTCGTGTAAAAGATGGACTTTGGTGATAATGCAGTATCAAGTTAGGGTTGACTATAACAAGTTAACTGGGAGTGTGGGTTGCTGATAGTGGGGAGGCTTACATGTTGTGGGGAGGAAATATTTGGGTAATCTTTGTATCTACTGCTCAACTTGGCTATGAACCTCTGACTGCTCTAAGAAATAAAGTCTATTTATAAATAAAGTCAAAAGGGAGGCCAGGATGTGTTATAGTGCCTGAAGCAAATACAGCGATCTTACCTATCATTCAGCACATCCAACGAAGAGTTAAGAGGGCATGGCATCAAAGGTCTGCGTATAACTTTGGCTCAAACCATCCTAATTCCTACTCCAAAGAGACTCCAGAACCTTTCCTACTAACATATTTCCAAGCTTCAAAATCTATCTTTTATCTATCATCTTTTTTTATCCTCACCTGAGAACATTTTTTCATTGCTTTTAGAGAGAGAGGTGGGGGGAGAGAAGGAAACACACACACATCAATGGGGGAGAGAAATATCAATCGTTGTCTCCCGCATTCGCTCTGTCCTGGGACTGAACCCACAACCTAGGTCTGTGTCCTGACCAGGGATAATACCTGCAACCTTTCAGTGTATGGGACAACACTCTGACCAACTGAGCCACCCAGCCAGGGCAAATCTGTTGCATTTTTATACCAGTAATGAACTATCAGAAAGGGAAACTAAGAAAACAATCCCATTTACAATTGCTTCAAAAAGAATAAAACACCTAGGGATGTAAAAGACCTGCACTTGAAAAATTATAAGACACTGAAGAAAAAGAATTGAAGAAGATACAAACAAGTAGAAGCATATACCGTGTTCAAGGTTAGAAAGAATTAACATTAGAATGTCCATACTACTTAAAGCAATCTATAGATTCAGTGCAATTCTTATCAAGATACCAATGCCATAATTCCCAGAACTAGAACAGATATTCCAAAAGTTTGTATGGAACCACAAAAGACCTTAAATAGCCACAGTAATCCTGAGAAAGAAGAAAAAAGTTGGAGAAATCAAGCTACCTGATATCAAACTATACTACAAGGCCATAGTAATCGAAACAGCATAGTACTGGCATAAAAACAGACATATAGATCAATGGAACAGAGAGCCCAGAAATAAACCCACCCCTTTATAGTCAATTAATATGTGACAAAGGAGGCAAAAATATACAATGGGGTAATGACAGTCTACTTAATAAATGGTATTGAGAATATTGGACAGATAGATGCAAAGAAATGAAACTAGACCATCCTTTTACATCAAACAAAAGAATTAACTCAAAATGAATTAGAAACATGTTAGACTTGAAACCATACAAATCCTAGAAAACATAGGCAGTAAAATCTCAGACATCTCTCATAGCGGTATAGTTTTTTGTTTGTTTGTTTGTTTGTTTTTTTACATATCTCCTTGGACAAGGAAGACAAAAGAAAAAAAATAAAGAAACAGGACTACATCAAAAGAAAAAGTTTCGCACTGCAATGGAAACTATCAACAAAATAAAAAGACAGCCCACTAAATGGGAGAAAATGTTCACTGATACATCTGATAAGGGGTTAATATCCAAAATCTATAAAGAACTGATAAAACTCAACGCTGAAAAAAAACCAATTCAATTTAAAAATGGGCCAAGAACCCGAATAGACACTTCTCTGAAAAGGACATACAGAAGGACAAAAAGAAGGAAATTTCACCCTTTGCAACAGCATGGCTGGTTGTGGAGAGCATTATGCTCAGTTAAGTAAGCCAGTCAGATAAAGACAGGTACCATTATGATTTCACTCATATGTGGAATCTAATGAACAAATTGAACTAATGAACAAAATAGTGACAGACTCATAGATAGGCTGACAGCTCTTGGGGCTGTTGGAGCTGCCGGGGGGGCGGGGTGGTAGACGGATTGAGCTAAAAAGAATAAAGGAGAGAACATGGACACAGACACAATGTGGTGATTTCTGGGATGAGGGGAGGGGGGAAGTAGGGGAGGGGGAGGGGGACACATGGTGATGGACAGAGACTCGACTTGGGGCGGTGAACTCACAACACAGCGCGTAGATGATGTGCGGTCGAATCGTGCACCAGAAACCTGTAGAATTTTGTTAACCGCTGTCACCCGAATAAAGTCGATGAAAAGGAAAAAAATAAAAAAATACAATCTAAGACAGTCAAAATCAATTAGGCTATGCTACAAAACCTTCAGACAGGTTTTGCACTATGTAACATTAAAAATAAAAACTTATTCTCTCTCCGCACGCATCAGACACACACACACTGTCCCAGGCTCCTTTTTATTTTCTTATTTTCATTTTTCCTCACTTATTTATCTTTATGACTTTTCTCTCAGTTAAACCCAGAATATTGAATTGGGTTCTGGCTCTGCCACTTCAATAAAGACAATGAGAAACTAAATTACATCCAGAAGGGTGCAATTAAAACAGAGACAGGCCCGGACCCAGTGGCATCAAACCGCTGGCCCTGGAAGAGAAGCCAGCCCTCCCCCCATGCCCAGGTCTCAGTGTTGTGGAAGAGGGTTATAGTTTGCTCTGTGAGGCTCCAGAGGCAAGAATCTGGATAAATGACCCTAAGGCACAGAAAGAGAAGTTTAGCTCAGTGTAACCCTGAGATCTGGCAGCCAAGGGGACGTATGGCTTATCTAGGTGTTTCCTGGGGCATGATGTCCGCCTCTGATCACAGTTACCATGTCACCTGTGCCTGTTGTATGGACAGATTGATTTATGTGTCCTTCTGTCCTGCTATCCTTGAAGGGACTTTGGGACTCAGAGTTCATAGACTCTTACCTCGTCTCCCCAACTTATACATGGCACATAGTAGGCACTCAATACCATCTCAGTGAAAGAATTAAGAGATGAACAAGACCAAGGCCTGCGAATGACATCAGCAGACAAGGACCGGCACTTTGGGTCACCCCAGACAACTGGTTCAGGACATCAGCGTTGGTGATGCTCAGACGACCTTGTGCCCATGCCAGGGATTTGCAGAAAGCAAATCCAGGATGTAAACATGAAAGAGCGAGGACCCCAAGGAACCTTAAAGTCCAGGCGAGCACACGTTCCATGCAGAGGGAGGGGAGGGCGACGGTGACTAGGCAAGTCTGGGCACAGATGCTGCCGCACTTCCCCGGAGCCCATCGGAAGCCGCAGAAAAGGCTGTCGGTCTTGGACAGGGTGCGGTGGCAGAATAGCTCCTACATAGAGAGGGTTTTTGTTTCCAGGTCTTCAAACGCGCTCCGCCCATGATCTCATACAACCGACCTCTGCCCTGGGAAGAAGGAGATGGACGCTGCAGAGGCACACCAACCAGCCTGCTTGGACAGGCGTGCGCCGAAGGGCTCCTCTCTGGCAAGCAGCCGCCTCAACAGCCAGGAAAAGACTGTCTTTCAACCCCAGTGACATCATGGGATGACTTGAAACTCGATCAGCCCCTTCTTGATATTTGTGACTCACTGTTAATATTGAAATATGTATCACTAATCAGAAATTAGCGCCCAGTGACTCAGTGCGAGACTGGATCGGCAAGGCCTAATGAGTTCCATGCAACAACAGTGTGTGTTTTTCATCCAGCACGAGGTGTTGAAACAAACCCCGTCTCCTACACCCTCCACCACCCCCCGCCCCCGCCACTGGCTCCCAGAAGGCCCAAGACCATCATTCCAGTTTGACTGCCACCGAAGTGCATCTTCTGCTCATCAGCACTTGCCTGTCACCTGATCTGTAACACCCCTGGAATGAAGCTGCAGGTCCTGCCCTGGCTTCCACCCTCTGCCGCTCCAGCTCCCATTGTGTGCCTTGCTGTTTAGTGCCTCCCAGATTTCACTCATCAGTTCGACAGGCAGAGTGGTCCCGCCTACCATTCCCGCCTGTTCAACTTCCCAGGGGCCAGCTCGCCACCGTCCACGCCTGCAAGAAAGAGTCTAGGTGCCCGGGCTGCTGGCTCGCGGTGCAGATAAGAAAGGCTCCTCTGTTGATTAACAGGAAGAGTATTCATACATTTGTTTCCTGTTTTCAATGAACCAAGTAAAAGAAAAAGAAGTGGGTTTTTTTTTCTTAGATACAATTGGCTCAAACTAGGAAATTATTAAAAAAACAAAAACAAAAACAAATGGAAGCTGGACAGTGATTAAGGACCTGTCTCTGTGGCCCGTCCTCAGGTCTAAGCACCAGGGACCACCCATGACACACGACTGATGCTGGAACAGCCGTGATTCTTAGGACACAAGACATGACCATTTTTAGGAGAGGAAGTAAAGAAGGGTGTCTTCACCTGAAGTTCCAATGGATAAAATGTGGGCAAGGTGAGTCAGAGGGACGGCAACTGGACGAGGAAGGGCCGAAGAGCACCAACTCCCGTTCTGGGAGACGCGCGCTCGCTCCCGGCACCAGCCTGCCACCCTGACTGACCTGATCCAAAGGCCTGGCAGAGGGGAGGACCCAGCGCACCGTCAAAAGTGGCCAGAGAAGAGACAGAGTGAAGGCTGTCCCCTTCACCTTGGTCTGAAAAGGCTGCCGGCTGCGCAGCATTGCTGGCCTGCGGGAGGTGAAGAAATAGAAGCCTCGGCAGTCTGGGCCCCGTGTTGGAAGCACATGGGGGTAACCGGAGGAGGAAGCCAGAGCTGGAGGTGCCAAGGCCCTGCCTGGCCACCAGGACACTAAGGGAACCCACATCCCGCACACCCCCGTCCATTCAAGCTCTGACTGAGAGATGCAGCGCTAACAGCTGACAGGTGTGGGCTGCTTACAGTCAGCCCTGGCCACCTTGGCACATGTCGTGAATGTTCAATGAAGAGAACCCCCCACGTAGTACGTGTTCAACAAACAACAGGCCCCTTCCCTCTAGGGAGACTTTACGCTATAGCTCTTAAGAACATGGCCTTTGGCAACTACAGTCTGCCTGTGCTGTTGATTAGCTGGGCAGCTTTGTGCAGCAAACTCCTTCAACAGCCCCACCTCCTTTCCTTACTGCTTTATAGGGCTGTTGTAATGAATTTACTTAATTGATGTAAGACAAAGCCCAGCCCGTAGTAAGTGCTCTATGAGCAGCAGCAGCAAATATTTTTATTCTGGGACTCTTGAGACTGGGCTTCATGCTACATTATTGCAGCGTATAAAGTAGTTGGTTTCTATTTCTCTGTTTGCCCATTACACAAGAGCTTATAAATTCATGGGGCAAGACCTATTTCTTACTCATCTCTCTCTTCCCAGCGCATAGCATGGCGGATTGGCACCCAGTAGGTGTTGAAGAAATGAACATTGTTGAGCATGCTTGGCACCCAGAGCTGATGCCCAGCAGTGACAAGAAGCCCACCTTTCATTGCTGCTTGTTGCCAACGCTGTGTTCCCAGCTGCGGGCGGGATGCTTTTCCTTAGTCGTATGACAGTCCCTGGTGCCGCCAAGCTTGGGCTCAGTACTTCTCAGTGCACGGCACCCCACCCCCAGACACTCCAAGTCAGAGCCCTGGGGCTGCGCCCTGGGATCCACAGCTGAACACAGACCACAGGTGATCCGGGAGCCTGCGCGAGGCTGCAGAAGCGGCCCCTGGGTCAGCCTGCGCACAGCACACAGGGACTAGCAGGCCACAGGCAGCCTCTGAAACAGAGAGGCAAGTCTCCTTCCCAACTTCCACAGGAAGAAAGCAGTGATTCTCACACCTGCAAAATGAAAGGCGACATCATGGGGTCTCAACAGATGGAACCTGCGCTGAGCGAGAATCATGCAATGTCTCCCAACCCCAGACAGCGTAGCGCTTCATGTCTCCAGTTCTGTTGGTTCCATCCAACCCGTGCCTCTCCTGGACCCAGTCCGGGGGTGGCGGTTCCTTTCCAGTCATTTACGGGGACGAGGGACTTGGCGTCGGCTCTGCCCCCGCTGTGCGACAGGTGCTGCCCTGGGAAGTGCCCAGGAGAAGGACAATTTACTGTCTCTAGACTTTAGTCAAAACTAAACTCCACGTTCCCTCAGGGAAGATTTTTTTCTTCCCCAGCAGAGCACAGGAGGTTAAAATGAAAACCTACCAATTAATAGCTGCATTACAGGTTTTATTTCCTTGCAAGCCAGAGGGGCTTATACCTGCCAGCTAGGGCTGCCTCGTGTGAAACGCATCATTAAAGCAGCACGGATGAATCACGCAGCCACAGGGAGCACAGCTGCTGGGGGATGGGCAGTGAGAATCGCCGAGGGCTCATTAAGTTCTTAGTGGATTTTTATCTAAAGTGCCTTGGCCCAGAGCACTGCAATGCGGAGAGTCACTGGCTGCAGAATGGGTGGCCAGGGACTAACAATGCAGGCCTTTGTGAGGGTCGGCTGCTGGAGAAAGACGACATAAACCGCCCCCCATCCCCCACCAGTGCGACTAGATGTCCAGCAAAGGCACCTGAGGTCTGGGAGGTGCCACGTGGACTGTGGGCAAAACTCTTACTTTCATCTGAACTTTTGCTCTTGACCCAAGTGGCGCTCGGCTTCCCGCCCGGCTCAGGCAGCAGCAGGGAGGTCAGGCCCCCGGGGCAGCTCTGCGCTGGCTGCTCGCGCGCTACCTGGAGCTGCCTTCTGTAGGGGGCGCTTGCGGTCCCAGATGCTGTCCACCCCACAAGGGGCAGGGAGTGGGGGTGGGGGAGCACGTCACATCCAGAAGGTCCAAGCTCTTCCTGTTCTCTCTTCCTGGTAGAAGGTGACATGAAACAAGTGGCTATCTGGAAAGATCCTGCTGACTTCAGAGTCCCAGGCTGTGACAAGAGGTCATTGAGAAAGGTAATTTTGTCAACGGTCTCTTTTTCAAGGGTTCATATCCACGTTAGAGCGTCGCCTAGACTCTTCGCTGCCTCTTCCTCCTGCCAGAGCTTTTCGGAACAACTACTGTTATTATCACTGGAGCAGCAGGAAAATGAATCTTCTTGAGCACCACCAACTCACCTTGAAAAAAGGTCTGAAGGGGAAGATCAAAATGGCCAAACAGACATGGGTTTCATGAGTCCACACTTCCTCCAGTGGGTGTTTTCATCGACAACGACACAGGCTGGGCGGGGATTCCCTTCTGCTGCTGCCCCGCGCCGCTCCTGCAGAGCGCTCCTGACGTCACGGCTCTGGCCTCTCCTCTGCTCTCTTTCACGTCTTACGCGTTGCTCCCTGGTTCTGCCTTTGGTGCTTTGAGCTTCCTATCATGACCTACATGATCACGACTATCTCATCGTCTGACTCTCACTGAAGACGTCGCGCCACGAGAGAAAAGAAAGACTGCGTCCGTGTTGTTTTGCCACCACCGTGGGTCTGGAATGTGTAGCTGAAAAGCAATAAATATTTGCTGGGTGAACGACTGGATGAAGAGGATCCAGAAAGCCGCCGGAGCCCCCTCAGGGGACGCGCCAGCAATCTGGGCTCTCCCGTGAGCTGCTCCCTCTCCATAGAACGCCCTCCCCTTTCCTCCCTATCCACCCCCATCCGGCTCATGCTTCAGAGCAGCTCCGACTCCCTAACAGTGGGGACTGCCCCTGGAAACGGGTCCGGTGACAGTTCCACCCCCCACCTCCCTCTTTGCCCACTTCTGCCTACAGCACCGGCCTCTCTGCACATCACGGCCAGTGTGTTTGTCCTTCTCCCTGGCCCGAGCGGACGTCCCTCAGGCTGCGGCTGCCCCGTCTACCGCCTGGGCCCGTTGTCTGTCAGTATCCCAACCACAGTAGAGGAACGGGGCCCTCTCCGCCCCATTAATTCCGGCTCATCCTTCAGCCTCGGCTCGGAATCACCTCCCCAGACCTGCAGACCTGCAGACTGCAGGTGAGTCTTCTCCACGCTCCAGAGCAACGCTCGTTCGTCATACGCTTTCCCTCCTCTCTTTCCATTTCCTCGCCACTCTTGTCATGCCCTCTCACCGGTTATTTCACGTTACAGTGATTTGACAGTGACTCTCTCCACAAGGTAGAGATCATGTCTGTCGCATCCCCAGGGTTAGAACAGCGCCTGGCACGGTGTTATTGTTCTGTAAACATCTGATGAGCACACGAATGGGTAAGGAAATAGATGTGACTACACAGTAAAACGTGGCGAGGACAGAAGAGGCTGAGCAAGAGGCGCATGGATTCAACAGGGCGTGCGTGGGGCTGTGAGCAGTTTGATGGAGGCAGGTGAAATCCAGCAGCGGGAATCTCACCTACAAAAATAGGGCTGAGACGCTCCCCCTGGAGAGAAAGGAGCTTGTCTTTTTTTCATCCCCTGCCCACGTCCATGGCTGAGCATGGGCCGACCACGAGAGAGAACACGGCCTGCACGTTTGCGCTGGAGAAGCCAGGCTGGCTCAGGGATCAGGGCAGAGTGACATGCTGGCCCCTGGTTCTCCAGTGGCATGTAATTACCACCATTGTTAATTCGCAACGGCCGTTCTCTTTCAAAATAGTGTGGTGCTAAAACCAGCGTGTCATAAATGTGTAAAAATGGACTCTAGAAACTGTTTGTGAGGTTCTGCTTCCTGCCCAGAGCACTCCATCAATGCAAATCACTGCGAGGCTGAATGTTTTGCAATGACAAGGCCTGTCGCAAACCGGACTCTCCTCTCCCTCCTTCCAGCTCCTTTTATCTGAGAATCTCTATCTTAAGCCACTTCACATGCAGTCATTAATTTGCACAGCACTCCTGCTAAGATGATTCTATTACTTCCATTCAACCAGAGAACCAACCGAGAAGCCAAACTGAGTGATTTGCTCACTCAGGAAATTAGTGGCATGGCTGGGGGAAAGCACAGCAGCCCTGCTCTCCGAGGCCTTGACCCCGATGTCCCCCGATGTTTCTTGCCTTTGTGAGGTAGGTGAGGACCTGAGCGTTTGCACCTGTGAAACCTGGGCTCCAATAACAGCACAGCAACTTCCTCGGCAAGGTACTCTGCCTCCTTCGGTGCCTGCAAATGGGGGATAATAAGAACACGCGTTTCATAAAGGTGTTGTGAGGACTAAATATGATCGTGCATCTGCAGTGCTTAGCACAGTAACTGGAACAAAGGAAGAGTTAGGCTATTATTAGGATACACACCTGGAAGGGACTATCCCTCATCCAGTCTCCTCCCATCATCTGTTCCTCATCGCGTCAGAAGATGAGCACACCGCACCCGTAGCTGTGCTGTAGAGCGCACACATGTGCGGATAGAGTCCGCTGTGGGGCCGTTACGGTAACTGAGCACGTTCCTGGAAGATTGCTGCATCAATAAGTATCTGATTACTTATCCATGAGTGCGCCCATCCCCCCCATTGAGCCAGGTACCCGCCCATCTCTTCGTCTGTCTGTCTACCTCCTCATCCGTTCACTCACCCGTTCATTCATCCACTCGACCACCCTTCCACCCACCCACCCACCCATCCGTTCACACTCAGCACATGTAGAAAGCTCCTACCATGTGTAGATCCTGTGCTCAGTGCTATGGGATATATTAAGACAATTTAGACGCGGTCTCTGCCTTCAGAGCTACACATCCGGACAACTACAAGAAATTATAAAGCCAAATGGAATACAAAAAGTGTCGTCAGAGAGGTTATTGAAGGTGAATGAAAAGCACATTCATATAGGAAGGTAGGATGCAACAGGAGTCAACCTACTGCACTGAGTTAACATCCCCATTGAAAAGGGCCCTGGAGGAAGCCAGGCTGGGACGTAGGGTCTCCTCCGCATGCCCCTGAAAGCCCTCTGAGAGCAGGGGTCGAGTTCTTTCACGGGTGTGCTCTCCTCTCAGTCCCTCCTGTGTGTGGTCGCATCCCCCGCCCTCGGCACGCACAGTGAGGCAGCAGCTGGGGAGCCTGTGGAGGGGCACCCGGGCTGCGCTCCAGGGCTAGGCTCCAGGCGCCTGCACCCAGGCACTCGGTCAAGCAAGAGGCAGCAGAGCTCCCTCCCACCTGGGAGCTCCCAGTCTTTCCTGCCCACGTGCCTTGGGAACTCATATTTCAAGGCTTGGCTGCAGATTATCTGATCTAGAAACCCTTCCGCAGCATCTTCACCCCTGACCCAGGCGCCACGGGTCACCCCCTCCGCCCTAGTCATAATTTTAAGGGGACCCATGAGTCTTCATTTTAATCTAATCTCTCCAGGTACCTGTCTCCCCAACAACTGCAAACAACCTCTCAGGCAGGACTCTTACTCGTCTTGAGACCCCAGTGCTTGGCCTTGGACCTGACATCTCATCATACTTAGGCACTTGCCACGGAGAGAGTGGCGAGATGATGGAGACCACGCCCCGTGGCAGAAGCTCTCCCGAATGCTTCACATGCATTGCGTCGTTTAACCCCACAACAGCCCCTTGAGCGTGGCGTCTGTTATTCCCACCTCATGGCTGGAGAAACTGAAGCCTCGACAAACTAAGCAAACTTGTTGCCCAAAACACAAGTGCTCCTTTCCTTCCTGGGATCCCCACCTCACCTCAGAGAGATGGAACGGGAAACGGTCCGACACAGAGGAAATTCCAGATCTCATCACGAACCCGGGCAGGGCCAGCTTCATCCAAGCAGACGCTGACACGGCCGGGTGTTCCTCACTCGGCGTCCAGGAGTTCCTGCTTATTCCCCCGTACGGTGGGCTCACCAGTCACTTAAAGATAACACGCAAGCCATGTCGCCCCATCATGAATACTAGTTCATGGTTAAGCAACACCCAATAAAATAGATTGTAAAATACAAACAGCTCCTCTCTCTCTCCTGCACTGACTCTGAGACTCACTCATTTGTAGCAACATTTTCCCCCTTTGGTTTCCGACGACCTTTCCCCACACTGTCCCTTTTCCAGACACCGCGGGCAGCGGGCTCTTCTTCCAAACCCACCGAGGATGTGTGCAGGCAGGTGCTCCCCAGGAGGCGAGGCAAGAGGCCTTCAGGCACAGAGGGGACTCGCCGGGCGGTAGCGCTAACTGGCTCTATCCCGCTGTGCACCTGCGAAAATAGCCTCGATGGTGGCTGCAAGCCCGGGAGAGCACCAGGCCGACTGCATCCTGATGAAAAAGAAACAGCCGGCCTGGGCCTGAGTCCTGCACAGAGACACAGAGGAGAAATGGGCAGAACCGAGCGAGCGCCCACCCCGAAGGTTTGCGATATGAACTTCCATCCCGCCGCCGTGGCGGACCAGGACACTCCGTGGAGTCGGGAGAGGTGTCGTTAACCTGGCCCAGGAGTCTAAAGTCAGATGACGAAGAACATTTCACAGCCTGGCCCGGAACGTTAGAGATGCTCCAGGTCCTCCCGCCACAATGCCCTTGGGCCCCGAACTGGAGAGCGTTTCATTTTCTCCGAGCCGAGCTGAGGTCACAAGCCCCAAGACAGGGAAACGTCCTCTGTCCTTTAGGGGCCCACAGTTGTTTATTTGTAAACATGTGTGTATCCGAACTGCTCCGCTGCTGTGCTGCGCTGTGCTCCTAAGCAAAGAAAGCTTAGGAAAGAAGAAAAGAAATTTCAACAGCAAGGCAGTGACATTATCTCTAAGTGTCTTGGGAAGACCTTCCCGTGGTGTAGGAGTTCGTTTACTTATTCGTCCTTGCGGCCAGTTCTCGAGGGGCACCAGCTGAGCGCTCGACTCCACTACAGGAAGCAGACCCACAAAGACACAGGTTCCCTCTGTCAGCTTTCTGTTACTGCCATACTGAATTCCCACGCACCCAGGAGCTTAAAACAATGCAATTTATTATCTTACTGTTCAAAAGCTCAGAAGGCCAGCATGGGTCTCCTGGGGCTAAGGTCAAGGTGCTGGTAAGGACATAGTCCTTGTGCAGGCTCTAGGCAAGAGTCCATTTTCTGGCCTTTTCCAGCTTCCAAAGACACTGCCGTCCCTTGGCTCCCGGCCCCTCTCTCTGTCTGCAAGGCCCGCGACATCTGGCTGAGTCCTTCTCAAGCTGCCACCTCTCCGATTCTCTACCCTTCTGCTTCCTTCTTCTGCTTTTCAGGAGTCCTTGTGATGCACTGGGCCCACTCGGATGAATCAGAATAATCTCTCCGTTTTGAGGTCCTTAATTAAATTTCATCAGCATAGGATGGCACGCCATATACTGTTACACGTTGCCAAAACATAAGGTCACCTACGGGTTGCGGGGATTCGGGCTTGGACGTCTTTCTTCCTGCCTGCCACAGTCCCGGGCCCACAGTGCTCGCCTTTTATACCCGATTGAAACGGACTAACCCATCCCCTCGGCAATGCTGTAAGATGCTGTCATGGGCAGAGATTTTGCAAAGGCTCTTGGGCCTACTCTGATTTCCGCTTCGTCATCGGCAGGCACGTTCCTCTCCCTTGCCGTCTCCACTTCCAAGACGCTCTGTCCGAAGGAGTAATGCATTATTTAAGACACATTTGTCTGACATTTGATTCTGAACGAAACTGCCACCCTGAGATGGATGTACACAGACTTCTGAGGCACTGGCCGAGCCTCAGGGGTACTTCTGTGGTCGGCTGGCTCCCTGCCCCCAGCAGGAAGTGTCTGGGCTCATCCTCTGCTCTTGCCGCATCTCTGCTCTCTGCTTGTCTCTGGCCTGGTGAGTCAGGGCAGCCTAGATGAGCCATTTTTCCATGAACATTCATTCTCGCTTCTGAGACCATTTTCCCGGCTCCGGTTCCTGCACTCTGTGTGTGTCCTCAGCAGAATGAGCCCCCCACCTTCCAAAAGTCCGTCCCCAAACAGGCGGAACCTGTAAACACGCTGCCTCCCATGGCAAAGGGACTTTGCAAATGTGGCCGAGGCCAAGGACCGTGAGCTGGGAGAGTGTTCTGGATTATCTGGATGGCCCGATGTGATCACAAGGGCCCTTCAGATGGGACGTCTTGCCAGGCTGCAGAGAGCCAGCAAGAGGCAGCAGTGGAGGATGCAGGAGCAGATGCCCCATTGCTGGGGTTGACAAGGCCAAGCGGCTGCAGAGATCGGGAAGGCCAAGGACACAGGTCCTCCCGGAGCCTCCAGAAGGAACCCGGGCTGTCCGCACCATGACTGGGGTCCACGGGGACCTTTGACAGGCTTCTTACCTGCACAGCTGTAAGGTGAAAAAGCAAATCACTAAAAACATCATATTGTGTATATCAATTTAAACCACTAAACTGTAACAAGACAAAGGTAAAACCCTGTGCATCACTTTCCTTGCATGCTAATGATCACTGCCCTCAGAATGAATGCTATTCAGAGTCATCAGCGGACCAACGACACCCGCCTGCAGATCATTAGCCGGAATTCAGGCGCGCGCCGGCCCAACAGGGACCCGCAGGGGCCCACCGAAGACGCCTTGGGGTGAAGGAGACGTGCGATTAATTCTCATCTTGCATTTCTGAACCTGGCTTATTAACCGAGCCAATCCGTACCCGTCCTGCCAGGCATGGCACCGCACAGATATTGTCTTTGTCAGAGAGGTCACCTTCCCTGCCCCTTGTTCCACTGGCTACCGTCAGCGTCCCAGGCCAGCGCCTCTGCCGCAACACACACATACAAGCGCAGGCACAGGTATACATGTAGACACATAGAGATGTATACGATACACAGACTGACACAGAGATACACTCATTGACACACAGACACAGAGGTGCACACAGACATACACAGATACGCACACACACAGAGATGCACAAGCACACAAAGGCACAGACACACATGTAGAGACACACAGAGATACATGCAGCCACATATAGAGACATGCACACAGACACGTGCGCACACGCGCATACACACACTTATCCCTCATCCGAAAAAGCAGCCCAGAATTTGAAAAAGATTTCCTCCTCTAGTGCTCTCATGTCTAGTGCCCCAAGGTTTATGAATTTCTTTCCTGTTCTAAATGTCTCATTATTTTGTAAAGCCTTGGATACTTAAAGGAACAGTAGTAGGTTGTACTGGTGGGATTTCAAGCTTTACATGAAGAAACACACCTGATTTTTTCCCCTAAGGAATACCAAGGATTTCATGGGTTTTGGCAGTGAGTCCGTGAAACACACGAGGCACAGCCATTTCCCCTCTCTGGAAGCACTTCAGACTTCCGTCTTTGAGTTGCTGAGATGCTCTGTTTAATCTTCTGATTCCTGTTTTCTGCCTTCATTTGTAAACACCGGGTGTTAATCATTATTCCAGGTGCTGGGGATACAGTGGGGCTTCTGAGCGGAAGATACGGATTTCCAAGCCATTGCCCAATAGTTGGTGTTTGAAGCCATTGGACTTATTACAGTCAGCACCCAGGGGGACATGTGGATGGAGAGGAGGCGGCGGGTCCAGCGCTGAGCCTCAGAGAACTCCCTCCTTTAGAGGGCCCGCGGAGACAGGCTGACGATGGAGGGAGTTTTTATGGTCCAAAGAAAACCAGCCGAGTGTGTGGTGTCATCAAAGCCAAAAGAAGAAAGTGTTTCAAGGAAAAAGAGGGTGCTTAGCGCTGCCCAATGCTGCTCGGAGGTCAAATAGGAGAAAAACAGAGGAAGACAAATACCATATGATTTCACTGATACGTGGAATCTGAAGACCCAAAACAAACAAAACATAAACAGACTCATAGATACAAAGAACAAACTCATGGTTGGTTGCAAACTGAAGGGGGTTGGGGGACTGGATGGAAAAGGTGAGGGGATTAAGAAGTGCAAATTGATCATCACGAGATGTAAAGTATAGCACAGGGAATATCGCCAATAAGATTGTAATAACTGTGTACAACACCGCGGCCACTATAGAATTATCGAGGGATCGCATCATAAATTATATATATGTCTATCCACTATGCTGCACACCTGAAACTAATATAAAATAATATTGAATTTAAACTGTAATTTAAAAATTTTTTGAAACATTTTTTTAAAAGAACAGATTGGTGGTCATTGGCCGTCGTGACTCAAAGGTGACTTGACATGAGCAATGGTGAGGGATGGAAGCCCCGCTGTTGTGGGCCGACAGAGAGAATGTAAAAGAAAAAGAGCAGGAGTAGAGACCATAACCTAGAAAGCATTTTCAATCTATTACTGCAAAGATCAGCAGCTACGTGGAGTAGGAGCCAGAAGTGGATGTGGGTCGCAGAGAGTGGACATACAGCTGGTGCGGCCACAGGTAAAATGGGTAATTGCCAAGAGACCAGGACACAGTGAGAGGGAACAGGTCCAAAGCACAGGCAGATAAAGCAAGCGTAGGTAACAGCAGAAATGCGATCCACAGAAACAGAAGGCAGAGGAATAAATATGAGTACAAATCTTGGTAGGTTGGTGGGTTTGGCAGTAGGATTTTCTGTCTAATTCTTTGGTCTCAAAAAGTGTGAAGCAACGTCATCACTTGCCTTTGAGCATCTTTATTGGATGAGCTAGTAGAAAGGCTGCTGCCTCGTTGGCTAAGACAGTAAGTAGGAGGCGTGCCTGAGTATCTGGTGCGGACAATAATTATTTATCAGGAAAGCCACGTATCCTGTTGGTGAATGTGTTTCTTACCTTTTCAACAGGAATAATAACTATTACATGATCAGATACTGGAGAATTTACCTTTGGGGTTTCTGCTTCTAAAAATAAGACTATCTAGAGATTGTGTGATAACTGAAACACTGAATAATTTTAAAATATGTTTTGAAATGTATAGTAGAGTTAAAAGTAAGGACAGTTCTCAGAGGCTAGAAGTATTAAGGAAGTCAAAAACAAAACGGAATAAATGAACAAACAAAAGAAAAACAGGCTCATAGAAACAGAGATCAAAGGGATGGTGACCAGAAGAGAGGGAATAGGAACGGCTGAAAAGGGGGAAGGGGAATATAGCCACTAATATTGGGATAAGTTTGCACGGTGACAGATGATTATTAGAATTAGTAGCGTAATCACATTGTAAGGTATGAAAATGTCAAATCACTATTTTGTATTCCTGAAACTGATATAACTAATACAATATTGTATACTAACAATACTTAAATTTTTTCAAAATCCTCAAGAAGAAAGAAAAAAAAGAGAGAAGAAAGGAGAAGAAAAGAAGAGAAAGGAAAAGAAAAGAAAAGAAAGAAAAGAAAAGAAAGAAAAGAAAAGAAAAGAAAAGGAAAGAAAAGAAAAGAAAAAAGGGAAAGCATGAATTAAGGGAGGTCAGCTACTGTTGAAGCCAGCCTTGTATGTTGTCCGCTGACCATTGGGGACAGGGAATCTCGGTTTTAACAGATTCCATGTCTGCAGGACAAGAAACAATGCCAGGGCCAGAGCCAGATGAGAAGGCAAAAAAAAAAAAGAAGAAGAAGGAGGAGGAGGAGGAGGAGAAGGAGAGAGGGAGGGAAAGAGGGAGGAAGGGAGGTATAAGTAAATCCAGGACCTCAGAAGGGAAACATTCTTAGTGAGTGAACTTAAAAAAAAAAAAAAATTACCACAGAGGGAAATAGATAATATAAGTCTGTCTTGTCTTGGGCTCTTGATGAAGGGAAAAAAATTTGTTATAAAGATAAGGTACAAAGTCTCCTCAGAGAATATCTAACTATACACCCATAGTTTTAATGAAATAGGGCTGGAATTCACTCTAAAAAGTAGCCAAAAATTTAGTTAAAGAGAAGTGGACTTCAACCTAGTTTTCAATGAATTCCTGCACTAAAATTCCAAGAAACTGGTACCTAGAGAGAGAGAAAGGGGGAGAGAAAGCGATCCCATAACACAAAAGAATACGAGCCACCACAGAGACAACTTGCAAAATCAGACAATGTAAGAATACAGATTATAGGATTATTGGAGGGAGAATATATAATATTGATCTGACATGTTTAAAAAGGAAAAGGTGGCAAGACGAAAAAAAAACTGACTTCAACCCCCAGATCCCTGAGGCCCAGGGACCACCAACACGGACAGAGAAAGCTGCACCCAGACCCCTCAAATGAGATTGCGCCATTGCTGAAGAAACACCCAGACAAAGGCCAGAAAACCCAGGAAGGATGTTCGCCCAACCACTGACTCACGAATAACAATTACAACTGAGACAAAATCATGGACAACGAACTCTCTATCCAACATGAGGGTGAAATTAACATCGCTCCTAATAGGAAGACTCTGAGACAGATTATTAGCAACAAACAGTAAAGGACTCCCAAAGGACGAATTTCAGGAAAAAGAGTCTCAGAAGAAAATAAAATGATTCTCAGGAAGGAAGGCAGGGTAAAGAGAAAAACAAGCATATGGGTAAATAAAGTACAAAATAATAAAATAATAAATAGAGTGTCCAATCGGTGACATTAAAAGCGGGGACAGAAATATTAAACGAAAATGGCATGTGAGTCAGAAAGAGGCGATTTGGTAAGTGATCTCACCCTGGGAGCATGAGCTTCCTCCGCTGCAAGTGTTAAGCGGTAGCCATTTACCAAAAGTTTTCTGAAATCTAGTTGCTTCTACCTCAGATCAGTTTTTGACCTCTTGCTCAAAGCTACGGCTGCATTTTCTGCGCACGCGATTTCCTAACGGTGACACTTGGCTACAGACCCAAGAGCATTAAAGTAGCTAAACCAAGGGCAGTAGATCCAAAGCCTCCCCAGCGTTTGCTTTTTCCATTTTCATCTCCATTTAATTTCTAAGAGCGATGAGATAACTGCAATGACAGCCATCTAAGTGGCTGTATATTTTGTCTAAAATGCCCTGAAATCATTCTGAGTTATTATGTAAATACCCAAATCTGTTCATTATGTTGTTATGGGGGGGGGGGGGTTGTTCAACAGCCCTCCTGCCAGCGCTATTTCTTAAGATGAGATCATTAGAAAAGGATTAGCAGTGTAATGTCTGAGGGGCTTAAACAATAATTTGAGTCTTTCAGATGTGCTCAAGGTAATTTTAAATAAATTCCAGGGTTTTCCTGATGATAGCCCTTGGTTCAGTCCTAGCTGCCTTGAAAGAAATGCTAATTGGATGAGGTCATTTTTAATGCGAAACATGACACATTGCAGGATCTCTGTAAATAGCAGATATCGCCATTCTTAGTATAATTTCCGGGTAGGAATGAAATGAACACAAAATGCTTGACCCTCATGATGGACTGTTGGTCTTTGGAGGTCTTGGTTTCCTCCCAACAGTGATCTGTAACTTTCCAAAGCCACAAAACTGAAGTGGCAGAGAGGCATTTGGTTGTCACTACATTGGAGTTCTGGGAATCTTGAATTCATTGAGTCCAGAAACACTCGGAGAGCACTTGGAATTTGATGGTCACTGATCACACAAAAATGTGTGAGATGCGATCCTTCCTCTTCAGGGCTTCCCAGGTGGCCACTGTGATTAGTGAGGTTGATGTTTGCACCAAGGTTCACAGGCACCTACCTGGTGCTCAGCGCCACGCTAGGGCCTGAGGACACAAAGATGGACCCCGGGGCAGAGAACACAGACGCATTGTAAACCCATTGGCTTCAAAGCGTCACAGCCGTGAGAGAGCTGTGCGCTCGGCCCGGGGGAATTCAAGATTTGAAAGTCTGATGCCTCTGCACAGGAGGAGCTGTAGGGAAATTTTAAAGGAGCTGGCATTTGAAATGGGCCTTGAAAGATGAATCAGAAAAGGGGAAGATGCATCCCAGACCGAGGGGCCGGTGTGGCAACAGCCTGTGCCACACAGAGACACGCTCGGCGGGAGGAGTGTGGCCTCCCCCACACTCGGCTGTGCTGCGTGGCCTGGCTGCCCGGGAGGCAGGCGCAGACCGGAAAAACGGCGGCTGAAGAACTAAACTGGGGTCAGTCTGGGGCAAATCTTCCAACCTTTATAAAGAATTTAAACCTTGTCCTGGGTTGATAGGAATCAACAGGGAATTTGAAGCAGGAGATTGCTATATTCAAATTTTTTTTAATGACTGCACGTGGGCAGTGTTAAAGTTACTCCAGAGATGAGCGAGACTACAGATGAGGGGAAAATAATAATAATAATAATAATTGAGAGGCCATAGCAATAGTCTAGACAAGGCAAGATGTTGTGGGAATGCTGCCAAAAATGTGAGGCGTAATGTGACCACATAAGCAGCAAATTGAATTTGGTAGAAGAAGAAGTCAGGGATAATGGAGGGTTATCTAACCTGAGAAACCGAGCGGGCCATTTTACTATGATCTCAGTAAGAAAGTAGAGGATATAGAGCAGGTTGGGGAGGAAAGATAAGTTCTGTTTAGCAAAATTTAAGTTTTATATGCTTACGAAACCTCAGTAAGAAGGACGTGCTTTGTAAGCCATTCAAAATATATGGGTGATATTTTGGGCAGATAACAATTTAGAAAAAATGAAGGAAGATGGTCAAAAAGTACAAACTCCCAGTTAGAAGATAAATAAGTACTAGGGATGTGGTATACACCATGATGACTATAGATAGCACTATTATCTGTTTATGTGAAAGTGGTTAAGAGGGTAAATCCTAAGAGTTCTCATCAGCAGGGAGAAAATGGTTGTTCTTTTGCTTTTCTTTTCATTGTACCTATAGGAGAAGGTGGATTTTAGGTGAATCAATGATGGTAATCATTTTACAACATATGTAAATCAAACCAGCAAGCTGTATGTCTGAAACTTATACAGGGATATGTGTCAGCTATTCCTAAATAAAACTGGGCGAAAGAACGCAAGGTTGTATGTTACTTATATCTCATAAAGCTGTAAAACAGTTTTCTAATTAAAGAAAAAGGGGAGGGCAGGGGAGATAGATTTCGATGACAAAGCGCACTGTGCTACTATGTTCTTGGAGACACATTGTCAGAGTGAAATGGTGCTGGTAGGGCTTTTCTCATGCACACTAAGTACCCAGATGATATGCTGAGTTGATTTCTGGATCAACTAGATGTATTGATATTGTAAGGAGACAAGCTCCTAATAGGGTTTCTGGGCGGAGAGTCTCAGAGCTTCCCAAAGCCAGCATGTGCCAGCTAACAATGGTCAGTCGAAGCCGGCCTAGTGTTCTAGGAGCACTGCTCTTCCAAACCAAAAATAAGAAGATATAAATCACTAAAAATAACAGCTAATATTTTTTTAATTGGGGAGAGTGATAGCTGAAACTGTGGGTGTCTTCTTCTGGTAAATTCAAGATTAAAAACAAACAAACAAAAACAAAATATAGGAAGGAGGCCAAAGGAACCGAAGGATTTGTCCAGAACAACCAAAGCTCATTGGAAGACCAGTCACATTCCTGAGAAGCCACAGTGTGCTTCACTTGGCTGTAGTCACTGTGGGGAATGACAATAAATACCCAAAGGGTCCCACTAGTTTCCCAATCTCTTGTCCAAGTAAAAAATGCTCATAAAAAATGCTCAGGCTACATTTCTCCTGCTCGCCCACTCTTAACCTTATGAAGCCATGATAAGCCACAGCCTCAGGATTTTGGAACTTTCATGTGCGTCCTCTGACTGGACTCCTTTGAGGTCTGGAGTGGATGGTGCAAGACAAAACCACAGAAAGCACGTTGGTGTACCAAGAAGCCCAGAGCCACGGAGTGGACCCAGGACGGAAAGCCTATGACCTCTCTTTGTGAGAGCTGCCCTTCTTTTATCTGCATTATCTCTTCGAATTGTACATATATCCAGAGCTGGAATACCCAGCACAACATTCCCACGCCGGCTTGCCTCGAGGAAATGCTGTGCTGAAGGTCATGCTCCCCATCTCCCCCACGCATGGTTTTCTTCCTCAGAACGTCCACGATTTCTCCTGTGTTTTTCCCCTTGAAGACAAGAACAGCCTGGAAGACAATGGCATTCAAATAGCCAGTGATGCTGGATTGCTGTCTCTTTGCTCCTGGTTATATTTCTTGCTTTACCCTTTCTTTGTATTTATGTCCCTGAAATATTTGAAACTCCAGGATAATGAGACAGGATCCAAGTTCAGGCCTCCAAACAACTTCACATCTTAGAAACACTAGAAATCCTGATGGTCCTAAACAAGAAGTCTCCTCTCTGTTAAATGATGGTTAGTTGTCATGGAAAAAAACTTAAATAGACCGTTAAAATTGTTTGCCAGGCATTAGCACTTTTCAAATTGGAGTACGTGGTACCCCATGACATAAGCTGTGGGCCAGATGATTTATTAAACCACAAGAGAAAATTATTGCTTCTCTTTGAAACTTCAGTTTCACTTGACGAAATGAAGGAGGAGGTTGTCTTAATACTAAATAAGCACGAATATATTAAGGAATATACTGCCAAGTTTGCATGCTTTTTTTTCTTTTAAGATAAAACATGAGACTTCAAATAAATTTCAGGCCTCCAGACAGACAGCTTTCAGCCTCCTAATCCAGAGGCAAAAATTTCTTCTCTTTTGCCACCAGGGCATTTCTCATGCATGGGGAAGATTCTCGCTGCCTGGAAGAATAAGAGGGGAAAAGCTTACAGGTTCAGTGTGGCAAAAAGGAAATGTGTGGAGGATGAAATCGGTACCGCCTAGCACGAGAACATCGAGAACCAGCACACACTGATTAAGAGATGAGGGGGCAGACTTAGCGTAGAGACCAGGGAAGGCTGTACCACCTACTTATTGTACGTCCTCGGGTTGAGTGGGTCATCTCCCCGAGTCTGTTTCCTCATCTGTAAAATGAAGGAATTGTACTACCAGAAAAGTCACAAACTCTTTAGAGACCAGAGGGGAGGGGAGGGGGGATAGCAGGGGGAAGAGGGGACGTCAAGGAACACGTATAAAGGGCCCATGGACACGGACAGCAGGGTGGGGACTGTTGGGTGGGCGGGGCGGGGGAAAGCATCGGGGGGCAAGTGGGACAGTGTAATCGAACAACCATAAAAAAATTGGTTTAATCATTTCCAACATTTAGAACTTTGGAGATTTCAAATAAAATACTGGATTGTTGTCTTCTCTTTAAAAGTGAGAACATCTCACCACGAAGCCTGCAGCATCCTCGCGGGGCAGCCGGTGGTGGAGTGGAGCAAGCCTTTCGTAGACGGGGTCGCGGGCCCACCATGTCCCAGGGGTCTTCCTTGGACTCCCCATGTTGACCTGAGGTGTCCAATCCAGTGGCGTCTCGTCACTTGAGGTACTTACATTTAAATTCAAACTAACTAACGTAAATAAACTTTCAGTGCCAGGCCAATTCTGAGGGTTCAACAGCTACTTGTGGCCAGTGGCCAGCGCCCTGGATGCAGCAGGTGCAGGGCGTCTCCCTTATCACAGGACATTTCCTCAGATGGGGTTGCATGCACATGGGCCCCCCATGAGTGACACCTGGATTCCCCCGTAGCCCCGGTCTTCCAGCCTCCGTGCGGGAAACCTCAGCAGCAGGGATCGCAGCTACGGCACAAGCGCCCCTTCTTAGTATAAATATCCTCCTTCTGCAACCTGTTGCCGCAAACGGAGAAGATGCTAAAGGCACGTTCTTGAATCAAGAGTATATGTGGACATACAGGTGCCCAATAGACACATGAAAAGATGCTCAACATCACTAATCATCAGAGAGATGCAAATTAAAACCACAGTGAGATATCGCCTCACACCTGTCAGATGGCTATCATTAATAAATCAACAAACAACAAGTAAATGCTGGCGAGAATGTGTGGAAAGGGGAAACCTTGTGCGCTGGTTGGTGGGAATGCAGGCTGGTGCAGCCCTGGGGAAAGCAATATGGACTGCCTTCAAAAAATTAAAAATAGAACTGCCTTGTGACCCAGAGATTCCACTCCTGGGAATTTATCCGAAGAAACCCGAAACATTAATTCGAAAGCACATAAGCACCGCTATGTTCATGGCAGCATTATTTACGATCGCCAAGGGACAGAAGCAGCCCAAGGGCCCCTCAGTAGGTGAGTGGATGAAACAGTGGTGGTACATTCGCACAATGGAATACTACGCGGCTGAAAAAAGAAGAAAAGTTTACCCTTTGCGATAGTGTGGATGGACCTGGAGAGCATTATGCTCAGTGAAATAAGCCAGTCAGAGGAAGACAACTACCATGTGATCTCACTCATGTGGCATCTAATGCACAAACTGAACTGACAAGGAAAACGGGGACAGGCTAATGGGATGGAGAGCAGGTGACAGCAGTGGCGTGGCGGGAGGTCAGAGGGTGGAGGGATCGAGCAAAAAGCGAAAGGACTCGTGGACGTGGACAACAGTGTGGCGATTGTGGGGGAGGGGAGGGTGGTTAGAGATGGAAAAGGGTATGGGGGAATAGACGGTAATGGAAAATCCAATAAAAAGTAAACTATTAAAAAAAAGAGCCTTGTGGCTTCCGCTGTGAGCAGGGCGGGCCAGGTGTGTGTATTTGTTTCCCCAGGGGCCGGTTTGGGGGGCACAGCTGGAAGCAGGCAGCTTGGTGGTTCTGCTGCTCGCCCTCTGCCACAGCCCACATCGCCCCGCTGCACCTCAGTGAGAGTCACGGTCCCCATTCTCTTCTTAAGGGAAGGGTAATTAATAAGACAGATATGCAAATAGACCTATTGCACAGGCGCTCCCCTGCCAAAAAAAAGTAGGGCACATCTAAAAGCGATGAGGCTGTGGGTGCAACATTGCTGAATCAGCAACGGAACGTGTGCCCCGGCACGGAGGGCGCAAGGGGCGCGGCAGGTGTGCGTGGCGCTGGTGCGCAGTAACAGGAGCTGGATTCCTCCGCCCTGCCTCCTGCAGGCGGCCCCTCCGGGAGAGCCATCGGGCCGCACTTTGTTAGCAGTTCACAAGCCACTGTGCGCCCCAGGCAGCAGCCACGTGGTCTTTTTCTTAACACCCTGCGTCCTGTTGGCCTTCCCCAGGGGATCCGCAAAAATGACACATCCCTGTTCGCGTTTACAAGGACGCCAGAGTTCACCTTTGGGCTATAGCAACCCCGCTCTCTTGGAAACGGGGATCTGGTAACATGACACTATTTGAGACCCTACCCAAGCAGGAGGGACAGCAGTGACTTTCAACCCAGACAACAGACTGTAAAAGAAAACATCTTACCCAGGGATCGCTCAGCCCAGTCAGGTGAGGACTCTGGGAGCCGGGCCCAAGAATCGGTAGGTTTTGCAAACGTCCCAGAGGATTCTGACATGTAACAAGATTGAGAACCCCTGGCTTTTGTAACCTGGGGTCCCACTCACCCCAAGGTCCACAGCCTTCTCTGAGACCTACACGGAGGCAGGACGCTTCCCTGCCTAAATGGGCGGTCACAGCCCTGACCTTCTCGTGCGGGGGGTCACAGGACAGCCTCTATGCGGAGGGGTCAGCGTCAACGACACTGGGTGCCGGGAGCCCAGGAGCTTCTGCCTCCCACCCAAGATCCAAGAGAAGTTCTGCCCCATGACTTCCAGGCTCCAGCTTCAGAGACCAGAGCGGAAGGCTTAGCTGTGAGAATTGGGTTGTGCCCAGAGCCTACGGGCCAGGAAGAGACAGGAAGGAGGTAATGAGAGGAATCCGAGAAGCTGAGGGAGAAGAAAATAAGATAATTACCCGTGCAGCTGCTAAGCCATGAAACTGAGAGGGGATGGGAGAGAAGAGGCAGTTAGCCATGAGGTATGGGACACGTGCAGATCCGACAGCCAGGCCTGGCGACAGCTGCTCCCTTTCTGTGTGTGGTGCCGGATTAAGCACATGTCTTCACATGTCCAGAGTGAGGCCCGACAAGCGTGGATGTCCGATGAAAACAGGAGCACCTGTGCTTGCGTTCACACCGGCGGGGCAGGGCTCGGCCAGAAACCGCGGTCCGAGGCGAGGTTGTTTTGGAAACACCCAGTCAATCAGCACGGACCGCCGGGCTGCCTGGCTCCATCCCTGCGTATCTAAGAAGCAGCGCAATAGGGACGGCTAGGGTTACCGGCTGCCTCGCACACAGGCCGGCTCGGCGGCCTCGGCTGGCCGGCTGGCCTCCGCTGACCCCGGGGTGATCTCCCCCTCATGATTGTTCCCTCCCAATATCTCAAGCAGATGGCTCCACAGGCTCAGCCTTACAGCGTGACTCTGCGCACAGGGAAGTGTGGGTTTTGTTTTGGTATTTGCTTTTCTTTTTTCTTTTTTTTTTTTTTCAGAAGAGGTGCTAACAAACAAAATAATGCCTTGGTTGTGTTCAACGCCTTGCCAGAAATAGCCAGGCTTTTCCTGGGATCCAGGCCTTTCCTAGAACTTGTTCGCTGGCACCGTTGGCGGTGCTTGCAACATGCTGACTTTTCTGCCAGTCTTGAGACATTTGAGAGCTTTTCCTGAAGAGTGAGTGGTGTGGGTCCATCCCTCCCTGCTCAGGGGCCACAGTGCTGCCCCGAGCTGGGTGCTGGTCCCACGGGCCAGGCCCTGTCCCACAGATGGCTGTGCCCGCCATTATGCCTGGGCCGCTCTGCGACGTTTTAACTCCTTTTCCTGAGTAGAGTAAGGGGATCAACTACGCACTGCACCGGTTCGGTGGCCACATGTCACGGTTGGCACCCCCAGAAGCAGTTACGAACGGAGGATTCACGAAGGCAGAGCCTCTGGCCAGAAAAGAAAATGGACAGGCTCAATGAAAAATGTTGTAGGATTCCTGGAACATGAATAAAGACTCAGGTGGGGACAAGGCATAAAAGGCCCATTCTTCGTAGACACGGCTCTCAGATGCATCCAAGGAAAGAAGGAGGTGCGGAGGCGGGGGGTGGCGATCCAGCAGCTCTCAGGCCTGCCGCGCGTTGCAACGGCCTGCACAGGTTTTGTCTTGGCCTCACCCCAGAAGCAGAACTCAGGGGTGGGGCCACCCTGGGGTGGGGATTTCTTCTTAGTGCCCCAGTATAGGCAGCCTGGCACTTAGGGGCTCCTGAGTATGGCGGACCTGAGACCGAAATCCCAGCTGGCGCCTCGAGGGTGTTCCAAACTTGACTGTGCACAAGAATCACCAGAGGGGCATCCCGAGGCAGGGCAGCTGCCGACTCAGAAGGCCGGGTGGACTTGGACATCTCCCAAGAGAAGCGTGTGTTGCTGCTGGTCACACTCAGCCCACACACTGAGACTCCAGGCCCTGCTTCTAGCCCTGTAAACACTAGATGAGTCACATGCCAGTTAACCTCTGCTCTTTCTAAGATCTAGATTAGAGAGCCAACCCAGGGGGCAGGTTGGATGCAAATGACCCATGTTTTTTATCCTGATTCTAGACCCTAGTTTCTGTGTAACCTCGAGCAAGTCACTTAACCTCTCTGAGCCTTTATTTCTTCAGGTGTTAAAATGGACAAGAAACTAATCCTTACCTTACCACATTGCTGGAGTCCTTAGATGAGACATGTAGAATTGCTCTGTAAACACTGCAGAACTCAAAATGAAGGGGTTTATTAGTATATGATTGACCTTTGAAAGACACCAACATTAGCCCTTAAAACGGCAGTCATTAATGCACGCACATTTTTACTGTCTTTTATTTCTCTCAACATAAGCCAGTGAGTATGGGAACAATGCAGCAGATGATTTTTATTTCCTACAAAGTTTTGCCTCTCTATGTGTGTATGTCCGCATGTGTATTGTATGTGTGTTTGCATGTGTATTGTGTGTGTGCTCTATGGGTGTGATTGTGTGTGTGCTCGCTTGTTCCATTGCCTGGGGAAAAAATTACAAGGCAGTTCTCCTTAACCAGGAGGATCCAAGAATGCAGAGCAAATGTTCAGAAGCAGCAGCCAAGTTGGTAGCTTTTCTTGTTCCTTTGCACTGTGTTAACACGCCCTTCACCAAAACAAAATGGAACTGCGGCCTGGCCAACTGGATCTCAATGTTCTCCGCAGTGTGACGTGTCCCCAGTGGGGAAGTCCTGCAGCCGCGCCTCCTGTCTGGCTTAGCCAGGGAGGTCGTTCCTTCAGACCCTAACCCTGTGTGTGGTTTTCCCGATTGACACAGACATGTCCGGCCAACCCTAGTCATGCCAGGCATGTATGTTCGTCCCCGAAGGAAGCGAAGCCCTTGGCAGGGCCTTCCACCACATTCTGGAAGCCACTGCTGCAGTTGCGCAAACACACTTGGCCCACGCTGAAGGGACCAAGCCGTTCTCTGGGTTGAATCGCAGAAACAAAATGTACTTGTCCTACTTCCGAGATCATGTCTGAGGCCTTGGCTCACTCGGCCGAGGAACTGCCTCTTTGCTGACGTCACTCTGCCACAGAAGACAAACATCTTTGGGTTCAGCAGTTCAGAGCCAGGAGAGAGAGGAGGTGAGGATCAAAGGGGAATCAACCTAAGTGTGGCTTCATGGGGACAGCTTCGAAAAAAATACACCAATTCTTACAACCAAAGCGTCTTCCCATAGAAAAGCATTGGCACCGCTTTGGGGGAGGGGCCGGGCGGCTGAACCACCCTCCGGCGAGGGCTGCTGGTGGCGCTGTCACCTTGTCAAGTGGCGTTTCACCACACTCCTGGGGCTACCACTGACACCTCCGGAAACTCCAGCCCCCAGGGGCCCAGGGAGGCTTCTGACACCCAAGCCAGACAGGTGAAGTCATTTCCAAGGACAGTGCGTACTTGCTTTCCTGTCACTCTGCCTCACGTCTCAGACCTCCAGCCAAGTCCAGCGGGGACCGCGCCGGCCCGGAGCGCATTCCGCATCGCCAGTTCTCTCTTGGCGCGCAAAGCACCCAGGTAATTCTGGACTCCTCAGAGACGCATTCTAGAGAAGAAGCTTCTTGCACAGAAGCAAAAATACCATCATCTTGTTTACATTCATATTTTTCACCTCGAAAATCTGGAATTTGTATGAGACCAGACCTCCCGAAGGCCTAATGTTGCAGATTGTGCGGTCCCACTTGGGCTTTGTGGCCAGAATGAAAGCCACCGTTGGAACAAGTCCTGGTGGTCACAAGAGTCGGGTGCCCATGATGCGTGGAGATTTGCATCGCGAGGTCTCAGGAAGACACTGACAGAGGGGGGCCTTGCTTTACATCCTTCAGGGAGCGATCAGTTGGTCGGTGGGCTCAGCCAGGGCCCACCGGGAGCTCTCGGATGCCTTTTGCAGTTCCGATGCCCGAGTCCTTCACCAAACGGAGAGAATTGGAGTCTCTGAAGTGAACCCAGCGTCAGGATTGAGCTAAAGGCTCCTCGGTCAATTCTAACCGACGTCAGGGGCTGAGAAACCGCAGCTCTCATCGAGTGCTCTTTTTCTCCCCCACACGAGATGATTTTTTAAAAGATTTTATTTATTTATTTTTAGAGAGAGGGGAAAGGAGGGGGAGAAACATCAATGTGCTAGAGATACACACATCCTCTCACACGCCCCCAACTGGGGACCTGGCCTGCAACCCAGACCTGTGCCCTGAATGGGAATCGAACCAGTGACCTTTCGGTATGTAGGCCGGTGCTCAGTAGGCCACTGAGCCACACCAGCCAGGACCGCACACATGAGACTACTTTGGCCTAGAGAATTCAAGTGTTTTGCATCAGGTCACACAGAATATTGGGGTAGACAGAGTCCAGACCAGAGCCCGGCAAAACCACCTGCTGGGCCAGGTGCCACGCCCTCCCCCCTGTTGAACATCAGGACAAGGATTTTGTGGAGGTGCAGCCAGGGGAGCTATTCTGATGGCGCGAAGTGAAGCTGATCGAACCAGGCTCCCTGGGCCTGCTTATTGGCAGAGGCTCTTAATTGATTAACCAGGATTCTAGTTCTTCCACCCTGCTGCGGGCCCTTGGCAAACCACCAAGCCTTGCAACACCTCACGTCCCGTGGCTATAAAGTGGGGACCGGTGGTCTCCAGGGTGGGGAGAGGTGATATAATACCTTTCCCCTGAACTTACGAGAGTTCAGTAACTGTAAAATGCACAGCATTTGGCACGTAATACAACAAGCGCTCGATAACGTGGGCTGCTGTTAATCAATATCACACCTATTTTAATAATTCATGCTAATAATAGCCTCAGGCTTTATGGTATTAATATCTGAAGCCAGCAGCATGTCATCTGCAGGACATAGGGGTGGGGACTGGCCCCGAGGACACATAGCAGTCAACAGGCAGGGACTGACACCATCGTCCAAAGAAACATGGCCTTTCTTGACTTCCAAGATGACTTACAGGTTCAAATTCCAACTACGTTACTTGGAATGATGTCCCCAGTCCTCCTTCCCTTAGGCCTCTTGAAATACATGTAGGCTCTGTGTTCTCTTATTCAGCAGACACAGGAGTAGGTAGAGTGAAATTTAGACTTGTCTTCACCCTTGCAGACAAGACTGGATCACACCCCAAGTACCCAAATCAGACCCTACCCTGCAGCACAAGAAGAAATAATGGGGATTTAAAAAATCCATCTTCCCTTCCCCCAACTTCTTCCTGATTACAGTATTGATATATTTTTTAATTTATTTATTGATGACAGAGAGAGATTGTTCTATTTATTTATGTATTCACTGGTTGATTCTCACATGTACCCTGACTGGGGATCAAACCCACAACCTTGGTGCTTCAGGAAGATGCTATAACCTACTGATCTTACCAGGCCAGGTCACTATTGATATTGACACCATTGTTTCTTGGCCACCTTCATTAAAAACTTCATTTTTTCATGATTCCCCTTTGTTTTTCAATTTTTACATCCACTATAAAAGAAAGAACTCTCTTCTCCATATCTATTCTTCCTCAGTTGCAACACTCATTAACTTTCACTGGAATTGTTCTCCTGAACTCTTTGCTTGCTAGAAGTGCAGACGAGCAGCTTTGGCAACACCCGAGAGAATGCAGAATCTTGGGCCACCCCCTAGACCTATAGAATCAAACCGGCATTTTAACAAGAAGTCCAGGGCGTTCCCGTGCATGGTGAAGTGGAGAAGCGCTGGTTGGCACGTTCTTCATCCTGGGCCTGGTCCTTCCCTTCCTGCAGTCCAGGTCTGCCCGATCACCTCATGGAAGTGCTGCCTCACATCGCTTGCAAGCTCAGCACCTTCAGCTTTCCCTGTGGGGCACCAAAACAGGCTCTATTCATAGTTCATGTGTCCGCAGGACTCTCAACTACGAAGCATTTCTCCTTTGCATTTCACCTGTGGCCACGTGGAACATATCAGCAATTTCATGGTCACCCTCTGAGTATCCCACATCCGACCACGTCTGTCCATCTCCCCGCCTCCACCGTCTGAGCCAGCGTGACGGCTTGCCCAAATGACCACAGCAGCCTCCTGTCTGGCCTCCCTCTTCCATTCTTGTCCTGCTGCAGTGTCCTTCTCACAGAATAAATTGTGCCTTATCCCTGATTTCCCATTGTCCTTGGAACCAAAAGTACACTCCCTTCCACAGACCACGCAGCCCCCTCTGATCTGTCCCGGCCGTCTTAAGGGACTTGTCTCTGGCATTCTCCCCCGGCCCTCCATCCACACTAACCTTTCCCTGAGCTTCATACAGTGTCTTGCCGTTACCTCTGCCTGGAACCCTTCGACCCCAGGTGTCCCCATTTCTGGCTCATTTTTATCGGTTGTCCACTCTTCCATAAGCCTTCCCGAACTGCCATATTTGAAGAACCATAGTCAAGCTCTTCTACCCTCTCGTTATTCTTTACCCAATGTCTGCTCTCCTCCCTTCACCGTAATGATCGCTATCTAAAATTATCTCCGCTGGGCTAGTCTGTGCACGTGGTATCTGGGTCACTGCACCAGCCTGTCAGCTCTTTGAGAAGAGAGTCCTGTGTGCCTGGCTTCCTCAGTATCCCTAGGACTTAGGCCCTGGGTGTTTCTTAAAGAATTAATGACCAACCACCATTTCCTTTATGTTGATCCTCGCTATTACTTTATGATCACTAGTTCACACATTAATCCACCATTTCTTCGGGGACCTGCAACTATATAATGGTTTGCTGAGACAGCCAGCTAGTAAATTACAATGTTATAATCCAGCTCAGCTCTCTCACTCTGAGTTTTATGATTTCCTCAGCACGCCTCGCTCTCTCTCTTTTTCGTATCAATTATTAAGCCCAGTATTCAAGGACATCCATAATTTATACCTAATTTATCCTTTCTCATCTTTTTTTCTGATTCTTCCCTACACATTCTCCCACATTACAGGAGAGCTCTGTCTCACTTTTTCCTGAACACGGCCCGCACTGTCTGGATTTTGCTCATGCTGCCCCAGTTACCTGGAATGCCTTCCATTCTGCTCTCCCAGCTCCTCCGTGCCTGCTGAAATCCTACCTTTCTTTAAAGTTCCATAGAACAGACTACAACCCCCCATAAAGCGTATATAACCCAATGCGTTTTCTCCCCATCTTAGATTCTTAGAGCTCCTCACCCCTTTTCTAACCTTCCTTATGACACACATCATTGTATCTTGCTTTGTTCCACGGCTATACAGTGTCCTTGTCCTTCTCCATCTGCTCCTGAAGAGCATCTGCTCTCTGGAAGGCTCCACACTATCCCAGCTCCTTGCCATACTCTTTATAGAGTTCCACGCTCACTTACTGAATTCACTTGATCAACATGACAGCATATGAAAATGTTTCTCTTAGAAATGTGACGGAAAAGACTTACAACATCTGCTGTGCGACACAAATGTGGTCTTCAAGATCTATGAAGGAACTGAAGAGACTTGAGGAGAAAAAGGAAGAAAATGACTCCCATGTGCTCCTATAAGTGAACTCGTTTTTAGGTTTCAGAAGAGGAAGAGAGAACAAAGCTACCATACACTGCTCTCCTCTCTGAGAAGATAGAAAATAAGATGCAGGAGAAAGATAAAGCTGAAACAATTGACTTTATCCCCACTGATTGCTGACAAGTAGAGCACAGAGCATGGGGGTTCAGGCAACGCTCTGTGCGCCTGAGGCCTGATCCCGCCGACGGCAGCCAAAAGGCAGGGTGATGGTGGCTGTTGACTCTGGTTGCAAGAGATAGGACAAGGGCCATGCAGTGGCCTAAAAATACTGTGCAGAGCATCATGATGTCGGCAGCATTTCTGGACTATAGTCTAGTTGAAGTCCCAAATTGTTTCTGGAGTTTTCTTAAAGGGCCAATGGCCTACGTTGGTCAACTTTACCTTTCTCTTTCTGTCCATTCCCACCCCCAGTCCCTTCTTCTTTCTCAGGCCTTCTCAGCTTCTCAAGACCATAGTGAAATAAGCAGAAAGGCAGGTTTACTGTGAAAGTAATGAAGGGTAAGATTTGGGGCCCTTCAGGTGCCTAAGCCCCATAGTACTAAAAACTGGGACTTTCACAGAGTTCTAAATGGAAATGGAAAGCTAGCTTACCAGAAGGAAGCATTTCTACAACAGTACTTCCAGCAAATGGACTAAAAAGAACCTGAAAAGAAGGGACACGAACCTCTAAGCTTCCAGTAGTTTGTTAGAATTTCTTTACTCATTGCAGATAAATACCTTACATGTCATTTTATACCCCTGTTCATGGAAGAAAACCCACACACACCAGAAACAAGAATGAGTGACTTCGCTCATTCAGCAATGTTTGCTAAACACCGACTCCATGTCACAGGGTGCAGTGAGCGTTAAGGAATGAGTGACCGCCAGGTGCTGGGGCTACAAGAGCAAACAAGTGGATGAGCTCCTTGCATATCTGAGGCTTGGAGAACCGTCAGGGCATTAGTGTGCTCTGGGTAGAGACGCATGCCCTGGAATCACTAGACGGAGGGTAAACTCTCCAGGTCAGCTCTGGAAAGAGTCAATGGGACATCTATCCTTCCTGTGTTAATCTCGGGGACTTTGTTACAGAAGGTGTAGGCATTGATCATCCCATGCTGATTCTCAGCCAAGTCAAAAACCAAAGTCACTGCCTTCCTCCCAAACCCTAGCCAATGTATGTGCTCCCTCACCATGCCAGTACAACCCAAAACCAGACGGACTGGATCAGGCAGTTTGAAAGGCAGGGTAACCATCCAAGCGGCTGGCCATCTTGGGCAATCCGCCCATCAGTCATCCAGCTCTTTAAAAAATAAATGAATACAACACCCATTCTCGGGCTTCATTAGAAAACAAAAATAAAGATGTAATGAATTGGGAAGGATAAAAGATTGTGTCAAAAATCACAAAAAAAAATGAGGCTAAGGTAGTCAGGGTATTGCTACATTCACTCACTCATTCATTCAGCAAACATATATTGGGCACCGACCACGTGCTAGAGGTTACAACCATGAACAAAACAGAACCACTGTTGTCTTTGAACTGACACTCTAGCAGAAGGAGACAGACAGTGAGTGAAGGTTTGAAACGCGAAAGCAGAGGGGAGAGAACATGTGTAGGATGAGGAAGGTCTGGAGGGGAAGAGGGGCATGTGTTCCCCAAGAAGAGGCACTTTGCTGACATGCATCAGAAGGGCCACAGCAAGGGCTGGAAGTGATGCTTCCAACTGCAACGAGTGTACCCCCAACCGAAAAGGACAGATGAGTGCATACCACACAAGGACACTGTGGCTTAACGGGTCCTAGAAGTGCCGCCTCAACTACATAATAAATAAATAGTTTTTGAAATGCAATTTTCCCAGCCAGAGGAAAGATATCAGTGAACATCATTTAAAATAGATTTTCACTGTCTGTCATTTAACTGACTTAAAAAGCCCTGGCTATAAATTCCATATAATAGGTGGTTCCGGTGGGGAGGACTGGTCGGGCAACTGTCAATTAGGTGTCGCATAAAAGGATGCAAATATCTCATAAAAGTGATGGAAGATTGTATTATTGCATTAACTATGTCGTTCTTGCCACACTGTTACACACCGTAGAATAATAACCGACAGATTTAAAAGGTGAGAACCATTCTGAATGCGCGTTGAAACTGTGTGCAAATACAAACTGTCTCAAACTAGTTCTTAACACCTTTGTCAGCCACTTTCAAATCCTCAAGTGCTGGGGAAGATAAATAATAGGTGAGATATACGACAGAACAGTTTATGGGTCCCACCAAGACATTTTCCAATATGAGATGTTTTACAGCCGTGCCTTTGAAAGAGGGGTTGTCAAATCCATAAAAATACAAACCTGATTTATCCCACCTATAAAAACTTATAATGCCGCCCATGCTTCAACCTCCAGTTTTTTTCCCCAGATTCTAAGGCAAAAGATTTCAAAATGTCAGAAGGAGGCTCTGACAGGTTAGCGAGAAGGCTACAAAGCAGTTGTGGGAGGGGAGGAAACCAGGAGTCAGACTCCTCGCTGCAGAGAGAGAGCGTCAGTCTCAAAGGGAAGGGGGAGAACAGGAGGCAGGTATCCAACACTTCACTCAGAAAAAATAAACAGCCCGGGGTCAGAAGCCCTACAGATGGCCTCCGGCTTTCCTGTGCACTGCTGAGTCATGAATAGGGGACTGGAGGATAAATACAATTTCACCTGTGCCCCCAAATTTGTTGGCTGGAGCTCCCGGAGCTCCAGTTGCAGAAGCTGTGCTTATTTTTTTTTTTTTTTAATAATAGCTTTGTTGAAAGGGGAAGTGGAGTTTCAGGATGTTTCAAGTAAAAACATACCTCTGAGGATATCCCAAACCTGAGATAGAGGCGTGCAATAATTCATATGTTAAAAAAAAAAAAAAAAGCCGGGGGAATATAGCAGTAAGAAAAAAGAGAGAGAGAAAGAAACCCTTGCTTTGTGAATGGAGACAAATAATAAACAACAAGCAAAACATAGTAAGACAGATAATAAGAGAAAAATAAAACAGGGAATGGGAATAAGGAATACCAGAATGGAGGCTGCTATTTTTTTTGAACTCTCATCTGAGAAAATGTTTATTGATTTTAGAGAGAGAGGGAGGGAGAGAAAAAAAGAAAGAGAAACATTGACAGATTACCTCCTATATGTGTCCCGACTGGGAATCAAACCCACAACCTTTTGGTGTATAGGACAATGCTCCAACCAACTGAATCACTTGGCCAGGGCTGGGGATACTGCTAATTTTACAAAGCCTCACTGAGAAGGCGGTATCTGAGCCGAGCCAAGAAGGAATTGGGGTGTGAGCCTTGGAAATATCTGAGGAAAGCGCCAAAGAAACAGCATGTGCAAACCATGTGAGTTAAGATCATGTCTGTCACATTTGCGATGCAGCAAAAGAGCTGTTGTGGCTGGAGCAGAGTGGGAGCCGGTGAGATGGCAAGAGGAGAGGTTAGCAAGGCGATGGGGGAGGGCCGGGAAGGTGGCTGGGAAGGCTCAGGCCATCGGCAGCTCCAAGCGGTGGAATGGCTGCCCGGCCGAGAACAGACTAAAGAGGCCAACAGTGGGGGCGAGGCGGCCAGTCAGGTGGCTAATGCAGTAAGTCCAGGTGAGGCATGGCAGTGGCTATAATCCCGCTAGCAGCGGTGGGGCCGGGGGGAGGGGCGGTGATGAGACCAGGCCAGGTTCTGAAGGTGTTTTAAGGTACAACCAATAGGTTTGCTGATGGATTGGCAGCGGGAGTGGAGAGGGGGGGAAAGCAAAGGATAACTCCAAAACTGTTTACCCGGGCACTGAAATGTGCGGAATTGCTTCTTCCGGGGTGGGGAAGACCTCCGGCATAGCAGGTTTTGAGATGACACTAGCAGGAGTTTGGTCTTGATAATGTTTACGTTTGACCCCTTTAATAGGCACACGAATGCACCCAAATGGAGATTTCTTCTAGGTGGTTAGATATAAAATTCTGGAGCTCAGGGAAAAGGCCGGTTTGGAGAAGCAAATTTAGGAGCTGTGAGTATCTAGATGATTGGTACAGCCAGGAGACTGGAGGGAATGCCTAGGTAACCAGAGGGAAGTGAGGCAGTCCACGCTTTCAGCCCAGGGTGCTTCACCATTCAGCCATCAGGGATGAGGATAAACAAGCAGAGGAAACTTAGAAGGAGTAAGCAATGAGTTAGAAGAGAAACTGGAAGAATGTGGTGTTCTGGAACACTAGTAAAGGAAGTACATCAAGTTTAAAAACATGAGCCCAAAACATTGTTGAAGTCACGGAAATAGAAGCATGAACTACAGATAGTGAGCGAGTAGTAGTTTAACAATAGGACCCCTGAAGCAGGGGAGGTGCAGAGTGGAGCAGGCAGGATTCTAAGGGGACAATACGCAAGGGAATGGCCTGTGTTAAACCTATTGGTTGCCTTGTACCCCCTGAAGGTCTTGGTGTATATACCCCAAGAGGGCCTTGGCCGAGACTAAAGTCCACTGATGGACAGAAGCATCTGGCAGCTCCTCCCTCATACTCTTGATTCCTTTTTCACAAGAAAACAGAAGCACAGGAAGCTCTCCATGGGCCCACCACCACGCCGTCCTCCACAGTCTGTCCTTGCCCCAGTGTGAACACTCTCAAGTGGTTCAACAAGAAAACTAGGCGGGGAGAGACAGGGGAAGGACTCAGGGCAAAATATTAACCATTATTGAATCTAGGTGAAGGGTATCCGCATGTTCGTTGTACCGTTCTTGCAACTTTGTACGCTTAAATTTTTTCAAAACAAAAGCTTTTGTAAATATAAACCAGCCTGATACTTACTGTGAAATATATTTTTTAAATGGTATTCTTTTATGTGTGTGATTATTTACCAAAATATGGAATATACTTACCTAATCATGGTCAATTCTGTACTAATCATGATCATAATACATCTAAAATCAGAAAAAAAATTAAATAGTTGAAGCCTTACAGTCAGGATATTTAAACCATTTGTAATTTAACAATACATGTGCTTTTTTTTGCAGTCATGATAGGATGAACAATAAAATACTTTGAATTATAAAATACATTATAAAAGTCTTTTACAAGTGGAGTAAAAACATGAGTTCAAGGAGAAACTAGGATAATGCAAAATTTCAAATTGATAAAGAAGACCGTGCTTATGCATTGGCAATGGATAATGATGGACAGCACCTGCTATGACATTAAGATTCCTTCAGAGTAATTCAAACGCTTTGCAACTCTTTAAAACCACAAATATTTCCCCTCTAATTAGGATTTTCAACTACTTAAAATTTGAAAAATGAAAATTGAAAGATCCACTTAAAATATTCAAGGGAACACACAATTTTTGAAAATTATCTTAAGGGATTTGTAAGCAGAAAGTTTGAACACCATTGTTTTAAGTCTAAAAGCCTGGGCACATCCACGCAGGAGTTAGGGTACCCGAAGGGCACTCATACACTCTTGTGAGTGCCAGGCAGCTTCCAGAGCCTACGCACACTAGTGCTCAGGGGTGTAAGGGAGGACCAGCTAACAGAGGAATATGCTTTTCTCAAGCCACTTTTATCTATGTGGGTACAGGCACAGACAAAGGGAGAGTGGGATTTCACCAGGGTTGGGATTTCACCTGGCAAATAAGACACAGGGAGAGAGAAGAAAGAGAGCTAATGGTGTCTTTCCGTGAGTGATTATAGTGATTGAACATAAGCTGAGAAAGGAGGGAAGTAAGGAAATGATAGGCATGTGGGACATAAAAATGTGGTGCGACAAAGAGACTATAGGCTCTCGTGAGTTCAAAACACTGTTGAAGTCATGGAACTAGAAGAAGCGAGCGGCCGATGGCGGGTGATAGCCTAAGAATGGGATTCAAAGTCGAGAACATCAAGGGCGCGGTGGGCAGAATTTGAAAATGATGCCCCAGGGACCCACGTCCTTGGATGATCTCCTGCTAAACACGGGATAATCACGTGTGTGGTGGGGAGAGACCCATGACTATAAGGGTATCGCTCAGGCAATCAGGTTACATTTATAAAACAGCTGATTTTGAGAAAAGGCAAGTAGCCGCAGTGGTTCAGACCTACCAGGTTCGTTCTTGAAAGGGACGGGACTCTTCCTGTTGAAAACGACTGGCAGCATGAGAAGGATTGTGCCCAAGGAAGAGCCCCCATTGCTGACTAGGAAGATTCAGGGGCCCATGTGTTAAGGGACGTAAGTGGCCTCTAGGTGTGGAGAGTAGTCCCACCTGACAGCCAGCGCAGAAATGAGGACCTCAGTCTTACAACCACAAGTAACTGAAATCTGCCGCAACCACGGGGGCTCCAAGTGAGATCACGGCTTGGCCAACAGCTCTGACCTAAGGAACTCTGAGCTAGTATATGGGTGTTATTTTATGCCACTCAGTTGGTGGTAATTTGTTAACACTGCAGTGTCAATTTCTAAGATACGACCGAAGGAGCGAGAGGGTTAGGCTGGGTAGAAGACAATACGTTGGAAAAATTAAGATGCTAGAGCCTTGGGAGTATCTTCTGGTATTTGAAGTCCCTGCACTGGAGATAGGTGTTATCCTTGATTTCTTTCTTCAAAATCTTACAAAATTCTTAGTACAGGGCTTTTGCCTGCTTGGCTAAATTTACTCCTAGGCACCATTTTTAGTTGTTGTTGTTGTGATAGTAAGTGGGATTGTGTTCCTAACTGCTCTTTCTGATAATTCATTATTTGGTATATTAAAAATACTGCCTATTTCTGAATATTAATTTTGTATCCTGGTACTTAGCTGAATTCATTAATTAGATCTAGTAGGTTTTTTGGTAGGGTCTTTAGGGTTTTCTATGTGCAGTATCATGTCACCTGCAAAAAAAAAAAAGAAAAAGAAAAAGGCAGTTTTACTTCCTCCTTTCCAATTTGGATGCCTTTTATTTCTTCTTGTCTGATTGCTGTGGCTAGGACTTCCAGTACTTGAATAAGAATAGTGAATGTGGACATCCCTGTCCTGTCCCCTTCAGTCAGACACTGCAAACAGGGATGCAAGCGAGAAGATGACAAAGAGAAAACAAAACTCCTTCCCTAAGAGTGTACATCCATTTTTCTGTCTGTGGTGAAGCCCAACGTTTTTTTACTTCTGCCAAATGCTTTTAGCATTATAAAGTTTTTTATTCTGGGTATACACCACTCTGGTAGAGTTTGCTTCTTTACACCATTAACATTCTCAACAACAACTGTTTAACTATATTAATCTTAATCTATTTATATCTGGGGTAAAAGACTATGGGGTATGCCTGTGTGTAGAAATATAATACCTGTTTTTATAAATTACTCTCGAGATGAGAGAAACACAGATGAAAATTTTTGCCAGTGGATAATATGGCCTTTTAAGGGAGTATAAGATAGAAACTAAAAAGGCAAGGACAGAAGTCACATTTTCTTTTCTGATACTTTGAGAGAAGTTCTGGCTTTGCTTTTATCTGCACCTGTTGTCTGCATGCAAAGCTGGTTGCTTGATATCATTGCTCTAATTTTGCTTTGTTTTGATTCCTCTGAGAGATTGAAAGGCTCGTAGGAAGGCACATCGTAATTCAGCAATTAGTGCGTCTGCCGCTTTCCTCTTCTCCTGACCAAAAATGCAAGGTCATTCTGTCCTGTGAGAGTCATTTTCTGCCAACATCTCACACATTAATTTGCTGGCATTAAATTAAATCCAGAGGCAAGGAAGAGCAAAATGTCAAAAGTTCCAGCAGATTTTGTGCATAGAACAGTAAGAAAAAGTGCGTAAAAGAGGCCTACCAGGCAACTGCCGTCTTTGATCTAAAGTGTTCCTTCAGTTTTTATGTATGAAAACAACAAAAAAGAACCGTTGAAAAGCACAAGTTTCTGAAGACATTTCACTGGCAATTAATCCTCTAAGATACCCCGGGCCCTTTGGCACTGCCCTGACCCCACGCTTTCCTGACTTCCCCTTCCCCACAGGACAATGTCTGAGGCCTCAGTTTGCTTCTAAGGTTCCCTACTCTCAGTGCTCACCTTGCCTTATTATCTCCATTCTTATCTTCCCTGGGAGAACCATTCCATCCACTCACATTGATTTTTCCAGAAAAGTGATCATTTCCATTTTCAACACTGTTTTGTAGCTTAGCACCAGGGCCAGCTTCACAGGCTTGGGACCCGTATGGTCACCCAGGGCCGCTGTTAAAAGGCCCACGCGTGGGGTTGAGTGCTCTGTGGCAGCTGTCTTGAAATTCTGGATAATCTCGCCCTTCGTCTTAGGGTCCTGGGACAGTGCCCGGTCCTGCAGCCTCGGTTCCCAAATAGCCCGCCTCCTGCTGCTTTCTCCACCCCTTGAGCCGGGTTCGCAGCTCAACACCATCTTTCTGTCCCCGCCCCACAACCGCTGCTGCCTGTCGCCTCAGTGGGGGCCTGGGCAGAGGTGCAGGGAAAGTTGGGGCTGGGCACGTGCCCCACAGTGTCTCGGGACGCGACAAAGCAGAGGCTGTCCTGCCCTGGTCTGGGCCCAGAAAACACGTTTAAGCAGAGAGAACAGTCACTCCAGGTCACCCAGTGCTGTGGACGGGGGCAGGGGCCTCTGTGGCAGGGGTGGGGGGAGGAGGGGTGCAGCTGACTTCTCTGGCCTGCTTGGAGGCCCCACACTTTCATTTGGGCCCTGCGAATTCTACAGCTCCTCCTGGCTAGAATATTAGAGTCTCCATACTCCTCCTTCTATCCCGTTTCATCCTGATCAAGTTGAGCTCTTTATTTGAGCTGTTGAGATTATGTGGAATCATAATCATAGCATCATGAATGTTAGTCACACGCCTTGTAAAGAGTTCTCTAAACTACTGATACAAAGGGGAACAGAGCAAAAGACAGAGTCTTATTCCACCCCCTGGAAGACTCCAGTTGGGTTCATTCCATGTATGAACTACCTTAGTTGTCACTGATCTGACACTGACGGAATTATCACCAGGCCAACACCTGTCCATCTTGCGCTCAAGGAGGATGTTGCCAACTGTCACCTCCTTCGTCTCCTGTCCCCCTCAGCCCTCTACAGCTGGATCCGTTTACGCCTCTCATCTCCAAGTTTGGCTGCACCCAGTGCCTAGGATCTATCATGAGCTGAATTCTTTGTTAAGAAGAAATTATTCACCCATTACTTGTTTTAAAAAAGAGCAAGACCGTTAATTCAGACTGCTACAGTATCACTGAGCTCAACTCTGCTGACACAAAAGGTGAGCCCTCACTGGTGTGGCTCAGTGGGTTGAGCGCCAGCCTGTAGCCAAAGGTTACATGGTCACTGGTTCGATTCCCAGTCAGGGCACATGCCTTGCTTGCAGGCCAGGTCCCCAATAGGGGGAATGGTAGAGGCAACCACACATTGACATTTCTCTCTCTCTCCTTTCCCCCCCTCTTCCCCATCTCTAAAAATGAACAAATAATTTTATATATTTTTTTTAAAGGTGAGAGATGTTTTACATGCTAGCTTGTGCTGAAAGAAAAGACCTAATGGACAGTGAGTGGGGGAGGTCAGTCAATGGGATTAGGCCATTGGTGTCCACTAAATGGGGTGCATGAGAGTTAGGCTCCTCTCCTCTTACAGTGACTGGGGGACAAGGGCCTGTCCTCAATGATACATTCCAAAGGGATATATTTCAGGCGCTGGAGAAAAACACTTCTGGCTTACAGCAGATCCATCACAGCGGGGCAGAGAATATTGACAGCCGCAAGCCTTCTAAAGTAAACGTTCTAAGAAAAGGGAAGTCAGGGGCCTGTAGTCAGGTCATTTGGCTGAACAAACAGTAAATTCTTTTGGCAGCACTGAGCTTTCTCAAGCAGGAATTTTAAGAGAGCTCGGTCATCATCCTCTGGCGGGCCTTGAGTTAATAGGAGTCATGTTAGAATGTGATCAAGTGTTAGTGTGGTGCTGGGCAAAGTCATTTGTGCTGAGAGTTTTGCAATTCTTGTCCTAAGCTATCCGCTGCCCGTTAAGTCCCCTCCACCCCGACATTCATCTGCCCAAGGTGCAGTGCCCTGCTGCTGACCACTGGTCTCTCTGAGTCTCGGCTCCCTTGCCCCCCGCACAGAGCACCCCTTTGGTGTGCAGGAGCCCAGGCCTGAATCCTTCCCCTGTGGCCTACAAGGGCCAGGGTTCGGTCTCAGTCTCTCTCTGGAACCGAAGCTTTGCCCTTGACCACTCACCGGAAGCAACAATAGGTTGGGCACAGGAACCTGAGCAGAGACAGCAATTTGCCTAAAAATCAACTTACTCCCTGGCTGACCCTTCTTCATCAGCGGTATCCACCCTCAGGGGTCAGCCAGCCCTAAAGGGCAAGGCTGGAGTCGGGCACAGCTGGTCACAGTCACCATACCTTACACCAGGCACTTTGCTCCACTTTGTCTCTTGTGCACTCCGCCCCTCCCCCAATAACCCCACGAGGGAACATGTCACTAATATAAGAAATTAAATAAATCCACTTTCATTCTATTTCTATCTTCTATACTAAGGATACTGAGATTCGAACCGGAAGGAACTGAAGACCCCGAGAGATGAGGATCTATTCAGAGACTACAAAGTGGCCTGAAATGACCATAAGCCTTTTGGACCCTAAGCATTCTCTCTCAAATCACTGAAGAAGGGATCAGAGGGCCACGTTCGTGGTCTGCACAATACCCTGGAGAGTGGAGGGAATGACAAAAGGCTAAAGATAGTCAACGGCTTCCTGGTGGTCATAAAGGGCGACCTGGCTGTTCGCTGCAAGGCAGAGAGCTGTCCGTCCCTGAGCTTCCTGTTGACTTCCCGGGAAATTCTCAAACGGGCCATTGAACAGACTTCAATCACTCTCAGGAGCACACCAAAGCTAATATAAGCACACACATAAAAAAGGCACGGTTCTCCGTTTTATTGTTTGTTAAACTAATCAACGAAACACAACTTAGAAGAGTACTATAGATGACAGAATAAGGATCAATGGGATTCTAAAACACTAAGAAGAGGGAAAAAATACCAGGATTAAATTAAACAGCAAAAAGTGCAAATGCTTGTTTTGGAGTTGAAATGATCACTTATGAAAGTATTAGCTGAGGAAAACCTACCTTGATAGCAATTTCCATTTAAAAATCTAGATTTCACTGGAACTCATTGTCCTCATGCTCACCATACAACGAGTAAAGCAGCCACCAAAGTGTCTAATACAGCTTTATGTCATTTAATTAAAGTTTATAAATAATAAAAGTAGGTCAGAGTTGCAATATGCTAGACAGCACCATCTCTGGCAAGTTTGGGTTGGGGGAGTCCAGAGTAACATTCGTTAAGGACACTGGCAACTTGAAAACGTTGTATAGACTAATGAATGTGCTTCTAGAAATATGTGCATGTGTGTATGTGTGTGTGTCAGCCTGATTAGATCTAATAGAATTTTTTAAAATCTTAATTTGTCCAAATCTTTTTTTTTTTTTTTGGTTGGAATTAAAAGAAGCTTAAATTTAGCTTACTTAGCAAAAAAGGAAGTATTATTTCATTGGGTTGAGAAACCATGAATGATGGGGATGAGGGATAATTTGTGGGTTTCCAAAGCCAGAGACTTCATGCTCCCAGAACGTTCTTCCTCACGCTTGCTCTTTTCATTGTGGCTTTGCCCCAGAGCAGGATTATTGGCTTCTTTTGTGCACCAACCTTCTCTATGCACTTCTCCTGACAGAGAGGGAAGAGGAGATGGGGAATGAGCTGGGAGTAGGCAAAGGAGGTCGCAATTGACATGAAGTCCATTACAAGTGGAGGGTTCCCTGAAAAAAAGGGAAAAGAGGAGATGCTATTTCTAAGGAAAGGGTGAAGCGGCACTGGGCCAACCTGAACAGACCCTCACTGCCCAGCAATAAGGGGACAGATGCTAACACCTTCTGCAGATGCTATAGCCACACTTGATTTTAAATAAATACAAGGACACGAACATATTCACAAAGACAAATCTTGCTCTATGCCACAGCTTACTTCATAGTTGTGTGCAACTGAACTTAACTGAGATATAATTTACATGAAATAAAGTGTGTTCTGTTGTGTAGTGTTCAGTTTAATAGATTTTGACAAACTTACACACCTTTGTGACCATTACTAAAACCAAGACATAAAACATTTCCATCTCTACTAAAACTATCTTAGCGCCTCTTTGCAGTCAGTCCAGCAACCCCGCACTCCCTGGCTCCAGCCCCAAGCAAACATTAACCTGTTTTGTTTTGGGTTTTTTTGTCATTATAGATTAGATTGGTCATTTCTAGAATTGCATGTGTATGAAATCTCGTAGGATGTTACTCCTTTGTGTCTGCTTCTTTCATTCAGCAAAACATTTCTGAAATTCATCTGTTATGTGCTTTAGCAATTGAATCCTTTTTACTTCGGGGGAGCAGCCTGTCATATGGAGGAGCCATAGTTTGTCACCCGCTCCTTCATCAGCTGACTGGCATCTAGGTGGCTTCCATAGCGGTTATTTCTAATAAAGCTGCTGTGTACCGTTGTGGGCTGAGTCATGCCCCGCAAAGGGCTATGTTGAAGTCCTAACCCCTGGCACCCATGAATGTGACTGTATTTGAAAATAAGTCTATGCAGATGTAATCAAGTTAAAATGGGGTCATTAAGATGCATCCTAGTCCGATATGACTGGTGTCTTTAGAAGAGAAGAAACAGGGACAGAGACGCCGAAGGAGAAGGGCATGCGACCACAGAGACAGAGATTAGAGTGATGCTTGTACAAGCGAGGAATCGCCCGGGATTGCTGGCAACACCAGAAACAAAGAGGGAGCCACGGAACAGGGTGGCCCGTGGAGCCTGCAGGGGGAGCGTGGCCCTGGCAACACCTTCATGAGGGACCGCTGGCCTCTAAACCTGCAAGAGAAGGAACTTCTGCCATTTCAGGCCACCAGGTTTGTGGTAATTTGCAGCAATGTTAGGGAGGTAATTCCACTTTCAAGTACAAGTCTTCATGCGAACACGTTTTCATATCTCTTGCGTAAATACTCAGCAGTCGAGAGCTTGGGTGGATGGTATGTCTAATTTTACAAGAAATGGCCAAGCTGTTTTCCAAAGCAACAGCAAACTTTTCATTCCAACTAGCATTGTTGCTCCATGTCCTCACAAACACTTGGTATTATCTTAAATACCCATTACAGTTTTAATTTGTACTTCCTTGATAACTGTTGATACCAAGCATCCTTCATGGACTTATTGACCATTTGTATATCTTCTTTATGAAGTGTGTCTTTATATTTTTCCCATATTCTTGGGTCCAATTTCTTTATCAGATACATGTTTTGCATGTATTTTCTTTGTGTGTTGTTTGCTTTTAGTGATCTCAATGGTGTTATTTTGAGAAGCAGAAGTTTTCATTTTGATAAAGTCCATTTCATAAATTTTTCATTTTGTGATCTCTGGTTTTTGTGTCCTAAGAAACATTTGCATACCAAGTCACAGTGATTCTATCCTAGCTTTTCCTCTAGCAGTTTTACATTTTAGATTCAACACTTAGGTCTATTATTCATTTTAAGTTAATTTTTTGTGCATGATGCAAGAGTCGAAGTTCACTTTTTCCTAATGGACATCTAGTTGCTGAAATGAGTCAGCTCAGTATTTTTGTCAAAAATTACTTGGCCATCCATGTGTGTGTCTGTGTGTTTCTGGAGCCTGTACCTATTTCGTCAATCTATTCATCTCTCCTTATACCAGCACCATGCTATCTTGAGTACTTCAACTATATAGTAAGTCTTAAACTCAGCCTGTATAAGGCCTCCAATTCTGTAATTTTTCAGAACTGTTATTGAAATATATTTGTTTATGTCTTTATTTATTTTTCGATAGCTAAAATATGTGCCCAAAAGGTTTCAGTGAGAAATGTCTTCCTCCTGTCTCTAGCTCTGTGGCTGCCAATTCTCCTCCCTACAAATGCTCTGTTAGAAGTTCCTTCACCTGAAAACTATGTAATTTTATTAACCAATGTCACCCAAATATATTCAATAAATAAATAACTTGCCAAAAATGTTTCTTATTGTTTGCTTTTTAGTGATTAAAAATTGAATCATACTTTAGATTTACTATGTAAAAGAATGATATTTACAGACATTTAAAAGGAAGAAAATATTACCCCAATTTTATTTTTTCATATCAATCTAAATTTCCAGTAAGTGTGCTTGTTCAAATGAGGCTGGTTGATACTAGAAAGATGCAGCCTTTACTAATGATGCATTTAATTTTATATACCAAGAAGAGAGGCCCAAGGACATTTGTGTGAATCGCCCACTTGCCTTATTCTGTTAGAGCCATTTAAATATGCCACTTATTTTTAGTTTAATTGCAGCATAATTATATAACACCAAGTGATCAGAGCTTGGTAATACTAACAAATTTATCATTAAAATAGTCTGAGAAGCCTAGCTAAGTATCAGCTGCGTTTGTGACTCAGAGATCATGATATTGCAAAGCTACTACTGCATAGACAATATTCAGTTCAACAAACATTTATCGGCTGTCATGAATATAAAATCTTACCCTGGAAAACGGGGAGGGATACGGAGCTAAGCACTGCCAACGCCTGTAGAAGTGGATAATCTGGAAGAGGGAGCAAGTACATGCATCCCTGAGGCAATGAAAAGTTCTGGGATCGAGACTCCAGATGACTATGAAAACATTGTTCGATCGGGAATAAAAAGTGTAATTCACAGTGGAAATTGTGAAGTCATCTAAGCTGTTTTCCGGTGTTCATGCTTGGAATTTATAAAGTTGCCTCCTTTCTGTGGTCCATACATAAAGGCCGAGTATCTCTGATCGAGGCAGAAGGGGTTGCTAAGAAATTTGTCTATTAGGAAAAGAGTGAAATGCTCTGAAATTACTAAATATTAATAAAATTCCTCCAATTGCAATGCCAAACACTTGAAAATATATGAAAGGCCGTGAACATGACCTTTTAAAAAAAAAAGAAAGAAAGAAAACAGAGGGAGGCACCTTCTGGAAATTAGAAGGCAATGTCGTTCAAACCCCTCCTGATTTCAAACCGCTCAGGTGGTCTCATTTTAGGATAATGTCTGAGTAGTCTACTTCTCCAGACCTGTATTTCATTTTTATTGTATTTCATTCTCATTAAGAGGAATTATTTTATCTCTAAATTAGGTCAATGGTTCTTCCAAATATAGGTGTATAAAAAAGAGAAGCTGGTGTTGAGACCAAAATTAATTCCTAAGCTTGCCTTGTTTATCACATTTAATTACTCTGCTGGGAACACAAAATAAAAGTCATAAATTTTTCCTCCCTCTGATAAAGTAAAAAATGGATTTGGTGACTTGCTTTCCTTAGAGGAAGAGAGACAAGCAATTGCTGCTGCTCAGCCCAAGTAAACATGGAGGAGGGAAAATGCTTTGCTTCCTCTAAAACTTGGCATTTCCTCTAGATTCTCAGGAAACCACGAAGGCTGGACACAGAGGGGAAAGAAAAAAAAAAAACAACACAGCAACAACTGCACTTCAGAATTCACATGCCTGATCAGAAAACAAAACATATTTGTTGTGTGTCAAGTGTGCAGGTGTATGGAACTTAATCACCCAGAATTTCTTCTTGTTTGTATGTGTTACTAACACACAATGATTAATTTGTGTTATAAAGTATTTTCCATAAAACATCTTATAACTTACAGTTTTTATAGCTTAGTGCTTTTCCTAGAGTATAAGTACTTTTGGTAGCCCTGAGGGAGAAAACATGTTTTATTTTTATTAAATAAGCTACCCTGAGGAAATGAGTGAGGAAGTTCTCAGTGAAAATGCTGCATTTGTTTTCATGTACCTTGGTGGCCTGGTTAATCAGTGAACAATGCATTAACCACCCCAGAAGGATCAAAAGGGTGTGATTTCTAAAGCCAGATTTGCTATTTCATAGATAAGCATATGTATCTATGTGCTCAATGATCAAGCACATAGATGACTAGTGACATGTGGTTAAAAGTGGGTCACATGCTGAGACTGGAAGTCAGGATATACTGCCATTCATTGGCTATTATATCTGTATTAGTTAAGTATGCCTTCAGCTGCACGTAAGAAAAAACCCAACCAATGGTGGTTGAAATAAATAGGGATTTATTTTTCTCAGATAGCAAAGAAGTCCAAAGACTGGTTGCAGCTAATGTTGCCTCAAAAAACAAAAAACAAAAACAAAAACAAAAAAAATCAAGGACCTAAATCCATTTTATCTTTTCCTTGCACCATCTCTGGCATCCTTAGCATGTGGAATTTTCATCTTTGTAATTATCACTGGCCACAAAATGGCTACAGAAGCTCCAGGCCCCTTATCTGCATATAAAACATGAAAAAAAAGGAAAAAGTTGACACCAGCCCACATGTCTCCTTTACCAAGGAAAGCAGAAAGGTTTCCCCAAAGCCAGTAGGACGAATACATCATTGGGTAGAACTGGGTTAACTACCAATGTAGCCAAGAAAGTGAGTATGTGGGTCACTCTCGACTGTGGGAACAGGAAGGAGGAAAAAGAGAACATCTGTGACAGTAGCCAATCAGTGGCCTCCACCACGGCGTGTAATCAAACAATTACACTTCATTAGCCTTTAACTTCCAATGTCAATGGGCATTGTGATTATAATAAAGTCAAAATAAGGGAGGAGTTTGCAGATGCCTAGATATATAAGAACCTTGACTAACAGGGCTATCTTTGGCTCATTGACAATGTAGCCCCTTCTGTCCATGAAGAACCCGGGGTAAGTCGGAGTACAGGGAAGGGTGTGGCGTGGAGGGAGGGGCGGGGCTCGTGTGTTTTGCAGCTGGAACTCAAAAACCTGCGATAATAAAGCGGCCACACGGGGAGGTGAGCTTGCTGCCCTCGCCACGCCACCACTCCACTACGAAGCCTCGTTCAGAGGGCTGTCGGCCTGTGAGGCCTTTCGGTCCAACACCGCAGCATCTCCCAGCCAGTCCCTGGTTTTCACACGTTCAAAGTATGACGCAGTAGCACGCACGGAACGCGAGAAGAAGACGGTGACCTTCGGGGTGTGCAAATGTCTATGGCTGGTGGTAGCGGTGTGCTTTACTGATGTCATCGTTGCTGTGGAATACAGTGCTTTTGTAAACCACCGCAAAAGCTAACAAGTGCCATGGGATTCACTTCCTCATATTCTGCACCTCCCGGAAGCCCCATCTAACAACGTGTAACCTTTGTCGCGGGAATGCTGGGATGTGCATTTTCAGCTACCCAGGTCAGGAATCCCCTTCCACTTACAAACAATGAGATGAAGCCCTAACTCCAAAAAGGGAAATTTAAGGAGAAAGAGTAAACGCAATTCCGCCTCCCTGCTCCGAAAGCCCGATGTACTCATCATCAGCAGGTGCGAGCATCCAACCCCTTCGTTAAGCCCCTTAGGGTGGTTGTCCATTTACGTACACAATGCATAAAATTTCATTATAAACTACTTAGCATTCCTTACGATTACCAATGCACACCATATTGATTTTTAGAAATAGCGTGTGTATGTTAACTTATCTGTGAGTTTTCTTTTCTTATGAAAAGCTTGCAACCCAGACAGGCGATAGGCCTCACCCAAGCTAACTAGCTCGTTAGCAGCAAAATCGAGAGGAGATACTCCTACTGAGCTCCTCCTCTGAGCCAGGCTCCGTACTAGTCAGTTTGATAACCTTTACTCATTCATACTCTAAGTATATACTTAATGTCCACCAACGCTTAGCGTTGCGTAGGGTCCGATGCTGCCAAGCGGAGCATGCGATAGTCCCTGTCCTCAAAGGAAGGCAGGCCAGAAAAATCAGTGAACATGAACGCAGGTTCAGTTCACGTAGGTGAAATGATAGAGAAAGCAGAGCTTTAACTCAGCCTGGTTTAAGGACCTCTCCCAAGACGGGGTGACACCTCAGCTGACTCATGACAGGGGAGAAGAATTAGCCAGATGCACAGGAAATGCAGAATCATGTCCAGCAGAGAAGGCAGGTGATCCCTGAGGAAAGTCAGGGCGGTGGGCGCCCCTGCAGAGCAGGAAGTGCCTCCACCGGGCGCATGCACTGGGGGAGAACACAGAGGCGGGGGCGGGGGGTGCGGAGCTGGAGGGAACGGAGGGACACAGCTGCCGGGGAGCATGTTTTCCCAGGTAAAGGAGATTGAACTTCCCTTGGAGCTCGTGAGGGAAACGATGAGGCTTTTCAATAGACAGGTGGCGCCAGGTAATGCACTTTGGTGGTAGAATAGATTTTAAAATGAGATGTATTGGAGTAATCCAGCCAAGATGATGAGGACCTGGACTAAGAGCGGCCGTGGGTGGAGGGGGTGAAACGGGCCACAACGATACAAGGAAAGTAGAATTTGCAGGTTTGGGTGACTGGTAGCATTGTCCAGATAGATGGAGAGGGAGGCTGAAGGTTGCTCCATGTGTCTGGAATGATAAAGCCCTTTACGGAAGTGAGAATCTAGGAGGAAGGGAGGGGTTTGGTCTGCATGACGAGGGAGAGGGATGCTAAGTGCACGCGGTGCGTGCTGAGTGGAGAGCACAGGGAGGCGCTCACGTGGAGACCCAGGTCTGAACTTCTGGAGACAGGCCTGGACCAGGGACACTGCAGACACCAATCTGGGAAGCATCTGCAGGAACATCACCTCGCTTCATTCCCACCACCCCCCAGGAGGAAGCTGTTACTAGCCTCATGGGACAGACAAGAAAACTGAGGTTGGAGAGCTGACATTCGCGTCGTGTCCTGTCCGGCTCCAAAGCCCGTGCCTTTCTACCGCACCATCGTGTGTTCAAGCCAGGGGCCTCCTGGCGCCCAGCTAGGCTGGTTTTATTACTCTAACCTGTTCTCTGTGCAAATGATCCTCAGCTGAATCTATCAGAATGGTTGCATGAAGAAGTACTTCTTTCCAGAAATCACTATCCAGATTTCAAGGAATCTGGTGTCAGAAACAAGGCGATACGTGTAGTGCCTTGATATGTGTGGTACCAAGGCAATGGGAGAATGACCTTCCCAAGCCCACCCTGGGGCCCACAGAGAAGCCCCTGTTACCACATTCTCTGAGCTCACAATATTCAGCCATGGCTCTTAACTTGTAGAAAGTGACAGAAGAGGATCCCAGGTCTCTGGGATTCGGAAAAGTACTCTCACCATTGGGAGGGAGGGAGGGAAGGAAGGAGGGAAGGAAGGAAGGAAGGAAGGAAGGAAGGAAGGAAGGAAGGAAGGAAGGAAGGAAGGAAGGAAGGAAGGAAAGAAGGAAGGAGGGAGGGAAGGAAGGAAGGAAGGAAGGAAGGAAGGAAGGAAGGAAGGAAGGGAGGAAGGGAAACTTGTCTGATGGGTCACATCCCCTTCAGATAATAAACTGCTGCATTCACTTTATAAGTAGATTTGTTTCAAAGATACCAAGTCAAAGAATGACATAACCATTCATCTGCTGAATTTCACACCAGGGAAAGAGAGAGCAGGCAGGGACGTGGGCAATCGTGAAGAGAGCCGACTTGAAGTCACAGATGGCCTTGATAATGACAAGGAAATAACAGCCCGCAGTCCCCTGCTCTCCTGGCGGCTGCGCACAGCTCACCCCAGGTGCTGGGCAGCGGACAGGCTGGCTCTCACACAGCCGCACCCCAAGTCCGTGCAAGATTGATGGCAACAGAAAATCCAAATGCCTACCACATGCTAAAGTGACGAAGTTTACACATGATTACAAACAGCTTCCTGTCCCCATGCGACAGCGATCAGAACGAACTGGGAGCTCACTTCCTGGCCTGCCTCAGCTGACCCCGCACACGGGGGCTCTGCAGTCACAGAGAGCTCATCAGAGAAGCCCCCTCGCAGCTCCATCAAATCCAGGTTTAAGCCGACCACAAGCATCTGGAAAGCCGCAAACCCGCGCTTCTAGCTCTCAGCCAGCCCCTGACGCCAGCCAGAGCCGCTGGGAGCAGCCACCGCCAGCAGCTTTGTGCTGCTGGCCCTCAGATAACAGCGCCCTGCCAGCGAGGCATCACTCTGTCTGGGCAGACCAGTCATCTGAGAAAAGTCACACAATGTGATGCCGTAGTTGTCACCTGGCGCCCCTGCCACCATCGCGTTTCCAGAGTCTTTGGATCTGGCTGTGCAAACAGACTGGACAACACAGCGCCGCCCAAGCCTGCCCCGTGGCCCAAGTTCTCCCAGAAGCTGAGGCAGCTGGTTAAGCCGAAGTCGGGTGTGCGTGGGTGGTGCGCAGAGTCTTCCCTCCCTCCCCGTCTTAAGTGGCACCAGTTATTACCAGTCTCCTCCTGGATCCTTCCTCACGAGAGCAATCACCCACCCCACCGGGCCGCTCTCCCGACACAGAAGACAGCGGTGTGGCCCGCGGCTTGGGCGAAGCAGCCAGGCCTGCAGCCTGGACCGTTCAGATCATGATTTCGTGCGATGCAGGCAAAGCGCCCACGTTGGGGAGGTCTGTGTGCTTGTTCCCGCTGAGCCCCGAGCCCACCCCTTCACTGAAGTGCTGAACTTGAACATGAGTTCCTCAACCCCCAAACCAGGACACTACAGGTCAACTACCCATCCTGCTCAGTGCTTGTGAAGGATGTGAGGATACAATAAAAGTAGAGATGTAAATATGGGTTAACAAAGCCAAATATACAATACACAGGGTACCACCCCAAAACACGATTACAGTTTTTAATATAGAGTTTTGACCACCCTGAGCATCAGATTCTTAGTTGTAATAGTCAGTACCTGATGAGTCTTTAATTGAAGACCTTATAAAACTGACAATAAGATGTAACAAGGGTGACTGACTCATACTCTATAATGAGAATTGTGTATTATTATATTATTATTATTAAATAGTCTTAGACGATGGAACTTGACCCTTAATTTCTCCTATATAAGAAACCAGCAAAAACTGATATAGCAGAACCACGATACCGTTCTCTCCTGGACTTCTTATTTCTCTACATCCTGAGAATTCTCTGCTCTAAGACATTTTCTTCTATGAATAATTGCAGAGAGACTTTAGATCATGTCTGAGCAGTTGCCCAAAACGAAGTCCCTAAGAACCAAGTCAGGACCCATGGATAAGGAGCTCCTTGTCTTCTAATGTGCTTGGCAGGACACCAAGCTTGAGTTACACCTCTTCCTTCCGATAATATTCATTGAGTGCCTACAACATGCCGAGGTCTGCTTGGGGGGAAAAAAAATGCTGCTTAAAGAACACATGAGGTCCTCCCTTTTGAGGCGTTTACCCTCTGTACCCGGTTTTACTCAGGTGGATGGGTTCTCTCCAGGAGAGCTAGGGCCATGGGTTTGCTATAAAACACCTCAGGCAGAAAGATCCACTTCCTGTTGGTGTCTAAGCCTGGTGTGTGCCCCTAATTGGCCAGAAGTCGGGATGCCATAGCAACGGCAAGGTCTCCCGAGAAGCGATGATCAGCGGAGCAGCTCCAGGTGTTCCTGTTTGGTCCCTTCGCGGGATGCCACTTCCAGAGGCTTCTTGAGCCCCTAATGATATCAACAGCTCCCTCTGAGCATGATGTGCCCGGCCACATGCTAAGATTTTTGCATTTAATCCGTTTGACGGCTATTGTCATCTGCTCCTTACAGATGAGCAAGACTGAGTAACAAATCCAAGCTCACCATTAGCAAGTGGTGAAACCAGAGTTCAGTCTGACCCTGACTCCGAAGGCCAGCCCCATATTGAAGGGGTTGGGGACCGCACAGCCGGGAGAATCCATCATGTTTACAGCAACGGCAGATTTCTTTCTTTTTTTGGTTCCTCCATGGCTGGGAACAGAATTGATTCCCTTCTGAGAAAATTCAGTCTGGTCTCTGTGGCTTAGGAAAATAACGAAGTGTTGCATGAGCTGTTTGGGATCCAAGAGGGTAAAATTAGCAAGCACAACGGCGGCAGCATTCTTGGTGAAATGTCAGCCATGTTCTAGGTGCTGAGGAAGACGGAAGTATTGTCAGGACACAGGCAGGCGCGCCTTCTCCCTCCCTCGTGACTCTCCGAGGGGGCTGCGGGCGCGTCGGTGCGGGGAGCAGATGGGCTTCCAAGCATGATGACGTCCACTCAATAGCCATCCCTCAGGCACTGAAAGAAATAACCACCCTCTGTTCAGTCCCCTCTCTGTCCCCCGTGCCTGGATTATCCAAGCCAGGAAAACGGGCATGTGCCTCACACCACTTCCAAGGAGAGGCCTTGTGAACATGTTAGAAGTGAACCAAGGCGCAAGGAAAATTTTAAGAGTTGGCTTGAATGAAAACAAACCCAAAACGGGGAGCGGTTAGGAGCCACTTCAGCAACCAGAGCTCGGAAGAGACTTCTAAGTCTTCTACAGAGAGAAGGCCGAAGCAAAGCAACAAAATTATTCACTGGCTCTAGCTGAGGGCCGAGTTGGCTGTTTGTGATTGGTTCTCCTTGGGGTTTTGATTTCGTAATCTCGTTCCAGCCTTAGATTTCGGGTTGCGTATGTAGACCTTCACGGAGGTACGGCCACCTCGGTCTAATGGCCTCCTTGTTTTATTAGGGTCACAAACGAAAGGCAATCCCGGGCAGCACTGCAGTTTTCTTAGCAACTTTCTGGAACCACCCGGCTCAGAGCAGGGTTCTCGGGTTTCTTGCTTCCTTCAAACCAAGCCTGGGAGGGAGGGTCTCAGATTCCTTCACTGGTCAGGAAGAGGCTGGAGGGAAAAACAGCCTCTTTGTAAAAGCCTCATTTGGAAAGGCAAGAACAGATGAGTTAGAATCTGGGCCTGGGCCCAGGTGGAGGTCTTGCCTGGAATTCCAAACACATTCTTTCTGTTATTAAAATAATATAGGGAACTGGGGTGGCTTGTTGCTTCTCTGCATGGAGTCAATGTGGCTCATGCTGTGTGACCATTTAAAACCTGACCTCAAGTGGTACCAGTTTCAAACTCTTTCATTCTGGGTATGTTTTCATTCCCCGCAACAAGCCCATGGCTGTTCCCTAAGCTCTTTCTCCAAGCGAAGAGTAACTCAGTAGACTGAGCCTCTTGCCAGAAGTCATGCAATGAGCCAACCTACCCAGTGTCTTATTCCCCCGGCGCTGCCCAGCTGCCCAGCCCGGGGCCAGCTCCCTGGTCCACTTCCCAGGTCTCTCTCCTTACCTGCCAGAGGCACAGACCTCCCTTTGTAGGTGGGAGAAGGTTCCCAGGCAACTAGATGCACATGGTCTGTTCTTCTTCCAACAGGAGGAAAGTAGCTCTGCCCCTTCCGCTAAGTTGTGAGTCACCCACAAGGGATGGCAAAGACGAATGGGGGCGGGGGGAGAACCAAGAGGCACCTAGATTTTCCTCCCAAGGGCTCCTTAGCAACCTCCCTTGACCTCAATGTTCTCCCGGAGAAGCATGGGGTAAAATACAGAAAAGCCGCCATGTTTCCCATGAGGCATCTGGTCTTCCAAGATGTAGGCAAGAAGAAACAAATATATATATATGCTTCCTCTTCATATATATATATATATATATATATATATATATATATATATTGCTTCCTCTTCATATATATATAAAATATATATATATAAAATATATATGTATATATATTTTGCTTCCTCTTCATAGCTCTGATCATCCCACCCGTGTCTCCGAAGGACCCGTTCAGGCTTTGAGGCATGGGGAGCAGTGAGAGCCGCCCCTTGTGCGTCCCTAGAGACCAGGGACAGGCCTGGGCCCAATCTGCATCGCTGTGACCTGCCCGGGCCCACGGCAGCTGATGAGCACAGCACCACTGCCTTCTGCTCCCACTTCGAGCCCCTCCCACGCCTTTCCTCCGGTTCACCGAGGACATCCTGGTTTATCTGAGGCCCCGAGCAGATGAAAAGGCAATTGTGAAACACCCACCGAGGAGCAGCCCGTTGTCATGATCTCCGAGAGGAAGGAAATAAGATGGTGTTTTATTTTTAAGTAGCCCATGAGATTTCAATGATTGCATTAAAATTTTAATCACAAACTCCTTGAGTTAGGAAAGAGAAGGAAAAAAAAAACCCCACAAAGGACTCATTGTAGAAGAGAGTTTCACCATTTGGAGCTCTTTTATAAATTTGTGTCAGATCACAATTTGCTGTCTGGGAAATGTAAATTAGTTATTAACGAGGCAAAATGCGAACATCAAAGCCTGTGCATCCACATGCCAGAGAGAAACAAAGAGCTTTCACAGCGCTGCCTAACTCTGCTGTGCTCCGTGCGCCGGCCCAAAGGCGGCTTCCTTCTGACGCTCTCTGCTGCCTTAGGAAGGAGACCAATTTTTGCCAATGTAACTGCGCAAGGCACCTGGGTCATTAGCATCAGCTCCGCCTGAGCACAGTGGGACTGTCAGAATTTCAGGCAACCTGTGCTGAAAGGTGGCTTTGCAAAGAGCCGGGCTGATGTCCCCGTTCTTCCCTCAGCTGCCCATCTTCAAAGCTCATTCGAAATGCTTGCAGGATGGCCTTACCCAGGTGGCGTGGGGAACGCAGATCGGGTTTTGAAGTATTCACATACAGTGCGCTTCACCTCTTTGGCCCCTCCTTATTTTGAGAGACTGAGCTCCCTGCTTGGCGGAGAGGACAGGCTTGCTCAAATCACCTACAGATGTGCCGCGGGTTAGGGAGGACGCCCCCTCCCCCCACCCCCACAAACACACACACACTGAGGCAAGAAGCGCAGACTCTGATGACTAAACAATAGTTTTCTCTCATTTACAAAATTTTATGTTCAGCTGATTCACGACTTCTCTCAAACCTACCCAAGATGCCTGTTACAGCCATGTGTCCTATCGATACTGACGTCTTCTTAGAGAGGAAATCATTTTAAACACACTGAAAGTCCCAAATACCGCATAAACCTATTCCAAAGTGCAGGCACAATGCTAAATAATATTGAGGATGTTCTTTTGTTATTCCAGAAATAATTTTTGAATGCATTCACTATATGTTTACATTTTCAATGCATCTTTAAATTGCAATGGTTAGCTGAAATTTTTCAAGTCCATTTCTGTCTGCTTCTTAATTTTTTCTTCTCATGTTTGTAAATTTTATTTAATCTTTTAAAGACTTCTTGGTAAATATGTCTTTGTTCGTCAAGGTAGAAAACCCTATTCCTTGGTATAAAGTGATATGGATGTGGACATACATATATGACTTTACTTAGCCAAATATTTTTAACTTCGCAACCTCATTTGCTTGCTCTAACGGTGGAAAGTCAGAAGAACAAGTCAGATAGAGAATGAGTTGGCCGATGGCAGCCACCTGTGCAGATCCATCCTGTCTGAAACAGAGTTCATCATCTTTGTTGGTAGTTTCATGCCTCTCCTCCGCCCCCAAACTATCTTTCTGTTCAACACTTCTCAGTTTCTTCTGTTTTACCACCATTTTCTCCCTTACCTTGTTTCCACTTTGGTGTGGCATTATGTCTTCCCTTTCCATTGGCATACTCGCCATAAAACCCCAAATCCCTCAGAAACAGTCGTGAGGCTTGTCTCTCCTCCTGCAAAAGGGCCCTTCAAATATCCTTCCATCCCCAAGGCAGGGGCCTGGGTCAGCAAATGATTCTCTGGGCAGTCGAACTCCTTGCAGTACCCACACGCACCACGCGACCTGCATCCTCTGGAGAAATAGCTTGTCTTCCAAGACGGGCAGCATAAGAGACTCAGATCAAATGACAACATGCTCTCGATCCAGGCAAAGGCGCCAGGAATAAATGTGGAACCAAAGGAAACGTCACGATATTTGCCAGGAAAGCTATGACCCATCTAACCAGTGTGGCCCAGCCGACATCAGGGGGTGGAGTTTGGGGTGACGGACTGAGAGTGGGACCCCTCAGGACCACGCCGCCCATCGGTCCCTGAGGGCCGTCCCGGGAATCAGCTCCACGCCCCCGATGACCAGGCCTCGGTCTTTGTTAGACCTCGTCCTCTGGAATAGAAACAAGGCAGACAGGATGAAATAGTCAGCGGGGACACGTGGTCCCCCTTGTCTAAGCTGCTCTGGCCCTAAACTTCTACGAAGTTTAAGGATGAAAAATATTATCTCTAGAACCAGGTGGACTGGGTTCTTTTCTTGACATGGTCGTTCCTGCTGTCACTGCTACTGTTAATGATTATTATGACAGCAATGGATGCTGAAATGCATGGAGTTTTACCATGTACCCAGTAAAAAGTCTTAGCCTTCCCATCTGTGAAACTGGGCTAGTGATACCCACTTCAGAACGTTGTAAGATACACGTGTAAACCGCTCAGCACATAGCATACGTCCATTTAATGGTGTTTGTTCCTACTATTTTGTGATGTCTTCATTACCTGCACAAGAGAATGTATCCTGTACAGATGCACAGCCTCTCCTGTCTTAAGCTGCAAATCAGTAAAGTTGTCTTCTGGCTTATCAGTCAGGCTCTTGAGAGTCTACTCATTCCTGCAAATAAAACTAGGCTCTAGACTTGTATCACTAAAGACAAAGCCCTGGATCCTGGGAGACCCAGAGAAGCAAGGTCTTTGTGGTTGGGCTCACAGATTCTGGAATCAGAATTCCTGAGTTTCTATCTCTGGTCTGCCACTTGGGAACAATAGAGCCTCTCTAAGTCTCAGTTTCCTCCCCTGCAGAATGGGATTAATGAGAGTACCTACCTCGGCGAAATCATGGGAAAATGCACAAATAAAAATTAACCAGGAAAGGAGACGCTCGTTAAGAGAATAGGGTCCAAAAGAACCTTCGGTCAACTGGGTGAAAACAGTGAAGGGATTGAGAAATACAGATTGGTGATTACAAATAGTCGTGGGGATGTATAGTATGGCCCAGGGAATACAGTCAACAATACTGTAGTGACTATGCATGGTGCCAGGTGGGTCCTGGAAATATCAAGGGGAGCGCTTTGTAAAGTATATAACTGTCTAACCACTATGCTGTGCACCTGAAACTAACACAAAATAACATTGACTATAAACTGTAATGAAAAGAAGTGTTTAATTTAATTATTTTTTTTAAATAGTAAGAATTAAGGAAAAGAAGAAGAGAAAAAGGGGAAGGATGAAGAAAACAGCTTTGGGTCTGCGTCGCTGAAGGCCCTTCCAACATGTTGAAAGAAAGCGGCAGAGAGAGACACGGTGCAGCCGGATGTTAGGGAAGGGAGATGGGGAGAAAAGAAGCGGCAGAGGCGCATCACTCATTTCAAGACTAGTCCTGTAAAAGGAGAGTGTCGTGAACAGTCGTCCACAGCAAGGGAGCAAAACAAAGCGAAGAACTGTGCTTGCTTCTTATAAGTGAGAATAAGCCTGAGCAGTGCAGGACAAGAGGATTAACTGCAGAGGAGAGACACTAAGCAAAGGAACCGATCAGGGTGAGAATAGCGTCCCGGCACAGATCAAAGAGGTGGGCCTCGAGCGCTTCAGCCTGGGGCTTACAAACCAGCATTTCTGGAACAGGATGGGATGGGAAGGAATGGGACAGAATAGGACGGAATGGGAATCATTTTGGAACGATCACATTTTAAGAGCCTTTTGGTGAGTGTGCGGGTGCGTGCACATGTGTGTACACTGAGTCATCATTGAAGGTGAACTTCTTTTACTGTGAGTCATGGTCAACACATGTTTAAAACAGGGGTCGCTGGTGGAGAGCTTAGATTTTGGTTTGCGAGGACACCTTGACCTACTGTTGCCCTGAGCCTACTACAGCTCGGCGAAACCCACCCACCCCGTCTCTGTCTTTGCACCCTCCCCTCCCTCTTTCCTTTAATGAACAGTTATTGAGTATCTATCTGTTAACTCTCTTTCACTTTTCTAGGCCCCAGGCATAAAGTGACCCGGACACAGCCCTGTCCTCCCAGAGCTTCCAGCACCGTATTTAACCTCCGGGAAGAGTCCCCTGTGGGCAGCCCACGCCTCTCATGGCCCAGACCTGGACCCGCTCTCCTAGTGCTCATGTGGCGACCCCATCCCTAGCCCAGTCCTGCCTTCTCCCTCCATTTTCAGATCCACTTTCTCCCCTCAAATCAGGGTCATCGATACGGGCTCCCCAGGGCTCTAATCCCTGCTCTTCACCCCAGACACACTCCCCCTCATGGGACTCCGGCCCGGCCTGGCGCCAGCCTTCATTCCAATCCACATGCCACCCAAACAGTCAGGGAGCTGCCCTCCCCCCACACAAGGGTGCTGTGTCCCAAGTAGGGATGAGGAGACGGTGAGTCTCCCAAGCAGCCTTCGCTCACAGCACGACGCCCAAATTCCTGAGAGGTGCTCTCCGTGGCGACTTGGCAGAGGCCTTGCAGAGAGACGGCGTGGCCGCTCACGCCCTGTCCACATGCTCACCCACGTGGCCAGGCTACTGTATTTGGCCGTCCACCTGGGTCAGGTTCTTGTTTTTCCAGTTTTCTTCCGACCGTGGACTTGACTTCAGGTATCCGTATCCTCTGTCTCCGATGAGGCCTTGTGATGCGCGCTAATGAACGCAGGCGAGCGTTTGCTGCTGAGACCTGTGAGGGGTGAGGCTGCAGAGCACCCCATGCCCGAGCCTCGCTCGACGTGAGGGGAGCGCAGCTTGAAAAGGACTAAGAAAAACAGCTGTTTCCAAAGCTCTGTTTGGTAGCTGTTCCAGCTGCAGCTGATGAGATGAAGAGACTCGCTGAGTTTAATGATCCATGGCCCTCAGTTGAGGGCCCTGGGGGCGCCCCGGGGAATGAGGGAGAGGCCCAGGGACCGGTGCTCCAGGCCCCCCACCCCGCTCCGGCCCTGCCTCATCCAACGCAGTGCGGCCAGGCCCTGTTCCCCAGGGCAGCCTCTGCATGATATCTCACTTGAAAAGAGAGCATCACCGCTTCATTAACAAAGCAGCAAAAAAATCTTAATCCCCCGTGCCACGATTCTTCGGACATTAAATTAGGCCCCATTTACAGCGAGGGAAAAAAAATACCATGAATGGGTGCTAAACTCTAGTTAGTGACATGGGTGCTGGTTAGGGGGAAGTTTGCCGATGGTCTGCAAGTTACCTTGAAATATGTCAAAAAATAAAATGGGTTAATGAGCATACGGGAGGTGGTAGGTGTATTTCTGCCGTATTTTGCCATGTATAGTATGCATTTTTCGCCCAAATTTTTGAGGGAAAACTAAGGATGCGCATTATACATGGACACAATGATCACAGACCACGGGTATAATAATCCCGTGCATAATTCACACGAAAATGTGGGTGCGCAGTGAACATGGCAAAATATACGCATTCTCGGTAAATTTTCTCAAAGTTTCGGTATGCAGGTTTTCAGACTAAAACATGTGGGGAAAATTGACACCAGAGGCATATGTTTCAATAAACATTCTCTTACCTCTTAAAAGGTATTTTATTTAAAAAATAATAATAATAATAGGGCACTTACGCCTGTCCCCCCTTTTCCATGACCTGCCTTGTGATCGTGTGGATAAAATAGAGAGAACAGATGTGATAACTTCAGGAAAGTGAAATGCTACCTCGGATATTTCTCCTAGTCAATCATGTTTTCATTAACTTTTAAGGCCACAGCTATTTGAATTTCTGAAACCCTCTGGGTCTAATTGTCATGTCTCACAGTTCCACCGTTCAACAGCCTCTTGTAAGCAGACAAATCAGGTCTTTCACACACATTGCTTTGTTCGAGCCTGACGATTCTGTAAGATGGATAGAAAGTCCTGCTTCAAAATGGCGTTTCGTGGCCTGCCTGTGGCCACAGGGGTAGATTTGGAAAGAGAACCCATATCTTCTGGTTCCTGGGCAGGGAGTCGCGACCAGAGGAGGAGAAGGCAGGTTCACGGCAACACCTGTGCAGGCCCTCCCACTGCGAGGAGCCAACATCTGCGTGTTGACCGGGGCGGTCACGAATGGAGGCTAAACATCATTGCCTAGTTCCTCAACTTTCAAACTATTTCTTGATCTCTTACGCATGCACATTTTGCAGAGAATAATTTACTCATGTTTTTTATCAGCCCTCACAATTTTCCTCACTTCAAAATAAATTCTGGATGTGTATTTAGGTGCAGACACTGCGCTGTGCGGGAACTTGGGATTCCGCAATGTGCTCACAGTGAACCCCTGCCGCATCAACTCCTGAAACGGAAAGGACCTCTGTTTCCTCCTGAATAAGGCAGGAGAAGCCGGATTTATGTGGAGACATAGTGTTACTTGAATTTTATAAGTGAAATGGTTTTCCATGATCATCTGATCCCATGTAACCTGGCATTTCAAAGATGTCCAGGCCAGAGTGACTTAAACTTTAAAACTTACGATAGCAATAATGCACCTGTCCAACATGCTGATGGCCAAACTAAAACAGTTCTGTGTGTTTGTCATATTAGTCTCGTGTGTAGCCAAGTTCATATTTGTTGTTATAAATGTTTCTACTATACTGAAAAAGTCAAAAATTTAAAAAAAAATCACTTAAAAGCAATGTATTCTACTTGGCAAAGTATTTCAAACCCTGAAAAGAGGATTGGAGAAGAATGGATAACAAAAAAGTATTCTTTATGGAATAGTAATCTTATCAAAACTCTGTTTTATGACTAATAACATTACAGAAAACCAAAGAAACTAAGTGATCTAAGTTCAGCCAGCAAGCAAGCGGGGAGCCAGAAATGAGCCCAGTGGTTATTTGGGTACATGATAACGTAAAAGATGTGAATGCGTTTGGAGACATTCATTTAAGCTTTTCTTTTTTAACTAACAAATGGCTGTGCATTGGGTTCGAACCCCGTACTTTGTTCTTTCTCAGGTTGTTCTGCTGTGAAGGACAGCCTATCCCAGCTGCCCCTGCTGATGAAGTCATCACCAGCACTTAAGTCAGATTCTCCTGCAGGCTTGCCCATCACTTCTCAGCCAAAGCAGAGCAGGCTGGCGCAGTCCACGCGTCAGCATAGCCGCAGCGTCTCTTATGTGAAAAACAAGGGAGCAAATGCGTTCTTTCAAGAAATTATTTGGTGCTGTTGGCCATATACGATAGAAGCGGAGAGCATAGGTACATGGATTCTACAACAAACTCAGTTCAGATCCCAGCTCTGCCACTAAATTTGGGCAAGTTGACCCTGGCTGGGTAGCTCAGTCGGTTAGAACACTGTCCTGATAGGGCAGGGTTGCGGGTTTGATCTCCAGGCGGGGCACATACAAGAATCAACCAATGAATGCACAGATAAGTGAATAAACTTGGGCAAGTGGCTTTTTTGCTGCTCAGTCTTCTTATCTGTTGACAGCTACCGTTAAAACATGGGCCAGCGGGCACCTAGCTACAAGGTAGCCCGTGTCTTTGGCGAGCCAGCAGTTTTTCCTACCTTTTTCTTTTAGGATAAAGTCTCAGATCCCTAGAAAATAAAGCCACAATCTCAGAGGCTGATGTCAAACATGTTCCAGGGACCGAACCCGGAACCTGGCCTAGGGTGAGTCCTGTCGGGTATCTTGAATAGGAGCAGATTGTGCAATGACCGCTCAGCTAGGCCCCAGGACCTTGAAGAGTCAACTCAAGTCTTTCACCTCACGAACCTTTGTTTGGTGCTGGTCACGCCCCAGTCCGTGCCCCCGTCTGCGTCAGAACTTCACCACGATATTTATTCCCCTGTCGCATCAGTCTCAGGGACAGTGAGGGCTTTACCCTGAAGTCACAGCTCCCTGGCTTGAAGCCCTCACTCAGTTCAGGTCCTGAGGCCGAGGTCTCCGCTCCTCCCTTGCAGAGCGCCGTTGGTTAACCGGCTGGGACCCCCTGCTCATTCATTCACACTCTGCGCTGCTGTCATCGAACGCAGGGGGTTACCCCCGCCTTCACTCATTCCCTGCAGGTGAGGACCTGATTTTCCCCACTGACTCCTCCCCCAGCGGCACCACCGCCATGTGTGACAGCCACCCCCGACGTAGGTGCTGATCGATGACACTGCCTGCTGAGCAGCCAAGCAGACGGGCCACCAGAGCAACGAATGTTAGGGACCTGCCTCCCAGGGCCCCTTCCATGCAGCTGAGCTGGTCCAGTACAAATGCGGGTGCTGAGCTGGTCCAGTAACCCAGGGGGACCACCGCACTCCCAGTTCACTGAGATAAGGAAATCAGATCAACAGTCTGTCCACCGTCCACAGGTGGTTGTATGGTCCGTAATTGGCTTTAACGTACTTGAAGCCAAGATGGTGTGATCTTCTGAATGCGCCATTTGTTCAGGCTTTGCTCTATGGTCGTCCTATAAAACAAGCCACACTCCGAGAGTCGTTGGCTGGCTCCATCAGAAAGACCACACCCCAGGGAGCCGCCACAAAGAGCAACCACAACCCACATCTCGGTCAGTACCTGAGGCTTTGCTAATTGGCAGAGTGAACGTTATGAATGGATTTTTAATGGTGAAATGAAAGACTTCTAAGATAGCATCGCCATGTTTGGAGTTGAGAAAAGGCAGATCCAGTGAAGCCTGTAGCTTTGCCCACAAAGCTGGTGCCCAAGGCCTGTCCCTAAATAGTTTTGTGTCAACAGCCATGAACTTGGAGGATTCTCCTCGTGTAGTGCAAGTGGTGAGATTCACAGAATCCTGCCTCTGGGTTCCCACAGAATTGCCTCTGGGAGACAGAGCTTCCCCGCGGCCAGAGGACAGCAAGCTGGACCGGCGTCAAGCCTGCAGCGCCGCCTGCACGGGCCACCTCTGAGCTCATTCGTTACTAGATGCTTAGCAACCAAATGGCTGTATGTGTTGCAGCCGGCGGGACTAGTAGGAGACAGACCAGCAAAGCAGTCAGTCACCTCAGGTGCAAGATTTACAGGGGTGCCAAAACAAATAAGTTAATGCAATAATTTTTTCAAATCTCTGATACACGAAGTATCAAATTTTAAACAAAGACAGGCTGTCGATGTTTGTTTTACAAGCCGGCATTACTGTGCGGGGGGAACAGTTGCTTCCAACCAGCCCATGGATTCGGGACCACGCCCAGGGCCCCTCCACCCTGCGGGTTTATGAGGGTGGACGTGGCGTGCCAATCAGGCAGGTGGGTAGACGTGATACCTGGTCGTCGTCCTCGGTTATAGAGCCTTTATTAGCTTTGGATATTAATAGCTATAATATATTAGAATTATGTAATATCTAATATGTGTTTCTGTATTCGATAAGTCGTTATAGAATATATAACATTAAAATGCGACATAGTTACCTAAAGTGCGGTGTGTAGGATGATTACATAATAAAATAAGAATATAAATATGAGCTTTCCATAAAGGTATACAGAAGTATCCCTTTTTCCTTTTGCACAGTACCCACCATGGCTGGTCGCAGCACAGTGTGGCAGAATCTTGCTTGAGACTCGCTCTTCTCATGTCCTTGGTAGTGAGTCTGTGGCCCAAGAGTTGGGCGTGTTTGGAGAGTCTGCCACAGTGACACGTTTTCCTGGTGACCTGTATATTCCCTCTCCAAGGTACCATCAGTCCCAGTATCAACGTCACAGGGAAGACAAATTAATAGGTGTCTAAGTAACATGAAATTACAGAAGGAAAAAAAAAGGAAAGGAAAATACGTGTATGATGCGGGGGGGGGGGGGGGGTGTTTAACCTAGTATCTTTTTGTTTAAATATCATGCTGAGGCAATAGTTGAAATTTTTGAAATTATAGAAAGGTAAAAACTATAAAATATTTAAAAATCACTCCTAGTTCCACTACATACAGATATGATGTAGAAAGCCTCTTAAGAGATTCCAAGGAGCGGCGATAGAGCGAGCACTCGCTGCTCAGCCGAGCCCCGCCGGGCTGGGGGCTCTGCTGGCATTTACGATGCATCCTGCTGGACAGATTGCCAGGACATATTGCTGGGGGAGAAAAGCAAGCTGCGGAATGATAAGCACAGTTGGATACTATTTATGTCTTCGATACACCCACACACAAAACAGCAAGCCCCACCGTAAATTCTCTGTTGAGTGCCTATGTAGAAGGTAAAAGCACAGGCAGAGAGCGGAAGGAGGGCCCTGTGACCCAAGGCGCCGGCGACCTCCCGGGGCGCGGTGGAAAGGTTGGGGGGAGGACGGGCTGGTCCAAGGGGACTTCTGCAGCACTGCATTCATGTGACTTACGGGGAGAGCCTCCCAGAGAGGTGGGCCAGCAAGAATTTTCAGTGGGTGAGCGGAGGGTGCAGCTTGGCAGAATAGAGCGCACAAGGGACAGGTTCCGAGATGGTTCCAAAGGGTAGACTGAGACCAGAAAGAAAAGGATCTTTGATTCCAGGCTGAGGAACCTGCACTCACTGAGAACCAGGCCACGGGAGGGTGCTCTGGGTCACAGCATGTAAAACGGATGCAGGGGAACGAGTTAGGAAGCGATGGCAATGTCCAATGAGCCCGGCCTGAGCCGGGGAAGAAGATGCAAGCAAACGTAGGGGAGAGATTTTAAAGCCTCCGGATCTGCTCTGAGGAGCAGTCAGGCTGAAGGAGAGCAAGATGTGAGAGGGAGGCATCAAAGGCGGCAATCCCCTGGGTGGGTGTGATGTAGACGTCAGTTAAAGAGAGACCGGGACACACAAACAATTTTCTAAAGGTTGGAAAAGAAAAATACTAATGATCACCAAATTCTACCACTCAGCCATATAAGACAATACATTTTTTTCCACTGGCAATTAAATGAGCTAATATATGGAGAGCACTTAGCCTAGCACCTGGCACGTAAGTGATGCTTAACAGTAATACTAGTGGCAAATATATATTGACAATTTTTCTGCATCAAGCATTGTTGTAAGGGCTTTTGTCTATGAAAACTTTTAATCTTCACAATAATTTCCTGTGGCAGATATTCTTTCTGTCCCCAGTTTACAAAATTATAACGTTTACAATTCCAGGGAATGGACCAGAAGAGACAGTTTATTAATTAGTCAAGAAAGGAACTTGGGGGTCACAGTCACTGGGCAAGTTGCTCAACACTGATTGTGAAATATTCAAGAGCTCTCAGAGGGAATGCCAATCCAGGAATCTTCTCGGACATTTAAAGAGAAGTAGTTGCGGCCAGAAAATATTCGCAAGGAAGAACCATGGATACCTCCCAGGTGAATGGTGCCTTTTAGAGGTGACTGCACCTGGGCTCGGGGTCCCTTGGGTCAGGCAGGGCCAGGCTGGGCTGTTCCTCTGACCAGTGGTCCCAGAGGGTAACATCCTGGTCTGAGGTACTGGTCATAAAGAGCCTGGTAACTCTTGCACTGGGGCCCGTGGCTGCTGCCTTGGCTTATATTTACTGAATGAAATGAAAGAATATTTCAATACTTTTGCTAACTTAATCTGCTTGCTGGTCTGGGCTTGGGGGGGGGCCCTTTCTCCTCATCTGTACCCCTGGGGTAGGGCGTTGAGGGGCACTCCAGCTTGGAGCTTCTTTATTAGAGTGAGCGTGCAATTATAGCGTGAGCCGCTTACGTCCTCCCTTAGAAGACCCACTTTCCATTCCTCTTCCAGCAAACGCTGGAACATCACCTCCTTATGAGACAACTTGTTATTTTAAAAGAAAACAGAATGCTTTCAGTTGATCATAAGGTATAAATAGTACACTTAGATAAGTGGAACCTAATGAACAAAACAAACAAATGAGCAAAATAGAACCGGAGGCCTGGAAACAAGGAACAGACTGAGAGGGACCAGAGGGGAGGGGGGAAGAGGAGCCAGGGCCTAGTTAAAGAACCAGTATAAGTGATCCAGGGACACGGACAACAGGGTGGGGAGTGACTGGGGGCGGGGGGGGGGCAGGGGAGAGCAATGGGAGGGAAATTGGGACCACCATAATAGAACAGCAATAAAAAAATTTAAAAACAGGCGGGAAGCTCTGTGATCTTTGGACACTACAGTTCAACAGGACCCGTGGAACTAGAAGAATGAGTGTTAAGCCTTTGCATTGGCTCAGTGACTTCTCGTGTCTTCCATATAAAAACCGCCTTTTAATCCCATATTCACCGAGCTGTTTCATAAAAGAATCTAACTTACGCAATAGCATTTCAACCATCTCCGGGAACCCGAAGTATCGAGTTACAGGTGACATCTATGGGGCTCTCACCCTGTGCCAAGCAAGCACTGCTCTGGGTACTTTCTAATCAGCGAAGTCATTGAACCCGCCCATGACCTCCTTCAGGGAAATCTTACTGGTATCTGCTTCACAGAGGCTGCCTCTGATCCAAGAAGGCTCACATGCCCTGCTACGATGGAACCAGAATTCAGATCAGGCTCCCAGCTCCAGAACCCCAGGCTACGATACGTTAATTTCAAAATGATCATGGCTAGTCTTCCTACTGTTATAAAATGCATCTACCTATAGACTGGATTTCCTTGTAAGCAAACGATCTTGCTAAGCATTAAATGAGACGAGATGTCTTCCCAAAGGACACCCTGCCTCTTGCAGGAGTGAGAGGTGGTTGCGTGCGGCCTCTCCCACCCACCCTGTCCTTCCACCTCCAGACACAATGAGTTGCGCCCACAATGCCCTGGAGCTCCAGTCGACCTTTTTATTTTTTTTAATTTTTTTAGTGCTCAAGTGTGTCATAGGCTTGTAGATGTTGTCCCCGCCCCTTTGTTTAAATGTCTGTTTCTATGTGCCCAGACACTAGGATCAGTATTTCGAAATCTTGTCTTCTTTATATTCACTGCTGTGTAATGATTACAATGATAAAAGTTAAAATAATAATGAAGAATAACGAGGGCTTACTGTGCGCCAGGCACTGTGGGAAGTGCTCGCCATGTATGGTCTCAGCTAAGCCTCTCAATGACCAGCTGGTATATTGGACCGTGATTACCTTTCTGCTCAGTCAATGTGTGGCCCATGCCAGGTACCCAGTATAGTTTGACTGATTGATGTCACAAAGTTTCTAAGCTTAGTTTCCTGAAATAAATTAAATTATAGATCCCTTGGGGAGAAACAAGCACACCAGGGACTCTCAGGGCCTGGGAGGCCTGAGCACTTCCATTCGGGGGTTGAGAGTGGGGAGAGGAGAGTTCTTGATATGAAAAAACAGAAGGCCTATTGCAGAAGCCACAGACCTTGTCAGTTCACCTCTCCCCAGTAACACCAAAAGGACTAACCGTATGACTCAGTTTGCCTGGCCAAGTGTCAATCTCTTTCTCTCTTCCCAACGGAATATTTAAAAAGCCTCCTTTCACTCTCAGAAGTCTTCTGTTTGGATGCTGTATTACTGACCGCCCCAACCACAAAGTCTCAGTGTGAACATCACACACGGGACCAATGGTCCATCTGCTACTCACCTGTCCTCCCTACCTGTCCTGCCCACCCACGGAGGCCAAGGGGAAAGTGACACTGTGAACTGAGACAACTTTGCATTTGTATTAAATGAGGAAGCAGGGTGAGCCACAATAGTCTCCGGGCGAAGGGCCACAACACCCCACGAAGGTCAGCAGAACAGCTGGCAGAAGAACCTGGGACCAAGAGAATCCTGATGGAGTATCTTGATACCTGGCCTCACATCCTCAAGTTTATTTGACTGACTGTGTCTCTATGATGATCATACAATAAAAAGTGACCGCAGAATTCTATAGCGGCAAGAACACCGGTCTCCTTACCTCACACAATAAATGCCCATACGTGGTTATATAATCATAAAGAAAAAAACAGAAAGATCCAAATTTGCTTTTTGTTGTGGGTAAGTGTGGGGTGGGGGTGGGGTGAGGAGATAGAAAAATCTAATGCAACACAAAGAGGAGAAGACAGGGAGCCAATCAACAAAAGAAGAAGTAACTTGGGGCTCACTATGATCTGAACGTTTAACTCCTGCCCCCAAAATTCATAGGTTGAATTAACTCCCAAAGATTACAGTATTAGGAAGTGGGGACTTTGGGAGGCGCTTAAGTCATGAGGGTGGAGCCCCCAGGAATGAGATTAGTGCCCTTATAAAAGAGACCCTGGAGAACTTACTAGCCCCTTTCCCCCCTGTGGGGACACAGTGTGATGACAACTAGGAGCCAGGACAAAAGCCCTTACCCAAGCATGCAGGTACCCGGATCGCCAGCTTCCGGCCTGCAGCACTGTGAGAAAAAAAATTCTGCTATTTACACGCCGCCCAGTCCACGGCATTTTGTTACAGCCTGAACAGACTATGACAGCCCGGGGTTGGGGTGCGGGGAGGGCGGGGGGCGGGGGGAAGAAGCAAATTATAAAATTATCCTTATGCACTTACATCAAATTATGTATGTGTATTATATAAATAATGGATAAAGTACTAGTCTAGGATTCAATGCTGCCAGCGCTCTGTGAGAGTATCTTGTTCACTGCAGCTTCCGAAGCACTTAGTGTACTGCCTACAGCACGAATATTTCTGAGGGGCGAAGGCCGAGAAGCAAAGTAGCAAGCCGACGTGTTCCTAGTCCTCCTTAGCTATACAGCGGTAGGCAATGCCTCCTTGCTCTTACAGTAGCTGAGAAAAGGAAAGGTTGTTTTCAACGGCCCCTCATGCTCAGACAATGATGAAGGACAGCTATGAACAAAAAGTTCACCCAGGTGCCCCTAGACAGAGTGACCGTCACTGTGCCGTGGTGGCAGCCTGCTTTGAAGCTGTTGTGTTTGATCTTTTAGCCTTTTCAATTCCTGAATTTGCACCCCTGCACCCACGCACACAGAGGCAAGAAGAAAAAAGGACAAACCTACCAGTTTTCCAGAACTGTGTGTACTTTTCAAGTTCACACTATGGGGAAGAAAAAAATTTTTTGTCTTCATCCTTCTGCATTATTTCAGCTGCTCTAATAATTAAATTGACATGAGACAAATTAACTAGAGAAAATAACCTAATGTAATTACATATGCACGTACAGGCACCCCACATACATGACAGGTTCAGAGACATGAGACGTGAAGTATATATGACATTCTGAGCTAAGGGCTGGGAGAGGGAGCTTTGAGGCTTCAGCGGGGAAGGGGGTTATTTGCCGGATGATAGGAAGAGCAGACGTTCTGTAACATGAAGTTTGCCCTGCTCTATAGGTAGATTATAAAAAGTCATTTCTGGTAATAACTTTTATGTAGATAAGCCCCCAATTTAAATTTTTTTAAATTCTCAATTGCCTTCAGCTCAAAGTAATCCACATACCAAAATAACCCACATACCTCAGGGAGGCCTACTCTGAACCTCTTAATTTTTTTTAAAGAGTTGAATGCCATCCCTCACGCTTTTTAAAATTTATACATATAAGCATATTCTTTTCTAACAAAAGAAGATCAGACTACCTTATTCTATTTGGCCTCTATGATTCTACTCTTTAAACTTTCATTCTCATAGTATACCACAAATATCTCTCCGGCTTCGGGCACAGGTCACTGGGTCAGTCAGCGACGCAATGGCTATGGCTAGAAAAGCGACGCAGACCAAATCGCTCCAAAATGCAATGTCTTTCAACAACTATACTTTTTATCTTTTTTTTTTTTTTCCACTCGCCCTGAGGGCCCAGTCAGCTGGGTTCGCCAGGACTCTGGACTTCAGGCCGGTCCAGGGCCTCCAGGCATCCGCCGCCCCCTCCCCTGCCCCCGCGAGGAGTCGGGCGTGGTGTCGCCCCGTGCCTCCAATGGAGACGGCAGTACCGCAAGAGGGGTAAGTGCAATGCTGTCTTTTGAGGCTAAAATCACTACAGGGGCACTGCTGTCCACGTTGAATTGGCCGAAGCAAGTCCCGTGGCCAAACTCGATGTTGGTGGGGTGGTGAGACAGACTCTACCTGGGGGAGGCGGCAGACCCCCAGGGAAGAGCGAGGTTCCGGGGAGGGGGAAGGAGGAGCAAGGGTGCAGCAGGCTGTGGACGTAACCACCCCCGCTGGTAAAAGTGAGGTTGATTGAAACCATGGAGCTGTGAAGAGCATGAACTTGTCCCCTTTCCCTTTTTTGGGGGGGCGGTTTCCATGAAGCCTGAGGCCAAATTTAAGTCTCAATGGAGGCAAACTGCTACAATTAATCGCATCCCCACAGACTCATTTTCCATTCCTACATTTATCCAGCTTTATTGCAATGTCTTTTTCTGAAAGCTTCCTTAATTTTTAAAATAAAGAATCAAGGGTTGATTGATTTGAATGTGACGACTGTCTGAATCTCCCGACTGACTGTTGATGGCGCTGGAGTCTCCCAGGTTCCAGTGCTCCTTGGTCGACACCCCAGACCCTCCCTCCCATAGTCTAGAGCCTTCTGCAGCTGGGCCTCTCTGTGTTCATTAGTCACACTCACTGCCACCAGAGGACAGGACAGGTCAAAGGGTGCAGATTCAATTGAGTCCACTTAACTAGTTAATAGCTACTCCTTCTGGTAGCATTTAACGGAGGCAGAGAACTATCGGGAGGTGTTCCTCCCTGTTCCCAATGCCAGAGAAAATCTGTGGTTTATTTTAGTGCCTTCCTCAGCCTCTGGCCCGAGTCAGGTATTTAAATGCACAATGACATGCAGTTATATCGTTAACAAAGAGAAGTAAATATCATCGACAGCCAAAAGGCAACTTCATGGAAAAATGTACGGCCTTACATTCTGGACTTTTGTATTTTCCAAAGTCGTATCAGCTGAAAGACAAGCTCGCAGCCCCCAGTCTCAGGATAACGCCCCTCCTTACAATGATAATCCTTGTTCGGGATCTCACCTCGCTCCTCAGTCAAGAACGAGAGAACAAGTGGCAGACGCTCAGAGGCTGCCGGCTCACAGTGTAGCTGACCCGGTAGCTCTGGAGCAGTCACAAACCCACAGCCCAAGATTTCAAAGGTGGCTTCATCTGCTCCCATTGCTGTACCACTGTCACCCGTTAAAAGGTGACACTTTGAAAGGGTCTTTACGGTCTCCTCAAGCGGACAGGGGAAGGACTGAGGTCAGCCGGCAGTGCAGGCAGAGCCCTGGTTTGAATTTACATCCATCAGACGGGAAACACATTTGCAGCAAGGCGCACCGAGCGACTTCTTCCCCACGGGTCTAACTAACTCAATTGGCTAAGCGGTCGGGGGTAGATCATGCAGCTCCGCCATCCTCAATGCATATCCAAGCGTTGGCCTCGCGCGAGGCACTAGGAAGGGGAGACACAGAGCCGAGTCGGAGGTGTAGGGAGGATAAATGGTGCAGGAAAAAAGTAAATCAATAAATATTAATTAATTAATTTTTAAAAAGGGCAAGGTGACCTGAACCCTTGGAGGCTTCCTGTACCCTCAGCTGGACTCAAATCCTCTCTTCAGTCTCTCTGCTTCCCCATCCCGTTGCCTCGTGCGTGGGGTTTTGAGAGCCAAGGAAGAAGAGGCGTGAAAAGAAGACCAGCGAGGGGCCCCTGTGGCTTGTGCCGGGGCGGGGGGGGGGGGGGGGCATGCGCTGAGCCCGCCTGCTGGGCGAAGCTCTTCCCCAGTCTGCGGCAGCAGTCAGGGGCACGACTCTCTCGGCTGTCGCTCCTCTCGGAGACTGTCCGTGGTTTCGCCAAATGACATGTAAGACACGGGTAGATCCCTTTAAGGTCAGCCTGTTCCTCAGTGTGACTTCTTTTTTTTTTTTTGACATTCAAGAGCAGGGTGAAAGGAAAACAAGCTGAGGACAAGAAGATGAGAAGGTTAAAATGTCTTCCCAGTTAATTGCCGTATCTGGGTATCAAATAAGGCTGTAGAAGTGTCACGGCTTTGTCCTGAAACAAGGAATTGTCGGGCTACTACCAGGTAAGAAGAAAGTGCAGCCACAAAGGCTGGAGAGAATGCACTCTGCCCAGTTCCCCCCTCTCCCCTCTGGACCCAGCCAAGTTCTCTTACCCTGAGCCCGAACCCCAGCTCTTTAGGGTACAGAATCCCTACTGAGCGAGCGTCCAGCCCGAGGGGATATGGAGTAAGCAAAGCTCTGCCTGTGTGCCCTGATGGCTGTGAAGCCGGCCCCTCCGCCACAGCCCCCGCCCCTGCTGAAGTCCAGATTCAGAAGCCCTTCCTCCCTGCGGGTCCCTGCACTGGGGCAAGGTGGAGTTTGGGGCTTACGGTGAAAACTTAATCTCATGGCTTTAAAGCGAACAGTTCCATAAAATGCAAGGAATCCAGGTGTAAAGACAATGGGAAAATGGCATAGAAATATCTTACCAAAAGGCATTTGCACGTTAGTGGGAAGACTAGAATCCAAAGTCGCGGGTCTAACCCTGCCCCACTGAGGAAGTGTGACTTTGGGTCAGCCTCTGTATTTCCCTGAGTCCTTTTCCCTGCATGAAAATGAGGCTATGTAAATAAATGGGTTTTGTATGTTTAAGCGTTGGGCAAAGTCAAGAGATTTATGGAAAGAAACCCCAGGTAAAGAACCAGGTCGTTCAGCTTTTGTCTTTCTGACCGGCTTGTTGGCTTTCCTCCCAAGCGACACCGTAGGAGACACTGCACTTAGGGAATGTCTCTGCGGTTGTGTCCGATGGCTCCTGCATACGAGGTACAGTGCTTTGCACCAAACCACGGGAGCACTTCAATGCTGTCCGTGACTTCTGGGTACACAGCACATGTGACCTCAGAAGAGGAAGAAAGAGAGTGATAACTTTTTTTAGACAAAACTGTTTACAATATGCAAAGTTATGATAAGCCAAGAGATACCCCATGAGCTCAATGAATCTGTTTTTGCGCTCTGTCCCATTTGCTTCCCATGAATAAGGGTAAGATTTCCCACAGGCGCCTTTTCTGTGAGAAAACAAGTGTCAGTCATGTCCCTGGATCTGGCTGCAAATTCCTGCCACCTCTGCTTCTCCAATAGAAAACACTTTTAGAGAAAAAACACAGCTCCTACAGAGGCACTAACATGGATGTCTGGGCTCGGACTACCCAGGCCTGAACGGGATAGAAAAAATACTCAGCCCTTGGTCTGGGAAGCGGGTGAGAGCACAGGAGATAGAGGGGGGCCTCGTGGCCAGGTGGCCTCAGAGCCAGCCCGCACAGGGGCCCCTGGCTGCCTGCGGCCTCAGGAAGCCCCTCGAGCCGCAGCCAGGAGCATGTCCCATCTGTGGTCACCTATCAATGCCGAGGGCAGGCCACGGGCCGGCGCCGGGGCTGGGCGGGCCGTCCGGAAAGCTTGATGGAGATCAACACTCAGATGCGTGGCCGACACATTTTGTTGTACTTTCGTCTCCGACTCTGAACGTTCTAAAGAGAAATTATTCCCAAGGTGTTTGGATCTCTGAGCAAATCAGACTGACATTTGAGCTAACTTTGAGAGCAGTGTGCAGGTGGATTCGGAAGGGGGGAAGCTCCAGGAGGTGAGGAACAGGTAGGAGGCTGAGGAAAGATTTCAGAAAGAGGCTGATGAGCGCCTGGAGCTCAGGAGCGGCAGAAGCCCAGTCTCCGAAATGAGTCCCCTCAGAGCCGGAGGCCCCGCCCTGCCCCGAGGCGCCCGCCCCTGGGGTTTCAGGGAAGGACAGCTGTGGCGAGGCTGCCTGGGAGCTTGTCAGAGAACAGCCATTCTCTGCATGTTTTGCTCATGTCATCAGTTACCCTTTAAAAAGAGGACAACACAATTCGCAGCCGTTTTAATGCTGAATTCACAGTTTTAATGAAAGCCAGATTCGTGTTAATGAAGAGTATAGAACTTATACCTGAGCCCAGTGACCACCTCCATTAACAGCTCCATACCCGGAAATGAAGAACAGCTGTGGACTGTAAATAAACCTTTGGAAACCTTGAGCAAATAGGAATATAGAATAATTCAGCATCAGCAATAGTAGTGTTAGTTAATTTTAATGATGTATTCATTAAAACATTTTTAATGTGTGGGTAGGTTAAAGCTGCAAAGGTGTTCCTAGGAGCCTTCTTTCTAACTGCAAAATTTGGAAAGAGTTTACTTGTCCAAAAAGGAAGTTGGCTGAGTAAATTTCAATGTGTCCATATGGTGGACTACTTTCTAAGAATTTAAAATGTATTTATTTAAATAAAAAGGCATTCAATTGTTAGGTGAAAAAAATCCAAATCACAATGCAGCAGGCGGCACACACGCTCATTGTTGCTTCCGAGAAAAGCACATGCATGTAAAACCACCTGGAAGAGTACACACGCAAATGTTAACCAGGGTTATAGGAGGTGGAGGGCTGGGAATAATTTTCCTTTTCTTCTCTTTGCTCCTCTGTCTTTCCTATTGCCGCTTTCTCTTCTAAAATGAACACGTTCCACGTCTAATGGCGAAGTTATCTTTTTGAACGCACGCATGAGGGATCGTAAACACGGCCGTAAGAGCTCCTGCAGACAAGGCGGGGTGAGGGGGCCGCGGCGTGGAGGTCGGGTCCCGACGGCAAGTGGGCGGCGTGGCGTGGGCAGCAGCGTGCCCGAGCCAGGCTTAGCACATCAGCTCAGCCACTCAGGACCCTGGCCAAGCTACCTCGTTTCTTTTCTTGGTTTCCTCAACTGTAAAATGGGTGGAAGATAACACTACCCACTCCGCCCTGTTGCTGGAGAGCTGGAGTTTATCGATAGAGTGTGTGCAAAGTTTCTCAGCTTCGGTGACGTCTGCCATACACCGAGCTTTACCTGTGCGTGCTTATTGAAAAGCTATTTCCTTTTCATGATTCCCAAGATGAATAGGTGAGAAACGTTACTTTATTATTCCGCCCCCTCAGGGCTGAGTCAGATGGGTAGAGGGAAGGCTGGCGCTGTGTTCTTTTCAAATGCAGTTCTTCATCTTAACTTTCTTTAAAAAAGAAAAAAAAGAAAAATCCAATTCACTTTCTTTCCTTTTCCCCATAAAAGCTCTTTGGGAAGTTTTGCTTGATTGCTAATGGTTTTCTTTATAACTGGATGATCAATTCAACTGATATTAATTGAGCGTGAAGCTGGCAGCATCTGCGAGGCCGTTTACCGGGGAGAAGGAGCCAGATCGCTCGGGAGCCCACCAGCTGTCGGTGTCTGCGCTCTCGCCCCAGCAGCCTCAGGCACACCTGAGCCTCAGGTGGCCGGCAACATGTTCACAGAGTGCACAAGAAGCAGGAGGAGAGGCCTCCTGAGCGCCCCCTCCCCCGCAGAAATGCCGCGTGGCCGTAGGTGATCCTTGCAAACCCCAAATGCTGGATTTACTACAATGCTATGCCAGCACCTTGCTCGAACACTGCTTCCTGAAAAATAATAATAATAGCAATTTAATTTAAAGCAGATAAGATCTGGAGCCTATCCAAGGAAGTACCAAAAGCATCCATCTTCTTGTTTAGCACCATCTCTGCAATAGTAAGTACGTGAGTGGAGTTTCGGTATAAGATTCCCACTGTGCATTTATTCACCAGAAATGTAGGTTGCCTTTGCTGAGAGATGACCACGTGCAGAATGTGTATGTGACATGCATTGTGTATGTGACGATGACAGATATCTAGTACTTACGTGCCAAGTTATCTCATGAGCACGCCGCAGTTACTACCTCATTTCTTCACAGCCTATGAAGTAGGAGCTTTATTAGTTCTCTCTTGTACAGATGAGAGAACCAAGTACAGAGAGGTTAATTGGCTTGCCCACAGTAACACCGCAAGTTAGGAGCAAAGGTGGGATTCCAACTCAACCACGTGGCTCCGTAGTCCTAACCTTTCTGTTACATTGCCTCACACAAGCAAATGTGTGTACACTTTTCGTACACACATCAGCTAACTGCCTTTTTCCATCCCTACCCAAATCCAGGCATGCAGAAAGTTCTGCAGCTAACATCGGTGCGTAAAAGCTCTGAGGCCAGGGTCGCTTTTAATCAGCCTTCCAAGCCCAGCTGTCTCATCCTTTGCCCACCCCTTTCTTGAGCAAAAAGGGGCAGAGACATTCTCCCCACCCAAAACTTGCTCTCTCTTTCCTGCCACATGGGGGGAGTTCAATTCATGTGTGTGGAGATTGGGTGAGAGATGTGTGTTTTAACTGACAAATATTCATAAGTACATATAATATTTTAGATGCTATATCCCACTGTTATGATTAATTTTATGTGTCAACTTGGCTGGGCTGCAGAGCCCAGGTATTTAATCAAACATTATTCTGGATGTTTCTCTGAGGGTATTTTTGAATGAGATATGAATTTTTAATCATCTTTAAGGGAAACAGATTGTCCTTCCTTGTGTGGTGGGCCATGTCCAATCAGTTGAAGGTGAAAATAAAAACAAAAGACTGACTTCCTCTAAGCAAGAGGGGATGCTGCCAGCAGACAGCCTTCATCCTCAAACCTCAACACCAGCTTTTCTGGGTGTCTCAGGCCATTCAGGCTGCTATGACAAAATACCACAGGCTGGGTGGCCTGTGAAAAACAGAAATTTTCTTCCCACAGGTCTGGAGGCCAGATGGCCAAGATCAGGGTGCCGGTACGGTCCGAGGAGGGCCCTCTCCAGGGCTGCAGACAGCTCTTTGTGTCCTCACAGGTGGCCATGGCACTGATCTCGTTCGTAAGGACTCTGACCCGGCGTGGCCTAACCGCCTCCCCAGGGCCCCGCTTCCTCGTGCCATCCAACTGGGGTTCAGGTCTTCAACATTTGAACTGAGATAGAACCCAAACCGTCAGACCATTGCATTGGAAGCTGCCCCGCCCTATGGACTTTGAACTTGTCAGCCTCCATGATCACGTGGGCCAATTCCTCAAAGCAAACCTCTGACGCGCTTCCCTCCCTCTGGAGAACCCTAACCTACCAGATGTGCTGAGAGCACACGCGGTCTCACCCAGCTGCCCCCAGGAGGGGCAGGGGAGGGGCCTCTGCTTTGAGAAGGAGGCAAAACCAAGGGCCTTTGCAACTCTTGACAAAGCTCAAAGTTAAGGCTTGTTTATTCCAGTGCGTGGTACTTCCCTCAGGACCAATTCTAACCTCCAGGAAAACACTCTTCACCCATGGGACTGAGTGTAAAAATAGGACAGAATAAGGGGCTCTGGTCCCAACAGTTCATGGGACAGGCATGCGAGGCACCAGGCCCCACCGCAGAAGGAAACCCACTCGATGACCCAGATCCTGTCGCTGGCCTTTTAAACTCTGAATCACAAAACTCCCCACGGGAGAGAGATTCTTGTCCCTCCTCCACCACATTTTTTTGCTAAGTGAAAAAACAACAATGACCAAAGGAAATCCTTTGTGGGAGACTTCCTACCATTCCATAGCTACCATTCAAAAAAAACAACACGGCTCATGGACCTGGGCCACCTCTCCTGCCCAAAGGCAGCGTGGAACTCGACCAGGGGATCATTTTGCTCTTCCTTTGGAAGTTATTTGCAAATAGCCATGATCCTCATCACGGAGCCAAGCTTCCTAAAGAGGACGTGTTCGTCGCCAGGGAGCCCACGTAGATGTCTTCTGTGCTGGCACACACACACCCCCCAAGCCCCCCGAAAGGGGTCTGTTGCCCACGCAGCACTGAGCTCCCGGCAGACGCTGCTATGAGAGCACGTGCTGAAGCAGGCCTCATGCCTACAACGCCTCTCCCCAAGCAACCACGGGCTTCACATCAGGGACAGAGTCCTGAACATCAGCCTTCGGCCCAACAGTGCTACTCGGGAGCCCATTTCCCATGACTTTATTTGGGAAAAGTCACCAATGCGTCAATACAAAACTTCCAACCAGTTTCCTAAAATGTAACCAATATACAATAAAACACCTGTCTGTCGCATGTGAGTAATAAGCCATCACGCTAGGGTGTGGAACACCTGAGGCACTGCTTCCAGGTCGTCATAAAATTAATAGGTTTGTGACGGACTTGCTCACAGCGCTGTGGCTCCCCCCTCAGCGCCAACACAACCCAGGCACGAACCCGGGCTGACCCTGAGCACGCCTTCCAGAGCATTCTTGCTCTCTCTGAATTGTATATAGAACATAGCTTGAGACTATTGCTGCAAATCACCTTGCTCAAATGTTGTATGGAGTGCGGGGATCATAAATATACATGATTTTCTAAATACTCATTGGCCAAAAAACATTGTATTAAGCGATACATAAATTCTATGAAGCTGGATTATAATAATTCAAGAGGCATTCTACGGAGAAACTGTCCCCTGGGGAGACGTTGTGGAGGATATAGCTCTCATTTGTTTCTTTGTTGTATATATTGCTCATTTCCTCCTCGCTGGACTCTAAGTCCTGCGAGAGCAGGCGTTTTTTCTGCAGAGCTAAGTCCCCAGTGCCTAGAAAGATTCCAGCGTGAGTCCTTTGAAGCCCCATGAAGGAGGAGCCCAATGAATTTTGGATGAATCAATCAGCAACAGTTAGGAGGACTGAAGGGAGATGGAGGGATTACTAAAATCCTTATCATTTATGGGGAGAAGCTTTGAAAAGGGCTGGGGACCACGGGGCCTGAGTTTTGAGTCCTGGGCAAGTCACTCAGTTACTTACTCACCGTGTGCCCTTGAGCCTCATTTTTGTCCCTGGACGCCAAGTTATCTGCCTGGACCCCACTCCATCCCCGGGGTTCCCACCCGACTCCAGTGGAATAAGCCTGTGGGGCTCTCTGGACAGAGAGGAGAAGACAGGCAGTCCCTACGGGGAGGAAATGGGGCGCAGGCAGCCAAAGCCAGGTTCCAGGAGCTCAGGGCCCACGTTCCCTGGATCAGGCTTCCTGCCTGCGGAAGAGACAAAGAGGGCGGCTGGGCTTTCCCCCAGACGCCGCCCGCTCTGCGACACTGAGCTCCCAGTAGGTGTGTCCCCAGCCCTCGTCCCTGTCACAGGCCCCACACAGTAATGACAATCTGGTGATCCCCCAAGAACAAACAACTGGGCGGCGGCGGCTGCTTCTGCTGCTGCTGCTGCTGCTGCTGCTGCTGGGGAAGAGCCTAGCAGAGCAAAGAGAATGCATCCTCGCTCCATTCAAGACAGAGGCGGAGCCCCGGTTGGAGCACGGACTTGTGCATCAAAAGGTTACATGTTTGATTCCCGGGCAGGGCCTTGATCCCCGGTTTGGGGCACATATTGGAGGCAACTGCTCGATGTTTCTCTCTCACATCAATGTTTTGCTCTCCCTCCCACCCCCTCTCTAAAATCAATACATATATTACTGGGTGAGAATTTCTGGGGGAAAACAAAAAGAGAGAGAGAGGTAGACACAGGAGGCTCCCACTACCTTCCCTCTATGGACAGGCTACTGATGACAAGCACCCCCCTGAGCCATTAATGCTAAGAAAGCTCAGTCCGCTCTGCTAACTGCTCCCCATGTGTAACCGAAACCGCCGTTTCAGAGCGCCTTCTGAGGCAGGTTCTACTGTGGCAGATAAAGAAATGGAAGCTCAGAGAGCCTAAGTGACTTCCGGAAGGTCACACAGTACTGAATCCACACGGGTGCTCCTCAAGCTCCCGGGCCTGGCTGCCACACAACATCTAAATGAGCCTGGGCTTGCCGAAGCACCTGCTACCCCTGCACACCGGAATCTACCCCTCCCCAAAATTTCGGCTCTCCGAGGCCCTAGGTGACACTCAGACACGCCCACGTCTTCTCCCTCTGAAACTGCACCTCCGCACCGAATCCCTCCTCTGGGCAGCCCCATCTCTTTCCTGCCACCGCGGCCCGAATTCTTAAGAAAGTGTGCGGCGCTATTCTCTCCCCTCTACTCTCTGCTCCCTCCCACACTTGAATTATTAGAATGCTTCTGATCCCAGCGAGGCCACCAACCCTCAGGTGTTCCTAAGGAGGCGTGTTTTCAGTTACAATTTTAATTGACTCCTCAGCCCCGTGTACACAGCAAGCCACAACCTTGCCGCTCGAACCCACTGTCCCTTTGGGAGCCTCCCCACCACCTCTCCTGGTTCCTGCGCAGCCCTCGGCTGCTCATCCAGCCAGCCTTGGGTGCCTCTGAAACCCCGCCCACCCCCGAAACGGGGTTTTCCGGGACGCTGCCCTGAGTTCCGGCTTCTCGCTGGGGACACCCTGCAGGAGGGAGTTCACCGACTTGCAGGCCTCTGGTGTCTCCGTGCCAGTGATTCCCAAACCGCTCCCCCGGCCCTACCCTCGGGTCTGAGCTTTGGCTTCGGGGAGTCAGCCTGCTGGTGTCCACCTCCCACCAATAGTCCAGCCTTTCTGAGCTGCGGCTCTCCCTCCTCTGGGCTGCTGCACAGCCACCGGCCCCTCTTCCAGGACACGCCTCAGCCCTCCTTTTCCCTGACTCAGCTCCGCTCCTGCTTCAGACCTTAAGCCTATACCACTTCCTCCAGGACGCAGGGGAGCCCCGGCTGCCCCCACACACCTCCCCCATGGGAGCACCCATTCCATTGTCTTGCAACAGGGCCCGGCTGTTTTATCTGCATTCCTCCACTAGCCCGGAAATGTACTATTTCATCCCCACTCAGTAGTGAAGTGTTTAATAGGCATTCAATAAATGTTGGTGAAGTGAATGAAGAATGAATGAATGGACGAATTAGAATGATGGCATTGCCCTGGCCAGGTGGCTCCGCTGGTTGGAGCATTGTCCTGTGCACCAAAAGGTTCAATTCCCCATGAGGGCGCATACCTAGGTTGCAGATTTGGTCCCCACTCGGGGCATGTGCGAGAGGCAACCATTTGATGTTCGATGTTTCTCTCGTATCGATGCTTCTCTCCATCTCTCGCTCTCTCAAATCAATAAGCATGTCCTAAGGTGAAGATTTTTTTTTTTTTAAGTTACTTAATCTGGTCTCAAGACAGACCCTACAATTAGTGGGTTTGTAACAAAGACTGACTGCGCTGTGACTCCTCCCTCAGCTCTAACAATAACCCAGGTTGGCACGGAGCGTGCCTTCCAAAATAGTCTGCCTCTCTGTGAATTGTATTTAGAATATAACTTATGACTATCTCTGCAAATCGCTTTGCTTAAATGTTGTATGAAGTTGGGGGTCATAAACACATATTTTTCCACATATTCATTGGCCAAAAAAACATTGTATTAAGAGATATGCATATTCTATAAAGTTGGGTTTTAATAATTCAAGAGCCGTTCTATTGAGAACATCGCCCCTGGGGAGACATGGTGAAGGATATAGCTCTCATTTATTTGTTCATTTTATTTATTATCTCTCAATTCCAATGAGCTCGCAGCTCCAAAGAGAGATCTATCTGGGCTGTGATCGGCAAATCCAGTTTCCCAGTGAGCCCTCTTCATTCACTGGCAAGGATAGCCGCCCCTAAAAATGGAAACATCGCCCTGTCTTCGGATTCCCAGGTCAGCCACCTTGGTCTCCTAGATGCCCACCCCTGGCTCCAACCTACGCTCACCCTTCCCCGAGGACGGTATCCTACTGTGTTCTCTGGCTGCTGCCACCACTATTGACAACACTGGTCGCCAGCTGAGCACAGGTGTGGGCTGGCCAGATGCACTGAACGCTGTGGGTATAGCCAGCTGCTGCCTGGCATTCTTCGGTCCCAAGAGGACCCTTCTCTCTCTGCAAGTCCTGGCCTGCGGTGTCTCCGGATCCACCCATCCTCCACTGCGTGTGCGTGCGTGCATGCGTGCGTGCGTGTGTGTGTGTGTGTGTGTGTACGCGCATTAAACCCACGCCCCAGCCAAATCCGGCCTCTTCCAGGCCAGTGCAACCCGTGGAGAATGTGGTAACATGGTTCATCGGCTCCCTTCTGACCACGCCTGTTCCTGGCTACAGTTTGCCCAAATGTGCAAAGCCTTTCCACTCACTGCCCAGATGTTTCCAGATATTGTTGTCTTTGTGGACAGAAAACATCTGGGCGTCGGATTGGCGCTGCCTTCGCTTTTTGCCCAAATGCTCGCTGTCATGTAAAACTCTGAGGAATCTGTTTTCCCCCCTCCAGCACTGTTGTTTCTTTTCATCGCCCACTGCCATTCAAGAAGGTGCATTCCAGCTGCGATAGTCAGTTCAGATGAAGGGAGGCTGAGTCATCTCGCCGGAGCTTTGCAGGGATCGTCCGCGAGGACTGGCGGTGAAGCACAGCCCTCTGCCAGTCACGGAACGTCCTGGCCTCCCGCTCCGCCCTGGCCAGGCCGGTGGCTCCTTGGGTCCTGGGCAAGTTGCCTGTCCCCTCACACTGTAGGTGCCTCTCTTGGAAGATCCCAGTGACTAGGGCCTCTCACTGCTACTCCGAGAGAAGTGTATAAATAGAAGCCAGAGCTATTTCATTTCGTAAACAAAAACTATCAATACTAAACACTGTTAGGACCCTATTTTATTATTCACCTACCTACTAATTTTTGCCTGCACATTTGTCATTTGCAAGTTCTTTCATAATAGGGCTCCTTGTTACAAATACATTCAATTCAAATTTGCCATCTCGACATAAATCTCAAAGCTGATTTTATTTACCAATATCTAACTTTTGTATCCATTTATCAATCAATACATCAATCCCTGGTTCCATAAATGACTACTTTGCGTTTACTATGGGGGCATTTCAAAGTCATGGAGCAGAGGCTCTGTGTCCCTCCATCTTTCAGGGACAAGAGACACGAGGGCTCTGCCATCTTTAATATTTGATGTGCCTGGCAGAGTTGTCCTGCTCCTTCACACAGTTTGCAGACAGCACAAGACCGCAAACAAACAGGGAATGTGGCAGGTTCCTACAGGCCACAAGATGTAGGAGCGAGGACAATCAATTACGCCCACCCTCCCGGCCAGGGAGGCTGGGAAATGTAGTCTAGCTGTTAGATGAACAGATAGCCAAGGTCTGCCCGGGGGTAGGTCTTTCCTTGCCAGAAAGAGAGTAGAGAAAGGCATTCTAGGCAGGGAGAAAAAAAAAATGGCATAAGTAGGGCAGAGATTTTCAAAGTGTATTCAGGGACTATAATTAATTTCCATTATCACTAACATAAAAAGTCATGTAAGAGCACATTGGATAAAAAAGTTACAAAGGGAGGCTGAATCCAGGCTGATCAAAGGTTTAAATACCTAATGACAATATAAAGTTTATCTTAGCCATCAGATACCTAATGAAAGTTCAAAAATGACTTTTCACTGAAAAAGGTCTTTCAAGCAGGAAGAGCCGAAGATACTCATCAATGGATAAAGGAGATATTCAATACATGAAACAGATATGCCAAATCTTGCTAATCACTGAAATTGGATAAGGAGTGTCTAGAGCCAGAGGTGTCCAACCCCGGCTGTGTGTGGCCCAGGGTGGCTGTGAATATAGCCCAACACAAAATTGTAAATTTACTTAAAACATGATGAGTTTGGTTTTTTTGTGTGTGTGTTTTTTTTTTTTTTTTTTTGTTTTTTTGTGATTACACATTACAATGTATTTAACATGTGGCCCAAGATAACTCTTCTTCCAGTGTGGCCCAGAGACGCCACAAGGTTGGACATCCCTGGTCTATACGTTAGTGTATTTTTGAAAATCTTAATGATAGAAATGTTTTCAAAAGATAGTAAGGAGCCTTAAAAAATCTCTCACTATACATACTAAAAATAAAGCCAATAAGAAAGAAAAAAGCTTTTATCTATTCATGCCTTAGTTTGTTCTGTGAAAGCAACGAATTGACTGAGACCACTTGGAAAGCTGTAGGACAGTGAAAATTTCAGTCAAAGGTGTTATTTTCTGGGAATCTCTAGTGTCACTACAGGAAAAGTTAGCCCCTTTGCTTAAAACCACAGGGAGTTGATTGGCCGCACCCTCTGAAGGTGCCAGAACTAACTTTGAAGCCATGTCAGGCTTCCCTCCACATTGTAAATCTATTTGATACAGAAATAAATCCCCTGATCAAGTCAAAAGGCACCCTGATCTGCTGCCCACCGCTTCTCCCCGCCCGCGCTGCCCGGTCCTACTGGAATCCCACCACCATGTCGGTCTGTAAAGCTCTCCTGTCCCAAGGCCAGCGATGGAGCCCCCTCACGTCTTTCTGTGAAGAAGCACTGAGAGATCTCATCTCAGGGATTCCCGTGTCGGCTGGTGCACGGCCTCCCCCCACACATTTAGGACCCTCGAGATTTGCCACGTATTTTTCACAACTGCCCTTTCCTACGGGGTTAAAATTTTTCTGGCCTCATACCTTCCAAGTCCTGGAGAGACACCCATGTTATGCTTTGCAACCTAGGAAAAATATCTTGTTTGATTATGGAGACGGATACTATCACACCCCTCCCCGCCCCCGCCCCAAAATAGCGATCTGACAAATCGGAGTACCAGCAGCGTTTAGCAGCTGTTGACCTGGGGCAAATCACACAGCTTCTCTGGGGCTGTGAGTGAGAGCAGTATCCGTTACAAAGACCATTATATGAACGAAAGAAGACAACGCATATTAGCTGCCTAACAGAACATGGTGTCAATCAATGAACGTAAGCTCCTCCCACACACTCCCCTTTGCTGCAGAGACTGAGTCCCCATCCCGACCTCCACTCGAGTAGGTGGGGCTCTGCTGCTGCAGCAGGTGCAGCATCCCTGTGTGCCTAGCCTCCGCGCGCCCCGTTCCATGACAGACCCAGCGATGAGGACTGGCCCCCGCGAACTGCACCTCTGCAGGCATGCCTCAAAGGCATCGTGGGTCCATTTCAAGGCCCCCGAAATAACACAAGGATCATGAGAAAGCATGTTGTAATCTCTTTGCCTTCGATTTGTAAAAGAACATCATATTTGTGAAGTGCAAGAAAGCCACGTGCAAAGATGCCAGGGAAGCCTGTACCCGCGGGCCTGTCTCTGTGGGGATGCACTTGTTGCTTCCGAGGGCTGCTAAGCACGGAGAACAGAGAGGAGCTGCTGAGCTGCCAAGGGCCCCGGTGGAGGGGCAGCAGCGGAAGTTTTGCTTGTTTGACCTGCCCTTGCTGCCTCCAATCTTTACTTTTCCAAAGGTGGTAGAATCCTTCGGGGTGGGCAATTTTTACAGTTCTCCTCCCCATTTGGAGGGTGTTGGCAAAGCTGTTTTCCTGTGTTTTCTTCTAGGTGTTTTGTAGTTTCAGGCTTTACATTTAGATGTGTGATCTACTTTAAGTTAGTTTGGTATCATGCTAACTATAGGTTTTCAGAGGTGACTTTTATCTGGTGGAGAAAATTCCATTCTACCCCAAGTGTACTGAGAGGTGTTTTTCAAGAATAGATTTTGGGTTGTATTCAGTGCTTTTTCTTACACCTATTAAGATGATGTTATGGGTTTCTGTTCTTAGTTTGTTAATATGATAAATTACATTGACTGATTTTTGAATGTCAAACTGTGGTTCTTGGGATAAATCCCACCTGGTCAAGATGTATTGGCATTTTTTTTACGTTGTCAGATTGGTTTAACATTTTTACATCTATAGCTGTGAGGGACATTGGTCAGTAGCCTTCTTTTCTCGTAACGTCTTTTCCGGTTTTGTGTCTGATTTACTACTCGTCCCATTGAATGAGTTGGTAAGCAGTTCTTTCACGTCAATATTCTGAAAGTGTTTGTATTGATTTGGCATTTTTGCTTTTTTAAATGTTTGAAAGGATTCTTCAACAAAACCATTGAAATCTGAACTTCTGTTTATAGGAAGATGTTTAAACTATAAAGTCAATATTTTTAATAGATACATTGGCTATTCAGGTTGTTCATTTCTTTTGAGTTTTGGTAGCTTTTCCCACCCAAGGAGCTTTGGCATGTCAATTGTTGTTCACAGTATTCCTTTATTACCCTTTTAATATCCATAGAATCTCTACTGAGGTCACATTTCTCATTCTTGAGATTGGTAATTTGGTTCTTTTCTTTTTTCCTGATCAGTCTGACAATCGGTTTGTCAATTTTACTGATTTTCTCAAAGAACCAGCCTCTGGTTTCATTGTTTTTCTCTATCATTTTTTTCTACTTTATTGATTTCTAGTCTGATCTTTGCTATTTTCTTTCTTTTGCTTATGTTGTGTTTAATTTGCTGTCATGCATTTTAATTTTATGTATGTAATAAACTTCACACCACATTGTAATTATTTTTGTCTAAACATAAAGTTATCTTTTAAAGAATTTTGAGTAAAGAAAACAATCTTACATACTTGGTGATTTGCTGGCGTTTTCATTTCTCTATGTAGAGCCAGATTCTATCTGACATTGTTTTTATCTACCTGAAGAACTTCTTGAAATTTCTGTTAGGTTGGTATGCTGCTAATGAGTTGTTTCAACTCTTGAATGCCTGAAAAGTTCTTTATTTTGCCTTCACTTTGAAAGGATGATTTTGTGGAGAATAGAATGCTAAGTGGATAGATTTTTTTTTTTTTTTTTTTTTACTTTCAGTAAAGATATTGTTTCCCTGGCCCCTCCCCTGAATATTGTCCAAGAATAAATCTGCTACCATTTTTAACTTTTTCCTGTAGGTAATGTGTCCTTTTTCTCTGGCTACTTTTAAGATTTATTCTTATTGATTTTGAACAATTTGACTATAATATGATTTGATGTAGTTTTTTTCATGTGTCCTGTTCTTGGGATTTATAGAACTTTTTCAATCTCTGAGTTCATAGTTTTCATCATTTTAGAAAACTTTAAGCAATTATTTCTTCAAATATTTTTCTTTTCCCTTCTACTTTAGAGGATTCTGAATACAGTCCAAATGGGCTACTTGCAATTGTTTCACAGTTTACGGGTGCTATTTTTATTTTTCCAGGCTATTTCATCTGTATGTTTCATTTTGGATAGTTTCTGTTTCTATGCCTTCAGGTTTCAAATCTTTGCTTTGCCTTTGCAATATGTGACCCACCATAAACCCTACGCAGTGCATTTTTCACTTCAGACACTGCCGTTTTCATCTTTAGAATTTCTATTTGGACATACATAAAATAACCTTTTTGACTCTATAGAATACAATTTAAAATAACTGCTTTAGTGCCCCTGTCTGCCAGTTTTATCATCCTTGTCAGTTCTGGATTAAATGAGTCAGTTTCAATTGATTGGCTTTTATCTGCACTTTATTTGTATTTTACTGCTTCTTCGCATGCTTGGGTATTTTTTATTGAGTACCAGACACTGTGAATTTAACTGTGTTACTAGATATATATGTATTACTTTAAGTATTCGTATAGTTTGTTCTGGTACTCAGTTATGGTACTTGGGAAAAGTTTGGTGTTTTGAGGCCTTGCTTTTAAGGTTTGTTAGACAGAGCTGGAGCACTGTTCACTCCACAGCTAACTATTTCCCCACGAAAGATGATTTTTCTGATGCTCTACCTGATCTGTGATGAGCTTTTCCATCCTGGCCTGTATGAACAGGCGCTGTCCTGGGCCTGGGTGAACGCTGAGCATTGTTCCCTCTCATCTTTTTGGATCTTTTTTTTTCCCCTAAGCCCAGATAGTTTCCTCGTTTGCACACACTGATCATCATTCACCTGAATACTCAAGGGGAGCCCTCTGCACACGTTTGGCGTTCCCCTTCTGTGCAGCAGTGTCCTCTCTTGTGCTCCGCCCTCTAAGCCCTGGAGACCCCTCAGCTCCCCGTTCTCCACTCCAGCTAGAAAATGCTCTTAAGGCAGTAAGTTCTGGAAATCCCAGGCAGGGCCTCCTGTCTACTTATCTACAGGATGGGCTCATGCGTTTTTAAGAGAAGGGGCCCCTCTAACGTTCTGTGTGTGATATGATATCCAGCAAAGAGTAGGTTCTGAACTAACACTTGCTGAACTAAAGGGAAAGTGTATGCATCCTCACACTGGGGTGAATCAAGACCCCAAGGGATGGATGACTTCCTGAACTCACATTCAAAATCTCTTTCACATTCCTGAATTCTACTTACTTACCAGGAAAAATTCCAGATGGTACTCGCATTAAGATACATTTCATTCTGTTGTGTTTAAAATTAAAAGTTAAATAAGTATTTTTTTTCCTCTCTCTTCTCTTTGACAGTTAGAAACAGATGTTTTAACATCCTGAGGAAGCCCTCATATGATAAGCCCTTAAAATGTGAGCATTAGAGTATCACTGAGGACAGATAAACACAAAAACAAAATGTTTCGGCTCCCAGAAGGCCACATCTGAGGGGACTGAAGTAACCAGAGGGGCAGGAAGTAGCATTACAATCACTCACGGTCATTTCCCAGGAGGCTGAGACGACGTCCAATGATCAGTAATAACTAATCGTTAACATTGCTGCCCATCGAAAAGATTAGAGAATAGATAGAAAGATGATAGATAGATAAATAGATAGATAGATAGATAGATAGATAGATAGATAGATAATATAATCCCAAGGGAACAGAGGAGCTCTCTGGCTCATGACACGTGCTCGCACTGTGCACCCGCCTGACCTCTCCATGGCCTTCGCAGCCACGTGGCCGGGCCTCCAGGAGGGAGCCTCTCCCGCTCTCTCTCGACCACCTGGTGGTGCTCTCCCCTGTGCGGTCATACGCTGTCTCACCTGGGAGCACGCGACCATGTGGCCCCAGCAGCCACGTGGCCCACGGCCTCGCAGGCTCCACACGCAGGGTCTGGGGGGAGCCCGAAATGGACAGCATTTGGGGACACGCTAAGCTTCCTGGACGGGGACTAAGACCACTTAGCCGCCGCCTGTGAGCGCCAAAGGACCGTCCTTTAGAATGGAGCAGGAACGCCGGACGCTGGCTTTTGTCTGGGCCTGGCTGAGGACACAGCTGGGCTTTCTCCACGGCAGAAAGACGAGCTGGGCTCGGAGGCGGCCGCCTGCGGTTCCCCCAGGTCACGCAGCCCCTGAGTAACACCTCATTCCTGTCGCACCAGCATCCGCCTCACAGGTTTGGCCTCTGTGGCGACAGGGAGCCGAGCCTCCGTTTTTGTCCAGCCCCACTGCCTGTGATGGGGAGCTGTGGTGGAGGGGGCATCCGGGGAGGCGCGGAGATCACCGTGTCCAGACGGGGCAGAGCCACGTACCTGCCCTGGCACATCAACAGAGGTAAGTGAGAAGGACCGCGTCCTGCTGGACCACCAAACACTCTCGGGGGCACAGGTGGGCAGCACTTGGAGGATGTGGGATCCACCAGTGCAGGCTGCTCCAGGGAGGTGACATTCAGTTGCTCTTGGAGACTGAGACATAAAAAGTCACTGGTAGAAACTGAGGGCCAAATGTGATTCATTTTGGCTTCTTCAATTCAGCCCTCAACTTCTGTTTTAATTATACCTTGATTAAATGGTCTCGAAATGAATAACTAAACTCTTTTTTAGTATTACTCATCTGCATACTTTCAATCATATCATTGATCTTACTAATCAGCAGGCTCAACCCTGTGCCTGATGATGTTTTCTTACAGACACTGTGGTAACTCTGCAGCCACCAGAGAGGCCCCGAAACCTGGAAAGAAATCCCACTGTGCTGTTCTTCTATAAGAAGGTGGGCATTACCCATTAAAAAACAAAACAAAACAAGGGATAGGTGGCACGTGCAGAGGAGATTTTTTTTAGTGAAACGTCCCGATTCAGTATACTAGGTGCAGTGCTCATTCTAAATTTGCATCAGCTCCAATTGCCTTTGATGTGCAGTGGACCAATCATTTGATTTGGTTTACAAATTCTATACTATTTACTATTAAATACAGATAGTCTTTGATTTGGTGTATTTTGTTTCTCTCAACAAGTTACTATATCCTACATTGATTTTAACTTTAAAATTTTTATTTTAACGTTTTTCATTTTTCATTTTGCCCTGACAGTCCGGCATTCGACCCGATAGATTGAAGGCCTAAGGTAACATGAACATGCAAGAGCCCCCGTAACAGATAGTCGCTTTACTTCGGGTTTCCAAAGGGTCATCCAAGGACCCCCGAGCCCAGCCACTGCAGTCCACACACTCAGGCCGCCGCTGGCTGTCCTGGTCAAGCCTTGTGACCAGGCCTTGTGAGACCGAGTTGTAGGCAGAAACACAGCACAGGCTGGAGAGAGAGGGACAAAGGTCTCCAATGACGTCACAGTGTTGTCAGAGTGCAGACCAGAGCTCCCAGAACGATCCTTTTTGCACAAGTTCATAACAGGCTTCTGCAAGCATTTCCAGCACAGAGCCTCAGGCTTGTGGAGCTTGGCCTCAGAGCTGGGCAGTGAGCTGGCCGGCCAGCCCTGGGCCTGTGCTGCCCCCTCCTCAGAGCCTCATTCCCTTCGTGATCCTTTCAGATCCGCTGGAAGAGCCATCTTCCCTCAGGCAGGGCGAGTCTGAGAGGTCCCTGGCTCCAGCTGTTTAGGCTCCAGCAGCAAGTGTCACAAAACACCATCACCTCCCCTCCCCCGCCCCCAGCCTCTCCAGCTGCTCAGAACAATACAAATGCAACTGCTGGACAGGAGCTCACGCCAGAGGCGTAATGCAGTCTAATGGAGAAGCTGCATTATGTCAGCAAATGTATCACAATCCGAAAACAACATTTGCTGTTATCATAGGCTTGGAACTTCCGTGTGAACTTTGGCCTCGTTCCCCAAACTCCAGTTAACCGGATATCCTGGAGGTCACCTGCTGCAACGCTTTCCACAAAGCCATAAAAGTTACAGCTGTTTAGCTACACAGGACCGTAAAGATCATCTACGCCATCATCCTTGTGATCATCAATCACAGATAAGGAACGACCATAACAGACGTTTTCTGACCACGTGCTCCGTCCCAGAACCACGTCAAGCATTTCCACTGTTCAATACCTCCTTGAATGTCCCAATGGCCCCTGAGGGCTGGTACTTTTCCTGCCCACGTTGGACAGATGAGGCTTTAAGCAGCATGTACAATGTCACACACGGAGGAGGTAACAGCACCTGGCTCTTCACCTGGGTCCGTTTAGCTCTGAACCACCGCAGTCAACCGGCTACTTCACCAGCCGACAAAGCAATACAAATTCCCAGGCTCCAAAATCCTGGAGACGCCCTCCCTCGACTGAAGCTTGCCATTCTCATATGTGGCGAGCCACGTGCAACGGCAGAAAAGGTTGCACCCACCTGCGTTAGCAGCCCAACGCAACTGTTATTTCTTGATGCTTGTGTTAAATTATAACACACTAGAGCTGCTCAATTAGGGCTTTCGAGGCCATTCCACCCAACTTTCACTTTGGAAATGATGAGGCGAGATGGTTTTCTGAGGGGCCCATAGGAGGCAGAACAAGAAATGATGTTTTCAGAATTGAAAACAGTACCTAGCTTATTTACTCCATTCTCTATTTTTTTTTCCTAAATATACACTTGCACGGATGAACCTGGTGTTAGAAGCTTATGAGAAAGACCGTCATCCTGTCCAGAAAAAAACTCCCTCTCCAGTTGAGATTATTAACATTTTGGAGGCTTTGACTTTTTTGGTCACAATTTATGGAACATGTTGCTCAAGGGTACGATGTGACTTTATTTAGAAATGGTGAGTTCCCCCTTCAAGGATTTCTAGCAATTTTATAATAATGCTGTACAGTAGTCCCCTTAATCCATGGTTTCATTTTCCACAGTTTCAACTACCCACATTCTAGCACAATCCAAAACTAGCAGGGGAAAAAAAAAAATCCAGAAACGAACAATTCATGAGAACAAGCCAAGTCCTCCGTCGGTGACACGGCCGGGCCAAGGCGGCAGAACAAAGGCCCAGCGGCCAGAGCTGGGCCACCGGGAGCCGGGTCTTGGAGCAAGTCCAGAGCACAGTGACTAGATCCAGGTCACCGGGCCGGGGCTGGACCAACAGCAAGGCTTCCAGGAGGGTAGTCTGCAGGCCACTAGCTCAGAACATCCTAAATCCTTCTTGTCCGTAACCACAGCGGGTCCTAGAGATCCTCCCAAGGCTCTGTGGGCAGGACAAGGGTAGGGATGAGTAACTTGGGATGTGAGAAGACTCAGGAGCACACAGGGGTGAGTGGCCTGAGACGGCAGGAGGGCAATGGATGGTTCCTGGGGGCCAAGGCCTAGGACCCCTAACCTGATCCTGTCACGTTAGAAGCCCACTCAGAACCAGAGAACCACAAGCCTGTCAGGAAACTCCAGGAAAACCAGGAAATGGCTAAGAAACTGGGAAAGTTGAGGCTAGAAAAGAGAAAATTCAGCTCAAGGGGAGTAGTAGGTGAACTCAAAGATTTAAAGGCCGCGGAGAAGGAAGCCTAGATGCAGCCTGGTTGCCTAGACCAACAGGGCGAGCCCAGCCAGCAGAATTGCCGGGGAGCAGGCGTTCATCTGTGCTCACCTCTCTAGCCTCTTATTTGACTGTTTCTTCCCCGAGAGTCTAACTCTTAGCCGTGTGAGAGTGTCATTTCCAAATATGCTCCGTCTGTTCAGTACCCCTTGAGCTTCTCTCCACAGTTCCCTCTTTTCGGAATGCTTTTTCCTACTTGAAAACTCCTACCTTCCACGTTCAGACTTGCCTCCCCTGATGAAGTCTTCCCCAGATTCTCATCCATGACCCCGCTCCCCACCCCCCACCCCCACAACCCCAGAGCAGGGAGTTAATTGCTACTTTTACTGCATTTCCTATTAACACCTCAGATTTGTGCCATTTGTGCTCCTAACACATGGGATGTTTTACGGTCTCCTCCTTGGAATGAAGCCCTTGAGGACAGGTGTTGTTACCTCTGCCATCTAATAAATATTCAATACCCATTTCATTACATTTCACTTCATTTCACACATAGGAACTGAACCTGCCTGGGACTAGGCGTGAGCATTTGGGGCGAGCAAGAACCAGGAGGTCCTGGCCCTTACACATCTCACAGCAGGACAGAGGTTCACTAAGGGCATGTGCAAACACAGGCGTGCACCATGTCTGTCAACAAGGGCAGCACTGTGAGCTGCGGCACACGCAAAAGGGGTCTCATCTACACCAGGGACCATGGAAGGCCTCTCTGGAGAAGTCTAGAAGAAATCCTCCAAGGAAAGAGCACAGAGCGTCGACAAAGAATACCTTTCACTATTTCTGCAAGATCTCTGGTTAAGGACAAGGGAGGATAGAGGACTGTGGAAGCTGGCCAGCGGCCCACCACTGGTCAATGTTGATCATTCAAAATATTTAGCAACACATACAACAAAAGCATCCCCCAGCCAGGACGGAGGTGCCCACGGGCAGCCAGGCCCCGCCCCGCGGCCTGCAGGTGGGCTCAGTGCCGGTCCGGGGCGCGCAAGGCCGACCGCTGTGAGTGCCTCCCCGCCCCCCCAGCCGAGAAGGCACGGATGCCCTACGTGTATATGCAGCTCTTGGTTCTTTTTTTTAATTGTATTTTTTTCCATGATCATTTATCCCCCTTAAACTCTCTTCCACCTCCACCCTCCCCACTCTCCCCGCAGCTCCGATTTCTGTGCATGATGAGACCAGACCCCCAGGCAGGGCTGCACCTCCAAAATGCACCTGCTTCCTCCTGGGACAGGCACCTCTTGAGTCAGCTAAGCTCTCTGGCTGCTGTGCTCACATCCACCTTCCCACGTAATGCTCCTTTAATACCCAGGATACATTCCCAACCGCCCCTCGTCTGCCTTCACTGCTCGGGGCTTTCTTTGCCTGCCTCCTCGCTGACTAAGGAATTCTAAGCATGTGGCAGTTCAGTCTATACCCTGAGAGAGATGCCAGAGGAAAATCTCAGCTGAGATGTCTGCAAAAAAAAAAAAAAAAAAAAAGGAAAGGGAGAAGAAATCTGAGCCACTGACATCACTCCAGCTCCTTTCTCTGTGGACTGCACAAGAGTCTGCAACAGCAAGAAGCCTACCTCAGACACATAAAAACTAAATCAGAGACTGAAACAAGGAGAAAACCATCCGCAAGTTTTCAGCAACTTTATAGAGGTAAAGGATATGTTTTTGGTTCATAGTGACGCTCCCTTGTGAGGGGCAGAGGCCTGCGCTTTTACCCAGGAGGGAAGGAATGCCTTGCATAACTTCGCCTTTGTTCCCCTTCCATCTGTTCATTTGAGGAATGTTTACCGAGTGCCCACTCCGCTTGGTGTCCTCCTTCACCTCAGAGAGTAAAATCAGTCTCTAAAGTTTGAAGGATCCTGAATCAACATGTATTAAGGGGAAATGATGAGTTATTTCTAGCACTCGTTATACACTTTGAGAATTCAACTATTTATTACTTCCTATTTCCAATGGTAATTCTCAGTATTTTGTTGCTAGAGGGGCTTTTACTCAGCTCTTCCAGGATGTATGTGGCCAATATAAGATTAAATATGAGGGGGGAACCCCCCAAAAGTGGAATTTATTTATAAAAAAGTGTATTTATTCTGACATGTTTAAACTTCAGTCACCTTCAAAGTATTCTCCATTTGATACAATACACCTATAGAGACCTTTTTTCCACTGCTCAGAACAGTTATTGAACTCGTCAATTTTGATGCCTTTTAGTGCTTCTGCTGGTTTTTTGTTTTGTTTTTTACATCTTCCACATTGGCGAAATGTTTGCCTTTGAAGACTTTTTTCACCAGAGGAAACAAAGAAAAGTCACTCGGGGCAAGATGGGGTGAATAGGGAGGGTATGGCACGGGGGTCATGCTGTTTTTGGTCAAAAACACTCAGCACCCTGTGGGCAGGTGCACTTGTAAATCACCCACCATGAAATGGGCAAACACCTTGAAAGAGTCTTCAAAAAAATTTGCTGACGCCGAAGGCAGCCTCTCACAACAATACCAGCTGGTACGCTGATACAGACGGGTTCCTAGAACCCTCACCTAGTAGGGGAAGCGTGTACTACAAGGGGCCCACCCTCCAGACGATAACTCCAAGTTTTGGGGGGTTCCTCTCATAGCGTCCTTCCTAGACCTCCCTCCGGAGACTGACCCCCTGGTGCTTGGGAGCTAATGCACGTGCAGAACTGAGGACCGGTCGCAGCCCTCCGAGGACCAGCGACCAGGTCCCACCCTTTCCGCCTTCTCCAAGGCCCTCCTGATTTTCACAGGACCCAGAGAAGATTCTGGCTGCTTTGAGGAGCAGGCTATTTTGGGGGGTGTGCTTGGAGTCAGCTCTATGCGATGTCTTCTGAACACTCACCTTGATGTCTCTCCAGCACTTTGCTTTGGCTCTCTGGTCCCAGGCCAGGCCCTTGAACTCTGTGAGCCTCCCTTCAGAAGTGTGGGTAATAGCAGCCAGGCCAGAGGGCTCTTGGGAGGATCAAATGAGTTTGCCCTGCGTGCACCTGACCCTCCTCCTCACTCCACACCATCCCCCAAAGACTGGACAGTGATGGCACATGGGGAAAGGCGCGGGTCACAAACGCACCATCTGCCCAGTTTCATTATCCAGGAAAACTCACGCCAAACACTATCCATCACTGCCCCGGCCAAACCGAGAATCGTGAGCCCTCAGTCCCTGCCGAAAACAAGGTCACCAAAATGTAGCTCATGAATCCCTCCAACTGCTGGCTGGCCCAGTGTCGCGTGTGGAGAGCCACAATATACACAGCAGCGGGGAGCAGAATTCTACGTCTCTGCAACCCTGAACACCACTGAGAGCCTCAAGCCTGGCCCATGGCCTCCTCCAGAGAGAGCCCCGCCCCCAGGGCCCCCCGGGGAGCGCCGGGTTTGCTGTTGAATCACACCTAGAATCTGAGCCCTGCCAGAGGTCGAGCGATAATATAATCAACAGCTCCCCACCTATCAGAAACAAGAATATTCGAGAGACACAGCTCACACCAGTTTCTTCCTACAACACACTTCTTTTTTCGCCTTCCTGCTTCCTATCTGGGCACCTCTCAGGGCCCCCAGCTGCTGCAGTCAGTCAGAGAGCCAGCGTTTCCTTTCTGGGGATGTGTTTTTCCTGAAGCAGCATTTCAGCCCACCCCCCCCCCCCCTCCTTAGCACCTGATGCATTAGCGCTTTTTGTCACCTAGCAATGTTTGCCATCTAAAGGGCTGAGTAACACAGCTACCAGCCCTCAGGTTATGTTTGCTTGCTGCTTTCAGTCAACTGCCTCACTGCAGCCTGCCCGTTAACCACACAAAACAGCCCCAATGGGAGAGCCCAAGCGCAATTCGAGTTCAGAAATACTTAGTCCCTGAACGCCATCTATTTCTCCTCGCTCATTTTTACCCCTCCCCCCACCCCGGGCCCTTTCTCACTGCAGACTCAACTTTCCAAAGAATTTCAGTTCTGGGACACGTGGCACGTGTTCAGCAAATCTTTGATAATCTGATGTAAATCACTGGACACCATCGAAGGCCTTTGCCGAGAGCAGAGACTCTCTTTGCGGAATTCTAGACTCTGCAGAGAACTTGGAAACCACACAGAGCCTGCCCTTCCTTCTGTAGACAAGGAGAGTGAGGTGCAGGAAAGTGAGGCGATTCGCCCCCATTCCCACATGAGTGTTTCCTGTTATTACTAGGACCTTCTGCTTTCAGCCTGCAGGGATCAAAAAATGTGACCGATGCTCTCCCAGGGCCACGTGTTCTGGAGTTTCTATCGGGACACAATGTTGTCTTACGACCACCTTTCCCCCAGGAGCATGGTGGTGGAGATAAACTTTTCACTTTGAAGACGGAAAAGGTTAAAAGCTGGCAATATAAAACTGGAATTTCTCTGTTTGCCCAAGACAGTTCTTTAAAGATTTCACAAACCTGGCTATGTGCCAGAAATATTGCCCCCGTGGTTTTCAGAATATAATTTCTCAACAAGGACACTAATTCGAAAAGATACGTGCACCTTTTCGTTCATTGTAGCATTACTTACAACCGCCACGCGATGGAAGCACGCGAGGTGTCCATCGGCAGGCAAATGGGTATAGAAGACGGGACACGGACACACACACACACACACACACACACACACACTATAATTTCTCAACCAAATCCACCTTGGGCTTGGCTGAAACTTGAGCATCTGTTTGCTGCTCCTTCCTGGTTTGTTGAGTTCCACTTGCTTGTTCTCTCAGTGACTCTGCTGCACACCAGGTTTGGAGATGGCCCCTCTAGTCCGTGTCCACTGCGTGATCCCACCCAGCCCTGGGCGGCACAGAGTCCACGCTTGGAGACACCTGAGGAGGAAGACGCTGCCGGTTTTCTCCTGGGACGGCAACTAACGTCGCCCATCAAAATGCAGGTCAAACATCGTACCCTGTTGTAATGTGAAGAAGAAGAATGTGGACTATGAAGCCACGTTCTATGATCCTTGCTGGATCATCAAAGGTAAGCTGTTCTAGTGCAGCGTCTGGCGCCCTGAGTGCCCCAGCCGGCCGTCTGCCCCGCCCCCGCCCCCGCACGTGAACAGCTGGTGAGGCCCAGCCGCCTGGACGGAAACCTCAGACGGTGGCAGCAGCAGCAGCAGACGTGCGAATCACGAGGCAAGTGTAATTCGAGACTTCCATATTTAAGTAGACAAACTCTTGTCAACATATCGTTCCAGCACTTTCTGGCTCCAATTCCCTCTTACTGCCTTCTTTCCAAGTAATTCCATGAGTTCTAGCAATGGCCACAGATGCTCATGCCCAGGCCTGGGGCCAGCGTGCCCTTAGTAATCCGTCAAGCCATAGTTGAGGCTTTTCAGCTGGTTTTGGTTCCTAAGCAACCTCCTGGTCACCCGGGATAATGACCGGACTCTATGTCCAAGGGAGGTGGCGTACTGTGGATCCCAGGTACAGGAACATCACCCGGAGGGGAACATGCACTCACCTGGGGAGGGGCGGGGGCGCCCAGGCTGTGCAGCTGCTCTGCGTCAATCATTTAGCCTTTGTATGTAAAGCCGGGGTGGGGACAGCTGCCCAGTTAGGACTCGCGATAACTCACACAAAGCAGCAGGCTGCTTTTATTTGGCATCGGCCTGAGGACATGAGAGCCAGGGCAGCAGGGAAGACTGTGTATGGGGACAAGGCAAGAGGGTCCAGTCGCCGCCTGAGTTAACAGAGAAGAGACAATCCTCCCGCCCTGCAGGCCCCCTGCCACCACAGGTCCCCCTGGACAACTGCAGAAAGAGCTGGACCTGTGCTTTCGCAGCCACGGTGGCCCTGCGAAGCTCAGGGTGTCATTTCTGCCAAGCCTTGAGCGGGCGGAGAGCTTCAAGGCCGGCCCGGTTCCGGGCTGCAGCAGGGCCCGGGGCAGTCCCAGGCTCGGCGCTGGTGGCTCTCCAAGGGCACGGCCTCACTGTGGCTTCAGCGTCTGTTCACAAGCTGGTCCCTGACTGGGGGCCAGTGCGGCTGACCTTCTCTCAGCTCCATGGTGCCCACTTAACACGGGGGTTCACTCCCCCAACCTGCCCGACAGGCACTTCAGGGGAAGGTGGAGGAGGAGCATTCAGACAAGTTGACACATTTGCTCTCAAATAACTCAGTCGGGAAATACGAAAAAGTCCAAAGGAGAGGTCCCGGTTCCTCAAGTGCTGGCGGGTTTAGGGGATTTAAGAATACACTGGAAACCAGAGCTGGGCTCCCAGTGCAGGATCTACAAACAGCTCTCTGCGCCCAGGGGCCAACGGCCATGACCTCGGGACCCTCTTCCAGAAGAAGGGGGATGCAGGTGGGTTCTCTCTGGAAACCTGGTGATTATAAAAGCCGACTAAGTCACTCAGAGCAATGGCCCTGGCCACCAGAAGGCATGTAGAAGGTGGACATGATCCTTGTAGCCTTAGGGACCGGGACAGGGCAGACAGGACACAGAGGGAGATACAGACTCACCAGTGAGAAGCCAGGCGGAGAGGAGAGTGCCCCCAGCGCCCGAATGAAGCGCCCAGTGAGGCCCCACTGCAGACCGCTTTGTGCTTTTGCAAAAAGCCCACCCTGTCAGGCATGCAGTCTCCCGGTCTGAAAAATCAGTGCTCAGTTGAGCTGCAAGGAGTCAGACTCCAGGACTGGACACGTGTGGCACGGTTAGGCTTAATCTGTGAAGGAGTGCGGGAGGGTGTGGGGGGGTCGCTGGGCAGGGTCCTCTCTGCAGGCTCTGCGGGCACAGCGTCCTCCCGGAATCCGAGCCTGCCCGGCAACGCGCTGTTCTCACCAGACCTTTAACCCCGGCCGCCAGGGGCTCGGTTTGCCCCCACGATGCATGCACGGTGACTGAATAAAGCACAGGAGCCGGCTTGGAGGCTGCAAGCCCGCCCCAGGCTGCGTCCGGCTCCGCTGACCGCTTTGTCTCCCCGAACCTCTCTCTGCGGTCTCTGCTGATGTAACCTCGGGGTTTATTTTGCTGAGATGTGACAAGAAGCCTTCTGGTCTCCCAGGGTCCCAGTGCAACATGTACCACTCTCAACAGAATCATGAAAAATGCAGATTCTTGGGCATCCTCCAGGCCAACTGAAGCAGAGCTGAAGGGGAAAAGCTAAGAAATCTGCATGTGAACCGTGCCTCAGGGGACACTTATGCAAACGTAAATTTCCAGATGGAAAGTTATGTTTAGGGGACAGAGTCTAAGCTCCTCGCCATGGTCCAAGGGCCTTTCCAAACTGCCTAATTAGGTCTCTTCCCAGCATTCCCCTGGCTGCAGCATCGCCAGCCGATACTCAGGTCCACCTACCGCAGACTAGGCCCTGGGCTGATGACACGCATCCATCTACCCCTCAGAGCTTCTCTGTGAGCAAGCACGAGCGTCACCGCCACCCGGCAGGTTGAGGAGGCCGGGGCCTGCGGAGCCTCAGTCACCGGTCACAGTCACACAGCGGGCACGATGCAGAGGTCAGAGCCGAACCCCTGTCTGAGATGGCAGGGCTCTCGCTTCCACGCCCACCGGTCGCTCTCATCCTTCCGGCCCCCCAGCAGACCTGGCTAGCCGCGCCTGTGCGCGCCTGCGCGCGCCCGCTCCGCTCTGCCCCTGGGCCACACGTGTCTCGTGACGCCCTTGTCCTTTGCAAAAACACGCAATTCGAATGCCTTGTTTGACTCCCAAACTTTAGCAGGTCCCACTAAGGAGTCTTAGCTGCTTCCTCCTTCACGCTCTGGCAGTCTTTTGTGCAGAGCTCTCCTTCGACACTTATTCTTCCGATAGTGTGATTAGCTGTGTTCCGGCCCCCTTTACGAAGCTTTAAAAATTCCTAAGTCACAAGATTTTTTTAAGGCAACAAAACTATTCTGTGTGATACTACAATGGCAGGTACCTGGCATTACACATTTGCCCAAACCCGTAGAATATACAACACCAAGAGTGAACCCTAATGTAAACTAGGGACTTTGGGCAATAATGGCATGTCCAACGAGGGCCATCGATTACAGCAAATGTCCCACTCTGGCGGAGGCTGTCACTAGTGGTGAGGGGGCTGTGCCTGGGTGAGGACAGGGGGTATATGGGAAATTTCCATCCTTCCCATTCCATTTCACTGTGAACCTAATGTACGTAGAAATAGAGCCCATGCAAATTCTAAACTTCCCTAAGGCTGTGTTATCCCTCCTCACCACCCGGCATAGCTCTGTGAGAGGCTAAGGGAAAGGCACGCTGAACAATAGCAGGAGTCACCGGACAGCTGCCCCCTGATAGGACTGAGGGAAAACGGCCTGAGGACGGCCAGAGTGACAAGAGGCAAGAAGGCAGCTGTGAGAGGGATCGAGTCCTGAAAATGTGGGAGGGAGCCTCGCGAGAAAGAGCCGGTGCCGTGGGGCCAGTCCCCGCGGGACGCTGAGGAGTGGCCGCCCACCCGGGGGCCGTGAGGGAGTGCGCGGAGGCCGGAAGGGGGAGCGGAGGAGCCGCAGGGAGAACGAAGGGCACCCAGACGGGGCCATGAGAGGGAGGCAAACTGGGGTGTCCAAGGGGCTTTGTCTGTTCCAGAAGGCGCGCGGGGCCATCAGACCCCACGAAGTCAACCTCTGAGGGCAGAAAGGCAGTTCGCAGGGGCCTCCAGGCACCATCCATCATCCAAACACAATGCAAAGGAAAGAGTCAGCAAGTGGGATTATGCTGGAGGAACCAGACAGCAATGTCACGGGAAATGATTCCAAGAGACGTTTTAATGACCCTTTAGAGGCCAGGGGTCAGTGTGTGACGTACTCTTTAGAAGCAGGGTTATTACTGACTTGTTGGGAAGGAAAATCTGAAAGAAGAAGAAGGGAAAGATGAGTACTACCAGCGGTGTGATAACGCCACGGAGTAGATAAAAGGGAGAAGACACATATCTTTAGGGAAAAAATGGCTGCAAAAGAAGCTTTGCACTCTTATATGTTGGCTATAGGAGAGGTTAAAAAGATTACTCCGTCATTAGTTAATGTGTGCCCACCATTGCTACTAGCCTTGGCGTTAGACACACATGGGTTGGCATCCGGCTCCTCTACTTACTAGCTCTGCGGACTTGGACGAGTTTCTCAGTCTCTCTGGGGCTCAGTTTTCTGTGTAGAAAGGGTGTAACAGGTCTTATCTCACCGGGCTGTTGTTCAGATGAAAGGAGACCAAGTACGGCAGAAAGAGTCTACAAACGACGGTGGCAGTGGTGTCATCACTGTTGCTACTGTACGTTTCACGATGTCCTTTTCACGTATCTGTATCCTATGCTCCTGACTAGATTTTATCTCCCAACCTGCAAATTTGCCTGGTTAGTCCCACTGAAGAAACTTCAGAATCTGTCCCCTTTTCTAAGCTGTCCCTGAACAGGGCAGTGTGCTAAGCCTAATTAAGATGCCCAGATAGGCCCTGACTGGTGTGGCTCCGTTGGTTGGGCGTGATCCCACAAAGTGAAAGGTCACCAGTTTGATTCCCAGTCAGGGTACATACCTGGGTTGCAGGTTCAATCCCCAGCTGGGACGTGCGCAAGAGACAACAGATCAATGTTTCTTCTCACATTGATGTTTCAGTCTTTCTCTTTCTCCCCCGCTTCCCCTCTCTCTAAAAATAAATAAATAAAATCTTTAAAAAAAGTTCTTTTCAGGAAAAAAAATAAAAATAAAATGCCTAGACAGGGTCCCTCTCCTACCTGTAGCTTTCAGTCTAGTGCCAGGAAGGAAGTGGCAGGTCTCTCTATGGCCCAAGGCAGAGTCACAGAAGTGCCCCGTGAGCTCCACAACCAGTGGGGTCAGAGGTCAAAGGTGGGCACTGTCACTCACTGCCCCCATCATGGAAAAGAGGGCCATTTACTAGACTTAGTCCTGACTCGGTTGCTGAGTGGATACCAGAGAGGCTGAGTCCCTGCCCATCCCTGATAAATTGAGTTTGAAAGACCACAGCAGGTGGCCAAGATTCCTACAGATAATTCTGCTCTGGGCCAACTGGTTCACAAGGAGGCACTTCCAGCCACAGAGGAAAAGACGGACTAAGACAAAAGCTGCGTAGGGTGGGAGACTCGAGCACAGTCTGTGGCCGGAAGAGCCAGAAGCTTGGAAGCGGACTCCGAAGGGAAGTCAGGATGGAGTGTGGGGGCTTTGGCTGGCTTTGGTTATAAGATCTGAAACTGGAAAGCAAGCGGTCCGCGAGAGTGAGAGAGAAGGGCTGAGAAAGGATGAAAGGCAGGGAAGCAAAGGGAAGGAGAGAAAGACCAAGGGATAGAGAAGAGCTGACAGACAGACCGGCCTACAGAGACAGAACAAACTGATGGGCTGACTTTCCCATCTTGGGCTGTGTGCTGTGGCGGCCACTTGGCTGCTGCGTTGGAGAGCGGGTCCCTGAGAAGGTGGGGCATGGGCCGTCCACACTGAAGAGGTGAGGCAGAACGTGGGAGAGGGGGCCATGGCAGTCAGATCTTTCCTCCCAACTTCTCAACATTTTTTTTTTTTTACATAATTATAAAAGCAACACATACTCTAGGCAGGGGAGTCCCACCTTCTGGTGTCTCTGGGCCACACTGGAAGAAGAGTTGTCTTGGGCCACACATTAAATACACGAACACTAACGAAAACTGATGAGCAAAAAAAAAAAGTTTTAAGTTAATTTACAATTTTGTGTTGGACCAAGTTCATAGCCATCCTGGGCCACATGTGGTCCATGGGCCGCGGGTTAGCCCCTGCTAGTCCATCACCTCTGTTTTCCTCACTCTGTGCTGTTCCCAGGCCACTGATTGCTCTGTAAAGAATTGGCAAACACACTTCACACTGTAAGGACACCGGAGGCTACGGCGGTATTCTGGGAAGAAAGACGGGGTAGGGCTATAAATTTCCCACATGAGACGAGGACTCTTTTGAGGGCAGATGTTCGGCAAAGGCAGGATAGCGGGTGATGTCACCACTCCAGTATGAACAGCGAGTGAGCAGCCCTGGCCACCTGCCCCGGCCTGGGCCACCAACTACGTCTGTGATCTTGGGCAATTGACTTAACCTATACGGACATTTGTGAATTTGCAAAATGAGAAGCTGAACTGAACGCCTTCCAAGCTGACTCGCAGCACTGCTAATATTCTAGATCCTTTGGTTCTATGAACCCATGACTATTTATACACCAGAGATTTTTGCAACGTCAAAACAGAATTAGCCGTCTTGCCAGCCATGTCAATAATATTTTATTTATTATCGTACTACGAAGTGAATAGGTTATTTATCTTCTCCTGGTACAGCTTGTACTTGAATACAATTCCAGCACGCGCAGTAAATCTCTCCTCCTTTGACCTTACAAAACCTTTGCATCTACACACCGCTTAGTATACTTACGACATTCTGCTCTGTGCTATGGTTATTCAGGAAAATGCCTTATTGTCCGTTACTGCGTGTGAAGCTCCCCAAATGCTTCCCAGAAGCCTGGTGGCAGCGAGAAAGGAGAACAGCTGCTGGGGTTGCCGCCACCTTCACAGCCCCGGGGACCCAGGACTGTACCTGCACAGAACTGCCCCGCAGGGTATGTTTGTGGGACACACCTATAGTTCGGGAGAATGCAACACATGCATGCAGTTCATCAAATGACCCTAAGACCCCCATCGTCTGCTACCCCCCCCAACACAGGATGGCTAATCTGAAACCTTTGCCAAGAACTGATTAACACTGACCCAACTTCATTGCTAATGGCCCCCAATCTCAGTGACACTTAACGATTTGGGGAGATGCACCAAATACAGACGAAAGGAGTATTTGCCGCGTGTGTCCGGCGGGAAAGAGGCAGCGGGGCACCTTTAATTCCCAGTCACCAAACATGTTACCAAGATGCCTGCCCTTACACTAAAGGGAACGTTCTATGGAGCTGAAGGCACCAGCTGAGAAAATGCGAATGAGGGAAAAAAGAGAGAGAAATCTCTAAGGGCCCTCTCAGGGCAACGGCTCCTCAAGTGCCATTTTCTCATCATCCTGTAAGAAAGTGTAGACATGGGCCCCTGGTTTTACCTCAGCCAGACCCCTCCCAGTCCTCTGCCCCCTTCCCAGACCCAAGGAAAATGCAACTCTCCCTCAGCCCCCAGCAAGTGCTCCGGATCCCTGCTAATAATCTACTAACAAACTGTGCCTCTGTGTCCCAACCTCCAGCCTCAGCCCCTGCCCGGCCTGACTGCAGGACACTGGCCTCCTTTGTCACCTGGTGGTCCCCGCACCTGCTCAGGTGGAGGCCCCCTCTCCTCCGCACCTCCTGCCATCTGGGCAAATGGCCTGTTTTCCCTGCCACCCCAGCATCCCTCCGCTGCACTGTCTCATGTTTCAGATGCCCTCCCCCCCCCCCCCCCCGCCCCAGGCCTGTCTTCTCCCATTACTAACGCCTGTTCTAGACACATGCTCAGTTAGGGCTGTACGAGCGACTGCTTTGGGACATCTCACGTCCCCCAAGTTCTGCTGGTCTTGAGTTGTGTTGGTGAAATTTTTGTTTGTGTTAACTTGATAGCCCTTCTTCACTTCCCTCCCATGTTTATCCACATTAAAACTGTTAACCGAGTTCACACGCTGGGAGGAAGAAAGGAAGTTCATTCTACTGAGGTTGTATATAGGCACGGGAAGACCTTAAAAAGGGCCCGGAACCTGCCGTCGCTGGACAGAATGCACCTTATCTCCAGACTGCTGTGGGCACAGGGCTCTGGGAACAGCTAGCTCTTTTCTCAGCAGCTGCCACAGACGTCAAGGCCGCTCACTTCCGCCTGAAAAACTCCCATGGTGAGCTCTCGGAATAGCAGGACGCGAGAGGCTGTTCACAAGCGGGACTTCTGTGACCCGTGCCAAGAGTTCTACCCCGAACATCCGCAGGAAGCTAAAAGCAGCTAAGAAGGCCAGCCTTACGAAAGGGTTAAACCGGGGCCACATCACCAGGCTGTTAATGCCTCCCATGTGCAGAGCTCCCGGGAACAGGACGTTCCAGGACGCCTGCGCACTTGAGCCCCCGGTTCATCGTCAATCACAGCTCGGAACATCGAGCTGTGCGTTCCGACCGGTCCCTGCGAACACCCCCATCACCTGTCTGCCAGGCCCCTGTTTTGTCACCAGGCTCCTAATTAGCTCTCCGGAAATGAGAACCACTTTGGGTCTCATCACTTGCGTCTGTGCCGCGTGTCCCCCCAGCGTGGCCGCACACGCACGGAGAGCCCGCGGTTCGTAAATACAGACGCGACGGCCCCCGGCGGCTGTTGCTTATTCCTCGCTCTTGATAAGTGGCCTATGTTCAGGTTGCCACGCAGGTTGCCTCCCAAACATCTGGCCAGCTGTTTACCTCCCCAGCTGCGAAACGGTTGGCAGTTCTCTGTCCTCAGCTCCCTTCAGCCTCCTCTGGAAAGACGTCCAGCGTCTCGCCTAGCATTTCACCCCGATGCGCTTGGAGATCTGTTTGAAACAGCCGCGCCGTGGCCGCTGCGGTCTGTCCCCTCCTCACTGCCCACTCCACTCCCGCGTGGTTCTCCCCGTAGATGCAGCTGCATCGGATTCCGGTCCTTACTTTTTCCGGTGACCCATTCTGCCACTTCTTCTCTCCGGGTATCTCCTAGCAGCTCCTCATGGATCCCTTTCTTTGCACAAAAGTGCTGCCATCTCCTTTAGCTTTTAAACCCACTCTTTTGCCCCCGAGGCTGTTTATCTCCCCAGTTTATGCCCACGTGCAATCACCTGGCTCTCTGCTCCCCTGATGGGTTTCTCTGTACCTGGCTTTCCTGTCGAGGCTTTCTTCCCCCGAACCACCACCCACGGTTTCTCTGATGGGCCCAGGGCACGTCTTTTCACAAGGCAGTTCACATTTCAGCAAGATGAACCCCAATTTCAAATTCCCTTCCTGGCTGACAATAAGGGTTCCCCAAGTGGCTCTCACTGGCTGATCCATCGTCCCTACAGACGATGCACTCCTTTCTTACATCCTCTCCCTGTTCTTCTGACTTATTTGCTTTCTAAATCAGAATCTAGAATTTTTAGGAGTTTTCGATGATTAAAGCAACCTGCTCGTTGCAAGACATCTTTCCCTCATTAATTGCACCCACTGCAGCCGGTGCTCTCTCTCCACGCAGGCGAGCAGGCAGACGGTGGCAGTGGAAGAGGCTAGAGGTGACATGCCAGGCCCTGCTCCAAGCCCTTGGCATATAAGGCTCACCAGGTCTGCCCTCTGTGTCTTACATTCGTTTTTTGAACTCTTATGTACCTGAGGAAAGCTACCGAAGTGAGCAGAGAAGTTCTAAAATAATCCACTAGATCCGTGCAAGTATTTCTAGACGGCTTGATGTGGCATGTTCGATGTTCTTTATCTCTTTATCTATAATTCCCCACTTGTTCATGCCTGTACCTTCTTGGTCCTGAACACATAAGCTTGTTTTTAAATTAAGAAGTGATATTTCATTTTAAGAACTGCACATTTTATAAAGATCTTTGAATTTCCAAGTGATAAATCAGGAGGACACAGACTTGGAATAAGAATAATATGTATTTTTAAGCCCTGACTCTCCCCATTACTAGCTTTGTGATTCTGGGTATGTTCTTCATGCTGCTCAACCTTAGTTTCCTCATCTATAAAATAAAATAATAGACCTTGCAGATTTTTTTATAAATCATAGGAAGTGATGTATGTAAAGTACTTACCACAGTGCCTAGCACCTAATAGATGCTAAAACATACCCGTTGCCTTTAAAAACTGCTTTATTGTCTCAGTGCAATGGACGGATATGAACGGCACAGACTTCTCTGCCAACACCAGTTCTCTTCTTAATACAAGGTTTCTCCCCGAAACAAGGGGAAATACCTCCCCATGAAATACAACAAAGACATCACCTTGTCACAGCATATCAAGGGAGGGCTGTAGTAAGACAAGCTAATAAATGTTATATATTCTGTCCCAGGCCAATTGCAGGCCTAAAATCCTACCCCATCCCCCACTTCTCCGGCATCCCTCAGTAGGTTTACTTTGAGACCCTTAATGGGATGTCTTCCAGTTGGCTCACCAGGGTCAATGTCTTCTAGACCCCAGAGCACCTCAGAGTGTTCCCGGGTCTACAGCCGCGATCCTCAGGATGTGGCTGATGGACCAGCAGCATCGACTTCATCCGGGAGCTTGTTAAAAATGCCAATTCTCCAAAACAATGCCAGTTCTCAGGCCTGCCCGAGACACTAAATGAGAAAGCCTGGGGGTGAGGCCCAGCAATGGTTCCACATGATCTCCAGGTGATTTTGATGAAGGCTCACTCAAGTGGAGAACCACTGGTTGAGATAGCAACACGGAAACTTCCAAATAGAATCAGCGGTGGCAGTTCCAGCGCTGGGGCAGCAAAGCAAAGGCCCCAGCCCCGGAGGCACGCTGCCGGCTGCCTCGGCAAACAAGGGAGGAAGCCACTTGGGCCTCCGCACGGAGAAGCGTCCGTCCCCCCCGCCCCAGCCTCACTGGCATCTCCCCCTGCTGCTCTCCTCTTTGCAAGACAAGCACAACCGCAGAGATCCGAAAGCCCAGCCCAAGTGCCCTTGCTATTGCCCAAACCCAAGTTTGTTATCTGTTACTCCCCACGCCACCTACACATCTTGAGCCTGGCAAAGCACCTCCCACTTACACCTGGCCTATTCTCACTCAGCGCTCAGTGGAACAGACGACATGAAAGGAGCTGTCAGCAGGCACTCGTGTTCCACTCTCCCAGGTGACACTGTGTCTCCCACAGCCCCATGAATGTGGCTGACCAGATAGCTGCACTGCAACCCTCCCAAGTCAGCAGGAAAGAGAGCCTGGCAATAATTAATAGCCCAAAATGTGCATCCCCAGCACCCTCATCTCCCCATAGAAAACGATCCTTATCAAGCCTGCGGATTTTCACCCAGAATCCAATGGACTCAACTGTCGGTAGCCCCACATCCCTTCCTGCCTCAAACCCAGACTCCTGAGGGCCTCCTCCTTGTCACACCGACTGCTGCCCATCCCAGCCATCGCTCCCTCCCTCTGCACCTTAGACTCCAACCGGAAGAAACACGTGGTCCATGTTTGACATCAGCCGGCGGGTGACTCGGGAGACCCCACGTTTGACTGGGTTAAGACAAAAGAAAACGTTAGCATGATTCTGTGATCAGAGATTTTATCAGGAGATTTGAGAACTAAACATATCACATTGGCAATATTGCTAACAGCAAAGGTAGACACAATCTAGTCCCTACCCCCTCTATTTCGCTCTAAGACTCTCTGCCTCACCCTTCTTCCTCCTCAGGTTTTTCCTTAGCTCCGTAAGCCATCCGTATCCTTCCAATTAATTAATTAAGGGAATGCAAGTAGGTTTCTCTTGCTCCTAAAGAGCCTGATGGATAGCTCATTTTCAGAACCCAATGAGCTCCCAACTCTACCTAAAGTCCCTCTAAGGTTCCCTCATTTAGACACTACTTACTATCTTTCACCTAATTCAGCACGATATATATATATCTCTCTCTAGGTATATGCACTTCACACATATTTTTTTCACTTAATTCTTATTAAATGGAGCTATATATCTCTAGATATATATACATATATCTCCATCCATGTGGCCCCCTTGAAAAATCTGTGGCATCAAAAAGACCTCCATTTGAACATTTCTTCCACCACTATTTAATTCTGTAACTGGGTGAAGTTATTTAACTTAATCACCGAACTTCAGTTTCCTAGGGATAACATATGTAATTATGAAGAATAAACACACACTAAACATAGGGAGCCCAGTACCCTCTCTGCTAATTACTAGGAACATAACCAGTGCTCCCTTCTTCCCTACCTACTTGATATCCCCTCTCCCGTTTGATTGTTCTTTCCGGCTTGTACATCTATATCTAAGCACATAGTAGATGTACTTTGTCTTTAATGTCAGCTGACGATGCTGAAATCTGACTCCAGCAATTCTCTTTAGAATCTTTAGCATGGTGTGAGCTGCAGGAGCACTTTTAAATTCTATGTATTATATGTATTATTTTATTTGCTATGAGTTGTATTTGGAGCAAATGTCTGTAGCTATATTTTTAAAAGCTTTGTTTTGGTTGCGATTCTATTAATATGCAGCTCCAGAAATGCTCATAACTAGAAGGAGAAAACTACAGACGAGCAGAAGCATGATAACATTCTATCCAAGTCTTTCAACACCCTGAGAGTCAAGTGATTCCTAATGATGATCTGAATCTTTCTTGCTATAATTTAGTCTTATTTTCTCACATTCTACACTTTACCTAATAGGCTTGAAAATAATCTTTGAGCCACTTTTAAGCTTTTATTTCCAGACAGTTTACACTTTCTCATAGCAGCTCATGTTTATCAAAGGACAGCTATATAAGAAGCGCTTCACACATATTTTTTCATTTAATTCTTATAAGCATTTTATGAGTCCCCCCTATACTATATAAACATTATTACGATGTCCATTTTGAGACGGAGAACACCTTGAAGAGGTTGTGCAACTTACCCAGGGTCACCCAGCCAGTGACCGATGATGTCAGCATTCAAACGTGGGCAGTCTGACGATAGTGGCCACATTGTCTCCAGTTTCAGCTCCTTCACTTTTAAAGTGTAATATTCTTATTGGTCTGTCTCCCATTTCTCTTTACCCACCTTAATAGCTATTCGCCAATAATGAGAATTATCCTGATGCTAAGAATGGGAGGAAGACCTTAGTGTCCAAGTAGACCATGTTCACAGCACAGCATAGCTAATGGAGAGGCATTAAAAGGAGCTCGGCCTTTTGACCCAGCAATCCCGCTTCTGGGTACGAGTGGGTCTGAAGAAACCCCAAACACTCACTGGAAAGAATATATGCACCACTGTGTCCATTGCAACATTATTTACAATAGCCAAGATACAGAAGCCATCCAAGCGCCCATCAGTGGACAAGTGGATAAAAAAGCTGCGGTGCATTTATACAATGGAATACTACTCAGCCATGTAAAAGAATAAAATCTTACCATTTGCAAGAGCATGGGTGAACCTAAAGGGTATCATGCTAGTGAAATAAGTCATCCAGGAAAAGACAAATATCATATGCTTTCACTCGTATGTAGAATCTAAAGAGTAAAATAAATGAACAAACAAAACAAAAACAGACTCATAGACACAGAGAACAAACTGGTGGTTGCCTGTGGGAGGGAGGTTGGGGGCTGGTTGAAAAGAGCGAAGGGATTGTGAAGTATAAATTGGTAATTAGAAAGTATTCATGGAAATGTAAAGTACAGGGACATAGAGAATATAGTCAATGATATTGTACTGGGTTGGCCAACAAGTCCGTATTTTTCTCCATAAAATAAAAGACACATTTTTCTTTTTCACCAATAACTTTATTGCTTTGGATATTTTGAGTATGTCAGCTATTCCCTGCGTGGTATAACATTGACTGTTCCAAATTAATGTCTCGATTTGATCGCTATCAACTTCAACTGGGTCTACCTGACCTTGGAGTATTGTCCAGCGAGAAATTTTTTTTTTTAAAAGAACTTGGCTTTAATGTAACTAACTAATTGTAAGAATTACTAGACCAAGACTGCAGCAGCTAGAACCTCAAGCCAAAGCCCAACACCAAAGAGTCATTGCTAGTGATTAACAAAACTGATTTGATGAGCATCTACAACGTGCACGGTGCTTTTCTCGGTAAGTCTCTACACTTCCCCTACAAAGCACGACTGTTTTTCACGTAAGTTCATGACCTTAATTCATTATCCTTAGTAAGCTCTATGTTAGGACAGAAAAACTGCTTAGACATAAACTCAGTCAGGTGGATTAAGTGGTAAGTGCTCTGAGAAATCAATGAACCCAAACGGAGCACAGCAATCAAATTCAACCTGAAGTTTTCTTCGGGGAGTAAGTTAGAATGTTCCCGGCTGCCTGGTGACATGCCTGCTGTAACCTGTACGTTGTGAAGTGCTATGTGGGGACGAGGGGACTAAATGGAGGAAAAGTTAACTTAAGAGAAATGAGCTATTAGGATCAGGAGCCAAGGTTCACCCTGTAATCTGGGCTCAAGGTTCAAACTTGCTCTTTCTCAATCAGGAACTACTGACCCTGAGCTTCCTGCTGCCAAGCCTAGGATGACCCACGCCCCACCCCCAGCCCCGACTGTCTTTCATTCCTTTAATTCCCTCCAACTTGAGAACACGTAAAATGCTTTTCCTTTGATTTATAATACTCTTTGATTTTCCAAAAAATAAATAAATATATATATATTTATTTATATATATATATCTCATTTGGGAACTGCCAAATCATTCCCCGGCGAAAGTCTACGGAGTTCCTTAGAAATTTGTTTAGTCTTTAATAAGCTTTAGAAAGCAGTGAGATGGGACTTAAAGATGAAGAACACTTCAGGACCCGTCCCGATGCTATATATTTTTTAAAATGCTTCGTCGGTCAATTTAAATGCTGGTGTATTTTTAATTCCTCCTAAGCTGGTACACCACAATAGTTCAGATGCTATTCCACTGGAAAGGAAGGCACTCCAGTGATCAAAGGGAAATTAGATAAGGAGGAGGTAGGAAGGACGTTGAACTTGGAATCGGAAGACCTAGCCTACATCTCCACCCGGCAAGTCAATTTCCCCTTTGGCCTCTATTTCCTCGTCTGTAAAATACAGGTTTCCTAAGGGCTTTCGGTAGCCTGAAATTTTGTGGCTCTCAGTCTAGTCGTTTGAATTCAGAGCTCTCATCTTCCACTGACTGTCATGCTTGGAGAAAATTTCCTCGTTCCCTGCACACACACGCCCCTCCCTCGGCCCGTTCTGAGAGGCCGTTTTGAAAATAACTGTCATGAAGCGCAAGAGTCTACTGCAGCGCGCACAAAGGCAGAAAATAGCTTTCAATGACCATCCCTGTCGAGTAAGAAGCAATAACGCGGCAGAAAGTGCCCATCGGGAAAGCGATTGCTAAAACTCAGCCTGGGCCATTGGAAAACAGCTGAAGGTCGAACACCCTGAGTTGGCAAACAACGGGAGGAAGGGTCAGAACACCATGGCCTATGAGGGATTATAGGGGAGGAGACGGCCACCTTCTCAGCTTACGGGGCCCACTGCAGGTCAGCCGCCACCCTACCCCGCCCTCCCAGCTCAGACAGGACGGCCAGCCAGCTCTGAGACCACCTCTGGGCGCCCCAACTGCAGGCGAATGAAAGGCGAGGGCCAACACTCAGCTCCGGAAGACCTCCCCCACTCCATTCCCGACACCCCCCTCCTCGGTAATAATTTGATGGACTCAAAACATTTCAAGACATAAAGCAAAAGTGTTTTTTTTCTCTCACACCCCTCAACAGAATTATTTTTAGACGTGTGAGCCCTCGTAAACAATGTGTCTTTTAAGTTATTTCCTCAAGAATGTTTATGGCCCTGACTTGTGTGGTTCAGTGGATTGAGCACTGGCCTGTGGATGGAAGGGTTGCTGGTTCAGTTCCCAGTCAGGGCACAGGCCTGGGTTGTGGACCAGGTCCTTGGCTGGGGGGGGCCTGTGAGAGGCAGCCAATCGATGTTTCTCTCTTGCATCGATGCTTCTCTCCCTCTCTTTCTCCCTCCTTTTCCCTCTCTCTAAAAATAAATAAAACCTTTTTAAAAAATGGTTATGTATTGGCTGACTCATATTGTCGTAGGTGACAAGTCATCAAATGAGTTGGCCAATAAGCTCCGCCTCTGAAAGGACCACCTCACCTCCACGTCCACACATCCTCAGAATCATTCTCAAAGCAACTGAGGGAAAGGGAAGGTGCTCCTCTGGTTAGGAGAACTTGAGAGGAAGACTAGGCATGCGCGCGCGCACACACAGGACTTTTTAGGGTAGGGCGGTCACCCTGGGGGGCATCTCCGCAGAGCGGTCCCCCATCCACCGCCAGCTCCCTTTCTGCAGCTTTAGTTACCTTCCGTCAACTGCAGTCTGCAAATATTGAATGCAAAATTCCAGAAATAAACAACGCATGTGTTGAAAATCATATGCCATGCTGAGTAGCCTGATGGCATGTCATGCTGCCCCGGGGTTCCAACGTGGCTCAAAAAGAAGGATCTGTGCTCCCAGACTTTTCTCAGTATGACGTCTGTATTGTATAGAAACCACGTGCAAGGCCAAAAGTTGTGTACCATTCTCTCAGTTTGTGAAGTTCCCCAAAAATAAATAAATAAAAAATCCGCTCTCCTCACCTCCCACTACTGGCCCGTTCTGGGGCTGCAGATTCCCAGCTGTCTGGCAGCTGTCGTTCAGCAGCCTTTACGCAGGTTCCATGGTGCCAGAGTAAGGCCACTCCCCAGGCCTGTCCAAGCAGAGGCCGTCTGTCTACCCCTCCCCAGCCATGCTAAGAGATAGGTAGCCGCTGGAGCGCAGCGGCAACGAGGAAGGCTGCCATTGCCTGACTGTTTCAGAGCTATGTCCCTGGTTGTTCTGCACATGGATTAAAACAGGCTGTGGCCTCCAGAGCTCCCCGCCTGGCAGAAATCAGACTCTTGAGCGTCTGCTCTGCCATGTGTTGACTTGCTGTCACGAACTGTTCTTACTTGCCACAGCGCTGAATCTCACTAGCTTGCCACTGTCGTGAAAATAAAAGTATCAGTAGGTTACACGAGAACCAAGTCCTTCAAGGGTTTGGGATTGTGCTTGGGGTGTGTTGGCTTGTCTTAGAGCAAAGTTTCCAGGGCAGGTAAGGGTGAGAGCAGGTTCCTGGCCTGTAACCTCGCAGCACGCGCTCTGCCGGCCCGCGTTTCCATCGCGTTGAGGATGTGAGATGCACACACATGTAGGCAGGGAATCTCAGCATGTAGTTCCCAGGGAACAGGCTGACAGGCACCTTCTCGGGCCCCGCCCCAGACTTCTGAATCGGGAACCCCAGGCGGGGCCCAGCAGTGCCCCAAGCTCTGCAGGTGCCTCGGACACAGTCTGAGACCTGCCCATTTAAGGCCTGGAGCACATGCCTTGGCCCACAAGAAATGTGCATTTATCATTGCAGAAATTCCGCATTTCTGAGGGATTATTGATTTGGAGTGTAAAATACATCGACCCAGCATATTGCTGGGGCCCAGCTGGGGTCACTGGTGTCAGGAGCAGGACTTCCCTGCGCTGTGCACGTCCCCGTGTCGGCCTGTCCCCGTGCCAGTCTGCACTTGGTGCAAGCAAGGCCCAGGTCTGCAGCGCACGCTGGCACGGACGACCGTCACCTGAAGGAGCAGCATGGCGGGCCCCGCCCAACCACCCCTGTGCCAGATGCAGGAAGGTCTCCTGACCCTGCAGAGGCTCAGGGCGCACAGCCTGCCCCTCTGATGCAGCAGATGTGACAACTCCGAGGTCCTGGGGAAAGCTGGAGGGCCCTCAGGGGACACCTCCTGCTGGTTTCCTTTTTGGCTGCAAGTTGTGAAAGAATTTTGTCATTCCTTGATGAAAACAAATATCCATGTTGTTGTCAGAGGTGCCTGAGGGGCAGAGAATGTGACATGACAAGTCTGTGACAGCTGCCACCAGAAAATCATCTTCTGGGCTGTGGGCTTGCCCTGTCACCCCCAGGAGGTGGTGGGGGCTGGGACATGGTCCCTGGCTGTGAACGGAGGGCTTCTTCAGTTCGTGAAACACGTCTATCCAGAAAAAAAGGATAATTAAGTTGTCCAGATGAGGGGCATCGGAGACTTTTTTCAGTCTGCTTTGGAAGTGAAAAAGGTGAAATATCTCATGTGACAAATAGGAAATAGTTGAGTACCAGGCAGGAAAATGTGGCCTCTCTCAGGCTTTCGGCCACTGACCACAGAAACTGAATCCAGAGGTGGCCCGGAGCCCTAAGTGAGAAATCGCCACCAAGTTGCAAGAGTACCCAACAATGCGTTGCATATGCATTGAATAAATAATTTTCCATCCATGAAACGAATATATACTGAGCGCACACGTAGGCCTGGGAACACAAATGACATTAGGGAGAAGCGATAAAGGGCAATGACAAGGAGAATGAGGACAAGCCTCCTGGAAGAAGCCAGGCTGAAGCCTGGCAGGACCAAGGCCTTTCACCAGGCAAAGTAACAGCAGGAGGGACAGAGAGTGTCCTCGCGCAGGGCCGGCCTCTGGAAGGAAGGGGAGCAGGGGAGAGAGGCGATCCCATGTGAACTTGCGAGGCCATCTGAGAGGGGGCCGCACTGGTGGCAGAGGCAGGCAGGGCAGGGGGGCTGGGATGCGGGGCCTCCCAGCGAATGCTGGGGGCTGCGACTGGCACAGAAGCCCAAGCAGCCACCAGAGGTTTGTAAGCAGTGAGCCAGCGGCAGGGGCACAGGATGGCACAGGGTCACACAGACGAAACAGCTTCCGAACCTCCGCTCGGCCACTTTGCAGCCTGTGTCCTCGGGCAAGTTTCTCAGCTGCTCTCTGCTTTGGTTCTCTTGTCTACATAGTGAGGGCTTTGTTACCTTACAGGGTGGTAAGAAGGAATCGATGCGCTAAATGTAGATGAAGCACAGAGCGCAGTCTTGGTCTGTGTTGGCAGGGAGGAAGGGAAGGAGCGGGGAGGGGGAGCGAAACGCAGCGGATACTCGGTGGGGAGACAGGTGGGGAAGGGGCTCGGGCCCTGCGGGGGAGCAGTTGGGGGGGAATGGGGGGGATGAGCGGGAGAGGAGAAGGAATTGGATTAGGGGTTTCATTTGCCGCCCCCCCCTTTTAAGTTTTTTCTGAAGATGCAAGAACAAAGTTCCCTTTTAATTGGGCTGGCTCTTGTCCTATGTTTCTTTCAAGTCGACTCTTCATGGAGACGGAGCCACATTGCCTCCCTTGCCAGGATTTAGTGGGGTTATAGTATTAAGGTTGAAAAGGGGTGTAGAAATACCTCCCTCCGGGGCTACGTTTGGGATGAACGGCGGGAGTGCAGGCTGTATCCACCAGCTTTCGCTAGATCCTGCTGCACACCACCCCCAAATCTCAGTGGCTTACAACAACAAAGGTTTGTTTCTCGTTCCTCTTACATGTGCTTTGTGGTTTGGCCGCACGTCTTCATTCTGGGAACCAGACAGCCAGATCCACCCTCCCCGCGCCTGGCGTGGCTGGCGCAAAGGAAGCAAGGGCAGACCCGGCCGTGGCTTGCGGAGCCTCGAGCCCAGAGCCCACAAGGTCCTGCTCCGGGGGCCAAGCGCGTCCTGCGTGGCACGGGCCAGGCAGGCAGTGTGTTGGTCCCACGGCAGGGACGGACACCAGCACTCGGGAGCGAGAAGAGACCCTGCCACTGCTGTCAAGCGCTCGAGACATTGCCTGGCATGCAGACATCCCTCAGTCAAGGATGAAACTCCCTGGCGAGCGTCTGTAAAATGGGTGCATGGCGGCAGCCGCCTCACAGAGGGCTGGGAGAGGAAATAATACCACAGGGCCGGCTCCATTGCTCAACAAACAGCAGCCACTGGTGGTTTTCCAAGGCAATGGGCCGCCTGGGGCCAGGAAGGGGGGACAATGGGACCATTAAAAGAAGGTCATGGCAAGGGAGCAGGTGGTGACCCGGGGCCCAGTGGGAAAGGATGCGCCTGTCTCAGGGGGTCAGTAACCAGAACAGGGCCCCCGAGAGCTGCGGGCCGCATGGGAGCAGGAAATGCCAATGACTGTCCCTCTGGAGGGGACGGCCTGCCGAGCAACAGAGAGCTCACTGTTTGCCCAGCCTCTCCGGGCCTCGGGGCGGCTGTGGGCTCCAACAGGAAGCCGGGGCCGCCTGTGTCAGAGCTGGGCTGGCGCTGTGCCTCCGGCTCTGGGGCACCTCAGCTCACACCAGCCACCAGAGAGGGAACTCGGGGCCTCCCAAACATCCGGCCCCACTCCACCCAGGCCAGCAGGGCTGCCTGCCGGGCCAGCGGGACAGGGCCAGGCTGGGACAAAGGTTGAGGAGCACAGGTCTTCGACAAAAATACATTTAGGACACGTTGGTGGGGAGGGTGCCTCGCAATCCCTGCAGTGACTGTCTCTACCGTCCCCACCGCGCGGCTCTCGCAGGCCGCTCTGACCCATCCCCGGCCGCCTTCCCTCCTACCCTGCTACTCACGCAGGCAGCGAGCGTGCATAGGGAGCCCCGCCGGAGGCGCGCTGTCGCGGTGCCACGGGCTGCCTCTGCGCTCACGCGCCAGTCCAGGCTCAGGGCTCCCGCGTCAGTGCTCGCGCGCGCGTGCGAGCTTCAGCGTTCCCACTCCGGCGCCGGAGAAAGACGAGGGCCAAGGGGCAGAACGGCAGCGTTCCCTCCGACGGCGCACGGCGAGTGCTCGGGAGCACGGGGACCGGCGCCATTTCAGAGCCAGGTGGCACAGAAGGCCGCTCTTGCGTAGCGTAGCAAAGACCTGAGAAGCTGAGAGTGAGGCAGTCCTCAGAGGGACCAGCAAGCCCTTTTAGACCGGGCCAGTGTGGCTGCAGGGGGCGGGGGCGCAGAAGTCCGATCCAGGCGCCCCTCCTCCCTGGCGGACTCCCCTTCTCTCGGTGCTACGGGGCAGAGAAGCAGCCAGTAAGCCCCCGGGGGACTCTGCGTGGGCCGCGCTGCAGCTCTGTTTCTGGCAGCCTCGCAGCGGGGCTCCTCTGACGCGCCTGGGGATGGCCTTGCACAGGGCTCGGCAAGAATGTGCGCCTCTGGCTGTGGGCCTAGGAGTCTGGGGGCCCCCCAATCAGACCGGCGTGCGTCCAGCCCCCGTTCTGCTCCCCTCGTCCACTTGGGTGGAGCATGGATGGGCAGCCCACCTGGAGGGCCCCCCGCAGCCAGCCCCAGGACAAGCTCACGGCTTCCTGGCCTGGGGCCTGGGGAGGTGTTTGAGCCCAGAGAAGCTCCGAGTCCTCTCAAGGCAGACCGGGAGGGCTGGGGAGCCCTGACCCCCTCAGGCAGCGCCCAGAGCCCTGGTGGTCTGCTCCGCACAGTGTCGCAGGCCCCTCAGCAGGATGAAGCCCAGGTCCCTTCATTGTTGTTCGAGTCATGGACATACCTGGCTTGCTTCCCCAGTCCCCTAGCTGGTGCCTCATCCCTCCCAAATAAGCCACCTGCAACCAAATCCTTGTCTAGGGACTGGCTTTGGAGGAACCCAAATTAAGCCTCCCGCCCTGTAAATCTGGGGATGCGATGGGAGCCTGTCACTCTGAGCCTGCCTCTCCGTCTGCACAATGAAGACCGTGAAGAGCAGCAAAGAGCTCGCCGGCAGCAGGAGCAACGAGATACAAAGCGTGAACAAGGAAAACTGTCAGGCGGGCCCACCTTGTGCCTGGCCCGAACGAGCAGGCAATAAACAGCACAGGGCGTGGAGGCGCCAATGAGCTCGTGTAGGTGAGGCTGTGCTGCAGGCCGCGCGACGAATGCACACAGGCAACAGTCCGCGAGGTGAAGAGCGTGCCCTCCGCGGTCAGCACAACTGGGTTCGATTCCTCTGGCGGCCTCTTACCGTCCCCATGGCCTGGGGCAACTCGCTTCGTGTCCCTGTGCCTCGGTTTCCTAACCTGTTACAGAAAAAGTATACTAGCACCAATCTCATAGGGTTACTGTGAAAATTAAAGAAGTGAATATAGGTAGCGTACCTAGAACCGGCCTGCCTCATAATCAGAATATATGTGCTACCTATGTTGTTTTCGTTTATCGTTACTAAAAGTGTATTATGTTATCAGGTTATTTGTGTACTGTACTGAAAATGCAGCCCTCTCTTTTACCTGCCATTCCTGATGTATCTGTCTACCTGCCTACTCCAAAGACTCTACAGGTTTAGTTTGTCATCTGCAGGTTTTTGTTTGTTTTTTTTAATTGTATCATAATTCAAAAATAGGCTCCAATGGAAAGTTTAACAGCGTACAGAGCAAAACGTAAAAGTTTCTTCAACACTCACCCCCTACTCCTCTCCTCCGTCAACAGTGTAGGACCCTCACCCAGTTCCCTTCCATACAGACACGTGTGCACACACAGTTTTTCTTCAGAAGCAGTAGCATCATGTACAAAACTTGCATTCAAATTGTTATACAGTATGTATATTTCGCTTCAAATGCATTTCAGAGATTTTTCTGTGATTCACGATGTGATTCTACCTCATTTTCTCAGCTCTTCACAATAGATACACCCTAATCCGGTTTAACAAATCCCGCACTGACGGACGTCCGTGCGATTCCAGCCTGCCCCTCGGAAGGCCGCGCTGCAATCCGCGTCTTTGCGCCTCGCCCTCACGCAAGCAGATGCGTGTTTCTTAGAAGCGCTTCCAGGAGGGGGGTTTGCTGGGTCAAGTAGTGTGTGAATTTTTTGTTGTACTAAACACTGCCAAATTGCCTTCTAATTAACACTCTTCCCAGCTTTGGAGAGAGGTTTGTTTTTGTTTATTTGTTTTTGTTTTCAAAAGCTATCAGAGGGGTTTTTTTCGGCAGTTGCTCTCGACAGAGGGGGCGTCAGCTTTTTCCCTGACAAGTAGACGCAGACACAAACGCTGCGCCTTTTCTTTCTGGGGACCCAGCCTCCTGGCTGCATAACTCCTCCTAGTCTAACCTTCCGCTCCCTCCTCCTCACAACGCCACACACACACACACACACACACGCATGCACGCACGCACCCCTACTAAGCAACTAAAATGGAGCAGAAATATCTCCCCCCCCCAACATGTTGCTGCCTTGATTTGGGACATTCTGCACACTGCGGTGTGGAAAACTGAGCCTCCTCCACTGTAGCCCCCACAGAGTTTGCTTTTCTGAGTAGGGTCGCCTGCCCAACACCTCTGCTTCCTCAGAAAAACCTTGATACTGTGGGAAGGATGACATCACAATGGCCACAAAACTACATTTCCCAGCCTGCATTGCAGATGGAGTGGCCAATGAGCTGTAAAAGGAAGGGGATGGGTGGGGCTTGTGAGAAAGACTGTAAAGGAGGCCAGCTTACCTGGAAAATCAGCCCTTTTAGTTGTCCCTCTCTTCTTTACACCTAGAATTGGGCGTGTCACAAGCACATGTTCATGATAAAGTCTTTCCTACAGTCAGCTGGGCTGCGCAGCCCGGCACCAAGGGATGGACAAGAGTCACACACAGTCACTACGTTCTTCACTCAGCTTTTATTGAATGCAGCTTCACTCAAAGTAGAACATCAACATGCATTACTATCCTACTCACACTCTAACATTCTAAGAGAAATATGACATATATACACAGCAATCAATGGGGGGTGATGACCCCGAGTCCCAGAGCCTCAGTCTCTGTGTCTGAGAGACAGCACAGTGGGCGAGGGAGTTGTCAGTGTCTTGCAAGGAAGGGTCTCCAGAGCCAGGTGGGCAGCAGGGAAGGCAAAGTCCCCAGTCCAGCAGGGCAGAGCCTCCAGCGGCCGATGCCAAGGGAGAGCAGCGTGGCGTGGAGCAGCGCCCTGGGGCGTGGAGCTGGCTGTCTCCGCACTGGTCTGGGGCCCGCCTCGGTTATACCATGAGAGTGGTGGGCCCCACCCTTCTGGGCCTTTCAATTAGTGCCTTGGCACCCCTGACGCCTAGCAGGGAATCTCCGTAGGAACTTATCTATGCGTGGTCCCACTCTGCAGACACGGTTGTTCTGATCATATGTGCAGATACCTTAGGTGTGTCTCCTTGCCAGACGTGTCTGCTCTGACTTAGGTACTTTCCCTCTTGAACCAAAGTGTCATGGCTGACTGGCGGCCATATTGGTTGACATGAGTGACTCCACTTTGTTTTACATACTTTATGCCATTTCATTGGTCCCGATTTCCACAGGGGGCAATTTTGAACATGTCCAACCATTCCAAGAGACACCAGCCTTAGCACTAAGCAAAGTCCTGAAGAATCCGGCTGGGACCTGGGTTAACTCTTTAGTTGCTGGATCGTGGAGACAATCCAGAGATGCCAAGAGACAGTAGCTACGTGCTCACTCATTCAGAAATACATTGATATTTTCATAGCTAAGGGGCCATACCAATACATTCTGAGCAAATATCAGGGCTGCCTGAAGTGAGGATGTGATCACTGGAGCCCCAACTCTCATATGAGACCACAGGGTAATCTTTAGTTTGCGAGCCAGGCACTAAGGATGGCAGTCAAGACAAAGGCTTGGCCTCTGATAAACTTAGAGCTACCGTACCTGCCACCTAGACCTCTTCTATGGAAAGTCATTGTGCTTAAACCCAGTCAGCTGCTGGCATCCCTTCTCCCGCACCTGGGCCCACTGTTCATGAAAAACTCAAGTCCACACTTTCTGTGGCCAAAAGAGCAACCTTCACTCTAAAAGCTTAAAACAGCTTTGAGGGGTCCCCTGAAAACCCCTCCCACTGTGGCCTTCTCTAAGCAAACTCCTATGTGCCTTTTCCCCTGTTATATTTAACATGAGACCTTTGCACAGTTCTCCAGACATGGCCTGACACATTGTTCTGCAAGCTGTTTCTATGCATTCAGATTAAAATTGGGTCAACTTAGGATATAGCCGCACCAGTCTGTGGGCTCCAGGACCCCACTCCTGATTCTTCCTGGGCAGCTCAGCTCTCAAACACACTTTGCAATTCCTTCCCAGCTGTGGTCAGAAACTCAAAGGCATCCAAGGCTGGAGTCACACCTGTTATAAAACAGGACATGGAAAAGTTTGCATAGGGACGTTCGATTAAGTCTTGTTCATAATATGGAAAAAATGCTCCACAATAAAGAGTTAAAGAAGTTGTGGTAAATCCATCCAATGGACTACTAAACGCTTATTTAAAAAACATGATATAGAAACTTGTCTCTGTTCAAATTACATTAAGTGGAAAGAAGGCAGTGAGTGATCCCTTTTATAAAATTAATTTTGTATTAACATATATTTATCCATTTTATATGTATCTGTATAACTACAAAAGGATAATCTTAGAGAGCTAAATGCCAAAACTCTTTATAGTGATTATCTCTAAATCCATAGATGGTTTTATATTTTCTCCTCTGGCTTTATGTGTGTCTGTGCACACACATACGTACAGAGTGGGGCAAAAGTAGGTTTACAGTTGTGAGTACAACAAAACAGTTTATTCTTGTACTATTTATTTATTATTGTATTATTTTCCATATGAACAACTGTAACCTACTTTTGCCCCGCCCTGTGTGTGTGTGTGTGTGTGTGTGTATCAAATTTACTATAATACTCTATTTTTTATTGTCAAACAATCCAAATATTTATCTACCACTCTCATTACTCATACCTATCCGTCTATATGTAGCTTCTCAATAACTTGGAATTAGGTCAAGGACGAGCTAATAAGAAGATGCCAGCCTGCAGCTTTAAGTTCATGGGTGATTCTTAAACCCACTGTTTAAACCAAAGCTCTCTCTAGTATGGAAACCAAACCTGGCTCAACCTCCCTGCTGTTTTCTAAGTTGTGTCCTATGCCCCATGTGACCAGCTGACCAGGTCTGCATAGAACAAAGGCTAGAAGATGCCACGTGACGGCCCCCTCATCCCTGACGGTTGGTGGCCGGAGCCGCATGGGCTCCCCTGGTGCCCCCTCTCCCCCTGACCCCTTCAGCCCAGGCTCCCTCCCACTGACTTGGCACCTCTCTCCACCTCTGCTCCAGAGCCCTCCGCTCGCCTCCCGAGGGAGGAGTTGTCCTGCCAGCTCTTGCCCCATCGAATGAGGAGAGGGAACGTGTGCTGCTGCTGCCCCACTGGGGAGGCTTGCTCGCGAAACCAACCATCCCCCTGGGCCGCATACAAAGGGTGCTCTGTGGGAGCCCTGGAGCAGCCTCAGACAAGACTGATGCAACTGCCACTGTCTCAGCAGCTGCCAGCGAGCCCGCACCCGGCTCTCGGCCCGGCCTGCCTCCTCGGCCCCGCTTGGCTCTGCTGGCGGGTGAAGGCCGGTGGCGTCTGGCGGTGCCCATGGAAGGAGCCAAGAGTGGTTAGGGTCCGCCTGTCAGTTCTGCAGCCGGAGCCGAGCACCTGGTCGCCAGGTAGCCTGTTCGTCAGTCAGCCGTGCTGACTGCCTGTCACTCTCTCCCCGCCACCTCCATGAGGGCTCAGAGCCAACGCCACTCCTCACCCCAGAAGGCTGTTGCCCTGATATTGTTCTGGGTGGACCGGGGTTCCCCACCCCTGAAATGTCCTGTGTTGAAGTGCTCACCCCCTGCACCTCGCGATGTGATTGTATTTGGAGATAGGGCCCTTGAAGAGGTAATTAAGACAAAATGTGGAGGACAGAAGGGACATTGTCCCAAAACACTAACACCATAACACAGTAAAATGTCATTTTGTTAAAAAAAAAAAAAAAAGGAGAAGAAGAAAATGGAAATTAAGGCACAATGAGACCTGAAAGGCAGGCCCTGATCCAGTAGCACTGGTGTGCTTAACAGCGAGGGCGTTTAGGTACAGAGGACAGGCCAGGTAAGACACAGAGAAGACGGCCACCCACGCCTCCAAGGGGGAGGCCTCAGAGGGAACCAACCGCGCCAAACCCGTGATCTTGGACTCCTGGCCTGTAGAAGGATAAGAACATAAATTTCTGCTGGGTAAACCCCCCTTCAGGGGGGCTCTGTTGTGGCGGCCCGAGCAAACTCACCCTACAGATGAAAGTCTGATAAATGTAAAATGTCACACTCGCTCTTTTCGCTTCAGATAAATAAACCCTCTGCATCTCCCCCTGCCTCTTACCCCAACGCTTCTGAGTCATGACCATCTTTGAATGACTACAACCAGAAAAATGGTACAATTGTGGAATCAGGAGTAGACCAAGGTGCTCGCCTGGAGGCAGGACAGTCATCTTCCATTTGACTCCGCCCTCCCTCCTCCCACCCCCAGGCACAGGGCCGCCCCCCACCCCCACCCCGCACCAACACTCAGGACACGCAACAGAGCCACGCCCCTCCCCCCCAACAGTTGTTCTTTCACTTGAAAGCGCTTAAAATCTACTTCAGCTGCGATTCGGCTTTCAAGAAGGGTGCGCTCTAACTCAGTGTCTACAGTTCCTCTTCTTAACCAAACTCATTCCAAAGGGTTGTCCATTTCAACGGTTTTGGGTCTACAACCTGGCAGTGGGGGTGGGAAGGAAGGAGAAGAAAAGAGAACCAATGGTTCAGGATATTTTCAATTCCTTGGATTAGTCAGAAACCATTAACACGGATTAGTCATGCCCCAACTTGCCCCTCCAAACCCTGGAATGAAGCAAATCCCCTTGTGGGCTCTACCAGAGCACATTCATTCTAATAAGATGAAGCTGCTTTTCCTGTAATTCATCTCAAGAAAACTTTCCTGGAAAGTTCTGTGTTCCCCATAAGAAGGCGTTGCTCTATGAAGGTGCTGGCAGTGCCGGGACTTTCAAGGAGCCGGCGTTGAGACTGCACCACAGACTTGCCAGCCTGCCCTTGCGTGCGGTGCGGTCCCACGCACCAGGGCAGAGCTGGGAGCAGAGAAGGTGCAGGCCCTCTGCCCTCTTACAAATGGAGATGGTGCTGCCTGCCCAGAAATTGTGCCAGGCTGGAGAAGATCATGTGCATGTGAATGTGCTTTGAATTCCTTAGATACATGAATCATGGACCCCTTTTAAATGTGGGGTTGCACCATTAGTGACAATGGTTGAGGGTGATCTATAGCCCTATTGGTCCATGTGCCCCAGAAGGCGATCCACTCCCAGATCTTGCCCTCATCCATTTTCCTACTTCCGCTCTGATCCGCTATCAAAGAAGAACTAGAAAACAAAGACAAACAGAGTAAAGGACACAAATATCGGTTTGTAACTCCCGCAGACCAGGTATCATGCTGGGTGCTTCATAGATCACCCCATTTCATCCTCACAGCGCCCTGTGAGAAGGTGACAATTACAATTATCGCCACATTCCTGCAGACCCAGGCTCAGGAAGGCAAAATGACATGCAGAACCAACACGCCAACCCAGGTTATCCCAGGCTCCTAATGGGTGCTCTTCTACCCGACAACGTCATTGTCCCTCAGAGACCTCAAAACGATCCACCAGGCTGTCCCAGCTGGCCTCAGAGCTGCTGGCAAGGACCTGGTTAAGAAGCCGGAGTCCTAAATCTAGGCTTGTTGTCTGCCATTACAAAAGAGGACATTGCTAAACAGATTAAAATCTCATTGGAAAAGGAGTCCTGGACACCTTTTTCCCCCACAGAGCTCAGTCTAGTTGAGTTAGTGACTTGCCTGCCAGCCGCTTTCAACCTATGTCCGACCTCCGTTCTGACCTCCTCTCGACTGGCTTGGGCAGGTCGACGGAGCAACACAGCGGAGCAACGGTGGCGGGGGAAAGAAACCGGTCTGAAACCTCACGTCTCTCCTCCTTCATCTCGCACATTACTTCTCCGGTTTTTTGCCGACTTCTGCTCTCTTCCTTAGACGTCAAAAATCGCCATTAAAGCTCAGGCAGCTTCACGTGGAAATCCAAGACCCTTGCACGGGGACTTGTTCCTTAATTTCCCTAGGCCCCGCTTCTTCATCTGTAAAACACAGGGGAGGGCTGTCCGGAGGACTCAATGAGATACATATGAATAAAAAGTGCTTAACGTGGTGCCTACACATCGAAGTAAGTAGCTACATATAATCATGTCTTTTTTCAGAAGCCTACAGCGCTTGCTGTCTCTTAGAGTGAAACTCCTACTGGTGGCTTTTAGGCTCCTCAACAGCCCAATGTCTTCCTCACATTCCTTTGTTGTTTCATGCATCAAATATGCATGAAGCGTCCCCTGCATGCCTGGCCATAGCAGGTGACAACAGCTGCCCAGTGGGATTCCCACTGTCGCGGACAAGCACCAAGCAAAGAATAATAAATAAATGCGCAAAGGCTTAGAGGGGGTGAGAGACAGGGACATCCCGATGTGTGGGGGAAGGAGGGCCAAGACAAGGAGAATGGCCTGAGCAAAGGCCCCCTGGCCCCGAAGGTACCGACAAGTCCAGAGAACAGGAGGGGGCAGTGGGGAGCCTGGGGGAGGGGCGGGGAGGGAGCACTTGGAGGCGGAGCCAGAAGCGGGCACTGGCCTCGGGCGCAGAAGTAAGGGCTGCTACAAAGCTCAGCGATCGAGACGAATACATTTTAATCAGCATTTTTAACGATCACAATTCATCCCAAAATCTATGATAAACAAAACATAAATATTTTAAACAAATACAGAGTCAGCAGCAGAGATTCTCCCTGCGGCCCCCGGCTCTCGCGCGGCTTGTCCCAGACAAAGCACGGGTGCTGTTCATCCCGCCTGTATTTAAAATGCTGCTCGTCGGTTCATCGTGGGTCATTTAGGTTATTTAATTTGTCGATTAAATAATCAAGTACATCAACTTTCCTTGGTTTTTTGCATTAATTCATTGACATTGCATTCACCTGGATAACGGAGCTGTTCGGCGCCCCCTAACCCGTGTGTCTGGCACCGATGCCCCCCGGGCCCGCCCCGGTCCCAGCTCTGCGCCAGAGGCAGCGGGGGCCGGGCAGAGTGGAGCCTTTAGGTCACTGGGTTTGTGAAAGAGGACCTCACCCGTACCTGTCCCCTCTACCTGTCCCCTGTCCAGCCTCTGAGCGCTAGTCACTGTGCATGCCTGGAGCCCCATTCTCCGGTCTGAAACTCCGCCCAGCCCCCACCAGACCTAGAATGCCCTTCGCCTGCGCGGCAGCTGAGCGGTAGATTTTGCAACGGAATGTGATCGCTGCAGCTGCACACGTATGTGAAGGAAAGCACAGACATCTAATTTATTCGATGGGAGTTGCCAAGCACTTCCTGTACGCCAGGTTCCAGACCAGACCAGACCAGAGGACGTGACAGAGCGCAAGAAACCCGTGGAGTCTGGACTGCCAACCCATTGCACCCAGCAGATAAATGGCAGCCTCAGGCTCCTAGGCCCGCGGCGCCCGATGCCTGTGACATGCCATTTAGCATGGCAGGTGCGCTTAAGAAGCTGGTTGCACTGCTTAGAAGCCGTGACATCCCCGATGGTCTCGACAGCCCTTCCAAGCCTCGGTTTCCTCATCGGTGATGTGGAAATACCCACAGCCACCTCCCAGGGCTCTCAGGAGGAGCCCAGCTTTCTGTAGGGTGTGTGACAGGCCTGACAAGGGACATCCGTTAGGATTCTACAGGGGCACTGACCGGCTTACTTGTTCCACCCTGACCTACACTGACGCCCCTTCCTGTCACCGAGTGTAAATAAGAATGGGGAAAAGAACGCCAGTCTCCTCCGTCAGCTCCCGGCTCCTGCGGGGAGGCAGATGGCAGCAGATGTAAGGAAGCCCCGCTGGACGGGACAATCAGCAAAGGGCTGCAACGCTGCCAGCGCCACTCTCGGGTTTGCAAGTAAACTGTTACATCCCAGCCCCCAGCAGCTCGAGGCTGCGACAGACAGGTTCACGTGTGTGCGCAACGCCTCTTCCCTGCCACCCGCCACTTTAACACTTTCAGTTGAGAAGATCTCACGCTGCACAGAAGAGCAGCTTTGCAGCCGATGGAGGAATCTGTGGGTACCAGGTCTTCTCAAGCGGGGTCGTGGGCTGAAGCACAGAATATACGGCAAGATTCCTTCTTGCAGGCAAGCAGGCAGGCAGGACCTGAGGATCTGCAACCCGAGAGCTTCTCACGGGCAAGGGCCAGTCCCTGTGCACAGAGCCCAAGCCACCTGCCTATTATACGACATTCAGCTTTCTATGGTCTGGCAAGAGGGGGCTGGAGCCCCTTTCTGGGTACTTGGGAGGAAGCCAGAGAAAAGTGAGAGTGTAGAGCAAACCCAGTCACTTTCAAAGGTTCATTTTAACAGGGGAAACCTCTTTATCTTGAATATAATCATGTGTAATATAAACTCACCATGTATCAAAAAAAAGAGAGAGAGAGAGAGAGAGAGAAAGCGGTTCTTCTGTGTTTCTTGACGGGGTGCCACTGACAGAAGCCTTCAGTAGTGGACAGCGCCGCCAGGAGCAGGACAGCGAGCACCCCGGCCCTCATCTCTGGGGGTCAATGGTGCCCTCCGCCCTGAGAGGTGGAAAGCAAAGCCTCCCACGCATGTCCAAATGCCTTCTGCAGGTACTGCTCCCACTTCAGAATTCATCAAATTGTGGTTGCAGAATGGGGCTTGCTGGGCGGGCGCATCCGCCGAACCCCAGCTGCACAGAGCACCCCCGGGAAACCACAGCCACCCTCTGACAACACCTACATTCTCACCGTGCTGCGGGGAGTCAGCCGCTCAGCCTCTCGGGGCCTCCATTTCCTCTGCTGCAAAATGCAAATAACCATCCGTGCCGATTTCAGAGGGCTTTTGTGAGGACCGAAAGAGGCCTCGTAGGCCAGCTCTGGCTCTGCCGGCTCCCGAGCGCACCGCTGGGGCCAGGCCTCCCTCAGGTAAAGACACTGCTGCCCTAGCCTTTTGAAAAGACTTACCATGGAAACCAAGTCTAAAAGCAAGAAAGCTCAGTCATCAGGCCTCCCCGGCGACCCGCTTCTGTTCACGCCCCTCGCACACACAGCCCTCGGAGATGATGGCTGTGCTGCACTCCCACTGAGACACCTACTTTCTCTTTTGTGACAGTCACGCTGAGCCAAGGCCCCGCCAGCTCAGGCGGAAAGCCCACACCCTAGAGCACACAGCTTAGCGGACTCCAAGCGCGTCCTTCAATCCCCACAGCTGGCGGGCACGGCTTGAAAAGACATCAGGAAAAACGTTAGGAACCAACATCTTCCCCAACTTGACACCTGGAACCAGGTTGAAATGTCACCATGTTTTCTCGAGTTTTGATTGATTGGAACCTACTTAATTAAAAAAAAAAAAAAAAAAAGTTGAGATTTTTCGTGAGACAGGGAAAGGGAATCAAGACAGTTCCTTGTCATTGAGGCCTCCCCCCACCCCGCCCCCGACCGCATGTTATTTGCAAGTCACTCTTTGAAAGAGAAGGTTGTGCATGTCTGTTTTTCAGGATGAATGGAGCAAAGTAATCCATTCTAACTTCCTTCCAAACTGAAGTCCAAAGGTTTTCAGAGGTCCGTGTTTATTAGGTGACAGAGTTGGGTTTATTTATTGGTCTTTTCCTCCATTCCTCATTCCTGTATTCAGGGCATGCCCTGAAAGGAGTGTCCTTCAAACGTCCCCAAGTGAGCTCCGGGAGCAAGGAGCAGTTGCTTCAGGAGGCTGGGGACGAGCCTGGTGGAGCAAAACCCCGCAATGTCCACACTCCGGGTCCCACGCCACCCGCGGAAGTTCTGCCTCGTCTGGGCTCCATACAACGTCCTCGTTCAAAGGGAAAATGCACGGAGCGGTTTCACTGGATCCCCCAGACATCCCGCAGAGTCCACCTGGGTAAGTCTAATATAAATAAGAAGCACATGATCCCATGTCTCTGTAAACACACACGGGCTCAAGAGAAACGGAAAATGTGCCTGGCTTCAAACATTCCACCCCCTCCGCTTCAGAAAGCTGATCCAGAGCGCCGGCCCGGGATCAGCAGGCCTGAGGGAGGAAAATGCCAAATACCCAAAGGGCAAAAGAAAAGCTAAGTGGAACTTGCGTCTCCACTCACACCGCCGGACGGGGAGGGGGCTCCTAGAAGCTAAACCTGCCACTGAATTGCAGAAGGTCACGTGCAGCGTCATTTCCCACCCCCCAACCCCCACCGCCAGCCGTGCGGGTCGGACCTTTTCGCCCACTGACCTGGGGCAGCGGCTCCTTGGCAGTGCCGGTCCCCGCTGATGTGTGCCAGCTCCTTGCCAAGGGAAAATGGAAGGGGCCCAGCAGCAGAGTGCCAATCGTGGCAGCAGAAGAAAGGAACCCGGTGTCCCTGCCTCTCCATTACCTTTGCTGCCTTTTTTTTTTTTTTAGACACTAAATCCTGCAGAACCAGATGCTCGGGCAAATAAAGGCCTAAGTAATAAGCAAGGCAGGGGTGAGTGGGGCAGCCCCAGGGAAGCCCCGTCTGGAGCCCAGGGACCGACTTGGTGCTGCTTTACCGCGACGACGTCCTTCTGCCCCAGCCCCGGCTGCCAGGCGGGGCGCTCTGCTGGGGCCCACCCTGCAGGTTTCCCGCGGGAGAGTCCAGGACCTCGCGTTTTCTGCTCTCTCCCCTGAGGTTTGCGCTTTCCCTTAGGGAAGCTTGAGCGAGGCCATTTTTTACGGAGAAATTTGTTTAGCAAGCGCTTGGAGGTCCGGAAACAGAGCGTGTTGGGGTAGTTTTTACAGATTCTGGACAGGCTCTGTGCGAGATGCAGAGAGGAGCAGATGAGAGGCACCGCAGAAATTATCGGAAGCGGCTGCACAGCGTTGGCGATAAGACGCTCGGGGGTGGGGGCGGGGCGGATGTGCCACATGGGGGCCTGAGGGCGAGGAAGAGGTGCGCCCACAGACGTGCTTTTGTGACTTTTAGGGTGATTTTTCAACGTTACAACGTTCAAGTGGTGGAAAAAAGTATCAACTGGAAACTGGGAATATTGAAACAGCAGTTTATTAAACTTAACATTAAAATATTTTTAATATTAAATATCAATATCAAACAGAACATTTGACATTAAAACACAGCACTTTCTTTAACTTTATTTAAATGATATTGTATGTGTACCAAAACAAATATTTAATATAACTTTACTTTCCTAGCTTTAGTGGAAACAAACTCGTTAATATTTTCCAGATTACTTCTTTCCTTGTTTTTAACTGAGAGAATTGGCGGCTGACAACTCTTTGTGGCTCCTTGAATCTTAAGTAATTTTAAACTTCACTTTACTCCATCATCTATCACAGGGCCCCGCATTGCCTGTATTGTTAAAAAGGAAACATAGTGTTGTACCCACGCAGCTGAAGATATTAGCAGGTCAGAACTTTTCATTTTCTTTGGTGAGAATTGTGTAGACTGAGTGAAATTGGCTAAAATTTCATTTGCACTGTGCCCTGCTCCTTTGTAAGACTCTTGGGGACTAGAAAGTGCAGGGTCATTGCTTGTCTTTAAAATTTAGGTATTTTTTCATAATGGGTGTCTGGGCATAAATTTTAATTTTTTTAATATTGCATTAAAATAATTATCTTGAAAAAGAACAAATGAACAATTCAGAAAAAGCACAACAGCAAACCACCTCATAGGAACTGCTGGCAGTCTACCCTTCAAACAAAAGGGCACCGGTTCTGAGGGGCAATGTGGTCAGTAGTTAAGCCCAAGACCTCCAACTCAGTCAGAAAAGCTTGGCCACTTGCTTTCTGTGTGACACAGGATAAGCCAGTCTCTCTCGTTCTCAGACGTGGCACCTGCCTAATGGAATTAATAACTACGACTGCCTCATGATTTTATTTTTCTTTTTTTGGCACCTTAAAGACGAAGCCTGGTACAAACTATTAAATAAGGTCTTATAAATGTTAGCTGTTGTTGCTGCTGTTAGAGAGCTGAAAACACGCCAGATGAGAGACAGGTGCCATGTTTTCTCTAAACGATTGCACTCTCAATTCTATGTGTAACTTTCAGTTCGGCTCGCCAGCTATGGCACCGAATTAGAATTTTCAAGCGTCTGCTCCCGTTTCTTATGCGCTGTGAAATCTGGCAGAGCCGGGCTCCTCTGGGCGGCTCCCCAGCCCCCCGCCCGCATCTGGACCAAGGCGCCGTGTGGATATGAGACGTGTGGCCTGAAATTTTCATCTGCACAGAAACAGCCTTGCTCAGGCCGGCACCGCCTACACCAAGGGCTTGCCAGGCCCCGAGAGAAACCTTGGTCTCCAGGAGCCGGCCTAGGGATTTTCCACAGGGTCCCTTCCAGGGCGGAGGCTGCCGATGTCTGGCTTTTCAGTGTGCTCCTATCTACACAATAGGCGTGCACGATGCCCACATACAAAGGCAGATCCTGGCATCGGGATGACACCAAGTAAGTGGATAGTAGCGGCGTCCAGCGCCCTGCCCTCCATGAACTAAGGGAAGTTGTCACGATCAGAGGGAAGGCGCTTCTCCTCCCTGCCCACTGATGCCGGGCACCGGGATAACAAAACAAGATGCCCCGCCTCCCTCTCCGCTCTCCACCATCTCTGTCACCGGGGGTCCCATTAGTGCTAACGGGGCTGCTGGGGGTCAGCCACACCCCCCAGCTTTTTAAGTTATTTTTATTTGTGAGCCTGAGTTGGTGATATTATTTCCCCACGCAGTATAAGGAAATATAAAATTCCCATTCACAACCAAGGTTTACTGGCCTGCCAGAAAGCAGGAAATAGGTACCTCCATCAATCACTCAAGCAATCGATGGGTCAAAGCAGGATAGTGATTGAAAGAGTACCAGTGAGACGGTGAGCTAACACAGGTGTTGCTTTTTCCCCTAAAGCACGTTTCGAGATATGGCATGAGCAGGAAGGAATTTGTGGAGCCCCCAGACCTAACGGCGACTATGGGAGTCACGTGAGAACGTGAAGTGTGGCCGCTGAGCTCGGGGCAAATGGCATCCTAGGTTGGAGGAGAGCCAGAGCCACAGGTGAACACAGATGGCAGGGAAAGCCTTCCGTGTCTGCCCTTCCTTTCCCCAACATTGCCCTAGACAGTGCCTATCTGCCCCATTGCCTAAATGGAATAGAAAAATAGCAATGCCGGCCCAGCCCAGGGTCCACTAGAATTGCAGGGTAAGATCAGAGCAGCCCCGGGAAAGGTAAGAGAGAGAGTCCCCTGAGGAACCAGGTCGCCTGGTAAGGAAAGAGGTACAAATGGAAAAGGGACGAATCTCTACATCAGTCCCTTTAAACAAGAATAACAGCCCATTGAACTGCCCGTGCCAAAGGAAGCCGATTTAATGAACACAGAAAAAGGAGCTAGAAGAAGCATCGCAAATATCCTCAAAGAGATACGGGAAGATTTGAAATGATGAAGGAGTTATACGTTTAAAGAGGGAAGCCGAGGTGATAGGCAGTGCTCTCCAGATAAACAGAACCGATAGAAGAGAGAGAGAGAGAGAGAGAATTTGTTCTGAAGAGTTGGATCATGTGACTGTGAAGGCTGGCAAGTCCAAGCTCTGCAGGCGAGGCCAGCAGGCTGGAAACTCGGGCAAAAGTGAGAGTCACAGTCTTGAGCCTGGAATCTCGAAGGCACACTGCCAGTCCCGCAATGCAGGCAGGCTTTCTGTGTTACAGACTTTAGGCAGAATGACTTCGTTGTGTTTGCTCTGAAAGTCTTCATGGGATGGGACAGCAACGTTACTGAGGGTAATCTTCTTTACTTAAAGTCAACTCACTGTAAACATTAAGCAGATTTAGAAAATACCTTCACAGCAGCATCGAGCCTGGTGTTTGACCAAACAGCCGGCTCCATAGATGAGAGCCAAGCTGACACATAATTGATCATCACACTGGGGATGAAAGTATTTGAGCTCAAATAAATGGGTGGAATAGCGGCCAAAGAACAAATTCCTGAGCCAGAAGATTAAGTCCAGGAGTATTCCAAGTGGACTTTAGAAAAGATAGAGGTGGTAAATGATAAAGAAAATGTAGGAGATACAGAGGATAGAAGTAGAATGGCCAATACTCACATAGTAGGGGTTCCTGAAAGAGCGAGAGAGGAAAAAAATGAAGGGGGTGGAATATTTGGAGAAATTATTACGAAAAATTTTCCAAAATTGGAATAAAGCTGTAACACCTCAGTTGGAAAGCTCTCATGCAGTGCCAAATGGGATGAATAAGAAAAAAAACTCATACATGGATATGAAATTTAAGGACGTCAAAGGCTCAGAAAGAATTCCAACAGATTCTGAGACTAAACGTGTATTATATCCAAAGAAAGAAAAATGAGATTCACAAAAGCACTTCTCAGCAATAACCCTAGAAGAAAACATTGAAGAAATATTTTCAAAGTGTTAAAGAAATGAAACTTCAAATCTAGAATTTCATATCTACAAACTATCATTTAAGAATGAAATAAATATATTCTCAGTAATACAAGGACTTAAAAGTTTAACCACACAAAGATCCTCTTTGAAAATGCTCCTAGGAGTTCTCTAACAAGAAAAGAAGTATATTCCAGAAGATGCTATGAGATATTGAAAGTAAGAGTGAAGAAAATAATTCAGTGAAGTTGTCTAGATGAATAACTATCAAATTTTTGAAAAGAAGAAAATCAGAAGTATATAACAATTGAAAATTAAAACTCTTGATGATGTTAAGATGGCAATGTGGACTAATAAAAGCAATCGCCAAAAGGAATCAGAAGTATATGAAGATGATTATCGTATTTAAGGGGCAAAAAAATACATGTAGTTAAATTAGTTTATGAAATTATGAAAAAATGAATATACATATAAATTGGAATAATAAGTTAGAAGTAACCATGAGAAGAACATAAATAAAATTAATAACTTTAAGCCAGCACAAGAAAATTCAATGGAAGGAAGAAAACAGAAAATAAAAATCAAATAGCAGAAATAAAGTCGTAGAAATAAGTACTAACACAAGAGGAACTGCACAAATATACCTGAGTTGGACTCACCAATCACACTGGATTTTTAAAAATCTAGCATTATGCTATTAGCAGGACACACTTTTAAAAAATCATAAAGAAATTAAAATGATAACCAGGAAAATCTAAACCAAAACTAAGCCAGCATGATTATCACAAATAGAACTGAATGTGAAAAATGTAACAATGGACAGAGGGACAATACACACTGGCCAAACGCTCAAGAAGTACAAGAAGATAAAAGGAATATGAATGTTTGTGTACTTAATGTGGTCTCAATATTTAAAAAAAAAACAAGTATAAAGAGAATGCAATAAAACAACAACTGCAGTTTGGATATTTTAAAACCTTTCAGAAACTGATAGAGCAAATAAACAAAAAAAAGTAGAAAAATATCAAAGGTTTAATAATGTAATTGATAAGCTCAAATTTAGATCTGTAGAAGTCCACATGAAAGACAGAAAAGCCTTTTCAAACAATTGTGAAATATTCTCCAAAATCTTCTAACTGCAATATCAAAAAAAAAAAGTCCCAATAAATTTCCAAAGATCACACATACTGTGTTCTCTGAACACTTTGAATAACTAATTGTATGCCAACAAATTAGATAACCCAAAGAAATGGACAACTTTCTGCAAACATGCAGATAACCTAAACTGACTCAAGAAGAAATAGAAAATCTCAGCAGATCCATAACAAGTAAAGAGGTTGAATTACTAATCATAAACCTCCCAACAGAGAAAAGTCCTGGACCAGATGCCCTTCTGATAAATTCAACCACTTAGAGAAGAATTAATACTAATTTTCAAACTCTTAAAAATATTGAAGAGGAAGTACACCTCCCAACTCCTGTTATGAGGCCAGCATTACCCAATAGAATCCAGAAAATGCTGAAATAATATCTTTGAAGTATGGAAGGAAAATACCTGCCAATCTAGAATTCTATATTTAAAAAAAGCAAACTCAGAAATAAAGCTTAAATAAAGATACTTCAAACAAAAACTGACAATATTAGCGGCACATCCATTCCAATGGGATACACTAAAGGCTTTTCTTTAGACAAGAAGGAAATGATCCTGGACAAAAGCTCAGATGTGCAGGGAAGAATGAAGAGCAGTGCACATAAGTGGCCAATCTAACTAAACAAAATTTACTTAAATTATAAACATAATTGTCTAAATTAACATTAGCAGTATCAAACAGCAATGTTCTTATGGGATTTAAAATACATTTAAAATTAAGATGCATGACAACCATAGTAAATACATTGAAAGTGGGGCTAATCGGAGTTAAAATGTTCTAAAGTTTCCTGTGTCTAGCAAATGGTAACATGAATTTATGTTAGATTTTAAATTGTGAAGGATGCACGCTATCTCTAGAGTAAGCACTGAACAATAGTAAAAGAATGTGTAAGTTATAAACAGTAGTAAAGGAAAATATAAGCTAATAAAGGAACTTTTTTTAAAAAAAAGTCAAAAACATGGCAAACAAGTACAGAAAAGAAACACAAGAAATGTAAAATATTTCTAAAACAAATTTTAAAAATTTTCTTTTTTCTTAGAGTAAAAAATTTTCAATTTCTGTGTGTATTGGGTTGTGAAATAAATGTATTTTTACTGTAGGTCAAGGGGCAAAAAAGATATTCCCTATCGCAAACATAGTGCAATGACATTAAGTACCAGACAACTTATGTGCCCGTTGAAAGACTAAGAAATCAGAAAGAAACCTGATTATATGCTGCTTACAAAAGACGCGCTTCAAATATATGGAAACAGAAGGGTTGAAAGTAAAGGGATGAAAATGATATGCCAAAAATACATGCCTATCTAAAAAAATATATGCATACAACAAATTAGAGAGAGTGTCTGGTGGCAGGGAGCAGGAAATGAGAAATGTAAGAGGAAAAATAAAACATAACAAAGAGAAGGGCCTTGCGCTGAATGATGATATTGGTGAATCATGACCCAAGAAGTATATTGAAATCACTTCTGTGCACCTGAGGTCAAAATTTAAATAAATAATTTTACAAAGCACTGACATTTATAATAAAAATCTGAATACTATCATGTGCCGAATGTACTGACGAGTGAATGTCTCTGGGCCTCATGTGTGAAGAATGAATACTAATATTAATTAACCTCATCCATTAATTCAATAAACATCCACCGAACACCTTAAGTGCCAGACGTCGTGCCAGTTGGCAGAGATACAAAGTCACATGTGATACAGTCCTAGTTCTCAAGGCACTTACTTCTCAGGGGAGCTGACGTCACCTAAAGCAAGTGGAGGAAACATCGTCAGGATAACCACAGAGCAAAACGACACAGCAAGCACAGGTTAGACGACGAAGTACTAGGTATTTAATCGTTGATTCTGACTTCACTGAGAAGCACCTACTTTCTGATCTTGAGTTTGCTGTGCAACACGCAAGCTCTCTGAGGGCAGGCGCAAAGGGTCATTCTACAATCCCCGTGCTCAGCTGAGTAAGAGTCCAGCACATTTCTGTTGAATGAATGAATGAATGAATGCCAGTTTGAGCCAGTGTTCCAAGTTCTATATCTCTATATTAAGAACCCAGGTATAGAGAGCATTGGAGCCTGTGACTAGAAGCAGAACCCACAGGTAAGTGAAAATGATAAGGCGCCGGGTTCTAGATGATGTCAACCCCACATGTCGTCATGACACCAGCACCTGCTGAGGGTCTTACCCCCAGAGTATCGGACAATTTCCTCCCCTATAGGTCAACTGGGAATGCGCACAGGAGTGCTTACCTGTAAAACAGTCAGGATAATAACCCACCCCTCAGAACGGTCCTTGGGAGAGTTACATGAGATGTAAGAGGCCTGGCGCCCACCGGTACTCCATAAATAGCGTTAAACAGATACAGACATGGTGGGCATTCTGTAAGTGGGAGTTCGCCTTTCCTTCTTTTCTCCCATCCCTTCGCCTCCCCAAAAGAGGCAGGTCACCGTGAAGCAGAGAAGTTCTCTCAGGCACTCTCACGCACGACTCTAGGTATATTGAAGCGCAGAACAACTTCACCACAGTTGTAGCGTGTAGAGACCAATATAGAGCTGCCAAAGACACGGCGATCGCCGCAGGCAAAAGCTAGGAGGGCTGAGCAGCGACAGAACCGAAAACTGACTCCAGCGTCCCGGCCGCCTATCAAAAGGCAGGCGTGATGCCCACACGGTGCGATCAGCGCCACAGCCCCTTCAGAACAGATAGGCTCATCTCCTTCATCGGCAGATGACCACGCAACCGCTGGGCCAACACGCACACCCACAGCTCCGTGCAATCTTCGCTGCACCAATATCACTCTCCTCGAGTGGTGAATTAGAGAGCCCCAGCCTCCATGAAGTTCCAAAGATTAGTAAGTGACCCGGTTTCTTCAGATATGATCAAGTAATCTCCAAAGTACTTTGCATTTATAAAAGGGATCAGGCTGCATTTATTTATAGCCTGTAATGCAGTAGGACTTTTGCTGGATGCTGTACAAATTAGCTACATATTCTTGGACCCAGGCTTTGAGGAATCTGGTTTCTGCAACCATTCTCTGTAAACATTGCCCTCTGATGGCTTTTTAATCCCCAAATCTGGCAGCCTGTGCTCTGCCTCATTCAGCTTCTCTACATTTCCTTGCTTCTCTCTCTCTCCCCGCCTCCCCCCTCTCTCTCTCTCTCTCTCTTTCTTCCCCCCTTCCTCATTTTCATGGCACAAAACCTTCTCATTTCTCCCCACGACCTATCTGATTGTTTTTTCTGTTTCCAGTGGGCCTTTTTCCCGCTTCTGAGACCTAAATGAAGATAGTCCTGAGGGTTTATTCTCTGCCCTTTCTTTTTGGCTCACTCTCTGCCTTGATGATTCATTACACCTACAGCTTCAGCATCTCTCTCCTCGTGTGCTTACCTCTAAAGTAGCCTCCACTCATCCCGACATTGGCTGACACCTCAGGTTCTCACAGTTACAATGAAGCTCATTATGTCTCCCAAACCAGCCCTTCCTCCTGACTTGAATGTTTTGGGCAGTTGAATTTCATAATATGCTTGTAAACTGTGTCTTTTGGGGGAAAGAAGGGGTCTTGAGTTGTGGCAAGTGTTGATTTCCATAGTAATTCCGTATTCCCACTGTGGCCAATTTCAGGCTACCTACGTGAAGCCGCTGACTGCAGTGTGGAAGAGGCCAGTATAAAAGAGAGTTCAAGCAAACTGCTGAATCATCCTCCAAATGTCTCAGACTCAAAACCTTCACATCATCTTTGCTCTTTCCCACGCCTTCATCAAGGCCATGTGATTGTCCACAAGGTGCAACCGTCTCTGCTAACATGGACTCCGCCACCAGCCTCTCCTTCCCATTTTCACCGCCAGCATCTACCTGGGAAGATCATTGTCTCCTGTCCTGCCTCCTCTCTCTCAGTCTCCTAGGTGTCCTCCCCTCCTCCCAAGTTTTTTATACACATTCTATGGCTGGAAAATTAATCATCCCAAAGTGCATTTCACACTGCGTTACCCCAAATCTCCAATAGTTCTGCTAACATTCACCAAATGAAACATAATCTGGCATTCAATGCCTAATTTATGTACACTCCCCAGTGTGAGGATTCCGTATCAGTTAAGACTAGGCTGGCTGCAAGTCAACTTGTAGACCCAAAATAGTAGTGGCTTTAAAAAGAAAAGTGTGTGTTCCCCTGTCATGTAACAGTCCAGAGGGAGGTAATCCAGTAGTGCCAAGAGCGCATGCTCCACGACGTCCTTGAGCTGTGATGTGCTTCCAGCTCAGCCTCCTCACAGATGTGAGAGATGGTCCTCAAGCGCATGTTTTAAGATGGCAGCCATTACCTCCAGCTCCAGTCTTTGGAATGGCAGAAAGAAAAAGGAGTAAGACCGCTAGCTGGCTGGTGTGCAGGGAAGCTTCCAGAAACTGCTGCAAAACAATTCTACTTAGCCCTTATTTCCCATGACCTACTTATAAGGCCACACCTAGTTGCAAGGAATGCTGGGTGGCTATGTGAAGATTCTGAAAGAAGGGGAGGCTAGATCTTGGGAAACAGCTCTCTGTCTCTGCAAAAGGCCTCACTGTTCCTTTGAAAACTTATTTCCAGTTAGGTCTCTGCCTTTATTAACATCCAGGCACGTAAATCTACGTGCCAGGCACTGTTCTAAGTGCCTTCCATCTATGAACCCCCCTAACCCTAACAATAGACCAGGTACCATTATTATCCCCATTTTATGGATGGCGAAGCTAAGAACCAGATGCAGTAAGAAGGCCAGAGATTCTCAGAACTTGCTGGGGAATCAGCACACCTGGAAAGCTTGTTAAACTATACAATCACAGGCTCTGGGATCAGATGAAATTTCTGGGGGGGGGTAGGGGCGGTAGAGGGACAAGGAGTGAGAAGAAAAACAAAAGTGGAGGCCTGAGAACCAGCGGCCACATTTATGGGCAGATGGGGCAGCCGTTGCCCTCAAGGCATTGTGTGAGAGGTGGCCAGGGAGCCAAGGCAGGGTGCTGTGCTGGAGGTCCACGGGACGATGTTCAAATGCAAGGTCATGTCAGCCGTGTCAGGGGAAGTGTTGGGAAGTTTTTGCTGGGATTGGCACTCAGGAGGTTACTCATGACCAGGATGAGAAGAGTTTTAGCAGGAAGAATTCTGTGCTTGTTCTCAGATCCTTTGTAAGACCCTCCAAGGAAAATTCATTCTCTCTCTCTCTCTCTCTCTCTCTCTCTCTCTCTCTCAGAAATGTGGGACCAGGAGGGCCACTGTTCGGTTTATTAGGTAGGAAAACTTTTGTTACTGTAGACAGTCATTCAGAGCGCCAAGGAGAACTCTCCCACTGGCCAAGATGGAGTGGGAGGAGGTTCTTAATGCGGAGAGTGACGAAAGCTAGGAAGATAGATGGACAGGACCGCAGCGCACCAAAAGCTAGCAAGGCAATGGGATAGGGAAGAAAAACCTTCTCCTCCCTATCACTCTAAGAACTGCAGGCTTGAGCAGGGAGGGGGGATGGTCCTGGAGACAGGAGTCTGCCATTGCCCCAGGTCACGGAGCCTGAATAAACCTCTCTCCTTTCGCACCAGCCCCTGCCTCTCAAGCCTGGCTTCCGTGGTGGCCGACAGACAGCTGGACCAGCGTTCTCCGGTCACATAGAGGAGTGGCACGTGGACCAGAGCTTCTCCTGCTGGTAGAGTTCACCCTGGGTGCCCCCTGGACAGAGACCCAACCTACTCAGACACAAGAGACCCCAGTTCTTGGCTAATGAACTCAGTCTACTCCTTCTTCTGGAAGGGATCGTTGCCTGAAAATAAACGGATGGTTCTAGCTCATTAGGAGCCCAAAGCCCACCCTAAAATGCTGTCCATCCATCTGCCTCCAGTCCTCCTTTTTCAGCTCCTGGAGTCAATGGCTCTTTGTAGCTACCATTACGTAGCTACCTACCGCTGGGAGAGAAAACACCCAGTTCTCCATGGTTGGTCAGTAGCGGAGGGAGGATTACGAAAGCTGGCTGTCGCTCCCACGGCTGCTACGGGAGCACGCGGCTTCAAAAGAGGAACTACTTATGCTGTCCTCAGCACAGGGGTCACTTCTGCAGGATTTCTTTCTCTGATACGGCCTGGGGTGGATGGCCTTGGGTCATGCCCTGGCAGGGAGAGGAGGGTGTGGTGAAGGCTCTGACTCATTCTGCCTCCCTTCCACCCCTCGCAGCTGCCCCTCGCTGCACTTCCTCCTCCTCCAAAGCTGAAGGTCAGCCTGCCATGGTCCTGCCAGTTTTTAAACACACACACACACACACACACACACACACACGCACGCACGCATACTGACTTCCGAGAGGGCAAGATTTTTTTTTTTAACATGAAAAGAAATAAGGCAAGGCACACTCAAAAATAAATTTAAAAAACCTCATTCCCTTAAACTGCTTAATAATTCCAGAATGGTAGCACTTTCCAATTGTAAATGTGTAAGGAATAAAATAAAAAGAAGGAATGCTCCATGGTGTTAATGCAGGCCTCTTAAAAATGATCCTAATTTCTTCCAGAAGGTTCTGTTGGGTAAATGGCAAGGTTCTCCTTAATATAGAAATATTCCAGCAGTAATACACTTGCTTCTCTTCACATGTCTCTAGCGCTAGTGCGAACGCTGCATCATCTTCCAGTTGGCGTCCTGTCTACTGCTGCTGAGAAACGCTGTATTCCAAATGGGCTACAATCACGACTTGTGCATTGCAACGCCTGTTGCTAACAGCAAACACCCACCCCAGGACGACCTCACTCAGCAGACCCAGCCAGCCACACACACAGCTTTCTGCTTATTGCCAGAGAGCCCTGCTTCTGGTTAGAGACGAGCAGCCTTTGAACCCGAGGACCCAGGCCGGTGCCCTGGGCAGAGGTGTCAGGGAAAACTTGACTCACGATGTCTCTGCCTTCAGGATAACTTTCTCCTCCCCTTTCCCATTTCTCCCAGCTTGGGAATTCACTCAGCCCTTTTGAAGGCCGGAAGGCCTTCATTGCCAGGAGACCCGAGAAGTGGTTTGAGCAGAAGCTATTACAGTACGATTCGTATTTTACTGATAGACAAACTGAGTCTCAGGATGCAATGGCCCAACTCATGCATGGCAGTTGTCAACGAAAGGAACGTCCCAACCTCTAAGAATTTTTATGAGTTTGTTTGAGCCAAACTGATGACAACTGCCAGGAAACAAAAATCTCAAAAGATTGAGAAAATGCTCCAGAAAAAGGCAGTTTTGCCACTTATTTTAGAAATTAGAATCAAAGGACAAGCTGTAACTGGGTTGCAGGAAATGCGCCGGTGATTGGTTGATGAGGGCGGCAGGAGAGAGCAAAACAGTGGGCGGAGGCGGGAAGGGAGGGGAGGCCCTGGGATTGGGGTGCAGACATATATTTCTTTTCCAGTGTGGGTATAGGACAGTTAACAACAACTAACTTGATAATAATGAAGGGATCTGTGGTATCTGCCCGCCTCAGAAGGGGCTAGAAAAAAAGAGAAATTACCCTGATATTCCAAAGGGGTGTTCTCATAGATGCCAAAAGGCACCAGACAGGCTCCGTTAAGGTCAAGACTGACCTCTGCGAAGGAAGAGCTTGAGGTGTGGACTAGACAGCCACATATTTAGGAAGAGGTCTCAGAAAGTCCGAAGAAAGTAATCGAAGGGAGTCTGTCCAGCCTAGGACATGGCTCCTGGCCAGGACCCGCTTTCAGGGAGGATGTTGTCATGTGAGACGATCTTCTCTGGTTACTTTGGTCTGTGCGCCTGTAAGGCCGCGGCGCAGGCCTCCGCTGAGCCGGACAGCTGCAGCCTGTCGTCCTTTGTCGTCCCCACAGCGCGTGGACCGAAGCCTCAGCTTCTGCACCTCCCCACTGTCTGGACTCGCCTCCAGCTCTGCCGGACCAGGGGTGGCCTGCTGTCGCCAGGGGCCTCGGCTGCTCCTCTTCCCGCAGGTTCCCGCACTGTGCCGAAAGGCCCCCGGCTTGTACTTCCTGGTTTTTTTATTGACGACGCCCTTTGAACGTAGGCATGGCTGCCTATTTCCACACGTGTGGCTTTTCCACGTGCCAGCGATAACCTGCTTCCGATTCGTTTTAACAATTTTCTGTGGAGATTTTCCCAAACCTCTTCAGCCAAACAGCCAGGGAAAGGGTGGGCCTGGTGCCCGCCATGCACACAGCAGAGGAGGCAGAACGCGCCATGCCCCGCGGCCCAGGGGACGGCTCCTGGGCCGCGGGGACTTTACCGGGGGAAGCCACTCGGAGTTGTTCCAGTTCAATTATGAGAGAGGAGAAATGTTGTGGAATCGACCGCTGTGCTTTTCTCTTTTCCATTTCTCTGTAAATGACCTTCTTCCTAGTCGATGGGGGAGTGTGGAAGGGGGAGAATATTGGCCTGTTAAAGTAAGAATGCCCCCCCCCCAAAAAAAGGCTGAGCTTCTCACTTCAAATCTCCATAATAAGATTATCAAATCCACGGAAAAGCTTTGTCAAGAGTGAAAAGGATTCTCTAAATCCCTTTATCTCTCCCTTAACAGTCCCAGCCAGTTCCTGAATTTCAGCTGAGGGAGGTGTCCTCCCGGAAAAAGGGCACGTGGTTTCCAGCTGCTTGATACAGGCTGGTAAACCTGGGCAAGTGGAACAGAGAAACTGAGACAGATTAGTTAACCAGCCAAGCGGTTTACAGCCATCTACTGAATGGCAAAATCCTATCTTCCCTAAACCAAGGACAGTTAAGAGTAAAAAGCTTAACTGAACCTACTCAGGGAGATACAGGAAATCCAATTAGTGCCCTTTGGGGCCAACCACACCCAAGCAGGGATCAAGTTAAGGGAATGAATCTCATTTTGGCGCTTCAGCCTGAAGCTGATGGATAAACTGTTGAGATCCTCCCCTAACACCTCCTCTAAACTCCAAGCCTTTAAAACCCTCAAGATGAAGGGCCAAGTGTCTGTTCTCCCTCTCAGGAGCAGGCCCACGCCTTTCTTCCCTCTCAGGCGAGCGGCTCCTAAACTCTAAGGGTCCCAGGACTTGTAACCAGGGGAGCGGCGGGCAGTGACAACTAACCTCCTGGACCCGTGTCCTCTACCCGTCTTCTCTCTCTTTTTCCAGAGAGCCAACGCAGCCCCACCTAAGCTCTGTCCTGTTGCTTTTTCTACCATAAGCCCTTCTTTGTTTTACTGCTTCCAGCTTTAACGATCCTCAAAATCACCAGGACTCATTTGTGAAATCTTTCCTGCACAAAGTCAAGAACCCACACACTACAGCCTGGCCCCAGGCAGACCCACTCTGGGCCCAGTTCCTGTCTGGCAATGGCCTCGACTTCCTCTCTGGCCATCCTGCCTCCACTGTGGCCCCTGACGTCTATTCTCCACCCAGAAGTCAAGGTGGTTCCTTTAAAAATACCACGGAAACGATGTCACTCCTTAGTCAGAGCCTCCAACGACTTCCCTGTTGATCCGAAGGACCGTAGTCCCTTTATCTGCAGTTTCGCTTTCCACGGTTTCAGTTACCCATGCTCACCTGCAGGCTAAAAATATTCAATGGAAAATTTCAGAAATAAGCAATTCAGAAGTTTTAAGGTGCACACCATTCTGAGTAGCGTGATGAAATCTCATGCCATCCAGCTCCACCCTGCCCAGGTCGTAAATTAACCCTTTGTCCAGCATCTCCACGCCGTACACACTCCCTGCCCTTCGTCACTCCTTGGCTGTCTTAGCAGCTCAGCCCTCGCAGGACGGCAGTGCCTGTGCTTCAGGCACCCTTATTTTACTTAATAATGAACTCAAAGCGCAAGAGTAACGGTGCTAGCAATTCAGTATGCCAAAGAGAAGCTGTAAAGTCCTTCCTTTAAGTGACAAGATATGTGTGCAAAGGAAAACATAGACGCATCAGGCTCGATACTATCTGCAGGTTCAGACATCCACGGGGGTCTTGGAACATACCCCTCACAGATAAGGAAGGGGGACCGCTATGTGGTATGAAACCCTCACCATGACCAACGGGGTGCCACTGCCTGATCTGGCTTTGTCTCCCTCTCCAGCCGCCTTTACTTCTGACCCCTCACCTGCTCCACTCCAGCTCGGAGCCTCCTGTGGGCTCAGACACGCCAGGCTTGCTCTCGCTCGGGCTCTTTGCGCTTGGTCTTCCCTCTGCCTGGACTGTCCTCCCAAACATCCTCGCGGCTTGTACCCTCATTTCATTCACGTCTTTTCTGTCCCCTCCTAGGAAAGACTGTGCCTAAACCACCCTTCCCAAAATAGCAACCACCCAGGACTCTCTCTACTCCCTGTACACTGCTTTTATTCTTCTTCATAACACTTATTACCTCTTTTGTTTGTTTGTTTATAGATTTTATTTATTTATTTTTGGAGAGAGGGGGAGGGAGGGAAAAAGAGAAGGAGAGAAACATCAGTGTGCAATTGGTTGCCTCTCGCACGCCCCCAACTGGGGTCCCAGCCCACAACCCAGGCGTGTGCCCTGACTGGGAATCGAACCAGCGACCCTTTGGTTCGCAGGCCAGACTTCAATCCACTGAGCCACACCAGCCAGAGCACCCCTTTTAGATTTATACCATTGTTAGTAGTATAAAGTATGCATAATGTAAAATTCATTACATTACATTGTGTTTCATTTTCATTTGTTCACTGTCTGTCACATAGGCTTTGTGAGAGCAAGGGCTTTGTGTGGTTCACCACCGGGGTTCGGCACCGGTACAGTGCCTGGTACACAATACATGTTCGATGAACATTTGTTGAGTGAATAGAAGTGTCACCATCCGCATGTGCATCCCGGTCCCTATTCCAGCTCACGCTTTTAGTCCATCCCCTGTGCTGCTGCCCAGCATCAGGAGAGCCGCTCACTCTGAAGCAAGGCTGGCAGCCGAGAGCACCCGCAGGCAGGCGGCAGAGCCCCCATTAAAGCCCTGTCGAGGGGGAGGCATGTGCTGGCCCAAGGCCTTAGTTACACTTGGCCAGTCAGCCAAGAATGTGTGAATAAATGAGATATCTGAGTCGCTGCCACAGTGCTCTGCTGTATGCTCTTCGTGCCACATGCTACTGTTTGAATTACCTTGCTTATTCATTGTTTACTATTCGCCTTCAGTTCCTTTTATTGCCATGTAGGCCCTGTGAGGCCACTTTGTCTTCAACGTAGAATGATCAGAATAATAAATGAATAGGGAATGTATGCAACTCATTCTTTTAGTTCTGGTTCCACATGTGGATGGAAAAGGGAGGCTCTACGGAGAGTCACCTCACAGGGTGATCTGACCCTAAATTCCTAGCTGGGTAGATCATGGTGGGTCCTCACACCCCAGACACCCATTCTTTGGTGAAGGCCTTATCTTTGTCTTAAGCAAGCCCATTGTCTTTGTGCAGCTAGGTTGACAAACCTTGGAAATGCTCCCTTTCGGACCCCTCCTTCTATGTCGTGGCGTAATCTTAACTCTCCTGTAATCTGACCCCCTCGTAGCTTTCTGCCACCTTCCTGGCATTTTCTTTACATTACCTCCTTCACCTCAGATGCAAGAAAGAAACCGCACACTGTTATCCTCCACAGCATTTTCGGTCACGCTTCCCGGAAATTGTCATCAGTTTCAACTCAAATAAGCTCTTGTAAAAATTCTCTGCAGGTTTGGGTGTTGTCACGTCGACACAACCTTCTCAAGACAGTTTCTAATTATAATTCAGCTTCACAGGAAGGTGAGGCCCAGTTCGCACTCACGCAAGCCTCGTCCTCCCTGAGCGCTGACGAAGGGGCATTTCGGTTTCACGCCTGCAAAGGAAGCTGGTTTTTTCCTCCAACTCTCAAGACTCTGACACCAGATTTGTGAGAGACTTTCCTACTCCAAGCGGTTCTCCAGTTCTCCAATGACGCCGACTGGGCATACAAATGTAACTCAGCTCTGGAACTATCTCCCTGGAGATGACACCAGGTCCCCAGGTTAAGGGCTCAGTCCCGTGAGAACGCCCCCCCCCCGCCGTGTCAGAGGCCAGTTGCAAGTCCAGGTTGTCAGGTGCACCTCTGACCGACCAGCCATAGATCAGGGTTCCCGTGACTTCCTTCCTGGATTCCATACTTTGCTAGGATGGCCAGCAGAACTCAGGGAAACGTTCACTTCTATTTCCTGCTTTATTATAGAAAGATACAACTCGGAGACAGCCAGAGGGACGGAAGGCGATGGGCTCCGACGTGCCCTCCCCCGCGCAGCGCGCCCCCTGGAGGCTCGTCACCCCTCAGTGCTCAAGAGTTTTTATGGAACTCGAATCATGGGGAAAAAAAGCACAATAAAGAATAAGTTAAAAAAAAAAAGAAATTATGCTGTCTTTATATAATAGAAAACTACAGCTAGAAAATGTGTCAACATATAATGGGTTTTATTGTTCTGATATGAATTTAAAAATACTTTTAAAAAATAAAAGAGAACTTGAATCTCCAGCTGCCCCCGTACTTCCTGGAGGCCTGTGGGTGCGGTTGAAAGTCTCAGCCCTCTGTCACTTGGCCTTTCCGGTTACCTGTCCCACTCGTTACCTAGGGGCCCCACCTTAAATCACCTCATTAGCATAAACTCAGGTATGCTCCACAGGGGCTTTGATGAATAATAAAAAGCATTCCTATCACTGGGAAACTGAGAGTGTTAGCCGCTCTGAGCCAAGAACTAGGGGAACAAAGACCAAATATATTTCTTATTATATCACAACCTCAGTTTCCTGAAGCTTGGTTAGTATGAGTCCGTCCTTGAAAAATTAACCTTCATCTCAATATGCAAAAAAAGAAAAAGAAAAATCATTCCAGTTTCTGAGTCAGAATGAAGTCACCAAGATCAACGTTATTTAAGAGGCTTCGTGACTACCACCATCAATTGGAATAAAAGGAGAGGGACACATTTTGATTGATACTAGTCCCTTGTTGTCTTAGGATTTCTAATTTATTCTAACTGAAAGGCCAAAGTGAGATCTCTTAGCAGGAAAACATGCCATGATTAATGGGTGATGTTTGTCATGGCGAAGGAAGGAGAGAGGCCTTTACGCCATGTATCTGCGATCCCTCGTGTGGACAGCCTTTAGTCGTCCAGCTTTTTGGTTTTTGGTTTTCTGAGTGCACAGACCCTCTTGAGGGTCCCTAACTGCAGAGCACCGAGAGGACGCCATCTAAGGTGTCCGCCTCTGGGGGTTTTCCTCTTCCCGGCTCTTAGTTGCTTCCGGGATGACTCACGGAAAACTTACTTTGCATTCTTCAGTTCCTACCAAGTCCACTTCCTTGTTCACAGAGAGCCGGCTAGGCTATCTCAGACCCACTGGTAGAAAACTAGCACCTATCAGCGACGATGCTTGTGAAACCCTGTGCGCTTTGCTTTTACGGCCCATCATTCAGAGTCAGCGCAAAGACATTCCGTCTCACCTTTGGCCGAAGTTGTTCACGTGGGCTCCAACTCACCTCCTCAGGCTCTGCTTCTAAAGCAGCGGGACACCTGCCATTCCTGCCTCCCAAGACTCTGTCTGTTTTCTTATCTCACAGGTCAAGGGGACAGCCTCCACTCCGCTTCCTGACTCCAAGGTGCTACCACCTGTGAAGAAACCTCAAGCCTCTTCCTTATCAGAAGCCAAGCTTCCTCACTGGGCGCTGTAACCCTCAGGACCAAGGAGAAGACCAACTAACCCTCAGGACCAAGGAGAAGACCAATGTGAGCTGCAGCTTGGGGAAACAGAAGGCTTTTGGCCACCAATCACTCAACGCAGCTCAAGACCCAAAGCTCAAATCTCAGAATAGAATCCAATTTCACTTCTCATTTTCCTCCTAATGGACCTTCAGAGCTGATTTGAAATTTCTGTTGGGGGGAGCAGGCCACGTGTGGACCTATAACAAAGAATGATTTTGTTTTATCTGGAAAGGTTGGCTTCTTGCAGACAAAAGGGAAAAAAAAAGGAGGTGCTGGGGAAAGTAAGCCCACAGGGTGATCAGATTGTCATTTCCTAACTAGGCAGGTCCTGGTGGGTCATAAGTCATACCCCAGGCCATAACCTCTTGACTAAAAGGCTTATCTTTGCCTTAAGCAATCCCTGTCCATTGTTTCCAGGCATCGAGGTTAACATACCTTTGAAATGCCCTCTTTCAGGCCCCCCAAGAGAGCATATCTTAACCACCCTGTCATCCTATCTTCACAGGGCCACCTCCAAGAGAGCACACGGCTTTAACTACTCTATAATCCCATACCCAAGGTGCTTCTTCTAGCCTTCGGACAATCTTCCTTACTTCCCTCCTTAATTTCTTTTGTTTTTAAGACTTTATTTATTTACTTTTAGAGAGTGGGGAAGGATGGGAGAAAGAAAGGGAGAGAAACATCAGCGTGTGAGAGAAACATCCATCCGTTGCTGCTCCCACGCCCCCAACCCGGCCCCGGCCTGTAGCCCAGGCGTGCGTCCTGACGGGGCCACAAACTGACAATCTTCCGGTTCGCAGGGCGCCTCTCAATCCACTGAGCCGCACCAGCCAGAACTCTCCTCAACTTCAAATGCACACGAAGAGCTGCAAAACTGTTATTCTTGGGAGCATTTGAGATTTTGCTCTTCAGCATATGTTTGGCTCAAATAAATTCCTACAAAAATTCTCTACAGGTTTGAGTGTTTCTTATGTGGACGTTCTCAAACCAAATACGCAGCTTCAAGAGATCTGGGCTGTGAGGAAGAAAAAGCAGGCTATCCCAGGAGCGCAATGTGCAGTCAACTCAGCGAGAAAATAGCAACTGCATTGCCTTGTATCTGTAGCTAATTCTAGAAACAAAAAACAGTTTTTTCACTGTTTTCTTTCACTTTGGTCTTCAAGGCTAGATAGTCAATTTTATGAAGGTAGAGGCCATATCTTATACCTTTTTTTTTTTTTATCTCTAGGTAAAATATATTCTCAGTAAATATTCATGCTTTGATAGTCACGACACACTTGTAAGGTAGACATCATCATCATTTTATAAATGGGGCCTGGAGACAGATAAGATTGTCTGAATCCTACTTAGAAGTTTTAAATGAACTAACAAATTACTAAGTAAATAACAAAGGGAAGGCAAAGAGATGATCTGACTGCCAACCTCAAAGCAAACAGATTTAAAACATGTCTTGTAATGTGGTAGATGGTAATATCTTCTTTCCTTAGGGTACCAAAAACATTTATTTCAACCCAGTCTTCTCAACTTCATGTAATTCCTATCCCCATGAGGTTACATCATGTTTAGGTTACATTATGATGTTGTTTCAATATCCAATGGATTGCAAGAAAGGAAACATAAGAATTCATTATAAAGTGAAGAAAACACAGTTCCTGAACATAGTATGAGTTGGGATTATCAAACTAGGACATGAGTAAATATTCAAAAGGAACTAATATTATTGACTCTTAACTATGAGTCAAGCATTGCATGAACACTTCAAATAAAACATCCTACTTAAATATGTTCATTTCAACTTCCAATAGCATAGATTTTTGCATATATTCAATATCACAGAGTTTCAGTTCCAGGTACTTTGTGAGATGACCTATAGATAGAAATGGGGAGACCTACAGACTACTGATTATTCCCTCCTTCTCTTTAGAAAATACATAATTTAAGCTCTCAACTCTGTATAAGTTATTTTTAAATAAACACAAACATTTATGAAAATGGGAGGGACAAAATAAAATTTCTGTAACGCCTCTAAACCTAATGGCACCTGCGCTATTCAGAATAACGTTTACAAGTATTTAGCACTCAGTAAATGTACAATCAGGAATTGTTTTAATGTAACTAATCAGTAGATGGGAGATCCTTTTGGCCTGTGGATTGTTCGGAGCGTGCATCCAGAGCTGGATCAGACCGAGAGCAGACACCTCAGAACAGAGTCACCGAGCCCAACCAGCTGTTTTTTGTTATGACTTTGTTTTGTTTGTAACACCAGACGGTAAGTGGTTCAGAGGATACCATGCCCTTGCTAATCAAAAAAACAGTACCTCGTTTGCGAGGAGCTGGACTGTTTTGTTTGAGTTTGGAAGGAAGTTTCTAAATGGAAAGTTTATTCTGATCAATTTTAAAAATACACTTTGATGCTCAGCTGTTTTCTCATCAGCTTTCCCAAGTGAGGTGATAAACTGATCCCATTTATAGTGTGTAGAGCTAATATAATGGATATCATGTATTTAGCACCTGTCAGGGGAATCTAAGCTTTTGGCATCTCTGGGCCACATTGGAACAAGAGTTGTCTTGGGCCACACATTCAATCACAAAAAACAAACAAACAAACAAACAAACAAACAAAACCCCTCATAATGTTTTAAGTAAATTTACAATATTGTTTGGGCCTCATTCATAGCCATCCTGAGCCTCATGCGGCCCTAGGGCCGTAGGTTGGACACCCCTGTTTAACTCAAGTATCCACAGTCTCACCTTGTGAAGGTAAGAGATGAAGAAACAGAGACGCAAAGAGGTTAAGGAACTTGAGCAAAGTTGCACAGACAGAAAGTTGCGGATCTGGAATCCCAGACCATGCATTCAGGTCCCCAGGCCGTGCCCGAGCCAGGCTGGGTCCTTCGGGTCAGCACAGTCATGGAACAGAACCCAGGAGGCCTGCCTTTATATAAGGAGGGTGAGTCACTCCCAGGAAAAGGCAGGAACCAGACCCCACCAAGACTTGCAGCCTGGCTGAGGTGTCTGGGGTTTGGGAGGCCAGAAGGAGCACCCCCCTTCACTCTAGAGGGAGGTTCACTGTAGAAAGAGAGGCGTGAGCAGGAACGACCAGGTAGGCAGAAGCGGCGCTACATTTCTGTGAGCGGCTTCCAATCTGCTTCCCTCCTTCTAAGCACTGGCAGCAGACGAACTATCACCACTAAGTCCACCAGGACAGCCACCCCCAGCACCTTAACTAGCACCACGCAAGGGCCATGCCACCCAGCTCTGCCGTCATGGCGGCAGCACTGCCAGCTTGCTTCCACTGCCCTTCGTCTCTATTGTTCGACTCATAGTTTATGGGAGTTTTTTCCCATGCCCTCTCCCTTGGCTGTCTCCTACTAACCAACAGAAAGGCAGGAAGATTGTTATCACCAGCACAGAAGAAAAGGAATCATTCTGTTTCCTGTGTAACTCCCACTCAGTCCTTGGCAGGACGACAGGGCTCAACTATGATGATTACTCTATGCCTACACCAATGTGTTTTCCAAGGTTCACGCAATAGTTGGACAAAATTGAGACCCAGTCCTGAATCTGCCCTTAATCCCCGATATTGGACAAATTATTTAATGTCTCTGTGCTTCAGGCACCTTGTCTTTGCACAGAGATTTCAAAAAAAAAAATCTACATGTTAGAATTATTGTGATAATAGATGTGGGGAGAGGAGAAGTTGGCACAGTTCCAGGACAGCTGAATCTGCAACTGAGCCTAGAGGTAATTGAGCATGGGGCACCCTGTCGTCTCTTTTCCAGCTGGCTACTCTCAAATCTAGGTCCCTTTCTGACTGCTGATGCCTGAAAATGTGGGCTCTACTGGCAAGAATGAGTGAAGGAACCAAGAGAGTAGAACGTGGGAATGATGGGGTGAGGTGTGGGAGGTTTTGGTAATTGTGTGTGGGGAAGGAAAGGTGAATTTTGGCAGGCCTAACATTCATTTGTGAAAGCCTGAAAACTTTTAAATACGGCTTGCGTCCACTAGATACAATGCAGGAAACAATATCATTTTAGGTATCTTAAACATAAAGAGATTTAATACAGGAAATTGGTTGCTTACAAAGTCTTTGGAAGGGCTACAGACAAGTTCTGGGATGAGGCTACAACACTGACTTCCAGAACAATGCAGCCTAATCCTCCAGGCCAGCTGCTAGCCTAAGGCTCCTACTTAAGCTATGGGTTCAAGATTCACTCCTTAAGCTCCAGATGCCAGGAGGCCAGAGGCCAGAAACTCCCACACATACACTGGTTTTGCAACTGCTTCTCAATACCCAGGAACTTGAAGAAAGTACACTGTAGTGTTGCTGCAGGACAACCTCACCAAGAAAGAAATTAAGATGTCTTTGCCTCACTTCATGCTTCACATGTAACTCATAAGATTTATAATTAATAGAAGCAAATTCTCATTCAGAATCCTAGCTGCAAGGGAATCGGGCATATATCACTTTTAAAGATTCTTTCTATTTACTTTTAGAGAGTGGGGAAGTGAGGGAAAAAGAGAGGGAGAGAAACATCAATGTGCAAGAGATACATCAATCAGTGTGTTGCCTCACACACCCCCAACAGGGGACCTTCCCTGAAAACCAGGCATGTGCTCTGACTAGGAATTGAACTGGTGATCTTTCAGGTCACAGGCTGGCACTCAATCCACTGAGCCACACCAGCCAGGGCAGGTATACTGCACTTTTAGATTATCAACATCTCCATCTAGAAGGGTAGTGAAGTGGAGATTGAGCAAGCAATCCACAGCACCAATTGCTTCAGAGACATTTGCCAAATGACTCTGACTTTGCCAAATTTCTTCTTCTCACCACTCTCTCCATCTGTTTTTCAGTGTCCAGAACCTAAGACCTTATATAATCAAGTCTTTTTTTTTTTTTTTTTTTTTGGAGCTCCTATGATTTTGATAAAAACATCCTATCTCATTTTAAAGCTTAAGTAAATGGGTGCTTATCTTTTCTCTGTTGTAATGTTAGCTGACCTATTTTTCACATATGGAGTCAAAGTCTAACTCCAATAAACTTCAAGTTTAACTTAAGAAATTAGTACAGCATGCTGCTTATACAAATTACACTAGACAACTTTCTCTCTGGCTACTCACACACAATAGCGTTAATAACTTTCAAATGATATCGAGGGAGAGAACGGGCCTGAGAAATTCCTTGTTTTATTATAGGATTGCCACAAAGAAGGATTCTTTAATGTCAACGGATTTCTTTATTAATTTTTCCTTAAGTGAGGTTGTGTTCAGGTTTTGTTTTAGATGACCCAAAACTTTAACAAGAGAAATATTAATAATAAAAATGAACATTTGACTTTCATTCCATTTAGTCATGGACACAAAGCATTTTCACATTACTTATCCTATGCTATAGTCCTTTTTAAAAGTTACAGTCTAGTCTATATTTTGTATGTTACCTTTAATTTAGGAAATTTTCAAACTTATACAATAATGGCCACTTTAATTTCATTTCTGCTCCCATAAACACTAATTATTTTGAAGCAAACCCAGAAACGGTTTTCTTTTTTTTAAATATGTAAATCCCAAATACCACTAACATACTTTAAAAAGAACATTAACTCCTCAACATAACCATTGAGTCAGTGTTCGCATTTCCTTATTTAAAAACAAACTTTTTATTATGTAGCATTTTGAGTACACATCAGAAAGACAACATTGTCCAATAACCTTCTTTGTGTATACGGCCCAGCCCCAACAACCATCAACCCACGGTCCGTGTGGCTTCACCTCTACCCTGGTGGCTTGCTCCCACTAACCTTGTGCTTCCAAAGAAAATTCCAGACCTCATACCATTTCTGTACATATTTCAACACATACCTATAAAAGGTAAAGATGCTAACAAAACCACAATACCAGCATCACATGTAACAAAAGAATAATTCCTTAGAGTTCAAATTTCCCAATCTCATAAATGTCATAAACATTTTCAGTTTTTTAAAAATTAGATACTTTTTAAAAATAACATCTAAAGAAGATCCACCCATTATAATTGATTAATGTCTTTAAATCTCCTTTGATCTTCTAGGTTCCTTTTGTATGACACTTTTTTTTTTTCTTGCAATGTATTTGTTGAAGAAACTGGATTGTTTTTCCTGTGGAAGTTCCCGCAATTTGGATTTTGGTGATTGTTGCCCCATAATGTCATTTAACATGTTTCCCTGCCCTTTGTATTTATGATAAACTGGTAGTTGGATCTAGAAGCTTAATCAGATTCAGATTTTTTTTTTTTGTCAGGACTGTGTCGTAGGGGTACAATGTTTGCCCACTGGTAGGGTGTGCGCCATTTCCAATTGTCTCTAGTCTTGCGATATTAGTATTCATTCACATTTAATACCTACATCCATCAATTCATGAGCGGTTACAAAACGGTGATCCTCCTTCTTTCTTCAATTATTAGTTGGAATATTTCCATAGTGAGATACTTCCCTCTCTCCTGCTTGTCTGTTTCATAGCACGACTCATATTTGGAAAGAAGAATTAATGCTTGATTTTTTTCCCTCTTGTTTATCAGTTTTCAAAGAATGAGTTTGTTTCTTGGCATCCTCTGATGATGACCAATTTATTTTTATGTTTTAAAATTTCATTATAAACTCTTGAATTTAAACAAATTTGAGCTATGTCCAACCATCGTAGTAATTATTCCTACTGATGTTAATTATTTCTTGTCTTTGACCAAGTTTGCTCTTGCGTTCTTCTAGTAGCCTCTTATACCTTTCTTGCTCTCTGATATGACAGATTTTCTACATTCACACTACACTTCATACATAGAATGAGCCCCTTCTCCAGGGAACCCTAAAAGTGATATTAGAGCCCACATCCAGACATTGGGAGTGTTCATTGCAACTGGCTGTCCCCAGATTATCTCAAGATTTTAAATCTTTTATGTAGTTTTCTTGTTTGAATCAGGACCCACATAAGGTCCACACAATATTTTAGTTGTAATATATGCTCAGTTTCTTGGGCTCCCACATTCTTTTTCCCCATGTCTAGTCATTGTTGTTGGAGAAGAAATCAGATTATTTGTTCTTTGGAGTTTTCTGTATCTGAGTTTTGCTAATTGTATCGCATGTTGTCTTTGAACATACCCCTCTTTCTTGTTTCCCTATAAATTAGTATTTGGATGTAAATGATTGATTAAATCAAAGCTTTTTTGACTTTTTCTTCCTTGGGTTTCAATTCCTTCAAGTTTTATTTAACAAAGGAAATATATTTGATTCACTTATCCAAAAGCATCAATAAACTTCAAAGAGAAAGTAGTGTTAGAACCACCCTACCCAATATTTATTTCTATATATTTAGTATAAGTTATCTACCTTTAATTCCTGTAAAATAATAACAAGGACCAGGAGATAAACAAGACTGAAAATGGCACAACATCGCATGCAAAGATTCCTCTCGTCTTTCAACGCAGCACTTTCTTCGCTTTTCTCTAAATCACTGCAAGAACTGGACACCTTTCCTGAATAGCAGCCCTCCATGGCTCTCTCCTACTCTCTCACCCGCAGCATCTCCTGACTTAAAACAATTAAGACATTCATCTTTAGAGAAAGGATTTAAGCAGCCAGACCTGTGCCTTCTATGGTTCTTCTCTGCTGCAACTGAAAATAAACTTGGTGAACAAAAACTCAGTTTAAAACAAAACAAAACAAAGCCTTTGCTCTTTAAAAAGATATTTTATTATCAGCCTTCTTGAAAGCTGTTAGATTTTAATCTGGGGTGGTGGGATGGGATGGGGACACCATGATGGGGAAGGGAGAGAAGAAGGAAACTCCCGATCAGCTGGTCAGGAGCAGGAGCAGAGATTACAGACCTACAGAGAGAGGCTCCACGTAAGTAGACTCTTTGAGAATGTCATGGAGAAAAGGCGCTATTATTGGCAAATGGTTCTGCAGTGTAAATAGAGCCACAAATGGGTGTTAAATTTGAAGGGGATAGAGGTCATGCAGCAGCTTCAACTTAGGTCTGAGTTTCATCGGAAACAGGAGTCAGCCACTTGAGCAGCACACATTCCAATGCTGAGCCGACTGAGTCCCACACGGGTGAGAACCTCATCCAGGGGGCTCAGAGCACTTCCCCGGCGCCAGCACATCGGGCGTGGTCAGTGCTGCGCCCCACACTCAGCACACAGTGCAGAGGTGGAGCGAGGACGGCAGGGGAGCGTCCTGCGCAGGGTGGTTCTGTGGGTGAAACTGTGGACCCTGCAGAGAAGCTCTGCTTGCCAGCAGCCCCTGCGCCCTGGAGTTACGAGGCCACCTTCCCCTGAGCCTCTGCCATGACTAGGACCTAACGAACCCTGATAAATCCTAGCATGGAAACAGCCTCCGGCTTCTTGCAGGTGGGGCTCAGAATGCGTGAAGCAACTGGCATTGGGCAGGTGAGTCCTGGCCACCTTGACTGATGTCCTTGGTCCTTCTGTCTCTGGCTTCAGCAACACATTCCGGAGAGCTGGGTCTTTGCCTCAGTTTCACTCCAGTTACCTACTCGACTGTATTCCCACTGGGTTTCCATGGCTGGACCCTGATGCTTTACTGTGGATGCTAAATCCAGCCTCCTGCATGCAGCCTGGGGACAGTCTCCTGGGAGCTACCGCCACCCCGGTCTCTCCCTCAGCGCAGAGAGCACTAACGAGACCACACGTCTTGGATTCAAGCGTGAGTTCTACACATTTCATTAAATGTAGTCATTAAACCTACAGGTTCTCATTTGCTCATCTGAAGATTAAGAGTATCGTTAAAGACCCCCTCCGCCTTTGAGTGGGGTTAACTGAAAGGAAAGGAGAATGAAGTCAACGGTGCTGGCTCCCTCCCGGACAGAACTTGTCTTCCCCTCAGCGTTCTAAGGCAACATGCTTCTCTAAGAATATCCGGTGAGAAACCGCCCTTGGCTTCATGGGATTGATGGGCCCGACAGCCTTGAGCAAGGCGCCCCCTTCTGCAGCTGCTCCCCCAGGCCCACCAGGCCGCGCGTGACTCACCGGGGTGGTCAGCAGTGACTGAGGACACCCTGCCAACCGCATAGGGGGAACCTGGCTCGCTCGCCAAGTGGCTCTCAGAGGAAGGGAGTGTCCACGGGAGACCGACTCCTCAAATCTCAGACCTACCAGCTCACCCAAGGAACAATTTCACATGCCCACAGGGTGAAAAGTCTCGTCGACCAAACATGGGTCTCGTTTGGCTCAGGTCACTCCCACTGGAACCATTTTCAACAAAGCCACCTTTAAAGACAATGAGCAGGTTTGAACATAGCTACCTACACCTACGCATGTGGCCAAACAAGAATGTGACCTATTTCACAATGCGCTCAGCAAAACCAAATGGCTACAGTTAAAACATTTAGAGAAAGCGTCTGCGAAACAAACAGAAAAGCATACTGTTCAAAAATGTAATTTAATGTCCAATATCAAATCAAGAGAAATAGAGGGTCCCAACAGCTAATATGTACCCTTATCTACAAAGTAGTTTAAAACTAGTACAAACCTTTTGGCAAAAACTATTAATATTTAAAATAAGGAAATCTTTTGATCAAGTAGAACCTTATCTATAACCTTTACTATAATAATATCATGTACTACCCAAAGATATATGGATTGGGTCAAAGTACTTTTAAAGTTGTATGTGTAGAAAATAATACAATAATTAATAAATAACATAAGAATGAACTCTGTGTTTCTCTGGCTCACAACTGTAAACTTACTGTTGCCCTACCCTGTAGGTACAAGAACATTCATTTTGGGATCGTTTATAAATGTGAACATTTAAAAACAGCCCACATAACCACCAAGAGGAATTGGCTAAATAAATTATTGTACACACATAAAATGAAATATTCCACAGCCACTAAAAAAATACAAGCGTGCATGGAAATGAAAAAGATGCCTAAATGTATCACTGGCCGAGGGGGGGGGGGGAGAGAAGCATGTTGTAAGCCAGCATGCATAAAATTATCCTATTTTTGTAATAATAAAGCATATGGTTGTATATGTATGAGGAAGAGATCTGGAATGATATTTACCAAACAGTGGCTTTTTCTGGAGGTTAGAAATGAAAAGATTCCTACTTTCTATTTTTTTATTTCTATACTTCTAGAAATTCTTATTTACATGAATATCTATTATTTTTACGATTAAAATATTAACACATTTTTTTTTTCTCTTTTTAGTTTTGGGCTTGATGCTTGGGATATGAAAACCTAAGCAGTATTTCAAACCTGGAACTAGAAATGAGAACAAAGAGAACTGAAAATCTCCAGAAAGGGAGTCTCTTGTTGGCTCTACTTGGCGACAACTGCTGACATGAGTATGGATTTGCTGGGAGCTCCCAGACCCACAGCTGCAGATACACATGTTGTTAATAACCCCAAATTTTTTTCTTTGAGGTTTTTGAAAGAAATGGCAGGGTTATAGTATGTTTACATGACTCCTGTTTCTAAAATTCAGTGGCAAAATTTTATATTCAGTTTATGGCTGGGTTTGTAAGTTTTTCAATTAAATAGTCAACTTTTTTCGAGGAGAAAATTGCCTAGTGTGTGTTCGGGGGCTTCAACCTTAATGCAGTGACCCATTGTCTCATATACACAAAGCTCCCTATGTTTTCCAACCAGCTCTGTTCCTATAAGCATCACTCGCTGGACCAACCGCAAAATCCCACAGCGGTGCTTTGAGACAGAGGGGGGCGTGCCTGAGGCCTGGTTAGCTGGCTGCCCACCGGCTGCCCAAAGCCCTCCCAGGAGGCCTGCCGGGGAACTCAGGATTGGGTCTGATTTCCACAGCACAGGGAGAGTGGATCCATCTGTCACGGGTCAACTCACTGCCTTACAGGGGATGTTGCAAGTAACATGTGTTGCCAGTGAATTAATTTGCGATGAGAATGATCTGTCAGTGAAATCAGCTAATACATACGATAGCCTGTGAATCAACTCATGGCGAGTGAAGTATTACCAGAAAGTCACACTGAAAACCTGGCTTCACGGCAGGAGCCGGAAGTTCCCTGATCCGAAGGCGCGATGGTATCCAGCCCAAACAGCCGGGTGCATCCACGTGTGCGTCTGTCTTCCCAAAGGCCCAGGTGCTGCTCCGCCATTCAGCCAGGACGTCCTCTCTCTAGGCCATTACAGACTTCTGGCACCTCATCTCCCTTTTATATTCTCCTTCTGAAACACAGCACATCCCAACAGATTCGATTTCTGTTGTTTGTTTATTTGTTTGGTGTTTCCAGTCATATTCTACTTCTGTCTCCAGGAGCTCAGGCACCCAGTCACCTGCAATGAGATGCCTGATGCCTTGCAAAGCCTGCAGGTAGACCCCTCCCGACGATCTCTCTCAGACGGCGGATCACATCCCTCTCGTCCAGACTCCACCAGCTTCGCTTTGAGAACATGGTTGTAGTCGAGAGAGGCTAGGCTAGGCCGAGGTAGCAAATACATCAAAGTCTCATGGGTGTAGCACAACAACAACTTATTTCATAATCTTGCAAAGTCGAATGTGAGGTGGTAGCATCCCCGGCTACCTGGTCAGCCCAGATCCAGGTTCCATTCGTCCTGTGATCGACATACCAGCACGTGGCCTCCGGGTCACTGCAGCAGGCGAGGCAAGAGAGCAAAGGGTACTGGCTCCGTAGAGTCCCCGCCGGAGTGACAGCTGGTGTCTCATGCACATTTCATTGACCAGGGCTCGTTGCATGACCGAGCTAACTGCAGAGGAGGCTGGGAAATAGAGCAGGCCACTGGGTTATTGCAGGGTGCCAGCTTCAACTGAAACAGAAGCTGTCCCACTTCCATGTTTGTAAAAGCACTTCACTGATCCTCTTGATGCCAGCAATAACTACATCAATGACATTTGATGCTTCAGCACTGTTTTCTTAACCCCTGTCTACCTTTACTCGTCGCTATGATTCAAATCACTTACTGAAGGTCTGAAAATCTAGGCTAGCCTGGGATTCAGGGCATAACCTAGTCACGGAGACATTACATTAATAAAAGCCATATTATAGCGCCACATGACTGCTACGTGAAAAGGTGTATATATAAATAAATAGTATGTGATACATTTAAAGATAACTGTAATACGGAGAAAAATTAAAGAAGGACTAGACTAAGTGTACAAATTAAGTGTTAGGGGAGAAATAATTCCATTGCTGAAAACATGGGAAGTGCACTTGGAGGAGGCAGAATTTTAACTGCCTCCCGAGGCTCTAGAAAGGCAGGGAAGTGTGGGGAGCATGGAGCCAGGCAGGGGCGGGACTAGGCTGTCCCGGGGTGGCGGGGTGGGAGGCAGTGAGCAAGTCGCCGGAGGTGGGCAAACAAGGCAGGCTGACGTCTTGAACACCCCTGGGCTGGGCCTGGACTTTGGTCTAAAAGCAGCAGGACACACTGCTGGTCCAGGGGAAAGGGAAATAGCCGAACCCCCTTTAGAAACAGAACTGGGGTGTGGGAGCCAGGACGCCCTGCGGCCGCTGCGGAGAAGCCACTCATTCCCGATGGCCCGTCTGCTGCCAGGGGCCTCCTGAATTTGAGCCTCCTGGGGTGCCCGTAGCCATGGAACCTGCCCCACGGGGCCCATCCTAGACCTGGGGCCTCCCCTCCACATGCCTCGCCAGTGCGTCAGCAAAGGCCGCTGGCCCTGCCTTCAGACCAAGTCCGGACTCCGACCGCTCCGCCGCAGCCCCAGGCCTCAGGGCCTATGTCTGCTCCCCACGTCCCCAAGTCCCCAAGTCACTTGCCTACCCAGGCCTCTTGAGTGTTCCCCTGAGTTAAGGGGTTGGGCTGCCATACCCACCACCAGTGTCCTTGTAACAGTGGAACCGAGGGAGGTGGGTAAGCACTTGCACGCTGGCTGTGGGCCCACTCAGTGCAGGGGGGCTGGAGACAGGGTCCCTCCCTGGGCCCGACCCATGTCCTTGCAGTGGCACAGGGAGATGTAGAGTCGATGCTCCTCTTGAGAGCCAAGAACGGTGTCATGAGCTCCGAAAGACTTGAAGAGTTGCAGATACCTGCGGCCCCTCGTGTTGTTTTGACGGAATTCTTCCTGGAAGCTCAGAAAGGGGAGCAGCAAGCCTTGTAGCCATGAAAGCAGCCAGGCAGCCCCAGGGCCCTCTGAAGGCCCGGTGTTATGAGCCGCCCCCTCCTACCGGCCACTGGCTGCTGTGTGCGCGGCCAGGCCCGAGAGGCGCATGGGCCCGCAGCCACCGGGGCGGACTGGGGGCTGCATTGGCCGTTCCCTGCTTCAGACTGTTTCTCCACCTGTCTCTTGGGATTCAGGTAAGAATGGTTCTGCAAAGACAAGAGAGAGGAAGAGCAGGGATGCATGAGAGTAAAAGGAAGCAAGGGAAAGTCTTGTGCAAGGAAAAAACATCCTTCTCTCTGCCCTTCAAAACTTCATCCATTTTCTCCACCTGGAGGGTAGGTATGTGAGGAGCTTCCCCAGAAATTCTAACCCAGGGTATATATATCGGTTGGTACACAGGGGCAGAGGCATGGGAGGGGCACTATCTGTATTTTCAATGCCCAGAGGTGGTTCTGACGCCCTCAAAGGGGGAGTGACAAACGACTGTCTCAGAGATGAGGGCCTGCCCCAAAGATTCTAACCACTGACCAAGATTCCTTCGAGAAAAGTCACTTGTCAACCACGCCACACTCCGAGGCACCCAGGAGTTCACAAACCCTCAGAACACGGGCCTGAGCACATCCGCCACGGTCGTCAGCAGCCGCAGCTGCGGCCTGGGATACCAACTTGAATTTCTATAGCCCACTCCTTCCTACGCTCAGCCTCTCCTGACGTCCGCTCCCTCGTCCAGTAGGTACTGAGCTCCTGCAACGTGCCAGCCCTCTGACCCAGCAGAGCCTGCGGATGAGGAGGAGACAGAGAGTAACAGGGACCCGCAGACAGCCACCGAAGGGCGGTTGTTGACGCAAGGGATGTGACAGAGCCTGCCGCCACTCGGGGCACTGGGAAAGCCAACCCCTGGAAGGCATGTTTCAGCTGAGAAATGAAGGGCAGTAAGAGTTGACTGGGCACAGGGCTTTGGGGAGGAAGGTCAGGGGACTGGGGGAAGGGAGGGGGAACGTGCAAATTGCCAGTTACAACCTGGTCACAGGGACATAAAGTGCAGCATGGAGAGCATAGTCAATAATATAATAACCATGTATGGGGCCAGCTGGGGACTAGACTTACGGGGGGGGAGTTAATTCATAAGTTACATAAATGTCACTGTGCTGTGCACCTGAAACTAATATAATATTGAATGTCAGCGGTAATTGAAAAATAAAAGCAATTTTAAAAAAAAGAGAGAGACAAGCACATAATAAAATAGTAGAGCCATGTTCAGCCACCGCAAAGAGACTTGAGTTTCCTGGCTAATGTACTTGATTAGTGTGTGTCCAGCAAGTTGCAAAAACAACATTTCGATGAAGTCACTTTGACACGTGGACATCTTGCCATGTAGAGCACAGAACTGTCATCGAAGCCTGTTGGTTATAGAAGACCATTCAATTACTCTAAAATGCAAGTAAAGATGTGGCTCCTTTCGGTATTTTCAGCGCTAACCCCAGCTCCACCCCGGAGATTAGTCACTGACTTTCAGGGGACAAGCAGCCAGTGGGGTGGGTCCCATGATGCGTCGGGAATGGGGCCCGAGTCAGGGCACAGCTGCGGGTCTGGAGTGGGAGGAAGCTGGGCAGAGGTGCAGGAGGAGGGGAAACGGACCTTAGGCGTTTACTATGCACGTAGTTCAGAGACAGCAGGGAGTTTAAGAGCAGGTGTGGAACCACTCGCTGTGGTCGGCCCCCGCCAGAAAGGTCGGATCCTATCCCAAAACGCACGCGCACACGTCCATGCTGTCCATTCACGCAGCCCTGCACCAAGATCTGCACGCTATCGATCAGAGCCATAGCATTTGGTACGCTCGCCCGCAAAACACAATCTAAAGGGTATGAATGACCCACGGACATGGACAACGGCGTGGGGGTTGACTGTGGGAGCGGGGGGTGGGCGGGGCGGTGGAGGGCGAGGCAGGGATTGAGACAACTGTAATAGAATAACAATTCAAAAACAGAATTTAAAAAATAAGGCATCGTTAAACATTTGCAACTCTTTGGAAATCTTCCTGACAAGCATCTCATGCGTCTTCTCCATAATGTCTGCCAGGGCCCCTGACCCCACCTAGGGCCTCACCAGGAGACTCGGATTCTCCTTCCCTGCGGCAGTGGTCCCGACAGGGCCTTCCCCTGAAGCACCTCTTCCGGGCAGGCAGGGCCTCCGCCCCCCGTGGGTTCCTGATGTGACATGGTTTCACATCCCTTCCCAGACTGGACACCTTCCTCTGAATACATTCTGGCTTGTTTTTACTGCCAGTCCAGTGTGGCACCCAAACAGAACTCAGTTCCCCAGACACAGCCCTCCCAGGGGAGCCTGCGCCCCTCAGCCCCAGGTGGCGTCCTCTGTCCACGTGCCCCAAGACACAAGGGGACCTTGGTCAGCATGATGTTGCAATTCAGTTGCCAGTGCGTGTCCCGAACCCTGGGTCTCCTGGCTCGTGAGTTGGGGTTCTTTCCCTGCACCACGCAGACCTGCATCCCTGTGGCCTCGTCCTGATGGGACAGAGCTGCCGGAACACAGCTCCGGAGTGAGCCGGAGCTCAGCCAGGGATGCCCTCCCTCCCGCTGCCCCCGTGAGTGCTGGTTCCACGTCCTCCAAGTGGCCAAGGCATGCTCCCCAGCTGCTCGGGGAGCGTCGGAATCGCCCCTGCTTCCAGCTGCAATCCCCACAGCCCAGAAGTTGCTCAGCAGATTAGGAAACCAGTCACTCTCCCAACACAGTAGGCCCGTCCCCCTATGCCCGGGGACAACATACAGGTGTCTCAACTGCTCTCAGAATCACAAGCAGCCCTGGGAACAGGAGGGGGATTTGACACAGTGACATTCAATGCTCAAGTGAGCAGCAAAAATTAGAGAAATTTCCCAGGGGAATGGAATCAGCAGGAGACCGATCAGCCACTACGTCTTTTTTCCCACAGAATGAAAATTTCTCTTCTGCTGTGAAACAGAGTTTCCCCGACTCTGCCCCTCCTTCCCTCCCTGCGTTTCCCTTTAACATATTTCATATGACAGGTGAGAGAGTCACCGAGCCCTTAAGATTACAACATGCCCAGGGGAATACCTTAAACCGTGGGTCTTTGGAGCACACCTTCAAGCAGTGAATAAATCCTGGCCGCGCTGGCTTTGACTACAGATCCCCGTGTGCACACATGCACACACGCCAAAGGCAAAGCCACCACGGGGGTCGAACCAGGGCTCCGGCCGTGAGAGGATCCCCGTTAGTGGTAACAGTTGCAGGGTGACCGTGATTCCCCATGTACCTCACTTAGAACAAAATAACTCCTAGGAGGTGCCTAGAAGGATGGAGTTTATTCACCATCAAAGTGAACCTTAACTTCTCAGTCATTCACCTTTTCCCTTCCCGTTAACTGGTTCTGCTAGCAGCCAGCTCCCTGATTCTCATTATGGCTGTTAATATTAATAAGGATCTGCAGCTGATGAGAAGAAAATGTGTTCTGGCTCCAAGGAGACCACCCAGCTGCCGCAGGAGAGGTTTCAGCACTCAGACGTTTGTTAGCATTAACGTGACTTCTGCCAGCAGCAGATCCGCACGTGGAGACAGGACTCTTCCAGGACACACATTGTTTTCCTCCCATTACAGGGGCATTTTCAAGAATATTCCAAATGCAGCACCAATTAGGCGTGTCACGAGGCGGCTGAACACACTGTTCACCGTGAAAAACGTCAAATTGGCTGCAGATAAGGAATCGGTGGCCTGGCAGACTCCGTCCCTTTGTGGCAGAAACCTGAACTTAGGTGCTCCTGGGGCTGGGGGTGGAGGGGTGGGGGCGGTCTGCTTGGTTACACGGCCTGGAAAGGGCCTTGTCCTTAGGCCCTGGGGCTGAAGGAGACCAGATGGCCAGAAGCTGCTCTCTGTTCTCCTGCCCGGCCCGTAGAAAGAAGAAGGAGGGAAATTAGGGCTGGGAAGGCCATTCGGGCCTGTCTTAGAGCTGCCGTGGCTGCCCTGCTCTCTGAGCGCACAGGCCAGAAATACCAGCCTAGGCCACCCAAGCCAGGGCCCTGCAGGGCCCTGCAGGCATGCGGAGACGGAAGCGCATGCTGGTTCTAGAAATCCCGAGGGCGGCTGAGATGGTGCAGCCATTGCGTGTATGTTCCAGGCTGTCCCCAGAGAAAAGGTGGAGCCCGTCAGGGCCCACGCAGCTATGCTTCCCTGGGTGGCGGGGGGAGTGTGAGAGAGAGACAGAGACAGAGACAGAGACAGAGAGACATGGCTCAGTGCAGCTAATGAAGACAAGGGTTGGTTGGGATGTTCAAGCCGCAAACCAGTGAGCATTTGGTTTTGCCAGTCACGTCATTTCCTGAATATCCAAAACTGGTCACGATGCTGCTACCTACGTGCCTTGCACATGTGTATCTTCATGAATGCACACATGCTCACACACAAACGGGGCAAGCGAACAGGTTGCCGTCCTTTCTCTTGGTCTCTGGGAGGACCCGGAAGCCCAGGACACGAGTGAGCTCAGTGAGGACTCCTGACCACCCGTGCCGCTGTCTTCCTTGCGAGGCTGACCTCGTGCGTGCCCAGCAGGCTTGCATTCCGTTCTGTGACAAACAACATCATTAGCGCACCATGGCAACCGCCCTGTCTACTCCTGTAGGCCTGTGGGTGCTGAAGGGTGTCTCACTGGTCAGAAACCCCATATCACGGCTCTTAGTCCTGGATTCTTAAACTGCTAAATCGATTTGTCCCTACAATCTGGGAGCCTATGAAAGCTAGAGAGGGACAAAAGCAGAGTTTAGGCCACAACCCCTTTCTTGAGTAAACAATCTATTTACATACAATAAGATAGAATCCTATCCAGCAGCATTCTACCATGCTATGCAATTTTACCATTGACGCAGATAACCTGCGTTCCTGGAAAATTCCAGACGGACTGTACCAAATAATACAAAAACACATCCACGTTGCCCGCCACAGAGATGTCTGTGTCTGAAAGTGTTCTCATGTTTCTTCATTATTGAAATAGGCATTTAAATGTCTGTCCTTCTGTTCTCATGGTTATAGTTCGGTACAAGTAGACTGGGTGAACTCTACTTCAGCAGCTATTTTTACAAAGTAAGAAGCTCACAGAAACTGAAGGAAGGAAGGTTCTGATTTTGCCTCCCTGCACTGGTAGGACAAAGTCAGCATTTGAAATAGCGTCTGGATAAGCCAGTCCTGAGACAGACCCTACGAACACAAAATAATTTAAATATGAAGAAAGAGACACAGCCCTGACTGGTATGACTCAGAGGATTGGGCGCCGGCCTGTGAACCAAAGAGTCGTCGGTTCAATTCCCAGTCAGGGTACAGGCCTGAGTTGCAGGCCGGGTCCCCAGTGGGGGGCGCACAAGAGGCAACCGCACATTGATGTTTCTCTCCATCTCCTTCTCCTTCCTCTCTGCCTAATAATAAATAAATAAAATCTTTTTTTTAAAAAAAAAGAGATACAAATTAATTGACAAACCTTCCACTAGTGGATTTTTTCCAGGACATTTAGCAATCTAAGCAGCCTCTAAAAGTCGGTTTCAATTCAATCTAAAATTTGAAAGTGTTGCTCCCAGAGCTGGCTGGGTCCCTCCCTCCAGACACAGTAAAGTCCCTACCACTCGGCTTTCCCAGCCTCAGCTAAACTGCGTAATTGAGCCCTCTGGGTACATCACAGCCCAAGGAAATCCCCAAAGGAGAAAATGCCCAAGGACCTGAAAATGGAAAGCATTTCACACCTGCTGGCCTAGCAGGAACCATTTACACTTGAGGGTCAGTAAAGGAAGAAGCTGAAGGTGGCTCTTCAACAGGCATCCCATGCCCCGCGCCCCCAACCCCGGGCTGTGTGTGCGCCAGGAATTTTGCTTCCTCTGGTCCAGGTGGGTAACATTCAGATCACAGCCCTTCAGCGGCAGGCGTGCACACAGTGGCAGGTGAAGCACTCCCTTTCTCTACTAAAAAAAACCAACAACAAAAGTATTCACCTCTTTTTCCAGAGCAGGACAAAGGGATGCTTTCATTCAACAGTAATTGCGCATATAGCTCCTGGCACATCGAGCTCTGAGGAGCGGAGGCCAAATGCGGCTACTCTGACGTCTCCCAGGAATGGCTCTCACTCTCGCCTTCTCGGGGTCCCTTAGCAAAGCCGGCCCTGTAGCTGGTATTGAGCCACCAGCCATGATGGGGTGGAGGAAGGAGCAAGGAATCTCCTAATGCTTTTCTACCTGGACCACACCAGCGTCCCCAGAGAATAAGCCCATTAATAAGAAGAACATGGAGGGATTTGCCGAAGAACATACAGGCACAGCCCACAGACGCAGACGACAGTGTGGTGAAGGCCAGGGTCGGGGGAGGTGAGGACTGGGGGCGAGCAGGGTGCAGGAGTGATCATGGGAACATCCGTAATAGTGCAAACAATAAAAATAAAGTAATAAATAAACATATATAAGTAAATAGAAAGAAGGGGTATTCTCACACAAGCCCAAGATGTGGACAGACCAGGTAGCTCCGGTCTTGCTGTTTGTCTGCACCCACACTGTCCCTACGGAAACTCGGGAAAGTAACGTGACTTGTCAGAGGCCACCCAGAGCCATGACTCCAGCCCAGTTCTGTTGTGCCCCCCAAGTGCACGGTCCCTCTAGTGAGTAGCACTGCGTGACCCTTTTCTTACGGGAGCTCGGGGGCTCATTGCTTCAGCTCACATTCACGACACTAACAAACCAACCCCAAACCGGACCTTGGCTCAAGCAGGAGAGCGGTTTCCTTCCTGGGCACCCAACGTCTGAAATGAAGATTCCCGGCAGGAGGCCACTCTCCTCCCAGTCGCGATGCCAGGAGCTGGGCCCTCGCCACCGGGTGGCTCTGCCTTTCCAACCGCTGGCTTCCATCGTGGTGGGGGAAGCTCATCTGCATCAGGAAGGCGGGAGGGGGAGGGCGTGGAGGATCGTTCACGCGCCAGCCCAAGAAATGGCACGCGTAATTTCTGCCCACATCCTCTCGTCTAGAACTCCATCAGATGGCCTCTTTTGAGAAAAGTAGTCTAGCTGTGCACCCAGGGGAAAAAAAGAAGAAATTGGTTTGGTCAACAGCTGACCCACCTTTTCCACAGAAGCTAGAGAATTTACTATTTGAGAAGAAAAGAACATGCATCCTGACAAAAGCTTGCGGCACAGATTGCTTGTGTTTTGAAAGCTAGTGTGCATAAAATACAGTTTATGCATCAACCAAAATTGGGATTTGAAAAAAACTGAAGCTAGACCCTATGATTAGTAAACACTTTATATAACCAAAGAGATATGCAAACGAATTCACAACCTTCAGAAAAATTAGTGAGTATGGTCCATGATACTTAGCAATATAACCACCCTCTAAAAGCAACTACTGAAGATAAAAATCAAATAATATTAAAAGGTCAAGTTCCCCTCTGTATGACACCATCAACAAGAAGTAGGCTTGGCCCTGATAAGTCCCTTCCCACCAAAAAAGACCCTGTTGTTTTAACTGGAGAGATGTGTATTCCTGAACACGCAAAGGCACGTGCTCTATGGTCAAGGAAGACTCTGGTTCTTTCATGTTGTTGGCAGCCAAGCGCATGGCTTTTTCTGTGAGCCCCAACCATCCTCAGAACACGAGTGAGATTTCCTCTAACGCTACCCACCTCATTCCGGCCAGGGATGGCTTCTCCCTTCAGGCCCTTCGCAGTGATCAGAGAGGGAAAAAGGACCGGTGACAGTGACGATGCCTGAATCACTCATCTTCACGCCTGAGCCAGCCAGCGACCAAGGCAGACACACGGCCTCCCCTCCGGCCTGGTCCCTGACTGCTTCAGATGTCCCAGGTGCATGTGGCAGGATCTGGAAACCGGAGCTCAGAGCGCCCTGAAGAATAAACTAAACGCGTCTGTTCTCATCAACCTGGGGCAGATAAAAGTGGGTAGCTTAAGGCAACCTTATTTTTCTGGTTTGTTAGATGTGGTTCAAGTGCATGTCTCCTCCACTGTGTCAGCATCCCTTCCTCGGTGCCCGCCCTCACTGCAGCTTCCTGCTGGGCCTTCGGCTGAAAGCAGAAGGGGAGAGCCGGAGTTGAGCACAGAGGCAGGCGCTGCGAAGCGCCGCCTTCAATCCCTCCAGGATGTGCTAAGCGCCACTATACGCAGGCCGCAGCGCGCGCGCTGGGGTTACAGCCTCCCACCGTAGGGGAGGTCCCGCTCGTTCTGAGAAGGCAAAGAGCATACTCTTCAGTATGTAGTAGAGATGCAGAAACCACTGTTGCCTAACCGAGCGAAGGACCTGATCCTGGAGCCGCATTGTGCATCCAGAAAAGGTTCCCGGCCTTTTCTAAAACTGAAGACCATGTTGGTTTTGCTGAATGGTTGACCTGGGTCCTTCCATAGAGCAGGGAAATCATACAGTTTTCACTGAGAAGGGTGGGTGAGCATAATATTTGCAGAATTTCTCCATAAGAAATTTCATAAAATGGTCAGTGAAGGAACAAAAAATAAGATCTGTCATTAACCATTCTTAATGTTTAGCTTTTCCTAGTTTGTCTTTTTAAATAATAAACTCATAAACACAATTGGCCTATAAAAAGTACTCTTTTATTAGAAGGCTATGAAAATTACACAGTAGTTTTTAGGTTACTATTATGAGTCTATAGAAATATTACCATCAAGTCACAGTTATTTCGAATCTCACCAAAGGTTCTGATACCTTTTGGAATCGAGGTAACTAATTGTACAATACCTGAAATTCATGTCTCTTCAAGTTTACTCTGCTGTAAAATTGAACTGGGAAAAACAATGGCAACTTAGATACAGAGAGCTCAGGATGCAGGAGAAGTGGTTCAGTTCAGAACATGGAACAAACACGGTTAGTAGCTGTTGGGTCATATGGCTTCGTTTATGAATTATCATTTTGGACAGACTCAGGGTGTCCCTGAAGCCCAATCTGTTATACCCTGAGATCCCTCTATGACTAAGCTGGTCCCTCGGTGGAACTGGAAACTGCTTAGCCAGACAGAGATGCCCGTCTTCAGTATGAGAAATTTCCACCCCCCCATGGTATTTTCTTCAGGATGTTAGCTGATGTATTTGGAGACTGTAGTTTAGGGTTTATTGGCCAAATCTATGTGTGGGTGCATGTGTGTGTACCAATATGTACAGGTGCAGATGGGCGTGGCAGCTTTTTACAAATCGGGGTTCCTCCCCAATTGCACAAGGTCGCTCATGAAATGGCTCCGGCAACTTCATTCGAATAGCCTGACATGCCAGCTCACTGGGCCTGCTGACTTTAACAGCCTTAGCCCATTTAAAACCTCCTCCCTCATGCCTGTGTTCTCCACCCTCCAGATTTATGTCTTTGTTCTTGTTTCCTGTTCTTTTTTTTTAATATCAAGATTTTTTAAAGGAGCATCAAACATATCTGTTCTTTAAAAAAATAAAAAAGGTTTCATTTATTTATTTTTAGAGAGAGGGGAAAGGAGGGAGAAAGAGAGGGAGAGAAACATCAGCGTGTAGCTGCCTCTCACACATCCCCAACTGGGGACCTGGCCCAAAACCCAGGCATGTGCCCTGATGGGGAATTGAACCAGCGACCCTTTGCTTCGCAGGCCAGCACTTACTCCACTGAACCACACCGGCCAGGGCCATATCTGTTCTTTTGATGGCATTATTATTGGCTCCCTGTCTAATAAAAAAGGAAGGTAACATTTTGTTTGCCCTCTCTTGTTCTTTTATGTCTTCAAGCAGTGTCTTCTGAGCTGCATTTGCTAGTTTGACCTTAGTCATCCAAGTCTTAGTCATCACAGTGTAGGCTGCTTGGGAATCTGCCCCAGTTTTCTTTGCTTTCTTTTCTTTTTTCTTTTTTGTTTTTTTCCCATATTCGCATTTTTATTGCATCTTTTTCTTACATGAAATTGTTCTCTTCCTCCTCGCTCAGTTTCATTGCAACCAAAGGAAGTATTTTCTTGTGTCCTATTTTTTCCTCATCACAAAAATATCCAGTTCTTCAGAGCTCATTTGCTCCTTATGCAAGGAGGCTCCATAGAGTTTTTGACTTTGTGTCAGCTTATTAACGTCTGTTTCCTTAACATTCATTTACTAAAAATAACATCTGTGTTTGCTAACAGCAATTATCTTCTAAAAGCAAGAGTTGCATTGTGCTCATCTCTACTTATCGATAGCCTAAGACCCTCCTGCATGTTCTCTTTTTGTAGGATCTGCAGCTGAACAGCTTTATTAAAATGTGTAGAGATGACCAGTCTGGGGGAGAGTTACAAGTCTTAAAATCTGACTATATTTAAATCCTTATGTATTTATTCTTTTTTTCCCCCATTTATTGTAAATCCACATTTGAATTCTTCACTTGTCATTCCCTTCGGCATTGCGTTGCAACAGCATTGCCCGGGCCTCCAGGTTCTCTTCAGCTGACTGACAGCAGCTTCTGTCTCCTACTCCTACTGACCTGTAACCAGCAGAAAGCCTCCCTGTTCGTGTTCCTCACCTCCCGGCCCTACTCCTGTAAAAACGGTAACAGCTAACGGTTACCACAGGCATGGCATATACCTTGTGCCATGCCCAGTGCTACGCCATTAATGTGGCTGAGCTCTTCTCTAGAACCCAGGGAGCAAGATATCGGTACTATCCCTCCTTTACAAAAGAAGAGGCACGGTAAGTGTCCACAACGAGCCTGACGTTCGGCTACAAGGTGAAGTGTAAGTTCCAGCGGCTTGGGGCTTGCCCAGGGCAGCTCATGGGCTCAGCGAAGTGGGGCCTAGCGCTTCCTCACAAGGACTGCAGAATGCTTGTCCCCTCCCTCACCCCGCCCTCCTCCAAGCCCTTCCCTGCTGCTCAGCCTTCTCTGGGGTCCAGACAAGCTTCATCCCTGGATCCCAGATTCCTGGGCGTCCTTCCACTTTGAGGGCTACCGCTCCTTGCCCCTCCTGGGCTCCCTTTGCTCAGGGTTGGTGAAGAAGCACCACTCAGCCAGGTGCAGAGCTCTTTCCAGCCCGGATGTCCTCCTTAGAAACCTCGCTCGCCAAGACACATCGCTAAAGGTCCACGCCGCCCCGAGGCTGTAGCGGGTAAGCCATGAGGCCGCACACCAGCTGGCCGGCACCCGAAGAAACGCCGCAGCAGCGAGCAGGAGCTAAGTCCCTCAGGTACGCCCTGTTTCACAAATTCAATTGCGTTGAAACCAGGCCATGAGGCAGCCACCAGGGCGCGCATTTGGAGCCACGGCGATGGGCCACTGGCTTCCAGATCCTCAGAACCGATCAGTTCCCTGTGTCGGCCGACCTCGCCATTTCATTCACTTCCAAATAACTGGCACCGCAGTTCAAACGCTAGAGTATGTCGGACACTTCTCACAGTGCCACGGCAGCACTTTATTGCATGGTGACCGTCAAGGAAACATGGCTGAAACCCACGTACATGTGCACATGCGCACTGTCACTGGATTCCCTCTTCATAGCAACAACTCTACGGTCATTTGAACACCTTTCATTTATTGAGGATTTCCTAGGGTTTGCCCTGGGCTAAGTACTTTATATGCAGTCATCTCACTGAATCTTCACAACCATCTATAAAAAGAGAATTGTCATTCACATTTTAAAGACACTGAATATTAAAGCTTCTAGAAACTCAGAGACTTGCCCTGGTTCACGTGGAAACAAATAACTGGTGGACATGGAAGTCAGAGCCCAGGTCGCCAGCCCCAAGACACAAGAGTGTGTGGACATCTTTCTAGTACATTCTGGAAAGAACCTGTACTCCTTGCTTCCTTTGGAACAGGACAGGGCAACAGTAATATGCGGTAACACCTCCGATAAAAAAGTCACTCACTCTAATAGTCCCTCGAGTTTTCCAATTTCTGTGGAGAAACGTAAAAGAGGCCATTGACCATCCCTGACTGTTTACCTGCTACCGTTTACCCTCTTAGTCCTCGTAGCCAACATCGGCTTCTAAAATGGCCTACCAGGCCCCAGGGACATGAGACCCAGGCCAGGGCCAAACTCCAAGGAAAGGAGAAGGCTGAAGAAAAGAAAAAGAAAGAAGAAAAAAGCTCGCTTACTTTACTGTGGTGGGGAATTGCCCAAGCTGACTGTCTACTTTTCTGAATGAGCATTTTGATCACCTTGGATGGGTTGGAGTAGGACAGATGCCATTCACAAACTCCCTGGTGGCCTCCGCCGAAGGGAGCTGGAAAACCATGAGCTGTTTGTGAGATTCTGTTGGTCGCATTTGCCCACGCTTGGAGGGCATAAAAGTCTGAAAAGCACTCCTGTCTCTCAGGTAAACATTTCTAAAACCAGATCTAATGGTCAAGAAAAACAAAATAGGTTAATGTCTCAAGCTAGAGAACTCCATGAATGCAATCTATTAGATGCTGAGGAAGGATGGCGTCTATAGGAGAAGAGAAAAAAAAAAAAAAAATCATCGGCCAAAAAAACAGAGTTCAGAAGTTCAAGAGGTCCATGAGCAATTCCTGAAAAAAATGGAACCAGGAGATGTCATAGGAAAAAGGGGCTTTGCTAAGAAGTGCCTGCAGCAGATGACGCTCAGGTGCTTCACGTGAAAGAGATTAACCTTTGGTATCAAGTTGGTTGGCGTCTCAGATGGCGCTTGCCACAGACCATTCATGCCCTCTAGGACTCGGAGAGTGCCAGCGCTCACAGGCGGCAGAGGTCAGTCTGGGGCAGGCCAGACGGGGACGCCTGCCAGCACTTGCCAAAGGCTTGGCAAGCAATTCGATAGGGGAATTGGAGCTGCCCTGTTGGGTTTCCTGAGCCCCAGGCCTAGAGAAGGATCCCTCCCTGAAAAAGGGTCCTGAGCGTTAAACACGCACCACCGTGTCTTTTCCGTGGCTTTAACACAAACTAAGTGCTTTCTCAACGTTAGCATGATTTTGTGGCTTCTTTTCATTACTAGGGGGTTCACACCAAGGAAAACAATATGGTCATAACTGATCACACGCAGATGCCCTTGGAAAGGAATGACCATTCCATCAGTTTGATATCATAGGCATTTCCAGACACAAACTGAATAACAGGTAATAGAGGCTGGCTCTGGAAAATCCCATCGAACACGGTCCTTGAGACAGACGGGACCTCTTGTGTGCGCGCAGGAACATAGTCCTCCAAATCTTGTCCTTACTTGGTGCTCTCCTATCCAGGAAAAAATTATTCAATATGATTAATACTCACTGATAAAAAAAATAAACCTCCCATCCCTTTCACTACAGAGATACTAAAGCAAATTTGCAAATAAATGTATTACAAGATGGTAAGTCGATCTCAAAGAAGATTCTACTTAAGGACAGGTCTAGATGCATCTCAAGCCCCATGGTCCTGAGGGACTGTCTATTCCCTGCTGCGTGCTCAGGATCTGACCAGGCTGGGTAGCTTTTCTAATGTGCTCCCACTTCTGGCAGTAAGTCTGGAATTTATTTCAGTTGATTTAAAGAATCTGAGAACAAGAATTTTATCTAAATTGTCATCACCCTCGAGCAACTGGCCAGACAGAAAACGTGTCCTGAGCCAGATGGCTGGGTGAGAGAGGTCAGTGGGATGTGCCAGGAGCCTCGTCACTCAGCCTGGCCACTTCATGACCGTCACGGCATCAGCCCAGGCCACGTGCCGATGGGCAGCGTCACGGGGCTGCCCCAACGTCTCTACGCAGACTCTGATGAGGACTGAGAAGCTAGACAAGGGTGCGTGCTGGATGCTGTTCCATCGGCGCCCCTACTCAGTGGATAAACCCCAGGAGGCAGAATATGTTGGCGGAAGTCATACCAGGCGTGTGTGGTAAGAATTAATTACTCCAAGAGCAAAGTCCAGTTGAGCAGCATTTTGTTACAACGGAGGCAGTTATAGCTCCATAGAAAAGAGAGCAGGATAAAGATGAGAAGAACAGGGAGTGAAGGGTCTGTGAGTAGCTGTAGAACACCTTCCAGTCGCCTGCAACCCCATGGATATCTTCCCATGCCGCCTACAACAAGGGGGCCTAGAAGTTCATCCCCCTGGGTACCGCGGCCCAGGCATTGCGTGGATGCTCTACAGGGTGCGTGGACAGCAAGCGAGTTTTAACTTCTGGTGTTGTACCCACTAGTGCAGTAGGCAATGCAAACAGAAATGGCCAGAGCTACAGAAAATGATGAAGATTAGTCAAGGCAGGAAGACTGTGTTCTCCAAGACTGAATTCTAAATGACCACAGGCAGAGGGCAGAGGGTAGAAGTCAGTCATACACTAGCTCCGCACACATAGAGGTCAACCATGAGGAAGGGTAAGTGAGCGTGGATCGGTGAGGGACAGAGAGGGATAAAGGTGCATCTGCTAAGACAAAAGAAGCATGCCCGCTGTCCACCACGTCCGCCCAGAATTTCAGAATCACCTGTGCCCTGGTGAGGAGTTCTGGGCTTGACACCAGACCTGTACTCTCGATATACCAGTACTTACTTTGTGTTCTAGTTTGATGTAGGTACCTTTGCTTTAGTAAACTATCAAAAAGTCATCCCGTGGTGCATACTTACTTACTCTCCACCAATTCATTTCTAGAGCTCCATGCTTTCACATCTTAGACTGCCCTATAGATCTTAGAAGGCACTGTAGATCTCGTTGCTCAAAGTGACACTTGAACTGGTGGTCACTTTCCTGATTCCCAAGACCGTAAACCAAGTCTACAGCTCCCATCATAGAACTCGTTGACTTGAACAGACCCCAGTGTTGTTGCCACTTCTAGTGAGAACCATGACGTTCCACCCAAGTGGGCTTATGGTCTGTAATTAAGACCAGTTTCGTGAAGGTGAGAAGCCTAAGTGAAAAGGGGTGCTCTTCTTGACTAAAGGATTAGGCCAAGTGAGGGGCCAGTGCTTCAGGTGAGGCTGAGCATTGTGTTCTCTGCTCATTGGGCCCAGTGACTTCCAGCGAGGTTCTCACAGGGGACTGGTGCCCCAGGAGACTGTTTTGCAGGAGGAGGCACATCTCTTGTTGAGTGGTGGCTTCCGCCCAGTGATGATCCCACATTTCCACAGCCACAGAAGAGAACAGACTGCAGGGGAACTGTGGGAAAGATGTCATTCGGGAAGAAGGGACTGCGCATTGCTGGTGTGGGACAAGCTCCGATTTTAGAACCTCCAGAAAGATGTGGTATCAGCACCCTTAAAGAGAGCTCTTTGAAACAACCCCTCATTAGTTGAGATCTGGAAGCATCGTGAGAAAAGCAGATTTAAAATCTAGTAATTAAACTTTGACATGGGCTCAGGAATTCCCAGGCCCAGCCCTGTGTGGGTTTTATGACATTGTTTTGAGATGTGAAGATAGCATCTGGAAGAATGCCTTTTGCTCATAAACTTTAACTTTCTAGACAGTGATAAGTCAACAATTCAAAAACCATAGCAATTCTCTGAACATTGAATCTAAGAGTGAAAAGGATCTCTTTTCTCTTCATTCTTTTCCTCCTGTTTTGTGCTTCATTTTTTTTTTTTAAATCCTTGCTCGAGGATATGTTTATTGATTTTAGAGAGAGAAGAAGAGAAAGAGAGAGAGAAACATCGATGTGAAAGAGAAACGTCCATTAGTTGCCTCCCGTACGTGCTTGGACTGGGGAATGAACCTGCAGCCTAGGTATGTGTCCTGGCCGGGGACTGAACCCGCAAGTTTTTGGTGCAAGGGATGACGCTCCAACCGACTGTGCCGCCCAGCCGGGGCTGTGCTCCATCCTGTGCTGTCTTCAACGTGAATAACTACTCTCATCAGCACGGGTCCCCAAACGTCACGCCAGGAGCCTGGAGGTAAGGTCATAAGGACCCATCATTCCCCAGACACTTGTTTTTCTTTTCCCTCATATTAAAGGAAAAATCCCCACCTGGAGTTGCACAGCCTCCAGATAAGATGGAGGAGGAGGGGGAGGAGGAGGAGGAGGAGGAGAAGGAAAAGAAGAAATGGAGGGAGAAGAGGGAGATATTGCTTAATTCCATGTTTCTAAATTTGAATTATAAATTTAATACTCTTTTATTTTATTTTGAAGTTTTTCTTGTTTTGGGTCTAAATCTTAGGAGGTAGCTTGATATTCCAAATCCCTCCATTTCTAAAATCTCTAGTGTCTTATTTCAAATCGAGTGTTCAAGTTAATTATATCCCCTAACTCCCATTAAACTGGAGAAATTCTTCAGAGACTGTTACGTGAATAAAACTTCTTGGAATCATCGCATTGGAATCGTCCTGGGCCCCATGCGGGGAGGCACACATGGCAGAGGATGCGGCTGCCTCGAGTTTACGTAATTATCCAGCGTTTGTATATTGCATTACCAAAATGGCATGTCTGCCTCAAAGGCCAGCACCGGGAAGTTTAATCAATACAGAAAATAGACTTAAAACTTTGACATAGCTTCTGACCAAGGTGAAGGGGGCCGCTCAGAGAGTGACTTTTAGATTACTTCAGTTCCATTGTATCAAAGATGGAGTCTAGGACACGACCCCATTTCAAAAAGAGCCTCCTACATTTACTTGCTGTTAAAAATAAGGGCAATTTAATTCAGACAAAATAGAACTCTAAATTCAACAAAGGTCAAGGGTTTCTTGATTTTAGTCAAGCAGTATAAAACCAATGATGCAGCATTGTAGAAATTCAAGTGGCAGAGACCTTAGGGACATTGAGTCCAGAAGCCACCTCTCAGCATGATGTCCCATCGCAGTGTCCCTGGATGAAACCCTTACTCTTTCGCTTAAACCACTCCAGGAAGGATGACCAGACTCCACACTTGGGCTCCTGGTGGGCCCAACCTGGGCTCCAGCTCTTGTTGGTAGGACCAGGGCTGAGGGGCTCATCACAGAAGGCGTGGGGCAGCTATGGATTGTCAAACCCTCAAAAATGGGCGCATTCCATGGAAATCAGAGCAAATATTAGTTTGAGAAGTTCAAGACCTTAGGGCTGGAGTTAGCTGCTGCCTAGCAGCGTGACCATAAGAAAGTCATTTAACCTGCTTAACCCTTCAGTCTCCTTTTCTATAAAATGTGCATGTGGGTAATACCAGCATCTCCCACACCAGACAAAGACCAGCTACGTGATTTGTGAGACCCAGCGCAATGTTCAGAATACTTAAGAATTTCAAGGCCATTGACAACAGAGCATTAAACCAAGTGCAGGGTTGTGCAGGGGGCTCTCCACCTAACACAAAGGCTTCCCTAACATTCAGCTAATATGGCGTCATAGGGAAACTTAGCCCCTTAATTAACACCCATTGAAGCTAGTCCTGAATCACGCTCAATCTCTAGCTCAGACGTGACACAACCAATCTCTGCTTCCTTTAACTTCCTGACCTTGTGTTCCTGCCAGGCAGGAACAGGGTCATTATGCGAGGACCCAGAAGTCCGCGTTCCAGTCTGGGCACTGCTCGGGGGCGGTCATGGCCGTTACCTACCCAGCCTCAGACCCCGGCCTCCACCTTCACAGAACATGGACCTTATTCCGCTCCTGGGCCTGTAGCTCCCCACACCCGGTTCCTAAAGGTAACCCTGTCTCCTTACCCTTGGAGTCTCAGGTAACTAAATGAGAAATAAGAAACATGGAGAGGTATGCTGGCCAGACCAGAAAAGAAGTGTCATCGTCTTTGTGAGAGAGCTGCGTCAGCGACTGCCACTCCTTGGGGCAGCTGCTGGTGGGTGGGTGGCGGGCTTGCCCCGCCCCCAGGAGGACACTGGCTACAGACTAGGGAACAAAGCCAAGAGGATCCCAGAAAAAATGGGGCAGACCCACTGGGTTCAGGCCACCCTAAATCCAGTCTGCTTTCTGGGAGCTGTTAAAGAATACTGCTCGTGGTCACCGGGACGTGCCTTCCAAGGGAGCCAAATAAAACATTGTTCAGAAACCTATCTCTGTCATTCAAATACGTCGCAGCCGCTGCCCTTGCGGGGTGGTTTCTGTGCTGCCCAGAGCAGGGCCCTGCTTGGAGGGAGCAACTCTAGACCCCGCTTAGAGCAATTCGCCTCCAAGAACCCATTGTCCTTCTGAGTCCGCTGCTCCCCTCTCAGGCTCTTCCGGTCTGTCTTCTGAGCCAATGTTTTCCCTTTGTTTCATTAACTCTGGTGAAACGTACAAATAAGAAAATCATACAAGTAACATTGGTGATGGCTTATGGATCACCTAATGCTTGGATAGCCCCATTCCTCTGCACGGTTTGGTTTTCCGAACCGCTGGAGGAAAGCAGTACCTGCTGTACGCCATTTCGCCTGCACTGCCCATGGTCAGGCGGCTGGAACGAGGTCATGTAACTTCCAAGGTCACCTGTGCCCAACCAGCTGTGCTTTCCACAGAAGGGACGTTATTTAAAAGACCGGCAGGCTCTTCCTTACGGCTGATTGAATGATTGATTCCACTCAGACTTTGAGGAGAGGGCCATGCTTCACCAAGCACAACCTTGAGAGCAGCCAGGGGAAAATGCTCTGACAAATCTCACTTCCCTTCACCAACAGCCCTCTGCCCTGCATTGCTCTCAGCATTGTCCGCACTTCCGTTAGTCATTCCGTGAGTCAAGAGCTGGCCACGGCCAGCTGCAGACATGCACCGCTGGCTCCCCTCCGTGCGGCCTCCTCAAGGGGCTGGACCATGGCGCTGCTTTCCTCTCGGGCCCTAAGGAGGCCAACAGGCCACAGGGGACTGCTCCAACCACCTGTTATTGTGACCATGTGCGCGGCCTAACCTGTTTTTTTTTTTATCAGAGTGTTCCAAAGAGGAAACAAAGGCTCACTCTCTCTCTCTCTATATATATTTTTTAAAGACAAGTCCAATCACCCAGCCCCCTCTCAAATATTTGGAATTCACGGGGCTTCCTCCCAGGACCCATGGGAGAGGTGAATGGGGAGCATTCTTCCACAGGGAAGGTAACCTCCAAGTTTGGGGGGAAATGAAACAACACTTCACCCATAGTGGAGGTGATCCCCTAGTTTGGCAGAATGAACATTGAGTCTGTTGGCAGCTTTTCTGATGCTTCTTCATCATTCAGGAACTAAGTCGGTGAGGAGCTAGAAAGATCCATGAGGAGCAATGATTAGCTGGCATACCTTAGAGGGTTTGCTACCTAATCAAGGAGATGAGAGAACCCCAACAAACTTAAGTGAGCACATATAACAAAGACAATTCAGCACATTCCTTAGCTGTGATATTATGGGTTGAACTCTGTCTCCTCAAAAAAGGTATTAACTCCCAGTGCCTCCTAATGTGACTCTACTTTGAGACGGGTCTTCACAGATGTGATCAAGGTGAAATGGAGTCATTCAGGTGGACCTAATCCCAAATAACTGGTGCTCTAATAAAAAGGGGAGCTTGGATGTGGACACACACCCAGGGAGAACAGAATATAAAGATGAAGGCAGAAATCTACCTGCTAAGGAACGCCAAAGATTGCCAGGAGCCCTCAGAAGTAGGAGAGAGGCGCGGAACAGATTCCCCCTCACAGCCCTCAGAAAGAACCAATGACCGACCTTGATCTCCGACTCTTGGCCTCCAGAAGGAAGACAATACATTTCTGTTGTTCAAGCCATTCAGTTTGTGGGACTTTGTTACAGCAGCCCTAGCAAACTAGCAAGGTGACATTAGGACATTCGGTCCACACAGGTTCCTGAAACGGCTTCCCCTCACAAGTGCCTGCATCCTTACAGTCTCTCTCAGTCCGTGCATAGCCAGCGCCTCCTGACCACGCAGACCTCAGCTCATATCCTACTTCTTCAGACCCATCCGGACCATCCAAGCTAAAGAACAGTATCCCCACCCCCATCACTTTATATTAGCTCAGGGCCCTTGTCTCTCTTGCTCAGTCGTTCTGTAGGATTGTCACTTTTCTCTGCACCTCCACAATGTAAGTGCAGAAGAGCACAGTTCTCATCTATCTTGATCACAGACGTGTGCCTTAGTAGAGGTGAATACGCATTTGCTGAGAAGGAGCGCAGAGCTAAAGGAATTAAGAAATTAGGAAGGGAAGTCTCATTTATTCATGTCTTCATTCTGTCTATTCAGTAAACATTTATTAAGAATATACAAGTGTCTAGAACCCTACAAAGCTCAGGAGAAATTCATAAAAGTTTTAAGTCCTAGTCATTGATAAACACAGGAAACTTCCAAAAATTGCCCTATGCCATATATGACAACTAACAGAGTTTGCTTACATCCTGCAGTGTCTGAAATTGATTTCAGCGCCATCACCATTCTGCATCTGCCTTATTCCTTCCTTCAGCTTCCTGTGTGCACAGCAAGATTCCTGATGAAGGGGACAATGGAGTCCAATATGCCTAGATCCTCCTGAGGAATAAACTCCCTAACTGTCCCTTCCTCTCCGACCCCAAATTGGTGCCCCCATGAGGGCCTCAGGGAAGTCTCAGTGGCTTCAGCGTCCCTTGCCCCACCCCCCAACCTGTGTCCCTCTGTTCCCGCCTCCCAGTGAGACAAACTATCAAGGCAAGATGGATTTGCGAGTCCAGTAAACATCTGTGATAATGAATTATGCTGCCTCTCTACCCAAATCAGCCTCTGAACAGTGACTACCAATCAGTGCGCCTTGCAGCGTGCAGCCCGGACTAAATGGCTCTGCTGCCCACCGCTGTCTCTCTCTCACTCTGTGGCACCTGCCCAGGCAGTGACGCCTACAGGGCTGCCTCAGGTTGGAGCTGGACGAAGGCGTGTTGTCTGCGTCTCCCTCACCCGGACCCCTGAACTTGTGCTAAGTCCGCCCTTGGGGCTGTGAACCCTAGCCCGCGCTCATCCACTCACCAGCTGCGTGAACTTCCACAAGTCCTCTGAGCAGTCTGGGTTTATTTTCTTCATGGGGCCATGAGGATCCCTACCTCACACCAGTGCCACAAGGAGGAGCAGAGGTGGGAGCTCCAGTAAGGTATCTTTTCTATAGACACTTGGTAAATATCAGCTGAACCTTAACTTTTTCTGTTGTACGTATGAAGTGTGCATCCTTTGCAGTTAGAGACAAGAACGGTCTGACATAAAGCATCGGTCACTAAGGAGGTTTTGCCAACATTAGTTTTCAGGAGCCGCAAATTATCTACGAGGAAGCTGGACAGGAGACAAAAGGCAAATGACCTAGGCCTGGAGTGGGTGGTTGAGGGTGAGGAGCCCAAGGAAATCTGAGGAAGTTATAGGGGACCACACTGTATGAAGACAAGTTCCAGGACACTGCAGGGCCAAGGTCTGGGACTGCAGTATGGCTCAGGCTCTTGCAGTGGTTGATAAGATAGTGCAGCCTGGATTCAGCTGCTGCACCTGGAAACAAAAGGAACGTTTTCCCACCAGCACCAGAAACACTGAATTAGCGCTCCGATTCAACTGTGCCCCAAACGAGGTAAAACTAGGAAGAGAAAGATAACTTCTAACGAAGCCTGGGCTAGGAGCCCATGAATCTAACAAGGATCCCAAGGAACCTGGGGGAACTTGGTAGACCACACAAAAGGGTGACTCTGAGGCTGGAGGAGGGAAGCAGTGGAGAGTGCTGGTATGGAGAGTAAGCAGGTCACCTGCCTGGTGACATTGCCTCTAAAACACGGCCACGTGGCCCACAGGCCCCAAGTTTGGGACCTCTGCTAGAATATCCTCAAATTTCCTACTTCATAGGTAGGAAATCTCAGATTCTTTACATTGCAATACACTACAGGTAGTCCTCAACATAGGATGCTTTGACCTAGAATTTTTTTGACTTCATGCGAAAGCAATACGCATTTAATAGAAACCGTACTTCAACTTTTGAATTTTGATCTTTTGCTGGACCAGCGATATGCTGGACGAGATTCTCTCATGATGCTGGGTAGCAGCCAGAGATGATTAACCCAATGTAGGTTAACGTAATGTTCTGAGCATGTTTCAGGTAGTCGAGGCGAAGTGATGATGTTCAGTAGGCCTAGCTGTGGTAAGTGCATTTTTCAGCTTAATATTCTCAACATAAGATGGGTTGATTGGGACGTCAGTTGAGAGGCATCTGTAGTTTCTCACTGGAATGGCTTGGAGGGTGGGATGTTGCTGACAATGAGGAAACAGAGGAGAGGAGACAATTGACATAGCCTCTCGGCAATGGCCGAAGTCCGCTATTTGGGGGCCTGGAAGTTCCATCATTGATGTGGGAGGGGCCTCCTCAGGCTCTGACTTTTCAGGTCAATCAGCCAGACCATTCCTCACAACTAAGGTATGAATAAAAAAAAATCCACAAACATGGGATCATAAAATATTTAGAAACATTTTCCTACAAAAAAGGGACTGTAACCTAGTTCCAAAAGATGTCACAGCTGTCTTCTGAGGTTCCGTCCTTACCTGTTGCTGTGATAAGGATCCAGCACTGGGCAGGGAGGCACGACCGCAAGCTGGTGGCACGAACAACACAAGCTAGGCTAATAGGGTCACCAAGCAGAGGCTGCCTGTTCTGACACAATCAGCGCCACATCTCTGGCTCAACGTGCCCACTTGCAACTGGCACCTATTCAGGTAGGAACAGTGACACCAGCCAGGTGTTAGCGGGCTTGTGCAGTAAATGGCATACATTTATGCAACCCCAGGTGGAACGCCCAGGAAAGATCAAGCATCTCTTCTGAGTGCCGTGGTGGCCTCCACGGGCTTGCCCAGGACAGAGAGCTGCCCGAGGCAGAAGAGGCGGGGTCCTACCTTTGGATGGACCTTTCCTTTGTTCAGTGGTCACACCATGTCTCTTCACACCTATACCTGTTTTTCATGTGCAAATAGCAGATGCTCTTCCATCCTCATTCTTGAATGACAGGACTATACCAACATCCAAGTCTCTCCAGACTACGGAAGTGTCATAGCACTTTGTCATCATCACTTCTGACACACTCATGGGGTTGACAAAGGAGTTACATTGAAATAATTAAATATTTCCCAGAAACGGTTGCAACGCAGAAATAAAATTAACCTTTTAGATAAGCCCCAAAATACCAGGTTGGAAGAGATTTTTATCTAAGGGTCAATTTTCTCCCCATGGTTATACCACATTTTGCATCACATGTTAGAATGTGGGCATAAAAGTATTTTAGGATCCAAATGACCAGAACAACCCACCTCATGACCACTGAAGGCAGACAACAGATAAAACTAAATGGAGGAAAACATCATCGATATTGCCTTGGGTTTGTTTACTATTCCTTCCTGCATGGATGAGAGGGATTAAAACACTAGAAATTTACACAATAATCTCATGAAATCAAGGACACAAGAACAATCGCTAAATAATGAAGAGGAAGAAGCAACGACACCAAAAAACCTTGCTCCAAAGACAGTAGTTTTAACGGAGAACAAGGTGTAGCTTGCACTTGCTGTTCTTTTCGTATTTACTTGGGGTTTTTAATCACATTTTTAAAATTGCTGTTTCTCAGGAAGATATCCAACTCTGAAACTCTCAGTTGTAACCTGCTAAATAAAATTGGTTATTTCAGGAAAGTAGGGTACAGGTAGATGCGACCACAGATTGTGAACTCAGTGCTTCACAATGCAAATTTTTACCTTATTTTTGTCTCCTATCCCCAGCCGAAAAATACACACACACACACTTTAAAGAAAATGTAAAGGAAACTATCTTACAACAATGACCGAATTGTCTCAAAGGTTTGCATGTCCATGGCCTTGAATTTTGCTTCTGTGACCTTCTAGGGAAAAGGCCCTGGTGTTCTGCTTGTCCTTGTTTGACACATTGGCCACAAGCCTTTCACACCCAAAAACCCGGAACCGTGTAGACAGGAGCCTCCACGAACTCCTTCTGAAATACCCAGCCCCGAATTTTCAGAAAGCGGCCTCTGTCGTAGGCCCATCAGTCACGGTAGTCACGCCTCTCACTGGCTAGACACCCATGAGGACATATTTTAAGAATTCAAAGGCCACTCTGTCAGAGGCCAACCGGCCTGGCAGCGGTGCCAGCCTTCGACGGGGGCCGGCCGGGCAGCCCGGGCTCCTCTGCGTGGCCCCAGCGCGGTCGCAGCGCACTGACCCCGTTGCGGTTCCTGGGCCACGGGAGGAATCGGGCAAGTGCCTGATTTCGCACCAGTTTTCGCTTCCTCCCCGCACAGACCCTGAGGCTTGGCAGCCCTGCCGTTGGTGACACAGTTCGAAGGAGGAAGCGGAGCTCTGTTCCCTGTGACGCAGCCCCTCCCGCCGAAGGGAGGCCAGCAGAAATTCTGACCTCGGCCCGCGGGTTCCACAGTGAACCAGCTGGAGTCGGGCCTTTGTGCAGCATAAGCTGACAAGTCTTCCTGGGCACAGGCAGGGGACAAAAGTCTTCTCCTCCGAAGCCGGTTTTAACCCGGGGTGGGTGGGGAGTGGGGATGAGCATCTATTTATAACGACCCCACGTAGCTAGAGGCAAAGCTGTTTTCTCCAGCCCACAGGAAGTGGCGTGGGGAGGCAACCCAAAGCCCATGGCCGCTAGGAATGTGTGCACATTTGTGTGTTTTGGTTATTTGAGGAAGAACTTCCAGGTCCTCGTCAGGCCTGCTCCGTGGCTAGCGCCACAGGTGGCTCAGGGCTGTTCCCTTGCGTAAGCCCCTGAGCCAGGACAATGCGCTCCCCAAGAAGGTCCCCCAGCAAAGCCCATATCTGGAGGGAGAGACACACCACAAGGTCACAGTACTTCTCATTTATGACACGCCTTACCTCAGAGCTGTGTCACCGCAAACCCTGCATTCAGTGGAATCATTCAGGTGTATGTTCGGCGCAATCGATCATGTCATTGCATTTGGAACTTCCCTGTGCTTGTTTCATTAGCCTGCGTTTTTCTGGGCTTTCCATTCCAACTCCATACTTCAGATCCAATCTTCGCTCTCCTGTGAAACCACAGTATAAGAAAACTTAGATATTCCTGCAAGGTCTCGCAGCACTTTCACCTAACTCACAAGGATCTCCGAGAATACCTAGGAGCATCCGCATCTCCCAGGAACGTGTTAGAAATATAAATTCTCAGGCCCCGCCCCAAACCTGCTAACTCAGAACCTCCGAGGGTGGAACTGCAGCCTGTGTTTTCTCAAGGCTTCCCACTGATTTAGAAGCAGCCTCAAGTGTGAGAACCTCTGGCTCAAAAGAGAGATCTCTCTTCATCCTGCAGGGAAGGCAAATATACATATCCACACACACGAAGTGTTTGAGTATCATCTGAATGTTGAATAATTTTTCATTAAAGTTGGGGGAAAAAACATGGGGTAGAATTTCACTTCATGGATCACCTTCAAACTTGTTTCTCTGGGGGCAGAGTTCTTAATAAGAACATAAAACAGAGCAAAAACTGTCCTGGGAGATGACTTAAACACCCGATTCTTTTGGCAAAGGATGACACGCACCCTTTACGCCTCGGTCACCTCCCAGCGGCCTCACAACAGTGTTCAACTCTGGTCAGAGAACTCACTCAGCCAAGCGGATGGAGAAAGGCGACCTGCTTGAGCTTTAACTGCCAGAGCCCGCCCAGCAGTACCGTATCCAACATCCCGTAAGAAAGCAAGTCGATGCAAAATGGCAGCCACCTAACCTTCCTCACAAAGATAGAAATGAACTGTACTCAGCTTTCCGTGGTCACTTCTCACTGAAAACCGGGACCTAGAGACCCCATTTTCCTTGGCGACATCACAGCACACCATGCCCTGCATCTCTCCCTCTTAGAAAATGGGCAGGTGAAAGAGAGCCAACACTGCTGATGTCTGATTCTCTTCTTCTTCTTCTTCTTCTTTTTTAAGATTTTAGTATTTATTTTTAGGAAAAGGGAAAAAGAAAGGGAGAGAAACATCAATGTGTGGTTGCCTCTCACACACCCCCAACTGGGAACATGGCTCACAACCCAGGCCTGGGCCCTGACTGGGAATCAAACTGATGACCCTTTGGTTCACGGGCCGGTGCTCAATCCACTGAATCACACCAGCCAGGGCTTATTTTTCCCATAAAAGAAGCAAACTGAAAATCGGGTCTTCCCTTAGATACTTGCCAGTGGTTGTCCGGTTTTCATGAAGAAACCAATGGCCTGATTGAAAACTTAGTAACTTGAGGGACTTTAAGTCTCTCAAGGGATATAAATTAAAGATCAGTTTTGTTAGAAATACCAGGCTTGTTTAATAAGGATGATCATTTTTTGAAAGACATCAATAACCTTTGAGTCCTTCTACCATGTTTGATTCCTTAACCATTCAAATTAGTTACCATTTATGTATCCTAAAATGAATCAATGAAAAGGAGAAAGTATTGTCTTGCTAAGTGTCTCCCACTATTATTTAAATATAAAAGGTAGTTTTTTCAATGAAGTCTGTGGGGTAAGTTGCTAATTCTCATTTTTATACAGTATCCATTTTTTTTGTGTGTGTGTGGAATAATATTCCCTATCCAGGGCATAAAAAGGGAGCAAATTTAGCAAACTCAGGCAGGCTTCCTATTTTGAAGCCAGGCTGAGGTGTGGCTACCAAAGACCCAGTTTGGGGACAAAGTTTAAGCCTAAACAAGGAGTAATAAGATAAAGGGGACAAATAAAGGTTGATTCCAGAATTAAGCAGACTCAAAAAGAGTTAGCGTGCCCTGGCTGGTGTGGCTCAGTGGACTGAGTGCCAGCCTGGGAACCAAAAGATTGCCGGTTCAATTCCCAGGCAGGGTACATGCCTGGGTTGCGAGCCAGGTCTCCATTTAGGGGCGTGTGAGAGGCAACTGCTCAATGCGTCTCTCCCACATCAGTGCTTCCCTCCCTCTCTTTCTTTTTCCCTCCCTTCCCTGCTCTCTAAAAATAAATAAATAAATAAATAAAATCTTTTTAAAAAAGAGCTTGATGAGTGAAGAAAGAAGTAAAGGACACCACCTACACAAACCAAAGAACCCCGCGTGGGCTCCTTGGGACTTCGCCTGCCTGTGCTCTCTCCCCGAACTATTCCTTCTATACCTCAACCAGCCGCTGGGCCCTCTGCTTCACCAAGGAGAGCTGTTTATGTCCTCTGGCCCTCTGAGTCCAGTGAAGGACTGAAAACTGCCTCCTGCCAGAGAAATTAATGGTATTAATTAACTGATATTAAGTTTTAGGAGCAATTGATTTATATTAATTCAACTCTACAAGCTTTGTCATAATGCTATGCAACTAAAGTGCTATAGAAACAATTTACAATTTTAAAACCCAGTCACATAGTATATAAAACAATAAAGTGCATAGATTTCTCTTAAATTTCCTTGGGGGGAAAAAGTAATATGAATATGCAAAATTGGGAATAGCAAGAAGCATTGTAGATGTTATTTTATTACATGAAAACTATGGACACCTCTCTGCTAATAACTTTGAAATGGATAATTTGGGGAGATGATATATATTGAATTAAGAATTAGAATATTTTAAAGATAGATAATCATAAAAGAAATAAATACTATTATCAGAGAACTGCTTCCTCAAAAAGCTCCAATTGATTAATTTTATAGGCAAATTATACACATTTTTTTAAAAATAAGTATTACTTGTGTTATATTCAGTCCCATAGAAAAATCTAGTAAACTCCATTCATTTTATGACTCTACCATAACCCAGATTCTACAACCTAATAAACAGAACACAAATACAAAATCTACTTACAATATAGATATAAACAATCTAAACAAAATCATAAACCTAACATGACAACACAACAAAAAATAATAAGTGGCCCAACATGGCTTATTTGTGAATGTACAGGTTTTTAAATATTAGTAAGTCAATTTCTATAACACATTCCTTTGAAGACATAAGAGAAAAATAAGACAATTATTTCAACAGATATCAAACATTTAAGAACCATTCCTGAATTTGAAGAGGTACTTAGCAAACTAGGAATAGGATACTATATTAACATTCTAAATAATAATATTCCTTAAATCAACAGTATTTTTTTAAGATTTTATCTATTTATGTTTAGGGTGGAGAAGGGACGGAAGAAGAGAGGGAGAGAAAAATTGATGTGCAAGAGAGAGATACATCCATCTGTTGCCTCTCACACACTCCCCATCGGGGACCCGGCCCCCACCCGGACATGTGCCCTGACTGGGAATCGGACCAGCGACCTTTCATTTCGCAGGGTGGCACTCAATCCTCTGAGCCACACCGGTCAGGACAACAGTAAATATTTTAATTAACAGTGAAATGTTATGGGTGCCCTTACATAAATCAACAGACAAATAAATAAGGGACATAGAACGACAACAAGTCTCAGCTCCATATTTATAGTTCCTGTGTGTGTGTCTTCTAGTCAATGCAAAAAGATATTTTAAAAAATTCCTAGTTGGGAGAGAAAAATAAAATTTCTTTCCAATGTCTAACTGTCTATATAAAAAACAAAACACCCATGCACACACACACACGAACAAAACCAGAAAATCAAAATAACTAAAAACTCAATGGTTTTATCGATTTTATATATGATTATAAATATATATGCACACACAGAGAGAATTGAAAACACAATGAAAAAGGTTATGTAATTCACAATGATATCAATATGCACAAATACACTGGTATAGCCTTAATAAAAACAGTGTGGGACACGCAGGGAAAATAACCACGTCCATGTGATAAGGATGCCGATCCTTCCCAAAGAGATCCATAGGTTCAAAGTGCAGTATTTTCCAGCAAAAAGTCTAGCATCCAGTAAGCAGCTTCACATTCTCAGACAGTCTGCTTTGGGTAACTTCAGACGCCAGGCAAGGTAACACACTGCAAGCTACTCAGGCAAATGCCCCGAAGAACGTCAGCCTCACCCGGCAGCGCTGACTGAGCTTGCCACTTCGGACAAGCAACAATCGCCAACACTGGGGATGAGAAGACCGCGAAGCCTGCCGCAGCCTGGAGGCCCTGGCGGGCGCTCAGCTGTGCCACCAGTAACCAGAACAGCTGATGCCCAGTGCCAACATGTGCGGGGAACCGTGGCTGCTCCGAGCAAGTCGTCCTCAGCTGGCCGTTAACCTCAGAGCCCAGCCAAAGCAGCCCCCGCTGGGAAGGCTCCTCAGAGAAGCCCTCTGTGCGGACACTGCGACAGTGGGGAGAAGGGAGCCCCGAGCCTGAGGATGCTGCTCACAGGAGCCTGAGCAAGAGAACCTGTGATGTGCTGACCACCGGAAGTGCAAGGCCGGATCGTGATGAGAGAGCTGGAGTCCAGGCTTGCTCTCAAACGTGACGGCATAGCTCCGTGATGGCCCACTCCCGGGCCCTCGGAGTAGGACGAAGGATGGAGGGACTGGCTCCCTGCCGGCCCCAGACGCCGCGATGCTGTGACACGGCAACCACAGGCTGACAAGTTCCAAGAGGGAATGCGGGTCAGCGCGGCCCGGCTCCAGGGCCTGCCAGTCTCCCATAATGTGCGAGCCCCACGAGGTCGCCAAGACTTGCAAGAGAGCAGAGTGCTGGCTGAGCCGTCAGGGAGGTGGGAGTGGGACCTGCCCCCCAAGGGGCATGGCTGGGCTGCAGCACCTCCCCCCACCCCCGCCGGTGCTGACAGCACCTCTGGAGACCACACTCCCCTCCCTGCTCCTCTCCCCCCCTTACTCTATGCGTGCGCGCGCACACACACACACACACACACACACACACACACACACACACACGAGAATTCAAGAAGGGAGCAGGGGGTGGATGAGGCCTCTGGTTTAGAGCCTGAATCCCTCTTCTTCTCCTCTCAAAATCTGCCATGTTTCAAGACTCAGTTCAAATGCAAGGGACCGAACCCACAATCCAGGCATGTGCCCCGACCGAAAATCAAACCCACAACCCTTCGGTCAGGAGGATGCTCCAAACCAGCTGAGCCGCACCGGCCAGGCCCCAGCGCTTCTCTTCCGCCTGCAACACAGCGTTCGTTCGCATTGCCTTTGATTCCAGCGAGGTGAGCTCACGTCCGCAGGCCCGTCGGCTGGGTGAAGGAGGTGGAGCCATCTCCTCCTCGGATGCTTCGGACAATAGTTTGCTCAACAGATACCATAAGAATGCTCCATAAATATTTTTACTTAATTCCTGCCCTGCCTGGGATGGAGTTGTGGAACAGAAGAAAATTCCAATTCTTTTTCTAACAGCTCCTTGGGATCCTTGGGACTCAAAGCAGTTAATGAAGTTCTTGAACATCAATTAACTAAAGAAAAAGCCCAGCCTCCCTGTGTTCCCTGGTGTCCGCCGGGTACACTCGGTCTGGCTTCCTGTGAAAATGTCAGCGCAGTCACCCCCACCAGCACACTCTGGTCCTGTGCTCATTCCAAACACCTCCAGCAGCCAGCTTAATTAATGTTGCTCTGACAATAAGATGTCCGCATGAAAATTCTTGCATGTTTCACACGTGCCAATGTTTGAACATGGATTTCTTTCATACTCTCTGTTACGTTTTCTTCTGGAGGCTTGGTTTGGCCAATTCTGCCACCTCCTTTAGGAGAAGTGCTTTCTCGGCTCCTAGAAGAACTTTTTCAAGCCAGAATCCCTTCCTTCCGTACACAAATACACGCACGGTGTGTGTGCACCTCACGCATAAGCCAATACAGACGGGGTCTTTCAGCCCCCAGGCAGGGTTTGCAGGTGGGGAAGGAGGAGAAGTTTGCTCGGCCTCCCTCCTCACCGGGACCTCAGCCTGGGGACACAGGACACGCACGGCCAGTCTCCTTGTGGCTGCCAGGGTCTACCAGTCCAGGGAGACCACGGGTGCGAGAAAGCTCTGTGGAGCCTGTTATTCCAGGGACCTTGTCATACCCCCCTCAGCTCTAGCTTCCCAGCCTGCTCGCAAGCACCACCCTCCCACCGACCCTCCCTCCCTGCCCCTCCCTCCCGCACGTGTCTGCCAGGGAGCAAGACAGCTATTCCCAGCTGCCGGCGGCCCAGCCGAGTGACAGCCGCAGCCAGCATGACCCGAAAACACAGGGAGTGGGCAGCGGGCCTTTTCTCAGCGGGAAAAGGTATGTCCTTCCCGCCTTGAGGGACGCACAAGTTCCTCCGCAAAGCGAAGAGAGCATTCGCATGTACGTCAAATGAATTTGGGGGCCAGAACCAAAGAGGTCCTCATGTCTGCAAAGCGACCGCGCAGGGTGGAGGGAGACAATGTACTCCTTCCTGGGCACAAAGAAGTGCCACCGCACGCGCTCACGCAGGGGGAGGCGGCCAGGACAGAGGGCGCGGCCCGCTCACCAGGTCCGGCCCCCCGGAGAACAACTCCGTCGTCACATCGGCTTCAGCTGCCACACTGACAACAGCGTCACAAGCCCTCTCTCCTCATTGCCTTCTAGGGAGTGTGGTTCCCAACAACACGCCCGTGACGACCGAAAGAGATAGAGAACAACACAAGAAGGAAAGCAGGAAAGAAGGCAGGAGGGAGAGAGCAAGGGTGGAGGGGAGGGAGATAAAAAGAATATGATACAAAAAGAGGGTAATGGGGGAAGGGAGAGAAAAGGTGCAAACCTGCAGTTACAAAACAAGTCAGTCCTGGGGGCATGCTGTGCAGCGCTCTGCTGTGCAGCGTGGTGAGGAGACTTAATAACAATGTGTTCCTATTTGAAAGTTGCTAAGAGAGTAGATCTTAGAAGTTCTCATCCCAAGAAAAACAAAAGTTGTAACTATGTATGGTGATAAATGTTAACTAAACTTACGGTGTAAACATTTTGCCATGCGTACACCAATAAGTGAAACCTAATCAACAAAGCAAACAAGCAAGCAAAATAGAACCAGAGACATGGAAATAAAGAACAAACTGACAGCGACCAGAGGGAAGGGGGAGGGGGTAAGGCGGAAAGCAGGGGAAGGGTCATCGAGGAACGGGTATAAAGGACCCAGGGACAAAGCCAACGGGGCGGGGGATTGAGGGTGGAGGGGGAACAGCTATACTTGAACAACAACAGCAAGATATCGAATCATGTTGTACTCCTGGAACGAATATAATGTTAAGTGCAAATTAGATCTCAGTTCAAAAAGAGCGAAAGAAGATGAGTTGGCAATTTTTTTAAATCCCCCACCACATGCAGGCTTGAGCCCTCTGGTAGGATCGCCCTCTCTTGTCGAGGAATCAAGTTGGTGGCATTGAGCAGAGAGAGGTGGTGATGTCTGCCGGGTCCCCGCGGGCAGCAGCCCCTGCAGGAGTCACCTGAGAAGGAGGTGACGGCTCCCTGTCACGGCTGCAGACAGACCCGCGACTCCACGCAACACCCTCTGCTCCCAGCATCCTCCGGATGGATGTGGTCATGGAATGACCGCAAGGTTTGGAGACCGAAAGCTGGCATAGTGTGTCCTCCTTTTTTGTCTTCCTAATTATACCATCAGGAGCAATCCCTTTAGTTGTTTGGACTCCGGTGGAGCAAAGGTTAACGGACCAAGTCTCCAGGCGTAGAGCACACCGGCTACCCTTCTTTGATTAGGTATCTCTGTTTACCTTGAATCATCAGCATAGAAATACAAGAAGCACACTGGTTTGCACACCCCACATCTGCACCCTTCTGGGGTGCCTTTTTGCCAGAAACTAAGGCATATTCCCTTCGAGGAGCCCTAATTTTCCAGAACAATCTTAGCTCATCTCAGCAAGGACTGGGAAGAGTCCAAAGATGTCTGAGAAGGTGATAGAAAGCAGCAGCCGCCTGTTGCATTTTTTGCTGTTGTGTTTTCTTTTTTTAACTGTAGGCCCCTTCCTGGTCCTGCTTCCGGGGGTGGCCACAGCGAGGTGGAAAAGGGGAGGGCAAGCGGGTGGCAGGGGAGGGGTCGTCTCCACAACGTTCCGTTTAAACACAGACCCAAACAGACAAGGACAGGGTCACTATTGGGGTTAGAAGTTGGCCGCACGGGAAAGGGGAGGAACCAGTGGGGAGTTGGGGTGCCATTAAAACATGCAGGCCCCCCACCTGGGGTGCCTGGGGGCGACTTGGTCTGCTTCAACCCAAGAGGAATCAGAAGATCAAAAGCGGTTTGGGGAGGCCTGAACCATCAGGGGGGCGGGGAGGAGGGAGGCCCACGGGCAGGGGGGCTGTCTGGCCACTGGGTGAAGGGACTGCCCTCCCCCTGCCGGGATCTCCCCAGCCCCTCCAGTGTGGCAGGAAGGAGGCAGCTACAACCCCCAGAGGCAGGTCCGGGGCTGCCAAGTGCTCCGGGCAGGCGGCTGGAGGGGTCTCACCGCAGCCTGCCCCCCAGCTTCCCCGCCAGAGGTCCGGGCCCTTGACCTGCTCGGAGCAGCCAGCCTGCAATTCACGCGTGGCCCCTGTCAGCCTCTTCTTGATGACAAAGGTCATTTTGCTCTTTCAGGGTGCAGACTCGGGCCCAGAAGATAAACCCCAGGTCGCTCTTCCTGCCCTTCGTGGTCTTGCAGCTTGCGCCCTATGGGGCGTGGCGGCAGCCCTTGCCCGGCAGCGTCTTGACAATGGTGGCGTACGGGTTGTCGGCAGCCTGGCCCACGCCACCCACTCGGAGCTCCTGGCCCTCCTCCAGCGTGATGTTCCTCTTGTCTTCACTCCAGCGGAGGAGCACCGCCTGGCCGTGCTTGTTCACCTCCCCTGGCGTCGAGGACTCAGGCGCCTTCGTGTCATGGAGCACCTCGATGGCTCCATCGCGACCGCCGCACCGAGGCCACGCTCCCGGAAGCGGAAAGGAGACAGGAGAGCCCGAGAAGACGAGAGCCGCTGCAGCTGCTGCCGGGGTGCGACCCTGACGGCATTTTTTAATCGAGTAATTTATCGGGCTCAGTTTGGGGAATTTTAAAAACAGCTTTACGGATACATAATTGACCTGCAATGAAGTGCGCATAGGAACGCGTGCGACCGAGAGGTTCCGATGCGGTGAATAGCGTTCCTATCCTTGTCCCCCGCACCTGTGCACATGTCACTGGCCGTACGGAAAGGGTGTGATTAAATCAGGTTCTTTTTTGAAAATGAAATTTACCAGGGTGACTTCGGTTTCATGAGATTATACAACTTTCAAGTATGCAATTCGAAACCACGTCAACTGTACATTGCATGGTGTGCTCCCCACCCAAAAGCTAGTTTCCTCCCGTCACCCCATCTTGGACCCCCTCGAACCTCCTCATTCTTCCGCAAGCCCCGCCCCCGGCTTTGGTAACCAGCACACTGTTCTCTTGAGTAAATACCTGGGAGTGGATGAGCTGTATCATTTGGTAAGTATATGCTTGTTGCTTAAGAAACTGCCAGCGTGTTTACAAAAGTGCTTGTATCTTTCTACATTCCCACAGGCAGAGAATGAGAAGCTCCAAACTGTCAGCTCTTGGTATGATCGCGCTGCATAATTTCAGCCATCCTAAGAGGGGGCAGCGGCACTGCAGCCTGGTTTTATTTGCATTGCCTGCATGACTAATGATGTTGAGGATCTTTTTTAGTGAAGCATCTGTTGAAATCATTTGCCTGTTGTTTTTTTTTTTTTAACGGGGTTGTGTGTGTGTGTTTTTTTAACTTTGAATTTGAGAGTTCTTTATCTATTCTTTATACACGTCCTTCATTAAATATATGCTTTACAAATATTTCCTCCCACTGCCTGGCTTGTCTTTTCATTCTCTAAACAATGTCTTTCAGTGAGGAGCTATTAATTTTGATGAAGTCCAAGGTGAGACCCTTCTGGGTACTTTCCCCAGGGCCCCATGTATTAGGAGATGTTCCTGTTTGGTGGGAACAGGCACTATCGCCAGCGCCGTGGGTGTCAGACACTGTCCCCCTCCCCGACCCCTCACGCAGTTCTCGCCTTGGCCTTGTGTAGATCTGCAGCTCTCCAAATCCCTCTCTCCTGGCAGTTTTTTCCCCTAGTGCTCTGCGCTGTGGCCGCAGGCCGCTGAACTTGTGCTTCCTGGACACTCAGCTCCACCTCCTCACCTCAGGGGGTCCGCTGGGCTCGCCCTGGGCTGCCCCTTCCCGGCGGCGGTCTGGACGCTCTCACAGGGCAGAGCGCTGCGGCAGCCGGGTTGGTTCCTCATCTCGTGCGGATCGCTAGCACGCTGTCAGAAAGAAGGGTGGCACAAATTCGCTTTTTACTGGCTAGCCTTTTTTTGACTACCAATGCGGCATGGTTTGGTGGGCTCTCAGAACAGCACACAGAAGAACTGGACCAAGGAAGTGCATGCAAAAAGCCAGCCAATGAAGGGATTCTGTTCCACAAGATCCTGTTTCCAAGAGCAGCCCATGGATCGGTTACACTAAAAAATAACTCATTTTTTTTTAAAATGCTTCCACAAGTTTTGGCTGGTGGAAAGGCTGTTATACTTGATAGAGCATTTAAATGGAATTACATATGAATTAATATAAAATGATTACCTCTGGTGTGGACAGGTTTGAACTTGCACTCCTTAAAGAACAGCTATAATCCCTTGAATGATCGCATTAATTATTGACTGGCCTTAGTCCGTTGGAAGCTTGTGTTTATAGGAACTTGTAGGGCTCATTTTAGTTTTACTGAAGTGCCATCTCATTACAAATTAGCTGCAGATACCAGCTGCTGCCAATGAACTGAAACAACATCTGATGTGTGGGAAACTTCATGGGTTCCCTCATCTATCAAGTAGATGATTATATATGTATGGATGGATACATTTAAAAAATAAGAAGAGTGGGGTTTTTCCGCTTTGGCTTGAATGTTATCCCTGTATATTGCATGAATGAGAGATTCCCCATTTTTCCATCAGAGTAGAACACTTGCTTTAATTCTTAAGCCTAGGTGGATATGATACAAAAGAATATGCTGAATTACTCATAAAGAATGCACTTTTAAATGCATTTTAAATACAAATGAAAAGCTATTTTAAATGTTTTCATTTGTAAGACATTACTTATTCAGATGTTGGTTATTATACTTGTCGTTCTAACCTGATGGTAAAGACAGTCTTGAGAATTTGCAGCTACTTCAGATTTGCAAAACGGAATAAAGGAGAATATTGCATGGCCCTCCCGCTATTTCTTTGGTCCCATACAATAAAACTCTGACATTAAGACTTACTTTCAGTGCATTGTTTTAACGATGACAAGGAGTGATTTCATAAACTTAGTTAATCCATAATAATTAATAATTATTCAGTCAGCCAACTTTCCGGCTACTCGGCAGTGAGAAAGCGCTTTTGCCTTTCAGTGGCCTCTAACCGCTGACCAGCCAGTTCTAGAACCACCTCCTGGGGACACCGGAGTAAGTCTGTGGCCATTCCTCCTCAGCTCTTTCTTCTTCTTTGAGTTTGGCTCCTGAATCAGCAGCTCCCCAAGAGAATCGCCCGCAGTCCCACAGCCAGGCACGGGCACCGGGTGGTCCTTTAGAGGTAAATGGGATGGAACAGGACCCCAGTTATTTTTTAGCTCCGCGACCCTGGGCTAGTGATTGAGCTTCTCGGTGTTTGTCTTCTCGTGTATAAAACCAATCTGCATCATATACTATTGTGAGAAAAAAAAAGGAGACTGTACCTGGTAAACCTTCAACACTCAGTATAGCACAGAGTCCATTCTCAAGAAATGGCCTCACCATTAATTAAGGTGAAAAGTCTTAATCTGATAAAACTGGGAGCGCCTAGGAATATTTAAAACACTTCCAAAAGATGAGGTAGGTCTTCTGATTGCTCCTTTACTTCGCCTCTACGGCATTTATGCGGCCAAATTGCACCTTACCACCTCCATGGCCGCCGGTGCGTGGAGGTCAGTGATGGACCAGCTCCCCTCTCCCCTTCGCCTCTCCCCCGCGGTCCCCGTGGTCAGGCTGTGGGCACGGGAATCCTATCAGAGGAGAAACGTTCTCACCAGACCAAGTTTCCGGGCAGGATTTCCCCAGCATTTGCTGGAAAGATGAGGAAGGGCATTGTTTCCTGGGAACTTTGTCTTTCTTCTCTGTTCTGCTGGAGCCCTGGTCTGAGCTAGTTTCTTAGCACATTTGAGAGAGTCGGCGTATGGAGACTGGGGACAAAGGCCCTGCATCTGTCCTGTGTCTTTCTCCAGCATGCGCCGGTGGCGGCCTCGGTTGGAGGGAACACAGCTCTCCAGCCATTCATTCTGTAACAGCTAAAAAACTGGGCATACTACCTCTAATTTTTAAAAAATATTATTGATACATATTATATGGATATATGAGATTTATAATTACTGATGACAGGTGCCAATGTGCCACAGACACCATAAAATAAACACTGCAAGTTGAAAAAAGATGAGATAAGAAATAAATGCAAATAAAACCTTAACCACTTTCTCCCCACAACCTGTGAATCACCGGCACATGACATGGGTGATTTCTGCCTGGTGGCACCTCAGGGGGACGGAGAAGCCCTGTGGGAAGGAGGACCGCTGTTAACGTTAACGACACCTCCCGGAGGCTGGGGACTTGCCAGACTTCCCCGCCGCGCTTCTCCGCCCTACCGCTCTCTTCCAAAGCGTTTCAAACTACCTTCAGGTTTTCTCCATTCGTAGCATAGTGGAGGAAACCACCTTTTTTTCTCTAGCTTTTTAAGTTGTCCCCTGGGGTCCCTGTGACAAAAGACGGATGAACAAGGGAAATGGTCGAAGCCGAGGGTTTTCACGGTCGGCCTGATGGAGAGCAGAGGCTTGTGAATGCAGTGCCCGAGCCAAGCGCCGTGACCTGGGGAGAACTTAGGAAGCCCCGTCGTTCAAATTCCTCTCCGCTGCCTTCGTCCGTCTTCTTCAGAGATGAGGGTGTTTCTTGCCCCCCCTCCCCGGGGAGGGCGTCTCTCCCAAGAGGGTGTCGGGACCTGTCTCTGGGCGAGGTCTCTCCAGCGCAGGCCACTCTCGTAGTCCTTCAGCCTGAAACAGTCCACGTGCCAAAGGGCCACATTTTGGGGAATGTGTCCTGGACCCCACCAGAGGGAAAGAGCTGAGCTGTCCGGCCAAAGTCCAAGCTCCGTCTCCGAGTGGTCCCGGGGCACCTGTTCTCAGCCGTCCCTGTCAAAGTGCCACCTAGGTCCTGTCAGCAGGAGGCTGACACGCACACAGGCTCTGAGGGTGAGGCCCGCATCTTTGTCAAGGGACGCTGCACACGCACAAGGAAGCTTCTGGAGCTAGTTTCCTGGCTCGCATGACGTGGGAAGAAAAGGGCCCTGCGGCTTTTGCGTGCTCCCCGCTTCACCCCATATTCCCATATCCCAGCCCACGCTGCTTCCCAAGGAGGCAGCCCTTCCCTCGCAGAGGTGTGCACACGGCAGGCACAGATGTCACTGGCCGGGGAAAAGCACTTTGTCCGCCTCTCACAGGTCCCCACCGCCCACACGCAGACACACACACACGCACTCGCACTCGCACCTCCAGGCATGCACACCGCGGCATGCACACGCGCACACGCGCACACGCATACATGCACACCCGCCCTCGGCCGCCCTAGGGCCGAGGAGGGAGGAGGAGGACTGCAGGGTGTCCTGTTTCTGATAGACGAGCCCCACTTAGGAGCCGGAGCACAAGCTGGGGATGCGGCGGGCGTTCTGGCCGGCCCGCCTCTGAGAACCCCGCGGCTCTGGGAGCTCAGTCAATAGCCCGTTGTTTGCTGTGAAATGAAGATGATAAGAGAGTAAGGAAACTTAGCCTAAAATGCTAAGCGGGGGCAGCTGCTATCTTAGATCTTCAAGAGCCAGGCTCTGGCCAAGGCTTTTGCCATTCAGGGGCAGGCTGTGCTTTGGGATCCGAACCACCGCTCTCTCCCACGTAGGTGCCCCCTCCCCGCAGCCCTTCCCTCCAGCACCCTTCTCCCGTCCCCCCGCTCTGGTCTCCCCGCTTCTTTCTTCCTCTTTTGCCTTATAGCACTTCCAGCTGCCCTCCCCTGCGGTTTCTGGTTCTACCACAGGTCTCGTGGGGGTCCTGGGTAGGCCAGGACCCTCCCTGATCTTGCTATGGAGCTCGGTTCTGACACTCGGCGAACATTACTTGACAGAAGCCCAAGGACAGCAGATGACCTTGGGCAAGTCAATCTACCTCCCTGGACCTCACACCCACAAAGCAAAAAGCTCCCTTTTCATATATTTATAAAAGAAATTTTAAGCACCAAACTAGATGTTGCCAAGGGTCCCTTCCAGCTTCTAGGCGCTATTCCATTTTTTCTGAAACTCAGGGAAAAAGGTTTTCAGGAGGTCACTGAGTCAGAGGCCAACCTTGACTTTGCAATGAAGATGTTGAATCCGTTTTTCCACATGGAACTAAGTCGGTAGCCCGCTCATCGGCATAAACCCTTGTCGCCTTGGAGCGAAGGAAATGGGTCACAAGGCCATCTGTAGCTCACAAAAATTCCCCCCAGCCGAGGAATCTACAGCAGCAACAACGCAGAGTCTAAATTTAAGTTCTCCAAAGAGAAAACTTACTCTTTACAATGAATTATAGTTGAAAGTCTTTGCAAGATAGGCTGGTTTTTGCAACTCAGTTTGGAACCAGGCAGAAAAAAAGAAATCTGAGAACAGGGAGACAAATGAAACTGAGAGGATTACGGAGCAAATCGACTGTGCCTAAGCCTTCACCCCATTCGATTTCTCTGACAGGTCCCAAGATGAGACGGGACGAGAGGGTAGGTCGGGGTGGTACGGAGCCCCCTCAAAGGCCCATGGAGGCTGGGGTGGGCTCTACATGATTCTTCCACGTCCGCGCGGAAAAACCAGGAGGAGCCACTGCTGTTGGGGTCTAGAGGCGAGGCTTCCCAGAGAGAGGTCAGAGAAAGAGCCACGTCCTAAGCGGGGGTGGGGCTCAGGGCTCAAGGAGAGGAAAGGTCTGAGTGGCTCAAGCAGAGTGAATGGAAGGAGTCGGGAGGGGGCAGGGGTGGGGCAGGCCAGCGAGGCACCGACGGCGCGGGGCTCTGAGGCCCAGGCGAGGGGAGGGCACGCTGCACACAGTTGTGCGCCTGTGCGTGTGTTTTCAGTCAAAGGGACTAATACGATCTGACATGTTAAAGAGCTTGCTCCTAGGGACAGGGTGACCAGTTAAGAGACCAAGAAGTAAACCAGGCAGGAGGTATATACAACCTGGGTTAAAGTAGTGCTAACAGACACACCAGAACACATAAAATAATAATTTAAGCAAAAATCTACCTGGAGGTAGTTAGGCGGACTCTGAGCAGGCACTGGGGAGACACTTTTATAGAGAAAAGGGGGAGGCAAAGCAAGGACATTACTGACTGGCTGTAGCTTGACGCCTAGCTGGGGACTGGTTGTGCGTCACTTTGACTTTGTAACCATGAGGCATGTTCAGGCGTAGAGCGTAATTTGCTTATGTTGGCTGCCAGCGTTGGAGCCTCCTTGTCTAATTAATTCAAAAGCAGCTATGCCGGGCACGGTGCCAGGGTCCTAGGTGGGCAGCATCACGAAACCAGTTAACAGATTCTGCTTTGTAAATTTGAAAGTTGCTAAGAGAATTGATCTTCAAAGTTCTCCTCATGAGAAAAGAAATTTTAACTTTGTGAGAGGATGGGTGGCAACCAAGCGCACTGTGGTCGCCATTTCTCAATATATGCCTATGTCGAGTCATTATGCTGCACATTGTAAACTAATACAATATTACATGTCAGTTAGATCTCAGTGAGAGTGAAAAATGTTTAAACAAAGTAAAATAATTTTTAAAAGCCAAGTGGAACCGTTAGAACTTGCTGAGCAATTGGCTATGGGGTAGCAAATAAAAGGGACAGAGGAGAAGGTTTGAGATGTGGCCATAGCCACTGAGTGGAGGAGGAACAACAGGCTGAAAGGGGGAGACAGGGGACCAGGTCAAGGTCACAGTTCATGTGCTGTTCTGCATCTGTGGTGCGGGAGATGCCAGCTACCCATCCAGGTGGAGGGGTCAGTGAACAGGTAGGGAGCTTGGGGGAGTGGGCTTGGCTAGAGCATCGCCCAGCAGGGCTCCACACGAGGGCGGAGGCTGCACAGGAGGGCGGGGGCTGAACACCGGGGTGCGGGCAAGAGAAGGGAAAGCAGGGATCTGCAGAGAGGAAGGCGTGTTTCTGATGCAGAGCGGCAGGCGGAGAATGAGGGATTCCCTACGGGAATGGAGCATAATCGCAGAGGGGTGTTCATGGAACTCAGTCTTAAGTCTTAGTCAGTTTGAATGGCTCGTCAGATTTTGAGCCCTTACTAAAACGGAACTGTGGGAAAGCACCTTCAATTCTCACTAAGAGCTCCTTAGAGAAAGATTTCTGGAGGCATGGTCTTTGCCTCCCAGAGAAGAATCACAAAGACTGTTTTCTTAACTATGCAGATTCCTGGGGCCCCGTTAGATGAATGGAATTTAAATCTTGGGGCTCGGGCCCAGGAATCTGCATTTCAGACCAGCATTTCAGGTGATGGTTTTTAATAGGAAAGGAACAAATTCCTTTCCCCTGCTAAACCGGAGCAGGGGAGAGGGTGCGCAGAAGAGTTTAAAACCAAACAAGGAAACAGAAGAAAATGAAAGACCATCATTTTGCCACCAGCCAATGAGCCTTTGACGGGTATCTGCCACGAGCCTGGGACTCTGATAAACATGGCCCCAGAATTATTCCTTTGAACCCCTGGTCACTCAGTGAGGCCAACGCCATTAGAGCCCAAAGGAATCAAATAATTTATCCAACAAGATCCAGCTGCAAAGGCAGGGTGGCCACAGCTGAGCCGCGGTCTTCTGGCTCCAGGGCATTACACCAACCGTCCCTGCTGCCAGCCCAATGACACTGCTTGTCACAAACCACTAACGTGGGCTTCTTCACATCTTCGTATTGGCGGAGGCACGAGGACAGTTCGTCCCAGCAGCCGGTGCCTGCGATGGCCAGGATGGGTTTGGCCAGCGAACCCCCTCCCTCAGGGGCGCGTTGGATGGGCTGGTTGAGGTTTCTGAATCACCACGCTGGAAGTCGAGGGGCCAGGTGGGGTCCATGGTCCCGAGGTGGAAGTGGGGAAAGCCGGGACTCCACGGAAGGCTCCTAAGCCATCATCTGGGAGACACCGAAGCCAGGTGCCCCCCCCCCCACCAGCTCCTGGGACATCCGCAGGTGAAATAGTTGAGCCCACTCATTGTCAAGGCCTTGGGTTACGGCATCTGTTTGCTGAGCGCGTGCTCTGTGTGAGGAGTGCTGTGCGGACGTTATTCCATTTAATGCTCACAACATTGCCAATTCCACATCACTTCCCTTGACCTCCAGCAGCCTCTTCTGACACAGCGGAAGCCTCCCCCTTGAATTTTTCTTCACTCAGCTTCCCCGATCCCCCGCCCCCAACCCCACCCTACTGTCTAGTTTTCCCTCCAACCCCACTCTCTGCTCCAGGGCAGATTCCTCCTCATCCCTCTGACCCCTAAATGTTGAGTGACCAAGGACACAGGACTCATCTCTTCTCTACCTACGTCTCCCCATGTCCGACGCCATCTGATCCCAAGGCTTTATTTCCTTTGTCTCTGTATCTCCTTCCCAACTTCACCCCCTGACTCCCAATCTCTTATTTCCAACTTCCAACCTCACACCTCCATTTGTAAGCTGAACGGGCGCTTTCTTTGGCTAAAGCAGAACGCTGGATCCTGCACCGGCTTCTTCCCCTTCCGGCCTAGAGCAGCTCCGTGTGCACAGATGCTCAGACAACAAAACCTGGAGTCGCCCTTGACTTCTTTCTTTCTTTCCCAACTTCCAACACATCAGAAATCTTGCCATCTCTGTCTTTAAAAGAGACCCAGAATCGACTGCTTCCTGCCATCTCCACCGCTGGACGCTGCACGAAGACTCCAGCGCCTCCCTCACTAGCGCTGACGCTTCTGACCATTCGGTCTATTCTCAACTCACAAGCCGGAGCAATCCTTTTAAAATATAAATCAGGATGTAGCACTGCTCTGTTCAAAATCCTCCCCTGGTTTCGGAGCGGGCTAGATCCAGGACTTTGGATCGATCCGAAGTCCCAGCCACAGCGTAGAATATTGAGTGTGGCTTCCAGGTGGCTCTCCGTCCTCAAGTCCTACTGTTCATCGTGCGCGCGCACATGGCCCCGAACACACACACGCACATCGCCGCTCTTCTCTCCACCCTCACGGCGCCTGGCTTTTGCGTCTCGCTCATCCACCTCACACGTTATGAGTTCATTTGTTGATCGCTGTGGTTGTTTTTAACTTAAACTTTTTTGTCAATTATAATTTACATTCAGTATTGTTTTGGTTTAGTTCCAGGTGTGGGCTGATTGTTCCTTACTTTCTATCCTAGTCCATTCGAATATAAACTTCGTAACATGGGAAACAATATGGAGGTTCCTCAAAAAAATTAAAAATAGAGCTACCATATGACCCAGCCATTCCACTTCTGGGTATTTACCCAAAAGAAATCAAAAACACTAAAAAGATACCTGCACCCTATATTCATGGCAGCATTAGTTACCATGGCCAAGATATGGAAGCAACCTAAGGGTCCTTCAATAGACGACTGGATAAAGAAGAAGTGGCACATATGTACAGTGGAATATTATTCGACCATGAACAAGAACGGAACCTTACCGTTTGCAACCACATGGATGGACTCAGAGGTACTACGTTCGGTGAAATAAGTCAAAGACAAAATCATGTGATTTCACTTGTATGTGGAATCAAAAAAAATGAACAAAGAAAATAAAAACAAACTCATAGATACAGAGACCAAACTGATGGCTATGAAATGGGAGGAGGGTTGGGGGTTGGAAAAGGGACGGAGTGAAAAAGGGGAGGGGAATAAGATGTGCAAACTGCCAGTTATCAAAACCGTCACAGAGACGTAGGACACAGCACAGGGAATTTAGTCAATAACAGTCATAGCTCTGTATGGTGGCAGGTGGGTGCGCGACTTACCCAGGGGGTCACTGTGTAAGGTGCATAGATGTGTAACAACCCTATTATATACCTGAAACTAGTATCATATGCCAACTGTAAATGAAAAGTTTAAAAACATACATATAAGCTCCATGAAAGCAGAGATTTTGTAGCCACAGCCTCCAGAACAGACACGGCCCAGAATGTAGTCAGCTTTCGACAAACAATTGTTGAAGGAGTGAATGAGTATTTCAGATGAGGTCACTGAGAGTCAGGGAGTGTAAGTAATCTTCCCAGGTTCTTCAAGCGGGGAGGCAGAAGACGGAATTCTAACCCTCGTCTGTCTCACTCTGCCTGGCAGCAACCATGACACATAGGGGAACTTCGATAACTCAAGCCCTAACCTGTTCAACACAAATGCTCCCAGATATCAAGTAGCACCCACACTCCAGGCCCCAGAAGAGTCACCATAACTTTCTGAGGGACTTCCCGAGAGGGGCCCTAGCCTAACGGACCGATGGCGAGAGTGCTCCTTGCCCACCACATTATAAAGCATGCCCTCACGAAGTCCTCTGAAATGCCTGGCATTAGCTGCAGCCCGGCACAGCCACCGCTCAGCAGTCTAGAGCAAACACCGGTGCACGCAGGGCGGGTCCCGTGAGCTGGCAACCACACGGGCTGGTTTTAGAGGCCAGGAAAAGTGGGTCCAAAAATATCCGTCTCTCCCAGAGGCCACTGGGCTTGGAATTCCACCATGAGAGAGAGATTTCTGGGAGGGCGGGTACTATCTCTGAGCCTGAGCCATTCTGTTTTAGGTACAAGTAGGTCTGTCCAGAAAGTATCCAGCCATGTACTGTGAAAAATTGAGATATTTGTTGAAGAAGACACAAGATACAAGAAGCATTATACACAGGACAGTGATGCCTCAGTCCCCTTCAAAGTGGGCACCCTGGGACCTCACACAGTTCCCCTAGTCACCCTCAGCTGCCCTGTCAGATTTTCCTGAGTCTCATGGATGGTCTGAAATCTCTTCCCTTTCAAAGGTGATTTTAGTTTTGGAAAAAACCAGAAGTCGCAGGGCGCCAAATCTGGGCTGTCGGGGGGCTGAGTCAGCTGGGTGATTTGATGCTTCACCAAAAAACTCTGCAGGAGACATGATACATGAGTGGGCGGGTTGTCGTGATGAAGCTGCCAATCACCAGCTGCCCAGAGCTGTGGCCTCCTGAGTCATCAGAGTAGCTTCCATGGAGGAGTGTTCAAGCTTAACACAGAGTCTGATGCCGATTTGTTGCTCTACTCGCTCAGTCATTTTGAATGCGATGGCCACGCAGTGCACAGGCTCACTCAACCACGTCTACCACTCCCACTGGCTAGTGCAGTGAAGTCGTCATTGTTCACGCATGCGCATTCCAGCCCACTCTCCTTGGCTGCCAGGTTACACTATGTCACACAAACCGTTCTCATTATACTAACAATGGCTGGACTTTTCCCAAACAGAGAGCATGTGTGTGTGTGTGTGTGTGTGTGTGTATTTAAGACAACACATAGTTGTGTATAAGGTTTTTTTTTTACTCACTCTATGAGCTTATTTCTTTTAATAAATAAGTTCATCTCATTTACATTTATTATTATACACTGATCATAATGCTATCGTCTTATATATTTTTCATTTTTAATCCTTCATTTATATTTCCTTTGTTTTCTTTTGCTGTATAATCTAAATTTTAGTTCTAATAGTGGCAACATTTTCTATTTTAAATAAAATGTTTAAACATCTATTTCTTAGTTTCAGATATCAAATAGTATCTGCTCTCTCCCAACTAAGAAAGATAAAAAAATTAATGATCTTATAATTCCTCCTATTTTCTTTCCATTTACTCTTACACCCCCCCAAAACATAAACTTTTTGTTATTAGGTTATTGGGTATTTCCTTCCTTATGAGTATATTAGCATCTTTATTGTTGTTTTTTTTTTACAATTGGTAGTTGCCAGGTTGTTGGGTTTTTGTTATTTTTTCTTTTCTTTCATGGGCTCCTTTAAATGCATAAATATCTGAAGGAGGCCACAGTTACAACACAAGAGTCTCTTTGGGTGAACTCAAGGTTCCAAGTACTTTCATTCATTCACTAGGGGTCCCAGGCTGCAGGAACCCGGATGAGGAAGGGGGTGGGAAGCACAAAGAGGGAAACTGAATGGAGGATGGGGAAATAAACCAAAAGCAAGCCCTACCTACCTGTCCTTCGGCTTTTGTGGAACATAGAAAGAAGGGGAAAACCTAGCATCACTGACATCAACATCCCCAGAATGTGGCATAAAGGAGGGCAGAGGTAAGACAAGGGCACGGGGCCAGAGAAGGCCGCGGGGGGTGGGCGGAGGGGGAGGGGAAGCCCTGCACCTCCCTGGCTGTTCTGCAAACCTGCCCCTGGACATCACAGGCGCCAGACCCCCGCACCCCACATCACGTCCGGGCCACACAGTCTCCGACTGTGCCCACCTCTCACTGTAGCAGGGGGCCTTGAGCCCAGAATCAGCCGCCTGCTGCCTGGCCCAGCCTCAGCGCTTTCTGACGCGGCCCTGGGTTTCTTTATCTCAGCCCCTGTGAGAACGCAGGAAGCGCCGCTTCCCCAATCCTGAAATATCTGCTCAGGAAGGAAGGTAGATCGTCTTTCAGAAACCTCTGTTTTGCTGGTGCACCAGTTCCATAGCCTGCTCTGTGACGGCGCTGCCCGGCAAGCCCAGTCCGCCTTTCCTTGGAAGTGGCAGATGCGAAAGACAATGTTCGAATCCACTGAAACAATGGGGGAAAGTTAGGTTAGAAAATGAGCTACGCGCTTTGCACCAATTGGACTAAACACAGTACCACAAAGGTCTTTTCATACCATTTTATTTAGTTTGCTTTGTTGATTTCTTTTTTTTTTTTTTTTTTTTTTTTTTTTTTGGTGGGGTGAGCCTTCCTAAGAATTATTCACAAGAAAAATTATTATTCATTTTTTCCTTCAACATACTTGCTGGACTTAGGGAATAATGTGTTAATTTACCTTTCACCGGGTCCACGTGCAATTCCCTTTTTATTTATGGAACACATACATACAAACCCCCAACGAGTTCAATAGTGTTTTATAACCAGTGGTTATGAATGAACAGGCTAAGTCAAGGGAGCCTCAGAGATGAACATAACTGAGTTAGAGCGCTATAGTGTCACCACTAAAAGGTTTCGATTAAAAGTATTCCCCAGAGACAGAGCGGGCGGGGCCCCAGGGCCGTGTCCCAGCCCCGGAGCCCGGCGTCCGCCAGCAGAAGTGGCACTTGCACTAGACTGCATTCTCTGGGCCGTCACTCACGGTTTCCAGGACGAGGGTGGGTGTTAATCACGTCCACAGAGGACATGGGGGCCTTCATTTCAGAGCTGATGACAAACGCACCTCTCTGTGAAAAATTACCGGTTGAGGTTTGGAATTTTTTTTAAAGACACTGTGTCTTGAAGTCACTAAATCCCACGGTGAATTCTCTTTCGGTCTGTTCCTGAGCACCCATCCCCGTCGCCCCGAGGTATTATTTGTATAGCAAACACCGCAGTGCAACTAAAAATGTAAAAATGTTTTTAAAAAAATCAGCTCTCTTTGCTCCAGCCTCTGAAAGTATGTCTTGGGCCGTGTTTCTCCATTCCTGACCCGGATTCCCAGGAACGGCCCGTTTTTTCCAGCCCCGCCCCCACCAAATTCGGCTCCTGCAGCTGCCTGGCTGGCTCCCTCCCGCCGCCCACCCAAGTGGCCCTGCCTCAAGTGTCCTCTGCTAGCACCGGCCTCTCCAAGGCTCCCTGAGGATGTCCTCATTGAGAAGTGGGAACAAAAAGCGCCTTTTGCAGTGTCCCCCCAGGCGCAGGGAGGGCGAGCGGCTTTGAGAAGCCTGCCAAGGAGGGCAAAGGCCTTGCTTTGAAAAAGCTTCCCCGCTGGCTGACTCGCGGGGCTTGGCAAGCGCAGGGGACAGCGCTGCTGCGGGGAGAGAGCCCCGGCAGGCCTCCCGGGCGGGCGGCGCCCCTGTCCTTGCACCAGGCCCCCGGTGACACCGCCAGTGAGGGAGCCGGCGGCAGCGCCTGGTGAAGCAGACTGTTTTCAAGGCCCCTCTCCTGACGGTGGCCCCTACGTCTGGACACACGCCTTCTGACTGATCCGTAATGGCTGAGAAAGGATGGCAGGTTTGTGCGCTACCACCCGGAAAGCCCCACTGGGCTGCTCCTCAGTCGCTCCGGTATCTTCTCTAGGGCCACCTGGCCCAAGGCTCTGCATCTATAGAGCATGTAGGCGTGGCCAGGTGAGGACTCAGATCCCGGAGCTGAATAAGTAAGAAAGGGAAGCTGTCAAAATCCACTGACCACAGAAGACTGTTTGCCTTCGTTCAGGGGCAGCGAGGAGGCTCCATAATTCAGCCCCAGAAGGACGCATGGGGCAGCCCAGGCGTGCTTGGCTCCGGGTCGAGTGCCAGTTCTCTGTTGTCACTCGGGTCTCCCTCTGTAAAATAGGCCCTTGTGAGGGGCTCCCCAAACACCCCTTGTTTACTCGGTTGACCTACTACACACCCCAGGCCTACAAACTTCGCCCCCCTGAGCACCAGGGCTAGGTGGGTAACAAGCGCAGGAACACAAGGGCGGCCGCCTCGCCCATCTGTTTATTTTTCCTGCTGAGTCTGCACTGGTTTCAAGGTCCTAGATGCAAAGTGGTCATGCCTCTTCCTGTGGCAGCCAGAAAGGGTGCAGGGGGCAGTGTTATTCAAGGTCATTTGAAGGAGGCGAGGACCGGCCTACCACAAAGAGCCGTTGTGGAAATGTGCCCGCCCAGAGCTGAGGATCAAGGGCAAGGCTCCCACGCAGGGGGCAACCCAGGACGGCCCGTGCTGACATTCAGGAGCGGAAGGGCGGCGTGGTCACGTACTGGAGGCAGCAGACCTTCGGCCAAGCCTTCGGGTGGAAGAGTCACAGACAACCCCCTGGGCCAACACGTGAGGCAAGGGGTGCCCGGGTAGGCCACCCAGTGGGGATCCGGCACCCCTTTCTCCCAGGCTGGGGGTGCAGCAGCAGCAGCAGCCCTGCAGAGGCCACCCCCGCCCTGCCCCGCCCCCACCCCTCTGGGCGCCCTCACGCGTCCTGCCTGGCTGGCTTTTACAGCTCTGCTGCAGAACTGCAGGCTTCTGACAGGTGCAGGAAGGAGCACCAAAGCATCTTCTTAAGAAATAAACAACGTTGCCTAATTTAGCTCCATTTTTTTTTTCTGAGTGGCTTTGAAGTGACAGTTTCTAGGGAAACCCCAATACCCTTTAAGGGGAGATCAAGGTCTCCAGCATGTTGCAGCAAAGTGAGCAAGTGAGCAAGGCCGCGGGCAGGCCTGGGTGCACGTAGAACTGGGCGGTTCCCACGCAGGCCCGCCCGCAAGTGCACACAGCCCCTTCTCTCCCAGGAGCTTCCAAGCCCTGCCTTGGAGAGACTAACAGTGTGACCCGACAGAGGGGACGACAGAGGGACAGAGAAGTGCAGGCAGGCGCAGAAGCCAGGGCAATTCATGGGTTTTAGGAGAACCGGAGAAGGCTCCCCAGAGATGGCCTGTGAAGACAGGTGAGATCCCCCAGAGGGTGAGGGGGAAGCCCAGGCTCAAGCAGGAGTCAGGCGAACCTGAGCCGTGACCAGAGCCCAGGGCGGAGGAGGGGCCAAGCCTGGGAGGCCAGGGAAACAAGGAGGGGCCGACTCCGCCGTCGTGGGGGGAGGGCGCTGGAATCGGGCCTGCGTGTGGGACAGCACTGGGGGGCGGGACTGCAGAGACTGCAGGCTGTCCAGCCGCCAGGAGCCCTGCAGCGAGCCAGGGAGGATGCAGAGGCCTGCCGGCCAGGCCAGCGGGGATGGAAGGGAGGAAGTGGGAGCGGGACAGGAAGAAAGGTGGCTTTGAGGGCTCAGGGCTGGATGAGGGTCCAGGGCAGGGGCGGAGGGCGAGGCCGCATACGTGAATCAGGAACGAGGGAAAGCAAATTTGGGAGAACAGGGTTGAATTTAGTTGAAGATGCAAGAACAACTCAGTCTTGTGGAAACAGCTAGCAATTAAGTAACTGGTGAACTAGTTTTAAACCTGGAAGGCAGAGAGGTGGCCGGGGAACCGCCGGGAGCGGCCCCCGAGCCCCTGCCTCCTTCCCCGGTCGGGTGGCTGAGGCTCTGGCTACAGGTCAGGGCAGCCTGCAGGTGTCCAGAGCTCAGGGCGCATCAGGGCCCCCTGGGGCACGTGGGGACAACGCAGATGCCTAGACCTCACTCCCAGGGATTGCGCGGAGGTAGTGTCAATGCCTATAGAAGGGACACCAATCCGTTACTCCATGAAAACATTAAAAGTCGAGGGGATTCCTTTAACGTTTTAACTTTTTCTTCATTCATTACCTAGAATGTCTTCTCCTGTTTACCTCTCAGCTACAGAATCTCTTTAACTGATGGACTGGAGTTAATGCCCGTGGGCCACCAGAAGGTCAGCACCAGGAAGGAGGCACCAGCAAGATCCCAAAGGCCGTTTTATCGGAGGCTGGAGGAGATGGAGAAGCAGAGACAGAAGGTGGTTGGGAGGCCACTGAGGAGAAAGGCCTGTCCGAGCCTGGTTGGCAAAAATGGCGTAGCAGTCATGGGGGGTCCCCAGAAAAGGTTGTAAGAAGCCAAAGGGCAGAAAGGGGAGCCCTCGTTCTAGCCTCCTCAGGAGAGGATCCCCTGCAGGAAGCTCCAGGGATCCCCACGCACTGGCTTCCTGCCCGCCTCCCTAGGGCCACCCTCAGACGAGGCCCCGTGGGACCTGTGTGCTCCTGCCTCAGGGCTGCCGAAGCTTTTGCTCTCTTAACCTTTGACCCCCAGACCTGCCTGGTCTGTGGGAAATCATTTCAAAGTTGCCCAAGACTTGGCTAAATTATCCCACAAAGAAAAGACAGCGGAGGCCTGGAAAACATAAGACAGCAAATGCAAAGGCAAACTTGAAATCCAACCTGTCAAAAAGTAATATCCCAACCCGAACAAGCTTGGGACTGAAAGCCAGACCCAACCAAACTTCAAATATTGGCACGTAATATAAGGAGTCTTTTGGACAGAGATGACAAAAGGAAAGCACATGCTTCTTAAAAGCTGATTATCAAAGACCCAGAAAAAGAAAAATAAATAAATAAAAAGGGTCTCTTTGTCTTTTATCCCAACCCTAGACTTGGCCTGGCCCTCATGCGCCTGCCTGACAGATGGGGGGCCCCTGCCGCAGGTCGCCTGGACCCCCCGGGTTAGAGCAGAGCAAATCCTGTCCTGGGAGCCCCCGGGCGCAGACGGTGGGAGGAGCAGGGACCGCAGTGCCAGGCTGTGGGGACTGCGGAACTGCGGCTGTGGGAGGGAGACAGACCCAGGTCTGAGCGCCCGGACCGCCACGTGCCCAACGAGGGTCTGACGTGGGTCCTCACGCAGGCCCCAGAGCTCGTCTGAGCTTCCGTTCTCTCCGTCTCTAAGGCTGTGAGAAACCTGCCTCACAGAGCCGTTTGCAAGGATGGGAATGGGAAGGAACACAAATCGCCCTGTCAGTGGGGCGCAGTGTGAGAGAGGGCGTGGCCGCCCGTAACCACAGCCGCCCGGCCCGCGGCCTCGCCACGAGGGAGGCCCACCTGCCCGCGCTGCCGCGTCCCCTGGAGCATGTGCCGCCCTGTCACACACGTGGCCCCAGCCCAGGGTCCCGACACGAGGCTGGAGATCACTGGGGGGCTCATAGCGGGGGATGCTTGAGAGCCACTCGGCAGGCACGGAGAAGTCATATAAGAAAGCCACATCCCGGCCACCGCGGTTCCTGTGTGCTCAGCATGGAGGCAGGGGACAGCCGAGGGACAGAAGCGGCAAGAGTGTCTCAGTGCCGAGGGAGAGTGGGGACCCCGCAGCCTCGTGACCGTGGCCGCAGCTGCCCCTCGGAGCCCTCCCGGAGCTCTGGGTCTGCTCATGAGTGAGTGACACGGGCTCGCTGGCCTCCATGCGACGGTGCACGTGCCTCCTGGGAGGGGCTCGCAGCAGAAAACACGGCCCCGGCAGGTGCTGGGATGGTGAGGCGACGAAATGAGACCCTCTCGTTTTCAAAGAGCTGTGAGTGTCCTGGAAGAGCTCCGCTGGCTGTTTCAGCAGTTGCGTGGCACCTACGACAGGCAAATGACAGAGGGAGGAAGTGCGGAGACTCGCGTAGATGCCACCGTTTTGTTCACTGAGCGAGTGCTGAGCTCCCACTCTGACAGCAATTGTTCGGCCCATGCTGGGCTTTGCAGCCCACAGCAACAACACCGCCCGCCGCCCCCCACCCCCGCCCCCACCCCCGCCCCCAGCTCACACCCCGCAGCTCCTTCTGGGCCCGTTGGTGTGAGGTGTGGCCCTTGCGCCCTGCCCTCTCTGTATTTTGACAGCGTGACTTCCTGTGATGTTACCGAGTATCCCTTTCCTCTCAGCAGCAAAGCCCGATACCTGGGTTGGGTTTTTGGGTTTTTTTTCTCCTCCTGTCGACAATATTCTTGACATTTAATGCATCATCAAAAAGTTTCTGAGGTTTTGGGGCTAAAACTCTGAAAGTATAACTTCCTGCCGGGGGACAGCTCAGGTACCGGGCCAGCCCACAGCCTCTGAGGCAGAGCTGCTTCTCTGTTCCCAGCTTCACCCCCTGGTCCCAGGGATTTCCAAGCCGGCCCCAAGCCCACCGCCCCCGCAGTGAGCCCCTCGAGGGCTGAGGAATGTGCTCCAGCCCCCAAGCCACGGGTCACTGGTTCCCGTCCCAACCCCTGTCCCTCAGCCCTTGAGTAAGCCACTTACTCTGTCTGCTACACACACTGGTAGAATTTCAGAGCTGTGCAAAATGGCCTCCAGCAAAGAGTCCAGCGTCCAATTCTGCGCTGTCCAAGCGCTGACTTGAACTGGCCTCAGGCCAGTAGGGTGACCCGCCAGGAAACTGCACACTTTCCCTGGAGGTAGGGCCATGGGGATCGGCCTGGCCTGTGCCGTGCATGCTGGCCTTTGCCGCCGGCCAGCGAGGACGGCCCCCCTGGCCCAGGCAGCGCTTCCTCCTCCTGCAGGAGTAAGTAAGGATGCACGGGCTCCGCTCAGACCCCAGGCCAGGCTCGGGGGCGGCACGCGAACCAGCAACTGCCCACAGGGTCCTGCTGGGTGGGGGGAGCCCGTGGGGGCACAGGAAGGAGCCCGAATTATCCTGAGTGACTGGCGGGCCGGGGGGGGGGGGTGGACAGGGAGGGAAGGCCTCTCAGAGGAACTAGCACTTGGGCTGACTCAGAATTTTCCTAGCGGCTGAGCAGCCACACGTTCCAGGCCCAGCGGCGGAGGCTGCAGCCCCCAGATGGGGAACCCGGCCCAGGCCACACGGAGAGCTGCCGGACTGGCCACGGGGCCGCGGCGCGGCTGGACACCCAGCTGAGGCCGCAACCTCTGCGGACGGGGTTCTCATCACATTCTCTTATCAGGAAAAGGGTAACCACCGCAGAGGCTCGTAGTGGGGGCTACGTGAAATCCTAAGTGTCAACCGCTGGGCCCAGTCAGTGCCTGCCCTTTGATTGTAGCAGCTGGTGAAGCAGAGGCGCGAGGGCCCGAGCCACGCCCTTCGAATGACTGCCATCGGACGGGAGTGCGGCAGGTGGCGGGGCGAGCCCAGGCGCCCGCGCGCGCGCACTTACCCATGGACAGCGCGGTAGACGGCCTCCTACAGAAAAGATGGGGTTGGATAAGAAGGTGAAAGGGGAGCAGGGGGAGAGAGCTTCCCAGGGGAGGTGACACAGGCAATGAATGGGTCTGGGTGGGAGGGGAAATGAGGAGAGAACAGCAGAGAGGAGGACAGAGCGTGCCAGTGCCCGGTGTACAGGAGCAAGCGGGGAACCCGGAGCCAGGAGGCCCGTGGGGTGGGGGGGGAGGGGGCGGGGAGGAGGCCTTCACGGGTCTGCACTCGGGAGGAGCACACAGAAAAGTGACCGGTGTGTGCGGGCCCAGGGCTGTGCCCCCTGCCCCCATGAGCTAGGTCACATCCTGTGTCACGGCCTGAAGGCCAGGCTAACGAAGGTGGAATTTATTCAGTAGGCAGCAAAGAGCCTACTCCATCATTAGAATGACCTAACTCCTGTCCATGGACCCACAAAGAGTTTTCCAGAAAGGAGGGAGCCTGCCGTCAGGTGCCCCTTGGCCCACCGGCATTCGAGGGCAGTGAACCGAATCTCTTCCAGCTCCGTGGTAACCACGGGGGCGTCCTCGCCTTCCCTCCTGTGTGTGTTCAGGTTCACAACAGCTGCCTCGGCTCCATGTGAAGGGCCGGCGCTGTCTCAACGCATCTGAGCCTCGTACCAGTGCTAATGTTACTACTCTCCCGCCGTATGGATAAGGAAGTGAGACACCAGGCCATTCAGGAACGTGCCCACGGTCACTCAGCTAGAGGTGGACACATGGGCCGTCCTGCTCAGGAGGCTGCAGGACAAGCACTAACTCTGACAGCACCGGTAAGGGTCCCAGCACGCAAGTGGCCAGCAGGCCCCTCGGGGACGTCGGGTTGCCATGGGAGGGCTCCTCGGGCCAGGACAGGCCGGGAAAGGTGCCTCCCTCCTCCACGAGCACAGGCACCTGAGGGCGGCCCCGCCTCCCTCCACCTCCGCTCCCAGAGCAAAGGCTGGCTCTCTGGGGCCAAGCATCACGCCTGTCCCAGACAGGGCGCGGCCGCCTAGACGGGGCGACACTGGCCCCGTCAGAGGGCGCTTCTAGAGAGGCGAGAGAAGACGGGGCCACTCTAGGAGGCTGTGCCTTCAGGTGTCCGACCTGCCTGGGTCACGCCAGCCCAGGCGGTGTGCGCAGAAATGGAGGTGGCCACTCGGCAGACTTCCTCCAGGTCCCCTGGCGGGAAGGGTGGCTGCTCAGACCCCAGCAGACCCGGTGGGAAGCAAGGGGCCTGAGGTGAAAAGACCAAATTCCCATTCAGCCTGGGAGTGGGAGGGGAAAACAAAACAGTGTTTTGGAAACAACCACTATCTGTCTGTGCCAGACACTTTGAGTCGCTTCATTGGGTGCCACCTCCACTTTACAGAGGATGGGCAGGCACCCAGAACCACGTTCCTGGTAGGTGGAGTGGCCGTACGCGAACCAGGCGCTGTCGGACTCCAGAGCACGGTTTTGCACCTGCCCGTCACCCACACCACCCCCCACCCTCACCCTGTGGAAGGCCCCTTCCCAACATTTAGCCACTTCCTGCCCAAGAAGGAGGCGGCAGCTACATCGGCAGCTACATTGGCAGCTACTCCTGCTTCCTGACCCACGCAGAGGAGAGGCAGCCTAGCAAGGGCGTGCCGAGGACAGCGCGCTGGGGGACGGCCCTCGGCCTCCCCTTCCCGGTCACTTTCACTGGGCGTTTGACCAGGAGTGACCCTCCCCCAACCTCACCTATTGAAAGGGGGAAAGGCCGGAGCAAGAAAGTGAGCATCCTTGCTCGGTGGGAACTGAGCAAGGTTGTTTCCAACCTTGGAGCCTCTGGCAAATCCCGTTTCCTTGACAATAGCAGACAGGAGTCATCTGAGTGCGAAGCTCTCGGGGGATCTGTTGCGGCTGCACCGTGGGACCGGCTCGCGGGGCTCCAGGAGGAAGCCAGACGTGCCATCTTGAAGACCTCCCTCTGTCTAAGAGAGCAGCTTCCCTCGGGTCCCCTGGGGTGTCATTACACTTCTGTGTCTTCCTTTCCTCCCAGGTAGGAAAAGGGTAACGATCCGACTCACCTCACCGGAGCACTGCAAGCAGGAACAGCTAATTAACACTAGTGAAGCGCTGGAAGAGTAAAAAGCTCTTCGCACTGATCGTCGCGGTGTCTGCTTTCTTCTCCCGAGTGAGGTCCCGGGAAGCTCCAGACAGAGACCGAGCCGGGCTGCCAGGTCCAAAGCGACCTGCACCGCCTCAGTTCTGTAGCAGCCAGCGCACCTCTGTGGGGTTCCCAGGCAGGGATCAAAACAGACGAGGGGAGTTGCTGGGCTGCTGCTGACTGGCCTTGAAAAGTCAAAATGAGCTTTTGTCTTCCAAGACGTTGCTTTGATTCATCATCACAATAAAACCGGTCAAGCCCTGGGGGTCTGCCGCTGTGGTGATGGCCTTCACCGTGGGCTTTCTGCGACCCGCACACACAGGACCGCGCTCATGGTCTTCTGGGGTGGCGGGCGGCGGGGAAGTCTGGGCTTGGAACCCAGCCTGCACCTCTGTTGGCAAATTGGGCCAAGTAGCAGTCCTTCCTCCCCGAAAAGGGAACCTCCTTTAGGAGGTGGTTCCACCGGGCGAGTGGCCCGACAGAAGGTAGAAGCATCTTTAATGACGCAGGGTGCTGGACTGAAGCAGGCTGTACCCTGTCACCGCGCTCCAGAAGGGAACAGAGGCTTCGTCCATGCATCCTTGATCCTGCTAAAACGGGATGTTGATACCTCGGTTTATTAGTAGAATATTTCAGGCCTGTATGTAAAGTAAAGTGCTTCTGCAGGCTGGGCTGAGAGTGGCCACTCACAATAGTGTTTCCTAGGAAAGCAGGTTCTGACTGGCAAGAGGCTTTCTGGGACTGGGAGCACAAGCCATTCGTGAGAAGGACGCCGCCATAAACTGGGAGCCCCGCTCTCCCATTATTTCAGAGGGGAGGAATGCGGTTATCTTGAATTTGCTCTGATTAGACGGCGTTCCTTTCTCCTGCCAGCCTCCTTCCTCTTTTCCTTCCGCGGCACCGTTTTATTAGCGGCTGAACCGTCCGTGGCGTGCACGGATGTCCCAGGAGGAAGTGAGGGATAAGCTTCCCCAGGAAGAGGGAGCTGGGTGGGGCAGAGAGCTGGCTGGCACCGTGGTCCTGACTGGGGTGCAGGGTGGAAACATAGACCAGAAGCAAGTCGGGGCCTCAGGGCAACCTCCTGGGAGCCAGCCTCCCCCACCACCACCCGGCCCCAAATCAGAGGCTAAAGAAGGAGATGCGAGGAGTGAGAGAAGACTCATAAGCGAGGAAACTTCTGGAGCCTCTTCTGATCAGGAAAGCGACGAGCAGGGCTTGGGAAGCCAGACCACTGCAGAGAGAGAAGGCCGAAAGGCACAGTGATTTCAAGGTCCAACAGGGAGCGAGGGAAGCGGACAGACTACGCGGACAGTGTGTGTTAAACTGGCTCCAGTGAGGAAAGTGTGGAGTATAGCTGGGCACGAACGACTGGTTTGATGGTAAGATAGGCAGACCACGCTCCTTTCTGCAGGTGGGCAGAGGGGGATGAAGTCCTTCTCCAAGAGCCGAGCGATGCACCTCAAGGGCCCCCTCCCAGGCGCCGGTCCCAAGGGAGGGCGGACTTCCAGGTGGTAGTTCTGGGGAGAGGAGGAGTCAAGCAGGGCCCCCTCAAGTCTGAGTCCCCCTAACCACCTCCCGACGGTCCTCATGGGAGCCCCCCACAAAGCCTTTCCTCCAAAAGTGGCAAAAGCTAGGGCAGAGAAAGGGGCATGGAAACCCCTGTCTCCCACCCTGTTTAAAGCCCCCCACAATCTCAACAGCATGAGCGCTTTGCAGCAGCAACAACCGGCCAGCTGCTCCCGGGCACCACATCTATAAACATCAGCTGGAGCAGCCTTTGAATTTTCTTCTTTTAGAGAAGATTTTAAGATTAAAACAACAAAATGGTGGACATTTTAATTAAGCAGAAGTGCATGATACCTTATAACGAGGCACTGCGTTTGGTCATTATTGAGGCTTTGTGCAGGATGGGCTCCGTGGGCTTGCGGCTCTCAAGGACCCCAACCTAAAAGGCTCCCCCCAGCGCGTGCACACACCTTAGTGCTCTGCTGTCCGCACCTTGATATTCTCCTTCGTTCTGGAACAAAGAGTTCCATGCCTTCCCTTTGGAGCCCACACACGATGCAGCCCGTGCTGGCTGGCCTGGCAAGGTAAGAACAACACAGGTGTTCGTTGGTGTCACAGAACTGTCAGAGAAGCATAAAGTACAGCCCAGGGAATAGAGTCAATGACAGCAAGGACAGCGTAATATCTATGAATGGGGCCACTCTGTAAAGCACACGGTTGTCTAACCAGCATGCTGTACATCTGAAACGAATACAGGATAGTAGTGACTATAAAAGAAGGAAAATGCAGGCGCCACCAACATCCCCATGCTGCAGATGAGAAGACTGAGGGTTAGGCAGGTCAGATGGCTTCTCCAAGGCCACCCGCCGGGGAGCTGCGGACGCCAGCCCCCACGTCTCCCATCACCCAAACCCGCATTTGCTCTGATTTATTGACACAAGAGGCACATTGCTGAGTGCCTGCCCCTCTTACAAGGACGGCCTTCCAGAACTGCCCCCCTCGCCTCCTGTGATGAGCTCCTCAGCCCTGCTTGTACCCCTGGAGACCGCCATCCCCAGCCACAGCGGACGCCTGAGCTGGACCAGGCGTGGCCCATCAGAGACGGTCAGCGTTTGAGCTGGCCAGTCTGTCCACAGTGTTGTGGTTCTTAACGCTCTTACCCGCCGCCTCTCAGAAGTATTATTCTGGCCAGTCGGAGGTAAGTAAAGCAACATGCACACTTCCAGTTTTAAGTTCCATTTTACCTGTTCCAAATGCAGCCTCGCAGAAGTGTGGACTATTTGGAGGCAGGACGGCCTTTGAGCTGTCAAAATGGATGTCGCAAAGACTATACACAAAAGGATGAATACTCAGTCCCTCCGATTCCTACGTGACGCCTGTTTACACACACACTCACGCACGCACGCGCGCACGCTCACCTCCCACTTCCCAATAGGTTTTGTCACCCACTCCGCAAGCACACGATAAATTAGAGGGATGGAAAAGTCTGCAGCCAGCCAGGGCGCTGACAGGATCGGGGCAGCGCTACTGTGAGCCTGACAGTAAAAGAGACAGAAAAACCCAGGAGCAATTGTGAGCCGCGCAGTGTGGCCGCCCAGCTTCACACAGTGACACTGGAACAGCCTGAACTCTTTGTATCCTCCGTCCCCACGTCTTACACAAACAAATACCCTCCTTCGGTGGTGAAGCCATTTCCGTGAGGTTATCCGTGCTGGGCATGCTGTTTCCAGAAACAACCGGGGTTATTTTACGACACTCCGTGTACAACATTTAAGACGGCAGAGGATTGTATAATACATTTTTAAAACACATCTAAAAAATTTTTGATTTTTTTTTTTTTTTTTTAGAGCTTCAGTAGGTAGAGCAGGGGTGAGGGACCAGACGTTTTTATTTCTTGGTTGGTTGGTTGGTTGGTTACTTTGGCGGGGGTAGGGGTGAGGGGTGCTTGTTATTGTGGGTCTGCACTAAATGGCAACATTTTTTAACATTTCATCGTCTTCAAAAATGTCATGTGCTCTCTAGTTCCCCGCAGTGTCTACCATTCTTTTTTTTTATTGAACTTTTATTTGAAGGTAATTACAGGTTCACATGCAATTGTAAGACATAATCCAGAGAAACCCCATGTTCCTCTTCCCCAGCTTCTCCCCACGGTAAAGTCCAGCAAAGCTCTAGGACCACTTCACACACAGGAGATCGGCACTGATGGAGTCAGGTCCCGGCAGGGCCATCGCCAGAAGAACCCCTCACGCGCACCACACCTACCTCACCCCCCGACCTCTGACCCCTTGTTCTCATCCAGTCTCTATTTCTATAACTTTGCATTTCAAGAATGTGACATGAATGGAATCATGCCCTGTATAGCCCTATAGGTTATGTTTTCTTACTCATCATAATTCCCTGGTGAGTCATCCAAGTTGGCAACTATATCAACATTTGGCTTCTTTTTAAGGCTAAGTAGTGGTCCGTGGTATGGACGAAACACAGTTCTGTATCCACCATTCTTTTTTCCTTTAAACACGCACTGCTTTCCTTATCGACGTGACCTGCCTCACCCCATGGGCATTTTGTACTTGTGACCTTTGGGGTAGGCTTACCTGGGATCCGGGGAATACAGATCCAGAATGATGAGCTTCCTCTCAGCTCTGTCTGTGGATTACACACATCCGCAATTTTAATCCCAGGGAAGAAAAGTTCCCCAGAATTTAGCTTGGTCTCATCCCTTACTAACAGCTAGAGCGTGCTTAGGAAATGCAGCGTTGGGACCAATTTAACCAGGACTATAGATATAAACCAAAAGAATCATCCTATAAAACATTCGAAGACAAATACAGAACACTACTTTAGAGATCATACCTACTTTGTTTTTGGCAGCTGCTTTTGCAGCATAGACAAGAAGAGTTAAATCCACTCAGAACTCTCAGCTCCTAATCTGTCCACTCCCGCCCCTCACTGAGCCCCCTTAGACTCAAGAATGTTCCTGTATTAAGTGCTTTACCTTTTCTCAGTTAATTTTCCTTTTTCTTGGCTAACCTCTATGTTTCTAAAAAAAAACCTCCTTCTTATATGGTATAAATTCTCCTAGTCCTAAGACACAACAACTTGAAGTGTCTCATATACTACACTTCACTTAATAAGTATGTTTTGAGTACCTAATCCATGCCTTGGCTATATTTAATGATTGCATACACTCTGTTCTCATAAAATAATTTTTTTTTTTTACTGATTAGTTAGCCTTTATTGAACACCTGAATGTTTGCCAGGCAATCCACCCAGCGCTCTACACACATGCATATGAGCACGCTGCATCTTTAAGCCACTAGCAGAGTTGTAATTGGGGTCCTTCAGGCAACGGCCATCCCGGTGGGTCCTCCCCAGCACCTCATGAAGAGCAGATGCTTTCAAACATCCTTAATGGAATGGACTTTCTAGGATCCCTTTCGGGAATTAGATACGTGTAGTTCAATCAGTCTGCTTGGCTAGACCTTGGCAGGAATAACTTTCCCTTTCCGCCACAGTGTACCTTCCTTTTATTCATTACACTTCTTTCCTTCCATCCTGAGGCCTGAATTTCTGCCTGCAGCACCCTGGAATGACATCCACCACCAATGTTGCTCCTTCGTCATTCCTCCACACGCACTGAGGAAGGACCCTTCCACGAGCCAAGCGCCAGGAATTACAGCAAGGACAGCCAATTCAGTTGTCCCTGTGACGTTAGCATGGTGAGGTATGCACAACAGGTCGCGTGCATATGACTGCAAGGTTAGTATGACTCCCGTTTTGTAGAGGAGGCTGCTGTCTCAAGATTTCTCGCTGACAAGTACCGAGCAGGAATTCGAACTCAGGTCAGCCTGACATCGAAGCCCTTTCTCTGGGCACTGGGCCAGACCACTTCCAGGGAACTCTTCCCCACTCAGTCACCAATAAAAATTAATTCTTACCACTGATCTTCCGCATAAAGAACGATCCGGTTTGGCTCCACCCTCTCCGGGCACCCATGTAGCGTCACTTCGGTGCTGCGGTCAGATTCCCAGGAAACGGACTTCCAATGGAGGCTTCAGTCCAGGAAGGTCCTCAAGAAGTGCTCTGTGGATGGAGGCCCGTGGGGAGTAAAGGCAACAGCATCGGGTAGAGGGAGACATTGAACGTCAATGCTGTACGAACCCATGCCTCGGTGAACCCAGGGGGAGGTCCGCGATGTCCCCAAGGCCAAGATGTCTGTTCCTTGGAACCCCCCGATAATCCGTGTCTGGGTGCACAGCACCCCAGGAAGTCGGCAGGACCGCGGCCCTGTAAATCTCAGCGAGGGGCTCTTGGCAAGTCAGTCGGGTTCTCAGCCCCCGTTGCTTCAGGTGTAAAATTAGATAATCTCTGCACGGGGTTCCGGTGACAAGAGAACAAAGCGATCCGGGCATCGTTGCCTGGGAAAGTGAAGGACTGAAGATACCGCGATAACGAGCGAGAAAAGGGTTACGATTAATCCTACCCTTGTGGCAGCCATCGCCCCCAGCCCTCGCAGGGCCACCACCTCTGCAAGGTCCTCCTCCTCCCTCCCGGCCCCTCCAGGTGCTCGTGCCTTCTGCCCAACATGCTTTCGGGCGCCAGCCCCCATCACAGCCATCGCAGAGTTTGCACGGACGGGCCGTGATCATGAGCTGAAACTGCGAGCTCTTCCCTAAACGGGCACATGGACTCCTTTGTCCTTGTTCATATTCTTTTTTTCTTTTTTTAATAGGGAACAGGGTCTCAAAAAATATTGAATGAGGCATTTGGTTGCCCAGTCTGGAGAGTCTTTTCTTCACCAGTTTTTTGGGCAGAAAGAGTCACGCAGCCCATTGGCTCCCATCCTCCCGCAGAGAGAGCGAAGCCGCGGCTGCCACAGCGACTCGAGGGCGTCCTCGCCCGGCGGGCAGCGAGCTCAGGGCTCCGCGAGCTTTCCGCGCGGGGGACAGTCAAGAATCTTGGAATTGATCACACAACTGTGGGTGATGGTGATCGGCCCAAACCGAGAGTCCTCACACCAGAACTGCTCGGCCCATGGGACAATCTGGTCTTGTCTGGTCTTTTCTTTCCCTTCCCATGAGTGGTTGTTCATGGCAAAGGGAACACCATTGTAGGATCCTCGCCCACCCCTGCCCCCGCCCAGGACCTGGCATCAAATATCCCATTAAAAGAGGACTGGATTCCTGAGCTTGCTTTTTAAAAAATTCCCTGAAATACATCCTCTAAAACAGTAGCATCTTTGGGGACAAAAGGAAAACATGATTTCTGTATGTGGTTTGCTGTGCATCCGGGGAGGGGAGGGGGAAGATAGGGGGTCAAGTTTCATCGGTATCACAGCACCAGGGGAGCAGAGCGATTAGGAGCTTAGCGAAGCGCCTGAAGCACGCGCCCCCCTCAGTGGCCATACACCCACCATGTGGGCGAGGACTAACTGCTTCCCCTCCCGTGGCCTCAGTCTCCTCACCTATGAAGTGGAGTTGAGGATGGCCCGGTGCATGCGGTGGCGGTGGCTGAACAAGCCGATGAACGTGGCCACAGCGCGGGGAGCCTGCCGCCCAGGGCGCACTCACAGCCTCGGCTGCCTCAGCCGCCCCCATCGCGGTCGTCGGCCACAGCGGCGGCCACCCCACGGCCACCCCACGCTTCCGGTCACTGCTGCTGTGAAAGAACTGTCCGAGGCGCTGAAGGAGCCGCTCCCAGGCTCTCTCCTCAGGAAGCGTATCGGAGAGTCTTGGGAGCTCACGTGTCAACTGTCACAATGGATTTAAACCTGCTCGAGAAGCAACGATCGCTATTGTCACTTTTCTGAGCTGCAGAGCAAATGGCATCCCATCGGCATTAACTTTTAACCATGTACACAATTCAACCTAACTAGTTTCAGAAGCAGGTTAACAGCAGAGATGAGCCCGCAGGCCTGGCTCTGTAGCTGGCTGCTCTTAAGCTTAAACCAGCCGTTTCTCGCCAGCTGGCCCACAATCCCATTGAACTGGTGTGATCTCGCCACAGCTCCTCAAGTCCGCAGTTCACAGGGGCGATCCTCTCACTCACTAAATGGGAGTCCTTGTCGCTGTCAGTTCTGATTCCTTATGGAATTTGCAGTCACTCTTCCAGCCTTTGGTTTTGGGACATTCTCTCTTTTCCCCCAAACGTGGAGCCCTTGTCAGCCGGCCCCGCCGAGCACCGTGCAGAACAGCCTGTGTCTCACAACGTAAGAATGTGCTGCACGATTGCCACAAGCCGTTAAACTTTAGAGCACAGAATAGCATTCGTGTTTCGTACCTTTGGTATCGGCTTTACGGCCATTGGTTTCAGAATTCACTCACAGCGCAGCCCTGGAAACATCCCGCTGGTTCGGCCGCACTGGCTTTCTGGAGGGAGCGGTGGGAGCTCTTGCAGCAGAACCGCTGCGTAAATTCTCAGGGTTAACCGAAGCCCCCGAACAGCTGGAACCATGGTCCCCAGCGTTAAGGGCTGGGCCATCTCCGCCGTCCTCACCATCCATGCAGCCGCGGCCTGATTTGGAAGGAATCCCTGGGGAGCTTTGTACGTAAGACAGTTACAAGGTCAGCAACAGAGCACCGTGACCTTTGCCGAGCGCTCCAAGTATTCCTGCGCGCCCAGAGGCCCGCAGGGCAGCCCGCCGCGATGGGCAGGAGAGCAGAGTGAACGGGAAACGGGTCTGTGAAGAACCAGAAGATCCCGAGGCCTCGATTACCTCACCCCAGACATCCATCTTTGTTCCCAGTCTGAAATGCAGTCCCGTCGTTCGGCCAATGCCGGCTTCCGCAGAATTACCCGGGAGCTGGCTGCCAGTCCCCGCTAGGCCCTCCTTTGTCCTATCATAATTCTGCGAGCCCCCTGTTAAATCTCCAAGGGCGAGGTCGTTTGTGTGTGCGTGTCTTCACACTCCAGCTCGCGCCCCGCTGGCGGGCCCAGGGCAGCCCCACCACAGACGTCTGTGCAGTGAGGTGACCAAAAGGAAGCCTCGTTCTGCAGAGTCGAGTTTGCGGAGAAATCCCCACATTGTGGAGGGGTGGCGCGGTGGCCTAAGAGCTGCGGTCACCCCCCGGCTCGAGGCGAACGTTCCGTGCCGCAGACACGCAGAGCACGCGTGGCCCCACCCGCGGGCTCCATTGTTCCCCGGCAGCAGGAATCAAGTTCGAGGATGTAGGCTTTCTGGCGTGGCCTCCCTGGAATTCCCAGCACATGTTGACTCTGTGAGTAACAGCCAGACATTGGCGGCCACGATTTGTAATCAGATAACATCCTTTTCCTCCCACTGGCCAACTGCGTTTTGAACCTGAAATACCCTTAGAAGGATATTTTCCTTTCAGTTTGTAGTCTGGCTGCAGCCTCAGCCAGGCAGGATGCAAGGGTCACGGCGCATGCCTCCTGGCTCCAGGAGGCAGGGCGAAGGCCTCTGGTCATCTTGACCTCGCACGCCAACATCCACCCATCAGAGCAACATTCATCCCGCGACAGGCCTCGCTCACCCGCCAACTTCCTCCCAACTCTATTATGCTGAGGTGCTTGGCTCATCCTGGTTCCTGTGCGGCGGCCTAAGTGGGTGGCTATTTTCTATGTGTCACAACACTGTGCTGTATTTTCCATTGTTGGACCCTCTCATACACTAGCGATAGGACCCGGTTTGCCACTCTGTCTCCAAGGTGACTTTAAACAAGTGTTTTGAATGCGCTTTCCAAATTCTGGTCTCCAGCTTGGGGCGGCAGGCATAGATTTCTTTGCCAAAAATGCCCCTCTAGCTAACCTCCCTGAAAGGCAAGTGTCCCTGCGCCAGCCTTGGACGCCCCACCCTTGGAGCGGGACCCATTGGGAGCAGGATCCCAGGGTGCAGGCCCATCTTGCTGGGGTGCAGGGGTGACATTAGACCACGCCTCTTCCTTATTCGATTGCCAAGGGTCCAAGAGTGCATCCGTTACTTTTTTCCAAAGAGTTCTTATCTTCTTAATGCAGTATTGCTTTTGTTAGGATTTGAAATCATTTGCTACAATTCACTTGTTAATGTCAGAATATTTCTATGGATTTCCTATGAAATGTATGAAAAATAATTTTACGTGGGGCGTTTATAATGGTATGTGCTGCATGAGGAGGTATTTACCGGAAAGGAGAGAACGTCTTTGTTGACAAGGCGTTGATGAGGCCTAAATCCTCGGCTAAAATTTTACATATCTGATAGTTGGGATGATTTATCACAAAATAGCTTCTGGCTCCTTCCTTTTCAAACTTATCTTCTATTACCCACATAGCTCCAGTGCAGGTGCCTTAGAGCCTGTTCACATTAGTTATCTGCTCAGCCACGGCGCTGGTTGAGTCAGTACTGCGGGCTTTGGGGGTATTTCAGGAAACCAGCCCTAAATAAAAGTGGCTAGAAAAATTTAACTGTACACAGAAGTAACGGGGAACCTCATAAATATATCCCACTAACCCAAACCGAATGCTCACCTAACTCCCCCTCCCTTAGTCTGGCCCCCAAATGCCTGCAGCCACCAATTCAAGGGGAAATGTGATGGAGAGGAAGTCACACAAGAAGAGAGTGTCTTAACCAGCTGCAGTTAACTCGTCCGAGGTATACACATTTTGCAACACATAGGACCGTGGGAACGACCCACACAGCTGAGAAGTGGAGGGTTCCAAGGCCAAGGCTGGATCATCTTTCTGTCAATCCACTCTGCACCATCCAATCAGAGCAGAGGCTGTGTGTGACCACCCGCTCCATCATCTGTCACCTACTGGTTGAACGAGCCCTGCTACATGCTGACCGCTGCTGTTCCTAAACACCCACAGACGGCAAATGCCTACAGAGACCAGATTCTCATTCTAACGTGGTGAAAAGTCAGCTTTGCCATCCCTCTCTTTTGTTACACAGCTCGTTCTTGCCTTCCTTTACACTCTCATTTCCTGGATTCTTGCTCTCTTTCATTTTGTATGATATCGCAGCTTGATCCAGGTAGAGAAGACATTTAAAAATCCGTGTTGTATTGAGGGGCTGCCTAAGGGCAGGATCACGGAACTACATATCTCCAAAGGAGAGTATTGCGTTAAAAGACAAAGGGTAGCTTGAGTTAAAGGGCAAAAGACGTACATCAGACAAAGGAAGGTATAAGCTGTAAATTGATGATCCAGCCAGCCAAGTTAGGAAGAGTCCTAGGGGCCATTTACCGCCACATCACTCGCGTGAGAAGACACCACAAGCCAGCCCTAAGTGCCTGTGTGGGACTTTCTCCTCCTCTGGAATGTAAGAAAACAGGGACCGCATGCGCCCTTCGTCTCATGGGTTCCACGCAGTGCAAGGATAATATAAATAAGCTTCATCACTAGGGAAACAGGTGACTGATCAAGCATGGGAAGCCATCCTTTTTGTTGGTGGCTCGGAGTCATGGAAACCTTGGCAAGTGTGAGTCTGGCCAAGGTGAGGCAGAGGAAGTCTGATCAGAGAATTCTGGAAGAGTGTTGTTTATTCAGGAAGCTCATTGTGGATACACGCTGCAGGATGTGAGGCGTGAGGGGGGAGGGAAGGACAACCCTGAACAGGGCCTAGCAGCTGGGTTTCATTTTATAAAAGAGGGCGTCCGGAAAGAGGAGCTAGGACCAAGGACGTAGGGACCTGGGGGCCCGGAGGCAGGCCAGGGAGGTGTCAAGAGGAGGGTGGCAAAGGGCCTTCAGCGTTTGTATGGCGCGGGCTCCCGGCCCTTCTCCCCGCGCGGGCCACTGCACCAGCCCAAGCAAATGTCTTTCCTGGTGAAAGGAGCGCCATCACAAGAGGGTCTCTTCGATCTGACCCTAGAAGGGGAACTGGAGGTCATCAGAGGCCTGAGGTGATGTGAGGAGAAAGCAACACGCAGCGCTCACAGCCGGCAACGACGGGACTGCGGTGCTGGAAAAGGTCCTGGTGGGTAACGAGAAGCATCTAGCTCAGCCACGTGAATGGACACCACAGCAACAACAAATCATTCGTTCTTTTCTTCAGCGTTCTCCAAGACGGCCATCCTCCCACTTCCACTGAAGTTGCCTAAACTCAACAGAGCTGTGGAATGCGTTAGACCCCTGCTGCGAGGCCTTGAGGGAAGAGTGTAATCTGATTGACTCCGTGGTAAACCTGCCCTTCTGCTCCGAAGTTCCCAATAGTCCGTCCTTAGATAGATGCATATCTTAGCTACGTGAACTACTCTGAGGTTATAACCTTTTAATTTCATCTTAATGGACTCTGTTTCCTTCCCCAGCTGCCCAGGTCTATGTCGAGTTTTGATGTAATTCTCCAAGGTGTCCACTTTCCCACCTAATACAGTGTCACAAGCAATTGAATGTCCACACTAAACGTTTATTCAAGGGCAGGAACCACAAAGAAGGATGGTTATATACTCTTAAATTAGCTTTTTCCACTTTTTTCTTTATGCCTGTTTGATTCTTTGACCTCAACACAAAGTAAATATAAATCTCAAAAGAGTCAGAGAGAAAGAGAAGTTCGTCTGGGAGCAAAAGATAGTGCCCTTTCTATTTTGTTGGCTGGTAATAAAGCCTGAAACTCCATCACGATGTTGCCTGGCAACCTAGGAAATATTGCTCTAATTAAACAAAAACTATCTGGAGTAAATTCACATTGAACAGCTGAAAAGCATTATATCATTTTGCATTCCACCATTAAGACATTAACAGCAGACACCTTGGGACAGTCCACCCCAAGGAAACAAAAACAAACGTATTGACATCACCAAGAAGTAGCCTGGGGACCAGGAAATGCATTGGGCCAGGATAAGAAAACCTGGGCAAGTCTCATCATTTGGGGGGAACTCCATTTTTTCGTCTGTAAAAACGACAAGCAGAATTAATGAATTCCGACATTTTGTGATTCAAAAGAAACAGTAAAAATGGAGAGTACGGTAACAGTCACCTTTTTGAACTGCATTATTTATTCTACTCATGTAGCCAGGAACAATGATACACAAGTCTAAAGGGTAAAAGTCACCCATCTTCCCTTAAATGAAATGCACACTGAGTATCAGTTGATTTCCTGTAGGCTACTGATGCTCCTGTTACTACGAGAAACTCCCTTAACCTGGAAAAGCAGATGCTCAATGTTATGAAAACTGCTTATCTCATTAAGATGAAAATACCTCCTGGAAATGTCTTCAAGACTATGATAGCGAGCAACCCCTGAGTCAAGGAGCCCTGGCAAAAATCAATGCAACTTGTCTGTGGAAATCACAAATGAATAGATCAGATAGCTACCCAGAAAGAAGCTGTAGTTCAAAGTGGAAAAACTGCATCAACGAAGCTTGCAAGAGCATCGTATGACTCGGGTTCAGAGTCTAGTTCTACCACTTACTTGTTGGGCTGCTATTTAAGCTCTCTGTATCTCAGTCGATCCAGCCATAGGAGGGTAAAAAAGTAATACACACCCCTCTTATGGGTATGGTAGAAATAAAATGAATTCAAAATGTCGTTAAGATAGTGGCTGACACAGACCTGGCTGCCGACATTATTTCTGGCCTGAGCCAATAACCATTCATGGCCGTGGCCGGATTCAGCGGCCAGCACCACCGGTTATTAGCAATGGGCTGCTGGGCAGGCTCCTTAACCTCTCGACCTTTCTTCATCGATAAGATGGGGATCGCCATAGCCGACCTCAAAGAGTTTCTGGGAGGATTAAATGAGACAACGCTCATGGCAGGCAGAGGACAACGTACCTGCCATTGAATCACTACTGTCCCGGGTCCGTCAAGAAATTTCCCTGCAGCTTCCTTAGTTTCTCATTGTTTTTCCTAGGCCATAAAATACAGCAATGTCTGCCGAGACGTTTCGATGAGAAGGGAAGAGTTTTTCAACAAGTGGTGCTGGGAACATTGTATATCCACATGCAAAAGAATGAAGTTGGACCCCCTTGTTTACACCACATGCAGAAATTAACTCAAAATGGACCAAAGGCCTAACCTAAATGTGAGAGGGAAGCAAGCCTTGGATCAGGCAACGCTCTCTTAGCCATGAAACCGAAAGCACGAGCAGCAACAACAACAAAAAATAGCTAAATAGGACATGAGATTAACAACTTGTGCACTTACATTTATACAGTCAAGAAGATGAAAGAACAACACAGAAATGTCATACCTACTTGTCCAAACAGAACCTGCTTTTGGGAAAAGACCTGACAATTCATTCACACTAGCATATAAACCACTGAGAAGGCATCTGCTGCATGTTTCCTGAGAAGTACTTATTTTGTTAGCAACAGACAAAGACCTTATCTGTACCAGGTTGAAGAGTGTTCCCCCAAAATTCATGTCCCCCTCCAGAACCTCGAATTGTGACCTCATTTGGAAATGGGGTCCTTGCAGATGCAATTGTGAAGGGGGAGTAATGCTGGATTAGCACGGGCCAGAAGTCCAACGACGGCATCCTTAGTCGATACGCAGACAGAGGGAAACTAGCTCCATGAAGCAGACGTGGGAGGCAGGCAGTCACAAGGCAAGGGATACCAAGGATTGCCCTAAACGACCAGAAGCCAAAAATAAGCAAGGAAAGGTTCTCCCCTAGAGCCTTGCGGGGAATCGTGGCTCTTCCAACACCCTGATTCCGGACTTCCGGCCTCCCTAACTGGGAGCCTACATTTCTGTTGTTTTAAGCCTCCCAGACTGAAGGAGCACTTTATTAGGGACGCCCAAGAAACCAGTACGACATCTGAAATGCTGCCCCGTCAGGCTCCACTTAACCTGTGGGAGAGGGATATTGGGAAATTTCTCAGTGTCCCACGAGAGATCTACACCGTGTGTCCTACTTGTCCCAGCCACGGGGCTTGGCAGGTAATGGGAGAGAGCAAGACTAAGACGTGGATGAGGCATAGATCATCACTACTGATGCCTTGAAAAAATGTGGGATCCAATGAACACCCACCTCTTTTCGCACTAGGTTTGTTCAGCTGCCTGCTGGGTGGGCTGAGACCAAAGTCAGGGGCAGGGCTAGGAATCCATGAGCTCATGCGATGGCTATCATACTTCTGGTGTCATTGATCCCTCTGAGAACATGGTATGACCTAAGGACTCTCCCAAGAAATATATGCACATATCTCCTAAAATTTGCATAGAATGTCACAGGTCCCTTGAAGCCTCTCCACGGAGTAAGAACCTTTGATCTTCTAATACACTACTGATGTGGCTAAATTTAAACTTACAGCGGATGCACACTTCCAGCGATGGTGAGTAGTTTGTTTCTCTGTATGAGCAGTCAGTACAGGGAAGGAGTCCACCAAGTCACTGGCAGGAGATAGATCTTGAGTCGAATCTCGGCACTCCCTTTCCCTAAGACATTGACATGATTGTCTTGTCTGAAAAATTAGGGATCACTCACCCACCTCCAAGAGCTATTGCGAGAATAAAATGAAGTCATGTCAGTTAGAGACTCCCCAAGAGCCCTGGACTTCCCTCTACAGGGCTTTGCTCCCTTGTCAGCTAACAAACAGCCATCCACGGCTATTGCCCCCAATGGACTGTAAGGTCTGGGAGAGCTTTAATCACAACTGCAGTCCAGGGGTTCTATAAGTGCTGGCAGAAGGACGGCTTTACTCAGCACGGTGCCTGGGGCGCGACAGGGGCTTGATAAATAACAGCTCTCGCTAACATCCAGCTCGCCCTGATAAACACAGGGAAGCACTGGCCTCAGAAATGCACTCAGAAAGAAAGTGGGCTGACTCCGTGGAAGAGGGAGGAGTGTTGTGTCCCCTACCGCCATCCCCAAGCCAAGAAGTAGGGGATGCAGAGACTCAGCTTTGACACTGTCGCGGGCCACCAGGAAATGAGCTTCTTCCCCCCGGTTCGGTTGAAACTGCACCCGACGTGTGAGTCCAAATGAGCAAGACACCAGCTGCTGAGTGGGAGGCAGTATGAGCTATGGCAAGAGGCCTAGCCCTTTCCCAACAAGGTGTTACTTTTGATTTCCTTCAAGTATGATCAAGGTGGGTGAAGTGGCAGCTGCTGGAAGGCTGGGTGAGGTGTGGGCTGGCTGAGTCAGGGCTGGCCAGGCTCCCCTCAGGAAATTCCCATGGGGAGGGGAAAGGGTGGCGGTTGTCAGCTGGGAAATTAGCCAGGTGTGACTTCACAATCAATGGGTAAATTATAATCTGCCCATGGAAAAGCCTGGGTCTAATGAATGGATAGAAGGCTAGGGTGGATGTGAGCTCTTGTGTATGGAATGAAGTCCTTCCCCTTGGACCTCTCTGGGTCCAGATGATATTATTTCCCACATCTCTAGGTCACAGGAATGTCACTAGAATAAACAAAATGAGATTTTAAAAATATGCATTTTTTAAAACTGAAAAAGTACTTATAAAGTAGACAAAGGAAGTATTATATAAAAAGAACTGGGTGGATTTTCATGTTGTATTGCTTTTATAAGCAAAAAAAATTATAGTTAAAATACTATTGAAAGATATTCTTATATGGTATTATTATTATTATTATTATTATTAGCCTATACTTTGCAAAGAGCAGAGGATTCCCCCATTTTAGGGGACTGAGACCCCGTCAAGGAATCAGGATCCTTCCATGATTCCTATTTGATTAGCCATGTGGCCTCAGGGCAGCAGATCCCAAAAGAGCACAATAAAACAAGAGGCCATCCAACAATAAAAAGAGAAAAAATGTTTTAGAGACATTTTAAGCTTCCTTCCATATCCTCATGTTTAAAATAAGCATGTACTTCAAGTTCTTAACCCAACTCCTAAAGAAAGACTGATCAATAAACTTGCATACAAGGAGTAACAGGTAGAGAAGTTCAAGGTAATGTGGGATCCCAGAAAAGAAATCTAGCAGGAAGGACTCGTTCCTCCCAGACAAAGATAAATTCCCAGGGGACACTTCTCCCACAACAGAGGACTTGCCTTCTGGCTGGATGACGGCTGCAACACAAGGCGAAGGATTATTTCCCAGGGCAGGAGAATGGGCAGCTTTTTATTAATAATGATTTTCATTTTCTAAGACATCAGCTACACATTAGATACTTTCTATGCATTATTTCTAACCCTCAAAACACATCTCCGCTTGTAAGTGGCGTTGAGAAGACATGCATGCCATGTAAGAGCATTATGTTTATACTGGTTATGCTTATGAAAGGTCATCATACTTGTCAACGACAGGCGGCTTGACCCCAGGCCCGCTCCCTCTGTCAGCGCCCCCTCCCCTAGTCGCGTTGAGGTCACCCGCCCCGGGGAAGCCCGGAGTGGGTGGCCCTGCCGGCCTTGGAGAAGGAGCCGGGTCAGACGGGTGTGGCCAGGCATGTTTGCTGGCTGGCCACGCGTCTTCTCGGAACTGGGACTCTCCAGCTGCCAGAAGTCCGACACTGAACTAGACGACCCCTTATTTTTGCTTCCATTTAGTAAAATGAAAGTTTTAAAAAATGCATTAAAAGACTTTTAGTTTTTATTATGAAAAATTTCAAACAGAGAAGTCAAGAAAGTGGTACAAATTAGCCCATGGCCTGGCTCTGACTACTACAAATATTGTGCCGTTCTTGTTTTATCTATTCCTCATATTTTCTGGGGTATTTTAAGCAGATCCCAGATCCTATATTACCTACCAGTAAATATTTCTGTATTGGTTCTAACACATAAAACCTTACATTTAACATGACAACAGATCCAGTATCACTCTTAAGAAAACTAATAATAATTCACTAATATTATTCCTTAATGTACTCAATTGTCTCCAAAATGTCTTTGCAAAGTTGTTTTGCTGAATTCAGTCCACAGATTATAAAGTTTGGTTGTTTCAGTCCTATCCAATTTCTCTTCTTGATAAAAAAAGAAAAAAGAAAAAAACTTCATAAATAAAGGAACATCACTGCTGGGTGGTCCAAGATGCCCATTTCACAGCAAACGCAGGAATCCGAGCAAAGAGACCTACGTTCTGCTGAAGTCATCCCCATGTTCTGAGTTGGTTGTGGGCACTGCTGCAGGCAGAGTGGGTTTTCATTTTCTTGAACGATATGGAGATCGATGAGGAAATCAGAACGTGTGTGGACTGGGCGAGACGCGAACCTTGAAATAGTTTCAGTCATCCCTGGGGTTGTCCTGAAGTGAAAGAGCTGTTACTTTAAAATAAAGAAAGAAATATATGCAGCACTAAGATCATAGCAAACTATCCCTTGAAATACACAAATACTTTTCTATTTTTTTTACATTTATTGTACAATGACCGTTGACAGACGATACTATTTCAGCCCCAGGTATACAACATAGTGATTAGACATTTACATACCTTACAAAGAGATCACCCCAATAAATCTAGTACCCCTCCCCCGACACCATACACAGTTATGACAAGATTGTTGACTACATCCTCTATGCTGCACTTCACACCTCCGTTGCTATTTTGGTAACTGGGAATTTGTACATATTAATACATTTACCTTTGTCACCCATCCCTCAAACTTTTTCCCATCTGCAAACATCAATTTGTTGTCCATACCTTTGCATGTGTTTCTGTTTTGTTTGATTATTCTGTTTTTTAGATTCCTCATATAGGTGAAATCATATGGAATTTGTCTTTCCCTAATTTATTTCACTTAGCATGATACCCTCTAGGTCCATAAGCGTTGTCACAAATGGAAAAATTTCATTCTTTTTATGGCCAAGCCATATTCCATTGTTTATAGGTACCACAGCCTTTCTATCTACTTGTCTGTTGATGGACACTCAGGTTACTCCCGTAATTTGGCTATTGTCAATAATGCTGCAATAAACATTTGAATAACTATATCTTCTCAAATTAGTGTTTTGGTTTCTTCAGACTGATACCCAGAAGTTGCATTGCTGGGTCATAAAGTAGTTTTATTTTTAATTTTTTACAGGATCGTCATACTGTTTTCCACAGTGGCTGAACCAATTTACAATCCTACCAACAGTGCATGAGGGTCCCCTTGTCTCCAGAGCCTCCCAACACTTGTTGTTTTAATTTATTGATATCCATTCTGACAGGTATGAAGCAATAACTCATTGAGGTTTTATTTGCATTTCCCTGATGATTAGTGACACTGAGCATCTTTTCATTTGTCTATCGGCCAGCCATTGGTATGGCCTCTTTAGAGAAGTGTCTATTCAGGTCCTCTGCAGATTTTTAATTTTCTTTCTCTCTCTTCCTCTCTCTCTCTCTCTTTTTTTTTTTTCTTTTTTTCTTTTTTTTTTGGTGTTAAGTTGTATGAGTTCTTCATAAATTTTGGATATTAACCAAATTACCATTTGGCAAATATCTTCTTTCATTCAGTAGGTTGTATTTTTGTTTTATTAATAGTTTCCTTTGCTGTACAAAAACTTTTTAGTTTCATGTAGCCTGATTTATTTTTTCCTTTGTTTCCTTTGCCCAAGGAGATGTATCAGAAAAATTTTGCTTGAAGAAATGTCAGAGATTTTACTGCCTATGTTTTCTTCTAGGGGCTTTATGGGCTACTGGTATTTTGATAGGGATTGTATTGAATAACTAGATCGTTTTGACTAGTACGGACATTTTAACAGTGTTAATCCTTCCTATCCATGAGCATGGTATGTCCTGCCGTTTATTTGTATCTTCTTCAATTTCTTTCTTCAATTTCATAGTTTTCTGAAAACAGATATTTTGCCTCCTTGGTCAAATTTATTCCCAGGTACTTTTCTCTTTTAGATCCAATTGTAAGTGGGATTGCTTTCTTAATTTCTCTTTCTAATAGTTCATTATTGGTGTATACAAGTACCATCAAATTCTGTACGTTAATTTTGTATTCTACTTTACTGAAATCATTTTCTTTGTGCTGTTCCAGTTGGGTGTTTTCTGCTACCTTGTCTCCCAGATTGCTGAGTGCTCTCTTTCATCTAATGTGCTCTTGATTTCCTCTAGTGTATTCTTTTTAAAAAAAAAATCATTTATTTATTTTTAGAGAGGGGGGAGAAAGAGAGGGAGAGAAACATCAATGTGAAAGAGAAACATCAGTTGGTTGCTCCTCATAATGCCCTATCCACGGACCAAACCCACAAGTCAGACACAGGCCCTGACCAGGAATTGAACTGGCAACCTTTTGCTTTGTGGAACAACACCCAACCAACCAAGCCACACTGGTCAGGACCCTCTAGTGTATTCTTAATTTAAGTTATTTTATTCTTTTTTCTGACTGGTTATTTTTACAGTTCCTACTTCCTTTCTTTGTCTTTGTTGAAGTTCTCACTAATCCACTCTCCCCCTAAATTCATGGGCCTCCTTACAACCAGTGGTTTGAACTCTGTATCCAGTAGATTGCTCGTCTTCCATTTAGGTCTTTTTCTGAAGTCTCGTCCTTTCATTTGGAACACGTTTCTTTGCCTCCTCATTTGGGCTGCCTCCCTGTCTTTTATTAGGTAGATATGCTGCATCCCTTGGTCATGACAGAGTAGTTTTATGTAGAAGGCGCCCTGTGGGGCCAAGTGAGCAAGCTCTAAAGGGCCCCCCTCGTCCAGGATGGCTGAGAGTAGCTGCATGCCCCACAGTCCAGCACCTCCTCTGGCCAACCCTAATCCCCTTTATCCATAACAGGCCACGTCTGTGAGAGCGCTCCCCAGGAAACTTCCCCCACGCAGCCTCAGTTCCAGAGTCTCCTTCCTGGGAACCGCAATTCCATGGCCTCCGAGCCGTCAGCTGGGGCCCTGGTGCACTTAACTGACTTCCACACCGCAACGTTTATTGCTCAAGTGCGCCAAGGTGACAGCCAGAAAGGAGGTAGCTGCCCTTTGATTACAAGAGTTCTGAGGCCAATAAAGCTAAGAAAACCACGCTCAGACCAAGTTGGCAGACCAAATTCCTCAAGAGTCAGATTATTTTTACGAGCATATGCAGTTAAAACTGTCATCCACAGTTGTGAACCCAGAAAGGGTTGTTAGCAAAACTATCCAGAAATGACAAAGGCAATAACATTTCTATGTAATAGTCAACACAGCGGCCAGAGGAAGTCTTTCCAAACTGAACTCAGGTCATGTTACCCCCCAGGCTCGGAGCCTCCAATGGGAAGCCATTCTTCCCCTCTCGCTCAGAGTATAATCCCAAATCCCCACCTTGTACTCAGAGACGTAAATGCTGCTGATTGCCTCTCTGACTGCATGTCCTCCCTCCTCCCCCCTCATTCACCCTGCAACATCTAACACTGACCATTTCCAGAGCATTCTAAGCCCACGCCCCCCGACCAAGCCCTTCGTGGTTCCTTCCATCTGACACGCTCTTTCCCCAGATAGTTACATGATTCCACTCCCACTTCCTCCAGGTATTTTATCAAATGCCGTTTTCCTAAGGGAGCCTTCCTGCCTTTTCCATAGAAGGGTGTTAAAAATCAGGTACACATTCCCAGATATGCAAAATCTTTCCAAGAAATACCTAGGCACTTATGATATAGTTTAAGGGAAAAGCTTTACAGATGCTCAAGTTCTACCTGCGTTCTTTTCTAAATGTGTTCAACTTGAGTATGACCAGGGCCAAGTGTCTTACAAGCTCCCTCTTCTCACGTCCTCTTACAAAATAGATCCTTCTCCCACTTTACAAAAGAAACATTTACCTCTCTCTCATCCCGAGTCTGCGTGTGAGAAAGTACATGACACTAATGACATCTCCTTGCTGTGCAAGTGGTTTTTAACTCCTTACCTTTATCAAAATGGAAGGAGTTCCTAACAGAGTTATTCACCATAGATATCTAAAAATAATTTTTGATGAAAGATCACCAAGTGACTTTTGGCATTTAACCTAGAAGAAGCTCTGAGACTTGAGTGACACCGCTCTGTCAGAACCTTCCCACTTCTCTCTCCTTATCTGCACAGCCAGGTTTTCTTCACACTTGCATCTATAAAAATCAAAAATAGTCACGTAATGATATTCAAACTTATATATCTGTGCAGTCAGTCATGTTCAGCCATGGGTATCTGCCCTGAGTCTATTTAAAAACAAGATGTATTTACACTAAAAATTTTGCTTTGTATGTTATAAGAACGCACCAAGGTTTTCAAGCATAAAAATATGTGAGGAGATAAAATTCTGAGCTGAAAATACATGTCCAAGGAGAAAAAGAAATAGCGCGGTACTTCTGACAGTTAAAGATAAGCCTATTTAAAAAGAGAGAGAAATCTCACAGGCACAGGCAACAGCACAGAGACTGCCAGACGGGGAGGAAGCGGAGGAAGGTGAGGGGGACGAACGGTGATGGAGGAAAACGCAACTCGGGGCGGTCGACACACAGTACAGTCTACAAGTTACGAGCTCTGGAATCGTGCGCCTGAGACCTGTACAATTTTGTTACTTTGTTAACCAGTATCACTCCAATAAATTCAAGAAAAAGCAAAAAGACAAGCTTATGTATATAGTTTTAAAATGGGCGATGATAAATATCAAATTAATATGGTATTTAGATTCCCTTCGATAGATTTTTAAAAGTGATAGAATTAGTTTTTCAACAAAAGTAATACTTTTCATAATATGCAGAAGTTATATTCTTTATAAGTACTAGTGATAATATTTAGAAGTCCATTTAAAAATCGTGAGAATCAAAGGAAGACATACAGATGGCCAACAGGTATATAAAAAGATGCTCAACATCGCTAATCATCAGGGAAAGGCAAATTAAAACCACAATGAGTTATCTCCTCATACCTGTCAGAATGGCTATTATCAATAAGTCAACAAACAGCAAGTGCTGGTGAGGATGCAGAGAAACGAGAACCCTCGTGCACTGTTGGTGGGAATGCAGACTGGTGCAGCCACTGTGGAAAGCAGTATGGAGATTCTTCAAAAAATTAGAAGTGGAACTACCATATAAACGAGCAATTCCACTTCTGGGTATTTAGCCAAAGAAATTCAAAAGACTAATGTTAAAACAAAACAAAAAAAAAAGGCATGCATCCCTACGTTTATGACAACATTATTTACAAGAGCCAAGATATGGAAGCAGCCTAATTCATCCATTAATGGACAAATGGATAAAGAAGAAATCATATACATATACGATAGAATATTACTCAGCCATAAGAAAAGAACAAAATTTTACCATTTGTGACAACACGAATGGACCTAGAGGGTACTATGCTAAGTGAAACATGTCACATAGAGAAAGACAAAATCATATGATTTCATTTATATGTGGAATCTAAAGAATAAAATAAACAAACCAACCCATAGAAACAGAACCTTCCAATCATGTGGCCACACCCTGGTCTGTCTGGGCCTGATATGCCCTGCCAGCCTCCTGGTAATGGCTCCCTGCGACCGCACCCCCCACAAAGGTGAGCGGGCACCCAGCAGGTGGCAGCTCGATTGGTGTATCCTGGGACTTTTGCTGAGTGGCCTCGGACCCAGCACTGGCACCAAGTTTGAACCTGTATCACTCTGGCGAGCACCACCCTCCTCTACCTGGTGACTCACTGGGAACCTGTCTCATACAACTTGAGCATCGCCAGAGGCTCTTTCAGTGACTGAGCCTCACAGGCAGCCAGCAGGTGGAGACAGGAAGAGGTGGGTGTTGGGGTGACATGAGACTTTTGCTGATCTTTCGCGGGGCCACTGCTGGAAACAGCTGGCCTTCGTGCACGGCTTGGTCCTTCCTGCACGTGCCCAGACCCCGCAGAGGCAGCCACAAACGGTGGACCACTTTTTAGCTCCAAACAGGTTGCTCAGGGCCAGTCACAGGTTGTTGACCTGCCCTTGACCCGTACCAGAGTCCCTCCCAAGAGGCGCCATAACCAACACACCCAGCAGCCAGCTTCAGACAACATCAGGACAGGATCCAATTAGCTTCACAAGCCGCATCTCCAAAGGGAGCCTCTGCAGGCACCAGACGCTGCTGACGCGAGTTCTGCTGCACGTGGTCTGCACCAGCACAGCAGCTGGTGCGCTGCCACTGGAGCGATCCTCACAGCCAGGCTGAGGGTTGATGACACACACAAACGAGCCACTCGCAACCGAGACTCAATGACAAGAAGGCTCACATAACCCAACAAGGGACATCCCTGGAGCACGCAGCTCAGGTGATCAAGGAGACTGTGCCACTGGGTCCCGCAGAACCCCTCCTACTACACAAGGCCACCTGCCAAGACTGGGAGGAGTAGCAGATCTGCCTAACAGATAGAAATAAACGAAAAGAGGCAGCCAAAGTGAGGAGACAAAAAAAAACATGCCCCAAATGAAAGAACAGGAGAAACCTCCAGAAAAAAGAGCTAAATGAAATGGAGGCAAGTAATTTTTCAGGTAGAGAGTTCCCAAACAATGGTTATAAGGATGCTCAAGGAACTTAGCACTACAAAGGCAGGAAAAAGGACATTGAAACCATAAGAAATAGACAGTCAGAAATTAAGAGCGCAACACCAGGAACGAAAACTACACTGGAAGGAGCGAACAGTGGGTTGGTCAGACTTAAGAACAGGGGGTGGCACAGCCCCTGCCCCAGAGCCACGGCCAGGGGGCTGCCCGGGACTTTGTCTGACCTCAGCAGGGCGGAGCCACCAGGAGCTGGGCAGGCCGGGCCTCCCAGCCTGAGCCCAGGGACGGGTCTGCTGGAGTCCCAGAGGGCGGGGATAGCTGGACTCCCGTGAGGGGGAGGTGCCAGTCAAGTTCACGGGAAAGTGGGGGGAATGGCCTCCGCCCCAAGGCCACACAGCTCAGTCACTGAGACACCCCTGAGTGTGCCCAGATCTCTACACCCCGGCCCAGGCGGCTGACTTCTCAGCAGGATGCACGCTCTTCAGGGTGGGTCTACTGCTTCCTCCCAGGCGCATGCCACAGGAGAGCCGGGCTCCGCCCCAGAAAGATGGCATCAGGAGTGTGGGAGAGGGACGCGGCACCGAGGGTCCTGGCAGCTGTGTCCTCCACTCTCGCCCCAGAGCTACAAACCCTAGTCCCTCCTGATGTGGCCCCAGTCCACTCTGCCCTCCCCCGCTGGAGCCCGGGGCGAGTGCCTTCCGAGGACGTTGTGTGCGTTGGCCCTGTCAGAGGGTCTCCGGCGGACTCCGGTCTCTCCCTGGTGGTCAGAAGCCACACTGCTTTTCACAGCCGGGCACAATGTGGATGCTTGTTCCCGGCTCTGGGGCTGGGCCGGGGAGCCCAGCTTGGGGTTTAGACCCCACGCTTCTCAGAGGGGGAACCTTTGCCGCTGAGACATCCGTCCGGAACCTCAGCCGCAGCCCACGAGAGCGGGGCCAGCCCTTTTCGCGTCCCTGCCCTTCCTACCAGTGTCGACGTGACTTCTGCTGTAACGATCCTCTTCAGCCTGTCCCCAGTTGGTTATTTTGGGTGATTGCTCCACAGCAGAGCTGCAATTCCAGTCGGTCCTCCAGGGAGGAGGCGCGTCTAGCCACCTCCACCTACTCTGCCTCCACTTTGAATCTCTCTCCGAAGTGGGTGACTTTAAGATGTGTAAATTATACCTCAGTAAAGCTGTTAAACAAGCAAGCAGTACTTTGTAAAAACTGAAAGTGAAGTAAAGCACATAAATTTATATGCTTTAGTGGAATAACCATGCAGAGATTACTGCCAAGTGACTTTAAAACTGAGTGATAATAGTAGAATATCATTCCTTAGTAAAATACATCTAAAAACATACTTTAAAAAAGCCTGTTGTTTTCAGTAAGCCTATTGTTTGTAATAGTGCTAGAATAGTTGTTCTAAAACTACTATGTTGATAAAACAAATATTTGAATATATTAGTGTGGTTGAAAATAGGAATTTTCAAGTGTGATGGAAGGAGATAGAAATGTATAGGCAATTAGGTTAAATAAAAAACCTTATGGTCCTGAGTTTGAACTGGAAGTAACAGAATGAATTAATGATATATTTTTTCTTGTTTTTTTTTTACAGCTTTGTCCACTAAAAATTGTAGTGAAAAATGACCTATCCAGTATTAGTGAGTTTCCTTGAGCCTGGACTGTGGTCTCTGAGTACAATTTTCCACCGAAAGAACAAGAACTTGAAGAAGTGATTGATTCCAGATCTGCGGCACAAAACGTACCAGATAAACCTGGAAATGTTTGTCATACCACAAAGACAAGAAGCTACCAAAAGCGATTCGAGTCACATCCAAAAGAATGGACGAGCCAGGCTGATTCGATCCCAACCGGCCAGAATGGAACACTTGAAAATCAAAGAGGACAATAACCCCAATAAAGGGAAACACTTCAGTGTGTTTGAATCTCTGACTTTGAGAAGACACTAAAAACAGAGCGAAACCCAGTGGTTGTCTTTGGATGCTGGGGGATCAACTCATTCTTCTGAAAAAAATGGTCACGAAAGTAAAAAATGTGAGCATGTATCCTGCTTTTCATATTCAAATTCAACCGTAGGGTACCAAATGGTCTTCTCCTTTTGCTTTGGATCCCCATGCAAACGCCCGTGGGAATAGAGGGCACATAAATAACATAATAACTCAGGTTTCCCGTCTTCACTCTACAAAGCGCGACACTGCCGCTTCCCACCCCAGGAACGTTGCGACAAAACGGGAATCCAACCCCAAGAGATGGACTTGCCCCCAAAAATAAGAGTGGGACTGCTCAGCGGGGATTTGACCCTGGGACGAATGTCCAGCGCCTCGCGCAGACGTCCTGTCACTTACTTGGATCGAGCTGGTGACGTAGGATCGCCTGACCCATGAATGGCTTCGTTTTCAAGTAACATACTTCACTTTGTGTAATGAAAGAGCGCGCACGTCCGTGAGGAACATCACAGCAGGAGGGTCTGAGCGGCAAGCAGTGAGCCTTCCCCGCGAAGTCTGCCGGCCTCACCCCGCACAGCTCTGCGTGCCGGCCGCGCAGTGGCTTACACAGTTTGTTCCATCCCAGCCCCCTGTTCTTCTTGCATCCTGGGTTATTTGCTTCGGAGTCACCTGTCCCAGGGAAGGGCCTGGGAGATGCTGCCCACGCGTGGCGGTGCTAGGACGCTCAGCGCCCCCTCCTGCCAGGCGCTGCGTGAGGCGCGGCCGGTGCTGGGGTGCGCCTGGCAGGCGCGTCATGTGTTTGTCCGTGTCTGAACGTGACCATCCGCCGCTTGCCCTGGACACTGAGCTGAAGAAAACGCCACACATTCCCTCTGGGTTTGTTAGGCAGCGCAGCCTGGTGGGAAAGACCATGGTCTGCGGACAGGCGGGTTCTGCTCAACAACCTGGAGCCAGGTCTCACCTTCAGACCCTCAGGCTCCCACCAGAAAACCAGGTGAAAACGCCTTCCCCTCAGGGGTGATGCCGGTGATGCCTGCAGCCCCCTGCCTGGCCCAGAGGGCATTGGAACCAAAAAAGCTGCAAGGATTGTTCCTCACCCTGAGAGACTTGCAGGAAACTGGAGATGTAACTAGCAGCCGGTTTTCACTGGCAAAACAATAATAATAAAACTAAAAAAATAAAATAAAGCATTGGGGCTGTGGGGTGACCTGGCAGGACACACGTCTGGTGAACGGGTTTTTCCAGGGATGCTTCTGCAATAGCGAAGACGTTACAGGAGCTTCAAAGGTCTGCAGAAGCCTCTGGGGCACCCACCCAGGCCCCCCGGCCCCGGCCCCCAGGGCGGGCCTGGCACAAGGCATGGCCCGGGCAGGGAGTCGGACTGGCCGTCTGCGCCCTGGGCCGGGCCGCACCGCTGGTCCTCAACCCCACCCTGCAGAACGAAGGTGCTCATATCTACCTCCTTGTGGAGGCTCCAAGAAGGCCCCCCCACCAGGGGCCGGGACGCTAATGCCAACTGAGACTGTTCCCAGGGCGGCCAGTGCAGGGGGCTGCAGGTGACCCTGTGTTTCGGCCTCACCACCACCCGGAGAAGGAGGTGTTACTGCCTCATCTCGCCAGGGAGGAAAGAAAGGCTCAGCTCACTGAGGGCGCTTGCCCAAGGTTACATAACTGCTCAGGGGAGGAGCCGGGGTTTACTGAGTCTGAGGCACTCCCAGCCCCCCATCCGCTCCTTCCTGCAGCCTCCCCAGCTCCCCCTGCTCCCGCGCCCCCCCCCCCCCCCCGCCCCCGCGTCCGGAGAAGCCAGGACTGCGTCCGTTTCTGTCAGGACATGATTTTTTAGGTCTCTGCAAAGGCCCATCGTCTCATGAACGCCTCTCACAGTTACAAAGAGGCAGGGAGCAGAGGCTGGGCCAGTGCCCCTCCCTGGTTGTGCTGTGGGTTTCACTTTCTTGCACATGGTGGGCGCAAGGGTGCAACGCCAGGCTACAGGAGATCAAAGGGTTTTTACCTGGAAAGACAAAGAGGGCCCTACCTCACCAGCCCGCTTCTTCAGAAGACTGACTCATGGAAGGGCCGCTCTCCGCTGCGTCTCCAGAACCAAACAGGCAGACAGCCTAAGTGTTGACCTTCCTAAGGAACTGCTGTCTTATGGCCTGAACGCCCGGAAACTGAAGTTCAAGTCCCGAGACGCCAGGTTTAACCCAAGTCCAAGAATCCCGCGGTACCCGAGAACCTCCCAGCTGCTAAGTTTTACAGTGGCTGTCAGCCTGTCCAAACGCAAGCCGAGCCACACACCCTGCCCGCGGCGCCTCCCTGCACCCCGCATACCTATGCTCCGGCGTCCAGCAGGCTCAGCCCTCAAGTCCCATCTGGAATCGGCACCCCGGGGCCTGCCAGCACCTACCTGGGTAACTTCTGCCTCTTCCCTGGGGATAGGGCTCCTCAGCACAAAGACCACAGTCCCTTGCTGAGGTGAGTCAGAAGTCCCCCAAATCACCTGGCACCCCTTGCAACAAAGGAAAGGGAGGGCATACAGGCCCAGCAGGCTCCGTGCAGCCACAACATCAGACCTCAGCTCCTTGCCTCAGACGGGCATCCGAGCTGAACCCCAGCCTGCTTTACAGGCGCCAGAGAGCCTCAGCATTTCCCCAGGAGTGACGGGGAGGGGCCGAGCACCCTGCGTCCCTGGGGGTCCTCCAGATGGTCAGTGTACCCACAGGCATTTCCCTGACTACCCCCGGGCCCTCTGACCCTGCCTGGCCGGGGAGCCGCTCCCAGAACATGAGAGAGTCTGACAAGGCGTTGACTTTCTCTCTGAGCAGGTAATGATCAGATCGCAACCGGAGTCCCCAAACCCCAAGACAGGCACAGGGCACACAGGAGCCAAGGGGGCCACAGCTGCTCCCGGTGTCACCCATGTGCTCAGAACAGACGCCCTTGTGGGCGGGAGTCCGCGCCCCTGGCCATCCCTGTCCCGAGGCATCGCCCCGCAAAGGCCTTACCAAAATGCGCCATTTCTTCCCACGCGCCTTGAGCTGCTTTGGAGGCCACGGGAGCAGGTTCAGACTCTGTGTCCCTGATTCCTTCCGTGAGTGAAATCCCACGAGGGCGCCCCATCCAGGAGAGTTCTTGGCGACCTCAGCCTGGTGTCCTGCCCCCACGCTCCTGCCGCGACAGGGAGCCCGGCCTCCGCAACCCTCTCCAGGGCTGCGGGCCTCCAGCCCGCCCTGCCCACCCGCTCTCCCGCCGCCCTCCCCTGCTCCGTGCTCCGGCCCAGGCCTCTACATGACCACCGCCATCGCCACTGCTCCCCAACGCTGCCCACACCTTCAGGTCCAAATCCCCTGCCCCTGTGGTCCCGCGCGAGACGCGCCCCTGCCAAGGAGACTCTCCTGACTCCCCACGCACGTCCAAGGGAGCTGTGAGCTCCACCCCCAGCGCAGCGGGGCTGACCGATGTCTGTATCAACTTCACCTTCGACGTTCTTGTGCTGCTTATTTTTTACTCTTAGCTCCTGGGCACATATACATTTTTTTAACCTTTTTTAAAAATCCTGAGATAATTTAGGCATACAGAAGAGTTGCGCAAGTAATACAGAGTTTTTGAAAAGGCTTCCTCCACCTTCCCCTCCTGTTAACTACTTACGTAGCCGCTGTACACGAATCAAAACCAGGAAGTGAACGTGGCCATGGTCTGGACCGACACTCCGGGCTTGGTTGGGATTTCACCTGTTTTTCCTCCCGTGCTCTGCTTTTCCGTTCAGATCCGACCTGGGCGCCCTCGTTGCGTCTCGTCAGCAAGCCTCCTTCGCCCTATCTCCCCTCCGACCTGTGCTGGTTCCTCCGTGGCTCCTCGTCTTTCAGGACCTTGACACGTTGACATCCAGGTCACTATTCATTTGCAGCGAGCGTACCCCAGACAGGACACATCCGTGTCAGCACGTCATGTCAACAAGTACCTGATGTCAAGACGTCTCGTTACCCGCCGTGTCAGCCCCGGGCCCCTGGCTAAGGGACAGCTGCCAGGCATCCCCACTGTGACCTCGTTATCTCCCTGTCTGGGGGAGACCCTCTGAGCCTCTGCAAATATTCTGTTTCTGCGGAAAGCTTTGCCGTCTAACTCACCATTCCTCAGTGAGTCTTCCTGCAGCAATTACAACCATGGTATTCTAATGGTGAGCTTTATTTCCCTCATTCCTTCTGGATGTGTGCATTCGAATGTTTTGTAAATATTTAAGCACCAAGTTGTACACCGGAAGCCAATATATTGTATGTCAACTGCACTTGGAAAATAGAAAGTTTTTAAAAACAATTTTTCCATAAAGAAGGGTTGTTTCTTTTCCTCCCGTATTTATATCATTTATACTTATCATTATGAACTCAAGGGTATTTATTTTGTATAAAAAATTAATATTAAATATAATTATATAGAGTTACATAATGAATATATAATTATATTAAATTATATGTTATAAATTATGTGTACTTTATTAGCTATAAATCATATTAAATATAAATACTACCATTATTTATTTTGTTGCTATGGCTCATTTGGGTTGCTGTGTTTTGCTTTGCTAAATTGTAAGTTTTTTCAAAATAAAAATTGTGCCTTACTGATCTTCTTGTTCCCGTAGCCCCTAACACAATGTCACAAACATAACTGATTCTCGGTAGTAATATTTAACATATGTACACATTTTAGTTTTTAAAATGTTTTCAGATCATTTATCTTTATTCTTACATTGTGAGAAGAACATCTGACTGAATAACGACCAGAGCAATTCACGACTAATTATGTGTACCCGCAACGAGGTACCTAAGCTGAGCTCGCTTGGGAACTCGACTCTCTACCTGCCTCTCCCTCTTTGAGTTCTAGAGCCCCTATCTGGGAAATGCTTCGTCATTTCAGCTGTGCTCAGCCTCTGCTTCTGATTCAGGCTCACTCTACACAGGACTTGTGTGAGCAGATCCCAGTTGTTTTTGTTTGTGTGTTTGTGTTTCACATCACGCGGGGTTTCCCTCACCTCCCTGCCAGCCTGGGCAAGGCCGGGTGACCGTCGTACCCAGAGCACGGGGGTACCTGTCCAAAGTGAGCCTCGACCTCCGCCGTCACGCATGCTCGACATGGTCCTCGGTCGCCGGACAGAAGCAAAGGGGCATCACACCCACTCGTGCACATCGGCCTTCGCTGCAGGCCCGCCACGAAGCTCCAGGCGGCCAGGCTAACGTGACATGTGCCGGTCGCTCTCTTCTTGCTCAGATGGCTTGTAACGCGCCGCGCCGCGGCTGACTGGGAGTGACTTCAGATGGAAAACGATGTTTCCTGGTTATCAAAAAGAACAAGCCTGCAAAATAAAACGGTGACATTCTCACTGCCGTTGACCCTGTCAGAGGGGAGACGGTCAGGGAACACCAGCGATGGCCTTTGCTCCGCCTGCGGACTCCACCTTCACTGTCCCCGGGGGCACACTTCCTCCGCTCCCTGCCTGGGGCCTGCAGAAAGGACAAGTGCCACTCGGGTGCCTAAACGGGGTGACCGCACGACTTATCCCCCACAGCGGAGCAATTTTGGAAATGAACTCATTATTAATAATTACGGAGTGTACCGTTAATAATTATAACAAGCAACAACCGTATTGGCGGGGGGGGGGGCGTCCTGGGAAAACTGGGACGTGTAATCACTGTATGGGAAACTGAATTCCCAGCTTAAACAGTGGAGACGGGTCGACTTCCACCAGACAGACCGGCACCTGCAGGAAGCTGGCCACCACGCTCGGTGAGGTTCTGAGGGTGAGCAGGTCGTCTTATGGCCGAGCCACACATGTGGAGGCAGGGAAGCTGCTGGGCACGTGGCAGGTGCTTCTGTGGAACGGAACCAGGGGCTCGGAGGCAGCGGGAGGCGCAAGCAGCCTGATGCGCGAGAGCTCACCCCCTCCCCCCACTGAGCAAGAAGAAGGGGACCCCTCGGCCCGAGAGCCCTCTGCACGGCCCGCCCGCCACAGGCACTGCTGCACAGCAGGAGCTCAATTGTCTTTTGACTCGCAAACACTTTCTTCTTTCAAGTCAAAGCCAGTTTTAAGTATTCTGCTTAATAATTTCCTTCAAACACCCAGTCGCTGAGATCATTTCCTCTTAAAAGACACGAAGCCATGAAGAAGGAAAACTGGGGACTGTCACAAGGAAGGGGTGCTCTCTCGGACGCTGTCCTGTGTTTATTTGGGAGCACTTACGGACCTCACCCTCTCCCCAAGCCCTCTCCCGTTGGTCGGCAGTGGGAAACGCCTCCTTGGCAACCAGTGGGGACCCGCTATTATTTTTTCCATTCTATCAAGGAGGAAATGGAGCCTTTGTGAGGGGCAAGAGATCTGTTTAAATGTCTGGCTTGAATCAGTGCACACCCAGAATAGACATTATTCACGCTGTGGTCCTTCTCTTTCAACTGTCCTGGGACTGGTCAACATCCTAGGATTATATGGGTGTTTATTCCAACTTCCTACTTTTTAAGCAGGAAAGAGCATTTAATGGTATTTTCAAACCTGAAACGTTCAAGACGGAGGAAAGTCTTCCACGTACCCAGAGGGGAGACACAGTCATCTGGGAGACACCAGAGAGGAGTAGGTCAGAGGTTATTCGACAAGGCTATTATCTTCTGATGGAAGCCATCAGGATCTATGAGTAATAATTTCTACCTCAGAAGATCTTATTAGTGAAATATGTCAAGTGCTTCGGTTAGAGCCTGCCCCCAAAGTGCTCAGCGTATAGTGATTATTAAGCAACAACTTCAACCTCATGCTGTGGGCAAAACATAAAACTAGTGATACAAAGCAGGTTAATTACTCTGAAAACGTTGGCATTCCTGGGACGATGCAAGATAAAGCCTACAGGGTATCCAACTCATTGTTTCAGGGAAGATGCTTCATACAAGTTTTCAGCTACTGCACTTAGAAGAAATGATAGAATTAGAGTATCACCATTTTATCACCCTAATAAAATGACAATAATGATTCATGATGTCTGCTAACATCATACAAAAGAGAGAAAATTGAGCATCATGTACTTCCCCCCTGTGTTTTTATAAAATATTATGAAGTATTGTCAACAAAAATGGAACCTAAATATATTCATGCCTGTAGATCTAACTGCTAGTTTTCCAGATATATGGGGGATGAGAAATACATTAAATTACACCAAGAAAATACAATCTGCACAATTCAAATGACGGGGCACTCTACAAGACAAATGACCTCGTTTCTTCAAAAGAGTGCAAGCCCCGGCTGGGTGGCTCGGTTGGTTGAGAGTCATCCCACATACCCAAAGGTAGAGGGTTCAGTTCGCATGCGGGAAGCAATGACCGATGTTTCGCTCTCACATCGATCTCTCTGTCTCTCTCTCTCTCTCAAATCAATAAACATATCCTTGGGTGAGGATTTTTAAAAAGTACAAAAAAAAAGATTCTTAAAGATACATCAAAGATGGCAATATAGAAATGTTACTTGGAGTCTGTTTCGAATAAACTAGAAAAGATTAGAAAAGAACTGAGAAAATGTGAACACTGTGCTGAATGGATATTTGACAATGTTAAAAATATTTTTTTTCTTTATGTGCAATAATGGTATTGCATTTATGTTTCTTTTGTGGTTGTTGATCCCTTTTATAAACAGCAAAGTGGTTAAAAGAAAACATACAAGAATATAGGGGTAGGTTCAGATTTATTGGTGAAGGCACAGAAAGCACTAACCATGAAAAGAAAAGTAAATTGAACTTCATCAAAACTTAAAAGTACTACTCATCAAAAGGCAATATCAAGAAAATAGGTAGCAGATTGTAAAAAATATATGCAACTGTATCTGGATGGATAGATGGATGGATAGACAGACACAGGACAACAACTATATCTTATATCAGGAATATATAAAGACTTCCTGTACCTCAGTAATAAAGAGACAAACTATCCAATTAAAAAATAGATAAAATAGTTGAATTGTCCCTTCACAAAAGACATACAAATGTCCCATAAACACATGCCAAAGGGTTCACCATCTTTAATCATCAGAGAAATGCAAATTAAAATCATAATGATATACCACTACACACACTAGAATGGCTTAAATTAAACAGATGAACAATACTAACATTTAGGGAGAAAGTGGAACAACCACAAGTCTCGTACGTACTGCTGGTAGGAGTGTTGTAGGGGTACAGCCACGTCTGGAAAACCATGTGGTATTGTCTTAGAAAGTTAAACGTATCATGATCCTATAATTCCACACCTAGGTATTTACTCAAGAGAAATAAAAGTATACATCCACAAAGAAAACCTTGTATGAGGACATGTGTAGCAGCTTTATTCCTACTGGTCAAAAATTGGGAATAGCTCAGGTGGCCCATCAACAGAAGGGCTCGACCAACTGGCATGTCATCACAGCAAAATGCTGTTGAAAAGTAACAGGGACCACGCTGCAGATACAAACAACGTGGATGAATTTCAAAATAATGCTGAGTGAAAGAAGCCAAGAGTAAAAAGGTGCGTATCTGACCCCACCTATGAGGTGTCTAGAATAGGCAACAGAAATCAGGTCCCTGTTGCTCGTCAGCGCAGGAACTCTCCTCAGACCCGGACGCCAGCGGCGCAGCCATGGGTCCCTGCGGACGAGGTCAGGTGTGTTCCAGGTCTGCCTCTGGGCTCCGCTAGTTTGGGCCACTCCACAGCGCCACGCAGGCACGGCCCCTGGGCTGGTCAGAGGCCAGACCAGCCTCAAACAGGTGGATAAGGTGCCTGTCATGGGAACCCCCAGCTCCGCACCCAGGTCCTGGTGCACGGGGAGTGCTCCGTAGCTATTTAACTGCGGGTGGGTGGATGGATGGAGGGAGGGAGGGAGGGAGGGATGAGCAGGTGGTTGGCTGACTAGCAGCCACTGTGACAGTATCTCCATACCCTCGTTGGTGGCGGTTCTCAAACTTTTGTCGGTAAAAATCACCTGGAACGGTTCACATGCAGATTTCCCCGCCATCATACCACCCTCTGCATCCCGGATTCTGAACCTGTAAGTCTGGGGAAGAGACCTAGAACTTGCATTTTTACAAATGTCCCCAAACAATTCCGCTGCCCTCAATCAGCAGCTCCCACTTTGAGAAACACTGGGTCTCGTTTCTTCGGGGTGCCCAGGAAGTGACCCCCCACCCAGCGGACACCATCCCTTGTCTGTGGCCCATAGAAACTGGCTCCGCTCTGCTCTTTCCAATTCCGAAGGAGACTGAGGAACCAGCACCGGCAAACTCCTTTAACAGAAGGTGTTGTACACACGAAGTGCTACTATGGTCGCAAAACCTTTTGCATAAAAAGCCTTTCCTAATAACCCATCCACTTTTTTTTAATTAGTTTTTCTTCTCCGAGGCTTACTTAGAACAGCCCAGGAAAAAGCACTGGCTCATTTCACAGAGAAATATGCACTTCCAACGCTCTCAGCGCTGGTCAGCGAGTGGCCCTGCGGAGTTCCAACATTCCACATTTGGGGCGTTATGCTCTGGACTCTCAGAGGTGGCAGGAGGTGGCCAGCTCGCCCTCCCTGGCCAGCCCACGGCTCTCTCCCCAGAGGGGACATCTGAGACACAGGCAAGCTCCACTTCAAGATGCTTAGATCTTTGAGATCCAAAGCTGATTCAAACTTCTTTTTGCAGTCAAGTATCTTAAGAAATTCTAATCCCAGAGGGAGTATTATTGTTCCATATTAAAGGCTGAGTTTTCATTCATTCCATTCACACCAGTTCTCGGACACTCAGATCCAGCAGGGGGAAGATGGCGGGGTTTGGAGCCAACTCTTTGAGCAAAGCAAGGGCACACAGACTCCAGAAATTACCACGCAGTATAACACCCCCATCCTGAAACATTCTGAAGCCTTTTTTTAGTTACTCAGAAGTGACAACGGAAATTATTTACTCCAGGAAGCTTGCGGGTCAGGGAGGCTGAGGGATCCAAGAATGCATTTTCCTTTTGTCTTCCTCCTGGTCCTTGCTCCTGCCAGTAACCACGTGACAACAGGGTTATTGCTAGGCATCTAGTTTTTTTAATCATGTGAGTTGCTTACAAAAGACAAGGACAATTGTTGTTTCCAAAAAAAGGCACATGATAGTTACATGAGATTCCATACAGCTGTTAAATGCTTCCAGCCATCTAGGGTTTTGAAAATTATTCACGCTTCTAATGGAAGACCAACTAAGACAGAACAAGGGGAGTTGGGAGGGAGCTGGAACCTTAAAGATAATACTAATCTAAAATGTAGTCCATTGTCGGGCTCCAAGAACTTCTGAGAGCTCATAAAAGAATAAACGACATTTTCTATTCAGGGTAGGTTTTACCACAGCTTCCCAAGAACTTTTTTTTTTTTTTAATCTCTACTCTATTTTTTCCCATTACCAATAAGTCCTCTTATAGCCCCCTCTCCCCAAGAATTTCTAAACAGAATTGTCTGGCTTCAGAAAATGTCTCTTTTTTTCACCATGTCATTGTATTAGTAGGTGTGGTGGATTGCAATAGGAAGAAAAAATTTTGTCTTGTCAAGGAGAATATTTACTTTCCCCTCAAAGTAATATGTTATTTCAAAAAATGTGACTATTTCACATTCATTTCAAAATAGTGTTTAAAAAACCAGAATGCAAAAACCACGTATTTTATCCAGCCCCATACGGAGACAACTCAGTGACACAACATGAAGGCAGAAACTGCAAATGGCTAAATTTCTTTCTTTCTCAGATGAGGTTCTGTGAAAATAAATCGGCATCTACAGGTGACCAGTTGCCTTCATTTATTTATTTTTTTAAATGACTGTTTTCACATTAGCATAACCTAACAGCCTCTATGGATGGGCAGGCAACCCTTCAGGAGGTAAGCTATAAACTGGCATTTCGGCCTTGTTAATTTTGGAGGTGAGTCAAAGGAACTGGGTCTGGCCCCGAGTAGCCGGGAGAGGAGCGCTCTGTGGAGAGAGGATTATGCGGTCCCTGGGGAGGACAGGCTAGAAGGAAAGCCAATAATCCCTGTTAGGCATTTCATCATTGGCCATATCCCCTTGCTTGCCTTTGAACTTGCTTTGGTTGAAGAAAGTGAATAGCAGCTCCAGACTTGTCAAAATACCTTGGGCTTCTTGGTCTGCTTTTAATTTGCTGGAATGTTGGCCGGCGCGGCCCGGCCCGCCGAGGAGTGCCTTTGGCGGTGGCCAGGGCTCTGGCGCGCAGGCCCGTTGCTTTGGGCTCGTGTGGAGTCTGGTGATGACCCAAATTAGTCAGGCTCTGAACTTCTCCAGCAGGATGGCTATAGGGCTGCCTTGGGAGGGCTGTTGAGAATTATTACTTGGCTGCAGACCTGTGTTTGGAAGAGGAGGCCTGAGACCCATCTGGCCCACATGGGCAGGAATCTACGCCGATCCGAGGGGCTGGCGTGGCTTGAAAGGGCAGAGGCAGGCCCGGGGTCGCACCTCGTTGATGAGGAAAGGCGGGGAATGGCATTCCGGGCTAACCAGCGACAGCGAACAGCTGCCAGGCGGGACTGGGGCCGAAGGTGGAGGCAACAAGGATGCAAAGGACGGTTGGGAAGGGCCTTGTGTGCCCCAGAGAAAACCTTCATCTCTGTTATTTGGACTCCGAGCTCACATTCCTTTAGAAGAATCACGCTCCAGGAAGGGACTGCTGCTTCGAGAGGACCCCAAGTCCTCTCACCCGCTGGGCACTCTTGGTATTGCATGTCCACGAGGGGAGAGGGATCTAGGAAGTCATTAAATGAAACGTAGTCATTTGCTGGCAGGGTGAACGTATAATTAACCACCCAAACTCAAACACTCCTGAGTGACAAGAGCACCATTAATAATTATGCTGGACACAATTTGCCCAAACCTGTCTTGGGCAAACCAGAATGTTCGGTCACCCCTGTTTTTGGAGCCCTTTCTGTGCGCTCAGCGCTGAGCCAGGGTCTTAATGCAGCTCATTAGTTCCCCCAGTAACTCCAGTAATTAAGTGAAACGATTTCCCTCTGACACACCATGGCGAGCCCTGAAAGTAGAACTAGCATCCTTTTGCATTCCTTTTGCAACTCCAGGATCTTCCCCTCCCACCCTCATGGGAAAAAAATAAAAAAGAACCCCAAGCCCTCGCTCTTGCTTAGCGCCTCCAGCTGCTGCGCTGCGCACCCTTCCCCGTCCTGGGGGTCACCGGCGTCCCCCTGAAACCTGCCTCCTGGCCGCTCCCCAGGTTAAGGCTTTGGCCCTTGAAGGTGAGGCTTCCTCTCTGCCCCAGGGCCTGCTGCCCCTTTGCTTTGTTGTGAAATCTAATTTGCATGCCCCCTGCAACCTCCAGTCGCATCTGCTCCTGACCTCGTCAAACCTCACCGCCTCCCAGACACCCTGGGCTGCGCTGCTTCCCGTTCTCCCGTCACCTTCTTCCCGTGAGACCTGCCCCGTCCATCGCCCGCACCACCGGTCCTTTAATGCCTCCACTGTACCCAGGCACCGCTGTGCCGGTGAGCACCTGCCTGCTCTGTGGGGAGGTGCGCCTGCGCAGACACACAGACGTTTACTACAAAGGGACGGATAGAAAGCGTGTGTACACGCAGCTTCCAAATAATAAAATACACGAATACTCTGTGAATTCTGTCAGGCGGCTTGACTCTCACAGAAGGCTGTCACTGACTTTTGCCAAGCTCTGTCACCTGCGGCCAGCACACAGGGTGGTGGCCGTTCAGCCCGGGTTTAACAAACGGACTTACATCCCAACTCACTTGTTTCTCGATATCCTTTGTTTGTCCATACACTGCTGTAACTTACCGTTAAACTATTTCTCATCCTTGTACAAAGTGTTTATTAAACGGGAACTGTCCAGCTTCGGCATGGAAAACCGCACCCCCTCAGACAACAGGTCCTCGAATGACATTACTTCACCGTCCCCTTGAGGAGATGCCGTGGGAACCTAACTCAGTCACATCAGTTTGCCTGTGGACAAAGCAGTTTTGCTGGGTGCCGTTTGGCTTCAAGTCGCAGAACCTATTGACGATGTCAAGCGAGGACTCATTGTGTGGCTTGTCCCAACACAGAGATACATCCAATGTAAAAACCTCAAGAGCAGAGTAAAACACAGTACAATAGGTTGCAGTCGGTTTTGCATACTTATTACCTTTGTGGGCTTTTAAAAATATAACTCATTTAATAGTAAGTGTATCTAGTTTAATTGTAAACAACGCTTGCATTTAAAATTGGCTCACGGAATGGCTTCACATTTCACAATCGGTGCCTGTGGACCAGCCAGCGGGGTTCCACCACGCTGCTGCTCCCCCCTCAACGCTAGCCCCCCCCGCCCAAATCTTACAGGTCAGCCTGAAAGGGCACTCGGTGTTGGCGTTCTCCACCGTCTCCTGGGTAAACGTGACAAGGGCGGGGTCAAGGTCGAGTTGTCTAAAATGTCTCTAAATTTTCTTAGCATGAGTGCACAAAGAAACAAACGTCACAGCTCGTTGGTACTGGGCAGACAGGGGTGGGCTAAAGTAGGTTCACAGTTGAGCATATGGTTTATTCTTGTGTTACTATTGTATTTTTGCATTACAACTGTAAACCTACTTTTGCCCACCCCAGGTAATAGGTTTACAACATACTAGATACCTGCAAGAGCACCAGGGAAAGAGAGGCCTGATGACTGCCTGGGAGTGCGGGTCTGGTCAACTGTTCACATGCCCCGAGGCTTGAGAGACTGCGGGCTGCGCATGAGAACACAGGAGAACGGCACACGTGAGCCAAGCGGCTCTCGTGCGTTCCCTGCGGGGACAGGCTGGCTGTCCAGGAACCCCCCGCGAAGGAAACAAATCCCCAAGGGCTACTATTACCTGCGCTGACACTAACTCATCTGTACCCAGGAAGCCATGTGCAGACATTACCTCACCCTCTAATCTCGTATCTAACCAGGTGACAGAAGTGTCCCTTGGCTTCCCTTGTCTGGGAGGAAACTGTGGCCCAAGAAACCAGAACGACTTGCCGCTTTGCTAACACCTCAAGCGCCCCTGCTCCTGGTGTGGGCTGAACAGTGAGCAGGCACCTTGGGCTCGTTCTGGAACCATGAGCCCTGATCGAGGCAGCTGTCTCCGCTGAGATCACCTTGCTGGGGCCGTTCCAGTACCGTAACGAGCCCCAGCGTTAACACACGCCGGGACTCAAGCAAGGATAGGAATCCCACGGGGCTCCTATGCTACTACCCTGGGTAACTTTTAAGCTACAGGAATTCTGCGAGTTGCCCGTCTGGGATTGGAACTCCTGGGAAGAATGAGCTGTAAATGATGAATAACAAGCCCGCCTGAAAGTGCCCTTTCTCCCTGGAGGAGGTAAACCTCCACTTCCCACCCGTGGCTTCCAGTACAAACAAGCCTTTCACTATTGAAAGACATAAACTTAATACATGTACTAATGCCAAAATGTTTCATTTAGCCTTTGAGTTTGGGGCCAGGGGTTGGGGGGCAATAGTTGGGTGGGGGAAGACAGTGTCCTGTCACCAGTCAAGCTAAGAAAAGTGGACCCCAATCTCCTTGTTTCCTCTTCCTGTGACAAGTGAGCCTCTTCTCAGTATGGAGTCTCTCCTCCCTGCCGCGCTGCTGAAGCTGGGGGACCACCCAGAGGGCCGCCCCTGCCAGCAACCTGCAAAGTAGGGGCCCCCTACATGCCCACGCCACTCTGTAGCTTCCACCAAAGGGCTGGGGACCCCTTGGCTGTCTCATTGCACATCTGGTCCCCCGCTTCCTTCAGGCCAACACACCCCCCTTTGCGTTCCACAGACACTTGACTTGTTTGCTAGTTCCTTACACTGAGTCCATGTATGTATGATGTGTTTCAGTTATCACCAGTATAAGTTTCTGCACTAAAATAATTCCATGAAGTAGAATAAGGAAATGTGCCGGGAACACGCCCTCCTTTTAGAAGCCCGGCCCAGCTGCAGGCCCACGGCCCCCTCTCCACGAACAGATGACACAAGGTCGGATGTGAACGTGACACTACCTTAACCGCCACTTAGTGCGCTCTCTTGAACAGCCTCCCACGGGCCTAACCACACCACCCAGTCCAAGTGTAACTAGCACCGTGCTTGTCAGGTCAGCTGAAACATGGAGTAACGATAGCCAAGGCAGGGTCCTGCAGTGCGGTGATGTAAAACTTGGAAACTGGTTTCCACAAATGGCATTAGATGCACGAGGTTAGGCAACGAGGGCTGTAACAGGAGCCTGCTAGTCTGAGCTCTGGCAGTGCAATCCAGGAGTTTTTCTGCATTTGGACTAAATCAGCACTTATCCAAGTGATCTGTGTATGGGCCCCAGGTGCTGGAAGTAGATGGTTTTATCAGTGCTACACTCTGGGCTTCTGACTATCACGTCTTTTAAAGATAGGGTCCCCTTGCGGGAAACAGGAGTTAAAACCGGAAAGCTGAACTGACCTTCTGGAGTCTAAACAGAGAAACATGAGAATAACCTATTTCCTCATGGCTACTCCAGCTCGTTCGGACACTGACTCGCAGGTAAAAGGGTCGGAAGCAAGGAGAGATGGGCCTTCGTCCTGGTTTAAACGTGCATTTTAATCTGTCAATGTATCCTACTCCTTTCTCGGGCCTTCTGTGAAAACAGCAAACGTGTAAATTCTCCAACCTGCAGCCACTGAAAGGGAGGACGTGACGTTCTGTCCTCCGCCTCCAGGAGGGCGTGTGAAGTGCCCACAGGCCCCAGGGACCTTGCAGACCTGCTCTGTCGGCACCACCCAGGGCCTGCTCGGTGACCTCCCAGCCAGAACCTCCTGACGCAGCCGGCCGGCGCCGTGACCTTCGCCCGGTCTGCTCTGAGCCGAGACCGAATGGCCCAGCAATGACTGTGCCAGAGGGCGGCGTCAGGCATTCCACAGGTGAAGTGCCTCCGCTCCTGGGTTGCCCATTGTCGGGGATCTGACCTGTCCTTAACTCTAGGGGACCGTGGGCTGGTCGGAGAGGGACAGTCCCTCCAAGGGAACCACCAGATTTGAACAGACCACAGCCCCGAGGCCGACGAGGCTGAACCCCAATGACAGCAAACTGTTTTCTTTTAAATCCTAATGAAGAACTTATTCTGTACAATGAGGAAAAAAAGACACCAAACCATTTAAACATAATTTATGTACATTTATGGCTTTTATACAATAATAGCAAAGATTGTTCTTGGGTCTGTAAGTACATCCGCATCATCAGGCACTTCTCAGAGTATGGGGGCAGGGACAGGGGACCTGCACTGTTACTGAACCCACGCAGCAAGAGGCAGGGACGCATGCCTGGGTCCGGACCGGGCTGGCACGGCCACCCCCGGCCACACGCCAGGCTGCACGCCGCCCTCCGGGAGGCGGCCCAGGGCCACGCCCCGCAGCTTTGAATCAGGCTGCGTTTTTTATTGAATGATTACTTCCAAACTCAAATCGCGAGAGAAACGTCTCCTTTAAGAGTCAGTGATAAATTAAGAACTCTGAAGAGCTGACTGTAAAAACGTGGGGGGCCGGGTCACCCAGAACCAGCAGTGGGGCAATCTGCGTGGTCCACCTTCGGAGAACCAGCCCCACGCCGAGTGCCCTCCTCTGCTCGCGAGGCCCCCCTGCTTGACTGCTCCCTGAACAGAACACCTGCTCATTGACTTACTGTGTCAGTTTGTCAAAGCAAAACTTCCCATGTCATGTGTCTATTACCTAAATATAGTCCGTACGTGTCTATATTACAGAAACAATACTTTATATTTAAAATATCTGAAGAGCTCTATAATACAATATGCTTTTAATAACAGTACAAACCAGGGGAAATGAATCAGACAAGGCTGCATAGGTGATATCATCTGCACATTTCACAAAGCAATCATGTACAATAACTGGTACGCTAATTACTCCAGAAAGTCAGTCTTCGTACAGAAAAAGAAATCAGAGGTCACATAATGTTTTCAAAATAGACAAGGTGCCTTCCACTGGAGCTCACTGTGCCCGTGAGCTCGCCACCTGGGATTCGTGTCAGGATTTCAACACAGAAGGGAAACTTGAAGGAAAAAAAAAAAAAAAAAAGGTATTTACACAGACGTAGGGGGAAGAAGGATCTTTAAAAGTCGCACTCTGAAGCAGTGAGAGTTTAACGGTGATGTGGCTGTAGTTGTCTCTGAGGCTCCTGTGTGACGGCGGGGGGGGGGGGGGGGCGGGGTGTCCGACGGGGCGGGGGCGGGGCTGTGGTAACACAAGCACAGGTAACCTGCACCGGCAAGGCCTGCTCCCTACGCAGGGGACAGTGCTGGGAGGAACCAGGATTTCGGAAGCCAGGCGTGTTTTGGCCCGGCCAGCAAGGAAGAGGGCTGTTGAATAAACCTCCGACACAGCAGGAGTCACAGAGGGACGCGCATCCTGCCGCTGGCCCCGGGGGCAACCTATCAAGGACACTTATGTTCTTGTTAAACACGTAGAAAAAAATCAAGCCAACAGAGATGCAATCCACAGACGAGACAAAGCAAGTGTGGTTTGGGCTAAGCACACAGAAATCAGAGCCTTCTCAGGCTGGCAGGGGGGAACACTTCTGTTCAGCTGCCGCTCCTGCCGCGCCGCCTCCGGGCCTCCCCGGGACCTGAAAACGCTGATGCCGTGAGTGGGACACAGAGCCAGCGAGCTTGGTCTGTCGGTTACAGGGAACTGGAAAACACTGAAACGCTATGGCCAGGATCACAGTTCCGGGCCGCTACAGGCTGAAGAAATTCGTAACTTCCACAAAGGCTTTTAAAATTCAAATATACAACTCACAGCTGGTTTGTTGATTTTCAAATTAACTGCCCTGGTTTTCAAGGAGTCCTTTTCCATTTGGTAGCTTCTATGCTCAAGAACACAAAGCCTCCCACAAACCACTGAGGTCCCATTTCTAAAGCCCCCCCACCCCCGCGACTCCCCGTGCACAGTGCGCTACGGAACCTGCAGGACAGCAGGACGAAGGACGTGGGTGGAGCGTGGGCACGGACGTGCGCTGTCAAGGCAAGGCTATCGAACCCACCACCACCCAGGCCAGAACAGAGCGCAGAACTGGGAAGGGAGCCTTCTGGTGAAGCTCAGCTTAAAATGGTTGTTGACCGAAACCCCCAGCCTGAGAAAGGCGCACTGTTTGGGGCGGGGGTCTCCCTTCCTGGCCCACAGACAGTACAAGGCTCCCAGGAGGAAAGGCAAAGACGAGAAGACTCCATGCTACGCCGTACGCTTAGCTCACGGAGGAAGAGCAGATGTAATTTCTTTAAAATACATACATAGAAACATACCAAGTTCTCCAAAACATGAAACGCAAAAATGTCCTTAACTATATACATCGCTCTCCTGCCAAAATAGGGCCAGAAACATTGACTAGGCAAGTATTAATTACAATGATTTTTTAAGGTTAGTCAGAAACATCACCAAGCAGCATCCCCAAGTGTACAAACCAGTCAAGCACGTACAAAATTAGTACTAATCCAGTTAGAATACAAAATGAAAATTACGGATGCTGTCTCAAATATCTGGGAGCCCATAAATTTACAAGCATACTGTAACAAAGTAGACTCTAGTTTTAAGAAAGCATTACATTTCAGTATCTATTCCAAAAATGATCAAGTCCCAACAGTAACATCAAAAATCATTTATCTGGAAATTAGAACCATTCGTATGTTTGTACAAATTTGCAAATAACAAAATAAACAAACAAAAAAAAATAGAAAAGACCTGTACAAGGCTGGCATTTACTCTATCCCCCCCGCCCCCCGAAGAGTTTGACAAGTCCGTGAACTCAGCAGATTGCTGACAGGTTACTGGTTCTCACGTGAGTGATGTGGCCACATGAGCAGGTCCCAGGCGGCTCCCCAAGGTGCTGGGTGGGGAGCTGGGCTCTGGGTGACGCGTCAGTTCAGCAGAACACAGGTAGGACAAACCAAAGTTTAAGTTATTAAGGACATGAGACCATCACAGTATTACAAAGAGTATAAACTTTCCTTGGACCAAACGGCTATTTAAAAAACAAAACACACACAAATACAATTCTGTAGCTACTGCTTATATACAAAACTTGAAAGCACACCAGGATCCGAAGTCTGTTCTGCAGTTACGCGGCGCAGGGAGTTTGGCACTTGATTGTAAGGAGTTCTCCAATGGTGCGGCCCTTATCTGCCGCTGCACGGAGCCTGCAAACGCTGGGCAAACATCCTGTGCGGGAAAGGTGTCTTCACTGCCAAGTCTGACGAAAGGAAAAAAAAAACCGTTCTTTCTGTTTGGTTTTTTGTTTTTTTTTAAATCAAGAAAACGAAAAAATGGGATGACAGAACATCTTTGGACTTCTTCTCTCAGTTCCTGCTGTCAGACAATCTGAAGTACTTTTAAATGTAGCCTAGGAGGGAAAAAAACACACACACACAATAAAAATATAGCCAAATTAAAATCGATTCAACCTAACATGTGAGAGCGACAGACCTACATTGGGAGTAGCTAGAGCCTCCCCACAGCTCTGAAATCACTCAGGGGGGAGGGGGCGTTCCACTTAAAAAAGCCCGGCAGCATGCGATTCACAGCAAATGTACCCATTTACTGAAGAGCTATGGAAGAGACGCAGCCATCTAACTGTCCAAGAAAATCTTTAAAGCCCTTACAGGAAGATTCCACGTTTCGCCTCAAAACGAAAATTTCTAAGCTGGAAAAAGGGTAAAGAGCAAATAATAAAAGGCGCTGCCCTGCCCGGGGTGGCCAGGTGACCGCCAGAAAGCCCTAAGCAGCCGTGGAAGACACGGGCAGGCCGCTCCGCCAAGCTCGGCGCTCTGGGCGTGGGGTTGCGGGGTGGCCTTACCTGCCGCTACCTCACTCTTAGCCCGACACCCAGCTGTGCGTCGTTGTCTTGACACTGTGCGGGAAGCTTTGGTTGGGCAGCACGTTGTCGAAGTTGAAGTCCAACGTATCTCCATCCATGAGGTCGTTGCGAATGATGGACTCCATGTCGCAGTCCAAGCGCTCGATGAACATGCCGTCCAAGTCACTGGGGAGCTTCTCCTGGTGGAGAAGGCCCATCCTGCCGTAGCCATTGCAGCTGCCCCCCGAGGAGTAGCCCCCGAGGGTGTTCATCTGCATGGCGTGGGGCAGAGGCACTTGTAAAGCTGTCTTCACGGGGGCCAAGCGGTTCATGCCCGCAGTGTGGGGCATGGCGCTTACCGCGTGGGGCAAGGCGCGCCCATTGACCACGGACGCTGGCTGGGCGTGCCCGGGGTGGGTGTGGGGGCTGGGGCTCATCATTTTGTTATGAGATGCCTGGCTGCCATAGGCGGGCAGGACCGAATTGGGGCCCATCAACACATTCTGGCCGAGGACCCGGCTGTTCGGCTGGGCCACCCCAGGATCCACCGGTGCCATGATGTCGTTGTGGGGAGGGGAGTCAGAAGTGAGCAACTCCTTCAGGAGTCCTGGTGCACAGTTGTACTGATTGATGCCTCCGTAGCCCGGTTTGCTGTCCTGAAGCGTCTGCATAGACATCTGGGGCAGGGGGCTCATGCTGGACTGGCCATAGGTGTACTTCTGGTAGTTCGGGCTTGGCGAATTCAGGCTGGTGTTGGGCGGCGCGAACGAGTAGCACGGGGCCTGCTGCATCATGCTGCCGGGGGAGGACTGGGTTGACACAGTCAGCGACGTCGGCGGCGAGAGGAGGTTGAGATTATCCAGAAGGTTCTCCATGTTCTCGGGGCTGCTTATCTCCGACAGGCTGGGCAGAGTGGAGGCCATCTTGGCAGCGGATGGCGGGTACACCATCGAATGCACGTCCCCGTCTCCGAGGTCGTCCTGTTCGGTCATAATGGGGGACAGTCTCCCACTAATAGTACTAGCATTGGAGCTGGTTCGGGGGCGAAAGGTACTCCAGTTATCAAAGTCGTCATTGCTGTGAGAGCCAGGGCTGGCAGGCCACTTGGAGAACTGAGACCCCGGGCTGTCCCCAGCCCCCTCTGGACCAGATTGGAGGGACGCTTTCTTCTTGGCGGCTCGGCCTCGGCTCTTAGAAAACTTACTGTTGTTGTCCATGGACGCGGCTCTTCTCCTGGGCGATTTTCCACTCTTGCCTCCCTCTGGGTTGAGCATCCACCAAGAACTTTTTCCAGTTCCTTCATTCTGCACACGGATGAACTTGCTGTGCAGGGACAGATTATGACGAATTGAATTCTGTAAAGCAAAACACCGTGTTAGAAATACAGCACCTCTCCAACTGCATGAAAGTACAGATTTCAACCCATACAGTTGCAGTGGTTCTGAACCCCCTCAAATAGACACAGAAAAACAGTTACCTGTATCTTAATGTGGGAACAAAATTCAATACACATCCCTAAAATCCTCTCTCCATCCTATCACCCCTAAAACCACTACGAATTCTCTTCAGATTGCACAGGCCATTTACTACAGTGAGAAGCTGTGTGCTACTACAAGATTTGAGGTAGAAAAGAAACAAACTAGCATACAGTCTCAGACGAAAATTAAAAGTCTGAAAACTGTAAGACTCAGACTCATTTATACCCTTAGAAGTTCATTAGGCAAATACGCGCAAGTGAATAAGGACAAACTGGTTCTTCTTTTTTTTAATTTTAGAAAGTTGATCTCCCTCCCAACAAAAGGAAAAAAAAAAAAATTCCGGTGTTATTTGCCACCCCGGCCTCCCAACAATCACCAGCAGCACGTGGCAGCCAACCCACGGACACAGCCTCAGAGGTCACTCCCCACCCAGCCAGGGGCGGGGGGGGGGGGCAGTACCAAGGGCTCCGGGTGTCGCCCTGCCCGGGCAGCTCCACGGCTGCACTGGGCCGCGAGGACCCCCCGCCCCGGGACATTCGCAGAGAAAGATCAAGCACTTTCTGAGCATTTCGGGGGCTCCCCCACTCACTGGCTACATGACCTCACGAAACTGCTTGGCCCCGTGTGCCTTCAGTTTCCTGTCTGTAACACAGAGAGAGAAACGTAACCTCGAGGGGCTGTTACACGGGTTAGACGAGGTATGGTGTTTAAAAGGCTTGGTGGTGTCTGGTATGTGGTAAGAGTCGGAAGAATGGATGAGATCCCAACTTTGGGGACACAAGTCTAAGCCCCAGTTCCTTCCTCCTAGTCACTGGGGTGCAGGGAGGAGCTTAGAGGTGTCACAAATGCAAACCCACAACTCCTAACACACACTGAAGGGGGCTGGAAAGAGTCCCAAGTCCCAGCAGAAGTGGCAACAGCAGCCAACAGGGCAGCCCGGTGGCCTCCCCAGGGCCTCTGGGACACGTGGGAAAGGAAGAGCGGCCCCGAGACGGAGGACCCCGCCCCGCAGCCCCCTGCCCGGCCCCAGGATGGGCACACTGCAGACGCCCCAGGCCAGCGCCTGCCGTCAGAGCTTGTCCAAGGCCAGGAGCCAGGCTCAAGGCCCTTGGGTATCCCGGACCCCGGGCACGGGGCAGGGCGCAGGCCCCAGGCCTCCCCGCTGCCTCTGCCAACCAGGCGCGCGGCTCCACTGATCGAGCCCCCCAGACCCGTCGCCCCTCTCCCCAACCACAGAAAGGCTCTGGCTGGGTTTGTGGTCACCCAGGGACGCAGCCACAACGCCCACATCCTCATGCCACCGACATGCCAATCACTGCACCAGAGCAGAGGCTGGGTGCAGCAGGACAAGGTGGGGCACGGACACAGGCCAAAAGCTCACGGCTTCCCTCCTTAAAAGGAGGTAGAAAAGGGAACGGGGAAGGGGCGGGGGGTGGGGGGGGTCTCACTTTCTAACGGAGACATAAAAGTCAGAGTGAGGCCAGACGGCCGGGGCGGAGGAATCCGCTTTTCAAAACGCCCTCTGACCCTCTGCGCTGCCTGTCACCCCAGGGTCGCAGCGCGGCAGCCACGCCAGGCTGAGGCCAGGGCTCGCGGGGAGTGGGGCCAGGCTGGCACCTGCACGGGTCCGCGGCCTGGAGGCTGGCAGCAGTGTCGCGTGAATGACAGCGTTCTGTTGTTCCCAAGACTTTCCTCTTCCTTCCCCCCCATGTTGTCCCCAAACTCCAGGCTTCCGAAAGAGGCCAAGCGCTGTGTTTCCCTCACAGCCTGCCATCGCCATGACACTCCCTTACAGGAAGGTCTCTCCCCGCCCCACACACACGCACGCACGCACGCATGCGCGCGCTCCACAGCTTCATTTACTGGGCCAACCAACCCCAGCAAAACAAGTTCCAAATTCCTCCTTAAAGAAGCGAGCCTGGCCCCGGGGTGGGGGCGGGGGCGGGGGCGGGGGCCGGGGCCGCGCACTCCGGCCTCGGTGTGTCCCGTGTGCTGGAGGCCTGAGCCCTTGCACGGCGTTCCGGCGCAGGGCCACCTTGGCCTCTGAAAGAACAGACACACAGACAAGCTACAATGAAGAAAGTTCCAGAGGAAAGGACGTTTGACTCCTGTCCCTGTCAGAGGCAGTTAGTGATCAAGGGGGAAGATCTTCCTAGATAGTGGCTTCCTGGCTGTCCTCACTGACTGGGGGAAGGGCCGTGCGGCTCCACAACATTTATAATTAGATCAGGTCGTTGGCAACTGCAATTAGGGGATGTTTTTAATAACACGGGTAAGGCACAATGATGAAGTCTTTAATAAAATTCAAGAAGCATTCGCTAACTCAGATGGGACACACATTAACTCACTAATTAGACTCACAAGAAAAAAAAGAGAAAAGGTCCCAGAGCAATCCCTTACTTATCAAAACATTATGCCACATATTTTTCTAAGAGGACATTTGAGGTCGCTCTTTGAGTAACAGAGCTGTCTCCTAACTTTGCCAACAATTAAAAAAAATTTTTTCCGAACAGGAAAAGGTTTTCTGTGCAGGGCTTGTTACATAAATTCCTGTTTTTCACACAGCCAGCAGGACATTAAAGCAGCTCTGATTTCCAGGGGGCGGGGGCAGCGGTGCTGAATAGGTGAATCTTGTAAAAACTGCGTGTTGCTCTGTAGCGATGTTATGTCTGCAGGTCCCTGGTGGCCCTGGCCCAGGCTGGGGGAAAGTGTGGTTCATCCCGGGGGCCAGGCAGCAGAGCCGGTTCTTGAACCATGACAGCTATCTTGCGAGGGAGGAGGCAAGGTGTGCGGCAGAGAACGCACGCACGGCGCGCCATGTTTCTGCGTGACGCCGTTAAAGGGAAGGGCAAGCCAGCAGCCTTCCTCTCCACCAGCCGTGCTCCCCCGCAGCCCCAGCCCCTGCCAGCGCGGAGCTGGCGTGCTCCCCTCCAAGCACACCTCCCTCTGCTACCGCATTCTCCTTGGGAAGCTCCACAGATCACGTGGGCGTGGATCACCAAGGGGACCCTGGGCGCCACGTGCACTTGCTTGCTTGTTCAGCCTGCCCCACTGGCTGTTTCTAACTCCTGGGTGTTCTGTCTTCTGTGCTGCACAGACCAGAGTCCAAGCTCCTTAAAGGGCAAGGGGCTCCGTTTTGTTTTTAACGCCTAATCCCAAATCCCCTAACATGCTCTACATGCCACATACACTCAATGATGGTTGATGGACATCCCAAAAGCATCACAGGGAAGACGTAATGTCTTACACATTTTCTATCCATCCCTCCATGTACCAACCCACACTCAGTAACATTTCCTGGGACCTATTTGTCGCTACATGCAGGAAGGACAGAAGAAGGAACGAGACACGATCTCTGCCCTCTGGATGTTCCCACCCAGGGACAGAACCAGCCGCCGAAACATGCGCAGGACACAGACTGACGCACAGAGGACTATGCAGGAGTGTCAACCCCCGCCCCCCCGCGCCCCGCGCCCCTCCCAGCAGTCACCGTTCCCCACCCCTGCCAACTTCGGTCTCAGTCCGAGTGTCCCTTCCTTCCAGAAGCCCTTCCGGACGGCCCCCCTCGTCCGGAGCTCTCTAGCACAGGACCTTTGTGGCTCTCTGTAACTATGACCCCGCTATGCCCTGTCCCTGGGGGCCGCCTGGCTGCCCCCTACACTGTCAGCCGCAGGAGCTCGGTGACCAGTCTGCCTCCTGCTCCCCGTGCACTCACAGCTCACCGCCAAGCGGCACTCAAGTCACTGCCGAACGGATTCACGGGTCCTGAGCTTCCCGGGCTGCTGGCAAGGCCAAATGAGGTAACATGTGTGAAGTGCTTGCCTCGATCAATATTAGCCAACATTGTTGTTACTATTAGCATGATGGCGTCTATAAAATGACATGTCTCTGTTTTAGAGGTTTATCTGTATAACATTCATCTCCCTTCTCTATGCTCACACCTTACACGGTCTCTGCGAGCAGGAGGCATTCACACAGGCGTTTCTAGAAAAGCAGGGCAGGCTGCGGCACGACTGAAGAGTCTTCCCTCTACACTAGACAGTGCGAGGCTGCGTGCGGACGTCAGCACAGGAAGCCCCCCACTGAAGCTGCTCTGTGACTGCACGTGCCGCCCCGAGTCGTCAGAACCCTGGAGTCTCCTTACGGTGCCGCGGCCCAGCCTTGAGTGTGGGCATCACACCCGGCGGTGGGCTCTGGCCTCAGCCGGCGCGTGACAGGAAGATGTGGCTGGAACCAGCAGGGCCACGTCAGCAGGCCCCCGCCTGGCAGCTCTGCCAGTCAGCCCCCGCCTGGCTGGAAGGAGCTGGCCCTCGGAAACCCCGAGGGACCGGGACAGGGACCGCCCCTCCCTAGGATGCTCTTGGCAGTCGCCACTGTCTACAGCGATGATCAGACAGCCATTCACGTGTGAGAAGGAATCTTTATACCTTTGTTTTACTCGTTAAAAAAAAGTTTATATTTGCAAATGTGTTATGGACTGGAATATACACAATCAAATGGTATAGTGTAAATGAATAAATGTGCTGTCAAAAGGGCATACGATTTTTCCAAACACACTTAAGACCACCAGTCTATCGCAGGCTTCCAGGAGACTAGAAGCCCCAACAAAGAAAACCGCGGGGGCACGACAGGCCCTCAAGTCCGGCCAGCAAGCTCCTTGTCCGCCCAGGCCGGGGTGTGTCCCTCTCTTCTCCTCCCCAGCCCAATGCTTCCCAGCACCCTGGACTTCCTGGGCCGCTGCCCCGCCTCCCGTGCTCCCTGCACGGCTACAGCCGCAGCAAGGCCCGCCACTGTCAGCGGATGTCACCAGCGCTGGGCCGCGGGCCTTCCCTTCGCTGCTGCACGCTGCCCGTCTCTGCTCAGCAGCTCTAAGACGCCTCTGGCCCGTGTTTGACCAAAATAAAACAAACCAACACCTTCACTGACGCACAGCGCTCACGAACCCCTGGCCTTCATGCTTCATAGCTGCAGATGACAAACTGCTCCCTCCATCCCCGCCTTGGAGGAGCAGCATTTAAGACAGATAGTACTGGCCCAGTTTCAGAAACGGAGAAACCGAGGCTCAGAAAGCCAACTGGCTGGCAGGACTCAGGCTGAGGTCTGAAGACCCCGCGTGCAACCCCTTGCCAGCAGGAAAACCGGTTCCCTGGCTCCGCCGGCAAGACTGAGGCTGCATAAGTGCATCTCCTGGGGGTGGAAGCAACACCATTTACAGATACCAGTTTACGAAACTTGAAACTCGTTTCCTGCCTCGATGGATAATAAATTTTAAAAAACAACATTGCTTTGAATTCTCACGATTATCCTTTGTGGCAGCAGCTGGAGTGTGAATTTCAGATGGGAGCATCGCCCTGGGGACCCACAGAAGACGGAGAGGTCCCCCAAGGCTGCTGCGGCCTGGAGCGGCCGCCACCGGGGGGCTGGGCGTGCGCAGCCCTCACCAAGTCAAACAAAAGGCTTTCCAAGACACGGGAACACATGACTAAACCAATTTGTTGTTCTAGAAATTCTAGAAATTCTTTCAAAATGCTAGATAAACTAGATTTTTCCAAAAGCATTTTATCTAATTTCTGTGAACTTTGTCAATGTGTGTGATTGTTTTGTGGACTCTCAGTATGAACTTTACTCCCTCCTCCTGCTTCCCCTCTTTTACACCATCTCTTCCTGCTCTTCTACAAGTGAAAACAAACTAAGAAGAAAGTAGGAATAATCTCTATTCAACAGAGTTCCCATTAGAGTTGCTAATAAAGCAAGTTGGCAAAATAGTCCATTTCGCTCACAAACAGAAAGGAAACATGGGACCTTCAGCCAATAGTTCTTTTTACAAGGGACATCACTGGACACACGTTATCAACAGACAACACAGAAAGTCAACTTCAAAAGGTGTTGTAAGACCTGCTATGAACAGCTAACCTACAGGCTCACACCTTCAGCTCTGCTTTCCTGACGTGGGCCTCATTTCCCAGAAACGTCAATGGTCCCCAAGGCCGGCCTCTGCTCCCCCCGCCCCTGGCTTGCCCCACACCGGGCTTCTCCGGCAACCCCAGGGCTGTACGCAGGCAGAGGGCGCGGCCTCCTGAACCTTTCCAGCTGGAAGACGCTGGGAGGGGGTCTGGCCTAACACCCTCGTTTTGTGTCAGGACAGAGCTCAGGAAGATGGACACACCGATGGAAAGCTGGCGCGTGCTCCTTTACGAAACAGCAGAGCCACACGGGGCTTGACTCCCAGATCGCACGCACGAGAGTCAGAACGTGAGCTGTCCCTCCCCAACTGCCGATTCTGAAGAGCAGATTCCCCGCTGAGCTTAGATGCACGTTTATCTCAAATGAGAGCTTTATCTCTGACTCAGATCATTCCAAAGAAAGGAAAATACACTACAGTAAAGCAGCTTCTACTAAAAAAGTAAACAAAAAATAAAAGGCATGTGGGAGAGTATGTGCTTATGTAAAACAGTACCAAGAAGACGAATGTAGGAAGAGCTCCTAAGTGCCATGAAAACTTTTGTGTTTGGGGGAGGCACACAGGGAGGTGGAGCCCAAGGTCAGACTGACTTTGGGGACACCGAGTGAGTCACTTGTTCTCACGCAGCCTCAGTCTTGACATCTGTGAAACAGAGCTGAGTGTTACAAAGGACAGCCAGGAGCTGACGGCCACGCAGTGCACGGTGGACGTCCGCCGCCTGGCACACAGCTGAGGAGAGAAAGGCTGGCTGTTCAGCGGCCGGAGGCGAGGGGACATGCACGCAGGAACTGCCGGGCCACCGCGGACCCCCTGCACTGCCGGCAGCTCCCGCCCCTCAGGCTCCTCTTCCTGCCCTCCCAGCGGGGCTGCAGGCCTTTTATGCAATGACCGTTTTCTCCTCTGAGGATGTTAAATTTCAAAACTGGATCGTTTCACAAATGTGTTCTGCTGTTTGGGTTACCTACGCTGAACGCAGGTGGGTCCAAACAGCTATTCAAGAGGGAGCTACGCCACACGGCTGACAACAGAGCCCAGCCAGAGCGGCCACTGCTGCGGACGACGCTCTGCCTGGTGCCTTCTCACGCACTGGCTTCCCTCCACTGCTGACGTCACAAAGAGCGATTCCCCAAAATGGGGGACAAAATGCCTGGTGAAGAGGCGAGTGACAAGTGAATGGACAATGGGTATCAGGAAATAAACACCCAGCCCAGAAAGCGGGACAGGGAGGGAACCCCACCGTGGGGTCTTTGATAAGCCCTCCTGTTGGCCCGAAGCCTCGATCCCAGTCCCCTCCAGCCAGTAACCTCTCCTAGACCAGGTTTCAGACGGATTCTTGAAGGATGGAACAGGACATTCGCTTAATGATACCAAAACTAGCTCAAGTGTTTCCTTCTCAGAAGGTCACAGGTAGAAAGAAGCACAGTGATTTCCCTCACTGTGTCCCACAGGAAAAACCCATTTCAAGGACAGCCACTGTTCTGTGAAAGGAAGTGCTAAGGCCTTCATCTTCAGAACGCGGAAGTGGAAGTCCTGCCCAAGCCATTCACTGCCACGTGCATTCTACACTCCCGGAAACTGGGAACCCTGAAAGGCAAAACCCAACCCCGCAGGAAGTCGAAGCCTTGGATACACACAAGCACCTTGCCTTCTTCCAGGCCCCGAGTCGTTCCCTGGAATCACTCGCCTTCTCGGACCTCCCGAGAAGGCGCTCCTGCCGATCCCTGTTCCAGTCTGGAGACAGAGGCCGCCTCCCGCTGCCACGCAAGCCCGCGAGGCCAACTCTCACGTACGCGCCATTGAGCCCAGCTAACAAGGCCCCAGCGGCAGGTACATGGAGACTGAACGTCATCTCGCTGAAATTCTGGTAAGCGCCTCGTGTGTGTGGCTGCTACTGTTTTAAAGGGTATGCTGCAGGCTGCTGAGGAGCTCAAAGCGGGGCTCTGTCTCCCGGGATCCGGGATCCTCGTTTCCTAGGGCTTGCAGGCATCCCTGGAGACCTCTGACCTACTTACCTCCCTCCCTCCCCTGGGGAGCGCAGGGCCCAGGCTCTGCCAAGAGCAGGGCAGAGCGCCCCAACCGCCCCTGTGGCAGCCTGACGGAGCCCAGCCTTTCTGAAATATCTATTTAATTAACTGCCCAGAATATGGTCTCGGTCTCTCTCTCTCTCTCTCTCTCTCTCTCTCTCTCTCTCTCTCTCTCAAAGCTGCTCTTGCCTCGCTGACTATGTCAGACACACAGGGCCCCACCAAAGCAAAACAGTTAAGAGGAAACCCACTTGTTGCTGAAGTGAGTCCGCGGACTCCTAATGAAAGTCTTTGTCTGTTTTACAGGTCACACCGTTTCTCCGCGCTTCAGTGGCCCTATAAACGCACTTCTTTACAGCGCACTACCTTATGTATTCGGCTATCAGCAGAACAAGTGCAAACAAAAGAAAAAACAAGACAAACACCACATTAGGATCTACACTCTTCTGATGGAGAATTTGAATGAGGCATAAAACACAGCATATCAATAGTTTGCTCAATTTTAACATTTTCTAAAGTTACTGGAGGACTAAGGTGAAGTTTAAAGTCTTTTGTCACAGTCAGCGATGGGCCCACTAAACCTGTTCAGGTCATATAAATGTTTGCTCACGGTGTGTGTCCAAGGTGTTTACAAGAGCCAGTGAGTAGTTTTCACGAATGCAAATTCAAAGGCAAGGTCGCTGAAGCTAAGGTTAAAATCCCTAGACAGGGATTATACCCTACCTATAGGTAAATAGCATACCTATAGGATGTACTATCTAGAATTGTTTTTTATCCTAAATATGCTCACAATCTGCAAAATCTAGAGAAAATGAATCCACTGAAAGCATAATCTATTTACCAAGAACAGCTACCCTTGGGAAACAGAATTAAAAAGTACAAAGTCTAGGTTTATGTTTTTCATCCCCCTATTTTGGAACGCGAATATAATGAATCCAGGTTATAAAAAGAAGAGCAAATCGCAATAGAAATGCGACGGTGTGAATCACGCAGTACTTGCAACGGTAGCAATTCTCCCCACTGCACAGAATCTGGCAATCGGGTTCTTTGCCCGTTGTTCTGGTGCAGGAGCCAAATGAAACAATGGCTTGTGACTGCTTAGTACACAGTATTCTGGGGCTACTGCCCCAGAATTCTTAAGAGCCAGCCCCAGGCCCAACAGCGGTCAGAGCCCCCTAGCTGACCCGGACCACCACGGTAAAGCCAATGCCACAACGAAGGCAGTCACAGCTTTCTGTGTCCCCGTGCATGTGAAAATTAAAACTTACGTTTACACTACATGATTTACGTGCAAAATAGCATGATGCCTAAAAGATGTACATGCCTTGATTTAAAATACTTCATTGGTAAAACAAACAAACAAAAAAAAGGTTAGGTGAGCCTGCTGGGAAAATGGTACCAAGAGACCTCCTCAGCATGGGGCCGCCACAAACCCTCATTTTGTAAAAAATGTACCATCTGCGAATGCAATAAAGCCAAGTGCAACAGGACGGGGCACAGTAGTAACGGCTCCACCGCTCCCCGCCCCCACAGCCCCCCTCAAACAAGCAAGGCTCCTCCCGCACCACCGCCAGGAGCCCGCTGCAGGGGCTTCGGAAGAACCCAAACAAACGTTCCGGAAACGCAGCTTCATGAGGCTATCTGAAGGCCTGCAAACAGCGTGACCCTCGTGACCCTCCATCTGTGTCCACCCTAAAACCACACCTCCCTACTGGCACAGACGGCTGTGCCACAGGCCTACAAGCAACTTCACAAGCAGCAGGTGTCCACGGCACCTCACAACACGGAACTGGGCTGACCTGGACCAAGCGCCCTCTGTGATGCAGGCTCCGTCAGCAGCGTTTCCACCTGCTCGAAAACTCTCCACCCACCGAGCTGAACGGCAGCTGGAGAGGCGTGCCCCCTCCCCCATGTGCTGCGAGGGGCCCACCCCCCAAAGAAAGCACATGCACGCTGGTGTTGCCTGCCAGGGCACACAGCCCAAATCAGGCCTCCAGTCCAGGCAAAGGCCGCCCTGGGAGAATACCTCGCCCCAGGGTCACTCTTGGGCTCAGAGGGGGCTGGAGGGCTCCCCGGGGAGTTGGCCCTGGAAGCAGATGTAGGTGGCCTGGTATATCCCACTGTGGGTCCTTTGGGTTCCATTATTTCTGAGCTCAGCCCCAGGGCAAGGCTAGTCCACAGTCTAGAGGGAAGCAGCAAAGTCAGCACAAAAAGGATCCTCACTTGAGTGATTAGCAATATTCCTTGTATTAAACTCTTTAATCTGTAGCTGAAACTCATGTCTTCTTTGGAAACACCAACAATAGTTTAGCCAAGAATTAAAAGTCCAAGGCGATGTTTATAAATTTCTCAAGACAGTAACCTCATGGCTTTTGGTAGTAACTACTTTTGGTAGTTATGAATATCATTTCTAAATGTACTGGTCGCACACGATACACACGTGTTGTTTCGGGTTGAGGAAACAAAAGAGTTATTTACAGTTAGCTATAAATATTTGGAGGAAAACTAGCAAAGGAAGGGTGAATAAATGATTAAATGAACCATTTTTAAGGATCCCAACCAAGATGAAGGGGGGACGTCTCTCCCCAGGCCCTACTCAGTGCTGGCACACATTCAGCGCCTCCCGCGCTCACTGTATTTGGTGTTGTCTGCGCACGGACTTTCCTCCTGAGGGTTGCTGAGAACGGCAGCCGCTGCGGCTGGATTCCTGTGCAGGGTACAAATGCCCTGCATCTCCTCCAAGCTACTGCATGTTAGCGTTTGTGGAAAAAACATTTTAAAAGCACTAACAAGACATGTCTAAAGAAGACTGAGGTAAATGTGACTGCATTTGAGCTCAGACGTAGAAAGAGGGGTAAATAAGATGGGAGGGGACTTGAAAACACAAGATAGGAGCATGTATTTCACCCTGCATGGCACGCACAGGAGAGCTGCGGACAGATCCGGATAAAGTTACAGCCTGGAACCCAGAGGAACACGCCCACCTGTCTTCCCGCGAGACGGTGGGACGGAGAGTTTGCACTTTGCTTGGGAAGCAGGTTTTTTGGATTAGCCCGTTTAAATGCGTGGGTGTATTACTGCGCAAATAAATTTCTGGTGATGCGCACCGGCGTCAGAGAGAGGTGCCCTCTTTTGGCGTGGTTCTTATCACCCGGAGGCACGTCCCTCGTTCCGTCCCCGCACCAGGACGCTGCCGCAGCTGGTGCGGAGAGCTTGATGTGGCAAAAGGGCGGCCTCAAGAAATGTCTGCCTACCCCTAGGAACACCACAAGGCTTTCTACTAAAGCAGCTGCTTGCTTCTGTCTCATGACTTGAAGATTACTTGGTTGTTTTGCAACTCATGGCTTAATCTCTGCCTTTTTCACAGTCAGAGAAGGGCAGGATACTGAAGCAGGAACCATTTGTTTCTAAAGCAAATTTTAAAACTCTCCCTCCGTGCAGTCTCGTTGTTTTTTTTCGTACTTTATCCATCGTTTACAACATTTGGCAAACAAACTCAGTTCTTACTTTTTAAAGGTTTATTTTTGTTTCTTGAGGTTATTGTCTAGGCTCGACCATAACATCTTTCGGGTTGTTTTTTCAAAACAGCTAAAGGGAAATTAAAGGAAATAATGCCCTGCCATGCAGCCGTGCCCTGTTCAGTGTAAACATGGCCAAAGCTGCCACAAATTACTCACGGGTCCGCCGAGCAGTCAGTGCGCAGGCAGGTGTTTACGAGACCCAGAACCAAGGCTGACCCAAGGCTGGGCGGCACGGGCTGAGGGTGGCTGCAGTGACGCGTGGCTCCCCCGTGGGCTCCACACACAACACTCCCCCAACCCGATCATCGTGAAAGACACCGCACGCACGCGCGCGCACACACACAACAGGTCTAGGTCTTGGGAACCTAATTTTTAATGGCTGATTATCCCACCAGAACTGGATTATGAAAAAACCCATGATGGTGGATTTAAACCCTACCCTCACCTTCTTCCACAGCCCGAGGCCCGGGCCTCTGTCCCCCGTGTTTCCTTTCTGCCACAAAATAAGTAAGTGCATCGCAACTTTCAAGAGTGTAAAGTCACAAAGTTACTACAAATAAGGAAAGAACAGCAGGCGGCCCTGGCTCTTTGTAAAAGGTGAGTGGAAGTCTAACACTCGGCCGGGCCACCTGTCCGAGGGACGGCTGAGGGGCGCTTGCTGAGCAGTCCTTCCCAGCTTCGTTCCATGCCTGCCGCTGAGCACACTGCATTCTCCACCAAAACACACAAAGCCAAACACAGCACTCCATGAACTCAGTTTCTATCTTCTGGACTTTACAATACTGCGTGTGAACTTTTGATCTGCACTCCACTGTGGAGCAGCTTCGCTTTGGAAAGGGGGAAAGCAGGCAGGCCCTTGGGGTGGGGCGGGGGGAAGGAAAGAAAATCCATCGAGTACAACGTCCAACATCAGTTCTAAGACACTGGACTTGCTTTACTCACTTGAGATTTCAATGCAAAATATAATCTATCATTTCTGCCTGGTTGAAACAATTTACTTCAAAACAAAAGAGTTTTGTTAAGAAATTCTGCTCCTGCTAAAAGGAAGGGGAGGGACTAATGGGGTGAATTCCAAATCCTCGACTGCACTTCTGCCGCCCTCCTCCGCCCCAGCCCTCATCCTCGGCCGATCTAACGAGGGCGACAAGTGCAAGTGCAAGCGAAGCTGAACACTAAACATTAAAGAAGAGCTGGGGAGAGGGGCGCTGACGCAGGCGGCCTCCCTCAGGGAATGTGCCTCGTCAAACGCCCACAGAGATGCAGCCGCGTGCTGTTCTGGGTCCAAGTTTCTGAAGTTCATCCTTGCCCAACAGGGCGGCCGCCTCTCAAGCTGCAGCTCGCGGAGCTTGACCTACGATCACGCTGCCACGCAGTCCCGGGATGCTGACCCTACTGCTGGAGCCGGGCTGCGCTCCGTGGAAGCCTCGCCTCACGGAGCTCCGCTGGACTGTGGCCGAGGCTGGACGGCAGGTTCCCCGTGGCCAGCCCCTCGCTCCCCGCCAGGGTCAGTCTTTATTCCCCAACCATCTCCCGGGCCCTCCCTCCAGGTCCCCAGCGCACCGCTCTCCCTCTGACCACGACGGGCTCCCGGGGCACCTCCAAAGTAAACCCATGAGAAGCAGCATGTGCCTGCCTGGTGAAGCACCTGCAAACCACAGAGCAAGGGTGAGGGAGACACAACCGGGACGTGCGGGCTGCACCAACTTCAATGGGACTCCTCGCTGCAGGGTTTTAGAGCCTTAGTACAGTAACTTCATGTTAATATGCAAAGCAAAGCAAAACCCCTCCATTAACAGGCTTTTCCCTTCATTTGTGGGGTGTGGTAACTTGCGCTCTCCCCCATTTCTCTGATGCTGCTGGACAGACTACACTGTACTGCCAATGTTCAGTGGCACGTGCTCTGGAAAATGCTGGTCCACTGAGCAAAATGCTGGCCAGGAGGGAAAAGACCGAAGTGCAGCGCTGTTTTTGTGTGCGTGACTTTGGACAAATTCTGCACCGTGTCTCCGCTTCCTCATCTATGGCATGGAGAAATAACGCCTGTCTGGACCGCCTCGCAGGAGTTGGAATGGATACAACTGCTCCAAAACAGACAACGGCGAGGCGGTTACCAGAGGGATGGGGGCCGGTGCGGGGTGCAGGGGGCCTCACATACGGTGACAGAGATGGTCTGACTGTGGGTGGTGGGCACGCAGTGCTCGGTATACAGATCCTACATCCCAGAAATGCACACTTGAAACCTGTATGAGCCTATCAACCAATGTCATCCCAATAAATTTCATTAAAAATAACAAAAACATAATTCAAGTGCTATGCATTCGTGAGCTTTTATGCTATGTCCGGAGTAGAAAGGGGTGCTACCTGAAAGCCACAGAGCCCCCCGAGCTTTGTGCCGAAGGACGCACCTGTCCCCAGTGCCCTGGAGGCCCCAGCGCACTGCGAGCCGCGCCTCTTGCTCTCTGAACGATGAGGGAGAGACACACACGGTCCGAGCCGGGCCGGACCGCTCAGCACAAGCAGGCCCTACACAGGCCCCTCTCCCAAACACTGCACAGTCAAGATCGGTGTCTTCAGAACTACGCAAGGCAGAGCTGCCAGGGTGAAAGAATGGACCTGCTCGCGCTTCATCTTCGATTCCCTCCCACCTTCCTAAATGTTTTTGTGAGAGGGAGGCAGGCAAGCAAGGAAGGTACAGGAAGGTGAAGAGAAGACAGGAGAAGAGTGTTGTAGGCTGATTTGCTTAGAAGACAACAGAATGGGGGTAAATGACTGAGAACCCTGAGACTTCTCCAAGGTCAGGAAAATACTGTAGCTTTGGCTGGGACACCATGCCTCACACTGTGAGAGCCCCCATATGACCCGGGAGACGGGGTCCCGGGTCATGAGAATAGAGCCTGGGTGGGGAGCACACGGGTTCTCCCCATTAGCATAAAGGGAGCAGTACTAGTAGAGAACCGGAATGAGCAACAGCAGCATCTGGGGTTAGAAAGTTTCTACACAACATCTGACAATGAACCTCCATTATGAGGACCCTGAAACCTCTAGTGCTCACTATCAGTGGCGAGCATAAATAAACGGCGCCCTTACTGCCAGTCACGAGAGGTCTGCATGTCTTTCACAAGACAACCCTGACGGGTGCAGTGATGGAATCTCTGCGTGGCGAGGGTAATGGGGGTCTCCACTTACTGGTCACTTTGTGTGTTGTCTTCTGCTGCTGTTGAAAGAAAGACCGTGCACAACTTTTAAAATCAGAATGAGGGTACTTCCTTTGGAGGAAACAAACCAAAAAATCTCCACCTGTTCCTCTTTCACGCATCCATTAAAAATAATAGTAAGGTTTGCCCCAAGCGGTGTGTGACTCAGTTAGGTGGGCATCATCCAGCAAAGCAAAAGGTCACTGGTTTGATTCCGGGTCAGGGCACATGCCTAGGTTGCAGGTTAGGTCCCTGGTCAGGGCACATACAAGAGGCAACTGATGAATGTTTCTCTGTTGCATCGGTGTTTCTCTCCCTCCCTTCCCTCTCTCTCTAAAAAATAAATTATTTTTAAAATTAATAATAATAAAATCAATTTCCCACTGAGTGCCAGGAGCCATAGTACCGTGTGATACACATACACGCAAATAAATGTGCATAATCAAATAAGATGAAGTGCAAACTATCTAAGATTTCTGGGTTTTTTTTTAGGAAATCATAGCTCTTTCCTTATGCAGGAAGCAAAATAACAATAGTAACAGTTTCACACGAAACAGCAGAGTATACCAGCTGAGGAACACAGGCCTGTTTTCGGACAAGCCTGGATTCCAACCGGGTCCTAAGGCTGAGCAGATGTGCGACACTGGCCGCGTCGCTGAACCCCTCAGGCTTTAATTGCCTCGTCTGCAACACGGGGCAGCAGCTGCCACTTCAAAGGGCTTGCACCAGGATGGGCGAGGCAAGCGCACAGGGCCCTTACACAGACACACGTCACGCGCATGCCCGCCTCTGACTGCAGGCACGGCGAACCTCGCGTCCCCTCCCCACAGACATTCCAGGAGAGCCCAGGGCTGGTACGTTTTTCAGGCAAAACACATCCAGAGCCCTTGGTCTGAATGTTTAGCCAGCCATTATTAGCAGCAGCAACAAAAGATGCTGTCGTTTGAAGGTGAACATCACCCAGGGCACGGGGGAGCAAAAAGGTTCGGACGGCAGCTCAAACGCTTCGTCTCCGCGGCCTCCCTAGAGCCTCGCAGTGCACACCAGCACATGTGTGCGCCAAGCGCTTCAGGCAGGCACACGGGGCCTCGCGGGGTGTGGACTGGGCACCGCCATTTCAAAACCCATCTGGAGGAGGTGTTGGGGGACACAGAAGAAATACAAATGAAATCACATGTCTGGGCCCTTGCACAGAGAAAGCACAAAGAGAGTGAGTCTTCTCCAGGGCACGATCGGTGTCTCAAGTAGATGGAGCACCAATGAAAGTATTAGCTGGTTTTCTGATCCCTCCCCTTATCCCGGATGAACCTTGAAGACCCACTGCTTGAAGGCAAAAAGGTGAATAAAAATAGAGCCTTCACACTTGGCTGAAACACATTCCTTCACCTTTGAAAGAGAAGCATAAAAACTTGCAGAGAGCTGTCCTCATACATAGTACCAATTGTGTTTAAATTGGGAAACCACCTGCTCCTTGATCAGTCATCCTTTTATCATCAACAGAACTTTAATTAGCGCCCATCTGCTTCCTGTTTTATGCCACAAATCTTAACTTTCACCTGTTTGGACCAAAGTGCGAGAAACCACACCCATAGTAAATAAAAACAATGAACTTTTCCTACAACATGCAAATAATTCTCCTTAAGCTGATATTGGGCTATTTAAAAGTGTGAGATTCAAATCAGCTATTTTCCCAAAAATGACAATGTCCTATATTAAAAATTAAACAAAAACTCTCTCCCACCCACATCTCCTTGCATTTTTTTCCATTAAGAAAGTTTTCAAGCTGTCTGGCTTCAATTTCCTGATTTTACTGTTAAATACGAGGCCGCGTCAGGTCATGCAAAAAACAATGGGTAAATCTCAAACATAATGCTGACTTTAAAAAAAAAGTTGCAGAATACTACCTACATTGACAACATTTATGTAAATGTTAAAAGGGGGAGTAACTGTGTAGGGTCAATGGACCCGAATACATCGACCTAGCCACAGGGCAGACTTCTCGAAGGAGAGGAGGAGCCCATCCTGGAATTAGTAGCTACCTCTGGAATTACAGCAGGATGGGCGACATTTGTTAACATGGGGTGGTGGCTTGCGGGTACTAACTTTGTTAGTCTCGTTGCTTTTCTAGATGTTTGGAATATTTCACAAAGCCGTAAGAGAAAAACAAAAGGCAGAGAGCCAGCAGTCAACAAGGGAAGGAGAGTTGGCACCCTCTGCTTTCTGACCCCGCGATGTAGCACGTGCTCATCTGGCAGCTGGGAGGGCGCTGTATCGAGGTCATCAATGCTCCCCATGGTTCCCACACCCCCCGCCCCAAAATCCATCCGCTGAGAAAGGCCGAGTAATGATTCATCTCCTCAAGGGCAGGGGCCCTGCTCACTCATCTCAGACCTGCCCATCCTCGCCTGCCTCGTCAGTGCCTGAGACACAAATACCGTTTGAATGAATCTACAGGTATCAGAAGGAGACTTCTTGATCTGCTCTGACCTAGCCCAGAAACCATGCACATCCAATCAATTTCCCTTTCCTAAAGGAGTCTGACTAAATGAGTTGTTACCACTCCAGACTAACGATGAGCTTGTTGAAAACAGAAGCTCGAAAGTCCTCAGCTCAGAGGCTCAGACGCCGCAGGTCTGGAGCGAGCGGCGGGCCCATGGCGCTGGGTGGACAGCCATGGTACAGAGGTCAGTGGGTTTGAGAACACCTGGCTGAGCTTCGTGTCCAAGGTCCCTTTTCGTTCTAATAGTCTAAGACTGTAATATATCATAGTTCAACTGGGTCATTCCCTATACATTCTGAGTCAACAGGAAGAGGGTGAATATTCTAACAAGTATCTCATGTGACAGACAAGTTTGAGAAATGCTGTGTTAGTGGTATTTTGGGTCATTGACACCGTATAACAAAAGTCAACATTTAGTAAATGGTTAAGAGAGGATGTTTAAAATAATTAGCAAGTTATGGATAAAACGCAGTTTGTTCTGAGATAAATTCTTAAATCATTGTTTTTCAAAAAGAAAAACAAAAGCATCATTAGTGAATGAGGACGTGTCAACCTCACCTTTCAATTTCCTGGAATTTTCCTCCCCCGCTTTCCCCTTTACTATACAGTATTTCCTTTGGACACACACATTGCCAGCCTCACAATAGAGTCTTTACAAGATCATTGCTCCAGATACCAGCAGGCCAGCCAGGGACGCAGGGCAAAGAACACTACCGCGGCCTGACCCCGAATGCTTCGGCTGCTCCAGTTTGGTAGTGAAATGACAATAATTTCTAAGGAAGCTCCTTGGTACCACCTAGAACTTCTTGACATTCCTGATGGCCCATCTGGGCCCGGTATGGTGGGGCCCCCTCTCCTGCTCTGAGAGAAGGAACAGTGGCCTGCACGCTGTCATGGGATTGGAGGCTCTGCAGACACTGGATGGGAGGTCGGGGAGCCCACTCAGGGTGACGCAGGGGGCGCACGAAACGTCCTCCAGCAAAGTGCATCCCGGCAGCTGCCGAGTTCCCCGACAAAGATGTCCAGATAAGCGCAGAACTATCCTGGCTGGCCTGTCGCATCAGGGCTCACATCACAGGAGCTTTTAACTAGCTCCATGGCGGGGACCAACCCAAAGAGGGGCTGCTTCTTACTCTCAGCTCCGCCCACCTGGGAATGGCCTCCTGTCTATTTCATGCCTGCAGCCCATCTTTTGCACCCTGATGCTTCGCCTCATCTCGCCTTTAACTCTAATGCCGTGGCCTCGACAGGCGGGTCTACGGAGCATAAACTCAGGAGAGCCCTCAGGCTAAAATCTGTGGACCACAATCCATAAAATAACGAGTCAATCTAGAGAGCCTGTGACCAATATTTTTTAAAAATCAAAGAGAACGTATCTCACACAAAAGCACAGTACCATTCAGGAAAACTCTTGCATCGTGTTCACAAACACAGTGAGCCACGCTGCAGGACGGATTCCCTCCTAGACCTGAGGCTGGGGGAAATGAGAAAGCCACAGAGACAGGAAGAAACGGACAGCTTCCTGAAGGGCAGGACGCGCTTCCCCGCTCCGGAACAACAGAGCCCAGTAAGAGGGTGGCACGGCTTGGTCCCCAGGGTCTCTGGAGAGTCCCTCCACAACCATCAGGGAGCTCCTGCTCTGCAGACTCCTGCCACCTGAACAGGGAAAGGTGCAGATGAGAAAGTCTGCGTGGCACCGCGTCTGACAAATTTTTCTTTGACCAAGGAAACTTCTGAGCAAGTTACTTTCTTATCCACAAATGGAACGCAGTATACGAGACCTTCACAGGGTGTGGTTTTAAGAAATTATTACTACTGTGGCCTTCTAGCTGTCCCTCCTTTTTTCCCTTGGGTGGGTGCAGAGTCCGCACAAGGAAACCAACCATGGCTCAGGCGGGTGAGGGAAACTGAATTTAGATCCTGTTTACAGCCAAGGAGAGGAGGAGAGGAGGCACGCTGAACAATCCTTGACTAGAAACATTGCTAACGTGTTTTGAAACTGAAGATGATACCACCACTTAAGATATTTTTTCTCTACTATGTCGCCCAGCATATTACAGAGCTGCATCTAGGACAGAAATAGCAGATTGCCTCCAGAGCAAATGACAATATTTGTACCAGAAATGTTGGCAACCAGCAGCACAGATGGGTTTCTGCACAGCCGTCTTCAAGCAGGGCCTCCAGGAATAGCTCCGCCCACTGCAGCGACGCTCCCCCGCCGAGGCCAAGGTCGGAGGGCCATTATGGCGTGTTTTTTCCACCCCCTCCTTGCCAAAAGCACATGTACCTGCCTGACCTCCTTTGCCTGAGAAGGGCCCAAAACAATGGAGAAAAAGAGGCAGAGCAGACCAGCGTGTGAAGTGCCCCCGCCATCAGCAGGGGCCCACGGTCAACCACCCGCAAGAGCAGGAACAGACCAACGGTGGAAACGTCCGGAGAAGCCACACCGCTATTTACGTGAACCTTTTTCATCTTCCCCTTCAGGTTAAAAAACATAAAGATTTCTCCAAGGCACTGCAAGGCTGGGTCCCTGGGCCAAATAAAAGGCCACCTCTGTCAGAAGACTCAAGCCCGGAGGGAGACGACGGACCGACTGTAACAATCACTACGGCAGCTCCACAGGCAGCCCCGCACCGACCGCACAGCCCACCCGACAAAAACCACGTCTCCCCGAAGTGCGTGAAGAGAAACAGCCACCCTCAAACACAGGACTTGGCACTTGCCGCCTGCTCTACTGCCTGCCAGCTGAGATGCTCTTCCTCTGTTCCTCTGCAATTCCACCCAACGGTCTGGAAAGGCAAATTAAACAGAAGTCTTCACTTAAGGAGACAGTAATTACGAAACCCATCCAATCAAAGCGCTGTCTTTGGCATTCACAGCGTCCTGTCCCTGTCTTTGAAAATGGCCAGGATCTGGCTGTGGAAATGGGTCTCTCTCGGCGCTGCTGCCTGGGCCCACCTCCTCGTACACCACGGGGCCTTCCGCATGGAAGGGAACCAACACACGAGCTTATCCAGGGTGCAACAGGCGTCTCCAATGGCCTTCCCCTTCCGCACGCAGAGTCCGCAAGACCGCGCGATGCTCCGTGCCCCCATCTCCTAAGGTGCGGGGACCACCGACCAAAGGCCAGGGGTTCAGGCAAACAGAGCCCTACATCTACACCACTGTTAATTCTACCCTCAGGAGCCTGACGGGGGTGCGTTAAGGCAGGGCTCACACCTCCCTCCCATCTCCGCAGGACTGGTGTGGGCCCAGGACAGGCGCTGGGGGCAGCTCCCCCCGCAGGGGGGGCCGGGCCGCCGCTGCCCTGCCTCGGTTCACTGCGCCTGAGTGAGCCGGCGAGGTCACAAGGGAATACCATTCCCTGCCTACTGCTTCATTTTCCACTGAGTTAACAAAAAAAAAAATTAGTGAAAACGGGGTCTTCCATGAAGCTCCCATGAACAGAAGCAATCCCAAAGCCTAGGGAAAAAAAATATTTTTAAGGTCTGAAATACATCTTCATTTTTACATTTGTAGAGTGTGTAAGATTTTGGGAGGAATTTATCGCAAGCCAAAAAGTCATCCTAAGAAGATCCGCTTAAGAGGGACCTGGGAAGCACAAGGTTTATTTCTGCGTGACCAACCCGCCCAATCCCGACCCGCACTGGCCTCAGGCCCCAGCCTCGTCAGAGCGGTCCTCACCAAACCTGCCCTCAGGGACTCAGAAGGGCGCCTCCCTCGGTAGGAGGAAGGCAGGTCCCTCACAAAGGCAGCAAAAACTGAGTCCACAAGGCGGTGCCTGCGACCAGCCCGTAGGACCAACAGGACAGCATCGAGAAATGACTACGAGAGTGTTCAGCACAAAAAGAAACCTCAAACATGCCCACCTGCCCTCGTAGCCAGTTCAGCCCACTTCTCATCGATTCCAAACAGAGAGAGACTGACTGGCATGAAATTTGTATTTTTCTCATCAACCAAGGCCTTTCCTCACCAACAATGATGTGGAATTTTTTTTTTTTAAATCTCACACAAGCACAATCAGTGTTATTTTTAGAAACAACTTTCATTTCCATTAAATTTACTTAAAATTGAAAACTTGCTAATAATAGAAACAGTATTTAAGTGTCACTAAAACCGGAAGTTGAAGCAAAATAAAATATAGTGTTTCCAAGTCAAACTCAAGGATCTGTGTTGTAAAATACTTGTTCTTTGTAACTCTCTCACAGCATGCAATTTGTGTGGGGGGGAAAAAAGGAAACACGTTCTAGTTTGGTTAATTAACCACTAACACAAGTCAGATAATGAATGCTGCTGCCTCCTAAATAAATAAGAACAGATTATCAGAATCTTCTCAGTTTATTCCATCTCAAAACAACTTTCAAAGCCACCACGGTAACTCTCTGGAAGCTGAGAACGAGGAAACGCACTCCTGTACGTTAAAACTGCAATGGCGTTCAGGAGTCCCATTGTCCCTACGTCAAAACAGCCATGGCGTTCAGGAGTCCCATTGTCCCCACGTGCAGGGTGCTCAGCTGTTCTGACCTGGTGGGCGCCAAGACAGGAAGAGCTGCCCCACTTCGCAGACGGGTCCCTCGCAGACAGAACGAGGCCTGAAACCGATGTTGCAGGGGTGGCTGGAAACAGCAACGTGGAGACACAGATACTAGCGACTGGAGGCACTGCAGAGATTCCGCGTAGCTGGCAGAGCAGGCGTGCGCGTGAGTCAAGGTCTGCCACTTTCGTCTGCGGCAGCCTCTCTTGCCTCTCCCTGCTGCTCGCGGTCCCTGCCCAACTCCTCCCGGGGGCAGCACCGTGATTTTATAACCTCTACGGCATGTATGCAATGTGACACATTCAAAAGCCATCGCTTCTCTCTAAGAACGAGTATTTCAACACAGTGACAAAAAGAAGCCCACTTGGAGAAACAAAAAAAAAAAAAAATCCATTTTCACAAAAGCAGGCGTTGGATTAGACTACGAACACTGAATGACACCCAAGGCATATGATGCACTACGAAACACCATGGAGAAATTCACACCATGGCCTAACTGCCACAAAAATGGGGAAATCGTCTCCTTGCTGAGACGCTTGGATTCCTTCTTACGCAACAACTCTGGGCAGTCACCGCTCTTGAAGGGGTTTTTTCCCCAAAATAACCATTAGGCAAACGCTCCCCCCCACCAGGGCTAAAGTGAGTCAGCCCTGAGAGAAATGCCCACCCGTGAGGGTGCAGGATGGGGACAGCGGCTGCCTGCGGTCCACTGTGAGGGAGGCGCGGGCGCTGAGCGGGCGGCCGAGGAGCCCTGCCCTACCGGGCGTCAGGAGTCGGCCTGGTGACCTCGGGCGCAGCCTTCGTCTCCCGCCCTCAGGCTCCCCCAGCAAACTGAGGGTCTTCAAAGGCCGGTCGACGCCTGTGCTAGGCCGCGAATCCAGGAGGGCAGAACCCGCCTCAGTGAACCGAGCAAGCCTGAGGAAACGCAGGGCCCAGAGCCTGCGCTGCGGCGCAGACGCCAGCTGTGCTCCAGGCGGCAGCCCGGCACGACTGAAACATGGGGGTGCAAAACCAGAACCAGGGAAACTAAAGATGAACCAAAACCAGCACAACTCCAGGCAACGCAGCAGTCCCGGCCCCCGGGCCTCGTCACGCTGGCTCGGCTCTGCCCGGAGTGGAGGCACAGCAGGGACGGGGAGAGACGCTGGCGTGACATCGCAGTTCGAACAACGTACCAGGCGCTGGACTCCTGCCTTCTGCGCAGCTCTTCTCTTTTTAAAGAGAATCCAATTGTTTGGTGGGGAGGGTGGACTTAATTTAACTCAACATTTCACCTGGCACATGACAATGTTTTAGTTAACATTCCACTTCCTAAGTTGGCCAGCAAAATTCTCTTTTACTTAACAACTACTCTCCTCTTCCTTTCATTCCCTTCTGGTTTTTATGCAAGGTATTTAAAACAAACAAACAAACAAAACCCCACGAGGAGCAGATCCTGGAGGACCTCTGGAAGGACAGGCACGACTGGAGGCGTAGGGGTGTGAGGCCAAGAGGGCTGCAGCCTCAAGCAGCGGGACAGCCGCTCGAGGATTCCATCAATCTCATCCTGTCTGCTCTGTTATCGGCCAAGAAACAAAGGGGCCTTTGCCCACAAGTCCGAGGAGGAAGGAGGGGCACTGAGAAATGCAGGGAGGGGACACACTAGGGAAGAGGGCACGTTAACCGCCCTCTGTGGCTGAAGGACGGCAGTGATATGTAGACAGTTGCCTGGTGGCTCCCACCTTGCGGACTACAGCACCACGACTAAGACGGCCCAGACAGCAGTTCACAAGGAGAAGGCCAGCCCCGCAAACTATCGGTAGAAGAAACTACCGCAGGCGATGCTCTCTCGCAGGACTCGGCAGAACTGCAAACTAGACTGGGGGGTGGGGGTAGGGGGGATGCGCAGACAAGAAGCGACCTCCAGGACTACAGGGGGACTACGAGGTTAGTTCAGGGCAGCGGAGGCCCAGGATAGGAATCCTGGTGCTACCCTTAACCAGCAGGCCAACCAGGGCGAGCACCCAAGACCACCGGGACGGGCAGCGCACAGAGTGGAGGCCGGCAGGCAACGCCCGATGGGGCCTGTAACCTGAGAAAGCGCAAACCCACTGGGGCTTGGTCATGGTGTAGTCTTACTACTGTTGTTATTTTTGTCAATCCTTTGTTTTCCTGGGATGAGTGTTAAATGTCTAATTGAAAAACTGGATAAGAAGTCAGGAAGTGCTCTCCTCTCCTTCCGTAGAAGGCAGGAAGAAGTGTAGTTCTCTCTGTTTCCCAGATCTGGGGGCCAGTGCGAAGGGAAGTGGAGTCAGTGAAGACCCCGCACAGAGCGAGCCCCTTGATGCCCCAAAGGCTGCCTCCTGGGAGGCCAGCCCCGTGTCGCCGCCTCCCCTCCAGCCACCTAGCCACGCTGGGCCCGGATTCCCAACTCAGAATAACTATGAACGAGCACGGTGTGTTACTTTAAACCATTAAGTTTTGCAAGACTTTGTCATTCAGCAGTTGACAACAAAAATATACCATTTCATTAAAGTTTTCAATATAAAAATTTAAGCAACTGAAACCAGTATTTGCTTAAGTACGAAGCCACCCAACTCAATACTCAGCTCCTTCTCCCACCCTTGGGCTCCAAGCTCTCATTAGGGCCCCAGATGATGAGAGTGGCATGGGGCAGTCAGGAGCTGGTGCCATATGTTCTTTCCTGACAAGGAAATACATGCATGTGGTTCAAAAGAAGAGTCACCATTTCAGTTGTTCACATAAGTGTTACCCCAATAAGGACACTCTGGAGCCCAGGACTCCCCTTTCCTTGCTAAACTTTTTCCAGAGTGCTTGTCCACAAGACATACTTCGCACCACACAGGTCTCATTACTGTCTCTCCCTGCGGCCGAGACCGCAGGCCTCCAAGGGGTGGCTGTCCTCGGTGCTGCTTTCCTCCAGGCCTCGTGCCCAGGATGGTGCCCGACGCGCGCGTACTGACTGCGTGAACAGAAGGGAGATGCAATATGACAAAAGTCTATGTGTTTCTGACGCGGCTACTGTTGTGGAGATCCACATACACTTTTTTAAATTTAAATTGCTTCTCCTCCTGGGTTTGACGTCTTCAAGGGTTCCAGAAGGAAGGTGACTTTTCCACAGAAACACTGAACCTTGCCCTGGTGCACATCAGGCGAAAACAGTTCAAAACGGAGGCCTTTCCTTCATCAGTGGCAGCTGTGAAATTCTACTGTTGATAAGAGGTTCCTATACCTATTTTACTTTAAGTCAAAATCATTACAGGTATCTCAAAGTGTGACTGCATCATCTTCCCAATCACTTTGTTGTTGAACGGTGTCTCTTACGGAAAAAACTTCATAAACTTCAATCAACAGGAGGCTGTGTGCACAGAAGTGGCGGCCGCCGGCACTGCTCAGCTGCTCCACACCCGACACCACCCCCCGCAGCCGCTTGCTGGCTCGACGCTGTCTCCCAGGCACAGCACAGAACGAGAGCCATGCGAGGACTATTGGAAATTTCGGTTGCTGGAGCTAAGTGAGTGCGAACTCCGAAAGCTGAGTGCACGTGCCTGAGTTCTCCAAGTGACACCCTCGTCCCCCCTAAAACTGCGTGTATTTCACGCTCCCCGGCTGGGGCTGGCATGGTGTGCAACCCCCACCTCACCTCATCCTCAAGCTCTCAGATGACTCAACGCCAGACGAACGAATCTACGGACTTGGGAAACTGCCCTCCATTTAAAAAAGAAAAACTTGCCAAGACTCAGGACTCAGAGAGAGCTGGTTCCGCACACTGTGCGATTTCATTTGTGAACGGGCAACTAGCAACAGATCAACTTCAAAGGTCCAGAACAAAGGACACAGGCTTTCTGAGTAGCAGTGCGAGGGGAAGAAGGAAGACGAACTGGGGGCGCCCTGAGGGCTGCACTCCTCAGAGCTCTCTGAAGAGCCCAGCTCCACAGCCACGTGGCTGCAGGTGACACCGGCCTTGGCGGCATGCTCCTTGGGGACCAACACTATGCCTCACCCTCGCATTCTTTCTCTAATTCTTAGCGCAGGCAGGAAATCGGGCTTTTGACGAATCCCAGTTACTCCCCCTTTTTCCCCTTCCATAATCTCAGCTCCCATTTTCCAGTCCCTTGTATTACCACGCCGCACAACAGTGACGGTCCCTACTGCCGTGCAAGAAACATTCAAGTGCGTAGGGAGCATTTCTAGGTCTCCCGTTATTAACCATAGTAAAAAAAGGCACATGGCTTGTGACATCGCCACTCTCATAATCCGTCACGTAACAGCTGACATAAAATAGCAGTTACATAAATAAAACTTAACACTGCGAACATCAACTATATCTCAAGAACAGAAAGAAACATTTTGAATGAGATCATTTAAAATCTTAGGCTCAAACAGGAGGGGTATGGAACCTCGGTCACCCATATAACAGAGTAATTAGAAAACAAGGAACTCCCAGCCTGCCAGGCAGCAATTTACAATCATTCCAAGATGTTACTGTTTTCTACTTAAGCAACGTGAAAAAGTTTAACAAGATAATTATACGTGCTGCACAGAGCCGCCATTCCCACTGTACAGTGCGCTTTGAAAGTCCTGAGCTCCAACGCGAAGCCTGGGGATAGATAAGCAGTACAAACTACTAACTGTCCCAACCTCGGACCTGGTTCTGTTTACAACACACGGAGTAAGGAAAAATTTACTTCTTTGGTGTTTCCTATCTTTTTAAGTCTTTGTAAAGAATGCTCTGGCTTCCAGTAAGATCTATCCTAATATACTATTTTAAAAAGTCAGTACTTTGGATCCTTCTCTGCTCCTTAATTAGATGTTTCACTGGCTTTCAAGTGAAACTCAATGGCCTCTGAGATAATTTACATTTAATCAGATGTTGTAAGCTGCCCTGCCAGGACTGCAGAGCACTGCCTAATGAGGTCCCCTTAGACGAGGGCTGACGTGACAGAGAACAAACAAACAAACACACACTGTCAACAGCAAAATGACCCAACATTTCCTAGTTTCTCTGAATCCATAAAAGCTTCAGTGAACCTTCCTCCCTAAAAACAGGGAGGAAAACAGAGGTGACGTTTCACAAAGGGGTGCCTCCTGCTTCAGGCAGCCCCGAGGGAACTGGACAGTCATCGAGGGGACAGTAACAGCTAACAAAGGAACTCGGGAGCCCGCCTTGGAGCCCCTGGGCAGGAGCCCTGCCCCTCCTCGGATGGCAATGGCCAGGCACAGAAGCCCCACCCTGACCCTCCGGTGCGCTTCCGGAGCTGAAGGAGTCCGTGGGCGCGGGCGTGGGCGCGGGAGGGGCCGGCTGGCGGGGAGGAAGAGTCAAGAAAGGAGGGGCTGTGAAAAGTGTGGGCAAAAGCGGCCTGGTAGCGAAGAGCCGGTGCAACGGGGTGGGAACAAGCTACTGTGGGGCCCTTGGGGGCTGGAATCCAACACCTGTGCTTCAGGGGCGAGGGGACGGAGGCTGTGGTCACAGAGCCAGTGAGTGACAGGGATCAGGTCCAGCTGCTGAGAGAGCGGGACGCACGGACTGAGTGCAGAGGTTCCGAGGGCCACGGGGCAGCACCTTTGCGTGTGTTCACCTCCCCCCGCTCCCCACGAAAGAACACAGGTGAAGCGCGGGAGGAAGAGGGGCCGTCTGGATAATCCACGTTGGCCCACGGGCTCCTCCCTTCAGTGGTATCTGTGTGAGCTACATTTAAATTTGGAATCTGATTGTGATTTTTTACTCTTCACAGGCCAGATAAATGAACATCCTACTAGCTTTGCATTGCAAATGGAGTACACACACAGTACAAACAGAAAGCTGAGATGGAGTAATTAAAGGTTTAATAAGTAAGTCAGACTTTGCTAGAACTGGCAAAATGCCCCTTGATGCTGAGCAGCTACACTTGAGGCTTCTGTTCTTTAGGGCGCACCTCTAAAAATACAAGATTCTGCCTTGGCTGGTGTGGCTCAGCGGACTGAGCCCTGGCCTGAGAACCAAAAGGTCCCAGGTTCGATTCCCATTCAGGGCACATGCCGGGGTTGCAGGCCAGGTCCCCAGTGGGGGGAGTGCAAGAGGCAACCCCTGGAGGGGGAACCCAGATTTCTTGCACACTGACGTTCCTCCTCTTTCTCCCTCCCTTCCATTCTCTCTAAAAGTAAATAAAAGCTTTTAAAAATATAAGATTTTATGCTTGAAACAAGCTTTACAGAGAAGAAAAAAGCCACTGATCAGTGAGCTTAATTTAACCATGAACCTGGAGGGGCACAAGCACCGTGAAAGCCCAGTGCCTCACCCACTTAAACACGCGCAGGTTCTGATTGGGTGGGCCTGGGGGCGGCCCCGGCCCAGGCCAGAGAGGACACTTTAAGTAGCAATGCCACAAAAGACAAGAGGTATGAAGCCACATTTCCAGGTATGTTTATTTCACAACTTGGATTGCTGGCTACAAAACAGTGACATGTTTTTCCTTCTGGTGAATGACAGGCTCTGCAGAGATGTCAACATAATTTCTCTTGGGGGAGGGAAAAGGGTTCAAGTCCAATACCTAAGTGAAAAAGCATTCACCATATGGCATGGTGGTTGTTTAGTACAACAGACTTTGTTATGGGCTTAGGGAGGACAATTTCGGCCCCTGTGATTGCCATACGACAAAGGGACAGTAAAGGCTGGCAGGGTTATGGGACCTGATTTAAGTGCTCTTGAGCGGCCAGATGACCCAAGTGTTCTTTCGCACGAAGACCAGCACTCCCTAGCACGAACAGGAAAGGACCGCCAGGCCGCTCCCCCGGGGCACTGCGATGGTGTGCACGAGCCCCGGAGCCTTCCCCTGCCAGCCCGCCGAAGGCCCGGCTGAGGCCACGGAGCAGGCCTGCTCTGACCCAGGGAAGTCACTGGCGGTAGCTCCAGGAACCATTTCTTTTCACGGCCTCACGTGCCTTAGCAGAAATGGAAGCTTTCTGGACCCTCTCTTACAGTCTGGGGGCTATTTCTGTATGAGGACTAAAACTTTTTAAACGAGCCTTAGGAAGTGATGTGGCTTTGGAGATCTTGAGTCAAATCCCTGCCATTGATGAGGTGTGTGACCATGGGCAAACTACTTAAACTTTCTAAGTTTGTTTTCTCGACTATAAATGAGGGCAACAGCCACTGAGCGAGGTCAGAGTGAGGTCACGTACTGCCAGTGCCCAGCACCCAGCGGCTGGCCCAGCGAGGTTTAAGGGTGCAACTACCACTGTTCCCAGTAGGACCACCCTCTCCAGCTGAGCCAACCAATCCCGATGTGCGCCGTACTATGTATACATGTCAGTGGGTAGGCTCTGTTCTCAGCCAGCTTACACAAGTGACACCCACTTATTAAACATCACTGGCAATTCCTGATGTCTACATACTCGTCTAAGCACTGCGGTGTGTGGGGAAGAAAGACTGTCGCATGCATAGCCATCTCGTCATTAACCCTCCCCTGCCCTCCCACCATGGGCTCTCACCCTCACTCCCTCTAGGACACCACAGGACCAGCACAGCACCCCAAAGAGAGGCCTGCCCCCTCATTCCCTCTCCCCGTATTTGCCCTTCCCGAGCCGAGAGCAGCTCCCCACCCCTCCCCCAGCACCGCCCTTCCTCTGCCCGCTGAGCACAGATCACAAGGGGAGGGAAACCATTATTTACCAATAAGTACATGCGATTATGCTTTGAATTCCATAGCCTTCCCATACATGTTGTCTCTAATCGATTCCAGCAATAACCCCGTGAAGTATTTAGGACTACTATTCTCACTACCATTACAGACAAAGTCTCCCAGGGCTTGATATCAGAGAAAAGTTCACAGCCACCCAGCCTCTGTGCTGGCTCCCTCATTCTCTGAAGCAGAAATCCCCTCCCCCCCTTAAGGGAAGATGTCTTTGTCATTCGACCCATTTACATAACTCAATTACACACACAAGGTCCTGACAGAGACCCCTGGAGCCCATTCCCATCCTTCTGAGCTGGCCCGCTAAGTTGCTAGGATCTGTCACCTACAGCCTGCCACCTGAGGCCCTTGATCACAGCTTTGAAAAGGTCTCCTGCACAGGCATGTAAACGGCAACGATGAGCCAAGGCCGAGGCTGAAACCCTACATTTGCCCTTGGTGAAGGGTCCTGCCCTGGAAGACCCTCCCTCCCCCAGGCCTCTTCTGCTGATTCAGGGCAGCCCAGAAGCAGCCAGTCATGGGCGCGCATCCCAAGGAGCGTCTGAGGTCCCTGCTCACCAGCAGGACGGCCCACACACCCTTCTCTGCCCACACACCCTTCTCAGGCTGAATGGGCCCTTTCAAAGGGATTAGAGGTGAGCCACCAAATCTCCATGAAGTAACTTAATCATGTGTGCGTCTGGGACTTCAGTCCCAAACAGAAAGGAATGCGCCCAGGAGCCAGCAGGCAGAGCCGCATTCTTCCCGCGACCTGCGAGGTGGGCAGGGCGGCGGGCTCCACGCGGAGCTTAGTCTTCGGACAGTGCTGCTTCCCAGCGTCAAAGCCGAGGAGCTCATCGTCCATGTGTAACCTGGGTTTCTCTCAGTTCCAAATCGCAGGCTGACAGAGGTCAAAGGCTGACAGGGTATATTGAAAGCCATCCTCTCCTGAGTCCGGAAAATGACAAGTAAAAAGGAACGACAGAATAAAAGAGATGACAGTTCAAAAAAGGGGAATGGAAATCTACTCGCAGCAAGTGGCAAAGCGTGCGTAGTGAAACTGGCTCTCACATGACACGCAGTACAGTGGCGGTTGGCCTGTCAAGGACTGTTCCCTGAATACACTGACAGGTGAGGGAAGACTGTGTCTTGATGATGGTTTTTTTTGTGTGTTTGTTTTGTTTTGTTTTTAAAAGAGGGGCATTCTCAAACAGTTCTGAGTTATTTCTAAAGTTCTTGTCCCTAAAACTTCTGATTAACTTCAGGACCATTTCCACTGATGACAGCATAACTTGCAAGAGGGAACAAAAACGAACTAAAGAAATCAACCGGGCTTGCCATTAAAATGAAAACAAAAACCACACAGCCCCACCACCAAAAAGGAGAGCTAATACTTTCCTGAACGGATTCTTTCAGGCATATTCACACAATGTGACTCACATGCCCACGATCCACCCCCCGATTTGTAGACTGTTCTCATGGGCTAAGATGTTCCCGTTTTGCCCTTCATAATGTCACATCTCTCAACCTGAGTGACACCCCTAGCTCCGTGCTACTCGAAGTGTGGCTGGGGACCAGCACCCACCACCTAAAATCTGGCTGCAAATGCAGAATCGCAGGATTCACCCAGACCTGCTGAGTCAGAACTGACAACATTTGTACAAGATCCCCAGGTAATTCATATATACGTGAAAGTCTGCTAACCACCATCTCTTAAGGTGTTTTATTATTGAAGAATCATTTGAGCCCATTTTAACAGCTCTACAGAGAAAGTCTTCCGTGCACTGAGTTGTCATATGCTGTCCCGTAGGTCCCATTTATGACCGTTCCCTGGTCACTAAAATGCTCTCAGAAATACTGTAACCCCACTCTTATTTAAGCTTGTTGTGTAAATACTATTTAAGCAAATTCAAAGTTCTTTTTTTGATGTGTACAACATGTGGGGGTAAAAAAATATCTTTAAATCCATTACCGGCTTTCTACAACACACCACACTGCCATTATTTCTATTGATAATCAAAAATGTACACTACAGCCTTGACCAGTGTGGCTCAGTTGAGCGCTGTCCCACAAAGCAAAAGGTCACCAGTTCAATTCCCTGTCAGAGCACATGCCTGGGTTGTGGATTCGGTCCCTGTCGGGGTGCGTACGTGTACAAGAGGCAGCGGACTGGCGTCTCCCTCTGCGTCTTCCTCTTTTCCCTCCCCTCCCTCTAATAAATAAATAAAATAGCCAAGTGCCAAGATCCGCCTGCACAGCTCGAGGACTTTTGAATTTGTGCCCGCCCCTGGAACCACCACCCCGCTCATATTCACAGCACCTGGCCCCGCCCCCACAGGTAACCGCAGCTCTGACTCCCAGCTCAGAGACTAATGTTGCTTGCTTCCTCAGATTTACACCTAAGGAATCATGTAGGGCGCACCTTTCCGAGCCTGGCTTCTTTCATTGAATGGTTCCACCCAGAAGACCGGTGCAGACAGAGAGAAGGGCATGCCCTGCTTGGGGAACAGAGACAAGTACCTGGGAGGGCGGAGAGGGCCTTAGAGCAGGAAAGGTGGGCTGGGGGAGAGCTTGTCACAAAGGACGTTTGGAAACCCGATGGGCGGCTGTGAATGCCTGCAGAGTGTCTGAAGGTGTTAAGGAGGAGAATGACGTAATCAAAGCAGTATGTCAAGGACTCCAACCGCACAGCCTGCCCAGAGCGGAACAAAGGAGGACGGCAGAGGCAAGCTCAGGCGCGATCCAGCTGTGGGCCGGCATGCGTTCTGGGGAAGGGTGGGGGGGGCAAGACGCCCGGGAGCCTCAGCCTGCGGCCCACGGTGGAGGCCGGCGTGGGGAGCCTGCTGAAGGGGTGGGGGGTCGGCGGACAGGGGCAGTGCTAAGGAGAGCACGGTGCAGTCAGGAGGGAAAGCCAGTTTCAGGGAGGAAGGTAAGTTTAAGGCAACAGGGATATCACTGTTTTGGTCACCAGCTAGTTGTCAAATTAAGACTAAAGGTCAGGAGAAAAGAGGTGGAGTTGTAGATGCGGAAGGCGAAGAAGAAGACGGCAAAAACTAACTAAATGGGAATCCAGAAACCATGTGTTTGCAGCAAAGAAACTGGCTGAAACCAGGGAGGGGAGAGGAGACACCATAGAGTACAGGAGCAAACCTTGTGGAATGTTCCTATAAATTAAGAAAAAGGAACATGCACAAAAGGAACAGGAATAAGATAAAAACCAAAAGATCCTATCTTAAATTGAGCAGCAATTCCTGCAAAAGGCATTCGGTTTAAAGGCAGTATTTCCGACAGAGACAGACTCAGAGAGCAGGCTGACAGCTGGGGTGCGGCATAGGGGTGAGCTGGGGGAGGGGCTGAACCAAAAAAAGAGGAAAAAAGCTCACAGACAAGTGTGGTGACTGCCGGGGGCGGGGGGTGGAAGAGAGTTTAGGCGGGTAAATGGTGATACAGAAGGGGGCTGACTTGCGGTGGTGAACACACAGCACAGCGCATAGATGATGTGTTGCAGAATTGTGCACCTGAGACCTGTACAGATTTGTCAACCAGTGTCACCCCAATAAAGTCAGGACAATTTTTCAAAATTAACAAGAGACAGTTTTTACAGGTACAACCACTGTAAATGCCCAACTAGACTCTCCAAGAAAGTACAAGGTAACTTCCGAGGCTTCGTTAGCTCCTTCTGGCGTCACCAAGGCGTTTCCTCGCCAGCTGCTGCCGGGCCAGGCTGGACAGCGGCCCGACGGCCCGGCGCTCTGACAGGGCTCCTGGGGCTTACACCGCCCCCTCTCACTGACCCTAGAAAGTGCTTGTCACATTCAAGGCTCTAACACGATGCTCACCGCCCCTGATAATCTAAAGGCAGCCCACTCTACCGAACATTCACATCTCTGTCCACATCGGATCTGAAAGACTTTTCTTTAGCCTCCTCATCGTCATTGAATTCTAGATAACTACAACAATCCACAGTGGTCCTTCCTCAAGAAACCCACAGCAAACAGGAGCTAAAGAGAAAGAGAGACAGAACACCTGAGATCAACGTCTGGACACTAATGGCGTTTGGAAGCCTAAGCCCAGGGGACCCAGTCTGGGCATCAAGTCCCCGGGCTGAGCTGAACTCAGGCCCCGTTCCTCTTCCTTGTGCTCACGCCCCCGCCCCACCGCGAGGCAACTGCTTCACTGGTTAAAGCCCAGTGCACAGGAGGCGAGACGTTCAACGAGAATCCTTTAGATGAAGCATGACTGTTTTCTCTCAATGCCGACGATGTTAAAAGAGGGATTTAGCTTTAACGTGGGGCTAGTTTTTACTGGCTTGAGTCGCTTCCAGTTGTGGTGTCAATGATCATGTATTTTTATTATACCCCGACTAAACTTACTCTATTAATCAAAGTAAGTTGGCAAGGTCTGTAAATGGCATTAAGCAATGATTTCTAAAAGATAATACACAGAAAAGGACACAGAAGCATTGCTAACACAGTAAGTTTTCTTTCATTAAAGAAATATGGCTGAAAAGAAGGCTGTTAGCGGAACCTGCTGTGGTAATCAATTCACAATATAAGTAAGTCAAACCTTCATGTTGTTTGCCTTACACATACACAGTGAGGTCAACTGTGTCAACAAAACTGGAAAGAAGAAAGAAAAAAGAAATACAGCTGACCCTTTCTCCTATTTTCAAATTTTAATGATCATATTTTTAAATTATAAATACAAACTTAAAAGTCAAATTTGCTCTCATCAAATCTAGCAAATCTGAACACATCAATCAACTGAACTACCCAACACACTAAACAGTGATACTTTACTATAATTTGGTTTTGGAATTCCTATTAAAATTCTCAGTGGTCAAATGGCTCTTTTCAGATTGCATTTTTCATACGTGTTTTCAAAGATGTTATTCTTGTTTTGCTATTCTTTTGAAAAAAGAGCACTGATTAAACCTATCTTTGTACAAGCATTGTTTTATGAGTAACAACTTTATTTGATAAATACTTTGAAATATCACCAAAGATCCTCAGTTCAAACTTTTTATCTTGGGAAAAGAAAACAACAAACAACAACAACAAAAAAAAAGAACAGTAGAAGACCTATGAAATAGTTTCAAATATTAGGGATTTCAATCTAAAGTAATTGGAACTTTATGGAGGTATATATATTATTGTTAACTATGTAATTATATACACATAGCTTTCAGAGCCAAGAGGCACTGGCTTGAAATCACGCACAGGAAAACTGACATAAACCTTAGCAAGAAATATATAAGGATTCCGGTTTTCTTTTTAGTTTATTTTCCATTCCATCATGGTAGGAACAAATTTAATCAAAGTTTTAAAGCTCTGTTTTTACTAACTACAAATTAAATAACCAACCTATGCCTTAACTGTAGGTAGGTCACACTTCCTCTCCCTCACTTTCTGAAGGTGAGTCTGAGCAGAGAAACGGGGACGTGAACAATCAAGGGACAGTGGATCTGAACATATTATCTGGCATTTAAATCAGTCATTTGCAAAAAACTAAGCCTGTTGTACAGAGAAACGTATGAAAGGAAGTATCTATGAGATGAATAGAAGCTTTCGAAGGAAATTTGAAAAGCTTTCCTTCTCTTTCTCCCCAGCCTCACTTTTGGAGGACAAGAAAGACATAAAACTCATTAATACAGGCCCCTTGGGTCTTAAATGTAGAGGACAGCGGAAGAGGCACAAGCAGTGTACATGACAAATGTAAAAGAATCAATTCATAAGCAGTATAAAGATTATTTCCAGCACCCATGGTGAGATACTGATCTTCAACTGCTAATACAGCTTTTCGATGCTCATGTTTTCTATTCTACATAATTTTACAAAAAACGTTCTTTTAACTTCGTCCCAACACACTGCATCCCATCGGCAGGCACGACTCACACAGCCCCTCACGCTCCACTTCCGTCCACTGAGTGCCACACATTTTGAGACGTTTCCAGGATTTGTGCCAGAGATTTGGGAGTGGATTAACAATGCATCCTTTTTAGTTGACACATGTAAAGACCGTCCCAAATGCAAAACAAAAAAGCCATACTACCAAGCTCTTTACTCGATAAGCAAAATATTCTCTATGTTATTCACACTGCCATAAAATTGGTACAGAGTTCCAGGTCCTAACCAAGACCTTTGTGTGTGATGAGTAAGGGACGAGCGCGACCACCACGCACGCAAGCACGCCCCACAGACGCGAGCGCCCCGACCCCTGCCTCCTGGCAGCTGCACCGTGGCCAGGCCACTTCCGCAGTGTGAGCCGAAGGTGCTGGCAGGAGCCTTTAGGTCTCTCCACTTCTTCCTATGCCTGTGCCTTTTACCTGCAGTGTAGACTTCTCCCAGCACATGCTTAAGCTCAATCTGTAATTTCGATATAAGGTAATGAGCAGAAACAATCTTTATCCTAAATAAAGTGGGTTAGATGTGCCTTGCGGCAGTCAGGGCTCCCAATGTCAGCAACCATTAGGTCGAAACAGGTTTGCTATTTCATCCAATCCAGTCCAATCCGAATCAGACCAAGACCCTAACTGGTCAAGTAATCAAAAAGAAATTTTAAAAAAGTAGAGAATATTCTAAAATGATGCACAATCCTTAACTACTCACCTTTAAAATGGACATATATATGTGCTTTAGGTAAGGTAAAAGCTTTCTGTTGAGGACGGGTCCTGTGGCTGGACTTCCAGTCTCACTCGTAAACCCACAGTGCACTGGCACCGAAGATTTGCGGTTCTGACTGCAGAGTGGAAGAGGACTCTCCCTAGTTGCTGCCGAGCAACCCACTACAGAATTCTTCAAGCTTTTCCCCCAACCGTGCATAGGGAGACCACACCTAACTTATCAGCAATCAAGAGTCTTTCCAAAGTGTTCGATTTAGTTTTCCTACAGATAATTATGTTACTGATATTTAATGAGATCACTTAATATTTAATCTTTATTAATCAGGAAAACAAGTACGAGTGCACAAACTTGTCTAAAAAAACATACAACTGACTCCCAAGAGACAGAGAAACTCGAGGGCGCACTGAGGGCGGGGTCAGCGGCCAGGCCAGGGAGCCGATGCCAGCGCGGGGGGGCTGCTCCAGCAGGTGCCAGGGTTACCACCAAGACCACCCGAAACACGCATGCCAAAAGGGAAGACCACACAGAGGATGGTTTTTAATATGTTTGATTTATGTTAAATGTGATAAAATACATTTGTTTCAACTTCCACTGAAAAGTAAGGAAGACTTGCCACTCAAGAGGCCCTAGTATTAACACTTTAAATGTGTTAAGAGTTGAAGGTTTCTCATTCCTACAGGTTCTTCTTCTAGAAAACCTGAACAGTGGTAGTATATGTGAGTGTGCGTGTGTGTACCAGCTGATGCATGTGCACATGACTGCATGTAACTGTCAATTTCCTTACCATTACTGCGGTACCAGAGCGGTTTACCTCTCCTAGGCTTTGGAACACATGCTGCAGTCGGCGTGTTGCTTTCTTAGCACGTTTACCTTCCCCTGTGTTCTTTCTACTGACATGAGGATTGATTCAGAAGCTTTCAGCCCAGAGTCATATCGATACCAGGCAAGAACACCGAGGCCCCGCCATCTATAAAAAGACAGACACACAGTCTATGCTGGAGATGACTAAAAGGTGACGTGACTTCAACACCGCACGCCTTTGTCTACTGGAAGCTTTCTTCTTTGAAAATGCCGTACGTGCAATGCTGCCTCCACACCAGCCAGCTCTGCATCTGCTCACGGTATTTGTAACTACGACTGTCGTCCCTAAAAACAGTCCTATGCAGGACAAGCCACACGCTACTACACTAAGACGTTGTGTTTTTCCAGACAGAAACCAAAAGTGTATTATTTATTTAACACCACAGAGAACAAAACAGCTGTAAGTTAATTCCTTTTTTCTAAAATCCAGTTATTTCCTATCTGACATGAATTCTTTCCCCCGGTTCTTAAACTGCTTCAGGAATTCAGGTTTTGCTATGAACAATCACATTTGTTAAATGCCATGAAAACCTGAGATCTGCTTTCCAGAACTTAAAAACTGGTATACAGTTCTTGATTTACTAAAAATCAAACAAACAAAACTGGGTAGAATGTTATTCATCGCTTACTTTTTTTAAAAAAAAAGTGATTTAATGCTTCTTAAAACTGAAAAGTACACTTGGAGTTTGTAACAGTAAAGAAACAGGCATCCCCAGAAAAAGAAATTATGCTCCGTTAGGTTTAAGTCCTTTAAACACACTTTTACGTGGAAAAAATTGGCAACTCAAATTTTCCAGTGATAATTAATACTTTTATCACCCACTATCACCCAGCCCTCATTTATAATCAGCAAACCCACATACTGTGGGAAAGGTCAATACTAGAAGCCAGCCGTACACGGCTACAGGAGTAAGTAACTACACAGAAAAATAAAACTTAAAATTCACTGCCTGACCGTACCCCTGTATTCTCCCATCAAGGAACAACAGACGCTGTTCAGGGTGCTCTGAGAGGGACCCCGTCTGCTGGCAGATGCTTGGTTACGCGTCGAAGCAGAGCCCGGAGTGTCATAGTTGGCGCTTAAAATGCTGACAGTATCCCTGTCAACCAGGCACGCGTGGCAGCTGCCCTGTTCAATAGCTCCCTACTCTCAGGCGGAAGCCATGGGGACAAGGCCTCCCCTTTTTCAGCACTTTTCCCAGTAATCCAAGTCCAACCACACTCCACGTCGCCGACCCTTCTAAGCGCCACTCTCTCCCACAACCATCCTCTTGCTCAGGCTGCTCCTGACTCTCTTCCCCGCCCAGCCCAAAATGCAGCCTCCGCCCGCTGACACTCTACCTGCGCTTCAGCACTCATCTGAAGCCTGGGCCTCATTTGTCCTGGAGCTTCCAACCCAACGTGACCTTTCCAGCCCCTAAACCCGAGGGCTCCCTTTTACACGTCTCCCCAGTTGCTTGCCCACAGTATTCAGCTATCGGCTGTTAGGCTGTTAAGGCAGACGCAGTGTCTCGTCCTCGTCAACTGCACAAGGGGAAGGAACACCACCCAGGAGGGTCCACAGAGGTGCAGGGCTGGCAGAAATAACCAACGAGGGTGTGAAAAGGTGCCACCAACTACACCAGAAGTGCTGCCAACAGTAACCACTACGGGATGTCTCTTAATATCAGCCGCCAACTGTTTTGAAGCCAGTGGATATGAACCTAATCATCTACAACAGCCATTTTCAACACGTGTGCCACAGAAGTTTTCAAACATGCGATCCCTGACTATGTAGGGCACTGACCTCTTTTCCCTCAGACTAATTAAAAAATGACAGCAGCTAGCATGACAGTCACCGCCCTGGTGTGAACGTCCTGTCTTGAACCACAAACATATAGATCGCATAATGGAATTGCATCTTATCGGTCATGCTGCATAATAAGGCTGCATCTGATTGGTTAATTCTTGGTCCTAGAAATCCTTACATACAAGTACAGGCACCTGACTTTTTAAAGTTACTACAGAGCAAAAAGGGTAGGTAATTCTTACTATTAATTTTTGGAAATCAATCAAAATCACACCTTTTTTGGTCAGATCAGCAAAAAAAAAAAATAATAATAATAATGATTTTTGGTGTGTCGCAATTTTTTTTAGTTTGTGTGTGTCGTGTGATGAAAAAAGCCGAAAATTGCTGGTCTAGAATATGCACATGGGCTGAGCAATGATAAGAAGTACGAGCAAACCCGGAACAATAGAAAAGATATTCTGACGCGATAATACAGTGGAATTTTCAGAAAGGCACTGTCTACCTAACCAAAACACAGTAAAGACAGTTTCTCCGAATGTCAAATAGCAAGATACTCTGTAAAAACTGAAGATCCAAACACCATCTATTACTTTAGTGACCAGGGTGGTTTCAACCGTACTGAGCTGCAAGCTGAGGTTACATCCCCTTGGACTCCACCACACCCATCCTGTCACCTGAAGCTCTTGAGCCTGAAACAGAGGCTTCAAAGAACTGAAACATTTCAGAAGCAGCGCCCCAGCAGCCTATGTCAGCCTATGAGAAGGAAGTTTTAACTGACCGCACGCCGGTTCTCTATTTTCTTGAGAGGACAGGGGAGGGGACAAGGCACCAGGAGACTGAGAGGGCGGGGGCTGTGGAAGCAAACATCCACGCCGGACTCCCTACTTGCCAGCAGCCGCCGCCTTCCATCCTTTCCAAGCCATGCCACCGCCGTCTAAAGAAGCACATCTGATCTTGTCCCCAACGTGGCTTCAAACACCTCGGTGCCTTGCTTGGGCCACCAGGCAAGGCTCTCGAAGCCAAGCCCTGCCACCTGGGCAGCCCAGCCTCCCCCTGCCCTGTTCCCCCCAGACTCTGCAGTTAGGCTCCCCCCGCGCATGTTCCCTTTCAAGTTTCCCACAGGCTCTCCGTGAAGCTCTCACATTTCTTACTAGGGAGGCGTCCCTGTCCCTCCTGCCTGTCTCCCCTGCGCCCTGTCCAGGCTTCCATTACGGAAGGAGACACAAGGAGCTGCAGCTGCAAGAAACAGAAAGCTGGAGGACAGTGACCGTGCTCCCTTGTCCTGCAGCCTGAGCGCCTGGCAAAATGCCAGCGACGCCACGCGGAGTCAGAACATGTGATGCCTACATCAGTGCTGCCCTCCGTGCGCTGCCGGACGTTCCCAATGCCCCGAGGCAGGCAACCACCCATCCCAGTCACTGAATTCGGGTTCCGGTACACCCACCTTCTTCCTGGAGATACTTTCAGGGGCACCTGCACTAACTTCCCGTGTGAGGCATCTTACTTCACTTGTTCCAAATGTGCCCTGCTGCATGTCAGGGCACTATACAGGGCACGACGGATGGATGGGTGGATGGATGGGTGGATGGACGGATGAACGGGCGGGAGAGGGAGAGATAAACTGAGGCATCGTCTCCACTCTCAGGGAATTTAGAGCCTGCTGGAGGAGTCTGTACCCCCAAATTCAGCATTAGGTAGTCATTATTCCACATTACAACACATATAGATAATAAGTCCCTAAACACTCAGTGCTTTTATTCTCATCCCCTTTGGCTACTACAGTCATTTCTGCTGCCCTTGGGCCGTTCTCCAAGTTTTACATCCTTCTGGTATTTGGCAACATAAAGGTGGACTGGAAGGGCCAGTAAACAAAAGCTGCGTTTACAGACGGGGAAGGAAATCTCACTTCTAGGGGTAGGAGGAACTTCGGTGACGGTCTAGCCCGGCATCTTCCTTCTGCTGCACGAACTGCCCCGGGGGGCTCCCAGCGGGGCTCCCGCCGAACTGGCCTCTGAACCCAAACCCCCACATCTCAGCTCCATCCTCCTTCCTGCTCTCTTGGCCCCCAGGATGTGTTCAGTGTAGTCCAAAGTCATGTCAACAGCTGAACCGGTGAGGAGGAAATGGCAAAAACTGAAGGCAACAAGGTAGTGCCGTGTAACCTCATCGCCGAGTGCTGCCTTCAGCCGCTACCCTGTTTAGCTCCCGCGGTGAACAGAACTGCTGATCGGTTGCTCCCGTGTGCGTATTCCCGTGGCCTCTGGCTGCACGAAGCGCACTCCTCTCCTCCTGGGCTTCACACTCGGCCATGTGGCTTGTCTTGCCCAATGGGATGCTAGTGAACCTGACACCCATGGGAGGTTTTCATGGAACCTGCACCTCCAGCACCACCGTGAGACGAGCAGCGAGTCACATACCTGGCAGGCTGGGCCTCACAGCCAGAAACAGAGGGGCCTCCTCAGGCAGCTCTGCACAGTGCGCGTGAGCAAGAACTGCAGGCTCCTGGGTGCGCAGGCCACCGAGGCTTTAGACTGTTACGCAGCACCAGCCGACGGATACAACGCCTTATCCTTCCAGTCAAAACTACATACTCCGGCTGTCTGTCGCTGTGAGAGTATTAGCTCCCTGTTAAACAAAGTACCAATCGCCTTATACTTTATTTCCATTTTACTCATTTCTCGAGGCCATCTTTTGTCTGAATTATCTTCCAGAAAGAACATGGCTCTGCGTGAAAATGTCATCCAAGAGCTTCACTGATTCTGAAGGCAGACGTTATGTAAAGCGGGGGAAGAACGTACCCTTTCAGCATCACCTCACGAAATGCCACCTTCTCCCTTCAAAGCAGCAAGAGTTGTCACGATCACAGATCACAGTTAATGTTTCAAAGGTAATTTTCAGCTCGTATGATGGATCCTACAGATAGGTGGGGAGCACATCCATCTTTTTCAGAGCAGGTACTACAGGTTTTTTAAAAAACTGCTTTAAAGCCCTCGGCTACGATAAAATACACTGATTTCTTTATCTTTTTAAAGGCTCACTCAATGTAAATGTCCTTCAGTTTAGCCATTTTCTTATCCCAGCATATAGCTCAATGGTGGTAAAACTACTCTAATTATCTCTACCTTCTGTAATTTTTGAGCTCAGTAGACTTGAAATAAAATTACGTTTCCATGACTAAACACATGCAATAAAGTAATCTGGAAGGGAGGGAAGCTACCGCTTATTTTTCCTCCTCCCTGCTATGGCAAGGTTAAATTTGTTTCCTTCCTTTATTCTTCTGTCATATGGAATGAGAAGGATATACTTCCTTTTGAAAGTATGCAATTCCCACACGTACACAGTATTATATGCCTGGTGTGTGTACAGATCTATGCATGAATACCTGTTACTGTGAGTCTCCATTTATGCAACACCATAGAAAATACAAGTTTCAAGGCATCTGTCTTTTAATGTCAAAACAGCTGGTAATCTTCTTAGAAAAGTAAAGGCTGATTTGTCCGTTTGGACTTCAGAGAGTTAACCAGCATTGACAAGGGAAACAAAGTTAAACATTCCTCCCTATTTCTTGAACCAAAACCAGTAGAATAGCACTGTCTCCAGGGAAGACTGGATTTGCTTATGTCCCATGTCTGAAGATGGTCTTCAGAGGGGGGGGGAAAAAAAATCCCCGCGACAAAGGGTTCTTAACCTAGAGACTAAAGATAGAAGTTGAGGGATTCAGTAAACCTGGGTAAGGGGGGAAAACATACATTTTTCTTTTCACTTACCTCTCACTGAAAGTTAGCATTTCAATTATGAAAACTGGTGATGCAACACAGTATTAGCAGCACCTGACTCTCACGCCAACATATCAGGTGGGAAACCTGATACGCTCCCGTTACAGTCACTGTCAAAAATTCACTGTGTTACGCTGCCTAGCTCCTGAATCCCACCGCTCTCCTGTACTGATCAAGAAGCACAGCTGTGGGCAGACGACAAGCCTGAGGACTGTATGCACTGTGACTGGCTTTCTCCGCAGCCCCACGTGCCGCTGCTCACGCCCCGAGTGGGAAGGCGGAGGACAGGGAGGGCCCCCAGCGCTTGTGTCCGCAGCGGGAGACTTCAAAATGGCCCTTCTGATGAGGCATCTGTCTGCTTGGCACCCTCTAAAACTGGCAAGTAATAATCGTACGACAAGGGGGTATTTAGCGCGTAGGGTTTAGGACACCGAGCCAGAAAACCTAAAGCATCCGAGCCGTGTGGCCCTGTAATAAGCAGGCAGTCGCAGTCTTGGCGTCCAAGTCTCTGCCCCGACCTGTTCCTTATGGTTGTGATTTTAAAACAGGCCGGTGTCAGCAGGTTCACTGTGAGTCAGACCTGAAATAATAAATGGCTTATTTTCCATCCTGATGGAGGAAATACATCATGGCTCATTGTGGCTCACTTCACTGAGGCTGTTTTTACAGGAAAATATAAAAATAACTAAGTCATCCCGCCTCACCATTTTTATGTTAACTTTTTATTAACAAAGCTCTATACTACAATCCATAGTTTAAAAAAAAAAAAAGCATGTGCTCAATATAAGCTATAAAAACAATACCCACAAATCTCTAGAAGGAAAAATAATATAAACAGAAAGGAAATTAAGTTTTGACCAACAAATACCCTGGTAGGTCAAGATAACCAATTAAATGCATTCACTTCATCAAGATAAAGAACTGTTTATTAAACTGTCAACCACATACTAATGCTGTAACGACAGCCAAAGTCTCTCAGCATTCGTTAGACTTGCCAGGTTTTAAAAAACTGCATGTTTTTATATAGAAATACATACATACATTCCAGAACCTCCAGTCTTAGTCATTACAAGCTCTCAAGTAAACGCTAGGGTAGAAGTGACATCTTCACCAGAAACAGGTGCTCACCAGCGACAGCTACACTGCAGGCGACGGCCAACCGCCACGGCTGCGGGTGGGGCGCCCGGGATGAGCGAGCGGCATCGGGCGAGCAGTGCGCTCCGTCTTGCCAGACACATACTCTACATGACCTTATGGCTTCCAAAGACCCCCCGCTGGCACTGCTTCAGAATGTACCCCAAGTTGCATGACAGTGAATCCTATGCATTTTAAAATACACACTTTAACAAGCCATCATCACTGTAGCCAGTATTAGGTACATACAGTATATGTTTCAGAATATGGGCAATTAATTTAGAACTACGTGCCAGGTTCTCAGTGTTTAACACAGCTGAAGACAAGAGAACCCACAGTCTGCCGACTTGTGACGGTAAGAGAACGAAGCCACCTTCCCGTCCCGCCTCCATGCCATGGCGCTGAGAGGTGACCCAACCCGCCAGGAGTCCCCGCCAACTTTCCTGCCTAGTCCCTCTCTTTGCTCCTAAGCATGAAAGGGGAAAGGGGGAGGCACAGAGGCGGGCGGGGCTTTACCTCCATGGGGGGTGTGCTCGTTCCCAAGCGAGAGTGGTGTTGAAAAGGCAGGCGATCTGCGCTCTTAAAGCCCGGCTGCCTGCCTCCCTCCCGCCCGCTGGCCATCACAGCTGCTGTGTTACCAACAGTTTGAAACAATAAAACCAAAAGCTGGGGCCAGATTTCCCCTGCCTGCTGCAGGACCCGGCAGAGGGAAGGCTGCAACCAGCTAGGCCCTTAGGGGCCAGCCAGAGAAGGCACAGCCCCTGGAAGCTCCAATTCGCCACTTTCCCTGTATTGGCTGTCACGCGGCAGGGTCCTCGAGCCTCTTGGGCAAAATCTGGGCCTCACCACCTCTCCCAGGAGGCTCTACAGAGCTCACACGGCACAGAGCATGGCAGGCACATAGCACATCGCGGACACCCCAACCTCACAAGAGTACGCTGTTTGTGACGGAAAAAATGTTATAGGGTCTCCCCGGATCTTTCAAGTTAGTATCAGATGGCACCTCAGGCTTTCACCCTTAAGAGAAAAAAAACAGAAGGGAGCCTTGATATACACACGTTACGCACACGCACGCGCGCGCACACCTAAGGAGATTTCTTTCAAAAAGCAACTGGACCCTACAATTTCAACGGCCTACAAATTTTAAAGTTCTAGGCACAAAATGTCTTGTCTGTTTTCTTAAGTCAATTCTATTACTGGCCTACAATAAGATCTCCAATTTTAATGGCAACTTTTTCAAGGAGGAATGACCCACAGACTCCGTTTTCCCTTCCCCCATATACTTCCTTCATCAGCAAACGGGCAAAGACCGAAGCCTCCACCAGTCGCAGGTTTAAGAAATCTGCTAGAAGGCCCGAGGCGCCTGACCTCGGAGGTCTTGGTGAAGAGGGGCACCTAGCGCGCCTGCACTCCCCTCCTCCGTCAGGATTACACCACCAGGTCAACGCACCAGGGCAAAGTCAAGGTGTCCGCTCCGGGGCGCGGCACGTGCGCGGGCGCGGGGCCTGTGTGAGGAGCAGCTAGGGGCAGAGGGAGTGAAAGGTCAGCTGCGGCCTGTCGTCTCTCTCTTCCTTAGACACAGGAGGATGTGACATAGTTATATGTGGTTTGCAAGAGGCCTCCTCCCTTTACAATCTGCTTCTCCAAACCGTTCCCCAATCTGAATCAATTTTTATTTTCAGTTTGGTGTTGAAGGGGGGAAAAAAGTTACCCAAGGGATGTTAATCACATCAAAATCTAAAACTTCAAAGTTGCAGTTCCCACAGCAACAGCAGCTTGGCTCCTGCCTGCGATCTGGGTGCTACTGTAGATGGCAGTCTCTCTCATCTGAGACCTTGCCTTGTGGGGGGCGGGGGGCAGCGTGGCCGGGTCTGGGGCTCTATCAATTTGAATTTCCTGCCTCTAGCTTGGAGTTCAGCAGGGCGTTAGCATCTGCATTTCAAACAGGTCCCCAAAGAGGAAGCACATTCAGGTCACTGGCACACACTGGAGCTCAGGCCACGGCGGAACCACCTGGCCAGCTGCCTGGGTGGGAGTCCCGCTTTTTCAGGCGCATAGCCGTCTATCCAGACCCCGTAACCGGGACTGACAGGACAGTTGCTGTAGGATTTCAGGCTGGACCTTCCTAGAGGGTACCATTAAATGGCTCATTTTTCTAAGAGCTTGTGAAGGGCCTTAACAGACAGAAGAGAAAATATCTGCCACGCTCCTCCTTCAGGGAAAAAAAAAAGAGAAATAAACTAGCACCCAACCCAGCATTCGAACTAGTGGCAGTTATCTTTTCTCTATCATAGTGGTTTCCAAAGGTATTTTCCAGCGGTTCTAGTTCCTGATTTCAGTGGCCACTGTTACAGGAATAAGATCAAAATCCAGCACAGAGACAAACGCTGGAAAAGCCCCAGGGAACTAACCTGGCGCCGGTGGGTACGTGCAGGCTCACCAGGCCATGCCATGCTTCTGAAAGCCAGAGCGTCTGCTGTACGCCTGGTCCTGCTGGCCTGTCCCCCCGTGGCTGACAGCTTTGATACCAGGTCCATGTAACCACCAGGATGCGTGCCAACCAGGAGCCAAGCCCACCTGAGAAAGGCCGCAGCACCACTGGGACACAGCCCTCCGTTTCAAGGCGTGGCCCTGCGGCGCGATGGCCTACCGTTCAATTCACTGAACCCAGGAAGTGGCCTACAGGACTCAAGGTCACTGGGATGGTAAGACTTGAAGATACAGTTGATCCATCTCACTCTCCAAATAGGAAAACGAAGAACAGAGGGGAGTCCTCGTGCCAAGGGCTTAATGACTGAGTGATGCTGGGAGAATTCGGTCAGCGGCAGACCCATGGCCGGGGCCCTGCAAAGACAAGACACTCACAAGGCTGCCACCGTGTCATCTGGGGGCCAGCCTTCCAACGGCCTCCGCTGTTCAGGGAACATTTCAACCACGTGAACAAACGCGAACCAGAGAGTCGGGGCCAATGGAAGTGGTGAAGGCAGAGGCCAACCCACAGAGCAGGGAGCTCCTCCGCCCAGGATGGGAGCCGCTGGGCCAAACCTGCGTGGGAACTAAGGCCAGCTACTCAACACGCTCTGGCTCACAGGGGCTCCCGAGCACCTTGCGCCATCCTCGTTTGAAGACCACTTTTAAGTAGCTCAGAGACGGATCAGCACACAGTTACGAAAGATGTTTCCACGGCTCCAGAACGGCGGGGGGGGGGGGGTCCCCAATGACCGCCCCCAACCCCCGGTCGGGGAGAAGGCACAAGGCGAAGGAACCTGGAGGTACAGGAAAAGTGCATTCGCGCAACAGACACTTGCTGGGCACCTGCCGCATCCTGGGTTCAAAGGAGTGAACAAAACAGACAAAAAGCTTGTCCCTGGGGAGCCCAAGTTCTGCGGGGGAGACAACAGGCAAGACACAAGAGGTCAGGTGGCAATAAATGCTATGAAGAGAAACAGAGCGCAAAGGAAGGTGGGAGGGGCGCCCCGGGGAGGGAGGGCAGACCCACGAAAGGCTGGCGGGGCCTGAGGGAGGCAGTCAGCCGTTCCCACGCCTGGAGGAGCGCATTCCACAGGAGGGGAGGGCTGGGCCAAGGCCCTCGGGCAGGGGGACGCTGGGCGACGGAGGTCAGTGTGACCGGAGGAACGCTGAGTCAGAGGTCGGGGAAGCAACAGGAGGACCAGGCCTGGGGAGTCACAGGCCACCGGAGGAGGCTCGGCGTCCCACTGAGCAGAGAAGCTCCCTGGCCCTGCAGGCAACGGGCTGAAGGGCTGCCAGAGGCCAGGGAGAGGAACCAGCCGGAAGCCTCTGCAAACAGCAGGTGAGAAATCACACGGCTCAGACCAGGGGCAGCAGGAGAGGAGGGAGAAGGGGAAGGGAATTCTGGATATACTTTGAAGGCACATGTGACAATTTGCTGATTTCACTGTATGTTCGGTGGGGAAGGAAAGGCAAAAGGTCCTCCTGAATTCAAAACTGTTTTAAAGTTATTTGTACTATTTACTTAAACGGAACACACGCATCTTTAGTAGGCCACACTGAGACAAGAACACTGCCCACACAACAAAAAAGTCACAGCGCTCTGCAGAGGGGCAATGAGTGAAGAAGTATGAAGGAGAGTGATGGAAACACTGACAAAAAGAATCAAAACAGGCAGCTCTAGAAAGTTCTGCAGAGGAAATGAGTCTTTAGGATGAGACCGTGTAAGCCTGATGGAGAGGCCTGGGAGAGGGCAAGACGCACGTGGCGGAAGGCCAGGCCTGCAGGTCAAGTCACAGGTAGGGGCAGCAGAAAGGCCCCTTCCTAACGGGAGCTGCTTGGTGGCACAACCAGGCTGGAAGGAGGAAGGTTATTTACCACAGCAGGTTAAGCGTGAGGAAACCACATGGGGCGGGGCCAGCACGGGGCGGGGCCAGGCTGAAATACAGGGAGGACGAGGCTTTGCTTCCGTGGGGGTGAGGGTGGGTGCCAGGCAAAGGAAACCAAGTAGGACCTACAGAGGAGACCCACGAAATGAAAAGAACCAACCGGCACTGCATACGTGGTGGTCTGAATGGAGCCCGGGGCCAGGGGCCAGGGGAAAGAGAAACAACGAGCCCACAGGGCCAACTTCAGTCCCCGCTGGTGGGAGAGTCTTAGAGTAAACACTAGACAAATTCTGAGCTTTTCAAGTTTTTCTTTTCTTTTTCAGGCAAAATCCCTTCTGCTGTGGACCCCCTACCCCTACAGGCAAACCCACACACAGCCACCCTGCCCCCTTGCCTTACTGAATCCAGGCCACCTGAAAGGCAGATAACCGAACCGACCTTTAAAATACTGCACAAAAGTATTCCTCCCTGCCCAGAATCCAAGTGGGATGAGAGGAAGGGAAACAGTATTTTAGGGAACAGTCTACCCCTAACGACTAAGGGAATTAAAAAAGTGGAAGGTTATTGAGAATGTTTATGACTAAAAAGAGACTTATCTTAGCAGAGCTCAGATTCTTTTGACAGAAAAGGAGAAGACCAGACAAAATGTCCCCTATACAAGGGCCACACGGGGAATCCAGTTCAGCCACGGGAGACCCAGAACCACGGCACACAGGCCTCGACAGGCCAGCACCATTGCCGGCCCAACTCGTACCTGGGGGAAGGGACCAAAGGAAAACACAGCCCATGAGTGAAGCGGGAGAGGGGAAGAGATCAGGATCTGCAAACAGGAGAAAAAGAGCAAAGGAACGTGTTGAAAAAGAACCAAGAGGAAAGCACAAACATATGCAGCAGTTAAGTAATTTCAGAGATGCCGAGCAATGCGAAGAGGGGTGTTCTATGCCACACACAGGCACGAAGAACGACAGGTAGTGTATGTGAAATTCTCTGCAAAGAGAAGCTCTCACACACTCGCCTACAATTATAGCGACCAAGAACTAGAAAAGTCTAGCTCTCCCACACTTTAGGCCACTTCAACTAATAACTAATGAACAACTAATAAGCCACTTCAGCATCACTCTTTCACTGGCAAAACAGAAGCCAACACAGGACACGCCTGCCAAAGGGACGTCTGCATCTTCAGATGTTCCTTCCAGAGTCCTTCAAGGCTGAAGAACTTTAAATGTGCAAGTATAAATACCAATTCATAACAAAATGAGCACTCTTCATTCTTCCGGGCTCCCAAGAGCTGTGTCCCATGTTACAGGGTGAAGTTCTGGCAGGTGGCGAAGGCAGAGAGAAAAGCCAATGTCATCCCACAGAAGAGCAGAGTTACGAATCGGAGACGAGCACCAGAAAGCTAAAACTACGAACCTTGAAGACAGAGAGACCTGTATTTGGCCCTGGGTTGATATTTTAATTAAGTATGTTATCTACCTGACGTATTTAGGCCTTAACTTCTACTTTGAAGAGAGGGAACAGCAGCATTATCTCCCTAATACAGAGGGACTATGCCCTTACCATTTAGCACAAAATAAGTGCTCAACGAAAGGTAGGTATCGATTCTTCTTTCCGTTATTCCCACTGGCACGCCAGCAACGGGAAATGGTACCAGAACGGGGTTCTTCCCACTCACTCCTTGAGAGACCCTAAAGCTCTCTGCGAGACTGGCGGCCGCCTGCAGATGCTTGAGGCTCCCCAGACGATGCCTGATGGTTTAATGGTATTGTTCAGCGTTACATAATTATTTGTATACAGTATTATATCAAATCTGTATAATTTCTCCTTATTAATGAGCTTGACATTTCTTATTTAAAAGCCTATATCCATTAAAGATGCATCCTTCGTTCTAAAGTAAAAATCTCAAATTTCCTAACTGTGGAAAGAGCTGGCTGTGCAGGAGCAGTGTTTATTTAAAAAGAAAAAGATAAAGGCCCCGGCTGAACTGGCCGAGCCTCAACACACATCCCTCTTCCAGCGCCTGCTCACCCCGGCGGCCCTTTCCTGGCAGAGGCAAACCTGCCTTTCCCAAGTCAAAGGCACCTGAACAAAGGGAGCCGAGCCTTCCGCTGGTTCCACACAATTCCTCCATTTCCTGAGCCCGCTCCCCCAACCGCAAGGCCGCGGTAACAGCAGGCAGTTATTTCAGGACCCTGGCGATAATGAAAGAAGATAGTGCACGGAACACACACAGCTCCGTGCCTCGCACACGAAGTGATTTTTTTTTTTTTAAAGTCAGCTCTTTGTTATTATTGTTACCGATAAATCTCAATCCTTTAAAAGTTATTTTCCGGTTTCCTCCTATTTTGCCCATTCCCAAGGAATGACTGGAGCTGGAAGCACGCGTGGAAAAGGCGGGTGCCCATTGAGAAACTTCTCCGGTCGCAGGAGGTTCCCAGAGCAGTATCAGCTTCCACAGTGACGCCCAAAGATTTCAGTTCACGCTGACCGTTTCACAGGCCTGTAAGTATGCTAACGCTTAATACTCACACAGTGAAATTCTCAGCTGAAAGAATACCTGTTATCCAAAGTAACTAAATCAAAACAACCTAATTTGCATTTATTCACTCTTCCTCTAATCCTCCAATGGGAAACTTTAAAAACAATAAAATGCAGGTAAAAGGGAAGCTGACTTCTGAAAAATAACACAACCCCTATATTAAAATACATTTCCCTATCAAAAAATATAACAATAAAGACACCAATCCATTGGTAGGCTACTCCATGAACACAGACTTTTTAAGTGGCAGTGGGAATCACAGGGGGCACTTAGTTCTTACTGTTGCTGACTGTTATTAATAAACTTTTTTTATTCTGCAAGTATATCTCTGTGTAGCACATGAATGAGTACCCAGAGGGCAGATCAGCGAATGTGCCGATGACAAAAAGCAAAATGAGAAAAGCAAGAAAATAAAAACTAGAATTAAATTATACTGTCAAGTTAGAATTCTGGGTTAAAAATTAAGATTAAAATGAAAGGCTGTGGCTGGGTAACTCAGCTGGTTTCGAGTGTCATTTTGATATACCAAGGTTGCAGGTTCAATCCCCAGTTGGGGCACATAAATCAGCCAATGAATGCATAAGTTAATGGAACAACTAACCAATGTCTCTCTCAAATTAATAAATAAAATTTTTTTTAAAAGAACAAAATTTAAAGTTCAACAGTTGTTTTTCTTTTTTTAGTGTGTTTGGAAGGAGTCAAAACCTGTTTGCTGACTGCAAGCTTTACATGAACCATCAGAGTGAAAAAGATGCTGAACAAGCGGTTAGGGTCCTAGGCCGCATCAGCCAAAGTATAATTTCCAGATCACGAGAAATTAAAGTCCCACTGTGCTTGAAGCAGGTCGGTAGTGTGATCAAAGCTGTTAGCAAACACTATTACTGCAGAAATACATCACTCTTGAATTTCCAAGGACCGTGAAGAAATACTGCACTATCTATAGGAGCTTCATAAACATTTACCAGAATCTGCAGTAATGCTTTGCTTTAGAACATCATAAAAATCGTACCGTAGAAGAATAACCAAGCACGCTTCACCAGGTATCGCCCACCTTACCCAACCACTCATAAAACCCCAGCAGCGCTCCACGGCGCGCCAGGAGGGCGGCGGGGTGGGGCGGGGGTCACGGGGCCGGGGCCGCGGTCTCAGCGCGGATGCAGCGGTGGTTGCCAGGCACCGGGCAGGGGGCCTCTGTGCGGGAGCGTCACACTTTTTCAAGTTCGTCGGCCGCGTTCTGAATTACTTTTGGAAATTTCCAAAGTGTATGGCATTACCCACTCTCCCAATTTAATATCAGTTTTTGTAAACATGTAAAGGAACATATAGGAACATATGATTTTAACTTCCAATGAGATGGTTTCAGTAATGGAAATAACTATCTCCCCAAGAGTTACGCACACAGTTTTTAACGTATGTAACAAAGAATATTTCTAGCACTCCATTACATAGAAACTTTAACAATAATATCAGTTTCAGCACTGAAGATTTGTGTTTATATCCTAAAGCTCTCTGCCAGCAGAACATGGTTTCAAATGTTATCTGAAAGTTAAAAAAAAAAAAAAAAAAAAGCCTAGTAAAGGCAAAGTTTTAATTAGTAGAAATCATGGAAGTATTATTTATTGTGATAAAGTAAATTGTAAAAGGAAAACTGCTTAAAGCTTTAATGCAATGGTATTACCATACAGAGTTAAAAGAAACACAAAATATAGTAAGTTATCTAGATTCAAACCAAAATAGAAAATAAATGCATTACCATGACTACCACAAATGTGGCATATTAATAAACTGTTTATTATGACCTAAAATTAACTGGACATGGCATAAATATACCAAGTACTAAATGTGTCATCCAAAAACTCTTAACTCGAGGGCTCTACTTCCCACTAAATAAAATGAAATCCAGTTAATTCTGAATAATTTTAGTAAGTGTCCATATGACAGCAAAAATTCCACATGTGACCCAACAGAAAATTGTATAAATCTGTCAGCTTAGACTCAAGTAAAAAGCTGGTCTGATTTTTCACAAAGAGGGAGGACGTGTGTGCATGATCTTGTGGTAATTCTACATAAGGCAACTGCCTCTTTAAAATATTTCAGGTGCAAATTAAAGGAAAACATGGCTCATGACAGGTACGGCGCAGAGGTAACAACCTATTACCATCTGAAGACATGCCTTAGCTTGTCCACTGCGAAACGCAATTCAGGCCAGTACAGATTAGCATCTCTATTTTATAGATGCTGAAAGTGGGAAACAGGAGAGTTTAAATGATATACCCAAGCAGGGACCAGGGACCACGGAGGAAGCCTTTTTCACCCTCACCGCTATTTTAAAACCTAAGGCTAATTTAGACAATACCTGTTCTATGATATATTCTATTGAGATAGAATTTAAAAACAAACAAACAAATGAAAAGGCCTAGGCAGCAGACATCCTGGTAACAGGATGTATTTTTAACTAATCCTGCTACTTAAAATACTGTAAGAAGTTGAAAGGATACAATATTCCCAAGTCTCCTGACAAAGAACCAAGTAAGATAAAGGACCTTAGGCCATAATGACAGTTTAATATAAATGATAAACATCATACAAAACTGAAAACCTAACACTGTTTCTAACTCTGTCAGACCTCCCGCCCTCCGCCTTGTAATGCTGTTTGTATCGCAAGTGTTGTAAAAATAATTCCATGTCAATTAAAATTCCCAAATGCAACGCCCACAGAAATGACAACTGGGCTGCAGAACAGAGCTGCGAGTCCTGCCCGCACCCCCGCCCCCCGCCGCCGCCGACCGCGACCTCCACGGAGGCTCTCCACGGGCGCGCTCGGGTGGGGAAGACGCCTCGCTTCAAGTGGAGACACAGGACCCGCGACTTTCCCCAAAACCAGGGGCACCCGGTTCTGCCCAAGTTGGTATCAGCCTTAATGCCCTAAAACGAGGACAAGTTTCCGCGGTCTACAGTTGAAGGGCCCCACGGGCCATTCACATGCTCAAGGGCAGCTTCCCTGTCAGCTTTGCGACGAGCTTCACGTGGCCACAGATCCAAAACTTCTAAAACATCACCCCCTCTTTCTAAACAGTTACCACACCAGAGGTGTTGTGATGTCCAATAAGATTTCAGAAGTGAGAGAGAGAGAGAGAGAGAGAGAGAGAGAGAGAGAAAGAGAGAGTGTGTGTGTGTGTACACACAACTCGGAGACAGAAAACTGTCCTTTGTCGGTTTTTCTTTCTTCTTCCCTCTTCCTCCTGTCCTTAATTTTCCAGATTACGGGCGTTAGAGGCCCTGCCATCGCCTCTGCTCTTCTCCAGCTCTCCCCGCAGCCAAGCAGCTTTTCCAGTGCTTCCGCCACAGCTCACAGCAGCAGGGCCACCGCCTCCAACCTCCCCACCACCCCCATCCCGCTCACACCTGTTCATGTCCCCAAGCCGAGACGGGCCCTCCCCACCCACCTGCTCAGACGCCTTCTGACACTGTAAAATGGCCGGCGTGTCTTCTTCCAAACTGGCAACTGCATGAAGGATGAAAACTAAGGAACTGTTCTACTGAAAAAAAAAAAAAGACTAAACAAAGGTATAATTTCTTAAATGTATTGTGTGGCCTCTGTACTGGATCCTCTTCCAGGAGGAAAAGAAAGTTGCTGTTAACAACACTACTGGGAAGCTGACAAAATGGAACATGGAATGAAAGATGCTGTGTGAACCGTTCATTTCCTGAATGTGGTAGTCATGCCATGAATACATAAGAGATGACTCGATTTTTTGGAAATATACACTGAAAACATTAAAGAATAAGCCCTGGCTGGTGTGGCTCAGCGGCTTGAGTGCCTGCCTGCGAACTGAAAGGTCTCTGGTTCAATCCCAGTCAGGGCGCATGCCTGGGTTGCAGGCCAGGTCTCCAGTTGGGGGCGTGCAGGAGGCAACTGATCAATGTTTCTCTCTCCCATAAATGTTTCTCTCCCTCTCTTCTTCTCTAAAAGATAAATAAAATCTTTTAGAAAAAGAAAAAAAAAATTAAAGAGTAAGGGAAGACCACTTCCATCAACTACTCAAACAGGTTGGGGAAAAACGTGCGTATAAATGTATGTCTATATAAATTTACACATACACATGAGTATATACAAGGTCTGTCCAGAAAAAGTCTGTCCATTGTTAATATAACAAGAATGATTTGTGTGTCATCCATGCAACCTGGTAGCCAAGGAGAGGGGACTGGAATGCCCATGTGTGAACAGTGACAACTTCACTGTACTAGTCAGAGTGGGCAGTGGACACCATTGAGTGACCACGTGTATACTGTGTGGGCCGTCACATTCAAAATGCCTGAGTAGAGCCATGAATCTGCACCAAATTTTGCACTAAACATGAACATTCCTCTGCAATACTATTTGGATGTCCCAGAAGGCTGCAGCTACAGGCAGCTGGTGATTGTCAGCTTCTTCACCACAAGGTGCCCACTCGAGCATCACGTCTCATGCGGTTTTTTTTGCACAACACAAAATCACCCAGGTGACTCAGCCCCGCTAGATGCGGCACCCTGCAACTTCTGGCTTTTCCCAAAACTGAAATCACCTTTGAAAAGGAAGAGATTTCAGACCATCAAAGAGATTCAGGAAAATATGATGGGGCAGCTGATGGCGATCGGGAGACCTGTGTGAGGAGGTCCCCCGGTGCCTACTTTGAAGGGGACAGATGTCCTATGTACAATGTTTCTTGCATCTTGTATCTTCTTCAACGAATGGCTTTATTTTCCATATTACTTTCTGGGCAGACTTCATACATCAGAATGCAAGCAAATATGTTAGAAACTAGTGAATCTGAATAAAGGACGTATAGAAGTTCTTTATATTATTCTCTAAGCTTATTTGCTAGGGGGAAAAAAGTCCTTTGAGGGGGCATGCGTCAGCTTTTCATGGTGATGGATGTTCATTATCTTGATGGTGGTAATGTTTCACAAGTGCATACATAATGTCAAAGCTTAACTTTTATATTTGTTTTAAGATTTCATTTATTTATTTAAAGAAGGGAAGGGACGGGGAAAGAGAAGGAGAGAAGTACTGACGTGAGAGGGAAACATCAGCGGGTTGCCCCTCATACGCACCTGACCAGGGACCGAACCCACAACCCAGGCAAGTGCCCTGACCGTGAATCAAACCCATGACCTGCCACTTCACAACACAACGCCCAACCAACTAAGCTACACAGGTCAGGGCCACATTGGTTTTCATTTAATGATTTTAAAGACGGTAAGTGAATAACGCTGACTTGTTTCTCCACTCATTTACGCATTCATTGCTTGATTCTCGTATGTGCCCTGACCTGGGACCCAACCCATAACCTGGCTTATCGGGGCAACGCTCTAACCAACCACACACTTTCGCCACTCAATTAAAAGCTCAGGTCCTCCTCTGTAAAATGGGGGTTTCGGCCACCTACTGACAAGAGGCTCACGGGAACCAGCACGGGGCCGGGGTTCAAGCTAACGGGGTGGAAGGCGGGGTAGCAATGAGGGTGCTCTGTCACCGCAACACCACAGCCCAGTGCGCAGGGTTGCCATCTCCGCACATCTAGGCCCTGCGAGCTCAACCTTCCTCGCAAGGGCAGAGCCTCCTCTGAAACAGACCCGCCTCTGCCCGAGTTCACGCAGAGCGAATCAGAGTGCTTTCGTGAGGCCGCGCGTGGCGCACCGTGTTCCACTCAGCGGGCCTCGGCAGTAGAATCGCCGGCGCTGCACTGCGCCCCAGTGTAACGGCCTCATCCTCACAGGGCAGCCTTGCGTGCCCCAGAACCTGGTTCTGAGCTGCCCGCCCTTCCTTCACATCCTGTAAGTGTCGCAAGGGCCCCCTTTCACAGAGCTGGTTGTGGGCCTTCGCTAAAACCTGGGCAGAGACCACAGGGCGGCCCAGCTTCCCTGGGGCATCCGGCTCCCGGTGGCCCCTGCGGGAGCGCTGGCTTCTTCGAGAGGAAGCTACAGAGACAGGATTGTGGGTGCTGGGGAGCGAGTGTACATCACTCTCAACCCAGAGGACCTAGAAGGCAGATGGGGACTAGTGGTCAAGAAGGCTCCAGAAGGTACAAGTAGCCGGGTGTATGCTTTTCTCAAGCTAAGTGCTCAAGCCCATTAACACAGGGTGTGATAAGAACTTTTAGTTACATCACTGTTAGTATTTTTAACATATTAAATAATAGTCACCACTTTTTAAAAAACATGGTTAATATCTTCTACCTTCTACCTCCAAAAAATAAGGGAAGGCGGTTTAAAATGTAATGAGCTAACCCAGGAACCCCACACCTACCAAAATGCAAGGTATTTATTCTGGGAGTTCAAGTGCCATCCCCTGAAGCAGCAGGGGAAGGGGGACCCCGAGAGCCGCCGGCTACAGAGAAAACCTGCCTGCCGGGGGAGTCCTTCAGAAAGCCTACGCTGTTGTGGTTTTTGCTTCTACCAAAAAGCAAAAATTGTTTGTCAACACTGGGAAAACCAGGAAAGGCTTGCTACTTAATGACCGGTGTGGCAAACAACAAAAGGGTGTAAAAATTTTCCCCTCAAAATACTGTGAAGCCTACATGCTTTGGCAACAACACTGCCATTTTCCTTGTTTCATTCTTTTAAATTTCTGACACGGAAGGGAAGGGGCCTTCAGGCACAAGGCGAACCTCCTGGCGCCACTCTGTGGATGCGGTTGGAGGAGACCAGAAGAGGCAATGCCCCCCGGTGTGACCCCTGATTCCCAAAGGGGCTTACAGAGGCACAGGGGGATTGCCCATGAGGGTAAGTGAAAACGAAAGAAGCCACTACAATGAACACAGAATCGAAGAGAATGCTCCAGAGTCCTCAACCCTGTGGGGCCCAGAGAAGCTGGGCTTGGGGTCCTGTGGAAGGGCGGGGGCTTCCTGAGGAAGACGTGAGGCCCCAGCTCTGCAGCAAGGCCGTGCAGGCCTCGCCCCTGGAGGGTAAGTTTGGAACCGCCATTCCACAGACTATGGAGGTGACCTCACACTGCTGGCTGAAAGTAGCTCAAAAAGACCAACGACCTACGCGTAAGAACAAATGCCATTAAACTCTCAGAAGAAAACCTGAGTGTAAATCTTGGTGACCTTGGATCAGGCAGTATTTTCTTAGACGTGACACCAAAAGCACAAGCAACAAAAGGAAGAACAGGTAGACTGGGTTTCATCAAAATGGCCAACTTTTATACCACAAGGAAAACCACCACCATTTCTATACCAATGTCTGTCACTGCACACAGTAGCCAAACACTGGAAGCAACTCAACTGTCCCTTACTTTGTTTATTTGACAAATAAACAAAATGCAGTATATACAAATAGCAGAATATTACTCAGCCTTAAAAAGGAAGAAAATTCTGTTATACGCTGTATCTACTTGAAGCTGTTGTGCGAAGGGAAATACGCCCGTCACGAGAGGGCAAGTGCTGCGGGACTCCGCTGGAGAGGTACCTAGAAACAGCCAGACTCAGAGACAGAAAGCAGCATCATGGCCGCCAGGGACGGACGGCGGTAGGAGGTACGAGGAGCCACGGCTGCACTTCAGTTGCACACGCAGGAAAGAGACTGGACAGGGATGGTGACAGCACTTAATGCCACTCAACTGTGCACTTAAAAACGGTTAGGATGGCAACTCTGTGTGTATTTTACCACAACTTAAAAAAAGAAATTAAAAAAAAAAAACACACCAGAGAGTGAAAAGACAACCCACAGAATGTGAGAGAAGTTATTTGCAAATCACGTATCTGATAAGGGATGCATGCCTAGAACATATAAAGAGCTCTTATAGCTCAACAATAAAAACATAAACAACACAATTAAACACTGGATAAAAGATCTCAAAAGTCACTTCTTCAAATATACACAAATGGCAAATGCCAGTAAGCATATAAAAAGATTGCTCAACAGCATCAACTATCAGAGAACTGGACAAGAAAACCACAATGGGATACCACTTCATAACCACTAGGCTGCTAAAATGAAACAGAGAGCAACAAACGTTATCAAAGATATGGAGAAACTAGAATCCTCACACCCTCCTGGTAGGAATAAGAAATGCAGTGGCCACTTTAGAAAACAGTCTGGCAGGTCCTCAAAATATTAAACATGGAGTTATCATATGACCCAGCAATTTCACCGCTAGCCAAGAGAAATGAAAAATATGTATACACTTATACACACATACAAACTGTACGTGAATGATCTTAGCAATATTATTCATAAGAGTCCAAAAGTGGAAACAACCCAAATGTCTATCAGTGACATTTGGACAAATGGGTAAAATGTAGTATATCCATACAATGGGACACCATTTGGCAACAAACAGGAATAAGTACTGCCTCATTCTACAATATGGACGAAGCTTGAAAACGCTATGCTCAGTGAAAGCCGGTCACAGATACTGCATATCATAGGATTCCATTAAGAGGAAATGCCCAGAACAGGCGAATCCACCAAGACGGAAAGTAGAAGAATAGGTAGTGGCCTAGGGCTGGAAGGAAAAGGGCAATGAGAAGTGACTGGCAAGAGTTACAGTTTTCTTTTGGGGAGTGATGAAAATGGTCTAAAATCGATTGTGGTGACGGTTGCACAATTCTGTGGACATACTAAAAACCACGGAATTGCATTCTTTAAATGGGTTAATTGAGCCCTGGCTGGGTGGCTCAGTTGAGTGGAGCATCGTCCCGTACACCAAACGTACATCAAAGACTGCAGGTTTGATTCCTGGTCAGGGCACATACCTAGGTTGTAGGTTCAGTCTCTAGTCGGGGACCATACAGGAGGCAACTGATCTCTCTCTCTCTCTCTCTCTCAAAATTGATAAGCATATCCTTGGGTGAGGACTTAAGAAATAAATAAATGGATTAATTGGTATATGAATTATATCTCAATAAAGCTATTATGAAAAAAGTATGAATACGGATGTCTATCCATTCCGTGCCTAGAAGATACCTTAGTCACAGTAACTCTCTGAATGGTAGAGGAAAGAATTCACAACTCACCTTGTAATCAATTACAGGAACCGAACGTTCCCCCGCAGCCTCCGTGGAGACACTAGCCCATGTACACGTCAGTAGTCATGCCTGATGTACGTATTATACTAAACACTCGGGGTCAAAGTGTTGTATCAAGTGAAACACTCACTATTAAGGTCAGAAATGTAATTGTGAGAAGTTTCCTTTACAATCTAGGGCCTGATATCAAACTGTTTGCCCAGGTGATAAATCGGTATGTGATAGGATACTAAATGCTTGATATTCCATAGCTATGTGAGTTAACAGTTAAATTTAAAAAAGCTTCACTTTTCTAACAAAAATGCCAGTGGCAAAGTCTCCTTAGAGTTTTCCCAATGACACCACAAAGACTTGCTTTGTGTTGGACTAGTTTGCAGGAGAAGACTCAGCAATTAACTGTTTCCTGTCTATTCCACCACACAGAAGCACATATAATTCTCTTGCTATACTTAGACGTCAACAAATGAGCAGTCCCATGTTCAATAAACTGACCATAGAAACCTAAGAAGCTGCAGGGGAAAACATGTCATTTAAATCACTCTAAGTATATTAAAAAGAAAAATGGCTTTGGTCTTCATTTCTTTTTTTAAAAAAATGCTACAAACTCACCATTGATGTAGCATCATTCACTAAAATCTAGGCCTCTAAACCTATCTCATAACATTTATGAGTCATGATCAATTAAATGCCCCTTATCTTAAGGGGTACCTGGCATTGTTCTATCTGCCTGAAATGAGTTATTAGATATCAGAAATGCTTACAAAAGAAAAGTTTAGAAAAATACTGGTTCTAAAAAACTCTGTTTTCTCGATTCCTCCTAGAAAAAAAGAAGATAAATGAGTAGTGAATTCAAGATGGTAAAAAATTTCTGTAAGCTACTAAGTATCTGCAGCTTCACAAAACCATTACAAGTTCTTTTATATGTAGGAAAAATGTTCATCGTGTTTCTAATCAAAAGTCCTTTAAAACACAAGGCAACGTCTCGAGACTTAACGTGCAGTTTAATACGCGATCCATGGGACAAGAAGGCATTTCAGACACCGCCGAGGCCATTTAAAAAGAAAAAACGCATCGCATGGTCGGTTTTGTTTTTACTCAGCTTCACAATCCGCTTGTGAAACACTATTGAAATGTTTGCGGTTTCTAATCCGTGAACAAACACCCTGTGAAGGCTGTAATGAAAATACCTGCACAACCATCCTGGCAGAATATCTGTGTCCAAATGAGAATTTAGAAGGTGTCATGTCCAGGCAACACTTTAAACGAGACGCGTCCCCTTCAACACCCGCCGCCCTCTACAACCAGGCAGGGCCATTGGTCTGCAGGAAGGGCCTGCGGCCACCAGCAAGCCCTCTGACAAAGGTGACCCTCCTCCGGGGCCGACCTCGGCCACACCCAGGGCCTGAGCGCGGTTCTGGCCATTGCGATGCCCTGGGGGAACCACTGCCCGTGCCTGGGAAGCCGCATCCGCCTCGCACGGTCCACAGAGTGCCCATCTTTGGAAAAAGCCACGGAGGCAGTTAAACCCCTGCCACCGAAGACAGCCTCAACGAGCTACACATTCCTGGGCAAGTCCTCCCAGCTCTGGGCCTCCTGATGACAATACTTACCTTCAGAGGTCGCTGTGAGAATGAAGCCACATTTAAACAAGCCTGGCCGAGCACAGTGTTTGGCAGCAAGTATAAACTAAATAAATGATGGTCATTATACACAATGTACTTCTTGAGCACCACGTGCCAGGAACTGTCCTTCCGGCCCTCGACAGGTGTCACTAACTCACAGAGCTCTCACAGCCGCCTCCACCACCACTGCCCCAGTTGGCAGACGAGGACACAGGCACAGGGAGCAGTGTCACTCATGAGCGAAGGCAGCTTAGATTCAAAAATCAGACGTCAAGACTCCCAACGCCACAGCTGGCGGCCCTTCTCGTGGCGGCAGCGGCGGGGAACAGTGGCTGCTGAGGCGGGCGGGAAACCGTACCCCAGGCCCAAGCTGGGATCTCATTCCTGACCGGAGGCTTCCTAGCCGTCAAATCTTCACCCGCTCAATATACGTCCGTCTCCCATCTTCTGCCTTTTATCTACTCCATTCTAGACTGAAGAAGTAATAGCTGCCATTTATAAAACACTTCCTCCGTGCCAAACACTGCCCTAGAACATTGCATGTTTTACTGATTTCTTACAGCTTATAAGAGAATTATTATTTAAACTTTTTTACAGCACAGTGAGGTCAAGCACCCAAGTGACAAGGTTGCTAAGTACAACAGGCAGAATTCGACCACTGCAATGCTACCAGTAAAACCAAAGCTCTTAACCACCCGACGACACTTAATTCCTCAGCAACTATTAACTTTGTCATTTAAGAACATGAATGTCATCGTCATTTACAGGGGAATATTAAAGAGACATAAGGAAGACATAATATGAAACAAATTGTTTTTACATCCTCATCAAGAAAAATGTCGCCCTGGTTGCTGTGGCTCAGTGGATTGCGTGCTGGCCCACAAAATGAAAGCTCACTGGTTCGATTCCCAGTCAGGGCACATGCCTGGGTTGTGGGCCAGGTCCCCAGCTGGGAAAATGCAAGGGGCAACCCACTGACATATCTCTTGCACATTGATGTTTCTCTCCCTATATTTTCTCCCTCCCTTCCCCTCTCTCTAAAAATAAATAAAATCTTTTTTTCTTAATGTGTTATTTTCCAAATGTCTGTTTCATGCCCAGTATCTGAAGTACTAGACTTTTGTGTTACCAGGGGCCAGAGAAGAGAGGAGAAGAGTTCTGCCCCAAAGAACAACCAGTCCGGGGAAAGACAGGAAGCAAGGGGCAAATCTGGGAGAAGTTCCATGAGAAAGTGTAGCCCCTGCAAGAAATCCAAGGAAAGGCTGAGATGCCAGTAAATTGGGAGGAAGCACAACAGGAGTAGGGCCTACCTAAATGCTGCCTCGTAAAGGTGTTGGCACAGGGAGGGGCTGGGGCTGGGCCTGGGCCGGGGTCCAGGCCCGGGGTTTCTGAAGGCGGCAGACTCATGCCCTCTTATGACAGCGATGGGAAGAATGGAAGTCAGCTCTACATTCCCCGCAGGTTCAGCCCGGGAAGCATAAGGAGTTTCTGTAGGTGTTGAAGCCATTCAGTAGATAACAAATCAAGAAATTTTAATTTTAATCAAGATTTAATTTTTTTTCCCTTTTTAAAGGAAAACATAGAGGATCATTTTGCACAGCACAAGGTCACGCAGCCTCCGCAGGACTGACTGACATATGAGACCAGTCATTCTTTGCTGGGGGGGCTGTCCTGCATGTTCAGCCACAACCCTGGCCTCCCCTCTAGATGCCGGTGGCAACACCACCCCCCAAATTTTGACAAACAAAAATGTTTCCCAGATTATGTCGCTGGGGGCAAAGCCCACCCTCCCCAGGAGAGAACCACCGGCCTACTGTTCTGCACAGGAAGAATGTGAAAACACTTAGAATTTTTTCCTTTCTCCCTTCACACTTAAAACTCTCTGCAGATAACGGACCGAGGACAGGGGAGACGGGAAGCTTGGCCCCCTCATGGGGCAGACCCCAACCTCTCGGCCCTGACAGCACTCCTGGAAGGATCACTCTAATTGTACAGATGGCAAAAGCTGCACTTCACGTTAACCTGTGCAGAGGCCGGCTAAGCGCCACAAGCTCGGGGGCCTTAGTGACAGCACCCCAGGCCCTGAGCACTGCTACCCCGAGGGGCCCTCCGCTCAGGAAGGCGGAGAGTCCACTGCTTTCATCAAACAAGTATTAATAACCTTCTCCATAGCCCCACGCTAAAACGGCACAAATCCTATCAGGAGCTCCTCGTTTGGGAAGAACCAAGTGTGCCACCGCCTCACACGAGCAACGTACGGGAGGCAGCGGCAAGGGTCGCTGCGGGCTACCATGACTTTTCAAAGACAGGGAGGATGAAGGGTATTTGGAAGCAAGCAAGACCCGAAGCCCAGCTGCGCCTGCCTCTGAAGCCGGAGCTACGCCACCTTGGGCCCACCCCTCCCCCCGACCCATGCTTCCTTCAGAGCCAGGGAAGCGCTGAGGGACCGGGCCAACGGACGCCTGGCGGGAAGGACGCCCTGGCGCAGGCCGCACAGCCTCCCTTGGCCTCGGTTTCCAATCCATGCAGCCGAGACACGTCCAAGTGGTAAGAAGACTGACCGGCACTCATACAGTTTGGATGACAGCTGAAGAATGTGACCTCATCCTCATCCTTAAATAAGGGCTCAGCAGCCGTCTTGATGCTGAAGCTCACCAACAAACTCTTTTCTGTCCAAAGGGGGCCAGTATTCTTTCTGTTTGACAACCCTAGAGCATCAACAGGCTGAGTCCATCTCCCCATGGAAGCATTACTCTTCCTCCTCCCAAGCAGTCTGTGGAGGGTGACAGAGCCCAGAGTTTGGACGAACAAAGCCCACCCATTTATCTGGCGAGGAAAACATGGGGCACCTCTTTTCTGCCGCGCTCTGAGCCATGATGGGTCTCTAGTCAGCTCCTCCCAACTGCTTACTCATCACCACCACAAATATGTTCCTCCTCAGAAGACAAGAAAATCCGCTAACCCAGAGACTCTCTACCAAAGTATTTTTTCATCTTTAAGGGTCTGGTCAACTAGCTGGATGAGCCAGCCAAGCCTCTATCTTATCAGTACGTGCATTAATTGTTTAGATTCTGTTAATTAACTGATTATCTACCTACTAATTTTATTTTACTTTTGTATTTCCAACTTAAATTATTTTTATGATTTTTTACAGTTATTTTTAGAGAGAAGAGAAGGGAAGGGAGGAAGGAAGAGAGGGGAGAAACATCAGTGATCTCCAAGAGGGGACATGGCCAGCAACCCAGACACATGCCCTGACCGGGAATCGAACCAGCGACATTTCGGTTGGTTGGCTGGCACTGAACCCACTGAGTCGCATGCGCCAGGGCTCACAATATAAAGTCCTCTGTGTTTTTTCCCCCAGATTCCAAGGATAATCATCTCCCTGATGTAGCAAAGTGAAGTAGTTAAGAGTCTGATATCTACAGTAAAAACCCACCAGCCATGGTGGGGTTCCATCACTTACCATGCGCAAACTCATGCATCACGTCTCCTGTATAGTTTTTTTGTGAAACATGAAATCATCCAGGTTACTCAGCCTCTCTACAGCCGAGATCTGGTGCCCTGCAACTTCTGGCTTTTCCCAAAACTAAAATCATGTTTGAAAGAGAAGAGATTTCAGACCATCCATGAGATACAGGAAAATACAACGGGGCCACTCATGGAGTCTGGGAGAGCTGTGCAAGGCCCCAAGGTGCCTGCCCTAAAGGGGACTGAGGCATCGCTGTCCTACGTCCAGTGTTTCTCGTGTTTTGTATCTTCTCCATTTTTCACATAACATGGCTGGATACCTTCTGGACAGACCTGGTCTATTACAGCGTAATTATACGGCTCCCTGCTCTGAGCGCCGTGACTCGCCCTGCAAGTACTTCCCAGTGGCACCATTGACCCCACTTTACAGATGGATAGGCCAGGGCAGCAGTGCTGTGACTTCTCTCCACATGACTTGTCACGTTGCCAATCTAGAGACTGAATCCAGGACTCTGAATAGTTACAGCCGAATTACAGATCTGGGCTAGGCTCACAAGGGTATTACAAAAAGCACGTGCTACAGGGAAGCCTGATAGTTCTGATATGACCCTAACACCAGCTCTGGAACACCCCAGCGACCGAAGGGGCGTCCTCCCAGGGGTGTGAGAAAACACACATCTACCAAGGATCTCTAATGTTTCTAGACACTGGCACTGGCTGGCCAATTATCATGGACCAAAATTACAGGTGGGGGAATTGAGACAGAAGGAAACGGAAACACACACCCTGTAAATCTGGGATTAAGACAGAACACTCATCCTCTTCCGCCTCAGCTCACCCCAAGGGGAAAGCCAAGTAGATAAAGCTTTCGTGTGGACTGACAAGAAGAGTAGGAACTTTGCTGCCTCCCACAGAAAGGGACAAGTTACTCTAAGGGAAAGAAAAGATGGGAGAATAAAAGGACAACCAATTAAAAGCCAAAGATCAGGTGAGAGCCAAATCCAGTGGAGCCGGAGAAACATTCATGATGTCAGATCCACGGGGTCCCGAGGGCTGTGCGTGGTTGCACACTCAGCATTAGCTCAGGCGCTTCCCAAGCAGTTTATAGGGGCACACGGGCCTTCCTTAGCATCTCAACTCTATAAAAAGCCTGGTCTGACTGGGTCAAATCCATGTGATCAACAGATAAAATATTTATCTGTGGAATTATTCACCCAAAACACAGCGGCAGCACCCTCTCTCATTCTTATTAAAGCACTCCTTTTTCTAACATAGAGACTACTCTAGTGCATGGTCTCATATTTTTTTAAGCCAGGAATTAAAATTTAAAACTTCAAAATGTGAAGTCAGCCAACACCACCGATCTCGAAGTCTGCAATTTCCACATGTAGCCCAGATGGAGCAGGGTGGGTGCAGAATTTGCTGAACTAGACCATGGCTGGAGGCTGAGTTCAAATTCACCACTGACCAGTACCAAGACACTGCCCCAGCTCAGGAAGCATGGCTGATGACACTGCACACCCAGAGGAACGCCCAGACGGCCAGGATCGCCCCCCACCCCGCCCCGCGGCGTGGTTCTCTCCCTGCAGTCAAATGCAGCTTAACTACGCAGCACACAGTGGGGTGGACCTGGGAGGGCACATTCACTGGGAATTCACCTCTGTGCAGCAAGATGACCCGACACCAGGAAAGCGTCTCCTTCACTTCCCTGACTCCTTACTAACACAAACCGACGTTAGCAAAGGTATCTTTCAGGACAGGCGGACGAACACATCTTTAGAGACTTCCGCTGACGCGGCTAGACTACAGAGCTGCTTCCATTTCGCCTACTCCCCTGGCTGCTCTGCCCCTCGCTGACCTCCTCTATACGGGCCTTGCAGCTTTCCCGTACCCGGGGAAGCACAGAACCTCCGTCTTCTGAACACTGGTCACAACCCACACAGGCCTTGCTGGCCCAGAGTTCGTCTACCTCTCTTCTAAGTCCAAGGGCAACAGCATCCAAAAGCCAGCACAGGCGTTCTCGAGCACCACCCCCCCCAGAGGCACGCAGTCCCTGGACAGGGGCTGACCACCCCTGCTGCTTGCCGGCCCCTGTCCCTCCACAACGGAAGACTTGCTTTGGGGTTCCCAGTTTGGACAACATGTAAAAAACTAAGTCCTCTGAAGGTCTCACTGAGAAGTCAGAATGGGCTCTGAGCGTGTGTGGCTCAGTTGGTTGGAGCTCTGTCCCAAAGACCGAAAGGTCGCACGAAAGGGCTGATTCCTGGTCAGGGCACATACCCAGGTTGTGGGTTCAGTCCCCAATCGGGCACGTCCAAGATGGAAGCCAGTCCGTGTTTCCTTCTCTCTCCCCGCCATCCCCTCTCCCTCCCACTCTAAGAGCAGTGAAAAGAATAACCTCAGGTTAAGATAAAAAGAAAAAACAACAGTTTGGACGGGTTACCTAGGGAAAGAATAACCATGGGAATTGGCTTCATGTACCTGAGGGGAAATAAAACGTTCAATGCAGCTCCCAAAACCAGAACCAGAAGCAAGCTGGGAACGTGGGAGGGAAGGAATAGTAGGCGACCACACAGGGTCAGTAGACAAATAAACTATCAGCAGTGTGAGTGGTGGATTCTCAAAACCTCCAAATTGTTCCTGTATCAAGTGGTAGTTTTAAAATTTGTTCCACAAAGACTCCACTATTCTTCATACCATCTATTACACAAATAAACTTTCCAAGCCAAAACCCAAGAACTAGGAAATAAAGGGGGAACACCAACACTTTAAGATAACTCCCATACAGACAGCTTGTCAGACAGTAAATCTTCTACTTATCGATACTTCTAAGTGGGATTGCAGTAGTAAACACCGCAAGGTTGTTGTGATAAAAGCAGAAGGCACCAGTAACTAGCAATGACTTTTAAAGAGGCTTTTCACCTAATTTATATTAACAGGTGGGAAAATTTTATTCAAATCAAATACTTTGACTGATAGGCCTAAAAATGAAGAGAAAAAGCAAATGAGGAGTTGAAAAATAGGGAGGGGTGTAGACGATGATCAAAAACAAGTTGCCCCTGTTAACAGGAGCCATTTAGATGTGCACCCTCAAAAGCTCAGACGGCCACATGCGGCCTTCTTCACTGAGTAAGTGAGAACAGAACAGAACAGATACGGCTACAACCGACATTGCTAACTAGTCTACGCTGGGTATTGGCCTTAGAAATAGGAATACAGAAAAAAGCTAATGAAAAAAAACAAGTCTGTTAATGGGCGGGGGTGGGGGGGGATCATGATTTTTTTATTTGAAGTTGTTAAAGCAAAAGTTGACTTTTGCGACTTTTAAAGGGAAATACTGAAAAAATCTGGCTTCGAGATTTCACTTTACATCAAATATTAGGCAGTTCAAAAACGGGTCATTTTTGATAAGCGGTTCTGACTACATTGAGGAAAACAACCGCACGTGTGAACTTTTTGTCAGTAACAGCAAGGTCCTCTCCCTGCGCACTGGAGAAAGTGCAAACGTGGTCTCTTTTGCAGCTTTCTGTGCTGAGGACGCGTAGGACGGGGGAAGGCGTCACAAAGGACAGGACCGGGGTTTAGTTCTCTCTACCATGTGCACTTACATGCAAAACAGTTCTAAGGCCCTAAAGTGTCAACTGGCCAAAAACTAAGTCCAGGTGAGAGAAAACAAAACTAAATATTACAGCACTTTCTTAGTATTCTGCACTGACTACTTCTGTAGGTGGACTCCTATAAAAAGCATGCCAACTGAACCACACCCAGCAGAAGTAATTAATACCCTCTTTGTGTGTTCCAGTTCTACTTATTTCCTGTCTTCTTCCACCTCAGGCTGAAACTGCCAAATGTGTATTCCCCACACTATCACAGGAAACAAAGGGAATTCCATTTAAATTGAAGGCTGTCAAATTCCCAGGCATCGCCAAGCAAGATGTCAAAGGTCATGCCCCATATTTGGCCAAAAATACTATTAACACATTTACAGCCAGAATAAGAACATGTAAGTCCAAAAGCTGTAACTTTAAAAAAAAAAATGGAAGGGGCATGAAATTCAAAAGTTTTTACACCTACATAGGTATGCTGTCCTAGAGACATTCAAGTTCATTTGCACAATAAATGTGGTCTAACAAGTCATTAAGCTCTTATCAGTGAGGTCATCACGTGACGTCCTTCAGGGAGGTGGCGGCTAACCCTTCCAGGCCAGGGTGGCAAGCCCGCAGCCCTGGGGAGGGCCCCCCTGCACGCAAACTGGCGGGCTTTTCGCGCACAAGGCAGGTCACGCAGTTCACTTAATAAAATTCAACATCATTCTTTTTAGGTGAGTCCCTAAAACAGACAGAAATAAGCTTAATGAAGGGGGCAAGGGAGTCGCCACTTCGACTCCCAGGGGTGTATTCACGGGTAAGGACCACAAAGAAGGCCATCAGGAAAGGAACCCCTCCCCTGCATTCATCGCCTCTGACTCTGGGATGTTTTCAATTTTCATTTTCTCCCCCCCCCCCCAATCACTTTTCCCTGCTTTTAAAAGTTATTTGAAACACAAATGAGGGCGGGAAGTGTAAATGAGGCTTAATTGGAGGCCCTGCCTCGTCGGATGGACGCAGAAGAGATCTCAGCTCAAGACTTCCTTGATTTAATGTATTTTCCTTTTCTCTTCTGGCCTTTGTATAAACACAGGTGGAAGTCACGGTTAGTCTATAAGCCATAGCCATCAACAAACAGCTTGTCTTTAATTAAATGACTCCACAAGCACATCACAAAAGAAATTAAGTAGGGTCTTCCCATGGATACATTCAACATCTGATACAATCCAAGGTCATTTACATTGTTCAGTGAGATCACAGGGCACGATGTGTTTTTTTTTTTTAATTCTCTTAGAAATACAATTTGTAAGGCATACAATCAAAAAGTAATGAATTCTGAAATTAACTTCAACCATTCAACAGCCCATAGTTCATGGAGAAAAAAGCACTTAGCATAAATAGGGGCGACCTCTGTGGACCAATGTAGAAATGTAAAATTCTCCATTGTATTCTACATCTCCCACATCCTCCACCTTAGGCTGAAAATAAAGAAATCACACTCAAAAATTCAATGGCACACACTTCAATATTCAAACTACTTATTAAATGGCATGAAACTCAGCTCAAATGAACAGACTGCTTTGGAAACACTTATTCCTGAGTTGGCCGCCACAGCGAGAAATTCGGAGCACGACCGCGGACCCCTGTGAAGGGGCCGGGACAGACGCCGGGGGCGGGGAGGGGCCGGGCCTCACGCGCGGCCGTGCGGGCGGCGTGACTCCTGAGGTTTGCGACAACCATACTTTTACGCTTCAATTTTTATAATCCGAAGTCCACTTTTCTCCGGCTTTCTTTAGCCATGATCACAGGTGTTAAAATGGCATTTCAAGAAACAGAAAGCACCTTAAGGAAACACCCCAGGAACACTGGAGTGCAGTGTGACAGGACTGCTACAGAGCAACGCCGTCCGAGCTGGGGGGGCGTCCCTTACACAGCAAAACACCCACCAAAAAGAGGGTGCGAAGAGCGTCAAGGTGCATCTAATTACAGCAATCTTTAACCCTAATGAATTTCCTTGTTAATTTTTAAATTTTCCCAAGTACTTCACAAGAGAACAAAAATATTGCGTTGGCCAAAAAGTCCGTGTAAGTTTTTTTTCCATAAAATAAGACACATTCTTCATTTTCACCAATAACTTTATTGATTTGGAGGTTTTGAGTCTGTCGGCTGTCTCCCGCTATCGGCGCCGAGTGGGTAGAGGCCAGGGCGGCTGCTCAACATCTTCAATGCGCAAGACACCCCACGGCAAAGAATTATTTGGCCAAAATGTCAGTTGTATCAATAATCTTTGCAAACCACTTTTGACACATTCAATCAGTCACAGCAGCTTCTCCATTCACTGCACAACTTTTCTTGCATTCACTTACATTTTAACCTTTCTTGAAATAATAAAGCATAATACGTTGAAAATGTTGCATATTTTCTTCCATCTTCAGTATTAAAATGGCTGCACAAAAATTTACCAACTTTTCTTGTTTCTTTAAATGCACACTGATGACCGCAGTCACAATACAACCTAACAAAACTGTTTCTAATGAAGTCACAGACACATGAGCACTACCAGAGCCATGGTACAGAGACACACGAACAAACGTTCTGGCCAACCCACCAGCAACCACCACCATTTGGTGGCCTCATCTAAAATGTAAAGCCATCAAATACTGTGTTTAAAATCAGTGTTATATCCTCAAAGCCTACTTGTTAACACAAATGCATATAAATATATTAATAATTATATATTACATGTAAGTAAACAAACCTAGGCACTACAGAATTCTATTTCATGAATTCTAAAATGGCTCCAGAAACCACCATGGACACACAGGTCACAAAAGAGAATGAGGGTACAGGAATCTTCCACATTCAATGCATGCAAATGTCATAATGAGCCACTAAAAGGTAAAGTTAAATTTTTAAGGAGAGAGATCAATTCAGCCATAGATTACATAAAAATAGGACGGTCCAAAGGAAGCTTTCACATTCACTGCATGCACATTTCCTGATGGCATGCATACCTACCCATCCAGAGAAAGGGCTCAGGAAAGGTTTGGAGAAATGCGCCCAGCTTGGCGCTGAGCACACAAACAACCTCAGATGGTATTTACAAGTTCTGCAAGCTCCCCTCCGCCACCTCCCCCTCAGCGCCCTTCAAGACGGAGGAGACGGAGGTCCCCGGCTGCAGACAGGTGATGCCCTGCTGGCCTGAAGGTAGCCGGGCTTCTCCTGTCCTCAGAGTACAGAACCGCTGGCTGAAACCTGACACTGGACCCTCACTGGTGTGACAAATTAGAGACTCCTCAAATTAAGCCTCACAGAGACAAGAAACCACATCATCTAAGGTACAAACGGTGGTGAGTGAATGCACCTGTCATGATGCATTTATCTTGATGCAATCCCACACTTAAGGTTATATGAGAACAGCTGTGAAATATTCCTTTCCCGACAAAACAGTATAATAAAATTCACATTTGACAGTCACTGCTTCAAGAATCTGGCAAAATAAAAGTCTCTAGCTAAGTAAACCATATGCAAACTATTTCGGTTGGACCTTGCTTTCCAAGCAACCAGTCTGAGGCATTTTGATAATTTATTTGTATCGAACATTCGCAAATATGTATATGGTTATCTTGTTTTCAAGCTTTGAAGGGCACAATATTTACAAGCCTAGGAGTTATGTAATCCAATAACTTATCTCCCCAAATTGGATTTGAAATCCAAATGCACTTCTTTTCAGACGCCAAATGAAGGCCCTCCCCACTGTAACCCCTCAGCCGCAGATAAAGACCCTGCCTCCCGGTCTGTTCTGTCCCATTCCGTCCGCAGGTACTTCTCGCGCAGACAGGGCAGGTCTCCCCTCCATCCACCGCCGCCCACCACCGGCTCCTGGGGCCCCGTGCGGGTGGTGGATAGGCACTGCGTAATTTCCTAGATTAAAAATGGAAAACTAACTGGGCTGGGGTGGGGTGGGGTGGGGGGAGGCCCGCGGAGGAAGAATGAAGTGCCTCCAGGCCCCGGTAACTTCGGGGAGAAATCTCGAGCTACTGACTGACAAGATCTTTACATCCCCGCAAAACCCAAACCGGCTCTCCTCTTCCTCCTCCTGGCCGGGAGCCAGGCCCGGCCCAGAGGGTGACCATCATGCTCTTTGAGGCCTTTTCTTTTTTTAACTGCAGTTACAACACGCAGTCCCCTCCCCTTCCTGCCAGGTTCGCTCAGCTGAAGTCAGCAAACCAGGGAGTGGGGAGGCCCCTCACCAGCAGGGCAAAGGTAAGTCTGTAACAACTTCATGATCCCGGCTGGGCTGAAAACAGAAAAAAAAAGTTTTTTTCCCTCAACTCTGATGCGTAATCAAATCCCACCCCTCCCCCAGTTTTGCTTTAATAACATGAGTTGGGCAGCGTCTTGATGGTTAGGTTCCTGGGGTTTAGCATGAAGATCAGTTCTGTGACTTAAGCCACACAAAGAACCACGCTGTAATTAACACAAATATCATCTGGAGGGGAAATTAATCACAGCAGAAAAGTATTTTCATTTTAGGTGCCAAAGATCCAGAGATGCTGGCCCCCTGCATCCGTGCGGCTTGCAGGGGTGTGTAAGAGGGACAGCACTTGCTGAGGGTGACACACCCCGGGTCACAGGTGCCGCCCTGCGGACCCATGAGCCACATGCTTTAGAGGTGGCATGCTCCTCTGAGAAGACAAGGGTGCCATCCACGGTCCCGAAGAATTAAAGAAGTCGCGCGACTCAGTGCCAGCAGGGACAGGCTACCTGGGCAGAAATAACCTGCCCTCCCAGACCCCGGCAAATCCACTTCCGCCTCTCCTCCCAGAGGGGCAAGTGCCCCGCCCCCCGCCCCGCCCCCCGGCAATAGTAGAGCCGGGATGAGCAGTGAGTTGAAGGATGTTTTTACATCTCTCTCCACTTACGGAATGAGAAGAGCAAAGACCAGCTGCAACTCTGAACATCACTCAACCCACAGACAATAATGGGAAAAAAATTAGATTGGCCAGTTCTATATTGTTTCCTAGGGGGTTTCCTAATTTGCCCTGATATCATTAGCAATCACACAAGTGTGCTTAGAAAGCTATTGTGTACACGTGGAAGATAACTCACACATTTAATAAAACCTTACAGTGGTGGGCTGTTCGGTCTACTTCGGTTTCACTGCCCCCACCCCCAGGCAGAGTACTTTTAACTAAAATGTAACTGCTACTGTAGGTACAAACAGAATAGTAAAATAGCTTTCTACATGTCAACACATGTCATTTCCAAAATGGCTCAGAAGTTTTAAGAAATCTGTATTGTGCCTTTTGATATGCCACAATAGTTTTTATTACATAAAACTTTTAGATCACTATAAGCTACTCATTCTCACTCCAAGTATTCTGAATACATTCCATCATGTCTCTCTGCTTGGCATTAATTTGGGGTTTAGCCAACCCAAATTTAACCTCCCCTAGATCCGTTGAAGTATCTCATTATAATCTTCTCTATTCCTCCACTTGAGTTAGAGGATAAAGAGCTATTATATCAAGGGTAACTAATATTTAAGTAATGCAATATTAAAACTTTAAATATCTTAAATATTTAAATTTTTAAATTTTTTTATTTTAAAGCATCTTTTTAAGTCGCTATGCCTTTCTCTTACAATTTCCCTGAGTATATTTTAAGATTGCTAACTTCATTTCTCAAAAAAAAAAAAAACAAGAATTATGTTCAATAAGGATATTTCTTTCGGTGAATCACTCAGCTCCCAGGGCATAAAAGTTAATTTTAAAGAACAGATCAAGCAAAAAGCTAAATATTTTGTGAATGCCTACTATTCATTAAGTCAATTATGTAATCTGTTCCATGTCTTACCAAATTCTATGTCAGTTTTAAATCAAATGCAATATACTACCAAATAATATTGAATGTAAACTGTAATTGAAAAATAAAAAAATCTTAAATGCCTTGGCCACGTTGCGCAGTTGGTTAGAACATCATCCCGTAGCCAAAAGGTGGCAAGTTCTATCCCTGGTCAAGGCACATTGCTAGGTTGCATATTCGATCCCCCGTCAGGGCGCATATGGGAAGCAACCAATTGATGTTTCTCTCTCACATCATTGTTTCTTCTCTCTCTCTCTCTCTCTCTCTCTCGCTCGCTCTCGCTCTCTCTCTCGCTCTCTCTCTCGCTCTCTCTCTCGCTCGCTCTCGCTCTCAAAATTAATATAAACCACATCCTCAGGTGAGAGTTAAAAAGAATGTGGTATACTGCTGGCTTTAAATTGCATTCTTTGGGCCTCTATATTTACAAATGAGCATGTTTCTAAAAAGTTGCACTTAAAAAAACTAAAAATGTAATCTTTTTGTAATTTCTCCTATTATAAAAACAAAGACACAATTTCAGAGAAAAATTGTCTTATAACCAATATTACTTTCATAATAAAGTCCAAGTCAGTCTGACAAGACTCTCCTCTTACTTTTCAAACTTTCTGTATTTCATGTGTCCATCACTCAGAGATACTGACACTTTCCCTATTTTCATGCCTTTATAAATGCCAGGCCATCATTCCAAAAATAAATTTAAAAAATAAGATGGACTGAAGGATAGACAGGCGGATGTACCCATGCACAGATGCACAATAAAGCGAGTATAACAAAATGGCAGTAGCCAAACTAGGTAGTAGGTATATGGGTGTTCAACGTAAAACTCTTTCAACTTTGCTGAATATATGAAAAGTTTTATAATGAAATCTTGGGAGAACAGCATCTCATTTTCAAGGCGCACTTCAATGGCCAATGAAGAACTCCATTTTTCTCCAAAGCACTTAACCCTTTCTATCTCCCTCAAGGATCCAAGCTGGAATAATTTTTCAGTCATTCAAGTGCATCCAGTACATCTTATACACAAGAACCATTCAGCAAATTAGGAGGACACTGCTTTGACCGTCTCTTGAAAATAACATAATCACTGTGCTTTAGTTATATTAATAAAATTATTCTCACATAATAAAGATTATGATCATCTAGGAAACAGGAAGCCCAGAATGAATAAATAAATAAATAAATAGCATCCCATATAGAGGGCCCCTATTTTAAGAAAAATTTCCCCAACCATACATTCACAAAATAACTGGGATGCTAAAGCACGCAGACAGTCAAGTTAAATTAAGCGTGCATTAAGAGCTTACCAGAAATTCACTCAAGGAAAACAAAAGCCAAGAATAAAAGTTGGTGGAACTAACTTGAGCCTTGAAGACTAAGCAAAATTTGGGGAATTCTCAGGAGAACAGAGGATCCAAATCCTGGGGCAAATGTGGTCTAGGCCTGAATTAAGAGGTGACCTAGCAGAATGGTTAGAGGCTAGGATGTAAAAGTCTCAGAAAACTCTAAGGAAGAAGAGCTGACAGGCTTGGGGACCCTGAACCGATAAGAAGAGAATGCTGAGGGCAACATCCAGGTTTGAAAAATCCAGGTTTGAAAACTGCGGAAAGGTTTAAGTAGACCATTAATTAACCAAATCAGGGAACTCGGGATAGGGACCTCACCCGAGAGAAAGGAAATATACTACACCTGGGTTTAGACCGTTGACTCGGAGATGAAAGTGGGACATTTATGGCCTTTAGGTACCTAGAGACCCAGGACAGTAGAGGGGTAAGTCATCTAGAAGAGAACCAGAGAAAAAGGACACAACTGGTTTCAAGGTACGCGAGGGCTGTCCAGGAAAGGTCCAGCCGTCGTTAACACAATGAGAACGGGTTGTGCCACAATGATGTGACCTGGCAGCCAAGGCGAGTGGACTGGAATGTGCATGCGTGAACAATGATGCCCTCACTGTACTACACCCAGTGGGAGCAGCAGAGCCATTAAGTGACCACGTGTATACTGTGTGGCTGTCGCACTCAAAATGAGCAAGTAGAGCAACAAATCTGCATCAAATTTTGCATTAAGCTTGAACATTCCTCCCAGAAACTATTCACTATTCAGATGACTCAGGAGGCCACAGCTATGAGAACCTGGCGATTGGCAGCTTCATCACCACAGCCCGCCCGCTCACGCATCATCTCTCTTGAAGAGTTTTTTGGAGAAACACCCAATCACCCAGCTGACTCAGTCCCCCTATAGCTCAGATGTGGCGCCCTGAGACTTCTGGCTTTTCCCAAAACGCAAATAACCTTTGAAAGGGAAGAGATTTCAACCATGCATGAGATTCAGGAAAACCAGACAGGGCGGCTGGTGACGAATGGGAGAACTGTGTGAGGTCCCAGGGTGCCTCACTTTGAAGGGGAGTGAGGTGTCATTGTCCTATGTACAATGTTTCTTGTATCTTTTATCTTCTTCAATAAATGGCTCTATTTTTCAAATTACACGGCGGGATACCTTCTGCACAGACCTCCTACTCATGATTGAGCACAGGAAAAGGAAAATCACGAACAAACCAGTTAGAGAAGTCAGAATGAAGAGTGAGGATCAGGAGAGTCAATGTAAGAGTCCAAGACAAGGAAATACTTCTACAAAGAGGGTGTTCAACAGAAAATGAGAAAGGAGAAGACTCAGGCAGTCCTCGCCAGCCTTTGTGACTGACTGACAATCAAGAGTGAAGCTTTGCGATCAGCAAAACACAAAATCTGGGATTACAGAAGCTCATCACGCAGCTCGGTCTCGCTATTTGTTTGCTTCTTTTTTCCGGTAATGAATATGGCGTGAAATAAAGGACACACGTTGAATTTATGTCTGTAAGTAATGCATTAAAGTTGAAATTCACTAAATAATAAACTGAAAAGGTATTTAACATTCCAATTTTATTTGGCTTTACATCCAAGTTGCTTTTCTTTTTATTTTCGTTAGCTTCTATCAAAGCGATATGCTAGGTGAAAAGGAAACTTTAAAAAGGCAGGCAGCCCAAATGTCTTCCAAGTAGCAAGGCTAACTCAACCCAAGGCTCAGTATCAGAGTGCTTTAACCCACAGGGAGCTTGAGGAACCACAGGTGGATGGCGTGGAATAAGACAAAATGCCAATGGAAAAAGCGCTCTTCCAGAAGGTGGAACCGTATGAAATTACCAATGTACAGAAATATATTCTCTTGTTTCATGTGTTCCTCAGAAGACCACAAGGACTTCCGCGCCACTGATGAGTTTTGTTAGTCCTTGTCAGGAAACCTGCAAAAAGAGAGTTCTCCCACACTTGAGTACATTTCTTTACAGTCCATACTCATTGTAATGCAAGCTTGCAACCCTTAGACATCAAAATAAACATTTTTTCCAAGTTCACCTAGTCCTCTGTGTCTCACACTTAAGAATACCACATCAACTCCAGCATTTTGTATGCACAGAAAAAAGGTAGTTATCTGGCCCAAGGGAGGTCGATTTGGGGTAAGTCTCTGCAAGGTGGTCCTGGGAAGGCGAAGGCAGATCTTGAACTGCAGGGAAGCTGGGCCGAATCCACTCTGTGCTTACTAATGCTGTATGTATTTGCTAACTCCTTTGCTCCCTCCAATCACCACGGAGTTTAGACTGCCTTTCCAAGAGGATTCCAGGAAGCACTGAAGTTACAGTACACACAGGCCCAAAAAAAAAAAAAGCTAAGCAAATTCCCATGATGCCAGGTTACTGGGTAGTTTCCAAGGGCAGAGTGTTCCAGAAAAATACAAATAGTTCAGACTTCCCAAAGAAATTCCAGGCAAATACAGACAGCTGCTCTCTTAGAAAGTCATGCAGACTGCAGTTTAGGAGTTTGGATGAAGAGCTCAAGGACAGTCAAAAAGTTCCCAGCCAACTGGGGATTCTAACTAACCACTGGGTATTATTTCCCCTCATCTTCATTTCAAATGTCCACTTGGATTCTCTGTACAGCACGCAATATCTAGCCACGTTTGTGTCTGCTGCCAACATGACAGCCTTTCAGTAATTTTAGGAAGGTCTCCACAAACTTTAACCTTTTTTAAAGTTTACATGAAGACTTTCGAAACTTTCTTTCCAATATGCAACTGTTTGATCCTTAAAAAAAAAAAAAAAAAAAAAAGGCTCAGTATCATTCAAAAATAGAAGCCACCCTTCCTGCCATACACAAAAACATAGGTCAAATAAAAATCAAGTTCTTGCCCTGGCCAGGTGGCTCAACTGGTTAGAATGTTGTCCTGATATGCCAAGGCGTTCGTTCGATTCCAGGCCAGGGTACATACAAACAACAACCAATGAATACAGAAACAGGTAGGACAAATTGATGTGGGTTTTTCCCTCACTCTCTGTAATCAATTGAAAAAAAAAAGTACAAAACATAAAGTTCTTATGACTATCAAAGATATTTACACTTAGCATCTCTTTTTAAATTGCTGAACAAAATATCTCATCCTAAGACATGAGCACATCAGTCCTACACAATTTCTAGCTTTTAGCAAATAAGATGTACTTGGTTGTATAATCCCATTAACCAATTTTAATCTCTTTCCTCGTGCTCCCTTCAAATGCATATATTGCAATTTTCAGTCAACTGTGAAAAAGGTTTTCTTTAAGGTTATCTCAGTCACGAACTAGAAGCTGGCCACACCAGGAGTCTTTAAGTCGAATGCGATGGTGCAGCAAGAAAGCAGCCATCTTCCTGCCATGAGACCTCGGGCTAATTATTGTAAATTACTCACCTGCAGCTTAAAACCCCAAATTACAAAACAGACACGAATTTTACAATGCAAGAAAATGCACTCTCAGTTCACAGACCAAATTAAAGAAACTTCATTCCAAAATAGAGTACCTGAGTTACTTCATAATAAACAATCTAAATTTTCTTAAACATGTGTTGAGTCTTATATGTGGAAGCATTCCTTTAACCTAAATTAAGTGTTCCAAATAATATCAAAATAAAAAACAAGAGTCAACTCAAAACTGCCATTTACAAAAGAGAGAGAGAGAGAGAGCGAGCGCCAGAACTCACAATACTACTTCCCAAACTCTAGAAAGCTTTCTATGTGAGAGAAAACAAAACAAAACAAAACAAAACAGGTCATGGAAATGAAGTTTCACTATTTATAAATACTCTTCATGGTTTAAAAGATCCCGGGTTTTCCAAAAGCCTTAGCTTCTACTTAGTGTGTAACCTTACGACAGCTATAGCCAATGTTAAAACAAGTATAAAAGAGAATTAAGGTACCATCCCTACCAATACAAAATTCACATCCCTAAAACAAACCGGTATTTAAGGAACTAGCACTTTTTGAGCTCTTTAACAGCTTTCCAACTACTTTGTCCATGCAAATGACTTTCAAATTCTCAGGCAGGCCATAGGAAGTAAAGCACAAGAAAACCATATTTAATTAAAGATTCAGCCTAATTCCCAGTAGCAAATCACAGGAAATACTTAAGTGTTCCAAAGCAGCAACTCCTCAGTCCGACAACAGTTAAGTCTTGGTTGATTTGCCATTTAGAACTCAGTTTCTCCCTGTTATGAATCTTTAAAACAGGAGAATCTTTCAGGTCTGAGTGAAACTTGAACAAGTAACTCATTTTTATGAAAACTGTAACCATAAGCCTAGTTATGAGTTAGGACACCTCATTTTTTTTTTCTTTTCTTCTTAAAATACCCTTTTACTCAAAGTGAAAACGCACTGGCTGTTATCTGCCCGCACCGACCGACTCCTGACTGCACTTGAACCGCTGGCTCCCTTGAGAAGCACGGCCTGCCCCCCCTCCCCAAGCCCCACTCGCTGGCTGGTGGGAGGCGCCGCCCCGCCTCCAAGGCTGGACAGAGAGTCCTAACACCTGACAGACCTGCTCATTCTGTTAAGTAAACCTCTAAAAATAATAAAATTATAAGTGCATTGTGGGGAAAAATCAGAACAAGAACCTAATAAAAATGTTGGGAGGGGTGATATGGCTTTATTATCTCTTTCTTTACTAAGCACTAAACCTAAAAAGTTTAGTTACATTACTAGCTGGAGGACAATACCCTGACTTAAGACCATTTGAGAGGCAAAACTAAAATCCTAACAAAACTTTGCCTTGGTCTACCTTCAAAGAAAGACACTGCAGCAAGCACAGATCGGTTGTATCCAAATCCAAAGACGTAAAAGAGTAAACGGATGGTGTAAGTCTACCCTGTACTTCAAATGGCAAAAAAAAAAATATTTTAAAATAGCAAACGCTTTAATCATAGCTCAAGTAGGATGACAGATGAGCAAGTAATTAAGCAGTTATATTCAAATGTTAAGTAAAATTGGACTGGGCAGACAATCCCAACTTTGTGACTTAAAAGAATGCAGGGTGGGGCAAAAGTAGGTTTACAGTTGTTCGTGTGGAAAGTAATACAATAATTAATAAGTAATACAAGAATAAACTGTTTTTAGCGTACTCACAACTATAAACCTACTAAGGAGGCACTCCGCCTTTCTGAAACACTTGATCAGTCTCATGGGTACCTAGTAATTAAGTTGTAAGTGATAACTTTACTCTAAAACTCACTTTGGAAAAAAAGTAAAATCCTGTTTCCTTCTCCAGGAACTTCAACACAATGTGAGTAACTTAACCTTTCTGACACACAATAACCACAGGAATGACTATGTGTAGAATCACCCTGGTGTAACCACTGCGCGTTAAAGATTATGCTGCACATAAAGATTATGATTATCTTTATTATGCCGTGTAGTCAGTCAGGCTGAGGCCCTCCGATCTGTACCTCCGCGCTCGATGGTAACACTGAGGTGGCAAAGCGAAAGAGAAGGTACACACAGAGGTCCCCAGCCCGGGTCTCCCAGGGGGGCCTCTCCCTGCGGCTTCAAGGCCTGGGGGCCACGGGCGAGGCCAAGAGTGCGGGCACTTCCTTGCGTAGCTAAGCGCCGGCCGCGCAGTCCCTCGGGCCGGGCGGAAAGCCGCGCTGGCCCTTTAAAGGCGCTCGCTTCCTGCGCCCTCGGCCCCTCCCTCGCCGTCGTCAGCTCCCGCCTCCACCCCCGCCGAGGGTCACACTTGAACTTTAGCTCGCCCTGCGCGGCCCGGCGCCACGGCTCCGCAGGCGGTGGCCACCCCGCTGCACGTGTTGGATGCGCTACCTCGGGGTTGGCGCGACCGGTTCCCTCCACTCAATTCCACTTCGGATACAATCAAAACAAAGTGAAATGCACACCGGCCTCCAAAAATTGCGCAGCCAACCCCCACAGGGCAAGCTCGCGCCTATCCACTCCACCTGCGAGCCCTGTCCCCCGCTGGCGGAGCTCCGATACCCCTCGCCGCGCCCGTACCGGCCCAGTGCGGCGGAAACGGCTCCCCGGTGCGGCCCGAGCTGGGAGGTCGCGCGCCGCGAGTGGGAAAGGAGCCGCCCTTAGCCCCGAGATTCTGGAGGTTAAGGAGCAGCCGCAGAAATCTGCCCGGGCCGCGGGGGAGAAAACTGCTCCCAGTGGACCCCCTCCTTTCACTGGGGAACTTTTCTGCCTCCTCTGATATCCACTTCCTGGCGTACTTTTTTCACTCCCTTAAACGGGCTCGGTCCCCATCCCACTCCAACTTTCACTTGAGCGCGCGGACCCACTTATACCTGTGTTCCCCAACTGGTCCCAGGCAAGCCCGCCACCCGCATGTGCCAGTTCTCGCCCGCTCCCTGCACGCGAGCCCTGCACTTTCAGGACGAGCAAACTTGCACCACCGCCCCTCATCTGCCCCACCGTGACCTCAAACGCAGGCAGAGGTCCCCGCGCCCCCTCTCCCAGTCTGGCCGTGCGCCCCGAGGCCACTCACCTTCCAGCCCGCCGAGCTGTTGCTGTCACCCTTATCCTTGAAGTAGGGCACACTCTTGACCATCCACTCGTATATCTGCGACAGCGTGAGCCGCTTCTCCGCCGAGCTCTCGATGGCCTTGGTGATGAGGTCGGCATACGACAGGTTGCCCCATGCGTTGCGGCGGGACGAGCTGCTCTTGCGCGGCTGCCCAGCGAGCGGCCCGGCAGCGGCGGGGGGCACGGGCGGGTGCTGCGACAGCGGCCCGGGCTGCGGGGGCTGCGGCGGCGCCGAGTGCAGGCAGCTCGCCTCCGGGCCCTGGAAGTCCCCGCACAGCCCCCCGGTGGCAGCCGCTGCTGCCGCGGCCGCTGCCGCCACCGCCGCCGCGGCCGCCGCGGCCGCCGCCACGGAGCCCGGCGCCTGCTGGAAGTCCCCGTTCTCCTCCAGCAGGCTCAAGTTGCTCATGAAGTCCGCGTTGACAGCGGCCGCCGAGGGCAGGCCCGCGGCGGCATCGGGGTTCGCGGCCGCGCTGCCCGACGGCGCCGGGCTGGAGGTGGCCGAGTTGGACTGGCTAAACTCCGGCCTGGGCAGCGGCCAGGTGCACGAACGCGGCCGCGGCAGCGGCTCGAAGTCCGGGTCAATCTCCACCACCTGGGGCGCTTCGGCCATGGTGACCCCCGCCCCTCCCCCAGCCGCGGGAGAGCCGAGAAGGGGTAGAGCGCAGCACCCGGAGCCGAGGTGGGGGGGGGGGGGACGCGCGAAGAGCCGGTCCGAGATTGGGAGCGAGGTCGGTGCCGCAAGCGGACGGAAACCGGGAGGAAGAAGCGGCTAAGTGGAAGCGCGAGCCCAGAACTTAACTTCACGAGTCCATCAACATCTAGACTCCTCTGGGTCCGCTGCACCGACGGGACAGCAGGCCAGGGTCGCCGGGCCCGGGCAGCACCGGCACCGTGCTCCCGATGACAGGGCCCGCGGACCGGAGGACTGACGGACGCCGCGAGCCGCGAGCCGCTCGCTCTCCTCCGCGGCGCGACCACGGCGCTGCTGCCTGTTGAATGTGGCTGCGGCAGCGGAGGTTGCAGCTACTACGCTGCCGCCCGACTTACGGGATCTGCCGCCACCCCCCGCCCGCTGCGGCGCGCGCGCCGGCCCGCCCCTGACTGACAGCTAAAGCGGCCAATGAGCGCGCGGCACCGCCGCCAAGGCAGCCAGTGGAGGCCGGCCTGGGCGGGGGCCGGCTTTTCACCGGGAGGTGGCAGTGGGTTGGTGGGGGGTAGTGGGGTGTTTTTCTCTTTCACACTCTCTCTTTTTGGATCTGTTATTATTTTCTGGTAATTCTCGAGTGTTTCGTGAGTCTCTCGCCCTCTCAGTGTTCGATTGCTAGGAGGCAAACCAGCGTGGAGGCGGCGGCGGCGACACTTTGTTTACTACCGAGGAGCAAAGCCGAGTACTGGGGAAACACAAGAACGAGTCGCTCGCTTTACCTCGACCTCCTCTCCGGGCCCTGAGCCGGGTGCATTCGGCCGGGGGTCGGGGAGGACGCGCCGCGCTCCGGGGGCGCTGGGTGGGCGGGCGGCGACGGCCTCGCAGAATTGTGCTCAATCGCCTGGCTGTGAGCTCCACCCACGATTTCTTTGCAAAGAAACGTGGGGCTGCCGGTGGGTTTTGTTTTGGTTTTTTGTTTTCTCTCTGCGCGATTTGTCAAGACCTCCGGCCCGGCGTGGGCCGCGCACGCCCCCCGGCGCCAGGGCTCTGACGGTCCAGCCCGCGCGTCGAGCACCTCCCGCCGCCTCCGCACCCGTTAGCTGAGCCTCGGCGGTTCGGTCTAGTCCGGGGCCAGTCGTGCAACCTGGCAGCCACCAGCCAGGTTCACTCACTCCATCCTTGACCTAAACGGCCAGCAATCAGGGGAAAGGGCTCGGCCTGGCAAATGCAGTCCTATTTCACACACAGATGGCCCCAAAGGCATCCTAGACCTCATTCCCTCAGGGGGAACCTCAGACTGCCCGCCAAGTCAGCCAGGGACGGCGGGGAAAGAGGAGCATTGAGTGAGAAACTGACAAGTGACACTTTAGTATTTACCCCTAATTAAGTTTAACTGTTTGCTTGTAATTTCTTTGCTATTTAGAATGGAAGTGATGAGGTGTTGAGATGTTAAAAGCTCAAGAGCCTTAGGGCGTAGCCTTGCCCCACCCCCAGGTTTCTAATTTAGGCTGTTTGCCACGTGCGTCAATCAACCCACCTACCCCCACCCACCCCACCCCACCCCACCTTGCCCCATCTGGGTTCCAGGGTTAGGACGTCCTGTCGAGATCAGTGGAGCCAAAGGTAGGAAGACAACGGCCCTTGTATCTGAGGGAACAGAAGAAACAGTTTTCAAGTTCTGTTTTGTTTTGCTTTGCTTTTTTTAGGAGGAATATGGAAGGCATTTCCTTTCAGAGAGGTGTGGGATCACTTACGATGGAAGATTGACAGTAGGGTTTTAAATATCTTGTCCAAAATGACAGCTCCCAATTTTTTTTTTTTAAAAAAAACAAACTTTCTTACAGGTAAATCTTCAGTTGGGAAAAAAAATGACATCTTGAGAAAATTAGGCCTCTTTTATAAAAGTGTGAAGACTTAGAGATTTGTTTCTTCCTTGACATTCTCACCATCATCTCCCTATACAGCCCCCTACTTCTTTATAATCCACTTACCACGACAGCTTCCTACTGATCTGGGAGGTGGGGCCTGCTGGGGGGGCGTGGACCGGGGGCGGGGGCGGTTCTCGAGCCCGGTGTGTTGAGGATGGGGTTGGTTCATACCCCCTTCCTCTTGTGGCCTCCTGGCGTTTACTATCAAATTCGGACATTCGGGCTTCCTCTGCCAGCCGCTAGGGGACCTCAGCACCCCCGAGGATGAGCTCAAAGGAAGGTGGCAAAGTCGACCCTTTGCAGTTACCCTCGGCCCAGGCAGTCCCGGATCCAGACGGCCGCACCCTGCATAGAGGCGTTGCTCTCTGCATCATTCTTGGCGAAGGAAGGCAGCTGCAAATTTGGCCTGGCCTTCATTTCAATTCCGGTTTTTCAGGGCCTCAGTCGGGTGAGAGTGTTCGGTTAAGGGAGTTTTCTTACAGACTGCCCAGATCCTTGGATTCAGTGCTATCCTGCCTCATTGTTTATATGTTCAACTAATGTCCTAGTTTATAGCTGCCTACCGGAGCAATGGGTGTATCAATTTAATGAACTGTAGGGTGCTGGTGAACTATAGAGTGCTTGTTGTCAATCTTTAGCTACCACAAGCTATTCTGTAAAGAATAACCTTGTAGAACTCAGTTTGTAACTTTCCAACTGTATAGGAGGAATTTCTGGAAAAGCAATTACTGGGTCAGCAGTTAAATGCATTTGTAATTTTGAGACACGCTGCCAAAATTGCCCTCCGTAAGAGCTGTATCGAGCTGAACTTTCTTTTCAGCTACACCTACGTGATCTGAACGTTGCAAATAAACTTGGTGATCACCTTGGTGGCCCCGTTTAGTTTATAGATAGGGAAACTGAGGCACAGAGAGACTAACTGATTTGTCCAAGGCCATGTGGCCCAAGGCCTGGGATCTCTGCTGCCTTGGTTTCCCATTAATAATCTCAATTCACAGAGGGACAATTATAAATACTCTGTAACCCCACTATATGAACAACCACTAATAAACTGTGGTGTGTTGCTCTCCAGTGAACCGCTCAGATTTTAGTAATTTTACTTAGATGAACTCCACTGAACTGAATGAAGTTTTGATTTAAAAGATGTAAAACGCAGATACAAAAAGATAGTGATAGTAAGATAATGAAAGAAAAAAAGATTACGAAAGATGTGGTTTAGGTTTTTTAGTAAAAAATATAAATGTTTTCTCTCTCTTTGAAGGATGCCAAAGTATTTAGATTGGCACTAGCTCTGCTTAAAAGAAAAAAAATGTTCATTTCTCTGTTAGTATTTTTTGCTTTGAAGGCTTTTTCTAATGATTATCAATTATTAATTGGTACATGTGGCCAAACTGAGAAGAAAAATGTTTCATGTCAGGTAAGGACAATTAAAATGAAAATGGAAATTTATTCTCACTGATGCCATCTCAACTGATCAATTCCCAAGCAGAAACTTCTGCATTTACCCATCACTATCAAAACACCATACACTGATCTCTGATTTAAGTTCTTATTCATCAAAATAGGTCATTGAAGTCAAATTTAATGAGTAAGTGAATAGTCTGGATGCCTATGTTTCAGTCATGACACTTAGCATACTTCACATTTCCCTTTCCCCAAAGCTACTCACTCCCAGTATTTTATCTGAATTAATAAAAGGTACTGCTGTGAACCTAAAACAGCCTTTTGTCAGTATGTGCATAGAAAATAATTGAAAAAAAACCAGCTTCAGTGCACTGGCATATTAAGTGGTACTATGGTAATATCAGAAGTAGTCGTTCATTTTTCTTGAGGGGTAATCTCCTCTGGATTTTCTTGATCATTTAACAAATATTGATAGGGTGCCTACTGTGTGCATGCCAGGTGCTATATAGTACATAGTTTCAATGTTAAATTCCTTGAGGTTATAAACATTTTATTTTACTTTCCTTTATATGACATTTGATGTCAGAATTAAGATCCCGTTGCTCTTAAATGATCAGCAACGCACACTGAAATATTTTTTTGGAGGAATTACACACAAAAGTGTTTGATGGATACAAGGACTGCTAAAGCAGGAAAAACATCAAATATCATAACCATTTTGAAGAAAAGCAGCGAGGTAGACAAGCTAAAGGAATGTGCCGACCACAGGCACTGGAGTATGAACTCTGACCACCAAGTCTGGGGTCTCCATAATCCTGCTCCAAATGGACGAAAGACACTGGCTACATCAGATTATTTGTCTGTGACATATAAAGATGATGCTTACTGACTTGTAACTAGGGAGAAGCACTGGGCAAGTCACGGACCAGACGGTCAATATTTTCCATTGTTTCTCAGCCTCCATTTACTCTCTTCCTTCACTTTAAGGATTAGTGAGGGTCAACTGGTGGGTTTCCACAGGAATTCTAAAATATATGTGTAGATAATCTAAATGACCAACACTAGAGAATGGTTAAGTGACTCAAAGCTTATCGGTGAGGCAGAATCTCACGCAGTCATTGAAAATATAGTGGACGCATCTTGGTAACGACATTGCGACAGCTAAAAACGTTAGCTGCCCTGGCTGGGGGGCTCAGTTGGTGGGAGAGGCACCCCCACATGCCAAGGTTGCGGGTTCCGTGCGCGGTCAGGGCACATACAGCCATCAGCTGGCGAATGCATAAGTGGAGCGACAAATTGATGTTTCCCTCTCTCCCCCTTCCTCTCTCTAAAACCGATCAACTAAAAAAAAAAATATATATATATATACACATATATGTGTGTGTGTATATATATATATATATATATATATATATATATATATATATATTTGGAAGTGTCAGCAATGGTGGTATCTGAGGGATGGATTTACAGGTGACTATTATTGCCTAACTAAAACCCCTCATTTTACAGGCAAGAAAATAGAGATAGTAAGAAGTCGAGTGATTTTTCCCAGGCTGTGCAGTTAGTAAAGTATTGTATTTGGATCAGAATTTAGACCTCCTGGTATTCAGACCAAAACTTTTTGTCTTCTACTTCATTGCTTTTCACAGTAACTTTTCTAATTGGGGGTTTTCAGATTATTTGATAAAATCCGACCTATTTTAATCACTAGGTTTTTATCTTTGAGACAATAAAATAACTCAAATCCCAAAATGTTTACATACTACAATTAAAATTTTTCTGATGTTAAGGACTCATAGAATCACCATAAAATGAATGGATGGCACGTGAAATCCCAAATTCTTTGAACGTCACAAATCTGAATTTTCCATTCATGCTTGAAACACAATGTGTTTTCACTATTTCATTTCTGTTTCATGTCATATTAAAGCTCTTAATGTGCTTCGAAAAAAGGGGGCATATGTATTAAATTTAAAAATGCTGCCATGTAGAACACAGATGGGAGTACATTTTTGGCAGAAAGGAAGTTTTACAAGGCATTTTACTTATTTACTTGGGAAACTAATATGTATGAATGTTCAAGTTCAGCAGTAAGAATTAACTGCTGTTTTCAATAATCAGTTTTTTTCATGTCAAATCACCCTATTTCCATAACACTGTCATACGGAAAGGAAGTTGAATGTGATCGTAAACAAACCACGAAGAGTCCAGTAATGAAAGAATGAAGGATGAAGAAACTGTTAGCATTTTATAGTAACTAACCATGTTGCTTGTCACCTGGTGATAAAAATCAATAACAAGAGGTAATGACTGTGTAGTTAGAGTGCATGTGTTTTTAATATGAGAGGCGTAGCCGCTGAGTGTGTCAGTTATGGTATAAAAACAGGAGGGAAGAGTTGATGAAATTTCAGATTTGGCTGACTCACAAGGGCCCACCCATAGGCAAAGCTCGCCCTGCCAGAGGGTAAACATAGGTGAACAGAGGGTATTTCTCCATAATGTCAGGTTTCTATTTTGTAGTAAATACAACCTTTAAAACACACTGAAATAGTCTATAGTCTAAGGGTTAACATTTAAAAATGGAATTTCTAATTAGCTGATCACTGACATCGTGCAGGAGGGAAAACTGATTTTTATTTCATATCTTTAAATAATTTTGTGTTTGAACAACAAACTGAAAACAGAACATTTGACAGCTGTATTGCATGCCTGTGCTCTAAAAGACTCCAACCTGCAAAGCCTTTCCGCAGTCTAAGATCAGGCTTAGTGGTAGCTCTTCCTCCTGTTTTCCATTTTTATACATCATCTGAAACGAGATACGTAAATTGATCAATATAAACATATATATACGTCTTGTTTCTAAATGTTTTCAGTTCTAAACCATAAATTGTTTTTACCCAAAATTAGAATTTACACATAAAATTTCTTTATGCCCCACCATTAATAAAAATGCCTTTTTTCCCAACAGTAACTATACACTAAGCACTTTATAGTTATAATCGAAATCTACTCAAAACTACCCAAAAATGTAGGAATTATTATGATTCACATTTTACAGAAATTGAAACTGAGGTACAAAGAGCTCAGAGACTTACCTTATGTCTTATCTTAGAAGCTTATCTGAGTATAATCATCATGAAGCTACCATTATCAAAATCCAGAGCTCATCTCCTGTTTAATATTGTACTTCCTGCCTCCATTAAATGTTGGGGATTTTCTAGAGGACTAGAGATTAACCAGACACAATTTGATGATTCAATTTTTTTTCCAGAAAATTGCTATCTGGGCTTGGGGGTGGAGGGTGGAGGAGACTCCTCTGTCCCCGATCAGCTCCGCCTGAAACCAGTTCAGTTTATGTTAATGAAAGGAGCCTAGAGATGGAACATAAATGACAATAATAATGCTGATGTTCGCATCTGTGTAACAAATGATGTGGGGGAATTCAAGGCATTAGCCATTAGCACTTCTGCCTTGTAGAAATCAGCAGCCTAAGACGTCGTACCATAGGAGCACCCTCCCCTTCTAGAATGGTTGGCTTATCAGAAACTCTTTCCAAAACTTCCCTTATCCTGAATAAAGACACATCCAATCAAGTTCTACAGCGTTATTGAGTTCTAGCGCCATCAAAGAAAAAGATTAGCATTGAGTTTTTATCTAAAGAAAGTCTGCCTGCCTCTGAGGTTCACAAGCTTGGAGTCAGATTAGAACAAATGAATGGATTTACAGTTTACATGGGGTGCTAGCCCAGTACTTTTTATCTGTTGCTGAGCTTGCTGGGCACTGGTCGAAGCTAGAAAGTTTACTTTCATGAGACAGTAAACAAAATTAAAAGAAAAAACGCTCTTGCTCCTCTTCATTTTGGAGTCAACCTCAAAGAAAATCAGGAAGCGCCCCTCCATCAACCACGTGAGTATAAAAATACCAGAAATATTTTTTAAAGCACCTTCAGAAAAACTTACTGTGGGAATGCCCCTAGTTTTCATAAAAAGCATGAACAAGACATCCTTGGGCTAAGAGTTTAGGCTGCATTCTATCTACAGCCTCTTTGCAAACCAGACTTTGAGGCCAGTGTTCGCCAGAAGAGCTTATCTGTGGCTGCCTCCTTGTTTCCGCAAGGAACAGCTTGAATTGCCAATGAATCACAAAAGGAAAGTCACTCCGTGGTGTTCTTCCATTTCCAGGAGATGCCCTAGTTTTAATGACCCATCAAACATCATCCAACGCACCCAGTGGATGGGAGAGTCAGCAGAGGTTGAAGATTAATGCCGACTCTTGGGGGATAACCCAGGAGAATCAATTCATCGCTCCACTATCTCCTCTCTCTCCTTGAATAGCTATGTACCTGATGCTCGATTTGATTCTTCGCCTTTCCTTGTGGACACAGGCGTCCTGGGAGTCTGACAAGGCCCAGCTGCGAAAGCACGCCCTGTTTCGTCCCTCAGTTGTCTCCGGCCAAGACCTGCGTGACTAGAAAGCGGTGGCTACCCAGCGGCTCTCTTGCAGAGCACGGGAGCTCTTCTAACCAGTGTGCCACGATGGGGCCCTGCCTTCAAAACGTGATAAAGCAAAATCGCCAATGGGTTGTACCAGACAAGCAGAAACTCAGCAAAGTGAATTCTAAGAGATCAAATAATGGTTTAAAGTGCTGTGAAACAGGGATGATATTTTTGTCCTTCGGTACTGGAACAACTTCGTGGGCATGTTTTTGCTACTATATGAATTCCTTTAACTTAAGTAAACACCTGATTTCTAAATCATTGATATTTGTTCAAAATCCTGCTAGGGCGCCTTCCTGTTTAAATATTATGCATATTAGTTGCCAAAATCCAACCGTATTCTTTGTGAATTCAGAGATAATGTGTATACTATGCATGGAATGTCACAGCAAAAATTTAGGAAAAGTCTCACATGTTAGGAATTTGTACTACCTACCCCTGCCCCACAGCTGAGTTTTCAAAGAAAAACCCACGTAAATGACTTGAGAATTCTGAACCTTTGATTCACTTTTTCATATGGTCTGATGTACAAAAACATTCCTCTGAAGTCTTTAGAAATGCTCTTATATTATTCTTGATATTCTCAGCAGGTGATTAAAAAGCAGTTAAAAATAAAGTTAGCTGACTCATTTGGGGAGTTTAGCTGATGATGTTACTGGCAGCATCGACTTAGCAGATAATGTTATCATAGAGAACGGCACGACAATCTTAACTACAGGACGAATTTCTGCAAAATAATTGCAAAAGAGAATTGTGTGTCTATCTTTTGGTTTTCTGTGGTTCTTCTTTTGGGTAAAATTCTTAAAAACTAAACCCACTCAGACACCCCAACATGTTTTAAAAGAGTTAGATGTTGCCTCTAAGAAACATAAAAACCGGAGACAAGAGATTTTCTTGTGGAAAAAACCCAAAAAGTCCTACAAAAATTTTTTTCAAAGCAAAGCAAAACATACAGAACAATAGTAACCATAATAAACATCCCACTTAAAAGGAATTGGAATATAATGACTTCTAAATCCTAGATCTTTTTTTCTAGGTTTGATTTTTTTTTTTTTTTCAGAAACTATCTAAACACTTATTTAGGGAGGAGGCAGAAGCTTAATTTTAATGTTCACTATTAAACTTCAAAAGGGGCCTTGACCGGTGTGGCTCAGTCGGCTGGGCGTTGGCCCTTTAAGCGCGAGGTTGCTGGTTCCATTCCCAACCAGGGCACCCGCCTGGGTTGCGGGCATGTAGGAGAGGCAACCGATCAATGCTGCTCTCTCTCATGTTTTTCTCCCTTTCTTTCTCCCTCTCTTCCCCTCTCTCTAAGAAAAATAAATAAATGTAATCTTTAAAAAAATAGAAAGGATTTATATCTGTTCACATAGATAAATTATTTCTAAAACGAAACCACCTGTATTATCATATTCCACAGTTATTCCTAGATTAGTTGTTCTTGGCAGTTGCCCTGTAAAACCATGTGCCAATTACTGTGTGTGCATTCACACGCCCATGCCCTCATGTTTCTATGTAGACACACCAGGATTCTATTAAAAGATCATAAATTCACCTTATTTTCACAGCCCAATTAAAATGCACAACAAATTTAGTCGCTAATAAACAAAAACTGATGAGAACCACGGAAACCTCTTAAATTAGACATCAGGAGGACCTGAAATTAAAAGAACACAAAAAGTTGCAAAATTACACAGTCAACGTAAGAATTTGTAATGTCAATGTTACCGAAAAACATTTAAAAGTGTGAAAGTTTCTTTATTCGCAAGGACCTTCATAGCTGCCTTTGCTGATAAATTCTTTTCCATTATGATCAGTAAAATGGCCGTCATGGAAAAACGTATTTTTAATGGAGAAATGATCAAAGTAATCGTAACGGATAAAATACTTGGTTCCCAGGAGAGTCCCAAGCGGCTCCTAAGTTGGTCCCAGTAGGGGGTGTCGGCGTTCCTGAGTAGCTCGCTGTCCTTGGCGGACACTCTCGGCCCTCCACTGCCCCTTTACTACGTCCCTCTTCTCTCGGCCAGCTGAGAGCAGTAGCAGGGGGATTGGTACATCCTGACATGCCACTCAGTTTAAAATCCTGGCTGCCCTCGGTACCGATTCGCAGGCCCGGTCCAGGACAGCAGTTCCGCTGGTACCCACCATCGGCCAGCTCCCGCACTCTCAGCTTCTGCCTGTAAATGATACGTGTTCCCTTCTTGTTCTACTGTCAGTGCCTCTAGACTGTTTTGATTGCGAGACCTGACTTTGATGGACGGAACTGTGTTCCCCCCACCATCCACCACCACCAAATTCATACATTGAAGCCCCGCAACCTCAGAATGCAACTGTTGTGGGAAATCAGGTCTTTCTAAAGATGTGATTAAGTTAGGTTAGGGGGTGGGCCTGATCCAGTCTCACGGGAGTCCTTCTATGGAAAGGAAATTTGAAAGAACAGCAATATGAGAGGCAAGAGCACTCCCAGGGAGGAAAACTGGTGGGAGAGCACAGCGAGAAGGGAGCCATCTGAAGCCAAGAAAGAGGGGGGAAAAAAAACAATGAAAAAACCCACCACCACCTTGATCTTGGACTTCTAGCCTCCAGAACCGTGAGAAAATGATTTCTGTTGTCTAAGCCACCCCGTCTGTGGTATTTTGTTACGGCCGCCCTGGCAAACCAATCCACCGACTAAAGGATTTTTCAAAGTTTTTTCAGAGGTTAGGTTAGATTGTTAACCTTCTGCTGAGAAGTGAAAGGGGCCCTAAGCCAGGGAGCAGTTAAGCAAATAAAGCACTAATTTAGGAGCCGAAGCCTCAACCAAATGTTTGGGTGAACACTGAGGACCACGTAGCACGGTCACCCTCTGAGCGCCACGGACATCTGGGACTTGCTGTGTGCCATTGGTAGTTCTAAACGCTGTTACCATGTAAACTCTCCTTTCGCCTTCACAAAACCAGATGTGGGGCGGGGGGGTTCCTCTTGTACAGATGAGGACATGGGGGAACAGGAGGGCGAGGTGCAGTCACTTAGCCAGCAAGCCTGGGAGCTTGGACGCCAACTCCGGCAATTTGGTCGGGAGTCTTGGCACTTAACCGGTGACCCCTGTGGCTCGTTTAGTCAGCAGGTCTGACCCCCCTGCCTCTCCGTCCCCAGCCCAACACACAGCAGGGCTACGTGGCAAGAAGAGCTCTCTATTCCTTCAGGCAGTTTCCCCATCTGAGTAACGGGGATGGTAAGGCCGACCTGCTGCGTGGGTCAACTGTGGGCATCGTAGGAGAGTGCGTGCAGGCGGGGCTCGCCCCAGGCATCGCAGGCACAGGGACAGGGTCTGGGACGCCTTCTTAGGGTAGTTGGGGGGCCTCTCTGCTGACCGAGTGGGAACCTTAGCCCCACGCAGGGTTTGTACCCCTCCCACTCGGCCTTTGATCTGCAGTGCGCAAGGGCTCAGCCACGCCCGTCCACACACGTCCCTCGCCCGCTGCCCTCAGCAAGCTGTCCTGTGGACAAGTAGGAAAGGGAAGGAAACAGAGCCCCCCCCCCACCCCCGCCCCAGCCCTTCCTTAGCCCGGGGAGCAATTCTCTCCCCCTCCCCTAGGCTTCTGGAGCGCCCTTAGAAAATGTCGCCTCAGGGTGAGCAGAGTCTGCGTGAAAGGTAATGGTGGAGGGAGTTGGGGGCAGGGCGGCGCTCATCAAAAAGAAGGGAAGGGCGGCCTTTGGAATAAGGCAAACGCAGGCCAGGTCCGGGGGGCACTCCCCTGCGGGGGGCCCGGGGCCCACACCCACAACCCAAAATGCACCCCCGCTCCTCGCCCGCGATGCCCACCGGGCTGTGGAGGAGCCTGACGAGGGGACAGCCTCCCCAGAGCTGCCCACAGGCTTCAGGACTCCCCGGCTCAGGCCTCTGGAGCCACAACGCAAGCCGGTCGTCAGCCACCCCCCCCCCCCCCCCCCCCCCGACTCCCACCCCACCTTGTCTGCGGCTCGGGCTCAGCGACCCTTGCCATACCCTTGTCTGGGCTGATGCGACAATGAATTCCCTTCCTAGTCTTTTTGTTGTTCCTCCAGTTGAAAAATAATTGGCGTACATCCCTGTTGAAGTTGAAGGCATACAGCAGGCTGGTTTAATTTACATCTATTGTGAAACGATTACCATAACAGGTTTAGTGCACATCCATCTTTTCACGTAGATACAATAAAAAGACAAGAAGGAAGAGGGAACTCCTACTCTTGATACTAACCCAGGGCAGAGAAATGCGCTTTTGAGAAGCTGCTTTGGACGTGGGCATTTCCCAGGCACGCTCACGCCCCTTTAGGCTCACGCTACTGCAGCGGCCACCCCCCGCCCCTCGCCCCGCCCCTCGCCTAGATCTAAACCCAGCTCACCTCCTGTCCCGCACACAGAGAGGGCTTTCAGCATCTGGGCAGGGCGGAGCACCGAGGCCCAGGACACCAGCTGGGCTGGGCCCTGGGTTTGATTCAGATCTCAACACATTCAGGGCCACAGAACTTTTTCCCTGTACTGATGGTTTCTTTCTACACTCCTAAAATTTGTAAAACAAATGACAAAATGCCACAGGCCCGGCTAAATTCAGTCCACATTCTCCAGGTGTGCGGCTTGGCCAAAGGGAAAGGCGTGGGCTTGCCTTTCCCTCTTTCTGATAGAAATAAACACGCCAAGGAACAAGCGCTTGCCTTTTTAGGACCCAGTGTTCCTTTACCCCACGGTGCCAGTTGCCAAGGGCAGGTCCCCCAGAAGTCCAGCCTGCCAACGGTGATGTGGCACCGACGGCCAAGAATGTCCTCTGGCCATTCCTCGTCATATGCTCTTGGCACGCTTCACGTGGATGGCTCCATGGTCCGTGCCCAAACTGCCATCATCCTGAAAGCTGTTACAGTCTGGGACATTAATGGTACACGTTCTAGACCATCAAAGTGCATAGCCGAGCACGTGCAATGGAGTTTTGCCATTTGTTCCAGTGTGAGAGGTTCCCATTGATAATTGTCCACAGTCGTTACGGGGTGTCAGAGAGCTAGCACGAAGCTTTGTGTCCATGAGACATTCGCTAATACTAGGCATCTTAAACATAGTTGTCACGTGGTTTTTACACAGAAAATGTTTCTCTCTCTACAAAACTTAGTCATGGTAATTTGTTAGTTTTGATCTTCTTTTTAATGTATATTTTTATTGATTGATTTTAGAGAGAGGTCAAGGGAGAGAGAGAGAGAAAGAGGAACATCAATTTGTTGTTCCACTTCTTCATGCAGTCACTGGTTGCTTCTTGTATGTGTCCTGCCCAGGAATCGAACCCTCAACCTTGGAGTATCAGGATAACGCCTCTAACCAGCTGAGCTACTCGGCCAGGACTTTAGCTTTAATCTTCTAATTGAACTGTTTCTTTCCCTTGCCAGTGTCTTCCATCATTTTCTGATTAACGCTAAGGGGCAAGAGAAAAGCTGCCAAAAACTCCCTTTTTCAAAAATACTTCAATTAATTTTTAATGTTTTAGTGCCCCCTACTGGTATGTGTCAATTAGTAGTTCATTTGCAAAAGAGGTTCACTTACAAAGAATTCAGAAAAGTCAAAAAAAAAACAAAACAGTTTTTGATGAGCCTTTTAAAAATAGTTTAATTTTATAGTATCTTAAAAGTAGTGTAAGCCCTGGCCAGGTGGCTCAGTTGGTTAGAACATCATTCTGATACACCAAGGTTGCAAGTTCAATCCCTGGTCAGGGCGCATACAAAGGAAAAAACAATGAATGCATAAATAAGTGGTGCATCAAATCAATGTTTCTCTCTCTCTCAAATCAATAAAGTGAAAAAAATTTAAATAAAGTAATATAAATACTCCATTTTCATTATTCATTATATATGCGTATTTTAACATTAAACATCTTGACTTCTCAACATTTTATTCTAATATGTATTTAGTTTTGGTGGGGAAAAAACGATCAGTTGCATTTTGGAAAACAATTTTTACTTAATAAATATACATAAGAGAGAATTTTCTTTAGATTTTCACAGCTTCTCTGAAGCATCTTTTTTTATTAGGCTAAAAATAAAATCTTTGTTTCGCTTAAGAAAAAGGGAGGAAGAAGGCCTTGGGAATGAATGGATCTTTAAGGAAATTTATGCCTTGGATTTTCATGCACAACAATAATAATTACATAAGTGGATTGGTGAGTAGCCATTATGATAAAAACCAAAATCTCTAAAAGGGTAGTAGACAAATACTCCACATGTGAGACTAGTAGACGAAAGGACCATGAACAGAGACAGGAACTGAGGGAAAGTAATATAAATAATTGAACTGTTTCAAAGGGGTAAGGCGCGGGGGGGGCGGGGGGGGAGGAGGGTTAGGAAATGGGAGTTAATCAAATCCGTAATTACATGCGGGGAAAGACTTTTTTTGTCTCTGATAAAGCAAGCCCTGCTTTAGACGATTAAATAATTGTGCAACATCGATTTGTACACAGAAACCATTTTTTTTCCCCCTATTGTATTTGGGTAGAATGTACAGCCAACCAGGGCAAAAGGGATTCCACGTGGCCCGGAGCTCTCTGTCCACTCTTAGCCAGAACTAAGGGGAGGAACTACAAGCCGGCGTCCGCGCAGCCTCCACAGCCAAGTGGAGCCTGAGAGTTCCCAGTCCCTGCGAGGAAGGCAGGCTGAGCTCACCGATTTGGGGGGTTCCACTTGAGCCAGTGATGGGCAGGCCTGTTTTTGTAAAGCCAGAAAGAAACTAGAGAGAGATTCAAGTCAAACTGGGCCAAACAAAATCATTCCACGGATAATCTTGTGCCAGATTTGAAAGGTTAGCCTTGCCAGTGAAAAATACTCTCAAAGTTCTCCCAATACGCAAAGCATCCCAGGAAATTTAAATTGCCCGAAGTACTCTTCTGTTCGTTCCTCAAGGATTTTCCACGCTGCTTTCAAACTTGATCTTCAAACTCATTGCTTTTCTTTTTTTCTTCTCCTAATTTTAAGATTCATAAGAGGACAAGCATTTAAAGTATATTTGTCATATGACTTATTTCTGCCATGTGTTTCCATCTCTGGCTTTTAAAAGCTAGGTGAGAAGTGAACGTTTTCATCAAGGCATGTATTTAAAATGTCCAAAACTTGGGAATGTCAGTATGTTCTGCCAAAAATCTTAATTCTAGGTATTTCAGCTTCAATTTTAATAACTGCCATTATTAGTCATACTGTAGGGGGAAAACTGCTTTAACTGACAGTTCTTCTAAAACCAAACCTACCCATTGTAATTTCTCAGGAACTAGACAACTTGAAAGCCCAGGCTCGCCTCCACGGTTTATTCCTCACATGGTCAGAAGCACGTTATAAATTTGACTCAACCTCACCTCTCAGTTCATGCTCTCGGGGAGGAGAAGGGATGAGACAAATTTTTTTTTAAATAACTAAGCCTATGAAAAGTAGCTCATTCTTACAAAGGAGGAGCTCCTATGCATCTGTATTCCGTGGTTTGATTAGAATGCCTACCTCGAAGAAAGAGTAAAAATAGACTGAGACTCATGTCAACCAGTGGTCCTCCGTGCGAATTCAAAGGCAGTAGGAATCCCCAGGTTGGGGTGCGCTGAAGAAGGAAACTGTATTCAGTGCAAACGGCTCGTTGGTGATACACCAGGGCTGTGAAAACACCCGGCCGAGATGCAGGGCTGGGCCAGACCCCTCGCAGGCTAGGCAGCTCGGTGCAGGTCTTCCTGGCCCTGTGCTGGTCGGCTCTGCTCTGCTGCGGTGAGACCTATCTGGGGTTTCAGGTTTAGTCAGCTCCAGCAGGGGAACGGTGTCTTCCATGGAGAGGGGAAGTGCTCCTCTCTGGCCAGGCAGCTCAGTTAGAGTATGGTACAGATACCTCAAGGTTGCAGGTTCGATCCCCGGTCAGGGCACATGCAGGCCAACCAATGAATGTATCAGTAAGTGGAACAACAAATTGATGTTTCTCTCTCTCTCTCCCCCACCCCCTCAAATCAATGAATTTTTTTTTAAAAAAGAATGTTTTGCCCTGGCTGGTGTGGCTCAGTGGATTGAGCACTGGCCTGCAAACCAAAGGGTCGCTGGTTCGATTCCCAGTCAGGGAACATGCCTGATTTGCAGGCCAGGTCCCCAACAGGGGGCGCACAAAATGCAACCACACATTGATGTTTCTCTCCCTCTCTTCCCCTCTCTAAAAATAAATAAATAAATAAATAATTTTTAAAGTTAAATTGCTGACCTGTAAAGGTTGGCTTAAAAAAAACATACAAATTAGAATAAAAAAACTTTTAAAGAAAGGGGAAACGCACTCTTAATGTCTGATGGGAGCTGACTTATATAAAGGGAAGTCCCTGCCCCTGGTTTCTGATTGGTCCATCCTCATGTAAATGAGGACTTCAAATCTTCTCTGGTTGGTTGGTCCAAAAGGCACTGACTGTCCTGATTCATCAGAATGGAGCCACTCGGAATGAGCAGTAAAGAGGTTGATGGGGATAAACTGTGCAGCTCCAATTGGATGGGGGAAGACTCCGTCCTATTGATTGAAATAGGATCCCAGGCCTCCTCTGTAAGGGCTGCTCAGACGGCAGAGACATGGTGCAGGCGGGCAGTTCTGTGCAGGCTTCTCCCCGAAATGCAGTTTACGTGCAAGGCCCCTATGTAGGAATGGCTGCTAGGCTCTGTTTTTTGTTGTTTTGTTTTATTTGAGCCCAGTTAGCTACCAGGAGCCATTTTCAATAGGTGTCTTCTTTCTCAGGGTCCACGCTCACAGACACATGACTTACGCAGTTTTGAATGGGGTAGAAGGGCTCCTTGTTTTAAAGCTCCAATATGCCTGCCTGGGGCAACTTTCAAACCTGGGTTTACAGAACCATCGTCACAGCAGTGTTTACCATAGTTGCCAACTGATAAAATCACCTGAGTAGCCCTGGCTGGTGTGGCTCAGTGGCTTGAGTGCTGGCCTGAGAACCAAGAGATTGCTGGTTCAATCCCTAGTCAGGCCGCATGCCTCGGGTGCAGGCCAGGTCTCCATCTGGGGAGAATGTGAGAGGCAACTGACCGTTTCTATCCCTCTCTTTCTCCTTCCCTTCTCCTCTCTCTAAAAATTAAATAAAATCTTTTACAAAATCACCTGAATAGCTTTGTTAAAGAAACTTCCAGGCCCCGGTCTTGGAAACTCTAATCAGAAAGTCTGGGGACGGTTCCAGGAATCTGTGCCCTTAACAATCATTCCAGGTGATTTTTATAATGAGTCAGGATTACTAGCTGAAAGGAAGACCAGCTGAATCTAGTCCCCAGGGTGAGGGCTTGACGCCTACTTAAGGTTTTGTGGTTGGTTGATGTGCAGCATATTACAGCACGAACTAACCCATGCTCCTCTTTTCGGACAGTTGTCAGAGGGTGTGCTTCCCCGAAAGATGAAGTAATCTAAGAAGGAGGAAGCATGGGCTACAAGAAGAAATATAACCCCATAGGAGAGAGGTCTTAGGAAGATGTGAGGAGAGATGGCAGGCAGGCAGAGGGCAAGTGGTCCAGAGCAGGCGCGAAGCTCCCGGGTGAGATTTCTTCAGGAAGGTGAAATCGATAGCACCAGCTGTCTCTCAATATTTTGAGCTGAGAGATTTAAGCATTCAGAGAGTTTGTTTAATTCCCTCTGTAGGCAGCACAGTGCCTCCTACCGGTGCCTGGTATCTTCCAGTCCAAACCTTCCCTTTTATTACCTGCTTGGGGAACCATGGGAGGGTCGCTGGTCCGCTGTCGGAGGTTCTGGTCCCAGCCCGGCTGCTAATGAACACTAAAACCCTAGGCAACTTAGTTCCTTAGGCCTCAGTGTTCTACGGCTACAAATGAGAGTCAGAAAAAGACATTTGTTTGTCTTTCTCAGTTCGGGAATTCTGTGGGTCCTGCTTCGTAACTCCTGGCTCCTTTTCGCTTGGCCTTCCCCTCCAAGTTAAGCTTACAGCTTTGGTGTAAAAGTGACCAAAGACTATAAATACAAGTTTCTAGTGTAGCTTCCTAGTCCAATGCATTAATGAACCAAAGTCAATTTACGTGGCAGAAGTCATTGGAGTCTTAATTTTTAACATCTCAGAAAGTTTAATAAAGATCTTAATCTCATTCAGAGCTCTTGATTTTATGCACGAATGACTTAGCAGGGAGCTGTTTTCACAGGGTGAAATTCAATTCATCAGAATCAAACACTTCATTCAAGGATGACGTCTCCAATTCCTTTCCCATGTGAGGGGTTCTCAGCAACCCCGAAGCACAGCGCACCTGGCTCCTTTCCTCCCCTTTCCTTTTCGGACCCCTCTCGGTCATGGCGGAGGGAATGGAGGTGCCGTCACAGTCAGCAGTCAGCGACCTCCCGGAATGGCCAGTCCCCGGACTATGACAGGCTAACCTGGAGTCTAGCGGGGGGTGTCCTACCCGCGACCTGCAGGCTGCACGCAGCCCGGGGTGGCTGTGAGTGCAGCCCAACCTGAAATCATACATTAACTTAAAACATTAATTAGTTTTATCACTAAGTGTTATACTAGGTTTTATTACTTAGATATGTACATTTTCTACATTATTGAGCACAAACTTGGGATCTGCTTGACGATTTTAAAAGATTTTCAAAAGGGCTGCTGCATAATTAGGGTGCTTATCTGTGGTGGCAGATATCAGGAAACGAAAATTATGCATGGACCTTTTTTTTTTTTCCTCATCAGTTTTCATTAATGTTTGTGTATTTAGTGTGTGGCCCAAGCCAACTCTTGTTCTTCCAGTGTGGCCCAGAGACACCAAAAGTTTGGACACTCCCGGTCTAAAGGCACAATTTTCCTTATGCTCATAATGACACTGGGAAAATGACTTCTTACTCTCTCAATTGCTATTTCTTATCAGCTCCTTTTTTTTTAGATTTTATTTATTTATTTTTAGAGAGGAGGGAAGAGAGGGAGAAAGGGAAAGAAATATCAAAATGTGGTCGCCTCTCACACACCCCCCCAACTGGGGACCAGCCCGCAGCCCAGGCCTGTGCCTGACTGGGAATCGAACCAGCGACCTTTCAGTTCTCAGACCGGCATCCAATCCACTGTACCACACTAACCAGGGCAAAAAAAAAAAAAAAAAAAAAAAAAGTTTTTAAAAATGGGCTGATAGCCTCTCTGCCTCTTTCTCACTTCTTCCCCTTCTCTCTAAAAATAAATAAATAAAATCTTTTTTTAAAAAACCTCTCTTTTAATGTGCGTGCGGCCACCATGACATCTGCTCCACCGCGCTCTCGGGCTTGAGTCCCCGCCTCCCCCGCCAGCCCCAAATAGCTCTGCTGAATTAGCCCCCAACACTCTTTGATTACATTGTTGTTCCACTCTTTAAACTCTAATGATTTTTCTATTCTTTTTAAAAAATGTTTTATTTATTGAATTTACGGGGGTGGCACTGGTTAATAAAATGACATTGGTCTCAGGTGTACAATTCTGTAACACACCATCTGTACGTTACATTGTGCTCACCGGCCCACGTCAAGTCTCCGTCCATCACCATTTGCCCCCTGTTCGCCCTCTCTTACCCGCCCCCGCCCCTCTCCCTCTGGTGACCACCATGCTGTTGTCTGTGTCTATAAGTTTGTTTGTTTGTCTGTTTTGTTTAATCCCTTCACCTTTTTCACCCAAGCCTCCAACCCCCTTCCCCTCTGAAACACTAATGATTTTCATCGGATCATTAATTATCACTCCGAAGTTCCTGTTTCTCATCATCCCATGAGTTCACTGAACCCAAGTGAAGAAAGTCCTCTTCCATTACTCCAGACTCTCCGTAGAAGTGTTCCTGCACTCTCTTCTGGAAGCGTGCGGGTAAAAAATACTTGGTTTCGGTGCTGCTGATCTAGGGGTTAAGTGCTGGCTGCAGCGCTTATTTGCAACCTTGGGAATGGATCCAACTCCTGTAAATGGGAATCATGCCTCCCTCAGAGACTGTTCCAAAAGTACCCATGAAGCACATAGCACCACCTCTATGAACTTCACCCTGTCCGTCGTGGCTCTGACAACGCGAGCCATGATGAACATGATGGTCATCATTTGGAGCAAGAAGGGAACATTCCGTGCTGCGGGCCTTTGCCGCGGAACCACACCCCGCCCAGCCGTCCTGGGCCCTGGCTAACCTCTGCCCTCCCCTGGGCTGGTGCGGGCCTTCCGTTTGGCTTGAGAACAGAGCACGTCTCCTTCAAGTGGCTGGGGTACCTTTATTACACACATGATCTGCACTTTGTCATATCTTTTAAATTGTATTCTTGTAGTGAGCTATGTAAAGCATGAGATTCACCATTTAACTCTTTCAGTTCCCAGTTCAGCCTCATTAAGTACTTCAACGTGATTGTGCAACCATCGTCACCATCTGTGCCCAGAACTTCTTCACCTTCCCCAGCAGAAACCCTGTCCCCATGAAATAATAACTCCCCTCAGCCCCGACGGCCACCAGTCTGCTTTCCATCTCCGTGAATTTCACTGTTCCAGGCACATCGTGTAAGTGGAGTCATATGACATGCCCTTTTGTGACCAGCTTACTTCACTCAGCATAACGTCCTCAAGCCCCGTCCACACCGTGGCATGTGTCAGAACTTCCTTCCTTCTTAAGGCTGAACAATATTCCATTGACGTACATAACACATTTTGTTTATCCGTCCGAATGTTGATGGACATTTGGGTTGTTTCCACCACTGGGTGATTTGATCGTATCTTACATTCTGCAGCAATTTATACCTTTATTTTCAGACATATTAAATTTATATTATACTGACATAATGAATCCCAGGAAGAGAATAGTGAAAGAATTTTTACGTTATTTTTGGCCATTTACTCATTTGTTGGCAGCCCAAAGACTCAGATTTCTAATTCTGCACTGTGATAAACAGACAATGTAAGTCATTTACTTTTTTACTGTTTCCTAAATATACTTTTCCTAAAAAGAAATGTAGTATTTCCCTAAAATATGATCCCATCAGTTTAATCTATTTTTATAAATGATAAGGAGAACAGATAAAAAGATTGCATAAGAATTAGATTATCAGCTTAAAAAGTATAAGAAAGGGTGATAAATAACGTTCCTCTTTCTGAGTTCTGAACCATTTACGAGACAGACAATGAAGCGCGTGGCACATGGAGACCAGAATATCATTTTTATTATGAACAACGCCAATTTGGGGGAATGCAGCTTATCTGTGTGCGCGGGCAGAGGGCCCCCCTACTCTGCAGTCCAGAAGCAGGCAGCTCGCCCCAGCTCTCCCCAGACGGCGCTGACCTGGCCTGACACCGCTCTCCTGCAGGACGCTCACCGGCGGCGGATGTCCTGATGGGATGCGATTCCCTTACACCCTCAGCCTGTTTTTCTCCGTTGGCACTCGCCGCAGCGTAGGGCAACGGAGTCTTTACTTTTCTCTTTCCCATGAGCATGCTTTATTCCCTCTGCCTTCTCCTCACGCTGACAGTTTTATCGAGCGCCTATTTGGGACCCGGCAATGTGCTAGGTCTTGAACATTTGGCTTTGCAGAGGTGACAGAAGCTGACACAGGCCCTCCCCTTAAGGAGACCAGGCTAGGAAAACACTGGGAAGGAAACAGAGGGGTGTTAGGAAGAAGGGAGGACCTACTGAACAAAGCAGGGAGGGGAGGCTTTTCTGGAGAAGTGGCCTTTAAGATGACATCTCAAGACCAGCGGGCGCAGGACCGGTGCATTTATACTCTGGTGTCTAGTAGAGGCCTGGCACATGGCAGAGCGCAGGGAACGCTTAACACAGGAATGGATGAGCGACAGACGTGAAGACATGCTGTGAAAGTAGTGCCCTAGTATCAGTCCTTATCAGGTTGCTGCTATGGGAATATCTGCTTTTATTCTGTTTCCTGGGGACACCTGAAGAGAGAGCAAGGCAGACCGCAGAGTGAAGCCTTCGTCAAGGGCATCTGTCCATTTGGACAGCGGGGCTCCTTCTCAGGAGGCATGACCTTAAGCTGTCAGGGACAGGATGGAGCCCAGAGCCATCTGAGGGCAAATCCTGCTGTCCCCAGACCTCCCTGTCCTCATTTCCACCTGTGAAAGCAAGAGTCCACTGCATCAGTGACAAAAACAGTGACGAAATGACTACGGATTTTGGAGGGTGAGAACAGTGCATCATAAACATGAAATATTCTGCCGGGATCGGGCGCGTCCAGGGTGGTATGGCCGTAGAGTCGTTACTTGTTCTGTTTCAAGGCAAGGATAACTGGATCTGAAGCTGAGAAAGGAGAAGCTGCCATTCCCAGATAAAGGTGGAGTCATGGAAAGATCCCGACATGGAGGCCTGGCAGGAGTACGGAGGAAGAAAACTGCCGTGATTTTTGCAGCAGAGAGCACATGCCAGCCACTGTGTAACACACCGCCGCACCCAAGGTCGACACCTGCCGATGAATCTCGGGGATGGGAGCCCCGAGATCGTTCACAAGGGAGGAAACAGGCCGGGAGATTAGCTCGTGTTCTCACAATCACAGTTCATAGCGACCTGGAGATTTGAAAAGAAGTTGCCGACTCCGAAGCAGAGACGCAGGCAGAGGACAGGAGACGGAAATACAGGAAGAGCGCTGTAGGAGTATCAGTAGTTTGGCAGGGGGCAAGCGCAAAAAAATAAATAAATAAAAATTAAAAAAAAATCGAAGCGTTTCCCTTTGCTTCCTTACCCTCTGAGCTGTTTAAAAAAAATAGTAGAGCATGCAAAAGCAACAATCTATTTCAGACAGGCTGTTGCACTCCATTTAATTTTTTAAAAACTTTTTATGGTGTTTTTTCCATCTCCATTCAGCGCCCTTGCACCCTCTTCCACCCCCACCCCGCGCCCTCCCCATCCCCCCGGGAATGACCACACAGCTGTCCACGTCCACGAGTCTTTCTTCCTTTCGGCTCAATCCCTCCAACCCCTAACCCCCGCAACCCCTCCCCAGGGCATTCCATCTTAAAAGCAAAGCAGAAACATTAGGTTTGCCAGAGTTAAGGCTGATAAAGGTAAACCACTATCAGACGCACAAAACGCTCTCCGGGGCACTGAGTCTATTTTCTCATGTCCTGTATTACGTTCAAAAGGAGCATCCATGTTCCTTCCCACTCTGTGAAGGTGCTACTGAGATCTTGGGAAACATCAGTCCTTCCTTTCCTTTACCGGTAACAGGATTTTCTAAAAGACGCTAAGTCACAAGCATATTCCAGCAGCTGTTTGCTGTCCTAGTACCTCCCCCACCCACACCCCTGCTGCCGTCACTAATATCCTAGTTCAACAAGAAGTTGGGACACAATGCACTATCCTGTTTTCAGAGATTTCTTAATCCTTGAATTAATCTATTTTAGAAAACAGGCTATCTTCAGCCCTGTAATACTTGGTTATTCAGAATAAGCCCCGGCTGGTGTGGCTCAGTGGATTGAGCGCCAACTGCGAACCAAAGGGTCGCTGGTTCAGTTCCCAGCCAGGGCACCTGCCTGGGTCACTGCATGAGAGGCAACCAATTGATGTTTCTCTCGCACACCGCTGTTCCTCTCTCTAAAAATAAGTAAATAAAACTTCTAAAAAAATAAAATGTTCCTAATAGTCAATTTGCAATCCTATGTCTAAATGCATAGGATTTCAAAGCAACTTTAGGATTAGATTTAGGATTTAATCCTTTAGGATTTAGGGTTTTTGTTGTCTTTATTTGCATTATTTAAAACTGATTACTCAAGTTTTAGAGCAATTTAAAGAAAAAAAAAGGCAAGAATCTAAGAAAAACAGAGTTTTTAGAATCAAGTGTGTAAATGGCCAAATCAAAGATGTTCTTCACATCATGCTCTCAGCTGTGGAGGTATCATCTTTTCAAATTATGGCTAAACTCTGCATATATATCATCCAGTTACATACCTGTTTCCATTCATTTTTATAATAGTATGAAATGTGACATCCAAATGAATGCCTGTAATTGCTAAAGCACAATAATAAAATGACCATGTGTGAACCTACCATGCAACGCGAGAAGTACCATATTATGCTGTGTATAATGCACACTCTTTCACCCAAATTTTTGAGGGAAAAATAAGGATGCGCGTTATACATGGATAGTACCTGAAATACCTTCTATGTTCTTGTGTTTAGTCATTATTTGTTACATAAAATTTCTTGTACCATAGTATGTTCACAAGTACTAAAATTCCTTCACAAAACGCAAGTATCTAAAAAAAAATAACAAATTGAATTAAAAAATTAAAACAAAAAAATTTTTTCCCTGAAAGCTTGGGCCAGAAACAGGGGTGTGCATTCTACACGGCAAAATACGGAGAACGCCAGCACCGCCGAGGCGCCCGGCGTGCGCCTCCTCGGCCCGCGACGTGTCTCCCCACCGCCCCGCAATACAGCGCCCGCGCTCTTTAGAATCAGCTTTATTGCTCTGAGGGCTATGTTCAAAATCTGGTGTTTGACCTTTACATCTAAATGGCGTAATACTGCATGCATTCTTTTGCCACTTATTTTTCACTTGACATTGTTTCTGAAATTTATGTGAATAACTGTAGTGCTATTTTAATCATTTTCACTTCTGTATGGTGTCCCAATGCATGAATAAGCGAGAATTTATGTATTAGCTTTCCAGGTGATGAGAATTTTCCCAATTTTTGCCACTTTGAACATTTTTGTACATGCCTTCCAGAACATATCTGCAAGGGTTTTTTGGGGTATATGTTCCAGGAACAGAACTGATTGTTCATAAGGTTTTATAAATATATACACACATATATATACACATATATGTGCTTATGTGATAGGTTACATATTTGTTTATATTTTTACATATAATATTAAAATATATAATTAAATGCTTCATATATAATTGTTACGTTTATACACAGGGTCTGGCAGAAGTAAGGCCTGCTTGAGTGTGGTTGGTAGGGTAATAACATGGGTGTAATAATTTATAGTTTTAATTTGATCATTTCACCTAAAATGTCCTATGGTGTGCTTGAGTGTGATACCATTGACAGAATTACATGCTTATGATTTTGTAATAAAAGATTTTGTAATAAAAAAGGGGCATTACTGGTGCTAGACCCTGTATTTTTATCTGTATATTATAAATCTATAATGATTTAAATACAAAAGTGGTTGCCATTTTACACTCCCACTAATATACGTGCTATTGCTTAACTTTTAATTTTTCTTCCATTTAAAGGGTATACAAATGTTACTTCAGTATGTTCTTTTTGAACATTTTTTAACACTGAATTTATTGGGGTGACATGGCCCACAAATCCATACGGGTTTCAAGTGTACAACTCAATAAAGCGCCACTGCGCACGGCGCTGTGCACCCGCTGTCCCAAGCACAGCCTCTTCCTGTCCCCGCTTCCCCCATTCGCCCGCCTCCACCTCCCCCCCACGCCCTTTCCTCCCTTACCTCAGCCTAACACCATGCTGTTGCCTGTGTCTGTGTGTCTTATATAGGTATCTGTCCGGAAAAAGTCCAGCCATTGTTACTTTAATGAGAACAGTTTGCATGACAGGGATGTAACCTGGCGGCCAAGGAGAGCGGACTGGAATGCACATGCATAAACAATGACGAACGACGTCACTGTCCTAGTCCGTGGGAGCGGTGGACGCCGTTGAGTGAGCACGTGCACTGCGTGGCCATCCCATTCAAAATGGCCGAGCGAGTAAAGCAACGAATCTGCATCAGATTTTGTGTTAAGCTTGAACATTTCTCTGCGGAAACCATTCGGATGATTCAGGAGGCTGCAGCTGTGGGCAACTGGTGACTGGCAGCTTCATCACAACAACATGCCCACTCACATATCACATCTCGTGCAGTTATTTGGTGAAACATCAGGTCACCCACATGATTTATTTCTAAGTAATATGACATTTATACTATTCAAATCAGATGCAATAATTAATACCATATAGGTAAACTTCTAGTAAAAGTATTTTATTTAGTTAACATCTCCAACAGCTTGAAATAAAAATTTCCATGGTCTTCAATTGAACTGTATGTCACTTTCTTTTAGAATATCCTTTTTTTCATTAAAATAATTTTTAAACCACTCAATATGTTCCACTTTCTGTTTAACACTCAGATGTGGGTTTTTGGAAAGCCCACAGGTCACCAGCTCCATGAAGTGGCGAATTGGTCCTTGTTTTGGAAAATCTTCCAGGTATTTATCTAGAAATATATGTTCATGAAATTCTGAACCATCATCATCAAAACCTAAAAAATGTGAGACAAAATAAGTTATAATTTTGAATGTAAAACCTACATCATATAAAATTAACATTAATATAATATAGTATTATAGTTAAAGGCATGAATTTTGAAGTTGGACCCTACGTTCGCCCACCAATTTAATAACTGCATGACTGGGCAATTTAATTAACTTCTTTGAACATCAGCTTCCTCAGGCATAAAATCAAGGTTAAAACAGCATCTTTTTCATGGGTTTTTTGTAAAGATTAAATAGACACAAAGCTAAAAAAGTTCCTTTACAGTGCTCAGCATAGTACAAATGTTCAAAGTGTAGCAGCAATTACTGCTAATAAATATTTTAATGTCTAAAACAACCACTAAGGAAACTATGCAAACTATACTTAAAAATACATAAATGAAACAGAATGGAGTCCTAAAATATGTTCTAGCAGCCCACAGGAAGCCAAGAAAAAGAGGAATGAGAAATAGAAAAAATGAACAGAAAATGAATAATGAAATTGGAGACTTAAGTCCTAACAAATCGATAGTTACTTTAAAATACACCAATCAAAAGACAGAGGTTGGCAAAGTAGATATCTGCTATCTACAAGAAACTCACTTCAACAGGTAAGTTGAAAGTAAAAGGATGGAGAAGGATGTCTCTTGCTAACATTAATTTTTAAAAAAAGAAAGTGCAAGTAGCTATATTAATATCAGATAAAGTAGACTTTAGAGCAAAAAAATTATTTTGGCGAAAGAGGAACATTACATATTAAAAGGATAAATCCACCAAGAAGAGATAACACCTGAATTATGCACATACCAAACAATAAGGCTTCCAGATATGTGAAAGAAAAAATCATGGAAATGAAGAAATTAAAAAATCTACAATTTATAGCTGGGTATTTCAATATCCTCCTGTTAGCAATTGAGAAAACCAACCAGTAGAAAATTTGCAAAGATATAGAAGAACTGAAGAACCACCAGGACGACACTGCTGTCTACAGAACACTCTACCAAACGATGCAGAACAGAGATTCTTTTCAAGTAGCTATGAAACATTCACCTAGTAAACCATATCCAGGATCACTAAACAACTTCAACACATCTAACATAATGGAATATATAGTATGTACTCTGATCATAATGGAATCAAACTAAAAGTAACAGAAAGACAACAGGAAAATCTTCAAACAGTTGGAAATTAATATACTTTTAAACAATTCATGGATCATAGAGGAAGTCTCAAAGGAAATTTTAAAAAATATACAACTGAATGAAAATGGAAACACAACTCATCAAACTGCGTGGGACGTAGCAAAGACAGGGCTGAGCGCACACACATGGTACTACGCACACACAGAAGAGGAGGGAACATCTCAAACAAAGAATCTGAGCTCCCACCTCAAGAACCTACAAAAAGGGCAAGACAATCCCAAAGCAAGCAAAAGGAAGGAAATAACAAATAAATGATATCAGGAATCAACAAAATTGAAAACAGGAAAATAGAGAAATCAATGAAATCAATACCTGCTTCTTTTAAAAATCAGTAACATTGATAAATCTCTATCAAGTCCTATAAAGAAGAAAGCAGAGAAAGCACCAACCACCAATATTAGGAATGAAAAAGGGTTATTATTATAAATTCTGATATCATTAGAGGAATAGTAAAGGAACACCATAAACAACTTTACACTCACAAATTCAACAATCTGAGAAATAAAGAACAACTGAAAATAAAATCCATTAAACAAAACCACCCTCCAAAAAAAATAGATAATACAGTTTTATAATTACTAAAGAAAAGGAATGTGTAATTTAAAAGCTCTCACAAAAGGACTCCATAAGTCCAGATAACTTCACTTGAGAATTTTATCAAACATGTAAAGAAAAATTGACACCAATTTTACATAATCTCTTCCGCAAACTAAAAGGGACACTTCCTAAGTCACTCTGTTAAGCCAGTATTACCTTGTTATCAAAAACAAAGACATGACAAAAAAAAGAAAGAAAGAAAGAAGAGAGGAAAGGAGAGAAAACAATTTAAACCAATATCTCTCATTAATTTAGAGGCAAAAACTTTTTTTTTTAAATTAGCAAACAAACCCAACACCATATAAAAAGACATACGCCAAGATCAAGTGGGATTTATTTCACATGTGTAATTGTGGCTGGATATTTGAAAATCCATGTAGTCTACCACATAAACAGGTTAAAGAAAACTCACATGACCCAATAGTCACTTTGATAAGAACCCTCCCCTCACTTCCCTCGCCACGTGGGCGCTGGGTCATCTCGCGTCACCAGAAGGGTGAGGACCGTACCAGAAGATGGTAGAGACAGACAGACCACATTGGCACAACTTTCATTACAGTATACTGTTACCACTGTTCTATTTTATTATTAGTTATTGCTGTTAATCTCTTATTATGCCTCATTTATAAGTTAAACTTTATCACAGATATGCATGTGTGGGTAAAAATATAGTATATACGGGTTCAGTACTATCTGCGGTTTCTGGCATCAACTGGGGGGGGTCTTGGAATATACCCCCCACAGAGAAGTGGGGACTATTGTACCATTGAAATTAGGAGCAGGGAGGAGGGACAAAAAAGGGAAGATTAATTAAAACTGGTTTAGGGAATAGTTCACTCTCCCACGTCCCATGCCCACCCGCACCGCAGGATGACGCTGCCATGATTCCCAAAGAAGATGGGCACTGTACTTTCTGGAGAAATTAAAGTGGAAAAAGAGCTAAGTCACTGAGTTGATCAGAGAGCAACTATGTAGCAGTCTGTATCCTGATGGTGAGAAGCCCCTCCTCCCAGGCCGCTGCAGGCAGGGCGGTGGGGGGGAGGGGGGCAGGGGGTGCCCCTGCACGGCACTGAGAACCAGAGAGGCTCAAGGAGAACCCACAGACAGGGAGCCCTGAGGCTCTCCACGCTGGCTCCTTCCCAGCCCCCCGGAAAGGGAAGCTGCCAGCTGACAAGCCCCACCCAGGCGCACACACCCGGTAAGAGGCTTTCTATGCCTTCCTCTAAAGTGGGGCAAAAATCCAAGGAACAGCAGACATTGTAGGAAAGCCCCTGATGGAAGTGACAAACATCTTGGTGGAAGTGTGGTTAACATACGTGAGTGAATTTTCTTGTCCACTGACGCCTCTAACTGACTTACTCTCAGGGAGGATCGCCAAACACCCTTAATTTGGTAGACTGTATCTATGTATGAATTTGGTAGACTGTATCTATGTATGGCTAACAGATATTTAAGAGCAATTCAGTGAACTAGGTAATAGCAAAAACATGATTACATTTAATTAAAGTCAAAGTCAAAGCTAAAATAAAAATGGTTTTCTTATCAATGCAACATACAACACTATAATATCTAATGGGGAACAATTCCACCCAACAGCTTTTGTACATCTCCATGCTGGCAAAGCACCCTACAAGGGACAAACCATTTCTTAAAACCAAAACTTAAACAAAACAAAAACCTACTTTGGATTAGAAAAATAACTTACACATTTTAAGTGGCAAAACAACAAATTATATTTTTACATGAGAAAACACAACACTGGGAAGTAAATTATAAAACAGGACATGTCATTTGTCATTTTCAGTGTTGTGTTCCAAGACGGACATGGCTAGCCCCTAAAAATAAAACATCTTTCCCCAAAAGCACCAAAGTAAATCCCATGAAGCTGATTTGTGGTAAAGAGAACATGACATTTTGTTAATCTCAAAACGAGAGCAGGAAACAGGAAGGACACTGCTGCCCCGTGGGCTGCGGGCGCTCAGGCGCGGCGCAGGCTCCAGCCCCGCTGTGCCGGGCGCTCGGGGAGGGGAGCAGAGTGCGCGGCCTCCAGCCCGCGCCGGCTTCTCCTTCAGGGGACAGCTCCCTCGGGAGCTGGAAGCGAGACGCCTCCCTTTCCCACCCTGGAGCATCAATTACACGAACAGTTATATGGACACTTGTTGCAGCTATCTTCACAACCTGACCAAAAAACACGGTTTTTTCCCTTTTTTAGAAATTAAACATTATCAACACCAGGTCACATTTAAGATAAAGTCCTTTGGAGTTTGGGAACTCAAAATTTTAATGAACTCAGCATTTTCCTGTTGATGGCACTGTACTGCCAAGCTCCACTTTCCTGTGACAGCAGCTGCTGGTCCTAGAAAGTACACGCTCTGCTTGCTAATGTCGGGAGATGCGGGGGTGCGACCGCACCAACAGGGCACCGCTGCGCGGCCGGTCCCCTCCCAACACCGCCCTGCGAACCGAGGTGATGGCAGTGATGACACTTTCCTTGCATGATCTCACGTGTTTCGAAGGACCCCCCCAAATCAGCCCTATCGTTACTCCCCGCGTTGCGCAGATGAGAGCGGCGTGGCTTGAGAGGTTAAGGTGCAAATCGCCTGGGAACCCGAACTGCTAACCACCACCTCCCTGCCTCTCCTTAGCCAAGCCACACGCTAGTCCGCCTCGGCGCTGGGGCCTAACACCTGTGTTTAACCATGAAGACGCAGAACACCCAGGATCCAGTAAATCATGACATGTTCCCTTCTATCACACGTTGTGATAGTTTTTCGCTACATTCACAATTCTATGTTCATAGAGGAGGGGAAAGAACTAACATTTATTCATACGTAAGTATTACATCCAAGAACTGTGCTCAGCAACTCAATGACTTTATCTTACTTAATTCTTCTATTCTTCCAATGAGGTACCTTTAATTTTACAGATGAAGAAACCAAGGTTCAAAAGGTTAAATAACTTCCTCAAAGGCAACTGGCTAACAAGCGACAGAACTGGGGTCTGTACTCAGGTTTGCACAACTACGAGTCTGCTTTTTCCTTTTCTTTTTGTTTTACTTCACCCTGATACTTCACAGGGTGCAGAAACCATAACGCTTTAAGAAATATACATGTTGTGTAACAGCTTAAACACAGTATGCTGTATTACTGCGTATACCATAAAACATACAAAACATAAGATTTTGCTAAAGGATCTGTAAGTCTCTAAAGTTTTACACAACGTAATACTTTATGAAAATATAAAACTAAATATTTCTCATAGTTAAGCTTCCATTCTACTTGTTAATTCAAAAGAAATGAAAGATCATAAAAAATTAAAATATTACAGTGAAAGCATAAAACTACAAAGATTAAAGTATGGACTACATTTTCCCAAGAATTAATGAGGTGTTTGCAACTTCTAGCTAATCTTAACATAAAAGAAAATCAATCCCTTTTAATTGAAAATACACCTATAAAATTCAATGAAAGCGTTTACCTGATGACGACGTGGGCGCAATAAGAAATAAAGAGCACAGTAATAGTGCTTTCCTCTTGATTGAGGAGGAGATATCATCTCCAGAAAAATCTCCAGGGAAGTAGATAATATTTTATTACCAGTTCAAAGCATCTATGTACAGCCAAAGACTTCCAAAGAATTTCAAAGCCTCCTAACATTTTTACTTTGAGTGACTTTGAATACAAGAAACTTGCACCTCACCGATACGGTGGTTTTATAAATAAAAGATAGCAGCATAAGACTGAGAGCTGTAATGGTCTCCAAAATTAAAGTGTAATCTCATACCAGCAGGGTGTGTCAGAGCTACCAGGCAGCCCCCTGCCACAGCCAGAAGACGGTCCCCCAGCACTCAAGGCACAGAAACCCATGGTGCATTTCGGCCGCGTAATTTTACGTCCTCATTTTCCTTACCAAACGCCTAGAATTAAGTGAAATTCTTACATTCTTTTCAGAAATACTGTCAAATTTCTTTTAGGACGTCACAAAGATAGTTCCAGAACGTCTGACATTCATGTAAATATCTAGGCTCCGTAACCAAATGTCTGAACATCTGCCAGATCCAGTCTCACTCAGGGAATTCCGCAAACCCCTGCAGGCGCGGCTCACCCGCTTCGTTGTCAATGGGGAACGCCCACAGTTTCCCCTCTTTCGTCCACTGGATCATCTCCTCAAAGCCATTCCGAAAGGGCTGTTCATTGACTGCCGCCAACTGCTTAGCAAATTCCACATCCCAGAGTGAGGGTGCTGCTTCTGTACAGGAAAGCATTTCAAAAAAAGCACAGGTCAATGTCGATATCCTTCTTTTTAAAAATGTTATAATCAGCTCTGAGTTGGTAATACATTCTCAGACCCTGAAGCTCCTAATTTAGTACTATACAATGAAAGGTCACTCTCTGAGAGCTAAAGCTGAAACATGCATGTAGGTGTGTGTGTGTGTGTGTGTGTATGTGTGGCATACAAAGACTGCGATTACAACCATTGCAGGCCTCGACTCCTACTACAACGCTAGGAAACCAACCCCTGAAGTCTCACTGCCTCCTCCACTGGAAAGGCAAAAAGAAACATGTATTTTGTTTAAAGATATTTTTATGAAAATAAATCTATTTTATACAACATGACTTTGATCTTTAAGATCCAATCTGTTTACCTTTATTTTTAGTCTGTTAAGTCACTAACGTACTACTAATAAAGACCAAAGAAAAAGTAACGTGATTATGATAATAGTGATAATACTACTAATGGATACTGAGTACTTACTCCGTGCTAAATGCCTTTGGTGCACTAGTTCATGCATCCTCACAACCAACTCTTACCGAGTAAGGTAGTATTAATAGTAGCTTATAAGCACCATCATATCATGTTTCAATCACTTGTTTTGGAAATTTAAGACATTTTTCAAGAATGAGTCATACTTGCACCAGTCACCACTGGTAGGAATGTGAAATGGTACGACCACTTTGGAAACTAGTTTGGAAGTTTCTTAAAAAGCGAAGAAATACATTTATCATGCAACCATTTTACTCCTAAAAGAAAACATATGTCCATACAAAGACAGATATATGCCCTGCGGGTGTGCTCTGTGGCTTAAGCGCCGGCCTGAGAACCGAAGGGACCCCAGTCCTATTCCTGATCGGGGCACATGTCTGGGTTACAGGTCAGGCCCCCTATAGGGGGTGCACAAGAAGCAACTGCACACCGCTGTTTCTCTCCCTCTCTTTCTCCCTCTCTCTCCCTCTCTCTAAAAATAAGTAAATAAAAATCTTTAAAAAAAAGGAAGAGACAGGTATATGACAGTTCACGTATGAACCACACACTGACTGCTGGATATTAAGTATGCTGGCCTCGAACATGTGACACAGAGAAAAGGTCACAGCAGGCTTATCAGCCACATTTACAGAGGAATCATGGCAGCGCGATGACTTCATTACCATGGCCACATCTTTTAAATTCATTCAGTGGACAGCGATCAACCTGCGTCTTTCCCACGATGATCGCCACCAGCATTATTATTCTTAGTGTTAATAATTAGTGACTGAAGGTTCACCGGGATCCAGGCACCGTGGCTGACACTTTAATTACACCACCTCATTTAACCCTGGAGACGTGGGTATTCGCCCGCTTTGTAGGTGGGGAAAGGGAGACTCGAGGAGCTCGGGGCGGCAGAATCCGAAGTTGAGGAACTCAGATGTCCAACACCAAACCTCTTTCCATTCAGCTACCTGGCCTCTCAGCCCCGCATCACTCCAGAGTAAGCAACAGGGTCTATGACTATAGCCTTTGCAGTACTGGTAAGAACTCAGGGAGGAGCACCACGTGGAAATCAGGGGACAGAAGAACTCATTTATTTGGTTAATAAGTAATTATTGAAAGCATTTAACTGGGAAAAAAACATTCTTTAGACTCATGCAAGTATAGCTTTATTAAAAGAGTACCTTTCTTCAAGTAAATTGACATAAATTTGTACATTACTTTCCTTATTAGAGTATAATTATTTTATACTGTTTTATAAGACACATACAACTTCATTACTGCCTTGCTAGCTAATTTCCGTTCTAGAAATAAGATTTCTGATTTTGAAAAAAGCAAGCTGGCTTTTGCAAAAACCCAAGTGCTTCTCCGGCTGCTCATTAGAGAGACAACAGCAGTTGCCCTGATAGCAAATTCTCTTTTTGAGGCAAACTGAATAGTCGCCACAGGGGACAGGGACCTGTCCCCATGCCTGTGCCTGTCCTGTTGGTCACACAGGACAGAATGCAGCCTGCACGACACAGGGCCCATTGTTCGTTCTCTTGGCATCACCTTCATTTAAATGAACAAACACTGACTGAATCAACGCCTTTCCTCTACGGATATATGTTTTTAGTTCAATTTGTTCAAAAAAGGACTTAAGATTTAACATAACTAATTCTTATTATCTGTAAGCCACTTGGCTGGGTGCTGGTGGGTATACAAAGATCAGTGAGACCTGGCTGCTAATATCATGAGTTTTTTTAATAAAATGATAGTTAAAATGAGTCACTGGAGGCTGGCCTACGAGCTTAAACATCAAATATAAAATTATTTCTACCAAGGACCAAAAAGCTAACTTACAATCTTTAGAAATGGAAGTCACTTGTAAGCTGGAGACCATTTGTATTAATTTATCACTAAATCAAATTTAATGCCAAGTAAGAGGATACTCTTATTTCTCATTTAATTAGACTTAAAATGGAAAATCTGAAGGACTTGACTTCTTGCCCAAAGAAGAAAGGAGACAGAATGGAGAAGAGACTGTGTGTTAAGAAAGAAAACACTGCAAGCCCACTGACCACATCTCCAGAATGCTCTTCTCCCCCTCGCCTGAGCAGCCACTGAGTCAGCACGTGACTTCTGTAACCGCTGCCTGTTCTTCCAGAGAGCGAGCCGCTGAGGGCCGGAGCCACAGCGGGCGGGAGCCGCGGCCCCGGTCCGAGCCAGCGCCCAGGTGCGCTGCCCAGAGCAGGCGGTCACTGACGTTCGCCCCCAAGGCAGCAGCCAGCCTGCTGCTGGGATCCACGCAGCTGGCGGCCGGCCCTGACCGCCCATCTCGAGGTCTGCAGCATCGCAGGAGCAGAACCTGGCCAAGACTGACAATGGCCACGCGTCCATCCCTAAGCAGGATGCCAGCCAACGACAGGAATACTGAAATCCCTGATTATTATGCAATCAAATAATCAGGATGTTTTTGAAAGATGGAATTTTTCTACATGGTATTGTTTTTTTATTAACGAACCTGTTTCAGGTACCTCTTGAGTAGCCTCCGTAAGATCGAAAATATTAAGTCTCTTCCCCTTGAATATATTTCTCCTAAAACCAAAAAAGAAAAAAAATAATTCATTTAATGACTACTTCTATTCACTGTCAATAAAAGTTGTTTGAGAGGAAAATTTTATATACAGTATACAAATGTAGGTATTAAAAATAATTCCTCTGACACCAGACATTTTAACTAAACTGCCACATCTTTAGGACTGATAATTAAAAACAGAAACAAATGCACTTAAATTTTTACAGCATAAGTCAACAAAGCAGTTAAAGCGGTCTCATTTCCAAAATACCTAACTGAAAAGATTAGCCTAATTTGCCGTAATTGTTATTTGCTCCATCTTATATTAATGCTTTAGAAAAGTCAATGTTGCCCTGGCTGGTGTGGCTCAGTGGACTGCGCGCCGGCCTGTGAACCAAAGGGTCGCTGGTTCAATTCCCAGCGCACATGCCTGGGCTGCAGGCTGGGTCCTCAGCTGGGGGTGTGCGAGAGGCAACCGAGAGAGAGGCAACCCAGGTTTCTCTCGTACATGGATGTTTCTCTGCCTCTCTTTCTCCCTCCCTTCCCCTCTCTCTGAAAGTAAATATGTAAAATCTTTTTTTAAAAAAAGGAAGAAAACTCAATGTTGTAGGACGCTATCAAAATATGCTACATTAGACGTTACTAGGAATGAATCCAGGACTTTCAGTCAAGATGACAAAGTAGGTAAACGCTGTGCTTGCTGCCCCCAGAGACCTCATCAAAGTTACAGCCACAGTACAAGAGCCGCCACCTCTGAGCCGCCTGAAGACTAAGAAAAGAGACTCCTATAACCAACGAAGTAAAGAAGCAGCCTCAGAGACACTGGGAGGAGGGGCGGAGACGTGAAACAACCGGCCCCACATCCAGTGCGCGTCGGTCACGCATCAGGAGGAACACCCCGATGCAGAGGGGTGCGGGGCGAAGGGCCCTGGCCCGGACCACCAGTGCCAGGAGGAGGAGTCCCCACAGCATCGGGCTGAAGAAATCACCGGGAGCCTGTCCAGGTGAGAGGAGGGCTTCTGGAGTCCCAGACATGCCCGCCACCCAGGCACGTGCCCTGACTGGGAACCAAACCAGAGACCCTTTGGTTCGCAGGCCGGCGCTCAGCCCGCTGAGCCACACCAGCCAGGGCCCAGAGTCACTCACGGGGGGGCTCACCGGCTTTGAGCTCCAGCGTTGGGGCAGCAACTCAAAGCACTGGGGACAAAGAGGGAAGAACTGAACTGCTGGCTTAAGGATGTCCGCTGGAGGGGCAGTTCACTCCAACACTAAACGTGCCTACGGGGGCCACTGCCCCTTTGCTGAGCCCGCCCCCAGCCCGGCCCGCGTGTGTAGGCTGGTGCCATACCTGAATCTCCATCAAATTCACTCTCCTGGGCTGGTCCCTGAGAACCCACCCCACACAACTTGCACATGGGGTAGAACCTGTCAGTGCCTGTTACTCACAAGCAGCTGGCCTCAGCCCTCAGTGTGGGCTTCCCTAAAGTCTCTGAAAGGCCCCCAACTAGCAGCAGCCAGCCTCAACGTACCCTGTACCCCTGGCGGAGCGAGCCCCAGCCCAGCACCGGCGGCAGCTGGCCTCTGGCCTCGGTGCACAGCACAGCCCCTCCCAGGTGCCTCCAAGCCCAACACAGGCAGCTGCCAAACACGCACTTTGCAGGTCCTACCCACTGGCCTCGGGGCTGGGCACAGGTAGCAGTGGGGCTGGGCACAGGTAGCAGCGGGCCTGGGCCCGCACCAGAGCCCCAGACCAACGCAGCTGGTGGCCGGCTTCAGACCACGCCAGGGCCCCACCTGGTTAGCTCCACAAATGACACACCCAAAGGGTAGACTCAGCAGGCCCCGGAGCCCTGCTGTAGCAAATCCCACTCCATGGGGCGGGCCCCCAAAGAGCTTGTCCACTGCAGTCACTCAGGGTCGGTCCCACGCAGCCCCTGACATGCCTGCCAGCAGCAGTCAAGGCTTAACTACAGCAGGGGGCACACAACCCACACAAGGAGCATTCAGAGCACCCGGCTCAGGTGACCAAGGAGACTGTGCCATCGGCCCCCACAGGACACCTGCTACACAAGGCCACCCCACAAAGACTGGGATATGGGGCAGTTCCACCTAATATATAGAAGCAAACACAGGAAGGCAGACACATGAGGAGGCAAAGACACAGAGGCCAAAGGAAAGAAGAGAGTGAAATTCCAGACAAAGAACTAAACAGAATGGAGGCGAGCAAACTACCAGATACTGAGTTTAAAACACTGGTTATAGGGGTGCTCAGTGAACTTAGGGGAAAAGTCAATAAACTCAGTGAGAACTTAAACAAAAAGATTGAAGCCATAAAAAAAAAGTCAGAAATGAAGAATACAAAAACTGAAATAGATACTACATTAGATGGAATCAACAGCAGATGAGATAAAGCAGAGGACTGAATCAGTGATTGGAAGATAGGGTAGCAGAAAACACCCAATCAGAACAGAATAAAGAAAAAAAGAATTTAAAAGATCAGGATAGTGTAAGTGACCTCTGGGACAACATCAAGCATAACAAGATTTGTATCATAGGGTTACCAGAGGAGGAGAGAGCGAGCCAGCGATTGAAAACCTATTTGAAGACATTAACGACCAACTTCCCTATCCTGGCAAAGGAAACAAACATACAACTCCAGGAAGTGCAGAGAATCCCCGACAAGATGAACCCAAAGAGGAGCACAGAAAAATTAATTAATTAATTAATCAAAAAGTTGTTAGAATCAATATTTGTCTTAGTTTAAAGGCAGAAAACACTGCATGTTTAATTACAAATTACAAACTATTACACAGATAAAGCAAAACATTCCCACTTACAAAGCAATTCTTTTGTAATTTTAAAATAATGATTAACTTCCTATACATAACTATTTTTAACTACTGAAATTGATGCCAGAGAGTTAATAGGTAACTTTTCCTTGTATATTTTAATCAACTGCTTTACGCTTCAATTCACATTCATACTTGAGTACATTTACTGGCAGATTAAAACCAGTTTATAAAGGGAGTGTTAGCTTTTAAGATAATTCTGAATTATTTTCTGGATCAAATTACGTATTTCTAGTCCATTAAACTGGCAAATGCAATTGCCACGTTAAAACTGGACAAGGCGCCCCCCCCCACCACACATCCCCGCAGCAGGCTGCTTCCCAGGGGAGCGTGCAGAGCGCGGACGCTCCAGGGCCGCGTGGTGCCTTGCACCCCTCTCCCCGCCCCGCGGTCCCTCAGCTTCAAGCCCAGCGAACAGGGAGGTGGGCTGAAGGGACTCACAGTCAAGAGGGAAGAATGCAGCGAAGTATGGAATTTAAAAGCCCAATGAACTGAAGAGGAAGGGAAGGAAACGCACACTCGCTGTGTGTCTGCTCACATAGTTTACAGAAAGACGCTTCAGCCAGGCTTCACGTTCAGCATCTTGTAGGTGGGGAAGCAGGCTGGTGGGGCTCTGAAAGTCCCCAGTCACAGAATGAGTCAGCGGCACAGGGCCACAGCTCCGAGGCAGGCCGGCGTGACTGCAGGGCCAGTGCCTGTGACTCACGCCTCTCCACGCCACCTGGAAAGCACCAGTGCAGGCCTGGCCGGCCTCAGGCTGTCCCAGGTCAGAGCAGGTGAACAGCTTGGCGTCTCACCGCTGCTTCCCCTTACTCTCAAGTCCATGGGTCGTCTTTTTAACAAAGCCCTTCCATGCACATACACCCTTGCCTACCTTTTTAGCTTCTGCCTTGCTGCCTTCTCATTTTTAATGATAGCTAATACCATTAAAAATCAAATGATGACATACCATTCTGTTGTAGTTACATGGAATCACCTCAAACTCTGATTCAAAGAAGATTCAACTTAAATATTCTTCAGGAACCTTAAGTAAACCTCTAATACACATTCTACTTTATTCCATCATATGCCACAGCTATAAAATCACTTTAAATTCATAATCCAAACAGTCTTCTGAAGTCACCGCAACCCCCTGAACTCCCTTTGTGAACCTCTGACCATCTCTTCCCGTCTCCCTGTACCAATAGGGAAGGTACTACCTGGAAGAGCTAACAAAGGGCTGAGGTTACACTTAAAAATCCATAAAATATAAATCAAAAACATTCCATTTGTGAGCACATCTGCTACAGAGTTGAGTCCGTTTTTGTCAGACCATACTAAATATCTGCTTCCTTCCCCAACTACCACTTAAAGAATAGAAACGTTATGTAAACACAGACAGCTTTCTATTATAAAACATGTAAGGCAAGGCTTGGCACCTGTAAGAACTACAAATTGCTAAATTCAAATTGCAAAATTCAAATTGCCACAAATAAGCTCCACTTTAAGATATAATGGAGCCTTCTTTCTTCGATGGTGGGTTATTTCTCTAAGGTAGGAACAAAGATGATTATATGGAGAGATAAAAAGGGTCTAGGAACAGACATTGTTAGGCACATATCAGGATGAAAAATAATGCATCTCTCACGTCAGAATTCAGCCCGCTCTATTTACTGTACATCAGGAGACCTCTATTCCCCATGGGTAAAGGTAAGACAGAGCCCAGAATTTATAGCACAGAAATGTATAGGAACACTAAACTCAGAACATATCTCCCTCTCTAGGAAATAGTACACGGAGGGTAAGGAGACAGACATAAATGCATCCATGCTGCTCAGAGACCTACCAGCAATAAATGCACAGCAATAAAGTAACTCTACAATGAAACCAACAAAACCAAATGGACAGCACAGTTTCAATACCTTTTGCTAAGATCAACGGTCTTCTCCCGGTCAGCAAAACTGTCAGAACCTTCATCAAACTGAATCTGATGAACTGGTCTTGTACTGACTCTGACTGTGGAAGATCTGGCAACTTTCATATCCGATATTATGTTACTAAAACTGAAATAGGAAAAAGTCAAGTGTATTACAAATTTTAGCTATAGAATAGTAGAAAACGTGATGCATATAACATAGTTTTTATTTCACTTCTATGCAATAATACAAAAACTTATAATAAAAGATTATGTCACATATTAACTTTCAAATTCCACAGACCACTGAGATTTATGTTACCTGTCTTTTAAAGATGTTCTTCAGATGTGTTCATTTAAGACACAAAGTATCACTTACGTAAAACTGTCTAACATCTAGAGCAACTAACATACTATCAATATCTATATATGTAGCACTTAGAGTAAAAAAGGAAATTAAAGTTGAAATTTAGCCATATTTATTGCCTTGCACTTGTTCAAATATAAATAAAATGATTGCCCTGAACGACAGTCCAGTCTCCTGTGCTTTTTCTAACTTCCCGAGACAAATCCTGTACTAGCTCATCGAGAACTGCTAAATCAGACTCTTGCCAGAACAAAGCAACATCAGCCTCGCTGCTTTTAGCAGCAGGCAAGGTAACGTGGCGTGAAGCACTGAGAGATGAGGGGGCAAGTAGAAAGGTGTCAGCTAAAATTTAGTGAGAAGGGAGAAAAAGGGAACAGGCATGAAGATGATCCTATTGTGCATAAAGCCAGAAAATTATGTCACTGAAAAAAATTAACCTTCTCAGAGAAACTGTCTTATTCTGTTACTTATTTATTAATTTTTAATAACATTACTAAGTTAATCATTTCTTTTTCAGGGACCAGAAATTCTGTAACCTCTCAAAAGAAAACTTTAACCACTCAACTGGTCTTCTAAAAACTGTAATCTTATTTAAGACATGAGCTTTTCTAAGGACAATCAAATTGCTACTATTCCATTTATGAGACATATCTTATATCTTGCATATAAATGAATATGTTATATGTATGAGGTATGTCCGGAAAAAGTCCAGCCTTTATAAATATAGTGAGAATGGTTTGCACGACATGGATGTAACCTGGCAGCCAAGGAGAGGGGACTGGAATGTGCAAGTGTGAACAATGATGACTTCACTGCACTGTCAGTGGGGGCAGGAGACACTGTTAAGTCAGCATGTGTACTGGGTGGCCAACACATTCAAAATGACAGAGAGCAACGAATCTGCATCAAGTTTTGTGTTAAGCTTCAACATTCCTCTGCGGAAAATTATTCGGATGCTTCAGAAGGCTGCAGCTATGGAGACTGGCAGCTTCATCATGACAACATGCCCACTCATACATCACATCTCATGCAGAGTTTTTTGGTGAAACAACAAATCACCCAGGTGACTCTGTCCCCCTCATGCCCAGACCTGGCACATGTGACTTCTGGCTTTTCCTAAAACTAAAATCACCTTTGAAAGGGAAGAACGAACAACAAGCGCAGGTGAGGATGTGGAGAAAGGGGAACTCTCTTGCGGTGTGGGTGGGAATGCAGGCTGGTGCAGCCGCTGTGGAGAGCAGCAGGGGGACAGCTCAAAAACTTAAAAATCGATCTGCCTTTGGACCCAGTGATCCCACTTCTAGGAATACAGCCAAAGGAATCCAAAACACTAATTCGAAAGAGCATAAGCACCCTTACGTTCACTGCAGTGTTATTTATAATCACCAAGATACGGAAGCAGCCCAAGTGCCCATCAAGAGATGAGTGGATAAAGCAACTATGGGACATTCACACAATGGAATTCTAATCAGCCATAAAAAAGAATACCATGAGGCAGCTGATGGCGATTGGGAGAACTGTGTGAGGTCCCAAGGTGCACTCTGAAGGGGACTGAGGCATCACTGTCCTATGTACAATGTTTCTTGTATCTTGTGTCTTCGTCAGTAAATGTCTCTATTTTTCACACCACATGGCCGGATCCCTTCTGGACAGGCCTCGTATGACTCATCCGTTACCTGGAAACACCACGTTCCGAGACGGCAGCGCTGCCAACGTGCCCCGCTGCCAACGTGCCCCGCTGAGTCACTGACCTGACTCTGGGTCTCTCTCCGTCTCCCTGGGCCCGCGAGAGCGCCTCGTGCTGCCGGAGCTGCCGCAGCAGCTCAGACTTGGTCGCCTGCTTGTCAGAAGGGAAGGACTCTGCAACGGCAGAGGCAGCAGCCACCAACTCAGGGCTCAGTGACTCACTCCTGAAGAAGGAAATGAAAAACAGATGAGAAAAAAGAGGCACCACTTATCATGCCACTAGCTGAGTGGAAAGTAAAATGATATTTTTGGAGAAAAGTTTTTTGTTCAAAGAAGTATCTTCCAATTTCTGACAAAATCAAGAACTCTTAAATATTAGGTATCAGTTTCATATAAACTTAAATGTCAAAGGTTAAAGTTAAGGGATACTTTTTGAAGCACAATATTAATTCAGAAAAATACATTAAGGTGGACGAATAGGGATCCGCCCTAAAAATTATAAATTAGTGGGTTTTTAACTAGATGCCATTTTATTTATTTATATATGTATACACACACACACACACACATATATAAAAAAGAAGCAAATATAAAAGTGGCTAAACCTGTTCATAGAAGCTTTATTCACAATAACCTAAAGCTAGAAACAACCAAATATCTACCATCAGGATAAAACAAATTATGATATGTGTATATCTATACAATGGAATGTACTTAGCTCGCACCACAAAATGAATGAAACTGTACAAAGGACATTGGATACAAAAAAGAGTATGTACTGTATGATTCCATTTATATCAACTTCTAGAACAGGCAAAATTAATCTAAGGTAAAAAAAATCAGAACAGCGGTCACTACAGGATAGAAGTCGGGGCAGATGACAACGGAAAATGCTCTGCACCTTGAACTCTGTGCGGGTGACGTGGGAAGGTGCACTCGTTAAAATCCTATGACTAAGCTTTAAACACTCCAGCTGATCACCAAGCAGGAGACGGAGGGTGGGGGAGGCACCGAGGACAGAGGAGCTTGGGGTGCACTGCCGACCACTGCCGACCACTGCCGACCACTGCCGACCACTGCCAACCACTGCCGACCACTGCCGCTGGGTGGCGGGCACAGAGGTTCACTATCGGACTTTGCTTGCTTTAAATTTTCCCTAACAAAAAAGCACTGCTGTTCGGTTAATTAGGGTAAGTTAGTAGCAAAACATGCCAGACATAAAAATAAATTATTTGCATTTTTTAACTCACTGAGAATCTCAATGAAGGGGATCCAAATGAATGTTTTGCTAGACCTGGCTTTTTATATAGTTTGATCTGTTGTCTAATATGCAAGTCAAAGTTCCCAAATCCCTGAAGTTGCTGGGTCAAGATTTGAATTTGAAGGACTTTACTGAGTTATGGGAGATCTAAAATCGATTGGAATAGAAGAAAAATAAAATTAAAAGAGGATATATAACACTTAGATTTAAAGAAATGTGCTACTTTAACTGTTACCTGTGATAATAAGACTTAAATCTTATCTCAAATCACTGTGTTTCTTTCATAAACTATTGCGAAGTTTATTTTCACATTTAATATACAGGATCCAGCACAAATATTGTCCCTTTTTTTATTACAAAATCATAAGCATGTCATTCTGTAACATAACAATATCACACTCAAGCACACCACGTAACATTCTAGGTGAAATGTTCACATTAAAACTATAAATTATTACACCCGTATTATTAGCCTATCAGCCACGCTCAAGCAGGCCTTATTTCTGCCGGACCCTGCATATGTTTGATCAGAGTATATAAGGACTATAGATGAATATTCATTTTCCAGAACAATACGTTTTATGACGGTGGTGTTCGTTATATAATCCTAACTCTTGAGTTTATAATTTGAAATGTGTAATTGGCAAAAATTGTGTGAGAGCCTCTGTCATCAAAATACAGGGATATTTCTACATAGATTTTAACAAGTGATGAGAACTTTAAAAAATATCTCTTAACAATCTATTCCATTCTATAATGCAGACTCTTCCACGAGTACATACTTTTTCACTTAATACCCTTCGGTGCTTCTGAACCTCTATAAAATGAACTGTGTGGCATAAACAATTTCAGAAAAGGGACCCTGATGAAGTGAAAGATACCGTTTAGTGGGCACACACATTGGTGTAACTCTTGGCAGGCAATTTGGTATCATAAACCTAAAAAAAATATGAATCCTTTGACCGAACAATTCTAGTTCTGGCAGTATTTGTCTAAAGAAAAGAGATATGTGGCATCGGGATTACTGCACACTCCAAACTCAAGAACTGAGAAGTCTATGGACGAAAAAGGGGCCGCACACTAAACCTGACGAGCTCAGGGGAGGCCTGGGGGGGCCTCACACACTCAGAGACCAAAGGCACCACACAGGATGGTCTGAAATGAAACCTTCCCAACGGAAAGCAGCTCGCGGCGGGCGGTCACATCCTTGAGGAGTACCGTTCCCTAACAAAGGCCAGTCTTCACCTTAACTGAGCAGTGTCTGCTGTCTTTTTCCACCTAAGATAAGCTACCTGACAACGTACCTTTGGAATATCAAAGTAGTTTACTTTTTTCCCATATTCCTCATAGCACAAGCACAGCGAAAACCACACCCCCTGCCCCGTCATAATCACGTTAACTATTGTTAACTATCCTATACCCGCAAACGTAAAAGAAGCACGTACCTATTCGTTTTATTTTATCCAATACCAGAGAGTTCTCCACTTCGGTTTCTCCCGCCTCCCTAATCTATCACCAGTGAATTCCATGTAACCCCCTTATGTCTTCCCCTTTGATTATGACGGATAAAAGTGGTAAAACTGCCATTTTCTGGAGCATCTTCCCAATCCGTTGAGATTTGGTTCCTGGCAGCTGTCACCAGTTTGGATCAAACAGACTCACAGAACTCTTACCGGCTTGGACATTGCTTACGCTGACAAGTTCTATCACCTGTGCCTGACAGGCACGTCGCCTCTGAGCTACCTGCACAGGAAATGTTTCTCACTCCTAGCCCCCGACCCCCACCAGAGAGAGCGATGCTGACATTTAGAAAGGGCTTCTGATCAGAGACCAAACTCAGGACAGGGTTAGGAAAGCGAGGCGTAAAGCCGGGCGCCGCTGCCAACCCTCTGCTGAGATCTTGGATTTTCAGTGGTGCCTCGGACAAGCCTTTCAATTAGGCAACAGGACCTCGGAGAAACAGGGGCGTGGTCCCACCGCTGCTCAGAAACTGTGTCGCCGAGGACCCTGCTTCCCAAACTGCGCCCTGTGGCACCCCCAGCCCGACAGGAAAACCCCGTGCAGTCCCTGACGCGTGCACACTAACCTGCGCAGTGCACGCCCGCATTCCCTGCCAGGGCAGCGTAGCCTCGCGAAGGCGATTTTCTGGCGGTTGCTGTGACAAAAAACGAGCGCTCCTCACAAATCCACGCAGCACGGGAAAAGAGGCTGGAGGTGAGATCGGGGAAAGAAGGCTCCTGCAGTGTCCCGAGGAGAGCAGCTTCCGGAGCTGCGCACAGGACGGGGCTCCACGGTAAACTTTACCGCTGACGTAAAATTAAGGGGGTTCCCCTCCTGACTCCCCAGTGCCCCATCTCCACCCCTCCCGCCGTGGAAAAGGTCCAGCCTTGTCCTCAGCAGGGCCGGATGAAGGCCACTGCCCAGGGTGCCTGCGCCACACTACAGTCCAGCCGCGCGCCCGGCGGGCAGCCCCGCGGTGCTGCGGGACCAGGCCGTTCCCGGAGCCTGCGCGCGGAGGCCCGCGGCCATGGCCACGCGGGACTAGAGGGCGCGCGAGTGCATGGGGCAGGTGCAGGTTATCCAGGAGAGAGAGGGAGGGAGAGAAAGACACGGAAACGGGGAGAGAAACACACACACACACACACACACACACACACACACACACACACACACGGAGAGGGAGAGCTTTGTTCCCCTGGGATTACATTATCTTGGGCTAGGGACAGACCAGGTGCTTTTTCGAAATGACCAACTTCCCAGGCCTCTGTGGGCTTTGGACGGGTCCCCACCCCCTAGACTGGCAGGCCTCTGTGGCCCAGCCCCACCCCCTGCGCCCTGCAACAGTCCTGCCCTGGACACTCGGAGGGAGGAAGATTAACTCCCTCGGAGGCGCGCTGATTCCCAGGAGTATGAAGCTATGGCTTCCTGGTGAAGCAAACAGGCTCACGTTCTCCCTTTTATTAATAAGCTCAATGTCTAACTCCCTTTGTTTCCCTTTTCTCATCAATAATTAGCTAAATACCTATGGTAACAATGGTGGTCAGTCGGATTCCCAGGCTAGGTCATAAAGCCAGTACATATTCCTCCTCCCTCCCTTTCTCTCGGACATTCGCTCTGCAAAGCCAGGCACCAGGCCGGGAGAAAGCCCGGGCGCAGAGAGGCCACACGTGGGTGTTTCTGCTACCAGTGCCAGCCAAGGTCTCAGCCAAAAGGCCTCACCAACTCCCAGACCCACGAGAGAGCTAATTTCCAGGTGGTTCCAGGCTCTGGACCTGCCAAACCTTCCAACTGAAGCCCCGGACACAATGAAGAAAGCTCCACCTGGCTTTGTTCAAATTGCTGCCCTATGGAATCCATAGCGTAAACAATGTTTTTTTACGCCACTAAATTCTTGGGCAACTGGTGTGCAGCCATAGTAGCTATACCAATGGTGGTTCACTAAAGGATACAAATAAACAAAAAGCGGACCACGTCTGAAGCAATGACCACAGCGCACCCTACCCAAAGATGGGGATTAACCCAGCTGTGTGTGTCTGGAACCACCCGCCACGCATGCGGGCACGAATCATCAAAAGATCGATTTTTAAAAACAAATGCTCCTCATCCACCAGTCTCTTATGTAAGACCAAGCTTCCTCTTTGAATCTAGGACCACTGATGGCGGTTCCAAGATGTAGCACTTAAGTACACACCGCACACATAGTACTTTCCCCAATACTTCCAGTTTTGGTTTCTTTAGGTAGAAATATGGAGCAAGAACTTAAAAAAAGCTTACAAAGCAACCTGCGTGTAGAATTTGCCTAAACTATTATGCCCGTCTCATTCATACCTAATTGGAAAGCAATTTCAAAAATTACCTTAACTGAATCTTCGCATAGCATAACTCATTTTAACCATGTCTACACCAGTTAACTGAATTATATGACTATAATAAAAAGCACAATGGGTCATAAACAGGTCTGGGGGCTAATAAACAACTCAGTCTGGATGAGTATGTGTGTGTGCGCTATTCTACAATGTATATATTTTTATTTTGTTTCTAAGAGGAGGAGGAGGAGGAACCTATGATGTTTGAATAAGCTTATTCTCTACTACCCAATTATACTTTCCAGAGTACTTTTGATACAATGTGACACAATGTAGAAAATGAGATTCCATAAAAGTTCTGACAGCAATAACAAATTAAAATAACAAATGGGAATCTTAAAGCCATATACCTTATCACTTAAATCAATGAGGTCATTCATGTAAGACACTATTTATCACAACCATAAAATATTGCCATTGAAGCTACACCACAAACATTAAAATATCACTGACTGCACTTATAATGAGTGAAATATAATACTCTTGACAAGCACAAGTAATTACAATATTTTGAGGACACCACATAAGCTCAGAGCACTGAAAATTACTGGTCAAAGAAAGCCACATAAAGCATTTGTAAACATGCTAAAATTCCATGGTAGGTGGAATTTCTTAATGGAAATTTCATAACAAGCCCTTTTGAAACATGAAGCTACCTGCAAATCGGGATGTAAATGAATTGTTAATTAATAACTTAAAGAGACAATTAAATGGTAGTTAATAATACTGATAAATATGTAAGAGAATGTGTGAAATCTATAGGTATACAGATATCTTCTTCTTATTTAATTATAGAACAGTAACAGTATTTCTCAAGTAATTATTAGAATCTCTGTTTACAAACCGATACTTAGCCTCCATTAATTCAGTATATCCCATGTTCTCTAACTTAAAATTTTACTGTATATTTTTAAATGAAAAAATTCTGCCGGGATGTGCAGAGCTGTGATTCAAGTCTAGATCAGAATTACCACTGATCACCGCCCACCACCCCACACCTGCGCTGCCGAACGTCTCTGGGGTCCACGAGTTTGTCCAGCCTTCAGAAAATTCACTAAAAGAGTAGAACAACGGGCAAACTCCACAATGACAAAACGGATTCCTGAACAGTGGTCGTTACGTGATGTAAACCGCATAAACTGTATATAATCATATTACAATAACAACTGTTTTACTTTAAAAAGCGTCATTTTACAAAAGGCTTGAGCTTAGGTTTCACCTATTCAACTTCTAAATGCACTCAAGATGATCTGTTTGCAGATATTTAGTTTGTAGTTTTTCTAGAACAGTTTTCACGCCTCTATTTTACAGAGAAATGAGTATTTTACATAAATGCAACCTCGGAAACCTCGGATTCCATTTGATTCCCTGAGACACTGATAACAGCAAATCAAAGAGCGTTATCTATCGCTTATTCCTTTGGATGCTGTGCTAAGTCCTGGAAGAGAAAAATGAGGCACACAGGAAGAGAAGAATGAGGAAGAGAAAAATGATTTATCCTTCCTGCTCTAAAGAGGCATCCGTCCAGCAGGAAGGATAAATCAAACAAGTGGAAGATTGAGAAGGTTTGGGGTGTTTTTTTTTTTTCAAAAATGTTAATGACAATAGGAAAAAAAACAGAGATAAAGGTTTTAACAGACTAATTAGTATTCAGATGACACTGGATAGAGACTCAGACAGGAGAAATGGGATCCGGGACAGGCGGGTCAGGGAAAGCTTTTCAGAGCCGAGAGCTGCCGCAGGGTTCACAAGGCAGACAAATGCTGACGCACAGGATGACAATGTACTTATCAGGCTGAGACGAAAGTATAGAAGGTGCATGGAGGGAAGAGTAAGAGCTCTAATTTGAATTTGAAATAAAACTAAAGACTTTTTAAAATTTTTGTTTTCTAAAGAAAAAAACTGGACTTTCAAAAATTACCTTCAAAGAAGAACATTCAAATTGTAACTTAATTTACCTCTTCTTTGGGTCATCTTCCGCAGCTTTCTGAGGTCTGCCGACTGTAGCCTCCAGACGTTTAGGTAGTCTTCTGCCGGGGGGCTTTGTGGTCTGTACATTTACAGCACTTAACTCAACTTTCATGCCCTTAATGATGTTTAACAAGTCTTTTTTCGTATTCTCCTTGCTATTGTCTTGGCTCTCTGTCTCCTTGGAAATCTCCTGGGTTGGAATGGACTGCCCATCTTTCTTGCTATAGATCACGTTGTGAGTGCCAAAATATCTTTGGATGTTATTTTTTGTCCTGGAAAGATGTATAAAAGTAAAAAAGAGAAGAAAATGAAAAAATACAATGCAAAATAATACGGCAAAGACTCACAAAACTGTTTCTCTGTGTTTTTAAAATTTGTTAAATCAAGCCCGTCCCTTTTCTCTTATTTCTTTTTTTTTTTTTTTCCAATTGAGGTATGGCCCTGGCTCGTGTGGCTTAGTAGGCTGGGCATTGTCCTGAGGACTGAAAAGTCACCAGTTCGATTCCCAGTCAGGGCACATGCCTGGGTTGCCGGCCAGGTCCCCAGTTGCAGGAGTGCAGGAGGAACCTGATCAATGTTTCTCTTGCACATCAATGTTTCTCTCTCTCTCCTTCTCCGTCCCTTCCCCTCTCTCTAAAAAATAAATACAATTAAAAAAATAAACAAACAAAACTTAGATTCCAGAGATTATTAGTTGGAAGGTTTGAAATGGGGTCCAAAGATCTGCACTTAACCCAGACCCCAGGTGATTCTGATGAAATGATCTCAAGACCCTGCCTCAGACCACGGGTTAAATAAATACTCTATCAAGTTCTCAAAGCTCGCAAATGGCAGTGCCAGGTTAGGGGCCTTTCATGAAAAAGAAAATGGCAAATTTCCAAAAATGCTGAAACAGACTATTTGGGCTGCTTATAAAAATGTCAGAGGCAAAGTCATCAGACTCTCAAAAACTAGAATGAAAAACCCATTGCATAAGTACTATCCTCATAGTCAGTACAAAGGACCCACGTTATAATATACAACATATGGTATTACTCAACTTAGGAAAGTGCTCTAATTATTTCCTCCCATGTGAAAGTTAAGTTAAAGGTATCACGGAAAGGTGGCGATCGAGGGAGCGAGGTTCATGTATAACCCATATTTCTATGTTTCCTCCCAAGACCAAGCTATAGCACCATGGACAGTGTATTTACGCAGGAAAATAGTGGCTAGGAAGTAACTCCCTCGCACTAAAATGAGAAAATCCCAGCTCCAACCTCCCACCTGGGCGTCGCATCAACACTTCGAATGCAACACATCCAAGGCCACACTGAAGAGCTCCCCTCTCACACAGACTTCCCATTTTCCCGTCTTCTGTAGTCAAGGAGCCTCTTCCCATAAACAGATATGTTTGCATTCTAAAAACTACTACACATCTTAAAAGCCTTCTCAAAGCCGCTCCTCCTGCTTCTGCTAACAGGAGGTACCCTAATCCTTCAAGGCGACCGCTGAAACCGTCGCTTTGACTACCCCACCCTCGTCTCCTGAGGTCGCCTCCCTTCCGTTCTCCCTGCGCAGCTCTGCTCCTCCCTCCAGCGACTTCTCACGCCCATTGCTACCAACCTGCCGCGGGGTCCTGCTTCTTTACCACGGTGGCCCCAAATCGCACCGCGTGGAAATGCATGCAGAACAATCAAGGTTTCACAATCGTAAGAATCAGAGAATAACTACTAAACAGCGAGTACACCACAACTCCTTTTCTTGCTTTGTTAACTCCAAGCCTTGGTCCGCCTTCGGATTCTTTGAGATTCCTCTCCCGAAAGGACACTCTGAACGTCTCCCGCAGCGGTTCGGTGCCCCGACGGGCTCACCCAGCACCTCGCTGTTAACCTAACCGCGCGTTCCGTGCCCCCTGCACTATCTCAGCTATTTATTACTCCACGCGAGCCGCCTCCCCGGGCTGACAGTGAGCTCCGCGAAGCAGGACTGACTGAGGCTGCCACTCTACCCGAGCACATGCGACAACAAACTAAAGAATAAACGGAGGCGGGAATGCGGGCATCACAATCTCGGGAAGCCAAAGAGAAAAAACAAAGCCTCGCCTCCGGAGCCCGGATGAAACGAGGGGCCAAGTGGCGGCGGGGACGAGGCGCGCCGCGCCGCCGGCAGAGCCCGGGGCAGCAGAGCAGGAAGGTCACCGCGGCCCTACGACCTTGGGCAAGTCCTTGTGTCTTTCTGGGACTTCCCTTTCCTCGGATTGGAAGCAATGGCTTCTAAGACCCCGCAGGCTGGAGCACCGGCCTCAGAAAGCCGGACAGTGGTCACTGAAGGAGCGGGAGGGGACCCGGGGGTGACCGGATGACCTGCGGGGCCGACAGCGGCGCAAGGCGGTACCTGACCGGTCCGTGCGGGGCACTGAGGAGCGCAGTCGCAGCCGCCGACGCCTCTGGGCCTCCGGGGCACAAAGGGAGGCGGGGGAGGGGGCGAAGCGGCAGGACCGCGGACACTCTGGGAAACATTGCCTAGAAACAGGGCGAACGGGACTAGCGTGTCACCCCTCAAACACGTCCCCCGCCTCTCTTCCGTGCCTCGGCGGACGCGTTCCTCCCCCTCCGTCTTCCGGCGGGCAACAGGGCCCGGGAACTGGGTTCCGGCCTCGGCCGCGCCCCGCCCTCCCGGCGACTCCAGTCCCAGACAGAGGGGGAGTGGACCGTGGACCACGTGCTGCGAGGGTGCACTGGCTTAGCGGAGACCCGGACGCGACAGTTGGCAGAGAGAGGGAGTGATCGACTGGGCAGACCCTGCCGACGGGGCCGCCCAGAGGAAACTGGGCCTCCTGTGCAGTGTGTAGCGGAGAAGCTCCACAGCGCCCATCATGCTCTCCAAGTGATCCAGGGCCACCAAGGAGGATAAAAAAAATACCAATGGGACCGGCTTCCCGATCAATTAGTATTTCTTTTCAGTCTCTGTTCTTGGGGTACAGTCAGAACATGAGCTAGAGGTTTTATTTTTCAGAACTGGCTTTCGAGATAAAAGGATGGATGAAAGGCTTTCTGCTGCCCCCAGGGAGGCAGTGTGAGCCGTGGCGCAGAAGCGATGGGTTCAGGGTCTCCAATCAGGAGTGCGCGAGCGGGAACCCTGCCAGAAATGCCGCGTTCCATGGCGACCGCTGGCTTAGATTGCCGCACTAGCGGGTGAAGGTTGATATCTACGTTTTCCCCTGCAATTTCAAAAAGAATCGAAATTGGTAGTAAATGTTTTGTCGTGCTGAAAACACGGCTTACACCGAGATCATGCTGACATCCACTAGTCCTCACAGAACTATGCTAAGCACAGTACACTCCGGGGTGCTTGCATTTTTTACTTTTACATTAAAGTACAATTTACATACAAAAAAGTGCATGAATCGTGAACATGTTGATTAAAGTGTGCTGAATGAATTATCACAGCTAACTGGGCCGTTTAAACCATCACCCAAATAAAAACATGGAATATTATTAGCAAGGAATACTTAGTTTGATATCATTTGATAGCCAGTGGAAAATCCACCGTTGGTATAATAAACAGCTCATCAGAATCACATTTTAATAGTTACTTCGTCATTTTTCTGATTCCTTATGTATTCTTCAAATGGGTTTTTTAAAAAATGTCGACTGTTTGGGTAACCTATGCATTGCTGACAATGAGGTATTTAGGTCCCCTACTATAATTGTGCTTTTGTCAGTTTCTCCCTTTAGGGGGTGTGTATAGGCGTGCACACACACACACACACACACAAACACACACACACTCCCAGGTTGAATGTACATGTATGTATGTATGTAAGTATATGTATATATAAAGTGTTACATCTTCTTGATGAATTATCTCCTTTATAATTACAAAATGTGAATCTTTGTCTCTTATTTATCTTGAAATCTACTTTGTCTGACATAAATATAGCTACGCCCACTCTTCTCTGGACACCATTTGCTTGGAATCTCATCTTCTATCCCCTTACTTTGAGGCTATGTTTGTCTTTGTAGTTGAGATGCATCTCCTTATATAACGAGATATAGTTGGGTCTTGATTTTTAAACCATCCCATTACTCTGTGCCTTTTAATTAGGGAGTTTAGTCCATTTACATTTGGCATGATTATTGATATATGAGGATGTCTATCATTTTATCTTTTGTTTTCTGGCTGCTCTGTGTCTCCATTGTTTCTTTCCCCTTATGTTTGCCTGCTATTTTAGTTTTTGTGGTATTCTATGACTTACTCCTCTGTTTCCTCTTTTTTATGTTATGTGTCTCAGTTCTAGATTTTTGTTTTAAGATTACCATTAGGTTTGTGCAAAAAAAAGCTTCATACCTACAATAGTCCTTTTTCTTCTGATTCTGTCTTACCTCCATTCACCTGTGCAAGTTTGGTCCTTTATCACCTTTTATGTTTTGGGGGGTCACAAATTGTCCCTTTCATTCTGTGCATTCATTTCCAAATTGCAGTAGCTATTGTCTTTTTTTAAAAAAAGGGGTATTTATCTCCTTTAACCTTTATGTTATATTGATGTGTTGACTATCCTATTCTGAACAAGAGTTACAATTTCCTGCTTCTGCCTGTCTGTTACTCATTTTACTCACAGCTTTGTGTCCTTTTGTCTTTTTGTTCCAGGCAGAAGAGCACCTTTTAGCATTTCTTGTAAGGTAGGTCTTGTGGTGGCAAATTCCTTCAGCCTCTGTTTGTCTGGAAAAGCGTTTATTTCTCCTTCATATCTAAAGGATAACTTTGCTGGATATATTATTCTTGCCTGAAGCTTTTTCTCTTTTTATATTTAAAATGTTTTGATTACACTTTCTCCTAGTTGTAGAGTTTCTGCTGACAAATCTGATGATAATCCAATGGGGTTTCTTTCGTAGGTTACCATCTTTTTTCCCCCAGGCTGCCTTGCTAATTCCTTTGTTGTTAATGTGTGCCAGCATTTATATAATGTGCCTTGGAGAAGTCCTTTTTGGATTAGGATAATGAGGTGTCCTATTAGTTTTTTCGATTAGACTGTCTAATTCTTTCAATAGGTTTCAGAAGTTCTCATCACTTATTTGTTTGAATGAGCTCTCTCTTCCTTCCTCTTTTTTTCCTGGTATGGCCATTATCTTTATATTGCTCTTTCTAATAGATAATTCTCATAGAGTTCTTTCATGCATTGTTTACTCTCAGTTCTCTCTTCTTCCACTGAGTCATTCCTAGATTTCTATCATCAATATCACCAATTCTTTCCTTCATCTGGTCTTTTTATTTCCTAAGCTTGCTAGGTCATTCTTTATTTAATTTATTGAGTTTTTCAGCTCCAGAATTTTTGTTTCTTATAGTTTAAATCTCATTGGTAAAGTCCTCCTTTAGCTTGTTGATTTTATTTCTGAGCTCATTAAACTGCTTTTCTGAGCTTTCTTGTATCTCATTGAGGTTTTTTTGTTTGTTTTTGTTTGTGTGGGGGTTTTTTGTAACTGCAAAGTTGAATGTTCTGTCATTTAAATCACAATTTTCCATGTCTTTAAGCTTATTTTCTGGAGATTTTTTTACTCTCTTTCTGAACTCCCTTGTTACCTTGGTTATTTTGTTTATTGTGCTTTACGGATTCTTTCTGTGCTTGGACATTTAAAGTATTGAGATCTTCAAGTACTGCTTTGCTTTTAACAATTAGCAGGTTGGTAAGTAAAGGTTTTTCTTTTCTTTTCCATTAGGTGGTGCTATTGCACAAGTGTTTGTTTTCCCTTCCCTGCATTGTGAAGGAATGAATGTTGTCCCATCTCAAAGAATGTCCACTTCATTCAATGGGTCCGTCTACCACCCTCCGAATTAAGTCAACGCTCTCAGGAAGGCCTGTGGGGCCCTGGCAGGTCAGCCTTGCTGCTTTGCTAGCCTCCTTTTTCTCACCTCCTGCCCTGCACCGAATCATTGCAGTGCTTCACTTGGCCACACTGCTTTCCCTCCTTGCAATGGTACAGCGGGTTCCCCGCTTCGAAACTCCTCCCCCTTGAAGACGCAGCCGTCACCTCCTCCAGATGCCCTTATTGGTTTTCCGGGCTGGGTCATGTGCCCTTTCCCCGTAGCTCTGCAGCGCCCTGAACGTGCCTCTGTGACTCTCAGTGGACCGTCTCCCCTCCCTGCCGCGGAAGCTACTTGCGAAATCTACCTTGGCTTTTTACCTCCAGATTCTCAGTGCGTAGTACAAAGCTTGGAACAGAAATGCTTGCTGATGGACCTCCACTTGGGGACTGCCTGAATGCCAGGTTTTCGTATTTCACGCTCAGTGAGAGAGCAAGAATCCCACTGTAAGAAGAGGGTCAGCAAGTGGCACTTAGAGGTGGGAGCATAAAAATAGCAGGCTCTGAAGCAGAGACACCGAAGGGGGCCGGGGCGGGGGGCAGCCGGCGTGGCACTTAGAGCATCAGCTGGTAGAACCATACCTTTCCCCTCATTCTCACTCCGGGAGACTTATTCTATCACCAGCAGGAAGAAGAGATGCGGGGATTTTCCCCTCAGGCACCTGGCCCAGAGCCTGGGCTAATCTCTAGGCCCTGTTGCCTCAAATATCCTGGGCCTTCAAAAGAATGGGTGCATTCCTTTATTTATGTATGTTATGGTGTGATTATATCTCTCTGTGCTTGCTCAGAAATAATCAATTTTCCAATAGTATTTTTAAATGTTTGTGAATGGCTGAGTGTCTAGGAACACAGAGCGAGATACCGATGATAATTTTTTACAAAACTTCATACAAATACAAATACCCAGATCCCTCCCCAAACCTGCTAAAACTGGACCTTTAGGAATATTACCAGGCAGCCATGACGACATTAAAGTAATAATAATAGGGTAAAAAAAAGTCTCCACATATAATTCTCAAGCCCAGACATAGTTAAAATTGCTGATATGGCCTAATTGTACACGTGTGCGCACACCTCCCTACCTCCCCACCTCAGCAGTGTTCTCTTCCAGGCACTTTCAGATCTGGAGAGCTCGGTGTCGGGGGACCAGGAATGAGGCCAGGCTCTCTCTCCGCCACACGGCCATTCCTGCCGCAGATGCTGAGCCCTGCCCACCCCATTCCTGGGCCCCCCAAAAAGGTGGTCAAAAGGTACAAACCTCAGTTGTGAGGTAAATACTAGGGATGTAAAGGTACAACGTGATGACCGTCGTTAACAATGGTGTACAACGTATAAGAAAGTTGTGAAGGGTACGTCTGAAGAAATCTCTCACAAGGAGAGTAGGTGTTTTCCTTTTTCCTTTTTACTCTATGTGAAGCGATGGCTGTTAGCAGAACCTCCTGTGGTAATCATTTCCCAACCTACGTAAATCAAACCTCCACGCTCTGTGCCTCGTAGTTTATACAGTGAGGTCTGTCAATGATTTCTCAGTGAAACTGGAAAACAAACAGAAATTGCCCCCCTTTAAAATCCTCTCCTACTCACTCTTTCATGGGATACAAATTACCCCTTTCTTTCACACAGACAGAAATTCAAATCCGTGTTTATTTCTAATACAATACAAACTCCACCCGATTCCAGAGAAGGATTTGAGGGCGTTTTGAAGGGAAGTTACATCAGCGGCCACAAACATTCGACGGGACTTGAGGTTGTGTATCGAAGCATTTCTCCTTCTTTTTCAGTAAATAAAAGTATCCTTGAATCAGAGTATCTGGGATCTGGGTATGTTTTTTAATTATTTGCTACTCCAATCAATATTTCATTAAAACACACCCACCTGGGATCAGGGGCCAATCCTCCCAGCTGTGAGATTGTTTCTCCGTTTGGTATCATTAACCCGTGCATTGTGAAATTCTGGTGAAATAGCGAAGGTGCTCTCTTTCCTGTGGCCACTCTGCCCCCTTGCTTCTGACCTACGTCACACCTGCCCCTCCATCACGGAGCCCACTGCACCCGTGTCCCTGGGTTGTGCAATCTCAAGCGCAGCAAACAGCCACCGGGAGCAAAGATGTGCGGACGTTGACTTGTTTGCTGTGTTAAACCCGGGTCTGAAATAGCGTTTGACCTACACTATTGACTTGCACATGGAAAGCAGCGAGGGATCTGAAAGCCCATCCCCAAGAGGACGTCAGATCCTGGGGAATGGCCCTGAGGCCAGTTTACACGGGCAGTTTCACAACTCAATGCCAACCAACCAGTTCTCTGAGTGTTTGTGAGGTGGTAAGCTTTTGGACGTCTGTACGTGTGTTTCCCTATTCCTAAAAGAGAGAGCCACTGCCGTGAGGGATTTCATGCCGCTGAGGTGATTTTATAAAATATTATGGAGGAAGGTGTCTTCCAGGAGTAAGAAATTCTAGTTCCTGCAACCATCTTGCTTTTTAAGAGGAAGGCTTCTGGAAGGTATTACTGTAAAATGCAGTGGTTAAGAACATGAATTTTGCTAAATAACTAGAATTGAGCAAGACCTGGAAGTGGAAAGAACTTTGAGGAGTCAGCTCTTCCCTTAGTACCTGCACAACACCGGGCAGGTGGCCGGACCCCTCTAAGCCTGTTTCTTCACCAGCATCACTCATCAGACAAGGACAATAGCAAGCAGCGGCGCCGGCCCGTGTGGCTCCGCTGACTGGATGTTGTTCCACAAAGCAAAAGGTCCGTGGTTTAGACCCCCAGTCGGGGCACATGCCTGGATTGCGGGTTTGGTCCCCCATCGAGGAGTGTATGAGAAGCAACCAATGGATGTTTCTCACATCCATGTTCTCTCTTTCTCCCTCCCTTCCCTTCTAAAAAAAAAAAGAAGAAGAAGAAGAAGAAGAAGAAGGCACTCTCTGTAGAATAGGGGTTAACATTTTGCAGGAAAGTTTCTGGCTTGCTTCTTACTTCATAGAATAAATTGAAGCTACAGGTCGTTAAGGAAAGGTGAGGAAGAGAAGAAATGTAGAAGGCCTAAGGGAAGCAATGATAGTTTGGAACAGCCCCTGTGAGGGTAGAAGAGGATGGACTAAAGGGAGGTGAGCAAAGTGTAGGGGGTGAGGGGACCCTGGCTCAGCGAGGGTGCCAACAGCCACCTGCCCTTAGAGGCAGCGCCTGGTGAATTGCGCCTGAGCAGGAGGTGCCAAGCAGATGCAGTCAATGACGGCTAGGGTTTTCGAAGGTTAAATGCCTCACTAAAGGTCACACAGATCTTTATGAAAGCTTCTTGGCTCCAAGCACAGAGTTCCTTCTAGTGTGTAACCGATCTGGGCCTGTCCTTAATAAGCTTTCCTTTGGGCCTCATGTTTCTAGTCTGCAAAAGCCACCAGGCCAGGCCACGCTGCAAGTCCCTCAGTCGCCCAGGACGCTGCAAGGGAAGCTTATGCTTCTGGACCTGCCTCCCACGAGGTCTGTTACTTGTAACTTTGGGCAAGTCCTCGCAACTCCCGGGCTTGTTTCTGTAATTAAACTTTGTTCCGCAAGCTCGACTTCTCAAGTGCTGATCTTGTGAAGACAGTCTCGTGCAGTTTAGATGGGAGCCCCCACTTATCACAGGGGTCTCTTCAGCGGGGCAGCAGGTCAAATATTTAAGGAGGAGGCCGCGCCCAGAAGCACTGTCCTACATAGGCACTAGTCCAACGCCACACATAAACAGGGCAGACAGATGTCGCAGAAAACGATGCTGTCTTTTAAGGAAGAAAACCCTATGGAGGAGCGAAGCCTGAACCAAAGCAGGCCGAAGGCGGTGACTGAGTGTTACAGCGACATTGGGTAGGTGTTAGCTGTGTCGCAGGGCCCTGGAGAGAATTGCTTACTCGGGGTAGACAACAGATTCCTTCAGTAGTGCCTTTTAATAAACTGCCAGAGAGCCATTGAAACAGCAAGACCAGAGGCTGACCTAGAGTTAGTCTTCATTAGTGGGAATGGATTTCCTTGGGCAAGGCAGAATGAGAAATGTTTGGGTTATTTTATTGTGTTTTTTTACCGGCCACAGCGAATGTATTTTTCATCACTTCCCTCCTAGTACCTGCGCGCTCCATCGTAACTTACAACGAAGCCCTTGAGCCCCGAGTGCCGGAAAGGCGAACCGGCCTAAAGCCTCCGGTCGGTTCTCCAACCCGTGCACCGCCGGCGCCGGCACCGACCCTCGGTCTCGCACAGACCCTCGGTCTCGCACAGCGGAGGCTCCCGAGGACCCCGGGGACAGGCGGGGACAGGCGGGGACCACCACCGCCCTCCCCCCCGGCGCCCGTGCGGACCGCGCGCGCCGCCGCGCCGCGCCCACTTCCGCTTCCCGGGCGGGCTCGGCCCTCCCCGGCGGCCGCCGCGCTCCGAGCCCCGCGGGGCCGCCCGCTTCGGGAGAGGGCGGGGCGGGGGTCGGCCCGCGGCCCACGTGGGGGTGGAGCGGCCGCCCCCGCCGCGAAACCGAGGCCACTGCAGGCGGCGGCAGCCCAAGCAGGACGCGGCCCGGTGGCGCGGCGGTGAGCGCAGCCCCGGCCTGCCGCGCGTGGGCGGCAGGGAGCCGGCCGGGGGCGGGGAGCGAGCGGGCCTCCGCGCCCGGGCGGCGCGACCTTCCCGGGCAGCCAGGGAGGCGGCCCGTGCGCGGCACACGTGCCTGGGGTCCCGCGGGCGCCTGTCGCCAGCGTGCTGCCCCGGGTTCGGCGGAGACTCTGTTGGGGTGCGCGGCCTCCTTCCCGCAGTGGTCACCTGCTGGGAAGCGTTGCCCTCCTTTGCCCCTGGTCGTGTCATGTGGCCTCGGGGCTCCGCGCCCTTTGCCGGGTCGCCGGGGCGCACCGAGGCGCTTATGAATGGGAGACTCTCGCAGGTTGCCGGGCAGGGAAAGTCGGAACGCGTGTCCTTAAGCTGCCCCTCGTGCGGACGAGGATGCCGAGGCTCAGGGGCAGCAGTGCCACGTTGACTGCTTAGTCCCAGGGCGGTTTGCGTCCCAGCGCCCTTGTGCCCCAGCTCGGGTCGCTGCTGGAGGGCGGCCTCCTCCTGCTTCCCCTGGAGCTGGAACCTTCCCGTAGAAGGCGGTCTCGTGGGTTTCTCCCTTTAGAGAAATTCATTTCCCTGGGGAACAGATAAGCGGCATGGTGAGCGCTGTTGTTTCTCCTGAAGTCAGACCCTGGTGTTTTAAAGGGGGATGAAGGGACGCTGGAAGGGTTTAGTTTCTGTACTCCAGGCGGTACTGCAGGCTGACGAATCCCCTCGAGCCACAGCTGCGCATTATTTGAATCAGGAGCCCACACTTTGTGACTTAGGTGTTCGTTCCCATCACTGTGGACTATCCTAATAATTCTCCAAGGAAGTTGTAGACTTGGCGTGCGTGTTTGGCTTCCCTAAAGGGTTCGCCCTGGTGGCATCCTTCCGCTGTGCTTTGCTGCTGAGAAAGAAATGCACGTTCCAAAAGGAATGAAGGCACTGAGAGGCCACGTAGACTGTGCCCTGTTCCTGCGGCTCCTGCCGGAGGCCCAGGCCCAGGCCCAGCCCCAGCCCCAGCCCCAGCCCCAGCCCATCTTCCTCTGGCCCCAATTGTCCACCTGGAAAGGGGGACATTGGATTAGAACCTTGCTATCCTTCTCCAGATCCGGGGTGGCCAGCACTTCATCAACCTCAGCAACTAGTACTGCCTCTCCAGGCCCAACAAGAACCTGAAATCCTTGTCTTGTGTTTCGAACTTAGTTGCTTTTGGTGTTTTGGTGGTTCTGGTTTTAATATATATATTCTATTTTTGTAAAGAAAGTGAGATTCTTGACGTCTGGTCATTAGCAACCTTTTTCAAGCAGTTAAAAAACGTTTGGTGGCTAAAATGATTTTCTGCTGACGTTTAGGAGACGTTGGCGTTCACCGGGGACCCAGCCTGCCTACCCCTCCTGAAAGGCAGCCTGACTCGGATCGCGCGGGTCTTCTTGCAATGAGAGCAAAACCTGTTCCTTGTTGTTCACAGATGCGCCCCTCATGTTGTTTGAAAACCGTACAGAATTGGTTGCTGGATTGGTTACTTCAATGCTCTATGTTAATGAGGCACGCGTCCTTTTTGAAGTCTATATTATATGAAGTCTGCCTCAGCTGCCTTTGATACTTGTCTAAAGGTAGAGAAGGCTCTAGTTTTTATAGTGAATCAAGATTCCGGGGTGGGGGTGTGTGGCTAAGCATGTGGATCGTTAACAGGTGCCCCAGGTGGTTCCTATCAAGCAAATTGGGGCCACAGTGGAGCAGGAGTTGCTTCTCAAAGTGTGGCTGGGGGTCAGGCTGGTCCCACCTGAGGCCTGTCTGTCAGCGTGCACTTCAGCAAGGTCCCCAGGGGATCCTTGTGCGCGTGAGGCCCGAGACGCGCCGGTGGGGACTGTGATGATCGTGGCCGACGTTGGGTGCTGTGCTCTGCAGTTCCGAGCGCTGGCGCGCGGTCACCGTTCATGATCACATCGGTCCCTCGGGGCTGTCTGTGTGGCCCTGGTATTACTGCAGTGACAATACTCTCATTATTCACCGTTGTGTAGATGAGGACTCCCAGCTTCAGGGGCCCAAGAGGCCACGCTGCTGGTGGCAGAGACGGCAGGCGTTCGGTTGCTGGTCACGCTCCTAACTCGTTGGTCGCGCACCGGCCGTTTTGTGGGCTTCTCTAGGGGACCCAGCGCGGGCCCTGCTGCGTTTAGAACTGAGCCTGGTAGAGCGAGGGTTCGACTCAGGCCTCTGAAAAGCTAGTTAGATGTGGCTTAGGACGTGTGGGGCTGGCTCGCTTACCTGGCATTCGTTTAAGGGTTTCAGGATGATCGGAATGAAGTGCCTCTTGCCAGTGGCCTTAGCGTTGATGCTCTAGGAAGGTTTTTGGACCTGGGAGCTGTTCGTGAGGGGGTGGGGGGCGCGGGGCGGGGGGCGGGTGAAAAGAGAGGCCAATCCCGAGCCGCGCTGGCGCCTTAGCCCGCTCCCTTTGGAGCAGCGCAGGGCTGGTGCCCCAGCTCCCTGAAGTCCTGGCCCAGTAGCCAGGCAGCAGGCCTGCGGATAGGGAGGCTGCAGACGCCTGTCTGACGGTGAACTCTTGTCCCCACGCAGGGACATGCGGTGCCCGTCATAAGCTTCAGGAAGCTGCCTCTGGAGGAGCCCAGCAGAGGAGCGGGCAAACATGAAGTCCAACCCCGCCATCCAGGCCACCATCGACCTCACGGCAGGCGCCGCAGGTAACCCTGGCGGGAACTCCATCCCCTCCTCCTCTGGGACTTTCTGCATGTGAGAGCGAGGGAAGCACAGTGCCAATACGACCTTTTTCACCCCCACATCGGTATGCGTTAGCTCGGAACGAGGCTGTTGAACGCAAGTGTAATACGGAGTTCCGAGCGCAGCAGCTGGTAGAGTAGCGCCCACCGTATTAAAACAGTATGAGTCAGCGCGGGGTGCTCAGGTCCCCAGTTTACCGCTGGAAACCATGGCACCGCAGAGCAGAGTTCCCGTGTCCTTTGTCACAGGGCTGGGATGTGCAGGTGACTTGGGATTCCCCTTCCAAGCCTGACAGTCTTCAGAGCCCTTGTGCAAAAATAACGCCGCGCCATCTCTCCAGGGAATCCTGGTTACCGTCCTTGCTCCTGTCAGGGAAAGAAAGAGGGACTCCCTTTAGAAATGTCTTTGGTGAACGAGACTGCCATTCACCAGTCTTAAAGCCCTGCAAGGTAACGTGGGGCCCTGGGGCGGACTTTGGCCCCACGGGGCACAGGTACGTGCTCTGGGTGCAGCCTGGAACAGACAGGCCACTCTTGAGAAAGATCACCTTTGCTCGGCCTGACGCAAGGGGCAGAGTGGGAAGTGGGTGGCTGGTACCTTGCCCTCCAGTTGCCTGTGTGCTATTAGGGTCAAAGGAGCCCTCGGGTAAATGCCCAGACTCCCCGGCTGAAGACCTTGGTGCGCCCTCGCCCTCCACACCGATTCTTCTAATGGGTTGTTGCTCCCTAGAATGGAGAGGCCACGGGGGTGGGCTGCCTGCTGTCCTCTTGCACGTGGGACTTTGTGGCTCAATAGAACCAGTGCATTCAGACGGCCGCCTGCTCTCACCCTGTCATTTGCTTCATTGTAAAAAAGAAATGGCAGTTCAGAGGGGGAAAACAATTTTTCCCATGAACCAAAGGCTGGCCAAGGTGAGCTGATGAGGAAGGCTAGAGACCGCGCATTCCCGAGGCTGAGCGAAGGCCCCCAGCACCGGCTCCCCCTTAGAGACCACAGGAGTGTCCCACCTGAGGGGCAGGCGCAGCCGAGGGCTCCTAGGTTCCGCGCCCCCCTGCCCCCCACTGTGTGCCTCTGGGCCAGCCGCTCACCCTGCTGTGGAATCCGCCTGCAGCCCCTCAGGCCCTGCACCGCGCCCCCCAACCCGCCGCCCGCCCCTCCCTGCCGCATTCAGACACTGACATGGAAACTGTGGGGCATTTAGTCTCTGCAGTCAGCGGATATTTCACTTCATGAGAGGTTATCAGCTCTTGGAATTCAATGTCCTTCGGTTTATCAGAGATGTCAGATCTGTTGTGAAAGAGCTGAAAAGCTTCCCTTTGCCTAGAGAGGCACCTGTGTGCCACGGTGGTAACTTACGGTGCATTTTAAAGCCGCGAATTGCAGCCGCGCTGCTGGGAGCCTGGTGCGGAGGGCGCGGAGGCTGCCAGTTACCACACTGTGAACAGGCGCGGGGCTCGTGTCCCTGCGATGGAGACTCTTCCTGCCCTGGGGACGCGGGGTCAGCCTGCTCCGCTGCCGCACCGCCCTGAGCAGAGGAGGTTCCTGGTGGTGACCTAGAACTCCCTCTGTGTGCAGTGCGGACGCCGGCCCACCCGGGAGGGTCCTCAGCCCCCCTGTGAGGAGCCGGAAGGGCCTGGAGAGACCGCCGGCTCTAATGCTCACTGAGCCCTTGGAGGAGGGGCCCAGATGGACGCGTTCGGGCTCACACAGCTTGGTGGGTAAACGCAAGGCTGGGGCCTGGGCTGCTGTGTCCCTCGTCTAGTTCTGTCACCTCTTTGTTTTAATATGCAAGCGGCCGACAGCAGCGTGGAGCGGGGGTTAGTGTGGCACCTTCGCTGCCCCAGCTCTGTGCACGGGGAAGCGGTTAGGCCTTGGGATTTTGCTGCTGGGCGGGACCAGGGGCCCGAGGGTTTTGCGGACACAGTCCACCCAAGGACGGGGTTAGTGTGCCAGGGCAGAGCCCCTTGAGGTCTGAGGTGATGTGGGTGCGAGATACACAGGTCCTCCAGTGTCTCTACTTTTTCTTTTAAGCAAACCTGGTCTCCTCCAAGCAGATTTTTTGTCCAGCTCGTCTGACGGGAAGCCGTCACTGTCCGGCTGCAGCTACTGTGGGGGGATCGTGGGAGAGGGCGGGGAGCCCCAGGGGGCAGGGACGGGGAAGGGGAAGAAGATGGGTGACCGGATCGCGACTGGAATAGGCAGCGTGCATCTTGGGCTTGACCGCACTGGGGGAAGCCCGTGGTAGCCCTGCAGTCGGTCAAGGAGTGTGAAACCTGCTCGCCCTGCTTTGGCTGCTCTGCTGCGGCGTGTGCCTTGTTGAACCAGCGTCGTCGGGGAACGTGGCATTTTAGATCGTTGGCGTTTATCCAGTGCCACAGTTAAGAACCACCAACAGCCTCCTTTGATCGGAACACTGTGAAAAGGATGCAGCGTCCGTCCGTGTTGCTCAGCCCAGCGTTTGACTGCTTGCCTCTGTGCAGGTGCGCCAGGCAATTCCGGGTGAGGCTGGCTCCCCAACTCTCACCCCTGCCCGCCCTGTGAGCTGTCCGTCCCCGCGGACGCTGCCTGGCCCCCTGGGTTTCCCCAGCACCTTGCCGTTTGCTAATGCAACTACATCAGGGACGGAAAATCCACAGCGGCGAGCCTGGCGGAGTGCAGAACGCTTCGCGGTGTGAGTGCCGCTCCCGCAGAATCAGATGCGCGGCCAGGTGTGACAGCTTGAGAGGACTCAGAGGCCGCCTCCCTGTGCGTGAGGACGTGAGATGGTCAGAGGTCTGAGCTCTGAGCAGGTGGAGAAATAGCTCATTCCTGCAACTGACTCATAGCCTCATGGATGTGGCCGGTGCCGGAGACCTGCTGGGTCCCTGCGGGTGGTGCTGCTGCTCAGAAAGGTCTCGCCCCGGCCCCGCCCCCAGCGGGGCGGGGGGCGGGCACAATGCGTGCCTGGACAGCACCCTCGGTGGGCGGTTAATTACCTGTGAAATTAGCTTACCCCCCTGGGGGAAAGGAGAGAATTATAGCTAGCATTTGAAAATTCATTAGCCTCCTACCTTCTTCCTGTTAGAAATGTAACGGTTACAGATACGCAACAAATGCATGTATCATAAGTAACCTGCAAAGTCTGAACCATTCAGGATGACTGTGTTAAGATATGGGAAAACTTCCAGTTAAAATAGTAATGCTCCAAATGAAATACTTTATTTGGTTTACTTGCTTCTAAGTTACCTAAATCATGTACCAACTTTAAAAAGTCTGACCTTCACCTCTTCCTTTGGAATAAACTATTTGGATAGAATTAGGATCTTTTATTCTGGCCCATCAGTACCCAGGAGAGGATAACCCTAATTATAGTAATGTGTTATTGAATGACATTCCACTAATTCAGATTTGGGGATAATTTGGTAAGACAAAGCAGAAATACAGTATCTCCTACAAGGAACAAACAGTAAGGATAGGCTCACAAAGATCATACTTGTGATTGCTTCAAAGAAGAGCTCGGTTTTCAGACTCTTTGGAAATGCCTGTCTCTTTGCTAATAATTGGGAGTTACTCCTAGCCGCCCCTCCCCCATCTCTACCTTATTCAACTGCGTTGGAGTCACTACGTATCATGTTGAAGTTAATGAAATTGTGTTTCTTAAATTTTTTAAAAGTTTATTGGGCTGATCGAGGTTGTTAACATCATGTAAGTTTCAGTTGTGTAATTCTGTGATATGTCACCGGTACGTTGCCTTGTGTGCTCCCCGCTCGTGGTCTGGTCTCCTTCCGTCACCGTGTATTTGACCTCATTTACCCTCTTCCCCCAGCGGAAAACCTTTGTACTGTTGCCTATGTCTGTGAGTTTGTTTCTTAAATATTTTATGTAACCCTTCTCCTCACTTTTTAAAGATTTTATTTATTTATTTTTAGAGTGGGGAAGGGAGGGAGAAGGAGAGGGAGAGAAACATCAATGTGCAGTTGCATCTCACGCGCCCCCTACTGGGGTCCTGGCTGGCAACCCAAGCACCTGTCCTGGCTGGGGATCAAACTGGCGACCCGTTGGTTCACAGGCCACAGAGCCACACCAGCCAGGGCGCGCTCCTCACTTTTGATTAGGCTTTAATAACTTCATCCAGGGGTCATATTTTGCGACACAAGCCCGGGGCAGCCGACACACAGGGGCCTTGCAGGCCCAGGGAAGGCGGAAACATTGGCCAGTGGCAGCATCCACAAGGCAGACCCCGTCCAGGGTCTGGGGGAAAAACAGGGTCATTTCAGGTCTGTCTTTTCCTTCCCTTCAGAATTTTCTTGAAGTCATCTTTAGATTCGCTGTGTTTAATGCTCTTGAAGTATAAAAGCAAGTTAAGTATGTGGTTTTTGCTAAGCAAAGATACGTTTCAGTTCATTCCGTGTCTGATTACAAATTCTGCATTGGTAGAGTCCAACTAGAGGCTTTTCTGTAGGGTCAGCTATTTAACTCCTCAGGGATTAATTAGCCACTGTTTCCTTTATCTGTTGCCTGTTCCTCTGTTGTTTCTCTGATAGTCATCAGCACCAGCAGGCAGCAGCAGAGAGAAGGGATTAACTCTTCCAGACTTCCCTCCGCTTCCTGTTAAAAGGGACACACCCACGAGAACTGCTACTAATTAACCGCTTGCTGTGCAGTGGCTGTGGCACCCCCCCCCCCCCCCGCCCCCGTGTGTTCAGCCTCCGCAGCAGCCGCTGACACGAACCCCCTAGGACCTGAGGCCGGGAAGTTCCGTCACTTGGCGAGGACCTGATGGCAGAGCCAGGCTTCAAGCCCTGACCCCCCAACCCCCGACCCCATTGCCAGAGCTGCTAACAAACACAGGCCACCCCTCTGTACCCGGTGGCCTTGACTGTGACGCCCACAGACGTCCCTCTCCCAGGTGGCTCCATCGGGGCCGGAGCTGGGCGCTGGGCACCTACGTAGTTACTGGACTGGGTTAGGAGGCTGGGGCGAGCAGGGGGAGAAGGCGCTGAAGCAGAGGCCAGGGCAGGGCCGGCTGCCCGGGCCCCATTTCCCCGGGGCATCGAGGCAGCCCCCCGCAACAGCCGTAGACGCGGCCGCTGAAGACTCCTGTGCCGTTGGCAGGGGGCACCGCGTGCGTGCTGACCGGACAGCCCTTCGACACCATGAAGGTGAAGATGCAGACGTTCCCCGACCTGTACCGGGGCCTCACTGACTGCTGCCTGAAGACCTACTCGCAGGTGGGCTTCCGGGGCTTCTACAAGGGGACCAGTCCTGCGCTCATCGCCAACATCGCCGAGAACTCCGTCCTCTTCATGTGCTACGGCTTCTGCCAGCAGGTGGTGCGGAAGGTGGTGGGCCTGGACAAGCAGGCGAAGCTCAGGTGAGTCGGGGCACCCACCCGCTTTTCCTTTGTTAAAGTAGCAACGTAGTATTTTATGGAGAAGAGTGTTTCCTTTTTAAAAAAACCCTTTCTTTCTTTCTGATGGTGGATACATTGTGACTGGGTTGGAATGCAAGGGCTGCTTATTACACTGAAGGAGGAGAGGGACCCCCTGTGGAGAGGAAGCAGCTTGGTCCTAGAAGTACACGTGCTGTGAGAGGGTGCCTTTCAGATGCTGGTGGCGGGGCTGCCTCTCCTGGGGGTAGAAGCGCTGGCCAGGAACCAGGGACACCGAGCTTTAGGTTCTCCTTCATCAGCAAAATGGAGAGTCTCGAAAGAGGTCTGAGGAGAAAGGTGGACTTTTAGGAAGGGCCCGAGCATCTGAGAAAGTACAGGTGACCCTCCTTTGGCCAGATCTGCCCCCGACACTGGACTCTGGCTTGTGTCCCGTCATCGTGGGCATTTATCATACGGACACTAAAAAGAACTTAGACGCCTCTGGGATGCTGAGCCACGCCCCCTTGGAACGCTGATAGATTGGAAATAAAACTGTTACATTCGCCTCTTGATGCAAAGGGCCAGCGTCCTGGTGGTTGTGGTAGGAACTTGAAATCGGAGGCTTCTTTGCTACAGAATAGTCTCTTGGAGGTGCCTAGGGGGCCCTAGGGGGCCCTTCTGTAGGCAGGAATTCTGTCTCAATGGACAGCACCTGTTCTTGGGAAGCTTGAGACGGGGTGCACCCACTCAGAGAGACAGCGTTGGTGGGGGGCTGGGCACGGATCCCAGGGCCCCCCAGTGCAGAGGGGTCAGGAAGAAGAGAGGAGGGGAAGAGAGCAGCAGAAGGCAGACCAGTCTGACGGGAAGAACCTGCTGTGAGTGCAGCCCGTCCCCCTTAAGCAACAGACTGGAGACAGGAGCCGAGGAGGGGCCCTTGGGGGGAAGGCGAGGCAACGGTGAGCAGCCACGGGCAGTCTGGGGGGGCCCATGGCGAGGGAACCTCCTGCGGCCCCCGGCCTAAACCAGCACTCGATGGTCTGTTTTGAACTCAGAGTCTTCCTTGTCACCTTGCAGGACAGAGTGGGCTTGTCCCCTGTCGGGGAGATGCCGTCTAGGCATCTCCAGAACTCTGACAGGTGTGCGCCGTGTTCCAGCACTCACTGGGGGTCCCCGGGGGCCACGGTGGGGGTCTGGGGGGCCAGGATGGGAGAAGGGCGGGTGTTGTGCCCCATGGACGGGAAGCACAGTGCAGACACTGGAGCGCAGAAAGCCGGGCTCCAGCCCCCGTCCCCCAAGCCCCCATGGGGCATTCCCTCCCTGCAGCCGCAGCTGGGGCTCGGGGGTGTTCTGTCGGGGCCGGATCTAGTGGAAGGTTAAAGAGCAGAGCAGCGGAAGGCAAGGACCGCCTGTGAGGACCTGTTGTGAACATCCGCTGGGAATGATGCTGGGAACGTTGGCCTGCTCCCAGTCAGGGCACTGCCGCTGGTGCTGTTTGCCTTTGACCTTGGACTGGACAGGGTGTTTGACCTGGCACGGCAGGAGTGTGCCAGTCCATGTTTGTTGAACCGGTGACAAACAGCCGATTCTTAGAAAATCCCATTCTACGCCTGTTGTCATTTCAGTCCCAGCCCTTGAGGCACCGCCTGGGGTCCAAGAGCGCCCCGAGTGCGCTGGCTGATGAGAATTATGCCAGAGAAAGCCAAAGTCCGCTGCAGCTCCCGGCTGGCCTCGTGGCTGGAGCTGCACGCCTGCCCCAGTCACGCCTGCGTCTGAGATGGGACGGGCAGCTCGGCTGACCGATGCCCCCGTTCCAGGAAACTCGGCAAACCGGTTATTGACCCTGTTTGACTGCTGCCTGCCGGCAGGTTGCGTGGGGCCCCAGCATGGATGTGCAGGCTGGCCGAGAGAGAGCAGAGTCATCTCAGGCTTTGGTTCTGCCCACCGAGGGGGTGGGAGTGGAGGGGAAGGAACGGGTGAGCAGGGCGCAGTTTCTGCTTCCCCGGAGCCCGAGCGCCCGCGCAGCCGAGCACCTGGCTCTCCTCTGGAGCTGGCCTCACGTCCCGGTCTCTACCTCAGAAGGAAGTCCAGGCCGCAGCAGTGTCTTCCTCCCGAGAGAAGGCCGCTCCGACCTGCCCTCTGGGACCTGACACCCGCTGGACATTCGTCCACCCTGGCACCAAGGCCAGGCCACCGGGGGGAGGATATCAGGGCCAGCCCTGGAGGTGGCCCTTGAGTTGACACGGAGGTTTGGTCTCTGTTTATGTAACAAGCAGTTAGTTCATTGTAGCTTGAGGACGGCTGAGTGTGGTGGGCACGTTAAGCTTTTGCCCACAGTCTGCAGGAAAATCATCGGGGGCTGCTGTACCTGGGGCCGTAAGCTGAGGAGGTTCCCCGGGGCTTTTGGGAATCTGAGAGTGGTGCCTGCGCATGACAGCAGGATACTGGCATTTAACAGGGGACTGTCACGGAGCCCTGGTCCTGCTGGGGGCAGCGCTGTCTTCCCCGCGCCCCCGCCCCGGGGCAGGGTCGTTTGGCCCCAAGCCGGGGGTGCTGTCTCAGGGGCGGGAAGGGCCATCTTCTCTGACCCCACGAACTCTCTCTCGGCGACGCCTTCCTGACGGTTTGTTTCTCGGCCTGTGCCCTGTGACTCCTGAACTCTGTTGGATTCCCTGGCCACCCTCCACTGGTGACTGGCAGGGGGCACGGAGCGGATGCGGGACGAGAAGGGGGCTACGGCCGCTTCGGGGTTTGTGTGCGTCCGCGCCTCCGCGCATGTGTGCGTCCTGCCCCACCGTTTCGCCTGCAGCCGGCGTCGGCCGACGCGCATGCGCTGCGCCCTCTCCCACGTGCCCTGCGTTGCTGAGGTCAGGAGGTCATCAGCTGAACTCGGAGATCTTTTTGGAATGAGCGACTTTTTGGTTAAAAATTCACCCTGGGTTTTCACGTGTGGCAGTTACATGACATGTCTGCTCCAGGTTGGCTTTGGTCCCAGAACCTAGTTTTATGCAAAGCTCAGTGGCAGGTGCCCTGAAGTATTCAGCATTGACTGCGAGCAAGTTCTCCGGCAGCGGGACTGTGGGTGATTTTCTCCCTCCTCTCCGGGTTTTGTTTTGTGTGTCACTGTGTGTCTTAGTTCTGGCTGCTGTAACTACATACGACTGGCTTGCTGCTTAAACAACAAACGTTAGTTCCTCATACATCTGGAGGCTGGAAAGCCTGAGACGAAGGTGCCTCTGCTTTGGGGTGTAGGGAGGGCCTACTCTGGGCTTGCAGGGGGACACCTTCCTATGTTCTGCATGGCAGGCAGGGGGTGCGAGCTGGCGGCTCTCTGGTCTCCTCTGTTAGGGGTTCGGATCCCACCCAAGGACTCCACCCTCTGACCTCATCTAAACCTACTTGCCCCCCCAAAGCCCCCGTTCACATACCATCACAGTGGGGTTGAGGCTTCAGCACCAGGACCCGGGGCTGGGAGATGCACCCATTCTGCCCACAGCACTGTGACCAGTGGAAGGAGCCTAGGCTTTCCAGTCAGGCAGACCCGGGCTCAAACCCCAGCATTGCCGCTTGGCAGCGAGCGGTGTGCCTTCAGGCATGCGATTTTCCCCATGTGGAAACCCCGGGGGGAACGGCGGGCCCCCCTGTTCACCCGCGCACTCCCGTGCCGTGTCCTTTCAGCGACCTGCAGAACGCAGCGGCCGGGTCCCTCGCCTCCGCGTTCGCGGCGCTGGCGCTCTGCCCCACCGAGCTCGTGAAGTGCCGGCTGCAGACCATGTTCGAGATGGAGGCGTCGGGGAAGATCGCCAAGAGCCAGAAGTAAGGCCGCTGCTGCCGCCCGTGGGTCTCTGCTGCCTTGGGGGGGGGGGGGGGGGGGGGCGTTTTGTAATTTTATGTTGTACTACAATTAAGTAGTAGAGCATAAAACAGATGTAGCCACTGCAACATACGGGCGTGTCTAGAACATTTCCCCCTACCAGGCGGAGGCAGATTTTCTGAATGGACTGTGAGGTTGGACCCACTACCCCACCCGACAGACACACAGCACCCCAGAAGTGGGGAAGCAGGGAGTTATACTCCTTTCGAAAGGCCTGCTGCCTGCGTAGGGTGACCCCCAGCCGCGTTGGGAGGCACGCGGCTGGCAGCCTGGGTGCTGAGAGCTGAGCCCTCGCAAGGGCTCGTTTGGATCCAGAGGTGATTATCTGATGCTCGTTCCCAGGATTCACGTAGGTGTCCAGCCGATCCGCCCAGATGCTGGTGGTAACTTCCTTGACCCCGCCCCCTGCCCCCCAAGTCCTTCAGGTTCACCTACAAAGGGCCCAGGTCCTGAAAACCCATCAAAGCCCTTGTAGGCTTAGCTTTCTCTTCAGTGATCAAACCTCTCCAACTCTGTTGTTTCTTCTCTCTTACCATTTAGTCCCTTTAGACCCTCCACCCCCCTGCAATGGCTACCACACTGTTGTCCGTGTCCACGAGTCCTTTTTCCTTTTTGCTCGATCCCTCTACCCCCTCTCCTCCCTCCCACCCACTAGCTGTCCTCTGTATCTATGAGCCTGTCCCTGTTTTGCTTGTTAGTTCACTTTGTTCAGTAGAGTCCCCACATGAGTGAAATCATATGGTACTGTCTTTCTCTGACTGGCTTATTTCACTGAACATAATGTTCTCTAGGTCCAACCATGCTGTCACAAAGGGTAAATTTTTCTTCTTTCTCTTCCCCCTTCCTCTCCCTCCCCCGCCTCTCCCTCCCCCTCCTCCTCCTCCTCCTCCTCCTCCTCCTCCTCCTCCTCTCTTCTTATTCTTCTTTTTCTTTTTTTTACAGCTGAGTAGTTTTCCATTGTGTAAATGCCCCATAGCTGTTGTATCCACTCATCTACTGATGGACACTTGGGCTGCTTCCCTATCTTGGTGATTGTCAATAATGCCGCAATGGACATAGGGGTGCTTACGTTCTTCCGAGCTAGTGTTTTGGGTTCCTTCAGCTATATTCCCAGAGGTGGGATCACCTAGTCCAAAGGCAATCTTGAAAGCAGAATCTAGTTACCCTGTGAGTAATCAAATACAGTATGCTTTGTTTGGATCCTAAGGTAATTGATTATCCTTTTTAATCTCCACCCTCTGGCTGGTGGCTGTGGGTACCTGCATGCCGGCCGATGTGCTGGGAGGAAATGCGTGGGCGACCATCCCATCCCCTTGCAGGGAGGGCGGGGTTTGTAGCAGAGCCCTGTTTCCTGCGGCCTTGAGATTGATCACAAGTAGTTTGAAGATATTATTCATAGCCTGAGGTCCAAGCACGTACATCTTTCAGACTTTTTATTGAAATATATACACTCAGAAACCTCCAGTCTGCGGAGCTGTAAGTAGTCACAAAATGAATGTGCCTTTGTAACCAGTGGCCTGAGTAAGGAGCAGAACGTTACCAGCACCCATAAAGCAGCCCTCATTGCCTTTGAAAATAGCTTAAGGCACTTTTAAAGAAAGAAATTGTTAGATGCGGACTTAGGCAAACAGACACCTTGCACAAAAGTATTAGATGGCCACATCTTAGGCACAACAGTGCCCACGCAGGGGGCTGTGGCAGCCTCAGGCTTGGATTAGAAGGCAGGCTGATGACGCTGAGCTGGGTCCCTTTGTCCCATTTGCAGAATTACAGAACGAGAGGGTGTTTCGGAAGGACCTGCAGAGAGGCCCTCAGAGGGAGATGATCATTAAAAGCAGTTATCTTTCTCCCTCGGGGCGCAATCCTGTGTTGGCTGGTCCCAGCCAGCCGCCAGGGGAGCGAAGCGAGGAGCGAGGAGAGTAGGCGGTTTTTGGCTTCTGGTGGTGGCTCCCGGGGACAAAGTACGCCCGGGCGCCCAGCATCGGGAAGAGGGGCCGAGAGGGAAAGTGCCTGTGATCTGCTCGGACTCTGCACGGCCACCTCTCTGAGAACTGAGTCCCCGGTGTCCGCGGTGTCCGCGGGAGAGGAACTGCAGCTCACTCCCCGCGGCTTCCTGGGCTGTGTCTCCAAGGAGCACTCACGCCCTTGGCCGCTTCTCTGCGTTAACACAAAATGATGCCCCTGAACCACAGAGTAAACCCTCTCAAGACCCCAGATCCTAAGAAAGGTTGAGGACATAGGAATCGAGAGAGGCGAGGGCCGGGCAAAGAGAATACCATTATTTTTTGCTGAGTTTGGAGACTCCTTATTGTAATTGCACTTACTCACTGTTGAAAAAAAAAATGGGTCTTAACTCTTTTACATGGTTGATAATAGGACTTTTAAAAATGTGTTAACCATTTTAATAAAACTTCTCTACTGTAGGATAGTTCAGGTGGTCCAGCTTGTCGTGAAGTATTAGGCTTCTCTGGGCATGTGCCTCCCACCGAAGCCTCTTATTCCCAGAACTCTGGTGCCTCTGTTTTATAAAACCAGCTGCTCCCTCCCTGCAGCTGGAAAAGGCCTGCGGATTGGCACGAATGCGCTCGCTCGTTGTCTTCAACACCCTCTCCCCCTCCCCCTCCCAGCACAGTCTGGTCTGTCGTGAAGACCATCCTCAGAACCGATGGCCCCTTGGGCTTCTACCATGGACTCTCAAGCACTTTACTCCGAGAAGTACCAGGCTATTTCTTCTTTTTCGGCGGCTATGAACTGAGTCGATCGTTTTTTGCATCAGGGAGATCCAAAGATGAGCTAGGTAAGAGTGCGCGCTCGCGCGGGGGCGTGCGGGAACCAGCCTTCCGCGGTGTGGTCCAACGGGGTGGGTGCCTTCCTCTGGGCGGCACTGGCGCTCGCGGGCACCTGCCCTGGGCTTGGTCGTGGTCTCAGGACGGGCTGAAGCCGTGTCCAGAGCTTCTGTACTGGACTAACATTCATTAATTTGTTCCGGCTCTGTTTTAGGGGCGAGGAAATACAGAAATTCCTTTCCCTATGGGAAATCAGCCATAAATGGGGACATCACTTATAAATCATCTTGCGATAAACCTAAAATGTGGTAATAAATCTTGCCAGTGTTTTGAAAGGAGTGGAATTTTACAGTTCTTTCCAGCATTATTTTATTTAGCCACTTGACGCAACACGTCGATGCCTGGCTGGCATGCAGGTGGTTACTTTTTTCTTAACTGTCTCCTGGCAGTGTTTGGGATGTGTCCTGGGGCTAGTCCGGCTCCCAGGCCTAACTGTTGGGTTTAATAAGACAACTCCAGCTTTTCATGCTTCAAAGCAAGAACCGCAGCTACTGGGCATTAAAATAGGAAAATACTGAAGAAGGAGAACGTGGAATAAAGGCCTGTGTTCCCGTGGCCTTAGTGTTATTCCCCTGGTTGGGCGTCACCACCGCTGGGGGCCGGAGGGCCGCAGTGAGTGCCACGGTGACCAGCCCAGGTACGACCCTGCCTAGGGCGCTCCGTCCTGGCCAGGCGGGGGTTGACCAGCCTGCCACACCGCGCGGGGCCTGTGCCCTCCGAGCTTCGACAGTTGCCTCAGAGGTCTGTGTTCCCCGACCTTCGCCTTTTTGTCTGCACCCGCCTGCAGCTGCCACCTTGACCTTTGGCAGTGTCACGTCAGCTGTTCTCGCGACAAAATCCCGTTTGCCGATTTCCTCCTCAGGCCCTGTCCCTCTGATGCTGAGCGGTGGAGTTGGTGGCATTTCGCTCTGGCTTGCTGTTTACCCGGTGGATTGTATTAAGTCTCGAATTCAAGTTCTTTCCATGTCTGGGAAACAGGCAGGATTTATTGGGACCTGCATAAGCATCGTGAGAAATGAAGGTGAGTCTGCGGCCGGCGCGGGTGGGTGGCGGTGCGTCCTGTCGCTGCTGGTCCCGTCGAGGAGCAGCACCGCCCTGTGCCCTGCCTGGGCGCCTTTGCTGGCCCCGGCCGTGGACTTGTTTCCAACCCCCCCTCTTTCGCTTGCTTTCCTTTTTCTCAAGAGTGTTTGAAGTTCTTACTCCTACCCCCCGCGCCAGGGACCTGCCAGGGGTCTTTGCTCTAAATAGCTGGAAGGGCCCAGGAAAATGCGAGCTTTGTTTAAGGGGACAGGCATGTTGAAGTTAGAGTCACTTATTTTATGTCCTACGGATCTTTTCCGAAGATCACCCTAAGGGAGCCACTAAGGGATTTAAAAGAATGTGCAGCCTCCTTAATCCTGAGAGTTCTGGAATTAAAGATGCACTAAGCAACTTCTGAAGGTGACTCTCTAGCAGTTTTCAGAGTTATGTGGGAGGATGAAGTTTTCTACTTACTGTTTGCATGAAAGCAATTTTATGCTACTAGTGAGTGAAGACCTGTGAACCCTTCTGTCTTGATTTTGTGAGAGTACAGTAAGAGTGTGCAAAAACTGTTCAATTCATCTCCCAAAGAGAGTACAGGCATCCTGTGTATTACTAGTTCTTTAAAGTTACGTAATACCTCATAGTTTCACAAAGTTCTCACACCTCCCTTATCCGACTGGACCCTCATCGCCACCCTGGCAGTGCTAACGCCGGAAACAGGTCTCGGACTTCACCGCTCTCCCCGCCGGCCCTGAGCCTGGCAGTCCTCGCCCCGAAGCAGAGGCCGCACCACCGCTGCAGCCTGCGGCTCTGGGGCCGCCTCCTGCCTGCCCCCGGCGGCCTCAGCTCTGCCGGATCCGCCTCCCCGCAGTGGACCAGGCACAGGATGGGCACACGTTCCCTGAGCAGCGACCAGCTTTGCTCGGAGACCTGATGTTGCCCGGTGTCCCTGGCCTGTCTCGTTCCATTATTCCACGGAAATTTGGAAAGAAGCCCTTTCATTTACGAGCTGGCTTTTAATGCCATTGTATGGGTTTGTAGCTGTAAAAATACACTGCGCAGCTTTGAGGGAAGTCTCGAAGGAAGGGGTCTCAGGCTCTGCTTCCCTTTTGTCTTCTAGGAATACTGGCCCTGTATTCCGGACTGAAGCCAACCATGATCCGAGCGTTCCCTGCCAATGGGGCGCTCTTCTTGGCCTATGAGTACAGCAGGAAGCTGATGATGAGCCAGTTCGAGGCCGACTGAAGCGTCCTGGCGAGCCTGCGCCCCGGTCCGAGGACCTGCGGACTGTAGTTCACCTCAGGGTTTCCTGGAGTACAAGACCAATGTGCAATTATTTTGATTTAAAAGCATTTTGTCGTTGTCTTCCATTCCTCTACCCTCAATCTTCAACTTTACGGAAGGACCTCTATTGTACGTAGTTTAATTTCTGCCCATAATTGTCCTGAAATAGAAAAGTTGCTGCTCTTGTCCGTGGTGGGACCTACAGGGCGAGCCCCCGGTGCCTGTACCTGACGTGAAAAGATGAATATCGTTATAACATCAGGGATTTTGCACAACTGCACACACACACACAGCCTGGACACGGTGCGCTGTGAATGAGTCACAGTTTTGTTCCATGTTTAATCTCAGATCACACCAGAAAAACACAGAGGTAGCCATAGTGCGTGAAGCATTCATCAGCGACTGCGTATTCTAGATGTGGGGTCGCTCTCCAAATCTGTTTAACACACCAAGTGGTTAAAGTTTTGAAAAGGCTTCCCATGGTGCTTGAAAACCAAAATATCTAGCTAGGTTTTAAAGAGATGAATGTACCTGTGTACCGATGCGGCTTCCGTGTTTCCGATTCAAGTTTCAGAGTAGACGCCCTGGATTTCCCCAGGATGTCCTGCTGTTAAAACTGTGCCATTCACTTTCTGGATGGGGTCCCCTTCTCCCCTCCGACACACCGTCGGCTGTGGCTTGAGTGTTGGGCCTGGGGGCTGGGGGCCGTGCTGCTCTGCTTTGCAAAGACCTTGTGGCTGACACCAGCCCTTAACTTCTGTCTCGGGGTCCTGGGCTGGGTAAGATTCCAGAGTATTCTGTTGGGCCACTCACTCATTGTCTCCACCAATTGGAAACCCATCCAGGGAGTTGAGAGCCAAAGCCATGAGAGGTCCTTGTCCCCTCTCTGGTGTTGGAATGGCAGTGCTTGCGGATGGAGGCCTCTCCTCAGAGCCAAACAGTGTGTGCACACACGCACGCCCCGGTGAGGGACGTCAGGGCTGGCCGTTCTCAAGTTTCCCTTGGGGTCCATCCCTCCTCCCTCATGGTTCCCACAGTGTGGGCGCCGCTGGTGTTTGGTGCTGGCTGTCAGTGAACGGTAATGATGGCTCCAGATGCGGGGTGGCTTCATAAAACAATGAAACAAAAGCGATTCTGACTAAGCTATTATGCCACATGTGTGGACTAACGACCACCCTCGTTCCACTGACACCCATGGACTTGGGGATGGGCCGCTGTTCCTGGGCCATCAGAACGGTGCTTCGTCTGAACGGGCCAGAAACAAGGCGAAGCAGGAAACAGGGCCGCCTTCCAGCAGGAAGCAAGCGGCATCGGGGCCACGGCCGCCTGCCTGGCGCCTGCCGGCCATCTCAGCCCTGGCAGCTGGCTTCGCGTGTCTACCTCTGAAGGGTTAACTAGGTGTCTTCACCAGAGGCCGCGGGGGCAGGGAGGAGTGGGAGCAAGGCCAGGGGGTCAGGATCTTTTTGTCATTCTGTGTAACTCATGGTTCAGTGTTTCCGTATAATTCGTATCATTTCAGATCTGTGTTCCAGACAAAAATAGAGTAACTTGAAATACTGTGTGTAGAGAAATTCTGGCGTTCTCTATCATTAAATTATTTGCCTAATGTTTGAGTACATGAAGAGTTCTTTACACACGCTGCAGGTAGGAAGCTCGGCTCACCGAGTTACGGTCTGCCCCGTCAGGCTGTGGACTCGGCTGCCATTCTATTTTTTTAAAATAGTTACACTTCTTCCTGTTACATTTTGGATAGTTCTCTTCCACCCAGGTTAGTAAAGCCCCTTGAAGAAGCCAGTATCATTCTGATAGGCTCTGATGTAAGTTTCTTGTGTTCAAAGAATTATTCACGTTGGCTTCTAACGAAGCAACCCCCCTGAGAACCTAACCCAGTTTTCTTTCTAGGAGGGGAAGCAGAAGGGTGTGGTGACTCCCTGCCCGAAACCTGGATGGATCTTGGAGGCTAAGGGAAGGGAAACCCTAAGTGTATCTCCTTAGATCCAAAAGCACGCTGCTTACACGTGGGGATAGCCAGTGCAGAAAAAGATGATTCTTACCCCTCATCTTACCCCTGAGGACTGGCACCTCCGCCCGTTCAGCCAAGCCTGCCACCGGACCTGCACTCTGGATGATTGTGGCATGAATTTTAAAGGACACACGACAGCCTGTTTGGCCGCAGCCCATGTTCCCCTAACACACGTGACCAGGGACCGATGCAGTCATGACGCCCTGGGAGCACGTCCTCCGAGGTCCTTTCTTCCAGGGGAGCCGGCTCAGGGAGAGGAGGAAGACAGCTTTCGTCAAAAGCACAACAGGGACACTCTGTGGGCTATTGTGAGGACAAAGAAGGGCGCACCTGTGCCAGGTCGACCACGATGGCAGCTCAGAGCTCCCCCGTCCTCTGTGCCACTTGGCACCCACCAGCTCGTCCCCGATTCAAGCATCGCCCCAGCTCCCCCCTTTGAAAAAACACTATGGCAGCTGCCAGGCCTTCTGAGCTGCCATCGGTGCTGGTTACAACGCTGCTTAGCTGGAGTGGCCTGTCCTAAGCCCGGTCCCCCCGCCCCGCACAAACCGTTCCTTTAGTGCGTGCTTTTTGCAGAGGGCAAGGGTTTTCGGGACTGAGTACAGTGTTTTGACAGAGGCACCGGTCTGCTTATTCGCTACTGCCTTTGTTTCCTGATGAATTTTACTTGGTCTAGAATGGCCAATGAAAGGAAAAACCACTCGGAGGAGGACAATTTCAGTAAAGCCCAACTGTTTTCCTGGACGGTTACGGCGTTGTGGCCCCGTGGTAGTGTCGGTGCTTAGACTCCAATAGCACCGGGTACCAGAGAGGAAAGGCCTCCCCTGGGGCAGAGGATGGGCCGGCGCTGCTGGCCCCTGGGCTCGGGGGGCGCAGGTTCTTAGCGGGGGGCGAGAGGGGGCGATGATCATCTGGATCTCCAGGCAGCATTTCCTTCGACTTCACTGGCGACGTTGCCCAAAAGCAGGAGTTCCTGAAGGTTCTTCATCCTTCACGCTGACCATGGTTCTCCCCGCCCCCTGCGCCTGTGTGGCTGGAGGGGGCTTGCCCGACTCCCTGCGGTGTTGGAGGGCGACAGAGAAGCGGCGGGAGTAGGGCCTGGGGGACCGGGGGCGGGGGGGGGCGCAGGGGGAGCCGCTGCCGTGGGAGCAACTCTCTGGGTTTAAAACAGTCTTTGCTGCCAATGTGGATTCGGTTTGTAAGTCCAAGGGACAAAGCCTCTCTAATATGAACTTACTAATGTGAAACAAAACCGGGAAGACATACTTGTCCAAAAAATATATAAGTAAATGAAAGAAACCTACAGTATAGGGGGGACTCACCGTTTTCAAATACCTCCATTATTTTCATATGAAAGTTCTATTTCAAGCTTTTAAGAGCAAGAACTGATGTTCCTGTGTATTGCGTTCCAAATTTATCTCAATACAAAACTGTGTGTGACATTTTTCAAAAAGGAAAAAAATTGCTATTGACATATTCCTTTGTATATATTTAATATATATTAATAGATTTCTCAAGAACATATGTACATACATGTAAATATTAGCACACCAGGGAGGAAATAGGTTTTGAAGATATAAACATGTAGCAGGGGCTGGGAAGAATACGTTTCTATCCAGGAAGGGGAAGTACACTTAATCAGATACCAGCTATGACTTGATCCATGTCATCAAAATATATTTCGACTGCAAACTCTGGACGATAAATTTTCCATGTATTGGGTTTATGGGGATTATCCAATTTATTTCTTGAAAGATAAAGCCTAGAATAGAAAAAAAAAATGCATTTTAGGGCTTACAGAAAAGCCACTCAGTAGGGCACCTTGTTAAAGCTTTGGAAAAACCTGTGCTGGCCGCCCTGGGCCTTGTACCAATCTCCGAGAGCCTGACACCCCGCTTCCTCCAGTGAGATACACGCAGTAACAACGTGTCACTGGTCCTTTTCACATTGCCTCTTATGGAATTAGTGACATCTGGACTTAATAAAATAAGTTTCTATATGTGACAGAAGCTAGATATGTATTAAAACCAGTAATAAAATACCGACTGTCTTTTTTTCTTTTATCCTCACCCAAGCAGGTGCTTATCAATCGTAAGAGAAGGGGAGGGAGGGAGGGAGAGGGAGAGAAACACTGATGTGAGAGAAACATCGCGTGCCTGACCATGGACCGAACATGCAACCCAGGTATGTGTCCTGACAGGGAATCGAACCTGCAGCCTCTCAATTTACAGGATGATGCTCCAACCAACTGAGCCACACCGGCCAGGGCAAAATGCTGGGTGTCTTTCAAATGATGACTTTGGCATTTTCAGCTGATTAACAGTCTCACAACGAACACAAACCTCTTTACCAAGTAGCATGGAAATACAAGTGTTGAAGAAATCTTTAGAAACACGTAAAAACGAGGAGGAAAGTGATTGAACGTGTTGCCTCACCAAGACGAGCACGGTGTTTTAAAGGAAAAAAATTGCATCCTTTCTTAGCAAGAACCACTCCTGAGGAGTGCACCCAATGAAGTTCCACCCAGAGGCCTATGTAAGGGACTTTGCTCCTGCTGAGTTAAAGTTTATTGTTTGCATAGAACCAGGGAAGAAAACTGGTAAAATTTTTCATCCAACCTGAAGCTCGCTCTATCAAAATCCATTACATGTGTGTGCACTATTAAGTGTGCAGGTTAGATGTTCAATGTACTATTCCCTCCCTGGGCTTGAGGTGTGATTAGATGCAGTTCAGATTTGGAGAGCAGGCTAGAGTTTATGCAATGAAAACTATCAATCCATGCCACGTACAAGCACAGCCACTTCAAGACTCTTTGAGTATTATTTTTCCTTTAGTATTGGGTGGTATGGTGATACCAGTAATCTCAAATTTTCAGCACCACAGAACAGATCCTCAACTGTAGAACTTTTAGAGTCAGAAATGAGTTTCTAGATATGGTGGAAGGTTCTTTGGAATAAAAACCTTCAAATCAGTTAATGATTACCTCTTTAAAAGCTGTTCCCAATTGAGGTATTCGAAATCACTTTTAAATGGGAGACCATTAATGTTTTTTAAGCTGTCTTCATTGATACTTACTATGTCTTGTAACTTCTGCCCTTGTGTATCAATCAGCTTTTAAACCAGCTGAAGCCCGTCAGCTGATGCCTTGTTTTGGCACAGAATTCGGTGGTGATTGGTCGCCAGTAAGTCAATACATACGAAGGATCTGTCTTATTAAGGTACCAAGCAGGCCCAAGCTTCCATGGGAGAGCTTTATTACCACACTCAAGGTCTGACTACACCGTGTTTGAACAGACAGCACAGCCCTGTGGCGTGGACCGTGGGGATAATGCCACAGGCGGTTTTAAGAACAGCCACATTTTTAAAATAACCAGATTCAGAGGAGTATGGGAATGAAGAACGAGGACTGGCAACTTGAGGATTTTTTGGTTTCTGTAAACTGAGCCTACAGCAATCGGCAAGAGACTTGGCATCACACCTTACTCATGGGAGATAAGGCTGTTTCTATGGGATCATATGATAAGCCATACCTGTTGTTTTGTATAAAAGACGTGTGGAACCAAAAGAAAATTGGGCAGTTGTCATAGTGTTTAGGAAGAGCCTAAAAATACATAGTGAAAAAAAGAAAGGGTTATTCTTCAGAGTAAAATTGATACCAAGAACTCATCACTTCCAAAGGGGTTAAAATTCCTTCCTCGAGTCATTTATATATTTATCAAACAGCTGCAGCCATTCAATGTGCAGCACAGAGAGTCTAGAACATTCCTCTGAGGACCCAAAGAAGGAGGCTTTAAGTGACGACTGTTTCTACCAAAACTGTCAAGGAAATGTGGTTTTTCTATGATGGATATTCATACATGTTAGCCTGGGTTAGATAGTGCTAAACAGAACCTACTAAGGAGCTATGTCTACTGATGCCCAAATAGACCATCCATTTCTACAAGGAGCAGCTTATTATATAATTAACTGTCACTGATGATGATAGAAACGCCTGAATTTTTTTCACGTGTCTTCATCTCATGGACCTTGAAAATTGTAAAAGCCACACACTCCCCGCACCCTCCGGGCCAGCGCCCCTCCCCAGGGGGCCAGTGACTGACAGAGAATTCACACTGGCCCCATTATTCTAGGGGTAACTGTTCCACAGGGCAGCTATCCAGGCCACCTGCTTCAACACATTCACCCCTTTAGCACTTAGTAGATTCTCCCCAGCAGAGAGCAAGCCGGGGCAGAAGGCGGGCACAGGAAAGCTTCCCAGAGATGGACATAGTTTCTTATGGGCAGTTTAGGTTGCTGATTTAATAGGAAAATGAATTGAAATTACTGAGACTTGGAAGTGCGTTATATACAGAGGAATGCCCACCCAGGCATACATTTTATGACATAGAAATTATACATTCATGGTACCCTGAGCGATGACAACAGCAGAATTCTTATTTTTCATAAAGTAAATATTGGTTTTTTCACAAAGTAAATATCAGATTAAAATACTGTGTATAATGTATTACATAACAATTCAGAGAAAAGCAAAATCTCCCACTTAAACTATTTTATAAATTATGGGGAGCAATGTGTTTTAAAGATATAAAACAAAAATGTAATCCCTGCTTATGTAGTAAAACATACTTTAGCCTTTTTTACATCTTAGTTTTTATATTACTTATGTGGAAATTAATACATGCAAATTGTACAGAATCCAGAAAAAATGAGCAAAAATTTTTAAATTACATTATTGTTGTTTAAAAAAAAAGAAAAGTGTTACGGATCTGACTTGGTTTTGCCTTCCTCCCTGGCTAGGAGTTGACATCTGTCACCTCCCCTCTTGGGGATGTAACAAAGGCAGTCCCAGAGCAGAATCATGAGAAAGACCAGACCAGAAGGACAGCAGACGTGGCCTCTGATTACTCACCGGAGACAGGAACCGCACTTTCACGTCGTCACACAGAGGTGGGCAGCCGCAGAGGTTAATTGTCACTCTGTCTCTTTCAACATCATGAACTATCTGTGAATGAACACGTGGCATTCAGAGAGTGAGGCGACCAGAGAGCTGAGAATGAGGTCATTGTAACAATGAAGCTCTTTGAGGGTTCCTGTATTTACCAAATCCTCTCGGTCCCACGGCCCCATTACAACATGTATAAATACATGTTAATCATTATTTCTATAAAGTTGTGAGGCTGTTGTTTACATTTTTAAAAGGCCAGTAGGTTTGGGGGTTATGGCGGGGCGCTGTTAAAAAGCAAAGCATTCAATTTCCTATTAGGGTTTCACCAAGTAAACATTACTGTCAAATGTGTGTTCCCAGTTTTCATATTTTGGGAATACACTAAGAAGCTCAATTTTCAAGCTGGCGTTCACATTCAAAAAGCAACACATAACTGGTCACGTTTTGTCCAACAAACACGATAGGCCGTGTTCATGGTAGATTGCTAGATGAAATGACCAAAGATAGGCCAGATTTCTGGAATGAATGGCTTTGAAGCTCCACTAAGTGTTTAAAGCAGCGGAATGAGTGAGCAGAACCAAGAGCAGAGCCTGTGCAGACACGTGACCAAAAAGCCGAGGATCCACCCAGGGGAGAGCCCTCAGCGGGCAGAGGAGGGGCCAAAAGAAGGGGAAGGAGTGGCATTGTGAGGTTGAGGGAGAACCGGAGACAAGTCTGGGAGAGCTGTAAGCGTCTGGTTCTGAGACCCAGGAGGGAAGCTCTCTTAGCGCTTCGGAGAAGGCCTGGAGTCTTGGGTGTTCTTCAGCATTTGAGAAAACCCTGCCTACCTGGGCCCATCGCTTTGGGGCTCCTGCGTTGTCCCCTTTCTCTCATAGGTCCCCCAGGGCTTCTGAGTAGGAACCGCCTGGGGCAATGCCAAGTCTGGAGACCCCGGGTCTCATTCCAGGCTTCCCCGATCATACCTCCGGGGCACAACCTAAGGATGTGCATCTTTACGAGCTCCTCGGTGATTGGCGTGTGTACTAGGATGGCAGAACCAGTGCCCTATCGCAAAAGGACCAAGAAGAAAAGGGGCGGCTAAAACGGGCCAGAGCCATGACTTTAAAACTGGTAGATTCCTGGGCATACGCTTGGCGCTGAGGGAAAGTGAAAACCAACGCAACACTCCGAACTGAAAATATATTCTGGAAAATGCTCTGGAAACTATCTGGAACAATTAGTTTAATTTAGCTCTGACTTGCATTCAAACCCAAGGGCTCCAAATTGGGTGGTAAACCGAAAGCATCATAGCCTCTCCTTGTGGTGAGCAGATGTTCCGGGAGGCCAACCTGCTGATTTGACGTTGAGATTTACAACAATGATTTTCAGTCACATGGTTTCTCTTACCCTACAGTTTTCAGAAGCAAAACAGAAAAAGACAATCTTTTGGTGCATTATTATTTGTACGTTTAGATCATTTCCGTTGCCTTCTCCAACACCTGAATGGAAATAAAAAGAGTGAAGATCAAAATGGCTCACCAATTAGCATTATGAAGTAGAAAGAGAAGTGATCCCAGCTAACAATGTATCAACATTGAATTATTTGAGTTTGCATGAAATTTGTCTTTGAAAGACAAGGCTTCAAGCCAATTCTGCCTCCTAAAGCGGACTTTATTGGGCTGGGGGGAAAAAAGGGGGAAAAAAAAGACTTATACTTCGGCTTCTAAGCTTCACCTTTCTAGAAAAAAAGGAAATTAGGGAAAGTGGCTTGCAGCCTTTCTTGCTAATGCATTGCTTTCTTCAAATTTCAAATCATGACATTTCTAAACAGTCTGTATTCCTCTTTCCCTAGTTCCTAGAGAGCAGTCTCTGTGAAAATATAAGATACCCCAACATTCCTGTAGTGTTCAGTATATATTTAGGACAAATGGCTTCTTGTCCTTTTTTTTTTTTCCCCAATTCAAATGATCCACTTCCTTCAGCATTTCCTCAAAGGGCGAGTTTCTCAAGCCCTCCGAGGAACTCTTATTGCTTTCCTCCCTACCCTCCTGATGCACAGGACTAAGGAAAGGTACAGAACTGAAACAAATACTCCCATAAAGCCATGTCGTCACCTGCCTCGATCGTTCACCTCGTACTATTGTTTCATTTGCATTCCCTTTTGCCTCCACTAAGAGCGCATCATCGACGTGGCGGTCGGGGGCCCCCACGCCTCGGTCCCCTCGCTCCCGTCCCGGCTGCCCCCACCACAGCTGCCGGGAATCACCGGCATTCCCGTCTCCACAAAGGCACATTCTTACCACGTGAAAAGAAAAGGGCATTGATTTACAAACGTAAATTAATTCCCACACATTAAAAATGTTTTAAGTAATTGCAGGATTTAAAATTAAGGGTAAGAAAGACATGAAGCAAAAAATCCATTTTACCTGTCCCACACCTATGGAATTCTCCACCCCCAAGTAGGGTGGAGAATAACCACACTTACTTGCTTCTTGTTTTATGCATTTATAATCAAATAAAAATATCTACTCCCCCGCAGGTTTTACAAACGCACATACACGCAGATATAAAATCCTATTTCCTTCTCCCGTCCGTTTGACAGAAATTGTTGCATACCGGAGCCCTGGCCTGTACCTTGACCTTTTTAAAGCACCTGTCGAAAATTATTTAGCTCATCTGTTCATAAGGAACCAGTAAGACGTTAGGGCTGGTTCAAAGTCCTGCACATGTGTAGGCAGCTAAGCCCTGGAGCTGGAGGCCCATTCCTCCCTCTGGCTTTTTCTTTTCTCTCCCAAGGCCCAGAGATGGGAGAGCTCACGTATTCCCTGCTGCTCTGGGTGATGGAGACCTAGTCAATCCTCCCGAAGTTTATACGGATTTTTATTCCTGGCAGTAGCTGGTAAGGCTGGGGGTTAAACACACCCCACGGAGCCCAGGTTTTTCCCAGCTCTTCCCGCGTCTTGCGGACTCCGGTCAGGACACCTAAGCCCTGACCCCTAGAAAGCTTTCCGTGACCCCGGGCTGCACAGGGCGGCGCTTTATCCCAGTCCCGGCTGCGCTGCGCTGCGCTGCGCTGCTCTGCTCCCCACGCGGCGCCCGCTTCGAAGGGCCTGAGGCCGTGGGTCCCAGAGCAGGTACTTGGCAGTTATTTGTGAATCGGAATGTGTGGCAAGAGAATTCACATGCAGTTCGGCACTTCGGGCATCTTGAGGGAGATGCTGAGGGGAGAGAGAGGTGACAGGTAGAGGAGGGAGGGGAAGGGGGAGCCGGCGGAAGAGAAAGACGGCGGTGAAAATAATGGAGCAGATGCGCCTCTCTCAAGCCAGACGCGCGCGGGGGTGGGCGCGGGGGTGGGCGCGAGGCGGAGCGGGGGCCCCGCACCCACGGCCCGGCCTCTCTTCTGGCTCAGAGGGGCTGCCCTGAAACGTCCACCGCGGCCATCAGTGAGAAAAGGGAAGGGGACGGAGCACCCCAAATTAGCGACGGGAAAGGAAGAGAGGAGACGGCTGAGCACCGCGGGGCTCACGGCGGTGCCCGGGGAGGGGCCCGCCTGGCGGGACACGCAGCGGGAGCTCCGAGCCGGGGCTGCCTGTGCGCGGGACTCTGCGCCAAATCCTCCCCAACAAACAGTGAGAACACTGCCCCCGACCCCGCGCCCAATTCTCCGATTGTACATACAGCGCTTACCATGAATTGAATAAAGGACAATTTTTTTTATCGTAAGTCGTTTTCTTGGAGGGAGACTCAAGTTATAGATGTTTTTCACATCTGCAAAATACCCAACGTATCGACTCTGGAGAAAAAAAATACAGAAGCCTCAGTTTAGGTGAAGAGGGGAAGTCCAAAATCAGCCTATCTGAGTTATTTTTCTACGTGGAATGTAAGGAGAGTTATTTACTAAGGAACCGTTTTTTGGGTGCCGTTAGATAACTCTGCACTTCTATGGGCGTGGCCTCAGGACTTAAGGGGAAAAAACGCTGTGGGAAGTCCCCGCAAAGAGCAGGTGTCGCCAACAGCTGCCACCGCCCAGAGCGTGCGCTGACCGAAAGCAGTGACAGAGCTGGCTGCCAGCAAGACACAGTCCCCTGCGCCCGGGCACAAGTCTCGCTGAGGGCAGAAGCTTCGCTGTGACTTGAGTGAAAGGACCGTTTGTGGTGTGGCAGCAAGGGGCTGCCTAGGCGAGAGAGAGAGGGCAGAGGTCACGCTCAGGAGGAAGACCCCCCAGGCCGGTGGCACACACACGCCTCTCGCCTCAGCCAGCTACCGTCTCCTCCCTGTCCCCTTCCCCAATTCTGTGCTTGCCAGGAAGCCCTGGGAATTCTTAGCACGGTCCCTCGCCGATGGCAAGCAGCTCACTTTCGTGGACGAGTTCTGGCGCTGATCAACTGGACCAAAAAATTCACTCTTCCCAGCAGGAAGCATTAATAAAATTAACTGCCATACTGCCCTGGCCAGTGGGGCTCTGTTGGTCGGAGTGTCGTCCTGCACACCAAAAGGCTGGGGGTTTGATTCCTGGTCAGGGCACGTGCCTAGGTTGCAGGTTCAATCCCCAGTCACGGTGCATATGAGAGGCAATCAACCGGTGTTTCTCTCTCACATCGGTGTTTCTTTTTCTCTCTCCCCTCCTCTCTCTCTAAAATCAGTAAAGATACTAAAAATTTGTTTGGAAAACATATAACTGCCCTATTTTCCATGAGAAGGGGCCAGTTGACCAGAAAGAGCCGTTCAAGTTCTGGACTCGGGGTGGATGAAACGTCGTCCACATGGAACGGCCGGCAGGGCGGGGTCAGAAGGCGGCGGTGTCTGAGAACGACCGCCCACGCCTAGGACTCTGGCCAGGGCAGCGCTCGAACCCGAGCCCTGGGCCCCGCATTGCCATCCCGGGAACTCAGAAGCCAGCCTGCTGCGGTTAGGCCGCACCGGGTCCGGACTCAAGGTAGAGAAAGCAAGCCCGGCTGTGAATGGGGCAGGGCGGGCGCACAGCAGGGGCCTTGGGGGAGTCACGTCCAGCGCCCCGCGTCGTGGCTCCTGCCCCCGACTCTCTCCCTCCCACTTAAGGCTTGCGACCCAGCAGGGCCCTCACGCTGCCTTCCTGTCACCGTTCCTCCTCCGCCGGCCTTTGAAAGCGCCAAGGGCCTGCAGCAGGCGTGAGTACACCCGCGGGGCATGGAGTGAGCGCGTGCCCCAGACGGAGGAGACGTGGGTCGTACTACCTGAGGCCCTTGGGGATGCCTGCGGTGGAGAGACGGGTAAGATGGGGGCTTTGCCTGCAAAGGGGGAGAGACGTCACTGTTGCAAACGGAGAATAATGTGAAGTAACAGACTCCCTGAAAGGAACAAGAAGGGCTGGAAGAACGGAAAGAGCGGAGGCTGCTTTGGGCTGAAAAGGGAAAGGGACTTCAGGAAGGGGGGCTCGCGTGCACAATGGCCCGCGGGGTCAAGTGCTGCCTGTCTGGGAAGCCGCACACAGCCCACACGTGTCAGAGCGTGGGACATGTGACCGCGCGCAGTGGGGGGAGTGGGTGGAAAATCAAATCGTAGATCTTGATGCCAGGTGAACGCACTGATACTTTGGTTGTCTCAACTTTTTATGTTTGACGTTTTCCATAACACTTTAAAAAGGAAAAAATTGAGGTAATAGCATATATTTCACCTGGGCTATCTGAGTATTAAATGAGATAATACGGATAAAAGGGCAATATAATAGTGCATAACAGCGTCTGGTATATAATAGGCTTTTGAAAAATGTTACTTTCCCCTTTTCTTTCTCACTCAAAAGACAGCCCCAGCCACATCTCTGTGTGTGCGTGTCTCTCTCTGTCTCTGTCTCTGTCTCTGTCTCTCTCTCTCTCTCTCTCTCTCACACACACACACACACACGCACGCGCGCGCACACACACACTATTCTGCAAGGGTTGAAGCGCCCTAGCTGGGCACCGTGAAAGACTCGGTTCCAACCACCGACTTGAGATGGTCTTGGGAAGCCCGGAACCTCCTCCCTTCTCTGGGAAGGGAATCAGCGCCCGAACCCTGTCAGCAGTGACCAACATGGAGCGGGCAGCGGGGTGGTCTGGGGAGAGCGCAGGGCTAGCGAAGCTCGGGCCGGGCCCCAAGTGCAGGTCTCAGCCTCCGGGTGGGGGGCGGGGGACGAGGCCTGTCCCTGGGCACCCAAGTGCGGCTGCCTGACCACCACCGAGAAGCCTACACTGCAGCCACGTAACAGGTGCCAATCTGAACCCACTTCCCCAGAGGGCTCCCTTTCCAAAAAGAAAACTTACCTGAGAAGGCGTTTCTACTCCCTGAAATTTGCTGCTGGTGGTTTTGTCTGTCCGTCGTTCTCCAAAATAACGAAGACTTTCCTGCGGGAACGGGGACCGTCCTATCATGGCTCACCACCTCTCCCGCTCCTGCACAGGGCATTCTTAAAGTTTCTAAGGGCACACATTTCCCTAAGTGCCCGGCCTTTGGGCGAGGCTACCCCTGACGACAGAACGGACGAAGCCACATCGGGGCTTGCTCTCGTTCGAAGATCCATCCGGATGTGGAACTGCAGGCTGGAGAGACCTTAGATCACCTGGTCTCTCTGCCTACCTTTCCATTTTACAAACGGAGAAGGCTGAGGCCACAGGAAAACCCAGGACCTGTTACGGGGACGTATGCAGCCAGTGAGACCTGGTGCAGGCCCGGAGCTCCAGGCCCTGGCTCTCTGGCCAAGGCTCTGGATCGGTGGCTTTCAGGCTTTTTTATTCTGAAAGCCACAATCCACATTAACAAACCTAGGAGATGCACGTACCCAAGTGAAACACAATTTCACAAGACAAGACTTACATGTGACGTTTCCTAATCTATTCCGTTTTATTTAAAAAAAAAAATGAGTCACAACCCTGTAAGCTGATTTTATAACACATGGATTGTGAAGCATAGTTAAAAAACACTGTCCTAGAACATTCGTTGTCACAACCTGTGTGTCTCAAATTAGAACAAAAGAAGATGGTGGCAAGGGAGCGCGGGTCATCGTGCAAAACCACCGCCTCTCCACTCGGCGGCCAGCCAGGGCTGCTGGGAGGGCGCCCTCTGAGCGGTGGCTTCTCGGCAAGATTGCGGCTTCTCGGCAAGATTGCGGCTTCTCGGCAAGATTGCGGCAGAAAAAAGACACAGAACGCTGCCTTAAGAAGTATGGACAGCCCTCCCTGCCTTCTCAGACGTTTCCGGAGGGCACAGCCCCACAGATACTGACTCTGCAAAGATAACACTCAGGAGAGACTTTGTCCTGAGCTGGAACCTAGCACTTGGGAGGGTCAGGGTCCCTGAGAGACTCGCTGAACCGATCTGGCTGTTTTTCTTGTGAGAAAGGAGGAAGTCCCATAATTGGTCAGAGTAAGAGCAGGCCCAGACTTGGTGACAGAGTCGAAGCATCTTTATTTTTTTTAGAAATGATGCTTAGTCTGTATTGTATATTTTTTGGTGCTAGTTTAGATATGATTTTTAAATTGTTTTATTTTTATTTTTTATTGTTTTTCTATTACAGTCGTCTCCATCCCCCCTCCCCGCCCCCGGTTGCTCTCCCCTGCCCCGCCCCCCGCCCCCGCTCCCACAGTCAATCCCCACCCTGTTGTCCGTGTCCACGGGTCATTTTGCTGAGCTTTCTTGCACTTGCCGAGCACGACCTTCCCTTCCCTTACTCTTGCCGCTAAGGGGTCCTGTCTTTATTTAAAATGTTGATATTGTATACATTATGGATATTTCCGCACTGATTTTGATTTTTAAAAATACTGCAGTCGAATGTTGTTTATCTCCACTAGGAGTATTCTGGCAGTCTCTTAAGTTTGTGCCCAAGGTGAGTGCCGTACTGACCTCCCCCCGGCCCCAGCCCCGAGTAAGGGACTTCTGGGTCAGCCATCACAACAAGCAAGCGAGGAAGGGTTAAAACCCGGCTCTCCATCCAATTCCAGCCCCTCCCATTCCAATTTCAAGTACCAGGCCTCAATCCTCCAGTTCTCCCAGGGACCTTCCAGAAAGAGCAAACTCAATCAGCATACGACACAGTGTGCAGGAACAGTCCTCCTACCTCTGCCGTTGTAAATACTCCACAGACGATAAGGCAGACACAAGCCATCGTTCCAGTTCTTCCTAGGAAAGGAGAGAAGCTCCTTCACGATCCATTGCCCAGGGGCGCACGTGGTCTAAAACTACTCTCAGAAACAATCGGGGGTCATGTGGAATTGGTTTCCCTTCACTTGGAAGGTGCTTGTTCAGAAAATTCCGGTTCCGACACAGCCAAAGCCTTTCCCCGCTCTGAGGTCCCGCCAGGAATCCTCCTCGCCCCGGGCAAGAACGCACACGTGCCCTGTCCCCCGCCCCGCCCGCGCTCTGAGCCCGCTGAGCCCGCTGAGCCCGCTGAGCCCGCTGAGCCCGCTGAGCCCGCAGCGCTGCGCCTGGGAGCGCAGCCGGAGGCCTCCTGCCAGCGAAAAACTGATCACACACCCTGTTTTTCTCCCATCAATAAAAGAACATGGTTAGAAGCCAAAACACCATCTAGCATTTGCAATACCCGTCATTCCTTCCATTTTAGTGAGTTTTCCAGTGTGTCACAAAACATATAGAAAAGCAGAAAACAGTATAATATACGCCTATGTACCTGGTCCCCAGGTTCTAGAATCCTCATATTATATCGTTGTACTTGTTTCTCTTTCCTCTTCCCTCCCTTCTTCCCTCTCTCCCTCCCTTTCTTCCTCCTTTTCCTCCTCCTCCTCCTATAGCATTTTAAGACAAACCCTTGATGTTATGTCATTTCATCCTCAAAGTCTCTTACGTTTTATTCCAGTTTATATTTTTGTCCTGCCATACCAACTTGAGTTTAAAAATATGCTGCTTTTTTTTATTTCTACAATGACCCGTAGCTTTTGTCTTACCAGTATGTGCTGAACTTCAGGTAATTCCAAACTTACCCTTTTAACCTGAGGCACTCCATTTTCCAGTCTATCCTTCTTAAATGAACTCCTGAACTTATTTGTACAACCCATAGTTTGAAAACCACTGTTCTATGCCAAGTACTTCCAAGAGTGGACTTTGTACCACACCATGTTCTGATAGATAAAAGCTCCGGGACGGCCTGGCTTTCAGTTGTGTGTAGACTGTGATTTAACATTTCACTTTTGGGGACATTGCCGGGTCTCTCTAACTCTGCTGCCTTCCCTTTGGAAAACGCGTTAGCAGATTGACGTCTTTGTGGCCGTGGACAAGGATGACCGCTGCCACACTACACGCCCCCCCTGCAGCCACGTCGGGTACCGCAGGGAATCCTAAAAACGACATTGTCTGTTTTCTACCTAAAACATAAACATGTGTTTATTCACTAAACTTCTGATATTGGGCAAAGGTTCTGCAGTTCTTTCTTGGACAGCCCAGGCCCCGGGTTTAGACCACTGCATCATCTATAATCCCGAGCTTCAGAACCTGGAAAGCCAGCGAGATGCCACACCCTTCTAGATTTTGCTGCTGGAATTTTTCTGTCCGTGTTTTGTATTAGTCTAACTCATATTTAACAATTGTGGTTGTGGCCACTCAACTTCATTGAATCTTCTTGAAATGCTTAACTTAGGTTCCCTAAATCTATAACTTTTTCTGTTCACTCTGCCATTTCACAGCTCTACGTTAATACTTGATTACTTGATATAAGTATTATAAGAAGTGGAATGGGCAGACACTGGTGGGAGCAGAAACACAAGGCACCCTACAGAGAAGCTTTCTAGCTGCAATTTGTCAACATGCCCACGGACCCCAACAGGCGAGTTTACAGAGGGAGTGGAGAACATCACATAATCCACCCGGCTGGTTAGACGGCAGTCAGTGCGAGAGCTTCTGTTATCCTGAAGTTGGCAGAAGCGTCTTGCACCTCTAAATGGAATACAATTTTGGGCTTTCATAATGATGATAACTAAAATTTGGGTGATGCCTCACAGATATCATACGATCTTCACAGCAACTCTGTGAGATAAATAACCCAGGATAAGGAAAGAGAGAGGCTGAGCTTCTGCAAGTCCAAGAAACTTTCACGTAGTCAAACAGCAAGATATCGTAATGCTACTTTATACAACCTTTTATGACAACCCTTACGCTTTATTTTTTTCTCAAGCTATGTCCATCACCGCTTCCCACTATATGGAGCTTGCATGCTAAGTTATGAGATTTTGCTTTTCTAACGGGGTACTAGTTGATGCTGATACTGGTAGTCTGTGGACCACACCTTGAATCTAGGCCACTATCTCTGAAAATGTACAATGAAAAATCAATAATAAAAACGTGGCTAGAACTCCTACACACTAGCTAATTTAAAATAAATAATTTAAGAATAATCCAGATTTTTTTAAAAAATCCCTTCTACATACTCTCTAAGAATCAAGAAATTTTTGGAATTACTTTGAGGAGAGTTAGTAGAATAAACATAAATTATTCAAAATTAAAGGAAAACAAAAACAGTACCTATTAAATAAATGGAAGTTAGCTAAGGCAGTGTTCACAGGAAACTACATAGACTTTTAAATGCATAGATAAAAGAGTTTTAAAATTGCAATTTAATTAGCTAAATTTTTTTGTTCAAGAAAGTAGTAAAAGAAAACAAGAATACTCAAAATAAATAGAAAAATGATGTAACTATTAAAACAAATTAATGAAACAAATTAAAATAGGATTAATACATTAAACGTCAGGTTTTTCCCAAGAAACTAATAGACAAATCTGTTATAAAATGGATTTTATAAAGGGAGGCACAAATATTAGAAATAAAAATAAGGGCAAAACTATGGATACAGTAGAAATATAAAAACACAGCAAGTATAACTTTATGTGAATCATTTAAAAATTTATAGTTAAAATTTCAATTAAAAAGTTTAATTGAAACTTAGGGAGGGAGAACCTAAATAGAATAGCATTGCATTAAAAATTGTATTTATAATTAGCCTCTGCCACCACCTCCCCCCAAAAGGACAAGATGAGATTTATACCAAATCCATAAGGAAGCAATAATCCCTTTTATAATTTTTAAATAATAGTAAAAAATGAAAAATTCCCAACTCATTTAATAACACTGGCATAACTAATTCCAAAACTGCACAAGCATAATAGAAGAAAGGATAATTTTATACTAGTCTCACTTATGAATATAGATGTTAAAAATTCATTGAAATATCTTCAGAGTGAATCCAACAATGTGGAAAAATATGTATCACTATCAAGTGCCATTTGTCTCAGGAATGCAAGGATCATCTTATATCAGAAATCTGTAGTAATATAATTTATTATATTCAGAGATTAAAAGGCATAACTTGCAATAATATCAGTAAGTGCAGGAAAAAGCATTCACTAAAATTCAATTATATTCATAATTTCAAAAATAAAGAAAAACTAAGAAACTTTCTTAAATCGATAAAGGGAATCTACCAAAATAGCTACCAGGTACATTATATTACTGATGAAATGTTGATAGCATTTCCTTTAAACCCAGGAACTACACAAAAATGTCCACTACTCAGCACTTCTATTTAACACTGTAGTACAGGACTTAGCCAGTATAGTAAGATAAGTAAAAGAAACAAAATGTGTAGGGATTGAAACAGAAGAGACAAACTTTCATTATTTGCAGAATAGAAAAATCCAATTAAATCTGTAGATTAACTCCTAAAACTAATGAGTTTGAGAAGATTGTTAACTACAAGGTCAACATTTAAAAAATTAATAGCTAAATGAAGGATGCAGGTTAATGAATATATGACTGCTAAGCTCATGGTGGTGGGTATGAAGAAGAAACAACATTGTAAAAAATTCAATCAAATGAAAGTAAAATGTCATTAAGGATATGTAAGATTGCAGTAAAGTAATTAACCATTGACCTAATGGACACATTTAGGACACTCTTCAGAACAATGCATGAAACACTTTCTTTTCAAGTGCACAGAAAACATTTGGAATGGTTTTATGGCCCAGAAAATGGATCAAATTCTGGGCCATAAAACGAGTCTAAACAAATTTCAAATAACTAAAAGGATACATAATTTGTTCTTTAAGTACAATGCAGTACAACCATAACCAATAACTAAAAAATAATTACAAAAGTTTCATATGGTTGAAAATAAGAGGCATATTCCTATAAAACCCATGGGTGAAATAACAGAAAAGAATGCAAATTAAAAAGTATTTTGAACTAAATAATAATGAAAACATGTAAGAACTTGTGAGATGAAGCTAAAGCAATTCTTAGAGGGAAATTTATAGCTTTAAATGCTAAATAGAAAAGAAAAAGTTTAAAAATCTATGAGTTAATCATCCATATCAAGAAGTTAGGGCCCTGGCTGGCATGGATCAGTGAGTTGGAATGTCATCCCATAACATAAAAGGTTGCGGGTTTGTTTTCTGGTCAGAGGACATGCTCAGGTTGCAGATTCGGTCCCTGGTTGGGGCATGTACAAGAGGCAACTGATATATGTTTCTCTTTCACATCGATGCTTCTCTCCCTCTCTTCCTCCCTCCTTTTCCCTCTCTCTAGAGCATGTCCTTGGGCGAGGATAAAAAAATGTAAAAACATAAAATAAAAAGAAGTTAGGGAATAAACAACAAATTAAACCAAAGAAAAGTGGAAAAAAGGAAACACTAAAGATAGTAGTAATTCATCAAATAGAAAACAAAAAAATAAAGATGAAAAATAAAGTAAAAAAACTTGGTACTTTGAAAAGACTAATAAAATTGAGAAATCCCTGGTGAGGCTAACCAAAAAAAAAAAAAAAAGAAAGAAAGAAAGAAAAGACAGAAATATCACTGTAGACATTAGAATAATATTTTGAACAATTTGATCTCAAGACATTTGAAAATTTAGATAAAATGAATGAATGCTCAGAAAAATACACCCTACCAAAGTGGGCAGAAGAAATAAAATTATAAATAATTTTATATCTAATAAAGTCAAATCATAACTTTAAAAATTCCTCACAGAGAAATTGAGGTCAATTGTCTTTATAGTGAATTCCACCTTATGTTTACGGGGGGGAAAAAGTCAACTTACATAAACTCATCCAGAGAATTTAAAAAAGAGAAAACACAACCTAATTTTGGTTTTATGAAGCAAAATTTGAAAAGAGTATTATGAGAAAAGAAAATGATAGCTAATCTAACTCATGACATAAATTTAAAAATCTTTAAGAAACAGAATCTAAAAATTTATTTAAAAATAGCATAACACAACAAAATTGCGTTGATTCCAGAAGTACAAGGTTGGTTTACCATTTGTTAATCAATCACTGTAATTAACCAGATTAGCAGAATGAAGGAGAAAATCATATTATCATCTTAAAGACTCAGAAAAAGCTTTTGATAAAATTCAACATCTATTCATGATAAAAAAAAAAAACTCTTAGCAAATTAAAGGAATTCCTTAATCTGATAAAGAGTGTCGAAAATGCACACACACAATCCTTAAAGTAATTGGTGAGACACTGAGAGCTTTTCCTCTGATAGCAGGAACAGAACAAGGGTGACTGCTATTACCACTTTTCTTTCAACACTGCACTGAACATTCTAGACAGTGTTTGGGGAAATAAAAGGATTGAAAAGGTAAAAATATGATGCATTATTTTTATATGATATAGGTGTTTACCATAACATCCAAAAGAATGTATAAATAAATTAGTAGAATTAATAAAGGTTTGGTGAAGTTTCTAATTGCAAGGTCGATAAAAAAAATTGGATTTAGAGCAACAACTTATAGGCTATGTTAGAACCAAGGACTTCTGTTAACCAAATGATAATCATAAGAAAAAGAAGAAGCAAGTTATAGTGCAGAAAAGGTTTCTTCACATACATGTAACAAATAACAGAGTTGAAAATCCAAATTACATAAAAAAACTCCTATAAGTCAAATAAAAAAAAAAACAACCCAGGAGAAAAATGGACAGGGAAATTAAACAGAGCTTCACAAAAAAGATATCCAATGGGCCAATAAACCTATGAAAACATTCTCAATCTTATCACAGAAATGCAAATCTTATCACAGAAATGCAAATGATAACCATTATGAGACACAGCTCTGCACCCACCCAAAAACTAAAATTAAAAAGACCGAGAGCCCCGCGTGTTGGTCAACAGGTGGGACACCGGACTTTCATACGTTGCCGTTTCTCATTTCTTTAGAAAAAGAGAAGTGAAAGAAAAACGTTTTTACCTTTGCCTCCCATACAGTGAATCGCTACGATGTTTTTAGCATCCTGAGCCATCCACTTCCGTACTTCTTTGGAAAATTCCACCATCTCCCTGGTTTGATTTAAATGTAAGACTTTTAGTTGAATTAAAAGACTTTGAAAAAATCAAGCCCAGTGTACGTAGCCCTCTCCGGACAGCCAGCCTGGCCTAACACTCACCTCAGAGAGGGCACGTTGTGGTCATCAATCATGATGCGGTGGACCCTATAATGGAAGTACTTAGGGTCATAAGCTTTTTCACCTAAAATAAATGATACATACACCTAATAAACATAGTAAATTATCCAGTTAGGAATAAGTTATGCTTTTCTATTAGAAATTCCTTATTCCCCTTTAAAAGGAGCCTTCTGACTGGCTCCAGCTCCACTAAAGGAAACTTAAGGGTTTCAAAAACAGGATAGTAGTGGTTTGTCCACCTTAAGTACCATAAGCCCATCTTTTTTGATTTATTTCATAAGCCCTACTTTATTTTCTGACAGGTTACTCATTACACTATGCTCAGGTAGTTGGACATCCTAGAGAAGCAAACGTGGCCAACAAATATGTTTGCCTCCTAAAAATGTCTACTATACAGGAAGGGGAAATCAAGAGAGACAGGGGAGCGAGCTGGAATATGATGTTTTCCCTGGGCTTTGGTTTTATTCGGGCAGAGCCCGCCTCTCCTCACACCCTGCTCCTGGTGGGTTAAAGAACGCATTCGTTGAATTGTGTGACCTCAAAACGGACAGAAAAAACAGAAGCATTTTCCTCCACCCAATACCAACTGTGGTAGACTCTGCCTAAAATGGCCCCACCTCCACGCCGGCCTCCTCCCAGCCTCACGGGTGTTGGGGGCTGGTGTGCCAGCTCTTCCTACCAGATAGGGCCCGTGCAAGACGGACAGATTTTAACTCACTTCCCAACCCCACCAAAAATGGATGCAAAAACTGAATCATTTTCATATAGGCAGTGGCCTCTTGTCTATTTAGAGTAGTAAAACATCTAGTCCTGTACGTACTGCAAAGATTGTAGACTTGATAGTGTTTTCGATGCTTGGTGTCCAGGAACCGCACGACTTCCTACAAAAGATGGACACACCTCTGCCACATATCTGCATGGCACCAACACAACCCACTGCCTAGGGGTGACCTAAAATGGCTATCAGCTTTTATTTACTTGTCCCTCACTTAGTCCCTTTTAGGGGAGATTCAAGAAGTAGGAGGTTATGTCAATTCCAAGTCATCTCTAACCCACTAATGGTTTTCCAATAACCCACAAAGTTGTGCTTGGCCACTCTGATTGGCCCCTACCATAAATACACATGGCTTAAGCTACCGGAAAAGGAAATTAGATGGTTAAATGAAATGAAAATGTGTGTGTGTGTGTGTGTGTGTGTGTGTCCATGTATATACACACAATGCATGTATATAACTTTTAAAGTAAGAAATAAATAGTGATTATTTTTAAAATACAGTTACTCTCATCACACTGATATGTTTCAGCAAACACGCACAGACATGTGTGAGTCTGTGCAACAACAAAAACGACTATTAAAGAGCTTAAAAATTGACTAGGATAGTACCCTCAGAGCCATGCTTGCTGGCTTAATATTGAGAAAAGTAAACATTAAGCTATCAATGTGATGAATTTATTAATTGGTTAATTCCTGTCAAGTAAAAAAATAAATAAACATTCTGAGTCTACATAGTACTGGGGTGGGAAGGATGAATCGTCTAATACAGAAATTCATAGGATCCCTTACACCCAATAAAATCCAGTTGGATTAAGGAATGAAATGTAAAAAACCCACAAACATCTCTAAGAAAGTTAAGTGAACATTAGTAGATTTTTTGGATGAGGAAGAACTAAGTGTTCAATCAATGGAAGATAGACAGATTTAAGTGGGATTTCATAAAAATTTGATATTTTGGGTTTAAAAAAATGCCACAATGTAACAAAGAACGGGGGGAAGAATTTTCAGTAAAATTGGAGTGAACAGAAAGTATGCTTAATATAATCTATAAACTAGTTATACTAGTATAAACTAACAACTCACTAACAATAATTTAAATTTTACTCCCTCACCCTATAAATGGGCCAAAGACATAAATACACTCACAAAAAAGAAAATCCTCTGGCTAATAATCTACCTAAAGAAACATTCACCCTCACCAGTAAAGGAGGCAAAACAACAATGAAATGTCATTTTCATCCATGAAATCAGGCCTTTCCTTTTCAATGAAAAAATCCAACGCTGGCAAATAGGGCAAGAAAAGAAAACCTTTGGTTTATTGCTGGTAGAATCCATTGGGTTTCTCAATATATACTAAGAACCTTAAAATATTCATACTCTTTAACCAGATAACTCCACTCCTAAGAATCTATCCAGAAAAAGCTTTGTGTCTTCGTGGCTCCTTTGCTGTGTTACCGATCATTGTGACACCTAAACATCCAACATTAGCGGTTAATTACAGCACTAAAGAAATGTCACGTGACCATTAGACGACTGTCCTGAACCCTTCGTTTTCTCGACAACCAAACATTTCACACTGGTTAATTTATGTGCAGTCTTCTTTAATATGCCTACATATAAGGACAGTAAGTATTTGTTTGTTTTTTTAATGGAAAACTAAGGTATCTGGATGGTTAAACTGTAAGGACTTTTAAAATCACATTCATATTTCTCTAAATGTCTAAGAAATATTAATGCTTTGATTTCTTTTTTCCCCATGAGTCCGTCCTTGACTCAATATGAAGACAATTTACTGCTCTGCTTTCTGGTCTAAACCACTTAATCAAAGACTCCAAATACCTCTTCCCCAAATGAACTGAACAGAGACCTAAAAAGCCTAGAGAAAACTTCAACTCTGCAAGAAGCAACGTTTTGGGTCACAATCCGTCACCGGCGGGGCAATCTCTGTCCCTGACCAGAATGAAGAATACTCCATTGTACCTCTTGTGAAAGTCTACCATGTGCTCTGCACATTACTATTCAATGCTGCTCAAAGTATAACCCTGCGACATCACTCCCTCTTCGCAGGGAAGGGGAAGCGCGTGACCACTTCGTCTTCTCTCCAGAGTCGAGTGTGGCCCGGTCTGCGTTTTGCACCCCTTAGTCAACCTTGATTTGAAGCAACTGTGGATGGCTCTTATCTAAAAATGACAAAGGCGTTCTCTTCTCAGGACACAGCGTCATCATGGAACCTGCAACAGGGAAGCACCTTCATTGCCTGATTCTCAGTCTGCCCAGGAGGCTTAACTAATAGCTCAGGCTCAACCCTGCCCTTTGGCAAAAGGTGACAGTAAATGAAAATATGAATAGTAGATATGCTTTTGGGGTGGTTTATGATTTATGGATTTTATGAAAGCAGAGGATTAATTACCGCTTCTTCAGATATGCTGATTAAAAATGGTAAAGGGATGAATGACTCACTGGCACTTCATCAATATTCCAAGGAGATAACAATGTAATAACATCATACTCAATGACAAAAAGCTAAACGATTTTTCTCTAAGATCAGGAACAAAGCAAGGATGCCCACTTTCTTTTTTTAAAAAAAATAATCTTTAAGGATGCCTCTTTTCCCCTCTATTATTCAATATAGCACTGAAAGTCCTACACACAGCAATCAGATTTAAGAAAGAAAGAAGGAAAAAAAGAAAAGGCATCCAAATTGGAAAGGGAGAAATAAAACTCATTATTTGCCGAAGACATAACACCATATAGAGAAAACCCTAAAGACTTCAATAGAAAACTATTAAAAATGATCGAAGAATTCATTAAAGTTGCAGGATACAGAGCCGATATACACATATTTTGTGTGTTATTGTGTTATGTACTGTATTCATTATATGTATATTACATATATTATGTGTAGGACATTATACAAGACATATATCAAATGTTATTAAGGAAATCATAAGGGCCCTGGCTGGTGTGGCTCAGTGGATTGGATATCAGCCTGCAAATCAAAGGGTTGCCAGCTTGATTCCCAGTCAGGGCACAGGCCTGGGTTGCGGGCCAGGTCCCCGGAGAGGGAGCTTGAGAGGCAACCACACATTCCTGTTTCTCTCCCTCTCTCTACCCCGTCCCCTTCCTAAAAATAAATAAATAAAATATTTTTTAAAAAAGAAAATCCTAAGGAAAAGAAGATAGCTGAAAGAGTACATTTTTAGGAGAATAATTGCATCTCCGGACCAATATTAAATGTACGACTCCACAGTTGGTGGTTCCTGAAACATGTGAGCATTTGTTAGATAAATGCTCTCACCTGAATGGGGTTTCTGTAGAAAGACTGCCGTCCAGAAGATGGGAATGACATAGCAATAATACGCCCTGGAAGTCAAAACAGTCACTGCCACGAATGTCATTATAAATGTCGAACAATATATGAAAACTTAATTTATGTATAATCAGACTTCTTTTTCACAGATAAAAATACTTTCAGAATTGCGAGTGACAGAAAAAAAGCTAACTAACTCTCAGGATAATCAAGATAATATATTACATTATCCAGTACAATGACCATTAAATCCCCATGTGTTCCCACTCAATTGGTTCCAGCCATACGTGACAGATGTGCATTCACCACCGAGCGCCCCCTGTGGTGGGAATTTATTTCATACTTAAACACCAAAGGAAAATGAGAGATCTGGGCTCCAGCGATGGTGGGAACTCCCAGGATGCTTTGCAGGGCCCTTGACTCAGAAACCTGGTATCTACAAAGCAGTGACCTTTTTCTCTGGGGTTCTAGGAAAAGAACAGGTTTCTCTGGGATCCTTGGGACCCAGAATAACGACTAGACCTCAGTAAATTTTAAAACCAACAGATGACCCTGATTGGCGTGGCTCAGTGGGTTGGGTGTCATCCCACACGCTAAGGGGGGTGGCGACTGATGGTTCTCCCCCTTTCTTTCTCCCTCCCTGCCCCTCTCTCTAAAAATAAATAAATGAAATCTTTAAAAAAAAAACAAACCCAACAAATGCAGTCAGCTGAAAATCCATTCAGCCTCCTGTACTGTAATCAAATAGACCTGGTTTGAGACGACAATAAAAAAAATTGTCAGGGTTAAACTACAAATAGGCCATACCACCAGAGTGGCCTGCGTGTTCATGGATGAAGAACACTTTGAAAGAACATGGCTTTAACAAGGCAAGAACAAAATAAATACATAATTACTTATGCACAAGAAAAATGTGAAATTACTATAAGTACATCAACAGTTAAACGTCACAAACCAGTAACATAAGTGAGGTCTAAGTCAAATCCATCTTTCTTGTATCGTCGCTTGTTTCCTGAAACCTGAGCATTTAAAACAATCATTAATTTGTAAAACATAAATCAACATAAACATAAAGACCATTACATAAATATTTGTAACCCTTGCCCGTATTTCCTAAAACATATTTTTCCGAATCATAAATGTGTTTTGCTCACTTACCATCCTTCTGGTCAGCTTTTCGAGATGCCTTTTCTGGTGCACCAGGTGGAAAATTCTCATCAGAATGATAAGTCGCAGAGAGCGAAGGAACATGACCAATCTGACAATAAATTAGAAAGATCGGTTTTTGCTTCAGAGACAGGGTTCCGTCGATGCGAATGAAGTCTGGAGCCGTGAGTCTCTGCCCGGGGTAATGGTGCAACTGCTCCCCACCAGCTGCCCATCCATCCACTTAGGGGACACGTGGCAATGTCTGGAGACATTGTTGGTTGTCACAACTGTGTGAAAGGGGGTGCCCCTTGCATCTAGTGGTTAGAGACCAGGAAAGCCGCCAAACACCATTGCAGAGGACCGTCCTCACACTAAAGACCCATCCAACCCCGATATCAATACTGTCCAAGTCGAGAACCTCTGGGTTAGAGAACCAGCTGCCGGATAAACACTGAGAACTTTTGGTTTAACTTTTGTGGTTTAAGATGAGTAGTTTTCCGTCTTTTTCCCCTGGATACAAACTGAGGGTTCTTGTTCACCTGTGTTACTTCCGTCTGTACCGGGGGTTCTCGCCCAGCTGCTCGCACAACGGGCAGGCAGCAGGTGGCGACGCTGGCCAAGTGCGCCGGCAGCGCCACACCTGCCACGGGAAGGAACGCAGGGGCGCAGAACTGGTGGCTCGGACCAGTGCTTCCCTCACGTGAGTGTGCGTACTGATCGGTGGCTCCGGGATGGGACCGGGGGTGTTTGTCGTCCATTTTCAGCAAGGTCTTTGGTGATGTTCTGGCTCCCGTTATTTTCAAACAACCCTCAAGCCTACCAAATAGTGTCCAGTTTCACTGGGATCCGAATTGAAACGCAGGGAAGATGGAGTGGAGAAAGCAGCATGTTATTTGATGAATAAATAAGCCTAGAGGTCTACCCAACGTCTACAGCCCAGGACCCGTTTGTTCTTCTTTTCCTCTTTGTCGGAATAAGAGGAGAAAGAAGGGGGGAAAAAAACAACAAAAAAACATCGGCATCTCCTACACATTTTAGTTCCCTAATCCCAAACAGGTCTAACTTGGCCTCAGCTTTCTTTGTTTTGGATACACTATCCGGCATATTCTACCTCAGCGTTCCTATCTGGTCACCTTGTTTTGTGGCCCACTTGCTGTTTTAGACGGTCATCCTCAAAGTCACTCAAACTTTGGATGTGCTCAAAGCAACATTCTCTTTTAGAAACACCTAGGAATTTCACGGGTAAGGCATTTGTGGTGGAAGCTCACATTCTGATTCAGTGGGAATTTAAAAAGGTAGAGAAGTTGAAGTTAGAACAAGGGACAAAACCCCTGTTTCCTCTGTGGGTGCTCCATCATCGTCACTCAGCGGAACGCGCTCAGTGGGCACGCCCTCTCTGGTCTCGCCATTCCTTTAGTTTCCAAGGAGGTGGAATTATGCCATTTCAGTTCCAAACAGCTTGTCTGGCACCGAATCAGGACATTCAAAGTTAAAAAGATTACACAGGATGAAAGCCACAAAAAACAAATGAAGACCAAAAAAAAAAAAAAAAAAAAGACAGAAAAAGAAGTCTTTAAGAGAAGTGACTCATACGTTTCTTACCTTGGGATATCTTCAAAGACCTCAAAGTTATCAGAAATATAAATGAAATCAATTATTAGAGTCACCACAATAATCACAGCATCTATAGAATTCACTGTATCAGAAAAATACAGCAGTGCCCTGTAATATAAAACAAAATATATGTGTATGCCTCCTAAGAAGAGACAGGGACATTTTTAAGAACACAAATTATCTGACTCATCCCCTACGAAGAATTCCACTTTAATGAATTACTTAAAATTCCTTTTTTAAACTAGACTAAGGGGGGCAAATTTCACATTCATTATTTCATACGTAGGTATACAACAACAGCATCAATATGGCAATTGAAGTACAGTATGAGATATAACCAAACCATTGAACAAGTACTTACCCTTCTACAAATACTCGAAGAAGAATATCCATGAAAAAAAATAAGGCGATAGATAAGGAAATTGAACGATATGCCAAAGGGATATACATTGTGCTCTCAGTGACAAGTAGATCTGTAACGATGACAGACACATCCACAAAGACCAGCAAAATTCCAAATATTCTACAACAAACGCATAAATCAATAGGGTCAGGAGAAAGGGGTGTTCGCCTCTATAGCTAAACCACATGTAGGCCAGTAATCTGATTTTTAAAAATGTAATTCTTTAGGATTACACTGTGCAGTGGTAGGAAGAACTGCATTGCCTTAGAATCTGCAACGTTTTCACCCAACAGAAGCAGCTGTTGGGAAAACAACATTCCCGCCAGAGCATCTGTGGTTTCCTCAGAGACACATCAGATGAACACTCCAAAACAGAACAGGCAAACGGAATGGAGATCCCATGTATCCACTTGTCAACTCTTCTTCAAATTTGAGAATTTTACTAGGGGCTTCTACCAGTTTCTCATAATAGTTAAAACCACATTAACTTTGATAACTTTACAAAATTTAGTAATAAAAACGAAGTGAAATCCTGGCTAATATAAGCCCTTAAAAGACCACATGGTTCTAATAAGATTTTGTATCCGTGAGATTTCACATATTAGTGGATGCTTTGAGAACAAGACTGAGCACATTTATTCAATTTCATAAATACATACATAATTGAACATTAAAATATCTCCTAAGCTATTCTCTTACATATTTTATTCATTTTTTCATCTTTCTTTTGTTTTAATTGAATTCATTGGGGTAACATTGGTTAATAAAATTATACAGGTTTCAGGTGCACAATTCTATATAATACATCATCTGTACCTTGAATGGTGTGTTCGCCACCCCGAGTCAAGTTTCCCTCCATCCCCATTTGTCCCCACGTTACCTCTTCCACCGGCCCCCCAGCCCCTCTCCCTCTGGTCATCACGACACTGTTGTCTGCGTCTATGCGGGGCTTTGTGTCGCTGCTTTTGCTCAATGCCTTCGCCCTTTCCACCCAGCCCCCAACACTCCCTGCACCGACAGCTGTCAGTCTATACTCCGTGTCTGTGAGTCCATTTCTATTTTGTTAGTTTATTTTGTTCATTAGAGTCCACGTAGGAGTGGAATCATATGGTATTTGTCTTTCTCTGACTAGCTTATTTCACTGAGCATCATGCTCTCCAGATCTATCCATGCTGTTGCAAAAGGTAAGATTTCCTTTCTTTTTATAGCCGAATAGTGTTCCATTGTGTAAATGGACCACAGCTTTTTTATCCACTCATCTACTGATGGGCACTTGGGCTGTTTCCAAACCTTGGCAATTGTAAATAATGCTGCAATGAATGTAGGGGTGCATATATTCTTTCAAATTAGTGTTTGGGGTTTCTTTGGATAAATTCCCAGAAGCGGAATTGCTGGGTCATATGGAAGTTCTAGTTTTAATTTTCCCTGCTGCTTCCCGCCGAGGCTGCGCTGGCCTGCATTCCCACCCCAAGCAGGAGGGTTCCCTTTTCTCCAGGAACTCGCCTGCACTTGTTGTTTGTTGATTTGTTGATGACGGCCATTCTGACAGTGTAAGGTGAGAAGAATAGCTCATTCTGATTTTAATTTGCGTTTGTCTGATGATGAGTGACATTGAGTATCTCTTCATGAATTGGCCACCTGTATGTCCTCTTTGGAGAAGTGACTAGTCAGGCCTTTTGCCCATTTTAAATTGAATTGTTAGATTTTTTTTTTTTTTGGTGTTGAGTTTTATAAGTTCTTCATAAATTTTGGATATTAATCTCTTATCAGATGTATTGGCAAATATGTTCTCCCATTTAGTAGTTTGTCTTTTCATTTTGCTGATGGTTTTCTTGGCTATGTAAAAACTTTTAAAAAACTTTAGTGTCTTATTAGCTTTCACATTTGATCTAAATGTAACCTTTTAAATGAGTCACATATATTTTAAACAAGTTCTCCATCCATTGACTTTACTGTTTGCATTATCTATGAAGATAAATTAGTCTTCAAATTACTTTTTTTTACAATTGCAACACAGATTAAAATATTATAAATCTAAAGGGAAACAATTATATCGTGTGACTCTGTATTATACTATGAAATCTTACTATCATGTCAAGAAGAAGCCTAAGTAGAATGCTTCCAGAATTAGAGTAATTCTAGACAAATAAACACACAATTATAGAATATTAAAATGCATGCTTCATTATTTTTACTTTCACAGAAACAATATTAATATTTTACTGCTAGACTCAGGTAAATGGCATTTGTTTGCAATATTTAATGTTCAGCTTAAACTAAAATTCCAAGAATTACATTATAGTATATTAATGGGGCACAGGGACTACTTAGCAACATACTGACAAAAATGTTTTTTTTCCTCCCTGGTCCTTCTTCATTAGAAATATTACATTGAGTGTTAGACATATTTAATTATCTCCTTTTCTAGGGTCTCACGTACCTGAATGTAAAGGATGAAACAATAAAGTACATACTTCTCTTAATCTTGCTGCTGCAAAAAAAGAATTAAAAATCAAATTCCAGAATTCTCAAGTGTATCAGAGATTCCTTCTAACAGACAGGAATGTAACCAGTAAACCAAGGCCTTCACAAATATAAGTCTTAAAAAATCCTTCAGAAGTTTCATAACAAAATGCTTTTCCCTGATAACTAAATTTGTCACCTTCCTGCTTCATGATTTTTTTCATTCATATATGGAATCTATATGAACAAAACACTAAACTTTGGATGTTTGGTGACCTTTCTCCTGCCCAGAAAGCCACAGCCACAACTCTGAGGGGAGAGTGAGCTTGGGGCCACCCCCTAACGCCCAGAGTGTGGAGACAGATGCGAGTAGGGGAAGAGACCCGGGGCGCGGCTCTCTCACTAGTGAGCTCTGGGATCCTGGGCAAGTCATCAAACCTTGCAGACCCCTTTCCGCAGCCACAAAATAAGGGACTTCAGGGGTGGGTAGGAAGTAAACAACACTCTTGTCTTGTAATACTCATCTCTTGAAACAAAACTCCCCCTGGATACCACAGTCCCTGGGAGTCACAGCCGGGTTGGCAGGTGTACTCTGGAGGTGAGGAATTTCAGTAAGATAGGTGTCAAGGAGAAACACCTTCCAGTCGCAGGAGGAGGAGCCTGTTAGAGGGAGCCTCCGGTTATGCCTCATTTTACCCTACGACTGGAGACAAGGCAGCCATGGGGAGGCAATTTCTTGCCCTGCTGACACCTCCAACAGGGGACCCAAATTCCACCCCAAGTGGGACGGATCTTGAGTCAAGGCTCCTAGCCTGCGCCCAAGGCTGGAGAACGGAGAGGAAGAAACAAAGGCTTGCCTTCCCCAATCTATCTGAATTTTGCCCCATTGCAGAGTATGTATAGCTGCTGGGCAGACAAGTAGCATATCCACTGCCATAATAATAATAATAATAATAATAATAATAATAATAATAATAATAATAGAAGTAATGTCAAGTTGTTTTCTGATGAAAGTTGGAAGAAAACTGGAAGGGAGCTTGGTGGCTGAGGAAACATTAAGGACATCTGCAATCCAGGGACACATGCACCGCCTGGGTGCTGTAGAAAGGAATGTAAGCCCAGGTCTGTAGCGGGACCCTAGCTGGCCAAGAAGCTGCTGTCTCCAGGTGGCAGCGCAGCAAGGCCGACTCCTGAGAGCCGCCCAAGCCTGCAAGACTGACCATGGAAAAGAAAGGGAAGGGAATGAGAATTGAATTTCAGTTCCTACAGGTTCAAATCCCACACAGCTTATGCCGCTTCAGCTCCTTACCGTTCCTACTGCTTCAGAGTGTTTTCTTTGGCTTCTAACCCCGTAACCCCACTGTGCTCTGCGGGTGCTGGCTACCCTCTTCCTTGATGTACTTTGATAAAGTATGTGCTTGAAGATCAGTGGGCAATGAACTATAGGGTTTTTTTTGGGGGGGGGTTGTTTGTTTGCTTTGGCACCACTTTCCTGAACATTTTTATTACCTAGAGTTTGGCTGCGTTGAACAGGTAAGTTGGAACACATACTGGTATTTTCTCAAAACTCTAGTTTCTTAATAAGGAAAATAGGGCTTATGGTAATAGCTACTGAGAGACATTTTTCCATGGACACGGGGGACGATCTCCATGAATGGTGCTGGCTTGGCAAACTGCCTGACATAGACCAGATACTCAATCAACGCTCATCGCTGCCATCGCTGGACCCGCCGCAGCCCCCTGGCACACTCCAGGACCCTTCCTGTTAATTAAGTGGCAGAACGAGCTATTCACTGAAGGCACGTAGTGAAAAGGGCCTAGGAAAGGAAGTTCATGCGTAGTTGAAGAACCATTTTTATTCATCAGTTTCCCTTTTATTTTCCATGGAATCTCTGTCAAGACACCAACAAATTCCAACAGTGGCCAGTGAATATCCTCTTCAGCACCACTCACTCTCCAACATTGACATAATTTTTGCATGGTTAAGTAACTGGCTGAGAAGGAGGCAGAAGGAAAATCCCATGAAAATGTCTGCAGTTCAGACACGCAGTTTTAAGAATGCATTATTTCCTTGCCATGAGTGCTTGGGAAAAAAGGCTCAGACCAATGCAATAGGGAGTACTCTCGGTGAGATCATGCAGAAACAAGTCCCAATTAATAAAATTAAAAATTTAACATCCTTTTACGATGAATACTCTCAACGAAGTGGGACCAAAAGAAACATCTCAACATAATAAGGACTATATAAGCCCACTCCACATCATAGTCAATGGTAAAAGCTGAAAGATTTTTCTCTAAAATCAGGAACAAGACAAGCATGCCTGTTGTCCCCATTTCTATTCAGCGTAACATTGGAAGTCCTAGGCTCAACATGGATGGGACTTAAATGTGAGACCTGACACCATGATCTCCTTCATAGGCAGAAGCTACTGAACAAAACAAACTGATGAACAAAATAAAATCAGATGCATGGATACATGGAACAGACTGACAGATCTCAGAGGGGAGCGAGGCGGAGGGGAGGTTGGCAGAGATTAGCCAAGGAACATATATGTATACATGCAAAGCCCATGGACTCAGACAATAGCGTGGCGAAGGCCAGGTGGGGGAAGGGCTGGGTGGGCATCTGTAATAGTGTCAACAATAAACAAACAAACAAACAAATCAGTCCTTTTCTTTCTTTACTAAAAGCAAACAAACAAACAAAAATACTTGTAGAAGAAAATACAGGCAGTAAACTCTTAGCAAACTTTGATGGTGCCCTTAGCAAACTTTGATGTTGCTCTTAGCATTACATAGCTTTTTGGATATGTCTCCTTGGGCAAGAGAAACAAAAATAAAGGGACAAACAAATGTGATGTCACTAAACTAAAATTTTTTTGCACAGCGAAGGAAGCCATCAACAAAATGAAAAGACAACCTACTGGACAGAAGAGGTCCTCACAAATGATACATCTAGTAAGGGGTTAATATCCTAACTACATAATGAACTCATACAACTTAACAGCAAGGAAAACCAAACAATCTAATTGAAAATGGGCAGAGGACCTGAATAGACATTTCTCCCCAGAAGACATACAGTGGACAACAGACATATGAAGAGATGCTCAACGTAACTGATCCTTAGGGAGATGCAAATTGAAACAACGTGAGATATTACTTTACAACGGTTAGAATGGCTTTCATCAATGAATCAACAAATAAAAAGTGTTAGGAGGGTATGGAGAAAAGGGAACCTTTGTACATTGTTGGTGGGATGTAAATTATTTCAGCCACTATGCAAAACAGCACAGAGATTCCTCCAACAATTAAAAACAGAGCTGCCATATAACCCAGCAACTCCACTTTTGGTATTTACCTGAAGAAAACAAAAACACTAATTCGAAAAGATATAAGCACTTCTATGTTCATTGCAGCATTACCAGTAATAGCCAAGATATCGAAGAAACCTAGATATCCATTAATAGATGAATGGATATATACACACAGTGCAATGTTATTCAGCAATAGAAAATAAAGAATAAAATCTTGCCATCTGCAACAACGTCAATGGATCGAGAGGGTGTTATTCTAAGCAAAATAAGTCAGACAGAGAAAGACAAATGCTGTCTGGTTTCACTTCTGTGAGGAATCCAAAAAACAAAACTGAATAATCATTACAAGACAGAAACAGACACACAGCTGCGGAGAACATGCGATGGTTGCCACGGAGGAGTTGTCCAGAGCAGGGGATGGGAAACTATGGCTCGTGGGCCAAACTGAGACTGCCAGGCATTTTGGAAAGTCATGTTTTATTGGAATTCACCCACTTGTTTGCACACTGTCTGCGCTGTTCACACACTATAATGTCAGGGTTGAGTAGCTGAGACAGAGGCTATAAGGGTAACCCACAAAGCTAAAAATATTTCCTATCTGGCCCTTCTCAGAAAATGCTGGCCAACTCCTGTTCAGATCATGAAAGTCTTTCTGATCATAAGGTTGTATCTTTTAACAAACAAACAAAATTCCAATGAGCAAAAAATTTAATCAACAAAACACGATCACTTTTGTGATCAGTCCCATTGACTCACAGATAAAATTAACAAAACCAGGAACCAGGATATATACCCAGGAAAAATGAGAAAGGAACTCAACTGAAGAGCAAGTAGTGTTTTGTGTTTCTCTATTAAGGAAGAGACTGTCATAAAATCACGCTGTACGAAGGCTATGTCCATACTTTTCAAACTAGAACATTTAATTGTGATAAGTGATTTTTTTAAATGCTATTTTTCTGTAAATTGAATTAGAATGATTTATTGTGTATCATTCCCTGTCGAACATTTTTATAATCTTCCCGGGCTTTTCCATTTTCTTCTTGCCTCAGTATAAGCCTTACCTTCCCACAGGTGTGAGCTCCGTCAATGGCTCCCTCCCTCCAAACTCCCAAAGCACTTACTCCACTTACTTGAGTGAATTAGGGAAGTGAAGCTCTTCATCCCCGTCATCAAGCCTGGAGAGCTGTTCCGTTTTACTTGAAACACCAACAAAGACAAAAACACATCATTAGAGGTTTCTGACAAGGAACAGTGACACGACTCAATTTACCTCAACAACAAGATCAAAGTATACAGGGTGGGGCAAATGTAGGTTTACAGTTGTTCATATGGAAAAACAACACAATAATTAATAAATAATAATACAAGAATAAACGCTGCATGTTACAACTGTAAACCTGTATAGTAAACATGACTTAGCTTACTGGAAGTCCTAACTTTTTAGAAATAATTTTAGATCATTGCACAGAAATTTCTGTGTTGCCATGGATAATTCTGAGACTGAATTTCTCCACCCCACACCCTCTCGGTATACACCTCACCTTTCATCGGTGGTTCCATCACAGATTACTGATGTCACTTCATTTGGGTCATTTCTAAGGAGTTAAAAGCATATGTAATCAGACTCCCAGTGACTTCCTGGATTACATTTTTGTTTGAAATTAGTTTCAAGTAGTCTTCAGTTGGTACACTGGTTGAACTCTCAAAACTATTTCTAAATTAGTCATTTGAAAACCATCATTTCAATTTCCCCTCAAAATTGGGCTTCATGGTGTTGCAATGAATATCTCAGGTCTGTCAAAAATCCTAATGAATGAAGACAAAGACAATTCTTTACTGTTAAGTCCAACCCTCAGGTACAGCTGCATGGAGGTTGAATTTACTTCAAAATTCAACTTCTGTTTACGGGTTCTCACTGTTCTAACCTCCTCTAATTTCCTGATTACCAAGTCCCTTCACAGCCTTCTTACTCTTCATGTATCATGAATGTCTTTTCTGCTCCTTAACTGGGTTCAAATAACTGCAAGCCTGGGTCAAGGGCCCCCTCCAATGCCAGGGCGATTTTATGTTTGTGACTCGGCTCTAGGTGGTAACAGAGCTCTGGAGGGTGAGCGGCAGAGCCAAGGTCTACCGGCTCCGCTTGCCTCTGTTGAGAGCTCCACGGCTTCCCGCCCACCATTACTCCTCCTTACAGCAAGTGGGATGCCCTCCTCTCCTGGCACACTCTAAGGAGTCCCAACGCAGACATGCGGCTGGTTTCCTAAGGGACTGCTACTTACTCAAGGTCACAAACAGACGAGGAGTCGGAAGGCTCCCCCTCCTGTGACCCGCTCTTCTTTTTTCCACATAGGCCCCAAAAGAAAGTTACCTACAGAAGCTAACAGTCTCTTAAGGAAACCTCTTATTACCATAGATGCCCCCAATACCTTTCACCGCAAAGATCGGTCAACTCAACTCACCCCTTGTTGTCATTGTTGTCAAAGGACCCTACAGAGACATCCATCACTCAGCTAAAGAGTCAAAAAACATACAGAAAGTCAAGTCAGACATTTTGGAAAGCAATCAAGTCCTTTTTCCTCGTAGAATTTCAGGACATGAAAAGTAAAATCATGAGGAAACATGACAGAAACTGAAGAAACAGTTTCAGGGTGTATAGCATCAGGGTTGCTGAGACAGGCTCTGCTCTATGTGTGGGTACCCACAGGGAAGAAGGGAGGAAGGAGGGGGAGTGGAGCACTCAGAATCAATTTGGGAAACATGAAAGGGAAGGAGACTGCAGGGATGGGGGAAGAATCCCAGTAACGGCCAATGAAGGGGTACGGAAAAATAAAAGAAAATGCCAGAACAATGAGTATTGCAATGCCAAGGGCTCGTTAGAGAAGAAACAAGAGGGGAGGTCAAGGATGGCCAAAATAATGTTTACAAGGTTTTTCTGAACTGAAAGTAGAACGTGTGTTCAGAATGATTTTCTTTTTTTCTCTGAATTCATCTCAAAAAAAGGTGTCTGATTATATGATCCAAAAATAAAACTCCCCACCACTGGGTTGGATAATTTAATCTTTCTGCAACTGAATTTTCTCATCTATTAAATAAGACACACGAAAATGCACTTTACATCTGTCAGCTTCATAAAATCGTGCTGCATAGTCATTTTACAAATGCTATTGGCTTTCTTAAGGCAGCCTGCCCTCCCCGCCAAATGTTATGCCAAAAAAACTAGCACGCAACAACATAAAATGATACCTATTTAAATTTCAAAAACACTGAAGGATTCTCATTCAAGCAACAGCCTACCCTAACATCCTGAGGACTCGAACTTGTGGACAGACTGAGGGAAAGGGCTGCCTGGGCTCTGTGGGAGGGAGAATTTTAAATTCTGCTCTTGCTTTTCCCCTGAGTTGCTTGGAGACAGTCACTGCCTTTCTCAGGGTGCAATTAGGGAAGCATTAGGTGAGCTGCCAAAAGCAGGAAAGGCTCGGAGCGCGGGCCTCAGGCCTGCACCCCTCGTCCCCACCGATGTCCTCGGCCCCGGGGGCGGGCTGGGCACCCTGCCTCCCCCAGCGCTGCTTTGCCCAGGAGCCTGGCGTGAGGACCCTGACCAGGGAGGGGCCCAGTCCCAGCGTTTCGTGGTCCCTGAGACTCTCCCGTCCTGGGCTTATCACCTCCTCCTATTTTAAACTTGCCGAGAAAAACACACTTCTGGTCCTAGCTTTCAAAGAGAGTGACTTATATAACACCTCACCCAAGCCAGGACGCTTTTTTCTGAAAGGGAAAGGGTACGCTATTAATAATTATGCTGAGACAGCTGCCCCAGATTGTCTTGAGGAGGGTGATGTCAGCCCTTCCCTGACACAGGTTAGCAGGCAAGAGGGGCCACAAGGAGCGTGAGCTCGCAAGTCAAATAATCAGACGCCCGAGGAGCACAGCACTGGGAAAAGACGGGCAAGAAGCTGCCCACCGCAAGCCACCTGACGCAGAACGTGTGACAAAGGTTTTTAAGACGAGCAGGAGAAATACACCGAGAGACGTAGAGAAACGCCCGCAGAAGAGACTCGGAAAGAACAGAGAGAGAAGGCGCCAAAAAGGCGCCAACTGATATGAAGGGTAAAAAGGGACATCTGACATCTGGATTACAGACCTCTAAGAGGAAATGAAAAAAAGAAAACGGGAAAGAGGAAATATTTAAAAAACAATAAGGGTATGTTTTTTCCAGAATTAAAGAAAGACTGTGACAGCAGTGATACTCCGTCTAACAGACATCCAAATGGCCAGGCCATTTGTGCGCCAGGCCTTGTCCTGAGGCTTTACAAACATCACTTCAGCTGGTCATGTTACGGCCTTCAGGGCAGTCGCTGTCACTTTATTTTAACCAAATCCCAGCTCTTGAATATTCCTGTATGTCTAACGTCCCTCAGGCCGACTTGAAAGCCACTAATCTCACTACTACAAACCCCTGTGTGACCTCCACCGCGGTCATTACCAACGTTCAGATGTTGATGGAAACGGGGCAGCTGAAGCCCTGGTCGTGGCCGCCTCTGGAGAATGGTCGCCACTCCTCGACCAAGTGTCCCCGTGAGGGCCACCAGCTGCCCCTAGAGAAGTTTAAAGTGACTGTGACTTTGTATGTTATTACTGGCGCACTGCCGGAGCTGTAGTGTTTTTAAGGAAATGACAGGCATAAATAACATTTTAAATTGTGAGGTGGCCAAAATTAATTTCTGTTCATTATGAAAAAAGCACCCTTACATCCCCTATTCTATTAACTGAGGCTGAGAATTACGCTTGAAGTTCAGCGACTTGGAGTGTTGCCACTCACCTGTTATTATTTTGAGGCACAAACCAGTGACACTCGGGGTTCCTCTCTAACCCCGAGTTTGCATGGTCATGTCTACGGTCAGTTCTAAGAGAAGGAAAATCACGCGAGAATTTTATATTCCAAGTGTTCAAAACACATGATATCCCCCCAGTTAGAAAGTCACACATGGGCTTATCAGGTATGGATCAGCATTTCCAAAGTCTCGAATATGCAAATGTAAAATCTACAATCCTGTGTGATTTAATCCATCTTAGGAAACATAGTCCGTATTTGCCCTTAGTATTTTAGTTCAAGAACTAGAAGAAAATGTTTTTTGATTGTTCAATACAATTTAAGTTGAGCTCGAGTACAGAACGCTTTAAAGATTGTCCGCTTGCCCTATAGGACCCAGGAAGTAAAACAAAAGCCACTTCAGACCAATTTTACCATAACCATAAATAGCCATAATGATTTACGGTATTTCCATGGAAATATGCTGTACGATAGATCAAAGGAGAGGAAGGCAGAGAATGCACCCCCACCCCCCACCCCCCCCATCTCAGAGAGCAGGCTCCTGTCAGGCAAGAAGACTGGAAGTCACTGGAGAATAAAAAACATGGCCAAGGTAACAAGTAGTAGCATTACGTCCGCACTGAGGCAGCAAGAGATGTGCCACAAGCTCTTAAATTCTGGAAAGGAGAGAAAGATGAAAACACAGCGAAAGGGACTGCTTTCAAAAACAGACGAGTTTGGGCACAAACGCTGAGCGCGGGGCTCGGGGCCCAGCCGCCTGTAATTCCGCACCTTCAAGGGACACCCGCTCATACGCAGGGGGAGCAGGGGTCCCAAAGCTCCAAAGTGTTTGTTCCAGAAAGGTGGCCCTGCGAACCCGGGCGGGTGGGCTGAGGGAGAGCTAATTTCTGGAGCCCCCCTCCAGGTAAGCCCCGGGTCCCCTTACGTGTAAGCAAGGCTGCTTCCGCTGAGGCGTTGGGGCTCGGAAGGGGCTGGGGCCCGGAGTCCAGGGGGACGCAGGGGGGCTCTGATCCTGTGGCTTTGGTACAACTTTTCCTCAGAGGGAGCAAACGTTCCTGGAGATCCTGGAGCAGTTTTCTCTCCTGCTGCCTTTCTGGGTAATGCCTTTTTCTTTCTTTTTTTTCATTAAAAAAAAATTTTTTTTTTAAATTTCTGCAAACCAAGGATGTTAATTCTAACCTTGGCCCAATTCCTGGGAAGCAGCAGGTTCCATCTATCTGGTCCTACGCTGGCCTAGTGCTCCCCACGCCAACCCCGCCTTCCCTGAGAGCGTGGGGGTCCTGGGAGGTGCCTGGGAGAGGACGGGAACGTGAGTTAGCGGTTTCCACAGCTAAGCACAGGGCGAAACATCCTGTCTACGCCCCCAAAGCCCCTCTTCCTGCCCCTTCTCCCCCCTTGCGCCCCCCACCCACCTCTAAAACGTTACCCTCCCCCGACTCTCCATGAGGATGAGAGCAGAAAGGGCAGCGTCGGCCAACACGGAGGACAAACGTTGAGATGGGACGTCCTTGTCTAGAGACTCCCACGCTAGGTCTTCACCTTGCGCTGGTAACAGGCCAGAACTGGAATAAGAACTCCTGCGTCCATGGCAACCCCCGACAAAAGGTTCCAGGTGGTTCTGAGGTTGTAGTAGAGCGAGGAATACACCAGAGCACAGGGGCGTGGGAACAGACACTGTCTTAAACGGGGAGAAGAACCAGCTGGTCTTTGATATTGCAGAGAGGGAGCTGGGCATTTCTCCCATGTGCCAGGCAAAGAGGGAGCCTGTGGGGCAGGGGAGCCTGACCGCTGTCCCTGGGATGCCCCTGACCAGTTCCAAGGATGCTCAAGGACTCGCTCCGGTCCCCTGCGTCCTTCCTCAGCAAACTTGGGCAGACCATCTGTCCGCCGTGTTCTCCCCAGGAGAAGAAGGAAGCGGACTTGGATGGAGCTGGGAAGAGGGGAAGACCAGCCAGTCAGAAGAGGAGGAAGTGTCCCAGGCAGCAGAGGAGGCAGGCCACTGCAGCCCGCAAGGACAAGGGTGTCGCCCTGGCAACCAGGGCAAAGTGAAGTGCTTGGCAACCCAGCTGCAGGCCAAGTTTGAAGACAATGCTCCCCGACGGTCCACTGGCATGAAGGAGACAGCGCTCAGGAATGAAGGGCTTCCCACGGGTCTTGGGAGGCAGCCACACATGCAATTTTTTTTTTTTATTTGCCAGAAGTGGGTCTACATGATGGAGAGACTCCAGGCTTGACGATGAGGATGAAGCCCTTGACTTCCCTAATCCATCTGAGTACGTTTGAAGTTGCCAGAAGCAAGAGGGGCCGGGAGGTCAAATATACGGTGACAGAAGATCTGACTTTGGATGTTAGACATGCAATGCAATATACAGATGATACATTATAGAATTGTACACTTGAAATCTATGTAATTGTGTTAACCAATGTCACTCCTACCTGCACAATATATATTGTCCGGAGGACAACTACTGATTTGTAATAAAGTCACAGGCTGAAGAAAATAGACCACTGTGTTCCTATAATATAGAGCAAGTGAGAAGTTAAACTTTAACCTCCTTAAAGCCCCATATGAAAGCGTTGTATTCATTTACCTCTCTTTTATGTGACCAGCCTTTTTCCACTCTGTCATATTGACGGTTCATTTATCAGCATAATATGTCTTATTATATTTAAGCACATGTATCTCTTTATATCAAACAACATGTTTGGAATAATATTAAAGTTTTGAAAACAGGTCAGCATAAATTTGTATCGAAGCATATCATCGGAACTTATGTATAACTATTCATTTCTTTGCTTTTTTTGTTTCTTTTTTCTCCCTTTTTTACGAATGTCTTCATATACGGGTGCTTGGATTATGTAGGAGTTCTTCTCAAAAGTGGGCCTGCTGGATCGGAGGACATGTGCCTCTAAGGTACAAAGCGTAACGATAAAACAAACACCCTTGCACCCATGACCTCACATGGCAGGAAAAGATTTCTAAGCCTGTGGAAGCTCCTGAGGTTCCTCTCCGATCTGTTCTCCCTGATCTGTAGAGGCGCCCACTCTTCTGAAGGTTATGTGTGCAGTCCAGATGGATTAAGATAGCTGGTAGATAGATAGATAGATACTTACATACATACATATACTGCCAGACAGATATTTACCTAAACTATATTATTCTGTTATGTTTATTTTCAAGCTTTATAAAAATGGGTATCATGATGCAGTGGTATTTACCTTGAAGCAAATGTTGATCACTAAAGACCACTCAATAAATATTAATTGGCATAGTTTACAAATATTTTATTCTATAACATATCTAAATAACATTCTGTGTCAGTAAATATGAGAGGCTTTTTGATTGAAAAGAAGTGAAAGACTAGGCTAATTGTAAATGTGTTTTATATATCCACATTATTTTGCAGTGGCATGAGACTGTACAGATATGTAGAAATAGGTTATTTCGGCAAGAGAAACTTTCACAATTGCGTTTCCTGTAGTCACATAGATATCTTAATGGCTGTATTACCAGTTTGTTTCACCAGGTGGAGATTTGAGGCATCATAATAACAAACGCCTTCAGAAAGGAACAATCACTTGGTATTTTGAGAAAATAATTATTCATGGAAGAGAATCTATCGCTTGTAAGATGTCCTCTTAAAGGTTATGTCTCCCATGTAATGAATTGTCAGCTCCAGGGAGAAAGGCTTGCTGGGGAAGACAGTGTTTAGTTTATTAGTTAAAAGCAGGCCACCAGTGAACTGAGTGGACCCTTTTGTTTATTGATCTGCTCATTTGTTCATTTTTTCATCCACTGACCCCGCGCTTATCAAGCCCCTCGTGTGCCCACACTGTTCAGCATTAGACATACATAAATAAGGAGGACCCCTCTCCCACAGAGCTCGCAGCCTCAGCAGGGAGGGAGACCAGCCTGTAAGCGATCAATTAGAACGCATTGGGGCCAAACCTTTGAGCGGGTGAGCACATGGGTGCTGGTGGCTACCTCTCCCTGGGTGAGTTTGAAAGGATGAATGATTCCGAGACCGTCAAGGGCAGGGAGGACGCCCGAGCCACAATACAGGCAAACCTGGGGGCGGCCTGCACCACGTGAGTCCGTGTGGGGCGGGCGGAGGAGAGACCTGTAGGCGGCGTGGGGAAGGCAGAATAGGCTGGGGACCGAGGGGAGGAAGGAATGTCCTAGAGAGCGCGAGGCAAGTGCTGTGGCGGTCAGAATGAACAGCTGACATGACTATGAGAAATTTAAAAGAATTTTCATAAAACATCCCCACTGCGTATCTTAGATGGGAAACTGTCTTCCCGCCTGCTCCTCCTTCCTGCAATCTCACCCCTTTCTCTGCGTACGCTGGGGTGTGAACGAGTTCTCCCTGTCCAATGACTCAGTGCGGGTTTGTGCCGACTTGTATTAGATTTCCTGTAAAAGTAAGAAACTGGTATGTGTTTCTCTCTCTCTCTCTCTCTCTCTCTCTCTCTCTCTCTCTCTCTCTCTCTCTCTCTCTCTCTCTCTCTCTCTCTCTCTCTCTCTCTCCCCCCCCCTTTCATCCATAGACATAGGGATAAGGGGACAGGAAAAAAAAAAGTGTAGTGTCTTTTGTAGAAAATTACAACTAAGATATGGAATGACTATACATTAAGGGGAGAAACAATCTCACACTTTTCCCAGACCCCACGAAGCTGCAATACCTTTGGCACCTCCCATGTGCTGAGAAGGATACTCTCTCTCTGGTATTCTTGCCAAAAAAGACGCGACCTCAATCTAATCATGGGAAAATAGCACACAAACCCCACCTGAGGGCCATCCTACAAAGCACCTGACCAGCACCCCCAAAGCTGTGAAGGCGCTGAAGGAGGAAGCCTGGGGAGCTCTCCCAGGCCGGAGGAAACTATGGAGACATAGTAACTAAGTGTGTCCCTCCCAGCTGGATCCTGGGCGGAGAGGAGGGGAAGAAAAAAGACGCTGGAAGGAAAACTAATGAAATACCAATTAGGCCTGTAGTTTAATCAATAGTATTGTGCCAAGTCTAATTTTCTGGTTTTGATAACTATGGCTGTGTAATTGTTCAGATTAGCGGAGGCTGAAGAATGAAGGGCATGCCTGAATTCTATATACTATTTTTAAAAGCTTTTCTATAAATCTAAAATTATTTAAAAGGTTTATTGTTTAAGCGTCTGGTTCAAGCCTGAGCGCTAGTGTTTGTTAGTTCGGAGACTTATCTGGGCCTTGCTTTCCTCACTAACAGGCCGCAGGACCGCGGACGGACCGTGTCCGAAAGCAGGAATCCCGACAAGAGTCGTGAATGGTGTTTGCAGGGACATCAGCGGTTCAAGTTTGCAGTTTCAGGCAAAATACTGCAGGTCTGGAGAAACGTTCCCAGCTCGTTAGGGGGTAAGAAACTGCTTTAATAGATACTATGCCAAGAGGAAATTTACTCTCCCAAAAGCATAGCTACAGAAAGAGAATTTTAGTCCGGAAGAAAACATAAAAATAGAATATTACCCATTAAAGATTAGTGGAATTAAGAGGGATCATGGTGTTTCAAAGTTTTATTTATGTCTTCATCGTCTCTTTAGGATTGAAAACACATCAGCCAAAAACATGTTTTTAATGGTTGTACTTCTAATGGATAAGCCTATTGTTGAAATTCACCACCAGAAATGTCCCAGGAATGTTTAGGCGGTTAGAAAACAAATCCACTTGGCAGCGTTCATTTCCCTTGATACCCTCCCACACACCCACACATGCATCTCCTTTGACCACTGCGGACCTTCCCTGCTTCCCCTTCCAACGGCAGCCCCTCCCTGTTCTCATTCTCCTGGAGGCCCTTCACTCCTGCGGACACTGTATCTAATTCAAGCCGGGATCTGAGCCCAAGGATCCGAGCGCCTCACACCAGAAGGGACCCCATTTTCATCGCGCCTTCCAAGTCCCGCAAGGTTGCCAAGTCGCTGATCATCAGAAAGTTTCCTCCTCTTTACCATCCCCGCTTGTCTCTGTTACACGGTTCTACTCATGAAGAGTCTCCCCCGGTGCAACCAACAGGTGTTTTTAATACCTTGCCCCACCTGACAGATTTTCACAGGGCTATATAGGTAGTTAAGGGTTTTACGTCTCCTGAGGATTTTCTGCGATCCAACCTCTGTAGAGGAGAAACCACCCAGACAACACCCTGAGCCCATGTCGAATGATTTTCTTTCAGAACAACTGGCAAAACCTCTTCACAGGCCAGCCTGGGGAGCACCCACAGCCCTGTGCCCCAGGGAAGGCACAGGCGTGCAGCATCACTCAGCGTCCTTGCGGGGGGCGGGCGGGAGGAAATTACAGGTAATGGGGTGAAGTCAGCGCTTGCTGGGCTGGCCGGCGCCTGGGGCTCTCTCTCTGCTCAGTTGCTCATGGTAGCTGTCTATGCAAAGGTGGCTCCTTTGCTGCCCGGCCTTGATCCTCCCAGGGAGCGCCTTAACTTTTTAAGGTCCAAATCACACCCATTTATCTTGAATATTTAGAAAAACGGTGGTCCTAATTTCTGGTAAAAACATTGGCGAGTTATTTAACATCTTGTAACACTTTAAGAATAACCAGTATATGGCCTCACAGGTACTTCTTCATGGAAATTAATTCTGCGTGTTATTTTCAGGGCCCAGGTTAACCCAGCTGGATCTAGTTGCTCCTTCTTGTCCTCTGTCCTCTCCTCCCGCTGGCCCCCCGGGACCAGCGGCAGGGGCCCTGGCCCCGCGGGCTTCTAGCCCCCCCCCAACCCCGCCAGTCCCCAGCCCTGCTGCTGCGATGCCTAGCAGGTTGGCCTTTTAGATTCTTCCAGACATCCTGCATTGCCTGTGCAACTTCTGCATAAAATCAACAGACTGCTGTGGGTTTTCGCAGTTACCACCCTCTCTCAAACTCTAGAAAACAAACCCCCTGAAAGTGAATTTTGCACTAAAAAATTGTTTTTAAATGAGAGGAAAAAAAAGCCTCTTCTTTCACTTGAGTTGTGTCTTATGGGATGGGTCATATAAGTAATGGAACTTTGGGCAGTTTATCCCAGCAGAATAAACGTATCCTGCATTCTATCTGTTACTTATTCCCCTACATCCCAGGCTGGACAGGGGTGCCCAAACTGAAACGTGGTCTTAGGAATCTGGGAAGTCAGTTTTCCTCTTCAAAAGCTTCCTTTAGTCCTAAACCAGATTTTAAAATATGGGAAAATTGACTTAACATCACTCATTAGTGACGTTCTTCTTTGGATTCAGATAACTTTCAAACCACCATTAGCTATGAACGTCATCTTTTGATTCCTGAGGATCCATCGGTTCTTAAACAGCTAGGTCAAGCAAACATCCGGGCCATAATGCTATTTTTCACAACGCGGAGCGAGGAACCCAGAGCAAGTTCCTGCTGCTTCTCCTATTTTAGTAAAAACTTTTCCTGTAATATCTCAGACTTGAAATTTAAATATTTTTTCCTGATATGCAAATGCCAAAGCTTAAAGTAACGGATGCGGGGCGGGGACCATGTTACTGACGGAAAACACAGCACCAACGCAACAGAATTTTCCTTTCAGAACGGACAGCCGCAAGCGGCCCAAGTTCGACCTGCATAAAACACCACTCTGCTTCGATCTGCTCGAACACGAGGCTCCCGTGGGAACCCTCCACGGCGGGGACTGTGCTGGGGGACGACAACATCTGGACCCGGAGCCGTTAGAGTGGAAACAGATGGCGACTCCGTGGAGGGAGAGCCGCTCACCCCACGATTCTCCCGTCGTTTTCCCAATAATGAGAAACAACTAGGAAAACAAAGGAATCGTTCAGATGGCTCCCTCTCGTTCGCTTCAAAAATATTTCATAGCTCTAGAACTGTCCAGAGAAATTGTCCGTTTGTGTCACAGGAGGCCAATCAAAGTATCGATAAAGCTCACGTTGTCTTTATGCCAGAAATAGATCATTGGATTGTAGATGCAGCTGGTGCTTAATGTGCTGACTCCCACCGTCTTCGCCATCCACCTTTAAATGAAGGCAAACAGCTATGGCACAGGCTATTCCATTTATGTATGTATGTATGTTGTTTGTGTGTATATACACACACACACACACAAACTTCGGACTTCAAATGCTGGCTCAGTGGTTCACAAACTGTGCCCTTGGGCAAACATGTTCCTTAACTTGTACCTCACTTGCTTCATCTGTAAAATGGGAATAATACCTTATAGAGAGATGAGGTGAGAATTAAATAAGTGAACTTGATACCTGTAAGCACCTAAAACCATGCCAGCATATAGTGGGCACTCCATAAAGACAAGCTATTTTTGTTTCATTCTCATCTTGCAGTAGACCTTCTTTCAGGTTGACCATTTATAGACTATAAAATTACTATACTTCTTTTTAGAGCCCAGTGTGGCAGGAAATCACGTGTTGCCTCAGGGACCAGGGACCGAAGACCTGCTGTTGGCATCAGGAGATTCTTTTCAGTGCTGTGACAGCCAGTTGTGTGCCCTTGAGCAAGTCCCTACTCTCTGAGCCTCTCGTGGTGCCCGGCTTCTGTGAGACTTCATACACTCCTGCACCTCGGCTGCTACCTAAACTGTACGCAACAGTGGCTCCTGATTATTGGGAAAGATGCGTATCTGTAAGATCCTCTGGGAAATGACTTGTAACGAGCCCTTTAAGATTTTCACAAGTCGTGGCAGTCTACAAAACTCGTAAAATAAATCGAATGAAGAAACAATGCCCATCAGTTCTAGAAGCTGGGTTAAACCAACATGGAGGACTAAATTCTAACTTTGGACTAATCGGTCACCCAAAGATTCCGCGCTGGTTTCTGCTGCCACTAAGCCAAGGCTCCCTGCCTTCAGGGATCTCATGGATTTTGTAAACGAGAAAAACAAAACAATAGGGATTTTTAGGAACTGTGGAAAACTGGATTCCATAGGCCCCACCACAAAGGATTCCAATGAAAACTTCTTGTCCAAAACTGAGCCGTAGGCAAAGTCAATCCTCAGGTAATGAGGCATCAATTTTGGGTTGTTGTTTTTTTTAATTGTAAACCTAACTGAATGAGATTCACCTTAACTGGTGTTTCGTCTTTTTGTTTGCAGTTTTATGCAGTTCTTTGCCAACCCACTCTTACTGCGTTCCTCTAGGCTTATTCAGGATGGCCCTTCCTCTCCCTCCACCACCTCGCGCTGGCGCCGCGGCATCCCCCGCCAGGGAGATGGCCAGCAGCCACTATGGCTTGGAGCTCACAAAAGCTCTGTCCAGTGGGGTAACCGCAGTCACTCAACATCCGTTCAGCAGGTGTTCAGAGCGCACCTACTCTGAGCATAAACCAAGCATCACAAAGGCAGCGAGGCAGGCTTTTCCATTTTTCAGCCCCTATTTCACTATCAGGATTTGGGTTTAGCTAATCAGTTCATCAGCTTCCTTTCTCACTCCCTTTGATAAACTGAAGCCTTCCATTTACCAGGAGCAGAGTGGTGGTTCCTTGTTACTCACAAGGAAAATCAGAGCACATGTGCTTGTAACGTTGCCATTTCTGAGCTTGCTCAAATGTTCCTGCTCAAGTACGGACTGGTGGCTAAATCACACACACAGCTGGCGTTCTCGGTCACATCTGCTGTTTCCTAAATCCCAGGCCTCCCTTGTGTTACTTTGTTGTTCCACTGGAGTTTGTGCTCAAATAACTTCTCAGGACAAGGTATAAAGCAAGGACCCGAGTCTTTGCTTGTCTAACAATGTCTTTATTGGGCTTTCACAAGTAACTGGACTAAGCATAGTTTTCCCCAGGTGAAAGTCATTTCCCTCTGAATTTTGAAGCTATTATACCGCTGCTTCTGGTAAAGCCAGTAACAGTCTGATGCCAGCCTGAGGTTTGCTTCTTGTAGGAGTGTGTGTTCCCCACCCCCACGAGAGCTCTCGGGACTTCCTCTGTATGGCTCATTGGCCTCAAACTTCCAGGTGGCGTGTGGCCTCTTCCATTGCCCCTAATCCCCACTTAGGAGGCCCTTTTTAATGGAAAACTCACATCTTTCATCCTGGACATTTTCACTGTTATTTCTTTAATGTCTTTTCCCCTTGGTTTTCTCTGCTCTTTCTGGATTTCTAATTACTCTCTTATTGGACCCCCTTTGGACTGATCTTCTGTATGTGCGCATGTGCGTGTGTGTGTATTTAATACTCTCACATTTTACATTATTTTTGCTCCAGGTTTTAGATTTCCTCTAACTTAGCTTACAATTTCCTATTAAATATTTCATTCCCAAGGGGTCCTTCCCATTTTCTCATTTTTTTTTAAATAGGCATCGTGTTCCTGTTTAATAAGTGTAACATCATGTCATATATTTTTAGTGATAATTAGTTTTGTGGGGTTTTATATAACTCTTCTCAAATTCCCTGAGTTGTGTTTCCTGGATTATCTTTCTTCATCATACCATAGGCTTTCTCAAATGTATGGTGATTCTCAGCTCTCAGGCTGCTCTTTAAAATGAGACAGGACTAGGAAATCAAAGCACACGTCTGGAACTTGCTGATGATCCTTATTCTAAGGCCTCTCAAATGCCAGAATGCAGATGGCTTTGTGCCGGGACACCAATCCCAACCCCATCTGCCCTAGTCTTCTCAGAAAGATGCTTCAGTGTCTTTAGAAAAGTTCCCTCTGGTCATTTTGCAGGTTGGTTGGTTTTGGTTTTGTCTGTAGTTGAAGACCTAGTTGCGGTGGGTTCCCGCCACCAGTGTTGAGGAGCAGTGAGGGAGGATGACCACCTCATATTCAGATCTTCACTGTGCCTTCATTCTAGTAACCTAGGATCTCCAGTGTCTACAAGGATCTGCCACCCAGGGTCTGTGACCCTCCAAGCACATCCTGGGCGACAACGTCTCCCGCTAAGGGTTCTTCCAGCACTTTTTCTTGTAGCAACTCATTGAAATCACTTAGCCTTTTGTTTTCTCAACTGTTTTTGGTATTGCACCTTTTCTATAATTGTAATTGAGTCCTAAGAGGGAGATGAAGTTATTATGTGTACTCAAGTTCCCATCCTAAACCAGGGGCGAGGGTAAGGATTATCTCATTTTACCTCTGGAAGACGAAGTCTAGTGTGTGTAAGTGACTTGCCTACGATTGCACAGCTAGAAAGAGATGGGCCAGGGTGACACTGGCATGCTTTTGACTATGTGCCAAACTACTTCTTTTTGTCCAAACCATGACTCAGCTGCTATGACCGGGAGGCCTCACATACAACTATAATACTATGTTTCCATCATACTGTAAGATTGAAATACACTGTCATTTGCATATATAAATGACTCAGAAGCTGCACAGACTAAAAACTGTGCAATGTCATTTTACAAGTCATGTCATCCAGAATAAAATGAGAAATCATCAAAGTTGCAAAACAGCAGGTTTCCATTTCGTGAGTCAGGCGGGAGGTGGGTAGAGCATAGAGAGAGAAAGCTGGTAGGAAGGGCTGGATCATCTTTTCGGGCTTGGCACACTGAGTGCCCGCCGCTCTTTCAAATCCACTTTGGAGGTCACAGCCGGGAGCAGCTGCTCCCAAGCGGTGGGCCGATTCCCAGGCATGGGAGTGAATGGAAGAGACCCACTGGGACGGCAGGGGACCACGCTCACTTAGATGCCACTCTCCCATGTGCATTCACTGCTTTTTAAGGGACTGCTGTGTATGGACACGTCAATAGGCTCCAGAGATACTTTCCCCTTCAGCCAGGGTAATATCCCCCAAAGATGAGGCTTTCATTTTTGAAGATTTCCAGAAACTGAAATTCCACAGTATCACATAGGAATACATCCTATTCATAATGGTTTAGGATGCAAAGTGTTAGAATTGTTCTGGTTCGACCAAAAATATAGCAGGAGGGCTTTTTTTTTTTTTTAAGAAAACTATTCCACAGATCCTTATCGAGCTCCTACCTACTGGCAGCCACTGGGACTAGGACCTAAGGACACATACGCAGAGTAGGAAATGGTTTCTAGTAAGTTTAGCATGTATCCACCAAAGACAATGCTGGAGCATCTACTTTTCTGTTTTTCTGAGGTTAGGCCAAATTAGCCATGAAATGTAAAGATTTTCTCTTGGTAAGAGCCACAGAAGACTGGACTAGATAGATCATGAACATACTATGTGCTGGTCTTAGGTCACTGTGCTATTCATTTGGATACATAAGTGCTGGGGAAGAATATAATTTCACAGAACATCCTTCTGTTCGTAGTGTTTTTCTTGACGCTTCACATCCCCTGCAGCTGCTTTGCTCTCAGCCTGACACTGTAGGGAAATTCTCTGTGAAGTCTGACATTAGGGAGTGTGTGCCTTCTGTCCTCAAAGGATGGCACACAAGCCTGGGAACTTGGACGCAGAACAAAGCTTTCTAGCACAATAAACAAAGAAAATGGAAATTAAAAAGTCTGGTTTCCTCTTCTTCGTATCAGCACATCCCAGTTATCAGATGCCACTAAATAATCTACTCCTCCTGTTCTGGGAAGGTAGTTATTGCTAAAGCACTGCCAAAACAAAGTGTGTTTTAATTTTCACTAATAATGGCACAAATGAAATACCAATGCAACAAATGAGAAACTTTTAAAAGCACAGTATTGTGATTTTTTTTTTTTTTTTTTTGGTCCCATCTCATCCCACTCTCTCCCCTGGTCCCTGAAATCTCGCCAGCAGGCTGACATCCTGATAAACATGAAAAGGAAGAGGGAGAACAGCCTAAAAGGCCGGGTAGGTGCAGCAGCTGGGGAGGCCACGGGGAATACGCAGGGCAGCTGAGCAGGTGTACGCAGGTAAGGCTTCAGGTTCAGGGGCAGAGGGCAGACACGCCCTTCTGCGGAGGCTCACGTGGCAGACTTCCAGCGAAGGAGCCCAGCCTCCAGGTCCTTTGGTGTGGCCCTCACTTCCACACAAAGCAAGTTGCAAGACGAGCCCCGACCTCAAGCGGCAGAAAGCTTCCTTTCTTTGGGAAAACCTAATAAAGGCATCTGTCTGTGCCTCTCACCGCAAAAGGGCCGGCTTTCTCCGGAAATTGCTACCCACGGAGGAGACTTGCAAAGGCTTTGATGGCAGAGCGCAGAGTTTGGTAATAAGAGTCAAAACAAGTCCCTGTTCATCCAACTCTGCAGGAGCTCATTCCCCTCCCTGAGCCTCAAATTCTTCATCTGCACAAGGTGGGAGAGTGAATCAGAAAAGAAAAGTGACTCTGAATTTTTCAAAGACTTCTCCCCTCACCGACCTGTGTGGCTCAGGTGGCTGGGCTTCACCCTGCAGAGTCGCCGGTTTGATTCCGGGTTGGGCACATGCCTGGGTTGTGAGGTGGGTCCAGGCTGGGGTAGCCGTGGGAGGCTGCTTATCGGTGCTTTTCTCCCTCTCTTTCTCCCTCCCTTCCCTCTCTCTAACAGTGAATAGACAGAATCTTAAAAAAACAACAAAAACCAAACGTTTCCCGTCTTTATTCTTTCTCCCCATTAAAAAAGATTTAAGCTGTAAGAGCATAATCTAGTCCACCTGCTTTCCAAAAACCCAAGAGTAGTTCACACGCTTCCGGATCAGATCAACAGGATAACGTTATCTTCAGAAATACACACGTCCCAGGTTTGGAACAGCACCCCTGGGCCTCAGCTGCCACGCTGGCCCGGGACGCACAGTCAGCAGCATCCTGGCACTCGACAGGGTCCCCCGCCCCCGCCCCCGGGGGTGCCTCTCAGGAGGCAATATTCTCTTTCCCAAAACGTTTCCGTTTTGCTCAGAAAAATGATGGATGGATGGATACGTCTTCATCTGACTCACTACCTGGGTAACCGGCTTCTTAAGTTCGTTCTCCAGAGCAGAATTAACTCTCCTGATTTTGTCTCAAGTCACCAGAACGTGTTGCAAAAAAAAAAAAAAAAAAAAAAAGCTATCATCCAACCCTGGCCTGAAAGTTCTGGAATATTCCTCAGTTTCACCAGGTCTAGGCAGCCTAGTGCGTAAGTCATAGGTGACTTAATTAGCCAGACACGAAACAGGTGTCAAATTCTGATGTGTTTCTAACAATAAATGACAATTCCGAGTCGTGTTTGTGAACAAGCTCCCTTGTTCGGCCTTTATGCCAGTGGAGACTCCCAAGTGGGTTTCAAGCTGGAACCCGCCCGCGATGCGTTCAACACACGTCGCCCTCACAAATACCCATCTTGTCATTTCACATCCGCATGAGAGACCAAGCCCTGTTTCGCCCTTGTTTAAATTTTATTGTCGTCGTTATTAGAAATAAATCAATAGAAATAAGACAACAGAGGGACAAGTCCCAGGTAAGGAGCCTCTTCCTTATGGACTAAGAAAGATGCGGTCGCCTACAGGGGTCACTGGCCGCCCACCTTCGGTCCCGCCGCCCGGACAGCGACGCGGGACAGCCCCCAGCACAGGGAGCGGCGGCCTCGGTGCCCAGGGTCAGGCTGACCTGGGTCTAGATGACCAGCTTCTCCACGCTGAGCGTGCTGGTGGTCTCGTCCTCTTCGTTGGACCCGAAATACCCCGGGAGGTCCAGCAGCCTCTGCTCGGCCTCGGTGAGGCCGAACGAGGTGTTGTCGTAGAAGGCGAACTCGGGCTGCGCTGGGAAGCTCTGACACTTGTCTCTCCTGCCCTGCGAAGGGCTCAGGGGGCTGACCCTGGGGTAGCTCTCTTTGGGGGCTGTGGGCGAAGGCTGCTTCCTGGCGGCGCTCCTGTGACTGGGGGACGGCCCCCGCCGCGCCCTGGGGGGCTCCGCTCTGTCGCCTGCGGCCACAGACCCTGCCTGGCGGCCCCCGGCCTCGGGCTTCCTCACGGGCTGCGCCGAGGGGTAGCATCTGGGGAGAGCGCTGACCGGGCCGCCGACGCCGCCTGCTCCCTGCGCGCGGTCCAGCGTCCCAGGCCCCCCGGCGGCGCCCCGGCTCGGGGGCCGCGCCCGGTCCTCCGCCGGCTCCCAAGGCCGCGTCCGCGAGCCGCGCGCTGGCGCCTGCCGTGCGGGCAGGGAGCTCAGGCTCCTCTCCCGGAACGGGCGCGCCTGCCGGGCCTCGTGGAAGCTGGAGGTCCTGCGGAAGTGCAAGCCCCGGGGCTGGCTCCGGTCCGCCGGCCCCGCTCGGCCGCCCGCGGGCCTGGCCTGGGCCTTGCGCAGCAGCGTCTGGCTGGGGCTGACGGCGCAGGCGGCCGGGGCGCCGGGGCCTTGCAGGCGGGAGCCCGGCCTCTCCGCGGGCCCGGCCGCCGGCGGGTCCACGAACGGGGACTTGAGCCGGAACTTGGGCGCAGCAGCCTCTTCGGGGCTCTCCAGGTCCAAGGGCAGGTCGGCGGGCGCGGCGGCGGCCGCCTGCACGGCCGTGTCGGTGAGCGGGCTCTGGGACACGTGGTACACCTTGGTGGTCTCGGTCAGGCCCTTCTGCTTCATCTCCTTCAGCTGCTGCTGCGCCAGCCGGTAGCTGAACAGCGGCGGGATGATCTTCTGCGCGCTGGACTGGAAGCTCTCGCTGCCCGAGGCCTCGTCGTCGGGCGCGGCGGCCGGCGCGCTCGGCCTGTAGGTCAAGGGGATGCCCGCGTCCCCCGCGGGCCCGTCCCCCGCGTCTGAGAAGCTCCCGCGCGGCTCGCCCAGCTCGCAGATGGTCTCCTCGTCCGAATTCTTCCGAAAGCCGGCCGAGTGCGCGGAGCCGTGCCGGGCAGGAGCGCTGCACTTCGGGGGGCGCCCGAACTTCCTCCACAGCGTGATGAGCACGGTGGCCACGATGATGAACAGGCACAGCGAGATCCCGGTGACCGTCACGATGTTGTTGGATTTCTCGGGGCCCTGCGGCTGCAGGGGAGACGGGCTTGAGGCAAGGAGCGCTGCGGGGAAAGGAAGAACAACTGTATTCTGGGCATTCGCTGGGACTGTTTTCTCGGCGTGGTTTTAAGATCTCGGAGTGGCTTGCTCCCGTTCTCTAGCAGTTAAAGAAAGAAGTAAACTAACCAAGGACTAGGATTTGTAGCCTTGCCTATTCTCTCTGCTGGCTGCTTAGGCCAAACTAAAAACCAGAGACCCGTAGAAGCAAGTTGACCGAATGAGCCACAAAATGCCGCGGGCTCCCTGGGCTTGCTGACGGCTGCCTCAAGTCTCCCACGTAGGAGCAGCCTGAGAAAGTTTCAAGGAAAAATCAAAGTCTGCACGTAAGGTACCCGAGACACCTGCAGGTAGGTGCAGCTTTGAGGGGCACATCGGGAAACTCTCACGAGGGTGAAACTCGGAGTGTGACATGATTTGCGCAGGATGCACCTAAGCGAGCACATGTCAGACGGGAACAGGGGCTTGTGACGTCACTCCCTTCTCCTCTCTAATATCCAGGAACGCGTGCCCTTGGTGACGCCTCTGCTTCCTCACCCCTCCAATTTCAGCTCCCCGCTCCCGATGCCACCTTCCACGCGGCGCTGATTTTTCTCCTTCCCTGCTCTCTCACACTGGGCTGTGCCATGGCGTCCAAATGTTCCACCTGAGGCCGCAGCCTGTGCCGCCACTGAGACACCCGGGAACCGGAGGCCGCCTTAGGCCTCCAGGCCGCGCCCCCCTCTCCCCCTTGGTCACTGTCCACCACTCAAGTCCCTCCAGTCACCTGTCCGATCTCCTGCTTCCCACAGTCTTATTAGCACCAGCCCCGGCCCGGGGCTCCCCTCCATCCTTCTACAGAGCCCGATGGACACCTGACCACCAAGCTCCCCAACGTCTAGAACCTTCCCCCGACATGCTCCCTTCACCTCCTGGCCTTGCCTGAGGGCGGAATGACGCCCAGGGCACAGCGTCTCCCCCACCCTCTTGGGGGGAAGCTTGACACATACTCTATAGGCCAACAGGGCAACAGAAGTGTCCCCTCCTCCCCCTTTCTGATTGCCACGTTCAACTAACTCACTTCCATGTAAAACTTCCATTCTCCTGATGCCCACGCCATCCCCTCAGGCGACCCCTCCACTCCTCCCTAAATACTGTCAACTCCCAACCCCAGGGCAGCCGTCACTCACCAGGGCCTGTGGGTCCTGCCTTCCTCACCGTCCCCGTCACTAGGACCATCTGGGCGACTTCAGTGTCCATCCAGCGCGTCACCCCTTCCATTCGTCTGCAGCTGCTCTTCTGAAATCCTCAACGTCACCACCCGCTCTCGGGCTCTGTGTCCCTCTCGGTCCCTTACTATCACTGGGTGTTCACGCTCACTGCAGCATCTGAATTCGGCAGCCCCTCCCCATCCATCTCCCCCCACCACCCCGCCAGCCACGCCCTGGCCTCACCTCTCTCCCTGTACCCAGGATCCATCACTGCAACCACCCTCCTGCGCACAGCCGTGCCCCTGGCCTCTAACGCTGAGGCGCACCCGATCCCCGCTCCGGAGCAGGAGCCCGTCCCTACGCAAACGCCGACGTGGGAGCCCTCGGCTGCTGCAGCCAGGCCCCCGCGGAAAGAGGACCTTGCCCGCGCTGGCAAGTGCCTCCGCACTGACAGTCCCTGACTTCCTAAGCCACGCTCTCTTCGGGGTTCCCCCCCTTTCCTCAGTCCCCCTACCCGATCCTCGGCCTCCACAGTCTGCCAGCTCGCACACAAAAAGCAGCTCTCAGGAGCTGCACCTGAGCTGCTTCTGCCCTCCTCTCCCCTGCCCCCGCCGTAGACTTACCAGCGACGGCTCCCTATTTACCTCTTTCTCTGTGGAATGAGCAGGAGAAGTGTTGTCTTCCTACCCAGGCACGCACGCCAAGTGCCCCCGAGGCCGCCCTTCTCCGGAGGGTCGTCCCTCCGCACCCCCGTTCTCCAGCTCCCCCTCAACGACGACGTAGCCCCACAGAAACACGCTCCGGCGCCTCCCCCTTTAAAAAGGCCTCTCTAGAGCCTGCACACCCCAGCCACAGCCACAGCCTGCTCCTTCCTCGTCTTCCCAGCCCACCTTACAGAGGAGGCGGCCACCTTTGCGGACTCACTAGTTCCGCGTGGTCACCTCTGGCTCCTGCCCCCGCCCCCAGGACCCCAGCAGTTTAAACGGCTTCTGTCGAGTCGTTAATGACCTAAGGGAGCTCTATCCTGACGGTCCTTGACCTCTGCGGCACTGACTGCCGTCGGCGCTTCCTGGGACTTTGTCTCTTCTTGGTTTCAATGCTAACATTCACTTAGCTAATCTGGAGAGAACAACATGAACTGGGAACCAGGGAGGTCTAGACCCCCTCCTGGCGCCGCTCGCTTTGCTCTCGCCGCCGCCGATGTCAGCTCCACACGCCGAGCCTCGAGCCTCACCGCCGTGCCCCAGCGCCCGCGCCGCCCCCAGCACATCCGATGTCGGGTGGCGGCGGCACGGTGCACGCGGTGGCCAGCACGAGGCTCCTGGGCTCCACCCTGACCCTTCCGTCTCTATCGCGGCCACGTCCACAGTCTGAATCCTCCTGTCCTCTTCTGCCTCCCCATGGCCGGTGCTCCGGGGCTCACCTGGCTCACCTGGGCTACTGGGAACTCTCAACAGGAAGGCCCACGACCGCTGAGACACGCTCTAAAGTGCGCGTGCAAACCTTTACGGCCCCACGGGCGCTAGCCCCCGCCACCTCGTCGGCCTTGTCACTGCCCCCTCCTGGCACACTACCCTCTGGCCGCGTTTCGCCCTTTTCAGTTCTCAGGGGGCCACCCTCCTCTACCCCTTTGCTGAAATCCCCTTCGCCCCAAATTCACCGGGGCAGCCCCTACTCAGCTCTCAGACTTCAGCTCCAATACCACCTCCTCGGGAACAGAGGTGTTTCCAGCACGGGCTACCATCCCGGAGCGCGTCCGTGGCAAGCAGAGGCACCGTTAGCGGCGCCCGCTCTATACGCTGCTGTTGTATATATTACACTTTGTTCTGTGTCTGCTGAGTAACCGTACCCTGAGCCCCTTTCCAGACCGGGGCACGTCTTACCTGTCCATTCCCCACCCCAGTCACGGTGACTTGGACATAGCTGCTCCTCAATAAATGGAAGATTAAGTCATCCATTGACTTGTTATTAAAAAGGTAATAGCAAAATGATCACTATGCCGCCAGACGGAATGCCTGTGCAACGCCACATGGATCCCCTTGTGCCAAACACGATGGGCCACGTTAACAAAGAACCAGCCTCTGGTTTTGATATGAAAACATCCTTTCCAAGCCCAGCAAAACTCTAAGCTCTGAACCAAGTGAAGAGAGTCGAATGATGGAAGGCGTGTGTCCTGACTTATTGCTTCTCTCATCTGCGGTGGCTGCTGACATCGGGGGACAGCGGCACCGCCGTGCCACACTGTGGGCCTCTTCACAGAGCTGCTGTCTGCGACCCGGCCAGATCCCTTCACGCCCACAGCTGAGGAAAGCCGTGGGGCTGCCGGCCTCGCCCGCCTCTTCCAGCCCCATCCCGTCTTCCCTCTGCCTCCCGAAAGGGAGGAGATTTCCTCATACTAAGCAGCCCGAGAACAGATCGCTGCACCTCCAAGAAGGGAAGACAGGCTGAATAGGGAAAGGAGAACACTTGAAAGAAATGATCACATTTATACACAGAAGCACTTATCTGAGGACCACTTAGAGGAGAAGTAGGGGTGCCTACGGCACTTACCCTTTCTGCTAATTTATTGCATACCCATTTCGAGTTCCCACCCAGCATTCAAGAGTGAAGGGGCCAGAGCATGAACGAACACCGCATGTCCTCAAAAATGATTGCTCGTTTCAGGCAGGGCAGGGGGCGGCAACGGGGGAAAACTGGGACGACTATAATACAACAATAATACAAAAATAAAAAATAAAATTTCAAAGATAAAAAAAAGATCGCTAGTTTCAGGTTGTTGGTGCTTCTAGAAAGGTACACTGGCCTGTATACAAACGCAAAGTGTTCAAGAGAGGTAGCTCAGTATGGGGTCAGGTTGAGTTCCCTGCTCTCTGGCTTTATGGTCTTGGGTGGGTCGCTTACCCTCTCTAAGCCACAAAGTTGTCCTCTGTATGTGGAGATAATGATGTGCCCACTTCACGTGAGCGAGGCACGTAAGACAATGCTTGGTCGCAGCGAGCTCTTGAGATCTGAGCTCAGCATAAAAATCCTCTGTGCACTGCGAGCAAGATAATGTATTTAAAGTACTGGCACATCGCAGATGGCCCGCCAGTGGCTGACAGTGTTGTCATTTCAACAATATCCAGGTGCAATAAAAGCCAGTGACAGTTGATTTTAAATTCATTTCAGGATTACGGAACTCTAGATGGAATATTTTAACCCGACACGCAGCCTCAGAATTCAGAGGAACGGGTGCATTTGAAGGAAGTCCTACACCAGGAAGGAACGGTGGAAAGTGAGGGAAACTTTTAAAGAAAAGAGTAGACTGAGAAGAGAGCCTTGAGAAGCCATCAGCGATGTAACTGGAGAAAGAAGAGATTCACGGTGTGGCCCAAGGCTTATGAAAAAAGGAGGGGCAGGCTCGAGGCTAGGAGAACGGCCTGGATCTGAAGCTGTAATAGAGGGGAGGCCGTCCTCAGGGCGCTCCAACGAAGGGGACAGGGGCTGTAGCCCTGGCTGCAAAGACAAGGTGGTGAGAATGGTTTTCTCAGGCCACAGGCCCGGACACTGACCAAGGTGCTGCCAGCAGCTTTGGGTAAAAGGTTCCCTGAGATCCAAGCACAGAAAAACATCTGACGTCCCCGGATGAGAATGCAACCAGGAAGCGCGATGGTTTCCTAACCCGGAACTGAAAAGTGGAGAAAGTCAGAGACTGCCAGGAGGACTTTACCTACAGGGCAGGACCGCAGCAAAGGCCAGCCAGCTCCGCGGGGGACTGGTTATGTATCAGAAGGCGGAAAAGCTAAGGGGACGGTGAGGGCTCTTTATTACTGTAACACGTTGCCAGCGAATGGGATTCGGCTCCGTAGGCTAAAGCAAACGTAACGGAGCCATGTGAGCATCGCATCAGATTCTCACTGAGCACCTGCTAGTGTGCGCCTTCCAGGAGCGCAGCGCATGAAGGAAAGGCCAGTCCCCAGGCGAAGGCAAGAACAATCCCCGCCTCTCCTCCAGGGCAGGGCTGGCGAAGAGTGTACAGAGAGGGCCATCCCAGGGATAAGACACGGTGTCTGGCCCCATTTTGACAAATTCTCTACAAGGTCCCTGGGAGCTTCTCTGGGATGATGGGCGGAAAAAATCTTAACTTTTAAAGTTTTGTCCTACAATTTTGGTGAGGGGAAGTAAAGGAGGGAGAAGTAAAACAAAAGGAAAAACAGAAAATTTAGTGGGGGAACCAATCAGCTCTTCCGTTTTCATGTGTTTAAAAATAATTTCATAGGTCTGAGCCTTTAATTTAGATAGATGTCCTTGTCATTTCCCGGTCTTCTACAGTGTTAAGTCCCCTCTCAGCTCGCTGGCAAGCTGTCCCCAGTCACGACACACTCATGGGCATGGACAGGGTTCGTACAGCCAACAGCAATCATAGAACGTTGCCGAGTCCCCTCCTGCCCCAGGCCGGTGACTGTCAGGCAGACAGATACCTACCGGCACACTCCTCCAGGGAACACCGGGACGTCTCCGAGGACATTCCAGGACAGCCAGGTCGGGAGGGGAAGGACATCAGGCACAGGCGGCGGCGCTCTCGGACGCCGTCCCCGCAGGTGGCACTACACCGGCTCCACGGCTGCCACAGTCCCCAGGTTTCTGCAAGGACATTAGTGATGCTTTTAATGTGAGTTCATTTGAGAAGCAGAATTGAACTGCAACCCCATGAAGCAGCAAAACTCAAATCTTGGGCCTTGACAATTCAGTGAGTAAAAACATTCCCAAAGGTGCAGAAAGCTGGAAAGAGCATTGTTCCTCCTACCCTGCAGCAAAGAAGAGCTGTATAAATGACAAAATATCAATCTTTTTAGAACCCATCACATGCTGCCAAATGGCCTGGAATATAAGGGAAGACAGGCTCCTCTAGGAAAAGACCGGATACAAACATGGCTTTCGGGGGCAGGTGCCAGGCTTCAGACAAGCTGGAGAGAAAAAAGTCATTAAAAATGAAATGAACAGGATAGTGGGGGTTAGTGTGAATACACAGAACCACGGGAAGCCACACACTCCAGAGGAGTCTGTACCTGCATGTAGGCTCTTCCCCGCCGATCTCAGCAGATGCCCCAAGAAGAACTAAGGGGAGGTGCAAGACCAGAAAACCCCATCACTCTAAGAGCACCTGGTGTTGCCAGGGAATATAAAAGAAGGAAACCCTCCACTCCTGGAGAGGAGCAGAACATACCCAGTTTGCTAGAGGGCTCCTACCCCCAGGGAGGGGCGGGCTCGTGAAGAAAACCCCATCCCTTCAGGGGCACAGCACGACCCAAAGGCTAAGACTGAACTGGCACAGGAGGACCTCCTCCCACCCCAACGACCCATCCCCAACCCTGCCCCCTGCTAGCCACGGGCAAGTGTCAAAGAACAGCAGCCTACCGCCGGGGCAGGGGCACGAGGACAGGGAAAGACCTCGCTGAAGTGCAGACTCGAGCCTAGAGCTGAGGCACAAGGGAAGCATGGAGTAAAACCCTCTAGCAACCCAAACCTAGCCCCGACCACAAAGTAACATTGAGAAATTTTGCACTTTGCTATGCACTGAAGGCAGCTATAGCAACAGCAAACCCAAACACCGCTCAATTCCTTACCTGACTGACCCAATCCCCACAATGAGGGTCTGCAAAAACAGGTATCCTTTTCCAGGCGAATACTATTTACGTGTGACGACAATTCTAGGTAAGATGTCCAACGGCCAACCCAAAATTATGAAACACACAGAGAAGCAAGAAAAAACAATACACTATCAAGAAACAGAGTAATCAAGAGAACCAGATTCAGAGGTGACTCAGATATGGGAACTCTCCGAGAGAAAAGTTAAAATGACTATGATTAATATGTTAAAGGTTTTATTGGAAAACGTGAACAAGATGCATGAAGAGATGAAAAATTTCATCAGAGTGTTGGAAACTAAAAGGAGTCAAACGGAATGCTAAAAATGAAAAGCACAGGATCAGAGATGAAGAACGCATCCCAGAGGCTCATCAGGAGACTCAACACCGCTGAGCAAAGACACGGTGAGTCTGGGTGTAGGGCAATGGAAATCACTCAAACTGAAACACAAAGCCGAAAAAAGCGAGGGAATCAGAGCTGTGGGACAACGTCAAATAGTATCGTACACTTGTAATTAGAATCTCAGAAAAGGAAAAAAAAATAGAAGACTGTCCAAGAATTCTTCAAAATCGATTAAGGACATCAAATTACATCCAAGACACTCAGAAAACTCCAAGCAGGAAAAAATTTAAAAAGCACATAAATAAAACACTTGGACAGCCTATATTGAAACTGCTAAAAAAAAACAACAACAACCCAAAAAACAAACAGAAAGCTTTGTGGCAGAAGGGAAGGGGAAGGTAGAAATACATCACACACAGAAGACTAGAGATGAGAATAACAGCAGACTTTTTGTCAGGCAAGCCAGAGATAATAGAGTGATTATCTCCAAAGTAATGAAAGAGAAAATGAGCAACCCAGAATTCCATATCCAGTGAAAATAGCTTTCAAAAATAGAGGAGAAACAAAGCCTTTTTCAGATGACTGACAACTAATAGAACTAATTACCAGCAGGTCTTCACTACAAGAAATGGCATAAAATCCTTCAGAAGGGGTTTGTTCTGGTCAAGATGGATGAGTAGGTGAATGCTGTACTCACCTCCTTCCGTAAACACACCAAAATTACAACTAGATTATAGCACAATCAACCTGGATAACCATCTTAGGACTAGCTGAAGAGGTCCTATAACTAAGCATATAAAGAAACAATGTTGAGACTGGTAGGAAGGGTGGAGTCACAAAATGGGCTGGCCCCACACCTGAGTGCATTGGTTGTGTCTGAAGAAATATCTTAGTTGCAGAGACTCCCCCGGGGAGCAAGTGTTTTCAGCCACCTGCTGGGGTCCCCTGCCCTGAGCACCACCAGCGCCAGGCAGAAGAACCCATATCATATTCTGACTGTAAAAATCAGCAGAGATTCCTCCATCCTTCCCAGAGTGTGCTGGAAATGGCATTTATAAAGATAAAGATAATATTCAGTTTTATTTTGAAATGCTCTAAATGTAATTGATGGTCTAAAGCAAAATAGAAATAATGTATTATGTGTTTATACCATATAAAATGTATGACAACAATCACAAAGAATGGGAGGAATAAATTGGGAGTGTACTGTTCTAAGGTACTTACACTACATGTGAAGCAAAATAATATTACTTGAAGGTAGATCGAAAGTAAGTTGATGCATATTGTAAAATCTAGGGCAATCACTAAAAAGCATTTTAAGATATAAGCAATAAAACAACAGAATAGTTTAAGTAAACATTAAAAAATATTCAATTAACCCAAAAGAAGACAGAATACAAGAGAAAAAAAGAACAAAGAAATATAAAACTAGCAAGATGATCTTAATTTAACCACTTAATGATTACACTAAATATAAATAATCAAAATACACTAGTTAAAAGGCAGAGATTGTAAGAGTGGGTTAAAAAAGAATGATCCAACTATGCACTGTTTAAAAGAAATTCACTTTAAATATAAACATATAAATTGGTTCAAAGTTAAAGGATGGGAGAAGTCATACCCTATGAACATTAATCAAAAGAAAACCATATTGTACACAACAGACAATTCTCCCAAGACATACAAATGGCCAACAGATATATGAAAAGATGGTCAATTCCACTAGCTATTAGGGAAGTGCAAATCAAAACTACAATGAGATGCTACCTCACACCTGTTAGAATGGCTGTTATTAATAAGACAAGTAATAACAATTCAACTCATTGAATTGAGGGAACCCTCATTCACTGCTGGTGGGAATGTAAATGGTACAGCCACTATGGATGATAGTATGGAGGTTCCTCCAAAAACTAAGAATAAAGCTACCAGCAATCCCTTTTCTGGATGTCTACCTGAAAAATTTGAAAACATTTATTTGCAAAGATACATGCAAAGACACATTGTGGCAGAAGGGCCACATTGCAGCATTATTCATGGTGGCCAAGGCACAGAAATAACCAAAGTGTCCTTCAGTAGAGGACTGGATAAAGGAGACATGGTACATATATCCAATGGAGTACTACTCAGTCATAAGAAAAGATGAAATACTGTCACTTGCGACAACATGGATGGTCCTTGAGAATATCATGCTAAGCAAAATAAGTCAGGCAGAAATATCTAAGAACCATATGATTTCACCTATGTGTGGGACATAAAACTGAAACTCACAGACCCAGACACAGTGTGGTGGTCACCAGAGGGAAGAGGGTGGCGGGTAATAAAGGGTGAAGGGGGCCAAATACATGGTCGCGGAAGACGGTTTGACTTTGAGTGGTGGGCACACAATGCAGTACACGGATCATGTACCACAGAAATGTACACTTGAAGTCCATATAATTGTACTAACTAAAGTCGCCCCAATAAATTTAATAAAAAATATTTTAAGAAATAAAAAAAACTGGAGTGACTATATTATATCAGACAAAATAGACTGCAGAACAAGGATTATCATCAGTGATAAAGAGAGGTGTTAACTGATGATGAAGGGGTCAACTCAGCAAGGAGCTTTAGGCTTTAATAACACTAACTGGGAACATACCTACCACCAGAGCTTCAAAATACATACAAAACACTCCCAGAACAGTTATTATTGATGGATAAATGCAAACTTCTCTTCCAAGTGCATACGCAATCACTGCCAGATGGAATAATTGAATCGTCCCCTATGAAGAATCACCCTAAGTCCCTTCTCTATCAGCACCCATCCAACAGCAGGCCTAGCCAACTAGTCATGCCAGCACCCGGCTCCAAAACATCCTCTGCATAAAGGTCTCTCTTCATCCTGTATATGAGGAAAATCTCACCGTGAAGCAAAGCCATACAAAGCACTACAAAAACAAGGAGAGCATGTAAGGCAGATACATTCTCAGGTGAGCCAAGTGGTGCAATCTTTGGAATGAGTCATGGAATATGAGTTCTTTACACCAATTAAAAGTCTCTTGGCTTTACGCAAGAGTAGAAGCATTACCAACCTGTATCCTGGACCAACATAAACTGAGGTGTGGTAATTATGTTCCATCCAGAGGTTCCACTGAACATGCTGTTGGTTCTGTGCCTCCCAGACCCCCCTGCACCCCTCAAATGGCCAAACAAGGAGCCGCCTTTGTCCTCAAGCTTTGGAGCTGTTCAGACACTAAGCCCCCAGCATTTGCAAAGCTTTGAGAAACAGATATTAATGTCTCTCAGACTTAAAATATTGTGATTTTTTTTTTGAAAAATCTACTGGGAATTCCACTACTGTGAAATCTAAATGGAAAATTAAGTCAACGCATAGTTTATCCTTTTCTTGTGCTCACATTTAAGACCACAAAAGACTGGGGGAAACCCCAGGCAGTCTTTAGACATTGAGTGGAAGGATCTGGGGAAAGTCCAGCAACTGGAGAACCAAGGAAGTAGACTTCCAACATCTTTTGTCACCTGGCCCAAATGTCCTTACTCCCCTTGGTTTGAATTTCCATTAAATTCAGTCACGTAGAATTTTTTTTCTCTTAACAAGGAACTTCTTCTGAAAAGGCTAGCACATCTTGAATGATTTTAATGAGATAAATAGAATTGTTTTTCTACTAATATGAGACTAACCACTTCTGAGTTCAACTTTCACTTAATCAAATGTAGTAAGCCCCTGTTAATGTGCCAGGCATACTAAGTGGCCCAAATGAAATCATACATAGCTTTATGGCAGCACAGGTTGGCTTTGGCCACCAAATGAGCTTCCCCGATCAGGGGAAGGGGGAGGAGGAAGAGGCGAGGCTGGGGCGAGGTCATCAGGAGAAGGAAGACCTTGAGCAAACAATGACGGACATAAATGCCATGAGGCAAACTAAGGATGGCGTGCCAGTTTGCAGCAAGGCAAGTGAACTAGTCTGCGCTGAGAAAGAATAGCCCAAGCGGAGACTCGGGGGATGGGTTAATGTCAACCAGGCGAAGGTGGGATGAGGGTGTCCCAGGCTCCAGCCCAGAGCGACTGCGGGGTAGTCAGTCTGGCTAAGGAGGACCCTGTGGCTCTCAACCTCTTGTCGAGCGAGGTGACTGGCAGGCTTTAAGCAGGGGAACAGCGTCAGCTGACCTGAATTTCAAACAAGCCCTCTGGCCTCAGCGAGAGAATGAGTGAATGGGAGAAGCAGATTAGGAGTCTGTTGCAAGAATGCAGGTTATGGATGATGGAGGCTCAGGCCCACCGGTGTCAGTGAAACCAGGGACACATGGAGAGACGCAGGTATTCAGAAATTCGTTGAGACAACCGCCACAGGACAGCGTGAACTACTTATAGGAAGAAAGTGAAATAGAGGAAGATTCCTGGGTGTTTGCTTTGGACAACGGATGGGTGGTGGGGTCCTGTCCTGAGGAGCAGGGTTAGGGGGTAGGATGATGAGTCCAATTCCAGGTATGTTGCTTTTGAGGTTCCTCGGGGACATCTGAAAGGTGACAGCTAGTCAGTGCCACTTGAATGTAGGGCAGAGATGCCAATCACTATCCTGGTGCCAGAATCTCTGTACCTGGGGATATGTAAGACCATGCCCCTTGACAGCAGAAAGAAACTACAGAAGATGAGACCTTCATCTGTTTCTTGTGTAAGATTACAAGGGTCTGGAGTTTTGAAAGGGGGCGCTGTTGCCGTAGATAGTCAGCTGGAGCTCCAGGGAGTGCCCCCATTGGCCGAGACAGCAGCAGGGGGAGGTCCTTACACTGAATGCATCAAAAGCTGGACAGCCGAATGGGTAGGGCCCCAGCCACAAAAAGACAGAAAGATAGTGGGATAGGAAAAAAGCCCTCCACCCTTTATCCCTATAAGGAATGGTGGGCTTGAGCAGAAAAGAAGATGGTCTCTGAGACGGGAGTCCGCCATTTTCCCAGGTCACATGTACCTGAACAAATGGCTTTCCTTTCGCACCACACCTGCCTCAGGAGTTTGGCTCTGGTCATGGCGGCAGCCAGACTGCGTTTTGTGTGGTTACAGAACCGCAGGCTGTCCACGAAGGACTGCCAGGAGGTAGGACGTTAAAGGGCAAGTGTGACATCACAGACGCAGGTCCATGAAGATACAGACTGAAGACATCCGTGGATTTGGGGACCCGAAGTCACCCGCTGGTTGCATTAGTGAGAGTGTTTTCAGGGGAGGGGTGTGGGTTTGGAGGCTGAAAGTAACAGTGAACACATGGACCCCAAGGTCTAGGTGGCTTTTTCAGGAGCCTGGGCTATACGTGGAAGAGACTGCAAGGATGCTTTCTGAGGAAAAACCAGGCGATGAGGGGTTGTTTGGTTTGTTTTTAGATATGGAAGTTAAGTTCATTTCAAAGGTGATGGGAATAAGCAGCAAAGAAAGGACAGTCAGAGACAGAGGGGAGAGAGGGGATAATTAGCAGAAGATTCCTGAAATGAGCAGAGAGGCAGGGCTCCGCAATGGAGGGAAGGGGTGACTTGGCGCCAGAGGACTGTCACTTCCTCCCCAGTGGCAGCAGGACGTGACGAGGGTGGGACTGGAGCCCACGGGCTGAGACGTTTTGGTGGGCGGGTGAGGGAGCTTGCACCTCGTGGCTCCCAGCTGCGCGGTGTGGTAGGAGGCAAGGTCGGCCCTGAGAGTTAACCGGCGATGAGTGGGCGCAGAGGTGAGGTTGGAGGGAAGCACATGGCGGGCTCTGCTGAGGGGGAAGGCATGACCCACCCACACTGGCCCCAGCCTGCTGGGCATTCCCTGCCCGCGCAGCTCCGGTGCAATAGGTGGCCAGCAGTTGGCGGGATCCAGGCAGAGCAGAGCTGTGGCCTGGCAGGTGCATCAGAAGGACAAGGCAGAGTTTCGGGTGTCGGCAGGAGAGGGGCTGACGGGATGGGCCACATAGTCTAGGCAGGGAAGTGGCCGTGGGTGCGCAGGCAGGCAAAGGAAAGGGACTTCTAAGGAGAGGAAGTGGGTGAATCGGGAGCAAGGACACTTGGAGTCACAGAGACAGATGGAAGCTTGGGCTGCCTGGGGGCAGGAGGCTTGGTGGGGATGAAGGCGAGCGACACGTGCGTGAACCGGACAACGTCCACCAGGTAACCTCCTGCCCAGACCTGGACTGCACCCAGGAAAAGGGGAAAAAATGCAAAGAGAGGCGTGGGGCATGGGTGGGATTGTAACAACCCCATTTCTTGTAAGTAGGGCATTACACAAAGAGTTCAGAATTTGAAGAAGTGTTTAGAAATCTTGCTTTGAAATCTCACTAAAGAGGCTTCATTCTTATAATGAAGGACTTAAGAGGAAGAAGACAGGCTCAGCTACAGCAAGCCAGCGGGTTACTTAACACAGCTCGGGATTTCGCTTTGATTTCTGATCACACCTGCCGTGGATTTGCCTTTTGATGTGACAATAGCTAATGTTCATCAGTGCCGTTATGAGGAGTGGTCCCTGAAAACGATGATATAGTTCACAGAAGACCAAGTTCAGCTAAGTTCAAAATAATGATGTGGACTGCATAAAGGCATCAATTTGATTTAAAAAAATTAAATCTCAATACCAACCTATATTTCTCTGAATCAGCATGCACTCCTTCTCCTTTGTGGCGAGCTGGCTCCTGCTTGAGACGCCAAAGCCGAAGCAGTATTTATTCCTCCCCATGTCGAACAAAGTGCAGTTGAACACTGTTCTCCTCTGTCCCAAGCTCAGCCTATTTGCAGCCAGCCACGTGGTCCCTTCCCCTGGACGCCTGGGGGCCTCCTTGAAGACTGAAATCACTCCCTGGACGTAGACGCACGGCGGGGGCAGCACCATCACCTCCACCCCGGAGGCACACGTGAGTTCTGGCACCATCACCAATTTGTATCCGAATTTCTGGGCCAGGTCGATGGGTCCAAGGGAGGTGATGACCGAGTCTCGGCCAAGCAGCTTTAGCACCACAGTGACGTAGGCTTCCGGCCCCACAGGCGCACAGCCGAACTCAACCCACTGACCCTGAGCGAGCTCCGCCCTCTTGCTGGCTCTTATCTCCAGCGGCCGCCCCTCACCCGTTTGTGCCTCGGGAAGACTGTTGGTGAAGATGACGTCCACCAAGATGTCAGGCTTGTCCCCGGGGAACAGGCAGAGTGGCTGATCGGTGAAAAGGCCCACCTGGAAGGTGCCTTCCGCTGCCTTGGGCGTCCTATTCAGAGCCACGTGAAAGACGGGCCACTCCACCTTCAGGAAGGCCGCCTTCTCCCAGCGCGGAGCCGGAGCGCTGCTCTCTGTCACTCCCTGAGTCATGGTGAACCAGTAGTCACCGGCCTCCTTGAAGTAGAAGCATTCAAACTCGAGGGTCCCCTGGGACTGGTTGGTCAGGAGGTGTTTGGTGGTCACAGTCCGGTTGGTGTGAGCCTCCAGCAGGAGCACCGATACGTTCCGCAGGGTCCCGTTGTACCCGTCAAAATACTGGAAATCCACAGACACGGTGGTGTTGCTCAGCGCTACATGCCCCGGCTCTCCCAGGAGGAGATACTCCGCCTCTCCAAGAACTGCAATGAAACGGTCAGAATGGGTTTTACAAAGGGGTATTTGGGCAGCACGGGGAGACGTCAAAGAAAAACATCCCTATAGATGCAAGAGAAGTTCAAATGGAGTCAAGGATGAAATAAAATGATGTTGAGTGTGGGTTCTGAGAGCTGGGCATCTCTGTTCCTTTATCTTAGTAATAAATAGTGATAAATACTTGGAATCTATCTGCAATGAAAATCTATAAAGCAAAGGTAATGATTTACAATTGTCCAGATAAAAATCCAATGCTTCACTTACTTTAATCATATTCTGGTGTTTAGGAATTCTGGGGGGAAGGGTTTACAGCGAATTGAAAGGTTGGTTTAAATAATAAAAACTGCTCTAGATTACATAAAATTTAAGACCTTAAATATACTCAAAATTATTATTTTCTGACATACAAGTATTTAGTTGGGCATTTTCACCATAAAGAAACCAGTTGCCCTTCGTTTACAGGAAGCAGAAATTTTCAGACAAATAAGAAATGTTGACACTCTGTTCCCCATGGGTCATCCAAGGATAGAGTGAAACTTGTCCTTGGCAAATTTAATGATGTTACAGCAACCACTCTTGATTCAGATAGGAGAGATGACCACTCGCTCACAAGCATCACTCTGTTAGGATCTATCAAATCTTTTTAAAGAGGCTCATCAGAGAAGCTAAAGCAAAGACTGGAAAAAACACAGACACACAGAATCCTTGTTTCTGTTTTGAATGCTATCCAAATACACATCAAAAGAGACGGAATTTGGCGATGCCACAATCGGCTGGCCCATGGCTGGGGTAAGACACAATCTACATTTGAGGGACTGCAGTGCTCAGCATGTCAGTATGAATTCCTTTATCTTACTATGTATACCTCATATATACACAATATATGCACATCATATTGCATATATGTCCAAAGAGCCTCAACGTGTTGTTTGGCTGGTAGTCTTTAAATATACCTCTACATGTAGTCACTAATGATTATTAGAATCAGCACATGAATATAATGGGACATAAGAGATTGGGGGGGGGGCGGTTTCTTTTAATTGGCTCTGCCCTTCCTCTGTTTCTCCTTTAAGATGAGGTAAAATAGATATAAAACTTGGACAGTCCTGAGTGCTTCATCACCACTTGCTGGAAAACCCTGGTAGGATAGAGTCCTTTTCTAAAAAACATTTATTTAGCCAAAACAGAAGTTGAGGGATATTTCCCTTAGGATGGAGACGGTTCAAAGTTAAGGTTGAAAAAGGCGGCTGATCCCGGTGCCCTTTGTGTGCTGGTTCTGAGCTGACCTGGTACCTTTTTGTGAACAGGTGGCTAAAGAGACCCCGGTGATCACTGGACATAGGTTAAGAGGCACACACCACTTAGTTCACTGATGAGAACCTATTGTCAATTGTGGGGATTGTCAATGAGGCAGATCAGATTCTGATTTGATGGGCAGCCAATCAGTGAGAGAGAGACACATGCCCAGTTGGAAATGGAGACAGAAGATACAGTGGGGTCCAGCACAGTGTGCTAAGAGACAGGTTACTACTTTACTCTGTGACTCTTGCTTTTACAGACAAGAATACCATTTCATTTAGAAAACTACAATTTGACTGTACACCACCCTGCAATATGGTTTTCTCTATTCTTTTATTTCTTCTTTCCCCATTCCTTCATTGTATTTAAAGAAACTGGTTTCTCAACATGAACATATGTTGTTGGCATATTTTGATCAACATCAAGTGGAGAAAGGGAAATAAAAACCCAGATCTATGAAAATACCTCCTTTCCCATCAGTAGTAGCACGTGCACTCAACTTTTATGCCCTGTGCTCTACTTTATGCTCATTCAATTATTATTTTTATATTCCAGTAAGATATTTTGTGCTTAACAATGACAAACATCCTTGCAGACTTTATTTAAATGGAAGATTGTGATGTCTATATTTATCACTATCAAATCAAGGACATGTTTATCACTTTTTTGTATGAGGTTGTTATAGGCAGAACAACCTGATTTTAAGTCGGGATAAATGCCTTTAAAAGAAATGAATCCCAGATTGGTTTTCCATAAACCTAGTGTCTTTTTGTTTAAATACACTTCTTAAAAAAGAAATGGCTGAGGAAGGAGAGTCACCAGAGAAAATGACTGGGACACATGCAAGTCCAGTTACCTGGCTGTGTACACACAGTATCACACAAGCCAGGATCCTCTTTCTCTGGGGCCATAATTCTACTCTCACACCATCAACTGCTTCGATGTTTACGAAATAATTTGGAAACCATCAAAGCTAGCATTATATTACTGAATCTATTGGTTCACTAGTTGTGTGTCTGAGAAATGAACTCAATATTCAGTTGAAACAAACCGAGTAAAGAAAACTAACCTTAAACACCTATTGTATGCTCAGCCATTCAAGGTGTTTCAACTATTGATTTTATTTTGCCATCACACCAACCCTGTGAAGTCAGTATCACTGCTAAGGTTGAAAGGGATTAAGAAATGAATCTAAGGCACCCAACTGGCAAGGACTGAAATTCAAATGGGTTCCAAAGATATTCTAGAAACAAAACTCTCCCGTCACATGGCATTTTATGTCAAACCCCAATACAGCTCCGACCAGCATGGCTCAGTGGGTCGGGCATCATCCTGCAAAGCGAGAGGCTGCTACCTCGGTCCCCTATCAGGGCACGTGCCCGGGTCACGGGTTCAGTCCCCAGTCCAGAAAGAGGCAACCGATTGATGTGTCTCTCTCACATGGATGTTTCTCTCCCTCTCCTTCTCTCTCCCACACTCTCTCTCTAAAAGAAAATCAATAAATAAAATCTTTTAAAAAACCCCAATATGTACAACAGCATTTCATGTGTGTGTAACAGGCTTATCTCCAATCCGTTAAATTGAAAGTCAGCTGTTCCTTCTATTATCTATCTGACTCAATGATGCCAAACCTTGAAAGACCCCAGGGCTGCAAGGATCACAGTGTCCCAGGTGCGACGCCACTGCCCCACCTCCTTCACGCACGGCCCTCAACCTCAGTGCATTTGTACACGTCAGAGTTCTGTTTCTTCTTTGATCCCTATTGCGTCGCATATACTTACCATAGTCACAGAGCACCACCAACAGTAGATTTGAAAAGTCTTTCAACGTTTGTTTCATTCTGATTAGCAAAATCCCAGGCCTTTGGTCTCCTCATGTCCTTGCTCACGTCTAAATTGTGAAGTGTGTTCTCAAAAACACCTGAAATTAGAACCTCAGAAAAGTGACGTGATTCTTAAAATAGAAATTATGAAATGACAAAAACCATTCTATGAAGAAGTCAAACTTCCGAAGTGATAGTGAAAAGGAAACAGAAAGGACATGAACCGTCCCTGGGGATGTGGTCTGTAATCACACAGTTTCCTTTGGTTCCAGGAGAGCTCACCTGGTAAGGACATTCGGGACGCCCAACACCAAGATTATCTTCATGGAACATCTTCGTAGCACATCCTTAAGTGGAGAATTTGCTGTCATGTGCTTAAGTTCATCAAAGCTGATAGCCTAGCCAATCTTGATAATACCTCACCACATATTTATCTGCTTGGTGTTTCACACTGATTTACTACAGTTTAGAACATTTACTGAATGTTTGCCACACTTTCATTTTGCATTGTGCTGTCGACAGTCCTGCCTGGCTCCCACACACGGACGTACTAACCTTCTTGCACGATCAGTGTGTTATCTGAATTGCTTCATTTCTTAATGCCTGGAGCTACACCAGAACTATCCAACCTTTGAAAAAGATACCCAGGGTATTGCAATTCAATGTGAACTCCGCCTGGCTGGCATGGCTCAGCGTGCTGAGTGTCAGCCTGCACACTGAAAGGTCGCTGGTTCGATTTCCAGTCAGGGCACATGCCTAGGCTGCTGGTTTAACCCCTGACCCCAGTGTGTACGGGAGGCAACTGATGGCTGTTTCTCTGTCTCTCTCCCCCCCGCACCTGCACCTTGCTCTCTCTCTCTCAAATCAGTAAACATATACTCGGGTGAGGGGAAAAAAAGAGAAAACAGAGAAATAACAATTAGCATCATCTGTCAGTCCTCTAGTACTTGTTGCTGCTGGTACGCATCAGCAGATGGATGACTTCATGCAGCAAGCTTCCCGGACCACCTAGGAGGGCAGGAGAAACCTTGCTGGCCTGCGCTTCACCATGATTTGTGGGAGGAGGCACTCACTTTGGTATAAAAAACTGTTAGACCCTGGAATAAGATGTCATGGAATACCACTGAAAAGGGTGTTTAAGTGCCCCTTTTTCCATACTGGAGTCAAATAAACTGTGGGCTACTGAACATAACAAAATACATTTTTTAATGTTTATATTCCCATTATTCAGTTAATAATTTTAATAACTATATTTATTCCAAATATACGTGTGCTAGGTCCACTCAAATAAGACAGGAAATAATGGGATTAAAGGGACTGACAGAATAATAAAGAAATTCAAGAGGAAGAAAACTGATGATGTGTCTCTATTAGCTTTCTCTCAATGGGAGGTGGCTGAACAAAGGAAATGCTGAACTTCCTCAAAGGGAAGCAGAGATTTAAAGCATAAATATACAGAAGACTAGGACTCCCTTCCCTCCCCAGCATAAAAGAAAAGTCAGTTGTGCTGGACTGAGGCACAGATTGGACCTCAATCCCTTTTTTTTGAACACGGCTGGGAAACTTGGCCAAAGACAGCAGGTGAGCATCAGGTGTCCCGCCAGCAAGCACGGGGCCTAGGGCAAGTCAGACGCTTCAAGTCCACAACACTCAGTCACCAAGGTGAGAACAAACAAGGCATCCCTAGCTCCCAAAAGGTGGACTGGCTTTTCCAAATTGCTCGTTTCCCCCATGATAACTACTTTTTAAAGAAGCTCCTAATCACTGCCCTGGCAGAGTGGCTCAGTTGGAGTGTCATCCCTATATACCAAAGGGTCAAGGGTTCGATCCCCTGTCAGGGCTCACACCGAGGCTGCCAATGGACCCCTGGCCGCGGTGTGGCTGGGATGCAACGGATGTTTCTCTCTCACATCAGTATCTGTCTGTCTCTCTCTTTCTCTCCCCCTTTCTCTCTCTCTAAAAATCAATAAACATACCCTCTGGTGAGGATTAAAAAAGCAGCAGCAGCTCCTAATTACAACTGACTGTGATTATAACACATTTTCCTCCTTAAGAAAACGACCAGGAAAACCTAGAATAGTGCAATAATCTATATTTAGTACTGAATAGAAATGGAATTATAAAATGAACCAGCCTACCTAAAATCATAATATGGATTTTTTAAAGTATTCTCGAGGTGAATTTTCACTAGCTCAACCCCTAATTCGAAGACTTTAACACAGCATCCCCAAACAGCATGGCTTGCTGGGTAAAAAGCACTACATTTGTTACCTTACTTGCTTAAGTTATCCCAACGTGTGGTTTCCAAAATAGTACTTGCTACTTACAGTGTTTGACCTGAGAATCATTTTGAGAAAATAAGACCTTAAGTAGATTTTACACACATTTAAAAATACTTCTAGATAGCATTCACAGACATGACTGTCTACAGACACATTTTAAACGTTTCGGCTACCAGGTAGGCAGAAGTTGTGAATATTCTCCATGACTAACGGTATCACGCCAAGCTCAGATTCCATGTTTTTGGTGAAACCAGATAAGATAAACCCCCACGGTGCCTTTGTAGTTGCTGAAAAAGACAATGAACGATCCTAAAGGCCATATGACCAATGGTTTATGAAAGAATAAAAGCAAAAGTAAAAGAAGCAAAATGAGTCTCTCCCTCCTGACAAACCTGCACACGCTCGTGTGTATACACCTAATACTACTATTTATTAGGAGGAAATCCCTAACACCAAAGCAGCTGGTGTAGCCGGTCCGTGTTTATATAAGCATCCCGGCGGCTCCGCCCTGGGCCCTCCGGTGGGACGCAGCAGCCGCCCCGGGAAGCTGCGCGCTCCCCGCACCCCAGCGCTTTCCAAAGGCCCGCGAGTCAAGGTCATGTTTGGAACTCTCGCCTTGCCCGTGTCGTCAGACAAAGCTCCCTTAAAAAACGAGGACCGTTTCTAAAATGCTTCTATTTCATACTCTTTATATCCCAGAAGGGATTTCTTTTGGGGGTGGGGGGCAGCAAACGTTCTGAAACGCTCTGTACCCTGACTCTATTCCTCAAGGGTCCCAACTGTTCGGACTTCCCAGCCCACAGTCGGCCTCGGTCCCCCGCCCACACCTGCGCTCGGGACAGCCGCGTGCAGGTTACAGTCAGGACTGCGACCCGTGGACGAACACATTTGGAGCGTGTCCCCCGGGGCGGAGACTGAGCACCAAGTAGTGAGGGAAGCCGACTGCGTACGTCGAGGGACTGGCAACGTCTACATCTCCAATCCCTTGCTCCCCCGAGGACTCGTGCTTTCCGGCAGCGGGAAGGGAGGGGGCGACAGAGTCCGGGCAGCCTCCGCGACACTGGAGCGCCTGCTGGGCGGCAGAAGGCTCGTCTTACCTCTCGGGACTGGCGGAGCGGCGGCCCGGGCCGGGCGAGCGTGGCGGCGAGGCGGGCGGCGGGCGAGGAGCCTCAGGGCCCGCGAGGCTGCGCGCCGAGCACCCCGCGCCCCGACTGCGCGCCCCGGCCCGCTGCGCTGGCCGACCGCGGCCCCACCCGGACCCGCCCCCGACGGCGCGAGGCGGAGGTGGGCGGCCCCGGGGGGGGGGGGCGGGAGCCTGTGCGAGCCGGCCCGGCCCGCCCACGTGTTCTGGGCAGCGCATCCTCTCCTGCCCGCGCCCCGCTGGCTCGCGGGGGACCGAAAACGGCGCAGGAAGCGCGCGCGGCGCGCCCGGGCCAGCGGGAGAGGGCGCAGACCCCTCCCCAAGACACGCGCAACCAGAGCCCGCAGAAGGGACCCGGGTTTTTAGGGGCTAGCCGGAAGTTTCCTGACTTTTCACATTCAGTCACTTCTCTCCCGGGCCATGTTCCTCTGGGGGGACGCAAAGGAAGCCAGTGAAGTGACGTAACTGGTGGGTTGGGGTCCTGGTTCCCCCAAACACTTGGCGTCCTAAATGTCATGGAAGCGTTTCAAAAGAAAACAGTTCCGTAAGGCACATACTCGTTAAAATAACATTTTAAAGACTCTAATCTGCAGGTTAAATTCTTTGTAAAAGAATACGAGAGACTGTCGTTCTGCCTTGTTTAACAGTTCTTGAGTACAGTGCAATAAATGTGCAATGCCGTTGCCCGTTGCCTTTTCTTTTACACAAAATACATCATTTAACAGACAAAACTAATTGTGGTAATAGAAGTCACAGCACAGTGGTGGCCTCCGGGGAGCAAGGGATTGGAAAGAGCCACCAGGGACCTTTAGGGATCACAGGTGAGTTCCGTCGGTCGGAGTGTGTGTTACAGGGGTTATGCACTTGTCGGAAGTAACCAGTTTAAGATCTGTGCATTTCACTCTGTGTAAAGTTTACCTCAATTTTTAAAACTCTTAAAACACCGCATTTGCACGTCCTTGGATCTATCGCTTCGTCTTTTGAAAGGTAGCACAATTACTCAGTCATCAGAGGTTGCCGGAGGTACCAAATTTGCTAATTCTAGCAGTACTCATTAAAATCCAAAGTTTCAAAAAAGGTTTTAAAGCCTTCATTCAAGTTCACTGCCAGTAGGGTTACCTAGACCAATATCCACTTATCAAGTTGGGATTCTTTGTCAACCACATGCCATGGTCCCTGGCATTTTCCTTTGCTGGTTTGTTTGTGTGTTTTTTTTAAAGGTTTTATTTATTTTAGAGAGAAAGGAAGGGAGGGAAAGAGCAGGAAACGTCAATGTGTGAAACATCCATAGGTTGCTTCTTGTATAGCCCCACTGGGGACTTGGCCTACAACCCAGGCCTGTGCCCTGATCGGGAATTGAACGGGCGACTTTTTGGTTCACGGAAGGACGCCCAACCCACTGGAGCCGCACGAGTCAGGGTGGTTCCTGGCATTTTCAATTGTGAAGCAAAAGCTCAGTGGAAAGACTGGGCTTTGGAGTTAGAGAAAGGTGAGATTGATTCCAGCCCGCTCTTGGGCAAATGACTTAATCTCTCCTTTCCTCCATTGTAAAAGGCTTATAGTATTCATTCTAGTGAAGCTTCTTGGTGATCAAATGAAATGTATAGAAGGTACCTTGCTCTGCATTTAATCTTTCAGACACACCTTGGAGACAGACCCAGTCTCCAAGGGGAGAAGGACCTAAATCCAGAGACAAGTGGCTGAATCGCTGTGCTTGGTCATTTTTACCTTAATTAGAATTCTTGCCAAACTGTATTACTGTCTTTCTTGGACAGTTAAAATAGTTTAAGCTTTTCTAAAAAGAAAGCAATATAGACAGGAAGGGAAGAAAAGCTTTCTAATGAACAGTGGTGCGGTCCCGTCAGAATCGAGCTAAAACAAGCTGGCGATCACGATAGCTTCAGCTGTCCTTCTGGGTGCTGACTGATCTTGTCCAAATTGTGTAAAATTTATTCACGGTCTCAAGAACATCCATTTATACAAAGAGAGAGACCTTCATTGCCCCAGATAATACTGAGAGAAAAGCTCTAACTGCTTCATGATTATCGAGACACAAGGAAGAACATGAAACAATGCACATTTCAGTGTAATAAGATCTTCCCTGTGTGTTAGCCTGGCTTTTCTGAGGTGCTCCTGCATCATGGACCGGGCCCATGTTATAAAATCTGAATAGACAACGTGTGTCTCAGGTAGGCTGGTCCTTGGTGAGTCTGGTTGAGAAGCTCTTGGTAAGTGGGTAAAGGACATAGATTTAAGTTTGCAAGTCACCTCATAACACATTATAATCCAAAAATCACTCAATTCAGTTAATGCTTTAACTAGAATACCATGTACAATCACTGACCTAGGCCTGTGGGAATTCAGAAGAAGGGTGGTTTGCGAATGCTTGAACTCAAAGAAACCCAATTTCTCTAGTTTCTCATGGCATTAAGACAACAATTAGAGAACGACACAAAATAAAGTGAAGTATATTGGACAGACAATAACTCTTAGGGAGTTTAGAAACAGTGGAGTCGGGCACTGGAAACAAATTTGTCTAGAGCAGGCGGGCTTGATTAGTGGGGAGGTGCGTGGAAGGAAGAAGGCAGGTGGGGTAGGCAAGGGGAATGCGCCTCAGAAACAGGAAGGGGGACATGTCGTGCTGCTCCCGTGACCCGGTGCCTTCCACCCACTGCTGAGTGCTTGGCCCTCGTGAGCCGTCCCCCGCGCTCTCCCTCGCCCACAGGCCTTCCCAGGCTCGCCCATCAGCACGGTGCGCGGACCCCTTCGATGGCACGCGCTTCATTCCCTCCTCGGTGAAGGTGCTCACGTGTCCGTATCCCCAGCGAGGCCACCCTCTGGGCAGGAGCCAGAGCTCGCTCACTTTTGTACCCACCCCCCACACGCGGCCCACAGCGCTCCTCACACTAAGCTGGAATGTAATAAAAAAAATCTAGTTTTTAATTGAATTGAATGAGAGAGGAAGTAGGATACAGTGAAGCCAAGTTACACTAGGTACATACATCAGAGTTCGTTCGTTCATTGTGTATTTATTGAGTGATTACTGTGTGCCAGGCCCGGTTCCAGGCTCTGAAGTTACATCCATGAACCAGACAGAAATCTCTGTCCCCTGTGGAGCTTACATCTGGCTCTATCACAAGAGATTAGATTAGCACTAAATTTACATACATTCAACCATACCTACCAGCCAAAAAAGAGACACACACATTTATATAGTTTAATTATCAGTGCCATAAAAGTCTATTGTCAATATGTAGTTTTTATTACATATTGTACTTACTAAGTTCATAAAATAGTCACACTCATGTATCACTAGGAATTCTAACGTAAGACTACATGTAGAACTTTATTGGCAATTTAAGAGAGTTTCAAGGATCATTTTGAGCATGTTCGATCTTACACTTAGCACAGTCTTTAAAATCTAACCACCTTGTAAGTTGTGACTGTACCACAGCAAAATGAAAACTTTGAGATGGTTGGACAAAGAAGAACCATTTCAAGTAGCTGCCCCTGAGAAGAGTGACATGAATCCACACCTGGTCACCTTCGTCAGATAGCAGGGGAGAGGTGGGGTCCATTCACATGAACACACACGGTCAGTCAACAGTGGTGTTTACATCAAGAACTTAAAACAAAAACAATTCACGAGCCAGTTGCCCTTCCTTTAAAACAGCTAAAACAGTAAGAGCTTGAGGTCATAAATATTTATAATCAACTCTTGGTTATAACTCTAAACGAACAAATTGGAACATATACTGGCTTATTCTGACTAAAGGTTTATCATTTACATATATTTTTCAAAGAGTATTTAAAAAGACACCAAGTTAAGAAAAATCATTTTTAAATTTTGCAATAATTTTATATACATTTATACCAATCATTTAACCCTGAAAACAATCTTCACTTGTACAGTGTAAAAACTTGTTTGACAGTATGTGACTAGAAATATTCCATAACCATAAAGATACAAACAGATTGATGTTCCTAAAAGCAAAGTTAGGAGAGCAAAAATAATAATTATGCCATTGACAAGCACCAACACAGAGCTTTTTTGCACTTAGAGCCTGATTGGTTGTATTTAACATAACCTCTACCGAGAGAGGACTAAAAGAGAAACAGAAAAAAAAGATAAATATATATATATACTGAGGTCTGGAAAGAGTGAAGAACGCCCACCTTAAAAATAACACAGTGAACGCCATCATATTTGTTTTTTACACATTTTTTGCACAGCGTATTCCTATGTGACTGCACTGCCTCTCTGGTTCACTTCGTACCGCTGACAGCGCCCCACGTGCGTTAACGTGCTGCCGCACCAGTGTCAGTACGTGTGCTGAGCTGTCGGAGTTTGCTGTCATGAATCCACACCATGGGCGCTGCTTCCAGGGGCTCACACGGTCTTAGCTGTGCAGCCCAGAGGCCGGGGGACATACAAACAAGCTTCCCCAGAGGCCCAGAAGGCCTGGGCAGCCGGACATGGAATTCCCCTCCGCCAAAGCCTGAGGCCAAGCCATGAGGCCATCGGGGGACCTGCCGCCACAACGCAGCGTCAGCGACAGGTGAGCGAAGTGAAGACGGAGGCAGGACGCCTCGGCCGCGGCCCGCCCGAGACCCCGGAGGGGGTGAAGCGGCCACGGCCACGCTCGGGGCGGGGGCGGGGACGACTCTGGCTGCACCCAGAGGGGCCCCCTGGGCTGCGGCGGAGGACCCCTGCACCCCTCCCAGCGGGCACCTGCAGCGGCTCCTCGCTCAGTGGGGACATCCCAGGGACCCCGGAGTGTGACCCTGGGGGCCGCCTCCTCGGGGTCTCAGTGTCAGTGTTCCCGCCACGCAGAGCCCACCCTTAGGAGACGTGGCCAAAGCCCCTCAGTCCCTTGCCCCGTGACTCAGGCTCAGGAAGAGGGTCCCCTCTGGCTGTGGGACCCCTGAGCCGAAGGAGATTCCTGCGTACCGTGTGCTGTGCAGCAGTGACGCAGGAAGTCGGGGGGCCCACCCGAACACCCGGGCCATGGAAATTCAGTACCTGCCAGTTTTTGTCCCCTCTGTAACACTTTCCAGCAGGAAGGTTTCTCCATACGACATATTATGGATGGGGATGGAGAAAAATAATTGCTAGGATACGATAGCAAGATTTTGAAGAGTTCAGTGTGGAGACTCCTTGAGGGAAAGAAAAGGAGACATACTTTTCCACTCCTATGCTCCCCTCCTTAGCCCTGAGGTCAAAGGGCACCTAGGTCCCTAAGCTGGTCCAGGGCGCTCCCAGCCGCCCCACTCACACGGGACCCCAGGGGATCCCTGAGCCTCCACTTCCCGGATTTGCACTCACACCTCTGGGCACGCCTAAACAGCTCTTTAATTCAGTTTCAAAATCCACAGCACTTTTTAAACAAAATGACATAGTTGCATTCTTTACATGCCAGGCATGAAATCGTCACTTTAGGAAAAAAAAAAAAGAAACGAGTCAGATAATACATACGTAAGTCAAACAACATTCCCCCCTTTTGTAGGTGCTTCCCTTGGCTGGTGCAGCCCCGGCCGTGACCGCCTCCGCGGGAAAGCCGGGCAGCAGCCCTCTGGGCGACCTGCGCGTGGACGCCTCGTCCCGATGCTGTCAGGCCCTTCGGGGACACGGTGGCGGGGCTTGCCTCACAGGAACCGCCCAGAGACCGGCACACGAGGCCCAGGAAAACTTCACTTACGTACAATTCAGTACATTCTAGTCACACAAAAATAACGACCTAACCTGTCCAAACATGCAACTTTCTTTTTCTTCCCCCATGAACTAAATTCCTTTCTTTAAAAAAATGGTTGGATCGGACGGTCAAGTTAAAATCCACCATATCTCAGGTTACCCTGTGAGGGTTCTATACAACGGTCGCATGATTTCAAATTCACATTGGCATTCATTTTCCTGTATTTTTTTTATATTTTTCCTAAACCAACTTCCTAAACCCTAACATTTTGGGAGACATTAAAAGGGTTGTATATGGTACCGCAGAGCTCCAGTGAATTCTCAGTTTATCGGCGTTTATTCTTAGCTCAATATCATACAAACTCTACATAACACAAGTACCAGGATAGGAAGTACTTAAAATAGAAAGAACTCTTAGCTCTGTGTCATAAATAAATTTGGGTAAAACCGCAAGCCTTCCACTGAGTCGTCTCGGCAAAGGTGGCCCATCTTCTCTGCAAGAAGCAACCTGGGAACCAAGGGAGAGCACCGATCATCTGCCTGCTCAGAAGCCCAGGTTGCGTCAAAGAGCGAGGACCTTACTCACCTTTCCTTAGCCAGGAGGACAGACATGCCCACAAGCTTGGCAAACTCCTCCGAGGTTAGGGAACCCTTTTCTGAAACCTAACAGAAACACACAGCAGGAAAAAAATGTCGTAATTTAGACCACCTAGGTACTAACTAGAGAGAATGTCTACTAGTTATACTCAGGAAATGATTTCCTGAACTTTCTAATAGAGTCCAAAGAACAGTCACTACAGAACTAAGTCTGCTTTACTAATGTTTAATTCTACAAAAGCTGAAGGGCCCAGGCCAAATAAAGTAGAGGCTGAAATAACATAAAACCCTCTATAATATAATAAAGGCCCTATACTAAGGTCTAAAAAAAAAACCTTAGATATTCTGAAAAGGAACACATAACAAATTCTAACAGAATTCGTATTACATGATCCCGTGAAGGACCATATATATAGGTTTGGTTTAAAATGTGTGGTTGAAATATCTATACTCTTGTGTTTTTTTCATCTAGTTTAAAATAAAAAGCATAATAAATGGGAGTTATTTAAATTACACAGGCTCACCATAGAGTTTATTCAGGCAGAGCAGTATGTTGAGTACCCCAACAAGTGTTAGTGGTTTGGCCATAGAATCCATCTAAACTACAGTGGCTGTTCATATTTTTTGGAACAATTATTCATAAAACAACCGGCGATACTTTGTAACACTACTTGTGTAGGTGTTGCGGAAGGAAAAGCTCTATCATGGAGAACATTCTCATTCACAGAGTTAAAAACCTGTTCTCAGGACTGAGCTGCAAACAAAAAGAGAGCGCCTCATTAATTCTAATTCTCCTTTCCTTTAAGATGTTTTGCATGGTCGTAAGTTTCGAAAAGCTTTCAAAGAGTCACTTGGATGAGCATTTATCCATTGTTCACGATAACCCATTTTTAACTGGGCCAACAAACGAGTTCTGAGTAAAGTGAAGTTCGAAAGGAAATCCTGTTTCTCAAGCTGCGGGGCGCGGGCACCGGGGCCTCCCGGCACACCCCGACGCCTGGAGGAAGCCGGGTTCACGTACCGTCTCCAGGGCCGAGGCCACCATTTCCTCTTCCTTGTGGGACTGAAGCTCAATGACCATGACGCCGCTGTCAAACACTCGGAGCCTGCGAACGGCAGATGGGAGAACAAAGCTGTGAACATCGCCGACCTTCAGCCACGAAGGAGGCACACGCATTTTCCACCTTCTTTTAGGCGCAGGTATGAGGCCAGTGTTAACACAAAACAGCACTTAAAACTGAACAACAACGAGCAACCACGGCATAACTACGAAGCTCATGAATGAACAGTTCATAAAATTATGAACTATAATCCATGTACTAAAAAAAAACACACTCCTTTGTTTTTTCAGTTTTCCTTCAGTTTTATCTTTTTAGTATTTTTCAAACACCGTTGACATTCAGTGTTGTTTTATATTTAGTCTCAGGTGTACGACCGTGGTTAGACAGCCGTATAATTTATGGCGTGATCGCCCTGGTAACTCCAGAACTCGCCTGGCGCCGTACGCAGTTATCACAACAGTGGTCGCTCTATTCTCTGTGCCACACATCCCTGCCTGGCGAATCGTTTTCTAGCCTGAGGGCAAGGAAAATACAGATTCACAGCTGGACATCTGTCCTTCTGAGTCCCCAGAGACAAACACAAACTGCCTAAGGGAAGAGGGGCCAGTCACCGTGACCTCATGGGAGGGACCCCGCTCTTATCTCTCTGCGCTGCTGACACCAGAGCCAGACCACCACACCCCTCAGGCCACCCACCGGACGGAAGCCAGTGACGGCGGCCGCAGGGGTGGGGGCGGGGGCGCTCGGAGGGCCAGGGTGTCGGCCCGCCCCCGGGGGCGCGCCTGGCCGGGCTCCCCTGTCCGCCTCGCACGGGGCAGTGGCCACGGCTGGCCAACTTCCTGCGGAGGTGCTTTTACCTGAGAGGTAGTTTCAGAGCCTCCAGCATCTTGCATGCGTTCACCAAGTCTTCTGGTGAGAGCAACTAATGGGGAAATAAATCCAGTTTATACCGCAAATTAATAGAGTGATGCTCTATCATTATTATGGTCTCTAAAACAGAGGAAGAAGTTAAAAAATGATCACTAATCAAGGATTTTAGTGGCTTAATCACTACAAGGCAAAAATACAAACAAAGGAGCAAAAACTTCTATTCATGAAGCAGCGTTAGCCAATAGAAACAGAATGTACAATAAGTCACATATGTAATTTTAAAGCTTCTAGTAGCCATATTAAAAAATGAAAAGAAATGGGTGAAATTAATTTTAAAACATATATACTCAATAGGTAAAAAAATTCAGCATACAGGGTCGGGCAAAAGTAGGTTTCCAGTTGTTTGTATGGGATATAATATAATTACTACATAATAATGCATGAATAAACTGGTTTGCATGCTCACAACTGTAAACCTACTTTTACCCCACCCTGTATAAACAGTATAAAAAATTGGTACTGAGGTATTTAACATTTCTTTACTCTGTACTAACTCTTCCAATTCAGGTGTGTAAGCTACACTTAGCACACACATCCCTTTGGGTCCTCTGCCGTCACATGCAGCTAGCTAATGGCTTCCCTTCCGGGCCCTGGAGCCTGAAGGAATGAGCCCAGTGCGCTGGGTGACCAGCACAGGGTTGAGCCACCCAGAACGGCCACGGCGTCAGCCCAGCCTGGGTCCAAATCCCTGTCTCCAAGTGCAGCCTCAGTAAAAAAGTCACCTCATCTCCCTGAGCCTCCATGTGCTCCTCCCCAGGCTACCCCGAGCCGGGGAGACTCACAGGAGCTGCCTTCCTGGGCTCCTGGGAGGCCAGAGGAGGTAACACGCAGAGAGTCAGTAAGTGAATGGCAGAGAGGACCATTCAAATAGGGGCCCAGGGCGCAGGCCTAGCTCACGGGGCAGGTGAGGGCTTGGGAGGCAGGCCGGAAAGATGCAGCTCACTGCAGACACGCCAGAACGGCGTTGACTGTGGGGGCCCAAGGAGTGCCGGGCAGAGCCTTGGTGGTGGCCACGGACGTCCGGGTGGGAGGGGTCCGCGAGAGCTGACTCACGGCCAGGGGCGCGGCCGCTGTCCCTCTGCGGCAGCCGCTTTCAGCCCATGGAGCTCGGGCAGCACGGGCGACCTCGTTCATCACAGTACACGCACAGCTATTACAGCTGGAAGGCTGACAGCCGGTCCAGACCCTTATTTTCCAGGCAGAAAACAGAGTCCAAGAGGTTCAGCCACCCAGCGACGTTGGTCGGCAAAGCTGGCCCGGGGCCCGCCCTCGGCCTGGAGCACCGCACTGCTCCTCAGGATGGTTTCCACGGTCACAACCCTTCCTCAGACCGTGCTCGCTGTAGGGAAGCTTGCATTGCACTAAGAAAGCCTGTATTTAGTTTTGAAAGGAGGGACTCTAAGTATCCTATGCTTACCTCCATCCCCCGAGCTCTGTTTACCAAGCAGTATACCTCCGTGAGCGACATGATGCCGCCCCGTTCCTGGTAAAACGAGAAACGTTGGGAAAGTATCACGTTATCGTCAGCACCAGCTGGCACTTCTCAGAAATCATAATCAGAGTGAAATCAGGAATTATAAAGTGTCTTAAGAAGCTTTTAAAAACACTGCTTCCACACAGGCGAACTTGCTCAGATGCCGTGAGACATGTCAAGTTCAGTATTTGGACATTAATGTCACTGTTACTCTAACATGTACTGAGAGGAAGAGAGGGCTCTCCGCCGTGTTCCTGCCCTGTTTTCAGTTATTCCAGCCAATACACAGAGAGGGAACTATAGAGCTGAAAACGAATACCACCCCTTTGCCACTCCTGATAATATGACAGCCAATGGCAATCACCACAAAGGCAATCAGACACATGTGCCTCTTGATAAAGATGTACGACACCTTTTTGAAATATTCTTGTCAGGGGGGAAAAAACCTCCTAGGTATAACTACCAGTTTACAGGGAACCGTGTTGCCGTGCAAGTCAGCAAAATCCAGACTCTGAGACACTGTATCAGATAAACTACTAGTTTCCTCACTAAGTAGATTGAGGGGGGGTGGGTTGGGGGTGAGTAGGTGGGAGAAGGGCAACCCCATGGAATTAAAAAACTAATTTGAGAGACAGCAACCAATTGCAACGTATCCTGATTTGAACAAACCAACTGTCAGAGAACATGTGAACAAAAACTAGATACTTCATAATATTAGAATTAGTTTTAGCTCCGTAGGTGTGAAACAGGATTCTAATTACACTTAAAGGTGTGCTTATTATCACAGTCACACACGGCAACGGTCACAGACCAAGCGTCGTGGCGCCTGGCGCCGGCCTCTGGCACACAGTGGGGTGAGGGGGTCGGCCTGCACACAAGTACTTTAATAAGTTCCGGCTGCCGGTGTAATGTGAGGCTAGAAGACGAATCTTATTATGAAATTAATACAGGTACCGGGTGGGGCAAAAGGACGTTTACAGTTGTGTGTACACCAGTTTATTCTTGTATTATTATTCATTAATTATTGCATCATTTTTCATACAAACTATAAACCTACTTTTGACCCCCCCAGATATTGAGTGCTTATATACACAAATATATCTAAACATACAGAGAGCATATATATGTCCTTTTGAAAATAAGCGGGAAGAGAAACTTCATAGCAAATAGATTAGGACGTTATAGATATCTGATATGCAAATTGGAAACAGTTTAGATTATTGACAAAGAATCTATTAATAAGTACACTGAACTCATTTAATATTCCTGAAAGAAAAAAATAACGCGATGGTCGAATAAGTAACCCCATCAGGAAAGAAGTGATGCTCGTAAGATTTCCGATGACATGGGGAGAACTTAACGCACTTTCAAAAGGCCGTTCAGGTTCTGCTTTTACCTCCAAAGGCGCCTGCAATATCCCAGCCAGCTGTTTAGCCAGCTGCATGTGGTACTGGGTGCCGGAGCCGCAGGTCTCCCTGGTAACTGGGTTAGCTATTCCCATGCTCAGCAAATAGGACTTAAACCTGATGGTCTGCAATGAGGGGGGAAAAGCACAAAGACAATTCGGAATGAGTCTCTCCGCCCCAATGCTCAAAATCCTTCCATCACAGATTCCCTTCGGCTCCACTACTTCCAGCAGTGCCCACATAAACCTAATTATTCTCCTTCTATCCTGCTCTCGCATACTCCCTTTACCTCCCACGTCTGGCACGAGAGGTGATGGAAATAACCGGGCTGTCGTTAATGCAACCAAATGACACAACCGCAAACTCAGAAAACTGGCTGTGGCCAGACTGTAGACAAATTTCATGAGACATCAAACTTACGAGGTAGAAAAGAGACACTCCTTACATATTTCAATATATGTTTAATACGCTCCAAGAAAAGCTATCAAAATACCCTACAATCCTACTAGAATGAACAGTTTTCATAGTTGGCTTTTTCTTTTGCACTTTCACATATCCTCAAGGCCTAAAAGAAAGAAAACAGTGCGTGAAGAAGGCAAACTGGGCCCTGGCTGGCATGGCTCAGTCGGTTGGAGCGTCAACCTGTACACCGATAAGCCACAGGTTCAATTCCCGGGCGGGGCACATGCATAGGTTGCAGGTTCAGTCCTAGGTCGGGGCACAAGAGATCGATGTTTCTCTCCCTTTGTCTCCCTTCCTACCCGTCTTTCTGAAATCAATGAGCACGTCCTCAGATGAGGACTAAAAAAAGCACAAACTGGTAAACCACCAAAACATCAGTGCATTATCAGTGCAGTTTCTAACATCTTAAGAAGCAGCCCAATTACCTCATCTTCTGTGATGTCTCCCTGCTTGTCTTTAATCTTATTAGCAATGGACTTCGACAGCTCCACCATGTCTTTAGCCTGTCAAGAGAATAGGGAAAATCTGCACGAAATACTGTCCCCAAAGTGTCTGGCAATAAAATATGTTTTTGAAACTGTCATAATTGGCATGAATTTAATAGGTATAAGTGACATGTACCTTGATCATTAACTTGCTGAGGTCTTCAAAGGCCTAAAATGAGAAATGAGTTCTGTTGGCATCTGTCTGAAGAATCAAAATGTTTTAAAGCAATGAAGCACTCTATTTTCTTCCCTACAATAAAAATTTATGACATTTCCTTACAAATGTCAATTTATTTATATAAATATTTGTGCAAGTAATAAATCTGCCTTATTCTAAGAAGTCAGTTGAGCTAAGAAACCATACATTTTCCAAAACAAACCGCAAAAACTACTTTTCAAGTTTCCAAAGAGAAATGTTACTGTGGATTAAACAAACGAAAGGGGACATATTCAGAAAATATTATTTACTGTTCTTTAACACAAGCAAGAAAATGATGTGTCACTGGCTTGTCCCAAACCATTTCCGGATAGGAGGCACCGCCAGGCTTTCCTGGTTGAAAATGGCAAACACGCAACCGCAGCAACACTTCGGGCTCTGAGAGCAGGTGTGACTTAACTGAAACCAGAAATCCCAGCCTCTGAATACCGAACGGCTCAGACCTGTGGCTTCGGACACAGGGGCACTCACAAAAGAAAAATGTTCAAACACCACACAAACACTTCTAAATAAAATCCATCGCTTGTTTGATTTACTAAAATGAGTATCTTCTTCAAAGGTCTCTCCAAATTTAACGAGGTGTATTGTTTCAGATTACCAAAGGTACACCTCCAGTGCACGACACCTCTAATTGATGTGCACAGAGGTTGGTTTTTAAAAATCAATTGAGCCATTTACCATTACGTGACTATCGCTCAGTCCACGGAGAAGAGCGGTGCATAGGCTCTTCTCTGGTTAGCTCTTGTGACTGCCATCGTAGTCACAGGCAGGAAAGCAGCGCCATCTGCGAAGGGCCTTGCTGAAGCCCAGCGCTGCACCAGCTCACTCCTCGGGCCACTCCCTGACGCCAGTGCCGAAACAAAGGGGAATGTGCACACACCTAACAGGAACTTCCTCAGATAAACAAAAGGCTGGACCGCGGGATTCTTATCAGCAACAGCCAGCAGAGCAGGAAACCTCGTGTGGGAAACTGGGCAGGGCTTCGGCTGCTCGGTCAACCCTAACCCTTCAGCAGAGGGCAAACCGCACACCAACCCCCGTTCACAACTAACACGCACCAGTGCCTGACACACTAGATCTTTATTTTGACTATAAAAAGAAAATTAAGGAAAAGTAGGAAGACAACACTTTTAAATGTTATATGGTAAATCACTTGACTTACTGCGTAATATATATTTTCATTAAAAAATACTAGAATAGCGCATTCACACAGAATATATAGACTAACCCTTATTCCTTAGGGTTCATAAAAAATGAATATAAATATTTTGTATTTATAGAACTCCCTATAAAATATTTTGAATAATTATAAAACACAAAAGCTTCCTCACTTCTATTTCTATCATTCTAAAGTTTGAAATTGGCCAACCATCTGAAAAATGGGTGTAGAAACTACCTACGATAAAATTAAAGCAATACAGGCGCGCATGCTCATTCTATTATTTCATTTGCCAATTTATAGAACCTTCTCTCCCTCTGCCATGTCCGTAGTCAAATTTCCATTCCAATTTTGAAAAAAGTGGCATCTATCCTAAAACCAGGGGGGTAGCCTCTTAAGCCGATTTGTAGCATTATTTCTTACTGACTTTTAGTCATTATTTTGGTTATTAGCTTCAGTAACTATTAATATATTCTTGAATTTCCTGTTTCAATATTCTTGATTCTCTACCTTTGCACGGTCCATTCCCTCTGCCGGGGTCCCCTTAGCCCTGCTGGTCATTGCTGGCAGCGGCTCCACTTTTAGGCCCGGCCTTCCGTCACCCCTGCTCTCGGGCCTTCCCTAACGCCAGCAGCTGTCGGAGGGCGGGCCGGAGTTCTCGCCGCAGCCACTGTTTTCTGCTGAGGTGGCGTTCCTCACACCGTGGGGGAAGGCCACCGGCTTGCCTCCCTGGCACCTCACCTCAGTCCCTAAAACATCTGATGCGGAGCTCACACGAAGTAGACAGCAGGGACTACCTGCTGAACAAGTCGGTGACCTGCACAGGAGGGGCAAGGCTTGTGTAGAATACTTGGAAAATGAGGTTGAAACATAGTAACATTTCATAAATTAAGAAAAACAGCCCTGGCTGGTGTGGCTCAGTGGACTGAGTGCCGGTCTGTGCACCAAAAGGTCGCCGGTTGGATTTCCCTCCAGGGCACCTGCCTGGGTTGCAGGTTAGGTCCCCAGCTCGGGGCATGTGAGAGGCAGCCAATCAATGTATCTTATACACACTGATGTTTCTCTCCCTCTCTTCCTCCCTCCCTTCCCCTCTCTCTAAAAATACATAAAATAAGTCTTTTTAGAAAAAAGAAAAATAATATGTTGGAAACTAAATTAGTATGGTAGCACTCAGAAAAAGGATCATTAGTAATGCAAAATTATTCACATACAAAAGGAACCTTTTTAACTGTTTTCAAAAGCACTTGCTAGTGTCGTCCAAATCTGAACAGGAAGTATCAGTTTGACCTCATGAGGCACTTTCATTAAAAAAAAAAACAAACCTCTAGCTCTTTCTACTGAATAGGCTAGAAATAAAGACCTGACAGAGATGCACATTCTTAACAGGTAGACCGCAGTTTGGAAGTACCGTTCCCCACTGGAGAACAGCAGGGCTTCTCAGGTGTGGCTGGTTCCCCGTCTGGGCTCTGCACGCCCCAGGGGGTCCTGAACTTTCGTCACACCGGCCTGTAAGTAAGCTGTCGCAGCCAGCCAGGTCACCTCAGAAGCACCCGGAGCCACCCTGAAGAGACTAGCACTGGCCAAAGACGGGACCGTTTGAGCTTTCAATAGAATAATAACTGCAATTGACTGAAACTCATCAAATACGTTGAATTGATGAATTCATTATAATATGTAAAAAACAAGCATAGCTGCCTTTGGAGTGTGGGGAACCAATTTATTACCCTGATGATGAAGGGGAGGCGCTTGGCCATCTTTCCCTTTGTAAACTGCATCCTTGAGTGGCCAAATAGTAGACGAAGGGAAGCATCTCTTTTAAAAAGCATTCCAACGGACAGGAGAAATAAATTATAAACTGTCAGCATGGATAACCGCGAGGGACCCAACCGATTTCTGCGGGGAACGTCGGCAGCTGCTGACACCATCAGAAGACACGGGCGTGCACGCCTGCTCAGGACGGAGCCGGACCTCCAGTCGTAGAACAGGGCGCGCACCCAGGCCTGGCCCAGCCTCGGGGCGCAGCCTGCAATCCGCAGGAAGCGCACAGGGCCGAGGAGCCGGGCAGCTCTGCTACAAACGAGCTACCGGCGACACCCGGGCCACAGGCACTAACGGGACGAGTGCCCTCGGTTTCTCCAGTGACCCGCCCTTGCAATCAGCGGCCCGGAGTGAGCGTTAGACGTGGACTGCGCGCGCCCGCCTGACTAGGTCCTGGGGCGCCCGGGGCTGCGATGGGACGCTGTTCTGCGTGCACCTGCAAGGGCGCCGCCCCACAATGTGCGCTCCTGGCCTGGCGCGCAGGGTCCAGCGGACTGCCCCTCAAGGCGGGGAAGCAGGGGCGGGGGCGGAGGTAGGCCTCCACGCTTTCCCCGCCCGCGGCCGCGCGAGACATCAGTCCCCACCTGCCCTTGGCCTGGGACGGCAGCCCTCAGCCTCTCGGGCCTCTGCACTCGGGTTAGAACTTCTCTCACCCCCCTTCCTGAGTCACCAGCTTGCGGGTGGTAGATTGTGGACTCCCGGTCCTCGCATTCACGTGAGCTAATTCCTTCCCTCCCTGTGCACATTCAGAGAGATCTAGATAATACAACGGTAGATACAGATCTATATGTACAGAGACATGCAGCTATAGGCATCAGTATATCTATAGCTCGGTATCTATAGATATCAATACATCCATAGCTCAATATTGGTATATTTCTTATGGGTTCTGTTTCTCCGGAGAACCTTGACTAATACGGGCATTCAATAACTCTTTGCAGTTTAGATCTTTATTTGATTTATATACATCTTTGAAATTCTATGAACAGCACCAATCAATGGAATTTTACTTACACACTGTTATAAAAACTAAAGAATTACTTTGTAGAATCATTTCATAAAAAGCCAACACCACTTTTACATGAACAGAGGAAAACCAATGATGTGTTTAGATAGATTAACTCATTGCAGAAGCCCTCGGCTTGAGTTTCCTCATACGCGGGGAAGTACCAGCTCAGAGCTGCTCTCTGAGACGATGGCCTGTTTGGATCTGTTCTTATCTGTCCTCATGTCTGGTCCCTGAGTGATCATCAGCATTAAATTGCGTGGGGTCTGACCAGGATTAAGGGCCAGAAAATAGCATTTTTTTCCCCCACAACTAAGTTAACCAAGCGTCCAAAATAATTATATAGAGGACCTTGAATTCACTAGGAGTACCCTCCAATAAATTCCACCTAGATTTTAAAGTTTATACACCAGAATCCATGACATTTTCTAACATCACAGAAAACAAACATGCATTGCTTTTTTATTCCTTTTTGGAAAAAGTTTTTAAAATACATTTTGGTTACATTTTGTCAACCCGAAGTGGACCTGTTAAATGGAATAAGATACTGTGTAGCTTCAGGCCAACTAAATATATTTCCATTTACAGAATGGAGTTAGTCACAGTTGTATCCAAAAGAATAAACACAAATGGCTGAAAAAGATAGCTGACTGGGATTCGTGTAAGGGTTACCTCAGAAATGTTTTTGTCGGTTTCTTTTCTTTTTTCTTCCAGTTTCCTTTCAATACCTACAATTCCTACGGCCCTTATTCTTCCTGGCTAAAAAAAAAAAAAAAAAAAAAAAGTATAAAATAAAACATACATAGGAAGGACAAAGTCTTTTGAAACACACCACATTGTGTTTTCAATGGTGGGAAAGGACCCACAAAGAACCAAAGAAAACAGCAAACAATTACATCTCATTTCCTTTCAAAACATTTGTCGGTTTCTTGCTATACATGATGCTCTTCAGATCATTACAAAGAAGCACGGAGCATTCAACAAATGGCATACTTCACTCTTCACTGCAGATAGTAATTAAATGTTCTATGCATCTTTTCTTTGGCAACCTGCAGATATTAATTCACTTTGGATACTCATTAAATTTTCTGTCTGTTTTTTTCTTCGACAACCTTAAATTACATACGTATTGGATATTTAATAGGGTCTCAAATGTGCAAACACTTGTAGTTAAACTTGTGGTACCTGACAGCTGTTATTCTACAAACAACGGTTACACATTTGAGCGTCCGCCCGTGGCTGGTGGTTCCGTGGGATGGGCCTGGGACAGGTCTCCCAGGAGCACCGACCATTCTCCGCCTGCCCCACGGAGCGCAAACAACAGAACGAAGGGCGTGGACTCGCACTTATGCCGTCTCGAGAGGTACTCTGGGGAGCAGCCATTTCGTTTCACTAAGTGTTGACTGTCTACAGAGCACTAAATTAGGTTCTGTGAAAGCACCGTCTTAACCAAATAGCGTTAGTTTACTTCTGGAAAGTTCGAGACTCACAGAAACCTTCTTTCTTAATGAAGGTGCAACAGTACCTGGGGTCCTCGGTTGGCCTGGAAGGACTGGGACACGGGCATGTTCTCCCATCGTCTCTGCGTCATTTCCTCAGACAAACGCCTGTAAAACTGTCACACACACAGATACATTGTGAGTGAGTCGGTCAGGCCTCGGTACCCTTATAAGAATCATTACTTCACATTTGTTTAGTTGAAAGGTCTATTCAGTCGTTTGCAACAAGCCGAGAAGTTTCAGAGACATCAAAGAAAATCAAAGGAAGTTCTTTTCTTGGATCAACTTCAGAAAGAACAAAGAGGAAAAGAAGAGAAGGGGCTGACCTCCTGCATAAAGCGAGCTATTCTCAACAAAGAGATGAGTGACAATGAAATAAATAGACTTACTCTAAACAATTCTGCGGATTGTTTTCTACCTATAGTGAAACAGACCTGGTGCCAAGAAAAATATACAACCATTCTCCATGAAGGAAACAGAGAATACTCTGTCTCGTTAAAATGTGTCGTCAGAAATTCAGGTCAAAACATGCCTCTGCCCCCAAAAAAGAAGGAAAAAAAACCCCACTGTATTTTTCACCTACAGTGGGATTGACTTGAGTTAGTGACTATACGCTTAGCGCTGCTGTGCGGAGAGCACTGGGTGCGGAGCTGCAGAAGAAAGGGGCAGGGATAACGAATGATCTCAATGGGGAGACACACGCACTTATAAATGGCTAAGAATATCTATACAGCAACTTGTTACCCAGAAAATAGAAACTATTGCACTGTGGGAGAAGCACTTAAGTGATTAGATTTGTGTAGAGTTTAAAAAAATAGAAGACCGCCTGATTTCAGGCTGATGAGCTTTTAGATGCTGAGGCTGTTCAGCACGGCAATGCGGTCCTCCCCGTCCCTCTACCCGGACTGCGCGCGCCACCGAACACTGGCCGAGCAGCCTCAAAGCATGACTTGGCCTCCCCCCGCTCTCTCCTGGTGACCGCGTGCTCCTGCTTTCCATTCCCACCGTCACCCAAACTTCACCTTCTCTACTGATAAGACCGAAGATATCAGAAATGCTACTGTAAACATGCGGTGAGAGCGGGTATGTTGCCTTCATCGTATTAACAATGTAGAAACAATATTGCCTTCCATATTGACAAACAACAAAACTACGGGGCCTGTCTGGAAGAGGTCCAGCCATTGTTAATATAACGAGAACAGTTTGCATGACATCAATGTAACCTGGAAGCCAAGGACTGGAATGTGCATGTGTGAACAGTGACAACTTCACTGTACTAGTCAGTGGGGGCAGTAGACACCGTTGACTGAGCACGTGTACTGTGTGGCTGTCGCATTCAAAATGACTGACGGGGTAGAGCAATGAACCTACATCAAATTTTGCGTTAGGCTTGAACATTCCTCTGCAGAAACTATTCAGATAATTCAGAGCCACAGCCGTGGGCAACTGGTGACGGGCAGCTTCCTCATGACAGCGCGCCCACTCACACATCACGCCTTGTGCAGAGTTTTTTTGTGAAACGTCAGATCACCCACACGACCCAGCCCCCCTACAGCCCAGACAGGGCGCCCTGCGACTGCTGGCTTTTCCCAAAACTAAAATCACCTTTGAAAGGGAAGAGATTTCATACCGTGGACAAGATTCAGGAAAATACGAGGAGGCAGCTGATGGCAGCTGGGAGGATTATGGGAGGTCCCGAGGGGCCTACCTTGAAGGGGACTGAGGTATCAGTGTCCTATGGACAATGTTTCTCGTATCTTGTATCTTCTTCAGTAGACGTCTCTATTTTTCATAGCGCACGGCTAGATCCCTTCTGGACAGACCCTGCCTGCGCAAGCGCACATGTCTGGTCCATCATGTTCTCACTGAGACTCACCTCGATCTGGCCGTGCTCCTTGAAGGAGAGCTTGATGTAGGAGCTCTTGCTGCTCTGGAAGGGGCCCAGCTCTTTGTCCGCAGGAGCCGGGTGAAGGTGAACCACTATTTTGGCACTAAAGGAAAAGCACATGTAATGTAATCAGTTGCCTTTCTAAGATCCCTTAATTCTCTTTTCATAATTTTTCATATATTTCAGGTTGCTTTTAAAATTCGTGTAGAAAAAGAATATTCTGAAAAGGATCCTTTTAAAGTTTGCATTAATTCAGTGTTAATGAACCTTTTAAAAATATCCCTACTTAAAACATACAAGGTATGAATGAGAAAGTACAGGTTACTAGGTCTACAGATTCAGTAAAATGTGGTTTTAGGAAATAAGTTCAAAATACACTGGGGGCGGTGTAGGATTTCAGTGTATGGTTAGCGTTTCCCCCGGTTCAGAGTCAGCCCCAGGACCCACCAGGGGCCTGTGATTTCTGCCAAAGCAGGCGACCTTCCTCACTCGAAAACAAAACGTGAAAACTTATCTGTCTAAAACGGACCAGCCAGCATTTGGTTAAAATTCCATCCAAAACTAACATTCTCTACTGTTATTTCAGGGAAATGCCCCTTGATTAGCAGCATGACCCAGAAAGATATCCAACAGCAAAAACAATTTGCAAAACGCTGCCGCTCTAGGAACACAAATTGCCCTAATCTTTGTGACTACCATTATTTTCTGTGCTATTAAAAATACCGCCGTATTTGTTCAGTTTTTCAGTTGTATGTCTTTTTTCCTCTTTTTTCCCCAGCTTGCTCAATAAACAATGTTCCATATCTGTTCAGTTTTATGTCTTTTTTCCTCTCTTTTTTTCCCCCCAACTGGCTCAATAAACAATGTGCTATAAAAATCAGCAAAGCAAAAGACTTAGCCAGAATATCCTGCTATCTTGCATATCTAGCTTAAAGCCTTTTTTTTTTTTTTTATTTTAATGGCCACACTACAGATGGACCTATTCCTCAATTTTACTTTGATTGGGCCCATGTGGTTACCTAAATATCACTGTAAAGTTGAAATACCATACGTGGGGCCTCCTTAATGTCCCCAGTGTTCTGTGTGGCGACCTGGGACCCATCTGTGAGCACCCTCCGCCGGGCCTCGGAGGTCAAGCGTGCGCGCAGCGAGCCCAGGAGCCCGCAAGCCGACCCGCAGCACCGCCGGCGGCGAAGCCGGGGCGGGGGCGGAGGGGGGGGGAGGGCGGGGGGAGAACCCCACGGCCACGGCAGGGCGGCGCGGGCGAGGGGGCGACGGCGCGATGTGACATTTAAAACGGAAGATGCCGAGCCTTGCTGTCAGATTTTGCCAAAGGTAAACCTAATAAAAAGCTAAAATATTACGATGCAACGTGAAGTTTAAAAATCCCAAAGTCAGCGTAGAAGACCCACGCTCATTTTTCACATACTTATCTCTTGGGTCCTTCAACATCCTATTTATCAAGTTTAAAATCGAGCCAAATCAAAGAAGCGTCTTGCGTTCAAAGATGCTAAAAGGTGAAACGATATTACATACACCTTTAAATCAATGAAACACGGTAAATGTTTGGGGGAAAGGTGGGAGCCAGCAACTAAAGAGAACCTGTGAGAAAAGTTAACCTGGCAAGTTACTGTATTTCTCATCACTGGAGGTTCAAAAATAAGACACTAATATGAAGGTAATTACTTTTAATATATTTGTTCTAGTGTGGATTTCCTTGGAACACAGCAGAGGAAAATTCAAATGATCTACAACACCCTTAAAGTTCTACTTCGTAGAACTTCCACATATTGAATATTGTAAACCTGAAACTAATATAATGTTGTATGCCAATTATACCTCAATAAAAAATTAAATAAAATTTTAAAAAAGAATATATAAGATGGGAAAAAGTGACAAGGGACAAAAAATAAATGAGAGAAATAGCCTATCTAAAAATATATATCTCACTCACCACCTTTCCAAAACATTGCTTAGTTTCTTTTATGTCAAATACACAATCTTTCAGGCGAGCTATAACGTTATAGTTAAGGCATGCATTGCATTTCCAGCAAAGTTCAACACATTTAACGTCCACTGAAGTATCTAACTACGCTAAAGCTAAAGATGAGCCCACGTGGAAAAAAGATTCCTTACCAGCAACATTTGTTCATAAGTTGACCTCAGTTCCATGCACTTAAAATGTAAAGCCAGAATTTCGGGTGTGCTGGGAGAAGCAGAAACATTTCACCTTGTGGTTCTAAACCGGGGTGGCCACGTCTCCTGGTCTGCCTGTGACAGCTCCGTTGTGGGCTGGCCCTGGTCCAATTCTGAACAGCGCTCCCATGACGCATGAATGTCCCAGGCTGGACAATAAGTATTACGACTCTCTAACACTGACTCCTCAGACATTCACAGTGAGAAACTTAATGACCAGCTAGGAACGGGAGCGACGTCAGTTCCTTTTCTCATTTCTGAGTTTAAGCACAAAGTGAGAAGATACACAGACATTTGAGAGCAAATGTCCGTGGAAACATATGCAAGGACAACCAGACCACATGTATTTATTTTGACCCAAGGACATTGTAGCAAACCTCAGCACTTCATTCATGCGTTAGGAATGACTTCCATTTACCAAAACGAGTGTGAGGTGGGACAAGACCTTCTTAGGGGAACCCCTGACCGAGGACGGTCACGTAGAAAGCCCCCGAGCGCAGTCAGGAGATTCGTGTCCACAGACGCAGTCATCACAGCCATAAATCGACTACATTAATGATAATAGCTCCCGCGCAAATGTATTTCGTGCGTAAAGGCTGTGAAATACAGGACTCACCTTTTCCCAATTCCAGCCGCCTGCTCCTCAATGAACACCATCTGGGACAGCGGGACGGCCATGCAGCATTCCTAGGGGGAGCGATAGAGGCCCCGATTCGCGCTGGTCAGGCACCCCTGTCTGACAGCGTTTGCAGCAGGGCCAGGGACCTTGAAGATACTTCATAACAAACGTGACGGAAATGGTGTTACCTGACTCCTTAAATAAACCTAAGAGAAACTCAGTGAAAACAATGCTGTGGTAGCTTTTTAGTACATGGAAGAAAATAAGAGGTTTCAAAACAGCGGTGACTACCTTTGATTTTACAGTAGGCACATCTTTTTAAAAGGAGTATTTATATAAAACTTTTTACATATAATATGTTTGTATACGAAAAGGAAAAAAATAGAACAGGTAAATATCAAAACAGCTTTAAAGGGTGGTGGTCATTTTTCTTTATAATTTTCTGTACATCACTCGTCCACACACAATTTTTAACAGAAAACACTAATGTGGCTTTCTGTAATCAGTAAATTTTTAAAAAATTTTTTAAATTATTATATATGACTAGCATTCAATGGCTGGTTTAAAGATTTCTAAGTTAGTCTCTTTATTTAACAGTCAAAATATTATACTACGATTACTTTATGAACATAGTGTTTAAAGACATCTATCCGTCCAAAAGGATTTTTTTCCTGCAAGTATTATTTCTTTTAAAAGAATCAGACAACACTAACAGTTCTAAGGCACGCATTGTCAACAACAGAAGTATCAATAGGGCACAAAGATTGGTTCTCAAGGAGCAAAAAGGGTCTTATGTTTTGCAATGGTTAGTTGCCCTTCAAAGAGCCTCAGTACAGTATACAGTTTATCTGTGGAATTAAAATTTCATGGGAGGGCAGTATTATACAAACAGTGTGAAGGAGATTATTTATTTTACTGGTAACACTGAAATTTATTCTCAGACACACACACACACACACACACACACACTTTCTAGTTAAAGCCCTTTGAAATAAAGATATCAGTTCTATACACATCACTTGTTCTCTTGCTAGAAATGAAAAAACAGGGTTTCTCCTCTTGCCGAGGGACCTCGGGGCCGTTCTTCTCACTCTCTGCATAGAAGCCCGCACTTCCCTGCAGACCTGTCCTCCTGATTCTCTACAGCAACAAGAAGAATGAGCTGTGTTGGAGATGAATGAGCTTTTTAAGGACCCCTGACAGCTGATGGGATAATTATTCCTGTCATGCATGCAACATCAGGCATGGAGTGGAGTCTGACTGGGGTTCAAAACACAGGAGTTAGGCCCTGGCTGGTGTGGTTCAGCGGATCCAGTGCCAGCTTGCAAACCAAAGTGTCGCTGGTTTGATTCCCAGTCAGGGCACCTGTCTGGGTTGCAGGCCAGGCCCTCAGTAGGGGGCACTCAATAGGCAACCACACATGGATGTTTCTCTCTCTTTCTCCCTCTCTTCCCCCTCCCTAAAAACAAATAAATAAAGTCTTTTAAAAACAAACAAACAGGAGTCATCGTGAGTCTCCATTCAGTAACTACAGACTTTTCTGGAGCTGAATGAGGGACGACACTCTAACTCCTCTATCTGTACTCCATTCAGAGGCCACACGGGACACACACACTCTGACAACACTGTGGAAATGAAAATTCATCGCATTTTTGTACAGTTTGGCCAGAGACGGAAAACGGGAAAGAAAAACTCCAGTGATTTAAAACCCAGAAACAGATGTAAAAAATCATGGATCTTACATGATTCTTCTGATCTCTCCAAATCAGTCGGTGGGTACTAAGAAGAAGGGTCCCTGCATCAAATTTTATCTAGAAAGACAAGATCATCACGAACTGTTAATAACACGTCACTCAGTGTGCTCCAGCTTTCCTTCCCCAGAAATTACGCAGCAGTAAATTAATCATCAGTAAATAGTTTGGAATTAGGCTTATCACAAATTGTAGAGAAGCGATGCCACACGCTTCGTAGGCTATATATACAGCCTTGCTCAAACTGGGGGAAAATTGCACGCAACCTGGGTGTGCAACACGGGAGGAGAGGTTGAGGGGAGCGGGCTGCACTCACACAGGGGGCTCCGCGTGGAGGTCAGAAAGAACGGGGAGGCTGGGCTGCGCGCGCAAGCGCGCAACTCCAAGACGCAGAGTACGTGGGTGGAAGAGCGCAGCTTAGAGCACGTTACCCATGGCAGGCAGACAGAGGTAGGTGGGTGGGTGGGTGGGTAGGTAAATACATACATACACACCTACATACATACATACATGGATACATAGATCGAATCTCCGTATTCCCCAAACTACAGGCATACACATATGAGTAGCAGTAAAAGCTCTACACGTAGTTCTCAGTGACCTGTTGGTTAGCGAGGGTTATCTCAGAAAAAGTGTGAAGGAAAACGGAGAGGCAAAGGGCCCTTTCCTAAAACTTCACTATTGATTGAATTTTTCTCATGAGATTGGATGTGTGTATAACACTCATATAATTTTTAAAAACGAAGGAAATCCAGAAATAGACACAAGCACATTCAGAGTTAGGGGTGAATGGAGACTCAGCCAATGGCACAGGGACAACTGGGTTGTCCGACAGGAAAAAAAACAATAAACATAAAATTGGATGTATATCCAACACACTGCACCAAAATAAACTCTAGTGGAGCACACAGCTGAGTCTGAAAAAAGGTAAAATCAGCCCTGACCAGTGTGGCTCAGCCGGTTGGGCATCTTCCAGCAAAGCGAAAGGTCAAAGGTTCAATTCCCCTTCAGAGCACATGCCTGGGCTACGGGTTTGTCCCCAGTCAGGGCACCTGTGAGAGGCAACCAATCTATGCTTCTCTCTCACATCAGTGTTTCTCTCCTTTTTTCTCTCTCCCTTCTTTTCTCTCTAAAAATAAATACATAAAACCTTTTTTAAAAATATAAAATTATAAAAGCATTCAAAAACTCAAGAGAGAATTTTTAAAATAACCTCAGGGTGGAGAAGTTCTTTCTAAGAAAAACATCAAAGCAATTAGCATTGGAGGGAAAGACTGATAAATCTAACTACATAAACATGTACGCCCACAAATTCTTCTGGCAAAACCACCCCAAGGGCGAAGACAACGACTGGGAAAAGTAACTGGTTTTCCTGTGAATCAGAAGTAAAACATATCCTGTCACTTAATTCTGATTAGCTTCAAAGCTTTTGGTTAATCTTGTGTATTTAAAACCAAATAATTCAGTTTAAGATATTTTTAAAATCTCTATTTTCTTTTTTTCTGCCAAAAAGTAAAATTTCCCTTTTTAAATTTTTTTTTTTTTTTTTTTGCCAACAAGTAAGGTTTCCCTTTTCCAACATCAAATGTTTTATCAACTTAAGAATATATGATGCTACATTAGAGCGTAAAAGCTCTGGTTAAGAAACTGTACTTGATTTTACTGAACCCCACACACAGGGGTGTGATTTTAAAGCTGAAGCCAGAGTATGTTCCCTTGCAATTTCAATTAACACGGCCAAATGTAAAAATGTAGCAACGATGCTGCTCTAAGTGAAGAAATTGTGCAACAGTTCCCTCCAGGGGTTCCCAGGGGTTGCCAGCGCAGCCTGACAGACAAGTTTAGACTGGTTTGCTTCTGCCAGCGGAATACTTTTAACGCTTGAAAGTTGATCTAAGGTTGACCTAACTTAGGCATGTGATGAATACACTCATACTCTGTTTCATTTTGCTTTGTTTTTTAAAGACTTTTTTCATTTTTTATTGTATTTTTTCCTTACCATTTATCACGCCCTGTTTTGTTCTTTTATTTAACATTTTTTCTGTTAATAACATACTGTTGAAAGTCTGGAAACTATTTTTTAAATCTAAAAAAGAAAATGAAATCACTCAATCATACCAGAGTGTATGTGTATGCATACACAATATACATATGTGATGTGTACGAGCTCTATCCAGAAAAAGTCCAGCCACTGTTAATATAAGAAGAATGGCTTGTATGACATTGATGTAACCTGGCAGCCAAGGAGAGTGGACTGGAATGCCCATGTGTGAACAATGACAACTTCACTGTACTAGTCAGTGGGGGCAGTAGACACTGCTGAGTGAGCATGTGCACTGTGTGGCCGTCACATTCAAAATGACTGAGAGGACAGAGCAATGAATCCGCATCATTTTTTGCATTAAGTTTGAACATTCCTCCGTGGAGACTCTTCAGGTGATTCAGGAGGCCGCAGCCGTGGGCAACTGGTGATTGGAGCTTCTTCACGACAACATGTCCGCTCATGCATCCCGTCTCATGCAGTTTTTTGGTGACTCCACCCCGCTATAGCCCAGGTTTGATATCCTGTGACTTCTGGCTTTTCCCAAAAACAAAATCACTTTTGAAAGGGATGAGATTTCAGTCGATGAGATTCAGGAAAATACAACAGGGCAGCTGGTGGCAACTCAGAGAGCTATGTGAGGTCCCGTGGTGCCCACTTTGAGGGGGACTGAGGTGTCCTTGTCCTGTGTATAATGTTTCTTGTATCTTCTTCAATAAATGTCTCTATTTCTTATATTATATGGCTGGATACCTTCTGCACAGACCTTGTATATGTGTGTGGTGCATGTGTATAATCCTTAAAATGAGGTCATATTCATAATTTTTTAACTTTTTATTCACTTAGCAGGCTATCGTTACGAATTCCTCGTGCTGATTAGGACATGCCATATTTAATTAACAAATCCCTACAGGGGACATTCAGATCATTTCCAGTTTCCCTGTGCACATAATATATGACATAATATTGCTGAGATGAGCATCCTCATTTGCTGTATTTTTATGCATTTCTGATTATTTCCCAAGAAAAAAATCCCTAAAAGTGAAATAAGTAGATGAAAGAAAAGAAGTATTTTCTAAATCTTCTACTATATGCTGCCAACTTGCCACTTTACATGGCACTGTGTTTTTGAAGAGCAGCATCACAGTGGACAGAGCGCAGGCGTTCGGAGTGTGACCGACAGAGACCGAACCCGGTGTCTCCTGGTAACTGTGGATCTCAGGCAAGTCTCTTCCTGAGAATTATTTTCTCCTTCTATGCAATTCATAGGCCCATTGAGAAGGGTGAGTGAGACCGCAGATAAAAGCTCCTTGTACATAACAGGTGCTCTAATTATTCAGGATTTCACTTAAAAATGTATTTCCCACCCACAAAGAGCCAGGAGATACAAGGATGAGGGACACTGCGAGAGGGTCCGCTGGTCTCCTAGACCGCCGCGCGCACTCCTGCCTGGGGAACAGCCCGGAGGCCCAGCCGTGGCCGCTCAGCGGTCCAGGGAGCCAGGGGAAGGTTTGGAAAGGGCGCTTGATCGGCTCTGGGAATCTCCTGAGAATCTTCAGCCACCTGAGGTCCGGAAGGCCCGGCACAGGGCTCTCCCCCAGCCTGGCCCTCAGGCGCACCATGAACAGCTCAGCGAGTGACTATTCCCAGCCCAGGGACCCCCGCGGGGCGCTGGCTCGACGGCGAGCTCTGCTTCAGCTTCAGGACACCCACGCCCTTCCCTCACCACCCCAGCTGCTTACCACAGGTAAGAATTCTGGACTAGAGCAAAGGGTCTCAGCTGTTTCTGAGCCCTCTGATACCTACATCTACCTGTCCGCTAAAGCAAGAAGCCAAACACCTACAGAAAAACCAGAATTTGCTAGTTGAACAATGGTTTTTCATACACAGGTACTCATGGTTTGGATTTTTTATTGTTTTATTTTATTTTGAAAGATCTTATATATTTTGAGAGAGAGAGAAGGGAGGGAGGGAGAAAAGCATCAATGTGTGGTTGCCTCTCTTGCGCCCCCCCACCCCCAACCCAGCGGCAACCCAGGCCTGTGCCCTAACCGGGAATCGAACCAGCGATCCCTTGGTTCGCAGGTCGGCACACAATCCACTGAGCCACACCAGCTAGGGCAGATTTCTTTTTTTTCTTTTCTTTTTTTTCTTTTCTTTTCTTTTCTTTTCTTTTCTTTTCTTTTCTTTCTTTCTTTCTTTCTTTCTTTCTTTCTCTCTTTTCTTTCTTTCTCTCTTTCTCTCTCTTCTTTCTTTCTCTCTCTCTCTCTTTTCTTTCTTTCTTTCTTCTTTCTTTCTCTCTTTCTTTTTCTTTTTTTTTTTAATATATCAAAGTTACAGTAGGCGTCAGCAAGGTGTTCCTAATTTGCATGCTGGAATGAGACGGAACAATAGAGGGCTGTGTGTTCTGCAAAAGCAGGACTCCCGGAAGGGCGTGCCTGCCCTGGTGGGCGCCCAGTTCTCAGCGCCGGCAGCATCGCACCCCTGAAGGATGGGAGAGGCACGGGCTCGGGCTTTTCCCTTATACAACAGTTCCAAAGGTGCCACCTTACTTTAAAAAACAAAAACATGTAGCTGCCACTCCAACCAGAAGGTGCACGCCCAGTTTGAGATCAAGGTCATAAAAGTGCTGAGGCAGCAAATGGCTAAGTCCAGGCAAATGGCTTAAGAAAAAGACCTTGGCCCAATAATGGAGACATTATGCCAAGGGAAATAAGCCGCTCAGAGAAAGTCAAACACCGTATGATTTCGCTCACATGTGGAATCTAATGAACAAACTGAACTACCATGCAAAACAGAGCCAGAATCATAGATGGAGAGCAGGGTGACAGCTGCGGGGGAGGGAGTTGGGGGGTGGAAGGGGTGGAGCGAAAAAGAAAAGGACTCAGGACAACAGAGTGGCAATGGGGGGGGTGAAGAGGCGAGGGAGTGAGGCTGGGAGTGGGTATAAGGGGGATAAATGGTGATGGGAAAAATGCAATAAAAATAATAAAAGAAAAAAAGGAAACTCCCTAAGGGACGCGAGCGTCTGGACCCCCTGCCCCCATTCCCCGGGCAGCGGGAAGGCTGCGGGCGTCCGCGCCGACCAGGTACAGCCACGGAGGTATGCGAAGGTGCAGAGGAAGTTCAGTAAAAGAACGAGGAAGGAGAAATAGCAACCGAAACTTCTGGAAACTAAAAATGGGTGTTTACTTCCCCCCCCCCGCCCCCCAGCTTATACATTTCATCCAGGAGAGGACGACGGTGTGTCGTCTGGTGGAAGTCTCCGCAGAACATTTCCTCCCGGCTAATATTTATCTCTGAATTGGCCAACGTACCTCCAAAGGCTTGTGCACGGATGAAAAGGCACCGCCTACAACAGCACTTGACAAAAACAAAAGTCCTTTCTAAAGTAATGACAAAAAAAATTTTTTAAAGCTTTTAGCTTTTTGGCGTCTCAAAGAGGCACTGACACGTCCCTTCAGAAATCCGCTCAAGCAATCGGTGCGCGGCCCCGCCAGGCCGCGCGAGAACCCCGCGGCGCCGGGAGGACCCACGGCCCGGGGCTCGGGGACGTGACCGCGGCCGCGCCCCAACAAAGGCAGGGCAGGCCTGCGCCGCCGTTCCGCCCGGATGCGCGTCTTCGGCGCAGAGACCACCCAAAGCGGGGGCCACCGCGATCGCTGCCGCGAACGCGTACCGCGGCGCCCTTCTCGGCCCGCGCAGACTGGGCCATGGGAAGGAGGGTGTAGGGGGGTGTAGGGGGGCGTAGGGGAGCGGCCACGGTCCGCACCAGCTGGGAACCGTACCGGCGTCCGAGTCGGGGCGCAGAGCTGGGCGGGCACGGACCGCGCAGGGGAGGCCCGGCAGGCAGGCCCGACTGCGCGCCCGGCGCCGGGAGCGCGAGGCCCGGCCTGGCCGCGCGGGGCGGTCCTACCTTCTCCTCGCCGTCGTAGATGCGCACCCCGCGCTGCTGGATCACCAGCGTCTCGTTGATCTCCAGGAGGCCGCTGGTCCACACGAAGCGGTCCATGGTCTCCTCCGGGCCGGCCCCCGCTGCTCGCCCGCGCAGCCGCTCGCGGCCGGCTAGTGAGCACTGGGCGGCCCGCGGCGCCCCCTGGCGGCGGGCGGGGACGGAGCGGCAAGCGGGAGCCCCGGGGAGCGCGCAGGCCCGAGGGTCCCCAGAGACGTGTAGGCGTGTTTGGCGCGCCCCCTGGCGGTCGCTCACCGATGGACGGCGGGGACGTCCACCCCATCCTTTGCCCGGCTGGGACATAAACCCAGACCTCACAAGGGACTTTGATGGACCCCAGACCGTAGCTTGGACTTTCTTATTGTGCATTATTTCTACACATCTCTGCCGTTTTTTCTTGTCAGTTTTCAGCATGTTGCCATGTACAGTAAAGGCTGTCAATAATAACTTTTTTCCCCAAATGAATAGTCATAGCCTGAATTGCTTTTACACATCTGGAATGTACACTGACATTCCTGATTTAATGTGTGGTTTTGATTGAACATGTAGCCAGAGCACTCTATTCCGTGTTCTCATAGCATGCCCTGCAAGCCTTAGCTCTTTCCCTTATAGTTACTAAACCCCTGAGGCAGCAAGAAACAATGGTCATGCCTTAATGGTCATAAAATAGGTGTTTTGTTAACCTAGAGATAACATTGTGGCCTGAGTTGTATTTCAGCTCCTGACCCCTAAAGCTGAAAGGCCCTCAAGCCACATCCTCATGAAACCAAGCTGAACAACACAAAAGCTCATCTCAAGACCTGAAATAATGATTTACTTCCCTTACCTCACTCTTTAAAAAAAAAACTTTTAATTACAGTTGACATTCAATATTATTTTATATTAGTTTCAGGTGTACAGCAGCATGGTTAGACATTCATATAATTTATGAAGTGATTCCCGTACTAAATCTAGTATCCACTTAGCTCCATACATAGTTATTACATTATTTTCCTTGGGCTGTACTTTACACCCACATGACTATTTTGTAACTATCAATTTGTACTTCTTAATCCCTTCATCTTTTTCACCCAGCCCCCTAACCGCCCCTCCTATCTGGCACCTATCAGTTTGTACTCTGTATCTAAGAGCCTGTTTCTCTTTTGTTTGTTCTTTTTTTGTTTGTTTGTTCATTAAATTTCACATATAAGTGAAATCATATGGTATTTGCCTTTCACTGTCTGACTTATTTCACTTAGCATAATGTCCTCTAGGCCCAACCATGCTGTCGCAAATGGTAAGATCTCATTCTTTTTATGGCCAAGTAATATTCCATTGTAGATCTGTACTGCCCATCTTTATCTAATCATCCATTGATGAGCAGTTAGGTTGCTTCCATATCTTTGCTATTATAAATAATGCTGGCTACGTGAGCACTTGAAAAGAATCTGTATTCTACTGCTGGGGCGTGAAATGCTCTAAAAATATCAGTTAAGTCCATCTGGTCTGATGTGTCATTTAAGGCCACTGTCTCCTTTTTGCTTTTTCTGTCTGGAAGATCTATCCATTGATGATAGTGGGGTGTTGAAGTCTACTCCTGTAACTTTATTACTGTCGATCTCTCCCTTTATGTCCATCAATATTTTCTTTATGTATTTAGGTGCTCCTATATTGGGTGCATAAACGTTTACAAGGGTTATATCCTCTTGTTGGATTGATCCCTCTATCCTTATGGAATGTCCTTCTTTATCTGTTACTACAACCTTCATTTTTAAAGTCCAGTTTGCCTGATATAAGTATTGCTCCCTCAGCTTTTATTTTAATTTCTTTTTGCATGAAATGTCTTTTCCCATCCCTTTCAATCTTTGTGTGTCCTTTGACCTGAAGTGGGTCTCTTGTAAACACAACATATATGGATCTTGTATTCTGACCCATTCAGCTACCCTATGTCTTTAGGTTGGAGCACTTAATCTATTTACATTTAAAATGATTATTGGTAGGTATGGAGTTATTGCCATTTTATTACTTATATTCATGTTCTCCCACCCCCCTTCTTCTTCTTATAGAGCCCCTTTAGCATTTCTTGTAATACTCAGTGTTTTCTGCTACCGTCTTCCAAATAACCGATTCAGTCCTCTGCTTCATCCAATCTGCTCTTGATTTCTTCTATTCATTTTAAATTTTATGTATTTTTTCAATTACACTTTACATTCAATATTATTCTGTATTAGTTTCAGATGTGCAGCAAACTGATTAGAAAATCAATCGCTTTATTATAGAGTGACCTCCCCCAATGTATCAGTCCCAACTGGCTCCACACACAGCCATGACGATGTAGTGTATTCATTTCAGTTATTGTCTTCACTTCTGATTGGTTTATTTTTTATTATTCTATGTCCTTTTTATGTTTACTACATCTTTATTGAGTTCCTTGAGAATCCTTACAACCAGTGTTTTGGTGGATTGCTTGCCTCCATTTAATTTAACTCTTTTTCTGGTGTTTTCTTTGTCCTGTTCTTTCATGTGGGACATGTTTCTTTATCTCCCCATTTGGGCTGCCTCTCTGTGTTTCTTTCTATATATTAGTTAGATCTGTTACATCTCCCAGTCTTGTCAGGGTGGCCTTCTATCGAAGGTGCTCTGTGGGGCTCGGTGGGGCAGTCTCCCTGATCACCTGAGCCGGGTGCTCCTGGAGTGTCCCTTCTGTGGGTTGCATGTTGCCCCCCTGTTGTAGTTGAGTCTTGACTGCTGTTGGCATGTCAGTGGGTGGGGCTGAACCTCGGGATGACTGGCCAAGTTTTGGCCACAACCACAGCATATGAGCTGCTGCGTGGGCGCTGATTCCACAGAGCAGGACCAGCCCCGAGGGCCCTGATGCCTGCCGACACCTCCTCTCCAGCAACCAGCAGTCTTCAGAAACCACCTTTCTCGACCCACCTATGTGGCAGGGAAAACTGCGAATTACCGAACATGTGCTCCCCTTGCAGGGAACTTCTGAAGCTCCGGGGCCTCTTACCTCATCTCTCCTCAGGATGCCATGTACACCTCATGTTCCCTTTCTGTCTGTGAGTCGCTTAGGTATCTGACTCTCATGTGTGTGGGGTTCCTGTGGGCACGAAACTAACTTGGCTTTTCGCTCGTCGTGCTGTCTCATGCTGATTTGATTATTCAACCAACGAAAAGAAGCAGAGGTCAGAAGGGGAACTTTTCCCTTTCCACACACTACTGTTCATTTAAGGGGCTTATGATTACATTTGACTTTATACGTCGGTGCGCATGGGGTTCCCTCCACCCTTAGGCAGGGCAGTCTATGAGGGCCTCATCTGGAACGGACTAGCAGGTGTGGTCCTTGTCAAGGGCATTTTACAAGCCCTGTGCAAACGAATACGAACACTTGGCTGAATGGGTGTTGAGAGAATATGAACATCCAAATGAAACTTTAAAACCTAAAATTGAGTAAGTTATCAGAGAGGAACGAGGAAACAAACAAACAAAAAAACACTCAGGACCAAGTAATTTCACAAGCGAATTCTTTGAAACCTTGACAGAATAAATGATTATTTTACCACCTAAACTTTTCCGGAGCGCAAAGAAAGTTTCCAAATTTTTTTTATGAAGCCAGAAAAAATGATTCTAAAACCCAATATAAATGCTCTAAGAAAGTATAGAGAGAGGGGTCACACATAAATATGAATGCAAAAATCTTATATAAAGTATTTACAAAAACAAATAAGCAGCATATTAAAAGAATGCTATAGCACAGTTCAAGTGGAGTTTATTCAAGGAGTGCAAATACAATTCAACATAAGGAAATCTGCATACAAAATTTAACTAATAGATCAAAAAAGAAAAATCAAATAATCATCAAAGTGTAATAAAAAGATATTTGACACAATTCAACATCCTCAATTTTAAAAATATCTTAGGGACAAATACTTTCTTAACATATTAAGAACCTTGTCCAAAAACTGACTTGGGCACTAAATAGCAATTTCTTTCTTTCCTTCCTCTCTTTTTCCTTTATTTAGTCAGGTATAATTTACATACAATAAGCATTTTTAAGTCTGTAATTTGATTCATTTTGACTACAATCATGTAACCACAATCACATATAGAATGTTTTCGTCACCCTGAAAGGTTTCCTCTGGCCCCTTTGCATTCAATTTCCTCCCCCAACTTCTTGGCCTCTAAGGACCACTGTGCTGCTTTTTTTATCACTATAATTTTGCCTTTTTCTAGAATTTCGTGTAAATGGAATCATGAGGGTTACAGTCCTCTGTATCTGGCTTAAATGTAACCCATATCTTTATAACTTGTCCAGTTGTCTCTTTTTATTGCTGAATAGCAAGTAGTCAATTATACGGCTCTACAACAATTTAGCCATTCTTCAGCTGGTGGAAAACTGGTTACTGTCTGCTTAGTTCATATTTACTGTGTGCATAGGCAGCTGCTCCAATACCAGTTTTTGGAAAGCTCATTCTGCTCCGCCATTGAGTTGTCTTAAAAACTTTGTAGAAAACTGACTGGCCATCGAGACTTGAATATACAGGGTGGGGCAGAAGGAGGTTTACCGTTGTTGGTATGGAAAATAATAAAATAATTAATACTCAAACAAGAATAAACCGTGTGTTTTGTGGACTCACAACTGGAACCCTCCTTTGGCCCAGGATACATTTCTGGATCTCTGTTGCATTCTGTTGATTTGTTGTTCTTTACACCTATGCCACACTGTCTTGATGACCGTGGCTTTATCACACATTTTGAAATCAAGTAGTGTTAGTCATCCAATTTAGTTCTCTTTCAAAATTGCTTTTCCTCTCTAGATCATTTCCACTTCCATTTAACTTTTAGAATCCAATGGTAATTTCAATAGAAAAGCCTTCTAAGGGTTTTGATTTGGATGCAATTGAATAGGTCACCTTGGGAGAACAAACATCTTAATACACATCTTCTGATCCATACACATAATCTTTATCTTCATTTATTTGGGTTTTCATTTCTCTCGGCAACATTTCGTCCTTTTCCACAGAATGATTTTGCCAGAACCTCCTCACTTCCGAACCCAATGGTTCCCTTCAATTCCAACCCTACCTGACCTCTTTAGCCCCCAACACCGGACCATTCCCTCTTTCTGGAGGTTTCTCCCCCCACGCAATTTGTGTCCTCGGGCAGTTCCCGTTTCCCTCTGCCCCCTGCACTGCCCGGCCCTGTTCTCTCACAGGTGCTTTCCCTGTTTCCCGTGACGCCAGGAAGGGCAGCTAGAGCTGATCATCAGTACTCCTGGTGACCACGGGTTCACGGCCGGCTGTCTTGGTGAAGCCCTGCTCTGGAAGTCTTCTCTTTGGATCTTTTCGAAAACAGTCTGCCTTCCTTCCAATAATTATGGGAAGATGTCTTTAAAAAGTTACCATTCTAGGAATCGGTGAGCCTGGTGCTTAGAGGAGACTCGTAATCTTGAAAAACCTAGCAGTTTTTCAGGTTTTTTAGGTTTTCCTGCATCGTTACAGCCTATTGAGGTCTCCAGCTTTCTCACAGTCACTTTCTTTTTACTATGTCCACTTTTAAAAAATATTGAAACTCACATAAACTTGACCATTTTAAAGTGAACAGCTCAGTGGCATTAACACATTGACAAAGTTGTACAGCTACTAGTTCCAAACCACTTCTATTAGTCAAAATAAAACCCCTTATCTGTTAGGTGGTCTCTACTCATTCTTCTCTACCCCAGCCCCTGGAAAACACCAATCTGTGTTATGCTTCTATTAATGTATCTATTCTGCATATTCAATATAAATGGCAACTAGTTTCTTTCACTTAGCAAACTGCTTTGGAGGTTCTTGAGTCACTTCTTAACTATTCTATTCTGTTAAACTGTTCTCTGTCACTTAATGGGAATCCCTGGTTGCCCTGTCTGATGAAACTTTAATGAATAATCAACAATATTAACAGCAGTATGTAAAGAGCAGTGGTATCTTAGAGATAGCCACGAGCCCTGTTTAGTGATTGATTCTCCCAGAGCTGGCCCTAGGTGTAAGCAAAGTTACATTAAAAATGGGACATTTTATGACCAAGCTCAGTGGCTCAGTTGGTTGGAGCAGGTTTGATACCCCATCATGGCACATAACTAGATTGCATGTTCCACCTCTGGTCAGAGCATGCATGGGAGGGACTGATGGATGTTTCCCTCTCCCATTAACGTCTCTCAATCTTTCTCTCTCTCCCTTTTTCTCTCTCTGAAAACCAATAAACATATCCTTAGGTGAGGATTTAAAAAAAGGGGGGACATTTTATCAAGGAAAAAAAACCCTACAGAATATCCCAAACTGAATTCCTCATTAGCAAGATGTTACCATAAGATGCCCGAAGAAAAAAGCAGAGAAAAGACAAGAAAAACTGACCACGGTGGAGAGCCAGCTGAGCCCAGGCAGATCTCTCTAACTCTCCCCCATCCCACCTCCCAAACTTTTCTAGCTGTCAATGATTCTTATGTTGTTTCCTAGGCTTTTAGGAAGGGGATAGACATTTTTAGATAAGAAATGAAACATTATGACAGCACCCTTAAACGCACACCCAAAACGTCTACAACAAATGCTATTTTAATCTTACAGGAGGATTATAAGGGAAGGCTCCGTCCTCATTTTACCCCATTCTCTTCCTCTCCTTGTTTTTTTGTTTGTTTGTTTGTTTGTTTTTTGCATCTGATTGCGTAGCATGAAAGATTTTACATCCTAAGTTCAGTTCCCCTTTGCAAGCTTTGTGGGGATAACTACTGAGCCCGTCCCCTCATGGTGAAACAGGAGATACCAACGTCCCCCTTAGCAGCTGTGGTGCAGCCACCAAGTACTATTTGTGAAAGCGAAATACACAGGCTCTTGGTGGGTAGTTGGTGTTTACAGCCTCTTCCACCCCTTCGGTGAACACGCCCACGTTCAATAAGAAGTGCAGCCAAACAACCCTTTTCGCGTCTACCTTCCTCAATGGACTGTGGGCGTCTAAAGACCAGTCCTAGGTGCTGCACAGCAGGGACTTTGCAGGCCGACTCCTACCAAGCTCCAAGTGCAAGACGCAGCGCGCTGTTTTGATTTGAAAACCAAGGAACCATCCCACAGCGGCCCTAACAGAAACTGGAAGACACGCGACCCGCCCAGGCAACCGTAGCCCAAGCCCCGCCCCCTGCTCCCATTGGCCCATTCAATTCACTCCGGCACCAATGGGCGGAGGCGGCGGCGCGCCATCTAAACACCGAGCGCTTTCGAGCCGGGGACAGTGCGCGCCAGCTTTGGTCGGAGGGATTGCGGAGCGCTCAAGTCGTAGACAGGTACCCCAGCTTGGCTGTGCGATGAGCACCCCAGTGGTGCCGCGCGACCTGCCGCTTCCCCCGAATCAGAGGGCCCAGTTCGCGTGCGGAGGTGAGGGCTGCGGTGGCGGGATCCGCACGAACCGGCGAGGGAAACTGGGGCGGCCAGGGTGGGGGGTGGGTGGCTCGGGCTCAACGGTCAGGACCGTAGGCCCGCAGACCCTCTTCACCCTTGGTGAGGTGTATGAGACCCCGAACGGGTCCCCTGGCCCCGCACAGCTGCGCTGCCGACGGAGTGGTGCCCGCGCCGCGGCGGTAGTGTGCGGGTCTTGAGCCCTTGGCGCGCAGTCGTTACTGGCCGGCGTGGGTCACAGGTGGCCGAGACTGGCCCGTTTATCCAGCGGGCGCGTGCGGGGCTCGGTCCGGAACCGGCACCCGCGGGGGCCGGGGGCCGGGCTGCATCCGCACGGGGAACCGGAGGCGTCCGCGCAGGGCGCCCCACCTCCTGCCAACGTTGGAGCAGAAGTTCTGCAGAGCTGGGGCTGTCTCGTCTAATGCTAACTATTGAACGCCCCGACATTATGGAAATCTAGGGTCGGCTAGGTCTTCAGAAGTAATACTGTTATTTCTTTGGCCTGAAAATGGGGAAGCAGAACAAAGATCTCAGCCAGCTCAGTTCTGGTAAATGAGAGAACTTGGAGTCTAGTGTCTTCGTCCCTTCTATTTGGTTTTCTAAAGCTTGGCTTTCAGTACCCGTATGTTGACAGTGATGTTCTCCAGGTGGTTTCAGTGTAAAACAGGAGATAACGTCGTTCTTGTGCAGAGTGGCTGTAGGGCCTTTTATGGCACAGTCTTGTAAAAATGGAGTTATTTCCCAGAGGCAATACTGAATGGGGCAATTTTCTGTTACACACTAGATGTGATGTTAGGTAGAGCATTTGTCGAAGTAAAAGCTTCATTTAGTCAGTATTTCTTTGATGTTATTACTGTAACAAATGTTGACTTGTAGCTCTTTTGTTATTTAGAGCAAAGAAAACAAAAACTCAAGGAACATATGTTGAAAAGAAAAACTTTTTTTGCGTACAAACAGGAAAATCAGATACTATCCAGGTGAGGTCCAAAAGAATTTTTTTTTTAATTTCCAATCTGTAAACTTACATCAGAGTTGTCCAGTAAAAATGTAATGTGAGCCACATGTGTAATTAAAAATTTTCTAGCAGCCACATTTTAAAAGTTTCTTTAAGGTGAAATGAATTATAATAACATTTTATTTAATGCAGCATATCCCTGTGTTGTCATTTCAACATGTAATACTTGAAGAATGGAGATATTTAACCTTTTTGGTACTGAGTTTTCTAAATCTGGTGTGTGTTTCACACTTTGAGCGCATCTCAGTTGGGACTGGCCCCATGGCAAGTGTATTGTGTCCAGTGGTGGCGTAGTGTCTGTGTTATTGGATTGCCCAGTGTTAAAACATCATTTTCTGTGTAAATTAATTCACACTCCAAGAGGAAACAATTTTAAAGCAAAATGTGTATCTTTACCAAAATATTAACTTAAGGTTTATATAGCTCTACAAAGGCCAGTCTTTGTGTAGCAGGGTTTTAGGCAGAGCCCATGTGTGGGGTGGGAGGAGGGTAGTTCTTTGGGAAGCGGCCCCCCACCACGTGTTTGGAATTCATTTGTTTCCGTCTTCTATAGGAATATATTTGTATAGTTTTGTTAAAGTTTTAAAAACAGTGCATGAGTGTGGCTAGAACAAAAACCCGTGCAAGTATATAAAGCAATCAAAGGTCCCCTCACTCTGCGGAGATGACAGCTGTACCTCCCTTCCTGGCCCTTTCTGTGCAGCCTGAGCCCGCAGGCTCAGGCTCTAGAGGGGCGGGCCCAGGGCTGGAATGTGTAAGCTGGCCCCTACGGCAGTGACCGGCAGTGACCCTCGGGTGGGGTTGGTTTACAAGGCCTCTTTGAGCCCTTTCACTTATGCTAAAAGGGTAAAACATGGAGTGCACTCGCCACACACGGTCAGGAAGAGTGCAGATGCTAATGCAAGTGGGGTAACAAGGCAACAGTAGGCAAACCTGGGTAAAGACTGTATGGATGTTCTTTGAACGATTTATGATTTTGCAATTTATGTCTGGCATAATTTCCAAATAAAATTTTAAAAAAATTTGAACTTTATAAGTTTTCCTTTGGAATAAACATTTTTGTAAATCCCACAGTTCCTTGTTTAAAACTGACCCCCAAAAGTGATCTTAGGCTTTGGACCTGAATGACTGAGTTAACAGTGATTCCTGTACTCAGATGGGGCCCCGGGGCGGGGCGGGGGACCAGGGGTTCTCTTCGGCCTTGCTGAGTCTGAGGCACCAGCGAGGCATCCAAGGGGAGACGCCAGATAGTTGGTGTCTGAAGTCCAGGGGTGAGGTTGGGACTGGACATAAAAACTTGTGAGTTGTCTGTGCGTAGATAGTATTTATTTAAAAGCCCAGGGGTGGAGAGGGAGTACTAGAGAGTAGGCAAGCAGGATACTAATTCAAATAAGACAGTGACTCTCAGTTCTTACTTAAATAAGGAGTCCGAGTGGGTCGGGGGGTTTGTAATGCTCTTACACCCAATCAGAAGAAAAGAAACTCAAAAATTCTTCTGGCTGTACCAAGACATCTCACAAGTACTGTACTCATTTTGGGAAACACATGCCAATTTAAATATTACTTGAGCAACACATTATTCAATAGACAACCAGTAAGGTGTAGCTTTTTAAAATTAAACAGTTCTTTTTCTTTCTTTTTACAGTCTTTAGTGTGGATATTTTAAGACTCTTGTTAAAGATAACCCTTTTGAGGGCAATTTTATCATAATAAGACAGAATAGGATTATATATTTTCATTAAGTCTCCATTACTGGACAGGTGAATAAGGTAGATTCTCCTTAACATCCCGAGATTTTTTTTAAAGGTTTAATCATTGTATTTATTTTTTTCCCCTTATTAAAAAATCAAGTTATAGTTGACATACAATAATAGTTTCAGGTGTACAACATAGGGATTTGCTATTTTGATACATTATGAAATGACCGCCACGATGGGTCTGGTTGTACCTCTTAATCCCCTGTACCGATTTCGCCTGTCTCCCCACCCCAGAGTTTAAAATTTGTGTGTGCCCTTGAGCCCCAGCGAGGCTGGGAAGAAGAGAGACTTTAAAAGACGTGGACTGGTGAGGCGCGGGGAAGAAGTAAGACCTGGAGGTCCAGAGGGAGCCAGGGGAGGGGGGCGTTTTAAAGAAAGAATGGCCGTCTGTGTCGGGTGCAGCTGGAGGTGGGTGGCGTTAGGAGTTTCAGTAGAGCCGTGGGGACACGTCCCTGTCCCTGACGGCACAGCTGAGAAGAGAAAGAGAGCGGACTGTGGTGACGCGGAGATGCGCACAGAGGTCCCTTCCTTTGGAGGAGTTTTGCTATGGAGAGAAGAGACGCGAGGCAGTAGCGGGCGGGCACTGTGAGGCTGAAGACTGTAACCGAGATGTAACACCTGGTGTTCACGTGCTGACGGGAATGACCCAGCAGGGGGACAGCATGGGGATGCAGAAGAGCAAGCGCACGGGCCCCGGAACCGAGTCCCTGCGCGGGCGGGGCGGGGGGGGGGGGCACAAAGGAAGAGCGTGCCCTAGGACAACCAGCACGGCGTCGGTTCCTGCCTTAGACGGGAGGGCGGCGGGGAGTGGGGGCAGAGGCAGGGAGGCTCGGCGTCTTTGGCGGAGGAAACACAGGCTGATTCTCATTAAGGCCCCTCGGTAGGATAGCATCGCAGGATACTGTTAGTGCAGAAGTGAGACGCCGAGGTGGGTACGTGGCCTTGTTGGGAGCCACCTGGCAGGTGGACCCGGAGCATCAGCTCCCACGGCGCCAGGCTGCAGGCCGCGAGGAGCAGGAACGTGTGCGGTCAGGCAGCGAGTGTAGGAGCAAACTGTGGGAGACGGCGCTGGGCGCGTGGGAGGGCCCGGCAGGGGCGGGAAGCACCTGCGTCTGAAGCTGGCCACCGAGGTGCCCTGATCATGTTGACCCTTCTGCCGTCACTGAAAGTGTGTCGTCAGGCTGTCAGAGTTCTGCCCCTTCTCCACGCAGAGCCAGCGAGTGGGCATGAAAGGCATCGTGACCAAAATGAACGACTGTATCGATGGCAGACTTTGTTTATGCTGAAATGTACATTTTGTTCACATTTTCGTATCTCTGCGCTTGGGATCTGTCTTAGAATCAGTGACACCGAACTGACCCTGTTTTTCCCTTTCTTCACTTGCTGAGATTCTCATGGCCGGTCCTAACCAGTCTGTGTATGTGAAAAGGAGTTTAAGTCAAATTCACGAGGAGGGGTTGGTTCTTTGGGTGTTTTCTAAATGCCATTTAGAAACTGAAGTCCGTATTATTAATTAACCTGTAAGTGTATGTATGGAAAATTCTGGATTCTTTTGAGAAGACTATTTTTAATTTTTTTCAATAAAAGTCTGTTACCAAGAACTTAAAATGAAAACTAACCAAGGAAAGTGTTGGTTACTAAAGGTTTCTGAAGACTTGTTTGAATGGCTAGGACAGAATGATTAGAATGAGATTATCAAGTGTTTACATATTCTGTGGGGGAGGATGTTAAGACTTTAAAGAAAATATCTTTAAATTCCTCAGCCACCTTGTTTATGCCATTTAATCACCCTATAGTAAAAGTTTTGCTTAGGACAAATAAATCTCTCAGTGCTTACCTCAATTTACAATTATGAAGTTGGTAATTGTTAATATTCTTCCATCCCTCCCCCTTCCCCCCCCCTTTTTTTTAAAGTAGTAGAAACCAGAGAGTGATGGCATCTGAGGGTCAGGTCCAAGAAGAGACAAAAGCTCTGAAACTTAAGGCAAAAATGGTAAGATATGGACATAGTCCTGAAAACTCTCTTTCCCCTATTTCCCTTTCTTAAACTTTCTGAAAAAAGTTCTGAAATAACCGATTTGTCTCCACTCTTTTAGGATGATAAAGAAAATGTCCATAGACCTACAAAGAGCAAAAATAATATAACAATGGAGAAAACCTGTATTCCTTTAAAACCTTCTAAGGAATTAACCAATTCAACTATAGTAATTGATGCACCTAATTTGGAGAATAATAATCAAACTCTGCAGTCGTTACCAATTAAAAATGAGCCCCAAGGTCAACGTCTGACATTAAGCCAAACCTTCCATATTAAAAACAATAATAAAAAGAAACAAGTGGCTACAGAAAAACCAAAGCAAGATGCTAACATGCTCAAGAAACCTGTGCTTGGATCTTATCGGGGCCAAATTGTTCAGTCTAAGGTTAACTCATTTAGAAAACCTGTACAAGTCAAAGATGAGAGTTCTGCAGCGGCAAACAAACTTGCAGCTACTGTCTCCAAAGCCACAAAACCTCAACCCGCGAGCACCAGCAGCGTCCCAGGGAAAAGCCATAGAGCCCCGGCTGTGATGATTAGCACTAAATCTGCGAGCACTACATCTCAGAGCAAACAGCTTTTGCGTCCCCCCATTAGACGTCACTACAGTAATGCCCGTGATACCCAGGACTCCCTGAAGCAAGGCATCAGTAGACCCTCTTTCCATGTAACAATTCGGAAAGGGTCTCGTGACAAAGAAATAGCACAGTTAAATCCAGTTTCATCCAGTGTCAAAGCCAGTTCTTTTCAGGAAGTAAAAAGAAATAAGACACTACTATCCAGAAGCATCACATCTGAAATTATAGCCAGGCCCGCCTCGTTGTCCAATACCAGACTGATAGAACAGTCAAAAACCATTGACCAGCGCAGACACACTATAGCAAAAGCAACTATCGATAGTAGGTCGGCTCAGCCCAAAGAAACTGCAGCAGAGCGAAAGTAAGTAGCTGTAGTTTCATTAGGTTCATTTTCAATAGAGTGCCATTTATGAATTGGTTTATAATTTCCTTGAACGTATTAGAATTTTGTGTGTGCATATTCTCTGCTGTCATAGGCAGACAGATTTAAGCAAACGTATATTGTGAAGCAGTATGGCCTGAGTTACTGTGTTTGAATGTGTTTTTTCAGGTTGCTTTATGGTGCTTAATTTTATTTCCCAATTTTGTTGGGAAATATTTTTTAACGTGTCCATTTAAAAATTCACTCTTGTGTGTTTGAGCATATACTTAACATTGATATGTTCGGTGTTTTTTCCTTCAAATCTGTGAGCTCCTGGCGGGGAGCTGCTGAGAGACCTGAAACGGTCAGGCTTTCCCTCCCTTTGGCGGTGCCCCCCGCCGCCTCACGGGCTGTCCACACTCTGTCCCCGACTGCAGAGCTCGCCTTGGTGAGTGGAGAGCCAGCAAAGGAAGGGCGCTGAAAAGGCCCCCCAGCTCAGCGGCCGCCCAGCCTCCGTCTGCAGGACAGGAAGGGAAGCCGGTGGGCTCCTTCTGGACCACCATGGCAGAGGAAGACGAACAGAGGTTATTCACTGAGAAAGTGAACAAGACATTTTCTGAATGTCTAAACCTGATTAATGAGGTAGAGTCTTTCTCTTATATTTTACAGAGTTGTTTGTAATTTGCAGATCACCTTCATAAGTATTATGCCATCAAATTACATTGTCAGTCTTTTATGACCAAGTCAGGGGTGTTACGTAGACTTACTGTTAATTGGGAGATTATTTCTCTTTAGCCTTTAATGGGCTGCATTTTCATTGAGTTCATAGAATACTCATATATCAAAGGGATAGGTGTTTTTTTTACTTGAATTGTAAATATTGCATTCCTCTGTGATGTTAATAATTTACCAAGGACTAGCAGTACAAATAAGTAAGTCATTATCGCAGGTTAAATTCAAGTTGATGGAATTATTTGCAATCACTCCCATTACTCTCAACCAACATCATTATGGTCTTGAACTTACTGTAGTTTTACTGTTTGGACTAAAATTTGACATCCTATAATAACTGCAGAATGTTTTCTTTATTTCCTGACTATAATCTTGCTTTGGTAACACACTGCTAAGTTCCAGAGCAAGACTGAATATACAGAGTATGATTTCAGACCTTACTCTAGTCTTCATGAGCATCTTTAAACTTTTTGTAGTTCTGAGAACCAGTGAAAATTATCGTCAGGGAAACTGTTTCAATTCCTATTGCTGCTTAGCTGGAGTTTTTTATTGATACTATAGAATTTTTCTGCTCCACTACTTAACTATATATAACACTTACATAAACTGTTACAGACTCATTTAACCTTAATAACAAAACTGGCAAATATAATTTTAAAACCTGCAAACTATTTTCATTCATAAACATTTGGTAGATACAAAAAAATCTAAATAACAAATGGAATCATCAGTATATAAGAGGATAAACATAAAGACCAAATAGAGTGTTACTTTTTTACTAATATTTTTCCCAACTATTATTTTCTTGTGCCTTGTACTTACGGGCTGATATGCTTCTTACTAACCATTCAGAGTAAGTTTGGGGTAAGGAGGATAATAGTGAATATTTTTATGAATTTTCTGACAACTTTTTTCTCTCACTGATCTTGACTGTAGTGAGCCTGCTTAATTGTTCATACTTTCTAGGCTAAAAGGGATCACTTACTTCAATTCTCAATATTTTAGGGATGCCCAAAAGAAGAAATATTGGGGACACTGAATGACCTGGTTAAAGATATTCCAGATGCCAAAAAACTTGTTAAATATTGGATATGCCTTGCACGTATCGAACCACTCACAAGCTCTATTGAAAATATTATCTCAATTTATGAAAAGGCCATTCTGGCAGGAGCTCAGGTGAGATTAAAACTTACCGATGTTTATTACAGTGTAATTATTCAGAATTATTTGGGACACATCACAGCAGGACTTAATAAAATTATGGTTATACATGTAGAAGTAATGTTTAAAGGCCACAAGAATTGCATATTGTATAAAAGCTGTTTCTCAACCTTCAAAAGTCTGCTCACATCCTAGGAATAAACAGACCTTAGAAAATGGATATGCTGTAAGCTGAAGCGTACATTGAATGACATTTGCAGGGAGAAATACTGTAGCACAACTTGTCACTTTGCACATTCCCTGATCTACTGGGAAATTGAACTCTAATATTAAAATTTATTTATCAGTTGTTTACAGTGAGTTTTTAAAAACTCTTCATGCTAGCCTTTCCTTAAGACAGGCCTACTCATAGGAGTCTAAGCAAAGCCAACAAATGCTATTTGACCTTTCACCTGCATCAGAAAGCAAGTATTCAGTGGGCATCCTCTTGAAGGTTGTTACATGTAAGGCACTTTGCTGAAGGATAATTGTGCTAGAATCCCACCTGCGAGGGAGCGGTAGGCCCCTACTGCCTTGAAGCAGAAGCACATGACTTAAGGCGGCTTATGGCCGCGCAGCTAGAGTGTGAGCTGGAGCAGAGGGTCCCCACGGAGCAGCAGTGTAAAGAGAAAGATGGGGCCCTAGAGTAGAAGTTGGAGAACAAGGATCAAAGTTGGCCAAGAAAATTGAAAGCAGAACGGGTGAGTGGTTCGGGACTAAGTTCTTGAATGAAGACTAAGAGCCAGAGCATCACTTTTGCATAGTATCTTGAACATGTTGCGTGAGCGGGCGTGGTCGTTCAAAGGAACACGGGAAGGGCTTGTAGTATCTGGCAGACAGTGAACACTTAAGCCAGACGTTGGGTTTTTAACCTTGAGCTATTCAAACATGCATTTAATACCATGTGAAACAAAATATAGCCATGTACTTGAATGGAGGAGAAAAGAAGTAAACTGTCAATGTAATCAGCTCTTTAATAGATATTAATAATGTTAATTTGCTACTTGTTTACTAATTTTGTTTACATCAGGCAAGTAGCAGTAGTTACCAAAGGCTGAAGAAAAATTATGGGGGAAAATTTTAAACTGATGAAATTCTATTTCTTAAATTCGTTTTTATTTTACAAATTGGAAAAGACAGTTGTTTTTTCAATTTGAGTGACAAAATAAGCAGGCTAAGAACCACTGCCTTGTTTTAAATTTTTTTTTTTTAGTGGGGGGGGGGGAGAGGAGGAGAAGTTTTTTATTTCATGCATTCATTGGTTCACAGACTCTTGCACAGGTCACCCCCTCGTATACACAGTTTAATCACTGCATTTAATGTTTTCAACTTGGACAAAATAGTATCTTACAACATAAAACTAATGTGTTTGCTTTCTTTATTTAAAAAAAACCAAGCCTATTGAAGAAATGCGACATGCAATTGTAGATATTCTAACAATGAAGAGTCAAGAAAAAGTTAAACTTGGTAAGTTAGTTTCTTTAGTTCCTTGAATTGTGACTTTATTACATTTTTGCTGAATTATTTTTATTTTACCATTTAAAAATTTTTGAAATATGTAGGTTAATCTTTCCTCATACTTCTACTGACATACCTCTGAGATTCAGCTTTGTGTAGCATAAAGGATTTTAATTGGGTCTCATTCCAAGCCCCGATTTGTCGCTGAGTGTCTGTGAAAGGTACTGTGGGGGGAAGAAAAACCAAAAACCGGGAAGCCCGATGCTATGAAGCAGCTCGGCTCTCGCGCTTGTAAATTTGCTTTCCGCCGCCAGCTGCAAGAAGCCCTCCGACAAACGGCTGACCTACGATCTACCTCCGCTCCCTGGGACTTTCCGATCCTTTTCTCGCCCAACGCCAAGGGTTCTAAACCCCGGCCTGACCCCAGTTCGGGCTCAGAATGTGGAGACCGCCGCCTCTGAGCGCGCGCGAAGGCAGGCTGGCTGCGTCCCCCGCACCGCGCCCGAGTCTCTGGTGGTGCCGGTACCGGTACCGGTACCGCTGTGGGCCTTAATTTCCTGTTTTAGGACCGAGGCAGTTTGGTAGACGAAGGACGGGCATGAATGACCCGCGGGCCGGACAGCAGCGCGGGAATTGACTGGGATCGCGCGCGCGGGACGCGCAGAGTGGGGGAAATTGGGACAACTGCAATAGAATAACAATAAAAGTTTTAATAAAAAATAGTTTTAGGCAGTTCGAGTAGACGATCTGGAGACACTTTTTACCTGTTAGATTCTGTCCTGTGCTCTGTGCTGAAGAGGAGAAGCTCATTTAGGAATTCTCTGTGCTGGGAGTAGGAGGCGGAGGAGAGATGAGAGTCTTTAGCTGTTAGGTGTATCAACTGTAAACAGATGCTAGATTCAGATGTAGATTGTGCCAATTACTATGAATGTTTGCAAGAAATTTAACCCCTTATCTGTAAAAGAGGTAATGTTAATATCTTCCTCAAGACTCTTGGGACCATTGAATGAAATAATGTACCGGGGTGGAAAAAAGTAGGTTTATAGTTGTGAGTACACAAAACACAGTTTGTGTAAGTATCACATTCTGTGGCACATGGTAAGTGCGTTAAACTTTAGCCATTGTTAACATTAACTAGCTTAGATGAGAGCAGAAATCACTACATATGAGTGTAAGCTAATCTGTTTCCTCGTTTAGAGTTATTTTCAATTTTTTTACTATAACACTTTGTGTCAGCCAGTCAGAAATACTTGAGCACCTATTTTATACCATCATTGCTTGTATCTGGTTATTTTCTTTTGACTGAAAGTGCCAATTTGAACTTTTTAAGGCTCTTGATGTATGCTGCTACGTAGATTTCTAAAAAATACCCTTTTTCCCGAGTAAAATTAAAGATCACACTGAAATTCTAAGTGTGCTATACACGTTTTGGTTACTTGCTTCCAAAAACACTGTTGGAGGCGGCCACTGTGCTGTGGCTTCCCCGCGCGCGGGGGCGTCGTCCACCGGCCGCGCGTCCAGTCCCCCGCTGACTGTTTCCGTTTCCGTTGCTGGTCATAGGCCCCCAGGGGACACGCAGAAGGTGCGTGTGATCTGACCTTACTAGTTACAGCTAATGAAGGAGCGGGTCAGGGAACAGGAGGAAAAGCCAGGAAAGTCTACTCTGCCACGAAGGGAGAAAAGTTTAAGAGTAACCCATCCTGGCGAAATGATGAGTAGAGGGGGTCCGGCGGTTATACCCTCTGGCTGTAAAGCGAATCCGCTGCGGGGGCGCGGCCACAGCACGGCGGCTCTCGTTAATAGTGTGTTGCGTATCTGAAAGTTGAGAGAGGAGACGTTCAACGTTCTCATCACAAGAAAAAATTCATTTTGTTATGTATGGGGACAGATGTTAACTAGACTTACTGTAGTGATAATTTCACAATTATCTGAATACTGAATCATACTGTATACCTGAAACTGATATGACGTTAAATTTCAAGTATACCTTTGCTTTTTAAAAAAAAATTAATAAAAAGAATAATCAATCCTGTGTCTTAAATACTAAAGATGGCAAATTAGAAATAAGAATTTCATTTTAAAAGCCTTCCTCATTATTCCCACTGGCTCTGGAGGTGTGTAGGAAGAGAAAACAGTGTTTAAATCGGATTCTGTTTTCAATCCTATTTTTCCTTCATAGAATAGTCCTAGTCAGTGGAATTTTTTTCTAGCAGGTGGACTATTTGTCTTTAGATGGAGAAAGAAATGCAGTCAATAGACTCCCGGCTTCCTGAAATAGCAAGAGAGGCAAGCACCGCCGGTGCCTCTCGGACACCGCCGGCTCCCCACACCAGAAACCCCGGGTCACGTTCACTCCCACGTCCCCTCAGCCTGACCCCTCCGTCGGCACCGCGTCTCATCCGCCGTCCGCCGGCCTCTGCTCTTGCCCTGGCCCTCTCAGCGCTGCGATCCGAGTGCCCCGTCCCTTACCTGTCTGAACTCCTGCCTCCAGCCTCTTGCCACGCTCCTACGCCCTCACACCCCTGAATTTCTTTCTTTACTTTTTTTCTTTTATTTTCTAGAAGAGGCTATACTGTCTGCCCTGCTTCTGAGTCTATCCAAGTCAGTCTTCTGCTTCTAACTTGATTCCGCCTTAACTTTTAGCCCTCAACTCAAAGGTGTTTTTGGGAGCAGCCTTCCCTTTCCTCCCCCACCCATCTAGGTTGGATGCACCTGTTTTGTGCTCCGTTTTCTTCTCTGTACAGTAATTAATGCGCTTGCTTGCTTGTCTTGTCCTTTAAACTATCAGCTCGGTGTACGGGGACAGAGTCTGATCTTCCTCACCAGTGCATCCCTGGTGCTAATGCGGTGTCTTGCATGTGCCAGGCACGACATACTTGTTGAATTAAAGAATCCATATTCCCCTCTCCCCACTTCAAAGTCTCTTCACTGAAAGAACCACATTCAGCATATCATGTAACTGAAACATCTCTTAGTAAATCTCTAATTATTTTCCTAATAATCAAATCTAGAGGTCTTCTCAACTTGATGGATTTACCAGATGTCTCACAGGTATTTCACATCTAACATGTTTTTTGACCTTTATCTGTCCCCGTACCACCATCTCTTCCTCCCAAAAAAGAAAAAGGGGGGGGGGGGGATTTCCTCTGCCATCAAAGACACCAAAGCAAGAAATCCTCAAGGGATGCCCCTTCATGCAGACAGACACACGCGTGCAATCGTTGCTTAATGCCTAGCTCGGAAATGGCTCTTACCTCGGGCTCTTCCTCCTTGTCGCGATGTGCGAGTGCCATTACAACCGCTTTGTCTTTTTACCTGCTGTCATGGGCTGTGAGTTTTCGTACCCTGCCTTTCGAAACCATCCTGCATCGTGACCGAACCTAATTGTAGCTGTCTCGCCAGCAAATTTGTTGTTTTTGTTTGTTTGTTTGCCAACTTACTTGCACATCAAGTTCATTGCACTCGACCCTTCCTGCCTATCTGAATTCATCCCCTCCTCCCTACATCCTGACCTTGCTCCTTGCTTCATGTTCTAAGTGCGCTGGCGCTTTAAAGTTGTCTTTAACTTCATACCGAGATTGTCTTCCTTGGTCTTGTCCAGTACTCATTTTCCAAGCCCCAGCGTGCAGGTCACCTGCGAGGTCCTTCCCAGCCATCCATCTCCCAGTCCCGCCGGCAGAGCTTGTTATTCCTTTTTGTGGGTTCTTTCTTCCAACCTTTTTATTGGCGCGGCGTTTATAATTATCTTCAAGCGTGTCTCTTCCATGGAATGTGAACTCCTTAAAGGACAGGGATGATGCCCATTCTTATATTTGTACCTATAATCCCTGATACAGAGGTGTTAGTAAATAGCGTTAAACAGTTGTCAGCAGTATTTGCTTAGGAAAACTAATGGTCTTTATTTTGAAAATCTGGTTTGCTGTGAATAGCGGTAATGTCTTCTGATTTTGTTTTTCAAATTTGATCAAAAGCATAACCTGTAAGTGTATTTCTATAGGAGAAAATTTTGAGGAGGCTTGTACAACCAAGGAGCAAATCCAAGAAGCCCACCCTGAAGATACTGGTGTTAATGTGGAGTCAGAAAAACCTGAAATGGAAAATAAACACCACAGAAGTGTGGTGTTTCAAGATTGTGAAAAAGAGCACATTGACAAAACAAAAGATCCAACCAATGATGCTAAAACCCCCAACACAGAAACTAGGAATAGTTGCTTAATTAAATATAATGTGTCTACTACACCATACTTGCAAAGGTAAGCTTTTAAAATGTAATGTGATTTGTTTTTATGCTTAGGGATAATAAATACAGTAGTTGAAAATCTTTAAGATAGCTTTTGGTTAGAGCTATTCGTTAATAGAAAGATTTCAAACAAATTAAATGTCATTGGGCCATCACCTTTTACGTACTGTTACTTGCTTGCTTTTCCCTAAATATTGCTACTTTTAAAAAGAAAATTTTTACATCACTTATTTAATTGCTGTTTGTGTATTATGGGTAACAGTAGGCTTTGGCAATTCAACAGACAATTCTACAGATATCCACGTATCGATTATGCATAAGGTATAACAAAAATTGAGAAAAGAGAAAATTGCTTATTTTAAGGAGTTTGCGGTATAGTACCTCTATAAAACAAACAATCACATGGTTATTATACAAGTTATGGAACAATAAATAGCATCAAAGTACAAAGTAAAAAATGTTAATGTGTTTTTTAACTCCGGGAATCATTCTGTGGATTTTTTTTTTTTTTTTTTTTTAGTGTAAAAAAGAAAATGCAGTTTGATGAAATAAATTCTACACTTAAAGAGCTGAAGTTTCTAACACCAGTTAGACGTTCTAGGCGCCTTCAGGACAAGACTTCTAAATTGCCTGATATGTTAAAAGACCACTATCCTTGTGTGTCTTCATTAGAACAGTTAACAGAGTTGGGAGATGAAATGGATGCTTTTATATGCCGCCCCAATGCAGCCCTGTGCCGGATGTATTTGGAGACTGAAACGACGTCAGAGAAATAAAGCTATGATAGGAAATGAGGTTTTCATTGTTCCTGGGGGGTTTAGTTTGTTGGTTGTGGCCGCGTATGTCTCTTAGGTCGGGAGTTGGCCAAATACTTAAGTGTTCAGAGCAGGAAACCCTTTTACTAATACATTACAGCAGGCGTTGCTGTTGCCTTCTGTGTTAGAGAGCTCGGCCCAGCCTTGTTGATCTTGACAGGCCACGGTTTTCTCAGAGGCAGGTGCGTCTGTCCACTAGTTTACTGTGTTCCTTTAATAATAATTAATAAATGTTATTCTAGTTTTGGTGGTGTTCCTAAAATAACTAATAGTTAAACTTGCTTTGTAGTCTAAAAACAACTGTTAAATCACATCCCCTGAAACATGATAGTTACATGATACAAACAGTTCTCTTCTTTCCACACATACATCACTAATAAAATCATTTATGTCTTTGAACTGATCAAATGGTGTATCTCCTCTACCAATTCTACGTTCACTAATAAGTAACTGGCCATTGTAAGAAATTAGATCATTTTAAAGCTGTGTAGACTAATTTATACCTATATATCTGTAGCATCTTATATTGTTTTCACGTTATAGACAATAGGGCTTTTATTCTTTTTAAACTATGCCTAATATGTAAACAATAAATTAAAATATCTACATAATGTTTCGGTGTCGTTTATTTTAACAAATATGAAATGCAGTTTAACCACAGTGAATAAATTGAAACCTTGGCTTTGATAATATATAGTGGTAATTGACTTCAGTGTTTCAACACTCAAAATAGGTATGTGCTTAATGGTTATTTTCTTTTGAGAAGTAATCTCTGATAGTGTACCCTAATTTTTACCTTAATTATTTAGTTGGTTCTTTTCATCCTTTGTACAGGTGGCACAAAATAGGCCATTTTGAAATAAACTTCAAGCTGGCTTGCACTCTGAGCTTTTTAATATCTATAACATAAGTTTCATTTGCTCATACAGCATAGATTAAAATACCTCTGTAAATGAGAACTTGAGATAACTTCTATATTTGGACGAATTCTATGGAGTGTTTACCCCCTCAATTAACTGAGGGAAATAGTTATAGTTAGTTCTAACATTTATGGACAGAGGTGGAACTGCTTTTCAGAGGCTTAGGAACAGTCATGTGTCTGACCTCGGGTTCCTTCCAAGCTAAATCTCCACGGTGCGTGAGCTTTGAGTTTCGGCAAGAGCTGTGTTCAAAATCCCAGCTCTTGCCTTTCTTTCAACGTTAGGCGGCCATGAAGAAGCTACTTACTTGAACCTCATCTTTCCGAAGGATGGAGATAATCCCCTCTGGCCATTTTGTGCCATGTTGTCTGCCTGTCCCCCTGGGCAAGTGGCCCAGATGGACACCTGACCCAAGCTGGCTGGTCAGAATCCTTTCCGTAGGTGCTTGGAGTCAGGACGGAATTGGTCTTCTCTACGTAGTTGGACCTGAACTATGTCAATGTGAGGCACTGGGTGACCGTTTAAGCAGGAGTGTCCAGCCTTCTGGCGTCTGGGCCACACATGAAATACACAAAACCTAACATCTCATGTTTTCAGTAAATCAACGATTTTGTGTTGGGCCACATTCACAGCCATCCTGGGCCGCCTGTGAGCTGCGGGTCGGACACCCCTGAAAAGTTGGGTAGCAAAGGTCAGCAGCAAACGGGACATGGAAGTAACCACCCAGGGAAAAGCAGGGACTGTCCCTGGGGTTTTCCTTGGTCAGAGCCTAGCGTGGGACTGCGGGCCATGGCCGGCCTTGAGTTGGAATTTTTATACTCAGACCATCCTGTGCAGTTATTTTCAGTCTCTAAATGTGTAAGGACCGCAACACGTGCCTCCCCTGAGCTGGTCAGGCCGATTCTGTGGCCCCTTTTCCGTCCACACGCTTTAAAGGGCCCATGAGGTTACACCGGGCCCACCAGAATAATCCAAAATAATCTCCATAGTTTAAAGAGAGCTGGTTGGCAACCTTAATTCTATCTGCAAGCTTAATTCGCCTTTGCCCTGGACCTGATCACTTGCACAAATTCCAGGCACTGGGGCGTGGACATCTCTGGGGTGGGGGGGCGTCATTCTGTCCCCCCACACTTGCCCAGGGTCACGGCCACTGAGCCGAGCGCCTGAAACTTACCTACTCGGCGGTCCGCATGGGCGGAGACAAAACTGAACTGGGGGGGGACACGACCCCCGATACTACTGGCATTGTTCTAAGCCACGTGGGACCAGTTTTTGAAAGGCGCCTTTCGTAGGCCCGCCGACTCCGAGAACAGCGCCTCCCGCCCGACCGGGAGGTTCCCTCGGTCCGCAACCAGAGAGACGACCGGCCGTCCAGCCCCGCGGAAGCGCGCCAGGCGCGGGGGCGGAGGGCCGCCTCGGGTCGCGGGGAAGCGGGTGAGCGGTCTGGGCGGGCGGGCCGTGGAGGGAGGGGCGCGGCGGGGCCCACGCGGGCCGGGGACGCGGCGGAGACGCGCTCCCCGAGGCGCCGGGCGAGGCGCCGGTGCCAGGAGGGGGCGCTGCCCTGGGAGCGGGGACGCGGGAGCAGCAGAGTATTTGGTCGCGAGTGACATGGATGACTGGTGTCCTACGTGATGCGGGCCTTCCCCGGCGCGCACCTTCCCCACCTCCCCTGTGACTCGCCGGGGATCCCACTTGTGGCACTGGCAGATCACTATTAGTTTTTGCTGGGCATGGGCACGCGAGGGGACACTTGTCGCGTTCAGAGTGTATGCAAGTCTCAGGATCGTGTGAGTGTGGTATCAGCACAAGTGTGGGCCGAGAGGACCAGCTGTGGTTTTCAGCCGAGAAGTGCGGGCGGTTCTTGACTGATCAGTTACTGTCTATTACGTAGAATAAAGACTCCGAAGAAAAAAAGAATAGGACTAGGGGAAAACTTGGCCTCCTTGTTAAATCGTGTCATAAATCCCAGGGGTCACTTAAAATAGTGTCAAAGAAACTTTTTTCCATCAGGTCCCTAAATACACGGGAAGACCTAACTGTTCTTGAAAAGTTGTCTTGAAGACAATGCATCTGAGTGGTTCTAGGGAGAAATTATTTCTAGAGCTGCCTGGTAATTCTATGACAAACAGGGATACAAACGAAGATTCACCGGGGGATCATACTGTAGGTTTTGGTCTGCGATTTTTACTTTATCTGCCTTGCTCTCTGTGCCTCATAATTCCTTGTGGTGTGATTTCTTTTAAATAAAATAAAATAAAACACTACAAGGAAGCTTTCTGAAAATGAAGTAAATTCATCCAGTGTTTTTTTCTGTAAAGAAAGAACAAAATCATCACTCTTCTAAGGTTTTAATGATAGTATTAGCTGTGGTTTATTTGGAGCCTCCTATGTATCAAAGCATTAGGAACTTTCTATTCATTCTTTCTTAGTATTAAGCAATCCAACTAGCTGTTTCCTCCTGGATGTATAGAAGCGGAGGCTGGAGTTTAAAGACTGTCTGTTTAAATGTCTCGTCTTAGTCCCAGGCACCTCCAGCTCAACATGCCTTTCCCCATCCCTGGCACATTCCCACTGCCAAGAAAAATCAAACAAAAGCCACGCACACGACCCCTGTGGCTTTCCTCTCTTTGGGGGAATGATACCATTGTTAACTCACTTTACCCCAGGACCTTGGGGGTCCACGTCTTGTCCTCCTCTCCCTCCTCGTCCTCCATAAATCTATCACCAAAAACCTTGCCGTTCCTTTGTACACATCTCCTTCCCGTTTCCTTCATCCCCATGGCCACTGCCCTATTCCACTTCCTCATCATTTCCCTACCTTTTCTGTTGGGGCCTCCCCCGCCCCTGTCCAGTCCACTCGCGCTGCAGCCAGAATGGGGGATTGTTCTGACGCGCAGGGAGGATTGCGTTGCTGTCGGGGTTAAAACCGTCCAGAGAGCGCCCGTTAGTTACCTCGAGGATAAAATGCAGCAACCTGAACTTGACTTACCATGGCCTTCAGACAGGCCCTGTCTGCTTTACCAGCCTGTCCCAGCCCTCTTTCAGTTCCTTGAACCGGACACCGTCTCTTTGGCTCTTAAACAAGCGATTCCCTTGTGCTCCATCACTCTTTGCTCCTCTCTGGCTGGCCAGCTTCCATTCATGCTTGAGGCTTCAGCTTAAATAACATTTTCCTGACTCCCCTGGATATTTCTGCTAGATGCCAGCCTAGCTCTATCTGTGAGACTCACCGCCCTACATTGGTTTGAGACCTGGGGTCCCGTCTGCCTTGGGGCTTCTGTGATGGCAGGGACAGGGCCGGTGACAGACTTCCCCAGGGTTATAAACCCTGGCGCAGGTGCTCAGGTCAGACTGTTGAACAAACAAAGGAATAAGGTGGTGGTGTCCTGCCATGGTGATCAGAGGTACTTTGAATTCATTCTGCCTTTTGAAAATGAATGTAATCCTCAAATGTTTCTGTTTTAGAATCTAGCTTGGGGGAGCCCGTGGTGCCTGGGAGAGGAGCCACCGCGTGGGCGCCCAGCATGGACGGCTACACGGTCCTGCGTGTGATCGGGGAGGGCTCCTTCGGCAGAGCCCTCTTGGTTCAGCAGGAAAGCAGTAATCGGACGTTTGCCATGAAGGAGATAAGGCTCCCCAAGGTCACTGCTGAAGAGATTAGCTCATGTTGAAAATGTCCATGTAATTTGTATAGGAGAACAAGCTCTTGAGATTTAACTTGGAATGGCTCCTGGGTGTAAAAGATGTAATGGGTTCACTCGTTAGGTTTACAAGGGCTTGATATGTTTTATGTGGTTCTTAGGATATGGTAATTAACCAAAAGGAAAATAGTCAAAGGTGATGGTTACTGTTTAGCTCAGTGAGAATAATTTGTAATAACTTATAAGTTTGTATGCCTAAGGGTGTAGGGAGTCTTTGCCAAAAACAACTCAGGTGCAATATATATTTTTTTAATCCTCACCACAGGATATGGTTTTATTGATCTTAGAGAGTGAAAAAGGGAGAGAGAAACGTCGGCCCGGGGCCTCTTGTATGCACACACACCCCAACCAGGGATCAAGCTCATAACCTAGTTATGTGCCCTGATGGGGACTCAAACCTGCCACCTTTTGGTGTAAAGGACAGTGCTCCAACCAACTGAGCCACGCAGCCAGGGCAACTGAGGTGCCATATTAATGAAAAAGGAACACAAAAGTACAATGAAGAGCAAAGATCTAAAATGCTGACTTTGGAATCAGAGTACCTATTCTGTGGTTCAGTTTATAGGTTTCACTTCCCTGTATGATGAAGAAGGTGATGATTTATCACTCTTTATCACTGTGTATCGCAGTTGTCATATGAAAGAATCCATGCCATGGAGGCAGCCTAATACTGGTTTGATCAATTTAAAAAAACAAAACAAAACATTTTACTACGATAAAATGCAACAGTGCTCTTATTTCCCCCCACCGCATTCTTGACCTTGTTCGCGGTTCTCAAACTTGAGCAGGCGTCAGCCCCACTTGGAGGGTTTGTTAAAACCCTGACTGTGGAGCCTCACCCCCAGCCTCTTCTTGAGGGAGGGCTGGGTGGGCCCGTGAATTTGCCTTTATAATAAGTTACCAGTTGGAATGGATGTTGCTGGTCTGAGGACACTTGTTTCTTAATTGCCAGGTAAGTCGGTCAGTCTTTCATCCTCACAGAGCACATCAGGGATAAACAGTTTTGGAAACACTCTTTACGTATAGTCTTTGCTCATCTATGCTATTGTAATGCACCAGTATATTCTTTTTTTCTTTCTTTTTTTTAATCTGGGCCAGTGGACACAGTGATGCAGAGAGTTAAAACACGAAACCTCTCGTTCTGTAAGGATACGCTGTCATTAACAGCATTCCGGCTCTCCAAGTCAGGTTATGTTTAGGCTGATGTTAAGGCTAGTTTACATACTCGTAAGGCTAGATCACCTTAAGTATGAAAAATATAGCCATAGTTGAAGATCGCTACAAGGTGTCTTTCGAGTTTGATAAACTTTAGTTGGGTCAAAGAGCAGGGCTATAAAACTGCATCTGGCACTGAAGTATTATGTATACTATATTGTTGTGAAGCGATCTTTCAGATGAAGCATTGCATTTATACTTACTTAAAATCTTCTAGTCGTCCTCTGGTACGCAGAATTCTCGGAAGGAGGCTGTTCTGTTAGCCAAAATGAAACACCCCAATATCGTTGCCTTTCAAGAGGCATTTGAAGGTAAAGATCAATTCCCCCAGCTCTGTGCGTTCCGGAACTTGATTTAGGGCCACTGTGCTTTCCTAAAGAGTCTTACGTGTGTTCTAGCTGAAGGACATCTCTATATTGTGATGGAATATTGTGATGGAGGGGACCTAATGCAAAAGATTGAGCTTCAGAAAGGAAGGCTGTTTCCCGAAGATACGGTAAGAAGCTGACTGACTGGGTTTTCCTCAAGGTTTAGAAGCAGCTTGTCTCATTAGATCTGTGTGAGTTAAAACAAAAGCGTCGTTGCCTGTGAGGACTTGACTCGCTGGGTAGAAAGGCCGCGTTTCCACGTCCACGCGCTCACTGCTCTCAGGGGATGGCCGCCTGCGAGGCTGCTAGGAAGTAAAATAGATAGAAGTGTATAAAATATCAAGGACTAAAATGTCCATATTTAGAAGATTTTAAAAGTTGTACTATATTTTGTACTAGATATTTAAATTTTTTATTTTTGTTGTATTAAAAGTTTTATTTTTTTAAAGATTTTATTTATGTGTTTTTAGAGAGAGGGAAAGGGAGGGAGACAGAGAGGGAGAGGGAGAGAGAAACAGCGATCGGTTGCCTCTCGCACGCCCCCAGTCTGGGACCCGGCCCACAACCCAGGCACGTGCCCTGACTGGGAATCAAACCAGCGACCTTTCAGCCTGGGGCCACCGCCCAGTCCACTGAGCCACACCAGTCAGGGCTCAGTTGTATTTAAAGTTTAGAGGCAGATGAATTTGTCTTGTATTTCTAGATCATGAAAAACATGAAGCCTGCATTTCTGTTTCTTGGGAGCCCTATTCTCAGTCTTGGTCCTTCTCAAATTTCGCATATTTTCTTAAGTCTAGTATTACTGCCTTTTTAATGGAAAATCACATGCGAATATTATTTTAACAAATCGGCTGAGGAAACTAAAAACAGCTTTCATGGGGTTTAATTTGTTCAGGGTATACAACTGGATGGGTATAAATATTTTTTTTATTTAGAAGTTGTTTTGTTTAAAATGTGGGTTCCATAGAAGGAGGTCATCATTGGCTTCAACTGGATGAGCCTCCATAGCAAAAAGGAAAAAAAGTCGGTATGACATTGAATCGCAGGTGCCTGGAAATTCTGGGGCTTTGTAAGTGAAATGCTGACCTCACAGGATTGTTGTCAATTATAATTAAATCTTTTAATGTTAATGGAAGAATATTCTGAAAAAGGAAATGAAAATCTGATGTAAAGATTGCACTATAGCATTGTAGCATGTTCGCTTTTCTAAGTGGTAAACTACCTTTGTGTATTTAAGAAATACTTTGATTTGGTTCAATACAAGAAAAATATAGTGGGAGTTGTATTAAAATAAATTGCTATTGGGATCATACATACAATGGTAAAATAATGAAACATGGAGTGCACAGCTTTTCTGATTTTCTCCAGGCAACGCTGAATCTTAGTTGAACTACGTAATTTTTCGGAGTTCTGGGTTTACATTATGTAAAACCCAAGTCAGCTAAGGCCTGGGGATGAGTCTTTGGAATTTAGGTTTAACATGAACCGGTCTTTGTATTCTTGCAGATTTGCATCTTTTTTTTTCCTTTTTTACAGATACTTAATTGGTTCACACAAATGTGCCTTGGAGTAAACCACATTCACAAGAAGCGTGTGTTACACAGAGATATCAAATCCAAGGTAAGCGGAATACATTTTGGGACCAAAAAAGACAAAACAACCCCAGAACTATTTCATGCCATCTTTTTTCTCTTATTCTATCTGTATTTCCTTTTGGGACTTTTTTATTTAGTTTAGAAATAGTTCAACCTAGTATTCACACCAGCCAAATGAGGTACTACCTGAGAGAAAGTCACTGCGTCTCTTTAGTAGTGTTTTGTTCATTCAGCTGCTTCCTTAGTCCTTGCGTTCCCAGATGGAGAACAGCTATGGCCTGGGCCTGCCGCGTGGAGCCACCTGACACGGGTTCCCAGGCAGCCGATCGGGTCTGCAGATCCAGTCCGCAGCTCCCGTGCTAGATTTCTGATCAGCCATCCAGAATTCCCAAGTCGGGGGACGTGTGGCTGTCAGGAGGCTACCTTGTCCTTCTGGTCCATGTGGGGACGGAGCCCCGATCATTTCCGGCATCCCTGCCCTTACCCTCCATGTCAGACCGCTTACCTTGCCTGGAGGCCTCTGCCTCCTGCTGGGATGAGGAGGACGTAACCTGAGCTCCTCTTCTAACGCAGAATGTGTTCCTCACTCAAAACGGAAAAGTAAAACTGGGAGATTTTGGATCTGCCCGTCTTCTCTCCAGGTAGGCGCGTCTACTCTGTAGTAGTGGCAACAGTCCGAGCACCTGTGATTAGGGATGTTCTGTGCTCACCCTTTGCCTTTCTGTGGTTTTAGTCCCATGGCGTTCGCTTGTGCTTATGTGGGAACACCTTATTATGTGCCCCCGGAAATTTGGGAAAACATGCCTTATAACAATAAAAGGTAGGTGATGTACGTCTTTGGTGCGAGGGTGACTGTTGGGTGACAGACATTGCAGCCTACAAATGAGGTTTGGTTTTTAAAAAATGCCTGAAAGCAGTGTCAAGTCTGAATTGCCAGGCTTCTCGGTGCAACCCCAGCTTTCCAGCAGCTGGGACCAGAGTTGAGAGGAGCGAAACGGAAATGGTGAAAGGCAGGCTCGTCATTTCTCGGGACGGTGGGAATATATCACTGGTTCTTCAACTTTGCTGTTTTCCCACTTTTAAAACTCCCAGAGTGCAGGCTGCAAGCCTGCCAGTTAAACCACCATGTCTGGGGCGGGAAGTGGGCATCAGTAACTCTCCAGGATCAAGTCCAGTGTGCAGCTAAATTCAGGAACCGCTGGATGACGTCATCGCGTTAACATTTACAGGACCAGATAATAAGCACTTGAGCGGTAGGTTTCAAACGTTAAAAAATTAAAATGTGGAGGCAACAGTTGCTAAAAACCATTCATTAAAATAAAAGAACATCCTCTCTGAAGAGCCTGGTGGGGACATCCGGGAGGGGGAACGAGGGAGAAGAGCGAATGGACAGGGCAGGGTGCGGGGTCTTTCCTGTGTGGAGAGCTCTGTGTGGGCGAATGGGTCGCCTTGCTCTCTCTGTCTGGAATGCGGAGCCAACACGGGCGGCAGGGAGAGTCCCCAGAAGACATGTTTTGGCTTATGATGAGCGAGAACACTGTCCCTTAGAACCATCCACCAGGGGCACTGTGCCCCCGGTAGATTGCTGGCCATCAGGAGGTGTGACCGGAGGCCTGGCGCTGTGCCCGGGTGGTCTGGGTGAAGGCTGCCCCGGCGCCTTCTAACGCCCTTCTTCCAGCTGTGATAATCGGCATCCACAGAGATCCCCTCTTGCACTAAATGCTCCTGACATAGCACCTGAACTACCAGGATGAGGGGGGCAGGGGGGCAGAGTCTGTCATGAGCATCACTGTTAGTAAGTCCCGAAGTACCAGACAAAAATTACCCTAGATTGTATTTCAATAGCTAGGAATTACTTGCAACATCTGTCCTTACGAAAGGTCATTTTTCACCTTCTAATGTTGGAAAGTACATATATGTTCATGCGATAACTCATAACCCACATTGCTCCTCTGTGTTCCCAGTGACATCTGGTCCTTGGGGTGCATTCTGTACGAACTCTGCACGCTGAAGCACCCGGTGAGTACGGCGGGCAGCCTGTTGGCGCATCTGGCGGATCGCGTGCAATGCGCGGGAGTCCAGCAGGGGGTTCGCTTCCCCTGGGCGACCCCATGGTGTGAATGTGTTTCCATTGCTACCATCTTTGCCTTGAGTCACTTTTGTAGCTTATACTAATAGGAAATGTCCATTATTTAGATTTTTATCGTTTTATATTTTGCTTCCCTCCCTCTCTTCCTTCCTGCTCCTTTTTTTTTCTTTCTTTCTTTTTTTTTTTTTGCTATTCTTACTTTTTGTTTTGTTTTGTTTTTTTTTTGACATAATATATATAACCTAAAATTTGCCATTTGGACCATTTCCATTGGGAAACTTTAAACGGCCCTGATGGCCGCACCAGGCTGATTGAATTCACGTCTCTGAGGGTGTCCTGGGCGTTCGTGTTTTTCAAACGGTGATTCCAATGTGTGGCCCAAGTGGAGAACCATTGCTGTATACAAATAAAATAACTTTAAATTCCAGGATCTTATTTAGATTATGTTCTTTATTTCCCTGATTTTTGTCTTTTTTGTACACTTTTGCATACATGCTCTTATGTTTTTCTATCAAGAATAAGTATTGAGGAGCAGCGCACCCTGAATATTTGGCATACAGTTTGTTCTCTCACCTGCCTTAAGGCAAAAGTAGTTCTTAAGCCTTTAGGAAATGCCAAAAAACCCAGTAGAAACACTAAAAGCCTGAGGGAGGGCAGATTCAATCTTATTTCTCATTACCTGAATTTTTCCTTTGGCATATGTTGATTTTTCCTTTTTCACATCTGCACTCGTATATCTTATTAACAGGGTAACGCACTTCCAAGTCAACCTGTTCTTACCTGAGTATGATCAAGGCGGAATCTAACGTTAATTCTAATATATTTAGTATGCAATGGAAACCTTTAAAATGTTATTTTTTGGTATGTGATTTTATATCTGTTGTCAAATTTTAAAAGTTACTTTGATGACGCAAGAGGCGAACAGGCCTTTGCCGAGGCTGTTTAAAACTGGAAAGGTCTAGAGCACATTTTGCCAGGAAGCAGGCATAGGGGTTTCTGGGGAGGAGTGGAGTGACTGAGCACTGCTCTTGTATAAGCCCTTGGTGTCATTTGACTTTAGGAAAAAATCATATGTATGTATTAGTCTGATTTTTAAAATACATTAAAAATGTTTATCTGCAAAAACATGGATGGTAAGTAATCAAGGACCCACAGCCGGCACTGATGGCGAGATTCTTTCTCCAGATGGGGAAGTTTTTCACTACGTACTATTTCAGTTTTTTACTCTCTTCTGAACCACCATAAGATTTTGAATAGTATCTCAAGGACACCCCTAGGAAGAAAAATGACCAGGCAGCAGGTAACAGTTGTAAAATTCAAGTAATTCACGTGAATTCAGGTCAGCTGGTATTGTCTTACTGCCGTTCTCCTTCCTTGCTTCTGCTTGTACAGTTCAATGTTACTTTTCAGTTTCAGGCAAATAGTTGGAAAAGCCTTATCCTCAAAATATGTCAGGGGTCCGTGAGCCCCCTGCCATCTCATTATTCGCGCGAGCTTCAGCATCTCATCCAGCAGATGTTTAAAAGGAACCCCGCGCATCGCCCCTCGGCTACCACGCTCCTCTCCAGGGGCGCGGCAGCCCGGCTTCTCCACAAGTGCTTCACCCCAGAGGTATGCCTGCCGCCGGCCGGGCTGACCGTGAACAGGCTTCGAGTGTGTGGGAAGGCGGTGTGTTATTTTTTTAAACAATCCCACGTTGTACAGGCTTGTAAAAACTCGAATACAGAAGTGCTTTTTAAAAAAAAAGCTAAAGCTTCCTTTCGCCCCTCTTTTCCTTCCCCATTGCCCTTCCCCACGTGTAATCACAGGTATAGTTTTGCATGTCCTTTCAGATCTTTTTCTAGACTTATGTAGGTGTCTGTCCGTGGATCTAAATTCTATGGTATATGTTTGAAATTGCATTTCAGCAATTCAATATTTTTCAACGTTCAATATTGTTGTGGGGGAGTGTCTAAAGCAAAGGGTAAGGCACATCTTTAAATTCTCTGCTTTACGTTTTTAGATCATCAGAGAATATGGCGAGCAGGTGTTAGAAGAAACCAAAAAATCTAAGCATAGCAAACCAAGAGAAAAGGGTAAGAATTTTTGAAAGCATATTTTTTTTTGTTAAGTGTTTTTTTGAAATATAGTGTAACAAAAAAGAAATGCAATTTTCCAGTGGTTAGAGATGTTTTTCTAAAGTGCTCCTCAGAGTAAAAAATTTTTTTTCTTACATAGGACATAATTCCGTACTGAATCTTACATATTTACTTTGCCAGAGATCAGAAAGCTAAGTTTGGAGATTTTAGCGATGTAGAGATCGCTTGTTTTCTTATTAGAGCCATGTTTACCCTGGTTCGTTCCGGGTGAGGTACAAGGCTTCTGTGGGCTGGCCTAGGGGTCTAGCCATGAAAATATAATGTTAACCTTATCAGAGATTGTATCCCCAAGTTTCCAAAGAACCATCTTGTAAGCAAAATTTTAAAAACAAGCTTTTACAAAAGCTGGCGCTGTTCACATGAGAGCTGCGCAAAGTTTTTGTACATCTCTAGTCAACCTGGGCAAATCTCAGAGGTCATAGGTCGTCCCCTTGGAGGGATGAGCTGCGGAGCAGCCACTGGCTGGTGCCCTTGACTTCAGCACCATGTACTAGAAAAGATGCACTTTGAATACCGACCGAATACCGACCGGAATACCGACCGTACTGTTTTCTTCAAGCTCCATTTTAAATGTTGTGTTTGTAACACTGTAAACCCTTCTAGTGCTGTAAACCCTTCAGTCTTAAAATTCCGCCCTTTCTCCGTTCTTTACGAGGTAGCTGGTTTCCTTTGTTTCGGCAGCGTGTTTTAGTGCTAATTTTTCTTTGAGTTCTGTTTCGTAGCTTCCGCTCAGGTCCCAGGGTCATAGGAAGTTAGTCTTAAAATGCTGGGCAACAATCCCAACAAAAACAGTCCAGGAAGAGTTTCAAGGTAGTTTGGGAAAGTGTAGTTTTACAGTTCCTAAAGAGAGAGAAATAAACCAGCAGAGAGGGTCCCCCACGCCGGGGCCATATGTGCGGTGGCGTCTCCCGTCCGTCCTGTAGGCAGACCAGAGCAGCGGAAGCTACGGGAGGGCAGGGACCACGTCCCATTCGCTCACTGTTGTGTCCCCAGTGCCTGTCATCATAGATGCCTAATGGCATCTAAGTTTTTACGTGTTGAGTGAATGAGGAACACAGACTGTGACTTCTGCCGGAGGAAATCCAGGCAGCAGCTGCCCTTCCCAGAGGGACTGGGTGCCAGAGCGCCCTCTCCCTGCTGCTGGTCCCTCGGGAGGGACACCTATTCCACCTGCTGTCACAGCTGACTCGGGGAAACACAGATGCCACCCCGAGCCAGGGCTGAAGGTGATAATGACCTTCTGAGTAGGCCGAGCATCCTACCTCCTAGCGCCTAGTTGGGTTGGCCTAAGGCAATAGAGAGGGCGACTTTGAGATGTTAACTTTAGGAGTAAAAGAGCGGAAAGCAGAGGAGATGTTAATATTACCAGGTGGCTACAGCGTGATCATCGTCCATCAAGCTAATGCTTTGGTTCTTTGGCTTGAAACACTTCACTTGTCTTTCAAGCTTTGTGCGAATCAGTTAGGAGCTGGGAATGGTACCCTTTCTGTGTGCCCTCTTTCTCTGTCCTCTTTAAGCGGAGTCCAGCAGAACCAGGATCTCTCTGGAGAAAGAAGCAAACACTGTGGTGAGTACGTTAAAATTAAATTTACGAAACCACCTGGATACTGGGTAGCATTCGGTGCTGTGGGACGCTTGGAAGATGTGACCTGCCCCTTCCCACTGGGTAGTGTCATCCTTTGCCGTGCGAAGTAATGGGCAGCTGTTGCCCTGTCCTGCCACCAGAGCCGCTGTAGATCACCATTTATTTTGGTTTTTTCTTTTCCTTTTTAATTATCGATGGTAAGTGCTTTTATAGATATGAGAGAACTTTGTCCAACTTTCAGTCATGAAAATCTTGTTTTAGCCAGGCTTTTGCTTTGCTTTTTTATCGTCGTAAAATATATATATAACATAAAATTTACCACGTTAGCCATTTTTACACGTATAATTCAGTGGCATTAATTCCATTCACAAAATAGTGTGACCAGCACCACCGTTTCCGGTGCTGCTTCCTCATCCCACACAGGAACGCCGTGCCATCAAACAATAACTCCCATTCCTTCCTTACCCACATACCCAGCCTCAGCCTCTGGCCGCTTCTATTCTACTCTCCATCTCTATGACGTAACTTGCCTAGTCTAGATCTTTCACGTAAGTGGAATCCTACAATATTTGCCTTTTTCTGGCTGCTTTTGCTTCGCATGCTGTCTTCAAGGTTCATCCGTGTTATAGGAGGTATCAGAATTTCTTTCCTTTTTGTTTAGATCACTATATTGATATTGTCATTTTTCTGTTCAGAAACTTTCGGTGCCTCCCCATTGTCCCATGAATCAAGTGGACGCTTTTCGGTGTCCTGGCGTTCACGGTCCTGTTTGTCTCATTGAGCCCTCGGCAGCCCTCTCACTAAATCGTGTCCTCCTGATGGTTTTTGTCTTTCTTTAAGCATTTTCATCAGTCTTTTTACCTCAAAAAGGAAAAAGTGCACTAACAACACACTATGCTATTTATGGAATGTACTAGTAACTAACCTTGTAACTTTTTTTTGAATGAACCTCAGTTTGTGCATAATAACAACCAGTCACTATTACGTTACTACAAATGGACTACATCCAGCTGCTGTACTTTTTCTTTCTTTGTATAGTTGTTTTTCCTTTTGTAGCAATTAAAGCAGTGTTTAATCCATATTTTTAATCTCTTAAAGCAAGAGGAAGAACAAGGTAGAACATGCAGCCACACTAATTTAGAAGGCATTAATAAAAACTCAGTCGCAAGTACAGCGAGGAGAGTAAACAGAGAAGAGAAAGGTAAGTTATTCAAAATCTGATCATTGTATAAGTGAGGGGTTGGGAAAAACCGAGGGTGTACAAGATCCTAGGTGTCCTGGGCAAGTGGATGTGCATTTTTTTGTTTATTTATCCAGTGTTTTATTTCAAGAATGTCTCACTTACTCATAAAAAAAGAGAGAAGAGTGGTGCTTAATTAGAGCCTTTAGAAAAGCTCATATCTGTTACGCACTTCACCGTAAGAAGCATGGCGTTCAGTGTGCGCCTGAGTCCTCCCAGGCTCCATTCTTCTCCATTGTGTAGTATGTAAGGACATACATAGTATCCCTAAAAATTCACCTTAATGATTTGTTTTGCCTTTTCATCCGGATTTTTTATTTTCCATTTCCTTCACTACTGAGGCTTGAAGAACATTGTGCTTAGGTCTGAGTTAGAAAGAGAAAAGCAGTATTGCTGTAGCTGTTAGAGAAATACATGGGTGGATATAGAGAAATGAATAAAAGAATATGCTCAGCAATCCTCTTTGACGTTTTAGAGCCGGTTAGTGAATCGGTCCATCCGAGGAAAGCCAGGTCGGCAAGTTCTCCCAGGCGACAGTGGGAGAAACGTGCACCCACAGCAGCGCTCACGGCTTTGGGAGCTACAGCTGTTCTCACCTCCAGTGTCGCCGCGGAGGATGACAGAGGTTAGGACTCAGACTGACCGCTCCTGCAGCGGAACATTTTCTCGTAGTTGTTTAAGGGGCCAGGGATGTTGGTTGGTTGGTTGGTTTGTTTCACTCTGTGAAGGATATTTGGTGTCACACAGGTGAGTGAAATAGATTGTAGTAGTAAAATACATATAATCAATTTTGCTTGAAAGATGATCTAGAAGACATTGCTGAAAATCTTTTCTACCTGGCCCTAATTTTTATCTTTTCGCAAGTAGGCGGTTCTGTGATAAAGTTCGGTGGACATAATACCCGTAAGCAGTGGCTCAAGGAGACCCCCGAGGCGTTGCTGAGCATCCTTCAGAATGCGGACCTCAGCTTGGCCTTTGAAACCTACACGATATATAGACCAGGTGACTCATGCCTGTTATGTACCTGTGGAAGCCCTTTGAATTTTTTAAAAATTGTGGTAAAATATACCTCACATACAATGGACCATTTTGACCACTCAGGGACATTTTGCCGTTCAGGGACATCGAGGACGTTCACGTTGTTGTGTAGCTGTCGCCACTGTCTGTCTCCTGTGCTTTTTCCATCTTCTAAAGCTGACCCTCTGCCAATGAATCAGTGACCCCCCCCAATTCCCACCTCACAGAAACCCTTTCATTTTCAGGGTATGACGTAACTCATAGTGTTGTATTTTTTAGGCTTTCTTGAATTTTTTCTCACTAGTCTTAAGCTATACTTAAAATTTCCCATACCTATCTTACTTCTTTTTGCTCATTTGTTGGCTTATTTGCATAATCCTGTGACTACTTTCTTTGTGGGGCAGTTCAGTTTTTCCACGCAAATATACTGGTGACATCACAGTTCAGACTTCATCACAATAAAAAACTCGTCTGACTATCCCAAGATAACTTTTAATGCTTTCATATAAGTTCTTACATTTGAGGGTTTTGATGGTATTCTGAATTTTTTCTCTTGAAGAACGTAGTATTTTTTTATTTTTTTATCATTCAAATACATTTGTCTCCATTGACAGTAGTATTTTTAAGTGTAGCACACATACGGAAGCTTACTGGGCCTGCGTTGTGCCGGAAGCCCTGCTGGGTGGCGTGGGAGGCCCTGCAGAAGACAGAGCGTGGAGTCGCCCGCGGGTAGCCCGCTAGCTTTTGGAGGGTTTTAGTCCACTCTGCAGGAAATAAGTAAATACTGTTTAAATTCCTGTGATTTCTGTTACTGTTCCTCTGAAGGTTCAGAAGGGTTCTTGAAAGGTCCTCTGTCGGAAGAAACTGAAGCATCAGACAGTGTTGATGGAGGTTATGATTCTGTCATTTTGGATCCAGAAAGACTCGAACCTAGACTGGACGAGGAGGACACGTACGTTGTGATACACCTAGAAAGCTTTTTGTTTTGTGTGTGTGTGTGTGTGATTTAAATTGTACCTTAATCCAGGTTTAAGAGGAGCTGGTTATATTATTTTACATCCTGAATGAATATTCCTGTCTTGATCTGGGATGGGTAGTGCGTAACAGTAATCACTGAATTCCTGCCTGAGCCATGTCTTTACACTTGTTCAGCTTGGACTTAACTGTTTTTTTAATGTAGTACATTTTTATATTGAAAATATTATACAGTGAAAGAGGTGATCTTTTGGAAAAAATCACTTTTTTTTCCTTCTGTTCAGTGGCTTTGTGGAGCTCATTTTTCAAAATGTAAATATTGTTATGGTGGTGTTCTGCTTTGAACCCATCAACAAATACTTACCAGCCCCCTGATTTGGAGGCTTACTCTCCATACTGTTTCCCCACAGGGACTTTGAGGAGGAAGATGACGTGGACTGGGTGTCGGAACTGAAGCGGCGAGCTGGCTGGCAGGGAGCACTTGATGGCTGACGCGCCGGGAGGCACATGCTCCTTAGTCACACTGAAGGTGTGTTCAAAGGGAGGAGTCAACGTCTGGACAGTATTAGCTCACAGAATGTGTGTTCCCTTGGAAGCAGAATAAAGAGGGTGTGGGGGGAGAAGGACTATGAATATTTAAAATTGTTCCTGATTAGTAGTATGAGATTTAAAAAATCTGCAATAAGGTAGACCGTGAACCTCTGTATCACTGAATTTTAGCAAACCTTCCATGAGGTGATTGAAAGGAATGTCAAATTTTTGAAATGCAAACTCATAAACTCTACATTGGGATCAGCTTTTTGCTTGAAGTGCGTCTGATTTGAGACTACAGGCGATTTGTCTTTCCTAGTTCCTTGAAAAAAATATTTCTGCAGTAAACCCTATGTCTTCTTTAAGAAAGCTTGTCAGCTCTGTGGTTAGTTTCCCCACAGTTGATAAAAATCTATCGAAAACATTGTAATATAATTTACAAGGAAAAAGGTTTTTCAGAGGCTGCAGGAACAGAAAAGAAATAGCACGTTGTATTGGTATAAGCACAAACACTTAAAGCTAATCACACTGCAGGATAAATCCAATATAGTATTCAAAAGCTCTGTAAAAATGAACAAAAGATACACCTTGACTTCCATTATTGCAAAAGCCTGATGTCAGATCTGCATGTGAGTTGCACTGCAGTAGCCTGCTGGTCTGATACGAGACTGAAGTCCTTTTCTGTGTTTGACCCATTGATGTGCACATCCTGGCTAATTTCAGTTCAAAAAACGGAGATTAGGACAAAGACTCCCCTATAACAAAGCACCAAGGATATGCTACTAGAAGTTGCTGTCTTTCCACAGCTTATTCAGAAATTGAATACAATTTGAAAACATACACAGATTTGTTTGGGGTTTTTTTTAGATTTTTATTTATTGATTTGACAGAAACATCAATGTGTTGTCCCACTTATTTATGCACTCACTGGTGGATTCGTGTATGTGCCCTGAGCAGGGATCAAACCTGCAAACTTGGCCTATCAGGACACTCTAACCAACTGAGCTACCTGGTCAGGGCCAGAAGTGAAAATTTTGGAAGCAGGAAAACTAGACCATCCAAAAAGCCCAGCAGTGAGAATGATCCCTGCCGTTCCTTCCAAAGAAAATGTCACCACAAAGCTGGAAGAAGACGGTGTCTAAGGACACGTGCCACACAACCAGATGAACACCTGCCGTCCTCATGAAGGCTAATAAAACAGCCCTAGATGTCCCCTTGCATTGATCCCACACACATAGCCAAACCGGACCCTGCCAGCCAGCAACAACGTGGCCCCAAAGAAACCCTGGGTCCCGCCAGATCAGTCTCCATGTTGCTGCCATCTGCTCCTTTTCACAGACTCACAGATTTAACAGTGCGGTGGTGGTTTTGTTGTTTTGTTTGTTTGTTTTTGTTTTTGCCAGATGTGGTCAAAATTGATTCCTAATTCTTCTAGCAAAGGAGGCTCATCCTCAGAGTAGCTTCCACAGGTTGGCTGAGGTGTCCTTGGAAGTATATGCCTGAGGCGGTGGAAAATCTGCCCAGTGCCTGGCCGTCGTGGCTGCTGCTGCGTCATGTCTGGAGGGACAAGAGGGACTTGCCGCGAGTAGTCCTAGCCAGTATACGGTTTGCTACGGGGTCCTCCACCCGCTCCATAGTCAGAGGACCGCTGTGATCGGTCATCAGTGCTGTCGCTGGTCTGGTAGAAGTCCGTGTTCGAGTTATCAGGGCCTGACATTGCAAATGAGCAGATGCGGAGGCGGCAGCAACGGCTTCAGAAGCCGCAGGACACCCTCCCCCCCTCCCCGCCCCCGCACTCAGCTTGAGACCCTGAACTGTCCCTGTTTCTGTGTCATAGGCCGAAGACCTGCTCATCCTTTTAATAGATGATGGTGACTTTCAAATTAAAATGGTATTTAGATTCCACTGGCTATGTTTTACTTGCGTGTTTATAATTGCTGGAAAAGGCATCCTTTCCAAACACTAAACAGGTACTGGGACGTCTGAGACGGCAGCTTGCCGTGCAGTCTGCGAGGAGGAATGGTCGGGGTGGGGGGAAGGGAGCGCGCTTCCAGGCCGCTGGGCAGCAGCCAGTTTTGTAAGAGGACCCCGCGAGAGGCCGCCAGCTGTGGCCACCAGCGCAGGACTCCGTTCCAAGTCTCCATCTCGTGACCGTCTTTGAGACCTTGTCCAAGAAACTTCCTGCCTCAGTTCCGCTCACTCGTAAATCTGGGAGTCGACTACTACCCTGCTGGGTTGTTACAAACAATAACGTGTGCGAAGCATGTATCCGGTGCACCGTGAACCAGCTCAGGAGGGGCGTGCTTGCCGAGTGCTGTTAGCAAAGGAGATCCGACCTAAGGCGGCGGGAGGTGGGGGGTGGGGGAGGTCACACGGCTGGGTCTCCAAACTGGCTGGCCTCCCACCCTCTTCCGCGTGGACCGGCCCTCCCACACTCGGGTCCTGAGCCCCGCCCACGTCGCTCGCGCAGCTCTGCCCAGCTGCCCGGAGACTAGGCGCCCGGGAACCCAGGTCCACCGGGACGCGTCTGTCGCCCCGTGGAGCCCGTGGAGCAGGTATGCAGCAGGCGGGCCACGCTTGTCCTTAACCGAGCTGCCCCCAGGGCCCTGGGGGCCCCAGGGACAGGGATGGAGCCCACACACCGCAGAGGAGCTGTCTTCTGTGCGTCGGTCTCCATGGCAACGCGCCGCGTTCATTTCCCAGGCTCCGCGCGAGCTCTGCCACCTTCCAGAGTGTTCCTAGAGAAGGAGGATTTTTCCCAAACCTGGGGCTTTCGCCCCCTGGTGCCACCTGGGCGGGAGGGTGGAGCCCGTCAGTTCCCGAGCTGCTGCCCTCGCGTTTCGATTCCCTCACAACGCGGGTGTCTGCATCCTCCCCGGGGTGCGGACCTGGCGCCCAGGTCCCCCGCACCCAACCGCCCCTCCTTCCCGCCCTGACACAAATTGTTCAAAAACACAACTTGCCGGTTCAATTTGTAAAAGTCAGCGTTATGCCCGAGCCGTGGTATAAAGGGGAAACTTAAGGAAACACTTTATAATGAAGTCGTATTTCCATCTGTAAATGTTTGGTGCTGCAACAAGTACTGCTGATGTAGCCGGGTGGCGGTTTCAGCGACCCGGACAGCGTGGCTAGTGGAGGCGGGACTTCCCCCAAACGGCGAACCGTTCTCGGTCAAGTTCCGAACAAAACTGAGTGCAAAGCCGGGGCCGGGTGGCTCGGTTGATTAGCGCGTCTTCCCAGTAGCCAAGGTTCCAGGTCCCACCTGGTCAGGGCGCAGCGGGAATCGACCAACGGATGAACAAATAGGTGGAGCAACTAAAGCGTCTCTCTCTCTCCCCTTAAAACCAGTGTAAAAAAAAAAAAAAATATATATATATATATATATATATATATATATGCGTGTGTGTGTGTAATCAAGCCTTGATTTTACATGTAGTTGCATCCTTTTAAAATTCTCGATTAAATCTGTGTAAAAAAATGTTTAATATTTAGATGTAAACTAGAGTTGGGCTTTAGCTGCAGATAAACGGATTTTTCCACAGACACGAATGTGTGGGGGACTTTCTACTGTTGTGGGGCCGCGAGATAACCCTGTATTATGCAAACCATCCTTTGCGTCGTAGAATCTTCGTATCCCTGGCCCCAACCGCTTCTAAGTGCCGCAGCGGCTCTCCATTGGGCCGAGAAGAGGGGAAAAACTCTCCATAATTACAGAATGTTCCCTAGGGGGCAGCACTTCACCGCCGAGAAAGGTTGGACTGTAAAACTATGCAGGCAGGACATTCCTGCCTTACGGAGGCGGCCCTGCCCAGGTTCACAACCCGGCAGCTACCAAAGCCGAGCTGCCACCCACGTCTGACCTCGAGCGCACCGAGAAGCTCCGTCTCACTCGTCTCCCTTTGGTCGATACCTGTGGCTACCAGGAGAGTTATTTGACTCTGTCTTGGTTGAGGTTGGAAAGAGAGTTTTAACAAAATGGGTTCTTTTACGTTCCCGCGATCAATTTTCTGACTTTGTTAATATTTGTGAAAAGTGTGATAACATTGCATTTCTCTAAATTTCAGGAACTTCGTGCATTGGAGACCATGGATAAATACGACGTGATTAAAGTCATTGGGGAAGGTGCCTTCGGGAAAGCATACTTGGCCACAGGGAAATCTGACAGCCAGCACTGTGTTATAAAAGAGATCAATTTTGGAAAGGTAAAAGAAAGAAGTGCGAATTCCTGTTCATACTCGGTGTTATATTCAGCTGGCTTTTAATCCAGTATGAAAAAGAAACACATTTTTATTGTTTTGGGGTTTTTTTTTCCCTTTTCGTACTGTCATGCAATTACCGTTGTGCCCGCTTTTGCCCTGTTACTCTCCCCTGCCCCCCACCCTCCACCTCCCACATACTTTGTTGTTGTTTTGTTTTTAAACGTATGAATGAGTTGACTCTTGTTCACTCAACCTCCTAAATCCATTGGCCAAACAGCAACCCATGACCTTTATAAAAAATAAAGAAAGAAAGAATAAGAAGAAATGAACTTGTCCCCCCTGGCTCCTACGGCCCTCGCTCCCTGCGAGGTACGTGCTCCTCTGTGGTTGACTTTTCTGTTTCGCCCTGGGGTGGTGCACTTTCTCTGTCTTATCTCTTTGATGATGATTGTTGTTATTGCTTTATTTTTAGCGATTACACTGTCACAGATGTTCCCCCATCCCTTTGCGCCTTCCGTGCCCCCCTCCCTGCCCCCTGGCTGCCGTATGTCTTTGGCGAACTCCTTCACCTTCTTTTATCCACTCCCCCTCTCTCACCTCCCTGCTGACGGCTGTCAGTCTGTTCCATGTATTTATGCCTCTCTTCCTATTTTGTTCCTAGTTTATTTTGTTCCTTAGATTCCACACGTAAGTGAGATCATACGATATTTGTCTTTCACCAACTGGCTTGTTTCACTCAGCATCATGCTCTCCAGGTCCATCCATGCTGTCGCACAAGAGCACCTTTTTTTTTACAGCTGAGCGGTGTTCCATTGTGTAAAAGGACCACAGCTTTTTTATCCACTTGTCTAATGAAGGGGCACTTGGGCTGTTTCCAGATCTTGGCAATTGTAAATAATGCTGCTATGAACAGAGGGGCACATATATTCTTTCAAACTGGTGTTTTGAGATTCTTAGGCTATATTCACAGACGTGGAATCCCTGGGCCATAGGCAGTTCTAGTTTTAATTTTTTAAGGTAACTCCATGCTGCTTTCTACAGTGGCTGCTCCAGCCTGCATTCCCACCCACAGTGCACAACGGTCCCCTTTCTGCACATCCTCGCCCGCACTTGTTGTTTGTTGATTTATTGATGATAGCCATTCGGACAGGTGTGAGGTGATATCTCGTTGTGGTTTTAATTTGCGTCTCTCTGATGGATAGTGACAGTGAGCACTTTTTCATATGTCTCTGGGCCCTCTGTATGTCTTCTTTGGAGAAGTGCCTATTCAGGGCCTTTGCCCATTTTTTAATTGGATTGTTTGTTTTCCTGGTGTTGAGTTGTATATGATCTTTATATCTTTTGGAACTTAACCCCTTGTCAGATGTATCACTGGCAAATACGTTCTCCTGTGCAGTGGGTTTCATTTTCATTTCGTTGGTGGTTTCCTTTGCTGTGCAGAAGCATTTTAGTTTGATGTAGTCTCATTTTTTTATTTTTTCCTTTGTTTCCCTTGCCCTACAAGATACATTGGCAAAAATCTTGCTATGAGAGATGGCTGAGATTTTACTGCCTATGTTTTCTTCTAGGATTTTTATGGTTTCGCAGCTTACATTTAAGTCCTTTATCCATTTTGAGTTTATTCTTGTGTGAGAATGAAATGCGTTCTTTTACATTTTACATAAGTTGGTGGTCTAGTTTCTTGGTTTTGCATGTACCTGTCCAACTTTCCCGACACCCTTTATTGAAGAGACTGTCTTTACTCCATTGTACGCTCTTGCCTCCTGTCTTACTGTCCTATCATATTCAGGTCACCTCCACAAGGAGGCCTTTCCCGAGACTCAGCCTCTGTCATTCCTTATCATATCACCTAGTTTCATTTCTTTTCTTTTCTCTTCCTTTCCCCCCTCCCTTCTTCCCTCCCTTCCTTTCTTCCTTCCTCCCTTTTTCTCTGTTCAAGACGTAGCCACCAGTCACATGTAGCCATGGGACGCCTGAAATACAGTTCATGTGAATGTTTGCTGGTTCATTTTTTAGTAACGTTTATAATGACGTGGAATTAGTTTGCTCCCTCATTCCTTCATGTGTTTGCCTGTCTCCCTCAGCATACATGTAACAGGGAGGAACGCGCTCTCTCTCTGACTGCCTTAATTCTAGCCTGCATATCCACTAGGGCCTTCGGGCTAACAACTCCTTCTGTAGATGTGCTAATTAGCTGGAGGAATCCTGCTGGAGGCTTGAGTTTTTGCAAAAATAGCCCCTTGGCAGAGGTGCCCTTGCCCGCCTCTCACCTTGCCCCTCCTCTCTTCCCTTGACATAAAAGAAGCCTGAATTCTAGGCTCTCTTAAGATGGATTTGTAGAAGCCATTAGGCAAACCTATCTTCTTGAGCTGGGCCTTCTCAATCAATAAATTTTTCTTACTACAAACTATGGTGTTTTTGCATATTGGCCTTTTTATTTTTTTGTGGCATCGGGTACAGGAAACTTGTACCTGTAACACTCCGAACAGCGCTTGGCAGATAATTGGTTGTCAAAAATACTTATTGAATGCATTGACTACATGAAGGAAAGTCACATATTATTATTAGCCTAGTGATGTGGTAAAATGATTAAATACATTTAATTAAAAGGGAATCCTTTTTCCTAAATTCCCCTTGGTCTGTGTTTATGTTACCCTGTCTAGGGATGTATTCCTCTCAAAATATATTGAGACAACATTGTCCAGTGTGTGCAAGAATTAATTTTAAGGCACGTCTTGTTGGTTTGCCTTCTAGAGGATTTGTAAGTGAGAGTAGCAGAAAAAAAATGTATGTATAATGTGTGCAAAATGGAGTCCTCAAGGTGCCTAATGCGCATAATTGTGCACCTAAAAAATGGTTAACATGTTATACATTTTGTTATATTTATCACGATTTTTGAAATTGCAAAGAAGAAGGAGGAGGAGGAAGAAGAGGAGGAAGCGGAGGAGAAGAAGGAGAAGAAGGAAGGACTGCCCAAACTTACATTACAGCGCAAAGCATGGGCGATGGCTTCCAGGAGAGCGCTTTATTTCCCAGCACAGGCTGCTTTTCGTGGACCTGTGCCATGCTTCTCCTCCTGTCCTCTGACTCTAGTGTCTGTCGGTGTTCCCTTCTGTGACATTATTCTGCTCACTCTGTTCTGTTTATATGACTACACTTCCTGAGACTGTGTGTCTCCTCCCTCACCCCCGCTATGTCCTTTGCCAGCTCGCACCCAGTTTGTACTTTGCGTGATCACCTCATTGCAATTTACCTTGAGGCAGGTCACCCTTAAAACTCTCTTTCCAGCCCTGTTACCTTCCAGCGCCCTGGCCCTGCGTTTCACCTGCCAGCCAGCTATCGAGCCCTGTCTCTCTCAGTAGTTTTTTTGTTGTGTAACACACTGCCTCAAACTTAGTGGCTTAAACAATAAGCATTTATTGTCTCGTGGTTTCTGTGCATCAGGAGTTAAGGGTGCGGCTGATTGAGGACCATCTTGGAAGGGACCACAGTCACCCCCCAACCAAGGCAGAAACTCCTCACCTTTCCCTCACCTGCTGCGCGCTGCCCTGTGTTAACGACACCAATGTCCCCGTGCTATCTCCGCTCAAAACCTAGGGGTCGCCTGTGAACTGTTTTCTCTCTCCTGGTGGAATTTCTTGCTAAATACTCTTGCCTCTGTCTCTTCCTTGGCTTTGCTTCCTTCCTTTTGTTCATGCCCTGGGTTGCGTGGGTCGCCTGGGCAGCTTTCTCAAGGTTCCAGCCTCATACAGCACAGTTCTGGTACTGCCCCAGCGATGTCCCCAAACCATCGCTGGGACAGAAGTTATAAAGGAAGAGATGGCTCAGTTTGACTACATAAAGATATGAAACTTCTGTAGGATGAAAAAGCAAAATAAAACGAAAAAACACACCATGAATAAGTTGAAAGAAAATTCACAAAGTGTCAAAACTATTTGTAAGTATTTACCAAAGGGTGCTAGCTTTTTATAAATGAAAGAAAACAAACAAACTCATCACTGAAGAAGTCATTATACAAAAATTTCAAACTCATTAGCAAACTAATTAAGTAAATCAATAAATATCACTTTTTGTTTATATAATTGGGGAGGGCTAAAAAGAACATAAAAGTAGAGGAAGCAGGTGGGAAGGTAAATCGGTACCATCTGGAGGGGGATTTCTCCAGATGTATCAGAGCCTTGGAAGGAAGCATGCCAGGTTCGTGTTACTGATGAGGAGCGGGGTCCACGATATGTTATAAAGATGAAAAAAATCGGGCCACACCAAGGTGTGTGCGCGTGTGTGTACAGGTGCTGTAGGAACGCGCACCCGTGACGGCAGCAGCGGCTGTTGCTGGGTGGTAGGATTTCGCCTCTGCCCTTCCTGCACTGTCAGAAATTCAACATGAACATATATTATGTTTTTAAAATTGTGAGTGGTATTATTTGTATAAGCTTAAAAGGCTATCTTCATTTAGAAAAAAGAAAATGAAACAGACACCCTTCCTAGGATCCAGTAGTTGTAGTTTTGAGAGTTTATTCTGAAGAAATATCCAGAGATGTATAGACAGTCAGGAAATGCCCACATACACAAAAAGAAAAAAAAGGCCTACGGGTTTGACCTAGGTGGAATGTGGGCTTATTAGTACCTTTGCGTCTTGGACTTTTCTGTTGTTTCACTGTCCAGATTAGTTTGTTTGTTTTTTTAATCATCCAGCCCAACTTTAGTTTGTAACCAGAAATTGAAACATAAGAGAGGTTAAGCAACTTGCTAAAGGTCACACAGCAGGTCACGAGCACAGCCCAAACCCAGGCTCGTGTATTTACTCCGATTCCTTTCCATCGTACCGCGAAGATTCCTGCTCGTCTCTGCTGCTCTGGCTTTGTCTCTTTCTTTCCTTTTTGTATTGTTATTCTATTACGGTTGTCCCGACTCTCCCCTCGGCCCTCCTCTGCCCATCCCCCGCACCCCTCCCGCCGCAGTCAATCCCCACACTGTCGTCCACGTCCGTCCGTGGGCCATTCCTACTTGTTCTTTGTCGAGGCCCCTCCCCTTCTTTCCACCACTATCCCCCTCCCCCGGGTTACTCTTGACACCCACTCTGACTTGTTCCAAATTCCATTGCTAACCTGGGTCTCACGTACCCTTCTGTTTTTTCACATGCAAATCCTTCCGAGCCCAGCTTCTGTGCCCGTCCTGGGGCTTCAGCTCCTGGGAAGGTGGAGGACGGCCTGCCCGGCTCAGCTGTCAAGACCCCGCTTGGTCAAGCCTGCGCCCAAGACACCAACCTCTCTCTGTAAACGCCACAGTTTTCTATTGGGCCTGCTGCTATGGCGCTGATTGCTTTCTACTTTGACGGGCTGTAGCTGTTGGTCCTGTGTCTTCTCCTCCGTCTTAAACTGCGTGTTCTCTGCAGGCAGAATCCACGTTTGCATGTCATGGTCTTCCACATGGCACCTAAGAATGCTTTGCATCAGCAGGTATTCGGTCAATTCTTACTGGGCAAATGATTCAACGGATAGATACTTGCAGCTCTGTTGTAAAGCTAATGCATCCTTAAGAAATAGAACGTCATTTTTTTTTCCAATGCAAAACATTTCACAGTTTGTCAAGTAAGAGTTGTTACGATTATCTAAATATCACTTATAAAAAATCAATATATCATGTCAGGTGATTCTATAAAATAAAATCACACATTGACAATAACTCCTGCAGTCCAAGAATACCCCCCCATCAATAGTACAAATTACACACTAAAAAAAGAGAGATGTTGTTTAGACATTTAAACCAAAGTAACTCTGAGTGGACTAAGTACATTCCTTCATCCAGTACAATAAGTTTAGTACAGTCACTAGCAACACAGTTTGAGGTGCGACTTCCCAGACTTTCTCTAGTCCTTGTAGTACAGCTCCTGTAGTAAAACGTTCTCGTATGCGCCATTTTCATGTATATGCAGGTGGGCCATACATCACACTTAAAACTATTTCACTTCATAATTACACTTGTTAATATATTTCTTCAAGTTTTTATTTATTTATCTTTAGAGAGAGGGGAAGGGAGGAAGAGAGGGATACATCAGGTGTGGTTGCCTCTCAAGCGCCCCCTGCTGGGGACCTGGCCTGTAACCCAGGCACATGCCCTGACTGGGAATCGATCCGGTGACCCTTTGGTTCACAGGCTGGCACTCAATCCACTGAGCCACACCAGCCAGAGCACACTAGTTAATATATTTGCATTGGCCCAGTTTAACTCCAGTGATGACAAAATTTAACAATTAAAGAAAATCCTTGAAAGTGTATTTTAATTTATTTAATTGCCATTTTACTCATGCCCTTTACATTTATATTTTTGTCATTATTTTTGTACTTCTTTTGTGTATGTATATATCCCTCAATTTACTCTCGTAATTATACCTTTTAACCTTTGTCTTTTAACCTTTGTACTAGCGTTGGTGCTGGTTGATCCACTGCTTTTATTGTGTGTTTGCCTTTGTCAGTGAGAATTTTTTCTTCGTGATTTTTTTTTTATTCATAGTTTCTTCTTAAAGAAGACCCTTTAGCATTTGTTGTAATACTGGCTTGGTGGTGATGAACTCCTTCAGCTTTTTCTTGTCCAACTGAACTTTTAATACAGCAAAACTGCACCGGAAACATTTATATTTTTGGTTACAATTCTCAATGACAAACCACTGATTAGTTATGAGGCACTTTGCTGATTCTAGAAATTTTGTTTCCTGAGGTTGCGAGATCGGTTTCAGAAGTGCCGTTCAAAGCCAGTGAAATCCTGGAGAATTTTAGACAGGAGTGAGCGGAGAGCATGTTGTTGAAAGCAAGTCATCTTTACAGACTGTTCTGTCTCTTAATATAATTTAGATGCCCATCCAAGAAAAAGAAGCTTCCAAGAAAGAAGTCATTCTTCTGGCAAAGATGAAACATCCTAACATTGTGACCTTCTTCAGTTCATTTCAAGGTTTGACTTTCTAGCATTCTTAACGTATTTTAACAAAGTATTAGCATGTAGACTTCCGTAAGAGATAACATTCCCGAGAACTGTGTGTAGTGTTTGTGAATGGGATCATTGTTCATTTATTTAAACTGCCATTGAGATGTAATCTTTATTTCTTCTCTAGTGAATTTTTGTAGACAGTTTTCCCAAGCTTTTGCATCTCCCCTGAATTCTTACTCCCTTAAATAGTTAATAACTGGTGTATTAGCTTTGCTGCAGGACCAGCACCCGCATTTCTGTGGCCTGCAAAGATACGCATCTGTTTCTCACTCATTCCATATCGGCTGTGGGTGGTCTGGGGTCTTAAGTCGGGGGTCCAGGTGGAAGGAGCAGCCCAGACGTGGCCCACACTGTTCTTCTGAGCCAAGGAAAAGAGCAAGACACAAGCGCCCACCACAGCGCCTGTCCCAGCCCTGCCGGGGTGTGGCGTGGCTCTCCTTTCCCCGCGGGTGCACATTCCTGTTGCGAAGCAGCAGGCAGCTAACCTTGACAATGGAGTGGTGGAGGGAGGGTGTACTTTGCCCACGTGAGTCCCCAGAACCTGTGGCAACAGGTGGGGGTGTCTGATCCTCTTACAGAGGAGCAGCTAACGGCCATGCACCATGGTCAGGCAAATGGCAAAAGTAGAGGGGACAACTGTAAGGAAGCAAGCCCGGCATGTGCACATCTGAATATACGATCTATTCTATCTCCATCCATCGCTCCAAAGGTAGGAACAGAACAAAGCACCTGATCAAACCAACACGAGAATAGCATTGGTCAGAAATCATTCACTCACCCAACAAATGTTTATGCCATGCTTACCACATGCTAGGCGTTGTTCTAGGTGCCAAGCACAGAGCAGTGAGCAGAACAGGCAAACATGGCTGTCCTCATACAGCTGCGCTCCAGGGGCCAGAGACAGATGACAAACACACAGGTGCAGTGCATCAGGTGTTCCTAGGCTGCGAGAGGGCCGTGGGTGCCCAAGTTCAGGGGGGCAGTCCCGTCTCAGCCTCAGCACTGTGTGTGCTCAAAGGCACAGGCTCTAAGTGTTCAACAGGGCAGGGGTGTTACCCGGACATCTTCAAGCACCATCGGGGGCTAAAAGTCTGTAAATCAGTAAACAGTGTATTTTGAGCTCCTACATTGTGCTGGGCACTGTGTGTCTTGTCAATGAAAACCACTGCATTCCAAATAGCTCTGCATACAGCCCTCTTTCTTCAACTACTGAGTATTCGAAAGAATTCTTAGAGCTCTTCTGACGCCTTCCCGGGAGCTGAGCGGCGCACAGTGTTAAGGTGGTGGGCCACACGGCTGTGGAAGAACTCACAAAGAGAAGAAAATGTAGAGAACGAAGCTTTTATTCCGAGAAAGGAGAGGGGCACGATGTGGAGACATGCACCAGCATCGGAGTCGGGGGGGACTTGGAGCTTTTATTGGATTGTAATTGGATTAAGAAGGGTGGGGGCGCTGTGGTGAGGCCCCTGGGCTCTTAGGGTGTTATTGGGAGGCCACAGTTGATTCCAGTGTTATCTTTCGCCTGCAGGGAGCAGTTAGTTCTATTCTTACTTTCCAGTGCTTTCCAGTCCTGGGGCCATAAGCTCAGAAGAGTAAAATGGCAGTCGTGTTTAGCAAGGACAGAGGCCTGCTCGGCAAATGGTGCCCCAATAGCAAATGGGGCTGGCTTTGTCCCTTCACACAGGACCAGGGGATTCCGTCGTATCAAAAACTTTTAAGGGACAGCCACTCAATATAGCGCCTGCGTTCCTGTTCAGTGATTCCTACTACCACCACCCTAAGGCGGTCTTTATTTTCCTCATCCTTTGGTTATTGTTGGGACTCCCTCAAGCTGGCCGCCTCACACTCATCGAATGTGAGGTCACATTCGAGTGACTGCCCCCTTTCCTGATCTCGCCTAGCGCTTTGTGCTTGTATATGTACAGCTGTTTATATAAACAATTACGAACTGGTTTAATATTTGTCTCCCATTTTGAGGACACTTAATGGATTCTTTTGCTCACCACTTGATCCCCTGCATCTAGCACATAGTAGGTGCTCACTATATGATTGCTGAATGAGTACATGGGCTGGGCCCCTTTAATACATTAGAGTATGTCTTTATACCCTGCCAAATGGATCTTTAAAAACAGCATTTCCCTGGATACTGTTATAACATTAGAGGTCCCTTTCACAGTATAAATAACCTCTGCTGACTTTATATTATAAGCTGAAATTTTCTTATAATGGCTTTTTTTTTTTTTTTAAATTAGCGCATCCCTGTGTTTAGAAAAACTAGAGATATTGTGATGCCTTTGAGTTTGCCTGGAAGATTGTTGGGACTTGAAACATCAAGTTTATCTGAAAGCCTCCGGCACTCTTACAGCACCTACTAGACAGTGTAGATAAAGCCTTTGCTTACTCAGACAACGTGACTCTGAACAGAAGTCTGGCTCTACTTCATTAAATATGTGTCTATGGAGAGTATGAAAGTTTTACAAGTTTGAAGCAACATACAAAAAATAAGGAAGTTGTGGTGAGAGATTCCTAAGGCTAAATTCCACTTAAATTCCTCCAGTAAATATATATCAAGTACCTATCAAATGCCGGGCATGTTCTAGGTCTTGGGGATATAATCTCAGTGAACAAAAGAGGAAAAAATCCCTGCGCTCTTGTTTTCTGCTGTTGCGCAACGATGACCACAAATTTAGTGGCTCAAGCCAGCACTCACTTATCACCACCCGCTTTGGAGCGCTTGGAAGTCTGGGCTCGGCTTAGCTGGATTCTCTGCTCGGGTCTCACAGAGGTGAAATCTGAGGCTCGCTGTTCCCTTGCAGGCTAATTCAGGTCGTTGGCAGAATCCATGTACTTGCAGCTGCAGGACAGAGGTGTCTGGGGCTTTGCTGGCTGTGAACCAGGGTGCGGTTCTGAGTGCCCAGAGGCCAAGTTCTCGTTCCTTCCAGGTGGCCCTTCAGGAGGCCCCCTCCGGCTTGCAGTATCACAGTTCCTCTGTTCCCAACCTCTACACCCGGATTTAAATGGCTCCTGTGGTTAAGTCAGCCCACCTGGAAAATCTCCTTTCCTATTAACTCAAAATCAGCTCATTGGTCACTTCGATTATATCAGCAAAATCCCCTTTGCTAAGGGACCGAATCCTGGAGCGATGTCCCACTCTGTTTACAGGTTCTGCCCCGACTCCGGGGGAGGGAGTTATACCAGGTGTGTACACAGGGGTGTCTGGGAACCTTCTTGCTCCAACCGCGGAGTTTACACAGTAAGTGTAAACCCAGCAATTTGGATCATTTGTTAGATGGTGACAAGTGCTGTGGGAAAAAAAAAATAGGGTGAGGCGGGAGCGGAGGGAACAGTTTCAAATACGGAGGTCAGGATGGGCCTTATTGGGGAGGGGACATTTGAGCAAAGACTTGGAGAGTCACGTGAAGACCCACAGAGAGTCACTGCAAAGGCCTGAGGCAGGAGCACATTGGGACTCCTCTGATTGCAACACCGAATGTCCTTTCTCCCCTGGGCTACCCTCCTGTACTACTTCCAGCTTCTTTTCTTCAGAGTCGAGCGAGAATTTACAGAGACTGCCCACGGCCCTTTTAGAGCTTGCCCAGGGGGTTCCCACGTGTCCCACACTGAAGCCAACGGCTTTCTAGCTCTTCACTTTCGTGGCCTCCTCCAACGCATTCAGGGCAGTTTTTGTAGACACAATCACGTCTTTCTTTTTCCATTCACGTGTCATCGGTTGTGTAGTAATTACAATGACGTGTATAATTGGCATACACTGACCTGGGAACGAGCCCAGCGATCTTGACAAGAATGAGCGGGAGCTGAGGGGCCTAGGCGCGCTGCGACCATCGGACAGCCCCCGTGGCCCCCGGGGGCAGGCGACGCAGCGGCGCGCGCCCCTTCGCCCAGCGCGTAGGGCAGCCAGAGGTCACTTGGAAGAGTGGTTATTCTAAAGAACGTGGTGTCATATCGATAAAAGTTCATACCCGAGTTCAACACGGGTCTGTTTCCCCTTCCTGGGGTGTTGGGAGAGACCCGCAGCTGCTGATTTACGGCGGATTTCGAATCTCTTGTTGGAACATAGCTGACATTTACTGAACTGTCGTAAAGCGCGAGTGTTGTTTAAAGCATCTGACGTGGATTCACTCAAGCCAATCATTACACAATCCTAAGGGGAGTTTCTACATTATTATACCCAGTCTACAGACGAGGTCATGAGGCACAGAGAAATTAAAATAAGTTGCTTACAGTTATGGCGCTAAGAAATGCACGCGGTGAAGGCAGATTAGAACCCAGTCTGTCCTGATTCTATAGCCAGAGATCTGAAATCTATATATACGTATTAAATATATATGTATATACATACATATACTACATTTTTCTGTTATATTCGCCACCTTCTGGAACTTGAAAGACAAATGATTAAATGGTGAGCGAGTGTCTGCAATGCTTCCAGGACCGAATGGTGCCTTTTCTTGCAGAGAACAACAGGCTGTTCATTGTGATGGAGTATTGTGACGGAGGGGACCTCATGAGAAGAATCAGCAGACAACGGGGAGTGTTATTTAGTGAAGACCAGGTCAGAAACACTTCTAACTTGCCTTTTCATTTTATACGGGAGCGTTAAATTTATAACGCCATCAGTAGTAAACTGTTGAGGTGAAGCATGATTTTTGGTAAAGAATTCAAACTCCAAAACAGGGATGAGCACTCTTGATAGATTTTTGTCCACCACGTGCTTGCAATTGAACATAAATTGAATCTCATTTTGAGAGTGAAGTTTGCTTGAGAAAAGAGAATGTCTTATTTTTGGACAGTCTCATGTAGGATGCCCCTGAGATAAATTTTCATGGCTTAAAAAAAAGAAGTCTGAATGTGGATGTTCCCTGGCCCCTTAAAATAGTTTCGGGTTCGCTCTTCTTGCTCTGAGCATTTGGTGCCCTGGGTGAAAATAGCCATCCCACTTTGCTGGGGAGGATAGAATCTCTTCTTTGCAATGGCTCTTTAGTTTCATTGGTTGTAAAGACAGAGGAGCGAGAAGGTGAGGTGAGAAGCCTCGATTCCCATTTTCTCTTTGCACAAACACACTTTTTCTGTACGCTGAGCTTCCTTTGCACACTGATTGGATGGAGACAGGAACACGTGGATGGAGAGGAACCTGAACTGGGCCTTGTGTGGTTGATGGGCAATGTCACCTGCCTTGAGCAGAGCCCAGGAATGGCCCAACGGCTTTCTTTAGGCCACTTGTTTCTTTGTTTTAGTCTAGCATTTAAGAGTATCATGCCCATAAAGTTAGAAGGTCATATGTAGAATGTAGAAATGATTAAAGGATCCATATCTCTAACCTCTGTAAACTGAAGCATTTTTGTTTGCTCATTTACATTGTATATTAAATTCCATATTTGTGGGAACCCTGCTTCCTATCTAGGTATCGTTTTGCCACATTTTATGAAAACTACTTTTCTCTACAAAATTTTGAATTACGTTTTCCTTTGTTGAGTGAGAACTGAAATTACAATCATAGTATCTGGAATGGAATGGAAGTCATGGAATTTTAGAATAGTTTAAATAAATCCCTATAGGCATAGAACATATTTTACTAAAAAGGGTCATGGCCAGCTAAGGTCAGTAACATCACGATTACAAAAATTAGGTTTAAAAAAATTTAAAAGTACCACTTTTTGGTTTTGTACTGTATACACAGATAGGTATTTCACTAAAAATTTTAATAATCTCCCGTACGGTCCATTCCTTCCTCTTTCTTTCTCTGCCCTTGATTTCCTCCTTCTACTGGAGGAAAACCCAGTGGCACCAGGGTAACCAAGCGTCAGGGCCACCTGTCCCCTGTCCCCTATCCCGGTGCACATAGCCCCTGGAGTTAAGAGAAAAGGAAATTGTGAGCAGCCGCCCTCTCTTGTTGGCTTTCACTTGTCTTTTGTGTACGTGGAGTTCACACTGGTACCAACACGTTTGGCTTGCTTCTCATGCCTGCGCTTTGCCAGGTGATACATCAGTTAGCTTCCTTCTCGTGGGCACACGTACAGAAATATGCTGCTTCCCGCTTTTTGCATATTATCCTGAAGACACTTCCGTGACACCAGACCCTCACAGGCTTTGTTTTATGTTCCCCCGGCAGATTCTGAGCTGGTTTGTGCAGGTTTCTCTAGGACTAAAACATATTCACGACAGGAAGATCTTACACAGGGACATAAAAACACAGGTAATAGCTCACGGAGCGGATAGAGACAGAGCCGACCTTTTACTTTCTTGAAATCTCGCAAACAACACAGCATTTTCTCCATTTATAGAACATCTTTCTTAGCAAGAATGGAATGGTTGCAAAGCTTGGGGACTTTGGCATAGCAAGAGTCCTGAACAGGTAAGTACTTTAGAAAATTATTTTTTTCTATTCATGACAGATATGTGTGTGTGTATATATATATGTATATTTTAATATCATAAGTGAAGATATTAAAGGCATGATTTCCAAATCTTTTTTGATAACTGTTTATATAAATCCATTAAATTATTCAGATGAAAAATAAATCGATCATGCAGATGGTACTTGACGTGAGATTAAAATTCCCAAGTTTAATCTCGGCATAATAGAATGGCGGGGGCAATGTTGTACAGTGAGATCTAAACTTCCCAAGTGTGGGTGGGCAGGGCAGGGGAGAGCAACGGGGGCAACTGGGACAACTGTACTAGAACAACAATAAAAAAAGAAATGAGCTAACCAAAAGAGGGATAACTTTCATAAGCATAAAGCTAGGGAGAATTTAGTGAAACACACAGGTTCACACATGCTGTGGGGAATATATTAGTGTGACTGTTTTGGGAGACAATTTGGTGGTTTTATCAACAGATTTTTTAAATGTTCTGTGTCTGGGAATTTGTCCTAAGGGGAAAATGTGAAATTTGGAGCAATTTAAATGCCTCATCTTTGGGATATGGTTAAGTGTAATAGCGCTCGTTTTTTTTTCTTCTGTATTCACTTTCATATTTTCCAAATCTAAATCATAAGAGCTCATTACTTTGATCGTCAGAAAGAGGAAACTCCTCTGCACCTGGGAAATTTTTGTAATGTAACAACTGTATCTCTGTGTGGAAGCTGTAGGCCATAAATTTTTTTTAATGTGTAGATTTTGGAATTACAAGTTTAAAAATCAACTATTTTTATTACTCCAGTATAAATGTACAATCTGTTTTTTCTTTATTTTAATATGTACATGCATCAAATTTTGTTATCTATTTTTATACTTTTTCTTGTGTGTTCATGTCGTAAGCCTTTTTTTACTCATAATAAACCACATTATTTACTCTGATATAATTTACTAGTTCCATGGAACTTGCTCAGACTTGTGTTGGGACGCCTTACTACCTGTCTCCAGAGATCTGCCAGAATAAACCCTACAACAATAAAACGTGAGCGACCGACTCTTGGTTTGAAAGACTCAGAAAAATCGGATGGGTTCTCTCGATCTTATGGCACTTTTGTAATTCCATTTTCTTCGTGGGGGAAATGAATATCCCAGTGACTGTCTCTGCCACTTGGGTGTTCCCAGAAGCCTTTGACTTTACTTATAAAAAGGCAAGCTCTCTTTGCTTGAAGACGCAAGTGAGAGAAAGGATAATGCTGAGACGTGCAGGCATTGTGACATCCATCTTTGTGTTGGATTTTCCTGCTGTGAGGGAACAACAGACCTTCCTCTACCCTCACATTCTTATGGCTGGTTAATAACCAAATAGACATTGGGACAGATTAGCAAGAGAAAATAACCAAATTTAATACACACACATGCATGGGAACCCCACATGCAAGAGAGGTTCGGAGATAGAAAGGGAACGTGGTTCTCTAAGACATCCCGAGCTAGGGATGAGGGGAGGTGCCTTAGGGACTGCAGAGCGTCATTGCAAGCTGATGAGAGCAGGCCGTTAGTAAATGGAAGTTTGCATGGCCCTATAGATAGGTCAAGAGAAGTCATCTCTGATAATAGGTCTTTATGGGCTAGGCCCATAATTTAAGTTCTTCTAAATACTTGAAGGGAGGGGCAGAAGTTACTCTTGAGCCCGTGGCTAAAGTTGCCTTTAGTTCAAAGTAGTCTCCATTCCACTGAGTCATATCCTGGGGTGGCTCATTCTGAACCCCCACAATACCTTCTAAGCACTATTTACTTTATTGCAGAAAAGTATTGTAGGTGGGCACGATAGAAGGCCGTGTGCTCCAGTGACAGAGTCCTGGATTAGTAGTGCAGAATCCTAGGCTTATGTAGGAGTTCAGAATGAGCCACCCCAAAATGTGCTTCTGTGGTTTGTGGATTATTTTTAAGCTAAAGGCAGCCAAGACCCTGTGGGCTCAACAGGCACTTCTGCTCCCCCCAGTTACCGAGAAAAATTTAAATTAGGGGCCTTGCCCATGATAAGCTATCAGAGATCACCTTTTCTGACTTATCTCTACGGCAAGGCAAACTTCTAATTTTTCAAAATCCGTTATCATTCTGCAGTTGGTACCAGTAGCCCCGCGGCACGTTCCGCGCCTCTGAGCAAGATGGCAAGAATTACACCGAGTGTGGGCAAGGTTAGCAAAAGCCCTCCTATCCCCCACCCCCGGCCTTGATTGGGGGTGGGACCAGGGGGAAACCGGCACATGTGCCATAGAGGTCAAAATGGCAGCAGGAGGAGCTGCTGTGTTGGAAAAACATGTCAGTCTAATCCCGGGAAAAGAGGGGATTGGTTGGGGGCCAGACCCTCCCGGAGCACGGGGAACTTTGGACTGAGAAAAAGCATCAGACCTGGCCCACACGGATACTTATATAGACCCAGGGGAAGGAAGGGGCACTCTCTTGGCCCACCTTGCAAATGTACCGGCCAGTGCGTTTGTGGGAACATATGGTCCTGGAAGCCATGTGGCCAGTAGCGTCACCAGCAACACACGCAGACTCCAGGAGGGAGCCTGAGCTAGACAGCTGCCCACTTAGCCACCTTGGGCTCCAAAGGACAGATAAGGATGGAGCAGGAATTCTGGGTACTGCCTTGGGTTTTGGGCATGCCTGGAATGGCTGGGTTTTACCTGTATGTTGTAGAAGAGATGAGCCTGCCATCCTCCCAGATTGTGCAGCATTTGAATAAAGACCTCTTTCCTTTCTCACCAACCTCTGCCTCTGGAATTTGCCTGTGAGCGGCGACGGGCAGCCGAACCCCACTTTGGTTCAGTAACACAGTGACTTTCCTCCCTTCTGAAACCCCAAGGCACCTTACCTCATCCTTAGCTCAGAATGTCATACATACCTCATTTTCCCTTCCTGCCTCTGAGCCTCTCATGTACGTGGGGTTCCCATATGTACATATACATATGTACATTATTTGGTTATTAAATTTGGTTATTTTCTCTTGTTCATCTGCCACATGTGGATTTCATTATGAGAACAGCTGAAAGAACCTAAGGGGAACAGGAAAGGTTCTTCCTTCCCACACTTGGCCCTGTCACCGGCTTGACCAAGTCAGTTGACCTGTAACAACAAGAGTGTTGCCTATGTAACCATTAAGGTGTCCTGCATCTTTAAAACCCAACTAGTTTTCAGAGCCTCGTTCTCAGGAGTAATAGCAATACACATAGTGATAAAAGACAAAGATAAGGTCATTTTTTACCTCCATGTGAGGAGAAGGAAAATAATTTCACTTCTGGAAGCGTGGCTGCCATTTGAGCCAGTTGGACCAGAGGCAAGACTGAATTCCTTTTGCCAGTTAATTGTCTATTTGCTTACAGAAATACCCAGGGGCTATGTGGCTGTTTGACTTTGAAAGATAAATAGAAGGCAAAGCCCAGCTGGTAGAGATTTACAAAAAGAAGAGTAAACATTTCTCTGCCTAATAAGAGCAGAGGCATTTTGGGGTGCCATGCCCTGGCACTGGAGGGGCTGGGCCTCCCGCTGAGCGGGGGGTGCAGCCAGGGGAGGGCGGGGAAGAAGGGAGGGCGGGGAAGAAGGGTGGGCTGTCCAGGGCAGAGTTTAGGGCTGTTGCCAGCTGGCGTTAGCAGCACTGTTTTGTTTCCTTGGGCCTTTTTTTTTTTTAAAGAATTTGGGTCAACATTCAAATATGTTGATTTGGTGCTTCTGAGAATTAGAAGATTTTAGCCATAATCAGCTGCCCCCTTTAGACCAGGAAAACCACCCCCAGATTCAGCACGGCCCCCATGCATGCAGGGAGCACACGACACACAAAAGCTCCCCCGCAGCCCCAGGTGGCTTCCCTCCCCTGGGGACCCCTGTAGGCACAGGTCACCCCATGGCTACGAATGGCTCTAGGAGACAGAGGAACGGTTTGGGCCTAGGGAAGACCACGTCAACCCAAAGTTCTGGGTGGCTGTAGAAAGTGGTCAGTGAGTTTCTAGAAACTCTAGGAAAAGTCTAGGGACCAGTTAGAAATTGTTTCCTACCCATTCTGTATGCAAACCTTTGGTGTATCCCTCTCTGCTCTCAGGCACACGCTCTAAGGAAACGTCGTTAAGTGGTGGAGCCGTTTACCTCGCTTGTCGGGATCCTTCCTGTTTTGACTCTAACTTCTTACTTTCCTGGCTTCTCACTGTGTATTTTTTTGGTCTCTTAAATTAATGCTTTTTGTTCTATAAGGTAACTTCTTATTAAACCAATCACATAGAAATACTAAGTACTAAAGAGCCACTCTCCAGTCATATATTGTAACCACATTTCCCAAGTTTATTGAGTACCAGCTGCCATGTTCATCACTTAATATACCTCTGATTCTGTGAGTAGCCTTGAGTAGAATATACTTTGCTCAATCAACCAAACTCTATCTTTTGAATCAGAACAAATTCATGTTTGCGTCCTGCCTCTCTCCACGAAATGCTCAAAATTTCATATATGTTTTCTTTGAGCACATGATGTTGAAGTAAATGTAGATGGTAGCAAGTTTGAATACCTTTTCTCTGTTAGGATTCTGACAAACTACAAATTGCTTTTATTTTCCCTCTTCTGTTAGTAAGAATAAGAACTGGTAATGTATCTAAAAATATTTCTAAAAATTAGTCAGGCTATGTAAAACTATAAAGATACACTAATATAAGGCACTGTAAGGATAAGGCTTTTATTAAAAACTATGGAAATTTTTTAACATGTAAAATCTCATCTTCTCCAGGGATATTTGGTCTCTTGGTTGTGTTTTATATGAGCTCTGCACACTCAAGCATCCTGTAAGTATGTTAATCATTGGGTTAATATTTAATTATTGAAACTGTATCAATTAAATTCACTTCTGAGAGAAAAAGATTAATTTTGGTTTTATTCGAGTGTTAAAAGTTATGTGGACATGGCCTGGCCGGCTGGCCCAGTTGATTGGAGTGTCGTCTCACACAACCAGAGGTTGCGGGTTGGTCAGGGCATGTACCTGGCTTGCGGGTTCCATCGCTGTGAGGGGCGCCTACGGGAGGCAACCGATGGGTGTTTCTCTGTCTCTCCCCCTTCCTCTCTCTCTCTCAAATCAATATGAATCAACATCCTCTAAAAATAAAAAGAAACTTATGTGGACTAGCTATTAAAAAGAATGATAGCTCTATATATGCTGACATGGAAAGATGTCCAAATTATGTTATAAAGTAAAAGCTCCAAGGTGGAGGACAGCATAGGAGCGTACTTCCATTGAAAATGAACAGGGCGCATATACATACTCAGCAAAGGAAAAGCTTGGGGTGCGTGGGGTGAAGGCTGCAGGAAACTAGGCACAAGCTTCCAAGAGCCTTGCCCAGTAGAGTCCCACAGGACGGCCAGTTCTCCCAGCAACAGCTGTGACGGCCGGTGTGCAATGTCAGGCACCAGGGGGGCGCACTGGAGACCCAGGGCCCAGGTTTGACTGCGCACTGGTCACGTAGGTACCCTCCGCCTGGCAGGTACACACTTCCAGACGCCTGGGCAGAAAGCAGGTGTACAACATAAACAAACAGTGCAGGCAAAGCAAGCCACTGTGCGTCGGGACTGGTGGGGACTCTCTGGAAATCCAAGCTCCCGGGCGTCAGCCACGGGCCAATGCTGTACGCAGGCCTTTCTGAGGACAGCAGTCGCAGGCCTGCTATGGTCACTGTTGTCTACACAGCTGGTACCATTGTCTCGTTATTATTATTGCCCAAGGTCACAAGGCTGGTAAGCGTCTTACCAAAACCTGCATCTTTAATGCCACACCTGGCTGCTGACCATGATGATTAACGTCAGCAATACAGTCTCAGAAATGTGTGCATATGCAGTGTTGTTGTGTGAACCCAATGGAGTGCGCCACACGTGCCTGGATGGTGCAGCCCACTCTATACCTAGGCTGTACGGTATAGCCTCTTGCCCTACTGTAACGAACACTGTAAGCAACTGTAACACAATGGTGTTTGCGTATCTAAACAGAAGAAGGAACAATAAAAATAAGATATAAAAGATAAAGTGTGTGTACGCATCCATGTGTGTAGGCGGGGGTGGGCTCCCCGGCTCCCCTCCCCTCCAGCCTGCACCCCGTACGCCATCACCACCTCCCGGCCCCAGCCGTGGGTGGGCACCAGGCAGGCGGACAGCACCCTGAGCCTCTTCATCTGTTTAAACCCCCCAGAGCTAGTGGTCAATTCGACATCGTAGGTGGGTCCGGGCTTTCCTTCCAACATTGCAAACAGGCTGTTTGCTTGGAACCCATTACAATCTAATTGGACCCCTGCTGCATATGTGGTCCGCGGATGATTGAAACCCTCTTTTGTGACCCGTGGCTGTAAGTGTAAATAACTGAGGGTTTCATACAATGGAAAATGTTATGGTTGATGGAGGATTCTTGTGGAAATGTTTAGGCTGTGTCAATTTAAAAAGGAAGGTGTGAAATTTTATACCATTATGCCCTCAACTCTATAAAACAAACATTAGTTTTTTTTAGAAAAGCCTAAGAGGAAATATACTTCTGGGCGGGGAAGTTATACATATTTTCCCTGCCTGTTTATAATTTCTTGTACCTTCCAGTTTTCTAGAATGCATAATTATTATTTTGATAAGAAAAATTAAAACAAAAAATATTGTTTTAAATAACAGGGCATCTCGTTGAGCAACTGCTGGTAATACCTACTCATGAAATGTTAGTTGATAAAAATAATTTAGGGTGGATCAGGGTGCTTCCCACTGAACGTGGAGACATTGTGTTGTGTCTGGCTATTACTTTAACTACCGGTTTTGAATTTTTTCCTGATGTAGCCTTATTATGCCTGTCCTTTCAGTTTGAGGGTCACAACTTGCACCAGCTGGTTCTGAGGATTTGTCAGGCCCGCGTTGCTCCAGTCTCGCCGAGGTTTTCCCGGGAGCTTCAGTCCTTGATATCACAGCTCTTTAAAGTATCTCCCCGAGATCGGCCGTCTATTAATTCGATTTTGAAGAGGCCCTTTTTAGAGAATCTTATTGCCAAATACTTGACTCCTGAGGTGAGTTCTGAGGTGGTTCTGCCTGGATGTCAACCGAGGTTTCGGTTACCTGGCCTTTAACGGGTGTGTTTGGTTCTAGGTCATTCAGGAAGAATTCAGTCACACCCTCCCACACAGAGCAAGAGCATCAGCTTTTCACTCTGCGGGGAAGGCGGTCGAAGGTGAGAACGACTGGACTATGCAATCAAACACATTTATTTCACGTGTCTCACGCACTGTGTTGTAATATATGGCTGACAGCACTAGCAGGGAAATTTCACCAAATATATAGAACATGGACACTTGAAAAAATAGGAGCAATGTACACAGGAGAAATATCATCCAGTCCAGTGGAGACTAGTGGGTGTGCCTATGTATCCAGCTCCCAGACGACCTGGAGACATCATTTTCATTAGTCAGGAAAACTTCACAGAGCAGTGGACTTGCTAAGGAAGAGATGTTTAAAGAGGTAGAATCCAAACTTAACTTTTGTGTAGGGAAGGGATAAAGAGTAAGAGAGGGTTCACAGACAGACATGGGGTGATGAAATGAAGCTTTTTTTTTTTTGAAATAGAGAGGATGGACTGGCAGTTAAGAATTCTCTTGGAGAGGCCCATTGGAGCTGAAGTTAGAACCTTGGACCTAATCAATAACAGTGGTAGAACCATAACTATGTGATCCCCAAATAAAACAGGTAATGCTTTATGGTAGTGATAAGCCAGGAGTCAGCTGATGACGTGATGCAGCTCTGTGTGTGTGTGTGTGTGTGTGTGTGTGTGTGTGTGTGTGTGTGTGTGAGAGAGAGAGAGGTGTTATTAAAGAAGGGAAATTACTAATTCAGTTGATACGAAAATAAGAGAGGTGGATTGAGCGACAACCAAATGTCTGAACTTAAAAGATGAGGAGCAGTGGAAAATCCCTTTACGGAAGCAGTGATAGGAAAATGCTATCCACTGCGGTAGAAAAACTAAAACTGAGGAAAGCTGTAAAGGGCAAATGAATGAATGAACCCCTGTGCCATGTTCTCTTTGGTTTGGCACTGTTAGATATCAGTTTAGATTGAGAATGTTAGAAAGGAGGTAAGCAGAGGACGAGAGAAAGTGTACTGGCTGCATGTTTAACACAGGAAAGGTAGGAAAACCAGAACACATGGTGATGGTGACCAGGAGAAGGCATCGGAAGACCCACTCCTCCATTCCAAACAACGTGGTGTGAATGGCGTGGCCTGATGGTCCAAGCTCTGACAACAGTGTTGAATTACAGATGCCATTATTGTCTGCCTATTGGTTTTGTAAAAATGTTTTGTAAACATTTTATAATGTTAACTTTTATTTTTTAAAAAAATAGTACTATCTGTTACTAGGAATACGTAAAGGAACCCAGGAAAAATGGTTTTCTCCATTCAAAGAAAATGCATAACAATTTTGCATTAGCGCCTTTCTCACTAGGAATAAATATGTCTGGGTAGAGTAAACTTATGTGCTCTGAAATGTCCCGTCTGTTTATACTCTCATAAGCAACAATATTAAAGATGGGAACACTTTTTTAAATTGAAGTTATTTTATTTTGCTTAAATAAGATTCTAAGATACAGAGAAAGAGATTCCGGGGGAAGTGCCTACCAAGACCAAGAATATCGGTGCCAGTGAAGAGGGAGGCTAGAGTATACAGAAACGAATGGAGGCCGCCAGCTGGAAGCCCGAAGCCCATCCCTGTGAGTCAGACCAAACCCTTTTTCTGGGTCCTCGGCAGGTGGTATAGTCTACACACTTACTTACATATGTTCACGTGGTACAAGCTCACTACTTTGGAGTTGGTTAGTTTTATACTTAATAAAATCTGCAATGAGCATTAGAGTGGACCTGTATTGGACAATTTCTAGTTGTTAAATGTTTTTAAAACAATGCTATGTTTTCTTATAAGTATTCTATACATTAGTTTTGGTTGTCTTATGTAAAATTTTTTTCATTTCTTTACATAAAGAAGGTTTCCTATGTAAGATAAGTGAGTGGCATAGTATAGTGGCAGGAAACATTATGCATTTTATACTTTAAATATGACATGTTATATATCATTGGGAATTTTTAATTATGTAATCACTGATTTTTTTCCTAGGGGTTGTTTATGCATAGTTATTTGAATACAGTTCAGCAGAGTGTTGAATCTTTTAGTTCCTGCTAGTGAAATGCTGCCAGTATATAAATAATAAAATGGCTATTGTCTTTTAATTGAAGAATTATATTTTTAAAGAAGGCTCATGGTATAATTATAGGGCCATTTGGAAGTACATTTCCTAAGTGTTTACATGATATATAGACATTAGAAAATAGGTTGGTGTATAAACAGATTTTTGAAAAGATTAGTTAAATTATTGCTCTTCATTTTGATAGAATGTGGCTTAACTTTATTAAAGAAATTTTAAAAGCTTGTACAATACATTGCATTGTGTGTTCACCACCCCAAGTGAAGTCTCCTTCGGTCACCATTTAACCCCCTTTACCCTCTCCTCCCTCCTTCCACCTCCCTGTCTCTCTGGTGATCACCATACTGTTACCCGTCTATGAGTTTTGTCCTTTTTTTACTTATCTCTTCAACTTTTTCACCCCACCCCAAACCCCTCCCCTCTGAAAGCTGTCAGTGTGTTCTCTGTATCTATGAGTCTGTTTCTCCTTTGTTACTTTATTTTATTCACTAAATTTGCTGTGTGAAACCTTTTTAGTTTGATGTAGTCCCATTTTTTATTTTTCCTTTTGTTTCCCTTGCCTGAGGAGATATATATAAAAATATTGCTATGAGAAATGTCCTAGATTTTACTGCATATGTCTTATTCTGGGATTTTTTTTGCCGTTTCAAGCCTAGCATTTAAGTCTAATACATTTTGAGTTTATTCTTGTGCACAGTGTAGGAAAGTGGTCTAGTTTCATTTTTATTTTTGTATGTTATCTCTCCAATTTTCCAACACTATTTATTGAATAAACTATCTTTATCCCATTGTATGTTCTTGCCTCTTTAGTCAAATATTAATTGACCATAAAGGTGTGGGTTTATTTCTGGGCTCTTCTGTTCTGTTCCATTGATCTGTATGTCTCCTTTTATTCAAGTACCATGATGTTTTGATTACTATGGCCTTGTAGGATAGTGTGATATCAGGTAGTATGATTCCTCCAACTTTGTTCTTTTTTCCTCAAGATTGCTGTGGCTATTCAGGGTCTTTTGTAGTTCCATATACATTTTTTGGGTATTTGTTCTAGTTCTGTGAAATACCTCATTGGTATCTTGATAGGCATTGTGTTGAATCTATAGATTGCTCTGGGTAATATAGACATTTTAATTGTTTTTTCTTCCTATCTGAGAACACGGTATATGCTTCTATTTGTTTGTATCTTCTTCAATTTCTTTATTCAGTGTCTTATAATTTTTCAAATATAGGTCTTTTACCTCCTTGGTTAAATTTATTCCTAGGGATTTTTTTTCTGCAATACTAAATGGGATTGGTTTCTTAGTTTTCTTGCTAAACGTTAATTATTGGTGTATAGGAATGCAACTGATTTCTGGATATTTATTTTTATCCTGCCACTTTACTGAAATCATTTATCAGTTTGAGTAGTTTTTTGGTGAAATCTTTAGGGTTCTCTATATGCAGTATCATGTCATCTGCAAATAATGACAGTTTTACTTCCTCCTTTCCAATTTGGATGACATTTATTTCTTCTTCATGTCTGATTGCTGTGGCGTGGACTTGCAATACTGTGTTGAATAAAAGTGGTGAAAGCCGACTTCCCTGTTTTGCTCCTGACCTTAAGGAAAAAACTTGTAGTTTTTGCCAATTGAGTATGATGTTGGCTGCGGGTTTGTCATATATGGCCTTTATTACATTGAGATATGTTCCCTCTAGTCTCACTTTGCTGAGAGGTGTTTTTTTGTTTGTTTGTTTGTTTTAAGCCACAAATGGGTGTTGGATTTTATCAAATGCTTTTTCTGCATCCATTGATATGTCATGTGATTTTATCCTTTATTTTATGTGGTATATCACATTAATTGATTTCCATATATATTACCAACCTTGCATTTCTGGAATAAATCCCATTTGATCATAATTTATGATCTTTTGAATGTATTGCTGGATCCAGTTTGTTAATATTTTGTTGAGGTTTTTTGCATCTATGGTCATCAAGGGTATTGGCCTATAATTTTCTTTTTCTTTTTTTTGCTAGTGTCCTTAGTGAGTTTTGGAATTAGGATAATGCTGGCCTTGTAAAATGAGCTTGGAAATTGTCCCTCCTCTTAAATTTTTTGGAGTAGTTTGAGAAGGACACTTGTTAGATCTTCTTAGAATGTTGGGTAAAATTCACCTGTGATGTCTTCCAGTCCAGGACTTTTTTGTTTGTTGGGAGTTTTTCGACTACTACTTCAATATCACTAGTTTTAATTGGTCTATTCAGATTTTCTGATTCTTCCTGATTGTGTGTTTGGAAAATTGTATGTTTATCTATTTCAACCAGATTGTCTAATTTTTGGTCATGTAGTTTTTCAGAGGATTTTCTTTGTATTTTGTTTTTGGTGTCAGTTGGTACTTCTCTTTCAGTTCTCATTTATGTATGTGGATCCTCTCTCTCTCTCTTTTTCTTGATGAGCCCTATTAATGGTTTGTCAATCTTGTTTATCTTTTCAAAGAACCAGCTCTTGGTTTCATTGATCTTTTGTATTATTTTTTAAAGATTCTATTTCATTTGTTTCTGTTCTGACATTATTATTTTTTCCTTCTATTCACTTTGTCCTTTGTTCGCTGTTCTTTTGTAAGTTCTTTAATGGAGCCATAAAGTCATCCTCAGTTTGTGGCTGCCTCTTCTGGGCTCGGTGTGTGCAGGAAGGACCACACTGAGCTCCAAGCCTGGCTTTCACGAGCTTCAGCCCGGGGGCATGTCAGCAAAAGTCAAGAAACCTCAAGATCTGCCTCCTCTCACCTCAACCTTCTGGCTCAATTCTTTTTTTAATTTTAGAATTTGGAGATTCTAAAATTATTTTAATCTGAAAACAATTCTAAAGCCAAATCAGCAAAAAATATATTTTCAATGCCTTGGCTTAGCTATGGCCACTATCAAACTGTCAATTATAGATTTGTGTTTTTTAAAAAACCTTTCTTCGTATTAATCCTTTAGATAAAAATGGTAGAAAGGCCCAAACCTGCTAAAGTGTGTGGCCATTATGACTATTACTATGCTCAACTTGACTTGTTGAGGAAGAGAGACCATGAGCCGAGTTACCATTGTGTTCCTCAGAAAAAGACCGGAGTTAAGGAGAATTATTGCCAGGAAGAAAGCCACCATCCGTCCGCAGGTCAATGGTAATGTCATTGTCTAATTTTAACCTTGCCCTCTGAAAACATCTTAAAATACCAATGTTCTTGACTCTGCAAGCTTTCCACACTCTCCTACAATAAATAATCTAAGAACTTCCAAACTCATCATTTCAAATACTTAATTCACAGTTCCCTTGACCCATTTTATGTTTTTAATTTTTATTAAATTCTTTGTTACAGTTGACACACAATATTATATTAGTTTCAGGGGTACAACACAGTGATTAGGCATTTATGTAATTTACACAGTGACCACTTCGGTAATTCCTTGACCCTTTTCCATCTCAAGTTTGATGGAGCTTCTTATTCATGCAGCCATTTAACTATGAGCACAGATTCGTACTCTGGAGCTTTTAATATTTTTTCTTCTTTCTAGTAAATTCCACCGCCTAGGACTCATGAAGATAGTTGTATGTGTTTCATATTACTAGAGGTTCATCACTAATAATTGAATTATAATTAAATGATCATTTGAGACATATTGGAAAGTGAAATGTATTTCATTCAGCATTTATAGTCTTAGGGCTTTTCAGAATATGGATATATTTTAAAAAACAATATTATTAAACTGCTTTCATGGCAGACTTGAATAAAATTTACTCCATAACAAATTTTTGCATATCTATAATATTTTCCATTGTTTCTTTCACACCGATATCAGTTCCTGTGTTCAGAGTAGTTGACACCCATCCACAGTCCTGAAGACCTAAGTCTGAGAGTCAGTTTTTTAAAATGCTTTCATCATCACATTTTTTCTTTCAGGGGTGGGCATTTGCTAACTTTTGGTGACTGTGGTTTTTATTTGTTGTTGAAATTTTGGATGGATAATGAAAACACAAGAGACTATGCGGTGGTGAGCCTATGAGATAGCCAATGAAAAGATTAGCTATGGGGAAAGCAGACGGTTGGTTTTTAAAGATAGCGGTGCCGTTATAGTTTTATCCACCTTCATGAGGCATTTTCAGTGACCTCCATGATTATCAAAAGTGGTGTGTCCTACTTCTTCAAATTATAACAGTCATGTAGGAGTCAACTCACAAGTGATGTGTATTCTACATAGGTGTAGACACAAAACTCCCTTGCTCTTTCTCAACAGAAAATGTCTTCCACTCTTTGTCTAGGTATGAAAGCTGTCAAACTATCGATTATTTTGATCATAGATGATTTTTATCTCCCAAACTCTCACATAATGTGGTAGAGAGGCCACAGGTGAATTGTGACTCTCATTATTAAGCTAGAAACCCAATTGTCAAATCAGTGACTAAGACGCGTTAAAATTTCTACACTCAAGCCAACCATTTCTGTTCCCTAAGGCCTGCTGAATTCCTTCAAAGGAAATTTGAAGCTCAGCAATACAAGTTGAAAGTAGAAAAGCAATTGGTGAGTCAAATACCAAATATGAGAGGCAATTGGGAATTTCCTAGTGAATAGTGTCTCTATTCACAAATCTTTAAGTCAAAAAGTTCATTGCATAGACAGGATCAAAACTACCTTCCACCTTTCTCAGTTTGTAATAACTTAAAAAGAGTAATGGGAGTATGCTTGGCTCAGGGTCTGGGAATCCTGGTCTCTTCCCTGGCCCCATCTCTTGCTCTGCGACCTTAGGCAGGTGATGCAACCTCACCTTCCTGTTCTGAAAATGATAGTTTTGGAGTCGATATGCTTCAAGTTCCCCTTCCGCGCTGTAAGTCTTTGATTTAATTTCAATTAGAATTCTACACATTTTTAAAATGTGACTATTGTTTTTTATTTGAAATGAAAGTTGACCTTTACTGTTGAGTATAGTGTCAAAATTTGGGGGCCAAGGGAGGCCGGATATCTTCACCCTATTGCAGCGCTCTGATTCGGAACTGCTAAAACGCCCCATTCTAGCCCCTCACCTAGTCTCATGCTCCAGAAGCTGCTAAACTTTCACTGATTTTTAATTTAACAATTATAATTTGCCAGCTCAGGAAATGAATCTAGGTGACTCATATGGTAGCATAAAATATTGATTTCTCTCGGTAAACAACACAAATGATTTTATTTTCTTTCATTTTTTAATGTTTTGTACTTAAGAAAATTTTACTGTTCACTCTAAAAACAACTCCCAGGCACTGAATTTAATCGGGAATATAATTCTTGTTGAAAAGAAAAGGTCAAGGTCAGATCAGAATGGGTTTCCAAATGCTTTATAAATCATTTCATTCAAAAAATAGGGCCTTCGTCCATCTTCTGCTGAGCGGAGTCACAACAAGAGACAAGAGCTGAGAAGTAATGGAGAAGAACCTAGAGCCCGGGAGCTGCTGTTCAGGAGAAACAAAGTGAAGGAGCAGGTTAAAACCAGGCTGATTTCAGGGCCACCCTTTTGGACTACAATGGGGAGCTACTTTTAGTGTTTGCACTACACACCTGGAAGAGCCTGTTGCACAAATACTTGCTGGACACACTTGTGCGAGGCCCCGTGCTCGGGGTGTGCGGCGATACGGGGATACCCCTTCCCTCGGAACGCAGCAGAGCTAAGTTCATAAGGCTCTGGGCTTTGGACTGATACAGTCAGTGCCGTCTCATTATTTTGAGTTTTGAAATTCATATTAGTGACTTGGGACTGCCTAAAAGTACAGTAAATGGGGTGGTTTCAAACAACAGGACTGTGCCATCTCACAGCGCTGGAGGCTAGAAGTCCAAAGTCAAGGTGTTGGCAGGGTCCTGTGCCCTCGGGAACCCGTGGGGGACCTCTTTGCCTCCTCCTAGTTTCTGGTGTTTTGTCGGCCGACTTTGGCAATCCTTGGCTTGTAGCTGCATGTCTCTCTTCTCTGCCATCGTCACATGGCACTGTCCCTGTGTGTCGCTGGTTTCTCATGGCCATCTTCTTGAAAGGATACCAGTCACACTGGATTAGGGGCGTGACCCCATCTTCCATTAGCTAATTACGTCTACAATGACGGTCTCCAAATAAGGTCACAGTCTGAGGTAATGGGTGTCAGGACTCCGACACATCTTTTCTAGGGGGAGAAAATTCTACCCGTAACAGGATTGTGTCCGACAATAGGATCCATAAAGGAACTGAATGGCACGAACACATTTGAGATTGTTTATGGAAGTGAGGTCACCCCAAGCCACTGTGTGACAGGGAGGGACGTTCCACAGCCAAAGCAGAAGGCACATCATCGTCTTTAGGAGCAGCAGGTTTTCTAATTCTGGTTACGTATCACACATTTTAAAGTGTATAGACATTATTACGTTAAGGTGTTCACAGACATTAAACATGTTGGGTTGGGATTGCTTTCCAGGAATACTGGCTGCAGTTAGAGGACATACGCCAACAGTATCACAACGACATGAAGGAAATCCGAAAGAAGCTGGGGAGTGAGCGGGAGGTAAATAAATTCCTTCCCCCACGGGGCACATCCTACTACTGACTGGGAGCTAACTACAGTGAGCTGGTGTTAAAAGCGGGGATCTCGTAGAAACGATGGCTTTTTATCATACAAACTCTTTGATAGGAAAGCTCGCAGACCCCACTGAAACCTTGCTTTGTGGCGATATACTTGGGGCAACAGAGATGATGGGGGTGTCTGACATTCTCAGTTAGGTGTGGGGATTACGGAAAATGCCTGTCGATTGTCTTTGTCAAGAATCAGTCAGTAACTATTGACTGAGCAGCTACACCACACCTGAACTGGATTAGATGCATGAAGTGAGTTCATGCCCATACGGTGGGGAAAAAAGACCAGCATTTACTGAATTCCACCACTGAGATAGTGTCACATGCAAGGGTAAGGCTCTCTAACGTTCATCAGAGGCAACATCTGAGTGCAGCTGAGATGATTCTTGAAAATCCCTTTAAGGTATCACATGGGACACACATTCTTCCATCTTTTAGATCACAGCTTTTTCAGTAGAACTCCCAACAAAATAGCCAGCCTATGTTTGGAGACACGTGGTCGCCACACGCTTTGTGCCCTGGGATTCTCTTCCTATAAGGGGCCCGTTATGGGACAGGCCCCTTATAGATGGGACAGGACCCAGCAGGGCCCCCATTTCACCTGCCTGTGAGCTGCCTATTCACGGAGCAAACCATCCACACTGCCAAAAAATTGACCTGTCCCTCTCCCCATCGCCCCCACCACCGCGTGCCTACAGATCAATTAATACAGGTGAAATGAGTGTACAGTACAAATGAGTATACGGTGCAGTTGTAGGTACCAGAGCTTCGCCTGCTTTAACTCATTCACTCCCTGTACAGAGAGGTAACTCATCTGCATGAGGCAGACTAAATAAATACCTGATCCTAAAACCTCTACTCTTTCTAACACATGCTCTTCTATGCGTAAATAGTTGGAAACAGAAGACGTATGTGTATAAAGCAATTTTTTTTGTATAAGACGGAACATCAGGGAGCTCTGTAAGTGCATGGGTGTGAGGAGAAGCAGGTGAGGATTTTTATGAAGAAGAAAGGAAAACCTAAGTTGGGCTCTGAGAAGGAGCAGGGTTCCAAGAGGCAGAGCCAAGGAGGAGGGCGTTCTGGAAGGTTCACGCAGAGGTTCAGATGGAAGGCTGTGTGTGCCGAGTGCCGGGAGGGGCGAGCTGGAGGCATCCCCCTTCCGAGCAGGGGAGCGGGGGGAGTGTGGTACCATCGGCAGCCTTATTTTTAAAGGAGGCCTGCGATGGGAAACCTGAGTCCGGGAAGGATGGAGAGCCGCATGTTCAGAGAGGCCAGGAAGTAAGCGCTCAGGGAACTAGGGAATACCAAGGCGGCCGCAGGGAAAAGGGGCCACGGGGAGAGCTCTGTCCAGCCGCTGGCCTGGTTCGCCCCCGGAACGGCAGGCGGAAAACACTCCCTCTCTAGGTCCTGTCCAAACCTGGCCAAGGTTAATGCTATAAAGTCCCCCAGAACTGATGCTGAATCCCTCTAGCTGACTATGTCGTTTGTGTTAAAGGAAGACTCGAAGATAAGTCACAAAACCTATGTGGTAAAGAAGAGTGACCTGCCCGTCCGCCACGGTGCACCTGATGGAGACGCCCCTGTGCAGGTGATGGGTGTCGTGAGGCGCTTCTGTGTTTCCCAGCGGGCTTTCCTGCCTGGGGGGGGCTGCCCCTCAGAGTGTGGTATGGTTGGGGGCAAATGCTTAGAAACTCCCAGGCCTGGTCTGAGGCGGGGCCCAGCCTGGTGTTCTCGGAAGCTGGCCGGGCACCCGGGCGGCCAAGCTGCGGAACTGCTCTCAGTAACCTACGACTGACCGTTCAGCTTTCTGGATGGTGTTTGCGTTGGTCTCAGACCCATTGGCGTCTAAGACAGTTGTATTTTAAAGAAAATAAAGCAACATCCTCCTTCTTGCACAAGTGGAGACTACCAGACTGCACGATCAAATCAGACAACCAACTTCACCAGTGTAGGTCAGCTACAAAGTCACAGGCCTGTTTCCAAGTGCATGACACTTTCACGGCAGAAAAGCGGCCTCCCCACGGCTGCAGGGAAAACAACTAACTAACAAGGATTCAAACGGTCACATGCTTTATGTGAAGTATGTACAAAGGCTGTGGTAACGCAGGTGAGCAGTAATTGATTCTAAGGGACAGGTGATGGAGACCTACTGTACAATGGTCGAGAGAGGAGAGCATTAAAAATGCACACACAGGCACACTGTGGAGAGTCACGCGTTTCTGACTTGAAAGGGTAGTAGCGTGTCCTAAGGCGGGGAAGACAGTCGGGGGAGAGCGTGGGGTGGGAGGCAACCAAGAGTTCCCCCTGGGCCTGCTGACTAGAGAAGACCTGAGGTCGCATGCCTGCCTCGGGGCTTTGCCTGCTCACCTCTCGGAGGGAAGATGCTTTCCCCAGACCCTCATGGGCCAAGGTGCAGTACCGTTCCAGGGCGTAGAGCGAATACCAAATCGTCATCTCCTGCGTGACTCTCGTCCCCGACTCTATGTTACTGCCCTATCTTACTTCCTTCAGAGCACCTAACGCTTTCTGAAGTTATGATGTTCCTTCGTGAATTCATTTATTACCACCTGCCCTACTCCAGTAAGTTCTGTGTCGGCGGGGACCATTCGGTCGCATCCGCTGCACTAGCCTGTTGGACAGTGTCTGGCCACGGTGGTGGGGGAAGCTCCGTATGAATTTATGGAATGAATATGGAAGTGAAGGCGATGCTAAGGAGGCAGTTGAATGTGTGAGTCTGAAGCTCAGTGGGGAGAAAAGAGCAAACCCAAAGACGCACGTTTGGGAGCCGCTGCATTAAGATGGCGTTTACATCCCCAGGCGTGACTGGGCTGTCCTGTGCTGAGGAAGGACGGGGTGAGGCCCGGAGCCGAACCCTGGGAAAGCCCAGCATTTGAAGTTCACCTCGCGACTGTTTCCTTAAAAGTCTTGTCAATGTTTAGAGCTCTCTCCTTTCTTTACTGTAATGAGCTGTGTGCTTTATTTTTTTTTTGCCTAATGAAAATCACAATCATCTTAAGGAAAGGATGCTGTAGTCAAAATTACCTCTTTGAATTGAATTAGGTTGCACGGGACTGGCCTGGAGTGAAAAGCATTGTTCCGTTATTGAATTGTCCCCATCACAGTGCCAATGATAAGTGTATTCATCTTCTGAGTTAATGGACGCTGTCCCCAAGTTTTAGTGAATTACTTTTAAAGGCATGTTTTTATTCTAATGTCAATCATCGGATTCAATCCAGAAATCAAGCAACGGAAGCATACCATGCTGTGATTTCAGGGAGTGTGGAGATACAATGGTTTGATCAACATTAAATGCTATGTTTTCATTTTTCTCTCAACTTTCAGGGTATTGAAAGAGACTTGAAACAAATTAAACTTCAGAACATAAAGGAAAGTAAAAATGCAGAACAAAAAGGTAAAGCTAAGGTAATCAACATTTTGTCTTTTGGTTTCATATTAAGAAGCTGGCAGGGGTGGGTCCCCTGCCGTATTTCTCCTCTTACTGCTCTGCGGAATTGCTTTGTTGTGTAACGTGAGACTGTTGGTTTTAAGTATCTATAATGCCAAAGAGGGAGTTATAATTTAAGGTTTTTATTGGATTGCTGAACTAAGGTTTTTTTTTCTTGCTTTCTTCTAGAGAGGGGTAAAATTTGAAATTAATTTAGACGAATGTATTTCAGATGAAAATACTCTCAAAGAGGAAGAGGTATGTAATGAAGTATATATTTCCATTAGTAGGGGCAAGAAAATGAGTGTCTTCGCAGCATGTTTCATGCTACTTTTTCCAGAGGGAGTAGGGGAGTTTTCTTAAATCTTTCTAGAAGGATCTCTGATGTTCAAATAAGTCTTCCAAAATACTTTTTACCCTCCCATTCTTTTTGAAATTATGGTTATTCCTTTATATGGATTATTACAATTTAATTTGTTTTTCTCTTATAAAGTATCTATTTTCCTATGAGATTAACTTTTAATCATAGCCAAATTAAAATAGAAGACCTAATGCATGGTCAAAAATGAATATACTTAACCTAAAAAAATTGAGCAGGTACCCCGAGACCATACACATTTATCTTAGGTCTCTGTATTGGTCTTTGGATAAAGCTCAGTTATGCATTTGGGCTCTCATTGATAGAGCAATAAATACACAATGAGAGTAAACTCAAGCCTCATTTTATTACTCAAGTTCAATATCTTTTTCGATCCCACTTTTTGCTAGACCAGATAACAAATATCAAAATGAACTGATTTGTGTTTTCATTTCACCTTCTCCAAATTTGCCTTTTAAATGACCAAAAGTTAAATACGGGTATGTTCTGTCTCATACCTAATAGCCAGTTTCTTTCTTTCATGTTCTTTATGAGCTTAAACCTTTTGAATGTTATCATTTCTTTCAGATTTGTGTGTGTGTGGTGAAGGACCCGTTTGCTTGTTTGTTGCATAGACTTTCATGTTTTGAGCAGTCGCGGCAACATGCACTGGAAAGTTCAGAGCTTTCCCATGTACCCCTCCCTGCCCCCGCACATGCACAGCGCCCCCCACCGGAGTGGAACAGTTGTGACAACTGACGACCCTACACAGACACGTTGTTTACCCTGGGTCTATAGTTGACATTAGGGCTCAGCCTTGGTGTTGGACATTCTGCGGGTTTGGACAAATGTCTCATGACATGTAGCCGTCGTTACAGTATCACACCGAGTATGTTTGCTGCCCTGAAAACCCTTTGGGCTCCACCTGTCTCTCAGATTTTTGCTAGCCTTTTGCTACACAGGACTTCATTAGGTTGGTGACGATGAGCGTACACCTCGACTTCACCACGTGGCCTCTCAGTGTCCAGAGCTGGGAGGACCAGAGGGGGCAGAGAGGGGGACCCGTTCCGGGTGGGGACCCAAGGTGACCCAGCACGGCGCGTGCGAAGTGAGGTGCGAACGCTGGCCTGCAAGAGTCCAAGAACAGGGCCCAAGGGTTTTTGTCCCCTAGAGCGCTCATCCTTTATTACTCTGTGCTTTGGTGGGCTTGAAACACAGCGGTCACTTGGGCTTGGACTGTGGGGTGCTGGGAGCAGTTTAGGGACCCAGGGCAGGGGGAGGCTGTGTCCTTAAAGCAGGGCCCAGGGACAGTAGCCATGAGGATGCTGTCAGATGGACCGCAGTAGCTCACACCGAAGGCAGGAAGTCCGGGCCAAAGTACGCGGCCGTGTGGTCGGTGCTGGGCACCGCTGATGCGGGAAAGCAATGAAAATGTCCTTGTTTCCCTCGTTCCAGCGTAGTTTCACTCTCAAAACTCTACTGATTTATTTACTTAACATACAGGGTGTGGCAGAAGTAATGCCTGCTTGAGTGTAGCTGGTAGGGTAATACTATGGGTGTCATAATTTCCAGTTTTAATTTGAACATTTCACCTAAAACGTCCTATGGTATGTTTGAGTGTGATATTGTTATGTTACAGAATCACATGCCTGTGATTTTGTAATAAAAGATTTTGTAATAAAAACAAGGGGCCTTATTTGTGCCAGACCTGTAGCTATATTGAATACTTGCCCTGTATCTTGGTAAATGTTATTACTGGGAGCACATCTTTTGTTTTGTTTTCAAAATATGGCTTATTTCTCTTGAAACACTATGGAATTGCTTTAGGCCACGGACGTACTAAATGAAACTTTGACCTTTGAGGATGGCATGAAGTTCAAGGAAAATGAAGGCATAAAGGAGTGTGAGGATCATGCAGAGGAAGCATTTGAAAAACACTGCTGCTCGGAAGCAGGTACGCCAACCTGAAAAGCTGTAGGTGGGAAGGACAGGCTTTATTAGCCATCCGTCTCCAGCTCCGCCCTCCCCCGCCCCGCAACCCGCGGCCCGCCCCCGCCCCGACCCTCGGCCCCCGACCCTGCTGGCCCGTGCCCCCTGCTCTCCCCGGCTGCTGCTCCACGCCTCTGCCCGCTCCCCGGCCCCGCGCTGGCTCCGCCCACCCTCCTCCCTGGCTCCTTCCACTCTCTTCTTGGGCTGTTCCACCTGCTCCCTCAGCTTCAGGTCTCCCAGGCTGCAGCGCCGCATGCGTCCATTGTTCTCATTTTCTGCTGGAAACGTCCCACTAGCAATTCACACTCAGAGTGGGTGCAGCCAGACTTGGGAGCCCTTCCTCCTCAGTGGTCCTTTACTTCGGTAGCTCCGTCCCCAGGCTGACGGTCCCTGCCGCTCAGGGTGGTCTCCATGCCGAGCTGGAGTCTTCTCCCTCCCCGCCCCCGTTCGCCCTGCTGCTGGGCCAGGGGCGCTGTCTCTGAGCAGGGTGCGGGGTGGAAGATGCCCGGGCTTTGGACGCCAGCGGGAGTGTGAATCCCGCGGGCACTGCCCCTTTCTAACTGTGTGGCCTCTCGCGGGTTCCTGAAACCCTCCGCATTTCAGTTTCCTCCTAGGACCAGGGGATGGTAGATAGCACCTGCCACCTTGGCCTCCTGTGAGGGTGGAAGGGAGAGCTGGTATACAAAGTGCCTGGCACGTGCTGGGTGTACGCTAGTCCTTTATGCGCCCTTTCTCTTCCCCTCACTGGCTGGCCCACCTGTCCAACTTGTCTCTACTATTTCCCTTTCCTTTTCTAAGTGACTGCTAGTTATCTTGTCATATCATTACCCGACTCAAAGAAAGTTGCCTGTTTCGATACTGCCTGTAGATACAGTCCCTTCCACGCAGTGTCACATTCGACGCTGAGCGGCCCGATCCTGTGCCGACCACTTTCCCCGCCCCAGCACGGCCCCTCATCTTCACTGTATTGGGACCCTTGCACAGCGGTGCGAGCGTTCACGCGTGGCTTGGTTCACCTTCTGCTCCCTCTGCAAACATCTTTATTCAATTCAGCAGGCACCTTATTGAACATCTCCCTTGGGCCACAGGCTGTGCTGGATGGTAGGGAATCTCAAAGATGAATGAGACCGCGACATCACAGAGGTGTCATGAGCTACAGGCACAAGACGTGTGTTCGGAGTCTGAAAGGCAAATCCTTGCGGGAGAGCGGGCCGGTGGGAGACTCGGAGACGTGCCCGCTCTTGTACAGCTGGGCGTGCCACGGGGCTGGGGCTTCCTCTTTGGTGATGACCTTCAGTTCAAGGGTATTAAACCCTCTTTGTGGTGGAGAAAGACCGGGCTGGCCGCCGTGTGCAGGGGGCTGTGGCGAGCAGGCTGAAGGCCGGGGAAGAGCCCAGGTGGGATGCGGCAGGTGTGCAGGCCGGAGCAGGGCTGTGAGAAACAGACGCAGAGCGTGAACCGCTGAGCGCGGGCTTGAGGATGGGAAGAGGGACCGGGATCCTCCCTGTTTTCTAGTTCAGATCAACGAAGCTGTCACCAGCCAAACAGGCGTACACAGAGACATTGCAGGTTTGGTTCTGGACCACCACAATGAATATCCCAGTAAAGTGAGTCGCAAGAACTTTTGGATTTCTCAGTGAACATAAAACTTATATTTACACTCTAGTGTAGTCTTTTAAGTGTGCAATAGCATTGTGCCTAAAAAAAAAAAAAAAAGTGTATGCCTTCATTGAAAAATACTTTATGGCTGAAGAATGCTAACCATCCTCCGCGCCTTCAGCGAGTCATAACCCTTTTGCTGGTGGGGGGCGTTGCCCCGAAGCTGGCGCTGCTGGCTGATCACAGAGGTGGTCGCCGAAGGTTGGGTGGCTGTGCCGGTTTCTTAAAAATAAGAAAACAACGAAATTTGCCACGTTGGTTGACTCTTCCTTCCACAAGCGATTTTTCTGTCACATGTGATGCTGTTAGACAGCATTTTACCTGCAGGAGAACTCAGTTCGAAATTGGGGTCAGCCCTCTCAGCCCTGCTGCTGCTTTATCAGCTAAGTAGGAAGAATAGAGGCAAGTCTTTCTTTTTCCCCCCGGACAGGGAAGAACTCGCTCTTCAAATATGTATGGGGGAAAAAAAGTCACAGAATAAATTAGTAATAGAGTCAACTTCAACCATTAAAAGTTTTGGTAGCGCAAATGATACTGGTTCCTACACTTGTCACATTCGATGGTTTATCTAGGGTCAGTAATCATAAATGTCCACAAAACATTTAGCTATCAATGAATTCATTATAGTATTATTTATAATAGTGAAAACATTTTAGCAACCTAAAAATCCAGCAAGAAAAAATTAGTTAAATTTTTACATGTGAGAGAAAGCTACGTTTGCTTTCAGACGGTTGTATAGAAGAATATTGAACAATCTGGATAGGGTATGTTGCTAATTGAAAAAAAGCAAAGTTTGAAAAGGCGTGTGGTATATGGCCCATTTTTTGTTTCAAAACAACTATATATGCAGGGGGAAATTTTTGAACTTTTAATGGTCTCCAGGCAGTGGGATTATGGGTGATTTTAATTTTCTTCTATGTATTTGACTTTTAAATGTCCCATAATTTAATACATGAATAAATAAGGAAATGGTTCACGCAAGTTATTTTAGATATTGAGATAAGGGAACCGAATGCATTTCCATGGAAACAAAGTAAAGCAGAAGTTCTCGTAAATGCTTCACGGAATTTGCCCTTTCGTTCACTAATATTTCTTTAACATTTAGATACATTAGCTAGTCAATCAAGTGTTATTAATAAAAGTGAAGTGATTTTAAACCTGCTTATATACCTTCTGTCTTAGAAATAGGATCTGTGTCTTAGTTCAGGCTGCTATAGCCAAATATTATCAACTGGACGGCTGATAAGCCACACTTATGTCGTAGTCCTGGAGGTTGGAAGTCCTGGAGCATGGGGCTGGGGGACCTGAAGACTGACGAGGGCCCAATTCTATCTCTTTCGCGTCTACATGGAGCGTCAACGGTGAGGGACCTCACTGGGGTTTCTTTCCTAAGGGCACTGATTCTGTTCTCGAGGGCTCCACCCTCACACCGGGATCACCTCCCAGGGCCCCACCTCCTGACGCCTCACAGAGCATCAGGTTTCAACATTCAACCCTGAGGGTGAAATAGAAACACGCAGCCTGTGGCAGTCCAGGTGCACGCGGCAGCGGTGGTTTCTCTCCGGCTCGGAGCTGGCCAGCTCACAGGGCCAGCTCACAGACCGCCTCCACCTCTCCTAGGAACTCCTCGTTGCAATTAGCCACGCTCCCGCTGCTTTTAAACTAATGAACGACTTTCTTATCTCCAGAGTTGTCCATCCAGGACGCGCTGCTGCAGAAAACAGGAGACAGTGGGATGCTAGAGCCCCTCAGCCTCGGCCGCAGATGGTGGCAGTGGCCGATGTCACCTCCCCCTGCTGCACCAGGCCTGACGGTGAATTTAGATCAGTCACCATACATCCCAGCAAGAGGAGACCAAGGCCCCACATGCAGCTGGTGTGTGTTCAGTACATCCCTAGAGATTGGGCATCAAATGCCTTCCAGAGATGTTGTTTTGGTTCCTCCCCTACCTCTGGAGAAACGTGCCTGCTAAGCATCCTAGATTATTGACCACCTTAACTATGAGAATGTACAGGAAGAAAGACCCAGAATCTCTCTGTCCTCACGGTGAGAGAAGATGCTTGGGTCAGGAAGAGCAGTCCGCTTGATCCGCCTTCAAATGCGGGCCCAGTAACTCTGTTACCATGTCTTGGAGGGTTGGTTTTTTGAATCAGTGAAGTCGGAATTAAACTAATAGCTATCCACAAGATGTAGAGAGATAACAACGTAAAGATAACTTTTAAAGTTGCTTTGGAAACCAATGTGCTATTTAAATGTTAGGAGTGTTTAGTGTGAGTTGAGACTTTCGATCTGAATTCCTTTGTTTTCATGTGCGCTCTGGCATACTCTTTCCTAAGGAGAGGGTAACAGCAACATCTAGGTGTTATCTTTATGGATGGTGAAGACTTTTCTTATTTATTTCCATGTTCCTTTTGATAACATGGGGCTGGGGGAGGGCTAAAATTTATAACCATGTTATAAGTTGAAGCATGTAAGTATATCACTGAAATTAGTAATTATAAGTGTATGAACTGACATATTTATACTATTACAAAATACTGAACTCGTCACACTTGCAAGAAAAGCCTTGCCAAGTGTATTGTAGTACAATTTAATCCATGCTAAGCCTACGAGTCAACAAAAAGGGAAACCTAATTTAGAGAAAGCAAATGGAATAGAAATTGTAACACACCCTAATAGCCAGTTAATAGCAAAAAGTGACTCTCCTACCGGCGAGCTGCGTGGCAATAGGTCACTCAACTGTCCTATCTCTCAGTGTTCTTATTAATAAAGTGAGTGGTGAGATAAGGTTACCTCCGAGGTTCTAACATTCTGGGATTTTATAAAAACTAAAATGAAGAGACATTTTTATTTGCAATAACACAGCCTCCTCCTCGGGCGGCCAAGCGCTGGCAATCAACAGTGGTCCCGAAAATAGGAAGCAGTGGCGGCGGGAAGCTCCAGGGACTTTAATGGGCGTTTGGGCAGCAGCTCAGCTAACGAGCAGCTCATTTCCTGCCAGTGAAGGAGAATTTGGTATGTGGTTTATTTTTAAGAACATAACCAGCCCCCTGGGGAAGCCTCTTCAAGACTTGTAGATGTAGAAAGGGGATAACAATACCTTTAGTCTGGAGAAGGAATTGGGAGGGTGTCTGAGCCTTTTCAGGAGCTGATTGGCTTGGTCAGGCCTGTTCCAAACGCCATTCGCAAAGGACTTGAACTTCGGAGAAGGGTGGGTGATTGTTTAATGTGATCGGTTGACAACTGATGAAAAGTGAAGTAGGGAGAGCGAGCGGCTTATAGATAGATGATGAGCTTGTGTTGCTTAGCTTTACCTGACGGAGTCAGTCTATTCCTTTTTTTATTTTATTTTTTTAAAACCTTTGCATACGTTTTTATTGATTTGAGGGATAGAAGGAGAGTGAGAGAGAGAAACATCGATCGGTTGCCTCTTGTATGCACTCCGATCGGGCATCGCACCTGCAGCCCAGGAAAACATCCTGGCTGGGGATTGAACCCACAACTTTTTTGGTGCCCAGGACGATACTCCCACCAACTGAGCCACCGGCCTGAACAGAATCAGTCTATTTCTGACAGCTTTTCAGTGCACTCAAATTATGATACTATGGGCGATAAAAATACATCATAATATGTATTGGTTTTGGCTTTTGGGGTTTTTTGTCTCCAATTTTTAGCAAAATTATGCTTCTGTTTACTTTAAAGAAAACCAAGGATCATTTTCTAAAGTGTGAGGAATTTGTCCTCTCTCAGGTGCACAGGTGCGAAATGCTGCAAGAGAAGTCACTGTGGGTGGAGCCGGGGCGGGGGCGGGGGCGGGGCGGGGCGGGGACCGCGGGGCGTGGGCAGGCATCCCACAGGGAGCCTCCGCGCAGGGGCGAGGTCTGGCAGCCGGTCGCTGCAGGGACGCAAGCTCCGCGCAGGGAGGCACAGAAACCAGCCAGAGAGGGGCGGAGACTGGTAAAAGGCATTATTGAGGCTAACAGTGAGCTGAATACTCATTTTATAGAAACAGTAAAGAATACAGCGGTCCAATAATGTCACTTCTTAAACTTTTACAACACAAGGTTAAAACTTTTGTGTGTGTGTGCAAAGCATCTACTCCCACAGTGGGAGTATTTTGTCTCTTTGCCACCGGTCCTCATTCCGCTGACTCTTTCTTGTCTCGTGTGTTGCCTGCCAGCTTCAGTACAATGCTGAAAATAGTTGTGGTGTCAGTTGTCATCTGCATTACTTGTTTTATTTTTATTTTTTTAAAGATGTTATTTATTTTCAGAGAAAGGGGAAGAGAGGGAAAAAGAGAGGGAGAGAAACATCAATATGTGGTTGCCTCTCACACACCCCCTACTGGGGGCCTGGCCCGCAACCCAGGCCTGGGCCCTGACTGCGAATTGAACTGGCGACCCTTTGGTTCGCAGGCTGGCACTCAACCCATTGGGCCACACCTGCCAGGGGGTCTACTTGTTTAAAACCTTTCAAAGGTTTTGCCATTATGGTTGACGTTCATGGTAGGATCTCTGGCACATACCCCTCACCAGGTGTGTAGGTTGGGATGCTTAAGTCTCCCTGTCGTTTCTTTAACAGTGGGAACATTAGAACAATGGCCTCCTAAAGAAAATGCGCAGGAGGCAGAAATGGCTTCTGACCTTGAAGTAGATGAGGACCACCTGGAGCCGACATCTGATGATGATGGTGATGATACGTAAGTAGGCCCTATCGAGAGGCTGACGTGGCAGGAGAAAGTTCAAATGCCGTTCAAAGGACGACTGCAGAGCCCTAGCTAAGGAGGTCAGGCGTCACCAGGTGCATGGGCCTGTCTCGGGGCTCTCCGTGGTTTCCAGCGACTGTGACCTCTATCCCTACCTCGATTTTCTGTCTTCATTACTGCAGCTTTATCAGACCTTTGGATACCTGGTGGGGCTGGCCCCGACTTCCTTCCAGTCTCCACATCTTTCTCTGTAAACTTACCATAGCCGGTGTTGCCTTTTACTCAACATACACCTCTTGGCAGTCTCTTGTAAAGTATCATGAGAAGCCCTTCCTTGCACAGGTGCTCAAATCCTAGCCTTTTCTCTGTGATCTTTCCCCTGTATTTTCAATGTCTGCTGCCTACTTACTCTGAGCATGCCCGAATCTCTCTCCTCTTGAAAAACACCAAAAGCAACAACAAACCACTGCCCCCATGTTCTGGAGATGACACTGTCCTTCAGAGCTAGCGCCCCTCCCCCACCCCCAGGAGTTAAAGCTCCTCAGTACCACGGCCTTACTGCTCACGGCTTTCTCCCAGGCTCGTGCTGCATAGCTCGCTGACGTACTCTCACAAGAGGTCATTCATCATCCTGAACTTGCCAGGTCTGATCGTCACTGCTCAGTCCCCATCCTGTTTGGCGGCTCCCTCTTTCTGCAAAAGTTCTGTTCCCAGGGCTTCCACGATAACCCTTCTTGGCTCTTACCAGCTCTTCCTCAGTCTTGTTCACTTGCCACTTCAGCATGAGTGGTCTTGGAGGTGGGTTTTCTCTGTCTCTTGCCTTCTTCCCTTCTAAAAGCATCCGTGTTGCAGCCTTAGACACAATTCCAGTTCCTACTCCTGCTGATTACTAGCTGTGAGGCTTCGGGCACCTTGTTTAATTTCTCCGAGCCCAGATTCTTCATACATTGATGACGCTAACATCTGCCTCTGGTTTGGTTTGTGTTAGAGGAGGCTATCTGGGAAGTGCTCCAGGTCCGTGACTGGCATACCGTAAGGGCTTGCTCTATGGCATTTATTTTCTTTTTTTTCTCTTCTCGCTTCTCTTTTTACATGTAAGAATAAAGGGTATTAATAAATATATTGTAATGAAAGTTGTTGAACACAAGTCCAGCTACACAGAGTACCGATTCTCCTAACATTGATTATCTTTCTTAGAAAAACCACACTGGTATCATCAATCATTTATGACGAGGGTGAAAGTGTAACTTCCATTTTGCTCAGGTGGGGGTGGGGCATGAGAAGGGAAACTAATTTCCCTATGTGTTCTTCAGTGTTTTCAGATGATGAAATTGATTTTTGCTGTTTATTATTTCAGAAATTTTGAAGAATCTGAAGACGAGTTGAGAAATGAAGTCGTCGAATCCCTGGAGAAACTCACTGCTCTCGAAGTGGAGGACAAAAGGGAAGAAGCTTCCAGTTCCTCTACAGACACTGAGAAGTTAGGAGAAGGGGGAAGAGCAAGCAGAAATGGACAGAATTAAATGAAGGTGTGGAGGCCATTTCTACTCCACCCAATGGGAAAATTTTTGTTGTTGATGAAGACCAAGGAACATCAACAACCAGTCAAAACATACAAGTGTGATTATTGTTTTTTTCTTAAGCAATTAGTTAGTATTTGCCAAAGTAAGAAACATCCAAACCTGTAGAGAATTTCTGTGTTTGTTTGAGCCAAACTGACAACAGTTGCCGGGAGGCAGTACCTCAACACATTGAGAAATGCTCCGGAGAATGGCCGTTTAGCACCTTATTTTATATGTTACAGTCAAAAGGCGGTGTAAGGGGGTAACAAGAAATCCATCGGTGATAGATTAGGGAGGCGGGGGAAAGCAAAGGTGGGGTGAGGGGGAATCCTGGGACTGGATAACAAGGAAAATGAGAGGCTCTTACACAAGTGGGACCTGGATAGTTAACAGTCAACAGTTACCATGGTAACGGTAACAAGGAGGGGCTTTGAAGTCTCCCCCTGGTGCTTTCAGGGGTCTGGAAACAGGGAATCTGACATTCCAAAGGTATGTTATCAGAGCAACAAGACAACAGACGGGCTCAGTTAAGGTAAAGATTGACCTTTGCTAGGGAAAACATACCGGCCCAGGACGCGGCTACTTACCGTGAACTGCTTTTAGTTAGAAAGCTTTAATTCAGACCATCCTAGGTGGTTACTTTAGGTCTTTGCGTTTGTTCGGGCCCCACACAAGGCCTCCTCTGACTTGGCAGCTTTAGCATGTCTGTGTATCTATTAACTACAGTATCTGTTTGGGTACAAGTCATAAATACTCATTTATTGTAAGGCTTTTCTGGTCATCCCAAGGACTTACTAATTTTTCTCTCTAAATTTAGACAATTTAGAACTAATTTTGGGTGTAGAAATTATTACTTTTACCTTAAAATTTGTATTAAGAAACCTTTCAGATAATACATTAGGCCAAGTAATGTGCCTCCCCGCTTCCCAGACGTGACTGTATTACGTTAAATGCCAAGGGGAATTCATGTTGCAGATGGAATCCGGCTGATCTTCAAATGGGGCAGTTATCTGGGATTACCTAGGTGGGCCCGAGAGAAGAGGGAGGCGGAAGAGAGAATGAGAGGGGGGACCGTGAGGGGCAGCTGGCCGGAGGCTGCTGGCGGCTTCGAAGACGGAGGAGCGGCCCAAAGCCAAAGACAGCAGGCGGCATCTAGAAGCTGTGGAAGGCAAGGAAAAGGACTTCCCCACAAAGCCCTGCCAAACCCTTGATTTTAGCCTAGTGAAACCCACTTTGGGCTTCTGACCTGCAGAAATCTAAGAAGTGCGTGTTGTTTTACTTAGTTTGTGGTAATTTGTTAAGACAGTGATAGAAAACTAATACAAACTCATTGATTTAAAATAATGAATCTGCCATTTTATAAAACCATGATTTTGAAATTTATTCTATCGAATTACTTTTTTTGAAGCTGAAGACAATGTGGGAATAAGGCAACTGAGCAAGGAGAGGAAAAAGGCATGTTGTTAATTATACACCAAAATACCATTTTACTATGTTTTATTGAATTATTTTGATAGTTTCAAATGTATAGGTTATACACTCCTATAATGGGGTTTTTATATATAGTGCTTATCATAGTGCCAGAAATGTTTCTCGAATGAGTAAATGCTATTAAAATTTCCTCGGTGAGACTGCTTTTTGTCAGGAAACTAGACTTTTTTTTTAAGAATCCCAGTGTTGAACATTGTGCCTGCATCTTAATAGATGTTGATTTATCTGCTGCTACGAAGGACAGGGTTGTTCTAAGTGGTAGAAGTCTGCCTGACATATCTGCTAATAAAAGCAAGACCCAAACTGCACATTGATACATTGCTGACCCAAGAAAACAAAGATGAGGAGGGGCTGGTCAGATTATTCTCAGGTCTGCTTAGTATTGCCCTTGGCATCCTTGTCTTAACTGTGGGGAACGCATGTGTCAGGGTTCCTCTCACTGGGGGGAAGTGTCCAGGTCTTTTACACCTTTATTTTCCTGGTGATATGTGAGGGACTATTCTTTAAAGTTGGTGTATAGTCAGAGTCTACTCTTTTAAGGAGAGTGCTCAGTATGGTCCCATCGTGAAGGTGGGACTATTTAAAAATTTCTTAGCATTGTGTTCATTTCAGACTAGGTAATGCATACCCCGAGGGACTGCAGCATCAATTTTCCACCTCTTTTAGCGGTCAGCGTATACATATTTAATGTACTTTTAGGACATTGTCTGGTTCAGACATAGCCGACCAGCCAGTATCTTTAGGTAATCCTCCTGTCTGGCCAGTATTTGAAAGAATGGGACATACACCACTTCCTGAGAATCCCCCAAATCCAAAGGTTGGTCAGTTATGGTATGCAGGGAAAAGTAAAGGGAATGAATGTGTAAGGCCAGTATTTAAGAATCAGCATGTTAGATTTGCGCCAATGAAAAGATGCTTGGCTAAGGTCTCCTTTAGGCAACAGCCACCATGCCTGGCTATCACTCATTCCGAGACTTGAGTCCCTCGCTGTAAATAGATAGTGTTCATCGCGCTATGTATACATACCTGCAAGGCTCTTCAACCTGCGGCGGCCTCTAATTCGCCTTACCCACCGTACACATGCCGTTAGCTAATCATGTTCTGGAGACACAGCCCTGATTACTTCTCTGCTTCTAGGCTTGGCCGCATCTGTCCAATTGAAACTATTGAGCAGAACTGCATGTGCTTTTAGAATGTCTTTTGTTAGAAAGTCACACCTCTTTATGTATGATAGCTATCAAACTGATCATTCTTTAAATGGTACGAGGTACACCAAGCCTTATCTTCCCGTCCAAGGGCCTTGTAACGTTTACATAGAGCCCAAGTGAGCACGCAGGACTAGAGCATTAGCAGGGAGGCTTCTCCAAAGCCGGAGGAGGCCTCCGATTTGGGTGGGGAAGAGGACAGATGGGTAGCAGAGGAACAGCGGGAGAGGCCGGGGAAATTACAGCGGTTTAACTGGTCCTCGTATTTGCATAACTTCTTGTGGGGACACACAAGTGGCAGAAGGCAGCTTTCCTCTCCCCTGCAAGGATCTTTCCGCCGCTCTAATAATCAAATCTACATCAGACAAATTAACAAAATAACCAAATTTAATTACAAATGTAGGGGAACCCCATATACAGGAGAGGTCAGTGACACAAAGGGGGGAGGCGGTAGCCGTGGCCTTCTGAGCCACGGGTGTCGGAGGCGGCCTGGGGCCTCAGCGGAAAGAGGGCCGTTTGCGGGACAGGAGGGCAGGGGTTCGGTACTGAGAAGTTCGCCCTGCCCTTCAAGGCGGGTTATACAGTCATTTCTGGGGATAACTCTCAATACGGGCAAGGCCCCACGTGTCCATTCTGGAAGGGAGAGGAAAAAGTTGCTCGTGAGTCCCGCGCGGTCTCAGCTGCCCTCATCTCAGGGCAAGTCACGTGCCCAAGGTGGCACATTTGGGGGCGCTTTGCTCTCGACCCCTTCAGCGGTAATTTTTGTACCCACAGGTTTGGCACAGACATGCTCTCATTTATTCATCCGCATCGCAGGTCTGGCGCCTGCGCGCATTCATGCGCCACGAGATACCACATTCGGAAAGCACCGATAATCTCACCGGGCCCCACCGCCTAATTCCGTCTATGGGTAATTTAACAGGGTAATTGATAATGGGATTTTGTAAAATACCCTGAAAATTATTAAAATAAAGGTCTGCTTCACAAAAATGTTTTGTATGTCTGAAATATTTATTTAAAACAAAGTTATTTTAAAAAATCTGCCAACCTATTCTTGGGTACAAGATGGTTTTGTTTTGCCTCAAAAAAATTTTTACCCCCCTTTTTAAATGAACAGATCTTCTTGGCATGTGAAGCGTGATGTATTAGTAGATAATAAATAATTCAGAATTGGGAGACTACATGAGGGGTATAAACATACCATACTGGGAAAAGTATCCAAGATAAGGAAAACCACTTTTTTAAATCAGGTACAAATAATGATTTCGCATCTATTATATCTAAATCATATTTAGATACAAATAGGTTACAAAGAGCATGCACAACTGGAAACAGGAATGTGAATCACTACTGCTGTGGTTTCCAAAGCAGCATCTTATAGGGATAGACACTTAGAACTTCTCCAGACAGCAGCTGACATTGTTTTGATACTTTTCATGGTTTCATCAATTGGGGGAGAGGGGAGTAATAATATCACACAATGAACATCAAAGTAAGCATATATGCAAATCATATTTTCCAATGTTAGTGATAAATAAAAATTATTTTGGCCCTGCCTGGTGTGGCTCAGTGGATTTGAGTGCCAGCCTGCAAACCAAAGGGTCGCTGGTTCGATTCCCAGTTAGGGCACCTGCCTGGGTTGTGGGCCAGGTTCACATTTAAGGGCATGCGAGAGGCAACCACACATCAATGTTTCTTTCCCTCTTTTTCTCCCACCCTTGACCTTTCTCTAAAAACAAATAAATAAAATCTGTAAAAAAATTGTTTTGGAGAAACAAGTCTAAAAAATATTTAATGGAATTTCAGATTCCTTCCTTCCTTACTTCATCCTCTACTCATGTTCTGTTCCAATTTCTTTATCTTTGCCCCATGGTTTTCTTTGAGTAGATGGGTAGGCTGAACCCCACCTCAAAGAGCAGGTGTGAGATAAGAATGCCCAGGTTATAATCCTGATTTTGTCATCCAACAGCTTTGTGATACTGAAGGAGTCTAAATTCGTTGCATTCTTCCTGCCTGTAAAGTTGGAAATAAAACAAAACTGGACTAGAGAACTTGTAGCAGCGCTCCCAGCTCCCATTCCCACCAGTCTTTCTTTTCTAAACTGAATAGTCCCCAACACGCGGCGACGTTGCTGTGTCAGCACATCCTGGGACTCGGTTGTGGTGCTTTTTCATCTGATGAGAGCAGACGGCCTGCAGACAAGCCAACGATGTGACTGGGGGTGATGCACGGTTGGGCGGATGGATGGAGAGAAGACTGGAAAAGAAAAGCCTCTGTAACAGGCTCCTAACATGAACCGGTATCAGACTGGGAAGGGGGTCACCCACGGAACTAGGAGGAACGGAACAGGACTGCCGAAAATGCCAAAAGGCGCGGCTCCCTCTAGCCGTACTGCACAGGCATATGTTCATTTTTTTCATGCTAGTTATTCAGGACAGAAGTCCTGCTAATTATACAGATTCCTAGCTACTGGTTTAGTAACCGAGAATCTGCATAGGGTCCCGATGCAATGATGAAGACAGGATTCCAGAAGACATTTACTATATGGTACCTTTAGGTACAGTAACTTTCATAATTTTCAAAGTACTTCCACATACTTTCCGTGTTATTTGAGAAGGCAGTACGTTACCATGTCCCGGTTACAGATGGATAGTAATGGATGAGACTGAGGAAGATGAAGGAACAGCTTTAATGTCAAAAGATCAGACGGCTGTAAACGATAAAGCTAAGGTCCTGCCCAGGTGGTCAAACTGCTGGCCCAGTGCTCTCTTCAGAAGGCCACGTTGTCATCTTGGAATGCGCGAGGCTGATCAGAGGGACTGTGCTCTTGGATCTGTACGTTACAGTGTCACTACTGGAAAAACCACCGACTGGGACGTGCTTGCTCAGACTCCTGAAAGACGGAAAGCTGACTTCCAGCCTCTGCGGGGGCGGGGGAAACGTTCAGGAACAAGGAAAGGCCCATTCGAATGTGCCGAGAGCACTACACAAAAAACCGTTTTCACAAACGCCTAGTTATGGAAAAGATTACCGGCCGTGCCTTGGCCTCTAGATGCCGACGCACACGCGCGGACCCATCACGGTCGGTTCATCTTTCAGCTGAAATATGAGTAGCCTTGCTTAAAGTTTGTCTTCTCTTTTAACAGCTCATTAGATACATCTAAAAAAGTCATCTACGATACTGTTTAAAATTTAGATGTGCCAGAATTTTTGTTTCAAAAATGTCAGAACCATCCTAAAGTACTGATCAGTGATCGGTCACCCATTTTTCTTTCAACATTTCCTTTTGTCCAAAAGGAAATTCTCTTTCCTGGTGACTAAAGTGATTTGACAAATGAGATTTGAAAAATATGGTTTCTATCAAAATTAACAGTGTTCTTTTTCTTTTTCTTTTTTTTTTTCCCTTTAAGACCCCTATTTTTCAGATTTTGAGACCAGGCACCAATTTAAAATTTTTACATTTAAACATATAAGGTTACTTTTCCATTTAGGTAATTTTGCCTTTTTTCCTTGAAATAAATACCTTGCCTATATATGTAAAGTGCATCAGGCTTAGGCTGACGTTATAAGAAGATGGAATGAATTTAGAAAAATATTAACACAGGAAGGCATTGACCCATTATATAAAATACCTACTTTGTACAGACATGGCATCATTTAAAGAGCTTCTCCACAGACGACAGGAAGGTCACTTCAAACTCCTGATCGGAGAACCTGCCTACGGACGCCCGGGCGTTGCCCCTGACGTGGAGCCTCTCCTCCTCGGGCATGGAGAGGATGCGAGCCATGGTGTCCGCGTAGTCATCTTCGCTTTCCGCCAGGAATCCGGTCGCCTCCCCCCCGTGAGGAACGACGATGTCCAGCCTAGGGCCCCCCGAATTGTGCGCCAGGATGACGGTGCCAGCTGCCATGCACTCAACGACTCCTGAGGAGGAAACACAATTGCGCAGTCTTTTCAGTTTTGGATGTGTTCAAGAGAACAAGAATGGGCAGACATCTTTAAAAAATTTAAGAGAATTATGGGAAGTTTAATTAGACTTATGTATGTCTGTGCATTTGCTTCCATGGTGCAAAATAATTTTAAGGTTTTTAGTTTTCAATCCTTCACAACGATGTTCTGTTCTTAAGCAGGCAGCTCGGTGTGGTACACAGCTACCGATGCTCACGTCACGGCCTGGGTTTCTGGCAAATCTGAGACTAATGCATGTCCAACAGCAGCGAACTAAAGGAGAGTGTTGGCCAGGTCCTGCCAAAGGATGTCGGTGCAGATATAAGTTGCACTAGCCAGCACTGTCAGCCAGAGAATTAAGGCCTTCAGCAAGTGATTAGCTGCAGGTCTGACACCCTAGAGGCACAGGAACGAAGCGGGATCAGCTCCACTGTCCCTTCCACGCTGGCGAAGCCTCTAGGGAGCGGAACTTTCTGCTGATGGCGTAATCTGGATTCTTACTTGAAAAACAGGGATTATGCCATAGTAGTCTGTTCAAGGCTGGATAGCATCCCTCTATCCTTTCTTGGAGACCTCAATCCATCAATTTCTTTCCCTCCCTCTAGGACTTCCCACCTCCCCCTCCTGGCCTCCTAAAAACTACTAATAATAAAATAAAAGCACGTGTGCACTAACACCCTCACTGTCTCTCCAGGGCATAAGCGCTCCCCTTGCTACTGTCTCCTTCCACGTTCCTTTCACACGTGGGCTTCTGAATGGTGAGGTCTGCGCTGCCTCCACCTGCTCGCTGCACTCAACGCTCAACTCACTGCAATCCAACTCTTGCTCCTATGCCTCCACTACGCTGCCCTCGCTCAGGGCACCGGGGACTTCTTCACCCGGCCCAGCGTCTGAGAAGCATGGGAGCTTGCTGCTCTTCCTCCTCCTCCCCAGGATCTCTCTTCCCTTGGCTTCCAGGACACTGCACCACGCTGGTTTTCCTCCTCCGTTCCTTCTCCTCTCCTTTGCTGGCCCCTCTTTCTCTGTGCGCCTCTGAGCTGCTCCTGTTCTTGGCAGTCAGTGCCACGGGCCGTAGGTGATCTCACCCATGTCCACGGGGGCTGCTCTCGCTACCTGGACGACGACCCCTCAGCCTGCTCCCCAGATCGGGTCCCGCTCCTGAGCTCAGACTCACAGACATAAATGTCCATGGGACGCACACATGTGAACGCCCTGCAGGTAACTCAGACTCTACATGCTCGAAACCTGGCTCGTCGCCTGCCATTCCTCTAGGGTTCCCTCTCGAGGTGGAAGCCGCGACCACTCACACAACTGTCCAGAGAAAACACCCTGAGCAGTTGCTTCTGACTCCTCTCCATCCCTTGTTTAACACGCACCCGATCACCGAGTCCTGGCCGGTCCGCCAGCAGGACTTTGCTGACGTGCTCGGAGGGCCGGCACCCGCCACCCGGCCACGGCAGTGGCCCTTCTCATCTTCCCGCCTTTCTGGCCTCGCTCTCCCTGCTCCTCACCAATCCATTCCCCGTGCTGCGGCCGCAGTGAACGTGAGGAAAGGGAAAGCTTTTAAATCCAATACTTGAAATCTTTCCATCGTTTCCCAGCAGCCTAACATGGCCATGTGATCTGGCTGCAGGCCGCTCCAACGCGGTCTCCCTGTTCTGCCGTCAGGCCCCAGCCGCGCCAAGCCCCGTTCCTTGAACGTGCCTGCTAATGCGTTTTTCTGATGCCTGTCACCACCGTGTGCCGGCCCTTCGCTCGCTGCCCTCCCCTCTTCTGCACGGCTAACATCTAATTACCGGGGGGGGGGGGTCCCAGCCTAAGCGTCACACCATTTCCCCGGCCACTGTTCCCCAACCCCAGGAGTGTGTGGTAGGTGTTCCTTCTAGTGTTCTGCTGTACAGCCAGGGGCTGTTGACCTCGTCTGTACAGCTCACAGCTGGAACCTCTGAAGCTAAAGGCGGTTCCTGCCTCCCGGCCATTCCCAGCACCCAGCCCAGCGCCCGGCACAGGAAGTGCTGGACACGCGTCTGCGGAAGGAAGCTCGGGAAGTCAGCCTGCACCGCGAAGTCTGCGTCAGGCCCGTGCTGTACGTCTGCGCTGAGGGCTGTCCTGCTGACTAGGGACGGAAAAGAGCATAAGAGACTGTAGCCTTAGAGTAGGAGACCTCGCTTTTATGTTTTTCTGTTTCCCCCCAACACCCAGCAGGATGAGGCACAGTAGGCGCTCGACATGTTGAACCAAATCAGACACAAAACAGCACCTGATTTTATACCCAAATGTGCGCATAATGGGAGGTGAGAGAAGAGAGAGCAATTAGTGCTGGAACAATGAGGCTAATTAAAGGGCAAGGAGGCTTAAGTTGAACAGTTACAATGGATTTGGCAGAAAGAAAAGGAGAGGCCATTCCAAAAATGAGAACAGAATTATTAACAGCAACAAGGACTCTCGGGAGAAGGCCACCTGAAGACAGTGGTTCTCAGCTTCTGACGCACAAGAGAAGCCCCGAAGGAGCCCTCCCAAACTACCCAGACCTGGGCCCCACCCAGAGAGTCGGCCTGGGTCCCTCAGTGGGACAGGGGCAGGGCCCAGGAACCTGCCCCAGAAATGTGGCGGCTAAGAGCAGGGGCCGCCTGGGTCGGAAGGCGGGTCGCTGCCTCTTTACTGTGTGACTGAGCCTGGGCTCGCTCAAATCCTCCCTGGGTCTGAGTTTATTCACAAAGCAGAAAAACTTCCAGAGTATTATCATTTTATCCAGACAACTTAAAATGTGTATCCCATAGCGCCAAACGTATTCAAGGACAGACTCACCGATCCCAAAATGCTCGTTCCACATGGTATGCAGACCGATTGTTCCTTCAGACAAATACTTCTTCAGTTCCTCAAATGGAATATTTATTTTAAATTCCACATCTCCTTGAACTCCCAGCTCCTCACAAAGCCTTCTGAGTTGGTTTACCCTACGCTCATCATCTTGGTTACGACAACCTCCAATGAGGACAAGTTTAAGTGGAGGGAGCGACTCAGCCTCCTTCTTTTTCAACAATTTAGCAAAGGCTCTGATCTGCAAAGGATGATTCTTTTCAGGCCTGAACTGGCCAACGGAAACCAGCAAATGTCCTGCGGTCATATCTCTCTCCTGTAAGGGAATGTCCAGAAATGTCCGCACGTCACAAGGTGGATAAACAACGTTCGTGCAATGCCCAACCTTCCACAGCGAGAGGATGTGGCTTAGCGTCCAGGAAGAATTGACCATGACTACATCACTGCAGGAGCCGACCAGTCCGTAAATAAGAGCGAAGAAATAGTAGTAAAGGAGCTTTCCTGCGCTGAGGACAGGGTTCCTGGTGATGAAGGCTGCGTTGTTATAGCCCACGTTTCGCTTCTTCACTACAGAAAGCATGTCGCTGCTGATGGTGGGGTAGTGAACATAGCTCCCGACCCGGCAGCCGCCTAAGTACTTAAACAGAGGAAGCGTGAAAGCGTAGCCCATTGAGTCGATGTAAACATCGGGAACACACTGCATCAGCGCCTCCCAGCCGAGCAAAATGGATCCTAGACTTTGGAGCAGCAGTGTGAAGTGAGGGTAGAGGGCGTCTTCCACAAGGTAGCGTTTCCTTAAGAAGATAAACGTCACCGGGTGCGTTAATCTGATGTTAAACCTTCTGAAAGCACCTTCCAGTATTTGTTGACTGCTGACGTTAACATCGCCAGTATAAACGACATAAACTGCTGTGGGATACCTAGAATAGAACAGTTAAGAATTTCACTAGTGTAGGTTAAAATCAAGCAACAAGGAGACAGGTTTTATTTCTCACAATCCCAGGAAGCTTATTCGTAGACTAAAATAAATGTTGCCCACTGTTTTTCAGTCATTGCATTTGCACTACTGAACTCATTCTTTCCTGCCTACAACTAAAATGTTAGTCTTTCCAGTGAGACTTCTAGTTCTTCGCTATCTCCTCCCATGAGAGTTTCGCGTACAGCAGACAAACAAAAACTGCCGATTTATAAATGAGATGTTTACGTTTTCAAGAATTAAAAAAAACTACTTTGACAACTTTCTCAGTATAAAAATGGTAATGAAATATTAATACTCTAAACAAAAGTTAAAATTCACTAAAGATATCTTTAGATAGGATTACAGATGCTAAAGCACTTCCCAGTGTTGTCTGAGAAATGCAAGGTTTTAAAAGCTAGATCTTGTGCCTGCATTGCAGTAAGATATATAATTATAATGGAAATATGTAAATGTATACTCTTCCAACTTTTTAATGCTTTGGCCTCCTTCTTACTGGGTTTGTAATTTTTCTGTAAATCATAAAACATTAAGTATCTAGTATGAGCCACTAGATTCTGGGATTGAAGGATGAGAGTCTTTATCCTCAAGGAGCTCAGTCCAGCGGAGAGAAGATACATAAACTGCATGATTGCGTGACGCATACTGATAAAGAGCCACATGATGCTGGGGAAGCCTAAAGGCTGAGCATCTGACTGCTCCTCTCTAGCCCAGCATCCAGAACAACCCTTCTAAAATGTGAAAAGGGATGTTATTTCTGGTAGCTTAACGGCCACAAAGTCTTTGACACTATTCCCATTGAGAGGCGCGATCTAGGTCCCCTCCCTTGGAGTAACAGTGGGCTCTGTGCCTGCTTGACCAATAAATAGGGCCAAAGTGACACCGTTCCCACTTCTGGACTCAGGCTCTGCAGCTTCTGTTTCACTCCAGGGAGTCAGCGGTCGTGGGAGAAGCCCAGCTACCCCGAGACCGCCATGTTGTATGCAAGCCCATGGGGGTCACCAGGAGGTACTCCAGGCGACAGAGACGCCGACTGCCCCCCGCTATTCCAGCCCTCGCGGCCCAGCTCCAGGTGTGAGGGAAAAAGCCTCCCCGTGTCCCCAGCTGCAGCTGCCGTCTGTTGTAACTGTGACACACGAGTCTGAGGGACCCCAAACAGGGCCCATTAACCCTAAACTATGAGAAATAATAAGCCATTAAGTGTTGCAGTGGTTTGTTATGCAGCAATAGATAATCAGAATATTCTCTTTGCTTAAAACCCTGTGGATGAAGATGATGATCTGATCGGATCATAAATTCCTACCTGAGCAGGTCATGCTGGGTGTTCGGCCATGCCCCGGGCCTGTAGCTTATTTAGTAAAAGGCTTATTTTTGCCTTGACAACCCCTGCCCATTGTTTCTGTATATATCTAGGTTAATGCCTCTTCTCAGACACCTCCTTCTAAAGGGTGACCATCCTCAAGAGAGCATATAATCTTTTTTTAATCCTTACCCAAAGATATGTTATTGTTGTAATATCCTATTTTAAATTCTTATATAGCACTTCTCACCTTTTGACTTTTCTCCTTTGCTTATTATCTTGTCTTTCTCAAATAAAAGAAAAGGTCTGCAACAGGGACTTGATCTGTCTTGTTCACCATTTACTCTCAACTCCTTTTACAGTGCTTGAAACAGAGTAGGTCCCCAATAAATATTGCTAGATCGAGTGAAAAGTATACTGCAGCTTATGCTGAGTCAAGAAAGACATGTAAAAATCAACTGAAGAAAAAAATTAGTTCCGAAAAAAGGGAACACTACGCAAAGGCAAAGAATCTAGAGAAAACGTGATGCTCCTAGTTCCGTTTGCAGGAGCAAAGCATAAAGCAGAGGGATGAAAAACAAAATATTCCAAAAGCAAGATGAAAAAGTATCTTCTGCATCATACTAATTATTTGGGGTTTTTTTTGCCTCATAGGTGAGTTAGGAATAATAGGGGTTGCTGGGGAGTGTGTGAACAGACATAAAACTACCACTGTTCCCAAGAGTCAGAAAATCTCGTTAGAGAGAACAAAGGTACAGCACAGACACCGAGTTAGGAGCACAGCACAGGCTCTGGTAGGGAGGGCTTCAAGGAGGTGGGAATGAAGCTGGGATTTAAGGAAATCCTTTGGATTTAGGCACTTCTGGAAGATGGGAGAGGAAATAGAGAGGTGGTGGCAGTAAGGCAGGACGGCCCAAGGGTACAGAACTGTAGAGCTACGGAAATGACCTGCAAAGGCTTTGGAACTAAATGAAGTGCATGTACCAGGAAGCAGAATAGCCATGGATGAACGGACAGCAGTTTTTCTTGTGTGATAAAACAATAATGGAACCTGCATGGTACCGCGCCTTTTCTTTTCCAAAAAGGAATCTAAATTCTAAAAGAGAAACATATTTTTGGCCTAGGTGTGGGGGTAAAAAAGCCTAAAACATTAAATGGTACATAACACCCTATTCTCGCTATGATGGCAACTTACTGAAGGCTATCCAACTGATAACGCTCTCAGGATGAGAATCAAACAGATGCTTCCTAGCGATCACTTCGGGTGTGGCGCCACTGACTGCAAGCGCTCCGCTGCGCTTTCCGTTTAGTCAAAAAATGAATTCCTGGCTATGAATACGGTATGAGAGAGAGAGGATTCTGGGTAATGATTTTTTAAAGAACGGTAACCATGGAGCAAATCAGCCGAGAAAGATGCATACCTACTTTTTCTGCAGGGCCCTTAACGCGCACCACAGGACTCTCTCTCCCCCTCCGCCGGCATTGCAGTACGGGTGGAAAAAGGCAATCACCAATTTTTGGCCAGTTGCTGCCGAGTTTTTCTTTCTCTGTAGCATGACTCTGATGCTCCAAAACGTAAAGACCAAACACAAACATAAAGTTCCACATACAAGTAGCCCAGGAAAGAATAATGAATAAAAAAACCTGCAACAAGAAGGAAGAGGTGAAACTTGATATAATGCCCATTAAACAAAAATAGGACTACAAAGTACATGTCTACTTTATATATATATTATATATTAGTAACAGAAAAGTGTTATAGCTTGCAAGTCTGCTAATGAAATACTTGATTATTGAAATTCTAATGCTACAAAATATACAATGGCAAAAGTGTGAGTCCCTTTTAATTCCAATCTCCACAGGAATGTTAGCAATTTAATATTTTTTCTTTTTAATAAGCAGTAAAAATCAAGGTTGAGCTACCTTTCTCCTAATTCAACGTATGTAGAAAGGACTGAAACAAATTTAATTATTAATCTCGACATTAGTAATAGCATCTGACCCTCAAAGTGACAACAGGCAACCCCTAAAAGTGTCTTCTCATAGGATCAATATTCTATTAAGTTAAAAGATTGGCAAGACAGTTCATCATTTTTATTCTCTCACTTAACATCGAAGAGAACAGTTTCTGAGCTAAGAAGAATGGAATTTAAGTTTCTCCATTTCTATTCTGAGATCTGCCTTTGATCTGTTTACAAGACCCTAAAATCACTGCCTTCCCTTATTTACTTCTGAATGAGTTGCCAAAAATCCACTGATGTTCTGCCTCATGCACATTAGTAAACTCACTCCCAAACACCTACTGAAAGGTTCTCTCTCGCTGCCAGGTCAAGCGAGGCTCTGCAAAGACAAGGGAGCAGCCTTGCTCACCACCGTATTCCATAATACTGGGCGCAAATATGTATCAACTGAACAAAAAACTTTACTACCTCCTTAGATGTCTCTTAAATTATGTTGAAATAATTTCCCAAGTTATTTCTTTCTCTTAGGGATGGTACCCAACTTACTGTTTGCAATCCCATGCCCACCACTTATAAAGGATTTATAAAGGATTTGAGGGGCTTATAAGTCACAAAAACAGTAAAATACTTAAACTTAAAGTAGTAAAAAGTCAGGGACCAGCCCTGGCTCGTGCAGCTCACTGGACTGAGCGCCGGCCTGTGAACCAAAGGGTTGCAGGTTTGATCCCCAGTCAGGGCACCTGCCTGGGTTGTGGGCCAGGTCCTCAGTAGGGGGCACTCGACAGGGGACCACACATTGATCTTCCCTTTCCCCCCTTTCTCTTCCCTTTCTCCTCTCTAAAAATAAATAAAATCTTTTTAAAAAGAAAAGAGAAAAATTCAGGGACCAGGGAGAAATACAGAGTTAGAGTATGTTGCAGGCGAGAGAAGACAGACTGGTAGGGAATAGCTATGCAGGCTCTAAGTCTGTACGCAGTACTGAAGAGGAGATTGGGCTTTGCGCTGCTTAATGACCAAAGGAAACGTGGGCATGTGTTTTGTAATTGTGTGGATTTCATTGTCATACATGAAGAACACACAAATCCTTTGGAAAGTAAGTATCTTACTGACTTGAAAATACATTTCTCATGTGGGTTTTCCTTATTGTGATCAAGGCCATCACTTGACGAGCTATTTCATTTTTTAAAATGATTTGGTTTCAGGATAACTTTACACTCTTAAAAATTACTGAGGCCCCTGTAAGGCTTTCGTTTAACATCAGGTTTTCTCAACCTTGGCACTACAGGCATTTTGGACCAGATAATTCTTTATTGTGAAGGCTGTCCTATGCAGTAGTGTAGGATGCTTAGCCGTATCCCAGGCCTTGACCCACTGGGTGCCAGTGATACCCAGCCAATCAAAATTGTCCCAACACTGCTAAACGTCCCGCAGGGGCAAAATCGCCCCTTCTGAGAACCACTGGTTTACAGTGATTATACCTAGCAATATTTAGCATATTAGAAATGAAAGCTGATGAGTTAAAATATTTATGAATTCATTTAACAATGACGAATCCATTACTCATTAACATTTTTATTTTAAAAAACCTTGTATTTTCCAAACCAAACAAGAAAACTTAGGAAGGGTGTTGCTGTTTTAGTTTTGCAAGTCTCTGGTGTCTGGCTTAACAGAAGATAGTGGCTTCTTGGATCCACTCCCCTTGGATCTGCTTCTGCATTCAACCTGGTATGTTGTTTTATTGAAGTATATGAAGAAAATACAGACTCACTCAGATGTATAGCAAAGGGAGTATATTTTAATAGCCTTTTCAGAGAGTTGGGGTATTTTTCTGTGATACTTTATCAAATTAGAAAAGTGAGCCATTCATTTGGTAAACATTCATTTAGCTATCATTATATGCAAAGCATTGAGTTAGGGATATTTCAAATGACAGGGAAGAATATGAAGGCTCTGAAAACAGACTTTCCCATTCAAAATGGTTTAAAAAATCATGACAGAATTTGAAGTACAAGGGACAAAAATGAACAATACCTGAATTTTGGAGAGAATACGTAAATACTGCTATTTGGAATGCTGTTTTGTTAATTATAAAATTTCAACTTGAACTAAAAGGGCTGGGCAAAAGTAGGTTAACAGGCGTGAGTACACAGTTTATTCTTATACTATTACTTATTAATTATTGTATTATTTTTCATAATCACCACCGTAAACCTCCTTTTGCCCACCCTGTATGTGTTAAAAGAACTGGTTAGGAAGAACAGACTAGGTATGAATGCAGGGCCAGACAAGTAAAATACGGCACTAGTTCAATAACAAGTGTGGGAAGTCTAGGAATTTTCCAAATGTTCATAGTCGTTATCTTCGGAGGGTAGCATTCCTGGCGAATTTTCATTTTTGTTCATTTCCTAATTTTTCTGCAATAAACCACTTATTACTTATGTAATAAAGATAAATGTAGTAACATTTTATGTAACTATTTTTACATTGATCAGAAATAATGAGCAATGGACGATCAAGAAGCAGGGGATTCAACATAAACTTTGTATTTAAGTGACTTATATTAAGGACAGCTTAGGTGGAAAGAAACTACGGCGTGAGAAGATTCCGCTTCTTCTTTACCAAAAAGACAGACAAGACAGATTGGAAAATGAGGAACAGATACGAATAATTTAACAGATCAATGGAGTTGACCAATGGAGATTAAGAGGGAAAAAAAGCTGAAACAGGGAGGGAAACTCTTAGCCAGCAATGGGGCAGGCGAAGAAAAGGCGGTAAACTGAGTCTTTGACCCAGCCGGATCCAGTCTACCGCGAAGACCCCAAAGTAAGAAAAAGAGTGCTCCCTGGCCTTAAGAAAATAGGGTAGATTCGGGACAAGGAAAGCCCTTTCCCGCAAACCTCAGTTGCGTGGACGGACCAGTACCACCGCAACACTGACACCTACGAGCCCACACCACCAATTGCTCACCTTAGGAACTCGCACCAACCCCTTTCGGAGGCCGCCATCTTCAGTTGACCCCAGGACTCAGGAAGGGCTTCCCTACTTCTCTTTTCTATTGGCTACTGAGGAAGCGTATGCTGTTTCCCCGCCCTCACGGGGCCAACTCTGCGTTTCAATTGGTTGATGATTATAGCTTCCCACGGCCTTCCAGCCAATAGAATCTCTGGGGGTGTAGACGAGTTTTCGGCGTGTCATTTAGGGGTTGCACGGCCCATGGGCGGGGCTATAGTGGGAGGTGGGCTGGACGGGGCGTGGCCTGTGATGGTTCTCCCGCCCTTGGTCCCCCTCCCCCACTGCAACCCCTCGCCCGGGGGACCCGGCCCCCAGCCCAGAGCTTGCCGCCGGTTGGAGACCAATGGGAGGTTCTTGCATGTCTCCGATCGATTTCCCAGCCGCCGAGTTCATTCCCGAGGCGGCTGCGGCGCGTGAGGATCGCGGTGCTGCGAAGTCAGGCGCGGAGCGGGAGAGCGGACCCCACGCGGGCGCTCGCTATACCGCACTTCCCCCGCCGTGGTGGGCGAGCCTTGGGATCTACATCTCCAGCACGGGTCTGCGCGTCTCACCCTCCCTCCTCCTCTCCCCGATACACGCCGGAGCTGAAGACCGAGTCCGACGTGCACCGGCTCGAGGTAGCGGAGACCCGGGAGGGACGATGGGTTTCTTTATGGGTTCCGGCTCGACCGACGACCCCGAGACATCCGCAGGCCGGCCTCCGGGTGTGAGGGTCTGAGGCCCACCCTCCCGTCTCGCTCTTGTGCCCGCGTCCCCAAGGGCCAGGGGTGCGGTGACACGCAACTTTGAATTAACTGGTGGGGTGAGGGCAGCCGACCTCCTCGTCCGAAATGCTGGGGCCGGTTCCCAGGCCCCGCCTCTGATTAGAGTCGAACCGCAAAGATACCATCCACACCGCGCTCCTCTTAAGTCTGGGGTTTAACACGGCGCTGCTTTTTCACAAACCAGGTGACCTTTGGGCTGCGGACCAGATCACAGAAGAAACTGCTGTCTCCGGGAGAAGATGCCTGAGCGGGAGAGACAGATGACAGCTAGAGAAGGGGCCAGTAGGAAAGTAAGTTTCCTTCCCCCCCGCGCTGTGTGGGCACACTACCCGGAGGACTTCGCACGTCCCCCGGCTCACCTGCGTCCTCGCTGGCCTCCTGCGGGTGCGCGGGGAGGGCAGTGCGCCACAGCCCCACCCCCAGAGGGGTCGGGGTTTGGCAGAAGAGCACCCTTTAGAACGGGCATGCCTTTTTCTGAACTGGTTTTCAAGAAAATGTAAAACCGGGAGCTTTTCAGTTCATCTTTATGCTGGGGAGATTAAGTGAGCGTTGAGTTGCTGGGCAAGAGCCCCAACTGCCCAAGACGATCAAATCAGTTGCCTGGAGAAGATATTCAGAGTTGGTCATAGGACCCTTTTTGGTCTATCCAGGTCCTGCAACTTTTTTTAAAAGAACTATTTTCAATTCGTTTTACTTACACGAGTAACACATTATTAGTACAGTCTCTTAAAATGCAAACAGTACATTTAGCATGAAAAGCAGATCAATTTTCTAATCCTTTTGTATTTATGTTCATATGTCTTCATGCGTTCTGCAAATATTTATTGAATACTTACCAAGTTTCAGGGGGTTTTGAGCTGAAAATACAGTGGTTGAATACGTATTGTATGTGTTACATGCATATCCAGAGAAGTCTTTAGGTTTTGTGCATGGTTTCAAAATTTTTGTTTGTTTTATATACATGAGATTACATAGTGTGCATTCTCCAATCGTTTTTCTCCCCATATAACAATCTGATTTTGGAGATTGTTTCACATTAGTACATAAGCACCTGTCGTGTTCAGCCTGGCCTCTGCACAGCATGGAGGCATCTTAATTGTGTTTGTTTCCTGGTGGGCGATCATTCTGGTTGCCTCTTCCCAACCCACCCCTGCAACAAGCCAGGCTGTAGTAGACATCCTTGTGCATGATTTATAATGTCGACACTTGAATATTTCTTTAGGACAGACACCCAAGCCTAATTTGCTGGTCTGAAGAGTAGGCTGTGCCTTTTCCACGGATTTCTGAAATTAACTCCACGTTACTGCAAGTCCTATTGCAATGAAATTCGTCTAGGCGTTGGAGGTTTAGAAACGAAAACGTGGATTGATGGATGGGTAGGCAGGTCAACGGTGATGGATGGGTAGGCAGGTCAACCGATGGTTCCTAGCGTGATGACTCTGCCCTTCATGGGGGTGTGAGGCGGGCACGCGTGGGGGAGGGGCAGCTGGTAGGGAAGGGGAGAGCCTTTCAGCGTCCTGCCCTGACCCCACGGCTCCACCCATCAGAAACATCTTGATCCTTCCAGATCGAGCGTAAGACCGGCCCCTTCTCTGAATCTTTGTAACTGCCTCGGCCCACGACGGCCTCACCCTCTCCTGGATTCTTTTGATAACGGTGTTAGCGACGTTGCCGAGCTCTCTCCGCACGCGACTCAGCTCTGCCTGGTTCCCGGGGGAGCTGTCTTCTCAGGGGAGGCTGCCCAGCCTCCTCGGCGTCCTGTGTTGGAAGCCCGTGGCGGTCCTCACAGCAACACAGGGCATAGTTGGTACAGAGTCACTGTCTGGGGGCGAGAGCGCTGGATTCCAGATGCTCCTTTACCTGACGTGCATTTTCTCCTCCACCGCAAGGACGGAGATGGGCCGAGGACGCGCGCTGCACTGATTCCATCGGAGGGGCATCGAGGAAGCGTCCGTGCTCAAACGCGGGCACTAGAGTTTCATTTGCAGGGTTGGCATTACTGCCAAGGGAAATTCTGGAATGCCTGTGAGGTGGTTTTTTTCTTTTTTACTAAGTTTAAAGGAAAAAAATCTGAACCGATCAAAGGTTGATGAGATAAAATAGAGGGCAAAGCAGAGAGTGACGTAACTACCACAGCAAATAAGTCTTTAAAACCAGGGCAATTGCGAAATCTGTGCTTTTGGAATGTAGCAGGGTTTTTTTTTGTTTTTTTGTTTTTTTAGACTTGGTTCCTCTAGAAACTAAAAATTACTCTGCAATGGGCATTAGAAACATATACACTTGTTTTAAAAAAGTATTAGAAGAGCAAATTAACTCCAGAAGAAAAGTTTGAAAATACAGACCGAAGGGGAGAAATGTACTGTTACTCCTACCACTCTTACTACGATGACTGTTGTCAGCCTATTTGTAAACTTCCTTCCCTGTTTGCTTTTGCTGCCTCTAGCTATTAATTTTTAGAAATGAAAAATATATTCTTGGAATTCAAAGGTAACCCAAATCCGCATCTTTGGCCCCGGGCCCGCCCTCGCCTGCCCGGCCTGAGTGGGCGCCCCTGTGCCATCCCCTCCTCTGCGCCGCCAGCAGAGGGCCCCCTTGCCAGGGAGACTCGGGCAGCCGGGCGCTGGGTTCCCTGTTTCTGATTATCCCTGCAATCGCCTTTCGCTCACCCCTTGTTAACTTCCTGTGACTCTGACACACCATCGCCTGTTGGAACCAGCCCTGCGCTCATCCCTGCCTGCCTTCATTCTCAGCAAATGAAATGACCTCAATTCCTCCTGCGAGAAAATTGACACCCTTGTTGTAGGGTTTCCCTCGACTTTCTGCCTCTACCCACCTTCTCCGCAGCGTTTCTTTAGACATACAAACTTGAGTCTCAGCACAGGCCTGCCTCCTTTTTAAGAGCCTTCTCAGGAGCCCCAACTTACAGCTTTTCTTTCTATTTCGCTGGCCAGAACTTTGTAGCAGTGTTCAACATTTTAAGCTTAGGCGACTTTATATTGTGTAAAACTCCAGCTTCTTAGCTTCTCTTAGAACTGTTGACGTAAGAAATGTCCAAACCTGTAGACAGTTTTTATGAGTTTATGTGAGCCAACCTGGCAATAATTCCTGGGAAGCAGAATCTCAATGGATTGAGAAGACACTCAGGAGAATGGCAATTTTGTGTTTTATTGTATCCCTTACAGTCAGAGGAGGAGACACAAAGAGGGTTACATGAAATTCACTGGTGGTGGATTAGGGAGGTGGCAGAAGGCAAAGCAGGGAAATCCCTGGGATTGGGTAAAAAGGGAAATGAAGAGACAAATACTTCTTTTACATTGGTGGCTACAGGATAGGTAACAATGAACATCTACAGCACTTAGAGATGGTATTTGGGCAACAAGATAACAATGAGGGGTTCCTTGTGAAACCGGAAAAGTCAGCCTAATAAGCAAAGACGGGGGTTGGGCTGAATCTTTACTGGGGCTTTCTGCAGATGGCAGGAGATCCGAGAAGGGGCAGGTCTGTACCCTAACAGCCTGCCTTCAATTCTTTTTTAAACTGACCCCTTTCCTACGGAGAAGAAAAGTGCAAGTTAGGGGTTTGGAATCCGGGGAAAAAGTTAATCAGATAAAAAGCTGCAGTATTCTTTCATCTGTGCCCTGGGCGGTGGTGGTCTTTATCTATGTCCTTGGCCGGTGGGGGTCTCACCCTGGAGTATAATGGCTCAGATACCACCGTGATGGCGTGCAGTCCTCCTGAGGCACAAAGGTGGAACTGCGTGTGGTCTCCCGGAATCACGGTGTGGGTCATGCCTTCAGTTCCTGAAACGAGAGCTTTATACATGCATGGGTTGCTGAATTTATTAGCTATTCCTTGAAACTAAAATTTTTCCAATGTTTGAGCGCCCCCCTTTCACAGATAATGATTTGCAAACCAGGGACATACCCCTGGTATGAACCAAGAATACACTCCAAAGTGGAGGGGATAGGGCAAGGTTTTCAAAGGCACAAGTTGCAAGGAAGGAGCTGAGGATCAGAGATGTGTTCCAGGGGAAACAAGACCACATACTTAGCTGACGACACAGGGGTCAAGCAAGTAGGGTTGTAAGATGAGAACAATGGGTAATATATGATTAAGCATTTGGCAAAGTCCCAGTTTTAGTGCAGGCCTCTGGAACAAAAAGGGTCTTCCCCGCCCCCATCACACAATTATAGTGCAGGGATTGTTATTTCTACAATTTATGACACAGTACAAGCAGCCCAGGCGGGCTGCCTGCTCTGCAGGTGGTTTCAGAGCCCCAAAGGGTAAAATCATACCTTGCAAGCAGTTTCAGAGCAGAAGCTGCAACAAGCCAAATGTTGGGCCACAAGTTACAATGTTAAAGTCGTTTTAAGTACTCACCTGGCTTGGAGCAAGAGAAGTAAGTGGAGGATAGAGAGCCAGCTTCGCCTGAGGCATCTTCCAAATGCAGGTTGAATATTTGTCGGAAGGTTTAGTGTTTTATAGCGCCGATCACATTCTGATCTGTGTTTATAGCGAACAAATAACGGTTTGGTTGGGCATTCTCTGTCATTGATTTATTCAATAAATATTTATTAAGAGACTGAAGTCTAAGCACCGTTTTAGTGCTGGCAATACAGCTGTGAGCGAAGAAAACAGAATTCTTGCACTTGTGAACTTAAATCTCAATTGGGAGACAATAAACAAGTAAAATATATACCTTGTGTCAGATGGTAGTTGAGTGTTCTGGGGAAAAGCAATTGGGAAAGGATACAATAGGAAGTGGGGAATGTTTGAAATGTAAACAAGGTGAGGAAGGGGGAGCCACCAAGATTTGAGCAAAGAGCTGGAGGAGGTGAGGAAATGGGCCTTTCAGATACAGGGGGGCTGGGGGGCTGGGGGTGCCCGGGGAAGAGCGTGTCTACGTGGGGAACCAGCCAGCACACAGAGGTCCTGAGGTAGGCGCGGGCCATGCTTTGTTCCAGGAACTCAAAGCTCGGAGTGGTTTTAGCAGCGGGAGTGAGGATGAGGGGTGTGAGGATAAGTTGAAAGCTACTGGTGGGGCAGATTCTAGAAGGTTCTCTAGGTCCTTTGAAGGAATTGAGGTTTCTGTCTGAATATAAGGAAATGCCCGGGAGGGATTTTAGAGGATTGTCCTCACCTGACTTCCTCTGTAAGGCCATTCCTCCGGCTTTTGTGCTGGGAAGACAGGTTCGGGGTGAGACCAGAAGCCAGAGGCTCCCTTAGGAGGTTATTTTAACAGGGCAAGTGTGTTATCCTGGTAGCTTGGACCATTGTTGTAGTGGTGGATGTGATGAGGTGGCTAAGAAAGGACTGGCAGCCAAAAAGGTCCAAAGAAGGGCTTTTACTGGAGGCAGGACATGGCCATCAGGCAGGCCGAGTCCGGTGTCAAGGGAGAGGGTAGGAGCGTTTTTTGAGGGTGTGTAGCAGATCCCCCTGGGGAGGGTGAGTCACCCTGCTGACCTGCCTGGGTGTCCTGGGTATAGGTGTTTGCAAGGCAATGTCCTCTGCTCCGGGTTGACAGAAAGTCCAGGAGATTTATGGCTCTGCCTCTGGGAAAATCCCGAGGGAGAGGGGAGGGCGGCAAGGAGTCAGCGGTTTCCAGCAGGAGGTCGGTCTGTGCCTCAGTAGCTTCTGATAATAGGGAGCCTCGGGTCAGGTGTTCAACCGGTGACATGCCTTCCTAGTTCTAGCACAGGCTGTGGCCTCGGGCCTCCCTGTCCTGGTACCTTCTAGTGGAGGTACAGAGGAGCAGTTAGGTGCTGGAGATATTTTGAAGCTAGAACTGACAGAATTTACTGGACATTTACATGTGATTTGAAAGGAAATGATTTAGCAACAATGAATCCAGGACTTTCCCTGGGAGAGTGGGAGGGGGGAGTTGCCATTTGCTAAGATGAGGAAGCAGGGAAGCTCAGTTGCAGACAAGTTAATGTTTGAGATGCATGATAAATACCCAACAGGAGGTATTGTGTAGGCACTTGGGTGTGTAAGTGTGGAGTACGGCAGTTGCTGGCTGTAGGTGGTGTTTCCACTGGACTGAACCGAGGTCCCCAAGGAGTGAGCACAGACAGGGGAAGAGTTAGATGCCCAGCCAGAGCCATCCTGAGGTGGGGGACTAGTAGGCTCGCTGCAGGGATTCCGAGAAGCCGCTGTGGGAGGGTAGGGGGAAACTAGGAGCGGTGGGCGCCTGAGGCTGACCTGGGAGCAGGGACAGCTCCCTGGTGGGGAGGGGGGGGGTTCCCTCAGCAGTGGGAGAGGTGCCTGTGGGTTCTCTTCTGATGGCTTCTGTTATTCCAGTGCTGCGGGGAACAGGCCCGTCAATCCGGGCAGCTTCAAGGGTGGGGGGAATGGAGGTCTGGCGTGGGGTGGGGGGTGTTGGTCGCTGTCCAGGAGAGTGGAGAGGGCTGGGTGCACGGCCAGTGGCACCAGAACCCTCTCGCCGCTCGCCGTCATGCACGAGCGGGCCAGCCTCAGTGAGGCTTGTCTCCCTGTCCGGCCGCAGGGAGACAGACTTGGAGCCTGTTGGAACGTGGAGGTGACCAGCGTGGGAGTCATGCCGGGCGGGCTCCCGAGGGAGAGGGCGGCCAAGGAGGTCGAAGGTGCAGGGAGAGCCGTGGAGTCGAGGCACAGGCTTCTACTCCCTGATGACCTCAGCCTCTGTTTCTCTTGGTGGCCCTGTCCCATCTCTTGATGGTTTGGAACCGCTGTAATTTCCCGCCTAGGCTGTTCAGTTGTATCTAAAAGCGCTCGGGCTAGAGAGCTGGCCTAGGTTCTTTGTGTATTTGCCCCGGTCAGTGCGCTCAAGTGAAAGGCGCGCGGAGCTCAGTCCCGCAGGCACCAGGGCACCTCTGGCCTGCAGCAGCCCCGCCCCCCCCAGCACCTAATGGGTGGGCCATTTTTCAGTATTTTAATACTGTCCTCTACTGTTCTTCTCTCCTAACTTGGTCATAAAGCCGTGAGGGCAGAAAGTATCTTCTTTTGTGCACAGCACTTACATATTTGGCGCTCAGGCTCTCCGTTGTGTTCATTTATGACTATTCCGCCCCCGTGGTAAAGGATAGGCTCTCGTACTCCTCTTGCTCTCTGTATGGGGGACCCTCTGGGCTGCCGCTTCCCGGGGTGCAGCTTAGCGTCACGCTGTCATTCTGCCCTGTTCCGGGACCCCGGACTCCTGCTGTCCTGAGAGGACCAGCCCAGGGGATTTTCTGAGCCCTGCCCAGTGCTAGCCTCTGGCGGGGCTGAGCAGGTCATTTTGGTGAGTGTTGAAATCCTTGAATCAGATGTCCTCCCGCCAAACAGGGTCCTTTGTCCTGGAGGCTCCTGGTAACAGGAGCTGCCCATCTGCCTTGGACCCAGGCTTCTCAGGTTGCAAAGGATTGTTTAGGGCACCAAAGCGATTTTTATTTTTATACAGAAAAGAGTCGCAGAAACTGGGAAGGTGGGTAGGAGGTACAGCGGTGAGTTTTGCTTTGGAAAAAGGGATTTGCATGTGTGCGAGACAAAATAGTGTAGGAGGAGACACTCGAAGGCCGTAGTCCTAGGAGGGGTGTGTGAGAGACGAGCAGAGTTTGCCGCGAATTTCTAGGTCTGACCTGTAGTCCGGCTCAGCCCGTATCTCCTTAACATCTGATACTTGTTCATCACCTTGTTAGGTCTGTGGGCAAAGACAGAAGAACCTTATCTTCGGGGCGCTTACAGGGTTTCCAGGTGCCCAGGGCCGGCCTGAGTGCAGCCTTGGGGGAGGGAGGCGGCTTGTTCTCCAGTGTCCAGACCCAAAGGCTGCCGGCCTGTGGACTTGGCGGGCCTGATCCTGGGAGATGGGGGTGGACACGCCTCGGAGGAGGCAGAGTTTACAGATGCGGGGGATTAGAAGAGGAGGAGGGGGCGGAAACCTAGGGGTCAGGGGTGAGGAAGGGGGAAGAGGGAAGGTGCCCAAAAGAGGAGCTGGACCGGACCCGGACTCTCCAGTCTGGGAGAGTGGCCGGAGCCCTGGCTGTTGTGCAGGGTGCTATGGGTGCTATGGGAGCAGAGGCGAATCCAGCAGTTCCCCCCAGACCTGTTCCCCTCACATTCCTCCTCTTCTCTGCCAAGCTGGAGGTGGCATCGCCATCCTCAGGGCCTCCCTCTGTGTCACCTGCTGTCATCAGTCAATGCTGAGCCTGAGCCGAGCCTGAGCCTGGAGGGCTCCTCGTGTGTTTAATCCCATTCTACTATTAATTTCTTTGCTCCTTTTTTTCTTTTCTTTCATCAATGTTTGGTTGCCTCTCGTGCACCCCCTGCTGGGGAATCAAACCAGTGACCCTTTGGTTCGCAGGCCAGTGCTCAATCCACTGTGCCACACCAGCCAGGGCTCATTTCTTCTCTCCTTACAACCCTATAACCGCCCGCCCGCTCCCCCGCACCCCGCAGCGGTCATCCTCCTGTCTGCTCAAACTGGGTTTCTAAGTCACAAACATCGTCAGGTAAGTGCTCTGTTTAAAAGCTGATGATCCACCGCTGTCCACAGGACAAAGTCAAAGCTTCATGCCCTTTATAACCTGGCCCCTGCCTCCTTTTTCTGGCTGTGTGACCAATGGTCTGAGTGACCATTTAGGAGAAGGAAAAGTATTTTACAGTAAAGTATTTAAATTTTTCCAGAGTTCACGGTACTAACAGGATGGACTATTCAAAACCACTTGGGGCGTATGGTGCCAACATACTTTCCTTCTAAACTATTCACTGCTACAGCACAGAAGAAGCATTTTTATTTATGATCTCGTATCACCAAGGACAAGTTGAAATAAGGGTAGTAACTTATATTTTAAAAGACAGCCGAGCCCTGGCCGCGTGGCTCAATTGGCTGGAGCGCTGTCCTGTACACCAAAAGGTTTCGGGTTCGATTCCGCGCCAGGGCACGTAGGTAGGTTGTGAGTTCAGTCCCTGGTCAGGGCGTGTACAAGAGGCAACCAATAGTTGTTTCTCTCTCACGTCAATGTTTCTCTACCCTCTGAGGCCCTCGGCATCAGGCGTCCCTTCGGTCCCAGGTTGGAACGGCATTTCTTGGAAGTGGAGGCGGGTCGTTATTTGGATGAGCGCATGGAAGATAGGAGGCCCCCGGACCCACCTGGGAGTCCGCTTCTCTGAGTGTGATCCAGAAGTAGAGCCAACACGTGGCCGCCTCCCCCCAGGGTGACTGGGAGGCAGAAAAATCAGGAAGAGCCGCCGAGGGCCTGCGGTGGGTGGACCGGGGAGGAGGCCGCCTTCCGCCACAGAGGACAGCGGACCTCCCGGCCAGGAGTTCCTGGGGCGGAAGGGTCCTTGGTAGGCAGCCCTTACAGAGGCAGACGCCTGGTGGCCTTGCGCAGAAGGGACGTGTTCTAAACGCCCTCATTGGACGCGCAGCCCTCTGACACGCCCTCCCCCAGCAGCACCTTGTGGGGCGGACGCGGGGAGTAATGCAGGAGGACGCGGAGTGACTGTCTTACCAGCGGCGCGATTGGGTCCTCAGTGTGGACGCTGCATGCGAACTTGCTCCGGAGGCGTTGCCAGGATCGGCGGCTGGGGGCGCTGTGCCTCCGCGGGGGGTGGGGGGCCAGTGCTGCGCTCCGAGGAGGAGGCCGCCCCCTTACCACACTCTCTAGTGTCTCTTAATCCGCCTGTGGAACGGGGCGGGGGCGGGGGGGGAGGCACCTGAGAAGCCTGAATTGTGTGTTCTGGCTGCTCTGCCACAGATAAAACACGGAAAAGCCTCGTTACGCAGCGAGTTTCTACAGCCCGTTCTCACCGAGGTCCGGCCATGGGTCCAGCGGCAAACAAAGCTGCAGGAGACGTGGCACTTTGTTCCGCCTTGGAAATGCAAGTCAGGTTGCCGGGGAAATGCTGCTCTCCCCTAGGGCCCTGCGCACCTGCGCCCTGGAGCTGTGGGGGCAGCTGAAGTTATTCCGAGAAGGTGCTGGAATTTGTCAGTCCAAAGTGGCCTTCCCCCACCGCCTCTAGGCTGGGCTTTGGAAGTGCACGTGGCCAGAAGGGAGCCTCGCGCGGGCCCCTGGCCCTGCCTCCGCAGTGCGGGCAGCCCTGGGCAGGGCACGTGCGGGCCGTGTGCAGAGTCCCCGTGCCGAACGCAGTGTGACGAGCGAGCAAATGCGCAGACGGGTGGCTCGCTGCCCGCCAGACTGAAGACGCCGGCGGCTTTTCCGGGGCTGGCCCGGGAGCCGAGCCGGGACCTGCGGGGCCGAGCGCAGAAGGTGCCTTCCCCATTGCTAGTTAGGGGACCCTTTGAAACCATTGCCTTCGAAGGTGACCCAGTCGTCAGGGGAAGGTGTGACCCTGGACGCAGCGATGGAGAAAGCGGGGGTTGAGCCGCCCCGGAGCCCTCGGCAGTCCTTCCTGGCGACTCTGCGGGACTCCCGGGTGGTGCTGCTGTCCGTCTGCAAGCGCTGGTCCTTCAGGAGGAGTCCTGCGGCCAGGGGTCCCCCCAGACCTGCGTCCTTGGAGGAAGGCTCTCCCCCATCAGAATTGTCCCAGCAGGTTTTGAATGGGACCCAGGAAATCAGTTTCCGTCAGGTCGGTACCATTGCAGAAGGGCTGAAAACCACCGGGAGTGGGAGCGGGGGGTGGGTTTGGTTCACAGATGGGGGTTTCTTCCCCGGCTTCCCTGAGGGTCGGGGTGCAGGTCGGGGGTGGGGCGTGAGAGGATGGGTACACTGCTGACACCTGTGGCGGGGCCTCCGGAGGCGAAGTCCGTGGTGGATAAACTGTGGGTTTTATTGCTTCATACTTTCAGGATACTTTAAAGCCTTTGGAGAGCAACAATTTCCCAAAATACGTATCAGACAAAAATGGATCCCCCCCCTTTTTTTTTTTAAAGTGTTCCTGATTTTATTAACCTCCACATTTCCACTCAGTAAACATTTTGAAAATGTTGGCTGCAAAATGAAGCTGCTCTTAAGCACATCAAAGTTGTAATATTCAAAAGTAAGGCAGCGTAACATTTTGTAAAAAAAATGGTACTGTTTAGTAGGAATTTCTGGTGGGGCTGGTGGTCTGGAGGGGTCCCTTTCATTGCCTTGTGTAGGTGGAGAGAAAAAGACTATTGAGATACGCAGGGAAGCTTTCATAAATGCTTTGCCCCTTTAGGAGTTTGTTTGTTTTCCTAGTGCTAGTTGCTTAAGAAGTCCCCAAGACCAAAGAAAATTTTGTGAAAAGAGGTTTTGAATTTGTACTATGCGATGGATTTATGTAGGAAGGGGTCTTAAATGTACATTTATGTAGTTCGTGGTCAGCTTTTGTATTTTTTAGCTCACTGTCTAAGATAGCAAAATAGCAAATTTTTTTTTTTTTTTGAAAATGCTTGAGAGCACTTCTTTAAAATGTTCTGACTTCTGTCTGAGGTATCTGAATGTGAAGCTCTCATGATTTTTAAAGGCCAGCGCTAACGTCACATGACTGGGGGACCGCTGGTGACCAGCCGGCCGGGAGCCCGTGGCCGCTGTGGCCGCGTCCTCGGCCAGAGCCAGGCCCTGGGCCCAGCAGGTGAGCCCGAGGCTCCTGCAGCTGCCCATCCTCGTTGCGAGGTGGGCGGGTAGGTCCCGCCTCACAGGACTGTGAAGACACTTCGTAGGGTACTGTATAAATGCGAAATACTGTTTTCTGCCAAAATTACAATTTTCACTAGAATTCCCACCTCGGAGACGTGGCTGGTTCTCTATGAATATCTGGTAGAACTATGTCAGCCAGTGAACATCTGAGCACAGTTTACCTTTTTTTTTTTTAAAGTTCTGATTATAAAAGTAACGCATGCGTATTATACAAAATAAATTTAAGATGCTATATTAGGAATGTAGAAAAGTATAAAGAAGGAAATAAAAGCCACCCAATGCCCAACTCTTTTCCCATTATACCTATGAGTATGTGTATTTATATGTGTATGTGTTCACACATTTTTTTAAAATAAATATTGGAACAGGTCATACATAGTATTACATATCTTGTATTTTTTACTTAATAGTTTGTGGACAGTTATACACAGCTATAGCATCTGTTTTATTTATAGTTCCACTTTAACATTTAGGATTATTTCAGAAAGCATTTAAATTATCCTCAAATGGGGAAACCTGTGGGTGCTGGTTTATGATGATAAAAACAAGTAAACATCAGTTACGGCTGTGTACTTGTTGCTCACTGTTAACAATGGAGTGACTCCGTGTCTGTCGTAAATCAAACACTGGATCTGTTTGAGAGCCCGCTTATTTAGCGCTTGGAATGTGGAAGGGACCTTGCTCATGTCACTTCATTTCATCATCATCCCCCTTTAAATCACCGTCCGCTTTTCTCAGACAGAAAGCTGAGATGGAGAGGTTAGGTAATTTGCCAGGAGGATCTAATCCTAGATCTGCCTGAGGACACGCCCCTTGCTTTGCCATGCGGGTGTGGAAGTATAACTTAATATCCTGGCCCAGAGTTTTGAAAATGTCTGCGTATGAGAGAGTTGCTGATTTATCGGGACTGGAAAGTCGGCTCGCAGGTGCCTTGTTCGCAGACGCCGGTAGCCCCTGTGAACAATAAAACACCTCGCAGCTGTGGTTGTGGTTAGTGGGTTTCTGTGCTTATAGTTTACATCGAACACGTACGATTTAGATCGAGATCATGATGTTGAGTGAGCTGGAAGTTGCTTCTGTGTTTTGGACTGGCTCGGGGAGCGGGGGGATGTCTTTTAAGGCAGGACTGGTGAAAACAGGAAGCCTGGGGAGGGCCCCCAGCAGTCCCCTGCCCCCAACCCCCACCCCCCCACCCCGCGTATTAGCAGACCCAGCAGGGCGGGCTGAATAATACGTGTTCCTGTGTGCCTGTGTGTGATCGCATTTTCTTTAGCCATTCATCCACAGGTGGGCACTTTCAGTTGCTTCCAGGACTTGGATATTGTAAATAATGTAGCAGTGACCATGGGGGTGTAGATCTCTTCAACTTTCCTCCACATAAATACCCAGAAGTGGGATCGCTGAATCATGGGGTAGTTCTATTTTTAATTTCCTAAGGAGACTTCGTACTATTTTCCGTAGTGGCTGCACCAGTTTACATTCCCCCCACCCCAGCAGTACTTGAGGGTTCCCTTTTCTTCACACCCTCTCTACCATTTGTTACATTCTTGATAATAGCGATTCTGATAGGTCTAAGGTGAGATGTCATAGTGGTTTTGATTTGCGTTTTCCTAATGATTAGTCATGTTGAGCGTCTTTAACACGTACCTGTTGGCCATCTGCCTGTCTTTGGAAAAATGTTCAGACCTCTGCTCATGTTTTAATTGGATTATTTGTGTGTTTTTGCTACTGAGTTGTATGAATTCTTCTTTATATATTTTGGATACTAACCCCATACCAGCTGTATGGTTGGAAGTGGTTTTCCCATTTATAGTTTGTCTTCATTTTGTTTTCTTTAGCTGGGCAGAATCTTTTTAGTTTGATGTGGTCTCCCTTGCTTTTTATTTTGTTGATTGTACGTTAGGTTTCACATCCAAAAAAAAAAAAAAAAAATCGTTGACGAGACCCTCACAGGGAGCTTTTTTCCTGTGTTTTCTTGTAGGGGTTTTATGGTTTTCATTCCCATGTGTAAGTCCAGAAGCCGTTCGTGTTAATTTTTGTGAGTGGTGTAAGACAGGAATCCAGTTTCATTCTCCTACACGTGACTCTCCAATGTCCCCGCACCTTTTATTGAAGAGACTGCCTTTTCTCCATCAAACTATCCTGGCTCCCTTGTCAAATAGCAGTTAACCAGATATTCTTTTTTAAAAGGTTTATCAACCACTCGTATTTCTTTTTCTCAGGATTATTTTAAGTAGGAATTTCCTATCATAACTTTATAGAGTAGAATAAATTACAAACATTAAGTTTGTACCGAAATCTTTGAAATGAGTATTTTTTTTAATGTATAGCTGGTTATAATATAATTCTAGGCACAAACCACTACCTTTATTAGTGACAGCAGTATATGTTTTTGTGTGATAAAATATGGCATTATTTCATCAAATCTGATAGCCATACACAACTTACCCATAATAATGATTAAAAACAAAAAGAATCTTAAGTTCAGTGACTTCTGCCATACAAGTACCTGAATTAACTTAATAGCATTGCTGACATTTTTTCTAACCAGTGATAATATTGCATGTATCTAATGTAGGTCTTTTAGATCATTATCTTACTATAATTCTTGGCAATGACATAAGGCCATTATGATCCCATAGTTCTGACAAACTATTTTTTTCAAATGCAAAAAAATATTCCAAGATCCTGACAGAAGATGATAGTGATAGGCTTCCTGTTTAAAGTTTCTTTGGGAGAGACGATTCAGAAGGAGGAAGAAGGAAGTGCTCTTGAGTGAGAAAACTGATGAAATCGTTGTTCTAGCACGTAGATGTGAAAAGCAATGGAATCCGCGGAAACAGCCAATGGTAAAGCTGTGTGGAATGAGAGTGTGAGGGGGTGTCTGGAGGTGAGACGGGGGTGCTTCTTGGAGAGGCCTTCTAGTTTGTAGGTTCCGAAATTTTACTTTGTTGTTTGTAGAAAACTATGTTTGTATGTATGTATGTATGAAGGTTTGTTAATTTTACGTTTTTTCTCCTGGGCCAATAGTGGATCTACTGCGTCCAGTTTCTCTGTAAGGGTTAGTATCTTTTTCTTGCTGTGGTGAAGAGGGGACAGGCAATAAATGGTCATTTGTATGGAATTCCCCTGGAGGGCACCCACAGCCCAGGCGTACAGCACCCACAGGGCCCTCATCAACCTGTCTTCGGTAGATTAAACATAAACAATCACTGGAAACTCTTTCTGGACCTTTGTGGAACAGTGATAAAGGCCACTTGGAAGGGGTTAAAGTGGGGGTGGGGGAATATATATGCTAATTTTAAAAAATATTTTATATATTTATTTTTAGAGAGAGGAGAAGGGAAGGAGAAAGAGGGAGAGAAACATCAACCTGTGGTTGCCTCTCACGCACCCCCTACTGGGGACCTGGCCCGCAACCCAGGCCTGTGCCCTGACTGGGAATCGAACCAGCGACCCTCTGATTCTCAGGCCTGCACCCATTCCACTGAGCCACACCAGCCAGGGCTGTATGTTAATTTTAATGATTAGTTTTCCTCATCAGTAAAATGGTGGAAAATAAGTTCCCTGCCCTCGCCCCTGAGCTGCTTTCGAAGATCAAGTGAGGAGGCTGTGTTGGTCGTCAGTCAGTCATTTTCAAATAGTTGTGATGCCAGCCTTTCCCAGCCCCCTCGGCTGTCAGGCTTCCCTGCAGGGCTGTCACGGGGGTGTTACCGCCCTGTCCTACGCTGAAGGCACGGCTTGGACTCGCATGGGCGAGGCCGCAGTTCATACCCCAGGCTGTCCACGCGTCCTTGGGGAATTCACCACAAGTAGGAAAGACCCTTTTAAACAAACGTACAAGCAAATGTTCTGTAGCTGTTCTGTAGCGTAGAAAGCCGTGTGCGAGCGCACCGTCAGTTCATCGTTGCCGCCTCCATCACAATCATTAATAGTGCTGTTGCTTATATTAGTATGGTTTGACAGAACGTTTTCTTCCTTGCCTTAGATAAACTGAAAAACCACGTTTGTTTCCTGCTATGAAAGGAATACTTGTATGTTTTCTTTAATTTAAATTTTAAAAATTGGAAAATACACAGTGGGTAGGGCAAAGTAGGTTTACAGTCGTGAGTACATGACTTATTTATTCTTACATTCTTACATTATTCTTGTGCTGTTATTTATTAATTGTTATATTATTTTCCATACAAACCACTGCAAATCTACTTTTGCCCCATCTTGTATATAAAGATAGAATTTCATAGCTTACCCGTAAATAACCTCAAATGTATGTATTAGTATGTGTGTACATACTCCTGTAAGTCTGTGTGCACATAGGTCTGACATGGGGGCATTGCTTCTTCCTAAGCGGGGGTTTTAGAGGCCGACACCCAGCTGCCTGCTTCGGGGAGAGCTCTTCACGCAGTCCCTTCTGGCCCTCTCCCCTGCGAAGCCCTGGCGTCCGCTGAATCACCAGATGGGAAGAGAGCGAGGCAGGGGCGCAGTGCATTCAGGAGGACGTAAAGGTCCCCAAACCATTGCTCCCTCTGCCCCCTGGGAGCTGCATGTGTTGGGAGTCAGGAGTGTTGAAGAAAGCAGAGGGAGTGCTGATTTCTGCCGTGGTTTTTCCGAAGTGCCTGCGATCGCCAGAGGGGGCAGATGCTGGGGGAGAAGGCCAGGCTCCGGCTCTGGAAGCCCGGCTGCTGCGTTCGCTACAGACTGTGCCGCGTGGCTGTTTTTCTGGGCTTCTTTCATTTTGCTTTTCCGCCTCGTAGTCTCTTCCCGTAATTACTGTGGCTAACAAGAAAAAGTAACCTCCAGAGTTGTTTTGTGAAAAAGAGCACGCTAGACTTTTGACCTGGTCATTTAAATTCTAGCTGTTATTTAAATGGATTTATGGCCTTCGATAAATCTGTCTGTTTCAATAGTAAAATGGTGATAAGAATACCTACTGATAGAATAACAGGGAGTATTAGGGATATAGAATGTCATCCTCATAAAATAACACTGAGAATCATTAACTATTTGCTATCATTGGGTCTGTGTACGTACAAAAAAACCCCTCAGGACCTTTATGTATTTTGAATTCGTGAAAGTCCAGGAATATAGAGTGGTATGGGGTGGAGGTTATGTATTGGAAAAGTTGCATTCATACATAACATTTTTGGCTTGTAAGTGGTTAAGGGTGTTACCCTTCAGAGTGAGAGAAATCTCCAGCGTAAGTGGGCAAGCGGCGCCCTGTTTAAGGGGATCCAGGCAGAACTGAGCGACGGCCGTAGCGGCCAGTGGCTCTCCCACTGTGGTTGTGTTGCGCTTAGATTTGGAATCACAGGTCTTTTCTACAAGGCATGCCATTTTGGGGCTTTTGACTTTCAGCCGGCCTTTGCAAACTTTTCATCCAAACCCGCTGCGCCGTTTCCAATTTCTTCATACCAGATTGGCCTCTCTGAAGGTCTTGTTTTCCTTTCCTTGCCCCGTTTGAGTGAAGCGACAATTTATATTCCTTTACCTATTTTTTTTTTTAAAGCCCTGGCACTCTCAGCAAATTCCATGCGACCTGGGTGCCTAAAGAGATAGCAAAGAATAGAAATTCATTTTGGATTGGCCTCTGCCGTCCCCCTTTTCTCTAGTGTTTCCAGCCCCTTCTAATCCTGATGCCTATGATATTAGTAGTTTATGAAAACCCCCACAGCTGGCAGAAGTCCTCCCCCAGCCTGGTGCTGGGCCCGCAGAAGTCCCAGCTGCTTGTCCCCAGGAGGGTGTGATTCAGGGAGAATTAAGGAGCACCCGCCAGGGCTTCCCAGAGGTTTCCCGGGCATAGGATTTGCGTCCTGGGCCCACTCTCCTTGGCTGCTCCAGGAGCCCTTAAACCTAAACCTCCTTGAACTCATTACGGGAGAGCTTGTACCACCAAAGATTGTCTGAAGAGTGGAATGAAAAGCACACCCCACACCGCTCCCCACGTGTGTGCACGGAAACTACCCAAGAGGAGGCTGTAAACCCACGGGCACTCTGGTGTTTCACAGAGTTGTGTTGTTTGCGAAGCTTTGTCCTCCACAACTGCTTGTTGTTAGAAACCTGCCTGTCAGGAAGGGGGCCTCTGGGTATTGTTTGCTACAAACAAATAGCTTCCAGCGCTTCTGCAAACCCTTTGGGCCGGTAATCCAGGGATTAAGAGCCAGCATTGTGATTGGGGGTTTGGTGAGTGGTAGCTAGACCGCAGACCGAGAAAAATAACTTGGGCAGAAGTGTATTTTTCCTGGGTGATGGAGGGTTAGGTCTTACTATAAGGAGGCAGTGTCTGCTTACTAGGATGCTACGCTAAAGGGAATGTCCTTGGCTATTTTCTTAGGTTTTCCCTTCAGCTTTTCCAGTTAAACATGTATTTCCTTGATACCTGTTACGATCAGGTCACTATTCTGGATCTCCTTTATGCTCATGTTGTTTACTTTAATTGTTAAGTTAATGATTAGAATGTGGTAGCACTTGTGTAATGCACAAGAAGATGTCCAGTGAAAAGTAACTTCCCTCCCACCCCCATACCCCAGCCGCCTGCTCCCGGCAAGCGCCCCGCGCGCCCAGACTCTGCCCCTGTTCCTCACCTGTTCCCCCAGAGGGAACCCAGGCCTGTATAAGCATCTATGTGTGGAACAGTCTTTCTCACCCACCTAGTGCCAGCCGGCTGCGGTGGGTTATTTTGGTGGTCTTCCCAATGAACTACACACACCTCCCTATATTTAAGCCTTCATGTAATTCCCTCCCACTTTGACTGAGCTTGGGCCATGTGACTCGGCTTCAGCCGATGGCCAGCTAGTGTAATGCAGGGTCAGGCGTCCTAAGTGCTTGCGCTTTGGGACCTGCTCCCGGGGGAGGCGCTGTGACGCGCCCTGTCAGAGGGCCCGCAGGCCACCAGAGGTGAGGTCCCCAGCCTGCCCTTGGAAAGGCTGCGTGCAAGAGGACGGAGGTCTCTGCCAGCAGCTCCCAGACGGCAGCCGGCCTCGCCTGCCGGGGACAGGAGGGCGGGCGTGGAAGGGGAGCCCCGGCCCGTGCCGTCCGCGCCGGAAGATGCTGCGCGGCGCCGAGAGCGAGCTTTCCCTATGGAGCCCTGTCCAAACTGAAAAGCCGTGGGCTTTCGGTGCAGCCCCTAAATTTGGTTTGCTGTGAAGTGACAGATACCTGAAGTGCCTTGTGTCCCGGGCCTCACTCTTTTCCCTGGGCGCTGTGGTAGACACCAGTGTCTTCGGCAGTGACAGAGTCGCCGTGTTCTTTGTAAGAGCGGGGTAGTGCTCGTCGCGTGGCTGTGCCCTAACTTAACCATCCTCTTCCTTGGAGACGTGTGCGCCGTTCCCAGGCCTTTGTGGCATGCTTCCTTTCGCGTATGAACATGCATGTGTCTTGGCTAAGCTTTTAGACACAGAATTCCTGGGTCAAGGACTATGTGAACGTGTCATTTCAGTAGGCATTGCCACATTGTCTTCCAGAGAGGTGACACTGCCACCGGCTCTGAGAGTCAAGTCTGTGAGTGCCAGTGTGAGTGGCAAAAACGGCGCCGGTGCGTGGGGACGTCGCGGGTTTCCCTCAATAGTCCTTCCACACGTTAGAAAGCCACCTGCCTTCCGCTTGTCACAACCCGCCCTGTTCTTTCTCTGCATTTCACGCTCTTGTCCTCCCGGGACCGCACTGGACGCCGGTGGCATTGCTTTCCATTTTCTCAGCGCTGGACAAGCTGGGATATTTTAGGGGAAAAAAATAGTTTTAAGGATTGAAAAAGAGTTCTCTCTCTTTCTTTTAGATTCTGGCTAAACTTTCTTTGCCTGCGCGCGTCGGCGAAGCGGCGATGAAGCAGAGTTTCGCGTTTGACAACGCCGGCTACGAGGGCAGTCTGGACAACGTGTGCCCTTTGCAGGCGGCCACCGGCACCATCCGCATTTCGGGCCTGACCTGCCAGTCATGTGTGACGTCTGTCGAGGACGGGATTGCCAGTTTGAGAGGCATCGTGAGCATCACGGTTTCCCTGGAGCTCGGCAGCGCCGTGGTGAAGTACGTGCCGTCGGTGATAAGCCTGCCGCAGATTTGCTGTCACATTGAGGACATGGGCTTTGGGGCCAGCATCGCGGAAGGAAAGGCTGACTCCTGGCCTCTCCGGTCCTCGCCAGCCCTGGAGGCCGTGGTCAAGCTTCGGGTGGAGGGCATGACCTGCCAGTCCTGCGTCAGCTCCATCGAGGGCAAGCTCGGGAAGCTGCAGGGAGTGGTGCGCGTCAGGGTGTCGCTCAGCAGCCAGGAGGCCGTCGTCACTTACCAGCCTTACCTCATTGGACCCCAAGACCTCAGGGACCACGTAAATGACCTTGGATTTGAAGCTGTCGTCAAGAACAAAGTGGCTCCGGTCAGCCTGGGGCGGATCGACATCCGGCGGCTACAGAGCACCAACTCAAAGACACCTTCACCGTCTAACCAGAATGCCAACAACTCCCAGACCGCGGAGCCCCCCGGGGACCACGTGGTCACCCTGCAGCTGCGAGTCGAGGGCATGCGCTGTCAGTCTTGTGTCCGGAACATTGAAGAGAATGTCAGCCAGCTCCCAGGGGTTCGGCGCGTTCAGGTGTCCTTGGAGGACGGGACCGCTCAGATCCAGTTCCACCCGTCCTCTGCCTCCCCGGAGGGCCTGCGGAGGGCCATCGAGGCGCTTCCGCCGGGGCACTTTAAAGTCTCTCTTGCTGACGGAGCAGAAGGAAGTGGGACAGACGACAGGCCTCCCGCGCGGCGCTCCCCGGGCGGGGTCCAGGGAAGCCAGGGGCCAGGCGCGGGCCGCACCGTGCGGCTGGCTGTTGCGGGCATGAACTGTGCCTCCTGTGTCCAGTCCATCGAAGGCCTGCTCTGCCGGAGGGAAGGGGTGCAGCAGACATCAGTGTCTCTGGCGGAAGGGACTGCAGCGATTCTCTATGACCCCTCGGTAACGAGCCCCGAAGAGCTCCGAGCCGCCGTGGAAGACGTGGGGTTTGAGGCTTCGGTCGTTTCTGGTACGTAGTTAATACGGTTGGCAGCCTCCCCCGCACCGCCCGCCCCGGCCTCTGCCCCCTCGCGGGTGGCCGGTGTCCTGCAGCTGGCCCTGCGTGCTAAGTGTTTCAGGGGAGAGGAGGTGGAATTGCCACGTGTTTAGGTTTTGCCTCTTGTAGCCGGGACTCAAATGGGGAGGCCCTTGGATCCCTGCCTTCTTTTCTGAGCAGAACTCGGATTGGGGGGTTGGTTGGTTTTCAAGGGTCCAGTAGGGACGTCAGGCTCCTTTGTAACCAAGGACGCAGCAACCCTTCCTCTCAAGATTTCTCTGGTAAACAGAATAGAGCTATAAAAATAACGTGGCCTCCCTTGCACCGCCCGCAGCCCGTTCCCTTGAAAGTGGAAATTAAGGGAAGGGGTCGGGGATGGTTTCCTTTGCCCGCTCCCCCGCCCCATGCCCCGCCCCCCATGTCTGTGAGAAGACAGGTGTGGCGACCATCTCCGCAAAGCCAGGTGTGCACATACCTTGCTGTCACCTCACTCACCAGAGTTTCCAGGGTTGTGGCCATCCCTGCGTCCCTGCTCCTCTCCCTGGCCACTCCCTTGCCGACGTTCTTTCGTTTTCCTGCCCCGGGAGCCCGGCAGGCGCTGCATCCTTTCCCCGGTGCACCAGGCCGGCTGAGCTGTGGGCCACTGGGCGCGGCCCCGCAGCGGCTCCTGCAAGCTTATGGAGCAGTGGAGGGAGGGGTCCTGAGGGCAGGACCTGTAGGGACAAGCCCTGTGCAAGCCTGGGCCAGGGGCTTAGGAAGGGCTCCTCTGGAGGGTGAGTGGGAGGGAGCCGGGAGGGGCAGGGGACCAGGGAGGAGCTTCCCGGGCCGTGGGGCTGTGTGACAGTGGGGGACTCTAACAGTGGGGGGTTGTAAATCACTCCGCCTTTCTCTTGATGGTGCTCCCCTAAGTGCTGACTCTGGCTCATGTGTAGCTTGTAGTTAAACAGCCTGTTTGTGTAGGAGTCCTAGGAACTAACTTCAGAAGGCACAGGCTCTGACCTTCAGACAGGCCGTCTGCTGGACGGATGCTGACCAGCCGTGGAGCCTGGATGACGTAAAACCGGGATAATGTGGAGCCAGGGTGACTAAACCAGTGGGAGGCACACAGGACCCTCACTTGACTTGCGGGAAGGGACTGCGCCCGTCGACCTCCTCCCTTGATCTCTTTGTTCTGTTTCCCACCCCCTCCTTGGAGAAACCTCTACCGCCTCTTGCGGGTGGGGGGCCCTGAGACCGGACTGCTCCGTCTCCCAGGTGGCTGGCACCTGAAAATCCGCCAGCACCTGCCGCTCGAGTGTTGGCGTTCCTGGCGGCAGGCAGCCGGACTTTCCTTTCGGCTACAGCTCGAGTGTGACACCGACTGCAAGGGCGGGGGGTGGGGGGCCGTGGCCGGGCCGCCTCACGTGGGGCCTGCGCGTCCAGCTGAGCGGGGACTTCCCTGTAAAGGCCCGGGGCGTCACCCGTGGGTATGGGTCGCGGGGGGGTGGGGGGGCACAGCTCTGGTGCTGCTGCAGGAGGCCCCTGGCGGGCGGGGCGGGGTGTGGTGTGGGGCTCGCGGGCCCAGCCGGGGTCTGGAGGACGCTCGGGTCTCAGCCGCCAAGCTCGGTCCGGTCGAGGGTGCGTGCGTGGGGCGGAAGTGCAGGTTTGAGCGGTGGGGCCCGGGGCGGGGGCAGAAGGCTGGGAAGAGTGGGTGTGAGGGAAGGGGCTGCGGAGGGATGGGACAGCACTGGCCACCGGCGGGGCGGCCACCTGGAGGAAGAAGGTCTTGCAGACAAACGACTTGAGAAGAGGGTAGAGTCCTGGACACACAGCGCGCGGGTCAGAGAGGCCAAGGCTGAGCTGCGGGGAGGGTCACCGCCGGCCTGGCGCGGAGGGGCCAACCCCTGGGGCTGAGGCCGAGGGCGGAGGGGCGGACGGGGAGGAGGGGCGGCGGAGGGAGAGGCTGAAGATGGGGGGGAGCGCGGGACATTTTGTTTGGGACAGAGGTGTGGGGGGTCATGTTTTCGCTGTTTCCATCCCAAGGCGCAGGCCCCGCATGTCAGTGCCAACGCGGCCGGACCGGGCCTGTTGCTCAGCCGCTGGCAGGAGCTCCGTGCCCGCGGGGGCGGCCAGCGAGGCGCTGAGAAGCGCCCGTGGGCCGCTGTTGGGGCGGCCGGACCCGCGGGGCCCGCGCCCGTCCTCCCGCAGCCGCTAGGTGAGGCGGGTCTCGGGGCGGCCGGCTCTGCCGTGCTGCCTCCTGCCCGCGCGCCCTCCCTAGTGGGTTGGTCGGGGGGCTTCCTCGGCCCCCACTTTACTTTGTCTTTGTACCAAGTTTCAGGAGGAAAGTGTTTTTTGTTTCTGTTTCTTTTCTTTTTTCTTTTTTGTCTGTGTGTGTTTTTTAAAAATAAAAATAAGAAAAACACAAGGGAACAGGAAATCCTTCCTAAAAATGAGCCAACATCTGCTCTATTTCTGTGAGGTTTAACATCTTCCAACAGTGGAGTCAGGTTATTGGCAGTAAAAAGACATTTGCGTTGAACTACGTAATGCAGAATAATTGGATTTGATTAAACTGTTGATTTTTAAAAAAACTGTTGATTTTTCTTGGGCAGAGTTATGAGAGTTAGTGTTTCTTCTAAGAGGTATTTAGGGTATCAGATTTACCAAATAAAAATACAGGACACCTAGCTATATTTAAATTTCAGATAAATAACAGTTTATTATAAGTATGTCTCAGATACTGCATGGGGCATACTTATACTAAAACACTACTCATTGTTTATCTGACATTCAAAGTCAACTGGACACTCTGTATTCTACCTGTCAATCTTAGTTTTGGATAAACTGGAAGTGAGCTGGTGACTACCCTTGATAGCCACTTAAATGTTAAAGAGGCATCATTGGGATTGGATTATTCATTCTGGATCGGGTAGGAAGTCTTGCGGGACAGTCTTCAGACCCTGTGGTTTGTTGTTTCTCCTTTGGCTTAATAGCGCCCAGCACGCGTCCGGGATCTGGGAAGGAGGCGAGAGAGGCGGGAAGTGATGGATGGGGACCAGCCGAGTCACAGGGAGCTCAGTGGGGGCTTTAATCCAGGGAGCCGGTGCGTTGTGCTGTGTATCATGCGCTCCGATGTATAATATGCACCCACGTTTTTGGCCCAAACTTTCAGGGAGAAAATCTTTCGTTTTAATTTTTTAATTCAATTATTTATTTATTTATATTTAGGAACAAAACCGATTATCATATTTCCAGGGTATTATTTTGCATACAGATGTTGCTATTGCTGTCTAGGGTTAATACGTTTAATGCATACACATAAATAAAAATGAAAAACATTTATATAGATATGTTTTAGTATTACCCATGTATAACATGCATCCTTATTTTTCCCTCAAAAATTTGGGCAAAAAAGTACACATTATACATGGCGAAATACGGTATTTATAGAGATTTTAAACAGCTGAAAAAACAGACGGTGGGAAGGAAACCCAACCCAAGAGATGAATAGTAGCAGAAGCCACGCCCCCTTCCCAAGGCGGGTCTGAGGAGAGGGTGTCCTAGAGCCCAGGGCGCTGCTCCCCGAGGCAGTTGGTGGCACTGGCACTACGGAGGGAAAGGCTGTGGCCAGAACTGGGGTCCCAGTGGGGAGATGGGTAACGCTCATTTTTCCTCCTTTCTCTACCACCGTTTGCCACTTCCTAAAACTTTTTGTTTCTTTCATTGATTTCAGACACAGGGGAAGGTAGGAAGAAAGAGAGGGAGAGAAACGTCAATTAGTCGCCTGTTGTGCACGCCCCAGCTGGGGACCGAACCGCAACTCAGGCATGTGCCCTGGCTGGGAATCGAACCCATGACCTCTGGGTTTGCGAGACACTGCCCCGCCAACTGAGCCACACCGGCCAGAGCTTCATTTCCCACTTTTTACCTCCTGGGTGCCCAGTGTAATCAGAAACGAGCTGACAGGAGACCCTGCGTAAAGTGGTTTGCAGAGACAGGGCCCTTGACAATGAAGCAGAGGGAAGGGGCCGGGTGGGGAGGGCCTGAGAGCAACGGGCGAGCAACAGGCTTTGCCTCTCGGCTTATTTTGTTACCACGCTGAAGGGGTCTGCTTGCCTACACACATCAAAGGCCAATAAGACACGGACAGGAGTTTGCAGCCAAGAAGGCAAGGATTTAATAAGGAGATGGTGCCGTGCCGGGAGTCACAGCTAGCTCGCGCTCAAAGACCTGGCCCCTGCTGCTTCCAGGGGATGGATCCTAAAGGGGTAGAGAGTCAGTCATCGTGACGGAGGGAGCTGCGGTCGTCTCTACTGACTGGTGGGTGCCAGGGTCGGGGTGGTGGACTGTTGCACTTGGTCCTGACATCGGCCGCGGAGTTGTTTTGTCCGGCCTCGCAAGGATTTGTTCTGTGGGATTGTTCCACTTTCCTGGGTCGGGAGCTAAAACACAACAGAGGCCGACGTATTGACATACTCTCTCCCATTGGATGGCAACCTCGGTCTCTGTATATAGTCAGTGAAGCAGTTCCTGAGGCTCCCATGTGCCGACCGCAACCTTGTTGCCCTGAAGGCTTAGTGATCAAGCAACGGAGAGGGAGGGGATGAGTCGGGGTGCTAGGGGAGGACAGTTTGGGTCACAGGGGGGAAAAAAATAAGAGGCCAGATGAAAGAGAATAAGGTTTCTACGTAGTTATAATTTGACAGCTAAAAATACGTTTAGCCCTGGTTTTTACCTAGAAGGCAGCTCTGCATCTGTTCACTGATTTTCATGGCAACTATTTTTTGAGTAAATGACTAAGTGCATGGACAGGTGGATGGATTATTAATGACATGCAAGGAAAAGTCGTGTAATGTGTTCCTGTCACTGCTGTGAGTGTGTGATGCCACTTTGAGGGCGCTGCGCCCTGGCGCTGTGCTGGCTGCCGTGGCATGCTCAGCGGCAGCCGAGCACCTGCCCGTCTGTGTTCTTAATGAGTCGCAGAGCTCAGAGGCGAGCAAGGTGTAGGTAAAGTGCTGGGATTAGGAGGAAATCCAGCATTTGGTCGTGGGGCTCCCACAGACTTGGTGGTGGAGGTGACGTCAGAGCGGGGCTCGGCTAGGGTTTCCGAATGGAAAGGATTCATCCAGACTCTGGGCGGGGGGTACGCAGCACAGGCCCACGGGTGCCAGGAGTGCTCCGCGGTGGCTGGAGAGCAGTCTGTGCGGTGGTGCTTGGGAACAAGGAACAGGAGAGACGGTCGGACAGGCCAAGGCCCGGACGCGTGCCCCCGCCCGCCTCCCCCTCCCCAGGTTCCCGGAAGATTACCATTTCGGCTGATAATCTCACCTCACCTCCCGGGGGCCTGGAGGCTCCCTCAGTCACAGCTCCATCATGTGGAGGTACCATGACTTGGTTTCCTCTCACACTCTTCCCGTCTGTTTTGGGTGCAGGTGATTAGAAGTAATACTGATGAGCATCGCTGAGGCTGAATCCTTGTGCACGCACCTACTTTACTTGATTATTGAATGTCTGAAAGTGCTGGGCCACACCATGCAAACATCATTTAACTCCATCACAAATATTTATTGTGCCTCTATTAAGTACCAAGCAGCTGGAGGTACTGTTTTTACTAATGCATTTGCCAAGTAGACTTCCAGAAAGCCTAATCAATTTATATGCCCACCGTAGTGTTAGCGTAGATTAGTCCAGGTCCCAGGAGCATCAGCTTGTTTGGGTCTTTGTTAGTTTAACTTTCTTTAGCAATCCTCCGAAACCCCAAATTTAGTTGAGTCCTACCTCAGTGTTAAAGAATAGCAATATGTAAATTACAGGGTAGTAAAGGTATGAGATTCCCTGTAATAGCACAGATATTATTGGAACTGTTACCATAATATTGGGATAGACAGGCAGGTGAGTCCAGAAAACAGGTGATGGACTGGGAGAATGGCAGGGGTGGGGGTGGGCAGACGTAGAGGGGTCGATGGGTACGGGAGGTGGAGTGTTAAGAGGTGGCTGTAGAATAGATTTTGTGAGTGTGCGATGCCAGGCGTGGAGTCACTCTGAACAATGGCGAAGTCCAGGAGGGTGAACCGTTGCCCGTGGGTGAGGTGACAGTCTCTGCATCAATACAGTGGGGCCCTGGAAGCCTAGAGCACCGGGGGTCTTCCACCGAGGGGCTCAAGGTTTCCGTCAGCTGGACTCTTCCAGTGGGTAGAAGAAGCATTAGCCCATTTCAGAAAATGAGCGAAACATCCCAAGGTGTGGGATTTATTCAGAAGTGGAACTTTTTTTATATATGTATTTTATTTATTTATTTTTAGAGAGAGGGGAACGGAGGGAGAGAGAGAGAGAAACATCAGTATGTGGTTGCCTCTCACACGCCCCCTACTGGGGACCTGGCCCACAACCCAGGCAGGTGCCCAACTGGGAATCGAACCAGTGACCCTTTGTTTCTTAGGCCGGCAATCAATCCACTGAGCCACACCAGCCAGGGCTCAGAAGGGAAACTTAAAAGTCATTGTCTGTTGTCAATACAGGTTAATACCAACTTTTATGTTCTGCAGCTATGGATTTCCAAATGGGATTTCATCATTAAATAATGTAAAATTATCTTTTCTACATCCTCTTATATGTGTTTTTTGTGTCATCAAAATAGCGTGACCTTCTAGAGTGCTGAAAACATCCTGTATCTTTATCGGTTTGACAAAACTACCTACATCAGTGTATATACATGTGGAAGGCAGAATAAAGGCCCCCACCTCCCCCCCCCCAAAAATTCCCGCACCCTGACCCTCAGAATTCAGTGGGGGAAGGGATAGGCTTTTCTATATACGGAGCCAGATCAGCAGGATATCCAAGTGGGAAGAAATTAACCTTGACCTGTCACCCCACACACAAAAGTTAATTTGAAGTATGTCATAGGCCTGAATGTGGATGTTTATTAAAATAATAAAGCTTTTGGTCCTGGCCAGGTGCTCAGTTAGTTGGAGCATCGTCACATACACCAAAAGGTTGTGGGTTCAGTTCCTGGTCAGGGCACATACCTAGGTTGTGGGTGCCGTCCCCGGTCAGGGCAGGTACGGGAGGCAACCAATCGATGTTTCTCCCTCCCTTCCTCTCTAGAATCAATAAACATATCCTTAGGTGAGGATTAAAAAACAATAATTAAAAATAATAAAGCTTTCAGAAGAAAATATCAGGAATATTTTCAGTGTTGATGCAGACAAATATCTTGAAATAGCACAGTGCACGGGTCATCAACGTTGTTTAGTTGGTTGCCGAGTTGGGCTTCGTTAAATTAAGGACTTCTTTGATCAAAGGAGACCTCGTTAGGGGAGAGTGAAAACACAAACCACAGACTGGGAGCCGGTAAGGTGCCGTTCATCCCGCTGACGGGGGGCCGTGTCCAGAATGTGGACAGGACTTCTGCAAAGAGCGAGAAAAAGACACCCAGCAAAGCTGTTTGGGGTGTTGTGACTGTCGTGGGGAGAGCGCGGAGCCCTGCTGTCCAGAAGGTGACCACAGTGGAAGGGGTTGAACAGGCCCAGTTGAAATCTGGCTACACTGCTTACGACCTGAGGGGTTTCGGTGACATTATTTAGTTGCTTGCAACCTATTTCTTTACAAAATGGGAATGATAGGAGTGTTTACCCCAGAGCTGTCTTAGGATGAACGGAGGTCACACGTGTGCTCAGCAGAGTGCCTGGTGAGCTCCTCACTGCTCTCCTCAGGTAACCAGAGCATTGATCCAGCCAGGACTTTCTGCTCTTGAAGTGCCGGCACATTTCGCACGACAGGGACCGTATGCCGCTGTCTCCGATGGTGGGAAGGAGACACAGCGACTGGAAACACCAGCCCACGCAGCCCCTCCCCGCCTTCAGCTGAACATGGTCAGGCTTGCACCTCCTGTAGTGAAGAAAACCCCAGCTATTTGTTTTCTACCTTGAACGATTTCTGACCTTGTATTCCAGACTACCGCGCTGGCAGCCACGTTGGAGAGCTCAGCGCAGCAAACGGCCCGGCGCAGACTGCAGCCAGCACACCTGTGTCTGTCCGGGAGGTGGCTGTCCCCGCTGGGGCGCCCCCCAGGGCGCACAGCCCTGGCCTCCCAGCCGAGTCCCCGCAGGCCTCGCCCTCGGCGGCACCGCAGAAGTGCTTCTTGCAGATCTCGGGCATGACCTGCGCATCCTGCGTGTCCACCATAGAGAGAAGCCTGCAGAAGGAGGCTGGTAAGAGGCCTGCGCCGTGCCCCCCTGGGGAGGCGGCGCCTGCCCGTCCAGAGCTGCGGGCTCTCCCTCCCGCGCCTCGGCGGACTGCCTCGATCAGGAGCGTCCCTACCTGGGGGCACACGCCTCGTGCGATCGTGTAGGTGTTTGTCTCATGTCCGTGGGCACGTGACATCTGTTCTTTAAGGAGTGTTTAGTTTGCATGAGATAAAATCCGTCTCCAAGTTAGCTGCAGGAAATCCCGGGCAGAGCTCACGGCCCATCCCGTGGGTAGGAAGCCTCCTCAGTTAGCTTGTCCTTAGTAGCATCTTCATCTTTCTCCTCCCACCACATCAACCTCTTACTATCAAGTGAATGAACAGCCTGCCTTTAGTGAAGTTCCAGTTTCAAGTGTTCTCTCTTGTTGTCTGTGTAAACTGCAGAACGCTGTGGAATTGGCAGTGTTGTCCTTCAGACTGTTTTCAGTATTCTCTTAAACCTCGGAGTGCGGCAAAAATCCTGTCCCGATTTTTCGTTTGGAAAATATTTTAACCATGACCCTCCTTTGCCACCAGAGTTAGGAAACTTTTTCCTCGCTCCAGTGGCTTCACGTGTCTTTCTGATCTGTCTTCCTGGCTCTGAGAATCAACCCTGAATTAGAATGACATTTTTTCCAGCCTCTCCTCAGCTCCCTGGAGCTTTAGAATGATCGTGCTCAAATGGACATGTTCTAGGACTTCCCTTTGTCATCCATGGCCTGGCCGCCTGTAAAATTAACCTATTTCTCTCTGTGCCTGTGCTTCTGTCCCTGAGTTGAGCCCTTCATTTTTATCCCTTATGACATTTTTTTCTAAAGTACGTCATCGCTTTCATCTATTTGAATGACCTTTGCCCACCCTTAATCAAAACAATGGTGTTGGCCAGGTAGTCAGCAGGGTCCCTTTTTCACCTCTGAAAGTGACCACAAACTGGTAAAGAGGATGGGAAACCATTTTGAAAGTCATTTTTCTTTATATGAAAGTGACTGAAGAAAAAGACTGTTGTACAGGGTCTGGCACTAATAACACCCATTTTTTTTATTAGAAAATCTTTTATTACAAAACCATAAGCATGTTGTTCCGTAACCTAACAGTATCACGCTCAAGCACACGACAGGACATTTCAGGTGAAATGTTCACATTGAAACTATAAATTACTACGCCCGTATTATTCCCCTACCGCCGCACTCAGTCGGGCGTTACTTCTGCCGGACCGCGTGGGTCTGTTACGCAGCAGCAGTTGCTCGCTGCAGGCTGGGTCTCTTGCCCTGAGGTGCACGCGCCCACCAGGTCTCCTAGAGCCTGACCCAAAGGGGCCCCCAGGCTGGCAGCGGGCGCATCGCCTGGGCGCTGGGCTGACCTGCAGAACCTCAGACACCACCCCAGACCGACTAAACCGGAGCCTGTCGTTCAGTGAAGTCCTCAGGTGGCTCGTATGCTCCCTAAAGTATGAGAAACATTGCTCTAGAACACTGATTTACATGCTTGGCTGTACATTAGACTCACTTGTGGAGCTTTAACAAAAAGATACCTGGTACTCATTCTGATTCTTGAACATTCTGATTCAAGGGGCGCGGGTCAAGGGCCCCGCGTGGCGCTGGTGCAGAGCTCTGAAAGCGATCCCAACGTGCAGCCCCGTTGGAGAACCATTGTTCTAAAGACACCTGGGGCAGACGTGGGGGCCTTTGCGAGGCTGTGTGGACCACGCAGAGACCTCGCTGGGTGTCACAGCTGTGGCTCGGCGGTTTCAGGTATTCTCTCCGTGCTGGTTGCCTTGATGGCCGGAAAGGCGGAGGTCAAGTACGACCCGGAAGTCATCCAGCCACTCGAGATAGCCCGGCTCGTCGAGGACTTGGGCTTTGAGGCGGCAGTGCTGGAGGACTACGCAGGCTCCAACGGCGACATCGAGCTCATCGTAAGTGCGCTGGCCGGCCCGGAGCCGGGGGCTGAAGGGCTGTGGCCGGCGGCAGCCGCGGCTGCGCTCCCTCAGCCGCCCTTCTCTTGCCTCTGTTGCTGTTGGGCGTGTTGTTTTGTTTTGATTTGCGTTGACGCCCCGCAAGACCTGTTCATGTTTGAAGGTATGTCCATTGTGTCAGAGAGTCACAGGGATGAACCCCTCGGGGCACGTTCAGGTACAGGGGGGCGGGGGGAGCGCCGGAGGAAGATGAGCCTCGTCAGTGTGGCAGCTGTCCTGACCTGGTGGTTCGGGGCAGTGGTGTGTGAACACGTCCCACGAAGCCTGCGTGGGGGGAAGCGGGAATGTCGGTGGTGTCTCGAGATGGGAGGTGGTGAGTCAGCCTGGCGGCCATCGCGGACGGAAAGGGCTTGTACCTAGGCAAGGGACGTCTGGAAGGGGACAAGGTGGCTGCGCAGCGCTCGGTCTGCGGCGAGCGCCAAGGGTAGTTGCTGCTCCCCGCGTAGTCGGGGTGTCTGGGGTGATGGCAGCAGGGGGTTGCCCGCCTGTCCATTGTCACCAGCTGCATGTGAACAAATCACTGAAAACAACAGGCAGTCAAGTGTTGAGAATATATGCTGTGGTTGCCAGCATTTACGCACAAAGCTCGTTTGGCGTCAAAAAGCAGATGCAGAAGAAACGCACAGAAATTGAGTGATGATGTTTTTTACTTAGGGGAAGGGTCTCTTCCTTGCTGTGTTTAGTCACTGCCATGGTGAAGTGTGTGTTCGAAGAGAAAGTACTAAGGACACGAATGGCACTTTGAGCTGCTGATGGGCGGTGTTCTCTGCGGGACAAAGCCTTCGCTCTGCATGCCCCCCCCCCCCCGTGTGATACGGTTCCAATCAGCTCCTGCTCAGACCCCTACTGTGGGGAAAATCTGAATCAAGAATTTTGTTGGGAAAAGTGAAACGGTTTTGAACACTGTTTCGTTTTGTTTGTTTGTTTGTTTTGAATTACTGTGTGTGTATTTTTAAACTAAGCAGTATCAGTAGTTACATCATCACATGTTCAGACACTGGATGTCTGTGTTCAGCGGTATCTGGGAAACGCTGACCGCTGATGCTTGGAAGGGTGGGTTATCTGGTTTGCTGATGCATTTTACAGGATAAGTGTCCCACCCTGTTTCTCGGGTCAGGACACACAGCACGGTGTGACAGAGTGGCAGGGCTCCCACTGGGCGTGGCTTCAGGCTCGGGCGCTGCAGGGGTGTGTCCTAACCGGGTCGTCAGCGGCCGCCTCGCGACACCGCTGCCGCAGTCCCGAGCACGGACCCAGAGCCCAGCCCTGCTGCTCACCGGGGTGCGACTTCGGACAAGTCCCAGACCTCTCGGGGCCGGGGTCTCTGAGGCCTGCTCTGCAGGGTTGGTGGGAGCAGGGTAGTGCCTGGCGAGGTGCAGGTGTGTGAAGAGTGGTCCTAGCGTTACCATGAGAGTCAGAGGAGACCTCACAGGCACCGTGGAAATGGTCGTAGACCTTAAAAAATCCTATCGCCCAGCCCCCTGCCGGCACGTAAGCTCTCGGCCTGTGCACCGCTCCTCCCTCGCCTGCCTGTCCCTGAAGATCCTCTGCTCTCTCCGTGAAGCCCCTGGGGGACGGCTCGGGGTTGGGAGCTGGGGGTCCCGGGCCCTGGGGGCTGCAGCAGCCTGTGCGCCCCTCGATCCCACGTCAGCAGGACCTCTGTCGCCTCGTGCTGCAGATCACTGGCATGACCTGCGCTTCCTGTGTTCACAACATCGAGTCCAAACTCAAGCGGACGAGCGGCGTCACCCACGCCTCCGTGGCCCTGGCCACCAACAAAGCCCGCGTGAAGTTCGATCCTGAAATCATCGGTCCGCGGCGTATTGTCAGAATTATTGAGGTCAGTCCGTCATTTAAAAAACTGTACCTGCCTTTAAAAAGAGTCACCAAAAAATGTTTGACTTTCCCAGTGGAAAGAAAGGGAATCATTTTAAAATAAACTGAAGTTAAGTGAATAACAGATGCTTTAAGGGGGAAAAAATCAGTCAATGGGTAAGAAAACATTGGGGAAAAGAGACACAGAGACATTATTGTTTTAGATATTCCTGAGAAACACCAATATCACCACGATACCTGGTACAGTTCATGTGTTAAATTGCCTAACTATACTTTTTAGGTATGATTTGTGTCTGTACCAGATAGCTATAGAGCAAAGAAATGTTGTTGAATTATACTGCATGTTGCCACTTTGCTAGGCCTGCTTTATAGTGGAACAGTTTGGTCATTTCGCCTTTGGAAAATCGGTTAGAATAGCTTTTCATGTATGTGGTCCCCACCTCTCCGGTCCCCCTCGGTTCGCCCACAGATGTCCAGCTTCCCGTTAAGGTCTGCGTGCTATCGCACCGTACGAGGAAGAGTGTTCAGGACGGGTTAAGACACTCAGAACCCAACCAGGTTAGCTGGTGGTGACTAATGGTATGAGTGAATGAGGTTGAGTGTACTTAGGAAATTTCTTAGGAAATGAAACAGCTTGCAGCACATTTAACCTCGTCTTGAATTCTCTCTTCAGAGTGTGTGTGTGTATGTGTGTGCGCGCGCGCGCGCGCATACGTGAGAGAGATGTCCGTTGCGTGGCCTAGCAGAGCTGTTTGATGCGCAACTGCTGGCCAGCGCCTGGCCCTCGGGGCGGACGGCCAGCTGCGTTGCCAGATGAGGAGAGATCCCAGGGGGCTGAGTGCTTTGCTCATGAGGCCCAGCTAAGGCCGCCGGGCTGGCTTTCAAACCCCTCTCCCCCCTCTCCCCCCTCTCCAGGCCCGGCGGCCTTTCTGTTCCTGCAGGCCGGGGATGCGGCCCGGAAGAGGCTAAGCAGTCTCAGACTGACACCCGAGTGGCAGGGCGAGCCTCCGCCCAGCCCGCGGAGTGAGGCGCGGCCCCCTCTGTCCTCGCGTGAATGTTGCCAATGGCCCGCCTCCGTTCTTGTGATTCTGGGGCGTCTTTTCCGAGTATAATTAGGCCGGTATTAGTTGTAGAAGGATGTGTCCGTAGATGGTCTTGGATGCCCTTTCTCCCGCCGTAATTGTAATTTTGGTGTAAAATCGCGGCACCCGAATTCCGAGGCCCCTCTTTATGTTGCGCTGGCTGACAGGACATTTGCTGGCAGTTTTCTCCGTGTGTATTTGTAAAGGATGTGACTCTACACAGGGATCGGATCAAGTAAGGAAGAGAGGGCAATAGAGAGAGGCGGCCGTGCCCATTTTAACGAAGCGCTTTCCCCCTTGCTCCCCGCCCCTCCCTTTCCAATAACAAGGAGCTCGGCTTTCGTGCTTCCCCGGCCCAGAGGATCCCCGGCGCCCACCACCTGGACCACAGGGCGGAAATACGGAGGTAGGTCGGGCAGAAGGGGTCGGCCGAAGCTCCTGTCTGCTTCGCCCCGGGCCTGACCCTGCCTCATTGTCGGGGTCCCTGCCTCCCCGGCCGCCCACCGTGCCATCCACTCGGACTGGTCGCCTTTACCTGTGTGACGTTAACCTCCAGTGCCGCCCACAGAACTGCCTGCTGTGACAGAAATGCTCGGCGTCTGCACCACCAGGTGTGGCTGCCAGTGGCTGCTGAGGACTGGAAATGCAGCCAGTGCGGCTGAGGAACTGACTCTTTAATTCCACTTCATTTTCGTTGATTTTAATTGAAATAGCCACCTGCGGCGGGTAGCCAGCAGATGGGACAGCCCTGAAGCCGGAGGGAAGGGAGCGTGGATTTTTCCTGGTACAGCCTTTTAAGACTCTATTTGAATGGGTTCTAGAACTAGGATCCAAGGACGAGGATCGTGGCCGAGTGGAAAGAAAATGGCCTGGGAAGCAGGAAGCCTGGGTTCATTCGTTATTTCAGATGTTCACACGGCCGTGCAGTAAGCGTAAGGCCGCTGTGATACGCAGGGCACTGTGCCACGTGTAGGGTGTGAATAGAATGTCCCTGCTTTTGTGGTGCCCACAGTCCTGCCGGGAAGGAGTGGGTGGCACTGGCTCGGGTGAGGTCTGGGAGGCCAGTGTGGGAGGCTGACAAGAGAGGACACGTGATCTGGGCCTCAAGCAACGAGCGGAAGTGTCCTGGGCCAAGGGCGTGGGGGTGGGGTGGAAGCGAGGGCCTTCCAGGGCACAGTGACAGGCGGCTCCGGGGACTCCCAGGGGGTTCGCTGTGGTCGGTGCGCCTGCGGCCTCGGAGGGAGCGGCAGCAGAAGCGTCTGAAAAGCCAGCGAGGGCCTCGTTCTTGGGACCCGGGGTGGCCACTGGAGGGCGTGAGACTAATCGCACTGGAGGCCGTGGTTTTCAGACCGCGGGGAAGGCGCATCAGTTTCCACGGCCCCTTGGTTAGCATTTCACGGATGCTGAAGCCAGCGTGAGGCCGCGGCGGTCACTTGATGACCACCACCTCCCGCCCTCCACCCCCAACCGCGTCCACCTCTGGTGTTCAGCAGGGCAGCTTCCCTGTTCTCTCCGACTCCATTTGAAGTGTAGTTTAAAAAGCAAGCATAGAACTAAGTTAATACTAATCAAAGATTGCTTTGATCTACTTTTTCGGGGGAGCTGGTAGAAGGTGGCGTTTTGAAACCAGATCGCCACCCCTGTAGGCTGAAGGTAACACATCAGTCAGCGGCAGGCACAGGCTGGTTCTGGACATCCCAGGAATGTCCTTAGAGAGACGTGTAGACCTTTAAATGCTCCCTCAGGTGGCCCGTGTCAGGGAGAGAGCCTGCCTTTCATTATAGCCTGTGGCCATCTCTCTCACACACGGGACAAAGGCAAGTCTTCAGCCGAGTCCCCAGGAGGGGCCCGGCCGGAATCCCAGCAGCTGGTGGTACATAACCTGTCGGTGTTGCTCATTGCTTTCCAGGTGGAGGAATTCTTTCCTGTGCAGCCTGGTGTTTGGCATCCCTGTCATGGGTTTAATGATCTACATGTTGATATCCAGCAGCAAACCCCACGAGTCTATGGTCCTGCACCACAACATCATTCCTGGATTGTCCGTTCTAAATCTCATCTTCTTTATCTTGTGTACCTTTGTCCAGGTGCGTATCAGAAGGAGGTCAGACCTCTGCCTTTCATGCCCGGGCGTGACCAGCGCTTCGTTGCCGCTCTCCTGCCCCACCCCAGCCGGTCGTAGCCTTTTTCTGTCCTGTGACCACCGGCGGGGTGACCTCTTAACTCAGAGGACGTAAAAGACCTGGTTTCACAATCAGTGTCACTGTTGGTTGCAGGTGGTTGACGTCTCCCTGGCATAGCAGCCACCTCGTTGCAAGGGTTGGTGGCCAGTTGTCTTCGGCTTCCTTTTTGTTTAACTTACCTTTGTTTTTAGAAGCAGCAGTTGGAACACCATGGAGCTCATGCTTCTCTTTAACGTCTTATCTTGAGTGGCAAAAATGGGGTCCTGAGGAAATTATAATTCAAAAGAGAGAGGCCTCATGGGACCTCCGGTCTGGGGCAATATTAAGGAACCAGCTGTGTTTCTGTGGGGAAGTGTGGCCTCTGTATATTTTGGAATATAAAATAAAACTCCTGACTTAATATTAAAATGTGTAGGACTATCTAGGAACAAGTCTTTGTAGGCCACATTTTTTTTTTCCTGTATTTTCTTTTTAATTCTAAATATAGCATACAGTTATTGTAAACAGTCCAAGCCATACTGAAATAGAAACGGGGACACTACTCGTTGGCTTGACGCCCTGCCTCCAGCTCAGTGCATTCCCCAGGGTCACCCCATCATTACTCGTTGGGGGTGTGTCTTTCATCTGTATAAATAATAATTACATGTGAACGAATGTACATGTGTCAGCAGGTTCACATAAGGCAGCCGCAGCCCGTTAGAGGCCCTGATTTGTAACTGGCTTCTCCCCTTCAGTGTGTTGTATGGGCATCTTTCACTCCAGGAGTTCGTAGATCCAGCGCATTCTCCTTAGGGACCGCAGAGCCCTGGCCACAGCATGCATGAAGCATGATGTAGGTCACCATTGCCACCATTCTTCTATCGAGGGACGCATAGCTGGTGTACTCAGAGTTCTAAAGGTTTCCCGCGCCCTTGATGACCCGTTCCTATGGCCCCTAGGATCCTGAATCAGGAAATACACTTCAAAAACATTGACTGCAGGGGAAAAAATAATGTCAAAATTGGGGGTGAGCCCAGGGTACTCGCCAGCCCTGGGACCTCTGGGCCCCCGCTGGCTCCCTGAACATCGTGCTCTGCTTGTCCCAGCTCTGACGGCAGTCACCTGCCTTTCAGCTTCTCGGCGGGTGGTACTTCTACGTCCAGGCCTACAGGTCGCTGAGACACAGGACGGCCAACATGGACGTGCTCATCGTGCTGGGCACGAGCGTCGCCTACACCTACTCGCTGGTCATCCTGGTGGTGGCCCTGGTCGAGGAGGCCGAGAGGAGCCCTGTGACATTCTTTGACACGCCCCCCATGCTATTCCTCTTCGTGGCCCTGGGGAGGTGGCTGGAACACATTGCCAAGGTAACTGCGGCTTCGGGCCAAAGGAGCTGTTCGTTCACCTGAACTCCGTTTAGACTTACTAATTACACTCAATCTAGAGGAAGACTTAAAGAAATGTGAAACCTACCTGTAATTAGGTGCTTCGATCACTAAGCTCCAAATTGGTCGCTACTTCTGAAATCCCAGCTAATCTGGTAAATTAGTAAAACTTTTGTTCAGGTGCATCGGGTCTTGGCAAGAACCCTGGATTTCAGGTCCGAGGTCATACCGTCGCTTAGTACCTACAGAGTGCATGGCGTCTTAGCCTAGAAATCCACATCTGCCCCTTCGGGTCATGCCACTTATAATACCCTGAACTGAGCTCAACGTTAAAACTTACCTTGTGAATGAGCAAGGCTCTGAAAGGAATGGAACCTAAAAGAAAGCTGTCCGTGGGTAGATTGGTTTTTGTTTTTTTTTTCCAGCCGGAAATGTAGTTCATTGAGCTAGGTGGCTGGCGTCTGTGCGTTCCCTGTGACGGTGCCATGACCGCGTCGATGGGCCGTGGGCCACACTGTGTGGGGGAGCCCCTTGGTGTTGGGGGCAGCCTTTTCCTGCACGGATCAATTTGCAGTAGTTCCTGTTGTACATTCTGGTTATTTCTCAGAGCAAAACCTCGGAAGCCCTTGCGAAACTCATGTCTCTCCAAGCCACAGAAGCCACCGTGGTGACCCTTGGCAAGGACAACTTAATCATCAGGTGGGTTACCTTCATCCAAAGTCCTTGATCAGTTTATGTCACTCTGTGTATCACATCAAACACCCATCGTGTACGTGACATTACCTGAGACCTCGTGAAGGTGGGCAAAGAAACGTACAGTGAGGTCCCTCCTTCAATCCAGTTGCATACACCAGGCATTTAAATACCTTCATGTCCCTTAAAACTTTTTCTCTTTTATTAATATATAACTCACACTCACCAGAGTATACAAATTAGTTCTAAGTACAGGGCCGGGGAGTTTCCCACGTTAGCGTCTGTGTGAGTGCGTCTGCAGCGTCAGCCGCGAGGGCCGGGGGTGTGCTCCAGCAGGCCCTCTCCGCGCTTCGCTTCCTCCGAGGCACCGGCCAACGTCCCCCCCGCCCCCCGCCTGCCCCTCCCACTCCTGCTTAACCTCCAGATGGCGTGTCCCAGGGCTTCGTTCCAGGACCCCTTCTCTTTTCCCATTTCTCTCCTAGTAGACCCACACCATTGCATTGTCTGAAACGCATTTCTATTTTGTTTGCTCTCAGACCTGTATGTCAAGCTCTGGTCTCTTCCCTCAGCTCCAATCATACTTTCAACTTCGATGTAACATCAAGTCAAACAGACATCTCAGACCCGACAGTTAAAACGAGGGGCTCCCTTTCATCCCCCTTCCCTCTCCTGACCTCGGCTGCTTCTCCGTGGGTGTTTCCATCTCGTTAAATGATTCCTCATCCACCCAGTGGCTCACGCTGAAATTGAGAGCTCAGCCTTGCTGCGCTCCTGTGTTCCGTGCATCTGGTACTGCACCTGGTGCAGGCCCTGAACGCACCCTGGGCGGTCCTTCGCTCTACCTCCAGCCCACGCCGTTGGCGTCTGTTGCTCGGGCGGCTGCGGCAGCCTGACCCCTCCGCGTGTGACCGCCCCTGCAGCCCATTCGCCTGCAGCGGCCAGAGAGACGACTTGAAGCCGTGAATCAGATTGTGCCATCTTCCCACTGCAGACCTTCGACTCGGGCGCACGGCTCCGCCCTGCCGGACCCAGTGGGACCGCACCGGGCCTGCCGCACAAGCCTCCCTGCGGCAGTGCTGGCGGCTTCCCCCCTTCCCAAGGCTCCCTGCCTGCCGGCCTGCCTGAGGGGCTCTGGCTCTCCTTTCCCCTGTATTTTGGCCCCTCTTGTCATCCAGGTCTCGGCTCAGATGCCACGGTCCACAGGAGGCCTTCCCGGGTTTCCCCCCACCCCGCCCCACCCACCCCTGAAGAAGCCCTCCAGGCATACTTTCATCATAGCGCTTCTTTACGACCTGGAACTATTGTGTTTGCTGTCTGTTTGCTCCCCACAATCTGTCCTGAGGAGGGTAAGGACCTTGCTGTCCCGGTCGCAGCTGCAGTCTCAGTGCCACGTACCGGGCCTGGCACTCAGCAGTGGCACACTAGGTAGCTGTGACTGACAGATTTCGTGGGTACTGCTGCTTGGTGTGAGGCAAGTGTGTGTGGCCAGTCGGTCCGTCCTTCCAGGGCCCGGCCGGGGCAACGGGCCCCGAGGGCCAGCTCCGGCGAGAGGCCACGCGTGCCACCTGAGCGGCATCTGTTGCAGAGAGGAGCAGGTGCCTGTGGAGCTGGTGCAGCGGGGCGACGTCATCAAGGTCGTTCCAGGGGGCAAGTTCCCAGTGGACGGGAAAGTCCTGGAAGGCAACACCATGGCTGACGAGTCCCTTATCACAGGTGGGCGGCTTGTTTCGCATCCCCTTCGGTTGGGTGTCAGTGCCGTCGCCAGGTCCCCTGGATGCTGGCTGGGGCTCGGCGCGATGGCAGCCTCCCGCCTCCTCCCCTAGGAGAAGCCATGCCTGTCACCAAGAAGCCCGGGAGCATGGTGATCGCAGGCTCCATAAACGCGCACGGCTCTGTGCTCATCAGCGCCACCCACGTGGGCGACAACACCACCTTGGCTCAGATTGTGAAGCTGGTGGAAGAGGCTCAGATGTCAAAGGTAAAGAAAAAATTTAAAAACCAGTATCATCTCTGCTCTGCCATTTGAGACATCACCCGAAGAGCAGAATCAGGTGGAGGCCGAGCGGAGAGCCAACGAGGGAGCTGCGAACCCCAGGCCTTGCCTGTTCCTCGGTGCTCAGCCTCCGTGCACGTTGTCACTGACCACGGCCTTGGTGTTTTCTCTTCATAGGCCCCCATCCAGGAACTGGCTGACCGGTTCAGTGGCTATTTTGTCCCATTTATCATCATCATTTCAACTTTGACGTTGGTGGTATGGATTGTAGTCGGTTTTATCGATTTCGGTGTTGTTCAGAAATACTTTCCTGTAAGTTGAACACTGTGGGCTGTGTGGTGGTTGGGTTGTAGATGATCCTTTGCCGTTAGTTCTGTTCCTTCATGTCTTTGACTCGTTGGGTTTTAATTACTCGTTGCATTTTATGTGCTTGCTTTACTTTATTGGCAGCAAATTTCGTAGCCAGGGTGGGACAGCCAGTCACTTTACTTCTTCTGCGGGTTTTTAGTAAAGATGGCCTTTGCGTCCCCATTAGATAATTTCACAAACTCGGCTCTCAGTTGCAATACTTAAAGCATTTACAGTGTGCGGTATTGTCCATTTTGGGAGTTACGAAGCACACACCACGGAAGATAGGTCCCTTCAGGTTTTAATGGCACGATAATATTATTTAACGAATTTTGTATTTTTTGCTGTCTGTGTCCATAAGTATCATCTTTAACCTTGCAGCTTCCCAAGCAAATGCTAACAGGTTTTTAGTGAATATTTATTTATTACATGTTATACATGAGGCAATGGAATCTTTTTTGAGTTTAAAAAATGAAGAATTCTATCTTAAGAAATGTAGTTTTATCAACTTATAAAGAGGTGGAAAATAAAAAAAAAAAATTTCTGCTTCAGAAATCCATACAAATCAGTGACTCCCCATGGGGAGTGACTTTTGTCGCCCCAGAGGCATTTGCCACATCTGGAGACATTTCTGTTGTCACGACGAGGCAGGGACGCACCCGCATCTGGGGGAGCAGGCCAGGGCTGCTGCTAATGCTCCGCAGTGCGCAGGACAGACCCCACAGCAAAGCATGACCTGGCCCCAAATACCAGCCGTGCCGGGGCTGAGAGACCTTGATACGCACGCAAAGCTAGAGCCCACGAGAGGAGAGCTGGTAACTGCCCAATGAGGAAAACAGTGTTTACCTTATTTTTAAGAATATCTCATATTGAGCCCAGTGTAATGTGTATTTCACCCGAGAGCCACAGAATAAGAAACTGCAACTATGGAATGGATACTGTGTCTTAAAAAACATTTTGTCATCTTAAAAGGCATATATTCTATTCTTGGAGTGCATGTCATTCACTGAGATGTCATTTTTCTCCCTCAAATTCCCCACCCGTTAAATGAAAAACGCTGAGCTCTGCACTTGCTGGCGCCTGCGGAGACCTCAGTGCTTCTAAGGGTAGCCCCTGACGGCGGCTCTGCACTTTGCCCCCGGCTGCCCAGGCTTCTCCTCTGCGGGATCGCCGCTCGCTTGCCTGCCCGCGGGCCTGTGGCGGTGGGGACGTGTGGCTTCCTGCTGATCCCTGCCTTTCTGTCTTACTTTGGCTTCTTTTGTTTTATCTGCATTATCAGGGAGGATGCTGGCAAATGAGGTACTGCATGTTCCTTTAAGATATTGTTATCACCCTGCTCCATAAAAGTCATTGTGGGGACAGGACTCACGTCCACTTCTAGAAGTCCACCCAGGCCCTTCAGAACGCCAGGTGTTATTTTGATAAGAATGACCATTTTGGGTTTTGTTTTTTTTTAAGACATCGTTTTTACCTCTAAGAATTGCATTGTGTCTTAGGACAACATGCTTGTCCACTTCAGTCCAACTATTTCTATGACAATTAAATCCCTTTAATAATATGTCTTATGTTAGAATCCTGCCCTTCACAGTCAGGGAATGAAGGGTAGTTGGAAGCTTATGAGGTTGAGGTCTGTGTTCTTGATTGAGAAAACATGTTTTTTTATTGTAATTAAGTGAATACAGTATTACCTGATTACCTTCACAGTCAGGGAATGAAGGGTAGTTGGAAGCTTATGAGGTTGAGGTCTGTGTTCTTGATTGAGAAAACATGTTTTTTATTGTAATTAAGTGAATACAGTATTACCTGATTATACTCCAGAGATACTAGCCATTTTTTAAAATAAACCAGGATGACTCGATGTCAGAATGCAAATAATAATACCAGTATGTCCCACCATGTTTGGAAAGGAGGCCCATACTTTGTTTTGGGGGGATTTACAAAGAAAACAGCAGCGATTAGGCCTCCGTGTGGTTTCGCATTTCACTCCCCACCTGCCTCTCTCCCCTCCCCAGACCCCCACCAGGCACACGTCCCGGGCGGAGAGGGTCATCCGGTTCGCCTTCCAGACATCGATCACGGTGCTGTGCATTGCTTGCCCCTGCGCGCTGGGCCTGGCCACGCCCACGGCGGTCATGGTGGGCACGGGCGTGGCCGCGCAGAATGGCATCCTCATCAAGGGCGGCAAGCCGCTGGAGACCGCCTACAAGGTGGGCCCCGCCCCGGGGCTCTGGCCGACCGGCCGGGGTGTGACTGGGCTCATTCCGCAGCTGTTTCCTGCGTGATTTTTTTAAACTTGGAGGACGGGTGGAAATAGTACCTGTGTAAATTCACAAGCACAGAGACGGCTGAGAGAGGCTGAGGCTGGCCCGCGCGGTTCGCTGAGTGAACCGGGGAGCCGGGGCTGGTGGGCGGGAGCTGCCGCGGCCGCTAACCTGGCAGAGTTAGCTTTTTGTAAGTGGCAGTTGACTTAATCTGGTCGACAGGTCTAGGGGGCGCTCGGGGTGCCCCTTTTCCAGGTGAGGGAAGCACAGCGGGAGGAGACGAGGCAGCTGGCCCAGAGGCCTGCACCGTGAGAGGCGGAGCCAGGACTCACTCCCCCTGAGCAACACCAGATCGGGGGACCCTGTGACCGTGGGGAGTTCAGTCAGGGGCAGCAGCACATGGGAGCCTTCTTTTGGCCACACGTACCAACCCTTGGCCTTCCAGTCGATGTATTCAGTGGTAGCTGGGCCTTTGCTCTGTGCGGGCCCGGTGCTCGGCCCTGGCCATGGGCCCTGACGGCATCCCAGACGCGGAAGGGCAGGTGCACAGTAAGCAGACGGCAGGGCGCGGTGCTGGGAGGTCCGCTTGGCAGGGGCCTGCCTTAGATACCGCTGTGCTGCCTTGGGCACGAGGGGTGGAGAGCAGGCGGCCCGGGAAGGAAACACACAGGCGAACGCGAGACCTAACAGCTGAGCAAGAGTTAGCCTGGAAGCGGAAGTGGGGAGGAAGGTTCTGGCAGCACGGACAGCCCCCGGAAGGGATCTGGGGGCCAGGGGGCGGGCGGGGGCACTGGACTGCGTGTGGTAGACACAGTAAGTTAGGGATCACGAACTTTTCCCACTGTGTGTCCCCGGCACCTTGCCAGTGCCTGGCATGTTAAATGCACTCAACAGTTATTTGCTGAATAATAAACGAGGCCCTGAAAGAAAATCATTGAGAGAAACTGATAGGAGGTCAGGCTATGGAGGGGAGAAGAGGGAGCTGGGGCCTTGAAGGGCTTGAGAGGTTTATTAAAGGACTGGGAATCTAACCCGAAGAACGACAGGGGGCCGCGCAGGGGGCCGTCCGTGTGATGGGGCCGGACTGCTTGTTGGGATGACCTGGCTGCAGACATGGGTGGACTAACAGGAGGCAAGAACGGTTGGGGGAAGACCGGGCGCTAGTGTCCCAAGAGGCCAGCGCTCGGCAGCAAGAGCACAAAGTGGAATCTGTTATTCACTGATTAAGGCAGCCTGTGCGGAGGGTCACACACAGTGAGCAGACGGCCCTACGTGGGGTGGTCTGAGCCCAGGGGTGGGCAGACTCTGGCTGTAAGGACGCAGGTCCCAGTGTGGCTGCTGCTGACTGGCTGAGCCCGTCCACGGGGACCGCTGCACAGCTGCCATTGACCGAGTGGGATAGGTCTAAAGTCTGGCTGCAGTCTTACCCGTGACCAAGGCCAAGGAACACTCCCTTCCGTGAACTTGGCCTGCGAGAGCTTCAGTCTCCGCAGGCTTCTGCCCGTACGCAGGCCAGAGAAAGCCACGGTTGACCCCACAGGCAGAAGGAGGCGGGGAGACAGGCCGACCCCAGAGCCCTGGCTCCTGTCCTGACTCGAGGAGAAACTACTGGGGTTTCCGTCCAGGGGATGGTGGCGTGTGTCCCTGTTGGTACATCTGTGGGAGTTTCTGGCTCTGCCTGATTAAGGTTAAGCCACAATGTGGGTGTTTTGACCGGGCAGGGAGGGGACCTGGTTGAAACTTGGCGTTGATTGCCCTCGACCGTGTCCCAAAGTATGGAGGAGGGCTGCCTGCTCGAGGGCGTCAGAGTGAAGTTCTGCCACCAGGCTGTGTGTGCCCTAAAGCCCCTTCTCCTGTGTTTGCGGCACTGACATGTGCTTTCCTGGCAGATAAAGACAGTGATGTTTGACAAAACCGGCACCATCACCCACGGGGTCCCCAGAGTCACGCGGGTCCTCCTGCTCGTGGACGTGGCCACGCTGCCGCTCCGGAAGCTTCTTGCCGTGGTGGGGACGGCAGAGGCCAGCAGCGAGCACCCCTTGGGTGTGGCTGTCACCAAATACTGTAAAGAGGTACGTAGACCCGGGCGTAGCTTGTCCCTGCGCCCCTGCCCACAGCTCCTTCCGCCTCGCAGGCTTTGCCTCCCAGCTGCCAGCGAAGAGGCCTTGGCCGTGGGTCGGGGACACCCCCGTTGTGGGTCTCTGTCCTGTCACCCTCTCCCCTCTACTCCCCCTGTTTTCTGGCCCCTCTCCCTGCCCCGTCCTTCACAGGAACTCAGAACAGAGACTCTGGGGCACTGCATGGACTTCCAGGCCGTGCCCGGCTGCGGCATTGGCTGCAAAGTCAGCAACGTGGAAGGCATCCTGGCCCACAGCGAGCGCCCGGACCAACAGGCCTCTCACCCGAACGGGGTTGGCAGTGTCTCTGCGGAAACAGGTATCCCTGGCTTTTGTCTCTGCCGCTCAGCCTGCCAGGGATCGGGGCCGGGCCGGGTCGGGTGGCAGCGTGCCAAACCACAGAGAGCACCGTGCCAGGCACGCCACCTGCTTCCCCTTCTGTGCAGAAAGGCAGCTCATGGCAGGTGCACCGCACGCCTCCCTCCCCAGGAGATCAGGCAGCTTCTCTTGTGTTCTTTGTTGCGTCTGAATCTGGATGCTAACCAATGGCAGAGAAAAGTAGTCCATTACGTAAATCTATCGAGTATCGCTCATAATTTGAGTCTCCTCTTTCTCATCCCGAGTTAGGCTTAATGCTCGTAAGACACCAGGTAGACACGTGGGGATTCGACTTCGTCCTTCCTAGGCGGGGGACCTCCCACATGGTAGAACTCTGATGGGAAGGTGTATTTCCACAGCTGGCAGCAGTTAGGGGAGCCGACGGGAATGGGCTGTCCCTACGGGAATGGGCACTGCCTGGAGTGACTGCTGCTTTCGAATGATGGCCTTTCTCATTCTAAGGATAGCTTGGTGGCCATCAGCAGCTTGGTGGCCATCAGCGTAAGAGTGTGGAAATATACCCCCTCCAAACAAGACAGACAAAAAAAACCGCCTAGTGTTTTCTCTTAAGGATGTTCGTAGTTGAATCTTGCTGTAGACTTTACTGTTAGAAGCCATGTACCACTTTCTAGCAAAGTAAAGCCCTAGCCTGACCTTTCAGTTTGCGTCTAAGGACTGATCCGTGCAGTGATGCCTAGGTAACTGGCACACGTAGAAGGTGACAGGCCCAAGACTTGCGCGCGCTGTTAGGACACACAGCTCTGAAAGGTTTCACAGAAGTAGACAGATGAGTGGCTGGTTCATGTTGGGTCGTCTGTAGCAAGCAGTGATGGGTCTTGTCGGCACTTGGATTTGGTGCTGGAGAAATAAAATGACCACCTGAAAAGGAAGCATCAGACCCCCCTAGAGGCAAACAAGGACACCACATGACATCTGATGTGTTTCCACCATTTGCACACGTGGAGTCTGTGCCTTTTATGTGCCTTTTAATGCTCGTTCTAATTCCTACTTGTGTGTTGTACGTGTGGTCCTCGAAGGGTGGGGTTGGGAGGCGCTTCCTAGGTTCGAGTTTCTCAGAACACAGGTCAGGGCTCTTGGCTGTTAAAAGGGCTCTGTCGTGTGCAGTGCGCTCTCAGTGAACTTGTGCTCTGCGGGGCTCACCACAAACTCCTTTGAACAGACAGAGCCCCCCAGACCTTCTCTGTGCTGATTGGAAACCGAGAATGGATGAGGCGCAACGGCTTAGCCATCTCCCGCGACGTCAGTGACTCGATGACAGACCACGAGAACAAGGGCCACACAGCCATCCTGGTGGCCATTGACGGTATCGCTGCGCTTGCGTCTTCCTTCTGCGCCTGCGGCAATGAAGTGCCTTAGAGGTGGCAGGCAAAAATAAACTCTGCCCTTTTTAAAAAAAAAACAAACAAACAGATCTTCCTCCCTATTGATTTTAGTTCTGCATTGGAAAAGAGGCCTTGCCTTCCTCTTCCCCTTCCCCTTCCCCTTCCTCTTCCTCTTCTTTCGGTCTGGGGCCCTTCCTGTGCCCTCCCCCCTTCCCCGCCCCAGCCCACTCGGCACAGGCACCGGCTCCTGGCCCCTAGAAGTCTCCCGGCCAGGCCGGCCGTGGGCGGGCCACAGAGCTCATGCTCCGGGAGCCTGACTGCAGCGTGCCTTCACGCAGCAAGATCCCGCAGCTTCCCTCCCGGCCTCCCAGACTGAGCGGAGGCTCAGTTCCCAGTTCTGTCTTGGGCTGTAGGTCTTAGAGAGATTACAGTCTTACTCTGTTGATAGTAGTTTCTGCTAGTGTTCGTAAAACTATTGCAAATAAGACATGATTTATGTTGCTGTCCTCTGACTGCTTCAGCCAGGCACGTCGTCTTTCCCGTTCCCTTCTTTTTCCCCTCCTCCCCCCGCCACGCCACCTCCTAAGCCCTCGTGAGCCCGTAGTGCCCTCGGCCCAGGGGCCCAGCGTCGGCCCCACGGAAGGGGTCGGGCCCCGGCGTCTCAGCCCCTCACTCTGCTCCCACCACGCCTGCTCAGCATCTAAAAGATTCGCTCGGGGGGGGAAATTCTATACAAGTGTGTTTTGTCATAAGAGAAAAAAAAAAGTTTATTTTCTCGCTGTTGGGACATTCATTGAGTTCTAAGTAGCATTTGGTGTATTTGCTGTATTTTAATAGCGAACATGTATTGAGTTAATGGGCCAGATACTCTGCACATAGAGGTGCCTTGCAGAACATGTGGGAAATTCTGAGAGCTAGAAAGAGGAAAACGGAGTCAGTTGTCACCCTACCCCTCAGAGAGCCACGGTTGACCGTGTGACAGTCCTTCCAGACTCCGGGTGCATCTGTCAATGTGTGTGGATTCTAAAAGCCAGAATCAAACCGCATCGCGTTCTGTGACTGGGTGTTTTGGGTTTTGCGTGTGGCGTGACAGGACGGAGGCCGTTCCCTGCATGCAGCGGGCCGGCCCCGCGGGCCCTCACCGCGCTGTCCCCGCAGGGCTGCTCTGCGGGATGATCGCCATCGCGGACGACGCCAAGCCAGAGGCCGCCCTGGCTGTGCACACGCTGAAGAGCATGGGTGTGGACGTGGCCCTCATCACCGGGGACAACCGCAAGACCGCCAGAGCCATCGCCACCCAGGTACGGCCGGGCCCTCCTCCCTCCTCCACGCAGCGGAGGTGTTGAGCTCGTAGGGCAGGTGGAGAAGAAAAGGAAGCAAAGGGTGCGTCAGCCCTCAGCTCTGCCCCGTGCAGCTCCCCTGGCTAGCTGCCCCCCTGCCCCCATCAACCCCCGCCCCGGGGCCACCGGGGCCACAGCGAGGTCACAGGGCTGCAGCCCGGAGCAGCAGTTCCATCTTTCTCCATTTCCCAGTCTTCCCAAAGGACGAACAAACAAACAAGCAAATCCCCCATGGCTTCAGGACTGGCGTAAACAAACAGCTCTGGAGCCCTTAGGTCGAAGGAATGGCTTGCCAGCTCATCGCCTCCCGGCTGTGTGTGCCAGACACACGGCGGACCGGGCAGCCCGGCCCAGCCTGCGGGGGGTTCCCGTGCACGTTCCCAGAAAGCGTAGGCACCCCGCCTCCCCCAAACGTGCGTCGCCATGCACGCTTTTGGGGACGGTTGCTCCTGGCGAGGGAAGCAGCAGTACCTGTCTCTGGGGCGCTCCTTGCTAACGATGGACTCGCTGAGCCACTCCCCTTTTGGTGAAAGCCCGTTCGCCCACTCAGCAAGCACTTGCGAAGCGCGGCCCACACGCGGGCAGACTTCAGAGGGATGTGAGGAGGGCGCCTGCCCTGAAGGGGCTCGCAGTCCCAGGAGGAGGGCAAACCAGTGACCAGTTACAAACGAGCGCTTGGTGCTTCAACAGAGGAGTGCACGTGGGAGCCGCTGGGCACAGGCCAGGTGCCTTCCCTGGGGAGGGGCCGCCCGAGTCAGGCATGGTCCGACGGGGAAGAGGGGCAGGCTGGGGAGCGCAAGCCGACCTTTGCAGGACAGAGCAGGCGAGAGGAGTTGCCGTTGGCTGGAGGGTGCAGGGAGCGCGCGGCGCAGGGTGCGCCCGCGGGGACCTGGAGGCGCTGGAGACAGTGGAGACCTAAGGGGGCCTGGGGAGCAGGCCAAGGAGCTGAGCTGTTGTCCTGAGGACACTGGGGTCCTTGGAGGACTTGGAGCAGGAGAGTAAATGACCAAAGGGTGGTTGTTTTGGACACACTGGGCGGCATATGGAGAAGGGAGTTGGAGGCAGGGGTGTGGGCAGGGAGGCCCGTGAGGGCCCCAAAGCACTGGCCTTGCCATGGGGTCAGGGGTGAACTGGTCCCGTGAGCTGGAGCCTGGAGGGCTTAGTGACTGGAGTCATTACCTGGACCTTGAGGGGCGGGGGCGGGATGACTCTCGGGTGCTCTACTGTTCCTGTCCTTTGCCAACGCTGGCTGTTGTCCTGTATTTATTTTTGGACTGCTGTCCCCCTGTCCTTTCAGGTTGGCATCAACAAAGTCTTCGCAGAGGTGCTGCCTTCCCACAAGGTGGCCAAGATCCAGGAGCTGCAGAAGGCAGGGAAGAAGGTGGCCATGGTGGGGGATGGGGTCAACGATGCCCCCGCCTTGGTCCAGGCCGACGTGGGCATCGCCATCGGGGCAGGCACGGACGTCGCCCTCGAGGCGGCCGACGTCGTTCTCATCCGAGTGAGCCCGCTCGCTGCGCTGCCCCTCCCCCGCGCGCGCTGAGGGCCGCAGGGCACAGCCCTGGACTCAGCGGGTGTCCCTCTCCTGCAGAACGACCTGCTCGACGTGGTGGCTGGCATTCGCCTCTCCAAGAGGACCGTCTGGCGGATTCGGCTCAACCTGGTGCTGGCGCTGATCTATAACCTGGTCGGGGTCCCCATCGCGGCAGGTAAGGGGGCTCCCAGTCCACTCCGTGCCTTGGACTCCAGCTCTCTGCCTGCGGTGCCCGCCGCACTTCGTGAGCAGCCCTCCTGGCCGGCTGGGCGGCCCGGGCAGTTTAGAAAGAGTTGATTTCATTATGTTCTCTGCTTGCCAAGTCTCTAAAGGTAAATGAGAAACTGCGGTGACCACGCAAACCTGCATTCACTCCGGTGCCCCCTGAAAAGCTGCCCAAGGCGCTTGACTGGTTGCTGTTTCTGAACCATTTGTTTTCTGACCCATTTGTTACACATATGGTTTGAAAAACAATCACAATGAACAGTGTGGGGCACTTGCTGCATGCGACGCGCCGTGGTTCAGGTGTTCGGACCTTGCCCTCAACATTCTTCTGCCCAAGGTTGTCGGTCTCACAGGAACGGTCATGGGCAGAGCTGGAATTTTTCCGCCTAACGGCTGCTCCCGTCCCCGTTGACTGTTGTGTTGCCAGCTAGGGAAGCGTTCCAGACACTTCCACAAGGAGGCGCTCCCGCAGGGGCTGAGGCCTGAAGTTTTTAAACGCGACACTCCCACGCCTGGTCCCCCTTTGCGCCAGCGTGGGTCGCGGAGCCTCACACGCGGTGGCGCGTCCGCCTGAGCCTCCTGCGCCCGGCCGGCCCTGACCAGAAGCCTGGCTCTCAGTGCCCTTGAGAAAGGCGCTCTGCAGCGCAGAGCGGAGACAAGCCGGGCACACAGTCCCCGCAGTGCCCCAGGGCCGCCATTCCCCCCACCCCCACCGGCGGCTGGCTCTGGTCCTTGCAAGCTCCTGCCCCCTGGGGTGTTCCTTTAAAATGGTGATGGCGCCTGTGGACGGCCCAGGAAGGTCCAGGCGGGTGGGAGACCCCAGCCCCTCGACAGCGCCCCCCCACTGCCCAGCCCTGAGACAGCCCGCCCGGGGGCGTTGGCGCGGGGCAGCAGGGCCCGGGCCCTTGCCGAGACCTCCGCGGTGGGCCCTCTCCCTGCGCTCCGCTCGGGCCGCAGGGTGAGGGTCGCGTCCCCCTCGGCAGGCGTCTTCATGCCCCTCGGCGTCGTGCTGCAGCCGTGGATGGGCTCGGCGGCCATGGCGGCGTCCTCCGTGTCTGTGGTTCTGTCGTCGCTGCAGCTCAAGTGGTGAGTCCCCACGCGGCGGGAGCGAGGCCATATTGGCGGGGCCCCTTCGCGCCGCGGGCTCGGAGCTGGTGTTGGCTGGCGGCAGGCGTGACAGGTCTGACCCATTCGCCTCAGGCGGGCACCAAAGGGACTGAGTGGAGCCGAGCGCGTATTTGTACGAAGATTTCTTAGCGCCAGGAGCACAGCATCTGTCACCAACCAGCCATCACGTGCTGGGCCCGTCTAGTTACTCCACTCAAGGGCTGCTTATGTAAATCCAGCCTCCCGCCGCCTACCCACAGGGGCCGCGTTCTGAGAAACGTGTCCTTGGGCAACTGCGGCCATTTGGGAGCGTCACAGAGGCCCTCACCAAACCTGGGTGGTCAGCTGGCTGCACGCCAGGCTCCGCAGCATCGCCCGGCGCTCCCAGGTTACCCGCCTGTACAGCAGCCACCGCACAGAGTGACACTGGAGTGACTCGGGCACCGGAGAGGGCGGCGCGGCCGGGAGAGGCAGCCACCGTGGAAGGCACGCACACAGTGCTTTACAGCACGTTTTTAACAAATAGAAAGTGTGCACTCTAAAAGAACAGTGGACAGTGTGTATATATGTAAATGGTTCACGTGGCCATCTGTTACCATGATAGCGTGTCACACACTGTGCGTCATTGTCGGCGCTGTACTTGTGTGCGGCTGGCCGCGCGGCAGGCTTGTTCACAGCAGCTGCAGCACACATGCGGGAGTCGCGCGTTGTGGTGCAACATCACAGGGGCTACGACATCTCTAGGTGACAGGGATTTTGCAGCTCCATCATAGTGTCGCGGGCCTCCGTCACAGATGTGGGTCCGTGGTGGACCGAAGCGCTGCTGTGTGGCTTGCGACTGTGTGTGTGCAGACGTGGGATCCCTGTGTGTTGACAGTTTCCCTTTCTTACAATGGACGCGTGGTTGCTGATGCTTTCATGTAATAAAAGGCCTCCCAGGTGCCGGGCACCTGGACAGGGAGTGTCCGTCTGTGTGTCTGTCTAAATGGGGCGATGTTCCCCTGGCCCCAGGGGCTTGATGCTGCACGTCATTGAAAGGCGGGTGAGGGGCCTTTATCGGGCTGTGAAAGCCTGTGTCCAGAGCAGCTCACATGCTCCTGGGTTCTCGCTTTGCAGGTATAAGAAGCCTGACCTGGAGAGGTACGAGGCCCAGGCCCGGGGCCGTGTGCGGCCCCTCACCGCGTCCCAGGTCAGCGTGCACGTGGGCATGGACGACCGGCGGTGGGATTCCCCCAGGGCCCCGCCCCACGACCAGGTCAGCTACGTCAGCCAGGTGTCTCTGTCCTCCCTGAAGTCCGACCAGCCGTCTCGGCACAGCCCCCCGGCCGAGGACGGCGGGGACAAGTGGTCCCTGCTCCTGAATGACAGGGACGAGGAGCAGTGCATCTGAAAGCCCCCAGGTGCGCCTGCCCAGGGGCCCCTCTCCGCACTGACCAGCAGCTCTGGCCCCGCGGGGCGGGCGAAGCCTTGGGCAAGCCTTTCACCCCCCGGACATGCTGGATCTTTCCTCTTGCCGCACGTGGCGTGGCCCAGATGGGGCTCCCGGGTAGGGCCACCTGCCTGGACCCCACGGCCCCGGCAAGGCCTTGCCGTGCCGTTGGTGTGGCCTCTGGAGGAGGGGACAGCCAGCCCTGCTGACAGACCTCTGCTTCGGCCTCAGGGATGACCGCTTGTGAAATGAGGAAACTCTCGCCTCGCCCGGACGCAGCGGAGCCTTGCCACAGAGCTCACGGGAAACCTCAGCGCTGTCCCCTTGGTTACAACGCCCGCGGGCATCGCGTACCTAAGACCGGCTTACCTCACATGCGCCCTTTACTCTCCACTGCTACAATCTGTTTCTTTTCTGTCCTTGACGCTGGGTGGCACCCTCACCATCTTTCAGGGCAGGACTGACGTCCTCGCGGTCGCGGCTGCAGTGCGGGCGCCAGCGCCCTGCCTGGGTCGGCTTGCTCCCAGCGCAGCCAGGGCCCCTGAGCCTCCACCCCAGGCCGGGGACAGCCCGAGCCTGCTGAGGGGCCGCCTCCCTGTGGGGGCCGGGCTTCTCGCCCCACAAGGGCTGCCCTGTGGGAGGGAAGGGCTCCGAGCCCGAGGCTTGAGAAATCCCGCCTCCTGTGGGGTCCCTGTGCTTCAGCCCCCAGAACCTGTGGGGGAGGCCTGTGCCTGCAGGAACCTCCTTCATGGCACCAGGAGCTTCGGTGACAGGGTCTGTCATGTGACTGTCACAGTCCAAGAGAGAAGCCATGTGAAGGGTGCCCCTGACATCATGCAATTCAGAGGCGTCACAGCCCCTCCACAAGCTGCTGCCGCTGCTGCACTCTGAGCTGGTGGTGCTTTAGTAAAGGGGTGGCCGCCGGCCTTGCAAAGGCCAAGTCCTTTTGTCACTTTTCAATGGCTCTTCGTGACTGCGTCACGTTGAAGGGATGGGAACATGGCTAATTTCAGACTTTGCAGTTGCTGACGTGGGAATAGAGTAGTAGAATCAGAATCTTAGAATCGTAAATGCTCTGCCTAGTCTAAATTCTAAGGGGAATCCCTTGTTGCACGCACAAAATCGTTTAATTTATTGTCAGTTATTTTCCAAGGCAATGTTGAACGCTTTTCACAAGTTACCGCTAATCCTCCCAACAAACCAGCCCAGCAAATACATGGTCCACCCTGAAGCAGGCTCCGGGGGCTGAGCATCCTGCCGGGACCACGCCGCCAGCACACGTGCCAGAGCTGGCGTCCAAGCCGAGGCCTGTGGGCTCTGCCGTCTTTCTGTACTGCTGCTGTGTCTTGAATGTTTCCCTTGATAAAAATAAACCGGAAAGGCCCTTGCTCCTGGAATAACAAGCCTGCCAGGCGATGTGTCCGTGGGAGGGACATGGAATGAAATTTGATCACAAGGCCACGTCTCCTTCCCTTGGATGATTTGTTCTTGTTTTTGCAAGTAATTGAGTTTTTGTTGGGTCTTATCCTCTAAAATCCAAGTGCAGGGTTTTGCTGTGTTTTTATTCTTTCCCATCTTCCTTTTCCTCCCCAGCCCCTTCCTGCCACGTGTCCCCATTTGTCTTTAGTCCTGGCTATGCTTGGGGACTGTCTCTTCTAACCAGGCTAATCATCTTCTGGAGACACCAGTTGCGTTGATTTTTCAAAAAGCTTTTAGGACCGTAAATATGTTTATGTAGACATGAAGATATTTATGTATTGTACAGAAAATAAACTTTTAGGTGTTCAAAGTATAAGAATTTGCAGGGAGGGGAGGAGAGTTAGATAAGAACAATTCGTACTTCAGAAACTTTATATGTGGTGTTAGAATAAAGTTTCTTTTTATTCATTAGAAAAACACGTGTTTCTGGCTGGCATTGTCTGAGTGGGGGGTGCAGCCGGGACCGGCAGCGCCGCCTTCGGGGAGACTCCCGCGGGGCTGGCTTTGCTCGCTGTGCCCTTCAAGGGGAGAAGGGCCGGGTCCTAACCACGGAGAGCCAGAGGGCCGCCCAAGCCCTCCCATTGTCCACCCAGCCCCGGGCGAGCCCTCGGAAGGTCAAGGGCCGCCCACGCCAGGGCATCTGTCCCCGGGGGCACAGCCCGGGTCACCCTGGAGATGCCCCCTCCAGTCAGAGGGGTTGTCTCCAAAACGCTGCTCTCAGACACACACGGGTTAACCCGCGTGGCTGTGTTCTGGCCCCCATGGCCCTAAAGAAGTCCGGGAGGTTGGGGGGGGCGGTAGAAGAGCTTGGACCCAGGGGCTCTGCTGGGGAGGCTCTGGGCATCTGTGGCGGGTGGGGCGGGGCGGGGGGGGGGGCAGACGCCTGAAGGGGCGGCCGCAGGGTCCTTATTACCCAAACCAGGAGACTGGAGGATGAAAGGCGGGGCCGTTGATGACGATGCCGGGACGCCAGGCCTACGCGGGGACAATCGCGGCAGGCGGGGATGTGGGGTTCCCGGCCTGCCAGGAGAAGTAGACGTGGGGTCTTCCCTGGCACAGACTTACTCTGGAACTCGGGCATCCTGGCAAGTTCCACAGGTGCCCTGGTGACAGGAGCCTTTACCAGAGTCCAGGGTTCCCCCCTGCCCTGGCTGGCGTAGCTCAGGGGGCTGAGCAGGAGCCTGCGAACCAAAGGGTCACGGGTTGGATTCCCACTCAGGGCACAGGCCTGGGTTGCGGGCCAGGTCCCCAGTAGGGGGCGCGCGCGAGGCAGCCACACATGGATGTTTCTCTCCCTCTCTCCTTCCTTTCCCCTCTCTCTAAAATAAAAGCTTAAAAAAAAAAAAAAGGCTCCCGCTCGCACCCTGGCACCAGCCCTTCTCCGTGGAATCACTGAGGGGATTGATGGTCTGGTGGCTCTGTTTGACCGCGTGCTGGAGTGGATCGCGGATCGGCGTGGCGCGTGGCACGCCCTGGGGCCTGCGGCACAGCTCGCCCCGTCCGGCTGCTCGCCAGGCTCGCCTGGCTCCTGGACGCCAGGGCGGGAGTTTCATGCTGTAAGCATGTTTCCTGGTGGAAAGGAGACGTCGATGCTGCCTTAGGAAGGGACTGGATTTCTTGGGAAGACAGACGCTTTCTAACACTTGAGCAAAATTCTTCGATATGATTCTGCGTGCAGCCGCATAAATCATAACATCTGTGCATTCTTGACAAGTTTTCCGTCTGTTAGGCCTTAGTGAAGAAGCAAGGGGATACAATAATTCTGGTATTTTTTAAAATGACAACTGGAAATTGGCATGTCAAAAAAAAAATCCCTAAGTTTTTCTACTAGTTTACTAAAGAACCAATATCAATAAAAGTGAGGCTTGTTTTAATAAAACACAGCATAGCAAAATCAAAGAGGTTAATTAGAAAAAGATTTGAATTTAGAGGGCCGTTTTTTGCTTTAAAAATTTCATGTCAGTATTTCCGTAAATTCCCTAATGCATATAAAAATCTTCTTGAGTTATTCTTTGCGTACAAATTTTCTTAACCGCATCAGTTGTTTAAAAAGGAGTAAGGAATGCGCGAAGCAACCGTTCGTGCGGGCTCTGGTTCCCTTTCTGCTTGCCCCATGGGTGGGACTGTGGGAACGCTGACTGCGTTCTGGAGAGTGTTGTGGAGCTGGTAGAAGTTAAATCACCACTTTCTGCAATTTTCACACTCCGCTTGGGCAGGGAAATGAGCACCATTGTGTGGGTTCGTTCTGGGGGGAGACGTCTACTTGTCTGCTACTTTCCCTTGTGTGAAGGCAGTGACAGGGGTCGAAATTAAAGGGCACATTAAATGATGCTGCGCGATCCCGAAGGCTCCGTCACTCTACTCCGGAAGACGAATGCAGACATAAGAGCGACGTCCGCCCGCCCACAGGGCCCCAGCTCCCTCACCAAATTGCAGCCTTTCGCGTGGCTGCAGCGGGCCCCGGGGATGGGGCGCCTGGTTCTCAGTAAGGACAGGCAACAGCCAACGTTCAAACACCGCGGGGGCTGCAGGAGGCTCTGGCGCTCTTGCTGAGCTGGTCCTCAGTGGCATCAAGAGCTACGTGTGTCACTGTCCCCTCTGCAGAGAGGGGAGGACCCCGCTGAGGGGGGCAAAGGCAGCTGTCCAGGGCCCAGAGCCGGCGGTGTTAAAGCCCGCTGGCCCCGGGCCGCAGGGGCCCCATCCGTTGTGCCCCCGGGCCCCCACCCGCCCTACGAAGCAGACACCAGGCGCTCGCGTTGGCAGAGGCAGCTGGGCCTCCCCGGCACCCCTGGGGGCCAGGCTTGGGGCCCGCGTGGCGTCCTGTGACAGGGCAGTGTGGTTTGTCTCATGGGCCACCAGGTGTCTCTCTGACCAAAACAACCTCCCCGTCTGCAGCCAGAGCCCGGATCCTCGCGATCATTTTGATGCATCTGGAAATTCAAATGGACCATCATTGTGGTGGAAATGCGGGTGGATGGGTCTGACGTGGGGCTGGAGTCCCGCCCTGGCCACGGCGCCGCGCTCTACGATGCGCTTACACGCGTGGCTGCAGCCCAGCTCTCAGAACCTCCAGTGTTCACTTCGCTGAGCACACACATTGCTAGGTTGGCACAACTGTGACAACTTATTATCACCCGCGGTCTGAGATTCATAGCATTTTCTGGCAGGTTTAGATTTTTTTTTTTAAGCTTGAACATCAACCAAAAAAGGTTTCTAAGGGCTCACAGTGCCTCTGGGTGGCTCCAAAGCTCCAAGTTCTGAGACTCCTGTGTTTGCTTGGGCTCAAGGCCCCCAGCCCACCCGCTGGGCAGACCTGAGTCCCCCCCCCCCCGCCCCCCGTGCCCAGTACAATGCTGGCGGCATGGGGCCACCACTGACCGGCTGCAGACCTCTCATTTCTCACCTGTTCACCGAGGAGCAGGGCCCTTTTTGCTGTGCTGAGATCCGAGGGTGGGGGAGGCAGCCCACAGGAAGCCCCCACCCACACAAGCGCGAGGCGACCGATGGATTCAGGCAACCTTGATGGGTGGTGGGCCTGCTGTCCAGTCTTCTTTAGGTCTTGACACAATTTCAAAAAAAAGTAACAAAGCATGACCTGAGGCCTCAGCGTTGGCATCTGGACGAAATGGGGGTGATCACGGTTTCCACGCCCCCAGGTTGTGGAGAGGATAGAACGAGGTCGGGGGTAAGCACCTCCCGAGTGTTCAGCAGGTGTCAGCTGCTGCTACTGCTGCCGCTGCAGCGGCGGCGGCGGTGGCGGTGGCCGTGGCCGTATTCTAGGTGGGAGGGTGGGGAGGGGGCAAACAAACTCACAGCCTTTCCATCCTGACTGGTAACAACCATCTTTGTGCGTTCTTTGTTTGGGCCGGAGGAAGCACCTACGTATGGGTCAGCTTCTAAGCCTTCACAGACTGTGCAGGTTGCTTTAAAAGGAACAGCCTTTGTCCAGTTGCTGTGCACTCCGGTTCTCGTGTTTCCAGTGGTCCTAGAGCCTGGCACTCCCCGGCAGCCTGCCCTGAGTCCCTGAGAGGACATCCCCGAGAGGACATCCCCGCCGAGCCTGCACGGTGGTGGAGAGGTTAACCGCTCCCAGCCTCAGAGATGGGCAGACCTCGGTCAAAACCTGGCCGTACCCCTCGAGGAGCGGCACCCTGCCGTCCTGAGCTTCCGAACCAGTATAGGAGGAGTGAACTCCCCTCCGCTGGCTTGCGAAGGCCACAAGGCACTGCGGGCGGGCGTGCCTAGCACCGTGCCCGGGGCACGTTAGCCACTTCCAGACGCGAGTTATCATTAACGGCCCCGACGTGATGTCCCTCCCGTGGGGAACATGTGCTGAAGACTCCCAGTGGGACCCGGATTGTCTGGCAGTGGGATACTGTCTCCTAGAAAATTTGATTGATTGTTTGAAAGATGCTGGTGACCAGTGGGAGTTAGGAAAATGGGCACAAAGGTTGCTAGTGGGCAAGGGTCCCTCCGCCCCTCCGTGACAACACATTGTGGTGATTTTACTTGTCGTCTTTGGAGCACGTGTGGCAATAACTTTTTTCCTGAGGCTTCAGATGTTTGCCCCGTGGGTACGTTTTCCAGGGGAAAGTCCCAGCCGCCGGGCACAGCCTGTGTTTCCTGGCTGTCTGTCCAGGTGCTCCGGGGGAGGCCCCCGCGCGGCAGAGGACAGGCATGGAGCGGCTGCGGACCCGGGCTGGCCTCCCTCCGCTTCTGGCACCTGGGCTTTGGGCGTCCACGCCTGGGTGCAGCCTGGCCCGGATTCAGGCTGTTTTCAGTGGCCCCGCAATGCAGCTGAAAACCCAGCGAGGGAGAGACGCAGGCGAGCGCACACAGGACAGCTCGCCGACCACACGCGGTCGCCAGCGTGGAGAGCAGGCAGACAATACAATTACAGCCATTCCCAGAGATTCCTGCTGTTGAATTGCCCCTTTAGGAGGCACCACTCTCGTTTCTTGGCTGTCGTAAACAATGCGGTGGCTAGCAGAGAGAGGGACGCTATGCACCTTTGGTGCCAAAGCGATTAGAAGAAGTGGGGAAAAAGACCTCATCGTAAATTTCAAAACACCACAGGTAAAAGCAAACTGCGTCCCTTAGCTCCTTGGTTGTTTCAGATTTTATGTGTCTTATTAGAAATATTTTGCGGGGGTTGGAATGATGCGTCTTGCCTGCCAGAGATGGCCAGCAGCCAACAGAAGCTGGGAGAGGGTCCTGGGATGCACTGGTCCCCAGGGCCTTCAGCACCCGACCCGACAGCACCCCAATTTCAGACACCTGGTCTCCAGAGCGGTGAGACAGTCGATTTCTGTTGCTTAAAGCCGCCATGTTTGTGGTGATTTGTTAGAGCTGCCCTAGGAAACGCAGAGCCATCCTCTGGTGAGCGATGCGGATGCTGCTGGCACCTGGGACTACCTGTCTGACCCCTGAGCTAAGCCCATTCACGTTCTCACGCTGCCTCCACAGCTATGAACAACAATGAGTTAACGCAGGACCTGTTCTTCTGGGTCTGAGTTCAATGGTAAGCCATGTCACAAGTTCCAAAGATGACACGCAAGCACAGTCACCCTTGGAGGACCAGAGAACTCTCTTCGGCATCTCCAGGCACCCACTACCTCTCAGGGAATGTATAGGGATGTCAAGAAGGTTCTAGCAAAATCCAGGTTAACTACAGCAGGGAGTTTTGGTGTGTCATTGGTCTGTGACCCATAGTGAATCTTTACCAGATGAATATTTTTTTTCTTACTTGGCACTTGCATCTCTTACACTATACCGAGTGTAACTTTGTCCCCTAGAAGCGGGCCCAGGCTACTGAGAGGGGATTCGGGCCCGTGCACAGACGGTGGCAAGTTAGCAAGAGCTTTGTGAGGTCGCTTCAGGTGCTGCCTCTTTGATACCTGATCTTCCCTTCTCCTGTGTATCCAGCAAACAGGAGCTGGGGGCTGTGATTTGGCTACACCTCCGCATGCAGGGAGGCTGTTCCGGGGCTGCAGAGAAAGGACACAGGTCCCCTGAACTGTTCTTCCCCATCTTAACCACTCAGGAGAAGCTCCCCATTTCATACCAAGCTCCTAACACTCACCAGCCAGGAGCTTCTTCAGTCCAGATGCCCACGACTTCTGCAGCTGCGGAGACAGCGGTGCCACCTGTGTGCCCACGCTCTTAACCACGAGTGGCAGGCTGGAGACAGAATGGGGGCCTTTGGCTTCTCTCCCAGGGCTCTTTCTACTACATTTAAGCGGTTTCCAGAATTTAGTTTGCATCAGAATGGTCCAGAAAACATCTTAAAAACGCAGGCGTTGCTTCTTAGTCCCAGAGACTCAGATTCTGTAGGCAGAACCCAGGGACCGCCTTTGCCACAAGCACGTTTGGTGTGTCTGATGCATGAAGCCCACAGCCTGCACGTGTGGCCGGCATTCCCCCGGGAGCTCCATGTCCCGGACCCACCCACTGTGTTTCTGAAGTGCTGTCGCTCCCCTCCTGGCAGGTTCAGGTAAGAGCTTCAGCGGGAGGGGGTGTTCCTGTTTTGGGGGAAGGTGACCGTTCCTCAGCGTGAATTTCATGGTGAGGCATGAGTTACAGCAACAGACACTCCGCCTGGCACCTGCATCTGCCAGTGTCTGCATTATGGTTGTGAACCTGGGGCCCAGCTGAGTGAGCAGGACCCTGAGTCAGGACGGGAGACCCACCCCGCTGCCAGGAGATCGAGGCAGAGGAGCCCAGCTGTCCCCAGAAGGCTGCCTGGGTCTGGAGTCACGGAACACCCAGGAAACCTTGCAGGAGCTCAGTGGCGCTGCCGAGGCTGGGGAGAGACCTGCCTCTGTTTGTGCTAAGAGCAGTGATGATCACCCAGAGGTGAGAAGCTGCGCGCCCACGCAGCATGCTCCCGCCGCCAGCCTCCACCTGCTTTACATCTTTTGCTCTCAACATCAACAACCTCCCATCTGCTTTTGTTTGGGGCGGAATTCCTGGGGATGCTGCATCTGCAGCTCCGCTGCACTGGAGTTCCTGCCATGCTGCGTGCCATCCATTGGACGGGTCTCCTTGAGGGAGGACCCCCCCCGCCCCGTCCCCCTGGAAATGGGATTCTCAGCACCAGCTTCTTGTTCCCACAGCTGCTGTCTTTGCCCAGAGCCCTCTGGAAGCCGAGCAGGCAAGGCCGGGTGTGTGTGGCAAAGGAAGACTCGGGGGGGCTTGCGCAGAACTCCTGCTTCCCCAGAATGACACCCAGGCACAGGGGCCTGCCACCTCCTGTGACTGGGAGCATTTACTCCACACACCTAGGGGGACCCTGTCCTTTCTCCTCTCCCCAGCGTTCCTCCATTCCCCCAAACCACCGTGTGGCTTTAAGGTTGATCCAGCCCTGACGCCATTATTGGCTGGGCTACCCTGAAGGTTCCATGACCCAGGGCTATATCAGAAAATAAATGGGACCAAGAGGCCGACTAGGTGAGTTCTAGTCCTGGCCCTTCCATGGGCTGCTTGCCTGGCCGTATGCAAGCACTTTGCTTCACTAGTGCTCTGTTTTCTCATCCGTACAATGGGTTTATGTGCCTGCCCTGTCGACCCACAGAGCTGTGGTGAAGGTTACGTGAGTTGGCGAAGATGAAAGTGCTTGTCGAGTGTAAGGGCTGTGCATAGGCGAGGCCAGTCGATGTGGTAATAACCACGAGGGCCAGGCCTAAGAAGGAGCAAAATGGGAGACGTTGGCCCTGACATTTCTAACGTCACAAACGTGGGGAAGGCGCGCTGATTTCCATCCCCATGCTCATAAAGACCACCTAATAAAGTTGGGCATTAGTTGACCTCACTCATGTACATTCATTTCATGTATTGCCTTCATTTCAATTTTAAATGAATGGAAGGAGGAAAACGCAAAGGCAGGCATTGATAACGCAGAAATGCAAGTACTGTGCGACTTGTGTGAAGACTCCCAGGCGATCCTTCTGTGCTGCCCGCTCTGACTCCTCCCTCAGGGAAGGGAAGTGCTTTTGAGGGTGCGCCCAAGAGCCTCAGCCCCACCCATGCCCCTTTCTCCTGCTGCAGAGGATGGGCGGTTGAGGGAGTGAGGTGGAAACAGGGCACCACGGGCAGGCGGCCGATGAGAGGACTGGGCCTGTGTGTTCTAAATGGCCTTCCACGTGAGGATGAGGCATCAAAGACGTGTTCACTGCGTGGTGGGCTTTTCTAGAAAGCTCTCAACTCCTGGCCTCCAGGACTGCATGGAGTGGAGGACACCTGAGTGCCCCACAAAGTGACAGAGGCACAGATGTCTCAGCCCCTGCGTCCCTGTGTGTTTCCAGCTGGCATTGTCTGAGCCTCTCTTTTCCCAGGTCCCCCGAATTCTGACTTTGAAGGAGGCGTGTACTCTCTGTCACCGACACCCACGCATGCCAGGCTCTCGGCGGGCTCCCGGGACCAAGCTCTGCAGCCAGCAATACAGCTTGGAGGACAGGACCCCAGCCTTCAAGAATCACACAACCTGGAAAATGGGGACCTGGCCTTTCTTGAAGGAGTCGGTTTTCCAATTCGCTCTTCAGGACTTTATTAGATCTTTCGGACCAAGGAGACCAAAAAGTGCCAATTTTCCCCAGCCCACGGAGTCACCCCAGACTCGAATCCCAGCCCAGCAGAGTCTGGACCCCATGAAGCCTCGTCTCCTGTGCTCATGCCCGGCTCCGGGAGAAGCCGGGCGGCCGCAGCCCCCCAGGCACATTGCGGTTCCCATTCTCGGGCATCTGCACCTCAGCAACATGGCCGCCGCCTTCCACCCAGAACACCTTCTCCTCGTCCCAGAGGGCGTGCTGTTCCTCCCAGAGGGACTTCTTCTCTTCCCACAGGGCCTTCTCCTCTTCCAGGAGGGCTCGCTCCTCTGCCCACAGGGCCTTTTCTTCCTCCCACAGAGCCCTGTCCTCCTCAAGAAGGTTCTGATCTCTCCCCCACAAGGCCTTGCCCTTCTTCCAGAATAGACGGTACTTTTTCCAAAAGGCTTCCTCCTCCTCCCGGAAAGACTTTTCCATTTCCCAGAAGGCTCTTTCCTCTTCCCAGAAGGTGTTCTCCTCTTCCCAGAAAGGTCTCTCCTCTTCCCAAAAGTCCAGGGCCTGGCCCTGGAAAGCACGGATCTTGTCTCGGAAATGCCACATCTCTGCCCTGAAGTCTTCGATTTTCCCACGGAAAATTTTTATCTCTTCACGAAAAGCCTTTTCCTCCTGCAGCTGGTGGGTTAGCTTCTTCTGGCGAATGTTGAGCAAGGAGCCCACCACCGACTGGAAGTAAGCAAGTCCCATCCATTTACACACCTTGAAGAGAAACATCTTCTTGCTCAGCCAGGATAGTACGTTGGCCATGATGGACCACAGGGCTGCTGGCCAAGTCCAGGTCGGCTGGTCGGACCCTGCGGGGGCACCAGAGAGAACACGCTCATGAGTATCGCAGCGCAGAGGACCAGCCCTTGGGTCGGTACCATTTGGTTTGGGAAACTTTAACCGACCATTTCTTTCTTTGTCCCCTTGGTGGTGTTTGAGGAACAAGCTTTGGTAGAAAATCATGCTTGGTTGTCATGGCTTTGATGGTGTTGTCAATATATTCAAGCTCCAGATGTCTAACAACATAGAATCTCAGTAAACAAGGAAATTGCTTCTCAACAAGAAAGGAGAGGGAAGGGGAGGGAAAGGGAGATCTCCAAATATTGCCATATATTTGAGAGATCAGATAGAGAACTACCCACAAAAATCTGGTAAGTACAAAAGGGGGTCAACGGGTGAAAAAAGGGCTAGGCACGGGAAAACAGTTCCGGTGCAGGGGGACAAAGGGCGCTCACACGTGGTCAGGGCGTTGGTCTCCTTTCTGCGCTTTCTGGAAGTAGCTGCCAGGGTCTGGCCAAGCAGCACACTGTGGAGCAATATGAGTCCCTTCAGATTAGCAGGATTCCCCCTTTTTCTGTTTTCTGACGTGGGAGCAGGGAGTGGGGGAGAAGGAAGGACACACAGCCAGTGTGTGTGGGGCGGGGGAGTGAAGAGAGGGTTTCTGCACTGTGGGCAGCTGGTGGCATTGCCATCCACCCAGTCACACAAGCCAGAACCTGGCGCTCCTCCTTGACAGCTTCCTCTCCCTCGCCGGACTGTGAGTCCCTCATCCAGCCCTGCCAGTGAAGATCCTTAATGACTCTCGAACCCACAGCCCCTGCCCCATTTCCTTGACCACGGTCAGTTCAGGCCAGGGCGCCGGAAGCAGCCTGACTGGTCCCTGGTACTGGGTTCCCCCTCCCGTCTCCCCTGACGCTGTCACCTTGGGGTGCTTCTGAGCACCGTCCCAGCACCCCAGAGGTGCTCGCAACTGTTCAAAACCCCACAGCCCAATGTCAGATCCAAATGCCGGAGGAGGCTCTCTGCAACCAGACTCCCGCTTGTCTCTCTCTCTTCCTACCTGGTCTCCACTGCAGTCCAAATCTAAGCCTCAGTACCAATGAGCTACCACATCCAGCTCTCCGGACGCGATCACCGTGTCCCGTCTCCACACCAGGGCACGTGCCACGTCCTCTGTCAGGATTACCTTTCCCCCACACTATGGGCTTGAGTGCCTGCTTTTCCATTCCCTCGGAAATCTGCCTCCAAAGTTCATCCCCGCCTCCTCGCTGCTACCTGTCTCTGCACTGTCCCATTGTTTACTGGTCAGGTTTGATTGAAATTAGGGTAAGCGAGCCACGCTGCCGGTCCTGTAACCTGACATTTAACATAAAGCTGTGCGTATAGAAGGGAATGTTGCAAACGTGGGTTGAATTGAACTGAGTTTCATTGAGGTTGGGAGCTCAGATTTTCTGTTGTATTATGGTTATTTGTCTTATTCTTACTATTTGCGTAACTATTAGTATCTTGGGGGCAAGGGGGATTCCTCATTCTTTGAGTCCTACATTGCTTTCTTTCTGCTGCGAGAACACCCAGCTGGCCCTAAACAAGGGTTTGTTGAGTCAGATTGGGCAACTCCATGAACAAATCCTCAGGGTCAACTCGGGTTGCCTGATAGCTTTTGATAACAATAACCTTTCTAATTGTAATATCAGTAATAACATCACTACCTGCTCACTTTTTTATGTAAGGCAATTAACCTACATTACCCATTTAATTCTTTCAGCCACACTGTGAGATAGATAGTCCGTTGATTAATCCCATTTTGTCACTAAGAAAACCGAAGCTTCAATAAGTGTAAAGCCTGTTCAAACAGATCACTTTAAAGCCTGTTCAAACAGTTGCGTAAGACCGCCGAAAGGTCACGCTAAGGACAGTTAAGAACTGCCCCTATACACCAGGGCAGGCTGACATTTCAGACACCTCCTCTGACCTGGACATCTGGAACTTCGCAAGCAGGAACGTTGTTCCCGCTGCCACTTGGTGCTGTTCTCGCTGGGTAGCTCTGCCTGACCCCGCTTCACTTCCCCTCGCCACCCACGACTCGCCTAAGAATGACCTCCTCCAGACAGCCTCTCCGGCCTCAAGTTCAGGCTGAGTGGAGGCCCCCCCGCCCCACTAGGCACGTTGGGTCTGCCTGCTCTACCTCTAGCATCTGGCATGATGTCTGGTGCGTAACAAATGTTCAGTAAATGCCAGCTGAACAAGTGGCAGTCTCTTGCGTCAGAATGTCAGGAAAAAAAAAAATTAATCTCTTAAGTTTCTGTCCTTACCACTGAAATTATCTTTGAGAAAGATAAACGTAAGTTCAATATCAAATATGTAGTTGTGTATTTAGATATAAAGTACAATACAAAATGGTAAATGAGCATCTACATTGATCTAAAAATCACGAATCAAAGAAACAGGCTTAATCTCCAGTATCCTACTTAAAGACTAGGAACTTACTTTAGGAAAAGTATTATACATTATGCTATACTCGGACCCAATAGTCAACCCAAAGCCAACAGTCACTTACCGCTTAGCTGTTTGCCAAGGGGGCAAGTCCGGCAGCCCTCAGAGAGTGGGCAGCCATTGTTGTGTCGTATCCTTAGTGATGCCGTTTTCACAGATGCCCCAGCACTGTTTGCGAGGGTCCCTCTGTCCCCTGTCAGTCCTTAGCTCACAGGGAGGGGTGGACCCGGATGGAGCCCCGAGTAAGAGACTTGAAGCAGTGGATAGAGAGCAAGAAGGGTCTGGAAGATTCCTTCCTTGTCCTCCCTGACCTCAACAGCTAGTGATTGTTATCTCACATTCTACCCGGGTGGTGTCTGGGAGCGGGCTGCTGGGAAATCATGTTTTGGGGTGGGGGGGGAAGCACGTGTGACGAATCACTTGCTGCTGCCCATGTTCTCTCTTTGTCTGACAATTACGTGCCTAGATGTGGCTCTTTTTGCCTTTGTATCACTTACAGTTGGCTGAGCTTCCTGGATATTCAGAATCAAGGCAGTTTTTCCTCAAATTTGAGACATTTTGGTGTCTCAAAAAGTCTTTAAATACACTTTCTTTTCCTCCTCTCTTTGTAGGGCACCTCTAATATAATGTTAGTAACTTGATAATTTACCACATGTCCCTGTGGTTTTGTTCACTTGTCTTCATTCTTTCTTCATGCTGTTGCTTCAACTGGATAATTTCAGTGGACTTGTTTTTAAGTTCATCGGTTCTTTCTTCTGCCAGTTCCAATCTTCTGTTGATTCCCACAATTTTTCATTTTCAACTCAAGAATTTCTATTTGGTTCTTTTATATATATACAAATTTCTATGTCTTTATTGATACCCACCCATCTGGTAAGACATAGTTCTCATACTTTAATTCTTTAGGTTTCTTTTAGTTCCTTGACCATATTTGTAATAGCTGATTTAAAATCTAGATCTAGTAAGCCCAACATCTGGAATCCTTCAGGGATAGTTTCTAACCAGAAAGAGAATAACTCAGAATAATAGTTTCTATTGATTGCTATTTCCCCGTTTATGGGCCATTAGTCCTTTTCTTTCTCTTCAGCATGTCTCATAAGTTTTTATTGAAATTGGACACTAAAATAAAACAATTTTAAATAACACAGTCTTAAATAATTCAGTTACATTACAAATACTATAATATGGCAATCCTGGAAACAGAGCCCTTCTCTTCAGGTTTGTTGTTTGTTTTCATTGTTGTTGTTGCTATTTATCTGTTTAGTGACTTTCCTGGATTACTTCTGAAAAGCCTATATTTTCTGTCATGTGTAGCCACGGAAGTCTGTTTGATTAGCTTCGTGGTCAGCTAGTGGTTGAACGAAGAGATTTCCTTCAATGGACAGATCTCCCTTCCTTTGCTGAGAGGCTGGGTGCGTGTGTGTGTGTGTGTGTGTGTGTGTTAGGTGTGCTTTCAAGGCTCAGACAGGTGCTTTACAAGGCTGCCTTAGCCTTCACTTCCTGCCTGCGCGGGGACCCAGGGTCAGCCCAAGGTGAACACTCACAGCCTTTTTGGATCTTTGTTGGGCACATGCACAGTCATTCCCAGAAATATGTTAGAATTTTTTAAAGCTGGTGTCTTATTTTGCAGTTTTCCCTTCTAAGTTATTGATCAGCCTCTTATTAGCTCCAGCTGATAACACTGCCTCTGGAAACTGTGATATTAAACAAGTACCACTATTTAAAAGTAAATAAATAAACGCCCTGAGGATAGGGCTACTCGCACAAAGCCTTGAGTTAGGTCAAATGGAGACAAGCTCTGTAGATGGAGCTTGTCAGTGAACTGCCAGACAAGTCCTATCGTAATGATGCTTTGGAAATGAGCATATTTTGGGCTCCAAAGCCATCCGGCCCCTTCACTTAGCCATTTGAGAAGTCCCAATCATTGTTCTTTAACCATTCTCCTTCTCTAATATATGCACTTGAGGCTATCAGTTTCCTTATAAATAGGCTTACTTGCATCTCACATGTTTTAATACGTCACATTTTAATTATCATTCAATTAAACGATTTTCTGATACTCATTGTAATTTTCCCTTGACCCACCGGCTATTTGTGCATATGTTGCTTGACTTCCAAAGACGTGGGGATTTTCCAATTACCTTCCTGTCACTGACTCTGGCTCACACCCACCATGCTCTATGCTGGCACAAAAAGGGCCCCTGTGCGTCTCGGGCGGGCGCCCGGCCCGCTTCAGCTCGCTCAGGGCGGGGCGTGGCCACACGTCGCAAGGAAGAGTCAAGTCGCCTCGCATGCATGCTCTCCTCCCACAGGTCCCCCAACCTGGGGTCACCTTGGATTCAGGGCTGGAGGCCGGCAGGGCCCGGAGTAGTGTGAGGCAGGAGAGGCACCGGGGCACACGGGGTAAGGAGGTGTCTCCCTCAGGGCCACACAAGGGCAGGGCCAGCCTTAAAAAGGGGCGCTTCCTCACCTTTTGTACAACTGGCACCGCTCTGCCCCCTCCCTGGTACCCCAGCCTTTCCCATTAAAACCCCACCACGAAACCCAGCACGTCGGGGTTGGAGGGAGCCTGCAATGTAACAAGACTCCTGCCGCTCAGAGTGTGACCCACTGTGACTGCGCAGGTCTACAATGCAGCCTCTGGGGCCCGAGTCCAGGCCTACAGATCTAGATCATTTGGGAGTGAGGCAGGAACCTGTGTTTTAATAAAGAGCCTTGAGCCCTGGCGGGTGTGGTTCGAGGGACTGAGTGCCGGCCTGCAAACCAAAGGGTCGCCGGTTTGATTCCCAGTCAGGGCACAGGCCTGGGTTGTGGACCAGGTCCCCAGTAGGGGGCGTGCGAGAGACAACCACATGCTGATGTTTCTCTTCTCTTTCTCCCTCCCTTCCCCTCTGACTAATAATAAATAAATAAAATCTTTTCAAAAATAAATCAGTAAAATCTTTAAAAATTAAAAAATAAAGAGCCTCCGGCACTTCTTAGAAACTAACAGCCGAGAACTTCTGCTGCTCAATGCTGAGCACAGCCTGCCAGGTAACCTGCTTCAGATCGAAGACAGAGACCTCCAGCAAGCTGAGGATGCCGGGCACGATTCGGCCTCCCTCGGCGGTCTGCCTCGGTCTAACGTCTGGAAGGACACTGCGCGGCTTTCATCTCTGTCTACGTGGCACTTTCCCAGCACTGAAGGCGCCTCTCACATCCTAAACCCACTCTGAGACCCTTCGCCCTCTTTACTGAGCAGCCCCTGTCCAGCCAACAGCTCCTCCCACCAGCAGGCAAAGAGAGCAAGAAGCAAGAAGGGGCTCCCGGGTGAGGCCCGCACTGCCCACGGGAGCTTAGGCGCTGAAATGACAGGTTTCCAGCCCTGATTTCATGACTCCTTTAAATAAGGACTTGAGCACGAACGCGTAACCAGCCTTTCCGAGGCTTCCCGGGATAGCTCTGCTGCCTCCTTCCGGCCCCAGCAGGACACCCGGGTGCTAGAGCTGGCAGGGCGGTAACACCCACCCCGCGGGCGCGGAGAGGGCCGGTCACCGGTCACCGGCTCTCCGGGGCAAAGCCCCGCGCGGCTGTCCTGCTGCGGGAGAGAAACCAGAAGTGAGGACCAGAGAAAGACGGCCCATGGCAGGGGTAGGGGGTGGGGCGGGGGGAGCAGCAAGTGAAAAGGCGGCCCACAGGTGCCGACCTGGACCACGGAGACTAAGTGCGGACCCAGCGCTAACTGTTAAGGAAATGTCACTGGGTCTGTTCACGTTAAATGGTAAGTTCTGCCCCTTTTGGGGGTCTCTTTCATCGGCCTAGAAGGTGAATCCGGACAGTTCCATGCAGCCTGGAGAAACCCTCCTAGCAGATGGTTCCTCGGAATCATTCAGGGGAAAGGGACAATGTGCTGAATTATGCTTCCTGGAGGGAAAGTGGCTGTGTTGTTGCAGTGCTTTTCTTAATTGCATGGAGGGAAAGAAAGTGTTAATCGTCCCTGAGCCTAAGGAAAATGCTTTCTCATGGAAAGAATACTCCTAAAGGACCAATAGATACAGGATGAAGGCGAGCCAAGCTGGACTGTTAGGAAGCACTTGCTATGCTTGGGACAGCGAGTGGGGACCACCTCCTCGATCCTTGAGCAGGTGGCTTTGATTTGGTCTTTAAAAGTGGGATAGACGCAAGGAAGGACATTTTCCATGTCGTAGGAACCGAACAACGAAGGACACCTAATGAAGTCGTGGACCCATGCTGACACACAGCGGGTACACAATGCCCTCCGCTAAATTCATGCAGAATGGAATAGAGAGGAGAGGAGAGGAGCGGGCACAGAGCACAGGACGCATAAGGGGCCGCAGGAAATAAAGGCTGTGGACCCTGAGCACCCAAAACGTTTGTTGAAAACCGTCGGTGATTCTGATTAACGTCTGCCTTTGGAGGGACAGGTAGGGAGATGGTTTGTGTTTAACGTTACCCAAAACCAAGCAGTGGGGGGTGGGGGTCTCCCTCGCATCTAATTTGGAAATAGCCTGATTTACCTAGTCCATCACGAGAAGCACAGTTGTCGAGTCAAAGATGTGCTCTTGCTTCAAGTTGGAGCCCTGGGGTGAAAAAAAGTAATGCTGGATACTGAGCCAGTGCTTTGTGTTAAGAAAAGCTTAGACACCTGCAGATAAAGGCCCACTGTTGAATTATGACAAAAACCAGAGGTTTAAAATAAAGCAATATTTTATCATTGTGAACACTTTAACTGGCAAAGGGGTTTCTGAAACAGAGCCGTTGACATCTTGGACCAGATAATTCTTCATCGTGGGGGCTACCCTGATCTGTGGGGGCGTTTAGTAGCCTCCCCAGTCTCCATCCACTGGAGGCTGGCCAGCCCTCACCCCCAGATTGTGACAATTAAAAATGTCTCCAGACGTGGCCAGATGTCCCCTGGGAAGCAAAAGTACCCCTGGTTGAGGGCCACCGCCAACCAAGAGACACCAGTTGGATTGAAAATTGAAAGTGTAGAGTTTCACTTGGCAATTATTATCCATTCGTTTCCTCTTTCCCTGTCTTATCACTACACTTCGAGGGGAGGACACAACGGGGGCTATTGTCGCTGCTCTCCCTGACGCAGACGCGAACGGGAGCCGGACAATCCCGCCTCTGTCCTACGCAGGCGAGTTCTAAGTCCCTTTCATTCACACGGCCCAGCCCACCAACCACCCCGAACTCTTCCTGCTTCGGAGTTCTACCAAACAAGGAAACTTTCTACCAAGTACACGACATTTTTATTTCGTTTGTACTTAGACAGTTTAGAAATGGACTGAAATTGTCATTACCACCATAATGAGCATCTCCCGGGGCTGAGGGACCCGCCGTCTCTCCGAAGAGCTGCGGTTTGGAAGGGCTGGGGACCATGCCGTGGACTTCTGTGACTCTTTCACATTCCTGCCATGAAAGATCTTTCAGAGCACATCCAAACCTGTGGATTCACACCTCAGAGTTCTGTGACTAAAGCAGTGGACTCCCTAGTGTTTTCTCAGATTGCAGCTTTTTTTTTTTGTAAGCTTGGCACCCAAAAGATATTTGTTTTTGCTTTGAATTGAAATAAATCCGTATCAGAGATTATAAAAAGTAAGTCACAAGGGGGAAGCAGATGACTAAAATACAATGAAAGAATGTGCGACATCGCTAGTAATCAAGAATGTGAATTAAAGTAATCGTGAAATTCCATTTTTGCCTATTAAGCTAATAGCAATGCTTTGGTCTTTCTAATTAATAGCCAACGCTGGCTAGGGGGTGGTGAATCCTACACTTTCAGATATTGCTAGTGCACTGTAAATGGGTATGGCTCTTTTGCAAATTAACTTTATCTCAAAAGCCAAAAAATTGGCACTGGCTGATATGGCTCCCGTGTACTGAACACTGACCTGTGAACCAAAGGGTCGCTGGTTTGATTCCCAGTCAGGGCACGTGCCTGGGTTGCAGGCTCTAGTAGGGGGTGCGTGAGAGGCAACCACACACTGATGTTTCTCTCCCTCGCTTTTTCTCTCCCTTCCCCTCTCTCAAAAAATAAACAAGTCCTTTAAAAAATTGCTCACACTTTTAAATTCAACAGTATTACATCTAATTATTCTAAGGGAACTATTGTCTAGTATATAAAAAATGGCAATTTTCATTGAAAGACGTGTCTCTAAAGATTAATCAAAACAGTGAAAAATGGAAAGTTAATGTCCAACAAGGAGATATTGTTAGGTATAGTGCAATATACCCTGCTCTGTGGGATGTGATGGAGCTGTTAAAATTATGCTTATGAAGACCACATAGTAACAGCAAAAATGCTTCTGTCACCCTGGGAAATGTTCATTTAATGTGCGGGTTAAGGCAGCCATCTAAAATCTGTGTTTGTGTGTGCATGTGTACACACATCTGTCCATAAACACGTCCTCAAAAGAAAAGCTCCGAAATGTTAACAGTTGTGGGCTGCGCATTCTGCAGTTGTTTACATGATAAATGGTTTTCATTTCTCTGTGATCTAGTTTTCCTTCATAATTGTAAAGAAAATATTCCAAAAGAGGGGAAGGATCTTTCCTCACCGCCCTCGCCGCACGGCTCCCTCATTTGCTTCCCCTCCGGGTGGGTGTAGGCTTGCCTCTCTCTGCCCCTACAAGTCACTTTTTATCTCTGGAACTTGGGGCAGCGGTTGAACTACGTTTCCTTTCAAATGATACTTCTCGAATGCCCCGGGGGGGCTCTGGCCTCCACGGTGCCTGCAGCCTGTGTCACCAACGTCTGCGAGTTCTGCGAGGCCAAGGGGCAGCCAGGGAGGGCGGGAAGAAGGACACCTGGAGCCAAGACTGGAGGAGAGGCGCGTGGGACTGGTGATGTGTCCCGCGACGTTGCCAGGGACAGAGGGAGCCTGGTGTCTCCCCGCAAACCCCTCGGACTGCCCCGCAGATGCAGGTGACGAGCCTTGCGCAGAGCAGGCGCCCTGTGTCAGGAGGCTCCCCTCTTCCTGACCTCAGACGGTGCACGGAAGGGACCCAGGGGAAGCCGTGGTCCCCGTGGAGAGCTGGGGACCAGGACGCCTGAGAGCCGCCCCCTTCAGCGCGCACGCACCGCTGCAGGCTGTGAAGACGGGGGAGGCTTCCCTGCCCGCTTCTAGGATAAACTCCCGCGGCGCTGGGTGCTCGGCGGACTGACAACGGGCCTGGGGAAGGCGCTTCCCCCTTGCCGGAGCGCGGTTTGTGCTCCTAAGCGTTTTCAAAGGGTTTTATTTTGATTTATTTTTATTTTTATTTTGGAGGAGGTGAGGTAAGGGAAGCAAAGGAGAGACCCTTTCCAGTCACGGCACAAATTCCAATGACTGGCACACGAGCGGGATTTACTGTTGTCCCTGTCATTCCTGCTGTGTTGTCCTTCTGCCCCCGCACTTCCCAGTGACAGGCTGTAGCTTCACGGGCCTTGACGGCTTTTGTCACGAAAAGGAGAAAAGTGCTCTTATCTGAGGCCTCCAGCGGCCTTCGGGGGCAGGGGAGGAGCATTCTCTCCCCTCCCCCCACCTCAGAGGGGTTCGCTCTGACAGGTAAGGGCTCCCCAGGACAGCTGTAAAACGCGCCGAGGCCAAAGACGTAGATTCCCGCTGGGGCTCCGGCTGGCCTGCTGGTGGCATCGCAGGCGGCCGGCGTTCCTTCCGCGGGGCGCCCTGCGGGCACCGTCGGTCGCCGTGCCGGGATTTGCCGGTGGCACGGGCCAGCTGGGCGTGTTCGGGCCAGGCGGCACGCAGCGCGCTTGCGCACGGTGGGTTTGCTCTCTGGGTATAAATACGATGCGGTGGCAAACCTATTTAATATCAGGTTGGGGTCTGGAGGCCTTTTGTAAACCCATTTGACTGGAAGTTTGGGAGGACATTAGACAGTGACCATTAACACCCCCTCTTGCCGCTCCCGGAACCGCCGCTCTGGGCCTGGGTGTCAGGCCTCGGCGGAAGCCCCATGCGTCACAATTTGAGATGAAGACCCTGTCGCGTGTTTCCCGGAGGCCGTGCCCAGAGGGAGCCCGTGCGCAGCTGTGCTGCTGTCCCAGCCGCACGCCCAGTCTCTGGCTATTTACAAGGAGCTGAGCTGCTCTTTTTGGGGGGCGGCGGGGTAAGGGGGTGCTTTATAAACAAATCAACCCCTGAAGGCCATCAGTGTTGGCCACCTCCCTTTATCAGAAGCGCCAGCTCACAGCAGGTGGCTCACTCCTCTCTGTAGCTTTAAGAGAAAAGGCCGCCGAGTCCCCTGGAGAGTTCCCGCTGAGCCGGGAGGCGCACTCTGAGCCTCTGTCACCTGTTGTGCTTTGGTCCTGGTTTCCTCCCAAGTCAGAAGGTGCTTGGATGCGCCCTCTGCTGGGCAAACGGGGGAAAGCCCTTATTCTGCCTAGTTCCCTTGGGGGCCCCCCGCTGGTTTCATTTTGGCTTGAGCGATGGAACTTGTGGATCCTCATCTGTGATGCCCGGTGCCATTCTCATAGTGGGTGGGGGGTCGCCCTCTCCATGCTGGGGCCCAGGGCGTCTGCGGGCTCAGACCCTGAGGCCGGCAGGGTGCTTTCCCCAGGCATGACTCCGCCGTCACTCTCCGCCACACGGCTTATGTGTGAACACCAACGGGCTGCTTCTCTCCTCTGTGAGTGTGGACACCAGAACACGGTCGCTTTGGGTTTCTCCTAAGCTTTTCTTGATGAAGTCTGGGAGCCCCCACCCTCTTCCCCTTGTTATGGAGGGAAGGGGCCATTTTTTTCACTTGCGCACAGACAGGGCGAGCACCTGTGCGTGATCCACACTGAGGAATAACCGGGATCAGCGTCGGAGAGCTTCCCCGCCCGCGCCGCATCCTCCTTTACTTTCCTTCCCTTTCCCTTCCCCACCCCCAAGTGCACGCTAAACACATACAATAAGCGGTGCCTGGGATTCCTATAGATTTATGATTTATGGTTATTCATCTTATTATCCAAGTGGCTTTGCCAGGTAAAACATTAAGGCACCACAGCCATTATAACCTCCTCTCCCATGATCTCATTGGCAGCTGGTGTTGCCATGACAACGAGGCCGGAGAACTGGTACTGAGCTTCGGTGGAAGAGGATGTGAACACTGGTGTGTGTGTGTGTGTGTGTGTGTGTGTGTGTCTGTGTGTGTGTGTGTACAGATTTCCCATCATGTATACCTGTCATGCAGAAGCCCAATAGATGGATTTCTTAGTCCAATCCTGCTGCTGCTCCTTCTAATTTGGCCAAAATTAGCTGCAGGGCTCCAAATCAATGGGAAGGAAGCTTCGGAAGATGATTCCTACGTCTGGTTTTCGAGTGGCACATTGGAACCAGGGACACATAAGAAATATTTTAGAGACCTCCTACTCCCGTGAAATGAAGCGACTATACCCACATGATGTTGTACTTAAAAGCGTCTTGGGCCTAACTTATTTAACACCTTTTCATTATTAGACAGAGAAAGTCAGAGCTGGAAGGGCCCCAGGTGTCACCTATCTGATCCCCTGTTCACTGAGATGAGAAAACAGGCCCGACCTGCTGCCTCGCACCCTCGCAGTGTGGTACGGCGGGAAAGTGGTTCTGGAAGCCTACTACCTGGCTCAGGCCCTGGCTCCAGCATGTCTGGGCTGTGACCTAGGCCGAGGGACTGTCCCCTGGAAGTCTTAGTTTGCTGGTCTACCAAATAGGGGTAATATTGAGAGCCACTTTACTACATCATTGTAAGGATTAAGTGAGACAATCCAGGAAGTTGGGCACACATTAAACTCTTAATAAATGTTATCGCTATTAACCTGAGTCACACTGGACATCAGTGGTAGAAATAAGAAGAGAATCCAGCTCAGCTACCTCCTACTTAAACTGGAACCGTTTCCCCTCAGTCCCATTGTGTCCTTTGTTTTTGTGCACGTCACCAGGGGAGAGTGGAAGCCTCTTCTCAGGTGGGGGTTGTCTTTTCCTAAAACCTGCTATGAACCGTGTGTAAGGCCTACCCAGGTACGCGGCGGGGGCTTGTTGACTTGAGGACAAACATCGCACGCGTCCTGTACTCCTGGAACTTTGATTCCATGTACACGATGTGGCTGCGGTGTAGGAGGGGAAAGGAATGATGAGGAAACTTGAGGAGAAAAGTGCACATTTTGTGACCACTTCATATGAAACCAGACATTTGCTAAACTCTTTACACATATGTTCAGCCTCACAGCCACCTGACGAAGTGAGCACATTCGTTCCCATTCTACAGGTAAGAGAACGAAGACCGAGCAGTTATGCAGCATGTGTCTGGGGTCACATGGCAGGCTGAGGTTTGGGGTTCCGCCCACCATCTCACTTCAAGGCGCTGCCAGAGCCTTCAACAGCTGTGGTTCAGAATGTTTTTTCAGCCCCCTTGTGAGCTAGAAGCTTATTTCCCGAGGGCGGGGGGTGAGGGAGAGGGCTTCAGAATAGACAGACAACTTTTCCGTCACTTGCACAAAGCACGGTTGTGTAGCTCTGGGGGTCTAAAATGTTGCCCCAGCCAAACTAGACAGGCATTGAAAATCACACCAGGCTGGGTGTTTTTGCAGAGTGTCACTTATTTAAACTTCCTTTCATCGCTCTGTCATGAAAAAGAGCAATGCACTGAAACCTCACGGTCCTCGTCAGAGGTGCAAGCTGTTCTGGGGGAATGATTTCACAAGGTGTACTGGAGTGAAAACAGGCCCACTCGGGAGGGGCAACGATCCTGTACGCCAGGGAATGAGGCCATTAAATCAACCAGTCTCCACGCATCCGATGTAAGAGTGGCTCAGTCTCTGGTCGACTTGGATAAAGCAGAACAGAATCTAATTACTGAGTGACCCATCCCTTCCCTGGTTTTGGGGTGCAGCTCAGATGTGGGCAGGGTTCCTAAGTCTCACATAACAGGGCCCAAAAGGGGGCTAGATGACTTGCCTCGGACGTAGGTTGAAACAGCAACCACCTTTTTTCCTTTTCCTTTTTTTTTTTAAATTCTGCTGTTTGTTTATTTGGGTTTGGGCAATTGGGAAGGCTGAAGAAGATTTGGAGGAGATAAAGAGGAGGCGCCTGAACCCTGGCACCGCATGGAATTGCAGAACTAGTGGCAAACTCCTACTTCGGAGAGAGATTTTCTCTCCCGGTGGGAGGCATAGCTCTGCCCCTTGCTAGCTCTGTCGCTGTGCGCAGGTTACCACGCTGGCTCGTTGCACCTGCTTGGGGGCGGGGGGCGGGGGTGTGCCTCCGCTGAGTTACTGGGAGCATTGCGTGAAATATGTGGGAACTTAGGAAATGCTAGTGATTATTACAGCCCCTGTGATAAAATCCATTAGATGAAGAAATCTTTTTGGTCTCAATAAGCCTCATCTTTTTATTCCATATTACTTTCTTGGTAACCAATTCTAGGAGGTGCGTTGCGGGGCCATCATTGCGTCCCAGCCATACCCACTAGGCAGGCATTCCCCCAAATCTTGCAGACGCAGTTTCAACCCCAGAGGTGGCGACATGGACGCGGGGCTCAGCCCCCAGCCCGCAGCCTGCTGCCGGGCCTGCCCTCCCTGCCTGCGCGCACGCTCAGAGCCTGGGGCTGGATGGAGGCGCTCTCCAAAGCGACCAACGCAGAGACCCCGCTGCGCTCCGGGAGAGTAGATCCTCGGAGGCCGCGGCCCTTACATAACTGGGATGATGTAACCGCTGGTGGCTCCCGAGGGGCGGGGACGGGGACCGGGGCGGGGGCATCGGGAGCGCGGAGCTCTGAGTGCGGCGCGCGCGCCACTTGGTCCCTCTACCGCCGAGCCGCGAGGTTCGTCCAGGGGCTGAGCGAGCACCCCGGTGCAGCAGAGGGTGCATCGCCAAGGACCCGACTCGGGGTGCTGCCGGTCGGTGGGCGGGGTCGTCGGGACGTCACGTGGCCTGTCTCGGTGCGACCGAGTCGGGTGCGCGGGGACGCGCCCACGACCTCTTCGTGATCTTGCTGGATCGAATAAGCGACAGTGGCGCCCGCAGGCTCGCGGCCTTAGGCTGCCTTGGGGGACTGCAGGCGGGACCCAGCGTCTCCGGTCTCCGGACCCGGCCGGCGCCCGAGGGGCGGGGCTTTGCCGCTGGGTGCCGGGACCCAAGAACGTCAGGCGGGCGGGCGTCTCCGAGCCTGCTCGCGGCCAGAAGGGCGTGCTGGGGCAGCTGTCTCCGTGGGGCTGTTTTCAGCCAGGGCTAGTTTTAAATTGCTACCCGAGACTTCTTTGGCCGAGTTACTTGCCTGGGTGTGTTTTTTTCTCACTAAATAAACGCGGCTTGTGGATTGTGACCTGTCGCTCCAGCTGGAACATTCCGAGCGCGGGTTTCAGGGCGCTTTGGGCTGTGCGCCCAAGGGGAGGTTGCTGACCAGGACTGGATGGTTTCACCGGCCTCGGCCTGTGATCACCTTCGCGGTGCCCTGGTCGACCCTCCCCCTCGTTGTGGTTTGAAAGGGAGGCCAGTTCCCGGGGATGGAGAGAGAGAGTTTTTATCTTAGAATTAATCAGGCTTACGCCCTGGTTCTCAACCCTGTGAACAGCTGAATCACCAGGGGAGAATGAAAAATGCCAGTTTTCGGGCCCTACCCCTAGAGGTTCTGATTCCGTTGGCCTGCACTGGGGCCTAGACTGACATGTTATTAAAAAAAAAAAAAACCCACAAAAAATCCTCTGGGTGTTTCTAAGAGACTCCCCCCGGGCACTAAGGCTTTTATCCGTTTCTGAAGCCGCCTGGGCCCATTCCCAGCACACGGGGTGGAGGCTTTACCCACGGGGCGCCGCCCCTGCGGCTCCCCGGTCGCTTCCGGAAAAAGCGCAGACCCTGCTCAGGAAGCGCAGGGGAAGCGCAGAGGAAGCGCAGCTGTCAACCCTGACCCACTGAATCGAGGCGGACGCTCTGGCAGCCTCCTCTCTCTCAAAGGGACGTGCTCAGGCAGTGGCCACCCCTTGCTGGGTTTCCCGTGTTACCCAGAACGCAGCGTGGAGGGCGTGAGTCAGCTTCCCTTCCCTTCCCTTCCCGGGAAAACATGCTCCTAAAAGTCGTGCAGGCGGAGCATGGAAAGCAGAGGTGGGTGCCCCTGCGTTTGTGCATTTAGTGAATTGGAGGGAAAGACAATACTTTACTTTTTTTTTTTTAGTCCTCACCCAAGGATATGTTTTCATCACTTTTAGAGAGAGAAACAAAAGGAGAGAGAGAGAGAGAAACATCCATGTGAGAGAAACATCGGTCAGTTGCCTCCCATATCCGCCACGACTGGGGACTGACCCTGTACTCTAGGTATGTGCCCTGACCAGGAATTGAACCGGTGACCTTTTGGTGTGGGGATAACGCTCCAAGCAACTGAGCCACCTGGCCAGGGCCACAATACCTTGCTTTGATTTCAGTCTGAGACTCTGTGGTTTGGGTTTACAATGGTTTTTTTTTTCCCCTTGGGATTTGTCGTAAGACGTCCCTATAACGGGCCCCAAGGCAGCAGGATCTAGTCGGTCCCCTAAACATGCCCCGCACTAAGCATTACTGGGGGCAACTGAGATGAAACAAGCACCAGCTGCCTAGCAGGTGCGGTGGGACGTAAGCACGTTTCACATTGGGTATATTGGAGGAAATATGCCTGGGAGCGCGTTCCCTGGCATCAGGGTTGGGGAAGCACCGAGGACAGTGGTTGCTCAGGCTGGATCAGAGTCACCTGCCGAGCACAGGAACCCGCAGGTCGCTGGGCGCCTCCCTCAAGCTCTGGCCCAGTGGCAGAGAGAACCCACCTGGTGGGCACGGCTTGTCTGGGGACCACCGTTAGACACCACGGAGAGTGGGAGAAGGCACCCTGGGCTGGGTGTCGAGAAGACCTCCTTCCACGTCGTCCCTTTCCCCCCTTGTGACGCTGCTCAAGTCATTTACCTCTTTCTGCATTTGAAAATTAGGGACTGGTATGGAGTTTTTAAAGATAAAAGTGCTTCCCAAAAGAGAGGGGGGAGGAAACAAACAGGCTAAGTCTTGCTGCCAACAACAGATTAACAGTAAGGGAGTCCTTGTGCGGAAGGCCAAGAACGGACAGGACGTGGTGCGCCCTCAAGGCCAGCTGGGCCACCGCTCAGGCGCCTCGGGGTTGGAGGCGGAGACCTGGCTCACAGGAGCCGCCCTCAGCAAACCTCGGTCTCTAGGAGCGTCCACGTGGTGGCCCAGAGGCCCAGGTGTCGTCTGGCTGGTTGTCACAGAGAAAGGCCTCTCGGCTTCCTGCCCGCCCCGCCCTCCCAGGAGGGGGATCTTCTGGGCCAGTTTCCTGGTGTTCTGGGTCCCCCGCTTCTGGTGTGGTTTGGGAGGCGCTCACAGGCTCCGCACCAGGGCCTCCCCCCCGGGGCCAAAGGCCCCTATTTACTGCCTTTTCCTGAAAGTCTGCTGCTCTTTCTGAGCAACTTCTTGCCTCTGCAAAAAACCAAACAAACACACAAACAAACAAAAACCTCTCAGTGATCCTGGCCCTTCACTGAGAAGCGATAACAAATCTGCCAGCTTCCTCTTTGGTCCCAGGTTAAAATGCTTGCAAAGTTCCTAAGGAGTTGAAGCACCGAGGGGCGAAACGAGGAGCTCAGTTTTGAACAGGGACAGTATTAATGTCATCATTAATAATAGCAACAATCATAGCAACCATTCTTTATTGAGCTTTTCATTTATTCCGAGTGTGGTGATAAATGGTGGTCATACATTTTCCCATCTGGGCTGCCCAAGAGGTACCCCATTTGTTACCCCGTTTGTGCAGATGAGGAGACAGCAGCTCAGGAAGGGGAAGCCAACCTACGAGGCTGCATGGCTAGGCAGAGGCAGAGCTTTGATCAAAATCCAAGGCGTTCCATTCAAAGCCCTTCCTTCTTATTGATATTTTCAGTTTCAAGTCAGCCCTTTCTGGAAGCTTTGCAGTAGCTCCAGGCCTTGCTCACGCCACAAAGGGAGCCACCAGCCGCAGAAGCAACAGGCAGGGCATTCTCCAAGCCATCCCAGACCGATTCCAGATGAGTGACAGACGTGCGAACAGGAACATTCTTACTGGTTTCCTGACTGCGACACAAGGGGTGATGCCTTCCCCTGTGGCAACGATTTCCAAACGGAACCCAAGCTCATAAACATTCTTTGGCCCTTCACCGGTGTCCAGGCACGTAACTGGCAGCCACGCTGTACCAGGGCGCGGGGCAGGACACCAGCTGCTGGCAGCCTGGGTATCAACAGGGCCTGGGGGCGGGGCGGGGCTTCCCGCAGAACCTTCAGGGGAGAGAGCCACGTTCTGTGCTGCTTGGGAGAGACCTCGGGCTTGCGGAGGGAGGGAGGGAGGCTCTGAGAGCCCAGCCTGCCAGGTGTGAGAGGGCCCTGCCCTCCGTTCTGCCTCCCCCTCCCTCAGCCAATTCTGTGACCAGGAGAGACTAGGGAAGTAAAGGGACAAGAGGTACCTCAAAAGGCACAGAGAAACAGTGAAGGAACGGGGCGGGGGCACATCTATCCAGATGATGCTTTCATGCAAATTAGAAAAAACGCGTCTCCTGGTCCTCATTTGCTTTGCTGCCATCTGCCAGAAAGCTGTCCTAATGCACATACAAATCTTCCATCACTAGGATCTGAATGGCGCCCCCTAGAGTTGTGCAGCGCACACCCTATAGCCCTGAAGGGACCTTCACGTTCTCTGAGGGGGTGGAGCGCTTAATTAACTACCTTACACCTCCTTCGTTCCCTCCTTACAGATCTCCCCGCTTTGCAGTGGCCCCTCTGTAGCTGCGCAGGGACCCCTGTCCTCCATGCAGAAAGCTTGATGCTAGTGGTCTCCTGATCTCCCCACCACCCCCAAAATGGAAAAAGGAAACACAAAGATTTTATTTCATGTTAGACAAAGGGGAACGGAGGGAGAGAGGGAAACATCAAGGAATGGTTGCCTCTTGTGCGCCCCCTACTGGGGACCTGGCCTGCACCTCGGGCATGCGCCCTGACCGGTGACGCTTTGGTTGTCAGGTCGGCGTTCAATCCACTGAGCCACAGCAGCCAGGGCGTCCCAGTGCTTTCTGGTTAAGAGCAGTGAGGGGCTCCCGCCAACCCTGGGCATCAGAATCCACAGAGGGACGTAAAAATGTGGGTACTTGTCCCTAGCTCAGGTCTTCTTAATGAGAAGGAGGTGGGGTGGGGAGGAGATGGGGAATCCACTGTGATCTGGCTGCAGACACGAGTTAAGAACCACTGCCCCAGAGCTGCCGGAGAGAGGAGTGCGTTGAACTTTGAACCTTCATCCTCGTGCCCTGCTGTGCAGCCTGCGGGTTAGAGCCAGGAGGCGGGGGGGGGGGGGGGGGGGGGGTGGAGGCGGGGGGGGGGGGGGGGGAACGCCTCCCATTTCACACCCCTGCCCCAGCTTCTGTGCAGAACCTGTCCCGGTGCCCATACATTATTTAACCAGTTAAGCTCTCCCTCCAGGTGAACACCAGCATTCCCTGGGGACACGCGACTGCCCTGGTCACTCAATGGAACTGTGGTGGCTAGAAAAGTCTGCTGTCTCCGCGGAGCTTCTGCTCCAGGAAAAACCGATGTTCCAGCAGGAGCTGGGAAAAGAGGCTGAAAAGGTGTCACTTTTCAAGATGCTCAAGGTGTTTTATTTATTTATTTTCCCCCCTCTAAAATCAAACTAGGCATTTTCCAGGAGAATATTATTATACCACTTGGAGCTGTAAAGTCATCTCCCAAGTTAAGGGGAGGACTCGCTGCCTCCTAGCACCTCTCAGAGAGCCTGAGAGGCGCTCTGAAGCCCTGGGGGGAGGGGCAGAGAGGAGAGGGGTCCCTTCAGTGATTACCGGTAGCTTCCCCTGAAACAGACCCCATTTAACAAAGCGGCTTGTTTCCGCAAAGAAAGAGGCCTGTGTGGCGATGCCTCGCTAACTGCCCAGCGAACCCCTTGCCGTGAACCTTGGTTCACGACGTCACAGCCTTTGTTGGAATAGTCCAGAGGCCAGTTATGGATTCAACCACTCAATAAATATGAATGTTTATCGAGTGCCTGCTACATGTTAGGCCAGTGGTTCTCAACATGAGACACAGCTTCAGAGCTTTGAAAACATGCCCAGGCCTGGGCCCATCATCTGGAGCTTAAAAAAGTCCCCAGGTGAGCATCAAGTACAGCCAGGTTGGGACCTCTGTGCCGTGTACTTCTGGAGACGCTTGGCGCGCTGCTGTGATTAAGACCAACGCTGCTTCTCCCTCCTGTGTTCAGACCGTTCAGAAAATCAGGACAGTGTCCTAGATGCACTGTCAGGGCAGACAGGCAGGAGAACAGGTCCCAGGACCACCCTCGCTGTTTGCCTGTGGCTCAGCGGGGACAGTCCGTTTCGATCACCAGCATCGTCTCCGTTTCGGGTACTCTTTCCTTGAGTCCGTGTGTCGTAATCCTTCATTGGGAAAAGCTGGTCTCCATGGCCGTAGCTATGGCTGCAACTCCCGGCGTTTCCTTCAGTGCCAGCAGGTGGCGCAGTTCGCCTGGTTTGTTGAGATCAAGACCGAGCTGAATGAAGCTGCCAAAGGTGAGATCACCTGGGAGAGCGGTAACCAGGTGAGCGGCTCTTCGCCCTCCTGCGGGAGAGCGGAGGATCGTGCCTTTGGGGTTGCGGCGAGCTGGCTGGACGCCTGCCGGCGCTGCTGGCGGTGGGCGGTGTCTTCGCCCCTGCTCTGCCCCGGCCTCGGCCACCGGAAAGCGGAGCCGCGCTTCTCCGTACCGGGGGGTTGACCCGGGTCCTTAACCGGGGCTGTGAGGTCTGAGCGCGCGCTCTGGGCTGCCCGCGAGCCGCAGGCGGGGCCGATCCCCGCTGCGGAGACAGGACGCCGGACAGTGGCCGTGCTGGGGCCCCCCCTGCCCCCGCCCCCAAAGGAACCCGCGTCACTGAAGCCGACCAAGGATGACTCAGGTATTTGAACCAAGCTGTCAACGGACCCTTCCCATTCAATGGAGGGACAGCGAACACAGGCCTGGCTGAGAGCGGCTTTCTCAGGAGAGCTTTCAAGCCTGGCTCATGTTTTGCAGGCTTCTTCTTCTGAGAGCGCGCGATCAGGAGCAGCGACACCGTTTATGGGGTCCGGTGCAACATGGGAATGGGGGATCCTTGTGTAAAAATGAAGAACTTCAAGACAGTGAAGGCAGCGCGTTCAAACATGCATGGGGGCTTCTGAATGGGGGGGCCTGCGCGCGTGCTCAGGTTGTGCCCCCATGGAGCCTGAACCTCCAGTGGAGGGTCGAGAGGAGAGGTCCCCGGGGCTGGCCCTAGGTGACCACGGCCCCTCACTGTCACCAGAGAATGTCCTCCCTTCCAACCCCCAACCCCCCGAGTTTCCTACTTCCGCTTGTGAACTGCTTCACTAACCGCCCACAACTGAGGGGCCCCCGGGTGGAGACCGGAGACCCGCTGCCAGTACCCCGACTCCCTCAGGCTTGGACCATGGTCAAAGAAAGAAAAGAGTCCCCCGTCTGCATGGAATATTTTGCATCTGCTCATGAAGGTCCCCCCACCCCCAACCTTCCAATACCATTCCAAACCAAGTAGCTGCTCCTTTTCCTTCTCTCCAAAACCCCTAGTCTCAGGCCACTGGACGCCTCACACACGCCTCATGCTGGGCGAGCAGAGGGCGCCCCAATCTCCCTCCCAGGCCTGTGAGGGCCCCTGCGATCCTGTCGGCGCTGCCGCCCCTAGAAGCAAGGAGAATGGCAATCCCGAGCCCCCTGCGCGAGGGTGGGCGGCGGGGGTTGGGGGGGCGTGGAGGGCTCGCCTGCATTCCAGCTCCGGCCGCCTTCTGTACAAAGTGGGTTTATGGGGGGGGGGGAATGGCAACATGGTTCTGTTTATAGCATTGAGCCATCCTTGCATTGGACTCCGTGCGGGGAGCAAACACGCTCCCTGGTGTGGGAGACAGGCAGCTCTCCACGGCCGCCCCCCGCCCCCCGCCGGCCCCCACTCCAGGTGGGGTCTGAACAAACACCTGGAACGGGCTCGGAGGGCTTGTCTGCTGTCCCGAGGGCGTGGCTTTCCTGAGACGGGCTGCCCCTCCCGGTGCGTGAGCAGGCCCTGCACCGGGTCCCCAGGTCGCCGCACGCAGCCCGCCCCCGACAGCCGCGTGGGAGCGGGCAGAGTGGGGCCCCGGACCGGCCGGGTCGGTGCTCACTGGCCTCGGGAGCGTGGCAGTGCTCTTAGCCGCCCGGGGCCTGTGTCCTCACCTCACCGGCAGGGGCGGTGCCCCTTCATTCACCGCTGAACCCGTGTCTGAGCGTGACCCGCGAGTCAGGCGGCGCGCCAGGAGCTGGCCGTGGAAATGACGGAGACAGACACAGCCCCTTAGAGTCTTTGGCGGGTTCCAGCGACCAGCTGGGTGGCACGGGTTCCTGTGGTTGTTGGGGTCACCGAAGGTGACGGTGACACAGCAGCCTTCTTCCTGGTCAAGAACTGGACAGGGTGAGGAGGAAGGCAATGGAAAAACAGGTTCAAGTCAAAATAGGGCTGTTGTTGATAGGCTGATTGAAAGGCACGCTCAGTGGGAGAACCAAACGGGCTTCCTAGCTGGGGCCCCTTGCTGCAGCTGGCTGGCCTGGGACAGCCCTGCCACCTGGTCCCCAGGGAGAGGACAGAGCAGGGACCAGAGCTGACTGTGCCCGATCTATGCTCCCAAGCTCACCAAATGCAGGATTAAGTGCTCCATGTCCCCGGGATGCAGGAAGGAGGGGGCTGAGGAAAGACACAGTCGCACTCCTATTCCATCCATCAGCAACGACACAGACGGAGTGAGGGAGCGCCTTTCTCCCCGGTGGGGATGTTGCTTTTTTTTCTTTTTTACAAATCCCCAGCAGCTTGCCATCAAATGGTGCAGGCTAATACAAACGATTTCCATCTTTGACTTTGTCCCCAATGTGGCATCACTGCCAGAGCCCACGAGCGTGGGGTCACGCTGGGGTGTGCCGTGGGAGCCTGCTGGACGGCCGAGGCCCCCGGAGGGCCGCAGCTGGGCCCAGCTCAGCCGGCTCCCTGATTGGTGGGGCCCAGGGCCAGGCAGAGACGCAGGGCCCCTTGTTCAACAGTTATTAAGCATTTTAATACAGCGACAGCAGCGTATTAAACGGGACGCGAGGCCCTTCGGTGGGACCGCGCAGCGGGGATCCATTCTCCTGCTTCCCACCCCGCATTCCCTCGGGTGTTCGCTGCACGCTGGGCCCTCGGGAGGGGGTGATGTGTGGGTGCGCGCGTGTGTGTAATTTAACCCCACTGATACAGATAAAAACGAGGCCTGAGAGAGGTTGCATACATTGCCCAAGGTCAAGTGGAGGAGCCAGAATCTGCACCCAAACCTGTCTGCCTCCACAGCCCACGTTCATAGCCAGGGCACAGTCCTCCCAGCCGCCAGCGTTTCCTCCTCAAACTCGGCACTGCGTGTCGTGAAACAACTGCTAAGGGACTGGCCATGCTGGGGGAGGGTGGGCTGGGGGGGCGCGCCACTTAGGGGCAGTCTGGTACCTCTCCGTTAATTGAGAACGTAGCCAGGTATGAGACGTTAGGGGGCTGCCTTTTTTTATTACACGCCTGGCTCTGTTGCACTTTTGTATGGATCTGGTCTGCTCCTGAGGACCTTGATATCTCTTCATTTTCATTTCCTTTTTGTGTCAGAAACCTTTTATTGATCTCCCCCAACTGTCTGAGAAGCATAATCACTCTCATGCTTTGATATCTCTGCATCCTCTCGAGAGTGGAAGGCAGAGCACGCCACACAAAGAGGCGCGTCGGGGGTGGAGGGGCAGCTTAATGTGTCTGTGCAGAAGCGGACAGGTTAAAATCCCGTCTTCCTCAAGCACATCCAGGGTGAAATGAACAACGCAGGCCTCTGTCTGAGTCCTAGGAAACTGCTGGCTGCCGTGCTAATAGGAAACATGTTTCCCCAGCCTGATTATGTAATGTGGGGTAGGTTGTTTTCTATTTTCTAAGACTCATTTGAGCTTCTAGCAATATTTCCCATCCCCGGGCAACAATCTGTAGATTCCTGACACTCTGAGGAGAGGACAACACCAGTATTTGCGGAATTTATCCCCAGATCCTAAGGGCTGAGAAGCTGGAGGTCAATGGGAGATATGGTCAGAGACCCATGCCCACCCACGGCTCTTTGCGGAGATATAACAGTCACTGAATTGGGTCACGTTAACCTTTTGTAGAGGGGAGGGGGCAGTCACGGAAGGACTTTCCTGGCTTACCCAACCGTGGAACAAAAATGGGCTGCCCTGGGTCCGTTTGTGGGCAGGTGACTTCATGAGATAGATTCTGTTTGGTAGCCCTGCTCACGCATGTTTTGGGTCCTCCCAGCCCCTGCACGTTCTGCCTCTTCGCATTCAGTGGCATCGCGAGTCGGTGGGCAGCGAGGACAGAGGGGAGGGAGGCAGGCTGGGCTGGCGCTCAAACTCTCACCCACACTGCAGGCTTTGCCGCCACAGGAGCCCCCGCGACACTGGTTCTACCTCCGCCAGGACAGCCTTCTCATCAATTAACTGGCTGCAATAAATGGGCTGAGTGCCTTTGCTCTTTGGCAGAAGGTGGGGGAGTGCAGTTTAGGTCATTTTTTGGCGGGGGGGAGGGTCATTTCGGAAAGGCACACATTGGTGCAGAGGAAGAGTTCTGTTGCTTGACAGTGTTATCAGACGGGCTCTACTCACTGGCATATCCCCGCACCCAGTGCTGACTGCCATGTAAAGCAGGCACCCAAGGTCCAGAAATGCCATCGTCATCGTCATCATCATGGCACATGCTGAGCACTTTTCCTCGTGCCAAGGGCTGTCCTATGTGTATTTCATTGATTACGTCACAGTCCTCATAGAACTTTACACATTTCGTAGACTAAAATCAGAGTCTGTGACGCACCCTTGTAAGCAAAGGACTACAAAATGAATGGTGGTGCATTTTTAGGATAAGGTTGTATCTGTCAGGTACTGCCACATAACAAACAAGTCCAAAATCTCAAGGCATACAGTAATAAGCATGTAAGCAATAAGTACTTATTGCTGACTCTTATGCAGGCCTGCTCCACAGGCTGATCTCAGCTGAGCTCAGCAGGGGGTCTCCCAGCAATATATTTGGTCTGCATTATGTTGCAGATTCTCACGTCCTCGTTAGACCATTGGCCGGTGAAGGTATGTCCCATGGTGGTGGGAAAAGCTCAAGAGAGCAAACCCATTTCAAACCTGTGCTGGCTTCACATCTGCTCGTGTCCAATTGACCAACGCAAGTCACTTCACCGAGCCCCAAATCAACAAGACGCGGATGTATTGTCTTCTGTCAAGGTCGGGAAGAGGGCGCAGGCATTGTCAAACAACAATCCACCACAACGCCCTGGTCGATGTGGCTCGGGGGATTGGGTGTCATTCCACAAAGCAAAAGGTCGCCAGTTGGATTCCAGGTCAGGGCACGTGCCTGGTTGCAGGTTTGGTCCCCAGTCGGGGCACTTGCAAGGGGGAACTGATCGATGTGTCTCTCTCACATTGACGTTTCTCTCCCTCTCTTTCTCCCTGCCTTCCCCCTCTCTAAAAAATAAATAAATATTTAAAAAAATAATCTATCACGAGGGTCTATTTTATTACATTGTGGTCCTTTAGCAATGGGTCCTCTGAGTTTTATGTCTATTAACCAAAATATTTAATGAACAAAATAATAAACATTTATAGACCCCCTACTATTGGCCAGACACTGGTCAGTGGTGGGGATTCAGAAACTGAAGACTAGACTAGACTGGACCCCTGGTCTAGTGCGGGGGTGAGACGCGTAAACAATCACAGTAACCACACAGTAAGTTCGCTTTTCACCCGTGAGGGGAGCTTGGGCTTGAGGCTTCAGAGGAAAGCCAAGAACAGCACTTCCCACATAGACTATTTCCGTAGACACTGACTGTGTTTCTGCCAGCCATGCCTGCTTGTCCGTAGTTTTTACCCTGAGCTTTGCCCATTCGCCATGTTGCTTCTAAGATTTCCTTCCAGCTCACAAACCTTCAGGGTGCTCACCGTACCTGGGAAACATACGTACTGTAGAATTGTCCACTGATATTGTGTTAACATGCAGATTCCTTAACCTGGAACTGAAGTCCCTTGTTATTGCACCCAACCAACCTGTCCAAACAGGCTTCCCATGATTCCCTGACATGGACCCTCTGCCAGTCAACCCTTCGTTATTCAAACATTCCAGGAGCAGTGCAGGTCCGTGTTCTTGTCCCTGCGGCTCCCCAGCCTGGAGCCCCCTCCCTGGTTCCCTGTTCCTTTTCCGTGACCCAGCCGGACACACCCCGAGGGTGAAGTTGGCACAGGGCAGCTCCTCTCTGAGCCAGCAGCGCCTTCCGTGGGGACCCCGAGCACAACAGGCATCAGCTGCGCCCAGGCTGGTTTCCCGCTCAAGCGTGAGTCACGGGAGTGGGCGCTCGGTCCGTATTGGCCAAACTGACCCGATGCGCGGCTGGGTCAGCACTGCGGTCCCTCCTGCTTTGTGCCATTGTGCCAACGGCGTGAACCTCCCCAAGCCTCCCATTCCCCCTCTGTGAAGTGGCGGTAAGGATACTCTTAGGGGCTAGGAGTGAGGATTGAATAGAGTCGTAAGTCATTTACCGTGGAGAACAAGGAAAAAGCAAGGAAAGTCCTGTGGCTCTCAGCCCGATGCCTGCACGGAGGGAGGCCATTTCTTAGTAAGAAGCAGATTATTTATTATGGTTATTTCTAGATGCCCTCTGTTACATAAATTTCCCCAGGACCAAGGGACCAGAGGAAGAGGCCAACAACTCCACTGTAGCAGGAGTTCGCGGAGAGAGCTCCTGTAGGACGAGGCACTCTCAGGAGCAGCAAGACGCCCTGGGCAGCCTCCAGGCCATGCAGCCCGCCCTGAAGGGGCAGGACACTTGGGGTACCGGGGTGTGACCCGCCCCAGGGAAGGGAAAAGTGCTTTCCCTCCTTGCCCCGGGAAGGCCTGCTCCCAGAAGCAGCACACCACAGGGAGCGGTGGAAGGCCTTTGAAGGGGTTCTCGGGAAGGAAGCAATCTCTGCTCTGGCTCAGATCTAGCCGGAGGGTCTTTGAACCGTCTCCCCTCTACCCCCGCCGTCAGTGATCAATGAACTCCTCCAGGGCACTGTGCTCTCTTCAGCTGTGAGCACAGGCCAGCCTGCGCGGGCCTGATAGTAATAGCAGGTGCTCCAAGGGGGCAGTTGGTGAAGGACAAGTGCAGAGGCGCCTTCCACGCTGTGCTGTGTAGATGGGGGGCGGGCCTTGCGCGCCCACCTCCTCCGAGGAGAGCGGTGCGCACAAAGGCTGAAGGAGAGAGCCTCTCAGGGCGAGGGAAGGTGGCCTCCTGAGGCGCTCCTGACCCGAGCCAGGTTTCACGTTTCCTGAGCGGCGGGCTCTGGGCAGAACTGGACTGCAAGCGGTGGTCACAACGAACAGATGAACAGCCAGCCCCAGCGTCTCACTGCAGTTCCCGTTGTTTCCGCACCTCTTTCATTGTTCTAGACTTTTCTCTGTCCTGCCTCTCCTTGAAGAAGCCCTTAAGAGGGAAGGCGAGAGGAAGACGGAGAGGGAGAGGAAGAAGGGAAGAGCTGCCATCCAGCTACATCAGAGGTCTCCCTTCTCCTGTTTAGCCCCCAAGGCATCCAGTCCTCCCCAAACTCTTCAAAGTAATGGACGCTGGAGTGGATCGGGGTCCTAGCAAGGCCAGCATGGCTTCGGCAGCATTCCACAGTCTGGTCCGATCTCAGATCCCTTTCTGGCTCTTCCCCTTCCTTCTCTTAAACCACACACCCTTCTGGGGCCCAGTGTGCGGCTAAGCAAATCAAGGGATCTGTGCATTTTAGCAGGTGCCTTCTGAGGCTTCTGTGTGTAAGGAGGGTAGGGAAGGAAGTATTTATTCAAGATCACTTTTTTCCCCTAATCATAAGACAAATGTGTATTCATTTAGAAAACAGGGAAATAAAATATACCAATAAATATTAAAAGAATTAAAATATACTAATAGGGAAATAAAAATAAATGAAAACTCTCCTATAAATCCCTCATGAAGATATAACCTCTATGAATATTTTTGGTCTCCTTTCTCTAAGCCTTTTTCAGTGCAGGGGCTGAGGGTATGTCCACTTCTCCCAATTGAAACCACACTTCATATATCATTCTGAGTCCTGTGTTTTTCTACTTAACATTATATTGTGAATGTTTTCTCATGTCATCATTCTTTAAAATGTTACTTCTATTTGGAACATATTTTATTGTGCGATTGTTCCATAATTTAATTAATCCCCTCTTGTGGGATGTTTAGCTTGTTTCCAATTTCTCACTACAGGGAGCCTCCAGGATGAACACTTTCATATGTGCACTTTTGTGTATGTCTTTGGTTATTCTGTTAGGATAGATTACTGGCCACGAAATTACAGAGACCTAGTGTGTGTGTGTTTTTAAGATTGTTGTCATACATTAACCAAATGGCCCTCTATAAAAATTGTAGCCATTTATATTCTATTCAGCACTCTCAGCACTTATTTCTCCTCTTCCTAATGAACTCCGGGTCCTGTCATTCTCAGAAGAAGGATCTTTGCACAACTGACAGATGAAATAGAGCATCTTCTGCTTATTTGAATTTCTTTTGTGAGTGGTACTGAAGGTGGTGGGGGTAGTAGTTTATTGGCTATTTGCATTCGTTTTGTAAATTGCCTGTTCATGTCCTTTGCCCATTTTTCTATTGTGATGATCATCTTTTATTTTTTATTATTATTTTTGAATCCTCTCCAGTGGATATGTTTATTGATTTGAGAGAGAGAGAGACAAGAAACAGGGAGCGATTGCCCCCCATATATGCCCTGACAGGGTATTGAACCAGAAACCTAGGCATGTGCCCTGAACCAGAACCAAGCCCACGGTCCTTTGGTGCAGGCGCCGATGCCCCGGCCGGCAGAGCCAGCGGCCAGGGCGTGATGATCATTTTTTAAACGGTTGATTGATAAGCCTTTTTTGACACATTTATCACATGTGCTTTCCCTCTCATTTTAGCAAATTACTTTTCTAATTTGGTTTCTGGTGTTTTGGTTTGCTCCACAGGGGTTTCAGTGTTTTCTGTATTCAGGCTGTATATTTATCAGTAAGACTGAGTTATTCATTTTTATAGTAAAAAAAAAAAAATCCCTGGTTACTTTACTCTGAATATTTACTTGTTTCCCCCCTACTTTCCTTTTTTCCTAGTTTTTTATTTTATATTTTTGCATGTTTTATTGTTGTTTGTTTACAGTTTCCCTGCCTTTTTCCCACTGCTCTCCCCTGCCCCATCCTCCCTCCCCCTATTTTTTTCTAACATTTCCTCGTATTTAGCTTGCTAATCCATCTGGAAGTTATTTTGGTGTCAGGTATTTAGCCTTACTTCTCTCTCTCTCTCTCTCTAAAGGGGAAGGAAAAAAAGCAAATATTCAGAGTAAATTATATATACACATATTTTTAACGCACAAGCTCTCCTTCCCTTCGCGCCGTGGCGCTGTCTTCATACCGCATTCTCCTCGAGTGCTTCTCCAGAGCGCCAGCCTGTTTCACTGATCCAGTAATTATGTCAGGATTGCACTACCCTGATTATTCACGGCACATTTTAATATCTTCTCGTGCAGGCCCCAGCTCATTACTCGTCTCATTCGCAAGACATTTGAACCCAGAGGGTCGATAGCTGGAGAGTGAGGAGGGCGGACTTCAGGCCCTGGGGAGACGGATGGAGTCTGCAGGTCCTGACACCAGCGAGGGGGACGGCACCCCCCCCCCGCCGCCCCCAACCTCCAGAAGAACGGTGGAGCCCGGGGGAGGCTCCCGGCCTAAATCCACCACGCGCTTCGGTCTGGCCGGCCCTCCTAAGGAGAGAGAATGAATTAACCCACAAGTCAGAGCTCCTTTGCCCTTTGGCTTCTGGTTTTCTGCCAGTCACGGAGGCTGCTTTGGACGAGGCTCAAAACTGTCCCAGAGCTGGGCCCCCACCTGCCTTCCGCCCCTGCCCTGGAGGGGCCTGGGCTGCCCCCCCACCCCGCCCCCTGCACTGTGGGGGCCCTCCTGCTGCTCTGCCGCTGCCGAGGGGCCCTGGGCTCCCTGCAGGAGGCCGCTGAGGTGCTACGGCCTGGGCGCCGGGGCCTCCCCGATTACCTGGCTGGGATTCAGGGGGCGTTTGTAAGGGGGGGCCACTCACAACAGTTCTCTGGGGCACTCGTTTGGGCGGTTTTGAAAACAAAATCCCAATTAAGCACCTTCGAGCTTTTTTAATGAGCTGAGGCCCCTGTGCTGCTCGGTTGTCCCTGCCGTGAAGCAGGCTCGGTCGCTGAGTCCCGGGGGGAGCATTTCTCCCTCGGATGGGACAGATGGGCACTCCAATCAGCCATCTTGCAACTAACCCCGCTGCAAGCGCCTGCGGCACCGCCCCTGGATGCTCGGAGCACAAGGGGGCGAGCGACAGCTGTGAGTGACCCAGAGCCTCGAGGCAGGGGACTCAGAGGCTCCCTGTGCTCTCGGGTGGCTCCCCCCATCCCTGTGCACTTGGGTCTGTTCCAATATTTTAGAAAGTCAAGAACAAACGCTTTGTAAGACTCCACTTTAGGACAACCAGCCTTCGGGTCTTCCTAGAACTAAGTGGCTTCCCAGAAACGCAGGATGCCTTGTGCTGAAACCAGGAGCCCTGGGCAAGCCGGGATGAGGGGTCACCCCGCTCCACACCCCCCTTGCCTGCCTGCTCCCCGCATACCCAGCCTCTCTCTTCACTTCCTCGTTTCCCTGCCAACTCCGCCGCAACCCAGTCAGTTCCAGTTTGCTCCCCAGCCACTGGTGATTGCCTTGCAGAGGTCACCTGTGACCCTCCTGTTGTCAAACCCAGAGGACACGCTTCCATTTCTCTTCTTACCTGGTCCCTCCCCTGGGCCCGCCCACCGCCCCAGGGTGGACCCTGAGGGGCCCTGCGTGTCTCTGCTCAAAGTCACAGCTCCTCCTGTCTCAGCTCCTTCTTCCTCAAGCTCCTTGGCTGACTGCAGTTTCTCCACAGAACCTTAAATGTGGCCCTCCCCCCAACCCCCGCCCAATCCTGGGCCCATCTCTCCTCGCCTCTCCCTCTGCATCATCTCCATAAGGACCTCATCCATCGCTGCTGGTGGCCCCAGTGCCTCCAGGTGCCCCGCTCCCAAGGACCTCCCTCCGGCCCAGGTCTCCCTCCTGGGTCCCATGTCGGTATCTCCAATACCTCACACTCAGCGTGGCCCAAATTGAGCCCTTAACCTTCCCTCATCCGTTCTTCTCACTCCTCTATCCAATCAGTCATCACATCCTCGAGTGGCTTTGTAACACGCCTCCCTTTGCCTGCTTCTCCTGTCGGCAGGCCCTGACTCTGCCCCCACCCCCGTGACTGAATCGTGGTACACTGACAACAGTGCCCACTCCTGTCCGCCACCCCCCCCCCGCCCCGGGCCTTCCAGCACGCAGCGGACAGCGGACGGAGAAACACAAATCCATTTCCTTTTGCTTAACACCCTCCCTTCGTGTCATATGAGCTTAGCGTTGTTAGCCTTGGCCTCCAGGGCTTTAGCCTCACGGGGCCCCCTGTCCCCCCTCCGTGGTGGACCCCCCTGACCCAAGGCTCTCGCACGGGTGCAGTGCGAGCCTGGAGTCCCCTGTGACCCTCTCCCGGTGCTCTGCCAGCGCATTGCTGTCTGCTCTCTAAAGGTTAGTCAGGTGTCGCCTCGTTGCTAACTTCCCTGACCCCACTCTGCTCCCTCTGCAAGCTCCTAGCAGCCTGTGTACACATTTGGTAGCACTTATCTAAACGGGGAGTAGGTAAATCACCTACCAGCCTGCGTCAGGCCTGTGAGTGTCTGCTGAGTGTGGGGCAGGGGGTAGGGACAGGCAGGGCACCCCCAGGGGATCCCTAGTACGTAGCACCTGCTCCACACAAGCTGGCCCTTGGGAACTACTTGTGACTGAACGACACCGGAGAGGGGGCATGAGGTGAGGCTGGGGGCCAAGGGAAAGGGCTCGCCCCTCCCCAGTGCTGTCTGAGCCCACACCAAGAATATGCCATGAGCAGCTCAGGACTCAGGTGCCTCCCGACGCCCCATTTTCCCTGGGGCTCTGTGTTGCTGGCTTCCCAGGTAACAGGACCTTTGAGATGGTCTATCATTTGTGAGGTCGGTGCGTGAGCCCGCCGGGGTTCGCGGTGGGGTGCTTGCGTTACCGTGCAAACGGAGGAGGACCAATGGTATGCTCCCTTAAAAGCCACACCAGCGACTTCCCAGGGGGAGGGACAATCATTTTCTCCAGCGGGTAGTGTAACTGGTGGAAGCACACACCCCCTGGCTAGTCACCACAGTGGCTTTTGTTCCCACTGGCTTTGAAGGTTGCTCATTACGCACTCCAACTGGTTTTCCTAAGCTAAACATAAAACTTGCAAAATATTTTTCTCATCAAACAATAATTACCGGGAATGCTATTGAAATGTATCACACCCAAGATACTGGGTGATTTCGGGAGCACCGCAAGTTTAATATTTGGATGGTTTTAGCAACGCCTCCAGAGTCCTTCACGCCTCTCCTTCAGCGTTCCCCGGACTTGACACGGTTTCCCATCCCTTCCTAATTAGCGTAACGAGACAGATTTGCTTCAGGTCATGTGCCCATGTAATAAAGGGCTTTGTTGCTGTATTTAGAAGACTGTGTCCAACATAAATTCCACTCCCAAATCTCTTTCTCAAACTCAACCTCCATCCACCTGATGAGTTCCTTGGAAGGGAGGCATTGTGTAAAGTGAGAGTACGAATGCGTCATAGTGAATTATTTTCCTGATGACTGGGAACAGAACTAGGCTTGGGCACGTTTTCTAGTGACGGGAAGTGCCTTCCCTCCGCCCAGTTCTACCCTGTCTCAGGAGCTCATCCTCTAAAATATCTTCTTGTCGTGGTTTTTTTCCTCATCAAAACTTTGAATCCCCCGATGTCCCTGATCTCAGCTAGTCAGTCTTAAAGGAAAGGAAGTTACTGAAGGGGTTTGCACTAAGATGCAAATGACCAAAAACTCCCAGAGCCATTTCTCACGATGCCCTGCCTGCGCCCATCCAGGGGTGTTCTTGTTTTCAAAGGTGAGCCGCTTGGCACTGGAGAACTGGAGACCTTTCCCGCTAAGACGGGCAGAGTGTCTTGGGATTGTCTACTTAAAATAGGAACCCAGCGAAGATGACTGAACGCAGCAATTTCCTGATGGGGTGCCAGGGCAGCCCGCACAGAACTCGGTGGAAGCCGCACAGCTGGGTTTTGGAGGGCCCGACCAGGCCGCCGTGGCCCCGGTAGCTTTGGTTTTTTCCTTCTCTCTTTTAGATCAGAATCAGCTCCTCACACACTTGCCTCTCGCTAGAACATTCTCCCCGCCCGCTGAGGAGGAGAAATATTGAAATCCTGGAAGAGCTTGCTTTGAGATTTAAATAGGCCGCGCCAGACCCAACCTGGAGCTAGAATCTCCTTAGAAAACACGAGAAGGCAGGTACAGGGACAAAGCACACTTCACTTCCACCCCCCTCCCCGCCCCCAAGACGACCCTGTTACGAGGAACCTACAAGGAGCGGGGCTTTTAAGTACATGCGACTGTGCCTGGGAACAAGCCGGGCTTCGGCTTCCACAGCAGGCGCCCATCCTGTGTGCCGCTCTCACTTATTTGAGGATGCGGTTTTCTTCAGGGCTCTGCATTTAAGATGAACCCGCACTGTCGGTCCGAGGGGAGCACGGTGCGTCTCCGGGCATCAGGCCAGGGCGCCGCACTGCCATGGCCCGGGGAGCAGAGCGTACCCAAGGGACAGGGCCTATTTACATAAACAAAGGGCAGGAGGCCTCGTTGACATTTGCTTAGCATCAGGAGTGGCTTCAGGAATGAACCTGGCCTTCTAGTGCCACAGCTGGATAAGGCCTCTAAATTACGCCGCTTCACTTCCCAGCGACTTCAGGGAAGGTTGTAACAAACCAACGAGCAGAGCAGACGTAGGGTGCGTTTACATAAACATAATGCATCGCCCACAGTGGAGGCAAACCCAGGTGGGCACGCTCAGGGGGCACAGGTGCGCTTCCCAGAGGGGCTCCGGCCTCTCAGCCACGCTGCGGAGGAAGCGGATGTTGCAGGTGCACGGGCCTGAAGGGCCAGCAGCCATGGTTCCGTTTGACTGCACCTCCCCTGCTCTGAAGGAGCAAAGCGGGCGCCTCTGCGGTGCTGGGCGCGGCCGGCCGAGGCTTTGCTGGTGCAGGTGGGCTGCAAGGGGGCGGGGCCTCCGCGGGGCGCAGGGGCTTTGGCGGGAAGCGCTCCCCAGCCACCTCCCCGCGACACTGGCCGTCGGAGGTCGCGCAGACCATTGATTGCTTGGCAGCTGTGTGCTTATCCATGAAACGGGCCTCGTGAGTCTTCGGAGAGGCTTTCCCTGGCTATGTTTGTCCCAAAGCCCACGTTGTCCTCATTTGGAAAGTTTATTAACTACTAATAAACAATATAAAGACTACGTGCGAAGCCCATTTGCTGTGCTCTGAGCCCGGGGTGAACGGCGGCTCACCGTGGTCTCCAGGCTGTGGCTCTCCGAGTCCGGCGTCCTGACCGCCAGCAGCAGGCGTGGTCGGGCGACTCACTCCCACCCCCATGGGTAACACCAAAGCAGGGGTGCTGGGGTGTGTGCGGTCACGTGTTACAGCGGGAGGACCACGACAGGACTCCGGCCGCAGGATGATTTCCACAGTGCATTTTAAGCTATGGAGGGGGCCTCACACTGGCAACGCACGTGGGTAACGGCAGCACGCCCGGTCCAGCGGCAGGGCCGTTCGGCGGGCGCGGGGAGCAGAGCGCAGAAACATCCCCCACGCGGTCGGCGGCACTGGCAGGGGCGGGGTGCGGACATTTTAACCGGGTGGGAAGCTCGCGCTTAATCCCACCCGAGCACATTCCGAAGTCGGTGTCGAGACTGCTTGGCTTGGTGGGTGGAATCGGCCGCAGAAACCACATTTGGGGCATCTGCTCCACCTTCCGGCTGGAGACATTTTCAGCCTGACCCCTTGGGGCGTCCCCCTTCAGAAAGAAAGCGAGGCTCCCCGAGAGTCCGACGCGCGCTGCGGCCGGGCCGGGGTGGCCGGCGGCGCGCGCAGGGTCGGCCGGCAGGACGCGGCCCTCACGCCTCCCTAGGTCCAGTTAATAAGAGTCTCTGTGATTTTCATACAATGATTTCCTTTTGCAAAATGACAGTACATTGGGAAAAAAGTCCTTTAAAAAGCAAGGCAAATGGCATAAAACACAAATACGTGGGAAAGTACAATGGTTACCAGTGACACGGTATTTCGGTCCCCACTTCATATTGGCGTTTGCTGCTGACACACAGGGTGTCATCCCTTTAAATCCCTGAAAAAACAGTAAGTGAAAAACTTTTCGAACCATTTTCCCTTTTTGTGCTACAGTTCCCCCTCTCATATAGTTACATGCTTCCCAGAGAACCAAGGGGGAGAAGGGGAGGAGGGAAGAAGCACGAGTATCAAGGTCAAATTCTAAATTTAACCTTTTAAACCGACCTGTCCTTCCCTGACACTTTCTCTCCCAAGAAGATGAGAGACACTTTTGACTCACAAAGGCGAACATTTGAAAGTATCCGTGTTTAACGAGATGGTACCACGATTCGCTTCCACCTTCACCATCTTTTTTGAAGCCTCCTAGATTCTAGACAGAAAAACGCAGAGAGCCATTTCCTTGACATGACAGAAGACAAAGAGGTAGCGATACGCTCCCGTTTATGAGTTAGGTCAGCCGCGTGTGGGTCGGTCACGGCTGGTGGTTGAGGCCAGTCCGACGATAAAAAACATGCCTGGAGTCATAGCACAGTGGGATTGGAAGGGGCCCTAAGAACCGTCATCAAATTCAGCCCTCACTTCCGGTTCGAGCGCCTTCCCACGTCACTGGCAAGAGGGTCCACACGGGATGCGTTTGGACAGATCCAATTTTTAGACCTCCCTTTGGTGTGTTAGCCCTAAATAGGCTTTTCAGTGGGAAGGATAATGTTTAAAGAGAAAATTACAAACTAAAAACCCTTCAATTAGTAAGTATACAGTGTGGCTGTAAAGCTGAGCTGAAGTTTAAATATGGACATGGAAGAATTAAGTGACGGACATATGATACTTGGGCACTGAGAGAGAAACGCAATGGACGCCGACGGCAGGACCAGAAAGAGCCGAGCCCCACGGGGAGGGGGTGGGGGGCTCCGCTTCGGCCAGGCCGGCTCCCGAGGCAGCGGCTGCCGGAGCCCTTTTTACTGCCGCTGAATTGGAAAGCGGGTTCCCTTCCACTTGGGGCTGTCGCTACGATGAGGACTGACCGCCTCTAACACACTGGGGTGAGCCATTACCTGCCGGAACAACTGAGGGCCGAGAGGGAAACGGCCGGCGGCCGCGGCGTGCTCGTGCGCAGACCGGCCTGGCTCTGCGTGTGAGCGTCCGCCGGCCGGCCAGCGCGGTCCCCTCCTGCCCCAGTCCACGCACGCATGGGGCCCAGCTGCATCCACCTCAATGCCCCCAGGGAGGGGCTGTGCACCCAGGAAGTTCAAAAATTAGTCACTATGGCTCTCATTTTAACTATTCTAGGCATTTCCAGAGAAAAAGAAACTCCCATGCTAGTCTAAAATACAGGAAAACCTCAGCTCTCAAACTGATGAGCCTTCAAGCCAACCAGCCCCCTGTGGCCAACTGTGCGCTGAGTCCTCAGTCTTCTCCAAACCGCCCGCGGCCCCCGCGCAGCAGGCCGGTGCCCGGTCTCGGGCCTTTGCCCGTGCGGGTCCTGGAGCCTGGACCATCACTCCCTCACCCAACCCTCCCTGAACACTCAGCTCAGAAGGCCTCTCCTCAGCACAGCCCCGCGGTCCACCCGCTAGGCCGGGCACCCCGGGCAGCTCCCGGCGGGCTCCCCGCCGCACCTCTGCCACTGAATTTGCCGCAGTGCACTGAAATGACCCATCTGCCCCTCCGCAGGGCCTTTGCCCGGGCCTGGAGACGGGCCTCGTCATCGCCGGCCTGGTTCAACGCCTGGCATAGCGCAAACCCTCAGCGAGTGGCCGGAGAACAGGACGGGAGTCTCATGGACCCCCTAGATGGCTGAGTGCTAATATCCATTAGCAACTTCACATCAGGAGAAAATCCAACTTAGCATTATTTTTGAGAGAAATAGAAGAACGTTTTGGTAAAATGCTTCCTTTCACTTTAAAATATATCTTAGTGAACAAGGCCTTGACATACAATTAAACTACTTATGAAAAGGCAACCCCCAAAAGAATCTCATTTAATGAATGTTTATGTCCACTAACTTTGATACATAGTTTGGAGCTATCTCTTAGCTTACAAGTCAAAATTCAGGCTTTAAAAATAGATTAATGTTAAGGAAAAAAGAAATTATGTCTTTACAAAATGAATCTCAAACCATGAAAAAGCAACTCCGCCTTTGAAAAATGAATCTCAAACCACGATGCTCTGCAGGAAGGGCCAGCTCTGCAGGCCCGGAGTCTCCCTCAAGGCCAGCTTGCGCTCAGCCCGCAGACCACGGGAGCGAGGGGCCTTCCCGGGGGGCCCGGGGTCCACGTAAATCATGCCGCTGGTGGCCTTTGGAGGGGCTTACGCGGATGCAGGGCTACAGCGACTATCTCACTACACGGTGCCGTCAGAACCACACGGCTGGGGAGAAGGGAAGCATCATATTTGCCTGCGAGGAGCAGCAGACCTCGTCCCCCCGCGCTCCCTGCCTCAAGGTGCCATTCTCAGGCCGTGCTCAAAAACAGTCCGTCCTCGAAAATTCTTCTTTTAGATTCTCTTGCTCACACCTCGGCTCTTCCAACCGCCTGGGAGGACTAAAGTGTTTTGTGCTTGGAGCATTCGAGATCTCTGAAGATCCCTTCCGGTTTCATGATTTTATGATTCTTTGAATAATTCAAACCATCACGTGAGAAATACACCGTGGTTGATTGACTTTGTATAAAAAGACACATGACACCAAGGACTTGCTGTGAAACCACTTTGGCTGCTGTGGAGACACACCCAGGAGTTAAAGGTCCCAGGATCTTCATTTCTTTGGAGGAACCGAGAGCTCGTGGTGTGTCCACTGAATTTGTTCTGTGTTCTCTAAAGAGAGAACACCCGCGGGCGCGTGAAGTGCAGGTCTGCCGCCTCCCCACGCAGCCCTGCCGGGCTTTGCTTGCCAGAGCTGCTTATGGTGGATAGAACAAAAATGCATGTAAGATGCAAATCCGCTAGAGCCGAGCCAGAACCACGACAGCTAACCTAGACAGGGGGAAGGGCGAGCGTGGGCCAGCTTCGGTGCGAAGAACCAAGGCTCGTTTCCGCAACTTGCGCGGATGACATGGCACCCGGGAGACCCCCAACACCAGCACATGTGTCTCTGAGGTGCAAAAATGGCGGAGAGTCAATGTAAATTGCAAGAATTCACAGTATTACCAACACGTGCAATGGGCTTGCTATGCGCGTCTCACCGAACCCAAGCACCCACTCACAGGAGGACAAAGAGAGCCGAGCAATAGGTACTCCGATGTATCTGCGGTTTATAATAGCCACGACTCTCGTCACCAACGAAGCGTCAAGTGGTTTAATCTCCGAGTGGCTCTGTGGGCTGGGGCACGGCCACGCTGGCAGGGAGATGAGGACAGTGAAGTAAGTGCAGGGCCACAGACAGAGCCACCGGGGTGTACCTGCGGGCCCTCCGGGGACCCTCAGCGTCCCAAATGGGGGGGGGGTGCGAGGTCCCCTAGAAGGAAGTCAGATCCTCGCCAGGTGTGCGGGGGCGGCGGGGGTCGGGGGGGCGACCCACTGCCTCTCCAGCTCTAGCTCCTCCTCTGTGCAGAGAGGCACGTGCCAGAGGTCAGGGCGGGAGCACAGCGCGCCCCAGGTCCGTTACTCATTTCCAGTGGAGTTCGCCATTGTGTACCACTTAGGAACGGCTGCAGGTTCTAGTAATAAATTACACGATAGATGCCTGAATATTTTACGTTGAATTCCCTTTTTGAAGCTCTCTCACGAAGCAATCACGCAGAAAAGGCTCAGGTGAACTTGCAAGCACGACGGCAAGCAAGGGTAGTGCCCGAGGGACGCTGGGAATCGCTTCCGTGCGCGCGCGCGCGCGCGCACCGCCTCCGAGGGTGGTCCCGCGCGCAGACCTGGCCTGGCGGCTGCGAGGCAACTGTCGCGGTACCGTGGCCGATGAGGCCCGCCCCTGGGCCCTGCCTTCCCAGCTGCAGCAGCCCCGTCCTCTCCAGGAAGCTCCACCCCCGGGCAGGGTGAGGGGTGGTCCCCACGTGTGGCTGGTAGTGTGGTACTTCTCTTGGTTAGAAAGAAAAGGAATTAATGATCACGAGGGAAAAGAAATTGCTTTCCAGAGAAAGAGAAAAATATAGGGAGGATTTAAAATACTACCGCCAAAAAATTGTCAAACCAGAAGTGAACAAGACACTGGAGCAGGGCTCGGATAGGACGGGCAAGCCCTGGGCCTCGGCTTCTGCAAGGTTTCTTCTGCCTGGCCACCCCCAAGGGACAGCGGGGGCCCCGCGAGGCCCCGGGGCGGGGGCGCTGGCAGGGGCAGCTTGTGGACAGTGCCTGGAGTGGGAGGGGGGGCACACAGCACACGCTCGCCCACTCGGGTTCTGTTTTTATAGGTGAAAATAAGATTTTTAAAATGGACTGCAATATCCAGGGTTCAGTCATTACAACGTAAGAATGTTTCACTGTATCCAATTTGATTGGATTCCTTTAAAGGAGAGTTCTTCAGGCGGACTTTCTAAAGTCCTTTTTTCACATTTCCAACAAGAACGCATCATGAGTTGTAGGACTTAGTAGTACCTTTTATGTCTCAGATCACAAAGTTTTAGGATATGAGCGCGTGAAGAGTTCTGGTTTTTAAGGAAAGAAAACACAGACGGGGAGGAATAGGGAGGATGCAATCTCACAGTAATGAACGTGTTCAAGTCAGAGGTGAGGTCGCCCAGAAAAACACCTCTTAAAACACTTTTTTTGCCCTGGCCGGGTGGCTCAGTTAGTTAGAGGGTCATTCTGATAGGCCCAGGTTGCGGTCTGACCTCTGGTCAGGGCACATCCAAGAATCAAACAATGAACGCATAAATTAGTAGAACAACAAATCGAGGTCTTTCTCTCTCTCCCCCTCTCAAATCGATTTTAAAATTTTTTTTTAAAATTAAAAACCAAAATATTAAAAAAATTTAATTAAAAAATTAACTTTTAAAATTAAAAACGTTAAATAAAGAAAACTTTGAAGGACACAGGGTTTTGTTTTTTCATTTTGTTTTTCACATGAGTGAGGGAGAGCTGTGTCAATAAAACCAAAACGCGAAGGCTGAGAAGGCTCCAGCTTAGAAATGACTGTTGAAGCTCTGAGTTGGGATAATCGACCTCTGTAATGACAACAGATGGGAACAACTTTCTCATAGCATTTTTTAATGTGTGTGTGTGTGGGGAAGACAGAAGAAACTGAGGCAGAAACACCAGGTCATTTCTACTCCAGAAGAACACGAGTAAGTCAGACATCACAGACCATTCTGCAGGTGATTTATGGAGTCAGTTGTAAGCCCACACGAGTGGTTTTTCCAGTCTCTCAGTTGAAGAGGATTTCTACGGAAGCAGCAATGCTGCAAATAAACTGTAAATACATGCACTTGGGTGGAAAGCAGACGAAGGGGAGGGCGGACAGACACACAGGGGACAGAGCTGCAGACCACAGGGTCCGTGCCTGGGGAAAAACGTGGATGCTGTTTTGTGATGACCAAAAACGCCCTGAACACATACTTCCCTCATTTCTCGGAAACACAAAGCAACAACCAAAATGAAGTTTTGAAAAATATAAAAATGAAACGCTCCCATAAAGAGTTTTCAGTATACTCAAAACAATGCAGCACAGCCAGGCTGTATAAACCATTTGTTAAAAAAATATCTTCTTTTAAATTGTGTAAATCGAAAGAGTCCCCTCCACGTGTTCATTCACCACTGTGTGCGCTAGCAATACGCAAACTCAGCTCGCTTCCGGGGCTTCTGTCTCCTCACTCGTCTGCTTCCCAGTCCCAGTCCCGGCCGGGCTTAGAACAGTCGCCTCTTGAGTAAACACGGCCTCTTGGGTGCCTGGGGGTGTCATCAAGACACTACGGGGGTCATATCCCACAGCTGGGGAGAGGAAAAGAGTGCGAACAATGAACTAAAGTTAAATGGTGCTCAGGATAACCGTCCTCATCATCACATTCAACTGAGTTTTTTAAGTGGACGAGCAACTAAGTTCTATCGCTAACATGATTCTAAAAACTTTAAAACAGTATTTTCCTTTAAAAGGTACAACAGAAACCTCAACAGCATGACTTCGGCCACTGGGAATTTTAATGGAGCAAATGGAGATCAAAAGCAGATTAGAGTCGCCAAAGGGGGAAGGGAACTAAGACGCAGAAGGCACCAAACGGGTACCTGGATGTGCTTTTCTGCATCTTAGCTCATTTTCTCTCCCAAGCAGTTCTACCAGGCGCCTCTTTTTCAGGAATAAAGCAGCTGAGGCTCCCAGAATTCACTTACTCAAAGGCACAGAGGCCGGGCAGCTTCCAAAGCGGGTTCCTTTGACCACTGTATCCTGCTGCCGCCTCTAAGAATCGACCAGAGCGGGCGGGGAAGCAGCGCTCAGTGCGCTGGGCAGGCCTGCGCCGGCCTGTCTTTCAGGGAAGGACGCGGGGCCCCCCTGCCCTGGAGCTCCGCTCTGGCACCGGGGCCGGCGGTCTGCCACAGGCCTCCTCGAGGCAGGCCCTGGAGGGGTGCTTGCGGGTTACCTGACCTAACGGGGGAAAGATCTTGTCCTTTACGTGCTGGCTCATTCGAGTCCTGCCATCATTCCGGGCTCATCTAAATCGCCCTCCTTCAGGAAGCCGCCTCCAACAGCATCGTCACTCTCGAGCGAACTCTTAGAGTAATTCTTGTCTGTATCGCTCTGTTGGCCGCTGCCTCTGTGACCTATTATTAACTGTCTTTTTAAGAGTATGTTCCAATGAGCCCTGGCCAGGCAGCTCAATAGGTTAGAGTGCCATCCCCACACACCGAAGTTGCAGGTTCGATCCCTGGTCAGGACTCATACAAGAAGCAACCAATGAATGCATAAATTAGTGGAACAACAAACTGATGTTTCTCTCTCTCCCCCTTCTTCTCTCTCTCTCTCTCTAAAATCAATCCATAAAAAAAGTAAAAAAAGAAAAAAGTACATCTCAACAGACTAGCTGTTCCTTGCTGGCAAGAGCCGTGTCTTATTTCAGTGTGCACAGACAGTGCCCAGCATGGGCTTTGTATGAAACAGGTTCTCAAACACGCCAGCTGCCAAGGGTAGCCTTCCGAGCAGGTTTCACACAGCCTTGGTGCTCCTGAATGTACAGTCACACCCTGGGAAAGGCCCTAAAATAAGACAGCACCCTACCTTAATAACCTTGTCAGTTCCTGAAGTCAGTAACCATCCTCTGGTTGCATCAAAATGCACATGCACAATGCTGTGTTTGCTGTCGTGGAAGGTAGCTGTGGGCGCGCGCCTGCAAGGAGCAGAGAAAGTTTCCAGAGTGAAAAGCCATGACACAGGAACAGAAACTATTTGGGGTGATGCTGAACTCTGATACTCTGATGTTGAGCTAAATGGCTGAAACTGCTTCAGTGGAGAAGCATTTACCTTCATTCCCTAGTGACCTGGCATGATTTTTCTTTTTTTAAAGTAGAAGATTCTTGTATTTTCCAAAATAAGAAAGAGATGATGACATTTTCAAAAGTCTCTCATAGATTATTTGTTGCTCTAGTGGAGTCTATGAAAATCTCTGTGTTTTTTACAAATTAACCACGGCCGCCAGAGTGTTTTGGCTAAGTTTGATCTCAGAAGGACTTGCTGTTAAAATAGTCTTCCAAACACTACGTTCTACTTTTTAATCTCTGCGGTTTCCAGTAAGAAGGCCTGCCAGCTGCCCTGGTGCTCTGAAGGCAATGAAAGCGCCTCTGCAGAGAAGAGAGGGGACAGGAACCTGGTGAAGGGGACAGCTTTTCTCTAATCCTGTGTCAAGGGGCCCGCCCCTCTGCAGCGGGTTGTTGGAACACGACTGTTTCTTTTTTTTATCTATAGCGACCTCTGGGGAAGAGATCTTCAGCATCCTAAAACTGGTTACTTTAAAACATTTAGAGTTAAAGATTTAGGTTTAGTTTGCAATCCCTTAGTTAGATCCTCTGGGTCTGTGTCTTTCTGTATAAAATAAAGAATTAAACTGGAGTATCTTTGAGATTACACACAGCTCCCTAACTTAACGAGAAGACCTCATATTAATCTCATCATGTATAATGAGTGGAAAATAATCAGTGAACAGAAATCCTTATGGAAGGGCATCTTAATTTATATTTGATATTGATAAATAATAATCAAAATCATGTAAATTAAGGCTATGTGTAAAAGAATGCTTTGTTTTATTAATTTGCCAAGAATTCTCTTTACATGCTGATTTACTCTGGTACATTTCTTTTACTTGAAAATTTTTTTTTAACTTTGGTGCATTTTAAATGTTACTATTTACATGCAGCTTTTAAGACACCTACCTGGTACTTAAAGTCTCTTACTATAAACAAGGTGCCGGAGGGATGTGGGGAGGGAGAATTAGGCAGCCATTTCCCTAAGAAATGCTGCTGTAATTCTGTAAAAAAGGAAACCTGCCGCAGAGCATTCTGTTTGCCTGTGGGGCGGTATTCAGCCAGCTGACACTAAAAAGACAGCACAGACTGGCCCCGCCCACTAACCACACTGAGACACAGTAACCCAAGGTCTTGAGTTTCTGGGCCGAGCTGACCAGCAAGACCGACCAGCCGGGCAACTGGCTGTGTCTACTTCTTAGGCAGTGGCTTAGCTCCTCCTGGAGAATGAGACCTCCGGGGCCTGGGGACTGACCAGCTCCTGCAGAAGAGACCAGCCTGGGCTAGAGAGTGCGCCCCAGGCTCCTGAACTCCTGGGTACCTCCCAAGGAGGCGAGTAGACAGAAGGCTCTGCTTGGAAAACATCTGTTTGCAACGCACAGATCCCTGGGGCTGAGAGGGGCACAGAGGGGCGTTCTTTGTGAGTACTCTCTCCTCTCCTCTGCCCCAAGAGAACACACTTGCTATGACCTATACTCTAAACCAGAAGGAACCAGGGCACACGGTCCTGGCTGCGGTGCCGGGCGCAGCCGGCCAATCGCACCTCCTTACCCTCGCCAGCCCTGCAGACCGCTGGAACTTACTCTTCATCGGTGATGGCCTCGTGGCAGCTGTCGCAGACCCTCACTTCAAACTCGAAGCCCATCAGAGGGATGGAGGAGCGCTTGGAGCTGCACTTGCCGCAGACGGCCTTCCCGCACTTGCGGCAGTGGTGCTGGAGGGACAGAGAACACATGCGCGTCACGGAGGCCCTGCTCCGCCTCCCTGGGCGGACTCGGGAGTGCTCGGGAGTGATCACCAGCTTTCAGGTGAGTGTGCAAAGCAAGACCGCGGCAGACACCAGAAAGGAACACACCAGGTGTGGTCTCCTTCTGCACTCTATTTATTCAGAATGAGGACTGCTGGGAAGCACGTCTGGGTGCCACCTCCCCGCTGCCCTCTTCCCCCATTCTTGGTCCTCTCTGGTTGTCATCGCTATGAACTCTAGAGGAACCATCCAGCAGCCAGGCTATCTTGGAGCTGGGGGCAACGAGGAAGTGCCATCTCTAAACATTTGGCTGCCTGAGAAGGTAGGACATGAGCGAACCCTGAATCAACTTGTCTCTGCTCTGGCCACGCTCAACCTGGGTGAGCGATAACACGAGCATGTGGCTTCCTAAGGGAGGAGCCATCCCAACCATGGAATCAGACTGCAAATGCTGTATTATAAGTAGATCTCAGTAACCAGAACTAAGACAGAAGGAGACCAAGTAAAATTATTAAGAAGAAGAAGGAACCCATTCTACAGCTGCATGCTTTGGGACCAACAGGAGCCAATAAGCACAATCCTGCTAACTTTAAGGTGTATCTCAATAGATGCCACTAGAATTCCAAAGTCAATCCCTGAACTAGGTACTGGGGACAAGTTACTACCAAAAGTGAATCCAGTAGGAAGGAGCTATGGTAGAAAATGGGAATAAATTATTGTGCAGTCACAAAGCAACTCCCTGATAATAATTTGCCCCTATTTCTTCTAAGACCACAAGGTGAAGCTACCGCCACACCATTACCATTTAAGGACGTGCCGCATCGCCCACCTGTCTTAGGCCAATTTTCCTGCTGTCCCACATTTGTTTGAAGTTCCAGAAGAAAGGCTGGTCGCACTTTTGGCAGGAATCGCTGTCCAACCACTCAGGGGTCTTGTCAAAGAAAGTACACGACAGGTCACAGTGAGAAGCAGGGAGGACAACAGAGCCAGTGACACCGACGAAACTTACAGAGTCGGGATAACGTTTATAAGAAATAGAAGCACAATTTCTCAACCATTTAAAATATACCCCCTGATGTCTATTGTGAGTCAGGCCCTGGGGAGGTTGCAATAAATAAAAAGAATCTCATGGAGAATCATCATGGAAGGTTAAACACGAAAATATCGTCACTAATAAATTAAGTGCAAGAGCAAAGACCTGAAAACAAACCCAGAGTCCTGAGGGCGCTCAGACCCAGGCGGCGGTTCAGGCGTGTTCCGGGAGAGCCGCGGCATTGTCAGCAGTCTTGGCAGCCACATCGAGGACTTAGGACGTATCTCATGTTCTGTGCTCATATGCAACTATGCTCTGCTTGTGTACAGCTGTGTCTAACTGCACATTACGCATACGCACAGCCACCCTTGTTGGAGGGACAGAACCTGACCACAGCGGGTGCTCAGCGATGCCACCTGTCCACTGCCTACTTGTGGCAGGGCCCAGCAGCGTCTGAGTCTCTGCTCCTTGCCTCACGGGTCACACCGTCTTCTGACTTTATTCACTATTTCCCAGCCCCACCACGAGTACTTTAAACTATGTCAAACAGATTTAAAAGCTGTGTTAGGCTTAAATCTATAGCAAATCTCTACAGATGACGCATATTTGCTCTACTTTTGCTTCTAGAATTCCGCGTTCATCTCTGTAAATCCATCACCTGGCAGAGGTGCCGACCCCTTTCCACGTGTCTGTCGCCAGACCCAGGAACCCTGAAAAAGAACCCCAATCCCAGCGCTTCCCAAAAGCGAATTCTGGGGAACTCCAAGTTGACTCTTACTCTCAAATTAGAGGCCTGAGGTCAAGCAAGCTTGTGAACTGTGGTCAACAAGAGCCTGCCCGCTTCCCCTCTGAAACCCAACTGACAAGTAGCAGGTACCAAAGGCCTGGAAGGCCTTGTTCTGCAATCCTGTTCGGAGGAAAACCTATTAAGGAACAGGTTTAGGGATTTAGCTTCTTCTCCTACCTTCAAGCAGAAGTAAACCCAAAACTAAACATGCTCTCAGGAAGAAAAGTAAAGAGGTGACATTTTAAGAGCTCTAATTCTTAGTTTATTTATCTTATTAAAACTGAACAAAAGAAGTAAGCTTTCATTTGCTTCATGTTCTAGTCAAAGACAGATTTAATGAAATAATACAAAGTTTTCAGCTAAAGACAACATTTTATCCCTGAAAGGTACATCTATGTTCTGGTTTTTCACAACAGTTCTGATGCAGGAAGATTTATCAGAAACTTCTAACACACACACGTGCACACACGCACTTTTTTTAATGTTACAAGGCAAGTTACATGCGTGTAATGTTACATGTGTGTTTAGGACATGTATCAAATGCACCATAGGGGGTGCCTATGAATGAGGGGGGACCTGGGAGGAAGGATCAGGAAAAGGAAAAAAAAAATCACCATGTGATGTGTAATATGATTCCATTTTTGTCAAAAAAAAAAAAAATCTTCCATATGGGTGTACGTAGGGAGGGATACTTGCCAGCCTGTTAAGGGTGACATTTCTGGGCATCATGCGTAGCTCGCATTCTACTCCTTAATGAGCACTCTGTACCTTTTCTACAAAGAACATTTATTACATATACTTGGAAAAAAATGGGTTTCATTAGCCCACAGGCCTCGCCTGCAGCCCTCCGCGCCTGCACACTGCCGCTCCCGAGCGCCCAGACGCCGCCGCCGACCCAGGCCCGAGCGCGTTCCGGCCCGTCCACCTCTCCGCACCGCCACGGCCTCCCACAAACTCTTCTCCGAGAGCGTCCGACGGCAACGGGAACGCCCCCTGCCCAGGGTCCAGCACTAGGGCCCCGCCCTGCAACTCCTGCGACGATTCACAGACGACGATTCACAGACGGCGTTTCATGGCCGCCTCGGAGGAAAGTCCGCCGGGGCTGCAGGGCAGGGCCGCGGCCGGGAGCGGCTCCCGGGTAAGTCTCAGGGGACCGCCGTTGACAGGACACTTGCCGAGAAGGGAGGGAACCATCTCCTCTGCCCACTCGGCGCCCCGGGTCACCCTACGAGGTCAAACCCCTCGGCCAGTGCCCGCGCTCACACGCCAGCGCCGACAGGCAGAGTTTCCGCGCGGGGCCGCGAGGGGCGCCCCCCAACCGCAGGGCCCTGTCCGTGCAGCGCGGAGGCGGTGCGGGCCCGCGAGTCGCCCCTCACCCCAAGACGTGCCCCTGCGGCATTCCGGTCACCCTGAGCTGTAGGCGACGGAGACGCTGCAGGCTCACCGTAAACCGTTACCTGTCTCTTAAGGAATTTAAATTCAGGACCTTGCCCGTTAGTTACCACCAAAAATCCCTGCTGTGACCTATCTGTCGGGAAGGGCAAACTTCGAGTTACTGCGCACCTGCTCTTCTTGCTGCCCTGCAGCGGCCCCCCGTCCCGCTGAAGCCCCGCGGGGTCCTTAGATTGAGCGCTGTTATCAACCCATGTCCCTTTCTGCCTGGGACCCGTTCGCTCGGGTGCGCAAGCGCTCCGCCCCCCTCGTCTGCGGAGTTCCCGCACGCACGTAGGTATTGCACCCGGTTATCTTCATCGGTTTCACGTCTATGTGAATGCCACACCGGCTGAAAGAACCCTAAGGGGACAAGAAAGCCTCCTCCTTCTCGACAGGGCACCGAGGGAAGGGCTCACGGGGCCTCTCCTGCCGCGGTCGGGACAGGCAGGCCAGGGCCGGAGCCAGGACAGATGGGGCGCGACCGTCCCTCACCTGCAGCGGGCCTCACGCCGAGTCACGGCCCAAGCGCGGGCAGCCTGGCCCGCACACGGTGCGTCGTTTCCCTGCCTTCCGACCGATGTCTCCTTTCAAACTCAATGTTCTAATATTTCCTACTTCCTAACAGTAATGATCATTTTAATTAGTTACTAATAGAACTCCCGTGGATTTATGCTTTGAGCAAATCAAGTTTTAATCTTCCTATGCATTTAATTACTGGCATTTGAAAGACATTACGTTGTGGGCAATACTCTCTTGAAATGATGTTGGGTGAGGGCAGAGAAAGAAGCTGGGAAGCTGGCTTTGTCTTTTTCAAGGGTTGCTTTTCTGAAATTAGAAAAACCTATACTGTTGGTGGAAAAGCTTACCACCATAATTCTAGGGAAATGAGAACGTAGTTACCTTCAATGTACTTGTCAAAGGGGATATTCAGTAAACACATCAGCTGTTAAGATGCTCAAAGGCGAAAAAGAAAACTCAAAGAATGTTACGGTATCATCGGATACCATATCTCACTCAGGAGCCACCATTTCTATCAATAACAAGAGTTTTCTGTTTTTGTAGGAAAGGGCTAATCAGCTGAAAATAGATGTTTCCTCTTTCTCACTTCAAGTTTTGTTTTGAATGTTGCAACACAGATTTAAAGTCTAAACAGCTTAATCTCAGTCTAAGTCCTTAAGAAATCTCCATTACATAAATGTTAAATGCTGATTTGTGAGGGGCAAAAAAGTTAGAAACTCCTTTTCCACCAGAATTTCTTATTCTCTGACACGTCTTATTCCACGGTTAATTATAGAAGAAAGAAGAAACGAGCAGGAGGGTGGCTGAGCTGTTTCCTGGCACGGCCCGAGGGGCAGAGCCCAGGCTGGTGACCATGCACCCACCTCCTGCCTCTCCACGTCCATGTTCCAAACGACAATGCCACCGTCACTGCCACAGGAGATGAGCTGCCGTGTGTGCTGCGCGTAGGAGAGGGCCTGGATCTTGTCACTGCGAAAGAAAACAAGGGTCAGCCTCGGCTCCGAGAGCCAGCGAAGGCCCCAAGGGAAGGACACCCAGCAGTTGATGAATAAGCATGCGCACCCCTGAGCCCTGAGCGCAGGTCTTAGGAATTCGCCGGAACTGTCAGCGTGCTGACTGTGCACAGGGTGCTGAGGCTTAACAGGCAAAATGCTTATCTCAGAGGCTGAGGCCCCAGGCAGAGATAATCTTTGTCCATGACCAACGCCTAAGGAGAAAAGCTGACTGTCAAATTGGTTATGACCTCCTACTGGTTCCTTCCCTGATTAAATTAGCTGTTCTGTCACGTGGTCAAGAGTCATGAGTTTCTGTATTTTTCCCTGAGAGGGGATTGAACCCGCAACCTTTCGGTGTAGGGATGACGCTCCAGCTGAGCTATCTGGCCAGGTCATGACACTCTCTTTTATGAAAGGTACCCTTTAAGAGTTTTGGAAGTCATCCATGGAGAGAGAAGCCCACTGGGCTCACCCGACAGACAGGTGCCGTTGCCCACAGTGTGACGACCAATGGGGAGCTGACCCCAGGCACGCCATTCCTTGGCTCCTGGAGTGACTCCAAACCAACAGGAGACTTGAGCGTCACCAGTTCTCTATTTCTCTAGTTTTTATTCCCTATTTACTGATTTGTATTTATTCTTCTTTCTAGTCCATGCATGGCTGACCAGTTATTCCCTCCTGGCGGAGAATTCAGATTTGGGGTCTGACAAGTGGATGATCACTAACAAAAGATTCTATAGAGATACATTTTCCATTGGGTGGGAAAGGAAAGGGACTCTGATTTCTCCGTCATTTTTGTTTGAATACTTTTCTATTTTGAACTCAAATCAATTAAGAATTCTGTACCCCCTGGGACGGAGAGCAGCTCTTTGAAATTTGGATTGGTGATGTTTTGTGTTTACTTTGACCATTGGCTGACGCTGTAGGACTGAAGCTGTTAAGCTCTATGTGTGCTTACAATTCAGCACGGCCTTCATCTTCTGTTGTGCATGGAACGCTTTCCTAGCTTTGGAGGGTATCAATAAATTAGATTATAGCACATTTTAAATGATAAAACTTGTTCTGTTTGGCTTTTAAAGATGAACAAATGCTTTTATAAACTGAATATTCCTAAACTTCTCAGAAAATAAGGAATTTGAACCCCTAACACCTTAAATTTACTAGACTTAAAAATTATTTTATAGAAAATATTAATTCAATAAAATTTTAAGACACCAAATTCATAAAATTAAGGGCATTCTTTGACAAATGAGACTAGTATGATAAGTTTTAAAACACAGCAGTGTCTTTCTCTGATCAGATGATTTCTCCTAAATTTATATAAGATAACGAGCCAAACTAACATTATGCCTGTATGTTTATAAAAAATATAAACTTGTGTTCAATTAAATTGCATATTTTTTCAGATAAACTTTTTATATAAATAGCAATTATTTTTTATAGCATTTCAACTTAGAGGTAATTCCCAAGATCTTCAAGTAACTTAGACTAACAAATTGAGGTAACCAACAGGTAATCACTGGATACTCACCTAGATCATTTCTAAGTTAGAATACCCAAAATTTGATTACAAAGCATATTGTTTATATATATTATATAAATGCTTCTTATTTTTATATTCTACAGACAGGCTATAAGTGAGTCATGTCAATGAACGGGTTAATTTTTGCACTTTAAGGGGATGAAAAAGTGATGTATGAGCCACAGTAGAAATTTATGTGTGCTTGTGAGCTCTGCTCGTCTGCTAAAACGCCTGTACACGATAGACAGTTCTTAATTCTCTATAGCCGCCCTCCTCCCCATTTTCTCTATGAAATATAGGTTAGTTCTTTGGTTAATTATTATAATTAAAATGGGTGGCTACGACTACGCCATGTTCAAATAAAAAAAATACAATTGCATATGCTCTATTTTTGGGGGGCGGGTGGTTATGAGTGGTAAATTTTATTCTACAATTTTTTAAATGTGTATTTTGTAGCAGCTGTATTAAGAAATGTGTGCTCATACGTAAACCGTACAACTGACAGCTGTTTCCACAAGCAAGGTTATGATGATTTATCACCCAAGAGGATTCTGTTGTGCTTTTGTAACCTCTCCCACCCCGTTTTCCCCAGGCCCTCCCTCAGGCAAACACTGTCAGCATAGATTAGTTTGCATTTCCTAGAGTTTCACATAAATAGAATAATACCATATATATATTTCTTAATATTAGGCTTCTTTTACTTAGTGTAACTAAGATTTGTTTTTCTGGTTGGGTGTATCGACAGTTTTTTGTTAAGTTTTTGTGAGCTGTATTTTATTATTTACTCATTCTTCAACTGATGGGTATTTGAGTTGTTCCCAGGTGGGAGTGATTACCAAAAAAACCCCACAAAACTATGTTCTCTGGAATACAAGAACTTGAATGGGCATGGGCATTTATTTCTCTTGGATAAATAGACGGGATGAATCCAGAAAGGCTGGATCGCATGGTAGGTGAGTTTAATTTTAGAGAGAATGCCAAACTGTCTTCCAAAGTGGGCTGTACGGTTTCCATGCCTGCCAATTGTGCAAGTTTTCACTCCTCCAAAACCTCACCAAAATTTGGTACGATTAGGCTTTTAAAGGTTAACTGTATAACATATGCACAGCAGCATTTGATTGCAGTTTTAATTTGCATTTTCATAATAACTAATGATGTTGAACATCTTGTCACGTGTTTCTTTGTATATGCACTTTCTGAAAGAAAAAGCAGCTTTGTCTTAAAGCAGTGGTTGTCAAACTTTTTGGTCTTGGGACCTTTTTACATTCTTAAAACTTATTTGAGGACACCAAAGAGCTGTTTAAATGAGTGATAACTATCAGTATTTATGGTATTTGAAACCAAAACTGAGACATTTAAAGATATTGGTTCATTTGAAAATAGCAATGATGAATCCATTCCATTTAAATAAAAATAACTACTTCCCAACAGAACACCCGATGGCAGGGACGGCACTGCTGAACATCGTTACAAGGCTTGCCCGCGTCTGGCTGAACAGGGGAGCGCCCGGTGCGCACCTCCTGCTGCAGGTGTTATGATGCTGCTTATCATGCAGCCTCGGAAAACAACCCTGCATACTCTTGAGAGTGTATGGATAAAAAAGACAATTCTAATATAAAGTATAAATTTTTTCCAGAATATGAGAGAAAATGAGCTATTTTATGTAACTCAGTAAGATATAGAAAACTGCTATTCCTGCAAATGGATCTTGTCCAGTGAAGATGCAACCAATCCCCACGCCCCGCCCCTCCCGTGGCAGTGGCCGGCCGGGACTCTGCTTGCGGTCATTTCTACGTCCTCCATTGCCTAGGAACGTCATCTCCGCTGGATTTTCCTTGGAACTGGTTGTAACATTTTACTATTTCCTGCATGAATTACTGAGTAATATAAAATCTTTGAAATATAGTCATTAAAAAAAAATCAATTGTTTTCAGTCTGTCCAGTTAGTTATTCCTTAATTTCAAAGTCTGGGGTGCCACCTTTCCAACATTCAGGCACAAGAAGGAAGATCTATCCAGTTGAACAGACTCATACCCCTGTGATCCGAATGGCATTTCGTTTGTTAAGTATCCTGATGCACATCAATGATCTTGTAAAACCGAAATAAGCTCCAGAAGGAACTGCACTGCCACTCGGAGCTGGCAGCAGTCGACAACAAACGTGTAATTTATGGGACTCCAGTACTGTTAACATTCCAGCACAGAAGACGGAACAGTGATGAACACTGGATTCCAAGCTTTGCAAGGAAGCTGCTCAGGACTCCCTGATTTAAGGATTCACAATACAACCCACCCTGCAGTTAAAAAGGCGAGAGAACATGGCCAGGTTCACAGATTAAGGGCTTTAGAGAATAAAGGATACCTTCTTCTTGCAGTCCTGTTTCACCTGACATCACTGTAGCATTTACACTAGAAAGCATTTCAAAACTGGTCACTATCCACGGCCGAGTGCTCCGCGCAGGGATATGCGAACGGCTGCAGGGCCGCGTGAAGCCCACTCTGAGAGCCGGCAGGGCCGCGGCACAGACCGGGACGGCGTCCTCCCCTTCTCAGCAGCCCTAGACGAACATGCGTCTGATGATCAGGCCCAGCTACACGATTTGGGGAGGGGGGCAGCCCAATGCAAAATGAAAATACAGGGCGCTCTGTTAAAAATTAGTTAAGAGTCACGTGACGGTGACAGCAGCACAGGAGACCGAGTGTGCGGGGCTGCGAAGCAGGGGGCCCTGTGCGACCGACCGCACAGGTCGTGGGCCCGTGAAGCCGGGCCGTGTCTGACGCTTCTTCAGGGAAACGGGAAGTGAAGCCATTATCCTCTTTACAGAAACAGATTTTCAGGCAAAGACTAACATCTGCCCAAATGTCAACGTAGCTCCTCTTTCATCCCCTACTAGCGGGGGAACTTAAACGTATAGCATGTTTCATTTCTTTGATGCCAAATCCTAGGTTACTTGGGGAATATCTAATCTTGGTTTTTTATATTCAGAACTCTCATATTCGTAAGTTCCAAACCTCAAAGGAACAGAGAGGCTTGTGGGCTCCCAGATGACCGCTCCCGAGGGTCATCCCGCACCAGAGAGCTCGCCAGGAATCCCTGGACCACAGCCAGCCCGAATCTGCACGCAGGGCCCCTGTCTGGGAACGCTGAGCATCAGCAACATCCCGTTGTTTAGGGGCCAGGCTGGAAGTTCAGACCAGCCACTGCCCCGCTGTCCACTTTCAACTTCCTGGAAACACTATTTAGTTCATGCAGGCCTGTCTTACGCCACCTCCTGACCCCGAGGACCACGGGAAACTATCTCCTGGGCTCCAAATCAAGAACGACTCTCCCACTGAGGCCTCTCACTTTCCAGGAAAACTGACAAACTGCCCTGCCTTCACCTTCCTCTCATACTTCTAGCACAGCTCCATAGCGGCAGGGACTATTTTCTCAGTCACCTTAGTGTCCCAGGTGCCCAGCACAATCTAGTCTGTAGAGAGAGCTCGGTAAACATTTGTTGAATATGTTATGGGTAGAGGGAGTGGGTGTGTGTGGCAGCGTTTCCATGGAAATGCTAGAGTCAGAGGGAAACTGTAACCAGATCCAAAACTGTACGACGGAGTACTACTCAGCTGTAAGAAAAGGCAAAATACGGCCATTGTGACAACGTGGATGGACCTTGAGAATACTATGCTAAGTGACACAGAGAAAGCTAAGAACCACATGATTTCACTCATCTGTAGGCATAGGACTGAAACCTGTGGACACAGCCAGCAGCGTGGTGGTTCCCAGGGAGGGGGGTATGGGGGGGGCCTCACATGGTGACGGCGATGGTCTGACTGTGGGTGGTGGGCACGCGGGGCTCAGTATACAGACCTCAGTCACAGGGGTCGCCACCCGAAACCTATTAACCAGTGTCACCCCGATAAATACAATAAAAATAAAAAACGTTTTTGAAGAATTGTGATTTTTATTAACAAGAATCATTTTAACTGCCACTTATTAGCCTTACTCTCGTGATTATTTGACACATACTGCATCGTGTTTGTTTCTTGACAACAGCTGCAGGTTTTCTTTCCGGCACTACCCTCCCGGCAGAGGCGAGAAGATGGAGGACCAGTGAGAGGGGCTGCCGCGCCGCTGGCAGAGGCTGGGCTGGTGGCCGCTCCCTGGCCCTTTTTGTAAGATTCTACCCTCTATGAGAACTGTAGTTTCTAATGCTTTTATTTATTTTGTCTTTAGCTAAGTATTTAAAAATAGGAAAGACCTTCCTTCCCCTCTGTCCTAACAGTTCTTTAGTGCCACAGTGACAAGCCCTCCTGTATCTCAGATTCGACAGGAGAGCCTTTGTACCTCACGACCCTTGCCCTCCTCTGCCAAACGCAGACGAAGCTGTGCGGGAGACCTGTACGCGGAGGCAGCCGGGGGCGGGAGGGGCTTGATGGAGTGGGCAAAGCGGGGAGAGGGGGACATCTGTAATAGTGTCAATATTAGAAGTGGAAAATAAAAGTTAAAAAAATTCGCTCACTTCCTTTTATAACTTTACATACAATTTACTTGATAGAAGACAGAGAAACACAACTTCTATGTATATGTACGAACAGCCTATTTATTCACCAAAAGGCTTTGAGGAGGCTTATAACAAAAGTCACACACATGGTAAGACCAGGAAGAGAGGACACAGAGCTGGGGCGGTGACAGCAGGGAGCAAGCACCCAGGCCAAGTGTGCCAAGGGTCATGGCCGTGAGCAGGCCTCGGGCAACCGGCACGTCCCAAGGAGGGACCATTAAATTAAATGGCCAGAGAGTCTCAGAAGCCCAGGGGAACACTGTTATAAGAAAAATTAGAGTCATAAAGTTGGTCATGCAGTGACAGATATTATCTGAGACTAAGAAAGGACCTACAAGCCCAAGCACCGTAACTGGATTTAGCAAGTGGGCACGGGACAATAAACGTCCAGGCTCGCGCTTCGATAATGCCCACCCAACCGGTAACTGGCTCCTGACAGGCACAGCTGGTCCTTGGAACTGAACCTCTGCTTTGACTTTCCCTTCACAGGACCAGCAGCAAGCATGTTCCCTTTGCCGCAGGGAACAGGACTACCGAAAGCTCCCAGTGCAGGAAAGAGCAGGATTGAACCACACCTTCTCCACTTTTCTCTCCTTGGACTCGGATACAGTTTTGCTATCGCCAATCACACCAGTGCTAAAGCTCTCTCTGCTTTGAAGGGACTTTTACCCACAAAGTCAAACCGGTCACCAGATGCTGCTGAAGGAGGCCTGAAGCGGCACAGCCCGGGACAGACACCGCGAGCGCTGTTCCCCTGCCCCGGGGCTGGGTGCTGCCAGAGGCGGCGAAGGCCGCCCCCCACCCTGAGGGGCGGGAGCTCGGTCTTGCCTGCCCCCCCCACCCCCCCCCCCCCCCCCCCCGTCCCCAGCTCACCAGTTTGGTCTCTGATTTGGAGATCTGCCTACCATTAGCCACACTGGGGAAGGTGGGAAAGTGAGTCAGCGCAGTAGGAGAGCAGGAGGGGCAGCCTCAGGCCTCAAGCGAGCCTCTTTGGCCTCTGAAGTCGAAACAAGGCAGAAAACATCTCCGGGCATGGTGGGGGCCACGTGTTACTCAGTCTCCATAGACCAGTGCTGGATACAAAGAAGCTTCTAGATAGCTTTCTTAGTTTGAACTGCAGGAAGCTTTGGGAGACTTCTTCCGCTATTAGCCAGAGTCTGAGGACGGCAGCTCAGTTTTCTCACCTGAATCACGGCATCTGGCTGCTGCCTTTCCAAGGGTATTGTAAGATGAAACTGAGGGGGCTGTGTGTGCTGAAAGCTCTTCCTGGAATAGGAGGCCGATACAACAGTCGCGGAGATGGACCAGCAGCCGGCTCCGGGGCCGAAGGCTGGGCAGCTGGGAGAGCAGGCCTGGGGCATCTCCCGCCCGGCTGGTGCCCTTGCCCCTCCCCCGCGCCTTCCTTATCAACCCCACCCTCCTGCCCCCGGCTGTCCCGGGGCTTCCCGGCCCCACCTCAGGCACTCCGACCCACTCCGACAGGTCACACAACTGACGCAGAAGGCCTTTACACCCCCAGCTCCCTGACGCCAGGGCCACGCTAGCAGGCGAAGACCGGAGGACCCCTGTTCTCTTTGTTATTCGGCGGGAGTCACATCGAGCACCAGGCCAGGCCGTCCACCACTACTCCCGTGGAAGGCCAGTGCTGGCCGGGGGCTCGGCCCCACTAAGGCCGAAGGGCGTGACGCTCTCCGGATCAACTCCAAGTACCGTCTGTTCCATTTTCTAAACGACCAACTCTGTATTTCTTACTTAGACCCTGGAAGACCTACTGGTTTAGGTGTCCTTTTTCTGGGACCGAGCGGCTGTATCTAGAGTTTACAGCTTTGCTTGTACCAGACAACATCTTCCATGAGACACTCAGCTGGTGTGGAGCACGGTGCTGCCTGCCCCCCGCCCCGCGCCCACCCATGGGCGGTCACGCAACTGCTTGTGGTGTTTGTCCACCACTGTGTGAAACGAAGCTGCTTATAACCTCCTGGGAGTCAGTCCAACGTTCAAAACCTGCCTTTCATTTCTCTGAGAGCGCCCAGGGCGATGGGATTAGATAAGGACCAGGTTAGAGAATGACCGAGTGTATTAAACGGGACTGTGTTCGGCTTCTCTTTCTGCCCTTAACAGGGACGATGTCAACCCCTTCTACACACACGTCACCTTGTTATGGAAAGAAGTATCAGGGAGTGATTCCTCCAAGGAGTCAATGATAAGGTTCAGGTGGCCCCAGAAGTGAGCTGTGGCCAAACAACTGGTCTGTTCTCTCATGTGGGAAACGAGGGCTTAGTAGCCACATGTCTAAAACCAGACTCTAACTCTAAAATAATCATTTGTGCATGGGCCCTCTGAAACTGAATTAGTTCGATAATCCTACACTGTAGCTTTAACTACCTAGGGGGCTCTTTTAAAACGAGCGTTTCCAGGCAGATTTACCCGTAGAGCTAATGGGGCTTAAAACCAGCAGTTCACGGCGCATTCCTGACCACTGCGGAGGGCGCCCTGGAGCTGCTCTTGTTAGCGTTTTGAAAGCTTCTCAAGTTGAAAACAGTTCAGAGTTCTACAGCAGATCTGAAATTCTTTCCCGCAATTGGACCCGACTGCCTCCAGGGACTGTGGGCAGCACCGAGTAGGATAAATCCCAGTGTGGTCTGAGCTTCACCAGCAGGGAGCCGCTGGGGGCAGGGATGGGGGGGAAGGGGGGCTTGTCACCAGACACATGCCCCAGCTCCAGACCGGTGACCCGCGTCTCCAAAGACAGGGCCCAGGAATCCACTTTAAGTAGATTCCTCGGGGACTCTCTGTGCACAGCAAGTTTGACAGCTGCTCCAAGGAGACAACAAGCCTTCTCTGCTTTTGCTCTCAGCCCCCTGAACTCTGTCCTGAGGAAGAAGAGCCTGATAGGCATCGAGGCGGGTACTCAATAAAAACTTGGTGCAGGACAAAACGTGCTGCGTAGGGAAGAGTATTATCTCTCCCCTTTTCCTTCAGCTGTCAGGAATCTCGAAACCACGTTTGACCTCAACCACAGAAATTCTGTAACCCCTCATGGCTTATACTTTCAAGCCCTTTTGCTTTCGCTCTCAAATTTTTACTCTTATATTCTCCCTGGTTCTAATTTTTATCTTTTATTTATTTGCTGCCATTGTTTTCTTTTATGGTCCTTGCAGACAAGGACTCACAAATCCTCTGTGGAATAAAATGGGGTATAAATAAACATAGTTATATGCAGATACAAATCAAAGTGGCCATTATTTGCTTCCCTGCCATGTTCCTTCCCATGCTAACATCCTGCCACGGAGACTGGCCCACACTCCTTTGTCCCAGCGTTCAGCTGCGAATCTTTTCTCAAGAGTTCTTTATAAAGCACCAGTGGTCTTACTTGTGTCCTTGGAGCTCGATGGCGGTTCCTTTTCTCCCACCGATGTCCCACATGATTACAGAGTGATCGGAGCTGCCTGAGAACAAAACTCGCTGGACGGGGTCCCAGCAGAGAGCAGTCACCCCACCTGTGAGACCGGACAGAGCTGAACGTTAGCCACAGAGCAACAGGATTGTTCACCAATGAAATGCGAATGCAAACGAGTTAGGATCCAGTGCAGTTTCTGGCATACAATAACGTTTTTGTTGAAAGAACAAATAATAAGTCCCCAAAGAGAAAAAAATTGGCTCTGAGAATAAGAGTTCCACACTTTAAAGCACTTTTTCCCCAAATTTAAATGTACCATAAAATCAATTACTATAAAGACCAACGAGAAATTGGAAAGACAATTAACTGATCTTTAAGCAATAGACATAATTCTCAGAAGTATGGAAAATACTGTGCTGCTTGGAAATATTAGCCACCTTTTTTTTTTTTTTAACCGCAGTCTACCTCCTACCCAGACAAGAATAGGTGAGAAGTTTATAGGGTTTTAAAAAGCTCAATTAGATTTTGTAATCATGAACATCAGCAATAATTAGACTGAGATATCAGAATTTAAAATTTATTTCCTCTCTTTGGAAATTTAACTTTACAGATTCAGGGCAAACCAGGAAAAAAGGGGATGCCGCTGAGATGGCCGCGACCGCGGCCGACAGTACCGGCCTGGCCAGTTCCCGCGTCGCCTGCCTGGGCCCCTTACGGGGCCCCGCCGTGCCCTGCGCAGTACAGACGCTGGTTGTTAGCATCACTCCAGCGGTGTGGCTATAGCATGTAATGCAGAGTGTCTTCTCTGGCCATACGCTGAAGCCCACAAACACTTAACAATGTGAAAAGCACTCATTTTTTTGACATTTATTGAAAAAGAGTAAAATTTAAAGTTCTTTAAAAAAAAAAAAGACAGTATATTCTGAAAAGAACATAAAATAGCTTCTTTTCTATTGGAATCTGATGTTTTAGGTTATAAATTTGTTCTAATAAAGTGCTTCACTTTAAAAGCTTTTAGGAAAGTTTCTCTTACATAATTGTGCGAGATGATTTCTTTTTCAAGATCAAAAGGAAAAAACCCTCCACTATTCTGAATTTTGCTTAATAGTGTCTTCCCATACCTGCACAACATTCTGCTTGTATTTAATATATAGTTCTGTCTGTGTAATTATCTCCTTTTCCCTCACCACTTCCTGTCCCTCCACCCCCACTTACATATACACACAGAGACACACACGTAGACAGACACGCCACAGGACCAAGCACAGAGCCAGCAGCAGACAGGCCCTAGTATTGTCTGCTGAATGAATGAACAAGCAGATGAATGAAAACACAAAAGTCATTTTTTTTAATCCATAAATCTTATTTGGAACTCCTCCATGATGCTTACTTGGTTAGCCTTTCAGTGCTAACTATTTCCTTCTTCTGCAGAACTCCTCTTTTTCCCTGCTATTAAACTCCATGGTTATACTTAACAAAACAAAACAAAAAACCACCCTTCAGTAGCTGGCCACATACTAGTTGAGGATATGCATTCCGTTCTGCGAAACACGTTATTAATTTCCAGACAGTACCCGAATGGCGTCTTTTGTTAGACACCCGAGGCAGAGCCACCTCACTGTCCATCTGACTGCACGGCTGCTTCCAAGAGCACAGCTGCTGTTCTACCAGGACCACGCTCCCCGGGCCCTCTGGCATCTAGGGCACATGTGGCCAGTGCTCAGGAGGCAGCCCAGGAAGTACGTGGGAGTACCAATAATTTGCATCTCTTCAGGCCCAGGCCGGTAAGATGTCCCCTTCCCACTTCCTCCTTGTGGACGCCAAGACTGCAGGGGCTGGCGAAGCTGCACTGCAGAGGGAGCCTGGGGCCCCGGGTCACCACACGGGAAGGGCCGGAGGTTAGCGGCCCCGACACGGGACTGATCCATGAGCGAAAAACCAACTGCTGCTGCGTCAAGGCCCGGAAATGCTGACAAGTACTTGGTGGGGCAGTGAGCTTTACCTGGTACAAGGCCATGTACATTTTGGACTATTATAATAAGGCTGGCCCAAGAGGAAGGTGAGAGTCACCAAGAGCTTCATAAATGTCATACGAATGAAAAGAAGTTACTAGTTTAGACCATTAATATGGATGTCCAGTATTTAAACAGAATTTAGCCTCCGAAGCAATCCATCATAAACTCTGAATGGGTTTTTCCTCCAAAATGCATCTTGACTTGGAGCACTTCGTACCGCCTCTACTGCTATCTGGGTATGAGCCACTGTCATACAAGGAAAAGTAAGAAGTACGACACACATTTTGCTGTAAAGGCTGTGGACGAGAACGACTCTCTCACACGCTGCTGCTGAGCATGCAAATCAGCCAGGTCGGGCAGGTCACGCCTAACAAAACGACGTGTGCATTCAGCTTATCACCCTGCGATCTCACGTCTAGGAGTTTGTCTTGAAGGCTCTACTGTCCCCACTGCCACCAAATAATACAGAAAATACACATGCACAAGGCTTTTCATTTCAGCATTGTTTGAAATAGCTAAACACTGCGAACAACCTCAGTGCTCCTGCAAGAGAGCGGGTGCATAAACCACGATGCGTTCGCAGAGCGCTGTGCAGCTGTGAAGGGGGATGAGCGGCTCTCGGACGGACAGAAAGTGACTTCCAGGATGGACTGTAAAGTGGAAAAGACAAAGTGTAAAAGAATTATTTACAGTATGCCACCTTTTATCTAAGAAACTAAGGGTGAATGAGAAGTGGAAGAGATTCGTTGACAGCAGGTTTCGGGGAAAGGCAGGGAAGAAGGGAGGAAGGAGAGCGACACTTCTCGCAGCAGGTTTTTGTTTGGCTCTGAGTGTGTTTCACATTCTCATAAACAAGTAACTAATTACAATCAGTGAGTGTGCGTGCACACGCGCGTGCGGTGGACCCACAATGGAATATAAGTAGGAACAAATGAACCCGGCCACATTACAAGTGAAGGGTATACCCCCACGAATGTGGGGTACGGGAGAAGTGAGGAAAGTAACTTTGGGAAATGTTAATAAGCTAAATATAAAAAGATTTGTACACAAAAATAGCACTCTAGTTAGTAGGTTTGTATTTCACATGTGGCAGGAGAGTAAAACGCTGGGAAAATTCCTGGGCAAGTGGAATGGGGCAACTGAGAAGAAAATTAAACAAGGCCAAACAATCTGAACAATTTAACAGCCAGCTGGTAAATCGCAAGACCTTATCTTCCCCAACTAAGGACACTTGACAGTAAATGGTTTACAACTCTCCTCCCTGACCAGGGAATACATAGCTCAAATCTCCCTGGTCTGGGAAAATAGAGAACAGAGACCCAATTAATGCCACTTGTGCCAGCTAAACCCAAGGACAGATGAAGTCAGGGGAACAAGTAACAAACACCCCTTAGAGCCAGACAGACCCAAGATAAAAGTAAAACTGTACAGCAGACCAGAGACTGAGCCCAAACTCCCCTCTATGCTCATTTTGACACATCAGCATATTAAAGAGGCAGCTGGAAAGCTGACGGACATTCTGCTGAGACCCTCCCCTAAGATTCTTGCCTGCAGGAAAAAAACCCTCTCAAAACAAAGACCGGGTGGGACCTCGCTCTAGAGCAGCCCACGCTCCTTCTCAGGCAAGAACTTCTTACCTCCTCCTAGACTGGGGGTCCCCAGGAGAACTGCAGCTGGGGAGCAGGGGGCAGCGGCGGCCTGTCCCCGGCTGACCCCCCGATCCTGTCTCCAGGGTCCCCTCTTCTCTGACTTCCCAGGGAGCTCACGGCAGCCCCGCCCTGGCTCACTCCTTTCCTAGAATGTTTGTAGGGAGCCAAAGCAGAGCACCGCCTGGCCTCGCTCCTGTTGCTTCTTCCACCCTAAGTCCCTCCTTTGTCTCACTGTCCCCAGCTTTAATAAATGCACTCTCAGAACCACCTGGACTCGTGTTGTGACATCGTCCCTACATGGAGTCAAGAACCCACACTTGACAGGCCCGCCTGAGGCAGACCCGCTCTGGGTCGGTCCCTGTCTGGTAACAACAGGGCTATGTGTTAGATAGGTTAACAATTCTTAAACTATTCAATGTGTATTCTAGGATTAACTGAATGAATACATTGAGGATAATGAGAGCTGAGTTTCTTACTATTATAATAGGAGTTACAAATAAAAGGGGGAAGGTCAGAATGATCTCTCTGGTGTAGACTAGAATTGGACTTACCAGTACAAAAGTCACACACAAAAAAACCAAACCCAGAAATAGTTACAGCTGTGTGAGTACACATATATTTTTTAGCTGTCTACTGAGAGGGCCTAGAAGCAATGACACCTCATTACCAATGAGAACATACAGCACCCAGATTTTGGCTTCTAAATACTCTTCACTAATAGAAGGAACAAGGGCTGTTTGGATGGCTGATGCTAGGACTGAGGCAAGCAGTGTACAAGCTGAGTGGGGAACATCACGTGGTACCAAAAACTAAGGCGTGCTCAAAAAATGATGGAGACAAGTGAAAAAGGACACAGGAGTCAATGTGAAGGGGTTCCCAATGGCCAAATTTGGGACGATTTGAGCAACAAGATAAATAAATGACAGTAGAGGGTCCTCGCACATAGAAATTAAAAGAACTTGTCAGCCTATTCCAGTATAAACAATTGAATAAATAAATAGGGAAGAAGAATTAAGTTTTTCCTTATGGTAAAATTCCAACTAAAAAGTGTAGAAGGAATGATAATAGAAAAAAACACAACTTGGCAATCACCACAGTCATACGTGTTTCTGGTAAGAATCATCAATGAATACTAAAATTATTGGGTGAACATATAAAAAGAAACGGAATATTCACATAGACTCAAAGTGTTTCCTTATAAAATACTTACAAATTCCAAAGGGTGATCAAAGTGGAGAAACCTGCAGACTCGCACCCTAACCAAGTGATCAAAGTTAACATCACCAGCAACGGGAAATCAGCAGCATGCGCACCCTGCTATGACGCACTCCATAAAAAGCACCATCTGAATTTAACTACAAGGAAATAGCAAACAAACTCAAATGAAGGGACATTCTACAAGGGAGGGATATTCTGGCTAGCATTCAAAAATGCCAAGGTCCTGAAAGACAAGGCAAGACTGAAGAACTGTTCCAGGCCAAAGGACACTAAGAAGACACTGTAACCAAATGCACTGCATGGTGCTGGCTTGGATCCTGAACCAGGCAAAGGACAGTGTGATAACTGGAAAAATGGGGAAAAGGTCTGTAGATTAGAGAATACTACTGTATCACTGTTAATTTCCTTATTTTGATTTTTATACTGTAATATTCAAAGATGTTAACATTTGGGGAATGTGGGGAGGATGTACAGGACTCTGCGCTATTTTGCTAGTTCTTCAAAGTAAAAAATGATTTCGAAATGAAAAGTAAAAATTAAGCAAAACAAAAAACCCAACAAGCCTAGGACTGTCCTAACAGCCTCCCACAAGGTCGCCTTGCTTCCACCCCTGCTCCGGCCGCAAAGCCATCACCCAAGGACGCAAAGCACGTCAGGCCACCCCAGGCTCCCGTGGTTCCCATCCCACTCGGAGTACGGCCTGAGCGCTGTCCACGCCTTCCAGGGCCCTTCGGCACCCAGCTCTGGCTCCTGCCGGCGGGCTCCCCCGCCTCCGCCATCCTCGCTCCGCTCTGGGCGCGCTGGCGGCCCGCGCGTCTTCCATCACACGAGGTGCGTTCCCACCTCGGGTCTGCGCGCTCTGCTGCCCACAGATTACCACCGGCTCGTTCCCTCGGTGGCCCCCTCTGCCTGGAGTGCGGGCCTGCCTTTTATCATCTAAGTAACCTGTTTTCCCTCTTCAAGGTGCCACTCCGGAGCCATCTCCTGCAGGAAGCCTTCGTCCGGCCCCCAGACCCCCAGTCTCGGTGAGGATGCCCGCTCCGGGCTCGTCTTATTGTCACACTCACCCACCGCAGCAGACTTCACTGGATTCGAAACCTGTTCCTGCCGACTTTAGGTGCCTACGGCCTGGCACACGGGAGGTGCCCCATAAAGGTTTACTCACCTGGGCTGTGAATGGGTGGCAGAGAGGAATGGGAGGACAATAAACCAGAGCCATAAAGCATCACTCAGGGGCGAGGTGATCGGCAGAGCCTGGGGGTGGGGGGCCCGCGGAAGGCGGGGCCCAGAGAGGGAGAGGAGCGTGGCTGGCTGCACACCTCTGCCTTCCCAGGCGGGAACGTGCAGCTGTCAGCTGCCTGACCAACAGTCCTTTCCACCGAACGCTTCTGGGGGCAGGGGACAGCACCTCCTTCGTCGAGGTGGCCCGCACTCTGCAGCGACGCGGACGCCCTGCCCTCCGGCTCAGCCCCACAGCCCGGCCCTCTCCGCGCCCTCTGTAACTCGGGGAACGAGAGCCGTGCTGCCAGGGTCGCGGGCCCCAGGGTGTATGACGTTTTACATGACAGAAGTCATCTCTGCCACGTTGCCTGACTTCACTTCAGACTACGCCGCCTTTCCACCCCTCCCCCATCAATGTTTCAGTATGTGCTTCTCCCTGCCTTTGCCCGCCACAATATGACCTATAGGGTAATTTTGAACATAAATTCATTCTTAAAAAAGGCATTTAATCATTATAAAATCTGTATTATTAGTCTCATAATTGTAATATTTAATGGCTGCCTAATATCCCAACACATGAACATACCTTAATTTATTTAACGTGTTGTTAGATTTTTCTCAACTTTTAAGTATTGTAAATTTTGCTAAGGTGAATAGTTTTAAACGTAAAACTCTGTTCACATAGGAACTGCAGCAGCTGCTTTCCTCCTGAATGGTCTCCTCACATCCATTCTTGTCCCTAATCAATCCACTACCCTCTGCTGTTGGGGGTTTGTTAAAATGGAAACCCAGCTTCCCGCCGCCCGAGAGCGCCCCGCGAGGTTCTTTCCGTGGCGGGAAAGGCCCCCTGCACCGCCGCTCGCTGGCACCCAGCTGTCCTCACTCCCCACTCCAGGCTACACGCCGTCCACACATGTGGGGCCTGGGCTGTGCTGCCCCCGGGGGTCTCCTTGCTCCCTAGGGTGTCGTTTCGGCACGGCCTCCTCGGAAGGCTCCCTTCCACGGCCGGACAAGCAGAGGCCCTCTGCTGCGGTGGCCCAGCATGACTCCGCGCAGCGCACGGGCTTCCCAGCACAGGCTACGCCCAGCTCCGGGCTGCCCGCAATGGTTAGTTTAATGCTGGTGTGCCGTGGCTGGGAAGGCGAGTAAACCAAGCATCACGCTCGTTTCCACCCACGCAACCCAGCTCTCATCACAGCCGGATCTAACGCCCTGACCGACTCTTGATGAAGCTGTGCATCTATCGCATTTTCTGTAAACTAGGTTGAGCGGGAGCCTCCACTGTAAACAAAAATCATGGTTTCTATTTGAATCTCTACACTTGCACTGAGCTATCTTTCCTTGTTTTTGTTACTTGTCACAATTACCTGTTACTTTCAATAATTCCCCTAAGAGTTAATAAAGAAGTTTGCCTCTAGTTTCATAAGGATGAAATAAATCCTTACAAAGCCCCCTTTTCCAGGATTGTGCCTGCCCCACCCATACAGGGCCCTCTCAGGGTCCAGAGTGAGCCGACTACATTGGAAGAGCTTGATAATGTTTGGGTCACCATGGAATCTCTTAGACATCCTTGCTCCACCTTTAAATGAGTGGTGCTGTAGCCAGGTTGGCAATGGGTAGATACTGCTGTCCAGGAATAAGAGCAAGTTAAATATGCCACCTGCTACATTTGCCTTCAGGGTCGTGACCTTCCTGGGCCGTGTCCCTCAAGGGTCCCTCATGATGAAATCCTATGACAATGCTTTGAACATTTTGAGGAAAATAAAACACAGTGTCAAGGTAACATTCTGTAGAACTACCTCCCAGGACAGGAAACCCTTGGGCCACATCCAGCTCCCCTCCCACCGCGGGAAGCAGCAGCTACTCGCCCCTTCCTGCCTTGCAGGCAGCAGCACAGACCCCGCGCACTCTCATCAGCCCCCATGGGGTGAGCGCACAAGGTCAGGCTCCACGCCTCCTCGGCGTAGCCCCAGCCTGGGACCGGCCTGGACCTTGGGCCTGCGGGGCTCACCGCCTAAACTCTGACCGTGGGCCCACCCCCTCTTCGCTTTCCCGTGACCACGGCCACACGCCCAGGTCCCAGCTTTCCCAGGACACTCTATACTTGCTGCCAAAACCCTCTTTTAACTTGGATCGAGTTGGCATCTTTGCCTAAAGACAACGCTCTAATGGTTTCTCACTGACCTGCACGAGGCCTGCCGTGACCTGAATGGACCCTCGCGTCCTTTCTGGCTGCCCCCGCCTCCAACTCAGCGGTCCAGCCGTCCGCACAGCTCCTACACGTTCTGGAGAGCACCACTCTCTCGCGCATCTCCACGCCTTGGGCTACGCTGGTTTTCTCTGCCTGGACTGCTCTCTTTTTCCTAAATTCCACACATACTCCTCCCCGAAAGACCTTCACTCCAGCTGCGGCCCGGGGTGCTCAGGGCAGGGGGGGTGTGCCCGGACCGGCCCCCACTGCTCCGCGCTGGAATGGCTGGTTTAGCTTCTGTCTCTCGCACTGGGCCCGGGGGCAATTGGAGGACAATGGCTGTGCTTTTTATTTCTGGGACTGAGGGTCGTGGCTCAGGTCACCCCGAGAGAGCACGGATGTAAAGAGACGAGGGTCCAGGGAGAAACTCCCGGAGCCCACAGAGGGGAGGAGAAAGGGCAGCTGGAAGAGCGGAGGGGAGGAGCGCGTGCGCCCACGGGCCAAGGGGCGCGGGACAAGAAGGACGCGAGGGCCCTGGGAGACGCGCGGGGAGGTCCTCATAGGGCGCGGGCTGAATGCATCCGCGGGACCGGCCACCAGCAGGCTGCCTTGGGGAGCACAGGATGCGCGGAGTGATGAGACAGGCCGCGTGCGGCTGGCTGGAAAGGAAAAGGCAGGTCAAGAAATGGAAGCAGCTGGGAAAACGATATTCTTTCCAAGCACTGCATTCGCTACAACACGGGGATGGTGCTAAGGGAAGCCAGCCAGTTGGAAAACAAATACCGCGATGCCACCCCTGGGCGGCCCGTGGAACAGTCGGGGGTTCGCAGACCCGGAAGGCCGCATGCTGCCTGCCCGGGCTGCGGCGGGGCAGGGCGGGGGGCGGGGGCGGTGCTAGCTTTGCAAGACGAAAAATATTCTCTAGGTGGACGGTTGTGACACTTGCAATACAATGTGAATGCACTTAATGCCACTGCACACACAGTTAACAATGATTAAAATGGTACATTTAAGATTATGTATTGTTTACCACAATATTTTTTAAAGAGAAAAAACATTGCTGTTAAGAAAATTGCTACAACAGAACATGGACCAAGAGGATTTGGGTTTGTTTCTGTAACAGGCAAGAAACTTTGGCATGTTAGTAAACTGAGAAGGGTTGGCCCTGGAGGGAGAGCGGGCAGCAGGCTCCTGCCTGAGGCGGAGGGGCATGAGATGGGGGGTGGGTTAGAAGTTTGTGGCGGAGGGACTATGGGTGGGCAAAAAAATAATTTTTTTTAAAAGCTTCTACCTGGCCCTGGCCGGTGTGGCTCAGTTGGTTGGGCATCACCTGATCAACTGAAAGGTCATGGGCCCGATTGCCCGTCAGGGCACAAACCCAGGTTGCAGGTTCGGTCCCTGTACTAGAAGCGATTGATTGGTGGTTCTCTCACATCTATGTTTCTCTCCTTTTCTTTCCCCCGCCCTTTCCCTCTCTCTAAAATCAATAAGCATGTCCCTAGGTGAGGATTAAAAACAAAACAGTTTCTATCTGATAATGATCTATTTTTCTTTGGAGGAGGAGGAGGCTGGAATGGGAGGGGCGGGGCGTGGGAAAGTGACAGACAGCTGCGAAAGCGGTGAAGGAAAACGGGAGGCGCGCCCTAAGGATCTGCAGAGGGACCACGTGGCCGGATTCTGTGGCCGGATTCTGAGGCCATTCCTGACTCGGCTTGGAACGACCTTGCACTGGGCCCTGACCCCGTGGCTGCCAGCGCAATAAGAGGGCATGGAGAGCCGGTGAAACCGGGACAAAGCTCACCCGGAAGGAAGCACAGAGGGGCCCTGAGCTGAGCACGCTGAGAAGCGCACGGCTGAAGGGACGCGCACCTGGGAAGGAAGGAAAGGTGGCGTGGAGACCGGGCAGTGAGGGATCAAGGTCCAGACTTCTCAACTAGGACGAGGGCAGGTGGAGCTCGCAGAAGGGTTTAGGGAAGTGAAAGATTAGGAGGAGGCTGGAGTTCGCAGTGAAACACTGAAGTTTAAGATTCCTGAGGGGGAGGGGAGTTCTGGGTCCCGACCAGGCCAGGGTTGGCCAGGGTGTAAGTGGCTAAAAAAAGAGAAATCCAATCAGAAAGAACTGGGTCCTGCCCACAGGGGATGTGTTTCTGTGTATTCTTCCTCCCAAAGGCAGAGATAATAATGCAGGCGATCTTTTAAGAATCTTTTCCCCTGGATTTCATATTCTCACTTTCCTTTCTTTCCCTTTAGGAAATCCCTTAAGATCTAAGTACTATCCTATTTTATACCCCCAGTCACCCACCTTTGTTCTTACACGTCTAAACTCAGTGTTAACCTTGTTCTGTACTCAACCATGGGTGTCATCTGTAGAAGCCCATTAAAAAACCACAAAAACAGGCAGTGACTTATTTTCCAAGGTTAACATCACATATTAAAAATACTAGTAAAAAATTAATCCTCATCACCACTGTTCAAGACCTTCAAAGCCTACATGTGGATATTTTCTATCACTGTACCTTGTTTAAATGACTCTGAGCAGACCCGTAACATCAAGGAGGCCTTGGGTTTTAACCTGGAAGGAGCCCCAATGGAAGGGCACTTAACAATGAACTTTACCTTTTGATGCAACCTGGCTACCCAAAGTGAACATATTTATCATTTCACTTGTCTTGGAAGTGGGAGCCTGTCTTGCCCACATCTCCTCGATCCAAGGAGGGCAAAGACAGCCTGAGGCAGCGGTCCCTTTGGCTTTTGGGGGTTTGCGCCGTTGCCGCATAGTCTCACACAAGGTCTCGTTGACATGTGCCAATGCTGGCTTTCTCCAGGGCAGCGTGACAAAGAACCAAATCACCGCATTTTGAAACAGATGGATCCCCCTTTTGTTTGGCCCAATATTGAAAACTTCTGACATCAGAGCTCACTGAATTATTCTGAGGTCAGTTACGTGCGCCATGTGTGCCTCTGCGCAAGCCCAGGGCGCACCGGCACTTCCACCCTTGTTACCCGAACGCCAGACCTTACGGCAGGTGCAGCACGCCAAGCGGGCAAGTAGCGCGTGGAGGTTTGCTTTCAGTCCCACCTGTGTGTCCTCTGAATGTTGTGACCAGGGTGCAGCTCTCTTGCTCCAGTTTGAGGATGGTTACTTGGCCTGAATGGTCACCAATAAACACGTGCCGGCTTTCAACATCAAATCTATCATGTAAGCATTAAGGATTGTTTCTCAAAACTGAGTGGAGGGGTTTACAAAAGTAATAAATGAGGACAACTTGAACACAACGCTGAAAGATAAAAAAGTGGACATAAAATGAAAAGACACAGTATTATTGGACAGTAAGACTCAATGTGATAATGATGTCGTCTCGCAACATGAATTAATAAATTTAATATAATGCCTATAAAAATATCAACATGTTTTTTTCTAGAGCTAGATATGTTAATTCTGAAGTTTATATAGAAAAATAAGTAAGAGCCAGAAATATTCTGAAAATAATAGTAATATGGAATGTGATGGGCAAGGCTAGCCCTATCAGAGAGTAACACATGTTATAAAGTCTCTTTAATGAAAAATGTGGTACTGGTGCATAAATGGGCAAATGGACCAATGCAACAGAACAGGAAGTCTAGAAATAGACCCTACAGCACATAGAAATTTGCTTCATGTCTAATAAGCAAAGGTGGCTAATAAAGGTGGCTCTTCAAATGGTAAAAAAAGATGGAATAAAGAAAAGATAATGGCACAAACTGGACAGTCATTTGGAAAAATTAAATAGGATTTGTATTTCACAGTATATACCAGGACAAATTCCAAGTGAATTAGAGCTCTAAATATAAACAATTAAAAATGTGAGTTCTAGATGGAAGAGTTCCTTTATAACCTTGGAGTGGAAAAAGCTATTACTATTCAAAAACACAAACAAAAAATACATAAGCAAAGCCAAAAGACCAACTGGAAAAAAATATCTGCAACTTAAGTCACAAAAAGCCCCAATCCCTATAAATATATATAAAGAGCAATTAAGAAAAAGGCTACAGAAAAATAGGCAAAATATATTAATGGATAAGAAATGAAAATGGTGCTGTGCAAAAAAGCATTCCCCCAGCGGGCCAGGCTGCTCTCCGTGGAAAGGCTGCCCAAAGCCTGGCACAGCATCTGGGGGCTTGGGTCCCAGGAGCCCCCCCAATAACAGGCCAGAGTGGCTCGCTGGCCACAACTGCACAAACAAGATGGCTCACAACAGACACCTGCTTTCCTTCTGGGGGTCCAAAAGGCTGGCACATGCCACGCGGAGGCTGCCCACATAACCAGTCCCCAGGAAAAATCCAAGGTGCCGAGATTTCCAACTTGACAATGCCTAGCAATCCTGCCTCTAGAGAGCTGTGCCCGAGATACCTGGGCCAAAGTTCAGAACGCGCACGACTGAGGCTGTTCACTCCCTGTGGCCAGTGGAACAGCTGAAGCTTGAAAACAACCCGAAAGTCATCAAACAGAGACTTAGCCAATCACCTGCAGTACACCCATGAAATAGAATACTATGCAGAGGGGGAGAAAAAGAACCCCCATACCACAAGCAAATGGATGTGGGGTAACTTTCAGGATACATTACTGAGTGGCGGAAAAACCAAGATATGTGGAAGTTTATGTGCTATGCCACCTGTGTGCAAAAAGGGAGAAAACAAATCAAAGTGTGTGTGCTTATGTTTAGAAAAGGAAGCTCTGGAAGAGTAAGTCAAGATCTAACCAAAAGGGCTGCCTGTGGAGGAGGGAGACAAGCTGAGGGACGGAAATGGGAGCGAGACTTCTCATTATGTAGTTTCCGCTTTGGAATTTTGTAATTATTTTACACATTAGATATATTTATAAAATTAAAAAAAATTCCCCAAATTGACAATAATGTAAAATTAGTATCAAATTGGTGATAGATAAAACCACATAGATAACAATTATTTCAAGCGATTCTAAAACACAGCATTTTGACTGCGTCCTCTGTAGAATACCGTCTAAGGAAGAGAACTGTAAAGAAATCTAAAATTGCATTCAGTAGTCTTGTTATTATAATAGCATTAGTATTATTTTAAAACAACATAGATAAACCATAGGACAAAGCAAATGAGGAATTGTGTTAATGTGTTAGGAACCAAGATTTTCAGCCCAAGATAAAAGAATCAAGTAGAAAGATGAAGTAAAAACCTTTTAATGTTAAATCTGAATTAGAAATATTATACACAATTTATTTTCTTTTGAAAAATAAGGCCATATATTTTCTAGCTATCTCTAAATTCTAAAAGCAGCAGCTGCTTCCAGAACCAGGACAGGAAGGTACAAGATGAACTTGCCAAAGAACAAGGAGGCTGCCATAAGCTACAGGGCTGTGTCAAAGAAACACAGGGATGAGTCGCGTCTTACTAACCTAACCCTAATTCCACTGCACTTAGAGGTTGCGTTCCAGTTTAGTTTACAGCTTGAACAGCCTTCCCTCCCAGGCTCCTTCCGCTGGTCTCTCCCCTTTCACCTCCCAAAAGGCTCTAGAGCACGTAGAAGGGGGAAGGCAAAATCTTCTTCAATTTTCTTCGACTTCGCCATTTTGAATCACTCCTTGCTGGATATACCCGAATCGCTTTTACTAGAGAAAAACACATTGCCTGTGTAGGTTTCACATTAAGAACCACCCTTTAAGAGCTAATGGGAGATGTGGCCACAGTTTCTTTTTTAGCTTTCTACCACCTTCTCCTCCTACCTTCCCCTTTCCTCACTGGCCATCCAGTGAGAAGACCCACCCCTCGGCCTTGTGAGCGCATCGGAGAGGCAGGAGCAGAGAGGTCTTCTCCGGTGACAATGAGCTGGTAGGCCTGCAATCGTGGGGAAACTATGCACCCTCTTCTCGTGGCCCTGCCAGCCCTTAGAGTGTGTGTGTGTTAAATACTTTGTCCTTCATACATGGAAGATCCAGTGTTGGAATTCTTTGGTGTAAATAAATTTTTGATTTTATTGAGCAAGGAAAAAAAAAAAGACAGAGGAGTCAGGATGATGGGGCTCTTATTGGCCGAAGATAGAACAATATGAGCTTTAAAAAAAAAAGCAGTTTATTGAAATGTACTGAATATATTATTTAAAAAACAAACCAACCTAAGAGTTTATAAAAGATCCCTATTGCAGGTAACCAGGACACTAAATCTCTATCTGAAATTGAAGCACTTAGAGAAATAATTAAGAATTTATGTTGCTTTTCCTGTATCAGTTGTATTTCAGGATAATCAAACAGCCCTACTTAAATGAGGCATGTTAGAGAAGAATTCCAACTACCACAAGTGCAAAAATGACAGGATTACAAAGTCGCCGTTTTGCAACACAAGTGAAAGAGCCTGCTCGGGCAAAGGTCAGCGGTGGGTGCGGCCCTTCCACGAGGGGCTGGCAGGAAGGGACACAACGCAGGGAGCGGCTGCCAGCCCGGCCCCTGGTCAATCTTGGCCTCCCTGGGAGGACCACAGCCCCACACCAAGAGCTCCCTGCTGTGAAGCAATATGGAGCAAAACAGCACAATGACCAAGTGTTCTTGCCAGAAGTTGAATCTGACCTGGGCGAGATCATAGAGGGATTTAGCAGCACAGAGGTGCAGTTCAACGACAACAGTAGGAAGCAGAGGCCAGCAGAGTCGGGGGGTGGGGGTGGGCGTGGAGGGGGACTGTCTGAAGAACTGAGTCAGCACTTCCACAGGGGCGTGGAAAAAGGGGCAGGGTCCCTGCTCCAGGCTGAGAGGCTGAGGAAACAGGACAACCTGACCCAACGTGGAGGCTTGTCTGGACCCGATTTCAAACGAAATCACTACAAAAAGCCATTTTAGAAACAGCAAGTAAAATTTTAAAAATGGATTGATTATTCAACAATCTTAAGGAGTGACTATAGATTTTTAGGAGTAATAACAGCATTATGATTATTTTTACAAGTCCCTATTTTTTTAGAGGTGCACAATGAAGAATGTAAGGAAGGAATGACCCAAGGTCTGGAATTTGCTTTAAAATACTCCAGCAAAAGAAAGCAAAAAGGGATAGAAGAATCAACAGTGGACCCAAATGATTAAGTATGTGGGTGTCCATTTACACCATTTTTTCCAATTTGGTACATGTTTTGAAAATTCTCATAATAAGACTTTAAAAAAAAAAAGTAAAGGAGAACAAAGCATAACAAATTCTTCCAGTCTGAAGAACAAGAGAGAAAAGTTATACTCTACAAACAAGTGTGTGTGTGTAAAACTATATTAAGATTTATACAGAATAAGATCACCTTAAATTTATCTTGAGTAATTAAAAGAACACAGATGAAAAAACAGACTCAATTTGATACCCAGCAGTCTTTATAACTGCAGGTGAGTAATAGAATTCTCTACCAAAAAAAAAAAAAAAGAAAAGAAAGAAAGAAAAAGAAAAAGAAAAAGAAAAAGAAAAAAAGAAGGAACTCAACACAAGCTCTTTGGAAGAGGGTTGAAATAAAATTATGTAGTACAACCTGAAAGCCAGAGTGATTGGCAGTAAGCATGACATGAGGAAATATGAAAATCAAGATAACCTACACAGCTTTCCAGCACTCTTTCCCTGAGTAGGATTAGATCTAAGGAGCTGCTTGGTGGAAAGACATTTCACTACATAGGGTGACATCTTGAAAATATCTCCAACATGAAGAGAATCTTCAAGTGAAGACTACCTGGATTATTCTGTGGAAGCATGAAAAATGTGATCAGACATGGCCAAATGACAAGGCTGAAAGGGGAGACCAGATAAAGCCCTGGTAGATTTACAGACTAGGAAGTAAAGTGGGAGGGGAAGGAAATGGTTCTATTTCCTACCACCAACCTGCCATAGGACCCCGGAGAAAAACCCCCTCTGCTGTACGTGGCTGCGCGGAGGGTGAGCTAAGGGATTATAACCCCCAAATTCTAATTCTGGTTCTGCCAGGTAGCAGTCCTGTGACCTTGAGCCAGTCATTTAAGCTACCTGAGCCTCTGTGAGCCTTGGTTTCTACACCATGAAAATTGAGAATAAGGTCTCTTTGTTTTTACCTCACTTTACTGTATTCATGGCGAACAAAGGAACATTAAATAGAAGAACTATATGAACACTCAGGGACTGCAAATGTAAGGTATTCTTTTTCTCTTCTCTGCATTATTATTATTGTTGTTATTGTTATTATTATTATTGGTGGTGGTGGTGGTATTATAGACCGTTTCATGTTTGAAGCTTCAGATCTTTAGCTAAAGCAACCAAAGATTTTGAGTTTTTTCAGAAATTGATAATTCAATTTGTACACTGGTCAGTCTCTTTGTCTTCCTTTATTCCTCTACTTCAATTCTGGTTATCTTCATTGCATAGTTACTCTCCACTCAAAGGCCTGAAAGACGAGAAAAAAGGCTGAATTCAATGTGATTCCTCCTGTCACTGGCTGGTTTGGATGAAGGACAGAGGTGGAGATGGGAGAGAATTAGTTTGTCTCTAGGAGCCTCTTATCTATACCACCCAGCGTCCGTTATGAAGAGAAATAGGGGTAATGGTATTATTCCGAACATTTTATGTTGTTGCAGACTTGCTTATTCTTCCCTTATCTCTCTCTCTCTCTCTCTCTCACACACACACACACATACACACACAACAAAACAAACAGAAAAACCTGTCACTATGATCAAGAGAAAGAGAGGTGGGGGTGGAGGGTGCCCATGAGAAAATGTGTTTAAAAACCCCAGCACCATAAGGGCTGCTGGTTAACAGCCTGCGCACGGGGCAGAGAACAATGTCCAACCCTGGGAAAGTCCCGAAGTTCTCGGCGCAGACTCTTGGGCGAGCGCAGCTCTGTCACGCCACTGGCGTGCAGCCCTGGGACGCGCGCGCTCCTAGAAGCCGGCGCTGGCACTACGGCTCCACAACTGGAGCCGGGGCAGCAGAGCTGGCGGTCGTGAGGGAATCTTCCGGGAGGGCCTGTCGGTCGGTGGTACTGCAGCTGCCCCGCCACCAGGAGAGCAAGGAGAGCAAGGGCAGACTGGGCAGTCACGGGTGCTGGAAATGAAGCCACTGGGTGTCTCTCATACACACATGCATGCGCGCACGTCTGATATCCAATATTATTATTATTATTATTATTATTATTGGCTTCGTAAACTACATTGTGACCAAAGGAAAGAGCCGAAAAACGAGGGGGGCTTCCAGAGGCCCTGTGAGAGTCAAGACTACCATAGCCAAGAGAAGTTTAATTCTGTGCAATCGTGTTTTGTTTTTTGTTTTTGGATAGTTTAAAAAGTAAACTTCTCAAGGGCAAGATCTATACTTCTCTACTCCTTGGCTTGGTCCAGTGACACAGAAGATGAATCACTTGGCTTGGCAAGCGATAGAGAAGCCAGCGTATTCAGAATAAATTATACAGGTACCTCTGGTCATGCTCACAGAAGGGGATGCAGTGGGACAGGAAAGAGCCACAGTCCAAGCAGGACACCTGGGTTCTGGTGGGGACCTTCCTACACTCTAGCTGGGTGGCCACACGTAGGCGCATGACCCTTCCTGGGCTGCGGCCGACTCCTCTGTCCAACGAGCTGGACGGTGTGATCTCTACAGCCCTTCCAGCTCGAACACCAGGAGAAATCACCGCCCTATCTGCCAGAGAAGTCCTGTGTTTCAATCTAGGCAGTAGGCTCGTCTGAACTGGCTTTTAAAAAGTAAGCTTTGGCATTTCTTTTATTAACAGGTGGTACCACCCTCTCAAAGATAAGTTGATCCTGCTCTTCATTTCTTATCGTCCTCGCTTCTGGTCTTCCTGGTAATTTGTCGCTTTGATAACCTTCCACGAAGGCCATTATTAGTTCCTCCGTGTTGCCCTCCCAGTGGGGGAAGGAAGTGCGCCATTACCCTGTTCACCCACAAATACAGCTACTGCAGGAAACAGCAAGGTACCTTTCGGACTGCTGAGAATCGCTCAATAGGCAGTTTCCAAGTGAGACGAAAATCTGAAAGCAGGTCTTAGTATTTCTTCCAGCTTCGGCTGAGAACTGACCTATCTGCACCTATTCCCTCATCCGCCAGGTGAACAGAGGCTGGTGCTTCTGTACTAAGAAGGCCAGTGCTCTTCCTCCTCCCGTGGCAAGCTTCATCCCTCGGGCCTCACGCGTGGCGGGCCTGGCGTGAGGGTTCTCAGCATTAAACGCAGGTGATCACGGGGAGCACACGGGCCCTGGAAACCTCGGAGACAAAAACACTATCGCTTTACGTACCCCGGAAAAGCCTCGGACCCAGAACAAAGCCCGGAGATGCCACTAACCTAATATGGCCCTAGCATGGCAGCCTCTCAGCAAGTGTTTGAGTGAACAGGAATCCGGTGGGCACTGGTGGCAGCGTTCACAGCCTTAGAATCTACACTTCTGTACAAAAATAAAAGACTGTGCTTCAGTGACGGTTTCCTCTCCACGTCCCACAATTCCTTGCGACGGCGGAGACTCACAGCTGGGCAGTGTTCCCTCCAGCTGTCAGGCTTTGGGTCACAGTGGAACACAGCCACTCCTCAGCGGGGTCTGTTACTTCAAGCGAAATAACCTCACTTTACGGCTCCTGTACGAGGATTTGCTCATTAGAAAAGTCTGTGAGTATCTCAGTCAGCAGGGCAAGTCAGCAAATTAAAAAAAAAAACAACAAAACCCAACTTTCAAGTTGCTCATACCCCAAGTTTTCATGAAAGAAAGAAGCCAGCAGCTAAGTCCCCACCAAGGAATCTCCTCCAGCAAAGGATACTGCAGGCCCGAGGCCCCAGCCCTGGTGCGGTGGCCTCCCAGGCGGCGGCCGCTCTCAGAGCAGTGCCAGGCAAACTGCTTGTCCTGCCCCGTGCTCAGCACCCACTCCAGCTCCAGGACAAACAGGACCATCGTCACTCTGCTCTGATGCGCTGAAAACCAAGAGGCAAGACAGCAACCGTCAGGTCTCCTGAAGGAGGCTGGTGAGGCGTGGTCCAGAGACGCAGCGCCTGTCACCCTCCCCGGACCCAGCAGACACAGGCCAGAAAAGGGGCTCTCATCAGTGGCTGGGGGGCCCCTCTCTAAACGGGCACATCCCAGTTTTGAGGTGATGTGGGTGCCATTCAGCTTGGTGCCACGGGACGGAATCGAGGTGTGGGCTGTGGTCTCATCTAAAAGCCTGACAGAGGGAGGAGCTGATGCCAAGCCTCACGCACTGTTGACGTGACTCAGTCCCCCCACAGGCAGCTGACCGAGGGCTTCAGGTCCTTGCTGACTGTTGACAGGGCCTCCACTCTGTTCCTTAGCTCACAGCACGGCAGCTGCTTCTATCAGAAAAGGGAGCCAGGGAGCAGGAGAGGGCAAGCAGGACAGAAGCCCCCGCCTTTCTGTAATCTAATCTCAGAAGTGATATTCAGTACTTGCCACACTTTAGATCCAGCCTACACTCAAGGAGAGAGACACGAATACTATGAGGCAAAGGTCATTAGGAGCCACCTTACAGGCTTCATACCACAATGTGTCACCTTTTATAAACGGCCTCAACAGTACAACATAATATCCCAAGATTTGTGGCCAAAACAATTTTTAAAAAATTTTAAAGAACAAAAACTCAGGTCATGTAAAGGAAAATAAAAAATGTTTAGGCTAGAAAAGAGAAGGGAAAAAATGGAAAGGGGTTGGAATTTTCATGGCTCTTTTAAAATCACTAAAAAGCTGTCATGTGTAAGAGAGAGTATACTTAGTTTTTGTAGCTCCAATTGCCTGAGCAAAGACCAATAGGGGAACATTCTAGCACTTGGCACACAGCATTATTTTCTGAATTTTTATAGGAGTTTATTTGTGCCAAACTGACGGCACATGCCAGGGGGCAAGATCTCAAATGCTCCCTTATCATGTAACATTTTAATGGCCTGTTGACCCGTCTGTGCCCTCCACATGATTATAAGCTACTTATAGGGCAGAGTCTACATGTCTGGTTCTCTATAAACATAGTTATAGTTTATAACTGCACTCAATAAAAATAGTTACTCAAAAAATACATGAGAACTGATATGTGGGAAAAAGAGAGAATAAATCTATAGGGAAATGAATTTTGATTCAAAATCCCCATCTAAAGGACTCAATTCTTAGCATTTTCCTAAATCAGCATGGGTCGTCTCGAGGTGCCCCGAGGAGATGCTGGGTGACCACGCGGTGTAAATGAGGTCAAGAGGGTTGGATGAAATGACCTCCAAGTGGGAAAAGGTCCACCTCAAATGTTCTGACCCCGTGACCCCGTTGGCCTGGACAAAGAAACCTATCACAAGAATCACTCCTGACCCAGAGGAAGGACGTGGCCTCCGGGACACTGTCGGTGCTGAAGCTGCAGTCCATCCAGAATTCCCTCCCTGAGTCTGCACACGCTGACACCTATAGAGCATTTAGCCAAAAGCAAACTGAGCCCCGTGCGGAGCAACGAGCAGGGTGGTGGGGTGGGCGGGAGGCCAAAGATAAAGCTCTGGAGCCGTGGGGACCAGGTCAGGCCCTGTGCGCACCAGCTCCAGGGCCGCAGGCAAGGCAGCTTGCCTCTCCGGGCCTCTGCGTCTCCCTTCTAAAGTGGGTAAGAGCAACTTCAGCATCTTGCTCCGGTTTGGCCCCCTGCCTATTTTATAGGAAGGCCCCTCCGGTGGCACGGGGAGCCACCAGGGAACCTTCCAGAGTCCAGGCCTGGGAAAGCACTGCTCTCGTTCCTACCTTGGTAGTTTTTCACAGGCGTCATCTTGTTATAATCTTCTGATAAAATAAATTCCTAGAAAAAAGAAGAAATATGCTAAGCGAAAGGGGATTCTTTAAGTGAAGAAATGTATTTTGGAAAACCAGACTGTATAAAGCAAACATCATTGCAGAATTATCGATACATTTAACATTAGTATTTTGCCCATCAACCTAGCATTTATGTCCCTCTTTAAGGTGACAATCATAGCTGGGATTCAACGCAACTGTCATAATGTTTACCTTACAGCACTGGTGGTGACCCGTCTTCTGAGTATGCGTGTGACGAAAACCGGATCAAGCACTGAGTTTTGATACTGATAAACTTTGAAGATAAACCTTATTCAAATTATTTTTCTTTCTTTTTTTTAATCCTCACCTGAGGACACTTTTTTCCATTGTTTTCAGAGAGAGGGGATGTAGGGGGAAGAAGAGAGAGAGAAATGGACAGAGAGAAATGCTGATGTGAGAGAAAAACATTGGTAAGTTTGCCTTCTCGTACGCGCCCTGACTAGGGATCAAACCAGCAACCTGGGTATGTGCCCTGACTAGGAATCGAACCTGCGACGCGTTGGTCTATGGGATGACGCTCCACCTGAGCCACACTGTCCAGGGCAAAGCATTTTTCAACGGTGCCATAGCTAAACATTTACAAGGCTCTGGCCTGTGCCCAAATAGATGGCAATCCTCTACCAGAGGAAAAAAATTACTTTAAAGATTTTATTTCTAGTATCGGTAACTGTTTCCCCTTGCCACAAGCTTCTCAAGGCTGCATCTTGTTCATCCCTGCATCCCCAAGGCAGCTGGCACAGTGGATAATCAATGAATGTTGATTAAATGAATACGTGAAAGGCATCTCTCAATCTGATGAGATTAATTTGAATGTCAAATTTACTCCAAATAAATTTTTATTGGACACATATGTGCTCTGTGGGGACACATCAAAGGCGAGTGTGTTTCACCTGCGTCATCAGCTGTATCCCACCTCATCACGCGTACCTTTGGTCCTCGCACATCATCACAAGAAAAAGGGTGAGTACAGAACAATAAGGTATCTGAGAACCCATTTGCTTAATTTTTATTACAGTATAGTTATAACTGTTCTACTTTATTGTAACTTTTCATTGTTAATCTCTTATTGCGCCTGATTACGCAGTGGAGTTCACCCTCAGTGTGCACGCGCAGGGGAAAGCGCAGCAGCCGGAGGGTTCGGCGCTGTCTGCCGTCGGCCTTTCCCCGGGATCTGAAACCTGCCCTCGGCAGGGAAGGTGGGACGGCTGCACCACCAAGAATGTTACTCACGGAGCGGTTTCCTCTTTAATCTAGGGGTTATTAGGAAAAAACTTATTTATAAGCAGTTATATTTATGGCCAGCTTTTTCTTGCTAATTTTTAGTTTTTCTGGCTTATATAGAAAACATTTTAATTTTTAAAAATTTAGTAAGATTTTCTTCATGGTCAAGATACTACAAGGTTTTGTAAATGTTCCATGGGTAGGAGAAAAATGCTTTCTATCCACAGTTCTAGATCTATTTGTATTATCTCTTTAATGAAATTTGATGATAGTTTTCAAATATTCTATATTTTTACTTATTTGTCTACTTGAATTTCAAATTCAGAGAGATGTACTCAAGAAATAGGCTTTAATTTTAGTGGGTAATATTCTGATAATAAAAGTACTATCTTACTGTACATAAAACAAAAGCTATGAAACAACATCAAGACGGAAATTTAAACTGTCTATAACTCTACCAAATAGTGAAAATTCTTGTTAATATTTTGACTATTTTGCCTTTCAATCTTTTCTCTTGTATACATTAGGACACATTAAATTGGAATGGTAGTACTATTCATACCGTTTTGCAGCGTTCCCTGATAACATCACAAGAACATTCTTGATCATTCTTACCATTCTTAACATTCTTGATCTTTCTTTGAAAATGCAAGTATAAGGGTTACATACTATTCAACTGAATGGCTGTGTCAGACTTTATCTAATTAGTCCCTGATCATTACATTTCTAACACACCAGTTCTTATTATTATAATGAGATTACCCTTATAATCTGTGCCTGTTTTATGATTATTTCCTTTGAATGGTTTTCTAGAAATGGGATTATTGATAAAAGGCACACATCCTTCTAAAGCACTACTTGCATATCACCAATAATTTTCTAAATAGTTTGTGTCCCCTCCATCACTGTATAGAGAAAGCCTGTTTTACTCAATTCTAGCCAGCATGCAAATTCTAAAATCGATACTACTTAGATAAAAAGAGTTAAATTTTTTTAACACTTTAAGATGTTTATTATCCCAAAAATGCAAATTAAAACAACAAGATATCACCCCACTCCTGTCAGAATGGCAACCATAACTAAGTCCGCAAACAGCAAGTGAAGGTGAGGATGCGGCGAAAGGGGAACCCTCGTGCACTGCTGGTGGGAATGCAGACTCGTGCAGCCACTGTGGAAAGCAGTGTAGAGTTGCCTCAAAAAATTAAAAAATTGAACTTCCCTATGACCCAATGATTCCGTTTCTGGGAATATATTCGAAGAAACCCAAAACACTGATTCAAAAGAATATACATACTCCTATGTTCATTGCAGCGTTATTTACAGGAGCCAAGATTTGAATGCAGCCCAAGTGCCCATCCGTAGGTGAGCGGTCAAAAAAAACTGTGGTACTTTCACACAATGGGATTCTGCTCGGCCATAAAAAACAAAACCTTACCTTTTTTGACAGCATAGACGGACCTGGAAATTATTATGCTAATTAATAAATTACTAAGCCAGTCTGAGAAAGACAAATACCATTCAATCTCACTTAAATGTAGAATATAATGAACATAATAAATTAATAAACAAAATAGAAACAGAATCATTGATACATAGAAAAGACTGGCAGGTGTCAAAGGGGAGGGGTATTGAGGGGCTGGGTGAATAAAGGTAAGAGGAATAAGCAAACAAATAATACGTATATAAGCAAGAAAATAAAGTATATACGTATATATACTATATATATACACATATATATACAAAAATATATACTATATATGTATATATATAAATGTATATATATAAACACATAGACACAGACAAGAATATGGTGGCAGCCCAAAGAAAGGGAAGGGGAAGGTGGAAGTGGGCGAAGTCGGGACAGAGAGAGGCTTGGCTTTGGGTGGTGGGCACATGACGCAGCGTGCAGACCATGTTTATGGAGTCGTACACGTGGAACCTGTATGTTTTCATTAACCATGTCACCCCCATAAATTCAATAAAGGAAAAAAACTGATCACAGCAAAAATGATTCAATAATCACTGTAGACATAAAGCACGTATTAACACAGAAGCTATGTGCATAATTTTTCTTCTTAATAATGTGTAGCCGGAGGATCATTATAATAATGTTCTTTTTGCAAGAAAAAAGAAAAATCACATTAAGAATTTTGATTGGAATTGCACTAAACCATTAATTTCAGAAAGAATCGACTTTTAAAAGTCTTTTATGTGTAATTAGCAAATTATTATAATGTTCTTCAACTAAGTTTCACACTTCTTTTTAAGATCATTTTTAGATTCTTGTTAACTTCTGTGAATGGGATTGTTTTTTTATTGGTAAACTCTGAGTAAAAAAGACAGGTTCACGGGTGCTACGTTTGGGCTAAAACTGAGAAAACAGTGGAATCCTAGTTTCTGGGAGAAACACTATGGACCCATTAAAAATCCTGTTTGTAACAATTATAAGGTAGGGCTGGTTACAGCGGACATTTAACACAATCCAAAGGCATGATAACGTACTATTCCATTCCTGAATTTAGAAGGAAAGGGAGAAGGCATGTTTCGGATCAAACTGGGAAAAGAAGAAGAAAAGAGGGACCAAATGGCAAGACCAGTTAGGCTCCAGTGTTAACAGCTGTTATTAATAGCAGGGCTCTGGGCTGGGACGGAGTAAAGACGTTCAGAGTATGCTCCTAAGCTGCTCTGTACATTTGTCAATGCTTTTTTGACTCCTCCCGTCTCTCTGAATTTTTAGGAAAACCAGTTCCTGCAGAATGAGTCAATCAGGTGGTAATCTTACTTAAAAAGAAAAAAATTGGGGGGCAACGTCATACGGAAAGGTTACCGGCATGCCCTGTCATTAAAGAATGTACAAGGCCATGCTTGTGCATACACCTGTCATTCTTAACCTTCTTGTGATGTGTTTCATAAGAACAACAGGGACCTGCTACTGGTTTGTACAACTACCTCTGTCAAGTAGATACCATGGTTCTCACCTGCTAACAGAGGTCATCCTAACTGAGTCAGGTTATTGCTCTGCTGTTTCTCTGTCTACGCAAGAGGCCAGCGGACAGTACTTTGTGTTTCCATGGAAATGAAAGGCATGGTCTTGTTTTTGAGTCATCGTTAGACTCTTACACATCCCAAGCTCCCAGGGATGTCCTCAGTTCTTCTGTGAAACGCAGGAAGAAATGGAACAGAAGACGAGGATGCACAGGACTGTGGTGTAGCTCTGGTTCCACCTCGGGAACCAGGCACGACAGGAGCACAGGCAGCTGCAGCCAACCCTGGGCTAAGCCCAGAGCTACCTGTCTTTTCCTTCTCCCTCCCTTTCCCCCTCCCTCCCTCCTTCTTCGGGGTCCATCCATCTGTTCCCCCCCTTCTCTTTTCAAAGTAATGGTCAACCACTGCAAAATATTTGTAAGAGCTTTTAAACAATCAAGAATAATTAAAATAAAAAAGCAATGAGCTTGGCTCCTCTGCCCTCTGCCCTCTGCGTGGTTACCTGACTCCCCAGTTTCCAGTGTAGGACACTGCCGCCCAGTTCTAAGCAAGGTCCACCCGCTCACCTGTTCAGGTTCAATGAAACAGTTTCTTACTGTAGTTGAAAGTTTGCCAACAACCTTGTATTTCTTAAGATATAGCACTACTTTAGGAACAAAAACATAATTTAAAATTTGATTATTAACTACTGATTATTTGTCCTGTTTGTAGCATCTCAGAGCATGCACACTGACTTACTGCTTGCGAAACCTAACATTTGTGAAGAAAAGTGAACTACAGTCTCTGTGTAGGTTTTTCTCTCCTCCCAGAAAAAGTGCATCACAAACCAATGAGCACAGTCATCCGAAAATAGGAACTCTTAACTCAGCATTCTTTATCAAATATGATAAAGAACGAAGGAAGGAATGTTGTCATTGGCTTAACTGGCCAAAGTCTCACAAAGTAGACAGCTCTTAGGTGCTCTTACATGCGTGCTCACGCAAAGCCACGGCTTAGAGAGGAGGCGCACACACACACACACACACACACACACACACACACACACACACACACCCACAACGTTCCTGGTTGGGAGTAAGGGTCTTCTTTCTGCCTCTGCCTCCATAAAATAAACTCATCTAAAGCCAGAATCTTTTTGAGAGGTGCGGTATTGGTAAACTTCTCATTTTACATTTCCACATAAATCCATTTCTGCATCTGCTTTAGAAATGTTCAGCGTATATCTAAATATATTGCTTAGTGTCTCGATTATTCATTTATATAAGGGCCACTGATTGTTTTAATTAACTGTTGTAAATATAAATAACATTAAACTTACCACCTTAATCATTTGGAAGTATTCAGTTCAATAGTGTTAGGTATATTCACATTGTTGTGCAACAGATCTCTAGTATCTTTTTTATCTTGCAAAACAAACTCTATAACCACTGAACACTAACTCCCCCCCCCCCCCAGCCCTTGGCAATCACCTTTCTAGTTTTTGTTTCATGATTTTAATTGCTTTAGATACTTCTTTTGAGTGGAATTATACAGTATTTGTCCTTTTGCGATAGGCTCATTTCACTTAGCAAAATGTCCATGAGATTCATCACTGTTGTAGCATGTGACCGGATTTCCTTCTTTTTCTATGGCCGCACAATAGTCCATTATATTTTTATACTACACCTTCTCTATCCATCTGAGAATGGACTTTTGGGTTGCTTTTACCTCTTGGCTCTTTGCATGATGCTGCGACGAACATGAGTGTGCACATCTCTCTTCCAGACCCCGCTTTGAATCTTCTGGGAATATGCGCCTAAGTGGGAGTGCGGGATCATAGGGTAAGTCTGTTTTTACTTTTTTAAGGAACTGCCATACATAAGAGGGTGCTTGGTTTTAAATTCAGTATTTGAAAACTATTACTGCCTTTTTTAAAATTGGTTTGAGAGAGAGAGGAAAGGGGGCACAGTGAGAGAGGGACAGAGAGGGAGGGAGGGGGGGAAGGAGAGAGAGACTGATTTGTTGTTCCACTTATTTATATTGGGTTGGCTAAACAATTTGTTTGTTTTTTTCTGTAAAGACGGCTTTAGAAGCGCTTAGTTGTCTCTAACTTCATTCAAAACAATTTTGTCACATCGTATTGTGTCAGCGGTCATATTGGGATGCATTTTTTTAAAAACTTATAAATTGGTAAATTTTTGCGTAGCCTCATCAATACTGAAGACGGAAGAAAGTACACAACAGTTTTTGCGTATTCTGCTTTATTATTTCAAGAAAGGTAAAAAAGCAACTGAAACACAAAAAAAGATGGGTGCCGTGTATAGAGCAGGCACTGTGACTGATCAAACATGTCAAAAGTGGTTTGCGAAGTTTTGTGCTGGAGACTTCCTGCTGCACGATGCTTCAGGCCGGGTGGACCGGTTGAAGTTGACAGCGATCAAATTGAGACATTGAGAACAATCGACATCCTACCACGGGGGAGAGGGCCGACATACTCAAAACCTCCAAACCAATAAAGCTATAGGGAAACATGAAAAATCTGTCTTTTATTTTATAGAAAAAACTAAATGGGCTTTTTGGCCAACCCAATATATTCATTGATTGCTTCTTGCATATACATTCCCTGACAGGTGAGTGAACTCACAACCCTGGCATATCAGGAGGACGCTTTAATCAACCGAGCTACCCGGCCAGGGCTATGACTGCCTTTAAAACTACTTTCTCTTGGACATACTCATGAGGAAGAAAACCGTATGATGATGAAGGCAGAGATCAGAGATGTAGCTACAAGCCAAGGAACCCTAGAGGTTGCCAGCAACCACAAAAGCCGGGAAGAGGCAAGCGAAGATTCTTCCCAGGAGTCTTGAGAGGAAGTATGGACCTGCCAACATGTTGACTCCAGACTTCTGGCCTCCAGGACTATGAAAGAATAAATTTCTGTTGTTTTCAGGGAAAAAAATATCCTGCCTTCTTTTTATTATGGAACACCGTTCCATAATTAACGGTGTCTCCTTGTTTTAGAGTGTCCTCCTGATCAAACTCAAGTCTTAATCACGTGACCTGTGCTCGTCTTTACAATTTACACACTTGTATTATTCCAGATTTCACTTGGGCTCTGCTGGCTGTCAGGAACTCTAGCCAGTAAAGGAGAGATTTGCTCTGAAGAGACAGAGGCCATATAGGGGGGCTACCGGCCAAAGAAGCTGCACCTACCACCCCCCGTCTCTCCTGCAGGCTCGGGCCACCCCTCTTCCTGTAGCTCAGTAGTTCCCTCTGGGTGCTGACTGTTATCCTTTCTCACCCAGCGGGTGGGTCTCTGCTGATGACTCAGCTTCTGTTCCCTCGTAAGTGGAGCGAACATGGGACCACCACAGTCCCTCTCTGTAAGGTAACCTTCCAGCTTCACTTTCTACCCACTGGCTTGCTCTCTTAATACTTCCAGGTTCAAATTCAGGCAGGAATCTGACCAGCCTATGTATCTTTTCTCACTAGGTCCCTAGCCAGTCCACACAAGGCCCCTCACCAGTCTTTCGGCCAAGAATCTACTCTGTTCAACTGATGGACACTGAGAGAAAGCGGTCAGGAGGCAGAAAACATGTCTGCCTCCATCTCTGCCTCAGGGCCTACAGAGGGCAGGCTGAGCACAGGCAGACATCGTGGGTAGCACATCCGGCCCATCTTTACCTGACCACGGCAGGTAAAACGCACACACTAACACTCTTACGCCTGTGCTTCGGGCGCTGTCCACGGTTTAGTGTGCGTGTACACAGACATAAAGTATTCGCCTTGACCTTGGCTCCGATTTTTATTTTCACTTTTATCTTTATTTTATTACGTATATTCTTGCAAGCTTCTGTGATAACTCTCTGAAATCAGATGGAACATAATAAACACATAAACAAACTTATTTTATCTTTTACAGAATTTGACCCTATTTTGAAGGCTATTTTATTCCATAAAATTGCAGTTTCAAAATTATTGAGAAATTTGGAAAAGAAATTCCTGAAAAGTAATGACTTCTGCTTAAATATTTAAATGGGGGCAAACACCTTTATTTCCTAATTCTTTTATAGATGTGAAAAGGTCAAGACCTGGAATTTGTACCTCTTGTCTTTTTATTTAAGGCTGCAGTTTTCAAACTTTTGGGTCTATTGTTTCTTTTAAGAAATTATTGAGAACCTCACAGGTTGTTGTTATTGATATTTATATTAGAAACTGAAACTAAGAAGATTTAAAAATAATTCATTAAAATAATAAATTACATTAATATAAAACAGCTGGATCTTCATATCTGCTTCTGCATTCAATCTATACACTTGTTAAGAAATGAGAGTACAAAAGACAAATAACATCTTAGTATTACGAAGAGCTTTGAATTCACAGACCAGTTTGAGGATACTGGTTCAGTGATTGACCAGACTTTTGGCTTTGATTAATCTTCATTTCAGATTCTGTCATTTTGCCCGCAGACTTCAAAGAATCATTCAAAGAATTGTTTATAAGTTATAAATGAAGGCTTTGATGGCTACCAAACAATGGGACACTCTCTCCACCCGGGATCTCGGTGGTTAGGTGCCTCCCCCCTCCTGTCAAATGCCTGGAGACTCTCATCTTCGCTGGCCACATGTATGTTAGGAAGCAGGGGAAAGAAATGCTTTATCTGCACACCCGCAGCCTCCGCCCCACACTCTGTAAGAAACCCCTCGTCCTGTTTCTGAGAAGACCACCCTGCCACTGTGCATGGCAGCATCGGCAGCAAGGGCAACGAGGAAGGCTTGTGTGACGAGAGCAGCTGCCAGCCTCTCCAGGTTCAAAACATCACAAAGAAACAGATTCAGGTTAACACATTCTTTTGATAAGTTCTCATTCCAACTCAGGTTTATACACATGACACACAAAAGCAATTCCAAGGTCTTCCTGCACCCGCACTGCAGGCCTGGCTGCCCCCTCTCTGCCGTGGCTGGGTGCTTAGTTCAGGTCCTCCCGGGCACCCGCTCTCTTCAGCGGTGCCGTGGTTCTGTGCTTTCCCACCCCGAGCCCCTGTACTGAACGCGAGCAAGTAACCGGACGCAGTGGTTCTTTAATGAGACCTCTCCCAAGAGGAAGGGAGAGAAGATACACAGGCTTGAAATCCGCCACTTCCAAGGCTGCCTCTGGCCAATTTCAGAATGTTAAGGACAAATGCTCTTGGAAGTTATTCGAAGAATGGGGAGTATCCTGCTCAAGGCCACAATCTGAAGCCAAAACAAAGATATGTCACACAAAAAAAGCCACTAAACTAAATATTATGCCCTCATTACCCTTCACAGAGAGTGAAAGAGACTGCATATTTTAAACAACTTCTAAACACAATAAAAAACCCTGCTGTAATATTAAACAGCAAATTACATGAGAGCTCAGTTTACATAAACTTTTATTGTTAATACTTATTTTTTTAAAAAGACTCCAACCTTTTGACAGAATTATGCTGAACAGAAAAAGCTGCCTGCTGAAACTGGAAATTACTGCGCGCCGATGCCATGAAATCCAGCCCGAGCGTGAAGGCCGGCAGCCGCGGCCCTGCCTGGGAAGGCGGCTCGGGAAAGAAGTCTGGACCTTGGGTTGTTCAGTTTTGGATTTCCTGGAATTTCAGTGTTTGTGAGGGGTCTTGGAGGCTGCCTAGCACAATGACTCATTCTTTTTTATCTACTGATCTGTTGACTCACACAAACCTCAGAAAACCTCTTCAAAAGGCTGTATTTTTAAAAATTTTTTATTCTTCAAAAGGATACTGAAACCCCGGGTGAATGTCTCACTGAATTTCTGAGCAAAGGAAAATATTACAGTGCAAAGTCTGAAATAACCCTGCCCTTCGGACAATAGCACATTATAACAAACACAAAAGATGCGCACAAAGTACAACTAATGCCTCCTTCATTGTGCCCCCCAAGGTTAGTGCCTGGAGGCGGGCCTCGCTGTCCCGCTGTGGGCGCAGACCACTGAGAACGGATGCCGGTGGGACAGCAGCGGCTGCCACGGGGGGGGGGGGGGCACGGCGACCGAGAGCGCACTCGGCCTGGGAGGTTTCCTTGCCAAGTACCCTTTCTCTCTAGTCGCTCCCTCCCACACAGTGAGTGATCAGAACCTGACCATCCTTCTCGAACCCAGGCCCCTTCCGATGCACGTCCAACTAAACTACATTTGTGTTGACGGTGGCCTGCACACCCCCACTACCCTAGCCTTTGCCCTAGTCCCTCCTGGGCCAGGACACTGGGCCCTTTCCCCTCTCCTTCCAGGGCGGTTCCTGGGACAGCCCCAGGCAGAATGAATCCTCCCTTTGCTGAAACTCAGGAGACGCTTCTTTCTTGCTCTAGATCACAATCTGCATTAAACTAGAGCTGCCTATGACCAGGTCCTGTCGTCTTTCCTTATAGATTTTAAATGGAAACAAATGGAGTTGTTTTCTTCACACATGCACCTCCCGTATGTCCAGCGTTTCCCCCAGCAGGCCACGCGTGAGAGGTTATCAATAAATATTTATGAAAGAAGGATCATTCCTTGTTGTTTTTTTATCAAGGCAAGAGTTTAACTGTGCTGCTATAATAAACCCGCCTGCCTCAGGGTCTTTGTAATGCCTGTCCCTCTGTCCTAAACACTCGCCCCAGATGTGAGCATGACTCACGGTCCTACCGCCCTCCCACCCTACCCTCCCGCCCCGCCCACCCACTGCCTTTTGATTTCTCTGCTCCAATGAGACGTTCTCAGTGAGGCCTAACATTTGTCCAGCCTTTGGAAAATCTATCACCCGTCACCTCTGCCCCACCCTCACCTTCCCAATCCCCCTTAGCATCTATTCCCTCCTAGCATCTGTAAGTTTTTATATTTCTTGCTTACGAAACACTGACTGGCACACAGTAGCTGCTCCACCTGTTAGTGTGGTGGCAGTAAATAAAGGTGACATTAGGTTTATGTTTTCACGTAGAGAAGACATCAAAAAGGGATTAAATGTTCGTCGATAGTACGCTTGGAAAGAGGAACTAGACTCCTCAATTTGGGGGTTCAAGGCTAACCACAATAGATCTGAATGAAAATATGCACAATTGCCAGACATTCAAATAATTAAAGAAAAAAGGAAGGCAGCCTGACTGCTAAGCTATTCCTTTTTGTCATCAATGCCAGAAAATAGAACAACACCTGGTTTTGACTCAAATCTCAGGACTAATCTAAGTTTTACTTCCTAGGTCAATAGCAAAATACAATAATGTGCTGCTTTATAAAGTCAGCTACAATTAACATATAACATAATTATTAGGTTTAGGTGTACAAAACAATGATTCCATACTTGTATATATTGTGATGTGTTGCTGCTTTATAAAGTTAATTGTTCCTAACCATGCTCTTTGTGCTAAAATGTTATTTTTTCTGGATTGAAACTGACAAATGTTCAGCCTGATTATTTTTCAGATCAGTAAGTATGCAGATAACAAGTAAGGAGCAAAAATAGAAAAAAAATTACATATAAATCCCAGTTTTACTAGTCAAAAATGGTGCTCACAAGAAATAAACTGGTTTAAAAATTATGAGTGTTTAAAAATTATCTTTAAATTTGAGATGGCATATAACTATGTAAAAATACTTTAATTTCAGGTAAAATATTAACCTTATCATGAAGTAGAGTTTATCTTTTCTTGAAATGAATAGAATTTCTGCTATAGAAGTATTAATTATTTATTGAGGCCTTTATAATACAAATTACCTCACATAATCCTCATCACAATCCTATGAGGCACCTATTATTCTTCCCAAATTACCGTGAATAAACTGGGGCTTATGCAGGTAACCAGCATGTCCATCACGCCCAGCTAACGATGACAGAGCTGGGACTCAGGTGCAGATCTCTCTGGAAGCAGTTCATACCTCTAACCCCCGGCCCCCCCGCCCAGGGTATACAGCAAGGCAAAGGGTGTTCAACAATATTTCTCCCACAAACTCTGAGTGAACCCTACCTGACAGAGGATGGAAGAGAAGAATAAGACAACTGCCTCTTCCCCCTCACAGCTGGGGGAAACAAGGGCTTTCGTGAGGATGACTGGAATGTAAGAATGAAAATAAAAGGAGAACTGAATAATACAGACGCAACTAGCCTGCTTTTCACTCATTTGAAAACTATTACTGAGGTTCCCATTTGTGCAAGGCTCCTACAGCGTATTGGAAATAGCAATACATGTAACATTTTCTGCCTTCAAGTTGCTCAGGCTAACGGAGGTCAAGAAAACAAGGAAATTAGCCTTTCTGGCTCCGAGCGGCACCATGGCGGTCGGCAAGAACAGGCACCTCGCGAAAAGGAGCCAAGAAGAGAGCGGTCGATCTGTTTCCTAAGGAAGATTCATGTGATGTGAGCGTGCCAGCCATGTTCAATGTAAGAAACACAGAACACTGGTCACGAGAATTCAGAATTCCTCCTGATGGCCTCAGGGTTGTGCTTCTGACAGGAGCCTGGCTGATCTGCAGAATGATGAAGTTGCTTTTAGAAAATCTAAGCGAACTTCTCAGGGTGTTCAGGGCAAAAACTACCCAATCTCCATGGAATGGATCTTACCTGTGACAAAATTCACTCCATGGTCAAAAATTGGCAGCTCAAGATCGAAACCCATGTGGATATCAAGACTACCAACGGTCATTTGCTTCATCTATTCTGTGCTGGTTTTACTAAGAAATGCAACAATCAGATTTGGAAGACCCATTTGCTCAGCATCAGCAGGTCCACCAGCTCTGGAAGATGATGGGACGCATGACCCAAGAAGCACAGACAACGTGAAAGAAGTGGGCGATAAACTGATTCCAGGCAGCATTGGAAAAGACATAGAAGAGGCCTGCCAATCCATTCGTCCGCTCCATGGTGTCTGTTAGGAAAGTGAAAATGCTGAAGAAGCCCAAATTTGAACTGGGAGAACTCATGGAGCTTCATGGGGAAGGCAGCAGTTCTGGGAAGACTACTGGGGATGAGAGACAGGTGATCAAGTTGAATGAGCTGATGGATATGAGCCCCTAGTCTAAGAATCTGTTTAAAATTCAGACTTTTAATGGTGAAAAATAGAAATATCATTTGTGGGGGGAAAAAACAAGGAATTTAGCATTTATTAAATTTCTCCTATTTACTAGACACTTTCAGGAACTCTATGTATTGTCTTAGTACACAACGATACAAATAAACAGTACCTGTAAACTAGGAAGTACGTATAAATACGACAGCAGAAACGTCAACCAAGTGCTATGAGAAGCCCTCAGATGAGCCTTTAACCCCGGAGTGGGGCAGCTTCTCAGGAGAGCGGCTTTGGGGCTTTTGGACAATTGTTAAGGGCTTGGGAGGAGTTCCTCAGGCGAAGGAGGCAGGACAGCAAGAGGTCACAGCGCCTATTAGCAAGGGGACTCCGTGCATGTGGGCAAGGATTTGTGAACCAAACAAGTCTGATATTTGGGCAGGAGAGTCTGTAACAGGTGAGACCGACACCGTGGGCAGGAATTAAGAAATCCGAATCGCGTGCTTCCAGGAGTGGCGGAGTCTCTGCGCTGAGGACCGGCGCAGTCACACCAGAATTTCGGGTATGCGATGGCATGGGCGCTGCAGGAGGTGGGGACGGGAGGGCGAGCCTGGAGCTTCCTGCGGCAGTCCGAGCAAACGCTGCGGCGGGTGGAGAGGCTCGAAGCACTCGCGGCACCAGGCCTGAAAGCGCCTGGGGACAGTTCTGAGGCAGGCGGGTAGGCCAGGGTGCCGAGTGCGAGTGCCGGGCGACCTGCGGGGGAAACGCGCATCTCCGCTAAGTCCCGCTTCTGGTCGCGGCTCCTCGGTGATGCCGTTGACTGGGGCAGGGGAGAGGGCCTCCGCTGGGGGAAAGGGAATTGTTTCTACTCAGAACACGCTAAATCACGGTCTTGAAGGCTCCCGGGTAGGAATGCCCAGTAAGCGGCTGGGAGTCTGCGCTCAGGCTTTGGAGGACAGAACGTGCCACCTTGAGAACGTGGGGGACAATGAAGCTGCAGGAGCAGATCACCAAAAAGGCACACGCGGCACAGGGCGGGCCGTGGGCAGTCTGACACTGAAGGCTCCGCCAGAGAAGGAAGGGCCAGCGGGGGAATGCGGAGAGACCTCGGGCCTCACTCATCTGAAAACGCCACACCAGCCACCCAACCACAACATCACGCAACCCACCGGAAGGCGCCTCTCCAGCTCCTTTCTCTCCTAGTCACGACAGACAAGCTCTGGGCAAAAGAGCCCACCCCCTCTCCAATGCAGGACACCGCTGGACCCGAGTGACCGCTGCGGAGGGGAGAGCCATGCTGTTCTATACGCTAGGACAGCAAGCAGTCTTTTGGCCATTGTGTAATTTGCTTCAGTGAGCTGATAGTGTGCTTCCTGCACTAAAAAGTATTTATAAAACTGCAACATTCACTGGTAACTGAGTAGAGTCACGCTCCCATCTGTGGGACAGGAGATGAGTGGATTGGGATTTGGGGCACTTACTTTGAAGGCGCAGCGCTGAAGGGGCCATACACACACAGGGAGGGGCACCCACTTTGGAAACCACACCTCTTCTGGGTGATGGCCACCCTGAGTCACTGTAGCATCCACGTGTGGAACAACGAAGAGACACAAGCCCAGCCGCGAAGCCTGGCACTGCGCCCCCGGGGCCGGGGCCGGCTGAACGTCTCCCCCTGCGTGACCGTTGGCTCCAGCACAGCGAGGCGAGGAAAGAGCCTGTTTTCAAGGCTGTCTCAGATCCGAGGAGGCCCATTAACACCAGCCACAGCACTTCAGCGACGTAGGGACCGTAAAAGAGTAACTGCTTCCTTCCCACATTTTGGCTCTAGTGAGGTCTCAGGCTTTACAGCAAGAAATAAACGTCAGGCAGCCCTTCGGGGTTTCACAGCTCTGTTGTCGCCAAGGTGCTCTGTAAGGGGTGCCCTCAAAGGCGACCGGGAAACACCACACCAGTCCCTCTAGGCTCTGACCTTGCGCCCCAAATGACAGCGATGTGAGAACCACGGCCTGAAGCAGAGTTTGTATAGGACATAACCTCAAAATAAAAATTAGAAAGATATTTGTGCACACAGAAGATATTATTTTCACATGTCTAAATGGAAATAATTGATGAAGGGTTTGTGACAAATTGCTGGTGTTAAAAAAAAATTTGTAGGACCACAGCCCACTGGACACTGGCCGAGACAACCCAGACTCCCAAAGGAACAGTACGTGACGCAGCCCTTGCTGGCCGCTAACCCGCCCTCCTCCCGTTGTGTCTCGTGGTGAGAAATCTGCTGTCTTCTCAGGCCTCCATTCAGAGCATCTCTGGTAATCCGCACACTTCTTTGAGCCCAACCTTCTCCCGAGGGTGACGAAAGTCAAAATGGTAGCAACTTAGATAAGAAACGTTTCTGCAGAAAAAAAATTGTATTTGACAGTCCATGTTTTGCAAATCACTGGCAAATTACTGTAATGTGGCAGCAAAGGCTGAATGAAGATGGGACTAGGAATAGGTTGAATCATCCTAAGGAGGAGTGTGCTACCCTGAAGATACTGCCACTCCTTGGAACTGGCCTACTAAGTCCACGTGACGGACTTTAACGGAGGTTTCCTGGTCACCACCAAAGGCAGATGCTGCTGCTAATGACCACGACACTGACAAGAGCTATTATTTATGGAGCTCGTCATAGGCACAGGCACTGTTCTAACAGCTGACGTGTATGATGTCCAATAATCCCCACGGCAATTCTACCAAACGGATACGATTATTATCTGCGTTTTACAGATAAGGAAACTGAGGCACAGAGAGTGAAGCACCTTGCCCAGGGTGACCCACCTGTGGGGTGAGAGTTGGGATTTGCCTCAGGCAGTTTGATTCCAGAGCCTGTGCTCTTCACCTCTCTATGCTGCCAATGTGATGACAGACTATGTTGATTCATTTGCTCAGGAAGTCATCCGACAAGTGTTTACAGAGGACTTACCATTCACTTCATGGGCACTGCACTGGGTGTCAGGGATGCAGCAAGGGGTCAAGCAGAGCAGCCACTGCCTGGTGGAGCTTATACTGAATATGTGTGTTGATCAAACTGTCACCCAAATAGTACAAAATGGCAACCAGGACAAATGCCACAGAAGCGGGGCACTCGGAACCCAGGGGGTGATGGAAGGTCAGGAAGACTTCCCTACAGAAGCAGCAATTAAACCGAGAGCTGAGGGGTGGAAGGCAGAGCGGGCAGAGCGGAAGGGAGCGTCCCCAGAGGCGCTCTGTGGAAGGAGGGGACACGGCGAGCGCAGGAGGCTGAGAGTGGGCCGCTATGGCTGCACCTGCACGAGCAAGGGCTCTGCGCAGGAGGAGGCTGCAGAGGGCGGGGGCGGGCGTGGCAGGGTCACACAGGCTACGTGGAGAATTCCGGCCTGTGTCCCGAAGAGCAAGGGAAGGACAGTGGGAAAGGGAATTAACAAGATCAAACGTGTCTTGTAAAGATCCTTCTAGATCCAACATGGAAAACCAACTGGAGGAGGCAGAATGGACACGGTATGGCCAGTGAGAGGGTCAGCTGAAGGTCCAAGGAGAAGAGGATGGAGCAGGGCAATGGGGTGCTGGTGACGATGATGATGACGAAGAAAGAGGGGTGAGTGGAGCTATTTGGAAGGAACAAATCTATTAAGTGATGGACTGGGTGGAGTGGAGCAAAGAGGAAGGAAGATGACTCCAATAACCCCTGGCCCTTGCACCAGGGCAAACAGTGGTGACCGTCACCAAAATAGGGAGCACTGAGGAAGGGCAGGTATGTGGGGAGGAACAAGGAGTCTGGTTTTGGATCTGGTGAATTTGCGGCTCCTTCGACGTACTCAACAGGAAATACTCAGAAGGAAGTGGGGACCTCAGAGAAAAGAACTAGACAGAGATGACAAGTTGAGCTGCTGTCACATGGGGGGCCAAGTGAGGCCATGCTGTGGGTGAGGCCGTCTGGCAGGAAACAGGGAGGGCCCGGGAACCAGAGAGCTCCAACCCTGAACCGAAGCCGCTCAGACAGCCTTCTGTGAGGTCACCAGAGACACAGCGGCCAGAGCAGGGGAGGAGAAGCAGGGGAGGGCTGAGCTGCGGGACGCACAGAAAGTCTCTCAGGAAGAACCAGCAGAGCTCGATGCTGCAGGGAGGGCAAACCTGACGAGGACTGCACGACGTCGGGCAGACAGACCCACGGGCAGGCCTCTGGTAAGCACGGCCAGAGCTGCGAGGGAAATGCCGGGGCTGGAAGCCAGGCTGCAGAGCTCTGAGAGCGGGAAGTCACACAAGGTAACAAGTGACGACTGGCAGCCCTTTTGAGAAGTTTGGTTATGAGGAGAGAATGAGACAGAACTTTAGGCGAACAGGAAAGAGAGTTGTGATGTTTTAGTCTTTGCTTTAAGTCAAAAGAAACCTGAGTGTGTTTAAAAGCCTATGGGAAGGATGGGAGGCGGGGCGGGAGAGAGATCACCACGGTATGTGACAAAGGGAAAGCAGCTGGACACATAACACACTCATCAGCTCCTAGATACGGCCTTTCTGAAGCGTGGATGTGCTGTTTGATATGGCCAGGATAAGAAGGCGTCCACCCTCTGAAATGGGAATACAGTGTCCCTAGAAGGCCATCCCTGTGGCAGACAGTTCCTGTGGGTCGTGGGGAAATGATTTCAATCTTCTGGGCACTCCAGTGGATCCCCTTGGCACCCAATTTAAAATAGAGGGCAATCTGGGTGCCCCTACAGGTGATCATGCTACAGAATCGGTCTAAAAGTGGGATCAAGAAGAACTTTGAAAATTTATCATTGCATGGAGAGGCCACAAAATAATCTTAGGCCACAGAATGCTCTTGGCATCTGCATTCACTACTACTTGAGTGAGTTTTTAGATGACATGCAGGTACTGAACAATAGATGGCAGGGCTACATGCACAGTGACATAACTGGAGGGAACAGCTTGTCCTTGAGATAGCCGAAGAAGCTCTATGATCTACGCAAATACTGAAAGCACACTAACTCACAACAGTGGCTTCTATAACAAAAACTCCTTCAATGAATTATACTAAATGAATGAATAGGAAGCACCTGGCATGTTGGCACCCTAGGCTTCTTGCTCCTAAGCAGAAAAAGCCTTATATACGTATATACATATATTTATATATTTATATTTAAGTTCACGGTGATCTATTAGCACAGGCTTGCAAGAGAGTAACTGTAGCAGTCTATAAAAAGAACTCCTCATGTGAGAAAGTCCAGTGGCATAAAATGATGAAACGACGTAGAAATGGTGGTCGTTTATGGTAGAAACCATGGCATGATGAATCATCAATTACGGTAATAGCGAAGTCACCTAAGAGTATAAAAGAAGGAGGCGGCCCTCTGGAGTCCAAGGTCCACATGTCTCTGAACACAGGACCTCCAGAAACTTTCTTCAACTCCACCTCTGTTGACCCCACGATTAGGATATTATATTCACGGAAGGTGCCACACTAGAAGTCCTAGAAAGCAGGGAAATGCCAGAAGTCACCTCGGTTCCTCCTTTAAGAACTCTCAGAATGCCGCACAATGACTGACAAGTCAGCCGAAGCACTGCTGTCTCTGAGCTAAGCCAGGAGGAGGTTTCAAAATGCTTTCTCTCCAGCAGCAGTGGCCCGACTGGACCCAGATGCTTTCTTCATAGGTTACATGTGTCACCTGATGGTCATAGATGCCAATTCAATGCCAACAAGAATCCCCAGTTTGGGGTGTGGTGAAGAAGGAAACTGTATTCAGTGCACACAGCTCAATGGTGATACAGCACAGCTGTGAAAACAGGCCGGCTGTGGTGCAGCCCTGCGGCCAGGCCCCTCTTCAGCTCGGCTGCTGTGCCCGGCTCTGCGCGGGTCTGCCTCGCTACCTGGAGAAATGCAGTGTTCGGTCTTCCCCGGAAAGGGGAAGCATGCTTCATCATACGGGGGGGAGCTGGCTTATATGGACAAAAGTCCCTGCCCCTGGTCCCTAACTGATCTGTCCTCATGCAAATGAGGACTACAATTCCTTGCGATTTGATTGGTCCAAAAAACACTGTCCCGATTGGTCAAGATATAGCCACTCATTGGTTGGAGCTGTGCAGTTTTGATTGGACAGGGAAAGCCTCAGTCCTATTGGTTGAAACAGGATTCTAGGGACTCCTTGGTAAGGGCTGGCCCAGGTGGCAGGGACACAGTGCAGGCAGGCAGCTCAGCACGGGCTTCCTGTGAAGTGCAGCGTGCGGAGAGGTCCTGGTGTGGAAATGGCTGCTAGGCTCTTTTTTTTATTTGTTTGTCTTTAATTTCTTTTTTTTTTTTTTTTAATTTTAGCCCAGTTAGCCACCAGGAGCCCTTCTTCTTTCTCCGAATTCATACTTGTCATCACTGTAGAATGTGATCTCACCATTTGGTTTCACTCCCAGTAGGCTCATTATAAGCACAATAAACAACAACTAATCCAAAACACCTTGCTATGTTAAATGCTCAAAAATTTTTAAATATTTTTTTGCAATGGTTTGATGCATGAAATAACACAAACTCCCAATCATTAGTGACCGACCTCGGACAATTCCTTGCAGCTGGGCTGTCCTGGCTATGTGAAGTAACCAGCCTGGTACAGTAAGAAGATCTGCCCAAGGGTCAGGGAAATCCTAGCTGCCACCACTATCTTGATATGTGACCTACCCAATGTATCATTTAATCTCTGGGAGGGTGGCATTATATTAAGATTAAGGCCCCTTTCAATTCTAATCTTCTGTCTCCTCCAAGGGGATTTTGAATTTTCCTCTAATATTTCTGGATACCTCTTCCTGAAGGCATCATATTATACTCTCACAAAATTGATTCCTAATCAGTAGTTAGAACACTGTTAGGGAAATACCACAGATTTATTACCGGAAGCACTAAGTTGGATAGTGTTCTCCCAAAATTCACATCCACCTAGAACCTCAGAATGTGACCTTGTTTGGAACTAAGGTTCTTACAGATGTAATTAGTTAAAATAAGGTCACAGCTGGATTAGGGTGAGCCTTTATTCCAATGACTGGTATCTTAGTGAGGAAGTCATGTGAAGACACAGAGACAGAGCGGAAGGGATGGAGAGATGGAGGCAGGGTCTGGGGTAACATACCTACAAGGCAAGGAATGCCAAGAATTTCCAGCAACCACCAGAAGCTAGGAAAAGGCAAAGGGGGATTCTCTCCCCGAGCCTCTAGAAGAAGCATGCCTTTCTGACGCCTTGATTTCAGACTTATGGCCCCCAGATCTGTGAGAGAACAAGTTCTGGTTTTTTAAAGCCACTGGTTTGTAGTCTTTGTCACAGCGGCCCAAGGGTACTAACATACCAAGTACCAACATGCTGCAACTGGGGGTGACTCATCTTGCTGTCACGGCAATACACAAAGGCTGCTACAAATACTACAATTCCTTGGCCCCCCTGAATATAATAAAACAGAGTTCAAGATCCTGGTTTCAGGTGAGATAAACAGCTATGATGATTCTTAGATTTCCTTCTGGGGTATGCCGGGTATTATATTTTTGTGAAAATAAGCGGAAACCTCATTTAAAATGGAGCCAGAAGATTAAAAGAGAGCTCTCATACCCAAGTCACTCAACACACACACTACTGACCACAACAGGAAGACAGTACCTTGCATTTCTGATGGAAATGATACCATGGTACTTGACTATCTCAGCAGGAGCAAGAAAGGATTCCTCTTTGCCTAGTAACAGCTAAGTGAATGGAACACTGCCATAGCACAGCCAATGGGAGTCTGTCATAGCACAGCCAATGGAACACTGCCATAATGCGCCAATGGGAGACTGCCATAGCACAGCCAATGGAACACTGCTATAGCACAGCCAGTGGGAGACTGCCATACACAGCCAATGGAACACTGCTATAGCACAGCCAGTGGGAGACTGCCATACGCAGCCAATGGGAGACTGCCATACGCAGCCAATGGAACACTGCTATAGCACAGCCAGTGGGAGACTGCCATACGCAGCCAATGGGAGACTGCCATACACAGCCAATGGGAGACTGCCATATGCAGCCAATGGAAAGCCACTATACTCAAACCTTCAGTTTCCTCTGTTTACAGCAGCTCCTCCCACATCCAATAAAGGGGTGTCCTCTCCTTTGTTTCTCTGGACTTGTGCTTGGTTCACCATTACAGGGCTAGTCCCACTTTGTAATTCTTTGTCATTCCCCAATAAACCCATCTTGCTGGGAAAAGTTATATCTGGTTATTTGCTAAAGGTCAACATTTTAAAAGAGGTAATTTTTCCTTTTATTTGAAAAAGTAACATCTTCTCTTAGAGAAACTACATTCCTCTACCTTGAAGCCACAGGTCTTCTGGAAGGGGCACGCCTGTTGCTTCCCTGTTACAGCAAGCACCCTGCCTGCGTGATTACTGGGACCTGTGACACAGAGTCCCCACCCATGAGACTCTGCCAAGACAAACACCAGTCTGAATTCCATCATGGGAAGCAATTTTAGAACACTGAGGGATACAGCTGCTGAGACAGTAAACACAAAGTAACACTATCATGAAGTTGTTAATTTAATTGTAAAATACGAATCTCCAAGTAACAATAAATGATAAAGAAGCCATATTCCTTCAATAATCTCAAACGTTCTTCAGATTTCTAGTCTTACTTGAAAAAGAGGAGATGAAGGACTTATTAATGGCCTATTTTAGGGTCCCACAAACTCTCAAGAAGATATCACACTTCTACTTAAGCCTCTTAGTTCCTTGCCTAATGTATCCCTGCTTATAAATTTCAGGAAGCGGAGCTGAACATCAAATTCTTAAATGACCGCCCAAACTTAAACACAGGATCCACTCCTGTAGCATCAGCTGTTGAGAGCCATTCATCCTGCCAGCTAAGTGCCCAACTTTGGTTTTAGCGTCCTGATGGCAGGAACTGAAACGCCTTCTCTCCTTCATTCAGCAGACATGTCACAAAGCCTGCGCTGTGGTCCAGGGATTCGGTTGGGACATAACACCGAAGCCGACGCATCAACAAATGAGAGAAGACAGGCGGCGCCCCCCCACCCCCCTGCATTGCCGAGAGCGGCTTCCTGGCGGGGTGAGCAGAAGGCAGGCGTGCCCTGCAGGCCTTCGCGCTCTGACCCAAGAAACGTGACGGGTGCCACCCGCACAGAAGGAGCACCGCAAAGCTGAAGGAGGCGGTGTATGTACAGCAGGGTGCTTGGTGCACAGTAGCTGCCCAGTAAACATTTAGCTCCCTATTTTTTCACTCCCTTGGATAACCTACATGAACTAACAATAGTACATGCTATGAGAATATAATAACCACAAGGGCTACCCAAACAGCAGCAAATCCATACATCGTCAGCATCGCTTATTTTTTATAATAGTAACTATTCTGAATGTTAACCTTTATATAATAAATCTTTTCCTCTTGTCCCAATCAAACTTCCTGTTAACACATACATGAAATTAATCTTTGGAGAACAGAGATTGTATCATTTTGGGGACTTTTTCAAAGTATTTTCAACGACTATGCATTTATCTTGGCAAGATTTTAATAAGAATTTGGGCTCACTCGTAGTTTTGATGAAGAAAAATATATTTATAAAATGATTACATATACATCTCTATGCCTATCCTATAGCTACAATCCAGTAGGGTTGGTAAAAATTAGTTTAATGGAAACTCTTTAATTTCTGTTTTGACATTTCCTCACCAGTCTCTTATCCCTTCTGAATACCGTAGAAAGTCTCGCCGTGTGGTGATGGGGAGGTCTTCTCTGTTAGGAATCCAGTTCCTTCACACAATGCTAACTGCTCGTCCTGTGTCAAGCTTTTTAATCTATATTTTATTGATTATGCTGTTACAGTTGTCCCATTTTTTCTCCCTTTTATTCCCCTCCACCCTCCACCGCCCCGTCCCCCAGCACCCCGCTCCCCCGCCCTTACTTCATGTCCATGGTTTGTACATGCACGTTCTTTGGCTTCTCCATTTCCTATGCTCTTTTTAACCTCCCCCTGCCTATTTTGTACCTACTACTTATGCTGCTTATTCCCTCTACTTTTCCCTCCATTCCTCCCCCTCCCTCTCCCCTCTGTTTTATTGTTCATAGTTTTTGATCTTCTTTTTCTTAGATAAGTCCCTTTAACATTTCATACAATAAGGGCTTGGTGATGATGACCTCCTTTACCTTTACCTTATCTGGGAAGCACTTTATAAGCTTTTTAGAATCAAGCCCCAACCATCTATTGTAATTTATACCCTATTAATCCTCTCCCCAAAGTGTTGATCTCTTGCCAAACGATCCCCCCAAACATTTCCTGCCCTTTCTCACTGCCATGTTTTTTCCCATGCCCTTCGCCTTGCCTGAAGTGCCTTGCCTTCCTATCTCCAGCTACTCAAATCCTAGCCCATGTTCTAAATCCTGCTCACATCCAATCTCCACAGAGTTGCCCAGGTCAGACCGCCCCCTCCAGCTCTGTCTGACCTCAGCCTTGTCAACATCGCACTTGGCGTGCTGCTAGTGTTGCTGTTACTTCTTTGCAGTTTGGGTTACTTTTTTCATAACTTCATTTTTTTCCCCAACTGAAAGATAAGTTCTTTGAGACCAAGAGCCACATGTTAGAACTGAGCATTATATTCGGCACACAGCTGATATTTAAATATTTGTTGGTTGGCTAGAATACATGAGACATTATGACAGAAAATTTTAACATCCTACTTCAACATAAATAGCAGTTAGCACAATGGGACTACATCTTTCAACCTTAAAACAGAAGACATTTATAGAAACTCCAGATAACTTCTTCCACTATAGAGGATAATTTCATTGTGAAAAATATTTTCAACAGCAATAGAATGATACAAATAAACTATCTCAGAATTTAAGCAGGCACTTACTACAACCAGCTGTGTTAAATACTAATAGTCTTTGTGCTTTAGTCAATGACTTATTGAACAAATTATTCATTGTGCCCCAATTTGCACAACAAACCACACTAAGATCTGCTGGGAGAGGAGATGAATAAAAGACTGAACAAGTCTTTAGCATTCAACATTGTATTTAATGAAGGAGAAAGACTTCACAACTTTTTACAAAACAAGTTAAATAAGCAAATAAATATAGTGAACCTACCAAGTATTGTGTGTGATTAAATCGAGTTAGTAGGGCTCAGAAAACACCTGTCCACAAAAAAATAAAATAAAAGAAATGGAGAGGGGGAGGGTATTTGAACAATGCCTTGAGAGACAACTGAGACTTTGTAGACCATGATGGCAGAAGGAGTTTGGGGCTATAAATTCAGGAAAAGCAAGTTACAGACATGAAAATATGCCCTCAGCCCATCTTTGCTTCTGTCAGTCGGTGATCTAACTTGCTACTTCATAGGAAAAACAAAAGGCCATTCCTCTCCTGCACCTTCAAACTGTCTCTGCCTTTCCCTCCTGTCTGAAGAGTCTCCCCATTCTTTCCCAAAGCTAAATTCTCCACACTGTTCTGGCCACTCCCGTTGCTTGTCTCCTGAAACATCTTGTCCCAGTGCTCGCCGTGTCTCGCCTTCCTTCTGCGGCCACATTTCTGAAAGAATGGCCTATTCTTGTTATCTCCACTTCCTAATTCCCCACTCAGTTACATAAGGTTAACTGCCTCTTAAATCTTTTTTATTCAGTAAAATAATAAGGATTTGCTTTCTGATTTCTTCCTTTGTTTTAAAATAAGTTAACCAGTATTTCTTTTTAAAATATATTTGCTATCTTCAGGGAACAGTGAATGTATAGTCTCTGAATAGATTTCTCACGTCCGGAGAGTCAACTATTAAACAGGTGAGGCTCTGTAGAAGTACTTTCAGTAAAGAAACTGCTAATGTAGTGATCAATGAGAATTCTGAGCCTTAAACATGCTGTTTTCTCCATGTTTCTTTCTCTAAGTCAGAGCTCTTTACAAGTCTCCAGATGAGAATAGGTAGTGCATACAATTCATCTTTTTTGGCAACACAGAACAAGTACTTTTAGGGAAATTGTGTCATACAAGCTGGGCCCTTCATCTTCTTTACAACATGGGGCCAGTCTGCTGTCCCGACACTGTTCTACAGGAGAAGCGCCCCCATCCTGCTCAGGTCTCTAGCTGTTTCATTGACCAAAGAAGCAGTGGCTTACACACAACGTGCAGCCAGAACTCTCCAGAACTTACTTTGCTCACCCTTCTTGCCTTCAAAGTCAAATTAATCAGCACCCACTAACCACCTACACTGATTTCAAAAATGCGAAGAACAACCCATGTTATATACACATAAGCCTTTCCATGGACAGTGAGTATGATACACACTACTCCATGAAACGCTGGGCAGTATATGGATCTCAGTTCACCTCTTCAGATTTCCTTTGTAATAAATTCTTTAGTTCATTAAGCAATCCAGTCATCTCCCTTTACCTTTTAAAAATAGCTTTATCCACCCTGGCTGATGTGGCTCAGTGGACTGAGTGCTGGCCTGTGAACCAAAGGGTCGCTGGTTCAATTCCCAGGCAGGGCACATGCCTGGGTTGCAGGCCAGGTTCCCAGTGGGGGGTGCACAAGAGGCAACCACACATGGATGTTTCTCTCTCTCCCTTCTTTCCCCTCTCTCTAAAAATAAATAAAATCTTAAAAAAAAAAAAGCTTTATCCTCCCCCTACCCCAGTGTTTTTAAATGGCTCTCCTTAAAGTAGACAAGATCTGTGCCATGAACTTCTATTCTCCTAAGGAATAGAGTTAACAGAGCTACCAAATGCACTGGATATTATAGACATTCCATAACTACATTTTAATAGGCTGATTTGCAGGTATCAATATTAAGGTCACCAAACAAATGGTTTGACTGGAGATCTAACAGAACATCGCAGGTCCACCTCTTCAGGCTCCTTGCGGGGGTCAGGGCAAGACTACAAAGGGACACCTACATTCCTTATGTCTAAACGTTCCCAAGTTACACTATTAAATAAAACATGGTCTCTTCCTCCAATCTTGACAAATACACTTTCACCCGCCTTAGGGTACAGGTACAAATCTGGAATTTTTAGATTCCTTAAAGTTCCACACACCATGGTGCGGTGATGTGGGAGGGCCCGCCCCCGCCCACTCCCTTCCCTTCACGTTCTCACGTCAGTCAGCACCTCGAGGGGCCTTGTGCACAAGTGCACACCCCACCCACCCCAAGCCCTGGCCGCCCTTCTGGTGAAGGTGGCTGGTTTCACCCAGTGCCCAGGGCGTGAGGGTAAACAGAGTGAGGGCGTGAGGCGGACACACCCCTCTGGCCCTTCAGGTCCTTCAGCCGGTGGTGCAGTGGGGCCAGAGCGGAGTCTTCTGATTCACGGGTCCCAGAACAGGGCCTCTCTTGGCCAGAACTCAAGGCAATACATACTGGGCGATTTACCAAAATGGAGACTTTACCAGATCAGTTCGTTACTCGTTAATACACTAGGTGAAAATAAATATAGAAAAAGAAGATTAAGTAGTAAAATCCGAGATCTCGATTTCTAATAACTTCAGGTCCCTCAAGATCTATAATTGAAGGGTCTAATATTTATCTGGATCTACTCTTCAGACTAAATGTAGTGCTTTCTTTACAAATGCATACAAATTTACAGAGTCCTATTCACATGCTACAGGGAGCTAAGGGGACAACAAGGAGCAGATTGAAGAGGGGAGGGAGAACATCAAGTGTCAAAGACGAGCAGGTACACAATCTAAAAGAATTACTTCCCAGGGGTGGGGACGGGTGGGCAGAGGGCGAGTGGTGGGGGGGAAATGGAGACAATGGTATTTGAACAACAATAAAAAAAAGAAAGAATCACTTCCCTTGTGTTCTGTCACTTGTGTGGTTAACCACCTGATCAAGGGCACTGGTATCACGGCTTGTTCCCACTGACACACGGGTCCGTGCGGCTCACTGGGCAGCCTCACGCTGGCCCCTCCCGGGCGCTGCGGGCCTTGTCAGTAAAGCTGAGCCTTGTCCGTGTACCTGGAGGCTGCTGGCTGCTCTGCCTAGACCTTACCGTACTTCGCTGCGCTGCAATTTCTAGTTTACTTAGCAACAATATTCGTTTGCTAATTTGAAAAAAATAATAAAGAATTCTCTTCACAATATATATAGATAGATAGATAGATACATACTCCACAGGAAGGGAATTATTCCAACTGGAAATCTTATTGATGCGTACTTACTGAGATTGTACCATTGTCTAGACCTATGGACAGTCTTCTTGTTTCCGGGTTAAAAGACATGCATGAACATGGAGCTGAAAGAAATGAACATGTTGATGAAATTAACAAAACGATGATTCTCATCGATTCAGGGGTGACTAGCTAAAGTGTGTGACTATTTTTTTTTTTTTTGGCCACTATTTCCTGAATAACAGTTCATTTAAGTCCCACTCACCGAAAATAAAAACAGGACATTTACAACCAACCCTAGTTTTTCAGCTAGTCTCTAATCAGAATAACAAATAAGATATTCTCAAACTGGACAAGTAGTTCCAAGGGGCCTGGTCTCAGCTAGTCTCTCATTACCATGTCTTAGTTTGCTTGACCAGATTGATATTTTGTGCCATAGAACCCTTCTGTCACCAACCTACCTATCTCTTCCACTCAGACCCCAGCTTTAATAGAAATCACCTTTCCTGAACAAGAAAAACAAAAGGAAGATCTTATTATCCACCCTGCCCCCCCCGCCCCCGTCGCCCAACACACACGCTAGTACAGAAATCTATTTGTTGATTCACAATTGATTTGGAGTATGAGGACTATCAGAAAATTCTTTTATTCTCAGCATTCAAGGGATATACTGGGAGCTGGTAAGTGAAAAAGGCTGAGGATCTGCCTCCATCTACAATAGAACCAACCTGACACACGGAGGCTCTCTGGGGAGGAAGCCAGGCGAGCCAGCTCACCCTGTCCCGGCCAGGGCCTCCTGGTTCTGCACGACTGGCCTGAACCTCGGTAAATCAAGCAAGCGCGCAGGCCCCATGTGGCCGAGAAGGGCTTGCTCAGCAGTCAGCTCCCAGGTGCCTGCCTTTCCTACCTGTGCTTGCTTGTAAGAATGGAGCCCTTTTGACAGTTTGTCCTGTACTGAAATAGTTGTCCTAAAAAGTCCTGCACAATTTTTGAAAATTCCTCAGCCCATCTTCCCAGGAGCTCTGTAGATCATGAACTAGTCATTATCATAATCGTAACTGGCATCAGATGTTTTTATTCCTACTTTTCACAGTTGCCATTAGATATCTTAACCCAGGGTCACACAGGAAGGAAAAGCTGGAGAAAGTTCAAAGACATAACTCAAACCCAGTCCTATTCTCAAATATCCAACTTAGATTATCTGTAAACGGTAAAAGAACTTCAAGTTCTACTAACAGAGCCATTTCATAAACATGTAATTTAGTAAAATTTTTTTTCATTCTCCATAAACGGATCCTGAACAACAACAAAAGGGCCTTCTAAACTACATGATCATTTTTTCCTAATTTTCAATCATGATACATCTAAAAAATTATAAACATAAGAAAAAATAATCCCCTCTAGCCCCAAATAACTTCAGGAGTACAGCAGAATTTTTTTTTTTTTTTTTTGTTTAGCCACAATATTAAACTAGATTCCCAAAAGAACACTGCTGGAAAAAAGTAATCAACTGATACTTAACACAGTGTGCTCTAAGAAAGTCTTACTTGCCCTTGACCTATAAACTATGTTGGCAAAACTTCTACACAGATGCTACGATTCCAAATCTCATAATCCCACAACATATGGGTAAAATTAAAATCCAATGATTTCATGGAAAACTATCACGTTAGCTGAAAAAACAAACAAAAAATACACTGTGATTACAACTACATAAACTACATACACACATAATACACATGAAAAAACTAAGTATAGTTGTGTCTGAGTGACAAGATTACATTTTTAACATTGTCTTTATTTAGTATTTTGCTATTCCTGTGTAATTTTTAAATATCTAATTATTTATTAAATATAAGCATGAGCATATAAAGCAAAACTTAATTGCAACCCGAAAGATTACGGACCAGTCAAGGACAGCCGAGTCACTCAGCGGCCTGTCTGACTAGCACTCTCTATATAATTTCCTCTGAAGTTCATAGCTAGAATGTAATAGTCAGAAAACCCACTGATCTTTGAATGTGATTTAAAAGACATGTGTATAATATTGTACTGGCTACACTTAAATCTACTTCTTTATTCATTGTTTCCCTCCATTCACTAAATTTCTTGTCATTCTGTCAAATTTAGAATCCTTACTGTGTTCCAGGCATGAGACACAATGATGTATAAGGTGTTATAGCTGTCATCAAGGAATTTATAGATTGTGACACCAACTACATTTGGTACTACAAGGCGTCTACCCAGTGTCACCTCCTTAGTTCAAATTACTTTATACTGATAAAGAAACACTACCTGAATTTTAAGGGAAAAGACATTTTCTACAAAGGACCATAAACAAAAATTTTAATAGAAATTCTGTTGTTCCAGAATGCATATGCTTGGACACAAGATGGTTAGAGACAGGGAATGCCAGCGATAGAGCAGTATCTCCCAGTACTGCCCCAAAGGCAAAAACACCTCTCCAAAGAGGCATCATGGCGAAGCACCAACAAGCCTGTGTGTGTCTGTGCGCGTGCGCACATTTAGAGAGAAAGGCTTTTGTGCATGACCCTTATGATGTTCCTCAAACCACTGCCCACCCGTGACACTCCCAAAGGAGCAGGCCCGGGGTTGGTTGCCCACAGCCTCTGTAGCGCCAAAGAGGCAGGGAGGGGTTGAATAAAACATTTGTGTCCCTATTTATTGTTACAGTAGATGGCTTTCCTTTTAGAGGTCGGGGGGAGTGAAAAGATTGATGCAGAGATCCCTCTAACTTCAACTCACCAGAACTTACCCAAAAAGAACACTCTTAACCGCTAGTGCTACAGCCCTTACAACGTGGGCTCCTGTCCAGCCGCGCAAGAATGTGTGAAGGGGCCCAACTGTCCCCGGAATGTTACTGATCGCCAAACGGCAAAGCGAGTCCACTGGCAGGAAGAACAAGGCGGGGAGCACAACAAAACAGCATTTAAGCACAATTATTTGTAACTAGGCTGCAAAAATGTGATGTTTCACACATAAGGTTTCAGCTTTCAGTGAAACTATAAACTAATAATTTATGATAAACTATAATCTAAATAAACCATAAAACTAATAAACGTGTCAATAAAAAAAATAACGTTCTAGAGCTGATGGCTGGCAGTTCATCAGAGGCCGACGGGCTGAGAGGCTACTCCGTTCTCCTGCCCTCAAACTGCGTTCTCCAGAGGCTAAGCAGAGTGGTTGACCGGAATGGTACAATTACAACACACTCCCTTCTGTGACCGTCAAACCGGACCACCCCCACCCGCCGCCCCCGCCGCGCGAGCTGGTCAACACAGCATGATATAGAGCCTGAAGATAAATTTATTCCCCCCACTTTTAACTGGTTCCCCATGGGAAAGAACCACCCCCGGTACAATCTCTGTGGGGTGACCCCCAGTTGCCAAGGTCTCTCACACATGTCATGTGTGAACATTCAGGGAGGCTGGGGCCTGGCCAGGAGCCGGGAGGGCCTGCGGGAGGATATCACGCCCTGCGTTGGCAGGAGAGGCCCAAGGAAAGAAACCTGTTTCCAAGAGAGCGCTGTAGCTCTCACGGCCCCTCCCCCGACGGCCTCTGCCCTCGGCTGGCAGGGCGCGAGCCTGGCTAACCGTGGCTGCGTACTGGGCTGCGACCCCTCCTCTTTCCGCAGTAAATCCTTTTTGGTGGTGGGATACCTTGTGGGCTTTTGTCTAAGTCGATTCACGGTATATGTAGTTTGCCTCAGACTGCTCCCATATACACCCATTAACCGAAATCCAAGGCCTTGCCACGAGCCTTATCCTATATGTGGATGTCATATACTATTTTTTTCTAGTTTCCTATTTTCTCCCTGTATTTACTAAAATCTAGGAAAAAACTGGGACATCCGGTCAAGACGGCAGCGTAAGGGAAGAGAGTATTCGCCCTCCTCCCATAACCACGTCAAAATTGCAACTACACTATAGGACAACCATCGTTCAGAACCACCTGAAATCAAGCTCTAAGAAGCCCTAAAACTAGGGAATCACAAAAGAAGCCACATCGAGGCTGGCAGGAGGGGTGGAGGCATGGAACCAGCTGGTCCCACACCCACGTGTGGTGGATAAAAATTGGGACATCTCAGCCGTGGGCGACCCCCCTTCCCCCACGGAGTGAGTGGTCCCAGCCCTACACTAGGCCCAGGGCTTTGGTGTTGCGCAGAGAAGTCCCCACAATTGCTGGCTGTGAAAATCAGCAGGGACTGTGCCTGAGCGCGACAGAGGCTTCTGGAGTCCCAGGCAGTTCCTCCTAAAGGGCCCTCGCACCTACTCGGACATACTCCCTTTGAGCTCCAGAGCTGGGGCAGCAGCCTGAAAGGAACGGGGAAAAGAGGGGAGGAACTTACTGAATCACCTGGAATCCAGGCGGGAGCTGGGGGACAAGTCTCCCAGACAGGAGTGCCGGCAGAGGCCACTGTCCCCTCCACAGAGCGAGCAGGCAGGCTCCCTATCTGAGTCTCCCTCAACCGGGCTCCCCGTGTTTGCCACACCCTGGTGATTCCCTGAGGCCCCACGCCACCCAGCTCTCAGGTCTACCCAAGCTGTTTCTTGTAGGCTTTTCCGTAGGAATGGCTTGTCTTGGCTCATGCTTCAGACTTTCCTAAAATCCCTCAAACAAACAGCCTCTGGCTTCAGTGAGTCCCGTACCTCTCACTTAGGGGCCCTGGGCTCAGCACCAGCAGTAGGTGGCCTTGGTTCACAGCTTGGCCTCTCCTGGGTACCTCCAAGCCCAGCAAAAGCAGCAGCCACCTGCAGGTCACTTTGTAGCTTATGCGAGGTGGCCCTGGGCAGAACACTGGTGGTGGCTGACCTTAGCCTGCACCTCCTGGAGCACACCCAATTGATGGCTTCAGACCACATCAAGCACTGCCACCCAACCACCTCCACAAGTGACACACTCAAGGCGTAGACTCAGCAGGCACCAGAGCCCTGCTGAAGTAAGTCCTGCTTTGTGGGGCGGTCCCCTCCCTGCACGGCTGATCCTCCACAGTGGCTGAAAGTCAGTGGTCAGTGGTTGCAGTCAGTCCTTGTAGCTGATCAGCCGGAGTGTAAATCCCTCCCATTGACATGCCAATAGCAATCAAGGCTTAACTATAAGAGGAAAGAGTACACAGCCCACACAGGGGGTGTACCTCAAATACCAGCTTGGGCGATAGGAGAGGCTGTGCCGCTGGACACGTACTATATTAGGCCACTCTACCAAGCTTGGGAGACATAGCAGCTCCACCTGACACTTAGAAACAAACACAGGGAGTCTGCCAAAATGGGGAGACAAAGAAATATATCCAAATGAAAGAACAAAACATAAGTCCAGAAAAAGAGCTAAACAAAATGGAGACAAACAATCTACCAGATGCAAAGTTCAAAACACTGGTTACAAGGACGCTCAATGAACTTAAAGAAAGAGAACTTAGTGAGAACTTCAACAGCATTAAAAAGACCAGTCAGAAAGGAAAGCTACACTAACTGAAATAAAGAATAACTTTTAGGGAATCAACGGTAGAGTAGATGAAACTGAAAATCAGATCAGTGATTTTGAAAAAACAGGAGCAAAAAACACCCAATCAGAAAAGCAAAAAAGAAAAAAGAATCCAAAATAATGAGAACAGTATATGGAGCCTCAGGTACAACTTCAAGCTTACTAACTGTCGCATCATGGGGGTGCCATAATGAGAAGAGAGAGGGCAAGGAACTGAAAAAAATTGAAAAACCCTTTGAAAAAATAATGGCAGAAAACTTCCTAACTTGGTGAAGGAAATAGACATGCAAGTCCAGGAAGCACAGAGAATCCCAAACAAGATGGACCCAAAGAGGACCACACCAAGACACCTCATAATAACAATGTAAAAGTTTGAAGACAAAGAGAGAAGCTTAAAAGAAGCAGGAGAAAAGCAGTTAGTTACCTACAAGGGAGCCCTCATAAGACTGTTAACTGATTTCTCAACAGAAATTTTGCAGGCCAGAAGGGATTAGCAAGAAATATTCAAAGTGATGAAAAATAAGGACCTACAACCTAGATTACTGTACCCAACAAAGCTACCATTTACAATTCAAGGACATAACAAGAGCTTCCCAGACAAGAAAAAGCTAAAGGAATTCATCACCACCAAACTACTATTTTATGAAATGAAATGTTAAAGGGTCTTCTTTAAGAAGAAGGAAAAAAAAGATTAAAAATGTAAACAATCCAATGGTAATAAGTACATATCTATTAATAGTTAAATCTAAAAAACAAAACAAACATGCAGAACAGAAGCAGACTCGTAGATACAGAGGACATTTTGACAGTTGCCAAATGGGAAGGAGGTTGAAGGGATGTGGGAAAAAGGTGAAGAGATTGACAAATACGAATTGGTTGCTACAGAATAGTCGTACAGCATCGGAAATATAGGCAATAATATTCTGAAAACTCTGTATGGTGTTAGATGGGTGTGAGACTTATAGGGATGACTTAGTAAGTTATGTAATGTCTAATTACCGGTTGTATATCTGAAACTAATACAATAATGTACGTCAATTGAAATTAAAAATAAAAAAGTGCTAAAATTTTTTTTAAAATATAGGAAAAAACTGACCACAATGTCTTGATAAAATAGTATAAGAACTCATTTTCCATGCTATCTGATTCAGAGTTCTCAGTTCCCTTCTCTGTCTCAAACTGATGAGAGTCAAGGAAGTATATTTGGCAAAATTTTAGGAAGGAAATGAAAGGTAAAAATAAGAAGGAAACGGAATTTGTGCTGGTGTATGTGCAATGGGAAATAATAATTCTCTTACTTTAGTCCTTGATTGCCTGCCAAAATCTTATCTTTAAAATTAAACATTTTCATAATACTGAGTGGTTTTTTAAAAATCAAATCTCTGTAGTTTCAGGCAGTTATTCAGCTTAAAGGTTGGAAAAAATAAAATCAGAAGAAACTCCAGCCCGGGTAATTATATTAATGACCACATAATATGAAGGGGCAAAAGCTCAAGAGACGTGAGGCTGAGGCAAAGAGAACTCAAGAGACCAACATCAACCTCCAGAGTCCATAATTAAGTGGATTAGAGAGAAATTGGCCACTTGTAATATTTCTATCCCATAGTTGCTCTTTTAAAAATATTGCTCTTGCTTTAAAAAAAAAAAAAATGTAGGTGAGAGGAGGCATTCTCAAAATACTTCTACTCGGGGAAAAGCTTCCTAATTTCTATTACGTATACCGATAAATCTTTCATTTTCTGACTTATTTTCTGTCCCTTGCCGATTGGTTGAACTTTGCTCAAATCAACAAGAGTTTCAGCAAAGGCCAGCCCACGGACTTCAGTCACACGACTGTTTACAGCGCTGAAGGCCCCAGGGGGCAAGAAGCACTGAGCTCCATGGCACGTGCTGCGGGGAGCTTGAAGTGAACAGCGAATAAAGCTTCAGTTTTAATGGCATCCTGGTGAGGTTAAATGTGAAGATCCTAAGTTAAAGGGGCCTTGAATCCAGGGCCTTCAAGGAGCTCCCCCCTAACCACAACGCAAAGATTTAATTTACTGATATTATTTCATTCAGCCATGTTCGTCACAAGATAGTATTTATTTATTTATTTTTTAAAGCTTCTTTTTTGTGTGTGTGGTTTTATTTACTTATTTTTAGAGAGAGGGGGAGAGAGGAAGAGAAAGAAAGGAACATCATGTGTGGTCGCCTCTCGTGCGCCCTGCACTGGGGACCTGGCCCATAACCCAGGCATGTGCCCTGACTAGGAATCGAGCCAGGAACCCTTTGGTTTGTAGGCTGGCATTCAATCCACTGAGCTGCACCAGCCAGGGCTAAGATAATATTTATTATGTTTACAATAGTCAAGCCATGCTTTATTTTATTAAGAACACATATTTAAGGACTTCAGTTGCCTAGAGTTTAAACACGTTTTTCATTTAAATCAAATATTTTATGCACTCAAATAAAATTAAGCATTTGTTTTCTTTTAATTGAGTTTGAGTAACATCAGCAAAATCACAGTGAATCAGCAGTAGACACGTTTTCTCCCAGACAAGTTTTAAGCTACAGTAAAGTGAACTAACGACAGCAAATTTTAAATTACTCTGTCTGATGAAAATCAAACAAGAGTATGCTAAATTAATGGTATAATCACTCAGATTAATTGATATCTATATTTTCCTTCATTTCCATTAGAAATCAAAAATTCCTTGGGCACCTTAATAAACACAAAATTGAAAGATCAGATAATGTTATTTTAAAAAATGTTAGTATCATAAATACATAGTTTTTACACATGATTCCACAATATAACTTAAACCAAAAGAAGCCAACAAAGGAACAATATACTTCACAACTAGGAACCAAGAAATTATTTGAAATAAGATATAAATTAAACAACGGGATAGGTATTTCCCAATCATATAGATATCCCCCCATCTGCCAACAAACTCCCTCAATTGAATTAAAGATAGTGTCTGAAAGTGACCAAAACAAACACTTACAAAAACAGAATTGCCAAATCCATTATTTTAAATACCTTCCTACCACTTTCCTAACCATACGAATTTCCTCGAAACTCCCACAAACACAGCAGGAGATGTTGGGATAGGACACGAAGGCCCTCACAGCCCTGGACCACTGAAGGCTGCCCTTTGACCTAACCAATGGGAAAATGAACGTCTGCGATTTACATACAGAATAACTCATCCCCATCCCAGCTATAAAGCGTATGAACACACAAACCAGTTTAATATTCTAAATCCTCAAATTGCAAATTATCTGTTGCTTTAACATAGCGATTTTCAACCTTTTTCATCTCGTGGTACGCACACATTAATTACTAGAGATCTGAGGCACACCAGAAAATCATATTTTTTGCAGCTCTGACCCCCAAAATAGGCGACTGTGGTGGCCCTTGTCATTTTCTTCCGTGATAAGCGAAGGGAAAAGAGTCAGTGCCCCTGACGGTCAGGTAGCGCGCGCCGCAGACACTCCTGCGGCCGCCGTTCGGGGTCGCGGCCCTAGGACGGGTCCCAGCAAACGCGGGAAGGAGACCCACGCCGCCACGCCTCACTAACAGGCAACTCTTTCCCAGTCTCACCAATAACCTGAACGGACGTGACAAATGCTTGTTTGATATAGCCCATAACCAAAATACTTTTGCAAATTGGGGAACAAAGAAAATGGACAGTTCACCTGTTAGGCTTCAGAACAGGGAAAAGGTGAAGGACTTCTCCGCAGCTGACGTGGCAAATCGGCCGCAGAAATGGAAATCCCAGACGCGCGCCCCACGCAGGCGCGGGAGCTAACTTACAGGGAGTCTGCCGGCAGGCCCGGCACCCTGCCCCGGCCTGCCCCGCAGGGGCGCGCTCCCGGCGCCCGGTGGGTGCCTGGGCCGGCGGAGAGCAGCGGGCCGTGCGTGTCCTGTTTCCCCCACACGCCCATCCTTTCACTTAAAGGAAGCAGCTTCTCTTTGGCTTCTGTGAACTGCCGGCACCACTGCCCCTGCCCTTTGGGATCACGGTTTAAGTAAAACAAGGGCGACTCCACCCCAGCGCCACGGTACCGCCACCGCCGACCCGAGCGCGGAGAGCGGCCGCCGCGCGGGCAGCGGGACGCAGGGAGATGCGCACCGGGCGGGGCGGCCCGAGGTGTCATCGCGCGACTCAGGACGGCGCGCGACGTGCAGCTCGTGGATTGTTTCCTTCTGGAATTTTCCATTTGATATTTTCAGACCATGTTTGTGCTGACACTGCGGAATGTGAAACCACAGATAAGGGAGGGCTACTGTACTCCAATCTTAAACAATTCACATTTTGCTGTGAATTTCATGTAAACAGCAAGACTGTGTTCAAACTTCATCTCTTCATGCATCTTGACTAAAGGTCATTTATTTAAGGCATTCCCTACCTCATTTCCCAAAGGATTTGAAGTGGCCTCATAAAACAGATACAATAAAAGCAAACAATAGAAATAAACGAAAAGTCATTGCTAAAGAAAATACAGGTATATGAAAATAGAAAGACAATTAGAACAGAACCGCGTACCAGGCCCTCACAGCAGTTCCCCAGACCTTTACGCCTCAGGACTGGAGGAAGCAGAACAGAACAGCAGGGCTCAGAGCCTGGCTGCCCGCTGCGCTGCCGAGGGGCGTGCTCCCAGAGGCGGGGTGCCAGGGGGCCACCCCAGGGTGCTGGAGCGCACTGGAGGGAATCCCCCTCCGGGGCGGCAAAGGGTTTCTCTCCCTTTTTTCTGAACAATGTTACTGCTTCATGCTTCTCATCCCAAGGGCATGGAGCGTTGAGGGGGACGATGACTTCAAAACTAGCCACAGCCTGCACACGGTCTGAGAGGAGGGCTCCATGGGGGAGGGCCTTTCCGCTGAGGGCCACCACCAAGCCGGGACCAGCAGGACAGAGATGGGCAACAGAACTGCAGGGCCTTCACGCCGCCTCCAGAAATAGCCTTTCCGGCAGGTTTTTGATAAACACTGGGGAGCAAATACTTCAAAATTATGTTTTTCAGTGAGGACTAGAGTCTCGAACTTTAAAAGTTAGCTGAGCAAATGGTAAAGTGACCAGACTCGTGTGAACACCAAGAGGCCCACCGGCAACTTCAGGCTGGGCAACACCATCCCACCAGGTCACGGCAGAGAGCTGGACATACAACAAGAGGTCACTGTATGGCTCGGTGTTGTGTGCCTTTTATCTGTAATTATCTTGGAAAACCTGTCTTCGGTTTTGCTTTGGGGACAAATTCATACACACTTGGGAGCCAAAGTAAATCCCACCTGCCTGCCCCCGGCGGCAAAGGAGCCTACAGGGGCTTTTGGACGATCCAGCTCGCCCTCCGCCCTGCGGCGTTGGCCTTGTCCAGCTCCCGGTCACTGTATCCCTGGCAGGCAAGTTGTTTTCCCTGTTCTCTGTGCCCAAGAGGAGAAGTTGGCAGTAAAGGCCCGACCATGATACCCAATACTCTAATGGAATAAGAAAAGCCTCGAACAACCGCCACCTGGGCTCTCGCTTGAGATCTCTGCCCTCTGTTCCTCTGTCTGACCTGGTTGGTAAAGTAAATCTAGACTATCCCAGCGATGAAAGCAGAGACGCCCATGCTCTCCATGGGTGTATGTTTTGTCCTTTGCAGTGGCATGCAAATGCAGTGGCTGAAAGGACATCTGAAACAAGCAGCCACACTTAGGGACACATCTGAAACCTCAACTCTGTATCGTCTGGTTTCCAAGCCCAGGCAGGTCCTCGTTGCATACACTGCAATTGACCTCGTCATGAGCTATAAGCAGGTACTACGTGAGATACGTCAAGAGGATGTTATTTTCTTCAAGACTGTTAGATAAGGAAATGCTTTTATTTCTCACCTATCCCTAGAAATCAACTTATAGAAAACTTCAAGTCATCAGTCACCCCAAATTCTCTACAGGCAGCAGGGGTTTAAAGTGGACTTTCCTCAGGGAACCTTCGGGACGCTGTTTCCATTATACCTCCTTCTCACGTGGTAACACTCACCACGCGTCCTGGGCGGTCCGCATTTTAGGTCTGCCTTCCCCACCAGGCCACACACACCGTGAGGACACAGAATCATCTGCCATGTTTAGCCACCATATCTTTAGTGCACTGCATGGCGTTTAGTCCAGGAAAAACATTTAAAATCTGCTGAACGAACTATCCAAAGAAATTAAGAAAAACAGGATAACTTTCTTTCTGCTGTTCTTTACTTGCCCTCACTTTTCCCAGACTATTTTCAGCTTAACACCACGGTGACACCAACAGGGACACGGCTCAGTCCTTTCCCTCTAAGGGCCGCAGAGATCCGGGCAAAAGTGAACACAGAGGAATCAGGAGGTATGCCAAGTCCAGCCCGGGCTAGGCTGAGTCACATACCAGAGACGGAAACCCAGGGGAGCGAATTTTGGCACAAAGTGGCTTATCCAGGAAGACAGGGAGCCCCTCGCGAACTCAGGGGAAGAGGCAAACCCAGGTTGCTGGGGGTTAGGAGGATGAAGAGGGAGGCCTTCGGCATCGCTCGGTCAGGATTCTCTCCCCCTAGAGCCAAGCAGTCCTTCCTCCCTTGTTCCCACTTTCCTTTAAGCAGATCAGCTCTCCCTGTTTCTTTAAGCACACGAATGCCTCACAGCTCTAGGGTTTACATGTTCCCAGCCTCCGGGACCAGCCAAGGCTGAGACCAGCAGTGCCTACTTCAAACTCCGAGTTCCTGGGTACATTGGCTGGGCTCAGGGGCAAACAGTCTTAACCAGGCAAGTCTGGTTTCTCCTGGCTCCCCCTACACGGGACCTGGAAGTTCCTTGGAAAAGACAGGGATGAGGACACCGCAAAGTAGCAGTGGTTGTGGGTTGTTTTTTTTTTTGTTTGTTTGTTTGTTTGTTTTTAATATATCTTGTTTTTTAAATCCTCACCTGAGGACATGTTTATTGATTTTAGAGAGAGAGGAAGGGAGGAAGAGAGAAAAAGAGGGAGAGAGAGAGGGGGAGAGAAAGAGAAAAACATCTATGTCAGAAAGAGACACCTATCGGTTGCCTCTCAAACACACCCCAACCAGGGATTGAACCTACAACCCAGGCATGTGCCCTGACCAGGGATGGAACCCACAACCTTTTGATGTATGGGATGACACTCCATCCAACTGAGCCACCTGCAGCAGCTGAGGACTGAGGGCAGCAGCGGTTGTGTTTTTGATCTTGATGTGTATGCTTCTCATTTTTCTTGTCTCCCACTCCTTGAAGTTTGTTCAGGTTTTAGGAACTCATTCCCTGCCTTCAAACTTAGCCTTCACTGTTCATTCTTTCTCATCAAATGCCTTCCCGTTCCTTCCCTCCATTAAACTTCGAATCCTTCTCAATGCTATTAGTATCCTACAACAACATTAGTATCCTACCCAGAACATGACAAATACTATATTTAGAAGTGTTTCAATGGCAAAATAAACAAATAAGCCATTATTATAGGTACAAAAATATTTTGTTTTCTTCAGAATTTGAAATTCTACTTACTGTATCCACTATACACACACAACATGGCCTTATCCGCCTTGTAGTCTCCATGCTATGGCCTCCAAATGCACTACCCCTGTTCACTTATTTTGTAACTAATACCACATGACTGTTATTTAAGGATAACATTGACTAACCTCTTAAGAAAACACCTTTCAAAAGAAAGGAATGCAAAACACCCTTTGGAAATCCAAAGCTATTTCAGGTTTTCTAATCGACCGAAAACGTCGCGTATTTCCTTTCGCAATAAGATGCTGCCTCTCAAGTTAAGCAAAACTTAACTTTTTGCTCAGAGATCAGTGACTATGTTAGCTGAATGCATATGGCCCCTACAAACATAAAAGCAAATTTCTGGCCGATTGTGAAGAACACAGCCTTTTTTTCTTTTACCTTTCCATGCTAATAGGACCACCCAACAAAAGATTATAGAAATCACCTGCAGCTAGTTCATCTGCAAATCCTGGCACCTAGCTGGATGGCAGGTGTACAGTAGGTGCTCAGTAGACATTTGAGGGACTAGAATGTGCACTTCTGTCTGTGTATTTACAAATCAACATTATGTACATGTGAGCCTTCAGGGACGTCCGATCTTTTGGCGTCTCTGGGCCACACTGGAAGAAGAGTTGTCTTGGGCCACATGTTAAATACACTGTGACATGTCATCACAAACAAAATCTCATCGTGTTTTAAGTAAATGTACGATTTTGTGTTGGGCAGCATTCACGGCCATCTAGGGCCGCGTGCTGACCGCGGGCTACGGGTTGGACACTGCTGCTACACGAGTTCATATAAACTTGTATAAATTGCCACAAGACAATCTTCTCAAACTATAGGATGTATTCAAATTACCTAGGGATGTTTTTAAAATGCAAATTCTGATTCAGGAGGTCAGGGTGACACCCAATATTTGCATTTCTAGTAAGTTCTCAGGTGGTCCACAGGCCACAGTTTAATAACAAGGTAATCCCTTTTTACTCCCTGCAAAACGCCATAGGCAAAGCATACAAACAATTAGAGGGCCATCCTTCTCAAAGACTGTGTTCAGTCATCAGGAAAATCTTGATACCGTTCTCAGGGAAACTCATTACCAGATTCAAGTTTTCACTAAGGATTTATTTACTGAGCACCTATGCCAGGTGCAGGAGCTACAGCAGCCTCTTAGTCATTCCTGCCTACAGCTTAACAAACGATGAAAATGCAACTCGAGGTTTCTCTGTGTTCTCAGTGAAATAAATAATTCAAATAAAGAAAACAGTAGAGACGGGCACTGAAATGTGTAGGGATGACTGTATGGGGAAGTGGGTGAGTAAGCTCCTGCTTAGGATGCCATCGACGTTCACTTCGCCTCACTTGCCATCCCCAAAGACCGCCCCCCCGCCGCCCCTGTCCCCAGTCTGCCCTTCCTCTGTCTTCACCATCCCGGAAGTGACCGGCCTCTGGGGTCAACTTCAACTTTGTGGATGACAGACCTTCCCCATCTCTTTCAGTGTGAAATGTTGGACAAATTGGATGAAAAAGCAAGACCACAGATCCAACTGGTTCATACCATTTAAAAATCAGGGAAAAAATCAATCAGAGAATTCCCTTCCCTTTCCAAGGCCACATCACCCCAAAGCTTAAAAGGAAAGTTCACCTCGGGCCTCTGCCATGCAAAGGTGTCTGCTGGAGACACAGCAGGAACGGGGCGAATATAAGCACTCAGAAGTAGAAGAAGTTCCTCCTTCACTAACGTGTGGTGGGGTACTTGCTTTAGCTCCGTGATTATCATACAAAATTGCAAAGGCACATAAAAACTCAAAGATAATTTGAAAATCACAGAAAGCCATTACATCCTTAATAATTCATTTGTTCATAAACGGGCAAATTGTTGTTTACGTTATTAAAATATTCTTTTGCCAGAGGCATGAACTTAATCACATCCACAATCCAGCATAAATCTGTTTTGGTCGTACACTGTGGCATGCGTAACCGACGCACACCACAGCAGGCCCGAGGGGGCGCGGGCCCAAGCAAAGAGCCTGAGGGAGCTTTCCAGAAGGTCAATTTTAATTAAGATTTGAAAGAAGGGGAATAAGGAAAATTTTTACTAATATAACCGATAATAAATTTAAATAATTATTTTACACTAAAACAAGCATGGAATAGGATGCCCAAACTGCACTAACTTTAACAATAAAACACTTGGCTGAAAAGGAAGTTCCTGTTTTGGGGAGCTAGCCCTTCTGTACTTCAGGGGAATTTCTGCCAGTGTACGAATCTAAGAATCAGTCATATCTTTTGTTAAAATATATTTGAACAATTTGCTATTTATCAGTGCAAGGACATATTTCTCACATAAGCTCTTGGGGAAATGAGGTTGACTTATATTTAGAATGTTTTCCTCCTAAGTGAACCCTTTTGAGAACTAAATGTTCAACGCTGAATGTCTTGCATTTGAATAAATAATAACAATGCAAGAACTATTTACTTTGCAAATGTAGTCACTGAACAAAATTTTACATTGTCTAAGGAGGTACTTTACCAAAAACCCCCCCCAAAAAAGTTAGAAAACAGAGGGAGGTTGCTGTAATCAGAGAGCCTCTTGCTGTAATCCTTCCATTAACTAGGCATATATAGTCAATTTCAGAACAAATTCCTTATTTTACATACTGAGAGCTTTAGAAAATCTAAAATGATTTACTATACTACTTTCCATTATAATGATAATCCCAACCTTCAGGCACTCCCACTCAACATGAAAATACAGACCAGGCAACCTCAGAAGGAAGGGGAGTTGGGGTCAATGCCTGGTTTTTTAAGACAGAAATCCAGATACTTACAAGGCATCACATGGTATATGCTTGGCCAATACTGTCCGCTGTCCCTCTTTAGCCATACGCGAACCGTCCTGCAACAGAAGAAATTATGTTTTAAATCAAGGAGTTTTAAAAGTTTTAAAAAATATATTTCATTTATTTTTAGAGAGAGGGGAAGGGAGGGAGAAAGAGAAGGAGAGAACATCGATGCGTGAGAGATATACTGATCAGTTGCCTCTCACATGCCCCCAGCTGGGGACCTGGCCTGCAACCCAGGCATGTGCCCTGACTGGGAATCGAACTGGAGACTTTTCAGTTCACAAGCCAGCACTCAATCCACTGAGCTACATCAGCCAGGACTAAATCAAGTATTTTTAGTCATAGGAAAATTATGATAGACAGAAACCAAACTTCTTAATTATATACACATATACGTGTCTATATGTAACTTATCTTAATTATATATAATATGTATCTTAACTATATATGTAAAATATACATATACACATATATGTATGTATACCACATATGTCTCCTAAGAATCCTAAAGTTTGTATACATTAAGAATTATATATGATTCTTAAATACAATCCTCCTATATGTCTACATACACATATGTAATAGTGACAATGTTTGAAAATTATGAGTCTTTTTGCTGTTGTTTCGCCTCTCCGTATATGTGATTTTCTTCCCCTAGTCTGCTGGAGGCATTCACTGGCTTTCGGAGCTGTTATGTTTCACTGCTGAAAGAAGCGTGGAGGTAAAGTGAAGCAACACGCAGCATCTGACACTCAGAGGAGCACTGCATAGTAAATCCACAGTTGTACAGGCCAGGCCACGCCACTACCTCAAGGGACAGTTTTCCAAGCAGGGGTCAGGCAATCATAAGCTCTGAGAACCCCGTTTCTTGAGTGAAGGGCCAGCCATGGGCCCGCCGTGCAACAGTGTAATCCTGCAGCAAAGGCCAGGAGAGACATTCCAGACCAGCGGCCAGGCAGAGAACTCAGGGAGGAGGAGCCTAAGGACGTGGTCAGGGACGGGGCCATTGGCTCTGCCTAGTCATGTAGGCCCCGCCGTGAGCGCCACCAGCCGCGACATCATCTGCACAGGCCAGCCAGGCCAACACGACTGGGAGCTGACAGGACCCCGCCCCACAGACCAGAGGAAGTAGCAGATGTCCAGTAAGGGAGCCGAGCAGCGCCCCACTGCCAGGGGGCCACATCTGCCACACCCTCAAAAAAACACCCGAGGATGAAAAGCAGACAAGAGACAGGGCTTTCCGTCTCTGAGAGCCGGGCACCACGTGAACAGCTACTTCAGTCGTTGCACTAAGCAAGGTTTTAAATAGTACAGGGTTTCCTTCCCACCTAACCAGTAGGTCACCCGTAAGAGGTATTAGTTAAAAGACTAGACTAGTTACACACAAAACAAATGCCAGCTTCTCTGCAGAGCCACAAGACACAGTGACTATACAGTAACACTACATATACAGGCAAAATTCTGTCTTTTTGGTCAACTATCCTAATTTGTGAAGTAGGCAGGCATAATGGAAAATAATTTGTAAGAATAATTCAATACATATATTATCATACACATGTCAGCCCTCACTGAAATTCTTTCTACAATATATGCTAGTACATTTTAATATGGAGATTATTACCTCAACAAGAATAAACACAGGAGTGACATCATGAAAAATGGCAGAGCAGGAAGCTCCAGGAATCAGTCCCTGCACCAGATCAACTACGGAGCTGGCAAGAATGGTCAGAATCACTATTTCGGAGCTCTGATGTCTGCTTAGATGCTCGGCGCACACAGGGAACGCTTGATGAAGAAAGAGGCTGGTGTATGTCGGTGCATTTCATGCTTTGCGAGCACCTACCGTCATGCACACTCCATCCCCGAGGCAGGGAGTGGTGGGGACAGTGGCCCGTGTTCACGGAGCGGCCTGCTGGCAACAAGGTGGGAGCCCTGCCCTCCAAAGTGTGGGGACACACGTATTGATTTGCCTGGCAGTTCACTGAAAGACTAGAAAAGAGACTGGCCATTGTTTCAGCCCCCAAGGACTGAAGGGCTCCAGGCAATGTCTGCCAAAAGAATTTAAGGAGACAGAAGACCTTTTTTCCTTTATGAAATCTGGGCATTAAAAGAAATCACTGGTTGACCTCAGAGATGACAGAACAGAGAATTCAATGATAACATATAACAAGAAATACAGTCTTTGCCAATAGAGTTGAAAAAATGTTAAACAGACAACTGAAGCATGCTCTGCAGAGGAAAGAAATTGTGATTTTCAGAGTTCATGCATTACAGTATTTAAAATACCCAGTTCTCAATAACAATAACAAAAAAAAATCACACAGTATATGAACAACAGAAAATAGCCCATTCACAGAAAAAGATAAGAAAGTGACAGAGATCTTCAATATGGAAGTCCAAACACTGATTGGCCTTACTAGACAAAAACTTTAAATTAACTGTCTACACATGTTCAAAGAGTTGAAAGGAACCACAAGAACTAAAGAAAATCAGGACAAGGGTTTATAAATAAGTAGGGAATATGAATAGAGAGATAAAAATTTTAGAAGGGAATCAAATGGAAATTCTGGAGCTGGAAAGTACAATAGATGAAATAAAAAATTCACTAGAGAGCAGATCTGAGAAGACAGAAAAACCACAAACTTCAAGAGAGGACAACTGAAATGACCTAGTTGGAAGAGATAAAAGAAAAAAAGAATGAAGAAAAATGAATAGAACCCAGGAACCTACGGGACACCATTAAGTATACTCATATATCTATTTGTATATAATATGAGAAGCAGAAGAGAAGGGGACAGAAAAGTATTTGAAGAAAAATGGCTGAAAACTTCTGAAATTTGAAGATATGAATCTACACAGCCAAGGACCTCAATGAACCCCAAGAAAGAGGGACCCAAAGAGATCCACCAGAGACACGTAGTAATCTAACTGTAAGAAGCCGAAGAGAAAGTCTTGAAGGCAATAAGGTTTCTCATCAGAGCCTTGGAGACCAGGAAGCTGCGGGATGGTGACAATGTGCTATTACACAAAAAGTCAACCAAGAATTCTACATCTGGCTGAAAACTCTTCCTCTAGGGTAAAGAAGAGATTAAGACATTTCCAGATAAACAAAAGCTAATGATGTTTGCTGCTGGTAGATCTTTCCTACAAGAAATGACAGAAAGAATTGTTCCGGCTGAAATAAGGACAATAGACAGTACCTAAAGTCATACAAAGAAACTGAGATCATTGGTAAAGGCAAATACATAGGTAAACATAAAAGCTAACATTGCCTATTGTTGGCAACTTCCTTTTGTTCCTTACGCGAATTAAAAGACAAATGCATAAATCAAGAGTGTTACGTTAATGGACACAAAATGTGTAATTTGCGACAATAACAACAAAAGAGAAGGGGAAAAGGGCTGAATAGGAGCAGAGTTAATGCATGCTATTGAAAGGAAGTTGGTGTGAACTTAAACTAGGTTGCTATAAATTTAGGATGTTAAAAATCCCCTTGGTAACCACTAAAAAATATACAGCAGAGAAAAGGAAGGAATCAAAAGGGTATACAACGAAAAATTCCATCAAACATAAAAGGAGGATACAGTGGGGAGACTGAGAAACAAAAAGCTGTGACAGGTGCCTATGTGCAGAAGAGGGACCCTCGTGCAGAGCGGGGGGGAAGGCAGACAGGTGCAGCCGCCGCAGAGAGCAGCACCGAACTGCCTTACGGCCCAGCGATTCCACTTCTGGGAATGTACCCAAAGGAACCCAAAACACTAATTTGACAGAATATATACACCCCTCTGTTCACTGCAACCCTGTGTTCATCTTATTTCAATTCTCAAGATTTGGAAGTAGCCTAAGCGCCCATCAGGAGAGAAGTGGATAAAAAAAATCTGTGGTCCACTTACACAATGGAATACTACTCAGCTGTAAAACAGAAGGAAATCTGACCCTTTGCAACAGCACAGAAAAAAAGCCTGCTGAGTGAAATAAGCCAGTCAGAGAAATACAAGAACCACGTGATTTCACTTATATGTGGAATCTAATGAACAAAATAAACTAACAAATTAAATAGAAACAGACACAGATGCAGAGAGCAGACTGACAGCTGTCAGAGGGAAGGGAGGTAATATGGAGATTACCTCCCTTCCCTTGTGGGGGCTGGGTGAAAGGGGGACGGGGCTGAGCAAAGAAAACGACCTCACAGACACAGACAGCAGCGTGGCGATGCCCAGAGGGAAAGGGGGTGGGGGGCGGGAGACTTGGGTAAGGGGGGTAAATAATGATGAGAGGAGATCTGACTTTGGGTGGTAACCGTATAATACAATATACGGATGATGTATTACACAACTGTATACCTGAAACTTACATAATTTTATTAACCCATGTCACCCCCCAAAATTCAATAGAAATTAAAGAAAAAAAGAAAACAATTCAAGAAAAAAGGGCCAAAGGCAAACCCCTGAATAACACCACCAGTTCAAGGGTGTAGAACAAAAAAGCTCCGCGAGGACCTCAGCGTGGGCCACCAAGGAGGCGGAGGGTAAATCCTTGATGTCGCAGGCATTGCATGTGTCCTAATTTTTGGTCTAGAAAATAAGGTCACTACAAACATACCTAAGAACTGAACTACATTCACTGTAAGAACATACCTACAATTAAAACAAACAAAAAAAAGGCCTATCTATATAGGTCATTCTTCTGAGAGAAGAAATTGAGGTGGTGACAAGCAGTAAGTATACCACAGGTTGCTAAGCTACTGAATAAATAAAATAAGATGGGGCATCTACCCATGTTGAAATCCGGGCTTTCAAAAATGTGCCTTAGAATGATGTAACCTTCATTAGTTACCATAGCGATGAGCTTCATTTCCCACGGGACCATTGTTATTTTTGCCACCACTGAAGTAACTGGTGCGGGGGGCATGCGGTGGGCAGGGGGGCTACACAGTAAATCCGATTGTGTTTTGAAGACCCTGAATTTTCAGGAAATACTTTTTTAATAGACCACATATTTCAACCTCAATGCAAGCAGAGGACAGCCTCCAATGATCTGCAAACTAGTAGGAAAACTTGAGCAATGGGATGTCAATGTCTTTTTGTGGTTTTTACAGTGACTTGTTTAAAGGGGGGAAAATATGCCTTTAATGCAGAGAATGTTGCAGAAATTCTTGGCAAACGTACTTGAAAGACGAAAGATTTTTTAGAACTTATTTCTCTATGATAATTTGTATTAAGAACAAACTGCCTGATTCTCATGATATGCATTCACATGCCCTGTAGTAAATAAACTAAACCTAATCTTCCGCAAAACACTGTGCCTCTGTACTGAGAGTCCTCCGCAGCCAGCAGGCTGCTGGTGGCGCGAGGTAAGACCCTCGGGCTCAGGCTGGGCGCTGTCCAATTGCCTCCCCCACGGCCGGGCCGGGCGGGGCCGGGCCGGGCCGGGCGGCTCCGTTCCCGGCACTGGTCGCCTCTCCGTACGGGACAGGAACCGCTTTGCAGAATCACGGCCGTCTGGGTTTTCTTCTCGGAGCTGCGGCCACCCGGCCATCGGAGGCTGCTGGAGAGTTGTGGCCGTTTCATGTTTCAGTACCTTGGGCTTTTAATGGAGATCCTGCTTGAAAAAATACTAGCCACCATTCTGGTCACGTGCTGCGCGGCCAGGTGTGCCAATGACAGCCATCTCCCCCCGTCATTTAACCAGCTCAGGCATCTCTCTCAGATCAAAGGTCATTCCGCATTTTAAAAATTGCAACCAAGAGGCAGTATCTTCATTGTTTTTCTTACATCTATAAAATGAAGCCTCAAAAGGAAGTCAAAGGGCCCACCGGTCAGGTGAGACATAATACACACACACAAAATCCATGGCATTGCTGTCAGTAGTTAGAGTCTTGAGAAAAAGAAGCCCCCACAAGTTGATTAGTAATAAGACTTCACGGATTTATTACTGAGAAGTTTTATTGCTAATAAACACTACTCTGTGTCTGCAAACAGTTTCCTTGCACTTGAGACTTGTTTTTGTCTATTTTGTTTTCTTGGTGATTTAGTTCTTGGGGGCCATTCAAGCACCGCCTCCTGTCCTCGCCTAGTGGCGGGTTTCAGAGGTCGCAGGCTCCGGGTTGTCCCCGGCGCTGCCTGCGCGCGGACCCTCCGGAACCAGCCCAGCGCCCCTCCACGCCTGGGACTCCCCGGGCAAACCAAGCGCCAGGATTGCCCCGGATCCTCCCGTGCCAGGACAGTCACACTGGCTGTCGGTGCTGCTTAGCAAGTCCATCTTCCCCTGCGACGAGGGATTCCCCGAGGACTTCCGAAATGTTTCTCTCGAATATTTCTTCTTTGGTTTAATACCTACAATATTTTTCTTTGGAATACGTATGGTACTTAACACAGAGGAGGTGCGTGAAGAGGTCATATAAAAACATAAAAGAAAAAAAGGACAGGAAATAAAAGAGAAACACGAACGCAATCCTGGCGTGACGGTGAGAGCTGACCCCCGGGGCAGCACTGGGAACGCGGCAGCAGAGCGGAGGCCGCGCGGGTTCCCGCTTTCGGCCGTCGGCAGTGCCGGCCGAGCCCGAGCCCGAGCCCGAGCCCGAGCCCCTCACACGGCCGGAGAGAGGGGCGGGCAAGGCTTGGCCTGTCAGCCTGAGCGCGTGAGAGTGCCCGGCGCCCTCACCCCTGGGGGGGGAGTGGGGGTGGAGCCAAAGGGAAGACCAGTCCAGAGGGAGCCCAGCTCTTGGCCTGCACCCAGTGGGAAGGCCTGGCCTGGCCACCCTGCTACCCACTGTATTCCCACAGCCTGTGAGGGCGGCGGGCGCGGGACCCACGCTCAGCGGGGGCTGAATGCGACAGCGGACGGGAAGAGCCGCGAGTCGGCGACCGCCCCTGGCTGCCACTGTTCTGACCCGCAGATGGACGAAATGCTCCTTTCCCGGGGGTCCCATGCAGCAAAATGACCACGAATTTTGCGCCTTAAAAACACAGCAGAGCTGCGGGGAGGGGAGAACAGGGAGGTAATGTTTAAAGGGTGCGTGTGGGGTTCACGTTTGGGACACGGATGGTGGCGCTGGCTGCACGACACTGTGAAGGTACTTGATGGCACTAAGTTGTACGCTTAAAAGTGGACAAAATGGTAAATTTTATCACAATAAAAAAAAAGAAAAAAACTGAAAATTTTTTAAAAGAGAAAGAAACAGCAGAACGACTATCTTGCTGAAAAAAAATGTAATCTTCCTAGAGTGGCCAGAGATGCAGCACTTAGAAGCCAGCTGCCAACAAGCTGGCCTGGGAGCGGGGAGAGGAACTCACTCGTCCGCAGCAGCAGGGCAAGCAGCAGGGCGCCCATCCCGCATTCGAATCCAACTCAGCATTTGGAGGAATCGGACTCGATATCCTAGGAAAAAAGGAACCAGGGAGGAGTTTCTGAATCATGTGTGAGTGGGAAAGTTACGTAATAAAAGGGGATGTTTTCAAAACACTGCTTTGGCAGTAGTGAGCAAACTGGATCAGACAGGAGAAAAATTCAAGGCTGCAAGGCCAGTGGAGGGCCTACTACAGTGATCAACTTGTCAGAATACAGGAGAGGCAGGGGAATAAGGAGGGAGAACCAAGTCCTAGCTATGGTTCCGATAAGGAATCCAGGGAAGGGGAAAGAAGCTCACGTAGCTACAGCATTTCCAGTCTGGAGAGCCATACTGACGATGAAGACAAACTGCGACAGATGCGACTGGCCCGTATTTTAAAAACAAGGGAAGGCCTCACAAAGTCAAATCATTTTTTTAAGAGAAATTAGAAAATATCATTGATTTCCAGCAGTGTGTTGGAACAGATAGTGAAAGACCTTCTGGATTAAAACAATCAACACGTTAGGAAAACTTTAGTTAGTAGAATATGGTTTTCTTTCTGTCATGTTAAAATATTGCCAACTTATTTGAAAGTAAGGAATCTGCAGACTACCAAAACTCTAAGGAACAAGGGCATTTTTAATAGTTTTTAACTCTGAAGTTCTTAACCTGAGGAGTTTCTGATGGATCCTGGAGACCCTGAGCATCCATTCTGCAGCCGCAGTGGGGACAGGGCGCCTAGAGCTTGACCAACACGAGGATTCTAATAAGACTCTCTTTAAACTGGGATTCCAAAGGCTGCAGCTCAGGGTAAGAGTTTATAAGAAATCGATCCCCCCATGCGGAAGCGGGACAGTAAGGAAGCTTGTCTGGAGAAAAGGGAAAGCATTTTAAAATCAAGCTGTTCTCCATAAGCTGATCCTCATGAAAAATTAAGTACAAATTGAATCTACTTGTGCCATCTGCAAAGCCTCCAGTGGAGAATTTCATTTTAAGTGGTTCTGGATTTATAACGTCCTCAGGCGAGCAGTTAGAGGCAAAAGCAAACCCAGTCTTCCAGAGCAGCTCAATTTCAAGGAGAGCTTCAAGATGAAGGCACTCAATGACAGATCAGGTCACAAGTTGTCATTTCCTCTCCTCGATGAACTGATGAGATGATGATGGTAAGAACATTAAGAAAATTATTGTTAATTCAGTTCTGCGTGACGATGGCACTATGGAATGCAGAGCAAGCCATCACGTATAGCTGTTGACTGCAGTGTGAACAGGTGCGATAACATAGGAACCTAAAATTCATTTAGAGTAAATCCCAGCACCGCCCCCCCCCCCAACAAAGCATGGGGTGGGAAGACACTTGAAAGAAGATTGACAAAAGGCCCTGAAGCTGGGCGAGGCATAACTGAGACTAACCACATTTCTGACAAACTGTAAATGCACCTGACCTTCTTTGTAGTATCGTGCCAAGGTGGTATAAAACAGGAAAGTCAAAAGACAATGAGACTGCCCTGGCCAATGTGGTTCAGTTGGTTAGAGCATCGTCCTGTAAACAGAAAAGCTGCAGGTTCGATTCCCCGTCAGGGTACGTGCCTGGGTTGCAGGTTCCATCCCCAGTTGGGGAGCTTCTGAGCGGCAACATATCGAGGTTTCTCTTTCACATGGATGCTTCTCTCCCTCCCTCCCGTCCCCCCTCTCTCAAATCATTAAGCATGTCCTTGGGTGAGGATAAAAAAAAAGGACTGTGAGCCTAACACCACTTTGCCAGGTCGAATGAGCATGTAACAGTAGCTATTGCCCTTTACAATTCTGTCTGATATAAAGTGATGATTTAGCATAACTGGTTGAAAAAAATCTCATCTTAAAAAGAAAACACTGTATATAGACATTCTCCTCTCTTACAATCAACCGTTCTTCCTGTGGGTTCTGGAGGTACATAATGCATACTCATGAATGTTCATAAATCCCATAAATCAAAACCGCATTAACTCCTCTTCCATATTGAATGTTCCCCATAAGCTTCGGTAGAATTTCCTTGACGTATCAAAGTGCATGGTGAAACAAAGTGCAGATGAACCTACAATAGCAAAAATTCTTTATATGTTGGTTAAAGAAAAGTCTATTACCACAAAAAATTCACTACTACCTTGACCTCCCTTGGAAAACATGTTTGATTTAAGCCATGCTAACAGAGAAGCTCACATGTAAACTCACTCAATGCACAGAGACAGAACCTTCTGTTTTATTAGTCAATCCTCACTTACATCTCTGTGGGGAAAGTCAGGTGAAAGTAATGGCTGACACTAAGTTATTCTCTAATATTCTTTCTAAGAATTCAGTAGTTTCAAAAAAGTTCTTAAATTCATAAGACTCTTGAGCTGAGGCTGACATATCACACAGCCCTCTACCAAAAGCCATTCTGTAAGGCAAGCACGACACGCAAATGACTGCTCTACCCAACACGCAGCAGAACTGAGTTAACCTCCGCAAAAACCCAAGTCCCCAAGTCCAGCCGTACCCAGTGTTTCCCCCAGCCAGCGTGCTCCAAGGACTGATACGTGTAATAAAATGAATGAAGTCAGCATTTTCTGACTCACACAGGGCAGCTTTTCATGAATGGGTACTTAAGCGTGAAGGAAGATTAACTCTCTGATCTCCTTTTAATGAGTTTCTCTCTGTCTCGGAGGGGCTGCCCCACAGAGGCTCCACCGCTCCGCCCCGCAGTCCTGCACATCAACCCATGGAAGCGTTCTGAGCACTGGGCTGGCTTGCACTTGGCTTCGGCATTCACCAAATTCACTAAATTCACCAAAAGCGGAAGTCAGGGGTAACTTAAATACCGTAAAGCTACCTCTTCCATCCAGTAGGCCCCTAACTCCTGGCGATTCTGCCTCCTCAGCGTAGTGAGAGCTGGCCCTTTCTCAGCCCTGCACGCGGCCTCAGTCACTCCCCGGCGGGTGTCCACAAAAGCCGCCCCGCTGGCCTCCGGCCTGCCTCCTCATCCTTTTCTGATCCCTCCATCCAGGCACTGACAGGCCACCTTTCCAAGATGCAAGCCCAATTACATTACAGCCTTCAAAGAATTGGGGTCAAGTCCAACTCCATGGCCTACCAGGTCTTCCAGGATCTGACCCCTTCCCCCTTCTCTGGCCCCACCCACCCCAGCTGCCCAATGCTCAAGGGGAGCTACTCTTCGTTCTCTAACTCAGGAATGGGCACACTTTGTGTTGGATTTCACAGGTCAGGAAAAAACAGAAACTGAAACTAAAAGTGGGGTGTTTTAAACCCCCACATAGGGTCGCCACCTTTTTATTTTGCCAAGAGGGAAAAAGACCACTTCAAACAAAAATGAAACCTATAATTTGCTAGCACTTTCATTTTACAAAGTGAAGAAGGACATGATCATAGAATTCTAAAACTTGATAAATGTATATATAAAAAGCTTGTTATAGTGCCGTCTTTTTATTTCACCGGACATTGTTGAAAAGTCTTGCAGGAACCTGCTCAGTGAACGCCCCCCCCCCCCCGCCCCCCCCCCCCCCCCGCCGACTAATGGTAGACGGAGGTCAGAGGTTTGAGTACCGAGGGCAAGCAGCCAGTCAAAGGATGCTTTCCCAGGCTGCCTGGGGTCACGGCAAGGACACTGAGTCTCGCAGCCCAGTGCCAGGCTGCACTTCTGGGAGGTGTGAGGCAGCGCTGCCCAAGTAACTGAACTCGTGCCTTGTGGGCGCTCCCCAACCCCCTTTTCCCCGCAGGCACCCCATCCCCCACACTGAGGCCGGTGCAGCCCTGCCTGGGAGGCCATGCGGGGTTTCCAGGCCTCCTTTACTTAGGCCTTTGGTTCCCTCACTCTCTGTCAGTAGTCCCCAGGGGCAGGCAACTTGCTGCAGGAGGGGGCTAGGGCATTGACGTGGGGGCGTGGAGCTGATGCCGCACCAGGGTGGTCTCCCCCATCACCAAAGATGGTAGCCAGGGCAGGTTCTTCCACTGGGCACAGCAAGGCTAGCAAAATAATAGATTGGAGGAAAAAGCCCCCTCCCCACTCCCTGTACCAGATTGGGGGTGGGACCAAGGGAAGGCGGGCAAGCGCACCACAGAAGTCAAAGGGCAGCAGGGGGAGGTGCAGGACCAAAGAGACCTGTCAGCCTCGCCTGGGGAAAGAAGGGATCGGCTGGGGGTGGGTCCACCCAAAGTGTGAGTAGGTACTTGGTCTGTCGCATGCCCAAGCTAACATAGTCTGGGGGCCCAAAGGAACGCTCTCTTCCCCACCTCAGGACACACTGGTGTGTTTACATGACCTTGCAGGCCTAGCAGCTGCATGGCCCATGGCCACATGGGCCCCACACGTGGGTTCCAAGAGGGAACCTGAAACGGCCAACATCCGGGACCAAGCTAAGCTTCAGGGATGACCGCTGAGCAGCCACCTGCGGGCTGCAAAGGAGGGGGCTTTATACTGGAGCAGGAACTCCGGACACTGCCTTTTGTGTGGCCTCGCAGAGGAGGTGCGCTCCGAGACGGGAGCCCCCACTCTCCCAGGTCGCGAGGCACCTGAAGACCACCTCTTTCCTGTTTCACCTGCATCCGCCTCACCAGCTCTGATTTTATAGCGGGGGGCGGCCGGCCACCCTCTTTGTTCAGGAACAGTCACACCTTCAGGCCCGCGCTGCTGGCCCTCTTGCGGAGCATCTTCCTCCCCGAAGGCCCTTCAGGACCCGTGTGACTCCTGCGCATCCTACCACAGGCACGTGACAGGGCTGTTCCTTTCTAACTTTAATGTGTATAAGAATAACCTGGGAGTTTTGTTACAATGCAGATCCTTGTCACAAAGATTTTATCCTACATTTATTCCAGAAGCTTTGTGGTTTTAGGTTTCACATTTAAGTCTATAATCTATTTTGTGTTCACTTTTGTATGTGTATGAGGCACATATCTAAGTTCATTTAATATGCAAATTTGTTCCAGCATCATTTGTTCAAAGACAATCCTTTCTCCACCGCATTGCCTTTGCTCTTTTGTCAAAATCCATCAACTACACATGTGTGTTGGTCTCCTTCTGGACTCGCTAATCTGTTCCACTGACCTACTTGCCTAGGCCATGCTATCTCACTGTCTCACATGTATCTTCAGGTTCATCATCTAAAGACAAAACGCATTCCTGTGTGAATGATAAAGAATCTGGAATGTTCTGCATCCCCTGATGTTTGCCTGTGTTCTCCTTCTCTTGCTATATTGTATGCTTGTCTTTCCTAAGCCCTAGGCAAGTATACTTTGTGAAGTCCTCTGAGTCCTTTCAATTGCTGTGTCCTTTCAACTTTACTTTCTGTGTTGAAAAATAACACAAAGCCAAAGAACTGGCTGTTTTCCATCCTGTCTAGATGGGTCAAGGTCAATTCCCTCTTTGCCCGCCTCCCTGCGAGAACGAGTGCTTCCCAAGTTCTACCTACCACGGCCTCCAGGTCTCTGTTGGTAATAATAAGTGGTTAATCATGACCAAAATAACTAACATCTGTAAAATGGGGAATTTGCTCCTCTAAAGCATGTTTACCGATCAGAGCGTGTTTGCCAATGTGCGAGTCCAAGTGTTCATGCCTCCGAAGGCAGGTGAAGCCGCCCGACACATCGAGCTGAAGATGAGCAAAGCCCGGTGAAAGCCAGGGTCTCTAAGGAAATAACTCCACTGCCCAACAGAAAACTGTCTAACCCCCTGAAACATGAAGGGAGACAAAGAGCTGACATCCAGCACATTATAAAACAGATGGAGAAACTTCTGGTGGGTATCCCTTAGATCAGGAGTGAAGCCGAAATAAAGTATATGCAGAATCTTTATTTCCGAGAAGGACACTCCACTCCAGCCCTGCCCGGATATGAGCACACCAGCAGAGAAAGGGAGAGTGAGGGTGTGCTTAGAGTAAGGCTTCCATTTCTCCATCTATTGGCCGAGAAAGTTAAACAGCAGTACCAGGAAGAATAAGAGCAACTATTAAGGACTGAATATTTGCGTGTTCCCAAAAACTTGTATGTTGAAATCCCAGCATCCCATGGGATGGTGTTAGGGGCGGGGCCTTTCAGGGGTGATTGGGTCACAAAGGTGGAGCCCTCATGAATGGGATTAGTACCCTTATAAGAAAAAAAACCAGAGAGATGATCTCTCTCTCTTTCTCTCTGCCACGTGAGGACACAATGAGAAGTCAGCCATCTGTAAATCAGAAAGAGGGGCTCACAAAGAACCCCCTGGGCTGGTACCTCGATCTCAGACTTCGGTCTCCAGGACTATGAGGAAACCATTCAATTCACATTAATTTGTTATTGCAGCACAAACAACTAAGATGACACTTGTTAAAAAAGACATATTGTACTTTACCTGCTTTCTGTCATTTACTCCTCGCCCAGGTTCTAGGAGGGGACCCCGTCTTCATTCCCATTTTAGACATGAAGAGCTGTAGCATGCAGACAATACCTTGATCCCCAACGATCAAGTTATTGTCTTTGTCTCACTGTGAAACCAGTTACAACGTTTAGAACCACGAGTTACCCCAGCCTGACTCTGAAGTCTACGCCTTAGTCGGTCACCAGCACGCTGTTTCACTGAAGCTGTCTCACTGCTGAGAGAGAGAACGGAATCAGACCTTTAGGACAAAGGTTGAAATGGAAGAAGCCCAGTGACTTTCTCATTAGTTAGATAACAACAGAAAGGAGGAACCAAAGGAAATGGCTTACAGGCAGGGAGAGCACTTGCACGGAGCACTGAGGCCTGGATTTGATCACTGCTAGCATGGCCAGAGGTACAGCAGATCAAAACCATGCTGCTCTGTGAAATTCCCTCGGTGCCACAGAACTGCTGCTCTTCACAGGCTGGGAGGAAAATGATGGTCACTTCATAGTTTCTCTGTCAAGTCTTCTTATGCCATTTACAGAGACGGGGGCTTCCTCACGGGGCAGCAATGTGTGTCTCTCTACCTCCTCCAACTCTGAGCTTTGTCCGCGTGGATGACATCCATTTAATTCAACCATGTTCCATCGCTTGGATCAGTACACAACGTTTTAGCACAATAAGGTCTCCTTGCTCTACTAAAGGTATTTCTTGGTGTGGAATATATGAGAAAAATCAGCCTTTTCCAATCTTAAGGTGCTAATGGGTACCAGAAATTTACAAGTTTCATTGACCCCAACCTGGGTTCATGATAGCTTAAAAATCTTGATTATTAAAAGGCTGAAGATATTACTTTTGATTCATTTTGAAAAGCACGTATTAAGTGTTTATCACAAACCAGGGCAAGTGCTGGGAGCGCAGAGGACAAGAGTGGGACGCTGGCCCTCGCGGAGCCCACAGAGCCCGGGGTCCAGCTGCTCCTCCCCCCTCAACAGCGCCCCTCCCGGGCTCGCACGCCGCACCGTGAGTCCTCCCCGCAGCATTAAAGCCATGACTCTGCTGGAAAATGAGGGAAAAAGAAGTTCATAAAGGAGGAGGAGAACCTACAGTTTTGTTACCTCCAGTTTTGACAGCCAGACTCAAAAATAAAAGTCTGCGTCACGTACGGAAAGACATGATAAAATGGAATAATAACCAATGTTGAGCACTTACACGGAACAAAGCTCAGTTTTACTTACTTTATGAGAATACTTTGATGTAATTTTTACATGGGTCCTATAGATGGGCACTATTACTACACCCATTTTTAGACGATAAAACTGAGGTACAGAGAGATTAAGTAATTGACTTAACCTCTCAGGCATCTGAACTGAGACAGAACGCAAACTCAGGAAGTCTGTCTCCAAACCCTATTCCTGCCACTGAAGAAAGACTCAGCCATCATGGCACTGTACCAAAGCAAACAGACTGGCCAACGGTGCAGGACTCAAAGCCCAGAAACTCAAGCATATATGCTAATCAGCACCCTAAAAGGTTATTATGAATAGTGAGGAGAGATGAATTGTACAATAAAAGGTGCTGCCCTAATTGGTTAGTTCACAAAAAGTGGACTCTGACCTCACACAATTTATTAAAATAAATTTCAGTGGTTGAACGCATTACACGCGAGTTACCTGGAACCGACATCATGCATATGACCACTCCTTTTCCTCGTCATTTCTTGCTAAAATGACCCAAAGAGCGTAGTGAATGGACGGCCCAGTCAGCAGCCAGGCCCCCAGACCTCAACAACGAAGTCACAGCCAGTCATTTGTTAGTGAGAGCCAGACACCCTACTGTGTGCCTTCGGCTGCTAATAAATGTCACTATCGTTATATGCACGAGTCAACTGGTGCTCAGAGGGTTAAAAAAGATGCCCCGTGTTACACAGCTAATAGTAGCAAAGCCAGGACTGGAAAACAATGGCCATCAGCTTCAAATTTGAAACTCTCCATTTCCGTACTATTCATGGAGGGGCCGCATCCACCGGGATCCCGTCTTCGGAGCCTGCAGGCAGCGTCTGGACAGGAGTGGAGGCCAGAGCAGGGCAGGGCTGGACAGAGCGCCGGGCTGGAGCTTCTGCTGGATGCCAGGCCCGCCCGCGCTCCCAGGGGAGGGAGCCGGCCCCGCAGGCTCAGGGCTGCCAACGCTGCACAAAAGGGAGGCTGTGCTGCACAAAGGGACTCGGCCCTGCAGCTGTCCCCCGCTGCCCACAGCGCCGGCTCCGTCGCACGCGGGCCGCTGGACTCGGAGCTGTTGTTGAGGAATTACCATAAATCGAACTTTCCCCCTATTTTTGGCCTGTAATGAAAAGAACTGAACAATGACCTGCACGATCTCTGACAAAGCATATTTCAGTTCCTGGTGCTGAACCAAGCGGACCTCGCTCGGCAGATGAGCGAGCAGGCAAGCGAGCAAACCAGAGAACAGGCTCCGTCCGATATTTGGAGAAAAGTGAAATAATCTGAACAATTAGGGTAACTGCGAGAAATAAGACAGCTTCCACATTTTAAAATTTATATGCTCAGTGAGCCTCAAAAGGAGAGTGGATCGCGGATACAGATGTTACTTCAAGGAAGGGTGAAAAAGCGAGCGACGAGAAAGAGTACTCGAAGGCAAAGAGGGAAACCGGCGGCCTGCAGCAGGGAGCCGCGCAGAGCTCCCAGGGAAATCGCGCGAGCTGGGCCTCTCCAGGAAGAAGACGGCACCCGAGACGCGGACCCACAGGCTCAGGCAGGTATGGAACAGGGGTTTCAGAAAGAGAAGATGAAACAGAAGGGGAGGCACTAAGGAAAGGATAAACACTAACTAATAATCGGGGAAAGAACTTAAAAATGAGTTTTTCACATTGAAATTATTCACTCAGAGCTTGGGAGAATGAATCATAAACAATCGGCACATCCCTGAATTTCCGAGTAGCAGGGAGAAAAAGTCTCAATAGATGTATGAACCTCCACCAAGATTCTTTAAAGAATGGAGTAAGTATGGGATGGGCATCAGGCCTCCCCGCCCTACCAGCTCCCGAAAGGCCATGGAGTAAGGTCTACAGGACTCTGAGGGGAAAGACTCTGACCTAAGAATCCGAAAAGTAATTCCCAATACTGTAATCATCATGATTATAAAGCAAATAAAAAATAATAATAGACACAGAAGGACAAAAGTGTACTTTCCACATATACTTTATAGAAAAAATTCTTAAGAAACAGGGACATAGAATCAATAGAAAAAAATTAGAATAAAGAACTCAAGAGTAGAAGATGTAAGCAAGGATAGATGTAGATAAGTATAAAACAAACAGCAGTGAGCAATAAAGCTAACAAAACTAGAGTGATCTAAGTCATGTGTACTGATGGTGTTGAAATCATGATACAAATATTAAGCAAGGACAAAGAGCATTACTTAAAGGAGAACTTGATAAATAAGTCAAGGCAAAACTCAGAAAAAGATAAACAATAATAAAGTATAATATTTTGAAAAAACCTAACACAGGATGCCAAGGGCAAGACCAAAAATTCAGTGACTACTACTGGATATAGTATCCTTATAAAAAAGGAACACTCACAAATTGGGTGAAGAGTGAAATACCACTTACCTCCTGGGTTTTTAAATGAGGTAATGTGTGTGTAAGTATCAGGCTCAGCGTAGATGCTAAAAAAAGTGTTCACAAGGAAAGAAATAACATTGAAGGCACTGTAGTGAACCCAATATTTTTAAGAGGAAGAAGAAAAGGAAACTTTACCAGTTTAAAACACCAAAAATTTCATTAAAATAAAAAAGTTTTAAAGTCTCATGATGAACTCGCAAGAAAGTGAAGGAAATCCTCAGAGGTCAAAAGCTTAATAATGTACATAATCTTTGACCCCGAAATCCCACTTGTAGAAATTTATTCTACATTCACATGCTATAAAAGAAATCATACATGGGAAGAATTAATAAATTCAAGATAGTCTTCTCAGTTCAGGATGACTTGGGTAACACATAACAGAAACCCAACTAAAGTGACAAACAAAAAGGGTCTGATTTAAACAACAGGAGCTCAAATACCCCTGTGGCTGAGGCCCCGATTCCCCGCCCCATCACTTTTGGTGCGTGGGGCAACATCAGGCTAGGCGTATACAGGGCTTAAAAGACTATACATATAAAATGGCATTTACTGAAACCAGAGAGAAAAAAGAGTGAGATGGTGGGTGGTTTCTTACCTTCTATCTCATTTTTTGTACTTTCCCTATTTTTTATAAAAATGTAATAAATGTATAAACTGCGGGGGGGGGGGGAGGAAATATATACACATACATCAAAAAACTAAAAAGACAAGTGCTGCTGGAGAAAGAAGCCCAGTTACCCCTTGGCCACAATGACATGGGTGCTTTTTCCTTCTTTTCCAATTAGAATTCTTTCAAGTTGATTTGCTACGTGTCTGAGTTTTCTAATTCCCCGCCACAGGCAGCACAATACGTTTAGTACAGAAAGCTCAGGGTGTTAATGATTATCGTCTATGTAGGGTAGAACACTTTATATTACTTAATAGTTCCTTTTCACGTGACTTTATTTCATTACTCTTGACAACCCTTAAAGTTAAATAAAGGAAAATAAAAATAGATAAATAGAACATTTTGCAGTGAGGAACTTGAAGCTTTAATCATTGAATAAAGAGCCTTTCCCAAAATTACATTAATTGGGAAACTTAAGTACAATTTACCCCCAATAACATTCTCCTTTTACATACCACATTTCATAAAGATAATGTTAAAAAAAAATAAGTGCATGGTTTCATTATATCAGTTTCCAAGGGGTTTGCATTCTTTCAGGTATTTAATTAATACCAACCACCACCCATGCTCTTAAATCTACCGCAGACAAAAATGATGCTGCGACCAAAGCCGGCCGGGAGAAACCTGCACCGCCGCTCGGTGTGAGGCGGCGGCTTCCTTAGCAGCTGAGGGACTTCCCATGTGCAGGTGTCACTTGGGTACTAATTTCAGAGGCGTCTTCTAAGACTGTCTTCTCAAGAGCTGAAAGCTAAATATTTGGAATTCAGAATTTCAATGTTAAACTGAAGGACACCCAAGAAATAATCTAATCAAGCTCCTCATTTCATATACATGGAAACTGGCAATGCATAGTTTAAAACCATCAAAATGGATGTTATAAACACCCATGTTCCGCTGAGCACAGAAAGATGCCTTGGGGAGACGCCCAAACCCTGCAAGAATTTATCCTGTTGCTTAATCTTTACTTATATCCCTGGTTGGGAAATGCTGGTCAATCATTTTGGACACTATGAACACTCAGGCAAGAAAACCCCACCCCAGAAAACAGGATGTACAGGGTGAAGCAGCTACGTGGCATCTAGTACTTGGTCATCCTTCCTCCTCTTCTCTGTCCACAAGAAATGACAATTCATTTCTGCCTTTCTGGTTGCTTTGTGGTTGTCTTTAGTGATGTGCCATGAGGTATGGAAGAGAAGAATTTGCGAACACCAAACTGTAAACAAAAAAATTGGCTGAAATGAAAATGTGTGTTAGGTTTGTTTCATGTTGTTTTGGGCCCTGTCTGCCACTTTAATCACCTAAGTTATGAAATGCAATATACTTCATTATACAAAATTAAACAAACTAGAAGCATCTATGATGTTAATCATCAATCAAAATTAGTGGTTTGAGCCAGTGGTGGTGAAGAAGGAAGGAGTCACTTAACGAGCCTTGCCCAGTATGGTAGACGATGCTTCCCACGACGCCATGGGGCCTGGTACGATCCTTACCCCAAGTAGATATGAAAAAAACCCTGTTGTACAGAGAAGGAAATTGAGGCTTTAAGGCCTTAACGTGTTCAAGCCTCACCAATAATAGGAAGGGAAGCTGGAATCTGAACCTGACCAGTCTCACGCCAAGCCCTGCCTTCTCTCTACTGGGCAAAGGCCGCCACAAGCACGTAGAAGAACAAGAAAAGCCTTAGGGCTCATTACTGAAGACCGTACGTTCTGAAGAACACTTGGGTCTCAAGCCCTTGCTTATGCGGGAGTTCGGGATTTCACGTGACATTCTCACCCATTAACTCCCTTCAGCACCTGTCCCCCCCTCAGATCCTCACTGTGAGGCCCTGGGGTGGCTGCGGGGGCTCTGGGCCACCCATCTGTCACCGACGAGTTCACCACAAATTCTTAGCCAACGTTCATCCACATACGAACAATGCGGGAGAAGAGTAAAACAATCCAATGATGCTAAGTGCTAAATGCTACGTCAGGTGAAAATTCCCTCCCTCCACGGCAGCTTCCTGTTTGACGCCGGGCTGCAGTGCATCCGTGCTCCGTCAGCAAGTGGCCCTCGGCCAGGGCTGGCTGCTCTCCGAGCTCGCTGGGCTTGGCTGCGTCCCACGTGGCTTTAGCTGGCCTCGGTAACATTTTTGCTTAGTTCTCAAGTCCAGAGGTACTTATTCTATAAATGACTGCCATGTCTGTACTGAACTTCTGAAACCCTCCAAACTGAGGACTATTTTAATTGACTCATTAAGGATAGGCACCAAATTTTAGTCGTGGTTGCCGTGGGGTACGGTGGAACGATTTTGCTTTGCATGTTATACATATTTATTTGTTTTTGAAAGAATTACTACTTTTTTAGTGTGTAAAGACACACACTTTCTCTTTTGTTACATACCTGGGGCTAAAGGATGGCTATATTCTTTCCAGCATTACAATGAGATTAAACTCAAGACACATGAGCTTTGCGCCCCACATTTTTACACAAATGCTCTACACACGCGTGCTTCACAGAGGAAGAACCCACCGTGCCGATACCAGAAATGTATGTGGCCAAAGGGCCATTTAGTCAGAACATATTATTTGACCTGAAACCACTCAGTGTGAATTATGAAACTGCAGGCTCCCGCGGCGGTGCCCTCCTGCCTCTCACTACGTCTGCCGCCGTCTTCCTGGCCAAAGCCCCCTTCTCCCCCCGGGCCGCCACGGCCTCCCGCCTGGCCTCCCCGCCTCTGTCCCCACCCCCCTCCCCCGGCACCTAGCTGCCTCTCCCACAGCAAGCAGGCCATACCACCAATGCAAGTCAAACCCCCTCACGCCCCTCTGCTCAACTCTCTGCGGTGGCTCCTGTTTTACCAGAATAAAAGCCGCCATCTTCACAGTGGTCAGTACCAACCGCAGCCTTCCGTCCGGCGCCCCCCGCCCTGCCCCGCCGCCCTCATCTCCCAGCCACACTGCCTCCCTGGCCGCACACCAGGGACATTCCTGCTGCAGGGCCGCGGCCCCGGCTGCTCCCTCTGCCAAGAAAACTGAGCCCAGAGAGCCCCGTGGCTGACCTCTCTCCCTTCCAATTCTGATTCAGGGTCGGCCTTCTCAGTGAGGACCAAGGACCCTGGCCACTCCCTTTTAAAAAGTGGAAGCTCCACCTCCCCCCATCCCATATCCGTACTCCCATGTCCTTTTACCCGGCTGGGTTTTTCCCACAGTGCTTATCACCTAACACGCTATGTATTTACCTTTTATTATCGGTTCTTTCTTCCCACAATATAAGCTCCACAGGGGCCAGGATCTTTGTTTTGTTTACTAATGCGCTCCCCTGCCTAGAATAGTGTCTGCTACAGAATCAGGGAGTCAAGGGAGATCTGCTGAACACACGCCAAACTGAAGCAGCAGCAGCAGCGTGACAGCAGCCTGACGCAGCCACACAAGAGCCCAACACACAGGGTTGCTGCCGCGTCCACTGACGCACGGACTTCGGAAGCGCAAATCGGGAGTCACAACCGTGTGAGCGTGATGGCGCGCGCGCCCCCATTCTTGGGACCAGGACCGTAAATACTCGGGCAAGGCCTGAGAGGGCGAGCATCTCGGATGAAGTCTGAACTCCTGCTCTGAGCAAATTCATTCTATCAGGGTCCAGCAGGAATGCGCCCGCGACTATCCCAAGTAATCGCGCGCCTGGGGGCCGCCCGCGAACGACAGGAATTCATTTCCCTGCACGCTGCTTTCTCCCAACCTGACCTCTCCTCTGATCCCTCAGCCTCTATCCCGTCATCTCAGAACGGGGTTCAGTCCCTTCCAAGGCAGCTCTTGAAAGACACACTAGGTGACAGGAGGGGCACGGCCATTTAACTACGTCTCCTTTCTCTGCCCCTTTATTTTAAAAGCTGGGGGGAGGCAGACAGTACCGAAATCACTTCTCTAAATTAAAAAAAGGGCCCATCCTTTTAAAAAGAGCCGCCTGCAGTAGCTGCCTGTTGTGAAAAGGTGGAAACAACCACACGACTCGGAGGACAGGAGCCAGAGAATGTCCAGAATGTCTGGAGGGGACGGGAAAAGGCTGGAAGGCAGGCTGCTTCCAAGTGTTGGCTAAATGTGTACTCCCACATGTGCTGTGCTGGAGAGAGGTGACCGCACGGTGAGGTCTGAAAGATTCCACCACAAACATCGGCTGAGAGGCTCTGGTTAAAAAACACACACAAAAAAGCTGAAGATCTACAATGAAGGAAAACCACAGGTGACTACTGAAAAATCGGGGAGAGGATGTAAGCAAATACTGACCTCCTGGGCAGTATCCCAGAGCTGGATTAACGGACTGAATCCTCCTCACGGCCCCTAGGACAAAGGTGCTGTAATCGCCCTGTCTCAGAAGTGAGGAGACTAAGGCCCTCGCCCCGCCCTGCCCCCCTCCCCACCTGGTGGCCGCCCCCGCGCTCCCCTTCATCTCTGAGTACAGCCTGTCCGTCCCTCTGGTTTGCCCAGGACAGCGCTGGTTGATGTCTGTTGTCCTGGCCTAAGCATCCACGGCACCTGCCTTCCCTTCTTTGTTTTTATTGTAGGAGAAACAGGTACCCTAAAATTTACCATCTAGTCCTACTAGTTTTAATTGTCCCTTTACCTTTAAAATTGTCCCCATTTGGATTACAGTCAAACCTTGGTTCTGGAACATCTCGATTCTCGAAAAATTCGACCAATGTGTTCTCAACCAATTTGTTCGGGGGAAAAATGTCTCGGTTGCCTGACAAAACTTCGGGTCTCGATTCTCCACTCAACAGCCCTTTTCTGCTGATACCCGGATGACCGTCTCTCAGGCGACATACGAGGGAGATTCAGGTTTTGAACCAATGGATTCTTGCAGTTTTCCAGAACAAACTAAGTACAAAGACCGGGGTTCCCCTGTATGTACAATCACTCTTCTCTGCTGTAACTTCTCCACCAGAACTCTTAACCTGCTTCCTCGACTAACTGTGAGCTCCTGGAGAACAGAACTGGGTGGCCTGTGTTCCTAAGCGCACAGCCCAGCTCCGTAACTGCCATATTGCCGGCAAATGTTTCGTAAGGAACGCGTGTTATCCCCACGTCCCTACCGGCTGATTTCCGTCTTGCAGAAGGAGTCTTCCCTCCTTTGGGCTTAGAAGTCGAAGCTTATCAGAGCCGACTGGAGAGAGCCAGCCTCCACTGCACCCTGGGAGCCGCGTCGCCCCCCACCCCCCGAAGGACAATCGCCGGCCTGCCCGAGGGACAGGACAGCGGCTGCAAAGCCACGCATGGGGGCTTATAACTGTTTGGACAGCTTCCCAAGACTGGAGTGAAGACAATAAGAAAACAAGGAAACTCCCTGAAGAAAGGGCTCAAGCACAAAGAGGAATGTTACTGCGGCTCTCACACATTCCTTTAAAGCGCAAATATGACCTTAGGGGCGCAGAGGTAACAGGGCTCCACACAGCCAGCTAGGTCTCCAGGAAGGAGCCACAGCACAACCGCACTTGAGGTTAATCCTGCCCCTCCGCGAAACGGGAAACAGTAAGGGCACCCGGTCTCGGTGCAATGTTGTTACAAACCTAAAACGCAATGTTCAAAATGAAGCTAAACAACCCGTCGTCCCTCCCTCCATCTTTCCCCCCAACCTCTCTCTCTCTCTCTCTCTCTCTCACACACACACACAGTGTTCTACACTGTAGACAAAAAAGAGGGGTCCTATGAAGAGTAACCTCAGGGGGTGACCTAACCGGGCAGGTCCTGGTGGGTGGTCCCGCCCCAGGGCACACAACTTCTTTAAGGAAAGGTTTTGCGCCAGGCCTGTCTATTGTTCTTGGGCACCTGCGTGGCACACACACCTTTGAAATACCAGAAGTAACACCCCGCAAAGCGGGTATTAACTCTCCTGTTAACTAGCCTGTCATCCCGCGGTTTTCAACCGTTTTCACCTCATGGCACACATAAACTGATGACTAAACTTCTGCAGCACACCCAACAGTATTTTTTGGCTGATCTGACAAAAATATATAGATGTACCTTTGATTCATTCACACCAGACGGCTACTGTCATGTTGAATGCTATCTTTTTTTTTGGACACTCTAAGGAAAGAGAGGTCAGCACCCAGAAAATCCCTCCGCATTGCCAACTGGAACAGTTTCGTCAACATCACACTAATATTTCAGCATTTTTTTTAACCCGCTACTCAAGTTTGGAGTCACTAGTGCTACACGGCCACTCCAGAACCAACCTCATCTTCTCTGTGTTTTTCCTAACAGCAGCTGCTACTGTGTCTGAGGGAACCTAAAACCGACCCGGCCAGCCATCGTCTCCTGAACTTTAAAACTTGACTCAGAGCGGAGACAGCTATCGCCTGATTATCTGCAACTCTTTTTAGGTGATGAGGTCCAGAAGAATCTTCAATTCAAAAGTCGTAATTGCTTTACAGTCCGCTATTTCCCAAAGTCTGTGTAATTCCCACAGATTAAAAGAAAAAAGTACCCTCAGCTTCTACTGCACTTGTACTGAGCATGACCACCCGCCCCCCTAAAGCAGGCGACCGTCAGCCCAGGCAGGAAGTGGGGAGGCTGGGCCCAGGGCGAGGGGAGGCAGGGTCAGCAGAGGAAGTGGCTGAGGTGAGCAGGTCCCAGCCCCCCTTCACAGGCATGTTCCCAGGGTGGCGGGACCAGGACAGCAAGCTTCTGCCACGCTCTCGGTGAGGATTCTGGGGGGAAATGGCCTCGCAGGTGACGCCATGCCAACCGCAGGTCAGCCCTGTCCAAGAAAGCTCTGCTGCAGTGACCCCGGGCCGGACAGTGGTCGGAGTCTGCCTTTTACCTCTGTGGCCCCGACTTGTTTTGTTTCCACAACACCCAGAAAACCCTCCTGGGGTGTGTGCGGGGGTTGGGGTCGGGGGGTGGGATGAACGTGGGCAGATGCAGTTGGGGTGCGCCAGGCTGAGGGCGGCAGGGGTGCCTGCTACAAGGCGAGGCGATGCCACTACAAGGACTCCGGGGACCAGGCCACTGGGCCGCGAGCCGCCCGAGGGAGGTGGCAGGGACCCAGAGGGCGGGCACACCCGAAAGCGCCCCAGTGAAGCGGGCACCGGCAGCACCCGGGCAGGGCCGACCGCAGCAAACCGGCCGCGCTCGCTCACGGCAGGACTCTCAGCAGCGGCTCCGGGCAGGCAGGCGGCCCTCTGCGACCTCCAGGCCAGGAACCGGGCCAGGGCAGCGCCGTCAAGGGAGGACCTGGAGGTCACCGTGGGGGCCGCCCCCCGCCGGCCCTGCTTCAGCCAAATGCCATCTTGGTGAGGAACTGCGGAGGGAGAGGAAATATGAGAACCACAATGCTCTGCATGTTTACAATTTAATGAGCATTACCTAAAAGGTATTTACACTGTTGCATCAGGCTGATTTTAAAATTCTGGCCTCACCCCCTGCTCATTTCCATATTGGGAAGGCGCTTGAAAGGCAGATCAGCCCAGATTAGAAACCAAGGAACCCTCTCTGCCTGGGCATCTGCAAGGAGCTCCTGCTTCTTCTCACCTTTATTTTGATGGCCCACAGTAGGAGGTAGATTGAGGCCAATAACCCACAATGCCATCTGAAGAACAGCAGTCCCACTATGTAATTTTGGAAGTGGGGGGACACCTCCTCTATACTGGGCTGCCTTTGGAGGTAGAAGTAGATCTTGGTGGGAATGGGGCAATGGACTTAGTAAGGAAGGGAAGTCCAAGAAAGCGAGGCGCCACCTGCTCCTTGCTGCCCTGTGCCCCGCTGCTCCTTACAGCAGCGCCGCCTTTAAAGCCGCAAAGGACAGCACATGTTCTGTTCACTGGTCTAGCCACCGCCCCCTCCCCCGCCAAAGCTGGGGACGCGCCCACCGCCATCTTGCGACTGCTGCTTGCTGAAAGGCCTGCACGCTGCCCACTCTCTCCAACACACGTTCGTCCGGTGCTCATGCACCGCCGCGGTGACACACTATGATCAGAGGCATCCCAGCAACATTCCGTGAGAGGGTGGTACGCCCCAAGGGAGGGTGACAGGAACAGGTAGGTCCACTTTATACAGGCTGCGCACACTAAGGAAACCCTGCCAACACCCACCGATCATTTGAAGATCCATTCATTATCTGTTAACCAGAAAGTTCTCCGGATCAGGGAGCAGGCGGGACATTGGACTGAGTCCACTCATTCACTCATTCATCCATTCGTCCATCCACTTACACAGGCATTCACTCAACTGACCTCACTGATACACAACGCGGGACACACGGCGGGAGACACGGAAGAACAAGAGAGAGTCGCTCCCCTGAGGAAGCCCCGAAGCCATGGGCGGAGGGGGACGAGGAGGGCACCGCGCCGTCCATTCTTAGTTTACGATCAACATCACTGGTTCTAGTACCAGAGACAAGCCTTCCGCTGGCCGACAACAAAGTTCCAAGGAGACAACACGCTGGCGCCCAGTCGGAGCTCAAAAAACGTTAGTTATCTTTCACATCCTCTCTTTATTGATACTCTTAAAAAAGTGCTGCCAAGATGTAGTACGAAACCCAGGGGCCGGAGGATAAAAAGACAAATTTCTGTTGAATTCGTCCGTCAAGGCGACTGTCGGGAAGCGGTGAAAGGTGGCCTGAGGCTCCGTGGGAATAAGAAATCAAGATGGAGCGATAAAGGGACACGGACTCGCAAGGCCTTGCGGCTCTGGCTACTGCGTGTTGCACAGAGGTCAGTTAAGGAATTTTGTTGTATTCATTTTAAAAAAAAAGACAATGTTGTAACATGGAGAGGATATAAAACTGAAGACTCTGACTTTGGACATTTGCTTTTCGTTCCAATGACCCTGTTTGGCACAAAAGGCTTCTCTGGCACTGAACGGATGGAAGAAATAAAACTTATCTACGCTTTACATCATTACGACCTGAAAATATTTCCAAAGTACAGAAACAGCGTGGCCCCACATGAGCACAGAAGGCATTTACTCGAGTGGCAGTGGCACTTGATACTTGTTCGGGTCACTGCTGTGGGCCTGTGTCCCCGTTCATCATTCTTAGGTCCTCAACTAGGCACTTACAACAGTGTATTCGGAGGACCATCCGGCGGGGTCTGGGCGGCCTGTGGCCTCTGACTGTGCAGCTCTGCAGGCACCGGCGCCTCCGGGCTGAGGGCTGGCCCCCCGGGAGAGGGCCTGTGCCCTCGGATGGAGGTGCCGTGAGCGGGAGGGGCTACACAGCCAAGCCCCGCAGACACTGCTCCCACGAGAGAGAAAGAAATGCCTCCTGAACCACACATCCCTTCATTTCCTCTGTTCAGCTCCATGATGACCTCACGGGGCCACCGTCCTGCGTGCAGGCTGCTGTGGGCCAAGATGTCGTCATGCGGTGCATGACTGGAGTCAAAGCACTCAAATACACATGAGTACAGATGGCCACCGACGGCGAAGAACAAGCCACTGATGTATGTTTTCCACAAATGTTGTCCATTAATAGATTTGGTGTTATACTTTTTGGGGGGAATCTCAAGAGTACATGCAACATTCACACCAATCCTTACCAAACAATTAAGTAACATTATTGGAGGCAAGAGAGCCGGGCTGCCTTACTTCGCAAAGATAAAGTTATATAACACCAAAGAGTCACACCCATTATAAATGAGGATGACATATATGTATTTAAGCAGATATTCATCATCGGGGTTCTAGTTAAAAGAATTTTCTCTAATAACTTAATAAAATAAATGCATTTAACACTTAAGCGCATTGGAGGGGGAAAAACTATTTCCTAAAAAAAAACAACAAAAAACAGCGTTCAGCTGGGCTTCTTAAAGATACATTTTGAGTACTTTCTCCTTTAGAAATACTCAAGGCCATTCCAACTTTCCTCTGCATTCAGAAAGATACATGATTTCCTCTATTTGTTTTTAAGTAGATAGAGGACTGAGAGCCTGAAAGAGTTACTTTGTGCAAACCAAGCCACTCCCCACCCTGTTCCCATTAGTGTGCGCAACACACAAAGTGACAACCAAATGACAGATTCTTACTACTCTCCCCTTAAACTTTTACTGTTTTTCTTACTTCCTAAATCCCTGAAACTCTAGATCCATAAAAATGATCAATGGAAGGAATTAAGAGAGTCGGCTCTTAGGCCATAGAAAGCCAAATGCGTTTGGGGGCAAAAGAGCAAAGATGACAAGACGCTGCATCCAGCTCAGAGGACACGCCCAGGTCCGCACCGTTTGAGACGTACCCATCTCGACGTCTTCCCCGCCCACCCAAGGCTTCCTCACTGCAGGACTCGCGTTTGTCCTTTATAGGTCTCCCTCGGGGCTTGGGTGTAAGTCAGAAAAAAAGGACAAGAATTTTAATTGCCTAAGATTCAATCCCAACTTTAACCAGCACTGATCAGAAAGGACTCCTTTGGGGAATTTACGAAACAGAGGAGATGAAGAACCAGACTTTCAGAACTTGCTTTAAATCAAGCCTCCTGGGAACTTCCCTTAGAATCAACTTAGCTTTAAAAATCAAGACCGGGTTGCCTCACGCATCGTATGATGGACGCACACGTCTGGAGTCTCAGCACAGCGAGGCAATCTCTCGGGGTGAACTTTCAAGGCAGCAGACGGTTGTCTTCTCACATTTTATTTTTTTCTTGTCACCACCTTTATGGTATTCTACGATTCTTTCCTGGGTCCTTAAACCCAGATGAACACTTTTTGGTGCTTAACACGCCGCCCTCCCCGCCGCTACCACTGCACGGGGAGGCTTGTCGTTCTGACACTCATTGTCCTAAATGCTCACTTTGTTTTTAGTTCTTACACCCATCTCCTAAAATTTTCCCAGAGGAACTGTCCATTCATATTATTAAAATACCCCAATTAGTTCTTTTCACAGTCCTACGGCTGGGAGGCCCCAATGACGACATTGGTCAGAGTTCTAGTCAAAGTCAAGAGCAGTAAACAAGCGAGAACAGCTCATGCCCCTCTGGGCAGCGGTTGGGAAAGGGCACAGGACCTGTCTGAGGGCAAACAACGTTCAATTTCCTAACATGTTTTCTTTTCAACAGCGCACTTAATTATACATTTGTAGATACCCACGTTTTCTATGGGCTCTTCATAACTTTAAAAAATGTTAGATTCCACATTGCAGGCAAGGAGTGGGATGGAAGATGGGCTTTCGCCCCCCTCCCTCCGGCCAGGCGCGCACACGGTGACGTTCGCGTCCTGATTTAGTTGCTGGCAATCGCATGGGCAGACCTTGGTCAGTGATATTTGTAGAAAATTTATCATTTCGGCATTGTTTGTAATAGAAGAAAAACAAAAGAAAAAAATGGACACAACCTCCATGTTCCCTACAAAGGGAATGGTAAAATAAATCAAGGCGCTGGGTGAGATAGATCACTTTATTCTCCTATGAAAATATGTCCAAGAATATACTTAATAAGAAAACTGCAGAACAGAATATGCATATACATATTATCCTATTTGTACAAACATGAGAATAAATATGACTACTTCTGAAAGAAACGATGAGAAACTCTTAACTGCGGTGCCCTAGAGTAAGTGGGAATAGTTGACGAGGAAAAATGGGAACTTCACTTTCTATCCTTTGATTCTATTGGAATTCCTAGCCAATCACCATGTATTCTTTTAAAAGTAAAAAAATTAAATAAACTTATTCGTTTCCATTTGCTGCTGTAACAAATTACTAAAACAACAACAAAAACCTACAGCTGTATTCCCTCTGAGTTCTGGAGGTCAGACGTCTAGCCTGCGTCCTCACTGAGAGGCTCAAGCCAAGGCCTCCCCATCTGGCCCCTGCTGGGGGCCCCAGGGAAGAGTTTGCTCCTCTACCCGCCTCGAGGGCCCAGCATTCCCCGGCTCTGATCCCACCCGCACGCCTGTGGCGTTGTCTGGGCTCCAGCCCTCCTGGCTCCCTCTTTTAAAAACCCCTCTGGTTACTCTGGGCCCACTCCAGGAAGCCAGGGCAATCTCCCCATCTCAAGGTCCTTGACTTAACAACACCTGTGAAGTCCCTTTTACTTTGTAACACAGCCCAGGATACCGGGCGTAGGACCGGGGCATCTTTGGGGAAGGGCACTGTTCACCCAGAAGGTTCTGGGAGGATGTCTCTAGAATCTGCGAGGTAGGGGAAGGGGTGGCCTGTGGGTCAGCTCTTCAACCCTTATTATTATTTTACATTCTTACATTGAATATATAGTTTTAATTAAAAACCCGATACATATACTGTATTTCATCAGCTCTAAGATACCATTGATCATAAGATATTTTACATATGACTGAGAAAGAAAAAAAATCACTGACCGAAGTACAGCTCTCACTGCAGTATGGTGGTGAATGGTTGGCCAAATGCCCTCAGAAATCCCACCCCTTGGCACGTGATTTGACTGCTTCTCCAATCAAGAGGCAGAGTCTCTCTCTCCACCCCCTGACTCTGGGCTTGGCCTTGGAACGCTTTTACTTAGTTTTGCGCAACAAAAATAATTGTTTGAAGCCACTAATCCTGACATCAAAAAACTAAAGAAGAAAAAGATGTGGCTCTTCACATCAGCGCAGGGTGGCATCTCAGTGCAGTATCAGGACATAAGAAGGTGCCTACAAAGGGCAGGCCTGGGAGGAGCGTATATAAAGCGAGCAGCGTTTTTATGCCCCATTTTGGCTGCTAAAGGGTTACTTTTGCTAATTTTCTGGTGTTCAGTTCCTTCTCACAGAGGGTGACCCCCGGCACTGCGGAGGCTCTGCTTTCTGCCACAGATCAACGGGCGTGTCCCTTCAGTGGCAAGGAAGCTAACAACCTCCAGAATTCAACGGCGAAAAATTATTACTTTGTCGTTCAGGTAGTTACTCTGAACCATAAATTACAAGTGACAATGCTGGCAAATATCTCTTAATTTTGTTATATAAAGTTCCTAGCTTTATTTAAAAACTGATAATACAGTGGCATAGTGTGCATTATAGTATTATTACTTTTGCAATTTCTTATACAAAATGATTCTAAATACAAAAGAGATCTAGTTTCCTCTCACTACAATGCTGCATTTATAGGCATGTTGTGACCTTCTTGTTCATGTCCCTCTGATATAAACAATATACATTTTGTTGACAAAAGGTCAAATGGCAGCTCCATTGTGAAAGATGAATTTCCTACTCTGTTACTTTATTTTATTAATTTATTGATTTTACAGAGAGGGGAATGGAGAGAGAGAAACACTGATTTCTTGTGCCACTTTTTTCTGTATTCATTGGTTGGACTCACCCCACTGGAGCCTAGGGTATGGGGACGATGCTCTAACCAACTGGGCTACCTGGCCGGGGCCCTCAGTGTGTTAACATCTAGTTTCTGGACTATCATAATAGCTACCACTTACAGAGTGCGCACTTCCCAAATAACTAGTTATAATAAGAGCTACTTTGAGTCTATCACTGGAGGTGAATGAGCAATAGAAATAACTGCTTTACCCCTAAACTGCCCTGGCTGGTGTGGCTCAGTGGGTGGGGCCACGTCCTGCAGACCAAAAGGTCGCCAGTTTGATTCCTGATCAGGCCACATGCCTGGGTTGCGAACCAGGTCCTGGGCTGGGGGCCTGCGACAGGTAACCAATCAATGTTTCCCTCCCTCTCTTTCTCCTTTCCTTTCCATCACTATAAAAATAAGTAAATAAAATCTTTTACAAAAACAAAAAAGAATAAATGAATGAGCAAATGCCCCATCCTCCCTTGCAGCCCAGAGGCCTTGTGATGGAGATCTGCTGTGAAGCTGAAAGCCAAAGAGCCACCCTCAACCACAGGGACGAAAGCCACACTCTGGAGAGGGCCAACAGGAAGAGACGAGGCCGCCTACCTCCAGATGTCCGTTAGGTGAGAGGGAGAAGAAACCCGCGCCTGGTTAGGCCTCCGCTCACCCACGCCCCCGCTCAGCCACCAGACCTCCCTCCTTCCCACACCCTGCTGTCCAATAAACACACAGCCCTCCTGATGCCAGTCGTACCTACGGTTTTGTGGTACCAATAATGGAGCAGGGAGAGAAGCGAGTGCATCATAAGGGTGTAAAAAGGGATGTCTACCCTCTTTCTACTTAATTAGCATTGTCATTTGTTGACTGGTGAGCTGATAGGCTGACTTTTCCTCTGCAAAACCACGTTCAGCCTGTTGTGATTTCCATGGAGGCCACATACCGGTCCTCCTGCACCTTCCTCAGCAGCGGCCGAGAGCCCAAGGGCCCGAGAGCGCTGGCGCAGCTCGGGGTGGCTGAATGCAGGGGCTGCGGAGACCCACGGGCCGGGGGGCACGCCCATCTGACCCCCCCATCTTTCAAATGAGAGTGATTCACTAGCTTCATAAAATCTTCCGGAGGATTAAATAAGAAAAGGCACGTAAAGGGCTTAACACAGGGTCTGGCACAGGGGATGCACTCAGTTTATATCTTAACTACTATTAATATCCTTGGTGTTCTTCAGTCTCCTGCCTCAAAGAGGGTACATGCTGTGTCCATGTGTGCTTAACAGTCTAGTTTTATGTCATTTTTAAAAATTTCTTTGTTAACTGTACCATGAAATATTATCTATTTTTTTCCATCAGGAAAAAAACCTCTTACTCCACCATGTGTTTTGATTTGGAGTTTAGAAAATATGGTAACCATATGGACTCTCCTCACTAGTTCAAAAATTTGTCAACATAACAATGGCTTCTACTCCGCAAAAATTCACCATGAAGTACCTACCCATTCCTCACTTTCTGTTTACTTCAGGGAAACAGCGGTCCACATGTCCAATCAGCAAGCGAGGAGAAAACGGTTATCTGAAACATGTCAAGCGCTAGACGAGCAGATTTCAAGGAAAACGGGGCAACGACAGTCGTGGGAAGGACAAGCAAGCGCTGGTGCTCACTGTTCCGCTGCTGTTCCGCTGCTGTTCCGCGGCTCCCGGAGCAATCAACCCCCCACACGCACCACGCTGCGAGGCACGGGCTCCTCCTGTCCCCGCCACCCGAGCCAGGCCACGTGCCAGACGGCCGACAGTCATCTGTTTCCTGAGACCCCCCCCCCGCCCCCCCGCATCCACAGGCATAACAGTAATTGCCATGTTCCTGCAACCGGACCACACCTGTGGGCCCCAAGCCCAGCGGGGCCAGCGGACCCTGGATGGGCCAATCGCTCCCTTCCAACGGAAGCCTGGGACTGAGACTGAGCGACTGGCCTGCGCCTCTCCCTATCTAGGCAGACTGTAGCAGGTGAAACGCAGAAGCAGCGGGCAGCCCTGTTCTGCCACGTGGACTACACAGGAAGCCCGCGTGAGCAAGAGGGAGAGTGAAGCAGAGAGAGAAGCCCACGAGGAGAGGGAACTTCCAGGTTCTCCATAGGCTCCCGCCTTCAGTTCTAATCCGAAGGCCCAAATGCATCCCTGCCCTTGGATTCTGCAAGATACCCGAGCCCCCTGCCAGGCAACGCCAGAGCTGGTGTCTGTTCACAGCGCCACATAAGCCTAAGGGACCCCACCATCGTGCGGTATTATTAGAAGACGCCTAGGTTACACGGTGACCCTCTCCCGCACTGGAAGCTGGCAAAGGACACAAAACTCCACGGCTCCCAATCTGTCCATTTACCTCCCGAGTCCTGAGCCAGAGGCCCTGGAAACACAGTCATGAGGAGACCACAGGGTGCGATAAATAACGTTCAGCGCCTGTGAGGAGCGTTTTAATAAACCCGTGCAGAGTGAGCAGAGGGAGCGCGGCTATCAGGAGATCAGGAGGAGGAGGAAGCCACCGGCTGCGCTGCTAATCCCCGGAGCAGTTTTATGAGTAACAAGTTTACAGCTGCGAACTGCAGAAATGCCCAGAGCTCCTTATCTGGGGACTGGCAGAGCAGGAGCAAATCCTATCAGTTTTCCTCTCACAGAATCTTAAAACCCACAGGTGGGAGGGAGCTGAACTCTTCTCGGCATAGCCTTTGGATTTTTACACTGGCAGGTACTATCACCTTAAAAACAAATGGAATTATTTTTTCAATGTTACCTCTAAGTATGTAACTATTTTGCCTGCTATTTTGCATTCAAATATTCCAAACTTCAGCTGTGGTATGCATTAATTAGTCCCCATGGGAAATGAATGACCAAATAACTCACCTTTTCCTTAACCTTCAAACCTTGTTTCTGTTGTACGGAATTATTCAGTTCTCCTATTGTGCCACTCTCCCAGCTAAACAGCTTTCAGGTAACTAATAAATGTTTCGCCACTTTGATCCGTTTCCTCAACAAATCCATCCAGTATTTGTCACCAGCTTTTAACCTCACTTTTCCACGTATACCTAGAAATAGACTTTCATGTGAACTCCAGAGATTTAAACCTTGGCTACAAATTTAAAGTTCTAAAAAAAACTGTGTGTGGACAAAATCTGTCCCGGGGGCTTTGAGTGCGCGAGTTCCCGGTTAGGATGAGAACCTTTGGAACGCAATGCGGCAACCTTCTCACAACTTTTCTTAAAGACATAACCCAAAAATCTGGGGAGAAAAAAACCTATAGGCACAACAATGTTCACTATAACATTGATAAAACTGAAAATACTGTAAATAGCCAACAATAAGCAATGGATAAATGATGATGCTCCCAACAGATCATCAGCACCGTGAGAGCAGGCTGCCTCGTTCACGACAGGAGACCAGGGCCGCGTCTATGTAGCTGGGGCTCTAAATAAATATGCGTCAATACTGAAGAAAAGGAAAATATGCAGCCACTTAAAATGATGGTTAAAGGCTAGACAGTTGGTGGCCCAATTTTAGGTGAGGGCAAGAATATAAAAGTATGTTCAGTCAAAATTTTGAAAGCTGAATTAGAAAAACGGCTAGAAGGTGAGACATAGAACGCAAACAGTCATTGTGATAAGAGGTTAATAAGCAATTATTTTTTTATTCCTACTCACTCACTTTTCTTCCAGAGGAAAACAATTATATTTACTGAGTGTCTGTTATATTTCAAGCACCCGACCGAGCACCTTACATGAATTGGTGCATGAATGCTCATGGCAATCATTGTGTCTGACGGTTACATTATCTTTATTTAAAATGTAAACATACCCCAAATGATTACTATCATATCTACTTAAAATACGAATTGATCCTTAGAAACTGAAAGGAGAAAAAAATTAGTAACTAATGGAAAATGAATAAAATCCCCAAACACCTCCACGTTTGAGGTAAGCCCGCCCAGCTAAAAAGAGAAGTACAGTCATACAAAGAGGTTAATGAATGACATCCATCAATTACAAGAGACATCATTTGTGAGTCCTAACTCTGTAATAAACGAATCCAGGAAGCCAAAGTACCCGCTCAATTTGTTGCCCTCCTGGTTTTGCCCTGAACTCTCTCTCACTCTGGGCTGAAAGGCCCTATAACTGGCATCTTCTGACTTGGAGGCTTCTGGTGAGATAAGGTCGATTTTACGATGATCCCAGAGGGAATCCAGTAAGGCCGGGTGGCCAGCGGTGGGTCGGCCTGGGATGGGCTGACGGTCCCTGAGTTGAACTGTGTTTCCTCCTTCGAGAACACTAAAACTACGCACAGAGACAGGGCATGCAAAACGTCAACAGCTTCTCTAGGGTAGTGATCTGCAACCTTTTTCACCTCATGGCACACATAAACTAATTCCAAAATTCTGTAGCACAACAAAAAGCCTATTTTTTGCTGATCTGGCAAAAAAGAAAAAAGGTGTAATTTTGATTCATTTACACCAGATGGCTGTTTTTGCGTTGGCTGTTGTCATCTTTTTTATTTGACAACCCACAGGGAAAAGAGGTCAGCATTCTGATTAAACCGTCAGGTAGTGCATGTTTTACAAATTCTTGGGACACAGAGGTTGAAAACCGCTGCTCTAAGGCACTGTACTTCAAACTATTGTTCTCAACCCATTATGGGTCATGAAATCAACTTGACTGAATCACAGCCAGGATTTTTAAAAGGCTACAATACAACAGAAAATGCCAGCAATGCAGGTCCCATTAAAATGATACCATTTTATAAAACTTTTGTTTCAGTTGTAAGTTATGTATGTGCATATGTGTCCAAGGATGTGAATCTTGGGTAACAATGCCAAATACGTTTCTTACTACGATTTGTAACTAGAAAAGTTTCAAAAGCATTACCCAAGACAACCCAAGCCCTGACTTGACACTCCCAAGTGCATAGCTGAAAGTTGAGTAATTTTATGACATTTAAGTAGAGATGACACACTCAAAAATTAGTTTAGACGGGTTCTAACTCTGTTGACTTTAGAGATCTCATGCCATCATGCTAAGAAGTCCTCAACTTTCAGAACTATGTTTGTCTTGCTCTGTGAGAAAAACTTGCATAAAACTTTTTTTGATCCAAGTTTTATAAAATGCATGATACAGAAAACTCCACCAGAAGCGCAACAGAACTGCACCGAGGTTTAAGTATTTAGTGAAGCTACTGGCGTCAACCAGAGACCTGAGATAGTGCAATTTAACAATGAGAAGAATCAATGGTAAATGAACCAACAGTGTGCGGAGTGAAATGACATTTTAAGGTGTCTTTTTAAGAAATAGTCAAGTAGTCATGGCCTCTTAGAATCCTGGCAATTCGAAGTTGGGAAAAAAGAGCCTTAGAGATGATAAAATCGAGCCCCTCTCTTGCCCCAGCCCGTTCCTGCCCCCATCACTTTTTGCCATGTTACCCTGGCCTAACACGAACGCTCAGCTCCCCTCAGGCTCAACTTGAATATCTTTGCTCCTGAAAACGCACAACGTCCTGTAGACACTGCCATTCCAAACCACGATTACCCAGCCAGCGTTAGGTGTGCTTCAGTGGACGTCCATTGCGTATCTCCTTTGTGCGAAGCACTAGGGGCCAGAGCTCTTCATCTGAGGTAAAGAATCTGACCGCCGTTTACCTGCAGGTTCTGCCTGCCTTCGAGGTTTACAGAGCATGGCTCTGTGGCGAAACTGGTCCTGTGTAAAGTCAGAATATTCTGCAGCACTTCCCCAAAGGCCCTCCCCCCGCAGCCTCCTCCCCCACCACCCACCACATCCTCAGGCCTTTTATCCAAAAAAGGAGCCCAAATTCTTGCGCCAAGAGGTTTTGTGAATTTTCACTATTATAGCTAATTGCCTGGAGACACTCGTTTTCCAGATCTTTCAAAGTGTGATCCACAGAGCTGGATTCTGAGCTCCAGCTGACTGAGTCCTGAGTACTTACTCTTAACCAGTCCATTCTAGTGCCTCTGACGAAAGGGGGTCTCTCCTCCTCCTCCTCCTCCTCTCTCCAGAATGCCCCTTCCTCTGAGAACTCCTATTCATCCTGCAAGGCCCAACGGAGCAGCGTTCCTTTTCTCTTAACCACTGCACCCAGAGGAGATGCCTCGGCCACCCTGGAGGACGTTGCTTGTACCTGTTTTCATTCAGCACTTCTCCTTATATTAAGATTAAGACCCCTTTACCTATGGCACGGGTATAGCCTCCTTGTAGAGAAACAGTTCCCTACAATTGTCTAATACTAACTACCTAGAGTTACTGACGCTCTCCAAATGGATGCTGAGATTGTGTTAAGATGAGCCCATAAAGGATTTACAAAGATAGAGAGAGGTGTGGATGGGGCTGGGCCTTCAACACTTGAGTAGGAGCTGCCCCTGGACCAGGCGGCCCTGGTAAGCTGCAGACAGGACTCCAGTCTTAACCAAAACTCAGTCAAGACGTCAGGGAGGACGAAGATCCTAGGCAAGAAATGTTAAAATGGCGTCCATCCAGAACAGAGTCCAGAAAGAAGCTGGGAAAGGAGGAACCCAAAGAACTGCTGATGGGTCTGTCCTCTGGAGATAGAGCCCAGCTACAACCAAAGCAGAGATACTCAGATAAGGCCAGCGGGCTCTGGGAACAAGCTCTGTTCAATGACAGCAACAAGAATCTAGGCCTTAATTAAGTCAGGTTGTTTTATATTTCTTATCTTTCCTGTCCGGGTATCCAGGAAAGTTCCAGGCTGTCTTACGTGTCCCAAGATGAACTCAGGGTGTGGTTTTATCCACTCTTGAGCCTGCAGACTAGAATATTATCTGTCCACTATGGAACCATTGGGTGAAAATGGTAGCCTAAATGAAAGGACCCTCTACATGAAGGTACGATTAGGGGACAGCAAGAACCGTGGCATCCAGCCTCTCTCTCTTCCACATCAGACAATTCTGTGGTTGTACTACCTTCTAAAATTTCCTGAGAACTTTGTCACTTTTCTCAATGCAGTGTGCACACGTGCTGGAAACACAATAGAAACCCAGACGTTTGCCAACGGAAGGAATGAGGTCATGCATGGGTTCCAAAGTTTTAAGGCCACTCAGTCCAACCCTTTTCCCACCCGTGTATTCATTTGTCCACACAGCGCTTTATAGGTAGTAATAAAATTCATGCAACGAATGCACTCGATTGCCTACAACAGTTTGATGCTGTGCTTTCAGGAACAACAAAAACAGACTGGTCACTGGTACAATGAATGTGCACTGAGGCGCCTCCTGGGCCAAACACTGTGAGGCTCCGACGATGTGCAATGAGTAAGACGCCCATATCACCCCAATAAATGCAATTAGAAAACATGTTTCCCAGTCCAATAGGTGAAACGTGATATGTCCTTGTTGATTTAATTTGCTCTTCTTTAATTAACATTATCAGCTGTTTTTGCTTTTCTATGAATTATCCTACATCTTGTCAATGTGTGAAACAAAGGGAACAAATCTTTACCATACTTGCTGTAAATGTTTTCCTTTATTTTGTCATTTGCCTTTTGACTTCAGTTGGGTTTTCACAAAAATTTTAAATTGTTTAAATTGTCAAGTTTAAAGTAAAATTTTTAAGAGATCAAATTTATCTAATTCCTTTTTATGGTTTCTGGGGTTTTTTCTTCCCCAACTTAGAAAGATCTCCATGACTCATCGTACAAGTCACCCATGTCTTCTAGCAGTTTTATGATTTCAGTTTTTACCTTTAAGTAATACACCATCTGGAACACAGATTAAGAATTAAGAATGATATTTAGCTTTATTTTTTTTTTCAATCTAAATGACTAACTAGTTTTCTCAGCATCGATTATTAAAGACTCAATTTTTATTAGAAAAATAAAAATAAAGGACACACATAACACCTTAGGGGACTTATGGAAAAGATAAATGGACAAGCACCTATAAAACTGTCTAAAATAGAAAACGTTAAATGTTTTCAAAGGTATAGAGATAAAGGATATTGGGAGTCAGAGGTCAAAAAGAAAAACCAGGGTTTCAAAAGATCTTATAGGGCACTGCCATTCAGAAAGGGGACAATATCTGTGATTTCACCTTAGAGTCCAGGAATGAAGGCTACTAGTTTCTAGCAGGAGCAATTAATGGAAATGACTTTGTAGGTTTAGATGAAAATCAATATTCTATTCTCATATCTTTAATGACAGTGGCACTGGGTTTTGCAGAGCAAGAATATAGATCAATTCTCCTTTAATGAAGACCATAAGTGAAACTGAGCTCTTAAATGACAAAGTCATTTTCACGTGTGAGTACAGAAACACAGGCTTATGGATCTGAGTAATAATAAAATATACGTGAAGAATAATCCTGGACGTATAGGTAAGTCTTACTTAACAGTAACTCTAGCAAATAAATTCCATTATTTACATTGTAAACGAAGAAAGTGAAAATTAAGGTAATATATAGCTAAAAAATCACATTTCTTTTGTCCTGTAATCAAATGAAATTTATCTTTCAGTTTCTTTTATATATGCTACTTTAACTTCTCCAAATACTTCGAAATGCACCCCATGAAAGCTGTTTCCTTCAAGATAACACACTGATTTGGGGATAAGAAGACTTCGGAGCGAGGCCTGGCTCTACCACCAGCTACATGAATTTGAGCAGGTGAATTCTCTGGCCTAAGTTTTCCCATCTATAAAATAAGTTGTTAGAACAAATAACCTCTAAGATCCCCCTGGGCGTAACAAATGGACTAGAAAAGCCTAGCTCTACTCCCAAACAATCAACCAAAACAAAAAGTTTCAAAACAAATATTAAAGGAACTTAAGGACGTTTCACCTTTTGCTTCATTCAACCAACTTACTTATGAATTTCGTAACAGCAGTTAGATTGAGCAGTTTCATTTCTAGTAGTTACAGACTGGGAAAAAAATGACGTCTATCAATTTACTCTGTGACAAAATACTCTCTAGGTCCCTAAGGAATCTTTCACAGAATTTTGCCTTCATTGAAAAATTAAACATTCGTAAGCCTTCTTTGTGAATTTCAAAAGGTTTCTACATCCATGTGTTCCATTTCAGCCATGAATTTCTTCTGTTCATTGCACATTACTTGCCCTTGGTGTATGTTTACAATCTTTTCAATTGGATCCGAATACGTAATAAATCCATTTGGCCATCTGTATGGAGTCTATAACCATCCTAGTTACACTGAAGAACCTATATGATACCAATAGACCTATCGGGCAAATTTTCTGAGGCTACACTGTATGGAAAGTGCTGAAATGACTATAAAGACAGTAACGAACTTTGTTTCTTTACCACTGCCTTCAATTTTCGGAGTCACGGAGAAAAAATATTCTGTACTTCAAGATAATTTGAACTTACATTAAGAAAACCTAACTACTGTTTTAAGGGTAAAGCCCTGTCTTACACCTCTACAGTGTTGAATTTTTTAGAACGCTAGTTGATATTACCAAAGCAACAATTCCAGAAAATAACCATACTACTGTATTCAAGCAGCATTCCTATGAACATTAGCTTCGTCAGCCTAATTTCTGCATATTAACAGAAACGAAATTAAATCAAAAACGCTTTTGTCTGAAAAGTAAGGGAGAATGCTAACGGCGGGACAATTGGCTTCACTTCTGCAAATTAAGCAAAATTAAAGCAAAAAGAAAGGAAGCAAGCAGAGAGAAGGAACTCAGGAGCTATTTGCAACAGTGGTCCCTTGCAAGCTGTTCTAGGGGCTTCCCTCTGAGCTCAAGTAGATAAGAAAAAGAAGGCAAAGAAGAGGTGGCACCTCTCCTTTGGACAGAAGCCCGAAGTTCCTCTTCACAACTTGCAATATTCATTGCATTCAGTGTAAGATGTCTCGCAGATCTGGATTCGGTGGGAATGTCTGGGAGGAGAGTGGCATTGCTTTCTCAGCTTGGAGCCCTAAGAACTGCACCAGAGTACTCAGTTCTTTTCGCAGAGGCGGCTCAGGGCATCCTCCCCAAGCACACACCTGCAGGGTCGAGCGGCTCCTTCTTCTCTCCCTCCCGCTCTCAGGGCAGGACCAAGGTACACTGGCCGGCGTACCGTTAGCCCAAGGGCCACCCTAGCGCCGGCAGGCGTTACCCGGCCCACGGGAGCCCAAGAGCTCCCGGGCCGCTGTCCGAGCTCCGCTTCCCCGAGCCACGCAGGGGCGGCGGCGTGCGCTGGACACCGGCACCGCCAGGATGCATATTGTGATAAAAACTTACGGGAGCCTTTCTACACCTGTGCGGAGGTTGAGGCACAGCCCCCGACTCAGGTTCGGGGACCGCCGTCCCGGCTCGCCCCTCCCTGCGGCCAAGGGGCAGCGGTCCGTACCTGTCCTCCGAAACGCTGATGACTCCCTCCTCCTTGGGAACGATCACGGCCATATTCACCACCTCCTGGGACCCCTCGACCCGCTGCAGCAGGATCGGCTTGCGGATCAGCGGCTTGGGCTGGATCTCCGCCGCCATCGGAGGAGGGGGCGCGCCGGGAGCGCCGCTGCCAACCGTGCAGTGGGACCGGGTGAAGGAGACTGCTCGGCCACAGGCACACGCTGAGACAAGGACTCTGGTTGGCCCGAGAGGGACGCCGGGGACCCGCGATCATAGCCTGGCCGCCGCCCCAGGGACCGGCTCCGCGCTCCCGGCTTCGGGTACCGAAACCGCCACGACCGGCGCTGCAACCCAGAGCCACAACCAGCGGAGGGGGCGGAGAGCCAGGGGGCGGAGTCGATAGGGGGCGGGGCCTGCCGCAGGGGGTGGCCGCTGGTCGGCGCCATGGAAGGCTGCACTTCCGGAAGGGCAGTGGAGGAGGAGGAGCGAAACATCGAAAGGGGCGGGGCGCTGGCGGCTCAACGCGCGTGCGTCTGCCCGCTGCCACTTTACGCCCCGCCCCCCGTAATTCCCAAACCCTTGCAGCGCCTTCTTTAGAACGCATGCGCCTTCCATTCTCTGCGGTTTCCTGCTATCCTAGTCACCATCCACACCCAGTGTTTAGTCCCCTCCCCCTTGAATCTCTCGTGAACGCGCTTGTCCACACCTCCGGGAACGCGCTTGGCGGAATATCCCGGCCTCCTTCCAAATCCTTGAAAAGAGGGCGGAGGGTAGGGCGGGGAAAAGAGCGCCTGGGCGAGGCCGGAAAGGGAAGCAATCAGCAGGAAGGAAAGAAGCCCACCTAGTTGGGACGTGACTGGGCATGCGTACAGGTTACCTGTACAAGCGGCCGTAACAATGAAGTGCAGCGGGAGGTCGCTTACCTCTCACAACGTACACCAGGCCCCAATGACACCCATGGGCTCTTGGGAGTTGTAGTTTCCGGGAGCCTTCCCTCCGTTGTCCTTGAATGACCTATCGCCCACTTCTCTGCCCTCCAGGCCTGGGGAGCTCCGTAGCCCCCTTGGCCATTGGCCGAGTTGTGGCCAGGACTGCTAAATGCAAGGAACTTAGGGACAGCCCTGACTCAACAGGCTGCCCTGTGCCCTTGGTTCAGGCTGCGGTTGATAATGGTGGAATTCCAGGGGTGGGGAAGAAAAGAACCTCTCATGCAAGTGTATTTGAGGGAGTTTAGAGAACATACGTAGAATCAACTTCCTCGTTTTCTTAGATGGCTAGGTTACTGGCCCAAGGTTACTTATCTCCAAGTTAGGGCTGTAGCCCCCCAAACTTGAACCCAGGTCCCCCTGCTCCTGGTCCTGACTTCTTTCCATTCCCCAGCAGTCACGCCTTTACGGCTTGCTCCAGAGACAATGGGAAAAACTTACTGTGGTTATTGGATAAATGTTAGGTTTCTGGTGAGGACCTGGCATGTGACCTCCTTCATCATGTGATAACCCCACTGAGCCATCCAAGATTTAGCAAGCTACCTGAGGGGCAGTCATGGCCTATGTGGTGTGATTGGACTGACAAGGACTCTGGAGGTCAGAAAAATATTAATATTTTAGAGCTGGGGCTAAGAGTGAGACATGCTTGTGGGAACGTATTTCTAAGGCAGGATTTGTCAGCTAGGCAGTATGCCACAAAGGACCTTTCTCAAAGCACAGTGCAACTCTTTACCACTTCCGATCTTTCATTATTGTTGTTGTTTTTAGAGAGAGAAGAAAGGAGAGAGAGAGAGGGGAAAAAAACATTGATTTGTTGTTCCACTTATTCATACATTCATTGGTTGATTCTTGTATGTGCCCTGACCAGGGATCAAATCGACAACATTGGCATATTGGGATGATACAAACCAGCCAGGGCACCACCTCCAGTTTTTGCAGAAATTCTCTAAGGCCCTCGAATGGGCAATTGAGGTATTTTCCAACTTTGAGATGTTGAGTGAAAATATTCCACTTCTCTAAGCCTCAGGTTCCCCATCTAACAAGTGGAGGATAATAACACCGACCTTGGGAGGTTGTTGCAAGGCTTACAAATGACATATTTTAAGTGCCTTCATGCACAATAGTTCCTTTCATTCCATAGCACACCTCTCTTCTCTGCTTATGGAATGTTCTTCCCCATTTTATCTGTCTGACAAACTTTTACTTTTCCCTCAACCCTCGCTCAAGCATTTCATCTGCTGTAATGTTTTTGGGGATCCCTTATCCCATACAGAGTAGATTACGCTCATCCATGTGCCCTTCTTATACCCAGTACAGAGTTAATTTATTGCCTTATCTCATTGTCCATTCGTTATTTATTTAACAGATTTGGCTCCCCAGATAAAAGTTTACCTCCTTGAGGACAGAAACCCAGTTTTTTTTTACCCTTACCCTTGACACCTATGAAATGACTACAGTATATAGGAGTATCCTTAAAATAAACTCTGAGTTTTGTTAATTCTACTGGAAGCATTGATCTCAAGTTGTGTTCCCTGTGTGTAGGTGCGATCTCCTTTGACGCCATAAACTCAAAAAAGGTACAGATCCTCAGAAAAAGTAACTGAGCACAGGTAGATCGGAAGCGAAACACCTGTGCGACTCTAGTTCTTGGGCATCTTGGTCTGGATTTGGAGGAATCTAAAGGTCTTTGAGGGTCCCGGGCATTACTAGTTGCTAATTGATGCTCTCTGCCAAATGAAGGCAATTCAGAAACCAGGCAAGAGAATCTCCTGCTGGAGTCTCAAGGTGCCAGCCAGATCACCCTATTGCATGTCATGCTCCATGCTTTTCTCCTCCTCCCCCTGCCCCTCCCCCTTCTTTTTATCTTCACTCAAGGACATTTTTTCATTGCTTTCAGAGAGAGACACGGGGAGAGAAAGAAACATCAACATGAAAGAGAAACACCAATTAGTGGCCTTCTGTCCACGCCCGGATCAGGGATTGTACATGCCCGAAATGGGGAATGAACCCACAACCTAAGTATGTTCCCCAACCAGGAATCGAACCCACAAACTTTCAGTTATGGGACAACGGTCCAACCAACTGAGTCACATCTACCAGGACTACTTTTATTATTCTTAATTAGAAAGGGGTGGGGCATGCTCTAAATGTTATTCCTTCTCACCTCACAGCTCTGAGAAAAGAATATCACTTTTACCTTTGCTCAACTTACAGTAGCTGAGGGTGGAGTAGTATAGAAACATTTTCAAAAAATGAAATAAAATTGTGACCATTATCAGCAATTTTTTAAACACTCTTGGTAGGGCATGGTATATGTAGCAGAGAAACATAGGAAGCAACTGGGAAATTTGGGGGAAACTGATAATGAATTACCAAATAACAGTGCTCTGCAGATAATAACATTGATGATAGTAATGCAATGCCCTGGAGGACCCTGGGACTCAAAGACGAGAAGCCAGTCACTGTGCAAGATGCTAGTGTCTGTCACTAGAGTTGTAGAAGCAGCAGAAAACAGGCTCTCACACCTTAGTGAAGTCACATCTAAGTGTGATAGCTAGAGACTGTAAATATGCATAAGATAGTATGGTATAAATCAGACGTCTGTTGAGGCGCTGCAGCGACATTACTTGCCTGATTCCTGAAGAAGTGACCAGTGTGGAATGATATTAGTCAGGAAACGCTCTTGAAGAGGTGAGTCACAGGTTTCCAAATAAGAGGCTGACACAACATAGATGCACTCAGAAAACATTATCTTAGCAACTGTGCAGAGAAGGAGCTGAGACAGGGGAGCACAAAGCAGGGCGACCAGGTAGGAGGCAATAATGCAAACGCGGGGACGGCAGCCAGGACTGCTGTGTGGGCTGTGAAACAGAGCCGGGATGATGGAGCGAAAGCAATGCAGAGCCTTGCGTAACAGCGTGGGCTTTGCAGACAGGCTGACTTGGGCTCCCAGCCCGGCTCCACCGCTGGGTAGCTGTGTTACTTGGTTAGCTAATCTACCTGCTCTGTTCCCTCATCTACAAAATGGAGTGTGGGCGTTTGTCGTTTTTGTTGTCCAGTACCTGAACATCTTTCCTAATCTGAGTGACTTCCAACGGAAGCGAAAGCCTCAAGGGAAAGCTTTCCCTCTGCCAACCTCATGTGCCCTGAGCAGGGCCGGCTGATGCTCACTGCACCTCGGTGCGGGGGATAGTGATGCAAAGGCACTGGGGTCAGTTTGAGCGTCTCCGAGGACTCTTGGAGAGATTAGAATCCAGAGGCATCAAGGGGCAGGTCTAGGGAACTTCTTCTCTCGGCTCCCCCCAAACCCAGTCCTCTACCTTCCTATGGATTCTGTGAGTTGCCCAATACCTTTCCAATAAATTCTTTTTCTGCTTAAGTTACCTGCTGTTTGCTTCCAAAAACCCTGACTAAAACAGGGCTCTTTTGAAGACTGAATAAGATGGTATATAGACAGTACATATAAAGCCCTAAACCCAGTACCTGCCATAGGTCAATACTACTTACGGAATTGTTGCTCTAAGAAAAAACAAAGAAAGCATTTGTGACAGACTAGTCACAGACTTTGATAACTCATTAGATGTGGAAGAAGAGTAAAAAGGAAGAATGAAGAGGTAGTGTTAAGTTTAGAAGTTTGCCTTGCACATCCTGTTCTACCTCTAACAAGATTACGGAAACCAACGGAAGGGTGACCTACTCACAGGAGAGTTAGACAGTCTTGGCAAAGCACCAACCTCTCAGCATGGCGACTGACACCACGGTGTTTTACTGACATGACAAAGTCCAAACTTGTTAGCCCAGCACACGAGTTTCTTCATAACTGTGTCTGAACCTGCCTTTCTGGCCCGAATCTTGCCACTCCCTGAAAAGCACCTGACACTGGAGTCCGACCAAGCTGCCTGGCTTCCAAAGAACGCATCGCTGTACTCACGTTATTCTAAGCCTTCACTACTTTTGCCTATTGTGCTCTCTTTGCCCGGAAAGACCTTCTCATCCCCCCTCAATGTCAACTCCTCGTGTAAGACGTGGGTGGCATACTTTCTCTCTGAGGAAGCCCTTCCTCGTCCTTCCGGGCAGACTCTCTCGCCCCTAGCTCTAGGCTCCCTCAGAGTTCTGTCCATGCCTCCCCGATAAGAGCACACTTGATTCTCACATTCTCTTTCTGTCTCTCTCCTTCACTGCCTTACGTGGTCCCAGACACCAGGGACCAGTGTTTGGTCACCCTTGTATCACCATCGCCTGACATTACCTGTCAGGTAGGTGGTCCTTCACAGACTCATTGTCGAATACCCAGAACCCGTCTTTATGTATTTGGTTAGAGATAGAAGGGTATGACTAAGATAATAAATGTGATTTGACCACTCACATACGAAAGTCAGTCACAGTCATTATTTATGTATTAAGTACTAATTAGGGTCCTTTTAACTCACTTTGTACCAACAGGGTTTTACGATAAAGGAATTGGAATCCTTATTGAAGTGCTGCTTTGACATAATCAAAACAGTATGGTTAGTCTGCTGAAAAGACCACGGTTGGAGACCCCGGCTTCAAGAGTCCAAGCCCGCGGCCTTGCTTAGGTTTGTCTGGAGATGTTAGCTCTGACCCCCGTGAGTCAACCAACTCATCTTTCCCAAATAGGTACTGCTAATGAAAAGAAATATTTCCTTCATATTTCCCAAAGTTAGGCTTAAAAACAAGGTTCCAGAGGAACATGGCCATGAAGCAGCATTTAGTTAATTTTCCATTGCCCTTAGAAATTATTCTTTTCCATTTTATTTTGAATTTTAGAAATTTTATTTTTAATTTATTTTTGAATACACAAGACATTTCTGTGATCAGAATTCAAAAGTTCATATTAGGAAGGGTCCACCCTCCCCCACCTTGTAGTGTCCAGCTGTCCAGCTTCTCTCCCTGTGGGCAATCAAAGCTACTATTACTTTCTTGTGCTTTCTCACAGAGACACCTTATACCTATAAGAAGTATTTTTTGTTCCTGGCTGGGTAGCTCAATTGGTCAGAGCATCGTCCCAGCATGCCTAGGTTGTGGGTTCGATTCCCCAGTCAGGGTACAAACAAGAGCCAACCAATAAATGCACCAATAAGAGGAACAACAAATTGAAGTCTCTCTATCCCTTTGTCCCTCTCTCTAAAATCAATAAATAAAATTTTTAAGAAAGAATTTTTTATTTCCTGCTGCCTTTTACTCAAAAGTGAAATGAGTGCACACAGTTCTGCAGCTTGCTTTTTTACACTAAATAATATATTTTGTAGATCTCTTCATATCAGTATATATGAGTAAATATCTTTTTTCCCCAGCATTCTATTGCATAGATTATACTCTATTAAGCCAGTTTCCTATCAATAGACCTTTAAGATTACCTCAATCTTTTCTATCTTATAATAAATAAATAAATGAATAAATAAAGCTAGCAGGTCTTTCAAACCTCCCTACAAACTTTTTACCCATCCTCTGCCTTCTTCAGTCAAAATAAATAAATAAAAATAAATCCATCTATCTTAACTCACCAAACAAACAGAGACCATTAGATGAAGAGTCCATCAACTTCCTGCCTCCCACCCACCTATGCTTCGGACTCCTTCAATACCAGGGCATAGTTCTCCAGACAGGCATGGTTTTGCTTGTTTCTATGCCATTTCTGCTGCCACTGTCCTTGGTTTGGCTGGGGAACCCCCTGTTAACCTGTCAAATCCAAGTTTGGATATGATGCCAGAGCGAGCTCATCATAGTGCATGCTGTTTGCTGTGTAGTACGTCGGTACCTCATTCCTTTCCCACCGTTGTACATATTATGCTCCTTTGAAACCTGTTTCCAGGTCTAAGTCCTCATTAGTCTGCGAGCACCCTGAGAGCTGATGCACCTCAGGATGCCCAGCACTTAGCAGAGAGCCTGGCAATAGAAGCTGCTCCATAAATATTTGTTGAATAAATGAATAAATAATGTGGAGGAGAGGTAAGCATATTCTTACTCTGTAATTACAAATACTTGCAAAATACTAGAATGAGTCCTCAGCTTTGCATAGTGTAGCGGAAACAGCATTGGGTCAGAAATCAAGAGGACCAATTGGTCCGCAGAAGCAGGAAACCTTTTCCCACAGGTTCACAGCGGCATCCTCAAAGCCTTGGAGGGCTGGTGCTCGGTTGGGGCTGAGAATGAGGCTTTGCGTTGTGTTCGTATTTGGATCTGCTCATGACAACCTTTATTTCACACAGCCTGCGAGGCAAAAGCTAGAACCAGAGGGTCTGTAGTTTTTGGACTAACAAGAGAGCATTTCCAATCCCCCATCATGGGTCAATGATCATAAAACCAATGCATTTATTAACAACTCAAATTGAACAAATTCAACCAATTGACTTTTAATTTATAGATTACATTAATCCATTTTCCATAGAAACAGGTTTTTCAAGATTAGTGGTAATCACACACTCAATCTGGGAAATGAAACCAAAACCTTATAAATAACCTTGAGGAGGCAGGGCTCCTGGCCCCGCCTCTGGGAGCAGCAAACAGAGCAATAGCAGGACAATCAGAGACCGAGCTCCTGTGAATTGAAACTGAAATAAGACCTTTACCCCACCTGGCCTGTCTCAGAACAGGGCTCTCTGTTCATTCCTCTCCTCTGATACTCAGAATGCAAATATTCTCCTGCCCTCTCCTCTTTGTTTTACTGACCGTAGTAGACACATTCAATAATGTCGATTCTCCACCAACGTATGAAATCATGGAAGATTCTTTCATCCAGCGATTCTGGTCAAATATCGTGGTGACCCATAGGCTGTTTTAGACTAAGATTGCACCGAAGTTTTATATTTATAGCTTTTATTTCCACAGTCTTCAATACATATTTGTCGATTGACTAAATGAGTATTTCGCCATTAGTTAGCTCTGTAACCTTGGGCAAATTTCACTGAGCTTTTCCAGGCCTGGTATCCACATCTGGGCAATCCAGTTCGATTGTCATATTTTTCCAATTGTTTTTAGTGGTTTAAACCCCTTTTGCAAACAAAGTCTTAGGCAGAACCCAATATATCAAACAGAAAAAAGTGGGGCTACGCTAGGTAAAATAGGTTTGGGGGGGTCCTAAGACACCTTGCCTCACCTCCCCCTTCTCACCCTCATTTCTGTGTTGAGCCATTAGACTGAGCCCTAGGACTCTGTGAGGCGCCATCTAAATACCATTGGACCAGACAACCGTTTACACAACGTCGACTCCCAGGCTGGTAAGGAAGCATTGCAGATTGGGACCAGAGATTCCCAACCTATAGCCTTCTCACTAAACAGGGTAGAACCACCCAGGCAAATTAAAATATGAAGTTTCTTTGCTTTGGATGGAATTACATCAAGTCATCCAATGCCTTGTCGATTGGATGTCAACTCCTTATTTAATGCTAACCAGAAAGGGAAACTATATTTTTTGATAAATTAACAGTGAACATGAACATGGTAACAATGGACAATGAACATGGTAATACAAATGACTAACAATTGTTAGTGGTAGAAATTTCTCAACATATTATGAAAATGGGGGGGGGTGTTAATAAAAAGAATGCTTGGGGAGTGAAAAAGTCGAGAATAACGATGAATTCCATTTTCTTTCTTTTCACACAAATAAAACGAGGCGAGGAAAGGCGGAAGAGCCTGCCCAATCCCTCACGGCTTACTTGGTGGCAGAGGCTACCCTGGAACAGAGGACTCATAATTTCCAGCCCAGCGCTCTTTCCCAACCATGCATATTTCTACATAAAGTTAGGCTTTTACCTCCACGTGTGGGATGCATGGTCACACAGCTACACAATGATAGAATGTCCTCATCATCTCAACATTCATTATCCAGATCCCTGATATTTGAAGTTATATAGGACAGTAAGAGTTATCGTAACATAGAAATGTTTACTTATCTAATGCTGATTATAAAACCCATTCAACTATCCAGCCCCATTCAACATTAGCACAGATTCTCCCCTTCCAAAATCAACTTCTTTGTCAGGTCTCTAGCTGATGATTTTTATGCACATTTGACAATATAATACATTGCCATGCAAATAAGCCATTGTACAAAATTCAATCACACATTCTGCAAAAGACTGCTTTTATGAAATTTATGAAAGAAGGCCAATGTGCTTAGCACATAGTGAAAGAGAAGAAAAGATGGGGGTGATACTGAAGTGGTAGACAAAGGTCAGGTTAGGGAGGGCTTTGTGGGTCTCTGTGGTTTTCGTTCTGATTGAGATGGGGAATTTTGGAAGGCCTTTAAACAGGGGAAGTGGCAATCAGATTTATCCCTACAATTTTCACTTTGAACCAACAAATACACTAACATATATGGTCTTGTAATGGTATTTCTGTGATTCCATCCTACGGATGGAGCTCCACACCTATGAGGTTATTTATTGTTGCATGATCTGTAAGAGCAAAAAATGGAGCCAATTGTGATGTTCAGCAAAAGGGGCCTGGTTCCGTAAACGATGGCATGATGTGCAACTGTAAAAATGAACACGAATAATCTCTATGTACTGACATGAAAAGAACTTTAGGACGTTTTGGTAGGTGAAAACAAAGATGATAAAGAACAGTATGGAACCGTGTCCATGGTAAGCTGCCGTGTGTGTAACAAGGTGGGAGATATATTTGTATGTGCGTGCATTTGCCTTCAACATCCTAGAAGGGAGTGCTTATCATTAGGAGATGGGGGTGGGGAGAGGAGCGCAGAAGTCGGTGCAAGACTTCTCTGGGCATATTATCTTCCTCGTGTGTTCAATTTTAGATCAAATGTAGTGCCTCATAAAAGTCAGTACATTTGAAATCCACTCTGGCCGCCCTGTGAAGAGTGTAGGGACATAAAAGTAGAAGCAGTGAGGCCATTGAGGACTCTACCGAGGCAGTTCAGGCAAGAGCTGGTGGCGGCTGGCATTGCACGGTAGCGGTGGAGCTGGGGAGGAGGAGCTGGTTTGGGGGTGTAGAGCCAGTTGGACTCGTTGATGGTTGGGGTGTAGTACGTGAGAGAGGGAGGAAAAAAAAGGAGATCAAGGATAATTCCTAATATTTGTCTTGAGCAACTAGAGGAGAGATGCTGGGGCAGAGGTGGCACAGGCAGGGAAAACCAGGGATCAAGGGTTCTGTTTAGAACATATTAAGATCATGTCTAGAGGGATTTTTGCAATTCCCCATGAGGTAAAATTAAAGGATGAAGAGAGCCTGGTAAAATTAATAATTTTAATTGTATTAAATTAATAAAATTATCAATATATATTAATACATATTAATAATTGAATAATCTCTAACGTAAACTGCCATCTTTATTTTCATGCTACACAAGTAAAATATAAGGGGAAAATGTATTTGTGTTATTATAAACTTTTTTGGAAAAAAATGTTGTTCATAAATATTAAGCAGTGGATTAAAATGATAGAAAATACTCTGGGAATCCAAGATGGCAGTGGAGTAGGTGGAAGCTACACTCACATCCTCCCAGGACCAAATTGGAATTACAGCTAAAACACAGAACTTCAGTTCCCAGTCAGTGCACATGCCTAGTGCCCTGCTTGGGGTGCCTACAGAAGGCAACCAATCATTGTTTCTCTCTCACGTTGCTGTTTCTCTCCCTCTCTTTCTCTTTCCATTCCCCCCTCTCTGAAATCAAGAATAAAAATTAAATATTAAAAAAATATATTGAAAAACTGACCTACATAATCATCTGAAGACTAGCTGAGGAGAATTGTTATAACCACGGACGTACAGAAGAAGCCATAGCAAGGCTGGTAGGCAGTACAGAGATGCAAAAAGGCCTGGCCCACTCCCATGGGCAACAGCTGAGCTTCCAGAGGGATATCTCAGCTGCTGGGGGCTCCCCCTGACAAGCATGGCATCTCAAGCCCAAGCTGGGTTCCCCAGCCCAGAGCACCGGAGCCAGGAAGGGATACCCACATACCACGTGGCTGTGAAAAGCAGCAGGGTCCCTGTCTGCCAGGGAGAGATGGCCAGGTACCCAGGCACCCTCTTAAAGGGCCATTTGCAGCCACTCATCCTGGGCTCTGGGGGAGGGAGGGGGTAGCAGACTAGAGCTGGTTGAGGAGAGACTGGAGTTTGTGGCTCCAAAGAGAGCTGAGAGGACAGCTGCTGGGTCACTCTACTGTACTGCAGATGCCATCTTTTTTGGGTGGAGTATGCCCCTCATGTAGGAGGAAAGCAATAGCCCCAACCTCTGGACTCCCTGACGTCCCACCCTGGGAGCGTCCACCCTGCTAAGGAGCCAGTGGCCTGGGCGGGGTGTAGAGGTCTGGGCAGACTCATGCTCCCAGCCAGCCCGCTGTCTTGACTCTTGGTGGCTCCACCCTGCTGAGGCCTGGACAGAATCTGGAACAGTTTGAGCTGTGTGGCCCTGGAGCAAAGGCCGCAACCCCAAACTTGCGCCAAACCTAACCAGCACCGCCCCTCTCTTGACTCCTAGTTGGCCCTCCATGCTGAGACTGGGCTCCTGGCAGAATATGGGACAAGCTGAGTCGTGTGGCTCTAAGACGGAAAATTTTCCATCACATGCCCAACTGGTGCAGGGCCTTCCCTTCACATGACCAACTCTCGGCCTGCTGAAGCTTGATAGGCCCTGCCGGCCCCACCCCGAGGACTTCCCGAGACCCCACCCCACCACAGAGGTGAGCAAGCACCCGAAGGGTGGCAGCTGGGCTGAGTGTACCCTGGGACACCGGCTCGGTGGCCTCAGACCCAGCACTGGCACTGAGACTGACCCTGTATAGATCGGGAGAACACCTCTTGCCCCAACGGGCGACTCTCTGAAACTTAATTGCCTGTGACTTGAGCATCGCCAGAGGCTCTTTCAGTGACTGAGCCTCACAGGCAGCCAGCAGGCAGAGGCAGCTGTAGGCGAACTCGGGGTTCAGGCGACTTTGTATGACCTGCCTTTGCGCTGAGTGCTGGTAAAAGTGAGACTTGGTGCAAAAGGACAGAACCCTGCGGTGGCAGAAACACAAGAAAATAAATGTAGTTTAAACTTTTTCTCTTGGATACTGAACTGACATCTTTATTGACAAAATAATGTCCTCCATATCCTAGATTGGTAACAGGGCAGCAGGGAGAGAGTAGTAAGTTTTTCTACGTGACCATGTTGAAAGTTAAATAAACTTTTTTTGGTAAAAATACAAAACTTTTGTCTTAAGAATTCTACCTTCAGCAACTAATTTGTCTCTTGGGCGTCTACCCTGAGTAGGAGAGGCTCTGGAAATGTCCCAGCGTCACTGCTTGCAGTATTTGCTGTGATGCTCACCATCTAGAAAGCCTGGACCACCAAGACAAAGTACATACACTGAGTGGCCCAAACAGCAAACCTTTACTTCTCCCCCTACTGGAGGCTAAAAGTTTGAGATCAGGGTGCCCACAGGGCCGGGTTCTGGCCGTGTTCTCACTGCCCTTAGTGCACGTATGCACACGGAGCATTCTCATGGGTCTCTTCACCTTCTCATAAGGGCACTAATCTCATCATGGGGGTTTCACCTTCATGACCTCGTCCGAACCTGTCTCTTAAATGTCTCTTATCCAAGTGCCAGCATGTTGGAAATTAGGGTTTCAATGTATGGATTAGGGGGCCACACAAACATTCAGTTTATAGCACTCGGCTCAGATCCTTCTTCAGCTGGGAGACCCTCACACCCCCAGGTGCCTGGAGTGTTGGCTGCCAAGTTCACAACTGAGTCCTCTCAAGGACTTGCCTGGAGGAAGCAGCCTCCTTCAAGTTGAGGTGGCCTTTCCATGGGGAGGGGCAGGGAAGTGGGTGGTGAGAGATGCATACAAAGGCGGGGTCGGGGGGTGAGTACAAAGATCCAGCCCCCTTGCCTCCGTATGAGACAACCTCAGAGAGCCGTCCCGCCTCTTGCGCTCCCCTGAGCGCGGCTGAGCCCAGACTTCCGCCTTTGTCCTGCTCTGCCCACTCCCCGGCAGATGTCCTGCACCCAAGAGACGCCCTGCATCTCTGCTTCAGAGCCTCTTTCCTAGGGAACCCAGGCGAAGACAGAAGTAGACCTCATTAATAGTGTATTCAAATAATGAATAACCAAATCATGCAGCTTTCTCTACATTTTGTGTAGATTGAGGCACAGGGCAAAAGGCAAACGCAGTGGATAATGATCCGAGTATAGAATACACCATGGAACCCTCAAAGGCTGGCTTTATGCACTTCGCGCACATGATGCCCACGTTGTGGAAGAGAAAAACCACCCTTAGGCCTATTTGGAACCGCATGTTTTTATCTATCACAGGGAGTAGTTTCTTTGCTCATTATAATTGATCTCGGTTGCATGGCAATGGGAAAGAACCGCGTTTTGATCCTATTATGTTAGAATTTTTTTTGTCCCTTGAAGAAGTATAACAACAGGAAGTCCAATTTTAGTCCGAATATTCTTGGAGGAAATGAAGAGTAAATAATAAAACAAAACAGCCAGTTCAGCAACACTCCTGAAGAATTTCTCAGCAGCAGTCATGTGGCCGCATCAAAAAAACCAGGACTTTGCTGCTGAGTTGATGTATCATACATCTAACAATTCCCAGATCATAGATTGTTCCTGCTAATTTATGTCCATCATTGTAACTTATTTAGCCTTCATGTCTCAAGATCTTTTATGGCCGTTAGTAAGACTGTAAAAATAGCACCTGCAAGGCAGTCTTTCACCAAGAATTCCCAGGCTCTCCTCTTTCCCCGTGGTGCTTGCTGGGTACCGTTCAACAGTTGGTAAAGGCCAGAGGATGTTCTTCATCAGCAATGCAGCCTAACTCACATTTGGACATTCGGAAAGTCTGTCTTCAGGATTCTCTCTTATTTCTGAACAGCTCTTCCTCTATTTATTGCTTTTTCAATTTTTTAATTTTGTCATTCTTTGTTAGAAATCATTTCATTACATGTTTTATTCTTAAAATGGAAATGGGATAAATGAAAAAAGAAAAAAATTATCCATAATTCTGCCACGGGTATAAACCAGAATCAACTGTGGTGGTTTATTTACTTCCACACTTTTCCAAAATAGTGTGTATAGTTTTTACAATTTTTACAAAATATACGCATGCCATTTTATAATTTAACTTACCGACATGCAATAAATATTGCCCATGTCAATAAATACTTTTTTATTTAAATATTATTTAATAAATACATCCTATTTTATAGTATGGGTACGTCATAATTTTTAAAAAGATTTTATTTATTTATTTTTACAGAGAGGGGAAGGGAGAAAGGAAGAGGGAGAGAAACATCAATGTGTAGTTGTCTCTCTCACGTGCCCCCTGCTGAGGACCTGGCGTGCCAACCAGGCATGTGCCCTGACTGGGAATAAAACCAGCGACCCTTTGGTTCACAGGCCGGTGCTCAGTCCACTGAGCCACTCCAGCCAGGGCTATAATTTTTAAATCAATGCTCTACTATTAAACATTTATATCCCTTACTTTTCATTTTATTAACAATAAGCAAATGAAAATCCTTGCAAATAAAGCTTTGTACAAATGACCAGTTATTTCCCTAGGACAAATTCTTAAAAGTGGGATTTCTAGATCAAAAAGCAAGTATATATTTAAGATTTAAAAAAACATTTATTGCAGTGATCCTGAGAAAGGAGAACAAAGTTGGAGGAATCATACTACCTAGTATCAAACTATTTGACAAGGCCATAGTAATCAAAACAGCATGGTACTTCCATAAAACAGACACATAGCTCGATGGAACAGACTAGAGAGCCCAGAAATAAACCTACACTTTTATAGTCAATTAATATTCAACAGAGGAAGCAAGCACATACAATAAGCTAAAGACAGTTTATTCAATAAATGCTGTTGGGAAAATTGGACAGATCTGTGCAGAAAAATGAAACTAGACCACCTTCTTACACCACGCACAAGAATAAATTCAAAATGGATCAAAGACTTAAATGTTAGACCCAAAGCCATAAAAATCATAGAAGAAAAACATAGGCAGCAAAATCTCAGGCATTGCTTGTAGCAATATTTTATCATATACATCGCCCCAGGCAAGGGAAACAAAAGAAAAATAAACAAATCGGACTACATCAAACTAAAAACTTTTTGCACAACAAAGGAAATCATCAACAAAATAAAAAGACAACACACAGGATGAAAAACCTATTTGTGGATACACCTGATAAGGGGTTAATACCCAAAATTTATAAAGAGCTTACAAAACTCAACACCAGAACAACAAACAACCCAATTAAAAAACGGGCAAAGGACCTGAATAGACACTTGTCCAAAGAGGACATACAGATGGACAATAGACATGAAAAGATGCCCAATGTCACTAATTATCAGAGAAATGCTAATTAAAGCCACAGTGAAATACCATCTCACACTGGTCAGAGTGGCTGCCATCAATAAATCCGCCAACAAGTGCTGGCCAGGATGTGGAGAAAGGGAATCCTTTTGCAGTGTCGGTGGGAATGCAGACCGGTGCAGCCACTGTGGAACACAGCATGGAGACACCTCAAAAAATTAAAAATGGATCTACCTTTAGATCCAGCTAGTCCACTTCTGGGAATATATCCAAAGGAACTCAAAACACTAGTTCAAAAGAATGTAAGTACCCCTTGTTCATTGCAGTGTTAATTATAGTAGTCAAGATACGGAAGCAGCCCAAGTGTCCATCAGTAGATGAGTAGGGACATTTACACAATGGAATACTACTCGGCCATAAAAAAGAAGAAAATTTTACCCTTTGTGACGGTATGGATGCACCTGGAGAACATTATGCTGAACAAAATAAGCCAGTCAGAGAAAGACAAATACCATATGATTCCATTCATATGCGGACTCTAATGAACAAACTGAACTGACAAAGAAAACGGGGACAGACTAATGGATGGACAGAAGGAAGACAGCGGAGGGGAAGGTAAGGGGGTGGGGGGTTGAGGAAAAAGGACTCATGGACAGGGACGACAGTGTGCTGATTGCTGGGCGGGGGGAGGTATAAAGGGACTAAATGGTAATGGAAAGAAATACAGTCAAGATTACATTTTTAAAAATTAAAAATATTTATTGCTAAATTGTTTCAATTTACATGCCCACTTATAGTGGTTGATTATGTTCCTTCCCCACATCTTTGTCACCCTGACTATCATGCTATTTTTTAAATTGATTATAGAGAGAGGAAGGGAGAGAGAGAAACATTGATTTGTTGTTCCACTTACTTACAAAGCATTCATTGGCTGGTTCTTATTTGTGCCCCAACTGGGGATCAAACCCACAACCTTGACATACCGGGCCACATTCTAGCCAACGGAGCCACCTGGACAAAGCCTATCATGCTTTCTCATCTTTGTTAATTTAATGGATGAAAAGCAGGATCTTGTTTTCAGTTACATTTTTTGAATATCCAGTGAGCCAGAATTTTAAAAATTTTTATTGACCATGTACATTGCTTCTTTTGTGAACTGCCTGTTCATGTCCTCTGAACATCAAGTATTGATCCAGTATTGAGTTCCAGTATTTCTCCTGTCACGTGTTAAGTGTGGTATCTGTATACTTATCGTACATATATGTGTGTTCTACACAGAGAATTGCATGTATTCTAACCAGTTTTTCCCTGATTTGCTTTACTTTTAAATTTAATTTTATGTGCCTAAATATTTTTTAAAGTGGTCAAGAATATCAATTTTTTCTTTATAATTCTGCCTGTGTTACAATGCTAAAAAGACATTCTGTACCTAGATTATATAAGTAATCTCAGAGGAACTATATTTTCTCAAATAATTAATGAACTAATTAGAATTTCTTTTTTTTTTACATTTAAAAAAGTTAACCTCCCAAATTTTGATGATAACTGTGAGGTAGAAATCTAACGATTTTTTTTCTCTTGTTTAAGAAAGTAGCCCAAATTTATTTTAAAAACCTATCCTTTCTTCAACTGAAATGTCATTAACATGTGACAAATCCTTAAATAAATTTAAATTTGTTTTAGACTTTTTATTCTGATTGGTTATTCTGTCTGAGTTCTTAAGTTTATACCATACTTTGACCACAATACAGTATAAAATGATACTAATGTATTAGTATAATGTACACTAATCTCTTCTTTTTTAAAGACTATATTATCTTTAATGTTTAACTCTATTTCTCTTTTCAAAAATCCATTACGTTAACTATTTATATGATGAGCAGTATGCGGTTCCCGGCAAAGTTAAGAGGAAGGCACAGAGACTTTCTGTGTACTTGCTGCGCCTGCACATTCCTGGTCCCCAGCCATCAACGCCCCCACTGGGCGCCACATTTGTTACAGCCGACAAACCTACATTAACATGTTTTTTCGATATATTTTACACTATGTTATATATTTTTCATATATTGTTATACTACCTCTGGCACATTTTCTCTCCCTGGCCACCCAAATCCTTTGGGATACCATTAAATTTATACGTGAATTTAGGAAGACTTTATTTTCTACAATATTAAAATATCCAGAAAGGTAGTACCTGGTCTACTGACTTTTAAATATTTTGTAACTACCCACCTAACATTGACTTAAAACAATTTTGTCTGCTTTTGTTTTGTAGTAAACATTTATTAAGAATCTGCTGTGTACAAGTACTGTGTTATGGGTTTACACACAGGATCTCATTTAATCTTTATAATCACCCTGTGATGTAGAGAGTATCATATCTTCAAATCGCTGATGGGGAAAAATGAGGTACAGAGCTTAGGTAATGTGCCCAGGAACACAATCAGCTGATAGGTGCAGAACTAATATTTCTACCTGGCTGCTGTCTCACTATGAGGCTTTTTCTTTTTTTTTTAAATTAAGATACAATTGCCGTATAACCTTATATTAGGTTCTAATATACGACCTAATGATTTAATATATGTATAATTGCAAAATGATCTCCACAATGAGTCTAGTTAACATCTATCACCACACATAGTCACACTTTTTGTCTTGTGATGAAGACTTTTAAAATTTACTCCCTTAGCAACTTCCAAATATGAAATACAGTATCATTAATTACGGTCACCATCATGTACCTTGCATCCCCAGGACTTACTTATTTTATAACTGAAAGTTTGTATCTTTTGACCACTTCCATCCATTTCACACCCCAGAGCCCCACCCCCCCTCTGGTGACTGCGAACCTGCTCTCTGTATCTATGGGGTCAAAAAACATCTTAAAAAAGATTGTACATATAAATGAGATCATACAATAGTTGTTGAACAATCATTTTTGAGGAATGTTTTTCTGAAACAATATTTCTCTAGAGCAGTTTATTATTCTAATTTTTAAAAAATATGTTTTTCTTTATAAACAATATAGTGCCTTTAACCTTATATAACTTATTTTAATCTGAAATTGTTTTATCTCAAAAGTAAGTTAATTAATGAACTTCAGTAGATGATTCACAAATACTATATAGTTTTCAAAAGGTAGAAAGTAGTATATATAGTGGAATAAAATCTCCTTTTCACTCCTGTTTCTTAGTCACATTCTTCTCCCTGCAAGCAACTACTATGTTCTATTAGCAAGCAGGATTTTTAAAAAATAAAATATATACCTGTGCAACACACACATACAACTATATAAAAATATGTAACATATACAAATATAGCAAACGTTTACAGGAGCAAAGCAATGTGCTAAGCAGGCCTAAAGGGTCCAGTGGAAGCCAAAGGCCTAAGAATGAATCTGTTTGCATAGAAAGACAAGCAGCTGAGAAAACGTTTTGGTATTTTCTCCAATGTCAGTTACCAGTTCCTTTAAATTTCAAACTTGTTTTCTTGCCAAGATACAGCAAGAGATAAATCTAGAACCCATGCCCCATTAACTGCGTTAAATATAAATGCCCACCACCTCAGCTTCCCGTCTCAGACGGCAAATAAGAGGAACTACGCGTGCCTGAAGGCAACATGTCAAGGGTGCAAAACGACAAACCCAATTTCTGTACTAAACTGTACTAAGCTTCATACTATTTGGATGGGAGCAGTCTAAATAAACCAAAACCATGGCACAAAAATAGCTCAAAAGCCTTTCCCCAAATAAATTTGTGTTATGTAAACAACTCCAAACAGTCTCTGGGAATCGCGGTGTGCAAAGGGTGAGCCGCTGGCTGGCTGGCGCACGCGGGCCCCTTCAGGAGACGCCGCAGTCCTGGCCCAGGCTCACGCGCCTCTGGGCAGGGGAAGCGGGTTGGATGCATAGTGGGGGTAGGAGGTGAGGGAATGGGAAGCAGAAGGGGACAGGGAGGTGCCAATCCAGCCAAACCAAAGTCGCAAAAGGCCCAAAACATAATAATAATATGAACAGAAATGCCATGTGCTCATTAACCACACAGACCACAATAATATCAAATGGGCCTGAGTTCCTTTACAATGTCACGAAGCTTCCCTAAGGCCTTCCCTCTCTCTCAGTCTTTTACAGTGGGCATTTCAGCGGGTGGCTGGGAGGCTATAGGGACACACTGCAGTGCCCACTGGCACGGGTTCTGAGCCCCACGGCCTTAGGTCCAGTCCCGGCCTGGTCATCTGCCAGCTGTGCAACCGCAAGTGGTTATTTAACTTTCTTCTTCATGTGCAAATGGGAAAGATAATAATACCTACTTCAGCGAGTCGTGAAGACTAAATGCGCTAATTCATGTCGAACTCTTAATTCAACGTGTAGGAACGCACTTGTAAGAACGCACAAAAATGTTAGCTGTTAGTATTAAGGCCACTTCTGTTGTTTTATAGTTGTTCCTACTCACAGAGAATAAGCTATGTTTAATTCTTTGCCCAAATTAAGGGAAAGAAAGGAAGTCAAATGAGGAACCAGTTTGACTTGATGGCAAAAAGTCTGAAATGCATTCAGTGTTTCAAAGAAATGCAATTGTACTGCTTTCAAATTTGCATATGTTACAACCCCAGACAACATGGAGAATAAGGAAATAAATTTTAAAGGATGCAATAAGTAAAAAAAGAGGACATTTAATATAAAGATGCAATTTGTAATAAACAAGTTATTTCTGGAATGCCAAGTATGTACCCAGCTGGTCTTCCTACTCCTGTCCTCGCCTTTCTTAAATCTCTCTGCAGCACAGCGGCCAAAATCATCTTTTAAAGACTTAAGTCAGACCATGTCATTTCTCTGTTCAAAATTTCCAATGGCCCCCCACCTCAACCAAAGTAAAATCTGGTGTCTTCACAACGCCCTGCCACGCTTTGTATAACCTGCTCCCCCGCCCCGCCCCCCATCTAAATCTATGATCTAATCCCAGAATGGCCTCCCCTGCTCGCCCTGCACAGACCACGCTGAACTGCCTGAACTCCAGCCTAAGGGCCTTGCTTGGCCTTGGCCTTTGTGGGGTCCTCTTCCTCAAAGTCACATCATCTTTGTGACCTTGTGACCTTACTCACAGGCCACCTTACTCAGCCCTCCTATTTGAAATTTAACCTCTTCCCCACCCTACCACTTGATGGTCCCTTTTCCTGTGCTGTTATCCCTGCAGCATTTCTTTCCACATTTATTGATCTATCTTCCCTTCTGTCTTACCCCACCCTCCCTGCAATGTAAGCTCCATGAGACGGGTTTTTCAGGGTTTTGTTGCGTCAGTCCTTAGCACAGGGGTGATGCTGGGAACAACATAGATTTAGCAAAGCACACGGTGGGTTTATGAAAGAGAAAGTGTGCACTCACGGAGCGAGAGAAAGTGCTCCCGGGGAATGGATGGGGTCAGGGCAGAAAGTTTTTATTAAATGTAGGCCTGGGCGGGGGTTGCTTCCAAAGCTGGCGTGGTGGCTGCCACATGGCCGTCTTGGTGCCCCCTCTCCAGGAACCATGTCTTTTTTGGTCCTCCCGGAACCACCGTGGTGATTCAGGGGGTGCAGAGTGGTTCTGAAACTGCAATATGGGGTTATGATAAAGATGTTATAGTGGCCTTGCTGGTCGCTTTTAGGCCCGTGTGGCTGCCAAATCTGGCTGAGACAGGTTTTTGTCTCAAAGACAGGAAATCGGGGAGGGGGCCGTGGTGGGTGAGACAGCACAGGACCCATTCACGACGTTCCAGCCGGGATGCAAAGGAGGGCAGTAAGCCGGAGGCCTCTGGTCCCCACGCTGAGCCTCCCGCCTCAGCAACAGCCTGTGAGTGGAACCAGTGAGCGAACTCGTCCACGGTGACAGGTGTTTTACGTGTGTCGCTCATTGACCTCTCTTTGTAAAAGTCTGATTTTCATCATATATCCTGAAGGGATAGCTGTTATTGCAATTATGTATTTTTATATTCCAAAGTTGCGGTTTCCTGAAATTAAAAACAGACTGAAAACACCGTTAGGTTCTTGAAACTGGAATTTTAAAAGCACTGGGCACTTACACACGTGACGGTCCTTTAGGGCAGCTCTCTTGAGATTGAGATGCAGAGAAAGAAGTTGTTTTCAACTTCTTCCTCAATAGGAAAGACATACATATATTTCAATGAGCTTCTTCTAATTTTACCATTAATTTCCCAAACCTTAAAGACGATTTTTGAATGTGTTCAAATGGCACATGATAGCCGCAGCGTGGACCCGGGCAGAGACGGGGACTACCTACGGGGTTTCTGGTTTCCACTCCGGCTGGTGACAAGGGACGGAGGCTTGTGGGAACAAATGTTTGCTTCCGGGCTGTAGCCCCGTTTCACGATGTACTTGAAAAAGAAAAGTTGATGAGTCATTCCAAAACCCCTGGCGGGGGAGGGGTGATCATAAACAATTTGGAACAGGACGGGAAGCCTAACTCGAAACCACTGCAGCAATCTTAACCCAGAAAGCCTTGTCTGAACTTGATTGAATGTTGGCTGTTGTCCAGAATGATTTTAGCTGAAGAAAGACTGTTAGATTCAAAACCCTCTTCCCTCTGCTCTTATTCCGGGAGCGCGATGTTGTAACCATATTAATTTTTGATAATTTCAGATGATACAAAGTGTTTGGATGAAAGACTGCCCCGACATTTTCATAACTGGTTCTTTTCAAAGTGTTATACGAGGTCTGTCCAGAAAGCATGCAGCCATGTAGTATGAAAAAGAGAGACATTTCTTGAAGAAGATACAAGAAACATTGTACATAGGACAATGACCCCTCAGTCCCCTTCAAAAGAAGCACCTTGGAACCTCACACAGTTCTCCTAATTGCCATCAGCTGACCTGTCGTATTTTCCTGAATCTTGTCAATGGTCTGAAACCTCTTCCCTTTCAAAGGTGACTTTAGTTTTGGGAAAAGTCAGGAGTCACAGGGCACCAAATCTGGGGGCTGAGTCACGTGGATGATCTGATGTTCCTCAGAAAAACTCTGTACAAGGCATGATGCATGTGTGGGCAGGTTGTCATGATAAAGCTGCCAGTTACCAGTTGCCCAAAGCTGTGGCCTTCTGAATCATCCAAATAGTTTCCGTGGAAGAATGTTCAAGCTCGAAGCAAAATTTGATGCAGAATCATTACTCTATTCATTCAGTCATTTTGAATTCAATGGCCACATGGTACACATGCTCACTCAGTGGCATCTACCGCCCGCACTGACTAGTACAGTGAAGTTGTTATTGTTCACACATGCACATTCCAGTCCACTCTGCTTGGCTACCAGGTTACATTGATGCCACACAAACCCTTCTTTTATATTAATGATGGATGGACTCTTTCTGGCCTTCACTATGTGACTGTAATTTTTTTTAGGAGCCAGAACCCTAGGCAAGTTTTGCTGGAAGAAGAGAGAGACTTTAAAAAAAACAAACTAAGTAAATAAAAAGAAACTCAGATTGAAAACTCAACAGCCATCTAAGTAGGAAGAGTTGGTAGCTACCAGGGGCCAGACCCCCAAACCCTTCCCACCTCCTGCGTGCTGATGGCTGAAACTTTGAAATCAGGAATTCAGTATCTCGGATGAAGACTCTATCCACTGAAATACTAACAGCCTTGCTCAGGATCACGCATTAAACTCTCTGGGACATTTGTACCCCAATGGTTATGGCCTTGCTGAGCCTACGTGTAATAGTCTTTCCCAAGCAGGTAGAGAGAAAGCAAGGGAGTGGGGACAGAGGGGACAGCCACTCTTGGAGGAGCACATCAAAGATCATCAGAAGGTGGGGAAGCATAGGGAAGAGAAGGCAAAACGTTTTCCAGCCATAAGAACCATTTGTACTCATTCTTACTAAAGTCTTCCTTCCCTGCCTACTGGCAAAACATACGGTTTATATGGCAACGTTGTCCCAAGAAAGCTCATACACATGAGTCACAGGTAACCCTAACCCACGGTCAGGATTATCACAGCAATTAATCCCTCAGCATCAGCCAAACCGCTGGCTTACTTTGATTAATATCTGTTGTTTCTCTCCAGCAACTCCAGACATTATAATGTCTGTATCACTTTAAAAGGTGTTCCATCAAATATGTTCCACGTGGGGGGGGCGTCGATCTCTCTACTGCGCAGTTTTATAAAGGAGTAACATTTATGTAAAAATGACACCGGCCCTGCAGTTGTCTGTCGAGCTCTTTGGACTAACATCGCTGGTTCCATGGTTACCTCACAGAGAGAACAGGGACATTTTATTTTCATTTCTCACCACTTAAGTTGGTTATTTCCGTCTTTGAGATTTTCAAAACAATTTAGTACCTAGGAAGGGTAAAAAGGAGATTCTATTAAGTTTGGTGTACTTTGCCATTTTTAAACGTTGGTTTGCAGTACGGTACACGTCTCTGCTCCTTAAAGCCATGGCATGGCCATCCAGAAAGCCCTCTCGTAAAAATCCCTACATTTTCTCATCACCATTAATTCCTTTGCCATACATGGGGCACACATCACGTCGCAGACACCGGGCTGGGCCTAAGGCCACAGAGCTGAGATCCACTGTCTGTCCTGACCTTAGGTTGCCCAGTCTTGTCAGTGCTCAGAGGCAAATTGCCAATGTCTAAGAACTCGACACAAGTGTGCACAGGGGCTGCGGAAGGTTCCTCACCCATCCAAAGGCACAGGGGGACTTTCCTGGGCGGATGCAGTGTCTGAGCTGCGAGGTTTAAGCATGTAAACAATGGTGGGAATTAGCCAGCTGGAAAAGCAGTGGCTCGTGTTCCAGGCAGAGGGACCAGCATAGGCAAAGATGCAGAGGAGAGAGAGTACTCTCTGCTGGCTCCCCCCACCCCCACCCCTTAGGATAGGGCGCAATTCTTACTCATCGCTGGGTCTCCGCTGTCTCTCAGGTATGTCGCAGTACTCACAGTATTTGTGGAACTAAGATGAACTAAACGGCAAATATTTATTGTGGGTCTCTAGATGCTGATGAAAGGAAGGATAGTGGTCAAAACAGAACTTCCTGTTTCATGGCCGTGTTTATGTTCTAGGAAAGCAAGTTGTATGTCAATTATATCTCAATTAAAAAACAAACAAAGCGACAACAACAAGCAAGACCAAAAATAGAGTATGAAGGGGTTTAGGTCCTTGTGCTGCCACCTTCCTCCCCCTCCTCCCAGATTCAAGAATTGAGAGCCACAATGAGCAAGAATTCCCACTTAGATACAAAGAATCATAAACAAACGTACACACCACCTGCCGCTGCTGCTCTGCCCTGGCTGCAGGCTTCCCAGACATTTCAACCACAAAACCAGCCGCCCTCGCATCAGCCCTGGGAGCCGCCGTGGGAAATCGACCTTTCCCTCGAATTTGCTATGAACTTAAAACTGCTCTCAAAAATAGTCTTCTTCAAAATGAAGTGTATCACCTACGATCTCGACAACTAATTTTGTCCTCTTTGCAGACAAATCTTATGGCTGTATGGGGCGGTGGGCAGCGGAAAATGAGTAAAACAGGCAGTAAGCTGCATGCGGGGACTTGGGGCGGGAGGTGAGCTGGGGATAGAAGTAGTGACGGATGTGAGGTTGAATTGCCCCTTTACTTTCTCTTCAAGTAGCAGTTTTATTCAAAGGATAATGGCGTAGAAAAATTTCTCCAAAGGTGGGAGCACTTTCCTCAAAAGCTTTGGATAGAAGTCAGCACAAACCTCCTGGGTAGCGGTAGATTAAAAGCAAAGTGCTCCCACCCTGACCTGTGTGGCTCAGTGGCTTGGGAATCATCCTGCAAAGCAAAAGGCCACCGATTCATTCCTGTTCAGGGCACGTGGCTGATTTGCATGTGTGGTCTCCGGTGAGGGCAGGTACAGGAGGCAACCGATAGATGTATCTCTCCTGCATCGACGTTTCTCTCCCTCTCTTTCTCCCTCCCTTCCCCGCTCTCTAAAAAAAATAAAAATAAATAAAAGCAAGGTGCTATTAAGGTGGTAGTTGATCCAGAACACGTTCCCATGTTAGGGAGACAAATTATAGGGAGATAGTGTTTACTTTTCCATGGTCAACTGATAACCAGAAAGTTAGGCCCTTTGGGCCAATGATAGGTTTCCCCGAGCAGATTATAGTCCCTCCAACTGTACAGACTCCGTTTGGGAGAAAACAGAACCACACCTCACCACGCTCACCATAGCACGCCCAACTCAGAACACCTCCCCACGCCTCGTCTCCCTGACGGGAGAGGGCGGCGTGCGAGCTGAGGCAGGCACTCGGAAGAGGAGCTCAGGAGCACCGGGCAAGCCGGGGAGTCAGCAGGGAGGGAGGGGGTCGGAGCGACGACAGCATCAGGGAGCCGGCGGCGTGAAGGATGACTTGTAGAGAAGACACCAGGCACAGTGCCTTTGGACGGGAGGACCCCAAATCAGGACGCGTCGAACAAGAAAGGAAGGGGCAAAGGGGGAGACAAAGCGAATGTGCGGAAACTGTATCCTAAGGTAACGAATGCCCTGGGCTGGTGGCAGGAATGACATGTGCCTCTGTCAAGGGAGTGTAGGTTCTCTTAAGGCACCTGCCAAGGCAGGTAGAATTAATGCGCGTGTGCAATGGCTTCAGGGATGGCTACACCAAAAAGGGAATCTAAGAGGAAAAAACACGACACAAGGGACTCGGGACTTTAAGTCTCATGGCGTCATACGTCACAATTAGTTAGATATATTTCATTTAATAAATTGGCTACAGTTCCTTCCGTATTACCTTTATTAAAATGTTTTAAAGGAGTCCCTTTCTTTCTTCACAAGTTCCCCACCTAAGAATACTTACACAGTAGAAATTCTCCCTGGAATATCTGCTCCCAGGTGGAGTCTACCTGCCCTCTGTGCGAGCACCGATCTGGTTCCGGCGGGATGAGGGGTCGGAGTGGACTTCCCTGTGCTCCTGTCAACCTGGGCAGAGAACAGGGAGGAGCGGATGCTGTTGAATTAGACTCCGTGTAAGGAAGATTTACAGGAATGTTTTCTGTTGTCCAATGGACACTTAGGGGGGAAAATCCATTTTGTGTTGCCAAAAATTAATAATTGAATTGGAAAACGGATTCCTGGTCATTGATTTTGGATTTTGAGTTCTTTTCATTTGCTATGCGGAGGAAGGAGGGGCTCTGGAAGAAAGCCGATAAGCCCAGGGAGTGAAAGTCAACTCACAAGGGGAGCCAATTATAAATTCCTCACGGACAGGGTCACAGTTTAAAAGGTTTACCTGCCTTAAGCCAGCCCTGCCCACTGCTCCGGCGCATCTAGGTTAACTCACCTGAGGAAGGCCGGAAGGATCCTGGTTTCCAGAGCTCTCCGAGGTGCCACCACGCCAAGGAAGCACAGAATTCAAGTATCCTCTAATGCAACCGTGGAGGTTTGCCCTCTTTGCTTCTCCCACCTTCCTGTTCTCTTCCGTACAGTCTCTCCTTAATTCCAAGTGCATAAAAGCAACTGCGGAACTGTCATTCTCCGGAGCATTTGAGATCTTCCTTCCCAGCATGCTATCAGTTTAGCTCAGATAAACCCTTATCAAAATTCTCTACAGGGTCGGACATGTCTTACATTGACAGGTATTAGTTCCAATTTTTAGGAGAACACTCGAGTTTGAAGGGTTTCTGCGACCGTTGTCTCAGACTTGAGAGAGATGTCACTTTGGAAGTTAGCGCCTCCCTCCCGAGGGAAGAGAGCGGTGAGGCCTCAGGTGGTGGGGTGGGCCTCCTGATTTCATTATGTCCGCATTGGACGCTGCTGTGGCCCGGCACCCCAGCTGTCAGGCTCTGCGACAGGCTTGCATTCAGGAAGTATATTGAGAAATATATTGGGAATATATTGGAAGTGCCCTAGGGATCAATACGTACGGGGCAGGGAAGAACAGAGAGTTGGGCAGAGGAAGGAGTCCCGTGGTCACACCGGACGCTCGGGAGCTGGGATGGTCCTTCTGAGCATCCGGCCTCCGTGCTGGGCCTGTGGCCTCTGGTACCCGCCCCCATTAGCCAGCCCTTGCGTGCATGCTGATTTCAGGGAGGGAGGCTGCTTTGGGTGGGGGTCGTGGTCGTCTTTGGCTGCGGACAGTTTGGGGAGAGGAAGTGGGCCGAAGGCTGTGAGTCCCCACCGCCCCGCAGCTGCGGTGGGCAGAGTGCGATGGTGCTGAGGGAGAGCACCCACAGCCTCCACTGTGGTGCCAAACCACATAGGAGCTTGTAGCGATGTTGGCCCAGAGCGCCACCCGGTTTCTCCCGCTGGTTAGCAAGACTCTTGCTGATAGATCCCTGATTTTATTTTATTTTATTTCAATTCATTTTTACCTTCACTTGAGGACATGCTTATTGATTTTAGAGAGAAGGGAAGGGAGGAAGGGAGGAAGGGAGAGAGGGAGAGAAACATCGATGTGACAGGGGAACATTGATCGGTGGCCTTGAAACTGTGACCTTTCGGTTCACAGGATGACCCTCGATCCAAGGGAGCCACGCCGGCCAGGGTGACAGCTGATTTTTATCAGCCTAAAAAGAAGTATAACGTGTACCATACAGCTAGAACCCTGTCAGAAGCTCTGTAATATTTATTCATGGACAGAAAGCAAAGAAATGAATTCTAATACTAACTGTGGTTTGAAGAAGGTAACTTACATGACATTTTTCCTGAATTAAAGCTATACTTTGAAATTAAATACATCATAGTTTTAATATAATAAAATCTCAGTGCTTTTTGATTGGCTGAAAATGATTGGGGGAAAATAATTGGAGGGAAGTAATAGGGGGAAAAATTAGAAACCGACATGTTATGTTTGGATAAAAGGACATGAGAATAAGCCTGGAGATACAGCTTTCATGGAAGATTTCCTGTTGTCCTAATTAATTTCACAAGTGCCGAAGAGGGAAAATCCCTGCTCACTTTTAAGTTCGCCTGAAATCCTTTTTGATTTGTGTCACCCAAATAAATAAATAAAATAATTTGGTACAAAGTGAATACATCGATATCCCTGCAGCATACACTTAAAAACGCTAAACTTTTTATCTCCCTAATAGTTTCTTTTTTCATTAAGCAATAGGATGAAAGAATAGCTTCGCATTAAAGCAGGATGAGGCCATGAAGTCAGGGGGACACAGCACTGAGGGGGAGGCGCTATGCCGCTGACTGAACACGTGGGCTGGTATCGGGCAGCTCGGGTGTTCTCTCCCGTTTGGGAGATCACTGACTACGGTCGGTGTTCTTAGAGACCTCTGTCCGCGTGCGCAACATAACTCCGATCTAAGGAAAAGATACCCCAAGTTTTAACTGGCGTGCAAACTAGAAGCAACCCTCAAGAATAACAATAAAAACAGAGAAATCTGAGTATCACAAATAAATAGCACTGCAAAGGGTCATAAAAGGCTTTTTGTGTTCCTACAGCGTCTCCTTGGCAGGCCCAGCTGCAGCTGTTAACATTTGGGGAACATTCGAAAGGGCAGATGGGCCACAATGTGGCAGTTCTCCCCTGTCCAGGGGGCAGGACATCCTGTCTCAGCTCCCCACCCTACCGCCCCCCCCCCCCGGAGCAGCTTGGCTGTCTCAGGCTTAGCGGGGTGAAGCAAGAAGCTCTTTGAATCACGGCTTCTGAAGATGCCCAAGCATCAACCATTTGAAATTTGAGCCAAGTTTTAATTTGTAAGAACAAAAAAATTATTTGGGTACATTGTCAGAGCTCAAGATAATTATCATATGATTTTATACTTTTTTTGCTTTGGTGAATCATTTGCTGGACAGTTTCCGATGCAAAGTAAAGGCGGTGCCTGGTCTCCTGCCTGCGTTCCCACACAGCACCGCGGAGTTGGGGAGCGCTCGGTGACCTCGGGGGGCCTTGGCTGGAATTCCAGAACCCGTGGGATTCCAGAACTGGAAGCCATCGCGAGTGTGCGCTCTCGCCATGCTGACGGAAGGTAACTACCCTCACCCCATTTTCCAAACTACCACACTTTACCCTTAGCAGGAAGTCCTACTTCGGATTTTCCCGTTTCCCTTTTCTTGAAGGAGACGTTCATGTTTCCATTGAGTTGTCCTCGCTCTGGACGGGACGTTGTCCTAATCAAGAGTACGTCCACACAAAACAGAACAAGTCGCAATTTGTCGTTTCGCAGTCAAAGGGACTGAGTGACTGTCTTGTCTGCAAGTTATTCTGGTGTTGTGTAGAGGGATAGGGGTACACCCAGCCTGGTCCCCCGGTCCTGTAAAAGGAAACGACAGCAGCTACAACAACAACCCTTTAAAAATACATGAGAAACGTCTTATGAAAGAATTTTGCAAGGAAACTGTTTTCTTAGCTTTAACTACTCTGGAAACCTAGACCTTGATTCCAACATGTTGCCCACCTTAGCGAGGTATATATAGAAAATTCCAGACGTGTTTGTTAACGCAGAGCTTTGTAAAGTCCACAGAAAGATTTGTTGTCCATGAAGGTACCTTTTGGAATTAGAAATATATTGTATAGAACCATACAATGTGCTTTGTACTGTTTTTTTTCCTGAAACAACTTAAACAGTTTCAGATCTTTCTAGTGAGATCTCTTAGGATGATTTTTAAAAAACTTTCTGCTTTCCAAACCTCAAATATGTGGTGAAAACGTTCTGGCTTTTTTCTGGGGGGTGGGTAGGGTCGGGACAGGGCTTCAATCAACAGTATCTTTAGCTCTCAGTTGGGCCCGGACCAGGCCGCAGGTGTCTGTACGAGCCCCCTCTCTGCATCCCAAGCCGCAGCCTCGGGGCACGTTCCTGGTCTGCCCTCCCGTCCTCATCTCGTCCTTGCTCTCTACACATCCCTTTGAACGTGGCACCTCAGTCTGTCCCTTTCTCCCCAAGGTCCCCGTGGCCCGAGACAGAAATTTTGTTTCCTTTTTCCTGGTACCCCACTGCGAAGGGCCATGTCCCCGCATCTGCTTCTGAATCTCTGCGCGCTGACTCAAGTCCTACTGGATTCTCCACGTACAAGAAAGGTATTCCCTCAGGCTATGGGTGAACGGCCGGCGTGCCAGGACTTCTGAGAGCAGAAAACAACGATTCGCACATCTCGTGCTGCTCTGGTCTGGGCAGCTCAGCTACTGGCCGTCGCCAGGTATCCCGGCGAATAATGAGGCATGGTTTTCCAGTGTGTCCCAAGGGGCAGAGCTTTCTCACTCTTTTTGTTTTTACTGTTCTTAGAGTTGACTTCTTCAAGAGGGAGAGAGTGCGTTGTGTCTACAAAGGCCCCTGTGTGCACATTTGACAGGATGCTAATCTGTCCTAATCCAGCCCATGCATATACCGACTATTACATTTTATTTGTTTCTCTACTGGCGTGGGGGACGCTGCTTAAATTCACCCAAGTCCGCAGACTATTGACCATGTATGTGAAGAATATTTACATCCCTTTGCTCCTACCTGATAAATCTACCTTTCCACCCCAAAATTCACATACGATTCCATGTACAATCTTATTTTATCAAAGCTACGGCTTCTATTCCTGCTGCTTTCTACGTCCTCAGCACTGAGCTCCTACATGTAAACCAGCACAAGAAATTTGCTCCCTTGTTCTGCACACCGATGCTAATACCACCCGGGGAGTCTCCTGTTTGAAGACCCTTTGCTTTGTGCCCAGTTCTCGCTTCCCACACCAACCCCTTGAACTTGACCAGCAAACTGCTTCTTCCTGCCCATATCTGATCTCACACAAGACTATGCTCCATGGCTCCAGCGTAAAACCTGTCTTGATACATTGTGTGCTCTAGTTAGAGTGAACTGCTTACTCTTTTTGCATACGCAATTTCTTCTCCCCTGGATACCCTTCTTTGTTATTGCTTTCCTGGAGAATAGGAGCATACGTGAAGTTCCCCTAATTATTCCCCCCCTCCCCAATCCATACTAATCACTGCCTGTTCTGGGCTGTCTCTATACCTTTGAATTACCTCTACTGATTATCATATGATAAAGTATTTGTTTATGTGCCCGCTTCTCTATTGCACTTGGATGCCTTGACATCAGGACCTTTGTTATTTTTGATCCCCAATTTCTAGCATGGTGCTTAGAACGTAAGATGCCCTCATTCATTTATTCATTCTTTAGGCAAATATTAATTGAGGTCCTACTGTGTTCCTACTCTCGTGGAGCACAGAGGCACGCGGAGGCAGCAACAGCTGTGTGCTTTTAAATCAGATTGCATTACAACTGGGCTTAATTGCCTTTTTATTTTCTGATCCACTGTCACTCTTTCAAGCAGCTTTGCGGGAGTCTTAGCTTGAATTTTGTGGTTCGTGAGGCCTGGGTTTGCTTTGACTCTTCTTTTTTGGGGGGAAAAAACCCAAAACCCAAAAACAACCTTCAAATGGTCAGTGACAAGCATTCCCCCGCATCCCTGAGCGTGGCGATGCCTCATATTATCTCAATTGTTGTTGTTTCGTTGGGAAAAAACTTTCAGGCCATAGTAATTCAGGATTCTCTTCGGTTAATTTTTTTTTTAATTTGGAGAAAACTTAAGACGGGCAGGCACACAGTCGTTTTTCCTGTGAATTTTGTTTTCAAGCTGAAAAAGAAGTTGCTCTTGGCAGAGGTGGGGTGCGGTTTGGCGGCCCCACCCCCGCTGCCTCCAGGCCTCCCACGCCTTCAGTTTCACCATCATGTGACCTCGAAGGCAGGCACTGTGAGAGTGCCTGTTTCTCCGGTTGGCAAGGAGACTGGCCGAGTGTGGAGTAGCAAGACAATATCAAAAGTGACTTCATCACAGTTGCTAATCTGCAAGCAAAAGCGGTTGTCTGGGGTGGGAGCGGGGAACTTGGGGAAGGTTCGTTGTAAATGGGTGTGAGGGATCTTACTGGAGTGATGGAAACAATCAAAAAACTGACTCATGCTAATGGTTGCACAACTTGCTCATTTACTGAAAAAATCATTGACTTGTTCACTTGAATGGGTGAGTTATATGACAGGCAAAATCTACATCAGTAAAGATATATTAAAAAGCAAGGTGTACAACAGTATATATTTTTTTTAAGTCTCACCCGAGGACATTTTTTCATTGCTCTGAGAGAGAGGAAGGGAGAGAGAGAGAAACAGCGATGTGAAAGAGAGCATTGATCGGCTGCCTCGCATAGACACCTGGCCCGGGAACTGAACCCTCAGCCTGGGCATGTGCCCTGACCAGGAGTCAAACCCACAGCCTTTTGACTACACAGCGATGCCCAAACAACTGAGCCACACAAGCTCGGGCTACAACAGTATATTTACTATGCGACCATTTAAATAAAAAAGCGGAAAGCCAAAAAGTAAGGCAAAAACGGTCGAATGTTAATGAGATGGGACACAAATTCTCACGAAAAGAATTGTAGAGACAGTGGCTAGCTTTCTTTGCATTTGGGCTTTAGTACTGCAACACCAAAAATAGGGGCTCGGGGGCGAGGGGCTGCCCGCGCTGCTGTTTGCCGGCAGGGCACCCAGAGGCTTTGGTGGGACGACGCCCTGTCGGTGTGTCTCGGACTGTGTATAGAGCTGTGTTGCAGGCCGTGTGATTGTGTGTGTGATCCACCTGAAGCTCTCTCTGTCACGCTGAATGGGGGCGGGGAGGGAATATGTCTGGGCACAAGCCCAGCGGCAGCATTCGGGGGCAAGGCTGGAGGTGCGGGCCGTTGGTGAGGCCAGTTGCCGGGGGTGAATTGTGCATGCGTGGGGGGAGGGTATGGAAGGAGGAACAGCTGAGCCAGAAGAGCAGGGGAGGTGTATTGAAGAGGTAAAGCACTGAGGAGTGTGGGAAGTGTGTGTGTGTGTGTGTGTGTGTGTGTGTGTGTGTGTGTATAAGAGACGAAAAGGGGCAAGGACATTCCTGTGGTCACCAGACATTACTAGCTCTTGGTTGCAAAGCAGCGGCGTGTGCTCGGTGTCTTCCCCAGCAGTGTCCTGTGACCTGGCGCAGCACTGGGAATGGCCCTGTGGAAACGTGTGAAGACAGTGCCACCTGAGGAGCACGGCTGGCAGCAGCGCATCGGGCAGGGGAAGGCGCCGGGCACCGCGCCGCCCTCGTAGGCCTTCTCCCCTGGGGTTTGTGCTGGGATCTCAGTGAAACCAGCGCGGAGGTCGCCGGGGAGCCCGGTGCCCAGGGAGGGAGCCTGGGGAAGAGATGTAGTAGGTTAGGGATGTGTTTGATTTTTATTCTTAGAGGTTGAGTGCATTCTGCATTCTTGTCTCATGGGGCACAACCTGTTCCCCCTTAAAAAGCCCCCAGAAAAGCATGGGCAGCCCTTGAGGGGTCCCTCAGACCCGGACTTTGTCTGGAGGGCTTATTTACACATTTCCAGCCGACGCCGTCTTGCACAGGAGATCAATTCTTACCTCACGTGTTGTTTTCTTTCCTATGAACTACAGGGCCTGAATTTAGTATTGATTTTAAAAAGTAGGGTTTTTTTTTTCCCCCCAGATTATAAATCTAAATGCAGCGTTTGACTGATAGGTATATGGAGTGAATTTTATTGTATTCCTCCTGAATTCACGTCCATGAGAACCTGCCAGTGTGACCTTATTTGGAAACAGGGCCTCTGCAGATGTAATTAGTTAAGAAGAGGTCATGCAGGATTAGAGTGGGCCCTAAAGACAATGACCCGTGTCTTTATAAAGGAAAGGAGAGGGAGGTGCAGAGACAGAGGTCCTGAAACACACGCGGGGAGAAGGCCACGTGAGGACGGACGCAGAGCCTGGAGCGGTGTGGCTGCGAGCCAAGGGCAGACGCAACCCCCTGGAGCTCGGAGAGAGGCACGGACTGATTCTCCCTCAGAAGCGCCAGAAACCTCCCTACCCCCGACACCTTCAACTCCGACTTCTAGCCTCGGAAACATGAGAAGTTAAGTTTCTGTCGTTGTAAGCCACCAGTTAGTTGGTGGTAACTGGTCAGGGCAGCCCTAGGAAACCAGTGTGACATCTATCACGTATCACCGTCCAGCATGTCATATGTTTAACTTACTTATTTCATTGGCCCTCCACCTTCCCCAATAGAGAATCAGCTCTCAGAGGACAAGTGTTTACTGTACCCCAGCACCCCTGTGCCCGACACACGGCTGGCACCAGCGAGCGCCTGCTGGATGTGTGCCCGAGTACTCCGGTATGGAACGTGCTGTCCTGTGTAGATAGGAAGGCACTCCTTACTGAACGCCTTGCAGGTGAGTAGCGGCCCGAGCTGGCCTCAGAACTTCCGTTACTGTTGCTCACCCTGGGCCCACCCCTGACGCAGGACACGTGGCAGCCAGGGCAGGGAGCTCCTGGTGTCCCTGGTGCCCGTGCCGTGGAGCCTAAATGCCACGCGCCTGGAACCCACGTGGTGCTGGGAGAGTAGAGTCTTAGGCTGCTCAGGCAGCCATCACAAACCCCCATAGACCTGGCATCTTACACAACAGACAGGCATTTCCTCTCTGTTCTGGAGGCCAGGACGTTCGAGCTCAGGGTGCCAGCTCCGTCAGGTTCTGGTGGGAGCCCCCATCCTGGCTTGCAGACGGCCGCCTTCTTGCTGTGTCCTACGGGGCAGAGAGCCGGTGCTGGGGTCGCCTCCTCTTCTTATAAGGCGGTTCTGTGGGGTCCGGGCTCCACCCCGATGGCCTCATTTAACCTTGGTCACCTCCTCAAAGCCTTGTCTCCAGGCTAGTCATGGGGGTGCTCAGGCTTCAACACCTGAGAGCTGCGCTGGGGAGCATCACTCCGTCCCCAGTGCCAGTGCCACTGCCACCTCCAGCAACAGGGGGCTGAGTTGTCGTTTGTTCAGGAACATTCCATGGTCTTTTCTCTGGCAAGAGTGGACACAGAATTCCAAATACTAAATGCCTTCAAGTAACATAGATTATATCACACAGTCTATATTTTGGCAGCTGCCTGAATGCAGAAATGGAAATGACCGATGACATACGGACAGAGCCCTTGTACCCTGAGTCATTTTACTCCCATGTGGCATTTTGTGCTGAGTGGAGAGACATGCCATCTTGGGTAGGTTAGGGTTACAAATGAATCTGACGCCTTCTTTTCTACTCTAAGACCACCTGCTCTTAGGAAGGAATGCTGTTAACAAGGCCTGTATCAGAGGCTCGGTCCCTCCTGAACTTCCCTCCCCGCATGACCTCGCATTGAATGCTTGCAATACACCACGGTGGATGTCTCAGATATGTGTCACCTGTCACCCAGTGACTGGGCAAGAGGGTGTGGATGAATCATTGCACATTGTCCCCACTGTTAGAACTCAAAGCACATGCCCTGCCGATTGTGGGTTGATCATATGGAGAGTGAATTTTTAAAAAATCTTCATCTGAGGATATGTTTATTAATTTTAGGGAGAGAGAGAAAGAGAGAAACACCAACCGGTTGCCTCTTGTATGGGCTCCAACTTGGGATCAAACCCTCCACCTAGGTATGTGCCCTGACTGGAAATTGAACCCACAACCTTTCTGGTGTGTGGGACAACGCTCCAACCAATTCGGCAACCCAGCCTGGGTGGGAGAGTCAACTTGAATGCAAGAAAGCAGCTTTGCCTCAGCAAGCTGTATGGCTGTGGGCAAAGCATTTATCCTCTTTGGGCCTTGGCTTTTCAATTTAAAAATATAAGGATTGGGGTAAGTTCCTTCCAACTCTAATAGGCTGGGACAATGGCCCATTTAGAAAACCTAATAATCAAAGAGAAAAGAGAAGGACCACTAGCCAACAAGCGACTGCATTACATGGTGCTCATTTTGGGAGAAGACGCCGATGAAGAGGCCTCACTGTTAGGTCGGTCCCATCGGAGGGGGCCGTTTATGGTGACCTCTCCTGAAAGCCCAAGCTCGCCGCCTCCCCTGAGGCTGCCGTGGGGGATGCCGGAGGCGACAGAGCTGCGTGTGCCTGCAGGGAGCCGCCGAGCGAAGGCTGCGGGAAGGCTAAGTGAAAATGCAGGACCCCTACAGCCTTGTGAACATCATCTATAAATGTAATGAAGAAGGAAATATTTGCCTTCTGGGAATTCCTCGAGAACCTCCCGTTGCTTCCTTGTAAAGTCTCGCGGCCATGGGGCCACCAGGGCCCTGGCCTGAGTCTGTGGCCCAGGCTGGACTCCTCCACCGTCCCCGGATCTGCCTTCTGTGGCGGGCTGTGCTCTGAGGACCGCCCGAAAGCATGCCTTGGGGTTAGCAGCCTGAACTCTTTTACCTCTTTTCCCTACATCTCAGGGAATCAAAATCGAAAATCGTCACCTGGACATGAGCTATCATGTTCTTTCAAGTAAAGCTTTTAATTTACTTAATTTCAGAAACTCCATCTTTTAGGCCGCTGGTTCCCTTGTCTGGTGACATCAGCGATTCTGAACCTAGCTGCAACTCAGCAGCCCGGATGTGTATATTTGCGGTGGGATCCACAAACGTGCCTTGGAAACAGCTCTGTGTGGTGAGAAACAAGGGTAAAATCGATGACCCGAGAGAGAGGGCTAGAATAGGGAGTCCGCAGAGAACACAAGCAATCAACTCGGTCAAGATCCTGCTGTATTTGTGACGCATGTGGACACATCCTCATGGTGTGGCTTGATTCTACACAGCATAATTTTCAGTTGAGAAGCTGATGTAAAACAAAACTTGATACATTTTAGTAAGTTAAACAAAAATCCTAATGTCTCCATCCTAACACAATTGTTTTCGTTTTTCCATTTTATCTCCCAGTCCTCCACATGCTCATCTTTTTTACATATTTATAATCACAATGTAAACACCATTTTCAAAATACTGCCTTTTTATTTTCAGGTTTATCAAAAATACGTTTGACATTTCTGCAGTCCCCACAGTTTTGGCTTTTAATGATCACATAATATGACACATTGTTGAGGCACTACCCTCTTCTCGATCATTCTCCTGTTGTAGAAAATTAGGTTACTTCCAGATTTGGCTCTGGCAGATAGCCTTGTTATGAGGTTCTCTGTGCCTACAGATTTCTGCTTCTGTAGAGTTACCGCCTTTGTTTAAGTTCTTAGAAGCAGGATTGCTAGGTTAAAGTGACAACATCTGTTGGCTCTTGCTACCCATCGCAAGGACTGCAATTTAAAAATACTGTCGATATATCTGTTTCCGCATAGAAAATGGGTCTTGTTACAGTTGTATCAGGCTCCCAAGTCCTGCATGGGGCTGAGTTCACTCCAATGAAAAGAATTTTAGTGATACTTCTGTTGGAAGGGAAATACAGGCAGATACAACATCCAAGAAAGTTTTAGTCTGTTGTTGTAGGAAGAAGTCAATGGAAGTAATATGATTTTCATAAGACATTTGGGGGATTCTCAGAACTGTTTCATCTCAATCAAACAAGACTATAAATTTACAGGTTCATTTGATTGGTTTTTCTCCACATTACAGATCAATGTATTCCTTGTGTTATTTTAAGCAAAGAGAAATAGCTACTTGCTGTTGTGTCATTTGGAACCTAAACCAAATCACATTTTTTGCTCATACTGGGCTGTCAAAACATTTGGTGAATGAATGAGTCTATAATTGATCTGCTCATTGCCTATTTTAATACTTAATTCTAATGAAGCTAATAAAAAGATACAAGATCTTAGCTTTACAAATCAAATTAAGGAGAATTAAAGTACAAGAAATATCACTTTTGCCCTGAGTGGCATGGCTCAGTTGGTTGGGTGTCATCCCGCAAAACAAAAGGTCATTTATTCGATTCCTGGTTGTGGCACATGCCTGGGTTGCGGGCCAGGTCCCTGGAGCAGGGCACAGGCAAGAAGTAATCAACCAATCTATGTTTCTGTCCCTCTCTTTCTCCCTGTCTTCTCCTCTCTCTAAAAATAAAATCTTTAAAAAAAAAGAAATACCACTTTTAAGAATAAAAAACCAGTATCATAGTCCTGATCAGTTTGCCACATACAATTCCTTATAGCTTATTGGTTATTTAACAATTAAAATATATAATAGTTAATATAATATCAGTGCTAGTTCCGCAACTGCCAAGTGCTGAAAAATTTCAAGGACTTTTTAATGCCCCCAAATTTACATCCGCTTTCATGGCCGTCTGTGTGTCGTGACATTGGCGTTATTTTCCTACAGAGTTTGAACTCAGTTGCTGATGAAAATAAGCCCGCCCTGGGCACCAGCTCTCATTTTTTTAGGAAGTTTTAATTATTTTAGTCTTTTGGATCTCAGGGATCAAAAATCTATAATCTATTCCAAAATATAAACGCTTTCCATATTTTGATTCTATTTTGGGGGGTTTGTTTGTTTATTTTATTTTTTGGCTCTTTAAAATGCGTGTGTGTGTGTTTTGGTTTTTTTGTTTTGTTTTGTTTAAATCACCTGCCTTAAATCTCACACCCTGTGATCATAAATAGATTTTGATTTATAAAGGAAATTGTGAGTGGTATTGTCTCAGCCTACTATACCTAAAAGAAAAGTTGTAGCTTGAAAAGGGAGTCTGTGCGGAGAGCGGACAAGGCCCCGGGCGGCCAGGACCGCCGCTGTCCCCTTCCGCGGCTGGCCCCGCCTAGCCCTCGGGGCCTGTCGCCGGACCCACGCACCCGCTTTTCCTGCTCCACGCTGCCCTGAGGTAATGCCCGGCACTCCGGCATTTTATGGACACGCCGTGCTTTTGCAAAGTCCTCTGCTCTTCCACATGCTGTTCCTTCTCCCTGCAATGGCTTTCACTAGGCTCTCTGTCCGGAAAGTTCCCGATCATCTTTCACAACTAAGTGTAACTGCCACTTCTACGGTGGGCTCTCCCCTCATAGCCAGCGACCTTCTCCCCGCCTTAGCAGGTCCCCTGTGAAACCAACAGGCAAGCAAGCAAGCAAACCCGGCCTGGTCGCAGGGGAAGACCCACTTGCGTCCTTCTCCTGGGTTACTAGGCACATTTCAAATGTTCTTCCAGACCTGTTATTGGATGCCTACTGTTCTGGGTGCTGGGAAAACGGCGGTGAACTGCGCAGGCCAGCCTTCCCAGGGCTTTTGGCTTGATGGGGATGAACAGACAATGAACGAAATAAATTATTTATGTCATAGGTTTAAGATGATAAGTGCCTATGGAGAAAGTGGAGCAAGAAGGGTAAGGAGGTGCCAGGGAGAGAGTGTGAGCGTGTGAGTGAGGAGCTGCTGACTCACTGAAGTTGGGCCGGGGGCTGAAGGGTAATGGGAAAAAGTATAATGAAGACAAATAAATAAGAAGACAAAGACAACCTACTTAAAAATGAACAAATGATCTGAATAGACACCTCACAAAAGGAAGGAGAGGAAAAGGCCAATGATCACCTACAAATTAATTCATCACAGAAGCACCGAATAGTCATCAGGAAAATGCAAATTAAAATCACAATAAATACAACTTCACATCCACTAGCGAGACTGTTGAAAAGAATGATGTCATAGTTCAGTGTGTCAATGTCAGCAGGTCAGAGGGCGCCCAGATATTTGGTTGACCATCATTTCTGAGCATGTCTATATGGATGTTTCCAGACGAGATTAGTGTCTGAAGTGATGGACTCTGTAAATTGCCTCTCTCGGTGTGGGTGGACATCGTCCAATCTGCTGAGGACCTGAGACGCAGGAAGGAGGAATCCCCCCCTTTTTTCCGCCTCACCCTTTGAGCTGGGACATCTCAGGTTCTTTGGCCCTTGGGGTGGGATTTACATGATCGGCTCCCTTGGTTCTCAGGCCTCAGGAGGCGCCCTCCCACCTGCAGGCGGCAGATGCTGGGGCTCCTCAGCCTCCGTAATCACATGAGCCAATTCCTCCTCATCAATCTCTTTTATAGCCTATTGGTTCTATTTCTCTGAAGGACCCTGACACTAATACAGCTGACAATACCTATTTTGGATGAAGATATGAAGCAACTGGTAATTTCTCAGAAAATGAAATAGTCTATGACCCATCAAATGACTCATAAGGATTTACCAAGGCAAATGAAATATATAAATATGTTTGTGTATGTGTGTATATATAGTCACAAAAGCCATATACAAGGATGTTCATAGCAGCTTTATTCTCAATAGTCAAAACCTGAAAATCACCCAGATGTCTGTCAGCAGAGAAATGAATAAATAAATTTTGTGATCTATCTTTCTAGTGAGATACTACTCAACAATAAAAAGAACACTCTCTTAATGCATGTGGATAAATTTCAAAAACATTATGGTGAGTAAAAGAAGCCAGACACAATAAATACGTACTGTATGGTTCTGTTTTTTATGAAATGCTGGAAAACAATCTGTAGTGACAGAAAGGAGATCCGTGGTTGCTGGGGGCGGAGGAGGAGGGGCGCAGGTGGGCTGGGAGCGCCGCGATCCGTCTGGCCTCCTGTCATTGGCTGGCTGCGTGGGCTCGGGCGGCTAACTCTGCCTTCCTGCCCCTTGGTTTCTTCCCGTAGGATCGACGACTGGAAATCCCTAGCCGAGCTTTACGGCCCCTGCCAGCGCTGTGCTCTCGGTCTCTTCTGCATCCAGGCCAATGTAAGAGGAAAGGAAATGAGTGTCTTTATACTGAATTCGTAAAAATCAGCACAATTGCCACGAAGGGAATAATTATCTAGCTTTTTTTTTTTTTTTTTGCCATAGAAAGTTATGACTTCATAGTAAAGTAGGCGAGAAAACTGAAAAAAGTTTTTACTGCGGTAGCAGAAGCCCTGTGATTTTGCTAGGAAATAACGAGTAAAGGGTGTGGTAAATAGCAGAAGGAACCGAAAGTAAAGAAAGAAAAAGAAACACAACAGAAAGAGGGCTCTTATCACTGTCCAAATTGCTCTCCCAGTGCAAGCTAGGTAACTGTAAAAGTTCGATGCATTTATTTTCTTAGGGAGGTATTGTTCATAAGTTACTATATACTATTTATAACAGTCAAACACATAGACTCCCCAAGTGCATTTAATAAGGACCTAGGCCCTTCCCTGAAGGAACACGCTGCCTCTTTCACAACAATTCCTTGAGGGAGGTACTGTGCTAGCACTTAACCTCTTTTACAGATTTGAAAACTGAAGCGCATTCAATTTTATTATCTTCCTAAAAAGCAAGACTTTCGGAATCTGTAAACCCAGCTGGCCTCATGGCTTTGGACAGGGGGCCATGGGCTAATAACTAACTTGCTCATTATGGTGAGGATTATATGTACGTAAATCCCCTGGTAAATACTTAGTTCTCTATAATGGGCTGTTATTACTTTGAAGGAACAATGAATGTTAACTGTTAAAATTCGTGAAGAGTCTTGGAAGGTGCAAGATGAGGCAGATGCTGGTGGCAAGGCTGTTCAAGGCAAAGGAAACCACTTTAGCCAGGTTCCCTGTGTGACCCTGGAGGGCACATCCTGGGATTGTGAAACAGGCGTGTGGCATTCGGTTTGGGCATTAGAGAGGAGATGAGACCAAAAAGTGTGGCAGCAGCTCCAAACTGTGAACAGCTTGGACTGTTTATGTGCAACAGCTGGGCCATGCCGGAAGTGAAAGTTTCTGCGATTTCCAGCATAAGTCACATCCAGCCCAGTGAAGGCTTGTGACATACTCAGGAGTGAGCTTGCATAGAGCAACGGGTTCAGTACAAGAGATGCCGGGTCTGCGATGCACACAGAGCGTCCCATTTAAAACGAGGGCCCAGTTCTTGGGAGATGAGTCAACCGGAGGCAGGCAGGGAGTCATCCCCCTTACAAGTCACAGCAAAACTGCCCACCTGGATGAGATCACCGAGGAAGGGCATGTAACATGAGAGAATATTATCAATATTAGTAACTGTTACAAAAATCTTTCCGCATCCTGGGGAGATCTTGGCTGATGGGAGGAAGAGCGTCAAACAAGATGAAGGCATCTGAGCGCGGTCTTGCGGGGGCTGCGGTGAGTAGCCGCTCAGTGATCCTCTCAGTGACGCTGTGAGGTAGAGAAGGAGGGAGGAGGGGCACGTCCTCGTGAAGGTCGGTATTTCCAAGGTTTAGGCAAAAGAGGAACTAGAAAGGGGAAGACAGATTTTTTTTTTTTAAGTTATATTGAACCTCCAACAGCCAACATATCATCGTCACACAGCGATCCTGCCTCCAACATTCTTGGACCCCCGATGAGGATTACGATGCGCCCATCGAAGGATGGGTGACAACCTGCGGGAACGTTGGGGACGTGTGGGGGCACAGGACAGAGGCGCTATTTAATTGTAGACAGGCCCGGACCGAGCCCCTGCGGGGAGGCTCTGCCGGGCAGCAGAGACAGGAGCAGGAGAGCCGCGCAGGCCAGGTGGCCTGTGTTCTTAAAGGTCAAGCATTTTCTCTCAACTCAAATTTACACTCGAGGCATCGTGGAAAGTCTCCCACAAACTCGTGATACAGCCTGTCTCCTCTCTTACTCTAAATTTTCTGCTTCCTCCAAATGCTTCTGGAGCATGTTTAACTAGTCACCGGATCTGATGAAACGGTGGCACTTGTTCTTCCTTTTAAACATCAGCACATGTCAGCTTTTCTTTCCCTTTCCTATTTATTTAATTCCCATATTTATTTACATACCTGTGATTTTCCAGTGTTCATTCTCTTAATGTCAACGAGCGTGGCTTTCTGCACTATGGACATTGTGCCTAGGGATTGTTAAAGAACAATTAATTCCCAATTACTTCTGTGTTAATAGTCCTACCCCCAGCTCAGGAGAATCCTGAAGCAAGGTCATGCTGCAGAATATGGTGGACAATTGCTACTCCTTGGCTTCCTGGCACCCATTCGCCCTCCTGTTCTTCAGAGCTTCTTATTGTGGCAGTCCCAAGTGGGAGGGGTCAGGGAACACGTTCTCCTTCTTGCCAAGAGTAGTCGTTAACTGAAGTTGGCCAACCATGTTTTGTTCTACAATAGTGCGTCTTGAGCAGACTAACTCAAGGGCCGTTAAAATGTGAATTGGAAGAAGGTCCATCTTAGCAGTGACGCTCTGATATCATGGATTACTTCCCACCACTCGAACAATCCAGCGCTGCCCTGGTTCTGCCCTTTGCGAGCCTTGTTCTTCAGATTCTTTTTCCATTTTCTGAGCCTTCGAACATCGTTCTAATAAATTCTCTTGACTTGGAGTCAGTACTATTGCTTAAAAATTTAAAAAATAAAACAAACACACAGATTGAAATTCTCACTGACCTTCCTAGAAAATTCAGTTTTCAATCATTTGCCAAGGTTACCTTCATGGATGTGGGAGATCAGAAGTGAAAGGATGGGTGGGAGAGTATAATTAAGAGATGCTGTGACAAATGATACTTTGTCGATTTCTCTTTCAGTGAATTGAGTCACTGTCCACCCAGTTGCTCATAGGAGAAACCGGAGACTCATGCTTGACAGGCAGCTGCGCTGTGTGGGATCCGCTCTCACCCTCCGTCAGCTGCTGCTGTCTCCCCCAGGAGACGGTTTGGAGAGAACGAGTCCAGAGGCGCCTGTGTTTTCTGGCTTCCTGGTGGAGTGTGGTCCCCTTTTTGTCTTGAGAGTGAGACCCGGGTCTCCACTTTCTTAGCTCTTGCATTAAGAGGTTTGTCTTGAGCTGCTGTGTTTGGCAGTGCTTATAGATGTGTGACCGGCTGAAGGAAGGGAGGGAGGGAGGAAGGAAGGAAGGAAGGGAGGAAGGAAGGAAGGAAGGGAGGAAGGAAGGAAGGAAGGAAGGGAGGAAGGAAGGAAGGAAGGAAGGGAGGGAGGAAGGAAGGAAGGGAGGAAGGAAGGAAGGGAGAGAGAGAGGAAGGAAGGAAGAGTCCCGGTTTGTACACTCTCTGATTCCTTGGGATACTGTTACCAGGACGACCTGTGTGGCTACCCAGGGACACCACTGAATGCCGAGTTGGGAAGGATGCCCCCACATGTCCTCCCAAAGCGCTGGCGGAGCTCTCCAACAGAGTCACACAGCCCTCCTCCCAGGGGCCTGCCCCCCACGATTCTCTCTCCCTCAGGTTTCCAGTCACCTGTCCCTCCTCTTGTCCTGGGCAGAGCGGCAGGAGCAGCTCTACTGCTTCTAGCTCTAGGCCCTTGCGTTATCCCTTTGTGGCCTCCCCACTCCCCGCACACATCTCGGTAAATTGTCCCCTTTTTGTAAGAAAATAAACTGTGTACAGGCACACACTCACACCTTCTAACATTATCTTAATTTGAAAGTGCCATCTTTTTCATACAGGCGTGGTGGTAACCAGCCTCCAACGTGGCCCCTGAGCTCGCCCTCCTGGTATTCAAGTCCCTGTCTAGTCCCCTCCCAGCAGAATATGGCAGCAGGGACGGTGTATCGCTTCTGCAGTTAGATCATACAAAATACCATCACCTCCCGTCACTTCCCTTTCTATCGTCTGCAGCCCCTTTCTCCCCCGCGCGCTCTCTCCTCTCGCTTCAGGGTAAGACAGCCTCCCTGTCCAGCATCGCCCTCGGGGTGAGGCGCTGACCTTGCAGCCACCATGTAAGAGAGGCTGAAAGCAGGTCCTCCAGCCCCAGTGGCAACTTCCCATTGGACTGCAACATCTGCCAACAGCTTGCTTGCAGCCTCCTCAGAGACTGAGCCAGGACCTCCCAGGTAAGCTGCTTGTAGCTTCCTGAACTTCAAAGACACTGTGTGAGACGAGAAATGTTTGCGGTTTTGGACAATTTGTTATACAGCAACAGAAGACTAACACGGGCCCCCTGACCGGTGCGGTCCCCCTCTCTCCCTTCGTATCCAGGCAGTCACGTCCCAAGTGTCTGCTCACGTCCCCCTCCCTCCAGGGCCGCCATCCTGGCCCCAGTCAGGACTACGGCCGTAGATTCCTAACTGATCTTTAATCAGTGGAGATTTGGTGATGACAGTATCCGTATTCAGGCTCTTCCCTGACAACCTATTCCTCTTTGAATCAGGATAAAAACCTTTATGAGGCTCACATGACCTTGGACGATGGTAACCCTTCTACCCCTGTGGTTTGTCTTAGACCCTTCTCATCTACACTCACCCACCCTACGTGCTTGAACTTCACTGGTCACTTTCTACCCTCCTGCCTACCAAGGTTCTTCCCTGAATCAAGCATTTTAGGCGGGCAGCTTAAAACACTCTTTTCCTGCAAGCTTCTCACACCTCTCACTCAGCATAGTCATCGCCAGTCTCAGCTTCTGTGTCACCTTCTCAGAACAGCCTGCCTGTCCCCCGCCAAGAGGGCTAAGTCCACCGTTATTTACCTCCACAGCAGCCTTATTCAATGTTCATCCAGTATTTCTTCGGCATCTAACACAGGCATTGTCTAAAAGTGAGGAACAGATCAGAGACTATGTTGTACCATTCTTTCATGGTGTCAAACACAATCTGAATTCAAATAAATTATTAATGTCTATCTTTTTTAAAAATTGATTTTATTGTTTTAAGATTTTATTTATTTATTTTAGAGGGAGGCAGGGAGGGGGCAGGAGAGGAAGAGAAACATCAGAGTGTGGTTGCCTCTTACTCATCCCCTACTGCGGACCTGGCCTGCAACCCAAGCAGGTGCCCTGACTGGGACTCAAACAGGCGACCCTTTGGTTCACAGGCCAGAGCCCAATCCACTGAGCCACACCAGCCAGGGGTAATGTCTGTCCTTAATAGGCGATTGTAAATGTCATGTGGACAGAGGCCATCGTCTGCCTTTGTCTACCAATGCCTGGCTCAGAGTAGGCACCCCATTAACATTTGTTGAAGAAAACAAAATAAATAAGCTTTGGAGTCAGACAGACCTACATTTGAACCCTTGATCTACTAGTTACAAAGAAGGTGACTTGGGCGCAGCTTCCCCATCTTGCCAATGTGAACAACTACAGCACCTACCTCACTGTGATCTGATTGGCTCAGAGGGTGCGTGCTATGTGCTCAAACAGTGTCTGATACATAATAGGCGCTTATGCAAAGCAGACGCTCGATTATTAAAAATGGATTTTCTATCACATTCATGTCGCAGAGTTATCATTTTGAGACTGTCCATTTATAGCAGGCTACATTTTCCTAGTTACAGTTTCCCCTCTTCTTCCCCAGAATTATCACTGTGGCGTTGCTGCTCAGCTTGGCTAAATGTACTTGCTTCTATTCCTTCAAGATTTCTTTGAAAAGGCAGCATTTTTTTTTTGTTTGCTGTAAATTTTCCCACTTACAGGGAAGATTTTTAATATGCATGTACATTTGGGAAAAAAGGAAAATGATACATACCCTCCAGCAGGATTCTGTCAAAAAATTAGCTGTAATAAATAGGAGTAGCTGTATCTCAAAGAACATAGTAGATATAAATCAAAGTGAAAAAAAAAGGAAGTCACGTGGCTCCAGCTCTTGGTTATTCTGATCAGGCCTGTGTATAGCCAATGCTGGTGTGCCCTTCTGCTGAAAGTACTAAATGCACAGAAGAAAGAACTTAAAACATACCCATCAGACTGCCAATGGCTGGGATAGCATGCTCACCCCTAAAACCTCAAGGGGAGACTGGGCAAAAGCAACCCGAGCAACCTAGTTTACAGTTTCAAATCCCTTCTTCAGGCCCTATGGTCAAGCTTCACCTACCTGGTGACTCTTGTCTTCAAAGTTAAGCTTCGGCTTCACCCCAAAGAACATCCCTACTTCGGCTGCAAAATTGAGTCACAGCCTTGAGTGGAAATGTTCTTGGGTTTTTTGCGGCACCCGCCAGCCTTAGGGATCTTGATGCAGAACCCTGACCGCAGGACCTGCCGCTCCTCCAAAATCTCCCCGCTTTGCCCGGAGGGGCTGAAGGGCTTGGGAAATTCCCTGGGATGGCTCATTCGTGGTGTTTTCTCAGGATCCAGGAGGTGTTACGACAGGTCTGACCAGTGACCAAAGAAATGCTTGGCAGCCTCGGAGGCCTACCTCTCTATGATAAGAAGCTGAGGAGCAGCTCCCTATCAGCTCCCTATTCCCCCCAAACCCAGCGGACCTTGACCCCTCAGTGCCGGTGCGCATGCAGCCCTTAGACACATTTCCTCAGCAGTGAAAGACAGCCTCCTTCCTCCCTGGCCGCGCAAAGCCTGTCCCTGCCGGCGCCGCAGAACTCGGCCCCGAGAAACCCGCCAACACTGCAGGGACACGCCAGGTTCTAGACATGTAACCAGCCTCCCCACAACCCTCTTCACCCAGAGCTGCAGGAGTTTCCCTCTAGACTTCCTATCACCAAACGATTGCCCCTGAAAAAGACCACTGCATCCCGAGTTCATCTGTCTCCCTGGGCCCCCAGGGTCAGGGTGGCTACATGTCTGGAGGTGGTGCGCCTCCCGCTGGAAGGCCTCTTAGAGTTGAGAGATCTGCATAAGATCTGGCTCTGGGCTTCAAGAAGCCGGGCTACCAATGACGGGAGGCCACTGGCTCCCCGGTCAGTGCTGAGGGTGGCAGCCGCTCCAGGCTCCTGGAGCAGGGCTTGTTTCCCACAGGACAGCCTGGGCCAAGCCTGCCAGCTGCGGCTGTTCTTGAGCAGGTCGCCAGCCGGGATGCTCCCTTCTCCCCCGGGGGGGGGGGGAGGTGCGGGGCTCACTTTCTTCATGCACAGCACAGATCAGCATCTTTATCAGAAAGGGTGGCATTGTTTTAGGGCTATGGGTGGCTTAGGTTAATTACTAAACGTCCCTTTGAATTAATTGTATAGCAGGGTCTGGATGTGAGCCCAAACACTCTGCAGAATCATGGCTGAAATTAAATTTTGCTGGTGATTTTAAGAAATAAGAGGGTGGGGTGGGAGGGGGCAGGACAACATCAGCGTTCCCAGTCGTCGTCCTAATCAACACTTACCGCTCACGCTAGGGCCTAGCTGACACAGCAGCCATGTTTCTAACAGAAAACAAAACACTCGAATTAGGATGACTCAGGAAGGTCTGTAAGAGGGTAATTACAAAAGTGAGGCCAGGGCTTGGGGAACCTAAGGGTTGGGAAGAATAGGAAGATACAGCAGCGGCCAAGCAGGTCTCACTGGGGGTGGGGGCGGTCAAAGGGACAGGCAAGGGAAAGCCACAGAGCCCAGAAAGAGAGAGAGCTATGCATAGCAGGTACTTGGAGAGGAGCAAGGAGTGAGCTTTGGATAAGGGTCACAGCTGACCCCAGGCACCCCCTCCCCCTCCTTTGGATCCCCTGCCTGGCTCTCCTTTGACTAAACCCCCTGAGGCTGAAGGCATGGAGCCGCACCAGGCAGCCTCCGGGAGCAGAATGCAGAGGGCGGTGGGGAATGTGGTGGAGCCGGTGTAAATTACCTGGCACCCCTGCATTCCAAAGCACAACAGGATCTTCTCCTCCTCACCCCTCTGATCAACAATCCATAGCTCTTCTGCCCCAGTTGTTCTTAACTATGGCCACCTACCCAGACTTCATCTTCCAAGGGCCCCTTCAGAGCTCCTGCTCCCTCTCCTGTACTTATGGACTTACCTCTCCCCACTCCACGTGATTCCTAAAAAGGGGTTCCTAGCTCCGACCTAATCCATCTGCCTGCTGGACAGGTTGACCCAGACGGTCACTGGTACCACCAGATGAAGAGACCCCGCACCAAACCCACCCTCTCCCACTACCTCAGTTCCACGCGGGCTCCCCCTCCCACTTACACGACTTCCGGTAATAGCGCCATCCCGCCCCAGCGCTCAGTATTGTGGGCTCAGGCGTGCTGACCCGCGGTTTCCTCCTCTTCCTTGCCCCCCATTGCCGGTGGAGCCCTGCGCCCTTCTCCTCCCGGGCACAGCCGATGTCATGACTACACTAGGGGCCTTTACGTCTTACCTGGCCTGCAATAATAAATCCCTAACCGTCGCCCTGGCCCCAATCCCTCCCAATGCACACATATTTAAGTTTATTGCATCAACTTGCCTCCCTGAAGCAGCCATAATTTTTAGCCTCCGATCTCCCTGAAATAGGACATTTGAGGGGAGGGAGCAATTTGTAAGGTCAACCTGCCCAAGCGGGGTGCGTGGCACCTCCCCCTCCTGTTGCATCTGTCAACCTGAGGCCCAGAGAAACTGCTGGGTCATACAACCCGCGTCGCAAACCCAGGGCTCTATAAAAAGCCTTTGATGACTCTGCCTTACTTTCCTAATTACTAGAGCCTAAGCTATTTCCACAGGGTGTTCCCAATTCATCTTCTTAGACCTTTATCCTGTGACTACCCTATTTACAGCCTCTTCTCCACCTCAAGTCAGCAACCTGGAAGATGACTCACGAGTGTCCTTGTTGGTGTCTTTGCACAAGCATTCCCTTGCCCGAGCTGGCCTTCGCTCTCTCCCCGGGCGCCCCAGACCCCACCTGCGAAGCACCTGTCCACCTGTCAGAGCAGGTGCTACTGTGCCGCTTCCTTGGAATCCACTCTGATTAAGTCCCCTACAAAGTCCTTCTGGACTTTCCCCAACCAAATATGAGCTTTCTTTCCTTTAAATCTCAAAACAAAACAAAACAAAACAAAAAAACCTTCATGCACTATTACTTTACCCTGGTCTGTCCAGTATTTGTATTGCCCAGCTCATGGTTATTTGTATACTTGTCTTCACCCCTTGTCACATTAGATGCCTCTTATAAGCATGGTTTGTGCCGACTTCTTCCACTTTATATCTCCAGTAGTGTTAATGTAATGCATTTCATAGGACTGTTGTTAATTCCATAAATATTTTAAATTTTGATTTAGGATACTTTTTCCTTTAGAAAGAACTAACTATTCCTATGCTTTCTCAACATAATCATATCTCGTATGGGCTGCCCTTGGTAGGAAGGGGCGAAGTTTTGCTGCTACGGTTAGTCTGCTGTCTGCTACGACGATGGCGTTTATCAGAGCACGTCTCATCTCTCTGATTCTTTACCCCTCCTTGTCAAATCGCTGAGAGATAAAGACTAACCAGCCCAGCCTATTTCGTAAGTGAATTCTCTGTTGGAGTTAAATTGTGTGCGCAATGTATGTTGAAGAAGTAATGAATGATTGAAAAACTGTGTGCATGTCATGACTGTTACTAGGCCTCCTTTGTCTCATCAGGTACGTTTCTGTTTACACCCTGCCCCTGCTGCTGTCTAGCTGGCCCTTGGGAAAAGACCTTGGGACAGTCACTCACTTTCTCTGAACCTTAGAGAGTGCAGACTAGGTATAAATTGTCAAACTTTTCTTTTAAGCTGAGGAACTCATTTATCCAACAAAAATCTTCCTTGGACACGCACTATGTATAACTGATAAAATCGGAGTCAGAAGTAGTTTGGTTGAAAACTGGGGAGGAGCTTTGAGGAAAGAGGTGTGAGGACCAGAAAACAAGGTGACCTTCGAAGTACAGTCTACTTCTGATGTCTCCATTAACCACTTTATCAAACAATACAGTCAGGGCTAAAAGATTCAAAATTGTGCTGACTGGCAGAGGTCTCTAAAATTCTAATTAATTGAGGAGATTGAAAATTGTAGGCAGATCCTGCTTCACACCCATTAGAATGACGATGGTAAAATTTTTAAAAAACAGAGAATGACAAATTTTGACATAGAGGTGGAGACATTGGAATCCTTGTGCGTTGTTGATGTAATGCATAAGCATTAGTAAAATAGTGCCGCTGCTGTGGAATACAGGATGATGGCTCCTTAAGGAATTAAACATAGAATTACTACATAATTCAGCAATTCCACTTCTGGGTATTGACCCAAGAGGACTGAAAGTAAGGACTTAAACAGATATTTGTACAGCCATGTTAATAGCACCAAAAGGTACTATGTAACCAAAAGATGAAAGCAACCCAAGTATTGCCCTGGCTGGTGTGGCTCAGTAGATTGAGTACCGGCCTGGAAACCAAAGGGTAGCTGGTTCGATTCCCAGTCAGAGCACGTGCCTGGGTTGCAGACCAGGTCCCCAGTAAGGGGTATGCAAGAGGCAACCACACACTGATATTTCCCTCTCTTTCTCTCTCACTTCCTGTCTAAAAAAATAAGTAAAATCTTAAAAAAAAAAAAAAAGCAACCCAAGTATTCATTGACAGATCAATGGATAAACAAAATGTGGTATATGCATGTGATAGAATATCATTCAGCTTTGAAAATAAATAAAATTTTGACATACAACATGGATGAACCTCGAAGACATTATGCTAAGTGAAATAAGCCAGACACAAAAGGACAACTATTGTATGAGTTCATATCTCATACCTATATGAAGTACTTGGAATAGCCAAATTCATAGAGACAGAAAGTGGCATAGTGGTTTCCAAGGTCTGGAAGGAGGGAGGAATGGGCAGCGAGTGTTTAACGTGCACAGTGTTCGAGCCTGGGCTGATATGAGAACGGTGGAGAGGGAGAGTGGGGGTAGTTGTTCAGCAATGGGAATGTACTTAATGCCACTGAATTGAAGCCTCAAAATGGTTAAAATGGTACATTTTATGTTATATATATTTTATCATAGTAAAAAATTACCAAAAAATGGAGGGACAGAAATAGAATATATTCATCAGTCTTGGAATTATTTCAGAATATAGAAAATCTACATAATGCATGTAGTGCTCAGAATGAGTTTCAAGGTCCCTAATGATAAAGTTCTCCGTTCCAGGACAGGGAACTTCTAATTGCTGGCCGCTGGCTAAAGGGCATGCCAGAAAAAGACCAGCACGGCGCTAATCGGTGGACATCCCAGTGGCTTTTAGGACCAGATAAGTTGTTTCTTACCCCCCACAGCAGTCTCTGAAGTCTGAATGTCCAGTTCTTATTTTCCCCCAGAAGCCAGGGAAGAACGTTGGGAACAGAGATAAGGACGTTCGCCACGTGCCTTCGCATCCTTGAGCTCACCTAGGACAGGTTCTAGGGGTCCGGAGCCAGCTCAGAGGGCCCTGAGCTCCCGCTCCACCGAAGGGAGCTGAGCCACGGGAGCCCTGATGGGGGCAGCGTTCCGAAACTGTGGCCATGACGCAGGGGAGTGACCTGGAGGTCAGAACTTGGAGCCAAAGCTGGCACCTCCCAGGGAAAGTATAGATTGGGTCCATACCTTTAGCTTGTCCTTTACACCTAAGCTGTTTCTGCAAAACTCTTATCGTTAGACAATTGATCGACTTTCCCGTCTTCTGATATAGATTAGTTCGACTGTCGTAACACAGGACAATGTTGAAGGATACGTGTAGGCGGTTAAAGGCCACGGCGGCAGCTTTATGACAGCCAGGACCCGGGCTTCCGCCATCTTACTGCTCTGCTAACCTAGAACTTGGACCTGGTCATCAGGGTCCAAGGTGTCTAATTACATTCAGCAGTGACATGGAGAAAAGGGAGTGGAATACATGCCCTTTCCCTTTAAAGTTGCAACCCCAAAGTTGCATATGTCACTCTGCTTCCATCCCAAGATCACAGAACATTCAGATGCGAGGGAAGCTGGGTGATGGAATCAATTCCAAATGTCTACGTGTCCAGCTAAAATTTTGGGGTTCACTTGTTGTAGGAAAAGGTTGGAGCTCCCATCTCCCCGAGGCAGTGGTGATCGCTTGCACTCTTCCCGTGTGGGTGGGTGGCCTGCATCTCGAGCATTGAGCCCAGCCAGCTCTCTGCCTTGGCCTGGCCTTTTGGTGTGCTCATTCTTAGCATCACTCATTGGTTGTGCTCGGAGATGCTCAGTAACCCCCTAACCCTGGAGATCTGTCTTCATTCCTGAGTCTGACGGGATATAATATGGCTCATTTGTACTAAGATATTTTTCCAGAAAAAAAGAAGCAATAGTACAACTTGCTAATAGACTGCTACTGGCACTTTCAAAAATACCGGTTTGCGCGAATGAGAATTTACCCAAGTCATGCCAGAGAGAAGGAGTGAACTCAGGACTATTATCAAGCCAGTGTGGTAGAAGAGGAAATGGCTGTTTTGAAGACACCCAATGCCTTCCCATTTCTGCATGTCTATGAAACCCTTCACTCAATGCTCATTTGCTAAAACTGGGATGTTTCAGACTTGGGTGTTTCAACTTACCGCTAAAATGGCTGGGGTTTTTATCTATAATTTAACAACAATAACAGAAAACAATTATCATTCCTTAGTAGATGGTAAATCACAATAAATCAAGTATTTTTTTAATCAAAAAAAGAGAATCAATAGGATGTGTGTGGAGGTGAGGGGATGAAGGGGAGAAGGAGCAGAGAGAGAGAGAGAGAGAGAGAGAGAGAGAGAGAGAACCTGTGCGCGAGCTTGTTGTGAGGAATATGGGCTCACATGGTGTCGGGGGCTGGAAAGTCTGCATTGGGCAGGGCAGGCCGGCCGGCTTGAGAGCCGGGTTAGGGCTGAGGGTGCAGCTCCTCTGACGGCAGCCTTGAGGCAGAATTCCTCCTTCCTTCAGGAACCTTGGTCTCCCAAGACCTTCGCCTGACTGGATGAGGCCCGCCCGCACTATGGGGGTAATCTCCTCATTCTGGGTCTGCTGGGGTGGATGTTTATCTCATCCAAAAACCACCTTCACGGTGACTTACAGACGGGTGCTTGCTGAATATCTGGGTACCGTGCTAGCGAAGTAGACACACAAAATTAACTGTCAGAGCTTGGAAGAGGATAGGCAGGCTTGGGCAGGCTTAGAACCCTTGAGGAATGGTTTGACTCTAGTAAAGGGTGAAGTGCGTGGATCAGCACCTGAGGCTGGTTGCAGGGACTCAACTTATGATTCCTTTTGCCTGTAGGAGGATTTTGAAATTTGTTGAGTAATTGAGTAACATGATCAAAGCAACACCCATGAAATATGTTTTTGGTAGCGGTAGCATGATGTATAACAAAGGAATGAGACAAGGAGAAGGGATGTAAGTTAGAAGTCTGCTGCCATGAATCAGGTATGTGGGGACAGTGATCACTGATAGCGTGTCAGGTACGAATACAGGCTGCAAACACATTATCTCATTTACTACTAATAACCCCCCTGTAAAGTAGGTACCACTCACCAATGAAAAACTGAGACTCCCCCAAATGAACTTGCCTAAGATCTTGTAACTAGTAAATTGGGATTCAGACCCAAGCATGTCAGATTCCAGCTTGTGCTGTCGTTAACAAGGGCCGTAAAAAAATGAAAAAGAGAGGGACAGATTCCAATAAAATCATGAAAGTGAAAGAACTTGACAAATAATCAGATGTCCCAGTGACAGCCTGAGGACTTTCTGGAAAAATAGGGTAGTCTGTGTTAGAAGGTGGTGTTAGAGGAGTCAGGAAATTTTGGATTCATTCAAGAAATATTCATTTAATGACCTTGGTGCAGCAGGCCTTGTTCCAGGCACTGGGGGTCTATCAGTAAAGAAAACAAACTAATATCCCTGTCCCCACACTTTCCAGTGTGGAGAGACAAAGAAATCAACAATAAATAAACAAATTGCAGTTAATGTCAAAAATAAGTCTCATGGAGAAAAATACAGCGGGAAAGGGAAATACGGAATGCCCAGGGTGGTCGAAAAAGTCCTCACTGAATAGCCACTCAAGACCTCAAGGAAGGGAGGGAGCAAATTATGCAGGTGTTGAGGGGTGAGTCTTCCAGCCCGAGGGTGCAACAAGAACAGGGAACGAGGAAGAGAAGAGGAAGAGGGAAGCCAGAGGCCCATTGGGTAGGCCCTTATGGATCATGAGAAGCTTGGCCGCGTTCTGAATGAAGTGAGACGCTGCGGGGACGGGTTTGCGCGGAGCTGTGTCAGGACCTGATGCCCGCGGGCGAGCACCTGCGGGCTGCCGTGTTCAGAAGAGTGAAGCGGGGTGAGGGGGCAGCTCAGAGGCCAGCGAGGTGGCTGCTGCCACAGTCCAAGTGGAGTCGGCGGTGGCTTGAACCGGGACGGAGGCAGAGGGAAGCGGGGAGTCTGGCTGTGTTTTGAAGACAGACGAGATCTGTTGATGGCTTGGATGTGAGATGGAAGGGGTAAATGTATGGATTTTAGGGGGACATTTTTATATTTCAGTGGCAAGATCTAGTAACTCATGGAAACATTGAGACTAGAGCCCCGGGGCAGGGGGAGACAACGCTGGCAATGCAGATTTGATGGACAGCCCCAGGAGTGCCGGCAGGATCACCTTGTCTCGGACGAGTGCGTGAATGCACACGGTGCCAGGGAATAGCTGAGGCACGTATCGGAGGCTGTTAGATGTTAGCGATGTGGGAGTTAGGGGTTTGGGAGAGGAGCTCAGATAGAGAGGGCAGTAGGCTGGCTGTCATCGATGCCAGTTCACTAGACTGTGCGCTTGGTCACTCAGTCTCTGAAGGAGAATGAATCAAGATAGCACTGTTACTGCTATTTTACGGAAGTCTCCTACTAATGGTGGTATTACATGATTCTGTTTGTGAGGAAAGCATTTGATCATTTGAATCATCGCATAAAACATCTGACAGTTGACGGAGCTTTGGTTTGAAAAATCGAAAGGGCGATTGGAATCCTTTGATCTTTTTAGTTCCTTCGGTTTCAGGCTGCTTCATTTGTACTTAGGGAAAATGTGTTATATCCACTTGTGACGAGCTATCCCATTCTTCCCACAGGCACTAACTTCATTCTTGTTTGGATTCAGGGTTTGTTAGTTTGTTTTTTTAATGTATAAAACAGTAGGATTAATTGAATGTTTACTTTTGGATTTATAAATCCTAAATGGAAGTAAAACAGGCTTTCACTGGCTTTTCTTGTGCGTGTCCAAGGCTGAATTAGAGTTAAAAACGAGTGTTATGTAAGCGAAAGCGAGGTCCTCTGTGGGCAAGCAACAAACCCAAGAGGTACCCGCTCCATCACTGAAGGCCAGCAGTGCCCTCCTGCATTCCAAGCGCGTCCCACTTAAATGTCCCCGGCTGGGACTTGCCGGGAGAAAAGTCTGTATACAAGTAAACACGTGCACACATTCTCTTGCTCCATCTACCTATCTCACGATTTTTCTAAAAGTTTCATCAGTTTTTATAAATGTATAAGTTTTTAAAACTTTTATAACTTGAAAAACACAACAACACAGCTGAAAGGTAAAGAATGATAAAAAAGAAGTAATTTTTTTTAGATGTGTTAGCTCTTCTTTATTACTTGTAAATAAACAATTTCAAGCCAAAATGATCTTGGATAGTTTGACATTAAGTAAGATAAACTTTACTGTTTACTCACCTGCCTAGCAAACTGGTTTTTTATAGTGCAAAGGTAAACTTGAATTCAGCTTGGGCCAAATCTCAAAGTCATACATCTGGCAGTCGTGATTTTTTTCCCTTTTTATTTTTGTCTGTCAAACTTCAGACCATTAGGCAAACCTATGGCCCTTTTACCAGCGCTAACTCGTCTTCAAGGAAACCCTGATGAGTAAGAATATTTAGTAAAATAAAGATAAATCTTGAGGTTTTGTGTTTCCTAAGCTAAGCTAGGTCCACAAGTGGAGCTGAATCTTTAAGGCCATCGCACAAGTTCATGTTTATTTATTTTTTTATTTAATTTTTTAAAATTTCTAAATTACAGTTGACATTCCATATTGTATTAGTTTCAGGTGTGCAGTGTAGTGATTAGACATTTATATGTAACTTATGAAGTTACCCCCCCCAATAAGTCTACTGCCCACCTAGAGCCACACGTATTTGTTACAATATCATTGACCGTATTTCCTGCGCTGGACTTTATATCCCAGGACTACTTTGTAACTGCCAATTTGGACTTCTTAATCCCTTCCCATTGTTCACCCAGCCCCCGAACCGTCCTTCCATCTGGCAACTGTCTATGAGTTTGCTTCTGTTTCGATTGTTTATTTTGTTTTTTAAATTCTATACAGAAGTAAAACCCAAGGTTATTTGTCTTTTCTGTCTGACTTATTTCACGTAGCATAATACCCTCTAGGTTCATCTGTGTTCTTTCAAATGGTGAGATCTCATTCTTTCTTATGGCTGAGTAATAGTCCATCACATATGGGTACCACCTCTCCTTTGTCCCGTCATCTATCAGTGGACACGTAGGTCGCTTCCACGTCTTGGCTGATTGGCTATGAGGACTGACCACGACTCCAGCAGGTGAGCTGTCGCGTGGGAGGTGACCCCACGGAGTGGAATTCGCTGTGACAGGGCTCTGGTGCCTGCTGAATCCACCCTTTGGAGCCGGCCGGGGGGTGCTCTGGAAGCTGGCCATTGGGTGCGTTGGTTCTGGAGCCTCTTGCGAGGAGCTGCCATGCAGGCCCAGGTCGGCCACTGCCTGTGCCCGCCTCGCACCACCTGGTAGGAGCTACGGTGTTATCTGTGGTTGGCCGCTGCCTGCCCTGGCCTTGGAGGCCCTGGAAGGGCTACACGGCGATCTGCTTAGCATGAGGTCTGGGGCACGCTGAGCCCAGCTGCCGCTCATATGGTGTTGGTGGGCCTGGGGAGATGTCAGGACAATCTGCGGCGTCGGCCAAGGCCGGCAGCTTCCGAGGAGCGGCCCCTGAAAGGGGCTGGGGGTGGTGCACGGGTTGGATCTCAGAGGATCACCAGGTGGGTGTGCTTGATGGAAATTCAGGGTTGGTGCCCACCTTCACCCGCAGACTGGACTAGGGGAGCACTCAGCAGAGGAAACAATGGTCCCCGCCTGCTGGCTCTGTAGGGAGGAGGCTCCACAAAGGAACGCGAGAGGCCTGGCAGCCTTAGCTTCATTTTCAAACACCTCCTTCACCAAGGATGTTACAACAATGCCTTAAGTTACATACAGTCTGAGAAGCATCCCATTTACTCAAGGAAGAAAAAGGGTCAATTATAAGATGTGTCCTGAAATAGCTATGCCTAGAACTTCCCCTGCCCCCTTTTGGTTCACTTATTACAGGAGTTTACTAGCCTCAAACAAAATATAATCTTATGAGATATCTCAGGTAGTGCCAACAGCCAGGTAACAATGTTGGATTTTGCCCACACCCTCTTTGCCCGCCATGTATGTGTTCTGCAACCTGCGCCCGAGCTTGAACACGCCATAGGTGAGATACTTCGATGTCCCTAAGGACTTTTATTATTAGAACTATTTAACGATGATGTATTTAAAATAAGGATTGTCCTGTGATTGCTGTAAAATGACAGACAAACCTACGTACTCTGATACAACAAAAATCTTGAAATAGTGTAATTCAGACAAAATGAAAGCCACAAACAAAAAGCACGTTTTAGTAGTTTCCGGAAATCTGATGCATTGAAATAGCCTTGAAATATTTTTATACCTGAGAAAAATCAGGCAGAACACACTTTGAAAAGCAGATTGTCCACAATGAGTACACATTTTAGTTTCGTTTTTAAAACCTGGTTCGCTGTGAGCCCAGCCGGTGCCCGCGCCGGAAGCTCCTCCGCGGCGGGGCCTGGCCTCCAGGGCGCCAGCTGCCTGCGGGCCTTGCGCGCCTTCCCCGCGGTCAGCGTGGAGGCTGCGGGCCAGGGCGGCCCGTGAGGACGAAAGGCCTTTCGGGCCACAGCCGGGGCATCCAGCTGCCGCAGCACCACCCCGGGGGGCGGCCAGAGGAGCCCGCTGTACGCCCTGAACGACTGCTAGGCCAGGCGCCGGGAACGGGTGGTCGCCCAGCAGCCCCTAGACAAGAAGGTGAGCAAGAGGGAAATCCTGCAGCACGTCGCCGTCTACATCTTGGACCTGCAGCGCTCTGGACCCGCGCCCCCTGCTGCGAGCCTGCCCCGCCGGCGACCCGGGCGGAGCCAGGCGTCCAGGGGAGCCGCCAACCGCCCTAAGCCCGGACGCCAGCAGATCCTGACCTTGCGGCCTTCTCAGTTCCCTCGTCGGCATTCATCTCAAAAGACAGCAAGGCGCTCTGTGGCTGAATAAATGGTGGTCGTGACTTTTTTTTCCCTTTGCACAACAAACCCAGAGGACCTTATTTTTCAAATATTTCCCAAGGACGACACTAAGTTGAAGAGAACTCTTTAAAAAAATGGAAGCACAGCTGAGAAGGACCGCGTCATCCTCCCCCAGATGTTTCTGACCGGGACTGTGAGAGTAGTTATTTATGAAAAAGACTCTTAATGCCTTTTCTGCCGTTGGAAGGTTTTCTTTATATACTAGTCCCACCAAGGGGAGCGAAAACGTTAAAATCACAAGGAATTGCCCAATTGAAGCAGACTTTGCCTTTTTTCAAAGGTGGAGCATGAATAGCAGAAGGATCCAGTATTCAGTTACTTAACAAAGTCTTTTGGTCAGAAATTACCTTTTTTGATGCAAGCCTACTGAATGCTGTGTGTATATATATAGACATACACACACACACACAGATATATTGAGTGAAACCTTGTGAACTCTAGAGGTTTCTTGCATAGTGGCAGATGTGTGTATTTCTGCATGCAAAGTGCAACGATGTCCTTACTTATGCTAAACGTTTCATAAAAGTTTAGTTGTAAACGGAACCTTTTATACAAAATAAATCAAGTGTGTTTATTAAAAGAAAAACCCACCATGCCGAACATTTTTACCCAGCCTTTAGCCCTCCGTTGGATGAGGGTTAGGGATGGTCAGGAGGACTAAGGCCTTGCTAGCACTTTCCCGGCTCCTCCTTGGGAAGCAACAGGATCATCTCCTCAACCGTCATTTCTGGTGGCTTGGTGGCTTGCCGCCAGGGGAGTTGGCTTAGCCTGATCTGTGCACAGGAGCAAACCGCTGCATCTGAGTAGCTAACAGGCTTCAGAATTCTTTAAGAATGTGAAAGTGGTACTCCTTAAATGTATAAAAGGATCACGTTGGAAGCATTAGTGAGAAAAATGAAAGGCACTTTGAACTTAACATTTCTTTAACTGCAAAAGATACAATGGATTAGAGCGAGGCCTGCATTTTATTTGTTTTCAAAAGGTAGTAAAAACCTCTTTTCAATGTTGATAATGTTACGCCTAAACACCTTCTCCGTTACAGCTGGGGCTTCGGCAGTGAGAACGGTGCCAATGAGATGAAACGGTGACGCAGGCGCTGCAGGCAGGAGCAGGACGTGTGCGCCACTGAGGCTGATGGTGTGTTGGGGGTGGGGGGGGCGTTGCAGCAGGAAGCTGGGAGAGGTGGAACTGTACTGAGGGCAATAATTTAAGGAAAGACAAAGCCTTTCTATTCAGCAGGCCTAACTATGCATGATGGGATAAATCTAAGCAGAGGGGAAAGCAGCAAGAAAAAGTTCAAAAGAGAAAAAAAGCATGCACAGGCTTCCTGGTGGGCCTATGGTAGTTAAAAGCAGCAATTTAAAGATACGTACACATGCATACATATAAAAAGCCAACTGGATAACTGAGTCAAGTAGCTTGGTAATTATAGACAAAAAAAGACAAATCTTGCAATCAAGGGGGTAGTTTGGGTTCAAACCTTATCAATTGGTTAAATTCATCACTTCATTATTCATTTCTTCATGTTACATTGCTTGAATTATCTTGGGTTGTATTTTGAAAAGCAAACCTAAACCAAAATTGCATTTCATAGATCTGAAAATCAAAACCGCACTGTATCAATTGACATTAAAAGTCACAATATTGCTACACGAAAAACTAAGAGGCTGAGTCATGTTCATGAGACAACTGCATGTTTAGGGCATGAGGCAGAGGGATCAATCCAGCCTGGGGGCTCCTCCGATCCACTTTTGAATCACAGCTCTGTATTCCCTGTTTGGGATGCGCAGCCTCTCTGATGTCTCCTTGCCATGTGATTCACCTTTGCTAGAGGAGTAACTACGCAGAGTTGTCATAAAGATTCAGAGATGTAAGGACTTGTATAGCACTAAGCAGATGATTCTTAGATAGACTTTTTAAAGATCCCCTACCTTTCAGTGCACACACAAACCTCTAGTATTCATATTTGTTTTTATCATAGGATTGACGAAAGCAAATAATGTATCACATGTCTGGGACAGATGTCACCTTTAGGTATTTTTATATCTATGAAGTCCTGAAATATTCTTCATTTTTTGTATGTAAAAAATGGTTAATTTTCTTATGAAATGCATATCCATCTTTTTCCTTTTGTTGCTTCACAAAAATCAAGTACTTTATATAAAACTTCTGTTATTGCCATTCTAGCAATGATGCCCATAGCAACTAGAAATTCTTGCAACTGAATCAGAAACCCAGTGATCCCACAGATGCATCTTTTGAAGGTCAAGGTCTTTACTTAACAATATATGAATAATACAAATAAATATTTATGGTAAAATGTTAATGGTTCAACAAATTTTTTTCAACATGTCATCAATTTGAACAAGCTTTAGTTATGCTAATTATATTTTTAATGATAATCAAGTACAATAAACAAATATTTTCCAGCTCATAAAACATAGAGAAAAAGGTCACTTATATTTAAAACTTTTGCAACTACAGTGCACAATCATCAGCTATTGACTATTGTCCAAAGTAATAGTCTGGCTCACTAAATAAGATTTTAAGAGCTGCTACACTAATATTTTAATGCCAAATGGAAGTTTAGTAACATTTTATTTTTCTACTAAAAATTATGTTATTACTATGTTGAAGTTTTTACATGTATAAAAACACTTCTTCATTATCTCTATGGATGAAATTTGGAGATCACCGCTAGTTTCACTTTTTTCCTAACAAGAGTTACAGTTTTTTAGCATTTACTAAGTAGCAAGCACATGCGAGGCACTACACATACATTCCTCCAACACATAATGCAGCCACTATACAGATAAGAGTGGCCATGTAACATAGTTGGCAAATCAGGTCCGAGAGGAGGTCATTAGGAGTCGTTCCAGAAAATCTGTTTGTTAAGGTAGGCCGGCTCAGCTGATGGGCCTTCTTTCCTCCTTCCCATTACTTCTACCAAAGCAAACCTTGAGGTCAAAAAGCTAATTACCAGTTGACAAGCACACCTTGAGATTGGCTGAACAAGAAAACGGAGAAAGCCTCAAGTTTTTAATGACATTATAAAACTTAGAGTGGACAAATACTGCCTGCCTGGACTGCCTACCGCTGACATATGTGATGAAAAATAACTCTTGTTTTTCAGGTTTCTCATTCAGGATGAACGCAACTCTCAACTGTTCTCCTGCAAAACAAACGCTGACCTTTCAGTCAGCATCTGAAGGGAGGCGACTGAGCTGGTAGGAAACAGGACAACAATTTTATACATAAGTTTCAGAATCATTAGATTTTAAAAATGCTTTGAGAACCTTGGATTAGAAGTGCTAGAATGTTAGAGGCCCTTTAAGCATTTCGCTTAGTTTTATTTCAATACGTTTTCACCTTGGGCAAGTGTCTTTCACCCTAGTCCTCAGTTTACTTATCTTTAACATAGGAGAACTGCTTTTGATTATTTCTAAGATTCCATACAGAGAGAACGATTAAAATGCTGTACTTATTGGCGTGTCATGAAAAGACAATCTGACCCCAAAATGCATTCTTCCTGGGCATTTTATGAATACAAGTGAGCCATAAAGATACACAATATAAAATGTAATACAAAGGAGACCTACTGTCCCTGAGACTTAAAGGAATAGTCCAAACAGACATGTAATATTATGCTCTGTCCTGAGGTTCATGCGGACGTGCTGAATGGAATACTATAAGGTTGTGAGCTCTGGTCTTGAATTTTGCTTTTCTACTTTTCTAGACAGATTGTGCCCTTTTGTAGAAAGAACAAGCAAAAGAACATGCTAAGTGCAGAGTGTAGTAAAAGCTCCCTTACCCAACAGTGGTAGGTGATTGGTGGATGGAAGGAGTAAATTAAAGCAAAAAAATTAAAAAAATGATGCTATATGCCTTAAACGTGTTATGTTAACTTGAACTGTAGGTGCCTATTATTTGTCATCTTTTGACATGGAAAATACTTGTAGATTTTTCACTTTTTGTAGGCTTTTGCAGTTTTCTTGATTCACCCAATTTGACACCCAATTTGACCAATTTCTTTGGTGATTTTTGTTTCACATTCCATTGTTTTACATAACATCTAATTAATTAAAAAATTACAATAACAAGTTCAACCGGTAAAAAAGTCCTTGGGGGAAAAATGCAACTGACTCTACAAGCAAGGAACTTGTAGTTACAGCAGTTCACAATTAGAGAATTTTACTAGTTTTGAGTATACACCATGCTGTGGGAATGTTTTGAAGGAAGAATGAGAAACATCAATTAAACCGGTGAAACAAGTGTATGTTATGAGAGCTCCTATCTATGTGCCCATTATCAATAATAGATATTGCATAATCAGATGCTAAGCTATTTTATTTGCTGTTTCAGAACATGAGTCTTTGGAGACTAGTGAATTGAATATTAAAACAATCTTCTCACTAACACCCTAGCAGCTCTCACCCTTTTATCCTTCCTATCTTGTTCTTATGAACCAACTCCCCCTCATACTTTGCTGATTGTCTCCTTGTCATTTTCTTCTGTGGCTGAGTCCCTGCCCTGCTTCCATACTAGGTATCTCTGTTTCTACAGTCTTCCCAGGGATTGGAGCCCTCAGCTTGCAGGTTTGTTAGAAGATTCAATGATCATGGGAAGCTCTAGCAGAGTGCCTGTCATAAGTAGGCAATACGATGTTTGTTTTCTTCCCATTTCTTGACGTTGCTTGCTATCATACTCCTTATTCAGAGCTCTAAGTACCTACCAGATTGCTTGTTGACTCTCCTAGGGGTTGACCACTGCCCTCTGGGCTCTTTGCCTGTAAGAGCTGGGATGATCTGCTTGCTTGTCCATACTCTCCTTTATTAGCCACTGAAAGGCTTTTCCTCCAGCATGGAGCTTATCTCCAAGTCTCCCAGGTCACTTTGGGCAACAATCCATTTCCCATAACTGCCTCAGTATCCATCCTCTTCTGCTCCAAAATTTCTCTGTAACTGATGCTTTCATTCAACATGAATTTAAGTATTTACTTTAAATTGGTATATTAATTAGGGTTCTTCAGAGAAACAGAACCAATAGAAACTATACGCACACATATAGAGGGAGGGAGGAGGGTGGAAGGGGATGAGAGAGAGAGAGAGATGGGGAGAGAGAAGATGAGAGATGGAGGAGAGAGAGGGAGGGGGAAGAGAGAGAGGGAGGCAGAGAAAGAAACAATTGGCTCACATGATTTTGGAGGCTGAGTCCCAAGATCTGCAGTCCGCAAACTGGAGACTCAGGAGAGCAGATGGTATCATTCTAGTACAAGAGGTGAAGGCTTGAGACCCAAACAGAGCCAATGTTTCAGTCTCACAGGAAAAGACCTCGCTCAAGGCAGTCAACAGGAGGAGTTCCCTCTTACTCCTGAGAAGGTACCGTAAGAATGTTTCTGTTCTATTTAAGTCTTTGACTGAATGAGGCCCACCCGCTTTGGGGAGGGCAACCTAATGTACTTCACTCAGTCTACCTATTCGAATGTTAATCCCACCCCCAAACAGACTCACAGATACATTCAGAAAAATGTTTGACCAAATATCTGGGCACCTTGAGGCCCATCAAGTTGGAACATAAAATTAACCATCAAACAGGGCACTACTGTGCTAGGCATTGTTCACATTCTTGTCATTATTTCTGATCTCAGAGAAGTCAGTGCCCCTTCTTTTACATCCTTAATGTTCCCATCTATATCTTTTTTTTTTAATTTAAGAGCAAAAGAAATTTGATTATGTATCATAGCACTAACAGTAACAAAAATGACTTAAATTTTTCATATAAATACTAAAATCACTCCTAATTCAGAAGAAACTGAAAATTAGAATGGGTCAGTCAGTTGCCTACAGTCATGGACTAAAAGAGGCAAAGCTGAGTCTGTAGACTCATGGAGTCAGACATGAGCCCACATGCTTAATGACAGAATCATTCCTGATTATATTTACTTGAGTTCTTGTGCTCTCCCTCTCTTATGAGCATGGTTAAAGGTTTGTCCATCTTGTTTATATTTTCAAAGAACCAGTTCGTGCTTTCATTGATCTTTTGTATTGTTTTTTAGACTCTATTTCTTTTCTTTTTTTGCTCTGATTTTTATTATTTTGTTTTTTCCTATTCACTTTGGGCTTTTTGTTCTTTTCATAGTTCTGGTAAGCATAAAGTTAGATTATTTACTTGAGATTTTTCAAATTTCTTGAGGCTATAATGCTATGGATTTCCCTCTTAGGACTGCTTTTGATGCATCCCATATATTTTGGGTTGTTGTGTTCTCATTTTCATTTACTTCAAAGTATCTTTTGATTTCTTCCTTCATCTCATTGTTAACCCATTCATTGTACATGTTATTTAGTCTCCATGTCTTCGTGTGTTTTTCAGATTTTTTTCCTGTGATTGATTTCTAGTTTCATACTGTTATGGTCAGAGAAGATACTTGATATGATTTCAGTCTTCTTAAATTTATTGAGACTTTTTTTGTGTACTAACATGTAGTCTATCCTAGAAAGAGTTCCCTGTGCACTTGAAAAGAATGTATATTCTGCTGCTTTGGGATGACATGCTCTGAAGATATTAGTAAATCCATCTGATCTAGTGAGTCATTTAAAGTCATTGTTTCCTTGTTAATTTCTGTTTGGAAGACCCCATACACTGATGTCAAGGGGATGTTAAAATTCCCTACTATGACTGTGTTACTGACAATCTCTCCCTTTATGTCCATCAAGATATGCTTTATATAATAAATTAAAACAAGAAAAAAAGATTTACTTTAAATATTTAGGTGCACCTATGTTGGGTGCATAAATATGTTCAGGGGTTATATCCTCTTGTTGATTGATTCCTTTACAATTATGAAGTGTTCTTCCTTGTCTCTTCTTATAGCTTTCCTTTTTTCTTTTCCATTTGTATGAAATATCTTTTTCCACCCTTTTACTTTTAATCTGTGTGCATCTTCTGTTCTGAGGTGGGCCTCTTGTAGACAGCATATAGATAGGTTTTGTTTTCTTATCCATTCAGCTACCTACATCTTTTAATCGGAGCACTTAAGTCATTTATATTTAAAGTGATTACTGATAAGTACATAGTTATTGCCATTTTATTCTTTTCACTATGTTCCTCTTTCTTCTTCTCCCTCTTCTCCTTTGGCCCTATAACATTTCTTGTAATACTGGTTTGGTGGTAACAAACTCCTTTAGCTTTTTCTTATCTGGGATGCTCTTTATTTCTCCTCCAGTTTTAAATGATGGCCTTGCTGTGTAAAGTAGTGTTCATTGTAGGCCCTTGTTCTTCATCCCTTTGAATATTTCCTGCCAATCCCTTCGAATATTTCCTGCCAATCCCTTCTGGCCTGAAATGTTTTTGTTGAGAAATCAGCTGACAGTCTTATGGGTGCTTCCTTGTAGGTGATTAGCTGTTTCTCTTCCTGCTTTTAATATTCTCTCTGTCTTTAACCTTTGTCATTTCAATTATGAAGTGTCTTGGTGTGGGCTTTTTGGGTTCATCTTGTTTGGGACTGTGTGTGATTTCTGGAGTTATGTGTCATTTTCCTTCACCAAGTTAAGAAAGTTTCAGTCATTATTTCTTCATTTACATTCTCAATTCCTTGCTCTCTCTCTCTTCTCCTTCTGGTACCCCTAAAATGGAGATGATTTATACTTCACATTGTCCCAATATGATGGAAATGATGTTATGCTTCACATTGTCCCAAAGGTCCCTTAAAATATCATTTAAAAATTTTTTTTTCTTTTTGCTGCTCTGATTGGGTGTTTTTTGCTACCTTGTCTTCCAAACTGCTGATTCAATCCTCTGCTTAATCCAACCTAGTATTTATTTCTTCTAATGTATTCATTTCAGATATTGTGTTCTTCATTTCTGACAGGATCTTTTTTTATGGTTTCTATGTTCTTTTTCATGCTATTGAAGTTCTCACTAAGTTCCTTGAAGTTCTAAGTTTCTTGAGCATCCTTATAACCGTTTTTTTGAACCCTCTACCTGGTAAATTGTTTGGATTTATTTCATTTAGCTTTGTTTCTGGAGATTTCTCCTGTTCTTTCATTTGAGGCATGTGTCTTTGTCTCCCCATTTTGGCTGCTTCTTTCCATTTGTTTCTAGGTATTGGGGTAGATCTGCCATATCTCCCAGTCTTGGTAGAGTGACCTTATGGAGCAGGTGTCCTTTGGGACCCAGTGGCACAGTCTCCTTGATCACCTGAGCTGCGTGCTCCAGGGACGTCCCTTGTTGGGTTATGTGAGCCTTCTTGTTATAATTGAGTCTTGGTTGCAATTGGGTCGTTTGTGTGTGGCGTCAACCCTCAGCCTGGCTGTGAAGATCGCTCCCGTTACAGCGCACCAGCTGCTGTGCTGGTGCAGACCACATGCAGCAGAACTCACCTCAGCAGTGTCTGGTGCCTGCAGAGGCCTCCCTTTGGAGATGTGGCTTGTGAAGCTAATTGGATCCTGTCCTGATATTGTCTGAAGCTGGCTGCTGGGTGTATTGATTTATGGGGCCTCTTGGGAGGGACTCTGGTGCGGGTCAAGGGCAGACACTGTCTGTGACTGGCCCTGAGCAACCTGTTTGGAGTTAAAAAGTGGTCCACAGTTTGTGGCTGCTTCTGCAGGGCCTGGGTATGCATGGGAAGGACCAAGCTGTGCACCAAGCCTGGCTTCCACCTGCAGCCAACCTGAAACATGTGAGCAAAGACCCAAGTCACCCTAAGATCTACTTCCACCTGTCTCTGCCTTCTGCCTGCCTGTTAAACTCAGTCACCAAAAAAGCCTATGGTGGTGCTCAAGTTGTATGAGACAGGTTCTCAGTGAGTCACCAGATAGGGGCAAGTGTTATTCTCTAGATTGAGACAGGCTCAAACTTGGTGCCAGTGCTGGGTCTGAGGTTACTGAGCAGAAGTGCCAGGTATACCAAGTCTAGCTGCCACCTGCCAGTGCCTGCAGACCTTTGTGGTGGGAAAGGGTCTCAGAAAGTCATCAGGTTGAGGCCAGCTTGGTTTCTCAGGCACAGTCCAAGATCTGGCCACATGAAAGGCAGGCTTTGCGTTCATTGGGCATGTGAAGGAAAAATGGGGCCCGTCCTAGAACCGCACAACTTAACCTGTCCCAGATTCTGCCAAGAGCCCCAGCTCAGGAGGGCAGGTGTTGGGAGGGTGGGGCTAGTGGAAGGTGGGGCTTGGGTGAACGTGGGGGCAGTGGCCCCTGCTTCGGAGCCATACAACTCTGTCTTTCCTGGATTATGCCCAGACCCCCTGGGTTGCCTGCTTAGTAGAGCAGGGCTGGACCACCAGGAGTCAGAAGAGTGCCCCCCGGAAGCCCTGTGGGTAGGGCTAGCAGATCTCCTGTGGTGGGGAGAGGCATCAGTCAGGTTCTCAGGGAAGTAGGGGGAAATGCCTCTACCCCAAAGCCACACAACGCAGCCCCTGGCACCCCAAGGCTCTCCGTAAGAGCCAGCCCTTTTCCCATCTCTGCCCTTCGTACTAGTCTCAGCGTGCCTTCTTCTATAAATCCTTGGTTTTAAGACTTCTGTTCAGCTGGTTATTCACGTTGATTGTTCTAAGATTTTAGTTATTTATTTTTAGAGAGAGGGGAAGGAAGGGGGAAAGAGAGGGAGAGAAACATTGATGAGTTGCCCACACACCGCAACCTGGGACCTGGCCTACAAGCCAGGCATGTGCCCTGACCAGGAACTGGAACCAGCGACCCATTGGTTCACAGGCCAGCACTCAATCCATTGAGCCACCAGCCAGGGCACTGTTCTGTATTTTAGCTCTAATTCCAGTTTGGCCTGGGAGGAGTGAGTGTCACGTCCACCTACTTCGCTGCCATCTTCCCCACCTATAACCTCTAGCCTAACCCCTGCTCTTCCTGAGACCTTCCTGACATACCTCTTCTGTGTCTCTGTGTCTTTAGTTCCCCCTGCTCTTCCTCCACCTAAAAACATGTTTATGTTTTTCCTTGACCTTAAAATAAAGGCCCTCTTTGGTCCTTTGAGATACTATCCCATTCTCTTTTTTTAGTGCAAAAAGGAAAATTTATAGTCTATGCCTTCGGTTATTTCCTAAAATCCCCGGTGATCTAATTAACATGGTTTCTTTTGTCTCTATATTCCAGTAACAAGACCCTTATAAAAGTCAACCATGGCTTTTGCATCTAATGTCTTTTGTTCAGGCTTCACTTTGATGTTTCAGTAGTTTTTTTTTTTAAAATCTCCTTTCTGAAATTGCTTTGGCAAGTTGAGTTCCTGGTTGCCCACCTTATTCTCTACTAATTATTTTGGTTTTTTCTTTCTTGTCTTGTCCTTTTATGTAAAAGTTCCTCATAGCATTCTGAATTTCATTTTTGGCATTTATGAAATGCCACTCCATGTTTTACTTTTTTCTATAGTATAGGTTTAAAAGAAAAACACCTATCCCCACTGCTTCTCATTCCTCTTTTCTGCTTTTTTTGTCCAGAGTACTTATCACTATCTGTCAGAGTATCTCTACATCGTTCCCTCTTTCTCCTCCTCCCCGTTAGGGCCAGGAGTTGGGACTTTTTGGTCACTAATGCATCTCTAACTCCCAGAGCAGTTAACTAGTGTTCAAACAAGTTTTCGAATTAATACAAAGATTTACCGATAGGGCTATTCAATGAATCATTATTTATGAAAGTAAAACAACTGGAAACTTTTAAAAAAATTAGTAATGAGGAGAGTAAATGATAACATATCCGTAAGATGGAATGTCATGCATTTACTAAGTCTTATTTTTAAAAATATTTAATGAAAAATGCTAACATTGTAGAAAAGAGGCAGGATAGAAAAGGATATATTAAGTGATCCTAATTTTATTTAATATAAATGTTATCAGTGGCTATGTCTGGGTAGAGATTGATTTTTGGTTTTCTGTTATTTTAGCTTTTTTGAAATTCTTAACAAATATTTTAAAGTTAGAAAATTATAAAGTTTTGAAAAAAAAATGCTTCTTCATCCAGTTGCTTTATTCTTTCCTAGTCTGAATTTCTCACTTCAATTAGCGATGTGACTTGTACTTATCTTTTGGCACTGATTATGATTATTATGTATGTGTGTTTTCTCTACTAGGCCCTGCACTTTCTAAAGTCAGAACCCATGTCTTGCTTATTATTTTCAGAGCCTTCAACACTTGTCTTTATAGTCAACAACTGTTTAAAAGAAAAAAATACTGAAAATGTTTTAATAGCCAGAAATTATACTGTTATTTGCTTAAGCAAAACACCCAGTCATGTAATGTTCTCCTAGTGATCGGATGTCCCTCATGATGCCTCAGTTTTAAAGCTTATTAGAATGATGACTACAGTGCAAGCAAATCTAGGGTATGGCCTACCTCTCTGTTGCCTTCTTTCATGTATTTTTTTAAATTAGTTGTTGGTATAGTATATGAGAACTTTTGACTCTGGAGTAAATTTGGGCCCATGGACTGATGCATGAAGTTAGGTTGGGCTGGTATAACAGAGAGATCATGGTACAAATGGATCCAACACACATGGTTCAATATGACAAGTTTATTTCTTGCTCTTAATTAAGGTGGGTGTTTTGGTTGGCAGGCAGGCTCCCTCCACACATGCAGTTCCAGGGCTTTCCATTTTATGGCCTCCTGGGTTATACAGTATGTCCAGTGTATGCTAATTTTATTTACTAATCTCTGCCTTCAGTAGGTTAGGTTGTAAATTCAGTACAGGCTTAGAATTGCCAGATTCAGCAAATTAAAACACAAGATGCCTAATTAAATTTGATAGCACTTTAGTGTAGGTATGTTCCAAGTAATAGTTGGTATATATACTAAAAAATTATGCATTATCTGAAATCCTACCTTGAGTCCTGTATTTGATCTGGCAATGATTTGAGGGTATTAGCTCTACCTCATTTAACACTGAATCCTTAGAATCTAAAAAAACATACCTGTCGACTTTAAAATAAATAAACCTCTCAATAATATTTAATGAATAATTGGTGTTCTGCCTATCAAGGAGAACTTGTATCAGCAAAGAATATTTATTATTAGAACAATACCACCATTGATTGTGTATTAACTATCAGCAAAAAAATACTATTAATATTTTTTTAAGAATAAGATTGCTTACTATCAGCAAAGAATATGTATCAACAGATAAGATTTTTAATATGTTATCAGCCTTTCAAACCACAAATGTTTCACTAAACATCAGTAAATGGATAAAACCCATCTCTCCATAGATGTATGCACAGCTGTCCCTCTCTTTCAGGTCTCTGCTCAAGTGTCATTTTTTTCAACGATGCCTCCCCTGTTCTCTGCATCTAAAACTGCAGCTCTTCTCCCTCTGCAACACTTTAGTTACCTTTCCCCACTTTATCTTTCCTTCTTAGCACTTAAATTTACTGAGCTTATTGTCCACCTCTTCTGCTAGAATGTAAACTTGGTTAGGACAGGCATTTTCCTTCCTGTTTTCTTCATTGCTAAATTCCCAGCTTCTGCACATATTTGAGATTCAACGAATTTTTGAAAAATGACTGAATAAACACCACTTGTTCTTATTAGAATTTGTTGTTAGCAGTAGTTTGATGATATTCACTTGACAGGACACGAAATGGATTTAATCTAAAAAATTTCATGACCCTACCCGCACGCACTCACATCTCCAAGTTCCGTCGGTTCCAGCACCTCCACGTCCTTTATAGCCCGCCCCTTACTGCCCCTGCCACCTGTGGTTGGCTTCTCCAAATGAATCTGATTCATCAGTTTTTATTTCTGTTAGAATAGCTCCATTTCAACAATTTAGTCCCCATTCTTTCAGGTTTCACATAATTTATTCATTCCCTTGAAAACGGGAGCAATAGCATTTGGGGAGCACTCCTTTAAAAAAAGCCGCAAAGAGCAAGTTTTCTCCCTTTTCTCTTTTTACCAATGCCCTCCCTGAAACATCTTCCCTAATCCCCTAGACTGTAGCGGCCCAGGGCTTAGCACACACTACTCTAACTAGTTCTCCCCCTAGCATTGCAAGAGCTCAGTTTCTTCAGTTGAAATCTGATGAAATACTTGGCTTGCATTTAGAGGCCATGTTTTACAAAAATAAGCCTGCACATAACCACAATCTTTCTAGAATCACAGAGACTGAGTGAAGAACAAATTCATGTTTCCCATCTTGTGCTTCACTCCAAGGCCTAAGCTCACCACGGAGAACAGTGGGAATCTCCAGCACTATTTAGTTTTCTCTTTTTATTTTCTGCCAAACATAGATGAATTCAAGTAATTGACATAAATATATGATGCAAATCCCCTGTTAGCTTTATCGGTGTCACATTTATAGTTTATTTTCCCTTTAGCTTGCAGATTTTAGGAGTTTAAGAAATGTAGTAATTTTCAGGGTAAGGCTAGATGCTAGATACATAATTTTTATACTGTAGGTATATAGTTCTTAATCAGTTATTATTTATAAGATTCACCTGAAGAGCTTTTTAAAAAAGAGACGACCAGGGCCCATTCCAATTCTGCTGCATCACTCTCCTCTGGACAGGGACATTCAGGACATTTTCTACTATGTTTGTGCTCTACAGGTAGTGCAGGTGGGCATCTCCTGGCCCAGAACCACTCCTTTAAGCCACCATCAATCAATAGCTTAACTGTCAACCAGAATCGCTAAGAATAAACTTGGCCTATTTCATAATTTTGTCTAGGGATAACACAATGCTCCTGGCTTGACTGCCTCTTGCTTTGCTCCGTATGTCCTGATTTCCTTCCTGTTCTGCCTCCAGGCCTTGCCTTCCGAGCACTCCTGAGCTTCTGACCTGGAGGCCTGGTCTTTGATCTCAGATGCCATCATAAGCATAGGTTCTGGTTATACCCTCCAAGTTGGCTCATTGGACTTGGCTCTCCTGATCGCTGTCTCTAATCCTGGCTCTCGCATACACCGTCATTATGACCCTAGTATGACAATCTGCCAACTCCCCTGAGTCAGGGAAGAAAGAGCCATGATGGCTCCAAAATGATTTCAAATAACTCTAACAGGTAAGGTCATTATTAATGCACGCTCATCTACCTCAGTAGTCTAGTTTGATTCCCTTCAAACACTGCTTTGTGCACAGCATGCCAACTAACAACTCTAATGTATATGGAATAAAAATTCTTCGCCTGGAATGAAGGGCCTCTACTCTCCAGAGATGACCTGCCTTTCTGGATCTTATGCTGTTGCTGTTCTTTGTGGAGCTGGTGCTCTGGCCTAGCTGAACTTTACTGTTCCCGAGAGCCACCGGCAATAGCATGCGACCTTCCCTTCTTCACTACATTTTCATGGCTAGAAGGACTCTTCCACCAGCAGCCTGCTCTTCCTTCACCCACATATCCAAATCCTACCGATCCTTTAAAGCAGTTATTTCTCAAGCCTGAGCAACGTAAGAGAAATTGGTATGACTCTATAGAGGACGTTTTCGGACAGGCAGGGGTCTACAGGCCCGTTTGAAGAGGACTGACAGGGACAACTGAAGACCAATTCCATGAAAATCTTTCAGCTGCAAATGATCACTTTGAAAGGCTGATTCTGTCTTCAGAACTGCTAAAACAATGTGTACATTGTTAAAATGAAAACAAAAATTTTAAAGCATTCAAGCACTTTGACTCATAGCTCCAGGTCTAGGATCCCAGTTTTAGAAACACAGCCTTAAGGCACAGCTTGAACATACTGATCCTGCGAAATGCTCTTACATCTCTAAGGGATAACAACTTTTTCTCTTTTCTGTGTTACTTAGTACCTAATTACTTCCTGCCTTATAGTAGCTAATGAAATGTACGTTTTTTGTTTTTGTTTTTTGAAAAACCATAAGCTCTTTGAAGGGAGAGACCATATTTTAATCATTTTTTTTTTTTAACTCCACAGATCCTCAGCAAATACTGGATGTAAGACCTGTATTTCCTCTTATTTCATAGTCCAAATTTCTTAAAAATATCTCATTCTTTTTTTGGTACATACAGCATATTACTGAAATAGTCCTATTACAACGAAAAGTTGAGAGGTTGTCTTAAACATTAGAAAAAGTCCAAGTTATGAAGCTCAACATTTAAAGTGCCCCAAAGCATGTCTCCTGTGTTAATGTCAATAAGGACAATTTAAAAAAAAATCAGTAGGTAAATAATAAAGAATTTCAGGGTAAAGGATAAAAAAAAAATTCAAAATACAAGGTTGGTAGGCGAAGCCCCATAAATACCTACATAGCCTCGAAGGGTGTTCTGTCCCCAAAGCAACTTGTATTTCAGGCTGTCCTCACTTTTTAACTAGTGTATTAGTGGAAACTGTTTTCCTTGGGTATTTAGGGTTCATTATTTCAGGCGTGATGGCAGGGGCTTGTTTTAACCTAGAACTTCGTCCCTCATACAGTATTTGGACAAGTCTGACACACTGTATAGTGAAGGGAAAGAGACAGGCAGAGTTATGGGGAACCCATTCTGTGTCACCTGAGCAAGCTGAAGTCAGTCTTTTCATTTAAAAATCACAGTAATACATTTTGGTTTGTTTTATGGCCCCTTTTAGTTCTGAGGCTGATCGTCTATGGCCATCAGGAAACATGGTTGGAAAGAGGTATTTTGGGCAGTACTGGTTATTTCTCCCTGAGACCAACATGGGCTACAAACTCTTCATCGAGCTTCCTCCAGGCCATTTTAGGGCCGAGTTAGAAAACAGTGGTTTGTTCCCTTTTTGGGAGGTCCTCCAACGAGAAGGTTCCCTGCCGGCTCAGGGTCCGGCCTTCACCCCCGGCCGCTCCTCGAGGCCGAGGGAGACCAGCGCAACGGCGGTCAGCACCGTCCGCACTCCCCGGCGGGAGCGGTGCAACTCACGGAGATCAGTCCCCGGTCATAAACAACCTCTCACTTCCCTTCCCCCGCCCCGGGCCCGCCTACGCGGGGGCCGGCCCTCTGCGGCCCAGGCAACTCCTCCGCCGACCGCGGGCGTGCCTCCTTCCCCTAACCGGGAGTCTGATCCTTAACTGATCGCCTCCCGACTCGCCACGCGGGGAAAGGGTTTGCTACAGCGACCTCGGAAGAGAAGGTGAGGCTAGCGTCCACTTCCCTTCCCCGACCCCTGTCACCTCCAACAGCCAAGGAGAGTCCCGCGGCACTGACGCGCAGACGCACAGCCGCTGCCGACCTGCGCGCGCCTACGCGGTTACGGCCCCCACCCCGCGATCCTTCCGCGGCCCGTCCCCGCCCCTTCCCGGAGCCCGCCTCCGCGTCTGCCGACCGCCCGGCTTAACCCTCACGCTCGCTCGCGCGCGCTCCCGACGCCCCGCCTTCACGCGTGCTCACTAACAGTTCCCGGAGCCGGCCTACAAGCTTCTCCCTCCCCTGAGCTGTTTGAATATGCTAATGAGGGGCTAGGGAATAACCAATGGAATAGTGGAGCGGTGCGTCACGTGGCGCGAGGACGTGTCAGGGGGCGGTGCCTCTGCAGCCCCTGCCCGAGTTAAAACCGGAGTGTGAGAGAGAAAAGCGCTTCAGTAGCGAGAGGGGCTGAGAAAGTGGTGACACTGCCGGGGTGCGGAGGGAGTCCCTGAAACTTCTCCCAACAGCCCCAGGGCCAATCTCCCTTCAGCCCACTCCCCTCTTCGTCAGCTCCCCGGTCCCCACTCCCTGCATCGGGGGTGGGGTGGGGAGCCAGGCCCGTCTCCCGCTGGGACACACACAGGGACCGGGAGCGGGGACGGGACCCCCGAGGCGGGGGGGACAGACCGACCGACAGACGGCCGGGCGCCCGCCCCACCGGGCAGGCAGGCAGGAGGAGGCGGAGACGGGGGTACGACGGGGAGGACTGGGTCTGGGAGTTTCCTCTCAACTATCGGGGGAGAAACTCCCCGCAGCCGGAGGAAAGACCCAGACGGTGTTTTCTACTCGGGGACCGCGCTTCCCCCGCCCCGCGTAGCGGCGGTCGCCGCCACCGGCGCCTCCACCTCTACCATCTCCTTTTTCTCTGCCACCTCGGGCCCCGGTGTCCCCGGCCAGCACTATGCCCATCTTACTGTTCCTGATAGACACGTCTGCCTCTATGAACCAGCGCAGCCATCTGGGCACCACCTACCTGGACACGGCCAAAGGCGCGGTAGAGACCTTCATGAAGGTACCGACTGACCGAGCCCGGGCGGCGACCCCGGCCCGGCGGCCCGCGGGCGGCAGGGGTGGCGGGGAGCGCGGCCGGGGGCGGCGAGGCGGAGGTGTCGGGGACCTGACTGCGGGAGCTGCTGGGCTCGGGGACCCCCTCCCCCACCGCGCGGGCGGGCGGGCGCTGAGAGCCGTGCTCGGCCCGGGCCCGGGCTTCGGCCCCAGGCGTGTGTAGGAGCCGATCTGTGTGTGGGGGGCGGCGTGGAGGGGTGGCCGCTGCGTGTGCGGTACTGTAGGGGGGGGGGCTGCGGGGCCGCTGGGCGCCCCTTCTTCGCCTCGTAACCTCGCCTCTGTGCTTCCTTTTCGCTCGCCCTGTTCTTCCTCCCGTCCCCCACCCGCTCTCCCGCAGCTCCGAGCCCGGGATCCTGCCAGCAGAGGAGACAGGTATATGCTGGTCACTTTCGAAGAGCCTCCCTATGCTATCAAGGTAACAGCCCTCGCCCTCCCCCTTCCCTTCCCTGTTCCTTCCTCGCTGCCCTCCCCGCCCCCCCCCATTCACCCTTCATTATGCTCCCCTCCCCCACCCGCTGTGCTCTAGGCGCTGAGGTCCTTTCCCCCGCGGACTCCCACCCCCTCCCCCGCCCCGGAGCGTCCCGGCGCGGCGCGGAGTCGCGGGGCCACCGCCATCCCCTCCCCAGCCCGGCCCGGCGGCGGCGGCGCTGCGATCAACATGGCCGACATTTCCCCTCCGCGGCGGGAGCGGCAGCAATGAACTGTGGGGGATATTTATTCAAGTTAGCCCGAGTGACAGCGGGCCCGGCCGCCGCGAGCCGAGCCCGGGCTGGCGTTAAAGGGGAATCGGCCCGAGGCTGGCGAGCCGGCCGGCCGGGGGCTGCGGGGCTGGGGCGTCAGATTCTCCCCGAGAGGCCGTGGCTCCATGGGGCAGTCGTCGGTTAACTTCGGAAGTCCTGCTCACGTCCGTTTTCCACGAGCACTTTGCATCCCCACCTTTTGGGTATTAGGTCAGGGAGTCAGTTTCCCAGGGAAGTTATCAAGTAGTTAGGCTGTCCAAAGCTGTCGCGCAGGCAGCTTTATTCTTGGCCACCTTTGGAGGAGTTTCTTCGGAGGGGGTAAGGTATGAACACGTTAGTCACACCGTAGTGTAGAGTGAAGCAGCTCCTTGAGGAACCGCAGATTGTAGTGGTTGTCCGTGTATACATGGCTTTAAAAGATGAGAAAAAAAAATCTTACATTTTTCTTTTTAGGCCGGATGGAAAGAAAACCATGCAACGTTTATGAATGAACTGAAAAACCTTCAGGCAGAAGGACTTACGACTCTTGGCCAATCCCTAAGGACAGCTTTTGATTTATTAAATTTAAATAGATTAGTAACTGGCATAGACAACTATGGGCAGGTAGGTTGAATATTAAGGTGGAAAACAGTTGATTTTTTTTTTTTTTTTGGTGGAGAGACAACAGTCCATACCAAAAACTATATAACATGAAGTACAAGTATAAAACACTTCAGGTTAAAGTAAGACATGCACATAAAACAAAAGTGAAACTCTGACCATACTGTCTATGGTTTTATAGCCCTTTTTTCTCCTTAAAAGATACTTGTATTCAGAATTAGGAACTGAATTCTTTGCTATAATGTTGACATGAGTTTGGTTTCAATACCTTGCACTCATCACACAAAAGGGTAAAACGTCCTGCCTCACCACGCTCAGATTTCTCCTGATTCTCTACCTACAGGCAATTCGTCTGCAGTAACATGCAGACACTAGGTAAATAGTGGTTTTCAGTTCTATATTAGTAAAAATGTTCGAGGAAATCATTATTTGTTGTATCAGGGTTTAGTTTAACCTAACCATATTGTAAGGTGAGATTTTCATGGGAGTGCAATAACTGGCTGAATACATTAAGATTTTTCAGCTTTTGGAGCTTTACAATGAGCAACTATGGAGCAAGAATTCGGAATTCACTCCTGAATTAAATGGCAGGTCCAGAGTTTGTTTTCTTTATTTTTCTTCAAAACCTTGGAAAAGAGGCTGTTCCTTACTCCCTTACCTCCCACCTTACCATCTCCTTCCTCTCCTGCACTTTCATCTATTTGAAGATGAGACAAAAGCTTTAAATCACATGATGGTTCACTATGGAATAATGGAAGGTAGTGTGTTACAACTTTCTGAGAATGCAGGCCTGGAAAATAAAACACGTATGTGTAATGTTGCACATAGAAGACTATTAAACCCAAGAAGTTTAATTTTTATGCTGTAGTGCAAAGCACTGTTATCACAATGATACATTTAGGTATACATTTTGTTCTTTTTGCAAGTTTCATGAGCCACTGTTTTAATAAGTTTCACAAAGTTCAGGGGGGGAGTAATCTCCTTACTGCAACTTGTGGTTGATTCATATAGAAAGAAACAGAATTGTTCCTTTGTTCCTTTGGTTCAGAAATGTTTGTACTTTACTTCTTAGGGGAAACGTGGCCAGATAGCATTTCAAGTAGTTGCAATTCAGAGTCACTTTGTTTCTGTTTTTATCTAATTGCACTTCCATTGTTTAAGTAAGTAAACTTAGCGCATTAATCTTTTTGTCTCCCCCTCTCTGTGTTGCTTTATTTTGCAACTCAGTAATTTAGGCAGATTTGCCATGAATTTTTCAATTTGTTTCTGTAAAATAATGGACTTCTTTCCCTTTCATATTCCTTTGTCATATGTAGCGCTATACAATCTTTCATTGATTAAGGTTTTGATCTGAATTTCTTTCAGTTCAAAAACAAATTTGAAACTTGCCATTATTTGGTTAGTTATCCTTTTTTGGTTGTCACGTTGTCAGTATATAGCAGAACTAATTGATTTCCTATTTCTCAGCCTCACATTCTGTAAGTGGGAAGGGCATATAGACACATTCACTTCCTACAAGCTAATTAAAAATATTCCTTAGGAAGACTGATTATCATGGAGAGGCTGAAGACATTTGTAATTTACACCTGTATTCTCCTTTTCCCAGTTGCTATTTTCCACTGGAAGTCACTTAAGTGCTTGTTGGTAAAACTTACAGAAAGTTTGAAGTGGAAGGTGGTCCTTTGGTGTTCTTACCACTTTGACCAAGAGAAAAGCATGAAGACTAGGATGCTTTTGCATTTTAAGTTTTATTAATTCAAGAAGGGGGAGCGGTAATATTTCTTAGTTATTTTGATGAATAAGCAAGGAGGCCAGGAATAATATTAATGCTTAAACCCTGAATTGGCACATAAAAATGACACTAGCATTAAACTAATTTAGGAAGCCACAGTTTCCAAATTAAAATGATTGAGTAAAGTGTTCAGTGAGAAGACATCATTCCAGAAGAGATTTTTCATCATAAAACTCTCTCAGTAATTTAGATAGTATACATTTACAATTCAATGAATGGAGAAATTGTGAAGAATTTTAGGTGTCTCAAATGTTTAATACTAAATTTAGGTCATAGATTTTATTGTAAAAGTACATTCTATCTGCCTTTTTCCTGTGGAGTACTTTTATTCTGTAACCTCAGTGTTTTTACATGATTTTCGTAAGTACTTTGATCATGCTCTATACTGGAATCTGTGGAGCCCACAGTACTAAATACTGGTAAATAATCACAATAATTGAAGGAAATGAGAAAAGGTGAGCTAGGTGAAAGACAACATATTGATTTTATAGAGCATCTGAAAGTCTTTTAAGTTTCTAAATAATCTTTTTAAATATCTAAATGTGAGAGAGAGAGTGTGTGTGTGTGTGTGTGTGTGTGTGGATACTGCCTCACCTGCTCCCTCCACATACAAGTACCTATGTGATTTTTCCATAACCAAAAGTGTTTTTAATATCTGCATTGCACCTGTTACCTTAGTTAGCATACTTACAAATAAAACATCTTTGAGATACTAGCTAGGATACTAACAGAATTTGCAGGGCCTCTATAAGGTTAGAGTAGCTGAGAACAAAGAATGATTCTTGGTGAATGTTTTCCTCAAGCACTTCCCCCCCGCCCCCAAGCACTTTGGATATCCTACTAAAAAATACTTTGCATCTAGAAGTCCTTATAAATACTTAATTTTGATAATCAGTATTTCTACAATCATGGAACAGTGTGTAGCTTTTAGTCAATCTTTTAATTATAGTAGCACCTTATTAAATTGCTTATTGCAGCTAAATTTGACATACATATATATATTTTTCACATGTGTTCACCATAGTTTCAAAAATAATGCTGCCTTTTGAGAGCCACTGAAAATCTGAACCAGCCTAAATATCTAAAGTTAGGGCATATCTAAAGTTTTAGAAGTCTGGTTCAAGTTTTATATGTAGATGGTGATTTTTCATATTGTTTCAAATTGTTCTGTTTTCTGTCATTGTTTTCAGCATTGTCTCCCCGCCCCCTTTTTTGAAGTTAGGTAACAGTTAGGTTTAGATGCTAAATATTATTATGGCCTGTAATTCATCATTTTTGTCACTGGACTAATTGTAGGCTCCTACTACTCAGTGTACTAGTATTGAGTACATTGTTCCAGGACTTAGAGCGGTACCTGACCGACTACACTGTGTCCTGTCTTCTCTGTGAAGATAATCCTTGACCAATACCCTAAAATGAGATACAATGTGTGTTTAATTTTTTGAGGATTTTCAATGCTGAGTATTTACTCATTGACAAATGGTGGCTTTTAAACAAGATCACATAGAATGAATTTTAGGGAGAGTAATCATGAAAAAATAGTAGCTTTTAAACAAGATCAAATAGAATGAATTTTAGGGAGAATAATTTAGCCAATTTTATTCTTTAGCATGAGGACCTTTTTGTGAACTTAGCATAAAATTCAGGTAGAGTTCTAAAAGTACTTTTTTCTTCTTCTTACCCAAGCAGCTCCCATTTAGTACTCAGTACAAAATGTAGTCTTCTCTTTTAACGTTCGTAGGTCAAAAAATGAAACCTGATTCCCATTTGGGTTTTTGTTTTCCCATAGGTTATCAATAAATACATTAACCACAGATTGATATTCATTGACCTATAGACATCTTTTCAAAAGAAAGATTATACTTGAACATTCTACTGTGCTGAATATGAACTGGAAACACAGTGGTGCATTGTATTTGGTAAATTTTTAAGCCCCTGAATATTTTCCCTAAATTTAAAATTGTGGCAAAGAACACAAAACATCAAAATTTTCAGTCTTCACCAATTTTGAGGGCATAGTTCAGTAACGTTAAGTAGATTGACATTGTTGTATAACCAGCCTCCGGAACTTTTTCATCTTGCAGAACTGAAACCCTATACCCATTAAACAGTAATTCCTCGTTTTCCCTTCTCCCAGCCTCTGGCAACTTCCATTCTCCTTTTTCTATGAATTTGACTACTCAAAAGATACCTCATATAAGTAGATTCATACGGCATAATTGACCCTTGAGCAACACTGGGTTTGGGGTCACTGACCTCTGTTTTGGATTCCCCCAAAACTTCTAAAAACCTACTGTTGACTGGAAGTGTTACTGATAACAGTCAATTAATACATGTTATGTGTGTTACACGCATTACATACTGTATTATTACAATAAGGTAAGTTAAATGAAATGTTAAAGGAAAGACTAGTACTGAAGGGTACATATTTACCAAAAACAAAACCAAAGACATGTATAATTGGACTCTGCACAGTTCAATCCCACGTTCAAGGGTCAACTGTATTTGTCTTTGTGACTGGCTTATTTAGCATGATGTCTTCAAGGTTCATACATATAGCATGATGTGTCAGTATTTCATTTCTTTTAAAGGCTGAATGTTTCATTATATGTGTGAACCACATATTGCTTACCCATTCTTCTGTTGATGGACACTTGGCTGCTTCCACCTCTTCCTTGGCTGTTGTGAATAATGCTGCTATGAACATGGTGTGCAAGTGTGAAAAATCTTGCTTTCAGTTCTTTTGGATAGGTACCTTGAAGTGCAGTTGCATCATGTATTAAGTCTTTTTAAATTTTCTAGGAACTGTGATACTGCTTCCTATAGCAGTTGCACTGTTTTATATTTCCACAGTGCACAAGAATTATGATTTCTGCACATCCTCGCTAACACTTACTATTTTCTGTTTTACTGATATTAGTCATCCTAAGGGATGTGAGGTGATTGTCTCATTGGTTTATTTGCATTTACCTAATTATTTATGTTGAGCATCTCTTCATATTCTGGTTAGACATTTCTATTTTGGCTTTGGAGAAGTGTCTATTCTAAGACCTTTGCTAACAACAAAATTTTTTTTCAAGTTGTAGGAGTTTCTTAAAAATTCTGGATATTAATTTCTTATCAGATATGGCCATTTGCAAATATTTTCTCACTTTCCAGGGGTTGCCTTTTCAGCTCTACTGATTGTGCCCTTTGGTGCACAGTTTTAGTTTTTGATGTAGTCCAGTTTGTCAATATTTTCTTTCGTTGCCTGTACTCTTGGGGTCATAGCCAAGCAATCATTACCAAACCCAATGTCTTTGAAGCTTCTCCCCTAAATCTTGTTTTAGGAGTTTCAGTTTTACATCTTAACATCGAACTTTTAAATCCATTTTGATTAAAATTCTGTGTATTTATAGGGTAAATTTCCAACTTCTTTCTTTTGCATGTGGACATTTAGTATTCCCAACACCATTTGTTGAGACTGTCCTTCCACAGTCAAAGGTCCTAGCAAAAAGTCCCTGGTCTTTTAAGCCTCCTAAAGTGATTTTCAGTGATGATTATTGGCTGATGGGGGACTCTCCAGTCAAGCCTGCTTAAATGGTATTCCTCTACCTGGATTTAATGTAAAGGAAGGGGAATGGGGTGTGAGGGTTGGAACCCCGCTCCTGACCTTAATGGTTGCATCACTTCGTATCAGTGGGCACTCACTCTACCACTCTCGCCCTCTGCTACTACTTCATAGTCCAAATTTCTGTTAGTGAAGCAGTTGTACCCTTACTAAAGAGTCAATAAGACGGTTAAATGGGGTGATGTAGTACAGTGTATATTAAAAACTATGAAGTATTTGCTATGTAAGACTCAAAGCATACTTCTTTCATCAATAGGTTATTTACCTCTAAGTTTTCATTATTTTTCAGCTTCAAATTTGAAATTACAGTTTCAAAAATCTAACGATATTTAAAGCCGACTTTTAATACATGGTTTAAAATCTATTAGTGGTATATTAAGTGTACTTTTTTCTTTGGCTTTGTATTCATTTTGGAGAAGCAGTGTGAAAAGTAAATACTATAACTTGGCTCAAGTTGTCCTAATGGCAATTGATATGCATGGGATAAAGTACAAGGGGTAGTGTTCAAAAAAAAGTTCGTGAAGTGAAAGCTGGATGTAAATAGTCCAGCAGGTAAATCAGAAAGTCATTGCTTTGCAGGAATAGAAGTTAGAAAAGGAACCCTGAGGAGACAAAAGCACATGCTTTAAGAGTCTTTCAAATAGGGAGCTCCCCCTAGTGCATTTAAGATGAGATTTACACAAGTTTGTTTTGCAAGGAAGCTTTGAGGAGCACATCTGTTGGGTAAATCGGGATATTTTAATAAGGTTTGACTGAGCTCGAAGTAGCATTAAATGAATATGATTTATTTGCCATTGAGCATTAATTTTAAAGGTGATAATTTAAAAAATTTGAAGATTCTTTAAGAAAACTAGCTCTCATTTTTCTTCATAATTTTATACTCAAGTCTGTTTTTTAAAGGATCAAAAACCACTCTATCATGATCTTTCAAAATAAAATGAAAAAGAATAAGGACATTATTACATTCTTAATTAGAAATTATTAAAAAGGAAATAAGGCAAAAATAATAGGTTCTTCAAAGAAATTTTTTTTTCATGCAAGAGGATGTCAGTAATTATGTACTTAACTGTGTGCAACTGAAAATTAAAAGGCCTGGAACAAATCTAATATTTGACTTTAAAAAAATTCACTTATTCAAATATTTTGAATTAATTTAAGGTCATTTGTGATCAGAATTAGCTAAAAGGATAGTTTATCCTTGTTCATGTCATGGATTTCTTCAAAGAGATTGAACAATATTTTATAGCTTGAGGTTTCTTTAAGTATTTAAAATTATTTTTAGCCATCATAATCGTATAATTCTTCACCTAAAATAGTTTTGATGGACTTCTTATTTATTTATTTTGGTTGATAACATAAAACAACCACTTTTTTAATTAAAAAAATTCCTTTTATGAACTTAATATTTGTTTAGCCTTATTATTCTGTTTAGCTTAAACATGGTCACCAGACTATAAATAAAATACTGAATTTTTTTATTTTTATTTTTGGTTTTGTTTTAGGTTGTATTTATTTCCAGATTTCTCTTCTTCCACCAACCTTTTCTTGAGATGCAACTTAATACACAGGTCCTAAGTGTGAAGCTTAGTGAATTTTTATATACACTCTTTTTTGTTTTAATGATATATGTAATCCAGTAGAAACAAAATTTCTCATTTCCACATGTGATCATTAGATATACACTCTTGAAAAAAATTCAACTTTTGCATCTATGGACAGAACTTTTCATTGGACTTTCTATAAGTATTTTCTTATGATTATTGTTTCATATGGCTTTAGAATTCAAAGTGATGCTAGAAGTTTACTCCCTCTTTTTCATTTTATAGATGAAGAAAGTAAGGCCTAGCCAAGCTAAATGCTTAATTTATATTTCTGAAATATTTTAAAGATTACAATTAGTTATGGAATAGTTATGTTGATTTTACTAGTAATTTACATAATATTCAAGAATAAATTTTAGTTAAAGGTATACCAGTGGATCTGAGTCCGTTTTTGGGGAGTATGTCTGTAATTCTCTAATGAACTAGGTATTCTTTAGTTTCCTCTGAAAACCAGGCATTTCATTTTGTCCGTGTGTCCTATTTGGTCTTGTAACACCCTATTAAAATAGTATTAGATTCAGTTGGGTTTTCTACCCACTTGCTTGTCTGGAAAAATGTAAGAACATAAATGTGGAGGATAATTGACAGGGTTTTTTTTTATCATCATTAGTAGGCCTAGATGCTAATACATGTATATATTTAATTGTACTTTTTGATTTTTTATTTCATAGTTTATTGCCTTTCTGATATTTAGTTAAAATGGAGCTATTAACCTAGTCAGTAAATTAAAATTAATTGACTTTTTCAGTGTAGTATGCCAGCCAATATTAGTGCTATAATTATGACTTTTTGCTTAGACAGTTTTGTAATTAGTTAACTTATATTTTCATTTCATCTAAGATAATTTTGAAAATCTCTAATCATTGTGCTTTTAAGATTCAGAAAAATCTCTTTGGCCCCGTGGACTCCCACTGCACCCAGGAGTTCCCGGCAGAGTCATGTAAGCGGTCGCCTTGGCTTCCCCATTAAGAAAATGGGAGGAAAGGTTCTATCCTGCAGGATTGTGGTCAAGGTTAGGTGATGCACAACACAATTTATTATTTTAACATGTTGCCTTTTTAAAAATTTCTTTTTATTTGAATTTTAAAAATTGGGATTATGGTTACTTAGAGTATTTTATCCAGCTTGTGTTAGAACAAGCAGCGGGACTCCGAGAGAGCTGCTTGATTGTAGCTGTGTGCGCCCAACTCTGCCACCTCCTACTTATGTGGGATTGGCATGTCCCATATCCTTACAAAATGGTGATGGTACCAATCCTGAAAATTTTTATAAGAATTAGAAATAACATATTTTTACAAAAGTTTTATTTAGACTTTTTGTTGTTGGGAATCCCAAATCTAATCTCAACTGTGTAGAAATAACATTTGTTAATTATCTAGCGAAGTGTCTGCTTGGTACATGGTGGGAACTCAGATGAGAATGATGGTAATCATCCCTCATAGCATGGGAAGCACTTAACAGGGTTCAAGCTTTCTGACTGGGGATTTTGGAGGAAAAAACCGTAAAAGGTGTTTCGTAATCCATCATAAGAAGCTAGAATTAGCTATTCAGTAGTTCAAGCTAAAGTAAAATTTCTGACCATAGGGAACACAGTGGTTTTTGGTTTTGATTTGAATCTATATAGATGGCTTGAAAAATACTTTCCTGTTGGTGTTCCAGAAGTCTTTTCCCCAAAATCTGCTTCTTGTTCAAAACAGTTTAATAATAGTGAACACGTAAAGTTTTTGATTTTCAAAGCAACATAAGATTTTAAGCTTCTTTGAGGAAATTTAAATCCAAGTCCATTTCTAGGGCTTTGTAACAGTGTATCTTAGAGTTCAAGTTGCTGATGGTGAGGATGCGGTTGAAGGGAGGAGGTTCTAGTCCAGAAGACAGGTCCAGTGTAGAAGGGCGTGATCCTTTTATTGTTTGTAATGTAGATTGATTGTTGGGGAAAACAATAGGACAAGCCTGGGGAGGATTTTTGTATGTGATGACATTCTTTTTTAGGCCTGTGTGTGATTCGAAATTTGATTATTGGTATGTTGAAAGATACTTGCACATAAACTGTATTTTAACTTGTAATGAAGAGGGTTAGTTGTATCCAAAGGACAAATTTGTATCAGCCTGGTAATGTCTTAACACTAGTCTCTATGGCTGTTTGCTTTTCTAATCTGTGTCTTAAAACGGTATGACATTTTAATACTTCTTATCCATAGTTTTGCCCAGGTGACCTAGGGGACTCGTGAAGTTCTTTGGAATGACTATTTAATTTAAAATAGTTTATCGTAGAACTAAAAACAGTTTTTAGTAGTTGAGAAAAAGTAATTATAGCATTACGTGTTAAGTAATACATTTATGACCAGGATATGACAGGATTGATACTAGCATGTTAAAATGAATACTTTCCCTTTGTCTTAAACTTGGTAAACCTAATTAGATATTAGAAAACACCAAGAAAGGCTTCCAGGTATCCTGGAGTTTAAACCTTGGAAGCATCCAAACAATTACTCGGAAAGGTTCAAAACAATAGATTATTATTTTTGACAATAGATTATTTTTAATCACTGAAATTGAAGATGATTGGGTATGCAGTGTTCTGTGAAAGGCTGGCTATTAAAAACCACAGTGGCTGATCTTACAAAGGCTAGGTCTGGAAGGAAAGGACAGGGTGTAGTACTTTGGGTTATCAGGAAGAAGCAACACAATGTTTTGGCCTCTGGTAGTGCCTTAGTTATGATGGTTCCTGAATATTTATGTACTTTGGCAGGTAATAACTAATGTAAAATTATGAATTTTTTTTTGTTGTGCAGTTTTAATTATCCCATTTCTCGAATCAGTAAGTTAGAAAGAAAAATCAAGAAATTACCTCTAGAAAATTGAGCCAAAATCAGGTGGTAGAGAGAGTGATAGTCTTTATATTTAAATTATATTGTTAACCCATAATGGATAAAGTGTTAACCCCAAACAGGATTTCTCTATTGAAGGTAAATCCTAATGTAAAAAAGTTACCGCCATATTCTTAGAGCTTCCATTTTTATGAGCGATAGCAACAATCTAAAACATAGCAGATTCCTGTTACTAAAATCTGTGGTCATCCACATATGACATCTACTTTTTCATGAGGTTTGTTTCTAAGGTAAAACCTTGATGGATTTATATGTATAGTTAGGAAGGCTTATATAAATTTTTTTAACAGTAGGTCCAAATATGTGGATAATATTTTGTTTTCCCAAAATGTAATCTATTTTGAAAATTTAAAATCTGTATGCAATGGGGAATGTATTTAGCACAAGCATCACTAAATATTTGAAATGGTACCTAGCAAGAGCCAATTTCTAGAAACTTGTTACTCAAGTATGAATGTATGTGTGTATATATAGGATTTAGAGAAATTTAAATATTTCCTAAAAAAATCTTACTGAAATTAGATTATCATCCTTTCTCCTAGAAAATGAAAACTATATTTTTTACAAAACAGGGACCCTTAACATTAATCTCACATTATGATTTATTTAATTAAATTATTTTCAGGTTGGCCTTCAGCCGTAGCATATGGGAAACAATAGATTCAGTTTTCCCAAGTGCTTATCGTGAGTTTTTTCCCTTTATTAAATTGCATGCTTTATTGCTAACTTTACTGATATGCAACACTTATTAGGCAGTTTTCTCTCATTTTCAGTTGCTCTCTTGAGGATACTTATGCAGAATGTTATGGTCGACTTCCATCTTTTTTGTAGGGCAGCTGTTGTGTGTGTGAATGATTCTTTGGAGAGCATGTTCGTGTTTGTAGTGTGGGTGTTTTTAGAAGGAAGTAACCATAGTGGTTAAAGATGTGACTTAACCCGACTTTGGCAAAGGTAATATCTGTAGATTTAGTGGTAATCAACAACCCAAGTAGATGATTAATCTCGATAGAATAGGCAGATCTGTATGATTTATTGTAGTCAGATTAATTTTCAGCTTCATGTTATATAGCTTCACTTGTTTTTAAAAGTATGTCTTCATCTTGGCTTTTATTTTTCACTTTCTTTGCCATGTTTCTAAGATGTTTGTTACTACATGCATTGCTGGAATAATATTTTCCCAAAATTATATTACCCAATACAGTTAATATAATGAATATATTACCTTTTTATCCAGAGTGTTAGTATTTCGTAAGTAAAATTATATTTTTGATAACCCTTGTTACTCTTTTTATGCCAATATAAACACTATTTGGCTGCCCAAACCAGCTGTTGTTAGAGTAATCTTATTCAAACTTTACAACCCAGTTCAAATGTAGAACTCAAATTCTGTGAAATTATTACATATTTAATATTTTAAATATATTTAATTTATATTACTCCTCTTTGATGCAGTATACTTAGTTTTAGGAGTTATGAGTTTCTTTAACATTAATTTTTTCACACAATTTTCTAGTTCTTTAGTATTTCTTGCATCATTACTATGTGGTTTATTATTTAAATTAAATTCTAGGATATTGCTCCTTCATCACTATTAAAATGAATATATGAGATTCTCTACTGATTTTGCTTGCCTTAATTTTCCATCTGTTTTTAATGCCGTTAGTTTTTTGTTTTTTAAATCCTCACCTGTGGATGTGTTTAGAGAGGAAGGGAAAGAAAGAAACATCAATGTGAGAAACATTGATGGGTTCCATCCCTTATGTGCCCTGTTGGGAGATCGAACTTGCAGCCTAGGTATATGCCCTGACCAGGAATCAAACCTGCAGTCTTTTGGTTTGTGGGAGGATGTTCCAACCAGCTGAGCCACATGGCCAGGGCAGTGCTGTTTTTTAACATAAGAAATTATATGGTTAGGCAAAGCAACTGTATTGGCATACAATTGTATAGTGGAATGCTTGAAACTGAAAGTATATTTCTTTTAATATGAAATTTTAACATTTTAAAATTAGCTATACACCTTAATATATTCTAAGATACTAGGTTTTGGTATACTAGCAGGTTTTTAAAATTTTATGCTTGGATACTAATGACCTTTCGATTTGGAAGGTTGTGTTTTAAATATGTAGTAAATGCCGCGGTTAAAGGTTTCAGGCATCATGGGAAGTTGTGCAGGCGCGCGCGTCCATCCTTCAGGCCGCTGTGATTGGCCCGGTGTGCCGTGCTCCTCGGGGGTCTTCTGTGTGTGGTCAGAGGTGTTAGGTTAAAAGCACTGATTTCTTAAGATGAGTGTGTTAGAGTTTTTATATCAAAAGACTCATTGATGCCATACCACTTGAGATCTTAGCTGAATTCTTGCTGAATTCTAAAACAAACAAAATTGGTAGTTCTAGCCTTGGAGTATTGATTTAAATGTACACCTGGCAGGTCTCCATTGACTTAAACATTGTTATATTTTGTTTGGAATGTATAATTAACCTGTTGTATATTTATCCCTCTAATATAATGAACTTCCCCATTCTTTCAAAAAGTAGCTAAATACTATTAATGACAAGGAATTATTAAATAGAAAATATAATTAGGACTATGATTTCACAGATCTTGCTACTATAGTTTTAGGCTAAAATTTAAAGAATGGAACTGATTTAAAGAAAAAATATTAAATATGTAAATATTAGTACAGGTATTAACAAGCTATTGAAAAAGATTGTGATTGTGGTATGCAAATGTCAAAAGTTAGCAATACTGAACTAAAGAATGTTCATTTATTTTAGTTCTGTTGCAAAATATGTGTTAAAAGCTTATTTTCTCAGTTATATATAGTTGTAATAATGTTTATTATTATCAGTGTTGTGACTAGTCTTTGCATGTGAATTGTATCCTAAGATACTTTTCTTTTAGAAATAAGCTTAAAGTAGAAGAATATTATGTTTAATATTAATGTCTATATTTTATATTTTCTTTATGGAATCTGAATTTTGAAAAATTATAGATGGAATTACATAAAAAGTTTCTGAAAGGAATATGAGGTGGTTTGTCATCGTTACCTCTTTTATCTATGGTAATAGAGGAAAACAAGGGTAGACAATGCAGGCATCATTTCATACTTTCACTGTTTAAGTATATTCTACAAAGAGGTAAACAAAGACAACCCGAAGAACTAATCCAGCTGCTGAGCCGCTGTGAGGTCTGTACCAGCAGCCCCGTGAGGCCTTGCTGACCCAGGCCTGCCCAGGCCTGAGCACCTGCAGTGGGACCGCGCGGGTTTCGCAAGGCAGCCCTTGTCATCTTTTGTGCTTGTTGCTTCTGTTACTTACTTGAATAGGCAGTTTTAAGTAAAAAAAGCTTGAAAAAGCTTGGGCTATTTCAGAAGTTTTTGACATTCTTGCTGTGTGATATTCTTTAGCCCAGATGTATTTTGTTGATTGCTTTTGACCACGGCTTTCCTGGCATATAGCAAAATAGCTAAATAGAAACAGGTGTGGGGTAAGTGCAGTTGCTCCCACAGGGGGGCTGGAGTGCTCAGCTTTGGTGCACGTTTCCCCAGCAGAAGCCTGAGTCACGGGCAGAGTGTAGCCCACACCAGCCCTTGGCCATCCTTATGGGATTGTTCAAAGGACTGGTCACGTGGTGGAGCATGGTGACACGGAAAGACGACTCGAGCCTTCTGTCCTGAGCCTTCTGTCCTACGGCAGAACAGCAGCGAGAGGTTTTCCGAATGCTCAGAGTTGCCTGCCTTTTGCTTCAGAAGAAATAGCTAAGACCTGTTTAAGGGTATAGTAAAATGCCCCTCTCTCCAGTATGCTGACAATTTGGGGGTGAGATTAAAAATTCTGATTCTGCGAGTCCTGGCTGGGTAGCTTGGTTGGTTGGAGCATCAGCTGTACAACAAAGGGCTGTGGGTCCGATCCCCGATCAGGGCACCTGCCTAGGTTCCATCCCCAGTTGGGGTGTGTATGGGATGCGGCCAGTTGATGTTTCTCTCTTACATTGCTGTTTTTCTCTCTCTGTTTCCCTCTCTCTAAAAATCAGTAAACATACCCTCAAGTGAGGATTAAAAAAATTCTGATTCTGCAGATCAGGCTAGTTAATATTTGGAGAGAAATTAGCCTTAGTTTTACATTTTCAAAACTTTTTTTTTGCAAAATGTTTTAACATTTCAAGATCTCTCTCTCTCTCTCTTTTTTTTTTTTTTTTACAAAATGAAATAGGTTCTAGTGGGTAAGTTCTATGTACTTTAATTATATTCTTTAAATTTTCTTACTGGTATATGCCTTAACGGAATTGTGTAACACTGTGATATTTTGGAATTATTGAGAGAACTTAAGTGAAAATTTTTACTTTTATAAAAACTTTTACCTGAGCCTTTTGACCAGTATTAAACTCAAATTTTATAAATGGCAGTATTTCCATTAGCAAATAGCTCTAAAGGTAGGATGTTATACTTTGCACTCTTTTCTCATGACATACGTAGATTTCTTTGCCAAGAACCACTGCTTTCAGAGTAAAACATCTTGAGTTTTAATTCCGCTAATGGCAAAAGTCAACTTTTAGTCCCTCTGCTGGCTGCCTTTGTTGTAGCAGAGCTTATTTAATTCTTTTTTAAGGTCCTATAACTAAGCCAAAGTTTGTTTATAATTACTTTAGGACCAAGGTGAATTTTGAGGGAAATTCTAATGAAGGTGTATGGACTATATCCCAACCAACTTCCCAAACATACTAAAAATAAAAATTTTTTAAAAGTTACAATTAAAGGTAAAGATTTGAGAATGCCTCACATAAATAGGTAGAATGAAATGGTTGTATTTTTCTTTACTTTTTTTTCCTTTGATTTTTATCTGAATTTTCCAGAATGTAAAGCCATTTAAGAACTTGATATTATTTTATGTTGTATTTATGTGTTTGAATGACAAATGTGAATGTGAATGGACAGGGACGGCTGGGCAGATAGCGGAGGGGGTGGTGCATATGGAAGCATTTGCCCTTGCTGACCGTGAATGCTGTTGAGGAGGAAGGGCAGGTAAAGTCATATTTTTTTTCAGCAAGGCTTCTGTAATGTTTGAATGCTACTGTGCATTCAAAATCTTCTTGAGGTTATAGCCAACATATTTTATTTTATTTGACCAGAGGAAGCTTTCTTCATCTGGATACCAGTTTGAAAAACGTATATGCCACTTAGAAGCTGTGTAACTTGATCAAGAAATGTAATCTACCAGGTCCTCCACCCCCAGCACTTTATGATGATTAGGTTATGATCATGATTACTATATGTGAAAAGTGTTTGTAAATTCAGCAGATACTGAGTATGTATTGAGATATGCTAGTGATGAGAGTTACGTAAATATGTAAGGGAACGGTTATAGAACCATAGAATATTGCCTGCTTGTAAAACCCTTCTATGTCCTTGCAAGTCTCTAAATATGGTCTGCGCACATTGGCATCTCCTAGATTGCAATCTTGTTAGAAATGGAAAACTTTGGTCTCCATGTGGGGCCTACTGAATTAGAACCTGCATTTTATCAAGTGTTTCACATGCACATTAAAGTTTGTCATATGCTTTTTTCCATCATATCCAATAAAACTTCATTCTGTCCTCGGACTTTGTTAGTAGTTGAGAATTTGATACCTTTGATTTCAAACACCAGGTTTACCCTCTTGAAACTTCTGCCATTTGGTTATAGTTTTATACAGAATGTGCTTAATATCTCAAATGAGAGCCCTTTATATGCCAAAGATAAGCTTACATGTAAATGAGCCTCTCAGAAGATAGGTCACTACAACTGAGTGTAGTAATCAGAGAATGACTTGACCAGAGATTTGAATGGAAGTTAGTTACTGCACCTTAGGTGTAGAGCATGAGAACTTTATGCCACAGTGTTCCATTGTCGCTACTGCTGTTGTTTTTGTACTCTTTACCGAGCAACTTAAGTAAGCTCCTTTCTCAATTTTAATTTTTCATATTAGACTCACACTGATTTTGCTAAGCCCAGAGTAGCCCTAGTGTTCCCTTGGAATCAGCTCTTAGAGCCCTTCCATCCATCTACCTAATCACTTGGTGAGACATTTGATCACGTTACAGATTAAGTTACATGGTAATGTTAACCTACTATTTTGCCTTCTTTTTAAAGAATTTACTCAAAATATCTTTCTATTCTTTAATATTAAAGAATATTCTCTATATGAATTCTCTTTATTCTCTGTATTTTGTTTTATCTAAATATGTTAAATTATTAGAAGTGAACTATTAAGCCCCTTTTAAGAAATTAAATACTTTTAATTACATAAATATAAATGCTCACTGTGAATTAACAGTGTAGGAAGAAATGAAAACCCACATAATTCCACTCCTTTAAGGTTGTCTTCTGTTTGGTTTATGTTTCCTCCTAATTTTTCTTAAATGTACTAAAGCTATATACCATATGTAAAATTGAGCAAGAAAGGGGGATTTATGCACTGCTCTGAAAATTGATTTTTTTATTCAAAAAGTTTGAGCTGATGTCTAGACCTTAATATGACTGATGTGTTTTTTGCCTATAGGGAAGAAACCCCTTTTTCTTGGAACCAGCAATAATTATTACAATTACTGACGGGAGCAAGTTGACCACTACCAGCGGAGTCCAGGATGAGGTAAGTTTGTGTTTATATCAGCATGGATTGTGTAAATGAAGTTGAAAAGTCTACTTTTCTACGCACTGCAGGATGTTGAATACCTTAAGTAGGTTCTCTTTGATGATCGGATGCAGGCGAGAGCTGTCTGCCTCTTCGCACTCATGTACCGTCTCTACTGTCTGTAGCAGGGGTCTCTCAATTTTCTTGAATAGTAATCCGTTCTGTGAAAACATTTTTAGCCCACCCCACCCCAATGATATGTGTAATCTGAGTTTGTATGAGGGTGACAGTATCAGTTCATGCAGTAAATTTAGTAAAATTCTCATTTTCAGGTTAAAAAAATGGAGACAGCATTCTAATAATTTCTTCCCATATTTCAGCGGATTGCCTCACGCGGTCCATTGTGGGCACTACTAGAGTATAGCAAAGCCATGGGGAGGTTAAGACTAGGAAAAATGAAGGTCTTCGGACATTTCTATTCCAAGTGAAATATGATGTAATAACAACCTTTTCTACTCTCTACTAGCAAACATTCTGCAGAATTGGTTGTGTGTGGTGTGATAGGGTGGATACAATAGAATTATTTTAACTTTAAGCTGTTTTTATGGTAGCATTTGAACGGTTCTTGAACACTATATTTTTTGAAGTATGTTATAAAAGGGAGATGGTTTAGACTACACTCTCTGCTGTTTGCATTCACTTTAGAATCTTAACTTTAATTCTCGTATTTACAAAGGGTTTGATTAAGTAGGAGAAGTATAGCTTTTAAGGTCAGTAATTTTTAGCAGTACCTTTTATTTGTGACACTGTAGAATGCAAATTGGACTTGGAGTCAGAGTACATGGACTTCAGCCTGCCTTTGGCTGCTTTCTAGCAACGAACTTTGTACCATCTCTAAATCCCTATTTCTTGTCCTTGAAATAAAGGTGGTCGTTCTTGCCTTACCTCATAGGATTGTGGGAAGACTAAATGAAATGATGTATGTGGAAGTGCTTAGAAGGCTGTAGAGAAAAGAACTTGTTTTACCACAAAGCATGGGAACCAGAAAAGAATTGTGGTTGTCTGGTCTTGACTGGGGGGAAGAAAGCCAGAATTGTTTTGTGTGAGCAGTTGAAGTTAAAGGGAATGTAGGCTGTAATTCGTGGAGTTAGAGCTGGAACACTGAGGTAGAATGAAATTCAAAAATTCGTAATTAAATAATTTATTGTCCATGGGTAATTAGTAGGCTTGGAATGCTCCATAATCAACTTTAATGGGCTTTGGGGTTTCTTTGAACTTAGCTGACATGTGTCATGTCCTGCCATAACAGGAACAGATAGACATGGATTATATATTTACATGGACATGCAATAGAAATGTTGTTTAACTTTAAATTTGAAACTCTCAAATTGATTTTTTCCACTTTATTTTCCTTTTGAGAAATTTTGAGAATCAGGTCAGAAATACCATTCATAGAATCCATGACAGTTAACATCTTCAATTGTATTTTGTGTGATTTAGAAGTCTTTTGATGGTTTGTCTTACTTTGTTTTTATTAATGAATTTGATTTGTCATTGTGATGACTGTAAAGGTATTTCTATTTTTTATTGTGAAAGTTCCTGAGTGTGAGGTTATTCATTCAAGGTGCTCTGTCTTACTGCCTTTGTAGATACGCCCTTTAGGGTATAATATATTTTGTTTGCATACATCTGGATCTGTCTGATTTGTAATGTTTGTTTTGTAGGACGTCCTCTAGCTCTTAAAAATACCTTAAAATATACACGGATATTAGAATTGCTCATTTTCTTCTTAGGTTCTTGGGGAGGATGTTGGAGAAATGGGACTATATTTATTTATAGTAACGTAAAACTGCCGTGTGACTAGTAGGTGGGGAAGATGTTCCTATGGGCAGCGATCTCTCACTTCTCTTACCTGTTCTACAGTATTTAGCATAATATTGAGGAAAGAGCTTACATTAAAAAAAATACTGGTTATAGACATTGTTGTATTGAGTCTGGTTGCAGGCAAGATCCAAACTGATTACTACTACTTATCTGAGGTGGGAGATTCTTCGTTTATTTTAAATAGATAAAAGGTGTGAATTTAATACATTGAATATTTCTTGATTAACCCACGCACCTCTGGTCAGCCTTTTCTGCATGTAAACTCTGCCCTCGCAGGGCACCAGATGCACACACTGTATCCAGAAGTTGGGTCTTTTTTTATTATTTGTTAAAATTTCTGTTCTGTTACAGTTCCCAATTTTCCCCCCTCTGTCCTCCTCTGCCCAGCCCACCCCCCACTCCCATAGTCAGTCCCCACCTTGTTCATGGCTCTTTGTCCGTACACGTTCTTTGATTTGTCCATTTATGTTCTTGGACTCATCCCTTCTCCTTCCTTCCATCATGATCCCCGCCCCCGCCCTGTGGTCGCTGTCAGTCTGTTTCATGTTTCCATGTCTCTGGCTCTATTTTGCCTGTTCGTTTATTTTGTTCATTAGCTTCCTCTTATAAGTGAGATCATATGGTATTTGTCTTTTACCGACTGGCTTATTTCATCCATGGTGTCTGGTGTAAAAGGTAGAAGCTCCTTCTTTCTTTCTGTTGTGTAATAGTCCATTGTGTAAATGTACAATTTTTTGATTCACTCATCTACTGATGGGCACTTAGGCTGTTTCCAGCGCTTGGCAGTTGTAAATAGCGCTGCAGTGAACATTGGGGTGCCCAGTTGGTTCTGTTGAATTAGTGATTTGGGACTCTCAGCATGTAATCCCAGCAGCAGAATCGCTGGGTCAAAAGGCAGTCCCATATTTAATTTTTGGAGGAAATTCCACACTGTTTTCTACAGTGGCTGCATCAGTCTGCATTCCCACCAACAGTGCATAAGGGTTTCCCTTTTCTCCGTATCCTCGCCAGCACTTGTTTTTTGGTTTGTTAATGATGGCCATTCTGACAGGTGTGAGGTGGTATCTCATTTTGCTTTTTAATCTACATCTCTCTGATGGCTAGTGATGTTGCGTATCTTTTCATCTGTCTATGGGCCCACCTGTATGTCCTCCTTGGAGAAGTGTCTATTCAGGTCCTTTGCCCATTTTTTAATTGGATCGTGTGTCTTTCTGGTATTGAATCATATGAATTCTTTATATATTTTGGAGATTAAACCTTTGTCTGATGATGTTTTCCCATACAATTGGTTCTCTTTTCGTTTTGATGATAGTTTCTTCAGCCATGTAGAAGCTTTTTAATTTGATGTAGTCCCATTTGTTTTTTTCCTTTATTTTCCTTGTCTTACAGTGGTGTCCAACCTGTGGCCCACGGGCCACATGCAACCCAGGATGGCTGTGAATGTGGCCCAACACAAAATTGTAAATTAAAACATTATGAGATTTTTTTGTGATTACATGTCACAGTGTATTTAATGTATAACCCAAGACAGCTCTTCTCCTTCCAGTGTGTTGTAGAGATGCTAAAAGGTTGGACACTCCTTCCTTAGAGATATATTGGCAAAAATGTTCCTATGTGGGATACCTGGAATTTATTGCCTATGTTTTCCACTGGACTTTTATGGTATCATGACTTCTGTTTAAGTATTTTATCCGTTTTGAGTTTATTCTTGTGTATGGTGTTAGTTGGTGGTCTAGTTTCATGTTTTTGCATGTACCAGTCCAGTTCTCCCCACACCATTTATTGAAGAGGGTATTTTTACTCCATCGTTTGCTCGTGCCCCCTTTGTCAAATATTAATTGACCATAGGGACCTAGGTTTATTTCTGGGCGCTCTATTCTGTTCCATTGATCTGTGTATCTGTTTTTATGCCAGTACCAGGCTGTTTTGATTACAGTTGCCTTGTGCTGTAGTTTTATATCAGGTATTGTGATCCCTCCAACTTTATTCTTCTTTCTCGAGATTGCTGAGGCTACTTGGGGTCTTTTTTGGTTCCATATAAATTTTTGGAATATTTATTCTAATTAGTGAAATATGCCTTTGGTATTTTAATAGGGGTTGTGTTGAGTCTGTAGATTGCTTTGGGTATTATGGACATTTTGGTGATGTTAATTCTTCCAATCCATGAACGTGGTATATGCTTACATTTATTGGTATCTTCCTCAGTTTCTTTCTCCAGTGTTCTGTAGTATTCTGAGTATAGGTCTTTTACCACCTTGGTTAAATTTATTCCTAGGTACTTTATTTTTCTTGTTGCTGTAGTAAATGGGATATTTTTCCTAATTTCTGCTTCTGATAGTTTATTGTTGGTGTACAAAAATGCCATCGATTTCTGAATATTAACTTGGTACCCTGCTACTTTGCCAAATCACGTACTAAGTCGAGTAGTTTTTTTGGTGGAGACTGTAGGGCTTTCTATGTACACTATCCTGTTGTCTGCAAATAATGACAGTTTTACTTCCTCCTTCCCAATTTGGATGCCTCTTAGTTCTTTTTCTTGTCTGATTGCTGTGGCTAGGACCTCCAATACTTTGTTGAATGAGAGTGGTGAAAGCAGGCACTCTTGTCTTGTTCCTGATCTCAAGGGAAAAGCTTTTAGTTTTTGCCCTTTGAATATGATGGTGGCAATAGGTTTCTCATATGTGGCCTTTATTAGGTTGAGGTATGCTCCCTCTGTTCCCACTTTGCTGAGTGTTTTTGTTATAAATGGGTCCTCATTTGTTTTAAGGAAAAGTTTTATTTAGGTTATGTAGTTGAAACATAGATCTGTGAGATGATGGTTTTTGAATTTAGGAATGTCTTTGATTCTGTGCATATTTGGTTCTCCGTGTCCCAAAAAGACTTATCTTCTGGGGCAGAGAGACAATGTACCCTTGATGTGCATATTGTTGAAGCTTAATTTTTGCTAAAATGCTATGAAGTATTGGTTTGTTCTAGCCCAAATAATTAAATTATATGATTCATTTTCAGGAGCCTTTCAATTCATAAAAAGCATAAAGATGCTTCTTGTTTTTCTTCTTTGTGTCTGTGTGTGTGCGTGGGTGTGTGCATGCATGTGTGCTACATATGATCTATAGTGTTGTAATTTCTTCTAGGGAATAGCAAACAGAATTTTGCCTTCATGTCTCTTTTTCTTCATATCTCTTAACCTCTGCCTTTGGGAGAACTTGATTCTTTTTAAGATTTATTGAATGAGTGAAAATGTCAGTAATTTTCACATTAGGTATATGTGTGTATAATTTTTGATGCCTGTGGCTGCCATTGATGTGACCTGTTACTGTTTATGTAGTTGTACCTTCTACCCATATGATGATGCATTTTGCTCCAGAGTTACATTATGTCGCATGGTATGTTACATCTGTACTTTTAGTGTTGTTTTTCAGGTATAAGTGTTCCTGCTGCTTTAAAATCAACCTTTTGTCATATAAGGAACCTTAGAGCTCCCCTAATCGTACTATTTATTTTATAAATGAGAAAATTGAGATCCAGGGAGGCAAAGTGATTTGCTAAAGGATATAACATTTGTTATTGCCAAAATATGGACTAGAATTTATCTAAATTCCAAAGACATTCCAGCCCCTTCAGAGCAGTGCTTTTTTCCTGATGTATCTCCCACCTCTCTGATTCAGTTTTTGTGTGCTCTTACCATTTACCTTCTGTTTACCTTGATTTCCTTTTCGTCTGCTTCAGATTTCTCTGCACCTGTGGCAAAGTAATATCTTCCTATTCACTCAGTGTGCTTTGAGTGACTGTGATGACCAGGGCAACGAGGACAGCCGAGATAAAGAGGGTGGACTACCAGGGCTCGCGTTCACAGTCTTGCGGGGGAGGTCGCTCATTAAGTGGCTGTGTGAACGCTGACTGGGAGACGCGTGCCGGGCGGAGGCAGGGCGAGGAGAGCGAGTGCCGCCACTGTGTGTGTGTGAGAATTTCTAAGTGATGGGAATTTTTATATTCATTTAATTTTGATTAAATTCAAGGAGCTTGTGGATGATTTGATAGAGGATGTTGATAGTTTATATGTGTGAAATTTCTAAAGAAGCCTGGTATGAAGTTGTTTTAAGCCTAGAACATAGTTAATGGAAAAACTTGGTGCCATTTTGTCTCTTGACCTGGGTAAGATTATACTGGCTGGAATAACCCGATTTTTTATAACATGTTTGTCAAAATAATAGAGATACTATTCCTCTCTGACAGCTCATCTTGTAGCAGTGTGTTATAACAGGGTTTGGAAAAGTAGCAGCTTTGGAGTGCAGACAATAATCTTCAGTTGTATATGATAATTTTACTTGAATCTATGACTTTATTATTTTTTGGGCCGCATTTATTAAAGTCCAGGCCATCGTCTGAGGTGTCATGAGTGTGTTTCTAGTGTAGTGTTTTTGAAAACTCTCTAGGACTTTTGATGACTGTGTTGGGAAACTATGTGTGTATTTTTTAAGTAACTTTTTCAGTGCAGCTATTTGATAAAATTGGTTGTTTGCAATATTTTCACTCATGAGGAGTTAGGGGGGACTTTAAATTCTGACATCAGAAAAAACTATATTGTTTACCTCCATAGTAGTAATCTTTGATGTTGTTAAACATACTTGTGGTCAAATAATCATAGTACCATTTATTGATGTGTCAGATGTTTTGGTAGAATTCACTAAATTGTAATTAGAGTTGTTGAAAAACATTTTTTTATGGTCTTTGTTTCCTGCAGTAACCCTCTCTGGTACTGTTTTGCAGTGGAAAACTATCCTTATGATTCCAGAACCACGTGGCTAACTGTATTGCTCAATAAAGTGGCTGGAAGAAATCCTGCCAGTACCTTGTTGGTGATGAATGACATTCCAGAAAGTGTAGCAATTATTTTTCTCTTCCTTGAAAGTGCTAATAGTAGTATTATCTTTCAAATATGAGATTTCTATATGCTGAAGAATCTTTCTGCATTTCTATCAATGATATGATTGCTCTGGAAGCTAACATTTTAAAGAAGATATTTGCAGTAAAAAAAAAACAACTTACTGGTTTTTGACATTAAAAGTTTTTCCTTTAATGAGCTTTCCCAGCTTTTTTAAGACAGAGTAGGATAATTACTTTTATAACTTCTTGGCTGATGTTTAGAAAGGGCATGTGTTTCTAGGAAAAAAAGTATCTGAGTAATCTCAGCTCTGTGTTCAAGTGGCTGTAAATTAGGGTCTTTCAAGCTCTCAGCTCTCAAAAGTTGGCGCAGAAGCCTCATCAGACTCTGAGATGTTGATTGGTATTAGTGATTTTCCTGGATCATGCTGGGCAACGTAAATAGTTTTACCTTTTACAAGGATGATCTGTGATTAGGACCTATAATTATAGTTTGTATTTAACTCTTCATGACCTGTACTGATTAAAAGGGCAATCCTGCATTTATTGGGATCTTTTTTTAGTGTCTGAAACAGTTCAGGTATCATATCTCTCTTACCCCCACATGTTTTTATTATTACTAAAAATATGTACCAAAAGCTGTCAAAACTGTTTAAATTGTGCCCGTAAAGACTTTGAAACATGTATTTAAAATAGTTTTTTCCCCAGTATTCCTAGAATTTTGGGGTATTTTTTCTTTCTTTGTTATTTTTTAAAAAGACCGCTAAGGAATCTTGAGGGATGTCATTGCAGTTGATGGACTGTATCCAACAGACGTGTGTGAATGTGTTTCTGTGTTTTCGTGTTTCCTCTGGCGTAGTGGCGCCTCTTCACGTTGGTGTTACCGGGGGCGGGGGTTGGGGGGGGGGGCTCGGTAGCAATTCCCAGGTTAGCTCCTGTTCTGCTGGTTTGTGATTCAAATGCTCTAACCGTATGTGCAGCGTTCCTCTCTGTTAGTCTCTGTCAACACAGCTTTTTAAGAACATTTACTAAGAATTTGTTGGGTGCAGATTATCTGCACTATTTTTACCCATATTTTTTGCCCTGTTCTGTCAAACCCTGATTTATTACTTCTGTTGTACTATAGCGAAGTATATATCTGCAATTATGAGTATATTGAAAATATGTATAATAAAAATGCATGATTAAAAGAAGTCAATGAAATATTTCAATTTAATGCCTGTAGTGGATTTTCAGCAATTCACATTTGCAATACTCTTGCTTTTTTCAAGGTCATGTGTAAGGGAATGTTCTTAAGGATTACTCATGACCAACACTACAATAGAATAATTAAAAAGAAATGCTGCTCTGATTACTCTTTAATGAAACTGTATGACTACAATAACTAATCTATTATCTAGAAATCGGTGATAAGACCTATCAAAACTGTTTTTATCCAGAGCGTGAAGCTCCTTTGTCCTGCATTCATTAGCCTGTCAGAACCAATAAGCAATGAGACACTGCACATGTAAGGGAAGTTTCTAGCAGGGGCGTTTCTCTTACCCTTCTGGTTCTAGCTCCTCCATGTATCGACTGCTGTGACGTGTGTAACAGTGGTTTTCAACTGGCTGCATCGGAGTCACCTAAGATGTTTTACAAAATACACAGGCCTCAGCTCTGATTCTAGAAATTTTGGTTCATTTGGTCTGGACAGGGACCGGGGTCTCCATTTTATGAAGTGTCCCAGTTGACTCTAATGCACAGATTTGGAAGCCATAGTTTTAGAGGACAGTATAACTACAAATAAATATTTTTTAAAAATACAAGAAAATACACGTGAAAATGAATAACAAAACAAGTTAAAACTGTTTTGACTTACAAAGGCCATCAAAATTTTTAAGATGAAAATTAATTCTTGACCTTTAGAATTGTTAAATTTGGGAAACGGGTTTCCAGTGGATATGGAATAGGCCTTCTATAAATATTTCTCACTGTGTTTGGTCTGGCTGACAATCCATTATTGGGCAGCCTTGGAATATCAGCTTCCGTGCCGACTGCAGTGTGTAGTTCCCGCTCATGGTTGGCAGTGTTGGGAACGACTCCAGGACCCTGAGCATGAGATGAGGTAGAGGAGGAGAGGAATGGAGACGGGAGTAATTCATTCATAGTGTCTGTCATGTGCTTGCTATCCCTGGTTTAGGAATTTTTATCCAAAGGAATACATAGTATTCTGTTGTCCTTATTGTGCTTTAATTCCTGGTTTGGATGCCCATACATAACATTTACAATTTACGCACACACACGCACACGACCCAGGCAAGGGCAGCTTATAAAGAATTGGCGATAGTTACACTTAACTTTCGCATTCTGGAGAGTTGCTGCTAAAATACCTTTCATAACAAATTGTTCTGATTTTTGAATTCCTAAAAGTAAATTTAGATTAACTCAGCAGTGATTTTTCTTGTGATGCATAATAACTGTTTGTGTATGAGAATTGGAGCACACCCTTTATATGTACTATCACTGTCTTCTAAATACTGGGAACACAGAGATGGGATTAAGCAAGACTCTTGCCACTGGAAGACTCTGGCACGTTGTCTGAAGATAGGCAAGGAAACAAGCATGTGTGGTATTACGCAGTGAGATGAACCACGTGGCGTAAGTAAACAGAAGTCTCGGAGAGAGCTTGGAGAGAGGAGCTTAGTTTCGAGGGGCGAGAAAGCGTTGAACCATGACGTTTCGGGAAGAGGGACAGTGCAAAAGTGCGAAGGCATGAACACAGCGTCCTGGGCAACTAAACTCTATGAGTGAAGTGTAGAAATTGTAGGTAAGGAGTGAATGCTTGATATGCAGGTAGAGGCCACGTGATAGCCCCCCAAGGAGACAATATGAATCTGTTTAACATTTACTGCGGAGGTATTGAATATGTTAAGCAGGTGGGTAACATGATCAGATTTGCATTTTAATAAGCTTATGCTGCCAGCAAGGTGAGAGTAGATTGATTGAAGAACGGTAAACGGGGAAGAATCAGCAAACTACGTGTACTGATTCAGGAAATCACACGGGGCGTGCTAACACTAAGCTAGTGCTGGAAGGGAAGGCAGAAGTTTGAGAGGTTTGATGGGTGTGCCAGTCAGGTCTTTAAGGGGGGCAGTAGGAGGAGAAAGCTCTGTTTGACAGGGGTTCTGAGCCCAGGGTCTAATCTTGGGTTTCAGAGGGTTCTGTGAATTTCCTAAAATTCTATCCAGACATGTCTGGCTGTATATATGCACATTTTTCCCACGGACAATGGCTTTTAGGTTTAATCATATTCTTAAACAAGTAAAAAGACAACAACAAAAACGACAGTCTAGTAGTATTTTGAGGTTTCCAATTTGGGAATCTATGTGGATGTTGGCAGTATTAACTGAATGGGGGATATTGGATAATAGTAGAAAGGAATGTAAAATAAATGTTTGATAAAGAATCTATCTTTAGGATACAAATGTTTTAAGGGAGTTGTGAGCCAACTTTTAAAAGAATAACTTCACAGATTTTTTTTTCCTTGCCTTTTATTTAACATTATGTCTTAAGGAAAATATTTTGTATTTACAAATAGAAATAAGTGGAATCTTCTCTGATTTCCAGAAGTTAGAATTTTTATTTTGAAGCAGATTAAATAAACCTTAAGTTATTTTATTGTTTATTTATCAGATCTTTTAAGTTTTTAAATTTAAGACCATAGTGATGTGAACGTTTAGGATTGCTCGTTTCAAACAAGTGTGAACGATGAAATTCAGAATACTAGGGTCGGAGCACTGTGTGTGGGGGCGGATACCTTGTGCTAGCGTCACGTCAGTTAAAGAGGGTACATGACTAAGCCCTTTTTTGTTTATAAGTATGTCATTTAAGGAGAGATGGGGAGAGAGAGGGGAGTGCTCCCTCCTTCTCTGGAGTCCAATCCTTCCTGTCCCGTTCTGTCCCCCGGCCGGGCGCATTACCCTTACTTTTCTCTTTTCTAAGCTCCAAAGACCCCTTCTTCTGCCTCTGTAACTTGTTTCCTGAACCCATTTCTTTTACAGCTCACTTCTTCTACCTCTGTGACTTTCTTAAAAATTAAAAAAAAAAAAAAAAAGAATAGTAGTAGATTGGCTTTAACTGTATTGGCAGTTTTCTGCCAATTAAACTCAGTTAAAATCAGCCTGTTGGGCGTATTTCGTGCCTCGCTAAATCAGATCACCATTTGGGCGTGAAGAAGTTGAGTGCTTGGTCTCCCGATGAGGCCCACTCACTGAAACCTTAGGCTGCTAGTGTTTGTAAATACCTTTGTTATACTTACTTAGCTGTATTCCATAAATAGTTATTTTATGTAATTTCTACTTCCAGTTCTTTTCAGATGTAGTACAATAGATTGTAAATTTTTTATATTTGTGTATTAGGACTAAACTGCGGTGACTAGAAGATATTTTGAAAGTATGATTTTTACATCAAGGCAAGGCTACATTTTGATCTAGACAAGGCTATTTTGGTTTATTTTTCCCCACGCTCTGTCTTTTCAGGTTGAATTACTGATTTCCCCCCTCTGTTTTGTTTGTTGTGGTTTTGATGTTTTTTTTCCTTGCAGCTAAAGGAGCAGCCCAGTGGCTTTCAAGAAGTGCCAAAGTGCACTGACTGTCCCATGATGACTGGTGCCTCAGGGAGGGTCGTGGTTCCTGGGTACAGGAGCGACCTGATCCTGGATGTCACTTCAAGCAGTCAGATCGTGGGGAAAAGCCTTGTCCAATGGCTAGCCTTCCTCAAAACTCTGATGCTAGCCATCTCGGAAGGCCTCAGAGAAAGCCTTAAAGGTGAGCAGAGTAGAGTGTAGTTCTCTCTGGGGGCTGTGACTCTTTGTCGGAGAACACGATTCAACATGGAACGACATCCCTAACCTGACAAATCCAGGTTCAGTTGGTGACTACGCTTCAATTCATGAATTTGTTGATCATGATCAGACCCATCTTTTGAGTTATTAGAAACTACCCTCCTAACTTTAAGATCTATAAAGGGAGGAATTCGGTATTTCCTGGGCCCTTCAGAACCTGAGGTTAAAAAAAAAGCCATCTGTAGAGCAGTTTGGATTTACGTAGCTCACATTTTATTGCATTCAATTTGCAGAATATTGGAACGGCCTGCATCATTTAAATAACATTTTTAGCCCGATGAAAGATTTCTTTAGAGATATTTTGAGCAATTTATTTGGTTTGGAAAAAGTTTAACCGCAGGCCTCTGTCTCTGTGCTTGAAGTGCTCACAGAACCCAGTTGCTCATATCATACGGTTCATTGCTAGAATTTCAAACTTTAAAACCTGTCCTAAGGCCTACTAGTTTTGTTTTTTAAATTGAGTCATGGATATTAGAAAAAACAGTAATATGGACATGCACCATCCTCAATGTGTATGCACATTTTTACATTTAGAAATTATATATGTCACTGCTGTATTAATATTAGAAAACTTGCAAAAAAAAGTTTTAAAAGATGAGGTGAAAAAACTTAAAGGAGATTCTGATAGTTTCTTCTTCCAAACCATGCATTGTAATGTGTATGGGGTTGGCAAACATTTTTTAAAGGGCCAGAGAGTAAATATTTTAGGCTTCCAGCCCATGTGGTCTCTGTAGGAACTGCAGAATGCCATTGTAAGGCCAAAACAGCTATAGATAATATTTTGAACTGATGAGTGTGCCTGTCTTGAATAAGATTCTGTTTGCCAGAACAAGCTGTGGGCTGGATTTGGCTGGTGGGCTGTAGTTCGCAGACCACTGAAGTGTACTGTTCTGTAGGCCACTGGCCTGGACCTTGACATTGTGGTACCACTGGTGTTAAGTCCTTTTCACCGGCAGTGTTAGAGTGCGTTTGATCTCCCTTAATGAGCTGAGTGAGCAGATGAACACTAGTAGTCAGAATGTATTCAGTTTAGCGGAATAGATTCTGAGGGAACACGAGTGATTCAGATACAAAGTTAGCTGCGGAGACCGAGAGTTGGACAGGCGGGGGGCGGTGACGGGATGGTGTGAACAGTCAGATGACGCGGCACGAGCTGCTGAGAGGGCGAGGCTGGCACTGGGAAATGGGGTCTCATCTTGGACTTTGAAAGATTAATTCAAGTTTGGGATGTAGATGAATGCAGAGGCGTACAGGTACTAAGAGACCATGGGGGAAGCGTGTCTGCCTCGGTTCTGATAGTTGGCAGAGTGTTCAAGAAAGCAGCAGCAAGAAATGAGAGCGGACAGATTGGCATGGCCCGTCGGTGGTGTATATGCTCTTCCAAAGGACTTGGACTTTCCCTTATAGGCTGATGGTAACCATGGAAGAGATGTTAGTAGAGGAGAAACGGATCAGATTTAGATTTTAGAAAGATAGTGGCAGTAGTGGGGAATGTACAGTGAGTAGACGTTTTTGGCAACTCATTTTTTTTACTTTCTTGTAAAGGAGGACACAGTTGTTTGTGAGTTTTATACCAAGCACAAAAAAAGAAGCTTGGAGTACTATTTAGCAATAAAAAGGAATGAACTACTGATACAGTACAACATGGATGAACCTCGACAACATTATGCTAGATGCAAAAGCCCACGTATCATATGATGCATATCGTATGATGCCATTTTTATGGACTCTCTGTAAAGTGAGTGAGTGGTTGCCAGGGAGTGGCTGGGGACTGGCTGCAACCGGCAGGAGGGCTCACCCTAAAACTAGATGGTGATGGTTATATAGCTCAAAATTTACTAAAAATAACTGGACACTCTTTAAATGGGTAACTTTTATGGAAGGTAATTATACCTCGATAAAGTTGTTAAAAAATTAGTAAGATCTCACCTTTAAAATTTGTTGGAGAAAAACTCAAAAGAGTTATTTCCATATTACTGATTGCCAGGCAGTTGTTCTTTCCTCCAAATAAATATTAATCTTAAACTACTAGAACCCGCAAAAAGTGTTCTTTTAAAACCTAAAGGGTAATCGCTGTAACTATAAGGGATAAGGGATTCATATTATAGGAACTACCAACTAAATGAATCCGATTGTTACTAAAGTTTATAGAATTCACTTTGACTTCAATAATTTCTTAATTTTTCTTTCCTTATTAAATATCATATGAGGAAAACTAAATGTTTATATTGGATGATAATATTAAAAAGCTAGAAATAAGCTAAGGGAAATTTACTTGACATTATTTTTCAAGAAATAATTTCTAAAGAACCTGAACTTATGATGATTTTAAACTTATAAATTTGTTTCTTTGTAATCAAAACTGGCATAGAAAATGAAAAAATAATATAAAACAATTGGAAAATGGTTGATTTCACTCAATAAATATTTATTGAGGGTCTACTATATGCGAGGTGTTGTTTCTTAGAAACAGATAGTGGTAGGTTTTTACTATGTTACTTTTTTAAATTTCTGGATGCCAGAATAATTCGTGAGTTTGAGCAAAATCATTAAGAAAATATGTATAAAACTTAATTGTGTTACTTTTTATTGTTTATAAGGTAATGTCACAACTCAATTTTCAATTCTGCAAGAGTAAGGAGAATGAATCTTTAGTATAGCTGATTCCCAAGTAAAGTAAGAGGCAGAGCTCAACCATTTTTTTCTTTTTATTTCAAGTCTGTTGCTCTTTGCACTCTAGTCTGTGATTAATAAAAGTATAGTACTGCATAAGGATAGACATAGACTCATAGATCAGTGGATAAAATTGAGACTCCGGGAAGAAATCTGTACATTTATGGTTAATTGATTTTCAGCAAGGGAGCCAAGACTTCAATGGAGAAAGAATAATGAATATCCATATACAAGTTGGATATTCATTATGAAGTTAGACTCCAGCTTGACACCGTATACCAAAATGAAATAAAAATGGTTAAGCAAACTAAATGTGAGAATTAATACTCTTGAAAGAAAAAAACAGGTGGAAACCTTCATTGCCTTGGATTAGGCAGCAGTTTCTTAGACATGACATTCAAAACACAAAGAAAAATTAGATAATTTGCTTTTATCTAAATTAAAAAACATTTGTGTTTCAAGGGATATTATCAAGAAAAGACAGTAACAATAGGAGAAAACATTTGTAGATCATATATCTGATAAGGGCCTACAGGAATACAGATTATATTAAAAAAACTATTATAATACAAAAATAAAAAGATAACCCAATTAAAAAATGGGTAAAGGATTTGAAAAGATATATCTCCAAAGAAGACAAGCAAATGGCTAAAAGGTAAAAAGCAAAAGTATAGGAAAAGAACTTCATCATCATTAGTAATTAAGGAAATGCAAATCAGTGAACACATTCACACCTGTAATGACTATAATAAAGAAGATGGATAATAACAGATGTTGAGAATGTAGAGAGACTGAAACCTCAAAGACTGCTGAGGGGCGTGTAAAGCATTCTAGCTGCTGTGGAAAAGAGTTTGGCCGTTCCTCAAGATGTGAAACAGTTAACATATGATGCAAAATTCTATCCTTGGTGTATACCCCCAAAAAATGAAAGCATGCTCCATGAAAATGTCCTATCAGTATTATTTATAGTGGCCAAAAAGTAGAAACAACCCAATGTCTATCAACTGTTGGATGAACAAAATGTGGTATACCCATACAATGGATTATTATTCAGCCTTAAAAAGGAAAGGAATTCTGACACGCACAACATGATGAACCTTGAGGACATGCTAAGTGAAAGGAGCCAGCCACAAGGGCCACTTACTGGACAATTCTGTTTATATCAAGTGTTCGGAATAGGCAATTCCATGGCAGCAGAAATAGTGGTGGTTAGCGGTTGTGGGGGTGAGTAGTGATGCGGATGGGTATGAGGTTTCTTTTCTGGGTGAAGAAAATGTTCTGGTCCTACAACTTTGCCTTCCTGGTTCACCCATTCTAAGTAAATGAATAGAAAAAGTCACATTTTTACCCCCACCTACCCTGGTTTTCTCTCTAGTGACTTGACTTTCCTTATTTCCTCTCACAGGGAATTTAGAAATTGTTTCCGATGTCCCCTCGACTTCCCTACCTCCTGTCTAACCCTTAATTGCGCCCTGGCTTCCAATTCTACCCCTGTTAATGAGGCCACTAAGGGCTCCCTCATTTTCCAAATCCAATAGTTGGTTTTAAATTTTTCTGTTTCATGATGTTCATTATTGAGCAATCTTTCTTTAAGTATCTCGTGGCTCCTGGGTTTATACTTTCCTGGCTTTCCTTTGGCTTTTTGTTCCATTTTAATTCTTGATCTTAGTTTCTTTGCCCATCACTTAATGTCGGGATTAGGCGCACCAACCCTGAACCCCACGACTCCTGCTCCCTTGTGCAGTAAAAATATGTATCCTTTAAGTTTCAGAAATGTTATTTCTTTGACAAAATTTTTCCCCTTCTGAGTCTCTGTTGTTTCTTTCTGGATATCAGACTCTGGATCTATCTATCGTCATCTTTGTTTATCTTTTATCTCCTACTTCATTTTTGTTGTCTTTTCTTGGGATTTTCCTTAACTGAATTGATAAAGGACTTGGCTTTTGTTAACGTGTGCAAATTTTATTGAGGTGAAATTCACATAACATAAAATTAATCATTTTAAAGTGGACAGTTTAGTGGCATTGAATACATACCTTCCTTTTTAATGAAACTTTCACACTAGACAGAAACGTTAAGGTCCTGTAACAGAGAGCATTGCTTTTCCTCTCATCCGAAGCAGCAAATTCTGGAATAGACAGATTTCTTTCAAGTACCTTTTCTTGACCAGATAATTTCAGTTTGAGCATCCTTGGACTTTAAATTGTTCTTTTTGGAAATAATTGGAAAATAACTGAATATTATGCTTATCGAAGGGAGAGTCAGGAATTTGAGGGGCTAAATCTTGAGTCTTAGAACTAATCTTCAGTCTATTGGGAAGGAAGAAACTGAAAGAAATCTATAAGGGCCTAATACTAGAAATACGGTTTTGTTTGTTGTTATTACTTGTTACGAGTAAGAGCGAAGGCCGGGTTATACTTGAGGAATGAGATTTAAGAAATACACACTCATTTTCACTGAAAATGTTAAAATTTCATTGCAAGCTTTTTTTCCCATCTACCTTATCCCGTCAGATCTGAGCAGTTGGGTGGGGCCTGGTCCTGGAGCTGCCAGCTCTCTGTCTTTTGAATCACAAGTGCATTTATCGGTAGTTTTATTAGAACGTGTGCTGCTCTGCCTCTTAATGCGCAAACTGAGACTCTTTGAATATGTAATTTCTGCAACAAAACAAAACAAATTCTCAGGCATCTAGTTAAGCCTTTAAGGATTCTCAAAGGCAGGAATGGTAACTTTTTAGGATATTGGTTCAGCTGCTATAGTTGGGACAAAAGCAATAGTGGCTTAAAATAGGAATCTTCTTTTTCCCTCACAGCAAAGACTGAATTTGCTTTCTAAGCTATTGCCTGGGTCCGCAGGTGCCTTCTACTTTGTTGCTCTGCCTTTGCCTTTGTAGAAACAGTTGATAGTGATTTTACAACATATCCTAGTTCACCACTATAACTGCATTTCAGCTTGTGGGAAGGAGTAAGGAATGTGGAGGACAGGCAAGTAAATCATTGTTAATAAGACTTTTAAGTATCTCCAAGTATCCTCTATAATGAAGCCACTCTGGTAGGTACTTCCATTTTGCTGTGTTGTCTTAAGTGGGAGAGAGCAGGATACATAGTTAATGATCCGGGTACGATTTAAGTCTAGTACTCTCACGAGATGTGTGTGTATGTGTGTACACATGCACAGCTTTTGTGTCTCATGGACAAGACTGAGAATGAGTATTCTCACCTGGATCTTTTCAGAGTCCCTCTTCAGAAGGACACAGAGATAATAATAGTTTAAGGCATCAGACTCCAAACTAAATGGCATGTGTATTTCAGAGTCTTTTCTCTCCTCCCTTTTTTGCCACTAAATATATGGTACTTGAAATTTGCATTAGTTTATATTTCCTTTGTTGTTACTGTTCTCTTTGTTTAGCTATAATTTATATATAATAAGATATAGCAATTTCAGGTATATAAGTTGAGTTTTGACAGATGTAAACATGTGATTAACAGCACAGTAATAATATGAAATATACCTCTCATTCCAGAAAAGTTCTCTCATGCTCCTTTGGTGTATCATTGTGCCCTGGAAATCACTTAATCTGCTATTTCTCTTTCTCCTTATATGGCTTCTATTTATGGCTTAATAAAAATTTGAAAGGATCAAATAAATAATGTTATTCTTCAATTTATATCCCAGTTTTCCTACTTGTCTCACAGTTGTTTTGTTTGGATCAGGACCCAAACATGGTTCACACTTCACATCTGATCGTTATCTATTTTTAATATGAAGTCTCAGAAGTTTAAGACAAATTTGGATCCCTAAATGTTTCTTATTAGGGAATTTATTATGTTACGTTGAATTAACATTGAAACAAAAAAAAATGTGACATTAGATCACCTAATATACAGTAGGCAATGCAAATGAAGGCAGTCGAAATTGCCAGATTTTGGAGGTGAGAGGTAAAATTTTCAGGGGTATGAGATGGTATTTTGATTGTTTTACTAATTAGGAGGAACTGCTACTGAGGAATCAAACATCTACCCAAAGCCAGCCTTTTAAAGGGAAGCATCTAGTAATTTTTTTTTAAACTCTAGTAACTTATAATTGAAATAAAATATACAAGTATTCTAAAGTTAATCAAATAGAAATGCAAATGAGATACTAGTAGCCGTTGATATACCTTGAGATTACACTATTCAAACTGAAAGTGCCAAAGAGGTCAAGATTATAAGCACAGGCTACAACATATGACTCTGATGTTCTGTTTAACCTCTCATGGCCAAAAGGGACTCAGAAGAAGCTCTAGACCCAGAGTGGAGAGGACCTAGACTCAAAGTCTGTGATACTGGAATTCTCTGGAACTATGATACAGAAAGGGCTGTACAGCTGTGTGGATAATGAAGGCGCTGTTGAAAAAAATTTTGTATACATTTAATGTTAAATTTTTGGAAAGCAAAGCAATATATTATATTGTTAGACCTTAGAATCTAAGTTACAGGTAATAGGTGTGTTGGAGGATTAAATAAGATGATTCAGTGTAGGATATCCAATGGAAACCATTAAGTTTTACGTGGTTTGGGGCAATATTTGGTGTGAACAAGACATCTTAAAGCTGTTTTCTCTTTCTGCTTCTTTAAATTATCAAGAAAAGGTTATTGTTATTTTTATGGGCTGTAATCTGTTACTAGAAGATAGGGACATACACAGGGTCCAGCAGAAATAAGGCCTGCTTGAGTGTGGCTGGTAGGGTAATAATATGGGTGTAATAATTTATAGTTTTAAAGTGAACATTTCACCTAAAATGTCATGTGGACTGCTTGAGTGTGATATTATGTTACCGAATTACATGCTTATGATTTTGTAATAAAGACTGTAATATAAAGGGGGTGCTATTTGTGCTGGACCCTGTATATTAGCACATTGTAGAAAATTTGTTGATATGTTTTTGTGCTTTAAGTGCTCTCGGTTACATAGAAAATAATGGCTCTCAAAATGATTCATGAAATAATTCAAAGCTTTTACTATATTTTTATTTTTTAAGTTTTTTATCAACATGCTTTAAATTAACTTTATGACCTAGTACTTTATAATTTATTCCCGTTTAAATGTTCTGTGTTAACTTCTGAATAACTTGGGATATTATTTAAAAATTATGTGTAATTATACATTAGAATTGATAACATTTTTATACTTCTTTTAAGAAAAAATGCTCTTCTAGTATGTGTGTATTTGGAACCTAGCTTTGTAGTTGTTTTTTTTTAAATCATGCTTCATATGTTATAGTACCTTGTTATCATTTGAACATGTTAAATCATCACTAACGTTAGCGTTTTTTCCCCCTGTAATTGTCTTTGGTATCAGTCCCTTGATTTTTCCTTTTATTAATCTGTTTCTTCCTTTTCTTCCTAGTCCTTTAGCCATCAGTTGCCCTGGTGCTTTTATAAAGCTATGACATTAGCTCCCTAGCTTGTCTTAGTTTCCCTCAGTCTGCCACACCCTGGCAATAATTACTTTAAGGCATGCTGCTTGAGTATATTTTTTCTGCTGTTCACAGTGTTTCATTGCTTTCCATGGTCCGTAGTGTCGTTTACAACTCAGCCAGTCACCTTCTTTATCCATCTTTCCGTTTAGTTCCTTAGCATATTAACCGAGTTTCTCCTACGAACCAGTCACTGTACTAAGCCCTGAGATCAAATGATGAGCGAAAACAAGCAGGAGCTCTGCCTCCATGGGTCTAGTTTTGACAAGACAAACGTTAATAAAAATATCACATATATAAAAGTGAAATTGAAATTGTTATAAACCCAAGAAAGGGGAGAATCTGTGCTATGAGGGCTTACAATAAGGGCGCACTAGATACGGTCAGGGAGATCGCGGAAAGCTAAGAGCTAAAGAGGTGAGTAGGATTTACTCCACAAAGAGCGGAAGGACGGTCATACCAGGCAGACAACGTCTGAAGGCTCTTTTCCCAAAGGCAGGTTTGAGGAGGGACTGGAAGAAGGCTAAGGTGCCTTGGCGCATAGAGAAGAGAGCTCGCTCTAAGAAGTGGGAAGGAGGGTTGGTGGGGCCTGACTCCACACAGGGGCTCTGAGGTCACGCTAAGTGATGTTACTAATATAAAAGCAAGGGTTTTAACTGGAGGTGTAGGGGCAGAGGAGAAGACAACAAGTGGATATTGTAAGACCCATTAGGCATTTTTGCATTGGCCAAGGAGGTTGGTGACAGTTGAAAAGGTAGAAAGAAGCAAGTTTCAGGGGTTACTTACAAGGTTAAATCAACCAAATTTGCTGACGTACCTTGCATCCCTTGCAGTTATAAGGACAAGGAAGATGGCTTCTTGCAAAACTGGATAACTTGGGGTGCCATTCCTTGACCTAGGAAATGCTGAAAGAGCACCATTTTTGGTGGAGGAAATTTGTGAGTTCCATTTTGGACATGTTAGAGGTACCTTAGAGCCATTCAAAAGGGAATATTATTTGACACTCGGAAGATCTAGGCCAGATGTAAAAAACTTTTAATTATCTGAGTGTAGATAGTAATTGAAGCTATGAGTAGGCAGGATGAGGGTTTAGAGTTTAGAGGGTTTATAATTGGCCAAGGCTTAAGCCTGACCCTTGAGGATCTGCTGTACTTAACAGCCAGGGCTTGTAGGCTGAGGGTGGGGGTGGAAAACCGAGAGGAATCGCCAGAGAAGAGGGGAAAAACATGACAACATGTCGGCATGAAAGCCAAAGGAAGAATGTCTTTCTAAAGAGCGGCACGTAGATTTGAATGTTCTTGGGAAACCAAATTTGAAAAACCTCTACTCATTTTTATGACTCCTTTAGTTACTGATTTCTGTATACCAAATCATCCTAAATCTCAGTGGCTTAAAACAACAACAGCTTATTATTTCTCAGGATTCTGTGGGTTGGCTTCGTTCAGCGGGGGGCTTCGCCAGCGCTGGAACATCCAAGGTGGCCTTATGTGTTTGGGCATTGCTGCTCCCTGTCGCCTGGGCACCTTGCTTCTCGCCCCTGTGGCTTCCGTCTCATGTGATCTGTCATCGGTCAGCAGCCTGGTCCAAGCTCTGTTCCACGGTGGCTGGCCCTGAAAGGGGGTGGCGGCAGGGCTGCCAGGCCTGTGTTAACACATTGACCGCACTGTCATCTACCGCAATGACCAAAAGAAGATCATTATGGCTTATAAGGGAGTTATTTTAGTAGAGTGAAAAGACTAGGCAATGGCTAGCAGGTGAAGAAATACTCATTATCATTCCTCTATCTTTTCTTTAAACTTGATTCAAAAATAGGCCACTAATTTCCTGAACGGTTCCAGTGTCTCTCCTTTCATGCTCCTCTTCCCAGAACGCTATTCCTCGGTTCCCCCCATAAGAAAAGCTTACCCCTCCTTACAGGCTTTCTTAAAACCTTCAGTTTCTCTTCTTTGTGATTTACTTCCAAGCAGTCCTGCACTTTAATTTAGTTTTTCATCGCAGTGTTGTTTTTATTATTATTTCTTTCTGATCATGATTTTCATTCTGTATATTCCCTCTAATCTGCACAAGTTTCTAGATTCTCAGTAAAGTTTTCATTCTTCAAACTTACCCAGATGCTTCTTTCTCTGTGAGTCTTCCCCAAGTCATCCCCCAGATACTCACTCATCAGTCCCTCTGCACCTTTTACTGTTGTCCACACCACATAACATATTTCAGTTATTTATATGTTCTTGAAGGTAGGAAATTACAGTGTCTAATGTGTTGCCTTTTATTAAGTGATTCCTGTGTCATAGCTTGATTTATGCTCCCTGTTCTTATTTTTTAAAAAGGCCTCACATGATAACAGTTGAAAATTGAATATTAATAATGACCTCATTACTTCTTTGATACTGTGCCAAGTTCACTAGTATTAGCCAGTGCATTGAACTGTAAAGAAAAGTGATGGCCTGATGTGTGCGGTAAAAAAATTTTTTGCCAAAAATATATGGTCATGTTCTTTTTATCTCTGAGTAAGGGAAGAAAGTATGAGGCTCTAGTCTGTGTGGGCCTCAGTGGAAGCGTGTCCCTACGTAGACTATCATCATGAGCATTGTACACGGAGTTAGATGGGGAAGTTGTTGTGGGTTCCGCCTATGGAAGGTTTTGCAGCTCATGTCTCTGTGTCCTCTGTGTGTGAGCACGCACCGGGGCCGTAATGATGAGCTGCTTACACACAGGGACAGAATGCGACTTCCAGCTCTTGGAGATGAGACTGCTCGGGGCTGTGATGTTCCAGTAGGGTTTCACCAACGTTACCATGGAATCCACATCTGCACGTGTGTTGGGATGGGGAGGGTACAGTCTTGTTGGCGGTGCACAGAGCGGTGCCTGTGCTTTGATTGTAGCCCTCACTCTGTTCCTGTTACTCTTGTACTTTCTTTAGGCTGTGGGAATAGGAGGGACCTTATTTATTCTCTCATTTGACAGATACTCAAACTTTATGGCAGGACACAGAAAAGAATCTGATTCCTCTCCTTGCCCTTGTTCAAAGTGGTCTGATAGCCAGATAACAGGTCATGAAAACAACGTGGGAAGTATGATTGCTAAAAGATGTATACTTTGGCTCTGGCCAGGTAGCTCAGTTGGTTAGAGCACTGTCCCGACAGGCCAGGTTTGCGGGCTGATCCCGTTAGGGTGCATATAACAATCAACCAATGAATGCATCAGTAAGTGGAGCTACAAATCGATGTTTCTCTCTATCCCTTTTCCCCGCCCTTTCTCTTCTCTCTCTCTAAAAGCAATAATATAAAAAAATTTTTTTAAAGGATGTACAATTTGAATTTCTTCACTAATAGAACAAGTTGGCAGAGCATCCGAGTGCAAGGGGACACCTCCTAAGTGTTGGTACAGATCAGTCAGTGCTGACTCTCGCAGTGGGTCCTGGCGTGCTTGCTGTTCAGGAGCCAGTTAGGCTGCGCGCCAGGAGAGGTCTGCTGGGTGCCTGAGCTAAGATATTTGAAAAGTACATTTCTGTAATCTGCTGTTAGCTGACTTTTATTTACTTTTTACATCCTGCAAGGTGAAAAAATAAATAACAGTGTATGAGAATGCTCATTAGCTGAGGTTTTACAATAGTTTCTCTTACAGTGGACTAGCTAAAATAATTATCTCGCATCCTGTTTGGCTAGGTATAATTCTTATTAAATCCTGAAATAATGCCATGCTTACAGTGGGCTCTCAGTGAAAAACTAAATAATTAAAATTTAAGTTGATCCTTAGTCCATTCTTAGTAAAATCACAAATAAATAGGATCTGAACTATAATTGAACATAGCACAGTCAAAGGGGAGATCACTTTCACATGTACAGCAAGTGTGAGCATAACTAATGATAGATATTCACTTACCTAATCTGCCCTTTGTTTTTTATGTCTAAGGAAAAAAAAATTATTCCTTTTTAAATAAGAAGTTCAAGGAAAACTTAAAGGTGAAAGGGAAGTAAGAGAGATCTCCAAAGGAAAGAAGGCAAAATAGGACAGTCTTCCTAAATTTAAACTGGAGTTACATTTTCTTTTCTGTTAGCTGTTAAAATAATTGCTTAGGGTACCTGGACTGGTAGTATCAATAAAATTAATCATTTAAAATAATAATATTGAAAACCCCTATTGTATTCAAATGATAATAAAAATTAGTATAAACAATAATTTGCTTATTTTAGTCCATTTAGACCGAAGCTTTGTCAAGTATAGTCATATGAAAATCCTAATGAAGACCAATCATATAATGATTATGGGAAAATTATTATATCATTGAATTGCACATGATTTATCCAATTCTTAAAATTCTCAGTCTAACTTAGATGCTCTAAACTTGATTATATAACGGGAGTTATTGAACATGTATTCTCCAAACAGATGTCTCCTGGCACACCATTCTATACTACAGATCCTCTCTAAAGCAGGGATGATAATAGTACCTGCTTCATTGGTTTGTTATAAATATTACATGAAAAGATCATAGAATGGTGCTTGGCACATGGTAAGTACTCAGCATGCTGGCTATTGCTGTTCATTTCCATTGCTGTTACTGCCCATGTACCTGCGAATGGGAAGAGACCAGCAAGAGGGAGGAAAGCGTGTTCCTGCCTCTTTTTATTGGATAAAAGAATATCTGGGGAAAAGCATAGGGCCGTGCTTTATAAAGGCAAATACGCGATCTAAAGTGTTTAAATTGTATTAAAATTACTAGATTGATTCAGAAATAAATGATTTAAAAACTTTTTCTTTAAAAGTGGTCATTTTTATAATTGAGATTTCTTTCCATTTAATAGAACTAATTTCTTTTTATATTTATATCTGAACACTCGATTTTTAAAAGTGCAGACAACGGTTTCACTGATGGTTGGGCATTGTTTGAGGACACAGCCTCAGAGGCCAGGCTCCCTGGGCTCAGTTCTGTCTCCTCACCGTTGACCGTGTACCTTCCAGCAGTCACTGAACTGTCCGCGCCTCGGCCTTGTTCATTTGTAGTAGGAATTACAGCAGTGCCCGTGCAGTAGATGAGTGGGTGTGTCTAAAGCGTTTGGAACAACATCTGCCACGTAACAGTGAGTGTGTGGTTGTTGTTAATGACTAATTTTTTAGCATCACAGGGGTGCCTCGGTCCTCGAACTTAATTCATTCCAGAAGGCTGTGGGAGAAGCGGTTTGAAAACTGGATCATTTTTTCCCATTAGAAGTCATGTAAATTGAATTAATCTGTTCCAGACCCCCCAATGAGTCCCTGTTTTAAACTTACTCATATACAGTGCATGTCTAATGTACTTTTTTAATCTGTAAATAAACACTATGAAAACAAAAGGGACTGATATGTAAATTTAACAAGAAGGAAATGAAATGTACAGTAAAAAATGAAAATTTACAGACACACTAGAACTTACCTTTGTTGAGAGCAGTTGAGGGCAGAATATGGAGAGGAGGGGTGAGGGGTACCGCTTGGAGGCGGGTTCTTTCTCTCTTGTCTTTGCTCTGTGAGCACCTGTTTCAGGCTCACTCATTCAGCCTCTGTCTCACTAAAAACCTGTCCAGGGATGTTTGTTTTCTCCTGAAGCGAAACACTGCATTGTCATGAGTGAGTTTGTTGCACGGTTTGCTACTTCTTTGTCAGGGTGATATTTCTCAACAAAACTTTGCATTTCTCCCCATTTCCCAAGCATTTCCTTGATTAGAGAGGTGGGAATATCTTCCCTTCCCTTTGCCTCTGAAGAGGATCCCTCAGTGGCCGTCTGTTGCTGGGCCACCTGATGGTCTGGGAGTCCTTGGAGCTCAGCCCAGTGCTGGGGGCCTCCCCCAGACCCTCCTCTTTCTCCTCCTCACCGTCTCCCACTGCCAAGCCCAGGCACCTGCCCAGAGATACAACATCCTGCACAACAGACACAGGCTCATCCTCAAAGTCTCCAGACTCAGGCCACGGTTCTTGCAGGCTGATTGCTTGGTCCCAGAAGCCCCACCCTCCACGCTCCGCCTGTGAGCCTCAGGCGAGTGAGGATAGTCACGTGTTCCTTCCAGAACTCCCTGAGGGCTAAATTAGTTTCAGAGGTCACCTCAAGACACCTCAGTTCTGAATGCATTTGAGATTTAAATGTAAGTGATAAAATAATAAAGCTTTTAGAAGACAGTAGAACCTTTCATGATCTTTAAGGACACAATAAGTACTAAACATGAAAAATATGGTAACAAACTCTATAAAAAAATACCACTAAAATAATGAGAGAGGTCACAAAGTGGGAGAAGGTATTTGTAATACTTATATCCAACAAAGGACTCATCTGGAATATAGTAATAATCCTTCAAGCCAATGAAAAAAGACAGATAACTCAATTTTTAAAAAAGTAGGCAGAAATTAATAGGTACTTCATGAAAAAGCACAGCAGAGTGGCCAAGAAATGTATACAAGGTGCTCAGCTTCCATAGACTTCAGAGAAATTCAAATCCCATGAAGACATGACTGCATACACCCAAATTGGCTACAGTGAAGAAGCCAAACTGGGTGCTGGTGAAGGAGATGTGGAGCAACCAGCGTTCGCATCCACTGCTGGTTGGAGTATAAATTGGTACAACCACTTTGGAAAACTGGCAGTACGTAATAAACGTCAATGTATTCAGCTGCTGTGAGCCCAGCATTAATGCTTCTAGGTGCGCATCCAACAGAAATACAGAAATGCGTACCTGTTTTCCATAAAGACATGTACTATAATTTCCTAGTTTTGTTATTCATAATGTATCTAAACTAGAAACAACCCAAATGCCTATCGACAAAAAAATGGATAAATTACAGTATTTTCTCCATTCTCCCCCCCCCGCCCCCCCGCCATGCGTGCGCACACATACACATGCTGTATGGCAACGGGATTGAATAATGTACACTCCCATGCAACAGTGGGTGAATCTCAGCCCTGTCACATTGAACAAAAGAAGTCATAAACCAAGGAGACCAAGCTCTGTAATTCCAAGTTACATAAAGTTCAAAGGCAGACGTAACTATTCAATTGGAAAAGGGTGGGGACTGGAGGGGGCATAAATCAGGAAGGTTTCTTACGTGCTAGTTCCAGAGGGCATTCAACTTGTCAGAATTCATCAAGCTACACATTCATGACTTATGTTCTTTCATGTATGCGCCCATAGATTTTTTATGTTATATTATCCAAAAAACAATTGCTTTGTGATCAATCTGTGTTGGATTTTAGAAATCTAGTTTATTCATTTTAACTCTGGTATGGACAGACCACGTTTTATTTATTGATTCCCTTTTTGGACTTTCAGTTTGTTTCCCTTTCTCCTTTATTTAAAATCATGCTGTAGACAGTGCCCTTTTCTGTGACTCCTGGTGAACACATGTGAGGGTTTCTCTCTAACGAGAGGTGGCCTTGCTGCATCCTAGGTTATGCTCATCTCTGGCTAAACAGACATCAAACTGTTCTCCAAAGTGGCCGTGTGTAGGAGTGGTGGAGAGTTTCCATTGCTGTGTATGCATACGCTTGGCATCCCTTGGTATTGTCAGACTTTTAAATTGTGCTAATGTGATGATTGTTGGTATTTTGGTTTTTTTAAAATTTGCATTATCTGATGGTAGTTTATTTGAGCATCTTTCCACATACTTACAAGCCAGATCCTTGGGTATTTTTTTGCCCATTTTTCACATTTGGGAATTATCTATGTTTAATGCACATTTTTCTAATGCTTAACTTTGTATTTTTTCTTATTACTTGCAATTTGCTTGGATTCTCAGAGTCTGTATTCAGAGAGACCTTCCTTTGTGGTTTTAAGATATTGCTAGAGTTTCAGCTGTAGCCTTTAGAGTTGAGGTAACTCAACCCTTCTAAGGATATTTTTCTTCAAGCTTTTCATTTATTTCCTGTCCCTGTTTGTCTGCCACCGCTTCTTCCTATTTTACTAGCACACTTCAGCTGTAGAGGATTTTTCCCCTTCCTCTTTGATGGTTAGAGTGGTGATGTGGGAATGGGAAATAATAAAAAACAGAAAAATGAATAAAATTTGACAAGTTGATAAAATTGATACAGCTATGTGTAAAATACACCTGTGATCCTTCTTGGTTTTTTGTTTTTTTTTTTACCTGAAATACATTCTAGCTCTTGTATTATACAGCCCAAGGCTAATTATTTTATTGTATGTTGTCTCCCTTGTAGATTTCACCATTATCTGATTAGCTTTTCATGTGTGTGAGGTTTTTATCTGATTCGCTGTTCGTGTGTGTGTGTGTGTGTGTGTGTGTGTGTGTTTATAGGATGGGTTCTGTCATTTTTCTGTCCACTGCTTTTGTATGAGGTCTCTGCCATGCTCTTACCCACTGGGCCTGGAGGGGGTCCCACGTAGTCATTACTTCTCAAAGCATTAGCAGTTGGAACCCGTTTCTGCCATTGCCACCGGTGCATTGATGCTTCTGTGATCTTAACAAGAAAACGACCAAGCACTGGTGGTTGTGCCCACCTAGTACAGAGGTGGTTAGTCGGGGATAAAAAGGCTTTCTTACTTGTCTTTGGGCAGCGCATGGTAACGGCCGTGAGAGCTTGGAGTCCCTGAGCTGTTTTGCAGGTGTCCCAGAGCCTTCGAGGTTAGAGAACCTTCCTCAGAGGACACCTTGGCCCAGGTTTCTTCCAACCTTCCTTCCTTCCTTATCGCGTCTGAATTCTGCTTGGAGGAGGGTCAGTGCTAGAGGAAGAGCTCATGACTCCCGGCCATGGTCACCAAATCTTGGCTGACCTTGAGAAAGGAGTCATGGTATCTTGGCAGGAGTCTGTCAGAGGGAGGTGCCCGTTTGCAGGGCTTTGCTTGGAGCTCTCTCTTTAGGACAGAGTCTGATTTTCTTTCAGGGGTTTGATGTAAGTCAGTGAGGAAACTTGAGTCTTAGGTTGGTGTAGAATGACTCCAGTCCATAATTTATTAAGTTCAGAAATCTTTGGGGTGAGAACTAGAAAGGCTGTAAGCAATGCAAGTATCCCTTTCTGAAGAAAGGAGCGTGAACTCTGGCAATGAATTTGGAAGTGATTGTTTCAAAGTGTGTAGTTTGAGAAAACATTCCAATATTTATGTAAGTTAGTTCCCATGTATGCTGATCCTGAGCTTTATTTTTATTTTTAAAAATTTTATAAGTGATAGGATTTTAGTTTTCCTAAGCACCATATCATCACACTTAAAATATTGTTAATAATTCCAGTAACATTTATTTCAAAATTTCCCAATTGTCTCGAAAATCTTTGCTTTTTATGGTTTTGTCTTTTACTCTTATTATAAGAGTTCCATGAGCCTTGCTCTCTCCCCGCTCTGCATTTTCATGCCATCAGTGTCTCGGAGGAACCAGCCATCTGCCCCATAGAATGCCTTGCACGCTGGGTTGCACCGATCGCTCCCCAGCGGTGGTGGTGGACGTCACCATTCTGTATCCCCAGTGGTCCCTGGACACTAACAGTTAGAACTAAAGACTTGATTAGATGCAGGCTCACACATTCCTTCCTTTTCCCTTTTGCTTTCCTTTTGATGGTATACTTCCCAATGCATTACACCCTGAGAACGCATACTGTCTGCTGTCCCTGTTTAATTATGCTCATTAGGATCACTTAAAAGCTTTTGAAGATTCCTAAGAATCTTAGATTCTGATTTAGCAGGTCTGATGGGGATGTGGAAAGACATTAACAAAAACGTGCAAAAAAACCCCCAAACCCTCTAGTTTTACTCAGATGTGGCAAGACTCATTTCCTTCAACACGTTTCATATGCAATCGGAGTGCAAAATTTACTTTTATGCAAATGCTTTGGGAACTTTTTTTTGTATAAAATAAAGCATATTTAAGTTATTAACAGTGGAGGTGTTTGAGGCTGCTGACGTGTAATAGAAAAAGTACGGACTTATACCCAGGAGGCTAAAATCGTTTATTTTCCCTGAGCCCCATTTTTTAAAAATCTAGAAAATAGGAATAATAAGTGTTGTTTTAATGATTGAGTGAAATTATTTATTTGGAAGCAGTCCAGCACCTTGTGAGTTAGTAGAATTAAAATCTGGAAAGCATTACAGTAATAGATTTTTTTTTTTCAATCGAGCTCTTCAGAGAAGAGCCTAAGAAAATTGAAGTAACTATCTCATGTGCTGTTTTAGGGATGTGTGCATACACTTTCGTTGTTGAGCTTGTTTTCTGAGTGGTAAAAGAGACTCATGATGTTGTTTTAAGGCAGGTATAATTAATGTGGCCTTTTTCGTGTGTGAAAATCTTACTGTTTCTTTCTGTCCTCCTTTCAGCTGCATTTACCTCTTAATTCTCCTTTGCCTGGAAGTGAACTGACCAAGGAACCTTTTCGCTGGGATCAGAGACTCTTCGCGCTGGTGCTGCGGTTGCCGGGCACCCTGTCGGTGGAGTCGGAGCAGCTGACGGGCGTGCCTTTAGATGACTCTGCCATCACCCCCATGTGTGAGGTGACAGGCGGTAAGTTTCTGCCGGCGGCAAGTCGGTGACTTACAGCGCTTATCTGAATGTCGCGAAGACGGGCATTTCAAAAACTCCATGTTTGCTTTTGTTTAACAAGTTACATTAATGATAATTAGTAGACATATGGTTTTCAAACTACATTGATGCAGGTCTGTGATTTGATTTGAGTAGGATGTGAATATTATTGGATCTAATAACTGCAGTTTTTTTCTGCCTACATAGAAAATGCTGGTACTTGAAGTTGTTAAGCTTATTTTCTTATCTACAGAGTTTGCTAGTGATTTATAAATGTAGAATTATTTTCTTTGGAAAATGTTTTGAGAATCACCTCAATGTCCATCATGCGTGTAGTGATTGAAGTCTGGCTAAGTGCAGTCTTCCCCAGAGGCAAAGAGGAGGCTGGATGGGTCACAGGAGGCCCAGGTCACATCCCGCTGGTCCACATAGTCACTGTGCCATGTGGACGTCAGTAACACTCTTGACACAGAATGTGTCATAGACTCAGATCCTCTTTAATGGGGAATTGGCTATCAGGTGGGTTGATTTGCATAGCTATGTATTGAGTGCCTGCTGGGTGCCAAGCATTGTCCCATGTCTTCAGCGGTGAATATGACAGACACAGTGTTCTTGCTTTCACGGAGCATTCTAGTTCTTATGAAGCATTGGACACTAAACAGCCCGGGCCTGGCATACTGCTCTTTCCCTCATGCCGGGTGCCTGCGGCTTGGTCTCCGGACACAGCTGGTGCTCTCCTGAGGTTTTGTCACAGCCAGCTGTGCAAGTTAAAGGGAAGCATAAGGTCGAAGGGGTATTGTAGGTGCTTTTCTTCTAAAATCCTATGGGTTTGGAAATCTGCAAAATTCATAGACAAAAAGGTTATGTGAAGTAGATAAGTTAGGAAGTTGTTATTCTATTTTTAAATGTTCCCATTTAATAGAAGTACTTTTCGGTGAACTCTGGTAATGCCTCCACAGTTTAATCTACAAAAGGGAAAAAAAAGATGTGTGCATAAACTTTTAAAGGGAGACCTGTCATCTGGGTTTGAAGATTCACTGCTAATGATTCTCTGTGCATGGACCGTATTTTTCAGTTGCAGAAACAATTTTCTAATTGTTTCTGCAGGTGGATGCACATTCGTATTCAGGAAATTTCTAGTTTTCAGCCTTGAACTGACCCACTTGCTAAAATGCTGATTTTCTTTCTTTTTTTAACTCTAGGGTTTTCACTTAACAGATTAAAGAAGGGCCTTGAGGCTGTAATTTAAACATCCTCATGTTGGAAATCCTTACTATAAATTAGTCAGCTTGAACTAAGAATTGTGGTCAAGTTATGGGACTGCATTTTGTCTTCTAGGATCCAGAATATTCTGAGTGTGAAGGAAGGGAGGGGCATGATCAGAGAGGGTCTGGAAAGAACCTCAGGCATCGTGTCATAGTTAATGTCCTCGCCTTGGGTGGTCGTGTGCTAAAGTCGTGTTGTTTATTCTTTGAAAGGAGCATCTCCAGAGTGAAGATTCCGAAGTCATTCTTGGTCATTTCTTTTAACAGCCCAGGTACCTTGGTTGGTTAAGAAATTAGGAAGCTGTCCCCACATGCCCACCCTGAATCCCCCCTGAGGGACTCGTCCGTTTGCCTCTCCTGCCCTTGCTGTCAGCGACGGGGAGTTGCCCGAGGGCTGTCCCTCTGTGTCGAGAATGTTTTATTTGTTGGTCACTGAAGTAAGTTTTGAGGATAAAACATCAAAAAGGTAGAAAGAACAGGAAAGCTAGTATCTATTGTTACTGTACTATGTAATATGTAATCACTGCTGCTAATTCTTGTGCATTTTTTTCTTGTGTTTTTAAAACTTAATGAAAAGAGTAGTATGTATATATTTATTTTCCCATTGTAGAGTAATTTATGTTTACTGGGGAAAAATTGGAAAGAAATTTGCCTGTATTCCCAAAATAATTGATTAATATTGTGTTATATTTTTCTGTGTATGATTTTTTAAAAAAAATGTGTAATTGTCATTGTAAGCATTTTTCTTTTACTATCGGGTAATTAATGAGCACTCTTTCAATGCCAAATGACTATTCTTGAGGCTGGGAATACAGCAGGAATAATAGCCAGCTTACATTTTGGTACTGTGTGGCATAAAAGCATCTAAAATGAATAAATACTACTTTAGGGAGGGCTACTTACTGTGAAGAAAAAAGTAGTTTAAGGATATAGAGAGTAACTTGAGGCAGACTGAGTATTCTTGGGGAGTCTTCTGAGGAGGTATCCCCCCCTTTTTTTTTACCATAAACCTAAAGGATATGCTTACCCTAGTTTGAATCAATTTGAAATATTGCTTATCCTTGGAGATTGTTATGCTTGTTGTGTAAAGAAGTAAATAAAATAACAGTTTTTCTAGATAAATTACATTTGTAAATTTCTAGCCTTGACATTAATGTCACTTGTTTGAATAGGGATTAAATGAAAGGTGTGTTTTAAAAATATTAATCCCGCTAAAATCATTGTTACTGCATGTTCATCGACCCTCTCTTTCTTTTTCCAGTTGAGGTAAAATTGACATACAACATTATATTCGTTTTGGGTGTACAACGTAAGAGGTTCGCTATTTGTATTTATTGCGAAGCGATAACCACAGTAGGTCAATCACATGGGCAGAGACTGAACAGTGGCGTAACCACACGAAGACCTAGGCAGAGGAGTAGTAAGGAGAGGCGCGTGCTCCGTCCTTCGGGGAGCAGCAAGAAGGCCGATACGGCTGTCACTGACGTGGAAGGAGTGTCCGGGGACGGGTGGGGGGTAGGCGAGGGCCAAGTACTGAAGAGCCTTTTAGGTCATAAGAAATATTTTCTATTTTCCTAGTGTGATGAGAAGCCACTGGAGGCTTTTTATAGGAGGTGACATCTGATTTCTATTTCTGAGAGATCACTCAGCTGCTAGTTGAAAATATACTGTAAAGTGGCAAGAATGGAAGCAGAGACTAGCAGGAGATGACAGTACTTGGGTCTGAAGCGCTAGGTTTGGAGGGGGCGAGATCTGATGCGAAGGAGAACCAGGGATGAGGGCGGGGAGGGAAGGAGGAATCTGGGATGGCGCCTAGATTGCCCAGCTGGCCTGGGCAAGGGGCCGTGAATGGCTGTGGGGGCGGAGGGGTAGCGGGCGGCGGGGTGGGGGGGGGGCGGCGTCAAATGAAAAAATGCCCAATAGACATGGTGGTGGAAGTATTGAGGGTCAGAGCCATTTCATAAAAATAGTAAGACCGTTTTCTAGATTAAATCAACTTCCTTAGCCTCTGCAAGGACTATGGCTCAACTTAAAAATGTTCTTTTTGTCTCTTCTCTGTTACAAGAAAATGCTAATATAGTAGACTTCTGTGGGGACCTTGGGGTTTTTGTCCCACTTTACTGCCTTCGGACTCACTATATTTAGTTTGATTTTTTGTTGTGTGGACTCTATATAACCACAAGTGAGCCAGCTTCTTCACTTGAAGGTATGTGCCTTTTGCGCAAATATAAGTAACGCTCCTAGAAGCTTTATGCTTCAAACAAAAGATCACACATTCCAAGAGATGCGTTTTGACAGAGAATAAGAGAAACATTATATAGGATATGACTCTGTAAAGATGGCAAAATTTGCTATTTCTCTTTTATTTTCAAAAGAACTAATGGATTTTTATTATTTACCAGGTGACTCAAGTTTATTCACACTCAAGTTTATTCCCTTTTTCTCACATTTTTCTTAAGCATCTTTATTAGTAGTTTTATTTTATACTAACATCATAATTCATTTACTTACATTTTTCTAACTGATTAACTGATGACAACACTGGATAGGGGAGTAGAGAGAATTGCCACAATTTTACACCTAAAAACTTTTGTTTTTTAATGGCATCTTGAGAATATACTTAAGTTTCATGAAACAAGGTATGCAGCCGTTATGTAGTATGTAGTTCTTTACATGCTTCATGTGTTCCAATGGCCCACCTTTTCATGTATTGTTTTATGTACATGTTTAAGCTGACTGAGAAGGAATGTTGTGATTTACTAATTCTATGAAATAAGTGTGACTCCATATAGATGTTCTGTTTTAAATGTTGATTTCAAATTAATCCCGTGTTTTCCAGGGAACAAAGCACACCCAGATTAAAGTTTCTAATATGCCAAGGGTTTGAATCTTGCTATACTACTCTACTAACTTGGTTAAATTATTTAACTTCTACGTGCTTTAGTTTTCTTATTTGTAAAATGGAGAAAGTAACTCATACATTATTGCTGGATTAAATAAGTAAATATGATAAAGCAATAAGAATAGTGCCAGGCACATAGCCACTTGGTAATTGGTGGGTATTTTTATGATTACTATCATTATCTTACGCAGGTAAGTTGTTTGTTATATGATACTTGTTTTTCTAAGTAAAGCTGACTCTGAAGATTCGAATCACATTACTGTCTAATGTTCTCTTTTCTGAGTAGCCTTTAGCAAATCACATGTTAACTATAAATTGGTATGAGTAATTTGGTACGTCAAAGGTAATGATGCAGCCGTGTTTGGTTAAATTGCTGAATTTGTAAAATTCCACATTGAGCTCATTGCAAAATATGTTGTAAGATGTTTGATTAAAGATTGTTTCAGTTGTTAAGGTTTTCAGTAGTTAAGGTTTTCAGTATTGGTCTATATCAGCACACATAATAGAAATATGATACAAGTTAAATGTGTAATAAATTTTATAGTAGTCACATTAAAAAGAAACAAGTGAAATCATTATTTTTTTAGAGGAATATATATTTTTAGGATTTTATTTATTTATTTCTAGAGAGAGGGGAAAGGAGGGAGAAAGAGAGGGAGAGAAGAAACAGTGTGTGGTTGTCTCTTTCATGCCCCTTACTCAGGACCGGGCCTGCAACCCAGGCATTTGCCCTGACTGGAAACCGAACCGGTGATCCTTTTGTTCACTGGCCGGCACTCAATCCACTGAGCTACATCAGCCAGGGCATTTTTAATAATATCTTAATTCAATATGTATAAAATATTTCCACATGAAATCTATACTTAAAAAAATTGTTGACATTTTGAATCACGTCCATATTAAGTCTACAAAGTCAGGCGTATATTTTAGATTTACTATACACCTCAACTTGGACTAGCTGTATTTCAAGTTTTCAGTAGCCATATGTGGCCACTGACCACAGTAAGGGACCACACAGGTCCAGATATATTGAAATTCCCTGTTTAAGAGATCTTTTCATTAGTAGTATTTTTTTAATCACTAGCATTTTAATGAACTAAATGAACTTCTGAACTAAAAATCCTATAGATTATAAAATATTCAAAAGGGAAATTTACTTAAGATAGGTAATTCTCAGGTACGGAAGCCAGATGAAATTCAGAAAAAGCACATGCCACCACCTGTATATTAAAATGCAAATATTTAAAATAAGCAGTAACTGTCAGCAGACAAATTAAATAATTAAGTGTCTACTTATGTGCTTAGCATTAACCTTCCCGATAATGTGCTTTTGCTAAGCACGAGTAAGGTTTGGGGGGGGTTAGATATTAGATGTCGTGTATATATAGTATAACAGTTGGAGATAGTTTTTCATGTATATATTTTTGAAATCACATTTTATATAGTATATGATATACATATATAATGTATATTATATATAAATCACATTTTATATATAATATACATATATAAGTAAAAGATCTTTTTTATAGTGATTTGTTCAGATCAAGATTTCTATTTCCGTATACCGATAATTGGAAAGAGAAAATTTATACATTTCCATAAAGTGGAATTTTTGGTTTATTGAAAATAACTGTTTTGTTCATTCTCCCTTAAGATAATGAAATAAGTTGAACTTTACCATTGAACTTTTGTTAGTCATTACTGTTAGAAACTCCACTATTCTTTTTTGCTAAAGCTTGGAATTTCTGCAACAGACTAGTTTATTTTACTTTTTTTCTTTCTTCTTCTTTTTTTTTTTTTTATCTCAGGTCGCTCATACTCTGTATGTTCTCCAAGAATGCTTAATCAGTGTCTGGAGTCCTTGGTGCAGAAAGTGCAGAGCGGGGTGGTAATAAACTTTGAAAAAGCAGGACCAGACCCTTCCCCTGTAGAAGGTACTGTGGCACTTTCATTGTAGACATTCTAAATTTGCTGTGTCAATTATGCAGCTGGAATTGAAAAGAAAACTGTGATTTGGCCTTAAGATTGACAAGGCCAAGTTATTAAGATGACAAAACAGCTATTGGTAAAGAGGGAAGGTTAATTAGGAAAGTCAAGGTAAACTGCTAGTGGTTCAGTAGTATCACTTTTTTATATTGATTGTTCATAGCCTGAAATTTTATAAGCGCCAAAAAACTTTTTAAGTATTTACAGATGAGCAACTTCATATTTCCCTTTTAGTGTTAGAATGTTGTCTCTTTCCTGTATATATGCTTCTCCCATTTGTCTGTCTTCCCAAGAGTTTGTTTATTTCATTCCTTAGCTGTATTTTTTTCTAAGGACTAAACTAGTCAGAACCAAATGGTTTATGTGGTTCCAAAAATGAAGACCCAGCCTTTGCTGTTAAGCTTGGTTATTTAACGCTAGCTAAGCCCTGGCTAGCTTTATTCTAGTATTGTGTGGTCAAGAGCTATTCATGTTAGAGGGAATAAGGAGTTACATTAGAACCACCGGACAGCTCTTACATCTGGACCTCCTGCATGGTACATGGAGGGGGTAACGAGATGAGAAAGTGGTTACTGACACTTGGGAGAGGTGATCCACTAGAGTGGGAGGGAGAAGGGTCGTAGAGACAAACATTGGGTACCCTCAGGGTGGGGGGGGTTATAGGAAGGAGCAGAAGATGGTAGGATTGTATAAATTGTCTTGCTGTTCCTATTTTTTTGTTTAAACCACCTTTTTCTTTTAATTGAGTTGTTAGGCAGGGAATGTATTTATTTTTAGGTCATTTTATTGCTTGGCTTATAGTGTTAGGCACCAAATAAATGTTTAGTTGAAGAGAGTTGCTATTTTGCTAGAGTTATTTCATATTAAAACGAGGTACTTCAAATTTGGATTTGCTTATTATTATTATTATTATTTTAGTTATTAGGCTTTAGTTGAAATGATTACTGATTTAGCAGTACTGACCTAGTATTCACTAAGCCAAGCAGGGTGGTGAAGAAATTGAGTGTTTGCCCTTACCATCTGGTGGGGAAGCATATTATTCATCAGACAGCTATTTACCATAAAATATGTTTTACATATTCTGATTGGGCAAGCAAAGGATACTGTGGGACCTCTTTTCAGCTGTTGAACCTCATAGCTGGCATTTGCAGACTTCGCTCTCTAGTGAATTTTAATCTAGTCTAGATGTTAAGCAGTTATGATAGTAATCTACCCCGTAAGAAAAATAGGAAAATTCAGAATTAAACAAGTATTAGGACATTTTTATTAAGTTAAGTACTAACAGATATAATTGAACTCTTGATGCTTTTTCCCTGTAATCATACACACTTTCTGATTGTTCGTTTGTTCTTTGGTCTTACTTTTTCTTTGCCGTAGATGGGCAGCCAGACATATCCAGGCCTTTCGGGTCGCAGCCGTGGCATAGCTGTCACAAACTCATCTACGTCAGACCAAACCCTAAGACGGGGGTTCCTATCGGCCATTGGCCGGTTCCAGAATCTTTTTGGCCAGATCAGAATTCTCCAACACTAGTAAGTACCAGAGAGACTGTGCTTTGTAATAGTGACCATTTAGCTGCTTTTTATGCTGGTTTCACTACTTTCAGTTAAACATGCGGCTGGTATCCAGGAATTAGATGTTCAGAGCGCTGTGGTAAGCTAGCAGTTGCCTTAGGATGTGGTGTTGTTCATGCTGTAGTAATGAAACAAAGGCACCTGGTTGCTCTGGAATCTAAGACTGTGCTTACGTGGGTTTTTTGGCATCTGGGTACAGATCATTGGTGTGTCAGGAGTTCTCCATGGATTCTAAGGGTAATGTAACATGAAGTGTAGTCCTGGGGACCCAATTTAGAATATAAATAAAGGCTTACACAATAATTTTGATCATTTACTTGCAATCTTTTAGGACTTAGCCTTACCAATTTATGTTGACTTGCATGGTTTTAACAGTGTTGAGGTTTAAGATAGAAATGCTTTTCTGGTCTTGTTTATGAATTATTTTTTGGAAACGTGAATTATGGTGAAAGATTATGGTGAATTACCAGTATTCACTGTATGGTTTTCCTAATACTAATATAAAATTATACAAAATATCTATTTAATCTTGTTAATACGTTTTCTTTCACATTAGTATTTTTTCTAGTATTTGAGGACATCATGGGCTGTTTTATGGGAGACTATGGCATGCTCCTCTTAGAAGATAAGACTTGTACTTCAGATATCATTCAGCAGCCTTACATGTTTCAGATAGCTATAAATTACAAATTAAACTTAATCCTGTTTGACATCTTTTATACTCTAAACTTATAGCAGCTCTTCAGGATAATATTTACTTTTAATCTACACAACAATTATAAAGTGGTATTTCCTTTATTCATTCAGAATTTAATAAAATTAAGATTTAATAAATTTCAGTGAGGTATCTTCTTTATTCCTTTTCTTTTTTGTTCTGATTGAGCCATCATGGTTTTTTAGTCTGGCCTCATAGAGAAAATCAGTTTCTCTGTTCATTTTACTTTCTCTCCTGGAGCTCTTTTAACTCTTAAAGAACAGATACCATATTTATGAAATATTGTTTTGTTGGTATTCATTTGATTATCTTTATTTACCAGTACTACCCTCAGCAATATATATGGTACTTTATTGAATCCTAATAGAAATTCAAAATCAATATCACAGGTATTCTCTATTAATATTACTCTGGTTGTCTAGTGCAGATTGTTAGAAGCCGTAGAGGATTTTGAAGCGTGGGTAGGATTTCTGTGGGAAGAGGAAAGAGTATGAGAAAAAAAATGTGGAAGTAAAAAAGAACAAGGTGTATTTAGAAGAATGACAAGTAGCTGAGTAAAGGTGGGTCATGACACCTATGTAGAATATTGAGAGTACTATTATATGGACCAAAATTGTTCGTGACTTTAAATGGAAGGTTAAGGAATTTAAGCATTTTTGCAGTGGGGCTCAAAGAATAACAGACATTTTTACAGAATGCCGCTTTAGGAAAATTTCTTGCATTTCAGTTGCATTTTTACCTTTCTTGAAATAGTAAAGCATAATATGCCAAAATTGTTGCATATTTTCTTCCATCTTCAACATTAAAATGGCTATACAAAAATTCACCAATTTTGATACGTTTTTTGAAATGTACACTGATATGACAGCTGTCAAAATACAGTCTGACAAAAATGTTTCACATGAAGTTAAAGACAGCTAAGCACTACCAGAGTCATCTTATGGAAAAAACCAAATGAACTTTTATATTAAATTTTATGGCTATGGGATCAGAGGGGGGCTAATTAATTAGGGAGGTTAGTAAAAAAAAAATCAGCAGTTACACTAGTCTAAGAAATGAAGGCAAACATTAGAGCGATAAGAATTAGAAGACAAATTTCTAGAGAGGTGAAAATTCAGGACGCACAGGGCAGTAACTAAACCCTGAGCACCTGCCACGTTGATGAGTGCCGCTAAGTGGCTTAGGGTTTGTGGGGACAGTTTACCTAGGTCTTTGTGACCGTTGGCTACGGAGGCTGAGAGGAGGATATTACGGGTGGCATGTGGGCTTTCGGAACAGGCTTTGCGGTGTGGGGGAGAAATAGCAGCCTGGGCACTAGTGTGCCTGAGGGACCTGTGGGAGACGCAGGCTGTGCTCAGCACGCAGTTGTGTACGTGAGAGATGAGAGGCGCCTGGTCCCCACGCAGACCAGACCCAGGAGCCACCAGTATGGAGGCAGCAACCGAGGCTCTGAGAGTCCTTTATAGCTATGAAATTTCAAATCATTTCCTGATAGCTCATGTTTTCTTCACCAGTCTTTGACTGGTGAGATTTTGTTGATTTATTTTCCACTTGCAAACCAGTATTAGCAGAGTTAAGTCATAATTCAGGATCTCAGGCTGCGGATCCCCACGTTCCCAGGGCTCCCCTCACCGCCCTGGCAGGAGGACAGAGGGCCGAGGAGAGGAGGCTGGAGCCAAGTGCTGATGGTCCCAGGAAACATGGCGTCTGCCTGTGCTTGCCCCAGGCTGGCCCCCAGGACACGGGCCAGCACGAGTGCTGTTCGCACACAAAGACGTCGCCCCCGTTTGTCGTCCTTGCCTTCTCACCGCTGCAAGTCCAGGTGGCTGGCAGCTCCTGGTCCGGTTCTGGTTGAGGAAGTGGCTGTCAGAGAGGCTGGCAGATCTTGATTTTGACCCTTGATGTCTTCTGCCATGTTGCTGACTCCTAAAAGTGCCCCTAAAGCCAGCTGAGCCTCGCTGTGACCCTCAAAGACTAGTGAGGTTTTTAGGAAGGAGATTATTAAGGCGGATATAGAGTAGCATGCCCCCACCTTTTTTTCCTTTGAAGTACTGTCTGGGTGTTTTTTTTGTGTGGTTTTTTTTGTTTTTTGTTTTTGTTATCTTTAGAAGTAGGGTGTGTAAACTGCAAAGATGACCAAAACAGTCTGCCAAAATGGGGAAAGAATACATGGGAACTTCTGTTCCTGTTTATTTTATTCTTCTGTTTTTAATTTTTTTTTAATTGAGAGAGAGAAACATCAGTTTATTTTTCAGTTTATTTATGCATTCATTGGTTGGTTCTTGAATGTGCCCTGACCAGGGATCGAACCTGCAACCTTGGCGTATTGGAGCAATGCTCTAACCAACTGAGCTTCCTGGCCAAGGCATCTTCTACTGTTAATATTACTATGGTATATATTTTAATATCATATTATATGTGTATATATAATGTGTGTATAATATATTATACATATATCATGTACATATACTTAATAATTTATAAATAATTCTTAAATATATAATGTCCTAACTTGTATATTCAAGAACTTTGCTGATCAAAGTGTGTGATCAGTTTGGAAGCCACTACTCTATACAAGTAATTAAATCGCTACAAGTGAGGACTTAAAATGGAAGGTTTCTATATGTTCCTTAGATATAAATATTAATGAGTACTTAATTTCAACAATTTATATTTTAAACCTAAAAAGATTTTCCTTTTGTATAGATTTTAAAGTGTTTTGTCTTTTCCTGCTGAATAGTAAATAATTTAAGCTTTGCATTTTCAAGATTCTTTCAGCTAATGGTGCTTTGACTAGTAAATTGAATTCTCACTAGCAAAACTGAGGAACTGAGTCAGTTTTGGTAGTGAGGGATACTGAAAATGAGTTTGTTTCTGGTATTTTGCATAAATAGTAATGAGACTCTCCCCTCTAGCCACCTCGTACGTCTCATCCTGTAGTGAAGTTTTCCTGTACAGACTGTGAACCAATGGTTATTGACAAATTGCCTTTTGACAAATATGAGTTGGAACCTTCACCACTGACTCAGTTTATCCTGGAAAGGAAATCTCCCCAAACATGTTGGCAGGTGAGCTGATCACTTAATTTAGATGTTTCTTAAAACATTAAATTGGATCAGGGGTTTGTACAATATTCTGTAAAGGTTTTAACCTTCATAAAAATCAGAAGTTTTAACCACTCCTTTTTGACAGGTATATGTGAGCAATAGTGCAAAATATAGTGAGCTTGGTCATCCGTTCGGTTACTTGAAAGCCAGTACAGCACTGAACTGTGTCAACCTATTTGTGATGCCTTACAATTACCCAGTCCTCCTTCCCCTTTTAGGTGAGTTATTCCTGCCGTGTTCTCCGCGGCTCAGCGCAACTTTCTGCTTGTCGAATATTTTTTTAAATGAATTTGTCCCAAAATAATATGATACCTTAAAGTTAGTTTCTGGGCACCATCTGCTGTAATTTTCGAGTACTGTTGGAAAAGACTAATTTTCCTTTATGGATCACCTCATATTTAAAAGTTGTAGTGACAGTATTAATAGGTATATAGAAAACACTGTACATGCTTTGTTTATATCCTCAAATTTGTTTCATGTTTAGTTAGGGTATAGTTTTTCTTTGTATTTTTTATCATTAAGGGTAATACAATGATAAAAGTATCAATCAAAAAGTAACATGTAATGATACTTTTATCATTCATGTAATTCTAGAACATAATTGGCACCTTTTTATTTCTGAAATGGTATTACCAACTGAAAATTCCAGAAACCGAAATTTTACCACTTTTATTTTGTTAAAAGCTTATATCGCATGTTACTGTTCCTCTTACAAATGAGAAAGCACTTTAAAAGTTAAACTTACCTGACTTGATTTTCATCTGTGAAAATGAGTGATGATAGTTTGTTTACATTATACATTTATAGATGACTTGTTTAAAGTTCATAAAGCAAAACCAACATTGAAATGGAGACAGTCGTTTGAAAGTTATTTGAAGACAATGCCTCCCTACTATCTTGGGGTAAGAATATTATTGTTAAAAATAGAACTTGTTATAAAGGTATATTATGCTTGTAGTTTATTTTAAGTATTCCTATTTATTGCTGTTATAGATTAAATATCATGAAGATTGTGTGTACACATGACCAATATAGATGTAATTGATTCAGTTGGTTCAATGATTTGTAAAATAATGATGATGATAAGGTTGATGATTATGAATATATACAATACTCCTATGCCTATATTTCTGTTACCCTATGCCTGCTACTGTCCTCTGCATGCTACATGTTTTGACCCCATTTAATTTACATATTGATCCTAGAAGGTAGAAATGATCTTTGCCCCTATTTCCTAGATGAGGAAACTAAGGCACTAAAAGATTAATAAGTTGTCTAAGGCTACATTGCTAATATATGGGGGACGGGAATTCAGTCCCAGGCAGTCTAGCCTTAGAGTTTAGGCTTTTAATCTGCATCGTTGCTCTATCTTTTTAAATTGCAGTTTCAGAATTATTTCTCTCTAAGGTTCAAAGTTATTTTTTGTTGCATTATTTTCTAAATCTTCAGAAATATGTTTTTGGGTAAAGTGTATATTCTTATAGAACCATATATTTTTAAAACTATGAATTTTTTGATTACTTAAAATCTAGTTTATCATAATAGATAAGGCCAATACTGTATATATTATTATGTGCACTATTTTATGAAAAGTAATTTAACAGAAAGATCCACACTAAAAGCACTTTCAGATAAAAGCACTTTCTGCTTTTAATTCAAGAATATTATAGCATTTGACTGTAACTGATCTTTGTAAATGGTCCTTCGTAAGAACATTAATTTTTTAAGCTTTAAAAATCATATTTTACAGTTTTAAGAGATAAGTTGTATGAGCGTCTAGCACATAATGCCTGCCATGTAAGAGGGAAAGGAAGAAACACTTGGAATATGAAATGTTACATATGTTGACTCATTTACATTTCATAGGAGCCTGGAGGACTTAGCCAAAGCTGCATGGATATCAACTATCAGAGCTGGGATTTGATTCTAGTTTCACACAAGCGCTTATACACTTTCTAATATGTCAATCAGTTACTATCCTTTTTCTGCCTCTGTCCCTTTCACGTATGATAGACACTCCTGCTAGTGATAGTTTTCATTGTACAAAGTGGTTCTCTTGGTCTCTCCTTACAATTAAATATTATTTCATTATATCACATCCATAGTAAATATTAGACTTTTTCTCCTCCTTATAGTTCCCTCTGTTGTTTTGGCTCAGCTAATGGTAAGAGTAATGATTAACACCCACTGAATGCTCATTGCCTGCCAAATGCTTTTTAAGTGCCTTCCATGTATCAGTTTGTTAAATCTCATGACAACCCTGTGAGGTGGATACTGTTATTACTATTTTGCAAATGAGAAACCGAGGCCCAGGGAGGCTGCAGAACCTGAGGTGTCAGGAAGCACGTGCACGGCTGAGCCACAGCCCACGCCGTTGCCCAAAGCGGGGACCTTCTCTTCCCTTGGACTCCGTTTCGCTTACTCCCCTGATCCTACCAAACCTGCCCCCGCAGCGCGCCTCCTGCCCTTCCTTCCCAGCTCGCTGTCTTCGAGGAAACTAAGGAGGTCTGGGTTGTTCACCTTTCTTGGCTGAGCGTTGTTACTATAGCCTCTAATCCCTTTTTAACTCTTTCAAACTGCCTTCCATACCACTGACAAACATGTGACTGAAACACAAATATATCACTACTCTTACTGCGGAAAAGGAGAAATTTGGAGGGGGGAGAAATTTTCCAAACTGACATAATACATCGAACCTGACATTTTTGACAAGCGGTGTTTCCTTTCTTGCCCGTAGCCTTTGAAGAAAGCTGTTCGAATGATGGGAGCACCCAACCTCATAGCAGACAGTATGGAGTACGGGCTCAGTTACAGCGTCATTTCATACCTCAAAAAACTGAGTCAGCAGGTAATGTGGGCAAACAGAGGGCGCCTGTATGTATGTGGGATGGTTTTGGCTAAGATGTTAACAGGCGAGATGTCAGTTCTTGATAGCTCTAATAGAATTCCATTAAATTAGTATATTGCGTTTTAAAACCACATCTCTCGTATGTTAACACAATTCTGTCTCAAGTACATGGTATGCTATGTTTTGAAATGTTAATTTCGAATTATAATTCCTAGTTTATGAAATGGCTTCCTAGACTTCCCGTATGTGAACATTCTTTGTTTTCTTTTGAGAAATTTCTTAGAAAGTGTTTTTTTTAAGAAAAAATGCCAGTTTCTTTTGCTTTATCTTTTAAATCATGTGGTTTTTTTCTTTCAAAGGGGAGTTTCATTTGAAATATTTGTAAGAGACATTGAATTTGTCATTTTGGGCATAAATCACCTTAACAGACACTATGGTAGTTAAGCAGTATACAGTTTAACTGACTGCCAAGTTATTAATGTTGTGTAATATGCATCATTTTCCCAGTACTTCTGCCATATTTACTTTAATTGCTAATTGAAATGCAGGTGTAAAGAGTCAAAATATTTGCTGTCTGCTTTCCAGTGAAAAACTGCATCATTATTTGCCATATCTGTGAACATTTAGTTATACACTAACGTCTTTAAGTAAATATTGATGCGATGATTTTTCTAATTTTATGTCAGCTCTGAATTAGAAATGCATATTTTCATTTAGGGTGTCTTTACATTACATGGTTTAAGTGTGGTGGGTATCTACAATTAGAGTTGTGTTTGTTTGCCCTGCTCTAAAAGGTTAGAATTGTAATGATTTAAAATCATAAGGCATTGTTTAAGCTATGTTTAATTTACCAACTATTTGACATAAAGTATGTCACTTGAAATTTTAATTTCTTACGGACTTTTTAAATACGTAACTACTTATAGAAGACCAAAACTATAGTATTTAATTCACCAATTTAGATTATATCAAGACAATTCTCGTTTATTTTTACTTTAGGCCAAAATAGAGTCTGATCGAGTCATTGGATCTGTAGGCAAGAAAGTAGTACAGGAAACTGGAATTAAAGTCCGAAGCCGATCACATGGTTTATCAATGGCCTACAGGAAAGATTTTCAGCAGCTGCTGCAGGGAATTTCAGAGGATGTTCCTCACAGACTGCTGGACCTGAATATGAAAGAATACACTGGGTTCCAAGTTGCTTTGCTTAATAAGGTAAGAGTTACATGAACTTAGTTCTGCTCTAATTATATTCTGTTACATTGTTGAATAGAGATAAAATTTTCTATGAACTGAAACTCAGTTTGTCTAAACTCTCAGAGGAACTTTTATACCTCTACAGAATAATGATCATTATATTGTACTGTCATTGAATCATTGAATTTTAAAATTAAAACATTGTCCATGGTGACTGAGTGAATGGATGTATTGCTAATGAGTAAACCAACCCATTTATTTTATAAGTGAAGAAACAGAGGCTTAGAGATTGCTTAAAGTTATACAGCAAATGGTAGCGTCACTGCAATTTGATACTTAGGACCTTGGGTGTACAGTATGACCCTACAATACTTTATGAATACTCATTAAAAAGATCTTTATCCTAGCAGCTTTTTTTGTAAAAACAGACACACTGATTCTAATATCTGTATGGAAGTATAAAGGTACTAGAATAGCTAGAACAATTTTGGAAAAGAATGAAGTTGGACAGTTTGCACTATCTAATGTTGAAAGTTACTGTTAAAGCTGTAATGATCAGCACTTCATGTTGTTGGCATAAGGACAAACATATAGATCAATGGAACAGAATATAGTCTAGAAGTAGACCCTCACACAAGTAATCAATTAATTTTTAATACAGATGCCAAAATAATTCAGAGGCTCTGAATACAGTGTTTTCAACAAGTAGTACTGGAGCAATTGGATATCCATATCGAAAATAATGATCATGACCCTTAACCTAACATTACTTGAAGTGATCATGGTCTTAAATGTAAGAACTAAAACTATAAACTAAAGAAAACTGGAAAAAAATCATCATGACCTTGGGTCATGGATCATTGAAGAGTTCTAAAATACAAAACAGAGAGCACTTGATAAATGGAACTTCATTAAAATTAAAATTTCTTAATTCAAAAGAAACTTTAAAAATCGAATAGGAAGTCATAAGCCTGGGAGAAAAGCATATACTGAATAAAGAAATTAATATCGAAATACGTAAAGAACTTAATACAGCTCCATAACAAAGAGACAAACACCCCCATTTAAAAATGGGCAAATATTTGAACAGCTACTTCACCAAATAAGATACACAAACTTGAACAGGCACATGAAAAGATGGTCAGCCTAACTGGCCATTAAGGAAATGGAAATTAAAACTGTAACGAGATCCCACTCTACACCACTGGAATGGCTAAAATTTAAAAGACTGAAATTCACATCAGGTGTTGGTGAGGCTGGAAAGCAGGTGGGGCTCGCGCACACTGCTGATGGGAGAGAGTGGGCGGTTTCTTAAGAAGGTAAATATATACTTGCTATATAACCAGCAATTATATGCATCTACCCAAGAGAAACCGAAATATATGGAATAGCAGCATTATTCACAATACCCCAAAACTGAAAACAAACCAGTGTTTATCAACTGGTAAATGGAGAAAAGATAGGGTATATCCACGTAATAGAATACTACTTTACTACAATAAAAAGGAATAGACTACTGATCCATGAACAACATAGATGAATCTCAGAAATGTCATGCTAAGTGAAGGAAGCCAGGTAGACAATATCAGATGTTGAAAGATTTCATGCATAAAATGGGACGTACAGAGACAGAAAGCAGGTGAGTCGCTGCCTGGGGCTAGTAGTAAGGACCTACTACATTGGGCACAAGAAAGTTTGCGGGATGCTGGAAGCCTTCTAAAACTGCATTGTGGTGATTGTTTCACAGCTAAAAATTTACTAACACCCTTTAAACTGCATGGTTAACTAGGTGGTTTTATATGGCAGGCCTTGAAACAAAATAGGCAGTTCCGTTTCAAGGCTTGACGTGTAATTTACATACCATACCAAAAAAAGCCTTGAAAGTCTTTAAAATTTGGATATTTACTTCTTTTAGCCAGGATATATATATAATAAAACCTTGAATTAGATGCGAACTTAAGATTGTTCGGTTGAGCTCGCTACCAGTTTTTTATCTTTTGGTTCCCAAAATAGCACATTAAGATGACCTCATAACTCTGTTCTGTTTTTAAGCTAAATTAGTTAACTTGTATATCTTTTTTTCAAACCTATGCTGCAGACTAGAGATTTTAGTTTCTTACTTCTGTTCGTCTTTGAATGTTTTCAATAGGATTTAAAGCCACAGACATTCAGAAATGCGTATGACATACCAAGACGGAATCTTTTGGATCACTTAACAAGAATGAGATTCAATCTTATGAAGAGCACCCGCAGATTTCTTAAAGGGCAGGATGAAGGTTAGATCACAGTTTTCATTTTGGTGTTTCTTTTGTAATTTTTTTCTTTATATTGAAAAAACAATAGTAATACTGTAACTCTTGAAGATTTATTACAGTATTGTATTCTCATTGTAGATTCAGACAAATGAAGTAAAAAGTCACCCCTGGTTCTCTACATTTCTTTCTGCCATCACTGTTGCTCCAGATTCTGCTGCCCAGAGTAACAGCCTTTGCTAACAGCTCAGTGTCCTTTCTTGGTTTTTTATCCGTTCACACACCCAGACACACCCGGCTGTTTTCTTACGATATGCTGATATCTGATGGTTTAGCTCTGGGTGGCCAAGAACTGTCCTACCCTGATATTTCTTTTAGCCGTATCCATGGCACCTACTACAAATCAAGTCAGATGAGAATTTAACCCTTTGCCTTCTGATGTAAGCATTCCAACTATAGTGATATATAAAAAGGGTTATGTGTATGATTTCTCTTTTCTATAAATTCTGCTGTCATTAAATTTTATATATTTGGAATAAAGTAGAAACGTTCCTTTACATGGTAAGATTACACATATTGCTGATTCTGTGCACTGCAATTAGCTGCAATATTTTTGTTTAGAAGAGAAAATCAGTGATTGTAAATTTTATTTTAGAAATTCCAAAGATTCTTATATCACAATATTTATAATGGCAACAAATTAATTTAGAGTATGTGGTAAGGGAGGACTGCCTAGAATAACACCAGGTAGCATTCATATTATAGGAAGATACGTGATGCCCTGGCTGGTGTGGCTCAGTGGAGTGAGCGCCGTCCTGCGAACCAAAAGGTCGCTGGTTGGATTCCCTGTCAGGGCGCCTGCCTGGGTTGCGGGCCACATCCCCAGTTGCAGGTGTGCGAGAAGCAACTGATTGATTCATCTTTCGCACATCGATATTTCTCTCCCTTTGTATCTCCCTCCCTTCCCCCTCTCTAAAAGTAAAAGAAATAAAATATTTTTTTAAAAATCATAAAAAAGAAGATATGTGATAACCAGAACATGTGTTAGCGAGGTTAACCTTTGTTGTTGCTCTGTTTTGTTCGAAAAGATCAAGTGCACAGTGTTCCTATAGCACAAATGGGGAATTACCAGGAATACCTCAAGCAAGTACCTTCTCCACTAAGAGAACTTGATCCTGATCAGCCTCGAAGGTTGCATACATTTGGCAACCCCTTTAAGCTGGATAAAAAGGTAAATTTGAAATGTTCTGTTAAAAATTTGTTTGTGCTAGGTACTGTTGGATTTAAAAGTTTCTAACTTAATTAAAGTCAGCTAAAGCTGTTTTCCTGGTAGAGTATCTAATAAATGTCAACATGGTTAAATATAGTTGCTTCAATGAGAATTGGAATTAATTGTGCCATTTAAAAACTGTATGTAAATCCAGAGAAATTACATATTTTGTTACAGGGTATGATGATAGATGAAGCAGATGAATTTGTGGCTGGACCTCAAAATAAACATAAACGACCTGGAGAACCAAATATGCAAGGGATCCCTAAAAGACGTCGCTGCATGTCTCCCCTGCTGAGAGGCAGGCAGCAGAACCCAGTCGTGAACAATCACATTGGAGGAAAAGGACCACCTGTACCTATGACCCAAGCACAGCCGGACCTTATTAAACCCCTTCCTCTTCATAAAAGTAAGAGGTTTTTTTTTTTGAAGTCTAAGAGCAGCAGGAGAATATATGTTTATTCTAAATTTGGCATGTAATTATGTTTGTGTGTCTTTTTAATGAATGTTTGTTGAACATTTCATATGTTCATTATGCTTTATTATTAGCAGTCATCTAAAATATTTGCAAGTCTTAAGTATTTAAAGGGTATTGTCACATTCATACCAGTTTAGTGCAACAGCTAATTATTAAATGCCTGTGCTAGTTACGGTACTGGGCATTGAGGTATAGCTGTGAGCAAGACGGTGACTTTTGCTTCCGTTTATAATGTGTAAGGAAAGACAGCCATTGAACATTTCATTAGAAGTGTGGTGAATTGTACAAAAGGGAAGTCGAGTATGTTGTGGATGTGTTTGGTGTGAGGCTTCAACTTGGCCTCGGGGTCAAGGCACTTTCCTAGGAAGTTGGTTAAAGCAACCCCTGAAGGATGAATGGTAATTAGCCAACACTGTGCATTTGCCTGAGCTGGGGAGGTAGCCCAAGAAGAGCGTGTGAAGGTCTTCAGTAGGAGAAGGGCCCCGAGGGAGCCGAGAATTCTAGCAGCAAGGGTTCGGGAAGGAGGTGAGGGGAAAGCTGAAAGGCAGAAGCCGGGTCATGGAGGGCCCTGGGACGCCATTGTGAAGATTCTAGACTTTATTCTAAGGACAGTGAGAATTCACTGAACGGTTTAAGAGGTGATGGTGACCCGAGATGATTAGCCTTTTATAAAGACTATAAAGTGTGTGGAATGTTATCAGGGAAGAATAAGAATGGCTGTAGGGAGCCCTTATTGAATTGATGGATTCCTTAGTTATAGGTAGTGGTTATTCAAGGCTTATCGCATCCTTCCGGGAGGAAGAAACCAAACTGCGCACGCCTCCCGAGGGGGTGACGCGGCGCTACGGCCGGGGGGAGCCCTGCGGCCCCGCCCGGCGGGTTTTGAATGTCAGCCTGACCGTGCCTCTGGGTCTGACTACCAAGTTACAGGAAGCGTGGGGGGCAGAGCATGTAGATGACGGAACAGGGGCACAACTAGCAAAGTCCAGATCATAGGAAACTGTGGGAAAAGCAGTCTAGAGTGTGCGTGTACGTGTGTTTCCAGAAAAGTGCACAGAGAAAAGAGGTACAGAAGGACTTTATAGATTCAAAGGTAGTTAGGAAACCTTTAAACCATTTGTAATTTTGGGCCTGATTTGAACCCTGAGTTAAACAAAATTAAACTTTTCCACACACAGAAAATATATAAGGTAATTATGACTGTGGACACCGACGTTGTATTTGATGTGGGTAAGTAAGTATTTTGGGTGTACAGAACCCAGTTAGGAAGCCCAGGGAAGCGCTAATGGAGTTGCAGGAAGGGTACGTATTTGGGAAGTAGTTGGGCAAACAGCCCAGGACGTGGTGATGACGGAGAGGACACTGGAGCCAGGGGGCCGGGGGAGAGCCGAGCTTCTGTCCTGAGAGACGCTGGGTAGGTGACGGTGTCGGGGTGCAGTGGAACGGTGCCTTCAGTTTAGAAGTGGACGTTAGGTAGCCGAGGGGCACCTGAAGTTAGAGGATGGTGGTTTGAGTTTGGAACTGGGGAGAAGAGGATGGGGCTGGAGAGGTTAGCTGTGGGAGGCAGCGTACCCCCCATTGGAGCGGGTAAAATCTCACTCAAGCAAACAGTGAGAAAAGAGAGAGCGCCAAGCACAGGGCCTTGAAAATGCCAAAGCCGATAGCAGCTGTGAGGGTCAGAAAAGGGGATTGAGAAAGAATCCAAGAAAGAGGACAAACAGGGAAGGATGGAGTGTCATGGAAGCTAAAGGAGAGGAAAACTGAGTGGTTGATGGTCTGAAATGCTTCTTAAATTGATCAGTCAAGAGGAGGGTCAGAAAGATTCTGTTAGTCTTTGCTTATCTCAGCGAGAGCAATTTTGATGGAACAAGGGGGACAGAAGACTACAGAAGTCGGTGGAGGAGCGAGAGATGAGGAAATGGAGGCAGTGAGTGTGCACCGCCAGCTGGAGAGGTCCAGCTGTGACGGGTAGGTGGGGAAAGAGTGGTAGCTGGAAGAGGTCAAGGGGTTAAAAATGGTGGTTTTGCTTTGGTTCTAAGATGGTAGAGAGCTGAGCACGTTTCAGTGCAGGAGTGACAGAACCGGTAAAAAGGGCGCAGTTAAAAATGAAGGTGAGAGGAAGCGTCGCCATCAGCACCGAACCGCGGGCGCGGCTGAGGGGGACGGTCCGCACCCCAGATGACAGCGCGCTGCTTCCGCCGAGGCCTGAGGGCTGTGGGGACAAGCCTAACGGTGGGAAGCAGGGTGCGTTCCCGCAGCTTCGCTTTCCGTCCCTCTGTGAAGCCAGAGGAGCCGGGTGCTGCTGAGAGGGACGGAGAGAGCAGGACAATGGGAGAGGTGCAGAGGGTGGACGTGCGAATGACCGCTCGTGGGCGAAGGAGCCGAGGTTGCCCTGCAGCTGGGCCCGCTCCCCCAGCACGCTCGGCGTGGGGTTCTGCCTGGCGAGTGACGTGGCAGAACAGGGGAAGGAGAGCGTTTAGCACAAGCTAAAAAGTGGTGCCTTATGGGCTCTCAGCAGGCATTTGGACGTGGTCTGGGTAACAGGAGGGAGAGAGCGGAGAGGTCGCTGGGGCGTGAGCCTGGCCGAGCAAAGAGCGAGTCGCAGGCGGACTGCAAAGATAAGGGTGCTCTTCATCCGGGAACTTGTGTTTGACTCGAGAGGCGAATGAATAGGTAGGGAAGTTCTTTGGGGACAAGCTACGGAGAACTCGGGAGGCCAGGCTCTTGGCAGGTTATCTGCTTAGACGTCGAAGTCCGCACTGCAGCCCTTCTCATACTCGAACGTGTGTGAAGCCCCCGAGGCCTCGTTAAACGGCAGGCTCTCTTGGGTGGGTGGAGGCGGAGCTTTGGGTGAGCATGTCTCGCAAGCTGTCTGATGGTGCTAATGCTTCCGGTCCGCAGGCCACACACTCTGAGCAGCAAGGACCTAGAATGACGTCCTGAGGGACGTGGGTGTGGGAGGAAGTCTGCGAACTAGATCTCGGAGACATCGAGGCCACAGAGGTGTGCCCGGAGACCCATAACAATAGTGGTGAGGAGAGGGGGTGAGTGAGGAGACTCAGATGGGCCTGCAAAGAGGGAGAGTTTGCCCAAGAAAGTGTGGAAGCAGGATCTTGAGGTGGCGCTGAAGGCAAAGGAGTCAGTGAGCCCGCATCCATGGAGAGCGTTTGAGAGAGGAGTTTCTCTGTCAGGTCTGAAGAGGAGAGCAGTGTCTTTGCAGGAAGGTTGGTTTCAGTTTAAAAAAAGGAGTTGTACAAGATGCTAAAGCTTGCATATCATGGACTAGACCTGAGGAGGGAGTGAGAAGGTTGAGGACTTTTGTGAGGGTGAGTCCCTTTGGGGGACAGGAAGTGGGGAAAGTGGAGATGTGTGCAGCTATTGTCCTAGACGAGTGGCGAGCGGCCTTAAGACTCAGCTGCGCCCTGTGGGGAGCAGGGCTGCTAACCTCAGGTGAAGCGGCCGGTGGCAGCTTTTACGTCCAGTGGCCTCCCAGAAGGGTATGGAGCATTTTAAACGTTCTGCATTTACTTCTGCCTTTAAGTGACAACAGAGGTATAAGGCCACGGAAGTTTGGGATGAGCCAGGGCTGAAGAAAGGGTAACCAGGAAAATCTAGGTCATATGTATTTCCCTAAATCATTAAAACCCCCCTTGTTCAATAAAATTGCCGTAGAATAAAACAGAAGTAAAAGTTGAAGTCGACTGTTTTTTTTTTTTCCTCTTAAGGGCAGAAAAAAATAAAAATGTACAGATTTTGTAAATACTGTGATTGTTTCACATTGAATCCACCATATCTTTATGTTTAAAGCTTAAGCTTAAGAATCATCACATTATTTGTTAATTTGCATCCGTCAAGGAGATCATTTGTGGTTTTCTGTACTGATACTTCTTTGACGTTTTCATTACTCTGTGCTTTAGAATTGTCTCATAATTTTTTCCCCTTATCTCTGTTTTTAGTTCCAGAAGCTAGTAATGATTCGATAATAGATGATGTGGTTGAAAATCATGTTGCTGACCAACTTTCATCAGATATCACACCAAATGCTATGGATACTGAATTTGCAACATCTTCTCCAGCCAATTTACTGGAACGACCAACCAATCATACGGAGGCTCTTGGTCATGACCATTTAGGAACTAATGACCTCGCTGTTGGTGGATTTTTAGAAAACCATGAGGAACCAAGAAATAAAGTACAGTGTCCTGAAGAGAATATACCAGCATCTTCACTCAACAAAGGAAAGAAACTGATGCATTGCAGAAGCCATGAAGAAGTCAACACTGAACTAAAAGCACAAATAATGAAAGAGATTCGAAAGCCAGGAAGAAGTATGTATAATTAGACACAAGCCTCAGATTTGATTTCTCTGTGTGCTCAAAAAAAAAAGTCAAATTAACTAAAAACATGATTCTAGATCAGTCTTGAACAATATGTAAGCTATGTGAGATCTGATTCTTTATTCAGCTAACAAAAGCTGGCAAATACCTGCTATGTCCGAAGTACTGTGCTGGGGTGGTGAGCAGGAGGGCCTGAGTGCGCAGGAAGAACACACAGCCCCTGCCGCAACAGGAACCCCTAGCCTTGCGTGTTCTTCTAGCCAACAGCTGGAGTTTTAAGGTGGCAGCCTAGCACTCTGTATAAGATTCAAACTGCGGCAGTGACCAGGGATGTGTTTAGGTCAGAAAACTGAAGTTACGGAAGCTCTCTGTGATGTGAGCGCACTCAACTCTGTGGGATGAAGTTCCAGCGTTGCTGGCGTGTGTTCGGGAGGGGTGGGCAGACAGACCCCTGCTCCGAGGGCCCGGAAGTGGCTCCGACTCGGTCCTGGCCAGCTGGCCTCTTACAGCACATGGCAGACGTTTGTGTGAAAACTGGAAACCGAAATAGCACTCCTAATCCGCTTTTTTACTTTTCTTCCATATATCCCCACCCCCTGTTCTCCGCCATGGTAGCTGTAGTTTAGAATTTAAATTATAAGGATGGATTTTAGTAAAGGCCACTTGCTTCTTGCTTTTTAGTGGCACTACCAAAAAGCTACTTAGTCACCCTTCTAAGCTTTGATACCTTAATGGGAATTTTCACCAAAAAAGCAGTGCTTGACAAGTTATTTTTATCTTTTTGGTGTTTGATGAAATGTATGTATTAGAAAGTCTTCAGTAAGCAGTGAAAACTTTATGTAGAATGTTTTCGTTTTTTCTTAGTATATCTTGTAAACTGCAGTAGGAAAATATTGAATAAGAATGCAAAGGAAAGCCACTTAATTTTTCTTTTTGCTTCTCTTGTTTTAAGAATATGAAAGAATCTTCACTTTACTGAAGCATGTGCAAGGCAGTTTACAGACAAGACTAATATTTTTACAAAACGTCATTAAAGAAGCATCAAGGTAAATAACCTTCGAACGTTGTCTTCAGTATTTAAGAGCGCCTCTTGTGTTATACAGATGTATGGCATATGTGGCACTTCTCTCCGCTTTAAGTTATTGAAAGAAATTCTTTAGAAATCAGACCTTTTCTTCCTGCACATTACACATACTTGCATAATTCCCTTTTTTCCTACTCTGTGGCTTTTGTTGTCTTTATATTTTATAGCCTTTACTTTTTCTCCTATTTATATTTGGACTACTGTTAATATTAATGAGTGATTAGAAATAACCTTGAAAGGCAGTACTTTAGTGCAGCTCCTTTGTTTGTGGGAAAACATGGAACGAAGGGGCCAGCGTGGGGCTGGCGGCCTTGCCCTGACTGCGCTCCAGAGCGAGGGGCGTGGGCCGAGCTTGTACGAGACGACTCCATAGTGCCGCTCACTGGGACTCGTAGCTTTATGAGTTTAGTGAATATAAACATTGTTCTTCATTTTTCCTTTAAGACTTGTAGTGTTTTAAGAAAACTTAGGGTTAACTTATCTGACCTTCCAAATACACCCACTCCGTAGCCCCAGGTTCTCCTGTGCTGCCCTTCAAGTCTGTTTTAGGTTGAGCGGTTCATTCCATGGGGAGTGGCGGGGAGAGAGGCTCTAGGTTTAGGCCACTTGAAGGTGCAAGAAGATGAGGTGATAACTTTTCATATTATGTGTTTTGTACATTTAACATATTTTGCTTTTCGTGTAACACTCAGTCAGCTCGAACGCCCTCACAGACTTAGCTACCTCCCTGGCGCCTGCCTGCGGCCTACTTCTGTCACCTTTGAAAGCAGCGATTTTCGACGAGTGCGCCGCACGAATTTGTAAAATGTGCACTGCCTGACTGTTTAGTCAGGGACGCTGGCATCTCTTCCCTTAGATTGTCAGATTAAAAAAAAATGACAATAGCCAATATAGCAGTCCAGCGTGAATGAATCAAAATCATAACTCCTTTTTTTTTTTTTTTTTTTTTTTTTTGTCAGATGGCCAAAACTTTTTTTGTGTGTGCCGCAGGACTTTAACATTAATTAATTTATGTGTAAGGTGAGGTTACAAAGGTTAAAAATTACTGTTTTGGAGAGTTGTATGATGTGGTGGTTACAGGTAGAGAGGAAGTGGGCATAAAGTAGGCAGTATTTGGGGATATTTTAAAAAGCATCGGCAGTGTTAGTACTTTATGTAGATGAGTGCAGATTTAATGTACTGTATTTGTTAACGGAAAAAAAATTTTAACTTGCACCTTGAACTTGAGCCATTGGCCATATTTTGTACTAAAGCTGTCTCATTATCCTTGATTTGCTAGCTTTCAGATTGCAGCCGTCGAATACTGTGGTTTTTAAGTGCTACTGCCCAGCCTTCACGTCACCTGACATTTAGTGGGGGATTGGATTCACACCTTGTTCATGTTCCTTTTTACGTTCAGCTTTCAAAGAGCGCAAGAAGAAGCTATTGGAGTCATTGCTTTGGGAGCCCTAATTTTGCTGGAATATTAGTGATCCTTGTATATGTTAGGTTGTTTTTCCTTTTTCTTCTTGATTGTGGAAGGAATAACCTCTTTCTTCCAGCAGCTTTTACATATCGTATAATTGTTCATTTTTAATTTTCATTTCACTTTGAAAAATCCTCCCCAGGCCATTTCTCTCTTTTAAGAAAAACAATATACTGATACATAACTTCATCTGTTAACAAGAAATTGAGAGTGCTATTATTTTTTTTATACAGGTTTAAAAAAAGAATGCTAATAGAACAACTGGAGAACTTCTTGGATGAAATTCATCGAAGAGCCAATCAGATCAACCATATTAATAGCAATTAAAAGAAAACAGAATGTGGCCACTTATTTCACTATATCTTCTCCAAATACAAAGTAAATACAAGACTGTTGTGATTTTGCATTCACTTTTTGACATGCATTGTTGGCTATTTGAGATACTAAGAGCAAGTCTACAGATCCTTTTCTCATCATTTTACAGTGACCTTTTCTTCATTTTTGTTTATTTTTGTAATGTGAAAAGTATCACTCTAAAAAACATTTTTATTTAACAAACTAAAAATATTCCTCCAAATCTCTTGCTTGTCATTGACTATTGCGTGTCAATTTCCCTCAGGTTCTATTTTCTTAAACCAACCTTTAAAATTGTCACCTCTGTTAAGGTTGAACTTTGCCAAAAAAAAATAATAAAAAAGAAGTTACTTTGTAATTTTTGGGGAAAAAAAGCACATACATTAAAACTAGGTAATGTTTTGTATATACAGTTATTTTGGATATATTATTGTAAGTTGTACAAATGTATTTTGAAGAATATTTAAGAAAAGCACTTTTGTTATCCATCAATAAATGCTCTATTTTACTCTTGTGTGGTTTAGGAAATAGTCACATTTAAAGTAATCATTTAAAAACCATCTTAAGATAATGGAATTTTAAAAGCTTTGCTTTTTAGCATTGGAAAAAATACACCATTTGAAGTTCATATTTGTTAAACCTAACTGTAATTACGTGGTACATACTCTGCATTGTTTTCTTACTATATGTTCTTAGTTTTGGTTGGTCACACCAACATGCTCCCATTTCTGCCTAGATAAAGGAAACGGTCTCTGTAGCAGATAGGCAGATACTTTAGAAGCTGTTCACAAAGCAGACACCTTTGGACATTATTGGTTTCCTTACTTTTCTTCCACCCCGTTCCTGTCTCACTAGGGTTGTGGACGGCCCTGAGTTAGGGGGTCGTGAGCTTGGGGCACGTCGCACGGCCTACTCTGAAATACCGAGCCTTCAGTAAGTGTGATGTCATGCTTACCGAAGTCCCGTAACAGAGCCGGGACCCGGGGGTCTCTCTCCTGCTCTGCTGTTCTCACACTTAAGCTCTCCATTTGATTCAGAAGCTAAATGGAAAGGAAACACATTTAAGATGACTTTGCTCATTTTGCATTGCCCCCAATTTCCTGGGACCAGGAAAAGGCAACGCTGTCCCCGTCCCTCAGTAAAATGGCTTCATGTGTCCTTCCTGGGGACGAGACCCCGCACCTGACTCACTCACCGTTTGTCGTGCCACTGCTGTGCCTTGTAGTGCTTGGGGCAACCGGCAGGAAGAGGAGGTTGAAATGGGTTTAGGTTAAGTGGGCGAAATAAATTTATAAAATTATAGTAAAACTGAAGTATTTTTAGGTTCATAACATTTGAAAATGACATACCCTTATCTTTTTACACTTTAGCAGAACACTTCATATTTCAAGGGTGTAGCAAAATGAAATTGTAGCTCTTACGAAGAAAAGCACAGGTGCAAGCGGAGAATGTGCTTGTGCTCTGTCCTTTTTAGTCTAGGGGGTTCGAAACTCCCAGCACTGCAGACAAGCCCTGTCAGGAGAGAGGAGGGTATGTGTTACAGAGTATTTTCATATGCAGTTCTTTAAACCTTTTTTATCTTTACCAAATACCTTTAAGTAAAGCAGGATATCATTTAATAGATGGAAATGTTAAGGTAATTATCTACAGTCATATTGCTAAATTCAGCAAGAGCTACACAAAATCCAGAATATATTGTCTAGTCTTAAATTATATGTTTAGATTCTGAGATTAATGGAAGGGATTACATACAAGTCATTCAGATAAAAGTTCATGGTTAAGAATATTTAGGAAAGGGATTTGGTCTATTCTGATATTTAGTGGCCTTCCTTACCAAACAATTCTTACTTCCATTTCAAAGGTTCCCGAGAGGTAATAATAATCCTTTAGACCCTTGACCTTTAATCCATTTTTGGGGATGACCCCTAGACGGAGTTGGGAAGAAGCAGTTTGTTCAGTCTTTTCTGTTTGTCCTTACTCTCTCTGCCACCATACTCTACGCCCTCATCCTAAAACCTAGTCATGAGGTCTGAACCCCCATGGAAACTCAAGCCTAATATTCCATCTCTATTTTAAGAAACTGGGCATATTAGTTCACTTAGTGAAATAGTGTAGAATTCCTGTAAGCAAAGGGAATGGGGGGTATATTCGAGGGCAATACCATGTCTTTCAGGCCCTTCAGGTCACTGGATGACTAGGCTGGACAGATGATACTCTTCAGCAGTTAAATCTTGAGAGTGAGATAGTTTTTCTTAATGGTTTCACGTGTCCCAGTTGTCAATTGATTGAGCCATTATTTGCCCTTGATTAGTAAGATGGATCAATTTGGTGTACTGAAGGTTGAGACTCATTTTTAATCTCTTCAATACCCCTATCACCAAAAGAGTGTCCACTTTGTGTAACGTGGGCAAGTCCTTCCTGGAAAGGTAAATTAACTCACAGGGATTGTGTTTAGATGCGCGGCAGAAGGTGGCCCTGGTTTTGGATTAGTCTTTCATTTTCCTTCTCTGTTCACTAATGCAGTTCTGCGAACACCTGTCATTGAAATAGTGGTGTGTCCTTTACTACTTCAAAGATTTTATGGTCCTTTTTATGCAGTCGAATTCCAAAAAGGAAATTGTTCTCTTAACTACCATCAACCTTTATTGGCTATCAGCTTTTGACAGTGACCTTTCTGTTCGAACTGAGTACTGTCTCCTTCTGCAGGGAGTAGAACCTGTCATTTTGTCATCTTTCATTTTTAACATGTATTCTTTCTAAGGGCTCCTTGTGGCCTGTTCTGAGTGATGTGTGACATTTTCATCTAATATATATGGGGTTGAGATGATTTCTAGCAGGACATATTCTGTTGATGGACCTTTTCCCCCCAGATAATCCCAAAATAGATTATTTCCTAGTGAATGATCATTTTCATCCTTTTTGTCACAAAAGTGTTCCTTTGATTTCTAGCGCAAGTTACAGCAGTATGCAAATGATTCTCAGATAAAATGATGTTGACAGTATTTCCTTAAAAATTTGTGTAAAGCCTATGCGTAATTTTCATTATTCTAACTTTTGACTTTTTTTCTCTCCATAAATAAAAATAATGCCTGATGTTTAGTTAAAGTAGATCCACTTTTGCTTGATTTTATTAATCTTGTTCCATCCTATTTCTTTTTTAACACATTGTTTAAACTTGCCAACAACTCTTTACTGAGAATCTCTTTTCCTTCCTGGGTTGATAAATAATTGTCAGAGGGGGAGGGGCAACATTAAGAGGAATAATTTGAATATTTCGTTCAATGTTGTTGACACGAAAGGACTTCTGCTTCTCCTTCTGATGTGCTAAGGGTTTGCCAGTATCATACCATTTTTTTTTGGATTAAGATGAGGTCGTATAGTGGAAATTTAAATTAACAAGGGTGAACATTTGATTTTTGTGTAATTTCAGCCAAGCTTGAGAAAGATCAACAAAAAGACTGTAGAAATCCAGGTGCATTTACCAGACTGTTAGGCTTGCTGAGAGTCGGAGGACTTCTTGGACACGCTAGTGGCCCGAAGGAACTCTCTTAGCCTACCATGGCAACAAAGCTTGGCAACTGGAAAAAGTCCAGATTTACCATTTATTTTACTTGTTGTGACTTTTCTGAGTTTCCCCAGAAGTAGAAACCCGGATTTTAAACATCTACATCAACTACAAATGAGAGAGCAGGGGAGAACCTACAGAGCCTATTAGTTTCATTTTAGTTATCAAATGTCCCTCTTTCCCGGGATATACAACCCAAGACCTGGGAGGCTTCTGATGCCGCGTAGAAACTGTCCAGAAGCAGTGCTGGTCTTGGGCTGCGCGGCAGATAAGCCCTTGTTGCTAGAGAGATGCTGAGAAAGACTTAATCTATGTGAATTCTACCAAAAACCACGGATACCTGTGTTGTGTTCTCTCAGGAAAAAGGAATGGTCCATCTGCTTTAAAAATAGGAATCTGAGGCCTTTTTAGTAACAGTAGAGCTGCAGGAAAGACAAAGAAGAATCTCATTGCAGTTTCTATTCATTTGGAGAAATTCACTCTTAAAATTGGACATGAAGTCAGTTGTATCCCTTGACTTTTGACAAAGCATCCTAATATTTCACATAGTTATGATGAAGTGAAATGGGGAAATTAAAAAGATATCACTTAGTGAAACCTGCGTCTTATTTTTTAAATATTCCATGGAATATTTTACTGGAGGAAATTGTCCGTATGACCCTATTCCTTGCTTATGGGGACGATGGTACAAGTCTTTTTCAAAACGTGTATCTCTCTTCTCCCGTCATTTTTCTGAAACAGTGTTCTCTATTAACATTCTTTTGTAACTGCCAAACCAAACCTGGACTTGGGGTTTTCGGTGGAAGTTTGAGAAGTGGAAAGATTGAACTGGCTAAATGTCACACAGGTAGATACGGGCAGCGGTGGGACCACATGGGCCGCGGGGTTCCCCTGAGACCACACCTGTGGCTGCAGATGCCCCCGAGCCCCACTGACACCTGGGTCTTGGCTTTGAGGATCGCTTCAGTCACATAGCCGCCATCTTGGCCTAACCCCAGGAAATAAAAATGTGAATCGCTTATTGCATTTTTGATGCATTTGGTTTAGGGATTTGAGTACATTTGTAAAGAACACACTGTACTTCATTAAATTCTTACGTTGCTTGCTATATAGCTAGGAAGAGCTTATCGGGAAATTCTGAAGCACTATCAGGCAATTTTCCAAACCTCAAATTTAATAAATTATCTAAAAATCCCAAATTCACATTCAGAGCTGTGCCCCATTTTTCAAGACACTTTCAAAAATAATTTCTAGCTCATATTTGCATCTTTCTATCAGCCAACCTTTCTAAAACTTCGGTGGTGTAAGAATGGGTTAAAGTGCAGATTCTGGAGCCCAGGAGTGTGCATTTTCAGCAAGCTTCTCAGATGCTTTCCCTTGAGTGCCGGATTGGACTGCAGTTTAAGAGCCACTTTTAAAGGACTGCGTGGCAGGTTGGCACTTGTAGGCTTTCCAAGGCGGAGCTCAGTGTATTGAAAATGCACCCGACACTTGCAGAGCTCCATTCTGTATCCCAGGGTGTGTCCAGCTGTGCAAGCAACTGGCTTCACGGGCTAGGAATGTGCAAAGAGAACGAGAGGTCAGGGTGGGAACAGTTGTGTGCTGACAGTTTCGAAGATAAGCCTAGCAGATAGGAATGTGGTAAGTGAGGGGAATCAACAGATTTTTGTAATTTTACCATGGATCATTTTGAAACAACTCCGCAATGAAATATTACTTCACACAACAAAGTGAAAGTCAAGAATCTTTAGAACTAGAGGACCCTTTAGAAATGATTCCGTCCAGCTCTTTCGTTTGCAAGTGAGCCATTGTCACCTGCAGTCACACACTTGTCAGAGTGGGGCACTTGAGTCCCTTCACACAAACACGATCATCTTTCAGGAAGTATCCTAGTCAGCGCGAGCACGCGGCTGGAAAGGCATATCCGTGCTGAGTCTTCATCGTTCTGAGGTCCATGTATTTTGAAGAAATTTCTTTGTTTCTGTTTAGACGAAGATTTAAATTGTTTTGCATTTTTACGCACATACCAGGAGATGGCATGTGAATGTCACGAGAGAGTAAAACGAGCCCACAGTATAGAATCTGCAGCCTTCCATCCATCTTGTAAATTAGGTATACACAGGAAATTATGAGCTGGTTGAATTCTCTGTAAGGAACAGTTACTACCCATCATCGTGAAGGGGACCAGACAGGGCCAGAGAAAGGAAAAATCAATGGAAACATTCACCTGACATCACTTGTCCTAAAATCAGTGAAGAATCTGGTCATGCAAGCAGTTGGTCTCTTTCTGCAGGATCTTTTAGGAAAGAAATTTCCTATAATAATTTTGGATTTTAAAAAATGGTTCTTTGGTGGTCATGAGGTTTTACTCATCTGTGGCTTCGTTGCTATCTAGTATGGTATCTGAACATTTTAAACGAATGTTAACGAGCAGATAAAGGGTTTCATAATAAAGTTAACATAGCAAATAATTGAGTAAATAAGAAGATACAGTAAGTGTGTTTGTGTTAGAAACCAGGCGCTGTGGCACAATGTGAGATGTGAGACCACCTGGTATGAATGCGTCTTCGATTAGAAGGGCTTAGCTGTTTCCGTTTCTTGAGGCTGCCCCTGAAGAGTTTCATTTTAGTAGCTGTTCACCACCACGCTGCAGGAATGGCCCAATTGCTGACATTTCATACTTGCACAGCCGTAAGCCAAGGCTCCTAGCTCGCAGGCTCCAGCATCTGTGCCTCTTTAAGCTTTATCTCTGGTAACAGTTAACATTTCGGAGCAACAACATTTATGACCAAAGTGAGAATTCAGGCGCCATCCGTAGGTTCATGTTTTCCTTCTTCCCCGATCTTGTGTTGCAGATACCTACATGCTTTTGTTAAGTAGGTATTGAAATGGTTTGGAGCTAATGAAACTAAATGGAAGCCAAACGAAAAGGGACCCTCCCGGCTTTGGGCTCGTCCTCTCCTGCAGCGTGAGCAGCTTCTTGGTACCATTGAGGTCATACAACCTACTTTCCCAGAATTTGTTCCCAAGGTTTTTTATAGGTGCTACTCTGTGAAAGGGTTCCCTGGTTTATTAAAAAAGGGAAGTGCCGGTTGAGTCGTTTTGTGCTTTTGCTTTTAGTAGTGGACTTCTTAGGGCTGCTCACTTGCTTCTGTTCCTAGTGACTCACAACAGGAGGCCTACAATATGTAGTGTTTAACCGTGGAACCATCCACAGCATCTCCCTTCTCCAAATTCTCCAGATTGGTACTCTGGGGAACGTATTTTGGGAAACCGTAGCTCACCATAAATCCGTTGGCGCCTATATTATATTTCATTAACCAAAGCAAAGGGGTAAGACTCTTCCTTGCTCTCCCTCCTGGTATAATCTCCACTCTTCTTCCATAACATCTTCTAACATGTTTACGTGACAACCTTACTTTTCAGATTGTTAGCTCTTAGGAGACAGAAGCTGAGTACTTCCAGATACTTTGTACTTTGCTCAACTGGGGTAATGCTGCTTGTATAGAGTGAAGGTTGGATGAATGAATATTAGACACTTCACATGGCACCTTTGTTTCCTTACCCTGTAAAAGCAGCTGCCTTCCTGATCTTTAATCTGATTTCCCTCATAAGGAAATGTTGGCTGCGTCTGCAGACTCATGGGGGTCAGGACAAGAAGAGCCTTGGCTAAGTCTGATCCCAATGATTGTTCCAGCGGCCCTTCTCCTTTGTTAGTAGAGACCACCATTCTCTGTGTGTGGTTGGTCGTACTCCCAAAAGGTTGAACAGTCTTGCCCTCCCGTGTGGCTCAGTGGGTTGGGCGTCAACTCACAAGCCGGAAGGTCGCTGGTTTGGTTTCCCGTCAGGGCCCAGGCCTGGGTTGCCAGCCAGGACCTGGGTTGGGGGCCTGTGAGAGGCAGCCAATCAATGTTTCTCTCCCTCTCTCTAAAAATAAATAAATAAAATCTTTTAAAAAATTTTTATAAAAGGGTTTGAGAGTCTTTATAACATGCTGTTACAGAAACACAAGATTGCGCAGCGTACATCATCGCCTCTGCATTTGATCCACAGCTGCTCCTAAAGGAGGGTAAGCGCATCCTGCACTGTGTCATTTGTGTTTAAGTTATTATTACTCCCTATTGGCAAAGTTAGTGGCTTCTTAGAAAGTTATTGCCAGAACTTGCTTCTACTTTATTTTGCTCATCTTTTTAATTGTAAAACATTGTGAAAAGGTGGAAAGCGTGTGTCACACAGCACCCGGCCCAGGATATACGGAGTGTGGGAAAGAAGCCGAAATGGCCTCGGAATCTAGGCTGTGGTGAGCTGCTCCCTCCGTTCTTCTCTGCTCCACTCCTCACACCTTACTCTTCCCCCAGCTTTACTGAGATATAATTGACATAGAACTTGGTGTAAGTTTATGTACAATATAGAGATTTGATATATGTATATCCTGGGAAACGATCATCCCAGTAAGATGAGTTAAGACATCCATCACCTCACATAGTTAAAATTTTCTTGTGTATTAACTTTCTTTTATTATCACCCGAGGACATTTTTTTTATTGCTTTTAGAGAGAAAGGAAGGGAAAGAAAGAGAGAGACAGACACTTCGATGTGAGAGAGAAACACTGATTGGTTGTCTCCCAGGTCAGCCCCCACCGGGGGTCAGAACCACACCCTTTGGGAGGATGGACAATGCCCCAGCCAAAGGCCACCGAGCCACTCCGGCCACGGCTCTTGTGTGTGGACTTTTAAGATCTACTCTTTTAGCAACTTTCAAATATACAGTATATAGTCACCATGCTCTACAGTACATCCTCAACTTCTAACGGGAAATGTGGACCCTTCGAGCACACTCGTCCACTTCCGACCCCCTTCTCCTGCCCCTGGCAAATACCAATCCACGTTCCGTTTCTTTGAGTTTCGTTTTTCTTTTTCTTTTTAGATTCTACATGTAAGTGACATACGGTATTTGTCTTTTTCTTTCTTTCTGACTTATTTCACTCAGTTTTTTCATGTTGTAAATGGCAGGGTTTTCCTCTTTCTTATGGCCATTCATCTGCCGATGGACACTTACTGTATTTTGCCACATATACTGCGCGCTTTTTTTTTGCTCAGAATTTTGAGGGAAAAACAAGGATGTGCATTATACAGGGGTATAATGATTACATACTATGGGTATAATAATCCCCTGTGTAATATGCACAAAGCGTGGGTGCGCATTATACATGGCAAAATACAGTAGGTCTTTTTCCATGTCTTGGCTATTATAAATAACATTATTATGAAGATGGGGTTGCAATATGTTGAGGTAGTGATTTCATTTCCTTTGGGTGTATACCCAGAAGAGGAATTGCAGAATCACATGGTAGTTGTATTTTTAATTTTTAAGAAACCCCCCTCACTGTTTCCTATAGTGGCTGTACCCATGTCCACTCTCGTCAGCAGGGTACAAGTGTTGCCTCTTCTCCGCATCCTGGCCGGCATTTGTTATCTCTTGTCTTTTTGATAATAGACATCCTAACAGGTGCGGGGGGTGGGGGTGTTTCATTGTGGTTTTGATTTGCATTTCACTGATGATTAATGACGTCGAGCACCTTTTCATATACCTGTTGGCCATTTGAAGAGCTACTTTGGGAAAAATGTCTATTCTAATCCATTGCTCATCTTTAATTGGATGGTGGTTGTTAGTTGCTATTGAGTTGTATAAGCTTTTCATATATTTTGGATATTAGCCCCTTAACAGATATGAGGCTTGCAAATACTTTCTCCCATTTCATAGGTTGCCTTTTCATTTTATCAATTTTTTTTTTTTTTTTTTTGCTGTGAAGAAAATTTTAGTTTGATGTAGTCCCACTTGTTTATTTCTGTATTTGTTGCTTATGCTTTTGGTATTATATTAAAAAAATCATTGCCAAGAATAATTTCAAGGAAATTTTTCCCAATATTTTCTTCTAGGAGTTCAATGATTTCAGACATTTACATCTTTAATGCATTTTGAGCTCATTTTTATGAGTAGTGTAGGAAAGCGGTCCAGTTTCCTTTTGTATGTGTGTGAATATCTAGCTTTCCTGGCACCATTTATTGGAGACTACCTTTCCCCCTTGAGGAGTCTTGGTTCTCTTGTCAAATATTCATTGATTGTGCATGGATTTATTACAGGGGTCTTGGTTCTGTTCCATTAATCTATATGTCTGGTTTTATAATAGTACCATACTGTTTTGATTACCATAGCTTTGTAATATAGTTTGAAATCAACGCGTGTATTGCCTCCATCTTTGTTCTTTCTTAGGATTGCTTTGCTTATTCAGGGCCTTTTGTTGTTTCATACAAATTTTAGGATTAAAAAATTTCTATGAAAAGTGCTGTTGGAATTTTGATAGGAATTGTTTTAAATCTGAGGATTGATTTGGTATAGACAGTTAATAATCTTAATTCTTCCAGTTCATGAACAGGATATCCTTCCATTTATTTGTATCTTCTTTAATTTCTTTTATCAATGAATTGTAGTTTTCAGTATAGAAATCTTTCACCTTCTTGGTTAAATTTATTCCTCAGAGTTGTTTTTGATGTAATTGTAAATGGGATTTTTTAAAAAAATTTTTTTCAGATAGTTCATTGTTAGTGTATAGAAACACAACTGATATATGTATGTTGATTTTGTATCCTGCAACTTTACTGAATTTGTTGATTAGTTCTAATGATGCACACACCATTACAGTATTAGAGAATTATATTTTGACTATACATATTTACCATTAACAGTGATTTTTTTTAACACATTCATGTTTTTATAATGTTAATTAACATTTTAAAACTTCAGCTTGAAGAATGTACTTTAGCATATTTTGTAAGGCATTTCTACTGGTGATGAAATACCATAGCTCTTATTTACAAATATCTTTACTCCCTTTTTCATTTGTGACAGACAGCTTTGCTGGCTATAGTATTATTGGTAGACATTTTTTTCCTTTAAAATTTTGAATATAACACCTCACTCCCCTATTCTGTTGAAAAATTCACCAATCTTATGCGGGTTATCTTGATGTAATTTGTTTCTTCTCTTTTGCTGCTTTCAAAGTTCTTTCTTTGTCTTTGACTTTTGACAGTTTCGTTATAATGTGTCTTGGTGTGGCCCTTTTATTGGTTCAACCTATTTGGGCCTCAAGCATCTGGAAACCCATTTTCCATCCCAAATTTGAGAGGTTTTCAGCCATTATTGCTTTAAATAGACTTTCATTCTCTTTCCCTTTCTCTTCTCCTTCTGGGATTCCCATATGCATATATTGTTTCTTTTTATGGATGTCCCCAACTGCCATAGAATTTCTTCACTCTCATGTTCTTTTTGCTCCTCTGGGTAAAATAATTTCAAATGACTTCTCTTCTACTCTATTGCTTTTCTCTTCTGCTTTGTTGACTCCGCTGTTTAAACTCTCTTTTGAGGTTTTCAGTATAGGTATTGTATTCTTTAGTTTTAGAATTTCTATTCTTTTTAAAAATCTTTTTAATCCTCACCTGAGGACATTTTTTCGTTGCTTTTAGGGAGAGAGAGAAACATCGATGCAAGAGACAAGCATCGATTGATTGCCTCCCACACACACCCGGACTGGGGATGATATGCGCCCGGACTGGGGGATCGAACCCGCAACCTAGGTATGTGCCCTGACTGGGAATCAAACCGGCAGCCTTTAGGTTACGGGATGGCGTTCCAACCAACTGAGCCACACTGGCCAGGGCTGTTTTTCTTTTATATGATGGTTTCTTTTTCTTTTGTTGACTCACCTTCTTATTTTATTTATGCATTATTTTCCTAGTTTTGCTTAGTTTCTTTGTGTATTCTTGTTGTTTACTAAACTACTTTAAGAGAATTATCCCGAATTCTTTGTTAGTTCACAGATCTCTATTTCTTTAGGGGAGTTATTGGAGCTTTATTTGTTTCTTTTGGTGGTGTCGTTTTTCTGATTCCTCATGATTCTTGGATTCCTTACATTGGTATCCGTGCATTTAAGTAAGCAGTTCGCCAGGATTATTGGTCAGGGTCCCTGGTTATGCAAGGCCAGGTGCTGTGCTCAGTGGACTGGCAGGGCTGCTGGCTTGACTCTCTGCCCACATGGGGCTGGAGGATGGGCTTCTTGGCTCCCTGGGTTCCCTGGCCGAGCTTCCTGGCTGGGTGGGACGTGAGGCTACGCTCAATGGTTTGTTGCGGCCGTGAATTTGCTTCCCTGCCTCAGTGGGGTAGTAGTACGGCTCACTGACTGCGGATCCAAATCAGGCAGAACTGCCAACCGGCCTCTCTGGCCAGACTGGGCCCCTGACTCCTCTCTGCAGATGAGCACGGCTGCCGGCTGGAGTCCTTGCGGAGGTTCCCCGCCCGCAGGAACGCGCTCTGCTAAGATTCGAAGGCTGCTTACTGTAGGCCTTGCCTCCCGCCCACCCCGCCACTGCCAATCTCTATCTGGTCCCCAGCGGTCGCTGTGAGGCGAGACCCGAGTGGGCTTGTCAGGAAGCATCCTGCAACTTCAGGGGAGCTGGCTGTCAACCTTGGGCTCTCTTTCCCCCCGGAGAGGCTGTAGGCCCTGGGGGCACTGTGGATACAGTGCTGCGTCAGCCTGAAGGAGGGCGACGCAGTCAGAGGTGGTCGTTCCTTTCACCCTTCTAATGAAGTCCCCAGCCTCTGTGTTTCAGAGAGGCGCTCGGCCGCGCCCTGGGTTCTGGGATTTCTGCAGTGGGGATTTGTCTGTGGGTAGCTGCTAGCTGATTTTCTCAGGATGAGGACCGACATCGGAAAGGACCTCTGTCAGCATCCTGATGACCCGTCGCAGCTCGAGCATTCATCAGGTGTGACGGAACTTCAGTGCGCAGCCGAGCCGCTGTGGGCGGCAGGCTGCTCGCTGAAGCCACAGGAACAGGAAGCGTGTACTTCCAGCTGAGCAGCGATTGGAAACTAATGACTCCCTAATAAAAGTCACTAGTAAAGTAGTCTTTTAAGTTTCAAGTTTGTACACAAAGAGTATTTCTTGGATTAAGAAGCATGGGTTTGTATCAAGCCTGTGGATCCTATAGGAAGTGGAATTGCTCAAAAAGGAGATCTCTAGATGGTATCCCTAGTGTAAGTAAAACTGGAATTACTCTTAAAAGTCCATGGCATGTAGTGTCAAGGATGTTTGGGAAGAAAAATTACACTCTGGGCTCAGGTGGGCTTTGAAATGATATCGAGCAAGTTCTTCGGGCAGCAACAAAAGGAATCAATGACATGAAGGAAGACAAGTGACTTTTAAATGGGGAAGGAGAACGTGAATAAAATGATTTTGGGCTTTGGAACCAAACAGGAAGAAAAAGACAAATGTTCCCCTGCGGCTGGTGAGCTTCCATCAAGAGTACAACACTCTGTGGTAACCTCTCGTTTGCTGTGGAAAGGGAGGCCGGCATTTTCTGAGCACTTACTCTCTGGCAAGCTGTCTGCTGATCTCTGCCGATGTTTTGCTCTGTGGGGCAGAGTTCCATTTGCACGAGTATGCGGTGAGCCAGGTGGTAGCCACCCCGTTGTAGGAATGACGGAAGTTTTTATTCGAGAGATTTGGTGGCCGCGTCTCCAGAATTAAGTCGATAGTCCACTTGGGCACGGAAATGACTAGTCTCTTGATTATGGTTAAAGAAGGGCCATTGGGAAGCAATATTTTAGTTGGCAAACTTTACCTATAAAGGGCCAGATGTTAAATATTTTAGCCACTGCAGGCCGTATGGTGTCTGTGGCAACTGCTTGATTCTGTCCCTGTAGCAGGAAGGCCACCATAGAGGATTTGTAAAGAAATGGGAGTGACTGTGTTTCAGTAAAACATTATTTATAACAGGGGTTGGGCTGTCATTTGGTGACCCTACATGAGAGGAAGAAAGCTTAATGAGAGAAGGTGATAAGGTTGGTGTGTGGTATGAGCAAGAAACGTGAATGCAAACTTCACACTTGGCATGTGGTAGCTGCTCAAAAGTTATTTAACAAACCAGGTCCATGAGCCAGTATTTCTGCTGATTTAAACTAACACTGGTAGTCTTTATCTGCATCGTAACATAAGAGGTTAGGTATAAAAAAAAAAAAGTTCTTTTTAAACTAGGTTGTTTATTAGCTGCTGTCAGAGGAGCTTAAAGGCTTTGGAAGTCTCTATCCACAGGGGAGCTGCATGCTATGAGCTCAGCTCAGTCCAGTTTGAGGGCACAGGATTGATGGCATTTTAAGATGTACTTCTAGGACATGAAGACAGGGAGATGTTTAAGAATTACAAAGGAACAATCAGTAAGTCGTAGTGATTAACTGCGCGTAGTGGTGTGGAAGGAAAGGTCAAGAATGGCCCCAAAGATTTGAACCACAATAATCTTTAGTAAAGTGAGATTGCCATCAACAACAGGGTTGCCGTGGCTGAGCACCAGGGTTGCAAGGGGACACTGTGATTGGACTTCGCACGATATTGAAGATTGTGTGCACTCAAGTTCTTCAGGCCTCCCTCTTTCCTTGCCCTCTAGTCTTCTTCTACAATGTCAGATTATACCTGTGTCACCAGGGAGAGCTTCGGGCTTGGTCATTCAACCAAATCTGTATTTCTCGGGCATCCGCTGTGTGCCAGGCATTGTGAGGGGCCCTGCGTCCCTGCACGTGACTGTGGTTTGCTGATCTCTGTGCGTGTTTAGGAAAGGAATACGGAGTTGGTGGATGTTACACACTCTGGAATAGATTCTTCCTCCTGTGTTATATTTGGTAAGTAAATCGGCTGGTTAGTCTGCCTAGTCACATCTAGAGCCCAAGAGTTCTCTTGTAGATCAAACTCCCATATTTTCTGTGATTGCTGAAGAAGGAAGATTCTGAGCAAAGAATTAGAAAACTTCTCTGTGCCATGACGTTCTAGCATTCAAAAGAGAGATGCTCAATCTCAGCGGGAGAGGAGAATGTCAAGGCCAATGCAAATGCCTGCTGCAGAGTCATTTTTGTACAGAGAATTTACTACTATCTAGAGGAGAAATGAACCGGAGCCTTTGGCATGGGCAATAGTTTAGCTAATGATCTCCTGAGAAGATTCTGGAACATAAGGCTCTGGCATTCCACTGTCTTTTAGGGCTTGATGTAAGTCGCCTGTCAGATCATAGGCAAACACAGCCCCTCTTGCTCCGGTAGTAGTGTGTGTACTATGGGGGAAGGAATTTAACACAGACTCTGAGAAGGAGAAAACTTTAGGGCGAGATCGCAGGTATGTGTGTAATTTGACGACAGGAGGCTGATGGATGAGGGAAAGCTTCAAGGTGAGTTCATCAGAAGCGGGCGGAACAGGTGCAGGGAGGGCGGGAGAAACAAAGGGTGGCTGTGAAGCCGGCAGGCCTGCGGAGGCCACGGTGAAGAGCTGTGTCGGGGCGCCGCCGTCCCTGGCCCGCTCCTGGCCGGCACGGGCAGGGGGCGGGTGCGCCCCGCGGTTCTGTGGTCGCTGACCTTGCTCCGAACATGGTCTCTGACAACAGCACTCAGAGGTCTCAAGAAATGCCCCTCCTCCACAACGCCTAACCCAACTCTGACTGTTATAAGGCGCACGCCATCTTAGGGAATGCAGAGCACTTTCTTGATGCCTCTAAGTGACATTAACTCTGGCCGATCACCCCTGCAGGCTCTGCAGGAACAATGAGAATCCTGTAATCAAAATATGATAAAGCTTCCTACAAACACAATGCCAAAAATCGTGAACGAGCTGTTGTTCCCCGAAACTCCTTTCAAGTTAGCTTTGAGTGGATCAAAAAGATCGGTGACTCCCCAAGAATTTAAAATGTTTTTTAAGTTGAGATGATTTTGGATCCTAAAGCCAAGAAACAAAAACAAACCATCAGCTTTCCTGTAAAAGTCTCACTCGGTATACTTTTTAATGCACTACGTAACGTTCGAACTCCAGCTGGGATGGTGGGGTCCTCCAGGCTCACCTCCGGGGTCTCCCTCACAGCTCCGCCCCGCCCCCTGCTCGCTGACGCCCCAGCCCCCGGACTCCTGCCTTGGCCCCTTTGCCTCGGCTCTTCTTTCCAGGTGTCCTCCAGCTGCCTTGATTGCTTGTGAATGACTCTCCTTCCCTCTGTCAGGGGGGGTCCAACCTTGTGGCGTCTCTGGGCCACACTGGAGGAAGGAGCGCTGTCTTGGGCCACACATTGAATACACTGCAACACATAATCACACACACACCAAATCTCATAACGTTTTAAGTAAATTGACGATTTTGTGTTGGGCCGCATTCAGGGCCATCCCGGGCTGCATGCCGACCGCAGGGCGCGGGTTGGACGCCCCTGCGGTTGTCGTCTCCTCTCCAGCTGTTTCGTGACCTTTGGTTATTAAAATCCCATTCACACTTTGCTTGTTCTACCCTTCTGATGTACAGAGCACTTTGCTTCTTATTACTGTTACTGACGATATCATAAACTACTTGAGAAGGGAGGCTGTCGCTCTCAATTTTTTACTTCCCAGTAATTCATGTTACCGAGTGCTTACCACGTGCTAGGCACTGGGAGAAGTATTTTATGTGGATTATTTAATTCCATATTCACACAACTATGTTGTTATTATCCTCACTTTACAGATGAGAGAGCTGAGGCTTAAAGAGTGAAAGCGACTGGCCAGAGATGACAATGAAGCTGTGGCGGAGCTCAACTCCCTTCGCGGCTGTCTGAGAGCAGTGCTTGCCAGCCGCACGGCTACCGCCCGCCCCGTGGGGTGTCTCGTGCATAGTAGGTGCAGAAAAGTTGTTGGCTGACGATTAACAGACTGTCTCACTCAGTCTAAAAATATAAATATGTTTATAATAGATAAGACATTTTTTATGTTGGCTGTGTGCACTGTGTGCCTTCAATACACAGCAGGGGAGGAGGGTAGGTTAAAGCTTTGCTTTTCCTAGTATGTCCAGAGAGCAGGAAGAATCGGCACACCGACTTTGCAATATTTCTGCAAATGCAAGGTATTTAAAATTTTACTGTTAAAGCATCTTTAGAAGGACCACTAACGTTACTTTTGTTTGAAAATAAAAGTGTTCAAAATGGAATTACATGGTCTTTTTCTATAAACCATGCAGGACTTAGAGTAAAATTACTGGGCAAGAGGGTTTACTGTCAAAGGTCTTCATCGCCATGCAAGGCAGTGTGACCGATATTTCAAACAGAGGCATCCGATTTTGTTATAAATGGATGCTTTGGGTCTTCAGAAGAGTTTCCAAAACAGGCACATGCTTTCTCCAAGTCAATGCTGACATGTCTATAAACAAACAAACAAACAAATAAATAAATGTTTAGATCACCCCTTCTGAAATTTCTTAAATAATTAAAATGTCCTTTGAAGACCTTTAATGCTAAAAAATAGTGGTTAGGAGCATGAACTCGGGAACCCAAGGCTGGAATTTGAATCCTGGCTCAGTCTCTTACTAGTTGAGTGACCTGGGACAAGTTATTTTAGCTCTTTTGGGCTCAGTTTCCTCATTTGTGAAACAAGCATAACAGTAGTGCTTTGCTCTTAGTTTTCTGAAGATAAAGTGAAATAATGCTTGTGAAGTGCTCAGAACAACACCTGGCATAGCTCATGAACTTTATTGTTACCACTTTTATTGTCTCTCAATGATATTGAGAAAGAGCCAAGGGATGTTTGAAACCAAGTACAGTGATTATGATAGATGATAAAAGTGTGCAATCATTTTCAGTAACCTAAGATAACAGTAAAAGTGGGAAGCAAGTATGAAAGATGTATGATTTTTTTTCCTTGTATGGCTATGAAGCCCAGTCCAGAAGAAATACTACTAAAGTATCTTGAGTTTAAAAAAACCAACAACACCCTTTACCAAAACCAGTCAAGGATATCACAAGAAAACTACAGACCAATATCCCTTATGAATAGATATAAAAGCCCTCAATGATACTAGTAAATTAAATCCAGCAACATATAAATCATACCACGACCAACTGGGATTTATCCAAGGAATGCAAAGTGCATTTAATGTGTGAAAATCCATCAGTGAAAAACACTGTATTAATAGAACAAAGGACAAAGATCACATCATCATCTCAATAGATACATAAAAAGCAATGGACAAAATCTAACATCCTTTCATAAACACAGAAACAAAACACATTCAACAAATTTGGAAGAGAAGGGAACTTTTTCAACATGAAAAGGAGCATTTACCAAAAATTCACAGCTGGCATAATACTTAATGGTAAAGAACTGAATGATTTCCCGCTATGATCAGGAAGAAGACAAGAATGTTCACCACTCCTATTTTACCTTGTACTGGAGGGTATACAGGGAAATTATGAAAGAAAAAAAATAAAATGCATCCAGATTAGAAAGGAAGAAGTAAATCTATCTATCAAAGATGACTTGTTTTTGTACATAGAAAATCCTAAGGAATCCATACACACTCAGAAAAAACTAGTAGATCAAATAAGTGAGTTCATCAAGGTGACAATATAAGGTCAAGATACAAAAATCAACTCTGTGTCTTTACACTAGTAATAAACAATCTGAAATCCCATAATATAATAACATCAAAAGGAGTAATATACTTAGAAATAAATTTAGCAAAAGCAATACAAAACTTGTTCAATGAAAACTAAAAAAAATCATTGAAAAACACCAAAGAAAATGAAAGATCATGTGTTCAAGGACTGTGTTAGAAAGCAACATTCTACAAATTGATCTAAAGATTCTATAAAATCCTTACCAAAATCCCAGCTCCTCTTGGCAGAAACTACCAGTAAATTAATCCTAAAATTTATATGGAAATGCAGGGGACCCAGGATAGCCAAAATGATCTTGAAATAGAGCAAAGTTGAAGGACTCACACTTTCTGATTTCTAAACATGCTAAAAAGGCACAGTAATCAAGACTGTGTGGTACTGGCAAAAGTATAAATATTTATGCCTATAGAATAGAATTTAGAGTCCAGAAATAGACCCATAAATTTATGGTCAGTTGATTTTGCCAAGAGTACAAAAAATTCAGTGGGATCTATAGATAAATGGCACTGAGCCAAATGGATAACCGCATGTGAAGAATGAAGCTGGGCCTTTGCCTCATACCATATACAAACATTAATTCAAAATGGATCAAAGACCTAATAATAAGAGCTAAAACTTTTAGAAAAAACATAGATCTTGGTTAAGCAATGGTTTCTTAAATATTACGTTAAAAAACACACACACAAAAGAAAAAATAGATTAATCAAACTTCATCAAAATTAAAAACTGTTGTGCTTCAAAAGACACCATCAGGCCCTGGTTGGTGTGGTTCGATTTGTTGGAGCATTGCCCCATGAACTGAGGGACTGTGGGTTTGATTCCCAGTCAGGGCACATGCCTAGGCTGTCAGTTCAGTCCCTGGCTGGGATGTGTTCAAGAGACAACCGATCCATGTTTGTCTCTCACATCAATGTTTCTCGCCCTCTCTTTCTCTCTCCCTTCTCCTCTCTCTAAGGTCAGTAAGCATGCTCTTGGGTGAGGATTAAAAAAAAAAAAAGACACCCTCAAGAAAGTGAAAAGACAGCCTACAAAATGGGAGAAAATATTTACAAGTTACATATCTGATAAGGGACTAGTTATCCAGAATATATTAAGAACTATTACAACTCAACAATAAAAAGACAAACAACCAATTTAAAAACGGACAAAGGGTTGAAATAGATGCTTCTCCAAAAAAGGGTATAGAACTGCCCCCCAAGTGCATGAACAGATCCTTGACATTGGCAGTCATTAGGAAAATGCGAATGAAAGCCACCGTGAGATACCGTTCCACACCAACCAGGGTGGCTGCAGTGAAAAGAGAAGGGGCTTCCGCTTCCCCAGCGGTTGTCACGCAGCCATGAGGGCCGTGGGCTACAGTTGTCCTGCCTCCCGCCTGGAGAGGAAGCCCTCGCACAGAGGAACAATATAGTGCCCGAGGGTGAGCCTTATGATTTCCCTACTTCATATTTCTATTCATAATTTGGGAAGATAGTCTTTGTCTTCCCCCATCTCCCTTCTCTCTGTGAAGGATTTTTAAAAATTGTAGTAAAATATACACAACGTAAGTCATACCATTTTGACCATTTCAAGCGTGTGACTCGGCGGCATTAAGTGCGCTCCCCTTCTCATCCGGCTGTCACCGCCGTCCCGTTCGGCACTTTTTATCACGGCAGACGGGCACTCCACCATTAAGCCTGGAGAGGGACTTTTAAAAAAGACAGTAACAAGTGTTGGCATGGATATGGAAAAACGGGAACCCTCATACATTGTTGGTAGAAATGTAAAATAGCTCCTTAGAGAACGGCCTCGGCATTTTCAAAATGACAAGTGTAGAGCTGACACTTGACCCTGTAATTCCATTCCTAGGTGACTGGAAATATACATCCACAAAAAAAAAGTGCACGTGAATGGGTGTCGAAGCCAGAAAGGAGAAACAAGCCGAATGTGTCTTGGCACCTAAATGTCTAGACACTGATGGCGGGATAAACAAAATGTAGTATAGCCACACGATGGAATGCTATGTAAAAAGAACGAAGTGCTGATATACGCTACAGCAATGATGAACCTGGAAAACACTGTTAAGTGAAAGAAGCCAGGCACAAAAGGCCACGTACTGTGTGAGTCCATATATGGCATGTCCAGAACTGACAAATCCATAAAGACAGAAAGCCGAGGAGTTGTTGCCCAGGGCAGGGGGGACAGGGAGATGGGAGGGACTGCTACGGGGTGCGGAGGTCCCTTCTGAGCTGATGAACATTTGCCGGAATTAGGTCGCACAACTTTGACAATACGCTGAAAACCTCTGAACTGTACATTTTAAAAGAATACATTTTATGGTATGTGAGTTAGATCTCACTTTAAAAAAAAAAAAAACCTTCCTCAGTGAAGCACAAACCATGATGATCAGCAGCAGCTTGAAGAAAAGGTGAAACTCACTCTGGATCTGAGATCTGGTGGATTTTAAAACTACAGATATCACTTCTAATATTAGGAAAAATGCCCGTGCTTAGCTTCCTCCCATGTTGAACAAATAACTAAGTGCTTTAATCATGAAACAATGATATATTTGACATTATTAGTCTTTGTTATAGGGTATTACTTCATTATGGATATAAATGACCCTTGTTAACACTATTGTTGATTTTCTTGATTATTCTTTTAGTATGCTGATGTCTCTAATGAAGACTGACAGGTCTCAATATATTTCATTTTATTTTTTGAATAAATAAAAGATTACTTTGGAAGCGAAACATCGTAATTCATTGAACATTTCCCTCACCTTGCTTGGTGATGTTTAACCCAAAGTGACACCTCATGGCCACACAATTTTTGCGTTGCTGCCCACCGTGTGCAGAAGTTTTTGCTTTTGCTACATGAAAAATACAGGCCAACTATAGATTTTAGGGCAGGTCATACTAAATGGTGAATGAATGATTTGTGCAACGAGAGGTGAATTCTTGTCCCGAAACTGACTTGTGTCTACCATGGTCCAAAGGTGTGTATCCAAATCGAGACCTAAAATACTTTTAATTCTTTCTCTACTTATTTCCTAAAGGATTTAAAGCTAGTCCTTCCCTCTCTCCCTTCCTTCCCTCCTTCCCTCCTTCCTTCCTTCCTTCCTTCCTTCCTTCCTTCCTTCCTTCCCTCCTTCCCTCCTTCCTTCCTTCCCTCCATCCTTCCTCCCCTCCTTTCTTCCTTCCTTACTTCCTTCCCTCCTTCCCTCCTTCCTTCCTTCCCTCCGTCCTTCCTCCCCTCCTTCCTTCCTTCCTTCCTTCCTTCCTTCCGTCCTTCCTTCCTCCCCTCCTGCCTTCTTTTTTCTAACTTGGTAAGTTTTGCCCATGAACTAACCTCATTTTTCTAAAAACCTCTATCCATCTTGGGCAGCAGCCTTGATAATCTCAGGGAAATGAAAAAAAAAAGTTACCAGAATGAGGCCAAGCGCTAACTAGTTCCGGCATTACTTTGACCTCTGCTGCCCCACCCTTCCCGGTGTCCTCCGGTGCCTTTCAGCCTCCCCGCTGCAGGCTGGCTGACTGCGACCGTGGTGCGTTCTTGGCGGAGCTGGGCATTTCGGGGGGGCCCATTCAGCTGCTCCAGGAGCAGGTCAGCTAACAGTCTCCTCAGTCCAAAAAGACTGAGGCAAATCTCTGCACCAGGTTGCATTTTCTCTCTACTTTTTTTTTTTTTTTTTACTTCCAATGTAAGTTCTTTATTTTATTTTATCTTTTTGTGTAGCCATTTTATTTTTTTAGATTTAATCTTTATTGTATTTTTTCCCATTACCATTTAGTCCCCGTATACGCCCCCGGCAATCACCGCACTGGTATCTGGGTCCATGAGCCCTTTTTCCCTTTTGCTCCATCCCTCCCCACCCTCACTCCCCACCGCCCCACTGGCTGTCATCTGCTTTCCACCTGAGTCTGCCTCTGTTTTCCGCTCTACTTTTAACATTGAGAGCCTCTCTTCCTCCATCGAGCTCTCCTCAAACAGGACCGAAGAATGACCGTCACATCGCCTGTGTGCCCGAGAGATCGGATGAAATGTCCATCATCGTGTTTTCATTTGGGGTCCAAATATTTGGTTTGGAGAGACAGGCTGTAGCTTCGAGTGAAGTTCACCTTCTGCCTCGGCTATGCCGGGCGCTACTTTAGACCTTGACCCTTCATGTCCTGGGTCTCTCTAGGGCGTTTTTATCCCCGTGCCTGGGCTTATTGTGACCTCCTCCAGGGACCACTGCCGAGGCCTTGGTCTTGGAGGAGAGGTGAGAACGCCTCCCCTCCCCCGCTCCCCAAAACCCAGCCAACTCCTGTGTCCTCCCCGTCCACCCGTCCACGGGAGCCCGCAGGAAGGTTGAGGAAATATCACACACCTGAGAGAGCGGAGAGTTTCCACCTTCTTGGAGGGCGCTGGGTTTCTATTCATGTACCGCTTTGACAGGAGATGGCTTCTCATCCGTCGCGGACTCCTCCTTCACTCCCTCACACACGATGCGGTTTCTCTCCTCCCCGGGGCCTCGCCTGCTGCTGAGCCCGAGCTCAGCCGAGTAGCCCGCGGGGCCTGCTCCTGACCCCTGCAGCCGGCCTTTCCCAGCAGGCAGGCATCCTTCCCGGGCAGCCGGCTTGGGAACGTGGCCCTTTCCTGCCCCCCTCACCTCCCTGCCTCGCAGGCCTGTGGCTGCCCACAAACCTCCCCTGGGAGGACGGGGTCTGTGCCCTCGTCGTGCACCAGCCTGCGCGGCCGGTTCTCTCCGGACCCCTGTGGGAGTGGGTCTCTGACTTGCCTTGGGAACCCATCCCCTCCAGCTCCCCTCCTGTCACAGAGGCGGCAGCAGACTCCCAACTTGCTGGCCGAAGTCCTCTGGAGGGACGCGGGCACCCCGGACAGCCCCTGCCAGGGTCCGCGCCACCGGGCACGGAACAAGCTGCGGCCGGACTTCAGTCGTCTGTACAATTTTACTACCAAAGCGGCTCCTTAGACTCTACAACTGTAAAACAACAGACTCGATATACTGTATTTTGCTGTGTATAATGCACACTTTTTTGCACCAAATTTTTGAGGGAAAAATAAGGATGAGCATTATACGTGAGTAGTACTAATTCCGTATCTATGTAAGTGTTTTTAATTCTTTTGTGTTTATGCATTAAAAGTGTACCTCTAGAAAGCAAAAAACGATATCCATGTGCAAAATAATACCCTGAATACAACAATCGGTTTTGTTTCTAAATATAAGTAAATAAAAATTGAATTAAAAAACTCAAATAAAAGTTTGTTTTTTTCACTGAAAGTTTGGGCCACAAACGTGGGTGTACATTATATATGGCAAAACCAGTATACGATGTAATGAATTATGGCCTAACTCCAGTGCTTGCCTTTTATTTTAGTGAGAGAAGAAATGAATGTAAAAAGAGTCATCATTTGTCCTCCTGTTTCTGTGAAAGGTCGGCCATTTGCGGGGTGAATCGAGTCATTTCATTGGCTCATGCTGTAGTGCGACCTTAGGGATGGGCCAGGGGACCAGTTTTTTTGTTTTGTTTTTTTCAGCTGGACACACTAAAGCAGCAGAATAAGTTAGCTCGAGACATTTATCTCTACCTGAACCTCGTCTGTCCCTGCCCATCTGCACACAGGAAGAGTTTTCCCAGGCGCGGCGGAAACGCAGTCGCTAAAATAATAGTCATGATGGCTGAGTGTTCCCAGACTCTGGCACACGCTCTGCGTCCCTGGTCCTGTTTAATCCTGTCAACGCCCCTGGGAATTGAGCGCTGTAATGACTCCCACTTACCGATGCGGGAGCCGGGCTCAGGCAAGTCGTTGAGCTTGCTCAGGGTCACTGGGCTGAAGGAGGGGACACTTCATTGCCCTCCCGCCCTCTGGTGAAGGACAGGTGAGCCCAGAGCGCTCCGCTCCTCAGCCCGGGAGGGACTTTTCCTCTGGGAATGAACGTGGGCACAAAGCCCCGTGGAGCACGAAGCCTCCAGGGTCGTCTTATTGCCATGCATTTCCTAGGCCGCTGCCGGTGATGAGGCAGAAAGGACCAATGTGAACGATGGCCAAGTGCTCCTCTCCAACCACCCTGGAAGGAGGCCCCCGTCCCCGCTGGCTTCGCTGCTCTGGCCTCCCCTCCTAGAAAGCCATCTTTCTTGCTGGCAGGGATGAGATGGCACTACTACGACACTGAGCAGGAGGAGCCAGAGACAGGAACACTACAGGCTGCAGTAGATCAGGAATGTCCCAAAACAGGTGTGGGAGAGTTTGAGGGGAGGGTCCCGGGGTGGGAGCGGAGCAAGAGGAAAGTGATAGAGGAAGACATGGTGTTTTCGTGGGTATTGCTGCAGACCAGCCTCGGAACTTGTTTGCAAGGCAGCATGGAGAGAGCCTTCCTTCTCAGCGCATTTGCTGAACTGAGCTTCCCGAGTGTAACACTGCATCCGACAGGCCCTGACTTGGTGAGGCCAAGGTGCGCGCAATTCTCAGGCTACAAAAGCCATCTTTGATGTTTTCATTGCCTGCCAATTAAAAGAGCGTTAAGTCTAGGATGACATCCAAAGGGCTTGGTGGGCCTGAGGAGGGAAGAGGACACCTCTGGGGAAAACCAGAGAAGGCAAGGTGCTTACGGACTTAGGCAGTGGCTCATCACGGAGCTAAGGGACTGTGGAAAGAAAACAGGCGTTGGAGTCAGAGAATCTGAAACTCGCCCCACCCCCTTGCCCATTGGGTGAGCCAAGTCTTGCCAAATCACGAACCTCTTGTCTCTTTTGTAAAATGGGGATTATTAATGGGGGCCTAATGATTGCATGTGGTTTCTGTGAGGATCAAATGACGTAATGGCTGTGAAAGCGAAATCTACACACATCGTCCAACATAGAAGTCCCTCAAGGGGACCAGGTCTCCTCAGGCTCCGGGGCCTCGGTTCCTAGCCGCAGTCTCATGCTCACGAGGAAGCTGGAGTGCTTTCTTTATTAGCCTGCCTGGAAAAGCCTGGAAATCTCTAGACATCAGAGCACGGGAGAATCATGAGCTTCGTGTGGTGAAAACAAAGACTCGCTTTGGGGACATATCCCTGGCGTCTGTTCTGCGTCTCAGGTGGTGCCGGTCTGACCAGCAGGTGGGAATCCTGGCGAAGTTCCTGGTTGTCACACATTGGCTGGGTGCACAGCGAGGAGACAGTGCACATGCGCACATGTCCCGTTGCAAACTTGCATAGATCTTCCTGTTGGCTACACAAGAACAATGCCCCAAGGGGCTGGAACGTGAGTTAGTGGTGCTATTTACATGTGTCCTCTTGGTCCGTATTGACTTTGGAAAGAAAGACGGGGCCAGGGCCAGTGGCGGGCATAGGTGGGCGGTTTTAAGGGGCACGCACATGACTCCCTGAGCTACCGTGGGGCAAACCAGCTGCTCGGGAATTCTATTAATTAGAACTCTGTACGTGGAACATTCCTGTTCATAATAATTAACCGTGGCCCCATGAGATAATGCAGCAGTTTATGACCAAGAGAAAAACAAGCGGGGTTATGTTCCACAGAGTCTATTCAAATGCGTTCTTGACAGTGGTAGTTCTTGAATGGGCTCAATGGAAACCCTGCTAATGATCGTATTGGTTAACCAGGTACTACGATTGTGCCCGAACACAGAGAGCCGACGATGACGGGTCCCCTTTCTCTGCAGGATAGTTACCCTTGGGTTTCTCACTTTTCTCTTAATCCCGACTTCTCAGAGACTGTTCGAAGTTAGGCCGAAACGCCTGCTCCCCTTCCCTGTTTCTGTTTGGTCTTCATAACCCCATGCAGATATCGTCTCCTGGGAGCCTTCCTGATCTGCCAGCGGAATGAACTGTCCTCCCCTCACCCCCCAGCACTAACTGGTTTCAGATAAACACACCGCATTAGAGTGTATTTCCAGGCGCGTCGGTCCTGGGAGACCAGGCGGCCTGTGCGCAGTTCTCCTCGCAGATCCGGGTACTGAGTTCCTGGCACAGCGCCGGCCGTGCTGCAAAGCGCCCGGAGCACTTGACCAACCGCATCGCCCCGCATCTACGGTGGCGGGAGAGTAACTCCATGGGGCGTCCTCTTCCATGATAAGCTTGCTGAGGAAAAGTAAGCCCTCAGTACCTTGCGTTTGTTTTCGGTGACCCCCAGAGAGGAAACACATTGACCCAGCAGGATGCTGGGGACTGTTCCCGCGGTAGACGGGGCACAGGCGAGGGAAGCACAGCGGGTACCCCTGGCCTTGGCATCTTGCGCCCTGACCTACGCGCGCCCCCCTCAAGATTCTGGCTCAAAGGAGTTTCTCACCAAGACTGTGTGGCATTGGTTCTTGTACTTCCCCCCGAATATTAACTTACGCAGCTGTAACGCCCATCATTTTTTATTGACAATGCATTCTAAGATAGAGAAGCGAAAACGATGTGGATGAGTGTCTGCCTTCGCAAGGAGTTGGGGGTTAAACACCGAGGCCGGGCATGAAGCCAGAGGCGCTGAGAGGGGCGAGCGGGCGCGTGGGTCGGACCTGGCGCTGCCGGTGGAGCTGTTGTAAAGGGCAAAGTCACGGGCACCTGTGGGGGGAGAGGGCGCTGGCCGGAAGCGGCAGGTTCGTGAGGACAGCCGGGTCCTGAGCGTGGGCCGCGGGGGCAGGCGGCCCGGGCTTGAGCCCCCACCCGCCACTCCGCTCGCTCACGAGCTGCGTGACCTGGGGCGAGCGGCTGAAACTTTCTGCGCCTGCTTGCTCGTCTCTAAACTAGGGACGAGGAGTTAGTGACCTGCCTCGACAGGGCTGTTGTGACCATGAGCTAAGCTAGTATTTGGCAGGCGCTTCGAAAGGGCTTGTGCAATGAGGCTGGAACATGACCGTGGGACCCGAGGTTCAAAGGGAACTTAAAAATCACCACGGGCAAGTAAGCACGACGGCGAAGCAGAAATGCCTCGCGGGGCACGCCTGCCAAGGGGCCGCCCTCCTCTCGGAGCCCACCGCTGGGGGCTGGGGCTCCCCGTCCCCGGCAGCCTGAGGACGACGGCAGGAGGACAGGGGCCCGGGCCGCGGTGTCACCCAGGGCCTCCGCCAGCCGCCGCGCGGTGCCGCCGGGGCCTCCAAACTGCAGCATCTCCAGAGGGACGGACAAGCCGGCGGGAGGAACGACCACGTCGGGCGGCGGCCACGTCGGGCGGCGGCCGCGCTCTGGAAGAGGCAGAACGCAAACTCAGTTCTCTCCAAGGTCCCGTGCGCTCCCAGGCCGCTGCGCCCCGCGCGGAGGCGGGCGCGCACGGGCGGGGCCGCGCGGAGGCCAGGAGGGCTCCGCAGCCCGGGGGCAGAGAGGCAGGGGGAGGCCGGAGCCAGCCTCGTCCTACCCGGGACGGGGTCGTCCCGGCGCGGGGCTCGGGGCTGAGGACGGCTGGCGGGAGGGGTCCCTTGAGCGGCCTCGGATGCCCCCTCCCAGCCAGCCCCCGCCGCCACCGCTGCGGGGTCGCCTTCTGCTGGGTCTGCATTGGGAGCCTCGCTGTGACGCGCCGCTGCGGGTTGCAAGGCCTGGATTTCAGGCCCGCCTCTGTCCCTTCCTAGAGGTGTGACCGTGCGCCACGCCCGGGTCCGAGCAGAAGCAAAGCACGAGGTTGAAAAAGGCAAATGTCTCGTCCTCATTTCCGTGGTCCTTAGCCAGCTAGCTAATCGCGGGGCCGGGTCTGTCATTAATAATAATAATGATGCTAATAGTAAATCATATAGCATTGAAAAGCACTTTGTATTTTCTTGGTTAATCGTTACAACAATCTCACACGGTAGCTGTTGCTGTATTTCAGATACAGAGACGGGGAAGTATGGAGGGCTCAGCGAACCATTTGGGGAAACTCTGAGGAACAGAACGGGCTCATCGCTCAAGTCCTGGCGTTCTGTGAGTGGCGTACAGAATACTGAGAATATAAACGCACCTTCAAAGATTGATACACAAGGTAATCATAGCTAGAACATAATGATTTTTATGCAAAAAGCCACTTTCACAGAGAGCAGAATTACGTAAACATTACTCTGACTACCAGAAATATCGCCCCCCCCACCCCCGCCCCCTCGGCCTCCCAGGGAAGAGAGAGCTTAGCTGGAAATTAATGCAAAGCAGAGAAAGGCGAAGTGAAAAGCAGTTTCAGTGACTGCCCTGCGCATTGAGACTGCAAACATTTCCGCTCAGGTGTCTGACTTGGGGCTGGGCCAGGGCAGGTGTGAGAGAGGCCCCGCCCAAGGTCGCTTTCTCTGAGAAGTTTGCAACTAAGGCCGCCAGGCTCCTTGGTGTTTACTTCCGGTAAAGTCCCCAGGTGAGACAACACCCTCTTTCCTCCCACTCTTCCTCCCTGCAGCCCAGCACAGAGGCCGTGCTGTGGCAGCTGCCTGCTGTCCTGTCGGGGCGGGGTGTGCATGTCGTAGGTGGCTGTCCTCCTGTGTGTGTTTGGAGGGAGCACATGCTAACCCAGAGTCATCTGTGAAATGACCAAGTCCCAGCGCTCTTGCAGCTCCGCCCTCCTCCCTCCCGGCCACTCAGCTGTCAGACCCTCGTGCTCCCGGGCTCCCCGGGACCACAGCCCCGCTAGGGCTCCCCACGGACGAGCGGCTTACGCACGCATGGACTCTCGCCTTATCTTGCTCGCTTCTGTTCTTGTGGGCCTGCGGCAGTAACGTGCTCCCCTTTTTATTTAAAAAGTGGAGCAGAATCCGCTTTGAATCACAAGACGGTGCAGAGAGGAAGCTGGCAATTGCCGGTGATGTCTCTACCACTTGGTCCAAATCCCTGGGGCCTGCGGTCCTGCGGAGGCCAGGGGAGGGGGCCAGCCCAGCTGGCAAAGCCCAGATCCCTGGGGAGGGAGCCAGCCGCACCCCGCGAGCCTTCTTAGGCTTGTGGCCTGGTGTTACCCGCAAGGAACCCTCCTCTACCCCTTTGTCACTTCGAGGAATTCTACTGAGAAATCTGCGCTCTGGGCTTTCGCTGGGTACCAGGTACCTAATGCCCCTCTGCGCCTCTGTGAAGTCAGTACATCGGTCTTAGGGCGCTTGAAACCTTAAGCAAAGGAAATTTTGCAGAAGAGAAAGAAAACAATGCAACATATGGCCCAGTCAGTGTGGGACAGGGTGACTTGCCTATTATTAATAAAAGTGAATGCACTTATTTACTTACCTGTTATATGAGCACTATTAACAATCTTGTTCTTCTCAGGTGTAACAGTTAATAAACTCAATGACTTAATTTGAGAAAGAGATCATCCTGTTAATGAGTAAATGTACATTTTGGGGAAGTATAAACAGATTCTGCCCAAAGTTTGTCCTTGTGACCAACTCAGAATTACATGCATTTCTATTAAGGTTTTAGGCATTATATTAAGTTCAAGATACATGATAGGTTATGTATTGTTAGAGATTAAAAAAAAGAAGAAGAAGAAGAAGAAGAAGAAGAAGAAGAGAGCACTTGGAAATGAATGCGGTTCTTAGTAATTGTCTTCCAGGTACTTGTTAGTGTTACTGTTTGAGAATGAATGAGACTGTTTTCCACCTGACAGACACTCATGCTCCTGTAATCAGTGGTAATTCACTCTACAGCACAGTTTCATTGCTGACATTCAGCTGAGGGTAGTTTACAGCTCTTGGGATGGTTACATTTTTAAAATTGTTTCATGTAAAATCTTCTCAAAGCTTCAATTTAGATAGAAGTGCATTATTACATGCCTTGGACTCAGTATGAGGGGGGATGTATGTATAACTTATTTTATAGCAACAAGAGATGGCATTCTACCTGCCCATCCCGCCACCCATCCCTCCCTCCCTCCCTCCCTCCATCCATCCATCCCTCCCTCCGACAAACATCTCTTGCTGTCTCTTAGGTTCTAAGACACTGTGCTAGATCCTGCGGATGTGGCCCTAAACCAGCAAGCTGGGCTCAGCTGTCACAGGAACTGCAGGCCTGCCCGCTGAGTACGGATTTTGACGTTGACGCGGATGGCTTAGGGGGGAAGAGCCGAGCAGGAGGACTGCAGGAACCCGCAAGAGCTGCCCCCCAGAGCCTCGGGTTCCCAGGAGCTGTGAGTACTGGAGCAGCACCAACTCACTGCTTGCCAGGGCTTGGGCTGTGGAGATGCTTGTGACAAGGATTTTCCCAGCTGGCAAAGGTCTGGCTGGCGGACTTCTGTGAGTGTTCCTCCCTCGCGCGAAGAAGGTACTATTCTCAATTGCTTTTCAAAATCATTTTCAAGAAAAAATGGCCAGGGAAACTTAATGTACAAAAAATATTTCCTGTGAATTAAACATTTCAGTGTGGGAATGAACGAAAGACGAACTGCAGCTGACTCTCTGTGGGATCGGCTGTGACGCTGGTAGGTCGCCATGCTTTCTGTCCACTTAAACAAAGCTGATCGGCCTTGTTGCTGTCTCGCTGGGCGATTGGTTACGTTGCTGAGAGCGGCTTCCTTCTTGGAAATATTTATTCATAATTCTAACCACAAAATAATGAACATAATCATGTGCTTACAGTGTTCCAGATACTCAGACTCGGAAGCTCTGGAAGAGCAACACCCATCTATACCCCCGCAACACCCCACTTCCCTGCCAATACTTGGTACTTCTCAGCTCTCTTATTTTCCAGTGTAATAGATGCTAAATTGTACTGCATTGTGTTAATTTGCATTGGGGTGATGACCCGTGATTTTTAGCATCTTGCTATAATCTTGTCATTTTTGTGTGTTTTCTCTTCTGAAATCGCCTATTCATAACCTTTACCCATTGTTCTATGTTTTGCTTTTTTCTTGCTGATTTTCAGCCCCCATATAGTAGCATAAATTCTTTGCCAAATTTAGAAATTGCAAATATCGTCTCTTTTTCTGCCCATTATGTATTCACTACCTTCATGATCTTTTGTTGAAAAGGAAGCCTCAGTTTTGGTGTATTCAGAAGCCAGGCCCTGTGGCAGCCAGTGGGGGGATTGCTTGCCTTGTGGCTCCGAGTTGCTGGGAAGGACTGGGGGTTAGTGGTGAGGACACACATGCTCCAGGCAGAGGGGAATTCACATGTGACCAAGGACATAGACCCACACGGCGCACTTGGCTCCGACTTTCCATGCCCTGTTGGCTGCAGATGGCTGTTGGAAAGGCTATAGAGCTCCTGCCCCGCTGGACCAGCTCCGAGGGGCTGGACCCTAGTAGCCAGGTTTGGACCGTGAGACCCAGGGACCCTGGCTCAGGTATTCAGCCAGGGTGACCATGAGGCCCCCATTGGCCTATCGGCTCCTCTCTCTTGGGACTAGGACCTAGAGCCTCCAAGGCTGGGGTGGGGGCAGAGCCTATTGAGGGAGGCGCATCTCCAGTTATCCAACTCTCCTTAGAATTCCCTGAGATGAACCTTCCTCCCCAAATCCTTTTTTTTTTTCCCTAAAGTGGGTTTTGGTTTTTTATAACCAAAATAATAGTAACTAATACTCACTGATCAAGGTAAATGTACAAAGCAAATATCATGTGCTTGTCAAAGCCAGTTTCGGATGCCTTTGTGATAAACCTGCCTAAAAGTTGAATGAGACAAATTTTATCTAAATTCCCGGTCTTATAAACTACAAAGGATCTCCCGCTAACCTCAGCTTGGACATGGGGCTCGCGCTCCGCGGGGGCCAGGCTGGGACATCCCGCTCGGCCTGGGGCTGGGCGTCCTGGCTTTGGGCGCTGGGGGGCAAGGGCTGGTTATGCCCAGGGTGGGACAGGGCTCTGCCCAGCTTTTGGGAGGCCGGGTGGAGGAGACCCGGGAGAAAGAAGCCGCAAGGGGCCTGATCCTCACCAGGGGGCCGCCCCTCCCCGAGAATGACCCAGACTCTGCCAGGACCTGAACTTGAATGTGATGCAAGCTCAGGCCCAGCACAAAGATCCACACGCTTTCCGAATGCATTTTAGAAATACTTCCTGGTCAGAAGGTAATACAAACCTCTACTGTGGAACTCCACAGGGAGCCAGAACAACGTGCATTCCGGCTGCCTTACAAATTTAATTAATTTGCTCGAGACTATTTCAATTGCTTTCACCCCCGCATGAATGAAGGCCACATGATTTCCACTCTGTTTCTATGGTTTCCTTCCTCTGTTCAGATACATTAATTAGTTTGTCAGTTCATTATAAATGTTGGTGCCTTTTTTTCCTTTTGAATGTGAGCCCATATTAATTTAGTTTTGCTTCAACAGTGTTTAAAAATAGAGCAAAATTATTGTGACTGCCGTACAGGAAGGCCTGCGGGTATTTAAGGAGCTTGTTGGAGTAGCGCGATTTTCCCTGCTTTCCTCGTTCCTGGGATGAAGAGGTGGCAGTGAACGCCCGTTTTACCTTGCAGCCGGGTGACTCAGCCTCTCTTTTCTCTCTGACATTCAGCCTCATTGGAAATACCTGGCTCTTTGGCCTCCCGGACGGTTGCGTGCCCTGACGTCATCAGGGCTTGGGCAGATGTATCTTCACGAAGAGAAAGCTTAGCGATGCCTTTTTTTATTTAGTTGTTGAAAAACATGAAAACCCCAGACTCACTCATTCCTAGACACCGGGGACCCCTGTTTAATATCAGTTCAAAGCGCTGATGTCTCAGTCCAAGCTCTCCCCAGCACGAGGGTGCTGAGTGAGGGCTCCCAACGGGGAGTCTGCCTGGGCCCACCCAGCAGAGGGCCTCAGTGTCTCCGGTTCCTTGCCTGATGTTACTCCCGGGACAGAAGCGCTCAAACGCGGCCATGCTTTTGCATCAGGTGGAGGAACTTGTACAAGTACGGATGCCTGGGCCCCATTCCAGGCTTTTCGAAGCAGAATCTCGGGATGGAGTCCAGATATGGGCTCTGTTTAGTACCCAGCAGGCAGCTGGGTTTGAGGAACACCGGCAGCTTGAAGACCTGGTGAAAAGGGGTGTCATGGGTAGAATTGTGTCTGTCCCAGAAAACGTATGTTGAAGTCCTAACCTTCGGCACCTCCTGATTTGGAGATAGAATCTTTGCAAATGTAGTCAAATAAAGATAAGGTCATTAGCATGGGCCCTAATCCAATAGGACGGGTGTCCTTTAAAAAGAAGCACACACAGGGAGGAGGCCACGGGAAGATGAAGGCGGGGACTGGGGTGATGCTTCTACAAGCCAGAGAAGGCCCAGGATGGCAGGCAAACCACCGGCCGCGGGCAGGGTGTCAGGGGACAGAAGCTCTGTAACAGGCCTCAGAACAAACAGGCCCCGCCGACGCCTCGATGGCGGACGTCGGGGCTCCAGGCAGAGACAACACCTTCCTGTTGTCCTCAGCCGCTCAGTCCGCGGTATGTTGTCACGGCGGTCCTAGCAATCTAGTAAAAGGGATCATCACCCGGTGCCTGGAGGTGCCAGCCCGGCTGGGACTGCCAGGGTGGGGCATAGAGGGGCTGCCTTGGCATCACATTGAGGTGTGTCCGAACCAGGTGGCGCCCCCCACAGACCCCTCCCCGCAGCCAGTGCCGCACCTGCAGACATGAGACGTGCCATAAAAGGTCCACCCGGTGCATCGTGTCCCCTCTGGCCGTCGTTTCAGGCTCCCCTGGCCCCCTCAGACCTGTCCACCCTCTGCTGCTGATCTCCTGGAATTAGGCCCTCACCCGTCCTTGCGAGCTTAGGCTCTGAGTCTTTCCACGCTCCCTGCTCTGACTCTTGACTCCATGACCCGCCCTCCCTGCCCCCAAAGCACCCGTTCCTAGGACTTGCGCCTGGTTTCCCACACGTGAGAGGCTGGATAGGACCCCAAATGATCGGGGCTCCCCCTCTGGCCCCGAAGGCAGGGGCTGGGTCTGGCGTGTGGATGTGCAACACCCTCCAGTCCACCCTGTTGCGGTTGCCTGCTACCCGCTGGCTGAAAGCCTGTTCCAGCTTTTTCGTAGACCTGAAGAGGACAACATCCTTCCCTGGGAAAGAAACATTGCTAGTGGCCGGTATGCGGGTGTGTCCCTGGCTTGCTTCTTTCAGGTAGCACCCTTCGTGACATCTATATGGATGACGTGCTGGGTGAAACATAAGCCATTTCTACTCAGGGCTATTCATGAAGAATGATCCGAATGACGCGAGAGAAATAAGCTCATCTGTACTCTGTCAAAGCATCCAGGTAGACAGAAGAAAACTCATTTTACCACCGTAATGTTTATTTTATAAATTTAGGATAGAAGACAGGTGGGCCCTGAATTTTTCACGGATCTGTTTTTTAAAATTTTTATTTATTGATTTGAGAAAGAGAGAGACACCTCAATTTGTTGTTCCGCTTACTGATGCATTCATTTGTGGGTTCTTGTACGCACCCTGACCAGGGATCAAACCTATAACCTTGGCGTATCGGGTTTTAACCAACTGAGCCACCCAGCCAGGGCCGCCTCTTAGCTGTTTTTGCTGTTAGCCCTTACCTCTTGCCTCCCCAACCCTTCTCAGCTGCAGCAGCTGAGCCAAGCGCCTGTGAACTTGGCCCTACCTGGCTCTCAAGCCGATGCTGGCCAGACCAGTTACCCCGGGAAGGCTCTCCCTGAGTGGGTGGGGCCTGGGGTTCATCTCGCTGCTGTGAGCCTGACAGTGTTGCTGGCAGGATCCCTCATTTCCGGAAAGCTCAGGGCCTTTCCCTGTGGGTGGTGGGGTGTAGAGCTCAAGATTGGTGCCCTGGACTCGGTCTGGACAGGATTGCCGGTCTCCACTTACTGGCTGTGGGATCTCGGGCTGTTTCTGAACTTCTCCAGCCTCGGATCCCTTACCTGGAACAGGAGGGTAGTGAAGAATGACCCCTACGGTTGTCATGAGGCTCACGTGAGGTGCTATGCAAAGTACGTGGCAAAGAACAAGTCCGGGAGGCACCGTGACTACGGTGCTGTCTCACAGCCCGCCTCTTGCTGTTCTGTGCGGCTGCACCTCTGGCTTCCAGTCCAGGCCCTGCCGAGACAGGCCCCTCCGAGACAGGCCCCTCCCTGGTCTGTGGGAGGACTCCTTCCCTTGTATCGGCCTGGGGCCCTCCCTGAACTCAGACCACAGAGAACGACCACGTTACCCCTGCCTGGCTTAGATATGGCCCCTGGCCGGGCTGGACCCCCCAGAAGAATGGACGTGGTGGCCGGAGCCCAATTCCTCACCCGCGTCGGCCAGGGCGGGCAGGAGCCTTGCGCAGCCCTGCCTTCCCCGTCGCCAGGCCCTGTGACCGCGCCGCCTGCCTCCGCGCACCGGCACAGAACGAGCATTGGCACTTCAGAGAGCCCCGGACTACGTGTCTGTGCTTACTTTGTGCTTTGGATCATCATAGGCTCTCGTCTTTTCGTTTTCTGTAGGAGGGAAAATAAATAGATCACACTACATTACAGGAACCTGAAAATGAATATTAATCTCTGTGGGTCTCTTGGTGCCACTACAGGCAAAACAGTGAATTGCAAAGTGAAGTGGGAATTTCAAGACACCCTCTGGTGTGTGTGTGTGTGTGTGTGTGTGAGACACCTGGCCCGACAGACACCTCCCGAGAGTGCCTGCTGAGTCGCTGTGACAGAAGCGTGGCCCTGCTTTCCTCAGGTGCCCTCCCGCGCCAGTCTGCTTGCGGCGTGTTCACCGTCTGCTTCCAGCTGACTGGGAGCATCTTGTGACCTGGTCTTGGATTCCCAACACAGAGCTGGGTTTCTGGCCCATAGTAGGTGCTCAGGACATACTGGCTGTGAGCTTCCCCTCATTGCTGCTGCAAGTGTGGCCTGGAACTTGATTTCCTCTTTTTAAAAAGGAGCATCTACAAGGGGCTGGGTACTAGGCAGATGCTTTTTACATAGACTGTTCAGTTTCGTTCTCACGAGAACCTGGTGAAGAACGTTCTCTTACCCTCCCTGGCAAAGGAGGCCGCTGAGACTCAGAGGTTAAAGTCTTTGCTTAGGTCACACATCGGAACAGAGACATTGGAATCAGTTCTGGTCTTGGCTTAGTTACTTGGTTTTTTAATTTTTTACTTAACTTTTGAAGCTTTTAATCACATCAGTCCTGACTATACTATGGCCATTGTTCTGAGGACAGGAAGCAAGTATAATATTCCTTTGAAATTCCCACAGTGCCAGGAGTAACTGATAAATAATTGTTAATTGATCTCCATGAAAGGCCTTGATATCAGGGAGCCGACCAGTCTTGTGACAAGCCTTTCTCTTTGAGAAACTTCAGATCCACGAGTCAGCCCCAGGACCCAGGGATGAAAACAAGTATTGTGTTTGAGGACGGGATCAGGCGTCAAGTGTGTAGCCTGGGAGACCTGCTTTGCCAATAGCAATGAGCATGAGTCAAGTTCATGGTTAAGGTTCTTAACTTTTTACTCTGTGCCCTGCATACGCAGAGAGAGGCAGGCAGCACGGGTTAAAGGGGCCCCATTAGCCCCCAACTCGTCCTATTTGGTCATGGCACTGAGCTGAGCTGCCAGGTCCCCGAGGTGAACCGATCTGGATTATCTGTCTGGGGGGCGGGCCAGCTGGCCCAAGCAGGAGCAGCTGCGTGTCCTTCGGCCGAGGGAGCGAACCATGGGGCGGTCAGGGCGATGCAGAGTTCCGGGCAGGCAGAGGCCTTGAGAAAGTTCTGTACGGTGTTGCACCGTGTGAGTGTGTGAGGCTCCCAGGCTGCCGGAATGCAGTGCACAGCTGGCTGGTTCAAACGGCAGACATTTGTTTCTCTCCCAGTCCTGGCAGCCAGAAGGTCAAGACCAGGGTGTGGGCAGGTAGCTCCCTCCCCAGGCCTCCCTCCTTGTCTTGCACGCATGTAGCTGTTTTCTGCTCATGTCTTCAGCTGTTCTCCATCTGCAAGTGTCTGTGTCCTGCTCTCCTCTTCCCATAAGGACACAGGGGGAGGCTGGCTTAGGACCTGCCCTAATGACCTCACTTTAACTCCACTGCTGCTTTCAAGACCCTGTCTCCACTGCAGCCACATCCTGAGGTCCTGGGGGTCAGCCCATCAGCATATGCCTTGTGGGGGGACACAGCCCAGAACAGCAAGAGCACCGGTATAGTTACCAAAAGGGGCTTATCGGTGATGCTCCCCCTCCCCCCAGCAGGCGTCACGCACGACGCCTGGTGTTGCCAAAGGAGCTCGTTTTGTGCCATGGCTGTAAGACAGAGGCTCCTCAGTCAGCTTGGACTGGGGGGGCCTAGAATCGAAGTTATGCCCTAAGACTTGGTACGTGGGACGATTCTGACCTCACAAATCGGAACGCTTTTGAGACTGAAGAAGAGCGCTATTCGTAATTACGTGAGGTCAACAGATACAGACTACGGTGGTCGGCCACACTGGGTCGTTGGTCTTCTCAGTAGTAAATCATGTCGCCATACTTCTCTGCCCCCCAAAGTCTCCGCTGCGTTTACGTTAGTGTATCCCTTGCGTTTAAAGTGCGAGAACTTCTGCGACTGACCTCAAGGTAGGCTTAGCCCTGTTAGAGGTCCGAGGGGCAGGCGACAGAACACAGCTCTGGCTGCTTCGGCAGGAAGAGAATTTACACAAAGGACCTTAGTGCCTCACAAAGGCCGGGTGGATGATGCGCAGAGAACCAGGCCCTGGTTCAGGGCCAGGACCCACGGCAGGAACCCCTCCGCAGAGCCGCCCTGGGAGTGCCCGCGGTGCGCACAGCCGCCCCCGCGGAGGGCAGCGCTCTCCCCGGCGTCCTCGGGACCGCACAGCGGGCCACTGGGCTTCCTTCCTCGCTCCTCTCCTTCTCCCTCTCTGCAGAGCAGCCGCCCTGCTCTTTAAAAAGTGCAGACCATGCCCCATCTCTCTTCCTGTGGCCTCTCGTTCTACGCGGATGAGCGGCCTTGTGCTCTTTGCGTCCCGTGGATGCTAAGCTGTTGCCCGCTTAGTGCCTTTGCACTTGCTGCTCTTCCCCCTATGCCTGGGACCCTCTGCCCCATGGCCCTTTCGCCCTGTCAGCCAGGTTTCCGCTCAGAGGCCGCGGGCTCCGAGAAGACGCCTGTTCTGATCGTCCGGTCCACGGAAGCCTGCCCTCCAAACGCCTGCAGCCGCCGCCACGGCAGCGCGTGTTACCGCCGCGCGCTCTTGCTTGTTCACGCGCCGGGGCCTGTGTCTGGGCCCTCGACGGAGTTTCCTGTGGGCACAACCGCTGTCCCTTGCTGTCTCCTTGGCCCCCGAACGCGGCCCAACCCGGGTGAGCGCTCAGAAAGTGTCCGAGTGCTCCTTCCACAGATGTTTGCTGAATAAATGAATAAAGGGACGGTGTTTACCGGAGGGGCAGGGAGAGCACTTGGCGTGTCCCATGGCAAGGAGGGGGATCGAACACTCTGTCTTTCTCCACCCCAGGGGAGTAAGGAGGAATGAGTGACTGATTTTAAGGGCTCAGGGTGTACGTCCCCCCCCCCCCCCCCCCCCCCAACCCTCAGGGAAGGATGACTGTGCCAGGGAAGGATAGGACGGTAGAAACGGCTGGCTCTTCTGCGGCCGCTTCTCTCAGGCGGTGGCTTCGCATCCCCGCCGCGGAGTGGAGCACCGGCCTCGGGAAACAGCCCCACTGTAAGCCTTTCTGCAGAGCAAGTTCTCTTCACAGGCCTTCAGGCTCCTAAAAACCACCAATTTCTGGCCCCGCCCCAAAGGGGTGGGTTAATCGGTCTAAGGTGGGGCCTGGGCGACCCTCCTGGTGAAAGCAATTCCTCTGATGACTCACAGATGCTGAGGTCGGGCTTGAGGAACAGGGGCAAAGGTCAAGTTCCTCCATCCTCTGCAGCCTGTGAATCCCCGGGCTCTGCGGGCGGGGCAGATTCCCGTCTGCCCGGCAGTGTGGGCTCCGCTCCCGGGGAGCACGGCTGGCTCTCGGCCCCTCCGAGCGCCCAGCGTCCAGCTCTGCCCAAAGCTAGGCCCTGGGTTGGCCTCCTACATCTGGAGGACCCTGCATTTGGAAGGTACTGGGACTTGCTCAGAGATGAGTGAGATTTCCCTTCCCATTTTGCTAGCGGGATGTGTTGCGTGTGTTTTCTCTAACGGCCGAATCCCCCCAGTGAGGAGGGGCCGCAGCGTGGGGCTCCTGGGCGTAGCTCATTCCCTCCAAGAGGCGGTCCAACCCTGACAGGTTGGAGCTTCACCTCTAGCCCTTGATGCGCAGCATCTCAGGCTCCAGACCCGTTCTGCACAGGCAAAAAGCAAGCTTTTTCCTTTCCCAGGTTTGTGTACAGATCCTGGAGGCATCGGGTCCTGTGTGTACCACCTCAGCTCTGCTGGGACCGCCGTGCATACCTGGAGCCCTGAGGGACGCCAGGTAGGTCCTCTCGGTTCTGACTGCTGCTCTGGATCCAATGAGGCCTTTCCCTGCTGCCTCTCTGCCCTCCTGAGGTTTACACCTTTCAGCCTCTGCCTCCTGCAGCCTCACCTGGAAATTTTGTAGCAACTCAGCCTGAAACTGTAAGTTCCGTTCATGTCATGGATGGGTCATGTCCCATCCATCATTTTGCCCCCAGCACCCAATGCATTACCTGGCCTGGTCATCCGCTAGTGAAGAACTGAAGAGATGTACGCTCTTCTGTGCTCTGGCTCCGAGCCAGGGTCCTTCCAAGTGGCTGTTTGGAGTAAGAGATAGGTTTCTGTTTTGCCCATGATGGTGCTTTGTGGTATTAGACTTTGGTCTAATGGAGGGCACACACGGGTCTTGGAAAAACCTCAGCGGTTGCAGGTTAGACACTGTAACAGTTGCAGTTTTTGGTCGACCTTGCCAGTGGTAGGCAGCTCTGGCTGTACTTGAAAATCACGCGAGGACTGAGCCCTGTACCCGCGGGGCTCCCGCACAGAGGAGTGGAAACGTGATCTCTGGGGCTTGAACCTTGGCTGTCTTAGGGAGCCCTGCAGCCCACCGAAGGAGGCGGAATGGCTGGAGCCTGGTGCATTGCGTGCTCTGGGGCGCCTTGTAGAAAGCTTGGGAGCGGCTGGGTCCAGCAGGCCACGTGAGTGGAAGCCGCCCGATGTCGCAGAACAGTGGTTGGTAAAACGGGGTCCCAGGGCCAGGAGCCTCTGCGTTGCCTGGAACCCCGCTGGACACATCGGTCCCAGCTGCGCTCAGCCCTACGGAAGCACTCCGGGGCTGGTGCCCGCGGTCTGCATTTTAACAAGCCCTCCAGGCGATTCTGTTGCAGGCTCCAGGTCGAGAGCCACAGCTTTGGGACACAGGGCACATTCGGGGCACCCGGAGGGAGTCTGCACCGGGGTGGGGGCTGCCCCTCATCCACCTGTGCTGTGTCTTGGCGGGGTTGTTATCACACCCAAGCCCATCCATGCACCCAATGGTAATCGAGCCTTTGCCATGGCTAGTTGTTATTCCGGGCCCCGGAGACGCAAAGGTGAGCACATCGGACGAGGTCCCTGTCTTCCTGGCAGTCACAGCCTGTTGGGGAGGACAGGTGTTATTTCCAAATAATTACCTGACACATAATAAACAGTGGAGTCTGCTGTGCAGGAAAAGAATAGCTTTTGATGGGGGAGTTGACCTAATTTGAGAGGACTGCCTTCTTCAAGCACAAGTTCATGGGTAAGAGACTTCGTGGGAGAAGAGAGAGGTTCTTAGGTGGGAGGAGCCTGTGTTAAGGCTGTGCAGTGAGTGACAGCGTGATACAGTCACGGTGCCAACAGAGGCCAGAAGGGTCGGAGCAGGTCCTAAACACTGGACAGGTGGGCAGCAGCGCGGGGAGCAGCTACAGTGGTAGCTACAGTGTGTGAATGTGCACACACACGTACACCCTGCTTATAGTCCATATGCAGTGGCATATAGAGTGGCTAGAGTGCAGTGTGTATTTAAACGTGTGTATATGTTACATGTACATATAAAATATATATGATAACACATGGTCATACATACCGTGGCTTTAGTAGCGTGGCCACTGTGCGTCTGGCCACCTTCCTCTCGGATCAGACCCTGCGATTATGTCCCACACGTGATTTCCCATCGCTGCTAGTTCCACAGCCTGGTGGCCGCCTCGGAGCTTTTCCTTCACCAAGTTCGCCTCATTGTGCTGTAATGACGGCCCCCAGGAAAAGCACAGATTGGATAAGTGCAGGGTGCACTGTCACCTCGGCACCCTGGGGACGCGCAGCTGGGACTCGCAGCTGGGACCAGCTGCTGCAGCCCCGCTCGCTTTCTGTAAGTCAGCAGAGAGAGAAGCCGACCAACCCGCCACACCCAGGAGAGGGAGCCGGGGTCTGGGCTCCGAAAACGAAAGGTTCTGGACAAGAACGGAAAGGTTGTGGCTCTCAAAAGCCACAGCTGAAAGCCAGAGTTTATATGTGTCCGTGTCGCCCTTCAGAGCTCAAACGTCTCATAGAAATTGCTACGTACAATGGCCTCCCTAAGAGAATGCCACTTTATCATGAGGTTAAGTGTATGGATCTCTTCCGCATCTAATATTTTTTAGTCCAACCTCATTTTCATGCCAAGCCTTTTTTGAGCTCCTCAGAGGAGTAAGGGGTAATGTGAAATTTCTAAGGAATTCCTTTAAGGAAGCCACGGAGTAGCGAAGGAGAGGTCGCGGGCCCCCAGCAGCCCAGGAAGGAGGAGAGGCGCTGGGGCCGCTGCGTGAAGCAGGATGTAAGCAGGTGGGAGGAGGGGGTTCAATTTTATGTGTGCGGTGGCGGGGGTGTGTGTGTGTGTGTGTGTGTGTGTGTGTGTGTGTGTGTGCAGGTATCAGGGATTTCTCTGGAGAGAGCAGGGAGCTGGGTCTTCTCAGGCTTTGTTTCTTCCATGGCTTGCTGTCAGTTCCCCATGACCGAGGGATCGTGGGCCGGGGAGGGGCGGGGGCACACTAAGGGGAGACACTTTGCCTCTGTACTTGAGATTGAAATGTAGGCGAGGAGGACAAAACTGAGTGGGGCAAAGCCGCATGAAGATGTTAAGGGGAAGGGAGCTGGGGAGAAGCCAAGGCAGGGGTCACCTGTGGCTGGGTCACCGTAGGAAGGCTTCTCCGCAGAAAATCATGGCGCATGTACAGATGGGTGAGACACTTCAAAACCTGTTGTTTAAAGTAACCTGTTCACCAAAATGGTGACTGAAGTGAATTATCACTTTTTTTTTCCGATAGTGATCATTTTATTTTGCTAGAGAAACAATTCAGCAATATTTTTATGTGTTAAGCATCACGGCCCTTTTTCTAGAATATTGGAGATTTTTAATAGCTTTGGATTTTATTGTTTTTATCATATTTTTTTTTTCCATTTTACTGTTAGGCCTATTGACTCTTTTCACAGCCAGGGGGTGGAAAAAAGGCTCCTGTGTAATGAAATTCAAAGCAACACAGTAGCCTGGGAATTTGGGGTGCTGGGCAGAGGCTGGGTCAAGGCCACACTCCACAGATGAGACTGCAAAGTGAGTCACTACACGAAGATTCTCTCACTGGGGGGATTAAGCCTTCTAATTAATTCTCTGCTTTTAAGATAGGAAACGAGCAGCACACGGAAGCCCTGGGCATGCTGGGAGAGCGGTCACACTTGAGGACAAGTGGACTGAGCCAGGAGGAGATTTTGGTGCAAAGCCTATTTTTGTTTTCCGTGCCCTGAGGAGACAAAGGGTGACTAGAGAGGTGATGGGGGAGTTAGAGACCTGGGCTTTGTTGCCAGTGTCTTCACTGGTTCAGTTTACTTGCCTGGTATGGATGCTGGAGTCTTTAGTATAAAAATAGGAGTTACTCCGTGTGGCTGGTTCTAATCTTCCCATGAGAGACTGGCAAATTCAGATTTTGAATTGATCGTGCATCCCCGATATGCTTCAAGTTTTCTGGGGTCTGAAGCTTACATAATTTGGGGGACTTTCTTTAGATAAAGGATAGAAAACATTTAAAGCATAAGGTACTAAGAGCGAGGAAAGAAATCACAACAAACTACAAATTGACAAATCGCACAAATATCTGACAAATCAGACACATCGGATCTACAGCAACACATTGAACTATTCCCTCTGAAAGAAACCTAGAAGCCAGCTGAGATGTCCGTGGGAGGAGGTGAGTTTAGGTGCCTCCTGTGTTGCCATCCTGGACTTGAACCCCCGAATTCTTTTTGTTTATACTAATTTTGGTTCTCTTAGTTTCCTTCATGTGGACAATCTTATAATCTGAAAATAATTATAACTTTATCTTCTCATTCCAATTTTTATACCTCCAGTGTTTTTCTACTAGTTGATCACATGGGCTTGTACCCCCGAACAATGTTAAGTAAATGATTGAGGTGGTAGATATTGTTATCTTGTTTCTGATCTTTATGAGAATGCATGTAATATTTCCTCATTAAGCTGGCTTTTGGGCTGAGAAATAGTGAATTATTTTATCTTCTTAAAGAAGTATACATCTATTTCTTTAATTAAGATTTTATATCAGTACAAAGCATTGATGAATTGCACAGCCTGTCTGTGTATCAGATTGAGAAAGCATTTGATTAAGATGTGTTTTAAAGTGAATATGTATTTATCAGTTTTGGTGTGTCAGATCTTCCAAGTGTATAACATTTACGATACAGGTACTTCCTATCACTAGAGAACGAAAAGAATCCCTCCAAGCATTACTTGCTCTGCCCCGCCTGCGCTCTCTCATCGTGCTTGTGGGACGTATGCTCAGAAGGATTATTATCACAGGAAAGGGGGAAGAAACGGTGGAATAATGGTGTATTAGTTTCCTATTGCTGCTGTAACAAATTACCACAAATTGAATGGCTTCATAAAGACATCTATTTATTATCTTTACAGTTGTGTAATTCAGAAGTCTAACATGGGTGTCCCTGGGTTAAAATCAAGACCTTGGCAGGGCTGCATTCCTTTCTGAGGTCCTAGGGGAAAAGCTGTTTTTCTTGCCTTTCCAGCTTCTAGATACTGTCCCCATTTTTTGACTTATGGCTGCTTCACCTTCAAAGCCAGCAAGATAGCATATCTGTGAACCTCTTCTGTCATCAAATCTCTTTTTCTGCCTTTTTTTGTTCACTTGTAAGGACTATTGTGACTACATTGGGCCCGCCCCAATAAGATCATTTGATTTGCAACCTTCACTTCACCTATGACCTCCATTCCCCTCTATATGTAACATAACGTATTCAGAGAGTTGAGAGATTAGGGCATTAGTGGCGGCCACTTTTCTGCCTCCCACAGTATCATACATTTAGGGAGAGTCTGTGCGGTCTGTGTGGCGGGGACCAAACCTGAGGGAACCCTGTGCGAAGGAGAGGTGGTCAGCATAGGTGAGGGTCAGTCCTGGTGCACCGTGGACACCAGGGAGCCCTGTGGACATGATGCCTGCTCTGGCCCTGAGATCCAGGTCCCATGTGGACGTCCGTACATGGCCACCCCTTTTCTAATGGCCCAGGACACTGGTCAGGGCTCCTAAACAGAGGAAAGAATTCTTAACAGCTGGGGCGGGCAGAGGCACTGAAGAAAAATTCCCCACATCAATATTGGTGAAGATCAGTGCTATATAGGGCCCTCCTATCAACATTTATTTAAATTTTAACTTTCCAGTAATTTGTCTGAGATCAAGACAGAACACAATAAGCCTGTCCAATCATTGTACAATGGTCGAGGCTTGGAACTGTTGGTACACGCTCCAGCTGTGATTTGAAGGCCAAATTGGGCTTGGAAATGGATTTAGAAATCTCAGGGTATGGTGTGGGAGAGTTTGAGTTGGACAAAATTCAAACATATAAAAGTCGAGGGCCTGGCAGGGGATCAGCAAGCCCAGACGGCAGACTGAGGAGGCCAGGCCCACTGTTGGGTGACCTGGCCAGGGGTGGGTAGGGAACATGAAGGGGCGAGCTGGCTTCAGAGAGCCGCACAAGGCAGCTGTCTTTGAGGAGTCCCGGAAAACAGAGTGTGCAACAGTGAAGTTGAGTTTAGAGGCCAAGTGTTCTCACAGCAGACTCCAGGGTGGCTTGTAGTCTTGGTTACACCTGAACTCGACTGCATTTAATATTACTTGACATGAATGGACTGCTGGCTGGGGTGATTTTTTTTGCTGCTGGAGAAATTTATTGTAATTGGTTTTGTGCAAAAGACTGTCTATAGAAGTGCTTTGAACCTACGCTATTTTTCATCTAAATATCTCTGTCACTTCTGAGACAGTCTGGTGACAGTGTGCTTTACATGATTTATCACAAGTTTTCTAGGCTTTTTTCCCCCTTCCTTCTTCTTTTGTTTCACTGCTTTGGTGGTGGCGGAGGGGGTCCCTGGGCTGTGCATGGAAAGAAACAATAATAGTATGTTGTCAAACTTGATTACCTTCGATTGTTCTGTTTGCCTGGGATCTTCAAGACTCAACATGGTGCTGGATGCTTTAGTAATTGTTCATTTAAACTTTGGGGTAAACATAATAACTTATTAAACAGAGAAGCAGGGAAAACCTTACATTTTCTTTGGTTTGTCAGAGCACAAAAAGGAACAAATCAGAGCCTTTTTGGGTAGTTTTTAAGATTCTTATTTATCAAAATGGCAAAAGACCATGGTTTTCATCAGGGTCTCAGAATCCTTCCTGTGTGGGCGTGGCTTCCGCTGCTGCACCTGCCTGTCCCTCTTTTGCACAGAGCCTCTGATGGGCAGGTCTGAGTACCGAGGCCCTCTGTTGGATATACTACCTTTGTTAATTAAAAAAAAAAAAAAAAAGTCAAAATACTACCAGCTGGTTACATGGGTGTTGGGCTTTCACGTTTACAAAGCACCATTATATATAATATCTCCTAAAGGCCTTTCAAGTAGAGGAAATTACTCAGTGCGCCTGGGGAGAATTAACACACATCAGTATGCACGGGACGTGGGACGTGTGTGTCCGCACCCTGTGGCATTTGCGTGATGACTCATCACATACAGAGCGCTGGTACAAACATATCCTCCCAAGGAGAGGAAACTGCTTAATTCTCCTGCTCCCTTGGGTATAAATAAATATTAAAGTGGGCCCAATAGCACCAGGGTTGCTTCCTCTGTTAAATTAGATCCTTTCAGGGGTGTCTAACCTGTGGGCCCGCGGGCCGCATGCGGCCCAGAATGGCTCCGAGTGCGGCCCAACACAAAATTGTAAATTTACTTAAAACATTACAAAACATGACTTTTTTTTTTTTTTTTGATTACATGTCGCAATGTATTTAATGTGTGGCCCGGAGACACCAAAAGGTTGGACACCCCTGCTACTTAAAACTTGGACTTGGTGCTTCACTGAGGACCGCTGACCTGGGCCGGGAAGGAGGCCTGATTCTGCTGTTAAAAGTAACTCCTACGCTCTTTTGAAGCTTTCCCTTGATGTGTTTATGATGTTTTGTTTGTTTGCTGTTTTTGAAGTCACAGAGGTAGGAGAAGTGAGCCGTAAAGAATTGGGCTCAGGAAACAAGTTACAGAAGCAGAAAGAGGGTCCTTGGAACTCAGGGGGGAGAGAGGCAAGGACACCCGCCAGGGGCTGGGGTTGGGGGAAGGCGTGGCTCACCCCACAGAGAGGGCCTCACTGTGTGATTTCTTGCCGCTGGGAAAAAAATAGAGCTTAAAGTGCTAGCTCTTTAGCAAGTTGTCATTGCCCGGCCTGGATTTCCTGCTCAACGTTCTGATCCTTTAAAAAACCCGTTAAAGCTTCAGGTACTGGCCTTTGACCTCAGAGACCAGTGAGCCCCGTCTGAGTTGGACGCCTGGTGGCGGAACGTGCCTGCTGCCAAGGCGCCTCTCACCTCGCAGGCCCCATTTCTGAATTCAGTTAATTTTGGGAATTCAGCTTTTTTGAGTTTAAGTTGTGCCTTCTGGCAATTTTTTTTTTTTATTGTCATCATGGCTTGAGAGAGATTCAAGCCACCATCAGGTGTGAGGTGGGACTGCTCTCAGTCCTTGCCCCCTTTTGTTACTTTTTGGGGGCACCGATCTTGCCTTGGGCTCTTTCTCTTTCGGACACGTTCTCTTCATTCAGGGGCCAGTTCAATCTGAATGCTATTGAGTTAGTGATAATAGCGATTACTCAATGAAACGAGAATTATTTCAAATATATACCTTTCAGAATCTTACATCATCTGTTCTACTCTGAAAATAATTTGCTAATTTTAAGGAATCTGATGCCCAATCTCAAGAAACACTTAAACTATACTTGTGGATAGTCTTAAAACACAGCGTCCTCCGATACCCATTTTGTTGTATTCCTTTTAGTAAAAGAGCTACAAGTTTTAGCTCAGCTCCTCTTAGAGAATACACCACGGATCGGTGGAAGCTCTGTATGTGAAGGCAGGGCTTACAATGACTAGTAAATGTCACTGGTTCCCTGATTTCATTCTCTCCTTTTCCAAGCCATTCTCGAAAGGGCAGTGAAAGAGAGGCCAGTCTGCTGTTCAGTCTCTTAAAATCTTCTGGCTCTCCAGGTACCTAAAATCTCAAACCTTTAGCGTATTAGAATTTGTTTTGCTGAAAACAATAGAATTCCTGGCTAGAAAAATGTAAAGGTTAAGGTTTTGTTTTTTTCTCATAATAAGAAATCTGGAGGGAGGTGTTAAGTGTCTTCGAGATGTCAGGACTCCGGCTTGCCTTTTCTTCAGTTCGCTTGGCTTTTCCTCATAGTTACAAGGTGGCTGCAGCGCCTCCAGGCTTCACGTCTTCTCACCCATCTAGGTGCAGGAAAGGAAAAGGAACTCTTCTCTTTCTTTTTAGCAGGAGGAAAACCTTTCCCAGAAGGCCCAGGAGACTTCCCTCAGGTCACTTTAGCCAGACCAAATCACATACCTTTGCCTTGGCTGCAGCTTGGGAAAGTTAAGTCTTTTGTAGAAGAGCTACTTATGATCTGCAAGGGGAGCAGGCAGGTGGCTAAGTGTGCACTCTGGGAACCTCATATACTTCCCTCGAGAAAAAAAGAAAAAGTAAATTGAAGAAAAATGATTTCCTGTGACCATAAGGCCCATTCCAAACATTTCTTTTGAATTGTTAGTGTTATGATTTATTGGTCAGAACACAACTGACCAAAACAACATATAGTACAACTTTTGATAAATTATGAAATAAAACAAAGTTGATTTTTTTTATTGGCAATATATTTCTTAAAGCTATTGAAACATATACAGCAAAAAATATTATTTATTGCTGGAATGGTATAGGGTTTAGCTCCAACTCTATTCTAATTTTTGTTTGTAAATGTAGATGTTGATTAACCTTGCTCCCAAAAATAAGTTGATGGAAACCAAAGACATTTTGTAACTGCAAGTTTGATTGGTTCTTTGGACCCGTCGTGTTATGTGCTAAAATGCACATAGTGATCTACACTAAAAGTTAATGAGGGCCTGCATGGGCGAGAGGCGTGCCGTTCTCTTGTAAAGCAGGAGACGAGCAGAAGGGAAAGGGGTCTTCGCGCCTGGTCAACAAGCACGCTCAGCAGGTCCCTTGTAGGAAGAGGACGAGGGAAGTTGAGAGCTGAAAACTGATTCCCTCCCTGCTTGCGCGCTTCTTAGAAAGTCTTTGGAGATGCCGCCCCCTCTGCCTTCTGCGTGGACACATGGACTCCAGTTCAAAGACCACCAGAGCACCTCCGAAAACCTTTGGTTTGCTTTAAAGAATGTTACAAGCATCATTAACAATTCATATATTCCCTAGGGCATGCTTTTTCAAAATTGTGACTATAGCCCATTAAGTGGAAAAAAAAAGCTCTAAGTTCCTGATGTTCTCAGTCTTGAGAGCTGCTCACTGCCAGGCAGGCCCGCCCCCCACTGGGCTTGCTGAGAACACAGAACATCGAAGGCTGAAGGGACGGGGCGGAAGGCCGCCTTTCCGGGGAGCATGGAGTGCGGCTGCGGGAGGTGGGGAGGCTGCGGCAGGTGCGTGGGAGACGGTGTCCTGTCCCTCGGATGTCTCCGTTCTTCCACGTGTCGGCTGACCAGGTCTGGTCTATGCAAAAGGTGGGAAGAGTCCTGTGGGGAGCCGCCGATACCGCTGTAAATCCCCCATTCTAGGACATCTAGAAGGTGTAGTCTGCCCGGGCGCTCAGGCCCCAGAGGGGCAACTAAAGGGCTGGGTAGGTCGGCCAGGCTGCAGAGTAGGGCAAAGGGGTCACCCACTGGGGACATCCAGGTGATGGGGTCACGGAATGGCGGGGGGAGCTGCCTGGGGGTGTGTTCTCTGCTGGCAAGGCTTGGGGGCTGTTAGATGGGCGCTGATGCCCAACCAGAAGGGGAGGGCGGCCTCAGTGCTGCCAGCTTGTACTTGCTAAGGTTGTAAGTGTCCCTTGGCCCTCCACCCCTCCCCCCGACCCAACACCCAAAGAGCAGACACAGGAAAGGGGAGGGGAGTACCTGCCACGGCCCACTCCATGCAGAGCTGCCCTGGTGATACTCAGTGACAGCACCTTGATCGCTGGAGGTGTACCTGGTGGGATGTTTTACACCCCAAGAATCAACAAAAGTTACAAATCAGTGCTTCCCCCCTCCCTCCTAAGTTGAGATGGATGTCAGGGTGCCCGACCCTACCCGCACACCCTGACTCCATGTCCCCGGAGCCGGAGCCTAGGGTGTGGCGGCAGGGAAGAGTGCAAGTCAAAGAGGAGACCAAGCTCAAGGAGTGGACAATGCACAGGCTGAGCAACCTCAATGAGACAGGCCAACCATAGACGGTCACTGAAAAGCTGTGAAATGGCACAAAGATGTCCCTAAGGGAGCCTACCCCCAGCAGAGGAATAGAATTTGACAAAACATAATGATATATTAGAAAAATAATCCATCTCATATCTATGTTTCATAAACTGAATCCCTTCAATCAAATTGCATACCTCCATACAACCAACAGGTATTGAAAAAGGCCCGTTTTAACCAAGAGTCGCTGAATGCACTAAAGGGTCAGGTTCTTAAAGAGCTGTTCCCACACGACCCAGTTGGCCCCCGGCCCTTTCCCCTTGGGTTTAGCTGGGGCCTCTCGACCACAGAGCAGGGCTGATGGGGTTTGAGGCCTTGTCTCGTCTCTAGCAGGAGCCCCCCACCCTGCCCGGCTGGAAGAGGGGGCCCACCTCCTGGTGCTGTCAGCGCTCAGTCCTCTGGGGTTGGGGCAGGGACACGTGATGGAGGGGCGGGCTCCTGCCTTGGCCAAGCTGGTTCTGGCTCCAGAAGCAGATTCTGTGGAAGTGACAGGATCACCCTCCCTCCCTTACTTAGGCCATTTCTAAGGATGAGCAGCTGTGCAGAGAATTAGTTCTCTTGCAGAACAGAAGCCTTCAACGAGACTAATTGTTTTGATAATAGGACTTCCACTGGAAAAGGGAAAAAACCCTCTCATAAAGGCAAATGGATTCTCTGCTCAGAATGCACATCTTCTGCCCAGCAGGTACCAAATTGCGGATGGTGTTTTCACATTCACAACTGGTTATTTAATGAGGAAGGAGAAAACCCTAGTTCTCCTCTCCTCTCTCCACCATGAAAACTGGCAATGCACTTCCCTTTTCTTTGAGATTCACTGAGGTGGGGAAATGTATTTTAAACAAAGTAAAAGATTCAAGAATTAGATGGAATTTAAACAAAAACAACTACATTGTTTCCAGGCTAAAAATATTTTAAGAACCAAGCCTTGTCCATAAGCTGCCAATTCCAGGTGATTTTGGAAACATGGAGAAAGCTTCTCCATGAAGCTGGACTGGTTAGGGCTGAGCTGGGCTGAAACAGTAGCGTAACCAAAATGGGATATCCTTTCTCACATAACAAAAAGTTTGGTTTGGGCAGTCCAGGGCTGGTGCAGCTACTCCATGAAGTTACTGTGTACCCCAGTGCCTTCACATGGAATGCTTCCGGTTGGAGTTGAAGGATGGCTACTCTTCTCTGGGCACTGCCCCTGAGCTTGCAGGCAGGAAGAAGGGCAACAGGCAAAGCATAAAAGCAAAGGGTCACAATCCAGGATTTTTGCTTTTTGCTATTTGCCCAATAAGTCAAAGCAAAAGCACATGTTCGCACAAAAATCTAAACATTGATTTTTACTGCAGCTTTGTTCATAATTGCCAATTGGAAATAACCAAGATGTCCCTCAGTAGGTGGATGGATAAATAAACTGTGGGACCACTCCAGGTGGTCAGAGAGTGGCTTTCTTTCTTTCTGATACTTTTTTTTCCCCTTTCAGTTATACTGAGATCTAATTGACACAGAGTTCTGTATAAGTTTTAGGTGTATGCATAATTACTCGACATACATAAACTTTAAAATGATCACCACAATTAGTGTAGTTAACATATATCTCCTTATATAGTAACAAAAAAATGTTCTTTCCTTTCGATCAGAACTTTTGGGATGTGCTTCTTTAGCAACTTTCAAATAGACCACAAAGCAGTGTTAACTATAGTCATCATATTGTACATTATATCCCCAGGACTTATTTATTTTATAGCTGGGAGTTTGTACTTTTTAAACCACCCTCATCCAATTCTCACACCAATAATTCCTCTGGCCAAGTAGCTCAGTTGGTTAGAGTGTTGTCCTGATATGCCAAGGTTGTGAGTTCGATGCTGGTCAGGGTGCACACAAGAGTCAACCAATGAATGCATCAGTAAGTGGAACAACAAATTGATGTTTCTCTCTTTCAAATCAATAAAAAAGGAAAAAAACCACCCAGGATTCTTCCAGTGAAGCCAAAGCTATTATACATACAGGGTCTGGCACAAATAATGCCCACTTTTTTATTATAAAATTTTTTATTACAAAATCATAAGCATGTAATTCTGTAACTAAACAATATCGCACTCAAGCATACTATATGACATTTTATAGCTGAAATGTTCAAATTATTACACCTATATTTTTACCCTACCAACCACACACAAGCAGGCCTTACTTCTGCCGGACCCTGTTTATATTTACATATGTAAATAAAATTATATCCTGATTTTTTAAAGTTTAAAGTTATATTAAGTTTTCCCCTTTGTCATTAAAAATGTTTTGAGGTATTATTTGTGGTTGTATAATATTCCATTACTTGGGCTCCTAACTTACTTTTCTTTTTTAATTTACCAATTTTCTTCATATTCAGGTTGTTTCCCAATGGTTCACTGTTATAAATTGCACTGCGATAAACAGATGCACAGGTCTTTACCTCTGTTTTGAGTAATTTTCTTATGACAGAGGTCTGGAAATTGAATTGCAAAGCATCAACCTTTTTAAGGCGACTGACATATCTGTTGCGACACCTCTTTCTGAGAAGATTCTACCAATTCCTGCGAAAAGCCATGTATAAACATAAATTGAGTTTTATTTTTAGCACCTCTGCTAATTTGAAAGATGGGAACGATCTCTTGCTGTGCCCCTCGATCACATATATTTCTCAGAATACCCCTGTGAGGAAGCTCCTGTGCTTTAAAATATTGTGAATCTTGGTGAGCTTTTTGGTGCCCCTCTTGCCTCACCCTGGCCCTGCATTTGATGCACTCCCCTTTGCAAAGGAGAGGACACAGTGTGGGAAACGAAGTGCAGCCAGCCCTCTGTAGCCGCAGGCTCTGTGGGCAGCAGGGAACATCACCTCACTGCTGATATGTACTACTTAGGCCCGCAATGGTTGCATCAGTACTGAATACGCACAGACTTTTTTTCCTGGTCATTATTCCCTAAACAATGCAGTAAACAACTATTTACATAGCGTTTACATTATCAGGTATTATAAGTAATCTAGAGATGATTTGAAGTACACAGGAAGATGTGTGTAGGTTACGTGCCAATACTATGCCATTTTCTATAAGGGACTTGAACACCTGTGGATTTTGGTATCTGCGTGGATCCTGGAACTAATCCCCAGTGGGTACCAAGGGACGATTGTATCTTAATTAGGTTCACACAGTTGTAAGTCTCAGTGATGATGTTCAAATCAGATATGCGTGACTCCCCAACCCTGTTGCTGCTAGGCTGCCTTGGCACTCGCCTCCTGGTTTGTGAGTGTGAGTGGTGAGAGAGAATAAACCATGAAGAGAACTCAGAGACCGGAGGAGGAGGAGCTGGTCCTTTCTCGTGTGTGTGTTGGTAGTTTGTTGTGGGTCACGTCGATTCGGGGCCCAGGGGAACCAGACCGGGGCCCTCTGGGGTGCGCGGCGGGCGGCTGAGGATGCAGGTCTGGCCTGCAGGGCAGAGTGCAGTGCGTGTGTGGGAACGGGCAGGGCCTGGCCCGTGGGGCCCTGAGCAAGGCCAGCGCTTGCCCAGTGGAAAGGTCCGGTGCTTATCGAATCTGAGAGCAAAGGCTGGGTTGGACCCAGAACGGAAATGGGACGGGGCAGAGATCCCGGGGCTGGTCACATGTGGTCGGGTCACAACCGCAAGCCTGCTGCTGAGTGTCCGGGGGCGCCCACCTCCGTAGGTGCAGCCAGCTCACGGCGTCCAGCAAGGACAAAGCTGGCGGGGGACCACGCAGTCCTGGGAAGCCCGGTGTGGGGCTGGGGGCTCTGACACCGACCAGAGGAGCACAGGGTCACTACAGGTCTGCAGAGCCAGCTCGGCTGGCAAACACAGGCCCAGGCTGCCGCTGAGCTGGCTCCGTGGCCGAGGAGAATTTGCAGCCCCTGGCATGGGGCGATTTACTGGCCCTGGGCCCAGGAGGCTCCTGTTGCAGGAAGCGGAACAGAACTCTGGGAGGGGAAATAGGACGGGGAGTCTCCCAGCGGCACAAATCAGTGTCCCCTGTTGTGTGCCAGGGTGTATTTTCAGTTCTCAGGGCATTTCCAAGGGCAGAGGGCCTGGCAGGAAATCCCGTGTACTTGTTAGTCTCTTCTTGCTTCTTACCTCAGCGGAGTCAGACGCGCCTTCCGTGATGAGCAGGGAGCCGCTGGGAGGATGGGCAGTCGGGCCCTGGTTGATGAGGGGGCAAGGCTTGCTGCCGAGAGTGGTGCCAGCCGAGGTGGTCTAGGGCGCATTTGCAAAGCTGACCCAGGCTGGGACAACTGAAGCCTTTAAGAGGAGGCGAAAGTTGTCCACGTAGCTGTGGAAGGGTGACGTGAACGGGAGTTACTCCGCACGGTGCCTGCCTGACGGCGGCAGGGTGGGGACAGAGCAGCTCCGCCTGGTGTGGGGAACAGAAGGCCAGAGGGGCAGGTGTACAGATGCTACAGAGGCGGCCTGGGCTCCAGGCAGGGCGGGCGGGCGGGCCTGGAAGCGGGAGTAGAGGATGGGGGGAGGAGGTGGAGATGGCTGAGGGAAGGCGGAGGGAGCAGGTTTCCTGGGCTGGAGGGGTGGGCGGGGAGGGGGAGAGGGAGCCGGCAGGGAAGGGCGGCTCAGAGCTGGAGAGCTGGGGGGAGCAGCACTGAGTGGTCACGGGCACCGAGGTCTGGCTTAGCCGCTGGTACCTTGATGTGGAGGAAGGAAAAAAGCCGGGAGGCTGAGGACAGGAAGCTGGAAAGGGGATGTCCTGCTGGGTGGGATTCTGTCTAGGCAGACGGCTGAGAGGCGTTGGCAGAGCAGCTCACTATAAAGAGCACTATGAAGCCAAACCTCATCTGCACTCCCCTGCTCAGGGCGTCTGTGAAGGAGATGGTGTGAGCCAGGCCAACACCGGGCCAGCATGGGGCCACAAGCACCTTGCCAGAGCCCGAGGGCAAAGGGAGATGTCAGCCTTGATTACCCCCCTGCTCGGGGGCAGGCAGTTTGGGAACTTTAGTGCAAATTATATAATTTAATTTTTGTCGTGATCCTTGAATGCTGTCCACGTCTTACATGTGATAAAACAGAGGCTCAGAGAAGTGAACTAACTTACCGTAGGCTTCCACGGCGAGGGGTGGAGTCAGAATTGGAAGCCAGATCTATCCAACGCCAAAACCTGAGACTCCACATGTGCCTGTCGCCGACGTTAGTTCCGCCGGCTCCATCTGGAAGACTATAAAATCTGCAGGTAAGTGATAAACAGCAGTGATGATTACAGGAGGTCAGTTCCAACGGGGCGAGATTATGTGTCTCCCACTCAGTCCTGGGCCCTCAGCCCGCTGCCTGTCAACATAGTGGGACTCAGGATACGCTTGTTGAGTGAATGATAATAAACAAATCTACTCAGAGCAATGACGAAAGAGGTGCAGGGACCCAAATTCCTAACAGTTATTCAAGAATGTCAGTGAAAAGTGGGAGGAGCTTCCAAGTGCCCAAGCCTCTTACCTGGAGCAGATGGAGACACGGAGTTGTCCCCTGCAGCCGCTTGGATGCTGCGGAAGCAGCAGGAGCACCAGCAGGTGTGGCCTCTCCCCAGGGGCCTCCACTTTCCCAGGAGGACGAGAGTCTTCGCCCCTGTTTTTCACTCGCCGGACTGTGCCGATCTGGCCTCCAGAGGCCAGGGGCAGCCAGCCCCCAGGTTCTCTGACGAGGGCGAAATCTCCCGCCACCAGCAGTGCTGCGGGGCATGTCCTGGGATGAGGCCGTGTCCCCGCCTCCAGGTCTCGTACATTCGTCCTCTACCAACAAAGCTACCAACTTGGACCACAGTAGGGAGAATCCTTTAGGAAACCCCCTTCTGAGAAAGTGATTTTAGAAATCTGTGCTAAGAAAAACTTGGTTTCCATTGAGGAAGGACATCGAGGCCACTTCAGTTACAAAGGACTAGGACGTCACCAGATTTTCTGCTCACAAGTGAAAACAGCTGAGCTTTGGCTTCTAGGAAATTCATCCTTAGCAGTTACCTTTTTCCTTTGTGGTTGGCATACTTAGAAACGTTTTTCTTAGCCCCAGTTTTCTATTTCTGTGTGCGCTGTCTTACGTCATTGCAATTTTAGTTGCCTCGATACATGGTAGAAATAAATAATTAGATGCAGAATAATAAACAGAAGGCTTCCGTTTCATCCAGGTGGAGTCTTGAATGCAAAGGGCCGCTGCTGACCCTCTCGGGCATGGCGGCCACCAGGTGGCGCCAAAGCTTTCCCGTCACCATCCCACATTCTGAGCGGCTCTGTCCAAAAGGCACTGGGGGACTCGGCAAAGGTGACCTAAGGGAATCTAGCGGGCATCTTTCAGATCGATGTTTCAAAAGGGGTGGGGGAGCTTAGGGAGGGTGTCCCAGGGGCATGGGGAGGGGGCCTCTTCAGCTTCACCACATGTTCTTTCTGGTGACTTCTGTCTGAAATGAATATATTGCTCCTAATAGCGGCCACATAACTGGCCAATAGTTATCACACTTTTAAGACAGAAAACTGTGAAAAAGACCCAACTGTGCTGACATCACCATTCGCTTTTGCCTCTCTTACTCAGATAAATTATGTCCTTTCAAGTCATTTGTATTTAGGCCTCTATGCTCAAGATTAGGAAAAGGCCGCCAGTAGAAGATGGAAGAACGTAATTATGTGAACATCTTTAGACTCAGGTTCTGGACCCCTCATGAATCCATCTGTCATCATTGTGACAAAAGGTGTTTCCTTCCAGGATCCGTTTTTATTCATGTTGATTTCTCCTGTTATTTTCTCAAGCCGCCGCAGTACCTCGTCAATTGTATTAACAGAGGATTAAAGAGAAGTGGATTCTTACAAATCAGAAGGAGGCATTTCTGTCCAAGTCAAGCCCAGGGAGCAGGGGCCCTGGGCAGAGAGGCCGAAGGGGACACTCAGCTATTCCCACCGCTCTCCTGAAATTCAGTCCTGGGGTCGCTGGCCAGAGGCGGCCACTGATACTGTCCTGTGGGCTTGGGAGGGAGAGGCTCTCCAGCTAATTTGCCTTTAAGGATCTCTTCCAGGAATTGCCCACCTACTCAGGCCCCTCTCAGCTGATGGGTGAGAGGGTTTGTTCACCCACAGAAAGCCCGGTAGGGCAATAGGGAGATGCCCTCATGTCTCCTGATTTACTTGTGGCTGAGACATCAGCCATGAACTCGAGTGTTTTCCTGGCAGTGGAAAACACCCGCCCCCACCTGGAATGTCCTGGGCAGCCCATCCCGGTAGGGTTCTGCGGGCTCTTCTCTGCCATTGGGCCCCTGGGCTCAAGAGGCACCTGGTGCCACCGCCTGTTTAGTGTGGCCACACAGCAGCCCTCCCACCATCGCAGGAACCTCTTTGGTGGCCCCACTGTGCCTCCACGGGTGACCCGGGCTCAGCAGGTCAGCTAGGGACCGCCCTGGAACACGTTCGAGCTTGAGGGCAGATACCAAGGTGGTGCTCCGGGTAGGGCCATGGAGGAGTAACTCTGAGCAGTAATTCTGGGGAGCCTGTTTGGGGAAGGAGGCAAATAAGGGACGGCTGTGAACTAGACAAAGGCACTTGCTAAGAGCGCCCCCTGGGGCCAGCGGGGGCAAGCGCAAGGCCAAGGGGAAGAAACAGGGTTCCGTTAAATGAGAAAATTAGGGGATCGCCTGCATCACAGAGCCTAATCCAGGAGAGAAGCCTCAGTGTTTTTAAGTGGAACACATTTATGGAGCACCCCAGTAGGCCAGCATCCATCATGACAGTGACAGCCCACGAGGCAGACCCGCCCGTGGGTGTCAGGCGCCTCGGTGGACGAGGGAGAGGCTAGTGTATGACGAGGAACGGAAGCGAGGGCTCCGTCCCTGCGATTCCTTCTCCACACAGTGGCCGCCGTTTCTGACCGTGGCACCACAGGGCAGGCAAGGGGGGCAACTGTGGTCTGTGGTGGGCTTCCCTGCCCTTCTCTCTGTGTTACGGGGACGCCTTGCATTTTCTGCTTTTCCGTGGTGCTGCTGACATCGTTCGGGGGCAGCTGAGGGTGGGTCATTGGAAAAGGACGGGGCCAGAGAGCATCCGAGGTGGACTCAGAGGCGATTCTAGGGGTCCACGCGAGGACACTGAACTAAGGGTCCTGATTGAGGATGAGGACGGGAGGAGCCGCCCCTGGGCTGCTGGTCCACTCCTTTCTGCCTCATCGATTTTTGCTGCTCCTGAGCTTGCCCCCCCCCCCCTTCGCTGGAGGCTGAGTCGCCCCCTCCACGTTATTTTCCCCCTTCTCTCTAACGTTAGCCTGTTGCTTTTCATCATCAGTTACTGATTGCGAGTCACATTTCTGGGCAGGAGGTGGACAGCTAGTGGCTTTCTAGGAATCCTCTTTGTAGAAAGAAGCCCCTCATTGCGGGTCTGGGGTCATCGGCGTGACCCGAGGAGCCCACCCTCCTGGCCTCATGACCCAGGGGGCAGCAGGGACTGCAGACCTAGATCCTTTGTCATGCACGGTGGCTGGGGTCTTAAGCCCACCTCAGTCCAGCCTGAGCGCTGGCAAACTGCAGCTCTCGAGCCACATCTGGTCCTCCGTCTGCTCTTGTAAACAAAGTTTTATTGGAACTCAGCCACCCCCGCTCGTTTACATATCGTCTTTGGCTGCTTTCCCCGCGCTCATGGCAGAGGTGAGTAATTAAGATAGAGACCATTCAGTTGGCAAAGCTTAAGAAACTTATTATCTAGCCCTTTCCAGAAAACCTTTACTCACTCCTGGTTTAGAATTTTAAGAGACCATATTTTTATTTACTTAAACTGGAGTGGAATCCTATAATTCGGAGTCCTGGAATATCCAGGGTGTTGGGGGCAAGATCTAAGGCTTTCATTGACAGGGGTGGCCAAGACTGAGGCTTTATGCGAATCTTGGGCTTGGGAGCAGCTGCCTGGAGGGCCGTGGGGAGGGTTCCGAGGCTGCACGGGCCGGTGTGGGCGCTTCCAGAGAGGTGAGGATGGGCTGTGAGTCACACGGGCAAGGAGCGCCGGATCGGGAAATGAGCAAGGCAAACGCCAGCTCTTCCCCAAAGGTAAACAGCCACGGGACAGCTCGCTATCGCCCCCGATGGCTGCCCTTGGCATTGCTGAGGGTGGAACGGGACATGTACCCTACGGGTCTGGGAGGTGAGGTTGAGCTACCGCTCACACTGCGACAGAGGCCAACGACAGGCAGGAAGGCCCAAGGCCCAGAGGAAGCTCTGGCCTCAGCGAAGGCGCCTGCACCCCCGTGCAAGGCTAGCACCTTGGCGTGTGCATTCAGGGAGCTTCCCGTGCACAGCTCCCCGTTCCCAGGACAGGAGGCATTTATTAATGTGTGCGACGAAAACGTCAGTTAAAATGTTACACATTCTTGAAAAGTGAAAAAGCCAGGGTGGCAAGGCCTGCTTCCTGGAGAAAGCAGTAGAAAATGTAGCTGCTGTTATTTAGATAGGTACATACATACACAGCCCTTTAGGTTGCAGCTTTTTAAAAAACTGAAGAATCCTAAGACTACCTACCCATTCTGTCTAAATCCTGTATCCTTTTGGAATTTCAGTGATCCTAATAAATCCAGGGGGTGGGGTGGTCTTCTGTAGCCCCTCACTTGTTACAGTGAATGTGTTGTTGGAAGGTGAATGCAAATCTAGTTTTGGGAACTCAAAGCGTATTTTTAAATGCACCAAAGCGTATTTTTAAACGCACCCAAATGCACTCATGCTAAATGCCTATAAAGTGCATTAGCCACTTCAGTGTAAATGCAGACTCTCAGATGTGGCCAGGCACCTGAGCGAGGGATGATGGGGGTTTGATCTATGTGTGCAGCTGCCTCTGCAAGCTGACTTTTGTCACCAGACGCAGTACTTGGGAAGTCCTAGGGTCCCTGTTCCCTGGTCATGTGAATCTATCTGGAAAATCTAGTATGTTGTACAATATGTTACTGTGCATTAATTTCTCATACAAGTCAGTATCTCTCCCCCATTCAACATTTTGGTTTTAATTGTTCTTCCTTCATAGCATGAAAAATTGCCAAATCAGCTCTGGCTGACTAGGTTTTCTTTTCATTTCAAATAATTGGATGGAGCAGCTGAATGGTATAAACGCACTAAACCATCTCTCAGATGGAATTGAGCATTCTAAAAATATACTTTACGACTTATGCTTGAGAATTTATTTGCATAAAAATGCCAGCGCTTTCCCACCCAGTCCCTAGAAGGGGTGGCCTGGCAGACGCGCTAACGATCCCATGAAACAGATAATCAGGTTCCAGGCTGAGCTGTGTGTCGGGGGGCTGAGGGAGAAGCGGAGAGGGGGGGGGCGGTGGGAAAAAAAAAACGGAGTAGAGGGTGTTCAGATATAGAATTCCTCTGTGTCACTGTCCCCGGGTCCAGCCAGGGCTGGGGGTGGTGCGATGTCTCTGCCAGTTCGCTCGGTGTTGGGAGCATCTCCAGGGAGCCTGGGGGACAATCCTGTGCGTGAGGTGACACCAGAAGCCGCGGGCGCAGCAACAGCTGTCGCCAAGGAGCAGGGAGGCCCTTTGGCAAAGAGAGGGAGGGAAGCCCAGGGCATCTCCGCGGTCACCCCGCTCCCAGTGGGTGGCGGTCCTCCTCTGGCACCTTTGTGCTTGGGGCAGTGGCCGCCACATCCTTCGGAGGCGAGGGGCGTTTCCACGGTGCTGCAGAATCTACTGGGCGCAGAGTAGGCAGAGACCACTGACAGGTCGGAGGAAGACAGCCGCAGGCCCGTGTCCACATCCGTCTCTTGGGACCCCTCTAAGTCATCGATGGAGAGCAGGTGGCCGTGTCTCCGATCCGATGCCCAGTGCCCTGGGGCACCTGTGCCGGACAGGCACTGCGGCACATCCGAGCGGGCTGCGGAGGGGTCCTCTGTGCGCAAACAAAACAAGGACTTGCTCCTTGGAAACAGGGACTCGCTGGGGGAGCTGCTGGTTCGTCCGGCCAATCCCCGCTGGTGCCGGGCAGGCAGCCCCGGCCGGCGGGGACCCAGGCGGGGGCTGCCCGGCGGGGCCTGCTGGTCGCCGCCAGGGGCGCGGCTCTGCGCCGAGGAGCTCGGGGAGGGCGCGCGGCGAGGCTCCTGCTCCGAGGGGTGGCGGGCTCCGCGGGGTGCAGGGCATTTCTTGTGCGCCCTCTGCGCCTGTAGGGGGAAGAGGGCGCATCCCGCTAGTCACCCGGGAGCTTGGGAACTTTCAGCACCGTCGTGGCAATACATTTCACTCACCAAACTCTACAGCAACGACCGAGGCAGCAGAGCCTGGGGCGATGCCAAGGAGGGCCTAGGGGGAGGGGCAGTCCCTTGTCTCAATAGTGACACTCCAAGTGCAAAGGGGAGCGGCTCAACAGACGGGCCAGGGGAATGAGGGCCTGGCCGAGAGGAGGTAAGAATTCCCTTTAAATGCAAAAACAACAAACAAACCAATGCCCCCCCCCAAAAAAAACAAACAAAAAAGAGAATTACCTTTAAATGTAAAAAAAAATAAAAATATTAAAAATGGAAGGATCTTTCCCTCGGACCACAGCCCGACTGTGATGGAAGCAGTGAGGGTGGGCGGTGCAGTGTCTCAGATCAGCATGAGGGGGGCTGAGCGCCAGCACCCGTGTGATCACCAGGACACACCCTAGCGCTGGCCTGCCGCTCAGGGTGGTACGTCTCCCAGGAGGGAGGGGCCATCAGGGGGTCAGCATTCATTTACTCGCTACCGGGAAGCCTACGCTAGCGGTGCCTGCAGCCTGACCCCTGGGAGGCGCCAGGGGGCGTGGGCCACAGCTGCCCGCTTCATGCCCCGCCCCCCCGACTCCGCCCCATGTCTCCCCGCCCTCCCCGTGGCCCCGCAGGAGCCTCCTCTTGCCGGAAACGGGGCCCTCTGTTCCGTCGGGTCTGCTGTTCTCAGCTTCTGCCTCTGGTCTGGCTCGAAGCCCAAGCCTGCAGGGCGACCTTGCCACGCAAAGTGTCAATTCAATCACAGATTTAGGGATAGACGTAGGGCCTGGCTCTCGGGCACAGAGGCTCACTGGTCTGAGTTATGGGTCCTGGGTATAAGAAAAGCGTTCTGACTGCGGTTTACCATAAGGGGCATTTCCTGGCACCCTGCCTCCCTGCGCGCAGAAGCCCGGTGTTCCCACAGCCACTTGGGACATAGCGTTCAATGTCATGTGCATTTATCGTGTAGCTGATACGGGGAAAGGAAACAGCAAGGAGAGGGCCTCAGTCTCTGACTGGATGAAACTGACACTTCATTGAAAGGACCGAAAAAAAAAAGATGGAACTCAGACGAGAGAATGTGATGACGGAGCCCACACGCCCCCGCCTGCCCCCGTGGGAGCAGAGAGGAGACTCCCGTGGAGGTGGCCCTCCAGGTGGGCCCCGAGATGGCCAGCTGTCCTGCCGGCGGTGGCGTGGCTGGCGGGAGAGGCCATCGCAGAGGCTCAGAGGGGAGCGAGGGACTTGCAGAGCAGCGAGCAATGTGGCTTCATTCAGGGAGGCCGGGCGTGCAAAGCAGGGATGAAAGGTCAAGTTGGGAAGGGGGTCTAGTGCTGAGGGAACCCACGTACTGCTCCTCCGTTCGCTCCTTCTACTCGGGTCCTGCTCAGTCCCACCTGTGTTTCTCCTATAAGACCCGTTCCTTCCATCAATTGCTCAGATCTTTATCTGCCTAATTCAGATGACTCTTAATCCTCTAAATAGACTGACTCATTCTTTCAGCCGACTGTTACCTGTTACCGGCTGGTCTTTTCCATGGAGCTTCTCAAACTGGTGTGTTTGAGCTTTGAGTGGGTTATTAAAGGCGTGCTGAGATATAATCTCTCAAACTAGCAGCCTCTTGCACCACCTATATATCATTTTCTGTGTGCTCTTGAACGTGAAAAAGGTCTCGAGGGCGAGGCCCAGATAATTCCAAATTAGAAATGGTCTGAGCCCCGCAAATTAACACTAAACAGGTAAGTGCGGCAGAGGGAGCCATGATGGTCACGTGAGCAGCAGGCGACGGGGCCGCTGGGGCACCAGAGGGAGGCAGCACCGGGAAGGGTGGAGAAGCCTGCGCCGGCCCAGGTGCCCCGCTCCAGCTCCGCCCCCGGGCGGAACGACAGCTCGCAATTGGAGTTTCTTTCTGTGCCCCTCCCCTGGGGGGTGGCTGCTTCCAGCCTCTCTGGTCTGCCCGTCTCACTCTACCAGAAACATTAACCAGATGCTGAGAACGAATCATGGTCGATGTTTGGGGGAAACTCCTCCCCAGGGGACCTTTCCAGAGGGAAACGGCACCCCGTGCCCTGCTCCCAGGAAGCCCCCGCTGCTGCCCCTCCTCCCAGCTGTCAGGGGCTGCCCTCCAGGGCTTCTCCAAGTGACAGAAGCCGTGCACCTAGGAGTGGCTTTCTTCCTTTCTCCTTGAAGCCATGCAGGCTGGCTGACTCATTAGAATCTGGTAGTTCCCTTCTTTGCTATTTATGGACCTTTTTCTAAGAAACAGGGAGCGTTGCATAAATCAATCTGCCGAAGGCAGCCAGTCATGGAGGCCTGGTTATGTCCCTGCACCCCACGCCCCGTCCCAAGCCTGAAACGCAGTAATAGACCCGTGGACCTCTTACGCCACTTGAGGCGCAGGCAGTGGGCAGCTGGGGAGGTAAGAGGTCTGAGCCGAAGCACCTTTTTCAAGGAGCTGGGTGTCAGCTGGCCCACTCCCTGGCACGTGGCTAGAGTCCCCAGTGAAGGTGACTGTCCCAGTAGCCTTGGCGGGGTACCACACGTCATTCATGGTGTCTCATGGACGTTCACAGTCAGGGAGTTCTCTCCCATACTCACACCTCCTCCTTTTGAGGAAGGTCATTCCCTCTTGTTCTGTCCTTGATGGAAACAACCAGCGTGGTGTCTTCTACTGTGTGGAGAGCCAGCAACACGCTTTTTAACCTGGGAACGACGTTGAGGGGCAGCCTCAAGAAAACTGGGCAGTGGGTTCACATGAGAAACCAGATTTCTGTTTTAAAAACAAACATCGTATTTTGCATGTCCTTTCAGTGACTTCTGGGTAGTTTTTATATACCTACAAAAATTACTACCTGCCAGCAAAACCTACATTGTCTTTAAAAAAAAATTTCTAACGATTTTAATTTAAAAATATTTACTTAACCTATAGTAGACATAGAACATTTTATTAGTTTCAGGTGTACAACATAATTTGATATTTGTATATATTGTGAAAAGATTACCATCATCGATAGTTATTTTCTTATGAAAATTTTTAATCTTTGCAACTTTAATATGCAACACAGAATTAATTATAGTTGCCATGCTGTGCATTATACATCCAGGACTTGTTATTCTATGATGGGAAGTTGGGACACTTTGACCATCTTTACCCATCGCTGGCAACCACCAAGCCATTCTCTGTATCTATGAGTTAGGGTTTTTTAAAAAAATCCCGTGTATAAGTAAGCAGATTCGGTATTTGCCTTATTTCACTTAACATAATGCCCTCAAGGTCCACCCATGTTGTCACTAATGACGGGATTTCCTTTTTATTAATGGCTGAATAAAATACCACTGTACATATGTACCACGTCTTCTTTATCCATTCATTCCTCGATGAACTCTCAGGTTGCTTCCATGTCTTGGCTATTGTAAATACTGCTGAAATGAACATGGAAGGAATGCATATCTTTTTGAGTTAGTGTTCTTGTTTCCTTTGGATAAACACCCAGAAGCAGAATTGTTGGATAGTATGGTAGTTTCATGTTTAATTTTAAAAGAAACTTCCATACTGTTTTCCACACTGGCTATACCAATTTACATTCCCACCAACAGTGTATATGGGTTAGCTTTCTCCACATGTTTGACAACACTTGCAACTTCCTCTTTTATAATAACTACCCTAACAGGTGTGAGGTGTCTCACACTGTGGTACATATTTGCTTATCCTTGAAGATTAGTGATTGAGCAGGAATTAATGTACCTGTTGGTCATCTGAATGTCTTCTGTGGAAAAAATGTCTATTCCGATTCTTTGCTCATTTTTAAATCAATTTTTTTTTTTTTTTTTGCTGTTGAGTTATATAAATTCTTTATATATTTTGGATATTTACCCCTTATCAGGTATATGATTTGCAAATATTTTCTCCCATTTGGTAGATGACTTTTTCATTGTTGATGGATACCTTTGATGTGCAGAAGGTTTTGTTTTATGTGGCGCACTTGTTTATTTTTTCTTTTGTTGCTTGTGCTTTTGGTGCCAACCCCCCAAAAATTATCACAAAAACCTGATCTCAAGAAACGTACTACCTCTGTTTTCTTCTAGGAGTTCTATTGTTTCAGGTCTTACATTCAAGTCTTTAATCCATTCTGAGTTAATTTATGTATGTGATGTAAGATAGTGGTCAGTTTCATTCTTTTGTATGTGGCTGTCCATTTTCCCAAAATCTTTATTGAAGAGACTGTCCTTTCCCCATTGTACAGTGCGGCCTCCTTTGTTGTAAATTAATTGATCATATATACATGAGTTTATTTCTGGGTTTTTTCTTCTGTTCTATGGATAGATGTGTCTGTTTTTATGCCAATACCATACTGTTTTGATTACTACAGCTTTGTACTATCATTTGAAATCAGGAGACATGATGCTTCCAACTTTGTTCTTTCTCAACTCTTCTTTGGCTATTTGGGGTCTTTGATTGTTCTGTATGAATTTAGAATTGTTTATTCTATTTATCTGAAAAATGTCATTGAGATTTTAATAGGCACTGCACTAAATCTGTACATTGCTTGGGACTGTGTGGACATTTTTACAATGCTGATTCTTTCAATCCATGAAAATGGAATACCTTTCCATTCATTTGTGTCTTCTTCAATTTTTTTGATCAATGCCTTGTATTTTTCAGTGTACATACAGGCATTTCAACTTGGTTAAATTTATTTTTAGGTTTTTAAAATTCTTTTTGATCCAATTATAAATGGGTGTCTTTCTTAATTCTCTTTCTGATAGTTTGTTTAGAGTATAAGAGCTGCAACAGATATTTATACACTGATTTTGTAATCTGTAACTTCACTGAATTTGTTCATTGTAACAGTTTTTAAATGTGGAGTAGAATTTCCATTATATATCATGGTACTTGCAAATAGTGACACTATACTTCTTTTAAACTGGATGCCTTTTCTTACTTTTTCTTGCCTAATGGCTCTGGCTGGAGCTTGTAATACTATGTTAAGCAAAAAGTGGTGAGCATTGAAATCCTTGTCTTCTTTTCTCATTTTAGATGAAGAGCTTTCAGTTTTTTACCACTGAGTAGGAGTTAGCTGTAGGCTTGTCATATGTGAGCTTTATGATGTTAACATGCATTCCCTCTACATCCAGGATCTGAGAGGGCTTTTCTTTTTATCATAAATGAATGTTGAATCCTTCAGGTGCTTTTTTTTTTTTTGCATCAGTTGAGATGACTGTATAGTTTTTATCCTCTGTTTTGATAATGTGGTGTATAGCACTGATTGACTTGTGAATGTTGAACCATCCACATATCTCAGGAATAAAGCCCACTTGATCATGGTGTATAGCCCTTTTCATGTATTACTGAATTCTTATTGCTATTGTTTTGTTGAAGATTTTTACATCTGTGTTAATCTGGAATCTTGACTTGCAATTTTCTTATCTTGTGGTGTCCACATCTGGTTTTGGCAACAGGGCAATGTTGGCTGGTAGAATGAGTATGGAAGTGCTCCCACTTCTTCTAATTTTTGGTAGAGTTTGAGAAAGATTAGCATCAGTTCTTCCTTAAATGTTTGGTAGAATTCACCAGTAAGGTCATCTGGTGCTGGGCTTTTGTTTGTTGGGAGGTTTTTGATTACTGATACAATCACTTTACCAGTAAATGGTCTGTTCAGATTTTCTATGTCTTCATGATTCAGTCTTGGCATGTTGTATATTTCTAGGAATTTATCCATTTCTTCTAGGTTTTACAGTTCGTTGGCGTAGTCTCTTATGATCCATTGTATTTTTGTGATAACCATTTTAACATCTTCTCTTTCTGGTTTTATTTATTTGAGCCCCCTCTTTTCCTTGGTAATGCTACCTAAAGCTTTGTCAAGTTTGTATTTCAAAGAATCTGCTCATAGTTTCATTGATCTTATTGTCTTTTTGGGGTCCCCATTACACTTATTTCTTCTCTAATCTTTCTTTCTACTAAATTTTGATTCATTTGTTCTTCTTTCTCTAGTTTCTTGAGGTGTAAAGTTAGGGTTAGGCTGTTTAACTGAGATCTTTCTTGTTTCGTGAGGTAGGCATTTATTGCCATGAAGTTCCTTGTTAGAAATGGTTTTGCTGTATCCCATAAATCCTGTTAGGTCATATTCCTATTTTCATTAGTCTCAAAGTATTTTTTAAAGTTTCTCTTTTGATTGCTTCTTTGACCCACTGATGGATTGTTTAATAGCATGTTGTTTAATCTCCATATACTTGTGAAGTTTTCAGTTTTCTTCTTGTAACTGGTTTCTGATTTCATACTATTGTGGTTGGATAGGATGTTTGATCTGACTTCAGTCTCCTTAAGTTTATTAAGACCTGTTTTGTGGCCTAACATAGGATCAATCCTGGAGAATATTCCACGCGCACTTCAGACGTGTCTTCGGTTGCTCCTGGATGGAATGTTTTGTATGTAGCTGTTAAGTCCTCAGGTCTAACATGTCTTTTAGGACCAATGTTTCCTTATTGATATTTTGTTTGGTGAAAGTAGGTATTAAAATCTTCTCCTAATATTCTATCTTTAGGTCTGTTAATATTTGCTTTATTTAGGTGCTCCTATGTTGGGTGCAAAACTACTTTCTGATATTCTGTGTTTTGTTGGATTGGTCCCTTCATTGTGATAAAATGGCCTCCTTTGTCTGTTATTACAGTCTTTTTCTTAGTCAGTTTGTCTGCTGTAAGTATAGCTTCCCCCTTTTCCTTTTGGTTTGCTTTTGCTGGAAGTCACTTTTTCAATCCCTTGCCTCTCAGTCTCTGTGCATCCTCACATCTGAAGTATCCTGTAGGCAGCATATAAGGGCATCTTTTCTTTTTTTTATTTTCCATTCCACCACTCAATCTTTGGATGGAAGTTTTATCCCATTTACATTTCCGGTGATTATCGACAGGTGTGTACTTACTGCCATTGTGTTCGCCGTTTTCTGGCTCTTTTGTAATCCCTTTGCCCTTCTTCTTTTGCTTTCTTGCTTCATGACTTGATGATATGCTAACACGGCATCGGCCCTGAGAATGCACGTGCCTGTTAAGAAGGGTTCCTGGTGGCTTATTTGGCTCAAATTTATAAGCAGAGTCTGGTCGTCATTGCTCCACAGGGGACTTTGTGTTCTGTGCACTTCAGGGGTAAGGCGGCACTGCGCTGCCTGCCTTCCTGCGCTGTGTTCCTGACGTTGGAGCCGACCCCTGTACAGGAGCTCCTAGGCTCACAAACCAACCAGTGGGCTGAAGTTCCACTTGGGACTGTGCAGCCATTTGAATCTTCACTGACCAACTAGGACACTGGCTCTTGGACTGTGCTTTTGTGAAGACTTGGAGCCCTCATCTGTATGAGAGGAGACCAACTGGGGACTGGGGGCAGGCACTCTTCTCCACATCAGCCAGCTGCCTGACGTCTCGTGGGCCCACTTTCAGTTTTCACTGAGGCTGCATGTCCCGGGCTGCAGCGGCCGCATTGGTTGGAGCGGCCGTACTGGCTGGAGCGGCAACATCGTCTGAGCTGGAACGCTCCCTGCAGCTGGAACTGCCTCTCTGGACCGGACCAGAGCTGGAACACGAGGGCCACCCTGTCCGGCAGTCTTACCTGAGCCGCCTCACAGCTGTGTTGTCCCGTGGCTGTGCTATGTCATAACTGGCCTGTGTCACTACTGAGCTGTCCCACAGCTGAGCTGTTGCACTGAATGAAGTCTGTCTCCCGCTTCAAACACCCCAAACTGGGGACTCCCGGTGGTGGTGAACAGATGAAGGTGACCTTTGGCTGATGGCGGAATGCTTAGATTCCTTTCAATTTCTCTTGGTTTATGTAGGTTTTTGCTTTGGGGGACCATGTGGCTTACAAAAACAACTTCTATTTTTAACAGTCTATTTTAAGTTGTTAACAAGTTTGAACACATTATAAAGCTCTACATTTTTACGCTCCCCCATGTTTGTTGGTTTTGATGTCACAATTTACATCTTTTCCCCTTGTGTATCTATTAACAACTATTATAGCTGTACTTATTTTTACTATGTTAACTTCCATACTAACATTATAAGTGATTGACCCATCCCCTTTACAACACTAGGTTGTTCTGAATTTTACTATGTGCTTACCGTTACCAGTGAGACTTTCCTCTCATGTATAAGTTCTGTATTTTCCCTGAATGTTTATTTTCGGTATGATTTATGAAACACCCTGCCATTGACTGTGAAACACTGGCGTAGGCTGAATTCTTGTTTATATTAACAAAGGATCGTCAAAAGTTGATTAAGGATCACTTATTTAAGGATTTCCAAAAGGGCAAAAGCGAAATCATTCAAAGAACATATTTTAGATGTAGCTGACAAGTAATTAGCAACAAGTTAAACAAGAATGCCATTTTTGAAATTCGAATGAAAAAGAATGAGGAAAGCCTATCTGAACAGTGGAACAGGTTTAATAAGAAATCCTCATATAGGGAGTCTCAGAAGAAGTAAAGAAAAGAGAGAAAGGGGCAGAAACATAATTTCAAGAAAAAAATGGCCGAAAACTTCCCAAATCTGGGGAAAGACATGGCCAGCCAAGTATAAGAAGCTCAAAAACCCCCCAACAGCTTCAACCCACAGAGATCTTCGCTGACGTACATCCTAATCAATCTCTCAAAAATCAAAAACACAAAGAGAATCTTGAGAGCAGCGAGGGAGAAGAGTCATCCCATACAAAAGAACCCTGATAAGGCTGCCAGCAGACTGCCCGGCAGCAACCTCGCAGGCCAGCAGAGTGGGGGGTATGCTCTACGTGCTCAGAGGGGAAAACCTCATCCGAAAATACGCCGCCCAGCAAAGCTGTCCTTCAGAAATGAAGGGGACATGTTTAGCCAGACAAACAAAAGCCGAGGGAACTGATCACCATTAGACCTGCCCCACAAGAAATGCTAAAGGGAGTTCTTTCAACTGAAACAAAAAGACGTTTACTAGCAGCACAAAAATCTATTAAAATATAAAATACATGGGTAAAGGTGAATATATAGTCCAATTCAAAATACTCCAATACTGCAGTGGTGGTATGTAAGTCACTTTAAAATCTAGCACATAGGTCAAGAAACAAGAATGTGGGAAATAATAGCTATAATAATATGTTAATGAACATAATATAAAAAGATATAATTTGGGATAACATAAATTGTGGGGAGAGGCAAGTAAATGTGTAGAATATTCTTATGCATTTAGTTATAAGTTACAAGAGCCTGTTGGTAAGCACAGAACAAAAACCTATAATAGAGTCACAAATGATAAACAGGAAAAAGCAAACCACTACCCAAAAAAAAAAAATCAACTACAGAAAAAAGTAGCAAAAAAGAAGAAACTAAAGAAGAAACAATCAGAAAGCAATTAACAAAATGGTGATAGTAAGTCTTCCGCTATTAATAATTGTGTTAAATGTAAATGGGCTAAATTCTCCAATTAAAAGACACAGACTGGCTGACTGGATAAAACATGTTACCTACAAGAGACTAACTTAATCATTAGGAACACTCACAGGCTGAATGTGAATGGATGGTGAAAGATATTTACAGCAGGTAGAAAGTAAATAGAGCAAGGGTAGTTATATTAGACAAGAATAGATGTTAAGTCAAACTGTAACAAGAGACAAAGAGGATCACTGTATAATAATAAAGAGGTCGATTCATCAGTAGACTATAATTGCAAACTATATTATATACATGTAACACTAGAGCACCTAAAATATTACATCATTATTAACAGATCTGAAGGAAATAGGCAGCAATGCAGTAATAGTAGGGGACTCAAATATGCTATTTTCAACAATGTATAGATCATCCAGAAATAAAATCAATAAGGAAATAGATTTCAATGACTCTTCAGACCAAATAAACAGACATATGCTGAATATTTCATCCAATAGCAGCAGAACACACATCATTCTTAAAAGCACACAAAACATTCTCCAGGACAAATCACATGATAGGTCATAAACATGTCTTAGCAAACTTAAGAAGACTGAAATTATACAAAGTATCTTTTCCAACCACAATAGTATATAAGTTGAAATTAGTAACAGGAGGAAAGCTCAAATGTGAAAATTCGTATTTGAAATATGAAAATCACAAGTAAGAAAATTCACAAATATGTGAAGATTAAATAATATACTCATGAAAAACCAACAGGTAAAAGTAGAAGTCAACAGGGATATTGAAAATATCTTGAAAGAAATGAAAATAAAAGCACAACATATAAAAATCTATGGGATAGAGAGTTCTAAGAGAAAAGTTTATAGCAATAAACACCTCAAATAAACAACCTCAATTTATACCTCAATGCATTAGAAAAAGAAAAAAACTAAGCCCAAATTTAGCAGAAGGAAGAAAACAACAAAGATCAGAGCAGAAATAAATGAAACAAAGACCAGAAAAAACAAGAGAAAAGCTCAATAAAACTAAGAGCTGGTTTTTGAAAAGAAACAAAATTGACAAACCTTTAGCCAGATTCCCTGAGCAAGGTCTCAAATAAAATCAGAAATGAAAGATTACAACGGATAGCACAGAGATACAAAGAAACAGGATACTATTATGAACTATTTATTATTATATGCCAACAAACTGGATAACATAGAAAAATGGATACATTTTTAGAACCATATCCTACCAAGACCAAATCATGAAGAAATAAAAAATCTATAATGAGTAAAGAGATTAAGTAATCACATCTCCTAAGTGTCCACCAGTAGATGAATAGCTAAAACAGCTATAGTACGTTTACACAGTGGAATACTACTTGGCCGTAAAAAACATTTTTACCCTTTGCGACAGCATGGATAGACCTGGAGAACATTATGCTACGTGAAATAAGCCAGTCAGAGACAGACGAATACCATATGACTTCCCTCATATGTGGAATCTAATGAACAAACTGAATTAACAAGCAAAACAGCGACAGACTCACAGATAGAGAGCAGGCTGCCAGCTCCAGGGTGGGGGCGGGGCTGGGGGAGTTGACGGATGGAGCAAAAAAGGAAAAACAGAAAGAACTCATGGACACGGACAACAGTGTGGTGACTGTGGGGCGGGGGAGGGGGTAAAAGGGGGCTGAATGGCAGTGGGGAAAAAATACAATAAAAATAAAATTTTGGCCAAGAGAAAAAAAATGTGGTAAAAAACCTTCTTACTCTCTGTGATGTAAACTCGCAGCAGTTTAGATCCAAGTATCTGTGATTCTGAAAAAAAGTACGAAAACCAGAAAACTGTGCCTGGTATAATCTGCTCTGAGCAAACGAGTGGGGGAGGCCGAGCCGAAACGTAGGACTTCCTCTTTGTCTGACTCGGACCCCCCACCATGTTAATTAGGTTAGCATTCACTTTTCCTCCCTTTCTGGTACAATTATTTGGCCAAAGTACACTGAAGTTGTGCTCTCAATTAACCTTTGTCTGGAAAATGATACGGATAATGGAAATTCTGAAGAATGAGTTTCACTGCCACGTTCCCCTCTCAACAATCTCACTTTTTTTTCTTATCTGCAAATCTGTTTTAATAATAAAACTTGCCTTTTAGCCTTGAATTCTCATCAGCTTTAACCACTGCTATGGCCTACATAAGTTTCTTCTTACAGCATTGTCTGCTAGCTCGTTTAAAACAGAGAACTATTGAGTATATTTGTAATGTCTGTGCCAGCAACAAGGCTGCCTGCCTCAGAAGAGATCAGCTAGCTGCCCCGCAGAACAAAGGCCCAGGCTGAACAACATCTCCCTCCAGCCCTCCTTAGAACGCATGGACGTCATTGTCATTGTAGACTCTAAAGACCAAAGATGGATCTAATCTCCTCCATAAATCTGCCTCGCTGGGGAAAAATGCTAGCTGTGGAGATTATTCTTGTCATAACAATGCCTCTACTTAGCAGAGAATTTAGGACAGCACCTCAAAGTTTTGTGGGTTAATAAGAGGCATGCCAGGAATATGTCAAGCACTTACTGTCGCTACTCCTTAACGTCCTTAGGTGTTCTTGGGTCAGAACTGTGTGTGGGCTTTCTTGGGCGGTTGAAAAGAAAGTAAACATACGAAATTAAAAATAAAATCTGGACTTTGAAGTGCTTACTGTTTACGACACAGATGCAGAAACAAAGGACCCAAAGATGGGACAACTTGATCGATGTGCAATGGATACGTCAATTAAATAAGCATTTTCACTGAAGGTAAGATTGGAGGCAATGTATACGTTATAAAGATGAGCCGTTTCAGGCTCGCGTTTTCAGAGGTGGCAACAACCTGACGTGTAGTCAGAGGGCCATTTGCCCGGAGAACTGCCAACCCCTCTAAACTGCTGCAGTGTCAGGGCCGAAGGACCAAGATGGGCACGGGGCTGCGGCCTCAGGTCGGGTTCGCCCTGGATGGAGACCACAGAGGCGGTGGACCAGGCCCCCCTTTTGTGGGACCTGGGGGAGCCCTGAGGAAAGGGGCCCCCTCTCGGAATGCCGTCAGCGAGAGGGGGCCCCTCGAACTGCCTCCCTGGTTCTGGGCTCCCCGGTTCTGTGGCGGGGTCCTTGGGTTGCCACTGTCTGGAGGACCAGGTCTGAGTCGCCCTTGGACTAGTTCTGGGTGGGAGTAAATGAACCTTCTATAAGTCACTCAGTTCAAATCCTGGAGTGCTGATGGAGGCAGCTCCTGACCTGCTTTTGGGCACAGAAAAATAGCCAAAAGCTACTTCTGAAAAATTAATACCCAATTAATTAAAGTTACCAATGTCAAGCCTATTTTTTCTTAAACTCACTAAGTTCAACTCTCAAATCTCATTACTAACTAATCTAGCAGAATGTTAGCAGGTAACACATTTTTTAAAAGGGCTCTTTCAGCTTAATTAACTAATTTCCTTTTAACATCTTAAACTGCATTTATATACTTAAGGTATTTTCTTTTTAAGTTCATTCAGCGGTCTGATAAACAAAACCTTTTAATTACTTAAATAACTTTTGTAAATCTAATCAATTAAACATGGGAAATACTGAATCCTCTTAAATGTTTCAATGTTAAAAATTTACTAAAGCTTATCCTTATATTTCTCAACTTAAAACTGTGATTATCAATGAATTCTAAACCACATATTAAATTGGAAGCACAGGTTGATCTCGTTTTAATAGACCAAGCTCTCTAAAACAAAACAAATTTTATTTCATTTTATTTTACTTTATTTTTATTGTATTTTTCCATTATCCTTTATACCTGCAGAGATGCTTGTGCTGTCAGACCTGGATTTTTTTTTTCTTCTTCCAATCAAACAATGAACACTGGGTTTCTCTTTCTGCTTTGTCTTCTAGAAAGCTCAACACTTCATGTCCAATTCCTTTCTCTCTCTATCCTTCTCTATATGCTTCCTGATCTCTTCATCGGGACAATTATCCCGAAATCTATATTTACTTAAAATATTTTAAGAAGGCAGTATATAATTTTAATATGCCAAAACAGAAAGTATTGAAGACATAAAAATAAAACTAAATAGCATTATATAACATTTTCAGTACATCAATGTGAGAGAGGCTGTTGACTAGCTTCCTTCCCTAAGCAGATCAGAGATACTTGCACGCTCAGGCAGAACGTCTATTTTAACCAGGGTCCCCCCGACTTACAAGTCATTGAGTTTGAAGCCGATTTAGAAAAGTTTCCTTGGCCACAGGAGAGCCCCACTGTGAGACACCGTGGAGATGTTGTTTGTCACAGTCACTTCAGCCAGGGGCTACACAATGCTCTGGTATTTCACAGGCTAAGCCCCCTTCTTCAGGGCTGCGGGGAGGTCCAGGGGGCAGGGCGGTGGGCAAAGAGCCCAGGGACATTCGGGCCTTCTGCTCGGAGCAGGACTGGCAAGTCCAGCCACTTCCGTCCTCGGCTGCAGACTGCACGCAGAGAAAGCATCTGCCAGCAGGCGCAGTCACGCTGGGTCTCCTGGGGGCCGGGGTGCCATGGCGGCACCAGAGCCAACAGCTTTCAGCGGCAAATGGGCACCCTGTGCGACAGGCCTGGGGTTGGTCCAGGCTCCGCCTGCCACAGTGGCCTGCCCCTCTCCTTGGCCGAGGCCCGTCATGCCTTCCATGTCCCTTCCGGGTCTACTGTTGCCCCCTCCACACCCTTGGTCTGCACAGGACAGAGGGATCGCAGCCAGGGGTCACCCAATGGGCGAGGTGAGGGCTCCGGCCCAGGGCCCGAAGGCTTGCTGGGGGCCACGGACTGCAGCAGGGCTACAGAGGAGGCGGGAGCCCTCTCCCCTCCCCCACGCCCGGGGGCTGGTGTCTGCAACAGGGGGCTATGTTGTTTAAGAGCAGGTGTTTCCTGAGAGCCTGCTGTGAGCAGGCACGGTGACAGGTGCAACGAGCCACAGTAACTGGATTGTCACACGTGCGCCTTTGCAGACCTCCCTGGAAAGGACGCGATTTCTTTGAGGTGACAGAAGTCCAAACCAGTGGAACCTAGACCTTCTGGTGGCAAGGCTATACCTGAGTGTGAAGAGGGAGACAGAGGTCCTCTACATAATGTCCCAGAGGGTCCTGGGCCTCACTCTCGGCACGAGGCCAAAAACCAGGTCAAAGGGTCCTTCAAGTCAAAGTAAAGTTTGACCCTTCATTTGGGTGGGAAAGAGAAAACTAATCAAAAGGTCTGAAGCCCATTCAGTAGGTTTCCTTTTGTACATTTTTGGAGATAAATGAGGATGAAATTAGTGAAAAAAATTTTAAAGAAAACTGACATATACATCTCATCTGACAAAAACACTGCAAGAAAATACACCAATGTGCTCTGTGATGCAGGGAATAGTACAGCGATATTTTTAAAAAATTTCTAATTTCCAAAAATTCTGGGGTAGTTTGGTTTCATTTCTTTATAATAAAAATATTAACATGGGAAGAAAATTCACTGGACATTAAAGGTTTTTTTGTTTTTGTTTTTGTTTTTGTTTTCTGCCTGGTGTTTTAAGGTTAGGCCAAACTGATGGAGCTCTTAGGTCACCACGCAAATAGGATTTGGTCTAGGTCTGTGGGACCCGGGGTCAGACCCCACCTGCTGGCCTCCAGAAAGTTTCTGCTTTAGTCTCCTGGTTTCCCCATATTTATATAAAAATGATCACCACAACATTGTGACTTGTACTCTTGATGTTCTGTCCTGAGCCTCCTACCAAGCACAACTATAATATCCTTTAAAGTGAACTTCCCCAGATGTTGGTAACAAAACATGAAGCGACTGATGGGGAAACTCAAGAGTTGGAAAATTTAGTTTTAGGGAATAAGCAGCTTTGCAGTTAATGCAGGTGACACGCGATCGTTTCTGGAACTGAAGGTACGGCCCACCCTGACTCCAGGAGATGGTAAGGAATTCTTGCGACCTTTGTGCCCTGGGAGGGCTGCAAGCAATCAAGGTGGCATCCGAGCCATTGGTTCCAGGAAGAGATGTCCCACCACCCAGGGCACAGGACACAGATAAAGAATCACCCAGGACACAGATGAAGAAACACTGGTCAGAGGGTGAAAGGATGCTAGGGAACTTGCCAGACTGCAGCTCTTGCCTGATTAACCCCTCTCCTGGATTCCCGACTCCCCCACCTCACTTCCCCCCCCCGAATTCCAAACCCCTTACTTACTACACTTTTTCCTCCTCACACAAAGGCTTGAAAGGAAATGGAAGACGGTCTGTTAGGGTACAAACCCGCTGTGTTCTCAGGTCGCGAGCCCCTGAATAAAGCGCCCACAGAGATTCAATGCCTGTCTCTGCTTATCGGGCCTGGCGGCGACGGGCGGCATGAACGCGGACGTCTCTGGTTTCACAACGACCGGGCAGGGCTGCCTTCGCACAGCCCGTGCCTGGTGAACGTGCAGGGAGGGTGCTGCGGGGCAGCCTGTTTCGCATGCAGGGTCTCAGGCCCAGCCTGGGCTTCCCGGGCCGGTCTCTGAGACAGACCCCGGGAATCGGCCTTTAGGCCCGCTGAAGTTTGAGAAGCGTCGGCCGAGGGATGCCCCTGTCACTCCTGGGCTCCTTGGAAAAGGACAGAGGAGGACAGTACAACCGGTGTGCGTTCGTGAGTCAAATGCATGGATCATCTGCTGTTGGTAATGTGGCAATATGGTAATATGACCTAAATCCGAGGGCATGCAAAAAATCCAAACGATCCAATGGAAAAATGGGCAAAGGACTCAAACAAACACTTCTCCAAAGAGGACATACAGATGGGTAGTAGACATACGAAAACATGCTCAATGTCACTAATCATCAGAGAGATGCAAATTAAAACCACAATGAGATATTGCCTCACACCGATCAGAATGGCCGTCATAGACCAATCAAGAAGCAGCAAGCGCTGGTGAGGATGTGGAGAACGGGGAACCCTCATGCAGTGCTGGTGGGAATGCAGACTGGTGCAGCCACTGTGGGAAGCAGCATGGAGCCACCTCGAAAGATGAAAGATACCTGCCTTGTGACCCTCTAATGGCAGGTATCCTTGTCAGGCTCCTCGGAACTAAGGAGATGTCAACACAGAACCCAATGTGGCCGAGTCGCAGGAAGTATGTCTCCATTCTTTAGCAGCTCCAAGGAACAGGTCTACTACTCCCAGCCCTTGGCTGGGGATGAAAAAGCCAGGCTCCCTGCCATTTACTAGCTACCGAAAGCTGGGCTGAGAGAGACCACGGGGGGAGGTTATCCTCCCTCTTGGACGGGCCAAGCCCCGGAGCTGCAGGCAGGACCGCCTTGTTTTGCGCAGCCTCCCTCAGGACAGTGGCTTTTCTGCATTGACACTGGGCTGGCACCTGGCCCGCATGGCAGGCCCCGCACAGGAAGAAGCCCAGGGGGTCCCGTCATAGCTGCTGCAGTGGACGGCTGGCTGCTGACACTGCGGTGAGGGTAGAAAAAGCGTGACCGCTGCTCCCGCACTCTGAGCCGGGGACACTGGCACGTCTCAGGCATGGCTCATTTTTCCCTCACGGACTCGAAATCCTGTCCCTGAGGATTTTCCATTTTGCATTTGCTGCTATAAAACTCAAAGTCCAATTTGAGGCCTGTTTCTGGAACTGCATTGTCCAAGAGAACTTTCTGGGATGATGGAAATTTTCTGTGTTTGTGCTGTCCAGTGGGGTGGCCACTAACCGCATGCAGCTACTGAGCACTTGAAATGTGTCCGGGGGATCTAAAAATGGTTTAAATTTAATCTTTGTTGTATTTTTTCTACATTTTATTTAATTTTATTTAACTTTTAAATTTAAATGGCCACATGTGGCTAGTGACTACCAAGTTGCAGCACAGCCTTAGCGGGCATAGGGAAAATGACATGCATTTTGCATGTCACACTTGGCTTATCTTACTTTCCTATCACTATTTTTCCTCCATTTCAAATCCCTTAGGAATCTAATGATTTTTATTAAACTTTTTGTGTGGTTTATATCTTTGTCAGGCATCTTGAATCTTGTTTTAAAAATGTGAAATCTACTGAAAACACAAAAGATAAAAATATACCATATTCCTATTCCCAAGTTTTTGACTAGGAACGTCCTCCCCCACTAATGCAATGTAATTAGATTTATTTATTTTTAGAGAAGGGAAGGGAGGGAGAGAAACATCAGTGTGTGGTCACCTCTCGTACACCCCCTCCTGGGGACCTGGCCTGCAACCCAGGCATGTGCCCTGACTGGGAATCGAACCGGTGACCCTTTGGTTTGCAGGTTGGCACTCAACCCACTGAGCCACATCAGTCAGGGCAATATAGAGTAATTAATATGTTCATTGAGGGGAAGTGAGTCCCAGGAGTGGGAAGGGGGAGGCCTCCTCTCTGTTTCTGTTTCTGTTCTGTTCATCTGGGTTCTGCTTACACAAATAAAAGTTCAATTGGTGCACATTCACTGAGCTGTATATTTATGATGTGTGCACTTTTTGTAGGATATCGTTTATATCAATAAAAAGTAAAGAAGAACATATAAAGAGGATCTCTTACGTTCAAAGTACAATGTTAGTTTAGTTCTGGGAGATGTGGATTCACCACCTCAATTCCAGAAAACGGTAGTTCAGTGTTGCCAGGTGTTAACGCAAATTCCTAAGACGCCTTCTTCAGAGGGTCTCAGATGACTCCTGTTCCTGACCCCCCGCCCCCACCCCCACCCCCGCCTCCTGCCTGTTCCCCCCGACCCAGCAGCGCCAAGAAGGAAGGAGAGGGGAGTTTCAGGGGGAGGAAGGCTTTCCTTCTGTCTTATCAGATCTTGGTAAAAAACATTTCTGAGTTCTTGGAAGAGGGTGAGTACCTCCCAGAAAAAAACCCTCTTAGCTTTTCTCCTCCAGAGGAATTAAATAGGAGCAGATGCCCTCTGAAATATGGACTGTTAAGTCGATGAGGCAGGAGGGGAAAATACAATACAATTCATATTTCAAGGGTTAATTAAAAACTACCCATGAAAAATTTTTCTTTAGTGTATAATTCCACCCAATTGAACCAAAGCATATATTAAAAATTACAGTTGAAAATGGAACTTGAGAAATACATGCTACTAAGGAAAATACGGATAAAAATGAACTTTCTCAACGGTACCTGTCTCCATGACCTAAATATCTTAATTTTGCTAAAGACTGAAGCATAAATTTTTACTTTTGAAAGTAACTTAAAGCCCTGGCCAGGGAGCTCAGTTGGCTGGAGCGCCATCCCGATACGCCAAGGTTGCAGGTTGGATCCCCAGTCAGGGCACCGTGCAGGAGTCAATCGATGAATGCATAAATAAGTGGAAAAACCAATCGATGTTTCTGTCTCTTTCTAAAAAAAATCAATAAATATATAAAAAAGAAACAAAAAGTAACTGAAAGAGATGGGCAGATGTGTATGCCAGAGCAGAAGGTCGACTCTGCAGGGAAGAGTAACAGTGAGCTGGTCACGTGGCCATCGGCAGCAGTAGGAGGGGCTTTTAGTCATTTCTGCCCGTTTCAAACATGCCACTATTCTGAATAAAGGCCTGCATTCCGGAGGCCTTTATTTTCACACTTTGATGCTGTGACTTCAAAAGCCTGCACGTGAACAGATTTTATAACCGTTTAAACATGTGGATCCTCTTTGAAATATTCTCTCAGTGGTTCCTTTGAGCAGAGGCCAGGCCATCCTTTCACCCTCTGCTCCTTCGCTTACGCTATGCCCGGGATCAAGAGAAAAAAGCATTCTAATTACTACCAAAAGGAGGAAGTCCCTTCAGTAACAATCACATGCATTTTGGTTTTTCAGTATAAACAAAACCTTCCATTGACTTTTACTTCTTTGACAGCATTATATTTTGCATAAAGAGCTGGCAGTCTTCATACAAAAAGGAAAGTGTTTTCTCCCACTTCAAAAGGGGTTCCAGAGCAAATGCTGGCTTTTGTTATCCAGGTCACTGAATAATAAAGCGATATGATTTACTTATCTGTACAGTTCAAAGGGAAATCTGGAAATTAGCTCATTCCTATAAATAGTAAATATCTCTAGGTGGCCTTCTGACTTGAGCGATGTGTCCTGGCTGCAGTTATAACCAGATATCTGACCTGTGCCAAGTTCTCACTGTATTTTGTGATATGTGGATTACAGTTCTGATGTTTAATGCCCAAACCGACAAAAACGGAACCTTCCCCTGTGATTCAAGTAACCATGATCCGCACCTTCCAAGACAACCGCCCCTAAGTCACTGTTAACTTTCTCCTTTCAGGTAGCCACAAGTGAAAACTGAGGCTGTTGGGAAAAACGAAGTCCCCTATTCTGATTTACATGCTATTCAAGAAAGCCTGGGTTTGGAAAGCATTTATGGGGGCGGGGTGGCGGGGGGGTGGGGAGACACAGGTGTAGGACATTATTAAATCAATCGGCTGAACTGGGAATTCTGGGGTACGATGAGCGATCTTGAAAGAGTGTCAGGCAGCCTTGGGAAGGACGGGAGGAGAAGGGGTCCAGTATCTGAGCAAAGGCATACACCGAGGAAGAAGAGGGTTCCACTGCACCGTCTCCTTAAAACGCGCCCACTTGCCCTTTCCCAAGCTTAATGAAACCAGAAGGCCCACAGCCATCACCTACTCCTGAAAACCTTTATGAGAAAGCCGTTTTTCAAGTGATCACTGAATTTTAAGAACCTACTGCTGGGCATTGGAAGGGTAGAAGGTGGGGTGGCCCAAGAGCGAGGGAGAAAGCAGGCATCTTCTCCACTGAATGGAATATTTTTCGCAATTTTCATAGGTGGGCTTTCCTGAAGTTCCTTTGTCGGGGCGGGGGGCGGGAAAATATTGGTAAAACTCCCTGAGCGTGGGGAAGGAGAGTCAGGAATCTTTCACAGCAAGTTCCCTGGGATATAAACTCCTCCGTAACCTCCAGGAGCCATGAGCATTTCGGGGTGCGCCAGCATGGGAGGCCGAAGAGGCAGGGCCGGGGTAGGCAGCCGCTTGCCTGCGGCTCGTGGCCACGACAGTGAAGTGAAAAGGACCAATGGAAAGCGCCCTCCTCTGCTGTTCGGGGACCCTAGGGACACCTTGACCCAGCCTGAGGCCACCGATCCCTCCTCCTTCTGACCTCGTGGCTGGGTAACAGGTAGTCCACCAGGGGTTCCGGCAGAGCCAACCCGCTTTTTCTCTGTTCCCCCCACACAGACGTGGAGACAGACACGGCCGGACCCCCTGCCCCCGCGCGCGCCCCGCCAGGGTACCTGCAGCAGGATCCTGTTCCCGTCGTGGTCCTCCGTCTGCCAGCGCCCCTCGCTGATGGGGCTGCAGGGGTTGGGCAGCAGCGGCACGAGCTCGCCCAGGTCGCGGACGCGGAACTCGAGCACGGCGGAGTCGGTGGGCGCGGGGCTCTGGTCGCAGGGCAGTCTCTTGAGGGAGAACTGGATGTCCACCTCCAGGTTGGAGAAGACGGGGAAGATGCAGAAGTCCTTCTTCCTCTGGCTGGGGCTGCGCCGGAGGATCAGCTCGTAGAACTGGAGGCTGTCGGCGTAGCGGTCGTGGCGGCAGTAGACGGTGAAGCGCACGATCTCGCGGCCGTAGTGCACGGGCCGCACGGCCCAGAGCGGCGTCCCGGGAGCCAGCGAGAAGAAGTCCTGGCTGCCGGGCAGGTAGGGCAGGAGCCTGCCAGGCACGCGCTCCGTGTGGTGGTGGCGCCAGGGCGGCCGCCGCAGCGCGCGGTGCAGCCGCAGGATGCGCTCGTCGCCGAGGTCCTCCTGCAGGAACAGCAGCACGGCCAGCGCCGGCTGCGTCCCCCGCGGCGCCCTCCGCCGGCGCCGCGCCGCCCGGCGCTCGGAGACCCGGAACAGCTGCAGGTCGGGGTGGATCCAAGCCAGGACCTTGTCGATGGCCTCCTGCAGGGGCCGCGATTCCCCGGGGTCTGCGATCACGTGGATGCTCACCAGGAAGGGGTCCTGCGCCTCCTCCACGGAGAGCTCACCTGGGGGCACACGAAGAAAAACGAACAAAAAAAAAAAAACAAAAACAAAAACAAAAAAACCCCAACCCCAAATGGTGACTGTGTCCTTCGGGTGTCCCGCGATGACGGGCAACGCCTGGGCAGGAAGAGACGCTAAATTCTAAGTGAACTGACTGCATGATCAGTATGACTTTCCGATCCCAACTCAGGGGCAAAAACCACTGTTGCGACACCCTAGAAGCCAGGAGCTGAAGAACCATCGCCACGGATGGTTCCCAAGCGGGGCCGCGACAGGAAAGCTGGGCAGCCGAACTTCAGCAGGCTGAGTGTACTTTTATTAGGCAGCAGAAAGCCAAGTCTCCATTGATCTGGAAGGGACAACGGGCCCCGCCGAGAAGGAGCTGCAGCATTAAGTGTACGCCTCTTAGCATTTCCTGGAGTAATGGCAGTGCCTCCCCCCACAAACGTTCCCTGTATAACTGCGCTCCTTTGGTTTGCTTATTTCATCGGCTTATTTTTCCATTCATGTGACACATATTTTGGACTCCTGCGTGCCTGCCCCGTGCTCGCTGCTGTGCCAGGCGCGCACTCTGATTGACGGACCAAGCCGCCGCCCTTGAGGCCTCCTGCCAAAAGTGTCCTGGTGGTGGGTGGCCTGCTCCTGGTGGCCTCGTTGCTGGAAGCACAGGGAAGAACAGCCCAGGGACAAGCGCAGAGTTGTTGCTGGCGCTTATTGGGGCTACGGTCCGGGGTGCGGGACTCGCGGTGCGGCACTCGCGGTGCGGCCACCACTGCCTGTGCAAGGCGGCCTCTGGGCCTCTCCTCCCGCCAGGTCTAGGCAGAAGCCCGCGCGCCCTTGATGGGTCAGTCCCGCTCCCTAAGTCCTCCTGGCAGAACGTTCGGAAGCTTCGAATTCCAAGTGAGAAGTTCACTGTTTAAAGTGGCAACACTTTTCAATGGGGCGGGGCGCGGGGGGCGGGGGGGCGTCCAGTTTGCTGGCCACGAATATTCGGTGTATTTTATCAAATAACCCAATAAAAGCCTTGCTTTTGAAAAATGCGTTCTGTTTGCATTTATATAAGCTTTATGACTCATCCAAGGGCAATCAAGAAATCTTGATTTTATTTATTTAATTTTCTTCTCATGGATGAGTGAGAAGTGTGATGGAGTTTTGGGGTGGTCTGCTAAACGCCACAAAAATTATGTAAGTATAATGAATAATGCACATTTATTGAGCATGTAGTAGGCAGCAAAAAAACACTGTCCCCCTGCTAGGGCTATGCACAGTCATACTCTTATTGAACCATGCTAAAGGCCAATATTTCATGGTATAATAGTATAAAAATCATTTGTAAGATTTTTATATTTCAACATCCTCCTTTAATAACATAAGGCACTTTACAAATCAGCTGTTCTATTGAAAGAACTTGCATGGCATTGGCATATTTTTCTTTTTTTGCTTAAAATAATATTTCACGTATTGTATTTTTTCCATTGCCATGTATCTCCCCTATACCCTCGGTCACCTCTACCAACCCCCCGCCACCAAAAAGCACCACACTGCTGTCTGTGTCCATATGTTCTTTAACTCTCATTTTTTTCTATTTTGGTCAACCCCTCCAGCCCCTACAAGGCACTCCCCCACCTCCCCATCCCCTGCAGAGCTGTCAGCCTGCTCTCCATCTACGAGTCTGTCTCTATTTCGCTTGTTAGTTCAGTTTGGTCATTAGAGTCCACATACGAGTGAAATGATATGGTACTTGTCTTTCTCAATGGCTTATTTCATTTAGCATAATGTTCTCCAGGTCCATCCATGCTGCTCCAAGGGTAAAATTTTCTTTTTAATGGCGGAATAATATTCCATTGCATAAATGTACCATAGCTGTTTTATTCACTCATCTATTGATGGGCACTTGGGCTGCTTCCTAATCTTGGCTGTTATAAACAGTGTCGCAATGAACACAGGGGTGCAAGTATTCTTTTGAATTAGTGTTCTGGGTTTCTTCTGATAAATTCCCAGAAGTGGAATCACTGGCAGTTCCATTTTTAATTTTTTGAGGTAACTCCATACTGCTTTCTACAGTGGCTGCATGAGTCTGCATTCCCACCAACAGTGCACGAGGGTTTTCCTTTCTCCACATCTTTGCCATCTCTTCCTATTTGTTGATTTATTAATGACAGCCATTCTGACAGGTATGAGGTGATATCTTACTGTGGTTATGATACGCATTTCTCTGATGATTAGTGATGTTAAACATCTTTTCATATGTCTGTTGGCCATGTGTATGTCCTCTTTGGAGAAGTGTCTCTTTAGGTCCTTTGCCCATTTCTTAATTGGGTTGTTTGCTTATTATGGTGTTGAGTTTTAAAATTTCTTTTAAATTTTAGATATTAACTCTGATAAGATATAACAGCAAATATGTTCTCCCATTCAATGGGTTGTCTTATCGTTTTGTTGATGGTTTCCTTTGCTGTGCAAAAACTTTTTGACATAGTCCCATTTGTTTGTTTTTTTCTTTTGTTTCCTTTGCCCAAGGAGATATATCAGAAAATATGTTGCTATGAGAAAGGTCCAAGATTTTACTGCCTATATTACTTCTAGGATTTTTATGGTATTGAGTTTAACACTTAAGTATTTAATCCATTTGGAGTTTATTCTTGTGTGTGGCATACGAAGGTGGTCTAGTTTCATTTTTTTGTACATATCTGTCCAATTTTCCCAATACCATTTATTGAATAGACTGTCTTTAACCCATTATATGTTTTTGCCTACTTTGTCAAATATTAATTGACTATAAAGCTGTGGGTTTATTTCTGGGCTGTCTATTCAGTTCCACTGATCTATGTGTCTGTTTTTATGCCAGTACCATGCTGTTTTGATTACTATGGCCTTGTAGTATAGTTTGATATTAGGTAGCATGATTCCTCTAACTTTGTTCTTCTTTCTCAAGACTGCCATTGCTATTTGGGGTCTCTTGTGGTTCCATATATATTTTTGGAATATGTGTTCTAGTTCTTTGAAATATGCCATTGGTATCTCAAGATTTGCACTGAATCTGTAGATTGCTTTGGGTAATATGGATGTTAATTCTTCCTATCCATGAACGTGGTATATGCTTCCACTTGTTTGTATCTTCTTTAACTTCTTTCTTCAGTGTGTTATACTTTTCCAAGTACGGTCTTTTACATTCTTGGTTAAATTTATTCCTAGGTATTTTATCCTTTTTGATGCAATTTTGAATGGGAATTGTTTTCTTAATTTCCCCTTCTGATAGTTCATTATTGGATATTAATTTTGTATCCTGCTTCTTTACTAAATTCATTTATCAGTTCTAGCAGGGTTTTTTTTTTTTTTAATATTTAGGGTTCTCTCTCTATAGTATCATGCCATCTGCAAATAATGACAGTTTTACTTCTTCCTTTCCAATTTAGATGCTTTTTTATTCTTGTCCTATTGCTGTGGCTAGGACTTCTAGTACTATGTTGAATAATAATGGCAAAAGTGAACATCCCTGCCTTGTTCCTGATCTTAAGAAGAACACATAGTTTTTGCCCATTAAGTATGATGTTGCCTGTGGGTTTGCCATATATGTCCTTTATTATGTTGAGGTATGTACCCTCTATTCCTACTTTTCTCAGAGTTTTTATCATTAATGCATGCTGAATTTTTATTAAATGCTTTTTTTGCTTCTATTGATAGGGTCATTTGGTTTTTATCCTTCATTTTGTTTATGTAGTACGTCATGTTTACTGATATGCAGATATTGTACCAACCCTACACCCCCAGACTAAATCCCATTTGGGCATGGTGCATGATTTTTTTAACATACTGTTGTGTTCAGTTTGCTAATATTTATTGAGGAATTTAGCATCCATGTTCATCTGGGATATTGGCCTATAATAATCTTTCTTTGAGGTGCCTTTATTTGGTTTGGAATGAGGATAATGCTGGCCTTGTGTACTGAGCTTGGGAATCTTCCCTCCCCTTGTATTGGGTAAATCTGCAAAGACTCTGGTGCAGACCTATGTGACTGTGACTGGCCCTGGACAACCTGTTTGGAATTATCAGTGATCCACAGGTTGCAGCTCCACTTGCTGGGCCAGGGTGCATGCAAAGAGGCTTTTTTTTTCCTTTAAAGAAATCTTTAAGTTGTTTTGACTGGGGTGGGGGTGCTAGAGTCATCTTGAATCTAGACCTGTCTTCACACACATGCCTCACAATGTCCACTAGGGAGTTAGGCACAGGGTGATCATGCAGTCAGTAACGTCTGCAAAGTGTGATGTACTTTCAGGAAACATAATCTTGATCAGTTCACAAGAGGAAAGGTAATTTTGTTGTTATTGTAGGTAAACGTGACACCCCAAGTTAGCTGACAGGTATATTCTATCATATGCAGGTGCATTCTATCATATACATTCTATCAACCTATAATAACGTGGTTTAAAGTTTGTTGGATCAAAACCTGTGTGAATTTTAACCCCAACTTGGACTGTTAGATATCTCGCTTAGGAATAGTTAGATCAATTTGTTCTTGCCTTCTTTCTCATTTAGTCATTCACTCACACATTTCTCAAGCAATTAATAGGTACCAGGCACTGGGGAGACGAGGAAGCTGGTACCACCAAGGACTGTGGAAGTTCACTTACGTAGGCTCTGGTGTGCAGAGTGCACTCTTGTAGTTGTGCGTGCGTGACCTGCACAAGCACAGGCAGTGGTCCTCTCAAGGACCATAAGCCACAAATGAGAACTTTAGGATTTAGTTGGGAAACACAGAGGTAAAAAAGAAAATTCAATCTGATATGTACCGATAGGAAATGTAATAGCAGTAGCTTAGGCAGGAGCTGTATTCTAAAGTCATCATGAAATAAAAATTATGTGCAGACAATATTACCATGGAAAATTCCTTGAATTTCCCATATAGTACTGAAGGCACTGACTTGCAGCACCACAGCCAGATAGATGTTCCTTTGATTGAACACTTGGTGAAAAAACAGGCTTGCTTCATGGCTGTGTTATAAAAGAATAGTCTTGTAGAATTAAACACTAGACACCCTCCTCCCACTGCCCAGACCCTTCCTTTCACTCCACAAGTAGATTCTGAGAACTCAAGCAGCTTTTGGAACCAAGTCTTGGTGCTCCCATGATCACAGAGCAGAACAGAATGGTGGGTGGCGTTACTTAACCTCCCCCCACCCCCTCTGGCTGAGCACATGTCCCCAAATTTGCACGAGTTGAGTATGAGAACTATGCAATTCCGATTTACTATCACATGACGAAGGAAGGAGAAACTTTTTCTCCAGGGGGCTTGGGAGAAGCTCTCTGGAGGAGCCAGCACGTGACTGGACCTTGAAAGGTAAACATCTCACTTATAATTGCCTGCAGTGTGGGAGAGCACGCTGTGGGACGGGGAAAGACTGTTTATGAAGGCACCGAAATGTGCAAAAACACAAGCATATTTAGCGGGGTGTGGTGAGTAATTCTGAAACACAGCGGTAGGTGCAGCAGGAATACAGGGATCGGAGCCAACTTGTACAGGGCTTCTGCTCAGTTTGGTAGCGTAAGTGGCAATGGAGAGTTTTAATAGAGGGATGTCAGGATCGAGTTGGGGGAGAGTAACCACGGGCAAAGTAAGAAAACAGAAGGCAAGTGAAGAGCCTAGACAAGAGATAACGAGGACTTGGCAGTGCGGGCGGTTGCATCGCTGGCCCTAGTCCTTTATCCTGCCCTGTCTCCTTGCTCTCTGCCCTGTGACTTTGTTGCCCCTCCCACTAAGCAGATGAAGTGTGATTCTCCACTCTGACTTGGGACTAGACCAGACACCTAGCTTGGCCAACAGAAAGAGACAAGAGTGACGTGTGTTTCGGCTTGCCTTCTTGTGTTTCCGACATTTCCATGAGAAAAACATGCTTGAGGCAGCCCACTGGCGCCAGGAAGGAGGGTGAGAGATACGAGGAGCAGAGGCATGCCAGCTGAGCACACCTGCATCAGCCAGCCCCTGACACCCAAAGATACATGGGATGAACCCCCCAGCTAAGCTTGGTCTACATCAGCTGCCCCAAAACACGTGGCAACTAATGACTGACTGCTGTTTTCAGCCACCATTTGCGGGGGGTTGTGACAGTGCAGCAGCATAGATGCAGGCAGCGTCACTGGATGTACGGAAGAGGCATGGATTCAGGAGCTATGTAGGAGGCACCCCTGACAGCCACGTGGCCTGGGGGTGGGGAGCAGAAAAAGTGGGGGAGAGAGTTCCAGCCCGAGCAACTGGTCTGATGTTGATGCTTAACGGAGCTGAGAAATACTGGAAGAAGGGCAAATTCGTGGGGGAAAGATAAGAAGTTCCATTCTGGCCACGCTGGCCTGAGGTGTCCGAATAACTTCCAGGAGAAAAGTCCCGTTGGCCACGGGACCTGCGTGTTGCTTAGGTGATGGGCTGAACTCAAAGATGGGCCAGTGACCTTTGGACCATGCTCCTGCCTCTATGCAGCTGTCTTATAAACGTAGGCTCCCATGTTCACTTGAATCAGGGAAAATTCATCCGGATGGCTTAAGAAACAATCCAAATTCATGGATTATTCTGTCCTTTTCTTTGCTTGCTCTCCCTGCTCACCTGGCCACGTTCTATTTTGTTGAGTGTCAGTAGCATCACTAGCTGCAAAAGTGCAGGAGAAACAGAAGTAGCGAAATGCCAACCACTGAAATTTCCCGTCGGACAGAACTCCAGTAAAGATAGGAGAAGATATCATAATCGCCTAAAATGCATATTTGGCTCTTCCATGGTGCCTTGGTCTCCCGACAGCGGAGACGTGTGACTTTGCTGACCATTAATGGATGCTCATGAGAGATGAGAAGGGGCAGAAAGGCCTTGAAAATCTGAGGATGAAATTTACTTGGGGAAATTACAGGTGATTTCTGTGACGGGGGAAAAGAACACACGTTGCGGAAAGAGTCTTCGGGGAAGGCAACTGTCAGACTGGCAGGCTGTCCTGTTAAGGTCCTGCCTCACACTCGGCGTGTGCGTGTGGCCACGCACCTGCAGGGACACCGTCAGCTAACACTTGTATGACCCTCGCTGTGGCGGGGGGGGGGTGGCACTTTCTTGGTGTTCTATGTGTATGAGCTCATGTGATCCTCACAGCAAGCCTAGAAGGGGCGGGTGCTATTATTGTCTCCATTTTAGAGAGCAGGAAATTGAGGCACGAAGAGGCGAAGCCACCTGCCCCGGTCACCCAGCATCCAACTTTGTGTGCACAGCCACCCACCGCTCCGCACCGCGGTGCGCCCACGCTCTCAGCTCTATCGGTGTCGTGGCAGAAGGAGCAGCTGTCCCTCTCCAGCCATCTCTGACCGCGCTGCTACCACTTCACCCGTCTGCGGCTCTCCTGCCTCCTTCTAACTGGCCAGCTTCTCGGCTGCCAGCCAACAGCTTCATGTCCTGGATGCCCATTTACATCTCCTTCTCCTGGCCCTGGGTGTCTGAGGAAGAGTGACCCAGAAACCACGTCCCCGATGGCGCATGCCCAGGTCTCTACACCTGAGCACTGCCTGCAGGGACCCTGAAACAGGCCAGTGCGGCAGGTGGGGTTAGCAGTGCTAGGAAGGTAGAAGCGTGCCGCAGAGGGAGCCTGCGAGCCACCTGGGCGTGAGGACCCTCTCAGTCTCCGAGACAGCGCGGCCAGGGTGCTCAGCACCAGACTGCCTCTACCAGCTGCACAAAGGTTTCCCAGAGAGCAGCCACAAAGGCCACGCTGAGCCTGCACGGCTGAGTGAACGTTCACAGCTTTGCTAGAGGGCAAGATGCCCAGGCTCAGAGCAGGGGGTGGGGCTGAGGGGCCCAAGCGCCCGCTCAGCACCCACGCGCCTGGGCAGCTCTGGGTGCGGCCCACTGGCCTGGCTCCAGAGCTCGCTCCCTCGGTGCTACAAGAACCAGGGAGAGGGTGATGGCCCAACTCCTACCCCGGACTCTGGAGGGAGGACGAGTGGTGGCGTTAGTCGCCCTCGTCACGGCCAGCGTGTGCCCACTGCCCGTGAGCCTGAAAAAAACGGGCCCAAAGAGCCGCAGAAGGCAGAGCCACGCCGTCATCGGCTGCTAGGGTTACACACACCCCAGAGAGAAAAGTCTGCCTCCATGGAGCTAGGCAGAAAACCAAGTATTTGAGGAGGAGAGAAAATGTGAATAATTAATTGTCAGGAAAAGCCTCTCTGCCTCCCTGGAGAAGCCGAGGCGCTGCGGCAGTGGGGACAGGCTCTGCCTTTATCGTATCTGTTACACGTCTTCCCCAAGGCCCCCGCGCAGCACCTGTTCAGGGAGGACGAGCCCCAGACCAGAACCGAACCGGGCCACGGACGGACCTCCTCGGAGCCGGTGGGAGGGTGGGAGCTGTCCCCACAGTATTGAAAAAGCGCTCAAATTAGTTTGTCCCAGAAGACAAGGAAGAGTCTTTCTTGTGTGGTTATAGACAACTAGACTTTTCCTTTCATCATGCAAAACAAAGACAACTTTAAGGCCTGCACAAGTTCAGGCCTTCTCTGAGGGAGAAAGTGTACTATCAACCTGAGTATTTGTTGTATTTTTTTCCTAATATTTCATCTCTCCTATACATGCCTTTTTGTTTCAAGTGTAACAGAACATAATTTAGACAATGACAACGATGTATTGAGCTCTTACTATCTGCAAGACATTGTCCTAAAAGCTTTACATATAGTATCTCATTTCATCTTTACGCCAACACCATGATAAAGGTGTTCTCCCATTTTGCAAGTGAACGTTAACCGGCTGGTCGGAGGCCGTTGAGGGTCTCCCTTCTCACGAGCGAACTTTCTCGCCCCGCAAGTCTGCCCTCCCTGTACTTGTCCTGTTGGTTTCCTGACCCGAACCTCAGGCTGCTCGGGTGGGCTCTCATGCTGTGACATCGCTTCTTCAGGCCACGTGGGTGGGAGCTCCTGCTGGGAATGGAGCCACCGGCACGCCTGGGCAGTACCCGGTAATCCCCGCCCCGCACGGACATCCTACGTTCGAGGCCGGTGGCGGGGACGAAGGTCCTTCTGCCAGCTGCCGCCCTGATGCTGGCCCATCCCGATGTGGCCTGCACTGGGACCCCCTGCTGCCATTCTCTGTGCCCGGGCTTCATGCCAGCCTTGCCTACAACACTACCTTCAACGGCCCGGTGCCTGCCAGACTGGCCCTCCTCCAAGGACTGGCAGGCGGGTGTGTCCCCAAAAGCACCTCCTTCCCAGCGGCCGGTGTATCTAATTGAGGGTCCCAATCTCTCATTCCAATGGGAAGGCCTTGCCAAGTCTCAGGATATAACAAGCTTAGACACCTCTTTCTAGAATTCATTCAGTTGCAATCGTTTATTTAATCAAAGGATGTTTATCATGAACCTATTATGTGCTGGGCACTGGAGGATACCGTGATGAGTGACAGAACCTCTGTCTTCCTAAAAGTTATAATCGAATGGGGGAGGGAGACAATAAACACACACACACACACGTAAACTGAAGTCAGGCAGCTAAGTGCAAGAGACACTGCACCGAACAAACCCGTGTTCAGCGGGCGTGGTAAGAGGTTTCCGAGGCCGCGGCCGTAATCATTTACCGTCAGCTGAATAAGTTCCCAAGGCGCAGTCAGTGCCGTTCAGAGCCGCAGCGGGCAAGGGTGGCTGCTTAAGACTGGGTTTTGAGAAGGGAGAGTTTTAGGGCCCAGATGAGGAGGGCAAATAGAGAGTAGCCTCAGGTAGGGAGAACCAGTCTGTTCTGTGGCCACTTCCTCCTGGCATTGTTCTGAGGATACAGACCCTCCAGAAATGTTATACTATCCTCAAAGTACCATTGGAAAGCTCCCAACATTTTCTAAGAGCAGTTCTTCAAGTATGATTATCATCTTTATTTGAAAGCAAATAGTCAATCATACGTGATGCACGTGTGGAAGAAAAACAGGATGCCCAGCTACGCATGGGCCTCCCCAGCCCCGTACCTTGTCCATTTTTTCTTAGGGGACGGGGGTTAAAAAGCAGCCACTGCCCCTCCCCACAAGGTCTCTTCTGCCACTGGCTTATACAGGCAGCTCACAGAGCAGAAGCTCAGGGTGAGTGTGAACAGCCTTTGCTCGGGGATCGATCCTACGGGCCAGCAGACAGGACGCGCATCCTCCAGACTCTATTCAGGGACCAAAAATAAGTACGGGCGCCTCAATTCTTGCCTCCTTCCTTCCTCTCCTTTGTCTTCCCTCCCCTCCTCTCTGTTCAGAGGATTTTCTAAGACATGCACAGCTTAGCGTCCCCGAGCTTCTGAAAAAGTCCGTGGAGACCACTCAGGCTGATTCTAGAGAGAAAAAAGATGCCCAGAGAGCGTCTGAGAGCTCGTGCTCCTTCCGGGCAGAGCTGGGACCGAGACCGAGGACACTAAGCCCCACACCGCTGCCCCTGTACTTTGTCTCGGGATGACCTCTCTTTTCTTCTCATCAGGGGCAGGTGGCACCAGGAAGCAGCCACCGCATTCTGAGGGAAGAGACGATGACACAGAGGGACTGGTGGTCTCGGGCGAGGCTTTCCTGACAGTCTTGGTAAGGACGCGAACCAACTGCGGACACGATGCCTTCCAACCTCGCTCCCCCACGGAGGAGGCTTTTCTGTCCCTCTGAACCCAGGAACGAATGGGTGAAAGGGCATCGCCTGAATGGGAAAGAACCACTGGCAAACAGGGGAAAATCCATTTCTTAACAGAGAATGGCGACAGCCAATGCTCGCACCCCCGTCGGGAATCGGGACTCGTTCAGAAACACGCCGCCGAGGGGAGAGGGGCGCCTGGGGGGCCGCGGAAGGACAACGAGATGCAGGAGCGGCTCCCGGACGGACACGTGGGGCTGGGACGGTCGCCCTCCGGGCCCTGCCGGCCACACGGAGGGCGCAGGCACCAAGCAGGCTGTGAGGGGAGACCGGCCCTGGCCCTGCATCCTTCAAGGTGGACACTAACCCTATTAGCTGTCTCCATACACCGTCCTCGGAATGAGGTTATATCGTTCGTGGGGAAAGGCTATGTTTCAAATCTACTTGGAAGATACTTCTATTATTGTAGTGCTGCTGAACCAATGTTTTAAAGGATAGATTTAAGACTCTAGACTTAAAAAAAAAAAATTTTTTTTTCTTTAGAAAGGGTCCACACTATTATCTTTCACTGACTCCTTAAGAGGCCTTCTCCTGAGTATAGGTGTGCCCAGGATTCATGTTCCTGGCTGGGAGGAAATGCAGGCCAGGTAACAACATAGTGGACACAGACAGCCAAGGGCCCACCTGTACCCACTCATCCCTTCTTCCTGTCCAGAACTGGGATGCGATGGCTATGCTAGAGGCAGCCGTTTTTTGACGCAGAGGCAACCCTGAGGATGGAAGCCAAAAGTCAAGGATGGTACGACAGAAAGACTGAAGGAGTTTTTTTTTTTACCACACCTGCACTGCTGCCTCCTCTGGACTTTTTATTTATTTATTTATTATTAGATGTTAGAGAAAAACCCCTACTTGTTCAAGTCTTTTTTTTTTCCTCTATTATTTGTAGCCAAACACATTTCCTAACTGAAATATGAAACACATTCTCACTTGCCAAGAGGGCCCAACATTGAAGAGTGAGGCAGAAATCACCAAATATTTAAAGAGGAAAGAAAGAGCAATAAAAGGCTATTGATCCCAGTTGCACGAAGAGAAATCCAATTCGGAGATCGCAATTAAAATAATGGAGAGGAAAACATCCCAAACCAAATTACCCATTTCCCTGCACAAGAGAGGTGCTTTGTTGTGACCCAAGAGGACTGATATGGAGAGCTACAAATTAAGCAAAGGCTTCTGGTAAGTGTTTTATACAAATCATTCTTTAAAAAAATATAGCCTCTGGGCAAAACTGAGTGGAACAAAAATGGCGGCACAGAGACAGAGTTCAAGAGAGCGCTCTCTGACTTCAGGAATGTGAAAGCTTCAGGGAGCCAGTGTGAAGCGCCGGAGCATCATTCTCATTACTACTAATGGTTCTTAATAACTAAAGGGCAATAGTGAGTCTCCAGTTGGCTGAAATAATCAGAAACTGCTCCTTGTAGTTAGGCTAATAATGAAATATAATTTGACACTAAATTACAATCTCAGATATACAGCATTCTGCACAGTCTCTTATTGCAAAGAAAAGTTAAGCCAGAACATCAGCAAACAGAATAACCCAATTAAATGTCTTTCCAACTGGGGACTATTGAGAATTAAGAGTTTAACGGGATAGTGAGATAGTAAATACTGAGTTGTTTTATCCTGATTAAAAAAAAAAAAATCAGGGCTTTATCATAAGACTCTTTTTTATCATAAGACTCTTATTTTAAAATAAGCGTTTAATCCGGTGAATGACTTTGGTTATTTACACAGCAATCTTACTCACTGGAAATAGTTCCTAGATCGAAGGTCTCATTTCCCATGAATAGATTCACACTTGTAACTTAGTATTTAATATAGATGCACCTTTTTCTATACTCAGAGTGCATTTATAAACGTGCTCTCACTCGTTTTTTCCCCATATACAATAATTACCTATGACATCTGAGGAACTGCGCCCAATGGATGAGTCGGGGCCATCCCTGGATCCAATTAATGTTCTCTGAGCTACTAGCTTTCAGGCAGCAGATACTTGGTGAGTGTTTGCTGAATGACTGGGTTGCCCCAGAGTCTTTAGAGGAGGTGTTTAGAGCGCTTGTGCTAATAAAGCCCGCGCTGGTCCCTCCAGGCGGAACTTCCGTGGGGAAGGCAGTGGTATCGCTGGCCCTGCAATCGGGGTGCAATCACAGCCTCCCGGGGAAGCCTCCACCGCCAGAGTTGGAGGGCGAGTCTTACTACTGAAGCGCAGGTCACACAGAAGCACGGGTCACACAGGTGGCCTTCCCCCCGTGCACAGATGGGACTGACCGCTGGGGGACTGGGAAGACAGCGGGGAAGGACATGTAAGCCGTACTTACTGCTCGTGGAGGACATGTGGCTGTAGTCAGACCTGAAACATAAAACCTTAGCATTAGTAGGATTAAACATTTTTTTTCTTATTCCAGATGGTTTCGCCAAGCTAGAATTTTAAAGTCAGGGGCAAGGAGCATTTAACTGGTAAAGAAACGCTGCGAATGAAAAACTACCGCGTTAAGCATTGCTTGTGCAACGTAAGAGTTATGTCTGAATTTGAAAGCAGAACTGTGAAGGCACTTTCGAAACCAGGGGTCCTTTGGTTCCGGACAAGAGGGCAGAGTGCGTGGATGTTGCACTCACCTCCTCCTGCAACCACATTGAAATTACAACCAAATCTTAGAACAATCGATTTAATAACCACCTGAGAAATAGCTGAACAGAAAACCTGCAACTAAGGATATAAAGAACTCACACAGAGACTGGTAGGAAAGATGCAAAGGGGGCTGCCCCGCTGCACCCACATGTGGTGGCTGACCATCTGAAGGGGTGTCTCAGCTGCAAGATGCTCCCTTATGAGAGAGGGGTCTCAGCCTGACACCAGGTCCCCAGCTGGGAACACCCCTGCCGGGAGAGTAGCTCACGTAACATCTGGCTGTGAGAATCGCCCAGCGGGATCCCATCCCTTTGGGTGAACAGGAAGGCTGCTGAAAGCCCAGGCATCCTCTTAAACACACAAACTCACTCATTTGCAGGGCACTCACCGTGGTCTCCGTGAAGGGACAGCAGCCTGGGGAGTCCCAGAGACACACAGGGAAGACCTGAGTTCTGTGGCTCCAGGGCGAGGGCTGGAGGGATGACCAAGACTGTCCGTGTGTTGAGCCCTCCCTGCACACAGCCTCCTCTGAGTCTACGCGGGCCCGCTGACATCTGCGAGCTCCACCCTGATGACTCCCTGAAACACTGCCCTGTCCGACTCGCCCACGGCCCCAGGCTGTCTCAGTGCCAACCAGCCTGGGCTTGCACTGCAGTCTTTCTTAGGAAACTCTCCAGGAATTCCGTCAAGCTCCAGGTGTGCCAGAAACCTTCAGGGAAAGACTGAGTTGGGTGGCTTCAGGGCGAGGGCTGGCGGGATGACGTCCGTTGGCCCTGTGTGGAGCCCACGCCCCGCACACATCTACGTCAGCCCGGTAAACTCCACTAGCTCCACCCTGATGACTCCTCGAGACCCCACACCAACCACAAGCGTCTCCAGGCCACGAGTGGGTGGCATCAGACCTTGGTGTACCGTGAGCCTTTTGCTGAGCAGCTTGGCCCAGCGCTTCAACCAAATCTGAACCCGTATTAGCTTGGTGAATGCTCCCCTCTCCACCCTGCTGACTCCCTGAGGCCCTGCCTCACCCAACCTGCATGTTGCCTGAAGCTCTTTCAGCGGCTGGGCCTTACAGGCACCTGGACATTGGTGCCAGGTTTTGGGATGCCTTGGGTCTTTTGCTCACCTGCTCCAGGCCTGGAACTGGTGGCAGCCAGCCTCAGATTTGGTGGCCCCTCTCACATGACCCCAGGCCCAGCACAGGCAGCTATCAGCTGTGGATCACATCATAGCTCATAACAGGTGTCTGACATTGAGCTGCGCCGAAGTCCCTCCCAAGAGACCCCAGAACCAACACACAGGCGGCCAGAGTGTGTTCAGAACACAACAGACCGCCACCCAATCAGCTTCCCAAGTGACACACCCAAAGAGGGGGTCTCAGCAGGCCCCAGTCCCCATTGGGGCAAATCTCGTCCCATGGAATCGGCCTCTGCAAAACAGCTCACACCCTGTGGTCGTGGCCAGTCCTCACAGCCAGCCAGCCTGACAGCCTGAGGGTCAAACCCACCCACTACTGCATCAACAGCAGTCAAGGCTCACCTACAAGAGGAGGGAACAGGCAAACCACGAAAGCAACACTCGGAGAGCACCTGGCTCAGGTGATCGGGGAGGCTGCATCTCTGGTCCCCATAGAAAGCCTGCTACATAAGGTCACCCTGCCAAGATGGGGAGACAGAGCAGATCTCCCTAATGCATAGAAATGATCACAGAAAAACAGCCAAAATGAGGAAACAAAGAAACAGGTCCTCAATGAAAAAACGGGGCAAAACTTCAGAAAAAGAACTAAAAATGGAGACAAGCAATCTACCAGATACAGAGTTCAAAACACTGGTTATAAGGGTGTTTAAAAAACTTAAATAACTGATGAGCTCAGAACTTCACAAAAGATACAGTAAGCCTAAAAAAGGCAATAGAAACTGGAAAAGAAAAAAAGAGAATAGTTAGCAATGAAGAATACAATAACTGAAATGAAGGGTACACTAGAAGAAGTCAACAGCACATTAGATGAATCAGAGGATCAAATCAGTGAGTTGGAAGAAAAGGTAGCCGAAAACACCAAATTATAACAGCAAAAACATTTTTTTTTAAATGAGAATAGTTTAAGGGATATTGGGACAACACCAAGTGTAACAACATTTGTATCATAGGGATATCAGAAGGAGAAGAGAGAGAGCAAGGAATGGGAACCTATTTTTTAAAAAATAAGTGAAAATTTCCTTAACCTGTCCAAAAAAAGACATGGAAGTCTAAAAGTGCAGAGAATCCCAAACAAGATGAACCCAAAGAGGTCCATACGAAGATGCATCATTATTAAGATGCCAAAGGTTAAAACAAAGAGAGAATCTTAAAAGCAGCAAAAAAAGACAATTAGTTACCTAGAAGAAAGCTCCCATGGCCTGTTGCTGATTTCTCAACAGAAACATTTCAGGCCAAAAGGGATTGGCATGATATATTCAAAGTGATGAAAAGCAAGGACCTACAACCAAGACTACTCTATCCTGCAAGGCTGTGATTTAAAACTGAAGGAGAGAAAAAGAGCTCCGCAGACAACAAAAGCTACAGGAGCTCATTGCCATCACACCAATATTACAATAAAAGTTAAAGGGACGCCTTGAAGAAGGAGGAGGAGGAGGAGGAGGAGAAGAAGAAGAAGAAGGGAAGGGGATGGGGAAAGAGAAGAAAAGAAAAAAAAGGAAAAACATAATTATATAGAACAAAACTGCAATAAATACATGCCTATTAATGATCGCTTTAAAATATAAATGGCTTAAATGTTCTAGTCAAAAAACACAGGGGAGCACAATGGATTAAAAAAATAGGTCCATATACAAAGCTCTCTACGAGAGACCCACATCAGAATGAAAGACACACAGGGACTGGGAGTGAAGGGATGGAAAAGGTAATGCATGCAAATGAAAACAAAGCCAAAGCTGGGGTAGTAATACCTACATCAGAAAAAGTGGACTTTAAAACAAAGTCTATAATAAGAGACAAAGAAAAACATTACATAATGATAAAGGGATCACTTTGACAAGAGGATATAATCCTTGTAAATATTTATGCACCCAGCGTAGGAGCAACTAAATATATGAAGCGAATAGTAATAAACATACAGGGAGAGACGGACAGTAACAGAATCACAGTGGAAGACTCCCACACCTCATTGACACCCATGGCTGGGCCTTCCAGACATAAAATCAAAAAGGAAACAGTGGCCTTAAATGACACACTAGGCCAGATAGATTTAATTAATATTTTTAGAGCATTTCACCTTAAAGCATCAGAATATACATTCTTTTTAAGTGGTCATGGGACATTTTTGAGGACAGACCACATTTTAGGTCATAAAACCAATCTCAATAAACGTAAGAAGACTGAAATAATATCCAGCATCTTCTCTGACCACAATGTTATGAAACTAGAAATCAATTATAAGGAAAAAAAGACCTGAAAAACACACACACGGAGGCTAAATAACATGTTATAAAACAAAAAATGGGTTAACAATGACATCAAGGAAAAAATCAAAAGCTACCTTGAAACAAATGAAAATGGAAACCAAATGACCTAAAATTTATGGACGCAGCAAAAGCAGTCCAAAGGGGGAAATTCATAGCATTACAGGCCTACCTCAAGAACCCAAAATTATCTCAAATAAACAATTTCACATTACACCTACAGGAACTAGAAAAAAGTAAAAACAAACAAAGCTCAAAGTGAGTCAAAGGAAGAAAATAATAAAATTCACGGCAAAAATTTTAAAAAAGTCTAAAAAAGAAAAACAGCACAAAAGAGCAATAAAACCAAGAGTTGCTTTATTTTTTTTTAAAAGATAAACAGGATTGAGAAACTTTTAACCACATTCATCAAGATACAAATAGAGAGGTTCCGATTAAATACATTCAGAAATTTAATAGAAGAAATGACAACTGACTCCAGAGGAATACAAAAGAAAATACTACAAGCACTTATATGCCAACAAATTGGACAATCAAAAAGAAATGGATAAATTCCTAGAAACATACATTTTTCCAAGACTGAATCAAGAAAAATCAGAAAATCTGAACAGATCCGTTACTACCAATGAAATCAATCATGATTCAAAAAACTCCAATAAGCAAAAGTCCTAGACCAGATGGCTTCACAGGTCAATTTTACCAAACATTCAAAGAAGAATTAACACCTCTCCTTTTCAAACTATTTTAAGAAATCTGAGAGGAGAGAAAGCTCCCAAGGTCATAGGAGGCCAGCGTTACTATGACACCAAAACCAGATGAAGACAGTACAAAGAAAGAAAATTATAGGCCAATATACTTGATGAACAAAGAGGCAAAAATCCACAGCAAAATATTAGAAAGCCAAATTCAACAGTGCATTAAAAAGATCATATGACACGATCAAGTGGGATTTATTCCTGAGATGCAAGGTTGGTTCGTTATTGGCAAATCAACTACCACGAAAAACCACATAAACAAAATGAAGGCTAAAAATAACAAAATCATATCAATACATGTAGACAAAGCAATTGAAAAAATGCAATGTGCATTTAAGATAAAAACTCTCAGCAAAGTGGGAATAGAGGGAAGATACCACAACATAATAAAGGCCATGTACACAAATCGACAGCTTACATCATTCTCAACAGTGAAAATCTAAAATAATTTTCTTTAAGATCAGGAAAAAGGATGCCCACTTTTACCTCTTTCATTCAACATAGTATCCATAGTCCTAGCCACAGCAATCAGGCTAAAATAGGAAGTAAAAGGCATCCAAATTGGAAAGGAAGAAGTAAAACTATTATTATTTGCAGACCTGATACTGTATATAAAGAACCCTAAAAATTCCACCAAAAATAGAATTCAGTAAAATAGCAGGATATAAAATAAATACCCATAAATCAGTTTCATATTTATATACCAATAATGAAGTCTCAGAAAGGGAAACTAAGAAGACAATCCCATTTACCCCTGCATCCAAAACAAATTCCTAGAAATAAATTTAACCAGGGAGGTAAAAGACCTGTAGTCAGAAAATTATAAGTCACTGAAGAAAGAACCTGAAGAAGATACAAATAAATGGAAGCATATACCATGTTCATGGATAGGAAGAATTAACATGGTTAATATGCCCATACTATCCAAAGCAATCTACAGATTCAATGCCATCCCTATCAAAATACCAATGGCATTTTTCACAGAACTAGAACATATAATTCTAAAATTTACATGGAAACACAAAAGACCCCATTATCCATATCAATCAAAACAGCATGATACTAGTATAAAATCAAACACATACATCAATGGGACAGAATAGAATGTCCAGAAATAAACCCATGCCTACATGGCAATTAATATATAATAAAGGAGGCAATAACATACAATGGGGTACAGACAGTCTATCCAATAAACAGTGCTAGGAAAATTGGACAGATACATGCAAAACATTGAAACTAGACCAACTTCTTATACTACATATAGGAATAAACTCAAAACTGATTAAAGATTTAAATGTAAGACCCAAAGCCATGAAGCTCCTAGGAGGAACATAATCAGTAAACTCTCTGACATTTCTCTTTCCAATATTTTTTCTGATTTATCTCCTTGGTTAAGGGAAAATAAATAAATAAATAAATAAATAAATAGGACTAAGTCAAACTATGAAGTTTTTGTACTGTAAAAAAAACCACCAACAAAACGAAAAGGCAGCTCATTGAAAAGAACATAATTCACTTATGATACATCCAATAAGGGGTTAATATCCAAGTTCATAAAGAACTCATACAACTCAACACCAACCCCCGCCTCCCAAACAATCCAATTAAAAAATGGGCAAAGAATGTGAATAGACACTTCTCCGAAGAGGACATACAGATGGCCGATAGACATATGAAAAGATGCTCAGCGAATCATCAGGGCAATGCAAATTAAAACCAGAATGAGCTATCACCGCACACCTGTCCTAACAGCTGTCTTCAATAAATCAACAAACAACAAGTGCTGGAGAGGATGCGGAGAAAGGGGACCCTCATGCACTGCGGTGAGATTGCGGACTGGTGCAACCACTGTGGAAAACAGTGTGGTGGTTTCTCAAAAAATTAAAACTAGAACTACCTTTGACCCAGCAGTTCCACTTCTGGATATATATTCCAAGAAATCAAAAATACTAATTGAAAAGATATATACATCCCTATGTTCACTGCAGTGTTATTTACAATAGTCAAGATATGAAAGCAGCACAAGTGCTTGTCAATAGATGAGTGGAAAGAGAAGATGTAGTGCATATATACAATGGAATATTACTGGGCTATAGAAAGTATGAAACCTTACCATTTGCAACAACATGGATGGACCTAGAAGGTATTCTGTGAAGTGAAAAAAGTGAGACGGAGAAAGACAAATACCAAATGATTTCACTTATATGTGTAATCCAAAGAACAAAATAAATGAACAAACAAAACAGAAACAGACTCAGAGGTACAGAGAACAAACTGATGGCTGCCAGATCGGAGGTGGATGAGGAGGCTGGGCGTCAAAGGTGAAGGGATTAAGAAATCAGACTGGCGGCTGTAAGACAGTCACGGGGACCTCAAGTACAACACAGGGGCTGCAGTCAATAATGTCGTAATAATCAGGTATGGTGCCAGGTGGGTACTAGACTTACAGGCGGATGTGTGGAGGGGAATCACTTCGTAAATTATATAACTGTCTAACCGCTATGCTTTACACCGGAAACTAATATAATATTGAATGTCAACTGTAATGGGGGGGGGGCGGGGGGAAGAAATCAGGGGTCCTTCCTATCGGCTCTGTGACCCTCCCAGACTGGAAATCTGTTGAGTCCTGGGCCATCTAAATTTGCTGGCAAATTTTTGAATGGACGTTTATGTTACTGCGGACAAGTCTCGCAAATTTTCAACAGATTCTCAAAGGTGTCATCGCTCCCCAGAAGTTTAAATCACTGCAAATGATCACCTTTCAACGGCGATCGCCACATCAGGAACAAATGACTCTGTGCACAGAAGTGGCGGGCCCTTGGGGGCGTGAGTGGGGACCTTGGCCGTGAGGGCTTCCACATTCAAGGTCTGGCCAGCCATCAGGAAACAATTTCATCTCCACCTAAGAACCGACTCTGCTGGACAGTAGAGTAACAGGATGTAGGTCGCGATGGGGAAAGGGAAAGGCAGGGTTAGGGCCCTGGTGCAATTAGCCATCAGTTCCTGTGCTAAGGAATCAGCTGCTGGCATTCAGCCTCTGTGCAAATGGGCACGTGGCCAAGGATCCGCTAGCTTCTGCCCTTACTTGTGTGGCTGTTAAGCCCTCCCTCCCTGGCAACTTTTTTGGTATAGAAGCTATTCGTTTCCTCCAGCATCTCAAAGTTGTTCCCAGTTGGAAATTAATCTCTCAGGCACATAGGGATTTAATTTGCTAAGGTGGTGGTTAGGGGACATAGTTATGCAAATTAGCAGTTAATTATGTTTAACTTTATAGATAGGCACTCCTTTTATTTACTAGTCTCACAGTGCCTTTCTTGAATCATCCAATTTTCACTCCTGAGTTCCTTAGCATTTTAGAAGAGCATACTTCTTTTAAAAAACATAAAAAGCATGCCTCTCACTAGTTAAAATCACCTATATCTCTCACACAAAATGATGAACTGACTTGCTGGTAGGGGAAGAAAATGGAAGAAAAACAGCATGTTTTCTTTTTTCAAGTGAAGTACTTCAGTAGTCACAGAATCACTGAATTCTAAACTGGAACAAGAACAAACTACTAACACTTGCATATCCCTTCCTATATTACCAACTGGGTTCTCCTAGATCTAACCCAATTTTTTATATCACGGATTAGGGCACTAAGATGATACTATTTGTAAGGAGAACAGGAGGTGAGGAATAATAAGGAGCTGCACTGTGTGCGCGGAGCGGTGGCGAGGAAGAAATGAGAAGGTAGAGGAATTGGCGGGGCATGGCGACATGCTGGCCAGGGGAAATGCAAGGGAAAGGAGGGTCAAGATCAGGAACATCCTGAAGCCCAGGGTCTGTAACCCCAGTGTGGGTGCACAGCGTGTTTTCTGGAATCAGACAGGATATAAACAAGCTTTAGGACAACACTTAGAAACATTACATTATAAAAATGCAATGACGCACAACAAACATCCAGTGCAGGAGGTGCAACAGCAAAACAATTCCATTACGACACGATCATCTTAAGACGGCCGGACTTTACAGAGATTGCATGACAATTCCAATGCAATGCTCACCAAGAATGTGCGATAGGACTATTTACTTTATTATTAAAAATTTGTTAGTTTTTCCCAGCTAGGGTTTTCCAAATACCCCTGAGGCAGATGGGTTTCACCTATGCATACATTTTGAAGGCCTGAATATGGATGGAAATGTACTTATAATGAAATTTACCTATGAAACACATTCTAAGACTCCCAAGGGCAACAGCAGTATTTTAGGACAGGTGCTAGCATAACTAACACCCCTGCCAGGAATCTCCCCTATTTCTTGTGACTAAAGGCAGAGCCCGGCTGTGGCCTGCCACTCCTCCCAACCCTCCCCCCCAAGCCCCCCTGCTCCAATTCCCGCCCCATGACAGCAGCCAAACTCTGCAAAGTACAAACTTGATGTCGCTCTCTGGATGGAGTTCAGGCTTGATACTACACAGCACACACCCCTCTTCCGTCACCGATGGCCCCTGCGCTGCTCTGCAGTCTCCTCCGTCGCCCCATCTTCCATCCCTGTCCACTATCACAGCAGAAATCAACAGAAAGTCACCGCTCATGCGCTTTCCAGCCTCTGATCCTGCTGATGTGATTTGTACACAGTTGCTGCAATGATGGAGATACGATTTTAAACTGCTCTTGTCACTAGACAGTATCAGAACAGGTTGCTGCCTCATTCCTAGCACTAAAACTTTAGAGAAAGTGATGTACTATAATGTATTCAACCCTTTCCCTTTTGCTGGCTCTACGATTGTTCCTGATTATTCACTTTTGCAAAGCACACGGGGATGCGATATTTCTACCTATAGCTTGATACTTACTTTTTTTTCCTTAGAAAAATTATCATGAGGGGGAACAGGGACTAAGACAAGGTGTGAACCTTTTTATAGCTCTCAGTATACAGTCCAAATAACCCAAAATGGTTATTTACTGGAAGCACTGCTAGTAAAACACCATATAGCTTCAAACAACTCTGTGCATACGTAGTAGGTTCAAACAGTTTCAGGCTCTGGTGGGGCATGTCCTCCGCGGCTTGTTTAGTGGAGGAGGGAACAGCGATAAGGTACCTGTCTTGGGAACCTGTTTATGGTCTCATATCCTAAGAATTTACCCAGCTGGTTCTGCATAAGACCTTCCACTCTGCCGGCACGAAGCATGAAAGGTGAATCATGAATTTCAGGATGAAAATATTATAAGTGGAATAATACAAGGTTTATATATTTTCACACACCTGACACATACAGTGGACAGATTTCCAAACAGTTCATTTACTTAGTATCTGTGCCAATGATGAACAGAAGGTTAGGGGCAGTCCCTTGACTATATTTTAATTATAATTGTACATAAAGGGATCACACACTATTTAGAAGGGCCTGCACTTGAGAGTTTACCACCGTCAGCTGCCATAGGGGTACAACGAATACCTCCCTAGAGTCTGTATTCCTGGAAAATCTTGGCATAGGAATTGACTTGGGAATTTCAGTTAAATTGATCTTGACATTTCCGTAACTTATCAGCTCGATGCCTCCTCTGTTAACTCAGCCCATTGAACTAGATGCCATGGTAACTTAGAGTTAACTAGCTCTGCTTTGAACATGGGGATGATGAAGAACCCAACAGATCAGCTTGCCTTCTATGTAACACTCCTGCTTTTATCCGCTTTAACCCTGTCCCATTTTAAAACGTATTCCCGCTGTTGTTTCCCATCCACCTGTTCATAAACTTTAGACTTGTGAATTGCGACCCCCTCACTCACGGTGAAGTATCAGGGGGAAGCCACCCAAAGATCAAGAGCACAGTGCGACCTGCGGGGGAGGCCCCTTGTGGCCGCCTTACAAAGTCAGAGACCGAAAGGAACCACACAGGACAGGCCGGACATGAAAATTCCTAGCTAACAGCGAGTCACGAAAGGTAATCATGTGCTACGCCTGCAGCTTCCTTGACAAAGATCTTACCTCTGAAATAGTCTATTATAGTCTTTGTGCGTCTGAGACAACGTACCTTTCAAAGGTCAGAGTGATTTTCTTTCCCAGGCCCCTGGAAGGCACCTCCGGCGGCCGGCGGGAGCCACCTGTGACCTCCTTCCCCGCACACCATCGCTCTGCGCTGGGAAGTTTCCCTGGCCCGTAGCCCCCAGTGAGAAGAAGTACGTGTTTCTCCTTTTTGCTTTTGACCCAGTCCCAGAGATTTCCCCGCTTGGCTTTCTCCAGCCCCCTCATTGAGCTCCAGTGAAGTCCCTGTTGCCGTCCTGAGGTCTCCTCCTTTGATTCTAACGTATAAAATAAGCTGCAGAACTGCCAGTCTCCCGAGCATTTTTTCAATCTGCTGAGAGTCTGCTTCCTGGCAATTGTCATCATTTGGCTCAAAAAGACTCTTGCAAGGCTTCTCTTAGGCTGGCTGTTCTCTTGTTGACAGACCCTATATTTTCAGAAGCTCAGGCACAGCTGGCCCTGCAGTCGAAGTCCATTAATGCCAGATCAAACTTTTAAATGAAAATAATCCATCAAGTAGAGTCATATTGGAAAGAATGGCTTACAGGCCAAATATAAATATAAAGCATTGTCTTCTTCTGTGTCTTTAATTTGGGTTTACAACATTGCCTGTCCCTATATTAAGAGATTCTATTTTTTTTAAGATTTTATTTATCTATTTTTAGAGAGGAGGGAAGGGAGGGAGGAAGAGAGGGAGAGAAACATCAATGTGTCGTCGCCTCTTGTGTACCCACTACTGGGGGCCTGGCCCACAACCCAGGCCTGTGCCCTGACTGGGAATTGAACTGGCGATCCTTTGGTTCCCAGGCCAGCACTCAATCCACTGAGCCACATCAGCCAGGGCAGGGATTCTGTATTTTTTTTAAGATGGTTTATCACCATCAGTAGCTGACTTGCCAGCTTCTTCAGATCAGAAGGGCAGCAGGGGGCAGTGCTGGACCACAGAGGCCTGTCAGCCTAGCCAGGGGAGAGAAGGGCTTGGTTGGGAGGTTGACCCATCAGAGCACACTGAATTTTGGGAAGTGAATTAGGCGTTCTGAGAAAGCAGCTGGTCCATCCCACACCTGGAACTGACAGAACCCAGAGGAAGGAAGGGATGCTCTCTGGCCTACCTGGCAAATGCAGAGGCCAGTGGTGATGCCAGCCCCACAGCCAGGTTCCAGAAAACAGCCTGGAGCCAGACAGCAGCCAGGAACAAGCTAAGCTACTTGGGTGACCGCTCAGCAGCTGCCTGTGGGTCCCAAGGATGGTCCTCTAAGTGGGAACAGGAACTCTGTGCTCTGTCTTTCGTCCTGGTCTTGCTGAAGGCAGCTGGGTTTTGTCTGGGTGTTGCAGAGGAGACGGGCTTTGAGACAGAAGCCAGTCATCCTCCCAGACCATGCAATATTCAAATAAACACCTTCCTCCTTTCTCACCAGCCTCTGCCTCTAGAGTTTGCCTTTTGGAGGTGGCAGGCAGCCCAACCCCACTTGGGTTCAGTGACAGGCTTAAGGGACTACTCTGCTTGGCTGTGCTGTCTGAGTCACATATTATAAGGAAGTTCCTGGCTTCCTTTCTGGCCAATGGGCTAACAATACCCATCCTGTTCATCCAATCAGAACTTCTCTATAAGGAGCAATCAGGATGCGTAATGTCGACCAATAGGGTCTGTGCGATTCAGATCAATCATAAGTGAATAAATTTAGATACCTTGTGTACCAAAAAAAAATGGACCTAATTGGGAAGGGCAGGAACTTCCTCTATACAAGTCAGCTTCCACTGTCTCAGAGGGGCACATGAATTGTTGCTATCTGAATCTGTTTCTGCCAGGCTGCAGCTCCTTTTGCTCAAATAAATGCTTTTTATTCTTCACGACAGTCTAAAATTAACTTTGTTTTACTCTAGGAATAGTCCCTCTCCCCCAAGCCTTGGTGACCCCAAATACCTACCATCTCTCTCTGCCTGCCTGTGCTTTGCTACTTGAGCACTGCCACAGGGAAATAAATAGCAAGGTAGACTTGACTCAACTGGGTGCTCACTCAACACTACCCAACAATTACATCAAACCTCCATTCTCCTGGGGAGGGAGGGCTGCATTTTTATCAAAGGGAAACCCATACTCCCCTCTCTCCTGCTTGTTGTAAGAGGGGAGAAGTCACCTCTCTTATCCAAAGCCAATCCATCCACGGGGTGGTCTGACATCTCCCTGCCTCCACCTTTTCAGACAGCTGACATTATAGACCCTCAGGATATCTTTATCCTTTCCCGTTTACAGAATCCTTTCTGTGTGTATTTATTGCCCCATTACTGCCTACGTTTAGGAAATCCTTCCCTTACCCCACTCTCCAAATCACACCACCTTTTATTTGGGTTCACCTTTAATGTTGTCGACAATTGGTCGACATTATGCATCCTGATTGGTGGTTATGGAGAAATTCTGACTGGACAGACAGGGCAGGTATTAGCACATTGGTCTTAGAGGAAACCAGGAACTTCCTTCTAGTACTTGACGCAGACAGCAGAGCCAGGCAGAGGAGTTCAGTAAGCCCATCTCCACCCTCACTGCCACATCCTCCCTTCCCTTCCCCTCGTTACCTCCATTTACAAAGACCACACTTCACGCTCCTTGTCTTGGTTTCCAGGCAGTGCAGCCGATCTCTGTTGCCTTTCTCCTCTTGGCTTCTGGGATACCACCGTCTTCCTGCCCCCCGCCCCCCGCATGCGTACTTTTTCTCGGGCTCCTTTACTGTCTTAACCTTATGTTTAAGACTCGCCTTAAATAGTACCTGCTTCATAAAGTCGTTGAAAGATTAAATGAGTTCATGAAATATGTGAAGGCTCAGAGCAGCAGCTGGCGCATAGTGCATGCTAGGTTGCATCTAGTGAGCTTCCTCTCTGCTCCCATGCCTTCGACTGCTACTTTTAGGCTGACCATTCCCCAGTGTGATGTCAACGTGTGGACCTGCTCTCTGAGCTCTGGCTCTTCATCCCTCCGTGGACATCTCCCAATACCGCAAATGCGACAGGTTGAAAATGCACCTTCTCCCACCCTGCCCAAACTTGGTTTAAAGCGGATCACAGGCTACTTCCAGCATCTGATGAAAAATCAGTCTCTTCTCATAAAAACGCACAAATGACATCGTTTGCATACAACTTGAAACAAGTCATGGATCCCCAAATTCAGTATCCCCTGTCTTCACGAATGCTATCACCACTTGAGCAGAGCCTTAAAGGAGGAGTCGAGTTTCACCGGGCGGACAGGCACAGGAGGGGGAGAAGGGCATGGCCGGCAGAGAGGTCAGCTTGACAAAGGCAAGCAGGAGAAAGAAACACCCTGCCGATGTGGCCCAAAGCAGGGCGCAGGGGAGACCTGCCAAGAAACAAGGCCAGAGGGGGAGGGACGCCAGAGCATCAGGGCTCATAGGCCGGGCTGAGAGCTTTGCCTTTTATAGCCGACAGAGCCGCTAACAGTTTGAACGGGAGAGACACGTGATCAGATTGTGCTTTAAGTAGCATGATAGCAAACAGGTATCAAGCGCTTTCTCTGCTTTTTATGCACAAGCTCAAGAGCGAGCTATATGGAAGCCAAAGGGGGCGAGAGAGGGCGAGCTCTGCAAAAGCAGGGAAACCGTGAAGAGCTTTTTGATAACTAGACTTCAGGGGGTCTGTGACTATGTGGCAGATACCAGACCGAAATGCACACAAAGGAACTTTTATTTAAATGCAGGCCACTTTACTGGTCCCTTTAACTTAAGGCTGCCCCTGAGGCCATAAGAATTCTTTAAACATTTCTGTCCAGTTACAACTGCACACTTTTGGGGCAGGCAGAGACGGGAAGCTTCGGTATCAGCAAGCCCCTCCCAGGAGTCCCGGCAGCTGGATGCTGCTCTTTGGGGTCCTGGGGTGATGCACCTGCGTGGAGGGGGTCACGGATTCCTCTCCACCCACTTCTCCTAGAGAGAGGCCTTGGGAAAAAATATTTGTTTTGGGTAAGCTTTGCAAATTGGGGGGTGGGGGGGGGAAGCACGAGTCAGTGCTTTAACTCAGCTGAAAATGACTTGGTTAATTTTGTTGCTTTCTCCTATTCCTGTCCCTCTAACTAAAGGCAGGAGGGGAGAGAAGCCAAGGATCTTCAATTAAAGTTGATAAATGCCACATAGACAAAGTGTGGGGAAAAGCAAGGGAGTTCAGTATTTTTGGAATCAGGTGATCCTGCTGGAATGTCCCCGGGGTCTGTAGGGAACCAGAGATGCCCCCAAGTTTGGATAACAGGGAAAGGACACTCTGGGGCAAGTGTTTGGGCACAGTGTCCAGATTTGGGGTAACCCGGCAATGGAGCTGCCCGGATGGGTGGGGCTGGGCTGGCAGGAGGGGCTGCGCACGGAGCCTTTCCCGGGTCAGGTCAGAACCCTGGCTCCATACTGGGCTGGACCCTCTTCCGGCCCCCGCCCTGTTTGTTAACCCCTGAGATTAGTCCCCAACCTTCCAGGATCAAGGCTTTCTGTCTGGGCAGCTCCAGCCCTCCCCCAGGGTTACTCCGGATAGGAAAGGATGCCCACCCTTTCCTCCTGGGTCAGTACCCGCATCCTGGACATATCCTGGATGTGGCGCTGACTCTGCACAGGGAAATTCTAGAGAGATAGGGGCTGGGTGGAAGCTTTTACAAGGACGCTCTCCTCCTAAAAGACATTCAGACGACTGGTTTTGTTGGGAGAAGGCTAATTAGTCTCCGAAGGCTTAGGGTAACTGAATCGCTGAAGTGAAAAGAGCATTTCTTTAGCTATGTCTTCATCCCACCTGTACCCAAGGCAAACGGTTCAGGTGGGGCAGGTACACAAGGTGAGAAAGTTCGGCGGAGAGGAGGGCTCAGCAAGCACAGTAAAGCCTTACAATGAAAAATGCCAACTTAGATGACTTCTGAAAGACTTTCGGGTGCCGGGTGCCCTACCCTCTTTCCCTCATCCCGGATCCCCCATCCGGACTCCAGGGGGCTCCGGAGCCACAAGCAGAAAGTCCTCGTGGAAGGTCGAAACAGGTGCAAGAGCATCGCTTGTCTCTCTAACAATGATCTCAGGGGGACACTGCATTTGCCCGGCGCGCCACAGCGTCTTAGTGATAACGGAGGGCAGGAGGGGACTCGTGTGGGGGGGTACTCTGAATCTTGTCTCCCCACCTCCCCCGCCACCCGGGGTGGGCCCGTCCTGCCCCGGGTAGCCATGGACCACGCGACTCTGCGCTCAGAGCCTGCCTGGGAGGCAGCGGGCCCACCACAGCCCCTCCGACTTCCCCCGGGTGGCCAGCGGGACTGGCAGCCCTGGCCGCCCTGTTCAGCCGCAGCGCCTCCTCTCCGCCGCGGGGTTCAGGAAGGTCCGGGCCAGAGAGGAACCACGGCGCAACTCGGAGAGCGCCCCCCACCCAGACCTCGGTCCGGCTTACCCTCCGGTCTCGGCGCCGGAGTCCACACAGTCGTCCTCCTCCTCTCCGCCTCCCGCCTTGGGGTCCATGGCGCGCTCCACGCCGCGCTCTGCTCGCAGGCGCCGGCGTGACCTGGGACGCGCTCCCTCCGGGCCGCCCAGCTCAGAGCAGCCCGAGCTGGCCGGCGTCCCCGCCAGCGTCTCCCGGTCTCCGCTCGGGCAAACAACTCCCACGCCGCCCGCCTTCCCCTGCGCCGCGCCCTCTCCTGGCCACGCGTGGCCTGGCACCGTCAGCCGCTTCAACCCCGCCCCGCCCCTCGCCGCTCGGCGTGTGAGCGTGGGCGCGCGAGGGTGTGTGCGTGCGCCAGAGGGGGTGTGCACGGGGTGTGCACGGGGTGTGAGCCTGTGCGCGCTGTGTGTGCCTGTGCAAGGGGGCGTGGACGTGCGCCAGAGGGGATGTGCACGGTGTGGGAGCGTGTGCGCGTAGAGCATGTGTGAGCTCGTGTGTTACCGCGCCTGTGTATGGTGTGCATGCTTGAGCGGGAGCGGTGTGTGTGGTCGCGTGTGCCCGTGTTTGTGGTGTGATGTGGGTGGGCAGGAGAAGTATGTATTTGTAGGTGCACACGCCTGTATATATGTTGGGCTCCTGTGCCCGTCTGTGCTTTGTAACCGTGTGGGATGTGTGTGAGTGTGTATGTGTGTGCTCAGGGGATCGCCTTTCTCACTGGGGCCCACGGTCTGTCAATCGGGGTGTGAATGGAGTCCCGGGGATCGCCCCGAGGTTCCCAAGCCTGGAGGTTCCGAAGCCCGCTGTTCCCGAGCCCTGCTGGGCAAGGAGCTTGGAGCAATAGCTGACGGCATTGTGAAAGCTACGAAGTATCTGACTCACTTCTGGGACGTTAGAGCATCCAGGTGTTTTTTAATAGTTTCCTCACAATTGCCAACACCGATTTCATTATCAGCTTTCTTAGCTCGGATCTAAGTGGCTTCCCACCATCCAGCTTGCGAGTTTACAATCCGTGTCGTGCATTCTTTTGCTATTTTTTTTTTAAACACAATGTCTTTAAAAATAATTTAAAGGCCAATGGCTATCCCTTCAGCCAGGAGTTGTAGCAGTAAGGAGATAATGGCTGTTTGCCAAGTCCCATCCCTCCGGGCCTCAGGGTGAGTTAGTGGCCGCCAGTGGAGAGGCTCCTGCCCTAGGTCAGGTAAGGATGGAGGGAGGGAGGCTTGGTGGGGAGGTGGGGAAGAAGGATCAGACCAATTTGGATTGAACTCTGACAGCCTTGTGGAAGCCATTGGGAGGCAGTCATTTCTACTTTCTTCTGTTTCAAGCCAAGTTATTTTACCTCTTTGAGACTTAATTTACTTATCTGTACGGTAGGGCTATTTCTGTGTCCTATAGCCTGTTGTGGATGTAATGAGTTTATAGACATAAAATACTTAGCATCAGTCTGGATGTATGCCAAGCATTAGTCCCAGGCAACTATCATTAAATTGCAATCTCAGCCCTGGCTGGTGTGGCTCAGTGGATTGAGCACCAGCCTGAGAGTCAAAAGGTCACTGGTTCGGTTCCCAGTCAGGGCACAGGCCTGGGCTGCGGGCTTGGTCTCCAGCTGGGGGTGCATGAGAGGCAACCATACATTGACATTTCTTTCCCTGTCTTTCTCCTTCTCTTCCCCTCGCTCTATAAATAAATAAATAAATGAATCTTTAAAAAAGTCCCAGTCTCAACTTGCAAAGCCGCATCACTCTGGTAACGAACGAGTGATACGGTGAAGAGGAATATGTTTTCTTTCCTCTCTCCCTCTCCCTCCCTTTATTTCTTCCTTCCCTCTTACCTACCTAAATATCACTCCTTTCTGACTCCTACATTGCATAAAAGAGAAACCAATTAGCAAAAGAATAGAAACGCAGCCTCATCTTCAAGAAAAAAAAAAACAAAACCCACCATGTAAATATGCCAATCCCAAATCTTAACTGAATTTACCTACCAAGCATAGAATTCCTTTTACACAAAAAGAGAAATGGATATATTCTACCCAGTTGGTGCTCATTCACTGAAAGGATCGTGCCAGTTCTTTAAGGGGGATTGCGCCACCCCCCCCTCCAGTGTACTGATTTCTAAAAGAAAATTTCCACAGGAGACAAAAGAAACTTTGGGAGTTAATGACCATTTTTAATTTATCAATTCATTCACTAACTATTTAACCAGACAGAAGGGTCAATTCTGAATATACAAATGAGAGAAGGAGAGAAGGAATAGGGGAGCCAGGGGGCCCTTCAACACGATGGAGTTCCTGTCACCTACCTGGAGGGCGGATGGAGGGGCCCGTCACACCCCTAGGAAGATGGCATTAAGGAAAAGGTCAGAGAAAAAAAGAGTAAAATCCGCCTGGCCCTTAGCAGGAGGACTGTGGAAAATGAGAATCTACTTTAACTATTCCGATCTTTTTTAAATACTCAGAGAAAGGTCGGACCAGACACAAAGCCTGGGCCACATCTCAAAATGATACATTGATTGAGGCTCCCTGGTCCACAGGGACACAAGTGATACTTATCACTGGCACAGTGTCTGATGGCAACTCAGTAGTGCATTTATTACTGGGAAGAAAAGTTTGAAGCGTAATCCGTGTCCCTCCAAGCAGATGTATCTGTGTGGGCTCCCCCTTCAGCTATTGGGCCTTAGAACCTCGCTTTACTTATTTTTTAGAGCTGCCAGCAGGGAGTCAGCACAGTGCAGTGATGACCGTAGGGTCTCTCGTCTGCAACCTTGCACGGTTCCCAGGCTCTATGGCCAGCTATTTAGCAGCTATCATGTTAGACGTGGGGGGTGCAACGCCCCCCCAACCCCTGAAAGATGGGAGCAGGAGAGTGTCCTTCTCTGCCCAGGGGGCCCTGCCTACTGTTCCAGGGGTGTTCCTATCAGAGCCTGAGAACGGCGTGGGAGGGGCGCTGAGGCGGGGCAGGAAGGGTAACCATCCAGGAACCGAGAACCCAGACTTCTGGGCCTGACTCTGTGGTGTCCTAGAGGGAAGGGGTAGACCATCAACTGTTTTCAAGCTCTTACTACCTGCCCAGGCTTTACGTCTGTGAGCTCTTTAATCCTCAGAAAAAACCAAACAAACCCCACTGAGGTTCCCATCATCCTTACGATGGAGTCCCTGATCCGAACCTCCCCGGGACTGAAGGCTGTCCGGAAGTTGGAAGTGTAGGAATATCAGACGTCAGTGATTTTTTTCATCACTTTCTCTCCAACAGGTCCGAACAACACTCTCATGTTTTATTTCAGCCATAATGCTTTTCTTTTTCGGTCTTTGTTGACATCGCCGCATGTGCTGGTGGTAGAAAACAAGGCCATTCATTCATTTATGCATTGAGCCCTCAGCGTGCCAGGCGGCGGCGGGGTGCCATGGGCATGTCGGGGAACAGGTCAGAGGAGTGGCCGGCCAAAGGGAGCTTTTGAGGTCAGTTTATCGTGTTCCAGGCCCCATGGCCAGGCCTGGCCTCCCACTGCCAAGACTAAGCTTCCTGAGAGGGCCCTGGAGTCCCAGCGGTCTCCTAGCAGGCGCAGAGTGCCCTCTGCCAGTAGGGGGAGCCTGGAGCACCAAAGCCCTTCCCTGGAGGGGGAAAAAAAAATCTCAAGATAATGCGATGGTAAATAGCATCAATGTTGATGATGAAAAAGATTAGTAATCAGGAAGGCCAAAGCAACTGGGAGGGGCCTAGGGTTTTGAACAACAGAAAATAAGCAGCTTTAAGATAAGAACTTTCGGGGCTAGAGGTTAGAAACAGATACATAAAAATCTCCTAGGTATGGGATTTTCCTGGGTTTGGGTTTAGAGTTAGAGGGAAGGCAGGCAACTTCCACTGCCTGAGGTCAAACCTTCTGGACCACTCGCTGCGAGGCCAGCCTGCTCTGACACAGCTCTTTAAATGAAGTGCTAGTTCAGGGTATCCACACAGTCATTAGAACTCAAAGATATATTGGCTTGGGAGGTTTTGTTCATTTATTTTTATGTAATACTTCGTTTTAAAAACATGGTTCCCAGAGGAAAAAAATTTCAGGTTACAGAGAGATGTGACCAAAAAGAAAAAAACAAACAAACCCCAAACTGCCCCCCCCAAAACCCCAAACCAAACCAAACAAAAAAACCCACACAAAAACCCCTTTCCTCCAAGTCTCCAGAAGAGTTTGTCTGATGTGAAAAATAAATATTATGATCATGACAAGAAAAATTATAAACTATTGACAAATCTACTTGCACAAAGAAAGCCACTAGCCTTACATGCAAGCAGAAGGGGACCAGATGGCAAGGGGAACATGAAACTAAAGATAAACTGTTGAGTTGGAAAATAATCTCATTAAAATATAAATGACTGGGCTTCGATAAGGGAGAGCCGAGATAGTGGTCCTGCCTTGGCACCTGTCCAAGAACTCTCAGCCTGCAGTTTATGGCTGAGCTCTGGAGACCAGGAACCGACGCCTGACAACGTGCCCACGGTCAGTTACCTCTCCAGCTGCCGGCGGGCTGGGGAAAGATGAGACTAGATGGGAAAGACCTCTGGAAAGGTGCTGTGGAAATTTAAGAATACAGTGAAATCCCACACCCAGGACACTGCTCTCCAGGCCGTGCCCTCTGGGAATTGTGGTCAGGTCCCCTACCCATCCTCATGGTCTTCATCTAGACTTGCAAAGGCTTGGTCTCCCGGTCTTCTTCTCATTCTCACACTTTCCTTCAGTGACCTGCCTTCCACAGCTCTAACTGCCTGTATGAGTCTGTTCAGGCTGCTGTAACAAAAACATCACAGACCAGTTGGCTCAAACCCTAGCAATTCATTTCCTCACAGTCCAGGAGGCTGGAAGTCCAAGATCAAGGTGTGGGCAGGTTTTGTTGCTCCTGAGGCTGCTCTCCTTGTCTTTCCTCTGTGTGCATACATCCTGGTGTCTCTTGGTGCTTCCAGATTTCCTCTTTTTATAAGGACACCAACAATAGTGGCCCACCCTAAATGCACCATTTTAGCTTAATTATCTCCTGCAAGAACTTACCTTCACACACAGTCACGTTCTGAGGTACTAGGGGTCAGGGATTCGATAGATGAATTTGAGGCGCACAGTTTAACTCATGGCATTACCTTGGAAGAAGCCTCCCGTGCGAGGCAGGATAGCGTGCAGCATGGGTAAGTAAGATGGGATTCTGATGCCGGCCAGGCTGCCTGAGTTCATACCCTTCTTCTGTCACTCTGGGGTGGATTACACAGCCTCTCTGAGAGTCAGTCCCCTTGTTCGTGTCGTTGGCTCAGGGCTCTGTGAGGACAAGGACGTTGTTACACAGAGAGAGCTGAGATGGAGGCTGGCACACGAGATGTGTTGGATACGGTCATTTTGCTCTTCAGCCAGCTTCCAAATCTCTCGCTCCATGCGTGAGCTCTCGCGGGCCTGCATCTACTGTCCAAATGCTCTGGCCCTCTCCACCCCTCCACAGGAAGGCCATGCACGCCCCATGCCTCAGAATGACAGGGACTGGTCCAGGTAAGACAGAGACCCTGCCTGCCCTTGAACGCTGGCCATTGTTAGCAGACGATTCAGGCAAGGCAACCCTAAACCTCAACACGCTGGCACAATGTTATGACAAATGTGCTTGCGATTCACATTTAGAAACACGTACAAGATGCTGTTCGAGCCAGTGTCAGGGCGACAGCAATAGATCCTGAATAGGGTGGGCGGGCGGGAGGGGCGAAGAGGAGGAGTGAATGGGAATTGATTGAACAGAGTTGAAAACGGAGGTGGAGACGTAGAGGGTGAATGGAGCTCACCCAGCAGACAGAAAGGGGGGGGGGGGGGTCAGAAGCCCTCTGAGGCCTAGGCCGTTCACGTTCCCGTCACCTCTCCACCCCAGAGGCACTACTACACCGGCCCCTCCCCTTGCTCCTGCTGTGTCGAAGGTACGGACATCCCAGTGCCTCCCCTGGACCAACGAGGGCCTTGGCGTTCGCTCACAGTCACCCTCACCCAGTTCTTGCCTTCGTTTTGCAGTTTATTTATATAGTCTGAGAACCTGAGATTGTCAACATCCACCATGAGTAACTTCAAAATAAAACGTAAGGTTCTTATCCCCTCTAGCCTGCTCAGAAACTAGCCTATCGCTTGCCCCTTCTCTCTGCTCTCTCTTCAACCCCTCCTGGCATCTCTCCCGTTTATTTTTAGAGACAGGGAGGGAAACATCAATGTGTGGTTGCCTCTCACACACCCTCAACTGGAGACCTGGCGCGCAACCCAGGCACGTGCCCTGACTGGAGATCGAACCGGCAACCCTTTGGTTTGCAGGCTGGCGCTCAATCTCCCGAACGACACCAGCCAGGGCTCTCTCATCAACGTTTAAATACACTTATCTCTCTCAAGCTGAAAAAGAAAAAAACATCTTTGTAAGCCCACACCCTCTTTTATCAATTTGTAGCCCTTCCCACAGCAAATTTCCTGAAAGCACCGTCTGTATTTATAATCTCCATTTCCTTTCCATCCTAAGTAGGTTGCAGTTTCCTTAAACACTCTTGGGTCTTCCCTTCTTGGAACAGTCTCTTCCCTTGCTTGTCGTGGTTTGAGGCTGTGTGTTTTCCTCCCGCTGCTCTGGTCCTGCCTACTCTGTCCCTCGGGCAGCCTCCTCCGTGACCTTCAGTGACCGGAGTCCTCCAAGTCTGCTCCCAAGCTCTCTTCTCTTCTTCGCACCCTCTCGCTTGGCCCATGATTCAGCCGGTGCCCCATGGCTCCCAACAGGAACCCAGCTCCGACACTTGCTCTGTGCCTCAGACCTGTCGATCCCACCGTGTCCTCGACAGCTTTGCTGGGATGTCGCACAAGCTCTTGCAATGAAGGCTATACAAACTGAACTCAGGATCGCCGCTCTCACTGCCACGATTCTCTCAATCACGGAGACCATCGCTTGTCTTAGTACCAAGCCAGGGATTAGATATCATCCTTAGACACCGTCTCTCTGTTAGCCATTCACCAGCTCAGCAACAGGTCCTTGTCATTTCTGCTCACTAGATGTGCCCTGAAATATTTCTCGTGCCTCCTACTCCACTTGCATGTGATAGTGCGTTCTCTTCTCTGTAGGGTGGCTCATTACACGCGTCTTTCAAACGGCTCCCTCACCCTCTCCTCCCCTCTTCTTCAGTCACCGTACCATCTAGCCAGAGCCGTCCCCGAAAGGCGAGTCTGCCCATGTCATCTGCTCAACAGCCAAAACAAGTGCAATAACTTCTGTTGCCCTCAGGATGGAGACCGGAATCGTGCCAGGTCACGTGCCACCGCAGTCCCGTCCTGTCTGCATCATCTGCCCTCCCATTATCTGAGCCTCCTTTAGTTCTTTAACGGTCGCCTGTGCTTTACCCTTAGACACAGGCCATTGCTTATGCCGGTTTCTCTCTCTGGAATACTCCTCCTGGCTCATCGTCACCTGGCGGACTGCTACTTGGTTGTCACGTCGCCTCCCAATCATTATTGCCTCCTTGACTAGATGTATGCAGCCATCGGACCTTAACAAAGTGGTCATTTTATGTGTGTGGTTCTCTGACCATTCCCTCTTTTCGCCTCTACATGGTAAGCATCACGCAGACCAGAGGATTCTGTTCACCCTTGTACCCTCACTGTGTAACATAGCCCTTGACACGTGGTGTTTCTGCAACAGGTGCGGCTACGCTCAGCAGTTAATGCTGAGCCCAGCACACAGTAGGTATTCTTTGAAGGGTTCTGAACGGGAGGCTGAACACATGGGCTGTGAAAGGACTCAGGCCTTTTCAAATCCCTTGGAGGAAACTAGGAAAAGCCTCAAAGATGTTTATTCTTTTGAAAAAAAGACTGACAGTTTTACGAACGCATTCTTTACGGGCAGGACAGAATGTGTAACAGAACAGACACAGTTCAAATAATTGTTTCACTCCACTGGGAAATGTACTTACTGGAAGGAGCTTGGAAAAGGGTGCACGGAGTGACCATGGCTAATCCCCACAGCCCCTCCGGAGCAGACCCAGGTGACCCCGCGCTCTCCCCGGCACCAGGAATTTAGCGCGGACAACAGTGTCTTGTGAACTGGCTGCACTTTAATGCTCTCACTTCTCCAGAGTATTTTCCAGAATTCCATGCGCTGTATCTGAGTCACCTCTAGGGGATTAGATGATTTTCTTCCCAGCCCGTCTTTGACTAGCAGCATCGTACTGCGCTGGTTGCTGTCGCCGCCACCCAAGGGCTCTTGGGGGAGTAGAGGTTGCTAAGCACTGAGGGTGTTTTTGTTTGTTTGTTTGTTTGTTTGGAAACTCTAGAACCTTCTCTTCGGAGGGGACAGGAGCTGCCCTTTAAACACAGGGATTCCTTTGCTCCTCGGGGTTTGGTTAAACGTTTTCCTGCTGGAGGGCAGTGGGTCGGTTCCAGGAGTTCCCCTGTCACCCCTTGCGTGAGGGTTCCGTGCCCCTGTTCATGTTTGACAGAAGGGCGAGTCTAAGTGCGCAGCGCCACATAACCCCTGCGTTTTCTCCTGGGGGTGGGGTTGAATAGAAAATGGAATCTGCGGTGCTGGGAATCTGGCTGTGTGCTTTGGAATGGTAACTAAGCTGCACAGCTTGGTCACCTAGGAAACAAGCAAAGCCCGATCTGAGGATGTGGAGGGCTTATGCTACTGACTCAAAATTTATCTGCATTTGGCTACAGGGTGGGAGCACATGTGATATTTTATCTGTGAGCCAGGGAACACTGACAAATGGTGTGCTAAGTGATGGGGGAGGCCAAGAGAGCACGCACCGGAAGATCAGGGCGCCAGCGCGGGCTCCGTGTCTCCAAGGGGGAAGGTGGGGCAGGGAGCTGTGCAGAGCTTCAGGCTGCTTTGCATATGATCCTAAGTATCAGAATGATTCAAGGAAAAAAAAAAAAAAAGACTGCAAAACATCTGCACATTTGGTCGACATTGATGCCAAACATTAAGATATTTGAAAACATTCAAACGTCTGGTGTTACAATAACAGACTTTTTGGATAAGGAATTACGTGCTTTTTTTTCAATTCTTTATTATGGTGCTGCCTAAGTCATTTTTGAAGAGTTTATTAGATGTAACTAGGATTTACATTGCATTTCAAAGTATAACTTTGGCTATCCAAAGAGATGTTCTTTTTATTTTTATTTTTATTTTTTTTAAATAAACATTTTCCAGTCCTATCATGGAATTTTTCCCAAGAGAAAGATTATAAACGCTTCAACTTGACCTGTGGGCAGCGGCCCACGCAGGCAGCCACGCCCTTCTCCCTTCTCACCTCGTGGCCCCTGCTGGGTTTCCTCCCGCATCTCTGGATGCTGCTGCTGCTCAGATTCTTTTGCCAAATCTTACAGATCCATCTGACTTACTGGTTGGAGTCTCACTGTCCCGCCTGGTCTGTCCCTCCCCCTCCCCCGCAACCCGACTCATTCTCCACTCACTTCCTTGGCGATTCTGTGCATGCTCAGGATGACACGTGCTCTCATTAGGCTGGTGACTTCGAAATGTGTGTCTTCGACCATTCCTCCCAGACGAGCTTCAGCATGAGCCCAATTCCCGACACGGCATTTCACTTGGATTTTCTCAGAGATGCGTCAAATTCCCAATGTCCAAAACAGAAATGGTGATCTCCCTCCCCAAACCTGCCGCTTTTTCTCCTTGTTTCTTCATAAGTGATCCTACCATCTCCTGGAAACCAAAGAGTCACCTTTGACATCTCTATCTGTCCCATCCAATCGTCCTGTCGTCGTCTTCTCTCCTTCTCCAACATCACCCCTCAGTCAAGGCCAATATCATTGCTGAACCACACGACTGAACCAGGCTCCCGACACCCCAGGACCCATTTCTGACTCCTGACAATCTCTGCTCTACCCCAGGTGGAGACATTTTATTGAAATGCAAAATTAATATTATAAAAAAAAAAAAAAATAATAAAAAAAGAGGGGGAGGGAGAAAAAAAAAAGAAAAAATAAATATTAAAGGGGGGGGGGGGGGGGGGGGTTTAAAAAAAAAAAAATAATTTTTTTTTAAAAGAAAAAGAAAGGAAAAAAAAAAAAAAAGAAAGGGGGGGGGGGGGGGGGGGGGGGGGGGGGGGGGGAGGGAAAGGAAAAGAAAAGGCCGGCCGAAAAAAGAGGGGGGGGGGGGGGGGGGGGGGGGGGGGGGGGGGAGGGGGGGGGGGGGGGGGGGAGGGAAATATTTTAAAAAAAAAAATTAACCAGGTTATGTTGCCACTCTGCTTAGAGCCGCCTGTGATCTCCTGACACCCCTAAGAGCAGTAGGAGGACTGCGCTTGCAGGGCCAGGATAGGAACAAGGTCTTAGAAACGTTGAGCTTGAAATGCCTGTGGGACACAGAGCGAGGGGCCCCTGGGCAGACGCACACAGAGGTCATTGTAGGCTATGTAACCAGAGCGGTTGCTGCTGTAACTACGAAGCAACGAGATGTTATGAAGAGAAACTAGATGTACCCTCAGGGCTCACAGGACGGTTATCACACCAGGTGCGGCCACAGCCTTCTAGACGCTTCGAGGAGGGGGAAGCCTGCTTTGCTGAAGCCCCCAGTGTTTGGAGGGCAGTTGTGATCATGGATGTGCAATCACATCAATCCATTACTTCGGAGTGAGAATTATAACTACCAATTTCTACCAAAGAATGTGTTGAGTTCACGGCTCAATACTTTTTCTTTTTCTTTTTTTTTTTCCTAAAGACAAATTATAATCAGGAGGCTGCTGGGTGAACATAATAACAAAGCTACAGAAGTGAGATAAATGGCTCTTACTGAATTGTTGGTCCAGAATATTCTTACATATGTTTCTAGGCGCTATTGATCCTGTGTCCTAAAGTTCTCTTTGTGGTTAGCTAAACATGAAGTTGGGATTAAAAACAATACAGCAGTTTTTACTTACATATGAGAATTATTGTTCCTACAAATGGTTTTTGCTCCCTTACACAAACAAAAAACACCAGCAAACAACCAAAAAATAAAAAAAAGAAAGAAAAAGAAAAAGTAAAGAAAGAAAAGGAAAAGAAAAAGAAAAAGAAAAAAGAACCCCACAAAGCAATGGAACTGTTCAGCATTTAGTTAGAAATATTTAGCTCAAGATGTATCATAATTCTAAAGGTAACTTTGTACTCTCAATAGGAACCAGCTGGAAGAATGTTCTACTTTATTAAACTTCTTGCTCTGAGGAACATAAAGCAGTTGAGAGAATAGCCATTTGATTCCTCTCCTGTCCAGGAGTCTTAGAAAGAAAAAAAACAAACAAACCAAAACTATTGAGAGATGTGCTACGTTATTTCTGAAGTCATTGCCTTTGGGCGCAAGGAATCAGCGAGAGGCGATCTCTGTTCTAAGGAGACGGAATTGGGAGAGGCCAGATGAGGGCCCCGAGCTCAGGCCCGCTGAGAGCTGTGGTCTCCGCGTCCCTGCCCCGCACTCTGCCCGTTGGATGACAGTGAGCCGTGAACTCCGAGCCAGGCCCTCTCCTGCGCCCTGGAAATGTATTAACTCTCTGCTGCCTAAACTCTGGGAGGCAGCTGCTCTATTTCTCTCCGCTCTGTAGACAGGAAAAGGGAGGCACACGGAGGCAGGTCACAGGCCAAAGGCACAGAGACAGTAAGTGGCTGTGCTGGGATTTGAACCCTGCGTGGCTTGAGTCCTGAGTTCACAGTCTCAAGATCCCTCTTTCTTTCCATCTCCTCCTCGGAAGTGAGAGAGAGGGAGGCCCGAGGCGGTGATTCCTGGTCCCAGAAGAGCCAATAGCATCCTGACTGCAGCCGGCCACCCTCGGCGTGAAGGGACAGCTGCCTAGAGCCATGTTCCTCCAGAGGATGGGGTGGGGGAGGGGCCGAGGGGGTGCTGGGGTGCCGGTGCCTTTTCCTTTTTAATTTTTAAAATTTTCTTGTTCACAATTAGCGTCGTTCCTCCTTTTTGTCCCTTTGCCCGCCCGCACTCAGCCCCTCCGGCTCGCCTTCCTCAGGCAAACCCCGCACCGCTGTCCCTATCCGTGCGTCCTGCAGAAACGTTCTTCGGCTAATCCCTGCGCCCCTCCCGTCTGTTCCGCGTATCCACGCTGCTGTTTCTACTTTGTTTGTTAGTTAATTTTTTTTCATTAGATTGCACAGGTAAGTGAGATCATGTGGTATTTGTCTTCCACTGACTGGCTTATTTCACTTAGCATAATGCTCTCCAGGTCCAAATATTTATTACATAATGCGAAGAGGTTGCATTAAGCAATTAGGTACTCTGCTGAAAAAAAGTTCGCAAAAATCCTGCTTGGTACAAAGTAAGCCTAAGACTGTTCACATGTTTCGCTATAGGTTTTACACAATGGAAAGCGGGTTGAAGACTAAAAGCAGTCTGTTCTGGATACATTTTCCCTGTAGATTTTAGGAACTTTTAGATTTCACGTGATGTAATAGACTGTACATGCATTCCTTAGTGTAAGCACATTTCTCTATGTGAAAAAATACATTGATGAATACAGAGAGAAAAAAAGCTTGTTCTTTTAAAAAAATATTGTTATAATAGAATGCCATTTAAAGTGTTAATGTTGTGGCAAATGTAGTTTCCTAATAGCTCCTTTAAAAACTGTTCATTACACATACGTACTCATTGAAGAATACAGTGTTGACATTGGTTTGCAAGTTACTACTAAAGAACTTAATGCTACACCTGTTTAAACTTCATACCAAACACTAACTTCAAATCTCCCCACTTGCCCTACCGCAAACTTAACTTTAATATGGAACTCGAACCAAGCATTAGAGCAAAGCATAATTTTTGCTTAAGCGCTGCTTCTTCTGACCATAATGTTCATCCAAATCCTAACATCAAACTCAAATGAACCATAAAGCTAAGTATGACTGCAATTCTTGTGTTGCAAGAGCAATAACAAATTTGAAAACATTAGTTAATTCTACGTCTGGTCGAAGGCTAACACCAAAGACGAATACCACCCCTCACGCTCTCTGTCTAGAAATCATCTCATGTCTAGAACGAGCCAGAATTGTAACTTCAACTCGAACCTATTCTCTAACATGAAGCTAACCCTAAATCTAAGCCTTCACCTCAAATGTACCACTAAACTGATCGGATTTGAAGAAGATACTAGCAAATATCTTTTAAAAGAATAGGTTTTATTATGTCTGGAGTCACAAATATTCATTATAAATGAGAGAGATTTCATTTAGGGATTATATTGTCTACTGAAAAGAGCTTGCAAGAATCCTGCTTGGTATGAATTAAGCATGAACATGTTTAAACAAACTAAGAAATGACCAAAGGTCAGTTAAATCAAATCACGGATTTAGTGAAAACGCCAGTAAAATCAATAGTCAATAAATCATGAACTTGAAGGGACCTTAGAAGCATGTTGCCTGGCTTGCTTTGCCACGTGACAGATGGTTCAGTGACTTCTGAGGCAGAAGAAAGTTGGTCACGGTTTGCCTGAGCAGAACTTCGTGTATCTTGCGTGGGCTCTGACAAGTGAAGGAATAAAAGCGATGCTCTACCACCACCTAGCGGTAAGTACATGTACACCATCTACAGTGCTCAGCGGCTCTGAGACTGTCATGACATCCTCCAGAGGAAACAATGCCCTTGGAAGTAACCGAGGTGCCACAAACCCACTGTGACAGATACCAAAGCAGACCTATTCCAAGACTTTCCCTGTCTCGGACCCGCATGCTTGATGGTGCTGATGAGGAGAAGTGGAGAGGAGACCTGAAACGCTGGTCAATGGTTTGTGAAGTTGGAAATTAATTGCATGTGAAAGGGCGGAAAGTGAGGAAGAGGAGAGGAGACTGGAGGAACAGAAGGGGACCGTGCCCAGGAGCCCGCTCAGAAAGCTCTGCTGCTGTTCTGATTGTGGGAAGAGGTAACAATGAGGGACTTTGGGGAGAAGGAGTCCCGGTTTTCAGGGGATTTTGCGGTTTGGTCATCATTTGACTTGCAGTGGGTCACAGGAATAAGCTAGATCTTCCATCAGTAGCAAGAAAGCTACACTTTAGCTTACACACAAAAATGCGACATCTCATGGCGGCTTTTAAAAGATTTTATTTAATTATTTTTAGAGAGAGGGGAAGGGAGGGATAAAGAGAGGGAGAGAGCCATCAATGCGTGGTTGCCTCTCGAACGCCCCCTACTGGGGACCTGGCCGGTAACCCAGACATGTGCCCCGATCCGGAATCAGACCAGCGACCCTTTGGTTTGCAGGCGGGTTCTCAACCCGCTGAGCCACACCAGCCAGGGCAGAACTGATCATTTCTTAACACCCTGTGTGTTTTGCATTTTGTAAATACTGTGCAGAGACCACATATCATAGGAGTGGGGATTTGCGGTAGTGTGGGAGGAATTAAGGGATCATTTTAATCCAAACTCCTCAAGCACAGATGAGGAAGGTTGAGAGCGGGAGGAGTAAAATGACTACACAAGGGGACATGGAATGTTTCCGACAAACCTGGGCGAGTTCTCCGTGGACAGTCGTGGCAGGCTGGCTGTGCTCCGTTCTGTCCTCGGAAACCTGCGAGCTGGCTTCTCAAGGCCCTTCAAAGGCGGTGTCTTCCGGGGGACCCCAAATTTGTGCCTCACACCTGGGAGTGGTCGGAGTGGAAGCTGGGAGGAGGGGCAAGGCAGAAACAGTCGAGGACGTCTCTCTTTTACACCATTCAGGGGAGTGCATGTGTTTTACCTTTAAATAATGACAACAAGGATGATGATGATGATGATGATGATGTTGATGATGGCGGCTAAGTTTTTGGAGAAAACTCACTAAGTGCCAGGGCTTATTTCAGATGTTTTTATATATGAACTTACTTAATTCTTTGAACATCTCTGTGAGGTAAGAACAGCTATTGTCCTTGCATATGAGGGAACTGAGGTGCAGGGAAGTAGCCCAGAGGCCAAAGTCACTTTACTAAAAAATGACAAAGTGGGGATTTGAACTTAGAGTTGGATCAAGAGTCCGTGCTCCTAACCACTTGTCTTGTTAAAAAAGAGGAGGAGCAAAAAGAGAGAGACAGAGAGGGAGGGTGATGATGGGGAGCAAGAAAAGTGGACAGAAGGACAATAGGGCGCGGGAGGAAGGGGAAGAAGGGAGATTGAAGCTGATTGGAGGTGAGCACCCCCAAAATGCATGCCCCTTCACAGAAACAAGCTGATCTAAAGAAAACTCTCATTTCTTTTTGGCAAACAATTTTTTGTAGAACAATATCCCCAAGACTTTCTACTTACAATGGCTTCTTTAGGCCCCAGATTCTTAGGAATGGGTTACAATGTCATCAAGATACAGGAACCCCAGTCCTTAAGCCTGGAGCCTAAGGCCCCGCAAGTCTTGCCCAGATCACAGAGCGGGTGGGCGGCCGATCTCTCCCCACTTGGCGTGTTCAAGTCCCGGCAGATGGGAGAGTGGGAGTGGATATAAAGGACGGTGAGAGAGAGCGAGGTTTCATATTGATTGAGTCTCTTTGCACATTTTTATGCTTTATAGACAAAAGAGTTTATTTTAATATTTCTTGATGAACAAATAATCCTGTTTATAGAATGATGTTTGGTAAAGTTTCCTTTATTTTTAACTTTGTTATGTCTCTATTATAAATTTGGTCTTGTCTCTGAGAAAGTAATAGGCTTATATGACATTAAAAATACAATCTATAGAAGTGAAAAAAAATACACATTCCGTTAATATTTGTTTAGCCAATGTGGTAACAACAATGGCTTGGCTGCCTTTTGGAATCAGTTGATTTTAGAACTAACTAGTTGTACTCATAATAAAGTTATAATCTGAAAATGTTTCTATATATATAAACATATAAACATATATATATATATATGTTTATACCACCCTTTGGTTCACAGGCCGGCACTCAACCCACTGAGCCACAGTAGCTGGGGCTAAATATCCATTATCTTGATGGTGGCGAGAGTCTCGTGCGTGCCTGTGCTGGGACTCTGGGAATCATGCAGTTCATTCAACGTATGCAGTTTTGCTACAGCAATTACATCTCAGATAAAGCTGTTATAAAGTGGACAAGCAGAAAGCAGAAGGTAGAGGAAGATGTCTGGGGGCCGTTTCTGATGTTCCTGAAGTTTTATCAAGGGGACTGTGTTACCGGTGCTGCCCCGGTCCAGGTGTGGCCCTAGTTTGGTGTGGAAAAATAGATAATTTTAATCCAGGTTTCTGTTGGAAAGGCTTCTGAACGTACAATGCATTTATTTCAAAAGGAGCAACTGCCCCCGAGTTACCTCGCTGTAGCCAGTCCTTAAAGACCACCGGAGTGACTACAGGGCAGGCTCCTGTTCGAATACCAGGGAATCGGGTGTGCGGCCGCGTAAAAACCTTTTACTTTTAATCTTATTTCTTCCCAGAATGAAATATATATCCGGTGTTGATGCTTTGGAACCCTGAGAATGAACACAGATGGTAAATCAAATTGAGGGAGGAGGGATGTTCTCTACGACTCCTAAATGCCAACTTCAAAACACTAGATGCCCCCCCCTCCAACCATGTGTTTCAGACTGGAGTTAAAAATAGGGCCCCACATCAGAATTGCTGAGGAAGGTGACAATCATTTTTCAAGCAGCGGGCTCATCCAGATGGGCTCTAGCTGATGATGAAAAGGAAAATGCAGCGCAGACTGAATGAAACTCTTTCAGAGATGAGAACTTTTGGCCGTTTTGTTCTCGTCAAAGGTTAATCCCGTGTCCGCTGGGTAGAGCCCCATGACTCGGTTGCTCTTGAAGGATTCAGGAACACGTTTTAAAACACTAGTGTGTACTATTTCAGGAAAGAAACAATAATTGGTTTTTTAAAATAATTGTTGAAAAAAACCTGTATTTGACAGCTGGTGCGGGAGGCTGCAGAAGATGCTGTTCCAAAATGACTGTAGGAGTTGAGGACATGCCTTCCCCAAATATGCCCCTTTGTGTAGTAATTATTTGGAGCCATTGGCAGTTGAGAAACAGCCAAAGGAGAAAGAAGCTTTCTCTGAACTTCCCTAAGATGGGTCCCCCGAAAGCGACTCAGTTACCCGCGACCCCCTCCCAGGGAGCTTCATCAATCAGGGAGGACTGGCTCTTTCTCTAAGAACCCATCCCTTTCCTAAAAATTATTTGCTGTCCTTTAAGAAAACCTCCCTACCCCCTTCCCTTTCCCTGTTAAGTTGGTATTTAACCCTGACTCTCAGTCACTGTGAAGAGTTGCCATATTTTGCCATGTATAGTCTGTACCTATGTTTCTGTGCACATTATACACGGGATTGTTATGCCCGTGGCATATAATTCTTATACCCATGTATAATGCGCATCCTTGTTTTTCCCTCAGAAATCCAGGCAAAAAAAGTGCACATTATACACTGCAAAATACAGTACTCATTTATCTCCCATGTATACATGAGGTACACATGTTAATGAATTCCTGTTTGTTTTTATCTACTTAGTCTGTCTTTTAATACAGGGGTCTCAGGTAAGCACCCAGAAGGGTAGGAAGAAATTATTTTTCCTTCCCTCCAGTGTGATAATACCATTAATAACAGTAAAGTAGCCAACCGTAACCCTGCTGAGGCCCTGAGGGTGTTTCAGATCCAGAGTCGTGGTGCTGAATTTTGTGGGGGGCCGACCCATGCGTTGGCTGAAAGGTTAAGGGAGGCGATGAAGAGGGAAAAGCATAGGCTTTGGAATGAGTCGTTCTCAACTATTGCTAGATGTGTGAACTTACTTCGTTTTCCTCATCTGTAAAATGGACATTCAATAAATGTTAGTTTGTCTGTTCCCGTGAATGAGCGGACTCTATTCTCTGCGTGTCTGTAGTAGAAAAATCTACATCTATATTCACACGGTGTCTTAACAATTTGCAAAACATTTTCATATTTACGGGTGATTTGTAACCTTTTAAATAAAGGAAAATGCTTTTTCTTGAAATGAAATACTGCATAGACACACTCTAAAATATAATAAAAGTGGATTTGCTCTGGCTGAACAAGGGGTGGGATCATACCTCTTGAGAATCCCATCCGGATCTGCACCCCTTTCCCCTCAGCGTGGTCCTTTTCCCGGACAGCAGAGTTTGGAAGCCTGTGCTTTGGTACATTGTACCACTTGGTCAAATACAGGACTTAGTGCGCATTTACATGACAGAGAAAATTAGAAGCCGAAGCATTGTGTCTTTGCTAAGATCACATATTTCTTTCTTTAGGGCCTTATTCTAAGAGACAATATGGTCTGATTGCAAAGAGATGCTTCTTTTTGCCAGGTGGCCTGTGAGTTCACTGGGGAGACTGCTTCTCCATCTCCATTTCCCTGTCTCTAAAATGTTTATATAAATGAACACAAACTTCTCTTTTGTTTTTAAGGACTCCAGGAAAGGAATTCAAGTTCACAGGCTAAATCATTATGCAAAACCAGAGAGAAATAATGAACCTAATTAGAAAAATGGATGTCAGTTAAAAAAATTTTTTTCTTTTATCTTTGACAAGCCTACATTCTTCTTGAGGCCCATTTTTTATATATAAAAAAAAAAGTTAGGCTTCGTGACTAATGATGCAGTTATTCCACTTTTTTTCAATTGGAAAAAAAGAAATTCCTGGCAAAATGGCTCCTGAGGGGCTTCTTCTAAACCAAAAGAGGCCTCATCTTCCAGTGCGGGGTGATCTTCTGGGACAGGCTTCCTGGAAAATGGCCTCAGCTCAAGCCACTCCCTCAAGCTCCTCGGGGATGGGTGGGCCGTATACAAACTTATGCTCCTCAAGGCCACGCCAAGCCTGCAGGTTAGGGTGCTCTGAGAAGTAGGTCCTTCAGGCTGTGGACCTTTGGTGCTTTCCCTTCTGACACCTGCTGCCATGAACTGGAAGGTTCCATTTGGGATTGTAGCCCTGGTGTGTTAGGTTCGGTCTGGGCACCGAATTGCTCTGTGGGATGGGCTACAGAGAAGCCTTGTTTTCAAGGATCTGATTATGCAGCAGATGGGTGAATCAGTCACTTGGGTCTCTAGCTTGTCCCTCCTGATGCCTGGTTTTAGTCCTCAAGGAAAGGGAGGGAAGAAGCAGCACAGAAAAGCCTGCCTGGGTTGGCAGCTCTGGCAGAAGGTATGGCACAAGAAGGAGGTGGCGGACCCTTCTGCGTGTGTGTACAATTTCTGGATTAGGTGGTGATTTCAAGTATCTAATTTTTTCCTAAATATATTTCAGACTCTTGGAGGAAGAGACGTAGACAAGGATATTTGTCTAGGATAACGAATCCCAGACTTTGGATTTTTAGGGCTGAGGAAAATTATGGACAGAGAGACAATAAAAAACAAACAACGATGTAATAAGTAAAATTATTTGGTTGGTTTTTAACATGATAAAAGGCTATGAAAAAAGCTGAAGGCAGGGCAGAGGAAGGGGCGTGGCAAGTTCAGGCAGTTGCAAAACTCTAAGTGAGGAGATAATGAAGCTCATGGAAAAGGTGCGTTTTAAGCAATTTTGACAAATGTGGAGTCGCCCACGAGGATAACTGGGGTAGGAGCGTTCCAGCAAGAGGGACCGGTCAGTACAAAAGCCCTGAGCTGAGAGCACTGACAGGGATGTCAGGACCAGCGATGGGGCTTGTGTGGTTCGGGCCACATGAGCGAGGGGGAAAGGCTGGGGCAATGAGGTCACAGGGATGACAAGGGTCATGTAGACGACCTAGGGAACCACTGGAAGCGAGGACTGTGCTCTCCCTCTGACTCGGACCGGACTCCCTGGAGGGCCGGGAGAGCGGGGTGGCGTAAACTGACGTATGTTGCAAGCGCTCGATAGGAACGCAGAAGGAGCTCTTCTGGGTCTCCAAGCCTCCTCTTCTCCAAGTCGAGTATTCCAGCTTGTCCTCATACCGGTGGCCCGTGCAGAAACCTCTGCTATGTATCGACTTGTGTGACTTCAGTCAAAACGGCTCACTTCTTTGAAACACAGTTTCCACATTCGCAAAACCAAACATTTGAATTAGTGATTTCTGAGATTCTCTTTGCTCTATAAAACCTTTTAACAAAATCTTCCTTTCTTATAGTCCTTTCTCCTTCAGGAATGGGCCTTATTCTGCATACATCTGTGTCGTAGTCCGATTTCTGGAACTAAACTCATTAATGTGGGGTCAGACAGAGGCATGCCTGAACCTTCCCAAGTAAGATCTATTTCCATGGACTTTTTGGAAAGCTGAGCGCATTTTTTGAGCTCCTTTGCCTGTAACATGGATGGCAAAGAAGAACAAGTGGTACAATACAAAATTGGAGATGTACAATCAGCCCCCACCGTCTAGGGTGTGAACTTTGAAGGTGCAGCCTAGATCATTTTTATCTTTTTATTTGGAGCGTCATCCAGCTCCATGCTGTGGCCATCTGTGTCCTCAGAAGGTGCTGGCTGAAGCGAGTAAATTGTGTATGTTCCCATTTTTGGCAATTACATTTTATTTTTTCAAAGACGAGTTAGTCTAGAAAAGTCCGATGGTGTCTTGTCTTGGGCCTCATCACTTTTGTCACTTGATGGAAGTCACAGTAAATTCTGGATAATACCTGCTATTTTTCTGTTTTATTCCATATGTCTAAAAGGAGGAAAGATTCGACTCACACTAACAAGCTTCCCAAGAAACGTATGTATAACGCTGAGTGCCAAGCTATAGACTGTAGGAAGGATGGTATCAGACAGGCAAGTCTCAGCGTCTACCACGTGCACAACCCCCTTGGGCGGGAACTGCTCTGCTCACATTTATTAAGAAAAGGGGAGGCCCCTGGGCATGACATGACCTTAGACTGGTAATTTGGCTCGAGGACTCCCTTCTCTAAGCAGTCTTCCCCTGCCCCCACCTCCAGCCTGCCTAATCAGTTTCACTATTTTAAAAATTTGGATTGAAAGCATGGGGAAAATTTGCTAAAACTCAAAAGGCCATTATGAGAAAAGAGGTGGGAGGAAGTTATCATGGGCTGTGTTCAAGCTGAAGTTCAGAGGAAGTCGTAGAAATGAGCCAGCTGGAGTTGAGTGGTAGAGAAGGGCCATACAGAGTAAATAGAAAAAAACCAGCCAGTGGCTGGAGGAAAAAGAAAGAGGCATGTACAGAGTTAATCGGAACCAAGTGGAGGCCCCAAGAATCAGAGCTACCCAAAAGCTGATTGCCCGGTGATAGAGCTGTGGCTCTACTTGCTATGACTACGAGTGTACACTTGGCAGAACTTCAATGTCAAATCTTGGTAAATTGCTGATACTTAGGGTAACGAGATAAATGTTATGTCTGTTTTTCTCCGTCTCTCTCCTTGCAATCTTAGCGGAATACTTAATACGTTCTTACCTTTAAAATTCATTATTATGACGATGATTACTTTCCCTAAGTGTCTTCTCTCTCATTTTCAGCACCTCTCCCAGTCCCTTCCCCAGCCGCTACATTTTCCCATCCCAACAGGCAGCCTCACCGCCATTGTTGAGAAAAGAAGGCCAGCCTTGCTTGATTCCTGAATCTTTTCACATCTGGGACTATATATTTCCCACCTTCTTTCCGGTCCCTGAGATGCTGTCTCTTTCCGTTGAAGGCCAATGCCATCTACCTGTGCTTTTGGCCCTGCACTTTCCTATTTCCTCTGTCTTTCTTTGCGTATCATTACTTTTCTTGTATATTGAACTTTGGTCTCTCTACTGCATCCTTCTCCTCAACCTGTAAGCATATCAATAGGAAACCCTAGTCTTCCGCTCTATCAGCTAGCTTATAAAGATAACATTTTCAAATTATTCGGGTAGATACCCAGAAGAGAGGTTGCTGGAATAATGGGTAACTCTATTCTTAATTTTTTGAGGAATCTCCATGCTGGCTGTACCATAATGGCTGTACCAGTTTACATTTCCACCAGCAGTGAATGAGGGTCCCTTTTCTCCACAATCCCTCCAACACTTGGTATTACTTGTCTTGTTGCTAACAGCCATTCTAACAGGTGTGAGGTGGCATCTCATTGCAGTTTTGATTTGCATTTCCCTAACAGCTAGTAAAGTTGAGCATCATTTCATATCTCTGTTGGCCATTTGTATGTTTTCGTGGAAGAAGTGTCTGTTTAGGCCCTCTGCCCATCATTTGTTTGTTCCTCGTTGAGTTGTATGAGTTCTTTATGCATTTTGGATATTAACCCCTTGTTGAAGCTGTTGCTTGCAAATATCTTCTCCCATTTGGTTGGCTGCTTTTTTGTTGGAAACAACCAAAGCGTTCTTTGACGGATGATTGGATAAAGAAGATGTGAGACTCATAGACAATGGGATACTACTCAGCTCTCAGAAAAGATGAAATGCTGTCATTTGCAACAACATGAATGGATCTTGAGAATATTCTGCTAAGAGAAATACATAAAACACGAAAAGTCAAGAACTGCATGATTTCACTCATATGTGGGGTATAAAACGGAAAGCAACAAATGAACAAACAAGACAAAAAACAAAGAAAAACTCACAGACACAGACGACAGCATGGTGGTTACCAGAGGGCATGGGGTCGGATGGATAATACAGGGTAAACGGGATCAAATACGTGGGGACAGAAAAAGATCTGTCTGTGGGTGGTGGGCACACAATGCGGGATACAGATGATGCGTCATAGAATTGTACACTTGAAACCTATATAATTTTATTGACCAATGTCATCCCAATAAATTTAATTTTTAAAAAGTGAAGCAAAAGATAATGTTAACATATTTCCCACCTGCTCCTCAAACTTACTGCAATTGAGCTTCTACCCTTCAACTTACCACTGAAATTGCATTCACCAAGGCTGACAAATAGCAGTTTGGCTGTAGTAATCAAGTAGACATATTTTGTTTTTTAAATCAGATCGCCCTATCTCATTGGGTACTTTTGACCACTCAATCCTTAGATTAACCACGTGCTTGGCTTTGGATATGATTCTTTTTTGTTTCTTTTCCTTTGATACCTCTGTTTCTTTTTTGGTCTTCATGGAATTAGCTTCCTTTTTTCATAGTACTCATAAATATTAAAATCATCTCTTTATGGGTCTATTTTTTCATTAGATTTTGAGTAATTTCAAAATAGAGGTGGTGGCTTTTACAGCTTTCTATTAGTAATTGATTTAAAGTTTCTTCTTTTTCTTTTTTGGGCAGAACTGCTCTGTTGAATTATGCCTTGTTCCAGAGCTAGATAAATCTGTTGTCAGATGACCTTCAGTGGTTAGTAAAGACAGCATCTAACACAAGGAAGAGACTTATTTTTCTCCTATGACAAAAAGCCATGGCCGAGCTCCAGGATCTCCCCGAGAACCAGAGTTGCTCTCTCTTCTCCAACAGTCTGACATGGCCTTCGTCCTCATGGAAAGGTGGCTGCCACACCTGCCTTCAGCCACAGGCCTTCGTTCCAAGCAGGAAGAAGGGCTGAGGGTTGAAGCACAAGAGCGAAGCTGTACCTTTGTATCCTGCAAGCCCTTGGGGAGTTCAGCCTGCATTTCATCGGCTCAGCTGGTGCATGTAGCTACCTGTAACTTCAGGGAAGGTGGGAGTCAAAATGTTTGAGCAGGACAGGTTGCTATCGCTGCTCCAAACACCGCTAGGGTCCAGCTAGGAGGGGACAAAGGAGGATGGATATTGCTGAGGCAAGGAAGAGCTTCCTCTTTCTATAATTTCATATTAATGACCCTACATCTCTACTCCTTCTACATCACTTCATGGTGAGCAAGTCACAACTGATCACTTCCATTTATTGTATTCACTTCCATTTTAGGTGGTTTTATTTCTGATCAGAGTTGACGCGTGCTGGTCTCCCTCAGGAACACGTGTAGCATGGGTCCCAGAAGGAAGCGTTCAGGGAAGATGTCCACACTGGGCTGGTCCCACCCATGTTAGGTTGGTCCTCACACAGTTCACGTTCTGGACTCCAGTTTTCTGACCCTGTTCCTAGACAATGAAGAGCAGGTCTTATTTCAGACTCACTTTACTTTTCCTAGGGTAGCGCCCCGCCTCCCATTCTTGGCAATTTTTCCAATCCCTTAACCAGCTGCCACCTTTTTTATCTCGGTAGATCAGCTCATCTGCTTTGTTGAGAAACGGAGACTGTTAGTACTCTATTCCTGAAACTTGTCTATTTTTGGTTGTATAACATATATGTGTGTGTATGTGTGTGTGTATATATTTATAGGGCATACAGGGATGGGAAAGAGTAGGTTTACACTTGAGAATATGTGAAACACAGTATTTATCCTTGTATTATTTATTCTTGTAGTATATATTTTTCCATATGAACAACTCTAAACCCACTTTTGCCCACCCTGTTTATGAAGTTAAGTATATATTTTAATATTATAAAACTCAATAAATTATAATCTACACATATCACATATACCACAATATTTATGTTGTGATATAATCATGTGATTAAACTATGTGTTCTCTCTATTTTGTTATACTATATTCTGGAGAAATGTCACTCTCTATGTGACGTTTGCTAGGCGGAGAACCGTGCAAAGCGCTGCTTCTGTGGGGCAAGAGGGAGTGGTGGGCAGCTGCCTGAGGGAGAAGTTCAGCCACTCCGACAGCAGGAAATACATGCCCCATGTAAAACGAAGAGATGCAGGTTAACTGCCATGTTCTAAAAGCACAGTAAATGGCTTGGAGAACATTTTCCTTTTGTCTCCTGAGTAAGCATCAGAACCACCAGATGGGGCTCTAACATTCCTTTGGTTCTGTGACCGAACACTCCAATCAAGAGAATTTGCCCGAGACAGGGTTATGCCTTAATAAGCAAATAAGCATTATCATTGTTTAATATCCTTTAATACTCTAAGATGATTTATATAGAAAGTGGTGATTGTGCTGAAAATCGAAGCATCCAAATTGTTGAATTAAATCAGTTCAACTAGTTCTGAATTAAATCCTTTGGCGAGCTTTTTTTTTTTTTTAAAAAAAAAGAAAGACATACTGATACACAAATGGATGCTTATCGCTACAGAGCTGTTCCATCTTTGGAGTCACTGACACAGTTTAAAATGTGACTTGTTATAAATTACGTTAAATCATGTGAGATTTAGTGAAGCTGCAATACACTCAGCCCAATCTCGCTATTTTGCTGTTATGCAATGAGTGTTGACATTAGAGGGTTTTTTGCTTGTTTGTTTTCAGAGCAGGCATGTGGGTTCTACAAAGAAAACAATTTCCTGCTGCTTTTCTGAGGTTTAGATTTGGAAACCTGAGACTCTCCTTGGCCTCTTTTCCCCCATGACTCATAACTTTTGTTCAACCTGGAAAGAATGCCGACTGGGGAAGACAGGTCTGCATTTTGATTTCAAGGGTGTAGATCCAAATCACAGACTTGAGGCCGAGGTTTGGAGGAGACAGATAATGTCATCCAGGGGAAGCGTCCTGAGCGGGGACCGGGAGCCAGAATGGCCCAGGGCAGTCGCTTACGGAACCGCAGCAGCGCTACGGACAGAGGCGGGTGCCAACGTTCACTGGATGTTTCTGCACGTTATCTAGTTTTTCCCCTCGTTGACCACCTGGGCCTGGTGAGGCTGCCTCTGGGGAGGACGTGTCTCCGGAAGGGGAGCAGCTGACACTCACAGGTACACGGAAGGGCACGCCCTGCCCCGCCCCGCCCCCAGCTGCACGGCTCCGCCGGTGCCGACACCTGAGCGATGCCTGCGCGCAGCCCGGGTGTCTTTCTAAATAGGAAACGTGTTCCAAGTTGTAACAGTCAGTAAACTTTTGTTTCCACTCTCTGAATTCTAGGGACACCGTAAGTACAGAAACTGTCTACATTGGCCCCAGGAACCCAGTTGCCCTTTTTTGCACATTGGTGTCTAAAACATTGAAAGATTAGAAGGTACAGGCTCGTTTTAGAAATCAGGTGTTTTTGTCCTGCCATGTTTTTGTCAACAATGAGAAGGATTCCAGAGGAGACAGACAGGGGTAAGAACCTGCCCCTGGCCCCTGTGGAGTGGGGCTGCCGGCTCCACCAGCGGCTGGTGCGGCCAGGAAGCTTCCAGAAGGCACGACAGGAACTGGTGTCAAGCGCCCCTCAGGGGCTGGGGGGCGCTGGGAGACATGCCTTGCAGGGCTCTCCCTTCGCCAGACGTCCTGATGGAACCCCGTGGCGAGGGAGGATGTGCCTTGCCCCAGGCCACGTGGCAGTGGGAAAACAGAGGCTGTTTTGGAAAACAAGCGACTCCTCCTGGGAAAGGAGGAACGCGGAGCAGAGGGCCCTGCGAGATGGGCCGGGAAGGCAGACACGCTCGGGAGGTCGGGGAGGTCGAGAGAGGCAAAGGGATGGCCTGGGCTGAGCGCGTATTCCGCACCAGGCTCGGCCCCGAGGGCTCTTCTCGCCACCCGGCCACCAGCGGAATTGCGAAACCGCCGGGCTTTCGGAGCCCAGCACTAGACACCGAGAGTTGCAGCGGAGAAAGAATGCTGTTTTCTTTGTTTGTTTATTTATTTATAGGGAGAGAAACGTATGTGTGAGAGAGAGAGAAATATTGATCCGTTGCCTTTCCGTCGCTCACGGTCTGGGAACGGAACCCCCAACCTAGGCAAGTGCCCTGACCGGAGTCGAACCTGGCTTTGGGGGACTACAGCTCCACCAACTGAGCCACGCCAGGCAGGGCCATTTCATTATCCGTGACAGCACCCGGGACAAGGGGGAAAAGCCTGATGCCCAAAAACCCGGACCCCTGGGTGGTGTGTAGGTTACAGATTCTACAGGGCAAAATCGCAAGGCACTGAGACCGGCGGGGAGCTGATTGGTCAGGGGCGAGTTAATGGTCATAAATCATTTCTTCAGGTCTGGAGGACAGTTCTGAGGTCTTTTCCAGTGTCCCTCTGTCCAGTGTCATGGGACAGCAGCCACGGGGTTGTTTGGCCTTAAAGCTCAGGAGACTATGATGTTATCTTGAGCCTGTCTGAGGTCCAAACATGTGACCACATTAGTCAGGCCCGTCTACTGCCCCCCTGGGCCTTGCACGTTGCCGATTATCAGGGGAAAGGCTAGGTCTCTTGGTAGTACATACAAAAGGGGGGTGGGGGGGTGGGGGGCGGGGGGTGGGGATGGGGGAAGGGAGAGGGCGGCGATGCGGGGATGATTTCTAGAGCTAGCATTTAAAACTAAATTTAATCAAAGTCATAAGGACCTATGCTTTCAGAATTTCCAATATATTTTTTTTCTTTTCAAAAGCTCCCGCAGAGCAAGAATCCTTGTCTGTTTTCCCCGCCTCCATTGATTGTATCTCCAGTGCCTAGAATGTTGCCTGAGACTTAGTAACCAGTTAATACATATCTGATGACTAAATGTTGAATGAATGAGTAAATGGGGGCAGGCTGAAGGAAGGTTAGAGAAAGGCGAGCCCTAAAACTAGAAGGATTCTTGAATGCTGAGTTTTGAGCCTGAAGGTGTTAGGATAATATGAAGCTCAGTTATTTAAACTGCAGTACAAGGCCAGAATTGACCATAGGCAAGCTTGAATTTCTGCTTAGTTGCATAACATTGAACTAGAACTTCTTCTACCTGTAGGAGAGTCAGGGCTAGCCCGGGGTTTCAAACACGGGCCTGCGTCTTTTCATTTGCCCAGTCGGTCAGCAAATATTTATTGATGCTGGCCTCCAGGCCCTGGGCTGGGGATTGAGTCGCAGGAATCTGAAGATGAATAAAATACTGTCCCAGCCTTTGTGGAGCTCACAAGCTACTGCAGGAAATAGGTAATAACAGCTCAATATCTTAAAAAATGAATAAAGTTAAGTGAGATGCCAACTTGCACAAGGATTAGAGGGTGTCCTGTGACCACCAGCTGATGGAGGCAGATAGGTGGACCAGGCAGACACAGGTTGATGCTCCAAGGAGGCCAAAATTTTGGCTTTCTTTAACACTGATATAAATAAATAAACAAACAAACAAACAAATATATATATATATAAATTTTATTTACTTATTTTTAGAGAAAGGGAAAGGGAGGAAGAAAGAGAGGGAGAGAAACATCAATGCATGGTTTCCTCTTGTACATCCCCTACTGGGGACCTGGCCCACAAGCCAGGCATGTGCTCTGACTGGGAATCGAACCAGCAGCTCTTTGGTCCACAGGTCGGTGCTCAGTCCCCTGAGTCACACCAGCCAGGGCTTATGTTGTTTAAATATTTGCTCAACTTTGTTTCAGTGAAGCCCCAGAGAAATAAACAATGTTGTCCAAATGAAGTTGTAACAGCTTGATATACCAATTCAGTCCCATTGGCTGAAATAGAGGAAAATGTTTCAAACCTTTTCTGTAGGCCTTTTTCCTAAAATTTCATCTCAATATCTGTTGCAATTTTCTAAACACGATAACCTTTTCAAGGTGTATAAAAGCATTTAAACTTTAGATAATAAGACAAATGACTTGTTTCCGGTGGATAGCACAATGCCATATGTGCTTTTGTTTCAGATGTGCAGTTGGCTGCAATTGCACACGTATGCCTAAAACACCACACAGGGAGAGGCTGGGGACGAGTAAGAAGTGTTAGCTTTAATTCTCATTCAGAAATGCCACTTCCTTTGATGCACGTGGAACCAATGTACAGTTCAACAGATAATGCATAACCAAGTTGGCACCATTTTTACTTTTTTCCAGGGCTGTTTTGGTAAGTCATATTGATTGGGCTCTGGGTAACAACCTTAGTTGGAATCTTTCTGTATTAGTGAAGTTATACAGTATTTGTCTTTTTCTGATTGGCTTATTTCACTTAGCATGATGTCCTCAAGTTTCATCCAGGTTGTAGCATAGGATTTCCCTCCTTTGTAAGGCTCTATCATATGTATGATTTTATTTATCTGTTCATCTGTTGGTGGACACATGGATCACTTACATGTCATGGCTATTGTGAGTAGTGCTGCTATGAACATGGGTATACAATTGTCTTTCTGAGACCCCACTTTGAATTCCATGGGGTATATACTCAAAAGTGGAATCACTGGATCATGTGGTAATTCTATTTTTGATTTTTTTGAGAAATTGCCTTACTGTTTTCCATAGCATTATATCATTTTATATTCCTACCCGCACTGCATAGGGGCTCCAATTTCTCCTCATCTTCTCCAACATTTATTTTTTGGGTTTTTTTTTTTCTGGTAATAGTTTTAAAGTTTGCGCCAATTTTAGAAATCATGCTGATAAGCGTTATTAATGTGAGCTACAGAATCCTAAAAGGAGTATGACTGTTTACATAAACTTATTTTAGCAATATACATGTAGACTATATATTTATATAGGTATAAAAATGTGGATAAATAATAGGATGTGCATTAAGGCAGATCCAGCATTGGTAGCCATAGGAAGCACATTGTCAGCATGATCAGCTAGTGTGTGTCGAGTACTCATTGTATGTAAGATAAACCATTGTTACATTGTAATCATAGCAAGTATAAGAAATCCCATGTTTACATAAAATAAATTAAGTCAATTCAGGACTATATCAAGTAAAAAGCAAGTGTCTTCAATATGTTCTATACTTACTCCTGTCTCCTCCACCCTTTCAGATCTTCACTTCCTAACAGTAGCCATGGAACAAAACTTTGCTCTCTCTCCTTAGATATCTCCTATGTAGATAGCTAGATCTACATTCTTTTTTTGCAGTGAGATTTTGCTATACATACTGTTCACGAAGAATTTTATTCATTTACTTAAAATATTTCCCTCAGCTTTACTGACAGATAATTGATATGTAATATTGTACAAGTGTAAAGCCTATAATGTAATGATTTGGTATATGTACATATTGTGAAGTGCTTACCACATAAGGCGAGTTAACACATCCATCACCTCACATAGTTACTATTCTGTACGTGTGTGTGTGCACATTGAAGACCTACTTTCTTAGAAAATTTCAAGTATACAAATACAGCATTGTGAACCATCGGCGCCAAACTACACATTCCATCCCCAGAACCTATTCCTCTTACAGCTGGAAGTTCATGCCTCGACAAACGTCTCCCCATTGCTCCCATCCCTGAGTCCCGGTAACCACCATTCTATTCTTTGTTTCTCTGAGCGTGGCTTCTTTAGATTTCCCATATAAGTCTGCGTCTAGAAACTACTGTCACAGGTGTGATGAGTCACGTCAGCAGCTGACTTCATGCGATGGCTTTCATCCTGTACAGGAGTCACTCCTGTCTGGGAGCAGACACAAGGCACGGCTGTTTGCCCTTGAGAATTCAGCACAGCCACGCCGCATGGTCTCCAAGAGTCATTCCCAGCCTCTTTTTTAATGCAGAGCCGTTAGGATAGGATTTTTCCTGGCCAAAGGTTCAGTTCTTATTTTAGTGAGTATAATGGTTAAGAGTTTGAGTTTTAATACCAAAAAGAGACGTGGGTTCAAGTCCTTGTGGTCTTGAATCTCTTTGGATCACATATTCATTCGTTCATTCATTCACCCATTCATTCACTCACTCACTCACTCATTCATTCATTCATCCATCCATCCATCCATTCATTCACCCATTCATTCACTCACTCACTCACTCATTCATTCATTCATCCATCCATCCATCCATTCATTCACCCATTCATTCACTCACTCACTCACTCATTCATTCATTCATCCATCCATCCATCCATTCATTCACCCATTCATTCACTCACTCACTCACTCATTCATTCATTCATCCATCCATCCATTCATTCATCCATTCATTCATTCACTCACTCACTCACTCATTCATTCATTCATCCATCCATCCATCCATTCATTCATCCATTCATTCATTCACTCACTCACTCACTCATTCATTCATCCATCCATCCATTCATTCATCCATTCATTCATTCACTCACTCACTCACTCATTCATTCATCCATCCATCCATCCATTCATTCATCCATTCATTCCCGCAGCTGCCTGCTCTGCGCGAGACACCCTTGGTTGCCCTGGAAATTGTGTTGAAAGGCAGGTAGAAAATAAAATCTCTGTTCTCATGTGGCTCACTTTCTAATATGGGGAGATAGTCAATAAACAAAATATAAAGCAGTTTTCAAACCAGAGAGCACTATTTGAAAGTTAGTTTTTATGATTATGGCTTTGGTGGCAGCTACCGTCTTCCTGGTGAAGCATAAAAATAATGTCCCCCACACATTCTTGGTTCACCTCCTGGTTTAGCAATGCCTCGTCACACGGTGACTAACCTCGCATCTGCTTTAGTTGACTCTGGCAAAAACAATTATATTACAATTTGGTTTTCTGACATGGCTAGAAAGTTGATCCTAAAATATCAGTGCTCACATGGGAGACTGAGCTCAGCAGGCCTGTGCTGTTATGAGGAGTCCTTGAGGCTCCAAACCTTGGCCACCTGTGGTAAAAAAATGCCTGGAAAGCATTGTCTCTTGTATTGCATACACATATTGCTGTGTAACTGATTACCCGTAACTTACTGGCTTCAAGCAATAAACATTGGTTGTCCTGCAGAGTTTCTGTGGGTCAGGAATTCAGGGCAGGTCTGGGTGTTTCTAGCCCAGAGTCACTCATGAAGGTAAAATTGGGACACTGAGCAGGGCTGCAGCCATCTCAAGACTTGGCTTCGGCAGAGGACCCTGCTCCAAGAGGGCTCACTCCCACTGCTGTTGGTAGGGACCTCAGTTCCGCACCACGTGGACCTCTCCACAGGCCGCCTGAGCTTCTGCAAGTCGCGGTGGCTGACTTCCTTCCCCCAGGCACGAGTAATCCAAGAGCAAGCAAGAGGGAAGCAGCTCCCTTTTATGACCAAGCCTCAGGAGTCCCATGCTGTCATTTCGGCGGTACCCTGCTGGTTGCACAGGTCAGCCTTATTCACTGTGGAGGGGACGACCCAAGGCCGTGAAGGTTGGAGAGTGGGGAGCACTGGGCGTACTTGAACGGGGACTGCGACACACCACTTCAGCCTCAGAGCCGATCCTTCTAGATCCAAGACTCTGCATGCTCCAGCCCTCCCTTACTCGCCAGGTCACGCCAGGGGCTGCTGACTGGTCTAAAGGTTAGTTGTCCTTGATCTGCCCGTCAGCTGTAATGAGGTGAGCAGCGGGCAGGGTCTCCTGGTATGCACCTGACTGTTCGTCATGGATGGTGTATGGCAGGGCTCCTTTCTAAGGAGAGGGTAGAGATGAGCCACCCCCGAAGGACACCTTCAGGGTTCACTGATTTCACCAGAACCGGAGAAAGATGACAATAAGAGGAGAGGATAGAGAAGAACAGCTAACGAGGCCTGCCTGCCTTTTTCTCAGAAGGCCGGCCAGTCCAGCTGCCTTCCCTTCTGCATGGGGTGGGTGTCGGGGTGCGCCACGACACGCGGAAGACAAGCTTCTGGGAGCCAGCGACTCACAGCGTTAGAATAAAAGACAAATGGAAATGTAATATCTCAGAGTTGGAAGGAACCTGAAAATAATTGTCCTCTTGTTTCATGGATGATAAAACTGAGGCCCAGAGAGGAGAAAGCAGCTTTTGAAGGACGCTTAGCCTTCAAGTGGCATAGTTGGAATTTGAACTTCTAGCTCCTTGAGCATTTTCCCTTTCATCCTATGAGCTCTTCACTTTTCATTAGGATCGCTTGGAAAATGGCTCATCACATTTCAGGCAAATGGAAAGGATTAGGCGCCCTTCATTACTTCTCAAATTTCTATAATAAAATTTTTGCGATTTTTATTTTTAAGTCACCTTCACATTGTTTTACCCAAACACATATACACCCACAACTAGGATAAAGGTTCTTACATTGAATGCTTTTGTAAAATGGCTCATTAAAATCAAATTCATATAGTTAATACAAATAAAATTTAAAAAACAAAATTAACAGCATGAATTGGATGTGAAATATGTTGTTATTCCTTGAGTTTAGCCCAAACAAAACTGCTACCCACAGTGTGCATGTGGTAATAAGTTTGCGCTGCCCGTACCCCCACAGGCTGTGTGGCTAATCAATTTTCCCGTCACCCCTTTTTCTAGTTAGATGTGACAAACTTTCATTGGTATAGGAGCTCATTTCAGCATTAATTTTTTTCTCACTTGGTGATAATGCATCATTTATAAATTAATCTCGCTTCTTTATTCATTAGCCTAGATGGCTCTACTTGTCTCCAACATAACTCTAAACAAAATGCAAACATGAGCAATGAAATCTGGGGAGACAATTTGTTATAAGGTGATTATCCCAAGGCTATGTTTATATTCATGTGAGCATTGAAATAAAAACATACTAAAAAAAAAATCAGAGAAACTTGCAGTTCCCTGGAAGTATGTCCACAAATCCTTGGGTGTCCTCCTGCTGGAATTAGAAGAGACATTGCATACCACTTTCGGTTTTAGTCCTGGTAGTATGTTCTAGGCATGACCTTGCTATCCAGAGTTACTTTGATTTAAAACAAAGCAACCAGGACCGCTACCTGTTGCTTCATTGTCAATGACAATGTCTTGATTGCAGAGCTAATAAACGGGTGCCCAGAGAACACAGGCATCTCGTGTGTTTGACTTTCCTGGCGGGATACAGGTGACAGGGCAGGTGGCTGGGTCTCCCGGGTGGCTCCGCCGCGGGCCCTCTGCTCTATGACGGGGTGCCTGTCCTCACCTTGCTCGGAAACTGATTATGGAGCAAGGCGTGGCTAAAACCAGATGCTGCTTGCGACCTGTGCTCCAGGGGCAAGGAGCTGCAGGGAATTAAAAAAAAAAAAAGTTGCCTTTTGGACTCATCTAAATATGAGTGTCCTGCCTGAACAATCTCTTGAAACTGATTTCACTGAAGCCTATTTTTGGTTTTAAAACATCAGACGGCTACCGCCCTATTTTCTGAGGCTGAACCGCAACATTCCACAGTCAGGGCCCCGAGTCAAGAACGGAGTTTGTGACTAACCCTCCACACGTCGCCCTTCTGTTCGCAGGCACTTGGCTCCTCCGAGCCGGTGGGAGGAGGTGGGAACACACTGTTCCCCTTCCACTGGAACTTAAACAGCAGAGCGGCAAATGAGGGGTTCAGGCAGAATTAATTAAGCCCAACACATTTCAGTGGAAGATTTAAAGGTGTGAATATTTGAGAAGTTTAGCTGAACGTTGTGTATGCGCACCCTATCTCCACCTGTTGAAGTGGTTCTTTTAGGCTTATCTTCAAAGCTCCTTTTTCCAGAAAGACTCTCCGGATTCCGGTCAGATGGGGTTCACCGCCCTTAAGCTCCTTTGTTTCATTATTTCTTTTCTTCTACTTTGACTTGGCTTGCTTTGTTATTTTTTTCTTTCTTCTTGAGTCAAATCCTTAGATAATTCATTTATATTCTTTTTTATTTAGTAGGGAGGTATTTCAAATATCAATGGTGTAAGCAAGTGCTGAAACAAGAAATAATTTTCTCAGAGAAATTTTGATGTGTTGTAAGTGCCGTTCAGATGTGTCATAATTAAATGCATATTTCAGATTTTTTCTTCATGGTATCCAGAATGAAAGAATCTGTAAACAGGCAAAATTACAATGCATATAACCTTAACTGATAATATATGTCAAGTGCCAGTTGTTGCTGTAAAAATTAAGAAAGGTTATGCCATTATTTCTTTGTATGTAAGAGACTTGTAGCTGCCTTGGAGGAGAATTGTGTTTTTCTAAAAACAGCTTATGGGAGTATAATTAACATACAGAAAAGCCCTGCATGTATAATATATTCAATTTGATGCGTTTGGACATGTGCATACACCTGTGCATGCGTATACGATTGTGGTATTATCAGCACAATAAAAATAATAAATATATCCATCCCCTCTAAAATTTTTCTTGTGTCTGCCCTTTTTGGAAATACACTTTATATGAGATCTATCTTCTCCACAAATTTTTAAACGCACAGATCTCTAACTACAGACACTATGTTGTACAGAAGACCTCTGGCACTTAATCACTTTTCATAACTGAGACTTTGTAGCTACTGAGCCAGTCCCCATTTTCCCCTGCCCCCAGGCCCTGGCCACCGCCTCTGTGTCTTGGTGTCTTTGAGTTTGATTGTTTTAGATACTGTACGTACGTGGCATCACACAGTATTTGTCCTTTTGAGACTGACTTATGTCCCTTAACATATGTCTTCCAGATTCATTAGAATTTTTTTAAAGTAATTTTTTAAAAAAGATTTTATTTATTTATTTTTAGAGAGAGAGGAAGGGAGAGAGAAAGAGAGGGAGAGAAACATCAATGTGTGGTTGTCTCTTGTGCGCCCTCCATGCTGGGGACCAGGCCCATAACCCAGGCCTATGCCCTGACTGGGAATCAAACCAGCGACCCTTTGGGTCACAGGCTAGCAGTCAATCCACTGAGCCACACCAGGCAGGGCAGAATTTTTTTTTTTTTTTTTTTTGTAGCAAAAGAACTTTTGTGAGTAGCTACTACATAGCCATTGACCTGAGGAAAATGTTCTGCAGGGCCTTTTATTTCACATTGCTTAGCAAACCAAGGATCTGGAGGGCAGACGACAGCAATTTGTATAGAGAAATAGAGATTTTTCTAGATGGTAAGGAACTGGGCCCCCTAACACCCTCTTTCTATGTATTAGTTTGCTAGGATTGCTGTAACAAAGGACCACAAACTGGGTGTCTTAAACAAGAGAAATTTATTGTCTCACATTTCTGGAGGCTGGGAGTCTATTGTCAAGTCGTCAGCAGGGCCAGGCCGTCTCTGAAGGCTCTGGGGAAGGACCTACTCCATGCCCCTCCCGCGGCTTCTGGTTGTTGGCGATCCTTGGTGTTCCTTGGCCTGTGGAAGCATCACCCTGCCTTCTGACTTCATTTTCACGTGGCATTCTACCTGTGTGTGTCTCTGTCTGAATTTCCCTCTTGAAAAGGACCTCAGTCCTGTTGGATTAGGGGCTCACTTTAGTATGACATCATCTTAGAGAATTAGATATGCAAGCAAGAACCTAGTTCCAACTAAGGCCACTTTCTGAGGCACTGTGGGTTAGCACTTCAACGCATGAATATGCGGGGTACACCATTCGACGCACAACACCCCGAGACCCAGAGTTCCGAGGAAGATGTTGGCGTAGGCCGGAGTGGCTCTGTTCAAGGCCCGTTTACAGGTCAGGCCTTGGAGATAAAGAGACTGCAGGTGAGGACGTTGGAGGGTCTAATGGGATGAGCGCAGTCCCGAGTGAGGAAGGGAGAAGAGGGTCCGGGTCCTGAGGGTGGAGGTGTAAACACTGACGTGGGCTCTGGGGAGGAAAACTTGTACCCAAAGCACATTGTGACTTGAAAAGCCACCAACGTACGCGAAAGCCCTGGCTAATTTGATCCCTGGGCCCCTGCATTGCTCCTGTGGTTGCCGTTAGAGGTGAGGTATAGCCCGAGCCAGGTAATGCTGTGGGTGCAGAAGGGTACCTAGGACATTGTCTTGTTATAACTTGGTATCAGTTATTGCTGTACACAAACTGCCCCCAAACTTACTTCCTGATTCTCCGGATTGCCAGTTTGGCCTGGGTTCAAGTGGATATTTCCTCTTCTGGTTTTTCCATGATCTCACTCTTACAGCTGCACAGTTGGGTCAGCTGACGGCAAGTCACCTGGGGGCTGTTGGTTCCAGGGGGTCTCATTCACACGTCTGGTGGCTGGCTCTGGGAATGGGGGCCACTGGGTCATGTTTGTCCAGCATCTAGCAGGCAATCCCAGGCTTCTGCATTTGGGGACTGTGTGCCAGAAGCAGCTTGAGAAGACAAGCCCCCGCGAGCAAGCACTTTTCAAACTTTTGCTTGTGTTCCATTGGTCAAAGCAAGTCACACGCATGAGGACAGACTCAAAGGATGGAGAAATACAGACTGTCCCTTCTTTATGGAAAGAGACGCACAGAATTGGAGACCAGTCTTTTCAATTTAACCTAATGCTGTTTAGCAGCGTGTACTGCTGGGGAGTGAAGCTTGGGCCAGTGCAGGTTTAGAGTAACGTTGGGGATGAGGCTGGGATAGCAACAGTGATTACCGACAACCAGAGCGGTTCACATGAGACCGTGTAGGGAAACCTGGGGACCGCTTCTGCAGCGTTCTTCCGGTCCCCCCATCCTCCTGGGATGCTGCGAGCTACTCGCCTCCAACACGGACAGAATCACCACAGCCCGTGCCCCGCCAAACTTCTGACATCTTAGGGGAACTTCTCCTCACCCCCGACAATGCAGGCCACTCTGATTTCTCTGCTTTCAGTAACTGCAGTTCTCTTCGTGGACGGGCTCTCAACAGCTTTGACTGCAGGCTTCAAAAACAGACACCGATACTCACAGAGGCAAAGGAGTTCTCATGGAGACCATGCCCATCGTCCTGGCTGGAAGAAGGGCGATTTCTTTCCATCTTCCCAGGCTCCCATAGGAGCAAGGAAAAAAAAAATCACAAATTAATATCTCAATAAATTATCCTGCCACATTTGTTTACCCAGTAAATGTCGGAACTGTTTATCTTCCCTTTAAATTACTCCTGAGCTCCAAAGAGCAGAGGAGTTCGCCTTATAAGATTTATCATCGTGAAATGACTCGCCGCTGCTCCTCCAGAAGTGTCAGGTTTTTGAATTAGTAAAATGGAGCGCCACAATAGGATACCTCCTTTTCATGTGATATGTAGAACTCTGTCATTCGGATTAAGTAGAAATATTTATTCACATATGCAGAGTGCCTAGAGAGATACTTAAAACATTAACAAAAAATTCATTTAATATTTGGAGTCCTCCATTGGGTGCTTTGAAAAAAAAATATGCAGAGAGATATCCAGCTTCTCCTCCTCCTATTTCCCCCCTGAAAAGTAATAGATAATATATCTAGAGATGCTACCATACGTATCTCTTAAAAATCCAGAATAAACCCCAAATCCCCTTCCCTTGGATTGCCGGGCCGCCATGAACAGATGTGTAGACGTCCCGAGCCTGTGGGGCAGGTCTACCCCGAGGGCGTGACCGACCCCCTTTTCTAGTTCCCCAATCAAAAGAAGTGGCAATTGGTGCAGAAAAGTGAGAGTATTTGAGAGTGTATGAATGTATATTTGTATGTTCAATAGAACTGTGTTATTTTTTAAGTTTATTATCAATGACCATTTCTCTGTCCCTTCAGAGGGGGAACTTTGTGGCAGCTGGAACAGTGTGTCATTGAGCAAAGAGCCTGGAGGGCACTTGGCTAAGGCACTGCCATTCAGAACATTACCCTGGGCCCTGCGTGGGGTCGGGAACAGCAGTCATGTGAATAGAGCAGCTGTCACCAATAGGCCAATGACAATCTATCGACTGACGTCAATGTCATAGCTGGCCACGCATCATCCTCATCCTCAACTGGTGCCTTCAGCCTCCTTGTCAAAGACCCTCCTCCTCCTTCCCCTCCAGCCCCACTCTGTCTTCCCCACCTCCTGCCAGGGCCACATCAAAGCAGATCTTCTTGAGGAAAATACCAGAGCCACCTGTGCTGGTTGCTTATGATCCAGTAGAGTGACTTGAAACTGCTGGTTTCTGGCAGTGTCTAAGAACATTAGAAAGGTAGAACATGCCAGTGCAGTTCTGAAGGAGTGCACAAGGTGTCATGTCTTGAGGCGCAGTCAAAGAAAAAAAAAGCAGCAAAATAAAAATATTAATATACACAGGTGCATGGTCTGACCTAGATCACGGACTCAGCAGTCTGGGGTTTGGGCAGGACATCTAGATTCTTTCTTCTCATGAGCTATTTTAAAATGACCACGTAAATATCGGGTTAGTGTTCTCTTACCCGTTTCTTCACTTCTTTGCTTCATCCTGGCTTTGCTTTCTTTTGTGGAGGCACCCCTTCCAAGATGTAAGGTTATCTTAGGGTTTCCATATCTGCTAAATCAGGGATCATATTCCCCTTTGGCACCAGAATCACCTGTCCCCTGATGTTCAGCAGGTGCCCTCATATTTGTTGATGGAAACTTTAGAAAAGTGACAAGCAGAATAGGTGGCTTGTTCTGGACCCTTGGACCAGAGTACCTTGACTTGGACGATGAACGCTGGTCTTGCTACACACCTTGCCTTCCAGGCCCTGGACCTTCTCCTGTGGGCAGTCTGTTCCAGGTTAACCCTGTTTCACTGGGTTTATTTCCCCATGGCCAGCTTTGTCCCTTGCCAAACTAAACCCTCTCTACCGAATCACCCCCGCTTCCCTGCCTCACTCACACTTAAACACGCCCAAGCCTCTGCTTCACTTTCTTTTCCAGCTATGAGCTACTTCTTGCTCCCCTGTAGAGACACACTCCTCGAGGCTGCCTTTTTCTCTGTCTCCCACTGGCTTCTCCGTTCCCTTCATCTCGCTTCACTCCTCTCATGCTACCAACACGACCTGCGATTTGTTAAATCCAATGGGGAGGTTTTCATGATCACACACTCAGCAACACTTACTGCCGTTGATTACGTCCTCCGGGGTAGACACTCTCTTCCTTCAATTTCCACGGCACAGCCTTTTCCGGGTTTCCCACTGGCCTCTGAGCTGGTCCTTCTTCGTGTCTTTCACTCACTACGTCTGTTCTGGCCGCATTGTAAATATCACAGTTTTTAAAGACATTCTCTTCGCCGGCTGCCATGGCTTTCTTTTTTTTTGTTTTATGGATACAAACTTGCTTTAAATCTTTTTAAAATTACAGTTGACATTTAATATTCCATTAGTTTTAGGGGTACAGCATAGTGGTTAGACATTTATGTAACTTTTGAAGTGATTCCGCTGATGAGCCTAGTGCCCACATGACACCATGCACAGCGATAACAGTGTTATTGCCCTAAATCCCCAATGCTGTGCACTGGTTTTACGGGTGACATGTTATTCGTGACCAAAGCATCAATTACTTTTAACACACCTATGAAATCTAAATTTCTATCTTCAGATCTAGACCTATATACCCAACTGCTTATAGATATCTTTCCTTTAGTATCTTACGTGCAACTTAAATTCAGTGTGTCCAAAACCAAACTCATAATCCTCTCGTAAAATTTATTCCTCCTCCAATTTTCTCTTTCCCAGAGAGTCCGCTGTTGATAGTCAGTGCTCTTGCTGAGAAACTAGGAGCTCTCCATGCTGCCTCGTCTTGCTTGTCCATGTTGCCATTGCCAAGTTAGTTTTTCTTGTAATCTTCTCTCAAATACAGCTCCTCACTCCACCTCCCCTTTCTAAGCTCTCGTAAGACTTTGTCATAATAAGTGAGAATGCAACAGTTGCCCGGTTCGTCCCCCGCTATCCAGTTGCTACTTCACACTGCCGTAGATGTAATCTGAGGGGAAAAAAAAAGAGGTGACCCATTTCCTGTGACACCCTCACTTAAATGAAGTCACGTGTCTGTGGTTTTCCATCAACATCCTTCCACGGTCTAAGTTTGGACTTGCCAGTGCTCTTACGTCTCAGCTATGTGAGCTAGGAAGAAAACTAAAGCAGCACAGCAGCCAGAGAGGGAGGCGAGGGCTCTCTTAGATCAGGCCAGGAAGGGTCCCTTTGGGGAGAGAACATTTGAGCAGAAGCTGGATTGGCGTGGGGGACAGGGGTCATGCAGTCAATGTAAGGGAGGAAGGTTCCAGGCAGAGGAAATAGCAGGTGCAACGGCCGTAAGATGGAAATGATCTTGGTGGGTGTGAGGGATAGGCAGGGGGCCAGTACAACGGGGGCCCAGTGAGGTGAGCTCAGCGGGGTGGGCCGGGCCCAGGTTACACAGCACCGGTAGACCTCCTACGGAACTCTGGGTCATACGCTGGACGTAGTGGGAGGGTTTTGAGTAGAAGAAGGAAATGCTATGGCTTATGTTTGAACCAGATTCACCCGGTTGCCTTGTAGGGCGTAGACTGAAGGCAAGAGAGAACATCTGGGGTGGGGCTGTCATCCGACTTGGTGGCCGAGGGCTTCATGAGTTACAGCTGTGGTGCTGAGGGTGGGGGGAGCGATGGGACGCGGGGGCCATTTCAAAAATCGGGCAGGACTCACTTGTATTTTTTTATGTTGTATTTTGCCATGTATTTTACACAACTATATAAAATAAACAGTTTCGATCTTCATAACCATGGAAAACAAACAAAAAAAAAATGCAAAGACTAAAAACCTATAGAAAAATTACATTTCCTGGAAATGGTTTCTGAAGAAGAATAACTACGGCCTCTCTTCTCAGCGACCCTATTCACTCCTTCATCCATTCACTCATTCAGTTTCTGAGGACATCGAGCCAGACAGACTTCTGCACATTAATAATATTAACTAATACCTATCTGGTGCTTATTTATGTACCATTAGATACTGAATAAGCTTAAAGCATGATTTATTATCTTGTTTAATTATCAGAACTCTGTGCATTAGCTGGCCTTAATATCGCCCTTTTGTGGAAGAGAAATGGAATTTCAGGGACTTACCCAAGGCCCCACAGCCAGGAAGTAGCAGAGAAAAGACCGGAACCCAAACCTTCCAAGCATGACCTCTGGGGGCAGCCCAAGGTTAAGTTGCTGTAAGGGTGAGCTCATCTAGACCTTTTATAAGCCAAGAGCAGGTTTCCACATGGACTGATGTTTGTGTTCGTGCCTTCAGTCCTAGGAGACCCCATGGCACACTGGCACTCACAATACAGGTCTTGTTCTTGAATTTTAATATATGTGCATTTATTAAAAATACTTGTGAGAATCAGGCCAGTATATAGTATTAAAAAATCAAACACATGTGCACGTATGTTATATCTTCTTTTCTTCACCTGACTCTGTTGTGTTGGGGTGCCAGGCCCTTCCAAGGAACAGGTAAGAAAAGCTCCTAGAGATGTAAATAACACAGATAAGGACCTCGTGAATAAGTGAGAATGAACCAGAGCCAACTCAAATTTGGAGACTGCCCAGGGATTTTAAAAACATTCTCAGTGTTTGTAATTCCCAACGCCATGGGAATGAGAGCTGGAGCCATTATCTGCATCTGAGGGTCAGCTAAGCTGCCATTTCCCCAGAGTGGTTGGGTCTGAGGTCTCTGTATTTACTGTGCAAATATTTGCAGTGAGAATTGCGAAATAATTATGGAACTAACAATTTCTAAGTAATGTGGGAGTGAGAGAGTCTGTTGGGCAGCATTCCTCCTGAGAGCTGGTCCCTTCCTGCCCAAACCTCCGCAGCGGGAGGAACTAGCAAAGCAGGAAGTCCAGAGAGCAGAGCCAGGGGAGGGGAGAAACCCACTGCACTGAGGTTTGCAAAGACAACGGGAACAAAACTAGGAATAGGCACCAGGAGCACCAGGAATCGCTCTGCATTTACCAAATGGCTCTGATTCAGGGAACCCATTGAATGGGGAAGAGAAGGGCCCTTTCTATTGAAGTGGGAAAGAAAAAGGCTTCAGAAGAAGCCCCTTCTTGGTGATAATACCAGAAATTAAAAAAAAAGAGAGAGAGGAAAACAAAAGATCTGGTTCAGAGCTGTCAAAAACTTTATGAACATAAAACTGAGGAAGGACTGGTGGTTAAGACATACTTATTGTACCTGCATATCATATGTGTCATGTATGCATAATCTTGTACACATGAAGAAACAGAAATGCACATGTAAGTGGATTCTGGAGTGACTCTGCACGTTGTTCATTTATTATGCTTTGGCTCTTCTCAGCAGCCCTACTCACTCCTTTGGTTTTTGGGTTGTGCCAGACACTGCTGGGCTTTGGATGCATAAAGATCCCATAACACAGTACCTTCTGCAAAGAGGCTCACAGTCCGGCAAGGGAAATAGTCCTTTGAATGTACAATTTTAAAGCTGGGATTGAGAGCCATCAAGGGCTTTACGGAAACACAGATCAGGTCTGTTATGGGTTGCGTTGTGTCCCCCCCCCCCGCCCATCTCCCCAATTCATATGTGGAATCTCTAATTCCAGATGCTCAGAATGTGACTGTATTTGGAGACAGGGTCTTCAGCGAGGTAATTGAGTTAAAATGAGGTCGTTAGGGTGGGCTCTAACCTGACTGGTACCTTTATTCCAAGGAGAGCTTTTGGACACACTCATGCACACATGGAGACCGCCATGTGAAGAGGAAGGCGGAGACTGGGACAATGCTTCTACAAGCCGGCAGACACCAGAGTTTGCCAGGAAACCACCAGAACCTAGACGGGAGGCCCGGAGCAGAGTCTTCCTCCCAGGCCTCAGAAAGACCCTTCACTCAGCTTTGGAGAGGAGAGTCAGAAGGCTTCATGCAAGAGATGGCAGACCTGAGGCTTAACTGAACAGTGGGGTGGCAGGTGAAGGAGGGTGGGGTGCGGTGTCAGGCAGCAGTCGCGCCCCTGGAGGACGCAGGGCAGGAGTATCGAGATGGGAAGCGATGAAGGAGCGCAGCATAAGGGAGGTTGAGAGCAGTGCTGGCAGCAGGAAGTAGGAAGAGAGGGGCCCGCTGAGATAGGCAAGCACAGGGCTGGGGGTGTGCCAACACAGGAAGGCAACCCAGACCCACTGCCTGCCCTTGGGGAGGGTGTTCACAGGTACGCCCCAAGCTGGAAACCCCTGTGGAGCACCCACGCTCATGTGACCCTCTTGCTCCCAATCACAGCTGAGCTCTGACAGGTGCCTTGATGGGGACAAATCCTTGCTCCGCCCTGAGAGAAACACGCCGTTTCGGGATGGCCCGGCTTCCATTCTGGGGTACTGGAAGGTCCAGCGTGGCTCTGCCTGAGACGCCTCTCATTTCAGGGACAGTGATTTTCTCTCCTTCCCCGTGAAGCCAAAGCGCCCAGCTGACGTTAATTACCGGCAATGATAAAGCCTCGTCTAAGGTCACAGAAATGTTCTGATTCCTGAACATTTCAGTGTCTTTGATTTTCCTCACAATAGGACTGCTGCTAATGGAAAGGCTCGCTCTCAGCCACCTCGTGCGGTCGAGTCTGGCTGAATAGGTAAAAAGCGGCTCCTGTAAAGGCCGCCTGACGTTCAGCGCTCTGTCCTCCTCACATGACTCCATGTGGTTTTTGTCTGTATTTTCCACCTCTCTAGGTATTTCAAAAGGTTTCTGTGAAAAGAGATGCTGTTCTGGGAGCATATGGCTGGAAGTGCACAAAGATTTATTCTGGCTAATTAAAAAGTTTTTGTTTTAATGCCAACCCACCGCCTTTGAGATAATCTTTAAAAAGTCCTGTGATCTGGATCAGCGGTCAGGCCGTTGACCCCAGGAGGAGCTTCAAATTGAGGACTTTTATAACCTTTTCCTTTTAGGTTTTTTAAAAAATTAAACCTAAAATAAAATATAATCGCTGGCTGACACTAAAATATAATAGTCCTTGCTTCGTATAGTTGACTTCAAATTATATTTGAATTGTACATTAACTATCCTAGTTATGAATACCATGCATTTTTTTTTTAGAATGAAAATCTTGTCATCCCGGTAGTTTTCTCCTTAATTATTTTAAAAATTAGCATTATTATATACCTAAAAGGAATGAATTATATTTAAAGTTTAACAGTCTGCATTCAGAAGAATTAAACGGCCCATACAAACACATACTTGAGACTATTTAAGATTTATTCTTTTAAGTGAGACAAGTTAAGGGCAAAGGTGGGCCAGCACATCTGCGCCTCACATTCTTGCAACACCCTGCACTTCCAGTCACTTATCACATACTTAGTGCTGGTGGAGTTCAGGTGCTCAGCACCAAAGGAGAATCTGCCACTATTCACGCAGAACCACAAGTCTAATAGAGGAGACAAGTGTGCGCATATGGCACGTGCTGTCACAGGGGTGTGAATTGGACTGGGACAACTGAGCCAAAGGGGTTGAGAAAAGCTTCTTGGAGATCATACTTAACCTGGGACCTAAAAGATGGCTGTGAACTCACCAACTGAAGGAGGAGGCAAGGCACTTCCCAAGTAGAGGACGATTCTGGATAAAAGAAAGAAGGAAGGAGATGTGGAGGTGGGCAGCACATGCTGGGACAACGGGGAGCACAGTGTGACCAGAATCTGATGCAGGGGAGCAATGGCTAGAAATGAGACCAGAGCGGGGAGGTGAGGGTCAGATGGTGGAAATTGTGCCATGAACAGTTTATGGTGTCAGCAAGGACGTCCCGATCAACCCTGTTATTTTGGATGCTGTCTGGCAGCACCAGGATGGAAAGGCACGGGACAGAGAGCAGCAGGAAAACCAAAGTAAGTGGTCGAGGTGAGGCATGGAGCGGGGCCGGGGTGGGGGGGGCTGACCTGAAAGTGTAAAGGGAGGGGTGGAAGGAAGAAATGGGCAAAAGAGAAATTTAGGGCTGGGAACCCATGAATTCATTGGGATGTGGAGGAGAGGAGAGTTGAGGATGAGAACTAGCTTGATGCACGGTGCCTGCTAGGGACTCAGTTGTGACCCCGCCACTTACATGTTGAAGCCCTAACCCTCGAAGTGGCTGCAATTGGAAAGAGGGACTTGAGAAAGCAACTGAAGTAAAATGAGGTCATAAAGATGGGGCCCTGATCCAGTAGGATTAGTGTCTTTATAAGAAGAGACACCAGAAAGTTCTCTTTCTTTTTCCCTTCCTCATGTGCATACAGAGTGAGAAGGTGGCCAACTGCCAGCTAGGCAGAGAGCTCTTACCAGAAACTGACCTTGGACTTCCTGCCCAACCTCCATAACCATGAGAGATAAGTATCTTCTGTTCAAGCCACCCAGGCTGTGGCATTTTGTTAAGGCAGCCTGAGCAGGCCGAGACACCTACGTTAACTCATATGAAGAAAGAATAAAGAGGGCAGAGATGTTGATTGTTGTTGTTGTTTTACTGATTTTTAGTTTGGTGTGGGACATTGCAAATAGGAGATATTAATAAGGCAAACTGGCAGAGATGTCCACAGGGCAGCTGGAGACATTGAAGAGGAACAGCAGGGAGCAGTCGGGTCAGGAGATACTTGGGAGAGTTCTCCATGTAGATAAAGCAGAAGCCAGAGTCGTGGAGGAGACTATCCAAGAAAAGAATGTATAATAAGTAAGAGAAGGTGGCAGGAAAGAAGCTGGGGAAGCTGGACAGTCAAGGACAAGTAGGAGAAGCAACCAGTGTGTCATAAGAGAGAGTTATTCTGCAGTAGGGGCCTCATGGCCATTTGTTAATCGTGGGCTGAACGAGGCCGCAGATCAAAGAAATAAAACACTGGACTAGTAATGAAGAGGTAATTATTAGGAGCCACGCCAGTGCAGTACTATGGAATGAAGCCAGTTTGCAGTGGGTTGAGAAATGAATGGAGTAAAGAAAGAGAGGTGAGGATGGACTATGATTTTAAGACATCTGCTTATGAAAAGTACAAGAGCGATGGGAAAGTGGCTTGGGAGGAGGCAAGTGTGAGATGCAGTTATATCCTTCTGTGTGTCTGAAGCTCTGCGCCGATTTCCATTTGTGTGGTAAGGAACCAGGGACAGCAAAAGAAACAAAACTATGCTCCCCTTTTAGGCAACTCAACCCCTTTGTTATTTTTGACTTTTTAGATGTCTGTTTCTGCCTCAGTAGGGACAAGTCCCCTGTCCCCTTTCCCTATAGACTCTTAATCTCATTGTTTCATTTCTACTAACCTCCTGATGACCATCATGTTTTAATTAGGTGTCAGGGTTTCCAAAATGAGGGTGAAGATGTGCACATGCTTGTGACTGTGTGTGTGTGTGAATGTGTGTGTGTGTGAATGTGTGTGTGTGGGAGAGAGAGAGCGAGAGAGAGAGAGAGAGTTAGAGGACAAGATCTGAGCATACAATATGATGCTAGTGGTCTAAAGTCTATGAAGCGGATCAGATGTTGTTAATGATAAATTTTATGTTGTACATATGTTATCACCATCACCACCACCAGTACCGTCACAACAGGAAAAGCACGAAAGAAAACAATTATTGTGGCCATTCTTCTTTCAACTTCTGATCGCAGTTAGAAGGAAAAATGCTAAAGAAAACCTTTGTTTTCTTTTGTCTCTATTCTGCCTTTATAGACAGCTTCTTAGACATGCTTGTATGAGTCTATCCGTCTTGAAGACTGGCAGTCTGATGGAATGTGCCTCTGTTTTAAATTGCTTAATAGTTGAAGCTGAAAGAAAATACGTATTAGGACATTTTCCTGGAACATCAAAATAAAGCACGAATTTAGGGAAAAAAAGGGCATCATCTGTGACCTTGTGTAACGTTTAACTTTTTAAATGCCACCCACAACACTTAATATGGTTCTAGCCTTGCTGGGAAATGGCTATATCCAGCAAGGATGAAGGGCTACCAGCTGGGATAACTATCCTATAATTAGTGATGCATTTTTAAAAAGGAAAACCAGAAATTATTGGAGACAGTTGATGTAAAAATCTCTACATTTCTAAAGTATGTGTGTTCATAGCTTGACAGTTTTAGCCCCGTGGATGCAATGGTACACACACACACATGCAGGCATGTACACACCCGTTTCTTTGGCTGGGGTGTTTGAGGAAGTCCGTTTTCCTTCTATAGATTTTAATAGGACTCCCTAGAAATGAAACATGAGTCTTGTGAATTTGTGTGACATTGAGTTCCTGGCACCGAACTTCTAAATCTCTTGTCATTTCCTGAGCGATAGAAGCATCTTTTGTTATAATATTTGGTCTTTGTTCTGGTTCCTAACACAAGAACTTCTCATACATTTTGGAATTTTCTGAGTGACAAGGGTGAGCGGAGCATCTTTTGTTATTTGTAATAAGCCCCTTTCAACCATACTGAAGTTTATGCTAATGAGGTGATTCTTGTTGGGCCCCAAGATAGCTTCAGGATGGAGTCTGGTTGCCAGAGGAACCAACCATGTGATCAGAGGGTTGGAACTTTCAGTCCTCCTCATTTCCCAGCCACCGGGGAGGGTAGGGGCAGTGGAGACTGAGTGAAGCGTCAGTGGCCAATGAGTTCATCAGTCAAGGCTATGTCATGGAACTTTCATGTAAACCTCTAAGTGACAAGGTTTGGGAGAATCACTGGATTGGTGAACACATCGAGGTGTCGAAGGAAAACCCAAAGCAGGGCTCCTAGGAGGGGTGAATGAGTGTCCCTACATTGTCCAGGCAGCAGTTTTTAAAGGAAGGCCCCTGCACCCTGGACATTCACACCCTTCAGTTCTGGTTATTTTCTTGCATTAGTTCATTGATGATTTTCTCCTCATTCATTTTCTCTACTCTCTGTTTCTAAAATTTCTTCTCCTCCCCCTCCCCTCCCCTCCCTTTCCCCTCCTCTTCCTCCTCCCCCTCCTCTTTCTCTGCCCACCCCCCCACCCCCCGGCTCCTCCTCTTCTCCTCTTCTTCCCCCTCCCCCTCCTTCTTTGCTTACCTTCTGGACATGTCTTCTAATTTTCTATACTTTCCTTTTATGTTTTTACATCATTATCTTTTCAGGAAACTTCCTCAAATTTATCTTTGAAAACTTCGATTGATTTTTAAAATTTGTGCTGTCATGTTGTGAATCTCCAGAAGCCATTCTTGTTTGCTTCTTGAATGTTCATTTGTTTGTTTGTTTTAAAAAAGCATCCTGTCTTTGTTTCATGGATGCAAAACCTCTCTTCTCTCTCTGAGGTAATTAAATCTGTTGTAAAATTGTTTTTTCCTCTCATGGTCAGTAATTTTTGAAGTAGGGACTCACATTCAGACAGTCTGAACTTAGAGCCTGCATCCTTGATGGTTTACTCTCAAATGCCTTCATCTTAGTAAGCATTAGCTTCTGGCCAGGCTAAGAAGGCAGATTAGGCACAAACATTTTTTTCCCTTCAGTAATCTCACTAAAAAATAAAGATTAAAAAAAAAACTTAAAAGGACAGGAAAAAGAGCATAGATGATAACAACATCAAAATGTTGGAAGCTGGATTTTTGTGAGACACTAATTAGATAATTGATGGAGAAGGCCTGGCCCACAATGCCTGACACACAGTAAGGGCATCATAAGTGTTGGACATTATTTGGATAACATTATAACACTCTTATAAAGTGAAAATAGTCTTTTAAAAAACAACTGAACATTTTGTCTATGATTTAAGAGCTTCCTTATACACTTACTTTGAAATGTGAATGTTAAAGAAGGAAAAAATACCATGCTGTTGGCATAATATAATATTTTAGACTGAAGTCATTTGTTCTATTAGGCAAATATCTGATGCATAATGTATAGATAAAAATACATTATTAATAATAAAATATTGTGTAGTTTAATGGTAGAACTTTATATATCTTAAGTTCAACAGGGAAACTCTCATAAATAATACTACACAAATATGAAAACAGAAAATGAATTATTATATGAAAGTATAAGTAAATGTTTATTGAACAAGGAAAATATGTTTTAAAAAACAAACAAGGTGCTGATTCTGGAGAGAATACAAAGATAAACTCTTAATCTGTGCTTTCAAGGAACTTACTAGGGGAGATAAATGTTTACTAGTTAACTATAAATCAAAGCAGATTTTAGAAATAATTTATTTTAAGTAGTTTTTAATTTTTTGATTATGGCTGACACACAATATTATATTTGTTTTAGGTGTACGACTCAGCAATTGGACATCATATAACTTACTAAGTTGTCACCCTGATGAATCTAGTACCCATGTGGCCCCAAAGCATAGTTGTTAAAATATTATTGACTATATTCCCTAAGCTATACATACTTTACATCCCCATGACTATTCTGTAATTACCAATTTGTACTTTTTAATCCCTTCACCTTTTTTACCCATCCCCCAACTCCCTTCCCATCTTAAAGAAGACACTTTAACATTTCTTGCAATACTGATTTGGTGGTGATGAACTTTGGCCTTTCCTTGTCTGAGAAACTCTTGATCTGTCCTTTGATTCTAAATGATAACTTTGATGGGTAGAGTAATCTTGGATGTAGCTGGTTTCATTGTTGGGGCAGGCTCAGAAAAGGAACAATGGCCTCTACCAGCCCTTCTGACTTTAACAGAAATATAAGCCAAGTGATACTTAAGAGTTTGGCAAAAAGAACAGTAAATGCCGACCAAGAGGACTGACAGAAGCTTCACTAAAGAAGGGGCATTTGAACTGTATGTTGAGGTTGCATCAGGGTTCCCTTCTCTTGAGGGAGTCACAGGGCAAAGCCCTAAAAGGGGGAAATGCAATACCTGTTCTGTGTCCTGTCTGGCTTTCAACGTACACTGTCCATCCTCAACTCTTATTATTGTGAGTACAGAGTCACACAATTTAATATGAAATGTTCTCAAATGAGTTCAATGGCTAATTTTGTTTCTAAAGTAGACTATAATCTTATTAGGAAGAGATAGCATGTCACATCATTCTTTTATATTCCCCTCCAAACTAATCATACAGTGTTGTTATGGCACGTTCTCTATAATTACTTTTTGACTGATATAGGAACTTTTTGTTACTTAGACAGTATATTTTTATGTTGGAAAACATGGAGGGCAATTTGAAAGCAGTACATAAGGAAAATAGTAGAACTCTAGGATTTCCTTCATTTCAAAATATTTTGAACTTAGCTGTAAGTAAATACCTATCATTTTGTGGATGAGTCTAGAAACTGATCGCAAAAGACAAACAAACCCCAGAACCTTCAAAAAGGAATTTATTCATACTCACAACCATTGCCAATGAGAACCATTAAAAAATTAATTTTCTCCTGCTGAAAGTGCTCACACTGAAACCATTAGAACTTAGGAGTTTTAAGAAAGAATACCAGCAAAGCTAGGCAATGTTGGAAACCGTGATTTGGTTCCAGGATTCCAAAAGCACACATATTGTTCCAAAAACATCTTGTTTGTTGTTCTTAGAGTCACATTTATTTCCATCGTTTCAATTCTGTGACTGGTTAGACAACTAGAACCACTGAAGCCATTGCTCGCCTGCCTCCAAAGATTCTCCCTCTCAGAATTGGGTTTGCTTTAATAGGACAAGCTTTATATGTATTAGTTTAATAGTTTAGAATGAAAAGCTCACATCCAAGCATTAAATTATTTTATAACATATGCAGAACAGATGCCATTGGTCATGATTTCCATTGACCCCCCGCCCCTCGCCCCTGCCGTTCTGCACAACATAGGCAGCCTCTTCACACCATGAACTTACTCTGCTCACCTAGTCACACGTAGAGCCCTCATTGCTGCCAGATTGCAGTGTGGATAAGAAGACCCTACAAGATGCACTTCTGTACTTGAGGAAATGTTGAAGAAAATTGTATGTGTCTGAAAGTCCTTTGGGAAGAATGGATTCCAGGGCAATCGTGTGAGACGTCATAAAGCATAAATCCTGGCAGGCCAATTTAACTTCTTCCAGGACATCGTGCCAGGCCAGATTGATGGAGAGGAAGCCAAGGGTGTAATCTGCCTGGACTTTATGAAGATCTTAGCCCCGCACTTACAGGAACACTCCTCAAGAAATGGGAAAGAAGCTGCTTCGGTGCCACACAAGTTTGGGCGGTGCTAAGGAGAAGAAGACGCCGCCCCTCACGGGGCTTAGACTCTATTTCTGCCTGGGATGTTGACCCCCCTCCCGTGACAGTGTGGAGAGATGAAGGAAAAGGGGGAGGCGGCACATGCTGCCACGATGCCCAGGGCGTCTTCTTCCCACAAGGAGTAGGAAGAAAGTAAGACACAACAGTAATAGCTAATGCTTGTGCATTGCCCTTGAAGTTTACCAGGCACAATGCAAGAAAAATGATGGTGGGAGTGTATGTGGGTGGGCAAGGTAGGGGGGATGAGGGGAGGGCAGAAGCAGCATTGACTCTTTGAGTAAATTGTCTTTCAGTCCTTCCACCTTTAATGAGCAAGTTTTCTGTGCCCAGAAACACCCTATGTTAAGAATACTGGATTAAGCAAAGAAGGTCAAGCTTCTTGAGCTTGGCCTGAAGGAGGTTATAGTCACTGGACTTGCTTGGTGGGAGGGTTTTGCCTCATAGGTGTCTATGCTGGCGCCAGATTCAATTGAGATGAACTGAAGAAACTTTCCTGATGGCATTCGCGTAGTGCTCATCCTAGAAAAGCCAAAGAGCGCAGATGTTTAGCCTGTTAGCCCAGTGAGTTGCCTATTTTGGATGGTAAGCCCCTTAAGGACAGGGGCAATGGTTTTCTTCTCTCTTGGTGCTCCTGGTCTTTACCAGGATGATGTCTAACAAAGAGCCTGGGCTTAGGGAATGGTTTGAGGGAGGGGAGACAGAAGACTGGGAAGGAGGGAGTATGTGCCGTACGCTTGAAACTAACACAAAATAATATTGAATGTAAACTGTCATTGAAAAAAACAAGCCAAAAAAGTTGAGACCAACTCATAGATAGACAGCAGGCTGACAGCTCTGGAGGGGGTTGGGGGTGGAGGGATCAAGCAAGAAAGAAAAAAAGAAAAAGAACTCATGGACATGGGCAACAGTGTGGAGACTGATGGAGGGTGGGCGTGGGTAGAGGTGAAAGGGGGTATAGGGAGATAAATGATAATGGAAAAAAATAATTTAAAAAAAAATAAAGAGCAGCACTGAGCTTCTTGATCTCTTGGGATCCAGACACCATGCAGTTTGGAGGCCAAGTGACCAGTAGAGAGACCCATGTGGAGAGAAGCAGGGGCCTGTGGCTGACAACCTTGACCAGGCTCTTGGTCAGTAGCCAGGACCAACTTGCACGCCTGGCGAGTGAGTCATCTTGGAAGTGGGTCTCTCCACCACAATCAAACTTTCCCAGTGGCTGCCTGGTGAGCAGATAGGAGCTGTCGCCTTCAAGGCCTGCCTGGATTGAAGGTCACATGAAAAACAAATGATTGCTGCTCTTTTTTTTAAAAAAAAAAAGTAAATAAAAAGAGAGAGAGGAAAAAAAAAAGAAGACAGCAGGGAGGGAAGGAATGTGCTGAGGTCAAGACCCTAATGTGGCCCCAGTTCTGGGAACTAGGTGTGGTAGAGGGAGAGGGAGTCAGAGAAGGTGCGGATCAGGAGTTGCCAATAAAGCAGGTGAATTCTGCGTGATGAGATTAGTGAGAGGGAACACCCAATCCCTGAAAACACTCCGTGGTCAGGACTGGGAAGGATCAACCGAAAATTCATGCTGAGGATTAAGGATAGACAGGTCCCACTGTTGGCTGAGGACCTTGGACAGTGTTCTGGGGGTCTTTGTGGAAGTGCTTCTGCCCATCCTCCTGGTCAACAAGAGGGTCACTGGGAATCTGGCATTTGATAATAGCATGCGGCCCAAGACCACCTCTACATTTTCTTCTGCCTTCCTTTCTCTGGCTTCCTTGTCTCGTAATATTTTCATAAAGCCAAAATTGTATGACATGAATAACTTGGGCTGCTTTCCTTTGTGTTAGTCTCATTTGTTCAAGAATTGGTATGTTTCTTCTTTTTTGTTCTTTATAGGTATGAATAGTGCCTACACATAGTAGGTGCTTTAGAAACTTTAGGTTGAGAAACTCTGTACTCTGGATGCAAGGGCTACAGAGACCAGCCTTGCTTTTTTGTTCTGTCTAGGCCAGTAGCATTTTTAGGGCAGCTGTGCTTTGGAAGAGACTCCTAACATGCATATCCATTCTCTTTTATGCCAGGGAAGTTGCCTTTTGTTTGGAGCTGGGGGCGTGTAGCAAAAATGAGTTTTAAGGATATTGATAAGCTTCATTCTGAGAATTGGGTCAATGTTGGGCAAGAGACACAGATGAGTATCAGGGTTTGGGGATGTCACCCAGTGGAAAGTGGAAGAGGGGAAGGAAGAACTTGGGCAGAGGAATGCAAGATTCTGTGTAACCCAGTGTCCAGTGGAAAGTACTCTGGACTGTTCCAGGGAGGTGGCCCCTAGGCGTATTGCTAGCTTAGCTCTGGTTCACATTTGAGTGAATGATTGAATCTACAGAGGACTGAAGAAGCAAAGCATCCATTTCTCAGGACGGGAAAAGGGAGAGAGGGACTTCCCTTTGACTTAAACCCAGAAAAGACTGGTCTCACACTGCACAGGCCCCAGGTCACCTACCCCCCTCCTGTCCTTGGGAGAGGAGAATAGGTTTGCATGACTTTGCAAACATCTCCACATCTGTTGTGATTACTGTCAAAAGATACTATCTAACCTTTTTGTACAGAGAAAAATGAATATTTCAAAACAGGAAATGCCATCCTGTGCACGAAGGGTAGTAATTTGGAACTTTGAAGTGCTTGGCACAATGCAACATGTTGTTTTCAGGAAAATGTCAGTTTGGTATCTATTGATGTCATAACAAAATATATGCCTTTTGCTAAGTGCTTGTTGACTCTTGTCCATCAAGATGGACAGGAGGCTTTTGAAGGGAAAGAAAGTGCTTCATATTGATGTTGCTTAGCAACCAAAAAATGCATTTTTTTCAATGTGTTGTTTTTAAAAATTCTACATGTGAAATTAATCTGGGTATGAGGCATGTTTCCTCTTTGCGTTTAGAGCCTGCTGTGCACCCATGAGAAGATGGAGATCCTTCCTTTTGGGCTTTAACTCCTTTACTGGGCTCAGGGTCTAGGAGCAATTGTCATCAGCTTGAGGAGTATGTACAAATTGGGCAGAAAGGGGCCATCAGGGACAATTCCAAGCATCTGTCTCCCCGACCGGGGATCAGCTTTTCTGGTTCTATACTGAAGGCCGAACACTGGGCTTCCTTTTTTCTTGACTATGTCCCCCCTGGTTCTGGGCATCTGTCCACAGGTGTCAACTCTTTATCAGCCAGTCTGCGTTCTGACTCTGTTTTCATTTCCAGCTGGCTTCTCCCTTTACTTAAAGACTCCTCTGATTCTAAAGTATGATCCTGGGCTGGCAATGCAGGAGACAGGTTCTAACCCCTGCTCAGCCATTAAACTTTCTGACTTAATTTGAGCCAACTGCTTGGTGCCTCAGTTGGGATAGGTAAACTGTGCGGCAGGAGCAAATACATCTTGCAGTCTTGTTGGCTTTATACCACAGAGGTTCATTTCTTGCTTCTGTGAAGTCTGGTGAGGGCTGGGCAGCTCTCCGGGGCAACTCTCCCCTGTGGGACAATTTAGAGAGCCAGGTGGCTGTCAGTGTGAGGCTCTACCATCGCCATGGGAGCCGCCTGGGGGAAAGAGAGGTGGAGAGGCACATTCGCTCTTCGCTCTTAACTCAGGAAGTGGCATGTCATTTCTGCTCATAGTGCATGGGCCAGAACTTGCAACATGGCCACAACCTAACTTCAGGAGAACTGGGAAATGCAGGAGAACATATGGAATATTTGCTGAGCAGCAGCTGTCTCTGCCACTCTTGGTATCTTTGAGTCTCGGTCAAGTCATTTGTGAAATGGCAGGGTTGGGCTAGTTAATTCCTAAGTGTGCTTTTATAGCTGTAAAGATCTATGAGGCTCTGACTAACCACACTGCCATGATTCCAGGTTAAGCATTCCAGCTTCTCCTCTAAGCATAGTTCTATTTTTAAAAGGAATAGACTAGCATTATCTGAACCAAATCACATTAGTGCCCTAAATTGAATAGTCCCACTTCTTTTACCATAAAAACTATACCTTATTTTTAGAAATATCAGGAAATTAGTAAAAAATATTCCTGTAGGCTAAACTTCTTTCAAAAGAAATTTTTCAGCTGAAAGGATTTAAGCAAATTCTAATCATTTATTGTCCTAACTACTTCTTAAGCAGCACAATGAAAAAAAAAACCCCACCACAACAAACAAACCCTACAATATGTAGGAACAACTCATTTTTCACTGAGGAAAATATTCGTATGACTTTCTCTATTAAAGGATTGTAAAATTATCCCTAAATTGGTGCTGAGTTCCTTAGAGAAGTAGCAATTTTAAATGAAGAAAGACACCTTAAGGGAAGGAAAATTTAAGTTTACTTCAAAAGAAAAATATATGCCTGTGACAATCTGCAGGCGTATTCTCGTTCCTTGAGAAGTGAAATGTCCAGCAGCTGGTAAAAGACTGTGAACACCTGCCTTTTGCTGGTAGGCAGTCACCTGCCATGGACAATGGATGAGCCCTTATTTGACTTGTCACTCGGTCCTACGCAATGCCCATCGCCCTTTCAGTTCTATGGACAGATGAGAACGTTTCTAAAATTCCTTTTTTGGAGAATCATTATTTAATGAGTACATCAAATCACATGCCTTCCAGACCCAGTCTTCCATTTTGGATTTTTAGCAGATGGATTTTTGACTTAGCATGTTATCTGCAGTTTTAAATATTCTGTAAATCCCCCTGTGGGATAGGGCATTTCTCACTGTCGGTTACTCTTATTACTGGTTTTAGTACATGGATGAACATTATTTGACTCTCTTTCCAGCAAGACTTAGCATGCAGGCCTCCACCCCCTTGAACCTGGGCAGAGTTGCATTGCTTTGATCAATAGAAAGTGGCAAAAATGATGTAGGGCTCCTTCCTTCTAGAAGGTCAGGCTTTTTTTTTTTTTCCTTGCTCCTAGGAACACATGGCCTCGGAGTCCTCAGCTGCGATGTAACACGTCTGACCACTCGGGGCCACCATGCGGTGAGGTGCCCGGGGCATGTGGAGAGGCTGTATGCAGGGGCCGGCCCAATGATCTCAGTTTAGCGCAGGGTTTGAATCATGTTAGTCCAGGTACCAGACATGTGAATGAAGAAGCCTCCAGAAGGTCCTGTCCCCCAGCCATGCAGTCATCTCGGTCAAGGCTCTAGACTTTGTGGGCCCTTCACAAACATGGCCCACTGCCCTGTCTGAACTCCTGACCCACAGAATCTACGGTTGTAATGAAATAGTGTTTGTCAGGACAGTTACTTCCCCTGCTGGCTTCGAATGTGGAGCATGTGTTACCGGGCATTTTATCCATTTATAAATGACCAATCAAAACATACTAGCAGCAAAATCTATACATGCAAGGGGGCATTTTCTTCAATATGGCCACATTCAAACAAATATAATTTCACTTTTTTTCTTGCATCTTTAATGCCTGAACTTCTAATAGTTGAGGGAATGAGTGGGCTGCTGTCATCTCTGTTTACCCAGAGTGTGTCACTGAGGAGGCATTGACCTCATGGTAACTGAATGGAAAAGGACAGACATTGATACCAATGTTGACAGATGCCTTAAGTTGCTAAGAGATTTTAATATTAACCAGAATGACCAAGAACTCTAATTAGAAAGTTAAAGAACCTATTCCAATCATCAGTTATCAGGAGTTGGCAAATTATGATCTCTGGGCCATATCTACCCTACTGCCTATTTTTATAAACCAAGTTTTATTAGAACCCAGCCATACCCATTCATTTATGTATTGCCTATAACTGCTTTTGTGCTGCAATGGCAGAGTTAAGTAGCTGTATTTAGTATCAGGTCCTCTCCAGAAAACCTTCACCAGCCCCTGGGTTAGACAACCTGAATGTTGACTTCATAGCTTATAGAGGCATTGTGAGTACAGGCTCCAACTGTAGTTCTCAAACTTGAGTGGGCATCAGAATTGCTGGAAAGCTTGTTAAAGCTCGGTGTTTGGCCTCACTCCTCTAGTGTCTGATCCACAGGTCCAGGGTGGGTCTGAGGATTTGCACTTGAACGAATTCCCAGATAGTGTTGAAGTTGTAGTTCTGGGAACCATGCTTTGCAAAGCACTGGAGTATTAGAAATACATATAGAGCAATACTTAAAGCTCTCTTCTTGGCTCTGCGGTGACTCTCCAGCTGGCAGATCTAGAGGACCTGATTTTCTCACCCAAAGATTTAGGAGACTGGCCTGAAGCAGGCCTTCCCAAGCAGCGTCTCAAGATATTGATTCCTTCTGCTCGCGGGGAAGCTGGGCAGGGCATTGAGCCACTAGCTTTCTGCCCGAAGCAACTTCCTTCATTTATCCCAGAATGCTTTACAAGTATCATCATTTTCTATGTGCTCTGTGGCAGACAAAATTTTGAACCAGAGGACTTTTGAGGTCTTTTTCACTCTGAAATATCGTGGGTTTAAATGTGTTGATTGATAAATACCTCTACTTTGAATATATATTGATCATTGTCAACTGAATGTGGCAGTTAGAATGCATACATATGTGGTGCTTGCATTTCTTTCTTATAAATCAGATGCTATAGATGCTTGCAGCAGATACCTAGTTGCTTGCTATTTCTCAGACTGAGGTCAAGTGTCTGAGTACCTATTCTGAAGCACATGGATTGGATGTTTGTTCAGTCATTCAACACTTACTTGGCACTTTCTCTGAGCAAGGGGAGTGCCTGGTGTTTCTTCCAACTGCCCTTTAATAACGCCGTCTATAATCGGCAACAGTGGTGAGGCTGGAAAGCAAAGCTTTCCACTTCCTCCTCTTCCCCTACTCTGCTCCAATGGAGAGAAAAATCAGAGACTGCTGTAAAGAGACTAGAAATCTTCTTTTCCTCCCATTTTAAAAGCTCTCTCTGGCATTTTGTAACTTAATAAATGCTGATTGAATGAATGCATGATCAGATGGCATAGTGTGGTGTACACAGGGCAATGAATGGTCAAGCACCAGTACTTCCTACTGCTACAATGCAGGCTCTCTCTCTCTTTTTATATATGTGTGTGCATGCTGGTATATATATATATGAACACATATATGTTCATATACACAAATACAGGGTGGGGCAAAAGTAGGTTTATAGTTATTCATATGAAAAATGATACAATAATTAATAAACAATAATACAAGAATAAACTCTGTTTTGCATACTCAGAACTGTAAACCTACTTCTGTTCTGCCCTGCATTTTGCTACACTGACTGCTGCACTGAATGTACTTCACAGTTCTTTCTACGCCCTTCAATGTGCCTTGAATACCTACTAAGCTCAAGTCTGCTGAGATGTTGTATGAAAGAAAGTTAGACACAGCTCTTATTTTTCAGTGAGCTTACAATTTCACCCTATCATTACTCTTCGGAAAACTAGCTGAGAGAAGAGGTGGGTGAAAACTTTTTACTGAGAAACCATCTTTTGTTGTAGCATTGGTTTATCGTCTTTCTGTCTGGTGCCTCTAAAGGATATTGAAAGGAAAATAACTTGTTCCGCGGTGTGTGTGAGTCATCATCTAGTGAAGTGAGCACTGAATTTCAGATGCAGCACAGCTAGAGCAAAATCCATGAAAGCAGAAAGCCGAGGTTGGAAGGAAGCCTGCCCCGGAACAAACAGCATGATCAAAGGCACACACTGTACCTTTCTGCCCTGACAGGCTCTCTGGTTGTGTTGTTTTTATGGATTTAAAATGGCAATTCTAACTTTTGTCATTCCCTCTTCACTTTGGTGGAGGTTTGCAGATTTGTTCTCTGGGTCTAAATGTCTGATTTGCCACCCAATCTTAACCGTAATTGACATCGTATGATTGATATGACAAAGAGTTACTGAATGCCTGCTATGCGAGGGGCACAGGCGTAGCTACAGTGATGAATAAGATGATTCCCCACCTCAGGCTGGTGGAAGAGCAAAGGCACCGTTTACACCATGACAAGATAAGTCCTGAGAAAAGGTAGAAGAAAAAACTAACTACTTGGGCAGCCAGGGAAAACTTCATGCGGAAAAACACACTGGACACTTAACATCTGAAAAATAATTTTTTTGTCCTTACCCGTTGATACGTTTATTGATTTTAGAGAGAGAGTAAGGAAGAGAGAAAGAACAAGAGAGAGAAAGGAAAGCATCAATATGAGAGAGAAATCAATCAGTTGCCTCCCCTATGAGCCCCAACCTGGGATTGAACCTGTAACCTTGGTCTGTGCCCTGATGGGGAATTGAAGCTACAATTTTTTGGTGTACAGGACGATGCTCCAGTTAGTGAATTTTTGTATTTAGATCAAAGGCTGAAAAATAGGATGGTAAACAGAAATTGCGATTTACTACAATGACTACATTTTAAGGGCGCTGATATTTTTTACTGTGAAAGAAATGTGTTGTTGAGTGCCTTTCTGGGAGTGGGTAGATCAAGATGGGTCTAAAGCAGGATCCAGGAAGAGAGGAGGAGAAATTTAATTGGTCTGCATAGCAGGGGAGACTTGGGAGCTAGAGAGAGTAAAGGGGGAGAGAGATGAAAGGAAGAAGAGGGAGTGAGAAGCCAGTTATGTCAAGGAGACTGGGTCTCTAAGAAGCCTGTCATTGTCAGGTGGGAAGAGTCCCTCATGGTCACGTGGTCTAAGGATGGACGGATGGAAAGTTGTCCAATAGCCTACTTGAGGTTGCCTGCATGGTTGAGATGGATCACTAAGTCTACAAGACACTTCATTAAACTTAACCCACTCATACAACGGCTTTGTGTAGGTGGTGGTTTTGTTGAACACTACTGAGGGGCCACATCCCCTCGCTGGTGCTTTGTGGCGCAGGAGAGAGAGCGTAATAAACAAGTGGTCAAGGAATTCCAACGTGAAACTATTCCACAGTGAAATGTGCTCAGGCCAGAGGTGGAGCTGTGGCTCTGAGCTCGTCTGACATCTGCTAAAACCTTGGCAAGAGCGTTAAACTTGAACCAGGAAAGAGGGTTCATGGCTACTTTATCTAGACATTCGAGGGGGAGAGGTGGTTACCATCACTGACACCCAGACCTCAACTGGAAACACCAAATTTGCTGCACAGTACCCGTTGTCTTTATTGGTGGCTGGTGTAATAATAATGACTGAATGGCATTAAATAAAATAAAATAAAGCTGTACACAAAACTCAGGTTCTCTGAAGATGAAATACCAAATTATTTTGGAACATGCAAATTTTTTGGTACAATTTTTTTGCCTTTATTCTGCTCATACATATTTTGGAATGCAATGAGGTATAAATAAATGGATAACAAAGAAGTAGAACAATGAAAAATTAGCTTCTTTCAAGACATTTACTTTGGCAGCATTCGTTAATTGTGGGGGTTATGATGTGAATTTCTCTGATCCCGGGCAACAAACACGTTGATTTTGTCACGCATGATTTATCGCAGTTTTTAGATTAGTAAATATCTTTCACATTGGAAATTGCTGGGTTTGGCAATGTGCTGCTTAAATATAAATTAGGCATTTGTTTTTATCCGCTTGATCAAGCGCTGAAAGTAGTCCCATCATTTGTCTTCCGAAAGCAACACAAAATGCGTGTCTCTATGAATCTTTGCATAGAATGTTTACTGAGGGCTTACTATGTACAGAGAACTATCCAGGGACTGGAGGGGAACCAGAAGCAGGGACTCTCTTCATGAGGTGGTAACTCGGAAATGTACCCAGTAAACGGTAATCGTCAGCACAATTAATCTGGAGTCACATGAATGGTAGAAGCATTAAGTGTTTATGGGTCTCAGGGGAGACCGGCAACATGGTGCTTTGGGGTCAGGGATACCTTCTAGGGGATTTGAGTTATAAACTGCACTGCGAAGATACTTTTATTTTTTAAAAGCTTTATTGAGTTAGAATTGGCATCAATAAATCGTATATACTTAAAGTATAAAATATGCTATATTTTGGCAGACGTATACACCCAAGAAACTATCATCAAAGTCAAAATTATGAATATGCTCATTTCCCCCAAAAGTATCCTCATGCTCTTTTCTAATTCTTCCCTCTCACTTCTTTCTGACTCCAGGGAGTCGTTGGCCTGCTTCTGTCCGTGGCGTTTGCACTTGCTAGAAATTTTTATCTGGCTTCTTTTAAGTAGTAGAATTATTTTGAAGTTCCTCTAAATCAATGGTTCATCCTCTGTTGTTGAGTAGTAACCCGTTATATGGATAGACCACAGTTTGTTTATCCATCTGTTTTTTTAATGGACATTTGAAGTGTTTCCATTTTTTGATTGTTACCAATGAAGGTGCTCTAAACATTCATGTCCAAGTCTTTGATGGATTTATGCTTTTATTTCTCTTAGCTACCTAGCAATTTGCATTTGTATAGTCATGTTAGCACTTGATTAAACTCTCTTCCCCTGATAGACCATAAGCTTCTTGAAGGAAGGGCCTGTGCCTTTGTTCCTTATCAATGAATCTCCACTGACCAGCATGGTGCCTGGCATACACTAGATGCTCCATAAATATTTGTTGGAGGAAATAAATAAAGAAAAAGGAAGGAAGAGGAGAAGAAAGGATTTCACATACCCCCAGAAACAGGAGTCAGACTGGGGAGACTCTATTGCTCCCTGCTAAATAATTTGGGTTTTATTCTCGGTGATGGGGTTCTCGTTAAAGTGTTTGAACAGGGAAAATGGCATACATAAAGCAGTATTGTAGAATTGTGCTGGTGTGTATGGGATGCATTAGAAGTAAGAAGAGAATTAAAAACAAACAAAACCAAGAGGGTGTCTGAAATATGGTTGAAGAAACAGAGGGAGGAATGAATAGATGGCTGAAACAGCTATTATATAAGCAATAATTTATAGAATACGTTGCTGATGGGAACTGGAAAGAAGAAAGGGCAAGAAGCCAAAGTTAACTCAGGATAGGAGCCCAGACAATTTGGAATGACATTGCCACATTGGTTGAAATAAGGATATTGAGAAAAAGAGACAATTTAACAGAGAAGATATGGAAAAACCATTTAAAAATATATTAGTTTAAAAATATTTGCTTATATTTGAAGTTTTACTTATGTCTCATGAATTTTATGTCTCTGCATTGTTACAGACTCTCTAAAAAACACATTTTGGGGAAAAAGTTGTGTGTCTCTTGCCTATAACACCATAGCTGTGCAACATTGCCTGGAATAGTGATTTATGGGTTCTATAAAAATCTTTTCCTTGATTATTCTGTCTGTCTTGTTGAACTAGTAGGCCGTGGGACAGGACATTGCAGGCCTTTCGTCTCCTGAGTCTGGCTTCTTTCCTTAGCCATGAAAGCTGTGTCACAGCTCTGTGTTCCGGAGGCTGCCGGGAACACATTTTTGTGTGTGTCTTGGGAGAATCTGTTTACTGCCCCCTGTGCTCCCTGGGGGGCTGCTCCATGACAACTGATGGACTTTCAACTTTTCCCCTAGATTGGGAGGGAGGGCTGCCTGTTGGGGAGCTTTGTGGCTTTGGATAAAATTCATCGGTAAAATGAGAAGGATAATGATATAGGGTTAAAACGAGATAGGACATGTGAAACTGCCTGGTACACAGTGTCTCATTAATGTTATTGTTTTGGACTAGAATAAATGCAGCCTACAGTAAAAGTTAAGAAGTTTGACAATACCAAGTGTATATGAGAATGTAGGGCAACAAGATTTCCCATATGCTGCTGGTGGAAGGGTAGCTTGGTGTAAACTCTTTGGAAAACTATTTTTCATTGTCTTGTAAAATTTAAACTTCATCTACTCTCATCTAGAAATTCTACTCCTAGGTACGTACCCAAGTGCAACCCGCTCATGTTCATGTCTGCTAAGAGATATGTACAAGGATGTTCACAGATGTCCTAACTGTAAGAAACAAACAAGCAAACACAAAGACAATGATAATGCACATCCTAGTCTTTTTCTTGTTCTTGACTTTAAAAACATTTCTTCCTTAAGCATGATGCTAGGTCTGGATTGAGGTAGACTTATTTTATTATGTTAACAGAATATCTGTCTATTTCTATTTGACTAAGACTCTTGACTCAAACAATGTATGTTGAATTTATCCAATACATTATCAGCATCACTCATGGAAATGTATTTATTCTTAGAATATGATATGGTAAAACATATTCATACATTTCTTTTAGTACTGGTAAATTTTACATTTCTGGAATGAACTTCATTAGGGCAGATGTGTTACCCTATTAGAGCTGGATATTTTTCTATTAATATTCATATGTCAGCTTGATCTGTACTTTACTCTTCCTGTTAAATCTTTGGTGGATTTTGGTATCACTATTACTTCATTAAAAAGTATTTAGAAGTATTCCTTCTTTTTTCATGCTCTAAGACAGTTCGAACAATGTTGGGAGTATGTTTTATTTAAAAATTTCTTGCCCTGGCTGATGTGGCTCAGTTGGTTGGAGCATCGTCCTGTAACCAAAGGGTTGTGGGTTTGATTCTTGGTCTGGGCAGGTACCTAGGTCGTGGGTTTGGTTCCAGTCTGGGAGTGTATCTCTGGTCTGGGTGTGTAAGATGCTCAGTAAGGGAGTGTATGGGAGGCAACCAGCTGATGATTTTCTCTCTCATCCATGTTTCTCTCTCTCCCTTCCTCTCTCTCTGAAAGCAATGGAACAAAGTCCCTGGGTGTGGATTAAAAAGGAAAAGATTTCTTATAATTCCCCTGTTAAACCATCTGAGCCCATTACTTTTTAAATGGGAAGTTGGTGAGACAGAAAGCTCTTTGGTAATTTTTCCTATTTCTGCTGTAGAAACTGGTCTATTAAGAACTTTCTATATATTCTGTTGTGCTTTTCTAGAAAATTATGCATTTTTGCTTACTTATCAAAGACAGTTGCACATAGTTGGGCAAAAGAGTCTTTACAATTATTGTAATTTTTATAGTTAGAGTTATTTCTTATTATTTTACAAAAGTTTTACATATTTATGGTTTGTTCCACTTTTTCCTGTGGTTTGTTGCTTTGTAACAAACCACTCCAAATCTCAGTGGCTTAAAACAGCATGTGTTTCTTTGTTTGTGAAGCTACAGGTGAGATGCAACTCACCTAAGCCAGGTTGGACCAGGCTGCAGGCTGCAGGCTGCAGTGCTAGTTCAGGCTGCCTCGTGGGTCTCTCATTCTCTCGGGCCCAATGGCTTCTTGGGGTCATGCTGCACGTGATGAATGGATGACAGGACCACAGGAGGACAAACAGAAACACGTGGTGCCCTTTGGGTCATCTGCTGTGGCACCTGCACGCCGTCACGTATACCTACATTACATCAGCCAATACAAGTCACGTGGCCAAACCCACCATCAGCGATGTGGAGAATGTGCTTTGCCTACTGTAGTTGGTGTTACGGTAAAGTCACCTGGCCAAGAAAGTGGCTATATAATTCTAACACTGAGCAGGCATGAAGAATTGAGAATGACAATTTATGCAACCACAGTCCACTCTTCTATTCTTTATATCCCTCTCACATACAAAATGAACATACTCTTACAGAAGACACGGCTAAGTCTCATCCACTTGTGGCACCTGGGATCGCATTTCTTTTAATTTTGAATTGGTTGCTTGTGACTGGGGAGCTGTGAATTTAAAGACCAGTTCTTTCCCCGTACTCTCCTGACGTGCAGTGATGGGACAGCGACCACGTAACCTCCCCAAGGGCGCTCATTCAAGAGGGGGATGAGGAGGCGGACCGGACCGTGCTGTTGCTGGTTTATAGCAACATTCGCCTCCTATGGGCAAGTATTGCCTGGCCTCCTTATCCTGGGAGAGGAACGTTTTTCTTTGATAGCCTGCACTTTACTCCCTGGGAATAGTCCCCATTTTATTGTTCTCAACGGCTTTTGACTCCGCTCTTTATCTGGAAGGTTCTTTATCATCAGCGTCCTTAGCCATTTCTGAAGCAGACATTAAAGAATATGCTATCTCAGCCTGCTTCCTGCCAGTAGAAAGTTGGAGAGAACATAGGTCTTATATCTTAGACAATTATAGTCTTCATCCTGGCTGGCAGCGCTTTTGACAATTTACTTCAAGACATTCTAAAAAGAAGACAGAATACACTTATTACAATGTAATGATACTAGTACCTAATGAAAACAAAGACTGAAAATTAAAAAGCCTCTATCAAATGGGAATTTTAAAACTACCTCTTAAAAAACAGTTGGCTCAAATATTTGAAAGCAAAACCAAATTTTTAATATCCAGAAAAAATGACAATAAAAGCAGTATATATCAGAACCCATGGATTCCATTTAAAGGCTCTTCAGTATGTACTTTCATCTACCTCAGATGGCTCCTAAAAAGTCTGTGGATATGGTCTTTTGATTTTCCCAGAATACATAAAATTAATTCTAGAGAGAAAAGCAAAAAAGAGGTATGATTATGGTTATCAACACAACAGGATCAGATATTTAGAAAACCTGTGAAATTTTTGAGAGACTTGGATGACGGTTTATGTTCTGTGAATATTTGTTCTATATTTTTTTGGTGTATACCTATTAAAAACGATTGTATCTTCTTTTCAGATTGCCTATCTTGTTGGCAGTTAGTGCTTCCCCCCCTAAAGTCAATCTTGTTTTAAACCTTGTACAAAATTTAAATTGTGACCCTCTCTCCCTTTTCCTGACTTTCGCATTTTCTTGGTCTTTTGTTTGCCTTTTCACAGATGCCCCTGCCTGAGCTGTGTTTTAGGCAGTCTTTTTATCTTTGTTCTGTGACGTGGAGTTTCCTCTTGCCTAGTTTCAACACAATGGAGTTTGCATTTTTCGTTTTTTCACATTCTTTGTGGCTTTCAGGTGATTCTCAAGAAGATAAGGGGGGATATTCTGATTTAAACTACCATCTTTAAACTAGAAGTTTTGCTGAGGAATTACAAAGACAGGTGGGCTTTATGACAATATATTGCCATACAACGATGCTAGTTTTGATAGCAAAGACAATTTCAGGGCAGCATAATGGTCAATAATTTGATCTTACTTAGAAAAATGAGGCCATCAAAATAAACATTTCTGGATGTGTTTTCAAATCAACAACAACAAGCTACCAAATAGTTTAAAAATAGTGTATAGAACATTCCCCCAAAGTTTTTCTGTTATCCTTAATCAAGCTTCAAATGTTCATTCCTCTTGTGACTTTTAAAATGCATTATCTAAAAAAAAAAAAAATAGTATGAGTAATATGTGGAAGAACTTTTATGCTATTGAAATTAATTGAAGACAGTTTAATGTGAATATGTCCTGGTTTGCCTAGTTTAATCAAAGTAGATAGAACTCAAAAGGTTTATACCATGCATATTAATTTACACCATGAATGCTGGTTGATTAAGTGAGAAGGTTGTGGTAATTTTTTATAAAAGGTTGGGCACTTGGTGTTCATCAAGAATTACCTCCTTGATTAGACTATTGTTATGAGGGAGGAAAGAAGGTTGAACCGAAGTGATTCTGAATCCAGGAATCTAACTATAAAAACATTAGCAGTTTTTTAAAAAATTGATGCTGTTTTATTAAAATATCACTTTTTTTTTTTTGTGCCAGAAAAAGAGAACAACACTGAAAGAATTTTTATTGTAAAATGTTAGGATTCTTACCTAGAATTTTGGAGGACAGGTTTTTAGGGGTTTCTTTGTTTCTCATGATTCAAAGAAGAAAAATCTTTTGCTTCTGTGGCTGAAAATAAAGGGTATTGTTATATTTTATTAAAATAATTCTCCATAATTGACATCTATATTTGTTTCACTTGAAGATACTTCTGCTTACTTTGAGCATAAGTGCAAAACAAACAAACAAACAAAACAACAACTGCCGTCACCAACTTCAAATGTGGTGGTTTTAAAATATGTACAGAAATTCTTTGATACTCCTTCCTTCAAGGGGTGGAGCTTAATCTCCTTCCTCTTTTGTGTGGGCTACGCTTTGTGACTTGCTTCTAAAGAATACAATATGGTGGAAATGATGGTGTTTAGATTCCAAGGTTAGGTAAAAAAAAAAAAAAAAAATCACTGTGGCTTTTTCCTTGATCTCTTCTTTGGATCATTCCTTCTGCGGAGAAGCCAGCCGCAATGGAATGAAGACACCCACCGAGTCCTGTCCCCGTGGCAAGGGGCTGAGGCTGTCTCCCACCAGCCGCGACAGTGCGCCGTCTTGGAAGCAGACTCTCCAGGCCTGACTGAGACTTGAGGTGACTTCAGCCCTAGCCGTGATCTTGATGCAGCCTCGTGAGAGACCTGGAGCCAGAACCATCCAGCTAGGCCCCAGCCAGATTCCCGATTCACAGAAACTCTGAGATAAGTAATGCTTGTTGTTTCAAGCTCAATTGTTTGGATAATTGTTACACAGCAATGGACAGTTAAAACACTCAACGTGACCAGTTTTACCTCCTCTATACGTTGGGACATACCAACGTAGGCAGGGTACACATATTCCATAGAGTATAAAGCAACGAGCTTAATCTCCATTACTTGCTTGCTTCCATTTCAAATTCCTGGTTCTGTTTTCAAAGATCTTGATATCCCCACAGCTTCCTAATAGTTGAACTAATACTAAAGGAAAATATAAAAACTTTGTTACTTTCTGGATTTAATGGAAGAAAAAGATTTTTTTCTTTTCTAATTGAAGTGGGCCTCTTGTCACATAAGGAATATTAGAAGCCTAAATGGCTTTTGATGAGAATCTCCAGAGAAGAAGGGATTGAAATGGAAACTTCTCAGTTCCTCACTTCATAAAAAGGCTGCTAATAAGCAGAAACCAAGAACAACACAAATAACAACAATAAATCTTGCTCACTAATGTTATGAACGACTACCCCATGCAGGCGGCAACGGAAGAACAGCTATAACGGGATATAGCAGATCAAGGCCTGTCTCAGGATTTGAAAGAGCAGGCATGAAAAATGAAAAATAAATGACACCATTAGGGCTCAGTGGATTAGCGGTTACCCCATCCAGTGTCAGGAGCTAAGGCAGGTCATTATATCTGGAGCTTCACGGGATTTATAGACCAACTGAAATCTAAAGCCATTTTCTGCCAGAAGGAGGTAGATTTTGGTTGATGAATGTTCAGTGATCAAACAATTCCTTTCCCCTCATCTCCACCTTCAGACTGATTGATTACTTTCAGGGACCTTATTAGGAGCTAGAAAAGTCCTCCTCCCCCCAAATATCTCCTCTACTTGAAACATACCATTTTGAATTTTACTTCAACTGTCACTGAAAGGGAGGCTTGGTTCAAAAAGATTTATACAGTTAATAGTAAGTGAAATTGGTTTATGTTGATGGAAGATCAGAAGGTATCATTTAAGAGCAGTTTATTTCTTTAGAAAATTTATTGTTCCACTTCACTTCATAAAGCTGTTGCGAGGAAAAAATTAGTCCATGTAATTAGTTTACGGAACAAGCTGTCCTTGGTAGGAGTAAATCATGAAGAAGCTTTATTTTTTTTTCCCCTCTTACTATTGTCTTTCAGGAGCACCATGGTTTATTCACACTTTAAGTGGGTCCTGTTGCTTTTCTAGTCGCTTACAGGTTTTATTTTCATATATTAATATTTCTGGTCTTTTGTGAATCACAATTTTATTACTTTAATAAGGCTACATTTCAGTTTAAAAAATTTTAATTGTGGTAAACTATACGCAATATACAATTTAGCATCTTGGCTGTTTTTAGGTATATGGTTCAGTGGTATTAAGCACATTCATATTGCTGTGAAACTACCATCACTGGCCATATCCAGAAGGATTTTCATCTTGCCAAACTGAAACCCTGTACTTATTAAACAATTGAAACTCTGTACTTATTAAACAATGCCCCATTTGTTTTCTTTCCCCAGCCCCTGGCAACGACTGTTCTGTTTCCTGTCTCTATTAATTTGCCTACTCCAGGTATCTCATGTGAGCAGAGTCATACAGTATTTATCTTTTGGTAGCTGACTTATTTTACTAAGTGTAAAGTCCTCAAGTTTCATCCATCTTGTGACATGTATCAGAATGCTCTTCCTTTTTTAAGGCTGCATAATATTTCATTGTATGTATAAATCACATTTAAAAGAAAATCTGTTCATCTGCTGTTGAACTTTTGGTTTGCTTCCAAGTTTTGGCTATTGTGAATAATTTTGCTATGAACATGAGTGTACGAATGGCTCTTCAAGACCATGCTTTCAATTTAGGGGGTATAGTCTCAGAAGTGGAATTGCTAAATCATATGATAATCCTATTTCAGTTTTTTTTGAAGGGCTGCTGTACCGTTTTCCATAGTGACAACATCATTTTCCAGTCCCACCGACAGTGCACTGACAGTGCACGAGGGTTCCAGCTTCTCTACACCCCCGTCAATGCTTGTTCTGCTTCACAGTAGCCTTCCAAATGGGTTTGAGGTAGTATCTCTTTGTGATTCAGTTTTCTTTTAACATATTAAAATATCGAACACAATCAGTCCTAATGCCAAAACTTCAAGCACTCATTCAATGCGAATGATACTCTCTTCCCCACCTCAACTCGGCCTTGATACCGGCTCAGAGATCTATGATGGGGAAGGAGGAAGTGAGGGCGTATTTGATTCCTTCACTTCCTCCTCTCTTCTTCCACTTCCGCTTGCAATTTTTAGTGCTCTTTTTGGCACCTCCAGGATTGAGTAGAGAGAAGGGAAGATTAATGGAGGACACAGTCTTCTAGGATCAGAACTGCTCCTCATGGCTGAGCTGGGGGACCAAAGGCTACATTCAAGCGAGGTCCCTTCCACCAAGGGTGGGAAACGAGAAGGCGTTTCCGTGGGTGGAGTGGGTCCAAGCACAGCAATCGGGTTTGAGTCGTCGTGAAAGGACCCTGCATCTAGAGGTCTGCTGCCCATGGTAGGTAACCCTAATGGAGAGAATCATGTGCAATACTCTGTTATAAATAGGTCCCAGGGAGGAATTCCTAGAGCCAAATCAGAGGGCCAGTGCCAGGTCCTGGTCAATCCTAAGTCCGCTGTGAGGGACCCCCAAGGTGCTCTGTAAGAACAAGCATTTGGGCATATGCGACCCCCAGAGGAGAGCAACTACAGAGTATATCATCACTGGTTAGGGAAGCCCTTACCTGCTCCTTCCCTTTGCTCTCTGCCTCTCTCTCCTCCAACCGCCAACTCAGGCAGGTGGTGAATGAGAAGGAGAAAAAGGGAGGTGTGGCATCTGCATGCCCACACTCCCCTCGCCAGCTGCAGATTTCTTCATGCAGAGTCAAGCCTGAGCTTCCGTAGGAGGAGAAGCTTCAACCTGGTTGAGAGAATGAAGCTTTGATGTGACGGGACGAGACTTTTTAATATATCAAATTAGGGATGTTTGTTTATACCCGAGTGTGACTTAACACATGTTCTCTGATTGATATATTATCTACGAGTGTGGGAATGGAATAGCATAACTTAAAGGCATGGGCAGGAGGAAGATAAAGTGCTTTTAATTTCTTGTACCTTTCTGACTCTAACTTATTAAAAAAATCAAAAAACAAATAGAACAGTACCTGGCACATAGTAAGTGCTCAATAAATGTTATATGTTTTTACTGTCATCTTCAGTATTGTTATTCCCGTGCCTAATTCTTTCATGCTCAGATCCTGAGGTGAAAAATCGATCATGGGAAGGCAGGATGAGGAGGGGAGTTTTGAGATCCATAGAGGCTGTTTTGCACAGTTGTCAGAGTGATTTTATTAGGGTGCAGATAACTACCTGGTAATTCCCATTTTCTGTTTAATAAAATATATCCAATTAAGAATTAATGTGGTTTCAGGACTAATTTCCTCTTGGCTATGCTGAAGTAATGAGGTGGTTCAGCCATATGACTGAATCAAGCTCTAGAGGCGCGGGGGAGGAGGGGCACAGACGTGGCTGTGGAAGAGCCGGCTGTACCTCAAGCTTGTCCTGCGATTGTCATGTTAGAGATAAAGACCAGCAGGGGCCTGAATGCACTTTCTCTCCCTCCAGAAATGCTAGTGAAGCTTTGACATTCAGAGCAGATACGTTTGTTGTTGCTTCTATGAAGCACACTTGCTCCCACCTCGCCATAACTCCGATGAAGAATTTCAACTAAATGTGAAAATGAAATCAGGTTAAACGCTTGTTCACTATCCTTCCTGGACATTACTTAGCACTGACAATTAGCTTTGTTGTTGTTGTTAATAATCTTCTTGATTTTAGAATAATTTTAGATTTACAGTGGCACTGAATGCATAGTACAGAGCTCCTTCACGCTTCACACCCCCTTTCCTCTATCATTAACATCTTACGTTACACGTACATGTGTTACAAATGAGCCAACACTGACATATCATTATTAGCTAAAGTCCATACTGTGTCCTGCTTCCTCCATTGTTCCCTAGTGCCTTTTTCCTGTTCCAGGATCCCATCCCGGGCACTACACTACATTTAGTCATCACGTTTCCTCAGGCTCCTATCGGCTGGGACAGTTTCTCAGACTTTTCTTGTTTTTGACGACCTTGTCAATTCTCAGGATTAGACGGGGATTATGAGTTTTGAGAGGAAAAACCACAGAAGTAAAGTGCTATTCCCGAGACACGTCAAGGGTTCCAGCTATCGACAGGGTGTCCCTGGGAGGCTGAGCCCCGAGCTGAGGTAGCGTTTTTCAGGCTTTTGGACTAGAAGTCACTCCTTTTTCATTTCCTCCCATTTTGCTTACTGTCCCCTCTGGAAGAAAGTTACTCTGTGTGGCCTGCCCTTAACAAGAGAGAGTTAAGCTACATCTCCTGGAGAGCTCAGTGCAAAAATAATTTGGGATTCTTCTGCATGAGAGCATTGTCCCTCATCCCACATTTATTTACTTATCAAATCCCTTCTTTATATCAGTGTGGACTCCGTCTTTAGTTTATAATACTTGGGTTAATTATCATATTGCGTGATAACTGGATACCGTGCCATTTCTTTTTGTTGCTCTCACTGGCCCAGCTGGGAGCACAGGGAGCTCTTTCCATTAGCTCTTGTGTCCCTTCGACCTTCAGGCTACTGTGGAGGACGTTTGTTTGCTTCTGCACTTTTTTACTCCAGGGCACCACAAAATGCTCCAGGCTCATCTCGTGTATTTCCAGCCCCAGGTCTGGAATCAGCCCTTCTCCAAGGAGCCCTGATTCTTTTTGATTGGAAATGATATTAGAAACAAAGAACTGAGTGCTAGGCTGGCTTGTGGCTATTGGCATGTCTTTGCTTCTAGGTCCTTTTATCTGAAAGAGCAGGGAGATATGTTTGTGCGTTCTAACCGATGTATAAATACATATGTATAAATACTTCTGTATGTACCGTTCTGTATCTAGATTAATCTCAATGAAAGTTTACCCTGATGTCTCCAACTGTAAGCCATTAGCACAAGGATCATTCCAGGCCCCTTCCGTGCATGTCTGTAATTTCTCACACCAACAGTGAGAAACTTGATTCCTCCCATCCCCCGCCACTTACCACGACGTAATTGTCCAATTACTGTGTTCTGGCATAGTGGTTCCAGAATTGTTGACCCTCACGCTGTCAAAGAACAACTTCATCAACTTATTTACAGTGTTTACGTGCAGTTCCTTTTGCCTTTATTCGCATGGGCGCTGTTCATCCCGAGTTATTTAAGTCGGCACCTTCCTCCTTCACCCTCACGCCACGTTTCAGTGAGGTTGTTCCAAGCATTTGTGATACTACGAGATTCTTTTGCTATGGTCTCCATTCCATCTTATCCCAGAGAAAGAACGCCATCAAAGGGAGCAATGGTTAACATATTTTTTATAGTTGTTTAATATTCATGGTGCCACAGACTGTAATTTACTTAGATAAATGCCTTTATCTAAGTAAACCTTTATCGATAAACCTTTAGCCAACTGTCTTTTATTGAAAAATTGCCCCTTCTTGAGCTGTTATAAATATGTCGATAACATTCTTATATGTTAATTTTTGTGCACTCTCATTATTTTATTATGTGAAATTTCTATAGATGGTTAAACCATTGAATTAAAGAATGTGAGCATTTTTAAGTCCTGTAATATTGCAAATTACCATCTAAAAAAATGTAAACTTCTACCAGAACTAAGAGAAAAGACTGGAAAGACAGAGAATTATAATTTAAAACTTTTTTTTTCTATTTGACATATCAAAAATATATATCTTTTACTATATTATGTGAGCCTGAGCATTTTTCACCATTTATATTTATTCTTTTTAAAACATGTTTACCGATTTTAGAGAAAGAGGAAGGGAAAGAGAAACATTGGTGTGAGAGAGCAGCATCAGCTGATTGTCTCCCATATGCACCCCGACTAGGGATCGAACCCACAACCTTTTGGTGTGTAGGATCATGCTCCAACTGAGTCATACCAGCAAAGGCTGTATGGTATTTTATTATGTTATGTCCCTTACCTATTATTTCTTTGAGTGTGAGTTTTGATTTTCACACGCCCTTTGTCTTATGGATGTTCACCTAAATTTGAGACCTGATGTTTGTAGAAAGTGACTGGCCTTGTCCCCGTCATTAGTAACAGTGAATGCTCCTGCTTTATAGCACTGCCCCGAAGATACGCGGGCAACGCAGACGGGACTCCCTTCCTCCCTGTATTCTCTGAGAGCCCCCAGCCTCAGACTCTCTTCTCTATCTGCTAACAGTCACAGGATTTAATTCCTCAGTAGCTATAATTATCAAGGATTTACAGCGGTGGTCTTTATATTTCTCTTCCAAGTGCTCTTAATATTTGAAGTTTCTTTTCATGTAATCATTCTCCTAGAATACAGTTTCAGAACTCTTCAGAAGGAGTGAAGTTTTCCTGTGATTTGTAACCAAGATTGTGTCTATAGGCGTGGAGGAAGTTTCTTCTCTGTCAACCCACACGAGGAAGTTTGCATCCTCAAAAAGATGGACCACAGGGAGTGTTTCTCCATTGGAGACTATCCTGGAGCTATCAGAAAAGTCTGTGTCAGGTTGAGCCAAGAGCCTTTGTCTTCTTAGACCGATTATAGAGTCTCTTGTCCTCGGGGTCCCATGGTTTTGTCTGCACGGCTTTGGTTTTTCAACCTGGAATGGAGACACTACATGCAGATGGCTGGTAGTAATAGTCTGTCTGCTGCTACCCAGCAAGACAGTCTTGGACAAGTTACCTAACCTTTCTGAGCTTCAATAGATTGTTGGAGGGCTGGATAGGGAGTTGGGCAAGACAGTTTCTTAATCTCTAAGGACTCGTCTGGTGCCAATTAGAATCGGTCTATAGTCTGGAGTTTATAGAGTCTTAGGCTAAAAGCTGCAGTTATATTGCTAAACTTCTTCAACCCTTAAGAAACATCCAATTTATCCCCTGATCTCCTCCCTTTTCATATATGGGGTCCAGGGCAAGGGACCAGGGTTATTCTCTTAGCTGCAGGAGACTTTCTTCTTCAACCCTTTGCATTCTTGCTTGTTAAATTTAGCAGTCCTATCTTCCTTCCTGAAAAGAAGCCATAAAAATCACTCTTATCCTCAAACTCAAATTGCGCCGTGACCAAGAACGTGTTCAGAATGTGGAGAGGCGGTGTTTTTCATGGATTTAAAGGCTGAACAGAGTCCCCCAAAGGCTATTCCATCATATTTTAATTCTATTTTATGTAGTACTAATTTAAAACAGCAACCCGGGGAGCAGAGCAGCAGGCATGGCTATAAAGCCAGGAGGTAAAGGGCTGGGAAAGCAGATAAGGGTCCTCTCCAACTTCCCTTGATGACTCAGCCCCTGGCCCCCCTGCGTTCCCCGTTCCCCCGCCCCCCGGCCCAGACCCAGGTTTCTTAGCGTTTGATTTAATAATTGCAAGGGCTTCGCTGGTCTAAATTCATCATCTCTTCCCCTATAAAGCATGCCACCTCTCCTGGTGATACTCCCTTTCCAGGGGAGCCGGGGCGGTCTGTCGGCTCCGCAGATTCAATCAAATGCCCCAGCAGGACGCAGCGTCTGCGGGAGTAGGTGAGGGTGATAGCGGTGGGTGTCGGGAGAGAGAGATTTATCTCCATCCTCAACCACATGCTCTTCGCTTGGCTCGTCGACTGCCGGCGCTTTTCGTTTGCCGTTTGCTCCCTGCTCTTCAGACGCTCCAAGAACACGGAAGCTTCTCGGGAATTTCAGGCGTAACTGAGAACTCCTTGGCACGAATACGAGAACTGGTGAGACAGACGTAGGCTTGGCTCGGGGCGGCTGCCCTTGCCGGCACTCCGGGGCTGTAAGACTGGATGCAAACACACGGTTTCTCTCAAGAATCCCGGGCGGAGCGGATCATACCAGGCGGCGCTCGTGGCTCAGCTACCCAATGCGACGCCCAGGGGTCCTTCCAGACAGCTTTAAGTAACGTGTAAAGCGCAACGCTGGTGACAACTTTAATTTAATTTTGTGTGATGTTTTCGAAATGGGAACCAGAAAGGCAAGAGGGGACCAGACCTGCCTGGCCTACGATGCGTGAGAAAAACGTCACCAGCTTGGCATCCATGGAATAACGCTGTGTCCTTGTTTTTCTGGTATTCTTCTTGCTCAGAATGGCATGATTACTGGTAAAGAAATTTTAAGCTCTTGAGCTCTGTGTAATCTGCCAATTTTCACTTCATGGACATGATTGAAAATGTCAGGAGAACAGAAACCTGGATTTTGAGAAGCCCCCCTTGCTTCCCCCCAGGGTCACCTGCAACCATTGGTGAGGGGGGGCGGGATGGGGAGCCAGTGGAATGAAATGCTCCATTCCGCCAGCCTGTGAGGGTTGATCCCGAGAGATGCAGGTCCTCCAGGTGCACAGGGATCTTGATTACTGAGTTAGAGCCAAATAAGGTCTATGGGGGTTGCCCTGGCTGGTGTGGCTCAGTGGACTGAGCTTAGGCCTGCGAACCGAAAGCTTGCTGGTTCGATTCCACTCAAGGCATGTGCCTGGGTTGAGGGCCAGGTCCCCAGGTGGGGCAACTGATCTATGTGTCTCTCATACATGGATGTTTCTCTCCCTCTCCTTCTCCCTCTCTTTCCCTCTCTCTAAAATAAATAAATAAAATCTTTAAAAGGAAAAAAAAGGTCTTTGGGGTTACAAAACATGGTTGGAATCTCACAAGCCTCTGCCACAAAAAGGCCTTGTGACCCCCAAAAAGCCACGTCTTCTCTATGGACCTCTGATGTCTCATTTGTAAAATGTAAAGTCTGAAATTCTGATTTTTTTCTCTTTATTTTGCGTACCTTCTTATGATACATGATCTGTGTATTGCATTGTGTGCCCACCACCCAAAGTCAAATCATCTGATGTTTTAGATGTTATTTGAGGGGGTACAATAAGGTCGCTTAAACCTACCTGCATGAGCGGTCACAGGGAGGCAAAGACAAAGTGGATTTGTGTTTCTTTTGCAGTGGAGCCTGCAAAGAAGCACATTTTATATTTGGCTTCTTGGAACCAGAGCTTTCCCCTGCAGATCAAAACAGTGAATATCTTTTAGGATTGTGGTAAATATCGCGACTTGGAAAACACAGATCCGTATTCAAAGGCAAAGGGGAGATCACACCCGGAGGAGCAGGGCTGCCACCGTGAGGGACGAAGCGCTCAGGGCCCTCCCAGGCTGGCTGACACGGTGGCGCGGGAGGCTGACCCAGATAGCACTGGGGGAGTCTGGGGGGCCCCAGGAAGTTCCAGGTTGAGATGCTTAGGGAGATAGAAAGTCAAATTATGGGTTTGAAGGACTATCTAGCAGGGAGAAGAGTTACTTACAACTGGTGATGAAGAGTGAAAAGCGTCAAAGTAGAAAGTTAATGCCGCCTGGTGACAGAAGGCCACCCTGTGTGACGGAGCAGTGTGGGGCAGGCCTTCTGGTAGACCTCAGGATGCGTCAAGTTGTTGAGATGCAAATGTGCAGGGAGAGCCTCTTACAGCAGCCTAGCCCACAAGGGGACAGATGGCTCTGCTTCGCTACATGAACCTCACAAAGAGGCTTTACTATACACCTTAGGCGCCAAACGCTCTGCTGGGCCCGAAGAAAAATATAAAGAAGGTAAAAAATAAAGGAGTCTCTCTTTTGCCACTTGCCCACTGTAAGGCCTTCCTTGGGGCCAAGTTATTCAACCCCACTATGTCTCAGCTTTCTCATCTGAAAATGAGTATTGAAAATACCGATACTGCCGACTGTACACAGGGTTGTCGTGTAAAGCATTTTGCAGAGTATCTGCCACCGTGAGGAAAATGTTAATTATTATTTTTATTACATGTAAAAAGTAGTGGTAAACTTTGTGGGAACTTAATAAGACACTTCACATTTATCAAGTCATGGGATTTCCGTAATAACCTGGGAAAAAGGTGCTATCATTTCCACTTCACAGGTAGGAATGGAGGCCTAAGGTTGTGCACTAATTGTCAAGGGTCGCACTTTTGAACCAATTTATGATTGTTTTTACTTCACTGATCTGTCTCCCATAAAGATGTGGGAAAATAGGGCTCCTACCTTCAAGAGACTTGCTATTTATTGGGGTAGCCAAACACTAAACAAAAGGAAGTGACATGAGACAAGTAAATGTCTGATACAATAATGCAAGCCATGCATAGAACATTTGGGGCTAATTCTAGGGAGAATGGTGAACTCCATGATTGCTGTGCAAGTGCAGGGGGTAGAGGAGCTGAGTGGGAGAGGCTGGATATTGCCTGGTGAACATCTGGTGGATCTGGTGCGGGTATACTTACTGTTCCATTGCGAGTCGGCCCGTGGCACATAGGTAGCTGTTAGACAGAAGTGGGACCCTTCGTAGTCTTAACCTTCCTATCTATAGCCTCTCCCTTCATCCCAGTGGTCCTGGGATCTCTCAACCCAAGCAAAACCTGTTCCCAACAAAGAAAATGACTGATTGAGACTTGCCTGCTCCTCCTTCCCCACACTGTGTCCCTAGGCTACCATCAGCCCTGGTGTGTGGGTGCTTACATAGGGAACAAAGCCTGTGGACAAAGGGGTGGCGGATATTTCAGGTATGAGTAATTTTAGATACTGAGGAATGCGGAGGAACGGGGGAATTTATCGGAGCCATTTAAAAGATGTTATACACTTTGCCCATCTGGTCTGCTTTTTTTAGAGATGGAGTAAATCTATGAAGGTCAGAAATCAATAGGGTCTTAAATAAATAAGCACCAAAGGCCAGGGCCTGTGCCTTTCTTATTCACGGCTGTGTCCACAGCACCGGCATAATGTCTGTATACAGCAAGTACTCAATAAATATTGGTTAAGTGAATGAACTGCTTGCTGAATGAATCAATGCACAAGGAATCAAATTCCAGTGTGGCTCTTAAATTTATCCAGCCTAGATAAGTATTTTGATTGGCTGGCCATGAAGAAATCCTGAAATATTTGACTTTGTCTCAAGATTTTTTAAAAAAAACCACCTTTACTGATTTTTATTTTTAAAAAATCTCTTGAACGAAGGCAAGGATGATCAATTGCATGAAACCTACCACTCATCTGCCATGGAAACAAATGTCTTCCTCAGTAGCTGTCACCGTCACGTCATTCCGTCGGACACAGGTTTCCTTTTCCTCCAGGGCATTAGAATGAACAGAAATTGACTTGGCTTTGGACAGCACTGGCACACGGGTTTCTCTAGGACTTCTAGTCAATGATCGAACATAGGCATGTGCATTGCAGTGCGTGAAGAACCTGTTGGAGGCCGGCATCTTCAGACGTGGGAGATGAGTTATGGAGCAGTGTGCGGTTACTATTTCCAGTGCTCTTCATGCCTCTGTGTAGATCCATATTGCCATCTGGTGCCATCTGCCTTCTGCCTGGAAGGCTCCTCTTATTCTCATTGTATGGGTCTGCTGGTGACAAAATCATTCAGACTTTGTATGTTTAACAGTCTCTGTTTAATCTGAATGTTCCAAGATATTTTCAGTGGGTGTAGAATTCTAGGATTTGGGGGTGGGAGGGTGGATGGACTACATTAGAAATGTTGCTCCACTGTCTTTTTGCTTGCATTATTATTATTATTTTGATTTTTGAAGTTTCAGTTTATTTAATCTCTTTCCTATTCCCCCTTTTTCACCATTTAAACATTTTTTTATTGAATTTATTAGGGTGACATTGATTAATAAAATTATATAGGTTTCAGGTGTATAATTCTATAATAGATCATCTGTACACTGTATTGTGTGTTCACAATCCCAAGTCAAGTCTCCTTCCATCAGCACAAATCCTTCTTTACCCTCTTGTACCTTCCCCCAACCCCTTGCCGTCTGGTAATCACCATACTGTTGTCTGTGTCTATGAGGTTTTTAAAATTTGCTTTATCTATTCAAAGCCCCCTAAGTCCCTCCCCTCTGACAACTGTCAGTCTGTTCTTTGTATCCATGAGTCTGTTTCTATTTTGTTTGTCAGTTTATTTGGTTCATTACTTTCCTCATATAAGTAAAATCAAATGGTAGTTGTCTTTCTCTGACTGGCTTATTTCACTTAGCATGATACTCTCCAGGTCCATCCATGATGTCGCAAAGAGTAAGATTTCCTTTTTTTTAAGGCCGAGTAGTATTCCAGTTTGTAAATTTACCGCAGTGTTTTTATCCACCTATCTACTGATGAGCACTTGGGCTGTTTTCAAATCTTGGCTGTTGGAAATAATGCTACAATGAACATAGGAGTGCATATATTCTTTCAAATTAGTGTTTCAGGTTTCTTCAGATATATTCACAGAAGAGGTATTGCTGAGTCAAAGGTAGTTGTATTTTTAATTTTTTGAGGACACACCATACTGTTTTCCACAGTGACTGCACAAATCTGCATTCCCACCAATAGTGCACAAGAGTTCCCTTTTCTCCACGTCCTTGCCAGCACTTGCTGTTTGTTGATTTATTGTTGATAACTATTCTGACAGGTGTGAGGCGATATCTTACTGTGGTTTTAATTTGCATTTCTCTGATGATTAGTGACTTTGAGCATCTTTTCATAGGTCTATTGGCTATGTGTATGTCCTCTTTGGCGAAGTGTGTTTTCAGGTCCTTTACCCATTTTTTAATTGGATTGTTTGTATTTTTGGTGTTGAGTTGCGTAAGGTCTTAATAAATTTTGGATATTAACTCCTTGTCAGATATAACATTGGCAAATATGTTCTCCTATTTAGTGGGTTGTCTTTTCATCTTGTTGACGATTTCTTTTGCTCTGCAAAAACTTTTTAGTTTGATGTGGTCCCATTTGTTTCCCTTGCCTGAGGAGATATATCAGAAAAAAATATTGCTAGGTGAGATGTCTTAGATTTTACTGCCTATGTTTTCTTCTAGGATTTTTTGAAATGGTTTTGAGTCTTACATTTAAGTCTTTAACTCATTTTGAGTTTATTCTTGAGTGTGGTGTAAGAAAGTGGTCTAGCTTCATTTTTTTGCACATATCTGTCCAATTTTACCAAGAACATTTATTGAATAGACTGTCTTTACCCTGTTGTATGTTCTTACCTCCTTTGTAAAATGTTAATTGACTATATAGTTGTGGGTTTATTTCTGACCTTTCTATTCTGTGCCATTGATCTATATATCTCTTTTTATGCCAGTACCATGCTGTTTTGGTTACTATAGCCTTGTAATATAGTCTGATATCAGGTAGTGTGATTCCTCCAACTTTGATCTTTTTTATCAAGATTGCTGTGGTTGTTTGTGGTCTTTTGGTGGGAACAGGATGCCATAATGAAACGCCTCACTGCAGCCACTGATTCTCAGACATCTCAACCCTGGTCATTTTCTTGTAGACTTAATAAAACTATCTGCTTTACATGCCAGCTCTTTATACCAGCATATACACTCACACACAAGCATGGTGCTCTCTTGTCAGATTATCACTTCCTCTTCCTGTCACTCTGTATTGGCTGAAGAGCCAAAGTAGGGAGAAGGTGAGAAGAGAGAATATTGGTGCGCATGCAACTGTCCAAAATCTAAATATAGGTCATATAAGTAACTAAAAATTATCTCCACAGATTTCAGCATTTCCCAGCGCATTTTCTTATATCCGCATCTGTAGTCTGCTCTTTGGCTTTCTTTATTTCCATTTCTTTTCACTTTTTTCCCTTTCTGACTACCTCCTCCCAGCAGGAATATATAGAACTCTTTGAAGGGTCACAGGAATGCTCACAAATACGTATTCTGATTTTTATTTCTTCATGCACATGGCGGGCTTGAACTCCGTCATGTTCCAGTGACGGTCATTGTCCAGTGAAAGAGGAGCAGAAGTTTAAAGAATTAGTGTGCTATTTGGCATTGATCAGGCAACATTTTAGAGGGGTGGCTGGTCCATCTGTGTGGGTCCCTAGGGGAGGGTGACTTAGAACAGAGCCCTCGGACATGGTGAAGAACATGTCCTGCAAGTGAAAACTAAACCTTCGTTGTTAAAGCCACTGAAATTTGGAGGGTGTTACTACAGCACTGCCTCGCCTAAACTGACCACTATATAGTATAAAGCCTATTTTCAGAACAAAAGAAGAGGACATGTGGTTTGTGAACCATGCGGGAGTGTGTATACCTGGAACATGTTGTTATCTTTATCATCCCCCAAGAAACTGGATGGGGTGGAGGGATCAAGAAAGATGGAGGGTGGCCGCCTCCTTCCCCTCCCAATTAGTGGAACAGCCGAGAGTTCCCAGCCCCAAAGTGACGGGGCAGCAGAAAAGAATATTTGAAGCCAGCACTGTCCTGGTGCGCATGCAGAACTCCACGGATGCTTTTCTTCGTATACCTGGCTAGGAAATAAAAAGCTGTAGCCTAGTTTCCCGTGGCTCGACTTTCAGTCCAGCTTTTATGAGAGACACGTGGGGTTACTATACCAGGATGTGAAGACTAGATCATGTCTTGTTTCCAATGATCCCACAATTTTGTGTATTTCCCTGGCAGGTGTTCTGTGAAAGCAGAAAGAGAAATAAAGAAATTCCAAGCAGGTGCTTAAGCAATGGTGAAGCGCTTCTCCCTTTTATCTCAGGTCAGAAGCAAGGAGCAGCATATTTAATTTTGGCTTCAGTTGGGCCTCTGTGATACGGGGGTCTTTTCTGTTCTGCAACCTTCTCGGCACTGTGATAGCCAATAGCCTTATTAGGTAAATTCTTCAGCTCAGCTGATTGAATGAGTGGTCATTTCTTATTTTAATTAATTATTTCAAGGGCTTTTCATAAGCTGGATTTGAAAAGGTTTCACTGTGCCTCACCGATCCTAGAGATTATATTCTAATGCTTTTGGCAGGTTTTTGCCATTGCCTCTGGTACAGCTGCGGTTAAGCTTCATTGATGGGCACTAATTGGGTGGAAGGTCAATGTAAATTAGTTACCAGACTGAATTTGAGTCTGTTTTTTTCTTTAAAAATGTATTTTAAATGCAAATAGCAACTCAAACAATTCTCGCAAAAGTTCTGACAGAAGACTTCCAAGTGGAAATCCTGCTGAGCTGCTGCATTGAGCAGATAAACCTCACTTATAATTAGCATCACTATTTGCATACAAACAGTTCTTGGGCTAAAGTCTTTCCAAATTAGTTGCTCTCTTACAGAGATTAAAGGTGCTCCTGCAACCGTGTTCAGTCTAATCAGCTGCTTGCCAGGACCTCTGTCCATAGGCTGCTCAGCACCGCAGTCCAACATACATTGAAATAAGACAAAGACTGAATTAGTATACTCCAAAAAAAAAAAAAAAAAAATAGGTTACCGAATGTAACTGGATGTTTTTGAAATATTAACTAATTTTTTAGTCTCCTGATTGCTACATTTTATCCTAAGAGATGGCTGAAGAGCAGGCATCTCAAATTGATTAAGCAGTTTCTGTCACCTATGGAATGGACCATTTGAAATAGAAATAGAAATTAAATTGTAGAGAATGTAGAAAACAGTATGTCATAGGCGCACCCAGCTTTGGACGTGGACTGAATCCAGTCCTACAATTATGACGGGTCACATAATTCTAGATGCCTCCCACATAGAAGACGGCGTGAATGGTGCCCCATGGAACTTGGCAGCTATAGCTACAAAGCTAGGGAACGAAAACTTTCCTCGTCTGTGGCTGTTGCCTGACGCAAGAACATGTGTTGCTCTTCCTTTTTCATTGGACGAGATGGCACTTACCTTCAAGACTCTGATCAAATATTACTTCTTTGGAGCCTTCCTGATTCTCACTGTTGGTATTAGTCATAGTTTCAGCAGGAAGCAAGTACCCACTAAAATTGGGTAATTTTAGGAGGGCTCATAAAGGGGTACTTACAAAGGTATGGGTCAGATATACAAGAGATACAAGGGAAAGAATGCTGGGTACTAAAATGTGAGATATCAGGGCCTGAGCGGGCAAGGGAACACCTGGAACACCAGGAAGAGAGCGCTGATGTTGACTTTGAGGATGTGTCACATAAGAATACCAGGGGGGAGGAGTTCGTTACAGACAGACTTGGTACGCGACTTGGGGCACGACTATGTGCACATGTGGCCAGAACCGCTGAGTGTATACGTCACACGTTTGTGCTTCCTGGGCATGCTGGCCTGTCCCTTGGGCGCCATGTTACTCCTGATTAAGACCTCTGCGGGGGGAAAGCTGGGAAACGTAATTCTCAGAAGCTCCTTCCCCTGGATGGCCCTGGGGGTGAGTTTGCCAAAGTGAGGCCAGCACGTGAGCCTTGGGAGGCAGCTGTAGGCAGCGGTAGGATTCACAGCAACTTCCGGCCAGCTGGAGGGTCCCCAGGCTGTTGCTGCATCGGAGGCATCCGGGGGGCTTGTTAACGCACGTATTGTCGGGCCCCACTACCAGGCTACCCGATCCAGTGGGTTTGGGGTGTGGCCCCCAAATGTGCATTTCTAATCATTTCTCGGGTGATGTGGGTGCTCTGGTCCTCATACCACACTTCAGAGAACCTCAGCTTCCTGTTCCCGGAGTGAAGGCTTATCCCATGTGGACCAGACAGCAGGGCAGGCTTTCTGTACAAACCTGTCCGATGCTCTGGGCAGGAGCTGAAGCGAGAGCTATCCAGCTGCTGTGGTTTAGGGCAGGAGATCAAGCAGGCCAGCGCCCGCTTCCAGGGCGCCCCCTCCCCCGCCCGGGGCTTCAAGGTCAGAGGCAAGGCCCATGCAGCCGCGCCGCGCTTCAGCTTTCCATGGGAAGGAACCTCTGGACCCCTTGCACTGGGCACTTTGGGCCCTCTGCTCAGCGTCCCCACCCGTGCCCACAGGATATTCCAAAGCAGGACAAAACCCCCAACTGCCAGCCCTGGAGGGCAGCCTTGAGTCACAGCTGACACGGAGCACCCGATGGTGGGGCCCTGTGTGACAACCGCCTGGGGTGGGAGGAGGTAACTGAAGGCAGCTGGGCGTCATGAAGAGAAACAAGGTTTCTTCTCAGGGGTAGAGGCTCTGGGCTGGCCGTGGGGTTAAGAGGCAGAGTCTGGGGCCACCTCTGGAGCAGCTGCTGGGGGCAGACCGGCCGGGAGCAGCCCGGGGGCGGGGCTGCGGGCCCCGCCCGGCCTCTGGGGCCGCATCCCACGCGAACGACGGTCAGAAAACCAGCGTTTGCGTGCCGTTTCCCAGCCGCCGGGGTCTCCACCGGTATCATTTCAGTGAATTCTTGTGACCTCAGGGCATCTACAGGTGAGTTTTCCTGAAAAAGACAGGCCTGTTTTGCAGATAAAAACAGAATTCTGAGGCTGAGGAATGGGACCGAGATCAGAGTCGGTTGGAGGAAGGGCTAGGGCCACACCCAGCGTCCTAACCCCAAACTCCGAACTCCGAATTCCACACCCATTTGCCTCCAGCGCCTCCCTCGCTTCCAGACCCCTGGGGTGGGGGGGCATAGGAATGGAGGGCGGCGGTCTGTTCAGGAGTTGTGTGTGGTAGGGGTGCCTATTCTACGCCCAACCTTGAAAAATGTGTGTCCCTCCTGGTGAACTACAACAGGTTATTTTTTTTGTTTAGGTTTTTTTGTAATTTAACATTTTGAAATAATTATAAATTTATAGGAAGATGCAAACAGGACACAGAGGGTCCATGTACCCTTCCCTCAGTTTCTCTCAGTTGGTCCCATTTTATAGAACTATAGTACAAGGTCAAAACCAGGACAAGTCATCGTTTTAGGGGTCAGTTTCTCACGTAAAAGTCCTCCAAACCTCAAAGCACAAGCATTTAGGAACGATGATCCCTGCTATCATTTTCATTATCGATTAATTTGGTGAGTGCCCTTGAAGTTCCAGAACAACAGGTGACATGAGAAGTCCCTGCTGAGAAAGAACATTCCAGAGTCCCTCCAGCAGACCAGCCCCCAAGACATGTATCAAGGCCTTCCTACCTCACAATGGCCTCCTGTGTCTCTATGTGAAAGACAGCTGGGCCTTTCTGAGACATTTTACTATAAGACCAATTCCGAGGTTAGTGGATGGAGCAAGCTTGACACACGTCTCTGGAAACATCTATGCAATAAAGAAAACAGGGTTTGGAACGAGTCGCATCTGAGTTCGAATTCTTATTATCCGCCATACACCAACCACTGACATGTCTTATACTATTGCCTTAAAATGTTAAGTAAAATTATAATTTCTTGTAATTTAACTTTTTACACAAGATACATCTGTTTTATTGCACCACATAGATGATAAATTCCTAAATCATGGTGCTCTGTACTTTTTTGTATTTGCCACTCTGGTTTGATTATTAGATCTGGAAACACTGTCAGAGTTGTGAAAACACAGGTAGTCTGGCTTCAAAATACGGAGATTCAGTAACTATGCAAGGCACTATCTGCCAATTTGTACCTACTAAAGAAATTAGACTCACCGGAAAGCCAGAGCAGGTGCGCCGTCTTAGAGGAGAAACGTGAATGTTAATTTTGAGTTTGGTAATTAGCGTTACATTGTCCATCACAAAACCATTCACTTATGCTTTAGGTTTCAAAACTAAGAACCCACAACATGAATACCTTTAAAAATCTCAGATGCTCATGTGCGGTGGGTTTCAGAGCCTTGTCCAAACTACCTTCTATCCCTAACCTAAGCTTAGCTTTCACAGTTATTATATGCTGCATGAAAGACTCAAAAACAACTATAGAAACCTTGGGGAAAAAAATGCTTTTTTTTAAAAAAAAAAGAAAAGTGGAAAATGACCTAGTTCCAGTGCTCCAAATAAAGTTTGGGATGGTTGAATGCCAGCGCTCTTCATGTTTGTTGAATGGGATGTGGGCCCCACAGAGGTGAACTGTGTGCATGTAGGTTGCCTTCTTTGTTCACTTAATGTCATGCGATAAGAATGTCTTCATGTCACAGTGCTGTACATGGAAACAACCGTGCCGGGCAGAGGGTAGCTATCCATCGACTACACCAGTTAAGGAAAATACGCGTATATGGAAGTCAGATATTCCAACCCAAACCAAGCTGTTAATGTTTGGGCTTTGCAGTGGCCTTCTGACTTCCACACAGGGCTTTGGGGCTCAGGAGGCACATAGAAAACATCGGTGAGTCTGTAGCCAGAAGCTGTAGGCACAACCCTTCAACCGCAATTAATGTCAATTTTGCATACGATGTATGGACAGCATTCCATTGCCAGCAGCTTCTATGTCTAGGGCTGCTATTACCCTGCCCTTTTCCCTTCACAGCAGGGTGGAGTTAGTGCAAGGATGGTGCATCTGCAGCCCAGGGCCGCATGCCGTTGCGTTTGTGCGGGCTTCCTTTGCGCCATGATTGTCTCAACCAGCAATGTGAGTCCCAATGTTGGGAATATATATATATATATATATCACTTGTAGAAAGAAAGAAGTAATCATGATATTGAAGTCTCAGAGTCCTATCTTTTCAATGCCAATGATAGTTGAGCAATTTCAAAAGAGATCACTTTGCTGGCTATAAAAACAAGGGTGCTGAGCATGGGTTATGGTTCTCCCATGTGTGACTTGTGAGCTCTTGATGCATCTATGTGCAGTGATCCCCGATAGAGCCTCGTGGCAACAGGTTAGTTGCCTAAAAGAACTGGGTGTCTTCCAAGTGACTTTGAGGATAAACTGAGTCACTTGATATTTAACTGATTTATTCATTTGTTTTTTGTGTGTCTGAGGGTAGGAAGGAGCTTTCAGAGCCCACGTGGCTTTTTGACCATGAGGCGTGGATCTCACCATACAAGGATTTTGTCCTCTTTGCTTAGCGGCATCCTTGTGACCTTTAAGATGTGAAGAACCTTGACCTTGGCGTTTTCAATGGGCATGATCCTGCGGCCAAGTTCAACTAAGCAGTGGCAATTGCTCTCTGATGATGTGCCCTAAAGACATTGTCACAGTCCACTCAGTCTGTTAACAGCCTGACCTCGGGGGACTGCGGGTAGGGTGGCCGGGCTGATGTGAAGACAACAGCCCTCCTGTGCTCCCCACCGCTGAGTTGTATGGCACGAGAAGCAGAGCTCGGTTCCCCTTTCCTGTCCCTCTGCAAAGAATTATTCCATCTACATGCATTATGCATCCAGAGAATAATATATAATAGACTCTAATTTCCTGTGGACTTGGCTCGATTTGCTTCCATATAGTCCTTGAATAATTGAAACAGAAGCATGAAGAAATTGCTACTTTTAGTGAGGTCTAACCAGGTGGTGCTCCAGGAGTTGTCTCCAAATATATTTCAAAATGTCAGGCCGAGGGGCCTGGCCTGGAGTTACCGTGTGCCTTGTATTTGTTAAGGTGAACGTCAGCTGCATCTTGCTGCTGACCCTGGGTGTTCACTGCACAGTGATGATTGGAAAAGACTTACAGGGGCAAAATGCACTGGTGTGTGATTTGACACCTTTTGGGGACCTTCTTTCTATTCACCAGATCATCTGCAGAGCCATTAAGATGAACTAAGGCTCCCCTTCAGTTGTTTGTTAAATATGCATTTGCCATGACTGAGTCAGTTATACCTCTTTTGTTGTAATCAAAAGGATCCCAGAACAAAGTCTCCCCTTTAGGTTCTAGATATGTGAACAATAGGCTCACATATTGGCTTCAGTTCTCTCCTGGGCATCGGTAAGAAATCACCAGCAAAGCTCGCCAGACATTAGATGTGTTAACTCAGGGGGCCTCATGGCATCGAGGGGACCTTGGGGTTTGGTTTTGTCTGGCTGTCTTTTGGTTTTCAGCTTATGCGTTATAGAAAATTCAGAGACAAGCCATTTGCGGAATAGGGATCTAGAAAACTTGTCACCAGATCATACATCTATGTTGGGGACTGCTGGGTTCCAGGGTGCCTGATTCTTTGCCTTGGGCCTTGCCCTGGAGCTGTAGGCACAGAGTCCCAGTTCATTGGAACACCCCACGTGTCTGTCTGAAGGTACATTCTGCTGCAACTCTCTTTGTTCTGCCACTCCTACAATGCAAATTCTGCAACTTCACACAACTTGGGTGGCACTGTAGGCTTTCCTGGGGAAGCGCAAACTAACTTAGGTCAAGAGTCATCGAGAGAAGAGAAGGCACAAGGTGTCTCCTAGTTCTCTCCCTACCCCAGACCAGTGTGCTGGGCCAGGGCTCTGGTAGACCTTCAGTCCGGGTCTTCAGTCCAGTGCTTGGACCCCACCACATGAGGGGACTCTTTTCTCACAAGGCAAAAGTACCCATTTTGGGGGAGGGAACACACAGGTAGCTTGGCAGCAGGCAGTCTGCATGTGGGCTGGTAACTCTGGTAGGGGTTGTCCAGTAACATTAGCTGAGCAGCATCAGGAGACATTGGGACCTATAAGATGTTTCATACCCATCTTCTAGTAGGGGTGTCCAGCCTTTTGGCATCTCTGGGCCACACTGGAAGAAGAAGAGTTGTTTTGGGCCACACATTAAATACATTGCGACATGTAATCACAAAAAAAATCTCACAATGTTTAAGTAAATTTATGATTTTGTGTTGGGCCACAATCATAACCATCCTGAGCCGCATGTGGCCTGCAGGCCAGGGGCTGGACACCCCTGTGAGGGAGGAAATTACTGGTTTAATGGGAAGCTGATTAAACTTCTTCTTTTAGAAGAAGCCCCTTCTTTTGGTTCAAGCTAACTCACAGTCCACGCAGTGAGAGCTCCCAGGGTTACGTTCAGACAGTTCTGCTCCTTGCCCCGCCATGAAAAAACAGCTATGCTTTAACTCTTAAGTAGGACAGGGACGCAGAAATGACTGGGGTCCCAGTTAATTTCATCTGTTTAGTCCTATGCCATTTCACCCATAAGTTGAGCAGAAAAGGGACAATGAAGGAAACAGAAATCGTGTACCCTAAGAAGACGTGATCACCTGGAACGCTATGGAATAATTTTAGGCCATGTCTTGTGCAAACATGTACTCAGCAGCTACGTCATGTCTGCCACTGTACAACATAGTCCCCGATCTTCAGGGGCTTGTAGTTCAGAGCACCCCATGGGAATAGAATGCATGTTCATGACTGATGCTGAATCCCATGGAGTTGGGGGGTACGAAAAAAAAGATAGAAATATGGCATTAGGGGCAGCTATTTCTTCCTCAGGCTGTAGCTTGGAAACTGCTTGTATTCACTCCATGGGAGAATGTGAACAGTAGGAAGGGCCACAGGCAGTGGTACACCGGGGCTGGCTTACATCGGCCCATCGGAGCCACATGTTACATTTTCAAGAATTTGAGAGCTGATTGTTAAACAGAACCATTACAAAAAATTAAATGATGCAAACTTAGAGTTAAATAAACGATATCAAAAACAAGGCAATAACACATAACATTCATCATTTCTGAATTTTGTGTACATTTTCCTTTCACCTGTGGTGTTCAGGTTATTTACATCTGGTGCCTCTGTTGGGTGGGAACTCTTTGTAATGATGGGCCACCGTGCCTCGCTTGCCTTCTCTGTCCTCGGTGGTGACAAACTGGTAGCTTGAAATGGGCCAATGGGCAGTCTTCACACCATGGAAACCCAGCGGACACTGCAAGTCAGGGCTTGGTTCACTGCGAAGCTGGACATATCTCAGCTCTACGAATACCGTGAATACAAGGGGGCGCGAAAAGGTTTCCTAGAAAGTCACATATCAGATTTAATGATGATACATTTATTGGGAAAAGAGTTAGTGAATTGGGAAACAGCATTGTCAGTCTTGGCTGAATTGACCTTATGGGTTGGCTATGGATGTGAGAGTATGGCAAAAATCAATGCAAGCATTCCAGGAGGCTAAAGAGGCCAGAAATCAATGATTAAGAGCATTATTATTTGTAAACTGTATGCTCCATACACATGATTAAAATTTATGATAAACACATATATACACACACACATTGCTCTTTGTCAAGAGCCAGTTGACCGTACATGTTTTTACTATGTATTTGTGATAGCACCGCTGGCTTGCCGAAGCTCTCATTGAGGATGTTAGCAGGGGCGGCGCTGGGAATGAGGTTGGCTGTCTCTCATTAGGTGCAGGAAAAGAGCTGGTGGCTGCTACCATCAGGCAGAGGGCCACTACAGGTCCTGGAGAGCGTGAGAGCCCTCCGTGTAGGCTGCGTTTGCCACTGCCACTGTAGCCTGGGCCAGAAGGGGCCTGCCGAGCTTTTGGTTTTCATTGTTATCATGGTGACAGTCAAAAGAACTCACGACAGCCTCCCTGTCATCGTTGGTACACGTTTGGTCTCTATGGCAGTTCTGTGAAGAGGGACAGGCAGGGATTTTATCCCCATTTCACAGATGGGGAAATGGAGGCTCAGAAGAGGGACGTGATGCTGCGCTCTAGTCCTCCACTATTTTCGGCATCTACTTTACTTCCTATCTGTATGAAAGCATTTTCTCTCCAGACAGATTCCCAGAATATCAGCAAGAATCTGAGAGCCAAGTATTGGAGGAACCAGGCCCCCCGCTTCGAGGGGAAACGTGCCCGGTTTATTTTGGGTTTGACATTCTGCATCCTGGCGCTTCCTCTTCACGGGCTTTGTTTGGGGGGTGGGGGGCGGTGATCGGCAGGCTGGGCTGTGCCTGAGCTTTCAGACCGACCCAGAGTGAGGACATTTTTGTGTTGACATTTCCTGTCTCAATTTCCTTCCCTGCTTCCTTGTGATTAATGGGCAACCTTCCTCCCACCTGCGTTTCTGCCTTCTAGCGAGAGACGCGCTATCTGACAGGAACTGTTTTCCTGCGGTTTCGGAGCTGAAAATAACGATAATAAAAGTCTTCAATTAATCTCTCGCCTCCCCGGCCTGCTTTGCGACGGCTCTCCAGTCTGCGCTCACGTGTTAAACTGCCAGGGAAGGTGAGGCTGGAGCATCCGGGGCAGGTGATCACGCCCGGGGTCAAAAGAGGCATCAGACAGAAACTTTGGCCTGTTTTACTTTTTAAAAAATTTCTGGTTACTGAAGGTGTATTGTGTACCGACACTGTGATAAGAATGTCATATGTATGATGTTGTTTAATCCCCACATTAACCCAACGAGGGAGGTCATGTCATTGTCATTTTAAAGATTAGAAACTGAAATTCAGAGAGGTCAAGTAAACTGCCCACAGTCCACAGTTATTAGAGACAGGATTTAAACCCAGGGTTACCTTGGTTGATTTTTGTGAACATCTGCTTTGGTTTTTAATTTTAGTATGATCATTGAAATTGTAATTTAACAATTTCGCACTCTTTTAACAAACTGTTGTTCACCTTTAGTATGTAGTAGGAAAGATGTCAGTCCTAGGAAGAGAGGAATATCAGTACAATACGATATAATTCCTGCCTTCAAGGCGTTTTCAGTTAAACGGTGCCAGTCTGCTCGCTCTCCTTGTTTACACCGAAGCAATAAGAATTGCTTGAAAGGACGTCACCTTTGCTTCTCTCAATCTCAACACGCCAATCTTTTCTAGTTTTGGCCCATCAGCAAATATTGTATCTATTTTGGCAGAGTGTTTCCCCCCAACCATTAAAAAATATATAAATAAAACCCGGGTCTCAATCATTGACTCCTTCATTTCTATTGCATTCTTAAAAAACGGCAGGCAGGGTTTAGTGGACCGTTTGTAAGCAATGCTACCTTCATTATACCCAGGACAGAGCCGTGCCAGGCCACCCCTTCCGTGTGTCAGTAGGTGGCAGTCTGGCTTTGCAGTCACTGGGCGCCTGGAGGTCAAGTGCGATTCAGAAACCCACGTGCTATGGAAGTCCCCATTGCCAGCCCTTTCAGATCTTTCTGGACCAGAAGGCAAGGCATTCTCCAAACCTGAAACATAAAGGGTGGGGCTGGGTCGTTTGAACCAATTCCTGGTTTGTCTTAATTGAATCTTATTGGGACCCTAGCTGTTGGGCTGTGCCGTCAGCGCCGCTGAGTCTGTGGGTATCTGCCCCACCTGAACCAGCTCCCTGATGCAGGCTTCTGGTTCCGACCTGAACGGCAGCCTTTTCCTACCGCGCGCTCACACCAGGTCATTCAGGCAGCTGTGTCCTGCTCCAGAAGTTCTCCGTCTCCCAGGGATGTCATCGGTGGTGATTAAATGGTCATAGGACTTCGACATAACCTCATCGATGGAGACCCCCAAAACACGGTATTTGGGATAATGATGGCCCACAAGTTTACCTGTGAATTATCTATGAAAAATGTGTTAGCTAAGAAAACAACCGTGGCAATGAATTTATGAGAATTCTATGGAATGAAAGGGAACCAAAAATCGTGTTACAATCACAGACTGTGTGTATTGTACCATTGTCTTGGTCAAGTGGTAGCATAGAATGCTCTATTCACTGAGTCAGGTTCTGCACAATCTCTCTGGAAATTCTGAGTTAGTGGTAATGTCAAGCAGCTCTACACACTAGAGAGAATAAGTCTTTCTTTTGACATTTATACCACATTACAGACTTTTAACTTGCAGTATCCCGATTTTTAAAAGTCAGTAGATTAAATCAATTTCACTTTATTTGGAGTTCTAACTAATTTCATTAGTGTGACTCATTGAGTTTTACCCGTTATTTGAGTTTTATATAGAAAAAAAGGAATTGATATAATTATCTAATGACTTTCTTCATCACAAGAAGTTGGGTCAATTTCCTCCCTTTCCCTTTCAGGAAACTACTAATTGGTGAGTGCCAGATAAGACTCTTGAAGAAGCATCAGAAGCTCTTTATTATTATTATTATTATTATTATTATTATTATTATTTATTTATTTATTTATTTTTTGGAAGCTCTTCAAAATAAGCCACTGAAAGCCACCCTTCATTTCTTTGCTGTCAGAGACAAGTGCCTATACCCTGGAATTAAACTTGAACTAGAATTCTGTCCCCTTCGCCGGTGTGATAGGAAGAATTTTGCCTGGAAGTCCCTCCTCCTCGATGGCAGGCATCTGAAACTCGGCCTCTGGAGATGGTCCCGGCACAGTCCCAGTCTTTACAGCCTTATTCATGCCCTGTGGATGTTTTTGTGGGCCGCCCATTAAAGCCAGAACTGGGGGCAGTTCTTACTCCGCCGCCAATTGAGAAAGCCGTCCAGGGGCTCCGTGAAGAGTGCACCCAGGCCATCGCTCTCAGAGAGGACAGCTGGAAGGAGCCGGGACAGGAGATAATGGTCGCCGAAGCCCTTTCGTGGTCCCCGAATCTCCAGGGACCTGGCTCTGCCAACATCTCCAACCTCCATCAACGTTCTTCTTCTCTTAACCTCTTGGTCTTTCTCTTCCTGAACACATCATTCTCCTTTCTGCCTTAGGGCACCCAGAGGAGCTATTTCTGGAATATTCTTCTTGAAGACCTTCTCATAGCTAGTGTACCTTGTCGTGAATGCCCCAGCTCCAGTTTTACTGCCTCTGAAAGGCCTGCCTGATCACCCCCAGCCTCAAGTCGTCCCTCCTTCCACGTCTACCCTAGTCACTCTCTGTTGTGTTATGTTGGGTTATTTTCTTTCCAGCACTGGTGCTCTCAGAAATGAATGCATGTGCTCATTTGATCACTTGTTTATTTTTCGGCCTTCCTTCACTGAACTGCGTTCGATTTGGAGGCTTTTATTTTTTATTACAAGACTTTGTTTTGCTTAATGCTGAGTCCCCTTATACCCAGCCTCTTGGAAGTTTCCCAGCATTGATTCGTCACTCAATGTATGTTTATGTATTAAATTAATAAATGAAATTTAATTTATATATATTCTTAATTACTTTTAGATATGGGCTCGCCGGTGGGAAACGGTAACGTGAGATGGTCAGGAGCAGGGAAGGGTCAGGGATTTTACTCTGCTTACAAATATCCCCCATTAGCCTTCTGTAATTACATGTATGCTGGCAGAAGGTTCGAGACTCCTGAGTCTGAGGGAAAGGACAGTTTATTATTCACAGTGACAGCAGCAGCCAGAGTGCCAGCGTTGGCTGCAGTTTCCTAAGCCTTCATTCCCACAGGGGAACACAGAGAGGGCCCGTGGGGTACGTGGCAGCAGAGAGGCCCTGAGCTCAGGGCACCCAAGTCCTTAGGGATGGGCTGCAAGCCCGCCTGGCCGTGGAGTGGGGAGGGGATGATCTTTGTGATGCGGTCAGTGAACAAGCCTGTCCTTTGCTCTGAAGGGAGACACCCTCTCTGTAAGGACGCACATTCTTCCAAGGAGGCTTGGTCTTATGGCAGTGCCTCGGCTTGCAAGTTGTATAGAAATGGGGCTCATGGGGCTCATGGGGCGCTGCCTCCTATCAAAGGTCTGTCTTTCACTAATCAACCCTTGATCCCATCTCTCCTTCCCATCTGGGAAAAAAACTCAAATAGTGTTTGTTTGACGTGCATCCGGTCTCATGGACCCACTCCCCCGCCGTCTTTAGGGAAATAGCCTTTCAATAAATCAGCCCATTCTTGCTGAGCAATGGCCATGTGATCAGCCCCGTTTCTAGAGCTGCGGAGCTTTTCTTCTCAAACTGGGGTACCATCTGCCATTGGGTTTCTGCAGGACTGCCAAAGGGCAAGCCGTGGGATAGAAACAGAGCACTTTTTGGGATCATAATTTTTACTAGAAAAACATTGGAAAAAGGCCTATTAGCTTTTTGTTGAAACATAGGTATATTAGGCAAAGGAGCACAGCATTCTCAAGGGTTTCAAAGATAAAGCAAAGATTTCTTTGGGTAGCACTGCTACCTCATCTCTGTCCCAGAGTTCAAATCAACTTCCTTTTTTGCTGCTTTCATGGAAAAAAAATTTAAAGCCCTTTTGTAGAACAGCAGTTGGCAAACTGTGGGCTACAACCTGTTAATAGGTTGTGAAATCAGTCGGGTGGGTCTTGACCAACAGCTAATAATAATGAAAAATATATATAGAATGGACAATATAGAGCACATCATAAACATAAGAATTTCATTAAATGTTTCTGTAAGTGGTATGTGTGTGCATGCTTGTGTGTGTGAATGCAGCTGGGTCACAGGGTCACATGTATTTCTCACAGTGGGTTTCAGTTAGGAAAGATTAAAAGCTACTCCTGTAGAAGATATTATAAAGCATAGAAAAATTTTCTTTTTACCCATAAACACCTTAACACCCATGAAAAGATGAGATACATCAACAAAATTAGTGCCAAACAATGGAGACTTGGGAAGCATGCTCTCAATTTTGCAAATGACAAAGCCGAAAAGAACAGCAAACATGATGGATAAGAGAATAAAGTTTTCATATAATCTTGAAGGATTAAATTAAGTTAGAGAGCCATGAATGGAAACCTAAGCAATCATTCTGAGATTCTGATTTCATAGTTGAAAAAAGTGCTGCATCAAGTTTGGAACACTACTGTTACCAGGGAAGGTAGGTTATGGCTCTCCTGGACTCACTGTGTGTGTCATCTCACCTCGGGGAGGGGCTCATTTGGAGAGAGACACTTAGAATCCTGGGAGAAAGCATCTGGGAAAAGATGGTTTTTACTCGGACAAGAGAACAGTAGGGGAAAAAAGGAAGCAATATTCATTGATGATATATTCTATTTCAGGCAGCTCACATACCTGGTTTCATATGGAAGGTTCCATTTGAAAAGACAGGAGTGGGGACTCTGTGTGGCTTCAGACAGCTGTCACAGATGATAAGAGCTGCCATTCATTGAGTGTCTACAGGGCACCAGACATTTCAATAAACGCATTACAACATTTCTGTCAACAACGTGACGACCACCGCCATTTATCAAGCCCCGACTTTGTGTCAGACAGGGTATGAAGACTTTTACTTGAACTATTTTATTTAATTCTTCCAATTATCTTCTGAGGAAGGTGTGCATTTGATTCCCATTTGCAAATGAGGAAAGGAGGTCCCAGAAGGCAGTCACTTGCCCGGCATCACGCAGTTACTAAATGGTGGATCCTAGCTCAGTGTGACGAGGAAGGACCCCTTTAGCCATAAAAACTGCCTCTGAATGGGAGATTGCTTGAAGCAATGAGGTCATTACACTTGGAACTAATCAAGTAGGGAATGCCTCTTATGGGTCAGGGGGCCTTCGCTGGAAGTTGAAGTTGAGGTGACTTCAGGAAGTGTTACAAAGGAAGAGGTGGGATTTGTCCTGGTCCTTGAGGGAAGAGTAAGGAGGTGATGGAGAAGAGCAGGGATGGATCTTTGAGGAAGGAAACTTTACAGTAACAAAACCAGTTCTCTGCAATGTGTTTTATACCCAAGGGAGAGCGAGGAGAACTGTTTGGCTAGTTTGCTCCTCCATCAACCCCTTCTTTGTCTGGTTTCACCCTCCTCTTGTGTCCTTGACCACAGCAGCCTATCAGAACCTCCACTGTCAAACTCAGTGTCAGGCTGGAGTCCTGGGTATGCAAATGATAATTCTGCATCTTGTCTCTTGGGCAGGTTTCTTTACCCCCAGCTAAATCCCACCTAGATGGGGTTGCATAGGTGAAATTTAGGCACCTCCTAAAAATTCTAATATTAACCTTTATATCTCCTAGTTTTCAGTCTATCCCCCACCTTCACTTCTTTCCCTGGAAGGTCTGCTCAGCCTCAGTGATCGCATTTCTGATTCATCTAAGCCTCCTTTGCTAGAGGCTGTTGGGTAGGTCTTTGGGCGTTGCCGCATGCAGGGGTCTGATTTGAAGCCATGTGGTGATTTTTGTGGTGATTAAACAATCATCTTGAACTTGGGTCACATGGTGTTATTAATTTTCTATTGTCACATAAGGGATTACTACACACTTAGAGACTGAAAACATCATCTATTTATGAGCTCATAGTTCTGTAGGTTAGAAGTCGGGATGGGCTGAGAGGGCCCTCTGCTTCGGGGCTCGTGAGACCGAAGTCAGCGTGCTGGCCGGGCTGGCTTCTTACCCGGAGACTCTGCGGATGATCCTGCATCCATGCTCCTGTGGACAGATGGCAGACTCCAGCTCCTCATGATTACGGGACAGAGGTCCCTGTGTCCTTGTAGGCTGTCATCTGGGGATCATGCTTGGCTCTTGGAGGCCACCTGCATGCCTTGCCACGTGACCCTCTTCATCTTCCAAGGGACTCCATTACCTTCAGTGCTTGGACTCTTTCTGACGCCCCTCTCCTTTCAGCCTGAGAAAAGCCTCTGCCTTAAGAGGCTCCTGGAATTAGATCAGGCGCACCTGAGTCATCTCTCTTCTGAGGAACTCAAAGCCAACAGAGAAAATCCCTTTAAGTGTAACGTGGACCACAGAATCACGGTGGAGCTATCTCATCCTGTCACAGGTCCTACCCACTCTCAGAGGGGAAAGTCGCTGGGGGTCATCCTAGGATTCCACCCACCGCCATTGGCAAATACATCTCTTTCTTGTCACGTCTCCCCAAGGACCCGATCTGGTTCTAAGCCGTCTCCAGTCCAGGGACCTGGGAGCTCTGTGGGGCCTCTTTTCATAAGGACACCATTTCCATTCATGAGGGCTCCTCACTCATGGACCCATCACCTCCCGAAGGTGATAGATAGGCCTTGGCAGATTCGGCTGGGATTTGAAGTTATGCCTCCAAGGTAGCATTTTAGAAGCTGGAGAGCTATGCATTTTAGAATTCTATCCAGATAGGAGAGGTTAACCCTTTGCTATCACTGTCCCTGTCAACCTAGGAGACAAGTGCTGGAGCAACCTGGGGACTTTTCATTATCGATACATTGAGAAAGGAATCAGTTGTGAACTGTAGCTTGAAAATTTCAAGATCACTAGAAATTCTTTTTTCAGTTACAGCTGACATTCAGTAAGACATTATGTCCGGCGCACAGCATAACGGTTAGACATTTATATAACTCACGAGGCAGTCACCTTGATGAGCCTAGTACCCCCCCAACACCATACATAACTATTGTAACATTATTGACCACGTTCCCTGTGCTGGACTTTACGTCCCTGTGACTGATTCGTCACAGCCGATTTGTACTTCTTAATCCCCTCACCTTTTTCACCCGGTATCCTCACCAGCCTCCCATCTGGCAACCGTCAGTTTGTTCTCTGTATCTACTGGTCTGTTTCTGTTTTGTCTGTTCATTTATTTTGTATTTTTTTAGGTTCCACCTATGAGTGGGATTACGTAGTATTGGTCTTTGTCTGACATTTCATTTACCATGACACCCTCTAGGTCCCTCCGTGTTGTCAAGATCATTTCTTAATTCAGCCAGACGTGGTTACAGGCTAACTTTGAGGACCCAGTGACATTTGTCTCCACGTGGAGCCTGGGATTCCGCCGCTTCTCTGGGGATGAGCGAGGAAGGCAGCGGTGGAGGACACAGCAGCTGCTTCTGCCAGCCCGGTTTGCTTTCCCCAAGATGGATTTTTCTTGCCGCGATGTTCTCTCCCAACTCTCATCAGCTCCCAGTGCCCTTGAGCACTTCTGGCTCCTCCTCAGGGTTATTCTTCAAGCACAAAGCACAATTTTCCAATTTCATAATCAGTTCCTGAAGCCAAGATGGTACTTGGTAATGGCTTCTGTCTCAGTCCGTGTGGGCTGCTGTGACAAAATGCCACACCCTGGGCGGCTGATCAACAGCAGACATTTGCTGCTCATGGTTCTGGAGACGGGACGTCTGAGATGACCTTCAGGGTGCCTGCTCCGTGGCATGAGGACCCTCTTTCTCTCGCAGGCTTCTCCGTGTGTCCTCGTGCAGCAGAAGGAGCCTGGGAGCTCTGTGAGGTCTCTTTTAATAAGAACACTTTCCACTCACAAGGGTTCCTCACTCATAGACCTAAGTCACCTCCCAAAGGCCTCGCCTCCTCACCCTGTCACCTCAGGGCACAGGTTTCAGCATACGAATTTGGGAGCACACACTCATTCCCTCCCTAGCAGCTTCCAACTGTTCAAGGTTTATTCTGCATCCTTTTAGTGGCCTATGCTTCAGGCTACCGCAAACCGATGGCTCGTCTTGAGCTTTTTCTTTTACCTTCATCACAGACAGGGGTTTGCATCTTACTGATTGCACGTGAAAATGATAAGAGACATGGGGTCCCTTGGGCGGACAGAGGCGGAGGAGAAAAAAACGCTGGGCCCTTCTGCAGGAACAGGGGGCTGACCCCGGAGCAGCCGCCGGCCATGGATGCGCCGTCTCGTGAGCCTGGGCTGCTGTGTCAGGGACATGTGCTGAATCGTGGTCACTTGCCAGTCACGGATGGCTTCTGCTGACCCCATCTGCCTCGGACTATTTTAGGACTTAGTCCTGTCAGGAATTCCTCCCACGCGAACAAATGTGTGTGTGTGTGTGGTTTTTTTTTTTTTTTTCCTCTTCAGTCGTCTGGTGCCGTGTAGGGAAGCCCTGACCTGGCAAATTTGAGATAAGTTTATTCATCTTTCTATTCTGTGATTCCATAATAATCTTAGGTTTAGATCTTTCAGGCTTTTGCTTCCCTTTTCAAGCTAAAATGGGTCTGGCAGCAGAGGGGAGTGCGTCGTCAGTACTGCGTAAATCGGTGCTTCTCAAATTTTGTGCTGACAAACCACTTGAGGGTTTTGTTAAAAATGCAAATTCTGATCCGGTAGGTCTGGGCTGGGGCCTGCTTCTCTGGCTCTACAAGGTTCCCAGGTGGTGCTGACGCTGCTGGGTCAGGGTCCGCACTTTGTGGATTTTAACTCTGCCCGAACATCAGACGCTCTCTGGGGAATGAAGCACGGCGATGCCCCGGCTGCATCCCAGACCAGGTAACCGAGGGTTTATGAGAATGGGATGCAGGCACAGGGGTTTTTTTCCTTTTTGTTTTTTGGTAACATTCTTTAGGTGGCTTCATTTTGTACTCAGAGTTGACAGACAACCACTGGATTTGGATTAGTGAAGGAGAGCAGTAAGTTCAGAGGCAGAAGCCAGTTTCATCCCAATGATACTACTTCCGCAGCATGTGATTAATCAGAAAGGTGCACTTGCCCTGACTGGTATGGCTCAGAGGGCTGGGTGTCATCCGCGAACCAAAAGGTCCCTGGTTTGACTGCGGGCCAGGGCACAAGCCTGGGTTGCGGGCCAGGTGCCCTCTCATTTCGATGTTTCCTTCCTTCTCTTTCGCCCTCCATCCCATTCTCTCTAAAAATAAATAAATCTTTAAAAGAAGGAAGATGAACTTAATTACTTCAGTTACAACAGGTAGTAAGTACTAGACTGGTCCCCACTCATCCAGTGTTGTTTTAGCCATTTCCAAACAATGGCTCTGCCTCTCCATTCTACACAATGTAGACTCTCAACTGGCATCAGAAATCCTCCATCTCTTGGCCCCTAGTACACATTCATTTTGGCCCCATCTCTTCCCTGGACGCGCTACGGGTTTTCTGACCCATCTGCCGCTGCTTAAGCTGTTCCCTCCGCTTTGAAATTCCTTCTCCTCCACCCTCCTCTTTCCCACTCCACACAGGATATGGGTGTGGCCTAGCCATCCTTCCAGGCCCAGTTCAAATTCCAACTCCTCTAAGAAACCTTCCCTTACTCCCTCGTCAGTCAGCATAAATCTATGTTTTATTGCACGCTCATTCTCTCCGGTGTAATTTATCAGTCTGCTTTGTGTCAGTTATTTTTATATGTATCCCTTTCCTCCCCCAGACTGTGAACTGCTGGAGGGCAGACACCGTATCTTATTTATCTTCCTCCCCTTCCTGGCAGGAAGTATACAGTGCGTTTTCATTCAGGGGGATTCAATGTGTGCTCACTGGAGTTGGAAATGTGGCTTCTGAGGGCTATGTTGAGAATAGCATCTGCAAGAAGTAGGATGTGGCCACTGCTTTGGATTCCGAGTCCTATTCAATCATAACCAGACTTGGCGTGGAATAACTCTGTCAGCTGAAGTAACTTCAGAAGGTTCCAGACAATCCAAGGCAGCACGGGGTCCAAGGTGCGCTCTGCCTGTCTGACACTCAGGATGAGAGGGGCCTGGGTGAACCGTCACCATGGTCAGTGCGCTTGGCATCTCAGACCAGGGGTTCTGTAACTGGGGATCCCCTGAGGTGGGGCGGGAGTTCCTGAGGATGCTTTGTACTGAAAGGAGGTGTGAGGAGCTGATGTGTATTGATCGCCAACCAGCTATTAGGCTGCATGTTTTATCCACACGATCTCATTTACTTCTTAGTAACTCTGCGGGATGGGTATTATTATTCCTGTTACAAAGGTAAAGAAAGTGAAGATCCATGAATCTGGTTATTGGTCCAAGACCACACAGCTGATGTACCACACAGCCCAGGTTTGCGCCAGACTCTGACTCCAAAAGCTATATGGTATTTCTTTTAAAGTAGAAAAGCTACATTCGGTTGTCTTCCAATTGCTAGCTGAGGTTCCCTTCTCATGAAGATAAAAGATGGTCCAGATTGTTTGCTCCTGCATCTTACCTCCCAACGGGACTAGGGTGGTCTCCTTGGAAACCCTCTCTCTCCTCCTCCTCATTCCAGACAGGAAGCTCAGTGAGGGCAGGAATGGAGTGCTTTACTAGTATATTCTGCTGTCCAGTAGGAGTCACAATAGGAAAAAGGTTAAGATCACAGACTTTGTTTTCTGCCATGGCTGGAGTTCTTGATTTCTGCTACATTATAGGTTGTGGTGAACATTAAATGGAGGAAGGTGCTTGGCCTAGTACCTGACACATAATAAATATTTCATACATTTTTGATGGACCAAACTTTCCCAATTAGCCAATAGCAGAGGTGACTCTAAACTTATGACCACAAACATATTTCGTACTTTTCTATAATTCAACTTAGTTTAATGTAGGTCCTATTCTTCTGGGATGAGGGGAAACGCTTAACTTGAGTCTTTCTCTCCCTTTCCAGGTGGGGATATAGGCAGGTTGAGGTGGTGCCAAGGCAAGATGGGAATGGGGAATGCTTGACCTTTTATGCTACCTGTGCACAGAGACAGCCATCATCCATTGGGTCCTCAGGTGTGGATTCATGGGCAGATGCATTCTTTCTCAAGGGTCTTACTTCTTTTGGGGGCTCTGTCTAGACCATGAGTGCAAGCTCCTTCTACCTTTGGGTTTCATAAACCCTCTGTTAAGATTTTGCTGCCTCCCTGCAACCTGAACCAGCACAATGGAGGCAAGCCACAAGACCCTGCCATCTGTGACCCACTAATATTTCCTTCCTGTTGGTGACTGACTCACAACACAGAGATGCTGACGCATGCTTGCACGCGTTGTCTGTCTCTCTCTTTTGTGTTCCACAAATTCTGGGAATCTTTCTCGTCTGTGAACTAAAAAAATGTCCTCTCTTACCCCCAGCAGGCACTTTGTCTACGCTTTTCTATTTCTCTAAGGGCATCTGCCTTTGGAACACAAAGGATAAAGCATTCTTTGTTATCCTACCTTCCACAAAGTCACACCTTTCCTCCAGACACTGAGCACAAAAGAGCTTAATTGGGATGTGGGTGGGAGGGATGGGGGAACCACAAGAGGAATAAAAGTGCAGGGAAAACAGGGGGTGATGTTTGAGAAGTATAATCCCATCACAGTTTCAGCTGACTTCATTCCCCCCAGCAGTTCAAGTAAGACCCTGGTTTTGTCCTGAACTTCTTAGTTCTTAATCCTTAGACTTTGTTCTTTCTGTGAGTAATCTGATTCTCCTTGTGATTAATGCCTTGTATGCAATTGTTCCTGTTGGTTTTGCCTTTCTGAGTAGAGAGTAAACTCATTAGTAATTTCCTACAGAGCCTATCTGTGTTCCCAGGCAGTGAATGTTACAAAAGATGTTGAGGACCAGCCACAGAGGTGCAGACAATATCCATCTTAATTTTCTTTTTGCTGTCATTTAAGAAAAACAAAAGCTTCTTGTAAATGTTCTTGCTATCACACAAAGTCCTTATCCCACAAAACTATTTCTACGTAAATAATTATCTCAGATTATTTGAATGGCATCTGACAAAACCCTAAATTAAAAATTTAGCCCTATTAAAATATGAACTTTGAGTGATTGTATATATAAAATGGCAGACAACCTGTTTTGAAATTGATCAACTACAGGGTCTTTTGTCCTGAGTCATGTGCTGTTGGTCCTGTATAAACAATGTGGGGCCCCAGAAAAAGTACAGAAAATATTTCCCATGCTGGATGGAGTTCAGACAAAACCAGACTTCTGGTTTCTGGTCCAGCATATTACGAACTTAGGACAAGGAAAGATCTCCACAAACTGAAAATCAACAATTTTTCTTACATCCATCAGAGAAGTAAAAATATAGGACAAACCACTGTTCCCAAAATGGAAGAGAGAGGCAGATTGAGAGAATCAAAACTCATCAGATCAGAAGCCCAGGAGCAGAAAATTCTGGAGGAACCAGTGCCTGAGTAAGGAAACCTAAATCTAGCTGATGAATTTCTGAAGACTCTGAAGGGTCAAGCCTGAGAGTTGAAAACTCCAGGGGATCCAGTTTGGGGAGCAGGAGGAGCCCTACACGGTCACAAGTTTCACTTCCACCAACACTATAGCATTTTCATCACAAAGATCAGAGCAAAAAATAACCCATTGTGGTTTCACAAGGAAGGGAAAAATAACCATTTTGAAATATACCCAGAAAATTCTATTCTTATTAACAAGGCCTGTTCTCAAGAGAAACGATTTGACCAAAGTCTAACCTCCAGGGACTTTGCGGAGAAGTAACTGACATGTCCCCTCTAACCTTCCTGTTTCAACTAAAGGAAGGGGGAGAGGCGGGAAACAAAATGAAACAAAACAGAATCCCTTGTGAAGGCCACAGAGCAGGGGCACAGGCTCCCCTCAAAGGCTGAAACCTAATCACAGGACTAGAGATTGCTTCTCCCCCAATCCCCTGCTAACACACTTTACCACCACATCCATCAAAAAGCTCTTGGATAGTAACAGTGGAAAAACAAAGGATTACAACAGAAAGTACTGTGAGTCTCAGACATGACTGAAGAAGAGTGTGGTCAGAACCGACCCAGGCACAGAGGCAAAAGATGAAGCACGTAAGAAGATAAGTCTGGGATGGGCCCAGCAGTGAGGAGCCAAATTTTGAGTCCAGCTAACAAAGCTATCAGTCTCTGCCATTAGGCAGATATTCTTCCAATAATCACATGCATTCATGTAAAATTGTACCAATGACAAGAGATCCGAGGGAGAGTTGCAGCGTGTTATGGGAACCGGTAGTTGGGGAAGTAGGTCTGCTGATGGACTCTCCAGAAGGCTTTCCTTCAGAGGAGGTGCCTGAGTAAGATCTAAACGTTGAGTGAATCTCAGCTAAGTGAGGCAGAGGGGACCACGTATGCAGAGACTCAGCTAGGGATTCTGTGGTGAGTGTGAGCAGCTGCAAAACGCCAGGAGCCCAGCAATCCCGGGTCTATGGGGAAGACCGTCAAGAGTCTGAATGGAGCTCATTGGAAGGTTGGAAGGAACTGCTGGTTAACACAAATTAGGCGGCGTGTGTGTTGCAGACATTTTCCTTGAACCTCTGTACAGTTTTATAAAAATGTGCCTATCTCATATGAAGGATGTCTAGTCTAAAAACAGTATGAGAACAAAGCAAGATGATGGTATGCCTGTGGCCGGGCGTGCCAGTTACAGAAATCATTATACAGTCCAGCAGGAAACTGAATCTGGGGTCCAGGAACTTGATGCAAAGGTTTAAAAAAAGACAAGGCAGGAGGTTGGCCTGAGTGGAAAGAGCTGTGGTCTGAAAGTCGGCTGACCCAAGGCCAGGCTCAGTCTCTTAGGGGCTTCTCTAGCCCATTTGCCTGTCTGCACGCCAGTTTTCTTATTCCCAAGACAGAAACAACATTTCTTGATCTTGCCAGTTCTTGGGGTGGTACAGACATGGAGGAGGCTGTTAATTCATCCCTTGGCGGGACCTGTTTTCGTTGGGCATTTCCTGCTGAGCGAACATCAGGGACGCCGTGACCAGCAAGACAGGCAGGATCCGACACTTGGAGAGGTTGCCTCTCTCACCTGACAGTGTCACTTGCTGTGGTATCAGTAGCTCCGTACAATCAAGGGCTGGGGCTAACATGATACAGCTGAGTTTTTCTCTCTTCAGGTATCTCAGAGTTGAGCGAGTAAGAAATGTAATAAACTCCGGGGGCGGGGGGTGCCTGGAATAGAAGTCAAGAAGAGGGGGTGGGCATAGCAATTAAACTAAACTAGGGGAGACACAGGTGTGGATGGCAGTGATTAGGAGGCCTTTTCAGACGAGCTAAGATTTGAAAGGAGGGTGATTAAAAAATGATGTAATTGATCAGTTCTTTCTTATTTGTATAAAATATTTTGTGGATAGGAACTTCAGCAATAATTCCGCATGCGTGTTCCTGAAAATCTTGTCTTCTGCAAAATGGTGGACTGAGAAGGACATGACTTACGGGGAAATCAAGATTGAATAGATCCCTTAAAATCAACAGCAGTTTATAACCAGAGGCAGGCGGAAGTGGTAATGAGCCAGTGGCCTGGTGGGGCCTGCATGTGGGTCTGTGGACCCAGCATCGGTTGCCTGCCATCTAACACCCGGGGATCTGGGCACTTCAGTTCTAATAGTGACGAGTCTCATAAACATAAAACATATCATTCAGGGTGAATTTTTCTTCTTCATTGTTCTTTTTTTTTAAAACGGGAAATGTCTTTGCAGCTCTTTCATCTGCAATTGTAGCTTCCCCAAATAGGCTTAAAATAAATGTTGTGGTTTATGAAGTCATGAAACCAGCCCCTGATTGCACTAAAGGGATTTTAAGCTTCGGTCTTAAGACCTTCTTAAGATCTAAGACTTTTTTCTTAATGCTGAGAAAGTTTATTCTTGATTGTATGGGAACAAAACTGTATTCAGAAAAACAACAGAAAAAGCAGCCCCCACTTCTGGTTTATACAAACATCATCCTCTTGTTTCTCAATCAGATGAGAGTTAATTTATGTTAAAGAAATAGGCATTTTAGCAGAATGGATTGTAAATTATTTTATAAAACAAAGACATTAGAAATTGTGGTATAGTCTTCTCAGTAGGAAACTGAGCAGACAATATGCTTCCCAGGAAACAATGCTGAAAACTTTTGAAAACGCTCCACTTTAAAATGCTTTCAGAGCCTGCTGTGGACTGAATTGTGTCTCTCCCAAATTGGTGAATTTAAGCTCTCACCCCTGGTGTGACTGTAGTGGGAATTTGGGAGGTAATTAAGGTTAAATAAGGTCATAGGGTTGGGTGGGGCCCAGATCCGATAGGATTTCTGTCCTTATGAGAAGGCACGCCAAGAGATTGATCTTCTGCCACAGGAGGACAGCGAGAAGGTAGCTGTCTGCAAGTCAGGAAGAGGGCTCTCACTAGAAACCAACCACTCTGGCACCTGGTCTCAGACTTCCAGACTCCAGAACTGTGAGACATAAATTTCTGTTGTTGAAGCCAACTAGTCTGTGCTGTTTTGTTTTGGCGGCCTGTACTGACTAATACAGGTCCTCAGTACAGTCTTCTCAATGTACTCAGGACTACACATCTTGGTCTTGAGAAGGCACGTTTTACTTTTAGAATCAACCAAATGTTGTTTGAAGCCAAGGCAACTGAATAAAAATGGATGCGTGAACAGAATAAGGACCTTTTCTAAAATAAGAAAAAAAAATTTAGTTATAAGATAAAAATGTTTCTTTTGAATTGTGGCTGCAGACTGAATTTGAGAGTAATTATAAAAGTGAGCAAGGATAGCATCATAGCAATAATTGTGTGGATTTCCAGAGAGTTACTTTGAAGGACAGCAGTCATTTACAAAATTATTTTTTTTCTCAGTTATAAAAGAAGAAAGACGTATTAATATTTAGAAATACTAAAATTTTAGAAAATTATAAATAAATTAAAAATAGAAATTTGTTATCCTATCATACCTAGAGATAACTATTATTAAGCTTTTGTAGATTTTATTTTACTAGCTTTTTAAATTTTTATGAATTTATTTAAACCTGACAAAATATGCCAGAGAGCAAGATCTCAAATGCTCATTTTTGTAGATTTTATAACAAACTCGAGCCACCAAATATCTACATGTGCATGTACATAAGCTCATATATTTGGGGTCACATGAAAAGTGGTGTTTTATATCCTGTCTTGTTTCTACTTAAAATTATGCTATGCGCATCTTGTAACTAATTCAAGAGACTTGAAAAACATAATTTAAAATGTTTCTATCACATTCCATCATATGAGTATCCCAATCATCTTTTGAAACTATTGTAGTGTAGTAGGTAGTTAAACAGGTGTCAACGGGGTCGGAAAAATAGGCCAGGGGCAGAGGGTCACCAGGGCGAGGAGCCCCCGGCGTCCAGCAACGGGCCCAACCACCAGCCCTGGCACCGCCACTCCTTGAAGCACTAACCCCGGGAGGCGACATCTAGGCTGCAGCTGCGTTTCAGCTCCAGGCCCAGGGAAGCAGCAGAACCGGGCGAGGGACGCCATGGCCGACATCAGGTCCCGCTGCGCTGACTGATGACCTGCCCTGGCCCCGGCCAATCGGTGGAGACCATGACCCTGAGGGGACACCCCTGGAAAGCTGATAAATATCCTATGGAGACTTCCCCTGAGACTCCCTGATAAAAGCCCTTAAGGCAGGAAGCCCACATGGGTTCTCTCTTTTTCCAGAGCGCACCTGCCCCTTTCCTTTCATCCCTCAAAGCATCCCTCTCTCCCCATCCCCCTCCCGAGAACAAGGGCCCTTCTTTTGCCTCTGTTACTCATTTCCTGAGCCCATGTCTTCCGTGTCTCACTTTTTCTACCTCGGTGACTTTCTAAATAAACTTTCTCTTATCGTTTGGGCCTTGGCTCTGAATTTTTTCTTAGCCAGAACTGAAGTATTCAGGTTGCTGAACTGAGGTCTAACACCTGGTGCCATTTTGCTGCCAAGAGTGGGACATTAAAAACTTTTTATTTTATTTTATGGTGAAATCTTACAAAAAATAAGATTTTAAACAATAAGTTGTTCTATGAATTTGAAATTAAATGAGGTCTTGAATTTTACATCAGTTACAGAAAGGTAAATGTGCCAATTTCTCTCAGTGGGCAAAATTTTTAAAGAAATGAAGAGTATAGTAGGGCTTGGGTCAAGAGTTTTAAAGTAGTCACCAGATAGGCCATATTTTAGGTGTAATTACATCACCACAGTGGATGCTTAATCATATAATTGGCCCAAGTATTCCCAATGTACCACAAATTTAATCAGAATGGTCTAATGTCTCAGATCAATGTTTCTAACTTTTTGTAGTAAACCACTTAATGCAAAATCCATAGCTCCCTAAAACCTAATTATGACACTTTCCTCTCTTTGTAATCCATTAATCATAGAGTTCTCTTATTGCTATACTTCAGCAAAAGAAAGAGAAATGATACGTACCCTAGGATTTCCTAACACAGCGGAGACCAGGTTATTATTGAAGAAGCAGCCACAGAATGTAGGCCACAGTTCACATGCAGCAGCAATGATCAACTGATAGAAAACCAGCCAACTGACCAAAATCCTGCTTTGTCATATATATCTTTGCTCTCTCTTGATAAAACTCTTCACAAAAGTTCAATGCTGTTTTTCTTATCCTGTGAAATTTTCTACTTCTGTTCTTTGGCAGATCTAGAAAGGGAAGATACAAAAAACCCCCAAAACAAAAAACCTCAGGAGGGTGTCTCAGAGCCACATAGCATTACTGGATTGTCGCTTAAGCTGTTGGGTTGGCGCTACCAGGGGCATGGGAACTGTGAGCCTGAGAGCTGTGTCTTCTGCCAGGTTTGTCTTGGAGAATCGAGCATCACCCTCAGCAGTAGAAAGCCCTTCCTGGAAGTCATGGCACCTTAGCAGATACTCTGGTCAGGAGTTGAGGTCGCATCAGTCCCAGTACTTTCTTCTTCCCTATTTTCTGTCCTGATTTTTGGGAAGTAGGCCAGATGTAGTTTTTATTGATTGTGTGTGGACCCTACCGTGGGATTAGCACCATAGACACTGAAGGACAGGAGTGAGAGATATAGAACTACTACCCTATTGTCTCTCAATTTCACCCCCTTTTTCTCACCCTCAGCTCCAGGGCTCATCCATTCCTTTATATGGGCTATTTTAAGTCTCCTATAACAGTCTCAGGAAGTTGGCTTGCTGACTCAAGTTTTGACCATTCGTTATCAGATCTGCCTACAAAACTTTAAGTGTTTGGATTCAGTCTTTTAGCATGACATTCAAGGCCCTTTGAGATCTGGCCCTTCCTGCTTTTAGCCTCTTCCCAGGCCTCATGTTTACCAGTCTCCACACCCCAGCAGTATCAAAATAATGACAGTTACCCGAATGCATCTTGTTATTTAAGGTACTACCATTATGACTTTGGGCAAGTTACTGAGCTTCTGTCTGTGCTTTGGCTCATCCAGATATGAGGACGAGTGTAAGGGCTGTTGTAAGAACTAAATGAGATAATATTTGGGAAAGGCTCAGAGTAGAGCTTGGGTACCTAGTAAAATGCTTGACAAATCCTATTACTGTTGTATCCTCTTCCTGGACTCCCTTGCCTTCCTCTTTGATCTGTCTGATTCCTGCTTACCCTTTAAGATGCCGATCAAGTGTCTCTTTCTCTGTTCAGTGTTTCCTTGCCTGAGCTAAGTAGAGGTTAGTGCTTCTGCTGATTCCTCTGCACTTAGTGCCCACCATCATCACGTCATCATTTACACTCCCTTGCAGTGCTTTGCTTCCCTGTTTGTCTCTGCTGAGAGACGGGAAGCCTATTGAGGGCAGGATGCGCGTCTTAGTCATCTCAGCAGTGCTCACTTCACGCAGGCCTTGGCTCACAGTAAACCCTCCCTTGACTTTTATCACAAGGGTTCCGCAGCCGCTCGGTCCCTTCCCAGTCTCGTAGGCATGTGTGAGGGTGGGTGCTGGGCTCAGCTGGATTTCGGGAGCACAGTCATGCGAGGGGGCTTCCGGGTGTCTGGCCACAGAAGGACCTTGCAAATGCCTGCTGCTGACGTCCCCCTCCCTGGAAAGCGTGTCTCAGCACATTTCCGAGGGCTGGATTTAGACCCACCACAGAGTGCGAGGGGAAGCAGATTCTCAGCCTGCACCTTTCCCCTGGCAGGTGCCCGATTTGCTGTCTCCTGCACACACCAGTGATCCCGCGCCAGGAAGGATATTTTTATAGAGCTTGGAAGTGAAGCTTATCAGACAGCCCTGGCTATTGGGGTGGGGAGGCACATTTACCTTGTTTTCAAATATTGCAGTTTCTCCTTATTACCAAACAAAGTTGTCCACGCAGCAGTACCAGCCCTTCATAAATCTCCTAAATAGCTCTTGTTTAAAATCTGACAGAATTCCAAAATGTCCATAAAGATGATTGGAATATAGTACAAGAATACCTTGCCACAGAGAAACCTCTTTAAAATCAGTTCAAAGCTGATTTTGAAAAATTGCAAGACAGGAAAATATGTAAAGTAGGAAAAATGTGCTATAAGGAAAAAAATGTGTGAGAGACTGTGAAAGAGTTGTAATCCCATTCCTCAGCTCTGTTGAAAGTATAGTATTGGCGCTTCAAAGACTTTAAAGATGTTACTGAGTTCTTAGGCGTAAGAGCAAGGTGCCAGGTAGATGGTAAAGGTTATTATGGGGTCAAACAATGGAAATTATCCAATATTAGGAAGCTTTAAGAATATTACACTACCTTCACAGCACTATGAAGTCATTAAAATGGTTGTAATAAACACTTATAATTACCTGGGAAATACTAAAGGTATAACCGTAAGTCAAAAAATAAAGGCAATTACACCGTTGTATGTGCAGAACGATCTCACGTATGGAAAAGGCATGGCAAGAAATAGAGAGAATCTGTCATATTGCCACTGTTGTTGCCTCTTAGTGGGTGGTGGAGTAACAATGCCCTCTTCTTGCTCCTGGCCTCTATCACCTTATCAAATTAAATTAAATTAATACACTGGTTTATTATTTATTTTGGCAAAATAATCTTTGACTCACATTTATAACTGAAGATTTGCTTGTGAGCTAGTGGCCTTTCTGGAATATCTTTTTTGTTTTTTTGGGGTTTTTTTTGGTGGGGGAAGTAGAAGCCTTGGACAAAGTCTCAGAAACAAAGTACTAGGTGGTCCCAGTGCACCCAGCCCTGCTGGAGGGACGTATCTGTAGCATTCCAGGTACATGCTTGTTGGGACTTGAGGGCAGATATGGGAAAACGTCAGTTTTCTGTTTCATGTGGGCACCCACGTGAGCTTCATCCCAACTTCCCACGCCCGCTAGGAGGCAGCCTGAGGTTTGAGGTAAGCTGTTGGCAACAGGGAGCAGGTGGGCATGCTGTGTCTGGGGAGGGGACAGTTCAGGGAGGGCAGAAGGGGAAGGCAAGAGGGGAACCACCTGGCCCGCGAGAGTCCCCTGAGACAAATGGAGCCGGGGGCTGACAAACATGCATGGTGGCTTCCTTCGGCCTGGACCAAAAGCAGGCTGCAGGGAGGTGCTCTTTGAAAATTCTTCTGAGGTTTCTGGCTTGGAAGTAGATTTTTGTTTTTGCCTTTTTGGAAAGTGAGACGAACTTCCTCGCTAGTGTGAGTTGGGAGAAGACAGCTAGATTTGAGCAGGTTGATGGCAACATTGATCGCGGAGGCTGTATGGTATAGAAAATTTGGATAGATTTCTGTACTATCTAGTCCATATGAAGTCCCTAAAAATGTCTCTTCAAATTTTAAGGAAGAAATAACAGCAATATTATATAAAATCTTTCCAAAGAGAGAGAGAGAGAGAAAGAGGAATCCTTTCCAGGTCATTTTATGAGGCCGACCCAACTTTAATCCAAAGTCATGACAAGGACTTCACAAGAAAAGAAAACCAAGGGCCCAAGTGTCTCATAAACACGGATGTAAAAATCTGGAAAAAATTGATATATTGACCAATCAAACTGAGCAATGAATCAAAAAGATAATATCCCATGGACAAATTGACTTTCTTCAAGAACAGAAAGTTGGTTTCATACTCCAAATCAATTGATGCATGTCATTATGTATTTCAGAATGAAAGAGAAAAAACATAAACATCACCATCTCAGCGGATGCAGAAGAAAATGTGATAAAATGTAACATGACTGTAAACATTGTTTGTTTCTTTTTATTGCAGTAAAATACACATCACACATAATTTACTAATACCACTTTTTCTGAGTGCATTAATTCATTTCATCTTCACAAGAAACCTCAGAGATAAGCACTATTATTGCTCTAATTTTAAGGACATGGACACTGCATCGCAGAGATTAAGAAACGTGAGTTGGTCAGTTGGTCACAGAGTTGGTCAGTGGCAGAGCCCCTGTTCAAGCCCAGGCTGTCACAGTCCAGAGCCCGGGTTTCAGCCACTGAGCCCCATTTACCGCAATAGATTCAACTGAACTTCCCAGGCTGAAAACGAGACTGTGGGCCCAGGCAAGGCAGAGGCCCCCCTCTGGCCTGGGCCACACCCCGCAGCTTCAGCTTGGACAGGAGAGGGGGCCGGAGAAGGGCTGAAAGAGAAGAAATAATAGCTCTCCCACACACCAATCATATGAGACTTGGGAAATTTGCTTCCACTCTCAATAGAATGAACTTAACCTAGGCAGCAATAGGGGTTAGCTTCAAGACTTGGAACAGCCAGATATTTTTTTTTGGTGGGGGAGGGGAACACTACCTAGGGTATGACATTTAGAGGCACCAAACTCCCTTACTGAGGGCATCGACTTAAAAGAGACTGGACCAATGGCCTTTGGTGGCCTCGCGGACAGTGAGCTGCTTATCCATCTACTTTGCATCCAACAAACACCAAAGCAATATCCCTGCCCCCAACACCCTCTTAGGTTAGTGAAAGGAAGTTGGAGACTTTCAAATGAATTAAGAAACCAAAGACTAGTCAAACACATAATTCCTTCAAATGCTCAGAAACTGAGAGAAGGAGTAGAGTCCAAGATAGGTTTTTGATCCAAATTTCATCAGAGGCTTACTCCCAGATGGGATTGCTGGGTACAGCTGCAAGGAACTCAGCTTATGGCTCCTACTCTTGCCTTACCTCTGAGCGTGGACGCCTATCCCAAAGACTCTCTTTTTGGACTCTCCTTCCCCCTTATGGTCACATTTCACTCCCACGTCCCCCTAAGGCACAGGGCTGAAGGGAAAGGTCTGTTCGTTCTGTGGTGAGGACAACAGGTGGTGACATGGATGATAGACAGCACACTGGTAGGAACAAGCCTTTCCAGGTTGGCAACCATACCTCCTTTTATGGTCACAGAAAAGGCGGATATGTTACAGAATAGGGTATGGTCTCTTTACAAGGGCTCAGAGTTCATGCTTTTGGGAGCCATGAGCAACATGATTCTTTAAACATGTTGCTTGATTGGAGAAGGAGCCCAGGGCCCCAGAAAAGGAAGAGGCAGGGCATGACTCTTCAACATGGAACACAGATCCATAGACAGGACACCCACACCCAGGAGATAGTAGGAGTACTTGACAGCCAGTTGCGAGAGACACTAATCAATTAGAATGGACGTGGGAGGCAGTCCGTAGCCGGTAGGGCGGTGGTATCGTGTCCCAGCTGAAGATCAGCTGTCTTCCTACTGAGGTCTCTACTACACTCACCCCTGAGCCACTCCACCAGGCAGCTCAGGCTAGCAGGAGGCCAGCTCAGAGATGTTCATGCCCCACTGGAAACTGAGAGGGTGCTGGGGAGCCAACAGGATCTGCCCCAGCCAGGCTGCCCTTTCATGCTTCTGCTGCTGTTGCTGCGTCCCCGCCTGCGCAGCCTGTGTACTCCTGGTGACTTCCTATTTCCCAGACCTTTGGTTTCTTTCAGACCTCAGTTCTGCTGAGGCATTGGTCCTTGGCTGTCCAATTTCAGCCCCTGACACTCACCACTTCCCTTCTCCTTGCTCAAGGAGGGACCACACAGAACCCTGGGGTTGTACATCTCTAAGGGTGAATTCCCACAGTGTCCTTGGGAAAGGCCTCCCTAGCTGGCCTTTTTATAGAATACAGTGCGAATGATGCGTTCTGGATTTGGGCAACTGTGCATTGTTACCGTCCCTGGACTTGAAAATAGGAAATTCTGTGGAACCGGAGTGCTAGCCAATTGAGAGACTTTTTATTCCCCTACATTTTTGACTTGGTTTATTGTTTCAGCATGGCTGCCATATTTTCCTCTCTTCTTCTTGTAACAGCCCTTCTTGTCTTTCTGGGTAACAACCCTTCTTGTCTTTCTGGGTCTGCTAATAATAGCAGAGTGGTAGGCACTGGACTTGCTTGGTAACTTATAGTTTCCACTGGAGATGGACATGTGACTCAGGACTTGCCAATCAGAGTCTGTCCCTGGGATTTTCTACGTACTCACTGGCAGAAAGATGCTCTCTTTTTTGCTATGGCATTGCTCATCTGGGGCTCTAAGCCTAGAACTGCCTGTGGCTAACTACTGAACTTGTGCAGACCATAAAGAATAGGAGGAAATTAGGCTGAGAGAGAGAGAGTGAGAGAGAGAAAGAGAGAGAGAGAGAGAGAGAGAGAGAGAGAGAGAGAGAGAGAAAACAGAACCATATTATTTGAATCTCAGGTTACATAAGCCTTTATCTATCCAATTCTGCTTAATATGGTTTTAGTTGAGTTTCCATCTCTCCCAGAACACCTTTGAAAGCAGTAAAATCTTTTCTTACACAAGAGCTACCATAGTAACTCAAAATGCATGTTATTTCATAAGCCCATGCAACGTGGGGCGGCACAGCTGGGGGAAGATCTCTACAAGTGATCTTAAATCAAGTTAAAGCAACCTCTGTGAGCCAGCAGCCAGCACACACATCCAGCCAGGCCCCGCTGAGGGTGCCAGTGGAAGGCAGCCTCTGCAGATGGACTAAAAGCATCCAAGCCAATCTGGGCTGCAACCTCCATCCGAACTTTCCCAGGCATAAAGACAAATATCCTTCCTACCCGGGGACCTGCCAAACATTTTCTGAGAGGACAAGGTAGGACAAAACGCCTCTCGTTTTTGTTGCCAACTAAAAAGAATGGAGAGCTGACTATTCCCACACTGCGGAGGGTCCCCGGGCCGACGCGCCCGTTGCCATGGTGCCCAAGTGTACTCTGCCGTTGCTGAAATCTCTGCACCTGTACCTGCAAAATACCACTGACGGGGAGCTTATTTTCATGATTATGCTGGTTAGTCACGCATTAACAGCACAGGAGAGCATTCTTGCTGACCTGGACTGTGATGTCTCCGTAGGTCAAATAGGAACACTTGACTGATGCGCTGGAGCAGGTAGTTCACTGTCATTTAAAAGCATTTACTGAGAAACCTTGGGTGCCAGAGCCCTGCGGGAGCACAGAAAGCGTGGGGATTGAGCCCTTAGGGTGGGGGGTGGGGGGAGGGCAGACAGCAGTAGCTGAAGTGTTGGCGTGGAAATGCAGTGAATCATAAAGAGCACACTGTTGCTGGTGCTTGAAAGCTACCAGTGCAGAGGGAAAATGACTTGCAGAAATGTCCCTGTTGGTCGCTGTGGTGTGGAATGCCAGCGCAGTGAGGGTGGCGATCTGACAGTGTCCATCTAGTCTTATCCCTCCCACTCCCTGTAGGGTCACCCTGGTCCAGGCCCTCGTTGACCACTTTTTCCTGGACTCTTGCAGTTGATTTTGAACCCTTCTCTCTGGAGTTAAATATACGCCCTCCAGAAGGGTCATACTCATTCTGTGGCTTGACCAGGACCCTCTCCTGCTCAGGAGGCGTCAGTGGCTCCCTTCTGCGTTCAGCATGGCATTCAGGGTTCTTCACGATCAGATATGACTCTTCGTACCAGCTGGGTCTCCTACCCCTGTACTTCACACATTTAGGGTCAGCCAGATGGAACCAGACACTTACCCACAGTACTTCCCTTGTGTCTTTGAAAGCTGGACTTCTCCAAAGCACAAATCGTTAAAAAGTTCCTCTGTGGATCCTTCCATTTTCCCCTAAGCAAACATAATTCCTCCCTTTCCCAAAATCCTGTTTTGCATGACACTTGTCAGTGATCTCCAATTATAATTATTTCATAATTCTTTGTGAGCATATTGAAGGCAAGATCATGCTTATTCATCTTGCGTACATTTTAACATAGTTCCTTATTTGGGAGGCTCAGTTAGTGTTTGGTTGAATAAATGAATGGATGGATGCATACTTAAGGATAATTGTTATAAGATAATTTATAATTAGGGTATAATCATGACTCCCATACAAATATAAAATGAACACATGTCAAAGATGTTAATTAATTAATAATCAGTTAATAATTAACTAATTAGGAAACCAGTAAGCTGTTACCACGGGTTCAAAGGAGAATTCTAAGAAGCACACATGTGTAGTCAGAAAATAATACTGCAATCAATTTACAAAGAGATGCGAAACTGGCTTGCTGGGGAGGATGGGAGGTGAGGAAATCAACTGCACTTCCACGGGCAGCAAAATATATTCACATGTGTCTGTGGACAAGAAATATTTGTGAAACATTTTACACGCTATAAAGTTATAAAATAGCTTAGGGACAGTAAAAGATGCAGAGATCCCCTAGAATCAGATAACCCAGAGGGTGCACTTAGACAACACCTAGTTTTCCACGGAAAACCTCCAGCAATCTTTCTGGTTCAAATAATTGTCAAAGTTTAAACAATTTCCCCCCAGGATATATTTTAGCTGAGGAGGGCCCCAGCTGTATCTTCCTAATGTGAGGTGGTGATGATGTCTTTTTAACCAACAGGGCACCTCGTTCTTTCTTCGGCTTTCCTATTCTTGAGTGCTTCCTGTTTCCTTACCTTCGCCTGCCATTTATTAAGGTACCGGATGGTAGTGATGATGATGGTGATGATAGTGATGATCATAGTTAACAGCATGTGCCAACCACTATTCGAAGCACTTCACTTACAGTACCTGTTTCATCTTCACAATAACCATAGGAAGAAGGTGCTGCCTTTCTCTTCACAGAGACACAGAGCAATAGAACTCCACCCAAGTCACACAGCCAGTAAGTGTTGGAGCTGCAATTTAAACCCAGAGTATTTGACTCCAGACTCCTGCCCTTAAGCACTTCCTAAATATGGTCACCCATTGACCTGAGGGAGACAATTGTTAGTTCCAATGGGGGTGGGGTGGGTCAAGCTTAGGCTATTTCTTAAGTAAATCTTGTGTATTCTCCAATTCTAATGCAGACTGTGTAATTATGTCAGGAATACCAAGAAATAGTTTTGGTTCTAAGGCTCCTCTAGAGGAAGGCTTTTCCTCATTGAAATATATTTAACATAAAAACCTCAAATTGTATAATGGGACGCATTGCCCTGTGGTTCCTATGGCATTTTTCCCGGTTTCTCCTCACCCCTGTCAGATAGGATCACATGGTAGTGTGGCACAGAAGGGGGGTATGGGTAAGTTATTTGCATAAAGTTAAAGGAGCCTATTTATTTTACTCCTTTATCAAATCTCCTTGGAACATTTGCTATGTGACGCCTCTAGTTCTAGTTGTAAATGCTGTATTTCCTTGCACTGAAACCGTAGGGTTTTAATGATAGTCTTAATCATCAACATCCCTTTCAGTTTATGATGGCAGGTGCTTTGAGACTGTAATTCGATGAGGACTTTGGAAAGAAAGGACCTTGTCACGACTCTAGGTGACATTTTGAGAGTGTCCGAAAGCATCAAGACTCGGCAGTGCAGGGCTCTCAGGCAATGAGGCGACCTGATACTCCCCACCTGAGCGCCAGCCCCCTCTGCGTTCGCGCAGCCTGGACCTTCCGTCTGAATCAAAGCTTGCATGTGTTAAAGCTTACGAACAAAGCTGAAAGAACGAAGGCTATTTGCGAATAAAGAGAAACTTTGTGGCTGCCTTCAAGTCTATGAAAAGTAATGACTAAAAAATTCTGACCGACTTTTCTCAGTGTACATGGGATATGAAAGAAGTAGGTGTAGACGCAACAATTGCTCAGTTGTGAGTGCTCGTCAATATGGGAATTGATTAGTGAGAGAACTTAGGAAATGTCTTTTGATGGTCTTTAGTCACGCAGATGGCCCATCTACAAAGCACATGTGTGTGGTTGTGTCTGAAGTTCAGGGGCTACTGAAATTATCTCCTAAATTTCTGGGCAGAGACACATTCTAGGAATCTTGCTGGGAATACATTTTTTTGAGATTACAGTTTGCTCCGGGCAGCTGTGGACCTAACATTAATGCGAGAAGATGTTAGCTAGGCTTGTTGTTGATGTTCCTGCAGCGGCCTTCTCCAAAATCCATCTGAAGACATGCTTCTACTACGTGCTTAGGGTTGATTTCATATGACGGGATTGTTAAAGCACTGGTTCACGGGGTCAGACAGGTTTTCATTTGTGTCCTCTCTCGCTAGCGTGCCTTCTCTTTTCAGCAGGTTACTCATCTCTTCTGGGTCTCAGCTTCTTATCTGTGAAATGAAAAGACACCTCAAGGGTTTTTGCGTGAAAACACACTTTCACAGTGTGTATGAAGCACTTTATTGTTATCAGCACACTGTAATGCCAAATATTGCTGTTGACTGTGCCTAATAATGATTAAAATACATTACTTCAAAAGTAACAATGCTCCATTTACATTTAAGTGATTACACACTAACTTATGTAACATTAAGTATTATCCCATTTAAACCAGAGACTCAGAGCTAACTTCTGCTCTGAAAGGTTCTTTTTTCCCCATGAAGGTGCAGTGCACGCGTGCCATACACACCCCATACACTTATCAAACTTAGATGCGAAGACCCTTTAGTAGCAGGTGCTTAGATTCCTAGTTTCGTTTGGCCGTTAAGGATGGACTTACTGATGCCCCCTGCAGCCGTCCTTGCGCTCACGGCCACCACAGCAAAGCCAGGAAAACATCGCCAAGGCAACGGGCAAGGGGAAAACCGTTTAGAAAATCATTTCCAAGACAGGGTCAAATGAGAAAAGACAATGTAGAGGCATGTGCCATCCCTTCTCCATCCCTTCTCCATCCCTCACGATTTTCCTTGTGTCTATACCTAGAGGTGGGGTAGTCAGCAGAAAAAAGTAGGAAAATACCAAGGACCATCACCTCATGCTTCCTATTTCCGGGTGAGCAGTGGAAAGAAAAAATAGGTAGGGTAGACACCCTCTCATTGCACAGGTGAGGTGTGAGGAGCAGAGGCAGAAGACAGATGCACAGATGCAGACAGGGAAGGGCTGCAGCAGGAGCCAAATGCTGGCTCTGCCACCTGGGCCACCAGCTGTTGGCTGTCTAGAGCTGGAGGCTCCGGCTCGGGGGTCGCTCCCTGGCTTGCTTAACGCTAATGCGACTTCGCATTTATTGACTGTGACCCTGCTCCCCTCAGGGAACCGAGCTATCAGCCGTAGGGTTTCTAGAAGAATGTTTGTAGGATGACTATCTCTGCCTGAAGCCTGGGAAAGCATCTTAAATGACACCTTTGGAACTGGTTTGTTGAAACGGCTTGACTCATCAGGGTGTGCACACGAAACCTCCTTTCCCAGGTTAATTTTTGCCAATAGCTTCAGCCCAAAGATACTGTTCTGTTGGGCAATGAGCCCTATGCCACCTTAGCATGATTTCATAACTTCCCATCCCTCGGGGACTCGTGGGGCAATGAGTCCTGTGATAACATGTTAGCAGATTCTGTAGCTCTCTGTCCTCAGGAGGTTCCTGAGAACAGTCTAATTCGGGGATTCAAAACACGGTCTTGTTCCCTCTATGATGTCCGGCCCCAAAGCGGCTTTTCTTCCTTCACCTTTGTAAGGGTAGCCTGCCCGCCGCCCTAAGGAGAGGGGGCTCTCAGCCCTGGCTGCAGCTGGGAGCCGTTGGCTTCCCACACCCCCAGCGACGCTGGGCTGGGCACCGCAAGGCAGTACTTTTTCCCTACCTCCCAGCTGATTCTAATGTGCAGCCCCGGCTGAGAGCCACTGTGGGGCAGCCGCTTGGGCCGGGTGGGTCGGCGCCTGGTGCGGGTCCACACCACTGCCCTCTCGCTCCTCCAGGTGCATAGCAAGAAGGAGGGGGAAAGGGCCAATGGTCCTCATTCATCCGCAACTGCTGGGGGCCCTCTTCCCAGTCAGCTGCTGCTGCTTCCTCAGCTCGCAGTGCCTGGACCCCCTCCGGCAGGCATCCGCGTGCACTCGGTCCGGCGTGGGGCTGGGCAAGATGCAGGGGAGCCCTGGTGTTCACTCGAGCACCTGACCGACTGAGGGAAAGCTCACTTAACATATTCCTGCCACCAGGAAGGTGAAAGCGCAGCAGGTACCTTAATAATTGTTCCCTCCACCCCCTCTCATTCTCCTTTCTTCTGCTCAGGAGTCAGACCAACACTTGTGGTGGCTGAGCAGATAACGGTGTTAGTCAGGGTTCATCCAGAGAGACAACCAACAGGAGACATATACGGAGAGAGAAATACACACACGCACGCACACACACGCAAACACATTAAGGAACTGGCTTCTGCAGTTTTTGGAGGCTGACATTCATGAGTTGTTTTTGCAGGATAAATGAGGCTTTTTCTGTCTTATTGGAAAAACATTGTTTTCATTACTTCTTAATCGCTCCACTGCCATCTCATTTAACTCCTGCACCTCGGTTGGCAGATGTTACTACGTCCTTATTAAAGACAAGTGTTTTGGAACAATTCATATATCCTTCCGTATAGTAATGGAAAGTGTTCATTTCTTTGGGTGAGTTATTTGATCAGTCTGTTTGCCCATTTTCTGTCAGAGGATGAAAGAATATTTGTTAGGCTCGGAATGCAAGGGAAAAATGCAAAGCCTGCATTTAATATCTGCTGGGTACAATTTATATTTTAAATATCGTAATTGTAGCCTTTCCAAATCATCATTTTTTAATGTAGTTAAATATACTTCATTAGCACAGTGCTGAAAATAGCGATGCCATTTGCATCGCTGTCGTGGCGACAGAGTCAGCAGATCGGGAACCCACTGTTACTTCCGTAGCTTGGGTTAGCAGGACCACAGGACGGCCATGCGGTCACGCGATCCGCGGGGGAGAGAGCTCGTGGGCTTCTGCTGGCGGCCGATGGCGGTCTCCCCACGACTGGACGAGGCTGCTCGACCTGCGTGCCCTCCGGTGAGTGGGCCAGCCGCCCGCTCTCACCAGCGTTGAATCTCTGAGAAGGCTCACGTGGCATTTGGGGGTTCATGATAGCCTCTTGATTTTTATTTACCTTTGTTTATAGGATGTTGATCATCTCCGGAGAAGACAGAAGCAACTGTCAAAAAAAAGAAATTGCTGGAGCTATCATTCTGCTCCGTTTCCCTGTTCCGGATTTGCCTTTGTGAATAAAGAGGCAGAATAAGAGACTGGAGGGGAGGGTGCGCGGCAGCCGGGCAACGGAAAACACACACCTCGTTTTCCCGCGTCCTTTCCACTTTCTCCTCTCCTCTGAACTCCAGACTTAGTCTCTCTCTCTCTCCTCCTTTTAATTTGTTCCCCATATACAGCCCTGCCCTTGGGCTGCTTCTCCCTGTCTTACATCAGCGTTTTCTTTTTCTTCCATTTCTCCCTTACCTTCTTCTCTTGCTGTAGCTGACCCATCAGGACTCTTTTTCCTCACACTAAAGTCCCATTGTGGGTCCTTGGGTGTCCCCCCCACCGTGTGCAAATACACATAGCCATCCAGTCCCAGATGCAGAGGTTATACACGTCCTCTGGGCTCCACAGCTGGCGGCGATCAGTGCGCGGTGGGGGTGGGGAGTCAGGGCGCGCTGACAAGGTTGGCGCACCTGCGGGATGCACAGGGCCCCAGAGGGCCTCTCCCCACCAAGGCCTGCTCTTCTCCAGCCATCTGCTCGGCTGCCACCCCGTTTGAGCGTTTGAGCCTCCTCAGTGGGCTCAGGCACCTGCAACTCCTCCCCAGCCTGCACATGAGGCAAAGGGTCTTCGTTTCCCCAAGTCCACCTCCGCGTTCGCATCTGCTTCAGCAAAGCGCTGCTGCTCTCAAAAAACAGAGGGGAGCGCGCCTTTGATGGAAGGAATTCCTCTCCATTGTCTTTTGCTTTCAATTATTGTCTTTATCCCAAAAGAAAGTAGAAAACTTCTTGGCACTCTGAGCTTGGGCATTTCTATGTCTGCTTTTCGAGGAAAGCCTCAGGAGAGAGGGAGGCATATCCCTTCTCTCTCAGCCTTTGGGGGTCCTTGTTGCGGGAGCTCATTACTAAATTACTGACCACGGGAGTTACCTTAAAAAGGAGAGAGACGCAGGGTATTAGGGACACAGGACGACTCTCATGCTTCAGTTTCTCTAGGTTCATTCCTAAGATTGTTTTTATTACTCTTATTTTTATGTAGAGCCAGGGAAAGTGTGATACTAGGTGGAGAACAATACTAAAACTTTTCATTTGCTCTTTCTGTTTGTGTTTTTTTTGTTTTGCTTTGATCTGTACTGTATTTGTCAATTGCTGCATATACCTGTTTACTTAAATTTTATAACAATAAATAAATAAACCAAATAATAAAATTTAAAACTTATAATAAGTTTGAGATTTCGTGTGTTTAACAAGTCCTAGATACATAATAAATAGCAGCTATTAAACTTATTGCTTTCAAAGAAAATTTCCATTCATCTTCTTAACTCTTTTTCCATACCAGTAATTGACTAGTGTTCCCCCATTGGTCTTTACTTATGAAAATGGAGTAACAGAAGAAAAAATGTTTCCCATTCTCCATTCTGCTCTTTCCTTTTTTTCTCCTTTAAGCAATTCTCTCCAAACTACCCACAATTTAAAAAAAAAAAATCTGCTTTCTTTACTTTGATCTCTTCTTGGCCCAGTTTTAAAAATCATAATGTCATTTCAACCTAGTTTTTGGGGATGTAATTCTTCCGTGTTTGGGGGAAGTAATGTTTTTAAAGATGTACAAATACAAGGACTTTGATTTGAATTAGAATTTATGCAAGCTCTAGAAGCTACCCACGTTTACTTGATTCAAGAAATGGACACAATGTCCTAATAGGTAGAAATTTAAGTAGGACCCAGCTAGCAGAAGAACATTTTCTCTTTTGAGAAGGTCTGTATTTAACAACTAATAAGTGAACTCATAAGTGAAAAAGGTAGCTGGAAGGTGGAGACCGCTGGCGAGCTGAACTCAGGAATAAATCACTCAATCAATTACCACATCCATCTTGAGTGTATTGTGCGCAGAGAGCTGCATGTTCTGTACGTGCTGACGAGAAGGGCTCAGTAGTCAACGATAGTCAACAAAACGTTCATAGGCTGTACAGCAGGTGCCACGCAAGATGTTCCATTTCTCCATCCACCTTCTGAGCTCCAGGGCAACAGTGACGAATGCCGGCAAAATCTGCCCTTAGAGCTCATTCACAGACTCTGCATTTAGCATGGCTAAGACTGAACTTGCCATCTCTCTGTCTGCTAAATGGCACCATTTCCCACCCATGCCTGGCTCTTGCCTCTCTGCCTATTCTCGCTCCCCATAAATCAAGCCTCATTAAGTCCCGCTGAGTCTCCCTCCCTCCTGCATGCCAGGAGGTGCTACCTCCTCCCCCACTCCTATTCTGCCATGGTCACTGTTGGGCCCTGTGTTTTCTCACCTATGGTTTTGCAATGGCCTTGCAGCTTGTGTATTTGTAGAAGTTCTTACTATCTTTTCTGTATGGCCCTAGCTAGAGTGACTCAACCATCCCAGTTTGACTAGGACTGAGAGGTTTCCTGAGATGTAGGACTTTCCAGTCTAAGAATAGGACAGCCTCAAACATACTGGGACAGCTGGTCACCTTATCTGTTACTCTTGGTCAAGTCAAAGTCTGAGGCATGTGGATCTGATTGTCTGAGCATAGATTACTCTCCTGCATATATTAGCTAGGGAGGCTGAAAAAGGACCAGGCTTTTTTTTTTTTTCCTTCGCTTTTCTAGTGGAAGTTGACCTTGGATCCATGAAGTGTAGGAGTCCTCAAAGGTAGAAAGAAGATTCGAGGTCTGGGTGATAAAAGTAAATGACAAGTATATTTGTACACTGTTTATCTATATCCAGTCTCTCTAATTATAATACCTCGTGCTTTCTGCCTCAAAGTTAAAGCTCATGTTCTACCGAGTGGACCCTTGAAAGTCCACCCTTGATCCCTACAAAAGATGAAGTCCAAACTTTTTCTTGCTGCCTGTGGCCCTTCATGGTGACTCCAATCCAACGTCACTGCCGGCTGTGCCCCTTCTGACACTCTTCCTGCGCTGGAGGGAGGCCCCTGGCAGGGCAGGAAATCTGTCACATGGTTTCATCCCTCCCTGGGTCTGGGCTAAGCCACCTCCTTCTCCAGGACGGTCCTCTGAGCCCAATGCGACTCCGTATTGACCACTCGATTCCACAGCCACCCGTGCTGACTCAGTGGTTTCCCTCTGTGTGTTGACATTTGTCATGCCGCCTTGCCATTTTTTATTGACGTGTCTGCCTTTTCCCTTTGCATGCTTCAAGGGCTGGGCCAAGAGGAGCCTTTTCTCTGCGAGATGGAGAAAGAAAGCATGGCAACAAGCACACTTGAATAAATGACAGTGACTTAACGCTGCATGAATTCCGTAAACATATGAGGTCAGATATTAGTTGTTCCCGAAATATTACTTACCCCTCAGATTTAATGGGCACATGGCTGCATACTGTCTACCTATTTTTTGGCTCCTCCTGTGGGTTGGACTGTGAGCCTGATGGTGGGAACTTGAGCAGCCGTCTTCAACTTTGAGGTAGGAGCTGACATGGAGGATGGCAGATTAACAAGAGAAAAGGAACCCCTGTATCTGTAGCCAGTAAGTCATTCCAGTAAAACCAGTATATTATGAGAGATAGATAAACATCTATCTTATTTAAATTATTATTAATTTTAATTTTACTGGCACAGACAAACCTGTAATGTAATGCCTATGAGAAAGAAAAGATGTTAGGGGTGAAATGTTAGAGGCCCTTCAATATTCTGACTTAGAGCAAAGTGTGATTGCAGGCTGGCTGTGAGAGAACTGAGTAAACACAGAAACAGCCCTTGTGGTTATGTCAGGAAGTGTGGGCCACGTTTACAAACATTTCTCTGGATCGGCATTTCCCAATACATGCATAACCTCTTCAAATCTTTCTCTAAGGTGGCAATCACCTGACAGAATAGGAATAAGGAGTGAAAAGAGAGTAAAGACTAAAAAGCCATTTTGTTCTCTTCTCTAACCCTTGGGATCTGGCTTTTGGATGATCGAGATGACCATTAAGATGCCAGGAAGATCTATTACTAAGATCACATATCAGGCCCCTGGAAGAAATGTCACAAAGCAAGACATGGTCTCTGAATTTGATGAAATAAATGAACAAGACATATACAAACAGAAGACAAAAGTGGGTATGTAGGTAGGTAGGTAGCTAGCTACCTAGCTAAATGACAGTACTGCTTACTCCAATTCACTTTTTAAAATCAAATAATTGAAAGGATATTTAAGGGAGAAGCAGTATTGCATGGTGGTGCACTTAAAACTTTAGGAATTGTCACCCAGTCACTTGGCTGCTGTCTGACTTTGAGTAAATTAGTTAATTTATTTGACCTTCCCTCGCCACTACAAGTGGGCTAATAATATCCACTTCCTACGATTAGGAAATTAGAAAAAGAACATGTAAATTCTTACTGAAGTAGCTATTGTTTTCTTTCAGGTTTATGTCTTAATCCACATGGACTTTTGTGTACAGGAGGAGGTAGACATCTAATTTTACATTTTCTATGTGGGTACCCTTTAGTCTCTGCACCATCTATTAAAACAAAAAGTGCTTTGGTCTGCAATGCCAGCTCTGTCATATATCAAGCTTCCATATAAGCATGAGTCTATTTCTAGGCTTTTTTTCCTGTTCGATTGCCTTGTTGGCCTATCCCTGAACCAATCACTCACTGTCCTATGTCCGTTTTAGACGATGTCTTTAAATCTGGAATGGCAGTTCTGGTGCATCTCATACTTCCTCATAATTGTCTCAGCTATTTATACTCTTCATCGAAATTTCAGAATCAAGATCCATAAAAAACACTGTCAAGATTTGGATCAGAATTGCACTAATTGTATAGGTGACTTTTGGGAGTACTGAAAGCTTTATGGTGCCAAAAGGTGGGTAAGATTTGATAGGCAGAGAGTAGTGATGGGTAGGGAGAGAGATCAGAAGGAATGGCCGGAGACAGGAAAACCCAGGGCGTGTTCGGTATGAGGAATAGTCTAGTTTAACTTGTGAGTGATGGATACCAGCAGGGAGATATGGCCAGAGATCTGGAAGCCACCTTAGCTGTCAAGGGTAAAGTGAATTCACAGAGAGAAGCCTGTGACAGCTCCAGATCCCAGAAAGTCCTGTGACATGCCACTAATGGAAACCAACTTCCCATCCAACTTTGTGAAGTAACAATGCAATAAAGATTCATGTCAAAAAAGTTAGAGAGACACAGGAAGTTTAGCCAGAGGTTAACCAAGCACTCTGTTGCGAAAACTGTGCTTTCAGTGGGAACCCTTTTCAAATGCCACATTATTTTACCTGTGGCTACTAATTCCATCTGTGAATGCTCTGCAGGAATATGAGCTAAGAAATGCACATTCTCTGATAATTTTCTCACATGTGCAATTAGCTTGACCAAAAACATGCTCAGCCAGAGGCACTCATTAACTTTCAAAAATGGAACCTATTCACCCTGCCTGAACCTACTGGGGTCTGCCAGTGGGCTCCACGTACATGGAACACTCAGGAATGGACTCCGGTGGGCTTCTCAGCTGGAACCCCTCATTACATAGCAACTCTTGCCATTGTCTCCCTTCTGTGTTGTTTGGTAGCTGCTGCCAAAGATGCCAAACCTTGAGCTGAGGGTGCTTCTCTCTGGGCCAAGGGTGATGGTACTGCCTGATGTTGGCTTAACTGGTGCTCTCCTACCTCCCCTTCCAATACTAGGATCCTTGCATGAATTTCTGGTGAGGCTGGAGGAAGACCTGAGTGACATAGACCATGCTACATCCAGAATTGCACTTCTCCTCAACCTTGGGTCGTTTTCACCAGCCTCAACCTGTGTGCTCTGACTTTTCTTCCTTGAGGATGAGATTTCCACTAAGATGTTCTCTGCAGAGACTCTTGATGGACCCATCCAAAGAGCCTTCCAAAGGTACCAGAATCCACGGTAGACATGGCTTAGACTCAAGTTGGGACTCCCACAAAAATTTTCCTCTGAAGGGAGTCTTTAAAGAGCTGAGTGTCTATAGAATGTAGTCTGATAACAGTTGAACAGTTAAGATCATAAATTCTGAAAATAAACTGTGTTCAAATTATGGCTCCCCTCTTTGTAGCTGTGTGTGACCTCTGGCAATTTATTAAGCTTCTTCGGGTCTCTGGAGGCCTTGATGAGAGCTGTAATTATCAATTGAGATAATTCATATAAGGCACTTGGCATAATGCTTGGGATCTCACTAGAGTTCAACAACTGTTGAATGAATAAGGCAGACATCTGGGATACAAAGCATTGAAAGAATGAGCTTTTCTCTATGTAGTTAAATCTTAGAGATTCATGGAACATGAGAAGTAGAACACAGAAATTTGTTTAGCAGGTCATTCTCATTTACCAAATCACTCCTTTATTCATTAAACATATGTGTTCTGGATCTATTATATGTGGTCTGTTTGGAAAAAGTCCAACCATTCTTAATATATTGAGAATGGTTTGCATGACATTGATGTAACCTGGCAGCCAAGGACAGTGGACTGGAATGTGCATGTGGGAACAATGACAACTTCACTGTACTAGTCAGTAGGGGCAAGAGGTTTCAGACCATCAGTGAGTTCCAGGAAAATCCAACGGGCAGCTGATGAGGATTGGAGAACTATGTGAGGTTTCCAGGAGTCTACTTTGAAGGGAACTGAGGCATCATTGTCCTATGTACAATGTTCCTGTATCTTGTATCTTCTTCAATAAATGTCTCTACTTTTCATAACACATGGCTAAATGCTTTCTGGACAGACCTCCCTATGCTAAGCACTGAGTTAGGCAGTGGGCAGACCACCATAAACAGAGTATTTGTGGAGCTTACAGTCTAATGAGGGATAAAGAGAGTTCAGTGTGACAAGTTTCCTGATAGGGAAGAAAAGATGTTACCAGATTTTACTGAATATAAGATGCCATCACTTGTAAGAACTATCCTTTTCATGCATCTCTAAGAAAAAAATGTTGGCAACTTTAATTTTAATTGATTATAAGACATCGGTTATAATGGATTGGTCTATACTTTTCATTGACTATTGAACATAGTGTTTTCAGAGCTGTTAAAATGCAAAATAAATGTACCTAAGAAGAATAAATGAAATAAATAGATGGTTAAAAAAGAAGGGTTTGAATCCTTATCAGAGAGCTACTGTGGACCATACAAAGAGACAACAGATTAAGATTAGATTTGAAGATGAAAAAATAATACATAGTCAATCACTATATTGAACATTGCTTAGCTGTCCAGCACCTAAAGCTCTGTCGTATTTGGGGAGAGGCTCCCTTTGTGAGTGAGAGTCAGCCCTGCCTCCAATTATGAAAGCCGAAGATAATCAAGTATTTCCTTTTCCTCTCACTTGGCAGCTGATGTATGATCACATGACCCATTCTTGGCCAATTCTTTGCTCTTCTCTGGGACTTTGTCCTTGGAATTAGTAACACAAAGATGGAAGAGCAGTTTCGGATTTACTCACGGTGAAGGCGGCCAGCAATGAATTCCGTGTTGCGTACTGCAGCACTATAGATGTGCTGAAAAGGCAATGCTGTCTGAGAGTGGGAGGGATAAAGAAGCCGTTGATGGCGTCCTAAACAGGCCACACCTGGATCATGCGCTAGTGAAAACCCCTGCTCTCTCAATTTCACCACGTTGGGTTCTGGATATTTTGTATAATAAGTGTTTTTGAGCTTCTATTCTTTAAAGTCGTTAAATAATTTGGAAAACAGTTTGGTCTTTGGGGGGGTTTGCTTTTTAACACATTTTTAGGCTTGATCAGAGTTTAAAGCGAATCATTACCTACTACTGAGACGAGATCTTCCGGGTTATGACATTTTCCAGGCTGATCAGTAGAAATAGGCGCCCTGCTCTTTCCAGTGGCTTGTTCGTCAGCCTCGGGTAGGTTGTTTTCTTACGTGTGTGCTTATCTGTGCTCAGCCGAATTCTGGCGGGGACCCTCTGCAGGTGCTCAGAATTTTCTCTGCGTAGCCTCTCCAAATCCTGACCTGCAAACTCTAGTTACTTTGGTATCCCTAAACTTTGAGCCCCCTTCCCTCAACCCAGAGAGCCCACTGGGTTCTGCCTGAATTGCCTTGCTTATATGCCATGGTCTCAATCTCTTCAAGGCAGTTAGCTGGGGCAACACAAGGGGGCACCTTATTTGTTCCCTATCCCTTGGAGATTACTTCCTTTCATTTCCTAATGTGTGGAAAGGCTTTGTTCAATATATTTTGCTCCGTTTTTAGGTAGAAAGTGTACTAAGTTCCTGTCCATCCATCTTAGCCAGAAGTAGTTTTCATTAATTTGTTTTAACTTGGAACCTATACGTGTGGATTCTTTTCCCAATTATTTGATGTAGGACCATGAATCTTTCTTTCCGTTTGATTCTATATATTGGAGTTTCTTGTTGTAAATTAAATTCGTCTTGCATCGCCTATATTTTCCTGTTCAGTTTCTTTGAAATACAAGTGAGAAATGAAAGCTACTTAGAAATCAATCCGAGTATATTAATCTCCTCGAGTCAGAGATTATTCTTAGTCCACTACTTTTGCTTCATTCACACCAAATTTCAACAGTCGTTTTCTTTTTAACTCATATCCATTCTATATCATTTAACTTAAAATTCCGAGAACAGTAATTCACTTTTCCTACCTCTTTTATTGTCTTTTGTAATATTTAAATACGTTACGTAATTGCAGCCCCATAAAAAGGCTGGGAAATAAGAATAACCCAGTCTTGATAAACACGTAATTAGCTGGTGAGAACGGGAGGGTGTGTACATTGGTATAGTATGGAGCATTTAAGGTGCTGATCATCAGTCAGCCTGCCTAACTCAGGGAGCGCTGGTTAAGTGAAGATCCTTGAAGTGAGGATCGATATGACTTTTGCACTCTGCCTTGATAGCAAGATGAGTGAGCTGTTGGTATCTTAATGGTGATTCTGAGAGAGAAATTATAAAGTAAAATTGATAGGATTTGGGGATGGACTGAATATGGATTAGATATTGAATTTCTAGCCCTATACGAGGGCAGGGACAATGACTTTCACGTCCCTGAAATCCCAGAGCCTGGTACATAATGGGCATTCAATAACTAGTTAGAAAATTGAATAAATGACTATATTTCCTAGTGACTTTTTCTTATCCTCTGTTACATGTAAATTCTTGGGTTTTGGTAAGCAGCTGCTGTGTTTTTGTTTTGTTTTGTTTGTTTTTTTGGTACTTGCCAGAATCAACAAGCTCAACATCCAGGACTATGTGAACATGGTCCATGCGTTAAGTTTCCCAGCCCCGCAGCAGGAACAGTCAGTGCTGAGTTCTGAGCTCCTCCAAAATGAAAGACGTGAAGACCTAACAGGACACCCCTGCCTCCCAATAAAACACACACACACACACACACTGTGTGGGCAGGTGATTGAAGCTGGGAAATGATACCCCTGGCTCTGGTTAGTTTGTTATTATTCCCCCCTGCCCCAACCCTGGGAAGGAATGTGCCCAGTAGTTGCTATGTGAAGCGGAAGTTCAGATATCTACAATCAAATAAAGAAATTGAGGACCCACCCACCGCCTTGTTATGGGTATTTGAAGTGAGTCCCTTGCCATGAGGGGTTCCCTTCATCCCCCAGTGAAGGGCTGTGCTCGGGCAGTTGGGAGACGCAGGCAGGGGAGCTGGAGCGAGCAGTTTTCCTCTGCTTCCGTCTGCCGGTCTGGGCAGCTGCAGGGGCCTGTCTCCTTCAAGCCTAATACCCTTCATTGGCACTCGCTGCCCTTCTCCGGGGAACCCAGGCTTGGGCTCAGTCACCTGGCCCTCTCTCTCTGCAAGGAGACAAAAATGGACCATCGCAGCTGCTGAAATGGGTCTTTCCTGCTCCCTTGCCTTGCCCAGTTCAAGGAGACACTCATTTTGTTAGTGCCTGGGGCTAATTTAGCAACTCCCCTGCCCCCTCCATTTCACGGAGCCTATGGAAGCTGCAATGTCTGGAAAGGCGAGGGTGCATTTTAAGGATGCTTTTTAGCTTCAGTTGTTTGTGTGTGAAATGCAGAATCAGGCCAATGGTTTTTTCCTCCATAACGAGCGAGCAAGTAATGTTGGCAGTTTTATATAATAGAGGCTGAAAATGGACCCTATGTGCAAGTTATTCAATGCTTACAAGCTGCCCACTGGGTTTTTAATGTGAAAGATAGTTCTGCCTTAAGTAATTGGCTCCAATGAAAAAAACGAGAGCACTCCTCGGCAAGCAACAATCTAGAGTCACTTCTGGGATTGTGACCTGGTTATCGGAAGGAAGTCAAGCTCAGAACAATCACCTCTCAGACCTTACTGCAGTGGCAGACTATTGTTTTTTTCTTTTTCCCTGACCTGAGGGGATGAGTTGGGGGCAGGCTGAGGAGGCTCGGTGTGAACTAAGTCCTCTTCACGTTCTCTTATTTTCAAAATGTTTAAGGGGCAATTTCCAGCGCGGTCTGCGGGCCCTTAACCCCAGGCTTCCCATCGCTGTTGATTAGATTCACGCAGCTTGGCCCTTGCACGGCTATTTACTCTTTAACTTAATAAGTTCTCTCTCATGAAGCTATTTACAGTGTTTTCGAAGAAAAACAACCAATACTATGTACATGCCCTCTTGCATTTTCTTGTATTTGCGATTATCTGCCCCTCCGGAAAGCTGCGTCTGACACCGAATGCTGCGTGAGAGACTGGACATACGCACGGACGTGACCAGAGCCTGTATACAAATAGGATTCTGGCAAGTGACCTGCAGCAGCCTGTCCAGGAAACCAAGCCCCTGTCTTTATTTTTATTTTATTTACAGATTTTATTTATTTACTTTTAGAGAGAGGGGAAGAGAGGGAAAAAGAGAAGCAGAGAAACATCAATGCGTGAGAGATGCATCGATTGATTGCTTCTCACACGCCCCCAACTGAGCGCCTGGCCCCAACCCAGGCATGTGCCCTGACAGGGAATCCAACCAGCGACATTTCAGTTCACAGGCTGGTGGTCAATCCACTGAACCACACCAGCTGGAGCTAAACCCCTTGTCTTTAATAAACAACCGTGGAATCTAGCTTGCTATGCTACAGATTTGTAGGAAGTCAGAGCACTATCTCTAGCAACAATCCAGGAAGCCAAACAATAACCTCTAGAAGGATCAGCCAAAATGACCAGGATTCATAAATAACTGACGCTTTCCAACTTAGGACCAATCAGAGAAAGGCAAATGTGCACCCCTAGCCAATGCCTAGGCCACCAGACCCCTAGTTAGCCACCCCCTTCCTCCCAGGCCAGCAGCCTCTGATCAGGGCGTGCTGGGAGCCTCCCTTCCCCACTATGACGCCCTCCCGCTCCTCTGCCTGCCCTGGGTCTCTGCCAAGTGCAAGGGATGGCAGCCATTCCCCTGCTACAGCAGGCTCTGAATAAGCAGCCTCTGCCCGCTCTCGTTTAGCTGGTCCTTGTTTATGTCCACACCTATCTACGTGTCTCAGTTACTTGGAGAGCTGTCCACTAATTGGGTGTGCCTGTGAGTTTTCTGGAGTTTTTTCTGCCAATCATATTCCTATCCTCAAATGGAGTGGAATAGATAAGAAGGCAGATAATACACAAGCCCTACCATAGAAATGACTTGCTTGCCCTGGCTGGTGTGGTTCAGTGGATTGAGTGCTGGCCTGCGAATCAATGGGTTGCTGGTTTGATTCCCAGTCAGGGCACATGCCTGGGTTGTGCGTTGTGGGCCAGGTCCCCAGTAGGGGGTGCACAAGAGGCAACTACACATTGATGCTTCTCTCCTTCTCTTCTCCCTCCCTTCCCCTCTCTAAATAAATAAAATCTTTAAAAAAAGGAAAAAAGAAATGACCTGCTTCAGGGGCAGATTGTAGGCCATCCTTTCCTGTGCCCTACCAAGTCCAGAGGAGCTTTATTTCCAGCCAGACCTGGGAACTCCCTTCAGGCGGGCCCTTCAAACAGGGTTGGTGTGTCAGGCTCCTTTAAAGCTAATAGCCTAAGGGAAGGCAGGGGGTGTTGTCTCAATTGGAAACATATTTTCTTTATTCTTCCTTTCAATTAGTCATTCAACATACATGCATCATGTACTGAATAAAAGTTTTAAATTAATTTGTTTTTTGTTTTCAAAGACATATTTGAATATACCCTTTTGATGCTGGAGAAATTGAAGTTCCCTCACATAGCTCTCAGGAGGTAGCTGTTCTGCGTTCCGTCACGTGGGTTAAACTCCTTCTTTAATATCTCACACCAGAAGGTTTCATTTTTACCCTGAATTTTCACACTTTTTATCAGTGTTCTGATGCTAAGCTCTTCTGCTGTTCTTTCTTGGCTTTTTAAAAAGATTATCTGTGTAATTCAGAAGTACCCTTGGGATGCATGCATTGTTTAACACTCAGACTCAAATATGCATTCACTCATTTATTTAACTTGTGTTTATTAAGGCTCTACAAAGTCATGTTTACCAGGAAGCTAAAGATGCTTAAGCCTCAGGGCCCTCATTGTCTACCTCTGTCCAAATCCCTGGGAGAAGTCCTGGCAATACGTTCACACACGCATATGATTTTGTAAAATTTGCGGAAGTAACACATTTTAACCACAATTGGTTAAGCTGTGCTTCGCTCTCTTCTCTGACGTCCCCTCTGCCACACCACTTCCTCTCTTGTTGGCTGAGTTTGGGAGAATCTTGAGGCCTGCCAAGAGGAAGTTGAGCTGGGACACACTTTGTTTCAGTGTGGTGAGATATGTTTCTTTGTGCTGCTAAAGTATTGTTATCATGATGGGTTTCACGATGAGTCAAGTGGTAAAGCTTGAGGTTCAACTCTATTGCTAACAATATTTACATGATACCCTACGACCCTTCATTTTCTTGGTGGCCAGTCAACCGGACGTGGATTCTCTAACTTAGGTACCCTCTCCCCCACACTCTTGCTGGCATGTGATGATAACCTCCCTCCCTCTCTATCTCTAAAACGCTTCCCTTGACTTCTCACCCCACCCTATTTTTCTTCCTAGGTACCACCCTCAATGCAAACTGGGCTCCCGGGCCATGCGCGTTTGTCCTTGAAATGGACTTGCTCAACCCTGTCCACACAAGTTCTTACTCATGTGACATGAAATACTGACATAGATGGAGATAACATGCGTTCTACTCATGCCAGTGGGGACATGAATGACGAACTGATTAAGGACAGTCTTTAAAGAGTTTATAAAGGTAGTCACTGTATAAGAACTTGGTATTTTCACAAATTTGACAACAATCCTAAATATTTATATGACATAAACAAAAACAAGTTTCAAAGTTAAAAAAAATTTCTAAGCTAAATTCAATCAACAGTGGTAGAGGGAAAATTGATATTTTTCTATTCTCTATATAGAAAGAGATATTATAAAGTATTATTATATGAAGAGGTGATCAAAGTACATGTAGACAAAAATATAGGGGAAAGTATGAAGGAGGCATGTCAGGGAGTCAATTAATACAAATGTTTTTGTGGATGTGGTGATACATGTGTCATTTATCAAGCTTTTATTCTTTTAATGTGTTTTGATATCTTTGCTCATTCTGAATAAAATTCACTGACATATCTAATTTTAATTAAACTTTTTTCTTTTGAGGTCATTGTAGAGTCACATGTAGTTGTAAGAAACACAGCAGAGAGATTCTGTATTTCCTTGGCCCTGTTTCCCCTTGGTAACATCCTGCAAAACTATAGCACACTATCAAAATCAGAATGTTGATACTGAAACACTCCATGTTAATTTTTATATTCACAATTTTGTGTCTTTTTTCCAAAGAGCTCCACTACCCCCAAATTTTGATGAGCTTTAGGTCCTCCAAAATCTGGATCTGTCCCCCCATCTACCATGTGCTGGACCCCATTCCTGGGGCTGGGGATGGAGCAATGAGCACAGAGACCAAGTCCCTGGCCTCACGGAGCTTCTGTTCTAGTGCAGGAGATAGAAAACCAAATACACAGCATGTCAGAGGGTGACGAGGGCTAGGGAGCAAAATAAAGCAGGGTAAGTGTGTCGGGAATATGGTAGACACACTGAAGTTGCTATTTTGAGAAGGGTGGCTGAGGAAGGAAGGACTGAGAGTAGATGATGTTTGGGCAGAGGCACAGAGGAAGTGCAGGAGCAAGCCCAGAGGACGGTGCAGGGAGAGGGGGGCAAAGTCCCTGAGGCGAGGGCAGCGGGGAGGGTGAGTGAGCAAGGCCGGGGCGGTGAGGTTGGAGAGAGGGCGGGGTGCCGATGGGGCGGGGCCTTGAGAACCACGCAAGGAGACCGACTTCTGCTCTGAGTAAGTTGTGAAGTGGTTAAAGGCTTTTGAGCAGATCAATGGTGGGATGTGACTTACATTGAAAAGAATCACTGTCCCTGGCCTGGTGGCTGAGTTGGTTGGAGTGTCACCCTGTAAACCAAAACGTTGTGGATTCGATTTCTGGTCAGGGCGCAGGCCTAGATTGAGGGTTCAAAGCCTGGTCGGGGCATGTATGAAAGGCAAGTCCCCTTCCTCTTGTTCAAAAAAAAAAAAAAAAAAAAAAATCAATACACATACATTCTGGCGGGGACTAAAAAAATCACTCTGGCTGAGAATACCTAGAGTATGGGGCAAAGAGAGAAGCAGGAAGCAGGGGCAGCCATATAATGCATGGGGCCCACATGAGAGGAAAACCCGGAGCGCCGATTCAAACTGAAGGCAGGAGAAAGCCTCGCCTTCCTTCTGGGGTCTTTCTCTCGGCCCGTCCCTGTGTTGGCCGCGCGGTGTTCAGTTGGGCCCGGGGGTGCTATGGGGAGCCGCAGACACTCACAGTGGTCTGGGACCCCTGGGGGTGCGGGGTGGCTGTAGTTGCTGAGGGGCATTGGTCAAGAGAAGGGGTAGCCAAAAACCTGTCCCCTGAGACAGCAAGACCTGGGACCCCCCATGAAGCTCCAAACCCCAAGCCCACGTTGCTTCACTTAGGGAGCACATATTCAAGAGGAGCTTATTAGGACTTTCAAAGCCACCTGCGCAGAGCAGTGAACTCCAGGCACCGAGCCCCCTTCACACCCTCCACGCACTTGCACTGGTCACACGCCCAGGGGGGCAGCCCTCGTAGGAAGCGGGAACCTGGGGGGAGGCGGGTGACTTGGGCCAGGTGAGAGCCGGCATGGTGTGGGGAGAGGGGGAGAGCCTGGGATACACTTTCAGGGTGGAATCAACAGACTCCCCTGTTGGGCGGATGCGGGCGATGAGACAAAGCGTCAAGCTGAGTCTGCCTCCGAGGCTTTGGGCTTGAACACCTGGAGGGAGAAGGTGGCATTTTCCGAGAGCAGAAGGCTGAGGCAAGCTGACTTTGAGGAGGAAGCTCATGAGTTTGGCTACGGTCTTTTTGAGTGGATGCCCTTTTAGACATTGGAGTGGACAGTTGCCAATACGAGGCTGCCCGGGAGAGGCGGGGCCTGAAGATGTGAATGATGAGTCACTTTTATGAAGATGGTATTTAAACCCAAGAGACAGCTTACAAGCTCCTGGGAAGTGAGCATGGATAAAAAAGAGAAGTCTGAGCCCGGGGGCCCTTCAGAGTTTAGAGGTTCTCCAAAAAACGATCCAAAGAGGGTAGAATTAAATACCGTTTGATTAATGGATAGTACAAATTAAAGCATGGCGCGGCCGTGCGCTCCTCTGAAGCAGACCGCTTCCTGCGAACGGGGTGAAGTGCCGCTTTTGCTTCGTCATTACACATGTGCAGAGGCCTCCGTCCCATTCGTGGCTGTCCTTTACCATTGGAGAAGTTCTGCTTCTTGTTGAGGAGGGAGGGGGCGGCGGGGAAATCCCACACTTAAAAAACGGAACTCAAGTTCTTAGCGTGCGTGCATGGCTGCGGGGACACAGCGTGCGACCAGGAGCTGCCCCTCAGACGTGGCTGCTGGCTACTTTGTGCAGTGAGAGCCATCAGGAAGCAGGCTCTGCTAAGAAGTTTTCATTTTTAAATTTATTTTTATTTAATTAATTTATTTTTTAAATCCTCACTTGAGGACGTGTTTATTGGTTTTAGGGAGAGAGAAAGGGGTCTGGAGACCGAGAGACAGAGAGAGTGAGAGAGAGTAACATCCGTGTGAGAAGGAAACATCCATTGGTTGCCTCCGTACATGCCCTCACCTGGGACGGAACCCACAAGCTAGGTACGTGCCCGGACCAGGAATCAAACCCACAACCTTTTGGCGTATGGGAAGACGCTCCAAGCAGCTGAGCCACCCGGCCAGGTCTGCAGAGAGGCTTTCGTGTTCCGCACCTCACCCTTTCCCAGGAGGCAGCAGCAGTGTGGCCGTGGTGGCTTTCCAGTGGCCGCAAGGCTGAGCTCCCAGGGTGGATGACGCCCTGCTGGACCAGGGTGTAGGTTCGAGGAGACGAAAGGGGAAGCGTCAGTGGTGGTTGTTTCTCATTGGGCCAGTTTTTGGTGTGGCTTCGGGCACTTCCCAGGATGCTTGACCTTTAATCTAGCTCTTCAGCCCTCCCAACACAGCTGTGAACACTTAATATTTCTTTAATAAGCTCTTTTATTACAAATTACCTTTGTTGCTTGCCACTAAGAACACCGACGGAGATAATGTTTCTAAACTGGAATTCTAATGATATAAATCACTTAAGACTTTTTGTCAAGGTAGTGGTGTAGGTAAACACAGTACTCACCTCCTCCCACAACCACAACTAAATTACAACTAAACTACAGGACGATTATCATTCAGAACTGCCTGAAACTGAGCTGAATGCAAGTCCTACAACTATGAAATTAAAGAGACTGGTAGGGGAGCAGAGACACAGAACAGGCCAGTCCCACATCCACGTGTAGCGGATAAAAATTGGGAGGGATATTTTCCCTATAGAGGTACCCCCTGAGGAACGAGGGGGTCCCAGTCATAAACTAGGACCCCAGTCCAGGATTCCAGTGCTAGGAGGAGAAGTCCCCATAACTTCTGGCTGTAAAAACCAGTGGGGGCTGTGGCTAAGAAAGACTGGAGCTTCTGGAGTCCCAGGCAGTTCCTCTTAAAAGCCTGCGTGTGGACTTACTCTGACTCACTCTGAGCTCCAGCACAGGGGCAGCAGCTTGGAAGGCACCAGAGACACACAGGGAGAATTTGGCATCAAGGCAAGAGCTGGAGGGCAGTTCTCCCAGACGGATGTGCTGGCAGAGGCTAGTCTTCTTTTGAGGAGCCCTTCCCACACAGAGCCAGCAGGTGGGTGCCATATCTGAGACTCCAGCAACCTAACACTGCAGCCCTACCCTGGAGATTCCATGAGGCTCTGGCCACCCAACTTTTGGGCCTACTCAAGCTGTTTCCAGTGGCTTTTTCATACAAGTGGCTTGTCTTGGCTCGTGCTTCAGGTTTTCCTAAATTCTCCCAAACGAGCATCATCTGGCCTCAGTGAGTCCCATACCTCTCACTAAGTGGTCTGTTTCTCAAAAGAAACTCTGCTGGCCAGAAGGGATTGACAAGAAATAGTCAAAGTGATGAAAAGCAAGGACCTACAACCAAGATTACTCTACCCAGCAAAGCTATCGTTTAGACTGGAAGGACATATGAAAAACTTCCCAGACAAGAAAAAGCTAAAGGAGTTCATCACTGCAAACCAGTATTATATGAAATATTAAACAGTCTTCTTTAAGAAGACCAAAACTATGAACAATAAAGTGGCAATAAATACATATATATTAACAATTGTATCTAAAAAATGAAACAAAATAAATAAATAAGCAGAGCAGCAACAGAATCATAGATACAGAAAATGTTTTGATGGCTGCCAGATGGGAAGGGGGTTGGGGGATGGGTGAAAAAGGTGAAGGGATTAAGAAGTAAAAATTGGCTGTTACAAAATAGTCATGGGGATGTAAAGTACACCCTAGGTAATATAGTCAGTAATAGTTTAATTAACTCTGTATGGTGTCAGATAGGTGTGAGATTTATTGGGACGATCACTTATTAAGTTATATAATGTCTAATCACAGAGGTGTATACCTGAAACTAATCTAATAATGTATATCAACAGTATTAAAATTTAAAAATGATAAAAAATAAATAAATCACTTAATATTTATAAATAAATCACTTAATATTTATCACATTATGCCTGCAAATAAGCACGATATGAGCGTTTTGCTTTTTTAAATAAATCTCACTTTGGATCTCAAACTCCATTCTAGGACTCTTAGGTCCTGCTTACGTGAAACAAGCTTCTCTGTCTCTAAAGAGATGCTTTGGTTCAACACAAGGTACAGCATTAGCATCACCAGAAAAATACTTCTGTCTTACAGAAGATGTAGCTAAAATCAGATCTCTGCCCAAGGCTACACTAGTAGAGAGTTCTAATGGAAAGATCTGTTATTAATAAGTAATTTAATTTTAAGTTCTGCTTACTTTGTCCAACTACACTCTCTGAAGGGCCGATTGTTCTGACATTTTAAAATACTGAAGCATCAAATTCAGTACCAATCACATTAAGTCAAAGACAGAAGTCAGAGAAGTCAGAGGCTAGCCATAAAAAAAGAAAGGCAGTAATGAGCACCTGGAGGATAAATCACTTTCAGCCCAGAGCCTTGTGTAAGAAAAAGACGTCCGTGGATGTTGAGGGGAAGCAAGTTGCAGCAGAGAGCTGTGTAGATGAGGTTAACATCCTGCTTCTGGTACTTCCTGTGCGATTTGGTGAAGACACTTAACTTTTTGAGACTATCAGAGCAGATGATGTGTTTAAACTCTGTATGTGCCATGCAGTTGCTCACTAGATGTTTCCTTTTCTCACTCTCATCTCATCAGCTGCAAAACCAAGATAATCTTCACAATGCATGCATTTCAAGGGTGCAGCACTGCTGTTAGAGTTTAATGCAGTAATGTGTTCGAGAATCTTTTAAACCAGAAGAAGGCCTTTATTCTTAACTATGAGAAACTTCATCCTTTTTTTCTGATATGTTTTGCTATGTTTTGAATTAGGAGAATGTGTTAAGTATTTAGAATTTGCCAGACTGTTTGAAAGGTCATGGGAAAAAAAAAAAACAAACATAAAAAAGGTCTTATCAATTGTTTTGGCCAGTGGTGTAGTTATATGGATTAATGTTAAATGGAAGTCTGAAGGGTGAATTCTCCATGTTTGTTAAATTTCATTGAATTAATTAAAAGTGAATATCCAAGTATGGTGAAGTGGAAAACTGTGTGTAGCCTATCAGAATGAGGGAACTATTGCCCCCTAAAGTCCCAGAAACACCATATTTGATTGCTCCATGAATATTGGGAAATATGAATTCTCCAAGGATAGCTTAAGAATAGCTCTTCCTTTTCAATTTTTTCAGGACCCGGGAATAGAATCAAGGTCTCTGTAAAGACAGCTTAAATGCAGCATCAGTTTTTGGCTGTAACATTTCTCTGCGAGTCTCTGGGAGATGGTCAATAAAGTGACGTAGCAGTTCCTTGCTGTCCAAAACCATGATTTACCAAAAGATGGCTGGGTGTGAGGGAGACTGGTGGACAGGAAGGAGTGAAAAGGGAAATGGAATACAACATTATTCTGAAGTCCAGAGGTAAATGGACTTCAGGTGAGATCTGAGCCAGTGTCTTGATGACGTCAGTGATATCTCTCTCCGTTCTCTCTTCCTCCCTGTTGCCTCATCCTAAGTGGATTCCCCTCACGTTTGTTGGCTTCATGGAAGATAAAGAGGGCCGTGTGTGATGAATGGGGAGACTGGCAGGAGACAAGGCAGGTAGAAAATGGGGGTAGAAAATGCAGGTAGTCACTGCAGAGACCAAAAGGAGAGAAATCTTAAAATTAATCAGAGTACACCCAGCAAAAAAAATGTGAATTTTGTATTAAGAGCAGTGGGAGATTGTTTTAAATCTCGAGAGTTACACGATATGGTTCACAGTTTTAAAACACTCTGATTGGCAGCATGAGTGGTTTCTAGAAGGATCAGAGTAAAAGCAGGGAGACAAGGTGAGGAGGCGGTTTCAGTGGTCCCTCAGGTGTTGGTAAGCACTGGGTATGAGAGATAAGAAAAAGAACGGAATCATGGGGGAGATGCTTTATCTGTGGCAACTCTTTACACTCCAAGTGTAGAGTGTCTTTCCTGGTATTTGTTTTGCCAGGGACCCCAGAGGTATTACCCAACTATGACCATTTTTTAATGTTGAATTTTTGGCTTTGGTTATTTGATAGTTCTCAGCCTAATATTACAAAACATAGGAGGGAAGAAGCGATTGACTAATACAAGGAAAAACATTGAAGACTTAGACTCCCAAGGACTTCAGATGAAAAACACTCTGAACTATGTATGTTTAAGCTAAGTAGAGCTATTATTAAAAAGAGATTAAGATATGAAGAAAGAACAAGAAAAGGCAACAACAATAAAAGTCCAGGCATATTTGAATAAGAAAAAAAAATAGAACTTTTAGTAAAAGAAAATATAGTTATTGATTTTTAAAAATGCAATGATAAATTAAACCAGATTAGACACAGCTGAATTAGGGAATTTTTTGGGAAAAAGCCTTGAGGAAATTATCCTGAATGTAACATAAGTATAAAGAGGTGAAAGATTTAGATAAGAGTTTAAGAGATGAGAAATATCAACCTTTATCTAGTAGCAGTTCTGGAGAAGAGAGTAGAAAGAATGAGATACAGCTGTGATAAAAGGAATGTTGCTAAGAATTTTCTAGAGTTGACAAAAGATGATATCTTAGATTTAGACAACACAAATTCTGGTAAACATGATGAAGTAAAGTATATCAACACTTGGGAAATTCTAATACACTGCAGAGACCAAAAGGAGAGAAATCTTAAAATTAATCAGAGAAAAATCCAGATATTGTCAAAGTAATAATATGTAACAGACTTCTCAACAGCAAAAATGGAAGCCAAAAGGCAGTGGAATAAATCAAAGTAAACCTTTACATCCAGCTAATGCGAACCATGGCTCTAACATGAACCATGGTAAAATAAAGACAACCTTGACCATAAAAAACTTGAATAGTGTACTCTTAACACATCTTCCTCAATGGCATTTTAAATAATGTACTTCCAGAAGAACTGTGAAGCAAGAACAAACAGCGATATAAGGAGAGACCACTTCATATCCACTAAGATGACTGTAAACAAAATAGATAGCAACAAGTGTCGGTGAAGATGTGGAGAAATTGGAACCCTCATGCACTGCTAGTGGGGATGTAAAACAGTGTGGTCATATTAGAAAACAGTCTGGCAGCTCCTCAAAGGTTAAATCCCTATATTAAATCCCAGCAATTCACTCCTAGGTTTATACCATAGAAAACTAAGAACAGTATGTCCAACAGAAACCTGCATGTGGATATTCATAGCAGCATTATTTATAGTAATAGCCAAAATATAGAAACAACCCCAATGTCCACTGACTCATACATGGATAAATAAAGTGTGGTATATTTATATAATGAATACTATTTGAAAGTAAAAAGGAGTAAAGTATTGATATATAGTATACTCCAACATAGATGAAACTTGAAAACAAAGTGAAGGAAGCCAGTCACAAAAGACTACATATTACATGATTCCATTGATATGAAATATCTAGAACAGGCAAATTTGAAGAGAGAAAGTAGGTTCGTGGCTGCTTAGGGCTGAGAGGTTTGGGGGGAGTGACTGCTAATGTCACAGGATTTTTTTGGTGGGGGTGATCAAGTTTTCTAAAGTTGATTGTAGCGATGGTAGCAAAACTCTCTAAATAGCCTAAAAAAAATTGAAGTGTGCACTTTAAATAATTGAATTGTATGACCTGTGAATTATATCCCAATTAAAAAGGAAAGGAAAAAAGAATGAATGGTGATCAAAGAAATCGCTAAATATATGGATAAGTAAATCTACTTGCTAAAAACTGAAACTAAAAACTAAATAACATTTAAAACAGAAAAATGGATAAAATAGAAATCATTCTTAACCTCAGACTCTATTAATTAAAGTATCCTTGTATGATTTTAAATTAATAAAGTAATAAGAATAAAATAAGTAATGCAATCAACATAAAAGAAAAATGAAATGGATACATCAGTGAGCTAAGGTTCCAACTTAGAAGTTAGAAAAGAACAAACCTAAAGAAAGTAGAAAGAAGGAAAGAAAAAAGATAGGAGCAGAAAACACATCTACAAAAAGGTGGTCAACTAAAGTAGAGGCTGCTTCTCAAAGAGATTATTAGAATACAAAAATCTTTGTCAATCATGATAGAATTTATCATATAACTATTATTATAAATAAAAAAGAAGACATAGCTACAGATAGAACAGAAATAAAATAGTAAGAGAATAGTATAAATAGCTTTATGCTTGTAAGGTATGAAGACCATTTGTCAGAAATACACACTAACCATCACACAGAGAAAGAGTAGGAGCCTTTACAGGTACCGTCAGTACCAAGCCGGGATGCTAGCCCTCACCGCTCTAATTCAGCACAGAACGGAGGAAAGTCTCAGCCAGTGTGATTAGACAATAAAAGAGACAAACGTGTAAACATTGGAAAGATAAAGATAGGACATCACTGTTAGAAGAGTATATAATTTTCTACCTAGAAAAGCCAAAAGAACCAAAACCAATGAGAGTTAAGGCGGATGGATAAAATGTTTACACCATCTTTGTTACCATGTAATGACAACGCCATTCTAGAGTCTGTGCTAAAGGCAGGATGTTATTATCTTATTTACTCTTCACAACGAGCTGGCCGTGACCGTTTCACAGGTGGAGAAACGTGCTCAAAGAGAAGTTCCCTTCCCTGAGTGCACAGAGCTGACGAGGGGGAGATCTGGGGTTTGAATCTGGGCAACTGAGTCCAACGCCCTTGGCTTTTACCACTGGGCTCTGCTGCCACCCAGCACAGCCTCCTACACTAGACACCGGAGAGGAAAAGATGTTACTCATAGTTGTAAGACGAATCCTAAGTGCCCAGGAATAAACCACACAAGATACGCTTGAGACCTGAACGATGAAAACTGCTAAACATTATTGAAGGATATAAAATAAGATGTAAATATAGACGCAGTCATTCTACTCCTGGGGGTGAGCGCAATTATCGCTGTCACCCCTAGGTGGTCATTTCTTTTTAATTAATCTATAATTTCTTTTTTCTATTTTAGCAAGAGAAAATAATCAAATTTAATACGTGCATATATATGGGAATCCTACATACGTAAGAGAGTCAGAGACAGGAGTTGGGGTGGTAGATTGTTCTGTTAAGTCATTAAACCAGTCTCAGACTTGAGAAAAGTTCAGTTCAGGTAAAGGTTGTGTCTCGTTTCAGGCACAGCCGACACAGGTGGGCTCCCAGAGTTAAGCCTCGGGCGTAAGCAGTAAGAGGCATTTCTCTGGAAACAAAAGAAAAACAAAGGTTAATGTTTGGAGCAGACTAATCTCAGTTTCTGAGTTCTGAAAGCAGGCAATCAAGTTTTCTAGATGTTTGTCTCAAAACCATCTTCATATGGAATGAAGGCTGGCAGTGCCAGTTTGATAGATTCTCCTGGTCTGCAGTTTGAATGTCCCTGTCAGCCTGTGTCCGATGTCCCAGGATCTCCTCATCTGCACCACCCTTGTGGGTAAGTGGGAGGTTCCAGCCACAGCACCAACTGTTGGGGGAGGAACAAATTTTCCTTTACCCCCAAGGTTCTTCTGGCTGGTTCCGGGCTCCAACAAAGGTGGGGGCAGAGTGGGCTAGAGGCACCTGAGGAGAGACTGGGGAAGGAGGCTTTGGGGAGAGAAAGAGAGAGTAGCTGTTGGGATCTCGGTGCTGACTCATCCCCCAGACGGCAGCAGCCATCTTGCTCAGGCAGACCCTAATTAATCTATAATTTCAATACAATCCCATACAGCAGACCAAAAGGATTACTTAAAGGGAAGTTGTTAAGCTAATTATAAAGTTCATTTGAAAGAAAAAATCCAGAAGCCATAAAAAAAAAAAAAGATTTACAGGTTTGACTACATAAGAATAAAGATTTCTGGATTGTCCAAAATACCATATGTAGAGTGAAAAAAAAAAGATAATAATTTAGGGAAAATTATTTGCCATCCAGAAGAAAGACAGAGAGTTATATCCCTAATAAACGGAGTGCCAACCCACCTATATGGAAAAAACAAACAACCTGATAGATTAGATAACACTATGAACAGTCAATTCACAGAAAAGGAAGTATGAGCTGTCAATAAAATATGAAAAGATGCTCAAACTCCTGAGTAGTCAGATAAATGGAAATCAAATGATAGAGATTTCAATTTCTGCCTATCAGATTGGCAAACATTAAGAAGATTTATAGCATTTAGTGTTGGCTAGGGCGGTGGGAAATGGCATGTTCCTCTTGCTGATGGAGGTTTAAATTGTTATAATCTTCTTGGAAAGTACTCTAGTAGTATCTATTAAAATTTAATAGGTACAGGCCCTTGGATCAGAAATTCCATTTTTGGAGCATCTAGTCTACAGAAATCAAATCACCAGTAAGTAAGGCTATGTATAAGCACGTTATTCCAGTCTGGTTTGTAATGGAAAAATAATTATCTGGAAAATATCTAAATGGGTGAATGAATTATGGCTCATTCATTCTGTCAACGATTATGTAGCTGTTTAAAAGGATTGCATTACATCTATAGGGAAATCCATAATCTTATTAAATGCAATAATGTAATATTCTGAGTAATGATTGCAGTAGTTTTGTTAAAGCAAAATCCTCTAACCTATATACCACAATCATGTGTATCTATAATATATTTACTTACATAAAGAAAATTGTGGGAGGATACCTATAAAAGTGTTAATGTTGGTTATCTCAAGATGCTGAGGTTAGAAGCATGCAGAAGAAGATTAACTTTTAGACAGCTCCATTGTTCTTGACCTCTCATAAAAATGTGTTGTTTTTATACATAAAGAACTCAGTAAAATAAAAGAAAGAAAAATAACTTGCTACTTTCTCAAAATTCGTAGACTTTGAAAACATATTTGATACCATCCTTATTCTTTTCTCCCTCTCAATCCCCCATCTTCTTTGCAATTTTGATATTGCCCATGGCTGATTTGTCAGTTACGGTGGTTTCCAAGGTGGGAGCCCCCAGGGTTGGTGGGAGACCAACATCCACACCATACCATAATACAAGACTTGCTATACATTCTGTGTAAAAGTATCCCTTATTCCTCTAATTAATAGTTTAGTAAACTTGGGACATTAAGCCTCCAATAACCCCTGAAATTAATGTCATTCCTTTCATGTAGTGATTAACCAATTCCAGATGAATCCCTAATGCAGCCTTTTGTTCGTGATGTCTGACACTAATTCTTTTTAGCCAAGGGAATATTTACTATGTGCTGCAAATATGGATACTATCAGCCCATCGGTAGACCATTTGGTTAAGAAATTAAGAGAAGGAAATCTTTGGTCTCTCATGAAGATCTGGTAGAAAGACACTTGGCGAGACAGATGGGCTAGTTGAAAAAGAAGTCAGAGAGATTCTCAGTAAAAATTGCTTTGGAGAATGCCGGCTGGCATCTTTCTAACATTTTCTTTGTCAGCAATTCTTTGCCTTACTCACAACCCCTGGAATTAGTAATGGGAACTTCTCGAGTCAAGTTAGTTCTTGTTAAGATTTTTTTCCACTGAATAGGACCAAATACAAGCCCTAGGCCATAAGAATATCAGTTGTGGTTTCAATGTTTGTTGCATTGCTAAGAGTCCCTGAAGGAAGATGCAATCTCTCATAAACCCTCTAATGCTTTCAGAAATGTTTAAAATTGTGGTGAAATAACATAAAACTTACCATCTTAGTCATGTCTAAATGTATAGTTCAGTAATGTTAAGTACTTTCCTATTGTTGTACACTAATCGCCAGATATTTTCATCTTGCAAAATAGAAAGTCTATAGCCATTAAACAATTCCCCATTTCCCCCTCATTGAGCCCCTGGCAACCACCATTCTACTTTTTCTGAGACTTTGACTACTCTAGATACCTATATAAGTGGACTTATGCAGTATTTATACTGTGACTGGCTTATTTCTCTTAGCGCAATGTCTTTAAATTTCACCCATATTGTAGCATGTGTCAGAATTTTCTTCCTTTTTAAGGTTAAATAATATTCCATTGTATGTCCAGTTAGGAATTTTAATCTTCAAAAGGCTTAGTTAGATATAAAATTTAAAAATCCATTGTTTTAACCCTTAAAGAGCATATAGTCTTCTTTTTTCTTCCTTCCTTCCTTCCTTCCTTCCTTCCTTCCTTCCTTCCTTCCTTCCTTCCTTCCTCCCTCCTTTCCTTCCTCCTTCTTTCCCTTCATTCCTCCTCTCCTTCCTTTCGTCCTTCTTTCTTGAAGTTGCCTACTATGTGACTGACTGCTTAAAAAAAACAAATGATTAAGACATTGTCACTGCCCTGATAGTTCTCAAAGTGGGAATACTTCTATAATCCAAGACAGAATGGATCATTTGAGCAACATGTTAAAGTGACAAAGAAAGACACATCACCTTAAATTGACCCTATTTTGGGGTCTATTATTTCAAAAAATTTCTTAAGACCCTCTCTTGCAAAACTCTTCCTTTTGCTTAAAGAAGATCAAAACAGACTAAGAACATGAGATTTTATCATTTAGAACTGATATTTGGTTGTTTTAGGCTATAAGTTCTGCCTGTCACAGAAAGTGGACCCTCTTCTACGGACTTAGACGGTATTGATGGTTTGCATTGTTTTTGTCATTAAAAGCATAAAGAGAGAGGTTACTGAGTTCTGTGCTGATGCTTCAGTCTCAGGCTGGCTGTCATCTTAGCATTCAGCAGACATAGCAGATCCACAGGATTACAAGACTTGCCTCTTGAGGTCAGAGTATTTGGTGAAAACTTGGCTCAAATCCTTCCCTTTGTATTTGCACACAACATCAGACCTCATTGTACCTTGACTGCATTCTTTGCTTAGTTCTCTTAGCTTCTATTAGGTTGGGCCCCCCAGGCCTTGCTTCAGAGCTGATAAATGGGCCAATTTGACCTTAAAATAGGTGACAGGGTGGGAAGGTAGGGACCCGTTTCTGTCACACTGTGAATTTTATGTTCTATCAATAGCCCTGTTATGGTGTGCAGGCTCTTGGGTTTCCCCAGGAATGGAGCCATTTTGTAAACAAAACACTGTCATTTCAAGCCATTAGAAGGCATTTCAGGAGGCATAATGGCCAAAGGAGAGTGATTAGGGAAGCACATGAGAGGGAGAGTGAAATCTTTGGCTCTCTGGCTGCCTTGGGATTTGACTGCTGTGATGAACTCGGTCTTCCCATTACCCATTGTATTATTTTTTTAAAAAAAGGGGGGTGGGGAACAAAAGCTTTCCTTCTCCAGCTACAGATGGATTTAGCAATTCCAGCTCCTGTTTGCTATTTCAGTGGAATTCAGTTGTTTTCAAAGTTGAATATTCTTCTCTCAAATGTTATTTAAAATGTCCCCTTCCCACCCTTTTTTTTTTTTTTTAGTAAAAAAATGTTTCTCTCCTTAGCTTCTCAGGGAGCAGTGCAGTTTTAGCTGCTGAAGAATGTCATCTCTAGTGTTTTGGACTTGGGTCTGAGTGCAGAGCAATTCCTGTTTTGTCAACAGAATCGATGGTTTTGCGGGCTATCAGCTCTCATACAGAATTCTGTGTGTGAGCCTTGTTTCTACCGGAAACAGGTGCCAAGATAAGATTAAACACGCAAGGACTTCGCTAGGGGACTCTCCTGTGTGGGAGAACATGGAAAGAGTGCCAGCAGAGGCCGGGAGAGCACCAGTTCATTGTGCCACCCGGACCCCGATGAAGGAAAGGAGGACGGAAGGTGGTGTCGAAGCATCAGAGACGGCCATGCAGTTTGAAAAGTTTGTCAAGGTCCTGGGGAGTCTTTGGACCCTAGTCACAGGGAAACGGGTGATCCGTGTCTCCCAGGATCCGGGCTGCCTAGCCATCGCTGCCCACCTATTTATTGGCAGGTAGTCTGATCTTCAAATTCTTCATTCAAGTAAGAACACCAGGCTTTCTTTAAAGCTGCTTTCATCTCAGCTTCCCTCCCTACTAGTGCCTGCCAGCCTTTCAATTAGTCGCAAACCTTGCATCTGAGGAGGGGGAAGGTCAGGATCCACAACTCCTTGTTTTAGGTAGCAGCAGGGAGGATATGAGCGCAGGGTGGAGCCCATCCTTTCTCTTGCAGTTTTGAAGCAAGTGGAGGCTTAAAGCAAGTGGAAGGCAGGGGGCGTGCAGCCTTGGAGAATGTTACTGATTAAGCTCTTCACACAAGGATGGGGAGTTGCCTTTCTTCAGCAAAGAAACACAATGCAACGCTCACTGAATCACAGTTTTGCAAAATCACAATGTGTGTGTGTGTGTGTATGTAGGTGGGTGGGGGCATGTTACATTTGAGGTTTTTGAAGATTTTATGTTCCACGTAGTCACTGGAAATAGGTCATCAGACTCTTGCTGTCAGATTACATTTGTGTCTTTTCAGAAGAGTGAACCTGTGTGATATAAATGATGTGTGGGGCGGGAGAGAGGTGGAAGAACCAATCTATAGATTCTCCAACTGTCCTAGTTGCCACCATGGAAAAGTAGGGTGGGGGAGCTTCTTAGACTGTGCTTGGGCCTTAAGATCCAGCTAGTCACAACCTGAGAAGGGGACTCCGATGACTTTGGGCTTCAAATCCCATTTCAACAAAGGAAAAAAAGAGGCCAAACTTATTTTTAATGGCGCTATCAAATGCTTGGGTCTTTGATAAACCCAGGAGCCATTTGTTATCCTTAGTACCCCAGGAAGTTTTCGATTTGGGAAAATGTTTCTTTCCCTATTTCTATGAGATCGATTGGGTTGACCAAAAAGTCCATTTAGTTTTTGCCATTAAATGAAAGCCGCACTTTTGATTTTTACCAGTAACTATTGATTTAGATATTTCGAGTCTGTCGGCTCCCTCCTGCTATTGGCTCCTGATAGGTAGAGGCCAGGGGTGCTGCTCAACATCTTCCAAAGCATAACACAGCCCCACGGCAAAGAATTATTTGCCCAAAATGTCAATAGTATCAAGAAACTTCGCAAACCACTTTTGACACATTTGATCTGTTACAGCACCTTCTCCACATACTGCACAAGTTGTTTTTTGCATTTCAGTTGCATCTTTACCTTTCTTGAAATAATAAAGCATAATATGCTGAAAATGTTGCATATTTTCTTCCATCTTCAATATTAAAATGGCTGCACAAAAATTCACCGATTTTGGTTAAGTGTTTTAAAATGCTGCTATGACAGCTGCCACTATACAACCTAACCAAATTGTTTCAAACGAGGTTAAAGACAATTAAGCACTGCTAAAGTCATTGTATGGAAATAAACCAAAGGAACTTTTTGGCCAACCCAGTGTTGGACAGATGGGGTTTAGGGATAGTTTTGAGCCAACCAAGTGGACCAGCGGGCTAAGAACTGAGCAAAAACCCATTTTCAACTTGGAGAAGCACACAGCCCTTACTGAAATAAGTAGGCCCTTGGCCACTGGTTCTCATCACAGCGAAGTGCCTGAGGGAGCATTTCCCAGCAAAATCGACTCTCAGTGAAGGTCTTTGCTGGAGTCAGGTCACAAGGTGGCCATTGTGTCACTGTCTCAAAATATCTCTGGTTGTCAAGAATTCATTCATTAGCCGGAGGTTCATGTCCAGGGGGAATTCCGTCTCATAGGGAATGCCTCGTTTTTGGCAAGAAAATTATTTTACTATATAAATAAATGTAACATAAAGTTTGGCATATAACAAGCTTTCTACAAATGTTGAGCAAATGAAGAGAGTAGACCAAAAGAGAACCGGAGAGTAGAATGGAAAAAATGGGTCAGAAATAGACTGACTCTTTAGTTTATACCCTCTTGGTATGGTTTTTATGGTATACGTGTTTGTGGGAAAATGCTGAGTCTACTTCACACAGGCTGACAATGTTTATTCTTTTGCTTTAATTATGAGAAGAGCAGGAAAGGGAAGTACACAAGGACATTCACAAATAGACACTGTAACATATCTTTATATATGTTTTTTTCTATTCAGTTTTCTAAAAGAAAACCCCCTGTGAATAAGTATTATGAATCCTTTTTAACTTTATTTTTATTGTTGATGCTATTACAGATGACCTCATTTTCCCCCACTTGGCCACGCCCATCCAGCCCTGCGCCCCCTTCCTTCTGCCATCCCCACACTGTTGTCTGTGTCTATGTGTCATGCATATATGTTTTTTGACTAATCTTGACTCATATATTAATCAGGAGGGTTCTATAATAAAACAGAATCCATTCTAGAAAGTTTCTATGGAAAATCACTTAAGGTTATTAGAGGCTCACTGAACTGAACAGGCTAAGGGAATGGGTTCCAGACTTAGCCTTCAAGAATAATGCCCCAAATAACTCCGAACTGACCATCAAGGAAGCTACTGCCTCGGAGGCTGCACCTGGAGATTTTGAATTCAAGAACATACCACCATGGCTGCAATCCAAGGATCAAGAAGGTAGGGCAGGGAGTTGCCTTCTGTCTCTGCGCTCTGCACCCACAGAGCTGCTGACTGTCCTCCTGGAATATGGCATGCATCCACTGCCTTCCCCGCTGCTTTTTTGTTAACACCCCAGAACCCAGGGGATAAAAACTGGGAAGCTCCAGCCCCTATACCTCACTTCCCACAGCCTTACCTGCTAGCAGAAAAGCAGCCAGCATGGCAGGAAGACAGCTCTGCCTCAGGTTGGCCTGCTAGGTCTACAGGAGGACATCTAAATGACACTCCACCTGCCAGAGTATCTGTAGAAAGATACTTTTAGTCTTTCTAGCCGATGCATTATAGTAAGGCATAACAAGAGGGTGGAGCAGTGGCTGAAGGAGCCTAACCAGCACAGATTGCTTTGGAGGAAACTAAAGCTCACACACGCTATGTAAAAATTTTGCTCCAAGTGAAAAGAACATCATTGTTAAATGCAAGGGCACCAGAATCTGACAGATCAGGGCTCAAATCTCTGTTCCAGAACATACTAGTTGTTGCTGTGAGAATTAAATTTCTCGTCTGTAAAGTGCTTAGTACAATGTGTGAGGCCGTACATGGGCCCAAGAAATCATAACATGATTCAATAAGGTTCCGTAGTAAGCAGTAGACCCAGAACACTAATCCGGGTTCATGGTCTTTGCTATGTCTCCCTGGGTAATGGAGATGAGCTAGATCAGTAAATGATTTCAGGGACAAAAATAATGTTTATAAAACTGAAGCTTTTAAAGATATTTTTAATGTTATTGCACTTCAAACATATTTTATTCTTATCATTGGTTGTTAACTATGCAAGATGGATTGTACTAGCCCTCAATCAAGATTGGCCTTGTTACGCTATAAGCACAATTTTTATTTTATGCATTGCAGTGAGTGGAGTAGTGTTCTCCAAAAAGATGTGCTCGAATCCTAACCTGCAGTGCCTGTGAATACGACCTTATTTGGAAATACCATCTTTACAGAAGTAATTGGGTTAAGACGATGTTATACTAGAATAGTGTGAGCCCTAAATCCAATGACTGGATTCCTTAAAAGAGAAAGTAGAAGGAGATTTGGACACATGGACACACCCAGAAGGAAGATGGACATGTGAAGGCAGAAGCAGAAATTGAAGTGATACAGCTATATGCCAAGAAATGCTAACGATTGGTGGCCACCACCACCAGAAGCCAGGAAGAGGCAAGGAAGGGCTCCCCGCTAGAGCCTTGGCAGGGAGTATGGACACCTTGATTTCACACTTCTGGCCTCCAGAACTATATGACAATAAATTTCTATTGTGTTAAGCTACCCAGCTTGCGGTAATTTGCTATGTCAGCCCTTGGGAAATAACACATACATGTACCTTACTATATAATAAATGTATTCCTGGTAGGTTGTATATGATTATAGTTCTCTATTTATTCATGATTCTTTCAGAGCTATTTTACTCCACCTTCTGCTTAATACTTATTTGGTGGTAGCTCAAATAACTTGACCTTTTCCTCTCCTAATTTTCCCTCAATTCTCTGTCAAATACTCAATAGACTATAAATAGACTTTTCAGCATAATGGGGGAACATAACTCTTTAAATCATCCTGTAGCAAATTCTTTTAGAAATTGAGGACTCATTTAGTTTATGATTTATAAATCAAGTAGTAGACTGGAAACAGCAGTTGACAGAGGGCCAGGGAAAAATCACAGTCACAGCCACCTCCTGTTGAATACTTCCTGCATTCACACATCATTCCGGGCATTTCATAGACCATATCTCATTTCATCCTCGGGAGAAAGAATCACAGCCCCATTTTACCAATGTAAACACTAAAACTCAAAGATGCTAAGAGACTTACGCAGTCAAGATCATGGAACTGGGAGGTGGCAAAGACAATACCTATTCCCAGGCTACTGGATTCCATAGCCTGTATCCTTCAACAGTAGAACTGGCGTTGATTTATTTCCCTGGCTCCTCTCTTACTCATCTGTGATGTGAATGCGTTAGTTTAGAGAAGGCTTCCTCAAGCTACACTCTCTGAGGGAGAGCCTGGGCTTCTCTCTCCCGAGGCCTAATCATTCTTGCATTCCAAGAGATGTCTGAAGGATAAAGACCAGGTGAGGAATCGTAAACAGTTGGTCAACCAGTGAATTTGAACAAAGTTGGAAACCAGCTTTGTTTAGAAAGACAAAGAACAGTGGTGAAAAGACAGAAAACTTTTAACCCACAAGCCAAAAAGGAAAAGCTCAATTTGCTCAGCACTTTGGGCCTCTCTTTCCCTCTCCCTTCTTTCTACTGTTTGCATATCGTTCCTTCCCCGCCCCCACACACATCACCCTTATGAAGGTTGTCTCATGATTTTCTTTTATTTATCCTACATTCTTCTTGTTGATCTCTCTTTCCTCTTCACTCTAACCTTACTTAGTCATTTAAAATCTGATCCTAAATTATCAAGGCAAGTTTAGAAAGCTGGGAAAGCTTGGGTATGAAGTTACCTATGGTTTGGGACTTGATAGCATACTGGCATGAAATGGCTTATAAAAGGGAAAATAATAAAGAACATAGTGGGGAAAAATTTTTTGAAATAATTTTTATTCTCATTTTGTTACAATGTATGCACATTAAGAAGCACTCAGAGTAATATTTTTTAAATTTTATTTCAAATTACAATTTACATTTAATAGTATTTTGTATTAGTTTCAGGTGTACAGCATAGCGGTAAAACAATCATATATTTTACAAAGTGTTCCCCTGATATTTCTAGTATCCCCCTTGCACCATACATAGTCAAAGAGTAATCTTGAAAACTATGTCAAAATGTGGGAGCAGACATGTTAATTTATATATAATGTGATAATTTATTATTCAGTGACATTTTAATTGCTGTGAAAATCATTCTTTGCTATGATATATTTCTTATCATATGAATTAATCTAAATTTATGTATGTTAACACTAATCTACCCTTCCTTAAACCAACGGTGAATTGACGTTGTGCTTTTACATTCACTAGGTAGACAACATAGGAGCTTCTGTGTTGAAAGGTTATCATTGTAGTCAATATTTCCTTACATAAGGAAACCAAGAGAGAAAATTAAACAGCTTCTTCGTTGTACATTCCTCATGTTGATAACACACTTGACTCTAGGACTACAGGTAGAAGGAAAAACATGCTTTACAGACAAATCAGAGAGTTACTCTAGTACAAGGGCTGTGTTAATACCAGTCAATAGGAGCAGAACAAGCTACTAATTTCCCCTGCTCTAAACTTTTGCTAATATTCTGCTATAAAACTGTTATAATCTATCCTCTCTGTAAAATAGTGTGATCATTCTTAAGAACTCCAGAGTGCTGAATGCTGAAAAATTATAATTAGAACTTTTTTTTTTGGTTCCAGGAGCAAAAATACTATTTTCCGAAAGCACCGTGGTTCAACTAGTGCAGTAATGCCCTGGCTATTGATCATACTGATCCATTACATCATTAATCATTCCTCTTAAATACTCTCTGTTGTAACTAAGTTCTTTGCAAAGGTTGAACAGCCAGTAGATAACTGAAAATATACCCTGCTTGGAATCTGCCCTTAGAGAGATGTCTGGATTGTTTGCCATATACTGCGCTACTATTGGTTGCACAAGTGTGGTCTTGTTCAAGTCCTTCAGAGGACCTGCAGCTGTTCTGACTCCCTTCAAGGAGGGGTGCAGTCTCTTCGGTAAAGCAGAGAACGGAATTGCCGGTGCCATTGTTGAAAGCTCTGCCTTATGGTGGGGTTCTCACCTTCATTGTATAGATAATTTAACTTGAAAACCATTCCCTTTACTGATATTGTTATGATTTAGGATTTGTGTTTCTTTAAGTTGTTTAAGGTCAAAAGACTTACATTTAAAAGGATATTTTTATTTTTGTTCATTTTTCTTAGTGTTTTAGTAAGTACTTAGTTAGCAATTTACAATGCCTAGTGCAACTTATGATAAAACACACCTCAACACCAATTTTTTTTTCATTGTAAAGGGACATGGGATCATTGTTGGCAAAGGTACGGTGTGTATAAATCGTTGCAAGACTATTTAAACTTGGTATATAAACTTCAGAAAACCAAAAACGTTCTGCGCAACATAAATGAATATAAGGGTAAAGAAATAATTTCAGTTTCCTGAAAAGGCCCCAATGTCAACAGTCATGGCTCATTGAAGAGATGTCAGCAGAGGGCCACAGATGTGCTGCCGCGAGGACCAAAACTTGCTCTGCTGTCCTTCTGGCTTCTGTAACCCCTGGTGGCACGTGAGGGGCTTTGGTGATAAAGGGAGAGGGAGGCTCTAAGCGGTTGGAAGTTTCAGCCACTTAAGACAGTGAACAAAATGGTCGTTATTCAAGGTGGGCTCTTCCACTAAGCATGCTTTGCAGGAACACGAAGAGCAGTGGAGGTTAAGTGAGAGGCATCTGAAAACCACGCGGGAAAATCAGGGGCTCTCCTTTAGTTGTGTACAAAGGAGGTCTCATCTCCTCTAGCAGGAGAGCAGAGAAAAACCCAGAACTTAAGAATACAATGGCCGAATTTCAAAGGCTGCCAAATGACTGAAGAGGGCAGGCCCGTTATGCCAAGTGGAGAAAATCTGGGACCTGGACACGTGACATGAGGACATCTAGGTGGGTGCCTTTGAGCATTTTGACTTCTGAAGATGTGTCCAACCTTCGGCCCCTGCAGACCGCTCACCCTCCCCGTAGGAGAGGGCATCCCCGCTCTCTACATGCCCCCCAGCCCCCCGTCCTGCTGCCCTGGGCCAGTGCTGAGGATTCTGTCTCTCAAGGCAACATGTTCTTTTTCTCTCAACCCCAAACTCTCCTCCAGGTCTCCTCATAATATTAGGCCAATAAGTTGGGTTAAGAAGCAGGATAAGCCAGCTTGTGATGTGCTGGGTGTGATAAGGGAGTAAATAGACTATAACTCAAAGGCATTGCAAGATGTAGCCAGCAACAACTGGCAGGAGCCAGAAAACATATGCGGGAGTGGATTCTCAAGGTACCGGATCAAGATGCCAAAACATAAGATTGGATCTATAAGTTTATTTACTTGGGAATGCTCACCCGCGGTAAAGAGGAGGTAAGTGTAACCCTGGAAAGCACCCCAAGCAATGGCTCGAAGTAGCTCTTGGGAAGACCCCTGGAAGCATGGAAAATTTATGGCCCATGCCAAGTGAAGTGGAAATGCCGAAATTACCAAAACAGATATTGCCAAAGCTGAAAGGAATAGGTGTTCTGCATAAAGCTAGAGGCCTGGCGCGATGGTTCTGTTCCATAAAAAGACCTAGACGACCAGCATTTACCTAAGCTACACAGCATGTGCTGCTGGGAAGGGCATCAGCATCATGGGACGTTTCAGGGTGGCTACCAGCAGCCAAGGGCTGTCAGTGAGAGAGGTTATCACAGAACTCAGCTTGATGACGGTACCCGCCAAAATGGAGGTCGGATGTTAACATCCTTATAAACACAGTCGTTTTTATACTCCATCTCAGTGTCTATTTTCAGAGAACCTAACCCTGTATCTATAAGAATCTACGTTCTGTGCGAGTTCAATAGCAAATAAATAAATAATAAACACCCAGGCACATCACAGTGGAATTTCAAAATACCAAACAGAAAAAGAAAACCTTAAAATCCACCAGAGAAAAAAGGAACGTACAAAAGAACAATAATTAGTCTGGCAAAGATGTTCTCATGCGAAACAATCGATGACAGAGACAATAGAGTAACACCTTCAAAGTGATGACAAAAAGAAGTTACTATCACAGGGGAACTCAGTATCCAGTCAATCTACTATTCAAAACTGAGGGCAAAATAAAGACATTTTGAGACAAGCCAAGACTGAGAGATTTCACCACTCTAAGATCTGGAGAAGGAATCATGAAAAGAGATGTTCTGCAGCAAGAAGGAAAGTGAATCTGTGAAAGGCATGGGATTCTAGTTACAATAATCATTCATACATTATTAAGCAATGGCAATAAATCTAAATAAGAATGTGCTATTCTTTCCTTCCAGGGATGTTAGTGCATATCACCTGTGTCTATTTTGCAGTGTGCTACTTAACTTAGAGGTTCTACCCATGAAATTATTTTTTTGTTATATAGTAGGACCTTGATAAAGCCCAAAATATTTGCAAATACTCAATTTTTAAATGCTATTACAGTATTTGATAAGAGTAAACAAAGATGTCTAGAGGAGTAGAAAACATAAAAAGTTTAATATTTGAATGCTGGGAGATTGGTTCCCACATCACTTCCTAATGTCTGCATTCAATTCGGTGTCTTGGCTAAAAGACAGGCCTTGGGCGTTCTGAGATACTTACAAAAAGTTGAAAGCATGACTATTAAATCCAGAAGCTCCCAGGTGATGTTGTTTATATATATATTCTATTTTTAAAGAGTAAAGGGACTGATATTTATTGAACATTTATTCTGGGTTAAATATGTATTAATAGATTGTATTTGCTTTAATCTTCAAAAGAACTGTATAAGGTGGGAATCATCATTACCTTATGGATGAGGCAATTGATATTCAGAGGGCAAATACTTTCTCAAAGTCTCAACTAGAAAGGGGCAGGGATAAGATTTGAAACTAGTTCTTTGGGACCTCAGTGCCCATGCTTTGATATTAGATGCCTCTTCCAAGACAGATAAAATCTATATACACAATATATATTCATGGAGAAGTGCAAAGATCTAGAAAATTTTCTCAGTCTTTAACTTGTCAGTTTTCAGATTCCTCTACTGTCTCCCTTCTCTGTCCAGCCTATTTATTCTGGCATTTCTCTAGAGTTTTATTCTTGGCCTGCTTTTCACCTGCTTCAGTTTCCCAATTCGGTGTCTAGCCTAAACAGCCAGCGGTCTACCAGATGTCCTACAGGCATGGTTTCTTTGTTCGTTTGTTTACTCATCATCCATTTATTAAATATATATTAAAAACTACTATATGCCATTGTCCTCGGTGATGAGTACCAAATGGCACACAGACATGGCACAGCCCTCAAGGGTCCTATAGTCTAGATAATTCAGCATGTCCAAACCTACTACCCTTCTATATCCTCATCCTAGTAAAAGTGTGGCCTTGAAGTCCTGCCAATTCTAATCTGCACCTCCCCCACCAATTTCTATTTCCAGTGCCTTCTTTCATGCCCACTTCACCTGCCAGCTGAAATACTGTTGTAGACGCCTTAATGCTTTCACTACCTGCTTTCCGGCGGGGGGTGGGGGGTGGGGGGGTTCTGTCTCCATGTACGCCAGGACAAGATCGAACACATCATTCCGTGGCTTAAACCCCTTGAGTGGTGTTCTTTTTTTGAACTGCATAAGATCTACAGTCCTTCACATGTCACACAAAGCCCTACACAATGAAGTCCCTCACCTACCTTTGCAACCTGGTCCCCTCCCTCTTGGTCCCTCAAAGCCTCCCATTGTATCCCCCATTTCAGCCACAGCCATGTCTCTTCCAGGAAGAATCAACCATTTTCTTTACTGAATCCCTAAGATTCTTGCATAATTATATCCTAAGTTCCTTTAAAAACTGTATTTGCTTTCATGTCCAAATTTCTTCCCTAAAACACTAAACCTTATGGATAGAAATTATGTATTATCTATCCTTACATATCCAGGACCTAGCATTGGGCTGGGCACATGTCTTACTTGTCTAGCTCAATTAACATTTATCAAATTAACTGAATAAATTAAGTTGTGATTCGGAAAGTGTTACCTGGTATACCCCTGTGATGATAGAACATGAGATCCCCATAGAACATGGCTCACTGCTTTGCCCCTCCGGTTCATAGAAAAACAGAAAAGTACCCAAGTATTTTTTGGAGTGGCTCAGTTTTCTAGCTCATTTCTTAGCGTTGCTGGTCTGCTCTGAAAACACAAAGAACCCTTGATTAACTGCAGATCTGAAGCAAGTTTCCTTCTGAGTCTGTTCTAACAAATGCTGGCAGTTCCTCTCTTAGAACGCTGCTGTTCAAGACCCTTAATTTCCTTGTTAGAGCGGGATAGTGCTTCACGCATTTAATCTTAGAATTCATAATTAAAAATTCAGTTTTCTCTTAAAGCTGGCAAAGCAACAGTACTCATCTGCTTTAAAATTCTGAAAAGAGAAATAAATAATAATGGGAAAGAATAAGTTACTTTACAATAAAGCACATAGGTATTTTAAAAGATAGTACTTTGAAGACTTAGCATGGAGAAATATAAACTCTTAACTTTGGGCTATATATGTATTTGTTTCCCTTAGGATGTTAAAGTTTTACTCCTTGGTTCCACAAATATATCTTTCTATTGTCCAAAATCTAGGGCTTTTCACTTTCTTTTTTTACCAGATGGCTATGTTAAAATCATCTGCAAAGTGAATATTTTAGCTTCCAAAAAAGATGGAACACGAGATGGCATGTATGGAAAATTAGGCCCATTTTATTTTGTTCACTATTTTGTTAAATTTATTTTTAGAATATTTCATCAATCTGGACATTTTCACAGATCTGTTTATCAGTTGAGCCTGTTCTGTGTCACCTACCAGTCTGGTTGCTATGGTATAACAATGATTTTTTTTTTATTCTTTTCCCAGCAAAAAAAGAACCTTTCAATGAAAACGCACTTAGATTTTTTAAAAAATGCATCCATATTCTCTCAGGCTATTTTCAATTATACAAACCAACTGTACTTTAGCTTCAAAGTCTGTTTAATCTTCAGTGTTATTAGAACAGGATTTGTGTCCTTGGGGACAGAGAGCTTTTAATTGACATCCAAACCCCACAGCTCTAATAAAACACTTGTGTGATATGGCAATTTAAAGGAAGATCAGAGCAAGACTTTGGTTCATTCAAAGCAAGTTAATAAATCCTGGCGCCAATGTAGAGATAGGGAACTAGAGGGAGACATCATAAAATAATGATAATTTTCAAAAAGAATACATTTATATACAGCCAGTGCCAGGCTCTTTTTGAAGGGATTTTCTAGTATTAACTCTTTTGGTCCTCGCAGGCTTAGGGGTGGTGGTGTGAGCGTTGCTCATTTCGCATTATACGCAGGAAGCGTAGAGAGCCGACGTAAATGAAATAATGTCTAAGGTTCCATCAGGCAGAAACAGTGGGGCCAGCTTTTAAAGCCCGGTGGCCTTGCACCAGAGCTGGTGCGGAAATGAAGCTGTTTCCGCCCACGTATGTGAGAACTCCCAGCAGGGCTGGTCTTAGATGCTGACCCCTACTCCCGCCTTCTCTGTTTCTGGCTATTGCTGCAGGGTGTCCAACCTTTTAGCATCTCTGGACCACATGGGAAGCAGAAGAGTTGTTTTGGGCCACACATTAAATACACAAACACTAATGAAAACAAAACAATCTCATCATGTTTTAAGTAAATTCACGATTTTGCGTTGGGCCACATTCATAGCCACCCTGAGCCACGTGCGGCCTATGGACTGGACACCCCCGCTAGAGAATCACAAGGGCCCGCTCTGGTTTGCCTCTTCCCAAAGCATTGTCCAGTTACCCCACTGGCTCAGCGCTTGAACGTGCCCCTCTTGCACACAATGCCAAGTATAAGGAATGGCCTAAGCAGAGCCTTGAGCAAGCTGATCCAGGTCACCTGTCCTGCTGCTTCCCTTTGTCATGGCTGCTGGAAGACGGGAGGAGGCCTGGCCTTTGGGACACGGTGGCAGAGGCCCAGAGGCTCTAGGCCAAGTCACAGCCTCCTTCTTCCTTATGTCCCTGCAGGTTCTTCTCCAGGCAGACCCAGATCAAAACTCCTTCAATCTGATGACTTTAGACCTGCCCTCTCTAAGTCCCATGCAGGTGGAGGGAGCCTATCCTGCCTCTGGGCCCTTTATCTTCCTTAGATCTGACACACGGGCACAGGCACGTGGAATCAATTAGCCTTTAAGAACTTGGTCCTGGGGAAAGGAAGCTATTAAAGATGAGAACAGGCTGGATGATAAGATAAGGACATAATTCCAAATGCCTTCCACAGTTACATCTATGCAGAAAAATGTACCCATTGGTAAGGGGTGTTTAATTGAGGTATCAGGGCCACATGATGACTTTGGGGGGCTGTAGGCACTTTTGCCATTGTGGGCCCCTTCCCTACAAAAAACATTGAATATTACATGTTATGGCTGTGTTGGTTTAGAAATAATATAATCCAGGCTGGATTAGGTTCACTTTTCCCGATGCTGTAAGAAGAAATAAAAACATTTTTATGGACCCCTAAAAGGATGACAGGCCCTGCATATAGTGTCTTCTGAGTCCAATGAAATCAGTTCTGTGAGGTATAACTTAGGTATCACTTAGAGTGCACGCATCTTAAGTGCATGGTGCCAAGATGTTTTCCATGGGTAGGCACCCCTGTAACCCAGGCTCAGGGGATGGTGTGGGACTTCTCCGGCTTCCCGGGTGGCTCCCTCTGGCTTCGCCCCAGTCAGCCCTGCTTCCACCACGCCCATTTGTTTGGCCTTTTCTTGGCTTTCTTAAATGGACTCACACAGTGTATACTCTTGTGTCTGGCTTATTTTGTTCCACACAGTAACTGAGATACGTATCCATGTAGTGACATAAAACACAAGGCCATTCTTTTTATTTCCAGATTGCATTCTGCTGTATGACTACACACCCTACATGTCTATTCTCCTGTTCATGGGCACCTGTGTTGTTTGCAGTGTGGGGGGTACTGGGAACAGTTCTTCTACGAACATTCCTGTATTATCCGTGGATTTTGATGGACAGACATACTCATTTTTCTTGGGTATGTATCTCGGATATTTATAAAATATATCTTTTCAGAGTTGGAGTTAACATTGTTTCCAAATCAAGGTCGAACATAATTTAATACGCCTTTGACCTGAGGTTTAACTTCTTAGCGTTTGTTTTGACAGTGGTGCTGAACATTACCTGACCCAGGTTAGAGAGGTGTCTCAGAGCCTCTGTATCAGAGCGTTGCTGTAGCCTGAAAACTGGTAAGAAAATGCAAAATCTCAGGCCTTACCCTGGGTCTTCAGAATTAGTAGTTCTAGTGCTGAGGGGCGTGTGACCCAGAAATCTGGGTTTTAGCGAGCCCCCCACGGATGCCGAACACACGGAAGTTTGAGGACTGCTGCTCCATTTGCATGGACGTGGGCCAACTCCCATCTGGCCTTGACTGGGTGGGTTTGGGCACGTCAGGCCAGTTAACACAAGCACCGAAGTTCTTCTCCGCTGCTGGATGCTGTTTTGATGGGGTAAGAACAGAATGATCAAAGGTGCTAACACAGAAGCTTCGCAGAATTTATAAAATAAGATGAGGGCACCTGTCTAATTGATCCGTGTTCAATCAGAGAAGAATCGCTAGGACACACACTGATAGTTAATTTTATATGTCAGCTTGGCTGGGTTGTGGTGCTCGGTTGTCTGGCCAAACAGATTTCAATTTTCCTGTGAAAATATTCCTGCAAATATGATTAATGTCTATGTCAGAAGATTTGGAGGAAAGCCGATTGCCCTCCACAACGACCATGGGCCCCTCCAATCATTGAAGTCCTTCAAGAAAAGACTGCGGTTCCTTGCAGAGGAAGGAATTGTATCTCCAGATGTCTTCAGACTCACCTTTGCAACGTGGACTTGGGCCGAGTTGCCAGCTTGCCAGCCTATCCTCAAGGTTTTCGACGGCCCAGGCCCTGCCATCACATCAGCTAATTTATTAAAGTAATCGCTCTCTCCCTCTCCCCCTTCTCTCTCTCTTTCTCTCTCTCTCACACACACACATGCCAAGCACACTCACACTCAAATTGGGCGCAGCTTAGCTGGGGGCCACGAGCTCAGGAGAATTCACGAGGCTGCAATCAGGACGTCGGTGGGGGCTGTATTCAGCTCAGGAAGTGACTGAGGAAGTGTATCAGCCAGGGTTCTTCAGAGAAACAGAAGGAATAGGAAATACATATAAAATATACAGGAGTACATGATGCGTAATATATCATGTTACATATTACATATTTTATATATAATAGCATTGGATATATATTTATATATTAATGTCTAACATATTTATATATAAATAATATCTAATGTGGATTTATTTATTGTAGGGAATCGCCTTCTGTGATACGGAGGCTGGCGAGTTCAGTCTGCGAGCGGGCTGGCAGGCCTGGGCCCCAGCGGAGAGCTGATGCTGCAGATGAAGCCCCAGAGCCGTCTGCGGGCGGAATTCCTTCCCTCTCAGAGGAGAGTCAGTCTCTCTTCTCCACTGACTGGGTGCCACCCATCCATGTTACGGAGGACAATCTGCTTTACTCAAAGCCTACCCATTTAAATGTTCCTCTTGCCCCACATCATCCTCACAGAAAGAATCAGAATGTTTAAACAAATACCCGGGCGTGGGGCCCGCGCGAGCTGACCCATGAAATGAGCCATCACAGAGGTCTGCTTCCAAGCTCACCCGCGTGGGCACGGCAGGCCCTCTCTGGCTGGCACCTGGGGACATCAGTTCTTTGCCACTGGGCAGCTCACAGCAGGGCAGGTGACCTCCCTCGGAGTGAGCAGGTATGAAGGACAGTGCCCAGGTTGGAAGCCACTATCTTTCTAAACCTTTTTGAAAGGGTTATGCCCTCACTCTTCCCACGTTCTCTCCACCTGAAGGGAGTCTCCAGGTCCAGCTCATACTCAAGCGGAGGTATGACTATGAGGCCCACCCTAGAAGACTGGCCCCACGGGGCCAAAAGGCAGAAGTGATGGCTTCACAGCTCTGCCCTGGTCTTGCTCTACACGCTCCACTAGTATATTTCTGGAACTTTTCTTCTGCTGTTACTCCTTGAGCACATGCAGCTTTGGCAAATGGTCCTAACACTTTCTCCTACCACCTTGCCCTACCACTTTGCCAGCTCAGACAGTGAATAAGTGTAAAGAAGTCAGCGTGTCCGAATGGCAGAGGGTGGTCTCTGATGAGCAAGTAGTAGCTCCACCGTTCACTGGGTGAGTTTCTGTGCCTCAGTTTCTTCAGCTGTAAAATGAGAGTAACAATAGGCTTGACCCCACTGTAGAGGGCAATGTAAGGAGCTGGTAAACCTGGCACACGGTAAACACTCAGGAAGTAGCAGAGATTGTTGCCATTATGGAAGCACCATATTTATTAAGTACCTGCCCTCCAGCAATCTGTAATTGTGAATGGGAGCCTCAACTTCCAGCTTTGTTTTCTGTGCTAATTTTTTTTTTTTTTCTGATTTCTGGATAAAATCTTTTCTATGTTTCCCACAGAAGGAAAATGAAAAGGCCTCATCTTTGCATTGCAGGCCGCTCTGGCGCCCTGCTCGGGAGCGTCCAGAGAGACCAGTGAGACCCGCTTGGACGGTTTCCCTCTCCCTCTTGCTTTCTGCTGCCCTTTACCCGGCTGTCTGGGCTCGTGTAAGGTTGGAAGGGCGTTTACAACTAAGGAGACCGACGTCCTTTGCGCACGCGGCTGTGAACTCTGCAGAGGGTGTGTGCCTTTGAGAACTAACAAATAAATAGTAAATAGGCAGCGTTTGGAGCAAGAGGCCTAAAATGCCAGACTTCACTCAGAGGAAACTCACGGGACTTTGCAGAGGTGGGTGACACGTTTCTAAATGTTGGGGCAAGCGCCGCGTTTTATCAAGAAAGTATCCTCTTGTGTTCAAGAGAATGTATTGAATTAAAAACTTTTATGGAGCTTAAAAAATTTTTATAGGGTTGCCTCATTGTATTTTATCATAAAGGAAAATCTGACGTCATAAGATATTTTAAACACATACAAACTCTGTATTTTCCAGTCAATTTTCCTGTGAACCTAAAACTGCTCTGAAAAATCAAGTCTTTAAACAAACCACACATACACACACAGAATTTCTTAATGAAGTAAATGTTTATGGTTACAAACCTTGATCACAAATGACTTACGAAGCATAATAAGTTTAAGTTCCTCTCTAGATTGGTCAGATATTTGTCCCCTGCATTTAGAAAGGACACCTAAGTATTTATTATGTATATACTGACGACATATCCTTTAGTTCAATGTATCACCATGTTAAATGCTTTAAGGGGGTGTTTCTTTATGATAAAACTTGACACACAACATAAATGGCGGGGATTTCAGGAGGGATGGCAGGTGAAGGGTGTAAGCTGCTTTTGATCTGGGAGATTTTCGGGGCCCCTCTGTTAATGAAAATGTAGAAAGGACAGCCAAAGGGGTACTCCTGTTGCCTGACACACAGGGTGCAGGTCCTTAGCTTAGTGAATCTCCTAGGAGTGCTTGCTTGTGGCAAACCCCTAGTTCCTAGGGTTGGTTCTTTGGACCAGACACTGGGCCTTTAAACCTAGAACGGCAGGTGTTAGTGCTAATCTTTGCAGCAGCCCTAAGATGTAAACATTTGCATCATTTAAAGCTCCTTGTGGCAAGGAACCGAAACCAACCCTGGTTAATCTAATCGACAAAGAATTTGTTAGGTTCACAGAATCCCAGCAACAGCTAAACAGACAGGCCTCAGGAAGAACCAAAACCAAAGGTAACCTGGGGCGCTCGGGAGCAGACACGAATGAGGAGTTTGTCCAGGCAGCCTCTAGTAGTTTTGGGGTGCCTGGCTCAACTCCTGCTAGTAATGGTGGCGGCGGCAGCATGTGTGTGTCTGGGACGGGGGGCGGTTGTTCTGGCCTGTGTGGCCGGAGCGTACTTTGAGTGACACAGAATGTGGTCGGTTTTACTCCACAAAAGGACGTGAGAGATGCTTGTTACCAACAGAAACAAGGAGGGGGTGCTGCAATGACAAAGCTCCACAGTGTCTTCTGTAATAATCTTCTGCTTTTAAGAGGGGAAAAAAGAGGTCACATACGTATAGCGACAGGCCAAGGCACGGGTCTGGGTGACAGCTCTGATTTGAACCCACGTTGGTCTAATGCCCAAGCCTCTGCTCTTCCCCTCCTCTCTCCCTCTGCGAACTTCTCTGTCTGCTGAGGCAGAGGCTTAAGGGTGGCATCTGCATCCCAGGAGAAACACAGGCCTGTGTTTCTAAAGCCTCTGACTCTACTGGGGAAAGGTATGGTTTCAACAGAAATGAGTCAGCACTGCTGCGTCTGATCTTCTCTCCTGCACTTCTGCTTTCTGCTCAGTTTTTATTTCCTTTGCTCCATCCCCTCCCCCCGCCCCCCTGTAGACCTGGTTTCCAACGTAGACACGTTAGGAGGAATTGGTCCGTCGGCCGGGCTGAGGGGGAAGCGTGTTAAGCACAGGAGGAAGTGCACAGAAGAGAGCGGCTCCGTGTCCACAGGCCTTATGGAAGCAGGAGCTACTCACTCAGCTCCTCTGGGCCCCTCCTCTCTGCTCTCTCCTCCTGCCTGGCTGTCTTTCCCACTCTGAACGTAAGCGTTCAAAATAACATTGGTTTAGGCTGTGTGACTAACCAAACACGCCCCAGGCTGGCTAGCTGGCCAGCCAGAGAGCAAAGTGTAACTGAGTTTAACGTCAGAGACCTGGGCCTCTTTCAGGAATCAGTAGCCGTGGGGTGGTGCCCAAGCTTACATTAGTTTCTTCCCAGTAAAGAGCATCAAAGGCCTGAGGAATGGCTTAGTCCACTTTTAAGATGGGCCTGGACTCATCACTCAAAAGAAACAATGCTATTCGGTTATTAAAAGAGGTAGCATTCACAGTTTACACAAGGCTGACATTTCTGGCTGTCAGCTCATTTAAATACGGTTACTTCTATTTACTCAAAAACAGTTTGATTGTATTAGTCATTTAGTTAAAAGAGGTACAGTTTGAGCTAGGGCTTTTCTTTGTAGTATTAGAGACGATAATGTTTATCAGGCAGCCAGTGTTGCAACTGGTAAGTAAAAGGTACTCCATAAGTGCTGGTTCCATTACCTTTGTGAAGTAAACTTTAATTACTCACTGTTCATATACTGGTGCGCTTTAATGTTCACATTCATTTGATGTTTACGGAATACCTGTCGGGGACCAATCACACGCCATTCTCCTTCTTCAGTCCATCAGTGATTCTCTTACCGCCTAATGCCTTGCTGCCCACAGTGCGGGCCGTGGACCGGCAGCAGCAGCATCGCTAGGAGCCTGTGAGAACCAGAGGACCCCAGTCCTCGGCCCGGCGCCTCCTGAATCGGAGCCAGGTCTCCAAGTGATTTGTACACACGCTCGGGTCTGAGAAGCTCTGATCTGCCAGATCAGGCGCCCCCTTCTTACCGTGGAGTAAGATCTTGCTCCTGACGCTTTTACTTCAACTCCTGCTACCCGCCTCCTTGGGATTTAAACTGAAATTCCCCAGACTCACAGAACTGTTTCCTGTCTCTGCCCTTTTCCCGTGCTATTTGCTTTGCCTGGGATCTACTTCTCCTTTTTTGTTTTGTTTTGTTTTGTGAATACCTACTCTTTGTTAAGACAGGCACGTATGCCTTTGTTCATCCGTTCACTTACTCATTCATTCTCTATGTAGTTTATTGGGTACTTACTGTGTGCCAAAAACTGTGTTCTCAGGCACCTTCTCTGAGCACCGGTAGGAATCATGGTTCTCCTCTCTGACGTCTCAAAGTTCAGGCATAACTCTATCATTGATGTATAATGCTCTGTTGACGTTTGCTGTTGACCACCGCGGGCAGGGAGCCTGCCCTAGTTCTCTTTGTCTCTCCTAGGCCCAGGGTAGTCCCTAGCCCTCAGCAGGCGCTCAGCAATGTTCGGTTGGATTGAACTGTTGCTCTTCCAGGAACCAGGGCGTGGGCCGGGGCCGCAGCAGTTGATTTCCGGTTATCCGTCACTCAAAGCGAGCATACCGTTTGCCTGCAGACCACCCCCCCTCTCCAGGGGGCGCCTCTCTCTAATGCACGGAAACGAAAGGCCATGTATTGGCCAGCGACAGCAGTGACACAATGCCGCAGTCATGTTTACGCCAAACAGGCTGGGAGCTGAGAACGCTACCGGCAGGAAGGACTGAGCCCCGGGACCTCGGAGGGTCGCTGCTGGGCGGCACGCACTGGCCTAGTGTCCGCGGTCTCTTTGCCAAGCCTCTGCCAGCCCACAACCTGAGCAACGTGTCATCATCTAAATGACTCACTGGAGCTAAGTTTTCGACAGGCTCCATGCCCCACAGAGAGGCAGGGCTGGGGCGATTCCAATGGCGGTGACCGACTGGGAGGAGGCCGCCTTTGCCGGGGCAGGGGGACAGTCGCCGGAGGGCACTGAAAGCAAGGGCTTCACCGCAAGGAACACTGAAGGCACTTTACATAAGTGAAAAGGAATACATGGAATAAGCAGTAAACGAGAGGTGGCAGAACCTAGTTAACCGGTGGACTGGGGCCCCAGGCCGCCTGGGTGCAGAGCCCCAGCTCTGCCAGCCGGACCTGCTTGATCACGAGCCAACTTCAATGTTCGCTGCTGTCCTCTCGCCCTCTGCACAGTGGGAATAATAGCGGTACCTACCTTATGAGGATCAGACCACTTGTTGCGCATGAAGACTTGGGAAAGCACCTGCCACACCACAAGCATTAACAAATAGAAAACACTGAGTTGCTTCACAGTAAAATTCAGCACCTCTTTCAATGGTTGTGAGCCTTCCTACTGGTAAACGCATTTGCCTACTTCACAGCAATTCCCTGGGTTTACAGTAGGAGAGTGTACATCTTTAAGCCATTGAGCAAAGCTAAAAAAAAAGAAAAGAAAAGAAAAGAAAAGAAAAAAGAACAAAAGGGAAACAGCTGCTTTGTTTTTGAAAAGATTTGCCAAGCTCACATAGTTAAATTTAATGACTGGTTGTTTTAAACCCTGGAGAACAATGTAATTTGTGTCATCCCTGCTAAAAAGGATGACTCTTTGGCGAACATTTCATTTTGGTTGCCTAAAAACCCAACTTGAACAAAAGAAGCAAAAACAAACACAAACACAGTCATGGAAAAACTCTAATGAGGCTTTGGGGAAAGAGTGTCTGGACCTGTCATGTCTTCACAGAGCAGAATAAAAATAACACTGGCACCTGCAAAGTTATTTTTTGCACCAAATATTTTAATGTTTGAAGTAATATTTTGTGGAAGACTACGTACAGTTCCAGGCAGTAGGGCAGTGCAGAGACAAACATCCGAATGTCCCGGGTGTGCTTCATGGGCGGCGCCCATTTCAATCCTCCCAAAACTCTGTGAAGGAGACATTTCTCCCAATTTACGCGGGAATGCTGAGGTTCAAACAGGGGAAGAGACCAAGTTCACACAACCAGTAAGTCACAGTTAGAATTCGACTCTACCACTTGCCTGGGTCTAAAACCGGTGCCCACTTTAAACTGGTTAATTCATTTTTTTAGTGGAACAAGGATTTATATTTGAATCTCTTCCACATAATTGCCAGGAACCAAATGTTAGATGCTTACAAAGTTCAGATATATTTAATGCTTTATTTTCCTTCATGCAAGATAGAGATTTTGCTTTGCTATAGCTTCTGCATTTGGGTAGTAATTATGGGAAAGAATTTGATGATGACAAGGACCATGACAAAGACAAGGGAAAACAAGACAACAATCAACTGATGAACTCATCTTGGTTTGAAAGCCCTAAATTCCACATATTAACACAAAAAACCCCAATGATTTGACAAAAATTGGTATTTTGTGATAAAATTTAATAGGGACAGTGATATTTAAGGCTGTTACCCACTCATAAGGGGAAGTTGGAGGGCTTGTAATAGAGAAAAACTGGGAGAGAGACCCCTGAATATAGGAAGGAGTAAGGAACCGTTCTGCTTTCCTCTCCCAGGCATTATTTGCAGACTACACTGATTATCACCAAATAGCCCAAGGGTATGTGAGAAGAGAGAGAGAAAGAGAATAAATGGATGTAAGTGACTCATACCAGCTGTTAGCTAGCTGGAGAGGGCTTCTGGTTGAATTGGGCACACTCTCTTTGTAAAGCACAAGTTTGCTGTTGCTAATACTCTCTAAGTCATGAAATGACTTAGTCCAGAGAAGGCAGGAACCCACTTCGTTTCTCTTCTTGACACCGAGTCAAGCAGTCAATTGAATCTGCAAGTCAGCTGCGTCGCGCTCACCATTAGCTGTTTTTAAATGTAACAATGTGTGTGTGTGTGTGTGTGTGTGTGTGTGTGTGTTTAGAATGGCCCAAGAGCAGCGGTGAGAAAAGATGCCTGACCCACACTACAGAGTTAGATGCGGCTTATACCTGGGTCAGATGCTGCCATTCTTTCTATAAACGTTACGTCAGCACCACCCCATGGGGGTCAGAAAGGCTCCTGGCGAGTTGAGAAGAGGGGTAGTCTTAGCTCAGAAAACCTGGGGCTGGTCTCAGCACAGTTTCACTGCTCTCTAATGCTGAGCAACCCCTGGGAGAGAAAGTCAAATTAATAAGTCTGAAAATTCCTTTTAACTGAAAAACCACTCTACAATGTTTAAGGTTTATGAACAGATTGCTATGTATAATAGTAAATTTTGACAGAGCTTTTTTTTTCTTTTTCAAATTTATTTTTCAATTACAGTTCACATATATTTTATTAATTTCTGGTGTACAATACAATGACTAGTCATTTATATACCTTATGACATGATCACCCCAATAAATCTAGCACCTATCTGGCACCATTCAAAGTTATTACAATGATTGATTCTATTCCCTTTGTTGTACTTTATCACCAGAACTTTTATCATGCTTCTCCCAACATCCAGGAAAACAAAGAACGAGTACCTGGCTAACTTGGATGTCCCTGTGGTGAATCCTACCGCGATTTAACTAACTTAACTAATGAAGTTAGTTAAATTTGCTTCAATACAAGGTCTCTCGATGTTGAAAAAACACCAGAAAGATGTTCGTTGACTCTGCTGGAGAAAAATCACATACACAATTATGTTGATCAACGTCATCTTCCAGGTTAACCTGCCTTCTCCTCCGTCTTCATCGATCCTCCCCATTTCCACAGCAGGTACTGCAATTCCTGCAGTTGTTTTTTTGCCTCCAATTCCCTTTCCCTCTCTTCTTACCCACTCTCCTCAGGTGCCTGTCTCTTCCCCCTATTGAAAGTAGAATCCATCAGACAAATCTCTTTCTCAAATTCCAGACCTACAAATGATCCTACCTCCATTCCATCCCTGTGTTCTTGGAATAAAAACACAATAAAAATAAGTGTCCTTTCTCCAGTCTAAACATCCCATTCCTACCCACCTCTCCCAAAGAATGTCACTATGCTAATCATTCCTTCTCTTACCTTTATCCTTAAACCTCCACTCTCCTAAATAGAGTATTCCCACCAGGATCGAATCATTGAATATAGATCACCTTCTGTCTTAAAGGACAAAAAATAAAATTGCCCCTGGACAGTACAACTCCTTGCAGCTGCTGTCTAAATGCTTGCCCACTCTTCCAGCCAAACCTCACAGGAGGGTGAGCCTGCTTCTGGGTCACCCTCACGCCCCGCCCTGCTCTGCTGGGTGGCTTCTGTTTTCAACACATCTCTACTGTTGCTCTTGCTTGGGCCATGGATGCTCTTGCTGCTATTTCCTTAGAATATTTCAAGTTCTTACCTCACTTGATTCTCAGCAACTTTTGACACATTGATCCATTTCTTGAAACATCCTTTTTCCTTGTATTGTGTGACATGACACTCTTCTTGTTTGTCTCCCACGGTCCCAGGCGGCCCCTCTCAACATCCTTTGAAGGTTTTGAAAATACCTCTGCCTGTACCTCCCTCAGCCCTTCATGCTCACTGTCCACTCCCAGTACCATCCATGCCCTTGGCCTCAGTTATCATGTGAATGCTGTAACTCCAAAGTCCAGGTGTCTAGTCCAGCTCTCTCTTCTGACGCCCAGTCTTCTGTAGCTAACTATCTGCTGGACTGGACTCAACATACCTAAAACCACAATCATCACCTTTTCCCCTAAATCTGCTTACAAATACTTTCAGTGCTTTCCCATCACCCTCTAAAGGAAATCCCGATTCTGTATGCTCTTCCAGAACCTTAGGTCCTGTGGATCTACCGTTCCAGGCTCATGACCCGGATACACTAGACTCCAGTCATGTTGATTAATTAGGGTGCCTAAAACACCTCCTTTCTTCTCCCACTTCTGTGCCTTTGCACAGGTAAATTCTTCTGTTGGGGACACTTTTCCTTCACCTACCACTAACTCCTCTGCATTCCTTAGGTTTCATGGGGATCGTTCTTCCAGGAGTCATTGATTTTCAATGCACATTGAATATCCCCCTAATAAATGATTTACTGTATCAAAATAATCATGTTAGGACACTACCAGCAGTCACGCACCAAGCGTTCCCTGTGGAATATTTAAATATACCACACTTATTTAAATATTCTTTTATATTGTATTTGCCTGTCCACTAGAGTGTGTGCTGCCAGAATGGGGCTAGAAATTAGAAACTATCAGTAAATATTTGTTGGACAGACTGACCTGAAATATAATTGGTTATGCTTTATAATATTACATTATTTATATGGCTACCTTTTTTTTTTAAACTATAATTTACTTAGCCATTCTCCTATTTTTAGACACTTAGGGGTGTTTTTTTGTGGTTTGTTTATTATTATAAATAATGCTGTGATGAAAATATTTGTGACTAAACTTTTTTCTGTTGTTTCAGATTATTTACATAGGTTTGAGTCCAAAAAGTAGAGTTATTTGGCAAAAAAAAAAAAAAAATTTTAAACTTCAGCATGCATTATCAAGTCGGTTTTCAAAGCTATTGCATTATTAAAATTTGCATTTGTGTAACTATTTTACAAATTTTGTCTTATACCTTTAGATAGCACAAATACACATCTAAAAACACCAGTTCAGTGGGAGCATTGCGATAGCTGTCTGGGTTTAGCATTTTCTTTCACTGAGAGTATGAGATTAGAGGTCCTCAATCTTGCAGGCCTTAAGAAGAAAATAAAAGAGAAAATTGAGAAGGCCATGGACAGATAGTGCAATCTACCAGGGAAACAGTTGGAAAGGGCCAAATACAGGGTCTGAGGATGTTTAAAATTTAAATCTTTGTTCTTCCCTCCTCAGTTACCTCAACATGTAATATCGATTGTTAATAATGGATGCTAAAGGTTATAATGTAATGTACTGGTAAAGCAAAAGACTTCTTTTGATTAATTTCATTGTCACTAGGATGGCAGGGTATCTTGAACCAATTACAAAAGCCAGTATCTCTTCGTTGGGTCATTTGTTATGAGAGGTGTTAGCTCTTGTCACTCGTGATAATGTTAGACTGTTGAGAGACAGAGGTATAATATTGATGTGGAGACAAACACCTGGGCCTCCCAAGTTTGTGACACTTGACTTGGATCTCTTTGTTCAATTAGTATGTCTCTTGTGCTTAAAGAGTCTGCTGATCCAACACCTGGTGTTTGCCTTGAGTGTCCTTCTCCCTGCCAGGTCCCCACAGACCTCTCCGCCATGTGTCTGGGGCTGCAGACTAAGTAAACCAATCAGAGATGCCATGGGCTGCCCCCTCTTGGAGCCTATATTTATATACTCTTTGATGGATCAGCCTGACTGCTGGTCAGGTGTTTCAAGGCAGTTGGAACACTTGAATCAAGCAATACAAAGATTCACTTGTCTCAATAGGGCTTATCAGGTGAGAGTCAAAGAAAGAACTTGACCAAGCCTTTTATAGACTCTGGGGACAGAGAGCTCATCTGAAATGGTCCTAGGTTCAGCTGATTGATCATCGCCCTTAGCTCATATTTTCAAGTGTCAAATATTGAAATTAGATTGTGCTTACTGTGTGTTACCAAAATTTCTTACACCTATTCTTATAATGAAAATGAATTCTTCTCAATAGAAGGGGAAGGGTGTTCAGCATAACTGGATTAGCCTCAGTCTAATAATCACAAAAAAGAATTATATATATATCTCATGATAAATATGACAGCAACAAATGAAGTTATATCCCTATTTTAAATTGACTGGACTCCTAGCCCCAAATTCATATGTTGAAGCCCTAACCCCATGGTGTGATGGCCCACCGGGGGAAATTAGGGTTAAATGAGGTCATGAGGGTAGGGCCATCATGATAGAATCAGTGGACTTAGGAGAAGCAGGAGAGAGATGCCCTGCCCTCTTCTCGGGCCCTGAACTGAGGGAAGGCCATATAAATACATAGTGAGAAAGTGGCTATCTGCCACCCAAGGAGAGAGGTTTCAATCAGGAATTGAATCAATTGTGGCACCTTGATCTTGGTCTTCAGAACTGCAAGAAATAAATGTCTGTTTTTTAAACTACCCAGTCAATGAAATTCTGTTACGGTAGCTTGAGGCAATGAAGACAACCTCTGATATACAGCGTTGGTAATAAAGGGTGAATGCCCAAGGTCCATTGGGATTATTATGACCCTCATAATATCCTTAAGTGAGTGGGGAAACTGGAGATTAGAAAGATAAATACTAGGCTTCACGGAGGTTTAATTATTTGTCCAAAATCAATAGGAAAAAGCAACTTTAAAAGCCTTTGTTTCTAGTGCATTTCTCACAGGCCACCTTATTGTTTGTTTATTTATTTATTTGACTGTTTAGAAAGAATACATGTCTTTTCTATTTATAAGCATCCTCTAAATTATCCCGGTTAGACACAGTTTGCCCAGTTTGCCCCAGTTCTCCACTAGATCTAGGAGCCAGAGCACTGCCAGAGCCCTAATCCAATTATTGACCTTGAATTCGAAAGGTCGGAAGGATGGTTCTCCTAGAAGTCCTATATGATGGGCTTCTCTCTCTCTCTCTTTTTTTTTTTTTTGTATCGGCTCTCCATTCTAACACCTGAACCAAGGAGAGATCTTTTTTTAATAAGGCTGCAGGAGAATGGAAACATCACTCAACTTACCAATTTCTACAGGGTAGACTGAGCAGGGGGGAAGAGGTTACTGTTTTAAGTTGATGCAAGAGGCCACCCATGGTCTCTTGGGAACCCCCATCCCAAACACAGAATGGATGTGGGAGGTGGTCCACAGTTGCTGATAGTGGCTGGTGGTGGTGGTCTTTAGGTCTTGGGCTTCTCCTAATTCTCAGTGATAAGCTTGTCAGTCACAAACATTTGGCCAATGTTGACCTGTCAATGAATCATTCCCAGGTCTCTTTTGGCTTTATTCACTACAGTCTGAATTTCTACAGGATCTTTTACATTCTTATTTTCTCTAAAGGCATCTCTTTTCCTCCTGATGGCATAAGTTCTGTAACTGTAGGTGCTGAAATGATTGGTCTCTCGGCATCGCCCAGTACAGATCTAACACTTGAGTGCAGCTGGAGGCTGCCATTTTGGAAAGAAAAAAAATAAGTGGGTCTTTTTCCCCTATATGATAGGTCTTAATTTGGGGGAAAGTTCAGTTTTAAATAGATTTTGGATTACTTAATTAATCAGGTTACATTTAATTATCAGATTACAATTTGCAAAGAGCTTGCCATCTATTTGTTTAACCCACTCTGGATACTAAAATCCTTGAGTATAATAAGCAGGGGGACTTTATCCTGCTCAATGCCTACATAGACAACATTTAGATGAATTTTTTAAACTCAGCACTGCATAAAAATATCAAAGAATTTTTTAAAGAACAGTTGGAATAAGAATTACTTTATATAACTAGACATGCATATACACATATATATACATGTATACAATATACACACATATAAACATATCATTGAATGTTATTTACAGTTGGATTCTTATATAAACTTTCAGTTCTTACGAAGGATCTAAGGAAAAGCCTTGACCAGTGCATTTTGGGAAAGGTCTTTACTCTGGTGTGGCCTGGGACCCAATTCCTTTGGCCTTGTCCAAGTTCCACCAATTCTTTTCCACATGCCCATGAATATAAAATAAAGCCTTTTAGTTTATTAGTTTTTAATTAAAAGTTATTATGGAATTAACATACAACGTCGATGCCTTATTTCATGCCATTCTGCATTAGGATGGGACTTCCAAAATATTGTTACTATTTCTAGATGATCTTCAGTCATAGCCTACACAGAAGAAAACCCCCATTGAGTACAGTCATCATGGAGTCCTTACTTCCCCCCTATATTAGCTCTGCAAAGTGCCAGAGCTTCTTTATATACAACCAGTTGTACTATCTTTGGGATCAGCATCCTGCCCTGAGTTCATGGGAAGGGGGCATTAAATGTCTTTCGGTGACAAGAGCCACTTCCTGCTTAGTATCTGAGCATATCTATAGTGCGCTCTGACCAGTTCCAATTACGAGCGTGACCTTGTTACCTACCCTAAAGTTGAGGACTGCCTTCTACCCCAGATGTTGCCTGACACATGCCAGTTCTCCAGACGTGCTTGTCCAGGGCTCTTTCATGTCATCCGATTGATCATTCTCAAGTCCCTTCCTACAGGAGCTATGGCACTTAAGTGCATTTATTTATTTTTTCCATTAATAAACAAAATCATTGAGAATCTCTTGGTTAGTCAAAACAGCATTCAATAAGTACTGTCATATTAGTAGTTTAGATGATATAAAGGACAAATGTAAACAGAAAAAAATCAATCATCCATGTGCACTTCTTTTTCAATGTAAGAGTAATGGCTATGTAGCTTATTTTAAAAAAAAAAAAGAAAAGAAAAAAAAAAAGCTCTTAACTGTTGGGCTTGTTTTGTTGAAAGGGAGCTGACAGTTGTAGACCAGAATAGATTTGTTTACAATAGGTAGTCCACAGTTCCTTCCCACATTCCACTCAGAGTTAATAGAATCCTGTAGGAGGTGATAAGTAGCCCCATTCAACTGCTCCTGAATGAAAAAGAAGTGCCACAGCTGTTGTGTTATTGGAAGTTACAGTTAATCTCAAAAGCTAAGCTGATCAGAACTTGACCCACATGCAGGACAACTTAAAACTTTAATATTCCTTGTAAGTAAGAGTGTTCCTCGAATTGATCTTAGGCTTAATGATAACACTTTCCTCTTAAGCACCAGATGCGTAAGTGTCTAATGTTCAATTCGTAGCCAACAAGGCTTTTCAAAACAGCATTTTAATAAAGTTGGGTATTTGTCGTATAACAGTGATTGAAATGAGAATATTATGTGTGATTGAGAATTACAGTCACCACCTAAGCATTTCTAAGTATTGCTAATCATTAACATCCTAACTGATGGTCAGTCTTGCAAGGCTGCTGACTGGTTTGCTCAAGGTTGTAGTAGAGTTGGAACTAAAATGTAGGATCTTATTACCTGCTTCACCATCCCATTCACTAATTAACATCCTTGATTTAATAAGTAGTGTCATTGAAAGATGGCATAATCAGGGTTGGGGAGGTAAATCAGTGTGTTCCAGGTTCCTTCCTTTTAGTACAAAAGAAAGGAAACTGGCTTTAAATCTATTACATAATTATATAATTACAGATAAATCTATTATATAGGTTGAAGCTCTTTCTACCTGAAGATATAACAACCACAAATAGCAGCACTCCAACTGAGCACATTGTTTAATCTAACCAAAAACCTTCCCTGTACAATGCATTATGCTACGCAACTAATTTATTCCATAGTTGCCTAACATTTTATTTAAACCAGGAACTGGATGATGGCTGAGGCAGACCCGATTCTGCAACTCATGGGGCTTATTATGAGCCTGGTAACAAAGAACAAATAAAGAGAGGATTAAAGTAAAGAAGTTTAAGAACTATAGCATGTGAAGTGTAAGGCATTACTATGAAGTCTCTGGGAAGGCTTCCTGGAGGAAGGAACATCTCGGCTTCAACCTAAATGATGAGAAGGAGTCATCCAGTTCAAGTGGGGTGAGGCAGGTGAATGCTTCACAAAGAAGACTAGCAAGATCAAGGGCAGAGATGAGGGCCAGCGCAAAGTGGGTTTGCTGATTGAATGAATGAATGAGTGGATGAATACTCGATGATCAGACATTTTTGAACAGAGAAGAAGCATGTTTTAGAACACCCTCTGGTATTTCCTTGGAGTGTAAGCTGAAGTGCTCCTGTGGACAGTGATTACATAGTCCTGTCTGGTGCAGGGTAAACAGGAAGTGGGGCTCTGAAGGCAAGTCTTAGGCAAATAAGTGAGGCCTTGTGACCTAACTCCCTTGGGTCTATAAATTAAGGATTCTGGACATACCTACGGATGCTTCTGGATGGTAGCTTACAATGACCTCTGTTGGTGGCCCCACAGGGGACCCTATCCGTACAGTCACTTACAAAGGAGCCTAAATTGTAAGCTCCTGTAAGTTACATGCATATCACCTACATCTTGCCCTTTGTGTTTGCCTCATTCTCCACCTGTGCGGAGTAAAGCCTAGTTAAAATGTTCAGAGCCAGCTCTCAGCTGTGGTAAGGGCATGAGACTCTTGGTCTCTGTTGAACCAAGGACATTAGGAGGGAAAATATACCCATCTGCAGCCAATGTAATGGTGGTAGGGACAGCCATGGAGGTCAAGGAGAGCCGCTGGGGAGGGCAATCCACGGAGAACACAGAGCAGGCTGCAAATCCAGCTCTCTCTCCATTTATAGGTTTTATCGCCAGAGTCAAAATTGGAAAATTAGAGTTTGGCTTTATCAAGGGCTTGCTTGACATTCTGACTGATGAGACTTTGAGAGAAAGGTCTTAGTGGCCAAGTGGGACTGACAGGCACAAACTCCGTGAAATGAGAACTGAAGAAAGTAAGAAACCAATGTACGTGGTGGGGAGGTAAAATAGAAGAGTTAAAAGCCTGGGTTTCAGAGTCAAAAGACTGGCCTTCACTCTCTGGCTCTATGACTGCTTATTGTGTGCTAAAGAGCGAAATTGTAGTATGTAGTTAATTAAAAAAATTTTTTAGGCAGTTTGGTTATAAGCATGTGTCAAAATGTTATGAAAATCTTGCAACAAGGGGAAAAATCCTCTTACAGGCTAAGGAAGATTCATTTTTGGTAGAGATATTTTACAGAAGAAAATAAGTAGATTATCCTTCTTAGATGGATTATTAAAAGAAATGTAAATCATTAGAAACAGTTGTTTGGTGCTTGACTGATTAGTCAGCTGTGGATGATTTCCCACATCAAGACTTAATCTCATTAAAGCTAATCAGTAAACTGCTTAAACATTTGATTGGTAAAATCCTAATTTCTTTTCAGAAACAGGCCATAAATTATATCACAGAGACCTGATTTGGGGCAACTTTTTTCTATTACAACCTTGTAGGCTTGTCATGAAGACTAAATGCCTCAGTCCAGTGCCTCATCTTGTAGTTCATTATGTTATTGTTGTTTTAGGAAGACCTTCCCTCCATTCCACTCTGACCCAACCTTGAATGGGCTCTGATTGGTCTGGTTAGGAGCCCTGCCTAAGAATCAGGTGCTGATTCAACGGATAATTTGTTGCTCGCTGCCGAGAAAGGCCCTGGGTACCAGGTCCTTTGTTGAGCAGGATCTCCTTAATATAATTGTTGATATGTTCGGATATTTCAAGGTTAATCTAAAGCCTACTTTGAGGAGATAGAAAATTTAATGTAACAAAGGAATAGAAATTGGGTGAAGACTGGTAGCTAGAAAATGGAAGAGAGATGTCAGAAGAAGCAAGAGGCAAGGAGACGGCAGGAAGACAAGAGTCTATGTGCCCAGTGAAAAACATCCTAGTCTGGGCATTATCTCCTTAATTCTTAGTACAGAGGTGTCAGATATTGCATGTAAAATTCCTGCCAGGTCTATGTTTTTCTTAGGCAATAATCCCTTTCTGTTACTACAAAACAACTATAAACTGCCTCAGTTACCCCAAATTATGTGTTCGGCCACGCAGAGGTCACCCTATAGTCTGCCAAAAATGTTCTAATGGAAAGCATTAGGGAATGTGTTGCAAGACAGGACCCATTTGGAGAGTGGGTGATGTGGGTGCCTGGGACATATCCCCTGTGGTGCTGATCCTGAATGAACCACAGTTCTCTGAGATCCTGGAGGGGAGGTTTTTTGTGTTTGTTTTTGTTTTTTAAATTTTAATAAAAGGATCCTTTAAAAAAGTAAAATCAAGCAATGAAGGAATAACTAAATAATATTGTGCAAGTTTCTAATCTTCCTGTCACCCTCAATTTTATTTCCTCGGAGAAGCTGGTGGGTTTCCCCTCAAACACTCTTTGCACCTCTGTGAACATTTCTAGCATACATGGCTCATGTATATTTTTATACACAAATGATAGTATTTACATAACACTTTTGTATGGTTTTTTTTTTTTTGGTGTTATGATACAAATGCAGCATATAATCAGTATCCAACCTTGAAATTATTTTCCTTTGTTTTACTGGTCAACACAAGACCATGCGTTTTTGTGCTTACCTTTCTTGATTGAACCTAAGAGTGAAAACTGAACTTAGATTGGCAGACAACCAAACTCAATACAATGAAAACAAAAGCATGAGCTATGTGTTTCTAAGTTCCTAGGAAGGAGGCTCAAGGTCAGGAGTTGAATGGTGAGTTGGTGTTCACAGGCAATGAGGAATAGTGGAGGGGAGAGAACTTTCTAGGAAAAGGAAGCAGTGGCAACAAAGGCTTGGAAACACATTCATAGGGCTGAGAATTAGGAAGGAAAAATCATGGAGGTTCCACAACTTGCATCCTTCTGAATGGAATTCCCAGAATTCCCTCTTGGTTAGTTATAAACATTACCTAGGTGATCGGATGACACCTTCATGCCCTGGAAGGTTTGCTTAAGGTTTTGCTCAACAGATTTAAGTTTTCTTGATAAAGTTTTCTCTATTTGCCCCTAAACTCTGCTTTCAGTATGTTTCATGGTGAAGGAAGGGAGCATGGGTAGAAAATGGGCTCAGGGAAAATTTGATTGGAGGGATTTTTAATCTTTGCCAGTAACTCTGGAACAAATCTGTTAAGAAATGCTCCCCCTGCCCACCCCCCAGGAAAACGTTTAGGGGGTTATAAATGGAAGTGAGTTACAATGCCTGTCTTTAATTCCAAAACAAGTACTGGGCATTCACAAACCCAACTGATTTTCTCTGGAATGTTTCCTTGAGCTGAAAGCCCCCGGGAGATTCTCTACCAGGCGATCTCCTCGAAGAACTGGGTCTGACTTTAAAACACGCCCTCACTTGTCCCACTGCCCAGGAAATGACTTCCTGCTCTCTTATCTTTATGGTGAATTTTTATTTCTGTTAATGTGATTGTGTTTGGGGCTTTACTTTTCTACAAAGGGGTACCTCTTGTAAAGCAAATTTGAATTTCATGAGATTATGGATAGTCAACCATTTTTTAAAATCTTTTTAACAAAAAAAGGTAGTTTCTCATTGTTCACTTGAATATATTTAACTATATTGTTTCTTGTCATCAAAATTGGGGTTTACAAGTACTTTGTTTCTTACTCGTTTTCTCATGTTTAACTTTATGGTTAGTCAGAATGAATTTTTATGACCTTCAAAGCATCTCGCCAATTCATCACCTTTCTGCCGTTGGACTGTTAGCATGCCGGTTCAGGCCCGCTTACCTTTGACCTAGATTATTTGAAAAGTCTTTCTACCCAGCTTCCAGTCTCCTGAGAAATTTGCCACTTTTTCCTGTCAGTATTGTCTTCCTAAAGCACAATTCTTGATGGCATGTCACTTTAAGACCGGGCACGGGGGGCTCTCACGAAATAATCCAGCTGCTTCTTCTCCCCTCCATCCCTCTCCTCACATCGTGCGTTAACTCAGAGTTCATTTTTGGCTACTTCCTTCCATTGGGCTACAGAGCTCGCTTTGCCTTATATTAGTGTTGCTTCAGTTCCAACCTTCTCCTCCCCGCGACCATGAGCTCAGAGGACAGAAAGAGTCCTCCCCAGATGGGGACACGTGCAGCATGGAGCATGGTGGTTGACATACATGGCCGCACAGACTCGGGACAGCTCCACCCTGAGGTGGCCGTTCATAGAGATGAGGTCGTGAATAGGCCCCCCCGGGAGCACAGCGGCCCACAGAGTAGATCCTCACAGGTACTCCCAGAATTTGATTGAACGTCATTTCAGTCCCAGCCGTAAGAAGTGCTTTTGAAGCACTATAATCTCCCACCTTTGAACCTGGAGTTCCACTCTGCTCTTCAATGGAAACAGACGTTCATGGGAGACAGAGTCTGATGACAACATCTCCAACCCGTCCAACAAGTTCCTGGATCCTCAACAAAAAAAAAAAAAAAAAAAAAAAAAAAATCTATTGACAATCTCTCTGAGATTTGAGGGTGGCCCCTGGGCCTTAGGCATGTGGCAGGGGACAAACTTCCCTCTCAAGGCTCTTCTGGCTGCTCTAATCATCACATAGCCATGAGACAGGAGAAAATACAAACTTAATAGACACATATGTATGAGAACCATGTAGACATGAGAGTGTCAGAGACCCCACGGGCTGGAGAGGCTCAGAGGCAGAAAGGGCGACTGAGGTTCATAAGCCATTCTGAGCAAGGGACGGAGGAATGCACCTTGGGGGCTTCAAAGGGTCCTTGCAGGGCAATAAAAAGAACAGACATTTAGTACATAGAAGTTTTTCCTGCCCTACAGGTGGGTCGAAAGAAGCTATCTCTGATCATCTCCTAGTGGGGGCAAGGCCTGTGATTCAAGTTCTTCTAGGTAGCTAAAGGGGGGCACAGAAGTTTCTCTTGAACCTGAAGGCTAATATGGCCTTTAGCTCAAAGTAATCTGCATACCACAGAAGTGAATCTTGGGGTGGCTCTTCCTCAACCCCTCACAGGGTCCTCAAAACACAGGACTTCCAGCTGCCACCCTCAGCACCGGCAACCTGTTCTGCAAACATGCTGCACCGCTTCCTGGCTTACAGGACAACCTAGGACGGCAACGTGAAAGCTGAGAATTTCCGCAGAGAATGCTTCCCTGGCTGATTCTGACAGCTGACAGGGCAGATATATATTAGCTGGTTCTATTTTCTGACCAGTCCTCTCATCCCCCCCAAAATAAAGAATAAACACTAAAAAAGGATCCCCTGGAGACTTCTAACCAGAATTCTTTTCTGTGAGTGTCAGCCACTTCTAGTGCATCTTCCTGGAGCCCCTATTTCCTTCTGTGGCTGTGCTTCATGTATAGCTGGGAGGCACAGCCTGCCAAGCTGTAATTAAGAATTTGGGGTTAGGGGGCCTGCCCTCCATGACCAGCCCCACAGAGAGCCCTTGGAGCGCACGTCAAGAGGAAGTGAGGAGATTGAGCGTAGGAAAGATTGAAAAACAATGGGGTCTAATTGGATTTGGGACCTGTTTGTCCAGTGTGAAGAGAAGTCCTGAACCAGGCAAGAGCTGAAACACACTGAGCCAATGAGGAAATGGGCTGCCATTGATCGAACCACGTGGTGCAAAGGAAATTGTCTTGCGTCGCTATGAGATATCAAATTAGGGAAATGTCCGCAAGGAGCTGTCCAAGGACATGCTACAGAGGGCGATGTCGCGATGAATTTTGGAGCACACACTAACTGTGAAGTTTCCTGTGGGAAAAATAAGCAAAGATTTCAAACATCAGAAAGAAAATGCCATGGGGGAATTTCAACTCTTCTTAAATACAGTACGGCTTGGCACAAGTACAAGAAGAAGGCTGGAGTTGTTACTGTTCCCAAACAGAGCAAATGTGGCCCAAGCGACCCCCTCAGGCAGGGTCACAGGCAAACTGACTGGGGGCCGATGGGATGATGTTGTTGGTATCCATCTTTAAAATCTTTTAAAAAAGCTTTAGGTGGCTCGTCTTCAAATTTGGAGTGAGGGTGAGGTGAAATGAGGAAGGCGAGAAGCCAGGGATAGAAAGAATTTTTTGTCCGGCTTTTGGTGTGGGAAAGGGTGACGTCCGTGGGAGAACAGCAGGGACCGCGGGGTATCAGAGGGCTCCGAAGGCTTCTCGGTGGGACCCGCGGGCCTGCGGGAACCCTGCGCACAGAGCCTGCAGGAAATTCCAAGTTACTGCTGTTCACTTCTGGACTGTGTCCTAGGCCTGGGAAAGCCTAGCTCCACCCCCCAACGCCGTGGAGACTTGTTGGCTCCATGCAGAGGGGGGAGGTGGAGAACAGGCCTGGAAGCAGCTGTAGGAACCCAATCTTCAACTGGCCCCCACAGGACTGTGGGAGCCAGCTGTCCCCAACCCTGTGTCAATGGCCCCAGGAGCATCATAGCCCTTCTCCAGCCTCACCGCCACCCCCCGTTCAGCACATCAGCTGGGGTTCTTGGATGGGAGAGTAAGTCATACAGCCCTTCCCACTCTCTGAGAGATGCGAGTTTAGGTTTTTTTTCATCTGGGGCTGAAGGCTCTTGTTGTTCAGAGCAGGAGAGGTAGTGGTTAGATATTTGTCCTCAGTCTCTGTCCAATGCTCCTAGGAGCGGCTGGGCTAATTCAGTTTTTCAAGAAGATCATTTTTCAGGATTTTTGGTGTGTTCAGAGTATGCTTCGGATTCAGGCCCTGTCCCTGTCTTTCTGCTAGGCTTTCTCACAAAACTTAGCGCCGCCAGGAGGACCTTGGCAAGTGTGAAGGAATGTTTTCGCATGGGACCACCTCACTACTTTGATCGAACACTTGCGAGGCACTGGGTCCTTCTGTCTATTAGGAAAGCGCCGAATGGAATGGAGGGCATGTGAAAGGACAGCTCTCTGGCTCACACAGGTTTCTGGTCCTGGTAAAATGTCTATGTCTATTTGGCCAGCCTAGCCTCAAAGAGCTGGCATCAGTCAACTTCTGTGGCTTGTTCCCTGACCACAGGAAAGGAAAACGCTCATTTACTCAACACCACGAGTCAACAGGTACATACAGTTATAATTATCAATAGATATTTCAAATACATCAAGAGATATTCTACTCAACATTCCTCCCATTTGCAACCTAGCACCTTCTATCACCTTTCCTTGCTTAATTCTTCCCCATAGAACCTACTATCTGATATACTGCATATTTTACTTACTGTAAACAAAAAATTTTGCCTCTCTCCTGCTGTCTTACACACACACACGCACACCAAAAATATACACAAGCGCAAGAATTTATTTTATTTTTGTCTGTTTTGTTCACTGTTATATATTCTGAATCTAGAAAAAGGCATGTTGCAGAATAGGCAGTTAATAAGTATTTGTTGAATGAATGAATGAATGAATGAATGCCTCAGAAGACAATGCTTTCTCTGAAGGGAGTATTTTGACTGCCTTTCCCAACCTGTATACCTGGAAGCTAGATCATTTGACTGTCGTGAGAATTCACCCTTTTACAGAAAAGTCTGAGAAAGACCTGGCAAACAGCCCAGGGACAGACTCCAGCATGTGGGTCAGAACAGCAGAAATACCTTCTGGGCAACTCTGGGTTCACCCTTCATGGAACTAAATCAACATTGCAGACGGGCACAGGAAACAGCACAATAATAGAGGCTGGATGAGAAATCCCACTCACTCCACGCAAAACTGCCAAGGGCCCCCCTTCCTTCTTCTCTTCCACAAATAATTCAAATCAGAATTTTCAAATAAAGGCGGATGATCAGGAACAAAATCTCAAACAACGCCAGTTGTGGACAAATGCAATAAAATAATGTGATAGGTTCATGTGTTCTGTCTCTGTAAAGAGAGAAAGTTGCTCTGGAGAAGGTGTTGGTCTAACTTTTTCCATAAATGCATGCACACATGCTCTGCCACAAGGAACTTTTATTCATTCCTTCACTCAGCAAACACGCATGGGACACCCGTTCTGTCCTAAGTCCTTGTCTATGAGTTGGATGAAGCTATGAACAAGGCAGACATATTTGCTAAAAAAGAAAATAGAGGCTCCTAAAATACTCAACTGGCCACTTGCAGCGCTTCAGCAAGCGTTTCTGCAGCATGAAGGATGCAGGTTTTACTGCAACTTTGCCTCCATGACCGCGGCTGTCCAATCTGCCTGTTGTCCCTGTGCCCCAGTGGAGAAGCCTTTGTTTTGTCTCCAGATGTTTCCTACACATCATACAGTGCCATACTCAGAGAACAGAACGGCCCACTGACCCCTAGCCCCAGGCTGTATTTATAACTTGAGACTGCATGGCTATTGTGCCATCATCAACGTACAGCTATTTTGGCATGAAGAGACCGAGGTCATCTTATCATGGCTCTTTGTTCATGGGTCATTGTTCTGATGTCCCCATTTTCTCTACTGAATACCTTCCTTACCTTCTGTAGCTGGTGTGGCTCTACTTCACCTTTGGTCTATAAATAGTCTAGTTGGCCCCTGGGTTGGATATTTTTTATTTCCCTCTCAAGATCCACTTTCCCTCTTCTCCCACTGTTCTCTGCCCCAGAAGGCAGAGCTGTATGGACTATATCAAAGGGGTCTCCATCTCCCTTACCTCCTTCTGGGTCCAGCCAAAGAGGATTCCTGGCAAGCCATCTGAAGGAAGGAAGAGAGTGAGGGTGGGCTATTTATTCCCCTGATTTTCTTCCTGCAAGGTCACCTCAGGCTGGCTGTATCCCTTGGTTGAAGGTCATTGCTCTTGTCCAAACAACCAATTGCCTTGAGCCTTCTTCTAGATGCAGTGGCCACTCCCTGCGCTCATCCCCTCAGGCCTAGGGGCCAGCATAGCCACACACTACTAGCTCAGGCTCCTGCAAGATCTCTGTGCTTCCCCACACCACACCCACACCTTTGTACCTTGTGAATGAACCATCCCTGATTATTCTAATGTGATGGTACCATCTGTTCCTGGTGTGGATGTGAATGATGCCACAGATTTGGGCTCTTGGCTGCACCAGTACTGTGCTCTCTGGCAGGAATCAGAAAGGCTGTGGAGAGACTTCTAGAAGCTTCTTGTAAAAGCTCCCTCCAATACCGCATCTCTCATTGTTAAGCCATCTCAATGCTGAATTTCCCTGAATGCAGTGTTCTCCCTTCAAGCATAAGCCTCAAGCTAGATGTCAGGTTGACCTGCAAGGTGTGACTCACAGTCGCCAGTGTTGGGGGCTGGGAGTGTGACTGTGAACCGGAGTCCCAGAGCTCCGACTCCTGAGGCACAAGTAATGAGCCTCACCACCTCAACGCCACTGAATCTCAGAGCCAACTGTGTTTCTTGAGCAGCTTTGCAGACCCCAGTCACAGGGGAAGGCAGACACTAGAACAGTTTCTGGAAACAACTTGCAGCGTTTAGTTGTGCTCATCGTCGCTGTGGGTCTTGCATCGTGCTACGCACGACAGAAGACAACAGTGAATGAGAGGACCCTAGTCCCCACCTTCGTGAAAGTGCTGCAGAAAGATACAGCTCGCGCTGGGAGCTGAATGTCTTCACAACTACATTTAATTTAAAATCAGGCCACTTGAGAAAATTCAGCTGCAAGCTTGGCCTTCCCTCCTCTCTGAGCACAGGGCAGCTAGCTGCAAATCAAGCTGTGACTTACTCCGATTTTTTTCCCATCAAGACTCCTATTCTTTCTGTAGATTCCTTTGATGGGAAAGTAAATAGAATATCACAGGTCCTTAGCACCTCTCCTCTGAAAGAGTTTTCTGGCAGCACGAATGGATTTTCGATTTCAAGTGCTTGGAATAAGTAGAAAAAGGCTTTTGACTGCTTTCTCTACAATGAACATGTACTGGTTTTGTAGTGGAAACTAAGGATATTTTTTTAAACTTTAAAAAGGTTTTCAGTTGCAGTGGCTAGAGTATCCTTACTAAATTTTAATGAAGCATATCACACCCAGATTAACATTGATCGTATTTGAATATGTCCAAGAACAAGTAGGAAAGCCCTTCAGGGTTCTTGCTTCTTTTTTAACTTTAAGTTGGGAATTGGGAACCCTCAGAGTAAAGGGGAAGACTGTTGAAGGCTCTGCAGGCATGGAATACATAGACAATCTCCAAGAAAGCTAAAGGTGCTAGCAAAAATCCTTTTGTTCTTCTACTAAACCTTATGACCTACAGAAAATGTTGTGAAAATTGTACGACACCATTTCTTGTCACTTGGTTGGGTTGGGAATACCTTGTAGAAAGTTGAAGTCAACGCTTGCAAGGTAACTCAGCTGGATCCATTTTTCTTCCACCCTTGTTTTCTGGCAGAAGACAAAATTCCTGCTCCTACCGAAGGGATCAGGGGTGGGTCATGCTTGATTTACCTGGATTTCCTGGACCACCCTTTTCTTTCTTGTCCAGCATCTGGAGGGAAGAGACTTATTCCACTTAATATTTATGTCCAAAAAAATAGAGTATAGTGTCTTTATATGTTGTCAATGTCAAATAAAAGTTTGAAAAATAAATAGGTAGGTAGATGGATGGATGGATGGATAGATGGATGGATGGATGGATGGATGGATGGATAGAAGGAGGAAAAAGTGAAGGTGATAGAATTTGAGGTTAAGAAAAAGAGTTAAGGTAACTAAGAGAATGGTTCCACTATTATTTGAAATAGAGGGTGCAGGAAGAGGAATGAATTTGCTGTATCACAACGAACTCAGTTTGGGACATGAAGTGTCTGTGGCTTTGTGGAACATTTATGAAGTCTTACACAGTTGTAAATCTCTGGGATTTACCATCTTCATGGATAAAACTGAGGGTTTGAACGAGGTGAAATTCAGGTTACTTTCAAATTCTATGATGCTACGTAAATGAGAAAGAATGAAGGCCCTGGCTGGTGTTGCTCAGTGGATTGAGCACCAGCCTGAAAACAGAAAGGTCACTGGTTCAGCTCCCCGTCAGAAGACGTGCCTGGGTTTTGGGCCAGATCCCCAGCTGGGGGTATGCAAGAAGCAACCAATTGGTCTCTCTCTCTCTTTCTCCCTCCCTCCCCCAACTCTAAAAATAAATAAATAAATAAAATCAATCTTAAAAAAAAAAAAAGAATGAAGAAGAGTAGAATTTACCAAGGTTTACTCATGATTCTAAAATGTAGGAATGCTTTGTCATCAGCAAGAAGGCAACTGGGTGTCAGATTTCTTAAATGTTCAGTTCTGTAACACCTTCTTCACAGTGGTATGCACCACGCACATGTAAAATAAAGTGAATTCAAATTGATTTATCTTCAGCAGATAGTTCTCAAGATACTTGTCCAACATGGTGCAAAACCTCGGTTGGATGCTTTCCTTTTCATCTTTGCAGCTGGTTTCTGAGGGAGGTTGAGAATGGGGTCTAGGAAGTCCTTCCACCAGAGTGGGCCACAGCGGTGGGGCGATTAATTAGCACCCACCTCTAACGGATACCCAAGAGGACGGCTCGAATCTTTTTCAACCCTGAAATTGTTTGGTTTTATAGTCTCCACCTTCCACCACGGAGCCAAGGTTTTTATTGTCCAGGCCCACTGTTTTGCAAGCTCTACAGCTCTTTCTGCCAAAACCAAATGCTATCTCTTTCCTCCCCCTACACAATTAACTTACACAACCTTGGACCAAAATATACATCCCCCTGCCAGCAGCCAATGTTTAACTTCTCTTCTGCCAACACGGCCCCTCTGCTCAGGGCCAAAGCAGCCGGAAGATCCGTGCCACATAGTACTGTGCTTTTTATATTGATTCTCCTTCTTAAAATTAATTTCTTTATAGGTGCCTGCATATTTTATTTATGTTAAGTATTTTCTTTTCTTTCTTTTTTTTTTTTTTCTGGTGAGTTCTCACTGGAGCGGCTTTTAACCTTTTCAAATGCCTTGAAGACAATGGGTGTGCATATAAAATATGCTCTGCTATGTTCGATTTATTTGCCCGGGCCCTGGAGATGTCTGATTTTCAAAAGATCAATGTATACGTTTACAACACAAACAACCAAACTAAAAATGCCACAGTATTTGATTTCTATTCACTTTTCAAGGCAACTGCCCAAAGCAGAGTCAGTTTAAATATCTAAGTCTTCTGTGTCAGCCCGTTCAGTCCCCGGGCTCAGCAAAATCTGCCTCAGTTTGTCTCCCATCCAATATAGGAGATTCCAAATGTATTGTCTTTTTTTTTTTTCTTTCAGTAGCTGTAAGTGTTACATTTGATGTCACAAGCTCCTCCTCAAAAAGTACACAGAAAGACATCAGGTGAAAAGAAGCAGGCTTTTATTTACTGTGCTCTGCAAATGGTGTTTAAATTGACAAGCTGGGAAACTGTAAAATCTTGAGCTAATGTTTGAGCCTACAGATATTCACATACAATCTATGATTCATAGTCTATGATTATGTTCTGAGCAGTTTCAGATGAAGTAGCTTTTGTTAAAAGATTTTAGTTATTTGGGAATGTGTAAACTGCCTTTGTACTTATGATAATATGGGGAATCAGAATATTCAATTTACCAGAAAACTCAATGTCTTACTATTCTGGATAGATGGAAGAGGTGGATTTGGGCAGGAGGGGAAGCAGGGAGGGGCGGTGGGGAGGAAGCCTTGAAGAAGACAAATTAGCAAAGCTAGCTTCAAACATATCCTCTGGTCTCTTATTCCAATTTTAGCCATTTATTTTTCCTACCTGTGTTCCTAACTTTTTTTTTTTTCTCTTTTCTGTGCTGCTATAAGAACATGCTCTTGTCTTACAAATACAACACTTAAACTGCACACTGTTTTCCATTTTTCTGTTTAAAACTTTGAGCCCTAAATTTACTTCTCTGGGGCAAAGCTTGTTTTTTCCAATCTTAGCCAAGGGTGAGAAACAACTCTTAAAATTGCCCCCATTGCTTAGTTGAGATAACTGAGGTTTGAAGAGGTAAAATAATTTCGGCAAAGTTATAGAAGTTAACAAGTGAGTAAATTAGAATTTTCACAAAGATTTGACATGTTCCAAGGCCCATGCTCATTTTCTTCAATGTTCCAAAAAATTAGTATCTATAGGTACTAATTTTTAGTAGATAGAAGAATCTTCAGTGACAAGAATCCAAATAACTATGACTCAATTATTTTTTAGTTAAATTTCTTTTTTAAGAAAAAATATTACAAGAATGGTAACTTTATCAACAGTAATTAAAACATAAACTTATATACATAAAATTCCAGAAGCTATTCTGTCATTCCCCTAAAACACAGTAGGTGGCCCTGGCTGGTGCGGCTCAGTGGCCTGCGTGCTGGCCTGCGAACCAAAAGGTCGCTGGTTCGATTCTGATCATCTCTCTTGTACATCTATGTTTCTCTCCCTCTCTTTCTCCCTCCCACCTCTCTCTGAAAATAAATAAATAAAATTTTTAAAACACATTAGGTGTAACATTCCACTCTTTAATCTTGTAAATATTATAGAACAATTACTATTTCCAGAGATAACCCTAGGGCTTTTAAAAAACTCAAATCGATGCCAAAATACTGAAATAGTTAAACGACATTAAGACTGGGAAGTAGATTTATGTATTTTATCTCATTTAAAAATGTTTCTATCTTAAACCTTTTTCTTTAATTTCTTGATTTAGAGTGGCCTAACATTGCTCAAAGATGTTGTTTTAAATAACCTGTATTTTCTCTTATAAAATAAGTAATTGCTTATTGTAGAGCATTTAGAAAATACAGAAAAAACAAAATTCAACCATCTAGAGATAATGTTACATTTTTCTGTCATGTGCAGATATAGATATCTACATGATTTTAACTTACAAAATTGAGATTATACAGTATGTACATTCTTTATTCTGCTGTGAGCACTTTCGCATGTCATTTATAGTTTCTCATTTGCATAAGTATACATAGCATAAAATAGTCTCATGAGGGCATATCATATTTTACTTAATATTTCTGTTTGTTTGTTATATATAACACAGGAATTATATTTGCCCTTATCCATTCCCCTCCGCCCAGGTTAGATTCCTAGTAGATAGTTATTGCATCAAAGGGTAGAAATGTGTTTGAGGCTCTTGTAAGTGCTGTTAAATTATCCTCCAGTAATTTTGTACCATTTTGCACTCTAGGGTCTATCTCACCTTATCATTGTCAACAATGTGACCTGTAAAGATTTATAAGGTGGTTTTCTTGTAAATTATTTGCTTTATCGCATTTGGCAAATGACCCTCTTTTGATTCACAGAACATGTTTCCCTAAAAGTTCCGTTGCTTAATATAGTAGCCATAAAAATGTAACACATCTTGTGTTGAGATAAAATAATTTCTTAATTCTAACCATACTTTATAATATACAGTTTTCTAAGTGAAGAGATCGTCTTAGAAACGTTTAACCACTTGCCCAAGTTAGCACACCTAAGAGTTGGTATGGCTGCAGCCAGGTTTAATTCTGAAACATATACAAAATGTTGTTATTTATTTTTCATCAGACACTTTAAGATCTGGCACCCATGATCCATCTCCCTAATATTTCTCTACATTATTAAAATGTCTGGTCTTTTCCTTTCCAATTTTCCAGATGAACTACATAATCATTTTATCAATTCTCTCAAAATTGGCATTTTGACTATTGTTGCATTAAGGGAATACATTCAGTTCAAGAAAATTAACATCTTAATAGTGTTGGATCTTCCAGCAACATCAAGATGTTTCTTAGGTACTTTATTTAGTCTTGCAGTTTCCTTCAGCATAGCTTCTTCACCCCTCTTGTTCAGGCATTTTTTAAATTTGTTTGCTTTTTTTCCATTTTGGTAATAATGAGTGGGATCTTCAATATATTTTAATTGAAGCAGTTGACACTGATTTGTGCATATCTGCTTGTGTTCCTTTTTAGTTATAATAGTTTACTATTTGATTTCCTAAGGTTTCCAAATATACATATAATTGTGCATTTGCAATATTTTTTCTTAATTTCTTACCTCTATCTTTTTCTCATTTTATTGAATTGGGTGAAACTTCTAGCACAGTGTTAAATATTGATGATATGATAAGTCTAAGGAACGTCTCTTTCTGACCTTTACCATACTGAGATGATTTCTAGTATTTTACCTTTAAGTTAATGTCTGTGTTAAAACTGTCGTAAAATATAGGAATGATACAGTTACCAGAAAAGCCCTCCTGGCTTTTGCAATTTGTCAGTTTTTAGTTTTCAGCATTTCCATGGGCAATTTAATGGAAATATGTATGTGGACCCCCAAATTTGCTGCTATTATAACTGAGAGGGACACATACACGTTAGAAAGATTTTCAGCAAACGGTACAATATTTTATTGCCTAATTAACTTTAAAATTCAATTGATTTCCCTAAGCATCTCAGTCCTCTGAGGTAAGATTATAATTGGGTTTTCCTAATTAGATTTATCTCACACTCTATTATTTTCCATTATGCATGCTATTTCTACCTCCCTCTAGAATGTATAGTTTTCCAGATCATGACTAGAGAAAGTCAAACTTGAAGTTAATGAGATAAAAACTCTTGAGCTGAAAGTCCACCATCTACCTCACGCCAGTGCCCTAGAACCCACGGATTTTGGCTGTAGAAGGGGAGGACTTGGTTCTGGCCATCCTCATCGCCTGAGCTCTTGATGACCTTGTGGTCAAGTCCAGCCACGGGACTACAGGGGACTGGGATTTCCTGAGTATGGAAATATATATGAGTTTGTTCATGGATGGATAAGTAGATAAAGAAAACATGAGATTGTGTATGTGTGTGTGTATATATATAAATTCACCCACATAAAATAATCTTGTCATGTGTAACAGCATATATGGGTCTGGAAGGCATTACGCTAAGTGAAATAAGACAGAGAAAGACAAACACTGTATGATCTCACTTATATGTGGAATCAAAAAACAAAAATGTACAATAGGCTCATAGATACAGAGAACAGACTGGTGGTTGCCAGAGGTGGGGGAAGGGTGGATGAAATGGGTGAAGGCGGTTAAAACATACACACTTCCAAAATAAGTCAGCCATACGATTGCAACGATAGTTAATATACTCTATTGCGTATTTCAAAGTTGCTAAGAGAATAGATCTTGAAAGTTTTCATCACAAGAAAAAATTTGGTAACTACATATGGCTACGAATGTTAGACCTTTTGTGGTGATCATTTTGCAATACATACAAACATACAATCATTATATTGTACACCTAAAACTAATAGAATGTCAATTATACATCAATTAAAAACATATGGGCTTATAGTGGGGGATCCATGTGATTTTATGTTTGTCAAAATCCATAGAATGTGCAACACCAAGAGTAAACCCTACTGTAAACTGTGGGCTGTGGGAGGCAATGACTTGGCGACTTAAGCTCATTGGCTATGCCCCTGCTCTGGTGCCGAGTGTTGATCGTGGGAGAGGCTGAGCGTGTGCTGGGCAGGAGGTACGTGGGAACTCTCTGCACATCTCATTTTCTCTGTGAACCTAGAGCTGCTCTAAAAATTATCTGTTAAGTAATACATAGCATGTATATAAGGTTATATGACATGATATCTAAATAATATAAAAGGAAATAAAAAACACATACGCACAAACGCATATAAGCTGGATGGCTCCCAGTGCCACCTCCACGTCATGCCCAGAGGGCCCAGGGACTGCACCTGTGCTGCTGTGGAATGTCCAGCATCTTCCCAAGGCCATCCTCAGGGATACGGGGTAGGATGCAAACCTCAATAGGGCTAATTTCTCAGGGCTGTTCTGTGCTCCCCAATCTGTTTCCCTGCCCTTCCCTCCATTTGTTTCTTCTTTTATCCCTGCGCTTCCAGCCCTCGCCATTCTCCCTAGTATGAGGCATCTGAGGAGGTCCTTCTGTAAAATAACCTTGACCCCTAAACTCTAAGAAACTCATGAGAGTCCTTTTCTCCTGCACCTCATTTTTAAAGTTTACTTACCGTCAATTGGTATTATCATTGTACCTGAAATCTGAAAATAACAAAAACCCTCCTCTTTCTGTAATACTCTACATAGCATATTTCAAAACCTGCCCCTTTGCTGGAGATCCACAAAATTATTCTATATCAACATTAAGCCTTGAAAAGAATAAATGAGCTTCAGAGATCCCAAGACTAACAACAGAACATCCCCCACTGTGTAGTAGATGGTATTATTTGCTGCATCATCCTGTGCTCCCTTTGCGGGGATCCATGAGAATATCTGGAACAAATCTCCAGAATTATCTTTATCGTAAGGACATTTGTAATCATATAGTTTTGTTTCTCTCTCGATCCTGGCTGCCAGCAAACGCAGACCAAGTATGAAGAGCTCAGTTTTCAGAAACATGGGGCATTTGGCATGCGCTGTGAACAATAACTTTACCTCTGGTCTTGTTTTTTGGTTGTTTCTAATTTTCCTATTTTCTACTCCTCTTGCACCATATCCTAGTCAATTTATGTGATATACTTTTTGCAAGGACCCAAGATTTTGAAAGGAGAAATAAATACTTTTTAGAATGACACTTCAGTTCTTAGTATGAGTGCCTCCAGCTTTGCAAATATTTGTTGGCCAGTTTAATCCCATTTCCTCTATCATTTGGTACAAAGCTGGGTCATACAGGCTCTCAGACTGCAATGCCAATGCAAACGTTAGTTCAACTCAAACATAATTAAGAATCAAGTTTTTCAGAAAAGTACCTCATGTAATGAATTCCCAGTGTAGGTGAAAATGATTTTGGCGTTTATTGTATTATTACTAACACTATTATTATTTGTGTTATTTTTTTCTTTTTCTGGCAGGTACATATTTTTTAAAAATTCAAACTAAAATTTGGTTGGAAGAAAACTCTCTCCTTCATAACATAGTACATGAATCAGTCAGAACTGGTGCTATAGTCATCCTGTTTTTATTGTTTTTGTTTTAATTTGGCCATGAAAACAAATAAATCTTTGGTGATACTCAGGCTGCGTTTGATTTCTTTCCTCCTGTATCTGCTGTTAATGTTGAGTTAATTGCAGCATGTAATTTACCAGATGGCAGCAGTAGGTGAGTCATATAATTTTTTATTCAGACCTGTAACAGTGTCTCGTATATAACAGATGCATCATATTTGTTGAATGAATGATTGTGCACATAAAAGAATGGAGAGATAAAGAATAAAACTAATCAGGCTAAGGCTTAAACATGAACTCTGGTTTAAGGGAAAGATATTCCACTGTAGGCAACCCAGAATCCAGGTTAGAAATACCTGTTCAAAAGAGAACTCAACTCTCCCTTAACGCCGGTGCTGCCAGTACACAGCTTTAGGCTCCTAAAGTTCTTGGGAATAGACATTATTAAAAGCTGAATCCCTCACGAGGATCTCTGATGAGATGGTGTGAGCAGGGGTGTCCACCCTGCAGCCCACGGGCCGCACGCAGCCCAGGGTGGCTGTGAATGTGGCCCGAGAGAAGATCCTAAATGTACTTAACACACGATGAGCTTTGTTTGTGATGATGGGCCACAGCGCATTTAACGAGCGGCCCAGGGCAACTCTTCTTCTCCCAGTGTGGCCCAGGGACGCCCAAAGGTTGGGCACCCCAGGAAAGGGTTCCAGGCACTTGAATTTTAGTCCATGGGCCAACTACCTTTCTCCCTCTCTAAAAGTGATGGGAAAGGAAGTGGGGAAAGCAATTACAAGGCAAGGGAGGCAAGAGCTCAGCATCTAAGCTCTGCCCTATACATGTAGGACTGGTTACATGTGAGGAGTCCAGTGCGTGAAGGCGGAGTGCCTTATGCAAAATCATTAAGAATTTTAAGTTTGTGACAACAGAGCATTAAACCACACATGGGGTCCTTTTCAGGTGCGAGGCTATTTATCCCTATGTAGGTTGCACGCCCGTGAAATGGACCTTGGATGTGTGTTCTTAATCTCATGTTTCTGAGCAAAGAAAATGGAAGAGGTCTGATACAGCGATTTTTGCTCTATGGCGGTGCCACTCAGTAGAACTCTCTGTGATGACGGGAACAGATGCGTGCCGTACCTTCGCTGACAGACCATCCACAGCCACTACCTACAGCTCCTGAGCACTTAAAAGGTGGCTGGTGTGACGTGAGCAGTGCTACTGAAGGATTATATTGATTATGTTGTAACTTTATTTAATTAACATAAACTTAAATAGCTACATTCCGATATGGCTGCCATATTGAACATAGAAGTTAAATGAATCGGCCAACTTATAGACCATAGTTCCGTATAGACTTTGTAACAATTTTTATAAGAATGAAATTTGTAACATTTTATAACAATGAAAAGCAAACAATGCCTTTTATATAAACCGTTTTGAGCAACTAACAACAGCTCAGTTTGCATGTTATCCCATTGGAAAGTTGCAACCTAACTTCTACACTCATAAATAGAACCCGAAATTTCTTTAAAATACAGAACTAGGAAACTTGGAGGAGATCCCTGCCTCCCAAACTTTGTAAGGATAGAGTTTCTATGGCAACAAAGAATCCACCCAAATGTAATTAAAAGTGAGCAGCTAGGGTATCTTATACTGTTTAGTTCTAGTACATTTTACCTTTGACTATATATTTCTAAGCCAGTGATTTGCTAATATATCAGATAAGGTTTTTTCAGGGCGGAGGCTGACAAGTCATTGTAAGAAGAACGAAGAGACGACCCAGCCATCTTGAAGCAGCGTTAGCAACTGTGCAGACAGAATAGACCACAGAGGAAAGATGTATCCGTTTGCCACATTCTGCAGTTCCATCCAGGGGTGAGGAGAAGGCCAGCCCCTGTTTGAGGCTTTGCATTTTTCAGCATCGCACTTCCCCCTGGAGGACTCCTGCAGGCACTCACCCTTTAAAGAGACTTTAGGTCTCCCTGAGTCCCAGGAAGCATCTGCCCAGTTCCCTCTGCAGGCTCCGGAGTCCCAGCCAGTCTGGCCCCTGCGTCCTGGGCTTTGTTGTGCCCCGCCCCTGCCCAGCCCGAGGCCATGGCCCCGGTGTCTTGGGGAGGTTCTAAAAGAGGAGTTCTGGCAGACGCAGGGACAAACATTAACAATCACTGTCATCCTGGTTCCAGGTCACTGCCCAGACATCAGTTTTGTTGTATGTGATAGCTGTGGGGGGGAAAATTATCATTTAAACATTGATACATTGGGGTGCTGAACACACAACGTAAGAGAATATAAGAGACAGATGATGTATTATAGAGTTGTATACCGGAAGCCTGTGTACTTTTATTAACCAGTGTCACCTTCATAAATTCAATTAAAAATAAAAAATAATTATACAATGAACTGTAGCTGTGTGAGGGAATGAGAAGAGTTTTTTGTTTGTTCTGTTTTGTTTTGTTTTAGCGGCAAATCCCATGATGAAGGGAAATGCAGGGAGGTGCTGAGGTGAGCTGACCGACTGTTGGCACAAAGAACCAGAGCAGCCACCTGTTCACGAACGCAATGCCCAGACCTGTAGAGAACGTTGATGCGTTCATTTGAGCCACAGCTGGTGACGATAGCCAGGAAGCAAGATCTCCCGTGCTGCAGAGTGACGGTTTTGCAGGTTCCTGCGTTGGTCGACAAGGAGGGAAAGTTCGGGAGATTACAGAAAGGCGGGAGAGGGCAAGGCGGGGTCTGATTGCAAGATGGTGGTCAGCACTCTGCGCTCTGTGGAGAGTGGGCCCTGCGGACAGAGGGGTCTGCAAAGGCCTCTCAGAGGGCTGTTAACCTCAGTGCACAGCAACAACGGGCAGGGCTTGCTGACGGCAAAGCAAGCCTTTCACTGAGTTACATCCCTGGAATTTGTGGTCCGATCACCCTGTGCAGTTACTTTCTGTACAACCCCTTTTTCACCCAGGGACCAGATGAAGATCATTTCCAAATCACGATGGCCTGTATTTAGGAGGTAAAGAAAATCCAGCTACATGGGGCCGTGGAAGAGAGAGGTGACAAATGAAGCAAAAGGAAGGAATGGCAGAAGGGAGGGAGGGGGGAAGAGTGTACCAAGGGGACCACTGGAGTCTGTCCTAACTTCTTCATCCTGGTCTCATGGGGTAAACAAAGTTGCTTCCTTGCTCTTGGAGTGGGGTACAATCTTCAGTGGCAGGAGGCTCCAAATCAGTGTAAAGACTAGATTTTTCTACAGGGATCCACACGTGGATTTTGACATGCTCCCTTACGGGCGAGGTCCATTTTCCTTTTTTGGAGACTTTCTATAAGGCAATACAAATTTTCCTGTGGAACCACATTGTACATGCGAGGGATGAGAAGGCAGAAAAAAATGTCGAGGCCATGTTTCCATTGTGTTTTTTTCCCCTCTTAAAAATGTCTCGTCAGTCCTCATCAGTGTAGAACAGGTCCCCACCCCTGCCGGCTAATTTTGTCTTTTGACACAAAAGTTTTTGTAATATCCAAACCTATTCTTGTGGAACGTCGTGAGTTTGTTTGATTGGTGGGGGAGGAGCCCACATTGCCTGCCCTCAGGTTGCTCAGGCTGATCGAACAATCAAGCAGACCGGAGGCAGGTTAGGAAGAGAAAATGACTGAGTTTAACACGCACATTTGTGTGGGGACCCTGCGTACATGAGGGAGTCAGAGATAGAAAGGAAGCAGACTTTGCCCTGCCCTGTATGCAGGTTACAAGGAGTCATCCTGACACCCGCTTACTAAGGGCAAGGCCCCTAATCCAAATTTTTTTAGGAAGTTCAGGGGATGGGCAGAAGCTCCTCTGGAGTCTGAAGCTACAATTGCCTTTAGCTGGTCGTCCGCACACCCCTGAGGCACACCTCGGGGCGGCCCGTGTCATTCCCCACACTTCCCCACGAGTAGATTCAGGTCAGGTGTTCTGGGCGAGAAGACCACACGGGCCACGTCAGGGGCTTGATGCTGTCACAGCTAAGGCCTGTGGTAGATTGTGACGCCCTCCCGGTGGTGCAAACTCTGGTCAGTTGCTGTCAGCTGGATTTTCCACTGAAAATCTACCTCTTTCCCTTAACAATGAAGGCGGAATTTGTGGGATGATGCAATGCATTCAGGCCGCGTGAATGTCCTGTTTCCGCATAACCTTTCTACCCAATGATATTAGCAACTTTGCTTGAGCTTGCTCTCGTGTGGGGGACTGCAAAATGATGATTTCCTGATTCTATCAATCTTTCTATACTTATTGATTAGTGTCCTTCTCTTAAAAGGTATATAGATGAATATATAAAAATGGGTTATCCCCCCTTATGTTTAGTGATATTTAAAAATATAACTAGGGACTCTTGGATTCAGCTTTATACCCTGTTTTTTTTTGTTTTTTTTTTTTTGGTTGGACTTCATACTTTGCTCTTTTTTTTCTTTTTTAATATTTATCTTTTTCAATTTATAAATCATGTTTATTCTGTTACAGTTGTCTCAATTTTTACCCCTTTACCCCCCTCTACCCATCCCACCCCCACCCCCTGCTCCCACAGTCAATTCCCACTCTGTTGTCCATGTCCATGGGTCATTCATACATGTTCTTTGTCTAGTCCCTTCCCCTTCTTTCCACCATTGTCCTCTTTCCCCATCCCCTCTGGTCACATTCAGTCTGCTCCATGTTGCTGTGCCTGTGGTTTATTTTGTTCGTTAGTTTATTCTGTTGAATAGCATCCACTTATAGGTGAGATCATATGATATTTGTCTTTCATCAACTGGCTTATTTCACTTACCTTAATATTCTCCAGTTCCATCCATGTTGTCGTAAGAGGTAGGAGTTCCATCTCTCTCTTCCTTTCTTCCTTTCTTTCATTCTTTCAGTTAGATTGTGCTAAAGCCAATTCTTCTGTTCTCTCTCACTATTATTCAGTTGTTTGTTCCAGGTGATTTCTCCACAATTTAGTTGAATTCCAGGTTGGTCCTGGGAGGAGGTCAGTGGGACTTCCACTTATTCTTCCGCCATCTTGAAAAATCCCTGTCTTAGATATATTTACTAAATTTGAGACCTGTGAAACACTAGTTCTGCAAAACCTGTGAGGAATAAAGCATTCTGTGGTCAAATAGTTTGGAGGCAATACATGTACTGTCTTTCTTTGAGTTATATGATGCATATTAGGATATTGGAGACTCGAAGGAGTTCTATGGTAAAGGACCTGCTTAGTTGTGTTTAACCAGGGGTTTCTCAAACCTATTTGATCATGGGATCTTTTTTGCTGTTCAACACAGACTTAGAACTTGGTAAAATACACTTAGGGAAACACTGGTCTGGAGTCATGCTTGTCAATTAAATGTTGCAATATTTCATCAATAATATGAAATAAAGACTAATTCATGATGGTAACTGTATCCTTACATGTTTAAGAAACTTATATGATTACAGTAATTATTCTACAGTTATTCTATGCATAAGGTCAACACAGCATACTGTTGAGGCATCGGAGGTCAAGAACAAACTTGAAGTAAGGAAAGATGCCTTTAAAAGAATACAGAAATAACTAACCATAAAAGAAAAGATTGGTGCATTGACTTAATTGAAAATAAGGACTTCTGTTTATGAAAAGACTCCAACAAGGGTGGAAAAAGGCAAACTTCAGACTGGGGTAGTATATTTACAAATACATATCTAGAAAATATAAAGAAATCCTACCACTGGCCATAAAAAAGAATGAAACCTAACCATTTGTGTCAGCATGGACTTAGAGGGTATTATGTTAAGTGAAATAAGTAGGACAAAGACAAATATTCTATAATATCACTTATATAGGAATCTAAAGAACAAAATAAACCAAGAAAGAAAATAGAAACAGACTTATTATAGATACAGAGACCAAACTGATGGAGGCCGGGGGAGGGGGCTGGGATACAGGATAACAAAGTGTGAAGGGACTGAGAAGTACAAATCCGTAGTTACAAAACAGGCACGGGGATGTAAGGCACAGCTTAGGGCATGGTCACCGATATCGCAGTAACTATCGATGGTGCCAGGTGGGCACTTGAATGATCAGAGGGAACACTTCATAACCAAAAGAATGTCTCTATCTGCTGTGCTGCACACCTGAAACTAATACAAAAAAGTGTTGAATATAAACTGTAATAGAAATAAAAAAAAGAATTCCTACCAGTATACAAGGAAAAGACAAACAACACATTTAAACAATGGGCAAAAGACAGGTGCTTCATTTCACAAAAAAGGATACCAATGGCGAATAAGTGTATGAATATTACTGACCTTAGAGAAATACAAAGTGAAAGCCACAATGACAAACCACTATACACCCACCAGGATGACTAAAACAAGAACACAGACAGCGCTAGGTCCGTGTGGGCGTGCGGAGCTGGTAGACACTGTGTGGCACTGCCTGGAGCTCCTTTCAATGAGGTGGTTGTCTCCCAGCTGCTGAGAGTGCTGACAGCTTCCACCTGCAATCCCGCAGCGCCTGTCTAGGCTGCATCTTACTCAAGGTCGCAGTGATAGGTGGGTGGAAGGCACAAAGGACCAGCCAGTTTGGCCCAACATGGAACAGCTCTGAGGGGCATTGTAACTCCCCACCGCAATGCGGGTGGTCGGCCTGTGCTGCAGCTCCACCTCTTCCCCTGTCCAGCCTTACTTCCCACGACTCCCTCATGCAGGAGGTGGTCCCAAGGGCACTGTGTCTTACACATCGTGCACACTAGGCTCTGCTGCGGAGCCTGCTTCCCAGGGGTCCATGCTGTGACAAGGTACAATCGAGTTCTCACGCAGGGCCTGTTTCTGTGTAAATTGGTTTGACCGCTTGAGAAAATTGTCTATGGTGACCCAGCAATCCCACGCCTCGATACTTATCTGGGAGATAGGAACATGGCGTCTGTCCACCAAAAGTCATCCGCTAGATCGTTCATAGCAGCTTTATTCATGGTAGACCCAAACTGGAAACAACCCCAATACCCGTCAGTTGTAGATTGTATGAATAGATAAGTGTGCTTATGCACTGGAATACTATACAGCGATTAGGGAGAACAAACTGCTGCTATATCTAACAGACATAATGTTGACCAGAAGAATCTAGACACAAGAGTACCTATTGTGTAATTTAATTTACATGAAGTTCAAGAATTGGCAAAACTAACGCATGGTGGTAGAGGTAAAGAACAGTGTTACCACTGGGCTGTGGGGATTGACTGAGAAGGAGCATGAAGGGGCCTTCTGGGTGTCAGAAATGGTCTATATTTCGATGTGGTTGATGGTTATACATGTAAAATTTTATTGAAGCGTACGCTTAAGTTTTTGGCATCTTACTATAGGTATGCTGTGGGGTCAGTTAAACAAAGCTCAAGCTAGTAAATTCTGTATTAACCCATTGACGATTAAGTGGTGTGTAGACTAGAGTTGGTTAAGGTGCTACAGCGACCGAGGGTCACGGTGCAGGAATAGTGGGGTGGGGGTGGGGTTAGAAATTGGTAGTCTGGCGCAGTTCTTTGACTAATCTTCTGCAGCAGGAAGGCCCAATCCTTGCGATTGGGTGGTCTGGTGAGGGAGAAGAGGGACATTCCAGGCTTCTTGTTTCTCGGTACGGCCCCTCCCATTCATGTATCTACCACCAGATCTTTCCAGTTGCCTCTTCATTACCCAGGATCTCTGGGAGAAAAGCTCTAGGAAGAAAGATAATCTCATTTTGTGGGCCTGTTAAAATAATCCATAAACCAAACTAGGTAATGGGCAACCAGGTCAATCCAGGAAATTGACAATAAATCAACCGTCACCTGAGATGTAAGCTGCTTCATTACTGACAATTATGAACCAACTTTACGAAGAAAAAAAAGAATCAGATTCTAAATATCTTTCAAATTAATTTTATTAATTTGTTTTAACCTTGCCACAGAGAAGTTTCAGATGTAATGGCTCAGAAAGTCCAGTTTCTTTGACACTTCCTCCTTTCCATCCGTCCACTCCCTCCTTTAATCATTAAGCCCTTAGGACATCAGATTCTGATCAGTATCAAATTGTCCTAAGAACAAAGCCTCAGGTCTGTTGACCACAGAAACAGAGTTGGACTCCAGGTAAAGATAACATCTTGATTTCAGTTGTGTTTCAGCCCCAGGCCCAGAAGAGCAAAACAACTGACCACACCCTCATGGAAGCAGAGAGCATTCTCCTGGCTGACATCAGGGCCTGATACAAGGATTCACTCACTACCCCCTGTTCCGGCCCTGGCCAATCAGCAGAGGCCATGACCCCAACTCCTTTAGCTCCATGATTAATTTTTTTTTTCTGTAAATACCCCATCTCTTGGATGCCATGGAGAGCTGGACTTTTTAGCACTGGCTCACCTGTGACTCTGGGCTTGGCACCATTTCCTCACCTACTAAACCTCTATTTTCCTGGCTGTAAACTCCTGTTTGCATTTGATTGGGCTTCACCCAGATGCAGGTGAATGGACCCCTTGGATCCAGTAACAAGATAACAAGTTAATACTCGACCTTCCCACCAGCACTGCAAACATCCGAAAGACTTCCCAGATCCACCAATGAAAGAACATTCTGTTGAAATGCTGGCTTATTGTTTAATAAAGGCCAATTCACTTCCTTTAAGTTTTATACTAGTACAGTAGATGAATATTTGGAAAATTGTATTGCTTTACTGAGGAAAAAAATCAATGCATGCTTATTTAATATTCAATACTTAAACATAATTAGTTCCTGCCTTTCTCATTAGCACTGTACTTGATGAGGATTTCCTGCGTGTCTGTGGTGCACTGGATGTTTTTTCTAAATATACTGGTACCATGACAGTAGAGGAGAAATTGAAATCAAGATAAATGAAAAAAAAAGAGTATGCAGTGAAATCCTTAGACGGTAGCTCATAATTCTCTAGGGAGAGAGACAGTATGGTATAAAGTTTATAAGAGTGTATGGTAGGTGGCCTTCTGAGGCGGTGCCCTTCTGGTGCTCACTCCTGTGTGAGCCTGGGTTCTCCAGAGAAACTGACTGGTAGGATGCATTTATCTCTTTTTCCTCCCACCCTTCCTTTCTCCCTCCCTCCCTTCCTTCCTCCTTTTCCACCTATCATCTGTCTATATATTAAAAGGTTTATTAAAGGACTTGGCTCGTGAGCATACGGAGGCTGGCAAGTCCTAAGACCTGCAGGTGAGTCGGCAAGGGGAGCCCCGGAAGAGCCGCTGGGGCAGTGTCCATCTGAGTCTGAAGGCCTGAGGACCAGGAGAGCCAAGAGTACACACACAGTTCCAGGTCAAGGCCAGCCGACTTGAGGTCCAGGAAGAGCCACTGTTTCCGCATGAATTTCAATGCAGGAAAAAGCCAGCGCCCTAGTTGGAAGGCTGTTATGCGGGGAGAAGTCACTCATACTTGGAGGAAGGTCAGCCTTTCTGTACCACTCAGGACTTCAATGGACTGGAGGCGGCCTGCCCGCGTTAGGAAGGAGAATTTTGTTTTACTCTATTGATTTAAGTGTTTATCTCTTCCAAAAATGCTCACAGAAACACCCAGGATAATATTAGATCAAATACCTGGGTACCCCATGGCCCAGTCAAGTTGACACACAGTATTAACCACGGTGTGACTCTCAGGTATTCACTTCCTCTTCAGTGTGGGCTGAACCCAGCTAGTGACTCACTTGTCACTAGGAGGGTAGGGCAAAAGTGGTGAAGTGTTTCTGAGGCTAAAATACAAAATGGTGCCGTGCCTCTCTCCCTTGCTCCCTGGGATGAAGCGAGCCGCCACACTGTGAGCTGCTGTGTGGGGTGCGGTCCCTGGGGACACCCCAGCCAATAGCCAGCAAGGACGTGAGGTCCTCCGTCTAATGCCCCACTGAAAGCGAACCCTGTCAACAACCACTGTGGGAGCTTGAAGTGTATCCACCTCGAGTCCAGCCAGCAGGTGACCGACGCCCCGCCCACGGCTTGACAGCAGCCTGCCAGTGGCCTGGATTCCTGACCCCGGGACACTGTGACATAATATGCGTTTGCTGCTTTCACACGCTAAGTTCTGGGGTCATTGGTTACATAGCAATAGATAACTAGTACAGGGCAGGTGAGGCAGTGAGGATGCAAACACATACATCGAGGGGAAAAGGCATTTACTCTCTACTTCTAAGAAAGGTGTCATTGGGCTCTGGTGGAGGAAAATCTGTCTCCCCACCTGTATTTGTCTTCCTTTTTCTTTGTTTCACTCTCCGGAGGAGGCCGGTTGTTGGGAGGCGGAGGGGATTGAGGCGCAGGTAGCCTGAGCGGCAAGCCGCGCAGAGGCCCCTCTAGGATGGAGGCCGGGGTCCCCACTCTTCCCCCGAGGGCATGCGGCTGGAGCCCGCGCCCCAGGAGCCTCCGGGGCCTGTGCGTCCTCCTCCCGGTCTCCCATCAGGACGGGGCGGACAGATGGCCTAGACACGGGATCAGGCTCGCTTTTCCTCTAACTTTTGTTCTCATCACCAGCGGAGGTGCCGCGGCCTTTCGCTGCATGGCAGAGGCGAGCTTCAGTGTTTGGATTCAGGCTGCAAGATAGGAGCCTGAGGCCTGTGGGTCTGCTGCTTCCTCGAGGCTCCTCGGCGACCTGAGTCAGCGGGGGTCCAGCCGCACGCTAGCGGTCTCCACTGCAGCTCTGAGAGTCACTGCTGTTCCCTCACCCTGGTGGCTTGCGGGGCGGTTTCATTGGGCGAGGGCCCGTACCCAGGAGCTTCTCCCGCCCTCGGGGCTGACATGGGGAGGATCGGGGATAAGGTTCCGGGAATCCTGGATACGTCGGCCAATGTTTCCTCAATGGTACCCCAACTCACCCTTTCCTGCTGCAGGCCGAGGCCAAGGACACATGGGTCACAACGCAATGGGGGGGGGGGGACCATTGTGGGGGTGGGGGGGTACTAGGGCGTGCAGAGTGAGGTTCAGGCTGCTGTCTGCTAAGACAAGACCTTCTCTTGTGAGCTGGCCTGGGGTTTGACGTATAGACTGGCCAACGCCAGCTTTAAGAAGAAAACAGTCATTATTTTAGACTTGACTTTTTTCTTGGTTTTATCTTTCCTTCTTTTTCTCTTAACCTTTCTCAAACAATAATCTGCGGCCCAGGCTAAGTGTAGGTCAGAGGAAAGAGGACAGAGACCACGGTGCCCTGGCCCCGTCTCCCTCACTGGAGTTCTCAGGGTCACAAGTGCCTCGCCTCTTCCCATCCCCCCAACCACCTGGACAGAGTCCCCGCTGCAATGTTCAGAGGGCAAATAGCCAACAGCAACATTTCCCAAATTTCCCTCCAGAGCCTGCTCCTATGTCCTAGATGCAGAAAGGGCCCTGATGTTTTAGAAACATCAGCGGGATTTTTCAGGGCCTTTTCCAAGATGTGAGATGCATTATGCAGGGTTTTCCAAACATACTTGACTCTGGAATCGTTTCCTGCAAAGCATCTCATGGTATAAGACCTCTTCGGAACACACGTGGGGTAAAATCTATCCAAAGAAATAAATCATGTCCATGTGCTGAACATCCCACAGACAGAGGTCCCTCCGGAAGCTGGATTCAGGTGGTAGGCAGCGGCTTCCTCACTTGCTTACCATGTAGACATGACCAAGCACTAAGTAAACGAAGACCCCAGTGGCTTTGATTCACACTTATTTGCTGTCTTACTCAGATTTTGTGACTCTCTTCGCAGAAATTCTCTTTTCCTTCCGCTAATAGTACACCATTTCTTGGTGTTAGTAGTTCCCCAGAAAACAGCGGTTTATTTCAATTACTCTAAGTAGATGTGAATCACCCCTCATTCTGTAGGAGCATCTTAGAAAATGCTTTCCAATCCTGACATTTTAAACTAAAAACCTCACTAAAACCTAAACATGTCTAAAATTTAACTGTAGGCACGGACCCAGGATTTAGTCCTCAGCGTAGTATCTGATCGATCCCTCTGACCCCCTCAGCTTTGCTTCTATCCCCACACTGGCTCAGCGTCCTGTCTCCCCGCCTTGCAGGAGCCAGCGCCCTGCAGAGCCCATCCTGAGCCCGAGCACCTCCTTAGGAAGCAGTCGCGTCCTAGAGCAGCAGAGCCCGGGAAGGCTGCTGTATTGCCCCTCGCCCCCGCCCATTGCGCAGATGCCTCACATTCCCGGAATGGAAGAGCTCAGGCCGGTCCTACTGGCTTGGCCAAGAACCCAGCCAGCGGCAGCCTCTGTGGGCCGCGCCCGGCACTTGGGCTTGGCCTGCGTTACCGGAGTACTGGCATGCAAAACACAAAAACGGTGCGCAGGAGTTGCTTCTTGCCAGGAGGCTTATTTGCATCTGTGGGAGGGAAAGGGAAAGGAAAGGATTCAAACCTTCGGTCTATAGCACTAGTCCTGTCTTCTTGTTTTTCCCCTTCCTTCAAGCAGGTACAAATGAGGTGTGGCTTTTGGGAGGTGATGACGTCACGAGGGTGGAGCCCGCACGATGTCATCGTAAGAGACCTGAGAGAGCTGCCTTCTCCCTTCCACCAAGCCAGGTGACAGGGAGAAGTCAGCCGTCTGCAACCTGGGGACAGGCCCTAACCAGACGCCAGGTCTGCCAGAGTCCTAGTCATGGCCTCCCCAGCCTCCGGAGGGGCGAGAGGCGAATGTTTGTTGTGTACGCCACCCGGTCCGTGGAATTTTGCTATAGCAGCCAGAATGGACTAGGACTTGTCTTCGATATCAGGGATTATGTATATGTGCCTATCTGTGTACTGTTGTTTGTAGGAGTAACTCTCAATGAGGAGCAGCTGAATGAGCCTGGGATGAGTGGACCTCACTCAAAGGACGGTCGGGAAAAGGTGATATAAGGTTAGAAGGCTGGGTCTGCACCTTACCTCTGCACTTTATTAGCTGAGTGGCCTTGGGTGACTCATTTTTAGTACTTAAACCAGTTTCTCATGAGTGACATGAAGTTATTCACCTTTCTACCTATGCCTGTGTGTAATCTGCATAGAAAGATATTTAGGATTAACGTTGATTGAAGGATTTGGGAATTGGGTGGCTTTCCCCCTTTATTCTTTGTAGTTTTCACAAATATCTAATTTTTTTAAAGGTGAAAATGTTTTATCCAAAATATTGTCATTGTAAAATTGTAATCACGATAAAACAATGAAATATTTAATATTTTCACACTTTTGAAATGGGAGAATCTTATACAAAAATTCCCCTACATCAAGTATCATTTCTTCAGTTTCTTTTTTCCTAACTTGTGTGCACTTAAAAAGGCGTTTGTATTTTAATCTTTTAAGTAGATAATCTTCTACCTTCTGCTCCACTAATAAGTCTGAGAGGAATCTTTAGACAGTAACATGAGGAGTACTGTTCTACAAAAATATCAGAGGAAACAAGACATCTCCTTGCCTGGAAGAACAGCAGACCTTTTAAAAAACCTTACACTTCAAAGGAAATAAGAAAACGAAAACGAGAAGGGAAAAAAACCCCCCAACATTCAGTTAATATCGAAAAAGTATAAAACCAATTTAAATTGGCCATTTAACAAATGAAGTACCACTATGTCTCATTAGTATTTATATGGACATATGGATGATCGAAATTAAGAAACAAGAGGTCAGCAGCTGTTTTAGGGAGTTGGTAACAATTTGCTCTGCCTCCCAGTCCCAGAGGTCATAGGGGTTCCCAGCTGCATGGCGCTGTATTCCGTTAGCAATTTGTAAGTCCACCTGCGGATCTCCACCAACCCATAAACTCTGTAACTTGGGAGATCGCCCAAATACTATTTTTCAGTCACAAAGAAATTCTCCCAATTGAAATTAGAGTATGATCAATTTAAATACTTTACAAATGCTTCCAATGAGAATATAAAGCTAACCAGAAGCTATTTCTCTGTGACTCTGAACTACAGGCCCATTTTCCTAATTTAAGTATTTGAGTTGCTGTCTACAGTGCCTCTGTTATATTCATTCAGATTATTCCTATATTCTAAAACAATGGGGCTTCTAAACTGGTGCAATGTTGCCAGGGGATTTCAACAGAGTTTGAAGGCAACAGAACCCAAAGGCATAGTTTATATTGGCTTAGGGAATGAATGGGCTCCTTATCAGAGCAGCTGAAGCTGTACATAATTAACAGCACCTGTCAACATTCACAGGGCCCCATATAGAACGGGTGGGCCCTACAGCCGCCCAGAGCCGCAGCCTCCGCTCCTGGCACCTCCAACCACCCAGGACCTGCACAGAAGACAGCTCCCAGGCATCACTAGAAGAGCACCGATACATTTTAGTGATACTAGCAGGACCGCAAACGCTAATTAATGCTCTCCAGAGTAATTCTGACAGCATTGGCACCGAGACTTCAAATTAGCTAGCTAGCATTAAAAAACATAAAATACTTTAAGTTTATACGTGATTACTGGTTTTTAAATCTTTCTTGTTATTTCTCTTTATAAATGGTATGAAAATGTTCTACTAACCTTCCTTTTTATAGGATGAAGCCTCAATTTTATTCAGCTTGGCTATCTCCGTATGAAGAGGGTTAAATTCATTTGGTGGCTATTTCCGGTTGTTCTTGTGTATATTAAAAACATTTCAGTCATGAACATGTACAAAAGCAAATAAAATCCAGAGGAAATTTCATTAAATAAATTTATTTGTTAAAATAATTTAACTCCAAATACAACTGTTGAATTTGCATTGAGTTATAACTACAATTCGTGTTTTAATTGAAATGTCAAGGTTTAACAACTGACATTGTTACAAAACAATAAAGTGTTGTTCAATTTTAAATGGCCAGTTGTATTAGAGCTCAACAATGAACTGTGAACTATATTTTTCTCTGGGAAACCCCAAATCAATAATGATAAGTCTGTTTCCAAAACCCACTGCAGTCATTCCTGAAACCCTGATCAAGATTTAATAGGTGCACAATGACGTGTCAATTAAAAAAAGAAAAGACCCCCACAGGCTTTAACATTTGATTGGCTAAGGAGACAACGAAAGCTTACCCAGTGCTAACACAAGACTACTGAGAAGAATAAAAAACTAAAAAACAAAAAAAAAAAAACAACCCAACAGCAACAAGTAAAATGAGCACTTCCATACTCACACGTAAACAGACGACAGTCTCACTGGACAACTCTTGAAAACAAATAGCAGACATCCTTAGGCAACATTTTTTTTATAAAGAAAAGCAAATCTCAGTAGTTACACCACAGAAGAGTGATGGCAACTGTCGTGATGAGAGTCAAGTTCAGTCCTAATGCTACAAACCAAAGGAGAAAATCATCAAAGCACCTTTCAATAGTTTAAGATTTTATGTAATACTTTTGATCGGATGCTGGCCTGTTTTGTGCAAGTTGAACAAAATGAAAAACATCAGTTACCATCGCTATCACAGCTTAAAAGAACCCCCAAAAATTGCAACATAAAAGGAAAAAAAAACTTGTAACAAATGCCGCCTTTGTATAAAAATAAAGCAAGACAAAATAAAAAACCTTACCATAATAGCTAAAAAAAAAAAAAAAAAAAAAAAAAAGTGGGTCTTTGGATCAAACCATAATATTTTTAAGGCATGTTAGAAAAGCGTCCACATATCTAGTTGCTAGTCTGATCAGGGCATAAAATAAATGGTGACACAAGGTCACCAGCTTTTCTCTGTAGCCACTATTATTTCATGTGCCAACAAATGCAGTCTTCCGGTTGTGAAGCTTTTTATTAACATCTCAACAGACACACTCATTCACACCGAGTCATAGTCATACCAGGCAAAATACCAACAGTAGGAGCACACGAGGGTTTCCCTGGTTCCGGACTGGATCTCTCTGACGCTTTGTCACTAAATATGTAGGAAACTCTGTGATCAGGTGGCCCAGTCAGTTATTATGAACATCGTCACAGTAAAAGCCCACCTTCTGTCGGACACAAACACTTCTAACTAACACCCCCATTTTTAGATAATCTTTTCCGCCTCATATTGTGTCATACCTTTCATATTGTGAAACTTATTTTTTTCGTCTGCATAGCAATCCGCTATGTAAGACTGTAGAATTTTTACAGATGTTTCTAATATTGTAATCTGAGTTGTCATACACTGCTATTACATGTGGAATTCTAAAAAACAGAATCATTCTGAGAAGTTAGAGGCTTCAAAATTCAATCAATTCACTAACAAATATTTCTATTTCAGGAGAAAAGTCATACAGACTTCCTGAACCTTTGATTTCTCTACATGCTGAGTCAAATCAACTTTTACACAAGGAAGTTTGTTCCAATCAAATTAGTTAGAGGTTTTTGTCCTATAAACAAGGTGCTTCATAATTGGGATTTATTGAAAAAAACCATGTACAGAAGAATGCAAACATTCACAATTCAAAGACTTTTGACCACTGCGGCCTGGTTTTATCCACATACCTGTTTTCTCATCAATGAGAAGTTACTATCCACCTTTTTTCTATTCTTTAGGCTTAACACCAGTTTACTAAACACTTGGGGCGGGGACAGTGGGCTACCAATGATTTCAGCGATGTGTAAGAAACACTTAAATAATTTAAGACGAAAAGATGTTTTTGATACACTATATTCTGCAACACAGATTCTCAGTATAGGCAATTATCTCTGATTTGTGCCAAGTTCTTAGGAACAATACACACACATGCACACACAAACACACACTATTCTCTCAGTTACACACGTTAAGACCAGAGGTTACTTGCACTAGAGTGTGAAATCAACAGAATGTGGGGCGGCATGTAGACCACAGGCTCAGTGATATTGCAGTTCTGAAGGCCAAGTTTATCCCCAGAGAATCAGCTCAAGGTACTCTGTTTGTTTAGCATTTGGAACTCTGAAGTTAGTTAAAAACCCTTCTACACTTGATTGTAAAACTTACGCATAGGTTCTTCCTGGGCTGTTAGTCATGCAAATGACAAATACTTCGTGGCTATGAAAACCACAAGTGTCAGAGCCTGAGCACCTTTTCCAAACAAAATATTCTCTAGCCTTATTTGCCACTTCAGTAATCAGGGCAAAACTGTTACAAGAAAACCTTTATATACTTCTCCAGGAAAATTAAAGATAAAAGATTTTTTTTTTTGTCCCTTATCTTCCACTCTGTAGTTTATGTTCTACTTTTAAGCCCAAATGATTTCACATGGTTATTCACTCTTTTTAAATGCCTGCAATAGAGCTCTGCTACAGCAAACTTGATTTTGAAAGCAGGTTAACCAAGAACCACACCACAACCATAGCCCTTAAAGGCAAGAAGGAATTTGCTGCTTTAACAAACGGAAAAATGCGAGATATTTGTACTGTCCTGTGAGGTTTCTGCACACAGAACGCGGGGATGCAACATGGCTTCATTTTCCTTACATGATGGTACTAGTTAATCTATGACTAGAACCCTTTTTGTTAGTAAGGCTGGGCAATATCTTTGCATCACAGTTGCTTCCTTCTTGTTCAGTAAAGTAACAAAGACCATACCTGCTTGGTTAACGGGGGTGGCTTTGGGGTTTTAAATCGGATCGAACCCTGGTGAGGGCCTCCGTATGCTGTGGCAAAGCAGGTAATTTTACACATTCTAAAGCCCAGTTGTATTTGTACACAACCTGTTTGGACTTTTGCTCTATCGAGGATGGATGCAGGAATTAGTTCGGTGTCACAAATGAGGATAACATCTACAATTAAGCATCGCTTTTGAGAAACAGAAATGTGCCAGCTAAGCAAAGAATCTCTCCCTGTAATGCTGTCGGCAGAGCAGCTATTATCTTACTTGACGGAATACAGTGGTCAGAAGCGCTATCTCAATTCCTGAAATTCAGTACTCTCATAGGAAAATATTTCTCCTTTACTTATTTTTTTTAAAAGAAGATAAAATATTTTAATTGCAGTGGTCCTAGGAATCCTTCTGGTTTCTCTCTCATGGTTATTTTTCATTTATACAAGAGTTGCTTCGGTCAGCTCGGTGACAATGCCATCCGAGCATTCAAAGGCGACCACCCTGTCGGTTGACTGGCTGTGACTCGAAGCGGCAGGTGCGTCTAGGAGACTGAGGACAATGGCGAAAACTGTGGTCACTGAACCCAAATGTTACTCAGGGATGTCAACGGACAATCACTGCTGGGTTCTGGGTAAGGGCTGCTGTTTCACGGTGGATTCGCGTCACACAGCCCGTGGACTCCGCAGTCGAGTAGACGAGGTTTGTGCCGCCTGTGATGGCAGGCAGGTCCCGTCCGGGAGAGCCTTTTTTGAATGCTATTGGATGTTACATGCAGAACAGCACGGGTCATCTTTGTCAGGCTGCGCGGCATAGTTCATTTGCCTCACGATCTCTGCAAAGAGTTCGTCCACCATTGTTTTACTCTTTGCGGAGGTCTCCATGAAGGGGCAGCCCCACTCCTCTGCGAGGGCCCTGCCTTCGTTGGATGACACCTCCCTCTCGCTCTCCAGGTCCACTTTGTTCCCAACCAAGATGACTGGCACTTTCTCATACCTGGGAGAGAACAAACAAAGCACACACACGTTCTGAAAGTTAGTACAAAGTTCAAGAGGTAACAGGTATTTTCTCCTTTTGGGCTATATTCTACTACAGATATTCTCTTTAGTTGCATGAAAAATCATGTGCCCCACACACTTGACATCTACCTGAGGGCTTTTAGAAGCTGCTCCCACAGTGGGTCATAAGTGGGTTTTCCAAAATGATGTTTTCAATTAAGCAATGACACTTCCTTTAAGGTGCACTCTCCCTCCGGGGAGCATGCCTATGCGTTTCTTCTGTCTCGGGTGAGCATCTGAGTCCCCATGAGACTTGCAACCAGGAGAGCAGCGGGCAGAGCAGCTCACCCCAGGAGAGCCCCCTGAACCTGTCTCCAAGGCCTCTTTACCCTGACTTTCCAGCGAGCCAAGGCAGCCCCCCTCCGGCCCACCGCTGTTGCTGCCTCTACTCCTGGCTCTTCCTTGTCTCACTGTCCCCAGCTTTAATAAACGTACTCTCAAAGTTAAAAAGAAAATCAATTTACCTTTCCAGATATACTTGGAAAATTATTCTCAGAATAAATCCTCTTAGATAAACTTAAATATTTTTCACTATAAGAGATGCTTACTCAAAAATTTCACTTGAAGGGGTAATAGCCCTGCTGAATAAACAATCTGTAATTGTCAGCATTTTTACTATGCTCTGCAATATACAAAACTAATCATGTTCTAAAGGTTCCTACATAAGAAAAAAGCTGGTAGAAATTATTAGGATGGAAACCATCAAATGAAGCTACACTCCATCCCTTCACAAAACTTATCCATTGGCCAGCTGAGAGGTAATTATGGTTCTTCCAGCCTGGCAAGAATTAAGCATTTTAATCAGTAGCTATATTTGCTGTTCTCTCCCTTTCCTTCCTAATGAGATAGATGTGCTATAGAATGAATGTTTGCGTGCCCAGCCCCCCAAATTTACATGTTGAAACCTAATTCCCAATGCAATCGTATGTAGGAGGTGGGGCCTTTGGGAGGTGACTAGGCCATGAGAGTAGAGCCCTCAGGAAAGGGATTAGTGCTCCTGTGAAAGAGACACCCGCGCCCCTCCAGCCAGTGAGGACGCAGCGAAAGATAACGCTGCCAAACTAGGGAGGTGGGCCCTCACCAGACACTGAATGGACCACAGCTTTGATCCTGGACCTTGCAACCTCCAGAGCTGCGGGAAATTCCTGTTGTTTAAGCCACCTCATCTATGGTATTTTTGTTAGATCAACCAGACTAGATGAACATGTCTCTGAGTGAACATGCTTGGTCAAAGCTAAACTAATAAAGATAACAAATATGGAAAGAACAAAGCAAAAAGGCCTTAAATCACTTTGGAACCTAAAGATGATTCTTTCTACAATGGTTACTCACTGTATAAAAATACATGGTGTTACTTTGCATATTTATCGACTATTCTTATTCGTTTCTTCTAAGAAATGTTGATAATATATTTTCATAAAGCTATCAGTTTCACTTTTAACATCATTTTAAAAGCTTTTTTGTGATTTTAATATAAATGAATGTGTGTGTGCATGCGTGCCCGTGCTCCCCCTAAACAGAATGTTTCTCTAATTTACAAAAGGAGCAAACTGCAAAATTGCAGACAAGTGATAACAAATGTGACTGGACACAGCTAAATTGGTTAGAAGAGAAACCTACACAGTGAAGACTGGTGAAGCAGGAGTCATACAGAATTTTTATCATCCAGGAAAAACAGGCAGGTAGTTAATGTTAGTGACACTAGTTCTACAATTTCATCGTCTGTTCAAGACGGTTCTCCCCACTCACCCGAACTTGTAAAGCAAACTATATTCCCAACAGAATCTCTTTTTGGGGGGCACTATGTCAAACCAAGAGTGGTCTCAACATGAGGGCATAGTATAGGCAGTGTGCCCTTTAGCCACCTGAAATATAAAAACATCTTAAAAATAAGTGGGAAACAACATTCAGGGTAAGGCCTAGAATTAGTTTGGATATTACCATCTTGCAGGAAATGCGTCTGGACAACTCCAATTTATATCAAAGGATTTATATGTATTTACTGTGTACCCACTATGCCTATGCTTTGTGGCCTCAGATCACACGAGAGCTCCGAACACGCCACGCAAGGGTTTTACACGTCTTCTAGGGCTCTTACACGCAATCAGTTGTGCCTCCCTCTCGGCCTTGGGGCGGACACAAGGCCCTGAGCGTGGAGCTGCATTACCGACCCGGCACAGGAGCTGGCCCGCGCATGCGCCCTCCTGACCTGCCGCCCGGAGGCGCTTCGCCCGCAGCCAGCACCGCCAGTCACGCCAGGACCGGGCCAGCTCCTATTGTTTCACTCGTCAAGATATAACTGCATTTCATTTTTCTTTTGGAAATACATGAGGATGATTACATAATGTATTAATAAATAAAACTAGCTCTTTGAAGCAGCTCTGCTGAGTGCCTTGAATGAAACATCAGAAATACTGGCTTGAGTATCACTTAGCTGTGAAATGATGGGCTCTCGGTGAGGCAGCTTTCAAAGTATGAGTAGTTGAAAGAATCTGCTGTATTTATCCATCGATCTTATGTTTTCTCTATTTTTAACTGTCCTGATATGTGTATATTTGTTATATATGTGTGCATATGTATTTTATTTTGATTGCCTAAACTTGGCTGATCATCAAAATAACTTGATAATTAAAAAAAAAAATACTGATGTCCAGGTCCTATTCCAGCTATAGAATCTGGATTTGTGGGATCAGGACCCAAGAGCCTATTAAAAATGTATGTAGAAGCACTAAAGACTAATTTAGTCTTTAGTCAGCAGGGTTTAGGAACAACTGGCCTGACCTACCACCGGGTGACCCCCGGCAACTGTGCAGGCACCTGGTTCCTGGCTTCAGTGTGGCAAGCCCAGAATCCGTTCCTTCTTCCTTTCATTGACTCACCAACAGGACTATGTAGACGGACACCGGTGCTGGCAGTGCCTTCAACTTCCTGTTCTGGGTGCTGCAGTGTAACATTACGAGGCCATCCTGCGCATGAATTTTATCATGCTGTTTCTGTTACTTTTTCACACGCAGCTTGAAATACAATTCTCTTTGAATTCAGAAATGAGAATCAAAAAGATTTCTCTAGGCCCCCTTGTTCATTCAACCCTCCACCCGATGTTAAAAATCTCGCCTACTGGGAGTCTCAAGGCAAGATGTCCGAACACTCCATGCGTCGATCACGCCCATGACCACCTTTCCAAACGGTGTGTCGAGCACCTGCAGTGAAGCCACACTTGCATCTCTGGCTCCCCATTTGTCCTTTCTGCCAGTTCTGTCAAGTGCTGGTGTTAAAAAGTTCACCCCTAGCTAATGAGTGAGCCGCAATCAAACATCTGGTCCTTTCTTCTCCTAGTTTCTAGTGCTTTTATCCTTTAGAATATAGAAATCTTTTCTCCAAAATGAAAAGAGGGTTTCTTCCTTTTCTCCCTCCTCAAACTGAGTAATATTTAATAATTTTTTAAAAATCTCTGAAAATAAATAGGTAGAGATGAAAATAAAAAAAACATTCTTACTCTCACCTCCATTAGAATAGTCACTATTACTACTTTGGTGTATAACCTTTCAGACTATTTTTTTATACCTATCTATATAAACACAGATATACATTTTTGGAAAAAATATCATACCTATTTTGTTTACTAGTTTCAATTTTCATTTATTATTACGGAGCTTTCCATTTCAATATATGTTATGCATTATGTTAATGGATAAGCAGTATTCCATTTTATAGAATCTATACTCTACCTGTACCATAATTTAATCATTCCTTCCCCATTAATTCATATAAAGAGTTGCCATGCCCTCATTTTTTTTCACCTACATAAACAACAATTTGAAGAATTACACCTAGAAGTGTGATTTTTGTCTCAAAGGTACACATAGTAAGTGTGTGTGAATGTGTGTCTGGCATATCCTTTGAATGAGAAAAGTCTCATTTCTAGGTTCGTTCATCAGATTGCTGAGCACACACACAGAGCCTCAATGGACATCCAGAAATTTATACTAAAACCACTCGTGCTGAAGTTAACACTCTTGGGATTGATATTTTTAATTTTTCAATAAAGTTTTATGGCAGTTCTGAAGAAAACACTGTTTTTGGCTGGGAGCTGAAGGTTCCTGCTACAGCAGGCTAGCGTAAAACATCAATGCTTCTTGCAAGGAAAACATGAGCTAAATAAGGCTGCCCTCCTCGTCTGAACTGACTTGAAGTGACTAAATATTTTATCTTAAAGGGCATTTCTGGTAATTTAGCTTGAATAATAAAAGGAAATCACACATCTTTTCCTCTGACTTTCTCTTGGCTTCTGAATACATAATGAAGAACAACAGAGAGAAACTGTAAATGTAATGTAAAAATTAAGTAAGGAGAGTAATGATACTAAAAAGATATTCAAAGCTCTCAGGGATAGTGCATACCAATGTAAATAAAAATAATCTGCTTTCACAGAACTTAAGAGTTGAATTCCTGACAGTATGATTGTGAGGGACCAGCTGATCATGACTATACAACTAAGGCATTTTTAATGTCATTCTAAAGTCATCGAGGGTGCTTGCCCTGGCAGCACACGTTTTAAACCTGGGACGACACAGAGGTGATCGGCATGGCCCCTGAGCAAGGACCACACCGACATGCAAATTCATGAGGCGTTCCGTATGTTTAAGACTATCAGCTGACTTAACAGGCCAAAAGGGCGGGCCCAAAATATTCAAAATGATGAAAAGCAAGGACGCACAACCAAGATTACTCTACTCAGCAAAGCTATCATTTAGACTTGAAAGACAGATAAAGGACTTCCCAGGCAAGAAAAAGCTAGACTTCACCACCACCAAACCAGCATTGTAAGAAATGTTAAAATGTAAAAGGATAAATATCATGAATAATAAAATGGCAATAACTACATATCTATCAATAATCACTTTAAATGAAAATGAATTAAATATGCCAATCAAAAAAGCTTGGTGTCTGAATAGATAACAAAAGAAGACCCTTACATATGCTGTTTGTAAGACACTTCAGATCAAAAGACTCTCACAGAATAAAAGTAAAGGGATGGAAAAAGATATTTCAGGAAAATGTTACTTCCTCTTTCTCCCTTGCTGCTTTTAGGATTCTCTGTTTGTCTTTGACATTTGCCATTTTAATGATGGTGTGTCTTGGAGGGGCCTCATTGGAGTTCTCTTGAATGGGATCCTCTGTGCTTCCTGGAGTTGTGTGACTTTTTCTCTCCTCCAATTAGGGAAGTTTTCCATCATTACTTTGTCAAGCAGGTTCTCTATCCCTTCCTCCTCTTCTCCTTTTGGTATCCCTATTATAAGGATATTATTACGTTTCAGGTTGTCCTGCATTTCCCTAAATGCCTCTTCATTCTTTTTGAGTCTTTTTTCATTTTCTTACTCTTTCTGGGAGTTTTCTACCTTATCACTCAGCTCGCTGATTTGATCCTCTGTTTCATCTAGCCTGCTTTTGATTCCTTCTACTGTGTTCTTCAATTCAGAAATTGTATTCTTCATTTCCTCTTGTCTTTCATTGATAGTTTCTATGTCCTTTTTCATGTTGATATAGTTCGCAGTAAGTTCCTCAGTTTCCCTGTAGTTTTTTGTAATTCTTTTTGAGCTCACTGAGCTCACTGAGCTTCCTTGGAACCGTTGTTTTGAACTCAGTATCTGATAGTTTACTTGCCTCTATTTCCTTTAGTTTTCTTTCTGGGAACTCCTCCTTTCCCTTCGATTGGAGGGTGTTTCTTTGTCTTACCATTATTTGTGAGATTCTTCTTTTTTGCTTTTGTTTCTTAAATTTGATCTGTCTTGATTTCCTGACTTTGTGGTGTGAATTTCTATGGTAGGAGGCCGCTGTTTTTTCTTTCTGGATCTGCCTCTGATGATGTCAGATGTTGACCCTGTCAGACCTTAGGCAGTCTGCTCAAGACTTCCAGGAATCTACTGTCTGTAGCTGTCTCCTTCAGTTGTTAATCTAGTCACTCTGCACTCAGCAGTCAGGCTTAGAAACCACAGGGTGGTGTAGAGTCCCTCCTGGGGGAAGGGTTAATGGATCCTCTCACGCTACTGCAGCTTAGGGGAGTGGTCTGCCTGAGCCAGATGGCTGCTGCTATATGGGGGAGGAGTCAGCACTGGGATCCCGCCGGCTACTCTCTGTTCTCTCCCCAAAGCCTCCTTCCCCAGTCTCTCCTCAGGCATCTCTAGCCCACTCTGCCCCTACTCCTTTGCTGGACACTAGGGTAAGTGGCTGCAAATAAAAATTTATGCGTTGGCCCTTTAAATGGCTCTTTGCATCTCCAGCCGCCTGTCTCTGCAGAGAGCAACCTTGCTGCTTTTCGCAGCTGGCTGTTATCTGTGTACTTTTTGGGTTCTGGTGTAGGCTGGAGAGCCTGGCTTATAGTTTAGACCCCGCTCTTCTTGGGGATCCAACTGGCCGTTTCAATATCCTTCTGGTGCTGCTGCCTGTGGGTACCCTGCCTGCCTTCTTGAATCTCTACCACATTTTTCCCAGTTAAGTTGTTCTAAAGCTAGCAGTCGACTTCTCAATAGAAACACTACAAGCCAGAAGGGAATGGCAGGAAATATTCCAAGTCATGAAAAGCAAAGGCCTGCAACCAAGACTGCTCTACCCAGCAAAGCTCTCAATTAAAATGGAAGGAGAAATAAGGAGTTTCCCAACAAAAGGAGGCTATAAGAATACACCTCCACCAAACCAGCATTGCAAAATATGCTAAAGGGACTACTTTAAAAAGATGAAGAAGAAGAGTCTAGGAATACCCAGTTCCTTTCACAGTCACCAATACTTGATATTACCAATATTTTTAATACTTATTAATCTGATTGTTACAATTATGTATTATTTTAATTGTTATTTGTTGAAACTAAACCTGTTCTTATATATTTATTGACTATTTCTATTATTTTTAAAAAGCTTTAAATGACTTTTTGGTATTCTTTACCTATTTTTGACTAAATGTTTGTAGAATTTTTTTCCCTAAAAAAAAAAAAACAAAAAAACTATTAACCCTTTTTTAGACGTATTGCAAATACTCTCCTATTCTATTACTTGTCCTTTAACTTTTTTATATAGTAATTTTCCTATTCTATTACTTGTCCTTTAAATTTTTTATATAGTATATTACTATATAGTCTTAAATGTTTAATATAGTCATATTGTCAATATTTTACTTTATAGCTTCTGGGTTTGAATATTTTACTTTAGGGTAAAAAAAACATTATTTGGTATTTTCTCCTAAAATTCCTTAGGTTTTACATATTGATTTTTAACTCACCTGAATATTTTTTGTATAATGTGTGAAATAGGGCTCTACATTTGTTTTATTTAAAGTAATATGGTTCCTGCATCTTATTTGTTGAATAAGCCTTATTTTCCCCATTGATTTGAAATATAAATTTAATCATATATTACATTGTTAGACACACATATATGTTTGTTTCTAGAATGCTCACTTTATTTCACTGATCTACTTGATTATTTCTGTGCTGCTGTCCTGTTGTTTTAATTGCTGAGACTTTATAATGGATTTAAATTTTTTAATTTTATAATGGATTTTGACATTAAAAAATAAATAAAATAAACCTGCATTTAAAAAAAAAAGAAGGAACTACTACCTTTTGTGACAACATGGATGGAATTGGAGAATATTATGCTAAGTGAAATAAACCAGTTGCTGAAAGACAAAAACCATGTGATCTCACCTAAAAGTAGAATCTATTTAACAAAATAAACTAACGAAAAAATAAATCACAGGCATGGAAACATGGAGCAGACTGAAGTCAAGTCATGGAGTGAGCAGTCATGGAGTGACGAGGGGGGTTGGGGAAGGAGGACAACGGTGGAAAAGAACGAGAAGGGACTAGACAAAGAACAGGTATGAATGACCCATGGACGTGGACAACAGTGTGGGAACTGACTGTGGGAGAGGGGGGCGGGGTGGGATGGGTGGAGGAGGGCAAAGGGCGGAAAAGCTGAGACAACTGTAATAGAATAAGCATGATTTAAAAGTTAAAATTAAAAAGACATAAAAAAAGAAAAGATATTTCATGAAAATGGAAACAAGCAAACATATAAAATCCAGGATAGCAATACTTATACCAGACTAAATAAACTTTAAAACCAAGGCTATAACAAGAGACAGAGAAGGATCCAACAATTCCACTTCTGGGTATTTATCTGAGGAAACTCAAAACACTAAATTGAAAAGACATATACATCCATATGTTCACTGCAGCCTTATTTAGAATAGCCAAGATATGAAAGCAACACAAGTGCCCATCAACAGATGAATGAAAAAGAAGTTGTGTGTGTGTGTGTGTGTGTGTGTGTGTATAATAGAATGTGTTCTCAGCCATATAAAGGAATGAAATCTTTCCATCTGTAACAACATGGATGGATCAACATGGATCTACAGGGTCTTGTGCTAAGTGAGGTAAGTCAGGCAGAGAAGGCAAATACCAGATGATTTTACTTCTTTGTAGAATATAAAAAAATAAATAAATGAAGAAGCAGAACAGACACAGACTTAAAATACAGAGAATATCTTGACAGTTGATCAAGGTAAAGTGGTCCCTGTGATTAGGTTAAAGGGTCCCTGTGAACTCGGGGGTAGGGGAAGAGAACCCTCTTTTCCCGCCCCACTCCCCAACCCCTTGGAATGGGTTCCTACCAGAGCCGGTGTAGCGAACAGTGCTGGCAGCTAAAACGTCATCAGACATCTCTCTAGCTGGAGAAACTGGGAAAAGGGTTCCCTAAAATCCAAAGCGGAGGGAAGAAATCCCCACTTTTTTTCCTCTGCCCACTTTGCCAGAAAGGTGACCGTAGTTGTGAGAACCACGTGGCAGCGCGTGTGGCTGTCAGCCAACTTTATCTAATCAACAACGACCGAACACCGACCCTGTAAGAGCAGAATATCTACGCTTCTTAAGTGCACCTGTAACATTCACTGACATACCTTATTTCTGGTTAAAAATAAAAATTTTAACGAATGGAAAATAAATGAAATGATAGAAAATATGTTTTCAGACCATAATGGAATTAAGCTAGAAATCAGTAACAGAAAGATATTTGGAAAAATCTCCAAATATTTGGAAATTGAACCATATACTTCTAAATAATCCATAGGTCAAAGAAAACATCCCAAGGCAAATTAGAATACATTTTAATTGAATGAAAATAAAAAAACAACATATCAAAATTTGTGGGATGCAGTTAAAGCAAGTATATTGAGAAAAATTATAGCATTAAATGTTTATATTTGAGAGGAATAGTCTCAAATCAATAATCTATTTCAGAAAATAGAAAATGCACAAAAGAAATCCAAATGAAGGAGAAATAATAAAGAACAAAAATCAAATAAACTGAACACAGAAATACAGAAAATCAATGAAATTCAAAAATTTGTTGTCTGAAAAGATCCGTAAAATTGATAAACTTCTAGTCAGATTGCTCAAGGGAAAAAGATGACACAAATGAACACTATCAGAATGAAAGAGGGAAATCACTACAGACACTAAAAGAATATGCTCCTGAAATAGAAACTTAGATGAAATGCCCATATTCCTTAAAACAAACAATTTATTCATGTCATCCTTGCTCCCCTACTTGGAGGCTGACAACAGCTCTCAATATGTCCTACGCCCTCTGGTTAGTCTGTTCGGCTATCCAGACTCTGGCCCCTCCAAAGAAAATCTTCTGTGCTAAATGGTCTCCTTGTACATTGTGGTCGCCTAACTATAGTGGTCCCCACCCAACTAATTCTAACTGCCATTCAAAGCTTAGGTAAAATTTCCTCTCTTAAAATCTTCCCTTGCTTTCATAGACAGCTCATTTGTCTGAACTCTTTATTTACATTTTATATTATTAAAAATTGGGGGTTCATAGGTTTTCAGTGACTTATTTTTAACTATCTACTAGGCATTGTGTGAGGAAATGGGGACACAGTCAAGTAAAGGTGTTAGAGATTACATTCAGGTTGGGGGAAACAACACACATACAACATCACTGAAGACTGAGATAGCTGTTACAAAGAAAGTAAACCCTGGTTAAAACACAGTGACTTAGGCAGGCCAATATTATAGGAGAAACACAAACTCTAGGGAAACAAAACCTAAGCAGAAGCGTGAACTGAGAACTGAGTCAGCATGAGAGAAAATAAGAAAAAACTAGGAATGAACCATTTTCGACAGAAGGAAAAGGAAATCTAAAAGACAGGCAGCAGGACAGGGCTAGGCTTATTCAAAGAACAACATGAAGACCAGCGAGGCCAGAGCCTAAAGAGCCAGGGGGAAGAAGACAGGCGGGGTGACCGAAGCACAAACACCACCGCTGGTGTCCTAGGACAAAGGAAAGCCACCGACGGTCTGTCAGCAGTGAAGTTTGTGTGTGCGCGCGCGTGCGTGCGCGTGCGTGCGATGTGGCTCACACAACGGACTCCAGGGGCACAACAGCAGAAGCGGGGGAGGGTTCAGGCGATGGCTGCGGTGTCCAGACGAGGGGCAAAGGTGATGTCAAGTGGGGTGAGGGCAATGGCAGTAGAAATAAGTAAGTTTTAAAACATATTTTGGAGGCAGCACCAAAAAGACGTAATAATGGACTGGTTAAAAGAGACAGAGTGGGCAGTGGTTTTGACCAAATAAGTAACGATCCATACGTAAACTACTGTTTTTACAAGTAGGATTTTATATCAGGACTAAGCACATAAGACCCCAAGGGGAACTACCATATGCCTCCTGTTACCCTGTTTCTAACATGCCTGCACTATGATCATGTTTAAAATTGTCTTGCTTATCCAAATAACTAGTTGTTATTTAAAAAACACAACAACTTTTAGTATATCATGGAGTTCTTAATAAACATTAAAAATGTTAATTTTTACAAAACAGCCCTGACCAGTGTGGCTCAGTTGGTTGGAGCGTCGTCCTGCAAAGCTAAATAAGTCGCTGGTTTGATTCCCAGTCAGGGCATGCACCTGGGTTGTGGGTCTGGTCCCCAGGTGTGGGGTGTACAAGACCGACAGATGTTTCTCTCTCACATTGATTTTTTTTTTTCCTCTCTCTCTCTCCTCCCCTCCTGCACCCCTCTCTAAAAATAAATAAAATCATTAAAAATAAGCTTAAAAAATGTAAAAATTTTTTTCCCTGTAGAGGTGGCAACTTCCTTTTCCTATAAAAGTTTAATTTTTCAAATATCCTATTCAATTCACCCATGTTTACCTTAGTATTATTTCTGGATTTCTACCTCTCATTTACTGATTACCTGGGAGTTTTTAAAAAATTATATGTTGTTTCCAGATACAAGCTGCGCTTTTACTCTGTAAGATAAAAATCACTTTGCACTCAAACTTTACCTTGTTAAAGGTCTTTCCACACACTCTCATATCACTCCTAACAGAAAGAGAATGAGATTTTAGCTTTCAACTTAGCCAAAAACTTGGACATTTTGTTTATTGCTAAAAGTTTGTGAATGGTAATTACTTAACATTGTAAATATACTTTTCAAAAGCTCTTTCCAAATTGTTACTTTAACCAAGTCATTAAAAGTCTTTGGAAAATATTACAGCAATCAACAAGAAGCCTGAAATAATTTTTGATAGGAGGGACAATATAAATAAAAACTCCAACATACTGGCCCTGGCTGGCTGGTTCAGTTGGTTAACAAAGCTAGAGAAGTAGATGCCAGATATCAAGACTTATAAAGCTATAATAATTAAGACGATGTAGTTTAGACATAAGAAGAAACAGAAAAATGAAACAGATAGAGTCTAGGAACAAACCCACACATATAGATTTTCCCCATTTACAACAAAGATACATAAAAAATTCACTGGGGAAATAGTCTATCAAATCGGGTCAGTTGGAAAGCTATACGTGTAAAAAAAAAAAAAAAAAAAATTCCTTTGACCCCCTCTCTTATACCGCTCATCATTTATATAAATTAATTCGAGATGGATCAGAGGATGAAAGACAGATCATAGCCTTCCAGGAAAAAATATGGAGAGTGGAGCTTCAAAATCTTGACGTAGAGGAAGAAATATTAAATAGGGCACACACACAAAAAACCATTCAAGAAAAGATTAAACTGAGGATTTTATGCTCTTTTAGAGAAACCATTAAGCAAGTGAAAAGGCAAGCCATACACTGGGAAAAGGTAATTGCAATACATGTATCTGACAAAGGACTTCTATCGAGAATACAAAAAGAATTTGTACAAAACATAAAAATTAGACCATACAATTTTTTAATGGACAAAACTCTTGAGCAGGTATTTCTTAAAAGAAGATACCCAAATAGTCACTAAACGTATGAAAAGGTGCTCAACATCGTTATGTACCAGGGAAACAAAAACTGTAAAATCATAATTAGGTACCTTTAGAATGTTCTCAGATCAGCTAAAACGAAAAAGCCTGACAGTATCCAATGTTGGCCAGGATGCGGCGCAACTAGAACTCTTGCTGGTAGAAGAGTAACTGCTCGAACGGCGAGTTGGGAAAACCTTTTGGCAGTATTTACTAATGTTGAACACAAGGATTTTTGACCCGAGAATTCTACTCCTAGGTATACACCAAGAGAAGCTGTATGTGTGTATGTGGGCAAAGGATATGCACTAGAATGTTCACAGTAGCATGTTATACATGACAGCCGCCATCCAGAAGCTCTCCGAATGCCCTTCGACGCGACAGTGAAGTCACAGTGCATTTGCACAAGGGGACTCCTTTGCCTCCGTGAAGAATTAACAGCTGCTACAGAGATGGATCTCATAAAGAGCCAGAAGCTCAGTAACTGGCAGAGTTAGCCTGCATTGGTCTTGGTGCACAGAAATGTCACGGATGGAACACAAGGAACCTGCTGTGTTGCTTGAAATGTCCTTCTTACATCTTCATCTGGGATTTGGTTACGTTACTTGTACGTACCATTAAAAACACTGAAATAAGATAATTCTCTAAAAGGTTTCCTCATTAAATAGGGGTAGTAAAATAACCTTCAAGACAAACCAAGTAAACATGCATATTGATTATGGGGTTTAGGACACATCAAGTGCATGATTATGCTGATCAGTCTGTTTATTACTCAGCTAACTACTATTAATCATTTTAAATTTCTAAGTCCTATGCTTTTAATTTAGACTCAAAAGAGGCTAAAGACTAAACGTATAATAAATACTAATACTAAAGTATATGTTATTGGAAATAAAAGCAATAACAATCTGAACATTTTCTTCACTGTCAGATCTATAAATTGCATCTATCTGATTGCAATTTGTTTCAGGCACATCAAGATACCACAGCACTTCAAATATACACACTAAAAAGAAAAAAACATAATGATGAATATTTAATCTGGCTTTTAAAAATTAGAAATGGGGATCATCCACCCAAGTAATGTATTATTTGTGAGGAAGTGTTTGCAACCATAAGTCTAAAACCTTGTCACTTAAGACCCAAATGCAAAAACTGTCTAAATAAACCCGTTGATTGTCTTATTTTCTTTTTAAGCAAAATGGCCAAGATACCAGAATAAGGCAGAGAAAAGAAGTTGATCTATATTTGATACTTGGAATGTGTAGCTCAATTTCAATCTGCATTTTAATGTACATTGTCACCAAATTAAAAATATGTCATTTTCAAATCTGTCAACAAAGTATGATTCTTCTTACATAATTTAAATAGCAGGAAAAATTCAAGTCTCAACACATATGAAGAACACATAGGTTTCTACCTATCAAAGGAACAATGGTGTTCAGACATAACTTTAGTGAGAAATGAAATCTGAAACCTGTGCATTGAGAAATGTCCCCCTAATATACTTGAAAAAACTAAATTGAGTCAATTGTTCAAGAGTATACAAGTTATTTGAATTATCTAAATTTATATCTGGAATAAATTAAAGGATGTTTCCTCTCAGTGCACCTTCATTTCAGAATTCTTAGCAAAAATGTTTATGAATAAAATGCATATGTATTTGGTACACAAAATTCAATTATACTTTTTAAAAGATACCTTTCAATGAAGATTTGAGGATGCTTCAAAGCTATGAAGAGCTAAGACTTTTTAGGAACTGTAAGAATTATTAATAGAAGAGCATTTGTCTTGGGAAATTTCCAAATCACTAAATACAAAAAGCACCTAATAAAAGGTAAAAATACTCACAAAAGAAAAATCTACCAGCTTTCTAGAAAGCTCAGGTTATTGGACCCACAGAATTAGCATTTCTTCTCTCGAACAATAAACAGCTTGGGGGAAGAAGACATCAATTATTTATGACATGTACCTGGTTGGTTCAACTGGCATAAGATTGATTGGCGATGTCTATTAAAAAGGTTTTTTCACTTGAACCAGGAGAAGTAACAGGTGACAGATGGAAAAAGCTAAACAAAACAAATACACGGTAAAGAAAGGAGCTGGAAATTTGCATTATTGGCAGAGATGATGGTGCCCAGCAGCAGCCAATGGCGAGTGATGAGCTACAGATACTTTCACAGGATTCAAGGCAACACTGAAGCAGAAGTTAGAAACAATTACAAGGAATAACAGCAGGAACAAGGGAGAATGGGCAGAAAGCAGAACGTCTTCAATAGTCTCCAGCAGTATTCAGGTTGGGATGAGAAGCTGTAACAACAGGTCTAGTTACAACAGGGATTACCAGGGATGGACAGAGAGAATTCACAGGATGCGAGAAAATCTGTCCCTTTACTTTGATTCCCTCTACAAAACCCCTTTCACTTCCAAAATAAACTTACACCTGAGCTATGCAAGTCTCCTAACCGGTCTCGCCTCCAATTTCTCACCCCTCTATTCTACCCTATTGGCCCCTTCACAATAATTGTCTTAAAACCTTGCTTTCACACAGTCCTCTCCCAATCCCCGCACTCCGCTACCTCGGGAACGCAGTCTGTCCCTACGTTCACAGCCAAGGCCAGCCACAACTGAGTCGCTGGGTACCTCAAGGTGGAATGCACTCCCAGGGGGAAGGAACTGGATTTGGGGGACAGAGGAACGAGCTCCAGCTTTGATCCCTTCAATACGTCACCTGGCTTCTGAGCCTCAGAGGCCTTATTTGTGAAACAGAACTATTATGGATACCTAGGGATTATATTGAGGAGGGTGGGATGACTTTACCAATGACAGGGAGCATCAGTAGAGGGTTTGGTTGGTGCCAGATACTACACTAAGCGGTCCAAGTATTACGGATACTAGAAAACACTACAGAAATGCTAATTATTCTTTTCTAAGTTCTCTCAAACCATCTGTTAGCAAGGAGTTCTAGAATCTTAACTGAGGTGATCTATCCCAGAATGCAAGAAGTTTTACTTAGTATCTTATCTTCTTCTCTGGCTCCACCCCTGGCAAGGTGCTCCCAACCCAGCTATTTAGCTGGAAGACCACTAATCCTTGTGGAGAAGCTTTGAGAAAAACAAGTAGGTAAGTATTCCCTCTAATCAGAGGCTGGCCATTTACCATCTTATTTAAACAGAAGTATCTTTATCCTATTCATCTCACTCCAAACATTGCTCAGACGAGTCACTAGACGTGAACTGTGGCTCTGAAGCCCTAGTAAGGCAATGTGGGGTAATTAAAATTTAAAAAAAAAAAAAAAAAGGAAGAAAACAAGACTCAATAAAGCTAGGAGTCCTGAAATAAAGCCTCGTTTCTGCCTCAAGCCAGCTGGGCTACTTTTAAAGTTACAACTGGGAGCTCGGGAAGGGAAGGGCCACGTATGTTTTCTATGTAGCTGCATGCCCTGGGCTGGAATCAATTCCTGACACATACCGGCATACAAAATGGAATGAGTTAATGAAGTGACAATCTTCAAAGATGACAGTCTTTGCATGGAGCCCATAGTGAAAATGTCAGAGAAACAATGCCAACATATCCATGGTCACCAGGCCAAAAAGCATTTTTGGATGTACACTTCCTGCAATGTTTTATTTTTTTAATTCTCTATCATGCCTTGCATTAGATGCAGAAATGCTGAAACTGACTGGCAGTGTAAGGGGCCTCCAGAGCTTTGGGAGGAAATGGTCAAAATACAGAGGGTAATGACCTGAAGGGACCTTTATTCACAAATTCAACAAACATTTACTGGGTGCTTTTTATGTACCAGGTGCTGGATGTCAAAATTGAAGCAGATTATCACCGAATACACAGAAGAAGCTTTCTGTTGTTGTTAACATAAGTTAGGTATTATATGTCAACTACTTTTATAAACAATATACACTGTGGGTAGTGAAGGGGGAGGAGGCAGCACCGACTTATTACAAGCAGTTGCAAAGGCTATTTAGAGTTTCTCTTGAAACTGAGTTCTCACATGCTATAGTCTTTTTTTTAAACAAATATTTTATTTATTTTTTTAGATAGAAGGGGAAGGAGAGAGAAATGGAAGGAGAGAAACATCGATGTGGGAGAGGAACATTGATCAGCTGTCTCTTGCAAGTCCCCAACTGGGGGCCCGGCCCACAACCCAGGCATATGCCCTGACTGGGAACTGAACCAGCAACTTTTCGGTCCACAGGATGGCGCTCAGTCGACTGAGTCACACCAGCCAGGGCAATATGCTATAGCCTTAATAAAATTAAATGTGATCTTCAAAGTGCAGTTAGTCATGTGTGGGCAGGAAAATGGCACAGGACAGATAAATTGTGAGGGCAGATGGTAGGTGCTTGCGTCAATTTGCCATCTTTTAAGAGTTAAGAGACATTCACTCATTCCCTCATCACTTCTAATAAATTTTTTTTAAAGCACTTCACAGAGAAACCCAAAGAAGCACTAGTATTCCTTATCAAGACAATTTCTAAAATAGCAGCATGTACCGAAAAATATTTTTTTCCAGATAACTACTGCTGCATACAAGCTACCCCAAACTTAATGGCTTCACCTGAGCATCTGACTCTGTTTTGTGAGGAGGCGGGTCAGGAACTTGGGCAGCGCTCAGTTGGGCAATTATGCCCCACGTGGCAGCTCCTGGGCTTCCTCGGGGGTGTGCGGCTGGGCTGGGCTGCGCTGCGCTGGGGGGAGGGTCAAAGAAGGCTCCCCCGCAGGCCTGGTGGGCACTCCCGAAGGGGGCCTCCCTCCGGCCTTCACAGTCTCAGGGCCTCTTCCCTCTTCCCAGGTGGCCTCTCAGGGTAGTTGAACTTCTTACATGGCAACTCGGGGCTCCAAAAGACCACTGTGGAAGGTGCTTAGTCCCCTTAGAGACTAGGCTCAAAACCAGCTTAACAAGGTTTGTCTTTATTCCTCTAAAGTCCTGATGGGCCAGACCAGGTTCAAGGGGAGGATAAATAGATCACAGTTTTCAATGGGAATTTTATCACAGAACCTATCGCCATCTTTAATTCAGCACACTTGGTAAAAAAGATGACTTCTTTCAAAACGGAACAAAATTTTCATGAGGATTTGTTGACCTGAATTAACAAATGCAGTTAGTCACGTGTGAGCAAGAACAGTAAAACGACAGGACAGAGAAATCGTGAGCGCAGATGGTAGGTGCTTCCGTCAATTTGCCACCTTTTAAGAGTTAAGGTACCGTCATTCATTCACTTATCACTTACTTCCAATACATTTTTAAAAAACATTGCATTTTTCCATATGACTATTGCTGCACAAGAAAACTACCCCAGCTATCTTGCCTGGGCACCCGCTAATCTATTATTTTATCTCAATTTTCCATAAATCAGCTTACTTTTCTACTGCTTCCTAAAATTATTCTGCTCAAACCATTCTATCACTAAATACGAACAGAAAATAAGATTTCATTTCGAAGGAGGGTCAAAATTACTTAAGATAACAGTAAATACAGATGCTCCTTGACTTTCTCCCAATAAATCCATTGTAAATTGAAAATACTGTACATCAAAAATGCATTTAATACACCTAACCTAGTGAATATCACAGCTTAGCCTAGTTGACCTTACATGTGCTCAGAACACTCACGTTGGCCTACAGTTGGAGAGAATCATCGAACACAATGTGTACACTGTAAATATCAGCTGGTGGGTAGCTGCAGCTCACTGCTGTGCCCAGCATATGACAGAGTACCATACCATGTATTTCTAATCTGAAAACATCAGAATTCAAAATTCAAAGTGTGGTTTCTATGGAATGCATATTGCTTTTGCACCATCATCAAGTCAAAAAAATCTTAAGTCGAACCATTGTAAGTCAGGGATTGTCTGTACATATTGTTGGCATTAGTCTCCTAGACAAATTTTTGAACTTCTATGATGATTTAGAATGCATGAAAAAATCCTTAGAAAAGGTGGCCTGGTAAGAGCAATGTTCTTGGTGGAAAAAAAAAATTGAAACTTAAGCCAATTCTTTTAAAAAATATATCTCGCCCTGACTGGTGTGTCTCAGTGGGTTGGACATTGTCCTGCAAACGAAATGGTCACTGGTTCAATTCCTAGTCAGGGCACATGTCTAGGTTGCTGGCCAGGTCCTCAGATGGTGTGTCCAAGAGGCAACCCATCGATGTTTCTCTCTCTTTCCCTCTCCCTGCTTTTCTCTCTAAAAAATAAGTAAAATCTTAAAAAAATAAATATGTCTCTCTCTCTCTTCTGTATATATAATTAACAATGTCAAAGATATACTTATTTATAGTACATTGTGGCAGGTAGTTATCTTGCACTTGTTACACATAATGCCCAGGGCAATGTAACGTAAATGAAGTGGCTTAAACCAGAGCATTTCCTGTTGACAGTGACGACTTTTATACAAAGACAAATAGAACTTCTGGAATCAGTTTATTAAAAACTGACAACACATTACTGTGTGTGTGTGTGTGTGTGTATGTGTATGTATATATGTGTGTATGTACACACACACATATATATACACACATACACACATACATATCCATAAAGACTATTAAAATTATCTTTCCCCTGTGCAGTTTTTGGTATTTGTAAAAGGGTCTATTATCAACTTTTTTTTTTAAAAGAAAAAAGTTGTTTAACAAGTATTTAATATTACATGCCTGATTGCTTTTTATGAAGTATTTTTTATATTTAAAATATACGTATTACAACTCATCACGATTTTGAGTCACAGAAACATACAGTCCTCATTTAAAGCCAACACGGGCTCCAGGGGAAGGGGAAGACAAAGAGGCAAAGCACTCAGGGTCTGCGCCTGAAGTCCTCGAACATCCTGTACTAGCATTTCAGAGGCAGAGCAGAAAGCAAAGGAAAAATGGAACTGAAATACTGGAGTGGCTATATAATTCATCTACATATCGTAAGGAGTCTAATTCCTAAGAGATCACGAGGCAGTACACTGTTCTAATAAAGCCAGATAAATGCCTGGGTTTCATTCCTCTTTCTGTAAATTTTGGTGAAACATTATTATTGATATTGTGGAGTTACTATGTAAAGAAACACTTCACATTCATTACATCATTATTTATTATATTCTGCCCGTGTTACAGATGAGGAAATTGAGATGCAGATAATGTTAATTGACTGTAATTACATAACTAATATGTACTGGAGCTCAGCTTCAGTGAGAGTAACACTTAACTGTCTTCATAAATGAGATTAGATCAGTATGCACAATTCAATAAAATACTGAATTACAGCAATTATAATATTTACAGTATTTGTTATGTTCACTGGAAACCTAAGGATGGATTTATTTAGAACAAAATTCTCTATCGAAAAAATGGAGAAAAACAGTCTAAGATTTCATTTATGGAAAGCTGTAAAGACATCTAGTAAAGACGAAAATACTAATATGTACTGAATTATTCATATGATGTAGGATTTCCACATTTGAATTATTAATTTTTAAGGGGCTACTCCTAAGAAAGCATGAGAAATAACACTCCTAAATGTCTTAAGTAAAGGTTTACAATGTTTCTCTTGGGTAATTTTACTAATTGATTTTAAGATATCTATAGATATACTTATCTTCATGTATTTTTACTGTCTTACAGGGAGAGCTGAATCAATATTTTCCTGGGCAGCTGCAGCAAACCTCTTAAAAAGATCAGTTTCCAAAACCTCCTCAACAACCCGACGCAGCAACGGAGAAGGCCTGCGAGCCCACGCTCCTCTGAATCCGACCGCAGGAGCCCTTTCTCTGTCCCCAATTTTTACAAGGCGGGAGCTATCCTTCCTTATCAGAATGCACAAAATGACAGAGGTGTATCCTTATATTTTCAATATGCACAACAGTCATAAATGCTTCCTCAAAAGATATATTTTATGGATCTTTTTTTTTTCAGTGACTCAATGTTATCAGAGGAAGCAAATACTAACTCATGTTGGGAAGTATTTCATTTTCATAGCATTCATATAGCACTGTTGAAAACTGAAAAATCAGGAAGAGAGGAGAAGCCGTTTCAAAACACTAAAAAGAAAGTTCCATTTATTCTGCTTACGAGTTAAATGTTTTAGGATAACAGCTTTCAAATTGTGTGTGAGGAGGTCAATTTAGTGGCTCAAGGGGAGCATTTAAAAACAATGAAATAAAAGAGAAAACAAAATAGGAAGCATCTTGGTAATAGAAAAAAATACAATACAGATTAAATAAAAAAAGATAAATATAAGCAAAACAGGAAGTGTAACTACTGTTTGATGAAACTTTGGTTTCAGTTATATGTTTTTATGCCTGTGTGTACCATGTCACGATGTAAAATGCATTTCTTACTGGGGCCATGATTAAGAAACTGTGACTATCGCTGCTGAGTCAATGCATAGAAGTAGACAGAATTGTGTTATTTTATCAATGATTTTTACAAATAACAATTACAAAAGAAAAACTATAAACACTGAAAGAAATTAAAGATGACTCAGATAAATGGAAGGATATTCTGTGCTCATGGATTAGAAGAATTAATATGGGTAAATGCCCATACTACACAAATCAATCTATAGATTCAATGCAATCTCTATCAAAATCCCAATGGCATTTTTCACAGAAATAGAACAATCAGTCCTAAGATTTGTATGAAACTACAGAACACAATGAATAGCCAAAGTTATCTTGAGAAGAACAAAGCTGGAGACATCAGGTGCTCTGATTTCAAACTATATTGCAAAGCTAAAATAATCAAAACAGTATGGTATTACAAAGCTATAATAATCAAAACAGTATGATACTGACATAAACAGATACACAGATCAATGGAACAAAATAGAGAACATGGAAATAAGTTTATGAATACATGATCAACTTATTTATGATAAAGAAGCCAAAAGACACAATGGGGAAAGAATAGCCTAAATGGTACTGGGATACCTACACAGCCACATGCAAAAAAATGAAACTGGATCACTTTCTTACACAAAAATAAACTCAAAGAGGATTAATGATTTGAACATAAGACCTGAAACCATAAAACTCCTAGAAGAAGATATAGGGGGTAAGCACCTTGACATAAGTCTTGATTTTTTGGATGTGACATCAAAGGCAAAGGCAACAAGAGCAAAATTAAATAAGTGGAACTACATCGAACCAAAAAGCTTCTGCAAAGCAAAGGAAACCATCAACAAAATGAAAAGACTACATATGGCATGGGAGACAATATTTACAAATCACGTATTTGATAAGGGCTTAACATCCAAGGTATATAAAAACATAAAACTCAGTAAGAACACAAAGGAACAAACAATTCCATTAAAAAATGGGCAGAGAACCAGAATGTACCTTTTTCTATAGAAGACGTATAAAAGGTCAACAGGTACACAAAAAGGTGTTCAATACAAGTAATTATCAGGGAGATGCAAATCAAAATAACAATGAGATTTCACTTCACACCTGTTAAGATGGCTATTATCAAGAAGACAAGAGATAACAAGTGTTGGCAAGAACGTAAAGAAAAGGGAATCCTTCTTTGGCACTGTTTGTGGGAATGTGATTGTTGCAGCCTTCATGGAAAACAGTATGGAGGTTCCCCAAAAAGTTAAAAATAGATTTACCATATGATCTAGCAATTTCCCTTCTGGGTATTTATCCAAAGAAAACAAAAGCACTGAGTTAAAAAGACACCTGCGCCCCCAGGTTCAATGCAGCATTATTTATAATAGCCAAGACATGGAAACAACCTAAGCATCCACTTATTGATGAATGGATAAAGACCAAGTAGTGTATATATACAATGGAATATTACTCAGCCATAAAAAAAAAATCCTGCCAAATGGAACAACATAGATGAACCTTGAGGGCAAAATGCTACATGAAAGTAAGTCAGACAGAGAAAGACAAATACTGTATGATCTCACTTATGTGTGGAACCTGAAACAACAAAACAATACTGAACTTACAGACAAAGACACTGGTGTTTGCCAGAGGCCAGGCTAGGGGAGGAGGGGGGCGGTGGGATGGGGCAGGGAGAGTGAGGAAGAAGAGATTGCTGGATGTGGTCCGAAAGTACAAACTTCCAGTTGTAAGATACCTAAGTACTGGGGATACAATATACACCAAGGGGACTATCGTTAACCATACTGAATTGTACATTCGCAAGTTGCTAAGACAGTAGATCATAAAAATTCTCATCACACAAAAAAATGTTACTATGTGTGATGATGGATGCTAACTAAACTTACTTTGGTAATCATTTCTCAATATATACATACATAAAATCATGTTTTATGACAAAACTCCTAAGTGTTTTAAATAAAGGGATACAATGTTATTCTTGGGTAATTTTACAAAGTGAAAAAAATCTAAAACTAATAACTAATACAATGCTATATGCCAATTATATTTCAATGCCAATAAATAAATTTTAAAAACCGACAAAAATGATTAAGTCACTATATTTCTCCCTGAAACATCAATTTCGGTATGTTTTCAAACCTTAAACATATTAAACATAGCAAAACCAAAAACATACTTAAAAACACTGCAGAAAACAAAAACAAGAAACTACCACCTATCCCATTTTGCCATTGATTACATCAGCATTTTGACTACAGAATATATAATTACAAGTGTACTTAATTTACACACTGAAGTCTACTTTAAGTAGCTTATTCAGATAGAGTTTTCAGCCATGTGTGATAAGTACATTTCCAACATTAAGTAATTAAATGCATCAAATTTCCAAAGACTTCTAATTATTGCTTTGTTTCTGCACTTCCCAGACCATAACCTAAAAATAATACACTGATATTTGATTCAGACACACAGTACCCTTATTTTAACTCACATGCTTAGGAAAAAAAATCCTACTTCATAGCAGTGACCCTTAATTTAAACCGAAATTTATTAAAAATCAGGGTAACATAGGTGTATTAGAGTTTTCCCACAAGAATAAAAGGCAAAATAGCTGGACTATTATATTAGGGCTGGAATTTTCAAAAATGTTTCACTCTTTTAGAGGTCTAAAGTTAAATCTATTCAAGTATTATATGGTATACCATGTTAAAATCTTAGCAACTAGAAATAAGCTAATTTTAAGTATTTCATAACCTTAAAATTTACCAATATATTTATATTTTACTTCTACATTTTACTAAAATGCAGATGTCTAAAATCATATCATTATCATTATTGATATTATTCTATTAAAAGATTCAATTTGATTTGGTAAAACATAAAGGAATGTTTAAGAAACTTTTCCCTGTCAGGCTGAGAATAATTCTTAATATAATGAACCACAACTGTCAAAGTAACAAAAACAAAGGCAAACATACATGGCATATTTCTGCATACCATTAAAATTTCACGATACATTTCCTACAGAAATACTATCTCTAATTTCTACTTTTGTAACTAATCTGCGTCCATCAGTTTGATCTCGTTTGAAGGTCTACTCATACACACAAATATTTTTCCAAAATTTAAAGAACTTACAACTTTTTTTACACAATAGGCCCCCAAAACGTAAGTACATAGGAAACCACTAGGTTAAGAACAGACGGAGAGAGACAGGTAACAGGGCAAAGCTAAAATGGAAGCAGAGGAAACCCCAGAGTCGAGCCACACACCCTTCCCCGGAGACGGGTTCTGAAGACAATGGCCGAGAGAAGAATTGTGCAAAATACACATTATCCTTGGGAAAAAAACAACCCTTAAATTAAGTATGGTATACCTGGTTTTAATGTAAAGATCATAGCTTGGAAATGTGAATAAATGTGTAAGGTTTGTATTTTAATGTGCTATATATAGTTTCACAGAAGATACCATATAGAAATTAAGACTTTCCAACTTTGTTGACACTTCCATTGGTTGTATCCTCTAAAACCGTTTTATCAGTTCCTCCATCTCCTCCTTCATGTTTGCCAGTTAATTAATTATCCAACTTTTTCCTAAAAACTGGAAGACTGGAAAGTCAGTATTAGCCACTTGCCTGGTGGCCTGAATATTTCTCACTCAGTGGTCAGTCACAGCCCCTTTCAAATCACTCATTTGTTCCTGTCAGAGGATTTATCAACAGGTGGGGACCGCTGGTATCGTTTGCGTGCAGTGCAATGGTTGGCTGACTGTATTACTTTTGTCCCTTCTCCCTTAAAAAAAAAATCATTATAATGATTCTTCCGATTATAGATTTTATTAATATAATTATCACCAAATCTTAACCAGACAAGATTTGCAGATCACAGGCTTCCGGTTCTTTAAGGTTCATATTCAACTTGACCTCTCTTCTCTCATCGAACCACCGGACAGAAGTACTCACAGGATGTCAGAGCTAAAGGGAGATCATCTACCCCATCTGCGAAAGGCTGGGATGGCAGAAAGAAAACTATATTGCAGTGTGCTCATCTGAGAATGAAGCAAAACCAGTTTCCCTCTGAGAAAAAAACTCTGGGCTGTAAAAAGTGACTCATGGGTGGGTATGAGGCTCTGTACCTTGGAGGACCAGATTTTTTTTTTAATGCTCACCCTAGGATATGTTTATTGATTTGAGAGAAAGAAAACGGTGCGGGGGCAGGGGGTGGTGCTAAGGGAAAGAAAGAGAGAAACATCCATTGATGGGTTGCCTCCCGTATGCACCCCAACCGGGGACCGAACCCATAACCCAGGTATGTGCCTTGACTGGAAATCTAACCCACAACCTTTTGGGGTATGGGACAATGCTCCAACCAACCGAGCCACCTGGCCAGGGCTTGGAGGACCAGATTTTGATTACAATTTTGGCTATTGGGGGTATCAAACTGGGGAAGGAGGTGTTTGTGGGGAAAGGGGCGGTGGCAGACTCCAGAAGGTTCACTTACTGAGGACAAACATCATTCGATGTGTTCACTGGTTTGGGCTCACAGCAACAACCTGTTACGCGTCAAGACTTAAGTGTGGCAGAAGGCAGTCTGCCTCCCTTTCAGAGTAGCTTTTTATATGGCTACTTATTGGGAAGAGAAAAGGGTGAACCATCGTTTCTGTCAATCGAAAGTGATCACTTAAATGACACAGAGATATTAGTAATAAAAAAAAAAAAGTTACTTACTTTGGATAGTACAAATCAACCGCCCCTTTTCAACCTTTTCCCCAATCTTAAAATGCCTTCAAGCCTATTACGAAGTATGGAGTTCTATACAGCTTACAACTCTCAGGTTCTATCCTTGGCTATGTATTCATTTCTAATTTCTATTTCTGGCCATATCTACTCATTTCTATCTCTCTATACGCCACCTGGCAGATTTCAGCTACTCTATAAATCTGAGCTACACAGCTGATCCTGAGTCTTAAGATTCATACATAAACTGATGTTTCAGCCTTTACCCAAATACTCTAACTACTTTCTACGTGCATCTATCTGGTGATTACCATCTCCAAAGCTTGAAATAATCTCCCTCAGCTATTCCGCCGTAATTCTGTTCACTCATTTTCAAAATGTCAAGGTTACTTTTGACTTTTCCTTCTTCCTCTCCCATTCAGTTTAATTCATTCATTCTTAACATTATTTATATCCATTCTTTGTGTTTCTACAGACACCATGCTAATTCAGAATCTTTCTACTTCGTACAGGAACTAGATTATCACAATATTTCACAACTATTCCTCTTAACTGTGGTTTACTGCCACTAAGCCATATATCGTATCACCACCATATTACTATTTCTATAACAATTTTGATCATGGTCCTTGACTACTAAGATGAAGTCCGAAGTCTTCAACTTTCTAACATTTAACTTTATATTTTTAAGCCTCGTCTCCTCTCGCACTTCTATATAAATTCCTAGTTTAGCTCGTCTGGTCTACCTAACAGCTAACAAACACATGCTATGCATTTCCCACCTCCTGACATTGTGCTCCTCATTTTTTAAGGTTCATATTAAACTTCACCACTGCCCTGTTGCCCTAACTAGATAGAAAAACTAACTCTCAAGGAACGTTTGAGCTGAAGGTAGATCATCTACTCAATCTGCAAAACGAGCTTTAAAGAATCATTCCCTTCACCTACAAAATGAAAATGTTTGGGAAAACTGAGGCTACAGGACAATAAAAACACTTTCCCTTCTGAACATTAGTTTTTCCTCCAACATATTTTTCTTGCTTGGTTCCATTGCCAATGGCTGTGCCAGCCATGTGGGATTCGACGTTAGTGACCGACTGCATGTAAATTGTCACACAGTAATTACACTTTCATGACTGCTGCAAGAGGGAAGCACAGGCTGCCACTGAAGTCTGAGTCCCTCTGGCTGAGGGAGGGACAAGGCAAGAAGGGTATCAAGAGTGGGAAACTGGGAAGGAGTTAATTCAGTTGTGGAGGAGGAACGCTTCCCTGAGGAGGAAGTCTTTTCAGCAGGGGTAGTGGCAGAAGATTTCCACAGGTAGAAGGAAAGTTCAGAGATTGGCACTTTGAAAAGACTAAAAGGAGGTCCGGGAGCTGGAATCTAAGGGACGAGGAGTGGCGCCAGGGGAGGCTGCAGAGGCAGGGTGGGGGTGGCCAGGAGCGTGCTCCGTCTGCCCGGGAAGGTCCTGTTGAGGATTCCTGGGCTCTATTCTAAGAATAGCATGCCTTGTTCCAAGATACTTCAAGTCAGGACCACGAATTACCCCGGGAGAAATGAGAAAAGCAATTATGAAATGGGAAAGAATTCTAGTTTTATTTCCCTTGAAACATTTTCTGTATCCCTATTGCTATTTCCTTGTGTGATCTCATCCAAAGTCAAGTTTAAAAAAAGAAAGCGTAACAATTTATATAGTTATTTTCAGTTGGTCCACTTGGCTTTGACAAAAGGTTGTGTGTGTGTGTATACACAAACACACGTCTATGCACCTGTAAATATTTAAGGGAGCATTGGCTTGTTTTATATTTTTTAAAAGCAAAATATTCCATACACTAATTCAATGAAAAGCTCCAAATCACTGTTAGGCCATGCATTAGCGCTACACTTTAAGTTAAATGTTCCATTCTCCTGCCCATAAGACCTTTTTTTTTAAAAAAAAACAACAAACCAACTATTGCTTTTTAGTGAGAGAGGAAGTGAGGGCGGAGGGGAGATGAGCCACCACCTTGGTGTATTGGAACAACGCTCTAACCAAGTGAGCCACCCAGCCAGGGCCGTTAGACCTCAGTAAGGAAAAATATTTTAAGAGAACATCAACACATCTTTTTCAGAATTACTTTAACCCTAATTGCTTTTTAGCCTCATCTTCTCTACACTACGTAAAGGTTTCAAAACACAACCACAAATTTATTTCCTACAGTATTACATTTATATTAAGAACAAAATTTAAAGAAGGTAGGGTGACAAAACTTTCATCAGTAATAGAACAACCGGAATTTTGGAGCAATTTCTTTGTTCAAGGTATTGTGCTGGGCATCTTAAAATATATCTCATTTAATTCTAAGAAAGACTCTAAGGATGTATGCTATACTCTATTTTACAGATAGGGAAACTGAAGCTGAGAGATGCAAGCATTTTCCCAAAATCCGTACGCCTTAGACCTGCGTCATCCAATATGGTGGCTGGTAGCCACATGTGGCCATGCATTGAGCAGTTAAAATATGGCTAGTCTGAAGTAGGGTGGTCTGTAAGTGTAAGATATACGCTGGGTTTTTGAAATTTAGTATGAAAAAGAAAGTAAAACACATCAATAATTTTTGAATATTGATTACATGTTGAATGATTACATTTTAGATACAGTAGGTTAAAATAATTTCACTATTAAGTGAAAATGGAGAAGTAAAAAGCTACCAGATTCATACTTTAGAACAGCAGCAGAGGCCAAGAAAAGATCCCCTTCATTCCAGTTTAAAATTTAACAGAAGAAATAATGTACAAGTTTTTAGTTTAGCTATTACAGTGCACAGTCAATGAGTTAACTGGAGGGGGAGGGGTGGGGCTGGTCTTGGGGAGAGGATCGCCCCTTTGATCTCATATGTTGCATTAAAAATGCACTGCTGGTAATGAGCTTCTGAGCACCCCCTGAGTACACATGACTTGGTCCTTGCTCTTTCTCAATGAATAGACGGAAACTGACTTGTAATGTGATTCTGTCTACAGTACACCTACAACTATATTTCTGTGTCTTCCAATTTTGAGCAGAATTACGTGGGAAAAAATGAAATGACACTATATCAAAACTATTAGCAATTCTTAACTAATTATAAGAATTAATGTGTAATTAAACAGTAATTAGAAAAATTTGATAAAACTTTGAATGTTATTACACTTCTAATGCTTGAAATAAGAAAAAATACACTGAGTCCATTTAGAAAAAACAAACATTTTAAACTACTGAAACTACCAGTCATATTTCCAAAGTACATATTTTAGAAGTTTATATTATTAAAGAGCTTAGCTGCATTAATTTTAGGTAATATACTTAAAAAAAACAAAGAAATAGGTAATATACTTAAGTTACAGCTTTGAAGAAACTTCTTGTTTCCAGCAATGCCTTTTTTTTTTTTTTGAGGGGGAGGGTAAGGCAGCTAGATTTTTTTAGAAGTTAATATTCTCTCAGCCCCACTGAGCTGTTACGATGTCCTCAAATAATTTCATAATCTGCCTTTAAACTTTCGTCTTAATTGAAGAGTTCAATTTTAAAAACTCCTTGGCACTGTTCAGTCTTTTATGGGATGAGCAAGGTCTCTCTCCTCCCGATTTGACATTTTTCCTAACACACTATACAGGTGAGCAATTTTTGCTGTCAAATATTGCAGAGGTAGATTTCTTGTTGTTCAGTCTGAAAATGTCTCCACTATACTTGCACAGCTGCCCTCTTCCCATCACAAACCAATCCACCCTTCCACCCCCTCCCTGTAAGTTTTAAACTTTGTTTCCTTTGGGGTTCTGCACAAGCACAACTAATACTGTCCAAGAGACAAAGAGCTGTGCACTGGGTTCACGGGATGCCAAATTTGAGTTGTGAAACAAACAAAGCACCCAAATTTGAGATTCAAGATGATGATGATGGTGATGCTGGCAAAATGAAAAAATACTATAAAGCATAAAAACCCATAGGCATCTCCCTAGGCAGCTCCGCCTGCCCGCGGGCCACCCCAGAGCACAGAGAGGAAGAGGGAGAGCTGGCCCCGGGACGGTGGCTGCCCGACTGCACGGTGAAGCCCCTACCCGCGCCCCCAGCCCTCTCACCGCTTCACTCGGATGATCTGGTCCCGCATGGGCTTGATGTCCTGGAAGCTCTGCTGGTTGACGAGGCTGTAGACGAGGATGAAGCCCTGGCCGTTCTTAATGTACAGGTCCCGCATGGACGCGAACTGCTCAGTGCCCGCGGTGTCCAGGATTTCCAGCACCGACGGCGACGAGTCCACCTCGATCTCCTTGCGGTAGAAGTCCTCGATGGTGGGGTCGTATTTCTCGATGAAGGTGCCGGTCACGAACTGCACGGTCAGGGCGGATTTGCCGACCCCGCCCGAGCCCAGCACCACCACTTTGTACTCGCGCATCGTCCCTCCGCGGCCGTCGCCGCCGCCACCGCCCGCGACATAGACCTACGCCCGCCGCGCTGCGTCCCCGGACCCTGCCCCAGTGGCCGACCCCGCCGCCTTATGCGGCCTCCCCCACTTCACAGCCGCTGCAGCCCCCCGGGCGCCGGCGGAGGGAGCAGCGGGCATGGGCCAAGCCAAGCGGCAATGCGGCCCCGCGGGCGCGGGCAGGCACTGAGAGCGAACAGTGAGTGGGAGCCGCCGGAGCCGCCCGAGCCGCGGGCCCGCAATGCTGCCCGCCCCGCCCCTCGCGCCTCCACGCCCAGCTCCCCGCCTGCCGCCGCCGCCGCCGCCGCCGCCGCCGCCGCTTTCCCCGGCGCCAGAGCGCGCGCCCGAGCCCGAGCACCGCCGCAGCGCTGCCGGGGCGGGGCCGGCGGCCAGGGGCGGGGCTCCGACTGCTCAGCCCCGCCCCTCCTCCCCCGTCGCCTAGGCGACCGGCAGCGCGCGCTCCCGGGAGGCTCTGCGCCGCGCGTTAGCCTCGGTCCGCGTTTAGATAAACAACCACCTTGGCCACCAAACGACACCCTCGCCCGCACTCCAGAGCGAACGCCGGAGCCCGTGTCCTGAGCATGCGCAGTTCGTCTGCCGGAGACGGGAACCGCGTCAACCTGAGAATCCCACGCTCAGAATTTGGCAGAAACTAGATGTTAGAGGGACCAGAGCAATCTCACGCAATCGCTGAGGAGGGAAGTGAAAAGAAACAGACAAGGGCCAAAAAGACTTGGCATGAGGGTCTTGCCCGACACCACCCATTCTGTCACCGTTCCTGAGAGTTTTGATTTTATCTTGTATAAACAGAACGAGCAGCTTTGTGTAAGGGGCCGAACGTAAACACAACATGAACCTTTGTTTTAAGCGTCAGGACACTGAAGGAGAGGTGACAGGTCATTGCAATCCAGTGCCTGGGGCGAAGGCCAGAGACTGGCAGCCGGGCCCACTCCAGGGGATGTCGGGAGTCCGGCCACCTTCCCCCCCAAGCCCCGCCCTTCTTAAGTGCTCTAGTGAAATGGAGCTCTTCCCACGCACTGTCAGCTACAGACGCTTGGAAAACCGGGAGAGCGGAGCCCCGAACCGCAGTAGACTGCCCAGGGACACCTCATAGCAACAAACAGCTGGTAAACCTAGTAGGAAGCTGGAATTCATTCGAGCCAACCATTCCACGTCTCTGGACCCCATGATACCATTCCCGGCCAATAGAGAGTCGCTGCAGAGCACGTGACGCCCACCCACCAGCCAACGGGCAGAAACTCTAGTCGCAGGGTCAGCCAAGCCACCTCCCACTGTCTGGCGAGGCTGGGCGTTTGCTCTTGCGCGTGCTCTGGCAGCCAATCGCAGGTGAGCTGACCAATGACGAAGGCTTGAGCCGAGCCAACCAGAATGCGCGATTCTCTTGCCACCAAGGGCAGGTAGCATGGAGACGCCACCAGGGCTGGTGGAGTTCGGGCGGGGTCAGAGACCGAGGGACCGGTCGCTGCGCTTTATGTTGGCAAAGGAGCAAGATGTGTTTCAGGCGAGAGTGATGAATTCCGCTTTTAACTTGGTCTCCGTCATATTCTGCCCTAATGATGGGCATGAAAATAGTGCTGAAGGATGTGGACTGAATCGTGGGATGAATCGAGAAAACAGGGACTTTTGTCTTTAGAGTGAGACAGATTCCGGTGTTTAGGGAGGCATACTGCAGCAGTTGCACGGGTCCTCCGTGCGTACCTCTTAAAACGTTTTAAACAACTCAGTTTTAAAACTTGCCGTTCTGTGTCTCTGCAGCATTAAATCTTAGTTACAACACACTCCCTCCCACCCATAACGTCAAATTTCCAAGAAGTTACATCCCAACTATTTCTGGGTTATATTTTGTGATAACTGGTTATTGAATTTACCTTTCTTGCACTCTGTGCATCTCGAACTAGTCTACATCCATCCATTGCTATCTCATATTTCTTGGGAATAATAAGTTTCTATACTTCTAATATATGATCATACCTATTTTCTCCGCTTCCTCAGAAAGTCATCACATAGAGGGGATTTTGCTTTGAGTTCTTCAAAAAACCAGATGTTCTTTTATCCTCTTTTCTGTCAATTATCAAACAACTTCAAAGATGTACTCAGATTTCGCAGCACCTACAGCCTTGTTGCTCTATTATATTAGGATGGATAATTTACATTTGCATTATCTTGCTATAGTATAACACCAAATTTTTGTTTAAAATATTGGAGGCCAAGTGTCCTGTCGCAGTAAATGTAGTAAAATAAAACTCAGACATTATTTCTCGCTTACATATCATCAAAACAGGAGAGATTGTGTCTGAGCTGTCAGAATTAGCCATAAAGGCAGTTTGCAAAAGAATTAGAATCAGGAATATTTTAAGATAATTGAAACCAGAAAGGATCCGATATCTCATTCTAAAGTAATACTGTGAATAAGTGAATTAAAATTAAGAGAGCTCGCATAGATATGAAATAAAGCTTCGTGTCTGACCTTTTTTGGTAAAACTTGTATGCTTATTTGTGGTTACTTTAGCTTAGCCACAGCCTCACTTCAGAGAAAAAGACCATCTCTTTTAAGATTCAAGTTGTGCATTGTGGTGGTAAGAACTTCCTAGCCTTGTTGGGGGGTTTAATGTAGCCCAGAAGCACACACTTTCTGTTTAGTACCTGTGGGACTGAAAAACCATTCATTTTGCAAGGAATAACGGTCCAGTAACTTTTTTTTTTTAATTTTAGACATTTGCATTGGGATTCTGGGTCTAGAATGTTGTTAGCAGCTGGTTTCAGTTCCTAGGTCTCTAGAAGTTGAGAAGCTCTGAGTTGTAGTGCATCTGAATCTGATAGAAGTTTACACACACACACACACACACACACACACACACACACACACAGTGAGTTGCCTCCCTAGTCACTCCATTTGGCATAATAGAGAGTAAGAGAGCTTTCAGCCATTTCTCAGGCTGTTTTTCCTGACCTTTCATCAATGCTGACTTTCTTGATAAGGAAAAGTGTAGAGACTGCAGGTCTTAGGATAGCTGCACCTCACGTGTCTCATATTGACAGGCCTCGGTTCTCATTAGCTATGCTGCCATGAAAGCAGATTTTGGACCACTGAGAGGCAAAAGAAACATAAGTGGGAGCATATTTTCTCACACTTGATTTGAGGCTGCATGTGAAATGCTGTTTGAAGGATTAGCTACTATAAGAAAGGATGTCAGGACATGTAATTTTGTAGATTTGGGCGTGCCTGTCTCCTTATTCCTTAATCATTCCCAGCATGAACTATCTATTCTGAGAGTGACTTTAGAAATAAAAAATTATGTCTCTATTCATTTGTTTATGAGAAAGGCAAAGTAAAAATGAGGTAAAATTGAATTAAATGTTCCCCAAGAGCTGTACATCTACATGATAGTGAAGACTGAACCCTGAAGAGTGACGCTTTCGGGTCTCCCTAGCTTCTGAAGTGCATTGCTGGGAGGAAAAAGAAAGAAAAAACTTTATTTCTCCTCCTCCCGCTGAATCTGAGCATTATCTCACTTATGCCCAGATACCGACTATCACAGTTGCATTACCGTGGAAACCCAGCTCCTTTTTTGCTTCTGTGAAAGATGTTGGAAAGGTGGAATGAAATCTACTGTGTTCTGTGATGATCTGAGGGCAGCAAGAAGGAACATGCAAAGAAGTTAATATAAACACGTTAGTAGAGGGCGTTTGTAATATGGCCAGTGCTTCTTGGCTATAAAATCTGATTCCTATTGCTTCCTATTAAAGCCCACCTATCTCTGATTAACCATAAAGGAAAAGCTCAAGTCAAGTGCATTTAGCACCTATGAAATGCTGCTATGTTAATATATGAGAATGTTAATATAATGAGAATGGTTTGCAATTATAAAGACAGCAGAAAACATTTTCTTGGCCTCTGAGGTTCCTAATACAGTTCAGAAACACATATATATGAAGAGTGGGAAGGAAGGGACAAACTAATGTGTTTCTCTTTAGAAAATGTGATCTGTTGCCCTGACTGGTGTGGCTCAGTGGGTTGGATGTCCTCCCGAAAACTGAAAGGTTACAGGTTCGATTCCTGGTCAGGGCACATGCCTGGGTTGCAGACCAAGTCCCTGGTTGAGGGTGTGCGAGAAGCAACCGATGGATGTTTCACTCACACTTTGATGTTTCCCTCCCTCTCGTCCTCCCTTCCCTTCTCTCCAAAAATAATTAAATAAAATCTTTTTTAAAAAAGAAAATATGATATATCTCTGCGTTTTTGCAAAGAAAAGGAATTAGAATCAAGAAGTTGAGTACATAAAAAGTGAATGGAAGAAAACTTTGCTTGAAAAAGTGTTTCAATAGGCATTTTTAAGCAGAAAAGTTTTTCAAAAGGAAAAGGCTCAATGATGAAAATATCAGCAGAAAAAAGAAAAGGGCTGAAGAGCTTGAAGGTTCTAAAGAAAACTGAGGTTTAGTATGGTTCATGTAACATAGCCGAAAAGTGTGCACCGTGTTGCTTGCATAACCAGCAGTTTCCCATTCTTTTTGCAGGGGGTAAAAAAATGGAATGAATCAGGATTGACCATTAATGGCAGTGCTTTCCCCTCTGCCCACAGTTAGTCCAAAAGTAGGCACATGACTCAATTCTTGCCATTAGAACCAGAAAAAGGCTGCTGGGGCTGGGATTCTGACAAGATTAAGTAGATTTAAAAAATAATATATATTTATTTTTTAGAGAGAGGGAAAGGGAAGGAGAAAAAGAGGGAGAGAAATATTGATGCAAGAGAGAAGCATCGATCAGTTGCCTCATACAAGCCTGGACCTGTGACCCAAGCATGTGCCCTGACCGGGAATTGCATGGGGCACCTTTCACTTTGCAGGATGACCCCCAACCAACAGAGCCACACTAGTCAGGGCAAAAGTGAGTAGATCTTTTTGACATCACTTCCCTTGCTATCGGCTTTGTACTTTGAAGTATGAGAATGTGGTCACCATCTTTGGGCTGTGGCGCTTTGTGGCTGTGACTGAAAACTGATAAGCTCTGGGTGGTTAAGGAGAAGGGTGGAAAGAACATAGGTCCTGGGTGACAGCATGGAACTGTCAAACCGATACTAAAAATGCCCCCCTTTGTACTATGGCTAAGTAAATAGCTAGTCTATTTAAGTCTTTTGGTTTAAGTCTGCATCTTGCAGTTATTTACATCCCAACTGTTACAGAAAGTGTGAGAGATTCGAGACAAATTGGTGTTTAAAAAATCAGCAAGCATTACTGAGCACTTTCATTCTACTAATATCCTGAATGGTATTTCAAAGACGTAATATTTATGCAACTTTTACTATGTATACAAAAGTCAGTCCAGAAAAAGTCCAGCCATTGTTAATATGAGAATGGTTTGCGCGACACTGGTGTAACCTGGCAGGCAAGGAGAGTGGACTAAAATGCGCGTGTGTGAACGGTGACAACTTCACTGCACTAGTCAGTGAGGGTGGTAGACACTGTTGAGTGAGCATGCGTACTGTGTGGCCATCGTATTCAAAATGACTAAGTAGAGCAATGAATCTGCATCCAGTTCTCCATTAAGCTTGAACATTCCTCCGTGGAAACTTTTCGTATGATTCAGAAGGCTTTTCAGGGACGATGCAATGAGTGCAGTGCAAATAAAAGCATGGCACAAACGCTTCAAAGATGGTCGAGAATATCTTGAAAGTGATCCACATTCTAGAAGGCCTGCAACAAGCATAACACCTGAAAATGTGGGATGTGTACAGGCTGCAGTCAACACAGATCGGCAACTGACAGTGCGAGAACTAGACGCTGATCTGGGGATTCCAAAAACTACCGTGTCCAAGATTTTGATGCAGGATCTTGGCATGAAATGTGGCAAAATTCATTCTGTCGCTTCCGCTACCAGACAGAAGGAACATTGTACTGCAGTTGGGAGAACTGAGTGAGGTTCCAAGGTGCCTACTTTGAAGGAGGTTGAGGCATCATTGTCCTGTGTGCAATGTTTCTGGTATCTTCTATCTTCTTTAGTAAATGTCTCTATTTTTAAATAGTACATGGCTGGATACTTTCTGGACAGACCTTGTATTATTATTCTAGGCTCTGAAGATACACGTGAATGCAATTAGCCACAAGTGCTTGCATCCTAAAAGGAGACAGACATTTGTAAACAGAAGAGACAAACAGATATTAAGCAGCTGATTATACATTCATATTATATAATAGCTATGATTATATAATATGAATGCTAATAATATTATGCTTATTAATGCTAATAACAAAAAATCAGAGATTACAAGGGTGTATAGTAAACTATTACAAAATACGTAACTAAATAACGGAATAAAAATCACGCACGCCGACCACGTGATAATGTAGTGTATCATTTACACACAGATTACTAGAGGTCGAGCGATGTGGGAAGAAAACAGGCGGGTTCAGTCAAGTAAAGCTGCTGGAAGGAAATGAATGTGGAGCCATGTTTTGAAGAAAGTGGCCAAAGAATAGACTAGATGGGGCAGGAGGGAGAGCTCCAGATGAAGGGAACCAAAGGAGCAAGGGAAGAAAACAGGACCGGAGGAAGGGAAATGCAGAGTCACGCGATTCATGCGTCCCCTGTGGCACTGCCCTTCTTAGTTAGGGACAGGTACGAAGGCAGAGGGAATCAGAAGCTGGAAGTCTTCAAGCAAGATTATTCAAGGTATAATAACATAGGAAAAATCGTGCATAAGAACAAGTAGAAGGCATACAAGAGTATGTTTGAAATTAAGGTATTATTAAAAAAACGGATGACTTAGAGTGTGGGTGTCATGAAACAGTGATAGTTATGGACTTGAGGGCATCGAGGAGGAGGGGTCTGAAGTCCCACAAATAGAAGCGGGAAGAAATGGAAGGGGTAGGAAAAATGAGGACGATGTTTAGTTAGGGTTATTTTTGCACCGTAGCTGTGAGTGCCATGCATGATATAAACGTGAATGGAAGTTGATTGGAAAAAAAAACTTCCATAGACCCGTAATATATAAAGATAGTCTTTTTGGTAAACAGTGTCATTTAAAATGTTTCCCCTAGAATACCCTTTTAAACCTCGCCATGGAAGAATCTGTTCAGCGGAGCTCGCACCTGCTCACTCACTCAAGGCCCCAATGGAGCTCGCGGAAGGAGCCTCAGCTCAGAGCCCTCGGGCGCCACCGAGAAGGGCGACCTGTGAGAGACCGAGGCCCGCGGAGGCGCCGGTCGCAAGGCCACCGGTCCCCTGCTGGGGGCGGCCCGCGCGCCGGCCGCGGCGCAGTGGCGCCTTGCTGCTCTAGCTTCTTGGGGCTGAGGCTCCCAGCCCTGGCGCGGTGCCTTCCTTCAGCCCGTGGCCTTGGGCTTTACTCCTGCCTGGCCGGAGAGCCAGGTCACCCGGCTGCCGGCGTCGCAGGCAGAGTGAAGAGGGGAGCGTGGGGAGGAGGCGAGGGCTACCAGGACAAAGACAGAACCGTCCCCGGCGGGGGCTGGGAAGCCGAAAAGCCACGGCCTACGAAGGCCAAGACAAGAACCCAGAAACGCGCCAAGTCTTGCTCGTACATGAGATCTTGTGCAGCTGCTGTTGTCACAAGAAAAGCTGGGACAGCCGAAGTGAGACTCTCTGAAAACCAGTGATAATCGACAGCCTGCTCACAAATGCAAGCGGGGGACCCCAGACGCGGTAAACCTTTGCTGCTCCCTCACCGTGGCCAGAAAAGTGATCAAGGAACAGAAAACACCGAGAAGCAGCACAGAGCTACCAACACCCGACAGGGGAACTTCAGATTCCAACCCCCCGCCCCCAAGAAAAATGTTCTTAAGTCCAACAGACACACTGGGGCCGAGCCTCGCCACCCCAGTCCCCCCCCCCGACACGCCCCCTGCAGCCGGCTGGCTCTGCTCCCGCCCCCCCGCCCCGCCGCCCCCCCGCCCCCGTCCCCGCCTGGTCACTATAGAAACGTGGCTAGGGAGCCACCAACATTCCAGTTCCATGTTCCAGATTGTGGAAGAGAGTAGAAGAGGCTCCCCACCCCCACCCCCACCCCATCCCGGCCTTAACCCGCCGCCGGAGAGGGGAGAGCGAAGGGATGCCAGAGCATCCTCCTGTGCCGACCTCGCCCGGGAGCCGGCCCCGGACGGTGGAAGGGAGCCTGTGGCGATGGGAGCAGGGCTGCAGGTGGCCACGGGAGGGCAAGCTGAGCGTGGTAGGAAAGGCCCTGCAGGTGCAGGGGCCCCGGTCCATCGGGCTACCTGGCTACAGAAGTACCCTGGGGTATCGCTTCCGCCTCCGGAAGAAAGGCGTGGGGTTCAATTCCGACCCCCAGTTAGCAGGGAGCAGGGCCGCTGGCGACCGGAGTGCTGGGACAGGACCGTCCAGGGCATCGGAGCCACCGGGAACTGCAGCCCCGGCGAGCACCAAGATGAGGGGGAGGCCGGGAGCACCGCCCACGGCGGCTGTGCGGCTCAAGGGCGCTGCGGTCAGTAGGGCGCTTCTCAAATCCACCCAGTCCCGGAGGAGGCTGCTCTGTGACCCGCGGGCGAGCTGGTCCAGTAGGGCTCTCGCTGAGCCCAGTCGCCAGAAATCGCAAACGCTGTCTGCACGGAGCAGCATTCTGCGCGAGGCGCAGGCTTCTGAAATCGCCTCCCGGCTGTCTGTTGCTTTCAGTGACCTGTGGGACGAAGACCTGGACTCTGGGCGCACATTCCTAGAGGACTCCAATATTCCCCTTACATCGTATCTGAGTTTGATAAGTGATTTTTTGAAGCCAGTGAAGCCAACAAAGGCAGCCAGGCGGCTTATGGAAAAGGCGGTGGAGATGATGAAGTTGGACAAGCAAGTGAAAGAAGCTCAAATCCATCAAAAAGCAGTATTGGAAGATACCAGGCTGCTACTCCATGAGAAGTCCCAAGTCGAGGCTGACGCTAAGTTCATGCTAGATCACCTGACCAACAAAACTGAGGAGTACAGAAGGGAAATGAACACGCTGTGGGATAAGTATGCACAAGAAAGCGGGGAAATCCAACGGAGGAGACAAGACTTGGCCTCCAAATTCGCGAAACAAATTTCGGAGCTTCAGAAACAGCTCTTGGAGAAGGAAAAGAAGGAATTTGACTTGAAGCGGCAGTTAAGAGCCATGGCGGACATTTCGCTGGTGAAGGAGAAACAGGACAGAGAAATGCAGACATTACAGGAGGAGCTAAAGGAACCGCGGGCCGAGACAACTGCACAGGCCTATGGCCAGTTCCTGCAGGAGAAGGCAGCGCTGGAGAAGCAGCTGAGTGAGCCCGACGTGAGTCTGATGGATGAGAGAGAAAGGAAGGAGTTGAAAAGGCAGGCCCAAGCCTTGGAGGTGGTAGCGGAGAGGCTGGCTTCTGAGTGCTGCCGCGGCCTCCGCACAGAGAACCGGCGGCTACGGGAGGTTCTAGCGGGGCTGGCCCGGCAGTGCTGGGAGGCACAGGCCACCCGCAGCCACCTCCAGGATCAGAAGCAGCGGCTGCAGCAGGAACAATGGTACGCGGAGTGTTTACTCCGAGGGAGGCAGCTGCTGCAACGGAGCGCTCTGAAGGCCGCAAGAACCCCTTCCTAGGCACCGAATAAAGGATTAACCCACAGTAATTCCTCAACTGTCGCTGATTCAGTAAGGACTGGAGCAAGTATTCTTAGATGCTCCACAAACGTGGATAGAAAGGCTTTTGGATCTCATCGCTACTGTAAAATATCCATCATGATGTGTTAATATGAAGGATTAGGTGTGCTTTTTTTTTTTTTAAACCAGCTGTACTGCTAGGTATTTGTGTGACCAGCTTCCCTTAATCAGGTTTTTCTTCACTTAGCTCTTGTTAGTAAACAGGATGTTCCTCAAACCTCCAGATAACCTAACACCATTTGCCAAACACTCATATATGAAACCAGCTTGAGAAAACCACTCTGAGGAAGTGAAAGGAACACAGTCGTGTGACTTCTTTCATCTCGCTGAGTCAGGTTTCTTTACCAGAAAAGCAGCGGTAAGGATAACATCTCAGATTGACTTTATATAGTGCTTTCTGCTTTGTAAACAACCAACATCAGTTGATTTTTCATTCCTTCTGGCCAACTCAGGACACTAAGGGAAAGTGTATTTAATCCTTTTTAAAAAGTTTGTGCCAGTGACCAGGTTGCTTCTTCTATAGTGTTCTCATGAGTGAGAAGGTACTCTTGTAACAGCAAGATCAATGGATGCTAGACAACGTGAGCTTTTGTCTGATGCAACCCTTGCAATTTTAGCTTTCAGCAAATTGAGAGGGGAAGATAGGATGTGTATTAATGGCATGAATGTGTGCCCAGGGTGAGCCTGAGTAGGCTGTGGGAATACACTGTATTTTGTGTCATACAATAATTTTTTTTAATTATAAGGTTAGTCACTGCACGTGGTATAGCATGAACAATAGCAGCCTTCACAATGACTAGATTTTTAAATTTGCTTCAAATACTCTCTTATTTTCAAGCGATTATAAGAATTTCTACCCAACTTTGATGCTCTATTTCTTACCTGAGCCCATCAATTTCTCCTCTGTTTCACACTGTTCTGCTCACACTTTTGGGATACAATGGGAAGACAGCAGAGTCCCAATGGAAGGCCCGGCTGGTTGCTCCTGGCAGACAGCCAGTCATTTTGTAAGGAAAAGTCATTCCCCTGACTCTCCAGGGTCATGTCCTCGGAGCTCAGCTTCCTGTTTGCACAGAGCAGTATATCCTCTTTTATTATTATCCTCATTAATACTTCTCACACAGCTTCACAAAATATTAGCACTTCATCATTAACTGCAGTCATACATTTACAGAAGGGAATACTACGCAGCCTTCAAAAAGAAGAAAATCCTCCCCTTTGTGACAGCATGGGTGGGCCTGCAGGGAATTATGCTTAGTGACTTAAGTCAGGCAGAGAAAGAGAAGTGCCATATGATTTCACTTGTGCATTATGTGGAATCTAAGGAATAGAATAAACTAACAAGCGAAATAGAAACAGACTCATAGATACAGAGAACAGGCTGCCAGCTGCCAGAGGGGAGGGGGGTTGTGAGGCTGGGTGACAAAGCTGAAGGGATTAAAAAAACCCCAACAAACAAAACCAAAGTCATAGCCACAGACAACAGTGTGGTGATTACGAGAGAGGAAGGGAGTGGGAGGAGGTAGAGCAGGGTAAAGGGGGGATAAATGGTGATGGGAGGGGACTTGACTCGGGGTGGTGAACACACTATACAATATACCGATGAGGTAATGGTGCACCTGAAACCTGTATAATTTTACTAATCAATGCCACCGCAGTAAATTAAATTAAAAACTTGATGACACAGATGGCATAGTAGTTGAAACTGAGACATCTTGTTTGCATAGTCACAGTGCTACCCTGTGCAATGGCACTGCTGGCCAAACCGACCCCAGCCCACACTGCAATGAGAGAAGCGAGGGAGGCATTTCAGGGCTACTAAGCCTTGTCATTTCCCTTGGCACACTGGGCAGTTGAACAAAGTTGAACTATCCCATAATACATGTTGCCTTGACTCCGTTCTGTTGGGGATTGGTCTCTGTTATTGATAGGTTTTTAAAGATTTTGGCTGTTTCCCATGCAAACTTTTATCATTTCCAATGAAAACAACTTATACTGTATGTAAATTAAGAAATATTAACCTGTTGGCATGATTAGATTATACAGACCACAATCAGCTCCCAGACTGGAATTGAGTAAGTCAGTTCTGCACTACTCTCTGACAAAGTGATAGGAGGTAAAATGGACAGTTTATAGGGTTTTGAGTGTATGGTTATGCTGCTCAAGATAAGCAGTCCAAGTAAGATAGTTGAGACGGGAGGCCAATCAGTAGCATATATTACTGAGATTTCTATACTGAAATTACAGTTTCAAAGGGCTCAGTTCTGTGCGTACATTAGGGTGTAGGTTGTCTTAAGCCTGAGAGTTTTTCTCTCTGGGTTTGTGGCTGATGGGTGGGGGCAAGGCTGAGGCTCAGTAAGACATCTAACCATGGCTCAATGAACCACCTGTGCATGGGAATATCAGCAAAATCCTCTAGATGATTCTGACATGGCCCCATGTTGAAAATCAATGTAACAATATAACTCTGTATTTTCGGAAGTAAAAATTATACTCTAAGTGGTGACCCGAGAGATGCTACCGAGGATATTGAATAGCTAGATTCTCTATTCCAAATTCAGAACCTAGTTTAAATTTCACCTTCCCATGTGTCCCTTAAACAAGAGTTAATCTCTCTCTCTACGTATTCCCCAAGCACTCTAAACTTTTCTTATGTCTACTACTATTTTTCCTGTATTATATTTTTTCTTTTTCCTTCTGTTCTTTTAGCTGGTATATGGATTCATGGATGTTTGGGGCAAGGGAGAGAAGGCTGAAGAAGCTGTAATCCTCCCCCGCCCCATTTTTAATCCCTATAATGCTTTGGCTAGTCAATAGTATATATGTAATACATGCGGATTGATTTAGATTAAACATGAAATATTAAATGGTATTAAGATTATGATCAAGTTCCAAATTATCAAATCATTGTATTATCCTCTCTTAATGTGTTATCCCTACTTTCATAGTATTTAATGTCAATGGTGTTTTAAACTTTTAACTTCAACTCTAAACTATCTATAGTCCTAACTGTAGAAATTTTTAAGCAATAACTCTTCAAAGAGCAGTGATATAGGCTTAATTCACAAGCACCACAACTGGACCACATCCTTTAGGTAATCATTTGTTAATCATCCAACCAAATTCTAGTACTAAATATAAAAAAACAACTCTGGATCTTACAAAATAGTAGAAAACATAGAAAAACTCACATTTTCTATTTTATTGATATAAATTCTTTCTGAAATGTAATCACATCAAATTCTAATAAAAACATAGCCAGTAATACAATTCTAATTGGGGAAAAAATAAACAATTATAAAGCAAATCACCAAGGCAAATGAGTCTTCAAAGATATGTGTCATCAAGGTTAAAAAAATATTAGGATAATTTATAAAAACTTAAAAACGCCTTTGACATAATTTTGTCTGTGTCCCCTTAAAATTTCAAGAGCTTTCCTTGCTTCTTGGAAATCAAGGACGTCTGAATGACTGCACTAAGATGAACTGCTTGATGAAATATTTATTATGTTTTTAATCTCCTTATTAAAGACCTTCTTTTTCTTTCCAGCCTGAAGTCTGGTGTAGAAAGGATGGGAAGCTTAGAGATGGTGAGGGACACAAAAACTCCACAGGGACTCAGGCAAGAATAGCCAGATGACAGCAGATAGGGTAGAGAATAGTGCATGTTATTTCCTCATTGTGAGTCCCCAGGGGATGCCTTGGATGGGGGCCCTTGGCTTGACTCTCCTTAATGACACAATCTGATCTTCTATACAGAAGTTTCCAGAGGCACAGCCGAGTGTGCTAAAATGGCAGTACTACCCCCTCAGAATATGACATTTCTGTATGCCTGTATATCCAACTTATTTCCAGATGTATTTTGGGAAAATAGAAAACAGGGTTCCATGGTACTAGAGAGATATCATAAAAATGCACATGACCACTTTATATCCATTTCGAGGTTCCTTTGAGAATGCTTGCTCAAGTCAGGCTCCTGAGGACCCATATTTATAGCATATGAGTTCTCTGGTCATAGCTCATTGGTATGACATATCTAGCTCATGGGCCAGTTGGAATTGCTTCCTCCCAGAAATTTAGACTTGGAGTCCAGAAAGGTGGGCACTTAAAATTAGGAAGTGATGGAAAGCTACACTGGGGAGGCCTTTTGGGGGCTCTGGGTACAAATAGATCAGTCAAGAATATTAGTCTACGGAGAAAAGCCAAAGAACAAAGCAGACCCATAAGGAGAGGTGGAGCGGAGCAGCGATGACCTGCTTAGTTCCCAAGAACTCCCCTGCTTATGTGGAGACCTGATAGCCTTTTCTACCACACTGCCTGTGAGAGATGCCTCTTCCATTACAACCTTACACTAAATTTTCCTTGACTTTAAGTGAAGGTCAGTAGGTTTCTATTAGTCACAACCAGAAGATTTTCCTGACGAAGACAAGGCTATTTCATTAGGATGTGTTCCCTTAAGCCTCTGTTAGGTTTACATTGGAAACGAACAGTGTCCTGCTGTCAATTTGTCAGCATTAATTGTAGGCTATAGTCCAACCATGGTGGAGAACCTAACTGCATGTAACTTGTGACAGTGACTTTTGGAGCTGCGTCATGATGGTTAGTTAGGAGGTCCAGCTCTATGCCTTGGAGGATACAGTGTGTTGTTTCTGTAATGGCGGTATATTGTCTCTCATGCATGCTATTGTTTGCATTAATAACGAAATGCAATACAAAAGCTCCAGGCAATGGCCATGCCATGCAACAGTGAAGCCTGGGATGTAGCTTATCTCACAGACCCAGGCACAGACCAGGTGCCAGCCCTCCCGGAGCAAATAGTTCAGGGGAATTTGAATATTTCCTGCAGCTATTCATAAAGAAGGAGGTGTTTTGCTTCTATTTACAATTTGTCATTATGTGGGTTATGTTCTTGTCTTTCAGAAAAATTAAAATGTAACATGTAATCAGCTAGTTCCCTTATAAGACAGCACCTGGCTTACCCAGAAAACAGTCTAGTTTCTCCCGTGAGTACAGCGAATTCCTTATTGTGCTACGTGCAGTGAAGAGACATAAAGGACCTGTAGACTGTAGCCTAGGTCGCATTTGTAACCTTGCCATCATCTCTAAAATGCTTTATATTCAACTTTTAAATCAATTTGGAAATGAAACTCAGACTGCACAATTCATCATCTAAATTTAGACACTTTTGGGAGTAAAAAAGGTGCTGTTAGTAATACAGCTAGGAGGCCGAGCATCACCAGGGGCTCCCACAGGAACACTGGATGGTCATCACCCGACTCTTGGGCTTTGTATTCCGCTTCTGAGTGACTTACGTACTGAGAAGCCCAGAGGTTCTTGGCCTGCTTTATTTATTTATTTTTTAATTTATAAGACATTTTGAATTGTATGCTCAGTTGAAACCAGACAAGAACTCACACAGTACGTGAATAAACGGCTATTGTGGCTAGACAAGTCACTTGGTGGAGAATGTCATTGTTGTACAATGCACACAAAGACTGCATGTGTGTGGGTATAAGAAGGGACCCGATATCAGGGGCCATTCGACCCAATCTCTCAATTTCAATATAGTCATGTTGGAACAAAGCTGCTAATCATCATCATCATCATCATCTGGACAGCATTACTGCATGCCAAACATTGTGCTGTTTGTTTTACTTATTTTATCTTCACAATTGGCATGGTTTTTGTACAAATCAAATTTTTAGCTGCCATTTTGGAGACTTGCCCACAACCCCAGCTCTGAGCACCAGCTGTGTCAGCTGGGGCTGCCCTGGGGCATCAGGCTCCTCGCTTCAAGATTGAGTGGATTGTATTTTATGAGCCTGAAGTCCCTTTAGCCTTTAACAGTCTATAATGATTGATATATGTGTGTGTGTGTGTGTGTGTGTGTGTGTGTATAAAGAATTGTACTTTTTTTGGAGGTGTTTTGATTATTTGGATTCAGGCCAATCCTTAATACAGAATAGAGAGTATGCCTGTCCATGACAGAATATTATAAATATGTTTTGTATACACATACTTAATATGAAAGTACTCTTCATGATGCATTTATAAAGGGCAGCACGGTCTACATCAAGCATCTGGACTGGTATCCAGCCACTTAGTTTCTCCATGAATTTATGAAAAGTTACTTAATTATCCTGAGCCTGAATGCCTTCAACAGTAAGATGGGAATAAGAACCGTGAAATGGGAATAGTGAGCTATGGGAATGATAAGCTAGATTTGAGTGATACTGTGAGTATTAAATGATGTGTATTATGTTGAAGTATCCACTATGTACCAGATTAATAGATGGATACAATCCATACATGCAGTCCTTTTCCTGTTAGAATGTTAGTATCATTGTTGAATATTTATATCATAAATGTGGACTGCCAATGGACTCCTCTATTCCCAGGACTGACTTTTACTGTTAGAGGCAGCAATTACATGAGATAAAAGCATATACATAATTATACACATTATCTGAGTCAAACATAACTGAGCTCAAATACTTTCTCTAACCTTCTTAATATATGACCTGGGAAAGGTTACTTATGCTCACCGAGTCTTTGTTTTCTCATCTGCAAATAATGAATGAGTGATATATATAAATCCCATGATCACAAGTCCTAGTTTATAGTCAGTAATAGACACTGTCGTTACTATTATTCTAGTTAAGATAATATTGGAAAGCAGAAATCAAGGTCTTCATTTTAAGTGGGGAACAGAGATGTTTTCCTAACAACTTCATATAGTACCAATAGACTGCAGAAGTGTCTGTAAGTGAAGAAGGGTAACTGAGACAACACATCCATGGATACTTTGTCAGCACTGTGTTGTTTCCACTGAGAATGAGAAGAACCTCATTCATGGTCATTACTGAGTCCTCTATCATGGACTGGCCCCAAGGTTAGGATTCCTAAGAAACCTCAAAAGCTGCAGGTTTACCATAAGGTTGCAGATCTATTTTCCCACATAGGACTCCTGACATTGAAATCAAAAGCTTGTATTGATGACCTCTGCAAATAGTGTCAAGTCTGCTCTTAATCATTTTACTGATGAAGCAGAACAGTTTGATTAGTAACAAACCATTTTTGCCTGAGCCCTACTTGCTCCTCTTGTAAACATTATTTTGGGGGAACCCACTCCTATGATTTGTTGATGAGAAATCTAGTACGGACTATTCATGATCGCATTTAGAGAATCATAACTGAAATTGTGGACATAGGCCACGGATGATGAGTCACCTAATGTATAGCAGAAATGGAATTGAAAACTTGATCTTACCTGCATTGTTTTGATCCTAACTTTAAAAAATGCACAATTTAAACAAGGGTCAGAAATATCATCACTGAGTAAACATTCTGAATTTTCTGGTCCTGAGAGACGTTTTGCTTGGGCCTTTGTCAAGCGAGTCTAAATTGATTTTGAGGAGAAGGATGTAGATATAGTAGATTTTTTTTTGACAGCTCCTACTCCCCAATTCATGGATTTGGTAGTTGTTTAAGGTCTTTGGCTTTATCTTAACTTTCTGCCTGCCCGAGGTTGGAACTATGGGAGCCTCGTGGATGTTAAAACCCCAACCCACCTCCCCTCCCCAGGGCCTGGAATTACATCAGGGTCTGACAGCCCTGTGGATCCATTCCTATTTCCGTTCTAGCTTTGAATTTCTTCTCTTTTTGTATCCAGTGATCTCTCATTCCATCTTCCAACTTTGCTTTCGATATAATTATATTTCTATGCTTTATCCAACATTTTTGGATATAAAAGTTTGGAATGGGACCAAGGGCCCCTCAGGCGAGTCTCCAGATTTCATTATAAATGAGGATTTGACTTCTCCTGATCTTCAAATCTCCGAGAGTGCCACGTCTAATGTTTGCCGTGAACTGCACTGGCATGAGAAAATGAGAGTGAGGACCCTAAGGTCTCAGAGCCCATCACAATGCAGAAAGGTGCTTGGGAAAACAGAATAGTCTCCCACCCTTAGATATTTAATATCTGAAATAAAAGCCACAGAGTCTGATGGCAGTGAGGCTGCAAATTTTAAACCTTGGGGAGTAACTGGGATTGCTTGTTTGATTAGGAACAGGCACGCAGGGCCACGTAGTATCTGTGGAATGTTCAAGACAGTATTTCTGAAGTGTTCACTTTTGAGTAAGAATAGAGTGATCACCCCAGGAAGTTACTCCCTCATCAATGCAAGCCACTCAGAACGAGAGCTCGGTCGGGATAGGGATGCATACCCTGGTAATGACAGCATTCCTACCAGTAAGTCACACTGTTCTAGATGTTCCCAGTTCCTAAAATCTTTAAGCAAGGCTATTGTTTGGTTACCTTAATTCTAGTCCTTAGTACCTTAACTCTGTCATGCAACAAAATGTAAATTGGTGTTACAACATCCTGTATCTTTAAACACAGACTCTCACATTCCTGCAGGGTTTCCCATTTCTGTTTTCCAGCTGGTGTCGTTGGCTGGCTCCCCGGCGTTGGGGACAGGGCTGGGCAGCCTGAGCAGGGCTGTGTGCTCTGACAGGGACTGATGGGGCCTGGAACAGCAGGGATGTGCGCAGACTAACAACACTCTTTTCTTTTTTTCTTGTTGGCATTTAAAAAGGGGCCAGACTACATCGTAAATAAATACATATTGGAAGGTTATTAAAGTGAGTCAGCATATTCCCTGGTCAGCCACATCAGCCTGCAGGCTTCTACAGACCTAGCAACCCACGTAATTATGTCCAAAACCAAAATGCTTCCTGGGGAGAAGTTATACCCAAACTACTAGTATTCCAGCATTTTCAAACGAGAACCCACACCCAGGAAATCCTACCATTCGAATTGCCATCCTGGTAAAGATGAGCTAACTTTCAATCCTGTGAGGAGGACAAAACTTACCACAGAAGAGGACCCCAGGCGCCTAAAAAATAGTGTAGAGAGCGAGGCAAAGGCTGGAAGTTGAACCTCATTTGTGCCCCTCTTTGTTGCACTGGACAAATAACGGAACTCTTCTCTGTTGTCTCATCTGTAAAATGGGCACGCTGAAAATAATAATAAAGATTCTTCTAAAGATGAAGACAAAAGTTGTTCTTTGCTTGCATCTCCCATTATAAACAACCCTTGTAAACTTTTGGAAAACGGGGACTTTTTGTCTTGAGAATGTTTCAGAAAAGCCTAGTCTGCGGTCTTGTAGACCCTCAGGGAGGACCTCACCGGCCAACGCAGTGCTCAATGCTGAGCGCGGGGTGCTGGCACGCAATCCCTCGCTGAGCTCGGAGCGCCCGGGAGGGCTCATCGTTGCATCCCTGGGGCCTGCAGAGCCACACGCCCCGCCACAGAGCCTGTTCTCGGCTGTTCTGCACCCCGGCCACTCTAGCCCCAGGCTTGACTGTCCCAGGGGCAGGGCCAATGGGCACAGTTCTTCATTAAAAGCTCTGAAAAGCCAGCTCTTATTTATACATTTCCCTGGGAGGATACCCAGAGTATCTCGGCTTCTGCAAATCTAATTAAATCATGAAACCACCCTATGAAATGGACTTTTTTATCCCCATCTTGCAAGTTATGAAACCTGAAGGGTTAAGTGATTACGTTGAGCTTACCAATGTAAGCACGGGAAGTATAAACGGAATTCAACGCTTACACCCTATTTTATCCAATGGATTCTATTCTTCTGGCACCAAAAAAAGAGGAATTTAACACCTATATCCTTTATGCTTGTTTTTCCCCTCACTACCACCCCTAGTTAGCTGAGGGACTTCAATTTCCTAAGTCACAAGGCCGTGGGTAGACTTTAGAGAAGTGAAGAAAGCTATAGGCATAGAGTTCACTTTTTGAGGTGTCTAGATATTTAATTAAGAAAGGCTCTAGATAGGACTAATAAAGAATTTCCCTGATGTATACACCAGTTTCAATTAGGCAGTGGTTAGTTAAAATGCATTTATAGGACATCCTAAGTCAAGAGTTAATGAAACTCGTCATTTATTTCACTGCTAGAAAAGAATAGCCGCATAACTTCATTCTTGGGTATCTTCTCTTGGTTATTTACATGAATTATTTATCTTGTGTCTGGAAATTTAATACATGCCATAGAGCTGCAAATTATACAATCCATCTTAGGTCTTGTACTTTGCTGTCTAAATGGGGAATCAATCTCAGCTATTAGTTTTATTTATTAAATCCAACTTAAGAAGTAGAGGTTTGGCCCCATTTTATAATTATGCTAAACACATAGATATAGTCGTTCCAAGATGTTGGATGCAGTGAAAGCAAAAAGAAAACCAATTTAAGTGAAAGGTGAATTAATAAATGCTATGCTCATCTTGCACATCAGGATTGAGAGAGGAGGATAATGCGCTGCCTCCGCCAACGCAGAAGTCAGAACAGCTGGCCAGTGGGTAAAATCATTGAATGTCACAATGGCTTCAAATGTTATGCTGAATCAGTGAAACAAACTTTCAAAATTTGAAGAACTGAACTCTCCAATGTGTATAACCCACCAGCTTCCACTTACCCGATAACTTTAAAAAATAATGTTAGTTTCTATGCCAGGATCCTCAGGCAAAAGCCAACAGAATGTTATGTTAGCTTCGTTGCTAAGTCCAATGACAGACTGCCCAGAAACGCTGATAATGAAATCCCGAGTTGGTTTGCATATGGCTGCTTTTCACGTGTAAGGAAAAGTGCAGAATTAGGTGAGGGAAGACTTAGATGCTGTGACTGCATCTGAGCTCAGGGAGTGGGAGGAGGAGGGGATTGACAGCCCCAGCTCAAAAAAAAACTAAACCCAAAACTAAATTCAAAATTTCAGGACGCACTCAGGAACTCACATCTTGTTCCCCCGCTACTTCATATTATGACTTCTGTTCATCACCCACCTTCCTAGAACAGGCTGCATTTTTAAGCTTTCCAAACTGCTAACTAAGTAACTTGTATTAAATAAAACTTTATGTAGAGCCCTGGGAACTTGGCCACTAAACAGTGTTGCAGATAAAGACAGGATGAGGTGCTGCAGTCCCAACGATCGGCTTTTAAGGCTGTTCTGTCCTCAATGTTCATAAGCCTCTTTTCTCCGGCCGCAAGGCTTCTGTGTGTAGTGCTTCGTTCTGCCTAGAACATTCTCTTTCTTCCTCCTTCCTGTACTCTTCCTCTTTAACTCATATCCAACCTTCAGATCTTGGGGTAGAATCCTATTCTAGGGAAACTTTGTTAGCTCTCCAGGCTAACTTGGATTCCTTTGGCATAGAGTCTCATATAATTTTCTTAAGACCTTATTTTCATAGCAGTAAAATTCACATTTATCAGGAAATTATTTTATTGGTCTCTGTCTCTATGAGGGAAAGTAAACTCGATGAGGTCAGAGGCCGTGCCTGCTATTTCTCATCATTTTGCCTCTAGTTCTTAACATGGTTCTTGGAGCATAGCAGGGGCTCGATGAATAAATATTGAATAAATGACTGAGAAGCAAGAGCAATTTTTCTTTTGAATTCATGAGAAAAGGAAGGTGAACTGTAATTCCTGTGCTTTTAAAGCTATTATGGCATCAGTATTTTTGTGACCAATTTGCAGGGACAAGTTCTTCACAGTATTTTAGCTCAGCGATGACTGCGGCAGTGAAATGAACGGCAACTTCATGACAAGACTGTCTGGGTCACTGGGAAATAATGATGAGAGTTATTTGGGTGGTTGATTCCTTTCTGGGGAACAAACAGATAACTGGCTTTAAAATTAACAATAATTTTCTACCATGTGGTTAGAAGGAGAAGAGAAAATGGAGATGGAGCCACGGAGCACTTTGGCTAATTTCTAAACCAATTCCCTCTCTTTCTATCGTTGTAACATCTGACCTTCCAAGACATTTGATTGCTCTAATGCAACAGGAGAGGTTAGCAACTTGACTATTCTCTTTTGTAGAGGTTAAAAAATGGGACTTCCTTTTGTTGCATGACCCCAACCACCTCCCTCCCTCACCCCTTTGTGGCCTTTATTTCCTCTTTCCTTTGTCAGGGAAGGTGTCACCTGTGGACACCCACTTTACAACTGCAAAGGAAATTCAGGATTTAGTTCCTTTTCAGCTTGCTGCTTGGCTTAGTGACAAAACCCAGCTATTGTTTTAGAGATAAATATAAAGCTGAGTAGAGATCGGAGTGAGAAGCTCTCTACAGTTCTTTTTCGTCTCACCTTCAATTAATTCAACACGTGTTTGTCACATATCTTCAATACGCAGGGCACTAGGGTATGTCTTAGCTAGCATAAACAAGATTCACAGTCCAATGGGAGAGGCAAAGCTGCAGTGAGCAATTTAAGGCAGGGAGTATTAAAATGCAAATACAAAGAAAATGCGATGGGAACACAGGGGAGGGAGACATTGATGCCAATTTAGGGATTTTGAAAGACTTCATGGAGGATTTGGACCCTAAAGATGTATATGTAATAGTGGCAAAAACTACCATGAGCTTAAACTTAAGAAAGAGGGTCTTCTATGCAGAAGGAACAAGGGAAACCTAGACAAGACAAGGTAGAAGGGCACAGTGAATGTTTCAGAAAAATGAAGTAATACTGAGGAGCTGGGGTTCCTGATGTTTGGTGATTTAATGAGAAATGGGATTAGAAATGTAGCTTGACTCTATAGAATAAACCTTGAAAGTTATACAAGACAGTTGGACTTATTTTGTAGATTGGGTCTATTCAGGAAAAGTTTCCCTAAGTTTAGTTTAATATGATGAGGTTGAGGTAACCGGAATTCTATTCTCATGAGACACTGAGAGAGAAGCAGGGGAACCGGCCTGTCTCCAGTGTCCTTTTCTGTCTTGTCTTGTTGCTCTTTACAGGTTTTTGGCTTTAATCTGCTTGGGAGGGGTACTGGGCTTTGATGGGTGGAAGGGGGAGTAAGTAACACTAATGCTCAGGTTGCAGCAAAATGGATCATTTGCAACAAGAGGTTGGCTCCCCGGTGTCTTGGCTGGTAATGGCTGGGTCTCTGAGCTAAGGAGGGCGATGGTGGAGGACAAGCTCTCTCTGCTGCCTCTCAGGCTTGCATGAGCTGTTTTCCAAGGCTCAAAGTGTGACTCAGTGTCGCCCATGGATCCCGATATTCAGTTCAGCTTTGTAGATTTTGTCACTGGAATTTCCTCCCATAGTCTCGCAACAGGATGCCTGACAGTCTTTGTTTTCAGTCCTTTTCTTTTTTTCTTCCCTGAGTGCCGTATATATTTTAGTGTAAAGGTGAGAAAGGCCGAATCTTAGGCAGCTATCCAGAAGTATCTTAGACCAAAAATAAGCACATGATATTTCCAAGTTCTTTTTGGTGATTTCGTGGTTCAATGATAAGAGAAATAATAAGAAAATCTCATGATATGTTTCTTTTTTGTGATTATTTAGAAAAATTTGGCAAGGCCAGCGGTGGGGACGAGGGGGCTGGAAGACCATGTAGGCCACTGTTGTGACGTGCCAGATGGGAGGGACTTAGGGCCAGGACGCAGGTTGTCGCAGTGGAGATCAAGAGAGGATGGACGCGAGATTTGCCAAAGGCGCGGAGCATGTAGAGGTTATTGTGGACAGGCTGTGTGAGCTGAGAGAAAGGGCAAATCTGCAGTATTACCAGGCTTCTGGCTTCAGCGACTGAGCAGATAGTTGAAAGTGCAACTTACCGAGACGGGGAAGGTGAGGGTAAATAAAGACTTTTAAGAGACCAATCAGGCATTTGCTTTGGATATGTGGAGACTGAAGTGCCTGTGAAATTTTTGGGTGCATATACAAGCAGTGGGAGGAAAGCCCAGGGGATGAGAGATCAAGAGATATATGTGGCCTAGAGGAATGGTTATTAATATACTACTTTTTTATACCAAGGGATTGAACATAATTTCCCAAGGGTGAACATATAACATATGAAGATAAGAGGGCTGAAGTCAGAAGCTTTTTATTTATTTTTTTAATTTTTCAAGTCAGAAGCTTTAAGACCATAGTTTGTGGCAGGAAGAGAAGAAGCAGAGAGCACCAAAAATGAGAAGGAAAGGCTGCAGGTACAGGCAGGGGACGTCCGCAGCCTGGCGAGGCCAGGGTGGGAGGAAGCAGAGTTCCATACTGACCTTCCATCTAGACACATGGAAATGGTGGCTGGCATACAAGTTTTATGAAATACCTACCAGATCTCTAAGGAATACTCTCTGCCTGCCAGGAAGGAACTCCACTAAAGTAGGGAGCAGAAGCTGACACATTAGCAATGTTATGTATCCCAAGGAAGTGAACGAATTTCCCAAAGGTAAGCATGGAGAATATGAGTATGAGAAGGTTAAGGATGTCACAAGCCATCCATTCAGCTTCCAGACCAGGAAACATACCTTAGTCATCAGGGTTAGCAGGGCTACTTGGTGCAGAGTCCAGTGAGTGACCCCCTTGTCTGGGAAGAGCCAGAACCCCATAAAGGGACAATCTTGTCAGAGGCCCTGAACAACTCGCCTGTTGGCACCATGAGGAAGTTCGGATGCTGGGAGGAAAAAGAATCTCCTGAATGAGAAACAACACAGAGACTGGCCCAGAGGACGAGGACAGGCTCGGAGGAGAAAATGCAAAACATCGACGAGACTCGAGGGTAAAGGAACGCCGCTTTAAAACAAAGTCATGTGATCTCTCAGAGACTTTCAAATAAATGCTTCAACTGTTCAAAGGGATAAAAGAAAGAATAGGGTTCCTACTTCAAGAACTGGACATTTTGGTGGAGAGGGAGCCTGCAGATTTGAAAAAAGATGCAGACATTTTAAGCAATGAAAGGCATTGTCATTAAAATAAGGATCAGTAGGTAGATTCAACAATAGAGTGGATGCAGATGAAGAGAAAATTAGTGAATTGTCACATATACCTGATGCAACCACAGAGGATGCACAACAGAGAAATCAAGAGATGGGAAATAGGAAAAAAGAGAGAAAGAAACATAAAGAATAAAATGAGGAGCTTCAGTAATAGACATTCCAGGAGGAGGAATTAAAGAGCTTGGCAGAGAAGCAATATTAAGAAGACAATGAACAAAAAACAAAAAAGAATCTTAGGTTTGAAAAGGTACACAGACACCAAGCAAGATGAACACAACAAATCTGCATCTAGGAACATTATATTAAACGTATAGGCCATCAAAGATAAAGAGGAAAAAATATAAAACTAAAAATATAAAATACAAAAATACATAAATAAAAAGATAAAGAGGAAAAGAAGTAAGACAGATTGTGTATAAAGGAACAAAAGAAATTGACAGTTGGCTTCTCATGTATGATCTCTGTGACCATAGAAGACAATGGAATACCTTCAAAATACTTGGGGGTAATTACATTATTTATCCAATTAAATGTTTTTCAAGAAAAGACAAATATTTTCATACATTTCCAAGAAGATTACTCCCCACCAACTCTTCTAGTAGGAACTGCTAAGGAGTTCACCTCGACTAAAAAATAAAAACTAAACCCAGAAGGAAGGAGTATGAAGCTCACACATATATAGAAAATTGATTTATGTCCAAGTGGGCCTTGCAGACCAATGAGAAAAAGATATACAACTCAATAAACGGCGCTGGGGTATTCCATTCTTCTTAAGAGAGAAACAAAATGAAATTGGGTCTCTGCCACACTGTGTATAGAAAAATCAATTCTCAGTGGAATAATTTGAAAGGAAAAATTATTATAGAAGGAAATATAAGAAGGTATCTTTATGACTTTAGGGTAAGGAGGAATTTATTAAACCATAAAGAAAAGGCTTGATAAATTTGACTATATTAAAAATGAAAAAAATTCCCCACGCCCCAAACAAAGGTTGGTGTGTAGAATAATTTTCAGAAAACTCAAGTGACCAGAAAGGGGGTTAGCTGTAAGAAAGGGGCTTTAACTGGACTAGTAAGTGGAGAAATGCAAGTTAAAACACAGTAGGGTAACAGACTGGCAAAAAAATGTACAGTGACAATATCAAAAGTTGTAGAGGATTTGGCATAGAAAAATGGAGATGACTAATGTTCCTTTACAGTAGTAAATGAATATTTATAGAATTCACTAAATCAGGACATAAATTGTAGGATATTTATACAGTGGAATGCTATATAGCAGTGGAAATGAGTTAACATAAACTATGTATATTTATGCATGCATAATTCTCACGTATAATGATGAATGAATAAAGAAAGCTGCAGAAGAATACATACTCTATGACATCATTTGCATAAAGTTAAAACATTCAAAACTATATTACATGAGGTTTAAGGATACGTACATGATAAAATGATGGAGATGCAGGAGAATGTTATATAGTTCAAATTTAGGAGGGTGAGTCATGTGACCTGGGAAGGTTCACAGGGATTTCACCTGGGTTGTAAACATGTTATTTATTAAGCTGCTCCCAGCTTCCTATGTACATGGCCATTTGTTGTTTTGGTCTATATACTTTTTTAATGCCTTCAATATTGCATAATCCTTTTTTAAAATGAAAAGAGTAAATCAGAGATAAGGGGATGGAGATGGCAGGTGAGGATCACTCTTTCCACCCTTTTTTAACTGGGAAAAGGAAGAAGAAAAGAGGATGTGTTCAGTTTCTTGACACCAAGTGACATCGAGGAATTCAAAACCATGCAATTCTGTGGGTAAACTGACACGTGAAACCACATGTCGCAGGTAGAATTGTGAGCTCAAACTCAGTATATCCAACTTTGTGAAGTGATTTTTATTGTTCAGATGGTGCCAGGTACAGGGCCTGATCATGATGAACACTATTGGGAATGAGGTTGAACTAAATCATTAGGAAGTAAAAAAGCTCTAAATGATGTTTCTCTAAATTCTTTCTTACTCTCTAATGTAGCTTTTTGAGAAGAACCAATAGCATACATGTACAAAAATGATAAAAATGGAAAACATTTAATTACTGAAAGTATTTAGGGAGACTAGTCCTCCAAAGAAGCTGATCTTTGATGATGTAAAGATCTCTTAAGACATATAGTCCAAATGTAGTTGGTTTGTGATTAAATTTCTTTCCTTATTGTTTTCAAATCCAGACACTAAACTAGGTACCTGTACCTGTTTTATTTTATTTGTTCGCAGTAGGACTTTTAAAAATGAACGAGCTCACCAACAGCATCCATTTCTCTCGAGTGATTCAAAACTTACTCCGTCGTTTTCCGAGTAGGGTACAAGGTGTTTCGTACTGGAGGAAAGTCTCTGTGTGGATCAGAGGTTTTGCTGAATAGCTCTGCCAGAGACCTTTATTTGAAAGGCAGAATTTCATTTCACAGGAAATGTGAATCTGAAAGCATTTCACTAGCAATTAGCTTTTCAGATAGCAGCAACTATATTTTCTTCATTTATTCTTGGAAGCTGGACACGAAATTGGAGGGCGTTTCTCAGACTTGCAGGGAATTGTTAGGAACATGCCGTCTTTTGGCTGAGAAACATAAAGGTACACCAAACATCACTCGAGACAGGACCGGCAGAGCAGTCTTGAGGAGACAGTACACCCAGAAGAGAAGTAAACTCTTTAAGAATTTGCAGCCAGGGCTGCCCTAATCTGGGTTGTCCCCACCCCTACACCTTCATTCTCACCTCCAGTGACACTTGGAAAGAACTGGTAATCGTAATAGCACTCACTAAATGTTCAATCTTACTAGAGTTAGAGATGGTAAGCTGAGGCCCAGGGAGGTTCTTGCCATGTCGCACAATTAATAAATGGCCAGAGTTGAGCTTTAAACTCAGGCAGTCGGATCTCAAAGCTACTAGTTTAACAGCCATGCTACATTACTTGCCATATTCGAAGACATTAAACCAGGGTATTGGTGTGCGTCACGGATGTATGCAGGTTTCATCACAGTTTCTGTTTTCATCCCTGGCTGCTGTGATCATGGATAAGTCAGGGCTTAGCTCTTTAGCCCTAGTCCTTGACACATGCACATACGATGACAAACAGCTTTCTATAAGAATGATACCAATTTAACGCCCAATAACATTGTGTGAGAATATCTCTTGTTTTATGTTTAATTTTTTTACTGATGTGATAGGTGTGAAATGATATCGTATTGTGGTTTTAAATTGCATTTCCCTGATTATTAATGCAGTGGAGAATTTTTCTCATGTTTTGGGGCCATTTATAATATTTCCTCTTCTATGAAATGTCTGTTCCTATATTTTGCCCATTTTTTATGTTGGGTTGTTTGTCTTTTTTCATGTAGATTTGTAGGGGTCCTTCACATATTCCAGATATTAATTTTTTACCTCTTATATGGGTATCCAGAATCTTCTCTTAGTTTGTATGTTCGGATTGATCCTCCTGCTATATTGGATTTTTAATTTTAAAGGAGTTAAATGTATCAATCTTTTTCCTTTATGATTTTGAGCTTTTGTAAAACATTTAATGTTTCTTGACCTACCCCCAAGATGGTAAAATATTCTTACATATCCCCTTCTCAAAAATGTATAGTTTTGCTCTTTTACGATTAAGCCTTTGTAAAATTTATTCAGAATAGATAAGTAATTTTCATGTGTGGTGCGAAGTAGGGATTCAATTAAAATTTTTTTTGTTGTAAAGCCACTGTCCAGGTACCATTTATGGTATGATTTCCCTGCTCCCAGAGATTTCCATGTCCCTTTGTCACTCTGTCATGCATCAAGTTTTCTTAAAAATTGGACTGTTTCTGGTCTTACCCATTTTATTCCATTGGTTTTCCTTAGGTCTAAGTCTACATCAGTTCCACACTGTCTTAGTTATTATAGGTTTATTAGTTTCTATGTTGATTGAAAAATCCTTTACCAAATTCTCCTTCAGGTGTGTTGTGGCAGTTTTAGTCCTTCTATTTCCATGTACATTTTGGGATCAGTTTGTCAGGTACTGCAAACACTTGGTCAGTATTTTGAGGGTGCCACATGAAAGCTATGGATTAAGGTGGGAAGAAGTGACATTTAGCGATGCTGTTTTATTTCCTGTTGTGTACATGGCATATCTGTTTACCAAGGTTTTTCAAAAAGGTTGCATTTTTTTCTCAAAAAGGCTTTGTATGTCTTTTGTTAAATTAATTCCTGGGTGCTTTATACTGTTGTTGCAATTGTCACCGGTATCTTGTTTAAAGACTAGTTTGTAAACTGCTTCTGAGTATAGTTACAGTTTTTGTTTGTTATGTGGCTGAGGCAACCTTGTTTTTCATTCAAGATGTTTCCTTCTTCCTATACCTACATATTTCTTCTTGGTATTCCTTCCAGTTAGATGTGGCCACGTGACTGACTTCGGACAGATGGAATATGGGCGGCTGCGATGAACCTCGTAAAGATCTCGACTGCGGCTCCCCAACCCCATTCCCTGTAAGTTACTGGATGTGGGTGCCAGGAAGCCTTGGGAGCCGCATATGGCACAGGGTGCCATCTCTTTCGGCTGCATCCCCGACTGGCTGGTGGGGTGGAGCCCCATGTCTCACCTGCTCCCATTAACTTGGCTCTGCATGATGCGGAACAAGTTTTAATTTTGTTAATGCAATGAGATGTATCTACTACAACAAATAAGATAATTAAGGCATATTAATTCTAATTTCAGCAACTAGATAAGAATATTTATTAATCTAAATATTTACCTGTTGATTTAATGTTTTCTGCATAATATCACATCATTTGAAAATAATGAGCTCTGTTTGTTTTCTTTCCTTTTTTAATAGAGTTTATTTCTTTTTCTTGTACTACAGAAGTAGCTAAGACCTACTGTACAATGTTGAATAAAAGAGCTACAGTTGCAAATTGGCTTGCTCCTGATATTAAAGAGTGTTCTTTTAACATTGTACCATTAATTGGTCTATGTCTAATGTAATGTTGTATATGTCCTATATTAAGGTATTGAAATTTGTTTCCTATTACAAATTTGTCAAGAGATTTTTAAATAATAAATGGATATCTTGTTTAATGCTATATTTGCATCTTTGAGATCATATTTTTCTCCATTAAACTGATAATGTGCTGAAATATCTATTTTCATGGATGATTTTTCCTATAATTTTAGTATTTTCTTATCACTTTAATAGTAACGTTATCACTTTAATAGTAACGTAAGTTAGGGCTTGCTTCTATTTTCTTACCTCCTAAAATAATTAGTATGAAATTGGATTCTCCGTTTCTTGAACATTTGGTAAAAATTACTTATAAAGTTGGGTGTGCCTGTATGTATGTACATAAGTGATTAATTTTAACCCCTGGGTCAATTAGTTAGATTGATTAGTAGAATCTACTCTTGCTTTATATTTCTTTTTTAAAGAAAAATTAAAAAAATTTTCAACTACAGTTAACTGTCAACATTTTATTCGTTTTAACTGTTCAGCATAGTGGCTAGGCATTCATGTAACTGACCAGTGATTTCTCCAACAAGTCTGCTTCCATCTGACATCATGCACAGTTACTATATTATTGACTACATCCCTGAGCTGGCTTCTACATCCCCACAGTGACTTTGTATTTTTGGAATAATTTTTGTAACATGCTTTTTCTGAGATTGTGTTGGCATGTGTTGTGCATAATATCCTTTTTCTATTCTTTAAATCTGCACTACATCTTTAGTTATGTCATTTTACAGTCATTAGATTTTTAATTTTTACCTTCTTTGTTTGCTTGTTTAATCTTGTCAAAGGTTTGTCTGTTGAATAATTCCCAGTAACCACATTTTGCTTTCTTAGTTCTCTACATATTTTCTGATTTATGCAGAAGTTCTCTTACATTTATTATTCTCTTCTTTATACTTTTATTGGGACTTACATTGCTTTTTCTATCTTAATTTGAATGTTGATTTATTAATTCTGAGGCTTTCTTAATGTAAACATTTAAGGTTATGCATTTTCCTTTATCATTTTATTTGTATCTTTGAAATTATATACATTTCATTATAGTTCAGTTCAATATTTTCTAATTTTCATTATGCTTTCATTGAGAAGGCTTTTAAAATTACTAGGCAGGTGGAGTTTCAAGTTATTTTATCATAAATTTCTAACAATTACATTTTTTATCAGAAAAAAAATGTGATTGGGCACGTGGTGTTTGCAATTTATTATTGGAGGCTGCATTAATGGCCCTGCACAGAGCGAATTTTTGTTAATGTTAATGTTTCCTAAGGGCAAGAAAACAGTGCCTGCTAATTTTTGAATTCTATGTTCATTATGACAAGTATGTTGATTGTGTTCTTTTTTTGTTGTTGATTGTGTTCTTGAAATATTTCAGGTATTTCCTCGTGTACTTGATCTTTCATGATAATTGCTAAACAGAGGTTTTAAATTTCCCACTTGAGAACGTCTCATGGTTCTGTCATTTTTTGTTTATATTCATTATTTTTGCTCATATCTATTACATTTATGTTATTATGGGCATCCCAGTATTGAATTGATTTTCCTGGTGCATGGCTATTTGATCACAGAGAATGGCTTTTTAAAATGTGGTAGTATTGCTCTTGAATTTAACATTTTTATTTCATTTGATGTTAATGTAATTATGCCAGCTTTCTTTTGGTTAGTTTTCCCTAATTTCTCTTCTTTCATGCTTTGACTTTTCAGCTTTCTGTGAATTTATGTTTTAGATATGCTTATTGTAAACATCATATACCTAGATTTTAAAAAAATCCAATCTGGAAATAATATATTGTCATTAATGATATTTGCATTTCTTTCTACCAGCTTATTTTTATGATTTCTGTGTGCTTTATTGTTATTTATTTTATTTTTTTCAGTTTCTCTTTTTTTATTTTTCTCTTCCCACCTTCTTTTGGATTAGTTGTTTTTTTTTTTCTCTTTTTTCCCAAGTGGGAGCTATACTCTCCATGGTTCCTCGTAGTAGTGAGTTTAGAGCAGCGTCTTCCAGTCTGAGGCTTGTGAAATCAGTTCTGGGGGTGCTGACCAAGACTTTAAAAATTACATAGAAGGCAATAGTAAATAAAATAGTAAATGTCTAATTAGGGAAAATATTGTTTTCATGATGTATATCGTGATACACATCTCTATAATACGTAATACATACGTCTATATATCCTAGAACAAGGCGTATTCTACTGCCTCTGTTAGCCTACTGGTTTTAATTTCAATCATTCAAACATAATCAGATAGCCCCTTGTAGAGCCATATTGGAACCTAAAGCAAAAGGAAAAAATGTGTGCATATTTCGAAATAACCTCTTGTATACAAAATATATACACTTTTCAAGACATCTTCTTACATTGTGACCAAGTAAAAAAAGTTAATACAAGTTTAACAATTAAAAAAAAATCTTAATATAAAGCCCTGTGTTGCCCAATCCGATGTCAGGCCAGCATCGACCCTCACGGGCCCATCCCACAGGGGACGCGGGTGCCAATCGGAAAGGACAGCTCCTGTTGCACAGTGACACAGAATGGCTAGTCAAACACGCGGCAGCAGCCGGTCTTCATTCACTTTCGATATTTTGCTTATCATGGGTGTTTTCCTATTAGTTTTGATTTTTAAACTACTGCATTAACAGTATTCTTCACATTAATGCCTGGGTTTCTTGTTGCCTGAGGTGGGCGGGCGAACACTACCCTCATCCCGCGGACAGCGTGGGCCTCTGGCGCTCCAGCCTCGGCCCACCCTCCGCCTGGGACAGGCCCAGTCTTGCTTTTGGTCCCTTGTGCCACCTGGAGACCCCGAAGTTCTGGAGTCGAGCACGTGCCACCGGGCGAAAGGGAGATTTGGTGCTGGCCCGTGGTAAACTATTCCCTTGTTTTACTCAGCCTCCGTGTGTTACTTACTTTCTTGATAGCTCCACAGTGCATTCAAAGAGATTTTAAAAAATATTTTATCCAGCTGTCTTTGTTATTTTCCTCCAGAGACTCATTCATTGCATTTATTCTCTTGTGCCCCCCGAAATGGAAGTCTGGAAGTTTCATTACCGCAAGATGTAAAAAGATGAGTTGTCTGCTGGGCCCCGCCAGTGTCTGATGGCCGGCCGTGGGTTACCTAACTCCACGGGGAGACGGCCCGATGGTCCCAGCTCACCTTCCCAGCAGCAGCGCAGAGAGCCTGCCTGGCTTGGAGAAATGATGCACATGAAGAAACTTCTTTCAAATGGCAAACATTTTAAAGTTTGATTTGTTTTTCAAAGCTAGGCCAATGCCTTTACACTCCAGGTGGAGTCCTAATGGTTCTGTGAATGTTAACACACTTGACGCTCACAGCCGTGGGTGGTAAGTACTGGCATTATCAGCTCCGTTTTAGAGAAAAGGGAAACAGGCCAAAAAGCTCACTCACTAGCCCACGGCCACGTGGGAAGTGGAGAGCCAGGATTTGAACACAGCCAGCTTGGCTACCACTGCCACACTCTAACCACTAGGCTATACTGCCTTATAATGGTGCAGAGTGACGTGTGGCTAGTGTCAGACCAGACCAGTGATCAGCAAAGGGCCCCCGTATTGACACAGTTTCTCATCTTCTGCAGCGGCTCCTGGGGGTAGAATATGTGGAAGTCCCAGTCTCTGTGTCCTCAGCTTGTCATCAGTTCATGCACTAAATATGTTAACTGATCTCTGTAAAGATTTTTACCAGAGCAAAACCACCCAATATGTGGTTTTTACTCAAAACATATTGATGACCCAAAGGAGTTGGACTAATCTCAACATTGATTACTTGTATGTTTTCTTAATTACTCCCTGCTGTCTTAATGGAGGCTTTTATCAATAGTGCATATAAACTGCATTAATTCCCAAGAGTGACTCACTTCAACTTGCAAATGCCATGAAAGGTAGAGAAGAACCACTTCAGTTACCTTCAAAATGACTTTGATGCATTGATAAGGCGACATTCTGGAGTTTTAGTCTCCTTGCATTCTGCAGCCAAATCTGGTCCCAGGATTGCATTCACGAAACACATTTACTTAATACATTTAGTTTTAATCTTATGTGAAGGTACTTGGCCTTCATGAGAACCAATTTTTTTTTTTAAAGTTTCTCGTCAAAGAAGTATTGACACAGGGGTGAGGAATAAGGCTAAGAAAAGATTTAAACAAAATAAAACATGACTCACTAGCGCCTTTTAGAAATAAAAGCTCCATTTTCCCATAAAGTATGTGAAAATTTGCCGTTTTTGGAATCCGAAGTAGAGAATACTATCATTTTTATATTCCTTCTTCTCCTTTTTTTCTATGATTAATTTAGCACTCTCTCAGGCAAGACACTATGATAGGCAGATTATTTTGTCAAAAATAATGAAATCGTGACTTTAAATATATTTCTTGCATCAGTTTGAAAGGAAATCAAATGCTTGAATAGTGAATTAATAAGTGGTCGAGTTGCCTATCACAGTTCGGATTCCCAGGGAAGCCGACTCCGAGGTGGAGATTCCAGGCCGTGTGGAAGGGAAGGAGGCATCCTGGGCAAAGGGAGAGGTTGTGCTGGGATACAGCGTCCGCGAAGGCCTCAGCCCACCCAACGGGGAGCTGGGGATGGCCCTTCGAAATCCCCTTAGTTGGGCAAAGCTGTGGGCCTTCGTGCTTCTTTGTCAATCAGTGGGACAAGGGCGTGCTAGGTGAGAGAGAGCGCCACTCTGGACAAGGCAGCTCTCCCTAGGCAATGCGATTCCAGATGACGACTGAGGGCAACAGCTGTGGCACTCCTAGACACCGGGGAGGAAGTGCTTCCTTCGGAAGGACAGCGCACTGCAGCAGCTGCCATGTTATGTCATCCTTTCTGGGGTGTGGCTGTCTCAAAAATGGGGATGCCCCTTCTGTTTCTGCATGCCTCTGGCTCCCCTGAGTGTAGACTTCCCGTCCATTCTAATCAAAGACCACTTTATCTGCATCCTTGTTGCTTCACATGCTTCTTGCTTTGCCAAATACTGTATTTACTACTCCATAGGGTCCATCTCAAGAAAGTCCTCCTCTGGAGAGCATTCAGTGACCTCTCTAGCCCTCACTAACTTCCTGTGCCACTCACTGATGGTGGAATAATTTGCAATTTATCATGAAAAACTTCAGTGCATATATTTTGTTCTCATCCATGTTTCTTTTCTTTTTCTTTTTCTAGCTAGGTTGTAACTAGATTGTGATGATTTCAGATTGCTTACCATCTAACAAGAATAGAGGCTCTGTGTTCTCCTTGTTTTCTAGCATTTTGTGGTACAAAAATATTTGTTCAGTGAGAGGATCTCCAGTTTGTTTAGCTTCTTAGCCAAGAATGTAGAATGGGTATAGGCAAGGTTTTGAGAGACTATTTGAATTTCATAGTTTTATATATATATTTTCACTTATGTCTGTCTTTCTGACACCACAGTTTTAGTAGTTGTTCCTTCAACTCATACTCATTGAACACTTACTGTGTTAGACACTGTTCTTAGCAGAGGGATTATGTGGTGAGCTTAGACTCCAATGAGAGAACAGTTATTGCAAATAAACTACAGTGAACAATGTAATTACACAGTGTGACAGGTGTTATGAAGGCAATAAACATAGTGGTGAGGTGGAAACAGCTGGGATGAGGCGCTGTTTTCTTCAGAAGAAAACGATTCTGCCATGCCCCGAGGGAGAAGACACACATTTAAGGCAAAAGGACTAGGACGGGAGGCAGCAAGGACCCTGTGTATCTGAGAAGCAAAAACGAGATCCAAGGGGTCGGAGAGAAGTTAGCACAGTGGAATGTGATATTAGATGCGGTTGGTGATGTTGTTGGCCAGGATAGGGAGTATGGATTTTCTGCTGTGCGCCCTGACTGGGGACTGAACCTTCAACCTTTTGGTGTATGGATGAGGCTCCAACCAACTGAGCCACCTGGCCAGGGCCTATGTGTTGCTTTGAATATGCTTTTCTTCTGTAGAGCCACGGGTGTTGTATTTCAGCAAGTGGGTTTCCATCTCTGGGCTGCATCTTATGAATGGAGAGCCCCCTGCACCTGGAGCATCTTGCTACGCTTTCGTTTGTGTAGTTTTCTGGGGTAACGTTTTGTTTGAAGGAAGCATTCTCTAGTAAAAGAAAAGTTAGATTCCTTCAATTTAGATCATTTTACTTTATACATGACAACTGATAAACAAATGTCTTCCTTTGTTTATATATGCCAAAGTCCCAGACAGACCGTAGCACTTCTCAGACTTTCTGGACATAATTGGGTTTTAGGGGTACATGATCCACGTGTGACCTTTATCCAGCAATTTATTCTCTCTGGCTATATGTAATATGTTACATCTTTTCAGGGGCTGCTTCATCATGACTTAATGACATATTCTCATTGGGAAAAATTCGGTGGCTTTTATTAGTTTTTATTTCAAGAGAACCACATAGAAGCTTGATTTTAAAAAAAATTTAAAAATCCTCAATAATACTGGAGAGATGGTGCAATGTAATGTTCCTTCTAGGTGCCCTGGTCCTAATAAAGAATTAAGCTCTGTCCTAAAGCTAGGAAAGTACTTTGTAGTCTATAGCTTAAAAACATTTCATAAATCATATTCTTGTGATAGAGAAGAAAACCTGTTTCTGTAAACTAGTAAAGGATTCTTATTATAGCTTCATCTGAAACCTAGATAAATGCTTTAGTTTGAATTCTTATATGAAATTTTGACCTGAAGGGTACCACAAATAAAGCTGTTGTCACATGACCATTGAGTTACGACAAGCCAGGCTTGAGCATTATGCTGCTGTATGTGACCTTGAAAGAATTACTTAATTTTTATGAGTCTTGATTTCTCATTTACATTATGGGTATAATAGCTCTTTCATAATGTTAAGGATTATGTAAAGTGTATATGAACAAAAGAAAGTTACTTACTGGTTATACCCTATTTCATGAAAATAGCTATATGGCTTTCACCAAATTAGGTGGGGATGTCCGAAATAGTACGATTAAAATATAGGCTCAGTAGTACATGTGACATTTACATTGCAGGGTAAAGGGGCTCCTCAAATGGGTGGGTTGTCATTTTTCAAAGTAGCTGAACCAGAGGATGAAAGTGAGGCTGCATGACCATTGGTCATGAGATTGAAATCACTCGGATGTTTTCAGCTGAGCCGGACCTGGCCATTCCAAGGGAAGACACTGAAAGTTCATGTTGAGAGAGAGTTGCTGCAGAATCTCTTATGTACCTTGGGTAAGCATCACTGTAGCATTTAAAGTTTGCTATCAGTTATTAGTAACTCTCTCCAATGACAGGATAGGCTTATTAGAAACCAGTGTAGACTATTTAGCATAGAGCTTGGCACATAAGTACATCCCTGATGAACATTCTCAATTCTACTCCATCTTCATTCCTGCCATATACCACCCCCACTAAGAACATGTGGAGAAGTCATTAATATGTTTCCTTTTGAATGAATCATACTTATTCATAGTGACTGAGTTATTTCTGTGGATCTAGACTAATCTACCAGCAATGAAGGTCTAATAATTCAGAGACAGTAGGATATTTGCGGGGAAGAAAAAGTCAATCTTTAGCAAGTCAGTATTTTCCTCTCATAAATATCAGAACATTAGACTGCATTTTGCTTTGATGGCTGCTTCTAAATTTTTTAAAGTGTTGCAAAAGAACTTTGATTAAAAGTAAAGAATGTATTTCTGGGTTTGAAACGTTAGTTTTAGTTTGGGCCTCCAAAAACTGAAATAACACTTTTCTATTGAAAGATAATGATAGAATACTAATATTTTGTATTTAAATGTTTTCTATGCTTTATCCTCTTAGTTTTATCCTCTTAGGTTTAAATTTCATTTTATTTTTTCTTTATTTAAATTATTTTTTATTTTTCAATTACAGTTGATATACAATATTATATTAGTTTCAGGTGTATACACCAGTGACTAGACATTTCTATAACTTACTAAGTGATCATCCTGATAAATCTTGCACCCATCTGACACCATACATAGCTATTAGAATATTATTGGCTATATTTCCTATGTTGTACTTTACATCCCCATGACTATTCTGTAACTATGAATTTTTACTGCTTAGTCCTTTCACATTTTTTACACACACCCCCCAACCTCACTCCCATCTGACAACCATCAAAATGCTCTCTGTATCTAGGAGTCCGTTTCTGTTCTGTTTGTTCATTTATTTTGTTTTTTAGATTCAATCATAGATAGATATGTATTTATTGCCATTGTATTGTGCATATTTTTTATCTTCTTTTCTTAAAGAAGACCCTTCAACATTTCATGTAATACTGGTTTGGTGGTGATGAAATCCTGTAGCTTTTTCTTGTCTGGGAAGCTCTTTATATGTCTTCTGATTCTAAATGATAGCTTTCTTGGGTAGAGTAGTCTTGGTTATAGGTCCTAGCTTTTTATCACTTTCAATATTTCTTGCCAGTCCCCTCTGGCCTGCAAAATTTCTGTTGAGAAATCAGCTGACAGTCTTATGGGGGTTCCCTTTAGTTAACTAACTGCTTTTCTCTTGCTGCTTTTAAGGTTCTCTCTTTGTCTTTAACCTTTGTATTTTAATATGATATGTCTTGGTGTGGGCTTCTTTGAGTTCATCTTGTTTGGGACTCTGTGAGCTTCCTGGACTTTGTGTGTCTATTTCCTTCACCAGATTAGGGGAGTGTTCTGTCATTATTTTTTGAAATAGGTTTTCAATTTCTTGCTTTCTCTCTTGCTTCTCCTTCCTGCACACTAATGATGCGAATGTTGGTGTACTTGAAGTTGTCCCAGAGGCTTCTTATACTACCTTCATTTTTTTTGGATTCTTTTTTCATTTTGCTGTCTGATTGGGTGAGTTGTTGCTTCCTTATATTCCAAGTCTCTGATTTGGTTCTTGGCTTTATCTCCTCTACAGTTCATTCCCTGTAAATTATTCTTCATTTCAGTTAGTGTCTCTTTCATTTCTGAATGGTTCTTTTTTATGGTCTCCGTGCCCTTTTTCATGCTGTTTAAGTCATAAGTTCTTTGAACATCCTTATAATCAGTGTTTTGAACTCTGCCTTGAGCAGATTGCTTATCTGCATTTTGTTTACTTCTTTTTCTGGAGTTTTGTTCTGTTCTTTTATTTGGGATGTTTCTCTGTCTTCTCACTTGGCAGCCTCCCTGTGTTTGTTTTTGCAAAGTAGGCAGAGCTGCTATGTCTCCTGAGCTTGACAGAGTGGCCTTATGAAGTTGGTATTACGTAGGGCCCCATGGCACGGCCTCCCTGATCACTCAAGGTGAGCACTCCAGGTGCACCTTCCCTACCCCTTGTGGGCTGTGTGCACCCTTCTGTTGTAGCTGAGACTTGATTTCTGTTGGCATGTCAATAGGAGGGATTTACCCTCAGGCCAATTGGCTGCAAGAACTGGCTGCCACTACCATGGAGGACCAGCTGTGCCGGGGCCTGCTCCACAGAGCAGGACTTACTCCAGTGCTTGCTGAGTCTACCTCTTGAGTGTATTGCTTGTGGATGTGGCTGGGCAGTGCTTCAGTGTGGTCTGAAGTTGACCACTGGGTGCACTGGCTCTGGGGCTTTCCAGGTGGTGTAGGCCAAGGCTAGCTGTTGCCTGTGTTCTGCCTGGGACCACCCGGCATGAACTGCAAAGCAATCTGCAGATGGCTGCTATGTGTGCTGGGGTGGGAGGTACCCAGGTGAGGCCAAGCTGCAAACTGCGACCAGCTGCTACTAGTGCCAGGTCTGGGGCCACTTGGCATGAGGTACAGGGCATGCTGAGGTCAGATGCTGCTCGTTTGAGAAATTTTAGGAAAGTCTAAAGCGTGAGCCAAGACAGGCCATTTGTATGGAAAAGTGGCTGGAAACAGCTTGGGTGTGACTGAAAGTTGGATGGGGCTGGGTCTCAGGGCATCACCAGGACTGGGCCAACAGTGTGAGGCAGCTCGGTGGAGCTTAGACATGGTGCTTGCCTATAGGCTTGGAGGGTGGAGGGCTCATGAAAGAAACAATGGTCTTGCTGGCACTTTTTTCCTGGCAGAAAGCTGTCCCCCCTCCCCCCACCAGCTCTTGCCCCGATGATGGACAACTCAATTCCTCCCCATATGACCCTGGTGCCTTTTAAGCTGCTGTCCCAGTGCTGGAGCTCAGAGGGAGTGAGTCAGAGTAAGTGTGTGTGTGGGGGGCCCTTTAAGAGGATCTGCCTGGGACTCCAGAAGGTGTCCGTCTCATTCAGCCACAGTCCCCACCGGTTTTTACAGCCAGAAGTTATGGGGACTTCTCTTCCTGGTACTGGATCCCTGGGCTGGGGAGCCTGGAGTAGGCCTGAGACCCTTAACTCCTCAGTGGGGACCTCTGCAGTGAGATATCCCTCCCAGTTTTTATCTGCCACAGAAGAGGAACCAGCCGGTTCCATGTCTCTGCGCCTCCTACGAGTCTTGATGTGGCTTCTTCTTTAAGGCCCTAGTTGTAGGATTTGCATTCAGCTAGGTTTCAGGCAGTTCTGAATGATGGTTGCTCGGTAGTTTAGTTGTAATTCTGATGTGGTTTGGGAGGATGCGGTACCGCATTTACCTAGCTGCCATCTTGACTGGAACTCCCCCTAAGTTTCACTTTTGATTGTGGTGTTGTCCCATAAAAACTTGGTCTACTGATGAAAATTACACTTCATGAAACCAAGTGTGAAAAATTTTCAGTACAGTCTGTCTTAGAGTTTTAACTATTCATTCTCTAAAGTTGGCAGCTTCAACTTACTATTAACAGAGGATGTTTTCTTCTGAGGAGCAGCAGAGAGGATGACAACTTTTCTTCTGCATTACAGGAAAAAAGTTGCTTGTGCAAACATGTACCCCGTCTTTTAAATATCCACAAATGTGCGAAAGTATTTTTACTCTTGGAAATCCCTGATGACATAGTTTAAAAATACAAGTGCGTTTATTTCTGTATTGGGATATGCCTGATGTGTTGAATGTTTGTGTTTTCTACCCTCGTTTGGGATACCATAACCGCCCAGCGGGCCCAAAGCTTTAAACCTGCCACACGGAGAAAGCCTTCTCTCCCCCACAGAGGAGGCGATTCCTGCCAGTCCTTGCATGACAAGGAGTGTTCCCATTGCAAAGCTAATAGCACCTTCCTTGGGAAAGGGCTGAGGAAGGGAGTCTGAGGAGGTACTCCCCCTCCGCCGAACCCCTGCTCTCAGGTACGATGCTCAGCTGCTGCTGTCTCCTTGGTTCACCTGGCCAGGCTGTGTACACAGAAGACTCCTGCCTTGGCCTCGGGCCTAGGCCGTGCCATCCAATCAGGCCTTTCTCGGAAGCCTGTCTTATGGATTCCCGGCCACTTTCTTGTCTGTTAAGGAAACTTGTATTTTTGTTCCCCATTTGGTTATTGATGTTCACATCTCTTCATATTCAGGCAGAATCCTGAAGAAGAATGCTGAGTGGTGGGATTTATTTTTACTTTAAATTTCAAAGAATACTAAGAAAACTTCTAAAGCGATCCTTTTACGTTGTTTTTCTTACTTTTAAAAAGCCAATCAAAAGCAGAAACCGTCAATCTCCCATTTGAAGACCAGAGCTTGCTCTCCTTTGAAGTTACCTCATGTTGTCTTTTGTGAATGTAAAAACCATTTTGTCTGGGTAATTATCAATCTGTCTCAACACAAAAAGGAGGAAGATTAGAAATCCTTTTAAATGCTTCTTTTATTTCATTGGTTGTACATTGGGTGAGTGAACTGAATATTACAACCAAAACATATAATTGATACAAATTAGACTCCTGTTTACACTGTAAGGTGATGAATGAATTCTTTAAGTGTTACAGAAAGATTTAGTAGAAATGTTACCAGTGGTATGGCTGAAAGAATATTTCAGTGAAGTGCTATTATACCCGGAAAACCAAGAGTGAAATGTAGTTCCCATACAAGTGACGAGTTCATCTCTTAACTGCAGTATTTGTTGAACTGCTATCTTCATGTCTTGGATATTGGTGATTTTGTTTTTGTAATTAAACAAAGCATTTAAGATTTATTCATCATAGTCAGACTTCTGAATATAAACAAACTTTTGGCAAATAATATTTATACAGAAAAATAGTTTTAGATCCTCTCAAATCCCAGAATTATTCTATAAAATTACATTATAAATAAATAAAAAGCAAAATCTGTTGTACATATATTTGTACATCTATGCATTTGCCTTGCCTCCTCCTTATCGTAAATGGCATATTTATGACTCTTTGCATATTATAATCACAATTCTGGAAAATGGATATCATAGTAAAAATACAGTCCTCTATATTTGCTTGGGGATGCAGCTGATGTTTTTGATGCTCCATTATTAAGGGCTGAAAATAGTTGTGTGCTAATAATTTTTAACATCAAAATCATGAAACAAAAGAAAACAATAAAGGCAATGTTACAACAATTAGTCTACAAAAATATTTCAGTGATTCACATAATTTACCCTTTAGTAATGTATACTATGCATTCAATGAGTTTAAGTGAATTAACAAAGAAAAAAGAAAAAAAGAACATAAGTTTGAATGTTTTAGGCAAGTTGTAGCATAACTACATTGTTATAATTGAGAAAATTACAAATATCAATAATACATAAAGATGAAACTATCAAAAAAATACAGGTTAGATACAATACTTTCCCACAAATTAAAACAAATGTAACGATACAAGCGCTATGTAAGATTACACTTAGAATGTGATTTCTTTTGATAGGGTTATCAAATCTATGATATAAGGTAGTCATTAGACTTTGACCAACATTAATTAAAATGGTGAATTTCTTTTTTCTAAAAAAAAAAGGATATGGTTGATGGATACAGTTTTCAGAACAGGCAGTGCTGCTCAAATTTAAAATATTTTACATTCAATCTCAAAAGTCAAAATACTTCAATCACTAATATGTTCACAAAGAAAATGGATGGTTTAAACAATTACACGTAATATTCATTTATAACAGCTGTTTTTTTAACAATAATTTAAAAACTATGTAGGTACTGTATAGGCTATGTGCAACATATAAAATGTGAAATATGAAATATTTGGTACGATAGTGCTTAAAATAAACTTTAAAACAAACTTTCTGAACAAAATTTAATTGTATCGCTATTACCTTGAAGATCAACCAAGTATTTAAAAAAGTAAACAACATTAAAATATGTTTCATCCATATATAGTATATATATATGTATGTGTATATATAATATGTATGTACTTGTATTAAAGTTTTTTATACTTTTGAGACATAAAATATGCTTTAAGGTGAAAGAATTAAAAGAACTATTTTTTTCCATGCTGTAGTCAGTTACAACCGTTTAATCCAACTTTTTGAAATGCAAAACAGTAATGGATTTTTTATAAAGTGAGACTATCTACTTTTTTTGTTTTACATAGTAATTTAGATTAAAGTCACAGTCAAATTTTCAGTGACTAAACTCAAACTTACTTAAATTAGAATATTATACAGATCTCCTCACCTACAGCTTCCTTGTTGGACTAGGTTTTAGTTTAGAAGAGTTATTCTGTGACAGGCAAAAGGACGGTGAGTTTGAAAGACTAATCCCTCAGATTAGACCGTCGGCAGGGCCTCTCGTTCTGGTCAAGCTGGATGAAGTCTGGCAAAATCTAGGCACTTCTACAAAGTCTCTCTTATAAAACAACTTTAAAAATATACTTGTAAAATAATACCTTCAAGACTTTGTTTGGTGGGGTATGAAGCTCATACCGTGCAAAGTTTCTTTTCAATCTAGTTAATGTTATTCTAGAATCACATGATTCAATACGGCCTCTCCAGGCAAACCAAATACCACACTTCGATGCGTCCCCTGGTACTTGTGCTTGCATTTCCATTCAACTTTTAGACCTGCAGGACAGGTATCAGTTTTTTACTTCACTTCTCGTCTTTGCGGCAGCATTCATGTCAAGAAGTGAAACATACCCTTTGATCCAGTGGGAAAATGAAATGACAGTAATTGGAGCTGGAATCGAACCTGCCCTTGGAATAGGTTTTTAAACTAATGCTATTTGTTTATTGCTAACTTTGAGATATTCTGAGTCGAAATGAGTAAATTGGTTGGACTTTCTGCATCAGCTATAGTTATGGAGATAAGACAATATTCCTAGGACAGAAACTATGTTGAGAAACCCTTTAAAAGTAAACTTTATCCTTTATGTCTTTAAACATCACAGCTGGTCTCAGGTAGTTAACTATCTTAGGTTGGAATATACTAAGCATACCATATTTAATACTCATATATGATATAGCAGCACTAGCTTCTTAGAGTTGTGTTCTGTCCAGAAGAACTAAATCTTTATTTAGCATGCAGTTTGTGGCAATTCTATTGAGGAGGAAACAGGATAGTATGTACAGTAACAATGTTTAGTTATTCTCAATGCAGATTCTTGGCATTCCATTCCATTTCTGCTGATTATTTCAGAATTATCTGTTAAAGAAAAAGATAAGTGTGATTTAGACATTCTTCTGTGTGGGAAAATCATGAGTTTAAGTTCTACCTTTTGAAAACAGACATTTGAAAATAGGAATTCTTTTCAACTTTTCATAATCTTGATGCAATTATAACTTTGTACAATCCCCACCCTTCATGCTGAAAAAATGTATGCTTAAGCGCTTATGCTATGTGGCCAGTGGAAAGAATGATGCTTCAGATGCACAGTATTTTCTGTAACCGTGACAGCATATACGTGGACATGCAGTGTTTAGATCCTAATTTCCTTTTTTAGTGTTCGCTTCATATTTCTCTATTGTATGTTCACGTTATCCTTCAATTAATATTTGCTAAGGTGATCGAGGAAGTCTAATGACAGAATGAGTTTGTAGTTTGTACGTGAAAAATTCTTCATAAATTTTAAATATAAATATTTAAAAATATACAATAAATGGCGTTGTTTATTTATTAACTTGCATTTGTAATTCAAAGATGTGTTCCCATCAAAAGTAATTTTTTTCCCGAAGATATAACAACAACAAGTTTCAAATTCAGGGAATTTGTAAGTGTCCCATAGTAAAGGGAAAATATTCTAATAAAGCCGTTAAAATATTCTTAATAATCCCAAAGCACAGATAAAGCTAAACTCTCAAATGCAAACCGTTGTCTCTGGAGTTTGAGCCCTAAGTTCATTTCCAGCTCCGCACCTTTGCAAAGGACAGGAAGCTGACCCTGTGTGACCCAGCCCACCAATGTCAAGCTTAAAAGCTAAGCTTTCAACACATTCCAACAAAAATATTTATTCTCTGTGCAATGCTTGACCAAACTTTGTACAATAAATAAACAAGATTTTTTTTATTAAACAGTCAAGAGTCTTTGTTTAGGAAATAACCAGTAAAAAATTCTTTATGGGCAAAGTCAGCTAATATTTCTGCTCACTGGGATCCAATTGTCAAGAAAAGCCTTATTTCTACAGGTATAATTTTGTGTCCCATCATGTTAGAAGTCATACATATGGATACTTTCCCCTGAAGTGGGTGCTTCTGCACTTTTACATAATACAGTTTTAGTATAATATTCAAATCGTTTCTTTCATGAAATAAATGAGTGTCCTTTATTTTATTGGAACGTACAGATATGCAAGGAATTGATAAAAATACAACTTATTTATATTAAATATTTATACTAAATGGAAACTCAGATCTTCAGAAAAGATCATTTATTGTTTTTAAAAAATTTCTAGGAATTTAAAATGAATAGGGACAAATTGCATTCCTTGGCTCATATATTGAAAGACAAAAATAGTGAGATGATTTTATATGTAAGTATCACAGTATTTTTGAACAGTCATTACAAATAGCTAATATTCAAGGTCTTCAGATGGTTATATTATAACTTCATTATTAGATTTAGATATTTGATTATTAAATAGGAGTTATTCTATTTCATCTCTTAGCTTCAACGATGCCTGTAAGGTTTCCAGATAAGAATGTGCCCCAATATAGCAAATCATGCCCTGTTTTTCTTTCTTCTTTCCTTTTACTTTAGCAAGAGTCTCCCTAAAATAGTTATGGGAAAAAAAATCTAGTTTCTTAAACGGATATATAATAACACAGAATATATTCACATTCTTGTCTATTAACTGAAACTAAAATTTCATACAGAATGAAATTTCTGATCATCTGTGGAAAGAAAGGTATGTTGCAGAGGGCCCAGCCGTGGGCAAATTTATATCATAGATAGTAGTGACCACAATGCTTTGGACATGTACGGTCACCCCAGTTTAACTGAACTGTAAATCAGCTTTGAAGTTGACTAAAACCATTAACGGGACTCGCCCAGACTGTTTCCCCACCCCACCTACACACGACCTATTATACGGGTGAAGACATAAATAAAAGTCGCCGCTGGTACTACTGAACTCTCAGCTGTTACTACCACCTCACATCTTGGCCAGAGAACTCCAGCCATGCCACCCTGGGCTGTGTCTTTGGCTATCTCCTGGGCTATATGTGTGGTATGACAAAAACGAATCATGCTCCTCGCAGCTGTGAGCTTCACGAAGTTCAAGAGATTTGATTTTAGAAGGTAGGAAAGGTTTGAGTATTTACTTTTTTTTTGGTGGTAGCACTTTTCTTGAAAATATAATTTGATTATTAATTTTTTTCTGAGAAATACAGCTTACTGGCTACAGTCTGAATTCAGTGTACTCTGGGGTGAAGTAGATTCGGGAAATATAGACAGAGCAGGAATCCAGATGAGGAACAGTTACAAGCTAAGTGCCTCTGATTTAACTATTGCCCGTTTGGAGGTTGCTTCTGATGCTAGAAGACACAGGACATTATCGACCCCAAGGCCCACGGGAAGAGTGGGACTGTCACCAGCGGGATGCACAGCTCTGGAAGGAAGAGCCAAGTGTGCGGGGGGGGTGGGAGGGGAGAGTGCGGTCAAGTCATTCTAAGGGAAAGAGAGATGGTCTGTCTAGTTTTTAATATGGCTTCTATTTAGTCAGATTATATTTTTAATTCACACCAGAAACATAATTTGAAGTTAGATGAGCGGGTACATTTTGTGTGTTTCCTCTTGCTTCTCCTCAGAGATTTTCTTCCATGCTGTTTCTATGGACATATCAAACATGTTCTTTTATGTAGAAAAACTTCTCCAATTTCCACTGCCACTTTAATGGTCAGGAGGAGCAAAAGTTTTGGAAAGTGCCTGAATATTTCAATATAGATACGAAAGATAATTAATTCCTAAAAGAACTGGCTTATAAATGGCTGAGGAAGATAGGCTACAAGTCTGACGTTGACAAGCCTTAATCCTGAGCTTGTCCATGAAAAAAGAAAGGTTAATTAAACCACCGCCCACCCGAGGGACGCAGTTAGTCCGCTGTCCCTGGCATTGCCCTGCTCTGTACTCATCGAAGCTGAGGCTGATGATATTCTAGGTTCTTTCCTCTGCCTGCAGACCCCACAGCCTGTACTTTCTAGGGAGGGGCAACTGAAAACTCTTGGGGGGGGGTCTGCCGGAGTACATACAAGCCAGAGAAATAGCCACTGCCCTGGGTGCACCAAGAGTCCCCTCTCTGAAACATCATTAACGTCAGTTTTAACTGCAATGGGCTGGTTTTCCAGGCAGCACCGAGAAATTGTTACCAGAGCCTTCCGAGCTAGGCCAATGTGCCACTCACAATTCACAGGCTTGGGAAAGAGTTAGGTATAAACACCTTTAATGAGCTTCCATGGTCTACCGAGTGCCTGCCCAAGCCCACGGGAGCTTGGAGATGTTAGCCCGTCCTGCTCACTGGCATGGGAGTCCCCTCCAGGGCGCAGTGACCCGTCTGCGATGCGACTAGGGGAATCAGTGATTCCAACGAGCAAGTCAGTGCCTCTCAGATCTCCCCTGGGAGCTTGGGGGTCAAGAAAAATGTAGGCCCTGGGGTGGGGCTCAGAGGAAAGGGGCAGAGGGTGGGGCTCACTGTCTGGAGGAGCAAGATGGGGAGGAATCGCTGAGGGACTTGTTGGGGCTGCCAGGCCCCTCCACAGGACGTCCTTGCCTGGGCAGCCAGGCGCACTGTACCCGGGCCTCCTCCAGCTGCAAACGAGTCTGCTTCCGGTGGTGGAGATCCCTACCCAAACATTGGCCTACTGCTTATATTGATTTCTGTCCACCTCCCTGAGAGACTAGCCCCACAAATAAGTGTTATTTTGTATAACAGAATCATGACAAGAAAGGGAGTTAAAGTATTAAATAGGACTAGCCAATCTTACATTGTAAATCAAAACCTTGAACTGAAAGCATTAACTTGGATTCCTTTTCCACTAAAAGGAAAACACACAGAAACAAGAATAGTTGGTGCCCACAGAATTGGTGATTCTGTGTTTAAAACAAAGGCCCACTTGATCCAAATTCTAAGTGCCTTCATAAATCTTGAGTGGATCCCCTGGTTGTAACGAGAGGATCGCAGATGTGCTGTGAAAAAATCAGTTGGCTGCACTAAAGTCCATCCATCAACGAGCATCTCCTCCAGGTGGTAGGAGTTAAGGACCTGACGAGGCTGCTTAATTCACATCCTTGGACTACTCCCATATGACCCAATGCACACTTAGTCTCCTGTTTATTTACTGAAAATGAAGCATGAATGGCCCCGAAGAGCATCAGATGGGCTGTTGCCCCATCAAATGTGTTATGAGCAGTTATTTACGGATCCCTGCATCCTCAGCGAAGTGCCACCACTCACAGTGCAACGGCAGTCAAGCCTATTAAACGAAGGTCGGGCTCGGTAATGCCCAACCCCTAAGCCCCTGGGACCAGCCAGGAAAGGCCCATAAGCGAGTGGGTCCAGTATGGAGTGTGGCAGATGGAAGGGCCTATGTATACAAAGAATGGAGTAACAGCGCCTCAGCTCCAGCCAATTGCTACCTGCAGAAACCTGGACTCGACAGTGCTTGACCTTTTCCTTTTTTTCAAACAAACTGGAAATGCAGCAACTAATTTACAGTATTAAAAAACACCTCTGTGTTTTGGGTCGAATGCAGCTATGAGCTGCTGGTCTGTGGCCTTTCTGAGCCTTACTTTCTGGGAGGGGATATCCGCCCAGCCTGGGTCACTAGCTGCGGGAGCCAGGCAGCGGCCAAGGCTGCAGGTGACACACAGCGAGGCACGGTCACCCCTTCAGGCAGGACGGGGAGAACACGGTGGTGGGAAGGTAATCCCGCTGCTTTCAGGCCTTTGGCTTTCACCCAAAGGAATCGGGTGCTTGCCCAAGAGGCACCCTCTCTACCTAAGAAGGAAACACTGTGCTCCCCTTGACTGACTCACCAGGTGTGAAACAGACCTGTTGCCTTGTCTCCTCCAAGGCGATGAGGAATTTAGGCTGAGCCATCCATATGCCTTTACCCTTGGTGGGCACTTGGGAAAAAAACAAAACAAAACTGACCAGATGAGAAATGCTCTTGGTTGAAAGCAAAATCGTCTACAGAGGCTGAAACCCTGAACTTGAGCACATCCGCCTTGGGAACTCAACAGGTGAACGAACTAGCTCCCATGCAATAGGATGCAAAGGGAGGCAAATCAACGTAGAATTTCCTCAGTGCTTCAGAGGTATCAATATTAATACTTTCTGAGCCTTCTGCCTTGTGGTTGATCTCCAGGAGCTGAACATGTGGAGAATTTGGGAAACTGGGAGCTTCTAGATGCCTTCTACAAATGGTCACACTTCTTATGTAAACACGGTCATTGCAAAGATGCAGGGCCATCGAATAGAGTTATCTTTTAAAATGTTAGCTCAGTAGCAAATTCAGTAAGAACTCTTACTGCTTGGCTTCATTGATAGGAGAAGATTTCAGTGAAAAAACCAACTGTTCCTAGGGCTCCAAACCACAAAACAATTAGGAAAGAGGAACCATGGATGTTTTGGTTGTCTTCCCGTGAAAAGCTATCCAATACTGTCTCCACAGTGTTGAGTTTGAAAAAGTAAATAAACTACACCTTATAACACGTTTGCCTGGCCATGCTGAAATCTGAAGGAATCACTAGCGTGGCAGCTCCAACAGGCAATTCCAGGCAGGGCTGCTGCAGTTAGTAGGTCCACAGCAAGACTGCGTTTTGTGAGCACAGGACAGTGTCCCGGTGATCTTTATATCCCTAGTGTCTGGGACAGGGCTGCGTATGTAGGAGGCACTCAGCGACTGTTGGTTGCACACAGGGCTGGCTAAATACAGAATTACCGGGGACACGCTGCCACAATGTCGGGTCTCACCGAAAACTAGCAGACTCACACGTGAGACGTAGCAGCCGAGGCAAGAAAAGAGCCCTTTAGACAACATGCATATAAACATTCCTCCCCATCCCTGCATACCCAGTGTGTACAGATACAAGGAAAAGGAGTCTAGGCTGGGGGAAGAATCGCCCACAGAAGATGGAAATGTCGCAGACAAACCAAAACGCCACCTGAGGAAAACTTCTGGACTTGGTGGACTTCTCGGTGATCTTTTTCTACAGTTACAAGGCCCTGTTCCTTCAGGAAGTAATTAAAGAAAGGATGTTTCACTGTCTTTATAAACAAAACTTACTACTGATTTAAAAATAGAAAACAATGGCATGCCTAAAAGTGCGGCCCAGCTAAGGAGGCTTGCCTGCTCTGCGCACCATCCGGCGTCTTGTCATTTCTTCAGCTTCCTTAGCCTGTCGCCCAGGTCCCTCTCCACTACCCTGCACTGGTGTCCCTCCCTCCTTCCGTCCCCGCCATTCTTCCCCTAGGACCCCACATGCTGTGGCATGGCAGCCGTGGCCACCTGAAATTGCCAGATTTTGTCCGAGAGGGAAAACTTGTGAAGTATTTTGGTCGAAGCAAATTGTACAAGGGTAGAGGGACATCTGTACAGTTTGGGCTGCAAAATAAATCTGTGTTTAATCATAGTATGGGTTACAAAAGTCAAATGCACATGTCTTTGATCTCTGAATGGACATAGTTATCAGAGCCATTCTAATGAGACGTGTTAATAAATGAACGATTGTAAGAACTTTGGCCAGTGAAGGCTATTCATAAACTTTAATTGTATAAAAAGTTCAAAGACAATTAGTGGTATATAAGAAGACAATTTGAAAAATGCTTCTATTTATTATTTGGGGGGATATTGCTCTGAGGGATGGCTGTGTCTTATGCCATATTTGACTTGTTTTCAAAAGGGATTTTTATTTCTGTAGAAAACACATAAACTGGGGTTGTGGGAGAAAATTCTTAAATGGGACCATCGGTTTCCCTCTTGAGCAGAGCAGCCTCTGGTTGGCTGGACGCCCCCAACGCGCGGCAGGCCTTACAGAGCATTCGAGCAGGATTCCTGTTTTGCCTTCTGTCGTCGTTAGAAGGTCTACGGGCAATGCTCTAATTCCTCTGTTTTAAATGCCATGTCATTGTGTTGGTGGCTCATTTCTGTCTCATATTTTCCATTCTGTGATATCTGAACACAATGAACACTTCAGATATATTTCTAACATGTAACAATTATCATTCAAAATATTAGTAACTGATCTTTGGCATGAAAGGCAGTAACACGGGCCTCACTGAAGATGACTGACCACAGTCCACATTGGTGTTGTCTGGACAAAACACATATATAAGAATTCCTGATTCGCCTACCGTCTCACCCCCATGTGAGTCCCTGTCACGTGAGGATACATCTACATTCTTGTGCATGTTTTAGGGAGGCTTTGACTGCGACCCTATTCACCACCTCAATCCCAGCCCCTCTCAATTCCACTCCTAAGAGGGTTCTGAGGACCGTTTCTCTTGCTTTCCTGGTGAGAAGGGAGGCTGGTCCTCAGGTCATCCCAACACCCATGCGCTATCCAAGGGTGACGTTTTCACTTACAGGACATAAACGAGGAAGAAGATAGAGGTGTATGAGGGGAGACTTCTTATTTCTTGTGCTTTGCCCTGATGCTGTAGAGGTGTTTGAAACAAAAGCACATTCAGGAGGGCTGTGTGATTGTTCAGGAAGGGAGGAGCTGGGGAGGCCATGTTTGGGCTGCGGTGGCCCGAGGCCTGAACAGAGCAAAGCCCCAGACTGGACGGGCCACGTGACAGCCAGGAAGAAAGAAACAGGCCGATCAAGCCATGGCATCCAAGGGAAAGGAGAAAGGGGGTGATAGGAATGTGTCTTGTGGTCACCCACAAACAGGTCTCAGCTTTTATCTTCCTATTTATCCCCTGACATTTTTCACTTTACCCTGTATATCCCACCCAGTCCATAAACCTTCCCCCATGAACATTCCAATCCCGGAATTCACCTTGTTATAATGGTTCCTACACTGCCTGCAGGTGGAGAGGGGAAGGTCTTTCCTGTCACACAGCTGCCTGGGGGGTTGAGGGATACATATGCTTTTGGCATCTTTCTTGAATCTCAAAGACACAGAAACACCTGTGAACATGGTATTTGGCCAGTTCCATGCTGTTAGCACTGTGTTATCTCTAAGCAATGCTGTGAGTTAAACTATTGCAGACCAGTCTAGACACCTAACCATCAAGTCCGTCACTGTCTCTACGGGAAAATTATTGGACTTCCCAACCAAGTGACAAAGGGGACTTTGAACAAACAGATGTTTTTTAAATTAGGGATGGTCTGCATATTAAAGAAGAAGGCTATAATCTTCTCCTAAATTGAGAAATAATATATAATATTGGGGCCACACTATTTAATAAAATATCCTAAAACACTACAGGAAATAGAAAACATTTCTCTGCCAGTATTACATTTAGAATATTTACACTGAGATGATTTATAGGAAGAGTTATAGTGAGTAAAGCTACCTCAGATTAAACAGGCTGCCCACATCTGAGGCTGTGTCCTTGAAGGAGAGCTTTGGACATGGAGGTACAATCTAAGAAATCTCTTTTTATACTTAAAAAAAAAAAACAGTTTATGCAGCAACTGAAAAGAACTGTTTAAAGCATTCATTTATACCTGCTCTTTTCAACATGGGGTATTGCCCCCCAGTAATAAACTGAAGATTCAGGTCAAGGGAAATCCCAGAAAGAAGATGCTGTTGGAATCAACATAAAGTCCCCAATGCAGCTCAATGCCCTGCCTTTGTATCCACTACCATTATGTTAGACTTAGAATCCTGGGCACATTTTGGCTGCAGAGTTCCTTTTTAACAGTGGAGCAGAATGTATAATTCAGCCTGCTAAGAAGTGGCTTTTAAGACACTGAAGGCAGAAATGTAAAATACTGAGACTGAGTAAACGGAATGGTAAGATGACTATTATGTGCAAGACATGAAGTATGTCTTTTCAACTTGCACATTTCTCAAACAGGCAGGGTGACAGCGCTTCCCATATTTCCAGCAAAATCTGTTTTGTTTTTAGTTTTTTGCCTCTTTTTGTATTTTTGTATGTGTGTGTGTCAGAGAGAGAGCGTGGTGGGCGCAAGGGGGGAGAGATATTAACAAAGCCACTCAACTGTGCATAAAATCACGGTACAAGGGAAAAATCGAAAGGGATTCTGGAGGGGAATTTCAGGGGGCTTCTCTGTGCCACTGACCAGCTTCATGACCTTCGTCAGCCTTAGTTTTTCACTCTGCAGTGTGATGGGTAATTAAACCAGGTTACCATCTGTCCTTCCTAATCACTCCCCAGAAAGGCGCCAAAATATCCTGGTATAATAGATAGCAAAATGGAAACCAAAGGAAGAAAACCTATGAAGGATGAAAGCACCTATGTTCTCTTTTATTTCTTCATTACCAGCTGCCCTCCCTCGGAGAGTGGCGGTGAGGCCCGTTCTCCCATCCTCCCCGCTTCTCCAGAGAATCCTTATTATATAATAATTATTGGGTTGACCAAAAAGTCCGTTTAGTTTTTTCCACAAGATAAAGGGTACATTTTTCATTTTCACCAGTAACTTTATTGATTTGGATATTTGAGTCTGTCGGCTGTCTCCTGCTGTTGACTTCTAGCGGGTAGAGGCCAGGGGTGCTGCTCAACATCTTCCAATGAATAAGAGAGCCCCACAGCAGAGAATTATTTGGCCAAAATATCAATAAACCAAGAAACTTCGCAAACCACTTTTGATACATTCGATCAGTCATGGCAACTTCTCCATACACTGCACCACTCTTTTTTTGTGTGTTTTAGTTGCATTTTTGCCTTGAAATAATAAAGCATAATACACCGAAAATGTTGCATGTATTCTTCAATATTCAATATATGTTTCAATATTAAAATGGCTGCAGAAAAAGTCACCAATTTTGATGTTTGTTTTAATGCATGCTGATAATGACAGCTGTCACAATACAATCTAACAAAATTGTTTTGAATGAAGTTATAGAAAACTAAGCACTACTAGAGCCATCATAGGGAAAAAACCAAATGAACTTTTTTGGCCAACCCAGTACTTGACTGTAATTCTTTGCACGTAGATTTGTTGCCTGCCCCCTGACTATGTAAGACCCGTGAGAACAGGGACTGTTCTATACATTATATTCCCAGAATTGTGAATTTTACAAGACACATACTGGATTCTTAACAAATAACTACACAGAGAAGGTATGAAAAGGTTGCCACTGAGGAAACAGTGGATGTTTATAGGGCACGGCGCCCCAATATAGCCCCAGCTTCTAATAGACGTGGTTTGCTGAGGAAGAATTTGCATTTGCATTCAGTGACCTGCTTCATGAAAACAAAACTCTCAAAGGAGAACGTGGCAGCAATAACAAATTTTTAATGTGAAAAGGATAATTTTATACTATAGATTTAATGAAACAACTGAAGTACAGTGAGACAACTTTCTCTTCAATCTCAATCCTTTCTTCTTTGTGGCAAGTTAGGCATAGTAAGAAATTTGCCACTCTAACCATTTTTAAGTGTATAATTCACTCACATTGTTGTGCAACCAATCATTACCATTATCCATCTGCAGAAGTTTTCATCATTCCAAACTGTAACTCTGCAGCCATTAAACAATAAGTTTCTATTCCCCTTTTTTGACAATACTTGACACCTTCTTCTCTCCCCCCAACTTCTGCCCTTCTTTACATTCTTTCTCTGTTTTGGCTTCAAAATGGGGTCCCTGGCTCTTCCTGCATGCTCACCTGAATTGCCGTTGAATTCCTTGGCTTGCTCTCTGACTTAGCTGTATGGTTTTACTTACAGCTGAGTTAACTTTCGAGTTGTTCCTTTCACAGTTGCCTCCTCTACGCTACTGAGGCAACACCACGGGTAAGTAAAGGATGTTTAATTAACCTGAGCTTGATAGGTAAGGCTCTGTGGAAACAGTGGGGGAAAAAATAGTATCTTCACTTTTAAATTATTGTTGTTTAAGAAATGAATGTTTCAGATGAGAGGACTCGCTTGGGTTGACTCTTCTCTGCCTGAAGTCACTTGACGGTTCACCACCCAAGGATGGCGCCCTTGTCCATCTGCCTCTCCAGCTCTTGTTTCCTGGACTGAAATTTGAATTTTGCTGTTGGTCTCATCAGCTACCAATGTTTTCAGACCGTTTGTGATATTACACTTGGATGTTAAAAGTTCTACTAGCACTTTCTTCTTAAATTGTCAAGACTCTAAAAATCAGTAGTTAAAACTCAGTAGTTGGACGTTTTTAAGGAAACCATGGAAAGAGATGAATCCTGATCCTACATCGGCCATGATAATTTCTAACTAATTCAAACATGGTGGACACAGGAAAGCAGGGTTGGGAGTCAGGCACATCGTACTCCTGAGACTGTCCAGCCACTTCCTACTTCTTTAATCTTAAGGAAATTATTTTTTAAGGTTTTCTCTCCTCTGGAAAATGGATAAGACACTTCACCGAGTTCTGTTGAGTGTTAAAGGAAAGAATGCATATAAAGGGGCTGATATGTAATAGTGGTTTTGGATGAATGTTGGTTTCCTTTCCTTAGTCAATTTATTTCAAGCTTCATAATCTTAAATAAAATTTGGTTTCAACTTCTATTTAAATAGGCATTCAAATAATAATATTGTACATTTAAATATTATATGATCTGGATGGCACTCCATGTATGTTGGCAATATTTTTTGATGAGACAAAGATTTTTTTAAATGTCAAATACACTTACTTCCCTTTCTGTGTAGGTAGAGCCTGACCTATCAGTGACCAGTTAATATTGGCTGAATTTCTCTATTTATGAAAGTCCCAACTGTCATTCATATTCATCATTTCAAGCTAAGATCTTCTGTTATAAAAACATTACCAGCCAGTCGCATACGAGGATCAATGTCAAGGAGTAGACAGTTAACACCCCATGAGAGGCAGGGTTTACCATTTTTTAAAGTTAGACCCAGTTAAACTCAGCATCTGGGCCTAAGAGATGTGTTACCATGGGTAAGTGATTTAACATCTTTTATTCTTGGTATTCCTCATCTCTATAATAGAAATTAAATATGGTCCCTAACTCACAAGTTGTTGTGCGGGTTAGATAATGTATTTAACGAATGTCTGGTGGGAGCAAGCACATAATGCTATTGTTATCATATGGTAATATTTCACCTGTTTTAATTTCCTAGACTAAGCCACAAGACATGAATATTTTAACAAGGTATAGCAATTAGTAATAAATCTTAGGTCACTGTGCTTAGAGCAAACCACTATTTATAGATACTCTACACACCCCATCTTGTCTAATAAACATTTATACTTCAATTTTCAAGCCTTCATCTCTTCTCACACAGCAGAAAGAACGAGGGAACTTAGGAGTTGATGTTTTCAAAAAAGCAACTCTTAAACATTGTTTTCCAAGGCAAAGGAATACAAGAGGATTTTCTTCTCATTCCTTACACACTCCTTAGGTCTCCCTATTTTGACTTCTTTCTGAGTTCAAGGCCATCCCTAATGCTGCAGGAGTCAGGGAAGAGCAAAGAAAATAAGATGAACAACTGGAGTTGATTTAAGCAATTCCTTTTCCCCTGAATCCTCATAACTAAAGTGGTTCTCTGGCCCTTTGAAATATTTCAGTATAACAATGACAAATATTGAAAGAATGACTAATGGAACAGCCATAAAGTCATTACTGGAAAAAGTATTTGGAGAAAAAGAAGAAATTGAGTTTAACATTCTGGGTATCTTTTTGATTCTTCAAAAATCTTTCTAATTCTGAGGAAGAAGCAAGCTATTGATTGTTGAAAAAAATGTATAGCTGCATATTCATGACGGATTGTGGTTTGCTGGTGGGAAGGAGGACTAAGCATGACATTAGGAGACAAGTCTTTAACTCTTATGTAACCTTGAGTGAATCATCTCTTTGACCAGGTCCTTCATCTCACTGTAAAATGGAAGGTTAGGAGCTTAGGGAAAGTTCTTGATCTGCTTTTGCCACTTCAGAGATGATCTTAGGCAAGTTTCTCAGCTTCTTGAAATTGCAATTTTCTCATCTATGCATATACATTGGGGATAAGAACAGTCCCTTACAGAGCCATTTTGGGTTTTAATAAGGTCAGTCATATGAAAGGTTTAGCACGATGTCGTTGGTAAGTGCTTATACAGGATAGCTCTTGAGTTATCTATAGTTCGCTAGAGTACTCTGGGCCACCACAGAGGATCTCTTAGAGCCCTTTCTCAGGAAGGCAGTGTGGTGAAAGGGAAGAAGCACTGCTCTAGGCCAGATACAGATGACTGGGTCCTAGTCTTGGTTCTCTTACTGTCTACGTGATGTGGGTAAGGGACCTTGCTGATTGGGGCTCCCATTCCAATTTATAATGTCACCTCCATCATCATTTTCCTGGGGTGTGTGTGTGTGTGTGTGTGTGTGTGTGTGTTATTGGAGAAATACGGCACAAGTGTGGTGAATTTGCTCTTATGATGTATTGTCTTTCCTAACTTTGTTGTAGTTGACACAGGTCTTGGGTCACACTAGCAAGGCCTGATGTAACTGTGACTATGGGGAAATGTGTGACATTTTACAAGGACCAGCTTAATGATGCTTCTTCCAGAAATGTGTTGTGGTGCATAGTGAAGAGTGTCTGTATTTGACTCCAGGAAGCTCATCAACAGAAACCCTGAAATCTTTGAAAAAACTCCAGAGCAAGCGGAGTGAGTATAAGAATTATATAATTTGATCACCTAAAGTAAAACAGACAGACCAAAAGCTCCAGCCTATTATACCTAATGCTGAAGGATGAGGGATTTTAAATGCTAAAAAAGCTATAGCTTTTTCATAAACCGGTGTCAGAAAATACCAGGCAACAAATTGTCCTTTACGGTACAAATCAAAGTGAAGATGTGTCAGCAAGAACCCTCTCTCTCTGCAGGTCACGGGGAGACCTGTCTTGCGGGAGGCTGATGTGGCAGGGGGAGGAGTCGGTGACCCCCACAGACACACAGGCCGTGGAGAAAAGCCCCCGGGAGAGCGAAGGATCCGAATGCCTCCCTGAACTTCCCCGCTTCTTGGTTGTTCATCCTTCCCATGTTTTCTCCTTTCTCTCCCGATTTCCGCACTCATCAATGGGGAGGCTCCCTTAGCCGTTAATCTGAGCTGAGACTACCCTACCCTCTATCTCCCCACGTGCTTCCAGTAGATTAGTGTTTCCGAGTTTCTCACTGAGCGTTTCTGCCCTGCTCTCAGCCTGCCATTCAAGGCCCTCAATAACCTCACCTCTCCTCACCTACTCAACTGCATTTCCCAGGACTGCCCAAACCCGCCCTCTCCTTCACTCTCCCACTCACTGCAGCGTGGCCCAGAACCTGCTATGTAGCCCGTGCGAGCCACAGCCTCCCCCTTCTTTAGATCTGATGCAGTGAGAGCTGCCCCGCCTGCCTCTGCTGTGGGGTAAAGCCTGGGATTGGTCCTGGAACTCCCGTCTGAACCTCACAGACTATTGGGGAGCAATGTGGGCTAAGAGGGAAGTGTGGACTTCGGGGTCAGATGGACTTGAATTCAAATGCGGAGTCCACTACGGATTCGAGCTGTGGATAAATCGGCGCCTTGATTTTGCCACATCACAAGACGAAGAACAGGACCCATCTGACCGGGTTAAATATGAGCACATGTAAAGTATAATGCTGGTACATTTACAACATCAGTGCCTCTTCCTCTTACCCTACCCCCATGTTCACCTCTAAACTTTCACACCACTCAGAAACAACCTCATCTGTTCATTATCTGTCTAATCCCTTCACATCCCTCAAGACTTATCTCCCCACTTTAGGAATAAGGCTCCTCCGTGGAGCATACTTCCCATGCAGAAATGTTTGCGTACGTGACTATTGCATTTTGTGACTGCCTAGTTGCTTCACTTCTCTTTGACTAGGCAGTAAACTCCTAGGTATCTTTAGCACCTCCTTGCACTCATGGCTTCTAGAATGATCAGACCTTGGAAGCCACTGCTTAGAGGGAATGCCAGAAGGGGCTGAGAGTCCAGACCTAGTGCCGATTTGCCTTAGGTGGTTGTCATATCTGGTTCAGCAGGAGGCACAGCCAGGTTAGCTTATTGTTTGTATGGGGGAGCAGTAACGACCTCTCCTGTCCATTCACTCACACAGAAAGGTTGGCAACTTCCCTAAACACGCAGGTGCAAGTGTGAGAAGGCGGGTGGCTGGGGCAGAACTTAGGGAGCTAATTGCCTAATGAATCAAAATTCCACTCTGTTCAGGCAACTTTTATTGAAATGAGACCCTTTCATCGTTCGACTCTTGGCAATAGATCTGAATTCCTGCATTGCAGCTAGTCCCTCCTTACAAACCGAGAGCTGGAAATAAACACACATATAGAATGAACTATACATTCCTTCTGCTCAAAAGGGGAAACCTTAAATTAGAAGAACTGAGCATGATTTCACTACCATAACTAAAGTCAAAATACTACAGGGAATATGAGTTTTCAATCTAAAAAGATTCTCCCCAATTCCATCAAAATGGGAAAGAAGGTGGGATTTGACATATACTAAGTAGTACACTCCACCAGGTGGTCAAGTTCCACATAGGAACCCTTGACATTTTCTCTTTTGCTACACAAAATTGAAACTGATATTAGATCTTTTGGTGCTATATACAAAAGAATTCCACCCAAGTTTCTCACCATGAGGTGTAAATTATTCATGGAAAATGAAAATGTAGAAATGAAAACTAGATTGCAACACTTATGTAACTTAGCCTTTCCTTAGAGAAAATCTGCAAATACATTGATGAATTAAACCTCATGGTAGTCCTGCAAAGCAGCAGCTTCCGAGGCAGGAAAAAAAAAGTCTATTCTCTTCTTATTTTCTGCTTTCTGGAAGAGAAAAAATAACCTGCTTCTATATGGCTCTTGAAGAGCCAAGTGCACCTAAAAAAGAGTACCCCTGCCGCGTCCTCTCTAAAAGTAGTTTGACCACACTAGCAAGTATGGATTCCAAAGCCCTAGCTGCACTGCACCATGGAATGTAGACTAAAATTGCCCAGAAGCTTTAACAATAGCAAAAAATGAATGAAAATACTGTAATTTTTATAGTTTTCTTTTTACTTGGATAGATACAACAGACTCCAGTCTCTCTCTCTCTCTCTCTCTCTCTCTCTCTCTCTCTCTCTCTTTCTCCCCCTCCTCTCTCTCCCCCTCTATCCTCAGACACACATACTCACTCACTTTTACCTCTGTCCACAAAAAGCTGGATGTGGCAATGCTCCCTCACATGAAGCAACAAGAGCCATCACTGAAATGGGACTCCTCCTATAGTTAGAATGTCAGCAAAAAGCTACAGGGGGCTAAACAACTGTAGCACCGTCATGCTGAGGTAGGTATCTTGGCCCGCGTACAATTCTTAAGGGTTGGATTCTGACACCTGCTGTCTCTGCCTTTTGGGGCACAACATACCTGGAGCCCAGCTGCTTCCTACAGTCTGTCCCCAGGAACTAGCAAACCACAAGAAAGGAGTCTTTCCACAGTTGGGCCTTCCATAGAAGCCAGCCACTGTACCGGGTATGGCGGGAGTGGTATCTGACAGGAGTCTACTTCTCCCGCATGGGGGCTTTGCAGAACCAAGATTTTTCTTGTGAAGAAACCGGTTCCAAATTGGTCAAGTGGTGGGGAATGTTTACTGCCTCCTACATTTGTCTGAATATAGTCCTGGCAGATGGCTTTGAATAATAGATGTTTTATACAACTCTTTGAGATGAGCGTTGGAGTAAAACATGCCCTTGCCTTTCTAGGCTTCTTGGTTAGTAGAGACTAACTTGCAAACCCAAGAATCTGTATACAAATAGCTTCAAAGTTGTATTCACATTTATATGTGGGAATAAGTAGAATGTCATGATTTGCTTTTCTCTTTCTTCTCTAGGAATTTGTAGCAGGCCAGACAAAACACAATACACGAATATGGCTGCATGTAATTTGCCACGTTTCTGATAAGATATTGTTGAAATCAATTATCTGTAGTAAAATTATATCAGGCAGCATGTCTGGAAAATGGGATTTTTCTGACTTATCAAATACTCTGTTAAATAAAGGGGTGTATGTATATGATATATTACTAACAAATTTTCAGCCATGGCTGGGTGGCTCAGTTGGTCGGAGCATCATCATATCCACCAAAACGTTGTGGGTTCAATCTCCGGTCGGGGCACATACCTAGGTTGTGGGTTCAATCCCCAGCTGGGGCAATACAGGAGATATTTTTCTCTCACATCGATTTTTTTTCCCTCTCTCTTTCTCTCTCCCTCCCTCTCTATAAAAACCAATAGACATATCCTCTGAAGATTAAAAAAAAACAAAAACAAAATGAATTTTTGATAAACTCTTCCTAAGGCCAACTTTCTCTTAAATAGATCTAATCTTTGGGGGAGGGCTCAGAAGATGTGACTTCGAGGTCATAATTTTAAAGATAAATTACCACTTTTTGAAGATGTGGCTGGTGCTTGATGTAATTTGATCTCACCAGTTTTAAAGGTAGTGATGGTATTGATGGAGTGCTGCCTAAAACAAATAAAATCCTAACATCCAACATGTAAGAATTTTTCTTTGTAGTGTGGACTCTTGATCCCGAATGAATGAGATCAATAATTGCACTCCCGGCCCACCCAGCCCTAGCTGGGAACATGGGCAATGTGCATTTACACCCAACCTGAAGGGCCTCTCTCTTTTGAGCAAAGGCCAGGAGGTCTTTGAGCTTCTGTGACTCTGAAGTCTCACTGAGGGAGGAAGTGGGAAGCCACATGCTCAGGGGAAGCACCCTGGAGGCTTCTCTGACCACGTTGTCCACCCAACTGCTGTTCTGGAAGGGACTTAGTTCAGGTCCTACAGAGGTGACTCCCTGTGGTTAATCTTTCACGTTGGACCAAGTTTCTTTTTCTGCCAGGTGGCATTGTTTGGACATGTTTTGCCATAGTATGAAATAGCTGGTATGTTTCTCTTTGACTAAAAGTCACTCTCTTTATGTCACAGGCAAAGGGCAAGACAAAGGAGGCCAGCTGCCAGCTGCCACTGTCCCTGTGCAGGCTCTTGTTCGGACCTCTCACTGGCGGTCTCAGCAGACTCGCCCACCTAGAACCCAGCTGCTCACTTTGCTTAGAGTTCTATCCTGTCTGAAAACTCTTCAGTGGCCGAACAAGGGCCAAAGCCTTGCACCTGGCACTCAAGACCCTGCACCATTGGAATCAAGTCTAGGCTGTAGCCACACCTGCTGATGGAAGTTCCGGTCAAACTACTGTTAGTTCTTCTCTGCTAGACCTCGCGCTTTTCCACCTTCGTATGTTTGTGCTCGCCATTCTTTCTGCCTAGTGATGGTGCTATCATTCTGTGGGGGTTCCGGCAAAGACCCAGAGTATAAATTGTATTTTAATTGGGCCTTCAAGGATGTGATTAAGTAAACTGAATAATCTCTGTGTATAAGTGAAAAAAACAAACAAACAACTAAGACTTGAAATGCATTTAGAAATTATTTTCTCCCCTTTAGAAATAGAATGTAGTTTTGAAATAAAAAATAATAAAGCAAGGGCAGCATAGGATACTATAATAATTCAAGTTACAGTAATTCAAATCTGCACTCTCATCTTCTTAAAATAAAATTTCTATTAATATGGGGGGGGGGGACTAGGTGATCCAGATACTAAACTGTTTACTTCTACCTCTTTTAGTGTATACTCTGAGATTAAATCTGTTTCAATATAGGCATCTATAGACAACATACATGCTAACCATCTGTTAGTAGGCTTGAATTGGCTGATGTATATGGTATTCTCATTGTCAATTCTGATTTTGCTTGTTACCAAGCTATGTGTGAGATGACTGGCAGAGGCTAGATGTAAAGTCTAGGACAGCGATTCACAAAATATGCCCATGAACTTGGCTTCACTAAAAGAAATGACTAATCCTTCTTTACTTTGTATGTATCGTACTTTTTACTTATCCTACTTGTATAGAAATCATTCACCATTCTCAATCTACTCACTGGTTATAGTATTACATAGGCCATTACTATATGGTTATATATTATAATTAATATATATCTGCTATATGGATTGTAAACATGACCTGGCTATTACATAATTAGCTTGAAGCTGTGCTCACATTCAGTTCATCTCCCTGCTTAGAATTCATCTTTGAGCTGCGTTAGCAAGACTTCTTCCTCCTCCACTCTCTCCTATAGCAACAGAATTTGCTGCTATTGGGTCTCGTTCAAAAGACAGTTACAATTGTGGAAGAAGTGACTTTTGTATATTTATAATCACAACGAGAGGCAGTATAGCTTGGTGGTTAACAGCAAGGCCTCTGGCATCAAATTGCCAGGGATTAAATTCCAGTGAGACTGTTTGTTAGCTGTTTTGCTTAAGAGAGTAAAACTTTGTTTCAGTTTTACCATCTGTAAAATGGGGATGACGATAACCACACTTAAAAGACTGTAAGAATTGAGTGTATCTATACACATGAGATATGTATCCTCTCTTATATAACAGAAAATATATGATATAAAATATAATACATACTATATGGGAGAGAAGCCATTTTGAATAGTATCTTGTACATAAGCAGTTAATAAATAATAATAATATTGTTACGTATAATTTATATATGAAGGCCCAAAGACCTTAACTGAAACAGGAAGCAGTTGTTAGTAAATTCGTTTATTGTGTGTTTGTTTACAGATCTACTCCCAGGGCTTAATAATCAAAATATCATTTTGTATTTCCCCAAAGTATTTGAATTTTGTTTTCATATCATTTCAAACTCCAAGCCCGAGCACAGTGAAAACTTTCACTGCTGACACTTTGATTAAGCCCGAGGACAGAAGTAATAGCCTTGGTGCCGGTTCATCTGGGCTCACCGGGGGGTCACCGTGGAAAGGAACACTGAGCTGGAGGACCCGTCATGGGATGTTTTGGTCTATGTTCTTTCTTCTCGGAATGGTTTGTACCTAATTACAGACGCCTACGAGATTTGAACTATGTGAACTGACAGCTTAAATGGATCCAATGCACTGAAAAACTGTCAAAACCCTATAGCACCTTGTATCAAAGACAGATCTCCCAGTGGAGGAAGGGAAGGCGGGATGCTTACCACCCCCTGAACTCTCAGCTCATTGGCACCACGTCCTGTTCTGTCCCTGTTTACCTTGGCGACCTCACACTTCGGGCCGCATAACAGCCAAGGAACCACAGGCTTGTTGGAGCTCAGAGCTGGGAGGGGTTTCAGGGAGTCTCTTTTAGGCTTCCTCTCACGGAGGAGGAGACTGAGTTTCATTACATTCAAATGACATAATTCACGTGAATATGATTCAATTAGGGCTTAAAGGCTGAAATCTTCAGTTGATGAAGCTGTCATTGTACAGTCATCCACAATCCCTGAATTCTGAATTCAATGGCACTAAAAAGACTTTCCAAGTTCTTGGGTAGCTGCTTGGCTCTTTGAAAATTGTTGAAAATACATAAAGAATATCACATCGGAAAGTTTACGTTTACTGCTATTTCCTTTGCTGTGGTTTTCCTGTGCAAGCGGATCTTCATCAAGAGTTGCTAAACGGTTTCTCATTGAAGTGCAATCCAGCAACTATTCCATTCCACACCGTGAAACACAGAATCTTGGATTCTTGAAGCTACTGTCAGGTACTCTTTTAATGACGTTTCTTTGGATTTCACTGAAGTTAAACTTGTTAGTTTCTTTACCAGTTACGCTCTGCTGTAAAATCATATATTTTAGTTCCTGAGTACTTCTACCTCTGCCTCACTCCACACATATATGTATATAATCTCTCTCTCAAAGTTCTTTCGACCAAAGGAGCGACAAAAAATCACTTGGCTAGAAACATATTTATGACACATGATCAAGTATTTATCACAATAAAATAATTTTTTTCCTAAAATAATACATGATCAAGTATTTATCATAATAAACTCCTTTTTCCTAAAACTCCAAATTATTTCCTTATCTCAACCTCCTTTCCAGTCCCAGAAAAGATCTCTCTGTATTAGAAGTGCTTAACTTGCCATACAGTATAGGTAAAATTCCACTGTAACCAATACTACTCCATTATACCTCAAACTTGTTTTCTTAGGAAGGGACTTTGCAACAAAAATTCTGCCAAAAATCACAAAAATATGGTTCAAGGAGGCCAGGACTTACACATTAAAAAAACAACAACAACAAACAAACAGATATCCGGCTTTCTGATTAAGAATGAGCAAGTGAGAAGAGGTGCTCTGGACCAAGAATGGTAGGATGCAGCTGTCTCTCGCTTCTCCCATTCCATCATTAAAAAAAAAAAAGTCCCCGCTACTGAAACTTATCTGCTGCCCTTTGTTATGACTGTTTGGAAGCTGAGTTTGTTTGGAGGAAAGTCTGGCGTTTGTGAGGAGGGAAGGAAAGAAAGGAAGAGCTGTCAGCCGTTTGCATTTGCCTGGGGACCCAGACGGCCTCTGCGGCTCCTTCTTTCCGGCTCCCCCAATTCGGGGGCTCAGCGAGGGGTGCCGTGGGCTTTCATTTTTATTCCTTCACTCAAGTGCCGTCCCGCCCACCTTTTTAGTGATGAAACCTATCGCGCCGGCATCGCTCGGAAAAGGAGCGGGAATCAGCCCTCCCCACCCTCGGAAGGCATTTTCAGCCTGACATTGACGCCCTGACTCAAGTTTTCCCAGTTTTCCTCATTAGCTAGGGCCTCCCCTCCAGCCTACTCCTCTCTCTCTTTTCGTCTGTTGTCAGGACGTTGATTTCATCTAAAACAAACAAGCAAACAAACAAACAAACAAAAAAATCCCAAAACTGAGCTAAAAACAAAACCGAACTTGCTCTTCTCGGAAGGGCGGGCATGCACAGTGTCGTGTTTTGCTAGGCCAGGTAAGAGTTCCTGCTGCCTCATCGTCCTCAGCCCCAGACCAGGAGCACAGGTTTGCAAGTTGGTTGGCAGGGGTTGGGGTTAGGGTTACAGTCAGCCTGCGACCACGGAGTGGCCAATAGCCAACTGTCCCTCACCGAGAAATAGTACATCCACGGTCTTATTGGCACATGCATTACACCAACAGAGTTAAACATCCCTGAACAGTTATATCCAGCCTTTGTGAACCCAGCGCCTAAATCCCCTTCTCCCGGTATGATCTGGCTCTCCTGCCAGGACCCGAACAGATGGGAAAGTGGGTTCCCCGTGAGTTTGGGGGCACGTATGATCAAGGTGAACTGTTACCACCAATCATTCAGACCTCGAATTTGATGCTAAGGGGAAAAGGGACATTTTTCTAGGAGGAGAATTGTTTTTCTCCATAACAGACGGACAGGGTCTGAATGAACTCAAACAAAATTAGCCCGTTTTGAAGCACCCGCAGGAGAGCTTTTGTAAATTCTCTGTGGCAATTCACAAACCACTGGATACGCAATGCTGTACTAAAAGGAATTTAAGCCTGTCAGGTTAATTACACAATATTAGGTACGAAAACAAACAGTGCAACACAAAACATAGCTACATCATTATTGGCAGTAAATGTTAACTCTAAATAAGTGCAACCTGTCCACAAATGCTTGCTATAAACTAATTAAAAAAATAAAATTTGATGGATAAACATGAAAAAAAAATTCTCACCGAGAATTTTTTTTTAAATATCAGCACTCATTTAGAGTTTGGGATTTGTGAAAGAAAGCTTTAAAAGGAGCAAACCTGATTGGCTGTGGCTGTTGCTGCGAAGGGGACACTTGTTGCAGGAGTTGTTGCTGCAGAGACAGTGGCTGACGTAGCGCTGTGCATCATGGGTACTTTCAGGAGGGGAACCATGGGAGCAATGAACAGGAGGGTGTAGCATTATGGTAATAGAAGTGGTATTTTGGCATGGTGAATATCAGAGCAGCAAGCCATCATGGGTTAAACCAGCAGATGGCATGCAATCACAATGCAAAGCAAGGAAGCATGGGAGAGAAATAAAAAAGGGAAAATAGCTTATTACAAGTACAATTAAAGGAAGTTTTAAAACACAATCAGTGATTCCCAGAAAGGCCAAAGCAGGTTACTTTGGTTGATGTATTTACAAACATTTTCCTTCTAGCAATAGATCATTCCCAATTCAGAGTCCATAGTGTCTGGAATAATGGTTGCTTCTAAAAATGTGAAACGTAATGTCCGGTTAAGGAAGAGTATAAAATATTTACTGTTAATTGTACTTCTAAAATTTCAAAGCTTCGATACATAGGCATAATTTAGGATAGGATTTTTTTTAGAATTTATCGTGGTTAAGTTAATTTTTTTTTTTTTTTTTTTTGGTCAATTTGGAGCTGCTTGTTCGAGCTGACAGTATTGGGGATTGTGGCTTATTTGGACCAATAAATTGTGGAGCAAAAATCATGGCCTTGATGTAAATTCTAACACAGTTACTGTGAAATAGCCAGACAAATTTTGCCAATGTTTGCTTATCTTTACTCTAAATGGAACTAATTCACATGTCCTAAAGACAGACTTTTGTACTAAGATATTAGGATGTGTAGGATAACTATATACTATTCAAGGTTAATATCTAAGGGAATGCTAAGGAACAAATAATCATCGCAAATAAATCAACGCAAAATTAAAATGAATAATAAGCAAGGCAGGTCAGATATTTGTTTTCAAAATACATCCATTTATAATTTTTTTAAAAATAAATACTTCTGGGAAACTCTGATAATTCTAACACACAGCAGAGAGGAGATAAAGGCACACCACTATGAAACTTTAAAACATTGATTGATGAAATTAGCCTGCCTCTCTGTTAAAGTAAGCTTTTTTCCTTTTGCTAAAACATATAAACTATAAAGAGAAACCAAATACAGATCATTTAAAAGCAGACTCGTACTTGTGGTTTTATGTTTTGTAGTGGTTGTTCTAGCACCGTGGTTGTTCTAGCCACATTAACACGGTCATTTTCTTAAATATACAAGTACATTTAACAAACCTATGTGTTAACTCTAAAGCCAAATAAGTCTTCAGATCTACCATTTCCTAAAGCATTTCTACCATCTCTGAAATAAATTTCAAGCAAGTGAAGGTATAGTACATAATATAAAAGACAAATAAAAAAAAGGTTGAAACCTACCAATACTGGTAGCGGGTGTCATGCACAAAACTGACCCTGCATGTCATGCAATGGTAGGTGGAAAAAGTGAATAAAGGGAAAGAAACAGGTTAGCGGTTTAGAGTTAACATTCAAAGTGAGATTGAAGCACAACCAGAAATAAGTAGGGTTAGTTAACACAGTCTTTTAGAGTCATTCACATTTTCAGTACTGACACAAATATATCTGACTAATTTTAAGCCAATATTGTTCAAAACTTACTCCTTAGGCTGCTTTTCACACTTTCCATTCATATACATCTAATAAGAATGACGTGATCATGCTGCAGTGTGCTTCCTCAAAGACCTCAAAGTACTTTACAGGTGTCATCGAGTTAATCCTCCAAGGTAGGAAGTGGATATTTTACAGATGAAAAATCTGAGGCATAGTAACTACTCCAAGGTCATGCGTACTGTGAGTCAAGGGTAAGGCCAGAAATAGAATTCTATTCCGAAATCCAGGTCGGACTTGGTGTTCACTGAATCACACCCACCTTATTGCATGATAGTTGGCTTGTTGGTTATAAAGCGTTTTGTGTCAGTCGCAGTATGAGCATAGAAACAGTAATTAAGGCTCGGACCCTCCGCAGCAGGTGGACTCCAGCTTACTGCGGGGAAGCCCTGCAATGTGGGAAGCTGGAGGTCCCCGTGACTGACTGGCCCCGATGTGTCTGTGATCTGTTTCCTGCTACCGGACTCGGTGTGATAAAGAAGTGGTACCCAGCAATGAAATCTAAACACTGTGGAGGCAGAACAGCGCAGAACTGGGGCTGAGTGAGGACCAGGGTTAGGAATTTTTGTCATAGTTTGCTGTTAGGTCATCCCTGGGGGAACTTCGGCAAAATTCCTAGGAATTCTCAAGCTGATGTCCAAGTGGGTAAGTGAGAGGTGGGGGGTTGTTTAGCCCTTCCTTGGGAGTAAGCTGCCTTGCCGGTGGGTGGTCTCGTTAATGTACTTGAGTCAGAAAATTCTGACCATAAATACTGATCTATATTGTGGAGGACTGAAAAAAAGAACTGTATTAAAAATGCTTCTCTACTTCTGGTTCCGTTCCCGAGGATGAAAAGCAAAATAATGTAAGGACTTAGATAACTGAAGATTGCATGTCATATAGGTGCATCCATTCAGGGTTTGGAACTGCCTTCTGAGATATCAGATAAAGAATCTGAGACATGGAGCTCTTGATTCTCTCTGCTGAGCTGTTCACACTGAGGGAGACTTTTTGCCCGATCTACATTCTGATCAGGCGAACATTAACTAGTTAGAAAAAGAGGCTGTCTAACTGGGCTACTGCTGGATTCTTTAGCAAACATGCTAACATATCCAATGTAAAACATACACCTAAACACCTCAAAATCCTGTTTGTGACATCTTAATTTTCTCCAGCCCTATCTTTCTAATCTTCTTCACAACCAAACTTCCTGAAAGTTACCTACACACAAATTTTCATTTCCTTGCCCCCATTTTTTCTTCCATCCTCTCCGGTTTGGCTCTCATTTCTACCTCCCCACTCAAATTGCGGATATCACCAAAGAATTCCACATTTCTGCCATCAGTAGGAGCTTCTCTTCACCTAACTTCCTGAATCTCAGTAACGTTTAGCACTTGGCCACTCCCTCCCTAGTAAACCACTCTGTCTTTGTATTTTCTGATAACCTTATAGATGTTAATGTGTGTGTGTGTGTGTGTGTGTGTGTGTGTGTGTGTGTGTGTGAAGACTTAGTTCTGGTTCTTTCTCACCTACTCTATACTTTTCTCTGGTATATAATCATTCAACCCAGGATCTAAATACTGTCTATGAGCTCCAGGCTACCAGATTTATGCATCCTGCCCAGTTCTTTCCTTTGAGCTCCAGGTCTTTTCATCTACCCATTCGCTAGGTCTTTCCACTTGGATGTCTGACGAGTGTCCCAAGATTTAATATGTCCGCACATTGGCCTTTCCCACAGAATCTTTCTCCACCTCAGGGAATGCTGGGTGGGTGTTTGTTGAGTATCCGTCTATTTTCTCTACTGTGCCCTTGGAGAGCAGCGCTTATTTATGTCGGCCTCCATGTCTACGGGACACACAGCAGGTGACCAATTGGCAGAATGAATGTTCTCAGCCATTCATGAAAGCGTCTTGGGAGCAATTTGTTCCTGAAATTTACAAAAGTACCCAGTTTGTGAATGACTTCATTTTAAAGTCAACCATGGCTGCATTCACAGTTATCCTGATAAAAATTACATGTTATTCTTTTGCATCCCAATATGGAGGGACTTTCTTGGAGGGCTTTCCTGTGTCGTGAATGTGAATGTCATTGGGTGGCAAACCGTCAACAGCAGTTCCTGCAGCCATTCTGGGCTAAGACTGGACCTGGCACTTTGGTTTCAGTTCAGGATATGGCTGAAATGCTCCGCTATACTAATTTGGTGAGCCCTGTTCTCTACGTGGCCTAAAAGTAATATAAACAGTGCAAACACATAGCGTTGGTTATGCATAGTTGTCTTACTTAATGCCAGATTCTGGTCCTGATCTTGATTTCAGGTCTCATCTCTGCTTTTTATCCCACTTGGATCTCCCTACCCACCCCCTAGACCCTCAAGTACCTTACGCTATAGTTACAATGAACAACTTGCTACTCTTCCCAACCCATGCTGACCCCCTACTAGGGACACTCTCCCCTCATTGGTAAAAATCTTCTGTATAAAGTACTAAGCAAAACTCTCCTTCTATGGAAAGTCTTTCTCCATATCAACCAGTCACTGCACATGCCGATGGCTGAATACATTGCCTCTTTCTCCTTCCCTCTCAAATAGCTTTGCCCTTCCCTAATGTAGCCCTTCATGCTATGCCTTATATATTTGGTTTTTGCCTAATCCTGAACTCCTCCTTATCCCCATTACTGGCTCTGGAACCCAGAACATACTATGTGTTCAAGAACTGTTTGCCAAATTGAATGGAATGCACAAATTTTGAGATGGTTTTATATAAACATAGTTTCCACTAGATACTGACAAGTCTTTCACGAACATGTGGGATAACCTTATGGAACATTATAGTTTCTGATCACTAGGCAGTATTTGTGCTAGCACTTTCTCCTCTTCAACTCATTCCACATTTCCAATATAATGACATAAATTAAGGAGGGGGTCAGTGGGTCACCTTTGCTCTTACTGGCTGAAGCAGTTCACTAAGGCACTAGCTCTTACCGACAATGCCTTCTCAGACGTTTTCTGCTTCAGCTGCACACATGAGTTCAACTCTAGGGCCTGTGACTCAGAATTATCTGGATAATTCCATTAACTGTATGTTCCACTTGGCAGCATAGAGACAGCCTCAGTTTTTCCATCTGCAAAACGCAAATAATCGTGCCTGCCACTGGCAGACTATTCTGAAGAATGGTGTGAGGATGTAAGGCTGTAAGAACAGTTACAGTAACTCAGAGTCAACCCGTCAGAGAAATGCCAAGGCTTAGGATGCTGCCACTTTTGTAAGCGTGTGTGGTTTTTGCCACTTTCCTAACACAGCAAGGGAAAAGAAGAGGTACTCGGTTAAAATAATCTCTGTCAAAAAAGGGAAAAAAGGAAAACTCCCACCCACTGCAAATGTGCTAGGGTATCAACTCAGATGATAATTATATTGGCATGGTTTGGGAGAAGATCCCGTATTTTGCATAATATTTTATGTTAATATATCCACGGCCCGAAGGCAGAATTTCTAAAATCCAGATTCACATTGTGTCAATGGGAGAATTTTAGTAGCACATCAAAAACTTCACAATGGAAGACCTGTCAATAAAGGGTAACCTCCGGAAGAACATAAAAATGCTTTTTGTTTCATAGTCATGACAAAGTATAGAATAGTCAAAATCTTTCAGTTTAAAAATAATGGGTTCACCATCTACTAAGTTACAAACAATATTTTTGAACATCGTCTTTTAATTTGCAGAGGTTTAAAACAACAATGATTCACAGTGAATGATTATTGTCATTATCATTTTAAAATTAGGCTGAAAATGGGATTTGTGAGAAAGAATGCCTGAAAAAACAACTAGAGCCAAAATAAACACTGAAATTTATTTTATGGATTTAAGTGGGGGAAAGGTTATGCCAATTCCTTTTAATAAAATTATTGTCTCATCATTTAGGAGAAACGTGTGAAAATTTTGAAACACCATTTCAGAGCATGAGAGCCACATGTTTGCTGACTATGATATTTATATCATGGTATAGGGAGGCGCACTTGTGGTTCACGGAATTCAGGGGGCTACGATCCACTTTTTTGGCTCCCAAAGCCCACTCAATTGAGGGTTGCCGGACACACTTGAACAGTTCTTAAAGAATCCAGCAGAGGGCGGCAGTGTACAACCATAAGCAGCCAGTTCAGCCCATTGGTCCTCAATACAATGCATTTCATCAACAATAATCAAGTCATTGCATACGGGATGATATTCACTCTTGCTTTGGAAGTCTTTAAATGGTTTCCAGGCGAACTATCTTAAAATGAGGATTCTTTCAGTGATTTAGCAACCCAATCATTACTGGATTGAAGAGTTCAACATGAGTTAGAGGCCTTCAGTCTTTTGCACGACCTAGCTCCCGGAACTCATAGACACTCCCAGGAAATGGCAGAGTGGCGTTATCAGCCAGTCTTCAGAAACAGACTTGTCCTTTTGTGTTTTACCCCTCGATATAGTCTTCCCTAATTTTTTTTTCTCCTAAAATATCTAGTGATGAGGTTTAGAAAATAAGGCACTTGGGGAAATCACACAGGGCCTCGAGGTAAGCTTACCATCTAGTTATTATTTTAAGAACATGTTACAGCAAATGGATTACATGTAGAAATCCTGCTGTGCTATAACTGCACTGAAATGCCACTAATTAAGGCTGTATTATAAAAAAAAAGTGAAGCCCTACTAAGTACTGACTTAGAGACTGACTACAGGTCTGAGTGTTTTTTAAGAGCAGGGCAGAAACAAAATAAGAAAGCTAAATACTAAGAACCATTTTACTTGTAATGTATTTTTTTTACTATAAAATATATTGTTAACAGGTTAATAATGCATTTCAAAGTGTGGATTTTGTACAAAGAGTACCATAGAAATACTTATTCAACTCCCTCCTATGTTAACTCTTGATACACTATGAGATTTTAAAAACATGGATAAAAAAGAACCCTGAAAAGTGCAACCCTGTGGATTAGCATCAACAAGTTCTTTTTGATAAAAAATGTTATTCGTCTATATTTACCTTTAAGTTACTATCATGGGATGAAATTTTTGACTTTGAAACTAAGAATACAATAGACAGTCTTCTCACTAAGGCCTAATTCACTCTCTGGTTCTCTTTTCCTTTTTTCTTTTTTCTTGACACTCTAGGAAATATTATGAGAATATTATCCCTGCTTCTAACACAGACTACAAGGTGAAAACCACAGTCAATTTCTGGTGACTTCTTGTATTTGTACGTGGTGGATGTAAGTCTGAGGACAAGGAGGCGGGGAAGAAGCGGAGGAGGGTTGACACGCCTTGTGCTTTTGCTTCTTCACTTATGTCTGATGTTTTAGGCGAAGCCTTAAGGGAGAACTCCGTGGGCTCCACAGATGGAGGCCCAGGGAGGGCTGTGTCTTCTGAATTGGACTGGTCAGAGGAAAACTAGGTTCCAGGTCTTTTTCCCATTAGTTGTGCCACCTTGGGAAGTCACTTCACATTGGGGTGGGGGGGCCTCAGTTTTCTCATCTGTAAAACAATCAATTGGATGAGGAGATCACGAAGAATCTTTAAGATTCTTTGAACTTCAAGAGTCTATGATTAATATAATTCATCTTTTAGTGGAATGATAGAGTTAATGTGCCTTAGCGTCTAATATTATCAGGCATTGGCTTAGAGACCAAGGGTAAGTGCTCTCTATATTTGTAAACTTAGTGGAAGTTGAGAAGAATGGTGAAAGAGATAGAATGGATGTAAAAATATGAGTAGAGGATTGCTTTAATTTGAATAGCCTCATTTTTTTTTTAGTGCTCTGAATAGGAATAGAAAAGAAAAGGTTAGTATTTACAGGAATTGCTTTTTTTAGGTCATTCAGGGTTAATGACAAATTTCACTTGTCACACATAAAAGGTCTTATTTACATAAACTATACACAGCATGTGTAAATGCAAGAAACCAAAAGGCCTATCTGCTTCTCACGGGTTTCATCTTTTACTTCACTGTGTAAAATATTTGGCTTTAGAATCTCCTAACGGTCTTTAGCTATCATTCCAAGCAAGGTAAATACACATCTAGCTAGCTAGGACAATGATGAGTTTCAGGTCGTATTTACTGTACCTTTCAAAGCAAACTAGATGCCACCAAACAGCTTAAAGGAATGAGAAGAAAGCACATGACCGGAAGGGCACATGGACACAGGACGCGGAACGGTCAGGGCCACCCATACCTGTGGGGATGAACGCCGTGTGCTGCTGCAGCTGCGCGCTGGTTAGAGCCTGCTGGTAGTGCAAGACGCTGGGGTTGAAGACCGCGCTGGCGCCGTTGCTTTTTTCAAGTGCTTGTCTCTTTGGTAAAGGATGGAGAGCACCAGGTGGAAAGGCCTAAGGGTGAAGAAGTGGACAAGGTATGTATAACTCCAAGGAAATCCATCACTCAGCATCCAAGAGATCATCAATTGCAACATTCTTTTTAAAAACGACAGCTAAGGAGATGCCCCTGCCATGCACCTTAACTTAAAGAGCGGCAATGTCGAGGGAGGGCGAATTTGTTATTGAGAGCGGAAGCATGATTTCTGTAACCCAAACAGTAGCATCTCAACTAAGGAAAAGAAAAACTATCAAGCAACAACAACAACAAAAAAAAATGGCTTCAGCTTTTAAAATGAGTTAAACTAGTCTAAGGAGGGAAAGAAGCATTTGTGTTATTATTAATACCTATCCTTTTCTTTAACAAAATGGCAATTTCTTGAATTTAAATGTTAATAAGAATTATAATGAGCATTTTCTGAGCCAAGTAATTTAAATTTGCTTCACTCTTTTGGAAAAGGTATTAAAATTTGTTAGGATTAATTTATTTTACATATTACACATGAAAATGAGATGGCTAAACACCTTCTTGAATTTTTTCATTAATTAATAATGATATTTTGCAACCAATATTTTACAAGTAATACAAATCTCTGATGATTCTCTGAAAAGCTACATGCAAAGCGAAAGGTGAAAGGTCAAAGTACCAGGTCTACAGATGCTTCGAGAGGTCGCTTCATTGCTTTGGCAGTCGACTGAGTCTTTTAATAACAGGCAGCGAGCACATGATGGCAGTGGGCCAATGGGATTCAAGCGAATTAACATACAGGTAAACAGCAAGCAGAGGTGCATCATGGGAACGGCATTGCATTGTGGATAGGTGAGAAGGAAAAAAATATTCTGAATGCAATATACAACGTACAAAACACTAGGCATGCACAACAACAAAAATGTTCTCTAAAGAAATGAATATTACACCTTAAATTAGTATTGAAGCAAAAATGCATCTACTATACCTTAGTTAAAAGCATATAAGAGAGTAAAATATAGATGTTTGAAATTCAGGAAAGTTAATCAAAACAGCAGCTTGCATACACACCATGAGCATTTTTTATATTGCTTCAGAAAAAAATGCAACACTTTTAAGGGCCATAGAATTGGAGAACTTCTGATAAGTTAGTTTTCAAATATAAAATAGTCAATGTGCTGAATACATAAGCCCCAAGTCAAAAAAAGATAGCATCTTAAATTGCATTAGTTTTAATGAAGATCTAGTCTAACAAAATGAAGTGGCAAACTGAGACAAAAAAATTCAGGCAAAAAATATTCAAACACAAGATTATTTAGGCAAAACTATTTGGGTTTGGATCTTAATTTTTTGTCTGAATCATGTGGATAATTGTCTCAATTCTTCTCTTCACTCTGCTAGCATGGATTTGGCAATGCGGAATAAGATTCCAAACTTAACAAGGTTTGAATTTGAATAGTAAGGTTCTCAAATTTCCCACTTTTATTCCATTATATTGTTTCTAATGACTAACTTATCATCCATTCTAAGTTTTCCACTACAGTTGAAATAAGAATTCAATTTATTTCAAACAACTTACCGGATTATGCTAATAAAATACCCTTTAAAAAGGTATTTAGTGCCCTCAGATATCAAAATAATTTATATTTAATAATTCTATTTGTACTTTTAGCTACAATCAGTGACCAACCCAGTAAATGAGGTGTAGAACTCTTGGCTAGAACAAGTACAATAACTAAAAATAAAAACAGCTGAAAAATAGCAAAGTACTGCTTGAAATAATAGAAAGAAAATAATATCTTTAACTTATAACCATACTTTTGGGCAGATAGTTTCATTTAGACAGCTGAAATAATAACAAATATCAATAGAGACCAAAATGAAAAATTTTCCTACTCCTTGATAATTGCAAAAAAAATCTAAAAATTCTATGATGAAAATACTGTGAAAATAAAGAAATTTGAAAGAACAGCTCCAATGCAAATAAAAAGTAAAATACCCCTTTTGTATGTTTAGCACAATAAGTAAATCCCGAAGGTTTGTCTAACAAATACAAATATTATATTCTAAAATTCTGAATTAGACCTGTGGCATTTGAAATAAAATGGAATAGTACTAAACCCTCATAATGGGAAACAGTAAATGGTATTTTCCTTGGAAAATGACAGGCTGTTTATCCTTATCTGATGGTTCGGGATTAAAAGTATAGAAACGAAAGGAAATCACTTCTTAGAAGAGCAACGGTCGGCCGGGGGGCGGAGGGGGGGGACGATTAGAGATAAAGAGCAAAGGACTATAGGCTGAGAAGAGACGTAGGGTGGCCAGTGGAGAAAGTGTTTTGATAGAGGCCATCAAACACTATGAAATCATCGTTCCGAAAGAAGAATTGTGAACATTTTTATAAACCAACAAGCTCCACAATAAGAAAGCTTCTTTATCCTAGATATTCTTTCCTCAAATGTTCGTGCTGCATCGTGGATCTTCCCAGACACCACTTTTATTTAAAATCTTTCGTCCCCATGTGGTTTTATGTTGCTAAGTGATGCATTTTCTTCAGCTTGCATCAGTCTGTGCCAGCTGTCTAAGGTTACATAGCCTGTTCTCAATGAAGGCACTGAGAGCGTGCACTGAATGGTCAAAGTCAAAGTCTCTTTGACCTCGGTTCTTCCCTTCACGTGTGCGGTCCTTGGGAGATACAGAACACGTCCGCTCTTGGGGTGCTCTTTCTGAGCCGCTGACGAGAAGAGCGACTATGTCTCCAGAGGCTGGCATGTGGGAACAAAATTTGATTTAATAAAGGAGCATTAATGAAGCCTCCAGATAGGGGAAAAAAAAAAAAAAGCAAAATATTTCTCCTTAGGATAATCCCCTGGAAGGTTCATGTTTTCTTTTTTCCTGATCTGAGGTTTCTGAAACTTAATTTTCGTCAAAGTTGTAATCGTCTAGGCATGTAAAGAAACTCAGCGCTCTGAACAGAGCGGAATGATGGCAGCACCCCCTTTTCTACCACTCACAGGGGAGGGCGCCTCCATTTGACGTCATTATCTTGTCTTTTGAAGGAAACACTGAGGTCCTGGGGGATCAAGCATGCGTATTGGTATCTTACACACACACTTTGAGGCACCTGAGTAGGCTGTATTAAGAAATCTGTGTGGATGAGTAATCATGTTAGAACACAGTGTTGTAGTACACAGATGCTCTGATTTAGAGGATATTATGGGACTGATATTATTTAATTATATTGAAAGATCTTCAGGCTTAGAACAGGCTTGCGAGATCACCACGTCCAGTGCATCTTGGGAGCTTTCTTAGGCATCTATGCAGAGAAATATGTTCTCTTTAATTGAGCTCCTATTATGTGCATTCATTCTTGCTGGCCTTACATATATATAAACATATATATAAGTAATATATATAGGTATTGGTAGTACCTATATATGTGTCATTTTTAGCCTCTTGCCCCTCTGGGCCTCCTCCAGCTTGTGTGGACACAGCCAGGCCTTTCTTTTCCTGGGTCCAGGGACCATCCACTTGTGGGCTGAGGCGAGCAAACTAAGGGCCAGTGCCAGGCATTACAGGCAAAGACCCAGGCGGGGGCGCGGGGAAACTCTGACAACAGTAATCTAGAGCTGCCTCTTCAGTGTGGAATAAAAGGACGGAAACAAGCAGGATGGAATTCAAAGTTCTGGTACATGTTTTACAGAGCAGGTGTCTCTTTGTGTAGCCCCACTTGTGTGTGTGTGTGAAGGAGGGTGGTTGTTGAAGATCAAACACCCTTTGTGTGACAATTACCAAAGCAAAGCTCTGTCAGGCTTATTTTCGCATTTTAAAAATTCTCGTGCTCATATTTTAAGAGGTATTGTAAAAAAAAAAAGGCTGTAATGGAAATACGTATCACTTTTTCTGGAATCAAAGCTTTAAATTTATTTTCAGGGTCCATTTAACCAAAAGAAGGGGACAGTACTAAAAATCGCGCTATAGAAATTCTTTGTGTTCAGATACGAAAGCCAGGTGAATGGAATACTAATATCTTCTGACTGCGATCGTTACCTCATTTGTTCTTTCAAATAAGGGAGTAAAATATAGTTTTCCTACAGTGTACTGAGTAATCTCGCTTCTGGAGTCAGAACACTTCTACTTTATCCAAGTGCACCGAGGCTGGTTTCAAACGAGCCCCTCAGCGTCCCTAAAAAGACATGACAGATTCAGTGATTTCCCTGTCGTTCTCAGGAAGAAGCTGGCTTTTGTTCTAAACCTGCATTCCTTTGGGTTGTCTTTGATGATGCTGCAAGATTCCCTGCAATGTTAGAATTCCAAATTTGGGCACAGCGTAACAATCCAGGGAACTATGGTAACTAAATATACTGGCATTCACTGCAGCAACCTGCGCGCAGCTGGACGAGTGCGGCGTGAGAACGAGCCGAAAGGCACATGCACGAGGACAGTCTCGATTTACAGACGACAGGCTGAAGAATGCCCTGTCTGTGTACACGGTCATTTCTTCTCTCGTCCCCATGAACCCAGGTCACCTACTCTTCACACGTAGTAGGTTCATTGTTCCTTCAAAGATGTAAGGTGTGCAAAGCCATAGCCACCATTGTATGGAGACACTGGACTTCGAGAATGGGGCTGCTATTCCAAGAGAAGCAGATAAAGGAAAAAAAACAAAAAAGATGATGTATCTACTGGTTTTCCAGATTTTGGAGCCAGGCACCCCTGAGCCCTATTTTATCTCTTCGCTCTTTGGAAGATACTGCATAGCGTGGGGAAGTGCAACTTTTTCATTTAAGGGACTTTAGTTGGGGTTTTGTCCCTTGCACCCAGAGTCCTGGCTAACCTTGGGGATACCTCTGATACCCGGTGATGATTTCTAATGCCAGCTCAATGGAAAAAAAATGTGTTCTTTGTGCCAACAATCAACACCGCAGTCAGGATCAACTGGGGCTGGCTTAAAGGGTCATCACAAGGGAGCACGTTCACTTCTCGGAGGGTGAGGCAGACCTTTACTAAGTGGGCGGTACGGACGCAGTCCACACTGGGGGAGTGAATAAAAGACCTCATCGGCTCTCTAAACGAATTTCTTTCTCCCCAGCATTAAGTAACCAATTCACGGTCATCTCCTCTCGGCACCCCATTCCCAATTTAGAACTGGTTTTGAAAACCACTCTTTTATTAGAAGAAAAAAAGGGGGGAGGAGGAGAATTTCTCTCTGTTGTACTGGTTCTCTTACATTGGACGCACACATCCCCAGGTATAGAGAGATTCACACATTCAGAAAAATCACTGTTTTGTCCAGAGAGGGAAGAAGGAAAAGGACTTGAGGAAAAGGCGCTAAGTGGACAGGGATTCAGAGAAGAAACAGTGAGAGACGAAGGACCCAGGGCTCAAGATTCTTGGAAATAAGCCTCCGGTGGGAGAGGCCCCTGTCACCACGCGCTCCACACTGAGCGGCCATCTCGCGGGGCTGGCTCTGTGCCTCCCTCTCCGTACCTGTCGCGCAGCTTGGGGCCAGGCCATGGTGGGAAGAACCCTGAATAACGTGAGCTTGTTCGTATAACGGCTTCCCTCTCATTCTGATCAGTTAATATGAATGAGATAGCAGTCGCTAGTCAGAACATTGTGCTGTAAACGCCACCTGTCCTCTTGAAGGGCTTCTCTGTCTTTTCTGAGGGAGGACCGGTCACTGAGTGGTGCCTGCCCCACTGGACCCTATTATGGATTTCTACCCTGTTACTGAGGAGCATTATCACTCTGACAGACTAAATCTATGCTCCTCGAAGGCAAAGAAACCCATCTAATTGCTTTATTCTACCCAGCAGCATGGCAGGTCTCATCAAATGCTGGATGCACAGTGCCTAGCATAGTCACATAGGCTCCTCAGAAGCCAGAGGCCTCCCATGAAAACAAGTTTATTGGAAACTTCTAAAGCCTAGTCCAGTAGTTCTCAACCTTTGCTGCATGTTGGAATCAGCTTCCAAAAAAAGGCCACTGTCCAGGCCACATCGAGGCCAGCTGAAGAGACAACTTCCGGGGAAGCGACTGGTGTTTGAACCTGTCAAGACCCCTTCAGGTAACTTCAAAACACAGCCGTCCTTGAGGATCAGTGTTCTAGGAAAATGCTTCTCAAAGGTGAATGTGCATACAAAACACCTGGGGTTCATTTAAAATTTGGATTCTGATCCCAAAGGTCAGGGATGGGGCCTGAGACTGGAGCCATAAACAGGCCCTCACGCTGCAAGAAGATGAGGCTACTGCTGGTCTCCAAGGGACAGACAGTACAGTGGCCTGAGCTGTTAAGACTGGGTTACGAGCCTTTTTTTTTTTTTTGGTAAAGCACCAGCCAGTATAGCTCCATTTTCATCTGTCTCGTGACTTGATGTTCTGCACGGAGAGAGAGTCTGAAGCATCGCCCTTATGATGAGTAAAAGAAGAGAGGAGAAAAACAGGACTAGGGAAGAGGCATTTCACTGACTGGTCCTACTAGCTTCTCTGCTCCAGGCGCTGCTGTCGGAGGGACTGCTGTCCCTCGCTCAGCGGCAGCGCCCCGGCTTCATTTTCCACTCCCCGAAGCTCCGGAGCCCACCTTCCTGTTCAGGACTATGCCCCCGGGCCCCGCCGCTGAGCAGGAGCCCAAGCCGGTTGCGGTCGCCCTGGACTTGGGGAGGGCGCTGGCCTCTCCCTTTGGCGCCCTGCGCCCTTGCCTTTGCTTGCCTGCGCCCGAGGGATTTACTTATTGTGCTGAAGAGGGGAGGGAGGGGAAAACAAAACAAAACGGGGAAAACAACAGAACTTAGGCAGCGGAGCAGCAGGAAGAGCAGTCTTCCCTATTTCCCAACTGTTTTGGAGAGAGCTCAGGTCCCCGCGGTGGGCGCCTCCCGGGCTTGCGCAGAAGGAAGGGGAGGGCGGGAGCGCCCCACTTACCATGACCGTGGCCGCCGCCGCAGCTGCCTGGGCGGCCACCGCGGCTTGGTTGGCTTGGTGCTGCGCAGCTTTGATTTTGGCCTGCAAGTGTGCAGGAGGGTGAAAATATTTGCATTTCTCCCTCATGCAACGCCCCTTTATGTAATCCATACAAACGGTTACGGTGTTGTCGTTTGTGTCGATCATTGTGCTGTCTGCGGGGTGTGCAAAGCGGCAGTCGGTCTCCCCCCGGGCGCAGTTTCCTCGCTGGAACTCCCTGCATACCTAGGACACACGGGGGACAAGAGCAGACAATGCGGAGGAAGGCCTGATGGCCGCCGACCCACTGCCTCTGCAAGGGCGGCCATTTAGGTGTTGGTTTTAATCTGAATGAATCCTTTTTCTTTCTTTTACTGGTGGTGTGTGTGCCATTTACAATACACATCTGATTATCCAGAACTCAAGTTACCAGAATCCCTAATAAACACTACTCTGAGTTTTGCTTCGCCCTCTTTTCTGGGCTGAGACTCGATATTGAGAAAATAAGGCCAAATCTGCCAGGTAGCTAAAATAACAAAGAAAGATCAACAGGGAGGGCCTCCTCCATGATCTGTGGGATAGACAGACGTATTGTATGTAATAATTTGCAGTTTATATATACAAATAATTCAGATATCTGCATAGATAAGCAAATAGTCTCCTACTCCAACAACTCCGGGGTGCTATAGGCTTTTTGCATGGAGGGTTAATTTCACCATAGCTTCAGCTACCAGGTCAGAGCTGTGTGGCTCCTGAAAGAACAGGGGGAAACGGCAGACTCGTCCCCTCTCCCTGGGGACAGGAAATGAGGTTGGGGTCAATCTGAGTGCTCCTGTGTTCCCCTCGGTGTGCCCTGCTCTGCAAACATAACTTACATTTGCAATCATAAATCAGAAGAACTGCAATATCGAAGACACCAAAGCTTTCAGCTGCAGGTGACTACATTACTATTTTTGATAGCACAGAAAAAAAAACATTTAAAAATGATAAAAAGATGAGAAATATGGGAAGAGATAAAGGAAAAGAAATAAATGAAGGGAAGTAGAACAGAGTTTGAAGTGTTGGTATGTTGGTGTTTCTGTTTTTATCCCTTAACCCTGAATTCTCAAGTAGCTAGAAGGCTCTATACTCTGAAAATTCTGGTGGATCAAGAGTTTACTATACAAAGAAAGCTTTCATTAGAATTTAAAGAGTATTCTTAATTCTGCCCTAAATATTGGTAACAAGAAATAACATGAATAACTAACATATAGACATAATACTTATATTGATAAACATCATTAGCAGGGCAGAATTACTAGTAAAATTGTAAGTTATTTTCTTTTTAGGTTCCAATTACACAGTGGATATACAAGATTTAAGAGGTAGTTCACATCTTGCTCATCGGTGATATTATATGAAGGTCCACTGGCATGACCTTGAAGCTTGTCAAAGTCGAACATACTTGGGAGACAGTTTCACTAACCAGTGGCCAAACGGGTTTGAGGAATAAAGAGATAAATCATAAAATTGTCAATTGTTTCTTCCTATGTCGAATAGTAGCCCACATTCCACCTTTAGTTCATGAAATGTACAAAGTACAAATTACTAAGATGTTCCCACAGGTTCTGGCTGAGCCTCCTTCCGTAAACGGAATGACTTCAGTCGGAGGCTGCATCAGAGGCACAGATCAGCCATTATGCATTTGCTGGGGGTCTCTGTGTGCAGCCGACCTCACTCCTGGTTTGAAGTGAACTGAAAGCTGCTCTGCTTAAGTCATTGTGAATCATTTTTTACATACGTCTTTGTCCCCGAGTCCTGTTGGGAAGGACAGTTTGTTCCCAACTCAGCTGATTTAATTTGTTTCCCAAACCACACAGTCATGGTACTGAACACTAAATCTCCACGGGTCCAGCAGGTGGAGCCCAACACACTTTGCTAGTCCCATGAAAGGTCTGTCTGTCCAACATTCACAGAGATATGCTAGATCAAAACAGTAGTGATTAGAGTTTACAGCCTTTTCATTTTGAAATCCATGGACTCTGGATTGAAACTGATATTGGGCAGCAACATTTTATGGCCCTCAAGATTTGTTGGGTAACTATTTAAACAAATGCACATTTGGAAGAAGATTCTTGAAGGATTCAACCTCAGCGTACATCCTAACCATACATGTATCATCTAACAACTTTAATTGGTAGTGGAATTAAAGGATCTCTTTGAAAAAATCTATTAAAATCTTTACACATCCAAGTAAAATGCTCTATTAAATATCGTAGGATATAGTAGTTAAGATAAATGGATGAATCCTTTAACTCTGATTAAAGAGAAATCCTATTCAGTAGAGTGTAGATGGGTTGGCTTGACTCATGACTTAAGAATTATATTTTCTAAATATATGTACTTGTCTTTTGACTTTTATAGAACACTTAAATTTAAGTTAAAGGAACTATCTCAAACAACAAATTTGCCCAGCTTCCAATTCCCCCTTCTTTACCAACAACTAGGGCTGGTAATCTGGAACATTCTCGTGCAGCCACAATAGTTCCTAAAATATTGAAACATGATCACACCAATTGGTCAATAGTCATGATCCTCCTCACTCCCACCCTTGTTCCTGAGTGCCCCTTGTTGCTCTGGCTTCTGGGCTTCTGACTTGCCCTTTCTGTGACCTAACCAGAGTCCAGCCAAGGTTAATGTCTAGCACAACCGGACACCTTCAGGAGCCATTGTGGTGGCTCACATAGTGATTGACGCAATGGTTCACTGGTTGTTAATATTTTGCCCCTGAACAGTTGATTTTTTTTTTATTAAACTTATTCTTTTCCCACAGACGGGTTTCCTTTATACTTGGCCTTCAATTCAAACCAAAGAGCCATGAATTGCACGGCTTTTAGATGCATGTGTGTGTAATATCTTACAAGCATTCACTTACTCAGAAGTACACTTCTACCACAAATGCATTTCAAACCACAAGTAAAATTGAAGTACCTCCAGCTTGTCAGTCCTGAGAAGTTTCTGGGTTGTCGTTGAGCCCGGGACAGTGACGGGCGGGCTTCCGGGAACAATAACAGGTGTGGTGGGCAGAATTTCCGTTGGGACTAACCCAACTCCAGGGGTTACAGGTGCTAAGTAAGGAGCAAAGCTAATCGCCGTATTTGTCCCTATTGCGGGACCTACAGGAAAAGTGGGCTGTTAAAGAAAGATAACACAGGATTAAGATATCTTTAGAATAAAACTTTAAAAAAATCACTGGCAAGTGTCATTTGAGCAAAATTAATTCATCATATACGAGACCCTTTGTGTTAGTTGCATAAATCCATTCTGAAATATGGAAGTTCATTGAACTTCCCTCTTGTTTTGCTTGATGAAAATTAAATCCATATAGAGTCTCTCTTTCCAAAACCATACAAAAATATGAGAGAACATCATAGAAACCTAATTACAGGGAACAGGTTAAACTTTTATTTCTGTGAAAGTGTCCTTAAGACAGTAATATTCACTCTAATTGCTCATTATTCCAAACTATTAAATATATAACACTAATATAATAAAACTTATGAAATATTGACTCATAATCTTTGATTCCTCCTACATGTTTCTCAAAGGGGGAAGAATTTTAAAAAAAACACCTTGCTTATTGCTTGGCCAAGTTTATACATTCTCAAAAAGTGGGTATTACTTTGGGAATTTATTTTTCTCAGACTCACCAGTATGTGTCCATATTCACTAGCAGGTGTATTTCCAAAATTCGTCGGCAGTTTTAACACAGACCTGCTATTTCCTCCTCTACCTCAAGTAAGTGTGTCTTGAACGAACCTTCCTTTCTTGAAACATTGGGCGGAAAATCTTGAACTTTTCAATTGACTGTTAAAATTTGGTTTGGTTTCCTGGGTCACAAAACTCAGTGCAGCAGCGATAAAGGCATGCAGTAGCTATTAAACTTCTCTCCCTGTGCTTCTTGCCCAGGGATAAGAAGAAATATGCAAGGGGCTTGATGGGATGATCATTTTTTAAAGCTCCACCTAAAAATATGCCTTTCGGAAAGGAAATGGTGTACATTTACAAGAACAACAAACTTTGCTTCACTTCTTAAAAAACCAACGTTAAAAATTTAAGATGCTAGATAAAGATTTTTCTTAGACTAAATTTCACAGAGTTGGACCTGAATAGTTTTTGTTGGGTTGTTTGTTTTTTAAGTCATTGCATGACTTTTAACCATCTTATTTTTAGACATTTGCAATGGTATGTTAACGCAATTTTCTAACGTGGAACTGTGCTGTTGGCTGTGCCATCTACTTCTTGATTTATATGTTGTGGGTAACATTCTGGTTGTCTATTTAAGGCTCTGAATGAGGTGGTGAACATATGGGAAAAATAACAATCTTTGTTTATTAAACAAATTTTTTTGTTGACAGCAATAACTGAAACATATCTCATACAAGTGATCCTGTTAGAAAACAGTGCATTATTGATAGTTTGTGCAGGGAGTTTCTGGAGAGGCTGAACGTCTTTCCTGAAGAGGCTGGGGCCTGACAGAGATGATTCTCATGGTCTTGGAGGGCTGCGGCAGCCGGGCTCACCCACGAGTGGCTCTTAGACTTTTATGGCTCAGACATAAAATTCACTTTGGAAGAAAGTTGCAACATGAGGTCTCAACATGGGAAATAGCTGGCAGGGTGTTTTTCTTCCTTGACTTTCTACAAAATTTTATATGTGTATGTTTTCCATTTTCAACCCATTTGAGTCATAATTATAGAAAGTTGTGGTTTTCAGTAACTATAGCTTTTATAATTTAGTACTATTGAAACAAAGCCAAGTGATTTAAACAGTATAAGGACTATATAATGTTAGGATTTTTAAAAAAATCAGTCCTGAAAGGTCATAAATCACAACAGATCAGTGATTCAAAGAACTAGCTATATCAGAAATGCCTGGTGGGGGGGTTTCATTAATAGAGATATCACAGATTCTGACTCAAGAGGTTGAAATTTGCATTAAAAACATTTACTACATGACCTGACTTGTGGCCCAGTTTGGGGACCATTGTCATAGATGAGGAGGGAAAAGAAGAATTAAGAAAAACCCAACTTGTACTAAATGTGTAATTTAACCCAAAGACTATTTATCAAGCAAACACGTAGGGAAAAGAGCCCTCGCGCCAACACCTCCATTTTTGACTTTCTACAGAAGTGAATTCCCAGCCCTCTCTCCTGTGCATCACTTGAAGCCACAGTCAGGACGGTGACACAGACACAGATTGTACCCTGACTGTCAAGAGGATAGCAGAAGCTCAAAACTCATTTCCTGAACACTGGTTGGATATCAACAAAGCCACTGTATTGAGCTAACGTTTGCTTTCCAAAAAAGTTGCACTTTCATCTAATGTAATGATCTGACATGGATGTTGTAGTTGGTTTATTGATGATCGTTGTAACATAGCACGTAGAGAGTAGATGGAAAAGTAAACACAGATTTTGGATGAAGAGAGACCCGAATTCAAATCCAAAGCTTTGCCAGTTACTGCTTTTCACCCTGGGTAGGAAATGAACCCCTCTGAGCTTTAGTTCCCTCATCTGCAGGAGGGAAGTGAAACTACTCAGCGTAAAGAGCCAGGCCGACCAAGGTGCTGGTTCTCTCCACACTGGCCATGGTCAAAACTCGGTCAATAGACGCTATCATTAGTAGTGTAACAATTAGTATTAATAGTTTCCCCCCCAAATTATCCATTGATTCTATAACAGGAAAACAGGAATGAAGTCGGCAGAGCAAGAACAATAATAGAGGTATAAAATATTATTAAATATAGCACATATCTTCTCATTTTTGAATTATGTGCTGGAATATTATGTTTTTTCTTTCATGTGGAACTGAAAGTTAGAAGTTCATAGGCTGTATAAAGGTAGATTCAATGAGATATTTTCTTTATTTTTTTACATAGGGTATTTTTTGTTGGGGTTGATTAGTAAAAAAAATGCTGCTATGGTAATTTTCAGAGATGGGCACTATATTATTACCACTAATTATTGTTATTATTGACAGTAATATCTTAACATCCTTGAAAGTTTCAGCTGTTCTTGAAGCACCTTCACACACATCGTCTTCTTTAGTCTTGTCAACATCCTTGAGAAGCCAGGACGGCAGTGAGAACGGCTCGGTCTCAGAGGTGAAAGCAATTTAGGGTAGAGACTAAAAGGATTACCCCAGGTCTTTGCTGCCGAGGCAGAGCCAGGACAAAATACCCTGGACTCCTGGCTCCCCATCTGGGGCTATTTCCATTCTTCTGCACTTGCTAGATTTTGTTGGTAATTTCTTAAAACAGAAGAAGAAAAAAGCACCAGCTGTCCTTATGTTTTCGGAGAGAGAAAAGAGAGTATTGGCCACCTACAGATGAGCGAGGCAGGGCTGCCGCCTCGGGGAGCGGGTTCTCAGATTCCCGATTGAAATTAAACTTTCAGAGGGAGAGTCCAGGCTGACAGCACATCCTGGTGTCTGAATTCAGTTCTTAGCTGGCAGCTGAGAAAAGAGAAGGGCGGCACCTCCAAATGATTCTGCTCTGCGAAGTATACCAGCTAGAGCCTGGGAGAACTGGCCCGTGCTTTCTGCAGAAGAGCTGCTGCCAGGCTGTCTGAGATGGGATCCATTTGGTCCTTGTCATCTCTGAGCACTAACTGCAGCTGGAGAGGCCAGAGGACAAGAGCAACAGAAAATCTTCTGGAAGAAAATAGCTTCTGAAGTGCTGGTCTTGCTATTTTTTCCCTCTGTTCTTCATTCCACGTTTCAGTGTTTCTCTCCCCAGAACTGTCCGCTCTTCTTTCTCAGTACATTACATCAGTAGATCCAAGTTGAAAGATTTAACACACACACACACACACACACGCACGTGCGCGTGTGTGCGCGCGTGTGTGCGTGTGTGCGTGTGCCCATGTGTCCTTTGATATTTTGTAGTGGCAAGGAAGGGGTGGTACTGAGCAGTAATAACTGAGTGGCTTGGGATATTTATGGCTCTAAAATTTCATCAATTGACTTTTTAAAACTAGAGTGTGAGAGTTGGTATGTTTAGAAAGCTTTCACTTCAAAGGGTAGGTATTTGGCGCTCAAACCGAAAGGCTTAAAACATGGCATCCCTTACGCCCGCTCCCTTTACCCCCTGAAGCATCTCAGGAGGGCAGGAAACTCAATGTAAGACCTTGTTCCAAGGACCATATTATATAGGCTCTTAAATCACCATCCTGCTAACGACTACCCATCTGCTTCTTTATCTTGAGTGAAAGTACGAAGACTGCATGTGTGTGGTGCAGAGGCGGGGCGGGCAGTGTGCTGGGAAGGAAAAGAAAAGAATTACTGTTATATCCTCCCAGAAAGGGGGAGGGAAAACTTCTAGGAGGAGCAAAGTGAAGGGGAATTTTCAAGCATAGTGAATTCAAGCCAGAATAGTTATGAGAGGAAAGAATGATTTGCATTTCATTATTGATACAGGCATGGCGCCAAAACCCTGTGTGTGCATTTATTGAACATAAACTCTAATGGACAGTTGATGGTGATTGGGGGTAAATAGATTTGGAGTCCTTATGAACAAGAGGAAGTTAACTTCTGAAGGGTAATAGGGTGCTTCCAGCAGGAGCAAAGGCCATGAGGCAAGCAAGAACTTAGGGTGTTCACAGAACTGAAGGTTTGGTTTGGTCTGAGTGGGGACAAGAAGAGCGGGCCATGATGAACTGGGGAGCTGGGCGAGGACCAGGTCACAGACACCGTTAAAGATCATAGTCAAGGTTACGTGGTTTGGCTTTGTGTCCAGTGAAATGGGAACGCATTGAAAGATTTTATGTAAGGGAGTGATTGCTATATGTAGGATACATTGGAAGAAAGCAAGAGTGAAGACTGAAAGATTAGAAAGGAAATCCTTCTAAAGTACTTTGATAAACAGTTTGATGGTAGCTCAGACAAGGGTACAGGGAGGTAGAGCAGTAGGTTGCCTTGAAGGCAGATATGTCAGGACTTAGGATGAACTGGATATGGGATAGTGTAAAGGAGAGAGGCTGCTTGGTTTTGGTTTGAAACTGCTGGTTGCATTTACTGAGATAGGAAAGTAGTGGAATAAATAATTGGGCCCTTAACAAGTCAAGCTCCTGTGAGAAATTTAAATAAAGGTGAGCCCAGTAGGAAGCTGGATATAGGAGCCTGGGGCTCAGAGGAGAAGTTTGGACTGGAAATGTACATTTGGGGATGTTCTTAGCCTGTAGAGGACTGACAGCCACAGGAATGGATGAGACCAGGAAGAAGAAGGTAAGTGAGAGAGATGTCCACTGCTGGGGACCTCAATGTATAGCAGCCGCAACATATAGCAGAGGAACACAACAGAGACAGAAGAGGAAGGAGTAATTGGAGAGGAAGGAGTGCTCCATAAAGGAGAGATTGATTAGCCATGTTGAACATTGCTCAGGGGTTGAACAAATACAGCGTAAGTGAAGGTGACCATCAGTGTAGGAATATGAAGGTCATTGGCGAGAGATTTCAGGGTGGCTGGGAGAAAGAGGAGGTGGAGAAATGTAGAGAAGTTTAACTTAGAAGGACTCCTACAAATGGAATGGTATGTGCCAGTTATGTTTGCCAAGTTATTTGTCTGAGCAATTTCTACATGCATTAGTTTCTTGTGGCTGACCTGACAAATTACCACAAACTTGGTGGCTTCAAACAACACATACCTATCCTTGCATGGATCTGGAGGCCATAAATCTGAAATCAGTTTAACTGGGTCAAAATCGAGGTGTTGGCGAGACGACCCTCACTCTGGCGGCTGTCAGGAGGGATCCTTTCCTCGTCTCCTCCATCTTCCGGTGGCTGCTGTCATGCCTTGGTTTGTGGCCACGTCTCTCCAGTTTCAGCCTCTATGGGCTCATCGCCTTTTCTTCTGTATGTGTCAATTTTCTCTTTGTTTCTCTCTTACAAAGTTGTGACTGCATTTATTTTTATTTTTATTTATTTATTTTTGCAGTAGGGAAATACTGGCTATTTTATTATGAATTCTCCCAAGGAGGAGAACAGGAAGCTCATGCTCGAAAGCCTGGACTCTCTCTCCAATGGCTTGTAGGTTAGAGATTCTATAGGGCAAAGTCACAAGACATCATGGGTTAAGGGGGCAGGGTGGAGCTGGTTAGCTGGAGGTGGACTGAGGGTAGTGAATGGTTCCTTCAGGTCCTGAGGGCAGCTTTGAGGTCTGTTCAGTGTTACCACTGTTCTGGTTTCATAGGAAAGCAGCCAGGGGGTGGGTCGCCTGTAGGGCTCAGGAAGCGAGACATCACTTGAGTCAAGATGTCATCTTTAGCCCAGATCTTATGACCATTAGTCAGGTCCAGGCTGCTGTCTTCTGCTGCTTCGGGGGTTGCTGATTATCCGGGGGAAAAGCTGGGTCTCTGAGGGGAATAGGCACAGAGGGAGCTGATTGCATTTAATCCAGGAGAATTTCCCCCTCTCAAGAGGTCTCACCTCATCATACCTGCAATGATTCTGTTTCCTTTCAGGGTGATATTTACAGGTTCCAGGTATTCCTCAGGGCCACTATTTGGCCTACTACACTGGACTAAGGCACAAATTAATTCCCGAGACTATGAAATCATTTGTTTGTAGAGCTGATGATTAAGCTTCTCATACTTTTTATTCTAATACTGCTTGTAATCTGAAAACCTCTATTACAATATTTAAATGTAATAGGCCTTTTTCAGAATCAGGATGATTGACTTCTAATTCATATTTTAGATAATACATAAACGTGACTTTCAAAAAAAATTCAACTGATAGTTAACAACAGGCATGGAATTTTCTTAAGTCACACTTTCATCACTGATACCAGGGTTAATCCTCATGAATTCTAAATAAATAAGAGGTAAATGAGTGAGTGAGAGGTACTGGGTCCGGCAAAAATAACATCCCTGTTTATTTCACAACCTCTTATTACAAAATCATAAGCATGTCATTCTGTAACATACCAGTATCACACTCCAGCACGCACACCATGGGACATTTCAGGTGAAATGTTCAAATTAAAATGGTGAATTATCACACCCGTGTCATCACGCTACCGAGCGCACTCAAGCAGGCCTGACGTCCGCCAGACCCTGTCCAGTGCCGTGTTATGCTGCTGACCTTGGCGCTTCTACATTTATTCCCACAGACATTATTTAATATCATATAACTAAATTATTTTAGCATTTAGGTAATTTAATAGAGTCATTTATCCGTGCATCGGTAAAGAGAACCATAACTTACACGTGTACGGTTTTAAGTAGATCCACTTAAACGCCTATTTTTGGTGTTAAATGGGTGTAGAACTCTCCTTGCGTTGTCCTGAAAGCTCGGCTGACTTCTGCTCATCCTTCTCACCTGTTTGGGGCCTCCTCCACACTGCCTTTCCTGCCTCATCCAACACCGGAACTCCCTGGGCCTAAACCATACTTTGCCCTCGTCATGAAACCGTCTATTCCCCAAAGACTATTACACCTTGTTTACCTTGGAACCACCTGTACCTGGCACGTTTTAAAAACCTAGGCAAAGCTGGCTTCTGGCTACTGTGTGCCACCATTCTTGACCTTGAGATAAAGCAGATTTACCCATATTTCGTCGTGTATGTTGTGCACATTTTTTGCCCAAATTTTTGTGGGAAAAATAAGAATGTGCATTATACTTCAGTAGTACCTGAAATACCTTGTCTCTGTTCTTGTGTTTTGTAATTATTTGTCATGTTAAATTTCTTGTACCATAGTATGTTCACAAATAAATGGTAAAATTCCTTTATAATACAAAAAAACCCCAACCCTACAGATATCTAAATATAAATAAATAAATGATTGAATTAAAAAATTAAAACAGAAGATTTTTTTTCCCTGAAAGTTTGGGCCAAAAACGTGGGTGTGCATTATACATGGCAAAATATGGTACTAGCAACTTCCCCAGTTCCCTCCCCTCTTCTGGGGCTATGCCCGCCTCCCCATCTCCTCTCATAGATGCACAGTAGGAATTGAACTCCCGGGTAGCGATCCCTTGTAATTTAGGAGCTTTCAATAATGTAGAATTTTCATACAGTCAAGGCTGATTTTTAAACAATAGTCCTTTGTGTATGTTCTTTTTTACAAAAAGCAAATTTCACTCACTTCACTGGCTTTGTTTTTTAAAAAATTAGCTTGTTTTGGACAAATAATTCACAAATATAAATGAAATCCGCTAAAGCCAAATGCACTCCTTGTCTCCAGGGCCTCATTCCTAAAACAGTTTCCAGACTTCTAAGGAAGGACTTTGAAATACCATGGAATCAGGGAGAAACTATCACACAATATAATACATTTAATCCTGCGTTCCTTGCCACAGCCGCAGCAGCTGGAGCAGGCCTCCGAGAGCCAGGACACATCAGGGGCTAAGGCGCCCTGCTTTGTGGCTGGGTCAGGCTCCAGGTGAGCAGGCTGGTCCAGAAGCCTGCATCCCAGCCCCAGCCCCAGCCCTGCCATTCACTAGCTGCACGCCACTGGCCAAATCATTCAACTTCTCTGGTTTCTCACTTTCCTCATTCTTCAAATGATGCCATTGAACTAAATAAAATGTCAGCTACCTTGCTTTAAAGGAAAGTTTTAGGAATCGAAACATCTTGTTTACAAAGATCATCAATTCATCCTCTAAATGAACATGTAGAACAATTACCATTGGAAGGTGGTACCAACGGAGAGTGTACTGGTGAGGCAGAGTCGGACTGACGCCCATTTCCCAGATATTGATTAGAAATTGTCTTTGCCTACTGTCTCCATACAGATTTTTCCATTTGACTAATTTTCAAAACCTTATTTTCAGCATCTCTTTAGCTTCAAAGCTCTTTGCTTTAATTGTCGCCAGAGACAAAGTAGAGGGAGGCCACCTTAGGTCAACGTGGCGTCGCCCACACCCACATTTAATCATCGAGCCCGTCATTAGATGCGATGTACTCACCACTGGATGAAGTGGGGTTCCTGGAAACATAAATTGCATCTGCTGGGCCAGCATTGCTGCTGCCGTTTTTTGCTGGATCAAATTGTTCCTCCCATTAATTTCTAGTTGAGTTTTTAAGTGGGTAGGAGGGTGAAGATACTTGCAGTTCTCTCTTGAACAACGGCCCTGTAAAATGAATGTTGTGGTTTAGGACTGTGGTAAGTGGCCTTCAACTCTATTGCCAACCATTTCACCATCCCTCCACGTGGGCCAACGCAAGGATCCCACATGTGTGTCTGTGTGGGTGCGCGCACACGTGGTGGAACATAGAACAGAGTTGAAACAGACGAGAAGTGAATAGGGCATTAGGTGACTATCAACCTTGCTCATCCCTGTTGAGTAGAGAAGCTTCCTGAGATTGGTCGTTTTGTTTTTAATGGCGTCCGTGTCTAACAGTTGACTGTAAAGAAATGCGGTTGCTTAGAGTAAAGACAGGCCCTCTTCCTGGGCCGTGTGGAGAGCAATCAGAGGAGCTCGTTTATCGTAACTTATCAAAAGAAGGCTTTGAACCTACTATGCACTGGTCTGTGCATACGAGGATGGTGACAAAGCAGGAATAATAATAAGAACCTCTTGAAATATGTGTTTCAGATTGGCTGAAGACACCCCTCATTCAAATAATTGAAGAGGCAATGGTAGTACAGAAGCAGGCCCTTCTTTGTCGTAGGAGCACAGGTGAAATTTCCAGGCATAAACTCAGATAATCACTCACAACTGATTGGTTTGCTACACAAAAGCTGCTACCCCATGTCCTTGCCCCACTCCCATGACAGTTGTATCAAATCAAGTGTCATGTTAGGACATAGTGAAGAATGTTTATGGCTAAAGTAATGTTTGGACATTAAAGCTGACAGAACGAAAAAAAATTAATTAAGGGACACATGTGCATAAAACCAGTCTTGAAGAGTTTTGCAAATGGCAGTGTTTACACTCAAGTCCCAAGTTTTCAAAATGACCAATTGAGAGAATCACGCCGATGTGCGAATTATGCAATTCCTGGAGAAAGAAGAGCAAACTGTGTTAACCAGTACGAGCATTACCATCCCCTAAAGAATGAGCTTGTTTGCAACCAAGAAAAAGAGAATATGGGTTTGTTTACCAGATACAAAAATAATTTTAAAAAGCAAGCGGGGTGGATCTGGGGATACGAATGTGTTTATAGTCATCCTAATTCTAAACATCTGGGGCTCTCACTCTGCTTCCCACTAATTTGAGCTGCACTTTTGGCAGCCCAGGCTCTCTCCCAAGGGTGCATCTTCCTCAAGAAGGACAGACATCTCCCAGGCTCAGTCCTGGTGGTCTGTGCTCATGGGCCAATCTTGCCCCGAGGCACCACTGTTAGCAGTGTTAGAGATTGTGTCACCCTCTGCAGGGATGACAGAGGTGGGCGCTGGGCACATCAGAAGGAACTGCTCATGTTTCTGCTGATGCAATTCTATAACAATGGGCAATGTCAGCATGTCTCCTTGGTCTCAAATTTAAATTGTGATGTTTCCTTCAGCCTTCTGTGGTCCAGAGTTGGAAGGTCTATTGTAAGGATACAGGTCACATGGGACCATAATTAAAGATAGTCTACAATCAGGGGTGTTCAACTTGTGGCCCATGGGCCGCATGCAGCCCAGGATGGCTATGAATGTGGCCCAACACAAAATTGTAAATTTACTTAAAACCTATTTTTTTTTTTTTTGCTCATCAGTTGTCATTAGTGTTTGTGTATTTATTGTGTGGCCCAAGCCTGCTCTTCTTCATCCAGCGTGGCCCAGAGATACCAAAAGGTTGGACACCCCTGGACTGATTCTACATCAAAACAATCTAGGAATCTTTCTCCTCCCATTTACTTTGCTCAGAAAGGTTTGGGATACAGTTTTTATCCTAACTTTACTTTGCTCGCTGTTTTGTGACACCCCAGAGTCCCTCTAGCCCTACCAACTTGCTTCAGGCATCTCTCTCTCTTTTTTTAAAAAAAATATTTTATTTATTTTTAGAGAGAGAGGAAGGGAGGGAGAAGGAGACGGAGAGAAACACCAATGTGTGGTTGCTTCTCGTGTGCCCCCTACTGGGGACCCAGCCTGCAAAGCAGGCACGTGCCCTGACTGGGAATCGAACTGGCAACCCTTTGCTTCGCAGTCCAGCTCTCAGTCCACTGAGTCACACCAGCCAGGGCAAGGCATCTCTTATTTCACCTCTTTTTCTGCCCTCCCTTGATAGTTGCTTTAGTCTCTCAGTTTGCTAAAAGCAAATCTCCAGGAAAGTATTCGTATGGGGCCTAGTCCTACAACATAAGTGTGTGACCAGTTTTTGGACTGGCTGTCTTTATGTCGGGTGCCCAAATACATACATATGACAGGAGATGGCCATGGGGTACCAGACGCGGCTATTGCCCATCCGCAAGAGTCGGGGAGAATTAAACAGAATGACATCTCTTGTACGGAGGCTAAGCTACCCCAGGCTTCTCTCTGACAACTTCCATCCAAACTGTCTTTAGCCACAATCCCTTCTTTTGGAAGCTGATCCCAGAGAGACTTGTGTATACCAGGTCCACTTATAGGCCAACACACACAAAGTACAGACGGTCCTAATGGGAGGGCCTGGGAAAGCAGGGTCCCGTAGAATAGAGATGGAATCGGTGAAACATCCATGTCTCTACCCGTTTGACTTTCAGTTTTTGTTCATTCAGATTATTGTCAGTGTGATCACTTGTCTGCTAGTAGAATGCTTTTTCGTACCTGTGTATGAAAAGTTAGGCTAGAAAGAATATGGCTTTCTGGTAAATGGTGTTATCTCTTGATACAACTGGGACTCTCAGGGAGCTGTATAACTATTTTCAGCCAATAGAACATAATGTATGATATCAAATTAGTAATTTATTGGTGGATTTGTTTTCTTTTTCACGAGAATTAATGTAATTTCCTAGTGTTCTTACTTACACATCTGGGAGAAAGTAAGTCATCGATCACCCATGTGCCAGATAATTTATATGTGGTTATCTCATTTTCTCCTGAAAACAGCCATAATGATCCTTATTTTGCAAAATGGGCTCAGAAGCTGAAGGAACTGTCCTAAGATCATATAAATGGCAAGTGGTAGAGCTGGCTTCTAAATCTAGGCCTACTTGACTCACATCACTACACCAAGCTGTTTATTAGCAACAGTTAAAATCCAGGGAGGATAAAAATCTAACGTTATTCTTCATAATATAATAGAAGGCATAACCCAATTTAAAATGTAACAAAATATGTATGAGAATTTGGGAATGAAAAACGATCCCTTGCCTGGGTCTATCCATTGGTAGGAGGAGAGAGGAAGGATTAAACCCACAGGCTCAGAGGCAGATGTCTGGACACATAACCTTGGCTTTGTCCATTTCTACCCATGTAAATCTGAGCAAATTACTTGAATTTCTTGTGCATCAGTTTTTTTCATCTGCACAATGAAAATAATTATTATGTTTTCCACTAAGGTTTGTTGTGGGATTGCATGAGTTAATACATGCACAACGTTTCTAAAAATGCTTAGCACATAGTAGGCCCGAAATAAGTGTTGTTAATATTACCACAGAAAGAGAAATATTTGTATATGGCATTTTCTTTACAGTAAATGCAAGATAACAGGTTTAGCTGTATTTTTATTGGCTTTTTGATTCCTTTATGAAATAAACTTTCACTTCAAAACATGATAAAAATCACTTAGTGATACTTATCCAAGTGTCTTATATTTAATATTATTCACAATTCTACAAGGTATTTCTATAAGTACCCGTATTTAAAGCGACGACCCTGAACCATACATAGTTCTGTCTAGGATTAATATTTTGAAGAGTGTTGCACCCTGATGTCTAATCAAGCATACTAATTCAAGCACCAGGAAACACTAGGCAGGAGAATTTTCGTAAGGGATCTTATAGGATTCTAAGATCCTGAAGGACAAGCTGCTGTCAAAATATAACAAGCTATCCGACACGGTAAACAATTTGTAAGGAAGTTTTTGTGAAGGCGTGAGATTTGCCAGGATGCATACCATCACACAAAAACCATTGACTATCAAAGCCAGTTGTCATGAGCGAATGGGAGAGGGCAGTGTACAGAAATGTAAAACGTCTTTGTATATCACTGTGAAACAAAACAGAAGTGTCAAAAATAGTGTCTCCCAATTTCAGTCCAAGACATAAAGATAAAAATGTCTTGGAACTGTCTTCCTGTGGCTGCTAGGATTGTTTTCTGTTTTAGTTGAACACTTCCTCCTTTTCAGTTCTTGGTTGAACACTGTTTCCGGAGAGATAAGAGTGATGTGGGATCCAGCCCTTAGAGAAGGGGACTGGCACAACTTCTGTGGGATGGGGAGGGGAGGGCCACTCCAGAGTCCTTGCGCATAGTCTCGTGGAACTGGGAGGCAGGAGCCTGGGCGAAGGCCAAGGAGGTAGGCTCACATCGGGGGCTAATGGGTAGATTCCCGCTCCAGAGTCACGTAGGCGGGCTCCGGATCTTAGCTCACCCCAGGTGGGGCACACCAGGTGTGGAGAGAGCAAGTGGTTTCAATCACACTCACCACTGTTGGTGTATAGCCCTTCCAGGCAACGGCCTTATTCATTCGTTCCATCAACAAACATTTATTGAAGTCCTACTATATTCTAGGCATTGTGCTAAGTGCTAGTTAACCAACAGTGAGCAAACAGAGGAAATGCTGCCTTCTTCCCTGAAACTTGCAGTCTAGTGATGAAGATGGACATTAGCCAAATAATGCCAGAAAAATGTATCATTACAAAGCTAAGATATGTGTTCTGGAAGAGGATGCTGGAAGAGCATGGTGGGAGAGGGTCCGACCTGAGACATAGTGGGTCAGGGGAGGGCTCTGAAGAAGTGATGTTTAAACAGAGGCCTGAAGGATGAGAATGAGCTTGGCAAGGTGGCGTGTGGTAGCAGAAGTGTGTGTGCGTGCGTGTGTGTGTTGAGGGGGAGAATAAAGAATGAGAACGAGATGAAGAGAATGGACCATCTGGGGACTTTCACAGAGTTTCCCAAGGATGGAGGACAGAGGGGGTGTGGGTTGGTGTGGGGGGAATGATAAAAAAAGAAATAGAAAATAGTAGACTGGAGCTCGATACCAAACAACTTGGAGAGTGAAGTCAAAAGGACTTGGATTTCATTGCCGTTGAAAGTTTTTAAGCAGGAGACTGTCAAGATCAGGTTTATGTTTTATGCCACATGTAAAATTGTACCCTGATTATTAGATTCTATATCTCTAATTTTATTATGGTTTACATTGTTTGGAGACCACTTATTTAAAAAATCACATAATTCTGAGTTTACGTAGAATAGCTGCAGTTTATTCTATCTCCAAAAATAATCTCCATTCTAGGAATATTTAGATTAGGGAGGATGGTTTAGAAACAAGGGAGAATTTAAAGCTGAATTAAGTTTATTAAAATAAGCAACCATGGAAAAAATTCTAATACAGAGTACGCATGTTGATTCTCAACACGACGAAGAAAGATGCTAAATCTCTGTAATGTGTACTTGGCAGAACAACGGATCGGAGCTATCAGAATTACACGGCCATTATACGGCCTGGGATAGAATGAATGCAGCTTTGGCTAAGAAAAGATTCCAGAATCAGGTCGGTGTGAGACACAGAAAGCAGAATTGGAACATGAGATTTTCTAATTGCTTCTTTTAAAACAAGTAATTTTTAGAATCTTTTCCTAGTATGCTCCTAATTGAAAAACTCAATTAAAATATGGAAGGAAAAGAGAAAACATTAATTAGGAGATTGTTAAAGGGGTTAACAATAGGAGTTTTTGCCCATAGGAACAGCCAGTAGACAACTATATCTCATTCGTTTTCCCTGGGAAAAAGCAATAGATTTTGTATGATCTATAACCCAAATAGTCAATAGGCCTCTGCTGTATGGATTACTTGGGAGTAGTTTGCCTTGTGTCTTGGTGTGGGCCACATCACTGATCAGCAGACCCCGAGGAGGCCCTCTGGGGAGGTAAGAGTTCTGGCTGAGAGCCAGGGTCACGGGCTGACCCACTGAACTCTGCCTCTTTAGGTTGGGTCTCAGCCGCTCACTGCTTTTGGCACATGACGGTGTTTTCCAGCGAGCTGGCCGGGCTGTCATACAGAGGACACTGACTCTGATGATCACGGGCAGATAGTCGGCATTCTGGAAGTGGCCTGCAGGGACACTGAGTCCAGCAGCCTGCTCTGCGCCCCAGCGTGGGCCATGGAAAAGCCATGGAAGAACCTCTCAGATTCCCTCGCATTCCACACGTGTGAAACCAACTCGGTCACATCCCAATGTCATGACAGATGCTCTCGTGCTGGAGTTCCATTCGGGAAACACGGCTGCCCTGGACCCTCTCCTGGAAAGCCATTTAACCTGGTGGTAAAAGGGCACAGTCTCTAGATCTGGGCTGCTCGGACCGAAATCCAGCCCTGCCGCGGGCCCCTGTGGCCTCCAGCTGCTGCATTGATAAAACAAAGATAACGATAGTTCTCACCCTGTAGGCCTTTGGTAAGGACAGAGAGTGAACCCACAGGAAGCGCTAGAACGGCCCCTGGCACTCTGTAAGCATCTCCTCCTCCTCGTTACTACGAGCACTGCTCGCACCTTCTCTGCATGGTAGGTTAAAAAATGCATGGTGTTAAGAACAGCCTTCCCAGCGCCAGCTCAGCCTCTGTCGCTGAGCTGCCCTCTGGCCTCCCCATGGAGCTCTTCGCCCCTTTATTGTGCTTGTTCTCGCTGTCAACGCCAGCATCGGCGTTTCTCTCTTCGGAAGCGCCTCAGATCTGTTTTCCTTTGATATCTTTCCTGCTGGAACTTGCCAGGGCTGGTGAACGGGGCGGGACTCATCCAGGGTTTAAAGCAGCTATAGCTTATGGTGGGGAAATCCGGGAATCCTGGTGGGGGCTTCATTCCAAAATGGCCATGCAAACTTTTATAAATAATGTATAAGAATCCACACCTCAATTTTCTCATCTGTCAAATGGGGTCATTATAGTCCCACATCTCCACTTTTTCTGGTGGTTGTGAGAGCTCAAGAGGTAGCAAAAGTTGCTCTGGGGAAAACAAACAAACAAACAAACAAACAATTTGCTATACAGGGTCTACTGAGGGGGCCAACCTGGGCCACGCTGGAAGAAGAAGAGTTGCCTTGGGAACCTACATTAAATGCACTGCTACACGTAGTCACCCAAAAAAATCTCATCATGTTTTAAGTAAACTTACAATTTTGTGTTGGGCCGCATTCACAGCCATCCTGGGCCCGAAGTGGCCCGCAGGCCATGGGCTGGACGCCCCTGGCCACGTATACGTAAACTGACAGAGGGAAAAGTGCCACCAGGGTTCCGTGTTGGCGGCAGACCCGATGGGCTCAGAGGCGTGTGGAAAGACTGCCTGAGGAGGTGCAGCAGCAGAGGTGGCAAATTAAGTCAAAGTAGGTGAACCTGAGGAGGATTTATTAAGCACGTACAGTACACACAGCTTGCAAGTGAAAAATTCAATCAGACAGTCCACTTTTGGGGTCCCTGTGACGCACGTATCGCTGGGCAGATTTTCTAAGTGACTACGCTTGCTGGGTGAATACAATGCTCACAGTCTTGCTTCTCTACAGTTTCAAAATCTCTCAAAGCTTTTGAAAGCGGGAAGAAAAAGGGAAGGTCTTGATTTGAATAGGTGAGCAGATTTATTTTAGTTCGTCATTTTTATGGGTCTACATCAGGTGGCGAAGGCCAAGTTTGAAATCTGGCCTGAACCTTTTCTCCCTTCTGCATCCCATTTCTGGAAGCATATGGGCAAGGGAAGGCGCAGGAAAAGGGAATGGTTATTTACTTTAGGGCATAATTTACAACACGAGCTAAGGAACTGAAAGAACTCTGCTCTAAGGCAAGTGGCAGGTTAAGATTTTAGACTTCTTTTGAATTTTTATAAACTAATTGACCCACATGAGCTACTTGTATTATTAGTTCCAACTACATTAATACAGCAAATAAAATTCAACCCCGTAAGGGTATGAGAATTAGAGGAAAACGTGGATTGAGAGGATCACTACCAGCAAATGATAACCAGAACTTCCATAAAATGGAACATTTGCCCATTTCATCAATGTTTTGTATGAATTTATAATAAGCCCTTTATGTGTATTAGTAATTTAGTTCAATTTATATTGCAATCCATCCTTTATGTAATCCTCTTTTGTTAAATGCATAAAATGTACTTATTGAAGTTATAAAAAGGAATATTTACAGTCTCTTTTCTGGGGCACGCATGCTCCTTTGGCTCTGTTGTTTCCATGGTTCAGAGGAAACGTGTAGGAAAATATAAGGAAGATCGGAGAAGTTAATGGATGGGTAAACTAGAAAAAATCACACAGGCTGAAGGACAGGTACCAATACCTCCCATTTGACCCACCACTGATCTTCGCACAACTATGAGTTGAGGGGAGGATAAGAAAGTGTGCGGACCAAGCTGTGCAGATGGATGGCCTAAAACAGAACAGAAACTGGAGCTTCGTTTTCATCTCTTCCCCAGAAAACCATACGAACAGGCACAATCTATCATTCACCGCCACGTGTGATGGCGGGGCATGCCCAGGGCTGTCCCTTCCGTGTGGGTGCTTCTAACCTCCTCTGGGTGACCTGCAAATGCTTCCAGCCTTCCCGTCCCTAGAGTTGCCTTCAGGCAGCCTGTGTCCACCGGCGAGGAGAGAGGGGAAGACCGCTCCGGCTCCGCAGCGCTGGGCAAATAGCTCTGTGACTCATTCATTACTCTGCCAACGCAACTGTCCTCGTCCATCCAGCACTGCTGGCTTCTGCCTTCTAAGACCTAATTTTGTGACCATTTCAAACAGGTGAGACATAAAATTAATAAATGGGGAGGAGATGCTAAGAGGGTCAATTGTTTGTAGTTTGCCATTTCAAAGCAGGTTTAAATCCTTTTTTGAAAAATGGATTTTGGTTGTTGGGCAGTTTTAGCTTCTCCTACCACTTGGGTCGTATGTTTGGAAAGAGCTGTTTGTCAGCGTAAGGGGCTCAGCCCTGTCTAAACAGGGAAGGGTTATCTATCCTATTTTCGTCAACTTTACTGAGAATTGGTCGGTTAAGAGAAATCGGTGAGACCAAAAATAGTCCCTCCATTCTCCAGAGATTAAGGAAACTAATTTCTGGGCACTGGATGCTTCATTGGAAAATTATTTTATTTAACTGGAAGTAAATGTCTTCTGAGGCGCAGAGGTACGGAGGGTTAGTGTGCGTCCTGATGGTGCATCAACATAGCACAAAACCAGCCTAGCGGCGACGTGACTTCAGAGTGTCGGGGTTTTCTAACATCACATTCAGAAATGTGAGCACCGCCCTAGCGGGGGGCAGGCGGGGTGGCGGGGGGTGGGGGACAGAAGCTCTAGGAAAGCTGCAGGAATTTTCCTGCGGGGGAGGGCGGGCCTTTCTATCTTATGTCTTTCTTTCAGCTCTTCTCCAAGCCCACAGCAGACGGACCCTTTTGTGATGGGCACTCAGTGCAGTTAGAAAATGTTCTTTCCTTCAGCAAATCTTATGCAGCCCCTTCTGCGCGCCAAGCCCTGTGATATTAAATAGGCATCTGAAACACGGAGTGATGCACGTCATGATAGGGAGATGCAGGTTGCTCTACGAACACATGGCAGGGGGCTAGGGGACACTCCAGAGGAAGGAACAGTTCACGTTCACACAAAAACCGTCATTAGATTCTCTAGTTGGGGGAGGTGGGGGGGGGGAATTGAGAGTTAGCAGTCTGGAAAATTAAGAGAAGCCAGGCTAATCCACAGCCACTCTGTGGAGGTTAAATTCCTGACGCCTTCTAAGGCTTTAAACACAGCACCTGGAACGGTGCTCGGGAATATATGCTGAGTAAATACTGGCTGCTATTTTTATTATCACCAGTTGTTAGCAATTCCAGAAGCTGGTCATTTCCTAAATAAGTGAAGTTTATCCAAAGACACAAAGCCTTACTGTGCGTCTTCTGATATGCGGGGTCTTTTCCAGTCTGATTTGAAAACCAGGCGGTGAATCACCTACCCACACGCAGGGCTTCCTGGAATTCGGACACAAGAAGACAATCCGTCTTAAAGCCTGACATTTAGTGGTCATGCTCCTAGACAGCTGTGCTATTTATCAAAATAATGGAAATACTCCTGTCCCCGCTATAAAACAGCCACTGTCCCAAGTCTGCCAAGTCTCAGTGTTTTCCCTGCTTCTCCAGTGACGGTAACCCTTCCCCCCAAATCTGACCACCTTGCCCTCCTGGATCCCAGGAATCAAAGAGTTAAATGTGGCAGGGGCTATGCCCCCACCCCCAGCTCTGGTACATTCGGAGGGGTTGCTGCCCACCTGAGAGATATTTATATTAAAATATTTTGCATATCACACCTGATTATAAATATGTTTATGACAAATCCAGAGTACCCTGGTTGTTGGTGTCCAGCTGGGAAGGCTTCCAAGAGGAGGTGGGGGAAGGGGTTGGTGATGCAGGGACTGGAGCAGGGGAGAGAGGCGCACAGGACAGGGAGGGAGATTGGGAAAAATACCAGGAAAACAAGGCCTATGGATTGAAGAAGCAACTGGAAGAAGATGGAAAGCTAGAGTGTTTTTTAAAAAGTGCATTTATTTTTAGTAACATGAGAAAAGAACAATCCTTTCAGGCTGGTTTGGGCTGACTTGGTGGCTTGGGACTGACCTGCAGACTGAACTGCTGAAGGAGGAAGCTGCACTTCGTTCAGGAAAAAACAGCCTGGGGAGATGGAGGGTGGGGCACCCTGCACGCTGCCTGGGGGTCTTGCACTGCTGGGGGAGGGTCCGCTGAGAGGCAGTACAAGGAGGAGGTGGGGGGCTGACCACCCGTCTCTCTTGGGGGCAGGAGCTGCAGGCTTGCATTCCTTTAGTCAACACACAGCTTTGGAGCACCTGCTCCAGGCCAGAAGCTGGGACGGAATTGCTCACAGGGCACTTAGACGCGCTCCTACCCTCAATAAAAATAGCTACGACATGTAGTAGTGCACCTATCATGTACTAGGCAGTTTCTAAGCGCTTTTCGTAGGTCGTAGTCTAATCTGCAGTTCAAGATCTTAACAGAGGTGCTTTGAATATTCTCATTTTATGGGAGAAAAAGAGAGACACAGAGAGGGAAGGTAACTTCCTAGAGTTGCACAGGCAGTAAGTGGCAGGGCTGGGCGTCCAAGGCTGGCAGGACAGCCTGTGCTGTGGACCCCTGCAGAGCTGTCTTCGAGAAGCTTGACGTCCAGTGGAACACTGGCATCACACCTGGAAAAGCACTCTTCCCACTCAGTATCCCCTTATAGCTTCACAACATTCCTGTAATATGTTATCCCCATTTCAAGGTAAGGAAAATGAAGCTCCGAGGGGTCTGAAGGTACTTCCCAAGGCCATGTTGTCCAAGTCAGCCAGGGCTAAACGATGTTTCCCCATCACTGAAAAGAAGGCTCTCGCCACTGCCCCTTGGGGTTGGAGGGAGAAGCTGCGGCGAACAGGTTTTTGTCTTTGCACGGGACAGAGGAGTAGCCTTGTGTGATACCCAAAGTTAAGCAGCTGACACTTGGTGGCCAGTGTTACAGGTTGAATTGTGTCTTGCTGGAAAGATGTGTCGATGTCTTTAGCCCCAGTTCCTTAGAATGGGCCTTATTTGGAAGTAGGATGTTTACAGAGGTCATGAGGTTAAGATGGGGTCATTGGGGTGGGTACTACTCCACTGTGACTGGTGTCCTTATGAAAAGGAAAAATTCAGACACAGGAACAGACATGCACAGGGGGAGTATGACGTGAAGAGACACAGAGAGATGATGGCCACGTCTAAGCCAAGGAACATCTGACGCAGCCGGAGCCGGAACGGATCCTTCCCTAGACCTTCCGAGCCAACAGAGCCCTGTTTACACCTTGGTTTCAGACTCCGAGCCTCCAGAACTGTGCGAGGATAAACATCTGTTGTTTGAAGTCGCCAGAACAACGTGTGGCACTTGTTATAGCAGCCCTAGGGAACTAATACAGTCACCTACAAGCAGTGCTAGATAACGTGTTTTTTTCCCCATGAGATTGGAGGCTCCACCAGCAAAACACCATGCTATCTTCTAACACAAAGGTTTGGTTCTGTGAATGTATGTTCTAATTTTTTCATGAACTCAGCTATTAAGCTCCCTCTGTCTGATCAAAATGATGACAACTCCCAAATCTTGAACAAGTACAATGATTTTCTACAAATGAAACTAGTCAGCTTAAACTCTATCAGATTCTTCATACGGAAGATTTAATAGGAGAGATTTATTTTAGCAAAAGACAAAATGGTTCACTAAAGAACTCATTAGTAATGCATAAAGGCCTACTGAGTCTCTGAAGATCCATTTTCAAAGAGAGATGTTGGGATAATTTTTATATCCTGATTTTTATATCCTGATTAGAGAAAAAATTGATAAAAATCGTCCTTGGTATTAAAATTGCCCAGTGGTCGGGGGCGGTGGGAACAATTCAGTCGAGCAGTGGGGAAGTCAAAAGGAATGTGTAAACCTGGCCCACATTTTGCAGTTGCTTTTATAAAGGTCGATAGGCCTTTCTGTGGTTCATGAAGCCACCACCCCGGGCAAGGGATGCATCTAGGAAAAGAGTAGAGAGGAGGGGACAGAGAAGAGGCCTGCTGCCAGGTTGCCCATAGTCCCACCCTTCCCACCACCTCCCTTGTTCATTCTTCCCCGGGGCCCCAGGACAAACCCTGACCTGAGGCCGGGCCTCTGCCCCTGGTTGATACCGATGTAGCTCCTCCAGCTTTGACGACAGGTGGCCGCTCTGACCCCTGCTCCGAACTTCTGCCCTCCCCTTGACCGTGTTCCCCCACCGGGTGTCTCTGGTCTTATGTTCTAGGGCACCTCAGGGTCCGGTGTTCCATCTGTAAGTGCTAGGTCTGAGATTCTGCCCCGCCAGGCTCCTTCCCAGGCCGGAGCTCGGCGCGCCTCTGCCCCGGAAGAGCCCGCCCACTGGCCCTGCGGCCCCCTGGGGACAGCCGCTGCCCACCCGCCGGCTCACCAGGGACCATCTCCCCGGATTGGCCCTCACTGCCGCCCGCCTCAGTGGACGCCCTGCTGATGTTGCTCAGACTTCCTATGGCTGAACGCTTCTCCGAGGTGAATCTCGAAGGGAGCATTCGCGGCCGCAGCGTCTCTGGGGACCAGTTTGCAGAATCAACTCCAGACTCTGGGGTCCCTCCGAGTCAGATCCAGCCAAACACTGAGATATGACACGACTCTGCCTGCCTCCTAGAACCTCCCCATAAACTGGAGAACTACTTTCCCTCAGCAAACCCCAGAGAGTCCCCGTTTGTTGCCACTGGTTGGATGCCTAAGCTCCTGACAGTCCAGAAACTGCTGGTCGATTTTGTTTGTAATTGAATCAATCCATTATTATATATTCCAATATTTTTTAGAGAGGGTTGCATATATGGTAATAATACTTCATAATATTTATTGCGTATACATAAATATTGATATTATTATTGACTACTTATTATTATATATGTGCTAGGCACGGTGCTAAGTATTTTGCAGGCAGGCAACCCTAGGAGAAAGCGGGGCACCACTAATGTCTCCGTTGGCTACGTGGGAGAACTGACAGCTGCGGAGATGAACAATCTTGTCCCAGGTCACGTAAGTAGCAAGAGGTAGAACCAGGATTTCGACCCAGGCAATGAGACCCCTAAGCCATTGCTTTTAATCATTGTGCTTCTTTCACGTGCTCACATAATTATAAAAATGTCATTCCTTAAATGCTTGTGATGTGCCAAGCATGGTGCTAAGTACTTTACGAGAATGACGACGTTGGTGTTCATTATAAGCCTCTGGGGTAGGTCTTACTCTTATCCTCACTTTTCCAATGTGGCAACCAAGGCTCAGACATGTTAAGTAATTTGCCCAAGGTCACACAGCTTGTCAGAGGAAGAGCCAAGATTTGAATTTACTCAGCCTGGCTCAGCCAAAGCTGCCACACTCAGAGAATATAAATTATTGATTGCTACCAGATGTCTGATACTATGCTAGGCCCAAGTGGATAAAAAGATGAAAAATAAGTCATCCCCGTCTTTGAGAATCCTAGATGCATAGATCCATGCACATGACCGGAAGAAAAGGAAGAAACCATCATAATAAGTAATACTTAAGTCTAAGTCTAATATTAGCCAGAGGATCTATGAAGTTTCATAAATCATAAACAGTCCTACGAATCCAATTAAAGTGATTGAGTTCATTTTATAAATATGGTTGAATGTTAATACATCAAACTAATAATTGATGGGAACAGCCCAAGCAGGCCCCTCTCAGCACATCTCCAGGAGTCAGGGTGGGAGGGGTCACCGCTAACAGCCCCGGGGGCTACCCTGTCACGGGGAGATCACAAGCTTTCAAAATCTGTCCATGAGGCCCCTGGACGTCGGGGCATAAATGGGTTACACACATGTCAAACTATAGCTTATGGATGGTGTGTGGGCGTGTTGGGCGTCTATCTGCGCTTTGCTCATTGAAGAGGCCTAAAGCTCCCGTTTCTTCAGGAAGAGCAGGTTTGGGGGAGGGCAGCACAACTCTCTTCCTCCCTTAGATGGACCCACCATGAAACATCTGCCTGTCCTGGGCACATCAGAGTCTGACACTCCGTGGGACTCACTGGAAGGACATGCAGCGTTGCTCTGTCTTGGCAGGACCAGCATGTTGTTCATTCTTATCTACTCGGTTTCACCAGGTCGCTTCTGTGATCAATAAAAACGCCAGGGCAGGCGAAGCAAAGAGTCCCTGCCTCCAGAACACAGTGTGTCTTACAGTCCCACACAAGGCTGACCCTGGGCCCGGGACTGCCTCCCTCACAAAGCCCCATTGTCTCCCTTGTGGAGTCTCCTGGTCCTGGACACATATCCACTCCGTCTCCGGCACCATCCCTCAATTTTCCTTTCCCCTGCCCCCGTCGGGCCTGTGCGAGCATCACAGGCCTGTGCGAGCATCACAGGCCTGAGGCTGACAGTAGACTTCTTATGGGTCTCCCCACCGGCAGCACCTTGTGCTTCACTCACTCAACAAACATTTGTTGCAGATCTACTATGTGCCGGGAAATGTTCTAAGAACACGGGCTACATCAGTAACAAAATTCACCAGTTCCTACCCTGTCTTCATGGATCTTAGCTTTCAGGTAGAGCAGACAGGCAATATGTATTAAAAAATAAGCTGAAGAGGAGAACGTGCCAAGTTCTATAGGGAAGAAGGAGTGAGATAAGTAGAACAGGGAGTGCTGTGGGCAGGGTCCCCCTTACTGACAAGGTAACTGCGGAGCGGAGATGTGAAGCAGGTGGAGAGGTAGGCATGGCCTGTGTCTGGAAGGAGCACATTCCAGGAGGAGAGAACAACCAGTACCAACACCCCAAGGAGGAAGCATGCCTCGCATACCTAAGGCCAGTGGACCTGCGCACCTCGAGCCCGGGCAGAGTGGAAAAGGAGGTCAGGGGAGGACCAGGGGCTTGGTCATGTAGGGCCCTGTAGGCCACGGTGCGGGTGACTTTTTTACTTGGAAGGAAATGGAAATGGGGATTCTGAGCAGAAGAGCGACATTTTAGGAGGGTGGCCCCGGCTGCTATGTTGAGAATAGAGGGTAGGGGCCAGAGGAGGCATGGGGTGACTGGTTATGCTGTGGCTGTGGTCAGGGGAGGGGCTATGGTGGCTCCGACCAGCCTGGTGGCAGTGGAGGTGGTGAGAAGGACTAGGTTCTGGGGATATTTTGAGGGTAGACCCCGCAGGACGTTTGACACATGGGCTATGGGGTGTGAAAGAGATCAGTCAAGGAGGACAGTAGAGTCTTGGGCCTGAGCCACTGGGAAGGCGAAATTGACATCAACTCAGGGGCAGAAGGTACAGTTCACGTAGGTTTGGGGGAAATGGCAGGAGGTGTGTTTTGAACATACCGAGTTTGAGATGCCTACGCCATATCAAAGTGGAGGTGTCAAGCAGGCCATTGGATACGGGAATCTCAAGTTCAAGAAAGAGGTGTGGCGTGCAGACGCACACCGGGGAAGCCGGGGCACGTGAAAGGTATTGACAACCATGAAGAAACCTCTTCAGTTACGGCCCGGGGTGCATCACCCCTGTCCCTCCCAGAACCTCACAGAACATCCATTCCTTCCTGGATCGCTTCCGGATGCGCTTATCCATATCCACAAGCAAGGCCTGTCGTGGTGTCAGACGGTGAGCTTCCTTCCTTTCTAGTCTCACTCCACTGTTCTCCTTTCACACAACCTATTCCGGTCCAGCTGGAGCTGGGAAACCCGAGGCCTGATGCCTTCCAGCCTCTGTGACTTCATTCAAGCCATTTTCCATTCATACCGCTGTCTTCTTCCCCAGTTCAAATTGTCCAAATGCCACTTCCCGGCCAGGGCCCAGTTTAACAGACTCTCCTCCCCACGAATCATTATCCAACCTCTCCCCGGACACCCCTGAAAAGCATTTCCGCCATTCCTGCCCTTCTCTAGCAATCCACACCTCTCTGCGAAGTGTAAAGCCTAATGCCAGCTCTTAAGATAAGGGCTGTGGGGACTCAGTCTCAGGGCTTTACCGCAAATTGCTCCTGAGCAGAAGCTCTCTCATTTGCCTCACAATAGCCAACAATGTGGAGCCCCATGCCTGGGAGAGAGCGTATATACTGTCAATGTTTGCTTAACAAATGAATCTTTGGAGGACACAGATTTTGCAAAGCAATGCCCTGTAAACCTTGCAGGATGAGATCTAGGTGCTGAACAAATATAACCTGAAGGTGATTTTCACTGCTTTGGAGGCTATTTCTTCTTACTTAATGATCCCTAAGTAGTACAAATACATACCGAATCTAATAAGTGTGTGGACTAGGGTTTAAAAAAAATACTCTATGAGGAAAAACAAAACAAAACAAAACAAAACAAAACCAAGGAATTTTCTATAAGGACAAAAATACAAGAAAATTGCAAGGAATTTAAAACAATCTTAATGTGACCCTGGCTGGGTAGCTCAGTTGGTGAGAGTGTTGTCTTGATATGCTAAGGTTGTGGGTTTGATCCCTGGTCAGGGTACATACAAGAAACTACCAATGAATGCATAAATAAGTGGAACAACAAATCATTCTCTCTTTCAAATCAATAAAAAATAAAAAAATTTAAAATAGTCTCAATGTGTTCCCTAAAATGAACATTCCAACAAGGATGTGAGTTCCTGCTTTCACAAATAGTGCAGACAACTACAAATTAATACAAATTATTTACATATATGAAAATAGTTTTTATTTTTATGCAGGCTTGCTACACGCCAGACATTTTACGCACATTGACCCGGATCCTTACAACCACCTTGAAATTTTGCATCATTCTCTTTCTTTTACGCACAAGGTGAATTGCGAGAAGGAACTCACCTCTGTCGGTCACAGAGCCAGCGGGGCGTCGAGCCAGGAGTCTAACTTAGCTCTCCGGAAAGCCAGGGGCCTTGTGCCTTGCCCTGTCCCCTGGCCTCCTTCCCTCCATTTGGAAGCCCTCAGACCTAAGGTTGTGGTCCTCCTGTCCAAGCAGCTGATAGTCTCCGTAGAGGAAAGATATAATGACAAGGCATGCCCCAGTAGTCATGTCCTGGGGCAGAATCCACTGCCGCCTCCAGCCATTTATCTGCTTAGTGCACGTTTAATGAGCACCTCCTTTGTGGCAGCCAGTGCTGTCAGCCCGAAGACAGACTTATGAATAAAACAGGCCAAAGTCTCTTCCCTCAGGGAGCTTACATTTTAATGGGGGAAGACAGACTTGGAACAAGATCCAAGTAACATAAATAGCGGGTGTGAAGGTGTTAAGTGCTAGGGAGAAAAATCCATCTAAGGAGGATAGGAAGTATGTGGGTAGGAGACTTTGTAATTTTTGTTAAGGGGACTGAAGAAGGTCTCAGTGAGAAGGTGGCAGGAAAACAGCCTGGTTAGAGAGGCAGGACATGCAAAGGTCCCGAGGAAGGAGTGTTCCTAGAACATTCTAGAATAGCAACTAGGGCAACGCAGCTAGAGCGGCATGAGCAAGGGCAAGAGCTGTAACTAAGATGGAAGATGTGAAGAGAGTGAGGTGACCAAGGGGTGCAGAATCTTCCGGGTCATCAGAAGGACTTGGGCTTTTACTTTGATTGAGATGCAAAATCAATGGAGGGTTAATGCACGGAACGGTTTTACCCAGAGGTTTCCGTGTTCTTCACATATTTTTGAGATGTATTAGCAACTTTAATAAATTATGAGAAAGTGCATTATGTCAGACTCCCAATCACTGAATATTGCTGATCTCATACACATCTCCATTTAGCACTGCCCTTGTGAGCAGGGGGCAGGCCAGAGGCTGGGAGAGCAAGAACCGCCTAAATTCAAGAGGCCGAGATGCGGGGGCGGGGCGGTCCCACATCTCGAGCAGCCAGCCCCCGGACCTTTCCCGCCCACCTTCTTGAAACAAGATGGGGCTCTTCCCACAACCCCCAGCTCAGCCTTAAGCCCCAAACAGCTGGGAAAGGATGGGGCTGCCGCTCTGACCCTTCTCGGAGCTGCACTGTGGGGATAAGACCATCCATCAAAGGCTGTTTAAACAATGGGCTGCAGAGGCTTCTCAAAGAGCAGGGAGAGGAGACGCAAGGCCTTTACGACAGAGAAGTCCTGGTCTGACCACTGCCAACCCCATTTACACCTTAGGACATCAAGGAATCCTGAGATCTCATTTCCCCCAGTTTCACCCCTCTGTTCAATAAGGCTTAAAAAAAAAAAAAAAGGTTTGAGGAGCACCCCACCCGGAGAACACTGGCCAATGAGATTGTGAGTTTCCGCTGCTTTGCCCTCCATGAAGGGCAGGGCTTAGTAATGTGTGGTAGGAGGTTTGGTGTGCAGGTGGATGTGTGGAAATGAAGGAAAGTGGGAAAAAGCACTGGAAAGTTGTCTCAGAATAACCCAGTTGAAACCCCAGTTTCTATTTTCAGGACTTAAAGTGAACACATTGGACTTATGTTTAGCCTGGCAAACGTTAGGATGTTCAGAGCTATCGGACCTTTAAAACTCAGGGCGTACCACTGGAGCCTCCATTTTGAAGTTCATGGTCCTAAAATACAGGGGCATTTAGTTCTTTTTGACATCTATTCATGAAACTCCTTCTTAGAATTTTCTGGAACCTATTTTACTCTGAACTTATCAACGTTTCCTTCTGTAGAGTGTTGCCGCTCCAGTGGAAGGAGTTTTTGCCAGAGGAATGTGGGTGTGTGCGTGTCACCGAAATGCTGCTTGTAGACTGAACACATAGTGTCTTGCAGATATGTATATTAGAGTCTTCAGAGTTATCCATGCTGCTGTCAGATAAAATTCAGATGCAAGCAGAGGACAGTTCATTGAATTCACAGTCACTTTTGTGAGGTGTGTTTTCAATCAAATGCAGATTCAAGCACACGACAGTTCACCGAATTCATAGTAATTCTGGTAAGGTGTGTTTTCAATCAACAGGTCATTAAAAACATAATTAGTAGCACAGGGTCTCAAAGAAAAAATTTTGATGTTAAAAAAGGATTTGGCTTTTTCAAAAACTTATAAATAGTAAGTGATAAATGACACACACATATTTATGTCACGGGCTACTGACATTTCAGGTTTAAACTCAATGGCTGTTGTTGGGGCAGATCACGAGTCAGTAAGACTGTTGGGAAGAAGCAGCATTCTGGGGCTTTTCGGGTCTCTGAGCCCCACATTGGAGACTCATGTCCTGGGGATATGGCCTCCTCTTTCTGAAGTAATTTGTTAATCACTTTGCTCAGGTGAAAGAAAATAGAAAGTAGTAGACATGAAAAAATGGGAAAATAGGAAAACACTAGAAAAGGAAGCTAACGTGGTAACAGGCTGCAAATAGAAGACAAACCTACTTCTATTTATCACGAGAGGCGGTTGGATTTTATCAAATGCTTTCCCTGCACCCCGTGAAATGATGCTCCCCTCCCCCGCTACATTCTCTCGCTGTGATGCATTACACTGGTTGATTTTCATGTGCGTGGCAGTGCTTTGTCAAAGGCTGGACCAGCTTGTGACACGTGTGCCTATATTTTTCTCCTCTGAACCAATTTTTTGAAGTTACTGCCTAGTCTGGCTCATTTCTAGATTGACCTCACACGGCATGGGGATTCAAAAATTAAAAAATTTTCAATGTTTACACTCAACAGGAGGAGTTACCCCTTGGTTATGACTTTCATTTGAATTCATACCAGGGTCAGAAGCTCTTTTCCTTCAGAGAAATAACAGGACTGAGGACGGCACAGGGACAAACTATCCTTAATGAACGAGGGCGCAGGCATGCAAGAGGGGCGGTATTGGTGCCTGGGACGTGGCTGGAAGAGATTTAACCAAGCTGTGGAGGACTCAGAAGGTATTACGGGTGGAGGGCGGAGGGGCCCCAACCCATCACTGGCCCCTTAACCACAGTTCATCACATTTTCGAATTAGCCGGCTTCGGGAACTCAGAAGCAAGCAAGGAGGGCGTCTGCGGGAACACCGACAGCCACACGTTAAAAAAGTTTCTGACAAATAAAAATATTTTCAAGGTGGTAACAGCTTTACCACTGCCCCCGCCCTGCCACTGGCCACGTAATACAATGTCAGTTTGCTATTACAGCCTTTCTGGAATCACTTTCTCTTCTTTTAGCTAAAAAGCTCAATCCTGTAAAAACATAGCTAGAAAGTAAAACTGAAGTATGCGGGTCAACTTGGTCTTTTAAATTTGTGTCGATAATTTAACAGCTTGGGAATATTTGGGGGGTCATTCTTAAGGGTACCCCCCTATTGTAATTATTATTATGTTTGAGGACGCCCTTTGATACTTTCCATATTTTATACAGTTAAATTCTTGGTAAACAAATAATTTTATCTCCTGGTTATTTTCATTGAGCTCATCATCATCTTGTTCCTCTGTGGGGTCTTCTTTTCAAGGCTCGCGTTATACTCCCCTGAGCGAATGCACCACGGTGAAGTTAACTATTTCTCCCACTCTGGTTTCGACAGTTTTGCACTTCCACAGACAATTTTGTGACAAGCCTTTTCATAACCTAGCCTCCCCACTCCCATTTTTATTTCCTCAGTTTAAGTGGGATTATTGGATTAAAGAGTATGGATTTTTGCATGGCTTTTAAGGTATCTTGAATCAGCATATTCTTAAGTGTAATCTTATCTGAGCACTCAGCGTTTTGAGATGTTTTTCTCCAGAACTAATCATATTACACTGATTTTTATCAGACAATGAGCACATGTATTTCTTTCTGCCTTAACTGCCAGGAAACTTAGAGCTAAAGTTCAAGTCCAGCAATGAGTTCATCTCAGGTGACCTGTAATATGTTTCTCGTTTCCTTTGGATCAATTTTCCACTTTGTTGTTCTTTTTAAAAACCATGATGCTGAGTTTTGACAGTTTCCCCAAATTTCTTGTCGAAACAGGTGGACTATAAAATAAAGCTCACTCTTGTGCACACACCAGCACACATACCAAAGTGTTATTTATTGCATCTAAATAAAACTTCATCTAATTAGCACCATAAAATCAAATCCTTGGATCTGGAATCTATAAGCTGATCTAGTGCTGTCCCCTCCTTTTACAAAAGAGACGATGGACTAGAGAGAGGAATGGGATTTCTCTGTGATCGCAGGACTATTTGGAGTTAGAGCCAGGACTAACTAGCGCCCAGGCCTTTTCATGCCTAATCTGAACCCTGAACAAAGCATGAGGAGCCCATGATTTGCTTTACCTGACACGTTGGTATTTCTGCCAGGGACTCAATGACGCAGCACCTCTCTCATCTCTCTCTTTCTTTGATTTCCCATGGCCACCAGCCTCTGCGAGGCATGTGCAGCTCATTCCTAGAGCACAGACTCTGTCCGCTCTATTCCATGTCAAACACCGGCACTCTGTTGGTTGGCTCGGGCTGCCATCACAAAGTACCACAGATAGGAGGACTTCAACAACACAAACGTATTGTCTCACAACTCTAAAAATCCACAATCAAGGTTCAGGCAGGGCCACAGTCCCTCAGAAGGCTCTGGGGGAGAATCTGTTCCAGGCCTCTCTTCTTGGCCACCTCTTCCCACTGTCTCTGCATTGTCTTCCCTCTCTGTGTATCTCTGCCTCCAAATTTCCCCTTTTTGTAAGAACTCTGGTCACATGGATTAGGGCCCACCCTAAAGGCCTTGCTTTAACCTGATCGTCTCTGCGAGACCCCATCTTCGAATGAAGCCACACTGTGGAATTCAACATGTGAATCTCGGGGGCATGCCATTCAACGTCTAACAGCTACCAAGGTCATTTTTCCAAGTTTTCACCTCCCTGCTCAGAATCTTTCATTGTCTTGAGTTACCAAATTAAGTCTAAATTCCTCCCTTTGGTGCTCAAGCTCTCCCACCACCCCGTTTTAATGGATTATTGTTCTTTCCTCACCCTCCATGCCCCTGTCTCTCCACACTGCAGTCCATCTGCATCGCTCTCGGATTCCAGACACCCCACACTTCCCCGCCTCCAAGCATACGCTCATGCGGCTCTTTCTGCCTGGAGCACCCGCTTCCTCCACATCAGCGGCCCGTCTCCCATGTCCTCTCCGCCACTATGCCTGCCTAGGCGCAGTCAGACACGTCTCTTGCACAGGGCTTTGTTTTGGTGCCTTGCTGGCAGTTAAGGATTATAGTCCTTGTATCACAAGCATTCTGTGCTCCCTCCTGCTAGACGGCATCCTCCTCAAGAGTCTGGGCTCACCCATCCTTGCACGTGTCTCAGCGCCTTTTCTTTTTCAACTCCCATCAAAGTGGTTGCTGGTACCTTTTACGCACACGTAGAAGCTAAAAAAGATATTCCGCTATAGGAGCAATAACAACACAGCAGGGTCATCTAAGATAGCTCTCATAACATGACGCAGGCTAAGCATCATGGGTGTTAATGGCGGAATAAATAAAATAAAGGCTGGCTGTAACATTCGAAATTATTGGGGTGTGGGCATGGCCAGTGTTGAACGGGAGGTAGTTATTTTTACTAGGAAATTCCCTTTGTCCTCAACATTTTCCCCTCCCCACAGAAAATTCCATGAAGTTCATTTCTAAAGAAAAGTAAATATCCAGATGGCCAGAGGAATGACCTTTCTCTAACAGAGGGGATGAATTTGTTATCCAGCCAAATGTTTGAAATTCTTCCACCGGCATGCATAATTGAGAAAGATGTGTTAATTACCCTTAAGTGACAGCTGGTAGGACTTAGACAACTCAGAGAGGAGTATCGATCTGGAATCACTCTTAGTGGTTGCGCTGTGGCGGTAAAAGGTAAGGCCCTCGAAACAGCATTTGAATGAGCAGGTCGTGCGCAGATTCTGTACACACTGCGGCCTGCGGGCATCATGGCAACAGGCCAATGCTTGTCAGGCAACAAAAGCACCAGCGGAGTTCTGTGCAGCACATTTCAATGAGCGACGGAGGGAAAAACCCCAGAGATGTAATCCCTGTTATTATCTTAGTTCTATGGCTCGAAATGGGTGGTCAACAAAAAGAAAGACGATTCCAGAAAGTGAAGTTGAGATTTTTTTTTCACGCCCTACACCCGCCAATAAATAGCATCCACATCTTGAACTGTTATTTAAGGGAATCTCATGAGTGCACAGTCCTTGAGTCAGCACTGTGGGCTTTTCGAAGAGGAAGCAGAAAATACGATCCTTGCGCCTAAGGGAGTCACTCTCTTGGCATTGGGTAGAAAATAATTTGATTCTCTAAAGTCTTTCCAGATCCACAACTGTGTGATTCCATGATCAAGAAAGAGAACTATTTTATCTTTAAACAGCAAAAAACGTCATATTCTTTTGTCTGAAGAGTGGTTCACATTCCCTGACTAATACAATTTGCCATATTGTTTCTACATTAAATTGGTTGGGTTTTATAACACAAACTGGCACAAGAGAGCTTTTGGATTTATTTTTCCCTTTCCTGTTACTGACTAAATATTTTTTTTTCACCTGGAGTCATGTGAAATATGGGATTACTTGACTTCTCTGAAATCTGATAAATGGCATGTCAGCTTCCAGAGTAACCACTTTGTTGTTCATTTGTACATTTCTGGAAAAACTATCTGGTTTTGGTTTAGTCTAGGGAAAATATATTTAAGTCTTTTTTCTTTAACATGTGTAGAAGGTAAGGCTTGGAGAAAGCAGCATGTCCTGGCGAGAACGTGAGAGTGCCCAGCATTGTGAAATGTTGCCAAGAGATCAAGTGAAAGGAAGAATTGCAAAACTAGCCATTGAATATGGCATTTAAGTAGCCCTTGGGCATCCCATCAAGGACAGTTTTGGTGGGTTGTTGGGAGCAAAAATCAGATTGCAGTGCAGTGAACAAGTGCAGGGAAGTAGTGATAGACAATTTCTCTATTTCTCTGCCTTGCTCTGGGTAGTAGGTGAAGGGGTGTGTGCAGACTAGCAATGGAAGCTGCCCAGCCTGGACACTAACAACATCATCATGCCTCTGCTCTTGGAGCAGAGACAGCCCCACTGGAATTCTGTTTTGTTTTGTTTACCCTTAACCAGTGTGTGTGTGTGTGTGTGTGTGTGTGTGTGTGTGTGTGTGTGTGAATGCATTTGTTTCATTCCTTCCTATTTCCTACACCTTCTTCCATCTCCTCTGCTGTTCACTTCCTCTCAGAAATGGTCATGATGGTTTGGGTAACTTTCTGTCAAATGTCATGAACTCTTCAGAAGAAACCTACCCTAACAATCTGGTAAAAACTATAGCAAGCCTGCACATATATGATTTGTGATGTTGAAGTAATGATTTGGGCTTTTAAGCCATTAACCCAAAATTATATCATCTCAATATTACTTAACTATTAAGGATGGATCAGTTTTCTGATTTGCTTATCCTGCCTGATACATGTACAAGTCCAATACTTCGCTCTTAATTCCCAGTAGTAGATTGCAATTAGTTAAGAAGAAATCGTGGCCTTGGCTGGTGTGGCTCAGTGGATTGAGTGCTGGCCTGTGAACCAAAGGGTCTCCAGTTCGATTCCCAGTCAGGGCATATGCCTGGGTTACAGGCTGGGTCTCCAGTAGGGGGCGGACAGGAGGCAACCTCACATTGGTGATTCTCTCCCTCTCCTTCTCCCTCCCTTCCTCTCTCTCTAAAAATAAATAAATAAATCTTTGAACCAAAGAAGAACTTCTGTTGTAGAAATTTCTTAATTATGCCAAAGGTTAGGAAAACAATAATTTGGGAATAATAGTGATTCACCTAAAAACACACTTTAGCCATTAGTTTTAAACTCAACGGAAGAATTTAACCAGAACTCCTGATAAGAAGCCAAGGAAGGAAGCAAACTGGAATTTTACCTCTTAAAAATTTCTGTGAAGGTAACAATGAGCAGTTATTGCTTAGGGGTGGGCTGGCAATCACAGAAGAAAGAATTTGGGAAGACAGCCCAAGAGGATATGGAAGAGTGGTTTTCAACTTTTTTTAAGAGTAGCAGACTTCCAATGAAACCTTATGTAGAAAGCAATATATAAATCAAATATAAGGCAGAAGCGTCAAATAAGCTTCTCTAAGCAGAACTGAGATCCCTCTCACTTTTCTCTCCTTGGGGACTATACCGGGGGTCACAACCTAAACAACCTAAAGTTTATGCATTAATTCTGTATAGTAACGCATTTCTTTGTAAGCATTTAATAGTTTTCAAAACATTGTCACTTTCATATCATTTGATGTTTATGAAAATTCTATGAGCCAGGCAGACTAGATATTGGCATTATTATTGCTCCTTCACAATTAACTTGCTTAAGGTCAGTTAGCTTATCAATGGATCCAAAGCCAGGTTTTCTGAGATCTTATATTTTGATTTACGATAAAATCCTTCCCTTTTCACAACATTACACTCCTGGCCCAGATCAGGTTGGATAACAAACCAAAGGACATTAGCAAATATCATTAAATTAAAAAGTAAAAAGTAAAAAAAACCCCAAAAGAGTCTGTTATTCATATTTTGACCTATGTAAAAAGGTACATACTTTTTTAATATTAATTTTTAGCTCATAGTTGGTGTAGGCAATGAGCAAATAAACGCCTCCCTACTTAACCCTGCTAGGTCAATCCTGACAAAGTTTAGGCCGATAAAATATGTAAGCAAAACTTTTCTCCGTGAATAACATAAACAGTGTTTTCTAAATGTGTCTTTCCAACAGAACTAATCAGAGATTTTTTAAAATGCAAATTCCTGACCCTCAATTGAAAATATTACCCAGTAGGTCTGATGGGAGTCATTCTTCAGATGTGGGGTTAGGTTTGCAAACCTATAATTCAGGCAATGGACAGACCCTCTCCAGTTACTTCCGGAGAGCGGGCTAGAAGTTCTGGGAGAGAACTTCTCAGGCCACGACAGTATCATTTATTTAATTAGAGCATTAGATGATATGCCAGTGACCTGAAAGAAGTGGCGCATATCCCATTATGCCTGACTTACACCCTGGGACATTCTGGCTCTGGCACAGTGTAAAATGCTGGTAGAATCGCAATTTAACAAGCTTGACAGGCTATCAAAATTGCTATGTTGTTTCCAAACCTCATTGAATGGAAGCCTACACTTCCCTATACTGTTCCAAGGGAGTATACACTATTGGTTTTCTGTTTGTTTATGTAAGGCAAATGTTCAGCAAATACTTCATGGAAAACGAGAACCAGTTAGAGGGAAAACAGGGCCTCCTGCCACCCACAGCAGTGACTGAGAGAGTAAATACTTCATTGTCCTTCTTGGTTACAGAACTTAATGGAACGTGATACCGTGTTAATAAATTTGGCGTGATTCACAACACCATGGTAGCCGCCTGGACAGGCTGGGGAGCAGGGCCGGCGGGCCGGCTGGCTGCGGTTGGCCTGGATCCCAAACTTGGCCCCCATGTGCTCCATGCGGAGAGTCTCCGATCATCCTGCCCTCTTACTTTTCCCTCTGGTGCGTTTCCCCTACTTTTGCTGGCGTCTCCAGGGTCTCCGGGCCCCATTGGTGGGCAACCCCGCGCCCTGCCCCCCGCGCCCTCCTCTTGGGACTCTCCTTGTTTTCCCTTGAGTGGCTGCAGCCTCCTGACGTCAGCTGCCCGAGCTGGTGCTGCCAACTCCAGTCTCCAGATACTCCAGAAATTCCTGCCAGAGTAGGCTTCTGACACCTCAGCCCCAACACGCTTGTTGTCCCCATGCCTGTTCACATGTGTTTCTGGGAATGCTATTGCGGTTCTGCCCCGTGGCCTCGGCCCAAGCCTGGAGCCACGTTTGAAGCAGCGCAACGAGGGGCGGGGGGCACCAGGCTGGGAGTCTCACAGCGCTTTCACCAGCTCTGCCCGCCACGTGGGAGCTGCAAGCTCAGCTTAAACCTCTGAATCTGTCTCCATAGCCACAAGATGGGCAAAAGAAGATCTTTTCACAAAGTTATTGTGGAGACACACGACATGCCCGTGGACAAACGCCTTGGCGGGCAGGGTGCTCAGCAAGTGTTCCCTCGCCTCTAGTCTCCATTTCCCTGTTGATGGTCCATCTGCCAGCCTTTCCTGCGGAAGCCATCCTGCTTCCTTCCTGTTCTGCTCCTGGAACCCACAGAGCCCAGACCCTGGCCAAGTCCAGACTCTACACGACCCCTGGGAGTTCCTCTGTCTTCGCTGCAATGACGTATTTGCCACTGATCGAAATGACCAGCCGCAGACTCAGCGCTGTCACACACCAGCCACAGGAAAAACAAAACTCTTGAAGCTTCCGTTGCCACCTCCACAAAAGGGGCCCAGCGTCCCAGAGGTGGTTGGGAGGATTAAGTGAAAGAATGCTTTTAGAGAGCTGGGCATGGTACTGGGCATATATTAATATGCTGTAATAGTAGGAAGATGGTCTATTTTACTTGAAATTAGTCTAGGTGATACTACCAGGTTACATATGGCTCAAGGAACTGCAGGTGTCTCGGCACCTGATCACACTGCTTCAAGAAATGCACGAACCCCTCCACTTGGCAGTAGGCCCCCTAGACCACTGATACTTCTGCCCTAGCTTTTTAAGGGACTGGGGTTCTTTCCTCCCGTTTGACGCATCCGAATGAAGCCCTTTGAGAGGAAAGCTCTTGAAAGAGCATTTGGAAATGGTCTATGGCTCGGGTCAGAGAAGCAAAGAAGGGGAAACAGCCCAGGAAGAGAATCTCTGCTTCGTCTTTCACGGTGGGAGGGACTTCCTGAGGACGGAGCAAGAGAAGAAGGCCGCAGTCCCAGGGGCAAAGAGCTGAGCAGCCTCCAGGGCTGAGGATGTGCTGCAGGCATCTGGAGAGGCTTCAAAGGGCACAGTGCCTGAGAGAACACCGCAACAGAGTCACCTCATGAGGAACCAAGGCAGGGACCCAGCAGGACTCTGGGAGGAGCAGGGAGAGCGATTGCTCTGAAGCCCTCGTAGATCTGGGACAGGGAGACCCACCTGCCCTTGTTTCTAGTGACTATGAATGACCTGGAGCTACACACGACGCACCACCTTGTGCTACTGATGAGGTGATATAGGCTGGGGTGGTTTTCTGCTAATATACCCCTTTCCTAAACTGGTTAAATTGTTAAATTAGGCCAGTGGAACTGGCGTGACTCACAGAGCTTTTTTACCCCCACGGCTGGGGGGAACTCAATGCCAAGGGAAGCATGATACAGCACTTCCTACAAGGAACTCAATCCCCTTGCACCGGAGCACTCAGACACCAGGGTGACCTCAGCCCCAACACATATAAAATGACATCCTGCCACTCAGCCTGCTCCCCTCGGGCACCCCAGCAGACCAGACTCATCCTCATTCTGCCCCGTGGCCCCTTTTTTGCCTCCTGCCTGAAATGCTCTAAAATGCACGGAGGTAACCAGAAACCGGATAGATCCACATCTACTCAGAAAATAAATGGGTCTGGACGCCGATCCCACTTCTTCTACCCACGGGCTCTGGGGTCCGGAATCATTCACGTAAGCTCTCTTGGCCTCGGTTTCCTTCTCTGTGAATCATGGTATGCTTGGTATGTTGTAGGGGTAAATGGAATAATGAGCGCAAAATGCCCGGCCAAGTACACAGTGTATACCAGGTGATAAATAAGCGTTCACTCTCACCTCCTAATACATGCTAAGGCTTTCGTGTCTAGACTGGTATCGCACATACCCAGGAAGCCAATTCTTCTCTCATTTCATTGAGGAATCTTCATTTAGACCCCCTTTCCCAGTGACTGTTTACCATTCTGAAGTTCTTATTTTCATGGCTTTGCCACTAACTTGGGTACATCAACCGCCACTGTCACTCATTTACTCAGACACTGATGTCTTGTTTGGCCAGCAGGATGGGCCTTGCTGAAGGGAAAGGGCAGCGTCAGTGGAAAGTCTGTCTCATCCCTCCAGCTTCCTCCTGCATCTCGCGTGGTTAGAAATGCTCCGCAGAGTGGTGAGTTACAGCGTTGGTGAGCCGATCCCAATGCGAGGACAAAGGCAGCGGCAACCTGCCTTTTTAATAAAATTACAATCCACAGGTGTTGAGCATCCAGATTTTTGAAACATTCCAATGGGGGTTAGCGTGGCAGGAGCGTGGGGTAAAGACACCAAAGGTGAAGAGGAACATGGAAAGAAAGGATGTATTGCAAGAGGTCAGCTGGGGGGTCAGATGGGCCACGTGGATCTCTCACCCACTCAGAATCAGACAAGATACGAGGCAACCAACCTCACTCCCAGCTCTGAAGCAGGCATAATCTCCTCTACTCATGTTAAGAAACTTGAAAAACACCCATAAAGTAAAGATTTCCTTTGATAGGCTGCCTCGCCCTCACATTAGAGCAAAACTTCACGACCCTCTCAGTTTTCTATATGTGTTTATCTCCTTCGCATGGCGGAGGAGGCAGCTAGCTGTCCTCCAGAATGCCTTCCCTCTTATGTCCCCCACACGAGCCTGGGTAGGTGGTCACCTGGCCGAGGGCTGCATCTCCAAGCCTCCTTGGGAGGCGCTTGGCCAAGCTTTCACCGAGAGATTGTGAGTAGAAGTGCTGTGTGCTCTCTCCATGTTGGGACTCTTGAGTCAATGAGGGAGCATCTCCCATATTTTCCCCTTTCCCTGAAGGCTGGTTGGGACTTGGATGGGGCAGTGAGCTGGCCTTGACCATCCAGATTCTAAGACTCTAAGGCTTAAAGAACGCAGAGGCATGATGTGGAGGGAACCCCCGCCTCTATTTACAGCATTATATATATAATATTATCTATGCATATAATACACATTATGACATATATGATAAAAATGTTATATAAATATATATCATATATAATAGGTACATTATATATATATATACCTGTAGAAATATATCTCTTCAAATATATTTTAAATGCAAACAGATAATAATTTATAATTTGTGTTTAAACACATATAATTTATAATAATATAAAGTATTGCAACTAACTTTTTTTCCTACTAAATAATACCATATTTGGGGGATTTTTTTCCAAGTCAGATGTATATGCACTTAATATAGACAATACATTAGTAGATAGAGTAATTCTAACTTATTTTTAAAATGTTACATGTATCAATGATCCATAGTTTATTTAATCAACTTACCTTATTACCAGATTACCTTATTGATTAGTTTTGTGATTGCTTTTATTTTTAACTATTATTAATAGTACTGACATGAACATGCTTGCACATGCTGTTTTGTTCCCATTCAGTATTTCTCTAGTATAAATATCTAAAAATGGAAGTGCTGAGTTTACTACTATGAACATTTCAGAATGCAATTTATTTTTTCCAAATTATCCTCCAGAAAATCTGAGCCAGTTTGTACTTGTATAGCTTATGAGAGTGCATACCTTCCTACCCCACTGTCAATATTAGCCATCTTTAATTGTTCCAGCTCATGGGAAAAGTAGAGAGAAAAGATTAGTACAGAAAAACTCAGAAAAATCGAGAACCAGAAGGATGAAAGTAGCTGGAATCTAGTACGATAAGCGACCAAAACCATCAGTAATCACACTTGGTGAAATTCTGAGTCACTTGGACTATTCCGAAGATCCCAACAACTGTTCTGTAATTCCTAACCCTGCTCTGCTTCCCTTTTGCCCCTCTCCCAGGTCAGCCAGGCTCACTGCAAGGCACCTGCTTCACCGCGTTGTTACCCCACAGTCTGCAGTCCACACCACGTGCAGGTTACCAAATGACCTTTCTTAACCGTGAGGATGAGCCGTAATGCATCGATGAGTGTGAGTTTGTCTTTACCCTTTAATAATGTAAATAACTTCTGACGAGGAGACTCGCATGCAGCCTCTCAGCATCAGAAGCCCCGCTGTGCTGCAGGGGACAGGCCATCCATTCTGCCTCTGTGTTCCTGTCGTGCTTTTGCAGCATGAGCTGGAAGAATGAAATTTTCCATCTCTCCTCTCCGCACCCCCCTCCACCAATTCTTTTTCAGGAAATCTGAGAATCACTGTTATAATAGGTGTGTGCTAAACATAGTCGACCCTTAAACAACGGGAGTGTGAACTGCGTAGGTTCACTTATACATGGATTTTTCCCCCCAATAAATACTGTAAATGTATTTTCCTTATTATTTCCTTAATAACAGTTTCTTTTTTCTACCTTACTTTATTGTAAGAATACAGTATATACTACGTATACCATACAAAATATGTGTTTATCAACTCTTTAGGTTTTCAGTCAGGCTTCCAGTCAATAGTAGGCTATTAGTAGTTAAATTGGGGGGGAATCGAAAGTCATTTGTGGTCTTTTGACCGTGCAGAGTGTTGACACCTGTAACTTCCATAATATTCAAGGGCCAACTGCATTCCCCAATATATGCTTTTGAGCTAAGTCTTTTAAACAAACCTGTATTGGTGAATTAGAGACAAAAATATGAGCAAACCTGAGATAACTAGAGAATGATGATGGAGAAGGCAAAGCCGGATTGATGTGATGTGGAGAGAAGAAGAGCATAGGCTGACTTGGAATCAAGCCCCAAGTCATCCCAGTTTCTGTGTAATTTTGCATAGAATTCTGAATCGTACAAAGTCTCATTTCCTTATCTCTTAAAAAAGGCATATTCATTGACTGCTTACCATGTGCCAACCTTCATTCTGGGTGCTTGGGATATAGAAAAGGCAAAATGACGTTTCTGCCTTCAAGGAACTTTTATGCCAGGCGTTGGGGAGAAGAGAGACCGATATCAAGCAGAGAGAAATATTGATTTATTCATGTATTGAACAAGCAGTGAGTGAGCTCATACTTGGTGATAAAGACTGCTCCAGAATTTGTTTTAAGAATCTGCATTCCAGGACTGCTTTAAGAACTACATATTATATGCTGCAGATGGCTGTGCAGCTGATGCTGTATAGCCTGTGCTTGGTCAATGGCAGCTGTGACTGGTACTATTTCCTTTTATTCACCTGTTCTCCTTCTTTCAAGAAACATTTTGTTTATTCATTTAAAAATGTATTTCTAAATGCAGGTATGTATTTATTGTTGCTCTTTCTACAGTTTAGTGGCTTTTTTTTTTTTGCATCTTGCCTTTGCCCGTTCTCTTTACTTGGGGATGGTGAGCGGAGCCACAGTTATAATTTCATCTGCCACCGCGTTCATGCCTTTTGGAATCAGGAGGGTGACTGCTCAGACTCCTCTCTCAACCTGCAGCAGGCCCTTGAAGCAGTGTCTTATTTTTATTGCTGTGCAATGGTTTGATGGATGGGCCTCACAGGGCCCACTCTTTAAGCAGATATTGATCCAATAGGGAAACATGGACGATAGAGACTTAGGAAACTGGGCAAAAGGACAGAGATGGGGTAACTGAGAAAATTGGTGGCCTCATGGAATTAAGGAAAGAAGATTCAGAGACGGCATGTTCTGCCTTCTTATCTACCACCACCCCCTCTTTTCTCCCAGTCTGAGTTGGCTACCCCGCAATGTGCTTCCGGGGCATATACCCGAGCACCATGCTCTAGGGCAGAAAAACACCGCTGCCGGTACTTACTACACTGTAAGGCAGCAGCCTGGTAACTTACCTCTGACTCCCCTCCCTCACCACACTGTTACAACCTGGAGGCAGGTATGTGGTTTTCACTGTTGCATTCTCTTTGCCAAACAGAGGTCTTAAAGTATATTGGGTCTCAATAAATACATTTGATGAATGAATTTAAGACAGAGGCAGAGGGAGAAAGTAAAAAAGAAAGGGGTGAAGGCCTAGCGGTCAGGGACAGGTACAAAACGAATCTTCAGAGGGAGCGTAAAGCAGCTTTGACCTTCGAGTAGGAACTCTCCCTCAACAGCGCTAGACAGACAGAAACGCCAAACGGAGACGCAGACAAAGTCAAGGCAACAGAGGAGACCCGGCAGTGGAGTGCGCTTTCGCGTGGGAGGAACTGAGACTGGACTCTTGCTCTCTGCAGGCCACTTACTTATCTCTTCATCTAGTTTATGTTTAACCATGAAAATGGACCCACTGTTTAAATGGCAGTGAGTCAGGTTTGCCATGCCTGCCTGTAGAGCCTTTTCAGCTCCATGAGGTCAGACTTGAGGTTTGGGGCCAGAGAGCTAGAAATCTTCTGTGAACCTAGCCTTCCTCATTTTATGCATATATATTGAAATATATAGTCAAGTAGAACTTTGAATATATAATAGTCATCTCAACTAATAATAGCTTTTTTTCTTTTCAGCAACTAACTACACATTTAAATGATAAAGAAAAATTGATGGCATTATCTTTACTATCCTATTAAACCATACTTCTATTAATGATGATTCACTAAAGTGCCAAGAATAGATACACTAAAAACTTCTCTCGCATATTAATGTGCTAAGCATCCTACCACACTGAGCTCCTGATGTAATTTTCCTCGGGGGAGGGGTGGGAGGGAACAGTGTCTCTGGATTCTTTTTATAAAAAGCACCTTGGAAAGCTTTCCGATACTCAAAGATATGATTCTTGTTCCATTCCCTTGTGTATATCTGATTTAAAGGTTAATAAGTAATTAGGAAGAACACTCATCCAAAAATTACCAATTAATATGCCATCATTTTCATTAAAAATGCTATTAATTATATGGTTGTCCAAATGTCCTGGACTGGCTCATAAAAAGTTACCTAGAGCAATTCTAAATCTTTCAGAGAAAAAGAGAAATTACTCAAAATCAGTCACTTTTTAAAATTATGATCGGGGTTTGAAAGATCAGACAAAGGCAGGGAAATGAGTGTCTCGCTATTCAATGTGGATAGAATCTGACAGGGTTCCATGGATTATTTTATGTACTGAGTCATTATTATTAGGAAAGCCCAATAAGATATCTTGGCAGATGATTAATATGGAAGTTTGACAAAGAACAGTTCTTTGGTTCTTACAATGTAAAGCAGCTCTTTATAAATGAAATCAGTTTTTTAAACTATCCAGATATATTTTGTCAGTTTCATAGAAGACTGTGCATAGAGTGTTATGATGAAAATGTGTTATATCTTTAAACTTTGTTCTATACCTTATGTGTTCTTATTAGTCACTTATTAAAAACCCACAGAATTCCAAAGTTGAAGAGTTTGTGGCTAAACTTGTACTTTCACTCTAAGAACACCACTAGATTTAACTTTATCTCATAGTTCTATAGATCCCCAAATTACTCTGTTCTCACCCTCTTATCCTATCACCTCCTGCACGGACCAAACACCTATTTCTATTGTGTGCATTTTGGCTAAGTAGTGCAGCTGGTCAGTGTTTGATAAAGGTTAGAACTGTGCAAGTTGCAGCTCAATACCGCCTTGCTTTGCAACAAACTATAATGGGAATATTTATCATCAATGAAATGAACCATGTGCAGTGTTAGGAACTGTACAATCAACTCAGACAACAAACTAGTGATTTTCCATTGCGTCATGGATGTTTACTTGTTGCTAGGCAATGAAATATTCCAACACTGACACCAGGGAAAATTTCTCTTGCTAAGCTAAGATTGGCCCTTTCAGTAATTAGTTTTGCATGGGACTGTCTCTTAGTATATTTGGCATAGAAAGCACCTTTTAAAGGACAGAATGCAAATCCCAGGCTTGCATTATTTGAGCAGCTCCTGAGATGGGAACTCTTATTCCTGCAGACATGTTTATATATTTCTTCTTCATATTAAACAAATACCTTTCTGTAGACCTCATAGGGTGGCTCCATTCTTTACATAGAGCAAGTTTACTTTCTCTTCAACATGCTAATTCTGAATATTTGGAGAGGCCTATCATGTCTTCTCTAAATCTTTCTTTCTCCAGAATAAACATAGCCAGTTCATTCATTCACTTATTCATTCCCATTATTTCACCACACCATTTTAAGGGGGTGATAACTGGGATTGATTTTTGTTGTTTTATAGGATACAGTTAAGGCTAATTAATGACTTCTAGGCAGTTATGTGGCTGGATGTTGCCATTAAAATTGGCACAGAAATAAGAAGTCAAATGGTGTGAGACAGGTGCCTGATCTTTTATATCCTGACTTGGAAAAACTATCCTGACTTAGAAATAACACAGTTTTTGTGTCTTAAGAGAACATTGGAAGGTGAACAGAAACTTTAAGTAAGATTTTTCAGGGGAGCTTGCTTAATAGATTTTATGCAGCATAAGAACAAACACTTTCAGAGTGTGATGAGGTCATTTAAAGTAATATTTTCTAAATATACAGATTCCTGGGATCCATACCAGACTTATGGAACAGCTGTCCCTAGAAGTCCCCAAGAGAAAAGCATTTGGGAGCCACGAAGACAGGGTACCCAACTCGAAGATCAGTCACTCCTTTGAGGGGAATTCTACCTTGCCTAGAAAGCTCCCTTATATTGCTGCCAATAATTCTCTCTCTTTTTTAAACTGGTCTTTTCTACTGATAACGAGTACCAGATATTTTAGTATTTAATTGCTAATTTTCCATGGCTTTTTGTCTCTCACTTATTTTATAAAATCCCTCAGAGCAAGACTGAATCTTATATTTCTATGTCTCTCCCAAGGAATATGGCACAATATTGAACAGAGCCATTAAATGATTAGTGAGAGGTTTTGGAATAAGTTAAAGCCAAAAGGGAGACAGACATGGGAGTCTAGCTGGGAAAGTATAAGAGGGCAGAGACTGCAGAAGTCTTTGCCTTTGAAAGAAGTTTCTGCATTTTGTTTGTGGCCTGCTACCAGTAGAAGTGACAGAGTTCAGGAGGAATGCTTGATCTCTCCTCTCCTATCAAACCTGATCTTTACAGCTATAGCCAGTAGGTTATTTCCTGTGTTTCTAGCCCCCCTGGCAGGTCAATAAATTCTATCTCTTTTGGTGCAATTCTATCATCTGATAATGTCTTTAGGGTGGATACTGTATATCCCTGATAAAAGTTCCAAAATAAGAATGAAGGGGTCCCTGCAATAGTTAGGTAGAATTTTTTAATATCAAAGACATCGAATATTTCAAAATTCATTTGAATTAAAAATCAAATTCAAAAAAATGATGCTTACATGAGATAAAAATATGTAATAGGGCTGGAATAAAAAAAAAAAAAAGCCCTGGCTGGCTAGCTCAGTTGATTAGAGTGTCATCCCAATATACCAAGGTTGTGTACATACAAGAAACAAGAAGTGAATGTGTAAATAAGTGGAACAGCAAAACAGTCTCTCTCTCTCTCAATTAAAAATAAAATAAAAGAATAATAAAAGATATGTTTGGAAAGCATAAAGAAAAGGAGGGGTGGTACACTTATATTAAAAAATAATAACCATGGACAAAAGGCTAATTGTATGTACATACAAGGTAAAACCATAAAAAAGCTATGAATGTCATGAAACACTAAGCACAAAACAATAGCATCATCCTATGAAAAGCAGTTGTTAGAAAGTCAAAAAATTACATGAGTCATGTTAAAATTTCATGCATTACTGTAACTGTCTGGTAGGTCAAGGAGACAAAAATAAATAATTAAGGACATAAAGTACATGAATTATTCAATGTTTGAATAAATATGTATGTGTTGATATTACTTTGTACTTAAGAACGGGAAATGCATCTTCTGAAGCATATGTACAATTTACAAACATTGATAATAACTGGGCCATAAAATATTTCAAGACATTTCTAAAGCAAACATTGCATAATTTATCTTAATAATAAAACATTACTAGAAATTAATATTAAAACTTTAAAAAAATCCCAAACTACTTGGATATTTAGAAATAGTCACATAAATAGTAACTAAGTTAAGCAAACTAGAAAGTAATGAATGTGAGAACATTATTGAACAGGAAACATGAGATGCAGCCAAAGCTACTTTACCTGGTAAGTTCACAGCCCCAAACTGTTTAAAGAAAAGAATTACAGAAAGAGAAGGAAACATTGTTTAGAGGCATTCAGACAAAAAGACAAAAGAAATTAAGGAAAGCTGGAGAGAAAGAAAGCAATAAAGATAGAATAAAAAATAAAAGGGACAAAACAATCTATCTTTTGTAGAATTGATAGCCAAGACCAAGAAAATGCTCTTCAAAGGAAACACACAAATCACTGGCAAATCTGACAAATCTAACCAAAGAAAAAATTAGAGGAAAGACAAATAAATTGTAAAGTTTTAAAATAAATGTATAAGTACATTTATTAAAATAAAAGAGAAGGTTGAGACTCATAACAGAGTAAAGTAAGTTATTCTAAGTGATTAAATTGAAAACTTTGGTGAAATAAAGAAGTAACTGAGAAAAATGTAAACCAAGATGAACTCCATGAGAAGAAAGCCTATAAAAAAATAAAGAGAAATCATACCACTCACTTATCAAGAAGTTATTTTTTACTTCAATTAGATATTTTAGAAATCTGGGGGACATACAGTTCTCTGAGAGATGAATTTGGATCTTGGCAACATTTTCTACAGTGTAATTAAAGAAGTAGGTAAGAAAAATCTAGGTTTTTAAATTTATGATTGAAACTAGAAATAAAAATTAACTCTGAGAAACAAATTATCCAATAGAACCTTCTGTACAAAATATCTAAGGGAAGGATACTTGACTTGGGGTGGTGAACACACGATACAATCTATAGAGGATGCATTATATAGAATTGTACACCTGAAGCCTATGTAATTTTATTAACCAATGTTACTCCAATGAATTCAATAAAAAAGTAAAAAAATTAAATAAAACATCTAAGAAAAAAATTATGAGGCTCAAGCCAATCTCAAGACTTGACCAAGAAAAAAACCCAAAAATCATAGGAGCTTTGATTATACAAGACACGTTTAGAAGGATTTTCTGTATTCGTAGTCTGATCTTAGACAGCTATACATCTGCTCTGATAGTAAGCCAAGTTCCCCCTGGAGCCCTGCTTCACACCTTAGAGACCACAGAGACAACGACCTTAGAGAACATTAAGAATAAACACTAAGAATAAACAGCCGGCAGGGCACACAGAGCTGGGAGAAACATTCTCTCGAGGAAAGACTAAGCTCCCCCTTCAAACGGTCAGTTCTAAGTACCTTAGGGGTAAGGAACAGGAGGGGCCAGGATGCACGGTAGTTGGTTCTTTTACGAACATGTCACGATGCACCTTTTCTAATAATTCTACCTCCAAAATATAATTTAGGTTGACATATCCCTTTCTATTTCTGCCCCTACCACCCTAGCCCAGCGGCATTGGCAGTTATATGGACCAGGCAGTACTGTGGGCTGTGCAAAGCTCCCGAACTCAGCTCCCGCCCCAGCCTCCTGCTGCAACTCCTCAGGCCGCCTCTCCCCATCCCTCAGGTCTCTGCTCAGAAAGCTGCGCCTTGGAGAAAGCAACCCAGCCAACCCTTCTGTTTACATCTTTCCCCAGTTGCATTATTTTCTACACAAGGATCTTCTTTATTTACCTCTTAGCACTTCTCACAGCTTGAAAATAACTAACATTTTTAGGATGGGGGCACTGTTTCTACCCATTTGTTTTCTCTCTCTCATCAGAATGAAAATCCCATGAGATAAAAAAAACTGTCTGCTTTTATAGCATGCTCTGTTGCCACTGCCGGCCCAAAGCCTGCCGCTTTGTGGGCACTCGGTGTTCCGTGAATGAATAGAAGCCCTGATAAGTTGTAATTATTTGATTAGTTTGTTTTCTTGTTGTTTCCTCCCCTCTGAGCTCCAGGGAAATAAGTTTCCTGTGTCTTGTTTAGGCACTTAGTGGTGATTCAATGACTATTTGTAGAATAAATAAATGAATAAAGAGATTGAAGTTCTCTAGGAAATGAAATTTCTTTCTCTTCAGCTTTATCACCACTCAGAACATCTGGATCTACTAGAATTCTTCATTAAGAATTCTGCTATCCCAATATTTTCCAGATATAAAAGTTCTTGTTAACAACTGAGTGCCCGAAGGGAATGCAAGAGAAGCAATGTGAATTAAATTTCTCAAATGAGGCTGCTGCTGATTAATTTTAGATCCTGAGCATCTGGGTCAGTGCTTAGTTTCATGACAGGTGTGGAAATGATATCTTTAGTGTCATTATTAATGATTTTACTAAGGGCTGGGAGCACTTGAAATACTCTTCCGAATGAGATTTGAGATGTTGACCAGATGGGCATTTTTAAAAAGCTTATATGTACTGTATTCTACTTTTCAACAAGTTTCTATATTAATAGTGATTACTAACGGAACTTGTATCCATATCACTTATTTGGTCAAAAATTATAAGCAATAATTTTTTAAGAATATGAAATGCTCCAGTAAGATGAAATATAAATGAAATCCAAACATGCCTGAAGGTGAATCTAGTCATTTTGTTTGGCTTTAACTAGGTTAAAGCATAAGAAGCATTTTCCTTTCCTCTTTCTTCTGGCGATGTCTCATCTCCTACAGGGCTTAATATTCTTTATGGGTAAGACCTCGGTCATAAGAAAATAGTCTCATTAGTCATATTCCCAAAGTGCTGGTCGGTTAGGCAAGATGGTAAGGTAAGGTTGATCGCAAATAAGTATGTCAACATGCACCCACTCCCTGAAATCCAAAGGTGGGTGCTTGGCAGAGGGTGGGGATTTATTCTCTAACTATCAGTTTTATTCTTCTTGGTCACGACTGTGCTGAGAAAGTAATACACACGAGACTGTAATCTTTGAGTCAGAGGAAACAGAACCAAACCGGGTGGAAAGAATATGCTATTTAGTATTAGCAGGTCAGTCCATGGGAAATTGTAAAACAGATGAAGTTTGTCATTGGTTAAGCTACCCCAGAATAACCCTGGTATTTCTGGCCAGGGGTAAGTGTGCCCCCTACTATGCTTTGGGGACTTGCTCCTGGACACTGGAATGACCATGTGTTAGGTCTCAAAGTCTCTGGTCAGTCTCTTCTTCCCCCATCCACCAAAAATTAAAATTACCTCCGCCCAGCGATTTTCAACCTTACTAAAATTCTGTAGCACACCAAAAAATGCATTATCTTTTTTGCTGATCTGACAAAAAATAGGTATAATTGTGATCCATTCACACCAGACAGCTATTGTTGTGTTGGCTGTTGTCATTTTTTTTTTTTTAAAGTCTGACAATCCAAGGGAAAAGAGGTCAGTGTCCCTGACTAAATAGTCAGGTATTGCATGTTTTACACATTCTTGGGCCACACTGATTAAAGATCACTGGCTTAATCAATGGATCAAGCTGTTGTCATTTGCTAAAGGGAAAAGGCTTGAGGAACTTCTAGGGTCTTCTCAAGTAACATGTGGACTCTACAGTGACTTTCTAATGACAAATCCTTTCCTCTGTGTATGACTCAAAGGAGTAAGTCCAATGGTGAGGATTTCAGGCCAAATAGCATGGAGAGGCGGGGCCTAACCTTTGAATTTTATGGAACAGTAATGTTCCTAGGAGGGATGAGAGACTGACATAGAACTGACACTTTTCCTTTTGCTGAGGAAGAACATTAAGGAAAAAAGAACAACAAAATTCATCTATTAAAACAATCATTCTAGAAAAGAGAGGAATAATATGATATCAAAAAAATAAGAAGGAAACAATTTTGGAATGAAAAACAACCTGTAACTTTGAAGAATTTACTGTCATAAAAAAAAATACTTCCTACGGTTTCAGTTGTGCAAGACGAATAAGTTCTAGAGACCTGCTCTACAACACAGCGCCTATCGTTAACCATAGTGTATTGTGCACATAGAAGTTTAAGAGGGTAGATATCCTGTTAAGTGCTCTAACCACAATAAAAAAACAAACAAAAGTATAAAGGTATTTCAGTATCCTTATTTTAAAACAGTTAGTGAAAATGCTGTCCAGCACAAACATCAATCTACAGTCGAGCCCTGGGAACTGCTGAGTTAGTTACCCGTCGTGGGCCAGCAAGTCGCTCCATGAATTTTAACAGCTCTTAGCTGACATTTGTGGGCAAGTCTCCATGTGACCGGCCTATCAGGGCAGCCAAAATCATGAAATGACCCAGGAACACCTTTGGGGGTGGGAACCAAGGAGCTTATTTGTACAAAGCCTTTAACTTTGAGTGTTTTCTGCCTATACATTAATTAAAAAAATTGAGCCATAGGTAACCAGAAAAGTGATTTGAATTTTGTTGCAGGAGTGGTATTTAGAAGTGTAGGATTTAAGGCTATGATTGAGCTCCTAGCAGCTGCCACGTACATGGATAGAGCAATGAGATCCCCACCTTAGAGCCTTACCTCCTAGTGGTGGAGACAGGCAAGGAAGACACATGGAGAAAGAACACATCCCGTAGGGATAAGTTCTGAAGATGCTTCTGTGGGTAGGTATGTGACATTTAAGCAAAATCCTGACTAAAGTAAAGAATTGAGTCCTCCAGTTACCTGAGGGGAGAGCATTCCAGGTGGAGGGAACAGCCCTCGAAAAGGCCTTGAGGAGCAACGCAGCCCCGGTGATGAGAGACCGTGGTGAAGGGAAGCACGATCAACCTACGGGGCCAGAAGTGCCGGGGATCATATGGGGCCTTAAATAAAATGAGCATCTACTGGAAAATTTTGAGCATGAGAATGACATGACATTTATGAGTCACTCTGTCTTCCAGGGTAGGGAGTGGCAAAAGTGAGAGCTACTATAGGCCATTATAATAGCCCATATTACACAACGGTGGTTTGGGGCAAGGCAGTCATGAAAGTCGGGCTGAGAACTGCTTGGGTTTACAGTGTCTTTTGCAGACAGAGAGAGAGAATGGGACTTGCTGATGGATTGGATATGGTTATAATTGTAAGAGGGGATTACAGTTGGATTCTAAAATGCTTTATTTGATCAACAGGCTGCATAGTACCATCTATTGAGAATGGGCACAATGGGAGTAATAGGCTGGAGGAGGAATCGAGAACTTACTGGTGGGCATATTAAAGCTGAGATGTCACTTAAAAGTCCAGGTAGAGGTGTCAAGGAGGCTATTGAATACATGCGTCTCGAGTTCAGGGAAGAAATCAGAAACAGACATAGAAATAAAGAAATATTCAGCATATAGAAAATGTTTACGGCCAGTGGATTGGATGAGGTCACCCAATTAGGAAGTCCAGTTTTCTGACAGGTGGTCCAGAAAGTACAAAGGCTTTAAGACAAGCACATGGTTGATGACTTATACAAAGAATAAGGTGACTACTGTGGGTGTGAGGAAATACAGAGAAGGTAAGGACAAGCCTGGACAGATATCAGCACTTAGAGGTCAAGAGGAGGAGGGAGATTCGGGAAGGAAGAGGGAGAAGGAGCTGCCAGCAAGGTAAGGGGAAAACTAGAGCGTGAATCACCAAAGCACTGGCAATAAGGTCTCTCAAGGATGATTAAGAGTAGAGTAAATTCACTCTGTTCTCAATTACCTCTACTGATGGGAGACGCTGTATACGCTGCCCTATTCCCAGGGTTTAGCAAGACCTGTCACATGATCAGTATTTGTTTATTTCAGGTTAAATGTGGCAGTCTACAGGCTGATTCCATTCCAGAGAGATGTTTTGTTTGAACTTCAGGGTTTAAAAATATTTTGTTTTGTTGCCAAGGTTTAGAAATTGGGAAACTTCCAAACCACAATGAGATATCACCTCACACCTGTTAGAATGATTATTATCAAAAAGACAAGAAAAAAATGTTGGAAATGATGTGGAGAAAGGGGAACTCTTCTGTTGGTAAGATTGTACATTGGTACATCCATGATGCAAAACAGTATGGAGGTTCCTCAAAAAGTTAAGAAAAGAATTATCAAATGATCCAGCTATGCTACTTCTGGGTATTTACCTGAAGAATATGAAAAAGCACTAATTAGAATATCTAGCTGCACTCTTACTTCACTGCAGCATTATTTACAATAGCCAAAACAACTTAAGTGTCCATCAACAGAGGAAAAGATAAAGAAAATTTGGTGCCTATATACAATGGAATACTACTTGGCCATAAAAAAGTGAAATATTTCCATTTGCAACAACCTGGATGGACCTTGTGGGGATTATGCTAAGTGAAGGAAGACAGAAAAAGACAAACACCATATACTATCACTCCTATGTAGAAGGAATATAAAACAAAACAAAAACAAATGAACAAGACAAAACAGAAACAAACTCATCGATACAGACCACAGACTGGAGGTGGTCAGAGGGGAAAGCGGGGGAGGGAGGAGAGGGGGAAATGGGGAGAGGTGGCCAAAGGCATGATGACAGATAGAAGCTAGAGGGTTGGTGGCGAGCACGCTACAGCGTGCGCAGATATCAAATGATAAACTTGCAGGCCTGAAACTTATATAAGGTCACTGGCCAACGTTACCTCACTAAAGTAAATGAAGAACGTAATTAAAAATTACATGAAAAATACAAGGACATTGAGAAACTTCACACCAAAATTTGAATCTCTGGCTCTTTTGAAAAGATCCTCAGGACACTCCTGAGGCAGGTAACAGCTGTCTGCGGTGGGTGGCCGCGGCCACCCCGAGCAGGCCGTGCACTCTCCTGTCATTGTGTGGAGTCTCCAGTCAACTTACTGCCAACAGAAAGTGCTGAGTCACTCATTCATAGGACTTGCTGATGCCTGCAGATTTGGAGTTTGTACCTCCTGTTTGTTAAAGAGGGAATGAATGAATAAATGAACAAATAAATAAAGGAATGGAGCCTGTAGAGATGAAATGATAGAATATTACATGCAGGAAAGCCAGGGATCAGATAGAGAGCCTCAGGCCAGGGGTTTTCATCTTCGCTTCCTGGTTGTCGTTGTGGGAAAAACATCCTTCTTTGTACATCCAGGGGTTGGCAAGGAGGCGGGAAGGCTGGAGTGGACTGGCTGAGGGGGCAGCGGTATGTCTGAAATCAGGGGGCCGGGGGGTGGGGAACAGGTCTCCCAGGCTCTCGGCAGCTTTGGTAAGGATTGCAAGAGATTTACGCTGGGCTCGATGGGGTGCCGCTGGGAGGCCCCGGCTGCGGGACCGGCGTCATGTGCTGCAGGCAAGGAAAGAATCACACTGTCTTCGAATGAGTTTTTACTGTGAAAGGTTATGTAAGGTCTAAACAATGTCACCAAATACTCTAGGAGTGGCTCCAGTTTTGTTTTGTAAAAATGAGCAACATACTTTAAAAATGTTTTCCTTTTTTAAAAATTATGTTTTATTCTTCAAATACATGTCTCCATTTTCCCACCACCACTTTCCCCTGCCCCACCCACCCTCACCTCCCACCCTCAATCCTTCCCCACTTCGGTTTTGTCCGTGGGTCCTTTATACATGTTCCTTGATTTGACTCCTCCCCTTCTTTTCCCTGTTACCCCCCCTTCCTCCTTCCCTCTCGTTACTGTTGGTTTCTTTTTTCTTTCAATGTTGCTGGTTATACCTTCCTTGCTTGTTTTCTTTTTTAAACTGAATTCAAATTCAGATGTTGCGAATGCAAATATATTAAATACTTGGTTAAAGTGATAAATGCCAAAACCTTTAGTCTCAAAAAGTGTTAAAACTAATTTATTTATTCCTTTCTGAATGTTTCAATTTGAAAAAAAAAAAAACCCCACATTAATTTCTATTAGTTATAGCAGTAAGAACCTGAAAAGAAAAGTCTCAAACTGTGAAGGCAACCGTTTTATGGACATCAATGTGTGGTCAAGGCCTTTGCTACCGAGAAGTTTGTTGATCGTGAAGCAAGTTATATTTCGTTAAGTTCACCTCACTGTGGAACACAATGTTCCAGAATGTCCTGACCTTCCAGAAAAGATTTAAACAATTCCATGTTCATAATAATAGTGTAACTTAAAGAAAATAACAATTTTTTGCATGCCCAGTAATTTCACATAAAATGCAACAAGGTAAGAGAGTTGTGAATGTAGTACAAATATCACTGCCAGAACGCTGCCGTATTTTCTGAAACATCTTTTATAAAAGCGTTTATGGATGTATAATTCTCTTCTCAAAGACCCCAGCAAATCTCTTTTCCAAACACCCACAAGTTTGTTTAGTATGTATTTATGGAGGATTACTCCTGTATACAAATAACCCATAACAAAAACCAAACAAACAACAACACAAAGAATATCTCAGCCTCACAACGGACTTATCTCTATATTGTTAGGCCAATACAGATTCCTTTTACCTATTTTTATGAATAAAAATACCTCACAGTGTTTGCAGATAACACCTTGTATAAATAACAACAAAAAGGAGGTCTTCCGCCCACATTGCTTTTAATGTCATGACTAATACGTGTCCCTGAGGGATGGTCACTCACACCGTCGGTGACTGAGTTCGGACACATTAAGAGTTGGATGCTGTAGGAGCTGGACACCTCTTGCCTGTAAAGCCAGTCATCCAAATCAAGGGCTCTACTGAGATGCTTGGCTATGAAAGGAAAGAAACTAACACTGCCAGTCCTTACCACGTCTGGCCCTGTGCCGGGCATGTGGCGTATCTTAGGCCAGTTAGCCTTTGAAGCAATCTTTTAAAGTAGGAGTTATTATATCCATTTTTAATAAGAGGAAACTGAAGTCAAGGAGGTAAAATGGCCCAGCCAGGGTTTATTCAAGCCCTGGCACGTCTGACTTCAAAGCCTCTGTCCTCTCCTTACTGTAGGTTTGCTCCATTGGGCAGCGCTCTTTTTTTTTTTTAATAGAGTAAATGAAATAAAATTACAGAGCTTAATTATTATCACCGTCATCCCTTGTTTTTAGTTACTCCTTGTGAGTGAGTTTTTTATTTGTCGGTCCCTGTCATAAGGACTTGTCATCCTTACAACCGCCTTGCAAGGTGACTATGCCGCACCGTGCCGGACACAGCACACACTTGAGTCAATGTCACGGGTGATATTCTCATTTTACCGATGAGACAGCAACGATAAGGAGTGATAAATGACCCACCCAGGGCTGGGAAGTGCTTGAGCAGGTATTTAGATTCCGGTCTGTCTTAGGCTGGTGCCTGTGGGCTCTTTTCACATTCTTCACAGTTTGATTAGGTAAAAAAAAAAAAACACGTAGCACACAATCAAATTAAATAAGCTGAAAGTTTACAATTTTAAAAGGGAGCTGATGACCTGAGGCAGTATAGAACTATGCTTCGATGCTTGAAAATAGTTCTAATAGACACTTGTAAAAATAATTTTTTTTCTTAAAGCTCCTATTCATGGAAATAGTGCTCAACATCCCCACGGTTTGGCTGCTGGGTTTGCAGTAATCATAACTGGCCTTCCTCTCTCCCCCATGGGTTGGACTCTATCAACAACTGTGGTCCTGGAAAAGCCAGTCTGGTAACGAGTTATAAGGGTCTGCGTCCTGTTGGTATTCAAGAAACAGCCTTCATAGGTCAGGTCTCTTCCCCTAACTAGTTTTAAAAAATTAGAAGTTTTAAGAGTTAAATGTTACTGTTAAATGTTAATTAAGATGTTAATTCAGTAGTTAATATCGGACCAGAGAAGGCTTGGATTAATAAAATGAAGGAACTGGGGATGACCTGGAAAATGACTTTCTTGTCTCTGCCCTGTTCTGGTATTCGGATGTCCTTATGCTCTAACTTTTTAAATCTACAATGCTTTTTAGAGTGAATGCTTCCTTCAGTAATAATCACAGAAGCAAACACACACTGACTTTACTGTTTTGACTATAAAAGCAAAATAAAAAGTAATATAAAAATTGTTTATACTGTTATAGTTTACATGAATTGTAATTTATTCACCTGCTCATTTCTGTGTAGACAAAATGAGTCATAATTTTAAAGTCTAACTAACATTTTTTAGTGATAAAAAAAGGAATCAAGTAGGGGTGGTTAGTGAGGGAAATAGTACATCTATTTTTAAAAATTTGAAACTTTAAAAGACTCCTGTTGTGATATCAATGTATTCTGCTCCTAGTGTATAGACAAAATTCCCCCTTTAAGGTATCCTTGAATACATGGCTTGAAGTCATATATTTCAATTCTGACCTACAAGTTTTACAAGACATAATTTTTTACTTTAAGATAAAATTTCCCTCCAAAACTTACCCAGCCCCTTCAATACCCAAGAATAAGCTAAGGTCACTATTTTGTAAACTCATAGCTCAGTAATTCCCAAATCATGTATCAAGAATATGAATCAACCTTTTTTTTTTCTTTTCCTGTTTGGTAAGCCTATTTAGATAAACTTTTGCTGATATAAACAGTAAGCTCGTTTTAAGCTTTAGAGCTTACTTATCTCCATTGTAAACAACATCATGACCATGTTAGGACTGTCCTACACTAAGTTTGGGATTCATAGAGTCATAATTTTAGGGAAAAATAAGCTGCAAAGAATCATGGGTCAAGTCTCCCCATTTCCTTCAATTAAATTTTTCGTTATTATTCTCCCATTTCTTCAAGTCCAAACTCGGTATACAGCTCGGAGGCCACAGCCTCTGAAACCGTTCCGTGAAACAGCCGGCTGGAGGCCAGCTCTCTCTTCTGCAGGCCCCCAGAGGGACCGTCTCTGCAGGCCCCCGTGGGCGCGTGCCCCCTTCTCTCCCGCGTTGCTGGCTGCCGTGCTGGCGTTCTCCCGCCCAGACAGTGAGCTCATGAAGGATGCCGTCTTGCATCCCATTACTTTCTTCTGGGATCTGTGATGTGTTAACTTTCACACAGTGGGTTCCCAAGGAGCACTGAGGGTGTCCTCAGCAATTTGTTAGCCGCATCAAATTGTCAAAGAGAATGAAAAACATACTCAGATATATTTTTAGGAAGCCCTTGGCCAGGAAAGAAAGCCGCAAGAGTAGAGAATGCTTCAAGAGGTGAATCCGATAATGGGCACACAAAAGTGACACATTCAATTCCTTCACCTTTAGAGAACCTCCAGAAGATCAATTGGTAATAAAATATTCATCTTCAGTTTTCACAGGCCCGACTTTGATTTAAAACTCTTGGGTATGTGAATGTCATGCTAGACCCAATATGCAGCATCATGTATTTTTAATTTAAACATGGATCTGTAAAAACTTTATATATGCCTGATATGAGCAAAAGAAAGCGAAACTCTCTCAATAGTCACCCCAAAGAAGGATAGAATCTAGAAACAATCGTTAAACTTCTGTAAAGGTACAAGGAAAAACATTTCACTTGAACGTCCAAAGCAGCACAGACATGGCATGTAAAACACATTATCTTACCTTTAGTGAGTCGAAGCAAGCAATGACTCTTCCATTTTCAACCTGGCAACTTTTGGGGGGGTGAGCAAATTTGCATTCCTCATCAGAGCGCGAGCAGGTCCCTCTTTGGAACTGCCTGCAGACCTCTAACGTCAGCCATTTGGCATCTCTGACTGGGGCAACATTCAAAGCCATGATGATAAAGTACTTTGGACTCTGTTAGTTTCTGTTAAATGATGAAATCAATGCAAGTTCCAATGACCCAAGACTATTGCGGTGAAAAACCCCACATGTAAGTCTGAAGATACGTGACAAACTGCTTAATGAAGTCCAATGCAGGAAACAGAGAGAGAAGAGGATTTAGTGGCAGGCAGTCACTCATCCATCAAAATGCCCCCCTTGAAGACCGAGGGCCGGAATAAAAACATGCTCAGTGTCATGTCTGGCTGTAAATGTCCGAGTCTCCTGACCGTTTGGCAAACACCACTGTTTTTAATAAAGCGACTTCAATATCATGGCATTCCTTGGGAAGAAGGTATATCGTCCTGAAGCTTACTAGAGTTAGTGACGATGATGGAAAATAAGCCACTTAGATACTCAGGCCTTAGCAGGATTTCTTTTTTCCTTCCACCTTTTTAAACTCCGAAATCAGACAACTGAGGTATCTTCATCCACTTGTAAGGTCAGGGTCACGGGTGTTTGACAGAGAAACAAGACTTGAAAACAATAAGAGCTCCCGGCTGCAGTTTCCAGCAAAAGTGACTTCACACAGGCACTTTTAAATCATGAACCTGCAAAACACCGATAAAATATCAACTTACACCCAAACTCAATGAAACCAACACTTTAACGAATTCTTTAGCTCTTACTGAGGATTTGCAAAAATGCAATTGAGAGCTTTGAGCTTTGAGGATAGTGAGGAAGTTATGCATTAAGAAAAAAAAAAAAAAAGAAGGAAAGAGAGAGGAGGAAAAAAACGCAACTGCAACTGTATTGCAGAAATGATCCAGGCAGCCGTCCAAAAGTTAGGAGTGACTCTAAGAGATGAGTGTGGCAGGCACAATAATTAGGCCTTCTGAATCTATTCAATCTAATGTGCTTAATCGCCAAAATAGTGCCATAGAACTATGGCTTCCAATTAATTTCACATTTGGGCCATTGATGGTATTGTTGAAAATACTATAAACAATGATTTGGGATGTGTCTCTCCTTTATAATAAGGATATTGTCTTTCTGGATGAAGGGTAGGCTCCTTATTCTTTCTATCTTTTCTAGTTTGCAGAGATCTGAACTTAGAGGTGAATAGGCAGGCACTTCCTGACCTGTATTCTCATATCTCTTACACGTCACTGTCCACTGTTGTTACTTCCTTGATGTCCAGGTTCCCTCTGTCCTACAAACACTCAGAGAATAAGGACTATTCGTGTTTTTCAATTTTGTATCCCTAGGGCCCTAGTTCATGTCTATTAGGTTCTCAAAAAATATTTATCGACAGGTTTGACTGATGATTGATTCACTGACTGAAGGAATGCACGTTACTTTTAGGTTCAGTGTAGGCTTGAATGGAGTTACCATCTAAAGATGCTCTATTCTGTGGAATGCTGGAATTAAATATCTACAACAAAAATATAATTAGTAAGTTCAGATCTCTAAAATCAGCATATTTCATTTCTTTTACAATTTTCAAGGATTGTGAAACTATTAAAACATTAACCATTTACCATTATTGGGTCAAACACGAATAAAGGACTAAATAGCAGAAGCTGATCATTTTCATAAATTGTACGTGCCACACGCAACCTTAAATATGCGTTTAGCCTTCATATCCTTCTGAAAAGTTTATAACTAAGAACTTACTGGAGATTGGAAGGAGATTATTTGAAATCAGCATATTCCAAGCAAGTCCAGAAAACAGTAATTCCTAAGTGGTTTGCAAGTGCTCCCTAAAGAAGGAGGTCCACAATCAATTAAGTTTAGGTGGCTCCAGGTAAATCAACCTGGAGCGGCTTCTGTGCGCAATGTGGCTCCCCTCTCTCCCCCCACACACAGCCCCCAGCCTTCACTGAGTCTATAATGGGGGAAGAGATGCAATGGGTCTCTCCAGCTTATCTGGTCATGAAACATTTATCTAGCAGGACACCTCTTGGGACAAGTGGGAAGTGCTACTTCATCCCTATACTTTTTTTGACTTATTAGTAGATGTGTTAGAATGAGTTTTAATAGGATGTGCATTTAAGGACATTGGCAACCTTGAAAGCTATGGCACATACCTAACTTCAATTGTAAAATATGTGAGGGGACAGGCAGGCTCCTGCTTGCCTGTTAGGCAGTGTTGTGTTCCCAGCAGCTAACATCAGCCAGCTTAACTTAGGGCGTTTAAGAAGATGAGCTTAATAACCAAATGTGCTCTGGGTCAGGTTTCACAGACCAGCCTGGACCTGCACCCTCATTACCTCAACTCCCACCTCTGCCCCCTGTGGAGAACAAAGGATGAGGGAAGCGAGGGACAAGGAAATATTTCTGCCTGTGTATCCAGTGGCAGTGAGGTGCTAATAATAAGGAGATTTTAAAAGATGGCTTGGACACATTAGTTTATATTGGAAAAATGTTTAAAAAAACGGAACCCCTGGATCCCATGGACCGAGGTCCAATGGAATTACAGGACAAGAAGGATACAGGAAATGCTCAAAGGCAGCAGCAGTTTCTTTGCAAAGGCTTCACATGCAAGAAAAGAGACAGGCAAACATGTTGATGCATACATGGCAAGCGAATGCTCAAGTATTCCTGAAACAGGAGCAGCCTAGTGCAGTGAATGGGGTGTTCTTGTGCTTCTCCTTCTAGATAAGAAGACAATTTTTTTTTTTCTGGGAAAAACAGAGTACCATTTCTAGTCACTGTGGAAATCCAGCCACAATTTAGAGAGCCAGACTCTATTGAGATGTACTTGCTTTTAAAAGCGGAGGACCCAAGCTTTCTGGGAGCCAGAGTCCTTTGTATGGCAAAGATGTCCCAGAAGGAAAGAAAAGGGCATCATATGGCATCTCAATAAATTGCTCTCTTAACCTCCCATAAATCCACTTTTTCTCCCAGATGGTTCTCTGTGTCCTAAAAGTTACAGGGCTTCTGTTGTCAAAGACGCCACCAAAGGAATGGCCAATGATGGGTGAGGCTGGAGAAAACCAACTTTTAACATGGTCATCAAGGGACAAGATCAAACTATGCAAACACGTAAACCAAAAAACGTGTTGGATCTTCCAGACTGCAAGTCCTTGGCAGAGGGGTTATACGTTCAGGTTTTACTCTCCAAAACAGAAGCCACTCGCTGCATGTGGCCATCGAGCCCCTGAAATACAGCCAGTGCCACAAAGGAACTAAATTTAAAAATTTTATGTAGCCCTGGCTGATGTGGCTCAGTGGATTGAGTGCCCGCCTGTGAACCAAAGGGTAGCTAGTTTGATTCCCAGTCAGGGCACATGCCTGGGTTGTGGGCCAGCTCCCCAGTAGGAGGCATGTCAGCGGCAACTACACATTGATGTTTCTCCCCCTCTTTTTCTCCCTCCCTTCCCCTCTCTCTAAAAATAAATAAATAAAATAGTTTAAAAAATGTTTAAAAATTTTATGTATTCTTAAGGAATGTAAACTTAAAACTGATCCTGAGTTATTGGAAAACTTTTAAGGTTCTTGGACAGACTTAATACACGAATCCACTTTTCAGTTGTAAATTTTATGAAATCTAAATAAAGATCAAGTATTTTCAATAAAAATTTCACATCCAAGTTGAGATGTGTATAAAATCAATGTGTATTTCACACTTCGAAATGTGAAATACACAGTAATTTTAAAAACTTAGTATGAAAAGAAGACCGTGAAAATATCTCATTAGAATTATTTTATAATTACACGTGGTGAACTGGTAGTTTTTTTTTTTAACAAATTGGAAAAAGCATTATTATTATTAAAATTAAACGCACTTCTTTTTAGTACCTCAAAATTCAGAATTATCTATGTAGCTCGCATTATATTTTTGTTGAAGGCACTATCTTAGGGACCTTTGCATTTCTTCTATCGGCCAACATAGAATTCTTTGGAATGGTGGAAAGTACCCTGTTCTAAGATCCAGCAGTTCTAGCTCTGACTTTGCCAAGGGTCCTTCATATGACCTTGGGTAAAGTCTGTTTCTCTGAAATCCAGTTTCTTCATTTGTAAAATGTTGATAATAGTTCCTACCTACTTTACAAGGTTGCTGCCACGAAGAACAGGTTATAGAGGAAACACAAAAATACTTTGGAAACAGTAAAGTGCTATCCAAATGCAAGGTGTGGAAGGAGGAGTCACTCTATAAATATTTACTGAATGAACCCACCTTCGGGCTCCCTCCCTCTCTGCAAGAGTTCTCAATCAATGACCAGGATAATGCCCGGGGTGGATCTGCACCAGCCGTGGATTCTGAAAGCAGGGCAGTGCCTCAGAGATCAAAGAGCTGACTTATCTGGAGCACCCCTCATTTCTCAGACTGTCTTATTTCACAGTGGAAGGGAACCCATAGAGAAGTTTCTCCAAGTACAAAACCAACGGTGTTACTACAAAGGCTTCAACCTACTTTCTTTCTCCAGTAGAACCATTTCTGGGTCTACTAACCCAGAAATGAATGAAACCCTTGTAGGGCCCAAGCTGTCATCCCAGGTATGGCGTGTTGCCCGAATACGCTGGTGATGTTGACAGAGAGCCGCCTTGGTTTGAGCGCTTGGTGGAAGCACCCCGGGTGAGTGGGGAAGAATGGGCGGCATTCTCGAGTTCACCTGCCTGGAGGGGCCCCTGTTAAAATATATCTGTATGGAGAGGGCCCTGTTTTCTAGTTCCCAGGAAGGTCCCCTGTATGTCAGCACTGGCCCTGATTCTACGCAAGGCACCGTCAGCCTTTCCTGGAAGTTTCTGGACTGCCCTGGGAAGCAGGCTCGCTCGTTCACAGCATTCTAAGTTTCTTCCATGGCTTGGCTTTCATTTTCTCACCTCTTTTTGCCTTGCGCTTCAGGTTTATAGCCAAGATCCCAGTTGTTTCTCTGGCCTGGTTGCTTTGTTGGAATTGCCTCTCCTCGTCCTCTTTGGGCTTTCGGCCACCTCCTGTGGTCTCGCCCTCCTGCCTCGCTCACCCCCTACCGAAGGGGAGTGCTCTTCGCCCTGCACAGTCAGCTGAGTCCCCACTGCATCCCAACGTGGTGCCCCTGCCGGACCTCCTCCATCCCCCTTTGATGACCACTCTGCGGGCTATCTTTTAACACCGCCTGGTAATTATTTTTAAGCAAATATCATCATTCCCTAAATCACAACGACTGTTAAGTATTGATTTTCAAATCTCCAGAGTTTAGCTTAGTGGCTGGTTTGTAGAATACGCTCAACAAATGTTTGTCATATGAACTCCGGACCTACCTCCCCTGAGCACTTGCATTTTAACTGGGGCCACAGTCGAATCCAAATGAACCAGGCTTCAAATAGGGGATTTCACTCTTATCCTGTGGGAAAATTCCAGCAGGTACGACTGGCTCACTCTGTTGCTGCTAAGTAGGTTGGAGGTAGGGGTAAGGAGCTTTCCCAGGGATAATTTGAACTTCAAGACCCAGAATCCTTAGCCCAGTGATTCTCAAAGCGCAGTCCCTGGGCCGGCAGCAGCAGCCGCCGCCGCCCCCGGGGGCTTGCCAGAAGTGCGGATTCTCGGGCCCCAGCCCAGAGGTACCGAACCCGAAACCCTAGGGGTGGGGCCCAGCAATCTGCCTTAACAAGCTCTCCAGGGCGTCCCTCTGAACAAGCTCCAGTTGGAGAACCACTGTAGTAAGCATTTCTTGCCACCTTCCTGTGTGCCAGGCGTCCTGCTGGTCGCTGGAGGAACAAAGATGTCTGACCTGATTTTATCACACAGTCTTGGGTTCACTGGTTCTCACGGAAACAATGACAGGAAGGCTGGCTGGGGGCTTCCCCCAGGGGCCATGTTTCTGATCAATAAAAACAAAACAAAACACAACACAACAAAACTAGACTAAATAGAAAACACCTGAGCAATTTGTCCCAGCTCAGACCTCATTCTGTGAGAATTAAGAAACAGACTAACGTGTAGTCCTGCAGACTTTATTCCGGCCTTGGGTGGGGGTGCATGTGACGTTGCTTGTGGGACCTGTGTCTGAGGGAGGGCTGTTCTAGGGGCCTGGTGGTCCTTGGTGACCAGCGCGCAGTCCTCAGTACCTTACTGCTAGCAGTCTTCACAGAAGGGGCTGCTTTGGAGAACCCTCCCTCTCCAGACGACACTGGCTCTAGCCAATATCAAGATTCACTGCGTCTTCGAAGGAAAGGCAAGCCTGAAGTTCAAGGATACAGAAGCGAGGCTCTTGTTGTATTTCCTGAAACGCCCAAGGACTTGCCATTCAACTTTACAACATGAGTGATCTCGAGCTATTTTTAGGGTCTTTCCTTACATGACATTTCATTTTTCCAAAGATATTCAAAACTCACCTAGGTGTTAGATTTGCAGAAATCTGTGGCTTTGACTGCCTAAAAGCATTTGCTGCTCACGGTCCTTTGCAGCCGCTCAGTGATGCGGCACGGTGAGGTCAGGGCCTGCCATTCTACAAGCACGGAGGCCGGCTCCCTGCCTTCGACACGCCTCAGACAAGCCCGGGCTGCGGACCCCAGGTGTCCTTGCCTTGCCAGCGCTTTGTAGCTCGTTTGCACGGTTTTGAAGGGAAAGACATCAATCATGTCCGATCTTGAGACTGAGATTGTTCAAAATTTAAGACTGCCTTAAGGAAAATAGTTCCGCAGCTCACAGCTCCTCCAGTTTACTTTCGGTCATCTCTGGCATTTTAGCTGTCTGCCAGGAATCGCCCTCCTAGGGAGCTGATTAAAGGATCTTTGCAAAACAAACTGATTTCTGAGTCAGACAGTCAAGGGCTCATTATCCATTAAGTAATTTATGGGATGCCTTTAATTTTATTTTGCATAAATCTAATTATAACAAAAAAAGCTATGTCTCCCTGAGTTTCCTATTTCTAAGTTGGAGAATCGTTGTGTTTCCTATCTTGGATTTTTAAAATTCTTAAAATATCAGTTCTTCAAAACTGATTTTTCCTTCCTGTGAGCGGTTTCATGTTTGAGCCTCTCACCTCTATTTCTGGAGCTTCTATTAAAATAGCTCTCAATGTGCTCTTTCCCTGGATCAATGAATGACTCGGCCACATCCTGCGCCTATCAGATGCAGACGCCTGGGCTGGACAGGGACCTGCAGGAGCCGCGGCTGGCGTGCTGGGCTGAGAACCACTTGACCTCCAGGAGTGGGTGTAATCCTGCCCTGTAATCACAGCCACTGAGAAGAGGTCTCTTGCGGGTCTTACCCCGAGGGACCAATAAAAACACAGACATGAGACAGGTCCCACTGCGAAAGAAAGAAAGAACCTCATTGACTTTTCGATAAAAAAAGAGCGAAGGGGGCAGCCAAAGTGATTATCCTTAGAAAGATTTTTGTCCTAAACACCTTTAAGTGGGTTTCTTTTTTACATTTCCTGAACTTATCAATGAAATATTGTTTTGAAACTTCTGCAGGGTGTAGGGGAAAGAAGCAAGTGTTCTACCCTGATTCTAGTCGCTCCCTTCCCCCGAATAGCTGTGTAACGTCACGTAAGCTCTCTGAACGTCGGCTTCTTTGTGTGGAAACAAGGGGGTTAAAAATGCCTAAGCCATATATATATATATATATATATATATATATATATATATATATCCATATATATATATATATATATCTCCATATATATATCTCACAACCAAAATATATTTAGTACCATAAGTACTCCCTGTATACTGTCCTACCCTCATCGACCTTAGATAAGGCGTCCTTACAACTATCATCTATGTGCCTGTACACACGCACAAAACAGGTAGAAATAACTTCTACTCATGGGAAGTCTGAAAGTGACAGATTTCTGCAAAGTGAATCAAATGTCCGTAGAAGAAAGTAGAAGGGTCCTTTCTGTGAGGGACATACTATGAAATCTTTCTCAAGTGTTAGTTAGACAAACCTTTGATATACGCTCTTTTGAGACTGATTGCAAACCTACATTTGTTCTAAGCCAGGAAGGAACCATGACTAATGACGATGTCTTCATTTTGTGTGGCCCTTCGTTCTTTTGACCATATTTTCAAATACATTTCCACACGGGCGGTGCGGGGGGAAGCAACCAGATACCCAGGGTCACAGAGTAAATCAGAGAAGTCAATGTTCATGACAAAAATAATACAATGAGGGATTCCCAACTAATTCTTTTCCTTGGATTTTGTATCTTAAAGTACAAGTAAAAAACATTCATAAAATCAGGGCTCATGTGAACACACAAAATTCTCCAGTCCACTTTCAATGCCATTTCCAGGAATGGGCAGAGAAAGAAATCCCATCTTCAACGAGGAGAACTTTCTAAGTACTCTCCGGAAACTACAGCCAGCTCTACTGTATGCAAACACGTATTTGTATTCAAATTGTGTTTTTCCCTCGCATCTGTGTTTTCTATCTAAACCTTTATGAGTCTGTCAGGAACCGCTCTTACGTGAATAAAAGCAGTTGTATTAGATGCCACTTAAGACTGACAGCACTTGCCGGTTTCCTGGACGTCCAGGACCCTGTGGCTGCTGTCACAGAGGATGGCCCCTGAGCTGCAGGCTGCAGTCGGGCCCTGAACGCCAGAGAAGCTTCTGTCAGGACTTCACCCCCTTCCCCGGCCACAGCCTCTGGTGCTTAGGACCGCTTCATGCTGCCCTTTTTCCGTCTCTCTCTCTTCCATTGCCACCAGCCAAATAGCCCCTTCATCTGCCTGTGTGCCTGCGAACGCTAACACCCTTTCTCTGGTCAAGATTTTTGTCACATAACTTTTATGATGATCAATCTAGGCACCGTGCATACATTTTTAAAAAATTTCAATCCATTGCCATACCGGAAATATAACTAAGGCATCAAAGGAAGGAACTTTTCATGAAAATAAATAATGTATTTTAACATTTCAACATTCCGGCACACGTGTGTTAGAATGAAGTGATCAGATACTCACACCTGTACGTGTGTGGCTTATTTTGGGTGTGACAGGCACGAATGCAGACTGACAAGTATGATGAGGGATGCGGTTTCTCAAAATGCCAAACCACTCCTGTTAAGGGTCCTGACAAGCTAAAGAATACTTTGCCTCAATTTACACAGTTGTAGCATTTGTGACAAATCGAGTTCTAGTAAGACTGTCCAAAAAATACAGAATAAATTTTTAAAAACCACTTTGTGTAAATGTGTAAAACAGAGTTGGGATCTTGACCCAGATCATGATGAACAGGGTTTTTTGTTTGTTTGTTTGTTTTTTGGTTTTTTTTCCTACATGAACATCCAGCAGGACACGCAAAAGTCATCATCTACAAGCCAGCTCTTAACGTGGAGGGAGCCACATCCGCTGCGTGATAGCTAAATCCTTTACTCTGCCTCTCACATTCCGAAACGCTCCTTTAAATTTCCAAAGTTCTCTTTAGAGGATGATATTGTCCCCATTGATAATAGCGCTGGAGAGTCTTACGCTCCAGAAGTCTGACTTAAGTAGATGGTATAAACTATGAGGATCACTAAGTATGGTGGATGCTGGGGAGCACCAGGGAGATATAGACAAGGCCCCCACCGGAGAAAGCCCCCTTTGGGAGCATCCTCAAGGACACACTAGAATTAAAGAGCTCACAGGTGGTGAGACTGGTTAGAAATTACAGCAATGGTCCAGGTGAACAGGAATAACCTGGGCTGACAATTATATTGCAGTGGTGGGAAGAAGGCAACCCCCAATCATGGCTGGGATAAACTGGTTAAAAATAAATAATCTTTGGGGGCTGGGAATGTGGAGGGCAGGAAAACGAGTAGTCAGAGAGGACTTCAAAGTCTGGGTCCTGTGTGGGCTGAAGGATGTTGTCGCTCTGTCCAGGAGGAAGGGCATCAGGAAGCGGGGGCCAACTGGAGGTGGGGGACAGCGTCGTGGTCAGGGACACACCGCTAAAACCACAGAATGCTAGAATGCGTGGGAGAGAAAGAGCGACACATTAAGATTTTATATCTGTATCTCCATCTGTGTGTACGTCTAGGAGGAAAAAAGAGAAAGGTGTGCACAGGGTCAAGGACAGCACATTCAGTTATTTAGAGGTGAGAGAAGAAAAGAAGAGCAAGGGAAACACAGAAAAAAAATGACAGACCAAAGATCCTCTGACTATTGCCGCATCAAGGGTGCTGGCAGAGAAGTTTAGGGCTCCAGGAGGGCGGGAGTAGCCAAAAGAGCTGGCTGCCACAAGGAGGCCAATGGCACGGTGACAGTGAGTCGGGCGGGTTGGGGGGGGAGGCTAGATGTCATAACCAGGGCAGTAGTGCTGAGTGCCAGGTGGCAGTTTCTGTAGCTCACAGCGGCCGGGGAGGGGGAGGGAGGGGAGGAGGGAGAGGACCTGCAGCCCTGGGGGTATTGGGTGCAGCTGGAACCCCATGGAGCAGCAAGGAAACTGTTGAACTTGTTGCCCTTTGCAATCAGAGGGGCACGGACTACCTGCGCGCATCCCCGGAGAAGGTGCCCTTTCGCAGGTGAGGTTGGCTCACAGGATTGGAAGGATGGAGAGGCGAAGCACCCGGGAGAGCAGGAGAGTGCTTGCTTCCCCCATCACACCCCCTGCCTTTCTTTTCTGAATGGAAGGAGAGGAACCCAGCAGGAGCGTGGGGAGATGGCAGGGTGGCAGCGTGGCAGCGTGGGCCACACGCTGGAATTGACCAAAGGAAAGCGAGGGAGGAGCAAGACCATTGACCTCCTTTCTCCTTCTTCACTGGGCCTTGGCGGGAAACAAAATACTCATTCCTCAGGCAGGGGGCTGAAAGAAGGCGGGAAGGGAGGGAGACAGCCTGGTTTCCAGGAGGAGAGCAGGAAAATGAAACGGGCAGCCCTTGGCCTGTGGCGCCTGCCAGCTCGGTCAGGTAAGATGTCCCACCTGCAGAGACAGGCGGTGCTGGGGCTGGGGACTTACAGAGGACTCCCCGCGTTGAGGACAATCTTTCTTCACAGCTGAAGAAGAGAACAAGAGATGAAGCCAGGGACTGTCAGGGGGCCCGGGAGGCACCACCTCAGGGAGGCCTCATGACGTTCTTCTGAAGTGAGCAACTATGGGTCCTGCTCTCTCCACTTACCCTTCGGAGGCTGAGAGCAGGGGCAGGGAATGGCTGCTGCCAAAATGAAAGGCCACGGCCTTAGAGATGCGACAGTGACAAGGAGGCCCTGGCCGGTATGGCGCATTGGGTCGGGTACCCTCCCACGGAGGGAAAGGTCGCCGGCTGGATTCCCCATCAGGGTACCTGCTCGGGTTGCGGGTTCCATCCCGGGTCGGGGTGCCTGCGAGAGGCAACGGATCGTTTTCTTGTCATATCAACGTCTCTCTCTTTCTCTTTCTCCCTCCCTTCCCCTCGCTCAAAAAATAAATAAATAATTAAATAGAATCTTTCAAAAATAAAGTAGCAAGGAGGTCTGAGTTCTAACAAGAGTACAGGTGAGGGGAATTGGAGGTGAGGAGGCGGGGGAAAGCACTCTTCTTCTCCCCTCGTGGAAACGGTGTCTGTTAGCACGTAATTGTTTCTCAGCGTACCATCAAGTATCGTGATGCGTGTGTGTGGCTGGCGTGCATGACCTCAGACGTGGGTGCGGCTATATCCCCGACCAAGAGGGACTGGGTCGGTCGTGGGCTCAGCACATAGGAATCACACGTGCTCTGTAAACAGGTGACGCGCCCGCGGCCTCCCTTAGATGAGAACGAGCAGCTGCGCAGAAGGAACCATGAGAAGGACACACGCCTTGGCGAGCGGAAAAAGGCAGGCGCTGGAGGACGCGGGAGGGCAGAGCCCACGGGCAGATTCCTGGGTCGACAGGGCTAACCTGGGTTTCTCATCTTTCATGGCAAGATGGGCCCCAGGTGCTAGCTTAGAGCAAACGCTGGTTGAGAACCGCTGACAGAATGTTTTTCAAGTGAAAGGTGGTAAAGATGGGCGCGATCAGAGTTTACGCCTGGTGCTCGGAGCTCCTTAGAAGAGCTCCTGGCCCCCCCCCCCCACCCCGTTTCATGTCTTGAAACCCGCTAGACAGCGGTGACTCCCAAGTGGGAATCCTTTCTCTGTCTGTCACCTGTCCCCCTCTCCCTTTGGTAAAAATTCCATGAGGAACAGGCTCCACATTTCTAACAGATCCAGAATCCGGCCCTTCTCGCCACCTAGACTGCTGCCGCCATGGTCTCACGGGGTTCATTCCATTCCCCCCTGACCCTGCCTCCCCGGCTCTGCCCTTGGGCCCTGCAGTCCGCTCCAACACGGTATCCGGGGAGATCCCCTGGAAATGTAATCAGGTCACGTCTCTTCTCCACCCAGGTGCTTCTGCCGGCTCCGACGCCTGAGTGTGAAAGCCAAGAGTCTCATGATAAACCGGACTCACCTCCATGATGCCCGCCCCCCACCTTTCCTGACCTCCCTATGCCTCGTTCACTCCCCTTTAGACTTTGGCTGGTTCTTGAGCAGCCGAACACATGCCAGCCTCAGGGCTCCGACCTTACTTCTCCTCTATTAAGAGTATGCTTCTCCCAGACAGTCACAGGCTCAGCCGACACCCTGCGGGGAAGTCCGTTCCTGATGGAATATTGCACAAGTCCTACCTCCTCACTCTGGCTCGCCCTGTTTTATTTTCCCATGAAGGCCTTATCATTCTTCGACACTCAGGTATTTACTTACTTAACGTTTTCTCCTCCAACCATAATGTGATATCTGCGATGGCAGGGCCCGTGTCTCCCACATATAGGGCGGCACTAAAACTTTAGGACGTGGAAAGCACTCCGTAAATATTTGCTTAATGAATAAATGAATGAATGAACAAATAAATGAATGAATATACCACGCGGCTCATAGTTTCTGCCTGCCTTTAGGGTTTGCTTTGTTCCACTTTCAGGATACACTTTGAAATATTTCTCCCCTGTTGCTGTTCTTGCTGGTATTTCAGTATTTGGGGGCTTTGATTTCTGAGCTTTAGAATAGAAGGGGCACAACAATTTCGAAGGCCACTTCTGCCCTTACATTTCTGTCATTGTATAGTGATTGGAAAGGCTGATCTAAGGAGAAATATATTTTTAGGAACCCTTCTGGATATCTTATCAGCTCGGCTGGGTTTGGCCTAGATTTGTCAGCAGGCTGCTTGTGCTGTGGGATCCAACAGAAGCGTGTCTGTAAGGGGAGGGAGGGGGGCACCTGCAAAGCCCACTGTGTTCTGCTCCAGAGCCTAGAACCGAAGGGGCACCCAGGGCCGGCGGAGAGGCGGCAGGGCCCTGCACTCAGCATCCAGCGAAGGGCGAGTGTTGAATACTTAAAGCCCCCGGCTGTTCCAAGGACCAGATCCGGGGATTTGGTACCCCAGAGGGTTAATCCTTCTTTCCATTTTCCCTCCTACTAGAAGCTGCTGTTCACCCAGAGCTCGCCAGCAGACACCTCCTAAGCCCTGCCTTTATGGTGGGGTAGTGGGAGCAGCTGTGGTTTCCGGGTCTCGAACTTTCTGAAGGCCGAACGGGTCAGCAGGATGGCGCGCTGAGGCGGATGTGAGGGTCTTCCCAGATACGCCGGAGCTCCAAGGGGCCCCATCCCTGGTGCTGGTATTCTCTAGCAAGGGACGGACACACAGACCTTCAACACCACTTACTATGTGACGTCAACCATGTCTGAAAGCTGCTGCCCTGGTCCCCCGAGGCAGTGGCTGTGGCTGGGTCCCTTTCTCCTTACGATTTGTAACCCACTGTTGACTACTTCCCAGAGAAGTTCTGCTGGGATGACCTGCCCCTGACTAGCTTTGCAGAATGCAATTATGCGTCCAGGGAGCCAGATGTGGGGCACGGGGATTGGATGTCCCAAAGGCTCACAAGACCCCAGAAGGAGGCAGAGTGCTACTTGTTTGTTTGAACACTGTGGGAGGGACACCAACAGCGGCAGCCAAGCGGTGATGGGACTCCATTCACACTTAACAACATAGAAAAATTCCCTGCCAACCACGGTCAGATCCCAGCCGAAAAGTAGAACCCAGGAATGCAGCCTCAGGGAGAGGACAATCTATTACAGCAAGATTTTTCTTTTGTTGTCATTTCTGTCACCCTAGAAGTTAAAAAAAAAAATCAATTTCCTGCCATACTTTTTAAATCACCATGGACAAGGAGCGGCTCACGCCCCGAGTACAAAGCAGGCTACAGAAATGAGTGTGAGTCAACAATCCCTCTTATCTTTCAGGAAATTGAGCTAACTGCTAGAACCAAAATCAACAACAAGTGTTTATTGGACTTAAAACCAGAGCTCTGAGTAATAAAAAAGGGTTAACCTGGCAAGGAAGTGTATGTTCCATAAAAATGTAAGGCAGCGTCCCTGGGTTATTAGGCAACAAGATGCTAATTGCTGGACTCAGGTAGAATCCTTGCCCTTCACCGTAAATAAATCGAGCTCGCCCCACAGCTCCTTCCCTCCTTTGCCCAGAACAGCCTCTTTGTCGCCTCCCTGCCCAGGCAGGGCCCTCCTCAGAGGCTAATCGCTACTCGGGCTCTGCCTCCCTGCTGCCGCATGTTGTCGTTATTTCTAAGCAACATTACCCTGTGCTGCGTCACCATGGCAACAGCGGGTCACCACTTGGAGGAGTGCAACAGGGAAACGGGGGGAAAGGAAAGGGAACAGTCAGGGGCTGAACGGCTCCCGGTCACAAGCCACTTCCGAGGTGGCAGGCGCGCTTCTTCCCATTTTATGGAAGGAGAAACTGAGGAACGGGCCAAGGCGCTCGCTTGTTCCTGGGAAGGGAGGTGACAGCCACACCCTCTCCATGGGGCTGTGCTCCTTTGTTGATGAGAAGTTGACCAAACCATTTCAAGAAGCTTCCACCTTCCAGGGTGAGAGAAATGAGCAAACAGCATAGAGGGCAAGGGCTTTGTGTTATGCAGATGAGCCGAGACACCTCCAGGCAGCTGCTTGTAGGAACCAAACGCTGCCCTCTTCCCTACATGCTTTGCGCATTTTTTCAGCTACACAATTCTTACTTACATGTAGGTGGTTTTGCTTTCCTGGGAACTTCACTCAGTTCCTCCATCCTTCCCTACCAATTGCATTTCTTTCAGAAACAGATCCATTTTCCTTTAAGTGTTTTTTAAGAGGCATACTGCTGAGTCGGAAAATTAATAACCTGGCATAACCTGCGATACCACCCTCACAACGCGCTCTCAAGTTACTTGTTCATTATTCTCCATAATGATTTTATCACCTGCGTTCCCATGTGCACACTTCAATTGCTCTTCTAATGCTGCTTATTGCTCAAACCGCTCTGACCTCCTTCTCAAAGAGAACCAACGGCTTTGAACCAAATCAAATCTGACAAGATAAAACGAGACGAAAAAAGGGAGAGTCTGAATAACACCTTTTCTGGAATGCGAATTGTCACACGGCTACCAGCTTACCCTCCCAGCTTAGTCCAGTAACCAGAAACATTTTTTGTCATTAACACTAGGTATGAAAAAGCAACTTGGCCATGTGGTAATACTTTTGCACCTACAACATTTAACTGCTCCTGTGGTCTCGCTTGAACAAGGGATGGAATGCAAAATAACTTTTATGATTCCAAAAAAGCTCTGTGTACGGATGTAAATGATGTTTTACTTATTGGAATGCGTCTTCTTGGAGTAATCAAGATGACTTTCTTACGGTCTTCACAGAAGTGTGCCATTTAAATGAGAAATGGATGGCTTACGTAAATCCGTGCTGTTAAGTCAAGAGGTGCAGCTTCAGCAAGCACGTGCCCTTGATCAAGCCACGTGACTGGAAACTCCCATTGTTTCACGCACACTAGGCTGTTGCCAAGGCTACTGATAAACTGTCTGTGAAAGACTTCGGGGGACCTCAGGAAGAACGCTCGCATAAGGCGTCTCATTCCTGGGGCCCTTTCCGCCTCATTGCAGAAGTTTGCAACATCGATGGTGGTGGACCCTTCGCTTCAGGCCCCTCTGATCACCTCAGCCACACCTGGCAGAGATGACCCTGCACGCCTCACTTTTTCCAGGCCGCATGGCTCAGCAGCTGCAAACACTCATTAGGCCTGGCTGTGAGGTCTCGACTGTACTGGTCGCTATAAGCAGCTCACCGCCAACTCTGCTGGCAGACAACCCGAGGGTTCATCCAGCTTCTCCAGTGGTAGCTGCAATATTTGCAAAGAAAGCAGGTAATACAGATGTCTGACCCCACGCCAGTATTTCGAGGGTTCCCTCTTGTCTGTCCTCAGCGATGCTTTAGGCTTCCCCAACAGTTCCCTTCAGGGAGGGAAGCGCTTGGTTTCAAGAGTGAGAAGGAAGAAGGGCTACCTGCACATGTCCATCCAGGAGTACGTTAAGGACGCTGCACAGGTTATAGGTTCAGCTCTTCTCATCCTCCACCAAAAACACATTTAGCTCCTTAGGTCCCAGGCAGTGTCTAGAAGGAAAGGGCAACTAGCAGCTCTTTTTCAAAGTGTAAAAGCATAAAAAGTAAAGGCTGTCTGAAATACACTTGACTGCTCGTTGAGAGCAGCCTAATTGCTTACTTGTCAGGAAAGGGGTCCAGCTGGGAGTTGGAATCGCTGAGTGTCAGTTTTTGCATTAGTCACACGCCGGTCAGGGGACCTCGGGTGAGCCGCAATCCCCCTCCAGGCCTCAGGTTGCCCGACATGCTGGACCAAGCCCTGGTCGTCCAACACAGGTGTGAGTGACGACGGCGCGTCAAAGGTAAATACAGTGCGGCTTAAGGAAGTGTCAATTTTACTTTAAAAAATTGTTGGGGTGAAAGAGAAAGTCAAATCACTGAAGGGGCAAGTAATTTTATTTTTATTTTTATTTTTATATTAAAGCAAGCATATACAATGGAGTAGAAGGTAAGATTTAGAAGACGTTAGATAAACAAAAAGGCCTCTGTCAGCTCTTCTGAGTCTCAGAAGACCAACTCCTCCCTCCTCTCTGCCATCAGGGTGCCTCAGTGGCAAGAAAGACTTGAGAAATGCTGAGCAACGGGGTCCCCAGGGCCCTTGGACAAGCAAGGAGTCATGTTTCTTGCCCAGCAGTGAGAGGGATCTTCAGGGAGATACCTGTGACCCGCTGGGGTTTGGTTTGTTCTCTGCAGCAGAAATGCAAAGCTGATTAAAGCACAAGAGTTCACCTGAGTCACTTGTCTTCGTTGGAGAAGGACATGGTGCTTCTGCAGACCGTTCAGGTGCCTAAAATGATCATGGGGCTAAACTCTGCATTCAGTGTCACCTTTGGGACGGGAAAATCTAATAGACCAATTTATTTACCACAGCGTTGGGGACAGCCAAGAGCACCTGACTGGCCCACGTGGCCGCGGAGAAGTGGCAGCCATCGGGGTGTAGTTGTGTTTGCTCTTACTTGACGCGAGTCACACTGGCTTTATGAAATCCATCAAGTCAACTATTTTTCTTAGGAGTTTACCCTATGACTGAGGGTAATACAGAAATTAAAACACCGATTTGGAATGGTAGAGCATCTTCCACCCCTACAACTGTAAGATTCAAATGTAAAAGAAGGGAAAACTGGGTTTAAGATCCGAAGAAGTCAAAATGCAAGTTCGAATCAAATGTTTAGATTGGAAAAAAAAAATATTTTTGAAGGAGGCAAATGTTTTCAGAAGGCATTATAGGGGTAAGTTAGAGTAAGACTGGTAGAGTAAGACTGGTAGAGTAAGTCAATAACATTGGTTTTTGTTTTAATTTAAACTTTTACAACAAAAATTTCATAAGCTACTCCTGGAAGATTGCTAAATGCCTTCCTTTTCATCATAAGGTAACAAAATCCTCCTTTGTGTTTCAAAAACTGAAATTAATATATAGATTTTTAGATTTTTAGGTATGAATTATAGTTCATTTTTCAAAGAGAAATGATAAATATTAACAAATTTGGAAATGATTTAGTGTTATATTTTAATCTCAATATCTAAATGATTCTTACTCAGCAATATTTATCAGGCAAATTTTATATGCTTGAAAATTTTTAATTAGAAAACTCTTAAGAAAAATCTAGCATATTTTCTTCCATGTAAATTTCCAGAGAACACTATATGATAATTTTGATAATAAGTATTATAATATGTGTGGTGTTACCATAAAAAGAAAAATTTTGTGTATCACTCTTTTATGAAGGGACGGTTAGATGATGACTTTTTTAATGATGTGAAAACCAATAAACTGAAAACATGTTTCATTTCCCTGCGTTTGTCTGTATAGCTGCAAACTTTATTTAATGGAGAAACCTTGACAGGGACAGAAGAAGCTGAAGAGGTGGAGAGGGAGGGGCTCTGGTGACGAATGAACAGGATCCACAAGTGGTATTTGATTTTACTCATGTGTCACAGATGTTTCTTTTTCAGAATATCAAGTTTTACTTCATAAGCATATAATTAGAATGTCATAGGCACTTAATAAGTATATAACTTTTCATTTTCTATCACTTACTCAAGCGATGAACATTTTTCGGTACAATGATGTGAAGAGAACTATGCATCTTTCATAAGCCCGGGCTGAGAGTCTATAGGGTGGGGACTAGCCTTTTACATTTCTTTGCTTTAAGCACAGGGTTCAATCATATTTGTTGAGTAGATATCTGGATTGGTGGATAGATGGATGGGTAAGACAGAGCAAAAAAAAAAAAAAATTGATGGTTCTTTTTGTTTTAAATTTATATCTCAAAGTTATACTTTTTAGGAAGCAGGAAACTTATGTAAAATCAGCCTATGTAAATTTTGTTTTTAATATCATAAAACTAATGTTTATGAGATGCTCAAGTGTCTTAGATTTTAGTGAGCAAGATGAAGAATGTAACTGCTGGTTGCTATAATTAGTTTAAAATTACCCAGGGAAACACAGTCATAGCAGGATATAAAATATAGAGAAACCTCTGTCACTAATCATTTATTTTTGAAAATTTTCAGAAGATCAGCTGCTCAAAATTTTCAAAAAGTCAAGAAATGGTGCAGCCAATACATTAATATGTAACAGGAATATATGACATAACCATTGGAAAAGAGGAGAAAAATGTTATCATTATCACCGGATGATATGATTATGTTCTCAGAAAATTCAAGAGAATTAAATTTATTTCTCCCAAGAAAAAAGTGAGTTCTGTTAAGCTGCCAGAAATAAGATAACTAAATGAAGTTAAATGGAACCAATAGCTTTCTTGTTCTCTAGCAATAATCAGGAAGATATATAATAGAAAAATGTATCACTCATAATAGCTACATAAAACATAAAACAACCGGGAATAATGCTCACTGAAAATGTATTCAGACAGACATAAAAATTAACAAACTTTACCTGGAGGCATAAAGTAATATTTGAATGAAATTGAGAGGTATTTCTAGGCTAGCGTTCTCATCATTTAAAGATATTGTTTCTTATTATATGATTTCTTACTAAATTAATTCATAGATTCAGCACAATTTTAATAAACGCTCAAATAACTTGTTGTTGGAGGAGGTGGATATGAGTATGGGAAAGAACTTAAAAATGATTTTGAAATTTATCTGAAAGAAGAAATAGATGAAGACAGAACTTTTATTTCTGAAAAAGAATTGCAATATATGGAATTGGCCTTGGTAGACGGGTGCATATACTATTAATTTAAAACAATTAAAACAGTTTGTTTCTGTTGAAGTAATAGACCGATAAATCAATGGAATTGACTAAAAATATTTTGAAAGAGATCCCAGAATACCTAAGAACTTAGGATCCCAGGCAACAAGTGCTACAATGGAGAAAGAATGCCTTATTCAATATGCATTGTTTGGAATAATTAGACAAATGGAGAATAAATTAATGTATAAACTCAATTTTCAGTATTCTCCCAAATAAATTCCTTATTGATTTGATTAAAAAGATCTACAAAGGGCAAAAAAATATACTGATGAACCTTTCATTGATAGCAGACATGCAAATCTTACTAAGAATTTAAAAAATTCAAACGAAGAACAAAGAGGTCAATTATTTTTAATGGCTTCAATATGTGTTAACTTCAACTCCTGACTTCTTGGTAAATAGCAGCTTGCGCACAAGTATCTATCTAACTTCCTCTACACAATTCCCAGTGGTATAACTAAGGATTGACAAAGGAAAAAAATATATATATGGAAAAATCGTTTTAAGCAGTGTTAGAAACAAGGGAAATGTATCAGCCACATGTTTTGAAGTTCTGTGCTAGTACAAGTTACACTGAAAAACCCCACCATTTTGTCTAGAAGCTACATTAAACTGAAAACCAACAATTCAGTGGTTCGTCTCCCCGGTGCACTGCAAATAGCAACAGCAAGGTGGCTTTGCTGAGTTGTATCCTTGGCATGCAGACCAAGTAAAGGAAAAGTCGGGCAGAGAGAAGCAAGCTCTGTGATAAGAAACTGAGCAGAGATGACATATTCCAGCCGCGTGCCCCGTGGCCAGAACTCCTTCTACGCCATATGGAAACTGCTACACCATTGGGCTCAATTGATTTTACACCCTAAATCTTCTACTTAATATTTGAGGAGAGAGTTCTGTTGATAGGCAGCAAGTGAGGAGCTATTAAAAAGATTGCTCTGCTCTGTGTTGGATAGAAAGAACCAAACCAGGACAGGCCTCTTTGCACTCACAATGAATGAGTGAATAAAAACCTAACAACAAATGAAGAGCTAGATATGCTACAAAGATCCACAAGAGAGCAATAGAAAAGTTTGTGCGAATTAACAAGAAGGTCAAGATGGAGTACTAGACGTTTGTCATTTGAAAAATGAAGAAATATGGAGACCACATCTTGCTTTGTGTTTTCAATAAAGTTCAGGCAAGCTCATCCTTTCTCTGTGAGCTTGTGAAGTAGGAAAAGAAAGATGAGAAGAAGAGGCTATAGACTGAATGGAAAAGGGACTGAGATACAGCCAGAAATAAAAGCGGCAGTTGGTTGACATAGAAAGGAATGTGAAGAAACCAGCACTTCAATAGAATTAACATCGGAATTTTATGGAGTAAAGCACTCTTAGTGTATCAAATGGAATCAATGAGGCATATTTACACAACAGAGAGAAAAAGGGAAAAGAGGCTGAAATGATCAGAGAGCTACTGACAGATATGGAGGTCAGAAAACAAACATCCAGCAATCTAAGAATCACTAATGGCCTTGAAGAGAATAAATAGTAAAAGCACAAATGAAATAGGAACCATAATGAAAAGATAGAGGTAAGGAAATCTTGGGAGATTCATAAAGGGGCTGAGAAAAAAGTTCCAAAGTGACTTCCACGGCCTAGACAAAACCAACAAAAAGCTCTGAGAGCCAACATCCTCGCAATTGCCAAGACAAAGGAAGATTTCTAGAATTTGCATTTTTGCCATGTGTAATGTGCACCCAAGTTTTTGGCCCAAACTTTCAGGAAAAAAAAATCTTTCATTTTGATTTTTTTAATTCAATTTTTTATTTATTTATATTTAGAAACAAAACCAATTATCGTATGCCAGGGCATTATTTTGCATATGGATACCATCATTGCTTTCTAGAGTTACATTTTAATGTGTAAGCATGAATAAAATAATTAAAAACATTTATATAGGTACAGAATTAGTACTAGCCATGCATAATGCGCATCCTTATTTTTCCCTAAAAAATTTGGGCAAAAAAGTGCACATTATACGTGACAAAAGATGGTATTTAGCTCCTCTGCCCCAAAAAAGAGTTAACTACAAATGAATTGATTGACTCCTGATTTTTTCTTTTGTGGTAGAAAACCTGACAATAGGAAAATGCCTATAGGATTTTGAGGGAAAGCCTTATTACTCTAAATGATGTACTCAGTAATAATATATTTCTTACATGAAAATGAAAAATATTCTCAAATATGCAAGAGATCTAAAAAAATGTAACTGTTCCCAGGAATCCTACTTTGAGGAATACATACTAAAGGAGCAGGCTTGCGATTAAGTATTTATGTATCAGGATATTAATCACAGCATAATTTATGAAGATAAACTACTAGACCAATGTAACAGAAAATGCTGAAATAAATGATAGCATTTCCATAGTACTGGACATTAAGCAGCTCTTTAAAACCATGTTTTCTAACGATGTCATATGTCAGGTCCAAATGCTTACCACGTGCTATTAAATATTTTATATTTTTCTTCTTCAGGAAGCAAACATTTTACCATCAGGAAATAAAATAAAACAAAAACATTCTGAGACAAAAATTTAAAAAATGCCCCCTGGGCTTTTATGCTTGTAAACCATATTTTTCTTCATACGAAATTGAACAATAGGTCAAATGTTATGAAGATCTAAGGACAATCATTTATAGAATGCGGACACACTTTCCAGACTGAATGTCCTGAAGTGCAAGAAAGTAGCAAGACAGGAAAATCACATCATTGTGCGCAGTGTGGACACATTTTTGTTGTTGTAAACTTTGCTCGGTTAGATAATATAACATTGCATATCATAGCCTGCTGTCCATGTTGCTCAACAGAAATTATAATGATAAAAAAGTGTTACTGAAAAATAAGTTCCAAGGTAAAATACAGTTTATTATGATTCAAAATCACAGCGAGTGGGTTGTGGCAAGGGGGCCGGACAATTTTTTTAAAAAAGAGATTAAATAAAATAATGAGCAGAGTGACAATGGCTTGCGATTTGTACAATGGCTTTCTAATAATAGTAAAACTTGCATAACACTTTTCATAGAACAGCATAAAATGTTAAATTAAAATCGCTTATCATTACGTGTAATAATAAAAGATGAATAATAGAAAATTAACCCTTGAGGCACCCAATGAGACTGTTTTAACATCACATGTTAGGATAGGGCTCTACCTTCTTTTCACCTCCTTTGATTTTATAGGGTTTTAGAATAAGAGGGAGGATTCTAAGGAAAAAAGAGGTATCAAAATCTTCTCATTCTTAACAGCAATAATGAACATAGAATGTCTTTGTTGTATTTTAAATGGTTCAAGATGTTCTGCTCTGGGGCGGTCCCGTCGGGGACTCACAGCACGTGTCTTCGGAGGGGCCGCTAAAGGTCTGGGATGAGGTCTGAGGCTGTGGCGGGAGAGACCCACCCTCACTGTTCCACACTTCATCAGCTGGGCTAGTCAGCCATGGAGAAGAAAGAGCCTCACCCAGGGCTATGAGCTCCAGAAAGTAAACTGTTATGCAAAGAATAAATAATTACTTGTTAAATCCAGCGGTAAGAAACATGGGAAGGCATATGTGCCAGGAAACATCGCTTCTAGTGCGGCATAACAACGCTAAACTAGAAAGGGATTGTCTGATGATAAATTATTTTAAGTTCAGAAAGTGTGATGAAGGGTTACCATATATGCTTTGATTCGGACCACATGTTCTCTAGATTTGGGTCCACCTGTGTTTTGGGGTAAAAAACTCAGGTAGAGCATTTGGTCTGCAGGTTCCAATATGAACTGCTTATAATATGAACAGTTTATAATACAAACTGTTTAAAATAAAAACAGTGTCCCTGAAACAAAATGTGATTAAAATATAGAGTAGGTGCCATGTCAATTAACCAACCATTCTGTCTATTGCTTTGTTTTGGTTTTGTTTTTAGCTATCTGACCAAAGAATGAACTAAAGAAAACATCGAGGGTCCTGAACAGTTTTCACACAAGCAGCGCTGCTGCCTCGGTAACAATGACCCTTTGCCTCTGAATCCACAGAGCCCCATCCCAGATTGTGTTGTTAACTTCATCCATTAAACAGGAGAGTCAGAGAGGAGAGCAATGGCACCTTCCCCGAGAGCTCTGGAAGAACCATAGGAACGTTCTAGAAGTAAAAGCTAGTGGTTTCCTGTCCCAGGCCTTAGAATATATCTCCACTTCCACCCCTCCTTCAAAAAGAGTCAAAAGACAATCAGAATTTTGAAACTCAAAGTAGCATACCATTTCAAAAAAATCTCAGGTTGTTTTCTGAGGATTTTTCTATTACTAACATATAGCCAGGATCCAAGTACCTACTCCTTCAAATATTCCTGCACATAAAGGAACAAATAAAGCATACTGCAGTTTACAGATAGAGGAAGGGAGAGAGAGAGGGGGAGAAACATTGATGTGCGAGAGAAACATCAACAGGTTACCTCTGATACACGTACAGACTGGGGATTGAACCTGCAACCTAGAGATGTACCCTGGCAGGGAATCAAACCCCAAGCCCTTTGGTGTAGGGGATGATGCTCCAACCAACTAAGCCACACCAGCAAAGGCCATGAATCATCTTTGTAAAGAAACGTGGCAGGTAATCTCAGAGCCCTCTTTATGTCTTAATTAAAAATTTTAATACAATTATCACATGAATATTATCAGCTGCATTTACAAAGAATTTTATACAGTGAATAAAGTGCTTCCAGCATGCACCGTCTCATTAAATTTCTGAGGTAGAACAACAGGTACTCCGAGGATTGGTTTGGAGACTGTCAGCTGGTACAATAAGGAAGAATTCCAATTACTAACTACATTATTTAGGCGACTCAACCTTTTCTTCCCAAGATTACCAGTATCAGTCTCATTCTGACCCCATAAGTGATCCAGATTCACAATGCCCACCGCCCCCCCCCCCCCCCCCCCCCCCGCTATTTACAGGACAGCAATAAGTATATAAAGAAAATCTACTGGCTTTGTGATAAAGCTGACTGTAACCAGCGCATAAAGCTGATATCTGTGTCCTTGAGCAGGAAGGAAACATCCAGTCTGGGGGAGCCTGCCCTGTTCTGTGGTTGGGTACAATAGCTCTCTTTTTCTTTGCAGGGTCAAAAATTCAGCAAAAGAAATTAATAAAAAGCCTTCTCAGAGGGGGAAAAAAAAGCCTCTCTCTACTGGCAACCCCACGGCCCCCTCCCACCCAAAGACAGAGATGGGGAATTTTAGAAACAGGACTTTATTCACAGTGCTTAACTAAAAGCAGACTTCCTTGAGATTAGAACTGCAATTTACACACTGTATAAAATGTCAAGACAATATTCTGGTTTCTTACACACACTGCTGATTTTATTGTATACTTTACGGTCTTTATCCTCCTATAAAAATTTCCCCTTTCTAGGTTTAGATAATTTTCTAACATAAAGGGTAGGCATTCATGTTTCTTGTTGAAATAAAAGGCAAAGTGGTTTGCAATAAACATTTGAAGTTCAGTAAATATCCATATATATATATATATATATGTATGTATGTATGTATGTATGAAGAGAGAGAGACTGAGAGAGAAAGAGGGGAGAGTGAAATAATAGTAGCCAACATTTATTTTGGGCTCTCAAAATGTTAAAGTTCTAGAGTTCTTTTTTAGTCAATACACAAAACGTCCCTGCAAAATCCATGTGCAAAGTTAGGGTGAGTGGTGTATGTTTAAAGTCTGAAATCCAAACTGAAATTTCAGCCAGCTTTAGGGGCTCAATGTTGAACTAACCTTTCAAAACCTCACTTTCCTTATCTATAAAATGGGACCATATTCTATATATTCCAGGGCAGCCGGAGCATTGAATTGGAAAGAAAACTTTTTTTTTTAACATTTTCAAAATACTTGTCAAGGTGCCTAGGATGGAATGGGGGCTTTAAAATAGCGCCTTCCCACTGTCCTCCCCATGAGCTGTGTTTTAACTTAGAAATGAAAAAAAAAAAAATTTGTGCTGTATGTGACCCTTGCCCTGAATTGCAGATTATAATTATTATTTTTTTTTGTTAGTGGAGAGAAATAAGTATTGGTCTACTTTCTTTCAAAAACTGCAATAATACGGACTACACATCAAATTAAAACAGAAGATCAAAATCCCATGTCCAAGGGCTTGTGCCAGTGTACCAGCGCCCCCATCCCGACCCCTGCCTGCCGGTTCAGGAGAAAGGAGAGTTGTGAGATCATTTCGTTCCCTGAGGAAAAATGAAAATGCATTTTCCACAGTTACATTTAGTCCATGCAACATAACTTTCCTCCTTCGGGGTGGAGGCGACTTAAGAGAGTTCACGGATTGCTGCCCTTCCAGAGAGACCCTTCAACAGCTGCATTCTGGAGACACCTCCAAACTGTGTGTCCAGTGTCACAGCGTGGCTGTTATTTTTCAGTCCATGCCAGGGATGGCTCTTCGGAGAATTTCAAGTTTCTAACACTTTGGAAAGTCGTGTGCCAAGGACAGCAAATGGATGTCACTGAGGTCTCCGCTTCTCACCTTGCCTGTCCGGGGCAGGGGTGGCTGTTTGACCCCAGTACTCTGTCCCTGTGAATCTACGCTCGGCTCTCAAAAACGGCTCCAACTAAGACTGCAGGCAGGCGGCCACCACCCAATGATCTGTGTTCCCTTATGAATGGAAACCACCCCCAGCCTAGGCTAAGGGTTACCTTTGAATGGCTTCTGTGCAAAGGGGGCACATTGGCCATGCTTGCTGAATAAATTAACAGTCTTAACATAATGCTAAAGGGAATGTTTACCTACTTAGGAGACCAAACTTCTTAGGCATTTCATTACCATTCATTTAGACATAAATACCTGTAATACTCCTCATAAATCATCCTTATCTCTTCATTAATAAGAACTTCTTAAGAGCCATTATGAGATAAAATACTCTTGGCCAGTTCAAATTGCTGTATGTCGTTATAATTAATAAAACTGTACATCTTTATGAATAGTCTATGAATCAGGATCTTCAATTATTAGACTGAAATGAAGTTTTATTACATTTCGACTTCGTTTTCTAAATTAGTGGATAAATGTACGCCTACCCCCGTACAAACCTGAGCTGTCTTTATGGGTGGTATAAAGATGTACCCAGAACAGATTTCTTCAAAACAAGCACTGCGAAACAAATGTCTGATTCTTTGGCCAGCGCGCATCAGCGGAAAAACAAACAGGCCATTATATTTGTGGCAAAGAATGAGATTGCAAAGTCAATGAGGGACAAGGCACATTATCAGCTGGTCTACATTGTAACACAAAAGCACAAAAGCGCTGTTAATACGTGGCAAAGCCAAAGCTGAGAAGTCCTCAGTGAACTTCAGGGGCAGAATCATCCTGAATATTAGTTGACTTGTCCCTTGTTCATGGCCATATTTTTGTTAGCAGACGAATGTACCCCATAGGTGTCTGGGTCCTGATCTATTTAGCAGTATTATTGGCACTGGTCTCCCTCAATTGGTTGTTTTCAAAATTACGGACCACGTTTATTTAGGACAGCTAAAAAAAAAAAAAAGTCACAATATTTGAAATGCAAGCGACTGAAAAATTCATTGCGAATATCTTCACTCCACGAGGGGGGTTTTCTTTGGGGCAAGAGGTGATATTTGAAATAAACTAAACATGACTGAAGGATCACATCGGAGTTTTACAAGCATTTCTATGACCTAATCCTGTAAATTAGACTTTAAACTGTGAGGAATTTTGAAACCGCCATTATCCAGTGTCATGTGAGATGAATTGTTTTTGCATTTCGTCATTTTTAGCCAGAGGGGAGGGGCAGATACTGTCCGGGCTGTGGCCTGAGAAGAAAGGTACAGTTTTTTTCTCTTGCTTTTTTTTTCCCCTTTCTTTCTTTTTTCTTTTTCTTTCTTTCTTTTTTTTTTTTTTTTGGATGCTGTGGCAAACAGAGGTTTGGGGGGAACAAGCCAGAATCTGCGGAGAAGGGTTGCCTTACCCTTTTGCCTGCCATTTCTGATGACTTGCAACAAAAGAAGACCTATGCGGAGGGTAAAAGTCTCCCTAAATATCCAGGGGTAGCCAAGCTGAATAAAATAGTCATGTTCCTTTGCATACACATTATGCTATTTGCTTGCAGAGTAACTCTTAATTCATGTGTTTTCTCCCTTGAAGGATAGTGAAGAAGAAAGGAAAAAAATCTACCTAACTGCCTATTAGTTTTAGTTTATAGATGAGATGATTAGCCTCAACAGCCACTAATTAGAAGGAGTGTGCTAATTAGAGGAGAGTGTGACACCCTTCTCCTCTTTCCTTGCTGTCATTTGCTGCATCCTCCAAGGCCTGGTTCAAATGCCCCTTCTTGGAAAATCATTGCCAACCCTGTCCCCCAACCCCCATCGCCCCAGAGAGCCCCCTCGGTCGCTCTCCCCATCCACCGCCCACCGTGTCCCTCTGTACTGCAGCCCTTTGTCCTTGAAATTGCCCTTGTCGCTGTTGCGTCAGGTGAGAACCATGGCCCGCTGAGCCCAGATGGGGGGATCACACACCTTTCTAGACCAGCACCCAGAGCAGCATCGGGGTGCTCACCTAGGGTCCGTAAGAAATTTAAAACCTTAACTTCTTATCCTCCAGAGTCAATCGACAATCCAGCTGCCTCAGCTGCAGTGGAACGTCATGTGCCTAAGGAGTGTTATCTTGCGATCAACTCTCTCTCTTTTGTCTCCTGTCCACGTCTGCCACCGGCCACTGCTGGGGGAGGGTGGAGGAGGGGACCCCGGGGCCGTAACACTCTGAACTTGTGCCAACCCTCTGGGGTCCAGGCAGAGGCAGAGAGCAAATGGCGGCTTCTGCACGGGAGCACATCCACCCAGCCGGGGGAGGGGCCTGGCCCGGGCCGGGAGCCTGCGGCCGTCCTTAGTCCTCCTCCATCTTTCCTCCCCCAGCACCACTTTCAGAGGATGACATCAGTGGAAAATGACTCCATCATACACGCCACTTACAGTAAGTCGCATCCCCACAGATCAAGCTTAGCTGTGCTCCAACTGTCAATCAAGCAACACAAAGGAGAAAAGAAATAGCAAGTCCTGCTCATTCTGTGCTTCTTGAAAAACTCTTAGGTGCCCCCACCCCTCCCACCTCAGGGGCTCCAGAGGCTGGGAATTCCTATTACTTATGTTTATTGGAATGAATGTTTCTCTTCTGGACCTTCTAAAATCGCTGGGGACTGGGAACACCATGCATGTTTCCTTGTTTCCAGGGGACTGTGCCTTGCAAGCTCAAAAGCATGTGTTCAGGATCATATTTTGGAGAGAAGATGGCAGGTAGGAAGAGTGTTCATGGTGCTACTATTGTCTAGCTGATCAAGGGGCCTTGTGCCAGGAAGCACCCCAGGGAGCTGGCAAGGACCCTGCAGAAGGGTGGCCCTGCCAGACAAAGGCTACCTGAAGGACCCTGAAGAGTGAATGAGCTTTACCCTTAAAAAGGCCAAAGTATCTGAAGCAAGCGCCTGCTCCCTAGTGTTTCTTAGATCCAAACGCTCTAATGCACAAGAAGAGCATGAGGAATTGCCTCTGGTTCCCAAGGACACATGCGGCTGTCCAAGTTTCTGGAAGTCTAGGAATGGGGCGGCTTCACTGCCGCCAGCCCTGGATTGAGGAGGGCGCCTTCTCCCGTTTGTGGGCACGGGGACCCAGCCTTCCCTTGCAGCTTCAGGAGGCATCGGAAGGGTCCTGCATCAGGCAACTTCCTTCCTGTGGAACCCCGTGTGTGCACACAATAAGGGCTCATTTCCTCCCATTGGCTTTTGTTTGACCAGTTTCCTTTGATACGGGCTGTCTTCCGCTCTCATTTGCAGTTATCTAAATGCAGGCATCCTTCTCAACTCAGAATTCCCTCTGCGGGAGTCAGGCCCAACTGGCCCAACTCCGGTGGCGTCTCCGTCCCCTCCTGCCTTAGATTAAGCATTAAGTGTCTGGGGCTCCCAATCCAAGGGGTGTTAGTATCAGTTCTCTTCATTGGCTTTTGCGGGGGGCACCTGTATTTGTGTGTGTGTGTGTGTGTGTGTGTGTGTGTGTGTGTGAGAGAGAGAGAGAGAGAGAGAGAGAGAGAGAGAGAGAATGAGAGAGGGAGAGAGAGAAAGAGACGTGTATGCACCTGTGTGTCTTAACACCTCGGTGCAATTGCTGGCTACCAGACAACTGTTTTGCTTGCTTTAAATAGCATCCGTGTACTAGGCACACAGTTCGATTTTAATCAGTACTCTCTGAATGCAGGGAATGAGGTCTTTGAAAGTGGTTCACTACGGATTTGAAGATTTACAAATATACTTTGATTGGGAAACATTTGGCAATCTGTCTCAACTAAACGTTGACACTAAGACTTCACCATCCCAGGGTATCATACATTTCTCTTTGCTCTCTCTCTGTTTTTGATTTTTATTTTTCACTTTTCTGTTTTTCCTCCTCCCTGTGTTCTGATCAAATGGGCTCCGTACCACACTTCTTTCCTCTGGTTTGTGCGTGACCCAGATCTCCTGACCTGGGGCACCGGTGAGCGCCTAACTTGTAAAAATCTCTCTGCTGTGGATGGGCTCTCAGTGGGAATAAAAGGACAAAAGGACATGCGATACCGAGTCTTCCAACACAGGCAACTGGGTCAGTACATCCAGGAAGGAAGGAGCACGTGGTTGCAGGAAACACCTTGGAGCAATCCTTGGTTATTTATTCTCTAAGCAACAAAGGGCCAACCTTCCTTCAGGGACCAGAGCGCCAGGATGGACTGACAGATGTTAGGAGTGTGTTGGACCTCAGAGGAAATGCAGGCATGCAAGCATGCATGCATTCATTCATTCCAGAAGTGTCTGTCCAGGAGTTTGGTCCCCATGTGAGCCAGTTATACTTGAATGACCTAAAAATGGCCCAAGTGGGGCCAGAGTCAATTTCATCTGTGCCAAAACAGCTCAAGCCACAGTGGAGCTGGGTCAAGTGCTCCATTTTCACATGTGCACCACATGAACCTTTCCAAATGTGGCCCAGATCTCCTGTTTTCGAACGCGACTGCCTTCCTTTAGTCTGGGGTCACATGCTCCAGCGTTTTATAATCCCTGCCAAAGGGAAGTATTCCCAAGAGCCTAACATCAAATTATTTTGTAGGATATAAAATCTTCTTGCGTTTTGTTGCATAAACAGTAATTTTTTTTGTGAACAATAAGAAAACTTTAAGAAATTGCAGAAAGAGTCATGTTGAAGTCCATACTCTTTCTAGAATTGTTTAGAGGGTTCAGAGCATTAATTTGGGATTATTCCTCAATAAGCTTATGTTCACCGAGACAAATATGTCCAAATATTATGCATTGAGGGTTTATTCTGTGCCATATAGAAAGTTTTTTTACATGGGTGGTCTCGTTTAATCTTAATCATCACCCAGAGAAGCGGGTATGAATACCCTCATTTTAAAGAGGAGAACACTGAGGTTCACATACATTTTAAGATTTGCCTGGAGTTGCACATCTACGCTGCAGCAGAGCCGGAATTTGAACGTAGGCTCTGAGTTGTCTGTTAACCCCAGTGCCAGGAGGTCTGTTCATCTTTTGTGCTCCAACCGCTCTGTGTTTCTGCCATAAATACAGGTTCCTGGGTACCTGCTCCGGACATTCCAGGTCAGAATCTCAGGGGCTGAGGCCCGGGAACCTGTCATTTGTCTTTTTAACAAGTTTCCCAAGAGTTTGTGCAGCCAACACAACCAGTGTTTGGAGTAACTAGTAAGGACTTTGGAAATGGGTTTGGGGAACAAAACAAAACAAAACACACACAACTTCTTTCTTCTCCTGGGGTTGGAGTTGAGTGGGGGATCGAATGTAATATGGCACTGTGACCTTGTCCCAGCGGCTGCAAAAGCTCATTCTGGCCTTGAATGTAGGCAGACTTGGTGGGTTTTCTTTTTTTTTTTTACTTAGTTTTCAAGTGGCCCTCAAAGGCAAATAAATAGGTCAATCCATTTTGTGAGATGTGCTGTACATTTTGTGCAGCCAAACATGGCCAGAAGTATCTGTCCTACGACTATTAAGCAACTCTCACTCATTTTAAAAGTTAGAACATTCCAGATAACTCCCTGGCCTATGTGTCTTGCCCTCTGTCTCTCTCTGCCCCTCACCTTTATCAGCCAGGTTTCTTCTCTGAAGGTTACATGCAAGAAAGAGCCGTGGCTGAAGGGGCTGAGGCATAGCTGGCCTCTCTTCAGTACTGAAGCTCAATACCATAGATATGAGTACAGACCCTGGGCATGAGGGGTGCATTCTCTCGTCATCTGTAATAGAAATTTCTAGGTATATTTAGGTGGATGATGGACTGCGGGTTTTAGAAAGTATGACTCATAGCTAATTATCATCTATAGAAATGCCTGCTTGAATACGACATTTCAATCATCCACTTGCATTTCACAAACAATTACTGAGCACCTACTACTCACCAGACATTGGCTCACATATAAAATGTGTGGGGCCCTGGATGGTGTGGCTCAGTAGATGGAGCACCAGCCTGCGAACTGAACGGTTTCTGGTTTGATTCCCACTCAGGGCACAGGCCTGGGTTGCGGGCCAGGTCCCCAGTGGGGGGGGTGTGTGAGAAACAACCGATTAATGTTTCTCTCCCTCCTTTCCCCTCTCTGTAAAACTAAATAAATAAAATCTTTTAAAAAATGCATGGGGATAATAACAGCGAGGAGACTAACAATATTCCACATGTGACATCTCTATTGGCAGATATTGATACTTTGGAAAACGTACTGGGCACGCAAAGTGTCCTTTTTGTTGAACCCAGTGAAATTAAGGAAAAAACTGCAAATGATAAAGTTACAAAAGAACAACAAATACCATTGGTGAAGTACATTGGAAGGAAGCAGCAGTCCTTGTATTTTAGTAAAGCATGAAATGATGCCATGGTCATCTTTAATCAATAGTTGGGAATTGATGCAGTATAATGGCCTCCTCCCTCTACAGTTATTTTGAATAAAACGGGATCCATTTCAAGACAAAGCCCCCTGGGAAGAAGTACTTAAACCTCAGCTCCACCTTCCTTCAGATTTATCTGATGTTTCTCACCTTTCCTGTTACAGCAGAATCAGAGCTACTTCTCTACGAAGTCTCAAAACCCGTTTCGCCCTGGTCATCTCAGCCCATCCCTCCGCTGCAGCCCCCTCAGGCCTGAAGCTACCCCAGGAGCCGTGTGCCAGCCCAGCCCCCTTCCCTAAAACCTACAAGGCCTTATCTCCATCCTGCTTCCTCTCTGCTCACCTCCATAGCTCCTTTGATTGCTCTGAATATTCCATACTCCCTAAATGTTTTCACTTTCCACTCGCCCGGAGCCTTGCTATCCCACTGCCCAGCTACTGCTCTTGAAAAGTGTCTCCCAGAGGTCAGGGTGTCATCGGAACTTCGACATGTCATGGTACCAGGCTCAGTCCTCACCTTTCCTGACCTCTCTTTAGAATCTGGCCTTATTTCCCTTTCTCACCTGGGTCTAGGAAACCCTAACAAGGGTGTCCAATCTGCCGCCCATGGGCTCCATGCAGCCCAGGGTGGCTATGAATGCGGCCCAACACAAAATCGGAAATTTACTTAAAACATGATGAGATTTTTCTGTGATTACATGTTGCGATGTATTTAATGTGAACCCCAAGACAACTCTTCTTCCTCCAGTGTGGCCCAGAGATGCTAAAAGGCTGGACACCCTCGCGCCCAAGCCATGTCCATACGCTGTCACTGATCTGCGGTATTTCTAGGAAGTAGTGAATAGCACGATCCCTTCTTGGAGATCCAAAGGCATCGGGAGACGTGCCGAGGCCCACACTCCTGTTCCCAGGAGCACCTGCCCTCCCTGATGGGCTCTGCCCTTTGGGTTGCTATGCCAGTGGGAGTGGGCCTGCGGAATCCCCGCCCCCCGTGCACGATACCCCAGGGCTGTGCCATCTGCCGTTTTCTCAACCGCTTGGTTTCTCGGCCATGTCACCTCCTTTCTGGTCTCACACACCACTCCACCGCGGGCGAATCCCAAATACACATCCTGCCGTCTGCCCGACAGCAGTCCAGACCTGCAATTTCATGAAGACATCCCAGCTGCACTTCAAACGCCCCAGGCCCGCGGTCTGTCTCACTGCCTTCTCCCACCCTCCTGTGTGTTTCTGTTACCTAAGTCCATGGTCTCCAGGTTGTCTTCGATCCCCTCTCTCTTCTTTGGCTTCAACAGTCATGCCTACCCTCTTAGGAAGTTGCTCCCGCATCATTAGCGCATCCAATGTTGGATTCTCGCTGCCACAATGCCAGCTCAACACACCCATGACTTCCTGGGTGCCTGCAGTCCTCAGCTCTAAACTCTGCTCTCAGAATGATCTCACGAAAGCAGCATCTCGCTCCATCAGTCATCCACTCATCCATATTTGGTGGCTCTCTGCTGCCCCAGAATCAAGTTGTAAATCCATAGTTTGGCTTCCAGGGTCCTCCACCACTGAGTCTATGCCAAGCATATTAGCTGTGCCCCCCACCCGACAAACACTCCCCAGGCTCTGCCCCACGCGCCAGAGAAAATGGCATGGGTGCTTCCCGAGTACATGCATTTCCGTCTTACTCTTCCTTCGGGGCTGCCTCCTTCAGGAAGCCTTCCCTGACTCACCTGGACAGCAGTAATCTACTGCCAGGTACCTTATAGCTTTCTTGTGGTGTGGGTTACCTTCACATGGTGATCTATTTGTACTGCCTCTTTGTTATACTGAAGCATGAATTCCATGAGAAGAAAGGAAATGAGGAAGATTTAAGACACACTTCCCTGACCTTTCCACATGGTATTCCTTTTTTCTGCAAAATTTTCTGTCACCAAGAAAACTTCACTAAGTAGAAAGCATTTGCTCTGGCAGAGCTGGGAAAGATGAGCAATGATTAACCCCTTCCCATCGACATGGAGGCTTTGGCTGTGTATGGGGCACTTCCAGTATATTGTTTCACCAAATCATCACACAAATCTTTAGACATACTATCTAGGTTTGTGCCAATCAGAAGATCAAAGTTCTCGGTGATTTGGTAACTTTGGTTCTTCCTAGCTATGGGAGCCCAGAATTCAAATCCATGCTGATGACCTGCAAGCTTTGGATTCTCCTCATCCTTAACCACCCTTATTTATTTTTTGGGACCTGCATTCCCTTGGCCTATACCTTGACCATGAACCTCGGGTTACAGAGCAAGAAAGGGCGAAAGGCATCCCCATCGGGGGCCCTGAGACTGTTGTTCCTCCCTCCCAGGAGTCTCGATTGCCAAATAGGATTAGAAAAACACAAACAAACAAAACAAACCTAAACCCTTTCATCAGAACTTTCATGTGTTTAGAAAACATAAAAACACGGACAGTAAAGGAGAAGCTTTGTACACTATGGCAAAGTAGCGTCACTATTATTATCATCATTCCTTAACAGCGATGGTTTCCTTTCTTCTCAAGTTTGAATTTGAAGCAGTAACTTCCCATTGGCCCAGAAGTAGGATGCCATGGTGTGTCACTGTCCTCTGTATTGTGGGACTGGAGCCCAGAAGTTAGGAGAGAAGCAGGTAAGGGGTGGGGAAGGCACCAATGAGAACAGAAGGACACAGAAGAACCTTTCAACCAGGTTCCCCTTTATCTTATAATAGACAGTACTAGGCGGCCAGCTACACTCAGCAAACTTTATTAAAGACAGAAAAGCAAACGTATCCAAAGTGTCCAGTTCACTGGATTTTTACAAGTGAACTCACCTGTATAACCCACACCCAGACTGAGAAATAACCTACTACAGGGCCCCAGAAACCCCCATGGGTTCTGTTTCAGTCCTGACCCTCCTCTCTCCAAAGGGTGACCCCTCCCCCTAACCAGCTACCACCGCTAACTAGCTGGCTACGTTTAAAACCCACCCTTCGACTGTTCGGGCCAGGAAAGCATGTGTTCTTCTAGAAGCCTCTTCTGGCAGCAATTGCCATTTCAAAGCGGGGGGGGGGGGGGGGGCGGGAAAGTGTGTGTGAGGGAGTCATTTTGTGTGTAGGAGAAAAGTGTTTCTAATTTCCAATCCTGAGAGTGTGCAGGGAAGAAGGAAGATGTGAAGGAGGGAAATAAGTCCGTGAGCCCAGCCTGGATCTGCGTCCCCCATTAGGAGCTGGAAGGGGTCCAGCAACGTGCCATTTTGAGAAAGGAAGCGAACAGAGTCCCTTCTCTACCTGCCTCTGCTCGGCCAGAGCCGGTCAGCCCCTCTTCCCAGAGCCTCCAAACATGTGCATCGGGCGATGGTTGTTATTGAATAGCACAGTGTGCACTAGAAGCCCAATATTGTATGGAACATATGGTTTTGATTTTTTCGTTTTCTGTTTTTAAGCGGCGAGCAAGGCGGAGAGTGTCACAAGCTAACTCTAGGGTTTGCTGGGTTCTGCCAAACTGTAACTGGAAACTCTCTCCCATGCTGCTGCCCCTCCTGCCTTAGCAGTTTCGGGGGGCCCCTGGGTGCCGCACGGGCCATGCACTAAAACGCAACTGAACTGACAGCTTTAAGGGAGGGACTCCGTACCGCTGGCCTGACACAGCGCACAGGACTTGTCATTGCGTTTCCATGACTTTCTACGCTAATTATCAAGCTGGGAGGGAGGAAGAGGTCAGAACATGAAATACAGACTCACAGAGGCAGAACAATGGACTCCAGGCACAATGTGTATCTGCATGAGGGGACTCACATGAACTCAGGTACCCACGATGTTTTAGACGGCAACGCTCTCCAAATTTACATCTTAGGTTATTGACCATCACGGCTCCCCCAAATAATCACTGCTCCCCATTCCTTTTGCCGATCAATCATTGAGTGTGGTTTATGTTCCATGGTATCCAATTTTACCCTGAGCATAAAAAAAATTACATTTCCTAGCGGCCAGCTAAAAAATTTGTAGTTTTAATTAGAAAGGCAAATTTTCAGCGTGTCAAGGAATGCTGGCTGGGGTTTATAGGACCTTAGTAAAACTGGTAGTGAAGGGGGAAAAGGCAGAGTTTGTGATAGAGTCGGGGCTTGAGGATCTTTAAGTTAAATATCAACCTGGGAATTTTCCTAAGAAAACCTGGAGGTCTGGTCTCAGGTCAAGTTTGCAAGCTTTTGGACAGGCTTTCTCCGGATGAAAATCTGGCCAGCTAGTCGGGAAATGGTTCCCCAGCCCTTCCTTTGTTTGCTCAGGGTGTCCCTGAGTGGGCCCAGGAGGGGCCGAGGGAGCAAATCTTCCCCGGTTCCTCCCTCCTGAGGAAGGAGGGCAGGTTAGCGCAGCCTGCTGTTGACGGGAGCTGGGATTAATGAGTTCCTTCGCTGACCTTGGCATGTCCCGATGGCAGAGTGTGTCTCTAAGCTGCTGAGGACGGTGCTGAGAGCCACAGAGACACTCCGCAGGACGCAGAGTGACCGCTCAGATAGCACCCGTTTGTTGAGCCAAAAGCCAAAACCAAACCAAAACAAACCAAAAACATGTAATTTACTTCTAAACACTGTCTTAGTGTGGTATTCAAATTGTGTGAAGATTATCTATTTATCTATCTACCTATCTATATCTGTATATATGCTAACCTATACTTATAGCTCTCTATCCGTGTATATATGTATAAAAATCTAAATTTCAATCTCTATCTGTATACATAAATATTAATTTATATTTTCAACCATGTATATTTAAATCTAAATCTGTATATCTATTTACGTCTGTATATATTAATCTATAGCTATAGCTACCTATGTGTGTGTGTGTGTCTGTGTGTGTATGTGTGTGTGTGTGTGTATCTAGCAATCCTCCAATGGGTAGTTTTGCAAGTCAATGCCCCGAATCTTGCCAAGGGTTGCCAGAGGTGCCTAGGGCCTATCGCTGGGAGTGAAGGCAACTTTACAGCATGCCATGCAGTTGGGGAAGATGTCTGTCTCCCCCCCTCACCTCTATCAGTCACCTCCCCCTGCCTGGCTCCAGTGTGCGCAGGTCTAAGTGAAGCTGAGGGAAGAGGGACTCACCCTTTTCTCTAAAACGGCCAGTTCAAGGTTCGAGTATGATAGTGAGATGCGTCAACAGTGTAACCAAACTGCCAGAGAAACTCAGAGTGTCTTAGGTCGCGTAACAAAAGCATTGCGCCCTGAATAAGGAAGGTGCCAACTGCCCCCGTCAGAGGAGGCTTGGTTGCTCCCCCGGGGCATGCGAAGGGTTCACCTGCGGGAGAGGCTTTGACTTGCTGCTAAGGGTCCCTCCAAAGGCCTGAACGAGGGCTGAGGAGTGAAGGTCATGGGGAGTCACATTTCATTTCCACCCAAGGAAGAATTTTGTAACAAAATGTGATGGTTATAAGTGTTCTGGGTCATGACTGTCTGGTCAACAGAGGTGGGCAAATGGCATTTAGAAACTGCTTGCCAAGGCTACGGTAGAGGTTGAACATGGATTGTGCCAGATGAGCCCTCCAACTCCTTCCATCTTGGGATTCCCTTCTGATTTTCCTCTGGTGTTTGTGGTCGTTGTTGGTTGGTGGATGTCACAGTGGAGGGGCGATTGGACTCTTGTGTCCTGTGAAAAGCTCCTTGGCTGGCCTTGCCGTGTCTCCACACAGCTCAGCACCCTTCAGATACCTGAGCACCCAGAACGACAAAGAAGTGATCAGGGTAGCAGACGACGGGTAGGAAAGAGTTAAAAAGACCTAAGCTCTCTGCAGGTCCCAGCAGCCCCAGAGGCAGTTAGTGCCTTTGATCCTGCCTCTTAATTGCAGCCTAGTTGCACCAGGGAACTTTAAAGGAAAGAAACAGAGAAACTCTAGAGATAGGGTTTGTTTTGTTTCCTGAGGGGATGGTCTTTGTGGTGGCTGCCAGGAAGCCTGATACTTTGGGTTCAAATGATGGGCTTCCTAAAGGGGCAAATAAATAATCCTTTCTATCAGCTAAGAGGCAGGTGTGAATAGAACCCCAGAAACACCAGGTATCTATGTGCGTCCTTTAGTAGGGATGCCAGGTACAGCCTTGGCAGAGAGAACAGAACCTGGAAAAAGAGACCCTGGCTTAGGTCAGGAGCCACGGGGCAAAAGAGAAACGGAGGCTGAAGGGAGAGAGTACAGCAGATGCAGGTCTGAGAACAACCGCTGCCCCGGGTGGGCATCAGGTGGCTTGCGGGGGGAGAACAAACACAAACCGACGAAAACAAAACAAAACAAACACAACAACAACAAACCAAACCCAGCACTGCACCTGAAAAGGGAAGTTGGAGAAGACAAGGGATTTCTAAGAATTCTCATAGAGGGTGGCAAAGCCCCAGCACCACAGACTTTGTACAGGACTCCCCGTTGGTAATGAGCTTTCGCATATGTTATCTGGTTAAGGTATCCATAAGATCCTTTCCACATCGAGGTCTTTCGGCTCCTTCCAGTGCACACGAAGAGGAGCCAAGAGCAAGGAAAGGCCAACCAATCATGGTGGCCACGGTGCTCCAGCCATCCCTGGCGCTTCACCAAGTCCCTTTGTGAGGAGGAGCTCCCCGCTAAAACTGAACTCGAGCCTGCACGGTATGCCAGGCATTGCTCGTTTGTGTTCTATTTAACTGTTCAGTGAATTCTGCCAACGGTGCGTACGAACGCAGGAGGAGCTTTTCTAAAGCAAATCCCTTTTTTGTTGCAACCCCCAAGCAAGTGCGGTTGGAAAGGTCTGCAAGTTCAGAGACCCCCAACTGGGGCTTCACCCTTGCTCCCACGCTTGCTCACGTGTGATCTTGGCAAGTAACTCAGTCTCCCTGGACTTTATTTTCTTCGTAAAAAGGTTTAACTCAGTTGATGTATATAAAGCTCTCAGCACAAGGCTTGGCATCTAGTAGACACTCAATAAACCCTATAAACACTTGCTCCCTTTTATTCCTGAAAGGTTATTGCTAAATTAAAAATGCATAAAAATACCAGCCATCTGTGTGGGGACTCCGTGGGCGTCTAGGCGGGGAAGATTTCCTCTCAGACCCCTGACTCTCGGGGCCACATGTGGGGCACAGAGAGAAATGAAGCAGCCGAGGGCGGGAAGACAGACACAAAACAGGATGGAGGGTGCGATAATGGCTTCTTTCACGTGGCAAGACTTTAAAAGTAGCAGTTTTATACAAATGCAATTTTAATTGCGTAGAACACTTCTTCTATACCCTTCACGTCCATTGGAAAGATGAGGGGAGAATGGCATGATCCACATCTCAGGGGAACCATGAGTTTGTCAGAGGGTCCTGAACTAACACGCCGAGGACGTGGACTCACAAGAGCACGTCAGACTTCCAGGCTCCAGCTCTGACCACTGTCTCAAGAAAAAAAGAGTCGACGCTGATTTTGAACACATGTACTTCTTTTTCAAAATATATCTCTGAAACAGACATGTAAACAAATGTACCACCTATCCCTCGAGGCGACGAGCCCGTCTCCCAAGGAATTGGTGAGAATCTGCGTCCACCGAGAAGACAGCTGTGGCAGGCTTGGGGCCACATCCACCAACCGGCTGTTGGCAGCCACAGGCTGCCTGGAAGTGCCCAAGTCCCTCCCTTCGCGCCCGGGACCACCATAGCCCTGGCGCAGGGCCCCCGGGACAAGCGCACTCCGGCTTAGCTCCTCTCCGAGCCAGAGCAGCTTGAAAAGGCCTTACTGTGTTGAGGAGGTGGGCCCCGGCCTTCAGCCCTGCGGAGCACTCCTCTAACACCATCTCAGACCTGATGGGCTGCAGCCATTGGTTACGTGTATGGCATGTGTACTGCTTGCCATCTACATTTATGCACCGTTGCGTTCTACAGCCCCACAGACTAGCGGCACCTTCATCCTCGGGGAGCGTGTGCGAAATCTCGGCCCCACTCTGGGTCTACTGAATTGGAATCCATGTTTGTAATTAGATCCCCACGTGATTTGCTAGGCACATGGGAGTGAGAAGTGCTGCTCGGGTCTGGTCGCTGTAGGTTTCTGGCATGAGGGCATCAACCACTTGTACACTTTGAGTACCTTCTCCTTTTCCTCAGAGGAGCCCTTTTGGCTGGGTTCAGCTGAGACTTGCTAGATCCAGGAATCAGTGAACGCTTGCGTCTTTGAGAGCAGGGTGGCTACTGTCCAGTCACGTCTTCAATCTCTCCAGAGTCATTGCCCTAACCAATAACACTCCCCAAATTTATATTTTGAAATACAGCAGCAGAAAGCTTGATAACTATGGTTTTTATTACTTTCTTATTTTTTTTAAAAAATATTGATTTTAGAGAGGAAGAGAGACATTGATTTGTTGTTCCACTTATTTACGCATTTATTGGTTGATTCTTTTATGTGCCCTGACCAGGGATTGAACCTACAACCTTGGCTAACTGGCACAGTGCTCTAACTAACTGAGCCACCTGGCCAGGGCCTAACCATTGTTTTTAAATGCTCCATTTGGTTATTAGTGAAGATTTCTTATTTAAAAAGCCAACTATATAACCCTGGGTGGTGTGGCTCAGTTGGATGGAGCATTATCTTGTAAACAGAAAGGTTGCAGGTTTGCTTCCCGGTCAGGGCACATGCCTAGGTTGCAGGTTGGGTCCTTGATTAGGACTTATACACGAGTCAACTGATCAATGGTTCTCTCTCACATAGATTTTTTTTCCTCTCCCTCTCTCTTGCTCCCTCTCTCAAATCAATAAGCATGTCCTTGGGTGAGGATGAAAGAGAGAGAGAGATGAAAGAAAGAAGATAATCAACTATAGGTAAGAAAAACACAGCTACAAAGTTCTTATCCATCCACCGTTCTGTGTCTCTAACTGATATATGGTGCTTAACAGTGTCAGGTGCTCACTTTCTGGCTGACATTTTTGCTCCTGGGTGGGTATTTGCTTTCCCAATTCTTTGCTAGCTCCTCTTCTCTTCTGGGTCCCAGCCGTTTTCCCCAAGGCTCATCCTTCGCCGTCTGCCTGTCTCCGTTTATGCTCCCTCCTGACAGGGAGCAATGAGCGTCCATGACTTCAACACGGGCATGCCTCAGTCTACACGGGCAGCCTGGCAGCCGAGCTGTTCTCGGTCCCCACACTGCCAAACGTTTATGGGACACCCAGCGCGGAGGAGCCCATCGTTAAATGAAAACACCACCGCTACCAGAACTCAAGACTCATCTTCTTGCTCCTTGCCCTGGCCGCATTCCCACTGATTGATCCCCCTCCCATTTTTGTAAGTGTCCCATCAATATTTCTGCTGCTAGAAACTCCAATGCTGTTTTGACTCTTCTGAGCTCTCACTAGCTTCTGTTATTTTTCCTTTGAGACAGATTGGCCCTTCTCCATCCTCACATTGCCATTCTAACCCAACTCCCATAGTATGCCTGTAACATTTCCAAAGTGTAATGCCTGGTGGTGTCTCTTGTTCAGAACTTTCTAACCTCTAGCCTTATCTCACAAGTCTTCTCTGACTCCGTCCAAGGCACTAGATGTGATGTTGCAGGTAATGGAATTTTAAATTAAACTCCTCCACGTGGCTCTCCGAGTCTTCTGTATTCTGACCTCCCCCACTCTCTTCAGCCTTATTTCCTGCTGCTGCCTGGCATTCAGTCCCGATCCTCCAAAGTCAAGTTCCACACCGGCCCCTGCACCACATCATGCTGTTCATCCTTTTTGAGAGGACCTTCATTTCTCTAATGGCGACTGCTGTGTTTGCCAAACTTTTTTGATCATATACCCCTATGAGAAAAATTACTTCTGAGCAGGAATAGCCATTATCGGGCTATTTACTTATTTATAAATGTTTTTCTTGTATAACAATACTAATATGTTATATACGTCATCAAACATGCTAGAAAATTGACATTTAAAAAGGATGAGCTAAATAATGTATAAGTTCAACTATTTCTTTTCCTTACATAGAGAAGGATCTTGCCTTAGGCTAGGGGTGTAGACATCCCATTTCAGAAACACTGTTCTCTAGACAAAAGAGACCCATTCAGAAGGGGAGAGGAAGTATCTCTTCCTCCCTGGAGCCTGATCTGCTAGTCCATCCAGCCCAGAGTTCTACTTTCCTGAATTCTCAGAGCACTTAGAATTATAAGGAGTAAACCACTGATGCGATACATGCTTCACCAATACTTTTTAGTTGATTAATTGGAGTTTGCATCTAAGATGCCAGAAATGTATACATTTAAATTAAAGATAATCCAATATCTTAATTAAAAACATTACTGTCTTCCCAAAATTGCTTGGGCTGGGCTTCACTCCACATTGCAACATTCATGGCAAGAAAATTCCAAGTCAGACTGCAGTGTAATTTTACTTAAAAGCAGTTTTGAGGACCAGCTTGTCCGCTTTTTGGCTAGTGATATTTTTAACACCTTGTTTAACCTCATTAAAATTCACTTTTTATTTAATTTATTAAATGGGGACAAAAAGAGGATTTTGTGGCTATTAAAAAAGATGACAAACATAAAAACTAAAATGATATATGATGTAAGACAATCTATTATCATTACGCCAAGTATTTATGTATTATAAACAGCACAAAGTACCTCTGAGATTTCTAAACCAATGGACTTTTTACCTCTACCTTTAGCTTTTACTTCTTTCTGCAAGTGAACTATTTTTATTTTCTTCATTTTATTTGCTCAGCTGATGACATAGTGTCTGTCATCCACCTGTAGAACTCAGTGTATAATTGGGCCTGTGTTTCAATCCTGGTTCTGCCCAGTATGAGCCGTGGGATCAAGGGTGTGTTACAGAACCTTCAGAATTCTCTTTCCCTAGGGGCTGACGTTAACTTTGTGGGGATAACATGAACCTCATGGGGTTCTTCGAAGCTTCCTATTATACGAGCTATGTGCATAAGGACCTTGTTTATAACACAGGCCACTAAAATGTCCATTTCCTCCTGCACCCTCACCCCTTTAGCACTTCGGAGAACTCAGTGAGGTGCTCTCAGGAGCTAATGGAATACTTTAAATTTTGGTTCCATTGTTGACTTTTCTTCCCCCTCACTTGCAGGCCATTCCCAACCATTAACGAATTTTATATTCTAGAAGAACCTCCCTGCCATCCACAGCTAAACTCACCTTGCTCTATATACTCTGTGGCTGGGTTGGAGTGTGAAGCCAGTATAGGTTTTGTGTCCCTTGGCGCCTTCTCAGCAGTCAGAGCTGAGTGAAGGGAAGCCACGCAAACTCCTTGCTCTGCCTCAGCATCTAGGCTGCCTCCTTACGTGAGTTATAAGTGGACTTGTTGTCTGAGAAAGCAGTTGGGTAGGTTGCAGGTTCAGTCCCTGGTCAGGGCATGTAAGGGAGGAAACTGATCAATGTTTCTCTCTCACATTGATGTTTCTCTCCCTCTCTCTCTGATTAAAAACATAGAAAGCATTTGGGGACAGGAGATTGCGACACGCATACATATACCAGGGACATTTGTAAGTTTTTCATGTTCTTCAAGTTTAAAGTCAACTCACCACTGGGGGGAAAAATGATGAAAGTTTTACCATCCAATTTATAATTAATCCCTCTCCTCCAGGAGCTTGCCCTAACATAGCCTGGGGAAGAGTGTTCTGATTTTAGGCCCTTGGTTTGTTTTTGTTTTTGTTTTTTTTTTGTTTTTTGTTTTTGTTTTTAATCCTCTGTTTGAACTGTTAATTGAGATAATGTCTGTGGAAGCCCTGTGTGAAGAGTAAGGAACTATACATATGTTAATTATCCTTCTGAAGACACTTGTGTGGTGACCTATTCTTATCTTGTTTGTAAGTATCTTGTTCCCCAGCAATTGTGGATTGCGAGCTACTTAGGACCAGGGACCTGGGCTGTTTCCTTGTTTCCTGCCAGCTCCCACTGTCTCTAAGGGGGCTTGCCACCCGCAGAGCTCTTCAACAGCAACCAGCTTGCCCCACAGGCTCAGAAGCCTTAGAAGCTGCCCATCTGTCTGCCAAGAACCCGAGCTGAAAAGAATTCCTGAAGTTTGGTGGGCCACATCCTTCGCCTCCCCTCCCAGCTCTCCCACTCTGCGTCCCTTACCTGGCAGCTTGCCTCTACCCAGAGATAATAACACCCTAATTTTGATGTCAGGATAAACGAAACAAAGCAAAAAACTTTGGATTTAAAGAGGGAAATGGATTTTTACAAGTAACTCCGCTTTTAAGAAAATAGAGAGGGTGGCGGGGGGAGGGGCGGAGTTTAATCCTCCAGGGCCAGGAATCAGGTTTTCTTACTGGGATGGGGGAGGGGGGAGAGGGGTGGTGAACCAATCGCATCAGGGCCTTCGCAGGCTCCCGAGGCTCCGAAGTGCGGGACAGGGTGCAGGGCTTCCTGTTGCTGACTGGTGGGTAAGGCTTTTTAGACGATGTGTCTGCCCACGCCCCCCGCCCCCCCACCCCCCGTCACTTTGGGGCTGACTCTCCGCTTGCTGAGACTAGGTGATTGCTCACAGCGGCCTCATACTCTGGATTTTTTTGAGGCAGGAGGACATTATTCTCATATGTTTATTGCTCATCTTACATCTTTATATGTTATTTAAACAGCATGTATGCTGAGAAATATAATGGAGGCGAAGAAAGTACATGTAGGTATTTAAAACTCAAAATCCCCTCTCTTGTTCTTCCCCAAACACCAAAACTGTCTTGAGCTTACAATTAGTGCCTGATAGTCATCAACATTAAATTAACATTAGTCAGTAAAGTTATTGTTCAAGTCTTTGAAACTTATGATTTTTCATCATTTCTTTCTGTTCTTTCTTTTGCATGCACACACAGTCAGTCAGGTATTGGGTGATTGACTTGTTCTAACCAGAGAGCAGAAGCCAGAGAACCCAAGAGGTGTTTAATAAACACTTGTTGACTGATGGGTGGGATACGCTGACCTAGGATTTCCCAGACAACGCATTCTTTGTCAGAGCACTGAGGGAAATCGGTGGATCCACCTTTATTACCAAGAGCTTCTGCCAGGTTGCAGAAAGCAGGGCAGCTGAAAACTTGTCCATCGACTCTGGGACTCAGGTGCACAAAGGAAGCTCTAGGGCCTTGCCTTTCACACGTATTTTTGCTCTTGGCCTCTTGGCTGCAGAGGGCGGACCAGCCTCAGCGAGGCACCACCGTGATGCCACTGAAAAGCCCCTCACTGTGAATATGACCACAGGTGCAGCGAACAGTGTGCACACATTGAAAAACAAACACACAATAAAAAACAACTGAGCTGAGTAAAAAGCAGGAACACAGTGTTGTCACGAATCTACAAAGCCCACCTAAATCTTCCAGCCTCATTCTTCACAGAAAAAACAAAGCATGAGATACAAGTTTTCTGCTCCCTACGGCAGCAAACAATCATGCCCATCAGGTTTGGGTGACCAGTCCAGAAAAAAAAACACCTTTATTTCTCTTTGCGGCCACTTCCTCACTCTCCTCACTGGGCCTTCAGGTTGGGCCTCATGTAGGTTTTGTGAAACGAGCTAAGTGACCTTTTATTCTGTTCTGTTCTACCCCCAGGGTTCCGTGCTCACACCCGGCCTGACTCTGAACCTACAGCTTTCCCTTGACTTTGCCACTTGCTGTGATTGATGGCTCCTACCCCCCTACTTCCCATAGTGCCCTTCGCCCCCACTGCCTGCCCGCACTTTAGAGTTGCCAGGTTTCCCTGCCTGACAAGATAGTAGTAACTGTTTCTGACCCTGCCCGCTCGCAGGTGTGGCTGTATATGGAGGTACCTCAAAGGCCCCCGAACTATGATTTCAACAACTCACATGCCCGGCAGTTGCCCTGACCTTGTCATTAATCAGAATGCTTTACCCCTCGCAATGTGACAGACTCACTTCCATGTTCATCATATGTTTGTCATTTTGGAAAATGTAAACAAATCAGTATGCCTTCCTTCCCATCGTGTCTTGTTATTGGAAGGAAAGGGCAGGAAGGAAAGAAGAGGAAATGCACGCACGATTGAGCCTAGTCATTCTATCATAAGGGATTCTCCTAAGCTCAATATCTAAATCCTCTTCTCGCAGTTCTTGCTTGGAGTCTTGTGTACCTGATCTTGAATTTCTGTGGCGCTCCCTGAGCGCGGGACTGGCTGGAAGCCATGTGATATTGATTTGTTTTCACCATAGCAACAGCAAATTACAACAACTAGCAGAGAGAAGGCAGGCTGTTAACCAGTAAAGCTGCATAACCGGTATATTGTGCAAGCGTATTTTTCTCCTTTCCTCTTCTTCCCTCTACTTTCACAAATTTAATGCAAAAGTCAAAGCAAAAAATGGCACTAAATGCTCTGGGGCACTCCAGGGCCTATGTCTGAAATGGTCTGGTTTCCACAGCGTCTAGCGTATTACATTAGATGGATGGAGAAAATGCAAACAGCAAAGCTCTGGTTTCCTTGGAAATTTTTAGCTGTTGATCTAAGGATAAATATCCCTAGAAAATTTACATGAACACGAAATAGAGGGAGGGGTTTTATATATATGACTATATGTTTTAATACCCTTCGACATTTGCCGGCAGCTTCATTAATATGAGGTTTTATCCCTTTGTACTTTAAATAGCTCACGGTGCCAAGAGACAAACAACTTTTTTTTTTTTTTTTGTTACAAAGTCAAGGCTTCTCAGAATGCTAGAATTATGATGCAAAGTGTAGCGAGTATTATACAATTCTATTAAGAGATAGAAAAATTGAGAGGGGCACTTGGTCAGGGCTCCAAGAGCAGCGTGTAAGGAGGTAAACTGGAACCGGGAACTCCCGAGAACTCCAATCTGTTCTGATGGAAATTCTTCCTTAAAGGGTCCCTTGTCACAAACGAACCGTCCCCTGATGTCTACGACCAAAGCTGACACCTGTGACCCAGGATCAACTGCCCGCGGTGTCGGGCTGCCCTTCCTTCGGCCCCTCCTGCCCTAGGACGTGGTGGTCTTTATATAAAAGCAGCTGTTTCCACCATCGCAACCAACCGTGAGCTTGGTGGCGCAGCCTGGCTCCTAAATTGTGGCCCCGGGGGAAGTGGGAATGGGGCCCCAGGGACTGTGCCCCCAGGCGGCAGAGCTGGGCTGCACCGAGGGGCGGTCGGGCTGTGCTCCACTCCCCGCTGCTTTGGGCCAGTGCAGCCAGAACTCCGCAGAGAACCTGCTCTGACCCACCCGACACCAGGCAGGTAGCGGGAGGCGTCCTATTTATGCCGGAGGTCGGACTCGGGGTTTAGAAAGGACGGGCTGAAATATGAAAACATAACTCAAGCCCTGACAAGTGAGAGTTAGAGTGTTCCTGGCCAGGACATAAAGAAATACTCTCCACGAGCCGGAATAAAAGAACACACAGCAGAAATAGTTGGGAGATGACGTCAGAAGTTCTGGGCTAGTGTCCTGCACTTCTCCTTGAAAGTAAAAACAGTGGGTCTAGAAGAATCTACGTGGCATGGCTCTGACTTAAACGAGTACTTCCACCGTTTCTCACAAAACAGGCAGGATAACCGAAGAAACTTCATCTTATTGAAAGATCATAAGGATGCCCTCCTTTTTTTTTGGTTACTTTATTATCTCTCCACATGTAAATATTACTCAATAGAAATAGCTTTCCAGTTAACCTTTGTCTTTTAAAAGGACAGTCGTGTTTCTTGAAGAGCACTCACAGCCGTGGTGGGTAGGCTAGTCAGATTTTTTTTTTTCCCTTCGCTTCAATGCTTGCTAACTATTCTAAAAATGTTACACATTTATTGTAAACACATGCTTCCGAGGCCTAACAAAAAAGCACAGTTTCCTCATGCCTGGCAGAAATCTTACACGGAAAAAGGGCAGAAAGAATTCTTTAACAAATAATACATCCTTCCCTTCTTGCGGGCCACTGTGTGTTATAAATAAATCTTCTCCATCATTTCTCGGTGCGGCTTCTCGGCCAGAAAGTTGATATGGCTTGGCATAGTGAAAACACAGCTTTAAAAGCTAGCCTGCCCTCATTAAATTATTCTGCTGGCTGTGTGTTCTCATTAAAAATGCATAAAGACCAGATAATTGCAGTAAGCATTATTAACCCAGCTTTACTTTTGAATATAATGGTTCCACTTTTAAGCTGGAAACAAAGGCTCAGACATGCCAGGAAAGGAAATGTAAACATTGAACTACAGTATCGAAAACTTGTCAGAAAGCTACCTCTTGCTACTAGCTTGTTAAAAATGTGCTTTGGAAACTTAATCAAAGCTGTGGCATGATAGTGCTAGGTGGGTTCCGAATTCCTAATAAATAAATATATTTGGGCACTAAACATTCAATCGATGATTATTTACCATGAAGTTTTTTTTTTCTCTTAATAACAAGTCTGTTTTCACATAATAGGATCTATGTAAACTTTATTTATTCAGAGCTAACTATGGCAGAATGAACATTTCCTATAACAACAACAAAATAATAAGAATGCTCCCAAGAATTCAATTTCTTTTTTTGGTCGAATAACACATGGATCGTGTCTTTGAATAAAAACTCGTTTTATGCCGCACTCCCAAACAGGCGGCATAGATTCCAGCAAGCTTTGCCATTTCTTTTGCTCAAATCAAAATGTTACGTAAAACTCCAGGATCCCCTGCAAGTATTACATTTGAATTAGTGGCATTCAGTTTCCCTGGCTTTCCCGAGCAACACACATGGAATGCAGCATACTGCAGCAAACTCTTTAAACATTCAAAAAAGAAGGAGAAGAAGAAGGAGGAGGAGGAGAAGGAGAAGAAGGGGTGGTGGTGTGGGGGTGAGTCTCCTACCTTGTTTAGCTCTGCCTCTCCTGCCCTTTTACAGTAATCCCAGGAACATCTGGCAGCATCAAGCGGCCCAGCCTTCTCCCCTGCATCGTGAAGAAGAAATTTCCATGTAAATAGTTCTCGTCCCCTGCTTATTGTACTCTGAGAGCCGCCTGCCTTAGCTGGAAAATTTCGCCTTCAGATGATGAAGCAAAGACAGTCTAAACTCTGTTGCTGTAAGCTGCAGCCCTCCCTTCCCACAAATCCCTCCCAGCGGCGGCAGCCAATCCCCAGCCAGTTCGTCAGCCCTACTCGTCTGAAACTGGTCCTAATAGGATGACAGACACAGCAACACAGCACTTGCAGTGTGTGAAAACAGTGCATCCATGCTGATGAAAGAGGAATTTCCCTCTCAGAAGAAAGCAATCAGAACACCAAGACAGAGTGGCACATAATTGGCAAGCAGGGAGAGGGGTAGCTTGAGAAAACACCCTTGAAGAAGGCCAGCCACAAGCGTGTGGCTGCACTGGGGATACTTTGGAAAAGACGAAACTCCGCAGATTCCAAAGAAATCCAGGTTGTGCATGAAACTGACAAAGCATATGTTTTTAAAAGGGAAAACAACTCCATGTCTGCCGTGAAAATTAATACCTTACAAAACATTTACATATGATTTCCATTAGTGAGCAAGAATGTGTTAGCCCAAGTGCGTGTTCAAAGTCAAAACATGCTTATACCCTCACACACGGTTTTCCTGTATAACATCTGTTATTGCAGTGGTTAATTACTGGAGTCCATATATCTTTCATCTAAGTTTTCAGACCACTGGGGACTTTAAATAGGCAATTCTGAACAATGAAACTGATATCTATACACTACCTTTTTTGTTCTTGGCAGGCACCGTGGGACGATCAGGTGAGCCTTAGCCTAATCCTAAGGTACCTTAGGTATCATTTGATAAATACTGTGCATTGGCCCATATTGTCATTAATGAAGCAATGAGTACGGGAAGGTGTTTACTGCTGAACACGCACAGCACATGATCCAAGGGGCACCATCAGGTGCCACTCCACAAAGAACATTCTAGAAGTGCTGAAATTCCCTGAGATAAAGCAGGAAAAAAGAAATGGAAAGATTAGTAAGGGTTATTATTATTTTTTTCCAAGTCAACAGTACTCCTCATGCTTTGGGGAAAAAAAACATATGGCATTTGGAAAGTATAAAAAGCATACATTTTCCTTCCACTAAACACAGCAGTTTGCATAAAAAAAAATTGTGTCATGATTACATGACTAGACCAAGACAGGAACAAAGCCTCATTCATCTGAAAGTTTGAACCTAATGCATTATTGTTTATAAGCAACTGTTTGGTACATCTGTAATAAAGTTATAGCTGGGGTGGAATGCAATGGTTTCTTTTGATTTTGCCAATTCTATTTTAACAACACAATGTTTCATATGCTTGAAGGCTATTTCTTCAATAGAATACCATGCTTTATTCCACTTGAATCTTGTAATCCTTTTTTTATCCCAATGTAAATCCATCATATATCATATCTGGCAGGGTTTTTCCCTTACCATCATTTTCCTGAAAATGTAAATGATCTCTGTAGACAACCATGTTATCAAGTGTAAGAGAATGATCACACCGTTATTCCTGATCTTCCTGATTCTGACTTGGATGCTAGCATTCTCTCCATTTTGTTCCTAAAACTTCAGTCATCTGTAACTCATTCTACTATACATTTTTATCCAATGAAAGGGAGTTTTGTTGAATTTTCCTCCTAGCTGGTCCGGAACCCTTACCTATTAGCTAGATAATAAAATGCTGATAACTTGGCTTCCGAGATTCAAACCTTCCCAATGTTCAAGCTCCCCTGTTGCCGGACAGGTTTTCTTGTCATGTAGAGTCATGTTTCTTCCATGTTCAAATTCTTCTCTTTATAAACTCTAAATTACAGACTTTTAAGGTCCTTCATAATCTCGCCTCTCCCTCTCTACTCAACTTCTACATTGTTTTCCTAAGTGAACTTTCTGACGGAGTCATGCATATTTCCCCAAGCCCTGGCTTTTACATTCCATCCCCCTGACTGGACCCCCGAGAGCTTTGCTTAACAAAATCTTACCCAACCTCTAGATGGCAGCATGCATGCCTCTCTTCTGTTATGGCTTTCCTGTCCCCATTTTCTCCTATGATGCTTGTCTCCTTTGAAAGCATTCTGGACTGTTTGTTTTGCAAGACCATTATAACCTGAACGATGAGTTGATCTTCCCGTTTCCAAAGGTCAGGTTTGTATAGTATATTAAGACAACATACATAAAACACCTATGCCATGGTTGGCCATGATAAATGCTCAGTGAAGGATGGTTATTGTTCACGGCATAGAGCAAAACACCGTGCACGGACTTGTTGGTTTCATGATTCCTATCTCAAGAGTTGGTATCACATCCATCTAATTGCACCAGCCAAAAACTTGGCAGTCATTCTGGACTTTCCTCCTGAAACCATCCTAGGAAATCCATTATCAAAGCCTGTCAAATTTAGCACCTAAATATTTAAAAACGTTTTACTTTGCTCCATTTCTACCAATGAAGCTTTTTCTCAGCCACCAGGGTCTCTCACCATGACTACTGAAATAGCCTCTTTATTGGTCTCCTGTATATCTCCTTGACTCCTTCAATTTCTTTTCTATATGTCAGCCAGAATAAATATTCAAAAATGGAATTCTGATTATCCCACAATCCTTTGCTTAAAACCTTTCCTGTGTATTGAATTGTGTCTCTGAAAATTCATATGCCAAAGCCTCTATGTCCCAACGCAATGATATTTGGAGATGAGTCCTCTGGGACATAATTAGGTCAAGAGGGTGGGGCCCCCTGATGGGATTAGTGCCCTTATAAGAAAAGACGTCAGGCAGAGAAACATTTCTTTCTCTTTCAATCAAATGAGGACACATCAAGAAGGCAAGCATCTGCAAGCCAGGAAGAGAGCCTTCACCAGAACCCAACCATGGTAGCCTGCTGACTGCAGACTCCTAGCCTCCAGAACTGTGAGCAAATAAATGTCTGCTGTTGAAGGCATTGGAATTTTATTATGGCAGCTTGACTGACTAAACTAACCTTTAAACTTCCATGGGCTGCTCTTTTAGGAAAGAGATAAAACCTTTCAGTACAGTCTTCGAGGCTTGTGCTACCCAGCCCCTGCCTACCTCTGTGGCTTCATCAGAGGCCATCGCTTCAGGGACTCTTCCCCGACCCCCGAGACAAGTTCAAGAGAAAATCAGTTGTTTTCTTTCACAGCCTTTTGCACTCTGGAGCAGTGCTTCTCACATTTAATGTGCATGCAGCTTTCCCAGGGATCTTGTTAAAATGCATATTCTGTCTCAGTAGTCCTTGGGAGGATACTGAGATTCTGCTTTGCTAACAAGCTCCCAGGTGATGCTGGCACTGCTGGTCTGTGGCCTTCTCTTTGGTAGCAAGATTTTGTAAATGTTGTTTACTGTATACCACTTTTTACAGGGCATGGTCGTCCATCCATTTGGTTAGTTACTGAAGATCTATCGTCTCAACCAGATTGTCAGCATCCGAAGTCACTGTTGTCTCTCCAGGGTTTAAACTGGATGTGCCTGGCACGCAAGAGGAGGTGCTCAACAATAAATGTGAGCTGAATTAATGAAATGATGGATACAACATACTGCAGATCCAAGGTGGACTTTCGGGGTTTTTCTTTCTCTTCTTCCTCCTTCTTCTCTCCCTTCCCCCCCTTCCTCCTCCTGTACAGGTGATGAATTCAAGGTCTGTAACTTCATCCCTTTCTCTTGACCTCTAGGCTGAATTCTTGACTGAAATGTACCAGAGATAATTTGCTTTCACCTTGACCCAAACTAAAATCATTTTTTATTCTATTAAGTTGCATTTCTCTTACGTTTCCAATTTCTGTGAATGGAAACTACCCCCTTTGATGACCACCTCTCTCTCACCACCAACATTCAAATACTCCCAAGTTCTCTAAATTCCGATGTCTCAAATCCATCTAATTCTCTCCATCTTCACTGCTGTGTCCCCAATTCAAGTTCCTACCACTTGTTTTGGTCTCTTCTTCACTTCTCAGCTTCCAATCTTGCCCCTGACTTTTTACTCTATCCATTACACTGCAGCCAAACTGATCTTTTATAAATATACAAATCTTATAATGCCATTATCTGTGTAACATGACTCGCTATTATCTTCAGGATAAATCCCTTGACTAATTCGCAAGTACGTTTTCTCATCCCTCCTCTTCAACTCACTTCCATGCTACTTCACATCTAGTATTAAAACTAAGTTTAATCCCATCCTTTGCAGAAAGCCTCCTCTGACCACCTGACTTCCCTGGCACCTTGACATCTTATTCAGCATGGCAGTTGTCACATTCTATTGTAAATATGTCTTACTTGTTTACGCACCTCACTAGTCTCTGTGGGAGAAGTGACTATATGTTTCTTGCCTATCAGCTTATCCTTGGTATCTAGAACACGCAGTAGTATAAGAGCAGATGCTTACTAAATAGTTGTCGAATGGCTAAATAGATAAACTTGAAAATAGCACTAGTAATAAAGTAGCAATACAAATGCAGGGCTCAAGCAAAAAAATGATAGTTAAGCCATAGAGGCAACGGATTTTATAGATACACTCGTAAGCGTGCATGCACACACGTTAGACTACAGAAGGAAAAGGAGAAATAATATAACAGCCCAAAGGCACAATGCAGTTATGAGATCATCTCCTTGATTGGATATACCAAAGCTGACAGGTTCATAGGCAAGAGGAAAATTAATCTCTGATGATGTTTAAAATGGAGGTGATTTGCATAGAAACAAAGTTTTCTTTCAAGTGGCAAATGGTAGATATCCCAAAATAGATAGAAGCATTGACTTGCCAGAAGAGATGGCTAGAGAGTAAGAGAAAGTTGTTTACAGTAAGAGAGAATGAGACAGGAAGCCAAGTTGCTGGTGGCCTTGACCCGTGACAATTCAGTCTTCGGGTGCGTTTCTGTCTCCGTAGAATATTTCTAGCCCGTACTTAGCCGCTTAGTCCTTTATTGTGCACTGCTTTTGTTTCCCCCTAATTGTTCCATGTACCAACCCTAGGGGAAGTCCCCTGAAGGCAGAGGCCATTCATCCGGTCCCCTTCGTGCCCTCTGCAATGCCTAGCACGGAACAGAGCTGAATTAATTCTGGTTGATGGATTTTTATTTAAGATTCTTGAGAAAATTTGTGTCCTGTAAAAGAGACTGGTGATTTTTAAAAAATGTGTGGTTACTGACAATGCAGCAGGGAATAGAAAATTGGTTTTATAATTGTCACAAAAAAGTTATAGTATTTTCAACTGAATTTATCACAAGAAAGGTCAACTAGTTTTTAAATTGTCTCCATACGTCCAGGGACAGAAGACTCTGGGGAAAATTAAGAGCAACGTTTCTGGGTTAAGGAAAATGGAGTGAAATAAATTGCATAAAGCATGTAAATGAATTAACGTCTGAGAAGTAATTCACATAGAACATGGCATGTAAGTGCTCAGAATGTGTTAGTTACTACTATGACTGCTAGTGTTATTATCATCGTTAACTTCATCACCATTGTTAGGTTCTAGAATTCTAATGAGATTTCACTGAAGAGTTATCATTACTATGTCAAAACAGTGACAATGGACTAAAATAGAGATTTCCATACTTGCTTGGTTTGTGGTGCTCTTGATGTTCAATAATTTTTTTTGCACTATGCTCTTAGGCCAAAAGAAATAATTGTTCTATTTATTAAATAATTAGGTCCTGACAACTTAGTATTTATGTTTTAACAACTTGGTATCTGTTTGAAAAGTGAATATAAAATGTTTGAAAGAAACAGTATTTTGATTTCATTCTAAATAAGCCTAATTAGTTATTAATGGATTGGGCACTGCATGCAATGCTCAAAGCTTGGAATCAGACTGGAACCACTACTCTCATTTCCTGCTTCACATTGATTTTTGTGAAGTACTTGCTTTTCCTCTTAGCAACTGCTGAAAATCCAACCTTGCAAAGACAAATAATATTACTGAAAGGAACGTAGTGTGATTCTAATTCTGAAACTGAATTTCCTTGAATTAGTAGTTTGCGCTGTGTCTGACAAATGTTGAGCATTGCTGTGTTTCCCTGGAAATAGAAAATGTCCAGTGGAATCCCCATGAATTCCCTGCAGTTTCCCAGGATGACTCATAGCGCAGTTTGGGAACAATGACACTAAAGCAAGGGTCCCAACATGTTGGTCAACCTCAACGGCCTCAGTTCCATTGTTCTCTCTTGTGTAATAGTTGCCATCAGGCCTCCTGTCCTGAGGCCAAAGGGCATTTGAAATTGCAGAGAGATCAGGTCAGACATGCCGATTCTGAGATATGGGTAAAGTTTATGGTCCCTAAGAATTTCAGATATTTGTGGGCCAAAGAGAGGAAAACACGAAGAGACGAAGAAAATACATGGGCTGCCCACTGTTCATGGGAGGGGAACTGCCAGTGGCCATTTGCCTTTCAAAATGGTGAATTCTGGAAATAGAAGCAAAGAGGAAAGAAGGTGTCTATTTCTCATTGTTCCTCTCATTAAGACCCCACATATCCTTTGCAGCTCATCCCCTCTGTTCTCGTAGGCTCATGGGGAGATGACCATGCTCTCCTCATATTTCCTTCCATGCTCACTATAATTTGGCCCTTTTACCTATAGTAAAGGATGAGCACCCTTAGACCCTGCCTCCATCTCCTCATGTTAGTGTTTCTGACAGAAGTGAACGCTCCAAACCTGAAACTCTGGAGGTAGCTGGCATGCTCTGCCTCCTGTTGGGTTACTTGAAGGACTTTTCCATTTATTACCTCCTGCCCATCTGCTGAATGAGAGGCCAAGCTGGACAGGGGTCCAGTAGCAACTGGGTGGAAGGAGATTCGCTCACCTTGCTCTACTTTTCCCTTCTTTTCCATAACGCCTACAGGCTGATACATAATCTACCTCATGATTCCTGTTTGTGGTCTGCTTCCTCCTCTGAGGTGTGAGCACCCGTGGTCAGGGGCTGTTTCTGTTTTGTTCATATTCCAAGTTACAATAGCTGACACCTGGGGCTGATGATGGGTCTTTGTTAGTTAAATGAGTAAAACGTGGAGAGGCAAATATGGTACAGGATGGGGAGGAACTTGTGTTTGAGACACAAGGGCAAGCTTCAGAACCCGGGTGGCGCTTCCTAAGGGGCTTCCACAGGTCATCAGAGCCACATGTGTGAGAGGCAGGAGTGAGTCAAAAACACCAATTGACTGTGCAACGTTGGTGCAACCTAACAGTATGTCAATGAGCAGCCCAGGTCCCTAGAAGGGTCTTTAATGCAATGGGAATGACCTCTTTTTCAAGAGGTTCAGAAAGGGGTGGCTTTGAGCGAGAAGAGGATCTTGGTGAGATCATGAGTGAGCCTCTGTGACTGGGAGTACGTGAGCTCATTGCCTGGAAAAGACACTTATCTCCGAGGGAAAGTGCACACTAGCTGTGGGAAGTAACGTATGGCAAGCGCTTATGGTAAGTGCAGCTTTGGTGACAAGCTTGCATTTAAACAGTAAATGCAACTGGTTTCGATTGACTACGAAAGAAGCTTCCTCGATATCAACACTTTTCAATGCTCTAATGCCCATCTCCATCTCTTTTTGTTTCTCCAGGGATTGCCACCCTGCCTAGACGCACTTGATCACTTATCTGGTTGATATTTATCAAATGCTTGCTGTGTATTGTCCCCAGCTCAGGCATGGAAGGTATAAATAGGAGTGAGACACACATCTGAACCCAGAGGAGCTTGCAGAATTACTCAGTGAGCCCAAAAGTGAGATCAATGGACGTCAGTCTCGAAATGTTCCAGAGGAAAAGAAGCCACAAAAAAGCATGTTCAGGAAATGTTGGAATAACCAATTAAACATGTGCTTCCACCAAAGGACTTCTCAGAGCTTTTATTCTGGGAATGTGCTTTGTGAATCTCCAAAAAAAATAAGGTACATAGTGTTTTTCATGTTTGAGGATTTACGCTACCCTAGATCTTTTCATTTAAAAACATCTGATTAGTATGGTGTTCTAGGGGATGCATTTGGGGAAACATTGGCCCAGATAAATCTGGGTTTTTCCTTTCTTCCCTGTGCTTTGGGCCTTGTTCCTATCTGCTTACCTCATTCAATTTGTATCTGATGCCTTATCTTTCTACTTTATGAAGGTCCTCACCTTTGCCAAAACTTCTGAGTCATCTACCATGTTTCAATGTTAGTTTTGTTCCTTTCTGGGAACCACAGTTACCTGGAGGTCCTCTTGACTCCAGGATCTTGGCTGCACAAGGCCTTCCCTGCCTTCCTTCTCAGTCAAGTCTGGGAGACCATTTACCTAGGTTGTTCTGGCCAGCAGAGGGCCCCCAGTAGCTGCATGGTGACCTGTGGGCATTACTACCCTTCCAAACTTTAACCCTGTCTAAATTCTAATAGAGTCCAATGAAAACCACCAATCTCTCTCTCTCAAAAAAAAGTGTCATTCCTCTCTTTTCTGTACCACATGCCACTCATGACAGTGGCTTCTCGGGAGTTCTTACAGTCCTGGGAGTGAAGGGGGGAGACGATATATTTATTCAACATTTACGCAGCAGTTACTGTGTGTTGAGTACAACACTGAAACACATGCCTTTACTATCCCAATCTTACAGATGAGAAAGTTACCTGAGTGACTAAGTAACCTTTCCGGGGTCTCACACTAGCCTCTAGGGGAGCCATTTGCCCAGCAGGCTGGTTAAGAGTTCATTTTCCTTAACCGTTATACCGCGTTGGCTCTTCATATAACAGAAAAATTAATGAATAAATTAGGAGGTGTTAAGTGCAAAGGAAAAAAAAAGAAAGGCAGGACACAGCAAGGGGGTTCAGACAATCGGAGGTAGAGGTGGGAGGGGTACCTGTGTCTTACACTGTGTAGGCAGCGCAGGGCTCTGAGAAAGAAGGTGTCGAGTCGAGATTTGCAGAGAGGAGGACATTTGTCAGGGGGTCCCTGGAGAAACACATCCCAAATAGAGGATGCAAGCCCCAGAGGGCACTCTGGCAGGCGTTGGTGTGGGAGGGACTTCTGTGTCCAACTGCACTGGCCTCCAGTGTGTCCCTGAGTCACACCCCTTGCCCCTTTCCTCTTATTTCCTGGTTATGCTCTTTTCTCGCTATAGTAATGGCATAATCCATTATTCAGTCAACAGCCATAAAAGGAATGCTTCTGTCTTCAAACCCAGGTCTCTTCTTGCTGCCTTCTCTCTGCCAACAATCATAAGGTGACAGATTTTTCTTTTCACTTCTCGATGTTTCCCTGTCTCCCTTTTCACTAAATTCAAAATACTCCTCTTTTCAGGTTGACTCATCATACTATCTCCTTCTGATATCCCATGAGATCTCAGTATACAGTCTTGGTACATTAAAATTTCAAACTTACATAAAGCGTTCTGAATTTTCTTCCAAGAGCATGTGTTAGGTTTTATAATGAAACCTTAATCTTTATTTTAAAAATAATTTGTGCAAAGAGAAAGCATCTGGCTTTGTTTTATCTGCTACAGAAAACGGCTCATGTCATAGATCTATTGCTTACCAGAAATGGGCAATGATTTAGCCGTCCATGCGGGTTAGCGAGAGAAGCAGGCTCACCTTAGCAACAGCGTTGTGACGCTGATGTCACCGCCTTGCATCAGTTTGCTTTCATGCCACTGTGTTCTTTCTCTACAATCTCCAACCTTTATAGATCCCTGCATTTAAAAGGCTTTTAAAAAAAGAACGAAAGAACTATATTTAAATATTCACTGAGTCATTATAATCTTGAACTTGGTGAGCAGGTCTGTCTTCCACAGCAAGGCAAAATGAGAATTGTTCTTTTGCCACGCACTCCAGTTTTTGCTAGAGCTTTGCCTCTACCCTTGTACCTCCTCCCAGGCTGGTGCCCACAAGCTCCCTCTCTGAGCCCTGAACCCTCCGGATCCCCAGCCTCCACAACAAGTCTGAGCACTCACACCTGCAATCATTTTATTTAGCAGAGCAGGCCAGCCCCAGGGTGATTATGGGGAGATTACGATCATGCATCCTGGGACTGGAAGAAATCTTTACTATTTATCTAGATTCTAGTCCCTTATTTGAAAGTGACAGCGAAACAGAGAGCAGCACAATGCTTGCCTTTTATTAAGACAGAAAAGATTTTAACCCTCTGGAAGTTTGTTGCTCCTCAACATTTCAGTGAGGGTTTTCCTATGGTGCCAGATCACGCTCAGGTGTTCTGTTCCCTCCCAAGCCCCGTCCCCCTCCCGGGTGCCCTCCCGTGGTCTCTTCCATGCACCAAAATTCCACGTCCCCGGTGCGGCTGAGCCACAGCAGCCGGAAATCCTTCCTGCGCCAGACACGGGACTCTGTCTCCTCCCCTTGGAAGCTGACATACTGGCTCGGGTCTCGCGTAACAGTTAAAAAAATTCACAGTGGTGTAGAGTCATTTAAGTGGTATTTATTTGTCGTAATAAACATTCGTATGCATTGACAGGATAAATGTGCTATCAGCGATGGCGAGAGCCGGCTCTCAACTGTTGAAGCCACGAGCTGCGCCGCCGGCTCAGAGGCGCCCTTCATGGCCTCCCGCCGCGCGGCAGCTCCATGTTCCAGCAGCAATTTTAAAAGTTCTTAATTTGCTGGATCCCTGACTAAGAGGCACAGATGATATTTTTGAACTATTTTAATCCTACAGTTATTTTTAACATAATTAAGCATTTATAACTCTGCCTTACATATACTTCAAGTTATATAACATCGCTGAGCTAATAATTTGGACCACACATAAAAATTCTCGATTTTCAAGATTTCCCATTTAACTATAATCAGGAAATCGCTTTTTGGTTAGAGATCAATGTCTCTCTTTTAAAGGATTTTTTAAATACTGAAAATAGCGAAATAAGAGATTCCCAAACTTCCAGAAAAATATAAGTATTACCAAATGGGTAATTAGAACACATTTTTCATACTGAATCAACCAAGAAGTAGTTATTGTCCCAATTAGACTCCCTGACACCCAAATACAAATTCTAGCATTGTTCCGGGAGGAGACAAGAAGGTTGCCTAATTTATCTTTGTGTCTTCAATATTGGAAAGTTTACTATTAAGCATTCGTTGCACACTCTCTTTTGAAAAGCACTTTACAATAACTTATCACTTCATGCTTATAATCCAGGAGGTCTCTTTCTTTTCATTTGACAAGTAGGGGAACTGAGGCACAGAAGGTCGAAGACGTCATCCTGGATCTCTAGAGAACCTAGTGGCTAGGGGAGTAGTGGACCAAGGCTCTGTGTAAAATTTAGGCTCCTCAGTGGCACAGATATTTAGGCAAGCTAATCTTGAAACCTGAGCAAGGATTCATACTCAGTTGACACGTTTTAGCAGGGAGTTGGCAAGTGAAGTTTTGGTGGGTTTTCCCATTCACATAGAAGAAAATAACAAGGGAAGAGATTGTCTTGGAAGCATGGAAATATAGAGAATTTCCTAAAATGTTCTAAAGAAAATATAGAGGTTTCATTGAAACATGCATAACTACCCAAATTATATCTTTAGGGTATTTCAAAAATTTATTTCCTGTGTGTTTTTAGCTGCTTGGGTGGCCTGTTTGATTTTTTTTTTTTTTTTTTTTTTTGGCCTCTCCATTTAAGAGCTCTGCCTAATGGACAAACCAGCTACAGCCTGACAGAACAAAATAAGACTTTGCAAGAGCACATTTCAGTGAGTTTACTTAGGCAACCAAGGTTAATGTCCAGGGCCGCTGTGTAGGACTGGGGAGGTTATACGCGGCAGACCTCTAGGGTGTTACTCAGGCCGTAGTCACCATTCTTGAAATATGTGCACCCCTGGGGTTACGCTGTACTGAACCTGTTCAACCAGGTGTGTCTCCCCAGATTGCAGTTTCAGATTAAGATTAGGGTGGGCATATACAAAGAGGGACTGGTCACAGGATTACCAGGTTAGATAATCTTTGTGTTTCCCTTCCCTCTCTTTTCCAGTATTATGTAAACCTGGTCATTGTTTCCTTAAATCTTTCTCAAACCCATGACCCATATACAGCGTCCATGCCTGAGACTTCTCTACACCGCCTCTAACAGCCTTGGGACTAGCGGTAACGGGGCCTACAGCCCAGGAGATTGATAGGATGAGCCCATGGACCAGCTTCTACTTGTAGCGTTCTAGGAGCAACCTAGTTCTTTTGCACAATCTGGGCTCGCCGGCAGCTTCCTCCCAAGGCTCAAGTCCAAGTCTCCAAAGGGGTCGGAGACGTGTGGCTAGTCTCCTTGCCTGCCTCCGGACACCACAGAAACCATCCCGGTCATTGAGTCCTACCATGGCCACGGGTATCCCGCACTTTCCACAATTTTTTCCTCCTGAATTAACGAGTCCTGCAACATGATCGGGGGAAATTAAAAAGGTCCCTTGCAGTTGTGTCTAGGAAACTCTGTATACTACCTAGTTTGCTTGGGGACTCATGGAGTGTCCTGTAAAAGTTCTGCCAAAAAATTAAATCTGTTTATCCCCAACTTATTTATTTGTTTTTGGTAAATCCTATTCATATCAGTAATGCATTTTGCAAAATGCAAATCCACAGAAGAACAAGTTCTACAAACAATGCTTCTCTACATGATTTAAGGGCCTTCCCTGATTGCTTACCTTCACTGGTTAGCTAGTTTTTAGCATCCATAAGATCAAGCACAACCTTGACCCTCTGCAGGTTTTCCGGAGAATTTCCCAGGTTTTCATTTTGTAAAGAGTTGAGTTTCTCAGTGGCCTGCTTGGGGACAGAGGTGAGCTGAGGGAAAGGAGGCACAGAAGGATGACAAAGGGAGCTCAGGAAGGGAAGCCTGTTACCTGGCCTTGTTTTATTAAATCTACCTTACATTTTGGCAAATTGAGACTTTGATCCATTAAATAAGTTGCTTTAGTTCACAGTAGCAATTTGGTGCATAGATTTAACCTAAACCCATATTGCTAACTCCAAATCCCATTCTCTCATTTCATTACTTTTGGCACAATCTCTATTATTTGTATTGCTGCTATCGAAAGGCATCATGGTATCGTGGCTGAGGGCAGGCTCCAACCAGTTCTCAAATTCAAGTCCCATCTCCCCCACTGATCGGCATATACGTGACTTTGCCTGGTGTCCTCTGTGCCTAGGCTCCTTCATCTCTATACTGGGAACTAGTAATCGCATAAGATTGTTGAGATGATTGAAGGTATTGGTGTTCAGAAAATATTTTGAATACTTCCTGTCAACATTCAAATAAATACTCAATAGATGTTGCCAGTTGTTTTCATTATTACTATTCATAGCTTAATTCTCACAGTTGACAAATTCCACAGCCAAGGCCTTGATATCACCTGTCAGGAACTAATGGAATCAAATGTACAATATAACCCCCTTCCCTTCCTCTCTATAAAGGTGAAGGAAAAGTAAGGGATCTTAATATGTGAAAAATCACATTCTTATCAAGTAGGCTGTGTGATACCCTCAGTCACCGTGAGGGGAGTGAAGAGTGACAGGACGGAGCGTGGAAGTGCCCCAAGGCTCAGAATTGGATGAATCACAATTCAGAGGGGTGAGCTTTGCTGGGTCAAATGCTTTCTTGCTGATTCATTACTGTGAGGATGGCTGATAGAGACGGGGGAGGTTTACCGAGAGCTAAAGCCCTGCTCTAACTACTCATTGGCTTTATATTGATTGATCTAATAGCCTTAGTCTATAATTTCAAAAATAACTCAGTGTCTGTTTTTGTCATCACGGTGGAAGGGCTATTAATACTTTCCTGATGAGGCAGACAGAGTACTTTACATGGGTGAGAAACAAAGTAAAATAAATAGAAGTTGTTTTCCAGTATTTCCAATATTTCTCCCTGTTTGTTGTCTTTTGTCTTAAGTTTGATTAAATTTAGAGTTAAAATTTAACATTGGTGGTGCATTTAATACATCCATATATTTTGATGCCATGCTACTGCAGCAGAGAGATAAATTTCATATTCTATTTGGGTCAGCTATGTAAATCAACCACATTAATGAGCTTTATTAAATCATCTTAGTAAAAGCCCCACTGTCTTAACTATTTACTTAAATCCACATCCAACAAAAAACAGCTGTCACCTCCTGACAAATCTCATTCTGAGTGAGAGTTTTCTTCTTGTAAGAGGAAAACTGATATGCTCTAATGCAACAGAAATGTCATATATAGAGTCTTTTAAAAGGGTACTCTGTTATAAAACGCAGGACTTAAATATTCTAACTTACTGTTAAGAAGGAAACAATTGGTGAAAGAAAGAATTTACAGGAAACCCTGCGATTCCTTCATTTCTTTACATGTTGAACCTTTCTCTGTGGAAACCGCTGAGCTGTTTCATAAAGGCCAACTGTGCTGACTTGGGGACTCCATGTCTAGAAGATCTGGGCAAACAGGCTGGAGTACGTTGAGCTCTGACTCCTTTCCTACTCCTTCAGAAGAAAAGATTTCCTACGTAAGCTGATAAATCATTCAACTGTTACACAAGTTTTAAAAATTATTCAACCTTCTTAAGGAAGTATTTTTTTTTTGCTTCCTTAAACAGTAAATTTAAACAGTTTCTGTAAATAAATGCTTCCTCTCATCGATATTTTAAGAGCTTGAGTTGTTTCTATGTACTTAGATTAATAAAATTGTCTTCTTTTGAATATATTTTGTAAAATATTAAAAATGGATGCTTTGCTACTTCAGATAAACCATTTTTTCTAAGACATTTAACAACTAATCAAGGCACTCAACTCAAGCACAGACCTCAAAACTCTCTGCAGATGGGCTCTGGGAACCTAAAACAAACTGCAGCCCTCATGGCATCCACATGTCTCTCATGAGAAAGAGGGCCTTGCTCCACTGAAGAGATGATCTCATGTTGTGGGCTGTAGAGGAAGGTCACATGGCAATTATCCCAGAAAGGGGACATTTGTCCCTGCTGTGAATGTCTGGGCCAAATCAGATCCTGAGACAGATAGCTAGAACTCAGAAGACAGATCCTACCGATAGGCAGGAGAGGGGACTGGCCTTCCCCAGTAAAAATGAAGGAGCCACACATTGTACTGACAAGTTCTACATTTCTTTCAGTACTTATTTTCCCTGGTCATTCATTCGTTATCATGTATTCAATGGAATCGACATTTATTTAATACTGACTGTGCCAGGCATCGAGGATCTATTAAAGAAGAAAATAAATACAAGTCTATGTCCATGAGATGGGCATAGATTCATAATTTGAAATTTTACATGGTGTGTTAAAAGAAGACAAATGCTCTGTAGAATAGTAAAACAGAGAAATGGGATAAGGAATGAAGGTTCAAGTAGTGGTTTAGAGTATTAATCGGCTATCAGGGGAGACCAAACCAAGAGGGCTGTATTTGGTCAAACACTAAGGAAGCAAGCCATAGAGATACTTGAGAGATCTGTTTTTGAGGTGGAGGGAAAACAAGCACAAAGACCTTGAAATAAGGACGTGCTTACTTGGGACACGTTGAGGTAGTCATGTAATTGGTAGGAGAAAATGTCAGACTGGTTACAATGTTGGCGTGGGGGTGATAGTTAGTGGTGCTCCAGACAGTGTATAGACTCACAGAACATTCTAAAGCCTTTGGACTCTATTTATAGGGTTTTTGGTCTCTTTTGCATTTATGAACATACATATGAATTAGTAATACCAGGTTTTTGTTGCCACATCTATATACTTAATAGTGTGTAACATGGGCCCTGGCAAAATTCTGACGACACCCAAAAAATCTTCTGCAAAACAGTGAGTCTTGACCTTTTTATTGAATTATGTGCTGGTTTCTTAATTTTGGCTAAAGGTATCCATTATTTCCTATAACTTCTCCATATCCAGTAAAGCCCTTGCAGACAAATCCATCTGGTCTACCCATCATTCTAACCATGGACTTCTCCATAAAGACCAAAAAATCAGCAGTGGAAGGAGAACTGAGGAAGAAAGACAAGCGCAGAAAGAAAAGAATAGCCAAAGGGCATCAACATTGAACAATTCCTTTGGTAATGAATACAATCTGTTCCCTATGACAGCCAGCACAATATCCAGCCCCAGGCCAAAGCCACCTGCTGTATCTACTTCTCCTCTGAGTGCAGGATATCAGATTGCTTTGATTTTGGTACATGTTCATCTTTCTAATCAAGACATTTCCATGGGTCCTTTATACATGATCCTTGACTTGACCTTTCTCCTTTTTTCCCTGTCATTCCCCTCCCCCACCATCACTGTCAGTTTGTCCTTTATTTCCATGTTTCCGTGTCCTTTATTTCCAGAAGGCTCTATTATGCTCACTTGTTTGTTTTGTTGAATTGTTCCACTAGTAGGAAGTGAAGACTTTGGGGGTGATTAGGTCATGAGGATGAAGCCCTCATGAATGAGATTAGTGCCCTTGTAAAAAAGGGCAAAAACTATGCTGCATGTCTGAAACTAAAGCAGACTAATATTGAATGTAAACTGTAATTGGAAAAAAAGGAGGGAAAAGGAAGCTCCCTTGCCCCTTTCACCATGTGAGAACACAGCGAAAAGACAGCTGTTTGTGAACCAGGAAAACCTCAGCAGATATTAAATCTGCCAGGGCTATGATTTGGGACTTTCCAGGCTCCAGAACTGTCAAAAATAAATGTTTACGGTTTCTTAAAAAAAAAAAAAAAAAGACATTTCATTCTTTTACTTTCTATATTTTGCAATCTAACCTTTCGATTTCCTTGCTGCTTCTCATCTGAAAACTTGGTTTTTTGAGTTTATTTTTACATCACTAATAGGATTGTTTTTATTTTTCACAATTAAAAGTCTGAATTTTAAACAGATCCTTGGACTATGGGCTCACATCCATCAGCTTATTCAACTTGATCACTTGTCTCATCCCCAGTAGTCTTTCCAGAACTGCTGTCTTCCCCATGAAGCTCCGTGAGTTCTCCCAGGTAAAACCTGAGCTTCTTCAGCATTTTGACTTTTCTAACAAAGACATCATGGAGCAGATAAATAGATTGGCAGGACTTCTCTATGTCTTTTCCAATGTTACCTGGAATCAAATTATTGCCCACTTCTTTCAAGTTATTTGTCGACCCCTCTTGGGTCATGATTTCTGTCACCTTTTTCCAGATTGATGGACCTGTTGATGCTGAGAGAACAGGTCTTCCAAATCTGATTGTTGCATCTCTAAGTAAAACCAACAGAATAGATGGAGCAAATGAATATTGGTAGTCTTGACATCAACATGAACTTCCATCATGGTCTCCATTTTTTGACCATGGAGCGCATTTTGTCACAGATAATATCCATTCCATGTAAATTAGGTAGTTTTGCCCTGAACATCCTTAGTAATTTGCTTGGATTTTCTAAATGCAACTTCACCATTCAGCAGATCATCTAGGCTCACTTCAAAAACACAATCTTGAGACCATCGGATGGGATTCTGAGTTCTTGTGACTGGTGTTTTTCTGTGTTTCTTACATTGAACATGGCTGGCGCTCTCACATCATACCAACCTTCCTTAGGAAGTGGATCAACTGCTTTTTTCTTGGCTCCCTTTGGCTGCCTTTTGTAAGGTCTGTCTTCTTGCTGACCACCATGGCGCCGCTCAGAGTGCCAAGAGGTGTCACCTGAAGACTTTAGTGAGCACTTTTTATTTCTCAAAACCTAGGATAATGCTATTCATGTCTTTTACTTAACGGGTATATTTTAACCATTACAATAGGTGTGGAGCAGAACAGAAAGCCGTGGAGTTAAGGCATCTTTTCAAACAATGACAATAACAACAATAACACTGAGTAATTATAAATGTGCTAAGAGTGGCTCTTGTAGGGATTATACGTGTTATCTCATTTGATTTTACAACCTTAGGAGGAAGCTACTTCTCACCCATTCTATAGATGGAGAGCTCAGACGTGGCAGACCTGGGGTGGAAAGCTCCTTTATTTTTGAGCCCACAGCCTATGCTCACCACCTTAATGCTCCAGTGGCAGGAGGTGTTTTGTTTTGTTTTTTAAGTTGACTTTCTGTTGTGAAAAAATGCAAATATTAACAGAAGTGGAGGGAAGAACATAATAAGCACTTATGTATGCATCCCTCAGTTTCAATAATTACCAAGTAAGACTAGTCTTATTTTATCTATTTCCACCTCACATACACTATTCTATTTTGAAGCAATCCAAGGCATCAGATCATTGGATCTATGAAAATCTCAGTTTCTGTTTCTAAAAGAGAACTTCAAAAATATAACCATAATACCATTTTTACATCTAAAAATATTAACAATAATTCATCAAAAACATTAAGTATGCAGTCTCAAGCTGTGATTTCAAGACAAGGCCATAATCTTATAGGTGTTATACGATTTGGTAAAGATGAAGAAATAAATCTACCAACCCACTAATCATATCATTTGTATTCCAGCATTAACACTTAAATGGGGCTTGATCAAATGAGACTATTTTACACACAAGTGGCTTGGGCCATATATTTCTCCAAGTGGTATAGTAGAAAGCAATAGGATTTAGAAAATCTAGGTTCAAGTTTTGGCTTCCATGCTTAAGTTTATTATTTATACTTGCAGGGCCTTTGTTTCCTGTATATAAAATGAGGGGCTTGAACTATCAGTGAGTTATAATTCAGAATTCTCAAATTCTAGAATGTTCTGACAGTTATAATATTTATATTACCCCCAAAGACTTGATTTTATACATAAGATTTCCTTAGTGAACAAATCTTTCTAACTTGAAAAGGGGAATTATTCGTGTTAAAAAGGGGTAAGAATAGGTGAATGACTTCATAGAGCTGCTTCCTCTCTGATACTCAGTATATTTATCTATTTATCCTGTTTACCCACCTACTCATCTACCGCTCCATCAATCCATCTATCCATCCATCAATCTATATGCCTACGTACGTATCAAGCAAGACATAATCTAAAAGTAGTTTTTGTATAACACATACTTGAAAAGAAATGATTCTTTTTTACAGAATACAATATAGTCAAGCATGTGAATTACAACATTGCAAGTATGATTGTTTTGTTATGTAATATGAGGGAAAAAAGAAATAACTGCAAACTCATATGAGAATGGCACAGGAGGACTTATGTGTTTCTAAAGATAAGAGAGGCTTTGAAATTTGACTTTCCTTCTTATGGGCAAATAGCTCTGACTCCCAGCCTCATTTTACCAAGAAGAAAGTGCTGGATCATTAAAAGCTTATCACTCAAGGGCTTAAAGGAAGAAGTGGTTTTCTAAGAACTTTTGTGTTTTTTTTTCTTTTTAGTTTATTAGCTTAATGAGCAAGGGAGAGGAAATAATTTCAGCAAGAGAGGAGAGTCTGAAGTCAAAGTAGGGACAAAGAACAAGGATGGATGATGAATAATGAACTTTCATAAACAAAAGTAAAATTTAAAATAAAATAAGTGAGAGCGTAATACTGCTGCAAGACCTTGGGCAGGAGGTCAGGTAACATAGACTTTCTGAGGAACTATTTGTTTCCCCTCCTGAGAGTACATGCAACTTGTCTCTAGGAGTAGAGAGCAATGTGTTTCTTCGGCATATAGCAATTCACTACATCCAGTCTAAAGTCAGTGAGTTTAAAATGCTTTGCAGTTGCTTCATTCATCTCACTGCTGTTTGTAGGTGCTACGTTTTCAAATAAAATACTCAAATACAAGTAATATTAGAGGGATTAAGTAAATTGCACCTTTTAAAGAGATAGGCCCAACTATATTTAAAAACGTTTGCAGTTAAAATCATGAGAACCATAATCCAAAAGAAGTTTTTGTTGTCCAGTGTTTATTAATATTCTATATAGAAATAACTTATAAAATGCAAATATTATGAGTAGAAATTCTTACAATCGTGTTGTATCAACTTAGCTAAGCAGGAACTATGTTTCCCCAGATTCCTTTCCTTATACGGTTCTGGGTTAGTGCCGGTCACAGGAGACATGGGATGTGAGATGTGGAAGTGAAACAGCAGCCACCGTTCCTTCCAGAGTTGAAGGTCAGGGCAAGGCTGTAGGCACTGTGGGCGATTGTGCATGTGGCAGCTGATCTATTAGCCAGCCTGGTGGGTGTGGTGCAGCCCTCCAACTCGTCCTACCTCCAGCTCTCCCTAGATCTGTCCCTGCAGCTTTTCCGGGCACAGAGGAGGAATGTGTGCACCTTTGTGCTGAGAGACACCAGCTTTTCCACAACCCCTTGCCCCACCCATGGCATTGGGGCGGGAGGTGGCGAGAAGCAGATGCAAGCTCCCGTTTGTCTCACAGGCTCCAGTTGATTTCTTGGAGCTCCAGTTCATCAGCGCAGGCTCCCACTTGTTCTGGCTCTCTACCCCACCCCACTCCCCTTTCCATTGACCAGTGGGGCTGATGCCCAAACTCCGCACTTCAGGCTCCCTATTAGGTGCAGAGCCAACAGCCTGCAGGGACTGTGCCTCCAGCTGCTCCACTTGCATGTGGGTCTAGCCCTACACCGAATCTCTTACGTTTTATTGCACATAGCAATTCTGCCTCTTGATCAGACCTTGACTGGTACAGCAACACTATGAGGCCAGAAAACTATTCAGAACTAAAATTCATTTCATACTTAAAGTAAAAAATATCATCCAAATTTATGTAAAAACCCACAAATTGGCAATTTGAATATTAAATACAAAATTGTATCTGATCTTTTCTATGCATCGAGATATTTATCAATCAATATTTTGTTTCTTAAGACTAAAAGAGCAAAAGCCAAATAATTCCAAAAAATTAAATAATCCTAATTATCATGTAATAATTAAATAATTAATTTAATAAAAATATATCAGTTCTAAAAATTGAGTAACAATTCTAGGTTAAGTTAAACAATTTAATCAAGCATCAAATAATTTTAATTAAAAAATTAAATAATTAATTAAATAATAGTCAAATATTTATTTGACCATTAAATAATTATTTGACTACTAGACAATTTACAGGAAGATAAATCTGTCACTTAACAAAGTCAAACATCCTAGATTTTTGGGCATTGTGTATTTTTACTTTACCAACTATAATAAATTCTCAAAATTAAAAAGGCAAAATCAAGGAGAAATGCCCAAAAACAACACATGAAGAATTCAGCAACCACTTTCATGCTCTCGTATTGCTTCAGCGATCTCTACTTCTGTATGACCCTCTCCATAATGCCATTCTGAACCCCAGATCCACATCCAAATGTCTGCTAGATGTATTCTGTTGAATATTCCATTGGAGTGTCAGGCCAAAATTTAACTTTTGCATCTTTTAAAGGCACCTCTTGGCTGGCCTTCCTTGAGGCCCTGGCGAAAGGGCCTGACCTAGGCCGCCTGCATCAGGAGCCACCAGGCATGACTTCCACTCCGATGAGACGAATGGGAGAGAGGAGGCACTATTTCAAGTTCCCTTCTAGCAATGGTCGCAGTCGGATGCTTTTGGCTTTCCAGGACAGCCAGCGCAGATGTTCTGGCTTCCCTTGCCTATTTCTGGGGTGTGAATTGTGGTGGCTGCTCCCCAAGGCAATAGTACGGTCTTTGCAGTATGCTTTGTGCACTGTTCTTGTTGAACAGCCTCCCAGCCTGATTCTTCGGACATTCTACAGATTTGGTGAGCTAGGTAGGCAGGATTAAATGCTTAATTCAATTAAGACAGATTCTCTTATGTACTTACACTTCAGAAATCTGGCTGATGCAGACACAGAAGGGCAAAACATCAGCATCTTCTCCAATTCTAACTAAGCTGTTGCAAGATGTAAGTCCTTTTGCATCTACCAGCATAATGCCTTTTGAACTTGCCCTTTTCATTTTTTCCCAGTCTCACTATGGAATGAGGCTCTGAAAGTAGTTAACAGTGTGCTTACCATATGTCAGCACAGTCTACACTTTTTAAATGCATTAACTCATTTAATCTTCATATCAACTCTGTTGATGTAGATGCCATAACTGCCTCCAAGAAGCTGATGAGGAGACTGAGATCTTAGAGAGATTAAGTAACTTGGTAGAACGTTGCAGAGCCGGAAGCCAGGTTTGTCTCATTCTAAATTCCATGCTGCAGTAGAGACTTGAACATGGATATCTCAATCCGTCCTTCACACAGACTAGAATCAGTTTATTTCAACCATGTCAATCCAGCTATTCCCCAGTGCTATACCTTCGATGACTACATGGCGCCTTTGGATAAAGTTGACATTTGTGTGGCCATCCAAGGTCCTTAGTGGTCTGGTCACAACCATCTCCTCTCTCCCTTTGTATGTTGTTCCCTGTGTGCTCCCCATTTGCAGAGAGATCAGGCCATTCTGCTTTTGAGAGGTTACCTCTTGTGCTCCCCTGACTCTTAGGTCTGCTTTCCCTGGCTTCAGCTTCCAGGGCACCACCTCTAGTTTTTGTCTGTCTAAAAAGCTAGAGAAACCATGCATGAAGGCATGCTTCTTGCACCAGGCTCCAGCTAAACATGACATGTATTAACCTGTTCAGTGTCACATTAACTCTGGGAAACAGGCATCACTCACATTTACAGTTAAGACAATGGAAGGTCAGAAAGGTGAAGTGCCAAAGGTCACCTAACCCGTAAGTGGCGAGCCCTGGCTGTGAATCCAGGTACAACTGACAGGAAGCCTGAACTTTCAGCCACTGTGCCTTCAATCAGCCTTCCATTCTATTAAAAAGGAACAGTCTTTGGTCCTCTAGCCAGAAGTAATTGTGCATCAACACATGCACAGCACTTGTCTTATAAGTCTGTATAGCAATTATACATTTGACATTCAACAATGGTCATTTATGCACATGTTCATTCATTCAACAAATATTAATTAAGAACTTATGTGGGACACAGTAAGGAGTATAATAGGCAAGTTCTTTTTCTCTATGGAGTTTACAGTTTAGGAGGGAGACATTAAATTAAAGAGTGCATACATAACGTGAGGTGGTAGTAGTTGTCACAGAGAAAAACAAGATTGATGGTGATCGTCAAGAGGAGAGGGTTGCCCTGTCAGTAGGATGGGAAGTGAAGGGTTTTCCTACAAGGTGATACTTGATTAAAGATGTGAAAAAAGGGAGCCAGCTGCTGGAGCTCTGGAAGACAAGTATTGTAGGAAGATATAGCAGCACATGCAAAGGCCTGAAGGGAAAGAGGCTCGGCATGTTCTGGAAACAACAAGACCAGTGTGACCAGCATCTGTGAGCAAGGTGGAAGATGAAAGCAGGTTAGGCTAGAGAGGTAGTAAGAGCCAATCATGGTGGACCTTCTGCAGGCAATCTGTAAGGTCTTTTGCCTTTATGCTGACTCATATGGGAAGCCACTGGCAGGTTTGAGAGGAGGAGGGACATGATCTGGCCCACTTTTAGGATAGATACTAGGAGCCAATGGTGGGACAAGTGCAGTCAATTAGGAAGCTATTGATTGTTGCAGTAGACAAGAGACTATGGTGGCTTGGATCAGGATGGAAAGTCTGTATACATTTTGAAGATAGAACCAATGGGTCTTTCTGAAGGACTGTTGTGAAATGGGATAGAAAAAGAGAAGCTCCGGATGGCTCCAAGGACTTTGGCCTGAGTACCTGGAAGGATGGGGTTGTCACTTACTGAGAAAGGGAAGACTCTGGGGGACACAGATGAGTGGAGGGAAGTCAAGGGTTGGGTTACCCGTAACGCTCAGTCTGAGATGCCTACTAGACACTCAAGAGAAGGCAGCTGTGAGTCTGAAGTTCCGTGTAGAAGGTTAGGCAGGAGATATGATTTTGGAAGTCTTCTTTGTACCAAAATCTTCCTGAGAGCAGGGTCTGTGCTGGCTTACCCTTAGTATCCAGCATAGAAGGAGGGGCTCGACATGTAATCACCGTGGCGAAAAACACGACTAAGGATAGAAATCAGGCAAATGTTTGAGTTAACAACCTTAACTAGCTCAATTAGATACTAACATAATCCAAATACCCATTAATATTATCCTCTAGAGAAATATTACATTATTGAAATCAAAATTAGGGAAATTATAAGTACTTTGAATAAAGTAATAGTGCGTTTGTAGATCAGAGAACACAAATATATTGTTCATGTGATTTTTTTCCCAAGAGGTAAGTATGAGAAAGCACTGAGAATGAGCACAACTGGCTGAAAAAAAAAATTGGCTGATTAAAAAAATGCCCAAACAAATAAAATGCTATCTCTAGGGCAAATGAAAACAAAACCGACTGTAGCAGAAAACGTTTGAGTGGTTATCAATATCATTCCAGGAAAATGAATAAACATAAAGATGAGTTTGACACACTAATGGAATAAACATAGAAACTCAGTAACTAGAAATACAAAAAAATTGTTCTCCTAATCAAGGGTGGGTGCTTTATAGAAATATGAATCTGTTGCTTAGATTATGAATTCATTCTTCAAATTTCTTCTGATCTGGTAAATGTGTAGGATATAGGGCAAGATGTACACGCAGAGAACAGTAATTGTTAATGAAGGTAGAAGCACAACATCAAGACCATTTATCTGCATAAGAAATAAAGTGTATTTGTCACTCACACTGGGGAACTCCTTTCACAAAGTGTACAGATAGAAGAGTTAATATGGGAGGTATCTGGCCTCCCCATTAGAGTAGCCGTCTGGATAATCAACCTCTTTTGAGGTTTTGTGACTCTTCTTTTTAATTTGCAGTATCACGGAAAGCAATTTCCTGGCATTGCACAATCTAGCTCCAGGGGCAAAGTAATTGGTGACCCTTGGTCTAGGTAAACAATCTGAATAACAAAGATCACAAAACGGACATTAGAGGAACATTCAATTTAAGTTGCTTGTTTCTGGGTTGCTGGTTCTCAATGACCAATCTTCACAAACAGATGGCAGAAAAGAATATCCTGGAAATGGGGACAATGCAGAAGAAAGTTTGTGTGGGGGTGGGGTGGGGTAGGGGGCAGTCATGGTCATTAGAATTGTGGAATTTAGGTAGTTGTTTATTCTCCTTTCGTCTCTACCCCGTCCTCGCCTTTCTGTGGCCCGGAGTTGATTCTCCATGGGCTGAATCACCAGGACGCCCAGGAGAAGGAATTTTCCTTCCTTGCTTTGAGTGGCATTTCTGGAAGGGGCTGCAACCCTACAGAGCTCCAGCTGGTGTCATAGGCACCCCCCACCCTCCCCCCGCGGCCCTAGCAACGCTTCCCTTCGCCCCTCCCCTTCACCCTGGGAAGTGATCACGGCTTCCCCCTGTTGCTGACCTCCTATATGTTGCTTTTACCCTCCTTTCACCTTTGTAGACAGTCCCTTGTTAGGTTTCATGAACAGTTTAAATTGGATTCTACTTCCCTGAAGGGCACAAACAGGCTAAGTAATTCTTCAGTGACAACAAAAAAAAGGAAGGGTAGAGACTGTATATTCTTATACTTCTCAAAACACCTTCTATGGTACTTCAAATGTGGTGTGATTTTAATATTCCCATGCAGAAATTGGTGAATTACAGGCTCTTGGCAAAGCCGTTTGCCTCCTATATCAATTGGGTCTGCCTTCCCCTCAACAAGGTCATTTCTCAGCCTTTGAGGTTTTCTATCATGCCCAGAGGATGCTAGAGGGACAGATCATCAGCCTCACAAGACACAAACAGGTGGTTGATATTTGCTGTTGTTTTACAGAATTGATATAGGAGACAGCGAGGGAAAGATTAAGGTCGAAATTATTTGAAAACTAATGTTCTCTAGGCTGAAACAAATGCAGCCACTTGTACACATTTGTCATGTGGGGACCACAGAAGTCCCTGGAGGTTATCCTCCACTTCCCTTTACTGTCCAGTGTAACCAATGTATTAAGTGGCATTTACTGCACCGTTAGAGAGAAAAAGATGCTGCTGAAGATGAGGCTCTCACAAGTAAAATGGCTCATTACCAAGTTACGTGTCAACTGGCAATACTAAAAATGCCCACGATTACCAAGAATCAACCATTACTGAAATGCACCTAAAACCTTTTAAAGTCACTTATTGTGTCTAATTACCTGATACCAGGTATAATTATGCTATTATATATCATTTTAGTACTATGGCTTACATCATGCTAATTTACTCTACAAACCATATTGAATTTCTAGTCTAAAATTATCAACATACGGAGTAATGAATGAGTGGTTGAATACAGTTATTCTAAGAACCATCCATAGAGGAATATTCATTCATTCATTTATTTATTTGAAAAAATGTTCTGAGCACCATTGATGTGCTATGTAAGGTGTTAGATTCTGATGATACAACAACAAATACTAGGTCCTTGAGGCATACCGTCCCAAGGAGAGCAGAACTGGGGAGGGACAAATTGTTCCAAATAGGAGCCATGCGTGGTGGAATAAATACGAGGAGGTAGGAGGGGGTAAGCTGATCTTTGGGTTGGGCTGGGCGATGGTTGAAATCATAGAGGAGATAATGCCTAAGCTCTCTAGGAGGACGAGGACACAGGCAAAATAGTCCAGGGAGCAGTATTACCCTGAGAGACTATGTTCCAAGTGGAAGTTGCCTATGGCTTACCTCAGCTGCCATACTGAGCTAATAGAAAGACGTTAGGAGGAGGCTCAGGGTGGGCAGGCAGGAATGGGAGCAGGAAGACTGAGCATGTGACAGTTGTCCAGGAAGGAAACCATGGTTGGGGCTTTGTATGGCTGCCAGAGAGATGGCAATGACTACAATACGGACAAACGCTGGTGAGAAATGAGGAACACTTGGTGAAAGCCACAGAAGGGTGGTACGGAGGAGGAAGAGCTTCAAGACATTATGAGAAGGTGTGATTTGTTCATGAAATGGAGAGACAGGTGAGCCTGGCGGGATGGTCAGGGAGGAGGGAGAGGTGCTCAAGAGTGAGTGGACGGGTGCCAGTGGTGGCGAAGAGCCCCAGATGTGACTGTCGGAGAGGGGTCTATAGGTTGGGCAGTTATGGCATCAGAGACCTTGGCAAGAGCAGCTGAGAGGGGAGGAACAGAGCGAACGGCTTGTCACAGGAATGGCAAGCAGCTTCCTTTTAAAGCAAGGTGGGGCTGAGTGTTAGAATATGTGTCAGGGGGCCAGCGGTCAGGGAGCACTCGAGGAGAAGCGGGGTTGACTGATAGAGAAAGGCCTCAGAAGACAAAGAACTTAATACAATAATATCCATCACAGGTAGACTCTACCTAGTAATTTCCAGTCACTTTACCTTGATTATCACAGTTAATCCCTGCAAGAACCCAAGAGGTATTTTAGAAACTATAATTACCTACATTTTACTGATAAAATAGTTGTGATTTAAGTATCTTGCCCAAGTTTTTTGAGCCCCAAAGTAGTACCACCAAGGATGCAAACAGCTGAGCTGCGGAACTTGTCTCTTAACCCTATGCTCTCTTCCTTTCCCGCTCAGTCAGCTCCTAGCCCAGCAGAGGCCACCAAGTCCACGTGTCCATGACACGTGTCTCTTGGTGTCCTGACTTGCCACATTTTGCCCTCAATTAATTTAAGGGCCCTCCAAGTGTGACGACCAAACTGGCCAGAACCAAATCCGGCTGGTCGAATGCATTTTTCCCCAGGACTGGTTTGCCGGGGGGAGAAAGTACGGAGGAGAACGCGTTCACTCTCAGGACAGTGTTGCTGCTGTGACCGTCTCATGCGATGGCCTTCCTCTCCTCCCTCCGGCCTCTTCCCGACAATCTGCACCTGGCCCAGTTCTCCACGCCGGGTTCCTTCCTGCAACCTCCTCTCAAGGTTCTCCCTGCCCTCTATGTAACCACCAGCTAAAAACATGTCAGGGCTCTTCATACTTGGGTGGGACATGGGCAACAGCTTGGGGCAGAATTATCACGTGAAAATATTCACCAAGCCCATCTTGAATAAGCTGTCTTGGGACCCAAGCCCAGAATAGTTCTAGTTTTTATTCTTCATCTGCTGGCTTCATTAACGTGCTTCGACGTTCATGTGAAGCTGCTGATTGATACTGAGCATCTGTAGTTGCTTTGGCTTCACCTCTTCTTTATCTTAACCTACTCCCTTATTGTGATGACAGCTGACCTGCTTATTTTGGGGTGAAATGTAATACTATCCCTTAGTACAGTGTTTTTCAAAGTGTGGCCCACAGGTTTCTGGACTCACCATAGATTAATGGAATCAGAATCTCTGCAGGTAGAGTCATTCTCATCTCTGGGCAATTCCAACCTCTCGTATATTAGGGCTCTTCCTGGCTTCTTTTCAGGGCCCTCATTTCCTGGCTGCCAAACCAGGGAAAGGAAGTGGGGAAGCTCACCTGGATACCTATGAGCCCCAGCTTCAACAACTCTTGGGCACCCTTGTTTACATTGAGGGGTTCAATTCCCTCTGCTTTCCCACTAACTCTTGGAATATTAATTATTTTTATTAAACTCTGGTATTATTCAGCCCTCATTTTCAAACTATCTAGTTTTACTTATAATTTTGATTGCTTGTACTTCACACCTGCCAGGTGGACCACGTGTGATCTTACCTTCTCTAGTAATGGTTCAGGTCCAGCCCAGGGCCTTGTCCATCCTAAGAGCAAGAATAACACTGGAAAGATAGAGGCGAGGTCAGATCAAAGTGAAGTTAAAAAACGAATACTGCTTGGCGAAAGCATGAACAATGAAGAATTTTCTCCATTTTTTTCCCCTCAATAAATATCCTTTAATGTCATGTCTGCCTCAATTTCTGAAGATGTCAGTCCCTCCTACTGTTTACTTCCATTTGAGGATTTGAATGTTATGCTGGAAAAGGCCAACCGGGCTGCCATAGTAACAAGGCTGACTACCCTGGGTCTGGGTTCTTTCTGTTTTTTAAAATCTCTTAAAGACTACCTGTCTTGTACGTCTACAACAGGTGATAAAAATTAGGAAATGCATCATAGTCACTCCCTGACCTATAAACACCTAAATTATGAATGTCCTCTATATAGGGCTGTCCTGTTCCGAGCCCCAAAGTGTAGGTGGAACATTTTCTTCCTTTCCTGCGAGAGGCTGCGGCAGCCTCGGGGTGGAGGCCCCCTTCTCCTCCTGGGCCCAGTACCCAGTGCGGCTGCAGAGGAAGCGCCCTTCTGCGGGGGTCTCTTCTTATGGGTGCGGTGGGCATCTTCCGCGATGGCCCTGAACATGGACAGTGCCCTTGAAACATCCCGAGGGACCATCCACGAGTACGTTTTCTCCTGAGGATGGTGACTAGTCCGCAAAATTCCTTTTACTCCAAAATATAGCAGAATTATTACTCTCCCTTTTCGCCTTCCTGCTGTGATTAATCAGGCCTTGGGAGGCTGGCCTGACATAGATAACATGTTGTTCTGTGGGACTTGAGTTATAAATTTCAAACAACCAACTTCTAAGTGAACTTTGGGAACACAAGCGATGCAAATTGAAAAATGCCCTTATGAAGGGTTCAGGTGACAAGTCCTCTATCAGAGCTTATCACTCCATTGTTGTTTTTTTTTCCCCCCACAATAGCATGACTTCATTTTAGGCACTGATTTTCAAGTAAATGGAACTGTTTTCAATTTTGTTCTACTCCTTTTTAATGAAAGTGCTCATCTCTCATCAAAGCTTTAAGGGCGATTATCCATACTCAAAGCAACAGGCGCTATTGCAGCCGACAGGTAAGTGTCAATAAAACATCAAACCAGTCGGGAACTTGAGAATGCGTGGCCGGTTCTCTCTTGCACAGGGGCGCCAGGAGCCGCTGTGTTCCCGGGGCAGCATAATCCAGCCTTAGGCTTCAAACTCTGCGGGGCCGGCCTCGGAAGCCCAGCCATGAGGGTCGATGCTAACCGGGCCGCATGGGCCGTCAGCCTGATGGCAGCGAGCCCTTCGTAACTCACAACGCCCTTCCACCGGCACAGCCTCTTGGGGCAGGAGCCTATCGGTCCCAGAGGGAGCAGGTGACTTGCCCGAGTCCGGTAGGTGAATGTGGACAAACAAAAAGATCTTTGACCCTTAAGTCCATTGTTTTTCTACTACACTGCAGTTTTGTTTTAGAATAAACACCTGATCCAAAATAAACATGAATTTTCAAGGCTTATTGGGAGGAATTTTGGGACATTAACTTTACCTGTCTATTCTCATTTTCCTCATTCTTTTTTTGTTTTTTTTAAGAACCACATTCTGTCTTCCTTCCTCTATTGGTCTAGGGCAGCAATTGTCAACCGTTTTCATGTCGTGGCACACATAAACTAATCCCTAAAATTCTGTGGCACACCAAAAAATATATTATACTTTTTTACCGATCTGACAAAAAATTAGGTATAATTTTGATGCATTCACACCAGACGGCTATTGTTGTGTTGGCTGTTTTCAGTTTTTAATTTGACAGTCGAAGGGGAAGGAGGCCAGCGCCCCTGACTATGCAGTCAGGAGCTGTGTGCTTGAAAAATCTTTGTGGCACGCCGGTTGACAATCTCTTCTAGAAAGAGCAAACAAAATTACACACGTGGAACACTGAACAAACTGTGATGAGCCATGCATGCAAAGGGAAAGAAGTATAATTGTGTGGGTCTCCATAAAGTGTTTTTCTATTACTGCCAATAACTGTTTCTCTTATAACATTTATTTACACAGGACAAGGGACCTGGAAAATTCCTTTGAAATGCTGTCAGCGTTGGTGCGACCATGGGTAGGTTTCAGGAAGGGCTGAGTTTTAGCTCCTGCCACCTACTGTGGACAGGTGGATGTACTTTCTGTCGTGCCATCAGAGCACATGGAGACTGAGCAAGGGGTCTGCTGCGGCAGGTGGCCCGAGCCCCAGGCCACCTTACATGCTGCTGACAGGCTTGGTCCGAACTCTTTTGCCCAACACAGGCTAAACGATAAAATACATATCAGCTTGGGCTGTCTGGTATTTCTCTTGTCTTTGTAATCAAACATGATTGAAAAAGCACTAGGTAGCAGGTGGCCCACACAGCATCTCCAGCTGCACATGCTGTGCATGTGGTTCAAAGGTAAACATCAATAACCATTTGCTGAAAATTGGTTAAAAGTCCTTGTCGGTCCCTTTAAGTTGTGATCATATTAATTTCACTTGTGTGTACTCTGGGTTGTGCAGATATACTGCTGGATGGTCCAGGAGGACTAGAATAGGTATGTACGTATTCTTGCGTGTACGCATGTGTGTGTTTGTCTATATAGACAGACACAATCTACACATATATATGCATAGTATATACACATATATGCCTATGCACGTATGTACATATACATACATATGCACACACCTATATATGTGTGTGTCTTGTGTGTGTATCCTTTCTCACAGAATTGAGGAATTATTTTGGTTCTTCTCCTACCAAAATATTCAGTTTCATCTTAACAGCCAAAACATACCGTTTCCACCTAGAAATAAGTTCTTTCCTTCCTTCCTTCCTTCCTCCCTCCTTCCCTCTCTTTTCTTCCTCCCTCCCTCCCTCCCTTCCTTCGTTCCTTCCTTTCTTCTTCTCTACAGTAGGCATTTGCTGAGTTCTGCCATGTACCAGCTTCCCATACAACAAAGCCAGGAAGCAAATCCCCTACTCTAACAATGAGACTCGGGCAGCAAAATTGACTCTTCACATGCAGCAGATAGGGTTTTTGTAGGGTCACTCCAAGGAGCACGGAGCCCATCGCTCACTTGGGGCGATGGATGTGGCTTCCCAGGTTAAGGTGTGCACAAGCTGTTTCAAGGATATGCTGGTGTCAGCAGATGGAGGTAGAAGAGGCCCGGAGGGAGAGATGAACGTGCATGGGCAATGGCGTGGAAGCCTGAGAGGGCATGGCTCTTTCTGAGCTTTCAGCTAATGTTGGCCAAGAGTAAAGAAGGTGGTGAGGTCAGAAGGTGGTGAGGACAGTGACAGAGAAGGCAGAAGAGATGGACAGGGATCGAGTACTGGAGAACATTGGGCATCACAATAAGGAGATTTTAATACATGCTCAAGGAAGCCCTGGACCCCAGCTCCAAGGGAATCAGGCTTTCAAGATATGCATTGTCCTTGGCTTTCTTTCCCTTTTCTTTTTGAAAAGTTTTTGGCTAGGTTTTCACGTGCATCGGAGTTCTGGGGAAGTTACACGTGCATCAGCTCCATACAGATGTTTCGTGTCCTCGGCCCATTGGCTCGGAAAGCCCCGAGAAGGAGTTGATCAGGGGAGGGAGGAGGTGTTGTGTATTTTGATAAATGTGTGTGACAGGTGTGGATCTGTGATCCCAGCAAATGCCAGAGGGAGGCAAGTGTGCGTCCGCCAGTGACATTCACCCCTCTGGGCTGATGGGCATGATGATGGCCCGCGGGGCGACGATAATTCCTGACATTTGTGCTTGCCTGGAGTCATCTTTCAGTGCCCTTACAGGCACGCACGGCGTGTTATTTGGGGAAGCCCCCTGCGGGGCATCTGGAACATGGATTTCTAGCCCCACTCCACAAGGAAAGAGTAGGGGTCTGGAGAGGGAATGGAATTATCCCATTTCCCTGACAACAGCCGCAGTGGAGCCCTTTGTCAGTGCAAGTGCTTCCTAAGGACCCTCTCACCTTTTGCAGCTTCATTTTAAGGACGATTACTTTGTGGGCGAATTTAGGGAAAATAGTCCCCCTGCGACCTAAAGCAGCCTCGCTCTAAGCATGAATCTGCCAGCAGTGGTGATGGGAAACAAAATTGTGCCCCAGCAGATTTTTCTAGTAAATCAAGAGCTACATCAATTCTCCATGGGCTAGGGACTAACATTTCAGCCTACAGTACATTTAAGGAAAGATATTGTATCAGTTTCATTTTATTTTTCTAGCTGCCACTGCATAGTTTGAGGATTCCCAGTGGCAGAAGGAAAGATAGGTTTGGCTTCCTAGTCACATTAGGGAGTAGCACACGGGGTACTGGGATTCTGATTTCTTGTGTTTGCTGTCACAGCACAATCAGGAGGCCGCCTCTCCTCGTTTTGGGCGTTTTTAGCTTCTCTGTTTCACTTTTCTTCCTCTGGCACAGACAAACGTCTTTGAACTACTTGCTACTTAGACCAAATCCTAGAAGAATATGAATCGAACATAAACAGTGATTAAATCTTAGTGGTGGATTTAGGATGGTATTTATTTTATATCTCTCAGTTTATACTCATCTTCATTTCTTTGTAATGAGAATATGTATTTTTTATAAACAGAAAAACCGATAAGGTCAGATCTCATTTGGAAAAAGAAAAATTACACACTCTCTCATCTACAGTCCACAAAGCCCATGGTTTGAACATCTCACATCGCCTGCGCTGCCTACGTTCTCAGCAGTCATCTGTTAGGGAAAATCGGACAGGGCCTTTAGTGATCTCATCCTCAGTAGGACAAAATGCAGAGGACAGAGAATCCTTTGAAGATAGGCTGCTTACTATTCTAACAGAGGCTGCAAATGAGGCAGCGGAAATGAGTCCATGCAAACCTAGGTTCATGAGCGATCACCTGGGGAGTCCCTGGGATCACATTCCAATATACCTGTATCATCTTAACTCGGTAACACTTGTTTTTTTGAGCATGGGAGTGACAAGGGTGCTGTCCCTTCCTTTTCTGTGTATGATCAAATGTCATAGCCTACATCTTGATGTCCAGTGCACATGTTTAACGCTATCATCAGGGTAACCTGAAATCAGGAATGACTTCTTTCTGTAATGCTAAACAATAAAATGATGTTTTGCTGTGACCTCCTGAATAATCAGAAAGTAGCCACAGCTGGAGAGGAAAGGGCCTATTATTAGACTGGTAAGAGCCTGGAGCAGGTTTCTAGTTAGTAAGGGAACAGCATTGTGTGTCTAAGAACTCATGTGTTAAATATGGTTAGATACTCCGCCTGGTTTGTTTTATTAATTGACAATCCAATTTTCATATTATATTTATTTATATATTAATTGCTTATGTAATCTTTATAAACAGCCAATTATAGCTAAATTATACTGAAATAATAGCTAACATCTACTATAATCATAGTCCTTGATGAATGGGTAAACTATAAACATCCCGAAGTAAACAACTGAGCAGTTCTCCATATCAGGGCACGGGTATGGCATACACTCCACAGAAAGGTGGAAGGATCTAAGATAACTCTGAAGCTGGAGGAGGAGAAAACCAGGACTGAGAATATAAGAGAAGGGGAAGGATTGGGAGAAATTGTTAATTCAGTTTTAGACACTTTGAATTTATGCATCTATGGGCCCATCCAGGTAGACATGTCCAATACGTTATTGCACATATGGGTCTAGAATTCAGGAAAGTTCTGGGATAAGAATAAATTGCCCATGGCTTATGGATCTAGGAATCCTTGTCTGATCTCCTCTTTTGGGCAAGTGCTGAGCTCAGAATCAACATGTTGTTTCTAGCCTAGGAGTCAATGTATTAAGACCTAACATCAATGAGACAAAAGCTGAGTTCTCAAGAGAGTGAATCCACGTAAAAGTCAACATGGTTTACTAATCTAAATTCAAGGTGGCTGGGTACAGGATAAAAAACAAAACGTCGGGCCAAAGTGCCAAAGAGAGAAGAAGCCATGAAATGGCAGGAGGCAGAGTGTGGAAAGAGATTCTGAGGGTCTAGAAGAAAGCCATAAGTTATTTTATAGGAAACTTCTGGAGTTTTGGCCTTGAGGGCAGAAAGGGGTTGTGTTAGTTTTCTGTGATTGCTATAACACATTACCATAAACACCATGGCTTAAAACACCACAAATTCGTTACAGTTCTGAAGGTCAGAAGCCCGACATGGGTTCTGTACGCTGCAACCAGGGCATCGACATACCTGCATCCCTTCTGGAGCCTCTGAGGGAGAGCCCCTCCCCCGCCTGTGTAGGCTGCCCACGTTCTTGGCTTACGGTCCCTCGTGCCTGCAAAGTGCATCGCCCCAACGCCTGCTTTCCTGGCTGAAACACCTTCTCGCCTTCCTTACCTCCCTCTTACAAAGACCCTCGTAATGACATTGAGCCCAATGTGGATAATCCCGATCTCAAGGTCATGCACTCGCATCTACAAATCCCTTTGTCACATGCAGTGACACATTCACCGGTTCCAGGGATCAGGATGTGAACATGTTTGGGTGGATGATTCTTCAGTCTACTCTAGCAATGCAGAGGGGGCTGGAAAAACCTGACTCTCATTCGGTGGTATTTCAGATTCAAGAAATCTTTCTTCTATAATATTAAGTTATTATTTATTCGGTGAACAATATTGCATGTCAACCGCAGGTTACATACTTTGTACCTAGCTCCCATTTTGGGAATTTTCTTAGAATAATTCAGGATATCATGGATATGAATTTTGTTCTTTATTATGGATATCAAATACCATACGTTATGAATTCAGTGGAATCCTATGCAACAATTTAAAGCAAGAAAAATATGCAGGAACGCAAAAAATAATTGAGGTAACATGTGAAGCGTAAAGCTAGACTGAAAGGAACTATCTCAAATGAGTAATTGTTTTATTAGAAACATGGGAATATAAATCATACTTTGGTCCTATTCTCTACTTCTTAAGCATTCTGTAATTTAAAAACTAATTTACAACTGTTTTTAAAAAGTGGCATGCCAAAGAAGCCATAAGCGTCTGACTCAGGGAAGAGTGAAAGGAATAAGTCATCAATGCTCAACATGGAAAGGAGGTGCAATAATGGCAATGGAGGAGGGATAGAATTTGGGAGCTGGACCGTCGCCTGCGGTCGGGGGTGCAGGAGCGGTTCCTGGGGCGAGGTGGGAATGCAGGCGAGGCCCGGAGAAATCGCGTACCTGACCGCAGGGAGAGCTGGGGAGATCACCGGCGAGGGCGGGGAAAGATGAGAGCAAAGCGGCCTGGAAGCCGGAGAGCAGGAAAGCACATGAAGTGGGGTTTTTGTTTGTTTTCGGGGATGTGTTTGAAGAGAAGAGAGGCGATTCTCAGTTCTCACCAAAGCATCAGACAGAGTGCGTAGCAAGAGCTAGGCTGCATTGAATGCGCACTTCACATTTTCCAAGAGAATACTCCTTCTACCTCTCAAAAAGAGAGGCTGTGCCTGGCAGTGGTACGAACGTGAGATTCTGAGATTGTTTTTCCTCTCCTTAACCGGGGGGTGGGGGAGGGGGTGGAAAGGCCCTTCCATTTGAGAAGCCCACGCTTCCTCATTTTTAACGTGCATGCTTGGATCAGACGGTCTCTTATGGTCATTTAAGCCGCACTATTTTATATCCCTCTCTAAATCTCTAGCTCCACGTAGAAAGCCTTAGTTTCATCTTCTTATCAGAATGCTTGGCGCACACACGGTGGTGAGGAAAAGGGCCTGGGGATTTGGTTTCATATCCCATTGTCTGATTCCTCTGTGGGCCACATAGTTAGCTCACTCACCTGGAAGCACTTTTATGTAAGCAATTCAACCATGGGAAAAAAAAAAATTGGTAATGCCAGAGGAGGCGGGGCAATCCTTGCTCCCCAAGTCCTGTCATCAGAAAGTAAGTAAATACCACCTACGTAGGCAAGGGGATCAGAAATTACCATTAAGATTCCAGTCCCTTTTCTTCCATGTCCTTAAAAAAAAAAAAAGAAAGAAATCAGCATTAAGAGAAAAAGTAAAGGGAAAGCATGAAGACATGCAGGGAAGGACGCATGTTTTATCTTTCAGTTAAAGCAGGCCAAGGCGTTTCCTGAGGTGTAACCAACTGAGGGCATGAAATTGACAAACAGCAGGTGTTTGCTACTGAGTATTCAGGAGAAACATAAATGGGTATGTGGGCAGAGAGGGCATCCCACGGGGTACTTGGCAGGGTATGATGACAGATGAGGGAGGAGACAGAAAAAGATAGAGGGAGAGAGATCAGTGGGGTGAGGCAAAGGTATTTGCCAAAATGTTCCTCGCAAATAGAAAACTGTAGTCTCACACAAATAAAGGGAAGGAATGTTATGGGTGCCCTGGAAAGAGAGGGCATATTAAGTTCGGTGTAATCATGAACAGAGGTAACTAGAGTTCAAGAAACAGCTGCTAAATTTTGAGTAATTATTCCGAGACAGAGAGAATTTGCTGCAATTTCTATTAAATATTGTAAGAGAAGGAAGGACTAATTGGGACAAACAGACACACAGAAATGTCACTGGTCCTGAACTAACAAAGCAGAAGAGAAAAACCAAATTGGGGATGTATCCTGTATCCACATCTACATTAAAACATTTCTAATTCCGGTTGAAAGGAGATTAGAGTTGATTTGAGGGCGCTATTCTGTAACATTTGATCGTGATATAACTGTATTCATGTTTGGCTTAACTATATAGTAACTATATAGCAAACTGTATATACTTTCATTCTATAGTGGTAAAAAAATCAGATATTTATACCGACATTATAAAAGTCTAGAGCTTACTCATTCTCTGAATATGCAAATTGACGTATTTATACTTGGTGGAATTTGCAATGGACGTTTACCCTGTTCTTGTTTTGCCAGCATCATAAGATGAAATATACAATGCAGGGAAACAATTCCCCAGAACAAATTCCAAGGTGCTGTGCAGCTGAAAAAAAAAAAAAGAGATATATGCCTAAGGCAGTCAATGAGGTTGCCTAAAACCCACACCATCTAATGCCTCAAAATGACTAACATAAGGTAAATCTCCTGACACATCAGAAGTACACTAAGCTCCTCTCTCAAAAGGAATATAACCCAAAGTCTTGCCGGGTGTGCTATCCATTTCCAGGCCTAGAGTATCTGAGTGATGCCAACTCCTCCCCTTCAATTGTGTTCCATTGTTTTCACCAAGAGCCTTCCACCTGTGGGCTAAAAGGCCTATCTGTAACGAGCTCTGTCTATGGTCCTGGGGACAGGGAGAGGAAAGAGAAGAGAATTTAGGTAAACATTCTATGTATGCATAGCAAAGAAGGAAAAATGAGTAGTAATTGTAATTTTTATTGTAGTAACTTGCCATTGGGTGGTGACTGATCATTCATGGCTTCCTTTTCCATTCCTGTGCTTCCATTTCTCTTTGCTGGACTCCCTGGCCATCCATGTATTTCTGGGCGGATCTCTCTGTTTAAGTTGATGAGTCACCCAATAGATATTATAAGGGGTATTACAAGGCATCTATGGGACCCCCTGGTTCCATTTATACATCTTCCACTCTTGTGTGGCAGCACCTTATTGTTTCTTGATACTCAAGGGGAGATGCCCCAGCCTAAATGTTACCCCTTCTTTTGTTTGTTTGTCTAGTGGCGGGATGAAACAACCAGGTTACAAAGAAGTTGCTACTCTTTTGGAACCATGCTGTGTCTCCTGATGGAAGCATAACTCCTTTGGGTACGAAAACCTCTCAAGCAGCATGTCTCAGAGTTACAGGGGCAAGAAACAAAAACTTCTGTGAGTATCTCATTGGATGTAACCACGAGCTCTGTCACCTTCATATGGCTACGTACTCTTTGTATCAAGGTCGTGTCAAAGAACATCAAGATACTAGTACCTAGAGTGAGAAGACCAGGAAAAGCAGTCGCCGTACAGAATGGTGACTTGACAGAGCTTGATATGCCATATAGTACAACTCACCAAACTCATAGTTCTAATGCCTCCATAAAAATGGCAGAACAAACTCTCAGCCAGGTTTCAGGAATAATTTCTCAGTCAGGTTTCAGGAATAATTTCTCTTTTCTATAAATGTTCAAAAAAGACAATTTCATTAGGGGCAAAAATACTTTTAACTTTTGGGGGTAAAAAACAGCTTGGGTTTTGACAGTACTGTAAATTCCATTTTTTCTTTTGATGCATTCATTATACTTTCCTATCTTTCTGAGTTGGACTCTCTCAAATTAGAAGAAAACAACATCTCCTTTAAAATACCTCATTCATTTTTTAAAAATCACCTATGCAATAAACATGTACAGAGTTGTGTCTCTATACCTGTGGTCTCCCAGACAAGTGCTCATCCTAATCCAGGAAACTGGGAATATGTTACCTTACAGGACAAAAGGGATTTTGCTGGTATGATGAGGTTAAGAATCTTGAGATGAGGTATTCTCCTGGATTATCCAGATGGGTTCAAGTTAACCACAAGTGTTCTTTTAAGTGGGAGGCCAGAGGGTGAGAGTAATAGAAGGAGAAATGACAACAGAAGCAGAAATCAAATGGAAAGAGCGAGGGGGTTGGGGTACAGAGAGAAACAGAGACAGAGGGAGGGACAGAGACAGACAGACACACAGACACACACAGAGACAGAGATTTGAAGGTGGTACACTGCTGGCTTTCAAGATTGAGGAAGGAGCCATAAGCCAAGGAATGCAGAACGTGGGTGACCTCTGAAAGTTGGGAAGGTGAAAGAACAGATTCTCCCTAAAAGCCAGCATTTCTATTTTAGTCAACACCTTGATTTTAGTCAAGTGGAATCCATTTTGGACTTCTGCCCTGCATTTTGGAATTCTGACCTCTAGAACTGACATGTGACAGATCTTGGTTCTTTTAAATGACTAAAGGATTGTGACAATTTGTTATAGCAGTCACAGGAAATGGGTACACCTGTGACTACACCCTTTTTATCTACCAATTCACACCATTTTTCTATCGTCTGTAAATGCATATGCAGCCTTCTTCAGAAAAGTCTTCACTTAGCTGTCTCAGACACATCTCAAGTTCAAAACTTTAAAATTTCCTTTCCCAACTTCAGTCATCTTCCAGTATTTTTATCTTTGATTGCTACCATCAACTACTCAGCTATTCAAGCCAGAAACCTAGGGGTCATCTTTGATATCTTTTCCTCCTCACCCCTAACCAAGTCATTACGGAGTCTTGTTAATTTGACCTCCTAAATCTCTCTCTCTGTTTCAATTGCATCTTTTCATGTCCAACACCCTCACCCAAATCCAATTACTATTATCTTTCATCTGTACCATTCTTTACCGATTTTCTCTCATCCACATCTTATACATTCTCTGGACTTCATCCAAATTCATTTTTTTTTTGTGAAAATATGATCATATCTATTCCATGCTCCAAAAAATGCAATGGTTTTCTACTGGTCTTAAAGACAAAGGTCTTCAGGCTGAATAAAAGATGTTGGATTGTGGAGCCCCACCCCCCCCTCCAACCTCATCTTTGGTCGCTGTTTCCCTCAATCTCTCTTTAGCCCCTCTGGACTTCTTTTCTGTCCCTCTGATGGGCCACGTTCCTTCCTTCATTAGGGCTGATATGCATGCTTTCTGCCCACACGAACAGGAAGTGGATTCTGTGGCCCAGGCAGCATTCTCAAGAGATCGGGGACGGGATGGGGGCAGGCAGAAGAGGGAGCAAAAGGCCCAGAGATTCAGGGAAGGGTTCAGGGGAACCTGATACCGTCTCGCAGCTGAGAGCAAGTGAGGAAGCAAGAAAGGCTGCCTTGAAGTCCAGGGAAGCAGGGAGAAGAAGGCAGCCCCCTGGAGGGTGAGCCCTAGAACTCAGTCCAGAGAGGAGCCTGCCAATGCAGATACATGGGCTGAGGGAGGTTTTCTGGGCACAGTTCCCTGTCAAATAGAAACAAAACAAAACCAAACAAAAAAACAAAAAAACAAAAACAGAAGCTTTGGAGAGAAGAGGAGTAACCAGAGGGGCACAGAGATTAGGAGGAAGTATGGTAGGTTAGCCCAAGGAGGAGTCTGCTAACATTGTCAAATAAGGGAAGAATTCATGGGACTGAACAATAAAGAGGTCCGTAAAAAAGGCAGGTGCACTGCCTGGGCCGCCTGAAGCCTGCTGCCCGGGTCTGTGCCACCTCCCAGGGACCCCGGGGCGCCCCGCCCCACGCCCGTGCCACCCGGTCGGTGGCCATGCTATGCAAGCCGCACTTGCTTCCCCACGGATCCCCTGCACACTGTTGCCAGGTGAGGCCAGACCTCCAGACAAGGCGTCCTACCAGCCTGAGAGGCTCCAGAGCAGCCCCGGACACCTGGCCCCCTACTGCATGTCGTTTCTGCCCGGGGGACCCTGTGGGAACAGCCTGACTGCGGAGGGGGAGGGTTTCCCACGTTTCCCTGTCCCCACTATGTCGGTGTCCCAGGCCACAGCCCCCTCCGCCTTCCTGACCCTCTGGGCCTCCCTTGCTGAGCCCTGGCCTGGCCCTGCGAAGGGCCTATCTGTGAGCTACCAGAAAGTTCTTCTGGTTCTCACACTTAGCCGTTAGCTGTGTGTTTGTGGCCTTCAGCTTATCATCATCCCTCTACAGAGTGTCCATATAAGTTAGCAATTACAAGCTAACTTTCCTGTGGTTGTGGGCATTGTTCCATTCTTCCTTTCTTCTTTTCTTTTCTTTTTTTTTTTAATTAGAGAGAGAGAGAAATTGCCTGCTGCACTTATTTATGTGTTCATTGGTTGATTCTTGCATGTGTCCTGACCAGGGATCAAACCCTCCACCTTGGTGTTTTAAGATGATGCTCTAACCAGCTGAGCTACCAGGCCAGGGTGTTCCCCTCTTAGCTTTTAAATACCTGATTATCTGGAATCATTGCTCCAGCAAATGCCAAGGACTAACTGTGCTCTGCATTCCAGTTAGAACGGGATCCTCCTTGTGGTGGATCCACAAAGTGGTGAATGAGCTAGTCTCCAAACTGCACCTTAGCTTCTTTCCCGGACCACCCTTGGCACCCCTTTGTCAGTTCAGATCCTCTGAGAAAAAGACCTCAAGATGGGATTAGCATGAAAGATTTACTGGGGGGAGATGCCTATGAACAAGAAAGGGGGAGGGGCAGGCCTAAGTAAGAAGAGCATCAGACGACAGTGCAGGCCTGGCGTGTGTGAGAGAGGAGGGGAGAAAGGAAAGGGTGGCTGGGGAGAGCCCAGGACTGCAGTGCAGTTGGAGGATGTCTTGGTCAGGCTCTCAGAAGGCTCTGAGCACAGGTCGCCCGCTGGAAATGTCTCCTGCTGGGCTTGGACCCCTGAAGTGTTTGGTCATTGTCTGGAGGAAGCCCAGGGACAGGAAGCCTCAGCCTGGCTGTGTTTCCTGCAAGACGTTCTCTTGAAGGGAACATTTTCATAGCAGCCACAGGCAGTCAGTTCCTCAACAGGAAAAATTCTGTGATCTCCTCTCTAGGGACCCAAAGCTGGTTGCCAGCACTCGGTGCACAGAGTAGAAGGGGCTGAGGATATCGTCACCGGTATGTAGACTTGTCACTGAATCTCCATGTTTTCGGGGGACTGACTCCCACTTCTCTCCACTGGTCTGAAGATTCTTCACGACAATTTATCCAGAAAAACAGACCTAATGCTGAGCTAAGGGAGGGGGGTAAATTGGCTGCAAAGTGTGAGGGCGAGTTTTAGGAGCCTGTTCCTTACATAACCAGTCCTGTTTCTAACCATACTTGATAAACCCGCCTTCTGAGGTACCTAATGTCTCCAGTCCTTCAATTTGTGCTCAGGTTTGCAGCAGAAATCAATACGCTTCTTGTTAGCATTTCCCTATGCAGACATATAGCTCTCAGCTGTTATTTCCTTTGCTAAGTCAATGGCCATTTATCCTCTTGTTTACATCTTCCAAACTTGGCTGATATCTCTCCTCCACTGTAGGCTTCTGCCCTGTTTTTCTTTGTCCTAAGGAGTCAGTACCATTTGTGTTCCTTTATGCTTACGGGTTTGGAGGAGGAAGCGGAGGTGAAGAATATACGTAGCCTACCTTTTTAAACTGGAAGCTCCAAGATTTCAAGGAGCTCCAAGGAGCTTCAATTGTGACGGGAAGTCTCGGTCAGTTGAGGACACAGGAGATAAGAGAAATAGTCAACGGGATGAGACCGTTTTGGAAGAAAGAGGGAATAGGATCCAGAGATGAAGTGATAAAACTTCATCAAGAGAAGGGCCAACTCTTCCACGTGACCAGAAGAAAGGCAGAAAGAATTGCGTACACAGAGCAGTACACGTGGGGCTGTCAAGTTGGGATTTGAGGCCGTTCCCTCCGGATGGGCCTGCTGTTCGCGTGTTTCAGGCAGCAGGTGTCCTCCCATCCCCCGGCCCGCCTTCCAGTGTCTATCCCAGAAGCAGTTCACACTAATGACGAAATCCCACTCTGCCTGAGAGAACGCTCCACTTTGTATGGGTTTTATACAGACTAGAGAAAAGGAAATAAAACATTAATTTATTACAGGCACAGCATACAAAGTGCCACATGTACAAAAACATGTAACATTTGGCCTTTGCCTTTAAAGTATTTAAAACTAGTGAGACATTTTTTTCCTTTATTTTTTCTTGACACTAGTACAAATGTCCCCATTTCCCCCTGCTTTGCCCCCGTTCCCTCCGCCCATCACTACACGGTCGTGTGTGTCTATGTGTCATGCACGCATGTCCTTGGGCCAATTCCTTCACCTTCTTTCATCCAGTACCACCCCGCCCCGCCCCCAACGGCTGTCGGTCTACTCCACGCATCCATGCCTCTGTTTTCTATTTTGTTCAAACGTTTTTATTCACTAATTCCACATATGATATAAAAAGACTATTTGAACATAAAGTAGTAAGTTTTTATGGCAGAGAAATTGAGAGGGTGTCACAGACATATAGAGGAGGACCCCCAACCAACCTGGGCATCAGGCAAGGTTCCCAGAGAAATGGGGGTCTCTGGTCAGTGGGAGATGATTCCGAGTTAGCCAGGCAAAGGTGGGGGGGGGCAGGCATTCCAGAAATAGGTGACAGAATCCCGAGTATGTGGTGGTGAGAAATATCCAGCTACATGTGATGAACTGTAAGGCAGAGGGCACAGGGGGAGGTAGCGCAGCAGCCTTACAGGAGGCTGCAAAGGGCAAGGTCTAGATCCTAGAGTCCTTTGGCGCTGCTTCAAGGAATTGAAGATGATTGACATGGTCTGATTGGGATCATAGAAACAGCAATCAGGCCATAAAGGCTAAAGGGAAGGCAAGGCAGGTCGGCAGACTGGCAGGTGGCCGTGAGGGCTTGAACCAGGCGGGCGGTGAGAGCGGGAACTGAGAAGGATAAAGGGCAGCCAGTGCGCCCAGACTCTAAGCTGGAGACATTACGGTACCCCTCGTCACCTGTGCGTTACAGCACCCAGCCTCCTCCCTGCACGGCGGGGTCACTCTCTGCTCTGTGGCCATGCCATGCAGTAGAGAGCACCGTCACCCAAAGAGCCTGGCACAGTGCTTGCCACAGAAGCCGGAATGCATTCCCGTTCCTCACTCCATGTCTTTAGGTACCTTCCAGTTTTCCCTGCTGTCTTTTCTTTGGTCGTTATTTTAGGACAATTGAACTAGAGACATGCTCAGGGTGGATCTTCTTGCTTTAGAGCAGCATGTACCACAGCCCATCCACCCATTGTTACTTTATTTTTTATGGACAAGTAGATACACACACACAGAACACAACACACACAACATACATCCCTTTCCCACCACATTTTCCATCTCCCATTACTTTCATCCTTCATATGCTGAACCAAGAATCACAAAGCATTTTGAGGGTACCCAGAAAATCAAGATATATAAAAGATTTTTATGAAAGGTATGTATTCACTCAGTTTAATTTTTTGCGCACCTACTCGACGACATCAGAAGAGAAAACCCCTTGCCCTCCTGGAGCTTTGGAAGAGCTGGGAAAAGTGGGAGGCCCCCTGTTACACACTGACCATTTCAATCATTTGGAGGCAACGCCTTCCAGGCTTTTCACTGACGGCAGTGAGGTAACTAACAGGTGACACAGGGGTGTTTTATTTTGCCAATGGAATAGTGTGATGAGTTCTCCTGCTGTTACTCTAGGAACAATGGACAACACATTCTCATTCAGCTTGCTGCCTTTATATATGGAAGCGTCGCTGATACCTGAAGGGCAAGAACTTTTAAACCAAGTCTAATGGAAAACTTGATGTCTCTTCTAGGGTTAGATGCAGATCCAAGAATCGTCTTCCGTCAGTGGGGCAAGACTTGTCACAAATAGCTTGGATTTATAGGTGCTCATCTGCAGCAGAAATCATTTCACCTTTGGAGGTAACCTTTACAGAATCATAAAATCCATCAGTTTTATTTGACATCCAAATCAGAGCTCTCCCCTAAATAGATTGCTAGCGCTTTTTGCGGAGAACGAAACAGAGGAGGGGAATGTCCCCAGGGCTTGGTGGAAGAGGGCACTGGGGCAAGAGCAGGACTATTTAGAGTCCACAGAGTTGACTGTGGGTCTGGCAGTGCCCTGAGTGCCCTGGGCCTGGGATCACTGTCTGGGATCCTGGAGGTCACACAAATAAGCTCCCTGCCCTCATGGTGGGACAGACCAATGAAAACAGAGAGGGAGGCTAAAACTGAGCTGCAGAAGGGTTGAGTCTCCTTTCTCTTCTGTTTGGATTGGTGTCCACAGGAATCTGCGTAAACGTGTCTGAGGGGAACACGGGGGCCACTCTAGATGTATTCTCTGTCGGCAGACGGCCTATATTTGGTTTCGCAAGTTTCAGACTCTAAATGATTCATACAGTGATGACTTCAAGAAAGGGGTGTGAAATATGCAAAGTGTGTGTGTGTGTGTAGTGCGTGGAGTGCAGTGTATTGTTTGTGCACATGAATAAATTTAGGTAATTTCAAAGAAAATGTTATAGTTCTAGTGGTTTTGCAAAATTACCTTTGAAGGTATTGGTTAAGCTGACGAGGCAACAAAACAGTGGTGCTCAGCAAGGCATCTGCCAATAGGTTTCAAATGCCAACTCTTTAACTTAAAAGCTGTGTGACGTTTTGCAAAATGCTTGACGACTCTGTGCTTCAGTTTCCTCAATCATAATAATGGCATCTACCTTGTGGTGAGGTTTCACTGAGATAATATATGAGTAGCAATGGCGCCTGGCTTCTGGCAAGTGCTAAGTGCTTATATATTAACTGTTATCGTTGCGTGGGCATGCTTGCGCTGCGGAGAAAATCCTCCCAGCTCCCTCCACGGCACAACCTTGGGCAAGCTACTTCCTCATTTTGAGAATAATTATATCCCATAATTATTCCTGGGAGTTTTAAATGAGATAGCATGTGTAAAGCACCTAGCACAATGACTGGTTCATAGCTGGTACTCAATGTGAGTGATAATTATTAGTATCACTCACACACATGCGCTTCCAATGTCATCACAAGCCTGTATCCTCTCAGACTTAGACTTCTGGAGGAGCTCCGGCAGGTAAGGAAACTGACATGCTAATCACAGAATAGGGTCCCAAATGAAGGCGGTCAGAGTGACACAGTGTGTTGTGTCCGAATGGCCAGAACAGCCACTGTTACAATTATGAGAACTTCAGCCTTGGAGTTCAGTGATGTAGGCGGTTGTTAGGATGTGGTAGCAATGTAAGGAAGGAATGATCAGACGCTTCCTTATTAGCACTGGATTTCTTTCCAAAATGTGCTAAATTCAAACCATCTCATTGGGATTAAGTCATTAAATTGTATGCACCACGAGTCCCCTGTTGAATGCCTACAATGTGGCAGCATCGCAGAGAAAAATCCTCTCAGAATACCACCCAGCGGGCAGCGCCATAACATAGGGGAGCTTGTCCTTTGTAAGCAAGTACCAGATGAAGTCACAAAGGGTGGCTCCGGTCACATACGGGAGCAAGGGCAAGTTATGGGGGCGGTGTCAAAGGAAGACTGATGGTCCTGTTATTAGACTTTCTAACTTGACCTTTTCACATACAAACCATAAACCCCAGGAAAGATGGGAAATGTTAAATGCAAAAGACAATTGCACGGTCATTTTGCATTCATGAAGCCATTTAGCGACAGAAAAAGCTTTCAAAATACAGTAAAACATTTGGCATCAGCCAGCTTGAGTTTTCTCAGAGCACTGTGAGAGCAGAGAAATCTTACTCTTGCAAAATTTCCAACCTTATCTATCTCTGCTTGAGGGCATTTGGGGGAATGCCCAAACGGTGGTAGGCAGGAAAGAAACCATCGTATGGTGTGGGTGGGTATTTATTAAGACTCTGTAGAACAGTAATGGATTCACAGCAAAAGTGAAGGGAAGGTACAGAAGATTCCCCATATACTCCCTACCCGCACCCATATACAGCCTCCCCCATTAACAACATCCTCCACTAGAGGGGTACATTTTTTACAGTTGATGAGCTTACGGTGACACATCTTTATCATCCTAAGTCCATAGTTGTACAGTCTATGGGCTTAGACAAGTGTGTAATGACATGTATCCACTATAATAGTATCACACTGAGTAGTTTCACTGCCCTAAACAATCCCTTGTGTTCTACCTATTTATCTCTGCCCCTTCTCCATCAGTCTCTGACAACTATTGATCTTTGTTTATTGTCTCCATAGTTCTACCTTTTCCAAATATCCCTATGCAGATTTTTGTGTGGATTTAAGTTTTCACATCCTTCAGGTAAATACCAAGGAGAGGGGTTGCTGGATTATATGGTAGAGGATATTTAGTTTTGTCACAAAACTGCCATCCAAAGTGGCTGTACCACTTTGTATTCCCACAGGTAACGTGCGAGAGTTCCTGTTGCTCCACATTCTGATCAGCTAATGTTCTGGGTTCTGGCCATTCTAATAGGCGTGTAGTTGTATCTCATTATTGTTTTGATTGACATTTCCCTTATGACACATGATGTAAAGCATCTTTCCATATGCTTATTTCCCATCTCTATATCTTCTCTGGTGAGATGTCAGTTAAAGCCGTTAGCCCGTTTTTTAATTGGGTTGCGTGTTTTCTCATTTTTGGGCTTTAAGCATTTCTTTGTATATTTTGGGTGACAGTCCTCTATCAAATCCGTCTTTTGCAAATATTTTTCTCCCACCTCTTTGCTTGTCTTATTTCCTTGACAGTCTTTCTCAGAGCAGTTTTTAATATTAGTGAAGCCCAACCAGCAATTACTTCTTTCATGGGTTGTATCTAAAAAGGCATCACCGTGCTCAGGTCGCCTAGATTTTCTTTCATGTCATTTTCTAGGAGTTTTATAGTTTTGCATTTTACATTTAGATCTGTGATCCATTTTGAGTTGATTTTCATGAAAGGTATAAAGTTTGTGTCTAGATGTATTTATTTTTGAATGTGTATGTCCAGTTGTTCCATTGTCATTTGTTGAGACTTTTTTTTTGCTCTCTTGTACTGTCCTTTTTTTCTTTTTCAAAGATCAGTCGACTGCATTTATAAGCATCTATTTCTGGGGTCTCCATTCTCTTCTATTAATTTATTTGTACGTGTGTTTGCCAACACCATACTGTCCTTTTTACTGATTACGCTGTTACGGTTGTCGCTGTTTCCCCCCTTTTGGCCCCACCACGCCACAGCCCCGATCCCTGTGGCGATCCCCTCTCCTTTATTCATGTCCATGGGCCATGCATATAAGTTTTTTGACAACTCCATTTCTTACATTTGCTCTTAACATCCCCACGCCTATTCTGTAACTACCAACTTGTACTTCTTAATCCCTTCACCTTTCCCCCATTCCCCCAGACCCCCGCCCCCCGACCTCCATCCCAATGTTTGCCGTGTCTGCCATTCTGTTCCTGTTCCCCTTGTGTGCTTAGTTTGTTTTTTAGATTTAATGTTGATGGTTATGTATTTATTGCCATTTTAGTATTCACAGTTTTGATCTTCTTCATTTTCTTAAGTAAGTCCCTTTAACATTTCATGTAATAATGATGGACTCCTTCAGCTTTACCTTGTCTGGGAAGCACTTTATCTGCCCCTCCTTTCTAAATGATAGCTTTGCTGGAGAGAGAACTGTGTAATTATTGTAGCTTTATAGCAAGTTTTGCCGTTGTGCAGTGTTAGTCGTCCAACTTTGTCCTTCTTTGTTTCTTTGTAGATATTCTTTCTCAAGTGGAAAAATGTTCCTCTCTATTCCTAGTTTACCAGGAGTTTTTTCTTTTTTAAATCATTGAAATCATCATTTTTTAAAGCACCTCTAGTTTTTCACTGTACCTCGCTGTTGCATGACCTTGTTTTTGATCAATTGAAATTATTAATGAAAGGAAATAAAAGCCCCTGAGAAAATTACCCTCTCTATTTCATTAGGTAAAGTAGTGCCTGATAAGAACTACAGGAACATGGTTGTCCAGTAAGAATTATCTGAAGTTATGAAGCATTCAACAATCTGACCTAGATGCGCTCGTGGTCAAAAGTCATTGGTCACTTGAATGGCCATATAAAGGGATGTTGCATAGAGGGCAGCTTGGGTGCAGCCTGCACAAGCCTGAGAGGAATCCAGAAATGAGAGGTCATGTGGCTGAGGGCAGACTAAATAAATTTTGCCTTCAGAGGGCACAGCTTCACATCCGGGGTGTTTGGGGACACCAAAGACAGAAAATCTGCCTGAGATTCAATAACCTCATTTGTGGCATAGTGAGAAGAGAAAAAAGCTCTCCAAGAGGCTGCTGGGAGATCAAATAAGACAATGCATGGAAAAGCACTTTGTAAATTGCTCAAGTGCCATAGAAATGTTATTTAGTTTATTGTTTCTGTAAAGCATGACTTAACAGAGAGAACACTCTACCACATTCCATTCTAAATGAACACTGATAGGAAATCAGGGCTGTGAGCCGTTTTATGGTTGCATGACACCTGAGGTTCTCCATTAGGGGTATTCAATTTACGAAACACTTACAATGTGCCTACAATGTGCCAGGCACTGTCTAAGCACTTGAAGAGGCATCAGAAAAATAAAACATAAAAAAAAAAAAACCATGCCTTCCTGGAATTTCCTTTCTAGCAGGGACACAGGATGATAAACAAAGTTAAAATTATATCAAATATGGGAAGATGGCAAGTTCGGTGGGGGGAGGAAAGTAGGAAAGGGAGGTGGAGAGACCTGGAGTGCAACACTTCTGGGCTATTTCTAGCCTCTTTTGTTTATGTCATCTCTGTTCTTTTTCCTTCATTTTTCGTTTGTTGACAGTTCTGGGGACTCACAAGGGAAACACAGTTAATCTGGGGCTTGTGTTTGATTGGTGTTGAAGTTGATTGTTTTAAAATTCTGGAACACTTTTTATCTTTCAAATGGAAGCGTATGCCAACAAAAGTTTGGGCGCTTCTCTCTTTTTCTCCCTGCCACAATGAATGCCAACGGGGCAAGAAATTAGTCAACCTGCTATGTGACAAATATATATGTTAAGGGACAAGTTAGACACTTTCTGAGACATCATGGAGTGCACTCATTCCCCTAAACCTCGTTTCCTGTTTTCAAAAAGATCTCTATTCGTTGGGACATAAAGAACTCTGGAAGGATAGGAAGAACATCACTTCTAAGCCCATGCCCATGATCCATATAAAAATGAAGTCTTTTATTAAATACTCAGCTTTGTATTTAAATATAAAATCCCACTGTAACCTGTCTAAATATGTTAAAGAAGCTGGCTTATAAACACATAAAATATAATGCCTGAGTCCAAGTTGAGGTTAATTCTACTTTTTGAAAATAATGAAATACAGACTTTTATAAGGGAGAAGTAATTTTATTTCCTATAGTGTTGTGGTTTTCTTTTTCCAGTGTGACTTTTTGCTGGTTTTTGCTTCATCCCCTTTACCTTTTAGGTTTTCCTATAAGAATGCCCTCTTTCTGGTTCTCCTGTCTCAGATCCACCCTTTGAAAAAAATACCTGGTCCATAATGGGACCCTTGTGGGGCAGGTCGGCGGATGCTGCGATAAAAGGCAGTTCTGACAAGGATGTGATTTACTTTAAGTAAAGGAGCTCTTGCGCGTATGTTCCCTTTGACTCATTTTGTTATTTTGGTTATTGCTGTAATTCCTGAGATCTCAGATGGAATGATTCTCTGTTATTTTTATCCTATTAATTACTATCCTTAATATAGGCAGGCATTTGCATATTAATTTATTTAATATATCCAATACTATTAAAATGTGTTAATAATTTTCAATATTAATTTAGTCATTAATCAAACAAATATTATTGGGGACCTACTCTGTGTTGGGTAAAATTGAAGGCATTCTCTTATCTCAGCTTTGTAACTTTGTAACTGGTAGCAGAACCCAATAAGGAGAATTTGGGTAGAACAAGACCTTCAGGGAGGCGCATCCTTCAGGTTGCCCTGCCTGCTGCAGTCAGAATTACTCAGAAGAAGAAAAAAAGTTGAGGCAGCATGTGGATGTCTTATGCCTCATCTATCTGTTTCATCCATACCTGACACTAAGGTGGAGACGGAAAGAACCCATGTGCTGTCTGGTAATTATGGACACATCCTAAACAATATACCTCCTGAGTTAAGAAATCACCCCATCTGCCCCTAACATGAGTATGTATTGTCTTTAACCAACATGAAGTACTATTTTCATATTCCAAAGAGACTCATGCAATCTGTTCTCCATTCTTGTTAGATCTCTAATAAACTGCTACTTCATGTTGACATAGCAGGTATCCCTGTGATTAGAGAGGGTGTCTAGTTACTTGTCTTAAAACATTGATAAACAGTAGCCATGGGGAGAGAGGCAAGCACAATTCCAATGACGGTGGAAGTCTATCCAAAGTAATGGATTTCATTTCCCCAGTCATGGGACAGACTTCAAGGCTCTAGATACCCTAAGGTAGATTCTATATGTTATGAAAAGTATGCATTATAAAAAGAGAAAATAATATTAGACATGGTGGCATATTTTTAAAGCACATGCATCTTTTCAATAAGCATAAATACATATTTTGCATGGTGTTTAAGTTCCAGATTCTGATAAACAGCATCCCTCATGGGAAAACATCCTAGTGCTGGCGAGCTGCTGGTAGTCAGATATCTCTCTTTTGTGTGTCCCGATTAGGGAGGAGTTGTCACTTTTTTTGCTTTTTAAAGCTTGTATTATTAAAATATTTAAATTTTTTTCTAGGAACACATCTATGTTCCAATTTTAAATATGCTTTTCAAACTACTCATGTTCCCAGACCTTCCAACTGAAATTCGGATTCACTCTCTCTTCCTCTGAATAATTAATTCAGAACCAAAGGGCTTACAAAAGACATTGGAAAAAACGATGTCAGGAAGACTATTTTTTTTTTTTTTTTTGAGAAAAAGTAGCTCATCTTGGGTCAGCGCTTTAGATAATAGAGTTTGACTGTGGCACAGATAGAGAAGAGATGTAATAGCAAAGCCCCAATTAAATTAAGGTGGCATTTCTCTTTTTTAAGGGATTATGATAAAAACATTCATTTCTCCTCTCCCCCAGGCTACGTTTTTGCCTGGCCCCTGAGAGTGTGTTTGGAAATGGAGCTTGTTTTCTTTCCTAGGTGTGGGAGGTATTGAGCGCTGCCTGATTCTGTCCCAGGACGTTCACGCCCGACGAAGGAGACCTGGTCACTGAAGGCACCCTTCAGGGGCGATGTGAGAAGTAGGGCTCCCTGGAACTAAGACGCACTCTTCCCCTTGGCATTATTTAGAAACAGGGGAAATTCATGACCTGCTTTTTAGTTGTAAAAAGTTGTCTAAATGTGGCTGCCTGCACAAGAGGGAGAATCGAAACATTAATGCAATACCGTAAAAATATTCCTGTCAGCCTACAGCACACTGGGAGTATCTGCGATGCTATTTTCACCCCTCCCTTTGGACTGCGGCTGCTGCTTCACCCAAACTTGTAAGTAAGTATTTAAATTTTCTTTCCCTCTCGTATGAACCTTGTCAGTTGCTCATTCTGTATTTATTAAGTACCTCCGTGTGCCAGGCACTGTGTTGAGTGCCAGTGAACACTGGCAGGGTAGCAGCACTTGAGAGTCACCAGCTAGTTAGTTGTACAGGCCGGCACGTGAATCGTAACCACCCTGCTGGGCTGGGGCCCTCGGTCAAGTGCTGCATCCCAGTTGACGAGGCACCGACAAACTGCTGGGATATCTTGAGAATGGTCACTCTACAGCTTTCCTCGGGTTGTCATAACAACTACCACAAACTGGGTGGCTTAAAACAATGCCATTTATTCTCTCGCTGGTCTGTAGGCTGAGAGTCCAAAGTCAAGGAGTCAGACGCAGGACTGCGCTTTTCTGAAGCCTTGACGCAGAATCTGTTCCATGCCTTTCTCTTCGCTTCCAGCGCTGTCAGTAGTCCTCGGCATTCCTTGGGTTGTAGATGCATCTCTCTCAGCTTGGCTTCCTCGGTCACATGGCCATCTTCCCTCTGCGCCTGTGTCTTCCCAAGGATTCTCTGTTGTGCGTGTCTGTTTGCATCTCCTCCTATGACATAGATGCCCACCATGCTGGAGTAGGCGCCGCTCTACTCCACTGTGACCTCATCTTAACCAGCGATGCCTGCAATGACCCTGTTTCCAGAGGAGATCACACTCTGCGATACGGGAGGCTAGCGCTTTGGCAGTCAGTTAATTCCTTCATGGAGAAGGTAAAAACAGATCTGGGTCCTGACGGCGGAGGAGGAATTGTCAAGAGAGAAGAAATGGTGTGGTGTGTGTGTGTGTGTGTTACTGATGATAGGCATTCCAGGCAAAGGCAGCTCCGTCAGCAGGAACAATTTGTTTATGACAATAACGTCAGATGCATCCAGAGCGCGACCTCAACTAAACCTGGGCACAAATGGCGTGGCACTGGGTCTCCCACTTCTGAACGATGGCAACACAAAGCATTTTCCCCCTCACTCTAAAAGAAGTTATTTTTTGCAAACTGTGGACCAGCGGAGCAAATGTGAATTACCTGAGTAGGACGCAGGAAGCAGCCTGGGCCCCCAGGACAGTGGAGGTCGTGGTTTCTGAGAGCATGTACGTGTGTGAGGGGAGGAGACCTTCAGAGCCACTGCCCTTGGGAACCAGAGGAAGCAGCAGTGCTTTTGTTCAAAGCTGGCCACACAAATCACCCAGGTGGGTGTTCAGGCAAACAAGTTCCTCTTAAAACTGCAATATTAACCCCTACCCCTGTCCAAGTGGTCAAGGTCGGAGAGGTTTACAGAACCCCCTCATCTGGAATCACGAGGTGGAAACGTGATGTGGGGAGAAGGGGCACCTGCCACCACCCCTCAGCCTTGTGCGTCAAAAGCAACCTTCCCAGGTTAGGCGAGTCTCCACCCCTGAGTTGTCTTGCGCCTGCACCAGCTCCCAGCCTGGCCCGGCCCCGCAGGGGTGCTCCCTCTCCGGCTCCCGCCCGCAGGCTGCCCTGGGGAGACGTGGCTCCCTGCGTCACCCGGGATGCACTTTGTAATTCACAAATTTCAGTGCTTGGGATCTGGCCCTCCCTTTGTCCTCTTGTCTCCTCTCCCAAAGGTCATGGCCTGGAGGTGAAAAAGGGGAGGTGGGTCCATGTCATGAACGGTGCAGACTGGCCCCCGCCTCTGTGCGATGCCCCTTCTGCATGTTGCTTTGCTCTCCCCTCAAACCGCGAAGCCCAGGGCGCGAAATTGGCAGTGGTTTTGTTGTCTCTGTGGTGGTTGGAAGGGGAGGCCCATGGAGCCGATGGATCTGCAGCTGAAGATGGGTCCACGCTCTGGTGGGCAAAGGGGACACTCCCTTGGGGCCTCCCTTCCTCTTCCCCCAAACATGCAAGCCCCCCACTAGGAAGCCCAGGCTTCTCATGACCTCTGTTTCTCGCCATCTTTCCCCAAATGCCCTGCCTCCCCCATCTCGCCCACCCAATCTAAAATCTTTTCTGGCCACCCAGATCTCAGCTAAGAATTAAAAATAAATCTTTTTTATGTTATACCTGAAAAATAAATGACTAACTTTGCACAGGTTTACACTCCTGCGAACAATACACAAAGACGAGTATAGTCACCCGATCTGATCTAAGCCAGCGCAGAGAGGCGGGGCTGCACGATGTCCTTTTCTGTCCTTAATGCTGACTGATGTTCTGCCAAGGACAGAGCAAGGACAGCGAGGAGCACAGGATACTCATCTGTTGCAGGGCTTTAGGACCTGCCCTTGACAGTTCCCTAATTCTCTGAAGCCGCAAGTGGCAGAAACAGCAGTCGTAAGACAAAGAAACCTATGTATACAGAGGTACATGTTAAAAGTCACAGTATTAAATGGGAAATAGACTCATCTTCCACACTGTAGCGTTATCTTTGCTAGAATTCTCATAGGAGCCACTGCTTACTCACTGAACTTTTTCACTTAACCAAGGGTGGAGCCCAGTAGACAGTCTGTTTCCTCTTCTCCAGCCCTACTTTGTATTCTGGGATATGGTTTGAGGTGATAGCTCTTGGCTGTAAGTACACCTCAGATCCTGTGTCTCTCTTTTAGAATATAGGGCTTTTATCTTTAAAAAATTACTCATTATATTAAAAATGGATCCCAAACACCATGCAAATGTGTCTACCAATTCCAACTAATTTTTACAGCTCAGGGCAACTGAAAACATGGCAAGCGCTCATTTGCCAACTGCTAATAGGTTCTCAGTTCTACCAGAAAAGTTTATATTCTATCATTGTAATGAGTGTAATGACAGTATTCATGGTCATCCAGCGTACGCTATTCCATCATAAATGCATATTGAGAGATATGTTCAAGGTGATGCTTAAACTTACTTGTTCATTCATAAAAAAATTACAGTTATAATGGTAATTATAATGAAAACACATCATTATTTGTACAAGCTTTGCCCTAATCTATTGGTATCCAGGATGTTACTTAAGTAAAAGTAGTAAAAGTCACTACAATAGCTGAATGTTCCAACATGCACTAGAAGTTTCAGATCTTAAAATGCAACCCCGTCATGGGACCCACCTAAAGACCACCTTCACTCTGTATGGTGAGGTACAATCTAGATACAAATGAAGTTGAGCTGATGAGTACAATGAACAAACAATGAAAACAGAGCCAAGGACTCAAAATTCTCTGCAGGGGTGAATGGGCAAAGGAAAATGCTGGGTTCATAAAAACCAAAGCGTGTGAAGTCCAGCTGGATTTTCTTCTCAATGCCAATGCCATTGGAGATCATCGGCATTGGCGTTGGTGAGAGACATCATTCTAACCAGTGCTTCTCCAACTTGACCACGAACCTGAATCACCCAGGGATTTTGTTAAAAAGAAGGTAGAGGGCTTGAGATTCCCTTTTTCTAAAATCCCCAGGTGATGCTGATGCTGTCGTCCATAGACTGCAATTTGAGCAATAAGGACCAACACATGCTTTTTCAACAAACCACAGAAAATCCTATCTTCCATCTCAGCCAAAACTTTGCAGGACATTCTCCAACTCCATTAAGAAATTAGGTGTGAATTGCCTCTTTTCACTTTTGCCTAAAGTGGGATGGCAGGGAAGAAAATAGGTTTCAAAAAATAGGTTTGAAAAGTAGCTTTAAAAGAAATAAACAATGGTTGAGCAAGATCGAACAAAGCCCCCCTCACAGGCTGTAGGGCCGGTCTCTGGTGGCACCCATGCTAACGAGCAAACCTGGAAAGCAGAGATTCCCGACTCTCATTCCAAGGTTATGGAAAGCCCGTGCTGATAAATATGGCGCGCACAGCTCGAAGGAGAAGAGAGGCAGCTGCCCTGCCGTGCAGGAGAGACTTAGTGCCGCAGGCGGGGGGACGCTGGCCAGCCGGGGTCGTACGGCTCACCAACACCCGTCCGAGGGCGCCCTCAGAGCAAGCGGGAGACATATCCACGCTCAGAGAATAAATGGGGGCTGAGAAGCAGCTTAAGTGGATTGTTATTGCCTCATAAATTATATTCCATAAATACAATGGTCCGAACGCTGCCTCGAGCCACTCACCTAACAGAGCCAAGGGAGCTTGTGCAGGAATCCAAAACAGAATTGATGGATCCAATATTTTGCATTTTCAAAAGATGCCTTTATATTGGCCACATCCTTTTGAAGCATATTTATGGGCTCACCTGTCCAATCTTGCCTGTTTCTGTGTGTGTGTGTGTGTGTGTGTGTGTGTGTGTGTGTGCAGGTGCCTCACAATCAAGCTACCGAAGTTAGTGCTACCTCATTTTCCACACTGATTTCAGGGAGTTATTAGGTGCAAATGAAATGCAATGAGAAAACAAAGAGATGTCTGCTCTTTATTTTTAGTAAGCAGAAGCCAACCTGTTTGGGAGAGCCTGCATTTGTTGCTCACCTTGAGAGACTGCATTTATTCTTCAGGGAAAGCAATCTGCGCTTCTTGGGCGGGTGGTGGGTCAAAGGGGCGTGGTTCTTCTGGCCTTTGGCAGCGAGTGTGGGAGCGGCCAGCTCAGCAAGGTGAGCTCGATGCAGTTTGGAACTTTTCCTTACAACTCAGCTTGAATTACACAACTGACTTTAGAGACAACGGTGTAATTCCAGAGGGCTCTTTCATTCGGAGTTAATGTTATAACTGAGATCTGTCCCCTAGCAGCTATACTGTCACATAGACATTGAAAAAAAAAATAACTTCCTTCCCAGCAAATGCAATGATTTTAGATTTAGACAGGGTGAGAATGAGTGGAACAGAACTTGATCTTGGACAGAAAGTTCTTTAAAACCTGGATCAAAATCTGTATGTATAATTGGTAAAGAGAACAACCTGGAATGAGAGCACAGAAAATGTGTTTCTAACTCAAATAAAAATAGCTAAAAACTATCCTGAAGTACATGTGTGTAATTAGTCCCATGGTTCCCTGAAATCTAAACCCAAGAAACAGAGAGCTCTAAAAATGAGCTCTTTTAAAAAAGTGTGCCCCCTGGGGGTCTAGGCTCATCTCAAAATTGTATTTATGGAAGCTGAAGGAGCTGAAATAGCTATGACTGTATAGAAGCTGTAGAAACAGATGTGTCCAAAGATTTCTTTTTTGGGAATCAACATAACCTAATTACACAGTCTCCAATGTACAGTCCCTCTGCTCTAAGAACCACCTTCCCAACAAGCCAAGGTGAGTTTCAGATGAGTCAGCTCATCCCTCTACCCGTCCGCTCATCCACCCTTCCGGCGTCCATCCACCCTCCACCATTTATTTATCTGAGAAACATTTACATGGTACCAAGCATGTGGCAAGTACTCTGTTAGGAATTAGGGATAAAAGCAGAGCAAGACACACTTCTCTTGTACGTCGCCTTCCTTGCTGCTTCCAGACAGATTTAACCACTCCCTCTTCAGCGCTGCTGGTGCTAATCCATATGCTTGAGAACTCAACCGGGTGAAAAATAGTGTTCCTATCCTCCTGTGAAAACTAAATGCCTTATCCAAGATTCTTCTGAGAATTAGAAGGTCCATCTACAATCTATTTATTTATTTATTTATTTTACATTTTTGCTTCCCTTTCATGACTGTGGGTTCCAGGAGGAAGAAACTGCCCATTGCATTACGGCATTTCTCTAGTTCCTCGACGTATTAGACACAAATATTGAATGAAGGAAGGGCAGAATGTCTTTGATTCCTGAGCACATTGCACCATGTGGCACACAGGAATTATCCCCCAGCAGTATTTACTATGTGACGCTGAATTCACAGAGTCCACAATTAGTGAGTGGGACAGACATGGGCGTTGATCACTAGAGTCTGGTTAAGCCCCTTCTACATAGAAGTGTGTCAAAGGTAGTCATAGCATATAGGGGAAATGTATAGGCAGAATTTATCTGGAAGTCAGAACGTTGGTAAGTGTTCTAAATACATATTAGGAAATCTCATGGTAAGGTGGTTATGGTCAAGTTGTTGGCCACTCTGTTGCCTCCCCATTACATGTGGGCAACCAGACCTCTACGATTGGGCATAACACCTTATGGTCTGTTCCTGCCAGAAATACATGCTATCCTTTGTTGCAATCACAGGATATACAGGTATTCACAAATAGTTCTAGTTTTATTAAAGGTTTTCTGTTTTCTCTAAATCATTTTCTTTCTTGTTTTGTGTTTACTTCTTAATCAAAGTTATATCTTTACGGCATTAATTTTTTTCTACATGGCTCATTAAAAAAAGATCCCTGTAATCTCTTCTCATTTGCTTCCCAACTAGTTTAACTTTTAACTACTTTACTGATTATTTCTTTTGTTTATACTTACATTTATCCAAATGATTTGCTCATACGGTTTCTGTTACTTTTTTTTAGTTCCCTATAGAAGACTAGAATGAATGTTTTTAGCTCTTCCCTTCACTGCACAAGCATGCACAGACAGACAGATAGACAGACACACACACACACACACACTCTCCCCTCCCTATATTCTTCCTATGCAATTATATTACAATGTTGGTTTAGATCAATATATGGTCTTTCACATTGCTATGAGGTTGAAAAACACTATTTGCAGCTGAGTCATGTAGTAAACTGTTATTAAATTTCCTTTCCTGTGTTAACATCTCCAGCGTTAGTAATGATTTCCTTTTCCCTCCCTCGGTAGATGTAGTTATTTAGTTTTCTATTTACCTATCACTAATTAATCTCCAAACTCTTCACCATAAATATAAATTTCCTCTTAACAGCCACGCGCATTCAGCATGCTATTGGGTCTTCTTTTCTGAGACATCTCTCCAAAGCCCCCTGCCTTCCTGCTCCAATCTGGAAGTAATGTGCTTTAGATTTACTGCGGAGATGTCCTCCTGGGAGCTCTCTTCACTATCACCCTTTGGGATTCCCTTGGCTACTCTTTGAGTTTGATTACTTGTTTCCCGGATCCAGTATCTTCCTTATTGATACATGGCCTTGTTTTAGATTTTCTCCTCCAGTTGCTTTCTGAAAAAGCATGCAAGAAAGAAAGATTTTTGGACCTTGAATGTCTGACAATGTCCTTATTTTAGCCTCTCAATTGATGATGTGGCTGGGTATAGAATATTAGATTGGAAACCATATCCCTGTGAGAATTTTGAAGTCATGTATCGGTCATTTATCCCTACTCTCTAGTACAGTATAGAGAGGTTCACTGCTATTCTGAATCTTCATCATTGGTTTTTACTTCCTGAAAGCTTTATGGAATTTTTTTTTGTCTCTAGTGTCCGAAATTTAACAATGACATACACAGGCTTGGCCCTTTTCTATCCATTTTGCTCAATCTTGGTAATCCCTTTAATGTGGAAACTCATGTAGTACTTCATTCTGGAAATTTTACATGTAGCATTACTTGGATAATTTTTTCCTGTCTCTTTTCTCTTTTTTCTTTATGAGGCATTTATTATTTAATTTTGGATCTCTTAGATAAATAACCTATTTAAATATATTTTCTCTCATTGTGCATTTACTTGTCTTCTCTCCTTTCTAGGTTTCCTGAACTTTTCATCTTTCCACACATTGATTGAGATTTTTCTGCTTTCCCATCATGCTTTAAGATTCCATTCTACTTTCTGAATGTTTCTTTATAAAAAATTCCCTTTCTTAGCTCTTGAATGTAATTTTTGAAGCGCTCTTCTCTCCATACTGTCTTTTTTTTTTCTAATTTCAAATTCTTTTTTTTCTCTGTGTGTGTTTTTTGCCTCTGACTTTCAAGTTGGTATATTTCCTAAAATAACTGGTCCTACTTGGATATCTGCTTACATGTGAGCAGGCCCATAAAGTGCCAGTGGTAGCTCTTTGTAGGAGGGCTCGTTTTCAGATGAAATTCATTACAGAGCAGTCTGGTTGGTAGTTTTATAGGGGCATTGATGATATAAGAATTTCCGGGTACCTCTTCACAACCAGCCAGATTCTCCAAGAGGAAAACCTTCCAACCTACTGCCTATAAAGTGTTGCTATTATCCTGGCTGCCAGAACATAGGCATCAAATAGAGAAGGGGATGAAAGTGGAGGTTATCCCACAATATTGTGTGTGATATTCCACTTAATATCTCTATCTTTAGCATTCAGGGTGGCACTGGATCCAGCTGACCCCAGTTCAAAAAAGGCTGATTATGCGCCTCTCTTCACAACTCCATCCATAATCAGAGCTATGTTGTTAGCTGGGAATTTGTAGTCCCTTGGCAATGACTGCGAATCGCTTTCCCCGCCCCAGTCCAGGGCCCCACGGAGCACGCTGCCTGCCTCCAGCTGTGTCTGGTCCTCCCCCTGCCAGCACTGCTCTGGTTTGCCCCTCCAAAAAACCCCCTATAGTTTCCTGCCAGGACTGGAGGAAGGGAGCACGCCTGTGGGGCTACACAGAGTGGGGGGAGGAGAGGGAAGCTGGTATCTACCTGCCTCTTTCAGATCGCTCGCTTGTTTCCAGCCTTCTCTTCACTGTTACTTGGAAAAGCACCTGGCAGTCACCCCTGGTTTTCTGAAGCCCCATCAGGTGGCTTCTTGTCTTTACCCGCTGCTGTCTTAGGCCTCCGCGTTCTGGGGTTTACCAAGCTGGGGCCACTCATCCATCTGTTTTTCCTACCTGCAAACTTAGGTTTCTCTTCTCTCCCCTTTGTTGAGGGCATATAGCTGGGTTTTTTATTTTAGCCCTCAACAGCCCTGTTAGCGGTTTGAAGGAACAAAGTAAATATGAGCTTGATTTGCCTTTTTTTTTTTTTTTTAAATCTGATAGTCCAGCTGAAGCATTCATGGTGTGTTAGAAGCAGGCCATGAGTTGGAGGGGTTCAGAAAGACTCCTCCCACCCACCTGGAAGGGCCTTTCAGGCCTGGGCAGCCCCATGGCCAAGGAGCCTCCCTGGAGCTATGGTTAATATTTTGCAAGTCAAGGTTGCCCTGGGGACAGGGTCAGAGCCACAGTAAATGACAACAGAGTTACCAGTACTTGTTAAGTATTTGATGCTATTCAGGGCTTGGCCAACTGATACAAATTTGATGACTCTGACTTCCTGAAAACCCCCTCTTACTGGCCTTTGTAAAGCACATACATATTTTCTCTTGGAAAAGTTTCCAAGTATCAGGGCAACCTGAAAAGAGCCTGTGGATTTGAGCCATTACCTGTCATCCTATAAATTGGTTAAATTGGCAATTGAGAAATAACTAATCTTGCGCCTGTTCCGTGCAGCCTCAAGATCCACACCATTCATCTTGTTCAATTCAGTTTTTCAGCTCCAAGAGGTCAGGCAGCATCTCGGCATGACTAACTCTGAAGAATAAATGGCTTTCCTGGGCAGATCACTTAACAAAAATGTCTGCTGGGCAAAGGAAACGCCTGGTTGATTCCTTTCATTCTGTGCCCAGTGGACCTACCAGCGATCAGTGTAGGATGGTTGATTATTGTGGACTGGAAAACTTTTCCACTTTTGGTTACAAAATTGGCAACAATTTCCAGACAAAAACCACTCCTGTCCCTGCAGGCAACCATGCAGCGCCAAAGTACAATTGCAAGCCATGCTCTAGATGGTTGGCCCAGACTCTCAGGAGACCCTGTTCACAGGGAGCTAGTGTATCCTATGGTGGGCCATTTCAGGCCGGTCATTTCCATGCACTGCCTGAGTTCCCTTTTTGAGAACAACTCTGCTGAATCGAGAGGGAAAGATATCCATCCCTTTAATGGTTAATGATTCTGTGAACCCTGAGGTGGGGGTGGGGGGAAGACACCTACAAAGAAGGGTCCCTGGTAGATAACTGGGCTCAAATTTTAAAAACAGAGCCTAGCAGGCATTTCTCCACTCAGGCTTCTCCTGCAGACCGCACTTCACAGAGAAACCTGTGCTGAGCTCAACGGCTGCTTCTGCACTGAGCTGCCTGCCTGCACTCTGTCCCTGCCGGCTGCACCAGCCCTTGCAAAGGAGTCTCTGGAATCCTATTTCAACCAATAGAGCTGAGGCTTTCCCCATCCAGTCAGAGCTGTGCCACTCGGACCAACCAGAGGCAGCTCTATTCTGACCAATCAGGACAGTGACTTTTGGACCAATCAAACTGTGAGGATTTGGAGTCCTTATGTGCATGAGGATGGACGGATCAGGGACCAGGGCTGGGGACTCCTGTCCATATAAGCCAGTTCCCCTCTGGTTAGGAGAGGGTTCTTTCCCTTTCCACAGAAAGCTGAGGACTCTGTCTCCCTGTCTAAGCTGAGACATCGAAGATGTCTCCCCAGAGCAGAGGGGAGCCGACCAGTGCCACGTAGAGCAGACCATCAAGGAGTACAGCAGAGCCGTCTCTAGCCTGAGCGGGCCCTGGCCCCGGGGCTGCCTGGACCCAGAGCTGCTCTACAGCCATGCTCTTTGCCCAGCTGCCCACTGTCTAAGCACTCGGGTTTCTAGCTATTTGACTTTGGGCGACTGACCACCTCTAAACCTCTTCTATAAAATAGTCATGATAAGAATTTCCTGCAGAAGCTGCTGGAAGGAGTAGCTAAAGAAGCAGATAGTCCAGAGGCTGGCTCAGGAGATCCCTAAGTGCGTCATTATGAGCTGCCGCTGTGGGGAGCCTGTCTGTCCCCAGTCAGCCCAGAATCATCCCAAGGCGGCAACCTTTGAAGGTGTGGATCAAGGGGCCGTGTCTGCTCTCTGCGGGCCTGGCAGCATTGCGCCCTGAGAATGTGGAGAGTGACTTAGGGAACCTGAGGAAGATGCGGAGTTGACATTAAATATTTACTAAGCATCCAGAGTAGGCATGGAAGCAGATGGATGTATCTCCAGGAACATTTCACTTAACCTAAGGCATTGAACATCCATCCGAAGCATGAACGCGTCTTAACTTAATCACCACTGAGAAGGTACGGTAGGAAGCGTAACATTATTACATTCTCTTAATGCCTGCCAGGGCGGAATCTTGCCCTATCGCTTTCTCTCCCCTCTGCTTTACACCCACATAGTTCACTGGCAAAGTCCTGAATCTCCAAGATAAACAGCACAGTGACAGTGTTTCTTGGCTTGAGCACAGGCATGTTTCATCAAATCCATGCACACAGCAAACATATTGTGTGGAAAGTTCCCAAGTTCAAAGCTGGGTTTGGGCCTGCACTCCTCTCTAGGCATTTTCCATTTTTTGTGAGTGGTGAGGCTCCCTGTGTATGCATGTGCACACACGTGTGGGCTAGTGCACACACGATGGTGCGTGGGTTCCCATTGACAGTGGCCCTAATTAGCCCACGTTCCCCTGTCATAATTGTAACTACTCTACAGAAAATCACGTTGGATTCCATCACATTCCATGGGAATATCAGTTATAAGGTATCTTTGCCTAAAAATATTAACATTTTCTTTGGAAGATAGTTTGCAGTAAAGCAACATTGATCCATATATGATGCGATCTCTTTGTGGGATCATGGATTTTTTTTTTCTTTTTTAAAAATAGACTTTACTTTAAAACTCTTTTAGGTTCACAGCAAAATGGAGCAAAAGGTACAGAGATTTCCCTTATACCCCTGGCCCCACACGTGCACAGACTCCTCATTATCAACATCCCTGTCCAGGGTGGCACATATGTTATAATGGATGAACCTACAATGACGCTTCATTATCGCTCCAAATCTAAGCTTACCTCAGCATTCACTCTTGGTACTGTGTATTCTATAAATGTTGACAAATGTGTAATATGAGCCCGTGGATTATTTAAACAGTTCTTGGGGCCGTATGGAATTGAAATAAACAGACAGCAATAGAGAGATTTTCCTGTTCAGGTTCCACCAGCAGAACTGCCTCAGCTAAGAGACACAGAGCTACCTCTGGACTCAGCACTTTTTCGAATGATATAACAAGGCTCCAACTTTTAAAAAAAAATTTCTTCACAGAAGTCTCAAAAGAACATCATCAATAAATCAGGGACTGAGCTTACATTGTCCTTCTCTGTCCTGTAACCCGCTGTTCAGCGTTCCTGTTTTTCAACCATGCTGAACCCGATTCCTTCCAAGGCCCAGCTCGCACATTGGCAATGTAGGCTGAATGGAGCCTTGACCCAGGCCTACTTGCAGTCATTTCTTACTTTTTTTTTAGTTCCCTCCTGTCGCTGCCAGAGCTGGGGGCTCCTCGGTGTTCCTTGTCTGCTTCCTCTGCTACTCCTCTCGCTACGTGTCTCTGATTCTTGCCCCTCAGCTCTGGAGCAGCTCAGTCACCTACCCACACACTCTCAGGCACCTCATTTCTCTTCAAACCATGAGCCTCTTTTTTTTCTCATGAAAAACATGCCTCGGCATCAGACGAAACAATCTCTGCCATCCTTCCTTGGATACTACAGTGGATGCTGATTTTAATGTTATTTTTTCCTCTTTAGATATTAAGGGCAGAGAGAGCTCTAATTTCCATAGCCTCCATTATATTTTACAGTGCAAAACGTCTCCTAAACTATCATCTATATGAGAAATGGACTATTTCATTTGCACGCCGAAGAACCTGGTACATGGGAGTGTTTCTTTTTTTAGTTAGTGAGGGGAAAAAAATCATTCTAGATTGTCCATGTGGAACCATTCCTAGCCACTGGTGGGCTATTGCTTTACATGCAGCCAAAGTTACAGAGCCGGGCAGAGAAGCATGATTATGGAAATAGAGTGAGGGACAACCGCCAACATGAACATGCATTATATAAACACAGCTCAAATTACCTTCATACAGTTTGAATTTAGAAATCTCACCAATCCACAGATGAAAAACATTCCTGCAAGTACTTCAGTCTGGGATAATATAAAGTGAACAGATAGCGCATTCAGCACTAGAAGTACTGTTAGGCATTGTTCATGCTTTGTGCAACTTAGGTACTTCGCAAGGGACTAAAAGAGCAGAGACCCGACCCTAGTGGTCCAAACTTCCAGATGCTGTTCCCGTGTCTGCTCCTGTTTGTAGCGGGCGTTACGTTCCCCTTCCACTACTGTAAACTAGCGTCTGACACTGTCCTCATGATGGTGCTGCCCTCTCCCTCACTCCTCCCTAATTATCCAGAACGAATAGAGGCCTGCTGTGGTCCAGAGCACAGCAGGAGCCCCCGGTCCTCCTGCCAACCAAGAGATGTTCAACCCACAGAGCTTTCCTTGAGAAAAAGCTACCCAAACCAGAAGTAGCCTGTAGGACTTTGTTTAGGACTTTTCATCCACCTCATCCCCAGAAGTTAATGATGCCATAATGGTTGGGTGACTGGCTACGGTCCCCTGCGAACAAAAGAGGTCCTGAGCATCCTTGGCAGGTGTCCTTGGCTTTGAGTTGGAGGGGAGGATCTCCATGCATTCAGCCGAAAACGCTAGAATGTGGCTTTGGATTCTGAACAGGGAATAGGCTTCCTGCCAAGTCAGAGCTTCAGGCTGTTGCCTGTTTTGGTCATCTTCACCACACAAAGGGTCTTCCCTCCACAAGTCCCCCTCCGTAGGTCTGTCACTCCCTGTTGTCCATTCTGAAGGCCTCCTGATCAAGTGAGATCTCTGACCAACAGCAATTGTCCACTAATAAGCCGTATTTTTAAACTGCAAGTCTCATTTTGTTCTGAACGAAGAGTTAATTTCCTCCATGATGCTTGGATGGGCTATTAGAGAAGTATGTGATATCTTGTCCAGGATGGACTGGAACTGTAGTTAGAAGACTTTGTTTCTTTTAAAAAGAGAACACTTTCTTCCAATAAAATCTTACGTGGGAGCCTGTTATACACATCACATAAAAATGCAACTGCTCTGGTGGAAACCGAGGTAGATCAATCACTTTGTCCACCCTGCCCCTGACAGGGCCCTGTGGAAGCCTTAGGGCGCCTCTGGGCATGGTCCGAAGAGCTCAGAGCTTGACGATTTGTCAGGCTGTCTCTTGCAACAGAATGTTTTTTCATAATAAAGCTGAACTGTCCAGTTTCAAACACCATCCAGTGGCCATTTATTTTAGTTTGTGTCCATGTAAAAATAATGGTTTCAATGTGTAGGTTGAAGCATAATGAAGGAGATGTTAGTTAATAACTATTTGTGAAATAAAAGAAAATACACAGTTAACATCAAGGCCCATACAATTTACATGGCAGGTTCCCGCTCCAGATATTCTAGGCAACCATGGCCCTTGGTTATCTTGGCTCTTTTTTGTTTGTTTGTTTGTTTGGTCACGTTTCTCTTTCTCTGTCTTCTCACCATTCTCTGTTCTTTCTCTTCTCTTTTACATTCTCTTTTGCTCCCTCCTTTTCTCCGTATCTTCTTTGAGCTCCCTTTTTTCCTCGTCTTTCTTAATATTCTTCACTTTCTTAATATATTTGTGGTGGGCATCTTCTCAGTCTCTCTCGGTTTCTTCAGCTTCTGTTAGGCCGACCAGGTTAGACTGCAAAAACAAACATTCCCCAAATCTAAGATGCTTAAAGCAAAGAAGTTTATTTCTCCATAATTCTGCATATCCATCACAGTTGGGCAGGGGACTCGGCTCATTGTGGCCACTCAGGGACCCAGACTGATGGAACAGCCACCTTCTTAGACGTTGCCAGAGCCAAGAGGGAATGTGGGTCAGCGTATGAAGTTTGTCCAGAAAGTATCCACCCACGTGCCAGCCATGTAATATAAAAAATAAAGACATTTATTGAAGAAGATACAAGATGCAAGAAACATTGTACCTAGGACAATGATGCCTCAGTTCCCTTCAAAGCAGGCACTTTGGGACCTCACAGTTCTCCTGGCGTCTCTTCCACTGTTCAAAACACTCTACAAAACCCTTTGTTGGAATTGCCCCATCATATTTTCCTGAATCTCATTGATGGTCTGAAATCCCTTCCCTTTCAAAGGCGATTTTAGTTCAGGGAAATGTCAGCAGGAGCCTGTACGTCCTTCAACATCCTCAGATGTTCTGCTTGTTGCGGGCCTTCCAGCACATGGCTCGCTTTCAGCAGACTCTCGACCATCTTTCAAGCATTTGTGCCACGCTTTTATGAGTGCTGCACTCATTGCGTCGTCCCCGAAAGGCTTCTGAAATATCAGAATAGTTTCTGTGAAGGAATGTTCAAGCTTCATGCAAAATTTGATGCAGATTTGTGGCTCTATTCACACAGTCACTTTGAATGAGACGGCCACACAGTACCCACGCTCACTCAATGGCGTCCAACCACCCTCACTGACTAGTACAGTCAGGTCATCGTTGTTCACACATGTGCATTCCAGGCCACTGTCCGTGGCTGCCAAGTGACATCAATGTCACACAAAACGTTCTCATTATGGCAACCACGGCTGGACTTTTTGTGGACAGACCTCATACACTGTGTCTGGAAATTTTCAGCTAAACATGAAATACAGATCCCCTCCCCCATATTTCATTGTCAAAGCCAGTTACACAGACATGCTTCAACATGGTGGAACACGTGGACTTCTGTCATGTGCCTGTGTGGTTAGAGTCCAGCAATAGGGATGTGCCCTTGTCATTAAGTAAGCTCCACAGCTTTATTTGAGAATCGCGCCAATCCTCTGTTTCTAATATTCTTTCCCTCCAGGGCTCTCCCTTGTTCTCTTTATTTGCCCTTGCTTGAGATGCTTCCTAATTTCTTCCCCACCCTCAGCCCTTCAGGTGGCAGCAGCACCAAGGATAATCCCAGGATTGATTATCACTTAGAGGCAGAGAGAGGAGGGTCCTGGCTTTTAACGCCGAATTCCCAGTGTCACACCAGGGTCGCCCTCTAAGCAGGGGAGAAGGCTGCGTCAGGACTGCTGGGCCCGGGCTCGGGCCCGCCCTCGCTGAGAGCACCCAGCCTGGAAGCACCGGTCCTTCCCAGCGGCCGGTGCTAAAGCTGGGCTGCTGCAGGCTCACTTGAGTCACGTTCTCCCTTTCTCCTCCCTGCATGGCTCCACCTGAATAATCATTGAAACTCTCCTCCCCTGTAACCATCAATCAGCTGCCCCCAGATAAGTCAGGGTAAAACCATCCTCACTATACTATATAAATATATTAGTAAAGAAGCAAAGCAAAAATATAACGGAGGGGTTACTTAGTATCAACTGGAGTAAGAATGAATCCTATGAAATAGCTGTGGTGTAAAATTATAAGAAAGTATCTAGGGTAAAGCCAAATGGTATCAAGCAATAGAACATTACCTAGAAGTTGAAGAAAAGTAAGTAGATTTTTTTTTTAAAGTATAGATGTTATTCATTTCATCTGCTTAGTTAGATAGAAATGAGGACCAATAAACTGGAAGCCAGTGTGTCTACTCTACCTGCTCCTATTCCCCAACATGCTGAAGATTCATGTCAAGTTTCGCACCTTAGACTTCCTTTCTGAGGAGCATCGAATAGCACAGGGCCATCGGGGAAGTTGTGAGGTCCTGACAGCAGAAAAAACCCTTCAGCAGATTGTATTGTGTTCCCTGGAGCACGCTGACTCAGATCAGCCGAGGGCGCTGTGGGAGGATCGCACACCAACAATGTCGGTCTCACATTGGGAGGGTTTGCACGCAAGTGGATGCTTTCAGGAGCTGACAAAAGACACAAGGAGAGCTTCTCAAGCGTATCCCTCAGTGCTCGCTATGCTGACAAAATTTTACAGGTAGAGAATTATTTCTTTGGGAACAATTTCTTTTTTTAGTTTTCAGAAGAACCAATGAGACAACAACTAATGGGGAGGTGGAAAGTTAATTTTTAATCCATCGTTGACTAACACCATATGGCAAAGTTAATTGACAGCATGCATCTAGAGCAGGTAGGAAGGGACGGGTCCTCGGTCCTACGAGGAGGTGTTGGGTGCCTCTCGGGAAACCAGAAGGAACAGACACAAAATTGACTACCTTCTCATTTTGGGGAGGAACAGCTCTGATTTTTCTGAGGGCATACAAAATTTTCTATGATACACGAACAAAATGAAGCTGCATGCTATTTCTATTCCTTGGGCCACTAGACATATCCCAGGTTGCCCCTTGGGGTAAGTCAACGTGTTGTGATTTGTTTGGGAGGGGTCCTTCAAAGGGCTGGATCCAAGATGAAGAATGGGATGCTGGCACGGAGGTCCGGCTGGGAGGGGATGCTCCCAGGAAGTCTGGGCACAGGGTCCTGCAGGTGTTGGGCTCCTGAGGGACCCAGGCTCACCCAGCCCCGAACTCTTTCAAGGCCATGGGGATAGGGACCATGGAGTTGTCATAGCAGTTCCAAACCCTTTCAAATTCATAACTGGAGTGGGAGTTGTTATGAAGGAGCTCAAGGCAAGGCACTTGCTTTCCATGTTTGACGATTCTATTTTGACAACTGAAAAAGCAGAGGTGAATATATTCTTCCACTAAGACCAGCCAAGCTCCATTCTTTGTAGGAAAGGTCATAAATACTACTGATTTATAAATTTAAAAACCCATAGGATTATTAATACCTTACTTTTAACAAACTTTCCAATTAAATCAACCACTTTCTACTGTTTTGTATATAATTAACAATAAATAGTACAGTAATAAAATGCACTGATTCTCATTCAATGAGAAAGCTAATGAGCTAATTGGGCTTTTACTTTTTTTGTGTTGCTTTCTTCCCTGCCCATCCCACCCCATCAGTGTTTTACCTAGAGTAGTTGTTACTTATTTTTTTCCTTTGATGTTTGGTAAATTAACCTTCTCTCTGGCTTAGCTCCTTGGGTGAAAAATGTTGGTCACTTCTTATTTTAGGGAACCGAATACTCAGATAGACGTGTAAAACCCAAGGAGAAAATGGACTGAGATCTGGGGTCACCTCTGTTGGGTGTCCATGACTCCTTGGTCACCATCTGCCTCCAGAACAAATAGCTACAAGCCACTTGGCAGCTAACAACTCCAGTTTTGCACGGGAGTGACTCATGTCACATAGACCATGAGTCATTCTGTATACAGTCCCAGAGAGTTTACACTAACAGCTTATCACACTCGCTGCTTTCCCTGTCTCCATCCCCCTCCCCCAAATCTTTCAGGACTTTGAACTATTTTCAGTGATCTATTGAGTGTAAGGGAGAAGTGACACGGTGTATGTAAATTGCAGTGGGCACAGATGTTTCAAACAAATTGTAGGCATAATATATTTATTAATACATTTCAAGGCAGGAGGGAAAAAAAATACATGTGCCACTCTTAAACGAAGAACAGTCAGCATGGAAAGCGATTGAAACAATTCTAACATGTATCATTGCCTCTAAATAAATACTACTGCCTTAAAGGAACTGACACGTGGGTTGGGAGGCATTTTCCTGCACTTACAAAGATGGTCTAAAATGGATTTGCATCTCAGATTTTTAAAAAATCACTAAACATACATCATGCCATCAGATCCACCCTATTAAATGCCATCTTAACAGCAAGCCCAGGAGACTCTGCAGCCAGTGCTTGCATGTAAATGTCAGATATAAGACAGGTATAAAGGACAATTTTGATCACAACTCACGGTCAAAATGACTACCTTTGGGTTCTTTACCTATAATATGCTTTTTCAGAGTGCTTATGGCATATTTGCTTCTTCTAAGTAAAGCATGCTATTTTTCATAAGGGAAAACACTGAGTTTTTATGATATAAAGATGGTAAAGTATAACCAATATATTAGAAGCAAACATATTCTCTTTATAAAAGGAAATGGAAAAACCTTTCTAGACATTATTTTTATCAGAATTTGCCAAAGACAGAGAGAGAATGAGTTGGGCACGGGGACTGTTGCTCGGAAGCCAAGCTAAAAAGAAAAATCTTGAGATAAACATTATGTCATGTTTCTGAAACTTCCTGATCATCCTTAAAGTAGACCATCTGTCCTTTATAAAGGAACTCACTGGATGAGCCCCAGAGGAATGTAACTCTCTATAAAATTTCTGAAACATTGAATGTGTACCTCAGTATTCCAGCTTTGTAGCGAATCTGTTACCCAGATGTAAATTTAGAAGCATCAGAGCACTTGGCTCCCTGAAGGAAGAATTTCAATTTAGAAAGTCCATTACAGGCTCTATCCAACAAGAAAAGAATGCTCAAAAGCTAAATTACCCCAAACAAGCCTCCCCAACGCGACACAAGGGAACTGAATGGAGAATCGGGCAGTAAAGGAAGGTGAGTTCCATCCGCTCTTGCCACCCAGAGGAAAATACTGCGACAGCGGAAAAAAAAATGGAAACTCACCCACGTGATCCAAGCGCTACACATCCGGTCATGTGGACCGGTTGTGAAAAACAACTCACCTTTTGCCAAGTGTTTTCCTAAGTGGCACTTAGTGCATGAACAATTTCGTATCTGACACTCACCAAAGGTGTATGTGTGTGCCTGGGCGGGAATCTGTCTGCGTATCACCGGCTCTCTACAAAGAGGCAGATGGTACGAGGGGGAAAAAAGTTGTCAAACAGAGAACCGCAGCATAAATCATAATCAAATCCTGAAGCAGAGTGAAAACGGAATGAGTCATAAAAATCCAACACGAAAAGCTTCAAGGAAGGACGGGTGAAACGGTGGAAGATGTTGACAAGTGGCGCTGGCTTGGACAAATTAAGTGGGGAAAGTGCAAAGCAACAGGTTCCTTGTGACCACAAGGAGCAAGAGAACAGGTCCGGCCTCTGCGTGAGACGGCCCCAGGTGAAAACAGGACAGGTAAGGGGGTTGGAAGCACACGTTGGAAGGGCAGGGTGGGAAATAGCATCTTCCCTCCCTGAGGAGGAGCTGCCACTCCTTTCTCGAAGGGGCTGACCGTGGGTATCTCACGGGCTGGGCAGTACACCCTACCCCCCAAACATAACCTGCCCTGGGGAGGGCCATGTGGCCCTGGGGCTGTGGGCGTCCTCACGGCCCCAGACAAGCTGTCCTCCGTGCACTTCTTAGGCTGGACCACACCACACGGGAAGGTTCTTCCCCCTCGCGTGCAGCGGCTGTCCCAGCGGACTTGAGCAAAGCAGTTCGGGCATCAAAAAGACTCACCAAAACGAATCTGACATATTCACACTATGCCTCATAGCCATCGTGCATGTGGCCATTACTTCGTAAATTGGCCTTATAAATCACTACATTGCTTTTACACTGCCAACCCAAGGTGGTAATTTTCCATTTCATTAGATTTAGCATAGTCACGATAGTAGAGTATAATGAACACTATATACCCATCATCAAGAATAAACAATTACTAGCACTTGCCACATGTACTGTATTATTTTTTTGATGCAGAATTTTAGACATAATGACATTTTACTCCTGACGACTTCGGCAGCATCCCTAGAGACTAAGGACCTTGTCCTACGTAACCACCATCCCAGTACTGCACCTACGAAAATAATAGTAATGACCAGCATAGCATATAGTCCTTGTTTCATATTCACATTTCTCCCGTTGTTCCCCAAATGTGTTTCATGACTCGTTGAGTCAAAGCAGGATCCAACCAAAGTCCACAAATTGTGTTTGTTGGTTTCATTTCTTTATTTTCTTGGAATCTTTCTTTGCAGAGCTCTTCCACACCTCCTGCCTCTGCACCTTTATTGCCGTGTTGTTGACTAACAGAAGGGACTAGCAGGGGGCCTGCGGAATGCCTTGCCTTCCGAAGTTGTCTGATTACTTGTTCCTTGAGTCACTTACCTTCTTTCTTAACACCTAAATTTCCTGTACGTTGGAAATAAAACCCAGCTCAAACATTTTTGGCAAAATGACTTCACTGATGGTACCGTGAACTTCAGAGCCAACTGTAGCAGGAACCACACGTTGGTCCACTTCCCCTGATGTGAAGACGCATCGCTACGTTAAGGTGTGGTAACCGGAGCTCCACAGGCACAGGTCTGGCAAAACCCCACCCCTCAACACCCAATGAAATGCCCACAGGTGAGCTTTTATTGTGCTCATACCCTTCCCTTTCCTGGACCTGACCCATTCAGACCAGTCATTTTTCAACCGGTGGACCACAAGGATTTTTAAAGCACACAATAGCTGACTATTTAGTCAGGGGCACTGACTTCTCTTCCTTTAGATTTTCAAATGAAAAAATGACAACAGCCTATACAACAATAGCTGTCCAGTGTGAATGAGTCAGAATTATACCTTTTTGTCAGATTGGCAAAAAAATACATGTGTGTGCGTGTGCTGCAAAATTTTAGTAATTAGTTTATACGTGTCATGAGATGAAAAAGGTTGAAAATTGCTGGGCTGAACGGTGAGACTATTATTCCCCACTTCCTGTACTTGCCACCTGATGGCCAGGAATGAGTGACAGCTATAAGCATCCCTACATGTCAGCACCTCTTGTCCCAAGACACAGTTATACTTAAGCATCAACTGACTAATATTAGCTAACCTTCTCTTTGATGGGAGGATGGATGGTGGTAAGCAGGAAAGGAAGCACTGAAGAGTGGAAATGTATGTGACGTGATAAGATGAAGAGACAAGATAAAAGTAAGAATTTGGGGAGACATTCTTTAAACTCAGAAAGTGACATGGCCAGATACCTCAGAGTTTTGACTCTAAAATCAGAAGACTGGGATTCACTCTCCAGCTCTCTTACTGTCTGGCTCTGTGCTGTTGGGTGCCTAATGCAGCATCGGTGGGCCCTGTTTCCTCATCAGTACCTATGGATAAGAAGGATACTTCCTAGTAGGGTTTCCAGGCAAATCAACATGAGAAGAATGCTTGGCTCAGGGCCAGGCACACAGTACGAGGCCAGTCCATAGAGGTTGCCATTACTGTGATATCTTGCAGTGAGTTAAGAAGCCATTTGCTTGTCCTTTATTTAAAAAAAAAAATTATCGTTTTTTTGTTTGTTTGTTTGTTTTTGAAAGAGAGAAGAAAACATCGATGTGGGAAGGCCTCCCTGCCTTCCATGACCCACAGCATCATGGGCAGACATCCACCTTCTATCTCATTTAACAACCCATCAAACCAGTGCTGTCTGGTCACCTCTTCCTCTGAGGCAGCCCCCATTTCCATGGGAGGAAAAAACAGCAAAGAACCCATATCTGGGAGCCCTACATCCTCTCCTCAGGAACCCTAATGGGTCTCTGTACTCAGAGGGCTTTTCATAACGAAATCATTGTGAGGGGAGTCTTGTCAATTTTTGAGAATTATTATTACCTATGTTGGTCTCTTTCAGGTCTTGGGGTCACTTTCTACAGATTCCTGGAAGCCTGAAGAGCCTTTAGAGGGCACAAGAGTATCACCATTGGCTTTTGGACACCCCTCCCAAAGTACAGTGCTCGGGTCAAGGAAGTTCCTCCAGTATTTCTTGCTGGGTTAAACAGAAATGGTCATGTGCAATTGAAGATTCTACGCTATCTTTTGTTAGTTGAATACTTACTATGGGCTGGGCACATATATGTACATGACCATGTTTTGCTGTGTATAATGCACATTTTTTTGCTCAGATTTTTGAGGGAAAAATAAGGATGTGCATTATACATGGGCGACACTAATTCCGTGTCTATGCAAATGTTTTTAATTCTTTCATTTATGCTTATGCATTAAAAATGTAACTCTAGAAAGCAATAACGATATCTGTAGGCAAAAATAGTACCCTGGAATACAATAATTGGTTTTATTTCTAAATATAAATAAATAAATTTTGAATTAATTAAAATGAAAGATTTTTTTCCCGAAAGTTTGGGCCAAAAATGTGGGTGCGCATTATACACAGGAGTACATTATACATGGCAAAATATGATCATTTCTTCCCACACGTTATTTCACTGATTCTCCCTACAACCATAGCAGGTCCTTATATTCTCATTTAAACATGACAAAAATGACTATCACCAGGGTTATGGCAGATAGTGGTGGAACAGAGATTTAAATCCAAGTCCACTTAGCCTCATGGCCCAAATTTTAAGTACCATGAAAAGAAAGGGAGGGAGGAAGAGAGAGAGAAGCAAACAGTGGAAAGCGTCCATTCTGCTTTCAAAAGATCTACAATCTCACTAGAGAAACAAGACACAGTTCCGTGAAAAAATGAAAGAATAATGAAACATGGGACCCAATAAATTGCCTAAAATAGGTCGTTAGGCTCAGTTAGCAAGAGCTACAAGAGGTGAGAGTTGGTGCAGATTACTGCTTGCATGGTGTTCAGGGAGGCAGTAAGGATTAAAGTGGGATGGAAGGATCCACCCCCACCAAGCTTTTGACAGTTGGTCATATAAGGAGGGGGCTTCAGTGGGATGGGAGGGTGACCGTGGAACCACACTAGCAGATGGAGAGCAGCTGGCATTTTCAGGTGTAACATACCCTGGGTGTCAAGTAGCAACAGGGGATTGCAGTAGGTAAGGGGAAGGTGGTGAGTAGGGATGAGCTGGGGCGTGGAAGGCTTGGTAGACATTCGAGGGTAAGATGAGGGATGTGAACTTAGGCAAGAAGTGCAAATAAGTAGCGTGGTCACAGCAATTTCAAGATGAGTGATCAGAGGGTGGTGAGCAGGGGTCGCTCCAGGGGAGGGAAAGCCCCTTCCAGCTTCTCAGTCCCCAGAAGGATGGGGAAGAGAGTGGATGTCTTCCTTTGGTAGCCGGGCCCAGCAGGTGTGGATAGACCCATGGAGAAGGGGCAGACATGTGCCACGGCTGAGACCAGAGCTAGGCGTGGGTAAATATTTGCTTTGCCTCAGCTGGAGAGGATGGATTTTTAATAAAGAGGTAGTGTGACTCATGTCACAGAGTGTGCCAACCATTCAGGAAGAGGCCACTTCAGAAAATGCCAGGATGGCAGGCAGTGCCTCTTCATGGGCTCTTAGGAAGGACCCCTCTGTCAAACACAGATACAAACACACAGACACACACGTGCGCTGTCATACACACACGTGTACGTGCACATATTTTCTCCTCCCACCAGCTCCGCTCTGCTCTCTGGTGCCACGGCGGGTCTGACGGAGCCCCCCGAGAGCACCGGGGGTCTGGCTCCAGCAGTCATTCCCGAGCCCCTGCGGGTCCAGCTCCCTGCAAAGCAGTGCGGTGTGTTGGGCTGTGACGGGGCAGGCTGAGGGCCGGCCACACTGTGCTCTGTGACACTTTCACAGTGAAACCTGCCGTGGTGGAGGCAGAGGGTAGAATTCTAGGATGGCCCCACGATCTCGGACCCTGGTATCATGCCCTGGGTGGCCCCCTGCCCTAAGGTGTGAGCGGGACCTGGACTTGTTCTAACCAGTGGAATATGGCAAAGTGATGGGACATCACTTCAGCCAGCGTGTCCCATGACAACCTATACACAATGCTGCCAGACAAGCAGAGACTCTCTCCTGTTGGCTTTGAAGAAGTTAAGATGGGACGTTGTAAGAGCACTTGCGAGAGGCCCAGTTGGCGTCAACCTTGCGTGGCCTCTGGTTCCTGCAAGCAGGCCCCACCCACAGCCAGTGGGAAAGTGGACTCCTCAGTCTTACAGCAATAAGGAGGTGAATTCTGCCAGCAAGCCAAGTGAACTTGCAAGCAGATTCTTCCCTATTTGAGCCTCCAGATGAGAACACAGCCTTTGTTAGAGACCCTGAGCAGAGGTCTCAGCTAAGCTGCCCCAGGACCTCTGACTTACAGAAATGGTGAGCTAACAGACCTGCATTGTCTTAGGCTGCTAATTTTGTGGTCATTTGTTATCCAGCAATAGAGAGTCAGTACAACCTTCATTTTCCTGGCTTCTCACAGGAGACCAGTGGAGCTGTGGTGCCATATGAGAAGCCAGACATACTTCTGAAACAAGCTGGAGGGAAGGAGCATGGTATGAAGTTAGACATGGGCTCACAAAATCCAAAGATTGCCACTAACTGGCTATGTAAAAATTCTCGGTCAAGTCATTTTCATTTGCTAGTTTTTCCATCTTTAATTTGATAGAATTACATGAGAGAGCCTCGAGGTTTTCTTCTAACATTAGTAGATTCTTATTTGCAAAATTGATAGATGAACAAATTTGCTATTTGTTGAGCACTTATTGACAGGGCGGGCTAAACACTTTGTCTCATTTAAATTTCACAAAAGAATGTGCACAAGCTATTATTAGAGGCGCTTGCAAAGATTAGTAAACCATGGTTCAGAGAAGTTTAATAATTTGCAAAGACCACATGGCTTGAAAGTGATGGAACAGGGACTCTGACTTATGATATTTTCACTGGATGATGCTGGACCAGAGCCCAGGAGAAAAGTCTATTCAACTATTTAACTGGAAGCCATCAGGAACGCAGAAGAGCCGAGACACCTCAGGAAGGGACTTGGAGTAGTAACAATCAATTGGAGGCCATGTAAGTGGTAATTCAGCCTGACAGCGAAGACGACTAAATTCCAACTGATGGCTTTGAAAAACCCAATCATCGGAGGAGTTCATCAGAGGTCATTTCAGGGTGGAGAGAAGGGAGAAACTAGGAATCTAGAGGAATATCTTCCAACATACTCTAAACACTGATGGCTCTAAATTGCTGTTTGTGGCTCACACATCTCTCCTCAGCTCATCTGATCTCTGCAGCCCTCCCACATTGGTGGTCCCAATTTCAACACGACCCAAACCAGTCATTCTGTACCCAAAGTCCCCTTCATTCTGCCTCCTCTACCTTGGTTAAATGATCTATGATTTACCCATATGGCTTTCATCCCCAGCAATTCCCTTTACTTATCCTTTACTTCTTAATAGTCACCTAGACCTATGGGTTTTACCTCCCAAATGTCTTGAATAATTGTTCACTTCACCACCTGAGCTCAAATTTTCATCACTTCTCTGCTGGGCTATTTCAATAGCTTTCTAAATTATCTCCCTGTTCTCCCTATGCAAGTCTGTCTTCCACACTGCCTTTGAGGTGAACTTTCAAAAATGCAAGTCACTGAGATAGTGAAAGCCTTTTCAAGACTCTCCAGCACTAACTGAATGCATTTCAAACTCCTTGTATGGCAAGTGAGACTCTTCCTTTTCGGCTTCTGCCTCCTTTTACAGCCTTATTTTCTACCACACGTCCTCCTGTCTATTTAACTCTAGTTTTACCATCTCCACATTTTTCCCTCTGCTTGGGTCATTCGCTGCAATGTCCTTCTATGTTCTATCTACGTCCTCATCACTTTAAGGCTCAAGCCAAGTGGCTCATCCTCTAGGAAGCCTTGCTGTAACTCCTCCCAGAGCAGCCTCATCATACATCTCCTGGGTATCACTCACATGGGACCCTATGGGCTGCCATTCACACAGAAAAGCTTGTACATGATCCCTGGAGGCCTGCAAGAGACTAGAACCCCATGCCAGCCTATGTGATCTTGGCCACTCGCCCACTGTAGGTAGGCTGGTACTATTCGCCTCCTCCTACAGACGCCAAGATCAGCTCTTTGAATGTAAGGGCTGTGCCTTTCTCATTTTTTAAATTCCTGGTCCCCAGCACGGTGTCCATCTATTGTAAGCTTTCAGTAAGTCTTTGCTGAATAACTGACTGGGTGAACAGTCCAGGGAAATCTTCCCATGTCAGCCCAGGAGAAAGGGAAAGGACAAGAACCAAATCCAGAATAAGGGACAGGTTTCTTGGGACAGCTTAAGTTGGGCCGTTCTGGCCAGGACCACCCAAAAGAACAATACTAACTAATTGACTGGAATACCGTTAGTCTGATGATATTGGTGCAGAAAAATATAGCGCGTTCTTTTCAACTGTTTTTTGATACAATACACACAAAGGAATTTTGCTCTTTGTGAAAAATCTCCGTGGGCCTGATTCCAGCCACATGAAATGAATTTTTTTTTTTTTTTTTGGTCAACTTAGGAGAAACTTGGCCATTTCAACACAATCTAAAAACATATCAGAAAAAAGTATGGTGAAAAGTAAATCAGTGTCTTAGTAGCTTTCTGGGGAAACATAGGTAAATAGTTGTAGCTAAAATAGCGAAGGCTAGGACCATAGGGAAACTTCATTTTTATTTATATATTAAGAAATTAGGGCTCCCATCTCACTCCATTCCTTCCACCTGAAGAGCTGAGTGCACGGTTTTATATTGCAATAAAGTCTGAGGCTCTCCAGGGCGTCCAGGGAATTATAAATTCTACTGCCGTGTGCTCTGGTTCAAAGTAGACCTACCGTCTGGAATTGAGCTTTATAATTGCACAATATACAACCTCTCCTTAGTTTCAGAACCGGAGACTAAACTTCTTCAAGGTCTCAATTGCCAGAACAGAAACAGAATTCACGGAACAGCTCGCCTCTGGGACGTAAAGAATAAAAAGACAATTAAGACATAGCTTTTATCCTCCAGGAGCTTACCTTAAATATTCTTCAACTCTTTCCCCACTATATTCTGACCTAGCCTCACAGCTACCGCCACTCGAGGAGGGAGTCGGAATCTCTGGAACTAAGGCAAAGTGAGACAGTTCCAGCCTCAGAGGTCAGGGTCCCCCTGAGAACTGCACATGCATATGCGGGTCTCTGGAGCCAGGGGTTTACAGGTCAGAGGTATCTCCCTTAAAGGAAACCTCCATCAGGGAAAATATTATGTTACATACTGGGTATGCCCCCTGCCCAGTGGTTCACAGGTTAGGATTAATTCTCAGAAATCTCCAAGCCCCCTTATATCTCTCCATTAAAACTGACAATGGCAATCCAAACACAGTTGACCGATCATAGCGACATGGCCATTTAAGCTAATGTATTTGAGTCTTCTGGGAGAGATCACACTCAGTATGCTGTTAAATACAAGCTCAAGTAATATACAGATATGGCCAGTGGCTTCGGGTACATGGTAGAGAGCGCTGTATGTTGAAGCAAACATTGTTCCAGCATGGAGACCCATCAGACTGCTAATTGGACAAATTACACCTGATAGATATTATAACCTAAGGTGATGTTGACAGTTTGGGGGCATGTAAACTGTTCAGTGCAAGGAGAATCTAAGGTGGCTAGAAAGACAATAGTTCAGAGAGGCACCATGATTTCCCAATGAAGCAACGGGGCTTATGTGTTCGTGGGTATAATGGTTCGTGGGTAACATTCACTGTGTTATCCAGGTCCAATATGTGGAAAAGCGTTTAGGACTTCAAGGTGAAAAAGAGCAGCATTTTAACTTGGTTCTGGCACTAATTGGCTAGGGGAATTTGAGCAAGTCATTTCAATTCTCTGGGTCTCAGGTTTTCTTATCCATGGACAAAAGCTTTTGTACAGAGGACCTTCAAGATCCCCCTTAGCTTTCTCTCTGTGCTCTTTATTCATTATCTTTACATCAATAGAGACAAACCAAAAGGCTGAACCTTACTGCTCAAGGCCAGCCAAATGCCGTATGGAAAGGTTAATAGCTTACCGGTATTTAAGGTAAGCCCTGTAAGGGTAAAGACTATGTCTTAATCATCTTTTTATTCCAAATGTGCAGTGCAGTGTGCCATACAGTCTAGAAGTCTGCAAAAGTCAACAGCTGGAAGGACAGTCCCTGGTCAGAACTGTGGCTGAGAAGTGTCTGCACAGGCTAGGAGGACACCCTTCCCAGGCTCTCTTGCATCTCATTGAGGTAGGGCCATAGGCCTGGTTTCCCCAACTGAATATGGCCTCTACCGATATATGTCCCTCCCAAGACAAGTGGATGTACCTCCTTCACTCTCCCTGAGAAACTTTGTGCTGAAGGTGACAGAGCTCCTGGGTCCCTGAATGTTCACATGGGGCAGAATGCCCCATTCCTAGCTTGCGTCAAATTGTTCCAAAAGTGAGAAACAAACTTCTGTCACAGTAAGCCATTGAAGCTTAGGAGTTGATTTGTTATGACAATTGTGTTTACTTTAACGAATACACAAAGAGTAATAATTGCTTGGAGGCTAAAGCACATTGGATTTGCAAGAGATAGGTGAGTGAGGAAGGAAGGCAAAGAGGAAGGGAGGGGAGGGAGGAAAGGAGGGAAGGGGGGAGGGAAAGAAAAAGAGAGTTGATTTTTGTTTTGAAAAGATTTTTGTTTGGAAGATTGAAAGGTCAAGCTTGTATGACTCAGACCATAGAATTTTTGCAGTAAGTCTGAAACAATGAAGTACCCAGGATATTATATAAGCATAAAATAAGCAGTTTCCTCTGCATAGAAATGGCTGGAGTTCAAATCGAGAGCAGTGTTGCACAGAAGGGCATTATAATTGGGTCAGTGGGCCCTGAGTAACTTAGATCCAGCCCAACTCCAGTCAAAATTGTGTTGGGGAGAGGGGCAGGGGAGAGTCTAGAAACACCAAACAGGCTATGAGGAAATCCACAATCCTCAGGTGTACGCCCATCTTCTGAGTGGAAGCCTGGAAGACTTGGAACACCTTGCATTATGCCCAGAGCCAGCATGGTGGCCCGCATGTTGAGGCAAAGAGGGCCCAAGATACGCTCAATCATACATCTCCATCAAGCGTGAGGAAAGACAGCCAAGGTGCCGAGAGGGTCATTGGGCTGCTGAGGTCTGGGGTCAGGCCAGGAAGGAATATCAGGACCCCTTGACTGGGGTTGCAGAGGGTCTATGGACATCAGCAGCAAATACAAGAGCAGGACACCAGGCACCAGCCACCCCTAGGAGGTGCGGTCACCTTCACACAAAGCCCCAGTTGTACAGGCCACTCCAGAATGAGCTGGAAGGGATGGCTGCACTGGGACATCCCTTCCAGGGGCCCCTGGTTTCCTAGAGGAGAAGGGAACTCAGAGGCCGAGAAGGCGGGCGTCAACACAGTCAATTTAAAGGAAGAGCTTCACCTGGAAAAGTCTAGTCTTAAGATGAACAATCCTCAAGAGGCAAGACTTTCTCCTCTGTCAGTGAAAATGAAGGCGCATGAGGAGATTTAATTCAGTTATAGAAAAATAAATTTCTATCCCCACACATCCTAATTACAGCGCATAAATTTTGTGCCCACTAAGTGTGTGTAATATCCTTTTAGAAATAACACAAACCTAGTCAAAGAGACGAGGTGACTGCCTTATTCTAAAGTCTGGGAGAAGTAAATTGGAATTTGATTACCTTTTCATAAGAAAAATACTGTCCAGCGTTTGAAAGTCAAGAGTCACGTGTGTCAAGGAGACTGAGGCTGACAGAGGCTCAATAACGTGCCCCAGAAACAGAAAAAATATGTGGCATGATTAATATTTGAACCCTCTTGGGCTCCAAACCCTGTATTTTCCCCCTCCCCTTCCCCTTCCCTGCCCCCCTCACACATGCAGCAAAGCCTGGCTTCCATCTTTCTGCCGTGTAATAGAATTAGAAGCCTTTTGCCTGCAGGGCCACCGCCTCCCTCGGCACAGGGGGACTCTTAACACCTGTCCATGGCTCTACCTGGAGGGGGGATCTGTTCCTTCTCCAGGACCACAGCAGACCTCTCCATGGAACCCGGAGCCATCAGGACCCTGTGCCAATGTCCATTCTCTCATCACCTGAGGCCAGAAATGGACAAACAGCCAGACCTGGTAGGGTGACCAGCTGTCCCAAGTTTGCCTGGGACTAAGTGGGGGTGGGGCGGGGGAAAGTCCCTGGAACACAGGACTTTCAGTAAAAACCAGGAAACTCCCAGGCAATTCCAGGCACATCGGTCACTCTCCTCTTTTCCCACTGAAAAGCCAGGCCATGGGGAGCGAAGAGCAGAGACCCTTCCTCTGGGGGGAGCATCGGTGGGCAGGGGTGTCCTCTGCAGGGCTGAGCCTTGGCGTTCTTGTCGTGTGGCGTTACATAATGCAGAGGCGCTGGGTATGAGTCAGTATCGCCACAAGTGGAAGAATATACACACACCTAAATATAATTTACAAGTGGATCCTCTTGATGGTATGGCACAACCAAATTAGCTCTTCAAAAAAAAAAAACAACAAAAAACCAGAAACAACCCACCCACTTTAAAGCACAACAGATGATCTGTACTTCTGCTCCCAAACATAAAAGTTTGCTCTGGTGGCACAAATGGCTGAGAGCAACAGGACAGAATTCAGATTTAGCGCTGACAGAATTGCACTGGTTGCTGTCCATCACCTTTGGCCATGGGCAGCTTCCAACGTTCAAGCCCTGACCCAACTGCCTATGGCCAATGCCTGGCCTTCCCGTGCTCACGCATGCTCTGGCCCAACACAAGCCCACTGACTCCGTCCACCACCGGGCGAAGATTGATTATGGCTAACACAGGAGGGGGGAGTGCGCAGGGTTCGTGAAAGAGAGCTTGCATCTGGAGTGGCAGGAGCCTTGACTGCATTTCAGAATGATTGATTCCTCCCAGGAGGAGCGGGCTCACAGAGGGGGATTGTAACAGTCCACCGTGCTGAAGTTTCAGACACCTAGCGCTGGGAAGGGGGCAGGGCTCGCAGGGCGAGCCCACGAGGGCTGCCCTGCTGAGTTTATTTTGGAAGTCTGTTTTGAATTTGCAGCACTGCCTCTTTAGGACGGTATTTTAAGACGCTTCGCCAGCCCGCAAGGGCTCCAAGTAGCTATTGTTTCTGTACTCACACAAATTGAGAGAGTGACCCAAATTTGGGAGTATCCCTGAGTATCACAAGCGGCCTGAATCCTTGCACCCTTTACATGTATCTGTCTTCACGTCCATTTGGAAGTCGCTCTTGGAACCCTTGCCAATGTTTCCTCACCCACATATAATCAGTAAATAAATTATCAGTTCCCGCTTCTAAGTGGTAATTTCCCAAGGTCCTGGGAAGAAGCATTTCAAGGGCTAAACTCTTTCAGAGGCTTTTGTTAATCGTGAGCACAGCTTAGCAAAAGCAATTATTGTTTTCTTTCCTTGCTCAATAATGGCACAGTACAGCTTGTGCCCAGATATCTTCTTTTCACTGAAGTCATTTAGGTGTCCTAGCAGTGATCTACCCAAGGTTGGAAGGGCAGGAGATTTCCCTCGTCACCTTGGAATGGTTTCATCTTTACTCCTTCGAGTATTGTTTTCTAGCCAAGAGCACTTCAACTGTCGTCAGAATTCACTGAAGGAAATAAAAGAGGGAGACATCCTCCTACCTGTTTGTCTCTATCCCCGCCTCATACCCTCACATAAAGACAAGGGAGGAGGCATTTAAAGTTGAGGACAAGGCTGCGGGTCCTACCGAGGGGGCTGTAAGAGGCTCTTCCTTTTAGTTTCTATGTCTCTTTCTCTATTTCCTTATTCCCAGCGTTCAATCTTCTTAATGATTAATAGATACACCAAAAAGCTTCTTCTTCTCTCTTTGGGGATTTTGCTTCTAACAAAGAGTAATTTGTGCAAAAAAGCAAGTTGCTGGGTGAGGGCGGGCGCAGGAGCACGTAAAGAAGGCGAGCACAAGGCGCGTGGGCGGCCTGCCAAGCGCAGCAGTTGGTGGGGACAGAAGGCTTCAGATGGACACATCCAGGCCTGGTCTGCTGAAACAAGCTCACCTGCACTGTGTCGGGCTTTGGGCCACCACGCAGGCGTGTGCCCTGGGTCCCATCTCCAGGTTGACTCACCCGCTGACCAAACCCAAACCCAAACCCAAAATTCTTCACCCAGACCCTCAACGTGCTTTTCTTGGGTACAATCCCCTAGGGGGTTGGGATTGGAATGTTGTTATATTGCGTTGGGGGCAGAGGAAGAGAGAATCAATCAACTGCGGAAGAGAAGCTTGGAGAGAAAAGTGAGAAGAAGAAAAGAAATACATTGAACTTTCTAGAAACTTACTTCTCCCAGTGTGGTCTGTGGACCTGCCGCACTTTCCTCTGCTGGGAGCTTATTAGAAATGCATCACCTCAAGCCTCCACCCCGAGACCCTACACAGGAATCTGCATCGTAACAAGATTCCTAGTGGTTCATGTGCACAAGGCAGTCTTAGAAGTGCTGACCTAGGGTAGGACCTGGGAGCTTTGAAAAATGACCGGCAGCCGTTGCCATCCTCAGTGCTCCTGGTTCACCTGGTCTGGGCCAAAGCACAAGCCTCAGGGTTTGGTTTTGTTATTTAACCCTCTGATGACTTCCGTGGGCGTCCCGAGCTGAGAACCAGCAGTACACAAGAGAGCAACGGTTCTCTAGCTGTGGTCTTCCAGTGTGGCCTCCCACTTCCCCTGGGGACCTGTTAGGGATGTAGATTCTGGGGGCCCAGCCAGACATACCAAATCAGAAACCTGGGGTGTGGGGCCAGCAATCAATGTTTTAATAAGCTCTCCAAATGTTTATCCAGAAGCACTGCTATAGAAGGATTTAAAACTGGAAAAAGAGCTGCAAATACACTCAATTCTACAACTCAAAACCTTCAGACACCTCCGTTACCTGTGGTAGGAAGTGCACACTTTTTAAATGGCAGGTGCTCCATGAATTGATCCAACATGCCTTTCTAAACATACTTCCTATAAATCCTCTTAACACATGCTGCTAAAGTAAGTGGATGGGATTCCAGGGTCCTTTCTGGCTATAGAAGTCAGTGAGTCTATGCTTCCAAAGCTATAACTTTAACCAGGTTCACTGTCTCCTTAAAGATGACAGCTAGATGCTCAACCTTCTTTGTCTACACAGGCCTCTCTTCCCATCTTGCTAGGTCAGATTCTGCTCACTCTTTAAAGTCATGTATACATGCTACCTCATCCACTAATTGGTTCCCTCTGCCAGAGTGGACCTCTCTCTCCACATTTCTCATATCACTTGCTCATTGCCTTCACTTCATTGCTTTCTATTAGTCATTTGCCTGATGCTTTGGCTCTCGGCCATATTTACTATTCCTTGAGACTGAACAGTGTTTTATTCTTCCTTAACTACTCCCAGCTTCTAGCATTGCCCTCTGCACATGGAAAGTAGCACATAAACACTGATTGCATTGAAACAAATGGGTTGAGGGCTCTCGAGAGAATTTGAACTATAAGATGAATCATGACTGGTTTCTCAAATACAGTAGGCAAGTGTAGAATTCCAAAGCAGCCAACAAGAGCACAGATATCACGAGTCTAATAAAGCTGACTCTGTTCCAAAGATTTAGTTTCCAAATAAGTCTAAGGCATAAGTCTAAGTCTAATGAAATCCATCAAAAGAAATTATATCAAATTTTACACTACTTGGCACATATCATTCAGTGCTTACTTTATTGGATGAATTTTTGGATGAATGTTGATAGAAAATTTTCTAGACAAAAGCTCTAGAAAACTAAAAATGTGTTCATTTCCACCCTCTCCCTGTATATATTAAAGGCACCCTTTATTAAAATTTAATTTGGCTTAAGCATCTCCCAGACACAGTACAAACGTTATCTCACAATCTTTACAATATTAAGAGGGAGGTATTTTTAGTCCCCCTTCTCTGGGTAAATTTAGGCTCCACAGGATTAGATAATCTACTCAAGGGCGTCTGGCCAGCTAAGAAGCAGGATAAGGACCACACTCAGAATTCACTACATCCAGAACTCCTCTTCTCTCCTGTATATAAAGATGCTTGATATTTCAAAAGGTGCATTCATCCTATGTGTCTTCATAGACTGTGTGCCTATTCCTCCTTTTATGTTTGTCATTAACCATATACATCTGCATGGTAAGGTGACCAACAGAACTTCAAGGGACTGAACCTAATGAGTCCTTTTTATGAAGAGATCAAAGTGGAAAGGAATAAGGAGGATGAGGATGAGGAAGGAGCAGAGTTGGTGCTCTAAGTAGAGTGTCATGGAGCTGTGCTTGCATGTCTGGTAGTCTTCTAAGAATATAGAACGAGGATTTAAATTGCATCCGGTGAAATACCTCACCCCGCAAAGGCAACAGCAACCTACGACCACCCCCCAAGGGCCAAGGGTGGAATGCCGCACAATGGTGAGTGCAGGTGCTGCCATTGATGTGCTGGAGAAATCTGCAAAACACTTGGTTTTCCCCTTACCTCCCATTACCCACAGCAACCTCAGGTCATACAAAGTGCTGTCCCATTTCCTCAGGCTCTAGAATCTTAGTTTTGGGACATCTCCCTACAGAATTATCTCCCTTTTTGCCTTTCAGTAGTCTACATTTAAAAACGAACCCTCCTTCTCAATCTCTCATGTTTATACAGCACTGCCAATTTGTCATTGAGTGATAAAGTCATTTTATACTAAGGATTGAATGACAGATAGACATTCCCTATTAGGGAAAGACACCTGAAAAAAAAAACTTATGATCTTAAATGAGTTTTCAAGTGGTTAAACATACAGAATTATTTTGAAAGGTGACCTTGTAAATGTATGTTCTTTTTTTGTGGGGGGAGGAGGAAAGAATGAAGTTCTCTAGATTCTTTCTTATCTAATTATTGTTTTCCTGGGTAGAAAACGAATGGCCTCCACTTCTCCAAGGCAGGGGACTCTTGATCTGACCTAGTCCTCCGTCATGGGGTAGGTTTAAAACTACAACTTTAATTCTGATTCTCCAGGGTTTATCTGAGAACAAAACTCATCAATATGTACATTGAACTCAGAGAGACTAGGGTTGAAGCCAAGCACAATGTAAGAACAGAGAGGAACCAGGGTGGTTTAGGAAAGGAGAACTCAGTGTCACAAAAGAGAGTGATGGAGTCAACACCAGCACAAACAGAAGTTGTCATGGAAACCCCCGTTGGAAAGCAGGCAGTTGGATTTTAGAAACTGGAGGAAGAAAGACTTGATGGCAAGAAAGAAGGGAAAGGCTGAAGCCCCAGAATGAAATCAGTCAGAAGAGAAGAATGGAGTCGTCATTCCACCATTGTGCCTGCAAAAGTACACATCATCATTACACGACTGGAGCATGACAATCTGAAAGGCCGGTCTGTCCAGCCAGGGGGCCTATGCGCCAACGTCTTAGAATCTTCCTTTGTGGCACTGCAGTGCTTGTGACTCATCCTGCAGAACAACGTGACAGGTGGGTGGAATCTCTCTGAAAAGATTTCCAAGGAGAATAGGTAGTGTGTCCATATCTAATATTAAGCAGAAATTAATTCTCCACTCAAATATTAAGAGTAGAAACAGCTAAAACAATTGCTGCCATGATTTTTTTTTTTGCACTAAGTATTCCCTTTTGAATATGGATATGAAGATTTTGCAGGCATACCAAGGATTGATTTCCCTATTTCTAGCTGAAACAAATTCTGAAATTATATGATTATACGGACTTATTACATTGGCATTCGTAAGGCACATGGATTGGTTTTCCATAAATTACCTCTTAAAGAAGAGTCTGTAGTACTAAATGTACACATGTGGTTACAAAAATTTTCCAGAGAGGAAAAGCAGAGAGCATGCCAGAGAAAAGAAAGAACTCTTTCAGCAACACATAGCAACTACAGAAGGCTGATTCAAAAGCAGAGCATATGTGTCTGTTCTGATACCTGAATCTGGAATAAGAGATTCTCCAGGAAAGCAAGTATTATGTATGAGGAGAAAGGAAAACAAATTGCCACGGTGTAATACTTAGGGAACACAGGGCAGGTGACTTCAGAAATGTGAAGATCTGTTATGAGGACTTCTGATCGGACTAACTGGTATATGCTTCTATGTCCAATAATATAGCATCTGTTCATTCTGACTCTAGCAACTTCCTTGGCCTTTGTGAGTTTTTCCCTAACTTAAATTTGGTACAAGGACTTGAAGGAAATGGTAGGGAGAGAAAAATACTATCCTTCTAGGTAATTGTTATTTTATTAGCTTAATACTATAACCATGATAGGCTCAACTAAGGGACCTTCTGAGACTTCAAGAGGAGACTAGCTGTTGAAGGAAAAAATCTAGGATGGGATGAGGATGAGGTAAGACCCAGGCCATAGGAGCAAACTTGGCTGTGTGGTTTGTCACATGGAGAAATGAGGCAAGAACTTAGTGATTAACCACCATTGACTGGAGCCTAAAAGCAGGTTGGAGCCCAAAAGTGAGAAAGAATGAGAGCGGAAGTTTGCAGGCAATAATGAACACAAGAGTTGTGTGATGATAGCTCTCTAGTCCCAGGCAGAGTGTCTAACTTGGAGTACAAGTTCAAGAGGTGGAGTAGATAAGGGCACAGAGTTCAGTACCCTTATGTGATTGGCCAGCAAAATTTAGGGAAGTACCAGGGTCTTAGCCCAGTGGAATGGGATCCATCACAAAGGTTTAATTCTTGCAGATGACTCAGAATATACCCCCAGAACTGAAGCAGCTGTGGAATCCTATAGATTCATGCAACCACAGAGAGGACAGAAAGGTGGTACTTTGGTGCACTCAGAGGTCAGGCATGGCTTAAACTCATTTGCAGATGATCGGTTCCTTGATTTATGTTAGTCAAGCTTTGATCAGGACAATGGAAACTACTCCTGATATTTCCAGAAGAAAAGGTTTAATGTAGGGAGCCCAAGGCTTAACACAACCTTTGGGAGGCTAGGGAACAAAAGACAGTGAAAAGTACATTTAGAATTTAGGAAATCCGGATGTGTAGGAATTGCAGGAAGCATTAACCAATGACTTCAGGTGCCTACAACTGCGCTAGAGGTGTTCCGTGGAAAGACCCCCGGGGGGCATGGTCAACACCTCAGCTAGGTCCTCGGTGTGAAAGCCGCAAACCTGGCTATTGTGGCTATGGGAACAGTGCTGAGGTCCCCTTCTCTTCTACCTTTCAGTCACACTGGAGATTTTCTCTTTGGCACCATGGAAGTGGGAAACCTTTTGCAAGCCTTCTGGGAAGTGTAGTTTCCAGATTTTGTGGTCCATTTGATTCAGGAAGAACGTACAAGGGGGAAAGAGATGAGCGGGCACAAGGCCTCAGTGAGAAATGCCCGCAATACCCTGCTGGCTTATGGTCAGGGGATCCTGAAATGGTTCCCTGCAAGGGGTCAGATTGACCCAGGCTTTTGGCACCGCTGTGTCTGGGCGGGATTCACGCTGGGAAAGCCCAGTGCAGCAGACTCTGCAGAAGCAGTTGAGTGCCGTGAAAGAGCTTAAACGGAGGACTTGAAGAAGAGTGCATGGGACCTCATGGGGAGAGACACGCCAAGGAGGGACACATGGCTGGGCAACGGCATGACCTCCAGGGGACATACGATCCACACAATGTGCTGGACTTTCACTAGAACAGGGAATGTAAATGGGAGAGAGAAGTTACAATCGACCAGGGCAGGCGAGTTTGGAGAAAGAGTCTAGAGTAACCCAGTTATTCAACTTACAGTTATTGAACGTGTTTTATGAATAAAACATTATTCCAGGCAAGGCCAAAAAAATGAAATAACCTGAATTAGGACAATGGTGTTGAAACAGGAAAGAAAAGAGGTAGAAATCTGAGACCTTAAAAAAGAAGCTGGTAAGACTTAACAAGTCGGTGGAGAGAGGGAGAGGAAAGAGGCCAAACAGGACAACTTGGTCGGTGTCTGGGCAACCTTGTGAGCGGTTCTACTGGCAACTGAGATATGGAGCACAGGCTAAAAATTGGATTTGAGTTGTTCTTTTTGGGGTCTGTTCAGTGGAGAGGCCCAGCAACTCCCTGAAGATGGGGATGGAGGCCAAGTTGGTCTTCCCCATTCCTGGTGGACCAAGAATGTAGACCTTACATGCAGATGGAAGTAACTACAACCTACACATATGATTTGGGATGTCCCTGGTCCTGTTCCCTAACCCAGTTAGATGTCTGAAATGCAAATATTAGCACTTCATGCCTTTGGCTTAAAATGAATGCCCTCTAAGCTTTTGCGCCTGTGTGTCTCCTGCCGTGCGGGACCTGGGATGACCGGTCTGTCACCATTAGCCTGAAGACAGTCCCGAGCATGTATATGTCCCTATTACTGTTGCCCGCAGACCTAAGAATGTGGCCAAGAAAGACTGGAAATAGAATAACCTTTCAATCCGATACAATGCAGTGAGAGTCAGACAGACTTGTAGAGCTTGGAGACAGAACATTCCTGCAATTTCTCATCGGCTTTATAGGCTCCTTTCCTGCTTTAGAACTTTTATTTCTTTATTAATAACTTGATTGTTGAAGTCTCAGGAAATTCCAAGCTTATTTGTCCCCTCAAAATGAAAGGAACTCATTAGATGGAATCCTGAGTCCATTAAGATTGAATGGTGCATCTTCATTAAACGATGATCTACATCGTAAAACTGATAAATAAAAATGGAAGCACTCTGTTGAAAGGAAATACATAAAAGAATATTTCAGGGCTATCTAAATCACGTAAGAGAATATTGTAAGAAAACCCAGAGAGAGAAAAAACAAGAGACTGTAAAAGGTATTGACCAGAACAAAGCAGGACTAAATACCTGCAAGCCAGTTAAGTGGAGCGACTCAGTTTTTGGTAGACAGTGGAGGCCAGAGGGCATTCAGAGCTGTGGACAAACACTTAATTTGGGCATCCTGGGAGAGCAAGGGCTCCCACTGTGCTGGCCTGTCCTGCAGCTCCCATGAGGCCTTTTTTGGGGTGCGGATTATAATAGAGATTTCGAGAGCCCCTCCTAACCCAAAGCCATGGGTTTTACAAATAGTCCCAAGTGAACCAAAACCATGTTCACTTCAACCTGTTCCAAAAAGTTCAAGAAAACCATCATATGTCAAGAACCATGTCATATTTTCCATATAATTCTGTTTAAAATCATCAAAAAGTGGGGAAAACTGCAAGTAGTGATTCTTAGTGTTTTTCATAGTTATACGGTAGCATGGAGCCTGAAACCTTCCCCCAATCTCTCAACCAGGCTGGCTTTTATGTAGTTCATTTAGTTATATAAACATAAAGAAGAGCCAAGAAAGAGTTTGGAAATCACTGGCCTAAAGGACTGGTCTGCCTGAAGGATTAGATGCTGGATAGAAATAATATACCAAAAAGGACATGAAAAACGCTCAGTGGTCATATGCCCCTGAAGAAGGGATTATTAGTAATGTGCTAGAGAGTCAACACACTCAGACCAGCTCACGAGAAGGAATTGTGCACATCTCTTCCCAAGTCTGCATTCAGTGACTTTGTGTTAGTGGCTTGGAATGGGCTGTGGTAGGGGTATTTGCACCACAGAATTTGGCAAATGCTCCAAATCAAGGGTCTTTTCTCCGCCTCCCGCCCTGCCCTCAGAGAGCCAGTTATTAAATATCTATTAGCATACCACTGGAACTTAATCCAAACTAATTTGGCCAGCAAAACAGCCAAAGCCCTGTGAGGCCCTGATCACTGGCCTTCTGGGCATGGCCAAGTTAGGGACTATGTGGAAGTTTGTAGACTCTGGAAAGAGTGTCCTGGACAGACACACCTTTGTTATGTAGTCATAGACGTGGCCATGACAAGGGATCTCTGAGTCGCTATGGGAAGAGTCATGGAGTAGGTGCGGCTCAGACATAGAGTACTTTTCTCATTTCACCAAGACTCCAGGTAAAGAAAAAAGTTGAAAGATCCAGAAATCTGGGACTCCAAAGGTCTAGTTTGAAGGGCATGCTAACAGCTAGCCTCTGCTTCTGCCGGAGTCCAAAGAAAGATAAGCTTCAACCACACATTCCTTAGGCATCACAAGGACATTTTCTAGAGCAAGGATCTAGAAGTGCTGAGTGGGTGAGCGACGTGGCAGAAGCTTTCTGAGAGGCGCTGGATGGATACCATCTGTCTGAGGTGCCTTTAGCGTCCTTCTGGCTAAAGCAAAGTCTGGGAAATCTCTTCTGCTCCCATCCTGGGATCTCAGACTTCTCTGGAAAAATGTGTTATTAAGCCTGAAGTGGCTTCCAGTAGGCGGAGGAAGAGCAAAGGCTGTCAAATGCAGAAGCAGCCCTGGGAGACCAATGGAAGGATGTTTCATTCGACATGGAGAAAGGGTCGGTTTGTGTGTATGGGCACGGGGCAAGCCTGTCTTTGCCTGAAAAGCCCTCTGAGCCATCAGCTCAGGCGACCGACATTCCCGGCACTGGGGGGCCCTGGAATGTGCCTCCTATGTGTACCAGGTGCCCAGCAATTGTGTGTCATTGCCATTGGGCAACCACGCACGACAGTGCAGGCAACAGCGATTGTGCACCGCAATCCTGCAAACCCAAGTTCAAAGGCCTGGTCTTCCCCGGGAAGACTGAGTACAGGCACATTTTTTTTTTTTTCCTGGAAGGCAGCACGTTTCCCTGATGGCTTAATCTGCAAGAGTAAAATTTGCGTCCTCAAGAAAACACCGACTTAATTATTCAGGAAAATGCGAAGGCTGCTTTAGGAGCTGACGATCAAAATATTTAACCAGAATGCTATGGGCACTACTGACGAAGTAGCACAAATACTTTCCCTGCCGGGTTCCTGGAGACCCCTTTTGTGGCAGCCTAAACCACTTTGATGCTGGATTGTGGGGAGGGCTAGAAGGTCCTGGGACTGAAGTGTGGATGACTAGGCAGAAGAGGGCCCTCTGGGAGCTTAGAGAAATGCCAGCCACCATAGAAACACTGCGATGCTTTAACCACCGGCCAAGCTGCACCTGTGCATCCTGGCTGGGGAGAGCTGCCCATCCAGGGCTACCTGGGCCAAGGAGGGAGAGTCACTTCTGGCTGTGTTTCCGTCTGTGTAGTTGGTAAGCAAGGACCTGGCCTTGCAAGCTTTGAGTTGAAGAACAGGGGTCTGGGATTTTTATTTCTTAAACACATGTTAGACTTCAAGATGGTTCTTTATTTTCTATATCTATGTTAATCTATTCCATTTTTAAGAGCACCCTTGATGTCACTTGGATGACGTTTATTTATGTTCTCCAAACTTGCTACGGCAGGAGTACTTTTAATCATAATAGGGATTCACGCTCAAGGTTCTATATTTAGCAACTATCTGAGAAGGATCTGAGTCTGCATTTAGCCCTAAATAACTACAAATAAGGGAAGGGCAGCAGCAGCCTTTCAAAAGCCTCTGTAGAAGTGCGGTGCCAGGGACGCTGAGGCCGGCAGGGAGCCCTAGGTGTGCAGGGCTGCTCTAAGTGAGCAGGAAACCCAGAGGGTAGCTGATTAAAGAAACAAAGTTGCATACTCCAGAGCACTTTCGCCTTCTTGGAGATGGTTTGTAAGGAAACATTTCAGTGTATTTATCTGTCTGCCCAACCCCATTTAGCGGAAAATGATTGCTCTTTGCTTCTTGTTACCATGCTCAGATGATACTATGGCAACCAGGCTGCATAAAAGGAAAGGGGGGGAGGTGGACGCTGCTTAGCAACTTGAAGATGTTTAAAAGGCAAGTACTCATTTTAACAGCAACAGTTTTAAAAATGTCAGTTTTCAGGAGAGAAAAGAAGAGAACATTAGGGAAAGCAAATGAAATGCCACAGTAGAGGAATTAAACAAAAAGAGATGGGGGGACGGTGGGGAGAAGGGGAGGGAGAAAGAAACATCTGCATGGCACGTTTTCGAAGCTCTTTCATGTATATCGTCACAGAAATCACAGGAGGTCGGCAGGGTCTCTGTTCGCCAGTGGGGAAACTGAGGCTCACAGGGGGCCAGTGGCATCCGCAGAGCCAGCCAGCTAGTCAGGGGCCAGGTTGGACCAGATTCCCAATTCCACACTCTTTATGGCACCGTTCTTAAAACAAAGTGATCAGTAATTAGGAGTGGGTTGGAGGGGCAGAGAGGGGTGGTGGGGAGAGAGGAAGAGGCAGACGGGAGGGGAGAAGCTGACTTAGGAAGAAACCGTCTGAGCGGGAAAAGCAGGCCTCAAAGTAGAGGACTATGTTGTTTTGATCAGATCATGTAACCAAAGATGGTTCAAGCCCCTAGACCCTTCTTCATGAACAAATACCACATTTCCTAGCTCCCCGGCTACCCTGGCTGCCCACCCTCTGAAACAAAACGCTAGACGGCTTAAAAACCAGAGCTCAGACGTGGAGTGGCGGTGGTGGCCAGCTTGACCCAACTCCCAGTCCGGACAACAACGTCCACAGGGAGCAGACGTCATATGTTGGGCTACCGAGCATTCTCTGAGGCAGAGCCTGATAGAGTGGACTTCTGTACATTGCACACTTGCCTTAACCATCCTAGTGTCTGAGAGATGTCACTCAAGTCAGATAGAAGGCCCATATTAGGACCAATCTGTTCTAAGTTAGCGGAAGTTTTGGCTTTGTTTTGGGTGCTCTGTAGGGTGCATAGCAGGAGGAGCACATGGATAAAAACCAGTTGTTGTCTGTTTCCTGATCTTCAGTCTTCCTCTTACTCCTCCACCCCACCAGCACTTGCGCAGCACCTACTATGCCCAAAGCGCCTTGTGCAGCCGCTGTGCTCTTGCACCCTCTGCTACCTGCAGAGAGAGGACCCGCAGCGCCCGGTGCCTGCCTGCCTGCCTCCCAGGTGCGGCCACTGTTTCCTTCCTGTTTAATAACCGAGGGCTGAGAAGACAAGTGCAGCTTTGGGCTCCCGTGGTCACAGTCGAGTGGTGCGGTGCGCTTGCTCTTCCCTGCAGTGTTTGCCCTCGCTCCTAATCGCCTGGGCGCAGAGGCAGCGAGACACAGTAAACAGGCCACTGTCTCCTGCGCCCGTGGCCTAGGGTGTTTATGAGGCTCCTTACCGAGCCGTGGCCCCCAGCCTTAGTGCCAGAGGGCCAGGGGTTGGAAGGGCAGGGACCTGGGGGGGCAGGTATTGCTCATGACGCAATAAACAAGACACGGGTCAGCTTTGGGCTCTGGCCCTCAATTTGCCATCGGTTCCCCCAGCCAGCCTTTCCTGACCCCTGTCCCCACTCACACCATGTGCTCCAGGCAGAATAATTTTCTTAAGAGCCCCAAACACACCCCTTTACACTGTCCCTCAATTCACCAAGAGGTGTTCCCGTCCTGCGGCCGCTCCTTCCCTCTCGCTCTACCCCGATGGTAGTTCTGACTGACATTTGCACAGTGTTTTCAAATGTACCATTAAAAAAATTTTTTTTTTAAATTTTCTTTTAAAGAGGTTTTTTTTTATTACCATTTAGTAATGAAAAATTACCCTTCTATCCCCGCCCCTCAGCACACTGTTGTCCACAAATCATTTTCAATGATCTCACTGCATTAAAAACAGAACAGTTCTAGTTGTTCCGAGAGCAACACCCCCATTTTATAGTTTATGAGAATCTGGGAGAAAGAGTTCAGCGAGGCTCAGCTTCCACTCACCCGGTGACTAGCGGGGAGCTAGTGCGCTTTGGGATAAGGTCCAACTCCAAATCCCTCGTCTTTAAGGATTTAGACCCTCCTTCTCTTGCGCCTTACAATAATTAAACCTAAATCTTCCCTTTAGAGCAAAGCAAAACAAATACACGCTCCCTTTCAAACCATTGGCCTTCCAAATATTTGCCCGCGGCCACTGGCCGCCCTCCAGGGCTCTGCTGCGCCCAGAGTCCGCTCGGCAGTTTTTGGAGCTGAGCTTTCTGTCCGTCCAGCCCTGCTGGGTAGGGGCCCGGGATTCCGGCTCCTGACAAGCCCTGCTTCCTCCTGAATCCGTTGCTCCGAGGCGAAGAAAAAAACCAAAACTGTCTATCATTTTCAAAATCAAAATAAAGACTTGCCATATTCTTTTTTGTTCCCCGATTCCTCTGCATTTGTCGAAGTGCCTAACTTCTTATGATGCATTTAATAAATATATTTGGGCAGAGGACTTCATCCTAGGCCCATCCCTCGTTTAGGAAGAGCTTTTGCTTCTTATACATTTCTAAACATACATGGGTAACAGTCGTCTCCTCTGAACTGGGAATGGCTGTGATACTGCATGTTAGGTGCCCAGCCCCGAGCCTGGTGCAGGGGAGGGAGATGCTCAATCAGTGTAATGATTACCCCCTCCCATCAAACCGAACCAAAGAAAGGGAAAAATTAAAAAAAAAATCTGGGTACAATCAATTGCCAAAACGCTGTTTACACACTGCAATGAGACAGGAAAAATGCTTCCACTGAAAAGCCTACGCTGCAAGGAGCCGCTTAAACCCTTTCCGCAGGGGGACCCAATGGCTCACTGTCAGCAACCGCGCCGCCAAGGAGCCCGTGCTTTGCTGCCCCCTGCTGGACGGAACGCCCACCCCGCGCCAGCCTGTCTGGCCACAGGGCTACAGCTCCCAGGGGACCCGTGTCCTGGCCCAGCAGGTTATGCAACACCAGGCTGCAACCAGAGCTCGTTTCAGAAAAGGAAATCACTGACTCTGTGGCGCTTCGGTGAAACCTGTGCTAAGGGCAAGAAAATGGTGACAATGGCTTCCCAAAGCAGAAGGCACGGAACAAAGTAGATAAATTTACCATGGGCTGGAACTCTAAACAGCGTGGGGGGGGGGGGGGGGGGCGGGGCGCAGGGGGAGGGACCATTCCTGTTTGTAGGCGAGGAACCTGAGGCTTAGGGGAGATTGGGCACATTACGAGGGAACATAACTAGGGAGAGATGCAGCCAGGTTTTGAACTGGAGCTTTTCTGACTTCGAGATCCCAGGTTTCCACACCTGGGTCTGCCATGAATGAGTGGGGATCTGGACCAAAGAGTTGTGCTGGGTCTTGATGCTCTTTCCTTTCTTTTTTTAAAAAAAGACTTTATTTTTTTTAGAGAGGAGAAGGGAGAGAGAAAGAGAGGGAGAGAAACAGCCGTCCGTTGCCTCTCTAACCCGTAACGGGACCACGTGTCCTGACCAAGAATCAAACCAGCAACCGTCTGCTTTGTGGAAAGACACCCACCCAACTGAGCCACACGGGCCAGGGTGGCGTTAGTTTCAGAATGAGGGGTTGGCTGAGGTGCGCTTTGAGTTCCCTTTCAGCTCTCACTTTGGAGTACAAGCCTTTGTTACTAAGTTGCTCTTGTCACAAAGAAGTGGGCCGTGAGGTCATCTCCTGCAGGGGGACCATCCAGCAAAGCTGCCGGGAGAAATCTGCACACGCAGCCTGCACAGACCCTGGCACCCAGGCCCCGCCCCAGTCTGCAGAGGCCGCCTGTGTCTCTAAGTCAGCCTTTGAGCTTTTAAAGTCTATCGATGAAATATACCAAAGAGCCAGTCTTGCCCTCCCAAGGTGCACAGTTAATGCTTCAGAGAAAGGAATCACAAGCTGAGCTGGTCTCTCCCAAGCCCCTAAGAGCCCAGAGGAGGTGACCATTTTTGTTTTCCATGGGGAGAGTTCCTGCAGCCCCACCAAAATGAGACAGGCAAAGCGCTTTATTGACGGATGATCAACATACAAAAAGCTGCACATATTTGATGTCTACAACTTGATATCTTTGGCGGTAAATGTACACCTGTGAAGCCATCATCACAATCAATGCCATAAACTTATCTATCACCTCCAAAAGTTTCCTCTTGCCCTTGTGTGTTTTGTTTGTTCTGTCATGTTTTGCCGTTTACCATTCGCCAGGGACTTCGGGCATCCTTGCTCTCTGTCTGACCCAGTCCTCAGGCGGTTTTAGTCTGGTTCTTTGCTGGTGTGAGGAGGGTGGGCATTGCAGTCTGGTCTAGTTTAGATACTGACTTGAAACATTCTTGTTGTTCATTGGACTCCTCCGCTCATAAAATATGTTACAATATCTCTTTTTCCACTTGGGTTTATGAAGCATCTCTGCTTCTCAGACAGGGTCATGGAAATTTTCAAAATCCAAAAACACACAAACTGGAAGACACCTTAGAGATTCTAGGGTCCCATTATTCCATTTTATGGATGACAACCTGAGCTCTTTGTCCAAATGACGGTAGTTCTCCGGAAACAATAAAAAGCAATGGACCTAGTATTTTTTTCTCAGACTCTGGATGGTATCTTTCATACATTTGCAGGGAGGCATGAAGAATGCTGACTTACAGAATCAGGGCAGCCGCTAAAAGTTAACAGTCAGCCTGATTATGATACACGCCAGCTAAGAAAGTTAGGTTCAGAGTCAGAAATATGTGAGGGCCTTCTCCAGAGCTCCCCCTCTGAACATGGCGCCTGGAGGGCTACGTGAGTCTTGTGAAAACCTTCTACCTCTCATTATCTAAGAAGGTTCCCCCCTGAACTGACGATAAGATGCCAATCAGACGCTGATCAAACCACCTCGGCCACAGGCAGCCAAGTTGTAGTCAGAGCCAGTATCTGGTGGCGCTTCCAGACGGGGAGCACATGCCACGCATAGCTGAGTGTATGATAAACAATGAGGGGCTGCTGACAGATGGCGAGGCTGTCAGGACAAGGCTCCCAGCCGCTCCGGGGTCACAGGGGGACCCCGGGAGGCCCAGCTGTGTGCCCTGGACGTGGCCATCCCAGCTGGGAGAAAACCCTTACCCCTAGTCCCTGAGAAAACAAACAAAAAAAAAATCCATCATTTCATTCTAGCTGTTTGTGTCTTGGTTGGGTGTTTTTTTCGTTCCACCCACTAATTCCCTTGTTAACATGGCACTTGTGTGGCTTGTCTTTTATTTCCTGCATCCTGAGCAGTAAAGAAAATACACAGGAATTCTCAGCACCCCAGCATGTTTGGAAGTGAGGGGGTGGGGCATGGGATTCTGGAAGCCCCGAGATGAACTTGGTCCATATTCCGGGAGCATATTTAGAACTTGGCATTTTTATTTTGTAGGGGGGGGTGCGGTGAGGAGGAAGAAATGACACTGATATATAATGGAATAGTAAGTAAATTTGCATGGATTTTTAAGATAACGTTCAAGATTTTTACAGAAATTCCTTGTTTGCAGCTGATTGCTTCCAGCTATTGACCCCTGACCCTTGAGGGTCCACATATGAAAAATATAAGATTCGACATTTCATTTCATCTAAAATTTTTCCCCTAGTAATATTACTATTACTGCTGTCACTAATACTTCTACTCCTACTACTTGCTACAATTACTGTTACTACCACTGCTTCTTTTACTATTACTACTACCAATAATACTAATAACATGCGCTCGCCTCTTTCTTTCTTTTTTTTTAAGTTGGAGAAACCCCAGGACTCTGGGGAGATACTATTGCTGCTATGCTCAGCAGAGCCTGAAAATATGGTGCCTCCTTTGACTTTACATCTCAAAACTCCTCAGGGTCAGAAGTAATAATGGCTAGAAATAATTAGTAGTACAGGCCAACCTGCCAACATAGTGGCCATCGGTATGTCCCAGGCCAGTGTTTCTGTGACACACTGGCATGAATGGATGTGGCTGCTGGTGGCCAGCAGAGTGGAGGCGGCGCTCTGCCTCCACTCTGCTGGCGTTGGACTGAAGGGACCACGGCCACATGTGTAACCCATCTGTGACACACCATAGGAGCTCGGCTTATGGCAGCAAGCAATTGTAGCAGTTTTTCAGTTATGAAAATAAAAGACTTCTCTTTGGGCTGATGAATCACAGATGTGAAAGAGCTTTTATTGTGAGACAGTGATCACATGGAAGGAAGTCTATTGGTTTCTCCTCTGGGTTCTAGGATGCCACTTGCTGGTGTTCCCAAAAGCTTTGAGGCTCAGTCTGCTCTTAATTGGGAAATAATGCTATTCCTTCATTCATTCATTCACTCGCTCACTCATTCATTCAACAAGTATGTATCTCATGCTGCGCGCCCCGCTCCGTGCTGAGCAGACAATGATAAACAACGGCAGCCATGCCCCCTGCCCCTGACCGTGGCACTTTCCATCTAGACAGGGACACGAGTAAGCAAGCAGCATGACAGAAGAAACAGAGAGCGATACGTGGCACTTGAAAGCAGATTCTGGGCCTGACTTTGGGAGTTAGAAAAGGCTTCCAGGAAATGCAGTGTCTATGCCGAGAGCAGACAGAACTAGTCAGGTGAGGGTAGTGGAGGAAGTTTGCAGACAAAGGTGGCAGGAGCTGGAGGCCCCTGGGAGATGCCAGAGGGCAGATTAGGAAGATGCTGAAGGATGGGAAGACTGAAGTTCTGCTTCAGGGCTGGGGCTGAAATCTACGTCACCAGCAACAGCCCAGCCCAGGGGAGCAAGGCCAACCCCACGTTAGTCTCCATCCTCCTCACTGTTTTTGGCTCGATAGATCAGGCCCCCTCTCAATATCACTTAATTTAATTCAGGATTCTCCTATAGGTACACCCGCCGTTGCTGAGATAGGAGACTGTGTGTGAATAGACAGAAGGCGGCTGGGGACTGAGCTCCTGTTGGCCATTTCCGTCCCTGCTGAGCGGAAGCCTTGGCCTGGAGGTCCTCGTGCAGGCCAGGCCAAGGAGGGGGAGGGTGCCAGGGATCTAAGCTCAGGAAAAGCAAAGCACAGGGACAGGGCTACACGGCTACTCTTTTTGCTTTCTGAAATGCATTTCTAGGTCTTTGTAGTTGGAAACTTTTATCACAATGTGTAGAAGCAGAAAACAAACAGTTCAAGTATGCAGAAGTTCTTTAAAATGTTACCAAAGCATTCCCCTCCAAAAGAGTTTGGGCCTAAATATTTTTAGGTAAATTCCCTCAGATCCTTAATGATGCAATTCCTGTTTTTTGTAAACTTTTCTTGGAGAAAGAAAATACGACCCAATTCATTTTATGAAACCAGAACAATCTTTTCAAAACTCCTGAAAGATTTCTCTTTCTCACACTTCCCATCCTTCCCTCCCTCTGTTCTTTCTCCCTCCTGTCTTTCTCACATAAATATAACTACTGACCAAAATCAAATAATAGATCAAACATTTCTACCAAAGTCTCACCAAAAATACTAGTAAATTAAAATTAAAAATGTAGTAAAATAATATTTTTACTACTACCAAAAATATCATAATGGTTTAAGATGAGAAAACCAAATAGTATAACACATTATGTTAATAAGCCATGTAAAATATGAAAAGCAAAAAAATTTCTATGCAATAGCAACAGACTTAGAAAATGAAGTTAAAATAATTTAACAAATTTAGACAGCAAAAATACTAAGAATCTAAGAAAAATATGCCAAAATAAAGATCATTAAGGAAAAAATTATGAAAACAGAATTGAAAGCAGGGGGAAGTCAATTCAATATTCAAAAGATTTCGACTATTCTGAGAAATCAAGATGGCAGAGAAGTGAATGGAAGTCTCACTAACCTCCTCCCAGGACCAATCTGGAATTACAACTAAATTGTGGAGAAATCACCTGGAACAAACAACTAAACAATAGTGAAAGAGGAGCCTTATAACCTCAGACAGACAGGAGAATCAGCTTTAGCACAACCTAACTGGTAAAGAGGGCGGTAGAGACTCAAGAAGGTGGGCAGGGCGCCCATGGGCAGCAGCACCATAAGGATATTGAAACAGCCAGTTGGATCCCCCTGAAGAAGAGTGGAGTCTAAATCATAAGCAGGGATCTCAGCCTACAGCACCAGAGCTCAGAAAGGACACAGATAACAGCCAGCTTGCGAAAAGCATCAGCGTTGCTCTCTGCCAGAGGTGGCTGGAGATGCAAAGAGCCGTTTCAAGGGCCAATGCATAAATTTTTATTTGCAATCACTTACCCTGGTCTCCAGCAAAGGCAGGGGCAGAGTGGGCTAGAGACTCCTGAGGAGAAACTGGGGAAGGAGGCTTTGGGGAGAGAATGGAGAGAGTGGCTGGCAGGATCCCGGTGCTGACTCATCCTCCATGCGGCAGCAGCCATCTTGCTCAAGCAGACCACTCCCCTGAGTGGCAACAGTATGAGAGGAAACAATAGCCCCGCCTCCAGGAGGGACTCTGCCCTGCCCTGTGGTGCCTAAGCCTGACTGCTGAGTGCAGAGTGACTAGATTAACAACTGAAGGAGACAGCCACAGACAGTAGATTCCTGGAAGTCTCGAACAGTCTGCTTAAGGTCAGACAGGGTCAACATTTGACATCATCAGAGGCAGATCCAGGAAGAAAAAACAGCAGTCTCTTCCCTTAGAAGTTCACACCACAAAGTCAGGAAATCAAGACAGATCAATTTAAGAAGCAGGAGCAAAAAAGAAGAGTCTCACAAATAAAGGGGAGACAAAGAAACACCTCCCAAATGAAGAGTAAGGAGGAACCCCCAGGAAGAGAACCACATGAAATAGAGGCAAGCAAACTATCAGATATTGAGTTCAGAACAATCGTTCTAAGGAAGCTCAATGAACTCAGTGAGCTCAGAGGGAATTACAAAAAACTACAGGGAAACTAGGAGGAACTTACTGCAAACTGTATCAGCATGAAAAAGGGCATAGAAACTATCAATTAGAGACAAGAGGAAATGTAGAATACAGTTTCCAATTTCTGAATGGAAGAGCTTAGTAGAAGGAATGAAAAACAGGCTAGATGAAGCAGAGGATCAAATCAACAAGCTGGAGGATAAGATTCAAAAAAGCTCCCAGAAAGAGCAAGAAAATGAAAAAAGACTCAAAAAGAATGAAGAGGCATTTAGGGAAATGCAGGACAACCTGAAACGTAATAATATCCATATAATAAGGATACCAGGAGAAGAAGAGGAGCAAGGGATAAAAAGATTTCAATTACTTCCATTTTGGTCTATGATTCGATGCCTTTCCAACCAAATCACAAACAGAATTTTTTTTTTTAAATTGAACTTGATAATCTGATTCAAAAATATATGTGGAAATAAGAGTTGAGACAATCCAAGGCAACCAAAAAAGAAAAAAAGGAAGATTTGCCCTCTGAAGTACAGGGCTGATTATGAAGCTGTAACACCAGGATGATGCAGTATGGGTGTGCAAGCAGACACAATGGTCCACAGAGCAGGGCACTTGCCAAGAGGACATCCAGCTCCAGTGGACCTGAAACCAGCCCAAGGAGAACAGGCCACGTGCCTGCTGAAGCATCAACTTCTGGGAGGAAGGGGTATCTTTTTCCAACAGACATGCTTAGAGGAAGGAATTTCCTGTTTGCTCATGGACTTATCCAAATAGGATGCCTTTGACAATCTGAATGAGGGGGCACGCTTTTCCAATTTGCCCAAAGCTATCCCTTCGAAATTGATCAGTGGAGAAAAAATGGACATTCCAATAAATGACACTGGGCAATTGGTCATCCATATGAAAAAATGGAATTGGTTTCCATATCACATGTCATTCATAGAAATCACTTCAAGGTTGTTTAATGACTTATAAATAAAAGGCAGAATTTTAAAACTTCTAGAAGAAAATATAGGCTACTTAGCCCTTTGAGAGAGTATAATTTCTTAAAATGGGCAATAAAAGCTCAAAATATAAACAAAACATGGGTAAAATGGACTACATTAGAATTAGGAGATACTGTTTATCAAAAAATTGCACACAGTAAACAGATAAATCACTAACTGGTATACACACGCATACAAACATATATGTAACTGGAGAAAGAATCTGTATCCAGAATATACAAAAAATATGCATGACTCAATAAGAAAAACCATAAAATGGACAAAAGTTTTTGACCAAAGGGGAACTGTAAATATCCAATCATGATATGAAAAGATTTCAAGCTTTCTAATAATCATGGAAATGCACATGAAAACCACAATGAACTATTTTTCCATACTATCAAGTGGGCAAATAGTAAAATGTCTATAATTTCAAGTGTCATTGTGGATGGTGAGCAGACAGGAGTTCCAGGGTACAAACACCTGGGAAAGAATTTGGCATGATCTAGACATTTGGAGACACTTACCTCCTAAAATCCAGGGTTTTCACCTCACACATGAGAAGTAAGAAATTCTCTTGGACACTTATACCAAGGAACACATAAAAACAGTCCTAGATGCCTTATCTGTATTAGGTGACACAGGAAAAAACCACAATCAACAGAAGAAAGAATAAATAAAAGTAATATATTGTTACAGTAGAGAATTAAACAGCAATAAAATGAATTAGACTTACAAACATAGATGAATCTTAAAACCTAATGTTGATTTAACATACCAAAATGTTTATATATATATATATATATATAAAATATATATATACACACACACTATTTGATTTCATTTATATATAGTCAAACAAAATTAGGCAAACCTAAAGGATGATACCACTTAGATGATAATACTATACAGAAAAGCAAAATAATTCAATCTTCTTTATAACCTTTTTAAAAAAATTATTAATAGGTCCTAGATGAGCATTTATTAACTGCATAAGAGAAAAGTGTTTTGATGGACATTCCTCAAAAGGTTTCAATAGTAAGAGGCCTTGGGACTTGCACAGCTCCAATCCTGAGGGGCCCCTTTTCCGCTCCCACCCTGGAATCCATACCAAGACCTCTTTACTCTCCCTGAACTTCATTTCTCTGGCCGCTGGTGAGGCTTTGGGATGTAGGGACTTCAGGGTTACTTAACTGAGACAGCGTGAGAAGTGGCAAGAGTGAAGTCACCCGTTGCCCTGATTTGGGGAAGGGAGAAGGTATGGGCAAGGACATCCTTCCGGGCACAGACACAGTGATACACTGAGAGGTTAAGTTCAGGATGGATCCAAAATGCTTTCTGAGGTCCATACAGTTGAATTACAAGCGAATACATTTAAAATGGGGAGACTACATGTTCTTCCAAGAGTCCTTTCCATTCTTCTGATTACATCAGACTCTGTTTTGCATATCAAAAGTTGGCCCTGTTGCTTTTGAGGCAGGAAGTCTAGGATGCTTAAACTAATATTGCTCTGCAGCTTAACAGTTTGAGCCTTCACTCACCACTGATACAAACGTACATCACCACATAATGAAAGTTTCATTATATATAAAACTGGAATGCTCTATCTATCCTTATCCTATATCTTTGGTCTTCATACAGTTTTTGAGTGTTTTTAAAGTATTTAAATAAGCTTATTTTTAGGTATTTTAAGCACATCTTAAGGAATTCTTTCGATTAAAAAATTTTTTTTTATTATTACAGAAGTTAGAATTAAAGAAATTAGTGCACAGAGATTAATGGCTTTCAAGTGGAAGTGATTTTGCTCTGCAGGGGATATTTGGCAATGTCTGGAGACAATTTCGGGGTCCCAGCTGGGGACAGGGTGCTACTGGCAGTTAGTAGGTGGAGGCTTGGGATGTTGCTGAACATCCTGCAATGCACAAAACAGCTTCTCACAGCAAACAACATTCCAGTGCCACTTGTCAGGTGGGCAGAGGTTGAGAGTTCCTGGTGTAAGTAAAGTGAAGATAAGGCTGATTGGGATCCATGCCTTTTTCTTTGTTTTGAAAATTAAAGCCTTTGACTTGGACAATGCATGGCTCCTTCCTAGACAATAGTCATTTTGTTTTTTGTTGTTGTAGTTAGTCAAGTGGGTCAGGGCTATTTATGTTTCTCAGCAGTCAAAATATCTCATTATTTAACTAACAGAATGCTCTACTTGAGAATATTTTCCCTACAGTACTTCACATGTTGGCTTAGGTTGGTAGCCGCGTTTAGCTGCATTAACTCTCCCCAGTCACAGAGCTAAAGGCGTTTCATTCTATACCACTGATGTCATCTTATGCAAAGATGGAGTGCGTATCGATGTCAAAGTGATTAGAATTTCACTTTCTCCTTCAAAATGTAAATGCTTCCATTTTGTGAAGAATCAAGTCGTGTTAATTTTGGGTAACGAATGAAAAAAATTCTAATTGAAAATAACCCGAAACCCATGTTCATGTCGGTTCTCAGCCTAAAAGTGCTCTAATCAGAGATCACAGCAGCTCCAGAAAGGCAGCTGCACGCTATGTGGCCTAAAAATCAATTCTTTTATTTTAACTGACTCTTTCGGGAGGCCTGGCTGAAGAGTCACCTGAGTCCCAATGAGTCGGATCCTGCAGATCATGGCGAATGGCGCCAGAATGACGTCAAGGCATTGTTTCGCTGAGCAGCCTCCATCTTGAGACTATGGCTGGGCAGTCATTACGAAACAAGTTATATAAAAGAGTCACCGGACAGCTTTTTCAAACAATGCAGATTTCCAGGCATTGTGTTCAGAACTCAGACTAGTAAATCCAGGATGGGAGCCTAGAGTATCTAACAGACACGCCTAGGCAATCTGAAGCAGATCGAGAAAGCCTGGTTTAGAACAGCATGCTAGCATTACGCTTCCTTGCTTGCCCTTCTGTAAGTTATTAAAGGCATTTCTCTTTCCTGCCTGTCCCGTAGAGCAGCGATTTTCAACCTTTTCCACCTCCTGGCACACATAAACTAATTAACTAAAATTCTGCGGCACACCAAAAAATATATTTGTTGTTGATCTGACAAAAAAAAAAAAAAAAAAACTAGGTAGATGCCCTCGCTGGCGTGGCTCAGGGGATGGAATGCTGGTCTGTGAACCAGAGGATGCCTTTGATTCCCCGTGTAGGGCACATGCCTGGGCTATGTGCCAGGTCCCCAGCAGGGGGCGCGCGAAATGCAACCACCCATTGATGGTTCTCCCCCTCTTTCTCTAAATAAATAAATAAATAGATAGATAAATAGATAAAATCTTAATAAATAAATAAATAAAATCTTTAAAAAAACCCAGCTAGGATTTTTAAAAATAAATAAATAAGTAAGTAAATAAAATCTTTATAAAAAACCCCAGCTAGGTAGAATTTTGATTGCTTTACAAAACAAGAATAATAATAGTAGTAATTACCTACGCTTTTTGCCCCGAAGTGACTTTTTAAAAAATCAGGTGCCTATACTTCTATAGTAGGATTTCTGGATCAAGAATTAGCCAATCAGATGCAACCTTATTATGCGACATCACCAATAAGATACAACTCTATTATATGACCTGTATATTTATTGCCCAAGACTGGGCAAGACTGAATGGCTATTGTTGTGTTGGCTGTTGTCATTTTTTTATCTGACAATCAAAGGGAAAAGAGGTCAGTGCCCCTGACTAAACAGCCAGGTATTGCATGTTTTAAAAATTATTGCAGCACACGGGTTGAAAATCACTGCTGTAGAGCCAAGATAATGATTGATTTAAAAGAAGTAACCTTGATTAACCACTGCTGTGGAAACGTTTCGCCTCAGTGTGGCCTATTTTGCCAAGGCAAAATAAAATTAGATGTTATGTGTGAAAATGCTTTACAAATTGTAGAGAAAAAAGCCTATTTTCATGCACTCAGCAAATGCTGCCTCTCGCACAACAAGGTGCTTAAGTGGCATGACTCAGCAGAGAAAAGCTACAGAATAGCAAGATGTGACTGCATTGTTCTCTCTCATTTAGAGCTTAGAAAACAAAGAAGGGTCACTAGACACACTGATAATATTCAACAGGATGAAAGGAGCCCCAGTTCAAAGAAGCTCTGAACCCCGGCAATCCATCAAAGCAGGTCATCATTTTGAAGATGACTCAGCAGGAATACATAACTCTGCTAAGAGTACCTCGGCAGATTTTCTTCAGGAAGACTCACACTTTTGGATTTAGAATCTTCTAGAAGGCTTGGGTGCCTGGCCTGGCCCTTCACTATTTTCCATTCCACTCGAAACCTTACTATATGCCTGACCTCTATCAAGATACTTAAAGTCTCCAGAATTCCTTCTTCTTCTTCTTTTTTTTTTTTGTGGAGAAGGAATTGTGTTTACCTCATATGGTCACTGTGGGGCTAAAAAAAAAAATAATGTGTGATAAGAAACATCTACACAATAAAGCACTTTCCCTCTCCGCCTTTTTTTTTTTTTTTTCAGCATCCAAACTATTTTAATAACAAGGTAGGACCTGGGGTTAGTTTGTGCAGCCCAGCCTCTTGCCCAGCCCTTGATCACACACAGGGTTTGGTGCAGCTGCGAGGGGCTCCTGGGGCCTTGCCGAAATGCCTGTGCACCTCTGGACCCTCCGAGGACCAGAGAGCGAGACGGCGCCACAGCCATCAAGGGAGTTCAGGGCCAACTGGTTAACGGTGAGGATTTTGGCTCCAGCCTTGAGGATGCGGCTCCCTGGCGCACCTGCTCACACGAAGCACACACACCTTCAGCTTAGGTACCTCCTGGACATGCATGTCACCAGTTATAGTCCCTACAGCTGTAGCTGGTTTGCCCTCCCTGCCAGGAAGCTTCATCTTCTGCATCATCCCAGAAAGGGACAGAGGATGCTGTTGGTGCGACCCACGATCAACCTCTTCAGCACACGTTGCTTAAGGTTGAGTTGGTTCTTCTGGCCAGAAACCTCTACAGCTTGACCAGCAGCCTGAGACAGGCGTCCTAGCTCTTGGGCTCCCTGGTGCTGAACCTTTCAGTCTTCACTGTGCCCGATACATACTCCCATGACAGTGCCTTCTCTTCCTCCCCTCTGCTTGACACCTATCCCCCTATAAGTTAAGGCAGCACCCAAAAAGACTGGGATGCCAAGTGGGACCTAAAGTTCAATTGTTATTATATACCAAAGCAGCTGACTGTGATGGAAGTTGGACCAGTGGGTGCTGACTCTATGTAGTGATAAAAGTCTAAATGTCGGTATTATCATACTCATTTGTCTGGCTCATACGTGTGAGTCCTTCTGCCCTACCCTCCAACACACTCCTGCAGACACTGATTGGTTCATTGGTTGATTCAGTCTCATTTTCCCCAGCAAAGGTAGCTCCCTTTCTACAGCGGTGTTTATCGTCCTTCTGAAGTCTTGCTTGATTCCCGTCTACGCCATCTTTCAGCTGCATTGAGAGGTTGCTGCGTCCGAAAACTTGTCAAGGAAAACCTGTGCAGGGCTCACCGCTGTCTGCCGCCACCCAATCCGCGGGTGCCTGTGGCTGCCCTGGAGGCAGCAGCTTTCACAGGTGCTGTAAGTCCCATTTTTCTCACTTAAGTGTGTCCTTTTTCGGTGAAGGGGAGTTGGCATGAAGAGTAGCACAAAGCAAGAAATGGGGTAGACAAAGGTTTCCACGGATGCCTTGTCTTTGCCATTGATGCCAGTGATTCCCACTGGGAGTCAGAACTCTAGCATTTATTTATGACTACCTACAGACACCGTTTTACACCAACAGAAAAAGCGAGTCTCTGGCTTCTACGCACACCTCTTTTTTAAACCATTTGTGATGCTACCCAGCTTCACTCAACGTAATCCTCTGACATTCCCTTAAATGCCACTTAAAAAGCCAAGTTCACCTGCAGAGAATTAACACTGATACTCTTTGAATAAATTAAAGGAATGTGCCACAGGCTCTCAAAGAAATTCTTAAAATGGAGCACCAGAAAAATCTGAAAATTAGACTATGTGCGTAGTCTTCAAGTTAATTGCTTTGAAGTGCAGCATTTATGTGGAAGGTATATTTGATCTCCTTGCATAAAAGAATCAGTCACATACATAGAAGTATTTCTTCAAAGGCACATCGACGATTCTGTTTTTTGAGCAGGACATAGGCTAGGGACTGTTTTAGGTGAATTCAGAATTGAGAATTCAACATGGCTTCTTTCTTCCACGGGAGTAAGGACGTTTAATGCTGGATAGTGCTGATTATGAATGCCATTTCCAGGGAACAAGCGTGTTCACTGTTGGATGGTGACTACTATGAGTGCCAAGGAACTGAAAGAAGGGAAAGAGTGGGCCCTAGAGGGGCAAGGAAAGCTTCAAGAAGAAGACCGAGACAGGCCTCGAGAGAACGCCTGAGTTGATGTTAACGAAGGAATGGAAAGAGACAACCCCCAAAACCATGGTGATGGGGGCTGGGGAGTGGGCCCACCTGGCTGGTGTGGCATGTGCATACTGGGGAGAGAGAGAAATAAAGGTCGAGTTGGGTCAAATGCTAGAACGCCTTCGAAGGTGGGGAGAGGAGCTGAGCATTTAATACCTTAAGGAAGGAGAAATCATTAAAGACTTTGGATTGGAGCAGGAGACAGGTCACAATGCAAGAAATGTTTTAGGAAAATTAAATGAAAAAATTACATTAGCGGTTTAGAGCTGAGAGTAGAGGATATTATTTTAATAATCAAGCAATGGGAAGCTTATGTTAGATATATTTTCCTCAGAATTTTGGTAACATTTTTCTCTATTATTTATTTGCCACTATGTACAACCTGTGTGATGTTCATCTTTTTTTTGGCCCTTTAGGAGATCCCATACCTCCTTCATTGAGTACATATTGGGATCATATTGTATACTTATACTTTTTAATGCACTGATATGCTCCTAAAATTGTTTCCTCACAGCTGGAAAACAAGAAAAGTAAGTAAAATTATTTGTGTGACTACAGGAGAAGAATTTTTTAAAATCTTGATAAGAGATAGAAAAGCTAGAGGAGATAGGTATCTCCCAACTTTCTAACCAAGGAGGTTCAAATAATAGTAGCGTTCTTAGAAAACAGTTGTAGGGAACATTGATGAGTTAAGCTTTAGCTGTGTTGATATCCAAGTAAAAATATCACGTCACCTTTTGGAAACAAAGAGTATAGTTGAGAGGCCATCCATACTTGTACTTACCACTGATGGCTGTCTCTTCTTACAACAGTATCCTATTAGGACATTATTGATTACCTACCTATTCCCTTCAAACTAATGTTTTATCTTTGTAAATATGGTGAATGCAGGATCCATGTCTACTTTATCTTTATAGATAAGTACTATTTTATTTTCCCTAACATGCTTCAGCATCATGCATTGCACAGGTAGGTTGCCAATCCACATTTGTTATATCAATGAGCAGACTGACAAATGTTTATCAGGGTTTCTCAACCTAAGAAGTATTAACATTTTGTGTTAGATCATTCTTTGTTGTGGGGGCTGCCTTGGGCACCGTAGGATGTTTAGCGTCATCTGTGGTCCCTACAGACTAGATGTTAGTAATATCTTCACTGTGCAAGTTGTGAGAGCTAAAAAGTCTTTAGACATTGTCGAATGTTGTCCCCTCAGGAACAACAGTGGCCTGGTTGGGGAGCCACTGGTTTAGATAGATGCTGGATTGGAGATATTAGTTCAAGAGTCATTTGATGCTTAGGTCTCAATAAGAAAGGCAACCTAGGGAAGGAGTAGTGAGTGGCTAAGAACAGAGCTCTGAGTAATGGGTATGAAATTAGGGTGGAATAGGGCAGCTGGCATGGGAGCTTCCAAATGAATTGCTAATTCCATGATACGCAGCGTCAGCCAACACTCTCCAGTAGAAATATGTAAGCCACAAACCTAAATTAAAATTTCCTAGTAGTCCTACTTAAAACAGTTAAAACAAACAAATGAAATTAATTTTAATAGTGTATTTTATTTAATTTTATGTATCCAAAATATTATCATCTCAATATGTAATTAATTTATAAAAATATTAATATTAAAATATGACCTATTTTACTTCCTTTGTAGGAAGTCTTTGAGGTCAGATGTGTGTTTTCCACTTAAAGCAGGTCTCAGTTCGATTATGCCCTTCAGAGGCTCTATAATCACATGGCTGGGGCTACCATATTGGATGGAAGAGGATAATTCAGTCAAGTTAAATAAATATTTTATTGTCCCTGTAATTTACATTATTATCTTTTTCATAAAGAGAGCTACAAGGGCTAGTGGCACATCGGAAAGCTTTATAAGTGTACATTATACTTTATAAACAGCAGGTGTCAGGTTTTTGGCATAGAGCCCCGTGAATTCTGATGAACGCATTGAGTTTCATAATCATCACAGTTGGACACCGCTTTCACTGCCGAAATCTCCTTGTACTGCTCTTTTGTAGTCAAATTTCTCCCTACCCCTACTTCCAATTTTTTTTTCTTTTTTCCTCAGGAGTAGGAGTCTCTCCTTTTACCAAAAAATAAATACAGACAAGGGAAAAAATTATACGTATGCGAAAGAGAAACACAGAAGGAAAGATACAGCCCTGACTCGGGAAGCGTATCCTTTTCCAAAGCTCATGTGCCATGAGCTCTACTTTACTTGAAGTTCCACGAGCCCACTCAGAGAGGGGGCCATGGGTTTTCTCTTCCCCCACGTTCATCTGTCATCCCTCTGCAGGTTACAGGAATAGGAAGGCCTCTCCCAGAATACTCTGTGTGACAGATGGCAGAATTACACCAGGAGAGACCCAGAAGAGGGATGCAGGCAAGCGCTCCACAGCTGAGACCCTTCTCATGGCAATGAAACAGGGGAAGAAACAAGGAACCCAACACCTGTGGGATAGACCTTGCATGTCCATTTCTGGGTTCTCAATGGTCTCTCTCTTTTCATGGCCTCTTTTCTTCACTAAGGAGAGACACTTAAGGAAAAAATAGCCCTTTAGTGCATGTGCAACTCCTGTCGTGGACAGGCCCAGACCGTGCTCTCGTCAAAGTGTCGACGACCTGGGTTGTGCCAAACACCATGAGGGCAGGTGTCCTCGGGCCAACTGACAGCAGTGGCTCTGGCTTTGCCGTGCCTCTCAGCACTTCCATTCTGTTCAGAGCCTGAGAAGCAGATGGGAAGAGGCACGTGGAAGCACCTCCCGCACATATATGTCACTCTTGGCTCCCAGGTGGGGAAGGGGAAGGTGGCCTGTGTACTTGATGTTTTTCCAGGAACACATACCTCCTGTGTTCTCCTTAGAATCATGTTCCAGAAATAGAGTGCTGCAAGTCATTTGCACACCCACAGACACACACAGACATGTAATACACGCAGGCAAGCACAGTACCCGTGGTTCTCATTATTGAACATTTGTCTTTGCCATTTGCAGTCATAACAGTGCAATTCGGGTCCTTAAGGTGTCTAGTCTTGGACATCTCTTTCATATTCTCCACACTTTATATATTTCTCCTGATACTTCTTTTTATTATCCACTCTCCCTCACATAAACGAAGTTTTGAAAACAAATCAAGAGATGGCAAGAACATAAAAGAAGGCACTGACCTAAATGCATTGGTTGGCCAAGTGCTTTTAGTAAACCTATGTTGTAAAATGAAAGTTGAAAGCAATTCTATCAGAACCAGAAAATCCCTTTCAGCTCATATTTTAACCTCATATCTCATACCTCCCATAGTCTCTCAGCAACATGCTGACACTGGAACACATGGGGACCGTCTCAAACATTGCATGTCTGCAATGGATAGCTACCAACTAGTTTACCCAAGTCATTTCAAGTTTACCATGCCATTCAACAAAATCAAGTATCTTCATCCACATGCACTTTGAAAGGGGCATTGTCCTGTGTACACTGGTACTTTCTAGGCAAAGGAGAGAAAAAGGGGTAGTGACAGAGGCACTGCTATGTGTTCACACATTTCTCACTCGTTTCTTCTTGGGCATGTGGGGAAGCCGCCTTTTCCCAATCTTCCCTGCCAATGGATCCTGGCTAAGGAGATGTGGCCTGGAAGTCTTCTGTGCCCCTTCCAGGCCTAACCCCTAAAACCGCCCATTGAAACTACTGTACACACTCATCTATGGGCAACCAAATATAAGACACCCCGTGAGACTGTGACGCCACTCAATGGAAGGAACCTGGGCCTCTGCTTGGGCAGAGCTTCTACCTCCTATCCTCAACTGCAATGGGCCATCAGGTGAGTAAGAAAGAAGACTGGGAGTCACTGAGCTCCTGGAGTTGTTTGTAAGAACAGTTTTCATTTTCTAATCAACACAGGTACCAGCCACCTGACTCTCAACTTTTCTCATGTCTGGTCTCAGGTTGGGTTAATAATACCAGATGCTCCTTCAATTGGACGCATCGGTGAAGGATGAATCTTTGGGGATCAGAGCTTGTCTAATGACCCTGTCCAGTGTTACTACTGTTCAATTTACTGCTGTCTTTATCGTTCAATTTTCATTTGCCTGGATGGCTCTACAATGGCAGTCATTAGCAACAAGTTGGGTCTCCTAACATCTCTGGGGCAACACGGCAGTTTCTGGCTTGTTAGAGTATGAGGGGTGCTAGGCTGGTAAGCATTTAACATGTTATTGTGTGTGTGTGTGTGTGTGTGTGTGTGTGTACAACAATGTTACTCTATTATTAATTTTATTAATATTAAGAATACTTAGCACATAATTTACAAATAATAAAGTGTACAATAGCCAATGGATTCTCACAGAATGCTTTCATAGATTTTTGCCAAACTCTTGTATCCATGGGCAACCTGCTATTGCAATTCAACCACGATTTGACAAAGTTGCATCTCAATCTGTTAATTCTTTTCCTAAAACATTTGTTGTCATTAAATCTGATATATAGTCTATTGTTAAACTCTTTCTCAGCCTCGAACAAGTTATATTCATCAAAAGAAAGTTTTTTCAACCTCAGCATTACACACATGGGAAGTTTACTCATTTGTCAATTACACTAGCAATTTTTGCTGAACTAGGTAATAGTTTTTGGATCCTGGAAGAATATTTTTATCATTTTTCATGGTCGTCACATGTAATGGCTACATACATGATATCCTTTTATGTTGAAGCTGTATTTAATATTCTTCTCTATCAGTTTCTTCAGTCTAGATCAAAGGTTGTCAAACATTTTGTATAAAGGGCCAGTTAGTAAATGTTTTAGGGTTTGTGAGTCAGATGGCCTTTCTCATCCCAACTCAACTCCACCACTGAACAAAAGCAGCTATAGACAACACATAAATAAATGGGCGTGACAGTTTTCAAGTAAAACTTTACAAAAACAGACCATTGGCTGAAAATTGGTCCCCTGGCTGTGTTTGCCAAACCCTGTCTAGCTAATCAATAAAACAATGAATCAAGCCTTGATATGTCTAATTGGCTAATTTGTTCGGTATAAATCAAAACAAATGAATTCCCACCATGGTCAATTTCAGGCTGTTATGTGATGTCACTGGATGCAGAGTTGGGAGGAGACGTGCACTAGCAGAGCATCGTGTGACACTTGTATCACAAAGACACAACAGAAATGCCCTGGCTGGTGTGGTTCACTTGGTTACCAAGGGCTTGTCAGTTTGATTCCCTGTCAGGGCACATGCCTGGGATGTGAGCTTGATCCCTGGTCCAGGTGTGTGTGATCCCCAGTCTGGGCATGTGTGGGAGGGAGGCAACTGATCAATGTTTCTCTCTCACATGGATGCTTTTCTCTCTTTCTTCCTTTCTCTCTAAAAGCAATGAAAAAATGTCATCATGTGAAGATTAAAAAATACAATAGAAATAACTGCAGACCATAGATAATACTAAAGTGTAATAAATAATTAGGAATACAGAAGTGACACCTTTGTTTTTAATGTAATGGAATGTAAGACTATATAATTTAATTTTAATAATGGCTGCATTTAACAACTTGCTCACAAAAGTCCTGAAAACGTGTAACACAACACTGAATCCTACAGTTCCCCTTCTCCGTGGCTGCTGTATTAAAGTAGGGGGATATCTCTCATGGATTTATTTTTCTCCTGAGGCACCATTAGAGTCGTTGGGAGGTAAATGTTATTGAATCAGTTATCTTGCTCAAAAGATAACTGTCAACACTTAAGACTCAAAGCACTCATCAGTTCTTACTCACACGTTCAAAATTATTCCAGCTTCATTGTATACCATAAACCAAAAACGTGTTCAATATTTTCCTTACATGTAATCTCACTTCAAGTTATCTTTACTTAAGGCTAGTTACGATAGATTACAATATTATGTAAAAGTCCTATGCCCAGCCTTTCTCCCTTTTAAAACATCTACCTCAAGGGGAGAAATTTAAAAACGCAAATGTAAACATTCTTCAGCAAAAGAGATCCTCACATAGAAAGTAAGTGCAAGAGGCAATATGATTTAATTGAAAAGGACTCGAACTGTAGAATCAGAAAAATGTGGGATCAATCCCTGCTTTGATACATGCTTGTATGATGTAAGGTACATTTTCTACCTTTTTAAGTCTCATTCTCTCATTTTGTGAATTAAGATGAATCAAGAGGTTGTTATGAAGCTCAAATGTGAAAAAAGAATATGTGAAATACCATAATGTTCAGCTTTTATAAAGCATTCAGTAACAATTATTATTTTTATTCACTGAAACTTTTCTATTACCCCATTAATTTTACTGATCATAAAGTTGTTAACTAAAATACTTTAAATGCCAATGGCTATTCATACTTTTCATGGTTCAATGCTTGGGTTGGGGGCTGTGTACTTCACATATGAAAAATACTACAGTAATTAATAAATAATGGCACAAGAATAAACTGTTTTGTGTACTTATAACTGTAAACCTACTTTTGTCCCACCCTGTACACATACACATACATTCAATTTATCCTCTTCATTTTCATTATGCATTGGATACCAGCAATTGTGCTGAATAATCAACATTTTTCAGGTCTACAAGATTGACTTGTCAGTTGCCAATTACTCATGTGGTAAACTGAGCTTCTTTTGTTTTTAAACTACAGACAATAAGCCCCAAAATGGCATTCTTCCTCTTGAAAATAGTCTAGTAGCCTACCATCTCATGCATTTGTCCAACGCACTTGGTAAAGCCATGTAAGGTGACTCGTCCCAGCTGAACCGATGTACTCAGTTTCAAGTTAGCTTCCGCTTTTCTGTTTTGTCTCACAGATGGGTAATATCAAATTTGGCCGTGGTATTGAGATTAGAGCGTCTATTGCCTCTTACACTTCTTAGGAGTATCCTAGGCTATCTCTACAAATGTTTGAACAATTCTTTGGAAGATTTCTCTTTCTAACTTCACTACGCATTTGAGAGCTCTAACCCAGTAGCACGTACGGAACATGCAGTCATCGTTGGTGTTGTCAAGGACAGTTGTCTTTCCCAATAGTCTTTTTGCCTCCAATGGTCATTTTATCTCCTATAGCTTCTAACAATGATGGTACAGCCACATTAAAATTTGATTCATTGTTGCACTTTTAATCTTCCCAAATTCCCACTGAAATGACCAAAAATATACGGGTGATCCTTGACTTTTAATACAATCATCTGGTTTTATTATTTTATGACTCAGACACCCATCCTGTGAGCAAAACTAATTTTTCAACTATTTAAAGAGTTTCTGATTTTTGTTTCTTTATAAACTTCAGAAAGTAATTATTTTCTAAAGTATTTGAAGAAAGCTCTCAACTACACACAAAATGGGGTCTGATAAGTAAAAATTCTAAACATTGTAATGAGGTATGCCTACTTTACAAAGTTCAATGTCATCATGATAATAGATAAACTTGATACATTTCATGAAAGTATTTTCTTCATCATACTTAGCATACAGAGTTGAAAAATAACTGTGCTTATTTGCTATGATTTCTTCTCACAGGCTAAATAAAACAGTCACTAGGCCCAATATTGGTCAAAGAGCTTCTTAAAGGCAAAAATAAGTGCCTTTCTTTATGTTCCATCTTTTATTTCCTTTCTTTGTTTCAAGCAATATGTACTTAAACATGACCTCTGTTTGCTACATTTTGGTACTCAAATGCCTTATAACAAGGTATTTTTCTTGAACTATTAGCTGTATTTTGTTTCCTGTGTATTTTAATTGCAAGCACATAGCAAAGCCCTTAGTGTTTTCTTGCCTAGGGAATGTCTGAAGAACTGAACACCAAAAACCCTTAACTCTTTCTGCTTCTTGTGAGAGTGTAAACACAGAGAAGAGATTGCCTTGGGCTTCCCAGAGGGGACCAGGGGGAGGGGCCACATTTTAGAGAAAATATGGGGGAGGGGAACAGGGTGAATAGTCTTAAGCAGTGGGCTTTGTGATACTTTATCAGAAAGGTTCAGTGTGAGCAAAGAAACTGGTTCTTATAACCCTGGAGGTCATGAGGATGGAGCAAGTGGTCACTGAGTTGCAGGGGCTCCTAGTGAGGGCGGTGCAGTGGCAGACACAGACAGGAAGCGCCCCCTTGGCAAGCAGTGCTCTCCCCTGATGACTCTCCTAGGTGGCAGAGGAAACTACCTGGGCACGAAAGTAGGTACAGAGAGAGAGAGACAGAGAGAGAGACAGACTTTTCCCCTTCTAAAGATAAGAATATTTGAATATATTAATATACATTCAATATACGCACTTTGACTACAACTTATCTGAGCTGCACAATTGGATGTACACAAGCACCTAAAAGGATAAGAAAACAAAGACAATGTTATATAGGAAAAAATTCTGTAGTTAAAAGAAGTGCAGCATGTGAGTTATCAGACGAAACATTCTATGATGAAACAGATTATGCACTGAGCAAAGTCGAGGAGAAAACTTGGTTTTAAAATCTAATTTATATGTTCAATATGATTTCCTAAGACCTTATATAAATAAAAAAAATGAAAAAAGTAAGAGCCAGGAAGATTACTTTGAGAGGGAAATTGTTATACTAAAAGTGACAAATGTAGTAGAGGCCCTGAAGAACAGAATGAATAGTAAGTCAAGAAATTAGATAAACAGCTTGAGAACTGCTCTTAGAGCAGAAACCAAAACACCAAAACTCACAATTAATGACTATAAGTAAAATATCAAAGGCAAAGAAAATAAATCCAAGTTATAATATATATATAATAAAATATAATATATATTATACATATATATGTGTATATATAATACGTATAATATACATATTATACATATATTATATATTATATATGTATTTTCATGCATTTCTTATAGGGAAACAGCAACAGGAAATAAATATATTCCTATGCATCTCTGTATATGCAGTGGGGAATGGAAAGCTTGGTGGAAAAGGAAGGAGGAATTCCGACCAGTGGTAAAATATCAGGTAATCCACACAAAACACATCTTGTTTATTCTCATGCTACCAGCCCAAGATGGATGCAGGCTCCCCACATAAGTTTCAAGCCTAAAAAAGTGAAAATGGGTCTCAGACTAAAGTAAAACAAGCCAGGGACAGCCCACCCAACTTCCGTCCTACGAACGAACGCCCCTCATGGTCCCAGCTGGCTACTTGGGGACCAAGAACAGAAAGCTGCGGACAAGGGACGGCGGGATAGGTGCCAAGTCTATTCCCAGATATTTAGGACCCTTCCTTCACTGTAAACATAACTGGTATGGACAGTGCCATCAGGACAATCGAGTCATGAGAGGGAACCAATAAGAATTAAATTCCGGACTATGGTGATATGTTTAACTGATCCAGAGGTTCTGCAACTACACAGTCCCCTACGTGCCCCGAGATTCTCAGAAACCTCAGCAGCCCTTGACTAAGGGCGGCCCCAGTTCTTCTCAACGGTTGCATGAGCTGCCCAAGCAAGAAGCTTCTCAGTTCCAAGTGCTGTTGCCTCTGCTCCTGACTTTAATTTGAGGTCCATGTCTAAAGACTATTGTTTGCTTGATCCACGACATCTCCACCTCCCCTGGCCTAATGGGCCTGACTGGCGGTCATATCACTTGTTTTTAGTCTCAGTAGGAATTGTCCTGGGGTACATCTGTAACCTTCTCTGTGACGTTCCACCCTACCCCCAAACTCTAACAAAGTGAATTTTGAATCTATGGCATGACCTGCATTTTAAGTTAAATCATCCCACTGTTACCTTCCAATTCCCACAAAATTTGGCAACAGGTAGAAAAATGTATTTCTAGAGATTTTCCCCATTAAACATATCCTTCTACTAAACATTTTGAAAAGACTAAAAAAATCCTTAATATGATAAAAATGTTAATATCTGAGTGATAGAATTACAGATGGTTACTCTCCAAATTTTAGGAAATGTTAAGTTACTTTAGTAACGGTAAGGTTGAATAAATAAGAAAGCAACTCGATTCACAGAAATTTTATAATTGTTAACAAATTTTAAGATTATGCTAATATAGGCAAACACAAAGATGTGTTATATGTGTATATGTGTATGACTATAAGTATATATTAATATATATGTTTATATATGCACACACATATACATACTACCTCATAGAGCTCAAGGGCCTTACAAAATAGTCTTGCCTCCTTCACAAAATCTAAAATAATATGTTGCCTGTGGTCATCTTAAAACTATTTAGGTATTGATTTTTACACTAATGAGCTGGTCTGCCTGGAACTGCAGAGAGGCAGGGGGTCGCTGGGTATTGGAGCCAGAGGAAACGTCACGGACCCAAATCAGGTCCCTGCCAGGTAAATGATGAATTTATAATCATAATAAGAGGTGACTACAGAAATCAAGCCCAATTTTGTTAATAGGTGTATCTTGGGAGTAATTATGTCTGGGCTAGACGCCAATGTCTAGATCACTCTTCCTCTGAGTGTGGCTTCATGTTCAGTGTCTTTGGGGCGTTCAGAATGCCAAAACCAAACTGGCAAGTGAACTGCTTCAGTCAAAATATCATTCATTAGTTGGTCCACATGATATCAAACCAACAAATTAGTAATTCTTCCTCTAAGTTGAACAGATGTTTTGGTAGCTACTGGCATAGTCTTCCTACGTGTGATATTTTTGGCTTTCACCTTCGGGTGTCCTACACTGCAAAGCATTATCCAAGAACAAGCAAAAAAACCATGAAAAAGCAAACAACCCAAGGTAAAGATAATTATTTTCAATGACAAAGAACTCATATCCCGACTATATAAACCTCTACATATTAATAAGAAACACACAGATAACTCAAACAAAACATGAAGAAAAGAGTTGAACAGGCACCTCACAAAAAAAAGAATATGCAAAAAGCAAGTAACCATACAAAAAGTTATTCAACATCATTAGCCATCAGGAAAATTCAAGTTAAAACTAAAACAAGATGCCTCTCTACACCTGCCAGATGGGCAATGACCACCAAATAACCCAACATTAGCAACATTAATAAGGAAGTGGAACAACAGTAATTCACGTATATTTGTGCATAAGGGTATAAATTCATATAGTGCTTTTTAGCAGTACCTACTAAAGCTGAATATAAGCACATCCTGTAGCCCAGCAATTCCATTCCTGTATGTGCTTACATATATAAAAAAAGACATTCACAAAAATCTGTATAACATCAATATTCATAATAATCCCAAACTGGAAATAAACTCAGATGTCCAGGAGTAGTAAAATGGATGGTAAGTCTAGTTAGAGACAAAATCATTTAATGTCCAACAGGGCAATAAAGCTAAATTTTGTGATTATCAGTTCTCTCAGACTGAAATATGCTCCTGTCTGACATTGAAGCACATTGGGCTATCCTTTGTGGGCATTAGTGCAATTAAGCATTGATTGATCATCATGAAGGACTGAGTGTGTGGAAGGTAGTGGATTGTAAAAATGAATAATAAGTATGTAAATACTTGGAATTACTGTAGGTATTCAAAAATGAAGTTGAAATTTTGTAAATATTGTTTCACATTCCACATTTTCTACAATTCCTACAGGGTTGTCTGGCCTTATATCTCAGTTAATGATATACCGATTAAAAAATCAATGGGACTTGATAGAGGGGCAGGGAAGAATATGCAGTTTTTTGCATTGCTGAGAAAGAAAGATGAAGTAAGCAGGCTGTGAGGTTGCTGCACAGACAGGTCTCTGATGTAGTGACTAAACCCCGACAAAGTTCTCTCACTTTTCTGCATCCACAGTAATCTTCATAGGAGGTCTAACAATGTCATGCCACTTTTTTTTTTTTTTTTTAATTTATAAAAGTGTAAGGTATACCTCCTACATGATCTCAGGACATTCAGTATCCAGTATCTAACAGACAGCCGTGGAACCCTTTGAATGTGGCAGCACTGTCCCAAATGCTGGGTGGCAAGAGTCAATGTGTAAGAAGTGAGTAGACACATTATGTATATATGAGGATAGAGGATGATTTTCTAATGGATTGAAAATGGGTGGAAAGGAGGAGGGATATAAATCAGGGATGATTCGGGAGTTTTCCCCTAAGAAATGAAAAGGATGGTGTTGCAACTTACCAAAATGATCAAGAAAGTGGGAAGGTCAGACTTAAAGGGTGAAAAAAAATTCAAGTCCCAATGCGGGCTTGTTAGGTTGAAAATGCTTATTAGACATCCATCGCGGCAACATTGAGCAAGCAGGTTCAGACGTGAGCCTCAAATCTGGAAGGGGATGCCGATGGGAGTTAGAGACATTGCTTGTTTTTAAAGCCGCAAGAATGGCTGAGATCACCAAGCAGGTGTACCTGGACAGAAAGAAGGGCTGAGGACAGAAGCTTGGGAGCCCTCCAAAGTTTAGAGATCTGGGTGATCAGGAGAATCAAAGTAAAAGGGACCAACAGAAAGATGCCAGGTAGGTGGCAAGAGAACCAAGAGAGTGCGGGTCCCAGAACAGGAGGGGCAGAAGAATAGGAATGCACAGCTGCAAACAGGCTGATGGAGCACTTGAGAAAGGCCTCTCCCTCCTGCTTCTGATTTTCACTAGAAAGGAAGAAGGGTTACCTACTAGGCGTGGGGATGGGACAAAGATAGAGGAGGTTTGGAGAAAGAAAAGGCACAAAGCAGGAGCCTAGAGAGCGCTACTAAAGAAGAGTTGTGGTGCTAAGGGCGTGCCAAAGGTTAGCCTGTTGAACAGAGAATGACCTAACAACGTGGTTTTGTGTTTTTCTTCAGCCAGATGCTTGGGGCCGGTGAGAAGAAGGCAAGGAGCTGGATGAACCCAGGGTTGGGGCTTTCCCAAATGGCTATGGCAAAGGGAGAGGCAGAGAGAGAAGGAAGCAAAGGGCATGCACAAAGCACTGATGTGCTAGGGAAGCTACGCTGGGAACGGACAATGATGCTATGCAGGGGTGGAGGGGATAAAAAAGCTCCGGGGCCCAGGGACTGCAAATTCTGGGGGGTGGAGTGGCTCTCTGAGTGGAGTATAGGAGGGAGTGAGATGGCAAATGATTAGAGGTGGTGATCTTAGATCTTAGATCAGAGTAGGGCGGTGAAACCGAGGTCAGAAGGGGCACAGCACTTAGTCATGCAAAGGTCTGGAGAATACCAGGGGAGGCGGGGCTGAGAGAGGGTCGAGGACATGGCCCGTGGAGAAGAGGGAGCCAGAGAGCTGAGACAAGAGAGGGCTGGCGAAGTCACAATGAACTCTTATCAAGAACTATTGCAGGACTGGACCGATGGGCCGCAAGCTGCGATTTCCTCGGAGAGATGAAGGCAATGTCCTTGTGTAAGGAAACTTCAACCAGGGGGAGGACTTGGAGGAGGAGCCTGAGGCAGAGGCTTCAAAGACGAGGGGTCACCCGGGACCGCGAGGGCAGGGAGGGGAGGAAGTGCAGGATGGGGCTGTGGGCAGCGCTGTCCTCAGGAGAGGTCACATTGCATCTCCTCAGAGCAAGAGGCAGAGGACACAGAGGCTTTGGCTACTGCGCGGTCTGTTCAGAGGGCACAGCGTGGGGGCGGGGGTCTTTGATGGGGTCAGGTTAGGGGGTGTATGGGGATGGGGGTCCAGGTGTTGAAGACATGGCCATATGTGGGCTCCCGGAGGTGCGCGAAGTAAATAGTGGACACATGGGATTGGGTCTGAGGTTCTCCCTGCTCTTTGCTGAATCTGAGGGCTGGGGAGGGGCCCTGGTGGAGGGGGGCAAGCCAGGCTCCTCTTCGCCTCCTTCTGCACAAGGCAGGCTCAGAGGCTCCTGGAGCAGGGGTGTTAGAGGAGTGCACACCTCGCAAAGTCAAGCAAGGATTATCACTACCTCTACGTGGATGGGGGTAAGAATAGGCCTGCTACCTTTCTGCGGCGAGTGCTGAGAGCCGGGGAACAGGAAGACAGGTGTCTGCCCCGAACCCTCCTTCACCATTGCGCCGCCGTGGCTCATGTTTCCAGGCGGGATGGGAGTTTGACCAGCTCACAGCCCCTCCACCCCATGCGGCCCCCGATGAGAACAGCCCTCGGGCTGAAACCGGGGGTGGGAATCCCAAACCTCCTTTCCTGTTTGTGTGAGAAACCAGGCTCCTGGACAACACAGCTTGGCGAACGGACTGTTGGTCAAGTGGGTCCCTGGGCAAACGGAAACCACCTACTGTGTTTTTGATTCACCGGAAACCATGGGGAGAATTAGTATCCTGCTTCCCCAGAAGCAAGGAGGTTCTCGTGGATGGCGAAGAAGAGGAGGCAGTCAAGCTCAGATGGGCCCGGGGTTGCAGTGGCAGAAAAGAAAGCAGCCTGAAGCATTGTGGGAAATGGGGGAAATAGAAACTCAGCCAAGAATAGAAAAGCTGTATTTTAAGTGGATAATGGATAGTGGAGGTCACCACTGTCCTAAGATGCTCTCCTTCAAAAAGAGTCACCTTTTAAGTGATTTAATTTTACCACTGAACTCTTTGCCCATAAGATAAGGGCTCAATTAAGGCAGAGGGAGGAGCTGCCTTTGAAGAAATGAGCGTTTCAGGCTTTTAGGTTCCATGCCTGGAGGAAAGAAAAAAAAAAAATCAGGCATCAACCGTTTCTTTAAGCTACCGGAATGATGTTTCCCGTCCTCTGTGTAATTGCTCCTGGGAAGGGCCAGTTTCCCAAATTAGCATCCAACCTAGACCTCCAGATGTGCAGCCTGAACGGGCAGCTTCGGCGAACTACCAGAACGGAACCCTCAGGTTGGCTTCCACAGGGGGCGCGCTTTTGCCCCAGAAAAATCAGAGAGTAATTTGCTGGTAGACTCCTGGGTTGGCTGGAAATCTTGACTCGGTTTTTAAACCTTAGGTCAGGTTCCCCAGGGTCCTGGCATCTCATCTCTGGAAAGCAAGGTCAATTTTAATGGTGGAAATCAGCATGAAGGAGAGTGGATGAGCTTCAAGGTGAAGGGAAGTGGCTGTTTAAATACGTGTTTACGTTTCTCTGACTGACGTTCCTGTTTATCCTGGGGGGCTGTGCTGGAAAAAGTCCCAGGGGTGGGGGGAATCTGAATGCACTGCTGCGAACCAAAGGGCAGATGTTAAATTCCACTTAAACACTGGATGATTAGTCTCCAAATTGCTCTGGGCACAGCGACCCTTGCTCCCCTGCCTAGGGACCCCACGATGTGCGAGGTCCCTAACAGCCACTCAATGCAGTGTCTTTCCTTGCGCTCATCCCTTGTGCCGAAAGACTGAAAGCAAACGAAAGTCAGGGACGCTGTGCCTCACCCATCCGGCCGCTATAACGCCAGAGGAGGGCGCTGAGGTGTGATGAGCACACGTTCCTGGAATCGTCAAGATGCTGGGCAAACGGGTGATTTATTGCTGTGGAAAGCCAGGAAGAGGTGACTGAAGAGAGCAGGACCCTGAAGACCAGTGACTCAGTGATTTCCTGATGGTCTGAAAGAGTCACAGGGCATCACTTGGTGCCTAATGTGATGGCAGATAGGCACAGGGGGCCCTGGGGCCCAGGGGGAGAGAGGCAGGGTCACTAATCCTGGCTGGGTGATTTTTAAAATAAGAGGAAAGAGGAGGGAAGGTAAGAGGCACTACAGATAGTGGGAAATTCTTTTTTACTGAGAGGAATGCATAGATTTATATTTGTAGTTTCTTGGATCATGAAACGCCTCCTTGGAAAGTATAAAGTTTTGAACACTCTTCTACTCCAGGGTGTGTGTGTGTGTGCGCGCGCGCACGCGCACACACACGCATGACAGGATTACATACAATTTCAGAGATTTCCTGTACTCCTCGGTCTAACCCCTTATGCCCAGTTTAGGAAGTCTTGCCCTATCTAGATTAAGAGGGAAATAGTTTATCTAATAACGAAATCCCCTTTCTAAAAGTTTGAAAATATTTTATTGAGTAGGGGGTGTATTCCTCATCAAAACAAGTAAGTTGATACTTATATGGTGTTTGTTTTTTTTTTCTGATTGAACTTACATGCCTCAGTTTTTGTCTCTAGTATCTCTTCCAGGCTTTCCCTGTCAGTGTGTTGCCTCTAGACTTAAATATGGGTAAAACTTAGTCATCTATTAATAAAATATGTATTTAGCACTTACGATGTATAAGTAAATATGCCAAGAGCCCTGCTTAATATGCAGAGATGCACAAGCCTGCAGTAAAGAAGAAGTACTCACAAAAGCACCTCTAATACCTATGCAATGTAGCTGCGAAATGGGAGTCCATGAAGATCAAAGGGGGGTGCTAATTTCCGGGGGGCGTGACCTGGGAAGGCCCCCTGTATTGGTGTGTTTGCACCAGCATTGCAAACAGAACTGAACACACTAATCCCAGGCTGTGCACACCCTCTCTGGGAAGGAGAGGGCAGAATGGGGAGCAGAGTTTTAACTTTTTCTTTTTGCATCTTGGATTTTTCACAGAAAAACATAAAACAAGCCTGTTTTGCTAATGTGTTTAAAATAAATAAAAATACGGCTTATAAAATTTACCTTTAAGTTATTATTTATTTATTTCTCAAAAAAGGTCCAATAAAAGTAGTAAACCACTCGCTCTCTTTAGCGAGGCAGAAGAACATAAAGAAATTAAACTGAGGAGGAGTTAGTCTCTACGAGAAGTTTTACATTATTTAAATTAGAATGGAAAGAAAAGAACGCTAGTAGATTAAAATACCTTGATGAAAGTTCAATTTTATAGAAAATACAAGTTATGAAACTGATGAGAAAAAAAATAGAAAACGTGAAGCAATAATACCTTAAAAATGAAAACGTATCAAAGGACTACTTCCAAGGAGACTAAGCCCTGATGATTTTAGCAGCCAATGTTTTTAAACAGATGATTTCAATACCACAGAAACAGCTGAGAGAAGCAAAAACCTTGAAAGCCACTTTACTTTAGTTATTGCATTCAAATAGGAATATATATATGTGATATATATCTATGTGTGTGTATCAACACAACACACATACACATAGAAAAAAGAATACATCTATCAACTTGCAGGGAAAGAAGTGTGAAACTAGAGAACCAGAAACCTGGAACAATGTTTGGAAGAAAAAGCAGCCTGGATCAGAAGGGCTTAGAAACCAGAGGAAAAAATAATATACACAGAAAAACAACGTGCAGACGAAGAGCAGGCGCTCCCCCGCTGGAGCCTGGGGGCCCCGTGAACCAGGAAGCGCCCATGCGATTCACGGAGCGGAAGGTGACTTTGCTGTCCAACTGGAACAATTTCACAATTTTAATCTTGAATGCCTTGAATAACATAGAATAATGAAAATGATAGAACTATAAGGAGAAATTGACAAGCCTGCCAATGCAATGGGAAACTTTTCAACTCGAGCAATGGCTAGACCAGGCCGACCAAAAATTGAAAAAAAAAAAAAAAAGGAAAAAAAAATCAGTAAAAGTATGCAGGATGTAAACAACACAGCTAGTCAGAGCAATCTAACGAATATTGCTAAAATATTCGCCCACGTATCTACAGAAAGGAGCCAACCAAGGAAACAAAAACCATGCTAAGTCTTTCAAACAGGAGTGAGGGGATTTAGTGCAAGAAATTGGTTACACATGTGACGGAAGGGTTGCAATGACAGATGGGTGTTCCCGAGCCAAGAGATTAGCAGCAGCAGGGAGCCAACACCCCTCCAAAGCTGGGATCAGAAGTAATGGACAGCTTTTTCAAGCGGTTTTCCCATAATTAGTTGAAGAGGGATTTGGGGCCAGGATTTGGATCCGTTCCGCTTTTTTTAAGGGCTCCCTCTCCTTGCTCCCGGTGGAAGCGGCTCTGAGCTTCCTCTTCATTGCCACTGCTGGAAGTTGGAGGTCCCTGGAGACAGCGATTTAATAGAGAGCAAATGGAGGTCCAGGTTCTGCCTCTTTACTTTCTCAAGAAGAAAAAAGAACCACTAAGATATGTGATCTGGGGATCATTCTCTGAAACAAATCTGCAGCTTGAAGCAGGAGTGCACTGCATTCCAAAGAACTGCAACATAGAAAGCTGAACAGCCAGCCGTATCCCGGCCAAGTGGTTGGACCTCAAAGGTGCGGGTTTCCTTAGGCATCTAGGCGGCAATACCGTGTTATCTAAATACAGAAAGCTGTTCGGCTGGCCCCCAGCTCTGCTTAGGGGTGTAAGACGTGGACGACACGCCTGCTGTGTTCTGAAGCCAAGAGTGACCGAGAACTTAGCTCCCCAGACAACTGGTCTTTCAAGCCACGTGTTTTTCGAGCCAGCTACGTAATTTGGGGGACCCAAGCACGATGAAAGTCCGGGGTCCTCATCTAAAAGAATATTAAGAATTTCTAAACGGTGACAGCAGAACAGCAAAAGAGCACAAGGGGCTCCTCACTGCGCGGGACCCTGCGCCCTAGGGCAGGCTGCGTGTGCACTGGCGAAGCTGGCCCCAGTTACCGCGGGGAAGGAAACACTCAGGCCCACGTGCGAAACACCGTGCGGACCCTCTTCGGCAAACTAGGTGATGACAGAAACCCAGAGATGAAGTTAAACAGAGAACTTTGAAATGCAGGCACTGCACGGGGAAGCTGAGCATTGTTTTTCTCTCTCTATAAAACAAGTACAAAACTATTTGAGGAATTACGGTTATAAAACATGAATAGTTGAGAATGAGGGGAAGAGTGGAATTGCTAATGGACTTATCTCGCCCTGCAGGTAATTAGTTGACACTACCTAAAATTACATTATGTGTTTAACAAGATATAGTGACTTCACACTCTCTGTGTTTCCTTCAGTGTATTTCCTTAATTTCAGAGAGATTTTTTGGTGGTTGTTGGGAAATCTCTCATGGAATAAAGAAAAATTTATGCTAAGGCTAAGGGATCTTACTCATTTTACTTCAGTTTATTTTTCTTCTATAATATTCAGATAAATTACATTATTAAAGTATTGACTTTTGTTTGAAAAATACGACTTTTTATGCAAGTCCAACTGTCAGTGATTATTCACAGATGATAGGAGCTGAGTATTTTACTTTCATCTTTACTTCCCCTCCACAACCAACTTGAGAACCAGGCAAAATGAAGGCAGCAACCATGCTCCGCTATGGGACCGCAGGCCGTGCAGGGCTCTGTGATGCCTGAGATTAGGGAAACCACCAGGGTGAGTCTCAGCTTTCTTCTCGAGAGGGACTTTGGGGAAAGTTGTGCCGGGAGGAGGGTCTAAAGAGTGGCAGGCACAGTGGTCCCCTGAGGTGAGGCCACGGGGACTGCAGTGGGGGAAAGAGGAAGCACCTAGAATTTGGCGGGAGAGCAACGGCGAGGAAAGTCGGACACTGACCCAGAGCTCTGTCTTCCACGCGTGCGGTCTGGAGCAGGACCGTTCCATCCACGGCTGGACAAAGAGCTGGCACCCGAAGGCCACTCGGGGCATCGCGACCTCCCTGGACCAAGTCTTGCCATGAAATGTCAAGGGATCTAAAAAGTATGTTTGTGACATAGTTGACCTGTCTGGTCACGGACTCCTTATCTTGCCATAGACTGTAATAATTTGTGGATACAAAGCCAGTTTGAGGGCCACCCTTTAAATAGTACCAGTATAAAGAAATTTTCCCATATGCGCACACACACACACACACAAATATACATATATATAAAGTTACAGCATGTTATGATGGTAAGCAGTTACTCCCTCAAGAGTGAATGAGTAAATAAATTGTAGGATATTGATTTAACAGAACACCACATAGTCACTGAAAGTAATGTAATGTCTATACATACATGTGGATGATAGTCTCAAAGTGTGTAATCTTGAATATGAAAGAAAGACAAGAATACTATTGTATTTACATTAAATAAAAACACAAAAATCAATGCTCTTTTATGCTCCTAAAAGCAAATAAGTGTGCGCAGTTTTTAATAGACTAAAAGGTGTGTACTAAAGTAGCTATCTTTGGAGAAGTTACTGTTGGGAAGGAAAAAATTCAGACTGGAAATAGAGAGCAAAGAGACTTCAGTTTTCTCCATAACACTTTCTTATATTTACTTTTTAAAAAATGTGTCAAAAATGCTAACAACTGTCAATACTGGATAGTAGGTTCATGGATACTTGATCCATGTTATTTGTATTTTTCTGTATTTTTAAATTTCTCAAGATGAAACCAACACAATGGAGTGGCTGTACTTTTAGTAAATTGTGACTGCATGTTACCCAGAGAGCTGCCCCAGTTTATTGGAAACTGGAAGTGTGAAACTCTGCCATCTGTTAGAAAAATCTCAACATCCGTGGGCAGCACAGAAACATCAAAGGCTGACGCTTCAACCAGATGACAGCAGATACACTTGAGGACATGTGATGAGTGTAATCATTTGGGCAATAAATCCTGGAAACAAAAATCAGATTCCATTACAGAGTCGAAGAGAAACATCTAGATTTTCAGATAAAATGATCAATGATATTGATTAAGGCTTCATCTATGACCTTTCATTAATTTTTCTGCTGGATGGGAATAAAGAGCTTTCTTAGCCAAAAAAAAAAAATTGTTAAAAGCTGAAGAATCCATATGTATATTCCAGTCTGTGCTACAGGATTAAAGTGTTAAACGTTTTGGGGGGGGAGAGCACAGTAATATTTGAAGAATTGCAGCTTAAGCCCCACCCCCCTCAACTAGAAATGAGTTGCTGCTCTGACTCGTCTTTTCATCTTTTGTGCAGACAGATGCATTAAAAGGTACTTGTATGACTGTGAGGTTATTTCCTTGCTGAACTTTTGTACTGGAGACCTGCTGAGGGCTGACTATAGTGAAAATTTCTGGAAGTAGATGCTTGCTGCGTAAGTACTTCCCTAGGTAAATAATGCTCCAATTAATAAGTAATTGTGCAATAGTGCTGTCATTTTCTTTCCATTAAAACAATCATTGCTGTATTCGTGTTCCAATTCCAGCCATTGGTTTGTCCAGCAAGTAAATCTACCAATTATATGTCACGATATTGACCTCTGTGAGCTTGTAGATCTCAGAACTTTTAGATAAAATACACTTGGGGGTGTTATTTATGAATTCAGATCAACCAGCTTCTTAATTTCTACTAAATCCCAGATATTTTGTAAGGCACTAAAAATATGAAAATGGAAATTGTATTTCAGACCTTTTATGTGGTTGTCAAACAGCACAGAACATAGATACGCAAACACAAATTTATAATTCAATAAGATGCTAAACGACAATATGGCCTTGCACAATTTGAAGCCCCACAGGGCAGAGGGCTGGCCCACACTTCCCTTTTTCACAGCTATATTCTCAGAACTTAGCCTAGTATTTAAAGCACTGGATATGTGGAATAAATGTTTAGCTTATTAATGAGCAAAGGTGCTACAGATTGGAAAGTACTTGCAATAGAAACCCCTTTTCCTTATCACCTATTATCAAGAACAACTGGATAATCACAGGCTTTTGTCAAAGTTAAGAGAATACATACAAACTTAAGCCTTTTATTCAAATAACACACTTTTTTTTTTTGGTCAATCTTCTGAGAAAAGCTCAAATGTTTCTGTGTGTCTAAGCCTATAGATTGGAAAACTGACGGTTCCTTTTTGTGTAAACCACATTTATAATCAGTCTTTGACAATTTCTCATTTCAATTTATTTACTGAGCAGTGAACCCCCAAAAAGACTCTTTTGAACCACCCAAGTTTCCTATTCCTCTGCATTTTTCATTGTCTTCCCAAAACTGCACATTTATTTTGCCTGTTTAGTTTTCACTTCCTTTTTTTTCTCTTCCATTTTTGAAGACTTACCTTCATCGAGTCTTTTCAAAAGGGCATTCAGATTAATTTTAAGAGAACTATATGTCCTGCCCATGCACATTTCCTTGGTTCGGGTAAGCTTTAATTAAATGGTGTGATTATTAACAGCACACACCCTGGCCCCAGTGTTTTGAATGTTTCGACTCTTGGTGAGCACACACCAACACGATGGGGGAAGCCAGCTGGGCACTGAGGAACACCCCAGAGAAGGCTGCTGTGGGTGTGTGGTGGGCATTTGACAGAGCAAAGGGCAGGCTGGTTAATGCGGAGAGTTGGGAGAGACCGTCTGCAGGCCTGGGAGTTGACACCTCGCTGGGTTTAAGGTGTACCAGGCATCCTAGGAAGAAACTCCCAGATGAGAGAGTTACTCTTGCAGAGATACAAAGGTCTTAAGTGAACTGCTTAGGGGCAAGCTGGATTATTGGGACGGATCCTTCTAAGGGTTCTTTTGAACTAGAAATTGCTTTAACCTGGAGAGATATAACCAGGATTATCAACCCAGTCTCTACTAAGTTGTGAACTCAGATCATGAATACAGTTGCTATCTTCATGAATTTATTATTGAACATACCCTTTTTACAGAGTTAATGTTAGACTTTTTGCAGAGATAAAAGGAAGGAAGGGGGAAGCATACATAAATTAATTCAAGCAAACACATTCTACAAGATAAATTTTGGCTTACATGGTACTATACTCCTGATACATTTATCCAGAAGTCTTTCATTTCATTAAAATTGAAAGAGCAACTTCGGAAATTATTTTGTCTATTCAGATATACACACACATGTTTAATCCCTTTTCAAAAATATAATTTTATTTTAAAATATGACCATAAGATCTAGCGTAAACTCAGAATTTCAGTATTATAGTATAAAAACTACAAATGATCATTATATTCCAAAAACCAAATGCAAATTTCCATGAAGAGATTATCCCAGGAAAACAGGATTTCATATGAGGGCTCATAAGATTTACAGAATTATATTGTCAAATTATTTAAAAGCTAAAAGAGAGTTAGGATTGTCCCTTAGTTGAAAGTATTTCTTTAACTGAAAGATTATAATTTTGTATTCCAAAGTAGGAAAGTGCAAGAGCTGAATAAAACGTTATGGTAAAGATTGCTAGATTTCTTAAGGATTTTCCAGCAAATTCTTCTCTTACAATATTTAGATTCTCCTGTCAGAAACCTTTTTCATGTTTTAAAACACCTAGTTTTTGTAGTGGGTTTTAGGAGGCCCGATTCAGACTGTGTAGAAATATTTGCTAAAAACCATGGAAACAAACAAAAAGAAAACCAGATTATGGGAATGAGCCTTCACTAAACGGTTACTTTTGCTTTCACAGTTCCTTTACTGCAACTAGACAAGATCTGTTTTAATGCTTTCTTCAATGTTTTTTGGAAAAATAAGCATTTTAGTTTAGTTTGCATCAAACTAAAACATGACATGCTCTTAAGAGTTAAATTTTCAGATGAAGAAAAACAGAGAGGTTCTGTCCTGTCCTCTTTTAACCCTTTGTTTAAAAACATTGTGGCTTTTTTTTTTTCAGGAATTTTCTTCAAATGTTATTTTTAAATAATGGTGCCATAGGATTATTTTTTCTTTTCTTTTAAAATAGTATTATTTTTAACATTTTTAGATATCTATGGGTTCTTAACTACAATAGATAAGAATTTACTTCTCCACCCCATTTTCCTCCATCTCCCCAAAACAGCTATATCACTATTCCTCATTAGGTCAATATTCATGGTTTCTATTATTAGATTTATAATTATTCACTTGGGAGCACATTGTGCAATTATTAAAATTCTGTGTTTGCACATAGTTTTATTTTCCTGTGGTTAATAAATCCTTATTTTTGTTGCTGAGTTGATTCTGCCTCTACTGCTAATTTTTTAAAAAGGATTTTATTTATTTCTTTTTAGAGAGGGAAATGGAGGGAGAGAGGGAGAATCAATGTGTGGTTGCCTCTCATGCGCCCCCTACTGGGGACCTGGCCTGCAGCCCAGGCCTGTGCCCTGCCTGGGAATCCACCAGTGACCCTTTAGTTCACAGGCTGGCACTCAATCTACTAAGCCACACTAGCCAGGGCTCTACTGCTAATTTATATATTCTGCCTAAGAAAAGGTGGAGATGCACAGAAAAGTTTAACTAGAGCAGAGACATGACTAGATCCACACTCCAGATAGATGTGTCAGATGGCCAGTTCGGGGGTAGGCTTAAAGGAGCCAGAGGATTAAGGGAAGGCCCACCCTATGGAAGTTTCTTTAAGGACAAGAGAAGGTGTGGGTTTGAGAAACATTTGGAGAACAATCCAGAAGACATAGTGATTGACTTTAGCATCAAGGTGAAGGGTAGGAAGGTGTCAAGGACCCTGGGCAACTGGAGGGCCTTTCGGACCCCTCATTGAGGCCAGGGATAGAGGAAGAGGTCGGGGGTGATGGTGTGATAGTGGCTTAAATGTTAAACACGATGCTCATGGGATACCCAGGAGGAGGTGTTGCGCATACAGGAAGATAATGCAAAGTTTGCTGCAGGAGTTCATCTATAAACATGGATAAAAATTGCCACATATGTACGTGCACACACAAACTCTTATCCATAATGACATGTAACTATATATTTATAAGTTAGGATGCAGTTTGTCTTACATACCTATAGATAAATAAGTTTATCCGTAAGAATCACTTATATAACCTTATATGAAAATTGAGTCCCTGTTGAAATATCAAATTCATACATATAAAATAGAAATAACTATATAGCTGAAGCTTTATCTGTGTGTAGATATTTCATAGGTGTAACACCCACCCATTGATATTCTCACACTTAAAACAATTTTACATCTTATTATAAAATGCTTGAATTCCATATTCTGGGAAAAGAAAACCTCTTAGATTAAGTACAAATATAAAGAATGAGAAGTTCACGTGACAGTGGGGGAGGGAGGAAGGGAGGACGACTTGATTGACAGCAGCCGCTCAGTTGTTGTCCAATGACTGAACGCTGAGAGAACTAGAGCTGTGAACCGGATCACCAGCGGCTCCCGGATTCTGCACTCCTGACCTGGAGAAAACCTAGGAAACGGCTTTGGGTGGCACGTTTTCTGTACCAGATGCAGGATCCAAGTGACCACTGAGTTCAAAGGGCAAACAGGGAGGAAACCTGCTCTTAGGAACTTAGAAAGAGAGTCATCTTGCTTTCAGACCTACTCTCTGAGTTTTCAGCTCGTAAGCCGCATGAGACAAGGAAGATTATGTTGTATCCCCACCTTGTGGCTCTAATATGTAGCATTAGGCATGAAGAGCTAAACCTCACATTGGGAATACATATTTTTCACTGACTTAATCTAAAATCTGTTACCCAAATCATTCACTTTCTATTGGAACCCTCACCAGGCACATACTACTGTACACCCTTCCCCCCACACACACACCCACATACTAACAGCCTTAATAATTGTTGATGTCCTCGCTTATCTGAAGCTTTTCCAATTTTCAATTGGCTAAGAGTCATGCTTTAACTTTAAGCATTAAAAAATGTTTCGGATTGCAATTCGAAGTAGAAAATCCAAAGAGCTCGCCTAAATACTCTCTTCTTCTCCACACACAGTTTTTTCCCATTCCCTCTCCCCATATCCCCCCAAACGTTATCACCCTTTTTTGAAAGCTTAATATTTAACTAATTAAGTTCTTGCATATTTGAAGTTTTCAACCTCAAAAACTGAATCTTTGACTCCCATGAAAGTTCTGTGTGGGTAGCCATGACCGCTACTCCTTAACATTCACCACCTCCTGTGCAAATCAGGGAACCCTCGGCCTCAATCCTGTCGTCCCTGAGCTTCACGCCACTGCCAGGGTGGCCAGGAAAACAGCTGGGTGTCAGGCACCATCCAACGGACAGACAGACAAATCATAAACTCTGTGGCCACGTGACCTACCACACTCAGTGATCAGCACACGAAATAAAAACCAACGTAGCACGAACTGTTTTATTCTTTGAAATGTCAGCGATGTCGAGATGCATTTCATTCGTGACACCTGAGAATGTGCAGATTATTTTCATTAGAATTATTCCCGGCACCTTCTGAGATCCACGAGGGCAGAGATAACTGTAGCCCATGAGACTGGAATTTTAGAGCAACAGGAGCGGGAGCCCTGGGTTGTGGGAGAAGTGGGAAGGGTCAGGAATTGGCAAGGCAGTACTCAATGCGATTTTGTATTTAAAGAAGCAAAAGAAAATTATTGTTCTGTCACACAAACTGTGGGTGATTAAGCTCACAGGAAGATTCTTCCCGGATGGCAGCTAGTCATCTCTTGGAGGGAGCAAAGATGCTGGGATGTTCACGCTTATCAAAATGAGGCGAGGATGAAATGATCATGACACACTAAAGAATGGGGAACCTCTGCCTAATTTAGATCCCCTGTTTAAAACCTTCACTACAGTAGCTATATCTATATTAGAAAGTGGATTGGGGCCTGGTCCAAAGAGAATAATTGGGTCGTAAATATGATCCTTTATTCATATCTCCAAATCGCACAATCAATTATGTAATGTTTGCATTTTTCCTCTGTGTTATCGCATATGTTACTAGTTTCAGTCTTACAGCTTCTCTATGACCAAAGCTGTTACAACGGTTATTTAAAAAAATATTCCCCATTTTTTTCCTCCATGAAGCTAATAAATTCTGGGTATAAACACATAAAAGCACCCGTTGAGACAGAGAAGAGTGAAAGTCCTTTATGAAGGACCCCAGTGGAGATGAGGCATGGACTGAGGGTCATGGCTGGTGATGAAAATGGTCAGGAGCTTCACGCTGCCCGGGCCATTCTGTGGCAACGCCGGCGAAAAGCCCTGGTCCAAGTATTTCGCTGAACCTGCCACTAGGGGGCAGACAAGTCTAGTTTTGTGATCGAGCCTTCTGCAAGCCGGATGGGGGCTTCCAATGGCTGTTTTGCAGAACAGACGAGGAAGCAAAACCACAAGTCCTGGTAATCTATTAAGCTTAAAAATAAAACAGAGGAAAACCGGGCTATGCAGTTTTGCTCAATTCAACTGAAAACACGACAGCTGTACATTTTTATGTGTACGCAGGCGAGCAAAACGCCCTTGTGAAATAGTGCTTCAGGGTGAAGATCCCGAGCAGATGAAAGAGCCAGGCAGCAGGGCATGAAGGCCTGATGTCTGAAGCCAGTGCGGTTGGATGTCAGTGTCTAAAGAGATGGTGGCCACGTGAGATGGAAAGGTAGGCAAGGTCTTGTCTGTGTGGTCCACTGTGAATAACAGTCCTTAGGACACACAGCTATTCCTCGTTCCTGCTGTGCGGATACCTTTGTGATGTCAGTAGTCTCCTTGGGGAAAGGACAGGGTGATACTAATACAGACAGAAAGCACCACACAAGGCCCTGTTGGAGTGAGAATAGAAGGGATAGCTTAATAAATGAAATCTTAGTCCAGGGCAAGCTCTCAGTGACTCTATGTATCACGCAGCGGTAATTAACTTAGTCCTCAAAGGTACAATTCGAGTGGATACAGGGAGGTTCAAAGGAAAATACAGAATCAGTTACACCTTGCAAAGGCTAAGAATAAGAAAGCTGGTGTGACTATTAACACCAGACAAAGTAGGCTTTAAGACAAAAAGTATGGTCTGAGGTCCACTCGGACATGTCAAGATGTTAAAAGAGTCACTTCATCTTAAGGACACAGCAGTCATAAATGTATTTGACTCAATAACAGAGCTTCAAAATACACAAAGCAAAACCTGACAAAACTAAAAGGAGAATAGAGAACATATAATCAAAATTCAAGGCTTAACACAACTGTCTCTGAAATAGGAAGAACCAGACAAAAAGTCAGTAAAGATACTGAGGATTTTAACATCGCCAACCTTGTCTTACACATTATGGAAGACTATTCAATCTTTTCAAAAAACATAAAATGTTCACCAAAATAGGCTATTAAATATATTTCAAAATATTACAGAGAATGTTCTCTGACCACCATGCAGTTAAGTTAAAAATGAATGACAATAACATATGTAAAAAAAGCACCAAGTATTTGGAATTTGTGGTCAAAGAAGAAATCTCAAGGAAAATTGGAACATTTTTCAAACTGAATAATAATAAAAATATAGTATTACTAAAAATCGAGGGATGTAGCTAAAGCAATGATAAGTGAGAAATGCTGATATTAGAAAGAACATAAATTTAAAGTCAATGATTTAAATGTACCTTATAAAGCTAGAAATAATATAGCATCTTAAAGTATCAGAAATGAAATAGTAAAGATAAGAACAGAAATTATTTTTTAAAAATCAGTACAGAAAATAAAAACCAGAAGATGATTTTTGATAAGTTCAATGAAATTGACAAGTAGTACTAATCAAGGAAAAGAAAAATGACAAATATCAAGAATGAAAGCGCATATGACTACAGTTTCTACAAGAATTAAATGTAAATATTTATTTAAAAATAAAAGGATAGAAAAAGAGTAGTACAAATAACTTTATGCCAATCAGTGTAGAAACTCACAGGAAAAAAGAACCTCCCAAACCTGATACAAAAGATACAGAAAATTTTATTAAGATTGAATTGCTACCAATAAACTTTCCCACTTTCCCACAAAGAAAAAGAAAAGCTTCAGGTCCAGATAATTTCACTTTTTCTTTCAAAAAATAAGAATAGGATGGAACAATTCCTAACTCATTTTATGGAGCCACTATCGCCTAGATATAAAAAACTAAAAAAAAAAAAAAAAAAAAAAAAATTACAGGCCAATATACCTCAAGAATGTATTAGTTAAAAGCTTTAACATAATATTAGCAAATTGAACCCAACAGTTCAAACAAGGAATACTCACTCTGTTTTTGTTCATCTGAAATTCCAACTTAACTGCCCTCTGCATTGTTGCTGATAATTTGGCCCACTCCGAGCACAGGATGCCTGGGGACAGCCGCGGTGGGAAGTCCCTTAGTCTTCTGCAGTGTGTGGGTTTTAAAACTCTGGCCTAAAAACCAAGGCAGGGCAGGAACAGTAAATTTTCTACTTTGCTAGGGAATTATTCCACAAAGTAGGTGTCATCATTCAGTTTCAAGCTATTCCTGACCTAAGAATTAGTGTTTCCTGGGAGGCATAATTTTGAATATCGATTTCAATTTGAGGGGATCCCTGTGCTCTCTTCATAGCACTGGGGGCTACCCTCCGGCTGTCTTCTTGCCTCTCAGCAATTTCATGAAAGTTTAGCTCACATCCAGAACCAAAGGCTGATGGTGTGCTTTGTTTTGTCAAATTAGCTTCTAGAATTATAAGACCAAGCTAAAAAAGCATATGGATTAATCTCAATAAAGTTTTCCGTAATGAACCCTAAAACAACATTTAAAAAATTTAAGTAGAATATATTTCCTGAGTACCTTATACAACAGAATTTACTGGAATTTTACAGAAATCCACTGTTCTCTGCAGAGGTTGTGTTACCAAACCAAAACAGGAGTTCGGCTGCCTGCCACCCCTAATAGGCAAATTCTGGAGGCAGAGGTTGGCAAGAAAGGAAAAAGGTCTTTATTCAATCTGGGAGAAGGGCAGACTCTTGTCTCAAAAGCCCATCCCCTTGGGAAACCCAGAGGAAAGCCCAGCCGCCCTCAGCCAGACCAGAGCCAAAGGCACTGACCAGAGCTCCTTCTGCCATTCCAAGTAACGTCTCTTGAGCGCCACATGCGGCCACTGAGTGGTCATCCAGTCAGGTCTCAGGCTCCCTCTTCACAACCCCCATGTGTTGCTGGTGCCACCATTGGCCACGTGGCTTCCAGGGCCAGAAGATCCACAAACGCACCAGCCAGTACATTCGGGAGGTGGGCAAGAGCATACCCCTTCCTCCCCCTGGGTTTATATTAGTTACCCCTGTGGGCTGGACCAGGTGGTTTTCTCAGCCCAAACTCCCTCATGCTCTGGGAGGGGGTGGTCCCCAACCAATCTCTCCTTTTCCCCAGGCTAGACTGACAGTTTTCTTCTGTATAGCACCTCCCCCTGCTGCCATCTTGATCTCTACGGCGCATGTGCCTGCCTTCCCCTGGTCCCTCCTCCAATCAGGTATTGGAAGTGGGTAAGAGAGCTCCCCTCCGTCCAATTGTTCACCAGCCTTAAGCCTTGCATGGTGTTCAGGGTAATGCTTCCTCTTGTCGTCATCCGGCCCGGGGGCAGGGGGTCTGCTGCCAGCCTATCAGTACCAGTGGGGAGAGAAACACTCTTCTTCTTTTGAATAATTATGCTTCTTCATGCCAAAGCAATATTGTTTGTACTTGTACCCAATAACTTACAGAGATTAGTAAAAATCTCTCTTGCTCTCCATCATCTTCATCTCCAATAGATACCAAATGTCTGTGCTAAGAGGCAACACTGACATCTGCTGGTGAAGAGAAACATTTTCACCCACAGCTAATCTCTCCTTTTTCCCCCCTCCCAGGGTTTATGAAACTCTATGTAGTCAAGTCAAAATAACACTGAGCAATAAGATAGGTCTAATTCTTGAGTGGCCAAAATTACCAAATTTTTCTGCATATAATGTGCACCTTTTTGCCCAAATTTTTGAGGGAAAAGTAAGGATGCGCATTATAAATGGGTATAATGATTGCATACCAGGGGTATAATAATCCCATGTATAATGTGCACAAAAACGTGGGTGCACATTATACATGGCAAAATATGGTATTTTATTTTAAAGTATTGCACTGATATTTTCACTGCTGAGTGTATGATATTTATGTTTGAATCACTACAGGAGATTCTAACCAAAGTGAGTGAGCAGGGCAAGGAATAGCCTAGAGGAACCCACATGTCTAGGATTTTTAAAAAATAAAAAATATTACTTCACCAGTGTTTTGGTACTGTGTAGAGCAAGCTTCAACCTCCAGTTCTACAAAGGCACAAATCAGCCAACCAACCAACCTGTATTATACCCAACCACACTGATGTAGAATCGCAATTAGACATGTGGCCTCTAGATCTAAAGGGCCTATGTGAATTCCAACTCTGCCACTTAACACTTATAACCCTGAATTTCTCTCTGTGTGACTCCATTTTTTTATCTATGAAGTAAAAATAAGACTATAATGCCTACCTCATAGGAGTGTCATGAGTAGTAAATGAGCTAATATGTTCAAGTGTTTAACGGTAATCCCTCTGTGAGTTTTAAGTGTTATTCTTTTATTTAAATAATAAATAGTATTACAAAATGTTTTCTATTAACCCTGAATGATTATCTATGGAAGGGTTGCAGTATTTTATATGTGTGTGTATTATGTATATACATATATGTCACAACTGGATCACCAGTCCTGAAAACCCAGGTATAAAATAAATTTCTCGGGAAAAAATGATCTTTTAAAAAATTGGGATAAGAAGAAATAGAAAGTACAAATGGACTAAAAACCACTTTAAATATCGATAAGGTCATAACAAGACCAATAAGCTTGTGCAGGTGCATCTTACCGAGCTTTCATAAAGAAGACGGTCTTTAATGTCTTCTGCACACAGGAGTCATAGTTTTATTCTGTTCCATACAACCATCTTCAAATCTTTACTAGTAATAACAAGGAGAATAACTCATGTTGAAGGATTATCCCCATTTTCTCTATGAATGGCCTCTTAAAGTCTGACTAATGCATCCACATCTGAGGGCCAACCTGGTCTATTCCAAGGAGTAAGCCCTTGGCCACACCCTGAGTTAGAGCTGCTGACCAACCCCATTAAAGCCAAGAGATGAGGCCACAACTTTCTGCATCTATTAGGTTTTATTTGAGTACAGTTATTGATCTGCAGACAGACATGCTAAGAAGATCCTTAGCAGGAGTGTTTTATGGAATCCTAATTATTTCAATAAACGGCACTTAAGCATTGTGCCAGCTCAGCCCAACTTTCCCAATGGGCAGCAGCAGGGATCACTGCCAGCCCTAGAACTGCAGGCCGAGTTCTTGCTAATTCATAAATGGATCAATAGAGACAATTTTCAAGTGGTCTTTGATATAAAACATATCAGCTAAACCTACTTCCAGCTGTGGCCCACAAAAGATGTGTGCTAAAATATCATCTAAACCAGGCAATTTTCTTATTATAGAATTGTCCTTGGCCCTAATTCATCTAGATAGGTAGAATATTGCTGTGCTATTACTATCCATTAAAATGCTTTTGAAGTTATAAAATGAGTTTATTCATTTATTTTGCAATTGTTTATATGGCCAACTATAGACTAGACAGAGTTCAAGATGCCAGGAGAAACTGATTAACAAGACAGACAAGGTCCTTGCTCTTAGGGAATTTGCATTCTAATGGAAAAAGGCAAGTAAACAAGTAAAAAATAACACAGTTTCATATTATGAATAAAATGAAGTAAAGAAATAGAGTGATGAGAGAGTGATTTATAGGCTCAAGAGGAAGGTTAGATAGTGACATGGGAAGACTTCTTGGAGGAGGTAGCATTTGGACCACAATTAAATGAATAGGTGGGAGTCATGGGAAGATAAGGCAAACAATCAAGAAGCCTAAAGCCCTACATTTTAAATGACCTTCCTGTGTTCCAGGAATATCAACAAGCCCAGATTGCCTGGAGACAGTGAGTGAAGAAAAGGATTAAAGAAAAAAAAATACAGACGGGTAGATGAAAGTCCAATCATGTAAGGCCTTGTGAACTACTATGAAAGATCGAGAGTCTAATTTGTGTTTTCATGCTAATTTATTTAAAGCAATTTATTATTATTTACAAACTATTACAAAGAAGAAATGCTTCTTAGAGAATCTGTATAGGTCTTTTATATTGGTTAGTTTTGTTAGAGTTATTGTAGCTGAAGGAAGTCAGAGCAAAATAATTAGCACAAGGGTAAAATTCAATGTCCCATGACAAACTTTTTTTTTTTAACAACACAATCTTACATATGTGACATCTTATAATAGATAATTTTAGTTTCAAGGACGCATGTCAAAAGTCCTAGAAATTTTAAGAACCTCTTCAAGTTTACAAGAAATATCTTTGACCTTCTTAGCCAATAGAAAAATGGAAACTCATCCATGAAGACAAAAGAATAAGCAGAGATTTCACTGAAAATGGGGGATATACATACATTGCACACTATGTTTTCCTCCTGTGTATCTAACCACAAGTAATGCTACGATGCCAGTTGGGTGGTTTGTCTCCTCAAATACCCACATCTTGAGTCTTCCATTCCTTCAAAGTTCTTATCAAAAACTCTGAATGAAGGCCAATGGCTTCCTGGCTCCGTTACATTTTCTAAAGAAAACAAATATGGGGCTTATGATTTACTTTTTATACAGAGTTTAGATTTTATTCTAAGGTAGCAGAAAGCCATTAGAGGTTTTTGAAGTAGAGAGCAATGGGATATAATTTATATTTTTAAAAGAACACTAGAGTTGCTGCCTGTAAAATGGACATCCATGGTCTAAGAGACAAAAGAGAAAGGATGATTAAGAAGATTTGGCCTTCTAGTTGTATCAGTTGGATGAGTCGGACTAGGAGGATGGGAGTGAAGTGGTGATAAGTGATCACGTTTGGTAAACATTTTGGAACTGGACTTGGTAGGACTTCCTGGTGGGTTGGATGGGGACCTGGGAGAGGAGGTCATGAGAGTGGAGTCGTGAGTGACTTCTAGGTTTGGGGTTTGGGCCATGGGTGAATGCTGGTAGGACTGTATGGGACAGAGATGACTTTACAGGTATGGAGTAGAATCAGAATTTCTGTTGGGATCTAAAATGTAAAGCCGTCAATGAGACAGCATCAGGGAGGTGATTACTAGGAAGTTCATTATATGTGTTTGGTAACTAGGACAGATTTCTGGGCAGATCTACATTTATTCCATGAGCCTGAATGAGATCTCCTAGGAAGAGTGTAGACAGAAAAGCAAAGAGGACTGGAGACAGCCCGGCTGCATTTCAGCATTTACAGAAAGGAACGGCAGAAGGAGCCAGCAAAGTTGCAAAAAAAAGGAGAAGCCAGTGAGGGCGAAGAAATACTGGGAAAGCACAGTGTCCCAGGGGACAAGTGAATAAACTATAAAAAATGTATGAGCTGGAGAGATTGCCGCTGGACCAGGCTGTCCGTGTGTGCTAATCAGGACAGGTTCTGGGAGTTGCAGGAACAAATGTCCAATAAGCATTCATTTCTCACTTGTGCTCTGTGTGCCGCTCAGGCTGGCTGGCTGCCTTGTTCACTGAGGTCACCCTGGCACATGGGCTGGTGGAAGTTTGTTTTGATGTACGCTTCCATGATTGACAAGATAGGGGGAAAGCTACAAAAGCTACATCGCGGTCATGCATTGGCTCCTAAAACCCTGCTTGACCATGACACAGGCCACTTCCTTTCATGTTTTACTGGCCAAAGGAACGCGGGGTCGCAGCTTACATCATAACAGAGAAGCCAAGGCAACGTCCCTATGTTGCCAGAAGGCAATGAAAATAGAGAACCTGCTCACAGTGAGTTGCTGGTAATAAGTGGAAGGAAGTGGGGTGGCTGAGGTGCTGTCCCCTACTTGAAGGTATTTAGAGATCAAAACAGATTTTAAAGATGGTTCTGATTTATTCTCCTTTTCTCCGGGTTCAAAGCTAGCTAGGATGGGTGACTTTCATTCATTTCATTTTATACTGACAGTAGGAAATTAAGGATTGATGAAAAGTTCCAGTGCGTTCTCCTGAGACACAGCTCAGACCCTTAAACGCATCCCATGTGCCAGGGGCCAGTCAGGAGACCAATATTTCAGCAGAGAGAATTTAAGAGAAAGAATCGTCAGCTAAGTAAAAAGTGATTAACTCTAGAAACGAGTAAAAGAGAATGTTAAGGTTTCACAGCAGCAGCGACTCTAAGTGACAGTGGCAAACAAGAGCGAGGAAGGGATTGGGAAACTGGGGGGTGTCTTGCAGGGCAGAGAGCCAGGCCCCTGGGCTGCAAGGGCCGTGGGGGGAAGAATACGCCGCCTGCCCCTGAAAGCAGAACGTCACTGGGGACAACCTGCTGGGGAACCCTGAGAGCCACAGCCACCTTCGTGAACTCTGCTGGGACCACGCCTCGCCTTGTGGGTGGCTCTCGCAAGGAAAGCAAAAGCAAAGGAAAAGAATAGTTCTGTGGCGGGTTCAATTGTGTCCTCCAGAAAGATTTATTGGAAGCCTAACCCTCGTTACCTGTGACTGTGACCTTGTTTGGACAGAGGGCTTTTGCGGATGCAATTACAATCTAAGATTAGACAAAGGCATACTGGAATGCGGTCCTTAATCCAATATGGCCGAGGCCCTGGTAAGAAAGGGAGGAGAGACACCTAGTCAGACACACAAAAGAAAAGGCGAAGACACACACAGAGGGAAAATGGCTATGTGACAACGTGTGAGAGTGGGGTGATGCACCTATGAGCCAAAAAAAATAAAAGTAAAGATAAAAGCCAAGGATTGCCAGAAACACCAGAAGCTACAGAGAAGCAGGGGAAAGGCTCTCCTCAGACCCCTCTGAAGTAACCAACACTGCCAACACCTGGGTCTGAGACTTCTAGGCTCCAGGACTGGAGAGGCTACATTTCTGACGTGTTAAGCCTCCCGGCGTGTGGTACTTAGTTATGACAATCCCAGGACACTGACTCAAGTCCCTTCCTCCCCCAGGCTTGCTGCCTCCCTCCACAACGAGCTGTGTGCAGGCCAAGGAGACATGGGGCTTGGGGCTGCCCCAGGTCACAGCGCAGGATAAAGAAGGCTGAATGTGGAGCTGAGAGGCACTAAAACAATACCTAGTTCAGGCCGGGAGACCACGGACAGGTTGAAAAATTCGGCCATGCTCAGTTTCCCCACCTGTAAGATGGGGGGAGGAATGCGGTGGGGCCTCACGGGGCTGTTATGGGGGTAAATGTGAAAGTGTATACAGCTGGCTTCGTTTAGTATCTGCAAAAAGAAAGTAAGCCCCCAAATAAGATGCCTCTTCATATAATTAATATTTGTAGCATGAGCTGAAACCAAAGGAAAGGTTACTGATTTTCTGAGGGAGTTTGTGGTATTCTCACCGGCCTTTTGGGGAAAATGACAGCATGATATAGAATTTCCACTCTCATGACAGTGTAAAGCCCCCGCATCTGGACATGGGGGGGGGGCGGTGCCCATTTGTAACCCCTGCAAATCCTCGCAGCCAAGAAATGGCACATTGGAAATAACTCACCCAAATATCTAAATTAATGTAAACCCTTAATCTTTTCAGCATCGTTATAAACCAATTGAACTTAAGAAGAAAAACAGAACAATGTTTGAAAAAAGAATGTTATATAACAAACATCAGCAACGCCGACATCAAAAACACTGAGCTGCTTCGAGTGCCTTCTGCTGCCTCAAACTGATCTGGGCTGGAAATTTTTATTGTCCCCTGAACACACAGCACATTTCCCACTACAGTAAGGGGTCAATGACGAATTTATTTCACTCTCTTCCATTTCTGTCAATGAGCTAAGGTTTAAAATGGAAAAAAAAAAAAGTGAAAACAAATTAGGGCTCCTTCTCAAAGACAGCAGAAGCGACTTTGCTCAAGGAAACAATTTTAAGGAGGCCACGGAAATACAGATTTATTTCTGTTCTTCTTAAGCATGTTCGTGCTCAGAATTTACAAGAATTAACCTCAAGGGGAAGGGCAGCATGAAAATTGGGGGGTAGGGGTAGTTCTGTGAAGGTACCGTATATACTACAGGGTAATGGCTGGGTCCTGATGATGCCTGGTCAGATCAGACCCCATCGCTTGCTCCATGAAGATACCCACCCCCTACAGTGACATTCCCAGCTTGTTTGAGGATGACCCTGTGCTAGGCGGAGGGGAATCAGTGGTAAACAAGACCCAGATTTATAGCCAAGTGGGACAGGTAAACCCAGACCAATACTAGCGTGTGTCAACGTCTTTCTACATCTCACTGAGTTTGGAACTTTCAAAAGCTCTGGCGCTCAGGTCCTCGTGGGACTGACTATCATTCCTTGTCACACCCTGAAAAGCCTGTCTTGGGCCTGGCTTCTTCCTCTGGGGCACAAACATCTAAAGCTCAGCATGCACCCTGCGGCTGTTCACTGCACGGCGCCTGATGTCGGCTGGCTGCCATGGGCTCTTCGGTCACAACCGTGGCTGAATGTCAAACGTCTGCTTGCTCCGTATCTCTCAGAAATTCAGCTAAGAAAGTGCTCTGAGGTGGCCTGATTTCAAGTCTCCCCTCTGTGGTGATGCTCGGTGTGAAGGTGCACTCTGCCCAGGCAAAGATGGCTGAGAGACCTCTAGAAGGTGTAACGGTGAGCATCTATCCATCCATAAGCCACCGCAGCATCAAGTTCAGCACCAAGACTGGTGTTCAGTAAAATGTGCTGGGAACCTGATTGAACAGACTACTCTTCAACATTTAAACATTTAGTGAAAACTCATGAAAAAAAAAAAAAACCCTCATAAAAAAAACTATTCAGGGAAAAAAAGGTACCCCATTTTCTGATGTGAAGTGGAGATCTGTGAGTTTTAGCTTGACTATCCCAACCCTCAGAACATGGCCTCTCTTTGCAGCAGTGTGGGGAGACAGAGCCGAAGTGAACACAAGATACTCATTAACAGGGTCAGAATTAGGGACAGTCATGTCAAGTTTCCATTATTTTTGGAAGGAGGCACCAAAAGACATATATGGAATTTCAGGAACCAGAGAGTTCTCTCAGATATTTCACAAAGTAATAGGGGATGACTCATAAGTTTGTCATATTCTCCTCCAGAACAGCCTCTTCTTTTTAAAATTGTGCTGCCTTTAATGTGTTCAAATGGCTCTTTATCATCTGACATATACTTTCAATCCTCCCCAAAGCTAGGAATGCTGTTAAATTCTATTTCATTATGCATGGGACCAGTGTTATTTCAAAAGAATTATGCAACAGATCAGTACTTTTGAGCAAGGGGGCACAACGGAAGAGTCCTAATAAAATATGCCAGTAAGTGTGGTGGCCACTGGTAGGACCAACTCCAGTGGGGCCAGGGCTGTTGGCACCTGTAGGACACGCTTGGAGGTTTCTGGGAAGATGCCCATTCCCCCAGGTGTCAGGGTCTCCAGTCTTGAGTATTCCATAGAGACATTCAAATCTTAAAGACGCTAACAGATGTTGAGAACTTTCAGAGGGGAACACATTAAGAAGGCTTAGTTTTTGCGCTTAGGCTATTGCTGTGGCTCATCCTAAAGCTAACAGTAGAGTTCCAAGGGAAAGATACTCACATAGGGCCTTTGAGACAATCACCATGTTGATCTCTAACTAAGTCCACTTAATTATTGTCTGTGCTAACTGCTTAGTGTAACAGCAGATGGCATGTGTCAAGGTGAAGTTCGGACTCTGAAGTTAGGCGTCGTGGGTTTCATTCCTTGGACCTGCCAGTTCCCTGTAGCTACGGGATCAGCAAAAGTGACTCAGGATCGCTGCCTCTTTTTGACCTCCTGCTTAATGGGACTAATAGCAGAACCAGCTCCATAAGGTGAAGTGCTATTTGTTGTTAACAGTGTATAGAGTAATCTAAAAGGACATACTTGTACCCCATATTTCCTCTCAACTAGACCGTGCGCTTATTTCAGATAAGCGTGGAATCTCAGATACTGTTATGCACACTGCGTGGTGTTAGGCACGTGCTAGCAATGCCTGACTGTGCAACAGTGCTTCACGGTTTGCTTTATGGCATATTATGATGTGTGCTGTTTTAGAACGTGCTCATTTTTCCCGCAAACTTTGAGATAGATAAGGAGGTGTTTTCATCTCTAATTTATTGTTGAGAAAACAGAAGACTCCAGAATTAGACGACTTGTCTAAGCTCATCCCATTAAAAATATCCAGAGCCCAGCTTTCAGTCGTGGTGGTTGTTATTTCAAACTCAGCGGCTGCCCCGTCAGGCCGCCAGGATGGGTTTTAGCAGGAGAGTTTTTCAAAGGCTCCCCCTAAATACCCGTGGCCTGTGTGGGTTGATTGAAGGGGAAAAAAGTCATGGCAAATGCCGGGAGCCTGGGGAGGTTCCCCAAGGAGGATCAGACAAACACTGAAGATACAGTACTTTTCTACAGGATTCTAGACTCAGCCCTGCTCATCTACACTCACCTTCAGGCACAATGTCTCTGGCAGCCAGATGCAGCTCAGGATAGGTCACAGAGAGACCAACAGCAAGAGCAGGGGCAGGTCCAAACTGGCCTTGTTTACCCCTGCGCGCACATGTGGCTGAGGACAGTGGACAAGGGCGAGGAGGGGAAGGGTGGCTGCTACTGCTTGGACCTCGGAGCCCAGCACACTGGGCCCCTGAATACACAGACTAGCTCCATCCCTGGCTTCCAAGGGAATGGCAGAAGGGTGAGGACTGGCTTCCTAAGCCCTCCGCAGCACGCAAAGGGAAAAACGTCGCCAAAACGCCGCTCACCAGAGAAACGTGTGCATGGAGCTCCATGGTTATTCCTGTGAATACGCAGCAAATTCCTTTTCTGAAATAAAGAAGTAAGGAGTGTTGAGCAATGTGCTGTTCTGTCCAAGGAGCACAGATTATTCGCAGAGTCCTAGGATCCTCCTTGTCTCCACTAATTTAATAAGAGAAAACTTGGATTGTGCAGAGAGACAGCTTAAAAAAAAAGTCAGTCAAAAACAGGTTAACTTGCTCTCTCAGGCTTTGAGGAGGGAAGCAATCTTACTGCTTTCTTCTCCCTCTCCCCCCACCTGTGTGTGTTTGCACACAACGTTGTGGAATGACTACATGGCTCCTTTTGGCCAAATTTATGAAGGTCTTTCTTTCCCGTTCCCCTTTTTGCCTCTCAAGGCCTACTTCCCTATGCACTGGCCCCTTGTAGGGGAAGGGCTCTCCATTGAAAGCCACTGATATATGACATGTGTACAGACGCCATGTCTAAAAGACATCACCACTCAAGGCTCTGAACTAGAATGACCCAGAACGAGTAAGAGGTGGCATCTCCGCCTCGAGACTCAGTGAGTGGGGAAGCTTATTGTGTGCTCAGACATTCAGACATCAAACTGACCAGGAGCCAGATGCAATCCAGCTCATTCATGGTTTATAAAGTTATTTTGTGGCAAAACAAAAAACAAAAAACAAAAAAACCAAAACCAACCAACCAACCAACCAAAAAACAAAAAAAAAAACAACTGAGATAGGGGATAGAAATCATCCCTGTGAACTCAACCAAAAAAATTTTTTGATGTCTCTTGTGGTCTATGAACACAAGAAATAAGTGTTTCTTCTCAACTGACACTTCTGAAATGTTCTTGGCTTTGATGACTTTTCCTGAGTCGGTCAAATGAGCAATTTCCTCATTCAAGGTGGGGGCAGATATTGTGGGTTTGCAATCTACATAGTAGCCTAGGGCCCATGCTCAAAAAGTTTCCCTCATTTTGGCTTAATGTGCTGCTGTTGCTTTCTGGAAAGGCTTAATAATGTTACCTTTGAACTTGTGTTTTGTCCGTGAAATACCATGGGACCGTGCTCACGTATGTGAGCGCGGGGAGTTCCCTGCACCATGCATGTCTGCTGCTGTTCCTTGCAGCCCTATTTACAAACAGCATTCAGGACACTCTATAAGCAGAGAACGCTGGTGGACCAGCGAGGGGTGGGGTTCAGTGATTGAAAGCCGGTGAAGGGTCCGTGTTGGCCTATGGCTGGGTGGGGGCGGGGCAACTGACAGCCCTGATAGACCACGCCTTCTGTTCGAACTAGAACTTGCTTCGGACCCAGAAAAAAGGCAGGGGTGCACTAATAAATACTAATGAGCAAAAGACTCTATCAGATTCTTTTTCATTTGTGTTACTTCCCTGGATAAGCCAAGGACTTACATTAAACGTGATGGCCTGGAAGGGAAGGAAAAGGTCAGGCAACCCAGAGTTCATTTTCCTTTCAGCCTCTCGTGACTCATCAGGAAGTGGAGTACAGAGTCGGTCGAAAGTGTGTGCATGACAACGCACAATGAAAGCCGGTGAGTTGGCTTTGTGCAGCGTTTCTGCTGCGGAAGCAAAACCAAAATACATACACCACGTATGAGCTTGGAAACATGGCTCATAGGATTTGAGGATGCTTCAAAGGACTTCGGTGCTATCACGTTTGCATTTAAAACTGGGATTGCACCATAGAAAGATGAATGGTGAACTTTATGTTAACAATTTAAAATGTTACTTTTCCTTTATTTAGAATGGCATTACAGAGCAAATAAGAAAAACCACCATGACAAATCAAGAGACTGAGGATGAAAGGAAAAGGCTTGTATTTTAATACCTTTAAAAACACCTTTATCCTGCTTTTTCAGCAAGGAGCCCTGTTTTTCCATTTTGTGCAGGGCCTTGCAAGTCACACACCTGGCCCTCCGCAAGGCCTGCTGTGCCCCGGCCCATGGTTCCAAAAGAAACTGCAGTCAGTGTCCTCCGCAGGTGACACTGTCAGGAGAGGACATGACCCAGGAGCTTGGCCTTCAAAGGGCGCATGTCTGAAACCCCTGGGCGCACTTGTGATAAAGCCAAGGCTTCCCTAGAGTTGTCCTTGTATCATAGTTGGTCCGCCGGGGTTGCCTTTTCAGGAAAAAGAGTCCCTCATCTTTACAGCCTCTCACGGCTCCGCTCTCTGCCGACACGGGCGTCACTGTGATGGGGCCGCAGAGACAGGAGAAAATTAGGTTTGAAAGGCTGTTCAGAAGGAAAGGAGGGGCCCTCGTTCTCTTTCAAATACATGTATATAATACACTAACCAAATAGGGATGTGTCTTCAAAGGGTATCACTTGGGGATTTTGGCAACCTATTTGCCCCTAGTTAAAAAATAAAATAAAGCAGAAAACTCAGATAGAAGGGCTCAAAGGACGTCTGAAAGCTCAGGGCCAGTGATCAGTGTGTTTTGACACGGACCTCTGGCGACGGAATAGATTGATCAAACCGAGGATACCATGTCTCTTCAACTCTCACTGGACAGTTGTAAGAATTTCAGAAAAGCCTGGATACAGTTAGACACACAACTGGGATTAAAGCAGGATTTACCATGAAAGGGATTTAAATTGAAAATTTTGTTTTTCCATTTAAAGAAATAGCAGTCTGGTATAATTAGAAAGGGAGGGGCAATAAACAGCTGAACAATTTTAACTAACTACAAGGCACAAAAGGGAAGACTCCGGAGGGGTGTCTATCAAAAGCCAAAGGAAGAAATCACAGCTATCATTAAATTGCTTGGTTTTTTCCCCCCCGACACATGAGCACTGAGACAGATACTCTAAGATTAAACACGATGCTGTCCTCACACCTGAGATGCATCACATCCCATTTCAGCCTCTTGTTCACACCAACCCCTTCCTGTGCAGAGTCTGTCCGTCACAGGGAGGACTTTGACCCGATTATTATTCATGAAACCCAGGCTAGTTGGAAACTATTTGGGGTTTCAAACTCAAATCAGATTTCTACTTTGATTTTTCAGAGGTTAATAGGTTTGTCCAGTGGTCTGTTTTGTCAACAGGGCCCTAGAAAAAAATGAATCTTGAAAGCAATCCAAAAGGTCAAAAGGAAGACATTGGAAATGCTGTATTAAAGAAATTGCAGAGACTGCGATGTGTCTTTTGGAGGCATTTTAATTCAAACTCAGGAGTATGACAAAAAAAGTAAGATGGCGTCGCTCAGTGTGGCTGCTGAAAGGGAAATGCGAGATAAGAAACTGGCACACATGGCAAACAAATTTCAATGGCTCATCATGGCATAAGGTTCTCTAAAGAACCTAATGAAAGAGGAGAAATTCTAAATGAAGTAGGAAGGAAAAGGACTCTCTGGTAACAAACTATTTTTTAATGTTACGTGAAGGTAATTCAATCACCATTGGCTGCTATAGAAAATGTGAACAATTGCTACCTCAGCACTGGAGAAGTAGAGTCTCCCAACTCTAAGAGTGATTAATGCTCTGTTCACAGTGTGGGTAGAGGAGAGTGGGGATCCAGAGGTTGAGATTAATGCTGGAACAATTGTCTCCTGCTGGCCTCAAGCTTAACCATCCTGCATTGGTCATTAGTGATACTGCTGGGGCTCACAAAGTCACAAGTTGCCTTATGGGTAGCTCCGCAAAGGAAAGAGCGTGGACGCAGTTTTCCATGGTGAGTGTCTGATTTTGTGCATATGGGGGGTGGAGTCCTTCGTGGTCTCAAAGGTAAAGACAAAGATAGTTTGTGTGATATGCTTGGATTCAGCTGCCAAGAATTTGTCACTGACCCTTGAATCTATTTGTCGTCCATAAAACAAGAAAATAGCTTAAGGAACCATATGATTCTAATTCATCATTTTTTAAATAGTTTCAAAGTTCCAAAAAAGGAAATGAGGAAATGAGACCTTAACCACAAAAGTAAACACCAGAAGATGAAAACCTGAACAAATAACCAAAACATAATATAGGAACTATAACTTGACCTATAAATTATATAAGAAATATGAAAGAGTAAATCTTTCAGGTAATAACAAGAGCTTGGTTCATTTCTTCAAAGAGTTTCCTGGGATGTCCTTTCTTTCTTAGTAGAAATGTACTGATAAAATATTTAAATGGAAATGCCTGCCCAATGGAAAAACTAGTGGACAACAAGGTGCTAAACACATTTGAGTTAACTTTTATTACACTTTCCTGCTCAAACACTTGTAATGGCTCCCCAATGCCCATGTAATTAGATACAGACTTCTCACCAAAATCTGTATGAGTTATCCATTACTGCATAACAAATTACCACAAACTTAGTGGCTTAACACAACACACATTTAATACCTCACAGTTTTTGTGAGTCCAGGCTTAGGAGTCCAAGCATGACTTAGCTGGTCCTTTGCTCAGGGTCTCACAAGGCTGCAATCAAGCTGTTGGCCATGGTTGGGATTCCCAGCAAAAGCTCGGTGTCGAAGGATCTGCAAGGATCTGCTTCTAATCTCCTCGGGGTGTTGGCAGAAATAGTCTCCCTGAAGGCTGCAGGATTCACGGTTCATGGCAGCTTGCTTTCTCAGGCAGCATTGCGAAGAGCGAATTATAGTCTCTTCACACTATTTTCTCATGCTACTTTTTAGGACTTAATTCCACTACTCTTCTAGATGTATTTTTTTTTTTTAAATTCCAGGGAAACTGGGCCTTATCCTGTCACCTGAACACTTCCTCCAATTCTCAGCCTCCTTATTTTTACCTAAACTGATGCCTCTTCCTGAACTTCCTCCTTAGATACATTTCACTTTCTCTAAATGCTACCCAAGATCCATCTCAAATGTGCGCTGTATTCCTTTTAGAAATGTCACATTTTGCTGATATGGACCATGACCATCATCAATCCTGGCATCTATTTTTGGATCGCTTTAAGAGGCTCTGGCTGCTGCCCAGAAGGTACATCCCAAAAGCTCACACTGATCCATAGACTGAGCCCCAAACTCCAGACCAGTTCCTCACTTCGTTACTCCTTTCCTTCCACTTTATCTTCCAGGCTTCTCTTTCATTTCTGCATTGCAGTTCTGCATTGCCTCCTCAGCTTCGCGTCCAGGTTGCCTGGTTTTCCCAAGGCTTTCTCTGCTCCAAGCTGCAGCTGCCCTCATCAGCTCTGAATCATCCTCCATTCAATCCTCTTCTCTACATTGAAATGCTTGGTTCTCACCCTCAGTTGGCCTCTTTATTTAGGGATTGTTTTAGCTTTAGAGTGTGAGAATCACAAAGAAGGCTCATTACTTTGCAAATCCCTGAGCTTCGCTCCCCAAGTGTGACTTGGCACATCTGGTGTGGGGCCCCAGACTAGCCATTTTTTTTTCAGACGCTGTGGGGGTCTCTCACGAAGGTAACCCAGGATCACACCTGAGAAATAAGGCGGTACCTATTCAGCCTCACTTTCTGCTTCTAAACCTTGCTCAGATTTCCCAAGGTTGCTTCTTCACTCTTGGCTGTCTCAGCAGAGGATTTAGCTGAATGGTTCTCAAACTTTCCTTGATGAACTACCAGGGGAGCTCGTAAAAATTCCAATTCCTAATCCCTTCCCATACCAATCAAATCAAATCTTCCTTTGGAGTTAATTATTTTTAATCAAAGTACAAATACATACTGTAAAAGGCACAGATTTTGAGCATGCTGTTCAATGAGTTTTGACAAATGTATACATCTCGGTCACCAACACCTTGATGAAGATGTAGGATGTTTCCATCAACCTAGAAAGTTTCCTCTTGCTCATTCCGGGCAACCCTTCTCCCTTCCCAGAAGCAATCATTATTATAATTTTTATCCTCACTATTTATTTATTTATTTTTTGCCTGATCTCCATGCAATCAAGATGGAACCATACGAAGTGGGTTTCTTTGTTTCTGACTTCTTTTGCTCAATATAATGTTTTTTGAGATTTATGCACGGTTGGCATCATTCGCCTTTCAAATGTTTGAAGTATTTATACTATGTAGTAAAGTTTTGAGAATCAAACCTATTCTAATCATTTCAACTTTGTGTAGTGGATTAAGCTGGACAGCTGTAAAAAAAAGAAAAAACACCAAGCAAATGAACCAACAAAAAACAATATACATGCCCACCGTCCCAGTTTCTAATTTAATTGGTCTTTGGTGAGAGCCAAGCGCTGATATTTTTGAAATCTACCCAATTGCATCTAATATCCTGTGAGTGTTGAGAACCTCTGGACTAGCCTCAGAGATGATGGAATTCCACCTCAAGTTCACGCAGATCTTCCCCCATCCTTCTTTCCTCTCTCTGAGGAATTAGTGGCCTTTCTTCCTTCTATTTGTGCTCCTGACTTAATAATAGCTACTATTTTATGAATGTTTACTATATGTTAATGACTTTCTATATATTATCTCATTTAGGTCTTACAATAATTATGTTTCCCAGGTGACAAATGAACAGAATGATGTTTAAAGAGAGAAGTTACAAAGCTTGTCAAGGTAGGAGCCAGGATTTAAACACCTGTCTACTATTTGGAACATCATACCACCTAATTATTATGTCCCTTGTTCATTAATTATCCCTCAATTTTTTTATTCTCCATTGGCTTTTTAAAAAAGTTTCCATTAGTTTATAGGGATGCTTAGGTCTTTCTCTATCATAAAAAAAAAAAAAGAATAAATAAAAACTTCTCTTCAGACATCTCGGTCTTCATGCTACATTCTTATTTCTTTATTTCCATTACTCCCAACCCCTTGAGCTTCCCTTTTTACTCTTCCATGCATCGCATAAACCAGCCCCATTCACTCTTTCAGCTTACTTTTCATTCTGTTAAATTCTTGACCACTCCTTTCCCATGTTTCTTTTCATATGCTCCATTGACTGGGCAGGGGCCAGTAGAAGACAGTTGGGTTTCAACTAGTAACTAAATCCTCAAAGAACTTAGTGTTAATTAAGGTCAAAGGAACTAGTAATGAAAACCTCAAATATCTTCATATTAATTAAGGTCAAATGAAGAATTTCATTCATGTTTATAATAATAATTGCCTAACAAGAATAGGCAATTGTTATTGCCTACTATGTACCTATTTAGGGTGCTGTGTAAGATCCAAAGAGGATCTCTCTTGAGACATAGATAATCTTGTTGATTAGGCACAACTCAGGTTTTATAAAACTGTTATGGTCTGTGAAACTATTAAACAGTTTTAAAAAGAGTAAACGCTGGATCATATGGTACAGACTACACGAACAGCAAGTATTCAGAAGAGAAAATAGTTTCCGGGCAAAGATATTCATAGAGTAGTTGGCATTTAATTAAGTCTTATAATATCTTTATGAGTACTCGTAGAGTAGTTAGCACAGTCAGAACGATGGGATAGGAAAGATGGTCCACGCGGGGGACCCTGCACCAGCAGAGGCCAAGAGCTCGATGATGGCTTTCTCTATCCTCTGGCATTTTATGTAAATTCCTTTACCACATTTTCTCTGGTCTCCAGTCTCCATTTCTCCCTGCGGCCATTGGGCACCAGGCTGCCTATGAAAAGTCTGGCTGAGCAGACGGGTGGTCCCGTCCCTAGCTGCGGTCTAGGTCTGGCTCTAATCCTCCGCCCCACCCGCCCTTTTTGCTTTTTTAAATTCTTTTCAAAAAATACTTCAATAAACAACTTATTGTATTTATTTCCATTGCCATTTATCTCCCTTATACCTTCTCCCACCTGCACCGGCCCCATCTCCCGCACACCCACCACACTGTTGTCTATGTCCATGGGTCTTTTTCCCTGTTTGTTCCCTCCCTCTACCCCCTGCCCACCCCTGGAGCTGGCAGCCTGCTCTCCATCTATGAGTCTGCCTCTATTTTGCTTGTTAGTTCAGTTTGTTCATTAGATTCCACATACGAGTGAAATCATATGGTTCTTATCTTTCTCTGACTGGCGTATTTCACTTAGCATAATGTTCTCCAGGTCCATCCATGCTGTCATGAAGGGTGAAATTTTCTTCTTTTTTATGACCAAGTGGTATTCCATTGTGTAAATGTACCAGAGTTCTTTTATCCGCTTATCTACTGATGGACACTATAAAAATCCTAATAGAAAACAGGCTGTAAAATCTTGGACATTGCTCATAGCAATACTTTTTCTGATATATCTCCTTAGGCAAGGGAAATGAGAAAAAAATAAACAAGTGGAACAATTTAAACCAAGAAGTTTTTGCCCAGCAAAGGAAAACATCAACAAAATAAAAAAACAAGCCACTGAATAGGGGAGCACATATTTGCCAATATATCCTATAAGATGTCCATTGCAGAAATTTATAAAGAAATTACAAAACCCAACACCAAAAAAAACCACCAAACAATCTAATTTAAAAGTGGGCAAAGGACCTGAATAGACACTTCTCCAAAGAGGACATCCAGACGGCCAATAAACATATGAAAAGATGTTCAGTGTCACTAGTCATCAGAGAGATGCAAATTAAAACCACAATGAGATATCACCTCATACCTGACAGAATGGCTATCATCAATAAGTTAAAAAACAACAATGCTGATGAGTATGTGAAGAACTCTGTTGTACTGTAGGTAGGAATGTATATTTGTGCAGCCACTATGCAAAACAATATGGAGTTACCTCAAAAAATTAAAAGTGGAACTACCTTCTGACCCAGTGATTCCACTTCTGAGCATTAATAAAAAACAAACAAACAAAAAACAACAACTAAAAACCTAAAACACTAATTCAAAAGAACACAAACATCCTCTGTTCATTGCAGCGTTATCTACAATAGGTCTGGCTCTATTCACAACCGCGGTCGTTATCCGCTTCGAAAAGACCCTACCCATCTCCCAGATTTTCCTGGGATTGGATCAAAGGAGGAACAATGTAGCTGACCTCTCCCCCGGAAGGTCTCTAAATTCCCCCAGAAAAGTCCCCTTTCAAAGAAGTGTCCACAATACCACATCATTCTGGTAACATTTCAAAGTCATCAAATGATGTTCACGTAGAAGCACAGCAAGTGACTCACATTGGCACAGCAATATCATACAATACATATTTTTCCAAGACACTATAAACTTTGATTTTTTCTTAAGGTTTCACAACTAAGATCCTTTTAATCTGGAACAGACTTTGGAGGCCTGGAAAGGGAATTTCCTTTCCCAGCTAAAGAACTTGCTTTCCAAACACTGAAATTCAAGCCTCAGACCTCCAGGACTCTCTTCCCGCTGCCGTAATGCCTTCCTCCTCCCTGAAGAAATATTATGGGAGTCTGGAAGGCATAGCGATATTTGAATTGATTGCTTAATAGAGGATAGATTTTTAAAATTTGTTTTATTTACACAGTACATCTTCACTGAGCAACCAATTTTAGGAAACAAGTGAACCATTTAAAAAAACAAACAACAAGAGAATTCATCTCAGGAGAATACCAAGAAATATATTGTGGTCCAAGTTACAAGTTTGACAATATCATATATGGTATTTCAAAATACAGCTTTTGTTGTTATTCAGGTATGGGGAGGTTAACATAACAGGAGAGGATTAGCATTGAAAAGACAGTTTGTTGCACCCCCAGAGCCTAAGAGGAGGGGCATGCCACACTCCAGGGGGGAGTCACACACAGGGAGGCACTGGGGTTGGTCAACAGGTAGAGGGAGAGGGGGAACTGGGGCGAGCGCCTTTACTGTGGCTTCTGCGGGAAGGAGCAGGCGAGGCAGGGAAACCAGCCTTAGAACGGGCTAGTCTGAATTCGTCCATGGGCTCTGGCACCTTGGGCCCGCCTTCCTTGTTGTCTGGAGCCTGACCCTGCGCACCGGGCTACAGGCCCGTGGACAGCGGCCGAGAGTGTAAGAGTCCCGTAAAGGAGGAGGCGGGGGATATGGGCTTTGCCTGGTTGGTTTGCACGTGAAAATACACTCTGGTGAGTTTTCTCTCTCTCTCAGAACTGCAGAACCACAGGAAGGGCAGTCTCTTCTGAGTCACTGAGATTCCAGATAGCAAATCACCGGAATAGAGAAAATAAGGAACATGCTAGTGATACTATAAATGGCGTGCAATGGTGAGAAATGGTATCCAGGGGAGAGAGAAACAGAATGGTCCACATTGGCACCCACGATTTGCTCCTCTCTCACTCGACTCTGAATAAAGACTAAGGCTCTTTTACTCTTGCTTCTTCCTCCGCCAACCCCCAGCTCAGTCATTCTGGAGAATGCTACTTGGATCGGCCTTCTCTGTAGAGTTTCACAGGGCTTTCTAAAAGAGGAGGCTTTAAGACATCAGTGCTTCTGAATCAGAGAAATTCTGAGGGTCCCCATCATCCTGGAAATAAGCCTCATTGCCTGCCTCCAAGGAGCAGTCGCAGCACCTTGCTGGGCGCTCCCATGCTGCCCAAATGGCTGTGACTGTCGGCGCCAGAATTCTCTTTTATCGGGCGCACGTTTTAAAGAAGGAAGCGCATTTCGGAGTGTGGGCAAGAGACCAGTTTTAAATGGAAGTTACGTTTTAATCCTTAAATAAGTCTGACTTAGGGTTATTAAAAGAGAACTTCAAGGCCCTAAATGTGAAGCGTAAAACGACGCCTAAATTAGTGACATCATTTTCTGACACAAGTTGTTTTAAAGATATACGAATTGTATTATTTTCTGTGTTCAGAGACGTTTAAGATCTATATTGGCTATATTTAAGATCTATATTTTATTCTTACCAGCAAATGACTAGTTTATAGGTGAGGATTTCTAGTTATACTAAGAAGTAGTATTTACAGATAAACAATAAAATATTATAAGTACAATTAGCTCATATACTTACTGTGTTGGTGGAGCTCGGTTAGAGTGCTGGATTACAGCACGATGTTTCGATAAAGCCATGGTTTCAATCCGGGGGCCTGGTCACCCCTCATCTCAGTAGTGGGAGCAGAGGCTGTGCAGTTGGTCTTACACAGGCCTCCCCCGGCGCGGTCCTCAGGCTTGTCACTTGGACCCCTCTGATTCTCAGTGTCCTCCTTTGTAAAGGGAGACGATAAGGCCGGAGTTTTAAAACAACATTTTTAAAACTGAGGTAAAACACACATCACATAAAATTTACCATCTTCACCCTTTTTAAGGGTGCCATTGAGTGGCACTCAGCTCATCCATGTGGCTGTGCCTTCGTCACTTCTGTCCATCCACAGAACTCGCTCCTCTTGTTGAGCTGAGGCTCTGCACCCATTAAACAAACGCTTCCCATTCCCTCCACTTCTAGCCCCCGGCAACCACCATGCTACCTTCCGTCTCTGTTAACCTGACTGCTCTGTGTATTGTGTGTCAGTAGACTCACACCTTGTGCGTCCTTCCGTGACTCGCTTACTTCACTTAGTGTCAGGTTCACCCACGTTTGCAGCATGTGTCGGAATTTCCTTCCTGAGGCTGAATAGTAGTCCATGATAGGACCACATCACATTTTGTTTTTCCATTTGCCCACCGGCAGACACTTGGGTTGCTTCCACGTTTTGACCATTGTTAATAATGCTGCTGTACACATGGGTATACAGATATCTCACTGAACCCTTGTTTTCAATTTTTGAGGGGTATATACTCCAAAGTGGAACTGCTAGATTATATGGAAATTCTATTTTTAGCTTTTGGAGGAACCATCAAGCCATTTTACTGTCCCAGGAGTGGATATTTTTAAATGTCCCTTCCACATCTAAAATTCTAGGAACCAACCCCTGATTTAAAAAAAAATCTCTTGAAGTAATTTCCTATTTACCTGGCAATCCAGATAACCAAGGGAAAGCTCAAATGTCTTTCACCTGGAGGCCTTTCCTGGCCTTTCTCTTATACGTGGGTTACACAGCACCCTTATTTACTAGGGTCAAATCCTAATTGCTTTTTAAATTACGTTTTATTTTCTTCCCCAAGGACAACAAGCTCTGTGAGGGCAGAGATCATTTCCAGTTCTTCTTTATCTCCTCAATGCCCGATACAGAATAATTAAGCAGTAGTGGCCTGTTGAGCGAAAGTGTGGATAGACTGAAACAAAACTAGGGCCAGATAATTCTCAATGACAAACAGGAAGTAATCAAAAGAAGTAAAACTGGAGAATAATTTTTCTCTAAATGCCAAGTATTTCCCAGGAGAGGCTGGGAATCAAATAATAGTAATGGTACGCATGGTAATTAAAATACCTAATACAGGGCTGTCCCCACCATCAGCTGGAAAGGATCTGGCTCACTCGGGCCCTGGGACCCCTGGTTTCACCTTCTCGCTCCTGCGCGCTGGCGGGCTCAGAGGAGGCGCGGCTTGTGCCAATGCTCCTCAACATGGCAGAGTCTAGAAAGGGCTCCCTTCATGCACCCACGTTCGGCAACCCAGAAAACTCATGTTTGATGCTGGAAAGGACCTTAGAGTCCTAATGCCCTGGATGATGTAGCTGAGGTTCAGAGAAGGGAAGAGCTGCATCCTAGATTGGGAGAGACAGACACATGCTCTTCTCACCCAGTTACAAACTATTTGTAAACCGCCTTGCTGAGTCATGGAGGGCAAACCCGTCCGTGGATACGGTGGGAAGATACTCGAGCGGACGTTTCTCATTCAGAGGGCCAGAATTTAAGCTGCCTCCGTCCCATGCTAAATAAAGGACCCTGAACTGTGGGCGAGCAGGTGAAATTTCTGGACCCAGACAACAGGATTGCAACCCCCCAGGCAAGAAGCCCTCTTGCCAGTCTGTTTTTGCACCTCTGCAAATTTTGCGCCGGAGCGGTAGGTAGAGTGTCCGCAGATCACCAGGAGCCAAGCTGTTGTCTCTGCGTCGTCCTGGCAAGTGGGCAAGACAGGACAGGGTGCCGCGCGGCACGCCGTCTGCGGGGGCGGGACCGGAGCGCTCACCTGCTCGCGGGGCTGGGCGGGGCGGGCTGGGCAGGGGCGGTGCGCCGATCTCTGCTGGGGCGTCCCGCCGCCAGGGAGCAGTCGCGCTCCGACGGCTCCTCGGGGCGCACGGCGGCGGTGCCCAGGGTGCCAGGTGAGCCGCAATGCGGGAGCGAGACCCCGCGGGCCGGAGGGAGCTGGGTGCGGGGGGCCTGCGCTGATGTGGGCGTAAGGACGCGGGCGCCCGAGCCCGGGGGGAGCAGAGACCCCGGGCACGTCCCCGCTGCAGGGCAAGGGACGACCAGAGCAGGGGTCCCCAACTTCTCCTGGAGATGGCAGGAGCACTGCACATCCTGGCAGGGGGCCAGGGCACATGTGGGGGAAAAGAAAGGCCTAGGGTGGCGGGAAATTTGTCTCATCGGGACCTGGAGAAGTCCCAGACATCATCTCATCTCTTGTCTTTTTCATGACGGAGCGTGGGGTCTTTGGGGGGCCTTTGGGGCGCCTTTGGGGCCAAATAGAGAGTTCATCCGTCACCCCGATTGCTTCTGCCTTGCGGATGCGTTCTCTGATCACACTGCATGGTTCTGGGTTTTATAGTGAGCAAAGCCCAGAGACACTGGCCCACAACACCCACCCTGACCCACACCCCGCAACAAGCAAACAGAGAACGCCTTTAACTCTGAAATGCCTTTCTTTTGTCTTGTCTTGTTTCCTTTCTACAGATTAAGCGAACTAGGTTAGGATTGGCTCTAAACCTCCAAAGTGCATGTAACACTTTTGTGTCTCTGCCTACACTTTTGAAGAGAGCTTCCAGAGATTTTGATTCTCCCCAAGATCAAATAGCTAAAATCGTATCTTGGATCCCCATCAACCTGGCAAGTCCTAGTGCCGTCTTCCTTCTTGGGGGGCCTGGGATGCAGATCCTTCTTTGAAAGCTGGGATTCAGGGAGGAGTAGAGAGGGGGGTGGATTCTGCCAGGGTTCAAGGAGGGCAACATGCACCCACCCTCACCAATTTGTCTGGCTTAAGAACTGGTCTGTTTTCTGCTAGTAGGAAATCAAATTAGTTTACAAACATGTAGATGAGGAAACCAAGATGAATTTTGGTGAACGAGAGAAAGGCCTATCCCTGTTTCTTCGTGGTGCCCAAATGGGACCTGAGAGGTGGCGTGTCCAAGCTCCCAGGCCCCTGGTCCACCGGCAGCTTGGGAGGAGGAGGAGAGAATGGGTGTCCATAGCCTTGGAGGGCACCAGGAATGCCTGGTGTGTATTGGGGGCAGGGGCAGGGGAACTCTGGTTGGGGGGGAGGGCATTGTCAGAGAAGGCCTTGACTACAAAATTAACATATATCCTCGGAAAATCACATTTCATCATTAATCCCACTTTACTTCCCACCAAATGGGCAGCAATGCTGTATAGATATAAGGCAGTCAGCGCTGCTGCCGCTTTGAGAGTGAGCAGCTTGTCTGGCCCCGCTCTCTGCATCCACAGAAGCTTGGCATCCCTGGGTGAGGTTCCCAGGCAAGCTCGTGGTAGGATCTGCACCCTCAGGCTGTGTTTTCCCCAGACACGAGTGTCCTGCGGGGAGCCCCAAACGATCACAGTCTCTTCCCAATTTCAGAGTAAAACATTGAGGGTAAAATAATCAAACTTTTCTTCATTTATCAAATGTCCCCGGCTCTTCGGTGCTTGCTTTTGTGTGACATCTTGTTTAGTTCAGAATTGTCTGTCTGGTGATGCTGAGGCATAACAGATCGTTATTTGTAGTTTAGAAAGAGTCCTTCAGTTCGGGTGGTCGGAGACCCACCGTTGTAACAGAATAAGGATTACGCCACATTACCCTTTAATGTCCTTTGTATGTAAATGATGCCTTTGTGGACATCTGGTCTCTGGGTGGTAGCAGTGACTTGCACAAGGCCTGGGGCTGTCGAGGAAAGAAACTGCCTCATTCTGCTTGGCTCGCTGCCCAGAACAGTTTTTGTCTGCTGTTCTTAACCTCACACATATTTTGTAAACTTGAACCATTCTTCGGGTGAGATTTATGGGACAGGGGTTAAATTTCTTAGCCCCTCCTCCCTGAAAATTGGTCAGTCAGTTTTATGAAATCCCAAGCTGAACTGCTGTTTCTCAAATAACAAAGTGGTTGTTTCTACCTACAACCTGCCTTTTCCTGATAGGATTATCGTTTAAAAAGGCCCCACAACATGGCAGGGGTTTATTTGGCAGCGGCAGAAATTAATTTTGCTCCTTACTTTAAAAGTCATTAAAGACCCAAACTTTTTTTTTTTTTTTTGAATAATAGTTGCTGCTTCACTAGCCCTTCAGCACAAGATACTTTTGTTAATGCTACTCATTGTTCTCTTACGTATTCAGCAACTATTTACTGAGCACCTTCTGTGTGATGGCCTCTGGGTACGCGGTGACTTCATGTTTCTGCTTTCAAGGCATTGACAGAGAAGCACTGTGCACTTGAGTCTTGATTTGCTAAGGGCTGACTTCAGGAGGGCTGCTTGGAGGTCTCTCTGACAGCAACCACTTTCGCTGGGTTTAAATTACTGTCTTCAGTCCGGGCAGGAGCCGGTTTCCCTTGGCGTTGGCCCAGGGGAAAGCTATTCACTGCAGTTCCCTGGCCTCACAGCCCCCAGGCTGGCCAGCAGCACCTGGCTCCTGTCATTTCATTGCTGTGCAGGTGCTAGTTCCATGAATAGCATTGCTGGTCTAAGTCTGCGAACTTCACCAGAAGAGAAACATTCACTTTCGGAGCGTGACCCCCGCTGCTAGGGAGCACTGGCCCCTCTTGAGAGAACCCTCGCAGCGGCCCAGCGGCAAGTCACACATCCCTGGGCTATTGTTTTTCCCAGTTCATTCAGAATAGAAATAATACAAGTTGGCATGCTTTCTGAGCTGCACCCTACGTGAGAGCTGGAAGAGGATATTCAAAACCAAGCCACAGTGAAGGAGTCTACTAATTCTAGGGGCGTTAAGTTGGGCCAGTCTGATAACACACCTCTGGACAACGCAGAGGAAAAGCTTGATAATGTAGATGATAGTACCAGGTAATAGTAGCAACGATGGCAGGCACCCATACAGCACTTGCGATATGCCAGGCACCCTTCAAAACACTTTATGTATATTGACTCATTTTAGTCTTCTCTCTACCCATGGAGGTACGTACCACTCTTATTGACATTTTAGCCCAGGATTGTACAATTTAAAGGTTTGATTCACTGAGCTCTTCTGGAATAAGGTCTAATTCACCTTTGCTCTTGTAGAGTGCTCCCTTCCCTTGTGCCTACTCACTGCGAGAGGCAGTCCAGCGCTGCAGACAGGTGGCCCCGCCCTCCATCTTGGCTCACTACGAACTAGCAGTGTGACCTTGATCAAGTCATTGCCTTCTCTGAGCCTCAGTTTTCCCATCTGTAAGATGGGGATGATCAGGGCACTATCTCACCAGGTTTCTCTGAGGATTAAATGAATTTACATATTAAGACACTTAGAGGGTGCTTTGCACATGGATGCACTCTTCTTTTTATTATTAGCTATTTTTTTCTTTCCAGCTTCATCTTCCAGCGCCCCTAGTAGGCAGCCATACGGAGCTGCTAAAACTCCACTGGGTCTCCTCAACTTTCATATTTCAGTGCCTTCACACATCCAATTTCCTTGCCAGCTTACATGTCCCCTCCTAGGGGAACTTCCTTTCATGCCCTCTGTTTTTCTCCGGGTAGTTTGTTCTCTCCCTTCTTTGTGATCTCAGTAGCCTTGTACCATTCATCTATCAAAGGACTTAGTGATTAACAGCTACGTAACATTCATTGAGTACTTACTATGTGCTGGTAGTGTCTCAAGTATTTTTCTTGTTTTTATATATCGACGGTCCCATGAGGTAGGGTTATATCGTGTTACGATTATTTCCATGTCCAGCCCCCACGCCCCGCTAGACTGTGACAGTGGCTTGTCCATCTGTGTGCGTTGTTCATTTTGCATCTCTAGGGCCTGGCAGAGGGCCCAGTTAATGCACACTGGGCACTCCGGAGATGTGTCAGTGGATGCATTTTTACCAGCAGCTATTTCCAGACAAATAATAAGCTAATTGTAAGTAATTCTTCTTTTGTCCAGTCTTCACGCTTTCCTCCTTGCAGGAATTCCCTCTCCATATTTTAGAAAGAGATGATCAGCAAGAAGAAGGAAATTCAAATCCCACTCCTCTCAGCCCTGGAGAAGCTAAACAACTTGCTTAGGGACACACGACCACTCAGTAGCCACACTGGGAATCCAGGTCAGGCCACCTGGGGATAGAGCCCAAGCACTTCAGTCTGCGTGATACTGCTGCCCCTCCCCCCGCACAAACAAATTGGAGGAGCTGAAATTGGAAATGAGGTCTACCCTACATATAATGGTGCATGAAATCTACATTTAAAAAATTTATAGTGTTCAGTCTTTGTGTCTTTTCACTTACTGTTTCATTAGTTGTTTTTGTTTGTTTGTTTGTTTGTTTGTTTTCTGTTTGGCTAACCCAGATGAAGAGGGAGCACAGTGAGGTAAGGTAGGAGGACCACAGCTTGTAACTCGGACAAGCGCGGGTTGGGGTCCCAGCTATGCTCCTGGAGGTGTTACCAGGGACTGGTTGTGTAGCCTCCCTCAGCCTTAGTCTTCAGGGAAAGGGAGATAATGAGAAATACTTCTTAGTGTCTTCTCAAGTAAAGAGGTCAAGTGCCCTGTGCTTGATTCGTGGTGGGTCTTGTTCAGTCTCTTGTGGCACTACCCTCTATGGCTTGCCCAAAGAGCAACCTTGTCAAATTGTTTCCCACAGCTCCGCTCAGGGTTTGTTTTTCCCACTCCTTCGTGTTAACTCCCATGGCAATTTAACTTTTGTATTATTATTAGATGTCTTTAGTAACTCGCCTCACAGCCAATTTCTTAGAAATTCAATCTCTTCTCCAGTAGGATCTGTTTGGAGATGAAAGAGAAAAAAAGTGGCAATTTTCCTTTAAAAGTGGATCATTGTTTTCCTTATCCTATAGTTAATGTTTTCTATTTTCTTTTATCAGCGAGTTCCTTCTCAGTCAATTCACATTGCCACACCGAGCTCTCCGGATTTCTCGCAAGATGAAAGGAGACAACCATGAATGAGCCACTAGACAATTTTGCAAATGGGTCTGATTTCCCCGATTATGCAGCTGCCTTTGGAAATTGCACTGATGAAAAAATCCCCTTCCAGAGGCACTACCTCCCTGCTATTTACAGCATCATCTTCCTGGTGGGCTTCCCAGGGAACGCAGTGGCGATTTCCACTTACATTTTCAAAATGCGCCCCTGGAAGAGCAGCACAGTCATTATGCTGAACTTGGCCTGCACGGACCTGCTCTACCTCACCAGCCTCCCATTCCTGATTCACTACTACGCCAGCGGTGAAAACTGGATCTTTGGCAAGTTCATGTGCAAGTTCATCCGCTTCGGTTTCCATTTCAACCTGTACAGCAGCATCCTCTTCCTCACCTGCTTCAGTGTCTTCCGTTACTTTGTGATCAGTCACCCAATGAGCTGCTTTTGCCTGCACAAGCCTCGATGGGCCACGGTGGCCTGTGCTGCCGTATGGGTCATTTCTCTGGTGGCTGTCATTCCCATGACCTTCCTGATCACATTAACCACCAGGACCAATAGCTCTGCCTGCCTTGACCTCACCAGCTCGGATGACCTCACTACCATCAAATGGTACAACCTCATTTTGACTGCAACTATTTTCTTCCTTCCCCTGGTGATCGTGACACTTTGCTATACAATGATTCTCTCCATCCTGACTCGAGGGCCTCAGGCTCAGAGCAGCCTGAAGCAGAAAGCCCGGCGGCTGACCATTCTGCTGCTCATTGTGTTTTATGTCTGTTTTCTACCCTTCCATGTCTTGAGGGTTGTCCGCATTGAATCGCGCCTGCTTTCTATCAGCTGCTCCGTGGAGAATCAGATCCACAAAGCTTACATCGTTTCAAGACCGCTGGCCGCCCTGAACACCTTTGGCAACCTGTTCCTGTACGTGGTGGTCAACGACAACTTCCAGCAGGCCATCGGCTCAATGGTGCGATGCAAAGCAAACAGGGACCTGGAGCAAGCGAAGAAAATCAGTTACTCCAACAGCCCTTGACCAAAGGGAAAGGCTTGCTGATACTTGGCCTGTGATATCTGAGAAGTTCAGACTGTCTCCCTCAATGGAACTCTCAGGAAATACTGTGTATTTAGGCATTTTGTGTCAAAGCCAGGGCAGAATCGCCAGCAGTCCTGTGCACTCTGTTTATTGAGATCCTCCCTTGGGGAGATGTAGGAATGGGACACATGCATATTAGTGAAGGATTACAATGTGAAATGGGAATTAATGGGGCTGCAGGCCATGTCCGAGCACACGAGCCGAAGGTCTCTCCGCGAGTGAGCGCCAAGATAGGAGAAAGCCGATTTTTCACTCCTAGTTTCATACTCCTTCCTGCTGGGGCCTGTTTGTATGGAAGCCCCAGACTATTGGAGGCATTATTTGTATCTTTTTCAATATTTTCTTTTTACATTTTGTGTTTTTAAGCCTTTTTTTCCCTCAAACTTTGCTTTGAGTGTATCAAACTGTATCTCTCACTAGGCTTTAGCCAGGTTCGTAGACTAAAACAAGTCCGGACCGTGCGCGTGAGGTAATTCAAAGGTGTCAATGCAAAGAACGAAAACGAATACCTGCAAGACATTTGGGGGATTATACCTTTAGTGTTGTAGATCATTCTCCAAGTTGTTACTGAAGTTATAAAAGTTATCAAGTTGTATTAGTTATTATGAACAGGTCCTGGGGAAGGAGGGGGCAGTTTTGGGGAATAGAAGTACTTGTAAATATCATGTATATATTGGATATTAAATAAAATCTAACATATATTTGATTTCTCTCTGTGGGAAAATATTCCAGGAAACACTGATTCTCTTACATACCTTTCTCTTGTGTGACTATCATGAAAATATGACTTCTATTACAATAGGGAAAGCTATTTTTGAATTGTGCATGTGCTTAATTATCACTAAGTGTAAATATCTGAGAAAATGCCTAGTGTGAACATTTAAAACCCTAGCAAATGCATTGTATAATTAATAAACTAATTTTAAAATCACCGAATGAGCTGGTAATATTTTTCTGTGAAAATGCGGCTTTGCCACAGTTATATTTACATGAAGCTTATGTTCTCCATGTTTCAAGAACAAAAACAATTCTAAGAACCAGTTATAAAATACAGCTGGAGTAGATGAGTTGAGCAGAAGAAAGGTTATCATAGGAACTCTTTGCCTTTCAGGTTCTTCCAGGACAATCACACCTGACTTAGGCCTGATGAAGGGCATTCTTCAGGAACCTCGGCCAAGCGTGCCGGGCAAGAGAGAGGACAGACAATGGTTCTATACAGGAGCTTCTCTGATGATGATGTTCTCTCTACCCATCGCCTTCTGAGGCATTTCCTCTTCTCCCGGGCCCTCCCATGGGCCTGATGTGCCCCTCCTCGGGGCTGCACGCGGAGCAGCATTCAAGGGTCCGTTTGGACCTGAAAACTGGGTAGCTCTCCTCTCCCCTCTCCCTATGACCCAGCCCAGCTCCTGGGCCATCACCAAAGCGTTGTCATGCAAACCTTTACACGGCCGCTGCCACTGTTCTAGCCCAGGGTACGACCCCTTCTTCTCACTCTCTCTCTTCTTATTCCAAAGATTTCTCCCACCTAAGAAACATCATTTCAGCCTCCTTCATGTCTGTCTCAACTTGTCTCTGTAGCTTCTTTTATCCTTTCTTTTCTTCCTAACAATTCACAAAAACAATAAATCGTCTCTCTTTCTGATACTAACTCTCCCACTTTGTCTTTGGCCCCCATTCTACTTGCTTAGGGCTCTCCTCTGACACTCGAATTCACTTTCTTGACATTTTACCGTTTCTATTACCCTGGATACCTGACCTGAGCGTGTGAACGTGTATAATTTTCCCTTATCCTCAAAATACCCTCCCTCCATTCAGCTGTCCTGTCATGTTTTCTTATCTGGCTTGTTCCCTGCAGCTATGGGACAGGTGCAGAGGACTGTGCGCCCTTCAGGGTTCTGCTGATAGAATATAATCACAAACATCCAAGCTAAATGGGATTCAAAGGTAAGTTTCCTTTTCCTTTTTTTTTTTTTTTAAAGATTTTATTTATTTACTTTTAGAGAGGGGAAGAGAGGGAGAAAGAGAGGGAGAGAAACATCAATGTGTGGTTATATCTTGCGCGCCCCCTGCTGGGGACCTGGCCCCCAACCCAGGCATGTGCCCTGACTGGGAATTGAACCAGTGACCCTTTGGTTCACAGGCCAGCAGTCAACACAGCCATACCAGCCAGGGCAGTATTTTTTCAAAGTAGAGAGTTCAGGGCTAATTGTGCTGGAAGATGCAGTTTGGAACGCAGGCCAAAAAAGAGATTGATGATACTTCTAAGGCTAGAATGAGACCCACATGACCTTGCCTCACGTACCCAGATGTAGGTAGACGAAGTATAAGAACAAAAAGCAGAGCTCTGACTGTCTGCCAGAGAGGAAGCCGCCTGCTTTGTCTGCTCTCTGCAGAAGGACTGAAGCTCGAGTGCAAGCCCTCTGTAGCTGAGTGCAGGGAATCCAGGCAAACACGTTCTGAACTTCAGAGACTCAGCCACCCCTTCGCTGTGTTCTTAACTTAATATCATGGAAATTTTCAAAGTGTCACAAAATGAGAGAAAGTAGCAAAACGACCTCACATGCTTGTGCCTCAGTTTCACCAATAATCAACACCCCACCTTTGTGGTTTCATCTATCCTTCCCATCTTTTCCCCTTTAAAATATTTAAAACCAAATCTTAGAAAACATAGTGTTTTCACCTATAAATGCTTTAGCATTGATCTCTTTCAAAGCACGCAAAACCAAAACAAAATAAATTCTTAATATTATTTAATATTTAATCTATATTTCTAGTCCCCTGGTTACCTCAAAAGTGTCTTTTTACAGTTTTTTTTTTCAAATCAAGACCTAGATAAGGTCTATACATTCCTTTGGGTTGATATCTCTATTAAATTGCTTCTAATCTATTAAGAGTTCTGCCTCCCTTTACTTTTGCCATTTATTTAGTGGAGAAATCAAGTGGAGAATTAAGAGCTAGAGGTTAGCCTAGATGCAGATTCCTTCCTCTCCTCCTCCCTTCCTCCCTCCCTCTTCTTCCTCCTTCCTTCCTTCCTTCCTTCCTTCCTTCCTTCCTTCCTTCCTTCCTTCCTTCCTTCCTTCCCTCCCTCCCTCTCTCCTCTCTCTTTCTCTTCCTCCCTCCATCCTCTTCTTCTCTTTTATTTTTCAGAACCACTGACCCACCCAATGAGGTATGTAGTGTCTGACTACCCTCCATTTGGTGGTTGAACAGGGGTTTCAGGATGTATCACCCTGACCTTTCGACCCGGACTTTCTCCAACCTCCTTTGCTTTCCTAGTTTGTCCGTCAAGCTTACTGTTGTCTCAGCTCACTAGGGCTCTCCCAGTGGTGACATGGACATTCTGACACTCTTCTGCTTTTGTGAGTCATGGCTTTTCTGTGCAGACGTCTGACTCGTCAACCACCTTTCCCCCTTCCACTCGGAACGTGGCTCCCACGGATCCGGTGGTGCGCCTCCTCCTTCCAGAGGGCACAGGAGAGGGATGGCAAAGACCTGGGAGCGGCCTCTCCACTGCTTCCTCCAGGAGGGCATAAAGGTTGACAGAATTGCCCTTCGATAGAGGCCAAATTTTTGTTCTTGAACTCTTCGGGATTAACAGTCAAGCTTACGTGCGACCCGTGGGATTGGAGCTGCGCCCGGGGGAAGGAGGCCACCAGCAGAGCTTGCCTGATGCTGCTGTGCGCCCCCGGGCCTGTGCCCCTGGACCAGGGCAGGTCGTTTGGTGTCCCCCAGAAGGCTCTGCGAAAGGGTGGTGGGAGATGTTAGTAACTACACAGCCACGGAGCACTTGAGGCTAAACTTCACTTCCTGTTCTAAGTTTATTCTTAAATTCCACTCAGCAGCACCATTCAGTATAATCTACCTGGCAGTATACAAGGAGCCCAGGTGATAGCAAACAATGCAAGGCCAGCAGTGGAAAGAGGCCTGAAGGGTTGGGGGCCCTTTCCGCTCTCAAGCTGCAGGAAAAAACTAAACTATAATATGCCATGATCTGTTTTTTAAAATTTTCTTTTCCTTTCAGCACTTGTGTCTCAATGTTTTCTGCTGATCTGGGGCTATTTTTCATTAGTCCTGATATGTAATTTGCTATGAAACCCATCCATTTTATTCCTAATGCCAGGTATTATATTTTTATCATTTATAGAATGTACATTGGGTTCTCTTCATCAATTCTACCATTTCAGGGAATTTCATTGTCTTTTGATCTATTTTTGTCTATCTCCACAGTTTTGAGAATTGAATAACCATACTTATTTTACAGTCCTTATCTTTCCACGTCAATATCTGGGTTATCTTTGGGTCTGCTTCTATTGCCTGAAATTTTCTTCATGTTTGCTGGTCACATGATCCTGTCTCTTTGCATGTCTACTAATTTTTGATTAAATGATAGAAATTATGTATGAAAGAATCAATACGGCTTCCCTGAAGAGTTCTTATTTCAGTTATTTTAGTTTTCCACTTAATTTCACTTCTCTTCTGAAATTCTGTCATTCACTATGTTAATCATGTTTTCTTTAACTCTTTAGATATACTTACATTGCTGATTTAACATGTTTGTCTATTAAATCCACCATCTTGTTTGTCTTACTTTTCTCTGGATGCTATCACAGATTACGACAAATTTAGTGGCTTAAAACACCACAAACTTATTTTCTCTCAGAACCCAGATGTCTGATACCAGTTTCACTGGCTAACACCGAGGAATTGGCAGACGTCCCTTAGTCCTGGAGGCTCGAGAGGAGAAGTAATTTCCTTGTATTTTCCAGCTTCCATAAGCCACCTTCAATCTTTAAGGCCAGTGGCTCAACATCTTCATGTCTCTCTGACCTGTGCTTCTTTCTAAAGACCTCTTCTCTCTGACCAAGTCTCCTATCTTGCTTTTATTGAAGCTCTTGCAATTACTTTGGGCCTACCCAGATAATCCAGGATAATTTCCTCATCTCAAAATCCATAATTTAATCACATCTGCAAAGTCCCTTTTACTATGTAATGTGACCTATTCACAGGTTCTGAGGATTTGGAAGAGAACATTTTCGGAAGACTATTATGCAGCTTATAGCAGCAGTTTCTTAAAGAACACTGGCTAAAGTAACAATAATACAATGTAAAGTGACCCTGAGGTCAGTTTTTAATTGCTTTTCTTTTCTTGGCTGTGGGACACATTTTTCTATTTTGTGCACTTAATGATTTTTTTATTTCATTTTCTTTTTCTTTTTTTACTGAATACTGGATATTGTAAATAAGCCATTGTGGCAACTCCAGATTCTATTATTGTTCTCTGAAGATTGTTGACTTCTTCTCTAGTAGAAACATCAATTTCTTGCTTACCTTGAAATTATGTTGACCTTGTTTTACGATTTCTTAAGAACAGATTTGTAAAAAGCCCACGTTGTTTTCCAAGCCCTTCCAAGGTAGCAGGATTCAATCCCATATTCTGTTTCTCCTGTGATCTTATCCAGACTTGGTTTTTTGGCTTTTTTTCCTCCAAAGCACATCTAGAAGAGACTTTACTCTAGGGCATGGTCTTTCCCTCTAAGATTTTACAGTTTTCTGCTGTATCTACAAGAAGAGTTAATGGAATTGTACTGAGGCTTTTCCTCGCTGGATGGGCTGGACACAAATGTCCCCTAGCACTGCTTGCCCACTAACATCTCTGACGCCCTCACAGCCTCTTTTTGATTAATCTCACGTGGTCTCCTCCTGCAAACACAGCCCTTGGCCCAGGAGACACAGGAGTCCCCGTACATTTCTGCCTGTCCCCTGCCCAACTCACAGTTCCGTCACCCTAGGTGCCGCGCTCCAAATTTCAGACATGTCAGCAATGTCAAACCCTGACCTGTGCCTCCTCAACTCAGCGGGACCCCTATGTGCTCCTTAGACTTCAGTTCTCTGCGCCACGGTCAAGAAATGCCCAGGCAGGAGGCTGGGGTAACTGTAGGGCTCACAGTGTTGCTTTGTCCCCTGTCGCAAGCCTGAAAACATTGGATTCGTATATTTTGTCCAGTCTTATTTTTGTGGACCGTGTGTTCCGCTGTGACCTATCCCAGCCGAGGGAGAAGTTCCCCTGTGCACTTCCTGCCTTCCCCATGAATGCTTTTACTTGTTTATTCTTCCTTCTAAAATGTGGGAGAGGCTTCAATTTAAACATGGCAGCTTAACCACTTACCTCCTCCCCCAAAATGACAATGGGAACATAACTGTGAAGACGTTGAAAACTTTGGAAACTGAAGAAGGCGGATGAATGGTGAAACCAATGAAAACTAAGTTGGTCGTGGAGGAAATCCAGAGGTAAGCTAATGTACGCTGCTCAGTGGAAAAACGCTCAGCAATTAGAATGACCGGCTACCTCTGAAGACAGTCATAGGAGGGGCTGACGATAGGAGGTTTGATGTAAAAAGCCTGAATAAGAAACAATTGCATCCCTAGACATTCACTTTTGTCCTGTGCCATCCAAAGATGGCCCCTCTTTCACACCAGCAAAATTCTAAGCTTTCATTCTGGGGAGGTTGAACCAGAAAGATTCTTGACTGGAGGACAACAGATGGAATTAAAGGCAAAGTAAAAGCAAGGTGCTAGATACTAGATAGGAACATTTGACTCTGATCACACGGGCAATGCATGCGTACATTTCCCAGCAGAATATTGGCAAATTCTCCTCTGGGGAAATGAAAAAAACAGCAATAACAGATACCATTTCTACAGCACGGTTCTCCTCACAAACCCAGTTGAACTTCAGAGCCCAGCTGCAGAACCACCATACTACACCAACTCACACAAAAGGATGGAACATTCTCCATACCACAGTTGGTGCCGCTGGTCATCCTGCCTTTTCAACTTAGCTTACTAGTGTCTTACTCTTCAGGATGAGTAGGCAGCCACCAATAACAAGGTGACTGATGAGAGCCACTGGTGGAATCCAAGGCTCTGAAACAAACAAGTGGGTGGAAAAGCACTCTGGGAAACAGACGTGCCATACGGAGCCTAAGAAGAAACTTTTTAAAATCTATAATTAATACTCTCAGGGACATCCTGGAAACAGGCCAGGAAGTTCTAATGGAATGACTGTCCACGGGACAAAAAACAAACTCAGAGAGCTCAAGCAGGGGGCGACTCGAGGGCATGTTCCCATCGCCCTCCATGACTCTGCACGTTGAAATGCACTTTGCACCGGGAAGTTAGGAGTAGCCTTGGCATCTTCTTTTAATTTATCGTAACTCGTATCTAATAGAAACTCACTGAGGCCGTAGTATGATGCCAGAATTATTCTTGATTTCAGTGTAGGTTAAGTATTCTCGGATTTCTGTTGTGTATTTCAGAGGTGTTAGGGAAGGTTTTTTAAAGTTCACCGAAAGCATTGAGTTCTTAGGATTTGCTCTATTCCCTTATTTTTATTTTGTCTCAATGTTTATATATTATATGACATAGGAGTAATTTCATATGCTTACATAATAGCATATAATTAGTTTTTCATGATTTGGAAATATGCCCATTGCCTGAGCACATTGTTTTTCTTTCTGGAAATGCTTGATAAATACTACATTAATATTTCTAAATGATGTTTCTTGAATTAATAACAATACCTTCCACAAACACTTGAAAAATAAAATATAGATGCATATAGTATTCTGTATTCAATTTAGATTTTTGGTTGTTGAACACAGGTATTTATGGTATAGAGGAATGGATGGCCTACACATTTAGAGCTATAATATCAGTTTTAGCTTCTGTTTTGTTAAATAATACCAGCATCATTTGAGCCTCTACTATGTGCAAAACACTGTGCTCTACCCTAGATATAGAAACCTTAGTAATGAGCAAGTCTGCTTTCAAAGATACTACAATATTGCACACCAGCTGCCTTATCCATATGTGCCTTTTAGGTTGAGTGTGTTATGCTGCATTTACTTACCAAAACTCAGTTGACATGTTTCTTAGTTCTTTTGGCCATTATAGTTAGTTTATCATTACTCTATTATAGTTATATTCTGGTTAGAGTCTAAAGAACTCAATCCAAAGGAAGTATTTCAGGGACATATGTAATTATCTAAATCCCTCTCACCAATAACCATAAAATGTATTTCAAATGGTAAATGCACAGAAATACCCTAGACTCCTCATCGTACATGGTCAAATGCCCTGTTTACTTGTTTAAATCCACTTAGGAGATGAACAATATTGCAGTATTTGGCATTACATACTTAATATTACCCCATTTTCAAAGGTAACATTAAAAATACCTGAATCTTACCCCATGAAAGCCAAGGAAAAAAATCTCCACATGCACCCACACCTCATGTTCTCTGCATCAAATAACAGATGTATTCCTTCTTGCAGAACATTTTTGGAGTCCACCTAAACATTTAAATAATAATGCAGATTTTTTTCCTTTAAATGGGCAAACCAGATATTACTTATATTAAAGAATCGAAGCAAGGCCAGTGTTAAAGTCCCTGCTCAAATTTGAGCCATTTGCAAAGACACTGCTTCAGTTCGGCTTTTTCTGCACCTTTCTCCCACTGCCCAGCCCACGGCAGCCAGTCCTGCAACTTCCTTTCCATATTCGTGACCCGCGTGGGGCACTTTATCACGTAGGACTTGGGTTACCAGCCTTCCAGGTCCCTGTGTTTGTTTTCTCCGCAGCGGGGTTATTACCTCCCTCACTGGGGTCACATTTGGTTGTGTTTTCAGCTCCTGGCAATATGCTACAAGGCGTGCTACACAGAACAACAACAAAAAAGAACCTCTTTTAGAATGAGAAATACTTGCTTTTTAATCCCACTTCTTGCTTGACCAAGTTCTGAATATGAAAAATTTATGCTTAAATTGAGTCTTTGTATTGCCTTTGAAGACACGGGAAAAAGCTTCTATTTCTGGTAACAGGCTAGATTAAATCTGCTGCACAACCTTCCAATGAAAAACACTGAAAATGGTTAAGTACAATATTTTCATAAACACGTAAAAGAATGCTCATGGAGTTGATAGGAAACCAAAGACTCCACAAAAGGGAAAAATAAATATGCAGGAGGGCGGCGAAAGCAGCCATTTTCCAAATTGTGTCCTCAAAATCCTTGTGCTTTTGAGCCTAAGTTTCAGTATCTATGTGGCAATGACTAGGTGAACAAATATCTTAGTTTAGCCAGAGCAGGACTAGTTAATGCCTGTTGCCCTGGCGTAATCATTAACAGCACCCACGTTTATTCTTAAAACTGTCTGGAATGACATACAGTCGTCCTAAGTCTAAGAGAGAGGACATAATGCATGGAACTCAGAAAGGTAGAGATTCTCATGGGAGTGGGGTCGACTCCATGCTAGGGTGAATGATAAATAAGGCTACGAAGCAGAAGGCAACAGAATATAAAACAGCCTGCGTTTACTTTGACGTTAGGCTGAAGGAAAATAAATTTACCCCTGAGAAATCATCGTCAGCATCAAGCTCTCATGTAAATTTGCTGTTACCTGAATGTTAAAATTGAAGTTCAAGTGGAGAATTGAATTTAAAGTGATTTCCAGATGGATAGTACCACCAGGCAACTGGCAGAAGCATATGCAACACCTCTCTGAGGGAACACAACGTTAACCCAGGTCTCCAAGAATTCCTACTGGCAAAGCTTCCAAGGAAAGTGAGAAATGCCTTTTAAAGGAGATCATGAGGAATGCCAACAGAAAGGCACAAAGGGCGAAATATGGCCGGATTTGAGGACAGAAGAATCAGACTGTCCAAGGTTTCATACGTGAAAAATAACACATTGATTGTAAAATAGAATGTTTATATTGTTTAAAAAATTACGAGTCTTGAGAAGAATGACGATTATGCGACTATAAAATGATTAAGCACGTTAAAGAAAATGAACAGACTTCTAGACAAAATACATACAATAAATTGAAATAAAAAATATGAAGTTTAGTAAAACAGGAGATTAATGAATTGGAAGTGAGATAAGAAAAAACTATGTGGAAAGCAACACAAAGAAACAAGAAAATAAAAGAGGTGAAAGAATTGGATATGGAATAGAGGGTGAGAACGTCCAACATGTATATGAGCAGATTTTCAGGAGATGAGAAAAAAGAGAATGAGGGAAAGAAACAAAAACAGTGGGGTTATTAGGTTACAAATGTTTATTGTAGTCATAAAGAAACAAATAAATGGATTACATAAAAGAGAGCTTTCCAGAGAAAAGGGACGAAAAACTGCCATAAACCAAGGTTTACCATTAACCCAGTTCTGTTTACCTGGGAGTTATAAAAGATAAATAAATATTAGTTAATCCAAATGAAGTCATGAAAGAAGAGGGGGAAAAAAAACAGAAAGCAGAACCAACAGGCCATAAAATAAGATGGAAGAACAAACACAAATATGTCTTTATCACAATAAATGTGAAAAGACAAAATATTCCAGTATAAAAAAAATAAGACTTTCCTAGACGTTTTTAAGTACTATAATCTATGCTCTTTTAAAAAGAAATACCTAAAAAATAAAACAACTTATTAACATAAGAAAAATTTTACAAAATGGGACATACCTATAACCATGAAAGGAATTGAATTAAAAATGGTCTCAACACAGTAGAAGTTTATTACTTCTTTTTAAAAATCAGCAGCAGAATTCCTGGTCAGAAGAAGGTGGTTTTTTGGCTAAACAGCGATCCAGGGACCCAAATGCCTTCCAGTTCACAACTCCTCTTCTCTCTCAAGCCTCCAGTCTTCTTCTTCTCTTCTTTTTCTTTTTTTACCCCTGACGTCCCTTTGATTGGTTGGTTGATTGATTGATTCCGAGACTTCTGTTTAGCTACCCTCATCTTCACCATTTTTGTCCCCGTTCTATTAGTAGTAGCTGATCGCCTTCTCTGTAAAAGGTCTGGATGTAGATCTTTCACTGTCTGGTTATTTAGGAACTGAAAATGTGTCAGAGTCTCCAACTGCTGCACAGAAAGGCAGAGCCGATGAGCACTAACTTCAACATAAAGGCCCCTTCAGAAAAAAGGATAGGAAAGGAGACAATTGCTGCAGGAATGGTGAGATCCTGTCCTGTAGGCTTTGCCTCCTGCCCGTGGTGCACTTTCTGTGTTGGGACTCTTGTTTCTTCTAGAGAAGAAACTTCCTTTCCATCTTTCCCCTCCATTCAGCAGATTCCTTCTGAATCTTTCCTCTAAGGCCATGGTTTCAAGCTTCAGAATGAAGAATTAGAACCTCCCCTACCCCCACCCAATTCTGGGCTGGTGCGGCTCAGTGCTTTGAGCTCCGGCCGGTGAGCCAGAGTCCCCGGTTCGATTCCCAGTCAGGGCACATGCCTGGGTTATGCGCCACGTCCCCAGTAGGGGGCGTGTGAGAGGCAACCACACATTGATGTTTCTCTCCCTCTCTTCTTCCCTTCCTGTCTCTAAACATAAATAAAATCTTTTTTTAAAAAAATCCTGCTCCCCCCCCCACCCGAAGGGTTTTTACAACAGATTGCTGGGCACCATCCCCAGAATTTCCAATTCAATGAGTCCAGAATTTTTGCATTTCTCACAAGTTCCTGGGAAATGGTGAGGCTGCTGGTTGAGGGACCACACTGAGGGAGAGCCGTTGCCCTATTGCCCCATCTGAAACTGGTGAAGGCTTATGTCCTCCTCCATTTTCACTGCCAGCCTTCTGCTGGGGCACGTTTGGAGGCATGAGGGCTATTTTATAGTCGCAGACTTTTTAAAGCCAGAGTGCAGCTTCTTTGGCAAGACAATTCCTACAGACGCTTCGTGGGCTCCACAACTATTTGTTTTCATTAAATTCCTCGTGTGAAGAATCACATTATTTCTTCCCTGGACCTAATTCTCACTCTGGTTCATGTCTTTGCTTTCTGGCCCCCGCCTCCCACACTTGCCCCTGTCAGTGTACCTTGGACAGTGGTGGGTACCTCGAGGTCACCTCATAAAAAAACTTTGAGTTGGAAAGACATAACTTTAATCAGATCTCTGCCACAGGGCCTAATCCCTCCATGAAACTGAGAATTCCTAATGAACCCTTATTGCTCAAAGTCCTTTTCATTCTAATTTTTAAAATCCTGGTGGATAGTGCAGAAACGGCTTTGCCTATCCTTGAAACTCTAACTGTCTGGCCTCTCTCCATTCCTTTCCATCTCTTCTCTCAAGCCAACCATTTGGACTCATCTTTGTCTATTTGCACCGTGCTGCCAGCAGTGAGGAAAAAACCAACCTACAGCAACATTTCTAGCTCCTTCCAATTACTTTCACAGAGCTACCCATCTACCGGGGGCACTTGATCTGCTTGCACAAACACAGCAGGCCAACGTGCATGCTACGATATGCTGAAGCTCTCTGTACTGTTGCCTTGATAATTTTTTTCCTTCGCTGCCCACCACTCATCCACTATGCTGGTGCCATATTTTAGAATTTGTTAGGACAGCCTTCCACTTCAAAATAGCAGTTTCCACATTGGTTAGGGAACACTAGCCAATGACACAAAACAGCTCTCGGGTTTAGTGGTCAACACAATAGAAATCCTTTTCTCTTTCAAGTGACGGCCCAACATAGGTATTCCTGGTTGGCAGGCTATTCACATATATGCAGTGACTCAAGCATGTATGTTCCTTTCATGTGCAGGCTTCACTAAGTCCTGGCATCCTGGAGTTCTTGCCTCTTTGTGAATGAAGAAAGAGAGAAGGCTCACACTTCTTACGTAAGTGCTACGTCACTGCTACCCATATTCCACCGTCAAGAACTAGTCACAAGACCCCACCCAGGTGCTAAGAAGGGCTAACTTATTACTGAATGAGCAGCTTCTCCAAAATAGCTAAACTCTGAAAAGAGGAAGGGGCACGAGAACTTGGTGGAGGGTTAGTTAGCTTTCTTGGTCCCCAAAATAAAAAAATGATACAGTAATTGGAGCCTATCACTAAAAATCTGGGGAGAAAAGAATTTTTAAACAAGCCACAAAGACATAAACCATGAATCAATTATTGATGATTTCAACTACATAAACAAGTAGAGCTTCTATTTATCAAGCTACACCATAAAGGGAGCAAAAAGGTACATCTCAAACTGCCTTTGATGGCTTTCTGGGGAAGACACTTGTTTTATAAACAACTGACCCCACATATTGAGAACATACAAGGAACACTTAAAAGTGAATACAAAAGACAATTAAGTAGAAACCATAAGTGAAAATACATGCAATAGTATTTCCCAGAAGTAGCAGCATGAACGGCCCACAGCAATATGGGAAGCTGCCTCAACTTGTTAGAATTCCGGGACATGCCAGACCGAACTACGGTAAGCTGCCATTTTACAGCCATCGAGTGTACGTATGTAAATGCTGCATGAAAATCAATCAGTCAATCAATAATCAATCAATCAATCTTTCTTGTAGACAGGATAAGTAAAGGGGTGTTTTCTGAATAACTCTATTGAGGGATCCTGAATTTTTATTTATGACGTTCTTGAATATGTATGTTTCCATACCGTGCTTACAAATTTTAAGACGTAATCATGAATGGGTTGCTGTAATTTATGGTCACTGTTTAGAATTTAAAACTGAGTCTTATAGCACCCAGTAGATTCTGTGGTATGGAGTCAAGACATACTGGTTTAAAATAAAAATCAGTGATTTCTTAAAAAAATAAAATGAAATAAAAGCTGGATGATATGGGGTATCAAAGAGGAAACTCAGTTCTGGTGCAGTACTGTCAGGAAAGGGCTTGCCCACCGATCTGTAAAACGAGGGCAGTGGACGCGAGGTTGTTTGTTTTCTCATTGTTAATAGTTACCTTTGTAAATACTCCCGCATGTGATCTCTTTAGCAACACGAACATTGAAAACAAAAATCTTTTTAAAAACAGTGATGTCAGAACGGTGGACAAGCCGGTGTGGGCAGCCACGGCTTCGCCGCGGGGGACACGGTCCGCGACACGTGGCGTGGCTTTCCACCCTGCGTCCCCGTTGAGAGCTGCTCCTCTCTCCCGTCACCGTGTAAGCCGCGCATCAACATCACCTCCTCGACGGGTGTGAAATGCTGATCTGAACCAATCCACCTGCTCATGTCGCTCCTCGGAGAACCGGCGAAGGAGGCGGCGGGCGAGCGCGCCGTGCCAAGGGGGCGCCTCCCGCCCCGGATCGCCTTCCCTCCGGAGGAAGCGCGCCTTCTGTTTATGTCACAGGGGTTAATTAAGAAAAGTTGGTGTCATTGCCGGTAATTACGAGGGATCACAATTTACAGGCGGCCCGACGAGGGCTTGGCAGCCGCACCACATAAATCTGCCTCTGACCACGCAGCCGCAGCTGTTACCTCTCAGATCACCCGCAGCTTCGAAAGCCGGAGCAGGAGAAGGGCCCGATTCCTTCCCAGTGCCCTGGACTTGCAGGCGGGAAGAAGGGCCCGCAAAACGCCAGATGGCTCTGCTTAATGGCCTTTAAAAGCTGCCGCGACCCATTTTCCATCCCTCCGAGGAGGGGATTTGAAGCTTCTCTCCAAGATCCAGCATCTAAGCGCAGAAAGAGGCTCTTCTCTGTTAACTTGCAAACTGAACGAAGCAATTCTTACAATAAACTGCAACACGTCGCCTAAAGGAGGGGTTTCCGAGCGCCCCGCGCTGGGAGCGCAGGCGACGGGGCTGCGCAGACGAAGGGGATGTTTGCACCTGTCGCTGCGGACCCGGCGGGGGGGGGGGGCGGGGGGGGGGAAGGCCCCGAGAAGCCACCCGCAGAGCCCAACCGGCCCGGCAGGCTGGCTCCTGAGGCCTTTGGGGCGACACCCCGCCCCCTAAGTGTCCCTTAGCTCGCCGCCAATGGCAGACACAAAAGAACCACCAGAGGGCAGAGAAAACCTTATTAGAAATAAAAGTGCCTCGGAGAAAACCGTCTGTACCTGCAAAAAAATGAAAAGCAGAAATACGGTCTTAAGACAAAAGCGTCCAGGAAAGGCACACTGAGCATGTGTTTTTACAAATACAACCTCTTCATAAAATATGATTCTCCTTTTGGAATATGAGTGAGATTGGGAAAATCAGTAAGCGCTCACGGTTTTCCCATTGATGTGAAGCAATGCCGAAACTTCTTTACAATTTAGATTAGCTCAAAGACGAGTGTTTTGGTGTTTTAAGAAAATTTCCATCCATAGCAGTTCTTTATAAAAACTAGTGGAATGGCGGCACTGTTTGGTTTACAAAACCGGCAGTTGCCCCACTTGCTCTGCTTAGAAAAGATTCTAAGGGAGCCCTAAACCGGAAGAGAGGGCGTCTATCTGGTGTGTAGTGATTTGGTTTAGGAAAATATCAGGATCTCCTGCTTTAGGAATCTGATTGTGTCGTGGGCTCATCGGGAGCTAAGGCAACGATCACGTGACTAGCTAATCCTTCAACCGGTGCGTTTATGGCCGTCGTTTGCACTGATGTAGCGGCGGTCGTTGGTGGTGGTGGTGTCCTCTCATACCTGTGTGTGTCTCTCCAGAATGGAAGAAATGCCCATCAGCTTGGGGGTCCTGCTCCCGGATAAAAATGAATTGCTAGGTCATGCTAGAGCATCACTCTAACCGCATTTTCCCTGTGCCAGCTCAGGTCCAAGATAACTCCATATTACCAAAACCACTGAGAGCTACAAATAAGTCTTACTTAGCATTGATGCATGAAGAAGACAGGAACCCACCTCGAGGCGGCACCTGCCCCATAAAGCATGGGGCAGAGCGGGCGGGCTGCTGAGGGGAGTTCTGCGTATTCCCATATTTAATCATTAGCTTGAAGCCTGCAGGAAGAATGAAAGTAAAGGAGACATCGACAAGGAAGAGGAAAGAAAGTTGTCTCATGAGTTGTTTGGTGAAATGGAGCTTATGGCTGATTAGAATGAAAAAGGAGAATGAAGAACGAACCACAGAGTTATCCTTTTATAGAGAGTGAGTATTTGATGATAACATTTCCACATGGAGACCACTGTTATCTTTTGTTTTAGGGAATAGAAACCTGGATGAAGTGCACAGGGGAGCTTTTGGATGGCACTCTCATCTCTAGAGACAGGCACAGGTTCTGGACCAAAGAATTCAGTAGAATCTCACCTAAAATTCCCCTGAGTGTCAGAGGGACCCCAAGAGCACAGAAATCGCATGGGTTTAGTTTCCTCTTGAAAAAGCAATTTGTGTGCTTAATTGTTTACTGTGTGCTTGGCTTGGCATGAACTGCAATGAAGACATTTCAAACCAGAATTGAGAGGAATCATTAAACCATACAATAATAAAGTGATAATGATTATAAAGATGGCGATGATGATAGCAGAGTCTTGATAATGCTTGGTTGTAAGCATTTGGTATATATTAACTCATTTAACCCTTACAACAACTAGAAATTATTATCCTTATCTCCACTCTACTGATGGAGCTGGTGCACAGAGGAGAAGGGGCCTGCCCAAGGTCACACACAGTGGAAACACAGCAGAACCGAAGCGATTTGTGTCAGGGTTGACACGCGTAATCACTGGTTACACTGCTTCTCCAACCAAGAAGTATGTTTTGCTAGTGTTACTATTGCCCATTATTTCATTATAGTATAATATAATACTGTTAACATCCACTGGCACTCAGTGTTGCGTGAATGAAAGGTAGCAATCCGCAAACCCACCGGAGTGCTGGTGTCCTGGGTACCGGCCGCGTTGGGTGTCTAGCACAGGTTAAGGAGACTGCCTCACGTAAGCATGGACACTAACCAACTCTCGGCTCTTGTTATCCGTATGCATTTTCATGCAGATTGTGTATCTTAAAATACAGAGCGGTACTTCAAATAGTTAATTTTAAGGGGAAACCAATCTCAACAATGTTGTATGTGTGTAATGGAAAGGTTCCATAACTTTTCAGATTCCTAGTCCCCAACAAGGACTTGTTTGGGATAATAAGAAGAGATCCCAGGCTTGTGCGACTCACTGAACATCTCTCCTCCTCCTTTATCTCATTCCCACTTCTTCCTCTTCCTTTTCTAGGCCTTTCCTCATACGTATGTTGGTATAGAATTTGCTTTCACCAAGATCAGAAGCTTGGATAGGACTAATGCCAGGCCATGTTGGGTCTTTATCTGAAGGGAACCCCCCCCCACCATTAATTACTTTAAGTAGAGCTTAATGGAAAATGTTATGACCTTAACTGAGCCTATAGAAACTCCCTGACCAGAAAATTTTGAGGGAGAACTCATGTGCATGTGAGGCTATTTGTATTGGCATAATTTGCCTATTACCAAACCTCCCCTGCAAATAAAATATTTAAAAATATAGATTTTTAAATTTAATCAAGTCATATAAATTCAGGACTTCTGCTTACCAAGCTTATCTGAGCATTGGCCTAAAGTTTTTAATCATGTCTTTCAAGATACTACTTTAGAAATCAAGGAGATTTGAGGAAAAAACTATAAACAATGCCACTCTTCTCACAGATATTTTATACTTTGGTAAATATATTATTTTTCAGAATTATACATTATTTGGGTTAACATATGGTGGTTTTTTTTTTGTTTTTTAGTATTAATTTTAAAATTAATAACTTTAAATTTTTGTAGCTTTGATTTCTAATATGCAACATGTTGACAGATATTACCCACAGTAGCCAAAGCCCTTTTAAGTCCTCAGGACCTTTTTTATGACTGTAACCTGGTCCTGAGACCCAAGGGCTTAGAGGTTTCGGCTTCAGTCAGCTGCCTCAACGGCCATGACCTCCACGCCTCGTCTCAGGACAGAGCTGGGCTGCCCCCTGGGTTTCCACAGAGTTGGAGTCCATAGGCCCGAGTGCCTCCTGACTCACCCGCTTACTAGCCCTGTGACCTCGGCCCATGGCTTAGCATCCCTGAACCCTCTATCCCTTCGCTTGTAAGGCAGAAATAATACTAAGCACTCCTCAGAATGTTGGGGAGCTTGTACAAGCTGCTGCAGGCAGTGTGCCTAGCCCAGTGTCTGGACTATGGTAGGTAAGAAATGCATCGTAGCTCCCTCTGTTCATCCACATGCCTGTATTTTCCTCTACCGTTACATCGTATAGTCTTTAAATTATTTTTTTCTCCTAATATTATAATAAAGAACACTTGCTTATTTTTTCCCAATTAATACTCTCTTTAAATTTCCCCTTGTGAAAAAATTAGTTAATAAAGTCATAGCTTATATTTATAGTGCATGCTATGTGGTAGGCATGGCTATACTTTTCCTGTATCAATTTATTTGATCCCCAAGACAAACCCAAGGGTTAGGAGCTATTATTTGTAACTTGGTTTTACACAAGAATAAACTGAAGTGCAGGTAGCAACTAAGATCACACAACCAATATGTGCTAGAGAGAGACTTGAGCCCAGGCTGTTTACCGGATTCTGTGGGCTTAACTTTTACACATGGTGCTAAAGATTCTATAGCGGCTGCTAAGACTTTGTACAGGACCCCACTGGTTCTGTATATACGTAGTTAATACATGACTCATGGCAAACTGACTTAATACATTAAGATCTGTTCACTCTGGAGATGAAAACGGTGTCTTTTCTCCTTTCCTCAGTCTCCTCGTTCCAAAACAGACTCTCCATCGTTGAAGTAGAGTCGGACAAACCAGTCCACACCTGGTTTTCCAAATGATAGTTCTTTGTGACTAAAGTTACCTACGCACAATCAGATAATTGCCTCTGGAAGAGAAACAGAAACGATTTAATATTTTCCTTCCAAATAATTACATTTTAATCAATGGGTTGAACTACGCCCTTATCTTCTGTTGCTGCCCGACAGTCTGTGTTGACCATCTTTAAAATGCCAGGTTTGGAGAGAAGGCCACACTGATATTTTTGCTTCTATCGGCATGTTTTTATCCACAGATTCTGGAACCTTTCTTAAACAACATAATTACATAAATGTCTGACACGTATTGTACATACACTCAAATAGTAATTTCAAACATATTGTAATTTTTAGAACAGACGCTACACAACGGGCAGAAGAATCTGAATAAGCCATTGTTTGGTGCCATGAGAATACTTCTCTTAATTTGCTTTTTTTCCTCTTCTTTTCTCACCTACGTGTTAAATGACTGTCATTATTTGTGTCATCTCCAGTGCCTAATCAAGTTAATTCAAAGCACCAAATATTTTTCCACACTAGGACATAACTTTTATTAGTTTCCCCACATGTGGTGAGAAGCTTAGATTCATAGAATATTAAACTGGAAGGGCCCCATGGGACCATCTAGTTTCTCTGTCTAATTTTACAGGTGGGGACATGACTGGTTTATGGCTCACAGTGGGGAAGGGAGGCAGGGGTTGGGAGCTGGGGGAAGGATGATCTTTCTATTTCTATTTCTTCCTCTAAATTTCCTTGCCAACTCTGATGACCCAGTTTCTTTGGGGTTTTTTTTTTTCTTTGTTCTGTATCCTTTGATCTCTGTCCCTTTCTCTCAGTCTTGGTGTCAACTAAAATATGGGTCACAGATCTGTCTCCGCTGTACCCAAAGGTTTTATTCCCATGAGGCCACCACAAGGAGCAGACTTTCACGGGGAACAAGGAGGGTAATGGGGTGGGGGCGCTGTGTCTCACAAGCATGTGGTAGATGAATGTAAATCGAATATTAGGCTCCTCTTTCCATAAAAGCCTCTGCCAACTCTGGCAACCTAGGTTTCCACCCTCTACCCTGTGCTCGGGATCCCCCAACCTCTCTCTCTCTCTCTCTCTCTCTCTCTCTCTCTCCCCCCCCCCTCCCAGCTCCACGTTGCCTTTTTGGGTCACAACACTTCAATCTCTCTGTGTGTTGTTCCTGCCAGCCCATCCTCTTAAGGCCTTGTTTTCTGTTAGCGACCGCTTTTCCGTGCATTTTCCTAAATAAAAACAGTTCTTTCCCTGATAGAAACTCTGGTGCCAACAACAAAAGGATCATTTTTTAGCCGGTTATATGATGACTTACACATATTTAAAGAGCATTTTGGAAAACAAGGCAAAGGTGTTTAATTCTAGTAGGGAAAGGTAGGTGAGGCAACAGCTACACTGTGACATGCAGGGAGCTGGTGGGGGGAGAAACGTGCACCCGCCAGACAGAGCCACATGGAGGCGAAGACAGACCAAGCGGCGAACTGTCAGGGGTGGAGGCCGCCTGAAGTCCAGGGATGGCAGAAAACGACAGGCAGGCAGGTGAATGGAGGAGCAGATCGCAAAGGGGCTTTTCTATCCCGGTAAAGTATTTAGACAGGAACATTAGATACCAGGATCTGGTCTTCTGGTTCTTTAACCCCTCTCCTAATCACGCTTCCTCTCTATCCCACCTGCTACTGCCTTAGTCCAGGCTGCCATAGCTTCTTCTTGGGTTATTACACGGTGTTGAAGTACAGACACAAGTAAGAATGTGCTCTACTAGGAATAGAAATGGTTTACTCAGGAAGGAGTGAAATATGTGTGGAGAAATGATAAGAAATGAGCTGAAGAGACAAGCAGAGGCGGACACTCTTTCCGAGGCTGACTTTGCACCCACTTAACTCTCTTTCAGACCCAGGCTACGCAAGGAGCTTTCCAAATCTATTTATCAACCTCTAGGAGGGAGCATCCTCACCAAAACCTTTCTCCCCACTCCCCCCCAAAAAATTAATAAATAAACAACTCCAGCGAATTTCTGGTGTAGCATAACGTTTGTTACAAAAATGGATAGCAACAATATTTTATTGATAGAGATCAGAGAAACTAGCAGAGACACTCCACATTTACAAGAACTGGCTGTAATAATGTTTACTTATTCCAGACCCTCTGTGAGAACATGGAAATAGCCTCATTATATGTAAACCCATAATAATAGTCATTATTAAAATTTGATTTTCTTTGTAGCGTATTCAAACAAAATGAGAAGCAGAGAAGCTAAGGTCCATATTTTATGAATGTGGAATCAGGGAAATAATTAGATGTACAAAGAAACTGTAGAATTTGAAAATTATTTCTGGAATACTTGCTTTTTTTAATAAGAAAACCTGAGGTGCCCCATAGATTAACCTAGCTATTGGCCAAACCTTAGTCATCCAGAGCTGGCAGAGCCTTGTAGGAGGTCCATTGCCATTCACGCCAGCAGGCTGCCTTTGGGAGCGCTCTCTCCACACCTTGCTACGCCGTTGGAGCGATCGAGGGAGACCACGCCTGTCAGAGTCCCGGACACCTCCCAAGCTTGAAATGAATGCTTGCTTCCTGTCCTTGACTGGGCGGGGCAAGGGTTCTACTACCTCCACTGGGGTTTTATTTGTACAAGTTGTGTGTCGATTCTCACTGTGTTGCCAGTGGAAGTGGGACTCTTTCACGGGGTCATGAGAAAAGCATCTCACAGACCCCACACGGGGAGATTGGGGTGTGGCAAGCTCTGTTTGGGCGGAAAGAGAAGGCTGCCCCTGTGGCCCATCTCTGCCTGTCTCACCGGGAAAAAAAGTCCAGTTTCATCTTTATCAAGGTCAAAACAAAGGCCAGTGTCCAGAGTTTCTGTTTCTTATTAAAGCTGAGTCCTGTGGAGCCTGTAAGCGGCTGCTCAGTAAGCAGGCTCTGTCCCCATCTGGGTAGTGTAGCGCTGTCCCCACTGTGCTGCTGCGCCCAGGCTCCTACCTGGGGCCCGTGTTTGGAGTCCACGTGCTGCTAGACACACATGGCTGCTACGAAGAGAACGTGTGAACAGATGGGGAGAGTGCGTGTTTGAGAAAGAGAGAACAAGCTTCTTTATTAAGCTGGGTTATATTACCTTGAGCTTGAGATGGGCCAGGTACTTCTTCAAGATAACCAATCAACATTCCAAGCTGTCATGGGCTTCTGACGGGTCCACCTCCCAACTGACCCTCTCTCTCCCCAGGCTAGATTGACAGGCCTCTGTGGTTGCCATTTTGGCTCTTGTTGCACAGGCCTCATAGACACACGCCCCCTTGTACCATATTGGCTTGTACTGTGCACATGCTTATGTCCCCCCGCCAGAGTCTGGGCGAGTGGGCGGGGAAACTGAAAAGGTGGCCTTTCTTCCCTGTACCAGGGAAGGAGGGTTGTTCATTCCTTCTGCGGGGCAATGCTGCGATGCCCTGGAGTGCGTGAAGCTGTAGCGTCCTGGCTAAGCAAGCAGGTTTACGCTCCAAGGCTGATGATGCTCGACAATGCCTGATTCCCTTTGCTTCCTTCCTTTATTAATAACTAGCTACCTACCTACAGTAACAATTGTGGTTGTAGAGAATATAGCAACAGTGTGTTGGGTCCCTTGTATCTGCCATGCAATATACACAATATTTCTCTCTCTCTCTCTCTCATACACACATACACACACTTGTATCCCCTGGAGACAGAACTATCCCCACAATGTAGGTATTAGCATCCTAATTTCATAGAGTAGGCAGAAGTTTCAGCTATAGAATGGGTGCTCAAGACTGTAGAACAGATGAGTGAAAGAGCTAATATTTAGTTCAGGTTCTGTGTTCTCCAAAAGTAGCCCTTTTCTTACACCTTCCTGTTGCATGCCATTAGCTTTGTCCTGTGGGACTTGTAAGGTAGTTAAAGAGCCGTAGAGCCTTTTTGCTTGACACAACATTTTGAATTGTCTAAGTTTTGGTTTCATATTTGAGGCACATTTACTATTCACTCCTTAGCTTTTGAAATTCCTTTGAGCACAACTAGTCCTCACTCTGTGGATACAAGCTAAAACCACATAACATGATTTTAATAAGCAATAGGAAAAATTATAATTGTTCCTTGACTGTTAAAATTTTTTTTGTTGGTATCTGCCCTTCAGAGAATTATTTCCATGATCACGTACCTTCCCAATTCTTGAAGTCGGGAAAAATTGCTTTCACTAATATTTACTTACCACTGTTCACATATCTAAATGCTGAGTGGCAGCTGGCTGCCGCAGTATTTATCGGAGTTTTTAATCTTCTTTTAGAGATGAGCTTGTTTGACGATGTCATCTCAGGCTTTCTTTACAATAAGTCAAGACATTTGCTCATATAAATAGCTCAGGAAGTAATGCAAGGGGCCTTGGAAAGTATTCTTGAAAAGGAGAGAGATGCAAGTCCAGATTCTCTTCGTAGAACACTTAAATTCCTTCTTTTTGTTCCTTAAACACAGTTCCAAGAATACTTGATCAGCGCAGTCTCTCCAGATTTGAAGTATCCTTTAGAAAGGGCTTAATACAGGCCTGGCCAGGGGCTGCCTGCTGGCTGCCCTGCCTTTAGAATGTGACACGTGATGCGGTGTCTCACTCTCATTGCTCTGCTCGGCTACATCGCAATGGAACGTGGGAGGAAGTGTTCCAACTGAATATCTGGGTATTTTGAAGAACCTCAATGACGATAAAAGTGGTATTTTGACCATTCTTTCAACAACGTGGAGGAAGGGAGGCTTTGTGCTTATTTCCTTGATTATTCCCAAGTTACTCTGCGTGGCGAGGGTCTTTGCTCAGGGTGAGTGAGGCCATGCTTGGGAACGCAGGAGGAAGGAGGCCGTTCCGAGTTCCGCGAGGCAGGCTAGCCACAGCAAGGTGCTTTAAAAAGGAACGGTGGGGGTCAAAGGGCATAGCAGGGATTGTGAACTTCATGCTTCCACATTCTCTCTCACTTTGGCACCGGTTAAGTTCAGGGCAGGGCCTGCTGTCTGCAGAGCAAATGGTAGTGTTTCTGGTTGTGTCTTCCCCTGCAACAGTCTCTCAAAGAACTCAGAGTAGAAGGAGTCGAATTTCAAATAAAAAGCACATGGTCTTTTTTGGTAGATGAAGGGGGCACCGTTGGCAGGAGGAGGGGGCTGGGTGCCTTCCATCGTGAAGTTAGGCTGCAAGCCTCCAACTGCTTGCTTGGAAAATGGTAGTGCAATCGCCTTCAGAGAAATGAATTGTTAAAGGATGCTCTAGACTATGAAAAGAAAATTTAAGAAAGGAAAAAGGGATCAGCATTAAAGGTGTGAGGAAGTAAATGTCAAAACCAAGTTAACTAAATTAATTAACAGATACAAGGGGGAACCCCCCCCACAAAAGGAGTTTATTTATTAAGAATTGTGTATTTATTCTTACATGAGTTTAAACTTCAGTCACCTTCAAAGTCCTCTCCATTTGATACAATACACCTATTGAGGCATTTTTTCACTGATCAGAAGACTTTTTGAACTTGTCGATTTTGATGTTTTTTAGTGTTTCTGCTGTTTTTTGTTTGACCTTTTCCATGTGGGCAAAACGTTTCCCTCAGAGAACTTTTCTCATGGTGGGGGTGGTGCCGGGGGCGTCGCTCAAGGCAAGATTTGGTGAATAGGGAGGGTGGGGCACGGGGTCATGTTGTTTTTGGTCAAAAACTGCTCAACATTCAGCGCGGTGTGGACAGATGTGCTCATAAACCACCCGTCACGAAATGGGCAAACACACTGGAAGAGTCTTCAAAAAACAAATTCATTGAAAGTTGGATGCAGCCTCTCACAACGACACCAGCTGGTACACGGATACAGATGGGTTCCTACAACACTCACCTAATGGGAGCAGCCGGTACCACAAGAGGTCTGCCCTGTGGAAGATAATTTTTTTCCTTGGGTCTCCCCTTGTGTTTAATGAGTCAACACTTTGTGTGCTAGGCAGGGCTGCCTTGTGTGATTGTGCAGTGCGGAGACAGTTCATAAAAAAAAAAAAACCCCACGGAATAGTGGAGGCCCTGCAGTCAGAAAGGATTTTCAGCCCTGGGGCTGCAATGCTGAAGCAAAGCGGCACAGCCCCTCTCCTAACAGAGGGTCCGTTTCAGTGGCAGCTGCAGACGCCTTAGCCTTGCTGGGCGTTCCATCTGTGGTGTGCCCGGGGCGCACGAGAGGACTCTGACCTGGGGAGAGGCTTCCTGGGGAGGGAAGTTATCCGGAAGGGAGCAGAGGGTGAGGAGGGTTTAGACAGACTTGCAGACAGAATGCGGGCAATGGGGTGTTTCAAGCAGAGGGAATGAGATTGGCAAAAGCTCAAAAGTGCTGCTGAGTTGGGTACTTTGCAGGCTCTGACTGAATTGCGTTTCAGCTGGAGCCTCGGGAGAGAGCGTGGAGAATGCGGCTGGGGACGTCAGCCAGGGCCTGCTCCTGCAGAGCCCAGCTGAACGTCTCGCGTGGTTGAAGCAGTGAGTAAATGTTTTTAAGCAGGAATAGGACCTGCGTTTTGAAAAGACTATAAGGCATGCGAGGTCCAGGCTGATCTAAGGGGAACGGGGCGAGAGGGAGGATGCAGGAAAGGCGGCGTTGGCTATACTCTACATTGTAGTTTTTACTTTGGAACAATGCAGATAGTTTATTTCAACAATATTTACATAAATTAAAATGTAATTACCTAGACTGGAAAGTCAAGTGAAATGAATAGTTTAGCTATGAATCTACGTGGTGACAAAACCACACAGAGAAGTTATTCCAAGTGACTTGAAAAAACAATAAATTGATTGCCTGACCCTGGGGAGATAGGCCCCAAAGAAAAAAGCACTGTAGACAAAGTTCTTTAACTGCTTCCAGCAGTCATTTTGTTGGAGGAAATGTGAATATAATTATTCTGAGATTTTTCTGCATGTTTTGTGAACAATATAAAATAAGTAATTATGTGAGGTTCTTTTTTTTTCAGCACAGTAGAAAGGAGATACAAATATATGATCATCGAGGTTAAATGGAAACTTTATAAACCTGCATTTGAATTGTGAGTAGTATTATAAAATCTATGCTGCATTATGTATTTAAGAAAAATATATCATTTCTTACTATGTTCACTGAAAAGGCCAGAAACAATGACCAAGCATTTACCATGATACCACGGGTGTCCAGAACATGGTCCATAAATACTGACAGGAACCAGGGGCCTTGTGAGAAATAAGTGGTCTCAGGTCTGAGGCAGGATATCTGCAGAATGAGCCTGTAACATCTTTTCGCACCAGAAGAACCTAACTGCATTCGCTCATACTGGCCAAGGATGAAGAAAGTTGACTATTGACAAGTCCAGTGGGATGAACCACAGTGTCTTCCGCCATTTGGGCTGCTATACCAGAAACAACATAGATGGGGCGGCTTATCAACAACAGAAACTGTTCACAGTCCTGAAGGCTGGCAGTCTGAGATCAGGGTGCCAGCGCGGCCACGTCTGGTGAGGGTCCTCCTTGTACCCTCACGTGGCTGACCGCAGGGAGAGCAAGCCAGCTCGCTGGTGACTCTCATAAGGGCACTAACCGCACTCAGGTGGGCTTCACCCTCACGACTTCATCTAATGCGCGTCATCTCCAAAGGCCCCACCTCCTAAGACCTCCCTTTGAGGGGCTGGGTTTCAACACATGAATTTGCGGGGGGGGGGGGGGGGGACATGATCAGTCCTTAAAACACAGAAAATGCATTTAAATCTATGGATTCATAATGTTACAAAAACAAACCAACAAACAATCAGAACAAAACAACAGCAAAACCCTCATGGGTCAGGACGAGAGGATGAGAATGTCTGACCTCATGGCCAAGGGCCCTTGAAGGCGATAGACAGCTCAAACGTTCGAGCATCACAAGCCAGTCCCTGGCAACAGAGGGAGACCTGGGACTCCAGCAGCGTAACACGCCTCGGTGGGCTCTCTCTTCCGAGAGGCTTAAAGAGGCCACTGACACTAGGGGGCTGAGATAAAGCCCATTATGACTTAAAGTAATAGGGCTGACTCTCCAAGGTGATGCCACCTCCCCCGTTATAAATGGAACTGCAGCTCTCTTTGGGTTGCTACCAAAAATTTCCTAAGGAACATCCATCACATAAATGAGATTTTCTAATCATTTAAGTGCAAGGGTTTTCCAGCACTCCAAAGAAATTGATTCCTCTCAGTTTAAATAAGTAAATGTGTCTTTCTTTTAAGATATAAGCAGTGACAGCTACATACATACTATAGCAAAAACAAAAAGAAAATCCTTCGATTAAGTAATTTCCAAAGATTGTCATTTTCTTAAAGGCCAGTTAAAAAAAATGAAAGACCAATATAAATTTTAGTTGGTCGGGAAAATCTCAAATGTTGCTAATTTATGCCACCATTGTCCCCTGCCCCTCCCCCCAGAAAACAAAATGGTAGTAAAAATAAATAAAATTGTGAAGCTCTGCAAGATAAAATGTTACCATGAAGAAAGACAGAGTTCCTAGTCCTGTGCATTTGGTTGGTAAATTAATTGCTTTTGCTGTGTTTTTAAGTGCAAAAAGGGGGACTTCCATGTGGGGATACCGTATGATATTGATTGGACAGTAAACCTATGAAATGACCCAATCTGTTCCTAGAATCCCACTAGACAATCTGCCATTAGCCTTTGCTCTCTCTGGTTTAAGAGAGGTGGTTACTTACCACTTCAACAGAAAAAGAAAGTCCACTTGGATTCTTAGTGCCCTTAATTAGTGTTTCTTACAAACCAGGAAGGGAAAAAAATAAATTTAAAAGTGAGAGAAGATCATTAAAACAGGCAAATGATGCCATTTCATACATGTCTAACAGACTGGCCAAAAATTAAATCCGACTGACCAAGACGGGGTGAGGGTGTGGATTAATGTGAACCCCACTCGCTGCTTGACGGACTAGGAATCAGCACCTGTATTTTGAAAAGAAGTATGTTGGCATCATCTGGGAAAGCTGAGTATTTTTTCTTGTTTGACATGAAATATTTCAAGTATATAAAAAATCAGGGGAAATAGAGCGAACGGCTATGCGTCTACGTCCCGAAGTAACACAGGCACACGGAATGCGCTTTGTTTCTCCTTCTTCACTGTCTCTTCTCCTCCCAGATGAAACTTCTGTCTTGAATCTGGTGGTTGTCAGTCGAAAGCTTATTTCACAACTTAGGTATGTGTTTATACACTAAGTCTTTGAAAAAGCAAGTCAGCCTCCCCGCAGCTCCATGGCTGAGGTAGGCAAGATGGTAGCTCTCCGCTTGTTTGAGCTTCTTGCTTTGTGATTGGCTTTGAGGAAGCGAAGAGCCAGGCTCGGGAATCCCCTGTGACGGAAACCCGCGGGCAGCCTCCAGGACTGAGTGTGACAACCAGGGACAAAGCCATGCCCTCAGTCCTATAACCATAAGGAAGCGATTTCTGCCAACAGCCATGTGGATTTGAGAGCAGATCCTTCTCCAGTGAACCCCTGACAGGGGAACACAGCCCTGCCCGCCACCTGATGGTCACCGTGGACAGAGCCCAGCTCAGCGGCACCCTGATTCCTCACCCACAGCGGCTGTGAGACAACACATGTGCGTGTGCCTGTCACTAGGTTTGGGATCGCATGGTTACACAGCAATAGCAAATTAATAGTGCTCTTCCATAAATCATATGCATATGCAAAAGATTTATATATTTTTTTTCTTCCAGTTCTGGAGATTATTCAGCATGGTCATAGATCCATTTACTCTGTTAATTTTTAAGGCTGTTGTTTATTTTAGTGACTAGGGCTCCCACTTTTATTGAGTAAGTCTCCATTTAATGAACATTTTGTTTATTTTTCCTGGGCCTTCAAAAGATTCCATTCTGTCACCAGGAAATAGATGAAAAATATGAAAGTGGCTTTAAACGCCTAGGGGCAGTAAATTATTTTTAAATAAACTCCTGCTTTAGTTTCTGCTTCCCAGTCCTTTTTGTCTTTGTATTATTTCTTCCAGCTGAGGTTTTAATGAGGGTTACTAACCATTTTGGTTTGTTAAGAACTGAGGGTTTTCTGGAATGCAGGATCCTCAATGCTAAAAGCAGAACAGTCCCTGGAAAAGAAATGGGACAGTCTGCCACCCTTTTAGACATGCAGATCAAAGGAAAACAATCCCAGCAACTGCAGGTGACTTTCTCCAACCTCAGCCAGCAGCGAAGGCAGCTCAGTTCCCCAGCTCCGCCGGACGGCCCTGCCTGCCCCCCTCAGTCTGGGATTCCCTTGGAGGCTTCCGCTAACAGTAAACCTGCCCCTGTCCTTACCTAATGCAAGAAGGAAAAGAAGACTTCGGGTTTTTCCCAACAATAATCTACCTCTTTTTATCTGCAGGATAAACCATTCAACCTAAAGGAAGCGCTACCCACACAGGGCTTGGATTATTGCCTCGTAAAACACCAGGGCTCTTGGATTATCCCGTAAAGAAAGCCACAGTCTAACTGGAACAAACAGGCCAGAAAGAGGGAGTTTCTGCAAAACTAGAGGCTGCACAATTTAAAGGCTTCGGAACAGGCCACTGAGTGGCTGATGGTGGTGTTCGCAGGCAGGCTGGCTGGAGGCCTCTTCGTGCCTCTCAGTCTTAGTTTTCTCATCCTCAGGGCCTAGCACATAGTAGGTGTTCAACAAACCCAGGTGCCAGCCCTCTCTCTCTCCTAGGAGAGGAGGGGGGTCATGCTGGTGGGGCAGAGGTGGACAGGCATTTCAAGAGGGCAGACCAGCACATGCTCGCTGGACCCTGCCCGAAGTATGACGTGTGCTCAGGAAGGGGCACTGAAGGGAACCCCGAGAGAGAGTGCGCCCCTGCTTCTGGCGCTCAGAAAGGAGAAGAGCTAAGTTGACTGAGCGTATGTTTACCCTATCCAGAGAAAGGGGCCCGGACCTGTTCTCAATAGTACATTTGAGAGTTTCCTCAAGGAAACAGTGGTCAAGAGATGCTGTCTTAAGCCTGGTGGGAAGATTTCCTGCTTAACGATTAGTACTTCATGTTTCCTCGTAGTCATTCAAAGCTACTGCCACCCTCGGGAAGGAAAAACAAAACAAAACAAAACAAAACAAAACAAAACAAAACAAAACAAAACACCACGTTTGTATACTAGAAGACTTTAAACTAAAGGACCTTTTAGGCTTTTCTTGCTTGGACTCAGAAACCCAATTCACGCCCCATTTCCCCGGGAACAGCTAGCGCAAGCGTGTGGCAGCTTTGGGTCAGCGTTGGGTCAGATGCCGCTGTGGGCTCGGGCTTGGGAGGGGAGCAGCGGCCTGCGCTGGCCGTGCAGCGCGGCAGTCAGGCTCCAGGGAGTAGGAGGGGCCCCAGGCAGTGGGCGCCCTCTTTCCACTCCTGATGCTTCTCACTAGAGACGCAGGTGCTCATGCATTTGCTACTTTTATTTGCGAGGGTCCTGCCAGCAGATGGGCATTTAAAAATGAAACAGAAGAACCAGACACATCTGCTAGGGAAGAAAACAAAATGATCTATTGAGAGTAAGGCCTGTTCTTAGGCCATTAAAGATTTTTAAAATCAACGGAAACCCAGAGCCTCACCTGTTTCTCACCAGAAAAGGGTATCGAAATGAGAGCTGTGGTTTAGCTGCGGTTTCTGAGCCCTGCGGACAAGGGAAGGAGCCAGAGAATTTGGGAGGGACCTCGGATGAACTTCCCTTCACCTGGGATTTCAGACAGCAAGAGGAAAGGGAGGGAGGTGGTGAGCTATTCTGCTTCCTGCTTGACATTTTCTCCTCCTACCTCCCTCATTCCCCACCCGCACCGCCTGGCTCAGAGATCTGTTTGGATAGGCTTCCTGACCCTGCAGGCCTACGTTTCGCATAGCCATCTCAGGAAGGAGCTAGGATTGCAGCGGAAAATGTCATTCAAGGTTTTTGCAAGAATCATTTTGGTCTCCTTGGTTACTTCAACCCATCCTGACATTGTGCGCATCCCCAGTCCACGCTGAGAGGGGGCAGTTGAGAACTTCAGGCTTTAGGCAACAGGGTGGGGACTACCCACGTTCAGTTGCAACAGCAGTAGAAAGGACAAGTTTATATAGAGCTAGACTTTTACATCTAACTGATTATTACATAGTCTTTAGTTAGCAACATATCTTCCAGTTTTTCCTATGTTATAAGTAACCGTTGGAACTGAAAGTCAAAGACAGGTTGGCGTTCTTTTTGCTCTCTTTTTTGCTTTTATTCCCCATATGTAATCCATGAGAAGGGTATGAACATGTTTGCCCCTGGGCGCATCCTGAATCCATCAGCTTCTCTCCAATGCTACTGCTACCACATGGATGCAAGCCACCATCCACTCTTCTAGATTATTCTATTAGTCCTTCTGTTGTCTGCCTGCTTCCATGTGGATATTATCTTTATTTTACACACGAGGACACTAAAGCTCAAAGCGGCCAAATGGCTTTCTGTGTTCATTGGGAAGCGTTTCTGAGAGCTTGCATTGTGCCGTCTGATGCTTGCCTAACTTGCACGACCAATAAATGGCAGTGTCGGTTGTGTCTGACATAACACCTGTTCTCAGTCTCATACATCATGCTGTTATCTGGAATGTTCCAGAACTTTCCCTCTAATGCAAGAGACAAATACATAGAAAATAATCCCATAGAAATCCCATAGAAAATATTCATCGTATATAAATATACTGGTATATAAATATATCATGTGCTTCCTAAAAGCAAAAACAGGCTAGCTCAGCCCGAGGGCTTTGGGAAGTTTTCTCAAGGAAGCCAAACTGACCTAGGGCAATTTCTTCCAAGGGACCTGACCTCTTTTTCGTTATGAATGTGGTGGCTTCCCTTACATGAAGTGCCTTGCAGGTCACGTGCCCAGCTAACAACTACTCAGCTCTGCAAAAGATTCACCTTATGTGCGAAGCCTGCCTTGCTCTTTCCATCAACAAAAATTCCTTTCTTCTCTGCTCTTCAGCTGCCTAGGTTCGCTTTTATCATGAAACCTATCACAGTTTTGCAACCTGGGGTTTTTAACCTACAAATACCTTTTGTCAAATGCTTTCAAAAATATGAGACGCAGATGATACTAGATGTAGATACTTGGAAAATGCATAGACGCATCAGTCAGTATACCAGCATGGAAAATAAATCATCCCTTCCCTTTGGTCTTCCTAGTGAAGCGCTTAAGAGTCATTTGTGCTTGGCAAAATAGGGCAAAACATAAATGTGATGCAACTTTTTCCTCTTTTCCAGGAAGTGGAGACTCGGTGGTTGTGTTGCCAAAGACCGAGCCATCCTAGTCGTCATGGCACTTGGATGTCAGTGGCAATGGCTGTTGAGGCTCTTCACACAGCACTTTTCATCTGGAAGGCACCCGTATTCAAGCAAGGTCGAATGGACAGGTGCTCGCTGCCACAGAAGAGAAGGCTGCCCGCCGCGGGGGGCCATGGGCCCCCTCGGTGAGGGCGTTAGGAGGGCTTTATTACAGCACTGGGGTTCTGCAAGATGCTTCTGGGGAGAGTTCAAGGAAGCAGGGGTGCACTCTGGGTAAGGCACTGTGAGAAAGCAGAGGTAACTAACTCTACAATTGTGTATCTTAACAAATGTTATCCAGAAGCAGAGGCAATGGAATGAGATTAAAGCTAGAAGAGGTGATTGCAGCAGAGCGGTGTAGCAGAACTGTGCTGGGCCCATAACCGAGAGGTCGATGGATCAAAACCATCCTCTGCTAGGTCTCCTTACGTTGTTTTTTCCCCCCAAATAGATCTGCCTCCATCTGAGGCTCCTCACACAGTTTCCATGGGGACCATTGGAACAGGGAACAAAGAGGGACCTGTTGGCTTTTGTTATAAATCCTGTGAAATGTTTGATTCTTTAAATTATATGTATGTGATAAGGCTAGAAAAATAAAACCTTCACCCTCCCCCCAAAAAGTGAAGAAGAGGCAGTCACTCATGTTTGCCAGGATAGGGGATGGCTGACCACTTTTATGGCCCGCACAATGACCCTGTTTTTTGCTCTCCTCTGACATGGTCACAAAGTGGCCTCATTGTTGTTTTACTTTATCACCTTCCCTGAAGGGGGTGGTCTGAGGGAGGGATTATGCTTGGCAGGAGAATATTGATGTCTGGCTGTGCTCTTGCTGATGGGGCTGTTTGCTCTCTTTCTCCTGGGCTTTTTATATGATGTGGGGAGTAAGGGCTCTATTATTGGATGATAAAGAGGAGAACTTGGGGAGCCCAGAGAGAGGAGGGATCTGAAACGTGCTCCCCAGGTGCAAGAGTGGTCTGCATTTGGGGCCGCTGCCTGGGCGATGCCCACAGAGTGGGTCTGGGGCCTTGTTCACATTTCCAGAATCCCTGACTCAGTCTTCGCCAGCTTCCCCTCACCCCCCTCAACCCCATCATCAGCTGACTAGACCCTTTATACTTAGAGACAACAGGAACCAGCAGGCTTTCGTGGAGGGCAATTGGCTACCAAGGCCGCTAGCCTGCAGTCCATTCAGACTATGCATGTGTCCATGTTGACTCCCTTCCTCACTCTGCCCATCCGTGCCCTGCTTCCACCTCTAACAATGGTGTATATTTTATAGGATTATTGTGAGGGTTGAGTGCGTCCCTACATGTAAGTTTCTAGAGTATGACCCCTCAGCCCACGACCACATACACACACATGTCCAGAAGTCCTTGGACATCTGCAGGATGGTGGGCAGGCGCCCCTCCCACCCCCGACCTCAGAGGTCAGGGACATCCAGCCAGAGCTCCCGGAGTGGGTCATGACGGGGGGCAGGCCTGTTACATGGAAGGTTTGCAGTGTGCAGGGGGTGGAGTCTGAATCTGGCACGAGGAGTCTGAAGTGGTCCTTCCAGTCCCTGGACCTTACATGGGGCTGCCTCTAAGGCAGGGGTCACAGAGCCACATGCAGATAAACACACCCTTGAGCACCGTGGGCTGGAAGTGCCATTTTTCCAGGCCTCTTTCTTTTATATGGGCACTTTCACATACAATAGACCTCGGTGAAGCTGGGAAAATTACCACAATTTTCCCATTGTAAGAAGGGCTGGCTTCCAATTACAGGGCGGGGCTGTATGGATGTTGTAAATCACAGGACGGGCTCCGTGTGCAGCAACCCCTTGCTTATGGGCTTTTAATGTCTTCTTTCGTCACCATGGAATACGTCACTTTCTCTCTGCCAGAGCTTGGGCTTCTGCCCTTCTACTGGCCACAACAGTAATAGCCAGTTTTTGCGCCAACAATAAATCAGTCAAGGCAAATACTATACCGGGGGAGTACAAATCCACCTGAGCTCCTTTTGATCCTTTATCACAAGGTTATTTGGATGTGTCAGTGTAAGAGGATTTGGTTCTTATCCTTATCAGTGCAGATCTTACAAGCTAGCAGAGCAAATAGGTGAATACAAAGCTTGATTTGAGGGTACAGAGGAGGGCCTCTGTCAAGCTCCTGCACAGAATCTATCCCCCACCTTGGTCTATTGTCTGATTTCAAATGCTACCCTTTGTGTTTGCATTTCAAGTCATGGTGAAAATTTAAGTTGAAGGAATAAGTCTGTTGTAGAATTCAACATCAGTTCATCTGCGGTGGAGGTGCTTGCTTTAGCATGGCGGGTCAAGGCCCAAGGATATGGGGCTACAGTTTGCCATGCATGTGGAAGTGGGTTAGGGCCCACCTGAATCCAACAATATACATCATTCCTTTTAGATTATGTGTCCCACTGTGGCCACTACGTTCTGCTTTGACTTAGTTTCCTGCTTTTGATTCTATGTCAAGATCAAAGAGCTGCCAACATGGATCCTGATGAAAAGAATTTAATTAGCTTGATGAAAACTCAGAAATTCTAACGTTCCATTTCTTAGAACCTATGCTAGTTCCTAGGAACAAATTTCCAATTGGGTTGAGTGCCCAAGACACTTGGAGATGGCTCTTCCAGGGCTGTGTTCCAAGAGATATGGGAAAAGAAACTATAGACCAAGGTCAGCTAGTAATCACAGCTCAACCATCATGGAAGCAAAAGAATGGACATCAAAACAAACTGGAAGGATGGAGTTGAGAAGGCATGGCTCAAGGTCAAGAGATTCTACTGTGTTCTGCAGTCTGAAATGGACTTTAAATTACTTCAATTTAGATAGTGGGAACTTATAAATGTGCTAGTAAAGTACAACTTTCACTCTAGGTGAAATTGATTGCTTTACTCAAGAGTACATAGTCTGCAGGAGGTCAGCTGGCATTATTTTGAAAAATGACACATTGTGGAGGTAGCAACTACATGGATTTCTGGCAGCCAAATCTCAATCAACTCACACTGTGTTCATTTGTATACTGAACGTCAGAAATGGGTTTTTGTTGGTGAAAAATATTGATCTGTTGACTAGTGTGAAGACAGCTAGAAAGCGGATCTTATTGGTAAAATTCAAGGTTTCCAAGTTATGTAGATGAGCGAAAACATTTTAGAGATACCCTTCAACCCCCTCGTCCCTCACATCTTGCCTTGCTAAGGTGTAAGACTTAGCAAGGTCTGTAATCTGCTTGTGTAGGAATAGGAACTGAAATCCCTAAGTGGTCTTTGATGAAGACATTAGTTAGGATTTCTGGATATGTGACTCTCACTTTATGGCCCAGAATACGATCTTTGCAATGTTGTCATGTTTAGCTCAAGGGAATCTTTCATGCAAACCTAGACCAGAAGACGTAAAAGGACTGAGAACTGGAGCTTCATTGAGCTTGTTGAATATTTTGTGCACATTATTTTCTCCTGCTTGTTTAATGTTCATTTCATCAATGTCTTGCATATGGATTACCATTTATGATGTGTTCTTTTTATAATCTGGTCGTGAGGTTGTGAATGATTAGTCATTTTTGGTAGCCCCTCTTTTCTACAAAATGTCAGCCTTGTCAACCTGAGTCATTTTGGGTAGCAACTATTCTCTACTAAATAAACAAACAAACAAAAACAAACAAAAAAACACAAAGAGTTGTGCATGGTCATAATTTCACCCATTTAAGATGTAGCCTGAAATTATTTTCTAGAAGGATAATCATATTGTGTGATATGTAAATACTTTCTAAGTATAAAGATATGTAGGAACATTTCTCTAGCAATTTCAGGGACAGGTGAAGGATAGCAGATGGGGCAAGATGTGGCTTTGGTCTTGAAAGTGGAGATGGCATTGGAAGGAAAGAGAGTATGGGGGAGAGTTGGCAGAACAGGTTTTGCCTTGTTTTTGCCACCAGTACCTGTGGTGGGGTTTTTCTTTTGGACCTCATTATTCTCAGCTGTAAAATAGGGAAGATAAACTCGACAAGTTCTATGACTCTCATTTCTAGGAGCTCCAGAGGGCAGAGGCAAGCACACCTCCCCACTTTTTGGTAAGTCACCAGGAAGGTAATCTCCTCTCGACAGGTGGAGGCCTGAAATCCAGGTAACTGGAGCTGCACTTCCATGAACAATCCTCCTTTTCAAGGCAGTGTTATTGGAGGAGCTCACAAATCAGATGTTGATGGTTTCTCCCTGAGAGGAGGTGAGAAGGAAAAGGTAAGTACAGAACTTAGGATAAGAATGGGGGGTATGCGCTGAGGTGGGCAGGTGTGTGGGTAGCGGTTATTCAAAGTCCAGACACAGTCCCAGGGTGTCTGGGGAGTGAAAAGGAGAAGCTGGGAAAGGAGAGACAATGAAGTCACATGCGTTGCTTAGCAAATTTGCTTAAGGGTCACCTCTCTTCCTACAGGCCTATAGCCATTACAAAAGCCACTGATGAACCTTAGACCTTGAGAACAGAAAACACAGTCTCCAATCCTCCAGCTCTCTGCCACCTTTCCTGTTTCCTTCTCTGCCCTTTGCTTTAGGAGTTGACTCAAAGGGAAGTGTCAAGGTGGGCCACACCCAGGTGACAGGTGGGTGTGTGCATCTTTGGTTGAGCTCAGCAACCAAAATCCCTGGCTGCAGTCGAGAGGGAGCCGCTGTCTCTCCTGAACTCATACATGAGACAACCAAAGGATGCTTCTCTCACTCCCCTCCTCTCTCCTTTTCTCGTTCTCTAAAAAGCAGTGAAAATATGTCCTTGTGTGAGGATTTAAAAAAATGTAAAGGGTATGCGATCATTGTAGCCAAATCAGTGGGCAAAACTTAAACTAGTAGCTCTTTCAAAACATTGATGCAGGCTATAGACAAACCAGCACTCCAGAGTGGGGAGCGTAAAGTCACGGTCCTCCTGCTCAGTTCCAGATTTATGAGCCGGGATGCTTCGCTCTCACCAACTCCAGAGAATCAGAAAGGCCACTGGAATCATTGTCGCAATTGCAAACTGGCTTCCTGGCAGCCCAAACTTGGAGTTTAATTACACCTATATCCGTGTACCTCAATACTCTGTTGAGATTGATTTTCACAAGGAAATATAAATTTCTCCTGGTTTTTGTTTTCCTTTTGGGTTTTAAGATCTGAAATTCAATAACTACAAGGCTGACAGCGCTAAAGCTGTTGCAGCTATAGGCAGTTCCCTATTTTAAAGGTATATTCCACACCGGCACCTACGTCCAGTTTCAGAGTGACGGAGCGGGCCACAGCGGGTCCGGTGCCTGCCAGCCAGAACAAAAAGGACACCTGGGGTCGAGGAGGCCAGGAGACAGCAAGGACAGGAGATGGCACGCCGTCTGAGAACTACAGAGTTTCAAACATGTGCCACTCTGTCTCTATAGGTATAATAGCTGAAGAAAAGTGTTGGAAGGGCCCTACGCTGAGCATGGAGACCCTCGGTCTTGTCTGTCTGTGTGCACCGGGAGCCCGGTGGCAGCAGGCACACCTTGTAGGAGGGGCTTGACAATGCTTCCTTGTCTAGTCCTCACCTTCACTGCAGAGACACAAACTTCTTAATTCCATCAAGGCCAAATATTTCCATCCGGAGGACAATTCAGATCCCATAACTGGGTTATCACCTTTCTGGGAATTTGTTCTAAGGAAATAGTCCAGGAAAGAAAATATTATTTTACCTGTTCGGCACAGCAAAATTATTTATAATTGTAGAACCATCGGGCACAATTTTAGTATCACACAAGGGGAATGGTATGTAAACTATGCTATTTCCTTGATAAATTATTAATAATAATAGTTATTAAAACCAGGGAACAGTAGGAAAGGGGATTTACAGTTAAATATTAGTGAGGAAACAAGAACACAAAATATGACCTATATTATGATTACAAATTTTAAAGTGTATTCATAAGCACCAGGATAAGAAAAAATGCAAAAATGCAAAAAACATTTACCAAGAGTTGCTGGTGGACATTTGGTTGATCTTTCTTCATTTTTATTTGTCATACTGTGGCATACTTTTGGGGCTCTGGAGAAAAGCAGCTGAGCACCCCAGGTCTCCAACAACCCTCCCTCAGTGTGTTTCAGGGTACACTGGTTAGATCTGGTGTGTTAGGGCATTCCATGAAAACAACGCAAAGCAAAGGAAAAAAAAAAAAAGATTTTTGACCAAATAAATGTTAAATTCATTGATCTCAAGAATTCGCTGCAGGGCTCCTTATAGCCTTTAATGTGGTAATATAGAACTTCACTCTCCCAGGAAAAAAAAAAAAGGAAATACGCAGTCTTTTCAAGACACATCAGGCCACAGAGCCAGTCCCGCAACACACACACACACACACACACACACACACACACACACACACACACAGAGGCATTCCCGTGTCCTGATGAGCAAGCTGTGGGTAACTTCCGGCTCTGACGCGCACATGCAGTCACTTTGCTCTGGCAGAATTAAGCAAACCCTTTCCCCGCGTTTTCCTGCATCCTCTGTGAACACCTTCCTGAACCCTCCAGGCAGAACTAATCCCAGCTTCCACTCTGTTCCCATTCCACTCCGCCTTTTGTTATAGTGTATTGTATTCTTTGGCAATTATATGGGACTGCTCTTCAGCTAGAAGAGTGATTTTCAGCCCTCACTGTGCTTCAGAATCAGCTGAGACCTTTGCCACAGCCCAGATGCTCAGGTTCAGTTTCAGCTGGTCTAGGAGAGACCCCAGCAAAGTCTGACTGAGGACTGCGGAGGGAGAGGGAGAGCCAGCTCTTCAAGGCCAGATGAGAGTATTACTTACTTTGTATTACTAGTGCCCATCCAATGTTCGATATTAAGTTTTCTATTTTTCTTCCATGCCACACCTCCCTGTTGCTCTCAGACTTTGAGGAGTGAGTGCTACAGCATAGTTCTCAGAAGTTCAACAGCTCATGGCCTGAACTAGTCTAGCCCTCAAGTTATGGCTCGAAAAGATGATAGCCCAGAGCGTGGATTAGGGAAAAGTGAGTGCGGTACTCATTTTGGCCACCAAAAACCTCAGGAATCAAGTTAATACTTTAATGCAATGTTTTAAAAAATCAAAATGAAAGAAAATAAAATCTATGATCAACCAAATGTCACTTTAAATAAAGACAGGGTTAGTCACAGTGGTATGTCTAACTACACCAGACCCAGAGACAGAAGGAAAAATCAGCATCACCAATACCTTCCCTATTTAAAAAATTGGTACTATGTTCATTATGGAATTCTGCAATAAGTTTAATTTTTAATATGCTGCACTAAATAGCATTTATTAAAAACATGATTGATCTGGTCATTGAAGAATTTCCCGTCCCCTCCAATTTTGCGCCGAAGCAAGTTCTTCCCTTGCCCCGCCCTAGTCTCACCCCTAAGGTGAACACTTGGAATCTTCTCTGAAACTGGGCTCCAACTTTGAAAAGGGTGCTGAGTCCCAGAACACACAACACCCAGTTAAATTCCGAGGAAGGAAGCTAACCAGCAAATTCTTCCGATGTTATTGTTAGAAACCAACACCTATAGACACAGAATTTTTTACAGAAGAAAAAATTTGACAGTAGAAGACTGATCTAGAATAGGTCAGTCTTGACCTAGCCCACTTGATACTGATTGCATGCCACCCCCATCTGGGGGTTGTTTGCGGAGTGACAAAATTCGGGAAAGAAGATATTGCAACATGACAGGAATACAGCAAGGACCTGCCACAACATCGGCACAACTCTGAGACAGCAGAGCAAGGAGCCCCTTTTTGGGAATCAGTGTGCTGGGCACAGAGCTTCAAATGCCTCAGTGCACGGAGGCGTCTGCCCCATCGCCCACGGATGTTTGTTAGGATGAAATACAACCAGGATTTGTAGGTGCAAATTTTGACTGCCCGACCAAAAGTAAGATGGAAAACCATGGGTGTAAATCCTATCAGAGAGATCATTACAAAGGGCTGTCAGATACAGAAGGTGAACAAAGGGTTTCTGGGACTTTTTTATTGTATTCTTTGGAATGCAATGAACTGGGGCGGCCCAGGAGATTTACAGGGACTCCTGAAGTATTCTTGTCAGTGAAGTGACATTAGGATGAGGGAGCTGGGGGGGTAAATTTGGCTGCTTTTAGGAAAAGTCCCAAACAGCTGAGTCAGCCCCAGAAGCCTGAAGCAGACACAGGAAGTGGGAGTCACTGTAGGTGAAGTTCAGGGACAGGAGGTTACGGTCCTGACTCTGAGGGGAGAGGTGCCATGCCAACGCTGACTTCCAGTCAAGGCACTGTCCCCTCTCTGCTAGAGCCATGAGGCAATAAATACAATCATTGTCACCGACTGAGTGGCCCTCTCCTTCTTGGGATCCCAGAGTCCGTAAGGAGTTGAAAAAGGTACAGGAGAATGGGGACAGGGCTACCCAAGGCTCAGGGACTCAATGTGACCCCCGAGCTGGCTGGTCAGGGCCCTGGGTGAGGAGAGAGCATGTAGGGTTCGGACAGAGGGGATTCTGGCCAGACAGGGTCCTCGGAGAACAAAGAGGATCACCCTGCTCTCGGTGAGGTGGAGCCAGCCAAACTCTGCTTGAGGGGCGCTCATGGCTCTGAGCCCCACCACCAAGTGAGGGGTGAACAGCCGGCCTCCCCTTATAGAAAATCTGCTGGAAACTCCTGTTGAATATGAAACTAGGACCCCTAAGAAAGGAAACGAGACTAAGAGCTGCAAGAAAAGAGATCTTGTTTGGACAGTGGGAGAAGTTCCCATAATAGCTGTGCTTAAATGTGCTGCTCACGGCCTACACAGCACAGCTGATGCATCTATGTCGTCTGATGTGCCTAAACCATTTTCTCTTAGGGACCAGTGTGAACAGTTACTGAGGTTCCCCCAATAAACAATGTATCTTCCCACCAGCCCCACATATCACTTCGGGGTAAGATTATAAAGGGTAGATGCCCTTGGAGGGGCTGCAAAGATTTTGCCGGGAAGAGAAAGTAGCAGGAAAATGAAAACCAAACAATGATTATTGGTATTTCATCAGGTGGCAGAATTCCTTCCTCCTGGGACAAGGATTGATTTTTTATTTGTTTTAATTTTTTTTTTTTGGTATCAAGATACAATGACAGGTAGTTTTGGTCAGAATGAGTGAGCACCCAGGCATGGCCTAGGTCATCAGGGAAAACCAGAAGGCCCCACGGTGCTCTGCCTGGTAAAGGAGGAGACACTGTGCGTTTCGGGAAGTCACCGTGGTGGATGGCAAGCCCTGCAGGAACAGGGAGATGAGCGGAGATCGGCAGGAAGGTTGCCAACAGGCCGAGCGCCTTTGGGGCTGGGGGAGCCGGGTCTGCCAGGCGGAAAGCCCCTCTCCAACAGGGCTGCCCAACACTCTCTTTCAAGGCACCTGCTGCGCTTGGCTGGGCTCTCACCTGCAGCCTCAGTCTCGCTCACCCCTCCGCCAAACTCCGTGGCCAAGTCTCCCGAAACCCAAGTGGCTTTTGCAGACGGTGTTTTGAAGGAAAAGCACAACATGAAAAGGGGTTAGTGTTCTGTAGTCGAGCGGATCGTGGGGTGAAAGTCAAGAGAAATGAATAGCCAGAGAATGTTAGCTTCAGGGGAAGCTGAGAAGGAAACTGAAATGAAAAACGGAGGCAAAAAGCAGTAAGAAGAAACCGAAGCCCTTGAAGCTCCTTGGCCTGCGGCAGGCGGGGACGGAGGCTCTGGGAATGGGGGTGCTTCCCTCCCGGGAGGGTGAAGCCCCAGCCATCTCCTCTCACTGTCATAGTAAAAGGTGACCCTGTGCGGCTGGCTGAGGCGAGGACTTGCAGGTGACTGACACAGAAATGAGAGCTTAAATGTCGTCACGTGTTGCTTAATGGCATAATGGAGTTTCCTGTCCCAGAATAATAAAAATGCACTTGACAAAACGCTTTTACGTGAGTAAAAAGAACATAATTTCTGAATAGTTAATGCAAAGTTGCCATCAAATAAAATGATCATTAAATATGTAAATGCTATTTACATGTGCTTATTACTCCAGTAACTCTTCTTTTATATAATACGAGCTCTGTGCTCTAATTTGCTGCTTGGTCGTGGGCCCCACAAATCAAAATCTGGGACAGCGTTTCACAAAGAAGGAAGCTGATGAAATGCACAAAGGAAACCTCCTTTCCCTGCGAACAGGTCTCTGCACTTGGCCTTGTTGCTCTTGATCAGAGGAGGGAAGATGAAGCAGAGCACAGAGAACTATGCCAGGAATGAAAGGGCCATTTGGAGCAAAGACAAGCCCCACTATCCAGTCTCAAGTAGAGACCAGAGGTCCCCATAGTCTCTAATGTAGTATTTTTAATTTTTTTTTAATCATCACCAGAGGACATGCTTAGATGGGAAGGGCAGAAGAGGGCGAGGGAGAGAAACATCGATGAGAGAGAGGGCAAAACATGGATTGGTTGCCTTTCATAGAAGCCCCCACTTGGACTGAACCCACAACCTAGGCATATGCCCTGATTGGGAATCAAACCCATGACCTTTTGGTTTATGGGATGACGCTCCATCCAAATGAGCCACGCTGGCCAGGGCCAAATGTAGTAATGAGCAAAGATTAAGAACTTTTAAAAAAAACATTGCCCTTTTTTTTCCCAACACAAGTGAGTCAATTTTTTACCTTCTTCTGAGGGTTGCTTAGATATTATGAAGCTGCATTTTTTTTATCACTTTCATCAAAGGAATCAAGGCCTGTGACTCAACGGGCAGCCTGTGGACCTACAGTAGGTGTGTTACAAATGCAGAGTCCCAGGCCCCACTGAAAGCAACTGAATCAGAATCTGCATCTTAACCGATTCCCCAAGGGGGCCCGTAAGCATCTCCCTGGGGGTTCTATCACATTGTCAGTTTGCATAAACGGGAACTGCCTTTCTCCTGCAGGGCCATCAATCAGAGTTGGCCAAAAGAGAGCTTTGCAGGAGATTGACGAGGCGAGGCGGAGAGGAGCAGCGCCCGCCCCCGAGGGTCCACCAGGCTGCACTGAGAAACGCTCCGCGGTCCGCACCCGGGGCTTCCGGCTCTCTCACACCACACCAGCTCTTTTTATTTTTTTCCAACTGTCGTTCCTGTCAATCAAAGGAGCTGCAAGTCCACCTCCAGCTGCGGAGGCAACCGCCTTCCACAGAACCCACCGGCATCGCTTCCCCTTCCTGCTGGCTTCCAAAATTTCCCTGGGAGCTCCACCTTGTCCACGCACACCAATGCTTCAGGAAGTTCCCTTAGGGACTTTTCTCTGATTCTCCGATTCCACTTTCCAGACTTTAATTCCCAGCTTATCCCACAATTATAGCAGGTCCAACTCCTATAATCAGCCCTATATTTCACACTGCTCATGGTGGTTCTGCTTTGCTCGTACAACCCTTACTAATAATACACTCAAGTTTTGGGAGCACTGGACTAGGGCGGACACATGATTAACAAGAAACATTGCAAGTTTTTCAGTTCTAGCAAGCCCACTGGCTCCTTCCTAGGGAGGGTTTTCTGAATGAAGTATGCACTTTTCAAGAAGCGGTATAGGTAGCTTTGGGGTTTTACAATTTTTTGTGAGTGCCCCTTTTTTATATTATTAGAACAAGTTAGTTAAAAGGAGACAGTACAGCCTGGGAAGCCTACTGAAGTCCCTATCCCTAAAAATTTTCCTGGTGTACTTTTGAGAGATTAGCTGTGAGTATTTTGAGTTCCATGTTGGCTAGGTCTCTTTTGTTTTTGGTAAGTGATAGAAACCAACTCAAAAACAGCTTAAGATAATGAATAGTACTGTTTTCTTTCCTTAACTCAAGTGAAAAACAATTCTTTTTTTGGTTGGGGAAGGAGTCTATCAAGCTCTAGGCTTCACTGGATCCAGGGACTTAGGTGATGTCATGAGAGCTGAGTCTTTCTCCATCCCTCTCCTCTGTGTCCTCATTTCTGGCAGGATACCTTCCAATGGCTGCTGGAGAGAGGTCATAGCTCTAAGTCCAACAGAGCACGAAACATCTTCTTTCCGGTCACCAACGCAAACGTTCTGGGATCAGCTGGATGGGGCCTGAAGCCCTGGCTGGGCCACCTGCTTATCCATGACCCAACCGCTTCGCTAGGGGAAGGGAGGCTCTGATGGTCCAGGTCTAGGTCACAGGCCTGGGGCCACCCTAGCAGCTGCACTTGGGACAGTCCCCACCGAGTCCTGCTGTCCTGTGGACTGAGTAGAGCATGGCAGAAGGTGGCCCTTACAGGAAGTCAATAGCTATAGGAGGCACAAATAACCACTGCCGTCCTAATGAACCAATGGGTGGCCGCTCAGCTTCTTTCTATAAATCACCTTGATTTTTTCTGTACTAGTTTTCTAGAAAACAAATATAACAGAACATCATGTTTTCTAAGTTTTACATTTATTGTGTTCTTTGTTGACATTTTAGAAAGTGCAGGAAAGCATAAAAAAGAGGGAAAATCACATTAATTTTACCATAAAACAATCATTGTAATCATTTAGGTGTGTAATTTCTTTCCAAGTAATTTACTAAAGAGTATTTTCCATTTAAATATACTTCTACACAGTACTTTTCAGCAGTTATTTAGTTTTCTGCTGTACATTTGACTGTAGAACCAGTCCCATATTGAGAGACCTTTTTGTTGTTTCTAAGTCATGAACACTGTGTATAAAATAATTGCACATAGCGCTGGATGGATAGCTCAGTTGTTGGCGTCTCATCCTAATATGCCAAGGTAATGAGTTCCATCCTCAGTCAGGGCGCAAACAAGAGTCAACCAACAAGTGCATAAATAAGGGAACACGTCATGTTCCTCTCTTTCTCTCTCTCTTCCTCCCACCCCTTCCCCTCTTTTTCTCTCTATAAATAAATAAATAAATAAATAAATATTTATACATAAATCTTTGTGAATACCTATAACTTCCCCAAGTTAAATGCCAAGCAGAGAAATTACTGGGTTAAAAGACATGAACATTTTCCAAATTTTCATCATTTTGTTATTCCTGAATGCTTGCTCCTTCCTCAACAATGATTCCTAAAAGCACATTTTATGCTTAACAATTTGATAAACAAAAATAACATTGTTGTTTCCTTTTGTAATATTTTGGAAAGTTAACACACTTGTTTTATGAACGTTGATGTTTTTATATCTTTTTTGTGAACTCCCTCTTTTGGTTGCTTGCCCTCTTTAAAAATTGGAGTCTTAATCTTTTCTTGATTTTTTTGGCACATTTTATTCTAGGGATATTAATTCTTTATAATATATCATATAATATATGTTAGAAATATTTTTTCCCAATTTAACATGCACTTTCCATCTTTTTTTACTGGAAATTCAGATGTTTTCATTTTTTTTGTGAACCAGCCTTTCCATTTATACAGCTTGTTTTTTAATATCTTTTGTAAAACTGTCTCCTTCACTTCAAAAATGAAAAAAGAAAAACAAAAATAAAAATGGAAATTCCTAAGTCTCTTCCAGGTATCCTGTGCTATTAATTAGGCATTTAGTTACCACTGATATGAGTCATACCTGTCACACTGTTTCCCCCCCCCAAAATCCTTACCCAAGAAGGTGAATGTTATTGATAGCCATTTCTGACATAAGATACCGTTATTTTGCACTGCATTATCCTTATGAATTTGGATTTCTTTTCATTTGGATCATTCATTTCCAGTGATGTGTCTGTCTGTTTGGATCCCAGCAATACATTGTTTAATGGCAGCTGCTTGGTAGAATATTTTATTTTCTGCAAGTTGCATCTAACTTTTTTGATGGCATAAAATTATTTTGACTTATTATTTTGACTACTATTTTACCATGGTTTTGTATGCAACGTAGGATGGTTTTGTCAAGCTAAACAAGTTCTCCTGAGATTTTTATTGGACTTCTTTAACAGTCATTCATTAATCTTAATTGGGGAAAATATTTTGTCCCATGCAATAGAGTTTTATACCCTTTTTATCTTTCTCAAAGGGCCTCATCTCCCAACGCAAATTTGTTTCAAGCTCCAGGGAACCAGGGCAACGCTTGCGCTGCCATTTGGAGATCTCGGGCCTGGGGCTCATGGCAGGGAAAGCGCTCCTTCATCTTTCTTTATGCTGAGGGGCCTGGGGACCCCTCTGGCATTGCCAAGGCTTCCAGAGAGGACCTGCAGCTCACTGCAAAAGTCTCCCAGCCAAGTGAGATCTGACCGTGTGTTTCCAGCACCAGCACAAGCACAAGAAAGGCAGGGTCACTGTTAACAATAGGCCCCTGCCATGGTCTCCGCTCTTACAGGAAAGAAGACAGTTTGTGGATGTTCGGCCTAAGGCGCGTTCCTCGAGGAAAACTTGCCAGAACCTGCAGCGGCAGAACTGGTCATTTTCTCCCACCTCAGAGCAAATTCTTCTAGAGCAGCAGGAAATGAAATGGTATTCACACTATCAATTACCCCAGCTGTTTACCTAATGAACTCAGCTGTAGAGACAGCCATTTTCAAGACCAAAAGAATATAATAAGGCCACAGTAAGCCTGCAGTAACAAGCACTTTGGCAAACTCAAGGTCTGAATTCATGCGATTACAGTCTACCTGCCAGGAAGATGCCATCCCATTATTGACTTATAATGCCATGTTATTTATTGGGATAATTATGCTTTTCTATCCCTCAGGGACCCAGAATCAGAGAAAGTAAGCAATTTAGTCTTATTCATTCAGCCTGTGAGCAAATTTCAAATTAGCATAGGTCTCTCCAAGATCCATTATACTGCATGGGGCAACCTGCAGCCTTGGTCCCTCCCCCCAAAGATTACGGGGGCTTAGAGGGCATTGTCTGAATCTGTGGGAAGCTGGTTCTTCTAAGTTCAGGGAAACAAATTTCTGTTTTGTCAGAGCAATTTTGCCCAGAATCCTCACGCACCCCCCACCCCAAATGTTAGCATCTTGTGCCTGCTGTCTGAACTTCTTTATAATATCGTGTGATGAAATGAGCTTTTAAAATATCACACATATTCCGCATAACCCTACAAAGGAGTTATTATTGCACATGAAGAAACAGAAGCTTAGTGTAGTTAAATTACTTCTTTGGTGGACACAAGTTGATAATTTCTTTTTTTACTGAACACAATTTATGTAATTCCCTATCTAATTTCCCTCCCAGAGTCCCGTGTCCTTGAAATCAGACCTCTTCTTGTTAGATCTCGAATGCCCCAGGCTCTGGGAGAAGTTCTGATATATAGCAGGAGTTGAATAATTGTCCGTTGAAGAGCAGGAACATGTTGGTCTAGAAGACAGTAAAATGCTGGGGCCCGATCTCAGTTCTAATAATTATTAGCCTTATGAACTTGAGTCTATGACTTTTCGCTGATCTTAATTTTTTTCATCTCTAGAGTGAAGGTAATGATACCAAACTCCTCTTTCTCATAGGTTTTCTTAAAAAATTAAATGAAGAAAGGCCTTTGAAATAAATGATGAAGTATAGATAAAATAAAATGCGTCTTAATAAATACTTGTTAATAGAAATTAAGTAGATTAGAAGAGACCATTATGGGTCATTGCTCTCCCTCTTAACTTGCAGATCAGAGCTGTTTTCCTGACAGGAGTGTTTATTGAGTTGATCCCCGTAGCCTCTTCATCTTGGTCGGCTCTGGACCCTTCTGACTAATTCAGTAGAAAGATCTTAGAATACAGAAGCAAAATATTCCTGCTTAATATTTGTTTTAGTAACACATGGTCAAGTTATTGAAGCCCCGGACTTCAGTTTCCCTTTCCTTTCAATAAAACAGAGATGGCGGTAGTGTTGGCGATGACAATGTGGAGGGAGGGCGCTGCCTAGATGGTCTTCAAACACCCCTGCAGCTTCCTTACTCCATGACTCCATGTGTCCCTTTGAGGTCTCACTGTATTCAGGGTCAAACTAGAGTTGAGAGGAGTGGTGAATGGGACGGGGTGCTCAGCGCATAGGCATAAGCCCGCAGGCTCACAGGTAGCGAATGCGAGTCAGGAATACCATCTCCCCATCTCCACCGAAAAGAAACCGTTTTATAGGTGACGGGGGGAAGTCAGTCCTGCCCGAGGCTTGCACCTGCTTCCACTGGGGTTGGAGTTCGACCCCAAGTCCATCACTAAGTACCCTCTAATCAGATGGCTTTCTCCCCCGAGAACCACCGGAGTGTGGGCAGCCAGGTCTTCCTTTCAGGGCCCGAGTTGTTGACTTCCCCACTGCGTGGAGGGTCCTTGCGGGGATTTGTCCCAGGCATCTGAAGGCCCTTTCTGAGGCCAAACTACCAGCTGCTTTGTCCTGCTCTGACGTTACTCCAATTCTTCCTCTTCCTGGAGGTGTCTTGGCTCCAATCTTCTCATCCGTTTCCCTAATGAATATGGCCCAGAATTTGCAGTTGTCCTGCACTTCCTCTCTCTCTGTCTCTCTCTTTCTCTCTCCCTGCCCCTCCCGTCCCCCGGCCCCCAGGCTCTGAACTTAGCTGCTTACTCAGAGGATGGCATCTAAAATAAAACCGGCTTACTTAGTGGAGGGAATAATCCACATTTCATAAAAGTCGAAGTCCCATTTTTTTTCCGGTGTATTCCACATGAGTTTCACACAATTCACACAAATTGCCATATTTCACCTTAGGAAATGAATGTGCCACGTGGAAACAGAATGTACACTCCCTAAGGTTTCCCGTGGCAACTTTCCCTCCACCGACTGTGTTCCTGCGTTTTCGGGGCACTGGTTAGTCACAGACTCTGCTCAGGCCTGATTCATATTCATGGAAAGAGAAAAGCAAGCCTCTTAAGACACCCTTGAATGGAAGGGTGACGAAAGAAAAACGCCTCAGGAGACATTTCCGCTCTGGAGTACAGCTCAGACCCACCGCATCTGTGAGAAAGGTGATGATGGAAGACGAAAACATTTTTTAGTCATGAATTTTATAAGCTAAGCCTTGGGGATTCGTTCTTGGTGGTGGAAGAATGTGAGTGGCACATGGGCAAACAGCCTGCTGATTAATTTTAATGACCTTTCCTATGAATAAAATAGTTTTATTACTTTGTACCTTGGCTAAGGACGAGGGCCTAGGAAAAGGCAGGCAGGGCAGAAAAAGATAGTTAGCTCTGACTTCAGTGGTGGAAAATATATTCTCAAAATTATCGCACTGGGCCATGGTGTGGCCACAGGACAGTCTATTAAAAAACACTGTATATCGCTGAGATCCAGACTCCACTGGGGCCTCAGTACCGCCTGGCAGCCTTGTATTTCCCTTTAGACTGCTGTCTTCTGTCATCCTAGTGGTTGGCTCAAGTCTTCTCTATCCTCTCCAAGCACCCATGGAGCCTCCTCCACGGGGTCCCCAAAGATGACATAGAGTCCAGTCCACAGTAAAAGATACCATCAGAACTCTGTTGACATTCTGCCTATCGCCTGCAAATTTACTGTCACCAGTACCCAATTAGTCATCTACGGCTGCCTAACAAAATACCACAAACTGGATCGTGTAAACTACAGAAACTTATTGTCTCATAGTGCTGGAGGCCAGAAGCCCAAGTTCAAGGGTTGGTTCTTTCTGAAGGTGCTAGTGAAGGATCTGTTGCAGGCTTCTCTACTAATGCCTGGTGTCTTGCTGGCAATCTTTGATGGCTTCTGCTGTATCTCCTTGATCTCTGCTTTTATCTTCGCATGGTGTTCTCCCTCTAAATTTGCGTCTGTGTCCAAATTTCCCCTATTTTAAGGACTCCAGACCCACTAGATTAGGAGCCCACCCTGCTCCAATGCGACCTCCTCTTAACTAATTGTATCTGCAATGACCTATTTCCAAATAATGTCACATTCTGATGTCCTAGGGACTAGGACTTTAACATGAATTCAACTCATGCAGGAACTCCTCTCTACCCTGTGACTGGCCTTCTCGTAACTTGTACGTCTCTTCTTCAGTGCGGCTGTCCCCTCCCGAGCTGTTGGAGTCCATCCCTTCCTGCCTCGTCAGGAACAAGGCTCATTCAGGCACCGCCTCTTCAGTAGCTGCAATTGCTTCCTCCACATCAGCTCTTTATAATCAGTATTTAGACAAGTTCAGTTCTCCCGATCTCAAGAGACAATCGCAACAATGAAAGCTTCCCGTGGGCCTCACGTCCCTCTTCAGCTTTGGTCCTGCTCCCTTTGCCTTCCCAGCCTCCATCAGCCCTCTCCACTGCTCGTTCTTATTCACTCAACTCACCGCACTGTGGCTTCCTCCCTCATGGTCAGTGACTTCCTTTTTGCTAGATGTCGTGGCCTTGACAGACTTCATTTTACTTGACTCTTCATCTTGCTTATAATATTGGTGACCTATCCTGACTTCTGGAAGTTTTCACCTATTTCAGCTTCCATGGCTGCTCATTCTCGTGACACCGTCTTGTCTTGGGTTTCTTCCTACCCCACCGGCCGCTACCTCACAGTGTCCTTTGCTGGCTTGTCTTCCTTTGTCAATCCCTTAAAATGTCAACATTTCTCAGAGTCCCATCTTCAATGCTTTATGAATCCTTCTATAATTTTTCCAGCCCTAAAGCTCCAATCACCACCTGTATGCTATCACTTCCAAATATTATTTCCGCTCCAGATCTATATATTTAATTATCTAGGGATGCCTTCAGGAAGTCATCCGCAACCATCTCAAGAGCAGTTCATCCAAATCTATTTCTCCATCTCTACCCAATATCTTAGTCAATGATGCTGCAATTTTACCCAGTGTCTAAGTCTTGCTTTTCCACGTGCTATATCCAACCTATCCTTTAGATTCTCTTGTTACTTTTTGGAACTTTTCAGTTCTGCGTCTGGTAGTAGCTTATTTCAGGCTATTGACATTATTCTTCCGGACGACTGCAGCGGCCTACAGATAGGCCTTTTTGCCTCTGATCTTGCAGTATTCCGATCCATTCTCCACACCACAGCCAGTGTGACCTTTCAAAGTATAATACCATCCTCCTGCTAAAAGAGATTTCCAATGGCTCCCCTTGCTCGACAATTAAAATGCAAACTGCTTAGCTTGGTGTGTCACAGCCTGTCCTGTGCTTGACTCAGTGTCATGGCTCAGCGCTGGAGTGGGGAGCTCCTGCCACTCGGAAGTATTTGCAGCTCTCCGATGCACTGTGGTTTCTCTCATGCTACAGCCTGTATGCGTGTTGCTGCTTCGGCAGGAAACACCCACTCTTCGCTCCTTTGTCCTTGCACTACTAACCATTCAGCTGGAAAACTTACCCCTGAAGCTGGCATACAAAGTTCAGTTAAATTTTCTCATACCGGTAGGTTCCTACCAGGTGTTATAACTTGTATCACATTATATGAGGGGGCCCCCCAAACCTGGAATTTATTTATAAAAAGTTGTGCATTTATTCTTCTATGTTTAAACTTTAGTCACCTTCAAAGTGCACTCCATTCGGTGCAATACACTTGTCAAGACGTTTTTCCCACTGCTCAAAACAGGTTTTGAATGAGTCAATTTTGATACTTTTTCATGCTTCTGCCATTTTCTGTTTCACCTCTTCCACACCAGCAAAATGTTTCCCTTTGAGGACTTTTTTCATCTGGGAAACAACAAAAAGTCACTCAGGGCAAGATCAGGTGAATAGGAAGGGTGGGGCATGGAGGCCATGCCATTTTGGGTCAAAAACTGCTGAACACTCAGCACCATGTGGGCAGGTGAGCTTGTAAATCACCCATCATGAAATGGGCAAACATGTTGAAAGAGTCATAAAAAAATTTCACTGAAGCCGACTACCACCTCTCACAACAATGCCAGCTGGTACACTGATACAGGTAGGTTCTTAGAACACTAACCTAGCAGGGGAAGCCTGTACTACAAGGGGCCTGCCCGCCAAAAGATAATCCTGTTTTTTTGGGGGGGGTCCCCCCTTATGTATTATATAATGCATACATGTTAATATAGTTCTTTAGGACTGGGACTTTGCAGTATTTATATTAGAAATAGCTTATCTCTGAGCATATAGCACAGGGCCTGGAATGTAGCAGTTAGATAAATATTTATTAATATCTCTCCCAGTTAGTCCCCTCAGAAAGTCAGTAAGGATGTAAGACCCAAAAACACAACTGACCAACTTGACCTAATTGATATTTGTAGAATACTATACCTAGCAGCAGAAGAATAAACAATTCTTTTTGCGAGTACACACAGAACATTTACCAAGTTAGGTTCTATCCTGGTCCATAGGAAATTTAAAAGATCCAAACTGTATAAAATGTGTTACCTGACCACAATAGAATTAAATTAAAAATCAATGACTGAAAATATGTGGAAATTCACCAAATACTTGGATACTAAACAACATACTTCTAAATAATCCATGGATTAAAGAAAAAAAATCACATGGAAAATTTGAAGCTATTGAGATATTTTGAACTGGGTGGAAATGAAAACATGGCATTTAAAACTTGTAAAGCTAAAGCAGTGTTTAGAGAGAAATTTATAGCACTAAACACTAATACTAGGAAGGAACAAAGGTCTCAAATCATGACCTAAGCCTCCACTGTATAATCTAAAAGAAAAGAAACAAATTAAAATCAAGCAAACAGGAAAAAACAAAATAAACATAGAAAGAGAAACGAATAAAATAGAAAGAATTAATGAAACCAAAAGCTGGGTCTTGAGGAAGATCTAAAAAATGATAAACCTCTAGCCTCATCGATTCAAAAAAATATTTTTTTTAAATGTACAAATTACTAGTATCAGAAATTACAATAGGGACATCACTACTGATAATACATTTGCTGAAAGGATAATAGAGAAATAACATGAATAATTTCATGGCAATAAATTTGTTACCTTCCATAAAATAAACACATTTCTTAAAAGTCACTACCAAAGTTCATTCAAGAATGTAACCTAAATAGCTTTGTGTCTACTACAGAAATTGCATTTATAATTAGCATTTCTTACACACACACACACACACACGCACACACACATGCACACACACACGCACACACGCACGTACACAAGTTAGGGCCAGATGGCTTCACTGGTGAAATCTACTAAGCATTTAATGAGGAAATACTACCAATTCTACAGAAACTTCCCAGAAAATTGAAGAGGGAGAGGATACTTCCAAACTCACTCTAAGAAGACAGAATTACCCTGCAAAACCTGAAAAAACCATTACAAGAAAACTACAGACTCAAATTTCTCCTGAACACAGACAAAAAATTTATACATAAAAATTTGGCACATCATATTCAACATTATAGAAAAGTATAATGCATAACAACCTAGTTGATTTTCTCCTAAAAATGCAAGTTTGATTCAACATTTGAAAATCAATGTTATTAACCACATTAATATAATAAATGAGTCAGAGCAACATTGGACAAAATTCAACACATTCATAAAGCTTTTAAAAATTCTCAGAAAACTAAGAGGAGAGAAATTTTTTCTCAATATGATAAAGGAAATCTACAAAAACCATACAGCTAACATCATTATTTAAAACCAATGTAAACCTAAACTAGGGTATTGGAATTCCACTATTAAATTTCTACTCAAAAGAAACACAATGAGTTTTTAGGAATTCCTTATATATCCTTGGTCCTAATCCTGTGTAGTATTGGCAACAATCTTCTCTCCCTCTGCAGTTTGCATTTCCTTCTCTTAATCTACCTCTTGATCAACAAGAATTCTTAATTTTACAGTAGTGTTATTTTATGTCCCTATGAAAATGCAATAGTGTATTTTATGTCCCTATGAAAACATATCTCCCCAAAATGATATACTAGCAAAAATGGGAAACCACTCAAATGTCTATCAACAATTTATTAGATAAACAAATTGTGGTGTTTTCACATGACTACTACTAAGTAATAATAATGAAATGCTGATACACACAACATAAATTAATTCTCATAAGCATTATATGGAGTCAAAGAAGCCAGGTAAAAAAGATTCATACTGTATAATTCTATTTACATGAAATTCTAGAAAAAGAAAAACAAATCTACGCTTCTAGAAGTCAGAAGGGTGTCAGGGACTGAGATGAATTGACTAGAATGGGCATAAAGGAACTGTCTGTGGTGATGAAAAGGTTCTACATCTTGACTGGAGTAATGGTTACACAGATACATGCACTTGTCAAAACCCCTTAAGCTATATTTAAATTCTGTACATTGCATTTACATCTCTATTATTGAAAAATACTTTTGAGAAATGCCCCCTTCTCCCCATCTGTGAGGACATGCAGCAGTTGGACCAAGAACTTGAAACCATGGCATTAAAGGAACATGATGGGTAAGAATCTGGCTCCTAGAAATGAAATAAATGAGCTTCTCGTCTAACTATTTAGGGCACATGAACGTCCTTCTTCTGGTCTATACAAGGAAATGCGCACAGCAGTGAAGGTTACTCATTATTGCCCAGAGGAAAACACTTAACCTTTTAAAGTTTCAAGAGGCTCTTGTGTACAGGTTCTACATTTGACATCCAAGAAAAAAGGGCTTGCGACTGGGCAGCTATTTGCCCGGCTGAGGATTTGGCAAGAAATCACATGTCAAGCGCTTCTTAGATGAGCCATGTAGTCTTCAGCCATTGAGCAAACAAGTTTTTCAGCTAAATGAGTCCCCTCTTCTCCCAGGAGAAAATAGAGCCAAGGAGGATTCAGTGCTCCTTGCAACGTGACATGGTTCTACAGTTAGCCTTTCGTGTGTCAAGCCCTATGTGAAAACGAGAGCTCTGGTCACAGTTTCCATAGTTCTCTAAAGGCTAATGCACTGGCTTTCAGCAAAATTTGACACAGCACAGAACAAGGTGCTGAGTTATTAACTACTCCAGAATTACAAATCAGTTGTGGTAGAGCACATGTGATCTGCAAACTACGTAAAATGGAATGACCTATAATTCACATTAAAAACAGAATTAAGAAAAGATGGCCTTTGACTACAGCCTTTGTCCCAAAGGTCATATTTATCGTGCCGTCATTATTCCAGCTTTACTTCAAAGACCCTGGGCCTTCCGGAATTGTGAGTCTCCTAACTTTCACGATCAGTGAGAGTCAAGGCCGGGAGGGGTAAGACGGAGAACGGAGCTGAGCTGCAGGGCAGAGGGAGCTCGCGGGGCCTCCCCGCTGAGAGTAATAGTCAGCCCTGCCCGGGGAGACTGGGCAGCCAGTCTGCAGGCCTGTGCTGCTTCAGCGCAAAAATCCTTGTCTGAAGCTCCTCCCCTGCTTGCGGCCATCGCTCTTACTTCTGCAGATGCCCAGCAGCATCCTTGCCATTCAGTGTCCTTAGACACCCACAGGGGACAAGCCCCAAACCACTGCCATGTTTTCATGTATAGGAACTATCTCCATAGGCCTTAGACAGGAAAAGCAATATGATGTAAATTCTGTTTCTGTAATGACATCTTATGAATCAACCATATAATACAAATACCTTGGAGAAACTGGGCAAAGAGCACAGACAGAGAATTTAGAAAAGAAATGCAAATCTCTACTCTCCATTTCATAGATCCAGGTGTCACTAGCCAATGTAAAGCAAAAATTAGCTAAGTTTTCATGTCTCACGTTGGTGATGATTTGGGAAATATTCGCAAGTGAATGGCTAAGACAAGAACTCTTATGTACTGTTAATGGAACTCTAAAGGGCATAACCTTTTAGGGAAGCCATTTGGCAGTTTTACATCCTTTGACTCAGTAACGATTTCCATGACATGGTCCAAAGGAAATAATCACACATGTAGACAAGGGTTTACATGCAGGGATGCTCATCACAGCAAAAATTGGAAATCGCTTCGAGGGCTAGTAAAAGAGCAACAGTTAAACAATACATTTTCTATTATGGAATATTATAAATAGCATTTGTGAAAAGTACAAGAATCTATTCTAGATGTAATGCGAAGTGCAGAGGTGGGATGGATGAGTGAAGCTATGAGCAGGCAATCTCAGGAGAAGAGGCCTCCCAGGTACACAAGTCGGTGAAAAGGTGTTGAAACTCCACAGCAATCAGTAAAATACAGACACAAATAAAAATGAAATGCTGATTCGCAGGCATCGAAACAGCAAAAATTAGAAAAGCATAGGATACAAACTGTCGTTAAGCTGTGGAAATATGGGAACTTGAGTAACACTGTGAAGTGACACAATGGTACTTAGAGAATTTTACCCTGTGAGAACCCTTGGCCCACAGCCCCACTCACTCCTGGGTGCATATCACAGAGACACTCTTATACAGGCCCTTTCACAGGAACACGAGAGAGACATTTGTCATAATATGGAAAGTGGCAGCAAGAAGCTAGAGTAACCCAAGTGTTCAACTCTGGAGATAGGTTAAGCAAAATATAATAAATACATACTACGAAATGACAAAATGTAGATGGTGTGCAAATCAATACATCTGCAAAACATAGTCATGAGTGGAAAAAGTAAGGATAGAATGAGATTTTGGTACAAATGAATATTAAAGGACACATATAAAATGCAACGCGTTTTTCAAGAACTGGTACATATACTGAAATCAGTAGGAAAGTCGCTTCATCAGAAAGGAGTAATAAAATATTATCATCATCATATTCATAATTACCACAGAAAAGGGCCTAGTGGATTAATGTTCAGTGATAAAATGTTTTCTAATCAAAAGGCATGTACCTGCAATGCTCTCCACCTGAGATTTTAAAAAGGACAAGAGCTGATATTCAACTCATATACCATAGTCTAGACTTCACAATGTATGTGCACAAAAAACACTAGAAGGTAAGAAAAACATTAAAATATTAAAATTATGATCTTCAAACAATGATTTATTAATTGCCTTCTTTGTATTTGTAGCTAGGAGCCAAAGTCTAATCTGGAGTGTGTCTAACTGTTGGGACCTGAAGAACTTTGAGCATAGCAGGTGGGGTGGGGTGGAGTGGGTGGAATGGTGTGGAGCAACCCAGTTAAGGTTTGGTTTGGATCCGTGTCCTCACAGAAGAAGCCCAGAGCTCAGGCACCTGAGTGGCAGCAAATATCCTCTGAAGACCCAGTCTTCGGACATGGAGCTTTGACCAGAGAAGAGAGCAGACACATTCAGAAGATGAGAAGTCCTTCTCTCTTGTGCTGGAGGCTCCCGGAGATCTGGTTGGAGGTGAGGGTGGCGTGCTCTCCACATTTCTGCACGGAAGCTCCCAGAGCTTTAGTTGCCCAGAATACACTTCAGCAACTAGAAGATGACAGAACTCCAGTCCCTTAGTGAAGGAACCAGGCGCTTTTCTCAAAGAGCCTGGAGTCTCGTCATTCAGTTTTGTTGGCTGCTGATATCATCGAGGGCAGCCAGATGTGGAGGGGGAGTGGGTCAAAAGCCACAACAAATGGAGCAAACTAAATTGTGAGCATGAACCCAAGGTCCCCTGGTCTGTTGAATTTCTAATGTCGTCTAGAAATAAGAGTGGAGGGCAATCATTGAAGGGGGAGAAAGAACCCGTGAAATAGGAATTATCACTATTACTAGGCTTTCCGGTTGCAGGAGCTGGAGAACTATGTTACACATACTCCCTATTTTCAGAGCATTCTAGATGTAAAGAAAATGTATTACTTTATAATAAAAGAATATGGTAAATTGGAAAATAATAGTTCCAAGTATAAAAGACAAATACAAAGGCAAAGTATTTCCGAGAAAATTCCTGATAACAAATCGCTCTCCTTCCAGACTTAGATTGTCTATGTCTGTTTGCTGCGTCCCAGGCCTTGTGCCAGCGTCGGGGAAGGAGAGAAGGGAAACACTGCCCTGCTTTCAAAGAGTTTGCAGTCTTGTTCTGGAAGAGTGTCCAAAAGGGGTCATTTTGACCGAAGATACTTTAATTCTGCAGTTCACGTTAAAGGACTATTTCTAGTGCTAGAGAGGCCACATTTCATGAATGACTGTACTTCCACACCACTACCCTTACTAGCTGGGAAGTTAGACTGCATGCTCTTTTTCTTCTGCAGCTGGAAAGAGGGTGGATTTGTTACAGGGTAACCGTTTCCTAAGGAGCCGCTTCTTGCTGGTCAGCTCCTTGAGTCCCATGGAAACTCTTTCGCAGTCCTCACCCCACAGGTCTCCCACCCTCTCCCTCCCCCTACTCCAATCTAAAGCCAGGACCAGACTGTGGAAATGCTGATCGTCCCTGGCCTTGCCTCCCTTTTTCCTGCCTCATTTTCATTTCCCTGGCCTCCCTCTTCTCTATCTCCAGGCAGGGTGACAGTCCTCTCCCAGAGCCCGATACCTCCCATCGTGGTGTGCCTCCCTCCCTGCCCAACTTCCCGCCGCAGAGCCCCACACTCTGATGCTTTCCCTCCTTCATCCCGGCCGTACCCTCTCAGTGCTATCTGCATTTCTGAAGCACGTAGGTGTAATCACCAATAGAGCTGTGAGGCATACTATATATTTTGCTTATTAGTCTATTTCCTGCCTCTCCATACACACTCTCCGATGCTCCAACGAGAGTGATGAACTATAAAACGCATTGTAAAATCCACAACATGAGTGATTTTTTTTTTTCTCTTAATGTCTGCAGCAGTTCTGGGTTTAGATGCTCCACCAGCATTTGGTAATGGTACGAATAACGGAATGAAGAGATGGGTGACTGGATTTGAGGGAAATAGTGGGGATAAAGGAAGCTTCCGAGCAGTCCTTAAGCAGAGCCTGGGAGATGACTGGTGATTCCATTCCCTCTCTCGTCAGCTGTTTTCAGAGTATCCACTGAGTGTCCGTCACTGCAGGGGACTCCGTGGGGAACGCCGCACCATTCTTTCTCTGGAGGCATTCTTTCTCACAGTCCAGAGGGGCGGACAGACCAATAGAAGCCAAAGAGTGCAGAAGGCTTTATAAGCGGGTAGCCATGAGATAGGAGCACAGAGGAAGGATGTCCTGTGGGGGATCTCTTTAAGGGCTTCTAATGTCTACCTAGGAAGAAGCCAGACATCGAGGAGGAGTACCGGGAGAACTGGAGGTAGAAGGGTTTACAATAAGGTGTTTGGGGTAGAGGCAAAAATTGTGTCAAAGCTCGAGTGTGAGAGAAGGTGTCCATGACCCACAGGGACACCATTCACATTGTGTTGTAAGGGAACAGCTCTCCCAGGCAGTAACACATGTGCAGAAATGAAGGCTGCAGGGGACAGGGGCCAGGGGGCCACAGGAGTGACCGGCCCTTTGTAGATGCTCAGGCAGCGCTGGCTCTACCGTGAGAGAACAGGAGGCTTCATGCTGACAGGAGGAGGAGGATAGGGCTGATCTTCCTAAGAAGAGAAGCGTGGCTCAACTGCAGAGAGATTTCTGCCGACGAGGAGGAGGGGCCCCTAATCATCCTACAGCAGCAGGGCTGCAGCGTATGGAAGAGAATGCGTAGCCATGTGGGGACATGAATAGGACAGTTGTCGCTGGGGTTGACTTGGGGCTGGGCAATGGAGGCAGGAGGACTAGTTGAGAGGCCTGAAGTAGTCCCGTCATGAGGTGACTGCGGACATCAACAAGAATGAAGCCCGTACCCCAGAGAAGGATGCCGACATGGCGGGGGAGACACGGAGCCTGAAGCAGGACTTGCTCGCCTGCAGCCAGCCCCTAGCAAGTTCCTGTCACACATCTAAGCCGCTCCCACAGAGCCCACACGAGAGGACGTGTGCTGTGCTGCATGCAACCAAACGCCCCCGGAGCTCCTGCTCTCAGCATTTTAATGGAAGGCGAGAAATCTTAAACCAGGTGAATGAATCTCTAATTGTGGAATTGGCCAGCAAGGGGCAAAAGGAAAACGATGCCTCAAACTCTCTCCGACTCGAAGCAAAAGCCTTCCAGTAAGATGGAGTGACTACCCCCACTCGGATGGCTGCACTACAAAAGATGGAAGATGGCAAGTATGGGTGAGGGTGTGGAGAAATTGACACACCTGTCGTCGCTGGTGGGAGTGTGAAATGGTGCAGCTGCTCTGGAAACAGAATCATCGTGGGACTCAGCAATTCCACTCTCAGGTCTCTGCCTGAAAGAACTGAATGCAGGGACACAAACAGATGCTTGCACGCATGTGTTCACTGCAGCATAATCACAGTAGCCAAAAGGCAGAAAAAAATGTATGCCCATCAACGGATGCATGGATACACCCAATCTGGTGAGTAAATACACACAGTGCAATATTACTCAGCCTTGAAAAGGAACGAAGAGCTCCCACGAGCTCCTGGACGGGTGACTCTTGAAGACATCATCTTATGTCACCCTCAGTGAAATAAGCCAGGCACAAAAGGGCAGATATTGTATAATTCCATTTATATGATTCCATTTGCCTAGAATTGCTAATTTCATTAGATAACAAGTAGACCAGAGGTCACCAGGGACTGGGCAGAGAGGAGAATGGGGAGTTATTTCTTGATATATACAGAGTTTTTGTTTGGAAAGGCGAAAAATTCATACAAATAGAAATGATGGTTACCCACACTGTGAATTAAATTAATGTCACTAAATTGTACACTTAAAAGCAATTAAAATGACACATTTTGTGTTATATATTATTGACTACAATAAAATACATTTTTAAGTGTATAGACAAATGATGTAGGAAAAAAATCATGATAAAGATACATCATGGAATTAATGTAAATATCGTGTTCTATTTTTTCCCAGATATTTTGATGTTTGAGGTAGCATTTAGCTTTTAAATTTTGTAACTCGTTGTGATTTCTTTTCTCATTGTGAATAAATTTTCATGTTGTTAAAAAAAAAAAGCATATACACACAATGTAGAGCCAATGGGTAGCTGATTTAGTTGTTACCCAAAGAATACACTTGAAAACTTGAAAGATAGCTCTTTGAACCTCCTCTGTCTTACTTAATTCTGCAGCACCACTGGCTGTGGACACCAGTCACGCTGTTTCACGACGAGGAACCTGAGCTCAGAGGTGAGAAGGTTTGCCTTCGCGCTCCCAGCGGAAGGGGCCTCTGGCACAGCAGTCTGTGCACACACATGACACCACCTCTGGTTTGAAAACTGCTCCTTAGCCTGTCCTAAGGTGGAAGACAATAAGCACCGCACACAGTCAATAATTCCACTCTAAGCAGATGTGTGCAAAACATCAAAAATTTTAGATGGGAAACAGGGAGCTTTCTGTGGGAAAGAAAACTCACACAGAAAAGGTGTCCCTTATCCCAGCTTCACCCCTGACAAGTTAAAGAGCGCTGGAGAAGCCCCTCCGCTGCCTTGGGCCTCGGTGGCGGTGTCTGCAACAGCCAGGTTGATAATATTTACTGAGTGGCCATGAGGCTCAAGACCCCGAGTGAGGCTCTGAAGGATAAGGAGGGACCTCTGAAAGACAAAGAGGCCCGGAGCCAGAGGACGGAGCCATCAGTTCTGTCTGAGGGAGTGAAGCTGGAGGAAGCGTGTGAAGGGAGCTGACAGGTGCGTGACTGAGTCTCCAGCCTTTGTTTCTTGAGGGCTCAGAGTGAGAGCTGCCAGAAGCCGACAGTGAAGTTGGGTTTTTGGTTAGCTGGCTGGGCCGACTCCCTGCTTTGCTCTCTTTCATTCTTGTTGTCTAGGTGGGATGATCTCAATCAGGTGCCTGTCAGTGCAATACAGGCTGTGGGAAAGGTGACGAGCTGCCCTGTACCCACGGCTCAGTGTACACGCACATCCCAGAAAAGGTGACATGCTTGGCTTTCAGCTCCTAGTAGTGGGATGACACTGTGTACCAAGCCAGAGAGAGGGAAGAGGTTGGCAGACATGCACATGCTTGTCTGCGTGTGTCCTCCCACAGCTTTCTGCCCCCACCGCCTTGGGGCCTCCACCGGCACGAGGACTTTCTCTGCCCCAAGCTCTAGGGAGTCTCCATTCTCTCTCTCTCTCTCCCTCCTCCTCCCCCTTGCTCTCCCCTCACCCTACCACTAAAAACTCTTCTCCTTTACTACCCCCAACCCTTGGAGTCTTGAGCTCTGCCAACCCCAGGCTTCCCCACTCTTCCTCACTGTTTCTTGTCTGCCTCAGAAATGTTGTCATTCTATTGCTTTTCGCTTTATGTCTGCTGTTGGGTTGGTGGAGGGAGGCATGAGAGGACTTTGGATCCTAAGGCCACAGGAGGCTGGAAAGGTCATTTCTAATGAAAGGAATTCAGAATGGCAGCTTTTTTGTGTGTGTGTCTCTTTCTAACCTTCAATGACATCCCAAAGTCTCATTATGTTGACTTAATTATTAATTCTTGATTTTCTCCAAATGACCACTCAAAGGAACATAGATGAAAGACCATCTCATCTCAGAAACAAAGGCAAGAAGGATGTTTCTGGCAGAAAGAACAGAAGGAGCAAAGTTGAAGAGCTGAGAACATATATGATACATCAAAGACATGGAAATAATGTAGCCTGATCAGTGAGTTAGGGTCCTGGGAGATAGTGGTAGGAAATGAGTTCCCACAAGTAAGTTACAGACACTCTGTGAAAGGTCTTGCGTGTTTCAATTAGCCATGGTGGACTTCGTTCTGCAGGAAATGGGAGGTGACCGTAAAATGCTTCTGGACAAATGATAATATGAATGAGTCTTTGTTTTGTTTAATTGTGATGATTGTGTAGAGTGAATGAAAGGGGAGGGAATCTAGGGATAGAATTTTTTCATTTATTTAAAAAATATTTACAAATTACGAACAATATACCAGGTACTGTGCTAAGTGCTGAACTAGAGAGTGAACAGAATGGATAAAAATCCCTGCCCTTACAGAAGGGTTAGAAAGTGATGGGGTTGTTATGGCCTTCTATGGAGCAAGGAAATGGGAATAGATAGAAAAATATAAGATACTGTTTTAGAAGTACAATTATAAGGATGTTGAAAATTGGGGTGTGAGAAAAAGCAGTAATACAGCTGACTTTTACTCAAGGAAAGATAGAGTCTTATGAAGAAGTTTTCTATAGATGTCAGAAAGCTCTGTGGTAGATACATTAAGTATGATGATTGTACAGGGTATTCCTTTGGTGCTGTCCAGAAGGCAGAAGGAAACGTACCTGGAGTTTGGGAGACAGGCGGGAACTATAGGTCCGAGAGACAGCGGAATGAATATAGATTACAATGAAAGCCATTGGCATAGATGGAGTCATCCAGAAAGAATAAGTGGCGTGATGAGAAGAAGAGAGAACGAAACTCCAAACTTTGGAGAAAATATATCTTCAGGGTCAAGAGACAAAAAATTAGTGGAAGACTGAAAACGACTATTCAAAGAAGGGAAGAGGCAGAACAGATTAAGGGTTTAGAATTCAAGGGAGGCAAGGCTTGCAGAAAGAGACAGGTAAAGGTAAGTGCGGGAGAAAGTTCAAGATGACCCAAAAGAAGATCAAGTCATTATGGAAGTCTGGAGAGGGGCAGCTTCGTTACAGCAGGACCTATTTTTATTAAAGGAGCAAAGTTAAAGGGAGGTGAGGAAGCACTCTAAGGCATTCCCCAGCTCTCTATTTCTTAACTTGAGTCTAGATACAGCAGAAATGGTAGTTGGGGTATTCTGTGACTTGCTCAGTGACACTTATCTAACAAAGTTCCTTTTCTGGAATTTGTCCTGTGATTTCCAAAACTAAACGTAGGGTATGTAAAAGAATCAAACTTTTTCTCACAGCCAAAGGAAATATTTGAGAGAGGCCTTCTCACTCCTCATAAAACTGGGCACCTTCGATTTCTTCCCCAGTGTTCATAGGAAGGACTTGAGAACTCCAGTGGCTAAGTTCTGCTCCGGCATCTTGGGGCATGGCATGGGCATGTTTCCCTCTTTTGCGGCAATACAAGGAGGTGACTTCAGATAAAAGAGCAAATTCCAGTGAAGGCTTCTTTGTAGTCAAGATGTCTAGAAGCTTTTTGACTGCAAGGTTCTAGAACATCCTGTGGAAAACAGGGTCCCCTTGGATGTGTCAATCTCAGTATTTCTGAGGCATCAGAAATCTATCACTAATCTTCTTTAGACCTGAATAAACTGAGTAAACCTCAGCTGAGCGCTCTTAACTGGACCCGGCCTATGAGAGACTTAAGGGATTAATAACTCAAGCTTCCTTCTGTTCACCTGATGACTCAGTGCGATGCTGTCATAGGAATACCCAGAGCTCCTCTTTGTTTATGGGACTTAAATTGCCTCTTCTTTCTTCCCGTGGCAGTTTTTGGTGAGTTTTGTTGCCAGCTCACACTAATTTATTTGTGCAAGTCTGCCCCCTTCAGCTTTCCGCAGAGGGTACAAAATTAAAAATTGTCAGTACCTGTAACTGCCTGACCTCTCCAATTGGGACATTTCAGGGACTGGCCTATTGGGGCTAAAAGGTAATTTTTCCAGGAGCAGCTGTGGCCTCAAAGAGTCAATGTAAATATTTCAACAGGTAAATAATCAGTCAGAGAGCTCGGGCCAAAGAAAACTACAAATGTGGAGCAAGATACAAAGGATGTCAAAGGTAGAGTAAATTTAAAAGGAAAAAACTACCGAAGTGATTTCATAAGACTAAAACCTTGTCAGAAGAAAAGCTGTGAACGAGAATAATCTAAGTTCCAGTAAATGGCTGTTTTCAAGGGAACTCAAAAGAACAAATGAAAAAATGTGCAAGGACCTTTATTCATCCTGGACTTTGCACTTTAAGTTCTATATCATCTCATGGCCAGATTTATTATCTAAAAACTACTCAAAAATTATTTTTTCAATTGTTAGGAGTTCCTGAGCTGTTTGTAGCACCAGTAGAAAAGAGGCCAAGATATGGCTTAGTGGGTAAAGAAGTAAACATTTAAAAATCCCTCAAAAGCCTGAAAAGTCTGGTGACCTAGAGAAAAGAGTAAAACAAAATTTATAGATCAAAACCTTTACTGTGAAAGTTCTATAAAGATAGGTAAGCAAAAATAAACATGAACGCCCATGGCCAATTGGCTTTTAACAAAAATGGTGTCAAAACAACCCAATGGAGGAAAAAAAATGGTTTCTTCAGCAAATGGTGTTGGGACAACTAAGTAACCCCATGGAAAGAAATGAAGTTGGACCCTTGTTCCTTATTATAAACTAAGTTAATTCTGAATGGATCAACAGCTCAAATAGAAGCGCTCACATTAGAAAACTCTTAGAAAAAAATCATGGGTATAACTCTTCATGACCTTGGATTTGACGATGAAGTCTTAGATGTGGCACTAAGTGCACAAGGAAACGAAAGAAAAATAGATAAGTTGGACTTCACCAAATTAAAAACTTCTGCATATCAAAGGGCATCAAGACAGTGAAAAGATGACCTACACAATGGGGGAAAATATTTGCACATAAGATATTCAATAGGGGACTAGTATGCAGGATATGTATATAAAAAGCCCTTATAACTTAACAGTAAAAAAAGAAACCTAAACCACACAATTAAAAATGGGCAAAAGATTTGAATAAACATTTCCCCGAAGAAGTTGTCCAGATGGCCAACAAACACATGAAAAGATGCTCAACATCATTAGTCATTAGCGGAATGCGTATCAAAACCACAATGAGATAGCACTTTCCATTTGCTAGGAAGGCTGTAATCAAAAAACCTGCAAACAACAAGTGTTGGTGAGGCTTGGGGCCCTTGCGTGTCGTTGATGGGAATGCAGAATGCTGCAGTTGCTGTGGAAAGCAGGCTAGAGGCTCCTCAAAAAGTGAAACATATAACTCAGCCATTTCACTCCGGGTGTATACCCCAAAGAACTGAAAACAGGTACTCCAACAAATACATGTACATATATCCACAGGACTATTCACAATAGCCAAAAGGTGGAAACAGCCCAAATGTCTGTCCATGTACAGACGGACAGGTCAATTGTGGTATTTCCATATAATGGAATATTATTCGGTCATAGAAAGGATGAAGTACTGATACATGCGCCAAGCTCAAAAACGTTATGCTAAGTGAAAATAATTAGGCACAGAAGGTTACATATTGCATGATTTCATTCATATGAAATAGAAGAGATGAATCCATACAGACAGAAAGCTTGGTAGTTGCCCAGGGCTTTTGGGGAGGGAGATTGGGAAGTAACTGTTTAACCGGTACAAGTTTTTCCCTTGGGTGCTGAAAATATTTTGGAACTAGATAGAGGAGGTGGTTGCATCATAAATAAACCAACTGTTACTGAATTGTTTATTTTAAAATAGTTAATTTATTTTCATGTAAATGTAACCTAATTTTTTAAATAGAGCTTGGCCTAAGGTAATCTGTGAAGCCTCTTTTGCAACTTTTCCCTTCTCCGTCCATCCCCAGAGGCTGTGAATGGATTGGAGGCAGCCTCTCTTTCACCTGCAAGTTCACTTGCTCTCTAATCACGTCTACCCCCAGAAGGGCCCCAGGCGACCACCCTGAACTCTCAGTTTCATCCCCCCAGTAAACCTCCCCTTTTACGCATGCCTTTCACAGGGGACTTCACAGTGACAGTGAATAGTCAAGGGCTCATCAAGTGAACAAGTAAATTCATTCCTGCGCTAGTAATGCATTACGCAAGGGATTCATCAGACTCGCTCTGAACCGCTCCCTCTTGGGCAGCCCTGCCGGTGTCCTTAGACAGAATCCCTCCTTCTCTGTCTAGCTCTGCTTGTTCCTGTTACTAATCTCACTGCCGCAGGCTGTCTGTCAAAGCCCAGTGCCCAGCGGAGTGCCTGATATATGGGGCATCGCGTTGCAGTGCCCTTAGTGTGAAATACCTCTCTTAGGTAATGGGTGTCGAACTCAGTAAAAATGCACTGATTTCTTAGCAACATACATGTGTGTGTGCGTGCATGGTGTGTGTAAGGCTGTTCATGAACGTGCGTTACATCGTCTCACCAGATGACCTCCTGTCAATGCCTATGGCTTTATCTGTCTTTCTGCTCCAGAATTTCTGCCCTTCAAAGGATAAACTTACCATCTCGTTGACTTTTCCTAGGAAAGCCACCGAAGAAACAATTTTAATCAAGTTTGTGATGTTGACAAGGAAAGATCAGAAGAAGCCGGAGTCCCTGGCAGTGGGAGACACAGGGCAGCGTGAGCCACCAGTAGGTGGGTGCATTGTCACTGCACAATTTTAAAACAATAGTAAAACGCACATCAAATCAGTCATTTCATGGTCACCATGTAGCCGCCGTTCTAAACCAGGATAGTGTTAAAACAGTCCTCCTTGCCAGCACAAAGCAAACCATTGGCTCGAGTATATGATCCTGTTTATTCAGCCTGTCCCTGAACCGCTCATTGTAAAACAGCTTTGAATGTAGAAACATAGAATATTAAGATCAAACGGCACCTTAATATGATTTCATAGCATCTCTTTCATACTGCCTTTATTCCCTCTTTCATTAAACACAAATCTGGGGGGCCACAGATGGAGGAGGTGTTTACCAAGATGTACCCCTGCCCTTGAGAAGCTTGTGAGTCAGAGGAAGAGTGGTTAACGACTTCCTCAAGGTCACATGGACACTGACAAGCGGAGTCAAAGCGGAGTCTGTGATATTTTCAAATGACCTTCCTTTCTCGGGGGTTTGCAGAAGCTGGAGACCATGCACCACAGAAATGGCAGGGCCTTGAAACACCTCCCAACCTTCGACCAAAAAAAAAATTTAACATTCCTGGTATTGTTTGGTGAAAAATGTGTGCTGGGTTGTGCTCTTCCCCTGAGTAGACTGATATTTGCCAGAATTCTGCAAAGGCTTCTCCCATCCTCTGTCACTGAATGTAGGATTTTTTTTTTCCAGCAGCGCAACTGTATTTTGAACTTTATGCTTCAAAGTCAGTACTAACAGTGGTCTCCCCAGGTGCCTGGGCCGCGGCAGCTCCCCCAGCTCCACCTCAAATGACTTTTAATTAAATTGAACCCAGTCAGTCATGACTTAGGCTTTGTGCTTCTGTTTGTTACATCTAAAGGTCTATTTATAAACCACTTAGTCACACGGGCCACTGGATTTGGAATCTAATTAATGCTGTGCACCACGTATGGTTGCCCCAAACGTTTGCATCGCTTTCATACGAGGCATCCTAATTAATTGCTTGCGAAGGGTCAATGGCACTTTCCACACCTGGTTCGTGTGTTGATTGCACTTCAGGATGCATTCTAGCACATTCCAAACCACGCACTACTCCTTGACCATCTTTCTTTGCTTAATGGTTGAGGCGTGCGTGGTAACTAAGGCAGGCTACGGCAGCTGCCCTACGCGAGCCAGGAACTGTCAGTGACTCTCGAGATGAGTTTTGTGCCCGCCCCAAGTCAAGGTGCCAGGCTACGATATCTTGAGAGCCTGCTGGCGGTGTCAGTATTCAAAGGTGTGGGACCATTTCTCCTCCCATTTTGGCTGGGAGTCAAGAGTTAAATAAAGAAAAAAAAGAGTAAGAAAAAGAAATCAAATAGAAATTCAACCACTGGAGTCAAGGGCAAGCAAAATTGATTTTAAAGGGCTGGCTTCCAGCCACAGAAACAAAAAGAGTTGAGATGAAAACTGTGCTTGAAGCTCTTGGTTAAATCGCAGCGATGTCTGAGGGGGAAGTGTATGATGGGAAAGTGGACGGAAATGCTTCCTTTTTAGCATGCCCAGTGTTTTGAAGACTAAGACAGTGACAGACTTTTTAAAATTAAAGGGAAAAAAAATGCTCTCAGAATAGTTCTGTCTGCCTGAAATGTAAGCAAGAGGCACTAAAATCAGGGCAAATGAGAGGGCGGTAGGACGAAAGGCACAGCTTCTATCCTGCAACTCCACATTGTTCTTTTATTATTTGATTTCTCCAAAGTCACATGATGTCCAAATGTAGACGTTATTACCCGACTTACATAATGGACTGTAAACAATGTATGAATTATTGACAGGCAGGCAGCCTTGCCTTGTGGTCAGGGAAGCCAGTTCTAAAGCCAGAATGCCTGCTTCAACTCTTGGCTTTGCCACTTACTAGCTGAGTGACTTCAGATGTAGTGCCTGACCTCTCTGAGCCTCAGTTCCTTAATCTGTAAAATGGGAGATATAATAATAGTATCTAAATCATAGTGAATAAATCAAATGATGTGTATAATGTACAAGTCAGTAATTGCGTATTATAAGTGGTATATAAAGTGCTTGCTATTTTTTGTTATTACATATTTGTAATATTTTCAGCTGTCTCTCCTATTTCTCTCTTAATTTTCCTCAAATGTTATCAATACAAAATATCCAAGTGGAAAAAAATAAATTTTGATGTGGTATATACAAAACTTAATTCCAGGTAAATTGTAGATATAAATACTAAAGGTTACACAATAAATCTGCTAGAGGATAATAAAGAAAAACCTTCAGGACTGTGGTAAGGCAAAAAATTTAAGTGGGGCATAAAGAAAAAACACCAACCATAAAAAACCACTGAAAAATTAGACTACTTTAAAATGAACAATTTCTGTTGAGCAAAAACACATATTGAGAAAGAAAAATGTAAGCTTCAGAGTGAGAAAAAAATAGTTGCAACACAACAAAAGACTCATAACCAGAGTATACATATAAATCTTACAACTCAGCAAGAAAATATAAGATGATATCATAGAAAATTGGACAAAAGACTTGAAGGGACTTTACAAAAGCAACATAATATTCAAATGCCCAACATGAAAAGATGTTCCACATTATTAGTCACCAGAGAAATGTTAATGTTAACCATGTGAAAATCCCTTATATACCCAATCATAAGGACTAAAATAAAAAGACACAAAACAGTATTGGTGAGGATGTAGAACAGTTAGAGCTCTTCCTCATTGGAGTGTTCATGGGAACAACTGTTTTGGAAACTGTTCAGCAATAGCTACTAAACTGCATCTTCATCAACCCTGTGACACAGAAATTTTACTTCTAGATTTCACTCAACAGGTATATGCCCCAAAATGTGTGTATAGGAATGTTCATGTTAGTGTAATTAATATCTCCAAACTAGAGGCAATAAAAATTCTGCCAAATAATTGAATTATACTAAATTATGACATAGTCCTACAATGAAATACTACATAGCAATGAAAATGAACAAATTAATATTAGATACAACAGCAGAGAGAAATCTCAAAAAAAAACCCAAACCCACACTACAATAAAATACACCTACAAAAGTAGTACTTACTATATGATTCAATTTCTATAAAGTCTACAATTAGACCAACAGATTGGTGGTGTTAGAAGCTAGGATGGTGGTTGTCTTTAGGAAAAAATGGTTGGTTACCAGAGGAAGCAAAAGAGGGGTCTCTGGGAGTTTAGTACTGTTATCTTTACTGACTTGGTTGATGGTTATGACAATGTATTCTTCTTGTGAAAATTCATTGAGCTATACACTTATGATTTGTGTACTTTATAAATTTGTTATATTTCACTGAAGAAATTTTACCTAAATTATTAAGGCTAATAATTTACCTAAATTATTATTTACTTAAACTATGGAAGTTAACAAATGAATGTACTGAATAACAAATTTAACCCCTTAGGTCTTAACATTGGGTTATAATCTATTTGCATCTAAATTATTGAACTGAGAGCATGTGTGCATGTGTGTATTGCTAGAATGTAAGTTCCATGAAGACAGGGATAGTTGACTACATTATTTGCTGCTTCTCTCTCTGGCCACTTCAAAGCGTCTAACATGCAGTAGACAGTAAGCATTTGTTGAATGTATGAATGAATAAATGCCTTGGATTTGATAAATTAAAGGAAAGTTAATTTAATATTGTATTTGTGGACCAAGAAAATGGAATGGGTGTCTTCCCAGAAAATATAAATATTATGATTGATCTACTTTTATGTTTCCTCCAGCAAGTTTTTCTCAAGTGGTGTTCATAATTGGAGAGAGTGATGTATGAGTAACGGTCTGCAGTAGGAACCCGTGTGCAAGGCCATGAAACATAAAGAAAATTAATTTCTGGGCACACCAAGATATCTCGGTATCTATCACTTAACAGAACGCACACACTCCAGTAAAGAAAACTTGAAAGCAATTTCTTCAGTAAAAGAAAATCTATTTTCCTACGGGAACTCTCGAAAGAAGTTGAATGGGTATCTTCACAGGGAAAAGTACTACAATAAATGAGACTTAAAAAATATTTCCGTGAGGAAAGGTGCAAGGTTATGGTCAATCTCATGACGTACTGGACATTAAAGTACAATAGTCTTCCCTTATCTGAGAGAGGACATTCAGTGGGTACCTGAAACCACAGATAGTACTGAACTTCATTGCTGTAGTTTTCCTATATTCACATGCGTGTGCTAAAATTTAATATATAAATTAGGCACAGTAAGGAATTGATGATAACTAAGAATAGAACAATAATAAAAATATACTGCAATGTGGGCTATGTGAATGGCTTTGAGGCCATTATTAAGTTCAATAGGGCTGACTTGAACATAAGCACGGCAATACTATGACAGTTGATCTGATTATCAAGACAACTACCAAGTGACTCATAGGTGGGCAGCATATACAGCCCGGATATGCCGAACAGGGGCGATTCGTGTCCCGTGGGATGGAGTGGGACTGCGTAAGTTTTCATCCCGCTACTCAGAACAGCACACAATTTAAAATTTATGAATTGTTTATTTCTGGAATTTTCCCCTTAATATTTTTGGACCCTGGTTGACCATGGGTAATTAAATCATGAAAAATGAAATCTCAGATAAGGGGGGAGCCACTGTACCTAGAATAACTCATGTGTGCCCTCCGGTTGCTATCATTTTCGCCTCATTCATTTTGCACTTGCTTGGGTTTCCCAACTTTAGCCTTTATGTTCAACCAGCAAACAAATTTCTGCGACATTCTGGTTTCCTTCTCTTGGCTATTTTCTGTATGCAATGAAGCATGCCTCACCTGCACTCATGATAGTGTCACGCTCTAGCGTGAAACAAATCCTTCAAGTTTGAAGTCAAAGTTTGTGTGAAACCTATTTTTAATGCAGTCAATTCCAAATTTGGTAAATCAACCTTCATTTTCCTAATGGATGAACGTGTACCATTTGCACACACAGAGTTTGAATCAGTTAACTCTGGGTGCCTCAGGGAGCCACACAGTCAGCAGCAGGTTAGCATCTGAGAAGAGTGGACCAGTCAGGCCAGGGTCTGAATCCGTGTCTCCCACCCCTGCTTAGGGGGTGACCATGGGTCTCAGTTTCCACACTTGTAAAACAGAGATTAAAATTCTTTGCTTGGCATTTTAATGGGTAGTGCATGTGCCCCTCAGATTAAAAGCTCAGTAGGTTGCATCATCATCATCAGCAGCAGCAGCAGCAGCAGCGGCATCCATATTCACACCCAGAAAGCCAAAATGTAGCTAAGTGCAGTGAGTCCAGTGAATCAGCAGTCACTGCTGGTTATCCTCTGGATGGCAGAGGACTTGAATTCAGTGTATGTCTAGCTGAATTATTTTAGCTACTTGGCCGGATGCATTCATCTATTGGGGAGACCAGCTATTGTGGCTGCCGTTTCTGGCTCTGTCACTGAAAAGCCAACTCATCATCATGCTTCAACTGCAAAATGGAGCTCAACACCCAACACTCACACCAGCCGTCATTTGCACACTGCTCCTCTTGGAAACTGGCTGTGGAGGAAGCAGAATTAGCAAGGCAGTGGGGAGGTAGGAGGGCCTCTGGTTCGCTGGTTAAAGTTGAGAGCTGGAAATAATTCTCTCTGATCTATTGCCTGGAGAACACCATGAGCCAGCTGGCCTGAGAAGATAAGGGAATTGTTCTTCTGCAGGCTAGGTGGTGCCTCTACCTAACAAAAAGTTGGGCAAGATGCTTAACAAACAGTTCTTTTATTGTGTGCCAAAGTCTGCCCGCATTTCATCTGGATTCCAGTTTTTATTCTTTGCCACATTTTAAAAATTATTTTAGATCCTCCCTGGAGGAAGTAACCACAATTTCTCCAGCTTTCTCAGACAATTTGTTCTAAGTATAAAGGATCGGAGATGGAGGTGGAGACAGCCATTTAATTAGCCAAGTTTAAGAATGGGGAAAAAAAATGCTTATATTTCAGGTGTGTCCTGTCTAGCTGGCTCAGTTGGTTAGAACATTGTCCCAATACACCAAGGTTGTGGGTTTGATCCCTGGTCAGGGCACATACAAAAATCATCCAACGAATGTATAAGTGAAACAACAAATGGATGTTTCTTCTCTCTCTCTCTCTCTCTCTCTCTCCCCTTTCCTCTTTCTGTCTAAAAATCAATCAATTAAAAAAAATTAAGTGACATGGAATCACCTTGGAAATAACAGTAGCCTTGCATAAATATTACAATGCCCTTCATCTCTTGCTTTATCTGTTTGTCTGTTTTCTTGCTCTTGCAATCACAATCTGCCTTCATAAAAGCAAAGGCTGGAAAACTAAGAGGAAGAGAAGCAATTGGTATTTAGCCCTGCATGATGGTAGTAGCATTGCAATGAGATTGAGCATTGTGATGGGTAATTTTGCAACAAAATTAATTGTGGTGGCCAGTTGTTTGGTCCAAGATCAATCTAGATGTTGCTCTGAAGGTATTTTTTAGATGTGATTCACATTTAAATCAGTAGATGCAACTCTGGCACCAATTCTGATATGCGTGTTTTCCAACACTGCCCAGCAATTCTCCAGAACTAGTAGGGTGTCCTACAATATAACTCAATCCCAACACTGTCTTCCTGGAGATAGCTTCAGAGCTTATAGATTTAAGGCCCCAGTCCCACAAAACTGCCCTCCTTTAGGTGCCAATTGCTAGTCCAAGTTGTCACCTGTGCTTCTGATCAACCAGCTGTAGATAGGAGGCGCCCACAACCTCCTCCTTTAATTAAGTTGCTGGAATGGTTAACATAATTCAGAGAAACATTTTACTTACTAGATTACCAGTTTATTATAAAAGGTATTGTTCAGGAACAGCCAGATGGAAGAGGCACGTAGGATAAAGCATCGGAAAAGGGCATGGAACGTGCATGTCCTCTCCAAGCAGCCACTCTCCCCAGTCTCCGCACGCTCATCAACTCAGAAGCATTCAGAACCCCATTGTTTTGAGTTTTATGTCATCTTCATTACATAGACATGAATGATTGAATCATTGGCCATTAGTGGTTGAACTCACACTCTACCCCTCTCCCTTCTCCAGAGGTCAGGGGGTGGGACTGAAAGTTCCAACCCTCTAGTCACATGGTTGGTTCTTCTGGTGACGGGCCCCCATCCTTAGGTGACTTAGGGGCATTCAGAAAGTCATCTTATCAATACAACAAAAGACAGCTTTATCACTCTCATCACTTCAATCCAAGGGTTTTAGGAGCTCTGAGCCAGGAACGGGTTGAAGACCAAACATTGATATATATATATTTCTTATTATGAATCACAATATCACAGGAGACTCTTGAGTAGAAGATATTACCCTTCACAATGTGGGTGGGCCTCATCCAATTAGTTGGAGACCTGAGGAGCAAAGACAGAGATTTCCCAAAGAAGAAGGAATTCTCCCTGAGATTGCAACATAGAAACTCTGAGTGTCTAGCCTGTTCTTCTGCAGTTTTGGACTCAAGACTACGATATCCACTCTGACCTCATTGTTTCTGTTTCTTTGGAGAACCCTGACTTATTCAAGCAACCGACTCTTACAGCGAAGAGGAGACATGCTCGTCCCGAGGAGGTGTGGCTGATGGGTTGCCAAAAATGGCCCATTATCAAACACCCCCTCTCCTCTCTTTATCCCCCAGTTTACCAGTTAACCTGCAAATTTGTTTTAAAAAGGCACTGAGAAGGACAACAATACCTATATTAGACAATAGAAGTATCCTTATGAGGCTGTTAATGTTGCCAGTAGACAGTCTGCCCAGAATGTTGGCAAGTCTCCCAATTTGGCCAGGATGGCGGCAGGGGGAGACTCTTACACTGAGTGCACAGGAAGCTAGAAATATCAATGGATAGGGCCTGCATGTGCAAGGAGCTAGCAAGATAATTGGATAAGAAAAAGCCCTCCCCATTTCTTTTCCCAGATGGAGGGTGGGACCAGGGGAAGGCAGGCACATGCACTGTAGAGGTCAAATTGGTGCAAGGGAAGGCGCTGGACCAAAGAGGCCTGTCACTCCAGCCTGGGGAAAGAAGGGATTGGCTGCGAGGTGGGTCTACTTGAAGCATGTGAAAGTTTGGGAAGTTGACTGGTCATTTCGAGAAAGCACCTGGCCCATCCCACACCTGAGGTAATATAATCCCAGGGGAACATAGCAGCTCGCTGGCTTGACCCTCGCTGGCTTGTGACCTGCACGCACACAATGCGCTTGCTCACACTCGTGCTCTCCGTGGGCCCTGGGGCCTTAGCAACCACGGGCCCATGGCTTCCAGGAGGCCCACACAGTGATGAACTGGCCAGGGTGTTCATGTGCTCTCTGGGGAGCACGCAACCCCGTGGCCCTGGCAGCCACATGGCCCACAACCAGGTGGGCTCCACGCGCAAGCTTTGGGAGGCAGCCTGAAATGGACAGCTGCTGGGAACAAGCTAAGCTACTTGGATAGAGACTATGACTGCTTAGCAGATGCCTGTGGACTCCAAAGGACTGTACCTTAAGTTGCAGCAGGGACTTTGGACACTGGCTTTTTTGTCTCAGCCTTGCTGAGGGCAGAGTTGGACTTTCTCCATGGCAGAAAGAAAGAAGAAATGGCTCTGAGACGGGAGTCTGCCATTCCCCCAGGTTGCGCTGCACCGGAATAAAACCTCTTTCCTTCTGCATCAGCCCCTGCCTCACAGGCTTGGCTTTTGTGGTGGCAGGGAGCCGAACATCCATTTTTTCTTTTTTTGTTTTTGTTTTTGTTTTTTTGTTTTTTTCTTGTTCGGTTACATTAGCTTGGCAAATTACTCAGATTAGTTAGCTGGGTCCTGAACCCTGAATAAGAAACACATGCTATTGACTCCTGAAAATGGAATTATATTTTGATACAAGCCCTGAGGGTCACAGGCAAGTAAGGGCAGTTTAAAGGGTGAAACAGATGCTGAAAAGGATGCTTAGAAGGAAGGTGACAAGATGCAAGGATGATCATTTACTATGTTTGGTAGGATTATGAATAATCAGCATTATAATATTGATAAACCGCAACCTTCCCTTCTTGTCATTAGGAGACAAATCCCAGCTCAAGCGCCTCACAGACGCACCCGTGGCTGGCGAGCCACCACACTGATTCCTCACCACTTTCACCCACTGCTTATCTCAGCAAAGAGCCCGATAACCCCCCACCAACAGCAACACTCAAGTACTTTGCTCTCCTGATATGAGAAGAGACACTTCAGGGTCTTTCAACTTGCCCCGTTTCCTCTCCCCCAAATCTCTTCACTGGCAAGCCTAGACCCTGTAGTGCATTAGGTTCTTTGCTCCACAGTTAAATGTTTCTTCTTAGTACTCAATCTTTGGTCTCTTAACATTTGTTTTCTTTGAAAAAATAATGACCATTGATTTAGTTCCTATTTTCTTATCCTTACTTACAGCCCTGTGGGCTAACTATTGTTCCATTTTGCAAATGAGGCAACTGAGCCTGCAAGAGCTGGCCCACAGGTCAGCAGGCAGATTGGAGCCCAGCGTGGCTGAGGGCCGGTGCCCGTGCTGACCCACAGGCCGTTCCAGAAAGGACAGGCTGAGAAATGCCCCAGCTCAGACACAGTGGCCGAAGAGGGACTCCATGTGCAATGAGAAGCAAGAGAGGGAAGGAGTTATTTTAAATGAAAACCAAGGCCTTTTATTCGATGAATTTAAATGCAGACATGACATTAACAGCATGATAACGCAGGAATACTAACTCATTGCTCATAATTAGACCTTACACTTCTTTACTCTTTGACAGATGCAAAGAATTTCAAAATATAATTAAACCTTCCAATACCCTTGTGAGGAGGTGGCACCATATTCATTTTACAGATGGATGAACTGAGGCCAACAAAAGGCAAGTCTCTGAAAGTTAACACGTGAATCTGTGAGAAAACATTATAAAGCCTTTCTCTGCTCCTCTGTGCTTCAGCTCCAACCAGCTCAGAGCCGTGGACTAGAAGTTTTAAGGGCAGAATCAAACTTGAATGTTGTGCCCCGACCAGTGTGGCTGTTGGTTGGGCATCATCCCACACACTGAAAAGGTTTCTGGTTCACCTCCAGGTCAGGGGAAATGTCTGGGTTGTGGGTTTGGTCCTCTGCTGAGACACATGCAAGAGGCATCCAATGGATGTTTCTTTCTCACCTTGATGTTCCTCTCCTCCTCTCTCTCCCCATCTTTATAAATAAACAAATAAATAAATAAACACCTTTAAAAACAGATTGAATGTTGTTAGGAAAAGTTTCACCCATATTTATCCATCAAAATACCTAAAACACATGTGTAGGACTGTAGAATAAGAATCAGTTCATAGATGTTTTAAGCCATTGTGTTTGTTGCAGTGGATTTATCCAGGGTTTCTGCAAACTTGCTTTGCGAGAGGATTTGCCAGTGATATCTGTTAATGATATACACTTCCTGGATTCTCCCCTGGAGATTCTGATTTGGTAGGTCTAGGGTGAGTCTTAGGAATCTGTATTTTGACAGGTTGTTGGGTAACTTTTTATAGCTAGGCAAGTGTGGGAAGAACTGGATTAATCATTCTATAAGTACATCTGAAGACCATTATTAATATGTCTAGTGTTGTGTTAGGTTCTGTCAGATACACTCAGAGTATAAGAAACCTCAAAAGTCCCCTTCTCTCCTTTACTCAGTATAATAGAGAACACAACAAATATTCTGAAAGCCTGAACTCCTGGGCTGGGCGCAATAGAAGCCACAAAGGTGAAGAAGCTAGGAGAGACAGACAGCTAAACAATCTCCCAGGGCAGCATCAGATGATAATACAACAGAGGTCCGTAGAAGGTATTCTGATGAGGGAGACAAGGGAGCAAGTAAATGTGGCTGAAATAAAGAGAGGAGAAAACGTGCACCAGGGGGAAGACCTATAAATGGGGTTTTGAAGGAGGAATAGGAGTTTGTCCATTGGGAGCACCTTCCAGAGAAAACAGAGTAACCCAGGCAACGGAATGCAAGCAGGCATGTGTGTGTGTGTGCATCCACACACTCACATGTATTTCTTTGCACACATGTTTTATTCATGAGCCTTTGGAGGAAGGATTAGTGAAACAGCATGATGGCAGCATGTCTGTAAAAAGGCATAGGAGAACCAATCTGCTAAGGGGCTTTTTAATGTCCTTGCATGTCCTGTTCATTCATTCAACAAACAGGTTTTAGTCTCTGTCAGGTGCCAGGCAGTGTTTTAGGTTCTGGTGATTTATCAGTTACAAACTAATTTTTCACCAAAACGCCTTGTGTCATGCTTTTACATTCGAGTGGGAGGAGGAAACCAACAGACAAATAAAATGCATGGGATGTTAGATGATAATAAATGCCGAGGAGAAGCAAACACAGCGGCGAGGAATAGAAGGTGCCTGTGGCCGGGGTTGTGCCCAGGTGAGACCCCGTCAAGAAGTGATATTTCACCCTTGATCTGAAAGAGGTGAAAGAAGGAGTCAAGTGGGGGAAGAACGTTCCAGAGTGCGAACCAGATGGGAAGGCCTTGAGCAGGGAGTGTACCTGGTGCCTCTGAAATACAGAGAGGGGGTAATGTGGCTGGAGCAGAGGGGTCAGAGAGGGTGGCGGAACAGGGGCCTGATGGGAAAAGGCTCTCTAAGCCCTCCTATCGAGAAGACGCACCTCTGCAGGGGTGACACGCGGTGATGTTTGTTTAAGGATGTGTCATGTGATGGCTGAGATGAGAAGGACAAGGAGGGGTCAAAAGCAAATGATAGGAAACTAGAGAGGAGACCACTACGACGACTCAGGTGCAAGGCAATGGCAGCGTGGGTCTGGGTGGAAGCCGTGTGGGAGGTACAAAGAGGAGAATTCTTGATGTCTTTTGGGATTTGTTGAAAGGGTGGATCTGGGGCATGAAGGAAAGAAGGAAGTTGAGGATCTTGGGCCTCATTCTAGAAACCCTTGAAATGGCATTTTCGACCTATCGTTTGTAAAATCTTTCTGGTTTTGACTTGGAGGGCAGGCAGAAGGATATTCTAACAAGCCAGGTGAGAAATGAGCGAGCCTGGCCAAGGCTGGGCCTGGGTGCTCCAAAGAAAGAGTCATGGGGAGAGGAGCTTTGGAGGCACAAGCTGCACATTTGGAGACACAATACACGGGCTTGGCGTGACTGGAGCGTGATGGACTTACAGAGCAGGAGTCAGAGTCATGGCAGCTGAAAGGGTGAACCTGGCATTGGTGTGTAGATCTTGGCATGTCTGTGGTCTCCAGATGAGCAATCATTAAAAGACTATGAACGATTGAGCGCTGCCACTCAGAAAGGAGGACGTGGCTGGAAAGTTTTGAAGACAGCTAGTGATGTTGGATATCACGCACTAATTTGGACAAGAATATGCTTGTCTTGACAAGAATAATGATTTCCACGTTACAGAGTGCTTGTATCACTAAGCTTAAGCACCAGGGGAGCTTGGTAAATCCCCGGAGGTAAAGTAGGCCAGTAGGGATGCGCATGAAATGCGGGGGACGGGTGGAGAAGAACGGCGTGGCCTGTGAGACATTCCCCAGCCTCTTCGAAGTGGCCATGCACTGCGAGCCGACTTCATTACTTACGACTTTTGTCTTTGCGTAAGTGTAATAAACACATTCATAAATTGTCTTTGCATTTTTAAAGCATGTAACATGGATCCTCAGCAAAATCCCCCAGCAGGCCTTGAAGTCCTAATACGAGCCATCTGGCATTTTTTTTTTCCCATTGTGCTTACAGGATCAGAAGTGATTACTATGATAAATGTTTTCTTGGTCAAGGTAGGCCAAAATCAATGTCTCTTTTCCGATAAGATGTCTGTGGACTTATGCTGGAGGCAAATAAATAATATATTCAAGTACTCTTTTTGAAGTTCCTTTGTTTGGGATGTTTATCTTCTTAATTTATGAACATGACTCATCCTTTGTTTCTCAAATGAATTAAAAGAAACATCTAATGGAGATTTACCATGAGCCTTACAAAATTAAGCCATGAAGGGGGTTATTAATAGACGTCATTGTGGGCAGCAGTTTTGTCCCAGGGAAAATTATTTTAAAAGATCAGGACATCCTTCCCACCAGCTCGTGAGAAGAATTCCCCATTGTCACTCACAACAGGCATGATTGTTGCCTGGAGGCATAATCCCTTTGTGTCTACCTCTTCATTTAGCTGCATCAGCCCTGGAGTTCAGGTCAGTTCAGAATATCCAAGAATTTTACCTTTGTTAGAGAACAGAAATCTGTACATTACTTCTAACTATTGAAATGACCATTGTAGTATAATTGAAACAATCAGAGCCAATTTAGCCAAGAACAAGAAGGAACCCTCAGTTTTGGCAGCCCTACAACAGTCATTACCATCTTTTGGGGGAGCGTTCACATCAATTGACGCATGTGATTCCCCCCAAGTAGCCTAAAGCAGGACATGTGGGTAGAACTGCATGTGTTCTGGTGATCTGAGGTCTCTGAAGACAAAAATAGGAACCTCAGCTTCAGCTCTGACTTTATTACCATGTCCGCAAGCAAAAGAATGTCCCCAGAGCCTCTAAGCAATAAGAGTCACTCTCTCTCCCTCACAGGACTATGGTAAGGGGTACATGAGGAAGTATAAACTCATTTGAAAAGGAACAGACTCCTTTGATGTTTTCTCAAAAGGGAAAAAGAAGATTTTGCTAATAATATTTGGGAGGTGAGGCAGCAAGGAATCAGCTCAAGAATAGGGGAAGTTTTGTGCGCAGATAGATTCAAAGAGAGAGCAGGCCTGGTTAACTGTGGCAGGCATCCTTCTAAAAGGGCTCCCGATGGTTCCTGCCTCCTGGTCTTCATGCTCTGGTGTGACAATCTCCCTGTCTTGATTGTGGCTGGATAGTGACGTGCTTCTAATACACAGGACATGGCCCAAGTGATGGGAAGTTATGTCTGAGGTTATGTTAGAAAGGACTGTGACCTGCATCTGCCTGGCACTTTCTCACCTGATCTGCTCACTTCGATGAAGCCACCTACCATTTTCTGCGCTGCTTTGTAAAGAGCTCATAGTCTAGGGAACCAGGCGCAGTGGTCTCTGGCCAATAGCTCAGGAGAAACTGAGGTCCCTAGTCCCAGAGCTATAGAAACTGAAGCCCATCACCACTATTGAGTGAACTTGCAGACCTGACCCAGTTTAGCCTCAAGAGAACTATGGCCCCAGGCAAGCCATTGGCTGTCTCCTTGGGAGAGTTTGGGGGCACAGGCACCTGAGCCAGCCACGTCCAGATTCCTGACCCACAGATATGGTAAGATAATAAATGGATGTTGTCTTTAGCTGCTAAGAGTTGGGATAATTTCACAGACAAGAGATAGCTAATATACTGATTAGCCTAGGATAACGTGGGATTGTTTGGGAGGAAAAGAAATGAAGGGGTTTACATGATAAACACAGGGCATTATTAAACATGACCCCTGACGTGGAGAAAAGACGAAAGGGATTCTGAGAAACACTGGGGAGAGAAGAGGGAAGGAAGTGTGGAAATAAATGAAGATTAAACAAACGAGAGCGGGCAGAGGCTCTTATTTAGAGTCTGCTGTAGCAGGGGAATGGCTGCCATCCCTTGCACTTGGCAGAGACCCAAGGCAGACAGAGGAGTGGGAAGGCTTCCTAGCACACCCTGAGTGGAGGCTGCTGGCCTGGGAGGAAGGGGCTGGCTAACGAGGAGTCAAGTGGCCTAGGCCATTAGCTAGGGGTGCATATTTGTCTTTTTATGATGGGTCCCAAGTTGGAAGCTGTCAGTTGTATATGGAGTCCTGGCCATCTTGGCCTGCGGTTGTAGGGGTTATTGTTTGGCTTCCTGGATTGTTGCTAGAGATAGCAGTCTGACTTCCTCCGAGTCTGATGCACAGCAGGTTGGCCTCCTGTGCTGTTTAACGTTGGTAATAGGGTGGCTTCCTGGGCTGGCTGCTGCAGATCGTGGGTCAGAGTTCTGTTTTTATAGATGGCCTGGCCCTCATCCATTTGTATATTTGGTCTCTCAGAAGGAAGAGTAGCTATGAAGAAATGGGATATCTGAACTAAATCAAGGAGATTTCCTCAAATGGACCTAAGAAACCCCCGTTACAGAGGGAGAAAGGATCAGGAGAACCTGCTGCTTTTTGCACTCAAAGGTAAATTCATGGTGAACACCCTAGAGGAAGCTTCGGCTGCACTGGGCTTCAGAAATCTGGATCCATAATGAGTCACTGGTCCAATTCAAACCGCTTGAGGCCATGCTTCGGCCATACCTCCTTGTCCTTTCATTGCCTGAATCGAAGGCAGCTTTGCAAAGCCTTTTCTACAATGCACTTTATAAAGCCTTTTATGTTGTTTGCTTTGCTCTCTGCCACATTTCTCTCCACAGAGCCGGCATTGAAGCGGACTGTGCACACTACAGCATTTTTTCTAGAACCCGTCCCGGGAGAGTCTTCGTCCCCCTGAACCTGAGTTGGGGTTTAGCTTTCTTTGCTGGACCTCTTTTAATACAGGTTTTTTTTTTCCACAGCCAGACTGTGGAGAGGTTCCCCTTTCTTTTTTCTTTGCCTTTTTACCTGCTGCTTAACTAGAAAATTACCTTCCCCGTAGGAGGGTAAACGCTATCTCGTCCCATTGCCAGAATAAAAAATTATCTTGTCACTTGGCTCTGTCGGGCAAAAATCTACATCAGACCAACACCCCCTCTTAACCAGCAGTGACTTTCAGAAGGGGGACTGCGACCTGAATAATGACAGAAGGGCTTGTAATCTTCCTCGTGCTAATGAGGGTCACATCTTACCTGACTCGTGGGCCTTCTGCGGAGAGAGTTAAAGCTTCTCCCGCTCTAATTAACACTGGCTGATGGAAGGGGAAGCCTGCACCTTTAAAGGTATCTGTCCTAGCGGTTTGAACAGTGCAGAGAAAAATTACTTGCAGGCCTAATGGCAACGATGGTTAATTAAAATACTGATGATGCCGATAAGAGGGATGACAAACAGGGGTCCCTCATTAATGAGAATGGTCATGTTTTCTGCTCCCTTGTCCCCTTGCTCATCATGAAATAGCAGAGCGGAGCCCCCAGGAGATGCCTGCTCAATGAGGCCCTACGGGCACTGAAGGCTGCCAACGGCCCTGTGAAGAGAAAATGTAACCACCTAATTTGGGAGCGAAGGAGAGAGGGCGCGGGCTTTAATGGAATATGCCGCTGGCATTTGCAGGTCTGCCGCTGATGGGACATGCTGCTTGAAACAGCTCTGAAAAAGGCCAGAGTGTGGGGTGAGGGAGAGGCGCAGGCTTTGAAGTCATGGACGCCTGTGTTGGGATCCGGACTCTAGCACCATGACTCCATCATTCAGAGCCTGTTCGCTCATTGGAAAACATCGCGGGAAGGACCACGACCTCATCGAGTCTGAGTCTGACCTCAATGAGTCTGTGAGAGAATGTGTGTGTCCATGTATGAGAGAGGACGCACAGGGCACAGAGGACACCAGTGAAAGCTGGCTCCTTTCTGTTCCACCTCCTCATATCCCGACACTCTTGTCCTGGTGGGCTCCAGCCCTCCCCACCAATCTTTTTTGGAACCTGCCCCTCAGGGTTGATAGGTCCTGTTAACCGTCGTCCATGCTTTGCCCCACTCACTGTTACACTGAAGGCATCCTAAAGCCCTTCCTGGGGTGTTTTCTGTTATTTCTTCCAGGGGCCAGCCCCCTAAGAAGAGGACCCATTGCTTCTCTTTCTTTACCGTCTCACCCTCAATTCTCAACAGACCTACAGTTGCCACATGTCAGTTATACATGACCCTATCCTGAATGCGCCTAATGAGGAAGCGCCCTTGGGGAGACTGAGGGAGTTAAACAAAGAGCCCTCGCAGGTTGGGCCCTTCTTCCGTGCTCACACCTATCTTTGTGAGGCAGAAGCATCTCGCTATCTCGATTTTGTTCTTTCCAATGACCCTGTGACATTGGTAGGCTGGGCAGAGACTCTCAAAGCTTAATTAACTTGGCTAAAATATCACTTTTAGGAAGAGGCCAGACAAAAATCCAGGCATTCCAAGAAAAGCGAGAGTATACTTTCCATTCTTCTTGAAATAACTAACAATGGACTTTGTATCATTCAGGATAAGTTATGAAGATCTCAGTGCCTTAAAGCAACAAAGGCTCATTTTCCCCTCATGCTACGTGTCTACCATAGGCCCGTTGGGCTCTCATCACTAAGTCACCCCTGTAATCATCTGCACTCTGAGGCCCAGGCTGATGGAGCAGCAGTTCCTTAGAGCATTGCTAAGTGCTGGGACAGAGGGAAAATCAAGCGTGCTTAAGCGCATGCTTGCTCCTAAAGCATTGGCCTGGAAGTGATACATTACATTCCACTTACACTTTATTGACCGTGCTTGAGTTCAACAGGGCAGGGGAGTAATACCCTCGCAGACACAGGGCAAGGACATTGCTGAAGAGTTATACAGTCTCCCACCCACCCTGTTGTTCTTTGTCTCAATCTTTGGTGCTGTAGAACTGCGTGGAGTCTCACACTGGTATGTCTACCCAGCCTGGATAGTGACTGTAGGTACAGATAGAGAATTGCCTGTTCTTTGTTGAAAGCAGAGACAAGAGAAAGATATCCACAGCAGTGCTACTTTGGCAGAGACAACTTAGAAGATGATGTTTGAAATGGGCCATCAATAATGTGTTTAAATCCTGCACCCAAAGTTAACTTATTAGCACCTGCAAAAGAAGCTATATAGGCTGGTCTCTTGTCACAGATAGCAAACCCCTATTCCGGGTCTGAGACTGTTGCAAAGCCACGTGAAAATGCCATCGGTCTGCAGCAGGAAGGCACTAAAATCTCCCACTTTTTTTGCTTTTTTGCTGAAGAAAAGAGAGAACTAAATAACATGCTAGATACTCCCACATGTCCCCTCTAAGAAGAGCAGAAATGCCATTTCCAGGGCGTGCAGGACTGACACACGGTAGATGGCTGGGGGCCTCGGGTGAAGAACCCAGTGATGGAGTTCTCCAAGGCCTGAAGCTGTCCTAGGAAGGACCACGTGATTTCTCCATTTGTGTTTGCAGCACACGTGGCTTCTTTGTCCTATAAGACTGCCTTGTTTATAAAAAAAACAAACAAGAAAGAACCCATAGCTTCTCCTTTCAGATCTTGCAGCCTGTGCCTACAGACAAACCTTAGATATATTAACTCACCAACACCTACTTCATGCTTCGCCTACTTCCAGGGGCATTTGAAACAAGGTTTGCTTTCAACTTAATGTGAAACAGGACAGTGAGGATTGAAACCAGACCAGAGACTATGTGTGGGAGTAGAGCAAGTGGATGTTTCCTGAAAATAGCTTGTAAAGTGTTGAGCACTGACTTGCCTCCATAGCTTCTGGGAGCTTAGGCACAAGGGACTGCGTTGGCCTCCTTGGGAGTGTCACTCACCCGAGAGTGCAGTGATCCTGCGGCTGAAGTGCCACTTTGAGGGCCGTCCTCTCCTGCCTTGCTGGGACGACCTACCCTGTATCTGATGGCTTGGAAAAGGCTGGTTTATTATTAGGGTAGGCGTGCAATGAAATCGTTGGCTTCAGACTACCCCCCAACAGTGTGCACAGCCTTCTCTCCATTCTGGCCCATCCTCCTTCCTGGCTAACTCTTCCAGGGGGAAAATAAGTCTGACCCATCACTGTGTCCAGACGTCAGCTGAGAAGACCTTCAGACAGGACCATATTGAGGGATCTTTGTTCAATTCCATTTATCTAACATTTATTCATGAACTACATATTTAGAATCTGGAAACGGAGAGATGAAGAGAATCTGAACATGATCACTGACCAGCAGAACCACCCTTAGACCCAGGCACCCAGGCACCCAGACACCCAGGCTTCGTGGGCCTCCTTGGGTCTGCCTCCAGTCAAGCCCCTTCCTCTGGGAAAGAATTCTGCAGAATTTGCAGACCAGGAGGGCTGTGTCCAATTGAAACCTCTCCCTCTTTCTGTTCCACGTTTCGGAGAGTCAGCACCCCAGAATACCCTGTCCCTAGACCCACAACAGCATCTGGGTCCTGCATAAGCCTCTTCCCAAGATCCAGGCTGGCCTGCGGGGGGTCCATCTGCAGGGTAAGTGTCAAGAGCATAGTTGTCTACAGCTCAGACTTTTGGCCTGAGGTGTCCACAAACTTAAGACAACTCCCTCAAAGTGTGGAATGGAACAAGGGGCGGGAGGTGGAGCGGGATGGTCAGCCAGCCAGGGCCTCTGTCAGAATTACTGCCCCAGCCCTGAAAATGTGGGGACAGCCCTGTAATTTGGGCATCCAAAAGGTGGAGATAGAGCTAAGGTTAGTGGTGGACAGAGTCCAAGTCTAGAATAGGTTTCTTTTGGCCAGCAAGGGGTTAATCCACCACTGTACCTATTTCTGATTGTTTACCAGAAGATTTGATCATGAAAGGCCAATGAAAGTGTTCAAGGGTCTGATTTTTCTTGTCTATCTAAATTACCATCTCAGGAGGTAAAGCAAACCAATTCACCTTGAGGCTTTCGTCAGAGAAATTCACAGGCAGTCCAGGAACTACATGCTAACAAGATAGTGAGTCCTAAAGTAAGAAAACAAACTAAAAAAACAAATTTAAACTAAAAGATACTGCTTCATGATAAACTCCCACTTATTCAGGAAAAAAGAATCCAAGGACAGTGGTATTGTGCAAAATACAAACATTCTGGGTAACTGAATGCTGGGATTATTTGTCTTTAAAGAATTGAATAGGGAAATATTAAAATTATACTCAATGTAATTATACCTCTTTTCTTTGCCACTGACTTCAGTGATTTTGTCAGATGGCCTTTATTATTGTTTTAAATGGCCAATATGTACTTAGGTTCTCTCCTGCAAAGACTGGCTAAGCAAAAGTAGAATAAGATATCCCTAGTGGCCTGCTCCTTGTTATGAACAAAGACAGGCTCATGAGAACTGTTATTAGGGAAAATCAGACATCGCCCGACAGTCATGGCCTCCTGCGCTTAACTCATGGCTTCATTGTTGTGAGAGTACTTCAATATCACATTGGAATCCTCTCAACTATTGTCATGCTAGAGAGTGGCACTCACCAAAGAATTCTCTTTTTATAGAAAATTTCAGTCTTCTCCACTCTCCTTTCTGTTTGGGGGGTGGTGGTAGGGTAGAACAATAAACAGCTACCTATTCAGCCAAAATGATTATCTTTCTATTTGAGGCCCTCCACCAAAAGAATGTCCAGGGCCCGGCTATCCTTTAGCTTCTTCCTTTATCTCCTTAATCACGTTATGATTCACTTAGGTGCCCCTCACCCCCAAAATCATTTGGGAGAATTCTGCAGGAAAACTTGTGACTGGAATAGAGGACAGATTACTAAACAGCAAGATGGCATCTGTTTGTGTGGGTGTGAGAGTGGGTAGGTGAGGGAGTCTTGATAGGTCCCAAGTGACATCTTACAGTTACTCAGTCCCATGGATTCAATGAATCGCTATTAACATGGTGGAGCAGAGAAGGGATATGACCAGGTCTTTGAAGAGGCAGAGTCAGGCCAAGATGAAACATTTTTGGAAACCAGGAGAAAAATCATTCATAATTTTCTATTATCTATTTCATAATAAAATTTGGGCTTTAGGTTGAAGCAAAATGGACTTGAAATCCTAGTTCCAATATTTATCCACTATGTATCCATTTACTTTCTCTTGTGCTTGATTTTCTAATTAGAAACAAATCATAATAGCTCATAGTGTTGCTTTGAGGATTAAAATATGCATAAACAGCTCCTATTGGCAAATGGGATAAGATTGGAGGAAGGTGTAAACTAGGCCTGTGATTACGGGAAAGGAGAGCATGAGGCAGATGCTGACAACAGCATCTCCAGGGTGGGTTAGACTCAGGGGTGTCCATCCTTTTGGTGTCTCTGGACCACACTGGAGGAAGAGTTGTCTTGGGCCACACATCAAATACATTGTGACATGTAATCACACACACACAAAACCTCATAATGTTTAAGTAAATTTATGATTTTGTGTTGGGCCACGTTCACAACCATCCTGTTCTGCATGTGTCCTGCGGACCACAGGTGGACATCCCTGGAGGGATTGGGGGTAATCAGGTGTCCTACCTTGAGTGACCCAATAAGTTATATAGCTCATGACTGAATGGCGGTTAAGGCAGTACAGAAGGAAACACAGATCATTTTCAGATGAAAAGGGGCAGATAATGAGTTTCATTTGGGGTGAGCTGGGTTGAGGGAGTGAGTGAAAGATGTACATGCTCATTAGTTTACTAAAAATAGGGGTATCTAGAGAGCACTGTCTGTTTGGGATTCATCAGAATATAGGTCATGGTAGACAAGGTGGGATTTGCAAGCTTGCCCAAGAGGACAAGGTGGAATCATTCTCTCATTCATTCTTTTACCTACTATTTTACTCATCCAATATATACTACCTACCATGTACAAGGCCCAGTGTTATTAAACAATGGTGAACAGGCAGAAGTTGTCCCTCATTTTCAGGATTTTACATCTAAGGAATGGGATCAAAGGAGGCCATGGAACCCCCTGTCCTTCAATCCTAGGCAGCCTGAGGCCTGTGTGTGGACTGGACGCTGGATACTGAGCTGGGTGTGGAGTTGGGCAGAGCTGGCCTGTGGTTGTAGGTCATGGCCCAAGAGGGAGGGATGACTGTCCAGGCTGAGAGTGTCTGAGAACAGAGTAATATGCTGATTGGAATAAATCGTGTACTACCCATGATGAGAAAGGTAGAACATGCAGGTTTAGATTGAGCTTGGAGAGAGTCCCTCAGGAATAGCAAGGGAATAGACTGGAGCCTCTTCTTGGGTACCTGCCATTTGGCCTCTGTGTGTCAAAGAGATTTCTGAAAACATTACACTTTTGGGACTAGAAGGACCCTATTCTTCTAACTCTGACATTGAGCATTGTGCCTGGTTCATAGACAATGTTTAGTGAATGTTTCTCAGTTAAAGAAATAATAAAAAGAAAGGAAAGAAGACATTAAAAAGAGTTAAATCATCATCATTCTGGGTTATAGATTTAGAAGATGGTAAAGATTTTGTGGACTCTCTCCTGACCCTCTCTCTCCTGAATCACAGAAATTATTATGGGGGTCAAAAAGTTTGGTAATCTGAGTTTTGGGACTGTTGAAAATTAATGAAACCTGTTCCAATTATTTTGAATAAAACTGTCTATTAATAACCCCAGGATGTCCAACATCACAGTATGATGCTAAATGTGTTATGCACCTTTTTAAAATTTCAGAATCTCACCGAGGGATGGCTTTCCATTTTAGAGAGCAGAGGAAATAACAACGTGAGCAGAGGATCTGGCTTTTCAGGGGTGACTGAGCTCATACATAGGGCCCTACTTCTACTTTCACACAGGGTGTTGTGTGGAGGTGGCAGCGTTATTAATAGGCTGTGACTTGCCACTGTATGCGAGAATACTAACCATCAGCAGTGGCTTCTTAGAACAGTAATACATATGTTTCTGCTTAAAACTTAACTGGCAGGCTTTCTGGCAAAGCTCCTGGGAGTGATGCCCTGATTTGCAAGGCCTTAATGACTAACACCTGTAGGCAAACAGCCAGGTGAGGAGGGCGTTAGCACCTGGCTGTGCCCCAGATAACGTGAGCGCCTTGGGTTCATGAAGGCAGCATCTTTCCTTTCCAGACAAGAATGCTTTATATTTATTTTTAAAAAGTTGTTACCTTGATATTAAGATTGTCAGTGTACTTATGCAGGAATATTTTTAAATTATATTCTCAAATTTTAAAACACTCTTGGTGGCTGTACAAAAGACCAATTCAATCCCCGTCCCCTCTTCTGCATGTATTATGATGGGTTTAGTTAGTCATAAACTAAACTTGGAAACAATTGAATTTCAGAGTCCTGATAAAATGTTCACGCCTTTAATTATTTTTTTCTCGCTGAATGAACATATTATTCCCAGGAACTAATGACATCCTGAAAACTAGGTGTCCCCATGGTTTTCAAACACCAATTGGAGAGGCCCCAATTTTCTCTTTATCTTTGTATCTCCTTATTTCACATGCAACAACTGTTTGAATAATTTAAATGGTCAGGTATGTGAGCATCACCCAGAAGTGTGAGGACTTTGACTTTAAAAGTAATTCAGTATTTCCAGATTAGGATGAGAATAAGAGTTTTCCTAGTTTTTATTCTCCTGTCTTCTTTTGATAGAGCTACAATCCTAACTATAATAACAGTATAACAACAGCAATAACAATAGGAATCTAAAGTCCCAGATTCTTTCTAATCCAGGGCTGTCACTTCAGGTCATTGAAACAATAGCAAGAAGTAGGATAAGGAAATCATATAAATGTAAATATCTTCAAATTACACAGAGGAAAATCAAACAAATATGGCTGCATTCTCAACATTGGTTTCACAAAAAATGTAGCCCATCAAAACAGAAAGTATAACAGAGAAGAAGCATAAGTAATAAAAATCATAAAGCAAGAAAACCCAGAAGATAGTAATCTATAAATCATAACAATTCTCAAACTAGAAGACAAAGACTGCATTAAGGAAGTTAAACTACATGTTAATTGCAAATTACAAAAAGCTAATAATAGCAAAATGAAAGATGGATTTAAAGGAAAAAAGTATTAAATGATACAAAAGGAGTCGTTTTACATTGAAAATGGCAATAGCCTCATCAATAAAGAATATGGAAGTCATGAACAGTAAAAAGCAAATCACCAAAATATATAAACTGAAAACTGTGAAGAAATGATAAAAGCACAGTTAGAGTGGCAGATTTTAGCATGTCCTATCTTTGATAAATTAAATATTTTATACTAATGCATATATATATACGTATACATGTGTATTATAATTTAAATTATATATCTTTGTATATATACTTCACATATATTTATATTGGAGAGATCTCTCATATATAGGAGTACAGTTTTGGCAAAAGTAGGTTTACAGTTTTAACACAAATAAATAATACAATACTTAATAAATAATAATACAAGAATAAACACAGTTTCATGTATTCACACTGGTAAACCTATTTTTGCCCACCTTTATATGTAATTTAATAATATAATACATATATTCTTTTGCAATATCTATGAATTTTTTATAAAACTGAGCACGCACATAGTCCCTAAGGAACCGAAGTATAGTTTAGGAAGTAGAAATTGTGCAAACAGAATTACCTCAGCACAACATGTTGATTAAAAATAATAGGAATAAAATTTATTTCAAAAATAAAAGAGCGAATCAAGATGGCGGAGGAATAAGTCACACTGGCCTCCTTCCAGAACCAACCTGTAATTACAACTAAATTGTGAAGAAATCACCTGGAACAAACAACTGAACAATAGCAAGAGAGGAGACTTATAACCTTGGAGAGACAAAAGAATCAGCATTAGCACAACCTAACTGATAAGGAGTGCAGTAGAGACTCGAGAAGGCAGGCAGGGCACCTACAGGCAGCAGCACCAGAGAGATATTGAAACAGCCAGTTGGATTCCCCTGAGAAGAGTGGGATCTAAACCATAAGCGGGAATCTACAGCATAAAGCACCAGAGCTGTGAAAAGTGGCAGGGTTGCTCTCTGCCAGAGACAGGCGGCTGGAGATGCAAAGAGCTGTTTAAAGGGCCAACATATAAATTTTTATTTGCAGCCACTTACCCTGGTCTTCAGTGAAGGTGGGGGCAGAGATGCTGGAGGAGAGACTGGGGAAGAAGGCTTTGGGGAGACAACACAGAAAGTGGCTGGCGGGATCCCAGTGCTGACTCATCCCCCATACAGCTGCAGCCATCTTGTTCAGACAGACCACTCCCCTAAGTGGCAACAGCATGAGAGGAAACAATAGCCCTGCCCCCAGGAGGAATTCTGCCCTGCCCTGTGGTGTCTAAGCCTGACTGCTGAGTATGGAGTGACTAGATTAACAACTGAAAGAGACAGCTACAGACAGTAGATTCTTGGAAGTCTCAAACAGACTGCCTAATTTTAAGGTCAGATGGGGTCAACACTTGACATCATCAGAGGCAGATCCAGACAGAAAAAACAGCAGTCTCTTCCCTTAGAAGTTCACACCACAAACTAAGGAAATCAAGACAGATCAATTTAAGAAGCCGAAGCAAAAAAAGAAGAGTCTTACAAATAATGGGAAGGCAAAGAAACACCCCCCAGTCGAAGGGAAAAGAAGAATCCCCAGAAAGAGAAGTAAATGAAATAGAGGCAAGTAAACTATCAGATATTGAGTTCAAAACAATGGTCCTAGGGAAACTCAATAAGCTCAGTGAGCTCAGAGAGAATTACAAAAAGCTATTGGGAAACTATGAGGAACTTACTGGAAACTATATCAGCATGAAAAAGGACATAGAAACTATTAATAAGAGACAAGAGGAAATGAAGAACACAATTTCTGAATTGAAGAACACAGTAGAAGGAATCAAAAGCAGGCTAGATGAAGCAGAGGAATGAATCAGTGAGCTGGAGGATATGGTAGAAAAAAAGCTCACAGAAAGAGCAAGAAAATGAAAAAAGATTAAAAAAGAATGAAGAGGCATTGAGGGAAATTCAGGACAACCTGAAATGTAATAATATCTGTATAATAGGGATGACAGAAGGTGAAGAGGAGGAAGGGATAGAGAACCTGCTTGAACAAGTAATGATGGAAAACTTCCCTAACTGGAGGAGAAAAAGAGTAACACAAGTCCAGGAAACACAGAGGGTCCCATTCAAGAGGAACCCAATGGGGCCCACTCCAAGACACATCATCATTAAAATGGCAAATAGCAAAGACAAACAGAGAATCCTAAAGGAAGCAAGGGAGAAAGAGGTAGTAACATATAAGGGAGCCCCGGTATGGCTAGCAGCTGACTTCTCAGCAGAAACACTACCAGCCAGAAGAGAATGGCAAGAAATATTCCTCATAATGAAAAGGAAAGACCTGCAACCAAGACTGCTCTACCCAACAAGGCTCTCAATTAAAATGGAAGACGAAATAAGGAGTTTCCCAGACAAAAGAAGGCTAAAAGAATACACCTCCACCAAACCAGCATTGCAGGATATTCTAAAGGGACTGCTTTAAGAAGATGAAAAAAAAGAGTCTATGAATACCCAGTTCCTTTCACAGTCACCAATATTTGCTATTACCAATATTTTTAATACTTATTAACCTGATTGTGACAATGATGTGTTATTTTAAGGTTTACTTTATTATTTGTTGAAACTAAAGCTGTTTTTTGTATATTTCTTGCCTATTTCCATTATTTTTAAAAAGCTTTAAATGACTTTTTGGTATTCTTTATCCATTTTTGACTAAATGTTTGTAGAATTTTTCCCTAAAAAAACCCTATTAACCCTTTTTTAGATGTGTTGCAAATACTTTCCTATTCTATTACTCGTCCTTTAACTTTTTTATATGTAGATTACTGTATAGTCTTAAATGTTTAATATAGTCATATTGTCAATATTTTCCTTTATAGCTTTTAGGTTTGAATATTTTACTTCAGGGTAAGAAACATATTATTTTGTATTTTCTCCTAAAACTCCTTAGATTTTACATATTGATTTTTAACTTATCTGAATATTTTTTGTATAATGTGTGAAATAGGGCTCTATATTTGTTTTATTTCAAGTAATAGTGGTTCATGCACCTTATTTGTTGAATAAGCTTTATTTTCCCCATTGATTTGAAATATCAATTTCATCATATATTACATTGTTAGACAGATATATACGTTTGTTTCTAGAATGCTCATTTTATTTCATTGATCTACTTGATTATTTCTGTGCTGGTGTCATGTTGTTTTAATTGCTGAGACTTTACAATGGATTTAAATTTTTTAATATTTTATAATGGATTATGACAAATAAATAAATAAATAAATAAATAAATAAATGTGCATTAAAAAAAGGAAAGAAAGAAGGAACTCCCACCTTTTGCAACAACATGGATGCAAGTGTAGAATATTATGCTAAGTGAAATAAGCCAGTCGGTGAAAGACAAATGCCATACGATCTCACCTATAAGAGGAATCTATTCAGCAAAATTAACTAACGAACAAAATAAACCACAAGCACGGAAACTTGGAGCAGACTGAAGGTGACCAGAGGAAATGGGGAAGGAGGAAAATGGTGGGAAGAAGGGGAAGGGACTAGACAACATGTATGAATGACCCAAGGACATGGACAACAGAGTGGGAATTGACTGTGGGAGCGGGGGGCAGGGGGGCTGGGTGGAGGGGAGCAAAGGGAGAAAAATGGAGACAACCGTAATAGAATCAACATGATTTAAAAATAAAAATTTTTAAAAATAAAGATAAAAAGAGATAATTATAACCAACAGTGAGAAAATGAAATAATCTTTGATAGAAAATTGAATATTAAGATAAACTGTCAATAAAAATGATAGGTTAAGCATTAAAAGATGGATAAAATTGGTGAGTTTTAAAATAAAAGATAAAAAATTAAGACAAATAAAATCAAAGTTTGGAAACAATCAATTGGAAAAAGAAAGTTAAGAGGAGAAATCCAAGCATAAATATTAGATTAAAACTTGAAAATTTAGAAGAAAAGGTAAAGTAAAATATATAAAATATAATCATAAGTAGGAAAATAAAAGTATTATTAAAGGGCATGAACACAGAGAGAGTTATGACAAAGATAAACAAACAGAAAAAATTTCCACCAAGTAACAAAGGAGTGAAAGTTAATTGTGAGAATCTGGAGTCTCAAAATAAAAAGAACGTGATGATCTACCGAATAATGAATAAGCAACGGAAACACAGAATCAAAGGAGATTTAAAAATTTGTGAGCAGACTTGTTTCTAGGAACTTGACAGACTGAGCTAACGCAGATTCCCCTTCCCGCCATAAACAAGTAGAAATCTTGGACAAAATATGCCAAAATAACTTCTCATAGCTGAGCTCAGAAGACAGGAAGGGAAAGCTGCTGGTGCCACAACAAAGGAGGACCCGGCAGAAGGCTGTGCGGGCTGGAACCCGGCAAGGCCAGCCTCGGCCCCTGGGAGGCCAAGCCTGGGCTGGAGATGGGTGTGCGGAAAGCAGGTTGGGAACAACCTCTTGGGGCCTGAGGGCCACCGGCGGGGGCAGATGTGGAAAGTGAACTGGGGTACTTTGCAATGAAGTCCTCAGCTGACCCTGCAGGGCACTCTGGAGGGAAGATATTGCCAAAGACCTGACCTTCACCTCCACAGCAGAGTCTCCATATTGGCCTGGCCCCAAAATGAGGTGCGACTGCGGGAGGGTCAGTCTCTGAGAGCACAGCGGAGAGCTGTCAGCCAGCAGCCAAGACCCCAGCATCTTGGGGGAGTGAGACCTTCAGTCCAGGGCCGGAAAGATGGTTCTGGAGATTTACATACAATTTTCTTTGATTATATGGATAACTTTCATTTCAACTTGGGTTGTGGGGAGGGAGAAAGAGAGGGAAAGAAACATCTATGTGTTTCCGCTTGAGCACCCCCTACCGCGGACCTGGCCCGCCACCCAAGCTTGTGTCCTAGACCAGGAGTCAAACCTCCGACCTTTAGGTTTGCAGGGGGGCACCCAATCCACTGAGCCCCACCAGCGCGAGCTACCTTCTGTTGTCTTTTGGAGCCTTTCCTTTGCCTACTTCAATTGTTCTCAAATTAAGTTCCCTTTGCATATGATTCCCACTAGTTAGAGGGGACATGGCCAAATGACATTTTTCTAAGCCTCCAAATCTCACTAACTCATAAGCAAGGGAGGAATCCACAAATCTCACTTCTGCAGAATAAAGAAAAAACAATACATTGCACCATTCAGGAAATTTACTGTACTAGATGATTGAGTGTGACAAAGCTGATCCTGTGGATTCAATTTCCATAAATCCCTTAAAGTGTTTAACCAACTTTTGTCATTTTGCAAAAATGTCTAACCAAATCACGGGGGGTGTTTTGGAACTCACAACAGTTTAATATATTGACTTACTGCTTTTTGCTTTCTTATGTAATAGGAACTGGTCATATGTTTTGCTACACCTGACAAACCATGCCCTTGGAAATTGTGAACAGACCATATTAGTTTTCATTATTATTGTTTAAATCTTCTGTTTCCTCTCTCCCTCCTCCCGCCTCCTTCCCTCCCTCCCTCTTTTCCTTCCTTTTAGACTGAGTTCCAGATGCCTTTGCTCCAATTCCTGTTTCTCTCTCCCAGCATCCTTGCTCACATCTTTTCCTCCTCCCTCCATCTCCAGACTGCATTTCCACATTTCGCAGTGAATTTTGATGTGCTGGAGTGTGCAACGAATGGGAAGTGTTCCTGGGAGCCATGATTTTAGAAGCTTATGTGCTTGAGAGCCTGTGAAATCCTTCCTGGCCTCAGAGATTTTAAATTGTTTCAATCTATATTTGCTTTGTCTTTTATGCTTTTAAAGTTTCACATCCAATAACCACATCCGCATCCAAAGCATGGATTTTTTTTTTTTTTTAGTTTGACAAAGCTGATCCTGTGGATTCAGTTCCCATAAATCCCTTAAAGTGTTTAACCAACTTTTCTCATTTTGCAAAAGTGTCTAACAGAACCACAGGGGAAAAATTGTTCTTGACATCACAACAGTTTAATATGTTAACTTATTCATTAAATTGTGCTTCACATCAATGGAAATCTTCAGTTCTACAAACTATCATTTTTTTTAAATAGCAATAAGGATTGATAATGTCACAATACAATCTCCTAGTACCCGAGTTCATACATATTGTTGCACAGAAACAAAAGGAAATATCTCTTAGGAGAAATAATTTACTATCTATTGAATAACTATCTTTACATCTAAAATGGGGCACCAGATAAAAGTCCCGATTTTTCTTTCCAACATTTTACATCTTTGATACATTAAATGAAAAACAATGCAAGCAACACACAGGAAGCACTTCTGAGGGGAATTAAAAAACAAGGAAAGAAGAGAAAAGTTGATCGCATGATTTAAAAAATAGCAACAAGTTGATAGGAGAGAGATGTGACAATGACTAAATGACACCAACTCTGCTTCCTCAGAACGTGGTTTTCCCCGGCAAGAACTGAGGCCTTTCAGCACTGATAGCTGGCCCTTTGAGGAGTTAGCCCAGTGCAGCAGAACATGGAACTCACAGAGATTCCACCTGATGTGTCAAAGGATGACAGCTGTAGTCCTTTCTGTAGACCACTTCCAACACAAGCGCAAACATCTGTGCTTTCGCCTTCCCAGATCTGGAGTTCTGTTGGGTTACCTCGAGTCCTCACCTGGAAATCCAGGGGCGTTTGTCTTGCAGATGTTGCTGGTGCTCATAGCAAGGCCAGTCCTCTGGAAATCTCAGCACCTCCGCAAGGTTGACGGGTTCTGTCAGCGGGTTGTGAAGATGGGTCCATGTGACTTCCATCCATGAGGCTATAAAACACGTAGGTTTCTGAAGCACCCCCCCGCCCCCCCGCCAAAGTGCTGATTCAAAGTTTCAGGGAATCAGTTCAAACGTGTCCAGGTGAATGTGGTAAGAGAACAACAGGCTTGTGTCCGGTAGATATGGAGGAAGGGGATTAAAAAAAGAAAGCGGAAAGTGCCTTGGAGAAAGACCTCTGCAGGCGCCCCGGAGGTGACGCAGCCGCGCAGGGTGTCAGACTCAGCCAGCCCTGAGAGCCGGGCCTGGAGGCCCTGAGTCACGGTCCTGGTGACCGGTGGAGGTACAGCATCTACGGGGAGGGCAGAGCCTTGGAGACACGGCTGTGGTCAGACCAGGGCATTCTGAAGTCCCACCCAGCTTTCTCTTTGAGCCAACTCATCCTACTCTTTCAGCCTTAAGTTCAGTCCCCAGAGCTGTCCCCATGCTCCTGTCCTGTCTCATGAGCCAAAAAAATGACAGTCCCCAGCCTGCCCTTGTTCTTGAGGACAGAAGCTGTACGTTAGTCATTTTCTATGTTTCAGTATTTTCTGGCAGGTATTTAATTCCTCATCTCTCCACCTTTGCAAAAGCTGTTCCCTTTTTAGGAGCTCTGCTCTTTTTTTCCCATGGTTATCCCCACTCTCCCTAACCTGCCCCGCTGCATGGCCCCATTTTATAGAACCTTCCTCTCGGCTAGAGGTCATGGTTGGAAAAGAATCAGATTAAATTCTATGTGTGAAGGTGTTAGCTCATGACAGCCGAAAGCATTTCCTCTCTCTAGCAAATGTGCAAAAGGACTCATTTAACACCTCCCCCCACCAAAAAAAAAAACAAAAACAAAAACAACAAACCCCTTCAAGATCCAAAGAAATAAGTGGCTGATAAAAGTCGAGGGACCTGGGGAAGTGGTAGAAAGGAAGGAAAAATTTTAAAGCAGGGGTTCTATTGATCGCCCCGCCAGCTTCACTATTCTGGCTGCTACTGATTTTTGACATTTCTAAAGCTGAGCTTTCCTAAGAACATATAAGCACCTCCCCCAGGATCCCCTTGAGAAGTGTTTGGGTTGGATGGGGTGAACATCCAGCAGGAAGTGTTGCGGTGCCTGTGCTGCTCGGTGGCCCCTGCAACCCTGCCCGTCGTTCGGCCACTTCACTAATGACAGGCTTCCTCCCCAGAAGCTGGGCCTTAGGCGCCAGCTCTGCCAGCCTCCTTGGTGTTACCGAAGTCACTGCAATTCCATGGAAAGGTAAGGGGAGATGTAAATCAGTAAGGATTTAGGTCCATATTTTTTCACTTCCCAAACCCAATCCTGGGGCTGAGCAGCGTTAAGTGGAAAATCTATGAAGTCAAAAGATTGGGGCTCTGAGCAACTTTTTTTTTAGTAAACTGGAATTTTGGGGAAATCTTTCAACATCTCTAAATTCCCATGTCAGTCTATCTAATAGAGGTCCTACTTGACATATAAGAATGTGGTGGAAATCAATGAGATACTAAGTGTAAAAATGTTTTTAAAAAGCGTTAAATCCTATACAAAGTCATGAATTTTAATCTTATCTATTGTAAAACATGACAACATAGGTAACATTGAAAAGCACTTGAAATATTTTTAAACTCCCTTTTGTGTCAGAAACTAATAATTTTATCAGTATTAATTTTTATGTTGTTTCTTTACTCATAGGACCTTCATACTTATCAAGGCACATGGCAACCAATAATAAAGACATTTCCTGGTTTTCTTTGCTGCTAAATGTAGCTAATGGCTAGGTGTGAGCCCAGAAGATGTCCCTAAAAGTGATATGTGCAACTTTCTTCCATTGCCTCTCTGCTCTTTTAAAGGCAGATGAGGTGGCAGGAACTGAAGCAGTCATATTGGGCCGTGAGGTGGAAGCCGCACATTTGGATGACAAAGCAACAGGAGAGGGCGCTGGCTTCCGGTGATGTCACACACCAGAGTTACCCAGTAAGGTTGTCTTTTGAGAGAACAATTCTTCAGTCTTATTGAAATCGCTGTCATTTTGAGTTTCTTTGTTAAATCGGCCAAATGGAATTGCTATCCAATAGAATTTTATTTATTTATTTTTGTATGATCTATGCTCACCTCCTAGCAACATCTATCTGGTAGGCCTTCTCTCCCATATTTATACTCTCTCTTGAATGACTGCTGAACAAATCCTCATATTTCCAACCTTTGGTCAAATTATTTATGACAGTTGCCTCATTTAGATGATAAAAACACATTTTAATAAATTTTAACAGCACACATGATATCCTTAACAGTTGTCTAAAACTAATTGCTAATGTTATTAATTATTAGAAAGGGAATCCAAATAATTCTCAGTGTTTTCTCCAGTTACCCAGAGGAAGCTGCCAGTAAATGAGAGGGAGGCAGAATAGACAGCGTGTATCTCAGTCCCTAATAATAATAATAATAACAACAACAACAACAACAACAACTTAAACATACACACACAGGTAGACAGACCCCTCATCCCGGTCTGGTTCCGGGGCTGTCCTTGTCCGGAGAAGGAAAGGAACGTCCACCTGGGAGTTGCGGAAGTCAATGGGCGTCTAAGTCCCTGGGGAACGTTTTTCTCTCTCGGGCGTCTACCGCTGATGTATCTGGAATTGATTTGGTCTGGGATCTTAAGGCTGATGTCTTCCCCTGGATCTTTGGGCCCAGATGCCTTCTGTTGGCATTGCTTCCCTGAGCTTCACTCAGCATGTAGGTGTGCAGTCAATTTTTGGAGAACAAACTGCCTCCCTACCTCTTCGTTTCTATCAACATAGGACCCCAGGGATATGACAAATGTGCTGCTTTAGAGTGAAATGATATGAGGGAGGAAGCCCTCGTCGGTCTTTTTAATTTGCTCGGCGCCAGCCTCAGGCCAACAAGAAGAGATGCTTTCTCCTCTGAACGTCCCGATGCCTGGTCTCCAGCAGAGCACCATACATCACGCCTTCAGCAGCAAGGCCACAGATAGGCTTTTGATATAAATCCCGAGGTGCCTCAGGAACAGTGTGAAGTTATCAGAGGCTGCCTCCAAGTCTCAGCTACACACAGATTCCCTGCCAAACACTTAAAGTGAGTTTAAAAGAAACAATCTGAATGCTTTCTAACTTTTTTGATTTCCCACGTGACAAAATACTGGATTGTTATTGTGGGGCATGCGAGTGTGTGAGTCACAATGGCGGGCAGAAGGATAATGTGCAGTCCTGCCGTCCTAGGCAGGATATTAGATCCTAACGTCTAACTGTGCAGACAGAGAGAGAGAGAGAGAGAGAGAGAGAGAGAGAGAGAGCTTCTTGTTGATTCCAGCTGCAACCTTCCTACCTTAGGAACAAGTCATTGGAAAAAGAGCCATTAACATTCTGTGAGCCTGATCTCTACCAACTAATAAGCAATACAAGGTCCGGCAGAAGTAAGACCTGCTTGAGTGTGGCTCGTAGGGTAATCATAATATGGGTGTAATAATTTATAGTTTTCATTTGACCATTTCACCTAAAATGTCATCTGGTGCTTGCGTGTGACATTGCTATGTTATAGAGTTACATGCTGATGATTTTGTAATAAAAAAGGGGCATTTTTTTGTGCCAGGCCCTGTATGTACTTGGCCCCTTTAACTCACCCTTATGTATAGCTCAAAAAGTACAATTGCCTTAAAAATCATTAGTCTCTGAGCTCCTTTGTGGGTCAGTGATGTGGAGAGGGCTGGACTCACCCAAGGCTGCATGTCTCTGGGTCACTGCCAACTTGGTGCTGTCACAGTTGTGCCATCCATATGGGACAGAGACACGTATTTCTAGGCAATAACAGCTGGATTCTTGCACGCTTGGCAGGAAGATTTTATCCCATGTGGAAAGCAGGATGGAAAAGAGCTTGCACTTTGCAGTCAGCCAGGCCTAGTGTGCGATTCGTCAGAAACTATTTATCGTTAGTGGATTTCCCTTTACTCATCTATGAAATTGGGACTAATAATATATAACTGGTGGTGAATAGATTGAAAGTAGGACAAGGGCCTCCCACAGTTCCAGGCAAAAGGGAGGTCCCCAATAACGCCTTCCCTCACATGACAGACGACACCAAGGGTAGCGAGAGAAGTATCTGAGCATCTTCACTAGATCTCTCTTTGATGGAGACACTGGGCTCCCCTCCATGTGGGCAGGCTCTCCGTGAATGCCAGTGGGTTGATTGACTCTCAACCCCAGAGAGAGTGTTCTGGAGGCTGCGATGTGGCTTATACAAAGCTGGCTTAAACATCAAACATGTTGGATATCAATGAAATAGGCTTTTCAATCTGATTTAGGAGTTTCACTCATTTTGCCTTCAGCTCCTTGAGGGGATTGATCAGATCAATCGGCTGGGAAACTTTTTTTACTCACTCTGATCTTCCTCCTGAATGCCAGGTAAGGCCTCTCTGTTTCCTCTCCCATATGTCTCCCCTTATTATTAAAAAGAAAACTTTGTATTATTGTAGTTGTGACTGGGAAATGGTGAAAATAAGAAACACTTGGTGATGCAGTGCATTTTTTTGTTTCAGTTTCATGCACTAGGGGTGTGCATCCTCTGGCATCGCGGGGCCACACTGGAAGAAGAAGAGTTGTCTGGGGCCACCCATTAAATACACAAACACTAATGAAAGCAAAAAAAAAAAAAAAAAATCTCATAATGTTTTAAGTAACTTTAGGATTTTGCATCGGGCCGCCTTCACAGCCATCTTGGGCCACATGTGGGCTGCGGGCCACAGGTGGGACACCCCTGTGGGTCTCCCCAGATTTGCCCGCTGGAGCCGCAGTCTAACAACAGGTAAAGTCTATGTGGGGAGGACAGAGTTGCAGGCTAGAAACAGTCAAGAGGTTTGGAGGTAGAGTCTTTTTAAACTCCTGGGATAGCCATCCCATTGTGTTCCATGTCTCCTGACCTAAGTCAAAATTACTCTTTATTTAGGGACCTTTTGTATACCTGCTAGCTAAGCTCCCCTCTTCAGGCTCAATTCCTTTTAAATGTCTCTCCTCTGTGATAGCAGATTCAAACCTGGCAGTACCATATCAAACAAGGTGACAGCTCCAAAAAGGCAAAACTCTGAAATATTCTTTAAAAAACTGAACAAAACCACGTTCTGTAGCCAGGTTGCAAATGGTAGACACATGTTTATCCTCCTGCTTTCATTCGCCCTTATCATTCATTTCTTACATCGAAAATAAAACTTGGTAAAGTGTGATCTCCTTAGGCATTAGTTAATAAACACATTTTGTCCCAAATGCCCCTACCCATTGGGCCCCAGGCACCCCTGTCTTACAGTTCCCTAAAAAGTGGGGAAGACAATGTGGCACAGGGCTAGGATGCAGGGCTTTGTAGGATGTGAGCCTCTAGTGATAGTCAACAGTGGGATAATCTTGCTTTAAAAGACTGCAACAAAACACACGACTCTTCTCATGATTTGAACCACATTCAAATAGAGTTCAGAGATGGCAGCCAACAGCAAAGTGAGGGTTGGCCCAAAACCTCATCAAAGGGCTGAAAGGGACTTCTTTTTCTCTCTATCGAAACAGACCGATATTTCCATTACAGAGACCATATGAAATAGGCCCGTTTCAGCAGAACATCCAAGCCGTAATTCGGCTTTTCATGTCTGCCTCTGTGGGTTCCAGTCTCCCAAACTATAACACACGCTGCTGCAAAGGAGATTGTAAGGGCTGCCTCCTTGTCAGTGTTTCTCTCCTTGACCTTCCAATGTGGTCTCTGCTGGCTGCATTCCCACCCTACTTCATATCCCAGATTGGAAAATGTCAGGAAGGAGAGAAGAAGCCCCGTCATCTCCAGCTGGGTAATACGAAAACAAGGAGGAAGGAAGTATCCAGCACGAGCCACCTACAGCCCGATGTCCTCAGAAGGGCCCAACAGTTTCCAAGGTAAAGCCACAGAAGGTCCGTGCACCTGCTCATCCCTCTGTTCCGGTGGGAGGAGAGGGCAGCGGGTCACCATCTCACCACCTGGCTGTTGTAGTCCTCAGTGACTGCCCCCTCTGTGTTCCCATCCTCTTTGGGCCACCGGTGGCTCCTGGACCCCCGCTGCAGCCGGCGCTCCTCCCGCCTCTTTTGCCGCTCCCTCTGGTGCTCCAGCTGCTTGGTGTGGTGGTAGCGCTGTTGGAAGAGATCTTTTGCGTACTCATACAGCTGCATGTCCAGGAAGTTTAGCTCCTCAATGCGCTGGCGAGCACCCTCATTAATCTCCACGTTGGACGCCCGCGTGATGTTGAACTGTGTGAAGGGGGAGATGAATTTGAGGTTGAATGTCCTCTCGAAGAGAAACTGTGTCTTCCTCTGGAATTCTGTGAGCCCAAAGAAGGCCATGTTCTTCAGGTTGTTTTTCGCACTCTGCAGCAGGATGGTGTTCCTTTCACTCTCGTTCATGAAAGTCAAGTTGTAGCAGCCCACCAGGCTGAGGTCAGCCAGCATGCGGACCTGGCGGTTGTTGGCCAGGTTGTAGGTGCAGTCCATGAACTCCCGCAAGCTAACCCCAGACCAGTCGTCCCCAGGGTAGCAGGTAGGAAGCTCATCAGGGGTGGGGCTTCTCCCATCACACATGTGGAGGGAGGTTTTCCACGTGGCCCCTCTCTGGACATGTTTCCACTCGCTCAGGTAACGGGACACTGGGTCACGCAACATGGTGATGTAATAGAAATTCCTGGAAGAAATTAAAGGAAGAGTGTCAGTCATTAACCACCATAACGCTGGGATTCTAAACCTTTGTAAGTGTTCATATCAGCACCGAGTCAATGCCTCTTCTGCTGAATGTTCACATGAGGGTGTTTGCCTGGATTTGCACTGATCAGGCAAATATTCCCAGATTTGCATCTTTCCATAAACACGTGTGAACCAGTTTTCAATGTTAAGTTTGCTGGGCTTTTCCTCCCTGCTCCAGTGTGGAGAGGAAGGAGTGTGGGACTAGATCATTCACCCACTCAGCGGTTATCCTCTGATAAATTACTACCAGCAATTATAATACCTGACATGAAGAGAGCAAACACATCGTGACACTGGAAGTTATTGCCAATCTAATACTTTATTTGATTCTTACAACCAACTTTTGCAGTAGATATGAGACTATTTGACAGGGAAACATACAAGGAGGTGAAATCATTTTCCCAAGATCGTGGGACTAGGAAGAGCAAAGCTGGAAGCCAAAGCTCCTGTTTTTCTGGATTACAAGGGAGGTGGGGCTGGGGAAGGATGTGTTGTGTGTGGAAACTAATATTTACTGAGCAACTATTATATGCTTCTGGATATTCTTATAGTCTATCCATAAAGTACATCCATAAGCATGTACCGGCATAGATACTCCTCAACACGACTTGGTAAAATGAGATTTATTTTTTAAAATACTGAATACAGAGATGGAGAAAGGTGAAGAATATAGCCCAACATCCTACAGCAAGCTAGTGCTTGAGCTGCAATAGAATCTCGGCTTTTTTGGTTTCAAAGCGCCTATGTATTCCTGTGTACCAAAGTGATATTTTAAAAATGAAAATGCAACAAATATTTAGTGAATGCTGTTCATTGTCAGGTGCTGTGGTTATCATAATTATAGGTCTTATCTCATCTAATGACATCTAGGGGAACTTTGAAAAGAAATACATGTTATAAATCATTAGCTCCAAAATGAGCAGGTAAAGAGATCAAGGCACCTCTGGCTTAAATGGGCAGGAAGAGAGCTGGAGACGTCAGCAGGGGAAGACCTAACAGTAGGCACTGAAGGAAAACAAATACGATTCAAAATGAGGAAAATGCCTCTCATAATTTGAGCAGCTGCCAATGGCATGGGCTGCACACCCACCACCTTGTCACCAAGGGTGACGCCCAGAGTCCTCTAGTCCGCATGTCCTGAAATACTCTGAAGAATGCACCAGGCTTCCCTTGGCAAATCTAAACTACTTTTTAATAAATGAATACCTATTAAAAGCAATGACAAATAAAGGATGTTAAGGGTACAATGTTTTTAATGCTATTTTTTAAAGAATTGATGAACTATAATATTTAAAACTACACATATACTGTAATCCATTCTTTTGAATCTCTAGCCAAAGCATTTTGAAACGTGCTAAAGAAACTTCAAAATCTCAAGTAATGCTCGTTTCCCTGTGAATCAGGAGGAGCAATTTACTGAAACTGCCCAGACAGGCCTGCCTGAGCCTTTGCTTCGGCCAGTCGCCATGTTACATCACTCTGTTGTCTTTTCCTGTGACAGAATGACAGTTCCATCAGTGGAAGAAAATGTCCCAAAAGGTCAGTAGGGAAATCAGAAAACGACCAACACAGCTTCTGGGCTCTGCAAAGAAATATTGGCGATCAAGTTTTGCCCAGAGTCATTATTATGGTTGGACATTATGACATGTCACTATTAATCCTGCTTTTGTCCTATGTTGGGACTTGTTCCCTTCCTAATTCTGCAAGCAGAGACTGACATTTAACTCATAAAACAGTCTCTATATTTAATTTCATAATTAAATATAATTATGGGTATAATTTAATTATGAAATTAAATATAGAGACACTATAATGATTATGATGTTACTCAGGTGGGGGTTAAAGATACCAAACAGAAGAATTCAAATCAGAGAAAACTCTGCATGGGGTCAAATAAAACCACACATGGAAAACTTATTTTTCCCTGTTCATTGGGCAAAAAAGAAAACATAAAAAAGCATTTAAATAACAAAGATGATGGTAATCAAAAGTCTCAACTTCATTGACCCATCTCAATTTGGACCCATTCCAAATGTTCACAGTAATGGTATGAGCTGGAGGATTCCAGGGCTGGGAAATACATGGTTTGTGACAAGGGTCAACTGGAACCTGTTTCTGGAATCCTTGAGGCTTTGTCTCACTTGGGAAGATCGGCCATAGAGTTCTTGATGCCATCATTTCATTGGAAACTGACATACTCTCAAAGCTGATTGAAACTGGTGTAAGCTGAAAATGGTCTTGGTTTCAAATTTAACTTGATTCAGTTTAACATTGTATTTAACAATGACTGACCAGAGAGTAAGGCCATGTTTACATGAGTAATAAGTCCCAAATGTCTCTAAGTTCTTCTGGCCAAATAGGTAAGAAGCCCAGTTATAACTAAAATTAACTCTGACACCAAGACATAAAAATGTACAAGTGGAAGGAACATTTATATGGATGAAGTTCAAAGTTGTCCAATCTCATGGGTCTGGAATGAAATGACTAATAGCATTTAGGTTTTGTTTTATCAGATATATTCTCACGTATGTTTTTTGTTTGTTCTAATGCTGCAAAGCAGTCAAAATGGAAAAATAGAACAATAATAAAAATAAGACAATAGGGTTGAAGAATAATCAACTGTTGAAGAAAATGCACCCCCAAAATTTGATTGATTAAATCATATTTCACATTGCTATTGTCTTCTATTTCCCATTGCTTCTCCACTTTCAGACAGAAAACTGCAAAAATCATTGGTGAAGCAATGCCTACCTCCAGTCCATGCGCCCAGCCTTTACTGTGCACCAGCTTGGCTCCGCATCACGAAATATCCCTGCCCCCCCAAACAATGCAACCTCATACCCTTCTGCTCCCACAACTTCCACTTCAGTGTCTTAGGAAAATACTTAAAGGGTCCAGGACTCCTGAAATCTGCAGCTCTTTTTTTTAGGCCTTACTTGTTCAGTAGTGCAATGGAAAAGAGAAGAAGGGCGAGCAGCTTGCAAGCAAAGCCTGGTATGGCCACAATACAGAGGATTTGGTGGCCTCCTGTTCCAATCTCCTCCGCTTAGACTGAGCATCAGCTGTTCATATATCTATGCTCGCAGTTAACAAAAACCTCCCAAGTTTTAGAAATATACATAAGTAAACTATTATGTTCCCCCTTCATCTATCTATTCACTCATGTGTTAGCTTTCCAAACATTAATTGAGCAACCTCCCTACCCCACCACCCCTGTGTTTGCCAAGTACTGGGGCTAGGCATTGGGGATCAAAGATGACTAAGATGTTGTCCTCAAAGAGATCTTGGGTGCCCAATGATTTGGGTAAAGTAAAAGAAATTCTAACCACCAACGTAAGGAGATGTTCTGCCAGCCTCCCTGGACCAGACCTATCCCTAAGACAGGCAACTTTGTGTCAATGACAGCAGCCTATCAGCTGGTTTCCTATTTGCCACATACATTGTTGACAGCTTGGGTGACTTATGTGAACATGTCTGTCACACAATGCTCTTCAGCATTGTCATTCTTGTGGCCCCAAAGTAGTGGTGGCAAATGCCCAAATACTGGGGAATGTGAAGGCGCTGGTGCCTTGGTTACTGCAATAATCGTTTTAACCGACCATCATCACAGGAACCACCACGGCCTACTGAAGTCCTAGGACACCGAGCACACTCTTCGCCATGGCTGCGTTCAAAATCACTTCAGCATCTTGCACTGCTGTAAGGTAATCATGTTAAAAGACTCTAAATCCTGCACGAGGGCAGCTATTGCCTTCCCTCAGGCTTTGCCTTTTCCTTTGTTCATTTGCATCCCAATTATCTTTCCTGGCCCAGCTCAAGCGTCTCATCCATCGTCCCTGAGTTGGCCAGCCTCTAGGATGCACTGCATCACTTACTGCACTTCTAACTTGATGTGAAAGTCTTGGTCGCATCCACCCTTCAAGTCCCTTTTAGATCACTGGACCTTGGTCCTTGTGTCCCTCAGCATCTCACACAAAGTCCTGCTCCCAGCAAATGTTTAATAATAAATGGTGTGATGTAAAAGAAATGATCATCATATGAGAGAAATGTATTTTAATGACAAAGGTTACTATTGCCTTTGATAAATATGACTTTTTCCTCTCCCCCAAATTAATCTGATATTATTTTTGAATGCTTTAAATGTGTGGAAAGAATAAAAAGATATATAATCTTCTAATATTGCCATCATTTGATTATGATGGCTGATATGCAAAGAAAGACAGTCCATACAGACTTTGGAGAAAAAGTTGAATATTTCATACAACAAGTAGTTAGTAGCAAAAGGTAGGTCTTTTAAAAATGTTGTACTTACTAATTCTCTTCCCTACTGCTTCAAGAACCTGTGTTTCACTAAGCAGTTTATCGTATAATTGCTCAGTTCTTTAATTATCAAGTCATTTAATTAACACATGCTTATTGAGGGTTTGTTACATGTGAGGAGCCATTCTAGGAAATGTGAAGAACATAAAAAATAAAATAAGATGTCCTCAAGAATTGTGGGTGCAAAGGTGGAAGATTAGAAAAAAGCAGTGCTTAGCAAGTTAGGGCAGAAAGGAGTGGCCACGGAATATTTAAGGATGTACAGAGAGCAGAGTGGCCTAATTAGACCAGGAAGTTCATGTTGTGCATTTTTCACTAAACATTTGTTTAATAAATGAATGAATGGAAGGAGGGCACAAACTAGAACAGGACACTGAGGCCGAATTGTCATGGGCTCTGAAAACAACTGTGAGCTGCTAAAAGAGAAAATGTGCTGATTTACAAAAATTCATTTAGCAACAGAATTTAGGGTGGACAAAAGTAGGCCAGGAGAGAGGGATTCGGCAGCTGTGGTGAGAGACCATCAGGGAAGAGCCCAGAAACGTGGGTGTGGATAAGATAGACTCTCTGAAGATTCAAAAAATTATACACTCATCTGCCATTGTCCCCTACCCCTTCCTCACTGTCAGCCCCCTCTAAGCTCTTTTCCCTCCTCGGCATTTTCTTCTTTCCTGCCATCTCATCTTTCCCTTTCAATTCTGCAATGGACAAGAGGCGGAGCTGATCTGCTCATCAACATGGTGGAAGAAGAGGTCTAAGATGCTGGAATCACTCAACCAGTAGTGACTTTAAAAAAAAAAAATCACTTTTCTTTTTTATTGCCAAACAATATTCCATCTCATATATATCACATCTTCTTTATTCATTCATCTGTTGACGGACACCTTGCTGCTTCCACATCTCGTCTATTGTAAATAATGCTGCAATGAACATAGGGGTGCGCATGTCTTTTCAAATGGATGTGTTCATTTTCTCTAGATGAATACCCAGAAGTGAAATTGCTGAGTCATGTGGCATTCTATTTTAAATTTTTGAGGAGCCTGCACACTGTTTTCCACAACGGCTGCATCAATTCGCAGTCCCACCGACAGGGCATGAGCGCCCCCTTTCTTCCACATCCCTGCCGACACTTGTTAGTTGAAATCTTATCATTTGCAGCAATGTGAGCAGCCCTACAGGGTATTTTGTTAAGTAAAATAAGTCGGATGGAGAAAGACAAATGCCGTAGGATTTTACTTATCTGTGGAATTTAAAGAACAAAACCAGCAAAACAAAACAAACAAGCAAAACAAAACAAAAATTCATATATACAGAGAAGAAAAGGATGGTCGCCAGAGGGGAGCAGGGATAGGGGGTGGGTAGAAAAGATGAAGGGGAACTAGAGGCACAAACTTCCAGCTATAAAATGAATAAGTCATGGGGCAGTCATGTACAGCACAGGAACTACCGTCAATCATATCGTAACTTTGTACAGGGACAGATGGTTACTAGACATATTGTGTGATCACATCAGAAGGAATATAAATGCAGGATTACTATGCTGTAGAGCTAAAACTAATATAATAGTATATGTCAACTATACTTTAATAAAAAATATTCACTTTTATGAGGCTACGACTTGCCTAGCTCAGGAGAACACATCTGAAAGACCCTACAAAATGCTAGGTTCACAGGGGAGGTTTAATAAATATACAGGGGTGAGCAAGAGTACGTTAATAACAATAATAAGTAATGCAATGATTAATTAATAAATAAATTATACGAGAATAAACTATGGTTCAGGTACTCACAACTGCAAACTTACTTCTACCCACCGCTGTGTTCCTTCCACTACTATCTTAACCCTGGTAAAATCAAGCGACAAAATTACTATCTCCACATTCCGCTTCAATGCACCCATAAACACCAGCTCCACTGGAAACCCCTCGAGCCGGCCTTCTCGTCCTTCCTCAGCGGGAGGGATGTCGGCCCCCTCCCTGAAACCTGCCTCTCATGTTTTACCTTTTTTAAAAAAGACTTACAATTTTTTGAAGTACAGCTGAGAAATTTTATATTTTATGATGTGTTCACCGTCTGTCACTAGACATAGTTACCACAATACTATTAACTATGTTCCCCAGGCTGTACTGTTCACCCCCTTGACAGTGGTTACAACAGCCAATCTGTACTTCCTCCAACCATTTTCACCTCTCTCCCCACCCCCTTCCCATCTGGCAACCATCCATTTGTTCTCTGTATTTATGAGTTTGTTTCATTCCTTTTAATGGCTGAGTGATATTCCATTGTATGTACACACTCTCATGCTTTATCTTCATCCCAGTGACCAGTTAGTGTCTTGTCCTTTGAATAGGCCTGAGGCCTTCCTCGCCTTTCATCACCCCCTCCCCGCCGATACATGACCTTATGCATCAGGGGATGCAAGGCACTCAGTGTTCGTGGAGTGAATAAAATACAAGCACTTTATCAGCCACTGTTTCGGGAATTTGGATGATGATGTGCCCAGGAAATTGAACTTGCTGGCGCCTGACCCAGTGTCAGTGTCCCAGGCAAAGTGTTCCTCTTAGCCCAGGTCCTGCGAAATGCATGGGAAATAACCAGCTTCCCCTCCTTCCTTTGAAATGAGCTTTCCCTACAGATTCCAGTTTTGCCAAAGCGCAGTGTTGCCCAGACTATTGTGAGAGCTTGTAAATTGGACCTGGCGGGGCATCGAAAGGAGACCTTTGGTCTCGCCGTGGACTTCACACAAATGACAGCACACCTTCCAGCCGTTTGGAAATGGTAGCGCCCCCTCCCCCCGCCGGACTGTGTGCTGCAGTCACTTCCGAAGGCTCAGAATGGAACTAATATCTTGGCGCCTTTTGCAGCCACATACCACTCACTGTGGCCTGCCCCTCCTTCAGCATCTCAGCAACGTATTTTCTGCCCTATACTGTATCCAATCGGGGGGCTGCGGCCGTTAGAGCTTAGCAGTCAGGCTGCCCTCTGACACAGGGACAGAACAGCCTTTTATTCAACCCTTGAAAACAAATGGAGGAATTTAAAAATGATGTTCAAAGCAAATGGGAAATTGGGAACTATGATTGGTAAGTACCGTAGTAAAGGACTTTGAGAGGGTGACAATGAAGTGTGTCAGAGTGATCAGTTCCAAAGGTGTCTGGTGCTGTGCTAAGAAATTGGAGACATGTTGCCTCCCACAGAAGCCATGCACCGCCGCCCACCCCCCACAACCAAGCTGCCCTCACCTCCTCCCTCACAGTGGCTTACAAAGCAGCCAGGCCCTTTGGGCTAAGGCAGTTTTATTTTCTTAGGACCCAGAGATCCAGACTCTTCAACTGGTCAAAAGAGAAGAAAGGAATGCCCACAGCACTTCCCTCAAAAGGAGAGAGGCGCTGCATCCCTTGTCTTACCTGTGTGCCTGGTAACTTTAAAGGGAGAATACTTCAGATGTAGCTGGTCTGGCTTTTTGATTTTTTAAAATCATCACTTTCTCTCCCTTCCCCCTGGTTAGAAATGCAAAATGTTGTCACAATGGAAAATATGAGCAGGCAAAACAGAAGGGAAAAAGGAAATAAAAATCTCCTATAATGACTTCACTCTGGTATAGCCACAATTAAATACACACACACACACACACACACACACACACACACACACACATTTTCTTTTACAGATTTGAGATCATAAGGTACATGATATTTTAACCTGTATATTAAACTCCAAAATACAGGGTGAACTTTTTTTTTCAATTTTATTTAATAATTGCCCATAAAAGCATCCTATTCCAATTATGGACGCACCGTCATTTATATGACCGATCTCCTGGTTTTGGACAATGAGGCTGATTCTGTTGGTAGGGGTCTACTAGAAACAATGATCTGATGAACATCCCAAACCAGGAATACTTGTGCAGAGAATAAATTGCTAGGATTAGAGTTTCTGAGTCAGGAGAATGGTTCCCATTTCATTTTCAACATGCCAAAACAGAACCGACCGTGGCCAGCGAAGGAGAGGAAAGGGCCATTGCATGAGGCCTGGCACCATCGAGCACCAGGGGACAGGACCACCTGGAAGCTGGGGGTTGGGCGGGGAGAGCTGTCAAACAGGCTCCCAGCTCTGTCCTCTCCCTGCTGGAGGAGGAAGGAGCCCCACCCAGGACATGAGCCTGTGATACACATTCCACAAGAGCAAGCATGGGGATTGCGGCCTGGTGGTCAGGAAGCCTTCTTCTAAAAAGATCTGTTTCCTGGGCACTTAATGATCAGCGGGAATATCAAATGTGCGGCTAAGGAAATCCCACTCCTCAGCTCTGCAGCTACATTAAAGCCGGCACCTGGATCGGAAAGACGGAGGCCCCTTGCCCGATGAGATTCAGCGCCGGTCCTCAAACCAACAGCCTCTCCAGCGGCAGCTTCGCTACAATGTCCAGGTGTCAGCTCACTCGAATTAAGGGACGTCCCCCCGTGATGCTAACTAAGCCCACCAAACAAAAGCATGAACAAAGACACTTCCAGACGATACCAGTTATTCCTCAGTGATGATCAGTCCACCCCCAATTCCCTAGAGGAAGAGTTAGTATTTATCAATAAGATAAAAAATTAAATTCTGTCAGCTTGCCCCTTTATATTGATGTCAAACCCGTAAGTCTCAGACTCACCAAAACGCCGAGTTGTCACATTTGCTCTCACTCCCCCCGCCGCCCCCCCCCCGCCCCGCCGGCTGCAAGAATAAATTTCAGGGAATACATGTTCCAGGGACTTGTTTCTGCTATCTTGCTGAGTACAGTTCCTCCCAGTACAGTTTCAAATGTGCCAGCGAGGGTCCTGCTCTCATGCATTATTCAGAGACTCCCGCGATTATTTGGTTCAGAGGCGCCCTGCCTGGCGCAGCCTCACTGGGATTTGGGCGTGAGGACATTGCGAGGCGCTCGCTCTGCAAAGCCGTGGTTTATGCACGTGGGCACCCAGCTGGAGCCTGTTGCCCCCCCAGAGAGAGATAAGGCCCAATTCAGTCTCACTGGCAGCTCTAATCCCAGCCTGGTGGAGCAGAACACCAGATAGTACACTCAGATTGTGTTCTATCAGGCCATTCGTGGCAGCCAGGCTCTCTCTTTAGCTAATTTCTCAGGTGCTGCTTTAGGGAACATGAGAAGTACACAAGATAGAGGTGATGAGGTGTCTCCATTGAATTGTTTCTGCACTAGCCAATTTGGAAAGGAAAAGAAGCAAATCAGGATATTTAAGAGCAAGTCGCATGTTTTTATATTTAGCCTTGTATCTGACAGCTTTGAAACACAGATTTTCCTGAAGCATCATAAAAACTGGAAAAAAAAACCAAACAAAAACCGCCCATCTCTGTCCAGATTTTTCCATTTTCTTCCATAAAGGATTATTCTGTGTTAGGATCTTCCTAGGATTCTGCTATCAGGACTGGGTGATCATTTTAACATATTTAACAAACTACCTAAGAGATCCCTACTTGATTCTGTCCCTTGGCAGTTTCTGAAGAAAGAAAGGGTGCCTTGGAGGTCATCCCCCTTGCGACGGTTAAGAAACAAGCAAACTTAAAATATGGCACTTTCCCTGTGAAACGAAAATGGACAGCAATCAGAATAACCACAACGGCTGGCATTTATTGCCCGAATACTATGTCCACCTACAATTCTAAGTGCTGTATTGCATTGACCAGTTTAGCCATCAAAACAACCCTTTAAGTTACATAGGCTTTTAGATGACGTCTGTAATTCCACAAAGTGAGGACAGTTCTGTCAGTCTCTTCCATCATCTTGTACGCGTCAGGCCACAGAGATGCAATTTGTGACAATGCTGCAGTGGCCCAGGCTTGCTTTCTTTTTTTTCCTCTCTCAAAGATTTTATGTATTTATTTTTAGACAGAGGGGAAGGGAGGGAGAGAGGGAGAGAAACATCAATATGTGGTTGCCTCTCGCACGTCCTCTACCGGGGACCTGGCCTGCAACCCAGGCATGTGCCCGAGATGGGGAATCTTAGTGGCAACACTTTGGTTCGCAGGCGGACACTCAACCCATTGAGCCACACCAGCCAGGGCTGGCCCAGGCTTTCTTGGACTCAAAGCTCCAGAAGCAAAAACGAACAAGTCCGGGAAAGCGATTTGTGTTTCCCTGAGGATAGGCAGCAGGAGATGAGAGTGAGGCAGTGCTTCGCGGGGTCCGGGACACACAGGGCACTTGGCCCTGTCAGCGTCAGGAGTGTGTGGGTGCAGATGGTCCTCTAGATATTCACAGAGTAGGAGAAGTCCTAGAAACAAATTGTCCTGAGCTCAGCACACCCCCAACCCTGCATAACAAATTGACGCTTGAGAAAAGGGTATTAGAGGCAAGAGGGAATTACTGCAGTTCCATTCTTTTTTAATGCTCCCAAGGAATCCAGAAGGCAAAAGCTGTAGGAATCTCAGGACAATAAAAGATGGTTGGAAAGAGTGATGCAAGAGAACCCAGATAAAGCCAAAGCTCGTGTGATGCCATAATTCTTTTTTTGGCTTTAAAATAGGTCTTTTTGTGAACACGACGCTGTAAAGACTCAGAAATGTGTTCAAAGCAGGTTGCTGGATCCTGAAGTCAGCTGTTCCAATGCTTTTATTTGGGAAGAGAAGAGTCCAGGAAAATAAAAGTCAAACTACTCACTTGAAGAGAGCATGAGCACATAATTTTAAATGTGTTAGAAATTCCATTTTAAGGTGCAGTGGGAAGAAAATAGGGTTTGAAGTTAGAAAGATCTGGGCTTCCGTTTCAGGTCCATCTCGCAATTGATGTGATCTGGTTAGCTCCTCTGACCTCCGGAAGGCTTCGTTTCCTCATCCAAACGCTGCCTTTACGGGGTTGTGGGAATTAGCGACGCATCAATGACTGTGAGGGGTTCAGCAGGAACCGACACACGGCAGCTCCTTCAAGTAAGTGCACACTCCCCACTTCCATGGACGTCAGAGCCTCAGAAACGGCCCAACCACAGTGCCATTTTAAATATTTAAAAAGCTGTGTTAATAATAGAAAACAGCTGATAGTGCTTTTCTATTTGGGCACCGTACTCACAGGGCTCAGAACTCTTTCCTCATCCATTACTGTGCTTCATCCTCACTACAAGACTGTATCAGAGGCGGGATTTTCCAGATGAGAGGATCGGCGCTCAGAGATATAAAAGGATTTTCCCAAGGTCAAACAACTAAAGACTAGCTGAGCCGGGACTTTTATTTTTGTTTTTCCTCCTCAGCTACTATCCTGGTTTATTTTAAAATATTTGTTGATTATGTCTTTGATGCCAAATACTATGATAGATTCTTGGGATGTGATAAAATGTAAGCCTGATCTCATGGAGCTGACTATGCAGTCATCTTTTGACGATGCCACGCTGTCTTATTTTGCTCTCATGTAGTCAAGGGTTAGAAAGACAACATGACATCAGCGCATTATTCTGAGGTGGGAGATTTCACTGATTTGTATATTAGCTCATTTCCTCATGGAAACGCAACTGTAAAGGGAGGCCCTGAAGAAAGCCAGAAATGCCAGGATATGAAATACACCTTCAGGTAATATTTCAAGTTGGCAGAAAAATCATTCTGAAATAATAAACACTTGTTTTTTCATAGGCATTGTGGCCTTCCGTCTGGGGCCACCGAGCGTCTCGTGGTCTCTCTTTTTGTGAATGCTTTCGCCACTGATCATTCACCAGAGGGTTGCAAAATGGTGATATTCTAATTCAATCATTTCTTCATTTTAACTGCCACGCGTCTATCACGAGAAGCTCCCCCTTATCAACCATTTGATACACCAAGGTATAGTTCCTACAAGCAGGGTAGATGAGTGCTTGGCCCATTCTGTTTGCTGGTTTTCAAAACAATAAGTTGCTTTCCTAGGTTCCTCTGAAGAGGCTCTTTGTGGATGTTATTTGTTTTTATATCATTATCAGCTCATGACTCTAAACATATTTAATAAATTTCAATACATTGCAGGTATTACCCTTATTGCTGCTCAAATTATCTAATGTAAGGCCAACAGGAGCTTATTCAGGTGGACACTAAGTCCTTTTGATACAACCCCTGTAGCTGTTCGTGCATATTCTTAAAGGATCTTGCATATTGCAGAAGTTCCATATTTAAAAAGACCAAGAAAGATGTGGTTAGGACTTGAAATTTTCTGCAGTCCCAAGAGAATAAAATGGCTGCTGCTCAGCACATGATCCTGGCCAGCATTGGCTGGGTACCAGCCTCCTCTCTGCCTCCCTCCCAGGCCGTGGGGCTGCTGTGTGTGCTAATTACACCTGGGCACTGAAGGGAAACACACCAGGTATTACTTTCGTTTTCACCGGTTCTAGCTAGGCCTCAACATCAGGGGTTTTCTCCTATTCTTTGTTCTTAAGCTCACACACACGACATGTCCCTCCCTGCTAGCAACAATAGGCGAGCTAGGGGTTCACTAGTGACTAGATTCCAGAGCCACACCACCCACCATTCTAGGAGAATGCAAATTATACTGAAAGGAACACGAAGTCCTAATCAGGTTCTCTCCGAAACCCACTTATTCATGATAACAGCCCGAGTTCCTTCCAGAACCCAGCTCCCCACGTGGACCCTCAGCGGGATCTCGCACTGCAGTGGGCTCCGAAGCCCTTCTGTAATTCTGTCTAATTAATAAAGCAATGACAGGAATTTAGAAAAATATATGCACGGTAATTTAAATCTCTCTGGGGAAAAAAAAAATAAATCAACTCGTTCTGTCTCGACTTTGCCTTGGGTGCTCCCTTCATCAATTCAAGTGTGGAGAACAGTCACCTGAAGTCGCAAATATTTTTCTTCTGGCTTAATTGAAGCATCAGAAAGGTAATGACTTCCAACATTCATTCCTCAGAGATTTAAAAACACTCCAGTGAGGACACTCGGTTCCCTGCTTTCCTCTGCTATATGTAAGTCTGAGAAAATAATCTTTAAGATGTTCAAAATAAATGTAGCTTGGGGCTGCTAGAGGTGGCTTTTGCCTTCGCACAATCAAAACATAGATTAAATGCAACCTTAATTCCCTTGCTTTGTGTACTTTGCTAAACGCACCCCCTCCAGATCTATTATTTCTCTTGATAAGAATCTGAGTTTAATAATCACAAAAAAACCAGTAGCCTGTCCTTTAAAAACTGACACTAGCTAGCTACCATCTCTGCGTCTCCACTGAAATTACATGAAATATGCTGATGCTAATAGAAAATGAGAAACAGTTCAAAAATCATAAAGCAAGCAACCAAAGCGGGGGGCGGGGGGGGCATTTAAAAGCTTTTTTATCACTTTTCAGTTTGGATTTATTATAGCCACAAGGGGGCTCTCAAATCTTTCCAAACACTAGGTAAGTGCTGAGAGCTGTTTCTCCAGTAATTAGTTTGCACAAACCGGTATTACCTGTATTACCTATTAATGTACATTACAGAGGCAAGCTACAGCCTTCAGACACTTTACGCTCATGTTAAAGAGAGAATTTCCTATACAAATTCTAGGAGCCCTCAGTGATTGTAAGTCAAAACGAAAATGAGTTGCACCTGTGATTTCCTGGGTCTGCTCTAGCATAAAAATCCCAACACTGCAAATTTCGTCAAAGGTTAAAACTGAATTTGAAGCACTGTGCTTATAATGGAATACATTGACCTCTGATGGATTTTAAAGGCTATACGCCTCCCTCCTTCTGCCACACCAGGCGCCCCAAAACTGCCTCGGAGGCTGGCATGCAAAAGTTGAAACGCAGTGACCCTCCCCTGGGACCGGAGAAGGTGCTAGAGCCATTATTTCTGGGGGTTTTCAACTCATGCTGAGAGCTTGATGGCATTTACAGCCTGCACCACAAGACACTCGGAAGGAAAGAGGGGATTTTAATTCTCTGTTCAAGCCAGAAGACAGGGGCAGAATTCAGCTGAAGGCTTGGGTAGAATGGGAGGTTTCAGCAAATAAAAATGGGCTGGAAATGCAGTCAGTATTCTCCAAAGCGTTGACTGAAGAGAGAATACCACCTAGTATCCTTTCCATGGAGAAAGTGAAGGAACGGAAGTGCTCCAAAAACACATTCTGTCAGATCAGTTAAAATAACAAAATCGCTGCTGTACGCACTCAGAGAGCACCTCTGAGCTTGGCTATGGGATGGCTTTGGAGGACCGCCTTTCTCTAGTGGGAAGTGCTCCCAAAGACAGGTAAGGATTGGTAGTAGTTCTGCCTCAGGGTGTGACGTTTGGGGGGTGTGGTCCTTCTCCCTCTGGACAGCTTGCTCCCCCAGAATTTGAAACCAGCAGCAGCGGTAAGGGGGGGAGATGCAGATGCTGACTCAAGCAGCACAATTGTCCCTCCTCATCTGAGGTCCCCCACATCATGCTTCACTGTCACTGCTTTCTTGAAATTAAGAATGATCATGAGTGAACTCTGGCTCCAGAAGCCCAGGGTTCGACCTCTGACTCAGGCACCCATGCCAACACCTGTCCTGTAAAGAAAGGAAATGACTAGCAGACCTGCCATAATGGGGTGGGATTGAGGGTGAGCCTTTGCCGGACCAGCCCTTCTAAATTTAGAATTCACCAGCCCAACTTCTAGTCTTTATTCATCAATAAAAAAAAATCTATTCTTGATCTCCCACTGAGAGGTATTATGGATTGAACTTTTGTCCCCCCCTCCAAAGATGTTGAAGTTCTAACCCCCCCTGCCTGTGAAGGTAATCTCATGTTTAATAGGGTCTTTGCAAAGAATCAATTTAAGTTGAGGTCATTCCCTAATCCAATATGACTGATGGCCTTATAAAAGGAGAAATGTGGATACAGAGACAGGCAATGGGAACAGGGGAGGCAATGCAAAGACATACAGAGATGATGGTTGTCTATAAGCCAAGGAAGTCTGGGGCTACCAAAGCAAGGCCAGATACCTGGGACGGGTTCCCCGGAACAACCCTAGGAAGGAACCAAACTTGTCCACACCTTGTTTTAGACTTCTAGCCTTCAGAACTGTGAGAGAATAAATTTCTGTTGCTCAGCCCACCCAGCCTGCGGGACTTTTGCTGTCGCAGCCCAGGGAAATGAAGAGAGATATTTTTCGAAGAACTAGATGAACGCAATGGCAGAGAAAACCCACGCTAGCTACCAACATTGAGAAGCCTAGCTCTTACCTGTAACTATGAATGGACCATTAAGGATTACTAAACATTTGAGAACAACTGAATAAACAGAACAACAGCTTGAAAGAAACAGGCCATTTAAGAAATGAAAGATAGTTTTTAAAATATTATGACTATCCTGAGAAGTTATTGCATCTATTAAGCAAGCACAGGATAGTAGGGAAAAGAAAAAAAGTCCTTAGAAATTGATTGAAATTCATATATATATGTTGGGCCTGGAAAAAATCACTAGCTAGGATAAATGATAGGGTCAAGGAAACCTTCCTGATATGATAGGGATGGAGAAGGTATTTGTCTGTTTGCTTGTTTGTTTGTTTGTCTGAAAAGACAAGAAGATGTAAACTATAGGTCTAAACTATCTATTTAGAAAAAGAAATTATGATAGAGAGTAAAGAAATCCAAAAAAAAGTTAAAAAATAAGTAATAAAAGTGAAACTAGAATATTCCCTAAGGCTAAAAAACATGAATGTTCAAATTGAAAAGGCCTGTAAAATTCAAGAGGTGTGAATGAAATTTTAGAACCCCAAAGACAGAGAGAAGATCTAAAAATCTTCTGAAGGTGGAGGACCCAAAAAACATTTGGACAAATGAAATAAAAATCAAATTGCCAGCTATTTTCTTAGCAGAACTCTGAATACTAGAAACGGTGGATCAAACTTCAAAACTTCCCAGGGAAGAGGATTTTAAACATTGAATTTTCAACCTAGTCAAATTATCAATAAAATGTTAGCATAAAATAAAAAATTTTGATGTACTCAGAAAATTTACCTCCTCTACATTCTGAGGAAAAAGAAAATTGCATTTGAGAAAACATCCCAGCATCCATCAAAAGAAACCCATGAAAAAAAGAGCTGGGATCTGAGACACTGGTATTAAGAATCTGCAAGGGAAAAATTTATAAGGATGAAAACTCAGATATCCCCAGGAACGTGTGAGAGAAACTGGTTCATCTCCAACAAATACCAGAATTCATAGGTTGGATATTTTAGATCATGATAAAAGAGGCATAGAATTCTTTTCTTCATACGATAAAAGACAATTAGTAATTCCAAGAAAAACAAAAAGCTGAGAGAGAAAGTCAAAAGCATATGTGAAACAAACTAAACCATGGCAAAATTTTATGGACTAAATGGGATGTATGAAAGGAAACTCCATTTGGCTTTGGTGTGAGTTCAAAGAGCCAGTGTACATATCTTTTCTTTTTTTCTTTTTGGTGAGTCCCATCACACCATTTGTGAATATTTACCTGGTCACATGTTGCATGTTTTTATTGGCCTTTTACTTTTCCATTTTTGGACTCATCCTGTAGAACAAGTTCGGAAGCCTGTGTTACAGGGAAGGTTGGGATGCCAACATTCATGAAAGCCTCACAGAACAAAGGGAAGGCCATCAGGTGTTAGGGGTGGAGCGGATTGAGGGGGACACAGAAAGAACTAAACATACATAAATTTCCTCATAGTCTCCAGCAGAGAGTCAAGGTATCTCTGGGTGTCACAGAAAGAAACAAAGCCGTTATTCATGAAGTAGAAATCCACATTGAGCTCCTACCTAGCAGAGGCAGAAGTAAAAGCTGCACATCGGTAAAGAGGCTGTGGTCCAGGGGTCGTATTCCTTCATGGACAGTGGCCCTATCAGCAACAGCACATGTGGATGGGGTAGATCCTTCTCAAGCAGGACAGGTGCACATGTTGATGGCTTTTATCATCCTCTCATTCAGTCCAAATTACATTACCTGGGACAGATTCCCTGAAGGTAGATGTAGAGGTGACATCATACCCTTTTTCTATGTCTTTAACATTCTCTTCTCTATTTTGTGTCTTTATTCCTTATTGTCAGATCCTAGGATAGCTGTAGGGTAGGTAAACCTACACTTGTGCTTCTTTCTGGAAGTAGATTGCAGAATTTATCTTGATACCCAACAAGCCTCAGAAGCAAGAGTGTGCTATCTCACTCCTGTGCCAGGCCAGAAATCTGATTAGAAGGAAGGCAGACCTGATCTCCCAGGTACTGTACTCAGACAAGAGGAACAGAGGAAAACAGGCGCCTTGATTGCCTGATTCCTAAGAAAGGGATGGCAGGAAGCTGATAACCCCATACCAGATTCCTTCAAGTTCAAATCCACAGGAGTCCCTGAAAATATGAAGCCTTCCAGCAAATCCTAAATCAGGTATCAGAGATATATGTCAGCTCTGCCCAACAGCATGACTAGGGGGTGTGTGTGTGTTTCACTTTTAATGCAAAGATAATTCCTCATATTCAAGAGAAAAGACACCAAGTATGACACTGCGATTTATACAAAGAAAGGTATTTTTGGCTGTCATCGAGTTTCTGGCTCAGAGCTCCTAAAACTCTTGGAATTTCCTAAGTGTGGAGAGAGCCGAGAGGTATCTTTTGTTATGCTAATGAAGTGAGAGCCTGTAGGTAATTTAAGGACGGAGGCCGGTTGCCAGTAGACCCAACGAGGCCTGAGAGGGTCGAAGCTTTCAGTCCCTCTGCCCCCATAAGCCCAGGCCTCTGGAGGAGGGAGAGAGCCCTGAGACTGAGTGCAATAGCCAATGATTTAATCAACCATGCCTACATACTGAAGTCTCCATAAAAATCCAGAATGATAGCGTTTGGAGAGGACAAGGTACAGGGAAAGAACATAGAGCTTCCTTGCTCTCTCTGAGTGCACACATCACCACATGCAGCACCAACCCAGAAGCTTTGTCCTATGCCTCGCTTCCATCTGGCTGTTCCTGAGTTATATCTTTTTATAATAAACCAGCAATCTACTTAAGTAAAATGTTTCTGAGTTTTGTAAGCCGCTCTAGCAAATAAATTGAATCCAAGCAGGGGGTCACGGGAAGCTACGAGTCAGAAGCCCAGGTGACAAGGTAAACTAGCAATGGCGTCGGAAGTGGGGCGAAGGGGAGCAGCCTTATAGGACTGGGCCCTTAATCTGTAACCCCCCATCCAGTGTCATTGGAATTAGGACTATGCCATGATTGGTTGACAACTTCATAATGAGCAGAGCTACACCTTATAGTTGTAGTAACCAGAATCCCAAAGCTTGAAGATTAAAAAGTAATGGGTAGCAAGGCTAACAACTGTTAGCCAGCAGATGGCCATTCTGTGGAGAAAGACCTTCCCTGTCTTCGGGTGCTCGTAGGAGGAACAACATGTTGACAGGTATTCTAAGAGTCAACTTCAGAATTCTTCTCCGGAGAGCTGCATCTGCTGAGTGGCCTCTCTCCCTCGGCGGGTGTTTTTAGACAGAAGCTCTATGCTTAGCATGAAGAGGCCGGGGTCAGACAAAGCAAGACCTCAGGTACTTTCTAGAAGAAGCTAACGTGAATGGGGGGATGGAGTGGAAGTGGGAAGGAAAACGAGGTCTCAAGAAAGCGAAAGGGAGTAGCAGGTCAAGCACTGTGGTGGAGGCGTGTGGGGAAATACTGGCCAGACAAGAAGTTTCTGGTGACCGAGTGGTTGAAAGATTTGAAGGACAGAGCTGACTAACAGTAATTTTTAAATTACTACCTGTGAGGTTCTGTCACGGAAGCCCTCTTTGCAACCCCGAACCATCAGTAAAAGACTTTACTAACCAATCTTGTGTGGGCGGTGGATTGGGGATATCCAGGGAAAGAGGCTGAATTTAACTTAGCTGGGCCAGCATGGGGGATGGCACTGAATTCAGGCTGTCAGAGCCAAAGGTGACCTTGAAATGATATGACGTCCTCACAGTTCATAGAAAATCTGGGGACGACATGTGCTCCCCTCTCCCAGGCCCTGATTCCAACTGTATCACCTCAGCCCACCCATTAGCTCTAGCCTCACCACCCCAACACATGCACTCTTGGGCCGAGGCACCCCCATAAGCTAAGTCTGCTCTGTGCATATTCTTTCTGATCAAATAGAAACCGAATTTGCTAGTTTGGCTGTGACTTGGGCTTGAGACCCAGATATTAATGGTTCTTTCATGCTTCCTTCTTCAATTTCAAGCCTTAATATCCTTCATATTTTAAACAAGGCTTTCTTTTGGTAGCAAAAGGCTAAATTAAACTGGTAGGTACAAATGGTTATTTATCATAGGCGTTTGGCTTTCTAATTTGTTTTTAATGAGGTCCTCTATTCATATGTTACTTAGTCATCGACTCATTCGATGCACACTTATATACCTACTATGTTGCAGCCACCGGATAGTCTATTCTATGAAGTCATCCTGCTGTTTTGTGCATCGAAATAAATGTATTTGCTTCCCAATATAGAAAAGGTTAAATAATATTAAGCTTTTCTTTGATATTCTTTTCACAAATAACTATGCTGTTTATATTTGCGTAGAGCTAAGACGTTTATTGAACATTTTCCAAAGATTCTTTAACTCTCCAGCCAAGTGGGTAACAAAGAATTGCTATTCTGATTCAAAGATGATTTAGGAACTGGGCCCAATTCACATGAGATGTAGAAGGTCCTGTGAAAACAGGACCATATCTCCCTGGTCCTCCCTGCCAGGGTAGCACAGGCTGGGGGCTCCTGGCGGGGGTGAGGGGGGTGGAAGGGCGGGCAGGGGCCGAGAGGGACTCCTCCCTTCCCAGCTAATATGCTGGAGGGCTAGTTCCTTCGCTGCCCCCAGGTAACTAACAAGAATGGCTTTTTGTGTCTGCTGCTGCTTTTTACACCAGTCACAACGTTCATTTTATTTCATTAACAAGAAAAGGATTCACACTGTCTAGGGACCGCTGCTCCTTCACATAGAACATTGTTTCCTTATCACTTGTCCTAAACAGACCCAACGGAGTTGGGAGGTCTCCAGAGAACTTGTTTTCAGATGGCCCCTATTATTAGTACTTAGTGTATTGTTTGCAGCATACAGGCCTATAATTAAGCTGTAGAAACGCTTGAATTGTAATTTCTCATTTTTGACTAACACAAGAAATGCAAAAATTATCTAAGCTCTTCGGCTACATTTTTTGTTGTTTTGTTTTGTGTTTCATGGACAGGTAAAGGCAAAGCATATTCCCTTACCACACAACGTGCACCCAAGCTCTAAGGTGGAAGCAAATTCCCCACATTCAGGGCTACTCATATTTTCCCTCCGCTTCATCTTAACAACTGATCCATTTTTAACATTGTCTGAAGATTTGCGCGTTAGACAGAATCCAAGCTTTGACACCACTTGCCTGAACAAATTATTTAACCTTTCTAAGCTTTACTTTCCTTGTGTCTAAAAGGTGATAAAAATAGTAGCAACCTCAAAGGATTTCCTTGTAAGGATTCAATGAGACACATAAGGAAAAATGTTAGCTCAGGGCTTATCCCATAGAAAGCATTAAATAAAGGTCAGCTATTCTCACCATTCACACAGTTTTATGATAATAATAATAATAAATAACAACCTCAAAAAATACCTTTTAGGGAGCACTTTGGATGGGCCCAGCAGGGGAGGAAATAGGTCTGCTTCCTTTCTTCCACCTTCGTTGCCCTACCCTCCCTGAAGGAAGGAGGAGGCGGTTCTAATGATATTGGTTAGATTCTGGAACACGATGGAGCCACATGAAGGGCTACCAGACTTTCAAGGAAAGCCGTACCCCAGATCACCTCAGACGTGGTCCTGCCGTGTGGGAGCCAGGACACCTCACCTGGGCCAGGTCTACCCTTTCACCAAGTCGGCTTTGACCTCAATTCAATCTTCCAGGGTATTGGACGCATTCTCAGCCCTTAATTAAGAGTAACTTTCGCTCCAGCCTGTGTGGCTCAGTTGGTTGGAGTATCATCCGTACCCGAAAGGTTGTGGGTTTGATTGTCAGGAGGAATATATGCCTGGGTTACGGGTTTGGTCCCTGGTCCCGGCACCTGCAATCCTTGGTCCCTGCACATTCAGGAGGCAGCCAATCGATGTCCTCTCACATGACTATTTCTCCCTCTCCTTTCCTCTCTTTGTAAAAAGCAAGAAAATAATGTCCTTGGGTGAGGGGAGAAAAAAAGGGAAACTTTGCTTTTATTTGGCATTTCTTCCTTCGTTAGGAACCCCATCGTAACATTCTTGTGTGATGGTTCTAATCCATCATAACAGTCCCAAATCTCACTCTGAGTCCCTGGCCCCGGAACCGCGCCAAATTCTATGGAAACATAACCTCACAGAAGCTCCACAGTCCTCATGGAGGATGGTGTCATTATCTCCAGCCCTCAGAGGACCAAGCCAGGTCTGGAGAGGTTACATCCCCTGTCTCAAAGCTAATAAGTCTTAGAGCCCACAGGTAAATCCAGGTCTGTCTGACTGCAAAGCCAGTGTCTATAAGTGTCATACAGCTCTGCCTCATATGTGTTAGGAATTCTCATAAGTACCGGAAATACCCAGATAATTAAAACACAGCCCTGCCTTCACAGAGCTCACGGTTGGGTCTGGGATCTCAGAGTCAAAGCAAAGTCCCTGCAAGTGGGATCTTCACACACGCCCTGTGCTCCTTCTCAGGGTGCGTGTTCCAAGCCGCCTTGTTCATCGGGGCTGCTATAACAAAAATACCGTCAACAACAAGAGCTTATTTCTTACAGTTCTGGAGGCTACAGAGTCCAAGATCAAGGTGAAGGCAGATTTGGTGCCTGGTGAAGACCACTTTCTGGTTCATAGACAACTGTTTCCTTGCTGTGTCCTCACAGGACAGAAGGAGAGAGAGAGCTCTCTCTTTTTAAGGGCACGAATCCCATTCATGAGGACTCTACCTCCCAAAGGCCCATGTCCTTATATCTTCACAGTGGGGGACAGAATTCCAACCCATGGATTTGGGGAAGGGATAGAAGCATTTAGTCCATGACAACCCCTCACCCCCATATACACTGGATCCGAACCCCTCTGAGACAAGCCTAAGGAATCCGCATTTGAAGATTATGTTGCCAGGCAATTCTTAAAGTAATTAAAAGTGGAAAACTACTAGTTTTAAATTTAAAAGTAAAAGGCAGGACAATAAGAGTAGTACATTCTTAAGAAATCTCCCTAAAACTTTAATCCATAAGGGTATTCCTTTTGCCAAACATACCTTTCTAAATTCTTAGCCTGAATATTTTTCTGGGGTTGCTTAAATCCACCAAACATAATTCTTAGTTAGGAAGAATCATGTTAGCATTGGATTGCAATAAAAATTTTATTACTAGGCTTCACTTTTAAAAAAAGAGGACATTATTACAGGGCTAACAAGAACCATTACTCAAATATGATGAATGTGAAATCAGAGGTCCAAGTCTTTTTTCCTTGAGTCTAGAATATTAAACCAATAGCTCAACTGGTTAGAGGTGAATCTATAAATTCTCCCCTGATTAGCATGTAATTTGTTTGGGGATATTTGTTGTGGTGGTTGTTCCTTTTTTAAAGGAGTGAAATGCCACCAGTTGAAGAAAACTTCTTATCTTCTCACGTCCTGTCTGTACCCTTCCTGCCATAGCCCAGTGGGGCTCCCCTTTCTAATTCCCATGAACCATTGCTTTCAGATGAATCATCAGATTAACTTCTCACATCTAGTCTTTACTCAAAACCAATAATAGGTTCCGGAAAGAAGTTCCCGCTTGTTACTCCGACATGCAGAATTCTCTGCTGTCTACGCTTCTTTGTCATTTTTAGGCTCAACTTCTTTTCAAAAGTAAGTTTTTTCAAGGAGCTGACCTACTTAGGAGTAGGGCCCATTGACTTGATTAAGGCCCGTTGACACTGATTTCACACTTCCAGCCTCCAGATCTGAGAGAGAATACATTTCTGTTGTTTTAAGCTGCCAATTATGTAGTCACTTGTTGCAGCTTGAGCTATACAGTGTTTTATTGTGAGCTTGGGAGTGGTGTTGCTCAGAATCTCTTTCTCTGTGTGGCCCCAGGTTAGAATTCCCCAAAGCGAAGTTACATGAGGTAGGGAGGTGAAAGTGTGGCAGCAGCCGTTATACCTTAAAGGTCATCATCTGATAGAAGCTAAGACACAGATAGAAGCAGAGGCATGTGGGTTCTCCTCTGGGCTCCCTCCTGCCCTCTCTGCATCCACATCTCAGTCCTGACTGCTGGCCTTGCCAACTGACCATGGCTCCAGGCCCACACTAGACCCTGTGCCATGAACTCACAGAGCCAGTAAATCATGAGAAGTCAAGAACCTTGCATAGGCTTCTACACCAACCACCTCATGGCCCCACTGTGTCAGCAGCACATGCCTACCTTCGAGATCTCTGTGTGTGTTTCAAGTCATTCATCCATATGAGATCTAATCTGATTTTTTTTCTTTTCTTTTTCTTTCCCTAATATTTTACTTATTTATTTTTAGAGACAGGGGAAGGGAGGGAGCGAGAGAAAGAGAAAAATATCAGTGTGAGAGAGAAACGTTGACTGACTGCCTCTCGTATGTGCCCCAACCAGGGACCAAACCTGCAACCCAGGCATGTACCCCATCCGGGAATGGAACTGGCGACCTTTTGGTTTGTGGGACAATGTCCAACCAATGGAACCACCCTGGTCAAGGCAGTGATTTTCTCTCTGATTTTAAAATTCTTCTTTTCAGCTCTTTACATTCCAAGTTCCTCCCACAATTGTGAAAGTTCTTACTGGTACAGTCAATTCCTTAACATGCAGAGTGGTTTTGTTTTCCTGATTGGATCTGGACTGATCTACTTGCATGAGCTGAGCTAGGCCTTATGCACCTGGAAGGAGAAGCAGGCTATAAGAAAAGGAACAAGAGGGGAGAGCTGGGGATGCAGACCATGGTGACTGCCCCTGGTGGCTGAGAGAAGAGAGAAAAGTGGTATAGACTGACTCCCAGGTTTCTGGCTTGAGGTTGGAGGTGGGGTGGGAGGTGTGTATTCATTTCCTATGGTTGCCACAACAAGGTCCCACAGAGAGTCTTAAACAACGGCAATTTATTGTGTTATAGTTCTGGAGGTCAGAAGTCTGAGATCAAGATGTCAGCAGCACCATGCTCCCACTCAAGGTGCTAGGAGATGACGTGTCCCAGGCCTCTGCCCCAACTTCTGGCGGTTTTCTGGCTGTCTTTGGGCTTTCTTGACTTGTAGACACATCACTCGGATCTCTGTGTCCAGTTCACATGGCATTTTCCCAGTGTGTGTGTCTGTGTGTGATCTACTAGGCTTTATTTTAACTGCTTACCTAATTGTCAATATCTATTGATATTTGTAGATCATACACTCAGTGATGAGGGGGGCTGGCCCTATTTTATTTCCATTATGCCTCTAATACCTGGTCCTTCTCAGTAAAATTTCTACGGCCACGTGAATATATCAGTTAATGGAACTTTGATTGTTCATTATTCTGGGGCTCGGAAACATTTCAGAATTGTTTTATGAGGAACAGTTTGGTTCTGCCCATGGACATCCTGTGGAAGAATTTACAGTGACCTGTTTGTTTATATGTCTTTATTAGTTTCCACCACATGAAGAAGTGGAATCAAGCTGGATTTAACATGTGGTATAGACATCTGCAATTCCAGGTATTTATCAGGGAGCTTAAATACTTAATGAAATCTCTGAAATAGAATCTGTGGAACTTTGCTTCGAGGCTAAAGCCACTCTTGCCTCTAGATCAACTAAAATATATCATCAGATTGAGTCAAAGCATTAGAATCCTGCATACCTGGAACAAGGCTGTAGAGCTTCCCATAAAAGATCTTCAACAAACTTCACTTGGGTATAAATAACATTATAAAAACTGTAGATTTTCCAATGCTGTCTAACTCAATTAGATTCACCGTAACAATTTTTTGAGGATATTAGTCCCTACATTGCATCGTGACCTCTCACTGGTGACCCATGGAACAATATCAAATTTCATATTCTAGTTCTTATGGAGAAGGTTTACTTTTTTCATATTAAATCTTGGTTTCCTTACCTGAAAAATGAGAACAGTAATTGTATCTGCATCACAGAGTTTGAGACAAGATAAAATAGAATAATACCAACAAGATGCTTACTTAGCAGAGTGCCTGGCACACAGTAAGCAGTTAATAAGTATTGACAATTTGTCACCGTCATCATCACCATCATATCATTTTACCCTTTTCTGCATTTATGACTGGAAAACACCAACACACATGCCTGACCTCTTCTATCAACTAAAATTACTTCATGGACAAAATAACCTTACCTGCATCTTAATTTTTCACACTCTTACTTTCCCCTTGAACCAGTTTTCCCATTTACATATTTCTGAGTACGTTTTTGTTTCTGCTTTGAGATGCTGGCTTACAACCTCTGCGGAACAAAGCGAGTTATTAATACCCACACCTGCACCTGCATTCGTTTGCAAAGGGCACAGATGAATCACAGGCAGGAGAAATGGCCTACTCCAAGGGGAAGGCAGGAAAAATCCCTGACTTCCAAATCTTGCCTCGAGGCCTTGTTTTCTCTGGAAGGCCATTGAACCTTCCCTTTCTCCAAATTTCTACAACCTCCCTTTAAAGATTTGGGGTAGTTTTTACCACATTTCATGCTACTTACTGTTGAAATGAAAGTTTATCTTCTTATTTGGCACAAATAACTGCATTGAGGGAAGGAGGGCCCTGGGCAAACATGTCCCAATCGCGGGAGAGGAGGGAAGGCCAGCTGGGGTGCTATGGACCACCCAGGTAACATAAATAGCACACGGGGAACTGAGAGAAGCAGTGATTTTGACAGGACTTTTCAAGGAAGAAAAAGACCATGTCTCTTTATTCCCAAAAGTAGCTGTGATGAATCTACAGGGTTATAAAGAAGGAGCAGCCAGACACAGATGCCTTGAATATGCATAGCCCTGTATGTATAATAAACACAAGGTTCTAAATACACTCATGAGCCCCAGGCTGTACCTACCCTTAAACACTCAAGATAGCCCCTGCCTCCTTCTTTATGCCCTATGGCCTCGGAAACCGCATAAAAGACTCTCGGGGCTGCCACCTACCCTCCGTTTCTAGACAGAGATTGGCTTTTCTCTGCTCAGACCACCGTTGCTGCGTATCTTTCCACCCCCATGACTACCATCCTCACCTCTGGCTTTACACTCACATTGTCTCCATTTGCATTTGACTCCCCAAAGGCGGCCTGGGCTCAAGAGAAGTGGAAAGCCCACGGGGAATGCTTATGCAAGCAATTGCTCCACTGCCCAGCCTTCAGGTTTCTGTGCCCTGGAGTTAGGGGACAGCCCTGGAACCCTGCCCAGGTTCTCAGGAGAGCCCATCCGGGATGTCCGGCCTCCTGCTAAGCTCCGAGGCAGAGCTGGGGCCTAAATACTCTTCCTTCAGATACGCTGCCGCCTGCTAAGGAGAGGACCCACTTCACCCTCCCAATCTGTCTGGTTCTGCAGGGCAGCAGTTGTGCCAGAAACATCCTTTAATGGACCTTCTCTCCCACCCCAACACACACACTCCCCCTCCAGAGGCACATTCCACAGGACTTCATAAGGGCCCAGTAAGGCAAGTTGTTGGGAAGAAACAGAATCGCCATATTCCTTCCTTGCCGTCAAAGACTCCACTTGCTGAGATTACTCTTGCCCTGGCCCAAAACTTCTTGCCTACCCACTCTTGGTATTTAATTTAAAGCTAGAAACAAATAAATTCTGGCAAGACTTCGAATTTGAATAGAGGCTGTTTGTCAGAAAATACCGAGTTCCAATTTTGGCTTCAATTCAGGCTCCCTTTGGTCTTAAAGGAGAAAAACAAAACCCAACACATTCTTTCATCAATTTGTGCAAAGTCATTCTCACCTGCGCCTCTCAGTACAGTGGCGATTAATGGCTTCTCTTTCCTAACGATACCTCGTCTCTCCCTGGCGGTGACTTGGGATATGGACCCATTAGCTGCAACTGTGGCTCCAGTGGTCTAAAGCATTAATATACCTCCCAAACCCCTTCATTGATTGGAACAAATCTGGCGGAATGAGTTAATGGGCTAATTAGTTTACTGTCAACTATGAGAAGTCTTGCTATTTTGCACTTTATTAAATACTGGAGGATTAACAACTACAGGGAGTAAATACCACGAGGATTTGAAAGAGGTTGGGTGATTGTGACGCCCAATATTGGCTCTTGTCAACAACTCTAGTCCGCCCCCTCCTGGAGAAGTGAGAGAATGACGCCATTCATTACATCCCTAGGGTACCTCTGGCAACCAGAGCAGATGGAAAGAGATCGGATTCCACCACGGAAAAGTCCTTCCTACGTGACAGTGCCTGTCCTAAAGTAAAATACAGAGTCAGGGTGGTAGGAGGACTGTCAGTTTCCATGTCATTGAGTGAGGGAGAGACTATGTCGTGATGTTTGGTCTGCTGGGTATGCAGAGTGATGAGGCTTTATATGCCACTTGCAAATATGGTTTATGTTACAGCCAATGAAAAGAGCATGGGGAGAGTATTTGGAAATATGAATATTCTATAAATATGAATGAGGTGAGACCAGCACAGGGCATCTGAGTCACAGATACTATTAACAAGGGGGAGGTCATTGGAAGATATTCAAATTGTTCGTTGTGATCAGAGATCATATGGCTCAGACAACATGTTTCTAAGGAAAGAACTTTAAAGTTGCACAAGTCTCTGGATGATTTGGGAATGTGTTCAATTCCTTAGCCTACCAGTACATTTTGAAAAATTGGAAATCCCACACAGAACAGTCACCGACCAAATGATAGATAATTAAGCATTCCTAGTGCCCCAGAAAACGTGTTTTATTTAAGATTCTTGCCAACAAAGTAGAAAACTAGACTTTTGGAAAAAAAAGATGTATGAAGAACAGTTGAAAAGTTCTTCTTAACAAAGGGAGGTTTTGTTAAAGGGGAAAATGACTTCCAAATGGAACATACACAAACCCAAATGCGTAGTCACGGATACTGTGCCTAATATACTCCTTGAGAGATAAAGTAGACCTTCTTGGCTGTCTGTGCCATAGGTATCTCCTTTTCATGGTGTCCAAGCCCTGAGTTTCTTCTGGTTTCCAACCCGCTCTCCTTCCCCATGAGCCAGATAGATCCCGGTATATCCAAGCCATTAGGAATGGTACCTTTGCTGCCAAGGTGGGGCGGTTCCAGGTGAGCAGCAGGTTTTGTTAATGAGATGTGACGGGATGCCTCCTGGAGGGCTTCTGAAAGTTTGCCTTCCTGATGAATTTCCTAAGCCGGAAATGTCTCCTCCAGCAATGGTGGGTGGCGCTGCGCTTTGGTGTGCCCTCTGCCTACTTCAGCCACCTTGCAGTTATGAGGATAATCAGCTTGAGATGAAGCCGACACAGAGGACAGCAAAGCAGGCAACTGGAAGGAGCTTGGATCCTTATGACTTTCCTGGGCTGCTGATCTTACTGTGACAGAACTCGGGCGTTCCTTTAAATTGAGATGATGAATCTCATTTTTTTCTAGTTGAATAGAGTTCTCTGTTGCTTGCAACAAAAGGCACTTGACAACCCCCCCTCTCAAAATGGCCGTTTCCTGACCCAAAATTCTGGTGTGCTCTAGCAATGCTAAATACCACATTGTACATTTATTAAGCACACCTGCAACAGAGTCAGACGTGCAATGGGATCCTAGCTCTACCATTGACTGGATGAACTTGAATGAGTCACTGGAACTCTCTAAGCTTCAAGTTTCTGTCTATAAAGTGACCATATCCACTCACTTAGAGGGCACTTATAAGGATCATGTAAGAGAATGCATGCAAATTCTACTCAATACATAATATCTAAATCACAAACACACATACCTTCTAAAAGCAATTCTAACAGATGTTTTCAAATAGGAAATAAATTAGTGAGAAAATAAATGCAATTCAAGCAGCAAGATAAACAAAACTAGAAAGACATATGGTTTATTGGATAGCCTCTGAGTATGAGACTTAAAGCTTTTTTTTTTTTACACCTAACCCAGGATTAAGTGCAAAAATATTTGTATTTTTCTCAGATTTCTTAAAAACCTAGAATCTGAGGGGAAGGTCCCTTAAGGACCTAGGATCTGAGAGGCACTCAGTTGTGGGGTCCTTGATATTGTTAGGCAAGGATCAAATGGTGAGGCTGAAATGAAGTAGCCAGTGATATAAGTAGGGCAGGAATAAGTTGAATATGCTGAAGAAGAAGCCAAGAGAAGAAAGCATTCATTAAGAATACAGTGAATAACAGTGTTGAATGCTTCTAAGAGACCAAATACTGTAAGAACAAAGACATGAACATATGGATGTCAGTTGAGAAATTTGAGACAATGACTATACACACCTTTTACAGCTTACTAGAGCAGGATAAAAAGAAATACAGCAGTAACTATAGAGCTACCGAAGGTGTTTCTTTTCTCTCTTTTAACACATGACATGCTCGAGTATGCGCACATGCTGATGCAGCAATGCACTAAAGAGGGAGAAATTGAAGGAGCCAAGAGAAGGGAAACAGGCAGTCACAAGGGTGAAGTTCTTGAGAAGGAGAGAGATTGATGGGACATCTAGTCTTAGGAAGGAGCTGGGGAACTTCATTCATCATATTATAATAAGAGGGACAGTATGAAGTGTGCAGGCAGATGCAGGTTCTTTGGTGAATTTGGCAATGGGAAGAAGAGTGGATTTCTATCTGTTGGCTTCCATCTTGAACAACAGACAACGTGACATAAAAGTCAAAAGACAAAAAATCTCCCAGAAATGGAAGTCTTATATAGTTAACCTTGTTCTAGGTTTCAAAGTTTTGTGCTTGGGATAAAAGCACAGAATTCTGAGAAAGAATAGAACTTGCCTCTAATTAGAAAACACTTTAATTGCTTAGACACTGAATTACTTGGATGAATTGCTTCTTTGGAATAGATGCAATATGAATACTTTGGGTCAGGACAGTCATGAATTTAACAGAAAAATCGATTCTCTAACCATTGTCTAACCACTTGGTGGCAGTACCCTGTGGTAGAAAAGAAACAATTTGGGGTCCCCCAAAATGAGGTGCACTCCCAGCTTTAAAACCAACCTACACCACTCAGTATTGGGCCAGTACTTTGTCCTCTGCACTTCAGTTTTCCTACCTACTTATAAAATGATGATGATAATAATTTGCATCTAACATATTAGATATGAAAATCGAATTAATTATAATAATTAATAATAATATCCCTGATGGTAATAAAAGCTATTATTTATTGGGTGCTTTCTATGGGGCAGTAATTCTAAACCTACTCTATCTGTGAGCTGTTATGAGCTGAATTGTGCCCCTCCCCCAATTTGTATGTCGAAGAAATAATGCTCAGTATCTCAGAATGTGTCTATAGTTGAAGATAGGGCTTTGATGGAGGTGATGAAGTTAAAATGATGAAGTCTTTAGGGTGGGCCCTTATCCAATATGACTGGTCCTTGTAAGAAGAGATAGAAGGGGTGCACACACACAGTGAAAAGACCATATGAATGCAGAGAGAACGTGACCATCTGCGAACCAAGGGTAGAGGCCTCGGAAGAAACTAAACCAGCTGACACCTTGACCTTAAAATTCCAACCTCCAGAGAAGTGAGTAATAAATTTCTATTGCTTAAGCCACCAATCTGTAATATTTTGTTACTGCAGCCCCAGGAAACTAATACATCTATGTGTGTGTATGTGTATATATATTTATATATAAAATCTCATGTGTATGTGTGTGTGTAAATATATAATCTCTTATGTGTATACATGTACATAATACATATATGTGTATATATGTACATTATATATACACCCATATATATAATCTCTTTTCTGTAACTCTATAAGATGGGCATTATTATCCTCATGTTACAGATGAGGACACTGAGACTTAGGGTAAGTGACTTCTTCAAGGTCACATGTAACAGGTAAATTCTTAAAAAATGCATGTTAATTATAGGATCAGTCTTGAGGGTAATTGCAAAAAACTGAAGTCATAGAAACACGATTAAAGAAAACAACAACAAACCTTTGATTCATCAAATAATCACACTCTTAGATTCCTAGCTTACATGTTACGATCCCATAGCTTTTTGCTGTTATTAATTTCCAGAGTCCCAACACCACTATGTCTTCAAGGTTTATTAGAATTTTAAACATCCTTCTTATTGCGCCTTTTCCTGGTCCCTCGTTGCAATTCCATCATTCAAACTCGATTAACCAGATTGTTTATTCCGCCGGCCTTTGTTCCCGTGTCGGCTGGGGTCACTCCGGGGGCTGCAGTTTGCCAGCCCTGCAGTGAGGTGCCTAGATCAGGACTCCAAGCAGGACCCTGTTACGGAACTGCATTGCAGTCAGATGGCGCCCACGTCAGCGCAGCCTGGGACGGCGTGGCTTTGCGAACATCTGTGCTCTGTGCTTTCCCCTGCAGCGTTTCACTTCCATTACAAGCAGAGCCTCAAATCTCCCTTGTGCATCCATGCCTGGGCACTGGGCGACTTCCAGTTGAAGGGTCAATAAATATAATTAAATGGCTCATCCAACTGGATCTCATTCTCTAAGCGTCTTCCCTTGGAGGGCCAACCTTCTCTATCTCGTAAATAGATTTTTTAAAACATGAAGGCTTTGAAAGGTTGCAGATGTCTTCAGCCTATTGATTTGCATAGCTTAATGTTTGGCAAGCTGTACGCAGTGTTCGTAGACTCATAAGAACACACCCTCATGTGCAGAAAGTTAACAGAGATCATTCACTGCATTATTCACCTGTCGAAAGGTCCTCTCCTAAGAATTGGTCACCCGCTCAGCTCTCCTCCTGGGCAGGTAATAATAGACCCATTAGAAAATAAAAGTGAGGGAAAAATGGTGGCCCCTCATTTCTTGAGCAACTATTATACGACAGGCATTTCTGTGTGTGTTCTTTCATACCTCAGTCCTATTTCTTGCAATAATCTGGTAAGCTGCCAATTACTACGTCTCTCTTGTTGTTAAGAAAAACCAAAGCTTGGTGAATTCAAGCCATGGGTCCATGCTCCCCGATGTCTCTCCCTCTCCAAGTCTCATGTCTTCTCAGTCTATTAAATTTTCTCTCAGTCAATCATCACTGACATTCCAAAAATACAAGTTTTCTTTAAAAAGTTACCTTTGAAACTTCATTAAGTTGAATGGCACTTTCTTATACCAACAATCTGAGTTGCTCTCCTGCTTTAGAAGTCTAGATGTTCAGTAATCCTTGGAGTTGTTGGTTTATTGCCATATCATTCAAAAGAAATGACAGTATGGTTCATTTTAGAAATTTCTTTTGCGTCTGAGGTTTTGCCAAGATCTGTTTATCGCTGTCTTGTGGGGAAGGAAAATATGATGAGGCTTGAAATGTTCAAATGTGAAGTTTCCCTTTTCCTATTCAAATAAGGGCCAGCAGCAAACCAAAAGGCAAGATGACATTTTCAGTGATTGACTTTGACAAACTAAAGGCTGAATAAATGCTGGATAAATTAGATGTGGTGGCTGATGCTTAAAATATGTGGATCTCAATGTTTCGGAAAGGTAACAGACAGATTAGAAACAGTTCTTCTCTCAGAGCTAATGGTAACTTCGAGCACTGTGATGACAGTGATTTGGGTGTGTGCTGCCTCGTCCCCTGCCCCCTTCTCCAAGCCACCCATACATTTATCAGGACACAAAGACCAGGGCTGGGCACGCACAGCGAGTGCCGTTGTCCGGGCCACTCTGCCTCTTCCCCAACCAGCAGCAGTTCCTCTGTAAAGTGCAGCTCCTTGCCATTTGGTGGAGATTGCACAGGAGAATTCAGTCAGATGCTTGTTGCTATGGGGATAAGAGTCAGGAAGAGAGCTGTTCAAAAACTGGTCTCCCAGCATAAAATCTTTCCCTTTAGATAGGATTCCCTTTGGCCTCTCTGAGGGTCAGGCTGAAAATAATTTGCAAAAAAAGTCAGAAACTTAAATGAGTAAGAGCATAACCTTTAAACATTTTTTTATAGTTGTGTACCCATTGTAATTTTGCTTCAAGTATAAGGCAGGCATTAATGAATGAGGGACAGAATCATCAAGTTTATAAATTTTTGATGGTTTAGCAGTGAAGACAATGAGATTGGGATTCAAAGAGACTAGTTTCGAATCCTGCTTCTGCCACTTAACCTCTTTTTTCTTTAGTCTCCTCAACTGTATGATGGAAACAATAGTGTTTAACTTCTGGAGCTTTTGGAAGAATTAAGAGCCCTGATGAATATCAAGCATTTTTCAAGTACTTGGCACAAGGACAACATTAAAATGAGAAGATCTTAATATTAAAGATGATTATTAATATTATAATATTGTGATGACAAGACTGGGCAACTATGTCATCAATCAGTTAAAGAAGTAGGTTTGCAATACTATGTACTTCCAGAGACAGGAGATCGGATAAAAAAGAGCGAAGGGTTTGAGAGATAATAAAAGGGCTTGTGCTAGAATGACTCTGATATAAATAGAGTTTTTGGGGAGGATGAGGTGTTTTAAAAGAAACTAAGCTGAATATTTTTTAAAACCACACAGCAGGGGTATTAAGGTGAAAGTCACAGATGAAAATCAATATGCTTTGCCAAAAATATAAATAAGAAAATTCATCAGCTGGAAGAAGCATTGCTACAATGTGCATGTTGCTTCCATCTGGAAGAAAAATGCTAGAAAGAAACTTAATATTCATGACTGACACATTTTCTTTCTACTGTCAGTCAGCTGGAACCAAAATACACAGCTGGTTAGAAAGCCTATCTCTACTTCATGTTTCATCTGATGACATTATACATCAAAGCAGGAACTGTGGGCTGAAACAACACCCTTCATCCTAGTTTATTTTTTTAGAGGCTGGGACAGTGACCGAGGGCTGCCCTGACCGAGCCTGTTTCCTTTCTTGACCTTTCAAGTTCTTACCAGAAACTGACACCAGGATTCAGGAATATAAGTCCACTTATCAGCCCCCACAAATAAGGTAGGAAAAAACTACACACTTAAGTCGGATATTGATATCTTATTTGCAGGCAAAGTAATTTGTCAAATGGAAGATTTATTTTTGTTTTCAGAACATTGAAGTTATGGAGTGATACCTTAAAATACAGCTTTTGGACATTTGGCTGTAAATATTCAGGCTATCTAAATGTTGGAAAGAATCTTTATTATTAAAATATGGCTATTTTTTATAGATTGTAAATTTTGGGAGTCACATCCAATCTTGCCTTATATAGTCTCCTAGAATTGTAATCTGCACGAAGGAGTATTTATCAGTTTCACACACACGCAGAACTCATTTGCCTAATTATAAGTTCAGGGCTCTACATTTTCATGTAGCTGAGTGTCTAAAATTTTACCATTTAATCTGTCATCAGGGATTGAAATAAAAGAACTGACACATGAAGGATGACACTGAAGCGTCTGGTCTCTTCAGAAAAAGAAGTTCACTGGCCCATGGCCATTTGTCAGAGTGTTAACTCAGTGGAGGCGAAGGTAGTCAGGTAAACGCACGCCTACACCTTCCTCAAAGACCATGTTCCTTCTTAGTGTGGCACTGTGGTCCATCAATAAGAAAATGTCTGGGTGACGACAAAACTAAAATGGAATGCCTTATTATCTTTAAACAATATCTTATGAGGAAGGTAATTCTCAGAACCATAATAATATCCTTATTCCTTCTCAAGGGATAACTTAAAACTAGCATAGACGCTCCAGAGGCCTGTGGTGGAAATGAATCCCTTGCTCTCAGGCCTTTTGAGAAATTGATTGTAGCTTCATATATTTTGCTTCCTCTGGAAGGGAGCCGACTGTAAAGATCCCGGATGATGAAGCGTGTCTGTGATCCTGCAGTACGAGAGATTTAATTAGACATCGAATGTGCAACGCCTAATGATGGTTGTTTAAATTATCAAGGCACACACTGCAATTCTCCGGCCCACATGCCTGAAGGAAGCATGAGGTAAAAAATCCCGTAAATTCCCTTTTGACATAATGGGATGCAGGGAAATATCATGTTACCATTGGCAGGCTCACAACTCACGAACTCTTCTTCCCTAACGTCGGGGCTGTTTTGCATTTCACAGCTGATTGTTGCTTCATCTCTGTCTCCCAGCTACCAGGCCTGTTCGCCATCTCCTTGATCAATTTAATAAGTTGGCTAATTCACTCCAGAGTAACGTTTCTGTTTATAGAAGTCTAGCTTCTGTGGCAAGCAACAAACACCCCAGAGTATCCAGGGGAGCAACGATAGGGATGCTGGCATGAAGAGGTGAGCCTCTCCGAGCACAAACAACTCCTGCTCCCCTGGCTGGTCCCTGGCCTGCACTGCACTCCGCATCTGCACCAGGGGTGGGGGGTGGTTGTGAGTGGTGATTAGAACCCTGCTGGGTGCAGCTGCGCTCCTCCTGTTGACGTGGGGGGGTCAGGCAGCGCGCCTCATTACCATGATGGGCAGACAGGAAAGCAAAAAATAATGTGAGATGCATACTTTCAACTCCAGGTTGGAGCTACCGGGGTGTGTCAGTGAGACACAAACTCGCTCATCTCTTGGAGCAAAGCAACGGGCTTCATTTCCCTCCGTCCTTCCAATGCACAAGGCGCAGACCACACGTGATGACAAAGAGAAGTGACTCTTGGTCACCTCTGCAGATTGGTGTGGTGCCCGGAGAGGGGTGGGGAGGAAAACTTGCTGATTAGAAAAGAATTGATGACTGCACATGTTTTCCAGGTATGAACCATCTGGACAGGTGTCTTTTAACTAAGATTAATAAACATATGTTGCCACCAGTGTCTCATTACCAGAGGCATGATAATGGGAAGTCAAAATTTTCAAGTCAAGCTGCCAGGCTGCTACGGGGCAAAATCTCTCCAGAGAAGCAGAGCTGCACCAGCTTGGCTGGGAAAAGCTGCCCTCCTACACCTGAGATGTGTTACACCCACGGTAAGTCGTCTTCTTTTTTTCTGGATAAGTGAGCCTGGACCAGACGTCTCTCCGTCCGGCCCAAAACACTGGTTATAACATCTCTTTCCTGGCAGGAAACCTGTGTTCCTATGGCCCCAGCAACATCCCTGCCTCTAAGTTAATTCCTGAAGCTGAGTATTTCAGGGGTTTTCCTCAGGAATGGGTGGCCAGAGAGCTGGAAAGACCAATAGTTTCCTCGGGCAATGACAGAGAAGTCGAAGACCACATGACAAATGTGGACAGTGTTCCATGGAACACCACAGTATAGCTCCCATGGTGAATTCAGAACGTGGTTTCTCCCAGAGAGTAAACACGGGGCCAGGCCTGTGCACTCCCAGGGAACTGTCTGAGCCACCGTTGGCGTCGCAAACTTGGGATCAAAGTGCATTTCCATTCTACAGCTCATGCGTGTGAAGGTACCGCTGAGCTACCACTGAGCATTAGTTTGTCTTACTGTGAAACAGGGGGCAAGCTCTTTTCACAAAGGCTGCTAAGTGCTTAGAAAACTGTGTACCTCATCTCCTTGTCCGCAAAATGTAAGTTTTAGTTTTTTTCATTTGCTTGAACTTGCAGTAGAATAACAATTCATGTGTCACTTAGGGCGTAGGGTAATGTGTGTGTATGTGTGCACACGTATTAGACACATATAAATGTATTTAAATGCATATGCAATACATGTTAATATATGTATGGTATATATATTTGTGTATGTTATTTATATATAATAATATATAAAGACAGAGGGAATAATAACCATATTATTTGCCTCATAAAACTGCTATGGCAATGAGAAGTCAACATGCAAACCCTTAACCAGGACTTACCGGAAGTTACCATTAACTTAAAATGGTGCCCAGAAGCACAATTTCAGAGATCTAAAACACCAGATGTTACAAGACACTGGCACAAACTATGAAATAAAAGCAGGTGAAAGAAAAGGAAAGAGCAAGGAGAGGGTGAGCAGTGCTGTATTGTCAAGGTAAAGACACTCCTTCCAGCCCCACCTTGCCGTACACACACAGATTTTTCACGTCAGAATGAGAATGGGTGTTCTCTTCCCCAATGACACATATATTATTGCCTTTTATAGCCTGGCAACTAAACTTCACTCATGGGTCAGGTTTGATTGTGCGGTATGTTTGCCTGGACCTCTGTGTTGAGAAGGACTCTGAGGTTGCATCCAGGCAGGGAGAGCAGGGAGCAGGGAGAGCAGGGATCCTCAACAAATAGTATCTGCTGTGGCTGTAAGACCAGCAGGTGGTGATTACCCAACATAAACTTGCCCATTCACTTTGTACCCATAGGCCCTTATTAAATATGTATTTATTACAGATAGGAAAGAATGGAATATTAGCATACCAGATGCCAACAAGACCAAAGGTCAGAACTTAGAGGACAGCAAACATCAGCACAGCAGAGGGAAGCTTCCTAATTTTGTGATGACTATGCAGGGCCAGTGGGTTCTTGGGGCACGGGGGGACCCCCGTGTAGGGTGCATGACTTTCTGGCCACAACACTGAAGCTGGTAAAAATATTATGAAATATAAGCTGTGATTGAAAAATAAAAATATTTAAAAATAACGCCCCCCCAGAAATTTAACAAGGTTCAATAACTTGGAGACATTTGTTGCTACATGAGGAAGTCATTTCTCAGCCTAAGAGAATCACAAATCACATCACAAGACTTGAGGACCTGGTACTAGAAATTGCCATTAAGAGCTAAAGAAAGAGGCTTCCGCAGAACTGCATCTCCTATCAGTGGCAGTATCAGGGAGGAAAGGACCTCTAAACACACTGTTTCATGAATAAAATAACAATTTAAGGAATCCAAGTGTATATGTTCTCTTGTAATACTAAAGAAAAATTTTTTTAAGGCAAAGGAGTGGTAGATTCAAGGGAAAGTTAGATGACTATTTATCTGGATTCTGTGAGGGAACTAATTCATGCGATAACCAAAGTCACTTCAAGTCAAGGTGGACACCAAAATTACCTGTGAAAGTGGCTATGCAGCCATATTATGAAAACTGCAATGCATGGGACCCAGGCTGTGGATTTGATTATATTCTGAAGGGATCCTGACACACAGTGTTGAAAACAAACAATGTTTTACAGAATGTCTTCTGAAATTCCATTTGGACAGGAACTATTTTGTAGTAAACACATAAAAATCATGTCTGCGTGAATACTTGAAACAGTACTTAGCATGCAGTAGAAGCTAAATAAATATTGGTTAAATCTGAATCTTAAGTTAGAGTGCCTTGGATTTCCTTATTTTACATTTCCCCTTACTTCCAAAAAATTGTTATAAGTATTGCATATAGCATGTTACTTAATATGTTGTCAGGACTCAGTAAATACTGGCTGAATTTGAATGCTGAGTTAGTTTTCAAGACTTCCACATTTCAAGTGTTAGCCTCATTGAGCTGGTTCTTGGGACTTTGTAATTTTAAGTTTTTACCCCATTTCTAACAATGATTATAACTGTTGCATATAGTATAGAAGATGTGCATGTATGTGAGTGTGCTTGTGTCTGTGTATGTTATAATCCTATTATGGAATTCGTTTCCAGGTAACAAGGCTATACTAAACCACACATTTTAAAGACAAAAGTACTTGCCCATGAGTGATCAGTCTGCAGTAGTGTTTGTCACCAAAGAGGGATATACACTGTTTCTGCTGCTCACATTGACAACTTTCTAAGAAAAATGAGATGTTATGAATAGGAAAACTTGCTACTGAAAATTCCTAACAAAGGTGATTGTTTGCCTGCATTCTTTTGCTTAGGACTAGAGCCAATATCCACGCACACTGATTTCAGAGGTTATTTTAACTTAATCTGACATGTTGGTTATAGTTTTAATTACAGCTGCAAAAACATAACACAACCATAAAAGTCTTTCTTGAGGTCTCAGCACTGATGAAGATGGGTTAAGTGAACCCTGCCCTGTCCTTCCTACTGAATGCAATGGAGTCTTTGACAGAATGCATGGAGCAACTACTTGAGGGTTCTGAAAAATAAATGAGAGCAAGCAGATTGAGGAAAGCAACAAATCTCGATATACCATCAAATCAGCAGGGATCTTCCCCATGTTTTTTGCCTCTGCTTTCTCCCAGCTTGTACTCAAAATGCTCTGTAACACTCAGAACTGCACACGGGGTACAAACAGAAAAACATCAAACAGGAGCCCTCTTTTTAACCTTTGAAGAGTGGCAAGAAGGTCCCAGTGGGTCAGAGAGAGTGAGGGAAAATTTCTGTTTTGTTTGTTATTGTTGTTGCTCTCTCCTGACCAAGCTTCCAGGAGAACCCATGGCTTAGGCCAGAGTGGAGAACTCCAAGATGGGGAACCTTTCCTTCTTACCAAGAGAACTGTGGTCCTAAGAACACAGAGGGAGGGAATCCCCACTGCTTTTATTTTGCCACTTGGTCCCAGAGCCTGATGCAGTTACAGGAAGTGATGACAGAGGAAACAAATTCAGTCCTGTGTTTCTCCCAGAGTACCATAAAGTGGTGCTCTTGGGAGCAAGAAAGGGTGAAGGAGATCCCAGAAAGGAAGGAGACAAAGAAAGTGATCCCTAAACTTGTGTATAAACTTCTGGGCTCACCACCAAGCTATGCGTAGGTGGGTCTAAATCTAGACAGCATTCCAAAGCTTTGAGTCCTGAAGTACGTGGTAGTCAACTGCCCAGGTGCCAGACTGGCCAAGAGGAAGGTCAGATAGGAGACAGATCTGAAGAACATGGCAGCTTTTGAAAAATAAGCTAATTGTTAGAACCATAGGCCACAGAAGGAGAGTAGGAACTTTTGACCCAAACATAATCAGGTTAATTCCCTGCTAAACCAACAAATACAAATCAACATTCTCCCTATACAGGTAGGTTTGAAATTGTTTATATGGAAAATAATACAATAATTAATACATAATAGTACCAGAATAAACTGTGTTGTGCACGTTCACAACTGTAAACCTACCTTTGTCATACATTGTATTCTCCATAGAGTTCCATACGATAATACTCAAAATATCTAGGTTACAGACCCAAATTGCTCAACATGTGAAGAATCAGGAAAACCTCAACATCTCTCAAGGAATAAGAAAATCAAGAGGTGACAACCCTGAGATTAAACAGGTATTGGAATGATCAAGAAAGACTCTAAAACAACTATTATGGCCATGCTCCAAGAAGTAAGAGTGAATGTTACTGAAAATCAAAGAAAGACAGAAAGTCTCAACAGAGATATAGAACATATAAGGAATGACCAAACTAAAAGTTTAGAATTAAAAAAATATAATAGCCTAATAAGATGAAACCTACTGGGTGAATTCAATAGCAGAATGCTGATGGCAGAGAGATGTCAATGAACTTAAAGACTGAGTAACTGAAAGTGTTACGTCTGAAGAACAAACAGAAAAAGGTCAAAAAATTTAAACAGTGTCTCAAAGGCCCATGGGACAATACCATGTGTTTCCGTGTTATTTAGAATCCCCAAGTCAGAGGATAAAGTGTGAGCCAGAAAAATTACTTGAAGAAATGACTGAAAACACCCCAAATTTGGTAGAAAACAAAATTACAAGTTTAAGAAGATCCTAAATCCCAAAGAAGATAAACACAAAGAAATACATACCCAGACACATTATAATCAAACAGCTAAAAACTAAAGGCAAACAAAAACATCTTAAAACCGAGCAAAGTGTTATATAAAGAGGGAAAAAATGATTCAAACACTATAGGTTTCTCAGTAGAAGCCATGCAGGCTAATAGGAAGTACATTTTTAAATGTTTAAGGAAAAGAACTGTCAACCTAGATTTCTATATCCAGTAAAAATATGCTCCAGGAATAAAGGGAAAATAAAGACATTCTCAGAAAGACAGCTAAGAGAATCCATCAGCAAAAACAGAGTTGCTCTAAAAAAAATGATAGTTTATATTAAAGGGAAAGAGAAATTATATCAGTGGAAAATGTGAAAATGTAGAAATGAGGAAAGGATAACAGAAATGGTAGACATCTGATTAATATAATAGAAGATTGTTTTCATCTTGTCCTTTGAGTGTGAATGATGGTTAAAGGCAAACATTATAATGTTGTCTGGCTGAGGCTTCAGTGTACAAAGATGATGATTACAATGAAATGAATGATGATAACAACAACAGAAAGAAAGACGGGCAAAAGGACCTGTATGGTGATACAACTTCACATTCTACTAAAAGTGACAAAATATTAGTTATATTTCAAAAAGTTAAATATGTATATTGTAATCTGGAGATAAATGCTAAAAGTAAATACGAAGAGAAATATTTAAATTTTCAATAGATAAACTAAAATAAAAATAATAAAAGAAAATATTCCAGTAATCCAGGAGGAGGAAAGAGAATGTAAAACTAAGGGAACAAAAAACAAAACAAAAAAAGGTATCTACATTCAATCATATCAAATGTAAATAGTCCATACACCAATTAAAAGAGAAAGAGTGCCAGAATTGCAGGAAAGAAAAAGAAAAGAAAAGAAAGAAAGAAAAGCAAAGAAAGAAAGAAAGAAAGCGAGAGAGAAAGAAAAAGAGAGAGAGAGAGGGAGGAAGGGAGGGAGGTAATGAGGGAGGGAGGAAGAAAGAAGAAAAGGAGAAGACTCAATTATATGCTTTCTAAAACAACCTACTTAAAATATATAATGGCATAGGTAATTTTAAAAGATACCAGTATGACCACTAATCAAAAGAAAGTTGGAGTGACTATATTAATTTCAGACACAGTAGATTTTCAGACAAAGAAAATTTCCAGACATAAAGAAGGAAATTACATAAAAAGAAGAGGGTCAATTCACCAAGAATACATAACAATCCTAAATATGTATGCACCTAACAATAGAACTTCAAATGTCACGAAGTGGAAACTGATAGAATGGAAAGAAAAAATGGACACTCCACAATTCAACACTTTCCCCTCCCCTGTCACTGTAACAAGTAGACATAAAATCAGCAGCAATACAGAACTCAGCATCATCATCCAGTGGGTTTAACCGACATTTACAAAACCCCCATGAAAAGCAGTAAGACACCATGCTCCCAACTACAAAAGGCTGGGGAAAGAAATCAAAGAAGTGGTAATTGACCTGACACACTACCCTGATAGATTACTTTACTCAATATAGTTAAGATACCAATTCTCAAATCCCAGGAGGATGTTTTATAGATATAGGGAAGCCGATTCTAAAATTTAAATGGAAGGCAAAATAGTATGGCTAGAACGATTTAGAAAAAAAATTAATGTTGGAGGACTTATGCTATTTGATTTGAAGTCTTAATGTAAAGCTACAGTAGTCAACGCAATGTGGTTTTGGCAGTGCTAGACATATGGGGGACCCAAAAACTCTGGAATTATCTTCTGGAGGGCAGGCCCCTTATAGTACAGGCTTCCTCTGCTGAGTGAGTATTCTAGGAACCCATCTGTATCCGTGTACCAACTCACGTTGTTGTCACATTGCTCAGCTTCGGTTAACTGTTCTTGAAAACCCTTTCAAGGCATCTTCCCATTTCACGATGGGTGATTTACAAGCACATCTGCCCACACCGCACTCAATGTTCAACAGTTTTTGACCAAAGGCAGCATGACCCCCATACCCCACCCTCCCTATTCATGCAATCTTACCCCCAGGACGACTTTCGTTTGTTGCCCCAGATGAAAAATGTCCTCAAAGAGAAATGTTTTGCCCATGTGGAAGAGGTGACACAAAAAACAAAGACAAAACCAAAAAGGCAGAAGCACTAAAAGGCATCAAAACCAACAAGTGCAAACACTGTTTTGAGAAGCAGACAAAAGTCTCGATAGGTGAATTGCATAGAATGGAGAGCACTTTGAAGGTGACTGAGGTTTAAACGTGTAAGGATATATTCACAATTTTGTATAAATAAATTCCATGGTTTTTGCGTCCCCCTTTGTACTAAGTCAATGGAACAGGAAAGAGAACCCAGAAACAGACCCACACAAGTATGCTAAATTGATTTTTGATAAAGTTGCAAAAGCAATTTAATGGGGGAAGGCTAGTGTTTTGAACAAAAGATGCTGAAGCAACCGGACATCCTTAAGCAAAAAAAAAAAAAAAAAAAAGAACCTTGATCTAGACCTGACTTTTTATACAAAAATTCACTAAAAATGGATTATTGACCTTAATATAAAATGAAAAGCTAGAAACCTTATAGCAGAAAATATAGGCAAAACCCTTTCTGATGTAAGGTTAGGAAAACATTCTCAGATATAACACCAAAGCATAGATCATAAGAGAAAAACTAATAAACTGGAAGTCATCAAAATTAAAAATGTTTGATAATGCAAACAACACTGTCAAGAGGAAAAACAGACATATGGGCTGGGATAAAATATTGGCAAATGATATGCCATACAAAGAATTTGATTATAAAATATATAAAGAACGCTTATATTTGTGGAGGCTGGGAAAGAAGGTACCTGCTAAGAAGGGCTCCTGGTGGCTTAACTGGGGTCAAATGAGAAAGAAAGAAGGAAAGAGAGAGGAAGGAAGGAAGGGACGGAGGAAGGGAGGAAGAGGGAGGGAGGGAAGAAGGCAAAGAGGGAGAAGGAGAAGGAGAAAAAGAACAGAGCCTAGTAGCCATTTTCACACCGGGACCTCTCCCACACGCTGCACTTTACATCAACCCTGAGCTGAGCTGCCTGCCTGCACTGTGTCCCCGCTGGCTGAGCCAGCCCTTACCAAGGCGTCTGGAATCCGGTTTCAACCAATAGGACTGAGTCTTTCCCCATCCAATCAGAGCTGCGCAGCTCTGACCAATCAGAGGCAGCGCTAGTCTGACCAATCAGGACAGCGCCTTTTGGACCAGTCACACTGCAAGGATTTGGAGTCCTCATGTGCATGAGGATGGACCAATCAGGAACCTGGGGCAGGAACTTCTGTCCATATAAGGCAGATCCGCTCTGGCTCTGAGAGCATGCTTTCTCTTCCCGCTGCCGACCGGCTTTCCTTGCTGAGCAGAAATACCTAAGCTGTCCGGCGGGGGCAGAGCAGACTGGCACAGAGCTGGGCAGGCCCGTGCAGAGCAGGGCTGTCTCTTCTGAGAGCTGCGTGGTCCCGGGGCTCCGTACCCCCGGGGCTGCATCACAGCTAGGCTGTATCACAGTTGAGTTGTTTTGCATGGAATAAAGTTTCCTTCTTCACCACCCCACCCCAAACTGGGGATTCTTGTTGGCATTGAATTGATGTGATGATCCCTGGTTGACACAATGCAATAATAATAAGACAAAGAACTCTTTAAAATGGACAAAATACTTAGCAGACAGTTCAGTAACAAAAATATACAGGTAAAAATAAGCATATGAAAAGATTCTTGACATTATGATCCATTAAAGAAATGCAAATTAAAACCAAAGGAGGTACCACTGCACACCTACTTGAATGGCTAAAGTAAGTATGTACATACATACATACATAAATGACAATGTCAAGACCTGGGAAGGATGGGGACCCACTATAATTTTCATACGCTGCTGGTGAGAATGCAAACTGGTACAGCAACTCTGGGAAGTATTTTGCAGTTTCTTAATAAGCTAAATAAATATGCATTCACCGCTCCTGCAGTAAGAATGGCCTGACCTAGCCATCCTACCCCTGGGTATTTACCCCAGAGAAATGGAAACTTATGTTCACATAGAAACCTGTACATAAAAGTGTTTCGCTGCTCAATCCATAATTGTCAAAAGTTGGAAACAAGCCAAATGTCCATCAACAAGTAAATAACCGTGGTGTACTCATACAAGGGGATGTCACCCATTAATAACATGGAACAAACAATCCATATACACAACAAATTGGATGGATCTCAAGAGAGTCATGCTAAGTGAATAAAAGCCCATTTCAAAGGTTACATATTGTATAATTCCATTTATCACATTCTGACAAAACAAAACTCCAGTAATGGAGAACAGATCCGTGGTTATCAGGGGGTTGGATTAGAGGAAAGTTTTGACCAAAAACAAGCAGCATGAAGGACTTTTTGTGTGGTTGTAAAACAGTTCTGGGCCTTGGTTGTAGAGACTGTTAGGAGAATAACACATGTGCTAAAACTCACAGAATTTAACATCTTAAAAAAGTCAATTTTGTTGTATGTACATTTTAAAAAACAAAATATTGTCTTTTTTGGTCATGTCAAATTTTCTCCTACGTTTGCAATGTTTTGCCATGCAGCGTGCATGTTTTATTTGTGTGTGTGTTTTGCCTTTGTGTAACTCTATGCATCTGTGGAACCCCCAACTGGAACATACCCTTTGGGGACAAACCTGAATTGAAATCATACAAAAATTTATCTAACTATGTGTCAATATTTATTGAGCACCTACTATATGCCAGGTATGTTCTAGGTCCTAGGAGTAGAAGGATAAATAAAACAGATGTGTTGACATCAAGGAACTTACAACCTTGTGAGGAAAACAAGCAGTAAACAGATAAACAGCACAGTGGGTACACAGGCTGACGGTAGACTGTGGTGAGTGTTACCCAGAAGATAAACAGGGGGATGAGCTAGAGCAGCATGAAGGCGGGGCTTCGGCTCTGTTTGTGAGCTGAGGGACGACAACAATGGACCACCCACAGAGAGCGCTAGGAAAAGAGGCCTTCCCCATGCAAGGAACAGTGAGCAGGAGGGAGCAGAGCTAAGACAGTGTCTGGTATGTTCTGGGAACAAAGAAGATGCCCTTGTGCCTGAAGCGGCGTGAGGAGCAGATATGAGAGAGCCAAAGTAGCCACATGGCAGAGCCCGCTAGGCCAGGGCATAAAGGCTGATTGATTTTAAGAGCAGTGGGAAGCCATTGTTTGTTGTTCTTGTTTGTTTGTTTGTTTGTTTTTTGAAGTAAGGGAGTGGTCATGATCTGGTTACATTATCAGGGTGACCTTTGGAAAGTACTTTTGACTCTCAATCTGTTTCTGCATAATGTTAAGTGGGAGTGATACCCACCGGCAATAGTTTTGCGAGAGCCATGTATATATTGATGCCTAGGATTTTATGGGTTATAGCAGATGCTCAATAAAATATGGCTTCCCTCCCTCCATGTGCCTTTTTCTCTCTGTGTATGTGTGGGCCTTGCAGGCCAGTCTCTCTCTCCAGCCACTCCATCTTTTGTTGACTCTGTCTGACCTTGGAAAGGTCCTCAAGTGCAAGCACAGTCAAAGCCTCTAGTTTCTTTGTTCATTTGTGGTTTTGGATTGGGAGGCAGGCAGCTCAGGTCCTGTTTGGTTGAACCATGGGCAATGGCTGTGTTGGTAGCTCACAACTGACCGAAGGAGGCTGAACCAATATCATAGGTTTTGGCTTTGTAGCTCACTAAGGCATGACCACCACCGATCCCCATCGCTTCTTCATCTGCTAGGGATTAGATTATTATGGAGAACTGCTGTGGTTCTAAATTCTGTAATTCAGATCAAGGCCATGTTCATCAAAGACACACCCTTTTGTGCTGGTGTTAAGGGAGCATCCATCTCTCTTGAGAATTGCCTCAGTTACCAACTAATTTCTGGGAGGCCCGTTCCAGGCCCACAGCACTAATATGCAAAAGAGCTTTTCCAAATACCGCATGCTCTATCAGAAGCATTCAGTCCTTGCTATCCTTTTATTAAGCAAACTTTACAGTTTCATGGCATGAAACACTGCTTCTATCACTTCCTTGAGGAGAGGACGGACCAAAGGTACAATGAGACCAGAGAATCAGTTGGTAAAGCTCTAGTTTTCATGTTCAATTTGAGGCACCTAATTTACAGTTTCTTTTAGATAATATATAGCATCTCTCAAACGCATTTTGAACACCACTTTTGAGCCTACTAGGTTAGTTGTCTAAAATAGAAATCCATTCTCCACTGATATCCTAAGCCAAGCCAAGCTGCTTTATCGATCCATAAGCCAGAATAACATTAGGATGCTGTAGCTGAACCCTGTCCTACAACATGGTGTGTGTACACAAGACTGCATTTTACCGTATGCTATGCTATCCAGCTCTTTTCCCCTCCCTTGACAAAAATGAATAGGTTAAACTTTAAAAGTTGCAAACCTCCACAGCTTATTTCCTGAAGAGCAGGCTGCAACTTCCTCCTTTCTCCTTTTCTTTGCTAACTCCACTTCCTGAAGCACCAGCTTGCACCAGACAGGCTGGTGAGGCTGGTCATATTCATTAATCTTTCCCCAGATCCTCATGAGGGGATGAAGCAACTATCAATACAAATAAACCCGCAATTTACTCATTTCTATCAAAGTTCCCTTCTTCTCGGCAGGAAGCGAATTTCTGCCTCAGTCTCTTTTTCTCCCAGTTGTGATGAATCAAATGGCGACAGCTGGAACATCTGGAAAATGTGAAGACAGAGGGGGCCCTCAGGGCCTGGCTGTCCTCTGCTCTTTCTCCTGCGTCTTTCTCCAGGGCGTTGTCATTAAGCTCATTGGCAAGTGCTGGGCTGCAGCAAGGGGAAGGTTTCTGAAGATCAATGACATACCAGATATGATGGTTTTAAGGCACCCTCCTCTCAGCCCAATCAATAACAGCTTTAATGTGATCTTGCGACGTAAGGTTCTTGCCCACATTGCTTCCAGGCTCTGTTTAATCATATCTTGTCTTCCTAGTCAAGAGCTCTCCTTGCTGAGAACTGCACTGTTCATCCCCCAGTAAAATAAACAAACAAACAAACAAACAAACAAACTAATGAAATTGCTTTATATTGCCTCAAATTGCCTGACCAAGAGTCACCACTCCCAACCTGTTCTTAAACTAAGGCATCAATGCCCAAGCCCCTGAAACTCTTCCTGTCACATGAGGGAAGAAATACCTTCATTTTTCTAGTGCCCCATAGTTATTGGTGGGGGGTGGGGGTGAGGGAAATCAGTTGTGGGGTTTACAATTTCTTCATAGAAAAACATAAACTGTTTTGATTTTCAGACTCAGAGACAGAAGGAAGACAAGGTGGAAAATGTCAGCTTGCTGCAGCCGGAATAACACAAACACATTGGAGAGAAAGAAAACGAAGAATCCAGCCAGCCTTTTGGATGGTTAGTTGGCAGAGAGTCAACGTCCCAACGGGACAAGAGGGAAGAAAAGCCCAGTCGTGACCCAACATGGGGACACAGCAGCCCAGTTCAGGAGCCCAAGGCCTGGTTATAGCGGCCAGTTCCTAAGGAAGAAATGGTCCTAACACAGCCCTTACGTGCTGAGGGAAAGGGCCCGTTCAGCGCCATACATTCTGATTTTTGTATTTTTGTGTCATATTCATGAATCCACCTAAGATTAGAATCCATTCTAAGATTATTCCTAGACTCTTTTTTCCTTCCACAAATAATGTTCTCTATTTTGCCCTCGTTTGATCACATGGTTTGAAATAATTTACTCTATTTACATGTAAATTATTTGGGGCCTGGTGCCTCTCTCCCTGTTCTTACAGATGAGAATTTCTAGCTTCTCAGAGTTTATTTTTCCAGCCATAAATAGTGTCTGCTTGTTTCCTTTCTCTCTCTTCATAAAAAGGACCCAGAAAATTCAGCTTGAGGTATTTGGAGGGCTTTTCCTCTCTACTTAAAATGAGTAATTTTAAGTGACATCAGACGAGCCTTGCTCAATAAAGCCTCCCCAATTCCCAACCTCCCTTTGTATATACGTTCACCACTTCAGAGCTGGCCAATGGCCACTGAGCCACTCACTGCCACATGCCCATGTGCAAGAAAAGACGCCGAAGCGTAGGAACAAAGAAAATCCATTTTCCCTGGCAACAACATGACGTGCTCTTGGCAGCCCTTCTGGAGAGTACAGATAAAACTGGCAACCCTGCACTCCGGGGTCATTTTACTGCCTCCAGTTTCTTCTATAATTCAGTGGCCTTCTTTGCTTAAGCATTAACATATAGAACCAGAGGAAACTGGGGCCAGCATCAAGGCTAGACTGGCAAATCGATGACGTTCTCTGGAGTAAAGCATCAGACCCTGGAAATGAAAGTGTACCTGAGACAAAAGCTTGAAAGCTCACAATCAATATGGATGCTAATAATATATCACAAAAATATGCCTTATCATTTTTACTTATTTCCCTAGCAGTTACCTAAGTTACCTACAGCCATTCCTGTTCCATATGAGAAGTTCATATGGAGGCTAAGTGGGTATTGGAGAGAAGATAATTATTTGGGAACATGTTTATGAAAATAAGATTACTTTCTCAGGGTGTTAGTCCTTGATTTTTCCTTCAAGATTTGACAACTGACTAATAATAATGCCGATATACACCAACAATAACATATTTGTCATTCTACTATAACAGGTAAGGGGAAGCAATTTCGGCTAAACACGGTCATCTCTTGAAAATAAGATTTGGATTTGTGAGAAATAAAAAAAAGATTCACGTTTCCCCTAATAATGGGAAAGAGATTATTTCTGAGGCCCAAAGACAATATAAGTTGTTTTTGAATTGGGCCTCATCTCATTATCGATATATTCATTTGTTGAACTGCGACAGAGTTATGATCTGCCCTGGTTTCCTGCGGAGAGTTTTATCTTTCCATTTTTATAGTACATGCTTTTTCAAAAGAGTAAACTTCCAGAGCAATTTGTTTAAGAAGATACAGTTACTGAATATCAAGAATGCTGAAAAAAATGTCATGAATATACTACAGATTTTCCTGGGAGTCCAGTTTTGTCCTTGGCTCTTCACCTCGGGTGGTATTTTGGAGACTATGGATCAGGCTACTATGCAGAGTTGGGCGGGCTGCTCACTGCACAAGAACGTCTGGCCAAGGGGTGAGGGGCTGAAATCTGGCCCCTGCTTGGCTTGCTCCGCCGTGGACCTGGCATTGAGCTGCATCCACGTGGAAGGAGTGCCTGTTACTAATTTTCAGAGGCATTCATGCACTAGTGGCAGCCCTCATTTAACTTGACAGCTAACATTGAATAGGAAAACTCTGAAATGCTAAGATTAATTTTTGCTCTGTAACGGGCAGAAAGAAGAGAGTGTCCCTATGAGCAAGATGCAGGAATTGGAAATGTGGACGGGAGAAGAATTCCTTACGGGGAGACAAGCCCAACTACCTGCCTGTAGATAAATCAAAATGAACTCCTTCTAGACTCAGTTTCCTCACCAGTAAATTAGATTTAATGATATTTATGTAGCAAGGTAAAGTGTACCTGGTACTTAACAAGCCCGTAATGCTTGGTGGGAGTTGTTACTGTTGCTGCCGCTGCTGTTGCATTGTGCTATGATTAATTCTCTTCCTTCACCTTACTCCCTAGTAAGCCCGTCATTCTGCCAGAATGAACTCATCCATACATACATGTGAGCTGGAATATGCAAGAGGCGAGGGCATCAGCTCAGTTGCACTCTGTCTTCTGCCCATTGCAGACATATAAATAAGGAGGCAGAGCCTTAACTTTTCCCAAGAGAAGCTATGGCGTACTGCGCTAGAGCTGACTTATTCTCATCCTGGACTAGTGTTCTCAGCCTGAGGGCTGAGAGAAGTCTGTGAACCCCTATAATTATAGGAAATATTTGAGGGTGCATGAATCCCTGAAATTCTGTGATGAGTGACTCTCTGGCATTCACTCAAATCTAAAAATGCCTCCCACCCAAAGGTTGAGAACTGCAACTCTGGATAAAGGAAGGAAAGAAGACCTGAACTAAGAATGATTAGTTCTCCCTCACACTGGGCAATGGAGTTCTTATCTGGAATGAATGTGTCAAGACCTGCCTTGTCCAGCTTTTGCCTCCTTTTATCTTTTTCTATAAGGCTTGGGATGTCCAACTAAGGCTGCTGGTTCTTCCTAACTTGAGCTGAAGCAAATACTTGGCATACTCTCAAGGGTATTTACAATTCCTTCCCAGATGCGCTGCCAGTCTCTCTGCATGGACCCTTAATCCCCACTATCTACTTTCCCTCCCTAGATTCCTAGTTCTGGACGCTTACTTACTTTGTCCTTTTGGTGGGTCCATCTCCCCCTTGCTCTAGCTGCACGGTTCCAGATTGGAGCCCTGCCTGGCGAGTTGCAGCCCGTGTGTGCACTCTGCCTACCCTGCTTTCTGACCTCCTGCCCCTAGTTCTTTGCCCTCTCTCCTGCTCTATTCATACGGCTGGGATGACTCACAGACTTCTCAAATGAGCACATTATTGAGCAGTTACATTCTGATAACTGCCCTTCCATTCTGGGAGTGGACAATAGGTCGTGGAGACCTGCAGTTTATGATTCATTGTGGCTTCTTTCCGGTTCCTCAACCTGAATCACAACCTTGATCAGCTACATCACAAGGATTCAAATGCCCTTGCAAAAAAAAAAAAAAAAAGTGCACGTAAGATCAGCAGTTTTGATAAAGCAGAGAAGCCTGCTTGGTCTTGGGCCAGCCCCCAAGTCAAAGAGCCCCGAGTTATCTCACCTGAGTTCACTGACCTGCCCTCACGTTCACTCCTGCATCGTGTACGGAGCACTCCATCTGTCTGTATTTTTTCTCTCGAATCTCTTTACACCCTGCATTTTCAGCAACTGCCACATTCCTCCTCTCATGCATGTTCTGCTGGCTCCTCGTACTCAAGATGTCCAGACCCTCAATTCTCTGTCTTCCCCTCAAGGACCTCCCCACTCAGATGCATCAGTACACGACTGTCCGAGCGACCTTTCCCGTACGCAGCTCTGGCACAGTTACGGGCTCCCTCCAAAAGTTCCCGTACCATCCCATTCTCAGAGAACAAATTCCCGTAGAGTGGATTCGATTTCCCTCCCCCCAGAAGGAATTCTCGCAGGACAAAGTCCAGGCTTCTTCCATTCCTATAGAAGAAATTCTAAACTTCTCAGGATGGCGTGCAAGGCTCCCGTCTAACTGAGGGGCAAGGACCATAGTGCAGATAATGTTACATAGTAACTTGGACGGATGCCCTATTTATCAAATGCTCATTATGTGTTCATTCATGAATACAGAGGTATCTGTATAACTCGAGTGAATTTCCTAACATCCCTTAGCTATTGTTAATATAATGCTTCTAGCAACCTGCCTGGCTCTAGAAGATGCTTAGTAAATATCATTTTACTTCATCATAACTGTGCCATTGGCACAATTTTTCAATATTTAATTCCAACACAGAATCTTTGTTATCTCCTTATTTATATTTATTATCAATATATTTATAAGACAATAACCTGAACATTTGATGATCATGGTCCAAAAATCACACAGCTTTCTGGTGCTGGGCTCCATTTTTTGCCTCCATCCTGTATAACGTGACTCTCTTCTACTTTGGCAGGGCTTGCTTAGAGTACAGAATAGCACTGGGACCTACCATCTGTGTTTCTGATCGATACTGGAAAGAGGCATATCACAAACCCTATTAAAATGTGGCAAACCCTTCACCAGTAGCAGGGGAAACTCCAGACTGGGGACAGACAGGAGGCCGCAAGCAGCTAATCTACTAGCATGACCTCCGATAGCCCTACCGAGATTTCACTGCCCCGCAGGTCTCTGTCCCGTTGATTAGGAGGGTCTGCACCAACCTGTCTGCCAGACGTGTGCTACTGTCCACACACAACCCTGCCCTGTGCATGAACCCAAATATCTTCCCTTGCTATCCCTGAGCAAGGCTTAAACAACACGGACTGTTTAAAGAAAGACTTCATCAAATATAAAAGAAGAAAAACACAACAAAAAAAGTATAAGAAGCATAAACCTAGTCATGGTATACCTTCTACACTTTTTTGATATTTCATACCTAGCATTTCACAGTCATTGCTCATCCGTGGTAGAACTACACATTAAGGGGAATATGCTTCTTTGCAAAACAACACACACACACACACACACACACACACACACACACACTCACACACACACTATACTTCCAGTAGTCTTGCTTCAGGTCAACGCCTAATTTACCGAGGGCATTTTTCAGCCAGGTTGTAATTATGAGTATCAAAAGCAGTCCTGTGAGGATCCTCTCTAACTGCCTGAAAGAGCACGAAAAGCCTGCTGTGTAACAGAACCAAGCTGCCAGGATCGCAGCGGGTTTGGCACGTGGACAGAGAAAACAATGAATATTTGTTTATTGCAACATTCGTAAAACGTTCATCTGCTCTAATAATTTGGGGCTGGAATCGTGAGGTTTCTCCTCCTTTAGCCTCTCATCCATTTTTGGTCTATTTATTTTATTCTGCCATGACTAGTTGAGCAATTACATCGTTAGAATGCTTGTCTAGGTTTTCTGAACTCTGGAAAAGATGACTCTTGCGTTCGATGTATTGTCCAATTCATTGATTCAACAAGGGTCACAGGATGAACTACCCAGTCCAGGGCCACCCGTCTTTCAGAGACAATGACTGAGGAAACGTGTATCACCTCATCAGGGCTATTCTTGCCAGGACAGCCAGGGCACCCACAGAAGAGCCCTCTAAGGGTAGCCCCCATCTTGGAGTCCCAACTCAAGCAAGATAAAAGCTGAGCGCTGCTTCAAACTCTTCCACCGACTTCTGACAGTTGCTATGCATAATTAATCAATCTATAATTTAAAACCAATCTATGGAGTACACACTTCATAAAATTTACTAGTTTTTTTTCCTGACATCTCCTGTTTTATCCCAATGGAGAAAATCAAGCACTCTCTGTTTTTTATTGTAGTTTTCTATATATTGGAGCAAGCAAATTTTTGCTCCATAAAACCACTATTCATGTGAAATACATGTAATATCCAAATAAGAATCACTTGGCTCTGCAAGACAGGCATGTAAGTAAGCCATGAAAGGTTTCATATATATATACACACACATATATACATATGTGTGTGTGTATATACATGTATGTGTATATATACACACATATATATTCTGATGACTAAAAAAATGAGAACATGCCAACATTAAAATTTTACTCGAGAGAAACTGAGAGTTGCTAAATGGCAAAAGGCACCATCAGAGCCCATTTTCTATTAGTAAGTTCCTCCACTGGAGCTTTGGTCTCGTGTCTACAAATAAGTGAGCAGCACTGGGCAGAGGAGACAACACTTAGAGCCCATGGCTATGGGCACACACAGCTCTGGACAATTTATTATTCTGTACAGTAAGCGGCTGACCCATAACTCACAAGCTGCGAGTTAATGAGAATATCTGTCCCTAATACCCATAAGAAAGATAAGGGCTGGTATAATGTGGTTTATCCAGTGCTTCTGAGCCTTTCAAGTTCAGGAGCGAAAGCCACTGACAGAAAAATGCAGCAAGAGATACTGCACTGACCTACAGACTTCCTGCTCTCCCATCAAACCAGCGTACGGGCCTGGGCGTCAAGGAGCAATTCACCCTGAACCTCAAATAGCTAGATCCTTTTTAATTGCTGGTGTAATTAACTTAATGATAAAATTGTGCAGCTCCAGATAAGAAGAAAGGGGAAGCGTAGGGAGGGTAATTTATTTCTTCCTCATAACTGAGCGAGCAGAACTAGAATGTATATAAAATATCATAGCATACTTTATATTCAAAACTATATATAATATATATTCTATTCTAATGTATGTCTTCTGTTCAAAACTATGTATTTATAAATGTTTTTTATAATGTATGTTTTCTGTTCAAAAACTATGTATTTATACACACATACCTAGATATACACATATATACACACATGCAAACAGAGCAGGATGATAAGAGTGAGAAGCAAATTAAACAGGGGGAAAATGCCCCAAATGACTAATTGTTTATCAATTTATCTGCTTTTATTACCAATCTTTAGAAAGTAAATATATATCCTGGGGCTTCCAGCAGAGCAGTAATAAATATTAATAATTACCAATTCAATAGAGGTTTTCAATGGTCCTTTTAAAACAATGTGTCAGCAAGACTGTGTTCCTGGTAAGCATGGAATGGGGAAGTGTGCATTACCAGCGTCTCCTCTGTTTGGGGTTTTCAAGTCGGGGATGTTCTCAATGGTCTATCCGAATGGTCCTCTAACTCTCTCTGCTATTTCCTTGAAGGCAGCTGAAATGTCTTGTAAAGAAGATGTGTTACCCCTCCACGCTGAAATGAACCTACCAAATCTGCTGCCTTAAATAAAAGCAGATTGTGCGCGCGCGCGCGCGTGTGTGTGTGTGTGTGCGTGCGCGCGCGCGTGTGTGTGTTGTTTTCAGGTACCTGTCAGTAAGGCGTTCTGGACGTCGGCCTTTCAGCAAGGAGCCGTGCTCCTGCTAGTGGTTTGTGTACCAGCGACATCAGCGTCATCCTGAGACAGGCTAGTAAGCCAGGACAAGCAAGCGGAACACGGAAACTGAGACAGGCAGTTAAACCAGCAGTTTGCAGCCATCTAGCAAATCCTATCTTCCCTAAGCCAAGGACGCTTAAGAGTAAATGGTTTGCACTTCTCCCCAACCAGAAGGTAAATAGCTTAAATCACCCCACTCAGGGAGATAACAGAAATCCAATTAGTGCCTTTGGCCAGCCACACCCAAGGACAGATGAAGTTAAGGGATTAATCCCTTAACTTCTTCTTATTTTCGCACATCACAGAGGCATAAAGCTGATGAATAGTCTCCTGAGATCTGCCCCTAACCCTCCAACCTTTAAAATCCAGGTCCCTGAGGGGGCACTCTCTCTCCCTCCCAGGAGCACATCCGTGCCTTTCTCGCCCCTCTTTTATTCGGCCCCGGACACACACAATCTAAACTCTGAGGGGTCCCAGGAGGCTTGCAACCAGGGGAGCAGTGGGCAGCAGCAGCTCGTCCAGGGCTACCCCCTACACCTGTCCCTTACTCCCCCTTTTCTCTGACTTCTTACTGCCCCAAAGCAGCCCAGCCTGGGATCCCCTGTTGCTTCTCCTACCCTAGGCCCTTCCTTGTTTCCCTGTCCCCAGCTTTAACAAACACCCTCTAAAAGTCCCCTGGACTCGTGTGGTGAAATCTTTCCTGCACACAGTCAGGGACCCACACGCTCCTGGACAGCCTGAGGCTGGGCTGCTCAGGGCCAGGAGCCCTTTCTGGTGACCATCTCAGTTTGTCAGAGCTGAACACTCCCAGGTTCCTCCATGGCCCATCTACTGAATTTCTGGGATGGAGTTCAGGAGTCTCTGTTTACCAGCTCTGCAGGTGATGTGTTTGCTCACTAAGGTTTCTGAGGTGTCAATCTAGAGGTTTTTTTTTCCTTTCTTTGACTCAATACTGTGCTGTGAATAAAGTGAGTCTATGCAAGCAGATGTCAGAGACTAAATAAAGTGATTGCTTGCACTTTAGATTTTATGTAAATGGTTCATAGCATCAGTGGCATGGTTGTGCGCTAACTGAAGAGTCTCATATTGTTTTTAATGAAGGGCATGCTCGTGGAACCCAAAAAACTGCCTTTCCCCCCGACCCTCATGCATTGTGGCTTAGGTGGCAGGAAAGAATTCGTGTTTTTTTTCTGAGTTTAATCACATTTCAGAGCCCAAGAAGTGGAGTTTGAGCATTCATGTTAAATTCTCTACCCCCAAACAACTGTGTCTGAGGAGAAATGCAGAAAAAGAGATAATACAGAAGTGACCAGTTGGAGCCTGTGATCATTTGCTAAGAAAGGCCTGTGTATGTACTTGAATGAATGGCCTGCAAAACGCAGGCCCCTGGCAATTACTTTTCTACCCAGTCAACGAGCTAAGAGAGTGACGCATTCTCCGTTTTGCATAAACAGTGCTCGTGCCCTTTTCCCTTAATCCGGTGCCTGGAAGACCATTAAAAGCAGCATCTGCCTGCTGAGCAAGGAGACTACCTCCGGAGCATTAGCACGGCAAGCAAAGGAAGAGGAAGTTGGAGTTAGCAATTACTGTGACAGCATCCTTCTTCTAGGCCCTTGGAAAAGAGAGTGAGCCTCTAAGACTCTGCTGTGTCTGCCTGCATTAGAAGAAACAAAAATGGGCCACCACAGGGCGGCCTCAGTGTTGTTTCCCCTTCTGGTCCCTCCTCATCCTTCTTAGCAAAAACGGGAGAGTAAACATTGTGGCCTCCCCCGGGCTCAGAAGAACAGAGAAATTACCTGATTTCCTCCTGCCACTGGAACCCTGAGCTGGGTGGTTTGGTGTGGGGCTGGGGTCCTTTGTTCCTGAGGCGCCCCTCCCAATTTTTATGCACCACACACGGCTGTGGGCCTACCCATTCCACATCTCCACGTCTCCGGGTCTCCGCGTGTCTGCCCCTCCTACCTGTCTGGATAAAGGTGACTCCTTTAATTCCTTGGCCGTCGCACTTCCATACAGCTCAATTTTCTGATGATTCTGGGCGATAGCTGTTTGGTAGTTATTTGTAATTTTTGCTGTGGTTGTGCGAGGAGGCGAGCCATGCCTACCTACACCTCTGTCTTCACTGGCCTGCCACAACTTTCTGTATAGTGAGACACCAAGGGCTTAATACAGAAGGATGCTTTCGTTAATCCATGAAACAGATACGGAGAGGAGCATTTTAAGAGAGGTACTCATTAAAAAATGGGTCCAACTGTTGGACTCAACATACGAGATGTTTGCAAATACACTTAGAGCGTGAACCCTTAATGTCTCTTCCCTGAATAAATGTTCAGCCTCTGTGAGTCCAGTACTGGAGTGGCGTCACATACAAGAAACGAGTCTCACGCGGGCTGTGCTGGGGAGGGCGCCCCCATCTCTGCCCCCCTCCCAAGCCCACGGCCACTCAGCTGCTGCTTAGCCATGACTGCCAGCAGTTCTGTTTGTGTCTTATTGGGCTTTGATGCACAAAAGCAAACGGGCCCCATTAGTTTGGTAACTGGGACTCAAGGCATTCCTGATTCTAAGCCAAGCCCAGGTGGTAGGTACCTATTCGATGGAGTTGTATAGATGTCTTTCTTTTTCCACTTTTTAGCTCAAGGTATAAAAAAATTGTCCGGTTTCTTGTCCGCTTTATCATTCATTTCTGGGCCGACTGAGGTCTGGGCAGTCCGTGGGCCTGGCGGGCTCAGTGCTTCAGTCTGCATTCCTCAGTGCCCAGTCTACCTTCTTCACCCTGGCCTGCTCCGCACGGCTTCAGGCACTGCCTATCACCAAACTCCACCCAGACCTCCAATGGGCAGAATGTTTGTCGCAGTCACTCGGAATGTTTGTGGCCGTTTGTCACAGCCACAACACGCACACACTCAGCTTTATTTCCGGGTTGCACTTCAAGAGTTTCTCAGACCAGCATGGAAGCAGAGTAGGAGACAGACAACAGGCTACCAAAGGGCCGTATCTTTTTATGTTTTTGCAACCCCCACCCCCACTCCCCGACAAAGCCACAGTTTCATAATCTCTCAGCATCACACAGTTTTCCAACCCAGTGGTAATGAGAACAAGGCAGGCGGAGCCTTTGTCAAATAGATTGCGACACAGACGATCTTCCTTATCTCAAACTGTAAGGCTGGGGTGCATGTATGTGTGTGGGTGTGCGTACATATGCATGGAGGTGTATGTGTGTGAGTCTCAGTGCACACTGCCTGCAGCAGGTATTTGTATATGTTTGTTGAATGAATTATTGAAGATATTTGTTGAATACTTGTCATGTAACTCATTTTGCCCTGTAGTAGATATGAAACAAGAAGACCATGGGTGGGGTTTTGACATAAGTTTCGGGGTTCCAGGCACGATGGCATCTCTGTAGTCTCATAGTTAATGGCTGCTTACTAACTATAACTTAATAACGTAGCTCAAAGCCTGTGACAAAAAGAGGCCAAAAAATACAAGGTCATAATTACTCTCTGTATCAGAATCACTCAAGTTGCACAGGCTGCAGGTGATTCGCTCATAAATTAGCTCAGTGCAAAAGCAAGAGATCTGCTGTACAATACTGTGCTTATAATTAGCAATGTTTTATTTTACACTTAAAAATTTAAGAGGGTAGATCTCATGGTAAGTGTTCTTATGGTAATAAATCAAAATAAATAAATACAATATCATTTACTTATTTATTCATAACAATAAAAAAGCTAGTTATATTCTGAACTAGAGCGAGTTACACCTTTTTTGGTAAGTATATTAATTCCTTCCAGATCAGTAGGGTTCTAATGGGACAAAGTTAGTATTTAATTTCTTGCATGCAAGCAGAAGAGGTCTCAAATAATCTTATTGAAGGGCAAACATCCTAGCTGGGGATGGCCTTGAAGCTATAAATTGTCTTTTGGTGACAAAGGAGGGATTATTTTCATCAGAAAATAAAAAGACAGAAGCTGGTGCAAGGTTGCCTCAGAAATATTTCTCTGTGACACCCCAAAGGAAGCACATCCTTAGAGAAAATGGCAATTCTTTTGATGGATTACAAGGGAAAGGATTCTCCTTAAAGATGTCAGAGACTTCCCAAGTCCCACAAACAATTAGTGGCAATCACGTAATCAGTCATCTCCCAACATTATCCCACCTAGGCCCCTACAACTTCTACTTAATGATTTAGTCAGGCAACCCCCCAAGGGAATTTCTGCTGAAGGACGTAGGAGCTGGGGCAGTCGGGAGAGGGGGAAGTGTGGGGGGGAGGAGCAAGGTGGCGGATAGACATGTGCTAACAATCTTCCTTCCTAGTTAAGGGACTGAAATAACCAGCAAAAGAGCAAGAGACAATTAGCACATATAATCAGCACCTTGAAGATTTGCTGTGTTGAAAGTTTGAAAATTCCCCTCTTTAAGATGATTAACGCCATCCTGGCCCATTTAGTTTTCAAAGGCTTACAAACAGAAACTTTGCATTATGTGATTTTTGAAAGCATTTGTGTTAGTTTGTAAATGGAGGTCTCTTAACGTCTCTTACTAGGTAATGAATTGTTGTGCATTTCAGGAAAGAGATAGGAAAAGAAAGGGAAATTTTAACTTCTATGATTTTCAGCCTCTATTTTTCTTACTCTTTTTTTCCCCCCTATGACCTCAGGGCTACAAAAAAAAAAAAAAAAGGAGGAAGCAGAGACCAACTTGTAGTGCTGATTGACAATAGGTTCTAGTGTACATGCAGAATGTGTACATGGAAATGGGGAAGAATCTGCCTCACACAATCAAATGAAAATAAGTTGCCACCCTGATTTCATTAACTGTAATAGCATTTATTACGGTGTCATTTCTACATCTCAGATGAAACTTTTATCTCGGAATAGATGTGTCCTCATCTCTTTCTGAGTCTTGTTTCATAGTAAAACAGCTGCCAACACTCATAAAAGGGGAGGGAAAAAAAAAAGCTCTTTAAAGCTCTGAGGCTATATTTAGTACACAAAGCTTTTGTTGAATACATTACCATATTCTTCGCTAGCGCTGGGCTCCAACACTCAAGGTGAATATAAGAGCTGCATTTTCTAGGTGGGGAGAGAGAGCCACTGCTTACAGAATCCAAGGCAGTACTGACAAGCCCTGGGAAAAAAGCTCCTGGAAAAAATGACAGCAGGCCAGCCCCCGAGAGATCCTTCCTCATCGACTGCAGTCTCTCCACTCTAGAGGTGAGGAGGCTGAGGCTGAGGCTGAGAGAGACCGTGGGTGGCTGCTGAGTGCTGAAACCACGGCTAGTGTAGCTGAGCGACTGAACTTTAAAGGTTGGCTGCTTTCAGTCCCAACTGCAACTGCAATAGGCTCACAGGACTGGGGGCTACCCTGCTGGTCAGGTCAGAGGCCCTTCGAAGAGCTTTCTCTTTGACTGGGTTTAAAGACCTGGATAATGGGTCAAAACTCCAAAGAATTAAAAAGACAAAAGTCACTCACAATTGATAAAATCCCCACAGCTTTCTGACACCAACCATGAACACAACAGGCATTCCAGGGGAAAAGGGCTCAAAAAAACGAAAGACCTGCCCAGACCAAGGACACTTGGGAGGACCGAAATTCTTATCCGGGAGCTGAAAGCCTGAGAAAGTGGGCGTGGCCCGCGAGAACAGACTTGTCTCTCACCTGGCAAGAGCTCTGCCAGAACAGAGAGGGCGTGCAGGTAAAAGCTCCTATGGGCGCATTCGGGGATCAACAGGAAGAGAGCCCCGGAGCAAGAAGGTGGCGCTGGAAAGACCAAAGCCACCCCGCCCACCTCCTTTCCTCACCACGCGCAAAATCGATAGGACAGGATAAAGGTACAGCAGACACTAATCAAGGATATTGGATTTTTATTGCAATGTTAGCAACTCGGAGTATGACCTTGGGAGGCACACTTAAAGGCTATCTCACTTGCTTCCTCTGTTTAGAGAAATGATAATGAGACGTGGTTTCAGGGGCCTGGGGAGGTCTAAAATGAAAGTGTAAGAAGTAATCATCACTCGTTCCTTTTTCTCTTTTCCATCAGGCCGTACTTCTCTCTCCAGCTAATAAGGCCAACCACTTTTGAACCACAGTCTAGTTTCTGGTTATGGAATCATTCTTTGAAAACAGTCAGGCTTAATGCTTTCTTAAAGCTTCTTTGAAAATATAACAATGGGAGCTAAAATTAGTGTTGTTCTTGTCCTCAATAAAAAAGGCTTTGAAATATTTTAAAAAGGAACGTGACTAGGAGAGAAAGTCTGTAGACTCTAACGAAGTGACTGTGAGTAAACGTTGAATTAAAAATACTATGAACTACTCTTAATTAAAGTACAAATGATTGCGATTCTGTGAGTATAATTGCAAGTCATTGTAATTTATTTTACTTCTACTATTTTTTTGGCACACCATGTTTTCCTTTGAAAATCTGCTTATCTTCTACCTTTAAAGTTTTGAAAAGTATATTGTTGCAACGTGGCTTGTAACTTACTTTCTTGCCCAATTTTTCCCCCATTTACCTGTTTTTCATTTTATCTATTTAGGAAACTACCTAGCGCTTGCTATATATCCAACAGTATTTTAAGCACTTCACAGATATTAACTCATTTAATCAACAGCATTAGGAGGTGAGTGTCGTTATTATCTCCAATTTACAGAGGAGGAAAGTAATACAAAAGGAGGTTTACAACCTGGTCCAAGCCAAGGAGCTCCTAATGGTAGAGCTGGGGTTTGAACAGCCAGTCTGGGCCTCGTAACCATTAGGTTGTGCTGCCTCATTTTAGGTGTACACTTACATCAAGTTGAAAAGTAATCTTTGTCACATTGACTGTCTTGAAAACCTTTTGAGTAGGCCACACTTTTTTCTCAGTGCTGTTTTCCCGTACCCTCTATCCCCACTCACACGTTGTGTCCAAAGACTCTAAATGAGCAACGTGCGATCATCTCGTATACACAAATCATTTGTCTCAAAAGAGCTAAGCCAGCATTTGAACAATGGCCATACTGGGAGAGTACATTGGTTCTGAAATTCCAAGGACAGAAATGGAAAGAAGGCCATTAAAAGAAAAGGAAGAGGTGGAGGGAACAAAGGAGAGAAGCAAAAGCACCGGGGAAGGGGAAGAACATGTGGGAAAGATGCAATAATGTCAGCTTTGCAGAGCCTTGTAAAATGTTTGGTTCTCACACGATAAATTTAGTAAGTGCTAATTACTTCGAGCCGGTGACGAGAGTGGCTAAAGAACAGGCTGGACTTCAAATAAATATACCTTATTCTGCCAGAAAGAAGCAGGCTTGAATAAGCCCGCTGAGACAATGAATAATGTTTTGTTAATTTTATCCACCACGGCAAGGACAACCTGAAGAACAGAGGGTAAGGCTCCCGCTCAAGTCTACACAGACTGGCCTGCAATCCAGGTCGGCCAAGCTGTGAACAGAACCTCCCGTTGCTGAGTAAGCACAACGTGAAAGGTTTAGAATCTGTGTCCAAACAACCCTCAGTACTTAAATCATTTTTAAATAACTGCTCCCCTCTGACTTGATGGCGTATATCTAAACATCTACATATTTTAATTGCAAGCAATATGACTTTAATCTCATTGGTTTACATATGTGTATTTTCTTAATACAGATACTTAATTTTTTCCAGTTTTATGGCGATATAATTGACACGCATCGCCCTATGTTTATTGTATAGCATAATGCTTGACTTACATATAGTGTGAAATAATTACTGCAATGTTTCGTTAGCATCCATTGTCTCATAGAAATACAATAAAAAAGAAAAAGTAAAAAGAGAAACTAAAAACATTTTTTCCTTGTGGAAAATTAGGATTTACTCTCCTAACAATTTTTAAATGTGCCATCAAGCAGTGTTAACTATAGTTACCACGAGTAGTCATTCCTGAGACTGACTTACCTTGTAAATGGAAGTGCGTACCTTTGATCAGCTTCCTCCAGTTTCCCTCCCCAACCTCTGTCTCTAGTAACCAAAGTCTGATCCTTGTTCTATGAAATTTTTGCTTGTTCATTTGGTTCTTGTTTGTTCCTTTTTTAAAAAGATTCAATATATAAGTGATAGTGAATCTACAGTATATATGAAAGAAGTCCTTGCAGTTTGTCAGGGAACTGAAAATTTGTTTACCATTTGAAAATAAACCAATATAATTCACAATATTTATTGAGTTAAGGAGAAAAATCATATAATAATCTCAATAGATAAAGGAAGAAAATTGACAATATTTAATACCTTTCATCATTTTAAAAATTCCCAGAATTACAAAAGCGGTTTGACAATAGAAGGCTTTAAATACAATTTAGCACATTAACAAATAAAAGAAGAAAAAAATTATGCATCATCTTCATAGACAGAGGAAAAAAATCAATGATAAAATCAATATACTTCTCTTTCCCTTCTCTCTCTAAAATCAACAAATTAAAAAAAAAATGATTTACAAATAAAAAATATCATTAGTAAGCTAGAAATCAAAAGGAACTTCCTTAACCCAAAAAAGAGAGTTCCAAAAAGCCAGATCAAAAATATTCTTAACAGTAAAGTGTTAGAAGTAATCACCTTGAATTAAGAGCAAGAGAAATGTGCCCACTAATTACTGCTCTGAAAGTTGCACCAGGTCTCTGCTTGTGTAGTAATACTGAGAAACTAAAATTTAAAATATAAGGAATGAAATGGGAAAAACAAAAAAATGCCATTTCTCACAGATGTTATAATTAACTACAGAGAAAATCCAAAATAATTCATAGAGATATTAAATTAATAAGGGAGTGTAGCAATCTGGCTAGAAACAAGATCAATACACTTCATCTATACACCACCGATAACAACTGAGAAAATGTATTTTTTTAAAAAGATAGTATTTAAAAGAGCAACATAAAAGACATTTAAAAAGTCATCATTAAATGAAGAGCTATGACATGTTCAGGTGTAGGAAGGCTCACTATCATAAAGGGTACAGTTCTCTCCAAATTTATCTAAAGATCCAACCCCCCCTTAATAAGGTTTTTTTCCCAAAATAAAGAAACTTCCCTATAATTCTAAAATGTATAGAAAAGCAAAATGGCATATACATGTAATAATCTTTTAAAATAGAAAGGATACAGTATGCAGTATGTATACAACATATGTCTATCCTGTTGATCCGCTTTTATGCTTTTAAAGACTATTCAGTAAAATTATTATATTAATCATTAGTTATATGACTACTTTTTCTAACACATTAGAATTTCAGACTCCTGTTAAAACCGTGTCCACTTACATCAACTACCAGGGGTATATAGGTGTTTTAGTTTTCTAGGGTTGCCACAACAAATTCCCACAAAGGCAGTGGCTCAAAACAACAGACATGTATCCCCCCCAGCTCCAGAGGCCAGAAGGCTGAAGTCGAGGGGGGAGGGGTCTGCACTCCCTCTAGAGGCTCCACGGCAGAACCTGTCCTTTTCGTCCTCCATCTCCGGGCGCCGCCAGCACTGCTGGGCGAGTGGCTGCCTCTGGCCAGTCCCTGCCTCTGTCTCCCTCTGTCCTCTCCTCTGAGTCTCCTTATTTTCCCTCTGGCTTCCTTGTATAAAAACAAAACAGGGTCTATGGGATACTTGGGTAGTCTGGGATGATCTCGTCACAGTGTCTTTAACTTAATTACACCTGCAAAGACCCTATTTCCAAATAAAGTTATTTATAGTCATAGTTCCAAGTAGACATATGTTGGGAGAAGGGACACCATTCAACCCACAATAGTAGATAATCCACATACATTTTATTTTAAACATTATTTAAGAATCAGAAATAATATTTACAACATATGACGAGGGAAAAAACAGTTGTGGGATTCAGTTAATGCAAATGTAGGTAAAATATACATAGATATCTCAAAAACATGTGGGCCAGATGATGATTCTCTCTGTGTGGGGGGAAATAAGCAATTTTACCTTTTTACTTTTCTTTATTGTTTAATGGCACTTCAATGAACTTACGATAGTTTTATGAACAAAAGATGTAAGCTTTTCACTGTGAAACTAAAATGCTCCTAACATTTTTTTGTTGTATTATTATAGTATAACATCTTCACCTATATTTCAACTTAGGTTGACGGAGTTTGAAAGGAAGCTAATGATACTTCGCAGCGTGCTGTGTCATGGCTGGTCTCCCGCCTGTTGGGCAAAATTTCCCGTCTTTCTTGAATTCTTCATGGTTAATCACTTCCTCTCAGCAGAAGGCAGAGGAGTCAAGCTCAGAAATAAGTCCAATGCCAATGGAGCAATTCTTCTTTTCAAAGTCCCTATTTTTTGTTTGACCAAAGACATGCCAAGCATTTCAAAAGCATCATCCCATTAGCAGTGACAGTCCTGTTGATACAATAGTGAGAGAAGGTATGTGGCAGGTGCCTTTGTCTTCATTTCACTGTCAAAGACAGGCAGCAGTGTCGACGATGGGACTTCACGTCCCGTCCCAGTGAGGAAGGGGAGGTCTGGGACTGGGCGGAAGGCCTTGGCCACCCGCTCTGTGTCACTGGACACCGCTGCAGCGCAATACTGCGTTTTCAGTAATCCCTGTTGGTCCTGGGGCTTGTGCAGAAATGGGCAGCGTGCACAGAAGCACTCCCAAAAGATGTTCGTTTTAGTTGGGTCATGTAACTATCGCTTTGTGACTTTTTTTTTTTTTTTTTTTTTACCAACTGCCAGTCTAGTAATGACTGGTAACTATTACAAGGTTCTCTTTAGTGGTATTGGGATAATTTAAATATGTAAATAGGGAAATTTGGAACTTCTGCTTATTTCAACTGTCTGTTAAAAGTGATGACATTTGTTATCAGCAGAACACTTGTGAGAGATTTCTATAGTTTCTAAAAATTCTTTACACAAAATACTATCTCCTTTGACTTAATTATAGATAGTAAACTGAGAGCCACCTGATTTAGTCTCATGACCATAGATTAGGATAACTGACAAATCAGTTAACCTATGAAATCTAGATTTTGATATATAGGAATATTATGCCCAAAATAATAAATTAAATGCAGCAAAATAAAGCTAAAGAGAATAGAGAAGTAAAATTATAGCAGATGAAAGTAGAAATTAACTAGAAAACTAAAAGACAATAGAACTAGGTAAACAAAAGTGTGAACTACACAGAGTTTTGACTAATCTGAGAGAAAGAGGAAAATACAAATGTTAGAAAAGTGGCATTACTACATATACACTGATGATTTTAAAAATTTTAAGAGACTATTATGTATAAACTTATGCAAGTACCTTTTAATAATATTCATGAAAGGTACAGTTTTTAATGAAAACACAATTTACCAAAATTGGCTCACAAAGATTTAAAATTCTTCAGTGAACAGATGACCATCAGTGAAATTAAAATTTAGCCAAATCTCTCTCATGAATTCATACTACCAACCCAGATTTTAAAAAGGCATTGAAAAGTACCTATCTTACTGAAACTATCTGAGGCCTTAGAAAAAGATGGACTGTTTCCAACTCATTCTACAAAACTCAGATAAGACAGACCTCCAAAACTGGGCTAAGAGAGCACCCAGTGCCCCCACACAACCCCAAAATTAATCTCGCTCATGAATTAAGGCAAGAATCCTGAAAAAATTTAACAAAGTAAATCTATCAGTGTACTGGTAAATTAATATCCATTTGCTTTTATCATTATATATACATGTATGTGTAAGTATATGTATAATTATATACGTAATATAAAGAACAAGATTATTAGCCTACATTTTGTGCTTTTTTCATTTAAAATGTGAGAAAAATACCTTGCCATTTTATCATCAGCGATAGTATTTTATTAATTTTATAGTACACCACTGAAATCACAATTTTAAGTCAAAATAAATAATTTGTCTATACACAGAGCACATTTGCAATGATATTAAAGGGGACAAGTGTTCATTTTACACTAGTTTTAATAACTCCCCAAGTAACTGTGGAATCAACTGTTAATTTTCTATTTTGGTGAGAGACTAACATAGCAGAGAGCTAGGCGGGGCAGTGAGGGCTCATTCTAAAAATATGGCGAGCTAAAAGTATTTCAATGCCCACGGCCATCTTTCGTGCCATATGGAGACAGGGAGAGTGCTTGTCTGCAACAGCAGAGGGTGAAGGAAACCCACGAGTGAAAGAGATAAGCTAAAATGAGAGGTGGATCAAGAAAAACGTCCTGTTTCATGTGTGAGGCGGGATTCCCCTTCAGTCTTCCAATGGATATGAGCAACCCATTTGTTTGTGGCTTAGTTAAAATTGGCGATGCTTGCAATGAAACGCCTCCCGGATATATTGTCTCTTTCCACGGCCTCCCTTGCTCTTGAGAGACTTCCACACGTGCATGATTCACGCAGCGTTCCCGCATCACCATTTGTTTAAATCACACTGTCCCCAGGGGCCCTGAATCTCCATCCACTTCAGTGGGACCCTTGTCATTACTCAGAGCTGCCACACTCTGAAATGTTATCCTCTAATAATCATGGAGATACACACATTCATTACTAGCTGGATTATGAAAAATCAGCAGTGACAGATTGCATAATATAATTAGGTGTTACAAAGTTTCCAAAAGATTCTTTCTTATTTGGGGTAGTAAGACTGAAAAAGCTGAAGTCTAGCTCAGCATATGGCACATAAAAGAATAGACCTCGTTAATGATTTTCATTGCGCCTATTTTGAAACACATGATATTCTTATACATTGATCAGTCTTTATCTAAAATAGACAAAAAGGGAAAGCCATATCATTCCAATCCTGCCGAAAGCTAAATATAATTGATCTCTTTTTCTTCACATTTATTTTAGGCTTATGCTGCATTTTTAGGAAACATATAGAATTAATTCAATGAGATGAGTGACTGAAATGTTCTCAGATCACACTAGGGGAATAGAGAGGTAAAGAGCGGGCCCACTGTTAACCATAACAACATCCCCTTTAAAAGCTGGGATGCATCAGCAATCTGCTGTTGCCATATTGATTTCACTTAGCCCTTCTGGATGGAATATCAGGGAGATTTTCCAGTGTAGAATCAAGACAGATGGTAGGGAGGTGGGGAGAAAAAAAATAGTCTCGCGGTATAAATGGAAGTCAAAGCAAAGCTTTTCGAAAAATATTATTGTAATTCCTTGACAAACAACTGACATCAAACCAAAAACATCTATTAATACCATGGCAAGAATCATGGCGTAAGGACCTATTTACTTTTTATCGATGAAGTTAGATTTAGCAGGACTATTGGTGCCTAAAATCACTTTATAAATCAAGCAATATGTACCATTAATTAAATTAGAGTTTCAGGGGGCAATCTTGACCTGAAAATGGACTTTTCAAAATAACATTTGATTACAGAGCAAGTGTTTAAATTATTCTACCCAAAGCATTGGAAGTAACTAGTTTAAACTAGTTAATTCTGGATAGTTACTGCGCTCTTCCTTCCCCATGTGTATCTTTTACTTGCTACTCTCTTTTGATCTTTTGATTTTGAGAGGAGCTAAGGTAATTGCTACTCTATGTAATTTCAAAAAGAGATATAGCCTGATGAGGAAAAAAAATAGAATTTTGAGGTCAAGGGTTTTAATCCAATTCTACCATGTATGAAGTCTTTGAACTTAGACAGGTTACTCAACCTTTTTAAGCCTTCAATTCCTCAATGCAAAATTGGAACTATATCAAATAATGTTGAAAATTATTAAGAAGATTAGATACATAATTATATAAAAGTGCCTGGATTAGTCCTCCGACTTTCCCTTAGTCCTGGAAAGAAAATACACTCTCTCTTTAAAGTGGGAGTGGGGCTGAATAACTTTCAAGTGGAGAGTTTTACATCTTATACAAGTCTAATATGCATTTCTTGGGTCTATACTGAGGGATCGACTGCCTATTGTTTTGTTTTTTTTACTGGAGCTGACAATTTATGCCTGTGAGGAAGGACAATTCAACCAGAAACTGCTGCTCCAACACACTGCTTGTGCTTTGTCTTTCTGCAGCAATGGAAAAGCCTGAAGACAAAAGTGATACAGCAGGAGCAAGGCAAGGCAATAAGCGAGGTCCCAGGGGACATTTGCACATTGTGGGCAGCAGCCAGATGGCAACAAGAGCGATATTGGAGTCAAAGTGGAAAGTTTCAGGAGTGCCTTTTGAAACCACCTCCAGCACCGAGCAAGCTAGTGATCTAACTTAATGCATCGAAATGAGTTCTGAGAAACTGAATATACGTGAACAGTAATTGGCTCATACTGGACACTCTTTGCCCTCCACAGAGAAGTCTGGCCTTGCCCTCTTCCACCAGGCTGAAGCTAGTCACTTTTCTAGGTTACTGTCACGACTGTGGTGCATTTTCAAAACCTAAGTGTCTCCAGCTCAGCCCTGACACGCAGCTCCCAGAGAGATTTGATTCTTCTCTTTTTAATGGACGTGAAGTCATGGATGTCCATCAAGATGAGAGGTTGTTGCTTTAACAACTTGGTGGGCACTGCCTTAAATCACAGGACATTCTGTCACAACCACTGTTGTGTGCTTTGTTCCCTTTTTTGCCTTTTGATTTCCTCCTACTTCCTCCTTTGGACATCGGTAAGTAAGTTCATTCGACAAAGGCCAGAAAGTCAGGTAGCTTGCAAAGATCATGTGATTGGTGGTAGAGAGGGAAGTAGAGCTCAGATGTCTGAGTGATCCTTTGTACTTACAAAGCAACCTATCCTCAGTGACAACTTCAATAGCATCAACAGTAAAATACAATTAAAAAACCCAAACAAAACAACCTACCTTCTCAGATAGGAATCACATAATTTTCTGGGTACTTAGAACATTTCCAGTAATAAACGTTGGGTTAGCAGTTGTTCCACAAGTAATTGCCATGTAAGACATTTGATCAGTAAGAAATTAGAATCTTCTGTGAAGCTGATGTAACGCAGAGAATAATCTGATTCATATGTTACCATTTTCCCCATTTCTTTAGATCTGAGAATTGTGCGATACCGCCCAAGCGAGTGGAAAGAGGTTAAGTGAAAAATGCTGGCAAATACACAGGCAACAGATTTGGTTTTGATGGGCAAATATGGTCACATTTTCCCCTTTCATCTTGGCTACTTTGACACGTGAGAAAGTTCTGCCCTCTGGATTCCAGTGCCTTTGCTTATGCAAAGTTGATATGAAAAATCTGGTTCATCACAAGAAGTCTTCTCAGAACTGAAGTCAAGCTGCTCCGTTCCAACTGAAAATGTCAAACACTTATTCATACGGTTTTTCCCAGACTTGACTTATACGAGCAACTGCCAATCCTGAACCTCAGACTCATGCCAGTGCAAATGGGAAGCCTGCTCACGCTGCCATTAATACCAGTTAGTTTTGTTTGATATCCTAAATAGAAAATCATTTCTTCTCTCCATGTGGGAGTTATTGAATTTACTCCATCATGTACTTTAAAATCTCCTACTTTCCAAATGTCTCCGTTGTTTCCCTGCAGTATTTTTAAAAATAGGATTATTTTCTTTAGAGTTACCTAGAAGTTTGGCTGTAAAAAAAATACACATTGCTTACACCCTGACTTGTAACTTGAATCCGTGTTTTCAAAGTCCAGTGAAAAGTGCACTCTTTACCAAAATATTTTTAAAAAATCAAAATAAGATAACATTTTATTTGTACTATGTTTCCAAGCAATAATGCGGCTTGTATATTGAAATCTATGCATTTTCTTAAGGACTCAGTTGTTTTAAATGTTTCACTTCTTGCCTTTCCTAGATGGTACTGTGACTTGGACAGAAATAGCCTTTCCATGATATTCCCAGGTAGTAAGAGAATTAACGGGGAGAGTGACACATACATGATAAGGGCAGACCAGAACAAGGCTTTTGGTGAAAATTTAAAAAAGAAAAAGAAAAAGAAAAAGGAGCAAGCTTGGCCCTATAGAATGAGTCGCTTAATTCAGAAAGAGAAGTGGGAATCAGAAAGCATGATTTATGGTACCACGGTCCAATAACTCTGCTGTCCAGAGAAAGGAGTTGTAAGGTATAAAGCATTTCCTGTGATATGCCTCTTCAAGCAGCAGATTGATACATCTTCAAAAATGAGTCCCTACCCCTACGTGTATATTGCAGCAGAGAACTGTCTTGAATTCTCCCAATTCACAAAAACCCTCAATTGTCAAACTAACAAAGACGACGAGGCTACAAGCTGTGTTTGGGTTTTAGTCCACACAGCACAAGGACTAAGAGCTCCCGAGAAACTATAAAGAAGCATGCCCCCCATTTTCCCACTTCAAAAGGAAGAGAAACATCAGTCATTCACGAAGCAGGATTTCCAGTGTCATGCCGGGATTTTGCTCACAGTATGGAGCGTTCTCCTACATGACAGGACGCGGGCTGTTCAATGGCCGCGTTCTCCGGAGAAAGCTGGGCCACCGCAGGCATCCCAAGACCGCCCGAGAGGCCGAAGCCGGTCAATAGCAGTGCCACGGACTGTTCAATATCCTTGATCTTTTTAAAGCGCACATTTTGAACCCCTCAACTTTTCTTCCAACTCACATTTTCCACTTTTTGGGGGGTGCACATATCATTTTATTTAATTATCATTACAAACTGGCAAATTAAGAATTACCTGGTGCATTTCTACGGATGAACAAGCCAATGGTCAGAGAAGCCAGGTCACTTGCGTAATTAGTAAGTGTCAGAGCCAGGTTCAAATCCTAGTTTTTCAAACTCCCACATTTTTTTTCCTTAATATCTAACTGCAAATGGATCAATTGACCAACGAATGCTTTCTTTTCAAAGGGTATGTGGCTGGGGAGAGAAGGATAGAAATAATAGGAACATTCCCTTTGTTGATTACATTTATATTGGCTTCTTTTTAAAATATTTTTGGTTTAGGGTCCTTCAAATAACACGTTCTGTTATCTACAGAAATCACATGGATTTAGTTAAAATAATTTCAGCAAAAATAGTCTTTTTTCACCTTTTCACCTTTAATGACTTTCTTTTGAGACACTCCTGATGAGTAACTCAGAACAAAGAATGGCTTGAGACAGCATAACTTAGCTTCTGGTTTTACTACAAGGAAACATACCTCTTCCCCTCGGATTAATAAAATCAGACCTGATCGTGCAAGCTTGGCAACGAAACATGGAAGGGATTGGAGGTCTCTTTGGAGATCTCATCCTCATTACCGCAGCCATTGAGGAAATGCCACTACCATGTTTCCCTATAAAGCATGCAAGCAAGATAAGGAAAAAGTTAGAAAGCCCACTACTCAGTTCCTGAGAAGATTCTCTCTCCACCCAACCTAGGCAGTCAGAACTGGTTTCTATCAAGGAAGTTGCCAGTCCTCAGCATTTCTTCAATTAACATTTTATTGGGTTTAAGAGTGCAGCTTCTTGAAACTGAGGTTCGGGAGCTATAGCGAAAACAGGATGCAATTTCCTACTGAAACATGATTCATACAGAATGTGGTTTCATCTCTAGCATTTTTAATAAGAAAATGAAATTAATATCTCAATCATAGTAATGTAACTGTATTTTATAAAAATTAACCTAGAAATTGGCATTTTCTAGGGGGAAAAGTGACCTCAGAATTTAAAACAAGCCTGAATATTCAGCTGAAATATCATGAAGCGAGAATTGTGGTATTTAATTATGTGTTCCTTTAAAATGTACAGAAGCTAGAAATCTTACAGCTGTGGGTAACAGAATAATGTGACTGTGGAAGTTTCACATGCATTCACTGTGAACAGCCTTCTGGGGTATCTTTTTTCCCTCCTTTACTCTCAATCTTTCTCTGTCCTTATGTTTTCACTGTGTCATTTCGTGTGTATCCCTTGTAAATAGAATATGTTGTAATTTAGTGTTATTTTTGTCCAAACTCATATCTCTGTATTTTAAACTAGAGAGCTTATTCCTGTTATACCTGTTGAGATCATCGATACATTTGGAATGATTTCTAATGGTCTTCTTTATTGTTCCCATTTGCTCTGATTTTACCTATGTTTACTTTTCTCCTTTTCTCCCATGAGTTGGATTCAAATTTTTAAGTTTCACTTCCCCACCCACTGCCACTGTTCGGGACACAACACAGTCTATTTCTGTTCTTCAGTAGCCATGTATGCTAACGAGGATTCATTCAGAGAAAATGAAGCCCTTTGCACTTTTTAACATCATTAGAACCACAGATGCTCCTCAACTTACGATGGGGTTACCTCTCAATAAACGCAGCATCAGTTGAAAATATCTGAAGTTGAAAATGCATTGGGTACACTAATCTACCAAACATCAGAGCTTAGGTAGCCTGCCCGTCCTTAAACATGCTCAGAACACTTACATTAACCTACCATTGGGCAACATCACCTCACTGCTCAGCATCACAAGAGTATTGTACTGTCTATCGCTAGCCTGGGAAAAGATCAAAATTTGAAGTACACTTTCTACAGAATGACTATTGCTTTCCTATCACCCTAAGGTCAAAAAATCATAAGCCAAACCATCTTACATCAGGGACCGTCTGTATGGGCTTCAGACACTCTTTCTGTGGGCTGCTGCGACACCTTCAAAGGTGACAGACGCAGCCTTGCTTACAGTGACATGGGATATTTCGTAAATCTTGTGAAACCAAGAATCACATAGATGGCACAACAGGTGCCCCCAACACACTCCCATACTGAGTCTGTGCTGGACTCGCCCAGCCAGCCACGCGCTCAACGAGCAAGTCTTCGTGGGGTCCCTCTCATGCTTTAATGTCTTTCTTGATAATAAATCCAAACTGCTTCATGTGTAAAGAGCTTGTCTTCATGGATTATATTGTGCATTCAAAAGGAACAAAGAGGTCATTGTCTATTTATTTTCCATCCTCTCACTCAGTCGTTCTCAAACCTTGGTGAGCATCGGAATCGCGGAGGAAGTTTGACAGTCATGGGGGCCCCTAGGGGTTTGCGTTTGCAGCAAGCGCTCTATCGGATGAAGACAGAGCACAATCACACACGCAGGCATGGTCTGTCTGGTCAGTTCTGCACATAACGGGGGCCCACAAATATTTGCTGCAGGGAGGTAGCTAGGTGCACAAGAATGCGGGTAGGTAGAAGTCCACATTTCTGTAAACCAGTAGCTGACCAGGCCTCGATTCTGGGGTGTGCAGAATAAAAGTTAGTCAAGAGTAATAATAACCATGGTTGCATTTGATCTTTATATTGGTCTGACCCATTTAATCTTATAAAGTTGTACCAAGAACCTGATTTTTTCAAAATCGTCTCTTGCTGAGAAGCTCTCAAAACACATTAGGCCAGGTAAGACAGCAAGAGAATCTCTGAGACTGGGAAGATGTTGCTCAGTGGAAAGAAAAATAATGCACATTAACAGAATTTCAAGATTCTAAAAATGCTGCATAATGTCAAATGGCAGCATTTATACACTTTTCTAAAAGAAGACGTGTTTCTGGTGGCAAATTGTTTTCCAGACAGAAAGTTACCTTTAAAAACAATAAAGAATAGATTGTTCTCCTTTGTGGATTTATATTTCAGTTGAAGTGGACAATGCTTCATGCTAATAAAGTACCTTTGCTTAGCAACATCATAACTGCTATGTCTGACTTTCCACGATTATGTGCTAGCTGGTATCTGGCACTTGTTCAGCATTATTTCTACCCCCATCTTGTTGCCAGATACACTGAGTTGGTCCATTTTGTGAGCATCCATCCATCTCCTGACCTGAGGCTGGCCTCTGTCTTCCCCTTAGCAGAGAAGATGAGATCTTGTGGCTGTTGCTCAAGAGCTACTTTGACTTTGATCTCAAAAACCCTGTCTGGACACCATTTTCCTGAAAGTTCTCTTTAAAAAATGGGGCAGTGGAATGAGAAAGAATAAACGAGTGATGGAGAATATCACCTATGTTCCTCCTACTGACATATTAAATTACCAAGTGATTAGTGGACACACACCTAAGAGCAAAAACAGTGTTGGGTGACCTCAAAAAGTATGGAATGTGAAGTCTGTCCAGAAGGTATCCAGCCATGTAATATGAAGAATAGAGACATTTACTGAAGAAGATACAAAATACAAGAAACATTGTAGATAGGACAATGATGCCTCAATCCCCTTCAAAGTAGGCACCTTGGGACCTCCCACAGTTCTCCCAATCACCATCAGCTACCCTGTTGTATTTTCCTGAATCTCATCAATAGTCTGAAATCTCTTCATTTTCAAAGGTGATTTTAATTTTGGGAAAAGCCAGAGGTCGCAGGGCGCCAAATCTGGGCTGCAGGGGGGTTGAGTCACCTGGGCGGTTTGATGTTTCACAAAAAACACTCTGCATGAGACATAATGCATGAGTGAGCATGTTGTCGTGATGAAGCTGCCAATCACCAGCTGTCCATAGCTGTGGCCTCCTGAATCATCTGAATAATTTTCCTGGAATATTCAAGCTTAGTACAAAATTTGATGCAGATTTGTCGCTTTACTTGCTCAGTCATTTTGAATGTGACGACGACATAGTACACATGCTCACTCAATGGTGTCCACTGCCACCACTGATTAGTACAATGAAGTCATCATTGTTCATATATGTGCATTCCAGTTCACTCTCCTTGGCTGCCAGGTTACATCGATATCACACATACCGTTCTTGTTATATTAACAATGGCTGGGCTTTTTCTGGACAGACTTCATCAAATTTCACCCTCGTGGTTGGTTCAAGGTCTGTGACTCTCAACTCACAGCTGAGATTAAAGCCTTCTTTCAAACTATTCGTAATATTTTCAAACTATTTGTAAATGATTTAATGTGATTGTTTTAAATATGTAACAGCATAAAATTCAAGGATAAAAAATGTATAGAATAAAAAGCATTCTTCCCCTCACCATCTGTTTCCCCAGAAATCCAGTGCCCCCCCCCCACATAGAAGCCTTTGTCACCATTCTCTTGTGTATCCTTCCAGATGTGCCATGCCCATATACAAAATTAATAACCTTTTAACGAATATTTATTTAGTACTCAATACGTATCAGGCATTGAATACAGTGCATATATCAATGAAAAAAAGAGTCAATATTCCTTGCCTTCAAGGAGTTTACATTCTAGTGTGGGGAGACAGGCAATACCTAAGATAGTTATGATAGCTTTATAGTCTATTAGAAGATGATAATTACTTTGGAGAAAATTCAAACAGGGAATGTGGGTAAGGGGTCTTGGGAAGGTACAGAAATGGGTGACAAAATTTAAAGGTGGTCAGAAAAAGCCTCATGAACAAAGTAACATTTGAACTGACTTGGAAGGACGAGAGATGGTGAGCCCTGTGTCTATCAGGGACAAGCATCCAAGAAGAGTAAGTTTGGGAGCAGAGTAAGAAATTAGGTGGAGATCCACCGTGGACCAAATCAGGATGAAATGTGTGACTATAATAAACTTGGCATCTATTCTGAAGAAAGTAGAGAGCCATCAGAGGGTTTTGAGCAAATAGCGACATGATCTGACATACATTTTGGCAGGATATCCTGGATGCTTTCTTGAGAATAGCCTGAAGAGGAGCGGGAATTTTGAGAGCAAGAAAGAAGCGTGTTGCAAGAATACAGTCAGTAGATGATGACTGTTGACTTGGACTAGGCTGGAAGCCATGCAGGTGGTAAGAAAAGGCCAGATTCTGCGCGTGTATTAATACTTTGAAGGCAAGATCAACAAGAATATACTAAAGCCTGCATGTGGGCTGGGAGAGGAAGCTGGGTATCAAGAGTGACTCTTAAGGATTTTAGCCACAATAACTAAAGTGTAAAGATGAAATAGGAAGCTTGCAGGAGGAATAAGTTTTGGGGACGAGGGGGAGATGAGAAGTTCTGTCTTAGATATCCAAGGCTGGAAGTGTTTAGTAAATATCAAATTGGAGATGCTAAGCAGATAGTAAGATATATAAGTGTGATGTCAGGGAACATATCTAAGTTGGAGATGAGAATTTGAGAGCCAAAAGTAAATAGATGGTATTCAAGGCTGTGAGTTGGGAGGAAAGCCCACCCAAGTAAATGTACGTAGAGAAGGGGGGAACGAGCTGGAGCCCTGAGACTGTCCAACAGTTAGTCATGAAAGAGTTAAGGAGGAAAAGGCAAGGAGACTGAGACGGAGCAGCAATGGGGAGGAGGGAGACCATGGGCAGGTGTGCTGGAAGCTAAGGGGAGAAAAATATTTCAAGAGGGAGGCATGACAATTGTGTCTAATGCTGCGAAGCGATTGATCAAGACCAAGGTCAATGGTAATATTGATGAGAAGAGTTTTAGTGGGACAAAACCAAATTAGAATGGATTTAGAAGTAAGAAGCAAAGAGAGACTGGAGAAAATAAATGTAGTTTTAAGTCTCTTGAAGAGTTTTGCTGTAAAAGAGAACCAAGAAAAGGGATAATAACTCCAGGGAGAAAATGTGATCAAAAGGAGGCTTGTTGGTTTAATGGGACAAATACAAATCTTATTTGAATGCTGTGGTAATGACCTAATAAAGAGGGAAAACGAGTGTGTTTACACATATTCATTTTGTTGCACATGATACATAGTTACACACTAATCTGAACTTTTTCCCCATTTAATGACAGTATTCTATCAACTTTAAGTTCTCACTGACCAGAAGACACACTGTTATTATTTTACTGCTCTGAAGGAAAAAAATATTCTGCCATTTAAACTATGACAGGCCATTATTTGAAAGACACTTCCTGACTTCAGAGATGTTCAAATGTCAAAAAAAAAAATTCCTCTTATAAACAATGACATATGATCTGCATCTTGGACATATTTTCCATTTCAATATAGAGAAAAATATATTTCATGAAGGCTGCAGCATATTCCATTTTGTCAGTGTACCATAGCCAATTTAACCAGTTGTTTTTTGAGTATGATTTATTTATTTTAAATTCTTTAATGTTATAAAAATGCTGCAGTGAGTATCCTTGTGTATACAATCATTTTACCCTGTCTAGGTGAATCTGTAAGAGAAATCCCTGGAAGTGTAGTTGTAATCTACAGATAACCAAATGGCTGTGCGTAAAGGCTTTGCCAGCCTTCAGGGATGTCTGAATGATCCACCCTTCATCAACATAGGGCGCTATCAAATATATTGATCTCTGGGACATGGTGTGGGAGGCAAAAGAGTGGGCTCCCAAAGATGCCCACATCACCACAAAACCTGTGATGATATTGCTTTACATGGCAAAGGGACTTTGTGATTAATTTAAGGATCTCAAATTAATTATCCTGGATTATTCAGGTGGCACCCACGTAATCCCAGTAGTCCTTGTAAGTGATGGAGGGAGGCAGGAGAGACAGAGACAGAGATGGGAAGAGAAGTCAGAACCAGCAGAGGGCAGAGAGAGGCGCCTGCTGGCTTTGCGGGTGGAAGGGGGTCAGCAGGCAAAAATAAATCCCTCTAGAAACCAGAAAAGCAAAGAAGCAGATTCTCCTCTAGAAATAATAGCTTTATTAAATAACATAGAAACTTTCCTCCATTTTTATGTAACCTGAAACAGTTTGAACAGCATCGGAGTTATCTATTATCTACCATTTCAGTAGAATTATGGTTTGCAATAATCTCTTATAAAAGTGGATCTGTATAGATTCTCCACATATTCTATGACTCCTTACCAATCATCCTCCTCATCCATATTCTTTATTAAGTTTGTAGAGAGCCCAGCAAAATAGTCTCCTGTGATTCTTTTAATTTCTACTGCACTTGCAGCCCTTGCCATTTTTCTTTTGTATTTTGCTTTCTCCTCTTTCTATGTATGTCAGCTAATAATTTATCTCTCTTTTGGTACTAGCTTTTTGATTTACTTATTAATTCTATAATTTTTTTATTTTCCCATTTGTTAAAATCTGTTTTTATCTGTCTTAACTATTTCTTGCTTTTCTTAGAAGTTGAAATTTTTTTTGTTTATTAGTACATTATTTCATGCTCTGATTTTCTTGGAGAGGACTTTAGGTGAGTGCTAGAGTCTAACATATCACACTTACATCCATCTTTCCTGGATGCATTACTATTTGGGTTTTGATTTCCTTATTTTCTTAAGGATTAATTGAGATTAATTTCTGAAATGTTCATATAGCTATGTTTTTGTTGATTCGAATACAGTGAGATTTTAAAATTTCTCCTTTTCTTGCATTAGATCAAAGAATGTTTTTATTCCTCTTTCAGCTTTGATGAAATTGCTGACATTTTGTTTATGGCCAATATATCAATTTCTGCAGCTATATTAATTTTCAAATAGATATATTCCATTTTTAATTGTCATTTAGGTTTCTATAAGTTTAATTCTTTTTGTCCATTTGGTTTACTGATGACGATAGTAACTTAAAGTCCCCAGTTTTGCCTTATGTATCTGGTAATTTTTAAATGAATCTTGACACTGTTCTATTTAATGATTGGATACTCACATCATCAGCGCTTCATGGTGAACTGTACTTTATGTCTTCATAAAGCATGACTTGGTCTAGATTCGCCCTGGGTTCAAATCCATGCAGGAGCAACACTGCACTCAGAGTCTTGCTTTTGTCTGCATCTGCCTGGCACGTCTCTGCCTGTCCTGTGACTTCTCCCCCTTGTCTGTCCCTTAACTTCAGTTTTCTTTCCCTATAGAATGTAGGTAGGTTTTGTGTTGTGCGCCTAAGAGTCACTTGATCAAAAATGGTTTTTGTCCTCTTTAAGCTTTGGTAAATTTGCTGCAGCTTTATTTTTGCCCAGTAGATTATATTTTGCAAATATTTCTGGAGTACCTAAAAAAAAAAAAGAGGTATAAATGCCAAGACTGAAGATCTTGGCTTTTTATACTTACTGTTTATTCCTCAGAATACAGCACACTGTGTTCTGACCCAATATGCTTTCTATGTTTCAAATACGTTTTCACATTTCGTGTTTAATATCCATGCCCATACATGTTGGTGCCTCTTTTATAATAAATGCTTATAGTGTAAGAATCACTTAATTGGTATAGGTATAGATAACTCATGATGGAAGTTGCAGACATGTTTCCTTCCTGATCACTTCCCAGCAGGATTCTCAGCATTTCTGAACTTGCGTGGTTCCCTCTCACGTTCCCATCCCACTCCCAACACACAGAACACATCAACTCTTTTCAGGTTTTTAGAATAAAAATAATTTGCTTTTGAAGATTCTCTGTGTTTCTTTGTGGGTTGGGTTGTTTTGTTTTGTTTTGTTTTGTTTTGTTTTTGCCACAGGGGATTTTCATCATACATCAACCTAAGCTCTGAAGAAAAAATATAGCCCTGGCTGGTGTGGCTCAGTAGAATGAGTGCTGGCCTGCAAACCAAAGGGTCGCAGGTTCGATTCGCAGTTGAGGCACATGCCTGGGTTGTGGGCCAGGGCCCTAGTTGGGGGCCTGTGAGAGAAAACCCCACACGATGTTTCTCTCCCTCTCTTTCTCTCTCCTTCTCTCTAAAACTATATAAATAAAATCTTTCTAAAAAGTGCAGGTAAATAGCATGTTAGGATTTTTTGGCGAATGTACCCAGCTGCGCAGGCTGCTACTCTACCAAGAGCCTGATGACTTTACTTTTTTTGTCTACTTAATATATTATGTTCCTAGTTTGAATGAGCATAAATGTCAACACGCAGCATCTGGAATAGCCCTGCAGCATCTCAGCCCTCAGCTTTGGGGGAGAATGCCAGAGGTTACTCTGTAAGATGCTTCTCGAGTGCTAATGATTAGCACCTCAAAGCCTAGTGGCCCTCAGGACTCCTTATCTGAAAAAAATGCCCATTAGCAGAGGCTCCACTGGTGTGTGTGAAGGAAGGAAAACAAATTTCTCCAGACACCCTGTCCTGGCGAGAGACTCACACGGTGGGTGTGCTTGTCATTTGATCCTTCTCTGCGTTAATGCTGCTTCAGGCGTTGCTCATTTTAAGTTGGTATTAGCAAATCATTTTATTAAAAAGATGGCCATGATAATGCTGATGGATGGAGGGAAAACATGGCTGGTTTAAAATGCTCGTAATTTATAATCAACTGTGCTTTAACAATGTAAAAATCTCATTTAAAATGCTGCATGCATTTAATCTATTCTAGGGAGCAAGGAGTTCTATACGCAAAATTCTGAAGATTTGAATGTAATGTTCATCAAAGGGCTCTCCGTTTGAATTTCAGTCCCCTCCTCTTTAACAAATAGTTACTTTAATCGGTAGGAACTGCATTCTCGAGTACTCAATGATTATTAAATGTCAGCATCTGGATAAGGAAGGCGAGGCCAATGCTGGAGCAATTATAGTTTTACCATTTCTCAGGCTAGACATCCTTGAGCAGCCTGCTTTAGACGAGGACCTGGGAACAGAGTCTACGACCGAGTTGGGAGAAAAGCAGTCAGTCTTTCCTTTTCCCTTGTGGCAACAGTGCAGAGGGCAAACATTCGTGAGTGCCTACTGTGTGTTAGGCAACGTGCCAGAGACCGCCGGGGCTCCTGGAAGTTCCGGTATTAGGGGATTTGTGGTCTCAGGGATGCAGCCAGCTTACTAGCAAATAAATAAAGGGGTTGGATTTTATCTCAGATGAGGGAGAAGTCCTGGCACGGTGCCAGCAAGGGTGTGGGAGGATCTGATTTGCACTGTTGAAAAGGTAAAATCTGGCCGTTCGGTGGGCGGGGAGCTGGAGGAGTACGGAGCCGAAAGAGCTGCACAAACTTAAAGTCTTGGGCAGTGGCCCAGGCGCAAGGCAGGGAAGGCAGCAGCCGGCAGCGGGTGGACTGGACGGACTCCTGAAAAAGCGGCAATGGGACTTGCCGTTGTTGGGACGTGAAGGTGAAAGCAGAAGCCAATCACAGGTCTCTTCTAAATGCCTGGCTTGAGCAGTGGGGCAAAGGGAACCTTCCTGTGATTAGGGCCAGGGGGCCAGGATTGTGACCAGAGCCCACCCCATGCCGAGAGTATTCCCAGGGCTTCACCTAAAGGATCCGTGACACCCACGAAACCTCGTATGTTAAATATAACCCTCATATCACCAATGATGGCAACTGAGGCTGAAAGCTTCAGGCCATGTATCTAGTGAGTAATAAAGTCAGGATTCCACCTTATTTTGTCTTCCAAACACAGACTCTTTTTCCTCTTCTGCCACTCTTGATAAAGTTTAGGATTTTTAATTTCTTTTTCTTTTTTAACCCCGTGCTTCTCTTACGTCCTTTGGTAACTGGCAGTGGTCTTACGGTAAATATGAATTTATTACAAAACATTGCAAATCCAACTAGGAATTTAGTAGGGTTATAAAGACATCTTTAAAATTAATTAATATTGAGGTTGCTATAAAATGTATATGTAGTATTCGAATTCCTTTCTTGCTTATTGTCTACATTAGCATCTAAACTATCAAAAGAAATGTAGCATCCTTGAGTATTTAAAAGGACTAGAAGAAGTAGCTAAAAGCTGTTTTAACAAGTCTGTTGCAAAAAAGATTTATGTCCTTTCTTCGTATGGCTGGACAGAGCCAAACACAGTAAAGCACGTGGCTGGCCTACCTGGTAACTTAATTTAGTTCTATGAATGTTTATCTAGTGCTTATTATGTGCAAGGCAGTCTCCTAGATTCTGAAACACTAATCGCAAAATTAATTTAAAATGACGGGGTATGAGCAATATCTGGAGGAGTGGAAAATAGCTGGCAAATACTTAAGCAAGAAATAAAACTCCGATAAAGGCTAACATGTTAAGCAGCAAGAAGATGACCAGAGAAGAGTAATGGAAATGAATGCCAGGTTCAGTTTGTGCTACAGTTTCATTAGCAACCTGGAAGAAGGTGTCCATTAATGAAAACGTCCACATGATACTAAATAGGGAACTGCCAAGCACACCAGTGAAAACAGAGAGATGCCTCGCAATGTTATGTGCGAAGGCTAATAACAGCAAAGAATAAAAGTCAGGCATACAGAAAACATTTAACTGCATGAGATTCCACACTCAAAACCACTGCATTCCACATAAAGAATCAAGATTCAAAAAAATAAAATAAAACTAATTCGATTAAGCATGCACCAGAAGTGAGAGAAACCAGGAAAATAATAAGATCCAAAGGGACCAAAAGTTATATATAGACAGAGAAATAGAGAGAAGGTTGTAAAACTAATTACTAACCAAATGGACTAAAAATATTTTGTGATGCTATGGGTATAGAAGGTCTAAACCAGTTTTGTAAAGCTTCAATCAAATAGTGAACCAGAAATCCAGACTGAAAGAGGTTACTGAACTAAGAGTCTCATGCCGTGCAAATTCTACTCCATCTTTGCTGCTGTTGTAGTTCGGGTACAGAACGGCCCCTGCCTCCTCTCTGCTCCTTTGAAGGCATCCATACCACCTGAAATGATGCAACAAGGTGCACTACTTTTTTAAGTCAGTAAAGGTCCTGTGCTCGTAACACCTCTGGATGTGGGGCTTCCAGCCCATGTGACATTCTCCATTTTATCCAAGAGTAGAGATGCCCTCTACACCCCCTAACTCCACCATGGGCGCTGTCAGTAGCTACTGAACCTAGAAACCTGTTTCCCTCGCCTTCGTCCATGGGTGCGTGCGCGTAGGCACATGCGCACTCACTTACTCTCCCGTCTACTAATTGTATTACCTAAATTTGTCCTTAGTTTACAAACGAAAGGAAGCTTCAGACCTTGCTCCGCTCAAACGCCTTCTGGGCATGCTCATAGCAGTTGATGCGCAGTGCTTGGTAAGGCGTGGATTACTCACTTCAAATGAAAACTCACCATTTGATATTAAGCAAGTGTCTGGCGTGTTTGCACTCACTTTCTCTTCCACCCAACAGCAAATGGAGGAGGTAATTTCCCTTACCGCCCTGTTGTATAGTTTGGTTGTGGGCTGAATGGCACAAAGTACTTGTTTTTCTTTAAGCAGAACTAGCTTTTATTTGGCAACAACGGTAAGCCAGGCCTTTTGCACGTATTATCTCTCGCATACCGCGCGACAGTCCTGTGACACGGACATCAGCACCTCCACCGTTAGAAGCACATCTAACAAGATTCAGTAGAAACCTTGTGGCTTTCCTTGAACGTGATTAGTTTTCACGTGTTGGACCAGAAATGGTGCATTAAAATCATGACTGCAGGAAGGTCTTAGGGTCACTGAGTTCCCAGATAAAGCTTTTCGACATTCGAGCTTATCAACCTGTAAGAACGGTGACAAAAAAGAAGGTGGGGTCATAGACCCTAGAACACTGAAAACGACTCACTATCGTATTCATATGTACCATGGTACAACATCTAGAAAATTCTCAAGCATTCCAGGACAAGACAATGTTAAATATTAAAACATTTTATTTCTAAATATTTAAGGCACTCCCTGTCTAATCTCAGCTCTAGGGGTGATCTCTCCGTTTCATCTGTATTTCAGAAACACAGAATGGTAACATGGAAAGGACCCTCAACCAGAAGACCTGAACTCTGAATTGCCCACAGGACTGATACCGATTAGGTGAATGAATATAATATTGGGCTTCTTTAACTCTTTCAATAATATTTACTGAGCACCAACTTTAAGTATTATCTCTTCTGAATTTATTAAATACTGAAAGTGTACCTTCCTTATTTATTTTGTCCTCCCTACTTTATTTTATTCATTAATTCAGCAAGTAGTTATTGAGTAGGAACATTTTGCCAGGCTCTCTGGGCGCTGTCCTTGTCTTTAAGAAGTTTCACAATTTTACAATCAGTGGAGAAGACAGACAAGAAAATAGACAATTAAAATCAGTATAACTGAAGTTATGGAGAGGACAATACATGTAAGGAAACTGCCGAAGACCAAGGAAAGAACTACCCTAAAAGATTAGAGGGGACATTACTGAGCTTCTCACTTGGGGCTGGGAATTGCGCCTACTCCCATCAACCAAACTAGATCATCTTAAAATCATGGGCTATTGAGTAAAGTACTATTTTCCGGTCCCCCTTAACAATTTTTAGAGGCAAGACGTAAAGAATCTATTATCGAGTAATTTAACTGCATCCAAAATATAAAGTTTAAGAATAATTATAGTTATGCAAAAACATCCAGCAGTCAAAAAAATTAAAAATTACAATGCCTTGAAGCTACCCCAAGATGACCAGACATGCAAAGAAGTGAGAAAATACCACTCATAAGAAGGAGGAAAACCAATCAAAACAGATCCAATACTGACCAAGATATTAGAATTAGCAGACAGGGATACTAAGCAGTTACTGTAACTGTATTTAGCACATTGAAAAACTTAAGCTGAGACACTGAAAATATATAAATGGCCAAAATGAACCTGTATACTTGAAAACAACATTTTAATGCATGGGATTATGCATAGATGAAAAAATATACTGTATGGCATCCACCACAGATGAGAGATTGAAGAAGAAAAGATTAGTAAATTAGAAGATATAGCAATAGAAACTATCTAAATAAAACATAGATAACCTTTATTATTTTTTTTAATGAAAAGGGTATAGTGAGCTATGGAGAAACTTTGAGAGGCCTAACATTTATGTAATTGTAGTGCCTTAGGGATAAAATAGAGAAGGAGCAACAGAAAACATATTTGAAAAACTATTGTTTGAAACTTTAAACACAGATCCAAGAAGTTGAAAAATACCAAACAAAACAAAAAATGAAAATGAAGATACTAGTCCAAAGCATATCATAAACAAATTTCTCAAAACAAATGATAAAGAAGAAATCTTAAAAGCAGAGGTAAAAAAAACAGAAAAAAATGTGCAGAGGAGGGGAAAAAAAGCAATGTAGATTTCCCTTTGGAAACAATGCAAGTAAGAATGCAATAGAACTGCAATCTTAAAGTACTAAAAGAAAGGAAAACTGGCTACAATGAAAATACCTTTCAAAAATAAAAGTAAAATGTCCTTTCAGTCACACTAAGGGTGACATAATTCTTCACAAGCAGACCCTCACTCAAAGAAATGTTAAAAAATGTCTTCCAGGCATAAGGAAAATGACCCTAGAGAGCAACATTGATTGACACATAGAAATTAAGGAGGAAAGTTATCTTTATTCCTAGATGACATTATTGTCTATGCAGAAAAATCCAATGAATTTCCCAATGGACCCGATGGAATCTACAAAAAAAGCTACAGAAATAATTGAGTTTGACAAAGTTGCATGATAAAAGATAATATCCAAAAATTCATTTCTCTCCATATATTAGCCACAGACACTAAGGATTTGAAACTTTAAAATAGTGCCATTTACAATAAAGTGAAAAATATGAAATATTGGGCACAAATATGACCAAAGATATATAAGAAGTACACTGAAAACTTCCAAACATTTATGAGAGAAATTAAGTGGAGAGTTATACCATGTTCATGGATAGAAAGAATGAACATTGTTAAGATTCCAATTCTCTCCCAACTGATCTATACATGTAAAATAATTCCAATAAACATCCCAGCAGGCACAGGCACTTTGTAGAAATTTTAAAACTATTCTAAAATTCATATAGAAATTCAATGGACCTAGAATAACCTAAACAACTTTGGATTAAAAAAAAATTGAAAGACTAACATTACCTGAAGTGAAGTCTTACTATAAAGTTACAATAATTAAGTTAAGACAGTGAGATACTGGCATAAAGATAGAAAAATATATCAATAGAACAAAAGTCCAGAAATCTATTTATCTCTCTCATTACACACATACACACACACACACACACACACACACACACACACAAACAGAAAATTCAGTGGAGAAAGAATTGTCTTATCAAGAAATAATGTTAGAACAATTGGATGTCACCTCTGCAAAAAAAGAATTATTCATATCTTGTATCTGGTGAAAAATTAACTTCAAATGGATCATAATCCAAAATGTAAAACCTTAAACTCAAAAACTAATAGGAAAAAGAATAGGAGAAAAATTTGTGTGGGCATAGGTTAATAATGATTTCACAAATCTGACACCAACATCACAATCCATAAAAGAAAAAAATGATAAATTTTACTCAAAGTTTTTAAAATCATGCTCTTCCAGATACTGCTAAGAGAATTAAAAGACAAGCCAAATGATGGGAACAGGTCTTAACAAGTCCCATATCTGACAGGATTTGGATCTGGCATATATAAAGAACTCGTAAGACTCAACCATAAGGAAACAAATAACAATTAAAAAATAGGCAGAAGATTTGAAAAGATTCTTTACGAAGGAAGATATATGAATAGCAAATAAGCACATGAAAAGATATTAAACATCATTAGTCATTAGGGAAATGCAAGTTAAGACCACAGATACCACTACAGAGCCATTAGCTACTACGCGTCCCAGTACCCAAAGTTGGGATCAGTGTGGAGTAGGTGGAACTCACATACACTACTCACTGGGACATCCAGTAGCACAGCTGCTATAGGAGACAGTTGGGCAGTTTCTTAAATTTCAATGTGTGCCCACAATATGATCCAAGCAGGCCACCCCCAGGTGTTGACTTGAGAAATAAAAACAAATGTTCCCTCAGGGCTTGCATAAAAACGTGTCATGTGTCTCGCAGCCTTACTTATCATATCCCTAAATCAGAAACAACCAAACTGTCTCCCAACAGTGAACGGATAAACAATTGTGGTTTATCTCTATAATGAACTACTTACTACTCAGCAAAAAAAAAACGTATAAACTAGGGATGCACACGAAACATGGATGAATCTCAAAATGATAACACACTACAAAAACAGCCAGACCAAAAACAAGAGTATATTTCATTTGTATAACCATTTCCAAAATGAAACTAACCTATAGTCAGAGAGAGAAAATCAGTGTTTGCCTGGGTGAAGCTGGGGGGTGAGCCAATGGGAAAGATTCCCAAAGGGCACAAGGTGACTTTGGGAGATGATGGATATGTTCATCACTATTTTGATTGCGGTGATAGTTTCATGGTGCATACATGTGTCACAGTTTATCAAATTGCACACTCTAAATATTTATAGTTTATTGCAGAGATATAACCAAAGACCCCATCCCCCTTGCTGCCTCCACATATGTAATCACTATTACAGTTGATAGGTATCTTCTCAGTGCCATTTTTCTTACCTTTTCTACGTTTTCGTGTACCCATGCGATATATACTACTGTTTGTGTGTTTTAAGTGTACATAAATGTTAACGTAATGGGCACATTACTTTTTATTGGCTTTAATCTCTCCAGAGTGTTGTGAAGGATATATGAGCTTCACTTCTGAAGTGGTACTTACTGCCTTCTAAAAAGAAGCCAATATAATCCCACGAGGGGAATAAAGCAAGAAGAGAAAACTTTTTCTAAAACGGAAAAAAATAAGACTAAAAAAAAGAAGAAAGAAAAGACGCGATGAAAAACTTGGGAGCGAGGAGGTAGAGAGACAGACTAATAGAGGATTTTACAAGGAGATATCCAAAGAGTGCGAGGATTACAAAGTAGGAATTAAATGAATTTAAGATGAGACCACTAAAAAGATTTTTAAGGGGCTACAGGAAATGAAAGTAGGATGAAACCCAAATGTCAGGGGAAATGACTTCCAGAAGAAACAGCTGGTTAAACCAAGCTTCTGCAGAAGGTCAAGAAGAAGAAGGCCCCGCCAGGCGAGGGTGTGGGAAGGACCTATCCACAGCCAGGTTGTGAATGCACCATGGGAATGAACCAGAGGGCCCAACTGGAAGAGTCGGAGCTGCACAGACAGTTTATGGGTGGCAGTAAAATGTGGATTCTAGGGACAGCTCAAGAAAACCAATGTTTATTGAGAGCTTTATTAGAAACAAGTCCAGCTGTGTCAGAAACTCCAAAGTAACGGCAGCTTCACAAGACAGATTTTGGCTTTTCTCTTGCACGAGGGAAATCCAGAAATGAGCGGCGCACAGCTGGAAGGTCCGCTCCACAGGGCAGCAAGGATGTCCACCGGCAAGTCTGCTTTCATTTCCTTGGCCACAACTTAGTGTCCCAGCCACACCCAGCTTTAAGGCAGGCTGGGAAACGTAGTCATCATTTATAGTGGCCAAGCACCAGCTAGAAATGAATGTTCTGCCATTGAGCAACAAGAGGGGACCAGGGACAGTGGGTGAACATTTAGCAGTCTTTGCTACTAATTATGTTAGGCCAACATAAGATATATATTCTGAAAAATACACCCTGCGAGGTAAGTATCATTATTTCTACTTTAGAGGTGAATAAAATGAGGCATCAAAGGTTCAAGTAAATTACAGAAAGCCACAGCAGTAAGGTGAAAGTCCAGGTAAGTCTGGCTCCAAAGCACATGTTGTGTCACTGTTATAAATGGAAATTTAAGGGTTGTGGCCCTGGGGAAAGAATCTTGAAAACAGCATAAATGTGAATGCAAAAAGGAGGCTGAGACCCAAACAGAATGATTGAAACTGTATTTTAGAAAAAGAAGGACAGAGTATTAATGATTTTTGTGGGGTTTTTTGTAAAATCAGAAATCAATGAGCAATGTCCATGGAACATTTTTGGGTTTTGTTGCTGAAAACCTGGATTTTCAATATAATATTTTGTCTAGACTCACGATCCCTTACATATACGCCGAATCCCCAATTTCTGAAAACCAATTTCTCTCCTAAATCATTTATTGGCAAAATCTAATTTAAACTGATGGGAGATTTTTTATTTTTATTGTGTAACTTATTCTGTGCGGCTGTTCACACGCTTCACTGCAGTGCTGCCAATAAGCTTGACTTCTGGGAAGACTGTGCAAGCCCTGGATGCTACCTATGATATATATATACACAACGTTACCTTTAAAAGTCTGAAACTTTTTATTTAAGAAATAAATCTGGCCCTAAGAGTTCACATAAGGTAATGCCGACTATAAAACAATCTTTTGACTATTGAAAAATCAAATAAGGTAATATCTGTGAGAGTACGTGGGGATGGCTTGAAAATTCATAAATGTGTGATATATTATTATTAGTCCACAGCCATATTGGCTCATTTGCCTTTACTTCAGTAAATCAATACCTGAGATGTGTTTTCTTCCATAAAAAGAATGTGTCTGTAAATTTACCCTGAATATAAAGTTCTTAGACATTATTATTAGATAAGTATTGTGATTTATGCTAGTATTTTAATTCGCTTGGCTCGGTTTGGTTGTAGAAAAACCTTCCTCAGAGACAACACTGTATGCGTGGTTAATCCCTGAAGACTTGCGACTGGTACATGAATCCCCGGCAGAGGCGAATGTGAGGTCATTAAGTAGATGAAGATATGGAAATGCTGGGTCTTGTTCAAAAACAATATGTCTGAGCACCTGGCACTCAGATGACATGCACTATAAAAACACATAGACGCCTTGTCCTTCAGTAAGAAGAATCATCATTAGCCCCGGCATATGGGCAATCGGCATGAGAGGGTTTCAAAGAATGTAAACTTTGCTGCGGAGTCTGGTTGCTCATTCACAGCGTGTAGGGCTTCACTCCCTGCTCACCACGTGTCATTTGATAAATTGTATGGCTTCTCTTCGGTTCCGGCAGGGGTTATCATTAAGTAGTCTTTCACTGAGCCCGTATAAAGCTATGCAGCTAAGAGAGCACATGAGGGTGCGCTAATGGGAACTGGGCTTTGCATGACACTCTTAGACACACGATGTGAGTGACACAATACACAATTTCCTAAATGAGCGGCAAACTTCAAAACACTGCAAGGCACATCTATGTCATCATCTTAGAAGCCAGAGGTCTATCAAGATAGGAGGGTTATAAACGAAAGAACAACATCCTCATTTCTATATGGCTCTTCCTCAATAGAAGAAATTTCTTTCACAGCACATGTTGCCTTTTGACCATTTTCCGGGTGAGCGTACCAGCCATGGATGGTGACATAGCAACAAGAGGGTGTACCCATGGCTTCTTCCCTGATGCCCACCCGAGCTAACGAGCTATGTTAGCTCAACTGGAAATAAATTAGGGAGAGCTCAGAAGACCACACGTCTCTGAAAGGGTCCCTCTTAGTTCATTGTTTTCCCCTGATCCCCACAAACTCTAAGAGGCAAAAGAAGTCTAGGACCAAACCAAAGGATGCTGTGAGGATGAACTCATGCCTCTCCAGGCTTGATCTCCCCAGGAAGCCGCAAGCCAAGCAGGAGCATCCCATAGGGTTAGTCTCTCCTCTCTGAAATCCTCACCACCCACCATGGGCGAGTTGTTATGAGCAATAGAAAAGGGAGGAAGAGAACTGTGGTTGCACAGAACTTATCAACGACTGGTCTGAGATAAAAGTAGGACAAATCAGCTTCCACAGGAGGCAGTAGCCAGGAGGGACCGCTGGGCCTTCGGACCAGTACACACTATAGCAAGTGACTTGGGACGCCTCCACAAGCCCAGAGACTTCTGTCACTGTCTCGAGTGTCCGGGCGACCTAAAGAGGAAAGCTGGAAGGAGGAGGGGTGGGTGGGGAAGAAACAGGTGGGTCAGAACTGATCCTTTGGCACCTCCAGTTTGTCAGCACCGTGTCAGCGAGAGTGAGAGAGGGCTTCTTTACGTCCAGGGGGAAATGGGGCTGTTTGGGAAGGTGGGAGGTCCTCAGCAGATAGGAGAGAAGGAAGAGACGAAGGAAGAGATCCAGAGAAACTGGGATCTCGGGGCTTTCAAGAGTGGGTGGGTGTTCCTGTTCTGGGCTTCACGCAAAGACTCTCGCGGACCGCTCTGTGGAAGGCAGATTTGCACTTGTAGGTAACACCATAGACGCTAAATTATTCAATTACATTTTCTTTAGTCCTGCAAGCAAGCACACCATAAACCTGTGGAGACTGATTCACAGAAAAAGGCGAGTGCAGATCCCATAATGTAAAACAGTAATTATGCTGGCAATTACTCATTTTAAAGTCTAAGCAAGCTGCCTTTAATAAACCACAAACCACATATCACCAATACTCTCCTTTTTATTACAATAAAATAGCACTTTCCAGCTTGTAATTGCTTTATAGACCTAGAAATAGAATGTTGATGAGATTGTTTCCACAGGGTTCAAATATTTATGAAAATCCTAATAATTTGAAAAGTCAAAACACAAACATTAAAAAAAACCCCATAAAAATGAAAGAGCCTCTCTGTTGCTTTTTCCATTTTCTTTAAAACAAGAATAAACATTGCCCTCACATTTTCTGGCTTCTTCAAATGGGAGCTTCTTATTTGCCATTTCAAAGGAAAGATTTTTATAGACAAATTTCGTTGGTATGTGTCTGGGCTATTTCTAAAGGAATAGGTTTCTTTATAAAGATGCACCTTTACTAAAGCTTTTTCCTAAAAAGCTTCATTATTTAAAGAAAGATGTTGTAGCTGGAAGGAAAGAAGGGGATAAAAATGAGAGAGACCAGAGATGGCGGCTGAGTAAAGTGGAAATTGTAAAGCAATGGCTCGCATGGGCATTTCACGAATGTCTCAGTCCACCTGGGCTGCTATAACCAAGTGTCATAGACAGGGTGGTTTATAAGCGACAGAAATGTATTTCTCCCAGCCCTGGATGCTGACAGTCTGAGGTCAGGGCGCCAGCATGGCCACCTCTGGGGACGGTCCTCTTCTGGGCCACAGGCAGCTGAGTTCTCATTGTGTCCTCATATGGCAGAGGGTAGAGAGGAGGCAGGCTCTCGGTGATGCTCGTAAGGACACCAGACCCATTCATGAGGGCTGCACTCTCATGACCTCATTGAACCCTAATCACCTCGCAAAGATCCCATGTCCTATGACCATCCATTGCGGGGTAGGATTTCATCACTTAAATTTTGGAGAGGGCGTGGTCTGTCCATAACTCCAAATGTAGCATTTGTTCATTCTCTTGTTTAACAAATTTTAATGAGGGACTCTCTGTGCCCAGCATTGTTTTTTGGAAGTCGTTTCAGCAGTTACTCAATTCTCTTTTCAAATTAAGTCTTTTATTACATCTTTCTATGTAGAAAAGACAAAAGAGGTATTTTATGAAGCTAGGTATATGTCCTAAATTCAAGCTTATCATCTTTATTTTGTATATTCAATCGTCAAACTGTACAGCTATTTCTTATGAACCCCCAAATTTGAAATTGGTACTTATAGAAGTCAACATCCAATTTATTTTTGTTTCCTCCCTTTTTTGTTGTTGTTGGTTACATAATATATATTTTTAAACCCTGGGACTCCTGCCGAAGAGGGGTCACAGCAGGTAAGAGCCCCTCAACAGCACGAGTGGCCTGTGCACTCCCAAGTGCTCTTCCATCAACAGAGGCAGTAAAAACGCTTTGATCTGAGGTCCCCACGGAAAGGATTTAACCTGGCATTTATTTGTAGATTAAGAGAGTCACGGCTAGAGATACAATGGGGAGGCAACCTTCGTCACCTCTGGGGAAATTAAATCTGGCAAGACGGACAGACATTACACAAAATCAATTACACAAATTATTATTTTGTAATCATTGTAGTAAGTGCTACGGAGTGCTATGTGACTCCGTAGCTCCGTGACTATGTAGCTAGGATGCTGATGAAGATGAGAGATTTAGGAAACCTCAGGGTTGGGGTGACCCATTGGGTGTGGAAGGTTGGGAAGAGGGAGGTGCCAAAGGCTCTTAAGTAGAGCCTGAGACAGAGAACTCTGCATGGAGGAGGCTTGTTAGTCTTGTTTTATTTTGCAGAACAGGGGAGTCCTATGGTTTGATCTCCAGCATGTTAAAATTTGAATATCATACCTCTGTATTTTATCATATTTTTAATGTACAGCTAAATGATGTATTAAATCATGAAATTTGCCCCACAGATGTAGAATCTCTGAAGCACTTCTCTGGGATCCTCCTCCCGCTACCTTTCCACCACAGAAGTTCTTGGGGACACGCGCCAGGGTTAAGTCCAAGTTCATCACTATAGCTTGAGGCCAGCAAGTTCTATCTCATTTGAGAGCTGACTTCCACACCTGTGAAATGAAAGCAATAAGGCCTACCTCATGGAGTATTAAGGAATAAACAAAGTGAAATGTGAAAGGCGCTTGCTCAGTCCTTAGTAGCCGATAGCCATGTAATATAATTCATTACACACCCATTGCCTTATCTCTCTCCTCTTTGTCCCTCTGCGAAAAAGAAATGAAGGTCCACGCTTTCTGGGGTTGTATGAGAATTAAATACCATTCTCTATGGAAAAGCATGTAGAATGTAGTATCTCCTCAAAAAGTATTAGGAAGGAAAAAAGAACCCTGGATAAAAGCATGAGAAACAGGGGACTTCATTCTACTGGGGACCAGATACTTTACTCTTCCCAGGACCTGCTCCCTCTGGGGACATAATCTATCATTCTTAGAGGGGCCACCGCACTCCCCTTTGGCCTGCCGAGACATTAGTCCTTGGTATGCAGTGTTGGACATTTGCTTCATGCAAGTAAACAACAGAGTCACACTGTCTGCCACACATGTGTCCCCCTTGCAGGACATTTGATCCTGTCCAAAACATCCACACAGACACTTGGTCCACGACAATAGGTCCTTGGTATTTGGGCCTGTCCAAAACATCCATGGAGACATTTGGTCCATGCCAAAATGTCCTTGATCATGTGCCATTACCAATAAGCTACCAAGGCAAGTGGAGTGATTGTTGGCAATACAGCCACAACACAATTATTGAATTAATAAAACGTGATAGTATTTTTGATGTCTAAGTCCTACGAATCAAAAGCATAAATAAACCTTATGGGCCATTTGAATGCTGGGACATTTTCTAAGCGTAGGTGTCTTGGACGGGACCAAATATCAAGGACCATTTGGCTTGGATGAAATATGCTCATGGACTTTTTTGACAGGACCATTTGGCAAGAGCCAGTTATGCTCATGGGCGTCTTGGACAGGACCAAATATCAAGGACCATTTGGCGTAGATCAAATGTCTTTGTGGGTATTTTTGGACAGGACCAAATGTCCGCTAACCGAGTGTCCCCACTCTATGAAACTATACTCTCTCTTTCTTGAGTTCATGTTTTTCAGACGTATGGGTTCAAAAACTGAGTGTTGTACATTGCTTACAAATTACTTCTGGGTATTTAAGGACATCCCAAACACAAAGAACTAGATATTCTCATGCTGCCCAAATTCTGTGTATTTTCCAGCCAGACTTTGGACTTTGTATTTGCTGCTAGACACAAAAGTCAGGCTCCATTGGAAGAAGCGACAGCAGGCATTCTCCCATTACAGCCTGGTGTTCTGTATCTTTGCGGCTAACATTTATCTGCTCTCCTACGTGGCCCGCTTGCACACGCTAATGGAGGAATCAGGAGCTCCCTGACTTGCTGTCTTTACTCATGTTTTTCTTTTCTTTTCACTGCATTCTTTTTACTGTATGCTGTCTTTGAAAAGTCTGAACCACCTGTGTCCTTTCTGGAACAAGAACAGAAATAAAATGGCATAGAGATTGGCATATATTTACATGGATGTCTAGGTAGATGCTAGACAGATTAGGTAGTAGGTAGGTAAGAAGAAAGGGAAGAAGGAGGGAAGGAGGGAAGGAAGGAAGGGAGGGAGGGAGGGAGGGATGGAGGGAGGGAGGAAGAAAGAGAAATAAATAGAGTGAACAAAATTCTAAAGATGCCCCCACCCCCAAGATTCTCCTGCACTGGTTATTCAATCAAGCACTAATCTAGGTGCTTCTTTAAGGGATTTTACAGTGTAATTAAAGCCCCAGGTGGGCTTGATCTAATCACAGAAGCTCTTCAAAGCAGAGAGCTTTCTTCAGCTGATAGCAGAAAAGTCATACATTTGAAGGTTCAAGATGAAGTAGGTCACATGAGCAGATACGCAGGTGGCCACGAGGAGCAGAGAGCAACCCCCTAGCTGACAACCAGCAAGGGCCTCATTTTAAAACCACTAGGAACAAACTTCTGTTGATCGTCTGAGTAAGCTTGGAAGCAGATTCTTTCTCAGATCCTCTAGACAGTAGCCCGGCCCGGCTGATACCTTGATTTTGATCTTGTGAGTCCCTCAGTAGAGAACCTAAGTCCTCGCAGGCTTCTGGTCTACAGAGCCGTGAGCTAAATTTGTGCTAATTTGTAATGCAGTACCATAAAACTAATACCTATAGGTAGGCAGACAGAAAGATACCTCTGCAATCATTTTGGATTAAATATTGAAATTTTTCAGTGACACGTCACAGGAGGACTATCTGGTGGTGAGTCTAGATCAAGGACACCCTCTTGGTTATTGCTAGAGACAAAAACTTATGTTGCACACTTGGTTGTTATTTCTTCCAAAAATAATTCAACTCCAGTTTAATGTAATGCCAAAGATTTAAAAAAATCATTTTAACATGTCATTGAATGATGATGGGTTATGCTTTCACGGAGTTTCTTTCTCCTAGGCTTTCAACTTCGGTGAGGTAATTTAGTTATCTGTCCTGGCTCATTACTATTTTGAAAAAAATCTTTCCTAATTGCATCAGCCTCTCCAATGGAATGCCTGAAATTATGGGACATTTGAACAACTCAAGGAAATAATAATGGTGGTGAATTCAAGAAATAAAGGCAATTCAAATTTCCAGGAAAAGCAAAAAGCAGTATGAGAAAAGAAATAAACCCATGAATCACTGCTTGGATCTGTTTTAAACCACATTAAATAATCACAATAATATAAATGTCCCTTACTGATTTTGATCTTTTAGAATTAGCTCAGAGCACAGCAGATTTAATTAGAATTATGGAACAGAATGTAGATGTTATCGATCTGATTCATGTAAAAGCACAAAAGAATGCATCTCAGAGGCGGGAGGGGAGAAGTGGTCAGAGAAACCCATCTTAGAAGAAGGAGCAAGAAGCCATCCATCTACAATTGATGGGACAAGAAATGAAGGTTTTTAAGTATAACATGTTTCTTAAAACTCAATACAAACCTAGAGAAACTGAACATTTTGATACCACTCTGTTTCAAAACTGTGGAGGAAAGGTAGGAAGTGGTGCAAGTGAGTACAACATTCCCTTTCATCATGGGAGACAGACAATGTTTCAGCTGGTAGGATTTTCACTTTAACTAGAGATAGAACCGTAACTGCTGGAAGGAAGAGCTGAAGGCGGTTCATTGCATTGCCTCTGGGAAAGGATACAAAGAATGGGAAGGAGTCAGGAAGGAAATTGTTCTGTGCTTTTTAAAGCATTAAAATAGAAATATTTCAAGAATTCAAAAAGTAGATAATAACATAATAAGTATCCAAGTACTCTCAGCTTTGTCAAACTCAGTACAATTCCATATGTGCTATAGATTTTTTAAAATTAAAAAATGTTAACTTTTTTAATTAAAAAGATGAAATACAATCGAAGAACCCAATGTACCTCTCTTATCCATCATCTACCCTCTCTCAATAAATGAAAGGCTAGCGTGAGGTGTATGGTGCATTTCCCTGAGTGTTTTGTTTTTCTCTTCATATGTATAAATTCATAGCACACATGGCATTATTTTGCATATTTCCAAACTTTAAATGACAGGTTTTCCATTTTCTCCTTCAACATTATTTATTTGATGTACGTAGCTCTACTCCATTCAGGATGTTTGTTAGTTTTGCTATTTAGTATATTTAGCAAAGTGCTATTTGCATTTTGACTCCTCTACAGCTTAATTATTAATCCTTCCATTCATGAATAGTTGGCTGTTTCCAAATCTTCATTATTCTAAACAATTATGAATCTCCTTATAAGTCTACATGTTACACCTAGGTACATACACCTAGGTAAGTGTTGTTCCAGGCTATGTGCATTGCTAGGCAATAGGGAATACTCACCTTCAGGACTATCACCTGTTGCCAAAATACTACATCTACAGTAATGATGGCAATTAAAATTCTTACCAGCAGCACCTGAGTGTTCCTGTTGCTTCCCAATTTTCCCACTGTTGGAATTCTCAAATGTTGCAATTCTGCATACTTGAGGAGGTAAAGGGGCGTTGCTTGGCTTCATTCTGCCCTGACCTGATCATCAGGAAGGAAAACCATCCTTTCATGTTTGTCTGACATATGGGTTTCCTCCTTTGTGATTGTCCTACTTTTACCCTGGACTCATTGTTCAATTGTTGTTTGTTTTGTCTTGGTAATAGGTAGAAATTATCTGTATATTCAGGATACTAATCTTTTATTGTTATATACATGACAAAGCTCTTTTCCTAGCTTGCCTTTCCAATTAGTTTGTGATGTATTTTTATATAGATATTATACATTTTTAATATAGCCTAATTTATCTATCTCTGCTTAACACTGATGAGGTTTTAAAGCTTAAGAAACCTCTCCCTACCCAGAAATCATAAATAATCTCTGGCATTTTCTACTAAATTTCTTAAAGCTTTTCATTTTCACACTTAAGCCTTTAGTCCACAGAAAAACTAGTTGGGGCCCAGTGTAAGGTAAGAGTCTAAGGCTGTCCTTGTGCTTAGACACTTCCCCCGGCACCACTTGTGAGCCAGCCCATTCTTTCTTTCCTTCACTGGTTTATATGTTATCTCTGCCATGTCAAGTTTCCATACATGTGAAGGAGGCATCCCGACTATTTGTTCTGCTCCAGTAATCATTATGTTTCATCATTAGATCTTCTGAAACATTTATTTTAACCAATATGTACATTAACTTAAAAATAATAAAATTAATTAAAACAGAAAACTTCATCTTTTTTTTTTTTTTTTTACTTTAAATGTAAAGAACTTCCCCTTTTCTTTTTGTTTTAAAAGTGCTTTCAGTAAAACTATGGCTGGCTACTTCTATGAAAGCACTGCTCAAGACATATTACTTTTACAAATAGTCACAAAATTGCTGAATGTACATGCTTTGAAAAATATATTTTATTTAAAGCATTGGGTAAAGTAGCATAATCTCCTCCCTGATATAAAATAAAATTCATATATGGGAGGTGTTCAGGATCTATTTTGGGAGAGGAGTTATAAACGAGTTCTAGTGCATCGTTTGGAGCCATTGAGCCTTGCCAGGTAAAAAAAATTGGTGTTTTAAACATCCCTGAATCTATATTTACAGTCATATGATAAATGGTAATGGCTCCAAAGAGAAACGTTAAGATCTAATGGACATTTAAAACAGCACCTCAATATGTATTTATGCAAGGGATCCAAAGAGACTCAAAAGTAGTTTAGTTCTATTTGATCAATGGCGATCAATGGTTTTGAAAGATGTATAATATTTAGAGTCTATATTTAAAACTCCTCTAACAAGAAGGCCTACAAGCTGATGGTTATAAATGCTTCTTTGTAGCTTAAGACAGATGTGGAGTTTTGAAAATATCCCATCAACATCACATCAAAAACAGGCCAAGAAAATTTAGCACAGAAAAAGATGACATTTCACAACAGTAAAGTCGTGGTACCAAACACGGAAAGCTGGTACATCCTTTTTATATCCTCAAATGGATTTCGAGGAGTCATTTTGAAGACAGTTTCTTCTGAAAATAAGATTTGAAGCTTTCCTCTGTTTAAAAATCCCGTTTGTACAGATCTTGGTTTCTATTTCTGTTCTCTTCCTCCTTTAGAATCACTTACATTTTCATTGCATTGTTTGAATGAAAGAATTGAATCACACCTGCTGAATCCTTTAAAGGCACTGGGTGTGCAGGGAGGGAGGGGTGCCATAGACCTAGAACTTGTATCAGGTTCTTGGAAAGCCTTTACTGGCCAAAGGGTGTCAGGAAACTGCGGCAGGGCTATGTTATGTGGAAGCTATCCTACAATTGCCTTTCAACATATGCAACAGTCACCTTGACTGATTTGGATGGGAAGTACTTCTTACTCTGGAAATATGACTGTTTGACATTCCCACTGTATTCAGATGCAGCCTCAGTAGCTAGTTTTTTCTCTTACTCTCTGGCCATACAACACTGCCTCTCAATCCTCACCCTGGGACAATAGGGACCTTATGCTCTTGCTTGGCTGAGGCTGATATCTCATTGAGTACAGCATATTGAATTCCAATCCAACAGAGTCTATCACCATGAAACTCAAAATTCCATCACTCCATGTCACCCAGGGCTGCCCAACCCATCTGTTCCCTGCTTTATTGATGTCCCGAGTTCTTACAAGGCTATCACATCAAGACTTATCTACAGAGATACTGGTGTCAAGAAAGATGAATCTGTATCTCTTAGTGTTCATTAGTGTTCATGCCCTAAGACTGTGTTTAATTGTGCTACCATTCACCTCATTTCAAATCAGTTCAATTTAGCCATTTTTCATGAACCTAGGCAGCCCTTGTATAATCCCCAATCTATGGGTCACTGAGTGAAGTAAAATCAAGATGGATTCATTCAATAGATAAGAAATGAAATTAGACCACTCCTGGGTTATGTATCTCTGGACAAATATACCATATTAGAGTAACGCATCTGTTATCTCTGAACACTGGAGTTCCACACAATCCTCTATTTTACATTCAACTGGGGCAGAGAATCGTTAGAAATCTTAACTTCACACACAGGATGCTAAGTGATCTGTTCATGCTATTGCAATTATATTTGATGTCATTCTTTATATGGAACACACCAGAATTTAGTCAACAATTCAGATTGATCACAATCTGGATTATAAAAACACTAGGTGGGGATATAAATAAACTTGAAGCAATAAAAAATAACCCATGGAGAGACTGTGCCACAAAATATATTGGGAAAAACAAGAAAAGTCTGGAATGAACCACTCAATGAAACATAAATGGAAAATAGGTGGGAAGACAGCTCCTGAAAAGCTCCGATGGCTATGCAGGTGCTTCATTGATGCTTTGGATGGTGGCTTAATAAGGAGACATCTCTAGAAGTTAAGAGGAAAAATTATATGTATGTAAAGTAGAAACCGAGAGGTTCATGGAAGGACATGAGCTGATGAAAGCCAGAGAGAATAAAAACAGGCAAAGACGAGGACTGTATTGTCATAATTTTTCATAGTCTATTTTCATAGAGACTTAATAAATTTATATATTTCCTACATATAAAATGATTCATCTCAATGTTAAAATGTTTCTTTCTTATTATTTTAGTACCACCTATTACTTCATTAATAAATTATAGACAGAGCTAAGAATGTATGTATTACGCATTGTTAGAGCGCCTAGTTAGTTTACTTGCACCATGCAGGTATCTGGCTGCGGGTGTTCTGGCCAGCCAGGCCCCTCAAAGTTGGGAGACTGGGTCATTCAGTCTTGGCTGTTAGGAGGTGGAGGCTGAAATGGGGTCAATGGGGCTAGAGACGGTCAGGCCGAGGCCACTGGCCAGTGCAGGTGAAGGTCTAAGGAAAGGAAGCATGGAGCACGGGTGGCTCACCTCCCTTTGAACTGGACCGCTTACACACAGGGCAGGCTCAGATGTGGGACAGAAGGTAAATGCTGGTGCAGCCAGCAGAAGACCAGACAAGGGATGAAGTCAATGGAGGGTCTGAGAGCAATCTGCTCTTCTGATGCCAGCGTGGTTCATCCCTGGTCCAACTAGCTAAGTCCACTCCTGCTTCACCTTCAAGATCAGGGACAGTTTTTTAGGCATGGCTCCTCAGGGCAGGGTAGATTTATTTAGCTTCCATACAGAATTCTCCCCGAGGCCCTCACCAGCCCTAGACAAACATTTCTCTGCACACAGAGAATTTCCCGGGCCTCCTCAGGCATCTCTCAGCTTGGATTTGTGAGCGGCTGAGCTTGGGGGACAGCGCCTGCCTGGAGGGGAAATGGAATATGGGTCCCCCTGCCGTGGGGTCAGCCTGCTGCTCTTCATTGCAAGAGGAGGCTGGGTGAAGGCTGTGCCTGGTGCTTGGTAAGCATTTAATAGCCATTGTTTGAATAACAGAAGGAAAAGTAAGCTCTCCACCTAATCTGTGTGTTTACTTGCAGATAAAATCTCAATTGTTACATTCACCTGAGAAAGGCCAAAGCCTGATACAGCCCAGTTTTATCACGCTAGTCTTGGTAACCTGAGGCAGCCAGCTCTGGGCGGGCTGCGCTCAGGAAGCCTTGCTGGTGAGTGCCATTTTCAGCGTGACCCTTAGGCTGAACTCTGCCGAGTCAGGTCCCCACGCGAGTGTGACCCCATCAGAGTGGGCCCTGCGCTATGTTTTAATATCTACCTTTATTGTTAGACAGCACTGCTTAATACTTTGTCTTCCTTGGGCTGTTCTTTGAGCCATTTTCAAAATCCTGAACTGTACATTTAGTAGGCTAATTTACTATAACAGAAAAATTAGAGTAAGAGTCATACAATAGACGTTAACACCACCAAGTGATTAATTACTAGGCACCAGAATTGCTTCCGCTACCTTACTTGCCCACGTGAGTGAGAAGCCACCCAGAGTCGCAGTCATGGACGAGGACTGTAGGCTCAGGTACAGATACAGCTTTGCCACTAAGGGCCCTTTGAATTACAAATTATTTTCTTTACATCTTCTCCAAGTCACGAAATGGTTATCATAAGAGGGAAAATAAAGCTTTCTCTTTCAGTTGACCACTTCACAGAGATAGTAAAAAGAATATCTTAAAATGCTTCACCTTCAGTCATCTATTTGGCATTTACTGATTGCTTACTATCTTGGCTCAGGCTGCAACAACAAAGCACCATAGACTGGGTGCAATGGCTTAAACAAACGAATGTTTATTTCTGACATTTCTGGAGGCTGGAAGTCTGAGACGAGGGTGCCAGCATGTCAGGCCCTTAATAAGGGCCTTTTCCTATAATGCAGACAGCCACCTGCCGTATCTTATGCTTCCCTGTATAATGCACACCCACGTTTTTGGCCCAAACTTTCAGGAAGGAAATCTTGCATTTTAATTTTTTCTTTCTTTCTTTCTTTCTTTCTTTCTTTCTTTCTTTCTTTCTTTCTTTCTTTCTTTCTTTCTTTCTTTCTTTCTTTCTTTCTTTCTTTCTTTCTTTCTTTCTTTCCTTTTTATTTACTTACTATTTATTATTTAGATACTTTCATTTTGTATTAGAAAGGAATTTGAGCATTTGTTTTTGAACATATTATGGTACAAGAAGTTTTATGTAACAAATAATCACAAACCACAAGAACAGATACCAGGTATTTCAGGTACTACCCCTGTATAAGGTGCATCCTTATTTTTCCCTCAAAAACTTGGGCAAAAAGTTGTGCATTATACACGGCAACTTACGGTACTTGATGAACCCTTTTGTGAGATCACCTCTCTCCTGTCTCTTCTTATAAGGGCGCTAATCCCATTCATGGGGGCTTCACCCTCCTGACCTAGTTACCTCCCAAAGGCCCTACCTCCTGACACCATCCCGCTGGAAATGAGGGCTTCAACGTGATGGACTTAGGGGAAACATAAGCATTCAGTCCATGGCACTTATCTCTGGGAGGGAATCCATGGATACAAAGACGAGTAAGACAAAATTCCTACACCAAAAGGTGCTGCAGTCCTGTGTGGTGTGCTCATGGGCAGGAGAATGAGAAAACGTGAAAGGGAAAGAGAGACCGAGGGGGGCTGGGAGAGAGGTTTTCTTCTCCTATCCTTTTGTCCATCCTATCAACAGCCAGACAGCATCTGCGTCACAACGGCGGCTCGTCCACACAAGGCTGACGCATATCCCACCGATACACTGTGAGGCAGCAGCAAGCATGGGCTCTGGAGTGATTTCTGGCTGCTGTTTTCTTGACCCCATGACACGGGCACTTAGTGTTTTTTGCAGGATGACTGAAAGGCTCACAAATCCAATATCCCTGGGAGTTATTTCATTACATTTTCTAACTTTAAAGCCTATCTGGAGCGCTCTTCTTCCTTTGCAATTCTTATTGACTGACACTGCCATCAGCAAACCTCGCTAATTCCAGTTCATTTAGATCATTAATGGTCAACAGAGGACCTGAGATGGTTCACTATTAGATTTTTTTTTTTCATTCAGAGGACTTGCATTGAATACGTTTCCTTTAGCTTTCACTGCCTGCTTAGTTAGCTTGGGTCTCTACAGGAGAAAAGAGGAGCGTGAAATAAACAAATCCTGGATCCCTCCTACATTTTCCCTATAGGTAGGTGACCTCTGGGATTGTCAGGGCATCTCCATAGGAGCTGCGCACAGAAAGCAAAGGGAAAAATATTCAGTCTGTCTGGCTCCCAGTGCACACACACAAAGAGCCAGGAGGCATGGCCAGCATCAACCAGTGCCACCGTCTGAAACTCCTTGGGGCTCAGTCCTCCAGTGTTGGTGCTTGGGCTCAGGCCTGCCTTGGATGCACGACAATGTCTTGGGGAGGCTTGAAATGCAGACCCATGGGCCCCACCCACCTGTAGAGAAACTGATAGTGTAGATCTGAGGTGGAACTCAGGAATTTGTGTTTTTCAAGCTGCTCGGGTGATTCTAATGCAAACCCAGGTTTGAAAACTGCCGTTATGGAAAGTTTTCAACATCTCTCCATGCTCAACAGTGGCAAGAGTTGGAATGAGAAGGGAAATGACTGGCTGCTATTGTTACTGGAACAGGGGGTTGGGGGCCAGCTATAGTGTGGGGGTTCTTGACTCCATGTAGGAAAGATTTCACAGCACAAGTCCAGGGGACTAGGAGGGTGTGTTTATTAGAGCCAGGGACAATGGGACAAGGAAGGGCTTGGTGTGGAAGAATCACCAGGAGATCCCATGTGGGGCTGCCATCGCCCACTGGGAAGTCAGAGACAGGGGGCCTCGGGGACGGGCTCAGGGGTCAGCCTGGGACAAGCTGCCAGTTGCCCACTGCCTTAGAGCTTAGGAGACGCTGCCTGTGGGGGAAGGAGTCGGGGGGAAGAAGAAGGGAAAGGGACAGATGGGGGCTGCTTCCAGGGCAACCTCAGGGGAGGCCCCAGGGGAGCGTTTCGGCAGAACATCCCTCAGTTCTCCAGGTGCGCCCTTTCAGGCCATGGTCCCCACTGACTGGTCAGCGCCAGGGCAGCGGGCCTTTAGTCACTGCAGCCGTCCTGGCGTCACTTGCCTGGTTTTCCTGCTTTTCTGGGCCTGGAGCTGAAACAAACCTGAGGCCTAGATGTCGTCTCCAGGGAGGTGACCTTCTACATCTGGCTATAAAATTACTTGGCCAGTTTGTTCAGCTCTCTGCCTCAGTTTCCCTGTTCCATTTGCCAGGGGATTTTCCTAGCTTCTTACCATCCTGTCTCAGTACAGCCAGAACCACTCAGCCACGTGAGCATTCAGAGCAGGCTAATAATTTGTCACTCCTCGGAACTAACAGTCACTAAATATTGTTCTTTAAAAAAAACCATTTATCTGTGGGAGAGGCACAATGGTACAAAGGAGGTACATGGCAGGGGATGGTTGCTGGCAACAGGGGTCACTCTTACAACTTCCTTGCCTAGAGATATTCAGCCCTGGTCCCAAAATCACAGCCCCCCCTCTCCCTGCCGTACTCCCCAGCTAAACAAAAGCCCTGCGAAGGGCTCACTTTCCTGAGAAGACATTTACTTGACCATTAGTTGTTACCAAAGCCTGCCTTTTGGGAGCCCCAGTACCACCCTTATAACTCACCTGCTACACTTAACCTACAAGGTGCTTTTTCTGGTCACTATAAGATTTTTCCTTGCTGGCACTTTCCAGGGATGTTTCAGCTCCCAGAGATTTTTCTCCCTTGCTTTTTGTTTGGAGACCCAGGCTATGAACAGCTCAGCCTGCTCTGCAGGCCTTTCAGATGTAACACGTGACCCCAAACACAGCTTCCAGCTAAACACAGCGGCATGCCTGGTGGATCCCAGGCATGGAGAAGCACGCCCATTTCCTTGGTACTCTTGGGGACAAATGTATTTTAATAAGTGAGGTTCCTTATTTGTAAAGAGTAAGAAAGACAACTTAAGATGATATTTTGTGGAAAGTGGTGTGGGGAAAGTAACCAATGGATTGTTCCAAAAGCAAAGAGTTCTAGGTTAGCCTGGACTTTGCAAACTAACACTGAAAGTAGAGAAGTAGCCGGCTACCCTAGGAAGAAAAGGGGGTGGGGGCCCGTGAGGAGTGTCTGTCACTGTCACCTTCCTTTGGGTAGGATACACAAGAGTTTAATGATGAGACCTATAGCAGCTGAAGATTGGATGAGACCGCCGTCACCCACCCAGGTGTTAGGTAAATCCAGGGAGTAGATAAAAGCTTCAGTAAACTATGGGAGCCCAAGTAGCCTGCTTTTCTTCCTGCCTGTAAGGTTTCCCATGCACTGCAGGCACGAGCTTGCTTTGGGAAAAAATAAAGATGCCCAAAGCAGCTCCCTGAGGATCCAAGTCATGGAGAGGAAGATGGGGCGTAAGCGGAAAGCCACCCACATGTCAGTTTCACTCATGGGCCCATGGAAGGACCATCAGCATCTGGGTGCGAGGAGAGGGCCCTACGGGGCTCAGACGGCCGAGGGAGTTCCTGTACCTTTTTGCAGAACGCTGATGTAACTTCCGATTTGAGGCACTCTCCGGAGGGAGAATATGCTAAAGTGCCCATGTTTCCATAAAAGATATCACCTGGAACAATTTGGGTAAAAGCCACATTGACAGAAGAGTTCATTTGAATCATTACGTTGACTATTTTTATCCTAAAAGCTCTTCTTCTGTTGGTTTAGAAGACTTAAGAAGTTAGGGGGAAAGGAGGGAAGAATTGGCAAAGTACAGAGGTTTCTCAGGGCAGGGGAACATTTCTGTATGATATAACAGTGGCGGTCACATGCCACTCGTCCAGACTCATGGAGTATGGACATCAAGGGTGAATCCTAATGGAAACTAGGGACTTTGGGTGATAACGTGTCAACGGAGGTTCATCAGTAGCAATGAATGTGCCACTCCAGTGGGGGATGTCGGTAGTGGGGGAGGCCGTGGAGGTGAGGGCAGGGAGTATAGGGGGAATCTCTGTACCTTCGCTCAATTTTGCTATGAACCTAAAATAGCTCTGAAAAAGAAAGTCTTTCTTTTTAATGCTCTAACAGACGTTTTAAAAACCAAATCATTTGCTTAAACAGTTTCTGAAAAGAGGCCAGATGGCACTCCGTCGGGTCCCCAGCAACTTAGACCCTTAACAGCCCCCTTCCCATCCCTGACCGAGGCCACAGGTTACCTGGCTAGATCAGGTACATGCTCAGACAATCAGGAATATGGCGGAATCTCTCGCTCTTCTAGCCCCCTGCCTCAAGTCTCCCTGTGGCCTGCCTCGAGTCCCCGTTTTCGGAGTTTTCATCCTGCTTCCTCATGTCTGGCTCCTACCTGCTAAGCCCCGTGAGACTGACCCCTCAGGTGGCTTGGACCTGGTTTCGTAGCCTGCTTTTCGGCCCAGGCCTCAGAGCACCCAACTTAAGAGCAACATCTTAATTTCAATATAGAAATTTTAGACATAGTGCTTCTACATAGAGGCAACAGTCTCAATTTCTGATCTTTGCTCCTGGTCAAATGGTAATTTATTAATCTATCATTATCTTGCCCCTGGAGGCATCCACAGCAAAGGGAGTGATCCACCTCCTGCTGTTTGTCCTTGGCAAGGCTTTAGGGGCAGGCTGGTTTGGGAGTGAGTCTTTAAAACTCTCCAGATTTGATCCAGATCTTGCGTGAAGAACCTAAGGACTTACAGGCTGAGGTTTACCCTGGAGAAAATGGACAGACACTGTAGGAATACAGGTACAAATGCCACTTGATCTGTATAAGGGACAGGGTTTACTGCACGCTGACATAACCCACGGACCTCTGTTCACGTTGGGACGGGTTGCAGAGTTGCTTGCGATGTTTGGGTCTAATTACAAGTGCCTGCTTAGAACTACATTGAGGGCAGGGACTAATACCCACATGCTTAAGCCAGTTTCTTTTTATAACAGAAGATTATATAGCACCCTTGAAGTGTCCCAGTAGTGAAGTCAATAATCCCAACAAATTCAACAAACAGAACATAATAGAACGGTCGTCAGCAAGTAGTGGTAACATTGATGCCTGTGAATTTGCTGCGTTTTCTTTGTTATCCCCCACTTTAGACATGGGAAAATATTTGCAGCAATTTTATGCTGAACATAAAGCAAGTGCTCAATCAACCTAAGTGCCTCTGATGAGAGCATAACATTATTTTCATTCTCCATTTGTAATTAGGATGCACCAGAAAATTGCAGGTTGGTTACTCTTCTCACAACCTTAACAGATGCCGATGAGCAGAGCTGCTTTGCAGATTATACTTATTCTCAGTGCCATTTGTTAAACACAGTTCTCAGGCAAACCGAGTAAGAACAACAATGGTGGGCACAGTCAATGCCAATAGATCATTTAGAAAAGTTAGTCTTTAGTGAAAACTATCTCATAGATCGACACGGTCTGCTGTTTGGAAGCAGAAACTCATTCTGGTAACAGAGCACATGGGCAGTATTAGAATTTGATTTTAATGTGAACGTAAGCAGTACAGAGAGCAAATATTCTAGAACTGGAGGAGACTGGACCTTGAAGATCCTATAGTTGAATCATTTTAGTAGACAGAGAAAGAAGTCTTAAACTCATTGCATGGACAGAAAATAACAACAATAGTACTTTGTTTTATTAACTTCGATAATTTAAAAATTCTTTCCAGTTTATCATTCCTGCTGTGGAAACTGAGGCTCACGGGTTTTAATGCACTTGCCCACATCATCTGGATCCTTCATCTCTCACTCCCTTTGCTCCATGTCTAGCTAATATGTCTGTAAACTTGAATATTCATGATAGCCCATTTAAAAGCCCATTTAAGAGATTCAAGTCCAGTGATCTTTGTTTCATTTCTCTTGAACACTTTCTGATATGAAAAGATTGAATCCAATCCTCCAAATTTCTTTTTTTTTCTGTGTGTACAAGTGAATGATTTGTTTTGTAGAATTTCAGGAGAGACGTGGACAGCAGGTTTCATACAGCTCTGTTCACGCCTAACTTGGTGTCAGCGAGAAAGAAGTGGGCAATCCTCATTATACCCTCGTAGCTTCAATATTAGATTTTAAAAGTAAGGTACAGATATGTCTTCCTGGATACTATTGTTGATGTGGTTTATTTGCATGCTCATGGACAGTATTTCCTTTAAAAAGTACCAACTGAACTACCTGGAAATGTCCCCAAAAGGCCATTCTGAACATGAAACCAACAGAATAGTTAGTCGGAAAGGCCCAAAGGCTATGAATACAGGCAGGAAAATCCTTATAAATAAACCAGATTCCTTTTGATTCTCTTGCTGGGAACTTTTGACATAGGGAATGAACTTCATGTACTGAATTGTCTCATCTACACATATGATGCTTCACTACAGCTAAAATGAAACAAACAATTAGTGTTGTCTCTAATTGACTTCCCCTAGACATTTGACTCTGCAACTATAACAAGCCATACTTTCTGCTCCTCTCCTCATCTTCCTCTTCATATCCTCTCTCTGTGCAATCTGCCTATGAAATCCAACGGTCACCTTGATCCAGCTTCTTCTCTTACATCGCCCATACCATATATTGTTTTCTCTATCTCTTTTTTGGTAATTCTTACATCTTTCATATAGTATTTCTCATTAAATTATACATAATTTGGCCATGGGGACTCCTTTCTATTTCCAAGTGCCCAGTATTCAATAAAGTGCACTGAGTACTAACTTTTGATTGATTTTCCTTCCTAGCTCTGTGAGTTCTGTAGTATCAGATTTAATTTTTATGCCCACAAAAAATATATATATACAGCAAGTTAAATATGTGTATTTAACTACTTCCAATAGTTAAAATCCAGCCTCTTCTAACTTTATTCTTAAATACCGTAATTAAGATTTGTCTATATATAATGTAGAATGTAGAATCTCAATGAGCTACCACATTATTCGATTAGTCATTCTCCACATCTTCAGACCAGTAATTAACATTTCACCTGTCTCAAATTGCACATGGTGTCTTAGATGAAATGAAAACAAAGTGAAAGCCTGGTTTTAATAATACACCATGCCAGTTGTCATGACAGAAATGTTGTGACTTTGTTAAGTATAGTACTTCTTTTGTTGGATGGTAATTTTGATTGATAGATCAACCCAACTGTTTAAAATAGCTGATTATTATCCTACGTGTTTCTTCTCCCAAATTCAGCTAAAGTAAAATTGCTCTGCTTATTATGATAATCAAACAACTCTGTAAGTAAACCGTCACCCTCAGATTGTGACCATGTCATTCTGGGAAGCGAATTTCCACTTGGCTCCATTGTTTCCTCCGGTGAACCCAACAGGCCCTGATGTTCTAATGCCCTTGTCTTACAGGAGTAAGGAATTTTCAGTCATTAAGTCATTATCTAGTCTAACGGCTTAAACCCAAGGAAATAAGAGTGAATCATTCGCCCTACGGGAAATGCGTCATCTATTTTGGGCCAAAAGAAAACGATTTTGCAAATGACCTTTTGCAGTGCAACAAGCAGTCCCTTTGGAGCCAGAAGGAATTAAGACATCTTCTTCCTTAGAGTAAATAATTTTTCTTTCTCTCCTACACAGACCCAGATATGGCAAGATGACAAGCAAGGGACTCCAGTTGTTTCTTTTTGCTTTTAGGACTAACAGAATTTTTTGTTTAGGTTTCATATGTTAAGATAAAAATCAGCATTCACAGAAATGTTGATAACATACAAGAGAGACTGTTCAAATAAAGGGCTTTGGACATAACTACAAACAAATGAGAAATAAATGCTGAGCTCCTGAGCAGGGGAGCTATGTCTCTGGGTCACACACATGAAAAATAGTTTGGGGGCCTAGACAGCCAATAAGTTTAATGGGATGCAGCTAAAACTACCGTCTCCAAAAAAGGCTGATGCAATCTTAGTCCACTGCTCAGTAGAAATAAAGTATGTTAAAGAAGTTATATAATAAACCTGCAAGATTCTGCACTGATTAGGCTACATATGGTACTTTGTGTTGCTTCTGTGTATTACACTTAAAAAACATAAAAACATATCATACAGTCTCTAGAGAATATCAGAGTATAACATAAAAACACTCCAAAAACAAACAAACCCATCCTTTCATCATCCAAAGGTAACCATCAGCTAGGAGAATTCTGTTCTCACAACCATTTCCCCTCATAGTTTTATTAGTTTAAAGGTATTGCACCATTGTCTTCAAGCATGCCTTGCTGCCGATGAGACCTCTTTTGGAGAGTAACTGTATTTTGTTGAAATTTTCTCTCTATCTGGAAACTTTCAGGATATTTTCTTTATTTCTGGTGTTCTAAAAGCTCACATCGATGAGTCTAACTGCAGACGTTATCTCATTCAACACTGAGCAGAATTTAATTGGAAAGATCTTGTCTCCCTCTAGCTCTAAATATTTCCTTGCGATATCTCTTTTCTAGTTTCTCCTGCTGTATTTTTTCTTCTGTTTTGCAGGAACTTTTAATTGTCATAGATTGATTGTTTTTTAATTTACCAAATTTACTGGGGTGACACTGGTTAACAAAACCACACACGTTTAAGTGTACGACTCTATAACACACCAACCGCACGCTGCATCATGTGCTCGCCACTCCAAGTCAATTCTTCTACCACCACCACTTACAACTCCTTTGCCTTCTTCCACCTCCCTCTCCCCCACCCCTCTGCCAATGGCCATGCTGTTGCCTGTGTCTTTTTTTTTTCTTTTTTTTGCTTAATCCCTCTATCTTTTTCACCCAGCCCCCAAACCTCTCCCTTCCAACAGCTGCCAGTCTGTTTTCTGTATCTATGAGTCTGTTTCTATTTTTGTTATTTTGTTCATTAGATTCCACTTATAAGTGAAATCATATGGTATTTATCTTTTTCTGACTGATTTCTTTCACTTAGCATAGGACTCTCCAGGTCCATCCATGCTGTCACAAAAGGTAAGATTACTTTCTTTTTTACGACCAAGTAGTATTCCATTGTGTAAATGGACCACAGCTGTTTTATCCACTCATCTACTGATGGGCACTTGGGCTACTTCCACATCTTGGTGAGTGCAAATAATGCTGCAATGAACATAGGGGTGCCTATATTCCTTCAAATTAATGTTTCAGGTTTCTCTGGTCATAAAGCAATTCCATTTTTAATTTTTTAAGGAAACCCCACGCTGTTTTCCACAGATCAATTTTAATGTTGCTAATATTTTTATCCCATATTTTTCTAGTTAGACTTTTACTATTTTCATAATATATTTTCTTTTTTCACCCTCCCCTGCCCACATACACACACATTAATTTCTAAGAGTGTTTTGGGGGGATCTCTTTTTCTTATTCATAGCATCTTATTCTTGTGAAATGCATTCATTTAGGAATGCATTATCTTCTCAAATCTCCCTGAATATAATAATTATAGTTATTGTAAGTTATCTTTTTGTTTCCTGAATTTTCTGGGTTTTCTTTTTTTCTGGTGCAGTTTTCCCACTGCTCTTCTTTTTGAAAAAATGCTTTATTCTTCCTCAAGGGTCTGAAGCTTCTGGTGGGCCTATAAAAGGGCAAGGGGAGAGCGGGGCTGCCTGAGCAGCATGTCTGTATGTGTGGGCGTCACTCCTCCCCTTTGTTTCAGTTTAACGTAGCAGATCTTGGGCTCCTTGTCAGGCTAGGAGCCTCTTCTAAACGCTGAAGGAGGCGGGCCTTTCTCTCATCAGCCAACACCCATGTTGGTTATGCTAAGTCTTCCCAGATGTTAGAGGAAAAACTCTCCTAAAGACCCACTCCTTTGCCTCACTCCCCCAATCGTCCCTCGAGGCCACCCTGGGTTCTGCCAGGCTGATCCCACGCCCCCTCCGCTCAGACCCCATTAGTGTATCGCATATACAGGAGGGGCTTTCTCCTCTCTGATTTATCTGAGTGCATTCTTCTGTCCATTTTCCTTCTTCTAGTGTGATAGTTTTCCGTGTCAATTTGGCTAGGCTATAGGTTCCAGTTATTCAACCAAACATGAATCTAGCTGTTGTAAGGAAGGCATTTGTAGATGAGATTAAAAATCCCCAATCAGTTGGGGATTGTTTTCCTTTCTTTCTCTCTCTCTCTCTCTTTCTCTCTCTCTTTCTTTCTTTCTCTTTCTTTCTTCAGTTGACAAAGGAGATTATCCTAAAATCTAGGACCTAGATAATCTGGGAAGACCCAATTCAAGTAGTTGAAAGGCCTTAGGGCAGAATGGTCCTTCAGAAAGCAGATGCTCCACCTGTTGACTGTGGCTTCAGCCTCCAGCCCCTGCCTGAGCTCCATCCGGTCTGCGTCCCTTCCTGACCACCTGGCCTGTGGACTTGGGACCTGCCAAAGGAGCCATGACAGTTGTATAAGCCAATTCCTTGCAAGAAATCTCTCAATGTATTTACCTCCAACTGTGTCTCTGGTTGGACCCTGAGAAATTTGTTGAACTTTCTCCTGTATGATTCTCTTCACTATTATGGGTTTGCTACAATTTATTAAAATACCACTATATTTTATTTAAAGAAGATAGGAGCATATATTCTCAGTCAACCACTTGGTGTCAGAAGCCCCTGATTATTTAGTTCCCTTATTACTTTTGGGTAACTGTTTTCTCAATTTTTGATTATTTTAAAAAATTATTATTAATGTGGTGTTGCATATCACTGTGCTTGAACCTTGAACATCTCAATATTACTTTATGCTAACTTTCTATAAGAGAAATTGCTGGGTCAACGAATAAGCACATTTTTAAATCTTTTGTTACACATTGCCAAATTGTCCTTCAGGAATTTTATGCCTATCTTTCATTCCTGCCTGCACTGTGTAAAAGTTGCTTTTGAACTTTCTGAAGGGCCATTAAACTTAATCACCTTCAAATGAGACTGTCCATTACAGGAGGTAGCATCAGAAGATGGCCTATTTTCAGAAGAACTAGGAAGATGCAGGGGGTAGATGAGAACATCTTCAATATTTTACCTCATTGGAGTAAACTAGGACCAATGCACACAATCTAAAGGGAGATTGTTTCTCTGGTCAACATAAGAAAGAGTGTTGAAATTTAAACAAATTAAAGATAGTAATTTTAAAAAAACCATTTAAAAAACATGACAATAGTGTCCATAGATGAAATGGGCTTTCTCAGTAGTAGATCTGTTTAAGCATATAGCTGGTCTGCAATCAAGAACCAAACAGCTGAGATTTTGAACCAAAAGATTTTTAAGGATAAAATCCAGAGCTTCTAGGTATCTGTACTTCTCTCCAGACCAGGGTCTGCGTGTGTGCGTGCATGTGTGTATGTGTGTGTCCCTTAGTTTGATAAAGTTGTTTTTCCCCCTAAGATGTAAAACCACGGACCGGGAAAGAAGATATGGCTGCCAGCAGACGGGAGGGGCATTATTGCCTAAGCTTGGTTGCATTTAGAGTTGCTTTCAGCTATAAATGGTTGCTGAGGGCAGCAGTGAATGTGTATTAAGGGTCAGATCTCGGCCTGTGTGACTTTAATTTAAGGACGAGCCTCTGTGACAGGGCTGGAGCCAATTTCCCAGTGAAAGATGTTTGAGAGGGAGAATGTGAATGTGAAAGCAGACCATTCTGGCTTTGACCTCTGTGAGGTCACATGAGCTCTGCCTAATTTTCCTTAAGTCCTGCTTACAGGCAGTCATCATTTTACCTTGAAAATAAATCGCTGAAACATTGTGGAGTATGCAGGAACTCCAAAGCAACTCCAAAGAATCCAGCTCGTGGCCAAGTCACGTATAGCTGACATTAGAGAATATTGTTCTATATTCAGTGATGAAGCTGGAATCCGTTTTTGTAGTTTTATTAAAAACAGGTGGAACAGAACAATGAGCAGTCTTACCTACATAAAAGTGAGGTAAAGATGAAGGGTGAATTTCATTTTAGGGGATTAAAATGAAATTATGAATTGGGATTAGAGATGGACATCAACTCTTGGAAGTCATTGTACCGAAGTCCTTGTACCTGAGTATAAAACTTAGTTTTTAAAATGTGGATTATTTTTTGGCCACAAATAGCCCTTTCAAGCTCAAATTCCAGCATGAGCTTGGTAAATGCAGGTCAGCCCCCACATAGCACATTTGACAAAGCACCAGCCTAACAAGAACATGTTTCCTCCTACACAGTGATTTTTGAGAGTAGTAATTAGATTTACATAATTCTGAATACAAGGCATCAGATAGATAAAACATAAAAGAATTAATAGGAGACCAAAATTCGTAAATAAGTGAGTGAAAAAATATACATTTTTGTTTATTAGTTTTACCAATAATAGCTATGCCAGAAAAAGGGAGATATGAAAAATTAACATCTGTTATTCCATGAAACATGATTAATATTCATATAAAAATAGTTGTTGCTGAATCATTCAGTATGGAATCGTAATGTAGTTTAATTATTTTTATCTTCAGAATTTGCTCAAGCTCTCTGAAAGCAATCTGTGATTAAAGTTCCCAACATATTTGGGACTCTGTAGCCATCTTAATAGCGGCAAGGATCCTTAAATAAAGAAATTACTTCTTTCCTAAAAACACTTGGAGTTTGAATGAATCTAAAAATTCAGTCATAGCTAATTACTGGATGATCAGTGTTTAGCATTTTCAACATTAGACTTTCTCTAAGTCATATAAACACGATTTAGTTCTGTTAGGGCAATTGGAGTAAACGCACTCTGTTTAACTTAGGCTTAGACTCAAGGTCAAATGCAATTTCTCTCACTTGCAAGTTGTGTGACTTTGAGTATATATTGTTTCACTTCTGCCATCATTGTTCCCTCTCTAGAATCAAAATATTAATATTTACCCACTGGTGATTAATTAGAATAAGGTTTAAATGAGATGAAATTAGAGCAGACACCCATGTAAGAGTCAATTTATTTTGAGCACACACACACCAAGTTTGCTATTTTTCTTTAAAATCTTCTCTCTGCTGAGTTAGTGTTCAAGTTGTTCCAATGGTATAGGATGAGGATAGGAGAAGAAAAGAGGAGAAAGGAAAAGAAAGAAAAGAGGAGAATGGAAAATAAAATAAATCAACAAATAAAAGAATGAAAGAGAGGAAAGGAAAGAAAAAGAAAACTAAACAGAGTTGCCTGAACTGGCTAGCTAACTCAGGATATGCAAAGCCAATTTTGCTATCTTACAAAGTGAAAACTGAAATGATAATATGTTTATTTCAATTCCAGCCAATGATCCCTTCCTTCTGTCTTTTATATATGCCTACCAGTAAAAGACACAATGGGGTTCCTTCACTGACCAGCACTTGGAGAGACTATGGAGTCCCAAAGAGCTGGGGCTGGGGCATCCCGACCAGCCTTACATTTAACAACCGACTTTAAGTCCCTTATCTTCAATAGCCTGTCACCAGAGCAATCATTTACACATGGCCCTCTGACAACTTATCAATCACAAGACAGCTGCAAATTAAATATTTTGGCTGAAAACACCCCCTCCTTATGTCAGGACACATTAATTTGAAATAAACATTTTGCTGAGCTGTGAAATGAAGCAAACCCATTAAAGGCTACTAATCATGTGTTTTGATTTATTGCTTTTCTGATGTAGGATTTGTTGTTGTGCTATCACAAGAGTAGTTGACCGAGCCGCTGACTTCTTCCCGGGGACAGGAAGGGAGCTGAAAATGAGAGAGGGCCTGCTGTGTGCCAAGGACTGTGTTAGACAAGCTACTTTTTATCTCTCCCTACAATAATCTATCAGGTAGTCACTCATTCCCAGTTTAGGAACAGAAAAATGTGAAACCTATCATGGCTGAGCAGCAACAATAAAAATAAAAGCCATGCTCAGATTATCTTCTCATGTCCCTTGTGGGCAATTCTTTTCACAAGGGAGAAGACCTGTGCACATGTTTGGAACAGGTTTTCATATTTTGTTATCCCTAGGTCGTTTCTATGCAGAGTAATGATCTCTGTGCAGAGGCTCTTTGAAAAAGGATCCAAAAATGCATTTCAACAATTTCAGACGTCCTTGACGGCGCTTGAAGGGTAATCTGTGTTCAGGTAAATGGAGGTAAACATTGCAAGATGCCGGAGCCAGCAAGACTTCCTCATCATTCCCTTCTGGCCTGGGAACTGACTTTCATTTCACATGATCCATGAAGGTCCCCAGGAGCATTGTGCAGATGTGTGTGTTGTGTTTATAAGATAGTCCATTATCTGGTTTCAAATACCAAGTCGGAAGGGAGTCATGCAATAGTGTCTTGGAAAGCTTCTGTTATGAAAACTCAAAATACCAATCTATCAAAGATGACTTGATTGCATTTTGAATAATAAATCCTACACAGTGTACTAGGTCTGCATATAAATTATAACCCAAGTAATGAAGCCAAATGCTCTAGCGTTCTTGTGCTTTTGCCTAATGTTTAGGGTATAAAAGTTCTTAGTTTCCAGTTTTTAGATTCCTTCATGCTTTTAAATCTAATTTTGTAAGAAGGGAAGAGATGGCACCCCCTTTATAAGGGCCGAGTCAACTCTCTCAAGTCTATGACACTGCGATGTTCCGTGCCGAAGGCGGAACTTCTGTCCTTGGCATCCACCCCAGGTTCTCTTCACTGTAATTCAAAACACATGGGCAACCAAAGAACACCTAGAGCTTTGCCCAAAAAGAGCCAGTTTTCCCTGTCTGTACTCCCTGTGAATCTTCAACCTAATAGCTGGCCTATAAAATAGCTAAATTATTGACATGAATAGAAAATCAAAATCAGATGTTGCCTATTGTACTAAAAGGAGGTGTCTGTGGCCAGCATCATCTGAAGTTACTGTCATATTTCTCAACAAATATCTGTTGACATACACAGAACTGGGTGCTGAATAAAGAAAGAATGATGAGGGAAGCAGTCTTCCTCCTTCTAAGAGGGTGAGCCCAAATTTGTACTTCATTTTCTTCATACTTCCAAAGTAGGGGTACTTACCTCTACTTGTCAATCAGCCACATAGTAACCAAAAAGGAAAAAAATACACACAATTGGTAATTCTGATGACAAAGCAACTAAATAACTCAATTTTTTGGAGACCCTTCTACTAAATACAAACTATGAAAATTGTGCCTGTATTTTTTTTAAAATTTTTTTTGAGGGGAAAAACTCTTTATTGAAAAACAGGTTACAGTGAAATAAATAGAGTGATGGGTGGTTGGAAAATAAAAACTCCAACAGAATCTTAGCCTCCCTCCACCTTGTCGCTAGCTCTTGGCTTCTGCCTTCTTACTGGTCCCTTTGGATGACGAGGCCAGGCCTTCTTGGTCCCCTGGGAACGTCTGTCCTCCCGGCCAGTGGTGCAGGTACTGTCATGCACCCATTGTCCTTAGGAGCAGCAGCAGCAGCCTTGGCTTTCAACCCTTCGCTTGCCCCCTGGGCAGCAGCCTCTTTAGGGACTTTGTTCCCAGGCTTCTTTCTGGCCGGAGGAGCCCAACCTATTCTCACCCCAGGTGGCCATGGGTTTTGAACTCTGAGTCCCAGCTTTGGTGTCTCTGTGGGCCTTGGCATCTGCTGGGCTGTTCTTTCTTCCTCTAACCTTTGACTTCCCATAGGGCACACTGGCACCAGAGGGGGCCTCTGTGGCCTTGTTGGGCTGTTGGGTGGCCTTCCTGGCCTTGCCCCCTCTTGCCTCTGTGTCTTCAGTCTGGCCACCTTTCTTAGGGGACTCCTCCTTGGTCTCACCAGGTCTTCAGGGGGCTGACATGGTAGGCATCTTCCTGTGTGCGTGTGCGTGCTTAGAAACTAATGTGGAGTTGCCGGTGGCCCCGCTGGCCTTGGGGTTGATGGACCCGATGAGGAGGCCACGCTGCAGGCCAGTGTCCAGGGCCCACTTCAGCAGGTACTTGCCCCAGATGGTGTCTACCATAGGGTGCTCCCACAGGACGTCAACCTTGATGGACCCTCAGGCTTAGACTCAGGGGCAGCATGAAGTCCCTGAGAAACCTGTCCTTGCAGAAAGGTTCCCTTGGGCCATGCCTTGGGCTCTCTGCTCTCTATCTTTTTATTTTGCTGTCCGTTTCTCTGCCCTCTCCTTGCCCTAGGCCTAAGGCCAGCACAGGAGAGTGTTCAGGGCAACCGCTGGGCCTGGACAGAGCTCTCAGGGAGGAATCAGATAAAGTTCAGCATCCCCATGCCTGGCCCATCTGGTTTCATCCTTTAGTTACCCAGGCCAGGAGCTTTGGCTTATCCCCTGTTGCAGCTTCTAACCCAATGCTTAGAGCAGCAGGAAGCTCTAAGCTTCCACTCTCTTCATCTCAGAATGTGACAACTTATAGGTCTGACTCCTTGGAGGCAGTTTTCTTTAAAAAAAAAAAAATATATATATATATATATATATATATAGGCATCCTGGTTGGGCTGACGTCTCCAGGCCCGGAGGGACTACCGCGCCCTCCCTTCCTTCCACTGTGCCCTGCCTGGGCTGATATGGCATCCAGTCTGCTGGCCTCCCAACAGACTGCTAGGTCCCTTCACCAGATTCATTGTGTCACATTAGCTTCCTGTAGGAGGGAGGATGATGGGGCTGAACACTGAGAGAGAGGGAGAGAATCGAGGCGGTCGGTATACTTTAGTGGCCCATCTTCCAGCCCCACCTCCCAGCTTCCTCTTCTCCTAAACTTGAGCGCATCACACCAGGCCTCACTCGCACCAGGACGACAGAAGCTTTCTCCTCAGCAATGCTCTCAGCTGTGTGGGGAGCTTAGGGCTCTGGGCAGACAGCAGTCGAGAAGGGAGTGGTACAGGGCGCGGGCACAGGGCCACCTGCTGAAGTCGGGCACCGCTCTTACATCATGTCCCCCTCTTACGCCGAGGGAACTGGGCTTCAGTTTTCCCCAGGCCGTGCATACTTTTAATTTACTTGAGAGAAAGTCTAATTGTATTTTCACTGCAGCATCTTGCATTTTTTGTCTGTGATTTAAGAAATATGGAGAGAAAATACACAGACATGTAACGGCTAACTGTGTTTTCTTTCATTCCTTGTTCTAGAGCTAACGACTCTACAATTGTTTGGTAATATTACTTAGTGTAATTCATTGTAACATGTTCTTTGCAATAAAATGACTTATTGATGAAACTTTAAAAATCATTAGTGGTGGAAAAATAGCACCATGCATTAGGGGCGAGGTAGGCTGGACCTTGGTTCAGCGACCTCAGGACTTGAATTCTGACTAAGAGAGAATTCAGAACCAACACTCAAACTGTTAGAGAAAGTTTGTTTAGAAAGTCACAGAGGCAGAAGAAATGGGCTCAGGAAGTAAGTTACAAAGGCAAAGGAGAGGCCCTCGGAGCTTAGAAGCGAGAAAGAGATGCACTTTGAGAGACAAAAGAGTGATGTTTACCTGCCAGGATCCCTGTGAGAACAGGGGTCTGTAACCATTTGCTTGATGCTGACTAGGCATATGGACCTGACCCTCAGAGATGCCATTTTATTTAACTCCACAAAAACAACCCTGTGAAGGCTGTACCTTGAATATCCCCATTTCATGTAAGATGAAACAAGGACTCAGAGAAGGTACCTAACCTGTCCAGGTCACACAACTTGTAAGTGGCCCAACACAGTCAGACTCTAAAGCATGAATCAATATCCAGGGCTCCGCACTTCCTAGTCACCAGCTTTCTCACAGGAGGTACGAGGCCCTAGCACCAGCATGACAATACTAGGCGGTTTGTAAATGGTGGATTTTTGAACTGGGGAGTTAGGCAAGATTTGAAGGAGCGCAGAATTTCAGCTGGAGTTTGAAGTGTAAATAGGATTCAGTAAGGAGGAAGCAGTAGAGGACTGCTTAAAGTAGGGGCCTTGGGCAAGGCATCCTTGGTCCTAAACCAACCGCAATGGCTAGACAAAGGGTGTGTGCCAGGGACTAGTGGGGCCTTTGGCATGGTGGTGGCAGCTTGTTTAGTGAAGACTGTAAGTATATTTCATCACACTAAATAGTTGCCTTACAGGGGGAAACAGTTCATGCACAACTGATAGATTCCTAAGTTTAAGAAGAACTCATTAACAAAAACACACTTAAGTTCAGAGATTGTGAATTTGACTGCTGATAGCATTAGGAAATAAATCTCTCTATCAAGTGAGCAATCTCTTCTCTATTATTCCTTCTGCAGTATCCTTCAAAGACCTGAAAAGGTGGGGACAGCAATTAAAAACAGGAGAAAGTCCCTTTGATCTACCATTATTTGCATCTGGACTAAACTCATCCTGCCTCTTTATGCCACCAGCTGGAGGATGCCACCTAAAGCGCAAATAACAAAGCCCATCAAAAAATAAAAAGAAATTTTACATACACATGAAAACACAGCATTCAGCCAAATTCCCACAGCCTCGCTTAGTACCACCAGCCAGAGGTTTGAAAGGTTTTCGTTGAGAAAACTGGAGCCGGAGAGTCAATGTCTTCCATAGATCTATTAGACAAATGACATGAATGAGGATGAGACCAGGGTCTGACTATCTCATTCATCATTTCAGTCAGTCTTAGTGACAAATTGCACTGTGTCAGTCATCATGCGTCACTGCCTTTTGCTTCTTCATTTATTGCCCATGGTCCGACAAAGACAGAAAAAGACAAAGAGGCCTTCCTCTTTAACATCTCTCCTAACCTTTTACTACTCGAGTCCCAATACCAGCGACCAGCACACTTGCCCTCATCTGGGATAATATTTAGATACATCCAGCCCACTGGGCGAACCGCTGCTTGGACTGACATGCGCACTACCAGACCGTTTTAGAGATGGAAGGAGCTTCGGATTTTTCAGAGATTGGCTGATATGTGAGTTGGAAATATATAATCATTTCTGCCCTTCATTTCCTGCAAATCTAAAATACCCAAGTGAGCTCAACTGTGAGCATGTTTAGAGACATTCTGCATATTGTAATCATTCTTCAAATCCACCCTGTCTAGATGTGTTACAGACATAAGTTGCCCAAATTCAAAGTAATTGACTTTCAGCCAACTGTGACCAAATCACAGAAAAAGAACATGCCATGTGTTACAGCATCAAAAACCAGCCCCAAACTCAGAAACTTTTAATAGCCTGTTTTGAAACCACACACATATTCTACGGTGGATAAAAATATATTCACCAGAGGTGAAGGGTATAAATTTGTCTCCCAGAACAGATTACTTTTAACAGAATTATTTTGTCTATTTGTAATATTGAAAGTACTCACAAAATGAACACTTTACCATCATGTTTGTAAAAAAACAAATAAAGCTTCCTCCTGCTGCTTCAGACTATACTTGGTTTTTGCTCAATATTTCTTTAACAAAAAGGAGAAAAGAGAGCCTTGAGGAAAGGGAGCAGTAAGCATGTATAAATTAAATTGCATTTTTGTCTCTCATCAATATTAAATACTAAAATCCACATTTTAATATATCTGATTATCACATGCATTGGACTCCACAATGGGAAATGGCGTAAAAAGTAACTACACACAATAGATGTCAAATAAGACGTGTCTATGACATATGGCTGTAAATCCCATTTCTCCACACCAGTGTTACACAGAATTATCTTCTAAGTCTGTTTCCACATTAAAAAAAAAATTAAGCACCAGAGCTATAATTTTACATATGGACAACGATTAGAGAACTGGAAGAAACATACGGTGTTTTAACTTTTCTTGACTGCAAGCGTGCTTGCTTTATCAAAGAGCCTTTTCTGTTTTATTATTTAGTTGCGCAGATCATGAGCTTCTTGATAGAAGGGGCTGTCTTGCGCATTCAATGTCTTAGGAATAGAAGTTATTAGATGTACTAAATTAAAACAACAACAACAGCAATAAAAAAAATGACTATCAATCCTTCTCAGACGTGCCTAGCCAAAACACAAAATGGAACATTAAACCTGAATAGGTTCACTTACCTTGCCTTCAATAGAAAACTACAATAACTCAAGACATTTTTTTAGATGGCTTTGGTCTCTAAGCAGTATGGACTAAGCACCATTTCAGCGCTATTTACACACGTAATAAGCTATACTTATTAAAGGGAAATACATGTTTTGCTTTGGACTAAACCGCAATCTGAGCTTCACATCAATAAAAATATCTTTTCACTTGTGACAGTTATTTTTCTGATTCGAAAGATCATCATTTACTTGACTCAAGCAGCAAAGAGGAAGCTTTACAGGCTCTGTTTGTGAGGAAAATGAGCCCCCAAATTGGAGGAGATATGCATGGTGAGGAGAAAGTATGATGAGTTGTGTGTAACTGCAGGCAAACGCCTTCCTCCTTGTATGAAAATTTAATGATGGGTTACTTTTCCGATGGGAAAGTAATAACTTGGGGGAGTCAACTTGTACGCTCCAGAAAGGAAATTATTTTCAGTTTTAAAATATAATCCCACTATTATATACCTGCAATTTTGTCTGCCACTGTCATTAACTGAGTGACGCAAATGAACATCTCATTCTCTGAATTACTGTCTGGCCCAGGCAATGTGGCAGGGAGTTAGACAACATGACGTGGACATAGATCACGTTTCTTAGCACCTCAGAAGTTCTGGGAAATTATTCTGGGTAAATGAGGGAAGACAGGAATAAAATGCAGTAGTTGTCATCTTTCCCATGGTGTATCTATGTTTAAGAGATGGTATTTTATGTACTTCAGGTATAAGTCTATTTCTTTTCCCTTTTCACCAAATCATGGAAGAGATACATGGTTAGATGGATGGACACAACTCCTACCTGTTAGACCCTGAAGCACAGGTGATCCTAACTGTACGATGCCTCAAATATTACTGATGCCCAGCACATAGTAATTAAATTAGCAAATTACTATTAAGTTTATTGTGTATGAATTGTAGGAAACTTACTACATAAATGAATGTTCAGAAACATAAATTCATGCTAATGATGTAAACTTGAGTAAAGCCACAAAATACAATATGGACATTGTCCCTTCATATTCTCATACCAGATCTTTAAGAATTGACACTCCTTCCAAAACCACAATTTGTCATCCTATTTCCATCTTTTTTATGACAAAAAAAAAGGAAGAATGAGGTTATAAGAGAAAGAAACTATCCACATATAAATCCTTTTGATTTAAAACAAAATAATCAACTTCTGGTCTACTTAGTGCCAAAATGATTGATTTGACCTGCATTATCAGTTTTCACGGGCTTGTTTCAGAATCACGGCAGAGAGAATAATAGTTAAATGATGCTTATCTATTAAAAATAGAAGACTATCAGATGAAGAGAGCTAGCCTCTGCCAAATACATCACTCCCCTGGGCTGTGTCCTGAATACTCATTTATATATTGATCCTGTTTTTCACCCACGTTTTTGCTGCGAGTTAAAGAAGCAAATAAAAAATGCTGTACAAATGTTTGTGTTGTGTGTTTACATGTATATATGTATGTATTATATGTACAGGGTGGGAAAAGGTAGGCTTACATTTGTTCATATGGAAAGTAATACAGTAATTAATAAATAAGAATAAACTCTGTTTCATGTACTCAAACAACACACACACACACACACACACACGCACACGCACGCACGCATTCTTCTGCTGTGACTGCCATGGCAAGCAGCTCATAAATGCACCTAGTACCTTCTTGCTTGGATGGGTCTTCTGCCAGCACCCAGCTGTCTGTCCTACACTACCATGAAGTGCATTGTAATTAGCTGTACATTTCATGTCACGGAGCTGCACTACCAAGTGGTAACAGGTAGGGCTGTCAGGTCGGGTGTCAAGAGTATGAAAGGATATTAAGTGGAGGGATGACAACCCAATGGGAATATTTCAAATCCAGGAGTCATTCAAAGTTTCGTCTTCTACCAGGCAACAGGCTACCTTTGCGAGAGAATCTATTTCTAGCATCAGCTGGCAGGCCCCTCGCTGACATGTGCATACTGAGAACTTTGTTCTTAGGCTTGAATTTTAGAGAAGCCTCTAAAATTATACACACAAGTCACCCAGTCCTCATTCCACTTACATTTCTGACTGCAAGTGAAGACTTCATTTCAAATGCTTTGGATGATATCAAATATTAATGACAACATTTAATTCAGCTCCTTAAAACAGTTCAAAAATTTGACATCTCCTATTGCCTCCACACATGGTGTCTCCGGATATACAATTTGTAGTTGAAAACACACCACCTTTTCAAGCATCCATGTAGAAACCAGTGAAAAGGAGCATTAGGCAAAAAATCAAAATGCAAAAGCGAGATGAGGAGAAGTGATCATTTCATCCTGGTGAGATTATTTTACCCTGGTTCCTAGAAATTCTATATAATACAAAACATAAAACTTTTTACTCTAGGCAAAAGAGTTTAGTTATTGGAACAATGAATGTGTATGTGAAATTAGCGATTAACCTGTTCTACCCAAACCTACTTTCTCCAAAATTACAACTGCTTAATTATTTCGAGATAAGTAAACATTAATGTGCTTGTAGAAAATGACTTAGCTCTTGAGGCAACCTTTCAGATTCCTCAGTATACAAAGGTCATTTCAATTAGTGACGCTATGCAGAGGAATGCAGCACAGAAAAGCCTGCTTCTATTAAAAACAGACACCAGAACTTCAAACCTGTCCACCCACACTTCAGTTGTTTTCAGATTCTCTGTGGTTGGTAATTCTTATACTGCAAAGTGTTTGTAAACTGAAGATGATAGTAATGGTGTTCTATTATGCTAAACGACTTAGGAATTGTTTAGCTCTTCTTCTTGTTACCATTACTGAAGGTTTTCTCCCCTATCAAAAAATAGATATATATATTTTATATCTATTTTTATATATGTATTTTATAATTACATATAAATTATATAGTGTGTGTGTGTGTGTGTGTGTGTGTGTGTGTGTGTGTATTTCTTGGGCCAGTGTTAGTCCAGTAACACCAGTAGAAGTTAAATATACACTAAGAGAGTATTTCCCTAGGACTGAAGATTGTTTCACAACAATAATGATAACTTAGTCAAATAAACGAAAATCTGTTGGTACAAGCCCTGGCCTGCATTGCCCAGTTGGTTGGAGCATCGTCCCATAACCAAAAGGTTGCGGGTTTGATCCCCGCCCAGGGCGCGTATGATTCCAGGTCCATTGGGGCATATGCGATCCCCGAGGCAACCAATTGATGCTTTTCTCTCGCATCAATGTTTCTTTCTCTGCCTTGCTCTTTCTCTCTCTCTAAAAAAATAATGAAAAAAATGTCCAGGTGAGTATATAAAAATAATCTGTTAGTATGAATGGCTACCAATCTTGTTTCCACAGTGCTAGCACTTGCTTGGAACAAAGCGACAATAATAAGTGAATTAAGAATGCATTCAACCAATAATGAAATAACACCTGCTAGCATTTGTGGTCTTACAATGTCTTCATGAACATGCAATAGAGAGGAGGCTGCTTTAGAAGATTGTCTCCATGAGTAAAAATGCTGCCAAAGCACACCAAAGTTTAATTAAAACATCAAAATGTGGCAGAGAAACACAATTTGACAAATAAATGCGAATATCATGACATTGTCACTGAGCCTTTCTAATGAGATTAGAGTCCTTCTTTAATTGGCATTTCCAAAGGAGGCACAGATAAGGCAGATTTAAAGGGAGCAGTTATATAAAGCTGGACTCTAGCCGGATGAACAAGTGTTTGACATTTAAATATCATAAACAATATATTGCATGCCCCCCTTGCTCATGAACTGTCAGCGTTCAAAAGGATATGCAGATACTTTAAACATACAAGGCACGGATAATAGCACGAGTAATGCAAATAAACCTTCTGACTACACGGCTGCATCAAACAAACCTTCATGAAATCCCTTCCATTCAATGCATGTAGGATCTTATATAAAGAAGAAAAAAATCCCCACATAGAATCCCTAAAGGTAATTTAATTTCTTCCTTATAAAAAGAAATGGGAGGATATAAAGTAGCTTCTGAAAGCTTGTCAAGGATTCTTTAAAAATAATGGTAATAAGGTGCTTTTCTGGAATTATTTTCATTTAGTCCTAACAAAAGACATGGGAAAAATCCATCAGCTAATGCAAGGTTGCCTCATGATCAAGACAAAAGAAATAAACCCATCACTTATTTTAAAATATCAATATAAGAGCCTCTTTCATTATTGGCCTTTAATGAGGTTTCCACCATGAATTCACCTTAAGCACTTCAGCCTAATGAACAAAATCTGCTATTATGAAATCTCTTTTGTATCTGGTCTAAAATCCATGTATTGCGCCTCCGGGGTCTGTGGACCCTCCACTGCATTCAGCTCTGCAAGAGTCACTCACTGGTGGCCTCCAGAGTCAAGTCATTCTCCTCCATTTGCCCAATTTACAGCTGGAGTTCCTGTGGTAATACGGCACATATCAAAGAATCATTGTGCTCCTAGAAATCTTGAAACATAATTACACAGGAACAAAAGATAGACTAAATGTAGAAAAGGAATAAAACACTCAGCTTCAGGAGGCGAAGTTTTACTGAGGCTGGTGAATAGAAAAAGAAAATAAACGACATGAAGTCGTGCGCATTAAAAAAAAAAAAAAGCTGAGAGGGTTGCACAAATAGCTAAGTTGATGAGAAAAATAAATAAATGATGAAATGGATAATGGGATAATTAGTAGGTACAGTGAATAAGGTAAATCAAATCTGAATCCAGGCAACACTGTATTAGTTTTGGAGTGGCCAATCTTGCATTTATTTGATTTTAAGTATTAGTCTGAAAGCTATAATAATGTATTGTAAATAGAAGTATTATCAAACATCATAGGCCCAAGTCATAAAAATATTTTTCTACATTAAGGAACTCAGTATAAAACACTAAATAAATGTTTTGATCAAGTATATTCACTTAAATTTGAAATGAGATTTATGAATCTAGCATGACTCAAGTTCTCAAAGAGCAAAAGAGATATAATCAAATATTTACAACTCAGTGTCATAAGATATAAGAGAACTGAGTGCAAAGTGATATGGGCACCAAGTTGCTAACAATATCCTGAAAATAAATCTCTTTTAACAAGAAATACAGCACAGGGAGCGAAAACGACATGTAACCTTCTCTTTCATTTTAATTTTCCTTGAACAAAAAAGTATGATATATATGTGTATACACTATACATATATATATGTAGTAGGGGAGACCCAAAATCCTCAAAATATCTTCTAGAGGGTGGGTCCCTTGGAGTTCAGGCTCCCCCTGCTAGATGTGTGTTCTAGGAACACATCTGTTTCAGTGTGTCAGCTGGCGTTGTTGGGATAGGCTGCGATTGGCTTCAGTAAATTTTGGGGGGGAGACTCTTTGAAAACGTTGGCACGTTTCATGACGGGTGATTTACGAGCGCACTTGCCCACTGCACTGAGCGTTCAGCAGTTTTGGACCCAAAACGGCCTAACCCTTGTGCCCCACCCTCCCTGTTCACCTAATTTCACCCCAAGTTAATTTTTTTTTTCAATTTCCCTGGATGCAAAAAGTCCTCAAAGGGAAAAGGGTTTGCCGATGTGGAAGAAGGGAAACAAAACTGGCAGGCAGAAGCACTAAAAGGCATCAAAATAGATGACTTCAAAAACTGTTTTGAGCAGTGGAAAAATGTCTCAATAGATGTATTGCATCAAATGGAGAGCACTTTGAAGGTGCCTGAAGTTTAAACATGGAAGAATAAATAAACCATTTTTTATAAATAAATTCCAGGTTTTTGGGGTCCTTCCTCATACGTGAACACACATACCCCTGCATGAAATTTTAAATGTTGTGAAGTGTTTGTGACCATTAGAGAAAGGCAAGCCCATGACATCTGTTTATTAGAAAGCTTTTCAATTCATTTGGTGCCACATTCACTAGCAAAAGGTGGGGAGATAACAGGCAATCAACAGAATTCCGACTCATTAACTTTCCCCTTCCATGTTATTTCTTGCCTTGCATTTTATTTCATCTTTATTGATAGAGAACATATATCCTATCAAGATGCAAATCAACCCCAAACAACCTGCTTTAAACAGAAAACTCTGATTCTCAAGAGACAACATAAATGTTCTTGCACTTGACCTCCATGTAATGTAATTAAGACCTCACTGATGTGGCAAGCAACTTTTGATCTGAGAATTTCCCCAGCCACCCAGAGAAATGACCTCTGAGGAGATCTGCCACAGGCACCACGATGCAGTATTTGACAAAAGGAAAACAGAAAGCCAACTTTTCCCTTCTGACTGTGACCTTCAACCTTGTCCCGCTTCTAGTTCACTTGGAGAGATTTTCTAAGAAAACCTGCTGACTACTACACCCCACCCAAGAAGAGGTGCTGAAAGAACCAAAATAACTTCTTGAGGAACAAACCACAGCCATCTAAATTATCCTGACAGAGGAGTGAATCTCGCAGATGAAAGGGAGTGGGAGGTGTCATTGATTTAACTTGACTTCACAAGATGTCAACTTTTCTTGGCCTTTTCTGAAGAACACAATCATTGATAATTTAGGAAATTATGACTTAGGCCTCAAAAACATTAAGGTTGACAACTACATCCTGGGGGAGGGAACTTAAAAAAATTAGTTTTCTATGTCTCTTGGGGGCAGAATGCAACTCAGAAGGCAATTAATCAGGGAAATTTATTGAGCTTTGGCCTGCCCACAATTGATGTGAAGAGGTCATATCTTGGATAACTCAACTTCATTTAATTCAGTAAGGAGACATTTGTTTAACGGAGCTGTAGTGGAGTTGAACATTGCTCTGGGTGTATCGGTGATGGTGTTCACACCTTGAGAATTCGTTTTTGGTTCAATCAGCTCTTCCTCCATCGAGCCTGTTATGACTTGAATTGTTTATAATTTTACCTCCAGTAGCTTAGAATATGACCATATTTGGAGTTAACAGTCTTTAAAGAGGTCATTCCATTAAAGTGTGGTGGGCTCTAATCCAATATGACTGGTGTCCTTGTAGGAAACTTGGATACAGACACACACAGCGGGAAGGTGATGTGACGACGTGGGAAGAAAAATTCTGTGGAGAATGGGAGAGGAAAAACACGTCTAAGAGACATCACCAAAATTCTAGAAAGCGGTGCCAAAATACAAGTCTGCACTCTGTGGGAGGGAGGAATGGGAATGCGGCGAGGCCACGAAGTGAACAGGTGAGCATTGCAGAACCTATAAAAAGGCTCCCACGTTGGAGATGTCATGTGCTTCTAAAGCTCTTCCCCAACCCAAGGAAGGCACGCTCATTTCTGCTGAGACTAAATCAGCGTATGTTAACTCGGTGACAGCAAGTCTGTCTGAGGACCCTGTAGGGAGAGGCCGGGAGAGGAAATGAGTGAAAGTCTATTCTCCGCCACTCAACTCCATACAGCCTGGCTCAAACACTCCAGGAGCAAGTCAGAGGGTTTTTCTCTGAGGAAAAATGACCACTTATACTAAAAAAAAAAAATACAGAGAAATTGACACTTATATGTCACCCAGCAAAAAAAAATAAAAAATGCTGACTTATTATTGATCACCTTATGAGTTTTTGTTACCTTGTTATTAGGTATGAGTGAATAAATATTCAGACATTTGAAGAAATCTTCCCATGTAAAAGAGAGAGGTAAAAACAAACTGAATTTTACTTCAGGAAAAAAAAAACTTGGAAAAAACAAGATGATGCAGAAAGTTTTAAAACAACTAATTAAAAAATTCTCAGAGATAAGAAAATATTGTGGTCATGAAACAAGAATTGGATGCTATTAAATGCAATAATACTATATAAGATATTAAAATTTTAATATCATAAATGCAAAATATTAATAAAAGTATGAGAAGATAGAAGATCCATTGAAAAAGTCTTCCAAGAACTGGAACAAAAAATTCAAGAAACAATAAAAAAAAATACAAGAGAAAATAGAAGTAAACCAGGGGATTCACTTAGAAGACCCTAAAAGAGTCCGAAACCAACATGTGGGAATTCTTGAAAGAGATAGGTAAAATATAGGAGGAAGAAAGTTCAAAGAATCAATGGAAAATACCCCTGAAACAAAGAACACAAGTTTCTAGAAGACATTGCCCACAAAGTATCTATAAAGCAAAAGACCAACGAAACTAACACCAAAACACACCAGAAGTAAAACTTTGTTGTTGAAGCCACACAGTCTGCGGATTTTGTTATACAGTCCTACCCAACTGCCACACACGTGAGAGCTGGACTGTGGCAATGACCCCTTCGAGAAGCAGGGCGTATCGGAGTCAGGCACAGATTCAGTTGAAGGAAATTGGCACTGTCAGTCATCTTGGGGAGAGGGTGAAACCTAGTGCAGGAAATGAGTAGTTCTTGAAACATATTAAGGGAGAAGAGCCTTCCTTCTGATTTGAGATCTGAAGGATTTTTGGAGAGTGGCCTTCAGACCTAGACTCTAAGCTCTGAAAACACCTGGAGCACTCCTAGTAATGACTTGAACTAGTTTCCCTCAACCCATGTAGAGGCAAGAAGGGAGTTGATTTGGATTAGAATTGGGCAGAGGATTCCCATCTACTCATAGCTATAAGCTACTTTCGGCTGGTACTCCCATGATCCCTTAGTGTTCAGTCAACTCCTCCGAAAGTTCCCAGCCTGTTCCTGTTGCTCCGGGGCCCTGATCCCAGGTCTCAGAAGGCATGGCCAAGGAGCAGCCGGAGTGCAGCATCAGCGCAGGGCCCCCCAGGAGACAGAAAGCACTTATAAAATCTTGGCTGCACAAAAACACATTTTCCATTTCTGCTCCCTGCCCAATGTCTCTTTGACACTATGGGCCCCCTCTTCCAAGGACCAACAAATTGCTCAAAGGCCTGAGAAAATATTCGATTACTGGAAACAAAATTTGATTCAAATATATCAAGAGAAGAGTTCAATATTTTATTTAAGGGACCAAATTTCTAAACCTTTTCTATCTGTACCCATCTCCCTAACTTGCATCCGATAACCATCCATAGACTGTCCCTGGAGGGGCCCAGTCCACCTGCGCACTAGACTCCATCCCTTCCTGGGTGCTTCCTTTCTCTCTAGCATCATCCTTCCCTTCTTCTATTGAATTATTCCCACTAGCATACATTCTTGCTTTAAAACCTCATACCTTAAAACATTTTGCTCTTGATCTCTCATTCCCCTCTGCTATCATCTTGTTCTCTGTTTCTCTTTATAGTGAACCCCCTGAAAAGAATGTCTCTATTCACAAGCTCTGCTTTTCATCTGCCATTGTCACTTGAATCTACTTAAAAGAACCATGTCCCCATTACACCACCAAAAATGACTCTGCCAAGGTCAACAAGCCCCTCCTGCTCCTAGACCTCTAAGCAGCATTAAACACGGCTGGGCGCGCCCATCCCCTTCAAGCATTCTCTTTATTTGGTTTCCAGGACACTACGTTCTCCTAATTTTACTTTTTCATCTCTGGCCTTGCCTCTTTTGAGTCTTCTTTGCTGGTTCATCCTCCTCTCTTCAAATCTCAAAATGCACCAGTGCCTGAGGCTCAGTTCGTTCTCTATTAACTTCACTCTCTCCATTGACTGCTCAGGTGGTCTCATGCAATCCCATGGCTTTAAAAGTAATCTATGAAGCGGTGGTGCTCCGATTTCAATCTCTAGCCTCAATTTGTCTCTTCAACGCCACACCAGGGCATCCTCTGCTACTTCAGCCTCAGTTTCCTGCTGCTCTTCCCAAGCCCACTTCCCCCGCCTCCTTCCCTGCCTCACAGCACAGCGGCGCAGTTGGCTAAGGGAATCTAACAGCTATGCTGGCAATAGCCCGCTGCTTTCACCTCAGGACATAAAGTCTTTCTTATGCGCCTCTCCTATTAGAGAACTTCTAATATTTTTAAACACTATCCTTTTCAGAACAAAATAATGATGTAAATATTTTTAAAAAATTGTCAAGTGCTAAAGAGAAGGAAAAAAGGTTAGCTATATCCAAATACAAGGAAGTTGAACATGAAACCGTGCATATATCCTCTGGCTACCAGCTCTTCGGAAACGGAATGAGAAGATGCATGTTTAAGCCATTACTGGGGAGACGGACAGAGGCCTGAGGGAGGGCTTCTTCCAATGAGTCCAGATGGGTCCTGGCTACAGACGGGCCACTGAGGAAGGTGGAGCCACATTGTCCCTCTAAGCGCTTGCACGACTTGGGCAGGCAACAATCTGTTCCGGAAGATTTGGAAACAGCATGTCCTCCCTGGAGGGAGGAGGAAGGATGCGTGACCTCCCGAGGGCCCGTGGAACTCCCAGATTTACGGCGCACCCTTACAAAACCGGCGCACTGGCGGCACAGCACGTGGCTGTGCAGCGTTAAACCCGTCACTGCCTACGACCTCTCTTGGCAGAGGCAAGCTCAGCAGCGTACAGGGTTTTCACCGAAGAGGGTGTTCCCATATGTATGTGCCTCCAGCAAATTTTATTTTATGTTATATTTTTATTTTATTTATTTGATTTCATAGTGCCCTTCAAGTTTCCTTTTCAGTCTACCCAAATAACAGGTTTTAGCACATCAGGTGATATTTTGCTTCCTGAAGCATTTAAATTAATTTTCTATTACCAATGCAAATGTGTACTTTCCAATTTACCCACTGCACAATAAAACCTAATTTAAAGCAATTAATGTTCATTAATGGCCCCATCTGCATGTTTATCGCTTTATCCTTAAATACGCGAGACATGGTATCCATATTTTATAGCGCATTTCTTAACAGCAAGAATTCTCATCCTCAAGGGTAGATGTAAGACTGATGTGCCAGGACCTCATAGCTTCATAAGAAATCTACATTGCTGTGTTTTGTTTTGTTTTTCCAAAAGCTGGGTGAACAAGGTGAACGTGCATAATACGAAATGTACCTAAAACAAACAAAAAAAGGGCCCTCTTCCCCCAGAGCAGGCGTGGTACAGCCGTGGGGGCGTGCCCGGCACATCTGCAGCCCTCCCGCAGGGTTCTACTAGGGACGGCGGTGTGGGGCGGGTGTGCAGGGAATGGCCGAACGCAGCGGCAGCTGCACGGGGAGGTTCTCCTTCCTTGCCCCCGGAAGTAGGGTAACACCTTGCAGGGCATATGCTGTCAAAAAGCATTCTAAGCCTGCACGTCAGCGTCATCCAGGCACTGCTTTGCCACCTATTCGTTGCATTAGGTGTATGCGCTTGAGGATATGGTCTAAGCTGTTGAGCATGTTTTCCCATCCTGCCTGAGTAGGCCTTTCTTAGGACTGAATAAGGTAACCTGATAGAAGATGGAAGCACGTTGGGAATAAGAGGGTAGGGACCACCCAGAATGCCTTGGTTCAAATCCCAGCTTCACCTCTCACCAGCTCTGTGTGAGCTGGTATGAGACCCGTCTGTGCCTGGGTTTTCTCATGAGCCAAATGGGTGTCGTAACCGTTATCTACTTCAAAGGGTTCGCGTGAAGATTAAAATGAGCGAATAGCTTAAATAGCTTAAAACAGAGTTTAGCAAATTGTATGCATTGTACATGTTACAATAACATGAATGTTAGCAAAAAAAGGTATTTTGGAAATAAAGGCTTTTCCCTTTAATAAAAGTCACAGCCTATGATGCTACAATGTGGCTTCTGGGCTTAGAGATAAGAATCCTGGCACGAGGGCACATGCAGGTGGCGAGTCTCGCTGCCCCTCCCCCATCCTAGAAGGCATAGCAACTACCCTTTCTGCGACACTGTTATGTCTAAAGCCCTGCCAGCCAGATGCATGTATTAATTCTTGCAAAAGAGAGAGAAAGGGAGGGAGGGAGGGAGGGAGGAAAAGAAGGGAGGGAGGGAGAGAGAAAAAAGAGTAAAAGGAAAACAGTCAATAATATATTTACACCATTGTAACAAGAAGAGCAAATGAGTTTGGATGGGATATTTTTATAATGCTTCTGATCCAAGACCAACCCGTCTGATTTCCCTATTCTTCAAAAAAAAAAAAAAAAAGCTATTAACTGTTTCCATGTGTATCATTTCAATGAAATTTACATTTACAAGTCATTATCATTTTGGTGAAAGGCAAAAATTTGTTCGGCTTGTCGCTGGAGGGGCAGATGGAGATGGAGTTTCAGGAGTCGACACACTAACTGACAGACAGGAGTAAAATTTACGTTCCAACCGTCCTAATGGCAAGCAATTATCTCTGAACTAGGATCGCAAATGTGCTTTTTATCCTCAAAAGATGATATGTGTTATAGAAGTTTCCAGAAGGTGGGTTTTCTGTAAAGAAACAACTGCTTCTGTATTCAACATTTAGTACAAGGGTTTAATTGGATACTGACCCTTTCAGAAGATTGTGTTTCAAGTTAAAGTTAGATAGTAGGAGAACAGAAAAATCTACCTGAAGTCATCTGCTTCTTTCTGTTATCTATTTCTGTTTAAATATTGCCTTCCAATGTACTTTTACTTTATAGTCAATACCGTTTATAGATTTTGGCATTAGCAAAGTATAAATTACTCTGCACAATCCATAGTTATACTATCATATGAGTATCATAAATAAAGCAAATAGATGTGAGAACCTGGTGTTTATCGTGGCTTGAAAGACTGTCTTGCCACAAGAAAGACATTTTTGACTCTGATTAAATGACGTGCTATGTAATAAAAAGATGGGCAAATATATAGGTATAATTCGTCACAGATGACATTATGTAATTAAATTTTATTAATATAAACCTTTAGGACAATTTAAATGCCTGACAGTATGAATTTCTAATGTTTTGACTCATATATTTATTCTACATAAAAACATAACCAAACTAGATTGGTTGCCCTATCTACAAATTACATATCTTGATACAAGATGAAATACTTAGATGAATGACTTTCATTTGCTTATTTTCATGAAGGCATGAAATATAACTACCACTTGACAAAGAAATAAAATTTTGAAAATTAAGTTACACAGAAAGTCCAGAAATATGCATCCATAGCCTATTATAGGTAAAAATACCCACAGTTATTATTTAGATGAAATCACTTATGTTGGAAATAAGGAAAGTGAAGTTCAAAAATGTGGCTATCACACTCTGGCTGTGGTAGCAAATAAGAGTAATGTTAAAGAGAAAATGAAAATATCTTCAGCCACTTAAAAATTAACCATAATCCTATTTTTAATAAAATCTAATGAAATGTTGGAAAGAAAGGTATACCAGAAAAAAAATTAGCGTGAATGTGATGCATTTCAATGACTTGATGATGGTTCTTGTCAGATCAAAGGGCAAAAGAAAGGAAAAGAAAGAAAAAGAATATTGAACACCTGCCATATGGCAAAATCAACAGTAACATCATTTATTAGAAAGACGTAGTTCAAGATCTACCTTAAAACTTATCGCCAGTGTCACTGGGTGAGTCAAGCTTTGTGAATCCCTGATCTCACAGTTCAAAGTGAAGCTAACAATGCCTTGAGCTTTGGAGAGGACTAAACAAGAGCTATTATGTAAAGTATTAAATTACTTAGCAGTCTAGCAAGACCATGTCGTCCTCTTCGACCTTCACTGAGTTCTGTTACTTAATGGTCATAACCACGTCATGGCACCAGGTCGGCGGCAGAGCCGGGCTTCAGATTAGGCCTGCATATTGCAAAGCCCATGCAATTCTCATATTTTTAGCCTCAAGACATTTATACACAAAGTTGGGTAAAAGTAGGCTTACAGTGGTATGTGACACACAGTTTATTCTTGAATTATTATTTATTAACTATTGCATTATTTCCCATGTGAACCACTTGAAACCTATGTTTGCCCACCTGGTATATGATTCTCCTGTTGGGGTTTCTTTCCACACTTTCCTACCCTAAGTCTCCAAATGCCTGTTCAACTCCGTTCATCCTTCACATTCATTTTAAATACAACCTTTTTTTTTTCAGCGAACTGTCCCTAAAGCTAATCAGGGTACATTCTCTTAGTATCCTGACATTTTTCTTCATTGTACTTATTCATAATTAAAATGAATTAATCTTCTAATTATTTTAAACTACTGTTTTCCTAATAGAGTGTACACTCAATGAGAGCAAGGGCCATTTCTTTCCTGCTGACCATGATGTCCCCAATCCCCAGTCAGGTATCTGGAACAATGTAGGCATTCAGTATGCATTTGTTGGGTACATTGAAGAATGGATGAATGCATGATGGCATCAAGAATGAAAAGGAGCTTTGGTTTGGCCAACGTTTTTGTTGGTTTTATTGATTATTGATACAATGCTTGACATAAAAAATAAAAAGCACCTGTTGTGTGCCAACATTATAAGCGCATTTGGAGAAATTTAAGATATAGCAGGGAAATTAACAGAGATGGAGCAGGGTCCCTGCAGATGTCAAAAGGTTTGATCCAAGCCACAGGAGCAGGAACAATCTGACACTGTGGTAGGAAAGGTCAAAAGATTATTGTAGATGCACAAGTATTATCAAAGGAGAGCCTTCATAAACCTGATGTTCTCTGTAAAGTAGGAGGTGGCGTTCACATGTAAGAGTGAGTGGTAGGAGAAAGATGGGGTCTTGAAGAGTCTATCTGGTGAGGAGAAAGAGAGCGTGTTCTGAGTGAGAGGCACAGAAATGTCAGGAAGCTTCACTCATTCAGATTATGAATTTTTAATGTTACCGAATTACCCAGGCTTGGATAGTATTTTCTACAACACCATTCAGCAACTAGGGTCTTGAAGACAGATGGTTACATTCAATATAAAGAAGATGATGACAATGATGATGATGAGGACTGCTACAAACACTGCCTCATTGTTACTCTCTCAAGCACTGCAAAGCTGTATCTATGAATTTTCTCATTGTGTGTGCACACACACGTGCACGCACACAATGTGGTGTATTCATTTTTTACAGATGAGACACCAAGACCTCTTTTTTACACAACTTTCTTAAGGTATAATTTACATAACATAACATTTACCCATTGCACAGTATACAATTAAATGATTTTCATAAATTTATAGAGTTGGCAACCATCCCCACAAGTCAGCTTTAGACCATTCCATCACTACAAAAAATTCTCTTGAGCCTGTTTGCACTCGATCCTGTTTAACCCCCAAACCCGGGCAACCACAATCTGCTGTCTCAATAAATGTGCCTTTTCTGGACATCTCAGATAAATGGAGTCAAATAATAGAGAGATTTTTCTGTGTGTGTGTGGCTTCTTTCACTTAGGATAATGTTTTTGTGGTTCACGCTGTAGTATGTATCAATATTTTGTTCCTTTATTATTGCTGAATAGCATTTAATTATATGGCTATACCACATTTTGAAATTTATAAGCATTTGGATTGTTTCCAGTTTGGGGCTATTTTGAATAATACTGCTATGAACATTCATGTGCAATTCTTTGTGTGAACATATATTTTTACTTCTCTAGCATAAATTCCTGGAAGTGGAATTTGGAATTACAAGGCTGTGTGGTGTGATGAAAAACGTCAAAATGCTTTCCAAGGTGGATGTACCATTGCATATTCTGACCACAAACAGGTATATCGAATATTTTTTCTGTGTCTTTTGAGATGGTCACATGTTTTTTTGTTCTGTATTCTATTAAGATGGTTATTTACGTTGGTTGATTTTTAGATATAAAAGCAAGTTTGAATTCCTAAGATGAATCCCACATGCTCATGTTATATAGTCCTTTCTATACACTACCGAATTTGTTTTGCGAATGCTTTTTTAAGGAGTTTATGTCTCTCATTATGAAAGATGTTGATCTATAATTTTGTCTTCTTGTGATATTTTCATTGGCTTTGGTACCAGGGTAATTCTGGCCTGAAAATAAGTGAGCTGAAAAATGCTCTCTTATTATCTATTTTATGAGTTTATAAAAATTGGTACTGCTTCTTTACATATTTGATAGAATGCACTAATTAAGATATGAAATCCTGGGCTTTTGTTGTGGAGAAGATTTGAAATTACTAACTAAGTTTTTTCACTTGTTCTGGTCTTTTCTGATTTTCTATTTTTTCTTGAGTGCATTTTGATAATTTGTAGGCACAATTTTTCTGCTCTAATCTTTATTTTCTCCTTCCTTCTGCTTACTCTCGATTTAGTTTACTTTTCTTCATCTAGTGTTTTAAGGCAGACGCTTAGGGTGCTAGGATGAGAAACTTTCTTCTTTTGTGATATAAGCATTTAGAGCCATAAGCAGTGCTTCAGTTGCATTTTGGTTTTGTATGTTTTTAACTCAAAATAATTTTTGATTTCTGTTTTGGTTTCTTCTTTGACCCATGGCTTATCTAAAAGTGTATGAATGGGTACTCAAATATTTGACACAGATTTCTTTCTGTTGTGGATCTCTAATTTGGTAGTGGTCAGAAAACATACTTTACATGATTTCAAATGTGTGTGTGTGTATGTGTGTGTGTGTGTGTGTGTGTGTGTGTGTATCACATACATTAGCCTGGAGAATATTCCATTCCCAGTCATTGAGTGGAATATGTTAAGTCAGTTAAGTAATATTGGTTGATAATGTTGTCCTTCATACCCTCGATGATTTTCTGTTGCATGGCTTGTTCCATCACTTATTGGAGTGGAGTATTGAAATCTCCAACTGTCTTTTAAATTGCCCATTTCTCCTTGCAATTTTGTTAGTTTTTGCTTTAAGTATTTGGGGTCTCTGTTATTGGGTACATGTACATTTAAAATTATTAAATCTTTCTAATGTACTGACCCTTTTAAATTTATGAAGTATCTTTTTTTGTTTCTAATGATACTTGTTATATGAAGGTTCATTTTGTTTAATATTAATATAAGTACTCCAGATCCATTATGGTTACTGTTTCATGATACATCTCTCTCCAATTTGTCACTCTTAAGAATTATTTGTGTTTTTGCTCCTGAGTTGCATCTCTTTTAGACAGAGTAAACACATCACAAAATGCCAAAGAAAACTTGATTTTTTTTTTCTCAAGATTTAAATTACAGGAGGATGAGGGGATGGAGGGATAAAGTAAAAAAAGAAAAAGAAAGAGAGAGCAAGAACTCATGAACACAGACAACAGTGTGATGATTGTAGCGGGGGAGATGGAGGAGGGTACGGGGGTGAAGGTGATGAACAGAGACTTGACTTGGGGTGATGAACACACCATACAGTATACAGATGATGTGTTGTAGAATTGTGTACCTGAAACAGGTAGAATTTTATAAACCTGTGTCACCCCAAAAATTCAATAAGAAGAGAAGAAGATTTAAATTACAAAGCCAATGAAGATACCAGACACCCTAAGCATGCAGTTGTAAGAAGAGATAATGAAATACAGGAGTTTTAATGGTATTTTCTTTGGAAACCTTTACCTTTAGGTAGCTTTAATTTGGAATTAAATGTATAACTGCTCTGGAAGAACAGAGATAAATGATTTTGAGTTTCTTAGTCTACCTTACCTTTCACTGTAGTTTTGGTAACTTCAGACACCCTGCTAGTTCTAAGGATACAAGGAAAATTTTAAAACATTTTATTATTTATATTATTCCTTCACTGAAATCAAAGAAGAAGTGACTTTTTCCTTATTGCTTACAATACCGTCAACCAGGTCGATGGCTGATAAAACCATCAGAGCAAGTATTAGACTTTTTATTATACACAATTCCATGAGTCATTGTTTCTTTTCAGCCACCATGTGTGGACATTTCTTCTTCTCCTTGCTCACTAATAACACATACTCTTCCCCCAAAGTCTGTTTTCAACACACTTGTAATAAAATATTGTAATCTCTATGAATCCCAATGCATCCAATTCCAATCAATCAACTTTTAGAAAAAGCATTGTTTCCATGTCACTTAGGTTATTTCCACAGGCTGACATACATCAAGCAAGACACTGTGTTGACTAAAATGTCACAGGTCTGGGACTGGTGCTCTGAATAAATCTATATTTCTCTGGATCTCAGGAAGGTAGGACTGAGAACTATCCAAGGAGCTGAGTGTGACTCTTAGAATAAGCAAAGACATATGCATCTTTGTTGATCTAAACCTTGGCAGGCTAAAGATGTCAAGGTCATTGTGTCTCCTACAGACCATTCTAAAATATCTAAGAGGATCATCCTTCTGCAATGTCATTGCTGAAATTGCTAGTGGCCAAGCAATGAATAATTATCTGACTCCAACCACAGTAAATTTATGGAGTGTTTTATTCTCATTATTTTCCTGGGTGATGACAAGGAGAACAGGGGAAGTTCCTCTTGAAACTTTGCAGTCATTTATTTGATTAATCCAACAGTTACAGATATAGGATGGCTCCAATTTTGGAGACAGGGCTAGTACTTAATATTTAAAAGACTACAACAATGTAAAGTTACTGAAGACTGGAGGTCTCTTCTGAATTAGAGGCTTGTCCCAGATAAGGTCTGTTTACTAATGAACAGAATAAAATAATTTTATGCTTATCAAATAAGCTAAAATTATGTAATACTTGTCAAACTTTTATTATTTATAAGTAACAAAAAGCATTTTTATAACAGCTTACAATTTTCAAAGCACTCCATAATGTTTTATTCTTTTTATAATTCTGGGAGGTAGGTGTTATTGCATCTAAATTATAGGTGAGACCTATTCTGTACAGTTAATAAGTGGCAGAATTTTGATTGGAATTTGATTCTTCTGATGTTGTCTTAATGCACCTCACATTATATAATGGAGATTCTCTTCATTAAAAATTTAATTGTCTTGCTATTCTTACAGCATTTGTGTGGAGCAAGGGGGCATAATGATTCAGTATATGTAAGAGGGAAAATAAAGTTAACAATTGAGTTTGCAAGCCATAAAAGATTAAATAAATTTTGGTGCATCTATAAATTAAATCCTGTCTATCCATTAAAATGAAATTACGTTGAATATTTATTGTCATAAAAATATAACCATAATATACCAAGTGGAAAAGAAGTTGACAAAAGATTATGTGTAAACAGCATAGACAGTCCAGAAATAGATGCACACATATATAGTCAATTGATTTATAACAAAATGTTATTAAAATTCAGTAGGAAAAGAATTTAAGTGGTTCTGGAGGAATTAGATATGTATATAACAAAAAAATAAACCACATTTTAAAATTAACAGGAAATGCTGTTAAACCTAAATGTTAAAAAATAACACTATATTTCTGGAATAAAACAGAAGATTCTCATATTGTAGGATAGAAAACAATTTTTTAATTAGTACACAAAGCACTATACATCAAAGAAAAATGATAAATTATAATTCATTAAATTTAAGGAGTGATTTATCAAAAGACAACAGGAAGAGAATGAAAAAGAGAATCTGAGGAGAGGAGATATATGTAATACACACATCCAACAAAAAGCTTATATATATTATATCTCAAAAACTCCTACAAAGTAATAAGGAAAAGACAAACAAACCTAGTTTTTAATTGGACAAAAGATTTAAACAAGCATTGTGCAAAAGAGAATATCCAAATGAAAAGTTAGCAAAAGTCAATATAATTAATCATCAGAGAAATGCAAAGTAAAATAACCATGTAGTACCACTGCATCCCCTTTCGAAGAGCTAAATCCAAAGACTGATAAGGCCACTTACTGTCAAGGATGTGGGGTAACTGGAACATTAGTATATTGTTGGAGGAAGACGAAACTGGTGCGTTAACTTTGGAAAACTGTCTGCCATTATCTACTAAAGGGACACATGTATTAACACGTCATAGTGACCCAGCTATCTCACTCCTAGTCATACACCCACGAGGAAAAAGTGCCTGCAATCCTGAAAGGACATACTCAAGAATGTTCACAAAAGCCTTATTCATAATACCCAGAGACTGCAAACAACCCAAATATTTATCAAAATAAGAGACAAATTGTAACATACAATAGACTAGTAGAAAGTATTAAAATGTACCAAGTTAATAATAGATAAAATAAGGGGAATAAATCTCCTAGACGTAATGTTGAGGAGCCAGGCATTAAAAAGAAGTCATATGACATGACTCCATCAAGAATATCTAGAATAAGCATGTTTAATCAATGGTAATAGAGGTTTAAAAAAATGTTACTTCTAGGGTGAAGGGACACAATGGAACATTCTAGAATGCCAGAAATGTTCTTGATCTTGATGTGAGTGAGTTATATGTAACTGCAAAGCCAGGCGTTGCTTAAGTTTTAATGTACTTCCTTATGGCCAGTGGTCTCTTCATTGTTTTATTAGGTAAAATCTGACTTGAGCTGCTAGCTATGGTGCGCTGCTTTTCCTTCACCATTTTCTGGATGGTAATTTTGAATATTGAATTTTTATTAATTAAAACCAAAGTTCTAGATCAGATACCCTTCCCTTCTCCTCCCTTCATCTCTTTTTCTACCTCTACTGTCAGGGGAGCCTCTGAAAGACTCCACTGAGTCCTTCTGGTGTTGGCATGAATAGCTGGACAGCATCTTTACAAAAAAGCTCTTTTTGCAAAAGTCACCAAGTCACCTTTAAACCACCGGCACGCGCAGCAAAGCATTCTTCAAATTTCCAAAACCAATTTCTTTTGAAACAATGGCAAGGGAATATACTCTTCGACACACTTGTTCCAGCCTCAGCCTCTTAAAAGTAAACGAGTTCTAGATAATGTCTTCGTTCTTTTGCTTTTAAAAATTATCCTTGTTGCTTTCATAACTTTGCTTTTCAATAAATAAAAAGAGGAAATGGATATGTCTCTTTTTGTCTGTGCTGCGTTAATGTGAGAGCTGACAGGTTTATGTTTCTCCTCTTCTTGCTTCGCCATTTGAGGTATGTCCCGGAAACACACACACGCATTTACTCCCTCTGTCCCTCTTGCACACACACACATACAAATTTGTACATGCACCCAATGAAAAGAAGACAGAATAACCCATTTGGCCATGACACATCTAGGTTTTGAAAACTTGCCTCCAGTGGAGATGTCTCCCAAATATGGCTTCAAAGCAACGGTAAAACTGTGTTATGCATAATTTACGTAAAATTAGTCAGTTTGAAATTTAAGCTCTCGAACCCACGTCAAGTGTGGAGCTCAGGCACATCAGCCCTCGCTTCTCAGCACAGCCAGTTTGTTTTAGATTCGAAGCAGGATCCCTCTGCCACGTGTGTTGTCCCTCCTTCTCCTTCCCCTGCTCCTCTGGGAGGGGCTCAGAGCGAAGCAGCGGCCAAAGGAGCAAGCCTTCTGGTAGTGCTGTCCTTGAGCCCAAAGCCTTGGCCCCAAACACACCTCTTCCATACGACCGGATTCTGCTTTCACAGCCTCTCTAGTTTCCTGGCCTTTATTTTTAGTGGTAAAATGAGCATAAGTTTGAAACATGATCAGAATTACTTCCAACGATGTATTGCTAGTCTATCTTTTTGAAGATGAGCTCACTATCTCATAACTTTGGAACTTGAACTTTTGATTTGTGATAAGAATAAAATGAGGTTTCTCTTCATAAATGAAAGGGTATGTGATATAATTGGGATATTGTAAAGCATCCCGAGAAACCATGGATGGAAAGCATTATTGGAGAATAAATTACTAATTGCATTAATGGCCTGCTCTGCCCAACTCAGCATATAACTTTAAACTATTCCTGGCATCTAGGCCCATTATTGTAATTTACTTTCTTGCATTTTAAAATAGCAAATGAGTTATTTTTAATAATGCTTTCTTTAAAGGTAGATCAAAGACGATCTTCATAATTCTCTTAGGTTATGAACAAAGACACAGAAAGATTAGTCTAAACTGGAAGCCCTCGAGGGGATTTTATCCAGTGCTATATTTTATACATTATCTAATTTCTTCTTGGCAACCACAGATTCTGAATTATAATTGTGGTAATCATAATAACAATGAAAATGAGTGACATCTTTTACTACTATTAACTATGCTCAGCCCGATCCTTTGTCCTCAAGATGTGGGATCTCCTGAAAGGAGAGGTAGCAGCCGGGCAGCCCGAGAGACGGTGGACAGGTAAACAAGGTTAGGAGATGCCTCGCTCCTCTCTCTCAGTGTTGTCTGACTGCCTCTCCTTCTTTCTCAGCCATTCACACACAATTTCCAGGAACAGAGCGTGGATCTGGTCAGTATGGAAGGGACAAGATCTGCGCGTGTTTCATAGAGTTTCATTTTATTTTTTATCCTCCGTGGCTGGTTTTTCGCAGAACTAGCAACAGTGCTGCACACCTCAGCACGCAATCAGAATGTTCTTCTTGGAGAAGCTCCTTACCGATATATCTATCAGAGGGTCTTCAAACAATACATGAATGAGAGGCGTTGTTCTTATATGTGTAGTTCCAAAAAGACTAATTTATTTTGGGATAGATGCAAATGAAAAAAAAAAAAAAAAACCGGAGCAAAAATGAGCCGTCCTCCTGTTGACACTCCACTCACAGGTTTTAAGTTAACAATTTAAAATAATGATGTTTCCTATTGCACTCACGCTCCGGGAGAGAAGCAATCACCGTGTGCATTCCAGACGCTTTGGTGATGCTATTCCCCACTGCACTGGACTTTGAAGCACGCACTCTAACACAGCTGCAATGTCTCCCGACTGGGGCTCCTTAAGGAAAGTTGTTGACTCTCCCACTGGCAGGGGTCCGCAGTTTCCGCAGCCCCTGTCACCGTGACTGTGAGAGTGAGCCATTTGCTGGGACTGAAAAGCATAGAGTAAGACACAGCGACGCTCACTTTGCTCTCCCTTAACAGATAGTGGCAGGGAGAAAATAGAAACTTAACAATGTCCTCAGGGCTCAGGTGATCCCCCTCCCCCCCCGCCCCCCACTTACAAACACTTTAAAAATCGTGGGAATGGTTGGTGAGCCAGCAAAGACAGACAAGAAGTTCCTTCTCCAACATTCCATAAGGTAAATCTCGAGGGGAAAAATTGGTGCTGCCCTTGTCAAATTAACTAATCACTTCAGACATGTTAACTCCAGGCATTTCTTTAATAACAGTGCCATGAGGAATGAGCACATCTAGGATGTGTAAAAAAGGATAAAGGTTGGATGTGTATTCTTACGCTGATGATGGAAAATAAGCCAAAGAAAGCCTGGTTCCCTCTTTCATTGTTTTTTTGTTACTGTTGTTGTTTCAGTCAGAATATTTGTTTTCGCAAGGAGTGATTTTAAAAACAAAATTTTCAAAAGACTTTCTACATTGCCTACTATTCAGCCTCTGTTTCCTTAGGAGAAAGTGGACGTGAAAAACGAAACACATACTGTGAACAGGGTTCTCCAGTCCTCTCGGTTCAAGGCCAGGACAAGCAATGAAGTTCCCCTGCCTCAGACAAGATTTTAGAAAGCACAAGATCTCAAATAGTACTAACAATTGTAAAAAAAAAAAAAAAGTTTCTATTTTCATGCAGAGCAATCAACTACCCGAGTTGGGTCATCCATTGATGACCATTATGATATGATTAGAATTTCATGAAAGCATAAGAAATCCTCCTCACAGCCACTATCACAGATGCTTGTTTAAGCAGTGTGTCTAAAGAATGAAATATGAGGTCAAAGATGGCCCAGTACCGCCTTTTAAAATGTACAATCTTAGAGGAATGGTGAGTCCTATTAGTGACTGCAGCAATATTTTTTAGAACCCATACCCCTACAAAGGTCCTCAAAGATGGGAGGCATAATTCATGTCACAGAACACCAAGCGCCTGTTTGGCTAAATTCAATCTTCTTCTCAATGAAATATATTAAAAAATTCTTTTCTGATGCACTGGACAATCAAGAACAAAATGGTGAGATGCTTTCAAAACAAAACCTTGTATATCAACAATTCAATACAAGGCGATGATGGTTATTTGAACCATCTATCTCTTTCATTGTATATGCCAAGTACATGAAAGTAGAGTCGTAACTTAAAAAATCAAGAAGGAGAAAGCAGATAGACAAAAGGGAGAAGGAAGGGAGAGAAGGAGAGCAGGAAACAAGAGAAAAGAAAGGCAAGGCAAGGCAAGGGAAGAGAAAGGATGGAAAGGAAAGGAAACAGTGAGAAGTGCACTGTTGTGTCAACCCTTAGATCTAGACCCCCCAGCAGAGGCTGACTGACCTGCTGACTGGCAGGCAGTGAGCTATCTGTGTCCAAATGAGGGGGAGTGCCTCGGCCCTCAGGGAACTCTGTCTGTCCGCAGCAGGATCATGTCCCAGCAAGCACCCTTCCCAACGTCCCAGAAGGCCTAACCTCTCTCTGCGGAGAGGCTTGATCCCCGAGATGAAAAAGGAGTTGGAAACTAGTAGGAGGGCCGGCCTGACGGGTGCCGTGTCAGGACACCGGTGACCAAAGGGTGAGGGCAACGACTGGGGAGGTGCCACAGGTCCCCGTCGGGGGGCCCGTGGAGCGCCCTCACAGCTCACAGCATGTTTCCCGTGCCGAGAGGCGTCAGGGGGACTGCGCCAAAGCCACCCACATGTAACTGCTTTCTCATGTGTGGCCCATGTCCTGCACTAGACAGCCACAATGCCATGACGCTTTTGCCTATACTTCCTGTTAATTAACTAGAGAGCTCTCTTCATATATTTGGCCCAAGGGAAGTTAAATGGTAATGTTATTAAACTTCTACTATGTACCAGGGACCAAACTACATATATATATATATATATATATATATATATATATATATATATATATATGTATATATATGTATATTAGCTTTACACACACACACAGATATACACACATATACATATATATACACAGAGACTACACTATATGTTTATATTACATATAATAGTAGAATTATATATATATATGATGCCCAAGACTATATACCAGCTATGAAGCTTCTACTTATCTGATATGTATCATGACAGGAATGGATGGACCCCAAAATGGATGCATTCATTCCTTCCATAAACATTTACTGACGACTTTGCTATGAACAAAGAATTGGACCAAATACTATGGGGATAGAAAACCATGGAGAATATGGTTTCTGTAATCCAAATGAGCTTCAAGCCACGTAGGGGAAAAGGCATATAAACAACTCACTGAATTACAAATGCCCTGATACAGATAAAACCAGATGCTGAGAACTATGGAAAGAAAGGATGATTATGATGTAGTCCTAGGATAGAAGGGGACAGGGAAATGTGTCTTGAAATTTTAACAGCTGGAAGAGGCGCACGAGTCCTGCATGCCAACAGAGAAACGGGAGCCGGCGCGTGACAGAAGGAGGGTGAAACATGCTGGAACGGCAAGTAGCTCCACTCACCTGGGCAGGAGCAAGCGGCAAGGGAGCCACGCCCAGGATAACGAGAGGGACAAGGCTGTCTGTCGTGAGGCTACCGTGTCGAGTCTGCATCATAAGATGGTGCAAGTACTGACAGGGTCAGGGACAATTGTGCGGAAGACAGGGCATTCTAACTAAGTATTGAGAGAGAAATATGATTTCTACAGTTAAAAGAGTGATGCACAAGAACATCCCAGAAAAAGAGAATGGCATCGAGAAAGAGGTAGAGATAAGACCATGTAATGTGGACTTAGGGAATGGGGGATGGTACAATTAGGATAAGAAACTTTTGCTCATTCCTGGCGCCTACGAGAACCTTAATAAATATCCGTGGAATGAATAAATAATTGATCATATGGAAGTAAGAGCGAAAGGATTTCCAAAATACAGCTTGGTGCCAAACCCTGAGTTCTAGACTAAAAAGTCGGGGCTTAGTCCAGTAGCCAATGGGGAGACATAAAGGATTTTAAAAGGAGGAAGTGGCAGGATCAACACTGATTTGGATGATGAATCTGGTAGGGAGATAAAGGATGAATTAGAGAGAGGGTGTCAGAAGGAACAGATGATTCTTGTGTCACAGACTCCAGGTAACAGGGATTTGGGTAACAGTAGGAATTTAATGCATAAAATGAATAGCGGAAACATCAGATAGGCAGAACTATCTACAACTATTACAGAGTGTTACCAGACTTATCCACCCACACACATAGTGGGGCTTTGTATGCTGATAGAGACAGAGATAGAAATAGAGTTAGAAATAGAGAGATAGAGATACAGATCTATATATACAGATACAGATACAAATATAGACGCAGATATAGATATATAGATCAATACAGATATAGATACAGGCACAGATACGTGTTCACCACAGACCTCCAGGCCTATTTTGGCTGTTGTTGGGGTTCTTACACTTTGCTTCCCTTCCTGAATCATCCTTATATTTCCTTCTTCTGACCCTTTAGTGCGATTGCCTGTTTCCAAGCAAGTTTCCACGTGCCTCTTGGATATAAAGTTCTACTTCCCCGACATGATAGTCAGTACTCACTCTTGTACTCTTTCTGTTTCTGGTTGCTTCCAGTGGACATACCCTTCATCCCAGCCCCAGCCTCTGGACGAAAACCCCAAAGGTGAGTCACTTGTTCAGAACGTACCCTATTCCCTGACCCCTCAGAGGTCAGCTCACCAAGGAAGGACTCGGAAGAGGAAGAACTTCTGTATATACAGTTGGGATGTGGGAAGAAATAAAAGTCAAGGATGAATTACCTTTCAAGGCAGGTCATTCATTCATAGATATTTATACAGTTTTCACTATGTGCCAGTCATTGTTCTTCATGCTTGATATAAATCAGGGAATAAGAGAGCCAACATTCTTGCTCTCTGTAGCTTGATTTCAGGTGGGAGAGACAAACAATAAACAACAGACATGATAAATGTATAAATGATGCAGCATGTCTGCAGATGCTGAGTGTTATGGAAAAAGTTCAGCAGGTTTTGGGGGAACCAGCATTGAGGGAAGAAGCAAGCAGGTACTACATGGAGCACAGCTGTCAAAGGAGGCCCCCTGAGGAGGGCAGAAATGGGCAAGGACTGCAAGAGATAGAGGGACTAGCCAAGCAAGTATCTAGGAGGAGAACATACCAGGTAGAGGGAATAACAGGAGCATCACATCTAACAAGTTTTATAAACAGAAAGGAGGCCAGGATAGCTACTTCAGAGTAAGCAAGAGGACGTAAAATAGGACATGAGATCACAGTAAATCTGGGGCAAATCTTATAGGATTTTACAGGCCATAATAAGAACACTGTCTGTCACCCCGAGTGATACAGGAGCCATTGAGGCATTGGGGCGAAGGACCGATACAGCCTGACTTAGAGTTTTGGGGATCACTCTGTGCACAGAGGAAAAGTTATAAAGGAGCAAGGAAAGAATTAAGGTGTTGCATGAAGAGGCACCTGCATTAATCCAAGTGAGACATGACAAAGACTGCACCAGGCCACAGCAGTGGACGTGAGGAGAAGGGGGCAGATCAGGATAATTTCATGGTAGGACTAACAGGACCTCCGCTTGAAAAACTGGGTAGGAAATGTGAGAGAGGAACAGGAGTCAAAAGGCTGATTTCCCCCCCCCGAACAATCAGAAAGATGGATTTGCTATAAACTGACATAGAGAGGTCTGGGGTTGGAGCAGATTTGTGCAGTCAATTAGGAGGGCAGTTCAGCATGTGTCAAGCTTGAGATGTCTATTAGATATCCAAGCGGGGATGTTAAGTAGGCAATTAGATATAAGGGTCTGCAGAGAGGTCTGAGATAGAAATATAACTTAGGAAGTGCTCCGCATATAAACTGCATGTAAAGTCATGAGGCAGGATGAGATTATCAGAAAAGGAAGTAGAGATGTGGTGGAGGAAGAAGGAGCACCAAGGACTCCCTATGAAGAGACTGAGTGGAATGGATAGTATGGCGCCCGAGGGAATGAGGAGATCTATGTGTGGAGGAAGACGGATGGCTGGATACACTAGTTCTCCTTTGTACATTTGTGTTTGAGGCGTAACTAGGAAATTCAGGTGACAGCTAACAGTGTGCTGGTAGATATTTAACAGCCTCCTCTAGGGAAGTTAATTTGTGGCATTTACCAATTGTTCTGGTGTAAATACTCCTTTTGCTGCCAACTTTGAGCTACCAACTTGAAGACATTGCCGTTAGTGGCAGCTGGAAATAAAGAACTAAAGACCAAAACAGAAAGGTATTAAAAGTGTTCTGAGAAGTCATCTCTACAGAGGTGATAATTAAGTCATAGGAAAGGATGACATCTAAAGATATATTGTGATAAACAGGAGAAAACTAGAGGCAAGATGTCGGTGAATGTTCAGATGTGGGTTGGACTCAGTTTTCCAAGTAAAGAAAACAAAGATGCTAAATCCCAGAATGATTTTCCAAGCTAGGATCATTTTGCTACAGTTGCAAAGTATCCATTCTTTCTTTTTTTTTTCCCACTCCTTTTTTGAGATAAGTGCAATTATATCAGATTCAGATAAAAATTTTTCCTTATAGGCTCTCAGTGAATGGACACAAGTTCTTCACCACAGTCTGAACTGGTTCAAGAATAATTTTACCCACTTTCAGCTCTTCTAAAATAAAATGTCATCAGGATATCTATGTACTCCAGCATATACACCTTTTGGATTTTCCAAACGGTCAGTGTAGTTTCCTAGACGTGCTCAGAAAAATGTTTTAAGTCAGTTGACATTTCATACAAGGCATTGCATTTAACAGAAAGACATGTTACACTGATTAGTACAAGAAAAGCCATTAGGAAAAGGTGGTACTAGACAATTTGCTTTTTTATGAGTGTATGCTACCTACCTTTACTGATGAAGAATAGAATCAAATGTGGACGTTTAATTCTTAATTATTTAAATACAAATCATGGTATGGATAACTAGACATATGCTGTAACAATTACACATATGATATAAATTTTTAAAGCTGTATTTAGCTTTGAGGCATAGCATGTATGCCAATCACATTTCTAGAAATTTTCAGGACAGTGTCAGTATCCTCATAAATGTATTTGTAAATGTCAAACCCGGCATTCTAATTTTTTCCTATGAAAACCATGAATACTGCTAGCAGATTTGCTTTGGACTGAATACAGTTTAGATTAAAGCTCCCCCCACCCGCCGCAAGACCCGCGTCTGCTGGATGGTAGAGAGAGAGACCTACTGAAATGTACAAATTCCCTGCGCAAAAGGCACTAAAACCTAACCCGCCTGCCTATTGGGTTTGGAAGGCTCAGCAGTTCAGCTGTGCTTTAATACTGAATGTTCTCTTAAATTACCCAAGTTCTTAGTTGCGGCTCTGAATCAAAAGAGTTCCATGTTCTCAGGACATTTAAATTATGACTTGAAAAAGAAAAAAAAAAAAGCCAGTGATAGCATTGTTCCCAGATTGAAATTCAAGTTGAAGACAGAGACCACTTCCAAAAGACAGCGCACTGCCTCATGGTTTGGGGTCCTTGTGCAGTCTCCCTCAGGGCCCATACATGAAATGAGGACAATACGGAGACCTGTGTGTGCACATAATTGATCCCCTTTCATCTGCATAAAGGGATGAGAAAGTCTCAAATTATTAACAGTTCAGTGCCTTTACGGCTACCGCCCACCTTGCGCGCATCACTCTCAGATTTCTCCTAATTGAATTACGGAGAGCAAACCAGTGACCTTAGTTGTCCAAGAACTATTTATCACATTTGAGTCTCAATGCATTGCCTTATTATGTGAAAATATTCTCTTAATCCATTTTCCACCGTATAGCAATTAGACCCATAGTGCCCTCATTTTTCTGTGACTTTTATTTTCGGGAAACAACTATTAACTTCCAACATAGTAAGTGACCTTGTTTGAATGACTCTATCCCCTCATGTGACCTTGAGGCAAAAATTATAGAAGCATCAATTGGCAGGTTCACCAGCGTTAAGCAAAGTATGAAAAGGGTAAGGGCTCTTCATTGCGCAGCACCAGCACTCATTGTGAAAAGACACCTAAAAAGAAGGGCAGATTCCAATGACATGCATCCAATAAATTGGAGACTCTTGTCACTGTAAACACCAATTCAGCCGTTTATAATTGCAGTGCATAACATGGCTACATTACCTACTTTTTAACCCTCTAAACGAGGGCTTTTATTACTGGTTCTTCTGCACCTGCCTCTTTATCGCTGAAAATGCTATTCTGTATGAGATCATCTTTCTGAGCCTGTCAAATTTCTTCTTGGCTCCTAGTAACACATCCTTTTTATAATGACATCCAATCAAGAGTCTTCGATTCTGAAGGCATCTGAAAGGCCACTGAGGTCCAGATAGACCATTGTCCAAACTGAACTAGAGGCGAAAGAAACAGCAACTAGTTTACAAACTGCTTGCAGGTGTGACGAACCCTGACTTCTCTTAGTAGTTTGCATGGTATTTCATCCCCTTCAAGCTGGTACATAAGGTTCAAGTTCTCTTGTCTGAACTGGAGTCAACGTTGAAATCAACAGTCAACATAACCCATCATTCCTGGGTATATTTATTTATGACCTAAAATAATACAGTTCAGTACAGATTCTATCTGTGTCAACAGAGTGTCCACGCTAAGTGATTTCTCCATTCAATGTACTGGGTTTGTATCAGACAGTATGAACCCTAACTGCATATAATGAAGTCAAACGCATTTATAGAGCTTTCAATGCATGTTCAGGTTCTCCCACCACAATATTATATTTCACCTAAGTGGAATAAGTGAGGTAGAGTAGCAACATGAAATAAACACTGGGGAAAAACCGTGCTGGTGGGCTTAACATACAGCTCTTGGACACTGGAATTTCATTAGATGGTCACTCACATTCCCTGGGCCTCAAGTCATCTTTCATAAAACTATTTCTGAAGTCACATAATCATCTAGGTTATGTTGCTAGAAGTAAACACTGGCTTTTGCTCCCCTCCTCCTGAAACAAAACAAAGGAAAACACAAAAAACAGAAATGGCAACAATGACACAACCTGCTTTAGTTTATACCAGAAATGGTGCTGAATTTTCCACTTGCAGTCCTACTTGCTCAAGCACTACGAGAGCATTTAGCCCCGGCAAGAACTACGCCAGTGTTAACCTGTGCTGAATCCTGTGAGGATGCTCTGAAGTTCCAGGAGTGTCCAGCCTGCGCCATGCGGGCCACGTGCAGCTCAGGGTGGCTATGAATGCGGCCCAAGACAAAATCGTAAATTTACTTAATACATTATGAGACTTTTTTTGTGTGTGTGTAATTATGTGCCACAGTGTATTTAATGTGTGTCGCATGACAACTCTTCCTCTTCCAGAGTGGCCCAGAGATGCCAAAAGGCTGGACACCTCTGCAACCCTCTACAATACATTTCTTTACAAAAAAAATCTTATTTTTCCAAATGTCTTAGTGGTTTATTTCTAGTGACCACTGCACATACAGTCGTATTTGAATAGTATTTCTGGTACAGTGCTGATTCAGATTATAAGGTAGAATATTTCCTCCAACTAAAACAGTTTTCTTTGAGATCATCCTTTAAATAATTATGACTTACGGAAATACATTGTTCTGCAAAAGGATCCACAGAGGCAACTATTTGCAGGGATTTCCTTTCTGAAGCATGGTTTGCCTATTTGCTGTACCAACAAGCGTACAAAAGGGTTCAAAAGAACAGTTTTGTTTTCTTATGAAGAAGATGCTCCTATGACATTTGTGTTGTGGCCTCTGCTATTGGTTTCCACATCTAATTTTGAGTTTGCTGGTCACACATTAGGCAGCCAGTCCTCACTACAGCCCACCAAGAATGTCAACCAGTTTTTCCAAGCTGCGTCTACTCTCTGCACTCCACGCTCTCATCATGTGGCGGGAGCCCTGGCAAATCTCCGTGCCCCCAGGTGATGGTAGGTTCCAAACTAGACCCACTCATAAGACCAAGGTCTCCCACCAGTAGGACGTCATTTCAGGGATTTCCAGGGCTCTCCTGCTTTAAAAACAAAATTCCACTTTTCTCAAGATGCTTCAAATTCCTTTAAGAGAATAAAGACCTGTTCTGGCTCAATACATAGTTTCCTGTGAGATGAAACATACAACCTGAAATCTAGATAATTGATTACTGTGCCATAATTGATTAATATCAAATCTCTTCTTGATAATGGGTTTTGATGAGGAGCTCAGAGGCAGGTGAAAGGGGAAAAATGCAGTAAAGGAGGTAAAAGACACCAAACATTTTGCTTCCTTTTTGCTTCATTATCATTTTTAATATGATAATAATGTTCATCTCATGAGGTTGTTGAGCTAACTGATAATGATAAACAAACACCATTTATTGAGTTGTTCAATAGTGAGAGGTATAGCACCCATAAAAATGCTGATAGAAACGATCGAAAAACCTCTTCTCTATGAAAACAATGAAAACACTGTCAAAATGATCAAAATTGACTCTTTTAGAACTCTGAATATTAGATATTAGCTAAAGGCTAGCAGCAATTCATAGACTATTTTTTAAAGGATAAATCTCGTTAAGAAGAGCAAGCTTTACAGAGTTTTAACTTGCCCTATCCTCACCCCCTACCCCCAGATTTGCAGCCACAATCTGACAGCCACAATCACATTAAAACCAGCAGTCTGGCAGTCATGGGAAGAGTTAGAATGGGGCTGGAACTTTTTCAATTCTTCATTCCTAGAGAATTGGTCATTATTTGACCTGTCTAGTAGTTCCCTGGAAGACCTCACTTGCAAGACTGTCTTTATATGGCATGACTTGAGGCTTACCCACTGTGAAAATGTGCTTTTTTTCCAGGGGTGTTTATTAAAAAAAAAAGAGAGAGAGAGAAAAATCAGAGGCAAAAGTTTAACACTGCACAACAAGCTAAACAAAAACTTAAAAGAAACACATGAGTAACGAGGTATCCCTCAGAGTCTTTGAAAATCGCCAACATGTTCTTAGAAATCTAGAAGGCCATGTGAATTTGGAGAGCAATACATATGGCCAGGACTCTGCATGATCGGGAAGACCAGGGAAAGTCTAACCTCTTGCTAAACTTGAGGTTCTGTACAAGCAGAAAATAAAGGCTAATATAAAACAGCCTAGGTGGACGTGGAAGCTAGTCCCTAGTACACACACAGAGTCCCTGGCAAAGACTGGTGACCCTATTAGTTTCAGACATTTAAGGAAATCTGTGCCTGATCATTAGCTGACCATTAAGATAACCAAGCGGAGACTTCAGTGGCTGCATGCAAATAAGAACACAGAATTTGTTCCAAAAAATCACTAAAAAAACAGGACACAATAATAGAAACCAACTCAGGTGAGGAGGGAGATTCTGATTTCCTAAGTTGACACATTATATCAATGAAAATACTCAGTTTTCAACAAAAGTAGGAGACATGCAAAGAAACGAGAAGGTATAGCCCATGCACACACATGGGAGGAAAAAAGTAATCAGTAGAAACTATCCCAGAGGAAGGCCAAATATTGGGACTTATAACAAAGACCTTAAATGAGATATTTGAAATGTAGTCAAAGAAATAATTAAAGCCATGTCAAAAGAACTGAATAAAAATGTAAAATGATGTTTCACCAAATAGAGAGTGTCAATAAAAAGATAGAAATTATAAAAAGGAATCGAATAAAAATTCTGGAGATCAAAAGAACAAAAATAAAAGGAAAATTTCACTGCAAGAGCACATCTACAGATTTGAAAAGTCAGAATTAAAAATTTGTGAGTTTCAAGGTAAGTTAGCTGAGATTATCTAGTCTAGGGAACAGAAAGAAAAGTTAAAGAAAAATAAACCCAGCCTAAGAGCATCAAGCATACGAACGTATGTATAATGGGAGTCTCATAAGGGAGAGAAGACCTGTATATTATTTAAATTATATTGCTACAAATCCAAACTAGATTGTAATAAATTAAGATGTTAATTGTAATCGCCAGGGCAATGGGTAGGATGATAACTCGAAGAAAATATAATAGAAGAAATAACAAGGGAATTATAATAGTACACTAGAAAATATCCATGTAAACCAAAAGAAGGCTGTAATGAGGAAGACATTAAAGACATATGACATATAGATAATAAAGAGCAAAAAGGCAGATGTAAATCCCACCTTATCAGTAATTTCACATAACATAAATTAATTAAACACATCATTTGGGGAAAAGGGATTGGCAAAATAGACGAGAAAAATAATATGATCCAATTGTATGTTGTCTACAAAAGACACACTTTCAAAGACACAAATAGGTTGGAAATAAAAAAGATATATCATGCAAACAGTAACCAAAATATGAGCATATTTTGTCCACACCAAATTGCCCTTTGGTATTTGATCCTGCCCAAAACAGTCATGCTTAGAAAGGCCCCTGGATTCAAAGAGACTGTAATATTTATCTCTGCTTTTGGTTTACAGAATTAATACATCTAAAGATACTATCATGGTTTATTGGCCCAATAATCGTGTTGTGGCTATATTGAGAATAACTACCCTTCTTGCCTCAGTAGCCTAGCTAGTAATGGCACATAAGATTAGGCAGATGGGTCAGGGTTTGAATCTTGCAGAAGAGTGGGATTTCTATTAACTATGGACCAAAGGTCTCCAGGAATGTTGTGGACAGGACTAAATTTCAAGGATCTTTTGGTATAAACTAAATGTCACCATAGACATTTTGAACAACACTGAATGTGTTCTAAAGGAGACGCTTTCCACCCAATTTATACAAGGTCCTTATTGTAATTCACTCTCCCAGCACCCTATTCACTTTCTTCACAGAACTTTCCACAATGCAAAATCATGTGTTTCTGGGGCTGAGGCTGAGCACATGGGTAAGATATGCAGTGTGAACAACTCATCCTGGTCGGCCTGAGACCTTCCCAGAGTGGACACTGAGCACTCAGGTACTGGGTCTCATCTCAGTGCTGCGTGAACAAGGGGGGTGGGCCGTGCAAAGGAATGAGCAAGCTGCACACGTACCCTCACCGACCCCGTACAACTAGGTGTTCCCTCCATAAATGAACAGAGCTATCACCCAGGAGAGAAGAGAGCTGCAGCCAACCGCCCTGGTGTAATTACCCCAAATGGCTTTCCCCCAATTACCCCAAGTGGCTTCTCAGAGGAGGGCATCTGTGTCTCCCCAGCACAAGGCATCCTTCTCAGTCACTGCAGAAGCTAAACAAAGATGGGATTTTATCCCGGGACTGGAACAAAAATGGAGATTCTGTGAGAAGCCACTACCATTTGGCGAGGAAGGGAGAATGAATTATTTCTTAACTTGTTTATTCTGCTTCTTCTCAGAAGCCATATACCCCGGAAGGACGGGGGCCTTTTTGCATTACTATTCACAACAGAATATAGCCTCTAGCAGATGCCCAGTACCTGGCGACTAGTCAATAAATACTTGAACCAATGATGACATAACTTCTAAGGTTTGGCTCTTGATGACCACCCATTACCTGCCTTGATTTAAAACTTTAATTTTCCTGCTATAATACCAATATAAACTAATAGTATAAACTACTTATAACATCCCAGACATAATGTATCCAATTAACCAACAGAACAAGCTTTTGAGGTAATTATTCCTATTTTCCAGATGAAGCAAGTGAGGAAAGGAGAGATTAAACAATGTGTCCAAGACCTTAAAGTTAATCTCTATGAGTTTCATAGATGTGTGCTGTAATTTCTCAACTCCCTCATACTTGTGGCAAGAAACGCTTCTGATCCACGTGTAAAGCACCAAATACCAGGTACTCAACAAATGTTCTTCCAATGCCTCCAAGAGACTTTCCCATACCAATCTTGTAAGCTAAATAGTTTTTAGTCTGGCATAAAGGCAGTCTCAGCTGGGTCCCTCTTTAATTAATATAATTCAAATTAACACACAATTCTGTAATGCTACAGTAGTTACAACAATAACCTCTGAATTCATCAAGCACCACCAAATTTTGAGTCCACAATCATGTAACTTGTCAATTGTTTTTTTTTATTCTTCTGATTTCTAGAAGGCAAGCAAGGAAACCCTTTCCATTCCTTTGTTTTATTTTACTTTATTTTAATTTATTGTCCATAGCCACCATGCTTCTGAAACTTCCTCCTCCTCCTCTTTTTCTTCTTCTTCTTCTTAAGAGACTCCTCGAGTATACATGCATATTTAAACTAAACTCCCTAAAGCTGAATACAATTTATCTTCAAACAGTCAAGAAGAGAGAGGAGAGCAGAAATTTTCAAATGTATATAAATTCATAGCTAGCTCCTACTGAACCCCTGCCCTTGTCAACTCGTTTAGAACACAATTTTCCGAACGCCAATGCTTTCTGGGATGCAGGGGAGGGTAAGAGAGCTCTTTCATTTCATTACATTTGTGTCAGCTCCATTCCGAGTTTCTAGCAATAGGGACTCTTGGAGAAAAATATGTTGCGTTCCCCCTCAGGGCTGGGCTGCTACAATTCTGGCATCACAAAGCATAGAAAGCAAGTGAAATGGCTCACACTGTGCTCTGGGCACGAGGGGGACCGAGGGATAGGACTAGGACTCCATGCGATGCGCCCAGACCCTGCCTCCAGAGGCTCGCTGCTGCCTTCACAGAAGCCGAAGCTGCAGCCACGGCCAAGGTGCACACTTGGATCCACATTCTCCCCTCAGCTCTGGGTAGGCAACTTCACCCAAAGTCAGCAGGTGTGTAGGATGGATCTGAAAGTGACAGTTGGCCATAGAGTCATTTAGTGCTCTTCTCGGCCACATACTTACCACGCAGTAAATGCCCTTCTACCAATTTCTGCACAAACACGAGCCTGCTTGCCATTATCAGATGGCAGCGCTGGCTGGAGAATTGTCTCGCTTTCTAAGGCTTCTTGCGTTTTGCCAGGCAGGAGCACATGTTGCAAGTCCCTGGCAAACACAAGTGTACTTTCATCTTGGCTTCGGCGTTCACAGAAGCCAGATGAAAGAAACGGCTCCCAGGGAAAGCCTTGGAATTCATCAACGTGTTGATGAGGTAGCGCACTGCCTCTCCAGTCAGGCTGTGAAGGAATTGTGTTTCCTTAATTTCAGAAGTGAAAGTGCAGAAAAGGATACGTGAAGAAAAGAGCTAAAAGTTCACTGCATTTGAGGAGTGTTTTCTGATCCTTCCCTCTGCTCTCCTTCCTCAGGCTGAGTTGGCGGTTTCCACGTCCCATGTGCACCTCCTATCATCCACAGTGGGAGTGGGATTTACTAGGTACATAGGCGCCCCACTGTCCAATGTGGGCCCCCTGCAGCAAGGCAATGGAGTGGCTATCTCTGTATTTCTGGCATATAGCAAAGGGTTTCGCAATGAGGTCAAGAAACATTCGTCTACTTCTCTGTCTCAGGCACTGCATCCCCTCCCAGGAATGGGACAGGGTGGCATACATCTCCCCTTGAGGAACTGAGAGGCTGCACAGGACGCAGATGCATCAGCATAACATATAAGCACGCTGTGAGCAGAGGTTACGACGCACAGTATGACAGGGCCAAAAGGAAACACAGCAGATGGGTGTGTGATCCTGGTGCTATAGCGCAGAAGACCGCTGCGAAAAGGCTACACCAGAACTAGGTCCTGGAAATAAATAGCAATAAAGTCAAGGATGCAAGGAGGGGAGTGGCTCTCGGCTGGGGGGCGGCGTGAGCAAGGGGGCACTGGAACAGCGTGGGTGGGGCAGAAACTCACAAGTGGCCTGTCCTGCAAATGTCAAAGGCCCAGCTGGGAACAGCAGGCCATTACGCCTTGAAAGGCGGGCACTGGCCACAGAACCAAGGGCTTTTTTAACTTTATCATTTTTGAGAAAGATCGACATGGAATGACTTCAACCCTAAGAGAACCAGGCTCATATCCGTGTTCTAAAAAGTTTAAATTGGGATCTTAATGAAGGGCATGGATTTTAGTTGGGCAAGGCTGAAAAACAGGGCACCCAACTGGGAAGCAATTTTAATCATCTTGGTGCAACACTACAGGAGCACATATCGGGGCGGTGTTATTAGCGCTGAGAGGAAAACGATGCGAGAAACACTGATCAGGCAGAACAGGAAGGACATCGTGCTGGGCCAGAGGTGGGAAGGGAGAGTCTTGAGTTACCCAACAGGCCTTGGGACAGATGAGCTTTGAAGTCGGAGATCAAGATGAATTATGTGACTCCTAAATTTATAGTAGTGGAAATAATCCTTGAGAGAAGATGAGATTTCCCATGAAGAACTTATTAAAAGACAGAAGCAGCAGCTGAGAATCCTTGGGAAAAAAAAAACAAACCAAAACACCATTTAGGGTGAGGGCTGAGAGCAGGTATCGCTGAAGGTGTTGAGATACTTCAGAGACCTGCATGTGAGACAAAATGAGGAGGCACCCTGAAGGCTCAGCAGTGAGGGTTTTCCTAGAAAAGGTAAAAACGAAAACAAAAAAAGTCCATGCTACATTGGGGTAGAGTTAATATCGAGTGATATTCAATAGCTTTGGCAAAAGGAAAGTCTTTGAAGGCCTTTTCTGTTTAATATTGTTTAACAAATATGTGAATGAATGAATGAGACCACATCTTCAGAGACTATTGTTTGCTGGGTGAAGGTTGAATTTCAGAGAAGCCCCAATCTCTAGCCTTAGAAGCCCTTATTTAGTGTTGGTGACCCAAAACATCATTCTGTCTCAAGCCTTTTCTCATCGACCTTTCTTCCCCATTCCCTTGCCATGCATATTCACGATGATAGATAAGACAAGTGCTAAGGTAGAAAGGCAGACGCCAGGAACTGGCTCCTTTCATCACTTGCCACAAGTAGGACCCGACTCCACATTCACTTGTATATTTGGGGGCCCAAGTTGGCAGACCGTGTTTGGAAACATTTAGAACTAGGTGCTGTGAGGTCAGAACTCCAGGACCAGCTCTTTGATTGCCCAGCTCACTGCTTTGAGCGAAGTCTGCCAAGATATCTCCGGGCCTCCATTTTCTTGTTCTTGCATTGCAGAGATAGACTACTGAACTTCCAAATTCTCTACTACTTGAAAATTTTTCTAGAGTCTTCAGTGTCTAATGCCTTTGGAGCATACTACATTCCCTCAAGAAGCGCTCCACAAAGACTCTAGGTGCTAATTCAGTCCTTTGAGACTAAAGGTTTTATTCTTAAGCAAACAGAAACGCTTGCTGTTCTCTCCTGAACCAAGTTGAAGTTTATTCTGCTTTCGGCAGTGGCTCTTCCTTTCTGCTCTCCCTGTTGTGCTTGTACATATGCCTGTACTTTATATTCCTGCCTCCCTCTCTGGCAGCCTGAGAAACACCAGTCCCTGCCAACGCGCACACCCATGCTGACTGATCCATGGAATGGTACCTAAATCCGCTCCACCGTATTTTGACTCACGGCAGGGAAGAGGCACACTGCCAATCTTGCAGCTTCCAGTGTTAGAAGAGTGACAGGAAAGCAAGATGAAAGGCTCAGAAAAGAAGTGGTAGAGGTTCTGATTACAAGTGTGGTTTGCAGCACAGTGAGAGGAGAAACACAAAACAAATGACCTGGCTGACTTCGCTGGAAACACGCACGTCTCATTCACATGTTCCCAAATTTCTGCATCTACTAATGCCTTGCCTGGTGCACTCAGATGATGCACCATATGGACAGAGGCAATGTTTTCCTTAATCCTTAGTGTAGCGTACAGCCTGAACTATCAAAGTTCCATCACCAGTACTAACCATAAAAAGAAATGGTATTGCTGCTGGAAAACTGATTTGCTTTCAGTATGGAAGCTGCTAAAGGCAGGATCCTGTTCATGTTATAGACTGCTCTCAGCGCTCACTCGGCAGTGAGTCAACAGCAAAACGAGACAGCCCATTTCCTCCCATGGATATTAAGCATTTAAGCCCTTAGCAGTTGCCTACATTCCCTGTGTTTTGAAGGATTGGTGTTTTAGAATTGCTTTGCAAAGGTAGTTTAAAAGATTGCATGCAGAAAGCAAACATGTTGATGCTTAGATATAGTGATTCTAATTGATATTTGGGGGTCCTCCAGAAAGCAACTGTCCGCTTGTTCATAGTCTTGACATGAAAGAGTTCTCCATTAGTCCGGTCTATAGGTCAGCTCACTCACTTGTATCTCATCTGACCTGAGCTCTAACTTAGGTGTCGTTCCAGATAGTTTCCACTGGGGTGCCTCCATTGCGGCCTCCCTACTCCGCTTTGGCCTTCATAGGCCCTTGGTTTTAGTTCAAGGAGATTTTCATGAGTCCCATAGCATTGATCTGAAACCTATCATTGCTGGAAATGTTGAAGGAATGTAGGCTATCTCCATGATATTGAATTGAAATTGCCTTTTCAAGAAATTTGTGATATTATCTGGAGCTATCCGAAGAAAAACTTGAGCTGGTATTTAAGAAATATAACATACAACCAAAGCATACTGAAGTTAATTGCATTTTAGCAATTTTGAAACAGGTCTGGGATATCAGTGTATACCTATAGGATGTTACAGCCTGGGACTAAGAACCAGTTCCTAATAAGTACAGAATCTTCCCACGGCATGGCTGGTGGGAAGGTCAGTGCCAAGAAAAAGAAAAATGAAAAAGAAGTAGCTATTTTCTTTTCCAAACAAATGACATCATTTACTAAAAGAACTTTGTTGTTTACCTCATTAACTTTTAATAAAAACATTTATTATTGCTATGTCCTTTTATCTAAACAGAACCATAGGCTGCTAAGACTTCTATTTTTAGAAAGAGTGAAGACTTGATAGATGAGAGCCCAGCACAAAGGAGAAGAAAGATCCATAATCTTTGTTGGAATAAAACTGCTCTGAAATACTGAGAAATGTACAGGAAAAGATGAGCTGTTCTGTGTATGCCTGACCCTGCACTTGAAATTAAAGGAGTTTGCCTGAAATATTACCACTATCTCCCCAGGTTATTTGATTGCAAGCCAGTTTTATAAATGCTTATTTCCTCATAGGAAATTAGCAACATTCTCTGCCTCGTATGCATTTGAACTCTCACCTCTAGAATGGTTCTGCCTTGATTTTACATTTAAGAGCACCAGAAACCATTGATTTCTAATTATAATGGTGAGGTGCATTTCTAAAAAATGTAACACTCAATAAAATAAATTTCATTCTTATCCCTATTTCAATGGGCACTATATGTTTATTTAAAAGCCCATTATTTACAGAGGACTTCCCATTTCTGAAAGTATCGCAAGCTAAATTTTCTGTTTCTCTTTGAAAGCTCCCAAAACCATCAAGTGAAATCATTTTGAAGTCATAGCTTTTAAAGCTATCTCAAAACTCAAGAGGAAAAAAAAGAAAGAAATCACAGATGAATTGAATTCCCCAAATGATGAACAAGCCAGACCCAAGTCCGCATCAAAGCCTCAGATGTCCTGAAGGTATGAGCTGAATCTTATGTCCTTGACTCTATTTTGATGGTTTGCCAGGACATAAGAGGTAAGAGATGGGAGCCAGAGTTTACTCAGAAGGAAGAATTTCATGGATCCCTAGGTAAAGCTGAGATTCCAAAGTAGAAGAATAAATGGGAAACCATCCTCACCCTTAACAAAGCAGTTTAGGGAACTTGCCTGTAATAACTTGACACTGGGTTTGAGGAAAATAAATCTGCCTGGTAATTGGTAATCACAAGGCAATGCCTATCGGGAATGGGATTGGTGGCTCACATTTATGCATCCTGTATGTATTGAAAAACTGCGAGAATAAGAATTAATTAAAGGTACAGCCAGACTGGTAGTACTCCTGTACATCCTCTCTAGAGGAACTCAACACCAAACAGAAGCTCTAACAGTTATCACAGATAATGCCAAGAAAAACAGGCAATTGCAATAAAAAAAGAGCACAACCCATGTGAGAAATAGCAAATAGAAATACCAAAACTGAGAGATGGCAGAATTAACTATAAAGGTCTCAGATATTGAATACACAATAATATTCATAATATAAAAGAATTATATTGAATATGCTCTAAGTAATGAAAGATTCAAAAACATAAAAAATGATATTTTATAACAACTAATTTTTTAAATAATCTTTAAAACTCAGTGGGATAAGTTAACAAATTCAACACAGCTAAAGAGAGAATTAGTGAACTTGAAGATAAGTCTGAAACCATCAACCCAGGGAAATATTAAAAATATTTCAAAGTTGAAATGAAATGGAGAGAATAGGCTGAGAGAGTGTGAAATACATCTAAATGGGGTTTCAGAGGGAACTAATGAATAAAATTGGGAGAAGAAAACATTGAAAACGATGATAACTAATATTTTCAACAATTTTTGAAAAGTACTAAACTCATATCCAAGAAGCTCAATAATTTCAAAGCAGACAAAAATATTTTAAAAATCCACAACTAGACATATTGAAAGTAAAAGTATATACAGTAATGCATCACTTAACAATGGGGATACATTCTGAGAAGTTTGCTGTTAGGTGACTTCATTGTGCAAACATCAGAGAGTGCACTTACACAAACCTAGGTGGCATAGCCTACTACACAAATAAGCTACATGGTATAGCCTATTGTCCCTGGGCTACAACCTGAATACATGTTACTGGACTTAATACTACAGGCAATTATAACATAATGGTAAGTATTTATATATCTAAACATGTCTAAACATAGAAAAGGTATAGTAAAGCATAGTATAAAAGTACAGGTACACCTGTATAGGATACTTACCATGAATGGAGCTTGCAGGACTGGAAGCTGCTCTGGGTGAGTCAGCGAATGAGTGGTGAGTGAATTTGCAGGCCTAAGACACTACTGTGGACTTTATAAACACTGTCCCACAAGCCCTCCTCTGCTTCTTTTCAACAGGGTTAGAAATAAAACATTGGAGCTGTCAATTCTGTTCCATAAACAAGGATGAGGGCTGGGTCGATTGGAAATATTGAGTAGAAACTAGTGGGTACAACATAGCTCACCATAACAGTAACTGCCAGGAGGGAATGAAAGGTGATCATCTGAGGATCACTAGGAATAAGAAACCAAAAGGGGGGCTAAAGCGACCCAGAGGATTGGCATGGCCATATGATTTTGACTATCGCATGTTGGAGCAGTGATCAGTTTGAAAAATGCTGTGGTATCCATACAGAAGGTGTTAAACATGGAGAGGGGGTGAAATTGAGGACTCAGTATTTTGACTTTGAAAATTTGTTTTTGGTCCACTGAGCCTATCTGGCACAAAAGGTTTTCTCTGGCATTGACTTGGTGGAAGAAATAAAACTTATCTACGCTCTACATCATTACAACCTGAGAATATTTCCAAAGTACAGAAACAAGGTGGCTCTACGCAAGCACAGAAAGCTTTTACTAAAGTAACAGTGGTACTCAATACTTGTTCAGGTAGCTGCTGTGGATCTGTGTCCGTAATACAGAATCTTAGGTCTTCAGCAAAGACTTACAGCAATACACTTGGAAGACCATCAAGCGAGATCTGGGGGGCGGTAGCACACCCTTCATGTGTAACCAAAATGTAGAATTCTATTTTCAGCATTTGCATAAAGACATGTGGGACAGGCTCCTCTGTGCAGAAACAGGTCAGCAGCTGACCACTGGGATGTAAGCTATGCACCCAAAACTGAGGTACTGTGAGTGAGAGCGCATTACCTGCCAAGTCCCACAGATATTGCTCCCACCAGGAAAAAAAAGAATTCCTCCAGAACCACATATCCTTCCATTCTTACAGGAAATATAGCTCTCTTATAATCGTATGGGGCCACCATCACATATGCAGTCTCTCATTGGCCAAAATATTATGTGGTGCATAACTGTAACACTGAGAATAAAGAAGAAACACTTAAAAGAAGTGGAGGAAAAAAGGAAAATCACTTAAAAGAAACAATATTATTGATGGTTGACTTTTAAGCACAGCAATAAATACCAGAAAACAACATAATATGTAGACAAAGCAACCACCATCCTAGGATTTCATACCCAGTACAACTAATTTTCCACAATAAGGGAAAATAAGGCCATTTTCAGAGAATTAAAACCTGCAAGTGTGTCTCATACACAGACTATCCATAACTAAAGCTCTGAAGGATATGCTTCAGCAAGAAAGAAAATTAGTCCAGATGGCAAGTCCAAAAGGCAAGACGGATTCTGAGCAAAAGTATTAACAAATACATGATATGGAGAGAAAGGAAATAAAAATTAGGTAGACTGAGAAAGTAAAAAATACCTGGACATCCAACATCTAGAATAAGAGACACAGATAAAGCCAGCCGAAAGTTAACAGAAAACAGTATTTTTCCAAAGTACATGCTAGAGCTATATAGTGCCATAACAATGCTTTCTTTAAGTGACTATTGATTTTTTTGTTTTTTTATTTACTGAGATGCTTTGTTCGATGAAATCATTTACTATCAAAAATTCTTAGTTTTGGAAATCACACCAGAAAAAAGAAAACATCTTACTCTTGCCTAGATGACCGAAGTCACTTTGACACAGAGACACCTTCAATTTCCAATTCAGGTACACAGCTTTAAACATGGGGTCTCTAGAAACTACATTCTCAGCTATCCTAACTGTAACTTTCAAAGAAATAGGACCTCCGTTGCACTTCATAGTCCAGATTCGATGTTAAAAACTCTGCACACAGACCTGCTTTGCTTTAAGCTTATCTGAACTCTATTTTATTTAAATTTAACCTAAACTCTATTATCCCTCAAAATCCCACAATAGCCTCTGTCTTTCGGTTTGTTTGATGAGATGCGCAACAGTTCCCCTGGCAAGTGGTCTTCCCCATTGCAATAGCGCAATAAACCTGACTTTGCTGAATAAAAGCTAGTTTCTGGTGATCTCAGGCTGATTGGTCTAGGACAGGAGAGGAGGTAAATCAAACCAAGTAAACCAAAATGTAGAATTCTATTTTCAGCATTTGCATAAAGAGAGTTACGTAGAGGCCTAAAAAAGAGGTAAATGATACAATAGAATTATTTGGTTGGTCTGAAACTAAATATGGAGGGTTTTTGGGAATGATGTCTTGTGGGGGAAGGTTGGCCTTGAAGAGAGAGAGAAAGAGGCTCCCTTCTGTTCTGTTAAGAACATGGAACTAGTGGCACAAGTGCTTTTTTAAAAAGCCTCCTCACTTCGCGTGCAGCTGCACGTACATTTCCAGACAAAGACAGTTCCTCGTTCAATGTAGGCAGCCCACGGGGCTCCCAGAATATTGAGTGCAGCCTAAAGCAAGTGTTAAAGCACACCCTGGGACCCAGCTGCTTCCCAGGTCTGGGGCTGTGCTCCTGGGCTCTATTTTCAGTAGCAGACTGCGGCCAGAAATGTCAAGCCCTGATCAGCATAATGCCCTTACTTCTTCCAGCTTAGTTCACAGCCAGGAAAGGTGGCCTCAAGAAGATTTCCTCTTTTGGCCAAAAATAATTGCTGAACTCGGATTAGCATAATATTAGCAGGATTAACATTCTATATGGCTTTTATCTCCACCAGGTTTAAGATTACTTAAGCATTTGCGGGAATTAGATTTCTTTGTAATCAAGACAAAACATAGCATTGCGGTGCCTTCGCTGATGGTGAAGTGTGGTTATTTTTCAGGTGGGGGAGCTGATGAGAACACATCTTGCATAATATGGCAGTAAAAAATAAATTAAAAAGTGATGCATAATGAAGATGTAGCTCTATGATAGCCTCAGTTTCAAGAAACCCTGCTTCCCCTCTTGCCTTCTTCGATTCCTATGGCTTTGACCTTGAACAATGAAAGTAATACCCACAAGGGCTGGGTAAGCTATTCACTGTCTAGAGGAAGTAAACACTGAGGAAAGCTATGCGTGAACCAAGTACAACTGCGTTTTTAATAGCTTGAAAAGTGTTCTAGTCCTAACTAGTTCATCTTTAGATTACTATGCCTTCCTGGGCTCTCCTAGTCTTCGTGTATGCTTTTCTAAGCATTCTTTCAAATGCCAACTATGTTGATTTTCTTGACAAAACCATACTGAATAAAAATATCAGAGAGTGGGTGTGTGTGTGGGGGGGGATGATTCTAAATCAAACACGGGGAGATTGAGGATACAACTTTCTTTCACAGCAACAGTTTGGGGTGCTTTAAATAACTCAGATAGGTCATGCACAGATGCCCCCATCCGCATGGGAGCGCCTCATCACAAAACTCCATCAGCCTTGCAGAAGATGCAAAGTGCAACCTCACCTGCCAATCTCTATAGGTGTCAGCTGTGCATGAAGAACATGACAACCAGCTTCTCGGAAAGGGAAGGGACCTGCCAATTCGCCTACCTTGTATATTTCCCAGACAGGAAATTTTGAAAGGTTTCAAGCCCGTCCGTTTCATTGTTTACACTGATCCTGCCACTGATGTGTTGCTCGGGCTGCTCCCTGTCAACTTTGTCCAACCCACCCAAAAAGGAAGCTGTAAGGTACATGTGCCATTACCGTAGAATATGGGATATTAAAATAAAAAATATTCCAGCTCTTTGATTTCCTCTGATTTTGTGGGCAATACAATAACCAGAATGAGATAGCTGAAACCAATAAAATCTGATTTATAGCATTAAAGGCAATCTTTACAGCACTTATGGTACATTACATCTAAAATCCAATTTCACAGGCTGCTGTTTGAAACTTTCTGTTCAATCATAAATACACTACATACAATGTACCTCAGTGCCATGGAGTGAGATTATATAAATATCTGTATCCCAAGAAGGGATTAAAATTTGGTTACCGTGGTAGAGGGTGAGCTTGGCAGTCATTTTCCTAACCAACTCTTCAACCAAACAGATCCAGTCACTTGATAAATTCAAAAATGCTAGCAGTGCTATCATTCACCACCTCCTCCCACTCCACCAAAAAAAAAAAAAAAAAAAAAAGAAAGAAAAAAACTCACTGTTCAGATAGCTCCTCATTCTGGAATGAAGTTAATTGAAAAGAAGTCATAGAGAAACGGGAGAATCGTGGTGCTGGCGGACACTTGCATTCACGTCTCAGGGGACACTTGGAGGCTGAGAGCAAAAGTACTTCCTTGCACCTTGTGTGACACCCTCAGGAAGAAGAGGAGACATGTGGCTAAGCCCACACGTGCCAAGCCACTCTGGAAGTGTAACCTTAAATGTCTGCATTCATACACTTCAGTGGAGAAGACTACGCTCTGTTCAATTACTATAATCATTGTCAAAGAGAGGGCACAGAATACAGTCTGACTTTCAGAGAACTGTCATTTGAATCTTAAGCAACTTCACATTGGTTTAAAAGGGTTTTGTCTTAAAAAAAAAAAAAAGTCAGCTCTCCACATGCTTTGCTTGCCATGCAGGAGATAAATGGACGAGGAGAGGCCGGAATCTTTGCCTGACCTAACAAGCACGTAGACTCTCGATTTGTGAGAGACTGCACCCCTCAACACTTAAATGTTGTTTCCTAAATACATTTCAAACTCGTTGTCACCCAGAGCGGTGTACTATGTGCTCATTATCTGGTGTGTGTGCCATCCTGGTAAGCCATTCCAGAATACGATTCAGGATTGAAATGCAAATGAGACAAAGTGACAGGAATAGTGAACAGACTAAGCACCAACAGTGCTAACACTCACAAAGCCTCTGGCACGTGCTGAGCATTGTCCTTCATGCCAGGAGTGCATCGGGGTGCTGTGGGGGCCCAAGGCCAACGCAATGTGAGGGTCTTCCTTAAGGAAAAAATATAAACTTAAAATACAAAATTGTGTTGAAAACTTAATATTATTTAGAAGGAACTTGTACAAGTGAAGGCTCCACACTTAACCCTCATTAGCGACATAGGAAACGCATCTCAGGGTCTTGTTTTTCATGCCATTTCGAATCCTCACAAAAGTCCAGCAAGGTCAACATTAGTCTTTCGAGGAGGACCCTGAGACTCAGATGGGTTGCCCTAGGCGGCTGAATTAGGAGTCTGTTGATTGGGATGCCAGCTCACGTTTGTTTATATGGAAAGCCATGGATACCATTGAGTTTCTGTTTAACTCAGGAGAGGCTTGGGCTGTACTACCTGGGCTTCACTGTTATGGGATGATACTCTTGGCTGTTTTAGCTACCAGAGAATTCACCACCTCAAGGGGAGGCCTGACCTGGTAGACCTGAGGTTTGACCATGAATTAGAATCACTGGGAGGGTTTTTGAACCCACTGATTGCTGGGCCCCCACCTCCAGGGTTTCTCAGTCAGCTGGTCTGGGTGAAGCCTCAGAATTTTTCAGGTGGTATGGATGCTACTGCTTCTGGACCATATCTTTAGTCACTAGTTTTGACCTAGAGAAACTGAGTTAACGCTAGCATTCTGTCTGTCCATGGCCTTCCTCAAGTGAAACCACAACCACTGTAGTTTGGGTTTACTTTTATCAGCTCAGTGCAAATGGAACTAAACCCTATCCCTCGTGAAAGGCTTGGGCTGGACTCACAGTGACTGGAATCCAAAAGATGCCAAAGAGGAAAACCATTAGTGAAGGATTATGTTGGAAGCCTCAACTGATCTTAAACTGCAATTTGGCCATGATAAATTAAATGTATTTAAATTAACCTCACTATAGCACAGTTTAAAATTGTTAAATAACTGTAGTTAATGTAAATTTATGTAACTACTCTAATTTGTCTCTAAACTAACAGAAAAATAAAATCAATGGATGCAATGAGAAGCCAGGGAAAGAGAATCACCAAGTTGGAAGTGTGAGATGGAACTAAGAGACTAAGGGCATGGGATGTCGCTTGAAATGGAGTTAGTAAGGATTAATCAAGGTATTTAAATGCATTTGACAACAGAGGACAACTCACATTCTGTATTTAAGTCTGATTCAATACCGTAATGATGGACTTTTATTACAGAAAGCTATTCAGTGATGCCCAGGAAATGATTGTAGGCACATTATCACTGTGACATACTACAAAAGTCACATCCATAAATTAGTTTCAGATGCCAGCACTAAGTATATTATAGTTCAGAAGACTTCAGTTCACTTTGAACTCTTACGTTTCTTGAACATGTTTACAGAAAGAAGAGATGACCTTTTGCCACTAGTATCTTATGAATTATTCTGTGGTAAGCATCTTATGTATTTATCCTTTGGTTGGAAGCCTATGAAGGTCTTTGTTTATTCAACAAAGAATTACTGATACCTACTAGGTGCCAAGGATATGCATATTATGAGAGTGATCTATCCTTCAAAGAATTAGTCAACTACATTATTCGCTCTGCCTACTTTACTGATAGTTCTGTAAGAAATAGATGGTTAGAGGTTTATAGTTTTCTCATGTAGTGATCTTTGTCTTAGAGAACTGACTAATTTCTAAGAAATATCACAAATAGAGGCCTTTGATAGAATATTATCTGCTTTCAGGAACAGAGGTTCATAAGCATGTGTGTGCGCTGGCATTTACATAAGAATTGTTTAAAGAGTAGGGATTGGTGGCTGATAATGAGAAGCAATGAGGACCTTTTACAAATAGAAATACAGATTTTCAGAAAAGGAACCAATAATTTTTCTGAGGCACTAGAAATAAAATATAACCTATGATTTGAGATAAAAAAGTTCTGCATTTTTCTAGAAAATGTTCCATTAGTGGCAATAAATCTTAGCTCTGACCTCCAGTCAATTACCTAGTTTATAGATCAATATACAAGAAAATGAAATTCCCAACAATTATCATGGGATACAGGTACCTTTATATACAAAAGATTCCATAAGAAAAAAACTATATGCTCTATAAATATTTAATATCATTCTTTATTTATAAAACAGCTTCTATAAATTTATTTTTTACTATATATTTCAGAGGCAAATGGCTTTAAAAATACTGTTTAAAGGCAAAAAGTTTTTTAGCCAGTGTCAATTGTTTCTATTAATCATCAATATCTGGAAATAATTATTTTGATCCTCTTTTAAAGTCATTAGCAGAACACACCACTTAGTATAATTAAGGAAAATCAAAAATTCCTAATAAAAGCAGATCACCTAAGTGATACAACTGCCTTACCAAAGTAAACTTGAGGTCACATACATCAAAAAGTGCCAATGTCAATGTGAATGAAACTAGGTTTTAGTACATTTCATATGAAGAGATGGTGCCCATTTACAGAATGCCCAGTGTGACTTATCCAAATGCACTTCACAAGTGTCGCATGGTCTTGAAACCTTTATGCTTCACCAAAATCTTCTACAAGGCTTCTCTAATGGTTATGTTTATTCCTCTTCATTTATTCTCAAGTTCACCCCAAATCTCAGACATTTGAACCAGATGGGACCTTAGAGATGATTTTGTCTCTTCCCTTCCACTTCATTTTTGGATATGAGCTATTGAGATCCAAAAAGTCTGGGGTTAGGCCCGGTGTCTCCATCCGAGTTCTGAAACGGCCAAGAGTGATGGGAACCCTAGTCACACGCCTCACTGTCCACCGCGCTGCCCTCACCGCGCTGCCCTCACTGCGCCACCCGATCGATGATCGTGCGTGGGGCTGTGACAGCTTCTTTGGAATTTCATGCTCTCAACAGCCACCTGAGTGCAATGCATCTGGACATTTGAAGAGCAAGTAAAGAAAGAAGGAGGAAGGTGTACGTGGAACTCTGAGCTAGCTCTCCTTCATCTAAGTCACAGACTACTGCAGGAATCGACTGATTTAAAGTAGGTAAACTATGAAAACAACAGGTTTTGTAAACTGTAATGCATGATGCAAATGTGAGAAATTTTCAAGATCATAAAATCTAAAACTTCACTATTGGAAAGTTTCTTAAAGAAAAACCTAGATGTCTTGTCAAAGGTAGGGAATGCTACAACATATCTATGCCGAATTTTACCCACAAATAAGCTGATTGGATGTATTTTAAAAATATATTGAATATACATTGTTAAGAGTAATCTTATTATAAAAATATATCTGAGATAGAAATAAAACTGAAATTCATCAAAAACATAACCACCATTTGTAGATATTTGGCTCCTTTGTAAAACTGTTCCAAAATTTCAATTCCAAAAGAGGAAATGAAATAAAACCATAATGTCACATTTTCACTTAATTAAAAGGAAGTACATTTTAAACCACTCATAAAACAACACACCATCTTATTTACTGTTAGTAAATTTTACACATATGCAACTCTGAACGCCGAACCTTCAATGGTCTCAGAACAGTTTATAGAATTAACAAGAAACTGGATCCTCAATAATTGATAGACTTTATCCCTGTGGAAGACCAACTTGCACAAGGATTCACCAGATGGTGTGTTTCCATTAGTCATGCTTTTTTCCTTGTCTGGAAAGCCTTCTGCCCACCATCACTATTCACAGTCCCGCACCTGAATGAGCCTTGCAAATATTCACTAACCTTCTAAGACATCCTACACCCTCTCCTCCACCAAACCTTTCTTGTCACCTCTCTCCTCTTTCCCCAATTCTCCGAGCACCTATTCTGTTCCTGTTGTAGCCTAGTGATCATTTCTGAAGTCACTTCTTTACTAGTCTAGCTCTTGGACTATGAACTCTGTCGATGCAGGAATACCTTACAGGTCTTTGCACTCACAGTGCAGTGCTTGGCACTTGCCGTGATCAATATGAGCTTATTTTAACATAGTGAACAGTCCTCATCAAATATCTTTTTACTGACTATTTCCCACAGTGCAATTAAAAGGAGGAAATTTTAGAGACAAGCTTTCTTTGATTAATTTGCTTAACTCAGCACATGACCATAAAAATGCAGTCAAGTATTTAATATTTAGTATTTACTGCTGAGTTTACAATAAGTGTTTTAATAGAAAATGGAGTCATGCAGGCTAATGAAAAAAAAAATCCAAAGAGATTTAAAAAAAAATCTTAAGTGATATTTTCAAAAGAAATAATATATGATGTTGAAACAAAAACAAACTTTCTGATTTTTTTCTTTCTATATTTCCACTGGTATCTGAACACAGGAAAGAGATGTTGTACTGCTACCTCAAATTAATACAGCCAAAGAATATTTGTTCTTCTACTGTTGTGCCAGACCACATCCCGGGTGTCAGAGAAGCAGCATAACAATGCATAGAACAAAGTCTCTGCTTTCAGAAGCACAGCAAAACGCAGTGGCGGCAGAGAGAGCTCACCGCCTGGGTTTGAGTCCAAGCTCTACCACACCTGTGCTGTGAGCTCTCCCGTAATTGACTTCTCTGCTCCAAGTCCCTGGTCTATAAAATGGGGATAACATCACCTTTGTCATGAGGTTGTTGTGAGTTAATATTTCTAAAGTTCTTTTAAAGAGTGCCTGACAATTTTTTTTAATCCTCACCCAAGGATTTTTATTTTTTTATTGATTTTAGAGAGAGAGGAAGGGGGAGAGAGAGGGAGAGGGAAACGGAGAGAGAGAAAGAGAAACACGGATGTGAGAGAGGAACATTTGATCGGTTGCCTGCCTTACACGCCCCAACCGTGGGTCACACCCACCGCCTTTTGGTATATTGTCGCTCCAGCCAACGGAGCCACCCGGCCAGGGCTACTGGGCACTTTTGATCCAAGTGTTTGCCAAAATTTCAAGGAGCTTAAATTCTACCAAAAAGAGACAGACACAAAACAGCTATGTAAGAGGTCACATGGTGATAACTGCTACCTAAGAAAGCAAGTGGAGCAAGAAACTAGAGGATGGAGTCATTGCTACTTCATACAAAGCGACCCCTCTCAGAATGATTCTCTGATCACGTGACTTCTGAGCAGCCATCCAAATGAGGGAGGCAGGAACTCTGCATCTCTGGGGTGAGCCTTACGATATGCGGAGGAAGGCAGCTTGGAGCTTTGCAAAAACCACAGGAGACTAACCAGAGCTGGTGAAGCTGGGAGAATGAGGAGGGGGATGGGCGGAGGCCAGGTCACAGGGGGAGGCAGGGAGCAGGGCGTTGCAGGTCACAGGAAGGACAGCACTATCTCACCAGAGTGGGATGAGAAAGCACTGAAGGACTTCAGACTGAGTGCTGTCAATGGAGGTGTGCAAACCAAGAGGAAGTGTCATCGGACACAGGTCGGGTATTTTCCTCCTCAAAGGTCCTCAGGGGGCCCTGTGTACTTTGTGTGGTAAGTCTAGGCCCCTGGGCCTTCTGTTCAAAGTCCTGACTGATGATACCATGGTCTTGTCTCTGTCCATTTTTTTCCCAGGCTCTTTCTGGTCCAGCCACGCTTTACCTATGGATGGGTCCCAAACCATAAGAGTTTGATGACTCTTTACGATATTCTGTTTCCTGGAAGCATTTCCTCCTCTTGTGTGCCTAAGGTTACATCCTTCAGGGACTGGCTCAGGATTCTAGCTCTCCAAGGAAGTCTTCTCTGATATTTCTTGGTAGAAGGCTTTGGGCTTTGTACCGTTTCCACACATAATTTCACTTTACTTTAAATTAGTTTACATAGCTGTTTGCTATCCTGTTTCAACGAAGAGACTGAAAGCTCTTTGAAGGTAGAGATCACATCTTATTTATGCCAGTAGGTCCACAGTTCTTAACACATTGCTTGCATCAATTAGGTATTGGTCTTTTTGTTGAAGTAAAAGCAATATTTGTATCTCTCTTTTTTTTATTTATTTCAATTTATTTTTTCAAATACATTTGTCTCTGCCTACCCCCCACCACTTTCCCTTGCCCCCTCCCTCCTTCCCTCCCTCAGCTCTTCCCCTTTGGTTTTGTCGATGAGTCCTTGCTATACGTTCCTTGACTTTCCCCTTCCCTTCCTTTTCCCCAAATACAATATTTGTATCTCTTAAAATATCTTTTGCTATGAAAGCAACCAAGTGCTCTCTTTAAATTGTTACTTTCATAATTTTATTTTTATTTCAACGAAATGCCTATTTTTAAAATCATCTTCATTTATAAAATGTTGATAGATAAACTGGAGAAGAAATGAAAGAAAGGATTAATGAGAGGGAACACTGATGTGCCTCTGGTTTTTTGCTTTTGTTTATAAACCTGACACCATCTTTTTGGCTGATCATGTAGGCAATTCCTGTGAGCTTTACATGATAAGGTTAAATTTTTTTTATGATATTACAGTATATAGTCCAAGCAATATGCCTTAAGTTTTTTTCTTTCTTTTTTAAAAATTTATTTTATTCAGCACAGCTATAAGCTTCTCTGGAAACCAGCTATAACGCAAAGATTTCGTACTGTCTCTTCCTTTTCAGAAAACCACAAATTACGTGCTTTGAGACACTAGGAAGTAAAACATTGATTGTATAGAACATTTCAGTGGAGTAGAAGATATTCTAATTAACATGATAATCAACAAAGTCCTTTTCATGGGAACAGATTGCATAATTGAACATTCTTTATGGATTTTGTTAAATATACTTTACTCTCTGAGGGATTTCAAGCTCCTGGTGTTATTTCTCTTTTCTGAACACTAAGGTATACAATTAAGGCGAAAGAATCAAAGGAAGAACCTAACATTAACTTATAAAGTAGCTATCAATTGATTGATTACATAAGGGAATAATACCAGTCCCTGACTCTTCTTCTGGGTGCCGATAGAATAAATCACATCAGGGACACTGATGATCAGTAATGGCCTGAGAAATTCTCTAGCATTTTTGTTATTCATACATAAGCCTCACTCTTTATCCCAAATTTTTCCTTAAAAAGAAATAAATAACTACCCGAGGCAGGAAGATCACCAACTTCATCATATGAAATAGTTACCAGTTATTGAGCACACACTCTGCAAGGCATGGAACTGAACATTTTATATATAAAAATCTTAATTTTCACAATAACCCAGAGGGGAGCTAGTTTCCACGCCACCCCCCAACCCCCAATAAACAAGTTGAAGCTGGAAGAGATTTAGTGATTTCCCCAGGGCTACAGAAGTCATTAAATGTAGGAGCTGGGATTGAACCCAAGCCACCTGATGCCAGGATCCACGCCCATGCTCATTCCTTTACGCTCCTACCTATTTCCTGAGGTTGTCTGTGTGCCCTGCACTGTGCTGTCACTGGAAAACACTGGTGAAGACCAGCACAATCACCAGCCACTGCTCACATGGAGTTTACTTAAGAGCCATGGGAGAGAAAGGCAAATAAATGGCTCCTACCCAGTCTGCTTGCCAGAACATGTAAGGGGAAGGCTCTATTGCCCTTCCTACATCATTTCCAATCTTCACATTTTATTAGAAACATTTAACCAGTGTACATTTCAAATTAAAGTATATTTCAATGGAATTATTTCCATTAAATTCAAAGGAAAATTTTCATAAAACATCATGATTTATTCCCGTTACATTCCGGCTTTGTAATTAAAGAAAATGGTCTCATGATCTGGAAAACGTGTAACTCGATCCAACAGGACCTACTGGTGAGTCCACTGGCTCGTATGGTGTGGCGGCACCAGCTGACTTGTGGTCCTGGCATTGCCAGCAGACTCGGTTCTCTGCTGTGAGACGTATGTTACATGCATGCCTCCATTTGTGACGCAGCGCTGTCTACAAACACCCATCTATTATCTACGCTTTGCAGCTCATGGAAACATTTTGCTGTGTCAGCCCCCTGAACACAGTTTCCCAAAGACATCCATGGAGCCTGTTTTGAAACTAAATTTTACAAGGATGTAAATAATAAAAATGCTCCAAGGAATAACCCACAGAACAAAAAGCCTCTCTTAAGAATTGGGTGCTATCCAAGCAGACATTTTTCCAGTCATATTCAAACAAACAGAAGTCCTTGACTTCTTACAGCAGACCATTTAAAAGTATTGACTTGTTTAATGTTTCTGAGTTTCCTTTTGGCTTGGTCTTTAAATTTTAATGGACATTTCCCTGGGAAAAAATTTTATAATATATCATTTACTTTATGCATTGGGATGGAGTAGTGCCAATTATATAACCCAGTTAGTAATACAGGGGAAAATTGGGCGTGGGAGAGAATATGAACAATGTGCAGGGCTCAAGAACCTTTGAAAAACATAGCAAGTAATGTTTCATAGACAAGCTCTAAAGAGTAAATTAAAAGCTATGGCTTTAATTTACCCAGTCAGATAGAAAGAAGATACAAGCAAAATCTGGTGGGATTAAAATATGCGCCCCTAAAATGGCTAATTTACTTTAGGCATGATGATTAGTGCATTGTCACATTGTTTTCAGAATTTACTCATTATTTCAAAATAATATTAATGTAAGACAGGCTCCCATAATCCATAGGAACATTGTTACCAGTTAGCTTCCCTTCCCTCAGTACCACAGACCCCTTATCTTTGAAGGGACTAATATATCTCTATTGATAGGGAAGAATCCCCTCAGGTTCCAGAAACTATAAGTAATGGAGTGGAGGCTTTTAAAAATCTGTTGGTAAATTATTTAAAAGTCAGCTAGAAAACCACCAGGAGAGAAAATATTTGGTAAATGGTGTAGAAATCCTTTCTAAAAATGTTAAAAATCATCAATACTGGAATGTATTTTAAAGCCCCTTCCCTTTTCCTCTGCACCTCTCATCTCATCCATCAATTCTCCAAATGTCAGCTTGAACCCTCTGGCCAAATCCTCTTTCAGGGACTCTCCTTGTGGAAGGGACACAGCAGGCATTAAAGATGCCATTAAAGTGGCATCTGCTCCTGGACACATGAACCTTAATGGCCTGGCAGCATATAATGCGCTGTGCCAACTTAAGAGAAATAAAAAGACAGATGCAAGAAAACAGGAACAAATTAAAACTATGCTGAAATGAAATTTTAATGTAAATGTGTGCACACGCATGCACACACACGTTAATGTGCTCAACTTGTTTTAGATTCATAGCATGGAGTACAGAATTGGAATACCATAAGCTCCATTCTGAGAGTGACATATGTTTTGCATTATTTTTAAGACATGAATCCTTACACTCTGTTTGCCTACGTGTTATAATATCATCGAGGTAATTTATATCTCTGCAACCCTTGGTCATACAGAGAAAGCTGCTTTTTCCGTTCTTTTCAAATAAGAGCAAACATCCCTATTTTATACCCACATCCCCCACTATGTGGCATCACCCCAAAGAACTGAAATCCTTCCCCAGCGCCCTCACCTCAGTATCTTCCTCTGTAAAATACAGTGGAAGTGGGTGTAAGGTTGCAACACACCCACTGCCTCTAATTTTAAAAATATTTCTACAAAGCAGAATATGGTTTCCACTCAGTAAAAAGGATGGATTATTGTATAGTGTAAAAAAAATTAATGAGCAGATGGAATACCAACCCATTAGTCATTAAAATATTGTACTGGGTTAATTCAGCAAATAGAAATGGAGAAGAGGGCAGATGGCCATTTATAGTTCTCTTGATTTCTTCAACTACTTCTTTACTGCCAGAACTGCTCCTGTATTTGACTTGAAATGCACATCTCTTACCATATGCACAGTAAGAAAGCATGCATGTGACCTCATAAACTTTTCATGCAACACAGCAATGATTGTTATGTTTTGGTTAAAGGGATACTATATATTTACAGAATAAGTTATGCCTATATCCCCAATATTCTGAGGATAATTTGAAGTTCCTAGACTCAGTAGATGCTGTCATCATTATCTGGTCTGAAGTAGATTCAAGTAGGCACATGGGTAAAATTTCAAAAAAGAAAATGATCAGCTTTGTTATAAACGCTGAAGTATGCCAAGGATAGAGAAAATTATTACAGAGTTGGCAGTGTTTCTTTTAAGGCAACACTTTTTTTTCTATCATATCCTAATTCTGTAAGTTACTGCCTCTTAAAAAAATTCTATTCATGCAGAGCAAATGGAACTCTCACAGACGTAAACTGAATCAAACATGCTGGAAAACTGGCAGTATCTGCTACAGCTGAACATACACGTATTCTATGGCCCAGCAATTCCACTCCTAGGTATATACCCCATGGAAATACACTTGCATACCCATACAAATGAATATTCATAGAAGCACTATTTGTAAAAGCTCAAACCAGGAGACGGCTCAGATAGAATCAATAAATACAGTCATATAATACAGGTCAGTGATGCTCAACTTTTTTCATCTCCTAGTACACATGAACTAATTACTAAAATCCCGTGGCACACCAAAAAATCACACATTATATTTTTTGCCAATCTGACCAAAAAAATTAGGTACAGTTTTGATTCATTCACACCAGATGGCGATTATTGTGTTGGCTGTTGTCATTTTTTTTAATTTGACAATCTAAGGGGAAAGAAGTCAGTGCCCCTGACTACATAGTCACGTAGTGCATGTTTTAGAAATTCTTGCGGCGCGCTGGTTGGAAATCGCTGCCGTGGGCCGTGAAAATCAGTGAACTACTTATTGCCACAAAAACAACATGAGTGAATGGCACAAACATAAAGCTGAGCAAAAGAAAGCAAGCACAAACGCATGCACTGTATAATTCCATTTATATAAATGTGAAAGGTTGACAAAATCACTCTGTGATGATAGAACTCAGAGTCATGATTGTTTTGGGAGGGAAGTGGGGACAGTGGCTGGACAGGAAGTGGGCCATGTGCTATTTCCTGATCCGGGTGGTTGTTACATGGGTAGATTCCTACTGTGAAAATGTATTGCATTACATGGCTATGATCTGTAAACTTCTTAGTAGGTATGATAGACTTCAATGTTTTTTAAAAATTTACTCGAGAAGATAAACATTAGGAAAGAAAGTTAAAGTCCTCCATCTGATTGCCAAGAATAGCAAGGAAATTATGCCATGATTATTAGCGAGAACCATATTTCACCACAGCTAACACAAGTGATATAATACAATGAATATTATATAAACATTTTGGGTAAAATTCTCCACCCGCCATATTCAAAGAAAGGTTTCAGTAACTTCCCACCGAGACATTTACCATTACAGAAGACATGTGGTATTTCACCCAAACATTGTGGCTGGCCCCTTCTGCTGAGCAACCTACCTTTCATTTGTGAAATGCCTTTTCCTAATTTTCCTCCATGGAGACTGTGACCCATGATGGTCTCCCCAGCCCTGTGCATGAGTCCTGGATGGCTCTAGCGAGTTTTCTCTGTGGGACAACCTTCTCAGTGGTGCAGGACATCTTTGTTGTATGGACTGACCTATGCACTATAACACGGTTAGCTTCCCGGGACCTTCCACAGATGCCTGGATCCTGTAGGGCCTGCAGTTCTTACTAAATATGAGCAGGAGTTCATAACTGGGCTGCTCTATAAGAGATCAGAGACAAGAGACCAGGCATAATGTCTTGTTCATTGTTATTCCACTTAAGCCTGCAGTGCCTGGGGAATGTTAGCTTTCCAATAAAGGTCATTTGAATTGATTTGGCATGTATTCAATAAGTGATTATTGAGCACCTGTATGTGCCAGGCATAGTTCTGGACAGTAAGGATGTCACAGTCAATAAAGCAGACCAAATCTTGTACACATTCTTTCCCTTTTGTGAGAAAAGAGATGATAAATAAGCAACAAATAGATGCAAGCAGAAACACTGCAGATAGTGATAAGTACTATGAAGTTAGGAAAAGGGAAAAATGTGGCAGAAATAGAGTAAAAAGGGCCTGATTGCTTCAATGGCTCTAAGTCAGGGGTGATTTGTCCCTGGGGACTTTTTTTGAGACATTTTTAATTGTTACAAATGAGGGCAGCCAGTAGGTAGAGGCCAAGGATGCTGCTAAACATCTTACAATGCACAGGACAACCCCACAAAGAATTACCCAACTCCAAATGTCAATAGAAATGAGATTGAGAAACTCTATTTTAGACAGAGGGATCAGGGGCGGCCTCTCTGAGGAAGTCTCCTTGGAGCTAAGCCCTGAATGATGTGTGAGAGAGACAGGTGAGCAACGTTTCAGAGAAATGGCATTCTGAGCTTATGCAACAGCAAGTGCAAAAACCTGAAGATGCAAATCACTTTGGGCAGTTTGAAGACAACGAAGAGATAAAGAAGCTGGACTTAGGCAGGGAGAGCAATAATGCATTCAAGACAAGCTTGGGCAGGTAATAGTACAATAAAGATAAGGGCGGGCAGAGGCATGGACTAGATCATCTAGGGTCTTGTAGGTCATGGTAAGAAGTTTGAATTTTAGCCTAAGACAAAGGGAAGCCCCTAAAATTTTTTAAGCAAGAAGATGACATGACCAGATTTTAAGAAATCGCCATCACCACTACATGGAGAATGGCTTGTAAAAGGGCAAAAGTGGCAAGAAGGGGGTGGGTAAGAAGACGGCAGTGATCAACAGGATGATGCCCTCTGTGCTCCTGGGCATAGAGTTGCCAAATAAAATACAGGATGTCAAGCCAAATTTGGATTTTAGATATACAATGAATTATTTTTATATAACTATGTCCCATGCAATATGTGAGACATATTTAGACAAAGAATTATTTGTTGTTTATCTGAAATTCAAATTTCACTAGGCATCCTGTATTTTTATTAGCAAAACTGGCAACCCTATGCATGCATGAATGGATGAATATCTGCATAGGTAAACACAGAATATTATACATTTGGAAAAGGAGCCTACCTACTATAGTCCTCAAATTCAAAAATAAAAGGTTCTGCATGAAGGATTTCTGTACCTGAAAGAGGTATGTGTTCAAATAGATATTGTTTATATGGGAGATCAATTAAATATCTAATCAATTTTGACATTAATATTTCTTGCTCATTAGTTTCAAACCTCCACTAGCTTCAGATGATCCCTTTTCAGTATCTCACTGAAAGTGAGAAAATATATAATAAATTGGTTCTCATTGCCCCCAAAGCTGTTTCCTAGCTTATCAACCAGGAACCCTGAGTTCAAAATCTTAGTAGGCTTCTTGTATGACTTTTATTTGCATAGGTGAGCTAATACAATTTCTAAGTCCTGTCACTGTTTTGTAATCTCCTAAATTAGACGCCCCCGTTTCCAGTTTCCATAGATCCAATTTTGTCTAGATCTGATTACTGATTATTTTTTGCATGATTACCAGGACCCTCTTGTTCACTATTATCATCCTAGTCACTTTCCAGCTTAAACTTCCAATGTCCCTTATCATTGTAAAGATTGTAGAGGGCTCATTCTTAGGCTGTATCGGGCCAGCAGATAGCTTGAATTTGGCCTACACAGTCTAGTTTTATTGTGTGTTCGACTCAAAATTTAAAATGAAAAGCATTTTCCTTAAAATCTGTCTGCCTGGCCTGCGTCTGAAAGATCTGAAGATGTGGCCACACCATATCTGCATTTACTGGTGGCTGCAACAGCACAAGCTGAATAAAATCTTTCTCCTTTAGACAGAACCTTCGAGTCCTCACCTGCGTAGGGAGCCGGCTGGCATCTGACACTGAGGCTGGAAGGGGACCACCTCCAATGCCTCCCTAGCAAGCGCGGGCAACCTCTCAAAGCTCTTCTCCTGTCCCCGCTTCCGCCCAAGCCCTCAGGCCAACAGCCCTGACAAGCTGGCTTTGTCCCCCACTCCTTGACTTCCAACAGCCAGGGGAGCCTGAATCCATGCTTTTTCTTCTTCAGCCCAGATATTTAAAGTTTTCAACTTGCTATTTAAAGCTGTTTCTGATTGAAAGACAAATACCATAGGATCTCCCTTACATGTGGAATCTAATGAACCAAATAAGCTGACAAACAAAGTGGAAACAGAGGCATAGATACACGAACGGGCTGCCAGCTGCCAGGCGGGAGGGGAAAGGGGGACTGGATGCAAGAAGGTGAAGGGATCGGCCGAAGAACGTGTGACCCACTGACCCAGACAAGTGGGGGCGGACCTGAGAGGAGTTGGGCACGGGGCGTGCGCTAGGTGGAGCCAGGCAGAGGGGACAGCTGTAATAGTGTCAACAATAAAAACAGAACAAAAGGCTCTTAGGCCACCAAAAATTGTTCCTGATCAACCCCAACAGCGCTGTCTATTACTTCGGTTTTCTCTCCGGAAGGTAGCCGGCTTGTATTCTTTGGGCGTGTCCCAGGCGCTGGTCGCACTCCCGGGACCGCTGTGTCAGTTCCGAGGCAGGAGCCCTCCCGGCAGCGGCTGCCTCCAGCAGTTCGGGGCCTCCCGGGGGGACTCAGAAAGTAGTTGTTGCATGAAATGACTACACTGCCCCCTAACCCGCCAATAAAGAGAAAAGGGGGCCTGAATTTATTCCTTTTTTGAATGGTATATGAGTAGCGTTTGAAGCTGATAATTTTTTCCTGAAATCAAAGATATTAAAAAATAGAACATAAGATATTGAAAAGAAGTCTGCTCTTTTAAAAGTTTCTGTTTAAAGTAATACAATAAAGCCCCTCTATTAAATTATACTATTTCATTTTATTCCACAAATATATTTGATTTTATGACCAGTAAAAACCAAAAATTTCACTCATTTTGCTCTTACTTCTTATGAGATTATTAAAACTCAGAGATCCAATTTTCCATCATTTAAAGATGGCTGATTATTTAAGTAGTAAAGGCTTGAACTGAGGAAATAAAGCATTCTCTGGCTTTGTATGTATCTATTATAAACATAAGGGGACAGATGAGAAGCCTGAATTCTAAGAAAAAAATTTCTAACTAGGTGAGCAGATACCAAAATCCATTAAAACTGTTTTGTAAACAACAGTGAGTGTTAAGCCATTTACTTTAGTCATATACATTAAGAAAAAGAATAATATTTAAAGAGAGGGGTCCAGAAAACAGCATTTTTCTCCATCAAAACATTCTTTCCAGACAATAATGACCTAAAGAAATTTTTTTAAATGTTCAAAGTCAAAAAATAATTAGGAAGCTACCCACTCACAGTAGGGATTAGCAAACAGCCTGTGTTTTCCTAAATCAGCTCCTCTCACTGTGTGCCCAGGGTCATGAGGCATGACAGACTTTACATGGGCGTACCGCTGAGAGCCCATCCGTAAAGTGCAACCATTACACACACACACACACACACACACACATTTCAAAGTAGTGAGTAAAGCAGCAACCACCCATGGTGGCTTGGATGCTTCCATTAAAAAGTCAGTGAGTAAAGATCAAAATAATGAACATCATAGACAAATCTTTTAGGAAAGGGTCTCATGTCAATATGCTACATGAAATATGGGATTGTGTTCTTTATAAACTTACACATACTATGGCTTGGAAGATGCTTACTCATGATCAAATAAGAAACCAGTCAGACTGAATGTTTGGAGGCAGTAGAGAAGAATTTTGGAGAAAGGTATTTATGTGAGGACACTAGTTTTCAATTAGATTAAATCATAAGATGTCATTTGGTGAATAAAAGTCAAAGAAAATGTGAAACATCACTAAACAGAAAAAAAATTAATGATCAACAAATATAAGATAGCAGCCCTTAATTTTCCAAGGAAAACTACATTGTTCATTACCCAGTACAAAACTTAACTGATCCCAGAACATTTGCATAAAATCATATCATATCACATTAGCACTTGAAAGGGATTGTAATGTGTCCAAGATCTGTCACTCTAGAAATACCACAAGAGAAACCCCATACAGTGATGCCTAAGTTCACTCAATTTGTCAGTGACAGAGAAAGGGCTAAAACATAGGCTTCTTGGTTTAGAAAAAATGCTGATATTTCTTGAATTAGCTGAGCTAATTACTTGCTCCAATAAAATCTTGCTTATTGGTTTGTGAGATTCTTTGTTTAACTAAAAGGCTAAGCCAAATATTCTCTCTGTTCTAAGAGCGTTTGAGAGATTTAAAAGGCTCTTTGGTCAGAAATATAAAAACACTATTCCCATCAAGAGTAGGCCAAGAGGCATTGAGCAGAGAATGGGATTAAGAAAGTGGTGCTAAGAGATTCTCACTTTCGGCCTTATCACTACCTATGCCCAAAGCGAGGTCCTAAGAGGTGAGAGGCCTTTCTCAAGTTACACAGCTAATCGGCGGCAGAAATGAAACAAAAACCCAGTCTACCTGTCTGGTCCTGGGTTCTTTCCTCTGCACCTTGCCCTTGAGTTGTGTCTTCAGAGAGAGGTTTCCTTGAAACATGGAAAAGGATTTTTTCACTAAATAAGATAATCAATAATAAATACAAATGCAAACACCATACTATACAATTTGATATAGATGTTTTTCTAAGTATTCAATGCAGTTGTACAATGAGTCTATTATTGTTTTTGCAAGTGGAATGATAGACAGCCATTGCCCGAGTATTTGCTCACATGTCTTTAATGCACCTAGTACATCTCGGGAAAACAGTGACCCTGTAACTGACAAACTCCAGAATCAAAAGTTGTGTCCAGCGCTGGCTGACCTTACACACTAAAACGTCATTGATTCTGAACATTTGGGACAAATAGGGTACAAGGTGGGGGCAAGTGATTGGTAAAAAACAATGTCTGCAATTAAATATTTTTGAAGAAATACAACTTAATTATTTTAAAGTAAGTAGAAGTACCCACTTAAATACTCCCCAATATAAGTACTGTAGGACTTATTTTTTTTCTGTAGGGCTTATTTTAGCAACTGTGTAACTCATCTGTAATTAAAGGACAAATTATTTATGTGCAAATAGCATCAGAAATCATTCAAAAATACTTTGGCACATTAAAAATGTGCTGTTGAATGTTATTTATTCCACACTTTGCATGAGAACTACAGATAGTAGAGAGGTAAAATTTAGTCTAGTTCTAGTTAAATTATCAAAAAGTCTCATAGTAATAATGTTATTACTACCATAAGAAGTCATAATGATAGTAATAATACTCCATTTCATTTCCACTCCTCATAGGAAGTCCATTCCTATTTTCTAATTGGCTCCTTAGCAGAGCTCTGCACACTGAGGGTACTGAGCGGTGAAGGACTTGCCCAAGATCTAGCAGCATTACATCTGCAGCCTAGACTCGACCCCAGTCCTCTGACCCCTGCTAAGCATGCTTTTGCCCTTCCACATGCTCTCCAGGATGGAGCACAATGCTCTGGGTTAGGCCAGATAAGCACTAATGTCACTTTTTTGCTCCCAGGCTCTACAATTCCATGGCTTTATGTGAGCTATGCCCCTAAAAGAAAGATCCACATTACACATATGTGCAATATGCACTTATACTCATGGATTTCAGGGATTATAGATTTCCCTTCAGTGGATTGTGTTCAGTGTTTCAAGGACCAGTACCTGTGTTCAATACCCTAAATCCTTGTTGATAAGTGGCTGGCATACATATTCAAACTATCTTTGGTCCCTGCTTCCTACAACTCTTTTTCCTAAATACCAGGTTTACTTTATAGTACTTTGATCAAACCATTACTATAGCACTGACCGTAACCTGCAGTAATTTCTTGATTAGCTACTTCACCTATTAGATTGCGCATTCCTCATGGCCAGGGGCATTGTGTTATTCCTCATTATATTTCAGCTATTCCTTGGTTCCCTGCTCCTTACTCTTTTACCAATAAGGTAAAATATGCTTCCAGCATCCTGCACACTGTTGGACAGAGTAGGTGTTGTATAAAGGCTTATTGACTGAACCAAAGTGGGAGCAGCTAATGGGTAATCAGGATCTAATGGGAAATGAGATTTGTGTATGTTGAAAACTCTTCTAAACAATGTGTTGGCCCCAAGTCTCAACTCCATGACCTTTCATTTAGGCTGCAAACTTGAATGCATAAATCTTTGTTCATCTTTTTAATATGTTATATGCTTAGATTTCAGCCTTACATTAATCTGGGATATTAATTCCACCAGCACTTTGATGGAAGCTATAATTTATATCACTAGAAAACCTTTCTGTGGCTATTATTCAAAAGTGTAAGAATACAAATGGCATTAAACATTAACTAGGCAAAAAGGTCTGAGTAAAGAAACTGTACTATATAAAAACTTGAAATTAAAGCTAAAACATTTCACAATTAACACAGGATGAAACAAATGAGTGTCAGAGGTCATGCACTAATTAGAAAGGATGAAAACCAAACCAGAAACACATTTATCGCTTTAAAAAATATTACCTTAAGGCCTTGACTGGGTAGCTCAGTTGGTTAGAGTATTGTCTCAATAAGACAAGGTTGCAGGTTCAGTCCCTGGTCAGGGCACATATAAGTATCAATCAATGAATGCATAAATAAGTAGAACAGCACATCTATCTTAATCTCTCTCCCTTCTCCTCTCTCTCTAAAATCAATAAAAAAAAATATTTTAACTCCCTGAAGCATCTAGAGTCATTAATTATTTATGATAAAAACACTGGAAGTATTGACATTGTATATTTTTATACAATGAAGGACAAAATCATAGAGCTTCAATCTTAGACAGTCCCTTCAAGTGAATGATCTAGGTGAAAGAGGACCCTGTGTAGTCTTAGGGGGGCAGATATTAATGACAACCCAGAAATGGTATCATTTGTGTTAATTCGTCAGTCTCCTCTCTCTTTAAACATTCTCTTTTTTTTTTTTTTTTGACACTAACATTATATGGAGATGGTATTGATTGGTCAGTCCGGCCCTAAGATGTAATCTTGTCAGGCCACAATCTTGTTCAGTGGCCCTGAGTAAGGTTTGTAGTTCTCTGGGCCTAAAATTCCCTGTTTAAATAAAAAGTCTAGAATAATTTACCTTTATTTCCTTTTGATTTGAATATTCAACCATTTCTACTTCTAGGGTTTATTTGATTAGTTTGCCCTGCTCTTACTCATCACTCAGAGGGAACTGTTGGTGGTCTGATGGGAACATTTGGGATTTTTAGCATATTTGATAGCTGCAAAGTCAGTTTATTTAAAACTTGTGTCCATTGTGACACTTCCAGTCTCAAGCAACTTTAAGCAAAAACGTTATTTCATAGAATAGAAAACCCAGCATATAGATGGGCTCAGGGCTGGGTAAAAGGTATCAGGGATCCGGGTTCTTTCCATCTCTCAGTTCTGCCATCCTGGCTGTCAGCCTCCTGTTCTGACTCCCAGCAAGATGGCTGCCCTAGGTCAAGGGCACGATAGAGAATATGAAGGAAGACCAGTCTCATTCAATCAAATCTCCTGGGAAGACATCATCATTTCCCTCCAAATTAACAGCCAGTAGCTCAGCAAAGCATCTTCTCCTTTCTGTCATGTTATCAGGGTAGTTTGGCAAGTAGCTATTGAATGCCTGGTAGAAGTCCAATAGGAAGCTCGGCACTGTTAGTGATTCAATGAAAAGGAGTATAAAGGAAAACCCATTCAGCCTTTCACGGGAGGGTCATGACTAATTCAGAAAATGCAGTATTCCTGTTTCAGAACCTTGAAGCAGGGCAGGCAGACTCTTTCTATGAGGTTAACCCAGCCCTCGCTGAATCTCCTGGTATGGTTAGACAGTGTTACCTCGTCATTACTTCTAGAACAGAAGAAATTCCATTCTTTCAAATTTCATACCTAAGGATGATTTTTAAATAAATTTATTATCATAGTCTACATTGACCCAGTTCCTGAGGCAACTAAAGCTCAGCAACGCAGACTGATGCATTTCAGATTGCAGTGAATTGCAACCTATAATCACTTGAGATATATAGAAAATTTTCAGCAAGATAAACATAGTATAACACCAAAACATAATCATAGCTCCTATAGATTAAAATATGTGGCATATGGTATGCATAATCCATTGCCAAATCCACTGTTTTCAGATGGGGCTTGTTTTTGAAATGGTAAATATTGTACTATACTCTAAAAATGAAGTATGCAATGAACTAATTGTAACAGCCAGGCACTTGAATATAAACATTCACAAAATCAAATGGTAGTATTTGTGGGGGGGCTCTTTGTGTGTGTGTGTGTGTGTGTGTGTGTGTGTGTGTGTGTGTGTGTGTGTTTAAACACTGTAGTATGAATACATCACAGAATATCTAACAAGGTCTGCAGCTCATGTTTCCCGTGATGTTTTGGTAACACTCACGCACGTGCCTTCAGGGACGTATGAGTGGCAGTGTCTCAGGGCTGCAGACCTGGCAGGGAACTCCTCCTGGGTCACAGGGCGGGAACGTTTTTCATTCTCATAGATGCTGCCAAATTACCTTCCAAAATGGTCGTACTACATCCTGCCAGCTGTATATGAGCGTTTCCATTTCACTAAATTCGTACAAATACACCATATGATAAGACATTTTCGCTTTCACCAATCTGGTGGACGAGAAATGGCATTTCATTTTTGTCTTCATTTGTACTTCCCAGATTCTCAATGACATTAAACTTAAATATTCTCTTGTATTTTCGTTAACCATGATAAGCCTTTCTGAAAAATGCCTATTCTGTTTGCTCATTTTTCTATCAGGATATATTTTTAATTTTCTATTGACTTTCTAAGTTTATAAGTTTTTCATATATATATGTTCGTTCTTGTGAGTTAATGCTTCTTTTATTCCCACTTTCTTTTTTCTAGTTTAACTGAGGAATAATTACCAAATAAGATTTGTGTACGCATTTTAGTCTGTGCAGCATGACTTTTAAAGGGGTAAGGGTGATGATTTAATATACATTGTGAAAGGATAGTCATAATCAAGTTAATTCTCATATTCATCACCTCACAATGCCTTACATAGGAGTGCAGACATACCTTTGAGATAACTGATTTCATTTCCTTTGATTTCATGACTAAAAATAGGATTGCTGAGTCAAATGGTAGTTTGATTTCTAATACTTTCAGGGACCTCCATACTGTTTTCCACAATGGCTGTACCAATTTACATTCCTACCAACAGGGTTCAAAGGCTCCTTTTTCTCCACATCACTTGTTAGCACTTGTCTTTTTGATAATAGCCACCCGACCAGGTATGCAGGGGTCAGTGATACCTTTTGTGATACTGTGGTCTTGATTTGTGTTCTGCTGATGATTAGTGATGTTGAGCACCTTTTCATTTACCTGTTGACCATTTGTATGTCTTTTTTGGAAGAATGTCTGTTCAGGTCCTTTGTCTATTTTTCAGTAAGGTTAGTTGTTTTCTGGCCACTGAATTATAAAATTTCCTTAGATATTTTGGACATTAACTCTTTATCAGATTCGCAGTTTGTAAATATTTTCTCTCATTCTATAAGCTGCCCCTTTTACTCTGTTGATTGTCTCCCTTGCTGTGCAGAAGCTTTTTAGTTTGCTGAAGTCCCACTTACTATTTTTGTTTTTGTTGCCTGTGCTTTTGCTGTCATATCCAAAACGAACAAACAAATTATGTCCAATTGTCAAGAAGCCTTTCCCCTTTGTTTTCTTCTAGGAGTTCTATAGTCTGAGGTCTTAATCTAAACTTTTAATCCATTTGGAGTTAATTTTTATATACGGTTTGAGAGAAGCGTTCAACTTCATTTTTTTGCATGTGGTTTTCTAGTTTTCCCAACACCATTGTGAAAAGATTATTCTTTCCCTACTGTGTATCTCAGCATCATTAACAAAAACCAGTTGACCATACATGTTTGATTTTATTTCTGGGCCCTTTATTCTGTTCCATTGGTCTATGTGTCTGTTTTTATACCAAAGCCCCACTGTTTTGATTACGATAGTTTTGTAACAAAGAAATAAAAGGCATACAAATCAGAAATGAAGAACTTAAATTGACACCATCAATCTTACACATACAAAACCCTAAAGACTCCATTAAAAAAACAACAACAAAAAACCTGTTAGACCTAATAAACAAATTCAATAAAGTTGAAGGATACAAAACCAATATATAAAAATCAACTGTATTTCTACAAACTAACAATGAACTATCTGAAAAAGAAATTACGAAAACCTTTCTAATTATAATAGCAACAAAGAAGAATTAAATATTTAGGAATAAATTTATCCAAGAAGGTAAAAGACCTATACATTGAAAATTATGAGGCATTGATAAAAGAAATTATGAGACATTGATAAAAGAAGACAACAAATCTAAATTAAAAATATCTCATGATCATGGACTGCAAAACTTAGTATTACTAAAATGTCCATCCTACCCAAAGCCATCTCCAGATACAATACAATCTCTATCAAAATTGCAATAGGTTTTTTCAAAGAAACAAGAAAACTAATCCTATATAACTAACCCTTAATAAGCAAAGCAATCTTGAAAAAAAGAACAAGGCTGGAGGCCTCGCATTTCCTGATTTCCTTCATTCTCACTTTACAAGGGCTTGGAAAGCGAGAGAAGATAAACGCATGGAGCCAACCCACTACCTCAAAGAGAGGTCCTGAGCTCTCCATACCTATGGCCCTCCTCACCCATTGCACATGCTGTTCGGGTACTGCACATGCAGCCGGGCTGTCACCGTGGCCTCTGGCCTGTCCCTCTAACATGCCTCCCACTAGTGCGCTTGTAATTTCTTCCCTCACCCGAGAGCTTGGTAGAGAGAATGCTTTTATTGTGGAAATTGGTATTTTCTCATAGATTTAGTAGGATATTTAGTCACTATGAGTCCTTTAAATAATTTGGCTTCTTTGCTTGTTTGTTCTATTCTTGAGCATTATCCCAGAAGTCAATTGGGTACTTATTTAGGTTCCTGAGGAATAGCTTTCTTGTTTTAAAACTAGGGGTGGACATGAAGGAAGATTCGGTCTAATGAGTCTGTCATTTCTGTGAATTTAATTAAGAGCTCTTTATCTTAGATTTGCCCAGATCATTTCATTGAGAAAGCATCCCCACATTAATTCTCACGACCTTGCACTTTCTTCTTCCTTTGGTTTCATGTGTATGTGTATTGCTATAGTTTCAGAAAGTCACTCCTGGTCACATAGGGAATTCCTTCTGGTTTGGGAACTAAATGATACTTAAGCAGTATACCAATGAGACATTCATTACGCAAGGTGCTACAGCAAAGCACCCAGTGATCTGTGAAGGAAACAGAGCTCCATCTTTGGTGTTTAAAAGTACTTTCCAAGACAGATTATAGCAGTTCACCACAAAGGGAAAAAATAGTCTCAAGTAATTTTCTAAGACAAAGGAGAAGCAAGCCTGCAGTATCTTCAGTTAAAAACATAAACTGCGCGCAGTCTGAGTTATTCCCAGAGTCCCTGAATAGGTAGAAGAAAAGTTCTACAAAATGTGTCTGCCACAAGCACTGTTCTAAATTGCCCAATTACTCACGCTCTGTAGAAACTTTCAAAATGCAGTGTACACCCCTTGCTGAACTTGTTAGTTCATTTTCAATTGCAAGGAACAACCAAGTAGTCTCTTTTCCCAATTTTTGGGCAGTGAAAAACAAGCAAGGTCATAAACTAGATAGGTATCATCATTTATATCTGAAGGGGCTACAGCCAATTATAATACCATATTTTGCTGTGTATGGTGTGCACTTTTTGCCCAAATTTTTGAGGGAAAAATAAGGTTGCACAGTACACATAGGTAGTACCTGAAATACTTTGTATCTGTTCTTGTGTTTTGTAATTATTTGTTGCATAAAATTTCTTGTACCATAATATGTTCAAAAATGCTAAAATTCCTTTCTAATACAAAAAAAAGTATCTAAACATACATGAATAAAAAGTTTAATGAAAAAATTAAAACAAAAGATTTTTTTTTTTCCCTGAAAGTTTGGGCCAAAAACGCAGGGTGTACATTATGCACGGCAAAATGCAGTATTTTCTGGGTTATCTGCAGGGCAACACACAGATGGAAGAGAAAAGTCAAGGTGGTGTTTGCACACAGGCCGGTCATGCCGACAGGGCACGAGGTCAGGCTTGGAGACCCAGCAATGGGCGGGGCAGGGGTGGGGCGGTGCTTGGGGAGGACAGTCCTCTGTGAAAAGCCCGTCGACCCAGAAGGAGGCTGTGTCATAAGGGAAGGCAATGAATTCTGGCTTCAGGAAGACATCCCCAAAGCATGGCCAGTAGCAAGGCACTTATGTTTTTTTTAAGTAGAATGACATATCTCACACAAGGACTCCATGAAGGTTAAGAGGTACGATCCTTGAACACAGGCAGCGTGACATGTTGCATTTAACAGGTGCACAGTTAAGTTCCTTCAAATCCCTCCTTTCATACCACATAAGGGATTCCAGTCATTAACTAAGTGTCATCATCACACTGGCTGGCACACGAACGAGCAAGACACACTTTTGAAACCTTTGAGCAGCTACAAAGAGGGACCTGCCTCTGGGAGATGATCGCAGGCCCTCACACTTGCCCACTCACTAGAGCTCCTGCCCCAAGCTCTGGGGACTGTGACCAGCCCTCCCTTGCTGACATACTTCAGATTCTTCTTCATAAATGGAACGTGGAGTGTTTTGTCCCATGGCTGTAAGTGCTCTCTAAAGACCAAAGTAAATACCTGAAGGTGGGATAGCTTTCTAAAATTAAAAAATAAATAAATAAATAAATAAATAAGACTAATGAGTATTCATTCTAAAGAAACAGGGATCAAAATAATAGCTTTCAAGCAAAACAAATGCTGTTGCTCTGTGGGTTGACTGCTTTTCAAGGTTTTGTGTTTTTTTGTTTATTTTTTTCGCTCCTTACAATATACTTAAGTGTGATAAATTCACCATTTAATCAAGAATGGGGTCTCAGGCAATGCGACAGTAAGAACTCGAGCCTTGCCTAAGCCACCACCATGCCTACGTCATGGGGTCCTTTTTATTAAAATCTCTATATAAGATGACCAAAATTGGATTTATTAAAAAAATTAAATCAGGATCGAGAGAAAATATTTTATTGCTTGAATTGCTAACTAGCTTCCCATATGGAGGGTCTTTTTCTGTTTCTTCTAGTAGGTTCCATTGCTCAGTCCAGTCCTAGTTCCAGGGCAGATCCTGATTCCGCTTTCATATGCAGGCCTCAGCCACCCAACCTGAGAGTTTCTGTCTGCATCCCTGATCTCAGCGTGTGCTGCCTTCTCTCTCTGCTTCCCTGTGAACCACAGACAAGGAGGTGCCTCTTGCCACTTCCAGAGCTCAGGGGTCCTGAAGTCCTCCACCCCAACCACCGCCGGCTCCAAGCAGGTCTCCCAGCGCCTCACCTCTGGGTAAAAGATGCTGATCCCAGGCTTGCCAGCCTCTTCCTGCCATATGCACACAGCGAACACAGCTGATTATTCTACCAAAATGAAATGGCTGGGTAGATTTTTTTTTCCCCTGTTATGATCCTGAAAGAGGTTCAACTTGTTTGGTCTTTTAAAAGTTTTGCTCTACACTTGAAATATCCAAATGGCCCAGAATGAAATAATACAGACCGTTGAGAGATTGTGCAGGAAATAAGACTACAATTACTGATTCAACAGAGCTGTCTGATGTTTTAGAGAGCTACCATTTATTGAGCTAAGGGCTCGGTGCTAAGGGTTAACCTAATACAAATAATATCATTTAATTCTCACAAGGCAAAAGTATTCTCCGAGGTGATTAAATAACATGTCCAACATATGGCCACTAATAAGTACAGTGAACGTCTTTGAGCCCAAGCAAGTACACCCAGGAGTCCACACTCAAGCCCCCACACCAACACTTCCACAAGAATAATGTATCTGTCCTTCATTCACTAGGTTAAATAAGTTTTAGGGTTGTTTCTAACTATAAGCCTGTGGAGGGCCTGGCCTGACACTCTCAGAGATCTCAACTCAGGAATATGCACAAAGGAATCTTGAATACATGCTTTTTGATTAGGATGATAATAATTAAAAATAAAATTGTATGAGTGATCATAGGGAATACTGATTAGACCAATTTAATAACACCTCCATCACCACTCCACTGAAGATACATTTTAGCATCTTGATGATTTAATAGAAGATTGCTATATTGCAATTCCCAGCTGCATAAAACCTATTCTCAAGCATGATCATTATAATCTCGTGCTTTATTAAACATCTGAAAGAAATGGCATAATGGTCCTTCAAGGACAGCTCCATTAGGAAAAAAAATAGAATAAGCTACAGCATAATGTGTTTAAAATGCTTTTTTAAAATAGTGTTGTCATTAAAGTGATCAGCACCTGGGTTATGCTCAGTGAAACAGACTGAGGTCTGCTGATTAAAGAAACAGCTACACCCTCTTTTCCTGGCCCATTAAATGAACCAAAGATATAATCTACACAAGTCTTCCTGTGGCCTACTTTTCATTAGGATGGAAATTTTCAAAAGCCAGTTAGAGATCAGTGCAATAAACTAGGCTGGGAAATAGAGGAGTGAAGTGATACACAGCTTTATTGACTAATATAATTTAATTGACTATATATATTCTCACTTACAAATTGGTCAAAATGGCCCCCTAATTCAGTTCGACACTAATAGGGCTGCTTTGTAAAGTTAGAACACAATTTTTGAAAAGCACAAGCCCGCCATACTAAATCTTTGCTTGGCCAAAATTACATCAGACATTCAGAATGCATCTTGACCAATAGTCGATTAATATTCCCCAATCCACATCTAACATTACAGGTGGGACTCTCAAAAATCTGAAAAATATCAGAAAAATCTAAACGTCTGAAATATAAATAATAACATCAATAAAGCGTACATTTCTCTAGGGCCATAAAATTTATAAAGAACCTCCATGTCTGCTTCCATTTTAAAAATTCTCACATCAGTGCTATCATGATTCCCATTTTTAAGACGAGGAAACTACGGATCAGAAAGGTTACGTGACTTGCCTAGGATGATGAAGCCTCATGGGTAAAAGGGAGTCCCAGCCAGAACTTCAAACTGGCCCTGGACTTCTTACACTCTGTCCTCTGTTCTAAGTTAGAAGTTTCCCCTCGCCTGGCACTGGCCACACTGCCCAGATCCTCCAGAACATTACCGCCTGCTTTGTAAATGAATCTGGAAGTGGTGTGTGAAAAATGAACCCCTTGCGCTCAGCAGGCAGCGCTAACCATTATCTACCTGCTGTGAGACTTAAGGCAAGTTAGTAAATCTCTTTGAAACTTAACTTTCTCTTCTTAATATCAAAATAATAACATACTTGCCTTTGAGAGGAATCAATGAAATAGCACGTCGGAGAAACTCTCAAGAACTTGCCAAGTGGTGTGTTCTCAGAAACGACCTGTTTAATATGCATCTCAGTTTGAGCACTATCAGAGCCTACACGATGATTAAAGCCGTGGATGTAGTTTTTTTCTTTTCAAAGGTGGGATCGTTGGAGGTAAAATAAGTGGAACATGAAGTTGATGGCATGCTCGTTTATACAATAAGAAATAAAAGAGCAATGGGAGGCGACAGAGACAGGGAAAGAGCAGGAAGGCAAAGCCTCTTTTTTGAGGGAAATCAAAAAAGAAGAATGGAAAGAAAAATGGTACCTACACATATGTGTGTATCAACCCTGGGATGACAATAGAATGGCCCAAAGCAGACAGAGTACTTATATACTTATTAAATCCTCCTGATAAACCTATGAGACAGCGAGTATTGTTACTGTTCCCATTCACAGAAGAGTAGATTGAGGGACAGACGGGTTAAGTAACCAACACAAGGTCACACAGCCAGTAGGTGACAGAACTGAGAATCGAACACTGGCTATTGGCCTCAAGTCTATGGTCTTATTCCTGCACTATTCTGCTCCTGGTCTGAGCTGGGAGTCCACAGCAGCGGAGAGATAGAGTGGGTACTGAAATACTCAGTGACTCAACTAGGGGATATTTGCCTCGAAAACAAAAGCCACCTGAGTGTGCTAAGGTTCATGCATACCCAGCCCAGGGCAGCAGGCCACTAGAAGCTTGGGACCATGAGATTACCATGTAGACGCCATTCCTTGTGCCCTTGCCAAGACAGCCGAGGGACCACTTAGGTTGGGTGGTTGTGGCCGAAAGATGCTGATTTTCCCCAGAACACCAGCGCAAACACTGGGCTTGCAAGGCTAGTCCTTTCGCTGAAAGCTCAGGGAGGTCTGTCTGGGAGAGCTGGCTGCAGGCGTCGCCAGCTTCTGTCCCAGCGCAGCATCACTCAGGGGTTTTCTCAGGCTCTTCTTCACCCTCCTTACTCATAAGCACCACCATTTGAGCTTATCCTTCAGCAGCTGCTTGGAAAGTCCCCCAGTCCTGGCTCTGCGGTTGGAGCTGGTTCAGACTGGGTTGAACCATCGTTAGCTGCATGCCCTTTAACCTCCTTGACATTTAACCTCCTTGAGCACATCTCCATCTATAAAAATCAGCATAACAGTATCCACCTCCCAGGGAAGGCGCACCAGTGCAATGGGATTAGACCCATGGAAGTATCTCCTAGTCCATAAATATTTGTTGAAGCAGGACGTCAGGAGCTACTATTACTTATGAACAGCTGGACTGACTGCTCCTAGACACTTGCTGCCGGTGCATCCATCTCAACTCTAAAGATGACCTATAAATCACCCGAATTAAGTAGTTCAAAAAATTGGATGTGACATCAGATCCAGGACCATCTCTTTTCAGCAAACCCAACAATGGCACTTTGCTGTAGCCGCTGCTGCCGACAAAAACGAATGCAGCCCAAATATCCTGACCATTATTATATATCATTAATGTCACTTTTAGCATTGGAAAACTGCTTTTCTGTCATTTTTATGACTAATGACTCACCTGTGCCTGGGACACAGTTACTATCGCTCGTTTTTCTCATAGAAGTGAATGGTTTGGAATACACAAAAGCATTGGTATCAGAATCAGAATAAAAACCACCTTACCTGAGTTGCCCAAACAACCCTCACCAGCCAGGATTAAAATAAGTCCATACCTTCAAAACAAATAATTTTCTCAGTTACCCCAAATGTATACCCAAGCAGGCATTATTTTTCATGGCCAAGGGTAATTCCCATTGACGAATTTAGAGATAATGAGTTCTGGGCAAATCTGACAATGATTAGGGAAATTTAGATCTCCATTTACGAGAGTGGATACCAAGAACAGAGGTAACATTGAAATGAAATATTGCTTATGCTAGAAAGGATAAAAGCTGTAGGTTAAGCTAAAAAAAAAAAAAAAAAGACTATAACCCAGATGACCTAGTGAGTACAAAAACTAGCATTAAAACCAATATCTCTTTCCTCCAAGTCCAGTGTTGTTGTTTTTAAAGCATTATACATATAGGGGCATGAAAACCTACGGCACTCTTATTGCTTTATGTACTACCAGGCCCCTCCTACCTTAGTACCAGAAAAAGCCTAGCTGTACCTGTCTACATTTAGGAGTAGCCCAGGAAGGGCATATGGTCAGCAGTTGGTTGACCAAATATTCATTGTCATTGTACTAAGAATGATCTACATTCAAGGGGCCAAAGCATAGAGCCCCCTCGACCTTCAGACCTTTACTGAAATTTTCCCTTTCCCCTTAATTCATAAGCACAGGAGATCAGGCTGTAACAATCTATGGTGCTAACTTAAGGTGGCCGAAATTCTGAGCAAATAAGCATTTGAAGCAATTTTCTCGCTAAAACATCTAGACTTGATTGTCTCAGTCTGGCATTTATTGTCACTGACGTCTATCTGTGAAGATTTTTAGACAAGAATGAATTGCATCTTCGCGCTGGTTCACTGCACTGTTGTCCACTCGGGACTTTTTTTTTTTTTTTTTTAACTTTAAGAACCATCTGTTTAAAACGACTTAATTGCTTTTGGTGTATTTTTGACTGGTATACAAATTACAGATCATAAATGTTCTAATAACAAATTGTTCATAGAGCTTTAGGCAGACCCTAACATGAGACTCTTAGTATAGAAGTGGTAATTACATATGTACCCAAGCAATTCACACACAGCGGAAGCCACGATTGCTAACACCAAGGTCACTGGTAGATGAGCTCTGGTCACACAGAATACAGTACAACTGTAGAGCTTCCATTAGGTCTAGTGAACTCGGCAGTCAGGCTGCAATTTTACTTTCCTTATACATCTCCATCTTATTTCATGGCTATCTTCAAAAATCATCACACTTGATTTGAACCTTAAGGCATATAGTTTCTGGAAAGTTCTCACTTAGTCCATTATTATTTTTTATCATGAAGTATTTGACCACTGGCCCTGTTTCCACTGATGTTCAAAAGAACAGAAGGAGAATGAGTATGATACTATTTATTTACAAACATCCACACAACATCTCACTCCATTCTACAGAATACATCTCACTGTTCAACAACCACACACCATGAAACCCCACAGTGCCTTTTGCTGGCTCCTGGCAGGAAGTAACTAAGGGAGGGCGGGGCTACAATGCCGAGCTAAGTGCTGGGAGGAGGGCACAGGCAGCTAAGGGAACAGAGGCTCCTATGCCTACAAGCTGATGACAATGGGCTTTGCTGGCGGCTCTCCCTCAATCCCAGGCCCACATATGAGAAGACTGTGCCCAGACTCTTCCCCAGAACCCGAATAGGAAGATATTTGTGCAGTGAACATCGGTTTTATTACAGCAAAGACAGGGAACTTCTGCCAGGGACTTTTTTCAGCTATTTACATTCTGAAAATGAATACTAATAGTTGTATGTACTTGTTTGGCTATTATATTCTTATTCATTTTATTGAAATACACACATATATATACCACTGTAGTTAATTTACCCAAGCATGTTTAAGTCACATATGTATGTCTTTTTTTTTTAATCGGGAGTAAGATATAATACTTTCTCCATGAAACTCTCATCCCTTGGCTTGGTAACACACTTTCCTGGTCTTTATCTACTTTGAATGGTCCCTTCTCTGTTGCTTTGTATGGTTCCTCATTTTTCTTTTGTCCCCTAAATGAGCATGAACTCCAAGGTTCTGACCTCTCTTCTGTGTTAATCCCTAATATATCCCCTGAGCTGCAGCACCACATTCTAATGACCTGCACGCATTCACATCTATTTCCAGCCAACTGCCTCATCAACCGCTTTGTGCCTCAGCCTTGGACGTTCATTACCTAGCCTAGTCAAGTGCTCATACACACGCATGCACAAACACACCCTGCACCAACTCCTCCTTCTCATTTCCCTAGTGCTCTTTATTGTACCAATATTCTTAGAGTCAATCACATTCGAACGGATAGCCATTTTGGATTCTTTGTGTCCCTTCACCAAATGGTTACTGTCATAGGCACTTTGTGCAGTGCCACAGCTGCAGGTGCTTTCTGACATGGCCTTCTTCTCTAAGCCTCCATTTAATCCACTCTGCACAAAACTAAGCATTTCTCGTTCGCATCGGTCTTACGCATGAAATATCCAATAAGACTCTGGAAGGACCACGTGTGGCTTCAATGTAATTTAGTGGAATTAATCGGACATACGACTCTAGGAAATGTAGTCATGCGAGGCTACCTTCCATTCTAATGCTCCATGTCCTTGCTCTGCTAAAGACCAACAGGTCGAGGACATGCTTTCCTATCCGTTCACCTGCTCTTTCCTCAGCCTTATCCCCTTCCTTTGCAGCTGCTGAAATTTGACCCTCCGCCCAGTGCAGTTCAATCGAGAAATCCTCAGAGAAGCCTCCGGTGCTTTCTGTGAAGCCCTTCTTTCTGCCCCTACCCTGCGGAGGCATTCCGGACCACTCATGCCGCACCTCTGACACACTGCCAGAGTGTCGACATCTCGAGATGGAAACAGCACTTTAGTGACCACAGTAACTCTCAGGACATCCAGAACATGGCTTTGTACATAGTGAGCGCTTAGTAGGCTTGCATGTTAAATTTTGAACACTAGGCATTTGAATTCCCAGGAAGAGGGGCAAGGTGCTGTAAACCAATGAATAGAGAGATCCTAATGAAGAACTGACAGGTGATGACAAAATAAGCTGGGCATGTAGTTGTCATGCGAACCCCTTCAAATACACTTTGAATTCAATGAAGTCCCGTTTCTTCAGTGACCCAATGTCAGTCAGCACTCCAGGGAGGACTCACTGATAGACTCCTTCTCTCCCAGCCACTAGCTCACTCCTTACCTACGGCCGGTCAGCTCAACCCCCTGCTAGACTCCGAGGGCTTCTGCTATAACTTCTGTCCTAAATCTTTATGTCGGCCTTGATAACTGGGCTGTTTCTTCCCCCACTTAATAATACTACAGTTCTGGTGGCTGGATTCCTTTGTTGGGTGGCATTGCTCTGCCTTCCAATTCTTCCCTGTCCCCAGACCCCCGAGTTTGGGACTCCAGCTTGTGTTCCTCAACACGGTCCTCACACTGCCTCCAGCATCAAGTTCTACACCTGAACCTCAGCCCAGGGCCCTCTACCTGTTGACATAGCTCTTGATACCAAGTGCCTGCCTCCTGTACAGCCACTGTCAAGCCCCAGCCATGACTTGTCTTCAGGCCCCAGTGGTCCTGACTGTGAAGTCTCCCTTGTGCTGGTGCTTGCTGGCTTGGACATCCACTTGGGCAGCTCCCTAGGTGAGTTCTCAAAGCAGGCGGCCGGTTGTACCTCTGCGGTGAGGAGGCCTTGGACCATTGCTCTCAGGCCCTTCCTGTTCTAGCTGACCTGACTATGCCCACAGGCATGACAAGCTGGCACGAGGCCAGCTGTAGAGACCCCAGAAACACGCAGCAAAACATCATGCCCCTTCGGAGCAGTTGGGGTCAGCCGCTGCCGCTGCCTGGATCTGCCCCCAGGAGACCTTGTGAGGCTGTGGTCAGAAAAATACCAAGGAGCAAACATCAGAAAAGCGGGGCATTTTTAAGAGGAAAGAGTTTGAAAATATCATCATCAGCGGCTATATTTCTGTAATAGGTGCATAACATGCATCTAAGCAATAAATACATGCACTTTGAATTGCTCCAGAGCCATTGAAATAAACCAAATTTCATTGTTAATGCACGCAATAAACTTTTCCCCTAGGATATCAGTTAAAATTGCTCTAACTTAAAAAATAAAAAAAATTAAAAAAAAAACTAACAACGGACTTGTTCTGTATCCCTATAGCTCAGAATAAATAGATCAACTAACTTTAAAGTTGGCAGGTTTACAGTTCTCACAGAGAAGAGAAATTAAAGCCAAACTGAGATAAAATATAAGTATTTTTTATTTTTATGAAGTCTTAAAATTACAGAGCTGAACATACAAGGTCAATACAGAGCTGGCAGAGAGCTGCAGTTAGATATTTCTGACATTAGTTCTATTTCTTCGAGTGAGAAAGCGTGATCGAGGGGGTGGGCGTGTGAGCGGCGTGCGTGGCGGGTGAGCGTTGAGCTATGAGGCTCAGGGCAAAGGGTTCACCGTAAGTAAACATTTCTAGGCAGATCCTCAACCCAAGGTTCCGGTAAGTCCCGTCCCAAAGATATGTCAAAATGTGAACTGTGAAGTGTGATGTTTTCTTAAGCATTTACCAATAATCGTCTTTATTTTGTAATTATCTTGTATTTGTTTTCCTACGTATTAGCATTTCCTAACCCATTGGCAGTAATGCTCTGCAGGGCAAGATTTCTGCCCTCCTTGTTCACGGCCGTAATCCCTGGGTTGAAACTAATGCACGCGGCAATTTTTCAATGAAAAATTTTGAATGACATTTTTATTCCTATTATGACCCCCTCAAGGATGCTCACTAACTTTAGCTCCTAGTCCATGCTCAAAAAAGTTTTTTTTTTTGCTTGTTCACTAAATATATGAGGGCATCCAAGCACTGTAATTTAAGGTGTCACTTTCAAAGGCAACATTTTATTTTAGCACTTTGAAAGCTTGTCTCTAAAGCAGGAGAAAAAAAAATATTAATCTTCCTTGTATTTGTCTCTCTGATCACTAGCAACTTATTAACATTTAATTGTCTTGAATTTGAATTTAGTTTCCAGGAAGCTTCAAAGAATTAGCACACTGAGTAAATCCTTGTAAGATATTAGGTTTTTTATCTCAAAGGATAGTTAATTTAGCTTGTTTACATGACATATTTGCACAGAGTTAAAGGTTAAACTGTAACTTGAAAGTCTAAATATAAGTGACAGTTGATATTAATAATTTTATAATTACTGAAACTATGATTAGAATTGTCTAAACATCTTGTGCTAGTAAAAGTGTCATATGATTCTGACTCCTTCTTCTGGGAGATGACCTGACTTTTGAATTTTCATTACCCCTAAAATTATCAGCTTCAAAACAGCACTTATAAAAAGAAATTAGCATAAGCTTTTAAATGAGGTTTGGTTTTTGGTTGGCTTTTTTTTTTTGAGGAGCTACTTGCTCATATAAAATTCAAAGTCAACAATGAAATTACTTAAATTAATCATTCCCTCATTCACTCAAACACAATTAGTGTGTGTCTGGTATGTGTTGTTTACTACGCTCCATTCTGAGGATGCAAAGAAAAAAATCCATAAGATGCTGCCCCTAGTCTGGAGGAGTCTAACCAGGGCAGTCAGGGTCTCATTGATGGATTTAAGGAGCATCGGTATTTACATGTATCGGCATGTGACAAGCCATGGGTTCACATTAGAAGCTTGATGAGGGGAGGAGCTAGCTCAACTGTGCTGCCTCCCATGTTTTTGTCAGGAGCGTTCCTAAGCATGTATTAAGGAGTGATGCTGGTGCTAGTGATGTAGCAAGATAAATGTGGGAACAGAGCGCTCCGGCATTGTGATGAGTAAGGTAATAAAGAAACGCAGCCTGTGCTTCATTGCCCAGAAGGAATGTCCCGGTCTGTCTGCAGACACCAGAGAAGGCCTCTCTGAGGAGACACTGCTGGGCCCGAAGCATCATCGTGCTGGGCATGCGAGAGCATCCCAGGCAGACGAGAGGACATGCAGGCTCTGAACCCACAAACCTCCTGGTACGGCCGGCAAGGACTGTGAAAGGTGCTGTGACACAAGCAGCGTTTTTCTCAGATTTTCTAATAAGCTGTTACTTAGGCATAAGCAAGGCTTCAGCAAGTAATCGAAGTGAAAGATTATTATTGGCTAAAGTTGATTTTTTTAAAATGAGATAGTACTTATTTACTTTTAGGAAGAGGGGAGGGGAGGGAGAGAAACATCGATGTGTTGTTGCCTCTCGAGCGCCCCCAAGTAGGGACCTCGCCCACAACCCAGGCGTGTGCCCTGACTGGGTATCAAACCAGTGATCTTTCGGTTCGCAGGCTGGCGCTCAGTCCACTGAGCCATGCCAGCCAGGGTTAAAGTTGGGTTTTTATAATTACTTACTCAAAGGACAGAGGACATTTCACTATATAATTTACAAAGTTTAATTACTAATTTTCTCTTCAAATATTAGTATTTTTGGTTACTTCTAGAAGAAATCAGTTTAACAATTTCTACATAAGCCTGGAATCAAATCAGAGCCACAGCTGCTGCTGGGCGAAGTGAGGATTTAATACTCCAGTCTATACTCTGCGAAGGCCAGCATCAAAGACTTCAAACATTAGTCCACCGTTTTCCCCCGTCTGATAGACTATCTCAATTGTGTACTGAAAGACACAAATAAATTAATATATGTCTCCAACCAACTGATAAACAGTGGTTCTTGGAAGCTGGCGAGGTTCTTTATTTTGGGTCTACATCTACATCCAGAAATAAGTTCTGCTGAGTGCCTCAAGAAAGTAAAACCAAACAGACAAAGGACACCTGCTCATTCTTGAGAAATGGCAGAGAGAAAAGAGGCCCTGCTCCTCTGGATAGAGTGATCGGGCTGAGGAATGATGGGGACAAGGCACGGAGCAATTCCTAGGAGGGCAACCAGGGTGCTAGTGTATCTTAAACTCAGAAGAAGGAATGACTCGCTTTCAGGTTGCAAACCTGTGATTCTAGAGCAAGAATGACAATTGTCCCCAAGTGTTAGAGGGAAAGTGCGATAGTTAATTTTATGTGTCAACTTGACTGAGCCATGGGGTGCCCGCATATTTGGTCAAACGTTATTCTCTGAGGGTGTTTTGGGACGATGCTAATATTTAAATCTGTAGACTGAGTAAAGCAGATTGCCCTGCGGCGAGGGGGTGGCTTGATCCTGTCAGCTGAAGGTCTGACTCCCACAAAAGACTGACTCTCCTGAGTAAGTGTTCTGCCTAATGGTCTACAGACAGGCCTTCAGCTCCACCTGGATCTACAGCAGGTCCCACCTTCAGACTCATACTGGGCTATCAGCTCCGCAGACTTTAGATTGTTAGACTCCATCATTACAGGAGCCAATTCTTTGTAATAAATCTTTTTAGACGACTGATAGATAAATAATTTCCTATTGGCTGTGTTCTTCTGAAGACCCTTGACTGATAGAGAAAGTAGCGAGAAAGGGGGCACCCCATGAGAAAATAGGAGAAGCTGAGAAAGTGTGCAACATGTGGGGGTACCAGTGGGTGGGCTGGCTTCCAGGAGTGGAGCTCCTAAGGGGGCGCTGTGGTCAAGGCGATGGGGCAGTTAGACTGGAGCCATTGAATTGAACACGTAGGTGTCACATCCCTGGAGGTCTTTGAGCAAGTCGGGGACGTAATTAGCACCATGTTTTAAGAGGACGCGTCTGGATGCAGTCGCACACCCGCCTGGAGGAGAAAGAGTCTGGAGTCCCCAGGTCGTGCCACACTGGCGCCGCGTGAACCCAGTTCTGAATCAGAAGCACCGGGAAATATTCTGAGTTAAAGGTTAGATTGGCCGGGGCGGGGGCGGGGTGGGGAACCCCGCCTGAAGTAAAACAAAATCATTGAAGAAAATGTAAAAAGCCTGGATTTGTTCTCCTCGAAGCACTACAATTTTTGCACTTTTCTGCATTTCTCCTAAATAAAGCCCCACAGTGGCGTTGTCAGGACTTCCTTGGGTGCCTCCATGACAGCTTCATCTTTCTAGCGAATCTCTAGGATGAAAAAAGAGGATTCTCAGGCCTTAAAACTCCCACAGTCCTGTAAGTCTTTTAAAGCCAAAAGCAAACTCCAGGCCAAGCGGCACTAAGACCTAAAACTGGAACCTTCCCCATTGCAGCAGGTAAACCCAGCACTCCAAGGCGCGCTGGCCAGGCTCCAAGCAACTCAGGTAACAAATAAAGATGAGGCAAAAACCACCAAGGTGGCAGATAAAACACAGAGACTATGTAAAGGGCACAATTAATTTAAAAGCCTACATTGAATTCTCTCTCCCCCCTCCCCCTCACTCTGTAGGGTAGGCCTTTCCCTTGGAGCCAACCAGGGGATCGCCAAGGTTAATCCTCAGGAAAACTATTCTATCATGTTTGAGTTTCAAAAGTAATACTGAAAAGTAATAAATACCACGTGACTATGATACTGCTCATTGGACTCTAATAAAGATATTTACTGATGGTAAAGCTCTGTTTTCAGTGCCTTTTAAGCAGTAAAGAATTCCTAGACCTAGGGAGGGGCTGGGCAAACCCCAAACAGAGGAAAGAGACACCAGAACTGCCGATGGATCTGCTAGGAGCTGATTTTCCTTCCAAGTGAATGTCCTCTCAGGGGTTAATTGCTTCCAGAAATTATTTGTGGTACCTTACCACAAGGAGCTCTCCCTGGTGTCTTCTCACTTCCACTCTGTTCCCAGGGCACTTGTTAGCAACAGCAAGCTTTCGCCTAACCTGCTCCCATAAAAAAAAAAAAGCCTTAATAGCCAGGACGATGGGAACGCAAGACTTTAAGAAGGAAAACCCAGATCACAGCTGGACCTTTTCACTTCTGCAGTTTCCTGCTTCCTCTCTGGAATGAGGGGTGGGCCACCCAGGTCATACTTTCCTCCTGCTGCTATTTGTAGAGAGATACACAAGGGCCACGGAGCTGGAACAACTGAGGACATCGCTGACTCTCCAGGAATCTTCCCTACACGGCCCCAGCCCACTGCTGAAATATGTGTTCTAAGGTAAATGCCCGTTGTGGCTTGGGAGCTGATTTTAAATTGAATCTTCAATATGCAAACGGGAGATTCACCTGGAGCATCATAAGAATGAAACCTCTCCTCCATCCTGTCCTGCGCTTTTACATTAAAGGGAAGAAGAGTAATTTTTAACACACCCTTACAATGGTTTTATGCAAATTCTTCAAGCTGGGCAAATTATTTTTACGTGAAAATTTCCCAACCCCATAAAAACAGGAGTGAATTTATGTGGCATTTTAAAAGGATGTTAGGCACATTCTAAAGCTATTTCATCTCATTTATAAAGAAGAGTGAACATAAAAACAGGACATGGCATAATTAATGATAAAGTAATTTATAGCAACCAACTCCTTCTCCATAAGCACTTACATATTTTCGGTAATCTGGTACAAAGTCTTCCCCTCCAGACCCCAAGCTTTGCCCATGCCACCGAGAGAAAATAGTATCAGGTGAAATTCACAATATGGAGCTTTAATTCTCCAACACGCATACACCCATGTGCTTCTCAAACTGGTTGCAGGCTGGAATTTCTGGAGGGGCCTAAAAATATAATGATACCTGGGTTTCCTCTCTCAGAGGGTCTGCTTTAATTGGTTTTGGGTGGCAGCCTGGAGCGCTGAGGTTTTTTTAAAAGATCCCAGGTATACATACAGTCCAGACTGCAATCTACTACACTAAAAGTATTTTAAGATTGTTAGGCCCATTAAATGGAATTTAAATCACCCCGTTAAATAAATTGAAGAGTAAACTCAGAGGCCATGCTGAAAGGTTGGTCCATTTCCAATTCATCCTGCAATTTATGATTGATAGTAAGTTCAACCAATATTTCTTGAGCACCTACTATGTGCCAGGCACTGAGGTAAGCCCTGAAGACACAAGAATAAATAAGACAGACATGCCCTGTATGCACAGAGTAGAGAGTTCAGCAGATATTTGTAGGCAGCTTTGTCAAGTTCCCGTGTTCCAGCTACTGTTCGGCCTGTTCTTTATATTTACTGACTGTACCAGGTGGTTCTTGAAGTAGGTATTGGGAATTTTCTACCTGGAACTTCTGTTTTTAAATTTCTTACAAATACAGATGAGAACAAGTGAACTCATATATCTCTATAACAGCAGTAATAACACAGGTAATAAATTGATTTTGAAACTAATTAGAGTTTCATAGAATCACCTGAAATATGCATAGCACACATTATGTGCTGACGATGTTTGATCTGCTGTTGTGAAGTTTATGAGAGAAATAAAAGATCAGCACAAACTATACTGACTGCTTTTGAGATAATAGTAGGCTGATCTCCATCAGAAGTATTTACTTATACCATTCTTCTATTCCCATGACTATTGATATGGGTTTGAGTATAATTTGAGATAAGCTCTAAAATATTTCCTACACTTTTCAAAACAGTGTTTTTGGCTGCAAAGGGAGTGCAGAACAGTATTAAATAGGCCCGCATCATTTGTAGGATGTCATTTAGTTTCTCTTGACTATGATCAGTTGAGAAGGCTGCTCACAATGGTTTGATGAGGTAAATTGAAATAATTGCTCCATTCTTACATGGGAGAACATGAGCAGCGTTATCACACTGACAATGCAAATAAGTAGCGGAAATCTGAGCAAGAATTGATTCCAAAGGAAAACACATTTTAGTCCTGCACGGAGCCCACCACAACTTTCTCATGGCTCACACAGGCTGCGTGAGCAATGCCGGTGAGGCCTGGTGGTGTCCAGAGATGTTCTCAAACATTTCTAATACATATTCACCAGGCAAGCAGTGCATTTTCCATTTTTTTAATTAACGAAGATCTGATTCTCTCTAGAATACCAATTTTGAAAGGAGTTTCTTTATTGCTATAATTTCCAAATATTTCTTCTCGTACAAGCTTCATTTCAAAGCAAAACACGTGTGAGTTTCTAACAAGGTTCATTTTTAAATAATACAGTGAGTAAGACTTTTCTCGAGAGCCCATGGCACTCTGGGTAGATTGCCGAAGCTCCCAGGCCAGTAGGGGACCACTTGTCATGTTCCATCAGACATCCACCAGTGAAGATGGCACTGAGGAGACTGAGGCAAATATTATGCATGCACAAGAGGGTGAACAGATGAAGGACTCAAAGCTGGGAAATATTCGTATTTTGGAGTTTTCTACATTGTGGGCCAAGAAGAAAGACTAACAAAGAGTTGTCTTGAAGATCATAATAACTAAAACCATATATAGATAACTAACAGTCATTTACGCTTTACAGATCTGTTCATAAGGATTTGATCATTTTCAGTGACAAAGCGCTCACCACTTTATTAGGAAGCTTGCTCTACTGTTAGATGGTTCTAGTAAAAAATTCCTGCCCATGCATCATAAGTTCTCTTGTACAACAGTTTCTATCTATGCATTCTTCCACATGCTAGTCACATAAATATTTAAAGAAACTTATCATATCTATTACAAGCATTCTCTTCCTGGGTTAAAATCCTCAGTTCCAGAAACAGTTCATAGTATTGCATAGTTTCAGATGCCTTCTGATTGGATTCAGCCTATTTTGAATGCTCTCTGGTTTGTACTTATCCTTGTCACTGAGTTCATCTCCACATGAGACACAACATTCCAGATTCAAGCTTACCACTGCAGATGTCTGCGAGGATAATCTTCCCTCCTTCCTAGCACTTGACCTTTGGTTACCATGCCAACTGTGGACACAGGGTAAGTCCATGGTCTACCGAAGCCTCTGAGGTCTTTTTTCACATCAACTGTTGTCACGTCATTTTGGGTCTTTCCGATTGAACCAGTGCAGATAAGGTTTAGTTTTTAGTACTTCATCTTCATTCCTGTCATATTTCATATCTGTGGTTGAAATACATTATTCCATCCCATTAAGAAAAAATTTTGATTCTGTCATCTATTCTCCGACTTTCCCCGTTCAACATTTTTTTTAAAAGTAACTCCTAGGAAGACGTGTTTTGGGATGCATTAGCCATCCTTCAGAGCCTGTGTCTTTCACAAAACTCAGACGTATATTGTCTGTGTGTAACCGAAGCACGGTTCGTCCACACTGTCCTGAAGTGTTACTTAGAAGAAGAATAGATCCTGAAACCTATTCCCTTCCTACAATGATTATAGGATAGGGTATGTCCTTCTCAAGGACCTTAGGCTTCTCTTTCCAAGATGGGTGTCGCCCGGGCCATCTCTGAGGATTGTCCTTAGGGTTGAGGGCCTATTTGGATTCAGAGATTACTCAGTGGATGATTAGTAAGATGCAGAGAGCTATTGTACCACACACAGGTAAGAAGTTCTTGAACTTAAAGGTCTGGGAGAGTAGGGTGGCTACAGTCTCCCAGGATGTTACTCTAGACTAAATAAATCAGGCTTTGAGACACGCCTCCCTGGAGGAGGCCAATTGTCTGGGAAAAGACCGGAAAGAGAAAGAGATTTCCTGTCTGTGAGTGGCAGTGGCACTCCCTAAATGGAGGGGAATGATGACTATGTAAAGATAGGGGTGAGAATATGTAAGGAATTTGAAAGCTATTGTGTATTTTTTTTCCCCATAGCATTAGCCGTTACCTGATGGTTTATTTGATTTTCTTTAATTGCCCTCTCCTACCATCAAAATGCAAATCCCCATTTGAGCTGGTGGAAGCAAACGTGTCAGGCTGCCTGACGCTTCAAAAAGCCGATACTCCTGAGGCAGGTGCTGATGGAAGGGAAAGTGCTTTATTTCCTCATGCCAGCCACCTGGAAGATGAGGGACTCTTGTCTCAAAGCCCATCTCCTCGGAAGATGGGGGACTCATGTCTCAAAGCTCATCTTCCCCCTCAGTGGAGGCAGAGGTTTTTATAAGGAGGGAGAGGGGAACGAAGAGATCAAGAGAGGGGGTTGCAAAGTTCTCTACATGCCAACAAACATAGTCCATTCCAATAAGGCAAGTGATGGTCCAGCGTGCATCATCTCGGCTCCATGATTGCAGGTCAGCAAATGTCTTGAGGCTGGGACGCCTCAGGGTCGGAGCCTGTATCTTTTGAAGCTAATTCTTAGGGTTCTTATAGAAATATGTTGTTTACCTACAAGTCAGAGTCAGCACTTACAGAAACAATGTCAGAAGAAAGGCAGGGTGGATTCGAATTCCCCTTGTCACACAGGAGCCACCATGATCTCTTTTCCTCATGTGTTCCAACATCTAGAACCGTGCACAGAAAGGCTCCCAACGACTACATGTGACTATAAGGACACAGCAAAAGACAGACTGATACAGGGCGGAACTAGAAGTGGCAGAGCAAGGACCTAAACTATATCCCTGAGAGGAAAAAAACCTATTAAAGATTGAAACTCATTAGTCCTTTTCCAGTCATGTGAGAAGTTAAGAGAGAGAGTGGTAGAGGCGAATGTAGTCACATTCACCATTCTGCTGGAGTCCATGAGAAGGAAGACATAGCATATATAGCGTACTAAGGCCAGGAGTTGTCAGAAAAGTGACAAGGAGTGAGGTGAATGCTCCTACCAGCATTAAGATTATGAGACCAAGCTCTGTTTTCCCAGCTATGCCAGAAGACGTTGACGATTAAAAAAGAGGGAGGCTGTTACTCCATTTAATTATGTATTTACAAAATCATGAATACAAATATGAAATGGGACTACAGATTACCTTTAAGTGGCATGAATCTAACACCTTACATATAGACGTTGAATCAAAGAGGTCCATCTGATGCTATTACCACGCTGTACAACTTCTCCCTGCTCACCACAAGTATGTCCATATTGGTAGAAAAGATGCTGGTTATCTTAATGAAATCAAGATATACTGCATCTGTGGTGTATGGTTTTTCCCTTCATCTGCCAGTCCAACAATCGCATCCACAAATACAAGGAAGTAACTGTGTCGCATCTTGTTCTCAGTGAGCCAGGAACCATCTCTTTCTTGTGTAATTGTTCAAACAATTTCTCTAGTATTTGTCCCAGAGGATTTTTGTGCTTGGCATCCTTGAATCAAAAAGTTTTCAGATATGCATCTATAATCCATAGGAGGTAAAACATATTTTACTCAGAAAAAAATGTAAAAAGAAAAAACTATAAGGAAATGCACAGTATGTCAAATTGTACCTCCACAGTCTTAACTTTCAACTGACCTTCAAAAAGCAACTGGTAAATTGTGAAACTGCTTCTAAACCAAATGATACAATGAGATATAGTCTTACCAAGAAGAAAATCATTTCATAAATCATTCAGCACTGACGAAGATACTTTACATGTTAGGCCCCTGGGTGACTATTTTGGGCATCACAGTTACCAGCCACGATGTAATGGACAAACATTCCCGTAGACTTCATGAGTTCACACAGTGTGGGTCAGTTGGAGGAGGTACCTCCCACCTGGCTCTGGACAGGCATCGCATCATCCCATTTTCATAGGCTTCTCCTTAAAGTTATCATTCTCATTACATTTTGCATTTTTTACAGCACCTGTAATCATAGCTCCCAGGCACTATATGTTGTTAATTTATTACAGTCATTTCAATTTTGCTAGTTAACTCTCAGGTTCCCTGATGTGTTAAGCCCTAAAATCAGCAGGAAGAACGGAAGCTCTTAAACACTCAAGCCAGCGTACAGTCTCAGGAACAAGGAGACATGGGTTCTCATACCGATTTTTCTACTATTGGCTCTTTGACTAGAGGAAGTCGTTTCTTATTTCTGGTCCTCAGTCTTCTCATGGACAGAATGTCAGATTTGGACTAAATGGCCTCTCATATCCTCTTCAGCTCTAAGATTTTTTGGCTCTATGTATTCGCGTTCTCAGGAAGATGTGTCTGACACATGATCCGAGCATAGATATGGATTAATCTGTTCCTGAGGTCACTTTTGCTCTCCACTTTTTCAGTGTATCATCCATCCTGGTACTTGCCAGCTGACAGCTCCCTGTGGAGAATTCCATGTCAAATCTAATCCCATAAGGTCCTCAGAACCAGAAATAAATAGGAATGCCTAGGGCTAATTTAGATGTCCCAAGCTAAGCAAAGAGAAATGGTCCCTTCATAAGATTTATTTTAGAACAAAAATGGTTTGCAGAGTGAAGTAAAGGGAATGGCATTAACTTACAAGAGCATGTTAGTTAGCAATTAATGGCATAGCTTAAAATGTCAATTTAAGAGATTACCCTCAGCAAGGAATCCATTAACCAAATTTAAACAGCACTGACAAGGTGCCCTTGGCAGAGGAGGAAGTGGAGATATTGGGTTAGATAGAGGGGCTCAGAAAACATCCCTAAATGTTTCTTGTCCTTCACATGCTCATAATTTAGCAGGAAAAATATGAATCAAACATTTAAGTAAAGGGACAGGTTGAAAAAGAAAGAAATGCATGAAAAATGATAGCACATGATAAATACTTGGAAAATTTTGAGCAAGTTTTATATCCAAGTGCTGAAAGGACCTTAGAGTGGGCATTTGTGTAAAGGTAGAATTAGTTTTTAAAAGTGGCTTAGAAGAAATAAATACAAGACATGCACTGGAAGGTGTCTGGGAGGAAACGCAATCAGGTTGAACTGGTCAAAGAGTCCATTCTGTATTCTGATCAAGAGCAGTACTCACCGCACAGCAAGAGCAAACCTGCCGGAAAACCTCCGAACTCTGCCTGGCCATCTCAAAAATTAGTTTTAAATGTCATGTCACCATAAAGGAATTCTTCATGGAAACAGGGCTTTAGCTGGCAGCCACTGCCCACTTGTCGAGTTTGTCACTGACCTATACCCACCACTCTGTTCTTGTCACCCACCAGAAGGATGCTGAGCGTAAAGAAATAAAGTCAGTTCTCATCTGGGGAAGGTCCAGGCCCTGGGCTGCAGGAAAATACCAAGCACTTTTGTGGGGAAGCCACAGGGGGAGAGCTTGAGTGAATGGAAAGTGGGAAACGTAAAATCAGGGCAGTAGTTAAGAACATTATCCAGGGAACCAGGAGGAGTGGATGTGTCAAAATACAAGAGGGAGCCCATGTGGCTTTCTGAACCTAGGAGTGGTTACCTGAGGGAACTCAACACCTGTTATGAATCAGCCACCTAACCATCAATTCTAGGAATAGGTTAAAACAGAAGGAAGCAATGAGGAACCACTTGAAGATAAACAGACTTTAAAATGAGTGCCCAAACTGCATTGTGCAAATGTCTCTGTTGAGTTGGATTTTTGTAGTCACTGTAGTCATGATAGGTACAAATTTGATCTCAATTAAAACTTATAGAAAAAACTAGTAAAACAATTAATGCTAGGATCAAACATAGACTGATGCAAACTTTTTTTGTTTATAATTTCCCCTTTTCCCAAACCAGTCCACAGAAAATATAAAGCATCTACTTTATACCAATCACTCTTTTTTTTTTTTTTTAGATGGTTTGGGCATCATTCCCTCTTGAAAAACACTCTGCTGAGAAGTCCTGGGGAAGTAAGCCATTCTTATGCCTGTGATGATACACAATGCACAGAGTACTGGAGCAGGAAAAATGTTGGGATCATACAAAAGCACACACGAAAAAGGGACCTACCCAAGTAGAACTTACAGACTAGCTGGAGAGGGAGGAGCCCCTTTGGCCTAAGTCCCCTGTAACCTACCCTCACCAAGAAACAGTGGAACTGGCAAAATAAATAAAATCCACTGAAAAAGCAGAACTGGTAAAAAATAAAAGGTAAGATTTTTCTTAATTTAAGTCTTAAGTTTTCTATATGCTTTGAATTAAATATTACTAAAATCAATTTCCACATACTCAAACATTTCACTACAATATCTCATCATATTTTAAAACAAAAACTATTTTCCTCTCAAATTATTAATACATTTATAATGCAAAAGATCTCTATAATTAATACATAAGGCAGGAGAGAGGTATGACCATTGTTGTTTTTTTTCCAAAGTGTGACTAGAATTACTTCATAAATTATTCACGTGTTCTGCTAGAATAATAAAACAGTATCTCTTTCTCCATAAATCACATTCTTATTTGGAGCATGTAGTAAAGTTCCTTTCAAATGTTGTTTTGATAACACGTAAGACAAGGCACCTCGAGCGATGATTAACGTTTGGTCCATCCTGTTTTGAACTATACACAGTGTGAGCATCACACTTGCATTAGCATCTGCTTCCTCTGCCCCTATTACATGTGCAGCATGACCTCAAGTTATGCCAGCCTTTGGCAGATCTGTGAGGTTGAAGGAGGGAGTCTCTCTCTCTCTCTCCCCCTACTTTTTCTGGTGCCCCTCTCTCCCTTTGGAAAGCACCACCACCCACCCGCACATTGCACCAAGCTGAACCTGTATCTCCCCATAAGCCTTTGTAATCAGAAGCAGGTTCTCTCCCACTCTCATTTATAAAACAGATTGCTAACATCCAGCCTACCATCAAAAATTTATCAGTCCTGGCATACGTCTATTTACTAGTGTCCTTGCTTTTGGATACATATAACTGATCCAGGTTAAGAAGGTTTTTGTTTTGTTTTTTTTTTCCACTGCATCATCATTAACATTTCACTAGGTGAATAGCGCCCTACTAGTCATTAGATAAGTCAAAGATACAAGGGTGTGTGAAACCTGTCTCTGGTCCTGAGAGAGGCTTGCAATTGTATGATCTATAGGAAAATAAATGTGTCCACTAGAATGAATGGTTTGAATGAGGGAGCCGCCCAGAAAAATAAATGCCCAAAATGGGGTGAACATGGAAATATGAGAATGGAGATCTCTTTCCAACCATGGTCTGTGCTACAAATTCTCCCTCAGGTCTTCCAGGCACAAGAGAAGTGCTTTGGTCTAACTACCAGCGTGTGAGCTTCTCCATGGCTTCTCCCAATATTCACCAAGCCAAGGGCCTTCTAAATGTTTTGTTTTGTTTTGTTTAATTTTTTTAATTTATTTTTATTTATTTATTTTTCCTTCTTATTGAATGTATTGGGGTGACACTGGTGAACAAAATTATACAGATCTCAGGAGTACAATTCTACAACACATCATCTATACATTGTATTGCGTGTTTACCACCCAAGTCCAGTCCCCATCCGCCACCGTTTTCCCCCCAGAACCCAATACCCTCCTCCATCTATTCCCACTGCCTCTCCCCAGCAATCACTACATTGCTGTCCATGTCCATGCATTTTTTTCTTTTTTTTTCTTTTTTGCTCCATCCCTCCATCTGCCCCCCAGTCCCTACCCAGGAGCTGCCAGCCTGCTCTGTATATATGAGTATGGCACTCTTTTGCTTGTTTGTTCATTTTGTTCATTAGATTCCACATATGAATGAAATCATGTGGTATTTGTCATTATCTGACTGGCTTATTTCACTCAACATAATACTCTCCAGGTCCATCCATGCTGTCACAAAGGGTAAGATTTCCTTCTTGTTTATGGCTGAGTAGTATTCCATTGTGCAAATGTACCACAGCTGTTTTACCTACTCATCTACTGATGGACAACTGGGCTGCTTCTAAATCTTGGCGATAGTAAATAATGCAGCAGTGAACATAGGGGTGCATATATTCTTTTGAATTAGTGATTTGGGTTTCTTCGGATAAAGGTATGGGTCATTAAATGTTTAAGGAATAATTTTTTTAAACAAGAAGAGGCTAAAAAGGAGGAGCACCAAGTACAGGTAAATAGAAGATTCTCTTGCCCAAAAGGAGGCTACTGGCATCCTTCTGAAAACACACATCCGAGATAACCTCCAATGGGAAGGCCTTTGTCTGGCATATCCATCCCCAGAGAAGGTATTACTCATCACAGACCTGTTGAGATTCCCTAGGACCACAGTCTGCCTGGCTGTTTCAGATTGTCTAAAAAGAGGAGGGCAAGTACCACCCTGTCCCTCATCTTGCTTGGCCAACAGAAGTCAGCGTTCCGGGTATCACGTATCACTTTGTCTCCCCCCACGTCAAACACAAATGGAGAAGAGCCACAATCTCCAGCTGTCTAGAAAAAGAGTGACACCTTCAATCACGAATGCCCTTTATATTTGATCATTCAGGGTCTATGCAGTTTTTCTCTAAGCATCCCTGTGTGGGTTATGCATGTGGAGATAGAGCATCTTGTTTTTATGTTGTCTATAATAAATTATAAGTGTAACAGTGGGAGCTTCCCCAATACTATTTGTAAATGCAGCCAGGGGCTATTAAGTGATTGGGGTATCACATAAATATAATTAGTAAATAGCAAAATAACATGTTTGTAAACTGCCTTTGGAAACATGTGATTAGACCAAAGACAATGATTTCTGCCAATGCTTCTAAGTGTTTTCAAGAGATACCAGGAAAATGCTTCACCAATTTCATAACAACTTTGAATAATTTCTATGTAAATCTTCTAAGAAGGTAGACAGTATATTTATTTAGCACAAACTCCTTTTGAATGCTTCATGTTGAAAATTTAAGTGCAGGGGTATGCTTAAGTTGCATCATAATTTTTTTCAGGGGAATTAAAATGTGCTTGATTATTGACTATAAGTTTTTAAATTGGCATTTGATGAGGTGAACAAGAGTTATAAATATACCTCCACATGCAGAGTGCTCTCAGGCTGCAGAGTTATTCTCAATTACTAACACTTAAAATTATTCCAGCGAGTCAATCAGTTTGGAGCAAGGTGAACTCCTCTTGCCCTTCTCTCTTGTTGGCATCATGAAAGGGAGTTGGCTCCTTCCCATTAATGTGCTACTCACTGTCCGGCAACAGAAACTGAAGAGTCACCTGAACCCATTGATCCTTCCCCCAGCGAGGCAGAGAGGTGCTCCTTTGCCCTCTACTTGCCTTCGCTTCCTTCACACCCAATCGCCGCAAAACGCTGCTTCACCCATTTCTCACATCCCAGCCTCTCACACCCAATCCACATCAGTGACTCAGGAAACTCACTCTTACATGTAACTTCTTAATGCTAAACACCCTAAAATAATGGACTTCTGTGCATATCTACCAAGCCACAAGTTTAAACCCTATATAGCTTTCAAGATTCTCCAAAATGTAGTTCTACCCATACCTATGTCACTTAACTTTGTACTAACCCCCCAATCAAACCTTCTACTCACCTTAGGTGAGTCTCTTTAATATCCCCCAGGCCCACTGCCCAGCTCACTTCCGCTGCCCATGTCATTCGGGGCTCTTGCCACGCGGATTGCCCCCGAAGACCTGGATGCTGTCCCGTAAGTCCAGGTTTCTCCACACAGACTTAAGCAGGCCCACACGGGACATTCTATGCATTTATCTTCTGCTCTGCATTTCCCTGGTACGTTATTCCTGACTGTGTGCTTTGTTTCTTGTCTTCCCAGGCCCACAAAAATTCCTGCTGGGAAAAGAGCTCATTTTATTTTTCTCTTGCTTCCTCCATAACGCCGAAGACTGGGACTGAGCTAAAAGCATGTAAATAATGATAACCGTGATGTGATGACTGTAACTATGATGGCAACTATCGTATATTGATTCATTGCTTACGTGGCGAGCCCTATGCTATTCATTGTTAATAAATTATTGCATTTAAATCTCATAACGACCACAGGGGACAGCTATGATTCAATGCACCACTTAAAAATGAGAAAATGGAGGCATATAAAGGTCAGTTTAATTAGCTAGTCAGTTAATCAAAACTGAATTTCACAGAGGTAGGTATACACAATTGTCCTTGAGATATTTAATAATCCAGTCAGTGTATACATCAGGATTACATTAAAAATTATATGACTCTTCATCTTGTGATCAAAGCATTCAACGTACTTTCATGAAAATTCATTTACTCACTCATTAATCAAGCCAACTGGATGTGTCATATCTTAATTTCCAAGTTCTGGGGAAAAAAGAGTTAATGAAAATATGGTCCCTGCCCTCAAACAGCTCGCAGTCTTGGCATTTCACAAAAATCACATCTTGTAGTCTTATTTCCCATAAGTTGGAGCCTGCGAGGGAATAGCTACGCTGCTAGAGAAGGAGCATTTTAAAAGCAGCCGGGATCCAGGCATCACTATAGGGCCTGGATGATCGATGCCTCATGGGGGTAAAGAACAATGAGAAAAGGAAAAGGTATATAAGGAAAAGATGGATTAGGTAGGTGATGGGGAGAGCTCTAACAGCACCTTCTGGAAAAGCAAAGACCCAGTAAAGATTCCTAGAAAAATAATCTCTGGACTCTTGGGGCCGCGTGCTAAAGCCCACATCCATCTGTCCACAGCAGAGGTGTGAATGTGTGCAAACGCCTCAAGGCCAGACCAAATGAGCCTCTGCTTCTCTCCGGTTTGGGGGCCTTTGGGGATTACTTTAATACTGAGCACTTAGTCATCATGTTTGATGGCTTCGGTGGCCTCATTGATCAAGGATGTATAGTTAAATTTAATTTTCCTGCGAGTGGAGGACAGCCATGGCAGCCGGGCTCCTTGTTGCCGCTCTGTGCCCGCTGATGCCTTCTGAAGTGGAAATGATGGATGCCACATGTTCTGGCTGTGATTAAATTTGCTTTGACAAAGCAGCATGGAAATCTGATTTTCTATAGACTTCTGCATTTCACCTAGTGCTGAGTAAACAGATACAGGACATAATGCTCCTCTGGCTGTCAGGCCGACAGCTAATTCATTGTGCCCATCTAATCAGGCTGTCCATTAAATTATTATTTGTCAATAACATGCAGGATCATTTTTGAAACTCTAAGGAATGGGGAGCTTGTTTTTAAGTAAATAAACGTGGAAGGGCTGACGCTGTCTGGGGATTGGCCTAGGTGGGTCCAAACAACTCATCAGTCTCCAAGTCCCTACTCCCCTGAAGAATCAAAGCACCACTTAAGAAGTTTTTAGTTTCACTTCACTTGGCTCCCATTTCAAACGCAAACAACATCATCCAATTACAACAGAGAATGAAGCTAAAACATTGACACTTTAGCTCCCCAGTTTATCTTTAAAGGAGAATGAAGCAGAAAATCACGTTAAGTGTGCATCCTATGTTAGAGCGTTTCACCTCCCGCCGGAAAGTGCTGTGTGTGGCCCCCCTTCTGAAAAAGGCTTCCACTTTGGGGAGACACTGAAGAGCCCTGTCTGGTCTGCAAACAATAGCGGCAGAGTGTGATGGTTAATGCTTCTTCAGTGGCGTTAAGTATAAAACCTGGGGTCCCTGTAATAGGAGGAAAGGTCTTCTTTGTTATTCTAACACAGAGTTTCCCCTTCAGCTCTGCTCACAGACTCAGACCTCCACACTTCCGGTACTTACTTACATTCTGAAGTTCAGGCCAAGCATTGCCTCACCCTTCGGTGCACCCTTCTTAGCACATCTGGACCCCTTGACAACCACCCCCCTAGTCTTGAAATATATTTGCAAATGGAACCCACAAACCCCCTACCTTCATTATTTACTAAAAAGTTCAGAGCGTGCAACACACTTGCACATTCACACTGGCTGAAAGAACTTGAGCACACTTCTTAAGCTCTCTAAGCCTATTTTTCTCATTGGAAAAATGATATGTATATCAAAGTGCAGGGGCAAGAATTAAGTGGCATAATATATCTGCAAAAAAAGCCATTTTTTTCCCTCATTAGTTATCCCTTGGGACCCATCAAATAGGAATTCCCCTCTCAGGAGTACAAGAGTACCAGTTATCTTGTCTTTTTTAAGTCATTCTTACCTGTCCGCAGGAAAGGGCTAAGAGGTGTCACCTCGCTGTTCTTTGGATCCTACTGAAGTGGGTCCTACCACTACTGAGGACAGTGTGGGGCTAGGGTGGCTGGAATGACCCATTAGGTGTCTTGTTCATTAGATTTGGAGGTAGGTATGTTTTATTCAGGAGAGAAGAAGGGGTCTCGTTTGGAAGAACACAGTTATATTCTTCCATCCAGTTTTAGCAGTAATAAAACTGATATCTGACAGTTGTGTTTATTTCTCAAAGGGGAAAGGACTCAGGAGAGAGGCAGCATGAATTATTTATTGCACACATTGCCCTAACAATGAGGACATAGTGGCTATTCCACCGTGGTTGAAAAAGAAAGGGTTCTACCGAATGGAACCTTACAGGGTGATCGGATCATAAATTCCGAACTGGGTGGGTCATGGTGGGTAGTCACGCTCCAGGTATATAACTTCTTTACTAAAACTCTTAGCTTTGCCTTATGGAAGCCCTGTGCATGGTTTCTGTGCATCTAAGTTAACTAACACACCTTAGAAATGACCCCTCTCAGACCCCTCCTTCCAATCCCTGACCACCTTTAGAGACCCCTCCTTCTAAAGCATGCAAGGGAGCACCTAAGCTTAACTACCCTATAATCCGATCCGTTCCTTGCTTCCTCCTGCCTTCCTGTAATCTTTCCTATGTTCCTTCCTTAAACTCAAATGCATAAAAGTAACTGCAAACTGTTACTCTTGGAAGCATTTATCTCAAGTCTGTTGAGATCTTGCTTCCAGGTGTATCCTCTCTTTGGTTCAAATAAATTTTTATAAAAATTTTCTGCAGGTTTGAACATTCTTTCATCAACACCATTCCCAGTGGCTTTAATAATAAACAAGTAGTTTTATGAGATACAGAATGGCAATGATGTTTCTTATCTCATTTAGCCTTCACAGCACCCTCGGTAGGCAGGTAGGACGAATAAAACCTTCATTTCACACATGAGGAAGCGGGGTTTCTTAGGTGTCTCCAGGAGGGTGGGATCCCTACAGCAGCCCCTGAGTGCTGAAAGTCCCTTGGATTTCTCAGTGTAAGTTTTCTTTTCAGCCTCAGAGACCTCAGGCCACGGTGCTATTGGGTTGGCCAAAAAGTCCATTTGGTTTTTTCCCATATGACGGCTCTAGTAGTGCGTAGTTGTCTTTAACTTCATTCAAAACAATTGTTAGGTTATATTGTGACAGCTTTCATATCAGCGTGCATTCTTAAAAAACAACAAAATTGATGAATTTTTGTGCAGCCATTTTAATAGTGAAGATGGAAGAAAATACACAACATTTTTGGTGTATTATGCTTTATTTCAAGGAAGGTAAAAATACAACTGAAACACAGAAAAAAAGATTTGTGCAGTGTAAGGAGAAGGTGCTGTAACTGACTGAATGTGTCAAAAGTGGTTGGCGAAGTTCCTTGGTACTATCAACATTTTGGCCAATAATTCTTTGCTGTGGGGTGTCTTATGCATTAGAAGATGTTGAACAGCACCCCTGGTATCTCTCCACTAGAAGCCAATAGTGGGAGAAAAGTTGCCATACTCCAAATAGCCAGATCAATGAAGTTATTGGTGAAAATGAAAAATGTGTCTTATTTATGGAAAAAACTACATGGACTTTTGGCCAACCCCATACTTTGGTTATTCAAAAGCACTCTGTTGCCAAGAACACTGCACTGTCAGGAAACTGGCATTTCCATACTGTTTACTGTAAAGATGGCCATAGCTTGGCCAATGACCTTTTCAGAGCCAGAAGGACGGTCCTTAGCTGCTTGACACTAATGGACCCCAGTCCACCATCCGTCCTGCTGGCCTGCCGATCTGCCCTGGGAGAGCAATACACGCAAGAAACAGGTAAAGGCTTAGTGTCATTAGTGGGCATTGACATTTATGTAACTGACACCCAGACAACAACACCCCAGTCGCTCCGAGAACACTGCTCTTCTAAAGTCTGAGCTTGTAACGATCTTGCAAGCAACTCCCTGAAAAGCGAATCAAATCTTCCACAGCATTTCTGAAAGGCAAGGAAGGACACCCGTAAAACATGGTTTAATCCAAGGGAAATCCCGTTTCTCCAAATACTAACTGGCCACCAATCCGGGAGAATTTGAGTCTCTCCGAACCTAGCTGTGTGAACAAGGTGGGGGAAAGGGGTTTGCAAACTTTTACTTTACTGCAAAAAAAAAAAAAAACCAAAAAACAACTCAGTGTTTCTCAGAAGAACGATTAGAACAATGATGAAGCCTGAGAGACAGGGCTAGAAACAGATTGGATGTAGTTTCTGGTCAGGATTGAATGCTGCTCTGAAGATGAGACATGGATAAGTCTTGAGGATCCATCTAAACACTTGCTGCTGAGTGTGGTCAGTGAACCAGACGTATAGGATTCCTGGGAAACTTGTTAGAAATTGCAGAATTGAATCATCACATCTACTCCTTAGGACCCTGCATTTTAACAAGACTCCAGGTAATTCTGGATTACACATTAAGATTTGAGAAGCCCTAGTTGGTTATGGTTTTAAAAATAGGGAGTGGTGGTATCATGGCTGTGTTTCAAGCAGGCCTTGTGCAGGGGCAGGGTGGGGGGGAAATGGGGAATCAAGGGTGTATGGAGGTAAATTATCAATAAGGAAAGACCACAGCCAGGACGGACAATCACGATTCTGTTGTACTTGTACAGATGATGATAAAGACCAAACTGTTGTTGGAAATAGAATGAAGGGAATAGATTTGCAACAGACATATCAGAAACAGAAAGAATGGATTTGGAGATGGATTAGATAAAGAACATCTGTGTAAAGAAAAGCTTAAGATGAAGGTCAAAGGCTTCCATTTTGGGGCATCTATCAAAGAAGGGCTTGCTCACCTTGTATTCACACCTGGCACAGAGAAGGAACACATTTCAAATGCATTAAATGACTGCACACCCCAGCTGGGTCAGAGTATATTCTGTATATAAATGAGATCTTGTCACATCCTATGTCTAAATTCTACCGACCACTTGTTATACTTGGAATACAATCCAAATCCTAACTCTGGATCAGCAGTTTTCAAATTGGCCTCGGGAGCTCAAATCATATCATTAGCAACAAATACCGTATTTTGCCATATATAACATGAACTTTTTTGCCCAAATTCAGTAGTCTTTTACGTATAGGACACCTGTCATGGAGGCCAATACAGCTTTTTCAGAAAATTCTGATTTTTTTCTCGAAAGCTCAAATTTTATCATCAGCAAAAAATGTCGTTTGTTTCCCCTGAAATGATAGATGCACCTTCGAAGTGATAGGTTCATTTATGGGAAAATGTCTGCTAAGTATCTGGGTCTGAAGAACCATAATTTGGAAGACATTATTTCAAGTAAAAAAAAAAAAAATGTCCCATTAAAACACTGCCAGTTCAGCTCAGTATCATTTGTACCAGTGCTTTTCCGCGGGACAGCCATTGCATTGGAGTCTGCTGCGGAATTACTGAACACATGCAGTACCTCTCCTTTCCTCAGAACGAACGTTGAAAAGATGTATATTCACAGCTCAAGACTGAACACAATTAATAATTACACTGCTTTAGCAGGGCCATTCTGAGGTGAACTTGACATGAAGAGGACAGGCCCTGAATGGAAATGAAGAATATGGTTTAGTGCTCCCGCCTTGATAGGCACGTAGGCTCCATCATTGCTCTTCTATCAGGAGAGCAAATATTAACACAGCAAAATAGATTTGACCTTGCAGACGTTCCCGAAAGGCCTGGGGACCCCCGGGGGTCGGTGAAGCGCACTTTGAGAACAACCCTCCCTAATTTTTCAAGGTGTCTCCTGTCTCACGCTGCCCCAGCCACAAAGACTTTCATGACACTTCTTGAAGACACCCAGCTTCAAAACGGTGCTCCTGTCTCAGGGCATTGTCTACGTTTGCGGTTTCTCCTCCTGGCGATGCTCTGACCTTCGATGTTCACTTAGGTTGGCTGCTCCTCGTCACTTCGTTTCTGTTTAAGTCGTATCTTCTCCAAAGTGCTTTTCTTGATCCCCTGTCTCCGTGCGGTTCCATCTTCCCCAGCAGAGACTCGGGACATCTTCTACACCCTGGCCCTGCTCTGCTTGGTCTTCTCCTCCATTGCTACCCAGAATTCCATTGTGTGGAATTCCACTTGCTTGTTCATTGTCTGCTTCCCTCACTCACAGGTAAGCTCGGTGAGAGCTAGGGCTTTGTTTTATTCACCGCTACAGCTCCAATGTCTAAAAAAGTGTTTGACATTTTGAATACTAAATAAAAACTTGCTTTATGAATAAATTAATTTACTTTTTAAATATAAGCCCTTAAATGCTGTTACCATGTTATTTTTCAGTGAATAAGGGAAAACTTTCTGAGTCAGTGCAGTTCACTAAACATATAATGTGAACCACAGATATAATTTTAGATTTTCTAGTAGCTATACTAAAAAGAGTAAGAAGAAACATGTGAAACAATTTCATAATCGATTTTATTTAACCTAATATGTCCAAAATAGTATGATTTCAACATGTAATCAAGATAAAAGTTTGTTATATTTTCTTATCCCTTCATTAAATTTTAGGAATTGGTATGTATCTTACATTTATGAAATATTTCCATTCATATTAGTCCCGTTTCAAGTGCTCAACAGTCACTTGGGACTGGTGGCCACTGTAGTGGAGAGTACAATCTAAGGAAAGATGGGGGAATTTCTTTCTTTCAAATATAATGGAATAAATAAAAATGTATAAGCAGTAGCAAAATTCAATATTACCACCTGCTACTAAATAAAAGAAGACTTCAGCGTAATGCTGTGAGTTTTGCGAAATGGTGGCAAAGGAGACAGAAATTGTGGCCATAGTTCCACATTTCTAACCGTCCCCATCATAACTCCTAGAAACGGTACTAGAGAGAGAGGCTGAGTTACCAGCTGGCTGAGAATTTCCCCAGTTTTGAGAGGGTTAGGAGGAGAGGGTAGGCAGGCAGGCCCGCCCTGAACGATCGTGGCTGGATCTCAGCAGACGTCAAGTCAACCCTCCACAGCACCGCACTGAGGGGGAATAATTCTCAGTCTCCTCACAGCATCCAGGTGACCTTTCTGAAATGCGATTCTGATCATGGCACTCGCCTATTTTTAATCCTTCACTCGTGCACCTCATCCTCAAGAGAAATCCTGGGCTCGTCGGCACACCACACAGGCTCGCGATGGCTGAGTGCCTGCGTCCTGCCCGCTCCGCATCCCCCTTCATCTTCCTCCCCTCTGCACCCCACACTTGCACCACAATAAACAAGCTGCACTTCTCTAAATCAAGGACCGCTGGACCTTTCGCTGAGCCACTCTGTTTGCCCAGAATATATTCTATGTTCCCATTTCCTGGCTAACTCCAAAAATCCTCCAAATTCAACTCAGAAGCTTACCAAAAACCTTTCCTATTCCCCCAGTTTATCTAATGATGTGTCCCTGTGTTGCACAGTGTCCTGGGAAACCTCTAGCTTAGCAGATATACATTACGATCACTGAGGCTCTACTTGCACATCTTGCTCACTGAAGTACAAGATCACTGAGCTCAGGAACAACATCTTTCATTATTTTGTCACCAGAGCCTAGCAAAATTCCTGGTTTATAGTTTACATAACACATAGCTGTAGAACAAGTGAAGTAATATGTTTAGACTTGTTGTCGTTTACTAGTTCTCATCACACGTGTTCCTAATAGGTGCGTTATAAAACTGATAATGAAACAAACACATTCTAACTAAGCAGATAATAATTCCAACTGAAGTTCTTTCAAAGTCACAGATTACATCTAAAATAATTGATAGTAAAACAGATGGTTAAGGGCCCTAAACTGACTTCAGAGTGTGTGTGTGTGTGTGTGTGTGTGTGTGTGTGTGTGTGTGTTGTGTGTGTGTGGTACTGAAACATTAGGAATATGTTCAAAGCTTTTGTGTCAAAATATTTTCAGTAGCTGGTGTTGGCTATGGAGGAAGGAGCCAATTTTCTTGGTGAAGCCCCCAGAGCAATGACAAAGAACAGAATCCGCTAGTAAACAGGAAGTATAGGGAGTGAAATAGAAAATAAGATGCATAATTTTACAAACATGCCAGTCCCTAATCACCCATCTCCACCCTAGGAGGCGCCAACAATGAGCAGCTCAGAGTTCACCTTGAGACAAACCAAAATAAAACTTTTTTTTTACAGAAATTAAATAATTTGCCTGTGGAAAATTAGTGGGTGGAGAGAGGGGTTGAGGGTCAATTTGCTAGCCTGTTTCACACCAAAACACTCTAAATTTAATTGGCTGAAACATAATTCAGCCAATAAATGGCAACTCTCAAAAAACAAATTATCCTCCTTGTAGATATTTAAGAAGATATTGTCACCATAGAACATAAATAGTTTACTATGAGAATCAAATGAGAAAAGTAAAAAAAGTTATCTTTTATAATTATAAATATGCAATTGTCAAGATAAAAATTCAAATAAAGAATTAGAAATTATTTTTAGGAAATTCTCTAGAATGGAGACAGACGCAAAGGAGATAGAGTTTAGGCAGTAGAGGGATCAAAAAAGTAAAAGGACTTGTGGACATGGACAACAGTGTGGTGATTGTCGGGGGTGGTGTTCGGGGGCTAATTGGCAATGGAAAAAATACAATAAAAAGTGAAAAAAAATTAAGAGAAGGAGACATTCAATCTAGGAAAGTCAACATTGAACCAACAGGAGTTCCAAAAGGAGAGAACAAACAAAATGGAGGCGAGAATATAGTCACATAAATAACAGAAGAAAAATTTTAAGACCAGAATGAAAATAAAAAGATTTTGCACCTCAGCACATCCTTGTGAAATTTCAAAACAATCAAGATTAGCAAAAAATTCTAGGAGTGTCCAGCGGAAAATAAAACATGAAGATTATCTACATAGTAATGGCCGTAAGACTTTTCGCTGTCAACACTAGGTGCTAAAAGGCAATGGAACGGTACAAAGGACTGAGGGGACATTCTATTATCCCAGAGTGCTGCGCCAGCCTAAATCATAGCTTAAGAATAATATGAGGATAAAATACTAACACGCTCAGGCATTCGAAGACTCAGTAAAGCTTCCTTCCAGGCACCCTTTTGTAGGAAGCTTTGACAAGATGTGCTCCAACAAAGAGACCTGCCTTGCTCATCTTATTAAAAATTGCAGTCCTCAATAAAAAGAAATGAGATCTCAAGCCACGGTAAAATGTGGATGAGCCTTAAATCTCTACCTGAAAGAAGCTTGTCTAAAAAAACTATATACTGTATGAGTCTAACGATATGACATTCTATATAAGGCAAAACTGCAGAGACAGTGAAAAAGATGAACAGTCACTAGGGGTTGGGACAAGGGAGGAAAGGGTAAAGAGTGGAGCACAGGGCATTTTTTTAAGCAGTGAAACTGTTCCGTGTGATGCTGTAATGATGGATACAGGACATTATATGTTTATCATAATCCACAAAATGTTCAACAGGAAGCATGAACTTTATCATGAACTATGGGCTTTAGTTAATAATGCACAATGTCTGTCCAGAAAAAGTCCAGCCATTGTTAATATAATGAGCGCAGTTTGCATGACATAGATGTAACCGGGCAGCCAAGGAGAGTGGCCTGGAATGCACATGTGTGAACAACGATGACTTCCTTACACCAGTCAGTGGAGGTGGTAGACGCCATTGAGTGAGCATGCATACTGTGTGGTTATTGCATTGATAATGACTGAGCAAGGAGAGCAATGAATCTGCATCAAATTTTGCATTAAGCTTGAACATTCCTCTGCAGAAACTATTCAGATAATTCAGAAGCCTCCAGCTACGGTGATTGGCAACTTCATCATAATAATGTGCCTACTCATACGCCACATCTCATGCAGAGTTTTTTGGTGAAACATCAAATCGCCCAGGTGACTCAGCCCTCTACAGCCCAGATTTGGCGCCCTGCAATCTCTAGCTTTTCCCAAAACTAAAATCGCTTTTGAAAAGGAAGAGATTTCAGACATTGATGAGATTCAGGAAAATATGATGGGGCAGTTCTGATGGTGACTGGGAGAATTGTGTGAGATCCGAAGGGTGCTTACTTTGAAGGGGACCGAGGTGCCCTCATCCTATGGACAGTGTTTCTTGTATCTTGTATCTTCTTCAATAAACGCCTCTATTTTTCATAGTGCATGGATGGATACTTTCTGGACAGACCTCGCGTAAATATTCATTCACCAATTGTAATACATGTGCCACACTAATGCAAGATAATACTAATGGGGACTGGTGGTGAGGGAGGTAGTACATGAGAACTTTAGGTACTTTTTCATAAACCTTCTACTGCTCTAATATCTAAAGCCTATTAATTAAAAAATAAGTTGCAATCGTGCCCCTCCTTGGCCCCCAGTGCTATCTTTGCCCTCATCTGCATTGCCATGTTTTTTCCCCTATGGCACTCACCGCCTTCTAGCATGTCTATATAATTTACCTATTTTTATTGTTTATTTTCTGTTTTCCTGGCTTCAAGGAAAGTTTCACAAAAATAGGAATTTTTGCCTGTTTTATACACAAGTGTATCAAAAGTACCTGAAACAGTATTTGGCACATAGCAGATGTTCAGAAAGTACTGTTGAATAAAGATAAGAATACAGTAAAACAAACCAAAAATAAAAATAAAACCTCCACATTGGCGTACTAGGTGGTCAGGTTTTGCCAGAATGTCTTGACGTGTAAAGTAAATACAGACAAATAGATAGAGATAAACTAGTGTCACTCTTAATGTTAATAATATGAAAAATGGCACACAGGAATAAACATGCTCCCAAAATAATAAATAATTTAAAGTTAGTAAAAATAAAGTCTTAAGAAAATAAAATAAAATGTGGCATGCTGTTTGAACACTTAATGCTATTTTCAAAACAAGAATGCATTACATCTAAAAGCCTGGAATATTTTCTCCTAGGTAGTATAAGAATAGAGATATCAGCTTCCATATTTTTAAGAATCAGTCACTGTTTGATTCTTCAATGAACCACATTTGCATAATCATAGCAAATAGATGTTCATAACTTTTTATAACTTTAGAATTAACTTACAGATAAATAAAAATGTTTATATTATAGTTTCAGAAAAGGGGGTAAATTTTATAAACCTTGATTGTATCAACATAATGATAAAACTAACAGAATAGGGAATAAGAGGAAGAGGCGGAGAAAAGTCTAAAGATTGCATTTCCTTCAGCTTTCTTAGTGGGGAGTCACGAAATAGTGCCTAAAGTTGGTTCAACAAGGAATGGAGGTTCAAATATATTATTTAATGTAGACAACAGATTTACTAAATATAATAACAAAACAATCAGCTAAGAAAAGTAGAGAGAAGAAAGATAACCCCTCATTTTCATATTGAGGGATCATAAACATAACACCTAAATTTTCTTAATCAAGATCTAAGTGTATATACTTATAGTTTAGCATTATATAGATAACTAACAGCAGAACCAGGAACTTTATTTTCAGAGCAACTTTATGAAGTAAGTGCTATTATTTTGCCTGCTTTATATGTTAGAAAGTTGAGGCACAGCAAGATTAAGTAATTTGCTTAAAGCTTCACAGCTCATAACTTAAGTAGGTGGGATACAAACTCATTTGGCATGACTCTGAAGTTTGTGTTTCTATTCATTACACCATACTCTCTCTCAAGCTATAAATGGACAAATAAATGTCACCCCAAGTTAAGTTTAAACTTCAAAAGGGCATAACAATTTGTTACTAAAAACAAAATTACAAACAACAACAACAACAACAACAAACCCAGCCCTGGCTGGTGTGGCACAGTCGACTGAGTGCTGGACTGCAAAGCAAGGGGTTTTCAGTTCAATTCCCAGTCAGGGCACATGCCTGGGTTATAGGCAAGGTCCCCAGTGGGGGACGCTCAAGATGCAATCACCCGTTGTTGTTTTTCTCCCTCCTTTCACCTCTCTCTAAAAATAAATAAAAAAAATCTTTTAAAAAATAGAACTATTTGTTATTCATCTTTATATATCCTTCCATGGCCAACGCACTACCAACAACATCATCAGAATTCAATGACTCATCAAACCATGCCCAGAAATATTTATTAATTTGCTCTTCTGTCACCCAGTGGGAGGCCTGCCCAGGTAAGAGTTCAGCTTAGACATAGTCATTCAAAGCATAGAGACATGACCTATCTCAAAATAGCCAGTCTCTGTCCTACAGTTCAGGGAGAGTGGACAGGCCACTGGGTGAAACCATAGTCCTTATCTGGAAGACAGACTATCAGCCACAACCCATTTCCTACCAACCAAGTAGGAAAATGCTGGGGTTTGTGAGAGTGGAGACCAACAGTCACTGACCAAGTAATTGAAATGCAACACTACCCATGTCTTAGACCCAGGAGATTCTCCAAGCTCTTCTCTGCCTACTAGGAACACATCTCCTACCAGCCAGGGAGAGTGAACTCCATTGCCTCGTGCTAAGTGAATAGCTTTTCAACAAGTTTTATTTAATTGTTTATCATTTTAGACAAACTTACCAACAAAAAAATAAAATAAAACAGAATGCATATATTTGGACCATAAACTCCCTATTCTAAAGTCATTTTCAGCCAAAATGTGAAAATAAATGTTTTCTGCAGGCCCGTACATAGAAAGGATAGGGAAAATGTTTCAGAACATACATACCTGTCCTTTTTAGAAATAAATCAAATGATTTTACCATGAATGCTGCTTCATAAAACAATCTGAACACTGTAAGATGATTTTGATTGAAGGATAGGCATTATAAAATGTAGCCCAATAAAGAAGTTCAAAATGCTATTAGACATTTCCTTTTCACATGACAGTTGCTTTTAATAGGAACACAATATAAATGAATAATTTAATTATTGCTGCCTTCATTCAGATATTATAATTTCTACAACATAAGTATCTAACTATTCATTCGACTTATACCAAGCAAGTAATACAAAAGAATGTTTGCAGAATTTATTTTTACCACCTAAGAGGGAGGAAGAAGAGGTGGTAGTGATGTATACATGATAATATTTTTATAAATAGATTCAAAGTTGCTATATAACATATTAATATTCTACATAATTAAACAAACAGTACTATTTCTCTTAGTACCATGCTCTGAACAACTAAATTAACTAGGACCATTCCAGCTGCTTCCCATAAAGAAGAGAATAACAATCTACTTGCAGACTTGCCCACTACCTCATGTAAAACATATTTAATTAATATCTGAATGATCTTAGTCAGAAAGAAATTCAGAATTTTCTAGTTCTCATTGCTTTTCTTTTAATAAAAACCTGTTTAGAAGGTGGTGTCTTCATCGTGGAAAAGGAAGTATTTCAAGAAAACCAAAATGATCAGAGAAAAGAGGGGATTCGATAAAGGCACATGGGCCACTACAATTATCCAAGCACGCATGTCAAGGAAAATTTAAAATTTCAATGTGATATATTTGATTGTTGTTCCTCCTTTGTGGTCTCCATCCGCTACCCTGACCTCCAAGGGAGGCACATGTTAATACTTCTCTGCCCCGTTGTTAAGTAGGCCGTTAAGATCTGCTTGGGACAAAGGAATACGGGGGCAGGCAATGATAGATGCCAGTTCTGAGCAAAGCCTCTTGTCCCCCTGGTAGCTTCCCGCCACTGCCATAGAGAGAGCATATCCTGGGCAACCCGGTTGTCCCAGAAGAATGATAAATACATGGAGCTGATCTGCGTCTCACCATGACTTTAAAGCAAGAGCCGCTAAACCCAGACCTGATCGCAGAAACCCAGAAATCTCACAGATCCACCTGTGAGGAAAAAATACACGCTTATTGTTGCAAGCCACTAGGTTTTGGAGTAGTTTGTTACACTGCATTATTGTGGAGACTGCTAAAGTTCACACTTAATAATTTTGAAAACTATCTAGGCTGTTAATCCACCAAGACTAGAATAAATGCAACTACTTTTCAGTGCATGCATTGAGATTCTAATGCGAATGATACTCTGAACCAATAAGGGTTCTTTCATTTTTTTTTTCTGTGCATAAGAAAAAACCCTGAAAATATAAGTTAAATCTTTATTCAAAAAGCAATGCAAATTTAAGAACACTTAACCCTGGCTGGTGTGACTCAGTGGATTGAGCGCCAGCTTGTGGACCAAAGGGTCACCAGTTCAATTCCCAGTCAGAGCACATGCCTGGGTTGCGGGCCAGGCCCCCAGGAGTGGGCATGCAAGAGGCAAACAGTCATTGATGTTTCCCTCCTCTCTTTCTCCCTCCCTTTCTTGCTCTCTAAAAATAAATAAATAAAATCTTTTTTAAAAAGAATGCTTAAATTTCATAAAAATATATCAGGGATCAAAAATGTTTTGCTATTTAATAGGTATTTATTGAGCACCTATTAAGAGCTCAATAGATATAGAAATATAGAGACAAAAAGCAGAGGTTCAGTAAAGAAGGTGGTGTCAGCCACATAATACAAATGTTAGTGCTGTTGCTCTCTTCATCATCATCATCATCCTCATCTAGTCAAACAATACGGTATATTATAATAACAATGCAGTGCAATAGGGCTACTGAATGGAATTCGGTGCACAGTTGAAAGAAGAGTTTATACCATAAACAGCCTCTGCCTGCTTTAGGGAGTCTGGACCATCTCCTAGATGGGTAGCACTTCTGGTGAAAGTAGGAAGATGTCTAAGACTTTGCAAACACAGGCACAGGGAAAAGGCTTTCTAGCACACGCAAAGGCACAAAACATCATTGCGGACTGAATAAAACAGAAGCAACTCTACTAAATGCCAAGCAAGACCATCTCCTCGGGCCTACTGCTGGCAAGGACCTCACAAGCTCCATGACCCAAATGATGGTCTGATCCCTGCCATGTGGACTCAGGGTCACATACCGATTTGCTAAGCATGATTGCTTTCTTCAATTCTTATAAAGGAATCGCGAGAAACTTCACCCATCTTATTTTTACTACAGCTTCATGTTAGTGATTTATCCAAGTTTACCAATATTTGGTATTCATAGACAAACATTTTATTATTTCCCAGGTTAATGTAAACTCCAGTAAGGGAGTTCAGCGAGGAGGAGGCCAGCTGCCGCACCAACTGCAAAGCTTCCTCCTCCAAGGCAAAGGTGCACATGAAGATAGATTGAATTCATACCAATTTCAGAAAAAAAACCACTTTGTTTACCGTGTATAATGTGTGTTGCCTTGAGGTAGCTGACTTTCGATTGCTATTCTAGGTTTTTTATTATAAATTGCTGTTAGTTTACCTTTGTCATCGTTAGCACTTTCTGAATTGTTTGCTCCTAGACAACATCTCTTGCATGGCCAATAGAATCTCAAATTTAACTTGTCAAAAATCAAACTCTTTGATTAATAATGCCTCCTGAAAATAGCTAAGTAAATAAAAAAGGTACTTCTTTCAGGGTTACTGTGCTAGTCTGCTCAGGCTACCACAACCAAATACCACCTATGGAGAGGCTCAAATAACAGACATTTATTTCTCACAACTCTGGAGGCTGGAAGTTCAAGATCAAGGTGCTGGCAGGTTTAGTTTCATTCTAAGGCTTGAGGCAGTAGCCATTAACTGTTGTGTGTTCACATGACCTCTTCTTTATACACATGTGAAGAGAGAGCTCTGTTCCTCTTCTTATAAAGTCTCCAATCCTATCAGATTAGGGCCCCACCTTTACAACCTCATTTAATCTCAATTACCTTCTAAAAGCCCTATCTCCAAATATAGTCACATTCAGGGTTAAAGCAGCAACACAGGAATTGGGGGTATGGGTGAGGACACAATTCGGTCCATAGCAGTTACCTGTGATAAATTATACCACCAGACACTTCAATGACCAACCCAAGAAAAACCCTGAAAATCCTTTCAATATTTTTATTTCTCACATTGACTTTATCACCAAATCCTGCTGGCTCTACTCTCAATGTAAAGCTCCAATTCAGTCAATTCTACCCCAATCCCCACCCATCAACATAGTTCAGGCAGTGTCATTGAATCTCACCATCATAACGATCGCTTCCTGTTTGTCCACCCGCCCCCTCCATTCCACCCCTGCCCTCCCAAAACCTATTCTCTACAAAGAGACCAAAGAGATCCTTGGCCCAAAACAAATGCTACCATATTGCTCCTCTACTCAGATCCCGCACTGGCTTTCCATCCCACTGAGAATGAAACCGAAATCCCCACCACACCCCGCGAGGGTCAGGAGCACACTCCCGACGACCCTTCCAACCTCATGGCCTTCCATCGTCCCCTCGTTGCCTCACGAGAACCGCCTTACATTCCCGACTCCCCCACACACTTCAGGAATATTCCTCTCAGGGGCCCTGTCCTCCCTTGGCCCTCTGCTTGGGAATCATTCCCCCAGGTGGTCACATGGCTCAGTTTCTCACTTCATCTCACCCACTTCAGTTCTCTATTCAAAGATGTCCTCCTGAGAGACCATTTCCCTCTTCCCACTAAAATATTTGCTTACTATAGTTTATGAATATAGTACTTGATATAATGTATTTATGGGTTCATTCATTACCTATCTACCTCCACTAGAGTGAAAGTTTTACAAGGCAGGGAGGTTCCGCTCCTCTTTTCCTTCTCCTCTTCCTCCTCTTCCTCTTCTTTCTCCTTTTACTTCTTCCCTCTGTATATCCACTGCCTAGAATAGTACCTAGACCATGCTATTTATTTATGTATTTATTGGAAAAGTGAATAATTTAGACTGTTAGCATTTCTCGGTTAGTCTTACAACATGTAGTGATACATATTGCACCAAGACTATTTTAACTTATAATTTCTAATAATTAGACTTTAAGATAGCTCTGGGCTATGATGTAAACCATCCAATTTCTCACTCCTAAAGATGCAAACCTAACACTCCATATTTGCTTATACTTTATTACTATACTATTACTTTTCCACTGGAAAGTAGGACCAGAAAACATGGACCACAAATAAAATGTTTGAGAACCATTGTGCTAACCTGTAATGAACAAAATCTCAGCAAAAGTGATAATGAACAATCCCTTATAGTTACACATAAATATATCCTTATTTACACAAATGTAGTTTGTGTGAAGTATGCAATAACTTTATGAACACATCTACATAATTTGAAGCCAAGATCAAGGTGAAAGACCATCTGGGAACTGACAAATGCCTCTGCAGACTTTAAACAGGTCACAGATGTTCTTCAGTTTACGTATATAGTCTTGAAAGGGATATTTGCAGATCCTTGGATTGGAGCGATGGAGATCTAAGGTCATGACCATACACCTGAAAAGTGGGTGATGGTTCTATAAGTCACAGCTAGGTACCATGGAAAATCATGGGGACTTTGCTGAAGGAGAGAGAACTCATGCCACAAACGTATTCTTATTGTTTATCACCCATCTTTTCTTCAGGGAGACCAGGGCATATGAAGCAAAGGAAATGAAGCGGACAGACACACAAGAGCCACATGGCAACACTAAGATATCATAACTAAAAGAATTTGCTCTGGGCCATAGCAACCTCTTCCCATTCAAAGAAGATTATCCCTAGCGAGACTAGGCGAGAGGAGACTTTAGACTGTTTCAGCTCCATCAACACCTTGCCTTCATTGTCTACATGTGTTTTCCTTCAGCAAATATCTGTCCCCATTACTGCATAAGTAATCGTTGAAGAAGATCCAGTAGACCGCTCCTCCCAGATTTTATGCAAATATCTGTCCCCATTACTGCATAAGTAATCGTTGAAGAAGATCCAGAAGAGGAGTGGTAAAGGAACATAGAAAAGGCCCCTGGGGAATATATATTACAAGAGGGAGTATCCAAGGAGGACACAGAGGCAAAGTCCAGGTATTTCTCTGTTGCCTCTAAGATAATATTGGTGGTATATTGGCTCTAAAAAAAAAGAAAAAAGAAAAAAAAGCTTAAGAAAGAGATACAAGAGTCCAAAGAATACTTAAAACAATGCAAGGAAATAAAAAAGGAGCTGGAAGAACTCAGAGAAGTGAAAGGAAAAGAAACATGAAAAGTTACAAAATTGGAATTAATACACATTTAAAATTCAGGATCATGGTAAAAATCATACAGAAAAAAAATAGACAATAGCAAAGGTATTGCAATGAGTACAGCAATGAACATAGACATGAAAACAAAGAAAACTCCAAATATGGATTGCTGGTATTCAGAAGGAAGAAAACAGGAAGAAAAATGGAGGGGGGGGGAGTTCAATGATATAATAGAAAAAAATGTTCCTATAATAAAGACTTGAATCTTTACATCTTTTCCCAGAAAAAAAAATGCACAGAGAGATCAAGGTTGAAATGTATTGTAGGAAGTCACTGAACACCAAGGTTAAGAAAAGATATTATATAGATATCCAATGAAAGCAGGGAGGAGGGAGAGGCATCTAAACGAGGAAAAACACAGTTTGATCTCAGATTTAGCCAAAGCAATGCACACTACTATGTGATAATGCAGTAGCCCACAGAATTTCAAGGAAAACTAAAAGCTTTACAATAACTTTATAATCATCCAATTGGAATGAAAGAAAGATATTCTCAAGCTTATAAGAACAAAGGGAAGACAATTACTCTGAAGCTTTTCTTAAAACCATTGAGCAGTCCTATCACTGCTTCTGTAGTGGAAGGTCTGCCTATACTATAGGAAACAAACAAAGAAAAAAAGAGAGGTTAAAGATCAGAAAGATGAGAGAAAGAGAAAAAGATCCTTATTATTTATAGATGATGTAATTGCCTATATAGAATAACGAACAGAATCAACAAACCACTAAAATTAAAAAGAGGGTTCTGTGACAGATACAAAATCAACTCATAAAAACAGCAGCATATTTTTACAACAACAGTAAACTACTAGAAAACATAACTAAAATTTAAGATATCATTAACAATAACAATAAAATTATAAAGTATCTGGAAGTTTTAAAAGAATCCATAAGTCCCATAGATAGAAAAATTTTAAACCTATTAAAGGACTAAAAGAAGATATAACATATGCAGAGTTACACTCTTGGTTGAGAACACTTAATATTAAGGAAAAAACAATCTTCCCCTAAATGGTCTAAAATTCAATGCAATTAAATCAGAATCCCAGATGAATTTTTGGTGGATTTTGATAAACTCAATCTAAAACTTATTTTAAATGAAGTAAGAAATGCCAATGAAAGCTTCAATAATAGCCAGGACAACACTGCAGAATAAAAGCAAACACAGGGGATGTGCACCAAGAACATTTTTAAAAACTAAGTCAGTAATAAAGGCAATATGGTATTGGGACAAGAAAAAGAGACCAATAATCATATATCTTTTTCATATGATAAAGTTGGTACCTTAAATCAATTGATAAATATTAGTCTGCATAGTGAACCATGTTAGGAAATTTAACTCACTGCACATTGAAAAACAAAACTGTATCCCCATCTATTCAGTGTATACAGAGGGAGATTTCAAACCAAAATGTAAGAATTAAAACTACGAAGTGAAAGTGAATGATGCAGAGACTGTCATAACTTAGGAATGCAGAAGGACGTCTTAAACAAGCTCTGACATAAAGCAGCACTTAGGGATTTGATTAAATAAAAATGAGAATTTCTGTTCAACCGGGGACACCGTGTGCAAAATTAACAGCAACAACAAAATACCGTGCAAGATGTCTGCAGTCTAACACCCATAAGGAAATAACATCTACAGTTCCTCCAAATCAAAATCCAACAAAGAAAAGCAATAAATCCCTGTAGAGGCAAATCAGTGGAGGAAGAACCTCAAACGCTAGCGAATTCAGAGTCATTATTACTTAGGGAAACTCCTATCCCAATAACAGCGAGCATTACTTCAAAGCCATCAGACTGACAAAACCTGGAGAGCGGCCTAGTGTCAGCGGCTGGAGGGACGTGGGAATCTGAGCGGCCCAGGCCCTGCTGGTCAAGTTCACACAGATGCAGTCACCCTGCAGCACCCGCCGGCTGGTTAGACGCGTCAATCATTTGTACGCCTCTGACTCAGCAACCCTAGGCATAAATTCCCCAGGAATCCTCACGCAGTCGCATGAGGGACCTTGTACAAGTGTGTCCGTCTCTGCGTGGTTAGTAGGACACAACCTAAATTTCCATGAACACAGCCCTGAAAACATAAAATGTGGAAAAGGTACAGTCAAGATAAGGCAATCATGTACCCGGTGCTCTCATCAATCCCAGTGTTGACTGTCCTTGTATAATTATTAATAGGGCTCTTTTTTGCCTCAAAAATGTGTCATTTGGGACAATAAATTACACATACTATATGCAGAGATAAAAGCACCTAACTAGAGTCCTGCCCTCGTGACTCGGTTGGAGCACTGTCCTGTACACCGAAAGGTTGTGGGTTCAATTCCCAGTCAGAGCAGATACCTGGGTTGTGGGTTCGACCCCTGGTGGAGGCATATTCAGGAGGCATGAAGGCAAACTGATCCATAGGTCTCTCTCACATCGATGTTTCTCTTTACCTCTCTCCCTTCCTCTCTCTTAGGATCAATAAACATATCCTCATGTAAGGATTAAAAAAAATACACTTACCTAGATTATTCACACAGAAATATGGACAAAACCTAAAAATATCATGTTGAGTGAAGAAGCAACAAAATCATTTAGGCCAATGTCACTTATGCGAAATACAACAGTACGTGCCTTACAAGCAAGCAAACTCACGTGCACCAAACACGTGAGATGTTCATCAAACACATTAGAATGGTTACGATACATGGGGCAGTGTGAGGAGAATGAAATTAGGGAATAAAAAGAATAAATAAAAACAACAACAATAATAAAACAATAATAGTTTGGTTTTTTTTTAAAAAAGAGTGATTGTGTCACATTAACTAAGAAACAGAATTAACCCATTCTATAAAACTGAGGTCCCTCAGTTTTATAATGAATTGAAGCAAAAAACAAAAAAGGGAAAACTGGTAGTAGGAAAGCTTGAATTGAGCATTCTATTAATTTAAATATCCATTACAATTATGAAACTATGGGGATTAATATCATCCAGCAAAAGGTAAATGTTATAAACCTTGATAATGTAAAATTTAATTATGAAACTAATAAAAATAGTAGGTGGCGGGGTATAAGAGGGTAAAGTGTGCTAATTTCCTCATCTTCCATAGCAGGAAGTGAATAAAGTCTACATTTTAAACAAGTAGGTATAATAAGCAGTGTAATTCCAACTTTAACAAAAAATAGGTTTAAAAAAATAAACTTCTTCATTAACTCATCCTTAACTATATTCTCTCAGGTTCCAATATTTGTGAAGGACTTGCCTTAATTTCAATTTCTTTATATTATTCAGCTTCTTTTAACTTTACATAAAATTCAACCGAAAAATTCATTGGCCCTGGCTAGTGTGGCTCAGGTGATTGAGTGCTGGTCCACAAACCAAAGGGCCACCAGTTCAATTCCCAGTCAGGGCACATGCCTGGGTTGTGGGCCAGGTCCCCAGTAGGGAGTGTATGAGAGGCAATCACACATTGATATTTTTCTCCCTCTCTTTCTGTTTCCCTTCTCCTCTCTTGAAAAATAAATAAAATCGTTTTTAAAAAATTCAACTGAAAAGTTAATATTAAAATAGTATATATATTGCTCTAGCTGGTATGGCTCAGTGGATTGAGCGCCAGCCTGCAAATCAAAGGGTTGCTGGTTCGATTTCCAGTGTAAGGCACATGCCTGGATTGCAGGCCAGGTCCCCAGCATGGGGTGCACAAAATGCAACCATACATTGATGTTTCTCTCCCTTTCTTTCTCCCTCCCTTCTCCTCTCTAAAAATAAATAAATAAAATAGTATATATGGTATAATACATTCTAAAGTTTTTTTTATCAATTTCTCTACCTATCTGCTTGGGACAGCATTGAGAATAATAGTAATGATTATATCTGAACGTTTATGTTCATTTTCTTAGTCTTTTTGACTTGTTTAAGTTTTTAAGATGCTTGTAACATTTAACAGAAACAATAAAGTTATTATTAATACAATGCGAGAAAAATAGGAAGTGGTAACAATGACCAGGACCCTTATTAGCTGTTAGGTTAGAAAGTAAGTAGAGAGACAGGGGAAGAGAATAAAGCTCTCTACGTGAAGATTTCCCAGGACCACACATAAATTACCGGAAATTCAAGAAAACCTGTTATTCTGAGTGTGATCCTGGTTATAAACCTCTACCTCCTCTTCAGAGCGCAGGCAGACAAAGCCGAAGCAGGGTGTGACTTGACTCCCCTGTTTGTTACCGGAGAGGCAAAACCACGAGGCAGGGTGGACAGAAACGATGTCAAATTTGTCATCGACAACCAACCCCTCTCGGTTCTGCTCAGGACACACCTCATTACTTTTTACATTAAAAGGTAAGGCTAACCAAAATAGCACCCATGACTGATGCACCAAATTGCCACGCAGAAGTCTTCAACGGGGGCTGCAATGTGGCGGTTCTTAATGTCCATAGTTATTTGAGTTAAATGAAGTCTGACACAGTCCCACATGGAAACAGGAAGGAGAAACATATTTTTTCAGTCTATTAAATTTAATTCATTGCGTGTGTTTTCCTTCCTTATCAGCAGTTTAAATTAATTTTCTCATTGTCAACAGGCTGACAGTCTCCCACATCTTTAAATTCAAGCACACAATATTTGCTAGAACTAGCCATACCCGCAGGTGTGGGAAACAACATGTTCATTCATTAGGTCTTAGCAAGGCTCTCACAATTATACAAAATAATTTATCCCTCAACGATCAGGTACAGCTGTATCCAACTCCTCTTGTCAATTTCCATGTCGGCAGCAGAAATTGTGATGTTCTCAGGAGAGGAGTGATTGGTTTTCAGTTACACACAGTTACAGCTGGAAGTCATCTGAAAACCATCATGCTAGCATATGGATAACCTGTGTGGCAGCGTAATAATATTTGTACGTATCTTACAAGTGCTTACCCAGGACTATGACAATGTAATCAGTTTCACAGGGGACAGAAATAACAGGCCTCTCTCCATTCGCTGATTGTATTGAGCGCTGAAATAATGATCTCTGTCTAAATGGAAGGGCAGCATTCACTAGGAAAATAAGTGATAACTGCAAAGAAAGGTTTCTTATCGTATTTAAGAGATGAATTAATGGCAGCCAGCGTGGGGAGGCTGCCTTCATGGGAAGTTTCTCATTCATATAGAGCATGTGATAGAAACACATTTGCCATTTTTAAATCAGGAACGGCTCCTGGAGCCAGAAATACTGGGGTTTTTTTTTGTTTTTTGTAAAATTAATACTCATTCCAGCACCTCTCTGCTTCTTTTTTTCACCTGCAAAAATGAGGAAGCTGCTACTTTCTCATCCTTACCCTTAACGGGTATTTTGAGGACACATGGAAGGATAATGTAGAAGTGCTTTGAACATTTGGAAGAAAAGTTCTCTGTTAGTTCAAAATATTACTACTATTATCACTGCCAACTCTGCAGTGGTTTCAAATCCTAAATCTGAAAGCTTTTTCAACCTCTGTTATTCAAATCTTATTTTAAAAATCCTCCATTATTTAGCTCCTTATTAGAGGTGGGTAACCTGGGACCTAAAAAGAGTAAGAAACTTCCTCAAGGTCACAGAAGGGCAGAGCAGGTAAAGAAAGAAACATCGATTCTGCGTGCCACACCCTACAGACTCAGCAGCAATGTGAAACTCAGAGCCATTCCTACCAGAAAGAGCCTGAACCGGCAGCTTTGAAATTGAAAAACATAGCCAATTAAAAGCACTCGTCCAGTAAGTACCTTCAAGAAGCCCTTTGCAGAAAGAACGTGCATAAACCATTTTTTCCTGCCATTTCCTTAGTTATATTTCTTGATGTGACATATTTTTGAGCATAAACAAGTGAGATGTACTTCTATGTAAATATTTTTCTCTGTGCTAATGAAAGGATTTTTTTAAGTAGCCCCCGCCCCCGCGAATTTCTTCATTAAATAACTAGAGGTGCAACGGTGTGAAGTTGTCTTGATTCGCAATGTATTTTTAGAAGGGGTGAAGGCAAGCAAATGTCTTCCTGCAAGTGTATTTCCCTCAATCCCTTTAAATCCAAATGTTTTCAGTGTGCTTTGCAGATGTTAGTGCTCTCAGGGAAACAGAGGGGGCTGTAGGGGATCGTGTGGCCGAAAGGCATGGACGGCCTCTTCGCAAACTCAACACACTCAGTTCTATCCTGTGGAACATCCCACCTTATGGCCTGAGTTACACTTGGAGGACTCTTAGACCTGCCTTCCAAACACGGAGCTCCACCTAAAAGGGCTCGCCACTGGGAGGAGTGTTGGGGAGAGGAGTCCCACCAAAGGGCCCCCTTTTGGGACCTACTTGCTGTTCTTATTAGTGCTTTTTCATTTTCATAGAAGCCTGCCTTTCCACGTTTTCTCGCATGTTTTCGAGGAACTTAAGCTGCAGCCTGCCGATCTTTTGGGAGTTCTCCAATGTGATTACACAGGAGGTAAAGAGGCAATTACAAAGGAATAAACTTGTTTCACGTTAAAGATATTTTCAGTTGCCCTGGAAGATGATTTAGAAAATTTGAAAAATGTGGCTCTCAGGCTGGCTCAGCATTATGCACACCCTCACAGGGACGCTGGCATCAAACTTCAGTGCTCGAGCGTGTTGTATAACCCAGCACTTCGGTCTGAGTTTACTAACTGAGGCCAATATTTTCCAAAAGTGGCAGGCGGAGAAACTGGACTTTCAGTCGTTTATTATTTTGAATTTTATTTTTACTTTTTGCAGTTTCCCTTCAAAATTCTAGTATTATTTTATGACTGTGGCATAAGAATTATACGGCAGGTTTTCATGCATTTCATACATTTTTGTAAGCTTTTCTATGATTACGGAACTTCTTCGATGTTGTGGTCTGACATGACAACGTGCTCACAAGACAGATATTAAAAGCAAATAAAATAAAACGAGTCTCATGTCCTAAGGGGAAAGGTCAGATTTAATTAGGCCAGGCGCCTGGGGACTAGGCTGACGCAGTGGAGCTCTAAGGCAACAGAGCTGCGGGGAGGTGTCTGCCATGCCATCGGCCTGTACCGGAGCCACCTTCCTCCTTGTTCTCTCTCTGTTAACGTTTCCTTTCTGGGCCTCCCTATTTCTAACTCTGTCTCTCTCTGTCACTCAATGTCTCCTTTTCCTGTCTACATCTGAAGACTTGCTGGACTCTGTAGGCAACATTCATTGCGAAGGAATTGCTAAAACCTGTTCAAAATCTGCTTCATACATCTGCCGTTTCCAAGACTCCCCACAATTCATCAGCAACCACAGTCACCAGCCAATGGAGAGGCGAAATACTGTCATAGTTACAAATGGGAGGGTGGCAGTGTTTAAAGTCAAGCTACCTGGGTTCAAATCCCACCTCTGTTACTTATCAGCTATGTCAGCAGCCCACAACCTTTTTGGCACCAGGGACTGGTTTCACGGAAAACAATTTGTCCAGGGGAGGTGGGAGATGGCTTTATAGCCCACCACTGGATGCAGCTTAATTACCACTTGCCACTCACTGATAGGGTTTTGATATGAGTCTGCAAGCAATTGATTTATTATGGTCTCTGTGCAGTCAAACCTCTCTGCTAATGATAATCTGTATCTGCAGCCACTCCCCAGCGCTAGCATCACTGTCTCAGCTCCACCTCAGCTCCTCAGGCATTGGATTCTCATGAATCTAATGAGATTAGATTCCTGTCCTGACCTAGGTCCCTCGCATGCGCAGTTCACAGGATGGTTCGCGCTCCTGTGAGATTCTAGTGCCACGGCTGATCTGATAGTAGGCGGACCTCAGGCGGTAATGGGAGTGATGGGGAGCGGCTGTAAATACAGGTGAAGTTCCTTCACTCACCCACCACTCACCTCCAGCTGTGCAGCCAGGTTCCTAACAGGCCACAGACCAGTGCCAGTCCATGGCCAGGTGGAGGGCAGGTATTGGGGTCCCAGAGCTCTGTGATCATTGGGCAAGTTACTGAAGTTTGCCATGTCTTAGTTCATCTTCTGAAAGGTGGGAATAACAGTAGCAGCTACTTCATAACGTTTTTGGAATCATTAAACATATTCATAGATATAAAGTGTTTAGCACGTGGCATGGCACAATAATGAGCGTTCAATGAATGCGAGTTATTGTTATTAGCCCAACCACCCTTGGCTCTGCTACCCCACTCCAGCTGGCCCCTTTGCTGGTCTGGAGCAGACCATGCTCACACACATCCTCGCCCAGCAACGACCCCTATCCTACCACGCCGATGTCTTCCCCACGGCCCCGCAGTGCTAAATCCCACGCTTCCTGGTAGGCTCACCTCCACCAGAAGTCCTTTTGGGGATATGTCAGGTCACAGTGATCTCCTTCATCTGTACCATAAACACTCCCATAGCCTTTCTCTGTTAATTAGATACCCTACTCTTCAGTTCTCTAATTGTTTTCCATGCATTTATACGTTGACTTCCTAACTAAACACCAGCACAGGCTCCGCCCTGAGGCAGGTCTCATCGAGCAGAGGCTGACCAATGAGAATTTTCAAACAGGAGTTGATTCACTCCTTCCAGGACATCCTAAGAGGGCAGAGAAGTCGCTGTGCATTTGACAAAATAAAAAAGAAGCTTTCTAATTTTTTTCTTTCCTTTCATTTCTTTTGGTCTTAGCATTTAGAAACCAAGCTATGCCTGCAAGGAGGGTTTCCAACTGTCATACCAAATATACACAAAATGAAGCTCACTAAAAGCCCCTTTAAGAGAAAAAGCTCTTTAGTGAACAATATACCCAGTAGGTAGAGTTAGTTACGCACTTCAGTGATTTAGTTAAGTTACACTCCAGTTGCAGTCAACTGACCGAGTTAGGAATTCCCACACCAGGGATGGTGGCTCACACCAGTCCAGCCATTCTAAGGAGGAGGCTCTGTGACCCACGCCTCAACCAACACTAGAGGTTTTGATAGTTAAGATAATGAATGTCAGAACGGTGAAATTCTTGCTTTGTACATCCACACTAAAGATGTTAAAACTGGGTTCTCATTGGTGTTCAACAAAGGGAGTTTGGCTAAAATACTTGAGCACAAGGATTCCCATCCTCCAACGAATAAGGTATAGGAACCACTGAAGCCTATCATGGTACTGGAAGATCTCAGGTGTACAAAGCCACCTGCATAATCTGCTATGGAATCCTCACTTGGTAATGGTGAGTGTCTTCTGCCAGTGACTTTCTGGCAAGGTCACAGGTGCAGCCCCTAAAAGAATGGGACTTCAAATGGACAGGGCACGTTGTATACCTGCTCTGTCCTTGCTGGCTAATAAATAAGTTCCTTAAATAATAATTGTAAAAATGTTCATTTGTGAGAAAATGTCAGGAGGGACCTGGTATTTTGAACCATGTCTCTATACAGGTTGAAACTTTGCATCTGTTCCCATGTAGCATGTGCACAACCGCTAAGCGAAAGAAAAGAATGTGATATGAATGAGCACCTACGTGGATGAGGCAGGATATCCTGGCCCTGTACGAACCAGAAAGCTGTGGAAATAAAATCGATCAATCAATCACCTGGTATTTACTGAGTGCCTGCTAGGTGCCCAGAATTGTTAAACTACAGCATACCAGAAATCGGCATTTCAGAGATCACCTGGAGTAAATCTCCATGCTGGTCAGGAATCGTAAGCTCACTGAATACTGCAGTCAGTCTACACAGTGCGGTTAGCATACCTGAGGGTTGATAGAACATTGTTATTTATTACTCCAGCTTTTCTTGAGAGGGAAAAGTTAGATATCTGTCATACTGAGCCTTAACAAAGAGTCATGATTTATGGTCCAAATATTTGGTTGCAGGCCTAAAGAGAGAAGAAAAACATAGAACACATTTAAGTAAGAGTATAAGGAGCAACATGACTTACGTCTCATTTTCCTTGAAATTTTGCTTCATCCAGCATTACAATTTTATGCTAGATTACAAAAGTGTTGTGGTACGTATGTGTCAAAGGCCAGGTTCACAAATTGGATGAAGTCCTAATCAATTGAATAAACTCGACTGAATCATTTGATGCTTTATAGGACTTTAGGTTCCTACATTCATCAAGGTTTCTTAGCAGATCAGAAATATAATAGATAAATTAGAAAAACAATAAATCATGTACTGTATCATGTGTTACTCTTATATGTGTTTGGGAATAGGCAGTGAGTAGGTGAATGGAAAGAACCCAAATGCTCCCACAGAACTTAGTTCATGTTGGTTCATGGAGCACTCACTATGGGCCAGGCTTTGCTCTAACTGCTTTGAATACATTAATCCTCACAACTGTCCAATGCAGTAGGTCGTTAGCATTAGCCCCACTTACAGGTAAGAAAACAGAGCACAGCACGGTGACATAATGTGCCCAAGGACAGCAGCTGGTAAGTGGCAGTACCTGGAATTTGAATCCAGAATCCACTCTCTTGACCACCTACCCCTGAGCACCTACTCAGAAGATGTGATGAAGGTTAACATGAAAAGGTATTATATAGTAGTAAGCATGCAATACACTTTACATCATTTTCCTTTATTCAGAAACCGATTTTATGCCTATGTGTACGTGAAGTACAGACACCCTTCTGTTCTACAAACGGACCACTAGGTTCCAAACAGTGGCATAGGCACAATGTACTAATGACCTAACCAACCACAGGCATCAGAACTTGAGAGATGCAGGTTGGGGCCTCTCTCTCTCCTCCCCTTTCTCAGCAACCCCCAGAAGACATTTTGTAGTCAGAGGATAAGTGGGCTCTACTATTTCTGTCTCTATCTCCTCTGACAGTTCCTACAATTCAAACTTTCACTCTACCAAAGGAAAATGGACATTGCCTTGACATGTCCTAAACTATAATGCATTTCACAGCTGGGGAAGCCTACAACTGGTGAAAGCATTTAAATAACGCAGCCACAAATTTCTTCTTTGCACGCCAACTGCAGTTATGTCTTGTGGCTCTAATACTATTGGATGGTTGTATTTTAATAGATTTCATATTGATCTGGTATAATATCATTAGGTCTATGAATAGAAACTCTCTGCCAGGGGTGTCCAACCTTTGGGTGTCTCTGGGCCACACTGGAAGAAGAAGAGTTGTCTTGGGCCTCACATTAAATACGCAAACACTAATGAAAAGTGATGAGCAAAAAAAAAAAAATGGTTTAAGTAAATTTACAATTTTGTGTTGGGCCGCATTCATAGCCATCCTGGGCCGCATGCATTGGACACCCCTGCTCTAGACAACATACACCACTGCGTCCTAATCTATTAAATATGGGGGCTTTTCATGTCATTTCCAGGATGGCAGGCAGACTTGTTGATGAGTTTTGATGACACTCATCCTGGGGAGTGGCTGTCACCAAGTGTCCATGTCCTAGGACTTGTGGTTGGTCAAAACAATGTATCCTGCAGTCACCACCCTTTCGCACCTGGCTTACTGCAACAGCCCCTACCTTTGACCCCCTCAGTCTACTCTCAACACAGCAGACACAGGGAAACTTTTAAAACAGAAGTCATTCTGCTCACAGAAATATACCCGAGAACACTGAAAACATACATCCATACAAAACCCTGTACGTGAATGTTCATAGCAGCGTTCTTCATTAACAGCCAAAAGGTAGAAGAATCCAAATGTCCACCAACTGGTAAATGGATAAAAAGACTATGGTGTCTCCATCTAATGCAATATTATTTGGCAATAACAAGGAGTGAAGTACTAACATATGTTACAACATAGATGGACCTTGAAAACCTACAACGTGGAAGCTAAATGAAAGAAGCCAGTAACAAAGGACCACATATTGCATTATTGCATTTATATGGGACAGCCAGAATAGGCAGATCTATAGACATTTAACAGCAAAAGACATGACATGGAGCAGAAAATGCACAACCCAGCTGAGCCCAGGCCGGACTTTCATTTTGTCTGGCCTCTCGCCTGGATGGTTGGAAGAATTGGAGAGGCGTGTGGGAACAGGCACATCTTTCTCTGCATGGCCTCGCCAAGAGCTCCCTCAGCAGACGTAGTCTCCAGTAGTCAGATCTCTGACTTAGCAACTAGCTTCCATGAGAAAGAAGGCCCAAATGTCGCATCGGCCACATGTTATTGGTCAAAGCCAGTGAGAAGGCCAGCCCCGTTAAGGGGAGGAAACACAGACTCCCCATCTTGATGGGTAAAGCAAAGGAGAAGGTGTTCATGGTTCCCATCTTCGGACACAGGCTCCCAGGGCTTCCTTGGGACATCAGACATTCTCTCCCCACAGCTTATACTCCATTCCCCAGAAAAATGAAATCAATCCGAAGTCAAATATAAAATGAGTGACAGGAATAAAACCTGGCCATCGGAATCAGGGCTAGAACATGTAGGAATGGGATAGAAAGAATTTTAGGTGCGATCTGATTGGAGCACAGCCCTGTCCTTCCCTGTGATGAGTGCTCTCGGTGGCTCATTGCCCTTTCTCCTCACCCTCGTCCTCTACTGTAGCCCACACAGCAAAGCAGTCCTGGGATCACTCCGCTTTGGGAGTCCCTCTGCCTCTGCCCATTGCCCCTGGACGTCCCAGTTAACAGTTAACCAAGGCGGCTCAGCCAAGGACACTGCACCTCGGAGCACAGTGCTCGCTCCAGCTGTGGGCCCAGGCTGCTTGCCGAAGGAGGGAAACCACTGCCCTGCTCAGAAGGGTAGCAAGCATTGGAGAACAAATCTAAACCTAAATGAGCTAAAAGGAAAAAAAAAAAGGACACATGCTTTGTTATGTATGTACATTTTCACCAATCCGTCATTAGAGGTACGTAAAAAGATGTATTCAAGAATACGAAAATTCAAGCCTTGGCCACTTGTGTGCACAACTCCCAATTTGTGGCCCTGTGAAGTCACAGCAGCTACCCCGCCCCCTCCTCATTGGAGTGCTCATTAAATGGCTCTTTAAGTAAAGTGGTGATATGTTCTTTTCATTAAGTGCTTAATAATCTCAGATGGAACAGGACTAAAGAAATCACTAAGAAAAGCCATCAACAAAATAAGAACAATCTTTTCACTTATTCTGTGGCTATTTTCCTCATCACCTCTTTCCACCTGAGGTGGAAAACCACAAGCTTTCAGCATTTAAGAAAAAATTCTAAGGAGGAAATGGTAAAATCATGGTGTCTCCTCTTAATGGGGTCTATTAGGAAATACTGGCAGTAAGGGACCGGCTAACTAACCAAAAATAAATACATAAACAAATAAATAAATAAAAATAAAATGGAGGATTATTTCTTACAAGCGGCAAGACCCCCCGCCCCAGAACACAAATTCTCATGATACCGCTATGCCATCCTCTATGCCGGCATTGAAAAAGAGAGTCTTTCTCATTCCATGAACAAATTCTGCACCCATAAATTCTTGAATGTGTTTAAGAAGAGCTGGGTGTTATAAATGAGATGTGGAAAAAACATTAAAAGCTCCCTTAAAGTGATTGTGGAAAAAGGCACAGCACAATATCAGTCAGGAGGAGCGAAAAAGATGTCAACAGAGAAGAAGAAGAAAAGTAGCTGGGCAGGTGGGGGTGGCGTTCGGGGAGAAGCGGGAATAAGGACTGGAGAAATGGGGAGACTGGAGTAAAGTGACCAGACACAGCAGTGCATATGGCAAACTCTATTTGTCCTTAGGGAAAACATATTCCCAATTATGCTTCCTAGTGCTGTATACCATAAATATCAACACAGCGATCTCAAAGCAAGGACTCCCAGCAATCCCAGTCATGCTCAGCATAGATTATTGTTGGGACCAGTAGCCATCCAGAGCCATCCTGTTACCTCTATGTTAACACCCATAAGAATGGGGTTCCCCAGGGTATGTGCTGGGGTATGTGCTCAGACACATACTGTCTCTTTTTCTTATCCCTTCCCTTGAATGTGTGTGTGAGTTTTTGGTGATTCTGAAGCTTAGTGCTGCGAAATTTCCAGTGGAGCACGATGAAAATGCTAATTCCCAGGCCCTGCCTATCTTTAGAGATTGTGGTGTAGTAAATATATAGCAGTGCCAGGCATTTCTAATTGCAATAGGCTCCGGGTGATTCTGATACATCACAAATAATGAGGCTCATTGGCACAGTGGAAAGGCTTGAACAGAGATTGAGGACAGTATGTTTGAATCCTGGGTCTGAACCAATGGTTTTTACACAATGGCCACGAGATCTTAAGTTGCATAGACATTCTGAAAAAAATTATAAGAGTACTTACTCCTCATATTGTCTAAAAATGTGACATGCTGCTATTCATACATTAATAAATCATATTTCTCATAACTTTCTACTCTTGCCTCTGTCTTTTTATCATTCTACCAGTCCGATTTCCAGCACCTCATTTGAAGTTAAATGTGCACCGTGATTTAAAAAAAGACAGAGGGAAAATTTATCCTTTTTTCAGAGCTGTTAGGCAAGGCAAAACCACAGCGCATTTAATATTTTGGTACTGAGGAAATGTAATTTAGTTCATAAGTTGGAATATTAACTCTTTCCCATCATTATATAGATCAAGAGGGTGACATTAATTTTTATTTAAATTGATGAGCACCCATACGACTCTGAAGAAAAGTCACTCCACGTGGCCTGTGCCACACGCTGTCAGAAAGGAAGATGATAACATCAACCTTGGCAGTGAAGAATAAATGCAATAATGAATAACATTAAACCCCGTAAAACATTCTAAAAAACTATATGGTTATCATTATTAGGTATACAGGGTGGGGCAAAAGTAGTTTTACGGTTGTTTGTATGGAAATACCATAATTAATGAATAATAATACAAGAATAAACTCTACGTTCCAGGTACTCACAACTGTAAACTTACTTTTGCCCTGCCCTGTGTATGAAACAAAGTGCTATACTGAGATTTTTTTGTTTTGTTTTGTTTTTTTTTGGTATAGAGAGAGAGGTGTCAGAGAATTACTTTGGAATTCTTGAGGGAAACATTGAGAAAGATGAGTGCAGGAATACCCAGAGTCATTAAGGTAGCCTCCCTCAGAGTCCTGAAGTGTCTGGGAGATAGGTATAATTAGACCTTTAGTGTTTTAAGAAGAGAAAGAGTAAAGCTGCCCAAGCTCTAGGTACAGGTTTCTTGGGCATTAAGAAAAGAGTAGTTCTTGGGAAGCCGTGACCTTGGGAAGTCCAGTGAATGGCATCTTTCTCTGAGCACAGATCTGAGAGATTAAAGTTGTCCTCACTCAAAAGTCAACATTGGCGGAGTGCCATTGGCCAGTGTGGAGGTGGGAATTAGCAGCATCTGTCAGAACAGGGAGCATGATTTTGTCAACAGTCACCCAACTTGGCAGCTACAAGCAATAGTACTAGCACACTGGAGAGGATTCAATCCCTCCTTTCTTATAATGGAAACTGACTGACCTTTCAGACCCCATTTGGACTGGATAAGCTCTTAGGTTTCATGGAAATTTTTAGAGAAAAAAGGATCCCCAAAAGGGAAACTACCATACTTCCTTTCAATATATAAGAAGACTCAAATCAATTTTAATTTGTGTTTTCAAGTCATGGAAGAGTTCAAACTCATTGTATACCCACACATATGTATTAGGGTCTCAATAAAGGCCATTATTCAAAAAAAAATTAAATTTACCTTTTAGAAATGGTGAAGATATCTTTTGGGACAGATCATCTATCTGTAGACACTACGACTAAAATTCTAGAGGAAGAAGAGAGATGTAGAATGTCCCAAAAGGCAAAGCACTCAGCTTACCAAGGAGACATTGAAGGCTACTCACCCTAATACAGGAAGAGGTCAGGAACAGGGAGGAAGAGGCATCTATGACAGCATAGTATCATGTTAACAACCCTCAGTCCTGTTTCTCAACTGTTCCTTAACAGAACAAGTTTTAAAGTAAAATAAGATGCTAAGCTCTCCAAAGTTGGCAGAAAGAACTGCACTTCTGTCCAGTTGCTATCAAAAGAGTGCTGCTGCTTGGGGAATGTAAAGATTTAGCAGCAAAAGCAGCCAGAACAAACCAAGTCCCTGGAGAATATGGACTAGCCAACACAAGGGCCACATCTGTGAAACAGGAGTTGAGATGTGGTGGCAGTCAGTACTGGGTAGAACAACAACAAAAACAAGCTGACCTACCACAGTCCACAGGGAAAGGGAGGAAAAGAGAAAAAGGGAGGTTTCATCCTCTAGGCTATAAAGGAACCTTTTTAAAAAATGATATTTGTAGCTAGGTTTTTTGTTTTTGTTTATAAGAGAAGGGAAGGGAGGGAGAGAAGGAGAGAAATATCAATGTGTTGGTTTCATCTCATACGCCTCCTTGCTGGGAATCTGGCCTGCAACCCAGGCATGCGCCCTACACTGGGAATCAAACCAACAGCGCCTTGGTTTAGAGTCTGGCACTCAATCCACTGAGCCACACCAGCTCAAGCTTTGGAACCTGCAAAAGGAACCTTTGAGAAAGATAAATGGGGAAGCCTCCCAAATCATTCAGTTAACCTCCCTTACTAGGGCAGCGAGAATTGAAGCCCCAACAGGAAAATTTGTGTTGAAACTACGTCTACTCGCCCCATTTTTACACAAGCTTTTAATTGTCCTGTTGAGTATAATCTTAGAAAGTAAGAGTTTAATGATATCTCTGTCATACCTGGGAAGTATGATGCCTACTGATTAGCGTAAATGACCTAGCAAACAGTCTCCTTCATTCCCAAGGCCACACCTTCACAATATTAGGTAGCTAGGCTGACACAGGTACATATTTGCCAAATATGATTCATTTACTGCCAATGAACTATCCAGCCTCTATGGATAACACGCTAACAACATGGGAGGCAGAAGAGCTATGCAAGAAGGTCCAGTTGCAGTTATCAGAGAGGGGTAAGGTTTTCAGCACTGGGCAAAACTTGTATAAGAGATTTTCAATTCAGTTAAAACTTGATTAATTTTAATGTGCCAGGTACAGCTCACTAGGCACCGAGGACTTCCAAAGAAGGCACACTCAAGGAAGAAAGACAACGTGAGAATATAACGTGGGTGAATATCGAGTACTTTATCCAATTAGTGGGTAGAAGTTGAATGAAGGATGGCTCGAAGAAAATGTAAGATGCATTATCTGTTTATATTGATTTCCTGGGTAAGGAGAATAGTTGGGGCAGTGCCATGGAAGGATTTATTAATAAACATTAACTATGATTCATGTTGTACTATGAATTACTTTTCTGGGTAGGAGACAATAAGCGAGATTAAAAAAAAAAAAGTTATCCCTGAGGTCCCTGAGATACACCTACCAGCAAGAGTGGCTGGGGCTGGGGAATCTGGAAATGATAACAAAAGGAGCTCAGGCAGGATGGCCACAATCTCACTGAAGGGTTTATTTGGCAAAGGACTGAGCCTGGAAGAGGTCACGTGTGTACAGGTTGGCCGGCAGGAAACACTGCTCGCAGCTAGAGTGTAACTTACCACGAGAACCGCCCCAGTGGGGCACATGCCTCTCAGTGTGCAAGCTAGAAACGTCGGCAGGTGCTGGCAGATCCCCCATTAATGAAAAATGTCTCATTGAGGGGCACGCAACTGGGAACCCCCACTTTTACTGTCATGCTTCTCTTTAAGTCCCATAACCATAGGTCTGGACTGTGCTGAGAATTTTGTGCACATTAATACTACAATTATGAAGGTACCATAGGACAATCCCGTTTCTCCCTTTGAAAGTATCTCTCCACCCTCCCTGCCTTTTATTAACAGTGGTCTGAAATCTGTCCTCTAGTCCTTCCAACCTGCCACAGAGCACCAAAGCATTAACCAGGGGGAGAAACACTGTGTAGCCGGCATATACAGCTTTGGAAAGAACTTTTGGTAATAGGCACAATTAAAGTTTTAGTTTTTCAAACTGTGTTTAGTTAGCAAAATATATTAGGATAATTCCCTCAAATAAATGGAATCTTTCTGAACTTAACTAGCTCTCAAGTATAATATTTGAATTAATATGGGTCTTCTTCAGAACTGGTCCAAGAAGGTAAATTGTGTTAAGAACTTATACATTACATATTATATTATATTATATTATATTATATTATATTATATTATTATGTCATATCATATCACATCATATCATATCATATTCCCCCAGTCTAATTATCAAGAAAGTCATTATGGTAAGTACTCAGAATGGCTCACAAGCTGTCACACGTCACACACTCATGTCCTAAGTACACAGTAGCAGTGAGGGTCCTTATGTGGCTCAGCATAGATGGCTCCTCCAGGCTGTCCAGATGTCTTTCAATATTGATTGCTAGGACAACAAACAGCACAATATGCTCCAAGATTTAAAGCAGCATAGCGTGACTGTGTTAATACAATAATAGAAACAGCATGAGGTTATCTACAAGTTTGCCCATGACCCTGCAAATGTGAAAAGACCTATATTTAATGGATTACCACCCTGTAGATATTCTGGGGAATTCTATTTATAGATCAGAGGATACAGAGGAGCCAATAAAATATGCCTCTCAAGTGACATCATAACCATGAAATGCAATTGTTTGGTCCTTGAAAAGACAGAGTCTGTCACCATGTCATTTAAATATCCTCAGCATTGTCAGCACCATAATACGTGTATTAATATTTTAAATGCATTCTCAGTCCGGTCAATGCAAAATAGTTATCTCATAAATCTTTCAGCACTGTAACACTGTTTAGATTTTAGACTTTTTAATACCCTGAAAATTCTGCCCTGCGCGCTTTTTATTTATGACCCTTAAAATACATTGAAAATATTTGTTTCTGGTTGAACTCCTTGCAAGAGTTCAAACTTCAGTCCACCCTCTGAGGTTTGGATCAGTGTGTCCACATTCTCTTCTCTTCTTTAGGAGTCAACCATGAAAACCCACGTCAGATACCCGTATTCTGTTGTTTACCATCAACATGTAACAGTTTTAGAATTAAGATTCTGGGTCTGAATTAATTATGGATGTTTTCCTATTGTATGAAGCTCAGCTGCTGCTGAATTCAAATGTTTTAAGACTCTAACTCCATAAGCTGGTACCATTAATTTTCATTATTGCCTTTTATAACTGAAAGACCTAATCCTCAGAAATTTAATATACAGGGGTGGGCAAAAGTAGGTTTACAGCTGTAATACAAATAAATAACACAAGAGTTAATAAGTAATAATATGAGAATGAACTGTTTCGCATACACACACCCGTTCATCTACTTTTGCCCACCCTTGTATGTATCCCTATAGGAAGCTACCTTACACATCTCTCAGTGTCTTTTTTAATGCACAAAGGAAGGTGCAGGGCTGCACATGAGTGGAAGGGCTAAATGGAGATCATTTGCTCTACATAAGAAAATAGAGTGGAATTTATTCTTGCACCTAAGAAGGAAGGAGCAGAAGTGAGAAGAGAAAATAAAAGATTGGCTCAGTTACATGGAGGAGGACATGTTAAGAATCCTACCACCTGATAGGTGATGGTATAAATGAGTTTAGTTAGCAAAAAATAATAGGATTTTATTATTCCCCCAAATCAACAAACTCTCTTCCAAACACGCAGGAAGCACAGGAGTGTGGGTACGGGTCTGTGTGACCTCGACAAGCTAACACCGGCACCAGGCACTTGGAAAACTCTTAAAGAGTCTTAGCTCTTAATTGTGATTCACATTAATATTATTTACCACTTACAATGTTGCTTAAAGATAGACTCACAATATCACAAAACACAGAGGCAGTGCTATTAAAATGACAGGTTTCTTTCAGAAAACAAAGAAAATATTGGAAACAAACTTCACCAGGAACTACAATAAGCTAGTTAGTAAAACTAAGAACAAAATTGCATTCTAAGTCTCGTAGTTGGTAATCAAACCTAGAAACACATTGTTTTTATTTTTTTACTAAATTGAGAAAAATATATGTTTGTACACACAGGCAAAAAATCCCTGGCCCAAAAATCTCACAAGTTTACTGCGCATCTTGATGAATTAAGAGCCATCTAGTAATGTGAAGAGCTACTTACTAATGGTAGTTTGTTCTGTAAGTAGTCATTTTGCTATAAAAAGCCTAGATAAAAGCTGAGATATAACATTAAATCATAACATCAAAGGCAGTTCTTTGGGGATGAAAGCTAAATAGAGGCTAGAAATGCTATTTCCTTTTACTTCAATGATATAAAGATACATCTTAGAGAACCAAAAGGAATGGTTTGGTTAAAATGCCCATTGTTAGATCATTTGTTATTTTTCATGTATATTTCTGTATATTACATATTTTGCTACTATGCCTCCTCAGCACATAAGGCCACATAGCCAAAGACCACACATACTGTCTTAGACACAGAGTACCATTATGCATACATTCTTAAAGTTTTTTGTATTGGTTTTCTCCAAGAAGTAAAAATAAAATGTTCTATAAGGATGCCAAAATTTTGTTGTGGAAGATTAAACATTTCCACATGTACTAAAAGTCAGATGGATGTGGAAATATTAGATGTGACCAAGAATATTATTTTAATTATATGTGTGTTCTATTTTAAAAAAGAAAAACTACCATATGGGTGGATGGTAGTGATTATTCACAATATAAAAGATGATTTGATCAAAAAGGGTTTCATGGTCCATATTCTTACTTACCAAGTGCATTTTCCTTATCTTTATAAATAGCAAACTACTTGATGGAGATGAAGCTGGAGGAAAAAAAAAGAAGCTCAGCTTTGAAAACATAAGGCAGCGTTGCCAATGGACATTCAGTCAGAAGTTACAATGGAAGTCAACAGGGAATGATGAACCAATATACAGTCTAATGTTCAGGAATCTATCCCGCTCACTAAAGCATCTTTATGTACAAATACCAACACATGATCTCAATAACACCATATACTGAATGTCATCAATAATTTAAGGATTTCATCATAGAGGCATGCTAAGAGGCATTTGTTCCTAAGTTCAGGAACTATTCTCAGCATATTAAAGCACAGCAGTGGAACAGATAAATAATGTTTCCCCTAAATATAAGTGAAGCACAGAATATAAGCAGCGAAGCTGCCCTTTCTCACCTGTACAGGAGAAAAGAAGCCAAGTTCACAGGGTCCATCCACATCCAAAAGGGGCCAAAGGGGGAGAAAAAAAGAAGATACAACGGGTCATTTTGGATAAAATTCAAAAATGGGTGACAATAAAATAAAATGTATACAAAGGAAACCATTCATTACCTATATGGAGAGCATCTAAATTGTGTGGCTTTGTTCATTTAAATCATGTTTTTTCCTGCCAACTAAACTTGAGTTAATTTGTCTCTACTCTAGTTGATCTCCCATACTAGACACTCTCAGGTGGCACACAGCTGTTTCTATTTTCAATGATACATGTACAGAACCAGTCTCACACTTTGAACATGATTCAGCGATATAGAAAATCTTAACAGACACATAGAACATGCCTTATGATATCAATGAGCACACATTGAGCTGCAGAAATTCTGCAGTCATGTTCCAAATCACATGGAAAAGTGATTGTAAGCTAACTGTGCATAGTTTAAGTGTGACCCAGGATCTAAGTATTTACTCCACTTTTTAAAAAATATTGATTTTACCTCTAAAAGATGATAAAAGCCAACGCTAAGAGCCATGGTATGTAGACACCAAACATGGTGCTTGCTCACGCCTCTTTAATACCTAACATTGTACATGAATGTGATATTCATGTCATATAAGTGGGTGGAAGTGGAGAGCATCCATGAGTTCTGAATTCGAGATCACCAAAAGGCTCCCCGGACACCCACCAATAAGGATTACTACCTATTAAAAGTCTTTTTTTTTCTCTCTCTCTCTTTTTTTTTTTACTTCTCACACTCAGAAATGAGATTTAAGCACAGAATATTTTTTGAGATTATTTATCAATCACTGGTCAAGCCTCAATGGCTCACAACCCAAAGGCAATGCCAACTCAATATGTGCTTTAGGAAACCTCAAACATCCCATGCAATTTTACCTCCCTAAATAGTATAGCTCTGTTGTGGGTTTCTGATTTTTTTCATTTTCTTAACCATTTCATTTTAGTTGGCGGGGAAGAGAACAAAGAAATCCATACAGAAGAGCTCAGATTTCCCTTTAAGAACAAACAAAATGCAATTCTGGTGGGTTCAAGTGACCTTACAACAAACTGACCATAACCGAGGAGGATCCAACCTTACCCACCTTATCCCTTATTCAACTTATATAAATCCTTTCCAGATAATGTCTCATTTTTTCCCCAGTCACACTGATTCTTTATCCAACTGGTGCCAGATTTTACATTCCGTAATCAGGAAATTCTGCCTATTTGCAAAGTCGGACCCAATGGCATGTTTGCTACTGAACACCAGCCATCCCACGTGACTGGTTTTCCAGCTGAGGACGCCCTCAGATCAGATGGAGGCTGCCCTCATTCCAGGCTACCTGCCCCTGACGTTCACCATTCTGCACCTCTCCTCTATCTATTCTAAGGCTTCTCCTGTAGAGAGAATTAACAAGCAAGTACGCACGTTTCTAAAAAGAGTCTGAGAGCTATGAGGTATCTTAGACAACATGAACTGGGTCAGAACAACTCCATATGTGTTCATAACACTAATGTTAATTCTTTCATTATCTCTCTTTCATTTTACTAAAAATATTTTTTTTTAATTTTTCAAGTACAATTGATAGTCAATACTATATTAGTTTCAGATGTACAGCATGGTGGTAATAATTACACACTGGGGAAAAAGAAAAAAAAGTCTTTTCTCACGGATGCTCAGACCTCAAGTGAGGCATGTTTATGAGACAATAGCCCATAAAGATACATAGCAATTCAATATGGTGAGTGATGCAGCAGTGAGCTAAAGAACTATATACTCCAAATTTCTCAGGTTAAATGTATTTCCTAATTCTGAGAATGTACTTAATCCTTCCTTAACTATGAAGCTGAACATCTCTTTTAAAAATAAAATTTTGGTTGTGTCCCAATCCTTACTAAAAATGCTTTGGCCACTTGAACACGGCCCGGCATGGGTGGTCTACATAGACCTCCTTGGGTGCCCTGGATGTACCCCCAACCCTCCTCACCCTAAACTGCCACAGCCTTGTTCTCTGAGCTGCAAACACACTACCCTCCTTCAGTTCCTCGAAGGTGCCAGGTGCTCTCTACCACCGGGCCTTTGCACCTGCTGTTTACTTTTAGTGGAACACTCACCTGTAAAGCACCACCTTTCATCTGGGTAATTCCTACTTACCCTGTAGGATCTCCAGGGTCACTTCTATGAGTGCTATACCCTCAAAATCCAGTCAATTCTGCAGTGAAATGCATTCACAGAACCATATTCCTGTCCTTCAGAATTTAGGTCTCAGTTTGCTTTTCTACTGCCATTAGCATGGTTATCTCATTAACGACCAAGTTCCATGAAATGGAGACTCCATTTGCTCCTGCTTATTAACGTTATCTTCAGTGCCTAGTAACTGGCATGTGATAAGTGCCCCCTAAACATCGTTTATTATCAAGTCTATTTAAAGTAACAGCCTCTTCTAGTGTACGGCATGCTAAAGTAATACTACAGGAAAAAGTAAACATTTTTGGGGGGACACCAAAGAAGTCAGGAAAAATTAATCCGTATTTAAGGCACGGGCATAACAATTTTTTTCTATTTAACAATTTTTCCTGTGGTCTTTGAATGTAACTCTATCAACAACCAAAAGGAACATACCTCTGCAGACTAATCTTGCTGTTAAATTTTATGCTTTCCCATAGATTTCTGTTTTACCTACTTCCTTACATTTAATGATTGATTGAACTTGACGTGAGGAAAGACCATTACTTGTGGGACTGAAGGAAAGTCATTGTGAAAGCTGCTCAGGATCCAGACAGATTAAGCTGCCTCAGCCCAGGAAATGACCTTAATCAAGTCATTTGATTGTTATGGGCTTCCAGCTGCACAGCCAAGGAGACCAAATGAAAAGTTAGTCCCCCTAGGACAGACGATGCTGTATCCACGCTGAGTTTCGCGGAAAATAAAAAGAGGAAAAATGTGAATCCTAAGTTATTGAAAAATATTGTCATATGAGCATCACATACACTCTGTTTGGTTTCAAGGAACCAGATGTGAAAGCTAATGATCTCAGTATCCTAACCAGCCTCTCCATCAGCCTCCGCTGGGAGGGACGGCAAAGAGAGCAGATTGACAGACTAAACTAATGAGCCTGCCTTTGCCCCAAGAGAAAGGACCCTGGAGATCAGTGGTACAGGTAACTAGTAAATATCATCACTGGGGTAGAAAGAGATAACTCTCTGGGTTGTTATTCATTGGAATATTTATACAGCGGCCACACTGCGGGAGAGGCATTGTGACTCGTACACTCGAGGACAAGAAGGGAGAAAGAGAAAAAAGCATTTTGCTGAAACTTTCAGCAGTCGTAAGGGATTCTTCCCTGTTTGTATTGTTTTACTTTTGGACTTGATGAGCACAGAACACGGAGATTTAAGAGCAAGAAAGTGAGCAGGACACAGAGAAAACAAAGAAAGAAGAAAGACACAATGGCGAGCGAGGTGAGAGCGTGGCCAGAGAGGGAACATTTTTTAAAAATAATTAGTTTCCCTTCAGAGCTCATCACCTACTGAGTCCCAGTCTCCCAAGCCCTCTGTGCGCTCTACTTTATCCCACCCCGTGAGACAGGCCGGATTAGGGGTGACCCCAGTCCCTCTTTCCTACTGGGTCACCTGAGACTCAGGACGCAAGTTGCCCGAAGTCCCAGGACCAGCAGCGAGGCAGAGAGAGTCTGCAGCGTCTCTGACAGCAGAGTGCATCTTGGGAGGGCAGACAAAGCACTTCCCTGTTTGCAGGTGGGTGGAGCATGAGCCGTGTACCTGCTGGTACCCTTCCCTGCCTGCGGGGAAAGCACAGCTGCTTCTGGCAAAGGAGGAAGCCTCTGAGTTTTGTTTTTCTACTCATAACTTATTCGACCAGCACTTACTGCAAGCCAACTGTGAGCCTACCCTAGAGAAAAGCGGGCCCTGAATCCTCTCTAAATAAACCTACCGCTTCCCTCTCTGCTTAAAGGAAAGGCAAGAAGCGCAGTTCTTTTTGTGATTGTTTTTGGTAATCAGCAGACACTTTTTGTTCACATCTCCCTTTATGTCTTTGACAAGAATGTAGATCCTGGGCTCCAGGAGGTCAGGAAGTTCATCTGACTTTGACTTCGTTGGTGTATGAGGCTTAAGGCAGAATTGTCCATGATGCATTTGGCGGTTGATTCCGATCCTGAAACTTATTATACAGAGAAAAATAAAGAAATTCTCATTCCCTATTAAAACCCCAAATGCCATGTTAAAAATAGAAAAAAGAAAGGGTTTTCGATGGAGCAGACATTTTTGCAATTCATCCATTTTATTCATGTTGCGGAATAAATTGAAACACAAGGCGACCCAATTACTTCGTTTCTCTTCATCCCACAGCCACTTTCAGGTGCGTGTAAACATTCCATAAGCTCCCGGGCACTGTGGACCCCAGAGGACCCTCAGGCCGTGCTAAGATGAACCCCACATCTGGGTCATTCCACACGAAGACTGAGGACTGCTTGTGAGTCGCTTCCCAGGGTTGCGCAAAACTTCCCCATGAACAATTTTTAAAAGGAGATCTGTGTCAAGGTGGGAGAAGCCGAGCAGGAGGTGGGGTAGGGAGTTGTGAGGTAGAAAGGGCAAGCTCCAGACGTCTAAGGGACCCCGTGACATGCAAAGAGACCCTCTAATCAACATTGATATTGTCTTCAGGACAAAGCAGCCAAGTTCGCAAAAGCCACCAAGACCTGCATGCCCTCACCCATCGCACGAATCAGCCCCAAATTTGAAAAGCTAATCTACTGCCGCCACACAAACTCCCGTCTCCCTGCCCGCGCGCATGCGCGCACATTCTTCAAGTGCAGAACTTCCTAGTCCTTGTGGAAGGCAATGCTAGCACCTTCTTGTCCTTGGATAGCCCATCCAACTAGTTCCAACCAATGAGATAGAAGCAGAGTAAAGTGGGTCCCTTCTGGGTGAAGGCAGTGAGTATTCGAGCACAGCTCCACGTCTCCCTCTCCCGCAGTTATGGTGGTCCTTGAGGAGTTCTTGCGTGGATATGGAGCCAACCCAGGGTCGGAGCTACTGGGTCACTGAGCATGCCGAACATATCTGCGAGAGCTGCCTAAACCGACCATGGACTTTGTGTGGCAGAGAAATAAGCTTCCATTGCACGACAGAGATTTGAGTGCTGTGTTTTTATAACAGTGTAAGTTAGTTTCGCCTGTCTGAGTCCACTTGTCCATATTATTGTTATTTACCAAGTTCTCCTTCCAGCTCATCAATACTTCCCAAATCCATCTCATTCTAACCATTCAATCAGGTTATCACTCCCCCCTTCCTATTAATGAAACAGGTCTCCCTGTCTCTGGTCTTGATCCATTCTAATCTATTTCCTATACAGCCAGAATCATCATTCTAAAGTGCAAACCAGAGTCTCTTGTTCTTTGATCTAAAATTATTCAATGGTTCCCTATTGCTCTGAGGAGAAAATGCAAACTCCTTCCCATGACCTTCAAGGGCCTCCATGAGTGGCCCTCTGTCCGCCTCTCCGTCCTCACCTCTGGACGTTGCTCGCGCTATGCTTTGGTCCTATAGATATCTGATCTGCCTGGAATTACGGAGGAGTAGACTCACTGTAACTTCCCCCTAGAACACTGTTATCCACTCTGTGTGACTTCCTCTAAGCAGATTCTCTAGAAACCTGTTCAGGCAGCACAGCCTCTGCTGACTCCGGGAGGCTGAATGGAGTGTTCCACAGTCAACCCCTGCTCACCACCAGTAATGGGCACCGCTTCAGGAAGCACAGTCGCCTGTCTCCTGGATGCTCCTCTGCTAGAGTGACAGCTCCTTGACACAGGGACTGCTTTCTAGTCATCACCTCCCCCCCCTCAGGACCTAGCACACCGCAGACCTGTAACAAAGATTTGTCAAATGAAAAACGAAGGAATAAATAAATGCTTAAATCCAAGACATCTCTCCTCCATCTTCCCTCCTCAGTTATCTCAGGCATAGAACACAAGGAAAGAAAAAAAAAATTTAAAGTCTCTTCAACCTGGCTTTAAATTCTCCCACCCCAGCTTGGCAACTGGGTGACCCCAGGCAAAGAGCCTGATCTTTCTTGGCCCCCAAATCTCCATTTGTGAAATGGGAGTAATTGCATCTCCATTACAGAGTAGTAAAAAGTTGGAGCTGTGAACATAAAACAGCCACAGAGTGAGAGGCACAAAGCGAATGCTAAATATAAATGGTAGGTATGATATTATTCTTGTTGTTATTATTATTGATCATATAAAAACTAGTCTGATGGCAGCAATGGAAATGCACTTACTTGGAAGTGAGATCAGCTTTCATTTTGAGCAGGAACAAAGAGTCAACAATTAGACTGGAAATGAGTCTAGAGAACCGTTCGGGGGATAATGGACTTCTAGCTGGCTCCCCTGCCAGCTTCCTCTGTCCTCCTCATCTTTTATATTTTTCTAAATACATTAATTTTTAAGCTAGTCCTGATGTTCTTTTTTTTTTCCTCTTAGAACTCCTGCCCTCACGCCCTGCATTCTCCACGCTCCCTTCTCTTGTCATCCTTAAAACTCCTCTCTGCGCCTTTTCCTTTGCATATCCCTGCCCAAAAAGAAGGCTGCTAATGAACACTAGGAAGACTGAGCCATCAAGCCTTACTTTAAATAGGGAGTCTTCCTTCCAGGTCTCCAAAAGTGCACATCTGTCACTCAGGCACCACACACGGATTGAGTACCCACAGATCTAAGCCTGCGGCATTCAGCGAGGTGCTATTTTTTCTCTAAACAAACCTTAATTAGTTATAAACTCTGCCCAAACCTAATTAAAACAAAATTTCTTGGAGAAAAAGCTAGTCCCCTTTCATGCTCAGGCCTTCGTGGTGCTCAGGCAGAGAGAGGGGTTTTTATTTTGTTGTTGTTTTTAATAAATCATGTAGCAAATTAGTAGTGCCACATTTATCATTTGCCACATCTAGGTGACTCGCTTTTTAGTGGTGAAAACTAGCCACTCCTTTAACTGAGCCGTAAGGATGTATATGCACAGCTTGCTGTTTTGCTGCTCTAAGAGCTGGAACCTAGCCACGTAAGTGCATTTGTCTCTTTAACCTAAAAATCTCACCGGTGTCAATAACGCATAGAGCATTGCCACATGTTAAAGGACACGGTAATTTCTTAATATTTTGGTTTGTGTAACTTGAGGTTATTATTGCTAAAGAGGCCTGATGACCAAAATAAAAACTCAGTTTATATCACTTTCTTATTCCCTTCTCCCATTTCCCCACATTGTCTTCTGTATGAACTAAATGAGACAACAGTGTCGTGGAGAGCAAGCTGGTCAGGAAGTTCAAAGGCTGACCTTCCAGTAGTGCTCACTAGAGTGTGATGTGTAGGGGAAATTGGCCCCTGTTAGCCTCTGAGTCTTCACGAAGAAAATGGAAAGGCACGCTGCACGGCCAATGCTTTACTAAAAGGAGTGAATTAAAAAACAACAGCAACATACACAGAAAGTTGACAAGTTAACCAACCTTTCTCAGGAACTGATGTCCAACAGTAAACAGCCCTCGCTTTCACAAAACTCCTCCTCCCAACTTTTTCAACCCTTTGTATGTGTGAAATGCTCTGAATTATTTCGAGGAATGTAAGGACCCTGTCAAATCAAGGTGCTGTCATTGTAGGCTCCAGTCCACCATCCTTTGATAGGAACTCTTTCCCAGAGACGGGCTTCCTTTAGTTAAGAGCATGAATATATTCCTCTTCCTATGATTTCAGATATTACACCACAAACAAACCCCATCCTAATGAGCCACATGTAGCAACATAACAAGACCTACTGTCGCCACAGTAGCAAACGGTCTCACGGAATGATTCAAGTCTTAGCTCTCTATCTCCTTGGACAACCCATCCATCAGAATTGTCTAGGGTGTCCTGAGTAGCTGCGGAGGAGAACTAGCCTAGTGACCGGTGTCTTTGGAGCATTAAGGCTCCTACATAAATGAAGACAGCCACTTCTTACGTGTCCATGTCAGATTTATTCCTTAAATTTAAGAGCTTGTACCAGCTACAAAGAAGCATCATTCATCCCTTTCAATCAAAGGATAGTTACCTCTTCTTTTCAGCTGGTGGTTGTTTCTTCAAGTAAAAGTCTACCAGCTGCCCTGGCCTCTGTCCATCTCAGCAGGTGACATTATGCTCTTCTAAAGCAGGTTGGCTATGAGGGCTGAGAGGTCACGTGGATGCTTTTTTGTTTATTTGTCTCTTTTTTACATCATGGTACTTCCTGCCTTTTCTCCTTTCAGCCATTTTCCCAGGAGGATTTTGTTTTTAATATATAACCTTTATTAGATTTTTTCCATTACCATTTAGTCCCTTGTTCTGTCCTCCCCCCAGCAGTTGCCACACTGTTGTCCGTGTCCATGAGTCTTTTTTCCCTTTTATTCGATCCCTCCACCCCCAGACATCCCCCCACCCACTAGCTGTCATCTGCTCTCCACCTATGAATCTGTCTCTGTTTTGCTGGGTAGTTCAGTTTGTTCATTAGATTCCACATATGAGTGAAACCATATGGTATTTGTCTTTCTCTGACTGGCTTATTTCGCTTGCATAATGTTCTCCAGGTCCATCCAGTCTGTTGCAAAGGATAAGATTTCCTTTTTTTATAGCCAAGTAGAATTCCGTTGTGTAAATGTCCCACAATTGTTTTATCCACTCATCTACTGATGGACACTTGGGCTGCTTCCATACCTTGGCGACTGTAAATGATGCTGCAATGAACATAGAGGTGCACATGTTCTTTCGTGTTCATGTTTTGGGTTCCGGCAGATATATTCCCAGAAGTGGGATTGCTGGATCAGAAGGCAAATCTCCAGGGGGATTCTGGGATGAGGTTAAGCTAATTATTGTTAAGTTCCTTTTCGATGTCTAAATCCTCCAGGCTTGAATATGACTGCCAATGTCTTTGCGTCTTACCAGGTTTACCAGGAGACAAAGTTACGCTGATTTCATCCGATTTTTTTTTTCCTGTGATGACTGGAATGAGTTAAGTCCTTAATTAACTAGCACACACCAGTACCCAAACAAATCCAGAACAATGCAGGAGGAGGCTTTTTTTTTTTTTTTGTCTTTATAATACTGGCTGATGATGGGTAATGCTGCTATTTTCTCAGGCTACATTCTAGCCATATAGCTTCTGCTGACATGTGATGGTTTAAGGAGCAGACAGAGGTTCCCAGGGAAATAAAAGAAAACTTGTAAAAACTAGCTTGAAGGACATATTACATTTGTCATTGAAAAGCTAAACTATTATGTTCGTATTAGCGCCCAAGGCCTTAAGGGAAACGTGCATTCGTGGAACCTATTTTAATAACTGCTACCAACCTGCTGCCACCTGTTTCCTGTGCCCAGAGCTACATAAGCCCGAACTGTCCTGTTCAAAGGTACTGCTTAGACCAGGGAGCAGGCTTTGAAGTCACCACCCACCGTCTTGGTCCAAAAGCAAAAAAGTAGAAGACCGAAGAGGAACAATCGCTCTGAGGATTGAATACGTCCTAAACTCCAAAACGTTCTGGAAACTTTGGCATTGGATATTGGAGCAAGAGTTTTCAAATGCACAATGTAAATTAAAAGATGTGTTTAGGAACAAAATGATAGTCCTTAAGGTGAGAAGATAAGAGTACATTTTAGCCCTGAACCTTGCTTTTTCTGTTTAGGGAAATTCTAACTGTTCACTGCATTCCTATCAGGTAGTAGGTTTTAATAGTCCATCAATTAGCAAAATGTTTAGAGTTTGAGTTCTCATCCCAGAATTGCACTTAGCTTCTATTTTACCTTATACAATTTTTTAAAATATCCTGTGCCTTAGTTTCTTATCTGATATTAAAAATATGAAGAGCAATCTAAAGGTTATTTGAAAGAAATCACTAAAACAAGTTGTAGCTTGAGACAGCAATTGTTGTAGGTGACTAAAATTTTCTTTTCACCCTTTTCCCATGAACTTGAACAAAAGCCTCCCTGGGCCAAACATTACAGAGAGGTCATGATTCTGGGTTTCTGATTTCTCTTCTTTATAGCCAAATTATTCTTCCACTTAGTGTGGTGACCGAAAACATGCAAAGAACTCCAAATAATTAACCCATTACATTAAAGTGATGTTACGGTAGGCTGAATGCTATTTTTTTTTCTTTGCACCCTCACAAAAACATCAGTGCAGTAACTTTGCATTAAGCCAAAGATAGCTCCTAAATCCTATAATTCAGCTCACACAGATTTGACGATACTCTTTTTCTCAGGACCCCGTGCTTACTCTTCATCGATGGGACCTGTCTCCAGTCCTTTTCTCTTTTAAACATCTCTCATCCACTTGCACACAATCGCTTTGGTCTCTAAGCTAACCTGTTCATTCCTAGTGCTATTCCCCGCCCCCTCCCCATCTACCCTTTGCATCAGACACTTTTTATCAGGAGCAAGCTTCAGTCTCCTCCCCCTGTGCACCTCTCCAAACCTAACACAGCCATCACTAACAACCTCCCGTGATTAAAGGAACTGGCGCTCTCAATGCGGTGCTTGATGCAGAGCAGTAACACTAAGATGTGTCCGACAGGGGAGAAAAGGGAAGGAAGGGGGTACATAAAATGAAGAGGATTCATTGACCAGCAAAAATCAATGAAGCAAAAATGGACCATTTTCCTCTCATTGATTTTCACTGCTCATTGTATGTTGACAGCCATCTCTACAGCTTTCCACTCCTTTTGTAGCTCCCAGGGAGGCCATGTGGCAACATGGGAAAGCTCACAGTGCTTGGCTGGGTGCGCCCCCTTCCGCGGGGTTCCAGCAGCCTACTGGGAAAGAAATTCACACTGAACCAGGCAACCCCAGTTTCTCGCTTAAGAGTTAAATGCAGCCAACACTTTCTTGAGCCAGGCTGTCCTCACTGGATTCTGATGAAATCACACCGCAGCCCTCACTCGGTGGCCTCTTGACTTTGCCTGGCCAAGTTCTCAGTGGTGCTGTCCTGGGGGAACCAAGAACGACCCTCTTCCGGACTCAGCTTCTCAGTATTCTAGAGAAATCGCAGTTTACAAAAAGTGCCATCCATCATCTGCAAGAGCCAGGAAGTTGAAGTCCCTGCCAAGAGCAGGGGCAGATATTCTGAGTAATTGGATGCTGCCTGGTAACCTAACTGCTGGCTGAGCGGCTGGAGACAAGAGGTGAGGTGACAAGGAACCTTCCTGGAAGAGGATGCCAGACACTTTGGATTCCATCTCTGAGGAGATCAGGTGTGTGTCAAACGCCCTACCTATTTTTAAACAGCACATGCATTCTAAAATAAGTCAGCATATACTTTTTTAAGATGTTATTTACCATCATGTGTCATGTAGTCACTTAGGCTTCAGAGAAGCTCAGATAAAGATAAACTCCTTTTGATACCTGCCCAGAATATGGAGGAACTCGGCACTGGCTGCATTCAATGCCCTTTGTTTCTCCAATAAGAAAGTGACCTAGTAACAACTCAGTCCCCATTTCCCTATTAGCATTCCATCAGGGGTACCCAAGGCTGTGCATTTAACTACATCAGTCAATAACAGAGCAAGAGAACTCCTGTGTAATTAAACCCACCCTTGTTCAGACAGACATCACGTGGCAAGGTAATAGCCACAAAATATTTACAGCGAAGTGGGAAAGGCACAGACTTGACTCTGGGGAGGGACTTTGGGTTTGCACATGTGCGTCCAGTACTAAATATCTAGATGCTCTCGGTGAAAGAATAATGCCTAGGAAATTGAGTTAAGAAGGATATATAGGTTAAGGCCTACCATCTCTCAATTATAAAAATAAAATAGACCTAATGTACGCTCACTGGATGAACCCAGGGAATGAGTTATACAAGTAAACAAACCATCACTTCTCTTTCCTCTCTCTCCCTTCCTTCCTTTCACCTCCCTGCCTTTTTGTTCCTCTTCTTTCCTTTCACAGACATTGACTGAATGTCTATACATGGCAGGCATGATGCTAATTCCTAGGGGCACAAGTTGACTAAGGCGTTACCATAGCGCTTGAGGAACACTTAGTTTTGTCTGGAGGAGCTGAAAAAGCAAGGACATACATCAAAGAGTGATGTAACACAGTAACAGAGAGAAAAATAAGTTGCTAAGAAACATAGAGAAGGGGCATTATGAACCTTATCACAGAGGGCTTCCAGGAGGAGGTGTTTTCTTGAACTCAGTTTTAAATGTTAAGTAGTAGTTAGTTAGATAGAGAAAGCAAGGAGAGTTGGAAATAGCAGCACAAGAGGAGGTGTGAAATAACATGATGTGTTTAACAGTGACTGAATTTGGCTTGTGCTAAACTGTACATCTATGAGGGCAAATGAGAGGAATGAGGCTCAAGACATCATCAGCCAGAGACAATTACAGGCCTTAGCAATCTCATATACCAAGCTAAGGAATTTGAATTTTACCTTAAAAATTAAAAATTCATTGAAACTGTTTTAGCAATGTAAGGCTACGGGAGTTGAACTTGCGCTGTCTCCAAATTTAAAAGATGGAATAGGACAGAAGTACCCTGTATTTCTGCTTAAGATTCTGCCTGGGAGGAGAAATTCTCTCATACATGCCAGGTGGCCCAGGGCAGGGCACAGGTGGCAGCTCACCTTGCCTTGCACTTCCTGAGAGGCCTCAGAGTCAGTAACCCCAGTGGAGAGCTGCAGATCACATTGAAGCACCACCCAACCACCTCCACAAACGGCACACTCAATGGACAGACTCAGCAGGCACCCGAGCCCTGCTGTTATGTCCTGCTCCATGGGGTCAGGTCTTGCACAGCCAATCTTCCATGATGGTCACTGTTAGTCCTTGCAGCCAATCATCCTGGGGATAAATTCCTCCCACTGAGGGGCCAACAGCACTCAAGGCTCAACTACAACAGGAGGGTATCCACGGCCCACACTGGTGGGCACACCTAGAATGCCCAGCTCTGGCGAAGAGGTAAGATATGCCATGGGGCCCTACAGAACACATACAACATAAGGCCATTCTATTGAAGCTGGGACAACATAGCAGCTCTACCTAATACATAGAAACAAACTTGGGGAGGTAGCCAAAATGAAGAGACAAAGAAACACGTCCCAAATGAAAGAACAACTCCAGGAAAAGAACTAAACAAAATGGAGACAAGCAATCTACCAGATGCAAAGTTCAAAACAATGGTTATAAGGATGCTCAATGAGCTTAGGGGAAGAATAGATGAACTAAGTGAGAACTTCAACAAAGAAATAGGAAACAGAAAAATGGAGATATACAATACAAAACAGCCAAAATGAAGCAAACAGTAACTGAAATGAGGAACACATTACAGGGAATCAACACAGGAAGAGATGAAGCACAGGATCAAATCCACAATTTGGAAGGTAAAGAAGCAGAAAATACCCATTCAGAACAGCAAAAAGAAAGAAAAAAATCCAAAAAAGATGAAGACAGTATAAGGAGCTGCTGGGACAACTTCAAGTGCACCAACATTTGCATGATGCGGGTGCCAGAAGAAGAAGAGAGAGAACAAGGAATTGAAAAACCCATGTGATAAAATAATGACAGAAGACTTCCCTAACCTAGTGAGGGAAATAGACATTCGAGTCCAAAAAGCACAGAGACTCCCAAACAACATGAATCCAAAGAAGCCCGCACATCATAATTAAAATGTGGAAAGTTAAAGACAAAGAGAGAATCTTTAAAGCATTAATTTATAAGGGAGCTCTCATAGACCTATCAGCTGATTTCTTAACAGAAACTATGGAGGCTATAAGGGACTGACAAGAAATGTTCAAAGCAATGAAAAGCAAGGACGTACAACCAAGATTACTCTACCCAGCAAAGGTATCATTTAGAATCGAAAGACAGATAGTTTCCCTGGTAAGAAAAAGCTAAAGGAATTCATTACCAACAAAATGAGAATTATAAAAAATGGTACAGGGTTTTCTTTAAGAAGATGAAAAAAATAAAAAATATGAATAACAAAATGGCAATAAATACGTACCTATCAAAAATTACTTTAAATACTAATGGATTAAATGCTCCAGTCAAAAGGCATGAAGGCTGAATGGATAACAAAACAAAACCCTTACATATACTGTCTAAAAGAGACTCACATCAGATCAAAGGACACAGACTGAAAGTAAAGGGATGAAAAAAGGTATTTCATGAAAATGGAAAAAAAGAGACAAAAAAAAAATTGGGGGGGATAGCAATACTTATACCAGACAGAACAGACTTTAAAACAAAGGCTATATAACAAGAGACAAAGAAGAACCTAGCAATTCCACTTCTGGGTATTTATCAAAAAAAAAAAAAAACCCACTAAATTTAAAAAAAATATATACATCCATACATTCATTACAGCATTATTTATAATAGCCTAGATATAAAAGCAACCTAAGCATCCATCAATAGATGAATGGATAAAGAAATGGTACATCTTCAATGGAATAGAACTCAGCCATAAAAGGGAATGAAATCTTGCCATCTGCAATAATATGGGTGGACCTAGAGGATACTGTGCTGAGTGAAGTAAGTCAGACAGAGAAAGACAAATTCCATATGATTTCACTTATATGTGGAATCTAAAAAACAGATAAATGGCAAGCAAACAGAGTCGTAAATACAGAGAACATTTTTGATGGTTGACAGATGGGAAGGGACTTGGAGGGATGGATGAAAATGGTGAAGAGGTTAAGAGGTACAAATTGGTAGTGCCAGTATAGTCATGGGGGTATAAAATTTAGCATAGGGAATATAGTTTATAATACTGTAATAAAAATGTATAGTGTCAAATGGATACTACATTTACTGGGGTGATCACTTTGTAAGTCATATAATGTCTAATCACTGGGTGTATCCTTGAAACTAATATAATATTGTGTGTCAACTGTAATTGAAAGATTTAAAAAATTTTTTACAAATAGCCGTATCACAGATCATTACTCACAGATCACAATAACAAATACAGTAATAATGAAAAGTTTAAAATATTGAGGGACTTGTCAACCAACATGTAACACAGACGTGAAAAGGGCAAATGCTGTTGGAAAAATGTCACAAATAAACTTCCTCAAAGCAGGGTTGCCACAAATATTCAATCTGAAAAAATAAACAAAACACAGCATCTATGAAAAGCAAGAAAGTGAAGGACACTAAAGCAGGGAATGCCTGTATATCCCATTGTGGAAATAAGAAAAGTGTAGGAATGTTGAAGCTGTTCTGGGTAAAAATCACTTTCTTGTCAGGGAGAAATATAAGTGCTTTGAGAATTTTAATTGCTTAAGAAAATGAGGGAATACCGGGAGAGGGTCGCTGAATCCGTCACTGGATTTGTGAGTGAGCACAGGCGTGGATGTGTGTTAGCGTGACTGCTCCTCTCCTGATTCCGCCTCCTCTGTCAGCAGCCACAGCAGCCTCAGAAGACAAGTTCTACCGCTTGTCCCCATTCCCCTGGCATAAAGGAGAGAATGCATCAACTCAGAGGAGGGAAAGGGAAGGGAGTAAGCAGGAAAAGCTGGTCTGTAGATGGGGGTTGGTGAGGAATGAGACCAAAACACAGAAGAAGCAGGTGCTATAGTTATTTGGCCTCGGAGGGCAAAGTGCATCCAGCATAAATTGTCTTGGTTCTCATAGTAGTCTCTTCACGTTCTAAGTTCCTGTAAGCCCTAATGACATTTCCTGCTTTTTGACCCCAAATGTAACTCTTGACTTACAATAATAAATCCTCCACTTGCTTAAGCTCTAGAAAAGAATGGTTACTTGAAACCAAAAGAAACTTGAGGAAAATAGGTACCTATTATGTTCCATGATATCAATGCAGATGCCTGGAAGTACTTTCCCAGACTTGGAAGAGTCCAGAAGGTCATCTTGGATGTTTAAGCTGAATATCAGTTGAACAGCTTCCCAGAGAGAGTGTCGTTAACTAGGTCAAATGCCATGGAAGTATCCAGTAAGAATCTAAGAAATGGCCTCTCTGTTGAGCAAAGAAAGATCACTGGCTCATATGGAGAAGTATTTTGTGGAGTGATCAAGACAGAACCAGACTGCAGTGACTTGAAGAGAGGAGTGAGAAAGTAGAGACAAGGGAAAAACAGCATTTATAACTCTTTAGGAACCATGACTATGGGAAGGGCAAGGCTTTGGGTGAAGGGGCTGGAGGGATGAAATGAGAAGTTGTTAGTGGCTGCGGTTGTGTAAGTGAGAAAGCCTTCGTATTCCAGGCATGAGGAATAGGTGCCACAGGCTGACATGCTGAGAACAGGATATCTCTTATGAGAAATGATGAGAAGAAGGAACAATGCAATGTTCTTGGGAAGTAATGTGTCAAGTAGATAAAGACAGTGTACTCAGAGGGTGCAAGTTTAGTCAAACTAAACTGTCCTTATTATAAACCAGCTGCTTGGGGGGAAATTATTTGGGGGGGGGTGGGAAATGCATTGCCATTTTCAAATGGAATGCCTGAAAACTAATTACTATTCCTAACTTATTCATCCTCAATGCCTCGCCAACATGATCCTTCTGTAATAGATTCATATTTCAAAGTGCAGAAGGAAAAAAAGGTGCCAGAAAGCAATGGCACAGAGACAATCCTCTCAGGTACAACAGCAACTGGAAAAGTGAATATGGGGACATTTTTAAGACTACTAAATGTAAGGAGTTGGTTTCCTTTTTCACATCTCTCATTGCCCGGGAACACAGAACGTGTACTGAGTAATTAAACATTCATTTCATTGACTCTGAAGAATCTTCAATATGTATGCAGCGTATTTGATAAAGGCTTCGCTCATTAACATTGTGGTTTTAGACACAGGAAAGTATCAGCATAGCAAGAGAACTACCTATTGGGAAATGAGCAGAGCATAGGAATGCGTGGAACCAACCACATGTCCTGGGATCTGAAGTGGATGCTCTTAAGCCACCGCCATGACCCTGCCATGACCCCGCACCGCCGCCACCGTCACCATCAGCACCACCACTACGACCATCATCACTGCCACCAACCATGTCCCTCACCCTTCCTACCGCCAGCCCATCGCCACCACCTCACCAATATCACCACCCCCAGCTCGTCTCCTAGCGTGGTTTCTGAACCATGAGGGGCTTCATGAATCAGTGATTTCAGAGAGGGCTCATTCAATCGCCCGAGTCCTGCGCGACTTTGTCTCCTGAAACGCCTTTCTTTCTCTATCCACAAGAGAAATAAAATAAATACACAAATGCAGGCCGGTGGCGGGGGTAGAAATTGAGAATTAAAACTCAGGACGAGAGGTCGAAGAGCAGGGTACCGAGTGACCACACTGCACCAATGACCTGCGGCTGGATGCGTTTTTGACAGAAACTTACAAAACTAGCATGTGCAGCCAGGGCTTTATTTTTAATGTCCCAGCATTGATCAAAAAAAACGGGGGGCGGGGGGACTCAACTAAGCCAATGATGGAGAAAACTAATTTCATGGTAAAATAATTCTAAAATGTATTTAAGGTGCACTGGCAAGACCATTTTCAAAGAAATCTGCATTACAAAACATGCACGGGAATTGAAGACTCCATTCAGATAACCTCCAGCTGCTAAAGAAAAACTGTTATTCTTTAGCTCTTTCCCACTGTTTCATGTAAACAAGTTTATGAGGGAGAAAAAAAGCTTCCTTGCCACATCTGCCCTTGTCAAAAGAAAGGCACAGCATGGTGTAAATATTTTGTTTTGTTTCTTCCATTAGGAAATCTTTCTTTCCTAGTAAAAGACATGAATAAACAAGAGGAGAACCGTGGTGCTGAAATTATGTACTAGCTCCCTTGAAGGAGATCAATATGGAAAAGTAATCGAAAATGGCTTTTTTAGGCCTTGCCAAAGAAAAGGGCTCAATGCAGGTTTATCTCCCTGTGAACTGCTGTATGTTAGGTTTAATGCCAAAAGATCTACGATAAATATTTTACTTCTTAAAACCGCCTGAAATTCTAAATTATGGCTTCCTTTGCCTCTGTAAGCAGAGCTCCATGGTGCATGTGCAGATTTTTCTTGTTGTTGATGCTGAGGACACCTTCCTTGGCACGTGTGTGCTTGGTGGACTTGAACTGGCAATAGGTGCTATCATTCACACGCACCCTGAGATTAGCGTATCTTTTACTTTCAGTTTCCTCATTTTCCTTGCAGAAAATGATGTGATAGATGGATCACACAGTGGCGTGTGTATGTGTGCAAGTGTGTGGCCTGTTAAATGAAATTCAAATGTCCACACAAAAATATTCCATTAAATGACCACATAACCAAATAAATGTTCCATCAGTTTAATTTCTGTGTTCTTATTCACACTGATTTTATATTAAAGACCTTCAATCTCTTACCTTCCAAGCCTCTCCTATTTATGAGAAAAAGTGCCCATGCGAGATGCCTAGCACATTATGCCATACGTTGTTTGTATATTTGATTTGTCATTTTCTTAAACTTAAAGCTAGACGTTATCATTTAGGGTTGTGTGCAGATGTTTAACAGGCAAACAGTTGTCTGGTAAGTCAATATTAGGGATGTCAACATAAAGAGACAGAGACATGAAAAACACCAAATACACTACCATCCCAGGAATGGGGTTTTTAATGAAGTTAGTTCCAAACTCCTGAGTTTCCGTTGGAATCTAGACGCTGACTAACATTGTTCTCAGTCCATGCCCAGCCTTTGCACGGAACTTGTTCTGTGCTTCATTTCTCAGTGAACTTGTACTCAAGTGGGTACAAACAGTGGGTTGAAAATCGGGTTACTCAGTTTTTAAATGAACTGCACCCATTAGAAGCTGTATGACTTTGGACGTGTGATCTCAATTTCCTCATTTGCAAAATAGTGCCAAATAATGCACGTGTGATACAATTATTATGTAGACTAGGTGAGTTTATATATGATCATCTAGGAAATGCTAAATTAATTCTTGTGCTTGTAATTATCATTTATTATAATTATTATTTTAAATAAATGTTGCATATATGTAAGGTGTACAACAAAATTTGTTGTGATTATGCGGTAAGGAAACCTGAAATGTTCTCCTATAGCTAATTTTCAGTACCATATGCATATTATTAACTATAGTATCCTGCTGTCACCAGATCTCTTGACTTACTCATCCTTTATAAGAGCAACTTTGTATCTTTTGACAACCATTTCCCCGTTTTTCATACCTCCCAGCCCCAAGTACCCACCATTGTACTTTCTGCTTCTATGTATTTGACTTTTCTGGATTCCACTTAGTGACATTGTGTAGTGTTTTTCTTTCTGTGCTAAACTTATTTCTTAACAAAATGTCCTCCGGATTCAACCACGTTGTCACAAAAATCTGGGTCTTCTTTTTTAAAGATAAATAATATTCCACTGTATAAACATACGACAATTTCATTATCCATTCATTTGCTGATAGACACTTACGTGTTTCCACATCTTAGTTACTGTGAATAAAGCTACAATGGCAACAAAGCTCAAGCAACAAAAGTAAGAATAAACATACTGGACTACATAAAATGAAAAAACTTCTGCACAGGAAAAGAACCAATCAAGAAAATGAAATCGTAACCTATGGATTGGGATAAAATATTTGCAAACCATATATCTGATAAAGGGTTAATCCAGAATATATAAAGAACTCTTATAGCATGATAGTAAAAGATCAACAACACAATTTAAAAATGGGCAAAGGATCTGAATAGACATTTTTTTTCCAAAGAAGATCTGCAAATGGCCAACACGTATGTGAAAAGGTGCTCAACGTCACTAATTATCAAGGAGACGCAAATCAGAACCATGAGGTGGTATCTATCACCACATACATTCCTGTTAAGATGGCTGTTATGTATAAGATATCAGAGCGGTGCTGGCTCTGGTGAGGAAGTACAGAAGAGGGAACCCTTGTACACTCTTGGTACAGCCACTATGGGACACAGTATGAATGGTCTTCAAAAAATTAAACATAGAACTACCGCATGATCCAGCAATTCCACTTCTGGGCGTGCACCCAAAGGAAATGAAATCAGTACCTCAGAGAAATGTCTGTGCTCCCATGTCCATGGCAGCATTATTCACAATATTAATTATTATTATATGTCTGTCTGCCCCTTTAGATTATAGTTTCCCTGAGCAAAAGGAGCAGGCCCTGTATATGTGTGTATAATGTGAACAACACCTTGTACATGGTAAGTGTTCAATAAATTAAACCTGTCTAACCTCTGGTTTTCATCAGAAACTCAACTGAGGTAAAGATAAAAAATGACCGGGACCAGGAGCACAATTATAACAGAAGTGTGAGAATTCCAAAAAGATCCCGTTTTGTAGCACGACCTTGCTCCTCATTTTCTGGGAGATGAATTGAGGAGAAACAGGACTAAGGACAGATGGAGGCAGGGGACAGAGCCGACTACTAATTCCTGCATGGGGCCTGCAGTTTTTCCCTTCGCGGTATATCAAATGGCGATGCTTGAGCAATACCGTTCCATTTAAAGGCAAATAGCACCCAAAGGGAGCTGTAATCATACCCTGAAACGTATCATGAGCAACAAGGATGAGACACGTACGGGTGATACATCAGACGCAAGTGAGCATAGTGGACCCAGAAATAGGGGAGCAGTTGCCCAAGAAACCCCTCCACCAACCACGTACTGTCTACCCAGACTGCGCCCCGCTCTCCACCCAAAATGAGAAGCATGACATGACATCATGTTAAAAAAGAAAAAGCAAAAACCGCAGCAAACCCCAGTCTCACTCTGAGCTCCAATAAGCCTGTCTCTCATGCGGCTTGCACATGGGAGTCAGAAAGAACAAACTAAAAACAAACTTGTACCTGTTCAATAACTGGGACAAAGTAAACTAGTTTCAAGTAACACTGCATATTTTTCTCACTCTATTTTCCTTAGCATTTCGTGCTAAGAAGTATAGAAAATTCAAATATTGTACTCGGGGGTACCGCCCTTTTCTTTTACAACCAGGAAGCCTGCCTAAGTCACACGCCTGCCCCCTCCCTCAAAGGATTTTTTCCAGTTTTAAAAAAGGTTACAGATTGTGTGTCATTTCATTTGAGAGACTTAAGAAACAGAGATTTTTTTAAAAAAATATATAAACTTATCGGCCCTTCTATGGCTCAGAGAGAGTATTGTTAATATTTTGGTTTCTTGTTCCATTTTTAAACTTTTATGATTGTCAAACTGACCATAATGGAGAGAGACCATACGAACATTTGAAAGGCGTGGAACGAGGTCGACACCTACGTGAGCTCCACCCGCTTGCAAAAGTAGAAAACGGGGGGCCGAGGCCTGAGAAGCTCCCTGTGCCGACCCCAGTCACGGCCTGCGCACCTGTTCCCGCTCGCCTCCGTCCTCGCTCCCTGAGCCCCGAAAGTTCTGTCACCTCTGGGCTGCATCCTTAAATCATATGCCGAAAGGGTTTTGTTTTGCTTGGTTTGTTTTGTTTGTTTTTTAACTTCACGTAAATGAAATCCTACACTCTGTGTTCCTGGAGGCTTGCTCCGTTTCATTCATCATTATGCCCACGTAGGATTCATCCATGTTTAAGGCACCAGCGGTGTTTCTGTTGCTTCCACTGCTGTGCCGATTCCCACTGAATGAGTAAGGTGCCGAGTATTTCTTGACTGGATTGCTGGTGGCCATTTGGGCCGTTTCCATATTTTGCTGCTATGAATATTTTTGTGTATATGTCTTGGCAAGAGGAGGCAATTGTTCTCTAGGGTTTCCCCACAGTAACGAGGCCACTGATTCGTGAGTTCTGTGCAGGCTCAGACATGCTAGAGTAGCTACATTAAGTTCTACTCCCAGCAGAAGTGGATGAGAGTTCTCATCTGCAGCCTAACATTTAGTGTTACCCAGCCAATGAACTTTTTCCAATCTGGCAGATGTGCGTATGTTACTAGTGATAACTATTGAGTTAGAGCATGTTTTCCTACCAGCTTTGCCATTCAAGTTTCTCTCTCTCTATCTCTATCTCTTACTCTATCTCCATGTTTCTCTCTCTCCCCCCCCCCCAACGCTCCCCCACGAGTGCAAACATCTTGCCGATGTCATGGTAAAGATATCCTGGATGCTGTGGATAACTGTGTGTTGTATGGAATTAATCAAGGGAGATAGGAAGTTTCTCTGGTCCTCTATGCATTTAACATTTAAAATAAATGTGCAATAATGAGAAGTAATATCATGGTTAATGGCACCGCTATTGACATAACTGCCCAAATTAGAACTAGAGATCATTCCGCGGCCTTCACTTTCTGTCGCTCTACCTCCCAGTAGGTGATTCCACTCAGGCAGCTTCTTAGCTGGATTGTTAGGTCTGGAAACCTGGTTTCTTTCCTTCCATGATGTAAGTATATAACTACATACGTATATGTTCTACTCTTGAAAGACATCTAGACTGTTTCCACTTTTTTAACTTTACCAACTATGATGTTATGGCCATTTCAGTATAACAATGCCAGAATTTCTCTAGGATGTATATTTAAAATGGTTTTTAGGATTATGACAGTGTGCAGGTTTAAAGTTACTAAGAAATCCCAAAAAAGTGAATGAGGGTTCTCTGCTGCTCTGTAGTCTGGTAGCATTGGGGGGTGGGTAGAGGTTAAAGGTTTTTCATTTTCATTTCATTGTGTTTTTAGTTTTTATTTCACAGCCTATCACATGTTTGTGAGTCTTTTAATTTTCTCTTCTCTTTTTTTTTCTATTTTCTATTAGATTCTTTCTCTTTTTTTTTTTTTAAACTGCATTGGGGAACTTCTTTTACATTACCCGGATACTAGTTATTTGCCAGTTGTATGTGTTGCCAGTTTGTGGCTTATCTTTTCACCCTGTTTACAATGTCTTTTGCTAAACAATATCTTAATTTTAATATTGTCAATTCAAATCCATAATAGCTTGAATTGTGTGTGTCTTGCATAATGTGTATCTTCGCTGAAAAAAACATCTTTTTCTAATTTATGCTCCTAAAATCATAATCCTAGCCCTGGTGAGCTGGCTTGGTTGGTTAGAGCATCGTCCCATATACCAAAAGGTTGAGGGTTCTATCCCCAGTCAGGATGCAAATGGGAGGCAGCTAATCAATGTTTCTCTCTCTCTCTCTGTAAAATCAATAAACATATCCTCAGGTGAGGATTAAAAGAAACATAATTTTATATTTTCTCCTAAATTTTTTATAGTTTTCTCTTTCATGTATAAAATTTTAATCACTTTCATTTACTTTTTGTAAGGAGATATGGCACCCAATTTTAATTTTATCATATGATTAATCATTTTGCCCTATTATCATTTATGTTTGCCAACATTCTGCAATGATAGCTCCATAAATAGTTTTCATACATGCCTGAGTCTGCTAGGGTGCTCTCCTCTTCACTACATGGGTCTACATACCAACTCTGAACATTGTCTAAACTGGAATATAAAATTAAATAAACCTGATTATTTGTAAGAATTTGCATCACTTTGTTTTTCTTTATGGGTATCTTGGGTATTTCTTACACTTTCCTTTTTCAAATAAATTCTTTAAAAGTTCATCTAGGTATACTAAAACACACAAGCCTGTTGAGGTTTTTATTAAACTGGCATTGAATCTCTAAATCAACTTGAGGAAAATTAGTCTCTTCCTACCTAGGACTATCATAAAGCTCTCCATTTATTTAGATTTTCCTTAATTTTTAGGAACAAAATTTATAATCTTCTACTTTTGCTCCCTAGTTTTATTTTTCTAACCTCACACATTGTTGAAATGGGAATAGAGACTTACAGAACTCTTGTAGATTTATTTATTACTTTTTGTGTTGTTATACTAACTTCCTGGTGTTCACATACAGAAGTGCAATTCACCTTTATATAATGAGTTTATAACCAGCAACTTGCTAAACTGTCTTACTCACTTTAGTAGCTTTCTGTGTATATTTTTGAGGTTTCCACATAGATGAGCTTTGAACAATGACAGCTTTGTTTTTCCCTTCTAATTCTTTTGCTGTTGGTGGTGGTGGTGTTGTTTTATTATGTTGGCTAAAACCTCCATTACAATGCTGAACAGAAGTGGAGTCAGTGACATTCTTACCTTGCTCTTGACCTTTAAAAGAGTTCTTTCGGTATTTCGCCATTAGTTGGAGGTTTGATGTAGGTTTTCTGTATAGATTCCTTTTGCCAGGGTAATAAAGTTACATTATTTTATTACTTTGCCAAAACTTACTGTTTTTAAGTCATAAATAGATACTGAAGTTCATGAACATTTTTCCTGAATCTCTTATTTTAAAAAATCCTAGAGTTTAAAAAATTATTTAATGTGCTTTGTGTGCTATATTACATTAATCAATTTGCTAATATTAAATCAACCTTACATTCCTGAGCTAACACTATACACTGTCTTTTTTAGATGTGCCTAGGTTACTGGTGCTAAATCTTTAATGAGATATCTGCATCTTTGTTCATGAGATTAGCCTATAATTTTTCTTTCTTCGAACATTTTTGCTTCTTCGCCCAGTTTCTTCTTCAAGGTTACCCTTGCTTCATATAATGAGTTTAAGATTGTTCCTTCTTTCTTCTCAGAAATAGTTTATGCAACATTAACATTACGTGGGCCCCACCCACCTGGCTGAGCCATGATGTGAAGGTTCAAGGACCCACAGATTTGGCAAAAACCCTCACAGTGAAAGTCAATTTCAGAGCTCATCTGCCCTGCAAAATTCAGGCTTCGGCTTTATTTTGGCCTCTTCAGCATGGCTCCTTTTGTGTTATCCAACAATGCATGTTCAAAGATTTTAAAACTATTTTCACCAGCTTAGAGTTATTTTAATCAGGTGGTCTTTCCTACTGCCCAAAATGATATGCCAGTGGCTCTATTCTTCTAATATTTGACCTGTCTTTACTTCTGAGACCATGTCTACTCAAGGCCCCCGACTGCATGACAGGTCTGCCCTAGCAGAGGCTCGGGTGCTATCTATTAAATGAGCAAATGAATACAACTGTATCCAGCATATTTTGTTGTTGTCCTTATCACAATTCGTTATAATTTTTACTTATGTGTTTGTTACTGCAGCTGAACTGTCATCTTCTGAAGAATACGAAGCTGTTTATCTCTGTTTTTATGTCTTCTTATCCCCAATGTCTAGCACATACATATACTGAATAAATATACAGACAAATCAATCACTGTAGTTAATGTGAATATATGTAGGTTAAATTTTACCCAGATGCTTTTTAATCTGCTACCAAATAGGTAATTAATGCAATGCAAGGAAACCAAGATGTAAATTATTGAGTTCTGCAGCAAAGTAAATTTACTGTCATTTAATTGGGTGCATCTCCCGTTTTGTAGAGTTGCTTATGTAAATCTCAGATAATTAAAAGCCTACAGTGAGTTGTTCAATAGTACTTATGATGCTTTTTTCCTATCTGCCCCAGGCAGCTGGGTTTTGGCAGTAGACGTCCAGCTCACATCCATTATTTGAACATAAGTTAGACTTCTTGACAAGACGCTCTGAACCTCACCATTGAGAAAGGGATTGCCTAGCCCTTCACTGAACAGGCGCGCTGCCAGACCCACTTCCCGAACCAAAAACTACCTGCAAATAGAACTGAGAGTCATACGCGCTGTTTTAATTCTTAAAGCCACAGTTGCGTGAAGTAATAGCCTCCACAGTTTGCTATGAAGTAGAAAGACATAAACAATCAATACCCACGCCCATGTATTTCTCTGAAGAAAAACAAAGGCTCCTTGCAACACCTGCCAGCCACTAGTCTTACAGCGCATGCACAGATCAGGCCAATGGCTGGGTGACCCTGCGGTCTTCACTGTCTGCAAACAGCAAGGCGTTTCCTAAACCTTAAAGCTCAGCGAAGGTAAAGCAGCAAAACACATATTTACAAACCATCATGGAGTCTCCCTGAAAACACATGAGCCCTGAGAAGGAAAGTGTTCCAGGATAAAGCTTAATTACCAAATGAATATAATTGTTTCTATCTATAAAAGCAGCAACAACGTAAGTAAGAAGTAGAAGACTTCCAAACAAATAAATCACTTTCACAGTTCAACTCCTTTCATTTGCTCAACTTCCTGGTAAATGTCTGGGCCTCTGAAGCCAGATTCCGTCCATTATGGGTTTTTCCTGCTGCTCCCACAGACTGATAATGTCAGTGGCTGGGTTAAAAACCACAGGAGAATGGGTCCATCCAGAAGAAAACAACAGCCATGTACAGAAGTGACATTTTGGCTATTGTGTCATATATAGTAACTTGACCCTATCTTGAGCGCCAAGTAAAAGATTCTCATAAAACTCTTGCCTTTATTTATTTATTGCAATATAGTGCATGTAGCTACTCAAAAGTATTTAAGGCAAACCGATTTACTCATTAATCATTATTACAGTTACAAAGAGACTCGAGCAAATAACCTTTCGAAATGTTTCTCAGGTCAAACTGCAAATCACTCCCGCAATTTCCCGACACTGAATGGAAAAGGGGGGGTTACAAATATATGTGCACACTGTAACCAGTTAATTAAAGCAGATCTTCATTACGCCATTATTCAATTTATCATTGTTTAAGTTACAAAAGCAACTGTGAGCGCTGATGAACCCTGGCGGCGTGGAGGGCACCCTTCTGGGGGCAGCGGGCGTGACAGCCATTTTTGTGCCTACAGCTAGGAAAAGGGACATGCTAGGCAGGCAGTCTTCCTAAGAACTGTTGAAAACAAGAGGGAAAAGTAAAGTCACCCTTTGACCCTCAAAATACGTAGGGGTGAACGTGTTGCCACAGAGCAGCAGCAGGTATCTGAGAGCCCACCTTTATTCCAAAACTGAGCGCTTCATCCTGATCTGGGAGACAGAGACTGACCTACTTAGAATTGCACCTGTAGTTTCAGATAGGCTAAGCATTTCTCCTTCTTGCTTTGCACTCCACCCTGAAATGAGCGTGCCTTTCACAGTTTGCTGGACTTTTCCAACACAATGACCAAGGCGACCTTCCTCATCAGCAACTCAGTGATGATCCGGACCCCCGTATTCTGAGGTCATTCACGTCTTTCGGGTTCTGAGCAAGAGAAAATGAACATCGTTTTCTTCCTTTGCTTGATGGCGCCTCCAGAAATTTGTGTTTTTCTTCCTTATTGATGAAAAAATTAATAAAAATCGAATGAGCACGACCTGGAGTCTCAGAAGAACACCTATCACCACGTTGCAGCCTCTCCCGTGAAGTCCAATTCCGCGCGGTGACGGCTTTCCCCTTTCCGCGCGACCTCTTTCTCACAAGCACCGCCACTTCCATCTGCGTCGACTGCAGCCTCCCTTCCCTGGTGGTTGTAACAATGCCCCGGCTCCCTCCGAATATGTACAGCAGGAAATGGAAATATGATCTGGGAATTTCAAATCTCAAACTGCAATTCAAATATCTTTTTTTTTTCTTTTTTTTCTTTTTTTGTCTCGGGAACCTGACAAATGTAACAGATTGAGCAGGCCAGTCTTTTTAGAACCTATTCCCAATGTTACAAAAGAAAGTCAGATCGGAGCCACAGCACCTTGGGTCTGAAATGCAGCCGCTTGCCAAGGCTTTGTCCCCTTCTCAACCACTTCCTACTCTTTTGAATGAGTCAGAAATTTATCTTAGCACTCAGAGAAATGGCTCCATTAAAAACTGAGCAGAAAACATCTTTAAAAAACTTCTTTGGGTATTTTGTTAAAAGACGGAAGTATCATAAATCAGATGTCATATAGCCAATCTATACTACAAGTATAATTTTGTTACTACGAGTATGATTTTTCACCATAAGTATAATTATATGAATAAATGCACAAAATACAAAGATATAATTTTGTATTTATAATATGCAGTGTAATCTTGATTCCAAGTTATTGGCCAGTTACCCTTGAGCACACTAAGGCTCAGTAAATGTTTGTGAATGAATAAAGGTAAGATCATGGTATGAGAATACATAATACAAACCAGGAGTTTTATTAACCTGGATAATGAGAAAAGAAAAAAAAAAACCCACTATTATGCTATTAGCCAAAGTGATTCTCATTTTATCATTCTACTTCCCCAGTTCCTAAAACTCTATACAGTACTGCCGAAAAAAAGTTACCTATTAGAATAAAGAATAGTCTGGAATATGGCGTATTGTCCACCAGCTAATGCCCCCTTAACAGTCTTGTTGAGGAAAAAAATTAAAAATCAAAGAAACATTTGACATATTAAACAAAGAAGAACATAAAAACAAATTATACTGTGAAGATGTATACATGCAATTTATATTGTTACTAAAATACCTGAAACCTTCTTACTCTAGAGATTCTAACGGCAAGGTTTCCAGGCCTAAATTAACAGGGTCACCTCTCCTGATACAGAAATAGGCACCTATTGATCACCTTCAGCAGAGGGCAAACTAAGCAGTCTTGTCTGCCCATCTGCATGTGTTTTGCCCGCTCAGAATATCCCTGAAAGAGAAACAGAAGGGCTTGGAATCAATGCTGTCCAATCCAATTGGTTTTTCATGGTTACCAAAGAGGGCTTGGTAATTAAGGAGCGATTCCATTAAAATGTCTAGCACCTATAGATAATCAAAAGGGACCCAAATGATTCTCTGCTTATGAAATACTATTTATGAGTTCACTTTGTACATCTCATTTATGTAACTGCCACATTGTCACCAAGCAAACAACCGTTTTCTCTACCACCTGAGCTGCCAGAAGTTGCAAGGGGAAGGAAATTCACTTCCTATGGTTTGACGTTTGAGAGTCTCTTAAAGAAGCCCATCCTGGGACTACGAGGCCTGTGGTGTTAAGCATTTTTACAATTTAAGGTAAATATTTCCCCTAAGTGTTTTAAAGATACATGTCAATCTGGCCATATTCAAATGACAGAATCTTTCCAATAAAAGGATAAATAAGTGTTTCACCCTTGAAATATACTTTAGAGCAAGGACAAAATAAGGAGAGAGATTGTAACCAGGGTGTTAAGCTAATTGTAATCAATCTCCATGTAACAAATGAAATTTGAAGTTATGTATATATCAGCATATTTGCTTATTCTTTCCTACTTTATTAAAATATTGAAAACATAAGTTCTGGAGATTAAAAGTTATTTACATATACTGAGGATTTTTATGGTAATAATTCATAAAGATTAATTTATTTCATATACATGCAATTATAAATATGTACAATGGCTTCATTTTCCAAAAAGAAACTCTAGACAACGAGCAAGTTCTTGAGATTGAAAAAAAATATTAAAGTCACGACTGTGCCTAATAACCAAAAATTAGATGTAAGTATAAGTAAAGTTTTATAATTTCATATAACTGAAGTTATAGGGAAAAGCAGATTAGACCAAGAAAATCTCAGTTTAAATATCGCAATCACTGGGCAGCAGGGGGAAGGAGGGGAGAGCTTTTGGAAAGTTCCTAATTATATGTCACTTTTTTAGATAACTTTAAAATATATTAGACAGAGGTAAAACGGTCCTCTAAAAACTTAAAATCTAAGACTATTAGAGCTAACAAAGAACCTGTATAATAGATACATAACAATAGGTATTCACAGAATACATAAATAAGATTAATTATTACATAACATCACTAAAAATGCACTTGCTTATCACATAGGAAAATGCATTTACACATCAATGATTTATGTAATTGGGGTAGAAGAAGAATTACTATCCAGATTTGGATAGAGGGGGTGACTGCCTCATCTGAAAACTGGTTACAAATGGATAATGCATATTCTAATGAATCTCCTTGTCATTTTTACACAGCAGAAAAGATTCATAGCAAAGGGTCAAAATGCTGATTATACAACTAGCTCAATCTAGCCTTCTCCCATTTGATATAACAGTAATTATAACAAAAGGATCAAAACACTGCTTACACAGTCGCTTACACATGGTATAGTTACTGTGTTCATTCCACTACACCCAGATAATTAGACAGAAAAATTAATTTGTTCTTTCTAAAAGTTTACTCAGCAGAGCTGCGTTTTATAATCCCATTTAAGTCTCGAAGTCCAACTAAACATACACATAATAAAAAGCCTTGAGAGAAATAGACTCTTTCACAAAAGATAACACCGCTTCATCACTCGCCAGGAACCATTCAGAGACGGTGTTTAACCAAAGGGGCCTTGAAGGTTTAGCCATCAGCTTTTAAAAGACACTTTTCTACATTAATTCTGCTGGCCTAGTTACTTTTGTTTTCACAGAGGCACAGGCTGTTTGTTTCCACTATAAAAACCAGCATTAAAGAGTTTTAAACTAACAAAAACCAGGAGATAAGTTGACCATGGATAAATGATCATGTTGGTTTACAATAAAGATAACGTTGTAAATGATCTAACCACTGAAATTTTATTTCAAAACTACACTGAAAGTACTAAAAATAGCCAGCTATTCGCATTTAAGCCCTATGTACCTAATTTTTTTTTAAAGTTGTTTCATCTATCGAGTTCTGGGGAAACAAATGTGTTGCCTATATAGTAGATACCCCATAAGCATTTGATAGACTGATTGATAATCAATCATTCCCTTGACTGTTGAAAAAACATGGCTTCATGGAGCTAATACTTTTTCAGAGACCCTCTTACCCTGCTAAGATGCCTTGCTTGGTTTTACTTCATTCTAACTTCAGGCCAAATGAATAGATTTCAAAGCAAAGTGGTCTTGGTAAAATCAGCAGTCAAGGTGATAGGCAAAAACGTAGAGAAGAAAGCTGTCTCCTGACTCAAAAAGCAGAAAAAGGAGACAACTACATCCTGCACCCTCCAACACACAGTTAATTCCTTCAACTTCAATTTATTTCAGCCTGTCAAAGACACAGTATACTCTTCGGCTCAGCTGGCAGGAAGGCAGACATCATACTTTTTAGGGTTCTATATCATCATGCCTTGCTAATAACACAAGTGGCAGAAATAAAACAAATTAGAGGCAAACTAGATAATTAACTACTAGATGCGAAGTCTTGACATGCTAGCCCTCCTCTATTCCTCACCATTGTACTCAAGATGTGAGGATTCTACTGTCCACAGTGACCTGCAGCCCAGCTGGCTGTGGTTATCTTTTCTAATGCAAATGAGTCTCTCCAAACCATTTTTTTAAAAGCCCTAAACAGTTTAAGTTATAATCAGAAAGCCCTGCTGCTTTAGTAGAGACACCCATGCAAATGAAGAGAGAGCATCACATATAAGCAGATTGTAGTGTTATAATCAATGCAACTTAAAAACATTGATCTGACACTTATTAGTATTATGAATAATCATTGTGCTGCGGTAATTAGGGATAAATGCTAAGTCGTTCACATAAATGACTAAAATTAATGTTAGGTCTACACAGCAAAATCACATTTTCATAGCACCACACTTTTCATTACTTTAGCCCCAAAATCATTATCTGCTATCACATCCAGTAGCTCTCATACCCCCATTAAAAAGACAAAGGTCTCAAATCCTAGTTCCTCATGGCTGGTGGACACTTCCACTCTGCTTCACCAAAGACCCCACTTTGATTTCCTTAATGGTGCAGAGCTAAGGCTTTTTCAGTCCCTAGTACACACCCCAATCTCAAGTCCCTTGATCCATAGGCGCCACAAAAGCACCTAGTGCAACACATTCAACCCTTGACAGCATCTGCTGGCCAAAGAAGTGGTAGAAATGCCATGCGCAGAAAGCCAAGGGTGAGCTAGCTTGGGGTTGAACAGTAGTGGTAACAGTAAAGAAGAGAGTCTTCCCTTTTCTGTGAACTTTTCTAAAAGACCTTACACAATTCCTTCCAATAATACCCAGGAAGAGATAGAGGGAATAAAATTAAAAGCAGAGACCCAAGAAGGAAAGCATAGTTACCCTTAAGGCCTACTTCTCTAAGTCAATGTTCTGATCAGGTCTGACTCAGCAAGAGCCAGCAGAAGTTGTCCAAGAATATTTAAAATTTCCAGACTATGCAGAGGTGGGGGGAAGAAAAAGTTTTGTGTGCTGGGGGTGCTTCGATGCAATCCTAGCTTCCAGTCATTAATTTTCAGGTGCATGATGACGTTTTTGGTCTTTGAAAAGAGCAGAGTTAACCAGTATTTATTGAGATGACTAGGGGATGCATTAAAAGTATACTAGAACCAGTTTTCTTCTACCACCACCTGCTACTAAAAGACAGACTCACTACTTGTGGAGAAGTGGAGTGAGGTAGGCCTGTCATCTTCACTAGGTGATGTTGACAGACAATTCTCCACGGTGTTTCTCCACATCTTGTGTCAGCTTTTCAAGGGTGTTTGTAGAGCAAACAGCCCCAGGGCAAATGTTGGTCGGGTCTACAGACAGTCCATTAAAAAATATTGAGTTTTGTATGCTCAGTGGTCCTCTGCTGTGCTACAAACTGACTGCCACATTATCTACCTGGGCCACCCCTCATCAGCGCCATGAAACTTGGGGCAGGGAAGGTGGGTGCTAGATGGGAGTGGGTGGAGAGGAGGGAAAAATGAGAACCAAAGTGACTATAGAGTTCACATCACTTGTTGTGCTGTGAGTAATAAGATCTTTTGTCTCTGACCCAAGAGTCTCGTATCTTTTGCCAGCATCCGTAAAACTGTGGCTAGCTTACTTGTTAGCTTGTAAGTAGAGAAAATCTCATTCCTATAAGAGTAAAGTCTTATCCCTGGACAAGACTATCCTCCTAGATTGCAGGGTAGAAAGTTGTTAAGGATTCTCCAAACGCCCTGGGGGAAAGAATAAGATATGTTTTATCCCATTATAGGTAAGTCTGGCGCTGAAAGGAAATTTTTCCAAGATGTTGAGGACATCCATATACTGCCCGAAATATTCTAACAATTCCCTTTATTGTGGATTAGAATAATGTATATTATTTTAAAACACAAGATCTCTTTTTTGATTGCTGATGAAATTAGAATAGTTGGTAATTTGAATAAAATTATGACATTCAGAAAACTGAGATAATCTTGTAAATCATTTTTTTAAAGGTGTTATTTATTATTTTTAGAGGTAGGGGAAGGGAGGGAAAAGAAGAGGGAGAGAAACATCGATGTGAGAGGGAAACATTGATCAGTTGCCTCTCATAGGGGTCTCATCCCTGGGACGGAACCTGCAACCCAGGCTTGTGCCCTGACCAGGAACTGAACCAGCGTCCTTTTGCTTTGCGGACAACATCCAACCGACTGAGCCACATGGGTCAGGGCTTAAAAATAATTTTTAAAAAGAAAACTGTAATGGCTTTAAAAGTTAGATGTGTTATTATCCCATATTAATTTTCAGTCTGCCTACAAAATACTAACATTAGGTTCAATGATTTTCCTATCATTGGTTTCTTTTGCAAATCTTTTGAAGTGAGAAAGGGGAACTTTTATAATTCCTTGGAGTATGAAAAAATGTCTCCTTCAACACTTGGGTTTCAACTCTTTAGCTGTGTCATTTGGTTGGAGCACAAACTCAATTGATGTTGTTCCAAAAGGTAGCCATTTACCCTAAAGTTCTGAGCCTGTTTGAATTTCCTAAGTTTCCCATTGCAATTCTGCTGCTGCTGAGGGTTCTCCTTGGTTAATTAACGCTACGCAACATTTAATTTTGCATTACATAAATACCAGCAAAGAGTGAAAAATAAGACTAGATGCAAATTTTATACTCATTGCAATGCACGAATTAGGCCATAGAAAAAAATCTCTGGCTGGATTCAGAGTTCTTCTGTGCCAGCTAGAGTGTTGAGAAAAAATGTTACATTATTTTTTTTACCAACTCAACAGAGGTAAAAACGATCACATGAAAACCAGACTAAACGAAAACAAGTCAATGAGCCTGCTACACATAAAGCTTTGTACAAATGAGGGGCTGTCAAAACATTTCAAAATGTCAGAAATTCATTTAGAAATTTACGTTTCTTAAACAATAAAGTCATCCTCGTATAAATTTGCTTTTCTGTAAATTTAGCCCCAGCCTCTCATTATCGCAAAAATTTGCCCTCTCAATTTCTAGAACTGTAGCTATAATGTTAATTTGCAGAGTACAAGCAATCTGCCAGTGTCTTGTCCCAAAGGTGGCCTACTGGATCCAAATGCTTGAAGGGGATGTCCTAGGAACAAACCGTACAGAAATAACCAACCCTGCACGAGACAGCTTCTCAAAATCCTTTTCAGACAGGCTTAAATCACAGATGCATTTGTGTTCGCTAAACACTTCTAATAAAGCTGAGCAGAGAATTCAAATTTCAATATTTAGCTAAAAATTTAAAGTGCAGCATCTAAATTAAACTAACACAATTGCCTAAAAAGCAAAGTCAAGGAATTTTTACATTTTCTAGATCTGATATAAACAGTCAGGGCTGGATAATATGACTCTGTGTGTTGACCTTCAGACTAGAGCAAAACTAAAACACAAAGAGATACCAAACCATCCTTGCTTGTATTGAAAATTCAAAATAAAAGCTAATTTTGGCTTTTTTTTTTAAAGGATAAATTATGTTATCTATGTGAACGCTATCAAATGTATTTCTTTACGTTGTGGGGGAAAATGGGTAATGTGACTACATCTATCCCTTCTCTTTTCCCTTTTCGTATAGGGTGGTTTTTAATGTTACAGGAAATAATGTTCTATGAAACTCAAAAAGCAAGCCAGAAATAAAATACCAGAGGTTTGGCTGCAGCCACGGGAGACTAAATCTGCTTCCACAACATTGGTTGGTCTTTTGTCACGGCAAACACTGGCTCTCGGTTCCAAGGAGGGCCTTCCCAGGGGAGCTGGGAGGCACCCCCGTTGCGCCTTCATCAGCTTCTCCAGCGAGGGATTCTCTAATACCCGCATGCTTGATGCCCACCCAGACTCTTCTGCCAATAACATAATTTCCCCTCTTTAGTGGAAATGCCAAATGCTCTATGACAGGCTGCAACTGTACTTTCGGCCACGCCTAGTTCATAATGAGCAACGACAGTCACTGCCTGTCCCTCAGCAGAGGAAATATTGCTACAGCGTAATTTCTTATTAATCATAGCCACAGTTTCTAAAGCCAAGTTAGCCAGAAACCTCTTGGGCAATTTGTATGCTCCATATAATCATCTCAGCCTCTTATGTGTCTGGTAAATATTTGTACTGAAGAATGAAAGAGAGATGGCCAGTCTCCAGGGAATGGAAAAAATATGCAATAGTGTTCCGATCCAGCCAGGAATAAGAAAGCGCAGAGGCAGGCAAGCAGAGGTCCCTGTTCAACACAAAATGCTTCAAGATATCGTCATCTAAAAATAAGCAGATCTTACAATAATTCTATGAAAGTCAACTCTAGTGAGATATTTCACAAACATCAATGTTCTGTTGAGATGAATAGACAAGTTTTTAAATAAGTCTCAGACCAAATCATAAAGTTCCTATGGCAAATACCAGTGGAAAACACAAGAAAATAACAATCCATCAAAAGCCTCATAAAATGGATAAAAAGCCAGTCGAACACCCCCCCCCCATAATGATTTTGTTTAAGCCAGCTCAAATTTATTAGAACTGCCTCTCAGAGAGCGAGTTTCCAGATTCACTGAACTACCTCTGAGCAAAGCATTTGTTTGAGGTCAGAGCAAGGCAAGCACCACGTGGAGAAACCAGCAGCGTCTTTGGGAGCAGAAAGCACACACATGGGGGCAGGACAGGAATGAAAACGACTTGCTCACCTGGGGCTGCTCTGTGATGTGTTTTTTAAAATCTAGATCCGTACTTGATCTACAGCTTTCATAGTCCAGCTGGAGTTTTAACAGGCAATATAATGTCATGCATAACACCTTTTATATGTATGGAAATTCTAACTTGCAAATTCTGTGATCTCTTTTTATAGAAGAGAAGGACAAAAGAAGCACCCAATGTTGTTCCATGTCTCCGGACATGTTCCTAAGTGGTAAGGTTATTGTCGTAAATAGTTAGATAGCGTGCATTCTCTCTAAGAAAGAAGCTCTAGATTGGTATAGGCATCTGAAGATTTCAAGATAGGTAGATAGAGAGATAGATAGAGAGATATAGAGGTATATCTATAGATAGATATACATACATATATATGGGAATGTAGCCTTCTGGAGATAGATTTGTTTGTTTGTTTGTTTATTTATTTATGATGTAACAGAGGCCCATCTTATAAAGAGGTTTGTTTAGTAGTATTATTTGGTAACAATGAAGAATTGTCTATAAGGTAGAGTTGAGGAAGGGAGGTGGAAGGCTGAATCACAAAAGCACCCTTGCTCCCAGGAATGCTAAAAGAGCTAGAATCATACCAACTGGTCGTGGAGATCTAATTGTTTCTTCTCCCAGTCTGGCAGAGTAGATGTCATAAGGAGCATTTGCAGTGTCTTCCTGGGGTGGGAAGGGAGAGGAGCTCTTTCACTGACAATAGATGATACTCAGCATGCAACCTCAAAGGTAGGGGGGATAGAAAAAGACATAAAGGTGTTTATGTTCAACAATTACACTCATTCCATGTCTGCTAAGATGGGTCGCATGACATACAGAGGAACAAAACTAATATTCTCATCGTCTAATGGAGCCAGGCAATTAAATTTAATTGTAATGCAACCTAAGTACTACAGTAGAGCTAAGGAAATAAAGAAGGGCAGTCTGTTGGGGAAGGCTTGGGAGCTGGGCTGGAAGACTCCCCCGGGAGCCCTCTGGCATTGAGTCTAGAAAGTCAAGTGGGGGTTGGGGAAGGTAGGAAGTTGCAGGAGCGTTAGAGGGAAAAGACACAGGGGCAAAAGAATAAAATGGAGGGAAAAGCTGCAGATGCTAGATTGATTCAAAACACAAGTGGTTTAGGGTGAGGAAGAATTACTTCAGTATTTCTTAGGTATTCTGCTTTGCAGTAAACATTGGAAAGCTGTGTTGAGGAGCATGGTGACGAATGAGGACTGAAAGCGAAGCCAGAGGCAAACTGAGACAAGCCCTGAGTGCCATTCTAAGTATTCTGGTCTTTCCCGTAGGCAACTTTAAAAAGCCATTGAAGGACTTGTAGCAAGAAGAAAACACAAGTGTATTTGCATTGAAAAGAGATATTTCATGGCATTTATGGTAATGGTGACAATGGCTGACTATTTAAAGAATAGATACAATTAAGTGGGTCTACATAAAAAAGAAAGACAGAATTTAACGCTGTTGAACGGATGTTTAATGGGCTGATTTTCAAAGGCAACCCAGAAGCATTGTGTCAAGAGAGAAAATCAGTTATTTAATCCTCAAGATTTTAGGCCAGAACTAAAGATAAAAGGATGTGGGAAGAGTAATAGTTCCTGCTTCAACCAGAGGCCTTTGCTGTATCAGGGACAGTTAGGTGAAAAATCTGCACAATGATAGAAGTCAATTGCATCTTCAGGAAGAAGAGCACCAACTCCTCAGGCTGTAATAGGATGGAAATGAAGAAAACACTGCAGAGATAATAGTACTCAAAGATAGGCCTTGTGGTAGGTGAGAACTGAGCCACAAAAGGGAAGAATTGGAGAGAAAGAAGAGGTGGAGGGAAGCACTGGTTTTGGACAGTAATACATGCGAAGAACGCAGGAAAGCTGATGATCCTGTTACGTCAGTGAACTTGGCCTCCAGAAACCCATTAGCTGGTAAATTCGTTGAGGAGGACTAAAGGAGGAGGAGATGTTCATGCTTTCCCGGGTGTCTTTATCTGGGCACCCGCGGAGGCCCAGAATGGAGTATGGAGTATGAACTATGAAGAGGGGAATGCAAGGTTACCAGGTTATTACGAGAAGATGCAGTGAAGGTCTCCTATGATTACCCAGACCCTGAGGTCTATGGTTGGGAGATGGACAGGTTGGAGATTCAGAGGTAGAAGAAAAGAGAACTTGGGGAACACCTAGAAAAAGAGGTGTACAGAATGAGAGGACTTCCAGCTGTCTGGCTGGATAATAAGATCGATGCCAGTCTCACTAACCAAACTGAGGCACACAGGAGAAAGACCATGTTTAGAAGGTAACCTGCTTCCCTTCCTGGGCCTCCGTGTCCATTCCACGTCTATAGCATGTCCTCGTGGACCCTAACATCCACCCCAACAATGGCTGTCCTGCAAATAAGAATTCATCAAGAATATTCCACTTTCAACTAATGAATTTTACCCACACAGCTCCCCTGGACCCACCCATATGCACACTCTTCCATGACCAGAGCTATGTGGGGATGTAGGGGAAGAAAACCTAGAAACCCCTGGAATAAGAATGATGAAGCCTAGTTCAAAGGTGTTAGGGGTGCCAAGTATTGTTTCTTAGGATGGAGGTCGCACCACAGATCTTGTCAATCATATTCAATTCTCATTATGAGAGGAGAAAAAATACTTCCACTTGAAACCATGCATTATTATTTTCACATACAGAGAATTCTTTTATTATTAAATAACAGTGATCATAGAAAAGCATACATATTTGAAGGTGCTACTGTTCGGTAGGTTAACACACCTAGTAAGATACTGCTGATTAAATTTAACCTCCATTCTATGGTCTAAAAAGAAATCCTAAACATAAAAAATAATTAGCTTACTTTGGAAGTCGTTATTTTTTATAAAACTTATAGATACTACAATTGATAGCTGATTTGCCTGAATCCATAAGTATTTTTTATTTAAAAAATAATGTTATAATTTTTAATTATTTCTATTAAAATGATATGAAAGAAAATATATAACGCAGTGTACTCTCATGAGGCTTATTTTAAGGCCCTACTAAGTGATGTTTTGATAATAATAGATTTAGTTGCTCTTACAGAAGGTATTTTAGGTTTAGCAAAATGAAACCTACAAGGTTTCAAACTATTCTTTTAAACATAGATGTTAAATATAAATGAACAAAACTGTTGGGTTGTCATAGATGTTGGTTCTAACACGGATGGCAAGCATCCACCTGACATATATTTTGCCCAACTGATTGTTTTATTTCATAAAAAAACATAATAGTTTTAGTATTTTCTTCTTCAGTAAACACTGGGTGATACCTGGTTCAATGCTTTACAGCATAAAATATGCTAAAGGAAGGCCAATGTAATAGGTTTGACCTATTATTTTTACCTATTTCTTTCCCATTTTCACAGGCTGTTGCAGCACCGGGCACTTCCAATACAGGTAATTCGTTTCTGACTCTGCAGTTGACCCCTAACTATGCAGACGCCAGTCACTGGATTTGATGTCCCCCCTTTTTTAAACAACTTCTCCTGATATTTAGATTATGTTTTTATTTAGACAGAGTATAATATTCCTTAAATCTTCTGATCCTTAAAGAATATGTTTTTGAGCTTCAGGGGCAGTTTAAAACAGAAAAAGTTTTTAAAACTGCTGTTTCAGCAAATGTCATCCATTCGCCTTATTTATTAGAAACTACCAGATGAAACCCGAGGTCTCATATCACTGTCCCAAGAGATGACACATACATAAATAGCATAGTAACAATATGTTTTATACACCATATAATTATATACTTGGTCAAGTTCAAATCCTTTTATTTCCCAGAAAATGGTGAACTCTACTATCTGTATTCCTATATAAGAAACCCTATCATTTAGGTATCATCCTGAACCCAGAAAGCACAGTATAAAGTATTACTAGGTAAACACCCATTTGTGTTCTCTCTGTAAACATTAAAATGTCATGATTTTAGCTTAAGAAATTAAGACTAGTTAATTAATTATTAGGTTGTTCTTGATACTCCATTTCTTTTCAGCTCATAGAAACAAGAGAGAGACTTCACTGTTTCAGTCCATTTTAATTAAGCATGTAATATCCATCAGTGGGAAATCCTCACTGTAATAAAACTTCCTTTTGGCTTGCTCCCCTACCAGGGCACTTTCCAGAATAACGGGTTAGCGTTCTGAAATCTACGAGCCACGTGATACCGGCTCTCACTCTGGTCGCCTCCAAGAAGCCTAAAGTCTGTGTTACCTACGTTACACAGCGCTTCCCTTCCCACACACCAACCCCAAGTACTCACTGCATTAGGTAATTTATTTTTAAATTTTGACCAAAGTACACACACCCATGATTTAAAAAGCAAGTGGCCCAAAGAAGAGGTCCCTGTCCCACACATGATAATTTCTGTACCTCTCCTCACCAGCTTCCTGCAGCGGTGAACAGAAATCTGTAATACGGGAATAATAACAGTGCAGGTAGTTCTCAGTGTGGAGTCCATAAGTTTAGATGTGGGAACCCTTAGAGCAGAGTCAGGATCAGCGTGCTACACACACAAGTGTACCCCGTGATGATGACCATTGTCACACAGCGCCAGGGTCAACCACATCAAGATCTGCAACCGTTCCATTCTGTCCTTTATGGGATTAGCTCTGTGCCTACAGGTCAACTCCTGCAGCTGAACACTGGTGAAGACGCTTGCTTTTAACTGTGGGTAAACTGTGCATTCGAGCAGCATCTATTTACTGAGCACCGACTGTGGGCCCGATCTCTTCCACGTGCTGGGGAGAGCGGTGAACTAGACCAACAGAGCGCTTCCGTTCTAGTCAGGCAGAACAATACGCAAGTCAACGAATGAAGAGCACGATTTTAAATAGAAATTGGTGTTATGGTTCCCCTGTCATGCCCTGTGACTTTTGAACGAAAACAGTAAAAAAATTACTTCTTTTTTTTTTCTTTTCGCAGTCCATGCCTGTTCAAAATTAGCCGGCATTTTAGTTTACTTCATATTTATGTATGCTTTCCTGTATGCTTTTTCTTCCTTTGTTCTGTACAGAAATACACTTTTCTCACCTTGTCCTTAATACGGCTCAGTTTATTCATTCTTTCTGTTGACCAAAACGTTTTCATTTTTCTTGAAGCCCAATAATCTCTTAATCGAATGTGGGCTAGTTATTTCATATTTAAACCATGACCTTCTTGTAAAGCTTTCTTTTTATGAGAATTTCCAATTTAATCTTTACACTGTATTTTTATCATATTCTCAAATATTTTTCTTGCTGTTAATTGTATTCTTTATTATAATAAATCCATCATTTTCCCAGAATCCTCCCTGCTTTCATCCTCTTTTCTCTTTTCCCATCTGGTCTCCTTGGGTGTGTGACAGAAATGTCATCTTGCCATTTTCTTTTCTGTCCCCTTGGATGCACCCTTTTTGTGAAATCTGTAACTTTTGTTGAATTCTCACCCTCTTCTTGCTGCTGTGCATTGTAAAGTAACTTCCTAAGAGTACCTGTCTGAAAATGACTTTATCCTGGCCTCCCAATTGATAATTTATCAGGATATAGAATTCTTTGCTGAAACTATATTCTTTCAGATTTGAAAGTGACTTTTCCATTGACTTCTAGGATCCAGTGTGCTGATGAGCACTCAGCGAAAAATAGGATATTTTTTCTTTTAAGGTCCAAGTTTAATTCTATTAACCTTGATATCATAAAATTTTTAAATGACATTTTTACTCTGCTCAGCCCTCTTTTCAATGTGAAAATTTGTGACAATTTTTAACCCTGGGAAATTTTCTTATATTATGTAAGATCTATTCCCATCAAATTCTGCACTCATTAGTTCCTGGAATTCCTATTAGTGAACACTGGAGAGACCTTTCAGATTGACTTCCACATCTCTTCTCTTTCTCTCATGTTTCCAGTCTCTTGTCTGTTTGCTCTACATTCTTGCAGATTTCCTCAATTATAGTTTTCAAATCTTCTATTGTATTTTGTGTATCAGTAATATATATACTTTTATTTTCAGGGGCTCTTTTTTATTCTCTGATTATCCACTTTTACAGCATTTTGTTCCTGTTTTATAGATGCAAAATCTCAATTATAACTTCTTTTTTTCCACGTGTTCTGAACTCTGACTCATCAGCTCCTTTAGGGTCAGGTTCCCCATGTTTGTCTAAGTCTTTCTCTAATTTTGAGGACTTTCTTTAGCTGTCTTGTGCTTCTTTTCTGTTCATTCATAATAATACTGGGGCCTCTGTGTTCATGGGTGAGCCTTGTGAACTGCAAAACTCTCCCTGAGAAGGAACAAGTGAGAAACAGCCATTACCTGAATGGCTCCCCAAGACCCACTGTGTGCCAGCTTCACTCTGTGGCACAACAGCCTGGGAGTTTTCTTGGTTCTCTCCACCCCTCCCCCTAGAAAGGTGTGTTCAAGTCTATTCTTTATCTACTGAGTAATAAGGACTAGAGAAAAGGTGGGGGCTGTGTGTGCACCAGGGGATTAATCAATCTACTTGAGAGTCCCTATTTTTAGCTGCATTTCTTTCCTGACCTCTCCTTCTTGTAGTTCCTCATGCAAGAGTCTTGCTGGAGTTCTTTAGGTCAAACCTTTGCAGCCTCTGCTGCTCTGGTTCGCTAGACATCCTCTGTTTTGTGTCACCTAGAAATGCGTGGTGCTCCCCTGTCTACCAGCAGCCTCTGCTTCCTTCTCTTCATGTGAACATGATGATGCCACTCTTCCTCCTTCAGTGTTATTATAGTGACACATCTTCAGAAACAAAGGAAGATAAAAAGCATGTGCTCAGCCTGCCATCATAAACTAAGAGCCCTCTTGGTTTCCACACAAGGGAAAGTTAGCTTCCCAGTTAGCCTTGGAGACAAAAAGAAGACACAGACATGCAACATCAGCCTGCAGGATGCTTGCCAGTATTCAGCGGTGCACGTCAGTACATGTGCACATCAATACATCAGCACAGCAGCAAATCGGCCCCAGGCCTTTGTAAAATTGTCCCAGTTCACCACAGCCAGGAGGGAGTTCTGCCTGTTCTGTTCTTCTGGTTTTGTCTACCCACCTAAAGCAAAAGAGGACATTGATTCTTAACTACTCCAAATGACCCTGACTGACTGGAATCGTCTTACTTGCAGAATCACCTAACTAGGTTGTTAAGAGAGCAGACCTAACTGTGGACAACCACTCTGCACACACATATCTAAGTGAGGGCTAACAGCTACCCAGCGCCCACTCTGAGCCAGACTGCGTTCCAAGCATTTAACATCTTAATCAATCTTCACACAACCCTGTGAGTTAAGAATTATTATTATTATTATTATTATTATTATTGGGGGAGGCATTTTATATTTATTTTTATTTTTTGTTGCATTTATTGGGGTAAAGGTGGTTAATGAAATTATATACATTTTGGTTATGATAAAGACTCTTATAACTCCCAGTTTACAGTTTTCAGGAAACTGAGGCACAGACCAGGTGAGTAACTTGCCCAGAGCCACAGAGGTGTGAAGGTGAAGGAGAAAGGAAATGAAATTATTAAAAAATGAATAAAGTGTATTAAGTAAGACACAAGAACTAGCTCGAACTGAAAATACACATCAGTCCCCGGACACAGTGGAGTATATATTAAATGAATGAACAAGTGGCAAGAAATATAGGCTGAGAGCAGTGCAAGTCTCAGAAGATGAATGTCGCTGACATTTGTAAAGAGTAAAAAGTCATGACATCATAACAGAGAGCCCCCCAGTGAGTTCACTGGTAAAAGTGTCACTCCGCCCTCAGACAGGTCAGAGCGTCCCAATAACATTTGTCTGTGCCGCTTACTGTCAAAGGAATTTATGGTGCATTTACACAAGCACGGAAGAAAAATTAGAAGAGAGACCAACCCTCATACTTTTTAACATGAGACATATCCCCAGTAGAGTTACTGGGAAAACAAAAATGCTCCTTAAACAATTTAAGCGCCTTTCCATCAGATGTATTAAACCATCAATAGCAGTTCTTTTCCCAAGCACATCACACACGGGTTGCGGCAAGAAAGACGCCGAAGAAGAAAAGGCAGAGGTTTAATCTGGCAAAATAAATCTATCTTGGCATTCAAACATTTTCTTCATTTCTGAAAACGGATGTTGAGGGTCCCTACCAGCCATAGTTTGGATCACTTGTTTCCACCCCCCCACACACCCTCCAAGCAGCGATGAGGAATCAGACTCATCAAATCCACTGACGTGAACTCAGTCCCCATGTGTTCAGTGGGACCCTAGGTGCCCCATCCCCCAGAGGAGGACATGGCAAAGAGGATGGGAAAGGGTGGAAATGAGAAAGAAGGGATAGCACTCTTCTAGCCAAAGAAGATAAAACATGGAAGAGGTTAAATAATTCATTGAAATCGATGATGTTCAGCACCTAATAAGCAACTTCAGTGAACAAGATGACTGACAAGGGAGAACAAGGGACTGACTGAGGATGGAGAGGAGGAGATCCGTGTAGACTGGGTAATCAGTGGTCTCCAGGGAGGACGGAAAATCAGGGTCATGCCAGGGAACGGGCCTGGTTTGGATACGTGTGAAGAAGGGCAAGGGGAGGGGGTTTGTTGAGTTGGTCAACTCGGCACTCGAAGAGCAGGACTAAGAGTAAGTAACTACAGAGACAAAGAGGGAAGGACCCAGGGGGTGGCTTAAGTCATCTGAGGAATACTCACGACGCGTTTGGTACCTACCGTGGTCTTCGAGACCTGAGGTCTGTTCCCACAGCGAATTGGTGAGGATAACAAGAAGAGTTAAAAGGGAAAAACAGGAAAGAAAAGAAGATCCGTTTTTCCCTCCCCTTTCATATTCTGTATCCATTTATCAGTAAATATATTTGAGTGTTTACTTTGGCTCCTGGGTGGTATCAGTTTGTTCAGTTTGCCAGGACAAAATACCACAGACTACTTGGCTCAAACAACAGACGTTTCTTTTCTCATTGTTCTGGAGGTCGGAAGGCCAAGGCCAAGGTATCAGCAGGTTGGTTTCTCCTGAGGCCTCTCTCCTGGGCTTGCACATGGCCACCTTCCCACTACCTTCCCACATGGTATTTCCTCTGTGCACATGCAACCCTGGGGTAGCTTTGTGTGTCTAAATTTCCTCTTTTTATAAGGACACCAGTCAGACTGAATGAATTATAGGATTCTTATAAAAAGGTACCAGGTAATCAATTGTCTAGTCAAAATTTAGTAATAGGTATACTTGTCTAGCTTTGGAAAAATACAGCAATATTTAGATGATATTCTACACAATATAAGATGCCACCCTTGCTCTATCAAGGAACTAGAACACTATGTGCAACTTTGCTGCTGACCCTTTTTTAAAAACTTAGGACTGAGAATTTTTTTGTCATCCAATTACCTGAAATAAAAATATAGAACACAGAATCAGTGAAAATATATGTGTGTGTGTGTGTGTGTGTGTGTGTGTGTGTGTTTTAAAGAAGAAACTTAAATAGTCTGTGGATTTCGTTAGTTTCCAGCTTCATTTTTCTTGCTATTTATTAGTTGAATAGGCCTGCTTAGGATTTAAAGTCAAACAGGGAAGGAAAAATTACCATGCACTGTTCACTAGTGATTTTCAATATTTTAAAAAGAGCTTAAAGCCCTTTTATTTTATACCAATTGCCAGTAATTGTCTTTATAGTTTCATTGGTATTAATTTCATCCAGCTCATTTAGAATGTCAAACCACATATGCAACATAGTAATAAAGTTATTATTACTGCACAGAGATATAATTATAAGTAATTTTGATTCTCTCATTTTTGTTCTCACTCTCTTCTCATGTCTGCCCATTCTCCTTTTATAAGACTCAAGATGAGTTTGCTGACCTTTTGCTAAAGCACATTTAGTCTGAAGAACCTGATGAATTCCTCCCAATTGAAGCCCGTGAAACTTTTATTTTCTAGCTCCATTAGCTTTCCCACAGCAAGTGTGCTTATAATATTGCTGTGTCACAAATAAACTCCTGAATCCAGAGGAGAATGCAAATGCTAACATCAGTAAATAATTCACATAATGTGAAGCCCCTTTTAGCCAATGAACCATAATTCAATACAATGGGATTTCCCCCTTTATTAACAATATACTAGAGGAGATAGTTAAATGAGAAGAACAAAGGGATTAGGAAAAATAAAATTTCTCATTATTTGTTAAAGATGTGATGACATACATCATTAAATACAATACAATAAAGTTTCTCAGTGTTAGGTCAGTAATTTAAAATACGTAACAAATGTACTCTATTCCCACTAAGGCAATTTGCATATTCCTATAAGCCTCATTAGCCATAATTTTGAAGGACTTTGTGAATCTATTAATTCTTACATGAGAGCAGACTCGCTGGACCAAGGTGCAGATACGGCATCCTTTCTGGCAAATATTTTAGTTCCAAATGTAAAAAGAGAAAAAGAAATGGGAGGTCCTGTATTCCAGCACATGCGCTGCCCCTAGCCAGCACACGGCCTGGAAATAGGACCTTCCATTTCTTCTTCTACACTCCTTTCTACACGAAGAGGGATTAAACCCTGGAGTCTTCAGGGATGGGGTGAGCGAGAAGAAAACACGAACGTCAAAGCGAAGAGACGCAGCGGCGTTGAGTGCATTGCGCCTGTGCTTCTGACCATGCGTCTCTTCTGGGAAAGACACACGTGCAGTCCATTGAGTTACGCAAGTGAAAAGCAAAGAGCACGTTGTACAGTGGAAAGTTCGTGGAGCTGGGACCTTGAGGAACTCAGTTGGCCTGAATGAGGTGATCTCTTAACAGGCAAGAGTTGCACGACTGAACACAGCCTTCTAACTGGAGAAATCGCCAGCGTTGTTTGTTCTGGTGCCTGCTTATTCACACTGTTCGTTCCCATGGAAGCAGAGCCTGAGAACTTTCAGGTGGTAGAAGGTCTTTGAATAGAAACTGCACTAGTCTTGACAAAGCTCTAGCTAGAAGTCTAACACAAGGCATTATGTAGAAATTCATGGACGCCGAGGAATGCCTCAATTCACAAACCTGTCCTTTGCTTTGGTGATTGAGAGAGAGAAGATGTAAGGAGGAGGTATAGTAAGGTAGGACTACAGCTTTCTGGAGCGTGACCACCTTTTGGGAGGGAAAGGTTCCTATCCCACCTCTGTGAGTAGAGGGTGGGCTCTGCAGAGACTGGGCATTTCCACTGTCAATCACCCTGGAGCGACAGCGAGATTTGGAGAGTGGGACGAAGCTGGGAACAGGGGACCTCCATCCTCTGTCTTGGTGTTGATTTCTTAGACCTGGGCCTCAGGAAACCTACCTCAAGGATATCTGTCCCTACTCAGCAGGGGATATAGGCCTCTGCACGGCGCAGACAGGCGGAGCGGGCACAGGAGCGCCCTCCGATGGCGCAGGGTAGTGTCTGCGGCCAGGCAGCCAGGCGGGGAGGCAGCGTGGGTGAACAGCTGGACGGGCCTGGGACCTCTGAGAGGCCCTCCAGCTGGAGGGCAATGAGAAGCCCGTCGGATGGGGCACTTCTCCGGGGCAGTCACTGAGCTTGTGCTGTGAGGACTGAGCAGAAGTCCGAGGTGGTAAAGAGAAGGGCAGGGCCCTGTGAGACTGGCAGAGAAGCCCTGGTACAGCAGGGAGTCTTGGTGCCAATCTAAGCGGACGCCGCGATGGACACTCTAATCGTGGCAAAGGTGGGGGACTGCAGCGCGCAGAGAGCTGAGGTCAGCTCGCTGCGGCGAGCGACGGGCCAGCCAGCGTCTAGCCTGGCCTCGGAGGCCCTTGGACACACCATCCTGGAAAAAATATCAGGTAATCTGCAGAATCCAGAAGGCAGAGAGCTCACCTGCCACCGCTTTCCAGGCAAAAGGAGCAGTTGGAATGTCCCTGACCAATGCGACAGCCCTAGTGTTCCCCGCGCTGGCGAGGCCTGAGCGCTGTCTGCATCACAGTTAAAAATGAGTAACTACTCCCCTGAAGCCGGGAAGTAGAGAGAGGCTAATTTCATAGAGAGAAAATGTAAAGACTGCGCTTTCCTCACACTAAGAAAAGACAGCCCCAACATTGGAGCTCCAGTCGTCTAAGGTGCACAGCTATGCTCAGACGCTAGCTGCCGGGTTGTCTCAGAAAGGGAGCGCGCAGCAGGCGCGCGACGTCAAAGCCCCGGCAGCCCCGCAAGCCCCGGCAGCCCCGCAAGCCCCGGCAGCCCCGCAAGCCCACGCAGCCCCGCGTCTGTGCAGGAGCCCCTGGATTTCCCGTGCCTTTCTCTGCCGGTGTGTCTGGAAAGAGGTCTAAATCCACAATAGACAAATATTTCTGTGAAGTCCAGTAACACGTAGTGGTTAACCATAGGTGCATTTTTATAAACTGTGACTTGTCAAATAATTCATGCTTTTTCCCAAACACGAGGCCCTGCATTATTCTGACAGCAAAAAGAGTTTACCCAGCTCCTATAATTTCCCCCTGAATCCATCGCGTATTTGCTCTACCTGAATTCTTAGAGGGTTAAGAATTTAAGCCCCCAAACTACTTTGTGATAAAAAAAAAAAAAATGTAAAGTCTTAGAACTGAAAAGACTGGTAATAGCATTTCCCTGGACTTCAAATAACACCACATGCGTAGCAGTTCAGGTTTAGCAGAGAACATTGCATATACTCTGTAGACATAGCTAAGAAATAAAATCTCACAGGTAAGAGAGCAATAATCAAACTAACAAGTATTGAGTGACAAGATCTCTTCTCAGTCTGCTAAATTCACATTAGTAGTCTGTGAAAATTATAGTAGCTCGTTTAGTCCTTAAAAATAATGAGGCCAATCGTGTTAAAATAGGGGTTAAGCTCGGGCAGTATTTAAAACAGATGTATCTAACTCCAAGACCAATGTTCTTTTTAAAATTATCATGCGTCTTCCATCTGTAACCTTTCTGATATTTAACCATTGTTTATGTCCAAAAAATTTTACTCTCTTTTAATCTACACCTTATTCATGGCCACTTACGCATATTTATTTCAAATCGGTTCTTGTAAAGTTTGGGGACAGCTGGTCACGGTCCTTGGTTTCAGAAGTCCCTCACATATAGTGCTTGGCGATAATTAAATCCCCCATCAGCAATTTCTTCTTCTGGCTGAGTAAGCCTTTTCACGGATTCCCTAAAAAGATTTCTGTACCTTTAAATATCTCGCAGCAACCCCATATCATGTCGCTTTCACAGCTGGAATACTGGCACATGATTTTTTTAGTTATTTATAACTCCAAGGACCGACCCTCCCTCCATGCACATCATGTTCCTTAACCAACTGTCTTCTATTTAACGCTAAGCAGCTTGGTTCTCCCGTTGAACATTTTGATATCATTGAGTCTCGTTATGTTCGCTGTAACCATTTCCTCCAATTTGCCAAGAAGCTGCTTCTATTTCCAAGGGGACTGCAGATCATTTACCATCCTGGTAAGCCTTTGCCTCCTCTATTTTGGTGTATATCCCTCCTTGAGAGGCCTCTATTACGGGCTAAATTCTGGGTGCTCCCCCACACCAAAAACATATGTTTGTATATTGAAGTCCTTACCCCCTGTTTCTAAGAATGGGACTATATCTGAAATGACAGTGTTTAAAGATAAGGAAGGTGAAACAAAGTCTTTGGGGTAGGCTCTAATCCAGTGACTGCGCCCTTTTAAGATGAGGGGCGCAAGTCACAGACACATGCACGAATGTGAAGACAGGGAGAGTAGACGGCCAACTGCAAGTTGAAGGGAGGGGCCCCAAAGGCCACCAGCGCTGCCAGCATCTTGAGCTCAGACTTTTAACCTCCAGACCTGTGAAAAAATAAGTTTCTGTTGTGAAAGCCACCCAGTCTGGGGTACTTGTTATGGCAGCTGTAGGAAGCTCATAGAGCTCCCTACCGTAGATCTCATTTCACCAACGCCATCACTAATTACGTAAAGAACCCTACACATACCAGTATCACGTACCCCTACCGATGAAAAGGGCACGGCACTCTAACATCGCAGCAACTCTCTCCACAGGCAGGCATATGGCACTCCTTCGCGGTGAAGCATTCTACAAAACACCGAGCCGGCGGTCTCCCACGCGTCAGAGCCATGGAAGGAGGGGCGGCAGACAGCTGCCACTGAAGGGGGGAAACTGAGGCAACAGGGCAGCTAAATACAGTGCAGGTCCTGGATCGGATGTTGGAACAGGGAAAGGATGTTACTGGAAAACTTTTCTTTTTCCTTTAGTTAATAGCACTGTACCAACAGCCCTGTACTTGATACAGATGTTACTGTTATGCAAGATGGTAAACTAGGGAAATTGGGGCAAGGGGTAGCTCTCAGTTATATCTGTCCAGTATTCTTGCAACCCTAAAACTGTTTCAAAATAACAAGTAAAATAATAAATAACAATATATCATAATACAAATACATAACACACAATATAAATAGAATAAATGAACCCATCAATAACCACCAGGACAGTAAACTTACATATTTAATCACTGATGTAGCCTCTGGAATAAACTTTATATTAAAGAAAGAAGGAGAGAAAAAAGTATCTAATATTTCTTGAGATTGTCTCATGCAGTTCATCCTCACAACACATTGTCATCTGCAAAATGTTCCCAACTGATGAAAGACAAGCTCGAAAATATCTACGTAACTAATCCAAGTCACATAACAAGGGAGAGACCTGAATTTCAGGCCCAAGTCCATTTAAATCTATGCTGTTCCTCCTGGTAAATAATTTATGTGTCCCCACCAAGTAAACATTCTCCTAATTATATATGTTCGAATTTCATGACTCCCATTCTTGACTGCACAATGGAATCAATCACCTGGGAGTTTCAAAAACTCTCTACCCCGGGAAATTCTGGTATCATTATTTTGGGGTTCAATCTGATCTCGGGATTTAAAAAATCTCCCCAGATGATTCAATATGTGGAGAACAACAACCTGAGTAATTTTTCGATGTTAAGGTCATATAGAACAGAACTAAAACCTCCCAAAGACAGGGCCATCAGAGCCATCATTTGTCCAGGAGTAAGCTCGTCTCATCAAAATCAATCAAATTAGATTTGTGCAACATATTCTTTGTGGGAACAACAAAAGAAGAAATTCTTTCCAAGACACATGGAGAATAGGGGCGAGCTTTAGAAGGGCTGTCATCAGCTAACTGCATGCAGCGCCAAGAATTTAGAGGCAGCTGACTTCAGAAATAAATCTCAAAACTCTTCCCATACAAAGGAAGAAAGTAGCAATCTTTGGACTACCAGAAGTCAAATGACTTACTGTCTTTGGTTTTAATTTCCTCTGGTCCTTTGAAAATGGCAAAGGGAAACTATCAAGCTATGTAAGACTCTAATTGAAAATAAACATTTTCCTACTTTTGAGTGGAATTAAAGCTGGAAAAAGCTGAATAGCTTCAAGGTGAGGAATGAAACAGAAAGCACCATCAAGAAGGTTGCAATGAGGGTATTTGGAAACCATTCTGTTTGCTGAATTGTCAGCCATGCAAGCACTTATAGACAATTACAACCCTAGAAAACAAATAAAAAGTGTATAAGTAGGCACTTTGATACTTCTTCCTAATTATAGGGTTTACGAGCTGGATGCTAAAAACACAAATAGAGACAACGCAAGCAATAGTAACCCTGAAATGAGGTTATGAAGCTTATTAGCTTTACATAATTACACAGCTGTGACAGGTTGAAGAGACCCCTGCCTGAAGCACAGCTCTCCTTTGCACTACTGGGTGTTAGAGCAAGGGTACTGCCTTCTTATTTCAGCTTTTTAAAAAGCCCAATTTAGGTTGAATCATATGGAACTGACAGTAGTTGACCCATGTAAATGGCCATTCCATATTTTGAGTTACAAGATGAAGATCTCCCTCACCTCCCTTGGGTGGCTCAGGGACACGGACTTATTTTATAGAGCCTTTAAAACATCTATAGCATCAGCCACAGCGCTGTGAATAATAGGAGGCACTTAGGAGAGGTATACGCAATAAATGAAACCCACCTACCTAAACATGAAAGCTACATTTTCTCATAGCTAACTGAACGAAAAGTCTTGGAAACCACCATCTGTGATATATATTCCAAGTAAAACTGCATTCTGGTAATTGGCCCAGATACCAAATTTTACCTGCACATCAGCTGAATGTCTAGAGTTGATAAACCATGATTATTTACTCTCCCTCCTGATTTGTTTGTACAGAGCTTTGGAAAGCCAGGGAGGGGTTAGAGATCTCTGACTGTATTTGCACAAGGGAGGGAGGAAGGAAGGAAGAAAGAAAGGAGGAAGGAAAGGAAGGAAGGGAGGGAGGGAGGGAGGGAGGGAGGGAGGAAGGCTTGTAATTATTATTTTACACATCCATGACTTACTAATGCAAATAATTGATTTTTCAGTCTTTTAGAGACATGAAAGAAAATCTAGGAAAACAAGAGCAATCCACAAGAAAGGCAAGGACCAATTCTTAGTTACCTTATATTTTATTAATCAAGAAAACCTGTGTCTGAACTCCTATGTCACCCATTTTACCTCTAAATAGCCAAGTATGCACTTGGCAGATTGTTCTCACATATGCCAAAGAGAGATTTCTCCGGATGTTGCATTCAAAAGAACTCCAAAGTTCTTCAGGGCTTCGGGCAGCAAACTGCAGGACATACTGAAAGCTCCCATTTATATAGTGCTGGCCATGTTTGCTGTTCTATTGCCTTAAACCTATTAGCTATTTAATCCTCACAACGATCCTAAGAGCTTGGCACAGTGTTTACTCTGTTAGTGGAGGAGTGAGAGGCATCAATAGGTTATTTGCCCAAAGTCACACACTTCGTAAAAGGCAGAGCCTGGGCTCTGTCCCAGGGGGTCTCTCCCCAGAGCAGATGCTCAGATTCACAACTCTCCTGCTTCACATGGGAGCTCATGCCAGCCAACCTGTTATAATGCATCCACAACGATATTCTAGAATTACATAACCTAATTGTGTGTTATTTTGATATGTATAGCAGGTTAGGAGCACCTATCTTAAAGGCTAAATTTTTTTAAAAAGATGCATTAATTTCCCATAGAGGCATACATTGTGAGTTGCTTTTATTAAGTTTATCACTTCAGGGTTTATTGCAAATTCATTGTGTAAAAAATTGCTTATCAAAAAAAAAAACCCACAGAAGGATGTGTATATTTAAAGTGTATTGTGTTTATAAATGAAATACTAGCAAATGTCATTACAGTTTATAATCTTCTAATTTATACATTTGTGTTTGGAAACTAATTGATTTAAATCTTTTACACGTATAATCATTAAAGAAGAATTGGTTAAACCCAAGTTCTATCAAAATAAGAGTGACTAGGAATTGAGATGTCTTTATTGTCACTGGAACTATTCGGCTGTTCTAGAATTCATTTATTGGATAATGTCAGTGGTGGGAAAAAAATTCTCTTTAATAAGTGTGGTCATTGTAATTGGATTTCCCAACACAGAACCAGCTGGAGAAGAGCACTGCTTTATAGGAAACATCCACTGGTAACATGAATAGGAATGGTCCCCGTGTTAGTCTCAAATCCAGTCTGCATGGAGGCTACAACTGGGATCGCAGGTTTAGCATACTTAATGCACAGAAATAATTTGGATTACGGCAGCCGGGACACGGTTGCACGTTTCACGGAGGGAGCTGGAGCCCCTAGGCTGCGTTGTCCTGCGGTCACTCGGGGCGCTGCCGCAGCCTCCTAATTGGTCCCCCTCCGTCCCTGCTATGCCCCACCTGGAGTCTGTTCTGAACACAGCAGCCAGCAAAACATGAGGCAGATGAGTCGCTCCCCTGCAGCGGACATCACAGGACGAATGAAACGTGAAGTCCTTAGCCGTCCACCAGGGTCCAGGCCCCCGTCTGCTCTGGCCACGCTGGTCCTGACGGCCGTCCTCACGCTTGCGCCTTGGGCTGCCAGAGCAGAGCCTTTGCACCCGCCGTTCCTTCTGTCTGCAATGCTCTTTCCAGAGAATTTCTAATGTCACCTCCTCAGACGCCCTGCCCGTCCGCCGTCTCAAAGTCGCTGTCACCCCGCCCCAGCATACTCCCGAGGCAACTGACCCACTTTATTTCTCACTTATTTTCCACTGCCCGAGAGCAGGTACCATTTGTTTGATTGTTTGTTTCCTATATTCCCAAAAGAAAATAAATTCATTAAGGGGGGGCGGGGACCCTTAGGGGGGAGGGGGAGGGGAGAACTCCGAACAGGGCTAGGTATCTACTAGGCATTCTCTAAAAATTTTTGAATAAATCTGAAAAACTTAGTGAAAGTTTTTTAATGAATAGCCCATTTTGACTTACAGTGAATCAGAAATAACATAAAGCAGAGGCCCTCGTCCTTAAAGAACAATGTTCGCAGATTCAAGGGTTCTATCTGGATAATCACTTTCTGTAAACCGGTAAAACTTTGGGAAAAATGCACAGGTTCCTGAAAAATAACAAGGGAAACTTTGTATTTTCTCTAGTACCCATGGAGGATTTTTGTTTCAATGCCATATTTATTTCATTCTAGGGCTCCTATTTACTGTTAAATACATATGTTCTCTTTAATGTCCACGTTAGAAGCGTATTCCTTACAATGTCATTATAGTATTGCATAAGCGAGATGGTAGGATTAGATGCTTAAGAAAGCAAGTAAAAAAAAAAAAAAGAAAGCAAGCTTTACAAGTAAAAGATAAATGGGAGTATTTATTTTGAACTATCACCTCTTCCTAGTTTGTTTTGAATCCCTCTTGTCCTGTGCTTCACTGGCTTGCCCTTCACTCCGAGAGTGCAAGCACACCCCGTTCAGAGGCTAGGAGCAGAGGCTAGGTGTGTGCATGGCTACACGGGAACACTGAGAAAATGAGCGCTAACGCCAGTCGCATGACATGAAGTGCCCCCAGAGAGGCATCCAACAGTGGCAGGTGCTCCCTCGTCTTCTTCAAAATCTCCTGGAATCACTTTCTTCCACGGTTTCTCCCAGATACTACTCTTTTTTTTTTAAAGAGTGTATTTATTTATTTTTAATGAGAGGGGAATGGAGGGAGAACGAGAGGGAGAGAAACATCAACGTGAGAGAGAAGCATCCATGGGTTGCCTCTTGTACGGCCCCGAGTGGGGACCCAACCCACTGAGCCATACTGGTCCGGGCCAAACACCACCCTTAACTGTCGAACATGCTGCCCAGTCTGCAGTAATGTCTCCGTGCCCTTCAGAGTGCAAGGGACTTACACCAATCCCTAATTTTCTTATAAATATTAACTTCTATATTCAAGAATATCACTTAGAGGACTCTTAAGTGACCATAAAATCCACATTTTATCATCCAAAAGGATTCTCTGGCTTTCCAAAAAAAAAAAAAAAAAAAGTCCACCAAAGTAGAAAACACATGACAATGAACAGAACACTGCAGACCACGCTACATGTCACAGAACACACTCAACTCAGGAGTGCGCTCGGGGCCTGCCTGCCGAGTGAGTCTGCAGAGCGATGTGCGAAGGCCGCCTGGCCAGGGGCGTGCGGTGCGCCTGCCACAGCTTCACTGGCTGAAAGGGCACGTAAAGAACACATATTAACAGTGTGCTGTGATTTTGTTTTAATTACAAAAAACATGTCAAAGATAAATAGTGCTAAAATGAATCAGTGTTAGGCAGGGAAGCATGAAACGTGCAATATATTCAGAAGGAGGTGATAATTATTTCACAAATGAGAAAACAAATTATGTAAAGTTATGAATAACTGAATTGTAGAGAAAATGAGCTAAGGCACGAAAACATGCATTCGTTCAATAAACATTTACTTACGTATGTGCCAGAGGGCGCACTTAACCAATACCATGATTGATAAACTAAGCAGGTAAGGATGAGAAGACATGGTTTTTGACCTCAAAGAGCTTGCAATCTAGCGTGGAAAATGGATATACAAATAAACAAACAAACAATATATTGACTGTTTTACTAGAGCTGTTTGCAAAACACTATGGGTATGCGTAGGTAGAAGACATGTAAATTCTCCTAGGTGAGTCAGGAACGCCTGTACTAAAGGTTACTAAGGCAGAACCTAAGAAGATGAGAGCAGGCGATAGGGTAAATCAGCCACAGAGGGCCTTGCAGGCTGAAGGAACAGCATGTGCAAAGGTAGGAAGCGAAGTGGTACCTTCAGGAGACTGCATGTCACCAAGAATAGCAGTGGTCAGATTACAAAAGGCTTCATACACCATGCTAAGTAAGAGCTCCATCTCCATCTTGAGTAAAATGCAAAGCTATTGAAATATTTTAAATAAGGGAATACTATGATCCTATCTTCAATCCAGCTGCGGCAGAGTATAAAGCAGCACTGCCTGTTTCCCTTCCCTGAGAGTCTGGGGCAGACAAATATCTTAAAGTTCTCTATAGAGGAGCGAGGAAGTGGTGGATGAATGGATAACTTAATACTTTACAAGTCTCTCTTCCCTTTTATCTGTGGTAATAAGCGATCCTAATTTTACAGCTAATCTATACAAATGGTGTTTTTGTGCAACAATCCAAAAACCGGGGTTTTAATAATTCAATGGTAATTAATATTAACATTTATTATTAGCTTTCTTACACAACTCTGACTTCCACCCGTAAATAACCTCCACAGAGTCTAGTATTGGTCAGGAACTTTCAATAAAATGTCACAGAGAATAAATCATATATGGATACATTGTCTTAAAGCGGAAGAAAAACAGTTTCAATTGCCTGAAAGGTGGTAAAAACAGAGCTTCAGAAGTAACTGTGCAAACCTCAGCAAGCAGTTCACACTCTGGATTTCGCTCCATTCAGGCAAAGTGGGAATTATTTCACTGTGCAGTATTATTTCCCAAGCCAAATGAAAAAACATGCTTATAAGTAAAAGACACAAAATATCCCTCTCTGTGGCATTCCTAGTCTAGGTTCTGAAGACATGCTCAACACCACGGCGCACATAATATAAGGCAGAGTAAACAGTGCACACATCGCCCTATTGTCACGAGACAGTCACGGACCCAAATCTAGTGCATATCTGATCATCAGTTCTAAGCTGTTTTTAAATATTTAAAATGTGTATTTGTTGGTTCAATGATAGCTCTTCCCCAAATATTTACCAACTGGCAAAATAAGTAAAAATGTTAAATAAAATCCTGTGTCCACTGGAGTCCAACTAAGTGTACTATTACCGTGCTTTCAGTAGATCTGTCATGACTCTGATAAAAAAGATCAAAAAAAAAAAAAAACAGGATGGCATAAAGACAAGGGCGTAAGGAAGAGGAAAATGTACAAAGATGCCCAGGAAAAGAGACATAACACGGGGGCCCTTGCAAACACAAACATGTGACTTTTCCCCCCACTTCAAGATGTACCACAAACGCAGGTGCTCAGCAGTAATCCCCGGCCTCTGTGCCGTCCCAGCCAGAGCGCAGGTGGTGCGAGGGCGAAGCTGCAGGACAGGCGGGTGCCAGCCGCGTGCTGTGTGCCGCCATTGGCCGGGCAGCTTGAAGAAACCCCCCAGCAGAAGGGGATGGGGAAGTCGGCCACAAACAACTCCTGCCTGGGAGGTTGTGCCCCAGAGTGTGTTACAAGATTGTCATGAACTCGGCAGCATAACCCCTCTGTTAGGCAGTAGAAGTGTGCCCCTCAAAAAATACGTCGAAGTCCTACCTCTGGTACATGAATATGACCTTATTGGCAGGTGTCATAAAGGTAAGATGAGACCATGCGAGCGGGCCCTCATTCCACATGGCTGGTGTCATAAGAAGAGGTAAGTGCCATGTGGATGGACACACACGAGGCAGAGACGAGGGAACGCCAAGGATTGCTGGCAAACACCAGAAGCCAAAAGAAGCCAGGGAGGGGCTGCCCTTCCAGTTTCGGGGGATACGGGTCCTGCTGGCCCCTGGACTTTGGACACCCAGACTCCAGGTCTGTGAGACAATACACTTCTATTGTTTGAAGCCACCTCCTCTGTGGGACTTTGTTAGGATAGGCTTAGAAAACTAAAACGCCCTCTTTTGCAAATTCAACCATAGGCCTCACTCTCTTCATCTATCTATGACCCTGAAAATACACCAACCAGAGCTGGCGCTTTTTACTATACCACAGAATCCAACTATTTTCCATCTAGGCCCAATGAAATGCAAACTGGCCAGATTAACCGGTTTTGTTTGTTGGGTTTTGGGGTTTTTTTGCTTTGTTTTTTAATTGGCTGTTCCATTTTCTCCCTATGCATTTACACAGCTTTAGTATTAAGGTCTCCTCTTGCAACAGACACTTGAAGGATAGCTTCACATCAAAATAAAAAAGGAACTCATAATTAGTAATTTACATTTGTTGACTAATTACATTTTAACTAAAAAGCATTCACACTAAATTGTTGCAAATGGATATTTTTTATGATCTCTTTCTTGCCTCTATAATTATGGAATGAAAGGCTTTTCTCCTCAATAAAGGAATTTCAGTCATCCACTTATTCAATTGACACTTGAAGAAGTCAGACTTCCAATCTGTTTTTTAAAAAAGCCTCAAGACAGTTAATCAATCGAGAAGGCACTGCCGGGGGCCCTCCATGCCCTGACTCTGGACTGTAGGCATCCAAAGAGAAGGACTAAGGTGAGGTCCCCACCGCCCTGAAAGGGCCGCCCATCAGCTGGGAAGGGCGTGGCTTCCGGGCTGCTGGGCCCCGCAGCGAGCAAGTGTGCAGTGAAGGACTCCGTGAAGCCCGGCCTTACCGCAGAGAAACGGAACCGGACCAAAACCACAGAGCGAGGCCCCGCTGCCGCCTGCTGGAGCTCCAGCAGCTTATTTGCTCATGTTTCCACACACTGCTGCTGCTTGCGCCTCTCTTCCAGCCGTATCTTTTCCAGCTCATCCTTCAAGCCCCTGGTTTATGTCACGACAGGCAGGTGGGCTGATGGGCTCACCCAGCCCTGGGCCTCTCTCAGCGTACCTACCGGGGGGGGGTGGGCGGAGAGAGCAGGTCTGCATTGCTGAGCCAGCCCTGGGGGGAGAGAGGTTAGCTCTCCCGCCCCGCAGCCCTGAAACTGCGCTCCCAGTTTGCGATTACAACTCATCTAGAGCTAATTCCACAGCTCAGAGCTCACCGCCAAAGGCAGAAGGCGCCGTGTAACACCCGTCTGCACAGACAGTCCATCCTCGTGGTGCCGGATCCAGTATGCGCAAAATCAACCACTCGCTAAAATTTACCTGTAACGCCAAAATCAGCACTCGTGGCGCTTCTGTGATCACCCGTGTCGCATGCGCAGAGCGGCAAAAATTTTGAGTCACCCAGCGGGCATGTCCCCAGCTGAGGTTGAACAAGGTAGCACTCTGCTTTCTTCTTTCATTTGTCATACTGCAAACAAGTATGTTTTTCATGCTTTATTTAGTGCCATTTAAAAAAAAAAACAAAAACACTTTTGTGCTCTTTTTTGGTAATTTTGCTTCTGAATATGGCCCCCAAGTGTGGAGCTGAAGTGCTGTCTGGTGTCCCCGAGCACAAGAAGGCTTTGATGTTCCTTACAGAGAAAATGTGTGTGTTAGACAAGCTTCCTTTCAGGTCTGAGTTATAGTGTTTCATGTGAGGTTAGTGTTAATGAATCAACAATAGATATTAAATAAGGCGTCTTTAAACTCAAACAACCATAAAACCAGCCTGTGTATTGATCAGTTGATGAAGATGCTGTGACCAGGGAGGCCAGCAGCATTTCTAAACCTGCCTTTCCCCTAGGAGCAATTATTATTCACTAATTCAGTACTCACAGCAACTTTATAAAACACAACTGCCACAAATAACAAGAATAGACTCTCTCTTGCCCCCCCCACTCTCTCTACATATGCCTGTGTGTGTGGGGGGGTGTATGTATATAAACACATATATATGCACAAATATGTATATAAATATGAAAATGATGATATATACATATGTGTATATATTTATATTGTTCTACATGTTATGATATATAATATTTTTTTTCATGATGCTGGGCCCTAAATAGATGTTGGTCAACAAAACAGACATGATCCCACCTCTCATAGACCTTAAAGTCTAGCAAGGGAGTAAACTGTTCATCAGCAAGCCCCTTTGGACTGCTAAATTGAAAGCCACAGTCTCTAATCAGCTTCATCAGTGGTAAAAACTTAATGTGTTGATCTTCACTGTTTGATTCCCCTCTCTCTCAACTGGCTATGAAACAGGGCAAGGAAGAGAAGCATTGCAGGAGGATGTAAGCAGGGATCTTTGTGTTTTGTTTCGTTTTGTTTATCCTGAACCCCCAGCTCCTAACACAGGTACGTTACACAAGTGAATACTCAATAAATGAATAAATTTAGTGGCCCACTAAACACACCAGCAGTCAGTACCTGTAAGAAAAGGGAGCAGAAGCCAAGTGCAAAATAAAACTATAAAACAGATACAGTGACCTAATCATAACTCCCCTAATTCTTGTCCCCTTGCTAAGAACTTCTGAATGTTCTTAGCCGGCAGCAAAATGGTTACCCCCAGCTCTACTGATACAGAGGCCGGAAGGCCCTATTAAGAGTGGGAATTAATAAAATAGCTCTCACAAAACAAAACAAAAAAAACCCAACAACAACAAAAAAACACTTGGCTAGTTATCTCTTCTTTGTGCCTACCAAATACCTTTATGTTCTCCTATCAACCAATTCAGCCTATATAACCAGCAATAAAAATATTCCAAGTACTTCGCAGATGATCAACACCATGAATGGAAAAAAATAATCTATAAGATATTTGTGTTGTTTTTAAAATTCATAACCCTATGCCTATTGACTACAAACTTTATATCATTTCAGCCATTAATCTTAATATTGGGCTAAATGGGGCATTCCCCCAATCCAACTATACAAATGATTAAAAAATTTAAATGGAAAAAATTTTTTTTCAAATGACTGCAAATATATATTAATGCACGCATCCCAAGATATTGACGATGCCAATTGGATGAGAGGCGGCCATTTGGCCAAGTGCCATTTTGCCACTAACTAAAAAAGCTAAGGACTGCTCTGCAAATCTCCTAAATAAAAAAGCAATCTAGTTTCTGGCAAGGAGATCAGCAATGGCCATTTCATATAAATGAATCTGTCATGATTTCATTTGCGCACAAGCTCGATCATCCAAACTAGCAGAAACAGCGGGCTGTGGCGCAGCTTTTCTTTATCTGTTTTTGATAGACTGCTTCTCCCTTCCCTGCCCCAAATGATGACTGCCATTGATGAAAAACTGTACTGTGAAATTGCAAGAAAATTGTTCTCAATTTTAATAGTCAACTAACTTACCAAAGAGAAATTGTACCTTTTATTTGGTTAGTGCTTTACAGATTCCTAACACAAGTTCAAGTACAAATGCGATCTTCCCTTTTATATCTTCATCAAAATAAGATAAGTGGAGTGTGACAGGCTATAAAGCACATGCTTTGCTTATTGGTATGCCCACCTGTTCCAGATCATTTGCAGGGCTGCCAGTAACAGAAGGAAGTGGCATAAATGAAACGTCTTTTTTTTTAAGTAAGACTCTCTTGCAAGATCCACAGAGAACATCAACCATTATTTTCTAAAGCCAATCAAAGGTCTTCCGTGCCAACATGCACATCTCAACAGCTATGCAAGCTGGTCTTATATCCCCCAACTCCGGCTATTCCAGTCATGTGGTGCCTAAGCGGCTTCATTAGGCAGAATCAGCCAAGACAGGGTTCCTAAATGGTGCTCCCTTCATTCCAAATAAAAGCAGAGTGCTTTATTTTTTTCCTTTGCTTTAAAAGGCAACCCAAATTGCTGTTGCTTAGCAAGAGGATAGTGGGAGTGCATCCCTGGGCTATGAGAGGCTTAAGAGTTGTATTAGACTGCGTCCTTTTCATCAACACGACTTGGGGCCTCATCGCGGATTCCTGAGATTTTCTGGGAAAGGAGTAAGACAACTCTCCCTCCCTCCCCCTCCTCACCAGCTCCCACCCCATCTGTACTGCACATCATGTTCCCGGACAACTTCCCTCAGGAACTGTAATATTCTGATTAATGAGACACTGTGAGAAGACTCAAAATGGCTGAGTGGGCCGTCCCATTCCCGAAAGAACTATCACTATAAGGTAATATCCTAGCCTGAATCTTTTCAGTGATGGGTAAAATGTCCTATTTTTAAATCTACGTTTTCTGAGTAATTATTATGACTGTGGAGGCTGAGTTAAAAAAATAAACCATGTTGACTCAAAAAATGTTTGTTTGTTTGTTTGTTTGTTTGTTTGTTTGAAGGGGTGGAGAGTTTAATGGCTCACTTAAATTTCACAGCATTCTAAGAAAGGCTCCATCACTTCTGGTAAAATACGCCCTTTTTTGAACACCTAAGAGTCATTTTTGTATAAAATAAAAACTGGCCCATAATAATTCAGCAAGAAGTAGCACTATGTCGGGAAAGATTACTAAAACACGGATCAAGGAATTTGAGTAGAAGTTGAAATCACAAACCCAGCTAAAATTTGGGTTTGAGTAAACAAAATTCTTTGGAGCCTATGTTTTGCATACACAGAATAAAAGGTCAGACTAAATGATGAGATCCCTTCAAAGTCTAAAATTCCGTTATTCTTATCAGCTAAGAGTCAATAGGAATAAAAATAATATCTCAGTTGTTTTTATTTAACACCTAGTAAACCACAATGAAATACACTCATGTTTTCTTTCTGCAGGAGTTCTGCAGGATCTATGTAAAATTTTTATTTTGTTTTGTTTTATTATAGTTGACATACAACACTATATTAGTGTCAGGTGTACAACATAGTGATTTGACATTTATATATCTTACACAATGATCACCATGATAAGTCTAGTACCCATCTGTCACCATACCTAGTTATTACGATATTATTGACTATCTTCCTATGCTGTACTTTCCATCCCCGTGACGTACTATTTTTATAACTGAAAGTTTATACCTCTTCATATCCTTCACCCATCCTCTCGACCCCTTCCCCTCGGGCAGCCATTGGTTTGTTCTTTGTCTATGAGTCTGTTTATGTTTTGTATTGTTCATTTGTTTTGTTTTTTAAAGTCCACATGAGTGAAATCATATGATATTTATCTTTCACTGTACGAATATTTCACCTAGCATAATACCCTCTAGGTCCATCCATGTTGTCACAGATAGCAAGATTTCATTCTTTTTCATGGCTGAGTACTGTTCCATTATATATGTATATCACATCTTCTTTATCCATTCATTTATCAATAGACACCTATATGGCTTCCACGTCTTGGCTATAATAAATAATGCTTCAGTGACCATGGGGCATATATACCTTTCTGAATTATTGCTTTTGTTTTCTTAGGACAAAAATCCGTAAGGGGAACTGCTAAATCATACAGTCATTCTCTTTTTATTTTCTTGAGGACCCTCCATATTGTTTTCCATAGTGGCTGCACAAACTTACATTCCCACCAGCAGTCCACCAAGGTTCCTTTCCTCTACATTCTCATCAACAGTTATTCTTTGTTGTCTTTTTGATAACAGACATTCTGACCAGTGTACAGTGATATCTCATTTTGGTTTTGATTTGCTTTTCCCTGATGATTAGAGATAATGAGCATCCCTTTGTGTATCTGTTAGCCATCTGTATGTCTTCTTTGAGGAAATGTCCATTCAGGTCCTTTGCCCATTTTTTGTTTTTATTTTTTTTAGTTGAGCAGTATGAGTTTATTAAATATTTTGGACATTAACTACTTATTGAACATATCATTTGCAAATATTTTCTCTCATTTAGTAGGTTGCCATTTTGTTTTGTTTGTGATTTCCTTCTCTGTGCAAAAATTATTTAGTTTGATATAATCCCATTTGTTTATTATTCTTTTGTTGCCCATGCCTGAGGAGACATATCCAAAAAGATATTTCTATGACCAGTGTCAAAGAGTTTACTGCCTGTTTTTTTCAGGAATTTTATGGTTTCAGGTCTTACATTTAAGTCTTTAACTTGTTTTGAGGGTTTGTTGGGTTTTTTTTTAAGTATAAGAAAGTAGTCTGGTTTCTTTTTCCTTACTTTTTTTCTTTTTGCATATATCTGTTTAGTTTTCCCAGCACCACTTATTACAGAGACTATCTTTTCCCCACTGAATAGTCTTGCTACCTTCATGGTAGATTAATTGACCACATAAGCATGGGCTTATTTATGGACACTCTGTTCTGTTTCACTGGTCTGTGTGTCTGTTTTTCTGCAAGTAGCATACTATTTTGGTTATAGTTTTATAGTACAGTTTGAAATCAGGGAGCATTATACCTCCAATTTTGTTCTTCTTTCTCAAGATTGCTTTGGCTATTAGGGGTCTTTTGTGGCTCCATATAAATTTTAGAATTACTGGATCTAATTCTGAAAAATCTGATCATTATTTTAATAGAGATTGCACTGAATTTTTAGATTGTTTTGAATAGTGTAGACATCTTAATTATCAATTCCTCCAATCTATGAGCACAGTGTATCCTTCCATTTATTTGTGTCTTCTTCAAAGTCTTACATTTTCTTTGTACAGCTCTTTTACCTCCTTGGTTAAATTTATTCTTAGGTATTACATCATTTTTTGATGCAACTGTAGCTGGGATTATTTACTTAATTTCGTTTTCTGATAGTTCATTATTAGAGTATATAGATGCAACAGGTGTCTGTGTATTAATTTTATATTCTTCAACTTTACTGAATTTATTTATGAGTTCCAATAGTTTTTTTTTGTGGAATCATTAGGATTTTCTCTCTGTAGTATTATGTCACCTACAAATGGAGAGAGGTTTAATTCTTCCTTTCTAATTTGGAAGAATTTATTTCTTTTTTCTGTCTGACTGTTGTGGCTAGGACTTCCAATACTGTATTGACTAAAAGTGGTGAGAGTGGGCATCCTTCCTTATATCTGATCTTAGGAAAAAGTTTTTAGCTTTCAACCACTGAGTATGATGCTTTTATTATACTGAAGCATGTTCCCTCTTCTATATACACTTTGTTGAGAGTTTTTTTTCATAAATGGATGTTTTATTTTGTCACATATTTTTCTGCATCTATTGAGGATATCATGTGATTTTTGTTGTCTTTTTGATAATAGACATTCTGACCAGCATGATATTTCATTGGTGATATTTCATTGTGGTTTTGATCTGCTTTGTTTTGTTAATATGGTGTATCATACTGATTGATTTGCCAATATTGAAGCATTCTTACATTGCTGGAAGAAATATCACCTGTTATTTTATTTTTTTAATTTATCTCCTAAAGTGCATTAAAACATCTTATTTCTTAAAGGTATGACTAAGCAAGCCCTGTATTCAAGAACTTTAGAGCTCTAACAAAATCAGCAAAACTCACTCCTATAGGTTTGAAGAGTCACTGAAAGTCTCTTTCTTAGCTTTGACTTTGCCATCCTCTGAAAGAAATTTGGCTATAGCCCAGTTTAATTTATGTAACACTTTGTTGCTTGTGTTTAACATAACTGCAAATGTTGTATGCATTCATAATCAAAACCTAAGCTCTAATAGTCTATTTTTCATCTCCTCAAAAACTAGCCATAGGAAGAAAGAAATCCTACTAGGGATTTTGGTAAGTCAAATGCCAGACAACAGTAATAATCAAAACCATTCACAGGACAACTATATGAGGCATCATTAGCTGGTAAGAGTCTAGACCGATGATGTTGGAAAATCTTAGAAGATGGTTTTAGGCCCTAAACACAAGTCCTAACAATTATCACATGATATATTTATTCATGCCTTCCATATCCACCAAATATTATATTATTTGCACAACTGTCACCTTTATTTTATTAGCAAATTCAAGATTTGAGAAGTACAATAAAACCAAACATGTAGCAAATACCTAGATGCTGTTAAAAATATTTAATTCTAGTAGATTTCTTCTGAAAATAATTTTGCTGTAATATCCTCTATAAATACCCCAACTTAATATCCTGCAAGACTTAACAGTTTTAAAATTCTTAAGTGATTTTTGCATCAAATAATACACTGGTTTTCTATCTCCTTTTACCCCCAATTTCTTCTTTAACCACATTTATTAAGAATACTCTTCATGCCACAATGGTACTAGCTTATTTTCTGCTCATTCTAAAAACAAAATTAGATGTTTTAACCAATTGAATTTTACACTGTGCACCCTTTCACTTGATTTCCAGATTACTTTCTTTTCAGAAGTGTTCAAGGTACTGTGATTCATAAATTTAAGAAACACTGACTAATCAATGAATAATATTCATAAGGAGATGAAATAACATTGAATCTCAGGCTGGAATGTCATTTTTCAATTAAAAACAATGTCAGCTGATAATGAGAGTTAAACCAGAAAGCATCACTTCAAAAAGGCCCTTCAAATTAGAGGAGACTCATAAAATACACTCATGTGTCCATGTGTCTACAGTACATTGATGGATGTGTTCCCTGTGCCTAAAACAAAGGCAGTACATTCTCACTCTCAGAAGAAGAGAGAAAGTAACTGGGAGAGAGAGTGGTTTGGGAAAAGGTGGGAAGAGAAAAGGCTGCATCAGAGTTCTCTCTATATTGCATTCTTTCTGCTTTCTTTATTCAAGTGTTCATTCAACAAATGTTGATTAAACACTATGTCTAAGGCTTAAATTTATATATATATTATATATATTATATATATAATATATATATGTAATACATATATATATATATATATGTATTACATATGCAAAGACATATTCCAAAAATAGGAATTTGTAGGTTTTAATGGAACCTATTTCCTATAAAAACCGATCATTTCAAACTGAGCTGGAGGTGTTTTACTGAACGCCTATGAATTGCCGAATGAAAGAGATCAAGTTGAAACCATCCCGTGCTTTTCTCACTCACTTTCTCTGTGGCCTTTGACACTCTCCTAATGTGGAAACTCTCTTATTTATAACTTCTAGAATAGATTCTCTGGATTCTCCTCTTAGCCCTCTGGACACTTAGCACCTGACCACTGATTTCTATTCAAGAATTTCCTTAATCCGTCTTGTCCTCTAACTATCAATGTTTTTCACAATTATATCAGCTGCCCTCTTTTCTTTACAAAAACTGTCCCTAGGACATGCTCTTGTTCCCACCATTGACGTGGAATTTTTATCTCCAATCTCGAGGGGCTTCCTGGGCCCCAAGGCCATTGCCGCCCATTGCTGGCCTTGTCCTTAGAAATACCTCCTGCCTGCGCCCTGTGCACTGCCTTTCTCTGCTTCCTAATCTGTTTCTCCTTCTACATTTCCTTTCTGTATAAAGGGCCCCACCCACCCCCGTGATCTAACCCTGAAACTTCAGCCCACCTGACTCTTTCCTATCGTTCACCTTCACCTTCTGCGTTTTCCATCTAAGCTAATTGTTCCTGTCACTTTTTTACATTTCAAATTCATCTTCTGTCCCATCCTACTGCCACTTTCTTTGCTCCTGTCTTTATTTCTCACTTGAATTTCTGCAATATCTCACTGTACTGCCTCTAATCAGATTTCCCACCAATTCATCTTCCAGGTTGGTAGTGGAGCGGCCTCTCTACAACATAAATCTTAATGTGTCATTCCTGTCCTGTACAACTTTAATTGGTTCTCATATCTTGCAAGATGAAATCTCGGTGCAATACAGGAATTGGATTTTGTTCACTTTGTTTACTCACCTCCTGCTATTCCTCCCGCCATCGCTTTTGGCTCCAGCCCCACCAAAATTCTTATGCTTCCAGAATTTGCCATATCATCTCCCCATCTGAGCATGTGCAAAAATCTTTCTTCTGTGTAGGCTGGTCTTCTCCGCATTTCGGCCTACGTAAGTCCTAAAATATTTTCACAGAAACTCTTTAACTCCTGTGTCTGACTTAGTGCCTGACTTAGTGTCTGACTCAGTGTCTGACTTAGAAGTGCCCTTCCCCGCAAGCACCGGCTCCATCCCAGCAGCGGGGCTGCAGAGAAGCAACTCACTCCCTGCTCAGGATAACTGCCTAACAATCTTCTCGGAATGTCAGGGGGATTTGTATTCTGTTCTTCTCTGAATAAAATCTTCTGCCTCTTAGTCATTCAGTTTGGAAACTGGTTAATATCTTCAACATGTAGATCTTTCTAAAGAAACCTACTTTTTTGCTTATTCTAGAATAACTTACTATGCATCTCAGTTTTACCCTTGAACTCAAGTTGTCCCTCACTTGGCTGTTATTTTTTTTGCCAAAATCCCACCGATGATGGTGTGTGTATTCTCAGAGAGTGAGGCTGAAGAACTTAAATCTGGTTGTTCAATATTCTCATTCATAGCTCTGAGAGCCAACGTTCACATAAATTGCAAATTGTATAGCGAAGCACTTTTCATTACTTTATAAAAAAGAATTACTGTTTTATTCTCCTATCACTTCTTAATTATAGTAAATTTGGGGAATATGACCTTCATAATATAACTAAAATTTGACCACCATGATGAGCATTTCAATGTATTTGTTCCTAGACTTTCTATTTATTTTCATTGGTTTTAACAACATGATATTATTCTCTACATAGGTGTTATTTATTGAGCAGAATGTTATAAGGCATTTCTTGTATGATTACATATTATATTTAAATATGACTAATATTCCATTGGATAAAATTGGAATGATCTGCCTAACAATAATTATAATTACAAATTATAATTTAACACCCGTGGAGGTATGCAACAAATATCCCAGCAACATATTAGAGTGCTTTTTCCATAATTTCTCTCCAGCCAAAATTTTTCTTTTTTAAATCATCATCAATTTCATAGGTAATATGTAATAGGATGTATGTCATTACAGCTTTTTTACTTATATTTCAATTTTTATTTTTTATTTTATTGCATATCAGTAAGGTTGTACATGCCTTTACATACTTACTAACTTGCATTTCTTTGGAAAATTACTTGTTAATTTCTTCTGCCCATTTTTAATTGGGTAATTTGGAAGTTTCACATTCTATTAGATCATATTTTATTGTACTATAATGCCATGGATTTTAACCTGCTGAGAGATATTTTGTGTTTTTCACAATTTGTCCTTTGTTTTACAACTTTATGCATGGTATCTTTTGATTCTTTTGATTTATAGAATCTAAAATATTTATGTAGACAAATCCATCATTATTTTCATTGTTCCTCTCACTGCTTTTTATATAGAGTGCCTTTCTACATGCAGGTATGAGGAAAATATTAACCTTATGGTATTTTTACAATTACTTATTTTTCATTTTTCTTCTTTGACATTTAACTCTGGAATTCATTTAGAATTCACATTGAAATAGTGTTGAGGTAGAAACTGAACTCACCACTAAAATTAACCTCATTTCAACTTATTAATTAAACCTTTATTTTTACACTTTTTTTAAAGACTATATTATCACAGCCTATTTTCTTTTGTACAATAGATCCTTTAAGGAATTTTCTGTTTCTGGACTCATTTTCAGGTCTTGCTGATTTTGTGCCTTTGAATAAGTCAGTTCACTTCTGATGTCAAATTTCATTCTCTGCAGAGTTAGACCCCTAGCGGATCATTTTAAAGATCCGTGACAATTCATGACATGCTCATCACAGAGCATGGGAAATGAGAAGCACTCAATAAACAGAAGTTCCTATTTATTTGTTTTAATGGATCTATATTCATCTTATGCTAGTACCACAATGACAAACACATTCTCAAATTTACCATAAGCTCTGACACATCAGCCATGGGAAAACTGACATATTTACTTACCACATAAGCCTAATTATCAACAATCTCCACCCGAATGTTGTAAATTTAACAAATGTGGAGCACCTACAATGTGCAAAACACAGAATTAGGCACTATAGGGAATATAAAGATAAATGAGAAATAGGAGTGCTGCTCAGCACTTTCCTAATGCCAGCTTGCTCCTACTATGCACAATGTAAATTTATTTATTCAATCAAATATTTATTAACACCCTCTATGATCGGACACAGTGCTAGGGGCTGAACATCAGCAAGGAGTGTTCTGTTCCAGATTCCCCATGCGAATCTGTTCCTGCGCATGTTGGGTGTGAACAAATAGCTCCTATTTGGGGAATTCATTGAGATAGTCTCTCTTTAATGTTCAACTCAAATACCTTCCCCTTCATGAAGTCTTCCATGATTTCCCCATTAGAGTTCATTGTGTTTACTCAGAATTCTTTTTTAATTTTTTATTTCTTTTTTAGTAGTAGCTCAAGTGGCATATTCTTCTGGCTTTCCAGAGCATTTGCAGAAATTTTGATTCGAGCATTTTTGTTTCCATGATGTATTTATTCGCATGCCTATCTATCACTCACCCCTCTTTAGACTCTGCCCCGAAGGTCAGAGCTATAACTTCTTCAGCTTTGTTCTCCTAGAAAACTACGGCCCATTCAATAATGAGTATATACAAATGATGCTCAGTTTCTTCCCTCGTTTAGGATATGATAGTTGAATAAACATGTCATATTGCATCTCATATTTTAGCTACATGTGTATTTGTGCAACAAGCTGTAATTGTGATATAACTTCCTCATGGACAAGGACAATTTCTTATTCTGCTTTACATGTCCCACAGCAACGAGCAGTGTCTTGATCATACTAGGTCATCAAAATCTTATTTATTGATTTAATTAATTAACACTTTACTCAGGGATATGTTTAACAGAGTGAATACAACCTAGCCAGCCAGGTGTTTCAAAATCAATTTTGTTTACAGAACCCCAAAGCACTGATTTATTCACTCAATAAGTAATTTTGAACACATGTAAGAGACTGCCAGATATGAGATGTGAAAGATAAACATTTACTTAGTTCTTAATATGTGTTCTATATTGGTCACTTCACCTGTTCTTGCTTATTAAATCATTACAACTCTAAGAGACAAATATAATTATGATTCCCATTTCATCAATTAAAAAACAAAAATGATGACAAAGCTTAAAAAACCTGCCTAAATAACAGAGCAGATATGATCCCAATTTATCCAAAGTCAACTTATAATGCCCATAGATATATGTAAGGATTTGTCACTGAAGAGATTAATTATGGTTTGTCTTTGATTAGATAAAATTGATAGAAACTTTATAAAAAGCTCTCTCCTTTTAAGCTGAAGATTTCACAAAGAATATTTAAGTTTCAATATTAGCAAATTATTGCATTCAGTTCTAATCCTAGCAAATATATCCATTGCAACATTCCTTGGAATTAATGTGAAATTTTATGAATAATGTAACTTTCTGTAACTCACTGCACTGTAGACTGTTAATACAAATATCTAGAGGCTGAAATGGAGAGTATTAGGATTCAGCTTCCATTAAAAATAAGAAAACTATATTTCAAATATATAATTATATACACATCTAGTCTACAGAAAAAGTTTAATAACTGTTGACCTAATTAGTCCAATATGAAAAAACAATACAGAAGACTTCCGCCACAACATCCCAAGTAAAGAGTATGACTGCACCAAATCAAAAACCTATTTAAGAGTAAGCTCTGACAACAAAAAGATTCTAAATACCTGATATGCACCTTTATCTAACTCAAAAACCTGTATTCTCCCCACCCCAAAGGTATAAAGACATGCTATGCTTAAATAAAGTATAAGTGTTGCTCTTTTATATTTTGCAGTTCTTTGGCCTGAAAAGAACATTCCAAAGAAAATTGAGAATAAATATAGATCCAGTTCCTATCATACTGCTAGATTTGTCTACATTGAACGGTTCCCTGGTTGTGCAATGCAAAGCTAAAACATTCTGTTAATTTCAAAGTTGCAACGCAAAATGGATTCACACAGCACTTTAGTGTTCCAGTTTACAGTTAATGGATAGCACTGGTATTTTCACAGACATAAAGAAAAACGGTTACAGTAGGCATTTAGTTATTAACAAAGGAAGGGAGCAAACGGAATCAGCCATTAAGCCTCATTAACTAGGAAGGGGCAGCTTCCCAGACACCCCAGGGGACAGCCATATCTCCTGCCAAAGGTTTGTTAATCCCCAACCAGGCAGGAAAGACCAGTTTCCCAATATGCCCAGGGAAAAACCAGCTCATTCACCTGGATGACCAGAGAGGGGTGGATAAATAGTAAAGGGGAAATTCCTTTGCGGGGGGCATGTGCAGAAGCCAAGATGGCACAGGGGAGGTAAGTGCCTGTGCAGTAGGAACCAAAATGATGACAACAACGGGGATGAGTCTGGCCCAGGGAAATCTGGGAAAAGGTAGAACAGGGGCTTGAACCCCTGGGAAGACCCAGGAAACAGACTGGAGGGTTTGAAAGAAAGCCTACTCTCTTGTAAATCCAAGGAAATGCAGGGAGAGCTTAATGAAGACCCGTCTCAGCAGTACCATGCACTCTTTCCCTTGAGCAGCTACACAGGCCCAAGTGCAATGCTGGTTGCGGGCTGGCCTGGAACAGCACCTAAGCTAGACTATGGAGCCTCGGGTGCCAGGCGAGGCACAGCAGCGCTGGCCTGGCCCGCCTCCTGGGCTTGGAGCGGACAAGGGTGGATTTGCGGCCAGAGGCTGGCCTTCTTCTGCACCGAGATGGAGCTGAGCCACCTGGTCGTGGATGGGACATTGGGTATGGTACATGTGGGGCGGTCCTTTGTTTTTGCTCCTATAAATCGTGCCATTGTGCTTCAAATCCCTGCTACGGATGTTCCCCTGGAATGCTTTTCCTGCGACACCATGGAGGAATCTTATTTTCTCCAGCAAGAAAGCTATTATGATTTCATGAAGCTAAGAAAAACATACAGGAATAGTTAATGGCTATATTCACTAGTAGTTGAGAAGGAAATTAAGATCACTGAGATAAGAATTATGGTACAGGTCTTATATCCTTCAAAGTACTAGTTGAATTGTTTTTCTTTTTTCATTTTTCATATTAAAGAGGTCTGTATTATCTATGTTTGGTACCAGATTGTCTGAATAAAAGTATAAAACAGGTTAGAAAAGGCTGAAAATCAACACAAGAGTTTAATGCCGTGAGTATCCCTGCTCCTTGAATGTTATGAAACCTAGCATAAACTCAAAGTTCCTAGTAAAGTTCAAGGAAACTAAGCTAATCACATAGCTGAAAAATAAACAGGATAAAGAAATGTTTCCAGTCTTATTGAACCAACTTGAAAATGGTATTTTCTGTTGTTCTAAGTTTCCAAAGTTCAAAGGTTCCCTTGCTTGCTGAAAAAGTAAACTGGTTCAAAACTTCACCCTGAGAGCTTATGAATTTGAATCTCTTTAAAAAGTGCCACTCTAAACGGACTCTCCAAAAAAATGTGACCAATCCTCTGAAGTCCTACTCTTCTTCCGAACTTGTCCCTCTCTGGACGGTCAGGCATTTCAACAAGACTGGGGACAGCCATTCCAGACATTCTGCTTTGCTAGGTTATAGGCAATCTTTTTGAATAAGAAAGGCAATTTTCACCAGCACAGGATGTAGAAAAGGTAGCGCCCCTGTGGATGTGCTATTATAGAAAAGGGGTCTGAAGCATTCTGTCAAAAAAAAAAAAAAGTAATTATTAAGAAGTATTCAAGCCTGGTAGCAAGCTCCTAAATCTGGTTTTATCTCATCAGTGGATGTTTTTTGTGTGTCTAGAAGCAAGACATGGTATCAGATCCAGAAGGCACAAAAATGAAGAGAGATGGGTCCTTCCTTCTAGGAGCTCCCATCAACCGTGACCAAACATGATGACAACATATTTCAACATACAACAATACCTTCACATCACTCCCTCTCCCACCAAAGAAAACATCAGCATTTGTTAACATTACAGATGCTAATCAAGTAAAAATTGACAGACATGTCAGTCAGTATAAACTACATTTTCAAATGTTGGTACAAATGGTGGCATATATGAAAGTCAAATGTAGAAAGAGTCCTAAACTTGGGAAGAAGAAAAATATATAAACCAAATTTGGCTACAAGTGATATCTGCTTCCCTTGGCACTCAGTGAATATGGTATCCCATTGGATTACTCAGCCTTCATTCCCCCCAGCACTCCACTGTCCTCTCATTCACTGTGGCTCTAATTTGAGGTGTTGGCTGCCATGTTGCTGTCTTTTAAGGTGCTGACCTTTCGTGAGCTTCTTGGTTTGCTGGCCCGATCCTGATTCGGCACTGGAGAACTCCCCAACTTTTCTTTCCAAACTTTTCTTCCTATATTGCTCTAGAAAATGTCTTCTGTTCCTCTCATGCCACAGTTCTCACTTATTCTAAATTTTTTTCCCAATCCTTCATCACACTGACAGATGAGAGTCTGCAACAAAGGGTTCAGAAATATATCAGCCCACTCTTTAAAATGTTAAGTAATTTCTCTAACTGTCAAGTAAAGAAGCATATTGAGCTGGGTCTTTTCAGGACAGGTGCTGCCTCCTGAGAGCACATTAAGGCTCTTTTGGAAACTACCTTAAATTTTTTTAGGTCACACGGTATAACACTAAATTGTATCCTGGGGGTATATACATAGCACAGAGCAGCTTCCAAAGGAAGTCATCTTATTCCTAGGGAATAGTTTCCCTCCTCCCCGCAAAAATGATGTTATTTAAAATTAAATAATTGGAGGATGACTTCACCAGTCCTTTCTATGGAATGTGGAAAGAGAGTTGAGAGTTAAAAGGTTAGAAATGTTATAGCTGCAACCTCTCTTACATGAACAACAGATGCTGAAAGAAATCGCTCTTCTACAGAAACAGTTCATTTTAAAATAAATCAATTAGAAGACATTACTGAAGACAAATAAAAACATCGAGATATTTCTCATTTATATTCAAAGCTAAGGATTAGGAGAACAACCCAATTACTCATCCAATCTGCCCATTTAAGCACCTGTCAACTAAAGGGATTAATGCGCCTTATGTTTATGGAATTAGGGGCAGCTCTGTCACAGTCTTTGCCTGCGAGCCATTAACAAATACATTTTCTAAGTATGTATTAACAATTCTTAGCTGTCACCACTGTAATGACCCTGATATAAGCTAATGAAGGCATTCAAATTTCACAGCACTATTATTGTACTTAGAAGGTACTGCCCCCCCCGCAAAGAGAATCACTCCCCCCACCTTAAAAAAAAACAGTTATTGCAAATATGCAATTCATAGAAACTAATTATTCTTATATTCTCACAGGAATTTTTTTTCTCCTTGAAGAGACAAATTAAAACAAGTGTAGCAAGGAAATGATTAAGTCACAAAAGTGTAAAAATGTAGAGAGCTACATAATGCAGAGTCGGAGTTACCAGATATGCCATATGCAGCATCTGCGAATGATTAGCACTCTCAGATGGTAGCAACACCTGCCTTGGCTCTGGTTTGGGTGTGAAACTATGAAACAAAGGTATTTGGTACTTTACGGAGTCTATCTGAGGATAAGTAAACCACTTGGGCAGTGATTCCCCTCCTTTGACAAGTGAAATAAATACATAGTAAGTGTGCCATATGTACACAAATAATTTAATTCAAATCACGTAAGGATAATCAATAATTAAAAAAAACAAACGCACTAAAAATTGGCAAAATACTTGAATTGACACTTCACAAAGGAAGATGTATGAATGGCCAATAAGCACATGCAATGAAGCTCCTCATCATTCGTCAACAGGTAAATGAAAATGAAAACTATAATGAGGTTCTCTTCACTCCTGCTAACACAGCTGAAACAGCAGGCTGAGGTCTGCGAGGACTGGGAGCAACTGGAAATCTCATGCATTGCCAATGAGAAAGAAAAATGGTAAAACCATCTTGGAAACTCACCTTATTTAAAAGCAAACATACACCTAACCTATATCTGATGATTCTACTGCCAGGTGTTACCAAAGAGAAAGGAAACATGTATCCACAAAAAGATCTATATAAAAATAGGCATTGCAATTTCATTCATAAGAGCTCCCAAACCGGAAACAGCCCAAATGCACCTCAATAGTAGGATGAATAAACAAGTTGCATGGATATACTGAACTAGCCCTCGGCAATGAAAAGGACTGAATTACTGACCCACACAGTGACGTGGATAGATGTCAAAAACATGCAGAAAAGTTGCAAGACACAAACGAATACGTGTTCCATGATTCCATTCACCTGGAGTTCTGTAACAGACAAAACTAATCTTTGATAATAGAAACAAGAATATTTTTTGCCTTTAGGAGATGGGGCACAGGGAACTTCCTGCAATGATATAAATGTTCTGTATCTTAATTGGATTGTAAATACATGAGTGTATACGACTGTCAATGGCATCCAACTGTGCACTTAAAATTGTGTGTTTTATTGTATGTAAATTATGCCTCAATAAACAAATGCAGACCTAAGGATGATCAGTCACATTAACATTGACTACTTCAAACCACTAAACGATAATAACTAAAATTTATATAGTATGCATATAAGCCAGCTGTTCCAAGCAGTTTACATATATTATCTCATTTAATCCACCTAACAATCCAGCGAGGTAAATGCTATCATTCCCATTATACAGACGAGAATCTAAGCAGTGAAATAACTAATCCAAAGGCCTTACAGCTTCAACACCCATCATATGTTACAGAGACAGTTAATAAGTGTAAATAAATATATATATTTTTAGAGTCCTAAGCAGTTCAGAGAGTTTGGGTTGATGAGCTCTTTAATACACATATTACACAAGGTTACATGGTAAGTAAAAAGTCACTGAGGAGTGTTTCTGATTCACGAATGGGTATGCTGTGATAACTACAACACTCAACAAAGTAAGCATTCAATGAAACTGAGAAAAGATAGCTTTTACCAAGATTCACTGAGTACATTCAGTCACTTCCAGCCTGTAGCAGCAGGCCAAGTGTGCACGGCTCTGGGAGACCAATCAGTTTACTAAGGGACATCTAGCAAGGGGAGCTGGGGATGTGATACAGCTGGCATTTTGAATGGTGGCTTGGATGATGAGACAACAAAGAACACTTATTAAGCCTGTATTGACATCCAGCTTGGAAGCTAGGAGGGTCAGACAGTTTCAAATGACTCCTACAAGTTGGAGTTAAAAATAGGATGATGTTTAGCTGTAACAAAGGCAGGTCTTTTCAATTAGGGAAAGAAAAAGAAATACAAGGTACAAAAGATAGGGAGAGACTTTTGTTAATAGATTCCTGGTAAAAGGAGGGGGTGCAGGCTCTTCTCTACTTTCCCAGTTCCCAAACCACGGTAATTATTGTGTTGTCTTCCTTATACTTGCTTAAAACAATGCAGCATCTAACCATCAACATATTTTTAATTAGAGACACTCAGTTTCATAGTCAAAGCATTTCATTACAGAGAGGTGTGCTTGGAAAAATATCTTATTTTAGATTTTAATTCTTGATACTGTCTTTAAACTATCTTCACTATCTTGCAAATTAACACTCCGGGTCTGAAAACCAAGGACTCTGGTTACTCAGGAGAAGGAAAAGAAGAGAGAGAGAGAGAAGCATGAATGTGAGAGAGTGAGGGAGGTATATCAATAGGTTGCCTCCTTCACGTGCCCTGACTGGGGATCCAGGGATCAAACCCTCAAACCCAGCCACGTCCCCTCCTTGACCAGAAATCGAGCCAGCAACATCTCAGTGCAGAGACTGACACTCCAACCAACTGAGCCCCCCACCACACCCCCAGTAGCCAGGGCAAGCACCTTGAAATCTTGATGGAGAATAACGCAAGGACGTTTCACACACACACAGATGTGAGGACAGGAACAAGTCATACAAACCACAACATAGTTTCCTGCTCCCGAGTTTGTCAGCGAAAGACGCTACTCTCTGAATTCCAAAACCACAATGCCCTGCACCACTGGGGGTATTTTCCTTCAGCCCTTCAGTCTCAATGCCTCTTCTCTTGTCATTTATTCCCTGTGGCCTTGTCTTCCCATCAGCATCCTCTTCCTGATATGCTCCTGTTACTGGGTCTCTAATTACAGCCATTACCAACTCCCCAGTTCCCAGCAACTGTAATAGGTTCCTGTTATCATTCCTCTAACTATATCCATTACCCACTTCCTTCCGTACTAACCAATTAATTAATTAATTAGTTAGTTAACACACATCAAATTAATACCTGTCAAGGTACTTTGCTAGATACTGTGGGGGTTAAAAATTGGTAGATGACACTCTCTGTTCAACTCAAGAAATGCGCAGTCTGTTTAGGAGTGAAGGGCGTGAGCATGTGAGTGCATGAGTGTGTTTGAGTGTGTGTGTGAGTGTATGTGTGTGTCTGTGAGATTTCAGTACCACCAAATGAAAGGGAGCATTTCCAGCGTGTTGAGTTGAGTGGAAGTGTCCCCCAAGGAAGAGGTGGAGGACTTGAGTTTCCCTGCCTGAAGGAAGAGCAGAGTTCAAACTTGTAGTAAGTTATGTGAGCAAAGCCCAGAGATGAACACATTGAGGCCCGCTGCCTTCGAAAACCAAGTTTGAGTCTGGAGTGGAGGCTCACGGGGCTGTAGTGGTCACTTAGGCCAGACCACTGAGGAAAGACCTTAAACAGCAAGGTGTGGAGTTTTGACTCCTTTTATAGGCATAAGGAGTCCCTGGCTCAACTACATGTTGCATCCCCAACAGTACACACACAATAAACTCACTAAACTTAGAATTAGGTCTCCCAGTTCTAAGTCAGAAGCCGACCCGTCGATTGCCCTTGAGAAGAGGGATGGCAATACTGGCGAAGCCACCAGGGGACGGGGTGACTCTGGACCACCTCCCTGCCAATCAGTGAGTGATCTTCTCTCATGGGTATGAGTCCCATTCAGGCCAAGTGAAAATATTTTCTTGGTATCAGTGCAATGCAAACCTGGGCATATCCTCACTGCTACAAATAAACAATACAAGGAATATTTTTATAAATTCAAGACCTCTTTCAGTGCAATCTGAAAAAAATCTCAATGGAAAGTTCATAATGTACAGAGACAAAAGAAGGTAGTGTAAAGGGGATTGCATTTTTTCATCGATAAAATAAAAGGGCTACATTAACTCAAACATCTCTTTGAGTCTATAGGGTCTGTTTTATCTCTGTAATCTCACTTACGTTTTAAATCTGTTAATAATTAAAAATTATTAACAGTCCTTTAAAAACTTTTTTAAAAAGCTTTTATTTGGCTCTAATTACAAATTAAATTTAAGACACACTTTAATACTAATGTGGCAAAAGTGAGTCCAAATTGGATGGATATTCAGGAATTTGGATAGATGTATATATTAGTGATCTACTGCCATGTAACAAATTACCACAGATGTGATAATAAATGTGGTTTAAAGCAACACATGTATTATCTGTCAGTTTCTGGGGGTCAGGGGACCAGGCACAGCATGCTGGGTCCTCTGCTCGGTGTCTCACAAATAGCATCAACCAGGCTGCATTCATTCCTGGAACTTGGAGTCCTCTTCCAAACTCCTGTGGTCACTCCCAACATCCGGTTCCCAAGGTCCCCATCTATGCGCAGGATGTCATCTGAGGGCCATTCTCAGCCCCCAGAGGTGACTTGCACTTCCATGCCCTGTGGCCTTCTCCACTGGTCTTTCACAACACCCAGGCTCCTTTCTGTGGGGGTAGCAGGAGAACCTGGCACTCCCCCCGCCCCGCTAAGACAAAGGCCTCTGGGGGCACATCTTATTTGCCTACTCTTATTGGCAACAAGCAAGTCACAACTGCCACCCACTGCTCAAGGGTGGCGGATTATACAACTTACAAGACTCACTGGGGACGTCCCCTTAGGGTATATTTTCAAAATGTGAAATACAAAACAATTGTCTTACTGCCCGAACCTAACTTCCCTCCATTGTCAATTTTTTAAAATTTGAAATGGATGGGTAAGAACTAAAAGGAGAATGCAAGGATGCTCTTAGAAAACGCTTATAATAGCAGCTATGACAGGACAAGAGTAGAAAGCCCAGGTGAGCACTGCACACAGTATCGCACTCAATAATCACAAGAGCTCTGTGAGGTTGGATTATTAGCCTGATCCTACAGCAAGAAGAGTGAGGCAAAGGTAGGTGAAGTGGCTTACACAAGGTCACACAACTAGAAAGAAGTCGACCCTGCTTAAAACGCAGACGTTCAGCTTCCTATGCAAATACCAAGGGGGTGTCTAGTAGTCTATTAATTCTAATAACTAAATTACACGGTAGATAATGATGGGCTTGAACATCACTTGTCTCGTCTGTAAAACAGGGAGGAGAATGATATCTGGAATGGAAATTTCCTAAGGTTGTTGTAAAGATAAAATGATAATAAAACGCAGAAAGCACTTTACCCCAAAGTTGACACCTGGTAAATGCTTAACAAGTAGTGTCGTTGCTGCTCTGTTTAAGTTCTCTGTAAGCTCTGAAGTATTATACACATGAAAGTACAGACAAGGATGCTGAGTTTAATAATTTTTTATGTTTTATTTGTTTGTTTTTATTAGCAGGAAATTTTCAGTATTCTTTAGTAATCAGCCCGCTACTTTTCCATGATTAAAAGGCCCTCGAGGAATAAAAAGGAATAAATACTCCATCTATCTTTCTGTAAGAGAAGCAATAAACTCTCTTCTCTACAAATAACTTGAAAGTAAAAGACTTCTTAACAATTTGTATTGCTGGGGCAAAGGAGTGGACTGCTTATATGCTCAATAAAAAATATTCAATGTTGCCTTTGTTAAAACATAAAGATAGACAAAAACGGATTAGTCCAAAGAATGAGTGGATCAAAGGAAAAAACACCAAGATATTCAGAAATGTTTAATAACATGGCAATAACAGTATAGGACATTATAAAAGGTAAGTCATCCTCAATAAGTCTAGAACATGCTTTACCATTAAATACCTATATTATAAACCAGCTGGTCTAAAAAGGCATATACTTCTGAGATCAGTGATGATTATATATTTCTCTTTGAATTCCTTGACCTTCCCTTTACCGTACATTTGTTTCTTCATTTTTAATTGTTCCCAGTCAAACCCACGTTGACCTACCATAGGGGACGCTCACAAACAGGACACCCATTGACCTTATGCAGGGGCCACCCATAGGCCAGAGGCAGGAGGGGCCGGGGCAGGGCTGTGCCGGCAATCGTTTAACAGTGGACCTTTGGCGGAGGACACGTTCGCCAATTTCCATGGTCAGCTTCAAGCTACCGATAGGATGTCACTGGCCAGGAGACGGGCAAGGGTGGCTCTGGTGCACCACATGTCCCCAGTGGGAGGACCAAAAGGCAGTCTCCAAGAAAATGGTAACATTCAGTTTCCTGGAGTCTATATGCTTGGCCTATATATATATCTATATCTATATATATATATATCTATATCTATATCTATATCTATATAACGTTCAGATTATTGGAGTCTAACCTATATTTCCAGTCTTGGTGGGGAAGAAATAATCTGGGGAGACTTCAAAAGGAAGTACGGGATTTTTCAAAAGGAAGGATTGGAAAGACAGTACTGTAAATAAATATATATATATTTATGTATATACTATATATAAAATATTATATATATTTATACATATAGATATATATTTATATAAATTTATATATATATAAAAATATATAGTATTTTCTATAAATGTTCTTTCCTGATTAACCACAGAGGTAGTAGGTCTCTTTCCTACTGGGTTTACCCATAAGAACACAGAGGTTCCGGCAAACGCCCTTGCAGCTAGCAAGGGGCAAACCCTGCCATTCTTTCGTCCCTTCTCTTTCCTGATTTTCTTCTTTCCTTTCTCCTTCCTTTCTTCCCTTCCTCTCTTTCTCCCTCCTACCCCTTATGGCCCTCCTTTACTAAATACCATTTTTGTTGTGTATAAAGTGCTCTTTTTATCCAAATTTTTGAAGGAAAAACAAGGATGAGCATTACACATAGGTAGTACTAATTCTGTATATACATGTTTTTCATTCTTTTATTTATGTTATGCATTAAAAGTGTAACTCTAGAAAGCAATAACGATATCTGTATGCAAACTAATACCCTGGAATACGATAATCAGTTTTGTTTCTAAATATAAATAAGTAAATAATTGAATTAAAAATTAAAACAAAAGATTTTTTTCCTGATTGTTTGGGCCAAAAATGTGAGTGCACATTATACATAGCAAAATACGCTACTTATCTAGTATTTACTATGCCCAAGGCAATGTGCCTGAAACGACGTATTAAGTAAATAAGTAAACATTTTTAAAATGTTGTCATTGGGGAGTCAATACTACTGAGACTGGGAGAAGGCAGGGGTCAAGACAAACAAAAAAGATACTTTTAATGAGATAAATACAATAATAGCACTGTGAATTGGAACACCGGGGTAGAACACATGAGGTGGGGTGACTGCCCAAGTCAGCGTTCAAAGTCTGGTGTCCAGATGCGGTTTGTTACTGCGCTGTTAGTGGTGGTCCCACAAGGAGAGAATCACATGGGACGCAAAAGAGAGAGGAGAGACATATTCCTATTGTAACATCAGACTTGGCTCTTGACCACCTGTTTAGGAGTAAGACTAGGATGCGGTCTGCTATGAAAGATAAACCTGACTTAACTAGTTTGTTTTTTTTAATAAAAACATTTGCTCGACTTCCCAGGGATGCTGTAACACTAATCAACAACCTCTTTGTTGTTCTCCAGAACTATGTACAATAAAAAATTTTACACTAGTGTTGCTACAAAAACATAATTTATCTTTTAACTCAGATACTTTAAAAAAAGGGATAACATCTATTCGACATGCTCTGAAGCAAACAAAAATCTTCCAAATAATGTAAGCGAGTGAACCAAAAGCTTTCCTTCTGAGAAGACCACAAAGCACTAAATGAACACATAAAGACTTAATAGAAAGATCCTGGTGTAAATAGGGAAAGACAGTGATATTTTAATGTTTTGGCTACCTTTGCCATTTTAGTTTTTTTCCCTGCCATTATTAAAATAAAATAATAAAATATATCCATTAGTTGTCACACAGCATGTAAAACTGAATGCTTTTTATATTTATATTACAATTTTCTCACCTTTGTGTATATTTTGTAATTAAAAGATCTAAGTCTCACTTCGTACAAAAATGAGTTTGAATTTGCAGTACTCTAATACTAATCAGTATCAAAGTACTAGAAAAATGTACCATAAGGCAGGAAAAATTCAAGCAATAGGATAATACCCCAAGCCCTTTATTAAAAGATTACTGGCAAGGAGTTACATTCATACCTGTCTTTATGTTCTTCACAATGAGAATTATACCACTTTATACAAACCATTTTTCGACCAGATATGCAGCATGCCACCTCTACAGTTAATTTATCCAATTTCAGCCCTAAATGCTACTGAACTCCTGATTGTCAGTTGTGGCCCTTCCATTCTGGAGCAGCCGGAATGCTGGCGGCTCTGTCTCTAACTACACACTCCTCTCAGGAGGCATCAGGACTATAAGAAGAGCCATGAAGAAGTTCAAGCAGTAAAGGAGCCACAGCTGCAATCAGACATCTGGTTTACCCTGCTTCCTCAGTGCAGACAGTAGAAAGAGGAAGCTAAGGTGGCACAGGATTACAATCTGCACAGACAGGTTGAGAATTTGGCGGGGGGGGGGGAACATATTTCAGTTTCTCTAGAGTTGCCTAATTATTTAAAATTGATACCTTATTAAAAAAATCACAGGACATATGACTAGGACCATTCCTTCCCCACAACTGCTTTCATGATTGAACCATTTTCTCGTATCGCAAACTGGAAATGGTTACCAGCACCAGGGATGCGAATCTCCTGACCTTATCCACTGAAAGGAGATCTTGGCCCGTTTAAGGTCTGGCTGGCTCATTTTCCTCACCCCACCCCTAAAATTTTATTTTTAACTCAGAGGTTCATGACTAATATTTTATAAGGGATGACAGGAGATTTTATTCTTACTGTCTCTGTATAACCTCATCTTCTTTTCTTGTCACAGGTTCTTCAGGCTGAACTCTTTATTCCAGAAAAGTAACTTTGCATATTCACTATCATACTAAAAGTAGCCACAAATTTTAAATTCTTAAGTGCTTATCTTTTCCTTCTTTAAAAAGTAGAATTATCAAGAATTTTACTGGCAAGCAATCAGCCTTTCTTAGCCAAAAATGTACTTGTCTATGAGCATTATTTCAAAATTTATAGCATCAGTATGAAGGTAATAATTACTAAGGAAAAGCTCAGCTTCTAAAATTAAAGGGAAGAGATTTAACTTTATTTAATCCATTTACTTCTTAGATGTTTATAAATTTTACACTAAATCTTCACACACTTAGTAGTTTCTTGGATCATTACAATAGCCTCCTATCTGGGATTTTGCTGGGTCAATCCTTTGGCTACTCCCATCCCTTTACAATTGATTTTCCACACTGGAAGCTGAGCGACCCTTTCACAAACCAAATACGCTTACATAACTTTCATGTTTAAAACCCCTAAATGAGTTCTTCATATATTTTGGATATTAGCCCTTAATTAGAAGTACCATTTGCAAATAACTTCTCCCACTCAGGTTAGGGGAAGGTAAAGTGGGAAAGGGGTTCAAATATATGGTAACAAAAGGAGACTAGGCTTCAGGTCCTGAGCACACAATAGAGTATACAGTTGTCAGATTATAATCGTGTACACTGAAAAATTCCATAACGTTAATAACCAATGTTACCCCCATAAATGTAATAATATATATACACACACACACACATATATATATATCCCCCCTTAACGTCCTTTTACTCCTTGTAGGATAATGACCAAGACTGTCAACATTGTCTTTGAGTCCCTCAGGGTTTGCTTCCTCCTATATCTCCAGCCTCTTCCCCTATCAGTATGCCCTGTACTTATTGCTCTTTGGCCATAGAAGTTACTTTAAGCTTCTTAAATGTGTCAGGTTCCATTCTGCCACAGGACCTCTGTGCAGGCTACACATCCATTTGGTAGATTCAAAATTCTCTCCTACCCCCATTCCAACTTCAAGCACTGACTTAGCTTCCACTAACTCTCCAGTTCTCTGCTCACTTGTCACTTCTTCAGCATGCCATCATTTCCTTCAAGTCCATCCTCCAGGTAGGGGTCTTTGTTACAGACTTTCTAGAATTGGGTTCTTCTCCTTCATCCTATTTGTTATTATCATGGTTAATTATTAAGGGTCCACCCTTGTTATGGATTAGCACAGGATCTTCATCCCCTCCTGGCTCATCATTGCATCTCCATCACTGACCATCATACCTGACACAGAAGAGATGTTCAATAATTATTTGTTGAATGGATTAATCCATCAGTCCTTTCTTGTGTGGTTGGACCCAGGTCAAAGTGTAAGATAATAGTAGAGCTCCAATGGAAATTTGTAAGGCAGGCAGCCTCTAAGTATGGGTTGAAGTAAATTGTTTATACCAACTGTTTAATGAAGTACTTTTTCTGTGTGGGTAGACAGTGTGAATAAAATGTCAGAAAGTGAATGATGAAGGGAGAGAAATGGACAAAGTTGGAGAAGCAATTGCTGCAACAGACAGTGGGTCTGATCAAGTCAAACTGTAAACATATTGTAACGTGTCTTCACATTTGTGCAACATAGTTCAAATAAATTATAGATTCTTTTCACATCTGTCATTTCACTCTTCCTTTACTCTTTCCTCTCAACAGTTGGGTGAGGTGGGCAGGGTAGGTATTATCAACATGTGTTTTTGAATAATTAAATGATCTTAAGAAATGACATCTCCCAGAGAGAAAAAGCCAAGGCTTGACTCAGGTCTTTGCTGCCCGATTCCCTTCTCTTCCCATACACCATGCTAACTCACAAGTGTGCCTTGCTACTGAATCTCAGAAAATGACAAACTACTCTTATTTTCAAAAAGGAGTTTTACTCTGTTTCCTCACTAATATTGTGAGAATGAAATTCTGTCCCCTCATGAACCATTTAACAGGAGGGGGAAGGGAAGCTATAGATGCAAATCATGTATTCATTTGGCCTTCCACCTAATTTTGAGAGTGAATTCTCATTATTCACTGTAGTTATGTTCTGTAAAGTCAGAGCAAACACTTAAATAGCAAGTATTGAATCACTGCTCCTAGGAGACATACAGGTTAAGTTCCTATGAGCCTCTGGGCACAACATTTCATTGACTAATCAATATATAACTTTGTTTTATGTGTGTTTCTGTTTAAAGACACTTCATACATATATATACGCACACATGCATATATACACATACACACACACACACACATATATATATAATATTGATTCATTAACATTGACTTCACAGCCAAGAGCACTATAACTCATGCCTGAACAAAGCTTATTTAATGTGCATTTTCTCCATAAATCACATCACAGCCTTCTTGTACTGTGAGACAGTAGGTAGCCATTCAGCACAATGTTTGGGAGCCATTTTTTAAATTTTTCAATTACAGTTGACATTCAATATTATTTTATATTAGTTTCAGGTGTACAGCATAGTGGTTAGACAATCATGTACTTTACAAGGTGTTCCCCCCAATAAATCTAGTACCCACCTGGTACCATACATAGTTATTTCAATGTTATCGACTATATTCCCTATGCTATACTTTACATCCCCTTGACTATTCTGTAACTACCAATTTATACTTCTTAATCCCTTCATCTTTTCCACCGAGCCTCCCCAATCTTCTCTCATAAGGCAACCCTCAGTTTCTTCTCTGCATCTGAGTCTGCTTCTGTGTGTTCGTTCATTTATTTTGTTCTTTAGATTCCACATATAAGTGAAATCATATGATATCTGTCTTTCTCTGACTGACTTATTTCACTTAGCAAAAGACCCTCTAGGCCCATCCATGTTGTGGTCACAAGTGGGAAGATTTTTTTTAAGGATGAGTAATATTCCATTGTACATATGTACTGCATCTTCTTTTTCCATTCATCCCTTGATGGGCACTTGGGTTGCTTTCATATTTTTGCTATTGCACATAACACTGCAATGAAGATAGGGGTACAAATATCTCTTTGAATTAGTGTTTTGGATTTCTTCAGATATATTTCCAGAGATGGAATTCCTGGGTTATAAGGTAGTTCTATTTTTAGTTTTCCTGAAGAACCCGCATTCTGCTTTCAATAGCAGCTGTACCATTTTGCCATAGGGATCCATTTTAAACAAGCCAATCACCAACAAAATGAACAAAAGTGTGAAAATATGTCACTAAGCAAACTCGTAAAAGGACATTTGTTTGTAGTTCAGGAGCTGAAACAGCAAGGCCGAGTGTGACCTTGTTTAACAAGAAGGAAACGTGCACTACAGGCACCTCGAATTTTTTGCGACTGTGCGTGTCGTGAATGATCATGAAAGCACTGTGAGTATTTATTTAGAGGTTTCAAATCAAATCTAGCAAGTAGGAGAATTCTCAAATATGGAATCCACAAAGAGTGAAATCAACTGCATTTGAGCTCCTCAAAGTGCAAGGTGATGGGGATACATAGGCAAAAAGAAAAAAATAGCCTGGACTTACACATACTGAGAGTAGAGAATAACAAATAGTGCCATTCTTCAACTGAGCACAGAGGAAGAAGTGCATCTCGAAGGTGGAGGCGTTGGTTGGACTCCTTGGTGGGAATGAGGAGGTGGGGGGATTGGAGAGGAAGCCCAAAAGGTCCCATGAACAGAGATGGGGTGTGGCTGGGGCCATGGGTTTGAGGACCAGGTCAGGGAACAAGATAGGCCATAGGCTTAAAGAAGCAAAGGGTGCTGTGAGTAGGTGCAATGAAGCTGGAGCTTAACCCTCTTAGTGACGGGGAACGCACTAGTCAAAACTTTAGAAAAATAACTTGATGATATTAAGGAAACTGACCAGTATGGGATTAAGGGGGTGGCCAGCTGAGAGGCTGTAGTAAAAGTCAGCCTAGAGGTGATGCGGCCTGAACCAGAGCAGCTGCAGGGAAGGGGTAGAGCGGGGGCCACGTGGGCACATAATACTTAAGAGGTGAGCATCAACAGGGTTGGGAGACAGATCGAGTGGGTAGGTGAGAGAAAGGGAAGGCTCTGTTGAAGACTGCAAGAATGATCTAAGCATGTTGCGTGGTACCTTTAATGATCTTCAAATATTTTTATTTATTTTTTGATAGTGATTTTTACTGTATTTTTCCATTACCATTTATCCTCCTTAGAACCTCTTCCACCTCCACCCATCCCTCTCCTTCCCCACAATGACCACACTGCTGTCCGTGACCATGAGTCCTTTTTCTTTTTTGTTCAATCCCTCCACCCCTTCAACCCACCCCCAGAGCTGGCAGCCTGCTCTCTATTTATAAGTCTGTCTCTATTTTGCTTGTTAGTGCAGCTTGTGCGTTAGATTCCACATATAAGTGATACCATGTGTATTTGTCTTTTTCTGACTGGCTTATTTCACCTAGCAGAGTGTTCTCCAGGTCCATCCATGCTGTAATAGCTTTAATATATGCGAGCACTTACATGCAGATTGTGAGCACATGGAAGATCATTCAATTCACGCTTATTGGACTGACTTAAATACCTTACATAATGTTTCGGGTGATACTAAAAGTAGGATAATTTAAATAAAATCCTTATTTTATATCAATACTAAAGACATTTTCAAGTTTCACTGAAATTAAAATGGCAAAGAAAAAGAAATTGTTTCAGCCCTGAGGAGATCCTGTCATCAACGCTAGAAAAAAAGAGCAGAAAGCAAGAAATCTCAAACCAAGTTCACAAGAGCAGTTTGGTTTTGGTGACCTCTTATTTGCCTCCTTGCTGAGTTGGTCCTCAGCAAGCATTAAATTATTTTAAATGTCCTGTTTTCTCCTGATATGGGGAAAGAGTAATGGCATAGAAGACAGAAAATCAGAGTTTATATTTTAATTCTGTCCATGTTAAAACCTTGGCCAAGTCCCTAACTATCTAGTTCTGAGTTTCATCATCTATAAAATAAAGGGTTTCAGCTGGATGGATTTTAAGATCCCTTCCATTTTTAATAGTTTTTGATCCACTGTAATAATTAAAAGCTTAAATATTATATATTGATATTATAGACTCATTCTCATACATGGTGACTTTTGTAGAGGAATGGTGCGTGTAAGGCACCTGAATTCATTAATTACCTCATTAGGTAAATGCCTGAATAATTTTTTTTGTAATGCTCGGCTTCCATATCAGTGTGTTCCATACAGAGGGAAAAAAATCCTATATATATCCACTGGGGCAAGATTTTAAAATAATTACCAATTATTTATATCAATGTGGTACACATGTTTATGTCTAACCTATACATTTATTAAATATCTAACAAAGCCATATGATTTCCACAAAGCTTTCCCAGCTACATTAGATTAAGGATGTGCACAACAATGAAAAGTTTCAGGAACTTTCCAAAAAGTACAGAGTGAATGACATTTTCTCCTTCTCCATTGTCAGAAGTTTTAGCTACGATTATATTTTTCATCAGCTCTAAGCCTATGGGCCCATCCTAATTTAAAGGTTTGTTTACCCAACCTGTTTTGTTAGCAGAAGCTTTTGAAATCATTTTTAGTTCATTATTCCTCATAACCTCCATCTCATTTAATAAATAAATACTGCCTTATCATATGCATGAAGGATATATTTAGTAGGCACAAAGGTGACGGCAATCCTTCTGAAACTACACAACATGCCATCCTTGTGAATACTGAACTCATCTGATTATAATCCATGGGATCACAGCTCCTAGGCCTGTGTCCAGCTTATTACTCAACTAACTCAACATGGCTATTTTGATTCATTCTGGGTGTATATAGAATTCTTTCACACTTGCTCAATGATTAAGCACCATAAATGCAAATGTAACACACACTAATTTGGATGTGACCAAAAGTGCATGATTACATATCTTGAGGTTTATTTTCCAGCAAAATATCACAGATGAAATGATGGCAGTCGAGGCAGACCAGAGGGTAGTTGACAGTTTAAAGGCCATCAGAGTTGGCCAAATGGTTGTTTTATAACAGAATTATTGGTAAATCCACTGCTGGGGGCTCTGTGGCTCTAAGACTCAGAGGCCAAGGCTACACCAGATGGCCAGCAATCTACAGCCCTGGCACAATCACCTGCAAATGGCCCCTCATGCACAAAGTTAGAAAAAAGGCAGGTTTTATGGACCTCCCTGTTCAGAGCATCACGTACAGCTTCTGTGCACTGGTGGATCCAAAATAAATAAATGAATGAATGACCAAACAAACAAGCAAACAGTGACACACGAAAGCTTTACTTTTAGCAATTGATTGATTCTGCATGGGGCAGACAATATTTGGGGTCTTGGAATCACTGGCATGAGCTGGTTGGCCCATATCTATAAACATGTTTTCCCCCAACACAGAACAATAACATACAATGCAAAATTGAAGAAATCTTTATAAAACACCAGCCTCCCCACCGAGTTCTGTGTAACATGGATTTTGGCTGTATTATAATTATCTGCCTTCCAAGTCATCTCTGTGATTTCCAAGAGAAAATGTTTTAACCAACATGCACAGACGGATGATAAATAGCACCATGAGAGGAATGATTCCTGTACAGAAAAGCATGATGGTTCGACCACCTAATCTTATATGTAGGAAATGGGTTTAAATGATTAATTTTGCAAATGTGGATTATTTGCTTTGAAGTTCACCCATGGTTAATTTAAAAATATGAATCATAATAGGCTCCTGATTATCTATGCACAGGGTTCAAGTTTATACTCAGGAAACACAAACGGATCATGGACTTAGACAAACATAATAAGGATGACATAAAGGGATGAGTTTTCGAAAGTCATGTAATCCATTCCAAAGCTATACATTAATGCATCATCTATGTCACGGTTTTGTTCAGTGCAGAAGCCTGCCAGCAATTACCTTTACTTGAAAAAAAAGAGTCAAAAGGCTTTAACGTAGAAAAGGCATTACAAAAACAAACTCAACTACTGTCTCTTAAGCACTTGCCTTCAGTCTACCACAGTGCTTAGTACTATGACACAAGAAAAAAAGTGGTGAACGACATATATCTGCCCTAAGGAAGCTTACTAGACAAGAAGACTCATCTATGTTTAAAAAATTATAGCATCTTACAAGGCTGAACATTAGTAATCAAAACAGGCTTACAGTTTACAGACAGTAGTGCTAAGGAAATTCAGGAAAGACAGATCGCCATAGGCAGAGTGAATCAGACAAGATTCCTTGGGGGTTATGGATCGTAGGGCTACCCTGGAAGAAGAATCTTCTGCTTCTTCCACACACCCATGTCACCTGGCACAGTGCAGGGGTCACATAACAATTTTCTGAACATAACTGAAAGGAATATAAGGTTTGCAATAACACAACGGAAGTGAGAGAACATTCAAGCCAACAGAGCAACCTGAAGGAAAAGAAAAAGAAAAAAAGTAACAAATCAATATCACTTATATAGTAATTTTGCTAAAATGTTTAACCAGAACATAACTGTGAGGAAACCATCAGACAAATCCAAATACAGGGACATTCTATAAAATGTTTGATGTGTACTTTTCAAAAGTATCAATGTCCTGAAAGACAAAGCACCATGCAGGAGTGTTCTAGGTCAAAGGATACTGAAGGGACATAGTTATGCAATGCAATGCAATTCCTTGATTAGACCCTGGAAAACAGAGGAAAACAGCTGTATGGGTATCCTCTCCCCAACCCCCAGAATTAGAGACATGTGAATACAAATTGAATTTTAGGTAATAATATGGAATCAGTTCTGAATTCATGGGTATGATAATATTTGGGTAGGAGAACATCCTTATTTTGAAGACATGCAGCTGGAGTATTTAGGGGTGATGCATCATGTTTCCAACTTAGTCTCCAATGGTTCAGGGGAAAATAAACCTATAAATAAACAGGCACCCACAAAGGCTGAGATAAAGCAAATGTGGCTTTGGTGAGTCTCAGTGAAATAAATAGTTGTGGGGAGTGAAGTAATGAGTCAGATGGGACTAGATTAGGTGGATGGATGGCACAGAGAAGTGATAAGACTGGGGCTAAGATCTGTGAATGGGGAAAGCGTGAACAACTGATGGAGATCTTTGAATTACAAAATGAGGAACTCAGCCTTGACGTGGAAAAATGATAGGGACATAGAATACACAACAGTTTTTGGTTTAAAAGTAAAGCCATGACTTTACACATTAGGCAAATAAACACGACAGCATTTGACAGAGAGCACTAGAAAAAAAGAATGATTTGAAGGGCAATTAGAAGAGTATCTCATCGTAACCAAAAAATGCAGTTAAAAATGGCTGCACAGAAGCAGAGAAACGAAAAGGCAAGCAGAGACCCAAGGATCAGTAGGAAATACAGGTGTTGATGGATCACTCCCATGGATGATGAATCCATCCTGGACTTTTTCCCTCCCTGGCCTCCCCCAAATCAAAGGCAGATGTCAGTGGTACTCCTGATTGCACTGCAATTCGACCCCAGCACAACCCCACGCTGGCTGGGATCAGGAATCAAAGTCTCAGCCACAAGTTATGTCCAATAAACACCAAGTTTCAGGAGAGCAAGGACCATGTCTGTCTGGCTCAACATCAATGCCCAGCATCCACACGAGAGTCAAAAGGAAAGGAACAAACAGGAGTCAAAGGAGAGCAGGAGGTGGGCCATGCCCGTGGGACACCAGCGTGGGGTTTGGAGAAACAGACATACCCGGAAGGAGAGCTCCGTGGGGGTGAAGGCACCAACCTCCATGGCACCTCAGAGGCGAGGGTGTGTCCCTGGCATGGAGGAGTCCCAAGTTATATCAGGGACTGTCTACAACTAAAGTTTGCATCCCAGTTTGGTTTTGGTGTGTCTTTGTTTAAAATACAGTAGCTATACCTACTCACATAACTACTTTGTGTGATTTCCTGTCAAATCAATGTTTATTCCCACAAATCAATCTTGTTGTCCTGCCCCCAAAGGCCTTTTGGTCAAGCTATGTCACTATAAAGCAACTATCCAGGGTTTTTTCTCCTATGGATCTTTTCTTTTCTACATAATCTACTCCTGGTCATTTCTTTTCTTATTACCTAATTCATTTTTATTTAATTTTCAATTCCTTTACAGCCAAATCACATTGGAACTTTTGGTGTATTTAGAACCACTTTAAAAAGACCTTTTAGATTCAATAAATCCAAAAAGTTCCCCATGCTTACCTTTTGGTTACACAACAGGACTTAAACTTAACTAGAATCTGAGCTTGATAGTAAATAAATGGAATTGCTTTGTTCCTCCCCCTAGCCATTGGCTTATAAAGATAAGAGGTTGTTGGAAGGGGGTTGTACACATTGGCATCTTACGGGTCTTCTGGGATGCAAGGTTTTGAGAACAGAAAGCCTTTTCTCTCTGATGTCTGACATTACCAAACCCTGCCAAGTTATCCCTCACTAAGGCCAAGTTGGAGAAGCCCTCAAGATCATATGCACCCTAAGGCAGAGGAGCACCTCTGGCTAGGCTTAACATCAGGTTAGGGGAAGAACAGTCCCACCAATGGCCACAGCCATGACAGCAGACAGGACTGCTGAGCAAAAAGAAAGCTGTCTTTGGCAAAGGGAGCAACACTCCTCACAACCCGGACTTTGAAGAGAAAGAAGTGGCCTTTGGTTTTCAGTAACCACACCCTTGACGGTCTCATTATAACATAGGAGGAGTTCCTGAGAAGGAACAAAATTAAACTTACTACTATTAAGGTGTGAGATCCGAGTTATTATCATTTAAATATTGAAATGAATGTAACATTATTTGTAGTCACAAGCTAAAAGACTAAGGACACCTCTTTGTAATAGCCCAATAAGGTTGTGTCAATAGATCCCACTATGGCTCAATGAGGGGCCCCTTTTGAAAATATAACTTCAGATCTGACACAGCCTCCACTTTTCCTGGTTCTCTTCTTCCTCTGGTATCTCAAAGAGTTCTCAAGAGTTGTCTCCCATGTGCTGTGAGAGTCCCAGGGGGCCATCTCGGGGCCACTTCCACACAGAAATGAGTTACCTTCTTCCCTGAACTGTTTTCCTTACTTGGGCATCTCTCCTCAGGCTGCTCTGGGGCTGTACTGTACCTTAGGATGCTCCAACAGGCATGGCCCATACAGTGTCTCCCTCTGACACCATGGTCCACTAACCTTCACCCCAGGGTCAACTGACTGTTCTCAATCACTTTGTGTTCACCACTCTTAACGGCCTGGGAACTGCCCCTTTTTCTCCGTGTTCTCCCAGAGGTCAAACCACAGAGCTGTGTGGCCCCCAACATTTGGCCCTTTTAGGTTTTACACCAATAGGTACAAACTATCAAGGGCCTGGCAAAGGGCAGGGTCAATCAACGACCACACGCCTGATGTGGCCAGGGCTCCTCTCTGAGCTTCAGCTTCTGTTGATAAGTGTGTGTCATTGTTTCAGAAACTTATTCTCCCAGGATGATTCTTATTCTCTCCTTTCTAGTTGAGTTCTCTTGAACTTCAATCATGAACACTGAATATTTTTTTTCTAGATTAGACCCCTTAGCTCCATATAAATCAGTTGGTACAAATATATCAAATATATACCACTCTATGAGGGGGTATTGATTCCTCAGACTTAGTTTGTAGGTTCTGAAAGAATATGATTTTTATACACAGTCATATACACAAACACACACAGCAAAAAAATTTTAAGTATTTTTTTCCCTGTGGTCTGGCTGTGTATTACCATTAATAGAATGTACCAAGAAGAAAAAAATTCTAAATTAATCCTTGATTAAGGAAAGTGGATAAGTAGAGAGAAGAAATGTCCTTAATTATATAGTTCTTCATAACTTCGACCTTATTTGTCAGATGCAAATATTGATCTGAGAAGTAAACCAGCATGATCCATCAGAAACACTAACTGATGTCTGTTATTTATAAGGTAGATTTGATTATATTCAACCTTTACTAGCAGTATGCAGCCCTTGGGTTTTAATTACTAAAGTGATATGACTAAGTCTGACAGTTACGTTGCTTATATTATCACAAAACTTACTAAAACTCATTATTTTTCTATACTAACACATAGACCTTGACTTCAAAAGAAAGAAAGAGGATTTCAGTAAGCATTTAGGAGAGACCTTGACTTATGCAGTGGAGTTTACCAAGATATTTTTTTCAGAACATTATAGTCAGAAAACAGGCAATACTTCCTAAATCATACTCAGTAAGTTTATTTAGCAACACTGCATATTTGAGGTGTATGTAGTTAATAAGACACATTCATTTAAAGTTCCGTCTCTTTTGCAGTGGAAGAAGTAGGGTTACAATGAGGTGGAAGTCAATTTCTCAGTCACAGTGGGTGTGAGACCTAATACGAAAACTCAACAGTATGGGCTGCATTGTTGGTAAGGCCAGGAGGGCTTTGCCTGGCCCCACTGCAGGTTCCCCACCCCATCCTGCATCTGCAGAAAAGGTCTTCCAACCAAACAACCCTCCTTACCAGAGACCAAGCCCAGTTCTTGCTTCCCCTGAGGAGAGTTTTCATTCCATGCCAGTCCCACAAGTTACTTAGACAAGCTAATCACATGCCCCCACCAAGTCAGGAGATACCCCAACCCTCCTGCCTCCTATAGCCTCCGGCTGTTCATTCTGTTTCTGAGTTCAAACCCCATGTGACCCTGCACAGTACACCGTCCTCCTCCTGCATTGTGAGTATATGTAACAAAGAAATTACTCTTCATTTCATGTTTCCTGGGTCAGGTGTCCTGTGTTCAGACATCCCCATAACCCTGGGGCAAGGGGTCCTTAACTCACCAACAGGGTAAATAGGAGGTGATCAAAACGTGGGACAAACACATTGCAGAGGGGATACTCCTAGACAAGCTTTCTGACACCAGTACCACTACTCCCTTCCCCTGGAGCTATCCACACCACACAGGACAAGGAGAAATGACTTTGTGCCACACTCCACGTGAGCTCTTTCCATGGATGGGCTCATTTAAGCATTACGACGATCCTGTGAGGTAGCTACTATTATTTTTTTATGTTACAGATGATGAGATTGAAGCACAAAAAAGGTGAGCAACCAGCTAGTGAGTGACAGGACTGGGATCCCATCACCTGCACCTTGAACCCTGCAGTCCAAAGAACTACCAGCCTCAGAATGAATGAGTCCTCTGGTAAGTGGACTTTAAATCAAACAGTCTCACAAAATGAAAAGAGCTGGAAATATAAGTATAAATACAAAGTTGGGGTTTCAAAGGTTACTCTGATTTCAGTTCTCCCAACCACCACTAAGTAAACAGCAGTGTCTCTTGAATGTGCAAACTGAAGAACAGGTTTGCCTCAAGCATGCTTAAGAAAGAACAGCGCACAATCCCAGTATTGTTATCTTCTACAGTCATATTAAATTTTTTAATATAGCTTAGTATATTTAGGTCCTTTCTTTTTTCTGAATTCTACTAATTTTCAAGCAGATATAATTATACACGACATGTCTAGCTCAAGCTACCAGTGCTCAGATTTCTTGAATCTACGTTCTATGCTCCTACCTGTGTCCATTTCTTTCTCCCCAAACTAGACAACAATCTACTTGTGAGTAGTGACAAGGTCTTACTTGTTTCTTTTTTCTATCACCAAACTCTCGCTTAGTTTCTCCATGTTTCTGAAAATAAACACATAAATCTAAAACTAATAAAGTCAAGCAAGGAACCATTTATTTATTAGAATGTCAAGGTGCTAGTAGTGACTTTATTTTGTCTAAAACTAGCCCTTCAACTAGAGTCTAGATTTCTTTTCCTGAACATTTTGACAAGTGTTTTAAACAGAACTTACAGTTTTCATACTGATCGTATAGTTCTCTACAAATAATTCTTTCAAAAACTTGTCATCTTAAAAAAATGTGATAATTTAGAATGAATGTGTTATACAATTCATATGTCTTGTATGAATGCAAACACACAGACACACACACATGCAAATATAAGCAACTGAAATAACTGATGCCCAAAATGGAAACAAAATCTTCTAGGACACAGCAAGCTCCTCACTGAAAATAGAGTGCTCAATGGCCACTCATTCAAGGATGTGGAAAAGGAAATTTCTGCCTAGGTGAAGGTTGAACCCACTCTGTCTCAAGGCCGTTTTAATCACAAAGCTATGGTTTTACAGAAACCACAAACATTATTATTCTTATATAAACTTGTTTTAGAATATTATCTTTTTTTGTCCTTGATTCTCTTTTCCAAACAAAAACTGTTCTTTTTTTTTTTTACAAGGCTGTGTACAAAATCCTAGAAATTGTTCTTGCAAGAAGCTTTTTGATAAAACACAGACTCATTCCAAGCAATATTTAATCCAGTCCTCAAACTTTCAGTTTGTAAGAATCACCTGAGGAGATTATTAAAGTGTGGATCCAAAATCTCGCTACACCATACACCAGAGAGTACAATTCAGTAGATCTGGAATGTAGCTAAGAAACCTGTATTTTTATCAGGTGCTGCCTGATTTGGGGGAATGTATCAACTACACTTGGGAAAATACTGCTTCAAAACATGTGAAGTCAGTTTGAACAGCAAACTTCAAAATAAAATTTTTGCAAAGCCATTAGTGGTGACATGGGGAATGGTGTCAGGGGAAAGTGGCTGCAGTCAAGAAAGCCTGTTACAATTCAGGTGAAGTTTATGCAGAGTTAAAAAAGAGTCTAGGATGGAAAGAGAATGGTAAGAAAAATATTTGAGAGGTTCAATCACTCAAACTAAATCAACAGGACGTGGGGATTCAATGGTCAGCAAAGTGAGATGCAGAGAGTGGGCATGAGAGGCCAGGGATAGTGAAACATAACTTACCTTCCAGAATCCAAGCTTTTGAGACAGACTAGGTGGATGTCATAAATGAGACAGTTTTTGATCATCAGTTAAGTGTGGGACCTGTGCAAGCCAGCAGGGATACCACTGATGTATACAGTATAAAAATTAGGGGGAAAAAGTCACCACTTTTTAAGTAGATGTGCATGTCTGGGAACAGCGTGGCAAGTGGAACACTCCTGTAGGCAAATGAGGAGGCGCTCCTATCAGTGAGCAGGCACAGTCCTGTGCCAGGGCCCACCGCTGGGGGACCATGCACAGGCTGTGTTTAAGCCTCCCACCAACAGCACAACTTAAAGGCCCTCCAGAGAGATACTAACAAGTTTCTGGATGTGGCCTTGGAAGTAGAAGCTAAAGCAGGAGGGAAGTAAAGAACCAGGAAAGACCAATGCCCAGAAATCATGAGAGGAAATGTTGGATGGTTTGCCTACCACATGCACTGTGATTTCTTCTAGGACCGTTTCCCTAAAAGGCCCCCTAAAACCTTATGGAAGCCCTCACCGCCTCTTCAACATTAGGGCAGAGATGGCTGAAATGGGCGCCCATTTTTGTGGGGATCTTTGCTGGGGGATTCGTAGCAGAAATCGCAAGCAACTTAGGCTGCAGCACGGAGAACGGGAATGACGTCTCTCTGCGGCGTGCTCAGCACCTTGGACAGCGCCGGGTACATTGTCAGCAGGCTGCCTAAGGGCCGGTCTTCAGGAACACTCATTTGTGGAAACATGATTTGGGGTTCTGTGTTCTTGTTCTAACTTTTTTTCCAATACTGTAAAATGACATGAAGAAGGATAACTTTGTAAGTGATGATTCAGGCTATTAATCCCATTAAAACTCAGCAAATAAAGTAAAATAGGCTTCCTTTGAAGATTTCCCCATTGTAAAAGAGGAAAAACTCTACCAGACATTTTATTGTATCTCTTTTTCTGTAACCCACGTTTCATGTTATTCTATTAAAAAAAAAAAAAACACTTGTCTGACTCTGACGACCTCTGGCGCTGTAACACGATGTTTTGTACGCTTGTTCTGGATTTTCTCTTCCTTTTCAATGGTTTCACTATTTTTTCTCATCACCATCACTTAATTTCCTTGTTCTTTTTATAACAATGCGTAAATTGTTTTGACTGAAGGTGTGCCCCAGATGGGCACTGCACAAATGTCAGCTTAAATGCCAGTCTGTGTCTTCATGTGTCATTGGGTTCATTATTTTACAGATTGTACATCCCCAGTAGGTATTGTTGCATCTTTATTTAGAGAAAATATCTCAAGAACTACTGTATTTTTTTCTTTCCTTCCCTCCTTCCTTCCTCCTCCCTCCCGTACTTCCTTCTTTTCCTTATTTATAGAGAATTCCTACTTTATATCAGTGCTCCTAACTCTGTGCCTAGGAAATCTCATTAAATACAGCAAAAAGTGTATGGGAACTACCACCAATAATTACATAGGTGTTTGGTTTTGTATTTTAAAATTAAGCTACATTTTCTTGAAAAGAACAACCCCTTGACTTTCAAAATAAAAGTTTCTAGAAGAGGGAATAAATAAGCATGTACTGAGTACATGCTATTTTGGGGGAATTTACAGTATTTCTTATGACATCCTCACAATAATTCTGTGACATTGGCATTGTTCTCCCCACTTTATAGATGAGGATATCTTCATAAAGGTTAAGGAACCTGCTTAAGATCACAGATAATGGCACACTCAATAGATGTCATAGATGCTGGTCAAAGGCAGATCAAGGATTCAATGTCAGGATGTCAGGCTCTTGCCATGGTACCAGGCTTGAACATTGTTGAAGAAATGCCATTTTTTCCTAACAAAACACTGAGAATGTGACATACCTATGTCACGGGAATGTGACAGTGAAAAATGAATTTACGTTCAGAGTGAATCCCTTTGCAATCTGACTGCTTGACATGAATGAGAACACAATGGCTCCCAAGCATATGTCTGTTTACCAAGAGCCTCTTAGAGGAGTTTACAGTAAAAATTAGCATCTGTCATTAATTATCCAAAAGCAGTTTTAGATATCAATCCACAAAAAGCACAAATGGTACTTGCAGTGTATTTATACATGTGTTCTATAAAAGATAAAATACACATGTACCTTAGTTAAGCCATGGAAAATAGTATATTTCTTCCTAGCTTAGTACCTTGAATATTATTAGCCATCCTTTTCAACTCCATCTGCTCTTATGACTCGACTCACACCACCTACTTGGTAAAAGCCTAATTATATTAATCATTCAGGGTTCCATATGTTTCTTGGGGCATGGTTACCATATTGCCTGACTTGCAAAGCTCAGAAAACAGATTATTAAGAAAATAAAATGCCAGGGAGTCAAAATATTGAGGACAAAATACATAAATAAATCCAGAGAGAAATGTTGGCTGAAATGATCACTGCAATATAGTCTTAAAAACATATACACACAGAGAAGCTTTTATATTCCTAGGGTCTCCAACACCACTAATCGGACGCTAGTGTCACCCACAGTAATATCCACAAAGAAAATCTTCACCAGTGACATCTAAGCTGTTTAAGGCCACAAAATGTATTTTACACATCAAGTAAACACCCAGCATTCAATTTTTATTCAAGGTCAAGTGTAGTCAGTATATTACAATTTTCTAGAGTTTAGGTGGCAAATGTTAATTGGCTTTTATCTCATGGTGAGAGATATTAATAAATAATAAAAACATATCATTGAAAACCCAAATAAGCACCCTGCTATACCAACTGACTCAGGTCACAGGTTTGAAAAGAATCTTAGACAGCCATGATAATATATTAAATCTCCTTCATTAAAGAACAATTTTATCTACTTGAATAGATTACTTCATTTTATTTATTTATTTATTTATTTTTTTGGACATCTATCTACTCTTCCAAGCACTATGACACAACAGGAATAAGCCAAAGAGGATTCCTACCCTCAAAGAATGTATATGCTAGGATGCAGAGTGGAAGTGGATAATAAAAAGGAAAGGAAGATCAAGATCATTACAAGGAAGCAAGATGATGGCAAGTCATGATAAAGACTATCAAGAAAATTTTGAGCAAAGTGATAGGAATCAACTAAACGTTGAAGGTGAATGGATGAAAAGGCAGGTCTTTACAGAGTGGTCAGGTAACGGGGGCTGAGAAGGTGGCATGTGGCCAGGTCTTAAATAATGAGAATCAAAAAGGCAAGGGAAGAGCCAGAAGAACAGTGTGTGACGCAAAAGAAGAAGCAAATGCAAAGACCCTGGAGCAAGAGAGAGCTTTCTATGTTAAAGGAAAGGCAAGTGTGCTGGTGAGGCTAGAGCAGCATGAGCCAGGGGGAGAGTGGCTTGTGATGAAGTGAAAGGGTGGGCAAGGCCAGCTCTGCCTTGTGTGGCAGAAGGATGTAGAAATGATAAAGATACACACAAGTTCCTTGTAACTTGGTTGATGCAAAAATGTGCTCCATCTGGGCCAGCTAGTGAGTTGGAAGAAAAAAATAAAATTTTAGAATTGTAAGAAAAGTTGTGGATTATCTCTTCCACCCATGAGGCAGTGGCAAAGGGATGGTGGTGTCAGTGAGGACAGTCAGAACTCCAGGTTCTCTGGCGTCTAGTGACCGTTTCATGATACCTGTGGGCTTCGGGTTTTTATCACCACAGACTCTAATGGCTTTATCCTAATCTTTGTTCCAGAGCAAATGTCCAGGGGCTGAAGCAAGCTATACAAGCTCGTCTCAGAAAGTGGAAATTAAAAAGAACAAGAAAGCCGTACTGCTTGTCTACAGGAGGAATGTATTGAAGGGTCTCATGTTTTGCTCTTTCTTAGAAAAAACTACAGCTTTGAATAGGATCTATAGAAAGAGACAGGGACAAAGATTCAGCAAGTGCCATGCAAAGGAAAGATTTTATGAAATTACAAAGAATGTGAAATCCCACCAAGTAAAAAGAAAAAACAAACCAACAGTAATGAGAGGGAAGGAGGGAGGAGGGTAACGGGGAAAAGAAGGGGAAGTGTCAAATCAGGGAACATGCATAAAGGACCCATGGACAAAGCCAAAGTGGGGAAGGATGGAGGGTGGGAGGTAGGGGTGGGTGGGGCAGGGGAAACTAGTGGCAGGAAAATGGAGACAAATGTAGTTGAACAATAAAAAATTTAAAATGGCATAAAGTAACAGATATTTATAGCTAAAGTTGGCAAGGACATGAAGATTGCCACAGATATAAAATAAACAGAAAACACATTAAAGATAACCTTAAAAATTCAATATTAAAAAATCTCCAATTCTTAATTGTCAATTAGATCAGAATTTCTTCCTAATGTATTTATACCTTTTTTCAGTTTGTTTGTTGTTGTTGTTGTTTTTTTGGAAAATCAATATAAACAAACAAGAATACCGTAGAGAGTAAAACAATAATGTCGTAATATAAGGACACATGATAGGGTACATGTTGACGAAAAGACTAATAAGGGTTAAGGTGGGACTTCTTCTGGAAAGAACTTAGGCTGGGCTGGTCCAAATGTTTACTTGCTTGCGGGCAAGAAACTGGACCAAATAACTTTGCGATCAATGCTCCTTCTAACAAAACAAATTCATTTTGTTTTCCGTGAAGGCACAGCATGATTAACAGGGTCAAAATTTTACAAGAGAGAAGGAAAGCAGATTTAAACCAACATCACGGCAAAATAAAATAACTGCAACTTCGTAGTTGTGATAGTCAGACACAGCAGTGTTTTTAGTGCCAATATCAATGTGCCAGGCAATCTGTGATTTGCACACCCCAGAGATTACACTGGGAAAAACCCAGGCACATATTTCAATCAAATTCATGAGAACAGACATGATTGAAATAAGCAGAAAATGCTTGAGGAAGATTTTGCTTAACACTCACAGCTTTACATAAGAGAGTCCTCTTACGTCTCCTTAAATCACATATTTGTTAACAACATGGACAGAAGTCCACATGGCCCTGTTTTCGAATTGGTGAAGACTGCACCATAATGAAACATGGAAAACAGGAGGCTTACTCTTTATCAAGCTTCATAGCAATGTTAGCTTTATATAGCATTTAAGCAACAATTGTTATTTATACTCGTTCTTTTAATAAAAATAACACAGAGCACAAATCCTTTTTTAAAGTATGCTTTTTTAAAAATGTACATAGAGCACTATTCTATTTGTGTGTACACGATGCATGGTCCCCAAATAATGGAGTATTTGAGGACCATATACTCTAGTTTCAGAAAGGTAGGTGTCTTGGGTGGGGCTCAATGGTAGTCCTCAAACGATGTGCCCACATCCTAAACTTCAGGCACCGGTAAATGCGATTTTGTCAGCGGGAGAAAAAAAGCCTTTGCAGAGTATTATGAAGGATCCGGAGGTCAGATCATCTTGGATTACCCATGTAGTCCCAAAATCTGATGTCGTGTCTAGTGTTCTTTTAAAAAAAAGAAAAGGCTTACTCATTTATTTCTAGAGAGATGGGAAGGGAGGGAGAAAGAGTGGGAAGAGACACATCAGTGTGTGGTTGCCTCTCGTGCGCCCCCTACTGGAGATCTCGCCCGCAACCCCGGCATGTGCCCCGATCAGGAATCAGACCAGCGATCCTTTGGTTCACAGACCAGCGCTCAGTCCACTGAGCCACACCAGCTAGGGCTTAAGTGTTCTTATAAGAGACACGGAGGAAAAATATTGAAAGAAGAGAAAGCCATGTTGAGATTGGAGTCAGAGACTAGAGTGGCGCAGCCAAAAGCCAAAGAACAGCGGGAGCCACCAGAGCTGGGAGAGGCCCGGAGGGCACCTCCCTTAGAGCCTCCAGGGGAGCACAGCTCTGTGGGCACCTTGATTCCAGTCCAGCCTCCAGGACTGCGAGGGAATAAATTTGCCTGTTTGAAGGCACCACGTTTGAGTTATTTTATTACAGTAACTCTATTGAAGGAGCCTGGTAGTGTTTTTCTGCTCTTTCTCTTCATGACTATAAAAGCACTAAGGGGACATAAAAGAAAGCTTTGACCAGAAGATCAAGACAACCCCTCTATATGCTCCACAATCTAATATAATATGTATTTTCCTTTTAGCATAGTCTTTTAGCATGTTGGCTGCTTGTCCATATAATTACATTATTGTAGTCAAACAGTTCACATGATGTTTTATTGTGCTTTTTTTCCACTGGATTTTACATCATAAGCATTTTCATTGTGTCTATATGGCCTTCAAATAGATTCAAATTTCTGCATAAATTCCACTGAATTGATATGCCATATATTACTTAAATGTTTTGCAAGTTTTGCAGATCCAAACTGATTCTTATAAAACATTATTAGTAAGTGACTTTCAACTATGGTCAAACACAAGTCTTACAGATTTTTGCTGCCATATATGCAGAGAGATCACCAATCAATCACCCAAAAAGAATTTCTTGAGCTATTACTAAGTAGCAGGCACGGCTCCAGGCCTTAGGAACACTGTGGTAAAAATGAAGAAGGTATATGGGCTTTTACCTTATATAAGAGCCAAAAAGGTACACTGATAAAATGTTTCAGAACTGTGAAAAACTGATCAAACTGATCAACAAAGAAGAAACAGAACCCCTGGCAAACTAGAAATGGAAAGGGACTTCCCTAATTTAACAGAAGGCGGCTCCCAAAGCCCTACAGCAAACCTCATGCTTCATCGCTGAAATGTTATTTAAGCAACAAGCATTTCCTTTAAGACCAGCAATAAGAAACTGATGATGGTGTCACTGCTTCTGCTTAACATTATGCCAGAGTTCTAAAAGCTCTCAAACACAAGGGTAAGAAAATACAGGATTTTGTAAAAAGAGATGAAACTAGAATAATCTGGAAAAAAAAAAAATATATATATATATATATGACTACCTATATAGAACACCCTTCCCAAAAACCTACAAAGTTTTAGAATTAATAAACTTAGTAAGGTGGCTGGATATAAGATACTAGGGGACCAAACAATTTCTTAAAGAAGAAAGCACAGTTATAAAAGAAAATATTGATGATTTTTATTATGTTGCACTCAGTCATTTCTCAGGACACCACAGAAGGATATTTGCAACTCATAAAGTTGATATTTTCACATGCATGGCTTGCTAGGAATTAATATTTAAAATGCATGAAGTGCTACATGTTGATAAGGAAATTTAAAAAAGAACCATTAGAAAAATGAAGAAAAACTTTGAACTGGCCTTTCATGCAAGTAAAAACTCAAATAGCAAATAAACACATTATAAGATATTTATTAATCAGGGAAATGCCAATTAAGACCATCATGAAATACCAATTTAAACAACAGATTGGCAAAAATTCTAAAGGCTTACATGTCATAGAATGTGCTCATGATATGCAGTGGAGTAGAGCAGCATGTAACCCAATGTCCATTGCCAGGAGGATGACAAAATCAAACTGTGCTATGGTCATGCAAAGGGAATACTACACAGCAATGAAAAATGAATGAAATATAGCTATGCACAGCAGGAATGACTCAGGAACAATCTCAAGTGAAAAAAAGCAAATTGCATAAGATAACACAAAGGATAATATTTTTCATAAAGCCCCAAATGCAGCAAGAGTAAACAATATATTGTTTAGTAATATACAGGAGGGGGCAAAAGTAGGTTTACAGTCATAATACAAATGAGTAATACAATAATTAGTAAGTAATAACATAAAAGTAAATTCTGTGTTTCACATACTCACAATTGCAAACCCACTTTTGCCCAATGCTGTACGCACAGGGTATAACAACAAATATTTTAAAAACAGAAATGATGAAAACAAAATTTGTCACAGTGATAACCCTCCAGGGAATGAGGAGACATGAATTTTAGAGGAACGCATAAGTGAGTTCGGTACGCATGGTGATACTCTAGGTGTTAAGCTGAAAAATTTGGTCATGGGTTTTCATATTATTGTTATGCTTTATAACTTACATATGTGCCATATAAATTTCTCATGTGTTGCAGATATTCAGAAAACTTGTAAAGAAAAACTAAGAGTAAAGAGAGCAACTGACAAAATTTAATTGTTTTAAGGGGAAAAAGAAAAGTTGCAAATAAACAAATTAAAAAATATTGCTGCCGGAAGAACTGTGCTTGTCAACCCTAGCTGTGCATTAGGATCACGCGGAGTGGTGGAGACTTTTCAAAAGAACAATACTCAGACCCCACCTGAGACCAAATAAATCAGAACTTATAGGGCCGGAAACCTGTCACCTCATTTGTTTTTCTTTTGGGTTTGCCCTCCTCATTGGCCCGATGATTCTAGTGCACAGTCAGGTGGGGAAATCACTGGTCTAGACCAATCCTCCTATTTTCTCTTGATAAACTAAGGCCAGACGGAAGTGACGGAAACCCAAACTGTCAAACCATCCCACTAACTCATCAGTATAATTACACTGCCAAAAAACTTCATCAAACTTCTACTAAAATAAAAAAAAAAAAAATGTTTTTTTTAAAAGAGCTAGAAAAAGTACATTTTTTAAAAGATCTCATTCTGAAAATAGTTCCCAGGGCTGGCATGCTAGCCCTCCCTCCGCAATTTCTCTAGGCAGGAATTATATAAAGCTTCATCTTTTCTCCCTCCCTTTCGTGGGTGGGGGGACCCAGCCTGCTCTCTCGCCTTTGCTCAATGTTGTACTTGCTCATGCGCAGCAAGGCCCCAGACACCACCCCGAAGAGGCGTCTAACAGCCTCATGACTGCACTCACCTGTCTATCTGAGAGGCTGCTGCCGAGATGACAGAGGCAGGTGAGGTGCTGACAAATGTGCCCAGCTGGCTACAAGGAGCTCAGATAAAAACATAACTTTCCGCATCTTCTTTCTCTAGGCTTTGCCCAGAAAGGCTTCAGCGGCAGCTCGCACGATTGGCTCGAACATGGGATGTCAGGTTATACTCACACGGGCCCATCAGACTGCTGTTAACAATAATACCTAAGGCAACGGGGTACTTCCAGGCGTCTGCTTTCTGCTTCACTGTGCGGAAAACTGGGGAAGGAGAAGGGGGTCTTTTGCTTCAATAACCAAATATCCTCCCGCCCACTCTCCTGCAGTTGTTCGGGCAGGGGATCAACCAGCCAACCCTCCCTGCTTTTGCCTGGAGTCTTGCGCTCCCGCAGTCTCCTGCGCTGCAAGAGGGCTAGCCGCCCCCCCACCCCCACCCCCACCCCGCCCCCGGCCGCACCTCCGTGCTAATGGAGGATTTGGGTTTTTCTCGAAGGAAACGGAGAATTGTGCTGAGACGCACCGGGTCCACATTATCGTCCACGCTTTCGAACAGAATGCACGCACGCCCCATTCCCACAGCTCCCCGCCCCCCCCGCACCCCGACACAAGCTCAAGGAGACACCATTTTTCCCTTCCAAACTTAATCCTCTCAAGTCCAACCACAGTACCTCGTGATGGAGTTTTATGTCTCTCCTAGGTCCCAGTTGATACTGAGATAAATGTTTCCTGGGGGGCAAAAGGGGTCCCTTACACTTTCATGCCAAGAAATAGGAATTAGGAAATTTGTAAAGACTTGCAGTGTTAGAAATAATAAACTTAGCACATGTCAATAGGTTTGCTATGTCCTGCTCTTGAACCTTCACGCAGCCCTTCCAATATGGTAACTAACTCGAATTTAGTCTCCTTTCCTTGCCCTTGTGGATCCGGAATGTTTGGTCTAAGCCCAGAAATGAAAGAGAAAGAGGAAAATGGATGGACTAACCCTCCACACAAGTTCTAAATAATTGATAGTTAACTAAGAAGAGAAAATACATAAATATGACAAAAATCGAATTTTTACTCAGTTTTATTATGTTTCTGTTAAAGTGAAGAATTATACTGTAGATCCTGAATTATACTGTGTAATTTAAAATAAAGGAGAAAATTATGGCTTTTTAAAAGCCCTGAACATCAGCCTTGCTGGCTCCAGTCGGAATTAATGCTTATGATAGGAGAAGTCCTTTTTTCATTGAACATGTCTATCAGCTGGATTGAAAGCATTTCTGCAAATATAGTAAAGTCTAATATAATAGGCATTTATAGGCAATATTCTTTGATACAAGGAAGGCTTCTTTTTATGACTGAGTTCTAAAAATATTGTTATTTATAAGCATCTGTCTTCAATCCAAACAGGGTCGCTCTGTGACTGTCAGCCCTTTATTTTGGAGTGGGTAATAGGTTTCAGCCTCCAGGTGCAGAAGGTGAACTTCACCTAGTAAAGGAGAGAGAAACTCGGTGTGTGAGTAAAGCAAAAAAGAAGTTACTGGCGATACTAGGCTCTGCGGGTCATTGGGGTGGGGCCAAGTGGGGTGGAGGTGAAGGAACCATAGGAAATGCTGGTAAAAACGTGGGAAATTGGGGGAGTTTTTGACGTGAAATACTCTCTTTGCATACATTTAAGGGGGCTGGAGGAGGGGAGTAAACGTCAAGGAATAAGTTTTTATTGATGTATCAATACAAACTTAAAAAACTGAGTGCTGCTGAGTGTGGAAGTATAGAGTCAGAACACTCAGTGAGGGGGAAAAAGAGAGCCCTGGACAGCTGGTAAAAGGATTAAGTTACAAAACTTCCTGGATCTCAAGAACAGCCCAGCCTGGTGAAGTAGATAGATAATACCAGATACTCCTCCTGAACGTCCCTGTAACTGAGCTCTAGACCATTCTCAGTTGTTTGCATAGCAACAATAATGGAAACTTGTTTTTGTTCTAGATTTTGCAAAGAGCTTTAAGGTATCTCATTTATCCCCTTCATTTTCATCATTGTTAACATCTAAGAGGCTCAAACAGGAAAAAGAGCCAGTAAGAACTGAGAAGCAGGAAATTAGGAGTTTATCTCAGAAAATAAACATGATAAGATTGTACCAGGCTCACCGTTAACAATTTTGATTTGCGTAAAGTGTGGATCAATATTTAATTAAACACATTAAGGACAATGAACAAGACATGCAGACATCATATTTGCAAAAATATTTTTGAACTCTATTATCCTGTAATCAAATAATTTAAAAAGCAATTCCTTTTATCGCTCATTTTTCAATAAATATTGTGTTTATAATATCACTGCTGTCTCAGAATATCATCTTAGAGTTACATAGTTTTACCATAGAGAAACAAGATATTTATTTTACTTCAGCTTATCTTTTACAAAAATATTTTTAAAGACTGCTCTTAATCTGTGTTACAAATACTGCTTCTTTACGAAACAGGAAAATGCAAATTGTAATTATTCACAGTGCTGCAATTTATTTTTTAAAGCCATGTTTTGTTTAAATAATGGCTCTTGGACCACCCACGCCAGAATCATCTGAGGTTCTGATACCCAGGTTTCACCCCCAGAATTGGGACCTAACGGCTCTGGGGTATGTCCTGGCCTTGGGGAATTTTGAAATCTCCCTCAGTGATTTTATCATGCACTCAAGATTGAGAGCTACAGCTCTTGACTCATTAACACAACTTCTGAGCATGGACTCTAGATTCTGTAGCCCCCAGATGATTCTTAAAAACTATAAATTGTATGAATATGAAAAAATGTTTTTGATTAACATATATCTGAAAAGGATTCAAAGACATTCGAGTGTATAACAAAATTCAGTATCCTCTGTTCCTTTAATTCTCTTCTAGAGTAGGAGCAAAACTCATTCAGTAGTAGCTGTGATCATTTTAACTATCTCCTTAAAGGGCCTTAGTGTTTCCAGGTGATTTCTTTGTAATTTACCTTTTTTAATATAACAACTTTGTCAGGTAGTCCTAGGATGATCCTTTGTAAGTATTAATTTTAGCAAATTTAGATTCAGGGTTTTACTCACCCAGAGTGAATTAGCTAGTGAGTTATGAAACTGGAGCACCAAAATCCCAATTTCTTCCTGAAATATCTGTTCTTTCCTCTATATGCATGATGACCACATTTTTAAGGAGAAAAATCTTAATCCCTGGCCTGATAAAAGTACTAAACTTGAAAATACAATTCATATTCATGACCTCTCCTTAATCTTTCTACTGGAGACAATTGCAAATCATAGTTTTAGAAACAATAACATTACATGCTGCGTGCTACATGTCACAGTTGACAAAGTGTTTTCACAAATAAGACTCATACAATATAAAAAGAACAGTATAACAAGTATGATTTTGAACTCCTTGCTTATAGACCTTTTGTTTGTACCCACCACTCTCCAGTGCCCAGCAGGGAGCGGAAAAAGAGGGAAAATCCAATCGATACTTGTTCAGTGAGGTCAGGCCTAATCCTGGAGTCCCCCTGAATACCATTTGATATCAGTGTGCCAGGCTGGCATGGGCTATTTGAAAAGAGCACTATATGAATACTCCTGGCCACAAAACAAGTCCTTTCAGATTGAACCACCCAGAGTCTTTGTGTTCAATATCTCACGTAGGACAGAGGTGGGATATTCTGAAAATGAGCGTGTTAAGGTGACGTATCTGAGAGTCAAGTAAAGGGGAGCCCACCTCCGAGCCCAGACTTCCTGCACTTGACACATGGACACCCTGATCCAAAGGACAGCCTGCAGGGGTGTCCAACCTGTGGCCCGTGGCCGCATGCAGCCCAGGATGGCTGTGAATGCGGCCCAACACAAAGTCATAAATTTACTAAAAACGTCATGAGATGTTTTTGTGTGATTACCTGCTGCAATGTATTTAATGCGTGGCCCAAGACAACTCTTCTTCTTCCAGTGTGGCCCAGAGATGCCAAAAGGTAGGATACTCCTGGTGAAATGTAGCAAAAAAGGGTGCCTAGTCCAACCCTGCTGGGTCACTTTGGAGGGAAAGGAAGAATCTATTTCAAACAATTCGTAGCCTGTCCCTTTCCATAAGCACTTATAAAATCCAAAAGTGTATCAGTCCTTGGAAATTCTGTAGTATACAATGTTGACTACTGAGAAGAGACGTTATGAGTGAATTTTAAAATAGAGATCATCTATTCCTTCCTCTTTTTTTAACCTCATTCTGACCTCTTCCAATATTTTTCATCCAACATTTTTCCTCCTACTTTTTCTTATTTCCATAAAATGTATATAACATAAAATTTACCATTTTCACCATTTTTAAGTTCAGTGGCATTAAGGATATTCACAAAGTTGTGTGACCAAGCCCCACCCATTTCCTGAACTTATTCATCATCTCCAACAGAAGCTCTGTCTCCGTTAAGAATAACGGGTAGCATTTTTCGTTGTGGAAAAGGCAGCCAGCTGTCCACCAAAATCTTTGCCTCCCCTCCACGTTTTCCAGCGCTCGTGCAGCTACATGTGGCCATGCAATCAGTGAAGTCTAAGGGAATGATATATCTCTGGATCAAGTTCCTCTTCTTTAAACTTTTAATTTTGAAATAGCTATAGATACATAGAATATGCCAAAAATTGTCCAGGCGATTCCACGGCCCCCTCACCCAGCCTTTCTCACTGGTAACATCCTCCGTAAGTCTAATGTAACATTAAAACCTAGACATCTGTGCAACCCATAGAATGTATTCCTAGTTACGAGCACTCGTTTGTGTGTGTATGTGTGCATCACATATAGAGCCCCCTGTAATGGTGGCGGAACCACCCTAATCAAGTCACAGAGCTGTTCTGTCACCCATGCTCCACCATTATAGCCACAACCTCCCTCTCTCATCCCCAGCCCCTGCCAACCACTCATCTGTTCTCACATCTACAATTTTGCACCTTCAAGAATGTCTTAGAAATAGAATCGTACAATATGTAATCTTTTAGGACCGGCTTTTTCAACACAGCACAATGCCTTTGAGGTTTCTCAAACTTATTCCATATAGCAATAGTTTATTGCTTTTTATCGCTGAGTAGTACCCCATTGTACAGATAAGATATACCTACCACAGTTTAACAATTAACCCATTGAAGGGCATGAGGTTGTTTCCAAGTTTTGGCTACTATGAATAAGAAAGCTGCTTTGAACGTTCATGGGCAAGTTTCTTGTTGTTTGTTTTGTTTTTCACTTGCTTCCACCTTTTCATGAAATCTTTGCAGTCAGACCTTAAAGGTTATCAGTTTAGACTCTTCCCAAAGCAAGAAACTCCTCTATAACCCAAATAAGCCAGCAGCCCGCGATCTGTTTTTAGCACTTGCAGAAATGGGAAACTCACCCTTCGATTGTTTTCAAATAGTTGGGACTGTCAGATGGGAAAAGGCTCGTTAGGTGTTATTGAAAATGCCATGAATTAGGATCCAAACACAGACATGGAAGGATGAAACCATCTTAGCTTTCCCTAATAGCTTTTTAAAAGAAATCTTTAACAACATCTTACGTTTTTATTGCACATTATTCAGAATAAGAGGAAATTTAAAAAGTCATTTCAAAAGAGCTCAAAATATTTCTCTTACTGTAGGATCAGCAGAGCCTGCAGTAAAGTAAGCCATCAGGAGGCTGGGCTGGAACCAGTCTCCTCCTGAGGAGTCATGCCATTTAATTACTGGTAGCTGGGACTTCTTCATGTGCAATATAAATAAGTGTGCCCCTCGCTACTCACAGGTGCTCCACATCAAATCATTATACCAAAGCACTCTCTCCGCTGAGATCATCAACTCGTTAGCTATTACTAGCCTAATTATTCATATTATCACTATTATTTAACTAATACAGCATTCTTACCTAGTGTTGCCAATAACAGTTTAGTCTCTTGGTTAAAGCAATGCCCTTTCACCTCCTTTCACATTTTTTTTTAATTATACAAAAACATCATTAATCAGGGAAGTCTGTCTCCTGAGAATTTCAACATACCCGCGATGTTCCCTACCTTGCTTAATTTCATCACTGCTCATGGTGATGGCCTCCCCAAACTTCAGCCCACCTTGGCTTCAGTGGGAGCCTAGTCTGAAAGGCTATTCACGGCTCTCTTTCTGGCAGTGAGTGAGTGAAACTTTTCCAGTACTCTCCTCAGCTCTTCCTGCCTGTGTGAATACCAGAGGTTTGCCTTGCTTCTCTACTCCTTGCCCACAGGCAGCTTGAATGTCTGATCTTGGCCAAAGCTCTAGAGGGATCCAGCATTATCCCACTCATCCTGCACCTCAACAAGGGAACACTGAGTAAGATGTTTTCCCCCTCTTCCCTATTTTTGTTAGTAGGTCTACAAAGTACCCAAAGGGTGCCCCTGCTTTGGGCCCCGCACTATGGGTATCCAGGGTCTTTTGGTTCCCCGCCTCCAAAGGGCAGTCCATTTTAACCTGAAACATCAAACTTCTTGGAATCTCCAAGTGGAGTCTCCTTTAACCTCCCCAGGTAGGTCCCTAATGGCTTCTCTTCTTGGACTGTACTTGGACTGCAGCCAATCTCTCAGCAGAAGACCTAGCTCTTACTCTCCCAGCATCTGCTTAGGGGCAACCGTGAGCTGGCCAAGCATGCTGATGGTTTCATCGCTAGCCCATCTTTTTGAAGGGTGTCCTCACTTTCTCTCTGATCACCTTGACTAAGCCACCCCCCAGACTTTCTCTTGGCCCCGCAGTCCGGCCCAGTGGTGGGATGGGGTGGCAATAGTATGTCCCTGTTCCTCCAGCTCATGCCCACTCCTACTTTGTGGCTACTTTCTCTTCCACCAAGTCACCCAGGTTGCAGGAGCTTTACCAACCCCAGCTGGGGACGAACAAAGCACACAAGTGTTTTGCAACTTATCTCTGCAAGTATTAACCCATCTTCTGATGCTCTATGTTATTAGGCCAAATCTCCTGAAATTTTTCAGATCTTTCAGTGTGTTAGGATCAATGGCATGAAGAATTCCAGAATCCATGTCGATGAGAAGACTTGTCAATTTCATTCACTGAAGGCTTGTTAAAGACAGTTTGCTGGGCCCCAACCCCAGTGCCTGGTTCATTTGCATTTCTAACAAGTTTCCCAGGCGATACCTAAGCTGGTAGTCTAAGAATCGCATTTTGAGAACCATTTTAATAGTTAAAAGAAAAACTTTAACAAGGATCCCAGGTTTCCTAAAAACTTACCGATTGATTAACTTGCCTGCATAAGTAAATAGCTTTCCACATTCTTACCCAGAAATCAATCCAAAAATTTTAAAAGCAAATGTATTTATGGTAAACTGTCCAACACTCTGACAGTTAATTCTAGGGCATAAATAATCCCACCAAATGTACAAGCAGTATCAGGAGGAAAAACGTTGCCATGAGTAAAGCTGCTTCAAAAGTGCATTCATTCACAGGAGTAAACATAAGAGGTACATTCACCTTCCTGGTGAAGACAGCCCTCCCCGCACAGGGTAATTCTGCCCCGAAGGCGAAGATGAGAAGATGACATCATCACCGAGGGCCCACTAAAGCATCTGTCATAAGGAACGCAAGCCACTCTTCCAAGCAAGCCTCTCCTCCAAACGTCACATTTTTCTTTTCATTTGCAAAATTTTAAGCCTAGAGAATATTAGATTGAACACCTGTGTGCCCTTCCCCTACATTCATCAATTATTATTTTGCCACATTTGCTTTCTCTCTCTGTATATTTTTCTCTCCGATTCCATCTTCTAGGAAAATATTTCCCCATATAAATACAAAACCATCATTACACCTAAGAAAACTAACATAAATTCAATTTATGATCCATTATACAGTCTATACTGAAATTGCTCCAACTGCTCCCAAGACTCTCAAGTGTCTTTTGCAGTTTTCTCTTTTTTTTTTAAAAATCCAGCATCTTAATTTCATGCATTGCATTTGATTGTTAGGTCTTTCTAAATCTTTTTAATTTAAATACTCCCTCGGCTTTTTTGTGTGTTTCATGGCATTTTTTTTTTTAAAGTCCCGGTCAGCTGGCTGTCACAATACCCCGCCTTCTGGATTTGTCTGTTTCATCATGGTTAGAGTTGGTTTTACCGTATTTGGCAAGAGACCTCACAAGGCGATAGTGCATCATCAAGAGACACACACACCAGATTGTTCCACTCCGGGTGATGCTAAGTTTGATCCCCTGGATAAGGCGACTTCCACTACAGGTACGTTTTTCACTTTCTTAGAGATAATCTGTGACGAAATACTCTGAGACCATGTGTGTATGTTGTTTCCAACCACTTTTCTCCAAAAGGTTTAGTATCCGCTGACATGATCCTTGAATGGTCACTACTGAATTGAGGGCTGCAACACTGTCAGATTTTCTTACTCTGTCTTTTCTTCTATAATTTCTAGTTAGCATTCTTCTGTAAAAAAAGGGGGGGGGCTCTCTCCACATATACATATATAATACACACACACACACACACACACGCACACACATATACCACTATAGACTCATGCTTCTACTTTTTCATTTTTATAATCCATTATTATAATTATTTTTTTTAATATTCAAATTGCCCAAATTTGGCCAGTTATATATACTGTATGCCAATTCCTAGAGGTGGACATATTCTCCTTTTGATTAGTTTTGTTGTTGTTGTTGAGTTGCTTACATTTTTCAATGGACTCTCATTTTAAATGGATTTTAGTATTTTCTAAGAGAAAGTAGGTATGTTTGTAAATTATTGACCTAAAGATAGCTTGAATCAGAATATTCTGGTAGTACACTTGGAAATATTCACTTACAATGTGGTTGTATATCTGACAGAAAGTTCTTTAATTCCATTTTAATGGGGTTTATTTCACGGTGCTTTATTTAAATAAACTAGTGATGCTAATAGTAACTAGTAAATATATTAAAAATTAACCAGAGTCTCACAACCCCTATTTTCTTTTCCATTTTAAGTCAGGTCTATGCATTTTACATTGTCATAATAATAATACATATATTGATATTATTTATTGTTTTCACCTGATAAACAGACATAAACTTGAAACTTGTAGACACATGGAGTTTCACATAGTCAAACTTTTTCACAGACTAAAATTTCAATTATTAATTACTTTTCATTTTAAAAGTAATATAAACTCAGACCAAAGATAGAAAGTCATCAAGTACAAGATGGAATATAATAAAATTACATTTCCCTTCTACTTAAGGCCCTGTCTCTCCCTTCTCAAAATCATCTACTTTTCACAGATTCCTGAGGAAGAAATTCCAGAAATTTCAAACTCATAAAAATATATGCAGGTGAATCTGTTGTTGTTGTTGCTAAACAAATGAAAATTTGCAACAACTGGTGTTCTGCACTTGCCTGGTTCCCCAAACTGAATTTGAGAAACTTATCACATCCGCTAACTCTCTTTAATGGATATATAACCAGTTCCACATTGGTTGACAGTTTTCATTTAGTTGCTTTTTTTTTCTGTTTCAAACAATGGTGCAGCGAACATAACTGTACACGTATCTTTGGGCACACACGAAAGTAGGCATTTAGACTAAATATCAAGTGCTAAAATTACTAGGTTAAAAGGTCAGAATATGTTCTCTTGTAAGAGACACTGTCGGCAGTGCACGGGCGTTACCTCTTTCCCCTACACTCTCAGTGATACTAGAAAGGAGCAAAATTTCCATGTCTGCCATATGCCAATGTAAAAGGTGAAAATTAAATTTAATTTCTTCAATTTGAAACTGAGCATTTTTTATGTTTTTATACTCTCCATATTTTTTTTTGTCAATCATCATCCCTGTGGTTTTACATTGAATTATATATCTTTCCTTTATGGTGTTGTAAGAACTCTTTATAAACGAGGAAATTTGAACTGTGTGAGTTGCATCAGTGAAGTGATATCATTTTGCCAGTTTGTTGCTTATCTTTTGATTGCTTAGGGTGTATTCTCTATAGATAGTCGGATTGATCACGATTTTGCCTAAATAGTGCCTAAATGACAAAATGACTAAATTTTGTCATTTTTCTAGTATGCAGACAACTGATCTGGATTTTTCAGGAGTGAAATCATATCTCTGCAATTAAGGATAATTTTGCCTTATGTTTTCTTTCTGTAGCTATTATTTTATAGTTATTACTTTATAGCCATTATTTTGTAATTGTATTAGCTGAAGGAATAAGTATTAGCTCTCAAAATATTTTATGGCAGAAAACACGATAAACCATTAGTACCTATCAGCTTGATTTCTTCTAGTATTCTGAATATTCTTGTTAAAGACTGCCACCTTAAACAATGTGGTTGAAATGGTTAACATTTTTATAGTATCTAATTTTATTATAAATATTAGAAGTTAATTTTTAAATTATACCAAATCAAACATTGCTTTCAAGTTCTTAATAATATGAATAAAAAAATGTGAGTGATGAGAATCATTGCCACAGTTCTCTATATTTCATTTACTATCCTAATCCTCCTTCACCTTTAACCGAAAGACTAAATTATCCTCTGACCCAAGGAAAGTAGAAATCAGAACTACGAAATAAATAAAAATATGCTTCTAAATGAAAAAGGTTAAAGTTGAGGGGACTAAATGATAAAGGAAAATATTTATTCAATAAAGATTAAATTTAAAAAGAAACTAAAAAAAAAGGAAAGAAAAAGGTTAAAATTGAAAGGAAGCAGCATCTTTACATTGCTCAGGAAAATTCAATCTTCCCAAGTAAAGTTTTCTTTTAATAAATTTCAAAAGCAATGCAACTTCAGAAACACTGAGGTTGAAAAACAATTTCAGGATGACACAGGATAAGGAGAAAGTAATGGGGAATATTTTTGAGGCCCAGAAAATGAGAACGCTACAGGGTAACTGATAAATTGATTTTTAATTGTCTTAGAAGCTGGTATAGCTTCTCTCTTCATTGTGCTGCACGAAAAGAATACACAAGCAGGTGTTAAAACACCCTCCGGAGATTTTCAATTTTATTATTATATCTATGTGAATAAAAGAAAAGCCAAAATAACATCAAGGTAAGTAAAAGATGCATTATTACCTATAGTTGAAGTGTCAATTTATTCCTTATCTATGTCTAACAGACGAGCATCTAGCACTTTATATAGAAGGCAGGATGAACACATAAATTTAGAGTTGGAGATCCCACATTTTATAGATTCTAATTCTAGAAGCATCTTGCACACGAATGATAATTCTGCCTCAGAAGACCCTCTTCTGCACTTTGCAGACAAATGTTGTGCCAAGACTTTCCAAAGTGACTTATCACAATGCCAGATTTATAAGCAGGTTTAATCAACACTAGCAGAACCATCTCATACCAAACACCGCAGGATTTACAAGATTATAGACCGTGACGGTAACATGTAAGCTGGCTTTTTCTCTGCTTAACTTGGAACCACAGATGCGATCAGCTTATACCTTTTCAAGACTTAACATCTGTTGTGAGCGTGATGAAAAACAATTGACTTGGGAAATTGGACTTATTTCAATACTAATTTCAGTGGCCTGAGTCAATGAAGCTACAGGATGGATATGAATAATGCAAGACTAAGAAGGACTCTTTCATCCAGGCAAGGAGATTTAGACTGTTCAGACTCTGCAGATTTGAAGCCTACACTTAGGACACAGCAGAGTATTCTTGTCAAATACCCACCTATTCCCTTCAGAAGCTCAGTGTAATATTTACTGCAACACCCTAGTCAACGACTAAAGAGAGTGGATTTTATCTTCCCTTACTGTACCATCTGATCTGGGACTATATCATGTCCATTAAAATACATACGTTGTTAATTTTCTATACACCCTATCACAACTCCAGCCAACATGTACACCAACAACGTTATTTGGTTTTCATACAAACAGATTCTCCTCAGTCTTTGCTTAACAGACAGATCAAGGTCTTGGCATTAGCAATTCAACCCTTTTCTTTGTAAAATTTTCTCTTCCCCTTTATGTCTGCTGAACTGAAATGAACAAGGTGGTTTAATAATTTTGCTTCATGGTGCTATTAAGTCCAACAGCACATATTTGAAAAATAAAGTTGCTTTAGAGAAAGATGACTGGCAAGCTAACACTCGCACTAAACTACACCATCAGCGTACTTTCAGAAGTGGAGTTCGCCTCAGTCATCGCAGGGCTGAAAGATAAGACCGGTGGTTGTCTCCTTTTTGTGGAGGTGTTGTAGCATTCTTTTTAAATTTTTGAAAATGTTATGCAGCAGCCTTGAGAGAGTTGTTTGGGAAGGGAGAGAACTAAACTTAAGCAAAGAACAGTGTGTTTCTAAAACAAACAGAAAAAACCATGACAATAACTTCCTTGAAAGTGTAGTATAGAACACACAAATACACTTGACTCTTGACTAGCTTATTTCAAAATACAGAAAAAGCTCAAAACCTGAAAATGGTTTGTTTTACTTTTTAACTGTAACTTAACAGACCAATCCCCATTAAAAACTCAGAAAATGCTAACTGAAAATTAAACTAATACTTTAAGATTATTCAAATCAGAAGAAAATTAAAATCAAATTTAGAAGAAAATTAAAATCAAACATTGGATTGGACATAAAATCAAAGCTTTTGTTAAAGTTTACAAATTTCTGTTTATAGGAAGCGTAACATTTAGGGTATCGGGAGTCAGTCAAAGTGCTCCAGGACATAAATTGTTATGAAATTTTAATTTTGTAAACCCTAGACTTGTTGAACCTCTTTGCCTTTTGGCAACCTGTATTCAAACATCCCTGACTTTTAGTCATGACATAATCACTAAAAATCTAGCTGCCAAGTGTGACTAAAGACACTTTGATTAGCTATCAGGCTTTTCTCCACTTTTATTCCTCTTTGTGCAAAAAGCAGCCTTCAAGAGCAAGGGTGGCCCAAAGAGGTCTGGACAGGGAGACGCTGGCTCTTCTCGTGCGCGCCCACGACACTGAAGAGTGCCTTGTGCATCAGGGGAGACCTTTCAGAAGCTGGGCTGAGCCAGCTGTCCTGGACGCTGGTTCTCTGGTTGCCAAAACATAAGCCTGTGGTCCTTGAGAAGACAAGTCAAATACCCTTTGTGAGATAGTTCTTTACAACACAACATTCAGAGATTTTTTTCATTGAATCCTTAAGTGTGCAGGTTGGTTTCAGTTACCTTGACAAATAGCTCTTTGGGGAGAAAAATGCTAGGCAAGGCATACTGGCCAAGTACGTCACAGAGTTGAGGTTCCTCTTACATGGTTAGTCACCGGTCAGTACACTACGGTTTCAAATGCTGAAGTACTCCAAGGTACATTCCCTCAGACTCTCTAAACAGGCCAGCCTATGGCTCTCAGTGCCTGTGACTAGCCAGTGCATCCTGACTCTGACTAATTGGAACTCCAATGACGGGTCTTCAACCTAACTAATGGATTTTAAATTTATACCTCCCTAGGTGGGTTTCTCTTTTCCAGAATCAATATCCAAAATTCTTGAATTTTCCAGTAGAGTGGTCTTGTAATACTGCAGGAAAGCAAGCGTCAGGGGTTTTCCATGACCTGGGGATTTGCTGGGACAAGCATCTCCTCCAACATTTTTGCTGATTTCATTGGTTAAAAATTCTCTGATTGCATATCTTATTGACATTTCAATTTGTTTATTCCTTCAGCAAATACTTACTGAGTGCTTACTCTATACCAAAGAATGTTCTGGGTGCTAGAGATGCAGAGTAGATAAGAGATTTCTGTTCCTTGACTAATCAGCATAAAGCCTATGAGGATACCAATAATTAAACACTAGCTCTTCAGTCTAAGCACTCTGGAGTGGAAAGCACATAGTGGGGGTGTCCAGACTCATCGTGGCAGGAGGGGCGAAATGTAAAAGGGAGCCAGGTAAAATATCTGGAGAGAGTGTCCTTTAATTGGGATCTAAAAGCTGATTGGGGAAAAAAAAATATATATATATATATAACAAAAGTAGGCAGAGAATAGAAGCCGAATTTTCCCTAATCACAGAATACATATAATATGTTCTCTTCCTCAGAATTCTAAGGCCAAAAACAAGGTGGTATCACAGACCAGTATCTTTTCTTATTATATTTTTAATTTCTATTAATGTTGACTATGGTCCAGCAAGAAGAAAGGAATGTATTATAGACTTCAAATATTAGGCTATCCTGCAGTGTTAAAATTCTAGAATTCCCCCAAACTGCGAAGCTGGAATATGTAACCAGGAATGCTTTCATCAGGCCACTCGTTTCAACTATGAAATTCAATTTTCTGAAAAATGACTAATGAAATAATGAAGCCTGAGTCTTAAGTGGAAAAGAGGCAGCAAAAAACGTAATGAGGGATGAAAATGGGTGGGATGAATGGTCAACCATTACACGCTTTTGTTGGCAATGCCATCCCATGTTTCGTGACAGAATGGAAGCTTGGACACCTCAGTCCATGGGAACAGTTCTAAATCCAGGCTACAGCAGTTGTCTATTACTGTGTAACAAATTACCACAAAATTTAGCAGCTTAAATCAATGCATACTTATTATCTCGTAGACTCTGTGGATCAGGAATCCAGGCACAACTTTTAGGGGTCCCCTGCTTCCAGATCTCTCACAGGCTATAACAAAAGTGTCAAAGTTGGGGTCCTATTTGTAGCCTGGACTTAAGAAGGAGCCACTTCGAGCTTATGTAGTTGTTCGCAGGATCACGTTCCTCGCTGGTTGGTGGCTGAGAGCCACCCTCAGTTTCTTGACATGGAAAGCTCTCAGCATGACAACTGGCTTTATCGAAGCAAAGTAGAGAAGCCCACTGTCAAGATAAAAGTCACAATCACTTGTAACCTCATCCTGGAAATAACATTTCTTCCGTGTTACCATAGTCTATGTGTTAGGAAAAAGTCAAGGGAGAGGGAATCCATGCCATGGATGCCAGCAGGCTTGACTTATGGGGGAGCATCCAAGAGGCCGTCTCCCTTAAAGACTAATTGATGGTTTCCTCTTAGCACATCAAATGTACTCAAGTTTAGCACATTTCCGATTCTCTGGCAAGGCGATACAAACATGGGATTACAGTACGTGTTTTCCTTGGCTTTATTTTTTTAAGTAATATTTAGTATGGTCACAAGCACAGATGGTGGCAACAGAGGATTTTATCACAGATAAGAAATCAAATACTGTATACCTCAGTCTCTCCATATAGGATACAATGAACAATACAATACAATATGGTAAACACTGTCCTCTAGTCCACCTGAAGGAAATGTACATAGTAAAGGTAGGCGAGGCAGACATGGATTCTACTGGCCAAATACAATTCTTGCATACCTAGTGCTTTTTAAAATCAATTAGCAGCATAACGTCCTCATATTGTTTCAGAAATTAATACTGAGCCCTAAATACACACACATACACACACACTTGAAAATTAATCTAGTCCCTCTGATAAATATGCTTTAGAAAAAAAAAGCTGTCTAGTCTGATAACAACAAGGCTCTGAAAGAACAGTATGAATAGGAATATTTCAGGTAAATTGCTAGAGGCTATATTTTGTTTTCTAAGTAATTGCATTTTTCAAGGATTGATGATAGCCTTATGAAAAACAAGGCACGATGAGCTCACTTTAAGGAATATTTCTCTGAAGGGTGCCTGATTCAATACAAACATATCTCCAGAACAAAAGACACAGCAACATGTCTTTTAGCACCCCTGATTCTGGCGTGTTTCTCAAATGTTGCCTTAGCCTGTACTGCAGGGTGAGGCTATTACTGACCCAAATATTCCTTCAACATGAAATCGGAAGATCATTATACTAGAAAATGTGACCATGTTCAATTACTTTTGTTCAAATCTGATCCTCACTCTATTGAAAAAGCATTTCCTGTTTTGTCCTTATTATTTACACGTGGACAAGCAAATAATGAAAAGAGAAGGCTAAAAAACTAGGGCATCAGAATCCTCATCTATCTATGGACAAAACAGGCATTCATATAATATGTGAATCGGTGGGCTCATCACACTGATTCTTAGGATTCTGTTCCAGAGTGTTCACAGCAATGACCTTCACAAAACAGAAACATCCGAGGTGAAAGTAACAGCAGAAGGAGGAAGTGGAACACAAACCGAACACTTGGCTGTGACAGAGGGTAAGTCAGGGTCAGCGTGTGCTACTAACCCCCACAGGAGAGAATACAAATTCAATAAACATAGACCGAAACACAGTATGGTTATCCAGGTGGGCCCAAGATCCAGAGAGGCTTGGAAGACAGAAGGGACCAACAAGCCAAGAAAGGAGGGCAGTTTCTAGAAGCTGGGAAAGGCAAGAAAATGGATTCTCCTCTTGACCCTTAAGGGAAAAAAAAAAGTGCAGCCTTGCCAATGCCTTGATTGCAGCCCAGTGAGACAGTGTTGGACTTCTGGCCTGTCTTCGTTCTGTACTAATTCGTTATAGCAGCCATAGGAGACTAATGCAGGAAGGGTGTGGAGTAGCAAGTTGGCACATCTTTCAGGCAGGAAAGGAACAGACTAATGAGCCTGTTTGTCACTGATGAGGAAGGGTCATATGCCCCTTCTATTATTATGTAATTCCCTTTGGATGAGAGAAAAGTTTCCATGAGCCTTTGGCTCTTTTGACGGTTTGACAAGCTCCTTTAAGAGAAGAGGGGAGTAGTACAATATTGAGGACACTGAATACAGATGTGGTGTCTGAAGCCATGACATTTAGCCCCGAATTACTCAGGAATCCTTTCTGAAACCTATCAGGTATCTCTAAATTAGAGTTACTGATGGAAACATTTCTTGTTGAATTACAGGAAGCCAAACAACAGTAAGAAGAACAGAAATGTGCCCAGATAAATGATCTGCACTTGACACAGCATGGCTTCTCTCTAGACAGGGTGAAATTTTTAGCTGATAATTAGGTACTATATTAACCATTCGAAAATTTCAGGGCCATGAGCAGAAGAAAATTAAATTAAATCAGAATTAACATACTAGGTCTGCACTAAGTAAAGATAGATTATTGCTTTGTCTGGATTCTGTCTTATTAAGCAGAAGCTATTCTTCAAAACATCCAGCTCTAACACACGATTGATAGGATGGCATTAGCAAGTAAACATGATAATTGACTCATTTAAGTTCAAACTAATGTGCAACAGAATGTTCTATTGGTTGTTACAAGGGCAATGTTTTAGGGGGCCTACATGAATGTGTTTGTTATTCAGTTCCACTCAACACCTACTGTTAAGCCAGGCCTATTATTAGATGCTTAGACTTTAAAACTAATAAGAAACAGTCCTTAATCTTCATGGAGCTCATAGTCCAGAGGAAGGAGATGTGGGTGGTAAACAAATAACTGAAATATTACAAATAATATGCAAAGAAATATAAACTGCCTTTGCATCTCAATGAGTCCAAACATGGAAAGTAACCGTTTGCTTATAGGTGCCCCAATCTGTGAATCACAGAATTTTTAAAAAGGGGGAGGGCATGTAGTCAATAATATTGTACTAAGTTTGCATGGTGACAGATGATTACTAGATTCAGGGCGGTGATCACATGGTAAGGTATATGAATGTTGAATCACTGTTTTGTACATGTGAAACTAATACAACATAATATCGTATTCCAACTAAACTTGAATTTAAATTTGTTTTAAATTTTAAATCAATAAGTTCTTCATTTTATTTTCACCACAGATACCTTCATGAATCTGATGAAAATCATGAATCTTTTTTTGGGTGGAACACTAATGAGTCTGGTTGTCATTCATGCTGAAGAATAAAAAAAGAAAGAACCAGACAAACCCTTCTATCAGTATGTAATTCCCTTTGGATGAAAGGGAAGTTCAGTAGGGGAGGGAGGATCATAAATACATACACATGGATGCATTTAATTTCAGAATGTTTGTCTGAACTCCTGTTTTAGAGTAACCTATATCAACTAAAATATGTAAATGATAAGTCACTTCTACATATGGCAATTAAAATATATATACTCAGTAATTATTTTTAGCAAAGTTTATTGAGAAAGTTTACACTAATAGCAGAGGAAATGAAAATGCATCCCTCAGAGTATGAGAATCCTACTTGTAGCAAGCAAGACATATTCGCTAAGTTTTAATTTTCTGTTTTAAAAAGTCTGTAAGATTCTAATTCCATAATATATCTACTTTATTATAGAAATGTTTTAATACTTACCATTTAAGGGGTATTTAACATAGACACTAAAATTAAAAAAAAATTCCAGTGCAGCTGACAGCCAGATCAAGATGTATACGTCTACCCCAGGGCTTACAGCCTCTCAGTACGTGGCCAGAGAGCTCCAGGGTCAGAGCATCTCAGTCTGAAAAGCATCACAAAGAACTTGTTAGAATGACCTCTTCTTGGAAAGAAGTTGGTCATCATGTAATTTACAAAATATAATAAATGTATATTGGACTGCCTCAGGTATATTGAAAACTATAGACACATGTGAATGCACACATGTTTACAAATTGCTTTACTTTAAGGTTCACATGGTACAGAGTGGCCCACACTGAGGAAAAACTAGTCCTACATAATGAAATAAGTGTCCTTCCCACGAGCAGACAAAAGCATGCATGCCTGAGGTTTGAAATAAAGCAATTATAATTGGATTAAGTTTTGAAATTTATCTTATAACTGTAATCTATAGATTGAAAATGTAGTAATTTAAAACACCATTAATATTTTAAGCCACATTTTAAGCATAGTAAATGTTTTTGAAAGCAATGCCTCAGATTTTCCTCTTCTCCATTTGAAAACTGGCCACTTTCTGCACACAGATGTAAATAAAAAGAACATTTCATAGATTATTTAATTACATGGAAAATGAAGGCTATTTCCCCCCAATATGATAGAAGTCTATTTGGGAATAGATGGCTGATTTTTCTACATATAAAAAAGACTGAATTTCAAAGACTTTATTTATTTGTTAGTTTAGTCATTATGTCTGAGAATAGACTATCCAACATATTTTTAAAAAAGAAGCTGGAAGCTTAGAAAATCTGATAGAATGAAAATACTGGTAACTATATAGTCATTCAAAAATTTTTACTGAACGTCTTTTATACTGGGCCATGAGACCAGCTATAAGACACATTGTGATGTGCAGACGGAAGTTCAGGGCTTGATGTGAGAAACAGACGGCAAGGGAACAACAGAGGGGAGAGGCGTTGGCAAGCTCAGGAAACCTCAGACAGAGTCCAAGGACTCCAAGTGCGCCCACCTAGTTCCGCACATCTCAGCGCCTAACACAGCAGTGTGACTGTCATCAGAATCTGGACTGATGTAGTCAACACTGCATGCTCCCTCAATGCCAGGCGTTCAGCCGCCCGCTTCATATCCCCTACCCCTTCACTGCAAGGCATAAAGGTGCAGGCTATTATCATCCCCACCTTGTATTTGGAAAAAAGTACACTTTAGAGAGGCTACCTTGCCCCAGGGTACACAATGTAAACTACAGAGCTTACATTTGCACCCAGCTCTGTGTATCTCCAGATCCTCTGCCCTGAGTCAACCAGCAACTGCCCCTAAAGAGTGTCTTTTGGACTGGGTTGTTTTCCTTTGCATACATTGAGTTAGTTTCTACAACCAGATCCAAGTCCAGGACCTCTGGGTGACATGCTGTCTATTCCTAAGGTCTGGAGACGAGTTCTCTATGACTCAGCAACATGTGGCTAAAAGATAAATAAGCTATTTTCAACCTACCTAATAAAAGGACCCAACAACTGCAATTTTTACAATTAAAATAATTCAGAAAAATAACGACTGAAAAACACTGCCCAGAGCCCTGTGATCCATATTACACATCACACTTTGCTGCACAGAAAGGGCCAGGACTCCTGTCTGGACACAAGAGTTAGTTCTCAATCAGCACACTTGTCACTACCAGTTCCGCTCTTCAGAAAGGCTCTCCAGATCCTGTCTTCCAGAGTCTGTGCTTATATCCACAAGGAACACCCTCCTTTTCACCTGTCCTCCAGATCCACACTGGACTAGCCAGAAACCCCTTCTCAAGATTTGAGTAACAACGGCCATCCGTTGTTCACGCTGCAGAGGGGCGGCCAGGGGAGGGCTGAGAATCGTTTTAGGAGATGACAGTCATACACTGCAATCCACTGGTTTGAGTTTCTTTGGCAACCTCCTCCTTCAATAACTTAATAAACTCCTGGTCTATCTGATTCCAGGTACTCTGCCCCTAGGGACTGCCATTCACCCTGCCGTAGGCTTTCTGTTGAAAGGCCTCTGCTTTTAGGCCCCTAGAAACCATCACTTTAGGCAAGAAAGCACCACCATAGTGCATGCTTGTCCCTCAGACCATGTCACCTTGCAGGTCCAAATGCCCTAAGGAGAGGAATTCTGGAGATCCTCAAAGTTCAGGATTCTTTCTTTCTTTCTCTCTTTCTCTCTTTTTCTCTTTCTTTCTTTCTTTCTTTCTTTCTTTCTTTCTTTCTTTCTTTCTTTCTTTCTTCCTTCCTTCCTTCTTCCTTTCCTTCCTTCCTTTCCTTCCTTCCTTCCTTTCTTCCTTCTTTCCCAATTTCACCTCCTGTTAAACATTTACCTTTGCTTGCTTTAGAAAGAGAATTTGACTTTTTAGTTAATTGGCACAGATTTCAGGCCCTAGACAAAGATGGTTTCTTTTTAAAAAACTAATTATTCTTGTACTTTTTTTTAATAGATCACCTTCCGCTCAATCTTTTCTCTTTCTTCTAAAATTATTACCAAAGGCTTCACATGAGAGTCAGTATACCCCACATCCTAATTTTTCCTACTATTTGTCTAACACCCTACCCTCGGTAGGTACATCAATAATCCAAGGTAGAGCATGCAACTGTTCAACTGTTTTGCAAACATATGACCAAAATCCCCAATGTTTGAACCCAGAGACAGAGGGCCACTCACCATCCTTGACTAACCAAGACCCCAAAAACAAGGAACCTTGTTTTGAAAGAGAAGTTCAATGTAATGACATTCCTTTGAAATGTAATAGAGGAAACGCACATGGGTACCGCCACTCCCTCCTGTTAATCCCACAAGTGTAAGGAATACCTGAGGAAGCCGGCAGGAGTCAGCCACAAGATGTCAAACTCCCAAATCCCAGGAATTACAGGCACCAGGCGTCTCTGAATATAGGGAACCATATGGAGAGCAGACAGGCCAGGTGATGGCCCCCTCATACTTTAGCATTAAACTGGTGGATTACAGTGTAGGTAGGGAAAGAGGAGGACTCTGAGCTCAGCTGAGTCCTGTACCCTGACAACCAGGGGTATGCAAACATCTACAGAGAACTCAGTGCAGCCCCAGAGGCCTCTTCCCTCACCGACTCCCAAAACACTGTAGATCTATGTCTACCTACCCCATGAACGGACAACTCGAGAAAAAGACCTCCACATCCTAAAAAGTAAAAGTCCCCCCAAAACATGGCTCATCAGTCATAAATATAAATATATTTATATTTATATATATTTATATTTTATATTTTATAAACATAAAAGTTTTCAATTAGCCTCTCAAGTCTCACCCTTAGATAACAATTCCAGCCAAAGGCCACCAAACATCTGAGATCGCCTCTACAAAAACTGAGGTTCAAAGCAGTCAGAGTAAAAGAGCAACCTAGAGCTTGCAAAGATAGTGGAGAATAAATCTTTGAGATTCTATATAAATACCCTTAGAGAGATTGAAAGGAGTATCACATCTGTAAAATAGAAAAAGGAGGTTATAAAAATATCCGGAAACACATGTTCCAGTGGTGTGACGTCCCACAACCAAAAGGGATTCTTAAAAAGTAAAATTGGATAGCACGACTTAAAAAATTACTTGAATGGTTAGAAAATAAGTTGAGGAAATCTTCCAGAAAATAAATCCAAAATTTGGAAAATAAGGGAGAAGCTATAAGGAAACTAGGTAATCAACCCAGGAGCTCCTACTTCTAAAAACAGAGGGAAAGAAGGAAATGGAGAGGGTGAAATTAACAACAAAGAAGTTTATTTTCATTGTTTCAGATTCTGAAAGACAAATTTCCAAAATGAGAGAACTCATAAAGGGCCAGCTTTTATAAAAAAAATGAAAACATATCTATCCCAATGCACATCATGAATGTGTATCACCGATTGTATCATCTAATGTGCATCATGAAATGTGAGAATGCTGGGTACTAAAAATGCACCAAGTGAGGAGATGCCGGTGAGTTCACAACATAGGATCAGAAATAAAATATCCTCAGATATCTCTGTATCAACATTGGAAACTAGAAAAAATAAAAACATGTTTTTCAAGTCATAATCCATTGTAAGAGTGTAGAAGAAAATTTTATATCCCACGAACCCTTTCTCAGGATGATACTAGAGGACGTGTGCTACCAAAATGAAGAAGTAAACCTAGAAAAATCTAGAAAACGAAGGATTCGGATAGGTGGTAGGTCATGTGGATTGCTGGCATGATGGGAAAGAGAGACTCTGGAACAAAGCTGAAAGCAAATTCCAGAAGAAATTTTTTCAAGAGAAAAATAAAACTGACCAATTGTTTCATGTGTTTGGATATACAGAGAAGAGGTTCATACTCCTGGTAAAGGTGAGAATAAAGTAGTGACTGATCATAGAAAACTGATTAAATGAGAAGTGAGACAATTACTAATTTCAAGAACAAAAGGTTATATAATTACACTATGCTCTATATTTCTTGGTTGACTTGTAATAATTTTTATAATATTACCATCCCAAAGATTGACTCAACATTACAATAATAAAATAACTTCAGGTATCTTGTATATGTAAATTCAGGATGGGAATATAAGGCTAAAATCTTATCCTTCTTCTATCCTCCTTCAATAGCAGTATATTAATTTGGTAGAGATGTGTAAAATAAGAATATATATATATATGAAATATATATATATTTATATTTATATATGTTTCTGCCCCTGGTTCCTGGCAGAGCTCCTAAAACTCTTGCAATTTCCTAAAGTGATAAGAGTGCTGAGAGCATCTTCTGTCCTAATATTTGGTCTCTGCCCTCCATTCCCGGCACAGGGCTCCCAAATCCCCGAGTTCTGCATAATAGGACCATCTTGTTCTAACGAGCTTCAGGATGGGGTGTGGTCACCAAAAAGGCCAAGCCATGATCAGAAGCTGGGGCTTCCCACACCCCGCCTCTTATCCCAGCTAGGAGAGGGGACCTGGGGCTTCTGTTAACAATGGGTCATGCTTACGTGTGAAGCTCCTGCACCAGGGACCCTGCTGGCTTCTGTCCTCCCATGGGGTCGGGTTATGTCCTTACCCTCGAAGTACATGGACATGTTCGCCAACCCAGAAGCTCTCTAAACTGCACAATTTTGTGCCCCCTGCCTTGGATTTCACTGTTTGCTGGAAAAACTTACACATACCAGCTTATTCTATAACAAAGGATATGATAAAGAATACAGATGAACAGCCCGATGAAGAGATACACCGTGTCACAGAGGTCGTGGGGTCAGAAGTCTTGTGAGTGTGGCAGGAACGGGATAGTCAAGGACACATGCAGGCGGAGTGCCGTTTTCCTCCTCGGGCCACCCCCGTAACGAACGCCACCCCCGTAACGAACACCGCCCGCTGGAGCCTCAAACTACACCTGTTTATTTCCTCACAGGTCTGGAGGCTAGAAGCCCAAGATCAAGGTGTCAGCAGGCTTGGTTTCATTACAGAGCTTCCCTCCTGAGCTATTAAATGGCTGCCTCTTCCAGGCGTCTTCATAGGATCTTCCCTCAGGCAAGTTTAGGTTCGAGTCTTCTCTTCTTATCAAGACACCAGTCAGACTGGATTAGGGCCCAGCCGAATGGCTTCCTTTTAGCTCAATTATCTCTTTAAAGGCTCTGCCTCCTGATATAGTCCCATTCTGAGGTCCTGGGATTTAGGCTTCAATAAATGAATTTTGAGAGAATGTAATTTAAATACAGTCAGAATAAACAAAGTGAAGTATCTCAATATGAAAATAATTATGGAAATATGAACAATAACCAAATGTATATCATGACAAATTAGTCAAAACTTTCAGCTTATTACCAGATGTTGAGGGTGCAATAATTTATGATCTTTAAAACATAAATAACTTAGAAAATGATGAAAAACTAGCCAGAATTCACAGTGTTTTAAAATGTCAAACATTTTGGTTTGTTACTTTCCAGGTACCAAGAATCTAAAGAAAGGGCAAGTCTGTAAGACACCATGAGCCTAAAGAGAAGGGATTTATTCTACTACTCACACACAAACACAGAGAGAGTATTTTTCTTTGTTTTCTATAATTTTTGGGGGGGGAAAAAAAGAGTGAATAATGTAAGCCATTAACATCCTATGAAAGAGGACCTATCGGCGAGGCTGGGGGAAATCAATCTACAGAACATTGTACAAGTCCCCATCTGACTTATGAAAGTACACTCCAGACAGCAATTTAGTCCACAGGGGCATTTGTACCAGGCTGGACTCCCCCTTCATAGATGCCTTATTCCAGAAGTTAGAATCACCATGGCAACATTCACCCCAGCTATAGCTAAAAGAGAGCTGGGGTGGGCGGACGCAGAGTCCTATTTACAGTGGTACTGGGGAACCAAAGACAGAAAGGATGAAAAGGGAAGCCGGTGCTGTTGGAACAAGCAATTGTCCCGCTCAGTCGGCAAAGCCAGCAGTCAAGTGTGTCAAATACCTCGCAGGCTGATAACTGACATCTGTTCAAACCCCTGAATGACGCGTACGGCATTTATGGTAAACGCACCATCCCTTGGGACAGCTCCTTGTTCAACAGCAAGCCCGGTGACTTCAGAAACTTTTCAACCCCTGGTAACCTACCAGCGTAACACTGTACTTACTCTGAGTGTGGTTTTACCTTACCTGTCCTAGTTGTGGGGACAGCCCTCAATTAGCACACAATACCTCCTGCATAAGCCACTCCCAAACAGCGACAACCAACGTCCAGCTGTGTCAAAGAGCTCTTCCACCTCCAGCAGCCGGACACGGACCAATTCCCCCATGAGTTGTGGGTGATGTTGGGTGGTGCTTTCTGAGGTTTTGGAGTTCGTGAATGCTTGTCCTCCCCTGCTGCTCATCAACAGAACTGAGACGTGTCAGTTATGTATTTGAACAACTATCAAGAACATATACCTACTGTAATATAGTTTTTTTATGTTTAAATGCTGTTTTGATGCAGTTTTGAGGCCCTGGGAAGAGGTCAGTCAGCGTCCCTCCTTGCCCAGCGAATTAAGGCCACACCCCACCCCCTGCCCTTGTCATGCTCTCATACCCTGGGCTCCACTGCCCCTGCCTAATCATCCAGGGCCAGGGACCAGGCAACTAGTGATGAACCCAATGCCCTGGAGCCTGTAGGGTTATTCAAATGATCCAGTCCCTAGGGAACCCATAAACCTAGCTCACCCCGCCCCATGAGCCATATGCATGAGCTGCCCCCCGCAGCTCCCACAGGCCGTTCCCTTGTCCCTGCCAACAGCCCCCCGGGGAGCCCTGCCTGGAAGCCTGCTCTTGTTGGGAGCTGTAAGTAACAGAGTTCTCCCTTCATCTAGCTGAGGGGCAGGGTGCTGTAACCTGCCGCCAAAAGAATTTTCAACCTTTATAATGCACTTATCCCAAAGTCCACTTCTTGCAGGATTAGTTTATAATGATGCACTGGGTCCTTCTGCCCCAGCCAGTTTCTCCTGCAAACTCCAAAACTACTTTTACCCCAAAAGCTTGCCTGCAGTGGAGGGAAGCTCAGGGCTCCCCTCCCAAAGCCCCCAGCGCCCTCGAGCCCTGCAGAGCCCCCAAAACAGAGGAGGGGCCTGGGGCCGAGGCTGTCCCTTCCCCGGGTCACCTTTCCTTTGCTTGTACCTGATCTTTACCGCAAGTCCCTACACAGTAGACAACTCTTGCAGGGGTGTCCAACTTTTTGGCATCTCTGGGCCACACGTTAAATACACCACGACACATAATCACAAAAAAAATTTTTTTTAACTCATGTGTTAAGTAAATATATGATTTTACGTCGGGCCCATTCATAGACACCCTGAGCCCTGCTGGAATTATCACTTTGGGTTACTGATCTGCCTGGAAAGGACGTTGGCACCGGTGGAAGCCACCCTGAACCTCTATCCTGAATTATAAACACGGATTCTGGGCAGGGAGCTTCCTCTGCTTTGATTCTGAGCTCAGCCATCATACATGCAGTTGTGGTCTTAAATGTCAGCCTATGACCCAAAATAAGTGCCAGCAATGTGCCTGAGTTTTCAATGCCTTTCTTCAAGAAGATGTTGTCAAATAAATGTTTATCTCTGTGTTCCTGACAGGACACATGAATAGGCACCACTAAGTCAGTGTGTATGTTAAATACTAAGCAATCCTCAGTACTGAGTGTAGTGCCTTCCATTTTGTTTCGTAGCAATCTCTTACGTCACAGTGGTATCCTCCAAATTCTCACAAAGCCAGCAGCTCCTTCTCAGGCGAGATGTCCCAACAGGGCCTCTGATGCTTCAGAGAAACTAAGGCCAGTAGGAAGCAAGTCAGATCACCCACAGAAACCAAGAGAACATTTCAAATGGCGCCACACACGTGCTAACTTCTTGGGAGAAAGAGGCACATATCTAAACCTTGTCAGGCTCCACAAAGAGGCAAATTAAACAGATTGTTGGAGTTTTATAGGTGACGACAAGAAATAAAAAAGGTGAAGAGACTTCCTCAAGGTCACCAGTTAGTTGGTAGTATAACTAGGGTGAGAGCTAAGACCCAAAAGCGACAAGGCCGACAAGGGCCACATTCATTCAGACGGTAAGTGTCTATATGCATGGTACAAAACCGTCATGTATCTTTGAGTGTGACAAGAGTCAAAATTGTGATACAAAATTTGGGGAAAAGAAACCTGAAACATGGAAGTAACAAATATATCAAATATATTGAAAATTATGGATCTTCGTAGACAGAGTAAACTGGATGATATTCAATATTATTACTTGAATATAGTTTTGTCTTGTCTGTGATTCACTTAGTATACCAGGTTCCCTCCAAGTTCATTATTGTTATGGAATTTTAAGCCCCTGATCTCTCCTTAGATCTCTTCTTTCTTACAATATTTTCAAACTAAATTGAGTACTTTAAAAATACAGCTTTGTGTATATATTACCATATCTTAAGATGTATAATGAATACAGGAAGGAAAAGATTTTAACATACAAACCCACTTCTTACTAACATTACAGTTTTTCAATTTAAGTAAATTTCACAATGTCTTTGAAATTTTCTCAACCAATTTAAATGATCAAATTTAGCCCCTCAGAAAAATAACCCTCGTTCCCAGACTGCATCCATAGTCTCAATAGTTAATATTGAATGTTTAAGATTATGTAAAAATATTTCCTTACTTCAGAAAATCCTGGAGTATCACTTATAAAAATTACATTTGTAAAGTAGTATTTATCAAAAATACTTCTTAAAGTCTAGCATTAAATAGTTAAACACAACCTTTCCTTTTATTCATAAAGTCAGCCTTCTAAATGATATATTTTAAAAAGCACTAAATGCACAGTTCTTTTCATTAAATGCCTGAGAATGTGACCACACACACCATTATTTTACTAGTGAATAAGTGGTAGATGGAAATGTTCTCTATATAATTAAAATCTAAAGCTCTGGGATTTAAATAAATTATCAGTCCCAAAATAATATGCCCAAGCTATACACAGTAATAAAATTTTAAAAATGTATTGGTTTCCTAGGGCTGCCGTAACAAAGCACCGCAAACGAGGTGGCTTAAAAACAGAAATGTATTGTCTCACAGCTCTAGAGTCTAGAAAAGGAACGGAAGCGGCCTCAGCCATTCCTTGGCTGGTGGGTCTTATCTCCCCTATGGCTTCCCATTGTCTTCCCTATGTATGTGTCCCTGAGTCCAGGTGTCCCCTTTCTATAAGCACAGAATCCCTACTAGATTAGGACCCATCTTCATGACATCATCCTAACCTGATTGCCTGCAAAACCTTATTTCCACATAAGGTCACATTTACAGGTACTCAGGGTTAGGACTTTAATACCTCTTTTTGGGGGGGAGAGGCAGGGAGGAGGGGTGGAGGCAACATTTCAACCCATAACAGGCACTAACTACACATCACAAAACCCCGCAGCATCGGCAACCACTTCCCTTAGAATTCTTTAATTTAAGAATGTTAAGGAAAAGGCAATTTTACGGCCCTATCTTAAATATATTTATAAGGCCTTCAATCCTATTGGTGAAGCTGTTAGTCGCACAATAAAGCTTTTGAAGATGTCTAAAGTAGGAGTGTCTGCAACTTCTATCAGCCTATTCATGCTAGACAGCTGCCTCTGTCGGTTTTCTCTTGGAGTCTAGCTTTTCTGCCCTCTACCCTGCAAGCCTTTGTTGGCCCACCTAGAGGCATGGAAGATGGATAAAGCACCCTTCAGTTTCTCAGTGGGGTTCACTTAAAGGAGACTTGTCACATATATCATTGGTGCAAAGAGGTAAGTTACAAAAGAAAAAGCAGACCAATTTAAACCCACATGGTATTCATATGGCAAATATTTATTGAGTTCTTTTTATGTCAGGCATTGCTCTTGGCTTTGAATGAAATGGACAAAAATCCATGCCCTCCCCTGGCTGGTGTGGCTCAGAGAACTGAGTACAATCCTGCAAACCAAAGGATCGCAGGTTCGATTCCCAGTCAGGCACATGCCTGGGTTGCAGGACAGTTCCCCAGTAGCGGGCGTGTGAGAGGCAACCACACGTTGATGTTTCTCTTCCTCCCTTTCTTCCTTGTTTTCCCCTTTCTAAAAATAAATAAATAAAATCTTTAACAACAAAAAAAGAAATCCCTGCCCTTATGAAGCTTATATTCTAGTTCGGGGGATGGGAGTATGAAAAATAAGCCAAATAAGATGTAAAGTAGATAACATGTTAGGTCGTTATAAATGCTATTCAAAATAAAGATGAAAAACAGAAGGCAGCAGACAGCAACTTTAAATGTGTTCTTCAGAGAACATGACATGGAGTCTAAATGGGAAGGAGGTAGGGCCGCCAACCCGCCAGAGGAAGGACTATGGAGACCAAAGGCCCTGAGAAGGTCTGTGCGCCAGGATCAGCCAGGATGCCGGAGGGAAGGGGCCACAGGCAGATTCAAAGCAGGTAGTAAAGAACATTTTTATCCTTGATATTCTATTGCAGTAAATAAGAAAAACAAAGGAGACAACCCTATATTTCTATTTTTTTTTTTAAGTTGAACTTACTACACAGAGTTTAAAAAAGTCCACTGATCATTCATCATAACCAGGAAGGGATGAAAAGGAGCAAGCATGGAGCGAACATAGCTTGGACCAGGGAAGCAATTCGTGCTGCATCCTGCAGTCTTCAGACAGCATTAAAATCCACATTACAGTATCTGAAGGTCTGAGGCAAATGCTGGTGTCATCTGGACCAGCACTGATACCCAGCTGACCTGGCAGGACAGGCCTGGGAACAGAGAAAGCAGGCTCACCAAGGCTCCAAAGGCTTCAGACGACAGATGGACCCAACATTCCACTCGCTACAGGAAATCAGGGGCCCAGCATCCTCGCTCCTCCCTGACCCTTGGATGCTTTCCAAACCCCCCAGCCAGCTGCTGGGCTGAGCTGGCGGCCATTGAGAGCATGAGAAGCAGCTAAAATGCCACCCTGAACAAAAATGACTAAGACACATTTTAATGTCATGAAAAGTTGCAGTGGGAGTGGTGAATCTCGACCCGATCTCAAAGGCAACAAAGCCCAGTTTAAACTTTCTGTATTTCTTTGTCAGCTTGCTGTACACATATATGCCTCAGAGCAGTCTGTTTCTATAACCACACCGCTATGCACAATTGCCAAGAACAAAACTTATCAGAATTGAATGTTCTCACATCTCAATGAAAAGTTCAGGGTAGAAGACAATATAACACAAGGCACTGTGAAGTTTGAAATCTCTTCCTCCACCAGTTCAATTTGGGGTCAAAAAACACATTCAAATGTACTTGGAGCTGTAAATGAGAAGTAAACAATTTCAGAATCCAAAGGGAGAAAAATGTAAGACAAGCACCTTGGAAAGAAAGCGGGGAGGGAAAGATCAAAGTGTTCGCTTAGGCCTGAGAATGGTTCTTGAGCTCCACATGAGGCTGCATGTTAATCCTCCAATACACAACACTGACACGCCACGTGACAGAGTCCTCTGACAGGTTTTCTTTTCAAGGAGTCATTTGAGGAGTGACCTAAAATGCCACTGCCATCGAAGCACTCCCAGCAAACCTCACCAGAGGCTAAAGCCGCAGGCTCCTAGCTGATGTCCCGGGAGAACACAGGAAAGCAACCTCTGGGGCAGCGGCCTTGTTTCTCCAGTGTTCAGGGAGCTCTAGCAATGGGAAATAGTCTGACTCCTGGCCAAGAGCTGGAGAGAGACTATTGTCAAGTGTTGCACAACCAAACCCTAAAATGCACCTGCAAAAGGCATAAGAAGTTCATACTGATGGCCCTGGTGTTGACACTGTAACGTTGGGTGTAAGTGTAGATTTTTATGCTCGCGTGGCTCAACGACGGGAACCCGTGAAAGCTAAGGACCAGGAGCCACTGATACATAGCTGCTGAGGATGGAAAACGGTGCGACATCTTTGGAAAACAGTCTAGCCGTTTCTCAAAAGGTGAAACATAGAGTTACCATGTGACTCAGCAATCCCCTTCCTGCGTACACACCCAAGAGTAATAAAATACACACCCATGCAAAAGCTTGTACGTTAACGTACAGGGCAACATTATTCATAAGAGCCAAAACATGGAAACAACCCAAGTGCCCATCCACTGATGACTGGATAAATAAACTGTGGTATATCCATGCAGAGGAATATTATTTGGCATTAAAATGAAGTATTACCCTGACCGGTGTGGTTCAGTTGGTTGAGCATCATCGCACCAAGCAAAAGGTTGCCAAGTCAGTTCCTAGTCAGGGCACACACTTGGGCTGCGCATTCGGTCCCTGGTCAGGGCGTGTATAAGAGGTAACCCATAGATGTTCCTCTCTCATACCGATGTTTTTCTTCCTCTCCTTCTCTCTTTCTTCCCCTCTCTCCAAAAATAAATAACAGTCTTTCATAAAAATACCACTCTATGCTACAATATGGCTGAACCTTGAAAACACTGATAAATTTTAAGAGCCAGTTACAAAAAGTTACCTGGTTTTTATTTTATTTATATAAAACGTCCAGAATTGGCAAATCCGTGGAGACAAAGTAGACTGGTGGTTGCCAGTTCGTGCTGGGGGCTGTAGGAGGGAAATGGGCAGTAACCCCTAATGGCGCAGGACTTCTTTGGGGACGGATGAGACTGTTCTAAAACCAACTGTGGCGACGGCTGTACAACTCTGTGAATACACTAAAAACCACTGCGTTGTATACGTCAGGCGGATGGAATGTGTAGTGCATGAATTCTGTCTCCAGCAAGCTATTACTTGAAAAAGCTAAGGACAGATATTAAGCCATAATTAATACTTTCCTTTATGAATCTCTATATGTCAAAAGTCATGTTTTCTTTGAATGTCATCATTAGAATTTAGACTTTGCAGGTAACAATATCTAAAAAGTGATTCTTTCTGCTTTAAGAATGCCTGTCCATTTTTTTCAGGGTGCTTTATATACAATACAGAAAGGTGGGGGAAGAAAAGAAAGGGGATCGGCATGTATGTTCCTATGAGGAGAAGAAATGTCCAGAAGCCAGGAAAGTAGCATCTGCTCCTGTTGGCTGTGTCTAAAATGAATCTCTCATTTAGCTTTCGGCTAAAATTATCATAATTGAAATAAAAGTAACAAACTGGATGTGACTTGCAATTTTCTCATCATTTAGGAGAGAAAAGGACAAATGGTAGCTTCAGAATAGTGGGTTTCTTCCCTGAAGGGGAGCCTTATGGTCTTGGATGCACAAAGGCCTTCTCCATTGATAAAACTACATTTCTTCCCAGAGCCGATAAATCCATGATAAATAAGTTGTATTTGGAGAAAATCCAAGGAGGCAATGGAGTTGAGCACCTTGGAAAAGCTTGGGACTTAGGGAAATTATGTTTTTTTTCTTTTTTTTGACTATGATTTTTAAATTCTTTCTTAAAGAGAGACTACCACATGCTAGCAATTATACTCAAAAACCCACACACACTACACACACCCACATGGGTATATGTTGTATGTTGTGTGTATATGTATGTGTATATACATGTGTAGATAATCTTATATCTATAGTGGCCCACAAATACTGATCTAAGAAAACAAAATAGCACATCGCAAATGTGAGATCCAAATATGTGCTCGGGACAAACTGTAAATATTAACACAATAATGATAATTTTTAAAATACAACCAGAAGTGAGCATTCCAGGGTTCTGGAAAGAAGCCAAGTGCTGAAGTATGTCTGGCATCCTGCACAATAGTGTCAACTCTTGTTTTACTTACAAAAGGAAAAAGGGAACATGGTCTTATTTAAAGAAAACCCACTGACTTCATACACAACTTGAAAACAGTCACATTTCTCCTGGGCATGTATTCTACCTATTCAAAGGATGAGCAAGCTTTGCTATTGAAAATACAGAGGAATACAAATATCCTCAGCTGAAAGGTACTATGTCTGTGAAAATACATATAATTGTATGATTAACACAAACAGTCCTTTATAAACAAAGTGGCATTTTCATTTGTTACAGTGGGTAACAGAAGAATCAAGTAAAAAGAAAAAAATGAATGCATACAAATAGGAAAATTACACTCTGTGTTACATAAAGCTTTAATTTCATCATGTGCTTTGACATACTGTGTATAGAAAGATTTGTTAGATTTTATTTTTTCATTTTTAATCTCTGAAAGAGAAGCCTATCCAGAAACCCAAATATAAATGGTGTGGTGATTGTTCTGAATGTAAATAAAGTGTTTAAAAGCATATTTTTGCACTTCAAGCAATAGATCCCTAGCTATCAGGTTAAATAATGGGTTATGTTTAGTCTTGTTTTTTCTGCAACTATTAATAATAATTGACTATATTTAAACTTTTCTATTTCCACAGAAATGATAATGGTCTGTTTCTTTCCATTTCTTTGCAATGGCTTGGATCATAACCAACCAATATCAGTTGTCAAGATCTTAAAGAAATATGCCTGAACCTCCCAAGAATAATTAATCTAAATCCTTTGTGCAGACACTGGGTGTAGTATGATATGAGTCACTGACTTTCTCCTCTACAGTTGATATGCTCAGCAAGAAGACAGACTTTTTGTTTAGTAGCAATTGTACTTTATTTTTTCCCAAGGTCAAATACATTTAGATAAGATTTGCTCATCCAAAGATAGACCTAATGCCAGACTTTGGAAATTTAAGAGTTTCTGATACATTCTGTTTTGTTGATATTTGTTTATTATTGATGAATTTGTTTTATTTTGATTTTGTGCTCTAATTTATGTATTTATTATACTTTGAAATAGAGCCTACACACAAAAGAACATATGAAAAATGTAATTATATAGCTTAAGGAAAAGTAATGAAGTGAAATACTTGAGTCTGTCTCTCAGACCAATAAGTAGAACATTTCCATACATCCCAAAATTATTTTTACTACTTTCATATGTGACTAAAAAGTTATCTGGTTTTATCTGTTTTTATACTTGACTTAAATGGACCAACACCTAATTATATTGTGTTCTGAGAGTTGTTTCTTTCGTTCCACAGCATTTTTTTGAAATGTATTCATGTTGATAAGCAGGGCAATTGTTCATAATATTGGTTTATATTTCACACAAAATTCCCCCTCCAAAGGCAAACATACTGATTTGCCTCTGGAATAGAATAAGCATTAGATGAATGGGCACAGCAATGTCAAGTTATATGACTTTAAAGACATGAAGTAGATAGTTCTCCATTTCTTTCTTCCTTTCCCTGCACGCTACCTTCCCATCCCCCTCCCCCAAAACAAGCCATCCCTGATAGAGCTATTCCAGAGTTTCTTATCTTGCAATGCTAAGAACAAAAAAGGTGCAGCACTGGGATTCAGAATAGAGGTGGAGCCAACTGAGAAAATGCTAAATTTTTGCTGTCTAGGTCTTTCTCCTGCTGAATCGTGCCGCCAGCCAGAAATAGCTAGCAACAGCTGCATCTTGCCACCTAGGTTCTTACTTCCCAGTGACCAGAGTCCCAGCATGGGGCCTGTGAGGAAGCAGGAAGCCGGCTTGAGCTGCTAGGAGAAGGCGTGTTCAAGTCAGGGCAGAAGGGAATGAAAATTCTGTCCTCTAAAAAGCTGCCCCACAGATGTGGGTTTAGGAAAATACCCCAAAAGTGTGGATCTGCAGGCATGAACGAGAAATTTTTCTAATACTCAGCATTAGAAATAATGAAAATGTGGGGGTATTAGAAGAAAAGACACAGGAAGGAGAGAAACCAGGAATTTGATATAAGGCTGGAGCAACACTTGGGGTAAAGATATTCAGGTACATTATTCTTGATGATGGAATAGATGAGTGATTTTTTAAAGAAAATATGTGGAAAATACAGTTAAATTTCCTTGCATTCCTGGATACAGATCTCCCCAATATCTTAGTAAAATGTAATATAGAGAATTACTACCTTATGTGAGTGAGTTTCCCTGTGGAAATTAAGAGAATGAATTCCAGATTGGGTTAATGTGGAGAGAACAAAACAGCAAGCATGACATGCAATATGACCCATCAATAGATGAACAGGTGAAAACAGGAGATTGGACACAGAGGTGAACTTGAGAATCACATCTCCCCTCCAGTCCCGAAAAGGCCAAAATGCTTGAGGAGGGTTTTGTACACATGCTCGGTGTGCAACGTTGGTTCAAGGTAATCTCGTCGGCAATTAAAGGGACAAGGAGACTCCAGCTGACATCTGGGTAGGGTAGAACAACAATATTTTAACCTCTCTTTTGTTTCTCTCTGAGATTTCATACAATTAGAACAAGGCAAGATTATGAAACAGCGAGTACTATTTCTGTGACATAAGGTAAGAAAGTAATAGAAGTTCAGAATTGGAATGCGTCCGTGAGGAGGAGAATATGTGAAACCATCACACGGGATGTAAAATTTTTATCAGCCTTAGGAAGAATCTATGACATTTAGGAAGATGGGCAAAAAAGAGGTAAGATACTGTTGGGGGAGAGTGGATAGGAATTGCGTGAGATAAGATATATAAATGAAAATTGACTATGACCGAATGAAATCAGTGCTCAATGGAGGTATAAGTAATATGGGAATCCAGAGAAGTGGAGGATTAATTTTGTCTGACAGAAGAGCTCTCTAAAGAGGTAGCTTTAGTGCCTTTGAGAATGATAAGAATTGAAATGGGCAGACAATGGAGGAAAATTTCTGTTTCTCACAAGAGAGCAGATAAAATAAACTTTCTAATATTGGATAAAACTCTTTTTAAAAAGAAAACCATTCTAGTGCATGGATGAGCTTGCAAGGCAATAAGTAACGGAAATCCTAAGAAGATACTAGAAAGCAAGAACAAGAATCCGAGGTGCTAAGCAGGCTCTCAATTCAGCCACCGCCCTGCTCTACCCTAGCTTAGTAATGAACCACAATGGAAATTGGAAAATATTACATGTCAAAACCTGAGAAGTCCAGCTAAATCATTACTTAGAAAAAAAATTCACAACCTGAAATGTCTGTATTAGGTAAAAAAAATATTATTGGGCTAAGCATCCAGGTGAAGAAGTTAGAAGCTTAACAGAAAAAAATCCAAAGAGGCTGAAAGGCAAGGCTGGGTCAGACTGTGCTGCGTTGTAACGCGGCACTAAGGGGCTCTACGTTATTCTCCTGCTAAGGCCATGTGCTTTTCAGGAGGGAGCAGGAGTTATATCAGTTAGGAATCTTTGTAGATGACAAAAAAAGCTCAAAGTAGATTAAACAAAGAAGCGAACAAAGGGAACCTACTGACTGGTGAAAACGAAAGAGCTCACAGAGATTTGTTTAGTGGCTCAAACAATATCCCCAGAAGCCTCTCTCTCTCTCTCTCTCCCTCTCTCTCTCTCTCAAAGCCTACTCTCTCCCACGCTAATTTTATTCTCAAGTTCTTTGTGACTAGACGGTTGCCAGGGGCCACAGACCCACATCGTCCCTGGATTTTTACAGCCTCAGAAAAACCTTCCTGTATCTCACGTCTCATCTCAGAATCAATTACTCTGGACCGGACACTCCACCATGCCCTATTTGGAGAGATCTGTATCATGTGCACCTCCAATACCTGGACCTTAAATACATGGTATGTGCAGAAGAGAGAGTGTAGTTTCTCAAAGGAAAGCTGGTTTCCTTTTAACAAAATGAAGGATGGATGCCTTCTAGCCAAAAAGGAGCAACTGTTTCATGCTGCTTTGAACCCTTGTTTTCCTGTCTATGGTGGTAGTAACAAAGGATGGAGGAAGTGCTGGCCTCTTCGCTTGGACTAACTTCATCTATCTTTCCCTCTTGAGACTTCCAGAAAGCGTGCTCCCAAATGCCAAAGTTTAAATTTCACATGTTTTCATGACTTGAGAGATATGTATATATTGCCATTCCATAGCTACAGAGGCTGTGGCCGTTGAAATGAGAGGCCAGGAATTAAAGAACAAGTAAGATATCGATATTACTACCATTCTTTTTTGTTTTGTTTTGTTTCCTTTTGTTTTGTTTTCTTCCTTTTTTGTCTTTTTTGTTTCTTTTTAGTAAATCTGGGAATCCTACCAAGAATAGCAATGAAGAATCAGTATTACCAGTAGTTTGTAAGCTAATTCTGATACAACTTGGTCTTATTTTTTTCAAGATTTTTAATTTCTTTATTTATATTTTTAAATCCATACTTCAGACCTAAGTGAAGAGCTATCACATGAGATATATATTTTTCAAAGTTGGGGGTTTGACTAGTTCTCACATAAGTAACACTACCTTAAACTTATTTATTTATTTATTTTTAAATTTTATTTTAATTTATTTTTTCAAATACATTTGTCTCTGCCTCCCCCCCACCACTTTCCCTTGCCCCCTCCCTCCTTCCCTCCCTCAGCTCTTCCCCTTTGGTTTTGTCCATGAGTCCTTGCTATATGTTCCTTGACTTTCCCCTTCCCTTCCTTTTCCCTGCCCCCCTCCCTCCTTCCCTCTTGTCTCTGTTGATTTCTTTTCCTTTCAGTGTTGCTGGTCTTATTTTCCTTGCATCTTTGTGTTGTTGGTTAGGTTCCGCTTATAGGTGAGATCATATGGTATTTTTTTAAATATTTTTTAAATCTTTTTAAGATCTTTTTTTAAAGATTTTATTTATTTATTTTTAGAAAGAGGGAAAGGGAGGAAGAGATGCATCAGTTGCCTTTCATACGTGCCCTGACAAGGGACTGAACCTGCAACTCAGGTGGACCTTTCCCTTTGCAGGACAACAGCCAACCAACTGAGCCATGAGGGTCAAGGCCCAAGGTTCTTTACGAAGCTTCGCCAACCTACCTTCCCTGGCAATTCCCTAACAACGAATTAGCATTAACTACTTGGATTCCTTTCAAAAATATGGTATATAAGATGGTGGTATTCTATGACTTAATGTCAAATATAAAAACTAGTTATCGGATTCACTCACCGGGATGTTTTTCTATTTAGCCTCTTGGCTTCATCAGTTATCTGGACCTGAGGTAAAACATTTCTGCATTTCCACTTATAAATCTGACGACGATGTAGAAAGGGCTTCATTTTTGGTGGAGGGTGGTTGTAGGGACCCACTCAATTCATACTGGAAAGCGTATGTATTGTACAAAGGACATAATAATTGCTGGAAACCACCCAGCTCCCAACCAAACGAAAACATATTTATACATAACTAAAGCTAAGTCATATCAAGGGTAAGCCTTTAAGGGAAAAAGACAGGAAGAACTCAAAAAAGTGTCCCAGGCAACACTGAAGGATATAGAGAGTGTGTAGAATATGGGCACGTCGGGGTTTGTGTGTGTGCACATGCATTGTGTACCTGTGCGTGGGGTAGGAGGGGAAGACAGCACAGAACTCCCTTCACTGTGCTTACTAATGGTACAGACAAGGCGGGCACACCCCGCTTCTTTCACCGCTGGCCAGCAGAGTTTACTTGCTTTCTCTTGCTCCTGTATATTCTGAATCCTTCCAAATTCCTGTTGGAACCCACCTTGTTGAGACATCACTTCAGCCTGCTGCAAACCTAGTGCTGTTAAGCAAAGGATTGATTCTTTGACAATAGAAGCATAATGCCCGCGCAACACAATGATAAACGAAATTTTGTTTCGACGGTGTTTAAATTATTCTAATGTCACTGAAGGAGATTGCTCTCTCTCTGTTGGATTCATGTATATTTATGTGTATGTGTATATGTCTGTGTTTATATTTAAATGTTTGAAGCAAGATAATCAGCCTGATAACATGCAAAGATCTTCAAAGAGAAAGACCTTCTGCGTACTAGTCGCCCTGTGAGGGCATGTGCATGCGCTGTTCACGGCAGGGAACAAAAGCAGTTTTACCGTTGTGGGTATGGGAGACAGTTCATGATTATTTATGTATTACTATATTGTTTTTCCATGTGAACAACCGTAAACCTGCTTTGGCCCCACCCTGTGTGCATAGGAGAAGAGGCTGACAAACAACAGAAATGAATGGCTGTCTCACAATTCTGGACGCTGGAAGTCCAAGCGCAGAGCAGGAGCGCGGCCAGGCTCGGGTGACGGCGCGCCTTCACGTTGCAGGTCGCTTACGCTCTATGTCCTTGAACGGCAGGAGGGGTCTATTTTTTAATATAGATTTAAAGAGCAGAGTTGAACATACAGATTCCAATAACCAGAAAATAAAATGAAATGAAATCTTAGAAGACCCACCACCCAGGGACAATCACTGCAGGTAGGTTAAGGATATTCTTCCCATCTTTATTCTATACATTTAGAAACATTTTATTTATGTGAAGTATATTTAATGACATACAATATACCTACTATACGTAAGTTTTGTAACCTACCTTCCTGCTTAATATTTTTAGCTATTGATTTTCTATAATAATATTTCTCTCGGGTAAAGTCTCTTACTATAGTTTAAAATGAGGGCATTAATGTGTTTTTAAAAACAGTGAATGCAGTGTTGAATAGGAACATATGTTCTTATTTCATTTTTTTATCAATATTTAATTCAAATGATAAATCACAGACAGAACATGTAATAACTGACAAAATCTGGACGTTGCAGCAAAACAATTACTCTTTAATTCAGTCATTTTTATGTTGTTTAAGTTACAGACCTCTTTGAGAACCCAATAATACCTTTAATCCTCTTTCCAGAAAAATGCAGATGCATGTGACATTTTGCAAACTATTTCAGAAAGTCTGTATTTATATGAAACCCACCTCTTGAACCCCAGTGGACTATAAAACTTAAGTACCCTTCTATATGTAACAAATTTTCCGCTAAATAAACGAATCTTACTCAGAACAGGGATTCAATGAAATACTAAACAAGCTAGCACCAATCTCTTAAAACGTTACATTTACACTTGTATCGCGGTTAAAAAGGAAGCTTCCAGTCGTTTCATCATCGTCAGTGCGGACTAGCATCTCTCAGGTAGTATCTGTTGAGCACTGTCTGTGCGCTAGGCTCAGCACGGAACCAAGCAGTTGCTGAAATAAATGCCCCCTCCCTCAGAAAGGTACGAGGAAGGAAGGAAAACACATCCTGACAACCAGAATGTGATAACTGCTCAGTTAAAAGGAGACCCAAGTCCAATGATATCTCAGTACACAGCCCAGAACAGTATTAGAATACAATTTGAGGACAATAAATGCTTACAAACTGTGCCAAGTATATATTTTTAAAAATTTTTTAAATATTTTTATTGACTTTAGAGGGAGAGGGAGGAAAGAGGCAGAGAGACAGAGAGAGAGAGAGATTAATTTGTTTTTCCATTTATTTATGCACTTATTAGTTGATTCTTGTATGTGCCCTGACCAGGGACAGAACCCACAACCTTGGCATATTGGGCCAACAATACCTATTTTTAAAATGTTTTGCCTGTAATGTACCTGACAAAAATATTCTTTTATATCTCAGTTTAAGATTTTTTATTGTGTGTACACACTATAAAGGTGCATTCACACCAAGGTGGTGTTCCACTTATTTATGCATTTATTGGTTGATTCTTATAAGTGCTATGATTGGGGATCGAACCTGTAACCTTGGTACATCAGGACCACACTCTAACCACCTGAGCTACCTGGCGGGGGCAAGTGTATATTTGAGCAGAGAATTCACTTAGAAAATATTTTAAATTGGTTTTTCCACAGTTTGATGACTGTGTAAATATTTTGTACACATATAGGAGAAACATGCCAAATATAATTTCTCTTTCTTTCCCTCTAGACAAAGGTTAATTTTTCTAATCTTCCCAGGAAATTCCTTGATTTCCTACCAGTAAAATCTCTTCAGTCAACATGTGTATGCAATTTCTCTATTGTAACAGACTATATCATGCAAGCTGCAAGACAGCAAATTGTCATGGACAGAATCTTCCTTCTCAGAATAGCATGCATATTTATAAAGCTGTGAACTTGAAAAGAACAAGCTTATCTTAACCAAACATGGCTGTTGAGAGGGGTTCTTGCTGGATCCCAGACGTAAGAGTTTACAGGGAGAGAGGAGTGAGATTGGAGTGGAAAGGCAGACAAAAATGAAAATGGCACTTCAGAAATTACCTTCCCAGAGTTAATAAGCCTTGCGCTGTCTTTTACACAAGTCTGACACCTGATGCGATGCCTACTAATTACTGCTTAGAAGGGGAAACAATGGCGGTTATTTTAATGAACTTTACACTAATTTTTCAACTATCTACAACTCAGGTGCCTTATTGTGGATATTGGGTTGCCTGTATTTTCTGTTTTCCTAATGTCTCACATTTACATCGCTGTCTTGGTACCAGCAATAAATATTTTCTTTCTAATTATAATTATTTGACTAACAAAAACTGAAATGAATTTCAATTGCTCATCTAGTGGGATAATGAATATCCAATTCAAAGACCATTGCGAATGCTTTCAGCAAAGCAGGACATAAAGAATCGATTGTGCTCCTTCTAATGTAACATCTAATGCTGTCAGTTAAGGAAAATGAAAATTATCTAAGGAATCCATCCTCTAAATATAAGAATAACTGTTTTCTTAAAGATTGAAAAGTAGAAAGTACGAGACTAACATTTTAATAAATGCTTCTTCTCATCTTACTGATCACCATATTAAAGTAGTAGTTCAATGTCATTACTTCTTAGTATTAATACCCTCCATTCCTTCATCTTATCTCTTTAAGATAAATTAGTTCTTCATTTCTCAACAACTGATAGAAGTGATGTAAATCCAAAAAGCAGCAATTATGCAAAAACTAAAGTCAAAACAGTTTCTCCCTCCCTCTCTAACAGCTTGTAAGCATAATTAATCAAATCAAGCTTCCTCTCATCATGAAGAGCTATAATTTCAAACAGAAAATTATAGCATTCTTGCCATAGTACATATAAAGTAAATTAGGAAAATATGTATATAAAGTAGGAGTTTGTGCTGGGTGACAAATTTTATTTCATTAAATCCCACTCTGTATCATAAATCAATATTCATATTATATATACTGCCCATTGAAGGAGCTATCTTATTAGCAATTTTGAATAATTCAAAATACAATAAATTAAAATATTCCTTATGTCACAATAAATAAATCAAAAGAACACAATTAATGGATACCTCACACTCAGGAGTAATCTCAAATGTATCTAAAGCATTATATTAACCGTATACCTTGGCAGGGTTTTTTTTTAACAGACTCGACACAGGTTAAGGCAAAAAATAGCATTAAAAATAACTGCCCATAGTGTTCCAAATTAGGATATTACTAACTTCTAATGAGATATGCCTTTATTCAATTTTCCCAGGAAATAAGATTTAATAATTACTCCCATTGTTTGAAGAAATATGTGGGTTTTGCTCTCTCAGTTTTGAAGATTCCCTATGTCTATGCATCTAAATAATTGCCCAATATTATGAATGCAGACAAAACACTGAAATAGCAATTTGCCACCCAAGACAGGATATTAGAGAGAGCCTTCTCTTTCACTGAAGCATATCTTAAAATCCCTCCTCTTTCTTAAAGCCTCTGTAGACTAATTGAATGTAGAAGACTAACAAATTTCATGGCTTACTACCACTCTTTCCTACATAATTATTCCCCTGGGGGTTAAAAATGCTATTAAATCATCTATTTGATGGATGCATTTTTTAATTTTAACATTGATTGAATAGCCTGCATCTTCCTTGTGTTTATTTGAATCAATGTTTCCTGTCTGCTTTGCACCCAACCCTGGACCAGCTCAAGATAAGGCACTCTCAAAAGATGCTTGGTATAAATGATGATGACGAAAATTGTTTGTTAAAGCCAAGATTTCTTATCATCTAGAATCCAGTTTTATCAGGAGGTAAATATATTTTCTCTTAAATGTGAAGAGCTTATTTATTTGGGTTAAACACTTCCTGACAGAAATCCTGGGACACAAAACTAGCTATTGACTTGCACACTGCAGCAGGACAGGCCTGAGTGCCGAGCGAGCACACAGGCTCTCCGACCAGGTAGACTGACTCAGGCCGCGGGGTCCTCGCCCGCCGTCCGTGGGGTTCTTGACGGGCTCCTGGAAAGGATAAAGCGCTAACCCGCACTTTTGCTCTATGAGGAGCAGTATTTAACTCACTTTCATGCAGAGCGTTAGAAGCAAAAGCAATGTGGACTCATTTTCACAACAAGGTAATAGTAAACCATGAGCTAGATAACAATTCATAACAAAGCCAATACCAAATCAGTCTTGAAACAATTAGGTGTGTACAAGGTATATTGTGGATATTCTTGTGGAACGTATGTAGATTACAGTAAAAATCACAAAAAATTATTTTATGTATAACAATTACTAAGGATATTAGACTACTATGTTAATGATTTACATGGAACTTGGTATTAGAGTCTACAATCACTTATAAATTATTTTATAAGTAATGTAATGTAAAAGAACTTACATTATTTTTATTTTAATATACACTAGAAATTCCATATGCAATATGTATATTTATGAGGTAAAAACTGTACATATCCTAAAGCATATATTATTATATAATCCCTGGAAATACAGAGTTGTCTCCAATTTGATAAGAATAATGCAAGTTAGAAAACTCTATAAATGATGTATTTTATGTTATTTGTATTTGAAAATATAGTGTCTATAAAATATACAAATTAAAATATGCATGAAGTATCTTAAAACTAAGTGTTTGCTAAGGGGATAAATGTGGAATTTTCAGAAATGTTTATAAATCTATCAGGCAAATATGAATGATAATATTCAACAACTCAATTTACTATTGTCAATACTGTCCCCATAATTTTTTTCCAAATAAAAAAGCCATTAGGTTTCTCAGCCATAGTTAGATCCAGATTCACAATGCTCATAATCTACAGACAGGAACTAATTTCGGAGAAATTATTACCTACCTCTAATCTCTTGATACATCCACAAATGTGGAAGGAAGAAACTATGAAAACCTCGGGGCAGGAAAATCATTAGAAAAACATCCAACAGGGACCCTCACGTAGCTGAGCTTCGAAGCCTTCCAGCCTGTACAGTGTCTGCCTTTGCCCTTCCCAGGGCAGTCAGCACATTCCCAGTGCCCTCCAAGGACATCCCAGCTCCACAATGGCTGACCTCACACCCTGTCCCCATCGTCACCCCCCTTAACTGAGGCGGACCTCCAGTATATGGTCACTGGATTAGACCATGCTACTCATGTTTAACAATTAAATGCTACTTAGATCTAATCATGTCTCTGGTGCAAAGAATGGCATTTTAAATCAGATAAACATCTAAATGGAGGATTAGAGAGAAAATATCTAGAAGCAGGGGAAACTCTGGAGCCCTCTGCTTTTTTATTCTGGATGAGAAACAACTCCACCCTCAAAATAATCCGCCAAGAAATGTTACTCCTCAATAGCTAAATAGTAATATGAGCATCAATAAAAATGGAATCTGTATTAGGTAGAAAAAACATGGGTCAAAGTTGAATATATTAAAAAGCTGCAAATTATAATTTTTAAGAAAATTCTTCCTAGTCCTATTTATTAAAATCTCAAATGAATCTGATAAAGTCTTTCAAAACAGTGAGAAAAAAATCATAACTAAAATCTGTGCAAAGCCCTACCTCAATTCTCTCACGGATTTATCACATACTTCACCTTCATATTTTTTTCCCAATTTCTACAGACCCATCACATTTCCTCAGTTTTCACACAGCTTCCCAGTGCCGTATACGGGCTGTGGATCCTCCCTTACCCAGAATCCATTTCTCTCTCCCTTTTGTTTCTTCCTGTTCCCAGTGTCAGGGACTCTACACTCACCCCTCACTGTGGCCACAGAATGCCTTATGCACTGAATACCTGTTATTGAAATAAAGGAAGCATTTCACCTTCAGCTGGAAGGTGGGCTAACCATTTTGTAAGAAAAGCAACAATGGCCTCTTCTCCTTCCCATAAAACTGTATTAGAAATAACAGTGTGCAGCCTGTAAGGCCAGGACACAGGAGAATGAGAGGAGACCTGGCTCCCTAAGTCACCTTCTTGATCTGAACCTTCACCAGGGCTGTCCAACCTGGGGCCAGGAGGCTGCATGGGTCCCAGGTGTCTATGAATATGGCCCAACACAAAATTATGAATTTACTTAAAACATTATGAGATTTTTTTTCTTTGTGATTATGTGTCGCAATGTATTTAATGTGAGGCCTAAGAGAACTCATCTTCCATTGTGGTCCAGAGGTGCCAAAAGGTTGAACATCCATCTCTGATTCTTCAATAAAAGTGTGAAGTTAGATCTTGCTCTTTTCTGGCCCTGTGAATTTAATATTCACAAAATTATTAAAATAAAGTATAGGCCTTCATAGAATTTTAGGCACCAAAATTTACCTGAAAGAATACTAAACTATATTTTAAGAGAATTAGTGTATATTTTAAATAATGGAAATTTCCAACTCAACATTCTAGAATAGAGGTCAGAAAAAAAGTTTTAATTATAGTTGACATATAATGTTATATCAACTTCAGGTGTACAACATAGTGATTCAACATTTATATGCAAGTAATGACCACAATAAGTCTAGTGATTTATCTGCTACCTTACAAAGTTCCTAGAATGTTATTGACCACATTCCCTATGCTATACATTACATCCCTGCAATTTATTCTACAACTGGAAGTTTGTACCCCTTTCTTCCAGTCACCTTTTTTGCCCATCCTTCTACTTTCCCTGCCCTCTGGCAACCGTTAGTTTGTTCTCTGTCTCTATGAATTATTTTTTCTGTTTTGTTTCTGTAAAGGGCCACGTAATGAATATTTTAGACTTTGTGGCTCATGTGGCCTCTATCACAACTACCCAGCTCTACCAGGATAGCATGAAAATAGCCAAAAGTAATATGTAAATAAATGGGCATGGCTGCCTCTCAACAAAACTTTATTAACAAAATTGTGTAGCAGGCCAGATTACTTCTGAGGGCCATAGTGTGCAAACCACTATTTTAAAACAAAATTATAGGATTACAGAACCTTAGAACAAGAGCTGCCACTATAAATGATGTAGCTTAGCAATTTTTTTTAATCAAAATTGTTCTGTAGCAATGATTATCTTTTGTAAAATATAGAAACACCTTTTAATGGAAGAAACTTTCTAAATAAATAGAGTAGAGAAGAAACCAAAAGTCACCTCTGATCTTATCACAGAGATAGCCTCTGTGAACATACTGGTGTTTATCTTTCTAGTCATTACATATAAATCTCATATGTATGAATTTCATGTTCTTTCATATTATACATGCACTCTCTTGCCAAATAAATATCATACTGCATATGCAATTCTGTGAACCATTTATCTATTTAACAACTTTTTATAAGCATTTGCTCACATCCTTAAATAATCTACAAGAGTATAATTTTAAAAGGCTACATAGTTTTATCATCAGCTGCATAGGCCATATGTGATTTAATCAGCCCCTCAATATTAGACATTTCTTTCTAGTCACTATGCTATTATAAATAACTAGACAATGGAATCTCCTTGTGCATAAATCTCTGTTTGACAATCGGCTTACTCCTCTATGGTAAATTCCTAGAAGGTGGATTGTGAAGTCAAAAGGTATGGCAAACTTTTTTTTTAACTTTATGGTTTTAGATACATGTTGCCAAATTTCCCTCCTGAGTGGATTTATCAACTTATACCTCCATCATCAGTAAACCAGGACCCACTGCCATACAATCCTATGATGTTCTTTCTTTTTTATATATTGGCTAACCTGATTAGCTTAAAATGCTATCATATTATACCTTAACATGTATTTCTTCCATGAATGAAAAGACAGCATGTTCCCTAACTTTGGAAGATTATTTGTTATTTTGTGAATTTCAGCTCTTACTTGAAAGACGAGGATACTGAGGTTCAGAGAAATTAAGTACTACCTCATGGTCACATAGTCAGAGATGGATCCATAACTGGAACTCAGGTTTTGGCTGATAGGCTAAAGCTCTTCACATTGTACAGTCCCCACATTACATAATATAACCCATACATTCGGATTGGTCAGATAAGACTCTAACCTTGTTTCTAGCTCACTTTAATATTTCGGGTTTAAGGGCAAGACACCCATAAACTTTATTTTTCCTACATTCTTGTCTTTAGCCTAAGTGTTTCAGTCCAAGATCTAGTATAAAGGCAAATTTTATAATGAGTTGTTTTTGTTTTGTTTTGTTTGTGTACTGGGGAATAATTAAAAGCTACCACTGTGAATAAAAAATATATTTCCAGTGCTGTAGGGATTGCTTTTAGAAATGACCATCCATCTTGGTTTGGCCACACACTACCTAAACTAACACCTCTCATTTAGTGTAATTTTTAACAGCATTCTCTTTCACTCTCAAAAATGTTCCCATTAATTAGAGGTGTACTTGAAAACCACTGCAAAAACAAAAAACAAAACAAAAACACTGCACAGAAAAAGAGAGTGTCTTTTTCTTCTAGAACACTAGATTTTAATGCCTTCTTTCTGATGGTGTTTCTGGTGTTTTTCAACATCTATGCCAAGTGTGATCTAATAAACATTCTAAAAAATTTTTCTCATGAAGTTATTACAGTTTTACTACTAATAAAAGTCTTTCAAAGTAATTCAAATGATAAATTTTTATCATTAATTAATTTTTAGTTTTGCAGCCTAACAGAGCATACATGATTATTCTGTGAAAGTATTGAAGTATATATTATTTTTATATAAAACTATAAAGTGACTTAATAAAAAGACCCCAAATAAATGGTCAATAAATATTCATTTTTCCCTAAACTTCTTTTTTCATAAAAGAAAGATTCATCTCTTCTACTGATTTAAAAGTTCTGGAAATTTCATCTCTGTAGGCGAGACATTATATTACAATTTGGAATATTTTAGTTGTCTGGGTTATGTCACTACAAGCTTCCTTCAAAATATCAATGACACAGTTTTATTTTTCTTCAGTGCAAACCTGAATATGCCACTCTGCTAAATGCATCATGGGCTCTTGGTAGCCTTCATATTAAAGTGCAATTTCTAGTTTATGCCTCCAGTCTTTTCATAATATGAACTTGCCACTTCCATAACCTAACCCTTTGACATTCCATATAATACAAGTATTGCATAGTTTTTTTATGTTATTGTACATTTTCCTATTCAGTTCCATCACCCTGGAATGCCCTTCCCAAAGAGTCCCATCTAGTGGCCATTTTCTATAAGCATGGTGACTCTTATATATTCTTCTACACTTGGCTCGGGTGGCACCATCTGTCAGAAGCCCTCTATGAACTAGATCGGGTACCATTCCTTCAGGTTCCTTCTCTACAAAATCCTGAATAACACCTAACATGTACTTATTCAGCTTCTGCCATGCACAAGGCATTATGCTCGATGCCAAGGAATGCAGCAGTGAATGAGACAGACACAATCCTGCCTGCGTAGAGTTCTACATTCTAAACTTGCATTATGGCACCCTATTTTCACTGTTGCTTTACTTGGTTACCTTAGCCAACATGTATCAAATCTCATGCAAAACAAAGACAGTCTCATTTGTCTTTGTATTTCCCAGGGCCTGGATTAAGGCTTGGAATTTAGTAAGGGTTTAACCTGCCATGAGAAATAGCCCAAAGCAACATGACATCTGAACTTCTAGTTTCCCCGGGGTAAAAGAATCAGAAACCATTTCTCAAACAGGAAGAGAGTTGGATGAATGAGATATGTTTAAACTTCTAGCTTACCTTAAAAAAAACTAAGTATTTCAAAATATTGTTTTCTCTACCACTACGGAATTTAGAGGTTGAAAAAATACATTGATTTTCCCTTGTCTCCAAAAGGTATTACTAATCATTATTTCCCCCACCCCCCGCAATATGAAATTTCTTCCACTGAATTCCAGGTGTTTGGTAGAAACAGAAGCTGCCACCACAAGAAAGAAAGAAAGAAAGAAAGAAAGAAGAAATAGAAAGAAAGAAAGAAAGAAAGAAAGAAAGAAAGAAAGAAAGAAAGAAAGAAAGAGGAAGGAAGGAAAGAAGGAAGAAGGAGGGGAGGAAGGGGAAGGAGAAAGAGAGGAGGAGAGAGAGGAGAGAGAGAAAGAAAGAAAGAAAGAAAAGAAAGAAAGAAAGAAGGGAGGGAGGGAGGGAGGGAAGGAGGGAGGGAAGGAAGGAAGGAAGGAAGAAGGAAAGAAAGAAAGAAAGAAAGAAAGAAAGAAAGAAAGAAAGAAAGAAAGAAAGAAAGAAAGAAAGAAAGAAAGAAAGAAAAGGTACCTGATCAGCTTCATTTCTGCTGAGCTGTTAGTTCCTGCCCTAAAAGAGGCAGAGGACACAAAGGTCCACCAGGATAACCTCATTCCTTATGACAGGCCAACTAATATCTATAAAGTTGAAATGGAGTTCAGTAATAAAAAAAATTGCAATTTCTGTAGAACAATTTGGGTGCTGCTTTATCTTGATTTAGGTAGCAGACTATTAGAGATGTCTCTGGATTCACAGAATATGCACACAAAGAGGGCAAAGCACTCAGCCTTAAAGGACCCTCTGTGAAATGAACAAACACAAACCCATGTGTTTGATCCCAGAGCTACTGTTCTTTGTCAATGAGCCTAAGGAGAAAATACTTTATAACACTTATCTTAGTGTCGGCCTTCTAATAACCTATAACAGTAGGGCTTTTTCTCTTTCCTATTTTTTATTTTTCCATTTCCTTCCCCACACCATGTGTGTTTTATATGTCTACAAACAAAACCATAGTCACATCAGTGCAAACGTGCTTCTGTTTACCTCAATGGAAACTTTCTGTTTTCCTCTCTGCTGAAAATCCTGACACATCAGCATTCAAGCATACCAAAGAAGAATCCATAACACAACTACTGCTGAAAAAGGTGTCTGTGTTTAAATCTGATAAACTTGAGCATTTCAGTAACTCCAAACATACCATATCTAACCAGCTAAAATGAAGAAATTAATCACTGCCCCATTAATGAAACCGCCAAATTAGCAGGATGGCTTTAAAAATTTTTCATTTGAAATAGGGGTAGCTTTGCAAATAATGTTTAATGAAATGCTTAATGCTTAAGCTTGGAAATAAGTGATTCCGTTCATGTAGTCACTCAAAACAGTTTTTTTTTTTTTTTTTTTTTTTTTTTTGAGCATGCACTGAGTACAAGATTATGTGGTGGGCATTGTGGGGAATACAGAATGCTGAATCAGCAATAAATTGTCACCACTAGCGCCACCCCTCTGCCCAGGGGAGATTACAGATGCCAGTGGAGGCGCAGACCAAGTGTTGCGGGAGTGCAGGTGAGGCATGCGCATTGCACATGGGGGCAATCAGAAACGCCTTCCTCTGGAGCACGGCCTTTGTCTGAATGCTCAGAAATCACACCGGATGAGCTAGCGGAACATGACATTTAGAAGAAAATGCATCAGGCAAGGCAGGGAGTAAGCAAAGCAAGACTTAGATAATTAATTCCATTTGCACGGACCACTGAAGGAAGGAAAGCTGTGAGAACTGACTGGCAAAGTAGACTGGAGCCAAATCATGGCACCCCATGAACACCAAGCGAAGAGCTTCATTGACTTTAACCTACACACCCAAGGGGGAATGACGGAAGCTTTTTGAGTAAGGATTTGGAGTTCAGCTTTTGATCAGTTCATTTAACAGCGGAAGAAATATACCCTCCTCTGAGAAGAGTAGAAGAAACAGAAAACAGGAGAAATAGAGAGAAGTTTAGAGGTAGAAAAGTGGAAAGTCAGAAAACCACCTCAATTTTTACAGTGAAGTAAAATGGCCATTGCAAAGAGAAAGAAGATACAGACAAGGTTAGGAACCTATGCAGAAAAGCAAATGTGAATTACATAAAGACTTGTGAATTCACTGGGAATATGTTAGAGTAAGAGGAAAGGTTTCAAAAGAGATTGTTGTAAATGTAGTTGAGAAAAAACAGGAGACAATCTATGATGAGGCACTGAAAACCTGACTTAAATACAGCAAGCCTTGGAAATCTAACAAAACTTGATTAAATGTGCATTTTAGGAACATAATCCTGGTAGGAGCACTGAGGACAGACAGAAGAAGGGATAAACTGAGGAGAACAAAAGCAGCATGTAGATTAATGCATAAACCGGGTGAAAGATGGGGATACTCAATTAATTGTGTTAATAAACCAAAGCTTGATCAAGTCAGAATATGGAGAAGGGTGGGTCCAGCAAAATTAGTCAAAACATTCTTTTTAAAACATGTGAAACTATATAATCTGAAAAGATATTTCATATTATGAAAGAGAGGCATGTTGGAAAATAAGAAAATACCTGAACCCATTCACTCAAAGTAGTCAAAAAGAAGGAATTTCAGGGTAAAGGAAACATGACCTCATCCATTTGAAGTCATTTTAACAGCTATCTAAATAGTAAATTTTTTTATTAACTCTACAGCCCAAAAAATACTGGTATTTTCTAATCACTGGAAATTTTGTGCCAGCTTTTCTCTCTGTAGTCCTTCAGTTCGCAAAGACATATAGACCACCATCAACTTCTCAGAAATCTCTGCTTAAGGGCTATCCAGGTGTGCAAAAAAAAAAAAAAAAAAAAAAAATAGCTCTTCTAAAAATCCATCTTTAAATCTCTAAGTCTACACTCTCACCAAAGGATTCAAATATTAAGCTAGAAAACATGGTCATTCCTCTCGCAAATGGGCTGATGATTCCCGCAGGCAAAAGCTGACAGTTTTGATTTTAATACTATCAATTTAAAGGAGTCACAAGCCCATTGGAGAAATCCTTTTAAGAATGTGGAGTATAAGGAGAGCTCCGTAGCCTATGGGTTAGTCAGGTATTAAAAGTTCAGAGCAATTCCATCCAATACTATTGTCTACCGTGATGGAAATCATACGTTTCATGTTTGCATTATTCAATAGAATAGCCACTAAACACCTGTAGCTACTGAGCACTTGAAATGTGGCTACTGTGATGAAGAAACTGAATTGTGAATTTTATTGAATTTTTTTTAACTTAAATAACTACATTTGGCTAGCAGCTCCTGTACTGAGGGCTCAGGTCTGGGCTTGAGTATGGGCACACCCTTAGAAATCCAATGCCAAAGATTTGATAACAACAGAAAATTCTATTAACATGTTTCCAAAGAAAGCAAAGTAGGGCCTTCATTTGCAGCTTGTTTATGGGAAATAGGAGCCTGGCCTATTTATGTAACTATGGTCATCCTTTAATGACAATCAGCTAATCAAACCCTGATGGTTCCCACTGCAAACTCAAGTCAGCAGCTAACATCAGACGGCCTTGTTAGTGTATGCTAATGCTTCCATTTTATACTTGCTAGACACCAAAGCCGTCCATAGAACAAAAAGTATAAACACAATGTTCAATAAAGCCTGGCAGGCTTTTAATAAGACACATGGGAAAATACTAATCCAGATTTCTGTAGGCAGATACTTCATAAAAGGTTAATCAAAGTGCTGGGCAATGTGGGAACATCTGTATCTGGCTCAGCACTATTTTTTTTAAAGAGAGCTCAACATCTGCACATAGGCCTGGGATTGTTCCTTCGGGACAATCCTGAGCCTTAAAATGGAAAGATTTGCAACCGCATCAACTGTTGTTATGTTAACATGGCTTCTCTTCGGCAACCCCTTCTAAATCACACTGACACTTGCGGGGCGGGGGAGAACAGAAAGCAGTTCTATGTTTTGATACTGAATATTTTTCTTTGTAAAAAAAAAAAGCTATTAAATACTAAAAATATATAAAGATACAGCTCTGTTAAAAAGCTAAAGAAGAAAAATCTTTGCCAGATCAAATGAATAAGGTTTAAATGTATTTTCGTCCTATTTATTATGTCACCTGCTTAAAAGGTACAAAATACTGGGCTATAGCCATCTGGTGAGACAGCTGGAGAGTAAAGCCTGGCCACTGGTCACCCGTGTGACGGCCACCGCGACCCTGCTTTTAAGCAGATACCATTTATGTACAAAACAACTGATTACAAATACCCAACTTTTTAAAAAATGTATTGGGGTGACATTGGTTAATAAAATTATTACAGGTTTCAGGTGTACAACTCTATAATACATCATCTGCCTGCATAGACACTTCTCCACATGGCCAACAGACACATGAAAGAATGCTCAGTGTCACTAATCATCAGAGAGATGCAAATTAAAACAACAACGAGATATCACCTCACACCCGTCAGAAATGGCTATCATCAGTAAATCAACAAACAACAAGTGCTGATGAGGATGTAGAGAAGAAGGAACCCTCATGCACTATAGGTGGGAATGCAGACTGGTGCAGCCAGTGTGTAAAGCAGTATGGAGAGACCTCAAAAAATTTAAAATGGGACTGCCTTTTGACCCAGCAATCCCACTTCTGGGAATATATCCAAAGGAACCCAAAACACTGATTCGAAGGAATATATGCACCACTATGTTCATTGCAACATTATTTACAATAGTGAAGATTTGGAAGACGTCTGAGTGCCCATCAGCAGATGAGTGGATAAAAAAGCTGTGGTACATTTACACAATGGAACACTACGTGGCCATAAAAAGGAAATCTTACCCTTTGCAACAGAATGGATAAACCTGGAGAGCAATGTTCTAAGTGAAACAAGCCAGTCACAGAAAGACAAGAACCATGTGATTTCACTTGTGCGTGGAATCTAATGAGCAAAACAAACTAACAAACAAAATAGAAACAGGCTCATGGAGACAGAGAACAGACTGACAGCTTTCAGAGGAGAGGAGTGTTGGGAGCTGAGGGAGAAAGATGAAGCGATTAAGCAAAAGCAAAAACAGAATCTCACAGACACAAACAACAGTACGGTGATGACAGAGGGACGGAGAGTGGGGGGAGGCAGGAGAGGGCAAAGGGGGACAAATGGTGATGGGAAGAGACTTGACTTAAGGTGAACACACACAGTATGAAAACCCAACCGTTTCGTTTCTGGTTATGACTCCTTTAAAATAACTCTCGTTCTATTCATGCAACTAACAAAGGAAAATTTAAATTACACAGCTTACAGCAATCCTATTAAGGATCGGGCTGAATTTCTATCACATGTCTTTATTCTATGTACTTATATAAATACACATTTCTCATTCAGACGAAAAAGCCCGCGTTCATTATCAACATCCATGTTTTTATTACCTAAAACATACAGTCCATAACATCACAGTGTTTTTTAAAAATCTGAAAAGTAAAGTTTTTCTACAACTTGTCACAGAATAAAATAACCTTCATTGGGCTATTATATATAAGTATATAAGCTTATAATTACAGCTTTTTCCACAAACTCTCTTTTGAATACTATTGTATAGCCACCAATTCCTTCACCCGCTTTTATTGTTCTATTTAGGTCAACTCCACTGGCATGAGAATATGCCTGTTTTTGTTTTGCCTTTTAAATTAAGGTATTGCTTGTGAGCCAAGAAATAATACTGTAGTAACTGCACCCACATTGAAGTATTACTTTATATCATAAATTAGGTATATAATTAGGACATATTGCCTGAAACATCAAAAGAAGGGGTTCAAGATACCTATCTAGAAGCTGTTCTGAAAAACTAAACTAAATGTTGTATTAGTAACAAACAGTGATCATAATGTGAGTTCCCTACATAGCCATTCACATTAGAAGAATATATATAAGTAATTTTCTATGTAGAATTCTCACTGTATAGACTCCTGCCTACAAAGAAGGAATAAATGCCAAAATAGCATTACCAAATCAATCTAAGCTTGAAAACCCAAGAAAGGTAGTGACATTCCTGTAGGCATTAATAGTCCCATTACGGGCTCCCTACGCCACAATAGATCTCCTATCTTGAGCCATAATTTAAAGATACTGCCACCATCATGCAACCCCAAGACTCCTAAAAATGCCAAGTTAAGAAAAGTGCATGAACAACTAATACCTTCTATCTCCCCTTTTCCTTAATCTGGGGAGTTTCTGTTGGAGACGATGTGGTATCAGCTCCCTGTGAAAACCTCACGTCTCACCCTCCCCTGTTCTGCATCAGGGAGACAGGGGTTTCTGAACAATTTCCAGTTTATTCTCTTCCTACCATTCTCCAGAGGCAATACTAAAATTAACCCTACACCGCTCGAGAGCTGGCTGTGACATGAATAGCTGAGAATCATGTCTCCATAATATTGTTAAGGGAAAAACATTTAATATCATTAAATATTGCATTGATGACAACATAGTATAACTCTGAATATATATCTCCATATAGGCAAACATGTGAGGGTGTATGTGTACATATGTATGTTTGTTATCTGGTGTGAGCTTAGGTACATTATAAGTATACATGTATGTATACACACACATAAAAATGTCTTCTGATAGTCACCTAGGAATCAGTTCACCTGAGATCACTATATGAAAGTACGATGCTCGCTCTCTCTACCTAAACAAGTCCCTGCAAAGTTAAGTTGGATATGCCCACCTCTTAAGTGTTCAAATATACCAAGTCTCTTGCTGGACTTCGCTCTGAGCTTTAAAAATAAGGCATAAAATCATAGAAAATCTCTAAAAGCACCAATATAAGAGCAGAGGGCCATTAGTAGCCCTCTCCTTCAGAAACTGTTATTAGAGCTGTTGTTTTTCTCCTGCAGAAATAATGTTTAGATAAAATCCTCAAAATATCTTGAATTGTTAAGCTCCTAATGGAACCTAATTGTTAACAATTTTACAAGTTGTTCTTGCTCTACGTGCAAGGCATTATTGTTTCATAAATATATATTTTACTTTTTATTACTAGTACAAATCTTGCTGGGGGGAGGGGTGTCATAACTTCTTAGTGTCTCCACATTAGGTCATTCTCAAAGAGAAACAATAGGATTCAGTATCACTGAAGGTCGTCATCCATTAACTGCACAATAAACCTGTGGCTTGAAAATTAGGACATGATAATACAGAATATAAAAGCAGCAATTCACTTTTAGCATAAATTATTTTATCTAAGAAACATTTTGAGTTATTTAGGATTTTCATTCTAAATTTTGAAATCATTTGAAATGAAAGCAAACAGAAAAATTGCTTTCCTTTTATAGTTAATACTTATGAAGCAGATTAAAGTTATTCTAATAATCTTGCCTTTATTCACCAAGTTGAATTCTGCATTAGAATGAATTTGCCTTGGGGACAAATACTTTATCTCTCTTGATTCCAGTCCTGTATTATGCTGGCATATTGGCTAGCTCCATAAATATGTGCCAATCGACTGGCTATTTAACTGACGTATTATACATTAAGTTTTGTACTTTTAACAGAAATTTAACTAAAATTAAGATTTTTAAAATGCATTCATTCCTTTCTATAGATTTTTAAATTTCCTGAATAATAAAAACCAGATTGACTTTAATCAAGCACTTCTAATTTAAATGACTTTTTAATAACAAACATCTGAACAGATACAGCCCCCCAAATTCATGATGACTCCTTCAATTGCTTGGAGAGGATTAAATATTCTAAGTTACCAACCTTTACTCAAACTTACCTAGTTAAATAAAATAACCAGACTATCATTTTTTAGGTAGAAATTCTAAATGAATATCAAAAAAATAAAAATTAAATGTCACTTGAAGATAACGTAAAAAGAAACATCAATTGGTTGCCTCCCATACATGCCCTACCTGGGGATCAAACATACAATCTAGGTGTATGCGCTTAGGGGAACTCGAACCCCCAACCTGTTGGTGTACAGGATGATGCTCCAACCAACTGAGCCAGACTGGCAAGGGACAACATTTTGAGAACCTCTGCAGTAAAGCATTGGAAGATTCAAACTTTCTAACTGCTTAAACTTTGAAGGTTCAACCTCAGCATCTGAATAACCATCATTCTCATAACCATCTAACCATCATTCCTCCTAGAATTACTGTGAGAATTAAATAATAGAGTGTATGCAAAGGACTTAAATGGAGACCAGCACCTAGTAAACATTAAAGGAGTGTTATTATTTTCACTAAGAATGTAGTGAATTAAAGAATAAGAGGGAGAGGGAAGAAGTAAGAGCTAAAAAGAAGGAAGACTAACAAACACCTAGTACTTTTGACTACTGCCATTTTATGTTGTCAATATCTAACATATAAAGTTACTTACTGGCAAGAAGAATTAAAATGAAAAGAAGAGCGGGAACATTCATGCTTGTATGAAGTGGGTATAAAAAATATTATGACTTTCTGTCTCGAGTCTTAAATTCTCTGAAAAAAAAATAAAATAAAATAAATCCCCAATGTTACTTTAAATTTCATGTTAGGTTTTAATCCACTTTGAAATTTTTGCTGAATTGCTTCCTTTATCAGTAGAGTTCAATATTAATAATGACATACCCAGCTATATGTGGGAAATGCACTTGAAAGATCTTAAAATATCTCTAAAGAGATAATAATCCTTAAGGGTCTTAAAAGAGCCAAATGTTAAAATATTTAAAAGTATTATATAAGATTTTCCTGTATACTTTTATGGTTGAGACAACTTGAAATGAGGTAGCAGATTTATTTCATGGATATTAAACATTGGAAAGTGCACTTTAATAAAAAAGATTCATTTAGATTTTTAATTAGGAACTGGACAGGGACTTGTAGGATGTTATATAGAAGCTTGTCTGGTTTTATGAGAAAATGTTGGGAAGTAGGAAATACGAGTATGACTATTGGCATCAATTTCTACCAGGTTGCACCTTAGCAACAAGATCTCTGTGTCCCCAGATCCTCCTGAGAGAGGCTCTGCCCGGCCGCTGCAGCCATAGGTGCTGGGGGTTCAGTTGTTCCCCCACATCATCTCTTTCCCTGCTTTGCATGGCTCAGCCCAGTGAGCCCCACCACATGCCACACAGACACACACACACACACACACACACACACGCATGCATGCACACACAAGCACCCCCTCTCTCCTCGGGCCTAGTTAAGGACAGGTGTTTGTGCCATCCTGAAGTCAAGGGTATTAAGTGAAAGCCCATACACACAGTGTAAAAAACCCCTGTTTTGCTCTTCATTTAGTTCCTGGGGTAATTGAAAGGGCACCCAGGCATATCTTCCATCAGGAGAGCGAAGGGGCCTTCCCGGGGATCACAAACCGCCCAGCAGAAAATAGTTAAAGAGACTATGTTATAAAGTGTTGTTTTTAGCATTTACTTAGCTACAGACAGTGTTAACCCTGGAGCATGTCCTACTGCATAGTTTTACTGTTATCTATGTAGCATCATGCCCATAGATCTAGATGTTCTACTCATACGTGTTTTAAAAGACATCATACTCTACAGCGACTTGGGAAGCTGCCTTTTGACTTAATGTGTCATTAGCATTTTTACCTGACGTTCAATGGTATATGATATTATTTTAAATGACTACATCAACAAGCCTCGCCTGTCCTCCCCTCGCACATACTTGGAGATTTTAATCATCTTCATGAAAGATGATAATTAAGGAAAGAAAGATGTCATTTGTAAATGACAGCAATTTAAGGTTAAAGGATTAACAGTTAAATAGTTACAGAAGAGAGAGAGAGAGAGAGAGAGAGAGAGAAAGAGAGAGAAAGCGTTTAAAATATAGGATAGGTAAGGAGAGAACCTACTGCTTCAGCTACCCAGGAGGCGGCTCACTCTGCTTGCTGAGACTTACCAGACCATGTTACCAGAACATGTCGCCAGACCACGTCAGCCTCATGCTGCAGGTGGCCGAGTCAGCCACTCCCTGGGAAAAGTGAAGCCAACTCCAAAGAAAACAGCACTGAACTGCAGAGACAAGGGAGTCGATAACTTGATTAAGCCCTGGATCTATCCATGCCTGAAGCTAGAGAGAAACATAAGAATTTGCCAGTCATATGAGCACAAATTCCGCCCCCCATGGCTTAAGTTGATTTGAGTTTCTGTCATGTGCAATGAAAAGATACCTTGTCCTTTAATCAAATTTCAACTCTTCTCCAATCTAGAGAGACAAATCCACAGCACACCTATTATTATTTAGAGTAATCGTAAGTATTGTGTTAAGTAATTCATGGCGTTTAACGCTACCTTCTCTAAGACAAACAACTATGAGAACTCAAGGGCCCAATTCTCTATTCTCTAACATTTCATTAAAGAACATTTTCCATTTTCTCAAAGGCTAAATAGCTCTCCTTAAAGTGGAAGCTGATAGTAGTTTCAAAGTTGAACACTGAATTCAGATGTAGGGAAATAGTACTAAGAAACAAATATTGAGTTGGGCAAAAAGTTCATTTAGTTTGTTCTGTAAAATAAAAGACACATTTTTCATTTTCACCAATAACTTTTTTGATTTGGATATTTTGAGTGTGTCGGCTATCTCCCTCTATTGGCTTCTAGTGGGTAGAGGCCAGGGGTGCTGCTCAACATCTTCCAGTGCCTAAGACACCCCACAGCAAAGAATTTTTTGGCCAAAATGTTGATAGTACCAAGGACCTTCGCAAGTCATTTTTGTCACATTCGATCAGTCACAGCGCCTTCTCCATATACTGCACAAGTCTTTTTTTGTGTTTCAGTTGCATTTTTACCTTTTTTGAAATAATAAAGCATGATATGCTGAAAATGTTGCATATTTTCTTCCACCTTCAATATTAAAGTGGCTGCACAAAGATTCACCAATTTTGATCTGTTTTTTTAAATGCACGCTGATATGACAGCTGTCATGATATAATCTAACAAAATTGTCTCAAATGAAGTTAAAGACAACTAAGCCCTACCTAGAGCCAAAAAAAAAACCCTAAATGAAGGAAAAAAACTAAATGAACTTTTTGGCCAATCCAATAGCTATTATTCTCTCTGAAAGTAAAATTACTGCTAAATAGTATATCTCTACAAGGATCAGATGTGGCAGCTGCTCCTTGAAATTTATGTGCTGGAGAACACAAGGACGATAAATTATCTACATATCAGGGCTGTAGATCTTTCAGCAGCATCTGACGGAAGACATGCTCAAAGCTCAGCCATGCAGCTTCCTGCTCTGTCCTTGCAGGTGGATTATTTTACATTGCTGGAACCTTACCAATTCCAAAGCTTCATAAAGTGATAAAGTGCAAGACTAACAAATAAAAACATACATTAAGTCCCACAGCCCAAGATATCAAGATATACATAGACAACATATATTAACATGGCCTGAAAATCCCAGTTTTCCACAAAAAAAAAAAAAGATGATCAGTATTCTCTCTACAAGAATTGTAATAGAACAGCACCCAACCAAGCCCCTACGAGGGGAAGCTTGGCTTAATATTACCAAAGTGGTTTTTAGACAAAGACATTGCTCTTAGGTCAAAGGGAGCCAGCTCTATAACTCTTTTCACAAACACCATTTTTCCACTAAGTTTTGGCAGAAGAAATAAATGTAAAATGCATGTTTTCAGGAAGGCACACCTGAATTTAATAAACAAAGCATTGAGTTGGCCAAAAAGTCCACATGGTTTTTTCTGTAAAATAAAAGATGCATTTTTCATTTTTACTAAAAACTTTATTGATTTGTACATTTCAAGTATGTCAGCTATCTCCCACATGGTAGAATATTGGTTGTTCTCAATTAATGTCTTGGTTTGATTGCTATCGACTTCAACTTGTCTACTGACCATGGAGCATCATCCAGCGAGGAATCTCTAGCACGAAACTCTGCAAACCACTTTTGGCTCATTCGATCAGTCACAGCACCTTTTCCATATGCTGCACAAATCTCTTCTTTGCATTTCAGTTGCATTTTTACCTTTCTTGAAGTAATAAAGCATAATATGTGGAAAATGTTGCATATTTTCTTTCATCTTCAATATTAAAATGGCTGCACAAAAATTCACCAATTTTGATACGTTTTTTTAATGCACGCTGATGTGACCGCTGTCACAATACGATCTAGCAAAATTGTCTCGAATGAAGTTAAAGACAGCTAAGCACTACTAGAGCCATTGTACAGGAAAAAACCAAATGAACTTTTGGCCCACCCAGTATTTATTTTGAAGTAAGGCACCATCTATTAATGGTGAATAATCTGTATCCTCCAACTTTGCAAGGGAAGGTGCGACACAAGCCAGTTGGATGAGCAAGAACTGGGAGGCTGGTAGAGGTGCAAGGCCACAGGCCCCACCGTGGACGCCCTGACCCAGAACCCAGACTCTAACAAGGCCCCAGGGTGATGTGCGTGCCTGACAAAGTTGAAAAAGCACGGCTCTTCTCAGCTGAAAGTCACAGAGATCTCTCAGAAACATAATTTGTCTGGAAAAAAAAGCAAATTATAGGAAATTGCATATATCAATACCCATTTTGAGATTACAAAATAAATGAAACCAAATCGAGTCATGTTCAGAGATGCAGACGTCTGGGATAAAAGTATCGGCTGAAAAGCAATGCAGGGCATGGGGGTAGGAGAGGTCCAGCAGTGAGGAAGGAAAGGGCGAAAGGCAACAGTGTCATTCCATCTCACAAGAGAGAGTGCATGCACAGGTGTTCCTGTTATTATTAGGCTACGTATATTTTGTATATATGAATATTACATGAACATTTTCAAAAGGAAGGGAACAAAACCTCAACTAGACTAAAAATAAGGGTTTGTCGTCATAAAATAACAGCATGTGCACAGGCCAGGTATATGAAGAAGTGAGAAGGACCCAGCAGCCTTGCAGGGTGTTACTAAGCAAGAAGGACAAGGGCTTAATCCAGATGAGAAATAAAGAATACTTTATTACTGAGGGTGTACATTTTTGTTCAAGAAGAGAAAAACAACAACTCACCCTGCATCACTTGCTGTAACCTTTCTGTAACATGAGAAGAAACAGTGAGCTTGGGACAGCAGCACCTTGGAGCAGAGAGAGGAAGAGATGTTCAAGAGATGCTAAGCCAGGTTATCCATCACGGACCTTCGGAACCAGGGGCAGCTGTGGAGTGAATGGGCTTCTCCAGCCAACAATTATGCCCTTAGGTAACCAAGCGTATGTTGCTTATTTGCAATTTTGCAGTTAAACAATATCACATTTTACAAGTCATGCTCGCAACAGCCCTTTGTGCAAACCCTGAATTCTAACACTCTGTTTGCAAGGAAAGCAATCTAAGTGAGCAAATAAATATGCAGCCTCAGGTTTTCATGACCATAACTGGAACACGTTCACAAACTTGCATTGAGGTAGGACGCCTTATGAGAAAGCGCATCTTCAAGTCATAGGATCTCAGGTTTCTCATAAAAAATTTACATGAAAATTCATATATTCTTTAACATACATAGAGCATCCTCATCTTGGCAAAGATATGGAGAGAAGAAACTAAGAAGATATTACATTCATAGATGTAGGTTTAATTCCTGGCATCCCATTGCATGGGGAAGAACCGCCTTGGGTCAATGGGCTCATTCCACTAATCCTCCCCTATTTCTCTTTGGTTAACTGGGTATATCAAGCTTTTTCCTTGCCCTGTGGTTCGGCAGGCATGAATATGGCTCCTGAAACATCTCAGATCTTCACCTACTTCACCACCCCTTGACCTCTGGGTTATTGACCTTTACCTATCATTAGTTACTAGTCAGAGCACATCCAGAGCACGTCCAGCTGAACTTCTTCTGGCCACCTGACCTTGACTGGACTTCCTTGACTACTGGCCTTCCCCGTCTCTGGTGGGATACTGACTTCAGGAGGGTCACCTCATTCTAAGCCTATTCAGACCCTCCCATGCCTACAAATGACTGGACAAGGGTGAGGACTCAGGACACGCCTTCCTCCCAGGCTCATTTTGAAGACCAAATCAGGCACTTAGTGGGCAGTCTGAGAAGTTTAAAAGAGTTACTGAGAAGAATTCGGAGATTAAAGTACTACAGAGTTTAATCCATTAAAATATTCATAAAATTTATTTAAAATGAATGATTTACCCAACCATCACAGAATTTTAGAACTTCACATAACTATTATCACAACCAGAAGTCCTAAGTCCAGCTCTGTCACTCCTAGTGGACCCACTGGGAGATTCTTATTACAAATCTGCTTAAGCTTTCCTATTGTATTGATTAGATATGAGAATAATGAACAGTTGTACAAAATACAATGACCCGATGCTTTTTGGGAAAAGTCCAAAAGAACTCTAAATAGCCTTGAAGAAAATCCAATATAACTTCCTGATTTCCTGTTTCTGCAAATGTGCCTGTAACTTCTATGACTATATACCCACGACCAGAACCAGAACTAGGATCTGGGTCTTAGTCCAAAACAAATCCCAGTAATTTTATGATGTCTATTAAATCCTTCTAAGTGCAGGCAATTTAACACTTCAGACTGGTGATACTTTGCTGTTTTTAAAGTCATCAGGATAAAAATTTCACAATGACCCTCAAAATTTGGTTGTAGGGATCTCATAATATGACTACTTGTCTTTCTTCTCACAATTCTCTAAGTCACTCTTACTCCAATTTTACTTACTTCTGTTGGTGCTGACAAAAAATACGCACACGTGTTTTTATTCCACATCACTGCAACACTCTCAGATTTAAGGCAATTCACTGCTTCCCTTCACAGAGACCAAAGCAACAACCATCCTTAAAGATACAAATTCCTGTTGCTACACTGGAGTATGCTAAATAGAACTGCCCTTAAGAGAAGCAGGGCTATCGGAAACCAATTCCTGCCACTCGGCGCACCTCTCCTGACTACTCTGATCAGAATGGTATATTGCAAACACCACTTGTTTCATAAAGATGTGGTCTCTGAATATGTGTGGCCTGCCTCTCTGGAAGGTCAGTCACGTAGACCGCATATTCTGTCTCAATACAGAGGTGGGCAGAAGTAGGTTAATGAGACTAAACAGTACAATAAATAAATAATAAAACTAGAATGAACTCTGTGTTTAACGCACTCACAGCTATAAGCTGACTTTTGCCCACCCCTGTAGAAGCGGCTGCTTTAGAAAATGATTGTTGCATTGAAGTACACCAGCGTAAACTTTGCTTAGGCAACAAAGCCTCTTTGGAGACAGACCAGACTAGACCTGTCCTTAGATTACTCTCCAGCTAGAAATACATCCAGCAGGCTTTTGTGTTATGTGCTACAAGACAGACAAACACATAATTCACTTTATATTGATTACAAAATATATACTCTCCCTCAACTCTGATTGCTCAGACAATTTAGTGAAAATTTACTTTTCTATTTCATTTGTTGTTGAATGGAACACATCCTGAATTTGTCATCTCTTCTTTTTCTACTCTGAGTCTCTAGTGTTGAAAGTAATCAATCAATCGGTTTACAATAGAATGCCTGATAGATTGCAGTTACACATCACTTCACTGATAGAAATAATAAACCTAGAATGGAGAAATGGTAGACATTTTTTAAATGGACAGAAGAGAAGAAGGTTTTCATTGGCAATTTTTTGGCAAATATATCATCAAAGGCTGGAATATAGGGCCAAGAAGAAAGGGGTCATTTCTTGCAGAAAAAAAATATTTCATCACAGCCATTAACCACCAGGTAAGAGACATGTCAAAAAAGAAAATTCCAGTGACACATCACCTTTGCAGAACCATCCACGAGCTGATACTGTGCACAAAACAAGCTTTGTGTTGACAGACAGCAAGGACCCGCTGGTGTCATATGTTGCCAGGCTACAGACTGAGGGCACTGAGGCAAGAACTGACACCCCCAGGAGCTCTGCCCACATTCAGCTGAAGCCGCAACAGCAAAAATTCGCAACATCTTAGGCAGCTATGATCCCCCTGTCATTTTTTTATATGGCTTGACCAATTTCCAAAATGTATTCCAGCTCCAATAAAATTAAAATATGAATCATCTTTCCAAAATAGAATGAAAGTAGCACAAAAGTATAGTTTTATGCGGTGACACTGAGAGGCGCCAGGCAACTGCAGACACAATCGGGGATGTCGGCCACTGCTGAATGGTGCCCCGTGCAGAAGGAAAGAAGCATACCGGCTGGACACCTTTGTGTGTGATACTCAGAAGGCAGAAGAGCCATATGAGATAAAGAAGGCAGGGTGGAAGGAAGGGGGACCCAGCGGGGAAGAATGCAGGCTGGCAGCCGCCGGGAGCAGCAGAATTTGCGGGCAAAAGGGCCAAGGCAGGGCCTGGGTACAGCCTCCTCTGCTTTCTGTTCTCAAGTTGGCAATGCACGTCCTGAAACACACCTATTCTGGCCCTTCCAGACGAGCATTAAATTGTCCTCGTAACAGTTGCAGGGTTTTCTCATGATACCCTCAAACTTCCCCTTTGTATCACTTATAATTTGTATAGTTACTTGTTTCCACGTTTATATTTTCCTGCCACTCAATTATAAGCTCCATAATGGTAGAGGCCGCACCTACTGTATACATTGCAATACCCACAGTATCTAGGGTGCGCTATATCTTTAATAAATAGTAGAATAAATAAATGAAATATAACCATTAATGTAATTATTTGAACAGGCAGCATAGCATAATGGTTAAAGGCAAAACCTCTAAAGTCTGACTGCCTGAATTTGAATTCCGTTTCTGCCATTCACTACCTAGATGAACTCTGGCAAGTTTCCTAACCTATCTGTGACTTTGTTTTCTCCATGCAAAATGAGGCTAATAGGGGACTTTCCTCACAGCATTGTGGGAATTAAAGACATCAATAGTTGAAAAGTGGTTAGAACAGGAAATAGCCATATTAATCATCATATAAGTATTAGTTAAATTATAGTTGAATGCTAATAAAGCTTATATTTTCTTGTAAACAATAAGAACTAAATTTTTAGGAGGGTAACTGGTAATGGAAAAATATAATAAAGATTAAATTTTTTAAAAAGGATTAAGTGTTGAAATCTGTTAACTGTGAATCCAAATTTGGATTTCTCAAGTACAATTGACTACTACTCCCAACAATGTGATATATTCCAGCCAATATGATTCTAAAGGACAAAAGCAAAATTCCTCCACTGAGATTTCAAATAACTTGTTAAAACAGCTCTTAAAGGGCCCAAACAATACCAAGTACCATGCAGAAAAATCCATAAAAACAGATGGGAGAGGGGTGTCGGCAAAAACGGTAAAGTCCTTTGAAAAAATGGCACAAATTATCAAAGAGAACTTTCTCATAACTTTGAAAATGAACCACATGTTTGCAAAAACCTGGTGAGCATTTCTTCCAGAGCGATGTGGCCTTTTGACTTGCCATCCCCTGCCCTTCCGCTCCCACGTGGGGCGACAAGGGACAGCCCGGCGGCCCCCAGCACACAGCTGGCGCTCTCTCAAAGCCACGTGCCGGAGACCTGCCACGGCTGGCCTGGCCAGTGCCTCCTTGGAAACCGCGCTTGGAAGTCTGTCTTCTGTATTTGACCTGACTCGAAGCTTCCCCAGTAAAGAAAAATAAATAAATTTCCCCGAATCCTTCTCTCTTAGAGGTATTGCTCAACAGAAATTATAGAAAATTGTCCAACTTTGTAACTGCCTGTGGTCGTGAACAACGGTTGGGGCAAATAATAGACTAAATGAGGAATGAGGTGTCCAGAGGGGCTTTGAAAAGCTCCCACGTATTCCTGGGAAACTAGAGGGCCGTGCACGCGTGGAGAGATGTGCCGAGGTGTGCGTGTGCGTGTGTCCACAGAACCCACGCCCTGCGCTGCTTCTGTCTCACTTCTCTGCCTCCGCAGTGCCTGGGACAGTGTTGGAAATTCACTGAGTACTAGGTTTGTTACCACTTGATGGTTAAAATAAAACAGGCAAAATACCTGAATAACCCAAAATTACATTAACATTTCAATAAATACATTCGGAAAAGTACTGAAAATGTGATTGGTGAAACTCATGAGTAAATTGGTAAGTTGTACTTCCTCCCAAATCCTGCTAAAATAATTTAGAAGGCTTTGAATAAGGTTAGATAACCTATTATGTCACTGTAGCTATTTGATCTAAAAAAAAACAAAAAACAAAAGTTAAAGTTATAGCTGCTTCATTTTATTCACAGCTGGTTAATTATAAGACTTGATCAAAATTAAGCAGTTGATGTGAAACTTTAAAAGAAATTATTGATTCTTCTCTTGAGCAACGGCCAATTTAAAACAGTATGGTGCAAGATGGCTCTCGTTCTCGGTATTCTAATTTTAGGGTTTTTTCTCTTCATTTTTTTTTAAACAAAAAACTTTATAAAAAGACTTCAAATTAGCTCTTGGCTTTTCCTATTCAGTATCAACCACTTTCTGAGTGCCAATCATTTTTGCTGAACCTTCCTTTAAAAGAGTTTTGCCAGGGGCGCTGCAAGTGAAGGGAGATGATGAGGTAATCACAGGAAACTCTTCCTCCCGAGCGCTGCCTTTTCTTCCCTGATGAAAACCCCACAGCACGTTGTTCTGTGGGGAAAGGACATGCCGGTTCCAACACCGGAAATGGGTTTTCCTCACACAAACAAATACAAGAGCCCCCAAAAGCTGTGACTCTTGAAGAAAAGAAGTTGAGGAGATAAAGATCGTCGCCGGCCTTGAATTCCACATATCCTCCTGGCAATTTCACTTTTAGGGGGGGAAGTTGAAAGATGGAGTGCACTGTGTCAATAGCAGGATCCCAGGCAGGACCGCCATGTCTTTAAAGTATCTCCTATATTAAGTGAGTATTTAATATTATTTAAGATAAAAATTAGAAGCACAGGCTATCAGAATTAGTTCATGCATGGAAGGTTTTGAAGTCCCCATATAACTCATTTCCATTCTCAGAAACTGAGTATTTTTTTCCATAGCTGACCACAGTCCAAACTATCACCATATGTTTTTCAATTACTATTAATATAGCATTCTAGTATTAAAAGATTAATTCACCCATTAACCAGTTTTCATATTTGCCTTCTCTCCTAGCCTTTATTCTTGTTTTTCCATAGCTGCAATTATAGCAAAAATATAATTTTGTTCTTTTTTCCTTCACTTAAAATTAAAATAGAATTTGTCTAATATCACCATTATAATTTTAATGAATGCATATATTCCACTTAATTAATACAATATACTTAATCATCTCTCTATTCCAAGGACATTTGGGAAATCTGTCACTATTTTGAAGACTTTCATTTTTAAAAATTCTTACTGAGTAGTATAAGAGCTCCAATTTTTGCATTGGCATTAAAATAGCTATGGAACAGGAAGATAGTATTTACCGAGCACCTATTAGAGGGTCTGTATTGTAACGGGAGTGATAAGAAACACCCAGAATAATAGCATGACCCCTTAAAGACAACGCATGATCCATGATCCCAGCCAATTTATAACACAAAAGATAAGACAAAGGCAGAGGAAAAAATCCAACCAAGACTTCGGAGGAAAGCTAGATCCATTAAGCTCGTCAAAGAAGGCTCCCCTGGGTGGGTTGTGTGGGGCCTGGAAATATGAGGAGAGTTTAGCTGGGTAGAGATGCAGGGAAGACATTCCAGAAAGGGGAAGTGGTTACGTAACTCTGTCAACAGGGGCTTTGGCAGCAGTGGTGGAATGTGATCCAGGCAAGACTGCACCCAAGAATGGACGGTTCATCCTTTCCAGTCGTGAGGGTTAATAGGATTCAGGGACAGAGGACTGGGTAGGTAGGTAAAGCCACTCTCTGGGCAGTGTTTGTCCAACAAGTGTGGGCATGGGAAGGGAAGTAAACACTTATGGGTAACTCCTCCTTTACCAACATATTCCATAGGCCTTTCCCTTCATCTTGTAGTTTCCCTGCAATCACTGTGACACTCAGGTGCAGCTTGCAACAGAAGTAGTTTATTTTTTAGATGTGAAAATATGAAGAATATTGCAACATGGAAAATACTTATTATATGTTGTTAAGTCGACCACAAAATATAAGCCTGTATATAAGCCACTACATTATAAAGGTAAATATCAATATAAAAATCAAACATATAAAAATAAAAACGTTTGGGTCTTGAATTCTGACTTAACCTAGGACAGGGGGTGAGGGGAGGAGAGGGCCCCATTCTCACGGTGAGTTGCCCCCGGCCACCCTGACTCTTGACCGGCTTTCCTCTCCTCTTCCTGTTCCGTAGGACCTACATGTTCCCTGGGGCGGGAAAAACTTGGGTTTATATCCTAATGCATTTATCCAAACCTATGGTTTCTGTCACACATTTATGGCCAAGTCTCTCCAATGATTCCATCCTCCATGACTGTGTGATGGTCACAGGCCCCCTCTCCTCAAGCGCCGCAGCCCTCCCCGGGGCACTGGCTAGAAGGCTCTGGTCATCCGCCCCAGGCAGGACCATGGGGTACAGGGAGGTATGTACGGAAAAACGCAACCCCCTATACTTTAAAATATTAGTCTGCAGTACTCGCCAATAGTCTTTACTTAATTTTATTGGAAATACATCTAAAAATATGCTCTGTAACACGAAAGCTAAAATATCGTCTCATCATCAACTCCAAATGACCAAGAAATGCTCTCCAAACAGACACCAGGCGGGCGTAAGGCATTCCTCGGTTTTTTCAGGTATCTTCCAGAACGCTCACCCCAGGCTCAACTCAAGGCCGGGGGGAACTTGGGCAATGAGGAGCACCCTAGTTGGCTGCCACATACGCAGATTTTCACATGGGCCGTCCATCTTTGGGGATCTGGTAAAGAGATGATATTTTCGGAAAGGCTCACACATAGTTACTGGAGCTGCTGGTTCTGGAATAAACATGGGGCGACAGGAGAAATTACCAGACAATTCGGAACTATCGGAGGAGGCCGAGGTTCTCAGTGTGGACTGGGGGTTCCGTTTCGGCAGGCAGGGCCCCGTTGCGGGGCTGACGAGGCGGCCCAGCCGCTTTCCCGGTGTCAGCGGGTGTGTTACAAGGGCCTCCCCCAGGGCTACCTGGGAGTGGCTCCTAAGGTCTCTGCTCACCTGCCAGCTCTCAGAAGGAACCGGCCCGGCCGGCACCTTGATCTCAGATGTCTGGCCACCGTCCTGTGAGATAATCAATTTCCGTTGTTTCAACCCTCCCGGTGTCTTGTCATGGCAGCCCCAGGAAACTAAGCCATGGTGCATGTTAAAAGCAGGTTCCTGAGCCCCAACGCAAACCTAAAACCCTATGTCAAATGCTAAACTCTAACACCAGTATAGAATTTTCTAGGAGAAATCAGCTAACCAAGATGATAGAGATTCATTTTCAACCGAAATCGAAGTTTATACCTCCAAGGAAATGAAATAACTAACTTCTATACAGTACTTACACAAGATACTTTCCCATGCTTTACTGTATTGAGTCCTCACAAGAACAGTGACGTAGATAAGATGAATATTTATAAATATAAAAACTTGGGTTCGGAACCAAGTCCAATTTGCTGCACATCACACAGCCAATAGGTACTGAGCTAAAACTCCCAGCGAAGTTTGGTACGTGCTCAATAAACGTTTGCTGCGTGTGGAAGGCCAAAGCTGATCAGTGGGAGAGATTAGGCGATGGGATCAGAGAGTGGCGTGATAGTTCCATATAACTGGCCTGTTAGGAGCATCAGGGTACCAGGCAAGGTAGTGTTATGGTTCCAGCTCCGTAGAGCAGGAAATGGGGCTGGAGGAAGGAAGAAGGTGGGAGTTCTGCCTCAGTGGCAGTGGGTGGGCTGCCTAGACAACTGGGTAGCGATTCATTCCTGACCCCTAGTGAAACCGCACAAACAGGCAAAGCTCCCCTGGCCAGCACCTGAGGGCAGGTAGATGCTGTCAAAGCATGATGGGAACAGAGGAGGTCCGAAAAGAACCGGGCAAACCCATGCCTCCCCACACTCACAAGCCTATGTCGAGGTGTGCTTAACAGACACAAAGAGACTTGCCTCATTTTATACATGTTTGGGAATTAATTCAGAACTGCTATCATTACTAAAAGAAAAAAGAAAAAAGAAAAACAGAATGTTAGTGGCATTTCTATTACTTCACAGCTACTGACATTTCAGAAAAGCCATGATTGTCACCTTGAGCCTTACATAAAAGTGAGGGAAAACAAAGGAGCACAACTTCAGTAAACAAAGATTTCAAAGAATGCTTTTAGCCAAAATAATAGCTTATGGATGTGTGTTCTATTCCTTTTACATACGGAATTTTTACTCTGAATACATAATCAATTCTTAACATGGTGTAAATAACTGGAGAAAGTACCATATGATACTTTAGACACATTATTCTATTGATTAGAAATTCGAATAGAAATGGGGGGAGAGTGAGTACACGGAAATCCTCTGCAAATGAGAATAAAAATTCACTGCCTGGTGCTGTATGACTCAAATTCCCCAAATAATTATTGGTAGGGCCCATTGCGATCTACTTGTATAAACATAAATGAGCCCCAGATAACACCCCAAGCTCAAAGAGTAATGACAAAGGTGGAAGAGATGGTCTAGTCAGGCATGAAATTGATTTTATAATAACAAATATCTGTTGCCTTCTATGTGCTAAGTAAATAATTCTGAAGCAGGGGGTAAAGATAATAAAAACAAAATCATTAACTGCTCCTACTAAATCAAACACAGAAAGAAACCCATTGTCATGTTGACCCTGAAGTCTGTTTAATGGCTAATTAAAGCAATTATTTTCATCACGACATGGCCCTTAATCATAGGCACCTTCAGAGTTATAGGACAGTTTGGTTGGTAACCTTGTTGGGAGTAGGTTTCCTACTATTCCCCCCAAATCTACATCGAGAATATGAGACAGAAGAGGAAGACATTACAACACGAACTTAGTGCTGAGGTCTGCAACTGAATCACGGACCCGCACAACCTAACCTTTGAAGGCAGGTCTAAAGCGACAGAATCTAACTCTTCAGTTTTGGGTTGTTGTTTTTTTTTTTTTAATTTTAAAAAGAGTTAAGTTGCAGATAGTGGAAGTTTATGGTCAGCTTTAAAAAGTCACTGTGAATGTCATCATGTCATTATGCTCTCACAGCTCAGTTCGGTTGATTAGAATATAATTCCAGGAAGAGCAGGATTTCTGGTTCAATGCCCAGGTGGGTCAGTGAGCTTCACAAGGTCCCTTGGCCCCGCAACTCATCATTTTCCTACTCAGATATTTTCAAACATGATACTTTTACCCAAAAGGAAATCTCACAAAAAAAGAATACAGGAAAAAATGTTATAAATTTTTCCAAATTCCAGCAATAATAACCCCAGAAAAAGTGCTAAGCAGGTGCATAATGAATGGTGCCTGCCCACATCCATGAACACACACGAAGCAAACGTAGTATCTTTTATCCTGCGAACACCTCGTTCTCCTGTTCTTCTCCTTACCCAAGCGCAGCTTCCGGGAACCCTGCCTCCGCCCTAAAGATGCAACCTCCTGGTCTCAGCTGGTTGATTAAGCAGTGGACTCCTTTCCAAAACTGAGCCAAACAGACCCTTGCCTGGCATTAAGTCTGTCCGTGATGATGGAAGTGGGCAGACAGCATTCAAATGCTGCTGGCGGTCCCTCTTTGCCCCTCTGTGGAGGCAACTGGGTTTTAGGGTGAGGCAGCGCGGGGCTCGGCACAGAGAGAACCAGAGCCAGGCCTGGCGCCGTCCGACCTGACCTCCCCTCCCCCCTGCTCTGGAGGTTCCTCAGGCTCAACTCCAGCTTCGCTCTTGCAGGGTTCTATTTTTAACCTTCCTTGAATCCCAAGTGCTGCGGCTACATGCCTTTGTGTTTCCCTCAACCACTGTGAGTGGAGTTTCTGTCACTCGCAATTCCAGCAATGCACATACACTCGTCTCAACCAGAGGATGTCGTCTGCTGCCCTGGCCCTGAGTCCGTGTAGCAGTCTAGGGGGAGGCAATGCTGCCATGGGGGGCGACCCCAAGCTCAGCAGTTTCAGTAACGTGGGCATAGTTCTAAGTGACTGTGTTCTTGCTTACTCAGGACAGTTCTGATTTATGCTCGCTGCCTCAGCTCAGTTGTTCATAGAGCCTCCTCTAAGCCTCAGAAGGAATCTGGTTTGAATGAAAAATACATGGTCACACTGTTCATTCCTCACCTCTGCTACCTATCCATCATGTGAGGCCGAAGCTGATAGAGTGGTCAATGTCCGGAACACTGCGAGGCAACAGACTACAGGAAGAAGAGGGTTCTAGTGTCTTAAACTAGCAATTAAGTGCTCCAGACTAGAAGCATCATCTAGAAGCATCATGCCTCCTAACAAATCCCTGCCCTAAGCATGGCAGAGGCCCGCCTGACCTATTATTCCAGGGGCACCAGCAGGAGCATCTGATCCAGAAAGCCAGGAACTCAAATTATTTCATGAACAGCACTGATGACTTCTAAACTCCATCTCTTTTTTACTGTGTATCAGTTTTCTTATTTGTACATCTGCAATTCCTACTCATTTTCTCTAATGGAATATTATTATATGGATCCTTAGGTTAGATTAGGTTATGATTCCTTTTCTAAGTTTGTCTTTTTGACAACCTGCATGATTTCACTTGATATTCATTGGGTGCCTGATTATTAAACATAGTGCTAACTCATGAAGGATACACAATGAATAAAACATGATCCCTGTCCCCCAAAACTTAAGGCACTTTTTAGTATTCTTTAGAGTATCTTTGAATTCAGTGTACCAGTAATTTACAAAATGATTCCTGTAAGAACTGCCAGAGTTAATATCCCCAAGGTATAGTTCACTCACCTGGTAACACCTACTAACAAAAATTTCCATGCAAATTTAATATAAGTTATTCTCCTAATTTTATTTTAACTGTCTAGCACATATTCTTTCGCAATGAAGACTCTGATTTTTACTTAAATAAGCATAATACAACAAGTCCTAATCCTTCATAAAACACTTTCAATGTCCCTTACATAGAATTTACTTTTCCATTGCAGCTACTAGAACTCCCTCCCCAAACCCGAATTTTATATCTATTAATGCTAGAGCGCTCCGAACTTAACTTTCCCTGACGTGACTAAAGCTGAAATTACATCACGAGGTGCCTATTCCTGTTCTTCCAAATCTAAACAGGAATCGGGGAGGAGGAATTCATATACTTTTTGCCAGCGATGCAAAAACAGAAAATGTGGATCTAGCACCGGAACTGGAACATGCAGCGCATTTTCTTGCAGAATATTCTATAAGGTGGTGAGTGTGACATTATTAGCGCTGTATATCAGCAACACTAGGAGGAAAATGAGCTTTTATGGATCAGTCTAGAGGGCTCACTACCATTTACAAGTAGAAATATGTTTTCAATTCCATGAAGCGAAGTTGTCCATTAACTTTCAGAATGCTATTTCATAAGTTGGTTTATCTGAATGCTAGAAGTACTAGGTCGGGAGAACTGAGGGAAATGTTCTACTAAATCTGTTGTTTTAAATTCAGTTATCCTTCATCATGGCTGTGTTATAGACTTTCAACACCTGGCGATCCATCATTTGACCAACATGCACTGAGCGCCTCCCACGTTCAAGAAAACGGCCTCGGTGCTAGTGATATGTTAGTGAGCACGAGAGATGAGTCTGCTTATCATCGGCTTGGCATCCCCTCAGACTCCACAGGCAGATGCTCTGCCTCACAAAGGAGGACCCTGGTCTTCAGAACGCCCTTCCCAGCGTGGCTCTAGGTTAGAGTCGCCCAATGAGAAGCACCCACGTGGGATTTGGGCATCTCTGTTGACAGTTGCAGACCAACTCGTGGACAAAAGCCTCATCCTTGTAAATCCCTATGATCAGCAATGGCAGTTCCCACGGAGACTGGGACATTTGCTGTGACAACTTCTGGGTATGTTCCTGGGAGGCAACTGCACTCAACCGCCTGCTTCCATGACCTTGCAAGGTGGTGTAAGCGTCTAGTTCCTAGTAGGAAAGTCTCCCTATTTGGAATTCCTAAGTGGCTCCTGTTGTCCCAACCCAAACTGACTGATAGATCACAGCCAGCACAGTCCCTGCCCTAACATGAGACACGGCTATGGAGAAGACAGACACTAAGTACCTGCTGACACACGGGATGCTGTGATTGTCGACGGTGCGCAGGAACCCGCTCTGAGCCGCTGTCAGAGCTGTCTGCTAAGCTTCCAGAATTTTGCATGCTGGTCATTACATATAGTCAATATTAAAAATTAAGTTATGTAAACTTGCAATTAATTATATGTAAAAATAGAGTAATAAATACTTTAAACTCATTATGTTCTAATTAATTTACTATGCTCTATGCTTTTGAAGTTACTTAAATGCACATTTGCCTCTTTATGGTGGACGTTCTACACAGTGGTTTGCTGTGCTCTTCTGCTCAAGTCTCCGTTCAATGGCATCCCCTTGGTCGCTTGTCATCCCTGTGCTGAAAGTATGTTCACCACTTTAAAATCAGCAAACACTGCAAATCAGAGCATCTGCTGCCCAGTAGAGCTGGTCATCAAATGTTTACCAAAACAGTTCCAATGATTGTGATAATTACCAGAAATATAAGGAAGTATTAGCATAGAACAGGGAGACTCCCCTGCCACCCTCCCCACCCCCCGCCCCGTAACCAGGGGTCTCAAGGAAACGTCCTAAAGGAAGCAATAAGTGAGCAGAGCTCTGGCAGCCAGTTAGGCGGAGCGGTGGGGAACAGCATTCCAGGGGAAGGAAGAGCATGTGAACTCCATGAGGCGGGGAAGGTCTTAGCCCTGGCAAAGGACAGACAATCTGATGGGCTAGAATGTGAAGAGAGAGGCTATGTCATTTAGCCCCATCCTGTTCACGTTTCTCTTCTTGGTAGTCGCCGTGGTCCACTTACAGTGTTGTTTTCTGCACAGCTCTCTTTTCTGTCACCTTACATTACTCCGATTTGCACACTGCTCTTTTCTGTCACTCTTTTTTGTCAACAGACAATTGTGTGGAAGGCAGGGTCCATACTGTCTTTATCTCCCCTTGCCAGGTGCCTAGCCCAGCTCCTTCCACAGCCCGAACTTGCTTCTCAATGAGCGACTCCATAAATCCATACAACCAAAGCCCAGTAAACATCAACGGTCAAATCTCCAGAAATGAGTATAAAATTCATGATTCAACTTTTTAATTAAACTAAACAAAAAATAATAGGTTTCAAGAAAAAGAGACAATTTAATGTGTATATGCACTAACTATAAGTTAGAAGAATCAAGACCGAAGCAATAACTGGAACATATTCAATATTAAAGCACGTGTGTGTTAATCTGTTGGAGGCGCTATAACAAAATACCTTAGATGAAGTGGTGGCAAGTGTTAAGCAACAGAAATTGATTTCTCACAGTGCTGGAGGCTGGAAAGCCTAAGAACAAGGGGGAAGGTGGCTGCAAGGGAGGTTTCTCTCTGGGGCCTCTTCTCGTGGCTGTAGGCAGTGGCCTTTTCCCTGTGTGTTCATATGACCTCTGCTCTTGAAGAAAGAGAGAGGTCTCTGGCATATTTTCCTCTTTTATAAGGACACCAGACCTGTCTGCTGAATCAAGACCTCACCCTCATGACAACATTTAATCTTAGTCACTTTCTTAAAGTTCCTACCTATTTCCAATACGGTCATGGGGGTTAGGGGTTCAACGTGTGGAGTACTGGAGAGGGTGGGGGATGCACAATTCATTCCAGAGCAATCGGGTTTAATACAAGAACAGAAAACAGACATGCGTTTCAAGAACATAAGGAAATCCTTTTTAAAATTACATTGATAATTATGATAGCCATTGCTGAATATAGATATAAGACATTCTCTATTACACAAAACTGAAACATGCAAACGTGAAAAGATGTAATTTAGAAAGAAAAAAAATTTAAAAAAAAAAAAAAAAAAAAAAAAAAAAAAAAAAAAGAAAAAAAAAAAAAAAAAAAAAGGGGGGGGGGGGGGAAAGGGGGGGGGGGGGGGGGGGGTTCCACCATTTATATGATGTGTACTACATCTCATACATTATATACGGCTTAATATGAAAAGTTTAAAGTAACGCTACCCTACTCACACAGGCACATACCCACGTGCACGTGTGGGTTTGCACGCACACACATGCACGTACACTTCAAAAACCACCCATGAACCCCAGCCCTTCAAAGCTGGCATTTGAGGAGATGGCCCACAGCCAGCACCTCTGCCGTTGTGCAGGGCAGCGGCGTTTCTGTCGGTGCACAAAAATAACAGAAACGAAAGTATGCCGTGACCACATTGGCTTTACAGCCCGGGAGCATTCCTGAATGATTCTGTGACTGTTGTACTGTTCTTTTACTGTTCAGTGCTATTGTAATTCATAATTGTTATCTCGCATAACAATATCCCAAAATGCACTGAATGGCGATGCTGTTAAACATGCCCCCCAAATCAAGATCCATGGAGCGAGATTAGACATGATAACAAGCTATGAAAAGGGTCAAGGTTTTATAGTTTATTTATTCATGTGTTATTTTTATGTTATTTGATATACATAAAAAGTATATTTAAAAGTAAAATCACACTACAATTGTGGTAGATTTATGAGGTCTAGGAACGCATTCCCTGCATTTCAATGTATTACAATAGGAAAACTGTGTTGAATTATGTGAGTTTTGAAAAATGCAGGGTCTTTATGAACCTATTTCTCACATAAAACGCGACTGCCTCACACGTACAGCTGAGAAACATGGGCATCTTGCTACACCAAAGACAGGGTAGGGGGAGTCCATCTGTGAACATTTATTTAAATAATCTGTAACAGAAAAATTGTGTCCATTGCCTTGAAGTAGCACCAGGACAGAATTGACAGAATAATTAATTCAGGGAATACTAGACCCAAAGGAAAGGTGTCTAGCTCTAGCTGTGCTCTCTTTCTAAAGTCATTTGATATGTGAGACACACCTCCATCTGGAATCATTAATGTGCAATTGTGCTGGGAAGCAAGAGGATAAGCAAGATGATCTGATGTCCTTTGTAGTCTGATAAATGTAGGTAATTGTCGGCAGCTCAGAACTTAGCTATGTTAGATGTGTATCTTTTCCCTGAGCCTAGCCCCTCTGCTCTAGCCAGCCACGTCAGCCGCTCAGAGAATTATCTGCTAAGCCTCCTTGGTCTCTGGCTCCCTGCATGCAATCCCTTCCTCCCAGGAAGATTGATCAGAACACAGCCAAGAGCAACCAGACTATGCCCGGGGGTCAAGGCTGGGAGCCCAGCTGTACCTGGTTTTCTCTCTTAAAGCCTGATTTTTTTTCTCCACTCACAACTCATCCCACTCCTTTGGGCTCTTTCATGGCCTACATACCCATAATCCGTTTCACAACCATTTCTTCCTATCAAGGAGGCTTTCCCGTGTTAATTGCAAAAGTAACCCATTCCCCCAGCAGGGACTGTGTAACCCCCACACACAACTCACGCGCAGTTACTGATGTTTCAGCCCAACAACATTTCTCACCCTAATAGAAACGACCTTGCAAATAACACTCACAAAAATCAGCTCCATACTCTAAATTTTATAAAATGGTTTACATTAGCATGAAGAAAATTAAAAGATGAAACCGAATAGTTGAGTTCATTATAACACTGACGGCGACCAGATGGTATTACACTGGACAGTGACTTGACAAAGCCTGGTAGGGTTTTAATAACATAAAATGTAGCCAGAAGAACAGATTTTCTCCTTCCCCACTGAGAAGAAGCAGAAAGAAAAATACTTAAGTGAAATCAGAGGAGGTTTAGTTAGATTTAAAGACTTAGAAATTGTTATATAGGATTAGGTGAAAACAGTCTCTCCTGTTGATGTGTAAGAAGAGAGACGTCTCTCTCTCAGGAATGCTTAGAAAATGCAAGTCAGGAGAGACAGAATGACAATTCCAGGGAACGTGCTTACTCTGTTGACTTCCAGTTTATCAGAACCTGCCATGTAGGCAGCCTACAGGCACCTACGGAATACTCACTCACTAAGTATTTGTTGAATGAATGAGTGCTCAATCAAAATCTAAAGGCAAATATATTATTTATAAGGTATTCCTTTTAGCCAATTATTGTAACTATTGGAAGTGAGAGAGAGAATAAAAGAAAGTAGAAGAGATCTTAGCCATCTCACATGACATGGCCACAGTTATATGGGAAGATGGTGACTGTTGTCCCAGTCCTAAGTGCCATCGGTTCAACAACCAAGGAACGCGGCCCAAGAAAGAAGCATTAACAACTCCTATTTCCCCCATAACATCAGAGGAGCCAACACAGGAGTTGCCCTGAGACCCAGTAATTGGCAGTAGATTCAGACCAACCAAAATGAAACACCTTGTGTCCACTACTAACATACAAGATGGCCGTGTATGTTAGGTGATCTTACATATATGGTTATTAAACATCTTGGACAACCCTGTGAGGTCAGAATTGTTATCTCCACTTCCAAGATAAAGAAAAAGCCTCAGAGAAGTTAAGCAAACTGCCTATCATCCCTCAGTTAATAGGGATTTGAAGCCAGGTACTTGGATTCTGCTTTAGTTCTCCTTGTACTGCATCTTGAGGAACCATGGAATTCATTGAACAGTTAAAGGAGGTAAGCATCCATTTCATCAGCCAAATGAAGTCACTTTGGGGGAAGGAAAAATGGTGTCAAGAAGCATAAACTGGCTCTGTTCTGGGCACAACTGGAGAAAGCGCTCCCTGGTCCTGCCCATTGTTCCCTCCCTCCGACAGAGCAAGTCTTCAAGTTTCCAGTAACCCTCAGTGATGCCACCATAGAGCTTTGCCGCTCTTGGGACCAGCCTGTGTGTAATTCCATCCGTAAATTCTAAAGCAGGAATTTTCATTTCGGTTTACTATGAAAAATAGCTGAAGTGTTTCAAGAGATGCTAAGTGAGTCAACGTCAACAGTGCTGCCGAATATTAATTAAATTGGGATTGCTTACAGAAAGTCCACTTCTATTCAAAATTTTCAAGGAACACAAAACCTTTTTTCTGTTTAGGGTGCCATAAGTGGTGCTTTGCAGGGGAACTGATGGAGGGGTGGAGGTAGGTTAGATGCTGAGATCCCAATTTCCTACGCAGTACCACAATGCCGTTCTATATTTATTTAAGGGCTTTAGGTTGGGAATTTGAAAAGAAAGAGTTATTAGCTGGGTAACTTCACAGTAAATGGTAGAAAATGTCAATTCCTACTTATTATTGCTTAATTAGAACTTTTTAAAAGCTATTTTCAAATTTCAGCATTTTCAAATGTCAACTTGTAACACTTGCAAACAATTTTTTTTAAAGCCATGAAACTAAGCCTTATACCTCTGTCTTCTAGAAATAACCCGTGGCGACGCTGGGTTGCTTTGGGAAACTTCAAACCCTCTCCTCTTGCCCGAGTTTGTTTTCCTGCACTACACAATCAAGCTGAAAAGGGGGCTTGAATTGGAGTGACACAGATTTAGGCTTAGACACAATATTCTCATAGAGCCAGGGGCGGGGAGGAATGGAAGAGCCTCTCTCACCCCCACTGGCTCCTGTCCCCACAAGGAGGGTCTGGAGTGGCTCTCCCTCCTCAGAAGACCTGACTCTATCATTGGCCCAGACATGTGGCTACTCCCTCAGTGGATTCCTGATGTCAAAGAAGCTGTTCCCCACCCCCCAGGGAATATGTTAATCAAGAAAACATTGTAAATCAGAATGAACTACCCAGGCCTGGACCTGGGTCAGCGGCTGCTCAGTTCGTCCAAACCTGGTTTTAGTAAGCTACAGTCGACTCTGAGCAGTAACTATCTGAGTCTTGGTTCCTGCCATTGATAATCTACACCAACTCTTTTGTGTTTCATTAAGAACTTAGAAACGAAACATCACAGACATTAAAACAATCCTCATTTTCTGAAAGTTTTTTTTGTCTTACCATATGTTACCATGTATAATGCGCACTTTTGTGCCCAAATTTTTGAGGGAAAAATAAGGAGGCATGTTATACATGGGTATAAAGATTACACACCATGAGTATAATAGTCCCATGTATAATGCGCACAAAAGCGTTATACACAGCAAAATACAGGTATATGTTAGGGAGAAAGGGCTGAGTAGGAACACTTACGCAGACCAGTATTTTCTATCAGGATCTAGTATTTTCTAATTATAATAAATATTACAGGGCCAATTTATTTTCCATTGATTATATTAATGGGTGTGTTTATAGCCATCTCCCATCCTCTGTGAAAGTTACGTCAGCTACAGAGTGCAGCCAGGAAAACCTCCTAGGGAACAGTCCTGAGCCTGGGGCCCCCGGGCTCTCTCGGGGCCAAGGAGAGAACGCAGCAAGTTCATTAATTTGACTAGCAAAAAAAAAAAATCATCTTTATTTTCTCTACTTCCAGTGTAAATGTACCATTTCCTTCAACTTTGAATGTTGGCAACACAGCATCACAGCATTAGTCAATTGTGTTACTGGGCTACCAGTAGAATTCACATGTATTTTCACATCACATTGGGTTCTAATAGCTGTCTTGCAACAACAATTGTATTCATTATTACTTCAAAATCATAGTACTTGAAACATCTACCCCCATACTACATTTTTTTTGTTCAATTTTGAAATCAGTATTTTAACATAAGTGATTTCTTTCATAATCCTATGTATTTTATTTTATGCACTTAAAAACATTATTCTAAGAAGTCATCCATAGGTTTCTACAGACCAACAAAGAGGTCCAGGGCACAGAACAGGTTAAAAATTATTGTGAGGCACTCCTATTTAATAACATTAATAAATGCAGGAGATCACACAAAATAAAAAGCTTGCTCGACTTAAGAGCTTTAATAAACAGTATTTTATATCCTGTGCCCTATTTTGAATTGACTGTGGATTTCAATTCTCATTAAATCTAGCTTTTTAAGCGGTTGAAAAGAAGGAAGCCTCCCAGTTCTCTGAGAGATGCACGGGTACGACAGTGAGGTGGGCTGAGCAAGGATCAGTCATTGCCACAGTAAACCCAGGCGGGGAGAGGGTGCACAGCCTAACTGAGCTGCTTATAGAGACAATTCACAGGGAATCTTTCTCTTGTTATTTTTTGATGCCTGGCTTTTCATTCCATTCAGTATGGTTAAGACCCAAGTCATGTATCGTATAAAGGAACAATTACATTCTAGGTTTGATCATAAATTCCTTGACTTTTCCGCAAGAAAGCACATGCAATCCTCTGACACAGAAGATACAGGGGGAAGAACTATCCTGGGTTCAGACTTACCCAGACGCTTAAACACCTCTGTCTGGCTCTTTAGCCAAAAAGACCAGACCAGAACAAAAGATAGATTGACAGACGTTACAACTGTGTCCTAACAGTTGTTTTTAAACAGAACATGTTGCCTTCAATTGATCCTATTCTTTTTTCATATTTTTTCACCTGCTACTTTCGTTTTTGGTCCTACCTTCCCCTTTGTAGAGCCAAAGAGTCCTCCTCTGTGTCCTGGGAATGGAGGTATCCAGTGGTGATGTTGTTGACATGGTACTTTCAAAACATTCTCGAAGGACAGTTGTGATACGCCATTCTGATGACCTTTCTTCTATCCAGATAAATACCACAAGGGACAACTCTTCTCACTGTCACGGTCACATACGTTTATTTTCTAAAGTGACTCTAGACTTCTGTGCACCCATCTCAACACAGTTGATCCTTCTCAGTTCCAGTGGCCTGTGTCCTTGCTGCGAATCACTAACGCGTTCACCAGACCTGGCAGAAGCGAAATGGTCCAGGACAACAAAATACCTTTATTTTTATATTTCAAAGTTAAAAAAAAAAAAGAAAGAAAGAAAAAGAAACCACCACAGCAGAAACCATTTTCCCCATAGAGTCCCAGCCTCTATGTATTTCTATCTTCATACCTTCACACCACTCACTAAGCTTTGAAGAGTAACATTTTTAAAGACCCTAAAGTTCAACTGTTTCAATCTCCAGACTTTGGAGATAAGAAAGTTAGACTTACACAGACTGAGTGATTCATGTAAAATCATTCAGCTGCCAGAGCTGAGGAAAACACACTTCCTGTACTGTTTTCATTTCACTCTGGCACCCTCTCACCCTCAGCCTAGAACCACTGTGTTTTCTTGTATTCATGGACATTTAACACTGAACAAAAAACACTATTATCAAGGATATTTGCTAACATTTTAAAAACAGCTGTGTACAATCTAATTTTTACTCACAGCTCCATATCCCCTTTTGCAATTGGTACTTCCTACATCTTACTGTAGCTCAACAGTTGAAGCTTGACAACTTATAAACAATATACCTTAAAAAGTCATACTTTAAAGTGTTTATAATTAGCTTTCCAATGACTCTACAAAGAATGAATCCCTGTTAACAATTCATCAAAACTTACTTGTATTTACTAATGAATCTTTATGAAACTAAATAGAAAATTTTTAGACTACAACTCAAAGACATTTTGAAAGTAATGGATTTGTTAAACAATTTTTTCAAATATATGAATTCCTGTTCCTATAAATAAATCCCATTTTTTTTAGCATGAAGCCCAGGAAGTCACCCATTGTAAAGTGAATTAAAATAAGAGGTAAATAGACTAAACTATAAGAGAACTCACCCAATGGGAAGAATATATATATTGTCAGAGCCATTCAAGGTAGGATCCTAGCAAAATAGTGACCAAGTAATTTAAGCAAGGACATTAGAGAATATTCACATACTATAGTAGTACTGAAAACTTTACTTCATTTTTAGTGGTAGTAACAAAAAAATACAATAAATGAAAGGCTCAGATTCTTGATTCATTTTGTTTAGTATAGAATTCAGATGGAAACAATATAGTCACCACCCAAGTGAGGCAAGAAAACAATATTGTATGGAAAACACTGCTACTTATCCAAATCATGGTTTAATCTAGCCATCAGTTTAAACTTTCTGCATAATCCTATGTATTTTATTTTTTGCAACTGAGAAAAAAAATTATCTCTCTTTGCCTATGGCTACTCTCTGACAGGGAAACTAATTGATGGTTGCTTTTTTTTCCCCCAATTAAACAACTGGAAGTAGAAAAGGGAGAAGATAGATGGAAAAACCCAAAATTAAATGATAAAGTTAGATGTGTGTAAAGACATGAGCTAGAAAAAAAAAATTAAAAGAATGATATGTCAGAGTAGTGGTTTTCACTGTTAAAACACTCTCTTTATAGTTTAAAAATGTTTTAAAAAATACAAAATGTCTTCCATGGCTCTCAAAACATAGAATTTCTACTTGTACAAAGCAAACCACAGCTGGATTTCTCCAGATTTTCCATCTAATCAGTCCCTCAATCGTGTCATTCTCATGGGCTCAGGTCTTTGGAATCCACTCCATTGCTCTTCCCAGAGCCCCTGTGTGTTCCTGTGCCCCCCTCTCTCTCACCTGGAACACCATAATAGTCACCTGGCTGGCCCTCCATGTGACAATCAGAGGCCTTTTCTAAACCTGGTCGAGTGTGCCATGGGGTAAATTCCGTGTAGGTTCCCCATCGCCTTTAGGATAAAGTGCAGGTGCCTGCCTGGATTTGCCTGCTGCCTGGCTTTTCACCCCAGGAACCAGCAGGCCTTCCCCTTCTCCCAGCCCTGAACACATACACTCTGCTTTCCAGATAACCAAAAAAAGCTTGCAATTGGCAACACAGCATGATCTCTCTTCCCTCTGAGTTCTTGTTAATGAAGCTCTCTCTCCAAAGAGCACCCTCCCCTTTACTCTGTCTGCTTGGAGGACTAAGCTCAAACAGCTCTTTTGGGAAGCATTCCCAGACTTCCTCGGTTAGAGTAAGGTGCTTCCTAATCTGTGTGCTCCTAGTGCCTTATACAGACTCTACAATGTTCTCATTGTAATGTATATTCTCTCCTTCACTTCTCTAAATCCACTTGGGAAGGGGACTGTGCCGTATTTACCTCTATTTCTCAAAACAGTAACTGACAAAAGAATGGATGTCTAATTAATGTATGATGAATGAATACATTTAGTTAAACCATTATTCATTCAATATTGAATATCTAGTATCTACTGTATGTCAGACACTGTGTTGGGTGCTAAGGACATACTAATAAAAAGGCATGGTCTCTGTGATCAAGAAATACTATAGTGAATGGTAGGAAAAAGGTAAATTGCCTAAACCAAGTTGCCACTGTGCACAGTCGGGTTGACATATATGACTCCATTTAATCTTTTCTCTGTCTGTATGAGGGGGTATCCATCCAATTTCACAGAGAGGCTCTGAGAGCTTAAAAAATTATTGAGGTGCATTAAATTAATCCCAGAGACAGAATTTGAATAGAATTGCACCTAATTCCAAAGCCTATAACCCTTCCGTGTCTTTGTATTTTTCTGATGTTTAAACTTGAGGGTTTTTGTTGTTGATTTTTTTTTTTTTTTTTTTTTTACATCCGACATGAGCCCTGGACACTAGATAATAAGATGGCCTCGCGCAGGTCTCTCTGAGGTGATCCGCAGACCGTTCGATCCAGGATTTAGGAGCCGCCATTGTCAGAGGCTGTGCTGTCAGTTCTATGAATGTTTTCATTTTCCTGTTTCAACAACACATGTACTCAATCCACTATGGTCTCATCCAGACTATAAGAAAGACCCATCATTCCAAAACCGCTAAGTTCCGAGGCTGAACCACTGTGTTTAACTGATACAGTGAATTGTCAAAATCAAACGAAATTTAATATTTTTTGACACTGATTGCAGTATCAATGATAGTGACGACAATATTAACAATAGCGAAAATGACTGTGGCAGCATCCCTGCGAAATTGAATGGCACTCAAAAACTAAAAGAAAGGAAATAATGCACCTGTCTCTTGAGTGCATTATCCCAATAAAATACACAGAGATTTTCATCTTTAAATCTCCTGAAGAGTGTATTTCCTACTGTTCTCTCAAAAGCCCCTGTGCTCTCTATAGCCCTCACTCTTTTTTGTTCTTTCCTTTACTCGCATATTTATGCCTGTGAGCATGTTAAGCTTAATCATCACCAGCACCTGACTACATGTAGAAACTTTGTTTTTTACTTACAAACATTTATGTAATTCCTGGTAAGTATCATACAGTGTCATAAGCACTTTACAAGTATTAACTCATTTAATCCTCACAACCTTGCTAAGGGGTAAGGTACTATTATTATCTTCATATTGTTAATGAAGAAATTGAGGAGGAAAAAAAGTGGACATAAATCGCCAAGGTCACAGCAAGGACCCCAGCCCAGGCCGTCTGGCAGCGAAAGGCTTTGCGGTAACCACAGGGCCTGGCTGTTTCTCGGGTAATTTGACAATCCCTACAGAAATCCTGGAAAGGGGTGTCAGCATGGGGCACTAAATAATCTTTGAGTAATCTCTGACTTTGAATCATAGAACTTTGTATTCCGGGTGCAAATGCCAGGCTAATTAAAGCCCTCCTAGGGAGAGGCAGTAGATAGACGGTCAAAGCTTTTCTGGGGCCAGGATATTATGATGAAGAGAGGGAGCCCTCTGATCTCCTGATAAAGCCATTCATCTCAAGGTGCCGGTACCACTGTTCAATTAAGGGCAGTCAAGGGGTGCTGAACACCTGCCTCTGGAAAGCTCTCTCATGCTTCCGTGAAAGGCCGCCCTCAAGAATAAGTTCACTGATTCAGGATGCGGTTACTACATGAAGTCAACTGAAACAGAAAGCCCTTTAGAGAACTGCTTCACCTTACATCAAACCAGATCCCAAATGAAGAATATCAGCCACAAATAAGGTGACTGTCTATGCCCGTTTGCTTGGGACAATTCCAGATTTCACCGCTGGTCCAGGGGTAAATATTCATAGCATGCTCTTTGGCTCTCAGAAGCCTAGTGGTCTGGGCGATAAAATATGCAGGAGCCCTTCCCAGGGATAAACAAGGGTTGGCTATAACTCTTAATACATCCAGGGAGGAATTGTCTCTGCTGATGAGCATGCCCAGCTTATCTAAAAATCTCTCAACTTACCACTTCTGTTTCACACACTTCATCCAAAATTCCATTCAATTACTAAATCACTTTAAACATCCTAACCAGGGAAAACTAACAAATAAAAAATAACTTTTTAATTATGTAGCAACCAGTACCATAACTACGTAGCCACTGGTACAAAGCGCCATCCAGGCACGATAGACGAGGCCCCTGCTACCCAGGTGCGTGCCAGCCATTGATGCAGAAAAACCACACGCAGCCAGCACTGTGCTAAGCCCTGTAAGCACAGCCTTTAATCCTCACAACAACACTGAGACAGGAATCAGTACCTTGTTTTTAAGCAAAGAAAAGCAGGCTTGGAGGTCACCATGGATATGGTAAATTAATAATTTGGACACTGTTGAAGTAACAAGGAGGGTTTAGCTCCCATCCCTACTGCATGTTTGGGATGACAGAATGTTTTAATATACACATGACAAGAGTCTTCGGGATTCATGCAGCCTTGACTTTCATTTATTACACACTGAAACTCCAGTCCCCTCTAGTACCAGCTCTGCGTGTGTCTGTCTCCTGATGTGACATCAGGTGCAGGTACGGCCCGATGCCATGGCGCCGTCTGCACAGCAGCGTGTGTGTAAGCATTAGAATATTCAGCTATTTTTTTCTTTTTGTTTTTATGTACCAGAGTGAAAGACAAAAAAGTGAAAATGTTAACACTGGTACTAATACAATTTAGGAAATGCATGTTATCATTAACATGCCAAAAGCAAAACATTAAAAGCTCATGGGACATCAGCTAGTCCATTGCGAGTTTATTTGTGAAGGAAATAGCAATTATCCAATGATATACACAAAGAGATAGAACTAAGGTTAAAAACTGTGTCTACAATTTGAGGTACAGGGGTGGAGAAAATGGAGAGGTTTGTAGATTTGTGAATTAAGAATCAACATCAGAAAAGCAAGTGATTCAGATTACAAAGAGAAACTCAGAAATCACTAAAGCTGTTGATACGGACGACGTTTTCTGCAAATTTCTTTTCAAGAGAAGACAAAGACTAGTTTCAACTTTCTCAGAGCAAATTTTGTATTAAGTCCCCATTAAGGGCAGCATCAAAAGTGCCTGGTGAATTTCCTGAAAAATTACAACCAGAATGGCTGCTGCACTGTCCACATACATTTGTTCTGTCTCCTAACATCATGCCAAGTGAGCTGAAATACCTAAAACCTTAGGTAGGAAGTTATTTTTAAAATAAATTCAATTACATGTGTTCGCTGCTTTATGACTCTTTTTCGTGTATCAGACAACCATACATACACTGTCAAATTTAAAAAGAAAAACCTAGGGCCCATACACCATACTCGATGGCATAATTAGGGATTTTATAACGTTTCCAGTTCTGTGGGGTGGTCTGTCCTCGAGTCCTTGCTATTAACCTGCCAGCCTGAGTCACTCAGCTTTTGTGCATGATTTCCACCCTGGTGTTCAGAAAGATATTCTATAATCAGATAGGATGACATGAAAACTGTTGGCTCTCACACTAAGTCTGTGGTAGGGGAGGCACCACAGCCCTGATTTAGACCACGGCCTCTCTGTGGGCGGAAACGGGCTGAGCCCTGGGTCTTTGGTGCCTGCCTTTGCTCCAGCTAGGCATAAGATATTAAGTGCTTGTTGACTAAAGCCCAAAGAATCTAAAAGCTTAAGAATGTTTCCAAAAGTAAGGAAAGTAGGATGTCTTTTCTAACCTAACTTTCACCATTGACTTTGACTCACTCTGTTCGCGAGTGATGTTTGAACGGCTGAAGCCCACTTAAAATTCCCACTGACCGTTGGCATTTCATTCGCTGCCATGGAGAGAGCTAGAAGGTCAGGAATCAAGCTAGTCAGCTTTTTTTCTTCAGGTGTTCAGCACTCACCACCTTCTTTTCTCTGGAACAACTTGAAGTTCCTTCTTCTAAAGCACATTTTTTCCCTTTGAGGCAAAAAGTTTCCTCTCTTTGGTTCCTCCGAGCTAGACATTTTCTGAGCTTTTCTCTGGAGTCTGTACATCCCATTATGATTTCCCACATCTTCAGACCTTAGACAGCTGAAATGACATCACTTTCTTTGGCTGATTCCAACTGACTGCTTCTGGTAGGAACTGTGAAGATTAACTGAAATTGACTTTTTAAAGGGCCAGGCATTTTGGAAATAAGATAGATCACTAGGCACTAATCGGGAGGGCTGTCCTCGGTATATTTATAAAAAGGAAAGAGTATATCACAGAGCGATATGGCCCTGTTGTGGAAAAATTATATTTATAATCTGTATACATCCAGATAAATGGAAGGATACATTCCAAATATTGCAGTTCAGGGCAAAAACTGTCCTTTTCATTTTCCATACTTAGGCAAGCCTTGAAATTTTAATAATAAGCACACAATTCCTTTGTAATTAAAACAATAAAGAAGACATGGCCAGGCTCTTTGACTTTGCGATGCTGTTTTTATGCAAAGCTTTGACTTAGACACCAGAGATGTAAAGATGAATTAAATGTGGCCCCACCATGACATAGCTCATGTTCTCAGGGAAATGAGCGCATCTACAGTCAATAATACTATCATCATTTTGATCTAGAACCAAAGAATACATAAATATTCACTATTTAAAACCTGCAAGGAAAATAATGTATCCACTGGTAACCATTGAGTCCTGCAAAGGAACGTAGAGTGAAAAGAAAGAAACAAAGTGAGCTGGGTTTTGATGGGAAGTACACATGCTGCCTAGGCAACAAGAGCTGGGTTCAAATCCTCACTGCATCTTTTGGACCATCAGACATCAAGCACATAGCCTGACCTCTAGGGCAGTCATTCCGAAAAATCTCACATGGCTACGTATCCCAGAAAGATGACTGTAAAAATATAGATTCCCAGAGAATAGCCCTGGTGTGTCTGACTCACTGGGTCTTGGGCAGGACCCAGGAAACTGTAATTCAACAAACACCACAGGTGACGCTCTGACAAACTTGGCAGGGAGCCGGAGTCTCTCCCTTTGAAATGGACATGTGGCCCACCTTCTTTAGGTTCTGGTGCACATGAATCAGACCAAATAAAGATGGCTCCCTTTTTCTGGAAGTTCTAGAAATCAGCAGCGATATCTTCGAGATACTGATGAAATCTGCAGGGAGCCAGTCCGCTCTGAGTGGGAGTTCTTGTCACTGTCCAAGGACTAATCAGGTTTTCCAAAGCACGGAGAAACTGGGGACAGTGTTAGCTTCCTAGAGCTGCTGGAGCAAGTTACCATAAACTCGGTGGCTTAAAAACAACGGAAATTTATTCTCCTTCAGTTCTGGAGGCTAGAAGCTCGAAAGCAAGGCATTGGCAGGGCCCCACTCCACCAAATGCTCTAGAGCAGCGGTCGCCAACCTTTTTGGCACCCGGACAGGTTTTGTGGAAGACAGTTTTTCCAAGGACTCATGGTTGGGAGGGCAGCCGATGGTTTCGGGACGACTCAGGCACACTACATCCAAGCTCACCTCCTGCTGGGCGGCCTGGTTCCTAACTGGCCAGGACCTTACCAGTCTGTGGCCTGGAGGTTGGGGACCCCTCCTCTAGAGGAGAATTCTTGCCTCTTCCACCTTCTAGGGGCCCAGGGAGGGCTTGGCACTGACCCAATCTCAGTCCTCATCTGCACATGGCTTTTTCTCTGGGTCATCTCTCCTGTTTCCTATAAGGACCCATGCCTTTGGATTTAGGCCCTCCTTGGGTAATCCAGGGTGATCTCGAGATTCTTAATTTAATTACATCTTCAAAGATTCTTTTTCCAAATAAGGTCACATTCACAGGTTCCAGGTGTTAGAACACAGAAATTCCTTTTGGGAGGCCTTCCTTCAACCCATTGCAGAGGGTTTATGTTTTTTTTCAGTCTCTGGTTCTAGGCCCCAATGTCTACTGAATTTTTTCATTTTCTAGATCACCTTTCATCCTGCACTAATTGTAGGACCCCAGACACGGCAAACAGCCTCTATCTCCACATTTTTAAAAAATATATTGTCATAGTAAAATATCTGTAACATAAAATGTATCAGTTTGCATGTAAGTGTGCATTTCAGTGGCATGAAGCACATTCACACTGTTGTGCAACCATCACCACCATCCGTCTCCAGAACTTTCCCATCATCCCAAACTGTACCCTTTAAACATCTGTCCCCATTAAGCAATAACTCCACATTTCCCCCTCCCCTTCCCCGCTGGTGATCTCTACTGCACTCTGTCTCTACTGTTATGAGTGGAACCATACAATATTTGTCCTTTTGTGTCTGGCTTTTTTCACTTAGCATGATGTCGTCAAGATACATCATGTTATAGCATATATAAGAATTTCATTCATGTTTATGGCGAACTAATATTCCATCATACAGATAGGCCACATCTGTTTGGCCACTTATCTGTTGAGGGACATTTGTGTTATTTCCACCTTTTGGCTAGTTTGAATATGCTGTTCTCATGTAATTGTCTATAAATTAGAAAAAATCGCCCATAGAAGGCTGGTGTGAATGTGGCAGATGGTACTAGAGAGTTGAAAACATTTATATTGCAAAGAATATAAACAACTTAAATTTGGTTGTCAAACTAACCTGCCTGAACCTGTTTGTACCTCTCTGTAGGATTTCCAGCCACTTTTTCCCTTCTTCTCTTTCCTGTCTCTCCTACTCCTTTTCTCGCCTTCCCTTCAAACCTCAAATCTCTGTTCATCATGTGTTCAGGTGCCTCTTTTTCATCTTGTCTTCCAACAGCCTTTTTTCTCAGGGTCTCAATGTGCGGCATCAATTAGCTTCCAGGGCATTTTCCTAGACAAACCCCATTGCCTCCCAAGAAGGACTTATGGGTCCCCTGGTTAAAAATAATATTTTCCTTCCCTGCTATGTTACATTTGACTTGGTTCTGACCATTAGGAAAGCTGCTACTTGCAAATGGGAGACAGGAGGGTGAAAAAGAGAACAGGGCTTGAGATGAAGAGCTCAGCAGAGAAATGAGAACAAAAGTTGTCTTCAAGGGAGGGAAGAAGGAGAAGACCCAAGAACAATGACCCCTTAGAACACAGGAGGATGAAATGCAGAAGCATTTGAGAAAATTGTCAAGAAATTCACAGGAGGTTATAAACCTATTGATTGACAAAATAGGTAGCCATGTCAATTATACTAGATGGCATTTGTGAAAACTAGTCACATAAAAGATTTCAAGATAATTTTGCTAGTATAGGCTACTATAGAATTGATGTGTGTTTTTCCCCAGAACAGAAATATAGGCGTGCCTCATCTAAAGTCAATTCTTTTACAAAAATATGTTACATAGCAGTTTTCAGGTGACGGGAAACCCCCACTCTATTACTGTAATTGGGAAAATTTGTATGTTCCCAACCCATCCAAATACCTTTCCAGTTTCTCCAAATATCAAGAAAACACTCATAAATATGTCTATAGCAATCCAAATTCACCCAGGATTTCTGAATAATATAAATTAAATCATTTGAAACACCAATTACCTAATTATTTAAGAGATAATAAAGCATTTGGAGGGTATGTTTGTTTGTAATACACAAGGAATTCTTTCTTACAATATCAAATAAAATTGTATTTCCCTTTTACATGAATAAGGAATACATACTATAATGTAGATAAACAATGACATAATGTGTTAGAGACAGTAAAGACACTCTAAATCAGACCTCAGTTGGCAGCACTCCCAACTCCCGGCAGAAAGCAACTGAGACTCAGGAAAGGCCAAACCCTCAGGAACAAAGAGGAGGAAGATGATTACAGACAATGCAAAACTTTTAAACAACCTAAGCAAAGAACTTAAGACTGCAGCCCACCCACTCTACACCCTCCTGCCTGAGCTCAACAACAACAAAAGGTTTTTATTGCACACACATGCATGTTGAGTATGGTGAGCTGCTCATTCAGATAGTGAGTGTAGGGTCAAAGTGTCCACGAATCCATACGACAAATATTTAGGTAAGGAAAGCTTACGTACACCTGTATACTTTAAAAGGAAAACAAACTATAGAGAAGTAGATGATGATCTTGCATATTCTCACATTATACTCATTCTGAATTAAATCCAAATTTTCAGTTCAATCTCTAAGGGATTAATTTTATAGAGTTAACACAGAGTAAGAATTCCACTGGAAGGTTTGGAAACACACCTAACTCTATTATTATAACCTTAAGAGATTACATAAAATTAAAAGTTCCCTCAATCTAGCTGAGTTTACTGAAATACAAAGCTGCAATATGCAGTATGTACTTTAGATTCCCAGGTTCAACAAAAGGAACTATATTAAAAATAGCCTTTGTAACAGATGAGTGGATAAAGAAAATTGTATATGTGTGTGTGTGTATACACACAAATACATATGTGTGCAGTAGAATATTACTCAGCCGAGAAAAAGAAGGAAATCCTGCCAAATCCTGCCATTCTCAGCAACACAAATGGTCCTTGAGGGCATTGTACTAAGAAAAATACGTCAGACCGAGAAAGGCAAACACTATGGTTTCACAACCCAAAAAGCTGAATTCATAGAAACAGCGAGTGGAATGGTGATTACCAGGGTCAGGGACACGACTTAAATGAGGAGCCATTGGCCAAAGAGTATACAGCCTTTCAGTTCTGCAAGGAGTAAGTGCTAGGGACAGAAGGTATGGCATGGTGACCGTAGTTAAAAATTCTGTATTACATCCTTGAAAGTTTTTAGCAGAGTATATCTTAAATGTTCTCACCATAAACACAAAAAAATAATTACAGGAGGTGATGGATGTGTTAACTAACCTTATCGTTGGTAATCATTTTACAGTACATCCATGCTTCAAAGCATCATATTGTACACCTTAAACTTACACAAGGTTATGTGTCAGTTATATCTCAATAAAGCTGGGGCCACAAAAAGGCTCTGCTGTGCTGTCATGATATTTGATTTTGGCATATTATTTGGCATATTATTTGATTTTGGTTCAAAGTAGTTTACTACAAAATAGGGAGGGGGAGAAGGATGCAGGAAGGGGCTTCCCCTACCGCAAATCCCGTTAAATGGATACATTGCCACAAAAAAAGCAAGAACCCAAGGACTGGAGAGATATTCCAGGTACAGTACAAGAAAGAAAAGGTCTTCTGGAAAAATATTCCTAAGAGCTAAGATTTGAAATATTACCATAGGAAAAGAAAAATGTCTCATTGGCTTCTGAAATGTCTCTCTCCTAGCCAGGGGGTAATGAAATGCAAAACAGTATCTCTAAAACTCTGCCTAAATCTCTACACACCTTCTCTCTCTCTTTCTCTCTCTCTCTCTCTCTCTCTCTCTCTCACACGCACACACACACATACACAGACTGTGAATACGTGCATACTTTGCTCTAGCCTTTCTTTCTTTCTTTCTTCATTTTTTTAATGCTACACAGTCCTCCTGGTTTGTTTGTAGCAGACACTAAGCAAAATCAATTACCATTCCCAAGAAATAGTCCCACTGAAAAATTAGTTTTGAAGCCTGTCACATCTTTTACACTATCTGGCCCATAAAGTTATAAATCCTCTCCCAACAGAAATCCATTCCGTCGCGAGGAAGAAGCTAAAGTTCTATGCAGTCCAATCTTCTCTGGGGATCTGAAGACAATTTCACACTTCTGTTTTTAAACATCTTGAAAAAATCTTTACATTTGCTTGAAAGGGCAGATTGATGCTCCCTACGCACAAGCGCGCGCACACACACACTAAGGAAATAAACACAGTAAATTCAGAGAAGCTACAGGGGCAGCTTCTGTGGTAAATATATCAATCAAGTCTATATTTGTAAACCTTTTTTGAAATATCTGCCTTAAAATTGTGTAATCTACAAACCAGGGTAAAGAAATCGACTTCAATAAGCTGAAGTGCCCCTGATTCCACAGGATGGCCTACAGGCTGGAGGAAAACAGTAGCTGCCAGACCGTTTTTTAAAATAATCACTGCAAGTGTCCTGGATAATGTATCTCGGTGTTCTGGCCAATTAGCATCAAAAAGTTCACCCTGATAGCTAACCTAATTGTCTTCCATTGCAAAATAATGTCATTCTCAGGCAAAGAGGGAGAAAAATGGGCACAGATGTCTGAGTCTGAGGACCTGGTTCCATGTCCAATATTTGCTGTGTGCCCTCACGCGTGTCATGTACGGTCTCTGTTTCCTGTTAAAAGAAGTTACTGAACTGGATGGTCTTTACAAATGTGGGTCTCTCCTAAGAGAGAGAAACTGAATGATTAGCACAGGCCAAAGGAAGCAGTCATTCACACATGCATGTGTGAAACATATAATTAGCATTTTAGGTAGCCCTCTTTTACTCAGACTGACCAATTCTAATCTGTTTTGTTCTTGTAGAGAATCATATTTTTGACATAGTAACTGATGTGAGGTGTCCCTCTACACTTCCTGTTAGCCAGGGACGCCCCTCCATTCGTATACAGTCTCGGAGACAGGTTCACATTTGGGCATTTCTATTTTGGAGAAGAACCAAAGGGGCAAAAATCTCGACTTTTGTATCCAAAAAGCCAGAGATTTCCCATGAACAAGAGACTTACCATATTCTGTTTCCCAACCCAACGACGAGATGACTCCAGCTTGCATGGTGTGTGTAGGCCCCACGAATGAGAACAGAGGGTGCCGGATGGGCGAGGGAGAGGCTCTGAGGGAGAGCTAGACCCGGAAGCCCTCATAATCAGAACAAGGAAGGTGAGCAACAAGCTGTAGGGAACAAGACACGGGTCCAGAGAGAAGACCAGAGCGGACTCTCACATCTTCGTATTCACAAGGTCCCTCAAAATCACGTGGAACCTATGACAAAGCCAAAACTGTGAACTGACTGAGGACCCTCTGACTTGGCGGCTACTCCCTTGAGTTGACAAAAGGCTTGAAATGGAAAAAAATCAAGTTACATCTTTTGGAGACCTTAAGGTGGTGGTCTTAATGCCATACCTCTTGCACTCTTTTCTCAGTGTTTCAGTCCTCTGAATCTTTTATAAGGAGTAAGGTCCAGACTAGACATGGCGACTGAGGGGCAGGCGCTAAGTGGAGTCCAGGAAGCCCCTTGCTTTTTGCGGTGTCACACGGTGATTCCACATCAGCACTGGAAGCTGGCCTCATTCATCTAAGTGGGCAACGAAGTAAGATTTCACCACTGCTTAAAGAGATCTAACCTAATGTTCAGTACATGCTGTGACTTCCTCGCATAGACAAGTGAATAACATTGCAAGTTAATAGTTACTAGCAATAGCAAAAATTTTATTTTCAAACAGTTATACCTACCTCAGAGAGAAAAATGCAATATACCCAGATTTCCCTAGAGGGAAACTGACAATAGTTCATTATCTATGTGCAGAATATATCATATTTGGCAGACTTCTGTGATGGGCCACCCATAGGCTTCACTCCCTAGCAGAACACACATCAATAATTAGCACCAGAGGCTTCAAATTTCAATTATATTTCTTCTGGTAAAAGTTTAAATCAGACTTGTATAAACCCCTTCCCATCTGTGAATTACCTAGAACTAGATGAAGAATCTCCTTCCCCACTTTTCCCACTTTTGGTTAATACTAAAACAGATGAACTACATAATAACCCCAACTGCTTTATCTTGAGATAGGAGTCGGCATTTCCGATTCACCACAATATCTTCTCTGTCCCATAAAGCTGTTAGGAAAGCAATTGTATCCATTAGAAGTAAGTTAGCACACCTTCTTGATGCTTTAACATAGCGGTCATAAATTGTAGAAAAAAAATAATGTTCCCTTTTCATGCAAAATATCTCCACTCTGCAATTGCTATAAGGATTTCTATCACAAAACTGATTTTGATGTAACTTTATTTCAGCCTCAAGTCATTAGAACAAAGCAACCGCTCTGCTACCGCCCCTCCCTGCCCAGCACGCCCAAGACGTTTACTGACATCCTTGAGCCTCAGCCCCACAATGGACACTACTACACTCATACCGCTGCAGTCACAGTGGTGAAAGCTAAAAAATAAAAATAAAAAAATAAAAATAAAAAAATCCTATGACTTGGAATAATGACTGATTTTTCATGGACGCTGCATGTATGGCTGATGTGATTCCCCCAAAGGAATGGCTAAAGTGCTGTGCTAACATTCAGACTAACTTTTTAAAACAGCTTTATTATCTCCCTCCATTAATTTTAATTTGAACAAATGAAGATGTTTCTTTTTCACTTTGTTTATCCTAAAGGCTGCAGCTCTCAACATAAAGCCTCAGTAGAAGGAGATAATGACATTTCCAGAATGTAGGCAAACCCCTTTTCTCGAAAGCCCAAAAAAAATGAGAAGTTTCTAAGGGACCAGTTGTTACAGTGAAGCCAATTTATTTTCAACCTAGGTGCTCGGATAAGTCAAATGTAAGTGTGATGGTATCAACCAACTTGACAAGCACCCCAGGGAAAATTTAAACTCATAATTTTTTAAAAGAGTACCTACTACATTTCTTCTTTAATTTCTATGTAGAGAGGCTCATACTGAAAATAAAAGCTGTATGACTGGAATTGACTGAAAAGACACCACAGTCCCAGCCCCAGGACACTCACAAATTTAAATGAGGGTCTAATTACACAAGCAGCAGCGATTAGCCACCTTGTCAATTATTTAAAACTGACAGCTTTGTTGTTCTAAAAAGTCCTATCCTACTTCCAAAGGGCCAGTCAACAGACTAGTATCCTCAAGGTTGTTTGACAGAAAGTTTCATTATTCAAAATGATTCAACAAATGATGTAGACTGAGGTCTCTTAATGATGGCGGAGCATTATGCTGAGCACTTTGAGAAGATCAAAGAAGTTTAAAACGTGATTCTTTCCCTTAAGGGCTTTGTAGTCTGCTAAGAAAACTAAGAACACTCAAGGAACAATCAGCAAATAAGAATGGAATTTTTAGCACTAATATTTGTCATAAGGATGTTTCGCTGTCCGATACAGTAGCAACTAGCTACATATGCTATTAGCACCTAAATATGCCTTGTCCAAACTGAGATGTGCTAGAAGTATAAAATGCACACTGAATTTTGAAGATGTAGTACCAAAAAATGGATATAAGATATCTCATTAATAATTTTTGTTTTGATCACACATTAAAGTGACAGTATCTTGGATATAGTAGGTTAACTAAACCATTAAAATTAATTTCAACTGTTTCTTTTTACTTTTGTAGTGTGGCTGCTAGATAAATAAACATGACCTTATCTGACTCCACACTCGTGGTTTGTATTTTTTTCCTCCTACATGGGGCTGGTATAAACCGTAAGGACAAATGGAGTATGGAAATTCCACCAAGGGGCTGGTCTTTAAAGGATCTAAAGGACTTTGACAGGTGAAGTTAGGAGGGAGAAATGTTCCAGGCAGGAGCTGGAATATTAATATTAAAATTTCAGGGCAGAGGGGAGACTGGCCTGGAAGTACACTTGTAGGTCTGGACATTTGGGTTGAGACCAAGTTTTGGGTCAGGCTGAGGGGCACACCATTTCCCTAACTTCTCATCTCACTTCTGGTGCATCAGCAAACTCCATGTAAGGTGTACCACAGAGATGCATACGGGAAGTTTATCGAGTCTTCAGTGGGGAAGTAGGAAGCTGAGATTCTATCTGCCATCCCCAAAGATAACCTTGGGTAAATGATTCATCATCTCTGCCTCCAATTATCCCCCACAGTCCCTTAATATTATGTAATTTCTAGTGCTTTTCTTAATGCGTCTGTTACCTATCTATTGACTTTAAGAATTTTCTGCAGTTGTGGTTTTCATTTGAATCCCTCTGATGGCTAGTGATGTTGAGCATCTTTTCATACATTTATGGGCCCTATGTATGTCCTCCTTGGACAACTATCTATTCAGGTGCTTTGTCCATTTTTCAGTTGGACTGTTTGTCTTCCTGGTGTTGAGTCATATGGGTTCTTTATATATTTTGGAGATTAAACCCTTGTCCGATATATCATTGGCAAATATATCCTCCCATACAGTTGGTTCTCTTTTCATTTCGCTGATGGTTTCTTTAGCAATGAGAAGCTTTTTAATTAAATGTAGTCCCTTTTTTTTTTATTTTTTCCTTTATTTCCCTTGCCCTAGGATATATACAGGCAAAAATATTGCTATGTGGGCTACCTGATATTTTTCTGCCCATGTTTTTTGCTAGGACTTTTATGGTATCAGGACTTTTACTTAAGTCCTTTATCCATTTTGAGTTTATTCTGGTGTATGGTGTAAGTTGGTGGTCTAGTTCCATTTTTTTTTTGCATGTACCAGTCAGTTCTCCCAAGACCGTTTATTGAAGAGGCTCTCTTTACTCCGTGGTATGCTTGTGCCCCCTTTGTCAAATATTAATTAACTGTAGAGACATGGGTTTATTTCTGGGCTCTCTATTCTGTTCCATTGATCTATATGTCTGTTCCTATGCCAGTACCAGGCTGTTTCAATTACAGTGACCTTGTAGTAGAGTTTGATATCAGGTATTGTGATGCCTCCAACTTTGTTCTTTCTCAAGATTGCTGAAGCTATTTGGGGTCTTCCTTTGGTTCCATAAAAATTTTTGAAATATTTGTTCTAGATCAGTGAAATATGCCATTGATATTTTAATCAGAGTTGTAGTTTAATCTATAGATTGCTTTAGGTAGTATAGGCATTTAATGATGTTAATTCTTCCAATCCATGAACAGAGTATATGCTTCCACTTATCTGTATCTTCCTCAATTTCTTCCATGTTCTATAGTTTTCCAAATATAGATCTTTTACCTCCATGGTTAATTTTATTCCTAGGCACTTAATTTTTGTTGTTGTCGTTGTCGTTGTTGTTGTTGTTGCTATAGTAAATGGGATTTTTTTTTCTTAGTTTCTCTTTTTGATACTTCATAAAACCACGATGGGATATCACCTCACACCTGTCATTAATAAATCAACAAACAGTGATGGAGAAGATGTGCAGAAAAAAGAACCCTCATGCACTATTGGTGGGAATGCAGACTGATGTGGCCACTGTGGAAAACAGTATGCAGTTTCCCCAAGAAACTAAAAATAGACTGCCTTTTGACTCAGTGATTCCATTGCTGGGAATATACCCTAAGAATCTCAAGACACCAATTCAAAAGAACTTATGTACCCCGATGTTCATTGCAGCACTATTTACAATAGCCCAGTGCTGGAAACAGCCTAAGCATCAATCAGTAGATAAATGGATTAAAAAACTGTGGTTCATCTACACAACGGAATACTATACAGCAGAAAAAAAAGAAGGAAGTCCTACATTTTGCAACAGCATGGATGGAACTGGAGACTGTTTGTTAAGTGAAATAAGCCAGCTGATGAAAGACAAATACCATATGATCTCACTTATAAGAGGAATCTAATGAACAAAATAAACTAACAAGTAAAACAGAATCAGAGACATGGAAACAGGGAACAGCTGCCAGAGGAAAGGGGGTGAGGGGAATGGTGGAAAGGAGGGGAAGGGACTAGTCAAAGACTGTGTATGAATGACCCACAGGCATGGGCGACGGGGTGGGGACTGACTGGGGGAGCGGGAGGCGTGCTGGCGGAGGAGGACAGACGGGGGGAATTGGGACGACCGTAACAGAATAAACAAGAATAAAAAATTTAAAAATATTTTAAAAAGAACTTGCTGCCAAAAAAGACTTGAAAAATATCACGTACGTAACAGATTGATGGAACTCTAGGGTCATGGTCAGCCAACCTAGAGGCTGGCTTCCCTCCCATCAGTGGATGCTCCTGTTCTCCACAACAGCCATTCGAATATTATACTCACTTTGGTATGTTCCCCCACCCTTCCCGCACTCTCAGTAAGGGCCTAATCTCCGGTCCCAGGGAGAGAGCCTACACATTTCCATCTAGCCAGCTTTTCTCGCTTCCTTTCCTTATTATGTAGGTAAAGGCAGAAGGATCCATAAATAAAGATGCTTCAGGGAGCCTAACCTACACCCCTTTCTCTATCGCCCCCACTTCTTCCCCCTAGACCAGTGGTCCTCAAACTATTGTTCTCATACATCCACTGAAATGATTTTGAAAAGCCTCTCTCACGTTTTTAAGTTCACATCCAAAAATTACCACATAATTTCATATAGGATATCGTTGGCAGAGAATGTGATTGCATCCACCCCGTAAATTTTGTAAGAACATTTAAAAGCGTATCTGTGACTTCATTCCCTAAACATATCCAATGTTTAAACTGTGTAAAATCACCACAGTGATTTCATTCCCACCTTTACCCAGCTAAAAAATATATAGATAAGCTCTTCTTTAACATTAAAAAACATTACATCATTCCTTTTTCTCTTGGAACTCATAATTCTGTTCTACTTCACAAAATTTCAACCCAATGTAATATATTTTATGCTTGAAAGTCTTTTATTGATCACCTTATCATATATATTACCAAAAAAATGTTGGTAAACATAATTTTTTTTAACCTCTTAGGACCGTAAATTTCAAGTAATAACATTTTTCTTTTGGATTGAGCTCTCATTAAACTACCGTTATATAAAATTGATCAATACAATGTAACATATTTTATATTCTGACAGACATTAATTAATTATATAGAACAGAATGTAGATGGAACTATTAATTAATTAAAATGAATTTTTCAATTATTTCATGGGTTCCTGCATAATATCACTCATTGCTAGAATGAGACAATGTTCTGTATCAAGTTTATGCCTGTTTTTCATTTTTTATGTGAGTGCCTAGAACATTTTTTACATAAGTAGATAGAAATGGAAGGAGTTCTATTATAGCAATGTCACTCAATTCTTTAAACTCCTTCTGAGTTATATGCCAAAAATCAAATAGTGATCTAGCATCAAAAATTAGTTTTAATGATCCATCAGCTGACAGTTCCATTATGCATTCCTTTCACTTTATGAAAAAAAAAAAGAAACAAACAAACAAAGAAAAAGGTACCTGAGTTACAAAGGAATTTATCACCCATGTGGGTCATTCACTTTCTCCAGATAAATGCTATTGATTTTGTGTGGGGCCCACAGAGGCACTATGGCAAGTAAGAATAAATGGTAGGTCTGCCCTTCTTCCGTCAATGGTAAAAGACCTCTGCGAAAGGAGATATGGGGAAGAAGAACCTACTTGACCGCAGAAGGATTCTCAAGAATATCAATCTTAGGAAGACAACATAGTGAAGCTGAGGACCTAGCAATTGGATTCCCTTAAAATGGTTGTGTGCCCCTCTAAACCTTGGAGTTTTTGTGTACACATGTAAGTACACATACCGCAATTCGAAGACCACTGCTGTAGGCCTTGACTAACTCCATGGCTTCAGTTACAATACATCTAAGTGCTGACAACTCTCAAATATGTATCAGGTCAGTCCAGTTGCCTGAGATTCAGAACCACCTACCCACCAGCATAGGGGCCATTCTAACTCATAAACATTTCCTCAATCTGTCCACTAGTCTCTATCTCTGGCTGCCCTTGCCCAAGAAAGCCACCATGCGTTCTGGCCTGGAATGCCATATGAACATCCTCACTCACTCATGCCCCTGCCTCCAGTCTTATTTCCTTCCCACACATTCTCCACACTGCAGCTAGAATGGTTAAAAGATAAAATAAGATGGGATCATGTTCTGACCCTCCTTCAAAAATCTTTAGTGGCATCCCACAGTTAGGATAAAGTACCAACTCTTTTATTATGACTCACAAGGCAATCCAAATCCGTTCTCCTGAACTAAGTTTTGTCATTTTTCTGAACACTCTAAGCTCCAGCCAGTCTGAACTTCTTTCCATTTTTCAAAGGCTCCAGGACCTAAATAGAAGCTGTCCCTTTTTTTTTAAAACTTCTACTTAAATGAAAGGCTCAGTTTAACTGTTGTTTCCTCTGGGAAGACTTCTCCCACCTATATTTTAGCTAAGAACCTCACAGATGATGCACTGGTGGTCCTATTAATTCCTCTATCATAGCACATATTGCATGTTGCTGGAGCAACCCGTTCGATGCTTCATTTCACCTGGAGACCATCAACTTTATACTGCAAGGACCATATCGATCTTACATACCTCATACTAAACCTAAAGTAGTTTCTGTATCTAGTACTGAACCTGAAATATTGTTAAGTGCTACATAAATGAAGAGTTGGTAAATAAAAAATGTTTTCTAGTTAACTCATTACCATAATTTTATTATCAGCATATTCATCCTTCCCTGACCCAAAATTTGTTTGAAAGATGTCATTCTCCATTATCACATAAAGGCAAGTCCAGAGTTCCTTTCTGATGACTCAGTAAAGCATCAAATATTCCCAAAATGACTAAATATAGAGATCTAAGCACCAACAGTTTGCTTGTCTATTGTGTTAATGGTGCTGTTAAGGAAAAAGCCAGCTCTCTTGAGGACACATTGATTATAGCTTTTACCTGTACACCATTTAGATAGAATCATGAGAGCCATCCACATGGACCCAGGTAGGCATTTCATTGATTTAAAGGCTTTCCTTCCTCAAATGCTCTAAAATAGCTTAAAATAGAAGTTATTAATTTCTGACAAATTTCCATATACTATATTCGTGTCTGCCTTGCCTCTTATATATAAACTCTCTGTGTGATAACATTCATTATTGTTATCTGCATGTTTGCAGGAACTGACTATTAAGCATTTCAGATTTCTTTTGTACAGTAAAACTTAGCAAACACAAATGTATAATTGGCTTTAATAAAACAAATGAATGTATTGCAAAAAGTAAAGTCTTTTCTAAGAATACAGTTCAATTGTACTCTCTAACAGTGTGTGCCTTATTAAACCACCCCTCACAATTGCCTTTATGAACGGCACCTTTCACATAAAGTAGTGCAATATGATGAGGCAACTGCAGTTAAATGATCAATTCCATTTATGTGGCCAGACGAAGGGATGCCTTTTGTATCAACACTCTAAGGCGTAAGACAATCAACAAGGGAATTCTTTGATAATCAGTCAGCATCAGTCATAAAAATAATTATCCATTTCCATGGTATTCCTGCATGTACTTACTGACACATATGTAGATACTGAGGACCTGACATCTGCCCAAACTCTCATGTTTAATATCTTTGTGGTCCCTGTTCTTTATTCTATCCCTAGCAGTTTTACAAATTCTATTTTTGAATCAGGTGGCCTGAAGAGGTTTTTTTAAATATAAAATCTCCCACAAAAGGTACAGAACATTGAGAGCCCAGTTTTCTCTCCTCAGATCTTATTGCCCTATTTTCTCATCCCTACAAAGACAAAATTTTGTCATTTTGTCATTTTTCCAGTTCTAAACCTTACCATTGAATTTTCTATTTCCCCCCCAAATTGCCTGCAACCCTGACCACTTAGCCTGTGTCACCCGGGCACCATGGTAATCACTCCATAATCTGGATCACTGTTACCTTTTCTCTTCACATCAGCACCAAATAAAGTTAACACTTGGCAGGTGTTCATCTATTCATTCATTTCACAAATATCCATCGAAAGCATCCTGTCTACTATGCACAAGCACAGTACTAAGAAATGGGGTAAAACAGTGATCAGAGGAGTTTCAACTTTGACCTCGGGGACCTCCAGCCTAGCAGAGGAGACATACGATAAACACATAAATATGCCCAATTTGCGATCATAAGTATTGTAAAGGAAACTATCATGGTTCTGTGCTAGAGAATCAGGATGGAGAGGCCCACTTTACCAGGATGTTGAGGAAAGCCTCTTGGAATGAATTACATTTAATCTGAGACCTAAAAAAAGGAGGTCTCAGTAGCAAAGGGGATAACATACAGAATGAGGTTGGAATGATGGACCAAGGAGACTTGTAGGTCACAGTAAGGAGTCCATAGTTCATCTTGGAGGAAAAAATCAGATTGAACTTTTTAAAAAGGCACTTTTGGCTAAAGAATGGGTGAAAGGCAGCAAGATTGGGAGCAGAGAGAATTAGGAAGCTGTGGCAGGAGTCCAAGTAAGAGACCATGCCATGCAACTGAGGATGTTTGTTGATGGTAGAAATAGATAGAAGGTTTCAATATATATAGAAAGTGAAAGCTATAGCTTTTAGTGACAAATTGGATGTGAGAGGTAAAAAGGATGAAGTGAAGGATGACTGCCAGTGTGTTTCTCAAAAAACTAAAGATGGTGCTGGCCCTTACGGATATGAAGAAAACTAAAAGGCGGACAGGTTTGGAGAAGATAGGAACCCAAGGCTCCATTCTGGACATGTTAAGCTTGGCAAGCCTATAAGACAATCAACTGGAGATGTCAAGAAAGCAGTTGGAGACAACATCAAATTTTGAGATCATGTTTCAAAAAGGGAGTGGCCAACTGAATCCAGTGCTGAATGAAGTTTGAGCACACAAAGAGCAAAGATGTGGCCACTGAACTAGGCCATGTGAAAGTCATGCATGACCTTGACAAGAGCATGTTCAGCTGAATGTTAGGTTAAAAACAAGATTGGAGGGGAAGTATTAGAGATGGTAAGTGTAGACAATGTTCAAAGGGGGTGATTACAAAGAAGCCTGGAACGGATCAGATGTTTGTGAGGACTGCAGAGCCAAAGGTTTTAGGTTTGTTTTTTATTCACTGATTTGGTAGTGATGAGAGGATCAAAGGTGTAGAGAGAAGGGATAAATTAAAGAAGGAAGTCCTGTAGAAAAAGAAAATTAGGAATAGAATGGAGTAAAAAGTGAAAGAATTGGCTTTGATAGGAGGAGGAGGGATATTTCCCCTCTTGCACTAAAAGGGAAGAATAATTCAAGTGGGTTTGTAGATTTGGTAATGAGAAGACAAATAAGCATTCTACTGATGGCTTCTCCCTTCTCAATGACATAAAAAATGAGGTCACCAGCAGTAGGAGAAGAGGTGTGAGAGACGAGGAGAGCAAAGTATATGAAATAGCCATTTCAGAAAATGGGAAAATGAGTTTACTAGAGAAATATAGTAGGATAGCAGTTTAGCACTAACTGGCTATTTGATGGTCGTGATCATACATTTCAAATTAAACCAGAGAGTCATTTTGTGTGTTTTTTCTCTAGGAATATTCATCCGCTTGGGTGCTGGCATGGAGATGGTAAATGGCCGATTCATAGTGTCAGAGTTTTTCTAGAAATAAATCACAAAGGGAGAAAAGGTAAAAGAAGTTGGGGGATTTTTCAAGAGAGGTATTATGATAGACAACTATGGAATCCTAGCTGGGTAAGGATAAAAATGAAGAGAGTTTGGTGGTGATGAATGGACAGTAAGCGTGTGTAGGTGAGTGCAGGGGAAGAGATGACTGTATAAAATGGTAGCAAAGCAAGTTAGATGAGTAAATGGGTGTTAACAGTCACTGAGAATAGAATAATGACAGGGTTCCAGGAGGGGAATAAGACTGATCAGGAGTTAAAGTCTCCAATCAATGAAGAAGGATGACTAGGAGATCAGTGGATGACAACATGGATTTGGGGAATGAAGGCGGCATACCTATTTGATGGAAAACTCAAAAGATCGGGAGTTTTTAATGTAGGGAAGATGAAAGATCATTCTGAAAACAGTAAGAGAGAAGAAATATCAACCGATGCCTCTCCATAAGTTTTTTGAACATTTTATTGAAAACTTGTTGATTGGCCTTTTGAATGGAAACAGAAATTGATTTTACATGAAGGATGACCCTATCATCCATCTACTGGAATAATGTATGGCCTCCTCTTTGCTTATTTTGTGTTTTGCCCCAAAACAGCCTGTCTGCATTTGAGGTTCTCAGGCCATGAGTAAAAATACAGCTTCTGCTTGATGGGGCTCTGGAGAATCCCACCTCCAAATATCAATTGACTGCCTACTCCACATTATATGATCCCTTGTTTTCTGGTAGTTCAACCACTAGACTTCCTAAAAGCCAGATTTCTAGAGAGCCCTCCAATATGCACCTCTCTATTAGTAGCCATAAATGATGACAAAATACCCAGTGTCCATGCAACATTCAGATCTACTCATTTTTTCCATATTGTACAAATTATTTGTGGAACTGCTTTTTTTCCAGTTAACAATGTGTCATAAAGACTTTCTAACAGCATCAAATATTCTTCTATAATGTGATCTTAATAAATGCAATGTATTACATTGGATAAATCAGTTGAGATTTATTAAAGCAATGTGCTATTGTTCTATGTCTAGGTTGTTTCCAAATTGGGGATATTATAAATAATGCTGTAGTGAACACCCATGGGCATAAATCTTTGAAGACATCTATAATTATTACTACTGATAATGAATCTCTTGAAGTATTGAATAGTATGATATGGTCATAGAAAATGTACATTTTTAAGGTTTTCAAGACATACCATCCAATCATCTTCAAAGAAAGTTTGTATAAGCAATGTCTAACACTTCCCTTGTTCCTTGCCAAGCTTGGAAAAATTCATGTTTCCTTCCTTTCTTTCTTCACAAAAGATGAAACACAAGGAACCGAAAAGAAGGGTCTTACGCATAAGTCAGCATCTATTCCAAAACCTGGGCATGCTGGTGTGTGCCAAGGCCTGTCCGTTCCAACAAGCAGCAGGTTACCACATTCCCCGCACACACTTCCGTACGGGACCTTTTCTAACTTCTTTCTGCACCTGCATCCTGAATGCTAATTATCTTCCCTGCTGTCATTGTGACCCTGTGGATCCTTTACACAAAATCCCCCAAAGCTACCTGGATTAAATTTAAATTCCTTCACAATTTTTATTTCCTGCTTACAGGTTTGCTCAAACCCCATCCCTAACCTCCCAGAACAAAGTCATTACCAGCTTGCTTCCCAAACTCTCCAAATCCTTCACTCCTATCAAATTTAATTTCGGAATTCAAGCTTCCAGGTAAACACAAACTGCTATCATTTCATCTTTTCTATTGTGCTTCATTATCTCTTTTGTTATTTTTCCAATTTCCTTCTGCTTTCCCTTTTCCTCACAACTGGTTTTATTTTGATTTGTTGGGTATCTTTTCCAGTCTTCATCAGTGTCTCTCCATTTCAAATTTATTCTGCGGGAGCTCTTTAAACTATAGTTTCTTTCTTAGGTATTTCAAACCCTTCATAATAAAATGGATGCTCTATATTTGTCAAGTTCAAAATTACATTTTCCACTAGATATTGCTTTCAATAGAACAGTAATAGTTACTACACAAAGCTAAAGGAATAAAAAGAACAAAGAGCCAATATTGCAATATTGTTAACATCATGCCCATTCTGGTAAACATGACAAGGCTTTTGCGTGTGGTATGTAATAGAGCTTCAAAAAAACAGGGCCTTTTTCTGTGTGGAAATTCTATTCTTGATAGCCTGATGGTAGTTCCAATTAGGGCAGAAAGTTAGGACTTCATTCTGTTGTAATTTTCTATTTTCCTATTTGTAAAAGAAATATTTCCATACCGCAATTAGAGGAAAAAGCATTATCTAAATAAAAATCCAATGCTTTCATAGGATATGAAAACAGATACCTCAGTCCAGCACTAGGTTCTTCTGCACTGTCTCTCAAAAAGAATGCTTAACACACCCTTGAAAACTATGTCTCAGTCCTTCTTTAAAGTTTCCTTGTTTGACATGCGTAGAATGAACAGACCTCCTTTTTGGCCAACCACGACCACACACAGTAGGAAAGACACCAGGCCTAGACACCCCAAACATCCACCCCGGGATCAGGTATGCTGATCTCCTTTCAAAAAGTTGTGTACTCAGCTCTGAGGCAGAATCCCAAGACCTGTCAGGAGCCTCTCTGCCCTTTCCCTTGTTTTCATCTTTCAGCACTGCCCCAAGGCTCATCCTCTGGGACCGGTCACTTCTCAGCTCTCATCTTCTTGCTGCGCCCACCCTTTCTCCTGGCTCCTCCTTGTTCCTCCCCCCGCCAGTTCCCCTCCGAACCTTTTCACCACATTTTCTGAAAACAGTCCTGCCCACCTCCACTCTCGCTCACACCCCGCCAACTGTGTATCCTCGAGCTCATCTCAAGAGTGCTCAGATTCTTCTCCCGCTTTGTAGGTCCTGCTTTACTAAGCATCCTGGTCCTCGCTTTGGCCCTCTCTAATGGAGAAGATTCATCCTCTCATACTCTGTACACACACATGCCTTCTTTTGTAGCACTTTCTCTGCCATTTCCAAACCATAACATTTTCACCTACCTGCTTTATTCCATTTTCAACATCTTCTTCATCTCATTATTGTGATCCTATGACCACTCTCACAAAGGATGAGGACTTTGGCACCTGTCTTTCTCTAGCCCTCAACGTTGTCATCTATCTGAACAGTTCTTTTCTTTTAAGATTTTATTTATTCATTTTTATCCTCACCCAAGGACATTTTTCTTTTCATTTTGATTTTTTTAGAGAGAGGAAGGGAGAGAGAGAAGCATATATGCAGAGAAGCATCAACTGGTTGCGTCCGTTCACACCCACACCAGCGGTCCATGCCAGGACTGGGGGTCCTATGCATCCCAGGGGTCGCATGTGCCCACACCAAGACCAAGGATGAACTCACAACCCAGGCGTGGGCCCTGCCCAGGAATCAAACCAGCGAACTTTCAGCCTGCAGGACGACCCCCAACCCACTGGGCCACACCAATCAGGGCTATCTGACCTATTCTTCAGCGCCCCACCTCAACGGCCACTGTTGGCTCTCACTCTCAGAACACACAATCATCTGACATCTCATTTTCTCACTTTTACACCTTAAACTTCTTCACCAGTCTATGAGCTCTCTTTCTTTCCAAGTTAAGAGTAAATCGACATGGAACATTTTTACAGTGGCCCTACTACTGTCTTTTTGGACCCACTGTCTATGTTCATCTCACTTATACCCAAGCAGAAAAACATGGCTGGAAACAGCACACAGTCGTTCACATTGGTGCCAGAAAAGTAGTAATGTCCAACTTTCAGCTGGGGAAACAGCTTTTATCTGCCCTTTATGACTACTAAGTCCATATCTTCTTTTCCTGACAATCCAGCAAGCTCTTCGTATGCTCTAGCCATGTTGAGTTGCTTGCATTTCCTGAACACACCAGATGCTTTTCCAACTCTGCCCCTGCAGTTGAGACGAGTCTCTCCCACCTCGTTAACTTGTACTCATCATTCGAGACACGGCCCAGATGTTGCCCCTCAATGAATCATTTCCTTGCTCTAGCCCCCTAAGTAGAGTTAAGCACCACTTCCTGTGTGTCCTCCTGGCAAATAATATTGCCCTTTATTGTAGCACGTATCACTCTGTAGTACTAGGAGCCTAAATGGGGTCTCCCCTTGAAGCAGCAAGCCCTAGAAGGCTGTAATTATGTTCTGTTCTATTCTTTCTATTCTGAGTATCCAGCTGTTATGGACCAAATCGTGCCCTTCACCAACATCCATGTGTTGAAGCCCTAACCCGCAAATGGGTCTTGGTGTGTGTGGAGGGGGATGGGTATTTATTAGATTAAATGATGCCTTCTGCCTTCATGATGGAATTAGTGAATTTTGAAGAAGAGACACTAGCGATATCTCTCTCCCTCCCTCCCTCTCTCTCTCTGGCTTCCGCTCTCCCCATCCCGACCCCCACTCCCCAGCCATGTCAGGACACTAAGAAGGTGGCTGTTTGCAAGCCACAAAGAGGTCCTCACCAGGAACCAAATTTTCCAATACCTTGATTTTTTGGACTTTCCAGCCTTCAGGCCAGGCCTGCAAAAAATAAATATCTGTTGCTTAATCCTCTCAGTCTCTGGCATCTCATTACAGCCACCAAAGCCTACTGATACACTAGCCTGGTTTTAAATTCACAGGAGGTAGTATAATAAGTGATTACTGAATGGCCAAAAGTATGCACAGCAGTGAAAACTGGCACATGCCATTCAACAACCAAGCGACAAGCCTCAAAGGCAGAGGGGAAAAATCAGCACCTCTCCTGAGTTTTCTAGCGTAGAATATGGCACACACACAAAGTGAACTTATAATTAACCTTGACCTTGGATATAACTGTGGCTACAGGAAAGAGCAAAAGCAAGCCCTGAAGTGGCTCAAGTCTTGGTTCTGTCAATCTCGCCTTCAGAAAGCGTGTTCTCCCAGTTCTTGTCCAAGTTCCATGTCTCTCGGAACGTGTGTCTTCTCACGGTTCCCTCCCAAGCCACACCCACACTCTTCTATGACATGGCTGCTCCTTACCCCATCCCTCCCTGCCCCTGGCCCCCTGCCTTTTCCCGGGGCTGGCTAGAGAATGAGTATAGTTTGGGTTTTAGCCTTTAATTACATTCAGTTTTATAATACTGATATCACTTTACGCGGTTGACTTTTTCTCCACCTAAATGACCAGTTCCTTGAAGGCAAGGACAACACAGTATCTTCTGTGTGTCCACTCCAGCACTAAATGCAGCACATACATGTGGCACAGGGTTTCATGAAACACATTACAGTGGGGTCAGCAAACCGGCCCACAGGCCAAAAGCAGCCCACTGCTCGGTTTTTGATGGCCCAGGAGCTGAGAATACTTTTTATATTTCTAATCGGTTGCAAAAAAAAAAAAATGAAAAGAAGAATAATACTCATGGCATATTAAAATTATATTAAATTCATATTCCAATATCCATCTAGGGATATTAGGACCCAGCCATATTTTTGCCCGCATGTATTGTCTATGACTGCTTTCATGTCCCAATCCCAGGTGGGTAGTGTGACAAGAGAGACCCTCTGCCCACAAACCTTGAAACATTAAATATTTGATCTTTATGGGAAAAGTTGGCTGCATTAGAAAGTTGAAGCTATTGAATTAAGTTCCCTGAGATCATTGACATATTCCCTAAAATACCTCCCCTCCAAAAAAAGACTTTACAAGGCGAGCATAGAGGGAAAAATACCCCGCGTCTTCCCTCGGAGGCCCCAACCGCAGAAAGGCCCGTGCCTCAGGGGCACCGTGAGCCACAAAGCAGCGCAGCGTCCCGAGGGAAGGTCATGTCCCTCTACCATTTTGCGCTAAAAGTCCGCCTCGATACAAGGCAGCAAGCGGCGAAGGCACTGCATCCATCTAGACAAAAATTAATCTAAGACGACGTAAAAAAGAGCTTTGTGTCCAGCAGTTTAAAGCCATGTTGTGTAGAAGGACTATGAGTCGTGGTTTGGAAACAATGAGGCTTCTTGTCTAATTAATCACTTTTATGCACTTGTCTCTCAGCGCGGGATAGGGATCGGTACAAAAGATGACCCAAAAGAGCGGAAACGTCCCCGGCAGCCTTCGCCTCCTTCAGAACTGTGAATAAATGACAGTGCAGGCCTGTGCTGCCACGGCACAGAGGCACTTGGATCAAACGATGAGAAATGCAAAACTCAAGACTTCACCAAAGTTAATAAAGTGCCGCCTCTCCCCCAACTGTAACATCTGTACTTGTCTGGCCATGGCCAGATAGGTGCTAACACATTAACTCAATCAGCTTCCTACCTGAAATCTCAGCTTAATTAGGACCATTCATCACAACGACACCTGCTTCAGAGGCCAGATCAAATTGATTACTGTTGTTCTGCTGGATCTCTACAAATGCTGTTAGTACCTATTTTTAGAGCGAAAGATGGGTAAATATTTTTCCCAAAGACTGTAGTAAATATAGTATGTTTGACAGGAAAAATATATCTGATACTTGAAGAACATCCTCGCTTAAAAGGTAAAATTAACATATTTTTACATTGGCATGGAACCTGCAAAGTCAATGCCGTAGGGCTTATTCTTTCAAAGACATGGGCTAAAAACAGTTCTAACTTGTGTCAAGGTAAAGTGACTAATCCTGACAACCGTGATTTAACTGGCCAAAATTTTAAATATAATAGAAATACTTATGATGAACACTAACTAGGTAAAATCACCATGCACCACCAGAAAGCTAGTGACTCTCCAAAGGTTAATGATTAATGTGAATGATCTCAAGATGAGCTGGCTCCTATCAATAATATCTATTTCGTATTGGTTTTAGAGAGAAAGAGGAAGAGAGAGAAGAGAGAGAAACATCAATTTGTTGTTCCACTTATTTATGCATTCATTGGTTGATTCTTGTACGTGCCCCAACTGGGGATCGAACCCGCAACCTTGGAGTACTGGGACAACTGAGATACCCAGCCAGGGCAATATCTATTTTTAAAATGCTTTGCCTGTAATGTACCTGACAAAATATGCTTTCCTATTCTTGTTTAATATTTTTATTCCATGCTTGTACCATAAGGATGCATTCACACCAAGGTGTGTAACCTAGATTAAGACCTCCACAGGCTTAACTGTGCTGTTATATTTCTTTAAACAGAAAAATATTACACGGTACATGACATAATTTAAAACTACAAAGTGTTGTCCCATTCAAATGATATGTGTTTAGAAGAGAGTTCACATTATTTGACAAAAATATAAGCAACAACAAAAGATAACATAATGTCTTAATTTTCTCATCTAAATCCTGAAACTGCTCAAGGTACTTCTCCTCTGAGATAGATATAAATCCAGTTGTTAGTTGTTTTTAAATCCTCTGAATTCTTTAAGTTAGTCCACCAAATCCCTTTACCTATTTATTTGAAAATCGTAGTTGAGATACATTACATTTGTTTCAGCTGTACAGCATCGTGATTAGACATTTATGTACCTTATGAAATGATGACCCAATAAGTGTAGTAACCATCGATCACCACACATAGTTATTACAATATCATTGAATATATTCCCTATGCTGCACTTTACGTCCCCATCACTTATTTTATAAATGGAAGTTCATACATCTTACGAACTCCCTTCCTTTTTTCCACCCATCCTCCCACCTCCCTCCCTTCGGGCAGCCATCGGCTTGTTTCTATGTGCCTGTGAGTTTTTATTCATTCATTTATTTATTTATTTATTTATTTATATTAGTTAATAAAATTATATAGGTTTCAGGAATACAATTCTATAAAAAATCACCTGTTTATTGTATTGTGTGTTCACCACCCCTAGTCAGGTCCCCTTCCATCACCATTTTCCACCCCTTTACCCTCTTCTTCCTCCCCCCAAGCCCTTCTCCTCTGGTCGTCACCATACTGTTATTTGTATCTATGAGTTTGTCCCTTACATTAAAAAAAAAAGGGGAGACACATTCAACAAGATAATTATCTAAAGTAAGCCTATGTATGCAGTGAGAAAAAGAATAAAAAGCATGATGCTTATCTCCAGGACAAATATTCCACTTTGGCAGGGAGGGCTATGACTTTCAGAACGCTGAGGTCTTGTTCTTAATTTGTGGACTTCAGAAATCACTTAATAATTCATGAAGAGGTTTCCAAGAGGACTATTTCCAGATAACTTGTTGTTTACACCTCCCACTACAGGCAACTTGTAGCAACAGCATCAGTATTTCTACAAACTCACATCCCCCAGATAATTTAATTAGGCCAAACTCTATTTGATGCTCATTTCTGTCTCAAATGGCCTTGCATATGGGTGTACCTGTCAGGTATGACCAATTAAGTCTACTGTCTACAAAGGATGTCTGTGATCAAAATTCACATTTTCAGCTCCCAAAATACTTATGACGCTTGGAGGAAATGTTTTATTCTTAGTGACTCCTTCAATTGCCAGCTTACAAGCTGATATATTGCTGTGCATAAAACCATGCACATTCAACTTCAGAATAATTCAATTACCCTTTGGAAAAATTAAACGCACTCCCAGTAACAATGCAAACATGCTCCACTTAAACAAACATAAAAGTCTGCCCAAATTATTTAAGAATCGCCTAAAAGAAATCTAAGTAATGTGAGACAGAGAAGACATTCGTTTTTAGAGAGTCTCAGATTCTTACCAGAGGAACGCTGCCGCAAGATTACTGGACACGCTGAGCTGACCCTGTAAGCCTGGGCCATGCACTGGTTGTCTCTAACCCTATACCCCTGCATCCTAAAACAAAGATCATTTATACCCTGCCTGGAATGTAGAACTGTGGACACGCATAAAAATGCAAAGGGGTTTTGTTAATTTCTACTAGGTGCCAAACAGCTGATTTCAAAGTTCTTCAAGACCTTCCCCTTCCCTGTCCAAACCAGACGTGCTCAGTCCAGGGGCTCCAGACCCCCATTTGCAAACATTAGCCGTAAGGAGACCAGGATCGGAAAGCGCCGTGGGGGCTGATATCTTGACATAGAAATTGGAACATCTTGAAAACCCACAGGTACCATGTAAAAGGAGCTATATGTGTGCCACGGGATGGACAGCTTGCTGCTTCTGGGCTGAGTCATGCACTTGTAGTTAATATATGCTTTGCAAAAAGGGGAGAGGAGAAAGAAGAATGAAAGTGATTGGGATATTTTGCTTGCAAATAAATAAAGAGCGAGCTTCCATCTGAAAGCAACTGCCATGGTTTAGAGATAGAGAGACCAGAGTTCCTCAGCTAGACATCCAACGATAGCTTTTCTTTTTTTTTTTTTTAAACCTTTATATGGTAGCGACTTTAAGGGTCAGTGACATAGTTATTGCCCAACATTAGAGGGTATGTGTTATTGCAACATTTAAGCAATTTTCTCCTTCTCCTACCATCCCCCCAAGTTAGATACAAATAGAGAAATAACCTAAAAAATGAAAACCATAAAGGTTTTTTTCCCTGCATTCATTCCATAAAGAATAGCCAAGAGATTATTTTTGTGGAGCCACGAAGTCTAGGTTTTCTGTTCTGAAAGCAACTGCTCTGGTCCCATCCATGAATGTCAATACTAGCCATGGTTCATGGGACCGACACCTTGCATACCTTGCCCTGCCGACACCAATGAGGAAATTAGCTGAGTGGTGTCGGTAGCAATTTGAGCCACTGCGGGGACAACCATATCGCAAAGGACTTTGGAAGAGGTTGCAACAAGAATGCCTGTGCATTATCACCTCGGCGATGGGTCACGGACTAAACAGCCACTATTACATTTCCTATTGCAAAAGAAGGGTGACTCATCCCCCATCCACTGCTGCTTCCCTCCTGCAACTTCCCTCACGACCCATCCCGCTCCGGCCCTGCTTGGATTACACCGCTGACACACTAACACCGAAAATTCAAACCAAAAGAAAAATTATTTTTTACCGTGATGAAATAAAATCTTCCACAACAAGCATGGCTTACAACAATCAGAGGTTACTCACCATACAAATGTGTCCTACAAATTATACATATTACGTGGTCACACGCTACTCTAAACTAAAACACATAGCGCCTTCAATGTTGCCGTTTCAGGGTGGCACAGACACCTTTCACAAAATTCACGTCCATAAACCCTCCTGAAATACACATACACAAGGCACAGAGTCATTCCTCCACACACATGCAGAGAGAGTCCCATCATTAAACTGTGTGAGCTAAAGCATGCTTCCAAATAAATGAGAAATTAATTTCTGAAAGGAAGGGGGTGGAAATCAAGAAATTAATAGCATGGAGGTCCCAAGTTTTACTCTACCTAATCATTCATCTAAATTTTGCTAGCACACACAATAATCCTCTGTAAAGAAATGCATTTTAATTACCCTGTTACTGATTCAGCCATCGGGGCAATGACTAGTTGTTAGATCTGAATAATACACTGCCGTTTAAGCGGTGCTGCTCTGAAAGTGAAATCCTCCAGGAACGAGGTAAACAGACGCGCCCATTTACCTGGTATGAGTTCAGTGGGCAATTTTCATTAAAGTTAAGTTAGAGACTGGTGTTAGCCTTCACGGATCTCGCTAACTCCTTGCTCGCATATTAACTTCGCTCTAGCTATTTTGCTTCTGGTTTTCTCCGGGCTGTGCTACATCCTTTAATTTCCTGTGTTCTTAATCTTCAGCCCAGGGAAAACGAAGCTGATGATGTTCCCTAGGAAATGTTGCTCATCGCCTTTCCATGCAGATACCTGTCACATCTTCTGAGGCCTGGAAATTATTAAAGTCTATTCCAAGCCTTTCCTCCCTTGCCTTATGTGATTTGTGCCTTGTTAGAAAGGAAATCAATTTATTCCCTGTTACATCATAAAGTGGCTTGGGGGTAAATCATATTTACTTCAGCATCTCAGGATTGTCTTACGAAGTTTTAAATAAAGAATCGAGATCAGTGTCTTATGGCTGCCCGCAGAAAAAGGGCCTTGATTTTATCCAATCACCCTGTCAATTTCTCCATCTGAATTTTAGAATTTGCGCAATTTTAAAGTCAACACGTTACAGTTTGTTGTTCAGCCACCTAGAATCAAGTATAAAATTTAAAAGAGTTTATTATGCTAATAGAAAACGTAATATTATAACAAATGTTGATCGATTTTCTTTCCATTTTGAGGACAGAGTATAACCATTTTCCCAGTAATCCATGCTAAAGAGACAAAAATCTCACATGAGAGACTCTCTTACTCACCCTTGGGTTTCAGGACCCCAGTACATATAATCTTCCAGGTTGCTTACATCTTACAACCTGCTGACAGACAGTCCAACCACCTGGAGTTGCCCCTTTCCCTCCGATCCGTGAGCTTTCTGGGGCGACCTCTGACCTCGCTAGCCTCCAGAGGCCGCCCGTTTTCCCACACCTCGCCCTCCTGCCTACACCGTGTGTATTCTCCCTCTACTGTGCGCCGTCTGCTGCATGAACTCTACTTAGGGCGTTCACCTGACTCCATCCCCCCAAATCGCCTCGCCATCCTGCTCAAATTCTGTAGAAGTTGTGGAACAAATTCACTGGACACATATTTTTAGAAGCCACCGTGAGCGTTGTCCTTGCTGCCTGGAATGCTGCAGTATGTTAGACGACGACAGTCCTCGTTTGAATTCTACAGACGAGAACAAGCCATAAGCAGTGAAACAAATAAATAAGTGACAATTTCGGGGAGTGCTGATCGCCAAGAAGTGAATAATTGTCAGATTTGCCCCCCAAGATAGATGACAATTTGATTGCTATTTCCCCAAAACACTTTCCCCAACTCTAACTGTTTTCCGGTCTATCAGAAGGGAAGGGTGTCGTAAGCTAGTTCCCATCAACAAAGCAGCACCTATTCCACACATCCCCCCCCCCGCCAACAATCAACCAACCAATCTATCAATCAGTTTTTTGCTGTGTTTTCTGGTGAAGGGAGGGCAAGAGGAATATCCGAGACACCGGAAGGCGCATTTTCTTCTTTACAAGCTATTTCTGTCCACTCACTTCAACCTAATATATGATACTGTTTAAGACGTTCCAATGTTAAAATATTTTAAATTAAGCATATCAGTCAGGACTGCAGCCAGAAAGAGAAGGAACACATGGCTCACTGAGCGCAAGTAACATCGGAGATGAGTAGAGACTTCTGACAAAGATGAACCAGGATGCAGGGCAAATAGAGAAAGTGCCGGGCTGGTGAGGGACCCTGAGACCGGTAACAGCAGGGCTGTCCCCACGATGAGACCTGACGGGAAAGAGACGTAGTGGTTACAGGGACCTGGAGCAAGAGAGGATGTGTGGAGAGGGCTGCCAGACAAGCACTGTGAACTTGGGTCCAGGGGCACAGCCAGCTCACGACAACCTTGACTCCACTTTTCTCCTTCCTTCCGTCTCCTACTGAGGCTCCCATGGCCAAACTCAGCCGTGAGGCAGAGACAAGGACTGCTTTGACGGGGTCTGTACAAATCAGCCTCCTATGGATTATGAACTGAATATTAAAGGCCTAGCTCCCCAAGTGATGGTAATCCGGACATGGGGCCTCTGAGAGGGGTGCATAAGGTCCTGCAGGTGGTTCCTCCATTTATGAGAGGAACCACTAAAGAGTTGCTCTCTCTCCACACCCACTCACCGGGAAAAGGTGACGTGGGCCCACAGCGAGAAGGCTGCCCTCTGCAAGCCAGGAAAAGAGCCCTCCCCAGACAGCAAACCTTGCGGGACCCTGATCTTGAACCTTCCCTCCTCCTGAACTGTGGGAAAAGAAACCTCTGCGCTTTATGCCACCCCGTCTATTTTCTTTCGTAATGGCAGGCCAAGCAGACTAATACAAAAGGAAACAAAGCAAATGGAGAAGGGCAGAAAAGGGATCTCAAAGAAGCCAGCAGACAATGCTCAGTATGCTCAGATGTGTTTTATAAATTAAAAGTTATTATTAGCACGGCTCCAAGTATAAACTGGTTGATATTTCAAATATTAATTCAGTCAGAAAGTGTGTTATTACTAAATACATTATATAATGACTTTCTTTCAGCCACCCAAGAATAGAAACCCTTCTCAATTTCTTTTCTTCTTTTTTTTTTTTTTTTTTTTTTTTTTTTTTTGCCAGCTTGCAAAAGCCATTGACAGCCAAGTGAAAACGTTGAAAGGAGCTGGCAAAACAAATGTTCATTTGCACTCCAGTATTATTATGATTTTAAGAATATTTCTTTTGATATTTAATTTCTTAATGAGATTAGTGTTTTGCAGCAGATGGCCATGGTTTCACTGATCCCAAACAGGGCACTTCCACCCTGGGGCACGCCAAAGGAAAACTCAGGACACCGTCTGACCACACTAATTTCCACAATTACAGGGTTAAATTCAGAAAGCCAGTGAAACAGCTTAGAAATTTTACATCTTACGGCTTAGCTGCCTAATATGTAAATTTACAGAAAGCCTGGGGCAAACAAAATGTCACAGATTTATTAGGGCATATAAAACTATTATCAGGAAAAAAATGTTAAAGTTTCTTTACAGCTTTTTTAAATGTCCATATGGAGCATATCACCACAAACAACCCAGCTAAGCTCTAATAAGCTGATAGTTCAGACAAAAGGAAAATCATCACCATTTCTAATTAAAGCTCTTTAAGTGGCAGGAAAAAGAAAGGTGACTTTAGATGTCTGTAAGATGCTGCTCCACCTTACACCCTTAAAAAACGCGTCTGTCCTTACAACTTCACAGCCAAGAAAACAAATCAGAAACTTTAAAGCTGTAATGATGTTTTAAAATTGTCTACTTAAAAAAGGTCTTTCAAAAATATTTTCCCTCCAGATGATCTTTAGCAAAAATCTTTAAAATGTATCTAATATCACGGTGATTATCTGCAAGGAAAGGATGACAAATACAATTTATTAAGCAGCTACTATATGCCAGATTCTACGTTGGCTGCTTTACATATATTATCTCATCTCATCTTAACAAAGACTTTGCAAGATAGACGTTACTTACACCATCTCATAAAGGCATCTGCAGTCTCCTTTGCCCACCCCCAATTCTCCAGAGCCTAAAAAAGTGCATGGTACTTAGCAGGCACTCGGTAAGTTTTCTGGGAAGGAAGGAAGGAAGGAAGGAAGGAAGGAAGGAAGGAAGGAAGGAAGGAAGGAAGGAAGGAAGGAGGGAAGGAGGGAGGGAGGGAGGGAGGGAGGGAGGGAGGGAGGGAGGGAGGGAGGGAAGGGAGGAGAGGGGAGGGGAGGGGAGGGGAGGGGAGAATGCTACTGAAATTTAAGAATGCCACCTACGGAAAGGTGAGCGTTGGTCTATTTCCACCACCCATGCTGTTATCAACACAACATGCTGAAAAAATAGAGTTCAAAATACAGTCACCAGAAATAATCACCACAAAATATTGCTCTTGGAAAATGCTACCTATATCAGCTACAACACTTTGTTCATTTATTGAGATGGTGTTCCGTGGCTATAGTGCCTACACAAGGTGGATAAAACTATATTGGAAGGAAAAAATGGACAAGAAAGAAGGGTGGGGAAATGTCAAGAATTTAATGGGGTAATTATCTAAGGTGGGAGCTTTAGGCAGAAAGTGAAAGAAAACAAAACCATTGGTGAAGCCAGGTAAGCTGTTGAAGTTTGTGTCATTCTAGAAACATGTACTGACAGGTAAGGTTCTTAATTTAGGCAAACTATTCAAAGGGAAGATGTGCAGGAACCTTCAGAGGCCCCAGCTGGCCCCCAGGGCACTGTATACAGCCCTGTAAGGGAACAGCATCAAGAGGCATCCGTGCCTTCGTGGGGAAAAGAAGATGGCCCACCAGACTCAGCCATGACCAGCAGCTCTGGGTTCTCGACTAAGGCGCCCCCTGAGAGGTACTGAGGGCTGGGGGCTGGAGGGGCGAATGAAAACGGCTATGATCCCCGTGCCTGCCAGGAGCAGTCAAAGCCGTGATGGATGGAGAAAGAGCGGCGCTCACTCAGGCCTGGCTCAGCACCAGGAAACTCCGTCTGTCAGGTGATGGACAGCAGCGAACAGCGCCAGATCGCAGAGACCAAACGCCTCAGGAGCCTCTTAAACCATAGCCCTTCCACATCCTTCCTCATTCTATGGCAGGCGGCACTTCTTCCGCGCCGGCGCCATAGCCAGCTGTCCTCAGTGCTTTCAACACAGCCTCAGTGCTGATCCTCGCCCCACGCGGTAACAAGGGATGCTGGCGTCTCACATTCGGCAACCGGCCTGTGCCCAGCGGAAACGTGAGGTCCTAGAAGTAGCCGATTAGTAGAGAGAGAAGGGCACCGGACACGGCCATCTTCTGCCGGATCGCGTCCCTTGGCCCCTCCACATCTTCCCATCTCTGTGCTCTGCTCTCGGCCCTGCGGCGCCCCGGGATGGACCGCAGCAAGGCATCCCCCCCCCCCCGCGGCTGCCACTTGGGTTTGGCAGACAGACGGGGAGTCTGTACTGGACCCCAGAGGGAGGGAGGGGAGTGAGGTCCGGGTGTTTATTGTCCTGGCTCCCTCTCTGCAGGGTCCCCTGTAGCTGCTGTGTCCTACCCCTGACAGTCAACAGTCCCCTCAAGGTGGCCTGTCTACACTTCCCTCTTAATTCTGGTTTTGGGAACCTCTCCCCCTACCCCTGTCGCCAGTCCTGGCCCCTTACCTCTGTGGAGACAGAGACAGGGAAGAGCATGGCTGCTGCTCGCCCTGAGTCCTTAAATCATCTTGTACCTTCTTGCCTGTATCTTTATAAGGAATCGTTGCATAAATAAACTCACCTTGAATTATCTTCATTTGAGAGCACCATTGTCTTCATGTCTTTCATATTAGGATCTTGACTATTATCGATTTATTCACTCATTTAGCAAATATTTCTTAAACAGCTACTATGTACCAGGCATTATCCCAGCTCTATCAATACAGCAGTAACTAAGATGCATATATGCAATAAATACATATACATATACATATGTAGTCACACAAACATGCATAAATATTAGACTCTAAAGTTTAACTACATAGTTCAAAGTCTTGCCCTACTCTTAGTTAGCTGTAAGATTCTTTGGGAATGTGCTTAACCTCTCTAGGCCTCAGTTTATCCCTTTATAAAATAAAAATTAGATAGATAATAGGATCTACTTCCTTAGCTTATTGAGCAGATTGAGTGACATAATACAAATGACGTCCTTAACAATAAGCATCTGAATAAACACAAACTACTTTTATTGTCTTCTGGAGCTTCCATCCCAATGGAGGTGAACAGATGAGTAAAAATGGGCTTGGTTAAACCATCCAATGGCAATGGTGGTCTTCAGTGCAGTATTTCAGGTCTTCTCATCCATTAAAAGAGGAAAATAAACCCTACCTTGCAGTCTAGGGAAGAATTAAGTTAGATTATGTATGTCAAACAGCTAACACAATATGACACTCAGATAATGCTCACTGTCTTCTCTCCCTTCATTCCTCATTCAGATCCCTCGCGTCTTAGAGCAGCTTTCCAAATCGACTCCCCCTGCCATGCCCCCTGGAAAGCCCCTGGCTTCGGCCTCGCTCCCTGAGACCGCCCAAGTGCACCGAGGCAGGGGAGGATGAGCCGCCAGAGACAGAGGTGAGGATGGTCTCAGAAGCACATTCTGGAGGTGGCAGGGTGGGGGGGTGGCACAGAGTTACAGAGAAGACAGGGTGGAGACACAGGGGACTCTGTGGGCAGAGGGGCCAAGGGGAGTCAGGTCAGGGCCCGGGGCAGGAGTGGGGAGGGCAGGGGAGAGCAGGCAAGCGGTGACAGGAAATCAGACTGTGTGGGCTTCTTGTGCTTTCTTCTCCTTCCCCTGTGATTTCCCTTTTATTTTTAGTAAAATTCCTTTTGATAATTATAACCCCTCTTCATGTGCGAAGAGAAAACAGGAATTGGCAGACTGCTCATGCTTGGGCTGGGACAATATACGGTAACGGAGGTCACCTCTGCAGAAGGAAGGAGGGGGCGCGGATGCAGGCAGCTTCAAGTCTTTCTAACGAGAGTCGCTTGACAGACTGTGTCCCCCGTCACCACCTCTCTCACCCCTTCCCACCCCACGATGACAAGTCTTTTTTTTTTTTTTTACAAAGGAAAGTTTTAAAGTAAATATGTTAACACATTCGCTTGCGTTAATATTTTCTATCCATCTTTGTATATGTGAAGTATTGTAAAAACAAATGTAAAACTCTGCCCATGGGAAAGAATCAGAATTCTCAACAAATGGAAAGCACAAGAATATTTCTCTGATTATTATTTATCAGCGAGAAAAAAGAAAAGGAAAGAAACCTTTAGTAACCAATATTGAGACTCGGCGAATCATGCTGCGCCCACGCAGTGGGATATTACGGCATCTTTAAAAGGGCTGCTTACAGTGCGGGTCATGAGAAAAAGTAAAGCAAAACATTGATATGTGATACAAACAAAAAATATGCTAGAATATCAGTATTAATTGACCAATAATTGCACAACAAGAGTAATAGTTAATATATGTAGTAGTTGTAGGGCTTACTTTAAATTGTTTGTATGTGTTAACTTACACAATTTTCAGAACACATGTAGGATTAAAAACAATTATTGCCCCACTTTATAAATGAGGAAACTGAGAAGTTAAAAAATTTGCCCAAGGTTGTAGCTAGCGAGAGGCAGCAACGGGGGCTGAGCACAGGCAGTTAGCTCTAAAAACATGCACATAACTACTATGCTGAACTACTTCCCCTAAAAATATAACCATATTAACAAGAGCTACCGATTGTTAAGGGCAATGATCACTTAGGTTAATACTCACAACAACCCTGTGAGTAGCTATTATTAATCCCATTAAAAAGATGGAAACCTCAGCAGAGAGAGGTCAAAATAGTTCACCCAAAAACACAAAGCTAGAAACTCAGCTATCTAATCTCACTCTGCATAGCGCATGTGCTAATCATGACATCCTACGTTAATTCTTTGCACTATTTTCTTCTTCTGCAATGAGGGTATATTACTTAGACTTTAAAAAAGGACAAAGAAAAAAGCGCAAAAGAAAAGCTACTTTGAACAGCAAAAAAAAAAAAAAAAAATTAACTACCACTTAATATAACATCTTAGATTAAAAAAAAAACAAAATGTAAGCTCCCATTTCATAGCTTCTCTTTAAGCCTTTTTAGATATTCATTTTTCACATCATTGTAAAAGAGTACAGACAATTTTATATCACCAAGAAGTAAACTTAACTGGTAACACTTGGAAAAGGCATTTCTTCATGTGATTGGTGACCGGTTGGGTAAACTCACTGCCATCAGCAGTCCACATCTGGGATTCGATTTAATGGAATGACCAATGATTTTCTCTATAAGCTATCCAGCTTGTGTCTCATTACCCATTAACCACCAAGAATTACTAATCATGGGGTGAGCTGAAAGCCATACACAGGCACAGTGCACCTCACAAAAACAGAGTCTTGCATCCTTAGAGAAGATTGCACGCATGCAGCATCACAAACAGGACAAAACAGATCCCTGATATTCTCAAGCTGCTTTTGTAACGCAGAAAAACAGATAAAGGGCCTGAAAACAGCTGCCTTTACCACCATCCTTACCCTCCTGAAACCTTGCTTCAAGTCGGAACACACCCTCCCGCCCACGCCAGTAAAAGGGGGCTCGTGGTGGAATAGGGTGAGGAGAGGGGTGGGGATCAGAAACGACTCATCCAACGAACTACATGCAGGCTGGAACCCCGCAGCTGCCGAAGCTCAGCTCCCATCCCAAGTGGCACGTCTCTCCCTTCCTCCGAATTCAGTTGTATTGCAATGGTCTAAACCTCAAATTCTGACTTTTGCTTTTAAAGTTATAATGGTTATCTTCACTTACTTTCAAATAATAAACTTCTGTGTTTGATTTCCTTTGTAATACTTTACAGCTAGAGATTGATAATGCTGCTATTTGTACGTCCCTCATCGTGCTGCCTGGAGAGAGACTCAGGTCACGACAAGACCGCCTACTCGCAGCTCTGAGCTCGGTCACACTGCTGCTGCTCTGGGCCTTCAGTAATGTGCATCTGTGGCATTTAATAAACTATGAAATAGTGGTTTGGGGTTAGGTGGCCCAACCTTAGAGGCTAATCCAGTTAATGCAGACTTTCTATGCAATAAAACTTTTTTAATTGTAATGAGACTGTAAATCCTACTTACCAGAACTCTAAAGGCCTGTAGGAAACAGACCACTTTGGCAGATCTACTGCCCAGGAAAGAAGTCACAGATGAGGAGGGGTTATACTTCCTGAGGGCTTGGTGGAGTATGTGGGCAACTGTACGTCCCTGTAATTCCTCATGACCAGACATCCCACCCACCTCACCCCCATAGGAAATCACACAGAAGTTACTAGCTCACAAACACACTGAGTGTGAGTAGGTTTCCTGTAGAAGCGGTCAGTGGGTAGAATTCTGGATCCTGTCCTGACCAGTGCAGACTTACAAACTGGAAAGGCCTGGGAGGATATGGAACAGCTAGAACTCTTACACACTGCTGATGCAAGCGTAAGCTGGGGAGCAATCTGGCGATAGTCAACACACATACGCCCCATGACCCAGCAACTCCAGTCCCAGGTGGGTGCCCCAGGGAAAACCTTGGTCATGCATACATGGAAATGCATACTGAATCAACGGCCTATACTGGGAAAATTAAAATGCCCATCGACAAGATGATGGAGAAATAAAATCTGGTAAACAAATACAATCCAAAAGTATAATGCAGTAAAAACAAACTCTATCTAGGTGTACTAAATGTAATCAATCTGTAAAATAAAATGTTACACTAAAAAGCAGAGTGTGAGAGCATAGCAGGTGCCATGACGGCTTCTTCATCAAGTTTTTTAAATATACAAAACAATCCTCTCATTCGTGTTTAGGGACACGCATGCACACATAGTAAAAAGCATACAAACATGCAGAAAACGATCACAGACACTTCCGGTAGTGATGGCATCTAGGAGAAGAGTTATGAGGCCTGAGAGGGTCCACAAGGATCTTTGATGGTATTTGTTAGGTTTTATTCCTTAAACTGGGAGTTATACCTATTCATAGATATAACATATTTCACAATAAGAATAGAGAGTAAAAGAACTCCACTCACCAAGGCAGGTGGACAGTCTATGGCACATATATTCTGTAACATTCCTCCAGTATCAGACTTAACATTGGAATCCATTTGCAGAGGTTAATGCATTTTGCTTACCTCTGAAAATGACTAAATGCACAGAACTTAAACACACATGCATTAAACCTACCTACAAAAGTGATTCCAGGAATTTTCCAAAGTTTCTTTTCTTTTGTGGGGAAAAAGTGTTTTTGGAGGGACACAGATACATACTGAGGTTTACTATTCACTGACCTCAAAATGTCCTGCACTGAGTCTGTTGTAGGCCACAGAGTAGGCGACATTAACTCACTCACCATGGTCTTCACCTCAACTGTCATATCACAGGTAGGCAAAAGGAGACCCCCTGCCCCACAGCAAGATCATGCAGAATCTTTGGGTTTGAACAGAACAAACAGTTAAGAATGTATCCCCAGCAAATTCAGAGGAAAAAGCAAAGACACACAGGGATAACAAAAAAGAGTAATATGTGTGCATCTCCAGCAGGGCAGCCGCATACTGAACCATGTCCTTTTTATGACTACGTGATGGGAAATAGATGACAAGTACATGTAGAAGGGGGCTAAATTTTAAGGAAAATTTGTGGCTGCCTTATAAAAACCCCAATGGGTTAAATTAGATTTTTTCCTTTGAAAAGTCAATATGTGGATTTGTAAAGTCCAAGATAAGCCAGTACAAAATAGCATGAGAAATCCCTTGACCTAACTCACAGTTTATACATTAAGTCAAACCAAAAATAAGTTATCAGCTGCTCTATCAGTATAGAAAAATCAATATTTTCCTATCATACCATCTGCTTTAGCGGTGCAAGTTAATAAATTTAGCTGGTGAAATTTTCTTCTCTCTTCAGATTCTGGAGACAGAAAATATATTTTCAATAGTTAACCTAGTCACTTATTATATAGAGCAATGGAAAATGGAATGCTATTATTGGAACATGTGAGTTGGCATGTTTGGTAATAGAATTCCTCAACACTGAAGTAGCAAACCTGTGTTACATCTATGATTCAGGGCACCTTACCCTCCCCCATTCTCCTGCTTTCCAACTTTTTGCCCTTTTTGCACCCCCAAAAGGGTATCAGTCAATCAAGAAAATAAAATAACTTAAAGTCTAGATGCTTTTTCAAACCTAAATGTATTTTGTTTTTCTCTGAAAATATAAAATCGGCTCCATTTATATAATGAACACAATGAAATAGCTCTACAAACAGATACAGAGAACCTGTTTCTCTAATTTTATTAAATTTTGTAGACTATTGCTGTTGAAGGAGACAGATACACTGAGATTCATCATACCCTGATATTATACACCTTTTGAAGAAAATAAGTTAAATATGACTTCAACTTTTAAAACATAGACAAATAGCATGAACGGACCTGGAGAGCACTATGCTAAGTGAAATAAGCCAGTCAGAGGAAGACAAGTAGCATGTGACTTCACTCACACGTGGAGCCTAATGAACAAAATAAACAAAATAGAAACAGACACATAGATACAGAGAATAGACCGACAGCTGTCAGAGGGGAGCGGGGGTTGCCGGCTGGGTAAGAAAGGCGAAGGGATTAAGGAAAAAAACTCACAGACATAGACCACAACATGGTGACGACCAGAGGCAAAGCAGGAGGGGGGCGGGAGAAAAGGGTAAAGGGGGTAAAGAGTGATGGAAGGAGACTTGACTTGGGGTGGTAAACACACAATACCATTTACATATAATGTATTATAGAACTGTACACCTGAAACCTATAGAATGTTATTAACCAATGTTACCCCAATAAATTCAATAAAAAATAAAATAAAACATATGCAAATAATGTACAATAGGAATAAGCTTTCATAGGAATTTTCAAAAGAATTAAATACATAGTGGATGCCTATTATATAGAGTGACTTTATGTTTTCTTATATGTGCTGCATTAAACCAGATGCCAGTATTTCAATTATATTCCTCTTTTCTTATTTCAAAAATTGTACAAAAAGCTTTCTTTTCATTTTTACTCTAAATATATTTTCCTATTAATGTGCCTGGCAGCAATTGACCAGTCAGATAAAAGCTCCTTTTGATGTAAGTTTTTAAGTCAGTAGGGTATTTCCAAATTGGTAGAATCATCCTAATCAGGAAATAGTTTGGTTTAAGAAATTAACAGAACCTTCTTGCTCTTCTCATATGTCAAGAAAACTATTCCTTCTGTCACTTTCTTTCTAGTTGCCTTTTACCTTGTCCTCTGGGGTTGTTGAGAGTTAATATCTATAAATGGTTTTGTGTTTTCTTGACAAAAAGAGGGTAAGTGAAGGAGAAGCAGCAGTATATCTCTGCAATGTGTACTTAGGTGAGTTCCATGCAGCCTGAATGTAAAATTTTAAGTATCCCACAACCACAATATAAAGACAGCCAACTATGGTCCCATACTTCCACAAGAAAACATCATTCTCTTTATTATCTTTCTTTCTTTCCTAGAGGAGAAGAAAATAAAGATTTTTAGAGTAAGAAACTATCTAATAAAACAACAGAAAACAATACTTTAAAGGGACTGGACATTCTCACAATATAAAAGACATCTAGATAATACATAACTCTGTCCTTTGAACATTCGAACAGCTAATTCAGTCCTGCAAAGGAAGAACCTGGGATTCCGCAACCCTGTTGTGCATATATTTATGTAAACATGAAAGAGCCAGCTGAGAATTGCAGCCAGGGTTCAGTCACTGGGGGGCAGAGGGAGATCCAATTCTCAATTCCAATACCAATTGGTTACCCAATAGGTAACCCAATTCCAGAGGGACTGTGAACCACTGTTGGGAGTGGGGTGAGCAGGTGAGGCAGGGCCGCCTGAGGATTGATAGTAGTCAGGCTTCCAGAAGCCCCAGGGTCAGAAGTTTATCTTACCTGCCAAACAACAACCACAAAAATAATGAAAATAAAAATAATAACAATGATAATGATGATGATGGCATAAACAGGCCATTGAGTTGGTGTCATAGGAAAAAAATACAGGAAGACAACAGCTGGGTTCTTTGACTTTTCCTAAGGCTGTGGACATGTTAGTGGGGATTGCAGAATAATCCAGGGACCCAAGATCACACTTCCGGACGCACCAGAGATGGCAAAATTGACTCCACTGTGGCCAGCGGTGAAGTGCACACCCCAGGAAGCCTGTACAGAAATATCCCTTCCCTTCCTAGCAATCAGAAGTTGGCTAAAGGCTATATCCCAACCAAAGCAGAACTCCCTAAGGCCTTTTATTCATTCATTCAACAAAAATTTACTGAACGCCTTGTGTATTCCACAGCATTGAACAAAATCAACAAGGGCTGTTCTCACAGAGTTACAATCTACTAAGGGGAGACAGACAATTTACAAATATTAGACCTGATGTGTTCAGACAGTGATAATTCAACAAAGGAAATTAAGTAAAACAATGGGATCAAGTCTGGCAGGAGGTAAGGCCACTGTTACTATATATGAGGAGGTCACAAATGGCTCTCAGTTTAGAGCCAAGGCCTGAATACTGAGGTCGGCAGCGTCTGGGGGCAGAGTATGGCCAGGAGTAGTAAACAATATCCTGAGGCTGGATCGAGACTGGAGCATTTGAGGATATAAAAGCCTGGGTGGGTGAGTACCATGGAAAGAGGTCAGGGAGGTCGCAGAGGCCATACAACAGCACTATCACCAAATATTACTTATTTGCTGCAAATTCTCCCAAAAAGAAATCAGCTACTTTTGCTACATCAAACCCACTATTTCTAAATCCATCTACTCATTCTCATGGCTGCTTGTGCATAACAGATGATGCACTTGGGGAATAGTCTAGGGATAAAAAATAACCAAATAATTTATTTTTCTCACAGGCAACCAACCAGCAAATAGCTGGAAGGCACCAGCCACGCATTACACAATGGAGCCCTCACAGAGCATTCCTTTGGTGACCCCAGGCCTTCCCTACAAAGCCCAGCACGGTTGGGTGGCAAGAACACTGGCCCATGAGTCAGGAACCCAGTTCTAGTATGAGCCCCGCCGTTGCTGACCCATGATTTCTACAAGCTGCTTAACGTCTCAACTTCTCAATTCCCCCACTTGTAAAATCAAGGGACCGTATATAGATAATGTCTTCCCACTCATACTACCCTATTGATTTCAACATTACATCTCTACTGCTGTAGTCAAATCCATACCCAAAAGTTACTTTTTTTATAGACTAAAAGTCTATGTTAGTACCGTTGACCCTTAAGCAATGTTGGGGTTAGGAGCACTTACCAAGCAGGGAGTCAAAAATCCACATATAACTTTGGACTTTCCCAAAACTTAACTACTAATAGCCTACTCTGGACAGGAAGACATACCAATAATATAAGCAGTCAATTAACACATATGTTTTACGTTACATGTGTTATTTGTTGTATTCTTGCAAAAGTGAGCTTGAAAAAAAAGAATGTTTTAAGAAAAGCATAAGGAAGAGTAAATATATTTACAGTACTGTGCATATTCACTGAAAAAATCTATGTATAAAGTGAACTCACAAAGTCCAAACCTGTGCTGGTCAAGAGTCAACTGTATGGTATCCCATGGCAAATTAAAATATCAGAAATTATCTGTCACATAATGTTGGAGAATGCATAAAGTCATGGTACTAATAAGGGATTGACTGAAGCAATGACTTAAAAAAAAGTAGTTTCACTTCCCAAAAAGGGTTCCTGTTAATTTTCCTACCTGGTCCATAGTTCCAAGAAAATGCCTGTCTGCCTTATTTATCTATGGTATTAACAATTATCCCCAAACTAACAGAAGTGAACAAAGAACAATAATAATTCTCAGTTCAGCTGAGGGTATCAAAGTATGTTATTTACATAATAGTGAAGAAAAAGACTGCCCCCATTTAACGTTAACTAACATGTGTGAGTAAAATATCAAATGGAAATTGCATGCTATCCTTTTACAATGGTTCCTCCCAAATTCAACCACATTAAATAAAAAATATATATACTAATCCACAAGCCTCAACAATAATCAGCCTAGTCATCAAAAGAAAATATTTTATTCTAAAATACTTGATACTACTTAGTCTCTGAAGAATCAGTTGAACTGATTACCAAGGAAATTAGTAGGAAATTAGGAAATTAGGCAGGGTATTAAAATGTTAAATATACATTTGTAGCAATCCCATTTCTAATAATTCATCTTACAGAAATAATTGCTTCTATACATGCATATCTAGAGACAACAGTGTTCAGCGTAGCATTGTTCGTAATAGCAAAAATTTGGACATAGTCTAGAAGTACACCAATAACAAAATGACTCAATAAAATATGACATATACATATAACAAAACCTTTGAAGCTATAAGAAGAATGATCTTTTTAATGGGAAAATGTCTATGATGTAGTAAAAGAAAAATGCAAGTTGAAGACCAATATATTTAGCATGACTGAGTGTTGGGAGGAAATAATAAAGAATACATGGAGGAGAGTGTTTTAATATTTTATTACTTAGGAATTATTAAAGTAATATATATTTTTGAAATATTCAAAAACTAAAGCAACAGATGAAACTATATCAGCGGTTGACTGTGTCATCTATTCTTCTTTTTTAATGACTTGCCAATATATTCACATTTTTAACCAAAATTAAATCTTATAACACATATTAATCTGAAACTTGCTTTTAAGCCTTAATACCATGCTTTTTAAATAATCCCTTAACAGGTTGTAGTAAGACTGTACCCAAACTTCTCCAACTGGTATTCAGCTGGTCTCCTTTTGATGGATATAGATATCTTATGTTTTCTCTAAAACCATATGTAATATTTTAAGATATGGGTATGAATATAAATACTCTACAGATAGTAATCTTTGTGGTATGAGATTACAGGGATGTAGAGAGGTTCTGGCTTATTTCATGTCTTTATACAGTACCAATAAAAGAGTGGAATTCTGAGTGGCATTTCATACTTTATATGTTTTTCAGATACTTTAATTATGAACCCTATTTTGACTGTAGGAAAGTATGAAAGACCCACCGAATTGCCCGTGTTTCTCTCGAAGCTTCATCCATGATATCTTTCATCCAGAACATGGCTTCTAGCATCCCTCCCATGTGAACAAGTTAGCTAACAAGAAAGTAGTCCCAGTGAGAAGGGGGGAGATGCTCTAACGTGGAAACAGAGTAAGCAGATGGTAGAAATAAGTCAATTTTATAACAGACTAAATTTAGTCTAAGATCATTTACCAGAACGGGGTTTATATTAACAGGGAGGATCAAGCCCGAAATGCCTGTGTAAGAAGTCATGAGTAAGAGACAATAAAAGGAATGAATGATAAATAAATGAATTGGATGAATGCGATGGATGAATGTGAGGAGGGCTTTATCACTGATTGACCTCTTGATTCTTCTCCATGACCTGCTGTGAATTTGCTTCCTAAATTTATCTCGACGTTTATCACTTGCTGCAAAAGCTCTCTGGAAACACAGAGACTCCATAGTGAAGAGCAGAACTGACGTCGACCAGAAACTGTTGCAGACTCTCTGTCCTGGAGACCTGAGTAATCTCACAACAGGCAAGTCAATTCTAAATCCCCAGCAAATCAAGTCAAGAAGGGACTATCTAGCCTTTGAGGTCGGTCCCTAAAATTCTGAGAGATGAAAGTTCCCTGAGAGCTCTCGGGATGATAGCAATGATGGAAAGAAAGGAACACAGACCAGAGTTGAATTAGGGGACTCTGAAGGGAGCAGTTGTAGTTGGATGGAGTGGCCGTTCCCTTCAGTGTCTTACGGTTGTAGCAGGGATGCTGACGCGCAGATTATCAGAGGGCAGTGGGTAAAATGCCATAGCACCAGGGTATGGAGGGCATGCCATGCAATATCACCGACAGATGAGAGCGCAGTGCTGATGGTAGTAGATGAGTGGGGTGGTAGGGAGCGAGGACTGAGGCATTTGATGAAATCGGTGCAGTTGTATAAAGAGGAAGTGAATTGCAGACCAGACAGCAAGAAAATATTCAAGCCTTTGATCAGGAGTTTCAAATGAATGTGAGGAGTAGCTGAATAAGGAGAACACACATCCCCTTCACCTCCTCTAATTGTTTCATGGGGCATCAAGGCATTAAAAAAAGAAAAGGCTCTTTGGTGTTTCATTATAACGCCATTACAATGGCGTTGTTATGAAACATTATAACGTGTTTCATTAGGGCCAGACTGAATCATTTTTTAAAAACATTAAAAGGAGAATTTAGGGGATGAAACAATCTTTTATAGCCACTGCAGTGTATCAGGGTACTCAGCAACATTACAAGTGTTCATCTCAGAGTGCTTATTTTAAAACAGATCTAAATTGAGATGTTTGGCTGTTCAAAGTTATCATAATTTTAATTTTAACTAAATGTTTCATTTTATTTCACAGTGTAAAAGTTCTCAATTTTAAGGTCACAATTCCTTTGATATAGCATCCAGTATTTGGCATATATATATTTGTGTGCATTTACAACCTGAAAAAGTTCAACGGATACATAGATGAAAATCTATTTTATATTGAAACCTGAAATGAAACCACTATTCTTAGTACCTAATAAATATTACATACCCACCCTCATCAATTTCATGAAAAAGCATTCATATAGTTTCCACATAGTGCATGCTAAACGCCATAAAAGCAAGTGAGTCAGAGAGTCCTCGCCTCATTATTTACTATCTTTCCATTCATATCTGAAGCTTACACTCTAAGAATAGTGCTAATGCCAACATATTATATGGTTCACAGAGCCATGTACCTTGAGCACTGGAAGGGATCCTTTGCAACAGGAATTAAAAGTTAATGTAGCATCATTCATGCAATGGCACCAAAACACAACCTCCATAAAAATGATGGATTTTTCACTTTCTATATCAATTTCTAAATTTTTCTGTTCTGTTAAATTTCTTATGGATTTCACAAGTAAAGACCAATATTAGTCACAGAAACCCAGGGTGGAAGATGTCATTATTCCAACCAGCCTCATCTAGAATGGCTTCCTTCATGCAAGGGATTTAGAAATTTGAAATGGAAACTAATTGGAAAGCAAGCCTGCTTCTCCTCTGAATGTTTGATGATGCCATTTAGCAAGCCAAGCTTCCTTTTAGGCAGGGAATTGTGCCCTTATCTCAAGTCCCAAGTAGCTCCATCAATTTAGCCGCCATGGTCAGAAATTCCGAGGCATGCCAGAGCTCCGAGTGAAACAGGTGCGTCTGTACACAGCCGTCTGAGGGATGCACACCCAGTCCCATGCACAGCTGGGATGTGCTAATAGATGCTTGGCAGGCTGTCATTTATCAACTATGTCTCTAATCTCCGAGATAACCAGGCAGAATACTATGGCCATCTGCCATGCTTTCACAGCCATAAGTTTTTTGGCCTGGGCTTTGTCCTGACAGGCCCATGTGTAACACTAGAACATAGACGAGAAGAGAAGGATGAGATCAGGCGAGGGATGAGCGAAAGTTACCATCCAAGGCAAAGCTGGGTCACATTTTGAACAAAAGGTAACTTGTGAAGAATTCCAAATAAGAGGCACCCTGGATGGGACATATGGTATACTCTGTTGTCATCCATTCAGTGAACATAGCCAGGCACTGCTCTAGGTACTTGAGATGCATCAGTGAGCAAAATAAAGATCTTCACCCTCATGTAGCTTGAGGAAGACATGCAAAAGTAAGAGATATAATAAATAAAAAATAATACAGTTATAAAATAGTAAGTAATAGGGGAAAATGAAATAGCGAAATGAGGAGGATCGGGCGTGCCGGGTTTTGGGGAAAGGATGGAAGGAGGGCAAGTATAACTTTAGGTAGGGCAGTCCAGGAAGGCCTTACTGTGAGACTACATTTGAGCATCAACTTAAAGAGGACATGAGAGGATTAGCCACATAAGTATCCACATGGATGGAGCTGCCAGTGCAAACTGCTAAGGCTAGAGCACACCAGGCCTGTTGAAAGAGGCCTGGGTGGATGCGGTAAAGCAAGTAGTGGGAGGTGGGGAGGCCATGAGGTCCCAAAGATAACTGGAGTCCAGCCACGTGGGCCTCAAGAACCACGGTACAGCTGTCATATTTGACAGCGAGGAAATGGGCGGCCATTACAGAGTTGACTCTATACAGAGTTCCGATGGTTAAATCCACACGGCGGCTCCACCCCAAAATATGAAAGACATTTTTGAGATATTGAGGAATAGAGCTGAAATGTCTTTGTGCATTCCAGTTCTAATACTTCATCTTAAGGGAAGTGAATTTCTTAAGTGAGAGTATAGAACTAAGTATGGTCTGTAGATCCTGAATATGTTTTATTTGGAGACTTGAAACACATGGGTGTAATTTATCATCTGTGTCATTTTTCCACTCCTAGAAGGGACAGAAGTCTGTATGCTGAGAAAATTTAATTTTAATCTCATTCTTATTTGACCTGCTAGCAAGTTATTCAGATAATCACATGAAACTAGAATCTGCATGTCCTTTGACTCTAACACTGGCTGAAAGGCATTCCTAGGCTTTTCTTACAAAATATGAATGATATTATCAATGGGTTATTCCTGGTAGGCTTATCTTCTACATTTCAGGTCTAATTTTAAAATAAAGCATATTGTAATTTGCAAGAGCCTCAGCCTGGTCTTAGAACAATGTATAGTTTAGCTTTAAAAATTTTTTAAATAAAAATGAAATGACATACACAGAAGTGATGCAGAAAATCAGAACCAAAAAGAATCAATATATGTTTAATGGTTCTCATTTCTTTATAGCTAATATTCAGTTATTAAAATGAATTAATGTGCCTAGGCACTTGGCTACATAACAGCATACTAATTCCCATCCAGTGAGCATATATTTAATTTTAAAGATAATAATTGAGATCCCAAAGAAAATACATAACTATCAAGAGATCCTGTGTGGTCTGAAAGAAAAAAGAAACCAACAGAGACAAGAGGGACGGAGGGAGGGGTGGGCGGGGAAAAGGAAGGGAAGGGTCAAGTCAAGGAACATACAGCAAAGACTCATGGACAAAGCCAAAGTGGGGAAGGGAGAGGGAGAGGGGGGAGAGGTGCAAGGGAAAGTGGTGGGGGGTAGGCAGAGACAAATGTATTTGAAAAAATTAATTAATTTTTCTAAAAAAGAGATCCTGTGTGCTTGTTCCTTCTTTAAGTAAAGCTATGTATAACCTATATAAAAAAACTCACCTTTAATTGTTCAGCCATGTGCACAAAAAATACAACTGCATGTCAAAGTCCTATTTTAACTCAATAAAGCAAATAAGTTATGTATTGTTAGTGTCTAGACGTACTTTAGACCTAACAGCCAAAGAAAGTTTTTAATCATCCACTCATATATTTAGATCACCTGTCATATCATATCAGTAAACCAGCCCTCCATGAATCATATAGATCCACGTGGAGATCATATGAAGAAACAGTAATAGAACCAGCAAAAGGGGACTCACGATGGTGCAGAAACACCAGTCAGAATGTTGCATTTCAGAGCAAGCAAGGCACGTCGTAGCCCTGAGAAACAGGCTGTGAGGGGTGCGGCAGCTACCCACTGAGAGAGCTGCAGAGGAACCCACGTCCCTGGAAATAAGTCAGGTTTCAATTCAAGCCAAGCAGATAGGAGAATATCTGGAGACACAAAAGGAACAGGGAGAGACACGAGTGGAGGGTTGCTCCAGGAAGACCATAGTTGGGCCGTGAGGAAGGACCAGAGAGGCTTGGATTTGTAGCAGTGATCGAAGGAAAACAGGAATGTGAAGCATGAGTAACTTCAGCCCCATGGTCTTTGGGAGTAATGCTCAGTCAGGCTTAAGAGGACTCCACATGGCCCACACCAGATGCCCAGCAGCTAGGGCACAAAGCTGGGCTTTGAGCCTGCCCGTGTCCACTACAGCAGTGGTTGGTAGCACTGAACAAATACAAGCCACATGGCCCTTCACCTAGATAGTAGGTTGTTTGCACATATAGTTGGTACCTTTCCAAGGCTGGGCCAAAGGCTCTCACCTTCAATGGCATCATGATTGACAAGGGTCAGACAATGAATGAATGAGCCACTAGCCTAGAGGTGATTCCTATATCCTGGACCCAGTGGTGGCTGATACAGGAAGCCTGCTTGCCTATCACCTTTCCACCTTGGATTTCTGAGTGCCCAGAGTTCCTCTGCTGGCCCTTCATGCCTGACTATACTGTCTTTTTTGTCTTCTCTCTCCTATTTTATATTTTTATAGTTGTCTTCTGGATGCTGTTTTGATTAATGTAGAGATAACACAGACCTAACTGTGTTTGCTGTATACATTTGGTGACAAAAAAAAAAAAAAAAAGATGGCAGTTTCTTTCTTACATAAAAGTAGTCTGGGGAGGCAGTTGCGATCTGGTATGACAGATTCATGATGTCATCAGGGACCTAGTTTCCCAGCACATAGCTTCCACCCTCGAGATCATCGTTTCTGGGTTGCAGGCCAGGAGGAGAGACGTCAAACGGAGAAAGGCGCCCTCCTGAGTCAGATCCCTTTAAACAACATTCTCAAAAGCTTCACGCAACACTTCACTCACAACTCCCCAATGAGAGTTGTTACCTGGCCACATCTAGCGGCAAGCGAGACTGAGAAAAGCAGTCTGTCTCGGATGGTAATGTGGATAGCTAAATACCAAGGTCCTATAACAAAGAGGGAGAAATGATCACTTGGTAGAAGCCAGCTGCGTCCGCCACCTCTGCGGCGCTGGGTTTTACTCATGACCCTCTTGAGAAAGGTCCCTCGGAGACCTCTGATGCCCAGCCCGGACAGCTCTCTGCCGGTCTGCACTACTAGGCTATAGGGTGAGCACGTCTTCCTACTGCTCCGAACTGCACAACTACCAAGTCACCAACCAATACCAACGTGGTCCGCAAGACAGCAAATGATTAATCAGCCATGCGGCCATGGGGTGTTGCCTATCCTCTCTGAGCTGCTTACATCAACAGTACAAAGGAAGTACAATTGCCTAAGGAAGGAGGCTGTTGTGGTGCTTTCAGTCAACACAGCACACCTCCCCTTCTTGTTGGATTTACCCTCCAGACAGTAGACAACCCAGGGAACATTCCAAGGGGAGACATTTAAAGAGATGCCAATCAAATATCCAACAGACAATATACATGGGTCACAATCAGAATAGACAAGGCCAAAAGGGACAGACCAGCTAAGAAACCAATGTGACAAGGATGCAGAGAACGTGACAAAAGGAAAGAGATTTGAATAGGAGGGTGGAATGGGGGAGTAGCCCTAGCGATTCTGTGGGCCACTGTAGTGGCTGCCTCAGCCTTCACAGGGAAGGCACAGAGGACGCATTAATGTGCTGACCCAGCGTGACACTTGGAACTAAATCACTCTTTCAGGCACATCTGTGCTCTCAGGAATATACTGGAAGAGTACAAAATTATGTCTTACACCTCAGGCAAAGGCACACAAGTAAAAGCAGATCTAAAGTAGAAAGAGACCGTTTGGTTCCTTGGATTGAGGAACTCAAGCCTATTCTTTTTTTTTATTTTTTCTTATTGTTCAAGTACAATTTTCTCCATTTTTCTCCTCTCACTGCCCCACCCCCACCTCCCACCCTCACTCCTACCCCTTTTTGGTTCTGTCCATGTGTCCTTTATACGTGTTCCTTGACGATCCTTCCCCTTTTCCTCATTACCCCCTCCGCCCTCTACTCTGGTTACTGTCAGTTTGTTCTTTATTTCAATGTCTCTGTTATATTTTTCTTGCTTGTTTGTTTTGTTGATTAACAGCAAAAAATAATTTTTTTTGCTTTAAACTAACACGTATCAAGAACATATTTTACTATGTGCCACACACTGCTCAAGGGGTCTGAGTGTTTTGTTTTACTTAATCTCATGACAACTCTACATGAGAGATACCATAGTATATAATATCCCTGATTGGCAAACAAGGAAACTGAGGCACAGAGGGGTTAAATTTAAGGCATCTGTAAGCACTTGGAGTGATTGAGGGTGGGGGTGAGTGACAATTTATGGCCACGGACAACTCAGGCACTGGCTCTACGACCGGTGCCCACGGATGTGGACCACCAGGGCCAGGAGCTTGCCTCCAACCTTCTCACCCTAAAACACAAGTACAGGGTGATGGTCCAGGGCCGCGTTTTACACCAAGCAGTAGAGCCGCACACGTGAGCTGCTGCAGTTATTCACGGCGAGGTCGTAGTTCCTCCCTGACAGAATTTATGCGCTCACTTGAAGGTATGTAGGGCCGTGAAGATGGATTAAGCATGCCACTGGGACCGCACGTATGCACAGGGACGCGGGGATGCTCGGGGAAGGATAAACTATTCCTGCAAAGAGGCTTTTTTTTTTTAAACCTTCGAAGCTCTACAGGAGTTGCTTTTATCAAGCAAAAGCTCAAAGATGGCATTAAAGATTTTCTCTGTTATTCATTGCTATTTTCAGGAAGCGGGGAAGTCTGCAAAAAAAACATGTTCCATCTTTCAATTTGACATCCTCAAATAATATAATTTCCTACGTGGGTCTGTTAATGTTATTTTGGTTTCCCTTTTTAGTTTTGACATTTCCAAAAGCAAATCCTTAAAACTAGCAGATGAATCTTGAACTAGCAACAGTGAAGCCATCATTTTTTCCCCAAACATATTGCTCTCTTGAAGAAAGTAATGGTTTTATATCTGAAATCAATAAAATTGCATTTTAAAATAACCATTACACGTAATATTCACATTAATTCCATGAATAGCACATGACCTCTAGATTTAATCAATAATAAAATGTTAATTAAAGTTTGGAAATGGGATCAATTTATCTACTAGGAATGATAGATAACTTATCAGAAAGGCGGAAGGGAATAAAAAGAAATGAGGAATATAACAAGATGAATTTTCTGGGTAAAAAGTTAAGTCTAGAAAATAGGCACCTCCATCTTTTCCTGAGTTTATCATTGACAAAATGCATCAAAGGAGCTATTTTCAAAGTTCAGAGACCAGCACTAAATATCTTCAAATGTGTTCTGTCCCATTTACATCTCGCTTTTTTGGTTTCGTTCCATGGCAGTCAGGCGTAGGCAGGCACAATGTATTTCCTGGGAGCAGAGTCCTGGGTCCCCTTTCCTTGACGATGTTATGCAGATAATGAGAGGAGCGTGCCACGGAAGCAGTCGCAGGATGTGAAATGGCAGCAAATAAGGCGGATCATTTGGGAATGGGTGCGAGAAAACTCTCCTCAAAGGATGCGTGTGCAGATGAATGGAGAATTATCTAAAACCCTGCGCACAGTGCCTAGCACATTGTTATAGTTACTGAAAAACAACGAAATTATTCCTAGAATGCACATTTGGAAGCTTCATGGGCTCCTCAAGGAGATCCACTTAATGAAGTAGCAGATTACCAAGTGTATTAATTAGCTCTGTGTCCTGGAAGAGTTTATTCAATTTCCAAAATAATAAGATGGCTAGAAAGGGGCTTAATGGAATCCCATAAGAAACTTCACTACCTCTCTTTCTAAATTCCCTACACACTGTTACAATACATGCTCAAATATTACAGAAGCAACTACCAACTCTAAGATACAAGCTAGGTCATCATTATTTTTAGTCTCCCTCTCTCTCTCTTTCTTTTTAAAATCTGTAACATCTTTCTCAGTTTTGAAGAATGTGCCCATAACCAAATGCGATGCTGGGAGGTCAGCACTTTTGTTTATCCTTAGTTCCCTAGTTTCCCCATCACCTACCTGCTTCAGAGCTCCCCCAGAAAACTTACACCAAAGCCCCCTTCACTTTTCGGACCCCCTGTCTTTACACCACCTTCAGAACACCTGCCAGAAATCCAGCCTCTAGTCCCCTTCAGGAGCCTGAAATTGCAGGGATGGAATTGAACTGTCAAGCAAGGTTCCTTCTGATTTCTTTAAGCTTTGGGTTGATGATTCTACTCTGGCAATAAGAACACAAGCATCTTTTCCAGTGACAGGGCAGAGGTGGGAAAATCCATTGGGCTAATCTGATCCCACCTAAAACCTAACAAGAGGTCTCCAGGGCGTGACAACCTTGATTTCTCTCATTTGTCTCTAAGCAGAAACCTGGAGCCAAAGGCATCGGAAGGACCAAAGGGAACAGGAGAGATAGGGCTAGGGTGAGGGAAGCAATGGCTTGGCACATCCGCAATCTGCTGGAGGGGGAATTCGGCGGCACGGAAGGAGCAGAGGGGCTCCAAGACCTTCCTGAAGACACCTGCGTGCCGCGGTATTTCTGCAAGGCCTTAGCAACGCTTTCCTCCAACCTCGCCACATAGGTATTGCCCCATTTTTCACTTCTTCCCAACCTTACACTCATTCTAACTGAATATATTTCTATCGTAATGTACTCTGCTAACTACACTGTTTGGTCAACATTATAACCCTTGATGAAAATATTCATATTTCTATTTTAGTACCGATGATAACAACAGGAATATTTGTCAGGCACTTTTCTAAGCAATTTCATTATCTCATTTAATCCTCACAGCAACGCTAAGTAATATAAGCCAAACCGAAAAGGATAAATACTACAAGGTATCCTTTATATGTGGAATCTTTTTTAAAAAGCCATATCCGTAGAAACAGAGAGTAGAAAAGTGGTTGCCAGGGGCTCGGGGTGGGAGAAATGGGGAGAGGTGGGTAAAAGGGTACAAATTTTCAGCTGTAAGATGAAAATGTAAGAGTCCTACCAGCAATTAGAAAATGTCACAGCAAGATTGGAACGCAGGTCTCTGGCTCCTGAGCGCGCGCTGGGTAAATTACTGGACCAAAGTCACACAGTGAGTAGTAAGATTCAAACTCAGATGTTCCAACCCCGGGCTCAACCCTCTCTCTGCGGCCCTGAGCCACCTTTGCTCCCTATCTTGAAAGGATGCTCTTTTTCTCTATTTGTGAGCTCCCTTTTTCTTTCTATTTGCCTGACCTGACTTCTGTTTCAACAAACAGCATCTATCCCCTGCTTTATTTAACTCAGCTCGCTTTTGTAGAGTGCCTTTTATTTACAAACCCCTGGCTGACTCGTAGAGGAAAAGATACTCTTTCTTCATAGTGTTGGCCACTTGTGTTACATATATATATTAACTCACTCAATCAACATCTACCAGTGTTAGGCACTGTGCTAAGCTCTTAAGATACAAAAGTGAACAAGACAGTCAGAGCTTGCAGTCTGATGGGGAAGACAGACAAGGAAAGTCTGGAGTGAGGCTAAAATGGAAAGGAACAAGACAAGAGGCACTAAGTGTGTGTGAGAGGTAATCAACCCAAACAGAGTTGTCAGGGAAAACTCTACAAGGGCTGGAGGGTGAACTGAAGTCATTGGACGTGGGAATGGGGAGGGAACAGGATGCAGAGGGATTAAATGTGCCTCGTCACGGAGGGGAGAGGACTGTGACGCCTTCAGGGAAGGACAAGTGTGTAGTGCGCTAGGGCTGCATGGATGTGCCGGGTGGCGTAGGGGTGGAGCAGAAGGCAGTTGGAAGCACCGAGTATCTTTGATGACGAGACTGCCTTGACCAAAGTTGCATTTGTGAAAGGTCACTCTGGCAGTGAGGTGGAAACCAGACAGGAAGTGGGCAAGTCTAGGGACAGCAAGACCAGCCAGAGGCCCCCCTGAATGGCGATGGCACGGGCTGAGGAGGCGGCAGTGAGGTGGGCGAACACAGCAGCTTTTGCAAACGGAAGAGAAAGTCATAGAAAATGACTGGGCACAGACATGAAGAAGAAAGAGGAATCAAGGATAATGCCCAGGCCTCCGGCTTAATGGTGGGGCTAATGAATCGCTTTTCGTCACACTCAGACCACATTCTCTACAGCCTTCAAAGTCCATGACGTCTGGGTCCTGGCCCCTCCCCCACCCTGCCTAGCGTGGCGTCACTCGCCAGACTGGCCTTCTGTGCACTCCCGCATACCTCCAGCTTGTTCCCACCTACAGGTCTTTCCACCGACTGTCCTCTGTACCTGAAGCCAACTTTTTCAAGATCTTCACATCGCTGGTTCCTTCTTGTCATTCAGGTCCCTAATGAAATGTCACCTCCTCAATAGACCTTATTTGACTGCCCTGTTATTTCATTTTACTTCTCACTCTCTGTTCTTAGTTTCTTTCTCACTTACTACCTGCGTACTGATGTTTCCCCACTTCTAAATGCATGCTGTATAAAAGCAAGAAGTTTGCTTTTTCCGTTGCTGAATCTCCGACACCTCAAGCAGCACCCGGCATATGGTAAATACTCAGTAAGTACTTGTTGAATAAATTAGCGAATAAATAAATAAAAAGTCCGCATATGAGTGGGGAGCTCTTAAGGAGAGTAGGCTTGAGAGGCATGAAGACTTCACTTTTGACATAAGGTACTAGAGGGATATAGACCGATAAAATATAGGTATTCAGCTGGAAGGTTGTTAATATGAAGCTCAGAACAGACTCTGAGCCTGAGAAGAAGTCCAGTCACCAACATACACATGGTAACTGAAGCCGTGGGCGTAAAGAAGCATGACCAGACAAAGAGCAGGAATGAAGGCAAGGGAGTCAGCACCTAGAACAGTATCTGGCGCACAGTACGCACTTAGTATTTATTGAACAAATCAGCAAATAAATAAAGGAATATATTATAGTTACTTGCACACACGTATGATCCTATACAACATGGGAGAAGTCTCATTTGAACATCAAGTTTGGACCACTTATCTTTTTAACAATTACAGTCCACTACATGGTTCAATAAAGGCCAGGGGAGGGAATTCACAATATATTATGAGTTTTTACCGCCTAATTTATTCCCTAACATGTAGGTGGGTCCAGAAGATCTGAGTCAACGTGGGGCGGGCTGCATCATGGTTCACCAATATCTGCTCTCTCCCCCTGCCACGGACCCGCCTCTGGCTGGCGGGGTCATCCATGTGATTTGCTTCTGCCAACGGCCTGTAAGCAGATCTGACACATGTCACATCATGACGTGGCTTTGAATCCAATTGTGTAGCTGATTCAGCCTCTGGGGTTCACACTCACTACCAGGAGAGATCCCATGTAGGAGCTGCTCCACTCAGCCTGTGTTCCAAAATGACAGCACACACACGGAAGAGACCCACTGTCATCCAGCTGCCTGGACAAAGGCCACCGCCCATCTGCGGCCAGAAGGAACGTGAGCAAGAAGCAAATTTTTGCTGGTGTCAGCCGCTGAGATTTGAGAATTACCACTGCAGCAAAACTTAAGGGAGTCTTGAACCCCCACAAGACAATGAAAGCCTCGGAGACGCAGGCAAGGGAGGGTGGCCCCAAAGGCAAGGGTCTCAGACAGATTCCTCATCACACAACTCTCTCGGGAAGTAGCCCGACGACCCTTCCTACAGGGGAGTTAGTTCAAGCCAAGGCGATGTGATTTTTACCTCACCTCATGAAATGTGTCAGACTAAAAATTAATGGATAAATGGTCCAGAAATTTATATTCATTATTAAATGGGACTTTATTTGAATTTGCTGTTATAGAATCTATTACGACCCCCTCGGTCTATTTCTCCATCGTGTACTCGGCCCCCACGCACCACCTGTGTTTTGAATATTTTCATCTTCAAGCCTGTAGTCCTTAAGCTCCTCCGAAGAGAAAGGCAATAAAAGTATAAACATAAAGGAGTATTAAAATTAAAATAATGATAATTAAATGATCAATTCTCATTTCTTTTACAGTCCTATAATTCCTACAGATTTAATCAAGCCATGAAATTATATTTATAGGAAATTCTAGATGAAGAAAAATGAACTGAAATACATTTTTCATTCTTGCTTAATTAAAATGGTTCCCTTGAATAAAATGATATAAATACCCATATTAAGAAGCTTATTGTTGCTGGCTATAGCTACATAATTTTAATGATGTGACAATATGGATCTTACTATTTGTATCAAAAGTTAAATAAAATATGAAATAGTATATTGGGATAAAGTTTTTAAATTAGCATACAAGTAGCCTAGACTCTCATATCCATATCTTTTAATGAACCCTTCCAATTATGCACAATAAATATCCTCAACGCAGGCATCTGATAACAATAACAATTACATATAGATAGCTGTAATGATAAAGCAAATATAAAAAGAAAATGGATTAACAATTACTTTGCAGTAATTCATGGTTTATAGAGGAAGAAATACACCATTTTGAGGAGTACTGTGCCAGAAACCATACGAGGCACTTTATATATATTCCCTTTCATTAATAATAGCTAAGTAAGAAACATGTGTATTATCTCTGTTTTACCGATAAGGAAATGAAAAAGACTTAAACACCTGACCAATGTTATACTTAATTTTCTAGAAATGCTACTCTGACTTTTAAACAAAAACAGTGTTATATATAAATAATAATGAATACTAATATTCAACTTTATCCAAAAATGGCTATGAACATTACCCTTGCCAAACTACCCTTGCCTATATATCAAACTGTGTCCAATTCTCTGAAGTGTATTAAAGGATACAGAGTATGTAGGATATGATACATACTACATACATATAAATCCTGCCTGCGATAGGATTTAAGTGCTCATGCCAGGGAGGAGGGCCAGTGCTACATCCAAGACCTAGAACTACAGAGGGAAAGCGACACCGCAGAAAACAGACCTCCAACTGTTGCTTCCGCCACATACACTGTAAGTAATTCCGTCTGTAACCTGCAGCACTCTGCAAATGAAACGACCAGAATTGGATGGGCGAAAAGTTGGCCATCGCCAGAAGACACCCACCTCCGTTTAGAAGAATGTCAATTCACACACAGGTGTTTATTATCAATGGAGAGAAAGAAATTGTCACTGAATTCTGCTACCTGGGGAGCAAGCTCTTTGACAGCAGTTTGACAGATAAAGAAGTAGCCAGCCAAATCAGAAAAGTCAACATGTCCTTCAGCGGGTTGGCAGACAGAACAGAACACCAAGGTGGTATTGATCTACCAGTCAAAAAGGGTAGTTCCTGGTGTCAAATCCACACTGCAGCGCAGTGGTAGGGATCTGCCATAAATAGAGTCTCGAAAGCTGGTCATATGAACGACGGAGCCATACTTCACTAAGGAGAGTCATATAGCCAACAACCCAGCACCAGAACCTAATATGTGACCCCAGTGTGAAGCCATGGGCACTATGGTCACATCTTATAAAACTCTAGCTTAAAAGTCAGGCAGACCTGGGTCCTGAGCTGGCTATGCCACTTACTAACTGGGCAATCTCGGAGAAAGTGACCCTCTGAAGGTAAATGAGGGCAATGTTTTATTTGTCTGGCAAGGAGTAAATGAGATAGCACGTAGCAGATGCTCAGCGAAGACAGTTATTTATGTTATTAATCGCGTGACCAACTTCGAAGTGCGGTTCTCAGCAGCATTGTACGTTGACTCTTAACCAGATACAGGATAAAAATGTGATTGTCCCCAAAGTTGCTGCAAGGTGACCAAATTCAGGCAAGTACCAAAGACAGCAGGAAAGTGCCTTAAAGCCACGCTGAAGCACAGCCCCAAAGAAGGGGCTTTTCCCTGCAACATGCCGACAGGCAGCACCTGCCGCTGCCGCTGCCGCTGCCCTAGACAATGTGTTAGGAAGGCTCCGTCGTAGCCACAGTCCCGGAGAGACTGTGAGAAGTGGGTTGGACCCCAGTATATCAGACCTGATCGTAGCTAAGAGAGTCCTGAGTCCTGTGCCACAAATCAAGAAGCTGTTTTCAAAGCAAATAACACTGAAAACCGTTCATCACAGGGGTCTCTTCTACCACGCCCTCCTTCCAGGGCGGGCATCAGCAGGGGCGGCCTCACCTGTGAACCTGAAGGACAATAAAACCAACCACACTCCATCGGTCCATTGTGAATAAAGGTGAAAAATGTGCACTGAGAGAGGTGAGTGTTCACACATCGACCTGAAAGAGGAAGAGACATATCCCCGGGCCTGATGAAAGATATTTGAAGGAATATTCGGGGGGGGGGGGGGGGGGGGGGGGCGTGGAGCAAAAAATGCGACTTTCCTCAGAGAAGTGTTTTACACATCTGTCCACAGAGTCAAAAAATAAAAAATAAAGACCCTGATGGGCATGATTTAGTGGGGTTTTCAAATATCTTTAGATGAGACTTTAAGACCTAGGGAGTTTTGTACCCACACCCAAAGGTCTCCTCGGTGGAACGGGGTCCGGACAGCACCTGGACTCGCACCAAACTTTCAAGACCCGCCCACATCGCACAGGGTGTGGGACGACGTGAAGTCAAAGTTCCCACGTGGGTGCCTGTGCCCTGAGGCTCAGCAGAAGGAAGGTCACCAGAGACAGGCGGAAGCGCATTCGGTCACCGCCTCCCAGCACAAGTGCGATGCCTTTCACAGCTCCTGCCTCGAGGGAGGAGAGCCGGTCGGGCCCCTGTAAGGCAATGGCGCCTTCCTCAGGCTGAGGCCTGCGGCGGATGGGGCTCGCAGTCTGCGTTCCCGCCGCCATCTGACTTTTATTCTTTCTTTTTCACTGCGCCTACCAAAGGTGAGGCGTTCAGGAAAATACCCAGCCTACTCTGCTCATTGTCAGGAGGAAAATATTACAAATACATACACATATAGGTATATGCATGTATAAGCACATATGTGTGTATATATGTGCATATACATGTTTGTGCCTATACTTATAAGCAATTACATGTGTATATGCATATACTATATACGAATAAATTTATACACATAAAGCATACATATATGCATATACACACATATACATACATATATGACTTCATTTAGACCTACTCCACTTTTGTTGGCATTTCTGCCTATTTTATATATATATATGTATGTGTGTGCGTGTGTACTTGTGTATGTTTCCAATTGCAAACATCACATGCAAATACCCTCACATGACCAAACGCATGTTCAGCAAAAGCGAACAGAAAGAGACATGGAGTAATTACAAATGCCTTTACTTTCCCCATCTCTAAATCCAAAACTGTAATTGAACGCCTGCTACTACAAAATTAGGTGGAATATATACTTGTGTGTTTTTGTATATTGCCCAGATGCTTAACCAATTTGTAAGAATCTGCAGCCAACTTATATAGGTAAAACTCACCATGATTTAAAATCGTAACAGGGAGCATGTGTATTGTTACAGCACTTTAGAATGTTCACACGGCCTCTGTCCCCAGCGGTGGTACAGGGAGGGGGCGGCCGCTGTGCCCAAGACGAGATAACAGGCGTGTAACCAACGGGCCCGTGTGGGTGGGTGTTTCCCGTTGTGTCTTTGCGTCCCACCGTTACCATCCGCTCGTTCGGGCATGTCGGAAACGAAGCTCCTCTTGCTCTGAAAGGCAGATAATCACACCTACTTTGCCAGGTTGCTATGAGGCGTAAGTAGGAAAAACACTTTGCAACTGTTACAGCACTCCGCAAGTAAGAACTAGAAAAACATGACCTTTATAACTACTTCATAGTGGACGGTACAGGTATCATTATCCCAACTTCACAGAAAAGCAACTCAGCGAGGTCACGTGACAAGCAGCGTTCCGCGGCCTCCGAGCGGTACCTGTCCGGCTGATCCTAGCCCGCCCCTCCGAAAGCGCAGCTCCTCAGTTCTATTATTAGCCACTAATACCGCATATTTTAAAATACCTTTGAAGCAAACGACAAACACAACTTTTTCCAATTTGCGTTTTTTAGGACAGGATAAGCTCTGTAATATATCTAAAACCTTCAAAAAAATTATTTTTAAAGGGCTGAAGTGCAAAAGCTAAGGTGGAAGGCAAACAATGCACACCTGCAAGGACAGCTGAGCGCAGCCGTCTGCGAGCTCTGCCCTTTGCAGGGAGGCAGCCCGGCGAAACTGATGGAGGAAGAACATTCCTTGCAGAGGGAGCGCCCAAAAAAGTTGGGAGAAGACTCGATGGGAGACCAGGTAGGAACTGCCCCATGAGTCCAGGGGAGAAAGGATGGTAGTCTAGTCTGGAGCCGTTGTGGCCGGGACCAGAAGCAACAGATGGAGTAGAGATCTATTTCAGGGGTAAAATAACCTAGACTTCGGAATGGGAACTTAACAAATTTTGCATTTGAGCACCGGTGTGAATGTTTTGTAAGTAATAACGAGAAAAAGTGAGATGACCTAGTAAAAGAGAGACTATCTAGATATAATCGATGGTATGATAGACGGTTTCTAAAATTATTTTTTTAATTATTACCATAATAAAAAAAATATTTTCATCTTCAGCCTTTTGAAGCATATGATTCAGTGGCATTAAATACATTCCCATGGCTGTGCACCTCTTACCACCAGCATCTCCAGAACTCTTCACACCTTGCCGAACTGAAACTCTGCCCTCAGTAAACCGCAGCTTCCCCTCTCACCTCTGCCCAGACCCCCGCAAACACCATTCCACGTAGTGTCTCCATGAAGTTGTCTGGTGCGCCACATACCTCATATAAGTGGGATCGTACAGTATTTGTCCCTCTGTGACTGGCTCATTTCACTCAGCGTAATGTCCTCAAGGTTCATCCACACTGTAGAACATGTCAAAATTTCCTCTAGAAGAAGATACATTTATGGCGGCGCCGTGGAAAGAGTGACGGAGTCTGAAGCCCAGTCCATCTGGGCCTCAGACTGAAAGAAGCAGAGAACAGCTGTGCTCAGCTCTGCTCTCTTGCGGGGTTTTAACTGAAGAAGAATAGGGGCTGACAGGCATAACCTTTGGGACTGAGGGGGAGAATTGAAAAACACCTCCAGGTACCCATAGCCATTGATTCTAAGGTACACTGAGCAAAGTGGAGGTTACTCAAAGCTTTTTCCACCTGAAGCAGCTAAGTTTCATGCTGGCATTGGCGGGGGAGACCCTGTGGAAATCAGACTGTTGAGTCTCTCTCCCTGAACATGAAGCTGCACCCAGACAATACAAAAGTGAAGAAATACCAACTTCTCTACAAGCCCCCTCCAAGGGCTTTAACATAGCACTCTGTACTTTCCCAGCTTACATTTTCAATTTTGTCCGTTTCCAAAGAAAATGGAGGTGACCAAAATGATTGTTATTATCCACAACATTTGGTAACAGAAAAACAACCAGGGCCACATCCCATATTAGTCGCCACTTGCCATCTAGAATCTGCACTCAAACGATTTCTATCACTGCCTGAGTCATCCAGGAGGAGCCTACTGACAACAGCTCCCATCTACGAAATGGAAATCTTTAATCTCCAAATCCTGGGTAAAGAAAAAATCGTAGAAGACTTCGAAACTAATAACTTAGGTTTGAATGACTGGCTGGCTATTTTTCTGCTATTTTATTCTCTTTGATGCCTAATCTCACGACGGATTGTGGTTCAGGTGAGAGTCTTCAAAGATAAGAAGGTAAGACTAGGTCATTATGTGGCAACTAAGTACTAGCAGGAGGAATTTTGTTAAAGACTTTATTTGCTTACTCACAAGAGCTACATGACATTTGATGTCATGTCTGCTGCAGAGTGCAAAGAATTCTGCACCTCTATTCACTGGACAAGAAGAAAAGGCAAAGTGACGATGTCAAATTCTTTACAAACCTCAGCAGCTGTAACAGCAAACATAGTATAATTAAACTAAAATAAAATCAATACTCTTCTTCATTAACATTCTACTTCAAAAACTGAAGAATATTGCCCATGAATATCTAATTGCAGTTTTCCCTCATGAAGTTCTATTTTGAAACCTCCATCAAACTGAAACTGAGCTCCCTGATCAAATCAGCAAGCAGAATTATTTTAGGAATAAAGGATTCTTGTCTTCAACCATTACGACATTGGCTTTATGGCCCAGTATACTTTTCAGCAACTGCTGCAATCACTGCACCCCGGAAGTCATACTGAATTGCAGGAGTTGACATCATTTTAGCCCAAGTGAAGGGCTGACCACACAGCAAAGCCTCAGAAACTCACCTTAATTGAAGGATTCACATCATGCCTCCTGTGTGGTTTCAAGACAGAGGTTGCCAGCAAGAGATTCTGCAAAGCGGACTGACTGCAATTGTGCACGCAAAGGTCTGAGAGGAGGCTGGGGAGATGGCTGGGTAACCAGGAAGCTTCTGGCTACTGAGCTCAAACAAGGCAAAAAAAAAAAAAAAAAATCCCACCTTTCCTGAGGGAAATATTTGCAGGGAAGTTTTCCTAGTCACTGCTCACTCTGATAATTACATTTGATATTTTAGGAGCACGACTCAATAGCTAAAACATATAAATGTAAATGACTTGCAGTAAGAAATATAAAGGGGCACACATTCAAAGGCCAATTGCCTCTCTTCTGAGGAAATGTGCCTCCAATGTTTCTCAGAGTTGTGAGTTAAAAAGAAAAAAGTTCTGTAAAATATCATGAATTTTGAATAGGGCATATTTTTCCAATTTTATAGAAAATATCTAAATTCAATTTTGATGAGTAACTTAGGTAATGACATAACAATATATTTCTTTCTCTACTACATGCAGGATAAAATTTAAGAACTGAAAACCAATTAGCCACTACTGTTCACTAAATAATAAGCAGGTGATCATAGAATACTAATATGATTACCTTAAGCAGAATTTTTTAAAAATTAAATACATCAACGACATGGTAAATGAACTCTTCATAGCACCATAGAAATAAAAAAACAAAAAGAAGGAATGAAGGAGGGAAGGAAGGAAGGGAGGGAGGAAGGAAATATTATATTTGATACTTTGATACAAGTTGTTGTGGTTAATTCAAACATCAGACTCATCGCTTGATATAAAAAAAATTATTTAATGTCTTTAAGCCTCAGGGTCTTACTCTGCAGTAAAATAGAGCTAGAAAAGGTACCTCCCACAAAGAACTGTTATGAAGAAGTAGTAAAAAAGTTACTACAGATAAAAGATTTGGCTGAGTACCAGGTAAAGGTACTCAATCATTCTCATTGTTTACATGTCAAATGCTTGTTATACAGCAAATAATCCTCAAGATTCTCTTGGCATCATTAAGAAGAGTTGAAATTTTTTTATCAATACTTATTAACATTCTTTTTTTAATGCAATGGCCTATAATGTCATACATCAGACACCATGCTTATTTCTGTCTTTCTAGAAAATACCCCTAAAGTTTCACGAATAAAAGTTACACCTTTATTTTCAAAAGCAACAGAAGCCACTGTAATTGAGGTGGACGCACTCTGACAGTCGTGCCCAGTGTCCGAGAGGCGAGGCCGGCCTAACCTTCCCTCCTCTCTGGTGGGAAGCTCCCAGCTACGAAGGGAGGCCTCCCGCTGCGGGCGGGCGGAGCCCCAGGGCAGCACGCGGCCTCTGTGCCCTGCCTTGGAGCTCCTCACCAGCCCATAAGCAAGGTTCTGTCGGTTGGCTGGTTGGAGTATGTGCACGCACATGTGTGTAGTTAAGAAGTCACCTAGTTGCGTCCTAACAACAGGAAACATAAAATGCACAAATAAGGGTTTGGAAGGTGGGGGAAAATAATACATAATAAATGAATTCTGTTCCTAACGTAATGGAAAAGACAGGCACTTAACTAAAATCTAAGACAGACTATGCTGAGTACTATTTAGGCACACCCAGTAAAAGATGATACTGAGAAAGGCTGACTTAATACAAGCCCTGGCACATTGGCCCAAGAAGGGACCACGGGCGATCTCCGCAAGACTCCGCACTCCGCGAAGGCAGGGATCTCTGTTCTCTTGTTCACCACAGTGTCCCCAGCACCTAACACAGTCAGGGAGATGCAGGTGCTGATAAATGGGTTGAATGAATGACAGGATAAACAATGACTTCAAGATACTGAGCCCGAGGAGGGAAAAGACAGCGTTACCAGGAACTCAAAGACGCTGCTACTTTGCAGCAGGGAGAATGGGAAAGACAGACAGTCTGGTTACTGAGGCAGAGATGTTTTTGCAGACGACAGAGTTACCAGTGACCTTCAACTGTACGGGGTCTTCTTAGGGTGCTGAAAGTTTAAATGGGATTCAGACAATCAAAAGAATAGCCTGGACTTCTTTTTTAGAAGTTACTTTGCCAGGGCACACAACTCTCACTCTTCTCTTGGAGATTTTACCCACTTGGCCTAACTAGCCACCTGATCATGTTAGCCCTTAGTTTAGCTTGCCATTTTCCAATCTGGAAATGTCAGTATTCAAGCCTGTTTTTTTTTATTTGTTAATTTTATTTTATATCTACAAACTTCATCTGCCGAAAGATTTATGTATTTCCTTCGCGTCAGCCAGTCTCTCCATTTCTTAGTATTTGGCCCAAAGCCAATATAATCCAGCTTTTAAAATACTCTTCTATATAATACCTGGTCACTAACTTTTAGAAACGTAAGTGAAAGGTCCGGCTTTAGTTTTAACTTCATCAGACGTGTGCTTCATGAGACGGCAAGAGGGTCCTTTCTCAGTGGAGAATTCTAAGCATCTACTTCTCTGCTCCTACTTCTAGGGGGATTCTTGGTCTACGTAAAAGCAAGGACAAAGCCACTTTCTGGGCATCTGAGGGGAACGGCGCTCGGACACACAGATTCACTCCAAACTGAGAGATGGCGAGTAGAACGCATTCCCCAGGGGGCTGTATGATGCCGCTCAGGCTAAGTCACTGAAAGACTGATTTTCAGAGCACGCCCTACCCTCAGAGACACTGGCAGCCCAGGCCATTTGCCACAAAATGAAACCGAAGATCTGCGCTGCAAAGACTTTGCCAGGCCAGATTACAAAGAGGCTTTAAAAAAATGAATATGCTGGCTACCTATTTTTCCTTCTTTATTCTTTTATTTTTTTTAATGCTTGACCAGAGTTTGAGCGTTATTTCTTTTCACTTTTCAATTTTTATGTTTCCAAACAAATTTTAACTTTGTATTTAATTTGTTCAAGCATTTCACAGAGAATTGGTCTCCAGGCATGATTCCTTTTATTTTGTTTTATTGAATTTATTGGGGTGACACAGGTTAATAAAACCATACAGGTTTCAAGAGTACAACGCAGTCACATATCACCTGCACACTGCATCCTGTGCTCACCACCCCAAATCTCTTCCATCCCCATTTAGCGCCCATTTGCCCTCGTCCACCCCCCCCCACCCCCTTTCCCTCTGGCTGGCACCCTACTGTTGTCTGTATCTGTGTGTCACACAGATATATATGTTTTAATTAATCCCTTCACCTTTTTTCACCCAGCCCCCCAAACTCCCTCCCCTCTGACCGCTGTCTGTCTGTTCTGTGTGTCCATGTTTCTGTTTTTATGTTGTTTGTTAAATTATTTTGTTGATTAGATTCCACATATAAGGGAGGTCACATGGTATGTGTCTTTCTCTGACTCATTTCACTCAGCCTAATAATTTCCAGGTCCATCCACACTGTCACAAAAGGTAAGATTTTCTTCTTTTTTTATGGCCGAGTAGTACTCTATTGTGCAAATGTACCACAGCTTTTTTATCCACTCACTTACGGATGGGCACTTGGGCTATTTCCAGGTCTTACTCTTTTATAGTTCTCATTATGAAAATTTCCAAACATACAAAGGTAGATAGTATAGTATAATCCACCCCCATGTACTCAATACCCAACTTCAAGGTAATTTGTGACAAATCTTGTTCTCTATATACTCTGACCTACTCTATCTACATAGTATATAGAAATTCCCAGACATTACAATACTCAATCAGTAAACACTTAGGTATATATCTCTACAAGACAAGGGCTCCACTTTCCATAAGTACAGCTGCCCAAAGTCAACAATTCCATAATACCATCATCCAGGGTTCATAGCCCTGATTGTCCTATAAGTGATATTTTTAAAAGTACGATTTGCCTATTTGAATTAGTACCCGAACAAGGAACACACATTATGATTGGTTGATAAGTTTCTTGGTTCCTTATAGCCCATAGATTTCCCTTTTGTCCTTTTTTTCTCTTTCCTACAGGTTAAATTTGGTGAAGAAATCACATTATTTAACTGCAGTTTCCCAAAGCCTGGATTTTGCTGACTGCCTCTCTATGGCATCACTTAACACATTCCTCCATTGTCCACGTTTCTCGTTCATTGACAGGGTACTGGAAGCTTGATCTAATACTGGTTCAAAAATAATTTTTTTTGGCAAGACCACTTCAGACATGGTGCGTGCACTTCCATCAGGAGTTATATAATGTCCAGTTTTCTCTCTTTCTGCAAAGTTAGCAGCCACAAATAGTCACTGCCTAAATCTAATCATTCATTAGGGTTGCATTAAGATGGTATTCTCGATCTACCATTCCTTCTTCCTTAACCTGGAATACTTTTGTAAGTATAAGCTTCCTGTCATCAAATATTTGATATCCTGGGGCACTGTTTGAATAAGAAATGCAAAATGAATGCTAAATTCTTTTCCTTTATTTACTAGTTTCCACAAAATTTGAGTTCTGAATCTTACAAGAATGGTCCATAAATCAGAGGTAGGGGGGTTTGGTGAAAAGAGTTGTTTGATTATCAATACATGGATTAAAACATATTTGATATGCTTAAATTCACTGCAGTTATTCTTTTTGATGTGGAAATTGTCCCAGTTTTGTCCAGCAGGAGCCAATACAAGTGGGCTCCAAAATCCTTTTGACACGACCCAGCAGTCTTGAATAGCTCCCTTGTTTTCTAAAAGACAAGATACAAGGGGGACCCAAAAAAAAAACCAGACAATTTATTTACTAAAAATTGAGTATTTATTCTTACATGTTTGTACTTCAGTCACCTTCAAAGTACTCTCCATTTGTGGTAATACACTTATCGAGATGATGTTTTTTCCACTGCTCAGAATAGTTTTTGAACTCAATTTTGATGCCTTTTAGTGCTTCTGTCATTTTTTGTTGTTGTTGTTCTACCTCTTTCACGTCAGCAAAACATTTCCCTTTGAGGACTTTTTCCATCGGGGGAAACAAAAAAAAAAGTCACTCGGGGTGAGGTCACAAGAGTAGGGAGGGTGGGGCACAGGGATCATGCCTGTTTGTGGTCAAAAAGTGCTGAACACTCAGCACCGTGTGGACAGGTGTGCTCATAAATCACCCATCGTGAAATGGGCAAGTGCGTTGAAAGAGTCTTCAAAAAAAATCCACTGAAGCCGAACAGCCTCTCACTACACTGCCAACTGGTACAATGATCCAGATGGCTACCTAGAACACTCACCTAGCGGGGGTCCTCTCTTATATTATAGGTTTATCTTTACATTTTTTACCCCTGCCCAGGAATCAGCCATTTCTTCAAGTTCTTTCATTTTAGTGAAAGATGGTACTGAGAGACAACCTAGGTGCTAGGAATTGCTACTAGTTGGTGACTCTTTCTGCAGTTCTTCAGTGGAGAGAGCTAGTAATACATACATATATGTATCAATACACATAAATACATGTACATACATATATACAAAATACTTCACAATTTCATGATACTTCCTATTCAAAGTTGGGATGACAGAGCTTTAAAATTAACTTTATTAATCTGGTATCTCTTAACATCCATTCTCCATGCCAAAAATCCCAGTTCTTCAATAACGCCAACATAATTGCTAGTTTTCTTTATATTACCCAAACAACAGTCTTGGAATACTACTGATATAGAGAATACCATCAAAAATATAATTGCTGAAAACAGTTTAAGATTTTTTTAATCATTTTTGCCCTTTGGGGCACATATCTCTAAGGATTTACAGATCACTGAATTTTAAAGCACTTGGAATAGTTCACCCCTGTGTCAACTGAACTTACTATCAGATTCATTAGTCTCATTTTACTACTGATTTGGGAGGGGGTATCTTTTAAATTTTGTTTTTCTATTATAATTACGTAAAACATATACATGGTTCCAAAGTCAAATTTAGAAAATAGCATTACCATATTCTCTCTTCCCAAAAGCTAGCTGTTTTTTTTTAATTGCATGGTTTATCCTTCCATTTCTTAAAATATAAGCACATGTATATATTTATTTTATATCTCCTCTTTCTCAGCAAATAGTGTCATACTATACACATTTTCTTGACCTTGTCTTCTATTAACCTAACAATATGTCTAACAGATCACACTCCATTCTGAAGATGTTCTGTTTATTCAGTCAGTTCTCTGTTGGTGGGCACATGAGTTATTTCCAATCTTTTACTGCTACAAGTAGTGCTATAAACAGTATTATTAATCATGCACATTTTCGTACGTTTACATTTCTTCCAAGTGTGTAGCCCCTTCATTTTAAAGTGTAAACAGAGAAATAAATATAACTCAAAAATTTTAAAATAAAACACAAAACACAAGAACTCTGTAGAGTAGGGTAACTAAAAACCGACTCCAGGGAAAGGGGAAATTATAATTATTTTAAACCTACTTAGTACGCTCAGATTTCCAAGACTATATTGCGGTCATAAAGAAGAATCAACTGTTTTAAAAAGGTAAGAAATGAGAGAAAAAGGGTGACATCAGGCCCGGCCGGGCTGGCCCGGCTGCTTGGCGCCTCCCCCGTCCCAAGCGCCAGACGGCTGCAGGCTCATGCCTGTCAGGGCACAAAGCCAGGCTGCTGTTCGGTCGCCAACCTGGGCACATCAATGTTTCTCTCTCTCTCCCTTCCTCTTTCTTTCTCTGGAATCAATAGATACATATTTTTTAAAAATTTAAAAAAGGAAAAGAGTGACATTAGCTTTTTTTTTCCTAGCCAAATTCAATAGAAGGGCTGGCAGACCGTTTTTAAAAACCTCACGAGGTATAGAACAAATAGCCAGTTTAAATATAAGAGAGAAAAGTTAAATGGCTTATAAAATCAATTCAGATATGATAACTATCTAATAAGATTTCCAGGGGAAAAATAACAAAGAAAAAAAGAGTAATTTTTTAAATAGGCAAAAATTTCCCAGAGCTGATGACTTTGGACTGAAAATCCACCAACTGTCGAACAGAAACATAACTTTACTCAGCCTTGTGATATTACAAATACCAAACAAAAGGGGAATATTTTAAAATCTTCAAAAGAGGTAAGAGAAAAGCTATTACAAAAGGAAAAGAATGAGACTGGTATGAGACTGCTCATAAACAACATTGGAAAATTGAAAAAAAACACACTATTACCCGTTAAGTTCCAAGGGAAAATTAGTTTAAGCCCCTGTATCTCCACCCACCTAAATATAAATAACATTGTAAAGTAAGTATTAATAAGAGAACAAAACAAGACATTTACAGTAATGAAGGATGCAGACATATATATCCCATACACCCTTTGAGAAAATTACAAAAAGGACATAAGAAAAAGAGTAAATAGAAGCAAAGTAGCCTAGCAGTGCCATGAAAAAATTCTAAGATGGTAGGTGTGTAAGCACAAAAATGATGTCTTTAAGGTGAGAATAGATTCCATTTAATAAAACCCATCATTTTTACACTGTAAGATCTAATGTCATGGTGAAGACATATTCATTGTGTCTGCAAATAAAAAGCAATTAGAAATTCCAAGAAAAAATAAAAAGGTGTAATTCTTGAAACTTCCCCTTCTCTGAAGGTCAGAACGTAATACTGACTCAACCATAATATTGTGTTATTTATTTTCAGTTTTAAACAATTTAAATACATAAATCCTGAAATATAAAATTGCACTAAAAATAGAAAGAGAGAAAGGAATCTAAAGGTATTAATTCTATATTGAAATGAGAAACTTCAACTGAAAATCTGGAAGTCACATATATGGGTGAAGGTAATCAAGAGGTACAAACATCAAATTGTAAGAGAAATAAGTCCTGGGGATGTAATGTACATCATGGCAACTATAGTTAATAATACTGTATTGTATATCTGATAGTTGCCAAGAGAGTAAATCTTAAAAGTTCTCATCACAAAAAAATAAAATGTGTAACAGTTTGGGATGATGGATGATAACCAGATTTACTGTGGTGATAATTTTGCACTATATACATATATTAATTCATAATGTTATATGTCAATTATATATAACATTATGTTAATCATATCTGCATTGCAAAATTTAAAATTACATATATTATAAAATGTTATAAAATTATATATATCATTTTGGAGGAGAGAGGCAGGAATGCGAGATAAATTCCTCTTTCGTGATTGGAACACAATAGATACTGCCTAAAGTTGATAAATTAGGAAATATATATAATGTTATAAATATATAACCAGAGAAATCTAGAATCAATTCCCTCTGGGGCATAGAACTGAAGTTGGAAGGCCATATACTTTTCATTCAATACTAATCTGCAGGCTCAGAATTTTTCTTATTTTAATTAACAATAAAATACGAGAAGGAACAAATAAACGTGAACGACGTGCTTTCGTTTGCAGCATGTTTTCCAGAACATGGAGAAACTGAAGACTATTCTCATCTGATGAAAGGCTTCCACGAGGAGAGCTAACAGGTACTAATTTACTCTGCGGCACCAGCACAATGTGACGGGCGTATGGCTCACCTCCAGCTGCCACCCTCCCCTTGAAGCTGGCTCAGCTCCCTCTGTCCATCGCTCTCGCTCTCTTCTCCAATTTCCTGGCCATGAGGACAACAATTAAGATGCATTACTATTCCTTATATGTTGTCTTTATTAAACGATCCTTCTTCTGTCCTTAAAGTTGCCGTGGATTATTTAACTTTTCTTCCACAGAAAGTGAAATTAAGTTGTTTAATTTGGAATGCTGCTCCCAATTGATTTTTGTCTTATTCAGTAGCTGCCAATCACAATGAAAATGATCTCTTTGCTTGAACTAAATAAACATTACTGTCCTCTAGACCCCATTTTTTTCCAACCTGAGAATTTACCTTTTCAAAGAAGCCAAGACTTTTTTGTCCTCAGAGAAATCATTTTGCTCTATCACTCCAGGCAATGTTTCACTATTCAATGATTCCTCCCTTATGTTAATAGGTTTTATCTCCTTGATAAGTATGCAAATGAGACTGATCTTTCTGTACCTCTCAAGTTCTTTATAGGAGGAAGTTCACGTTCGAAAATTTCAGGCATGCAGGCAGGCATATTAACTCACACACTTTGACAAATGTGTTAATAATGGTATCCTTGAATTAATTAGGACTCTTGATTGCACTGCATCAGTTCCTGACCGAGGGTGATTTGAATCCCAGCTGCCTTTAAAACTCAGTTTCTTCCTTTATAAAATGGGGTTAATAACCACCAATTCCACGGAGGAACATCTTTGGCCATCCTATCTAAAACGACATCTCCATCGTTCTCGTTCCCCTTCATCTGAGTTATTTTTCTCAACATAGCACTTACCTCTATCTGCTCTTACTCTTCCTAACTGTTCTTCTCCTTGTTTATTACCTCCCATACCAGACTACAAATTTCTTGAGACTAGGGCTCCACCTGTTTTGTTCACACCTCTATCTGCAGCCCCTAAACGATGCTTTAACACATCAGCTGCTCAGTAACTGTTTCTTGAAGGAATGGCTGCATGCAGAGTGTTGTTGAATGTTTAAAATGAGATAATGTATATAAAATACTTAGCACTATGAGGACACAAATATTCCCCAGGTTCTCTTAATAAGCAGAACCATTAAGTTTATTTGTTTGGTTTCTTGCCTGGGGGGCAACATGAAAAAAATGGCTGAGAAACTAAGGGCTCCATGAATGGAATGAAGTTTGGAGGCCTCTGCTGTCTGAGCTACAGACAAACCGTGTTATCCTGTGTCCACCAGAAAACAAAATTCCTAACTTGCCAAGATGTTCTAACATATGGTACGACTGGCTGGTGGCCCACTGCGAGAAGACTCTTGTCAATGAAAAGATACTCGAATAACCAGAGAGGGCTTGAGCAAGCCGTTTGGATGCTGAATTGAAGAGTGGGCAAATGGGACCCTTGGAGGGCATTCCACCGCATGAGAACAACCCTGGACCGCAGGCCATGAACAAAGGAAGAAAGAAAAGACCTTTGGAGCACACCACGCCAGCTCTAAACCCTGAAACTACTGATGCAGGACAGAAGCGCGGAGCAGGAGAGGAGCAGGGGATCGGTGTCAGAAGAGGAAGGGGAAGGCTGATAATACGTTTGTGGCAATTCAGGGTTTCATGCTCATCGGCACTTCACCCTCAACCACCTTCTGGAAGGTTTCACGTTAACAAAATAATATTGGCTTTTGAATCCAACATCTGAGCATTTCCTGTCATACCTGATCCTAAATTACGTGTGTGATTGAGTGGTCTTAACCAAAAATCTAAGCTCTACATTTCTCCATTGAAAGATACTCACCTAAACTACATGTAGATATAAAGTCCTCCTCCTTACAGTCTGACCTGACAGTAAATCTTTCCCAATCTTTTTTTTTTTAAATAATTTCACTGGCTGTGTGCATGTGTGTGCGTGATTGAATGCAGTGCCTTCCACCAAGTTCCTGTCCTGCATCAAGGCCTTACTTGCTATCAGTTGGCCAATTAGTCATTTTGAGGGGTTTTTTTTTTCGGGCTTCTGAATACAACAGCATTTCTACCACTTCCCACGCCTATCAGTTATGCAGTCAAATGGGGTCATGATTTTTTAACCCCCCCTCCCTCCCCCAAACAGTGCCACAGAGGCATTTATCAATCTGTGTCTTAAGTTGTTTCTTACTCGTCGGCTTTTCTCTAGTCATGTGCTTTTTAAAAACCCACTCTCCTACCATTTTTAAACTTCAGGAGACCTGCAGACATAAGACAATTCCTTGGCTTCATCTTCGCTGCGGCCGGAACAGTGCACCATCAGGGTCCCCTGAAATGACTTATTTTTAGGCAACAGGAAGAAAATGTAAGTAGGTTGAACTACACAGACATCAAGCTGCTATTCTGCATTTAAAGTTTTCTCTTCCCTGGGAGGCAGTGGGCCAGGTTCAAATCCTAGCATCCCCGTTTATTAACTGTGTCACCTTGAGAAGGACACTGAAACTTCCTGATTCCCAGTGTCCTCATCTGTAAGATGGTGACAATAGCACCTCCTTCACCTGATGACAAAGACTGAATCTGAGTAACAGGTGGAACACAGCCCACAGTCATTCCTCTTCTTGTGTTGATTATTCTTGATACTGTTAATTATCTGCCAATCAATTAAACCCTTAAGTTATCAGCATGGATTATCTGAGGGTCCTGAAACAATAAAAGTCAAAAGAGGTTTTATTTTTATCATAAGCAAGTTCTAACTCTTCCTCATAGCCATGGTCCCACCCTTTAAAAATTCTACAGTCTAACTAGGTAGGTTAACAAAAACATGCTAAAGAAGGAAAACGGGCTTATTCCGACAGACTCCGTAGCTTCTGAGCCCTGCTGTCCTCGGGCTTTGTTCCCGCACATTTTGAAAGCTCATCGTTAGAAGATCAGCAGCGAGCCTGTGAGGTATTAAAAATACTCCCGGTGGAGCCTGGAGCTTGCGTGGATGGTACACTTGCTCAAGGTTCCTTTTCACTCTTCTGAAATTCCCACGGCACCGAAGAATTTTCCCACAGCAGTGGTACTTCAATAAGGCATTTTGATTTACCAGAAAAGCGGAGACTGTCCTCATTATAAACCAGAATGAGAGGAAAACACTGCGCTGGAAATCAGAAACTCAGAATGGAAATCCCACATCTCTAATTGTCCGTCACCCGATCTGAAAAATGTGGGCTGAGCAAAGCAAACTCTTACGTCTCCTTTCAGCTTTGAAATGCTGATTGTAGGCTAAGGTGTCGGCCCATTCCAGGGCCAGGCACAAAAGCAGGCCAAGACTGAACATGGGAGAACCGCTGCCTCTTCAGAAGGGGCATCGTCACCCGTCGGCGCTGCTGCTTTTTGAGAAAGGCCTCAGGGTGGAGAGCAATAATTAAAGAAAAAAGTAACAAAAAAAGAGATGGACCCAGATCAAAAGATGCTCCCTGCTCGCTCTCTATTCTGTAAGAATAACTTTAAGCAACTGGTCAAATGTGTGCCTTTGTGCACCAGAAGCATTCAGGAAAGGATGCGTGTATATCAGGAAGACAGTGATTCTCCATATTTATGATGCTATTCTGGGGGGGGGGGGGGGGGGGCTCAGAAATTCCCCTGACTCTGGCTGCCATAGTCATCATTCCTGATAGATGGCACACACATTTCCTCCTCACACACCCTAGAGAGTGGTTAATTAGCATTATCTTGGGCCCAAAATAAACAGGAGACTAGTCCTCATTGTCTCAAGGCCCAGATTATTTTAATATTCCAAGAGTAACCAAGGCAACCAGAGTTTAAGAAACACAGGATTACTGCCAATAAAACTTTCTAATTTGTTTGATTTTTTTAGGACAGCTATTCTTCAAACCTGAAAAAATAGTGTTCAGTTTTCATGACACTTGGAAAAATTTTCAGTATTAACTTCCAGCTTTATAATCTAACTAAGCCCACACCAATAAAATTTTAATCATCATCAAGCATTGGACGCACACACACACACATGCACACACAGTATATTTATATGCATATATCAGAAATGCCACATCTTTAGCATACATTTATAAGTAAGCCCAAAGAGAATTTTTCATAAAAATATTAATAATTTCCATAAAATTCCTCACACACTGCACAACACTTGCATATAACATTTTAATTAATTACCTGTTCAGGAAACACTTGGGTACTTGCACAATCCAGCGTGATTAATGCAGCACTAGCGTGAGGACATAGTAAAAACCGCCTAATAAACCCTTCCTCAACATGCTTCCCATTTTCAAAGCACAGTGGCTGAGTAAATGATCCAGCGGCCCAATGGCAATGCTCCAATCTGTTCCGCACAAGATCTGGCCTCACGCGGCCCTGGGTGACTTAGGGAAGTCTCGCGGGAGGCCCTCAGCCATGCAGGAAGAAGGCAAGAGCACATGGCACTCTGCAGCCCCCAGAAGCCAATTTTAAAATAGACCTGGGTCCTTCCTCCTAAAAGAATACTGGAATTTGGATTGTTGTAGAGAAATAACTCTAGCAGAGGGGAAAGAAGAAGTTAAAGATGGCCCTTTCTGAATAATCGCTACCATTTATTCGTGTCTACTATGTGCGAGCACTGTGCACTCTACAGACTTTATCTGATATCTTCTCCAAACCCCCCTGCAAAATATGCAAGACAATTCCATTTATCTGATGGGAAACCTGAAGCTCAGAGAAAAGGGGCAGGGAGTTTTTGCAATGATGAAGTTAGGCAACTTGAAAGCCCACCCCCACACCTACATTTTAAAGGCACTGAGTTGGGAAACCTGTAATATGTCAATAGAGATTTTTATATCCCTACTTGAGAGTCACAAGAGGTTTTGAGACCCTCACTCGTCCACTCACCGCATCTCGGTGCAAGGCGCTTTGAGGAGGGAGAACTTCTTCCATGTGAGGCGGTCCCAGGGAGCCGGGGGTGAGAATGAAAACCAGGTGGGCAGGGCAGTCTGCCAGCACATTGGCCATCAAGGCCCACCGAAGACTCCGGAAGAAGAGGGCAAACAATCACTATAACTTCCTTCGCAACGACTCCATTCTTCAGGTAGTGGACAGCCGCGGCTGCACGTTTCTCCTGTGCTTTGTTCTACTTTGCTTTGTTTTGCTTTGTCTGCTCAACTTTCCCTTTGGGTGGGTGGGTTAGGAGGTTAATTCCTGTTCTGTTCAGGCTTGGTGGAACTCAGTACCCTACTCGCCATTACCAAAGCCAAAGTCAGAGCTTACCGCCCCCGGGCCCCCACGCTACCAGGTCAGGGCACGTGTGTGAGAGAGCTCACACCTCTCCATTACCCAGGGTGTGTGGCCTTGACCCCGCAGGTCAGACAGTCCCGCCTAGACTTTCACTCTGGAGCAAAACTGAAGGAGCCGCCAGCCTTTATTCACAGCAGCTGCAGTCGTGTTTGGTAGCGACCCCGTTTCGGCCCAGCAGTAGCAAAGTTCTCACCACTCTGTCCCTGCCAAAACACGGGGAGCTGCTTTCTCAAGACCTGCTCGCTATGTTTTTAAAAATCTGATTCTTCAGCTTCCACCAGTTCTGTGCATTTTCCCAATTAAAGCAGACAGCATTGGTTTCTGTTGCTTGCAATCGAGCAAACACACACACACTCACTCACTCACAGGCCTTCTACAGTGTGGTAGACCGCAAGTATTGTTCTTAAATATCGACCAAGATGGTCTTAATATCCCCTCAACTTGACTAAGCTTAAGAGAGCCTTCTTCCTCACTCTAGGCCCCTGATCTCCCATTTCTTGGAAGCAATTACTTTAGAAAACTTGTTACTGTACATTCTTTCTCTGTCCCTTTGAGATGAAGACCTTTTTAAAAGGCTCCTACCAGTGTTTTAACCCTGGAATGATTTCTCAAGGACCTGGGAATCCCTGCTTTGACATGTGATCCTCAAGGAAGATGGGGCCCCTACCTCCCAGACTCTGTGAAAGGGTAGAGACAGAAACCTAAGGTAGGTAGGATCCCTTGCTCCAACTTGTAAAACTACCTGTTGTTACATAGATATGAAAGTTTACTTTTCCTTTTGGTAACGCCAGTTAGCAAACATAGATGGCCAGCAATCCCCACGCCCACATCCCAGCTCTTAAAACACTCCCACCCTTTATTTGGAGCTGAGTGCAGACTGAGGTCAGGCTTCCTCCCACTGCAATAGCCTTGAAGAGAACCTTCCTCCCCTATTTAACTTTGTCCAGTGTACGTTTTGTTTGGACAATATCCATCACCCCTACTAGAGACAGGACGATAGTCCTCATCCCCCCTGCCACCACGTTTGGCCAATGAACTTGCTCTAGTCAATGAAAAGTGAGCTGAAGGGCTATGCCATTTCCAGGCAGTAGCTCTGGGACCTCACCTAGAGTCTGCCCAGTCTCCTCTTTCCCAGATCGAGGCTGCCCTATCCAAGTTCTCAAGACAAAGCGCAATCACAGCTGACCTTTGTGTGCACCTTGCATATCAGCAAGAGATAACATCTCCGCAGTTGCAAGCCACTAAGACAGCGGTAGCTTTTGTTACGATAGCACAACCAGCAGGCTTAACTAGTCGCACACCCTTTGGGGCATTTGCCATTGCAAAGGGGAAGTTCTAGAATGAACGGACTGTCCCCTGGAAGCTTGCCCTCTGACATTGCCTTTCATAAACTAGTCGTGAGCTTCAGGGGTCCTGCTGGACAAGACACCCCAGAGGGGATACAGAGTAAACGATGGGCTTTTAAAAGCAGCCTGTGCACTGCACCGAAAGCGGTGCGCTTGCATGAACAAGGGGCCAACCAAGGCCTCCGGACAGTTCCAGCTGATGTTTCAAGGAGGCCCTTTCTCGGTGTTACTCAAAATACTCTGCCTTTTCAAACTCCTCCTAAAACAGTCTTGAAAAAATTAGGCACTCCCTTTACATATTTTTAAAATTCATCCAACAGTTTTCAAAAGTGTGAAAATTAACTTTTTGTTAATAAAATATAGTATTAAATCTTTATATGACAAAATAAGATGAGGAATGGCTTTAACTGAAATCCATGTTTTATGACATGCTGTGATGAAATAGGTTTGAACTATCATATTGAAAACTACACTGAATCTAAAAGTGACCACATGAAGTATGTGTTTATAGTTTCTTCCACTGTATCTTTAACACTTTATCAGTCCTGGAAAACATGGCTGTTATTTTTAAAAGAATCAGTACCACTAACCTACTTTGCAAGGTCCAGCTTCATCCTAACCAGAAATATATGTAAGCTACAGACAGGCAAGAAATCCACCAGGTTTAACTTTCCTTGATTAATCATTAAAGAAGCCTTCCCCCAAACTAATTCTCATCACCCCCTCCTTTGGTACATGGGAGGTCTCTAATCCTGGGGCAAATGTACTCTATTAGTATTTCACATGAAAAGTAGTCTTTTGTTTTTGCAAAGCGGGGAAAGAAATATACGCTATGAAAGCAGGCACTTTCTCAGGCAACTGTAGAAAAGAGTGAGTGTGTAAGTGTAGGATTTTGAAAGCACCATGTTACCACGAATTCTTAAAACTGCCAGTGCCTGAGTACCCTTGGACAGTGAGCAGACCCCTGCTTGAAGAATGTGTTTTATATATACATATAAAATACAGTTCGGGTGTTGGTGGCAAAGAAGCAGATGGGCAGGCTAATTCTCATCGGTGCTTTTTGAACTCACGGGACAAGTCCCAGCAGAAAACCTAATCCCACCCAGAGTGACTCTTCCTGAGTCGAGGGGCAAGGCCTCACTGCAATGGCATCCACAGCAGCCACAGCGAGACACCAGCCGTCGCTCCCAGGGCACCATTGAAGGCTGAGAAGTGGGTTCCCCAGAACGCAAATCCCGCATCTTCGAATGCCAGTACGACCGTATGTTTTCCCAGTTTTACACATATTTAAGAACCCCTGGGTAATATACCGAACCTCTTCTTAAAAAAAAAAAAAAAAAAAAATACAACCCATGCTGGTAACTACATTTTTTAATAAAGAACTGTCAACAATGGCAGATTCAGAACTTCTGCTGAGAAGAATTTATCACGATAGGATGATCTAAGTATATCATGTCATGCAGTAGTAGTTTAATAGTGATATATTCCCAAGCTAGAAGGAAAAAAAGGTTTTTTATTAAGTTATGGATACATTAAATATCATCATAAATTAATCTTATACTTTCAATGAGATTTTCTGAAAAGATCACTATAGGTCAACACACCACCTGTGGCAACACCTGGGCTGCCATGAAGAAAAATGCTATATGCTCACCTGGATTAAAAAAAAAAAAAAAAATCTCAGAAAGATTTACAGACCAACAGTTGTTGAAATGGCACAGAAAAAAAAATACTGTGCTTCTATGCCCACTGCCCCTGGAAAGCAGCATGTTACTCCAAACATGAAAAAACAATTCTATAAAATCAGTAACTCTCCTGCATCAAACCTCCTTCCTTAACAAATGGCGACTATGATGCTTTCCAGCCTTGTTAGAGGTTTGGGATTTACTACTTAGTTGTTTCCAGGCTACGTGGCCTATCAGCCATGTTTTCACGGTAATAATTTTAATATTTATTTCCAAGATTTCTAGATGATTTTTCCATAAATGTTTATTCTTATTTTATAAATACTTGTTTTTATTTTTTCAGTTTTTTTATTTTTCAATTATTGTTGGCATACAATATTATATGTTTCAGGTGTACAACATTGTTATTATATATTTATACACTTTATGAAGTGATCACCCTGATGAATCGAGTACCGCCCTGACGCCGTACATAGTGATTATTATAATACTGACTATATTCCCAATGCTGTGATCTGCAGCCATGTGACTATTTTCATAACTGGCATTTTGTCCTCCTTAATCCCTTCACCTTTTTCACCCACTACCCCAACCCCCCTCCCATCTGGCCATCATCAATTTGTTCTCTTTATCGGTGAGTTTGTTTCAGGGTTGTGTTTTTTTAAATTTGTTTTGTTTATTTCGGCATTTCGTTTATTTACATTCTACATACAAGTGAAATCATATGGTATTTATCTTTCTCTAACATATGTCTCTTAGCATAGTATCTTCTCTGTCCATCCATGTTGTACATAAATGGCAAGATTTCATTCTTTTTTATGACGAACATTCCATTGTTTATAGGTACCACATTTTTATCCAGTTGTCTATTAATGGACGCTGACAGATTGCTTCCATATCTTGGCTATTGCAAATAATGCTGCAATGAACGTAAGGGTGCACATCTTTTTGAATTAGTTTTTGTTTTATAAATGGAAAGACATTTATCAACCTAAAAATAGTAAATATTTTCACCTAAAAGTCTTTTTCAGACTATCCTGTTATCTCTTACGCCTTGTGTGTATTAAGTGGTCTCTTAATGTGATCCCTTTCATAACAGTGACCTTCTTGAGGTCTTCGTAATTCCCAACTGACTTCTTCCACGGAGAGGATTTTCCTTTGTGCTCTCCTGTGTTTCTGCTCAATCCCAACTGCTTACTTCTCTTAGCAGAGAGATATATTTGTGGGCTTTATAATCTTCCCTTTTACACATTTCTCTGAGTTTTGCGTGAGATGAGAAGATTTCAGTATATGCCCTCTTCATCATGCTTGAACTGACGGTCTTCCATCACCTGTTCAGAGGATTTGGGCAATCGCCTCCTAACTCATCTTGGCCCCCTGCCTCTCAAGTCATGCTGTGATGAGTGCAGTCCTTAAGGTTTCAGCTCAGAACCGGACCATTGAGTTCAGTGTTACTCTTTTTCCTTTACTCCCAAGAGAAAAAAAGAACTCTATAGTAGGGATCTTAGCAGATACTACAAAGGGAAAACCCTTAAATTTTATCCCTATCTCCTTTTCCAACCTACTTCTCCACCGCTTCTCTCCACAAACACTACCTTCTAGCCATGCCAACTATTCAGAGAATCCATGCAATCTCACACTTCCCTGACTTTGCTGAAGTTCATGTCACTTTAATGTGCTATTTTCGTGTTGCGATCCAGATAAAATCCTAACATTGTGTCTATGAAACTTTCCCTATGTTATGGCCATATGTACCCCTGTTAGTGTACTTACCTAATTCTTCCTTAATGCATTAGGATCCCCAACGAGGCCATAACATCTTTAGGGCAAAGGTTATTTATTATTTCTTTCTGTATTTCAAGCAGCACCTAGTACAATGCTCAGCATATAACAGGCAGTTACGATTTTTTTAAAAAATGAAAGATGACCTTTGTTCCAATGATTAGAAATGCTATTCGGCAAATATACAACATAAAATTAAACTCAGGGAGTTAAGGAATTAAACTTAAGTATAGACTTTCAAACTAGGATTCAGTATCATAGCTTAGAATGTAGGACATAGGAATTTCCTCCTGTTGAAATTCTGCACCTGTACCAGCCTCAAATACCACCTTCCTTTCTAAAAAGCGCCAAGTGACAGGAGCCCAGGCCTCTGGGCGCCACTGCATGTCTGAATGCGCGCCGTGGCATTTACCACCCGACGCTGCAACTGTCTGTGTGTCGGTCCGTGCTGTGATAGAGTGTAGCCCCTCTGAGAGCAGAAACCAGATACTGAGACGGCATAACAGTGTGTTGACTAAACAGATGCTTAAATACCACTTTCCCCCCCTTAGTTGTCCTCAGGGTAGCCCCGAGCTATAGGGAAACCTGTTATGATTCTCACTTTCCATCAGGTAAACTGAAGTAAATGAAAGTTAAATGAACTCGTGGTCACAGGGGAAAGAAACCCGGTAGCAGAATTAGCGCTTCCCGAAATTAATCACCACCTTTCTAGATACTGATCCACAATAGGAAGCATCACGGGAACGAATAGAAGAGTGGGACAACTCGGATCTCTTTTCATATAGGCAGGAGCCCTCCCAATAGCATAGTGAATAAAATGACACTTGAATCACCCACAGAGTTCTGTGGCATCTATTCATTCAATGCTGAGGGCTTCCAGAATACAACTAATAGTATAAGCTAAGTTGTCATCCATATACTGATTAGCACAGCATAATCATTTCTAGGTGCCCAGGGCAACCATATTAATTTAACCTATTCAGAGGAACCTAAAAAAGTATAAACATCACGAGTTAGTGTATGTTAATTTCGACCATATTCAGCATTTTCATTACACATAACATCCTCTACTGCAAACAAGATGCTTCTACTAAAACCTCATACAGCTATTTAGAAGTCATTACTATTGCTATTCACTATGTGCCAAGCATGTTGTGAAGGGCTACATAAATTATTTCATTTATTTCTCATACAAATATTATGGATTCGGTACTATTATTGCATTTTAAAAGAGCTGAGCCCCAAGATATAAAGTAATAAACCCGAAGTCATGAAGCTAATAAAGAGATGGAGGTGGGAACAGCCCCTAATGATTCCAAGAGCCACAGCCTTGCCTCCTACCTTCAATGGGTACTACCCAGCATTAGTGTCAACTAAAAGCATGTATCTGGTCAAATGTCCTCATGAGTTTGACATTATTACCATGTTGAACTGTATGAAATTGCTTTTGGAGACCAAAAATGGTCAAATGGTTCAACCTAATAAAATGAACTTAAGATCCTAATATCTGTGGCTTTTGGCTCCTTGCCCATGTATTATTTTCTTTTTTTATTTTGTACAGTGAATGTATTTAATGACTCCTGAAGTTACTGTTATTACAAGTTACAGTATAACCAATAAATATAAACTCCAGTCACTCCTTAAGCCAGTTCCCAATGCTGATCACGGATTGATAATGGAAGAAACACATTGGAAAGATGTGGCCAGGGGTTGTTCCCCTAAGAAAACCAATTCCAAATCCGCACATGCCAGAACTACGGACAAAAACTAGTGTCTGCAAACCTGCAGTGGTTTATTAACATAGTGTCTCCATTTCCTCTCAAATGCAAACAAAAAGACTAAACAACTGCAAAAGAGAATAAAATCAAATAAATTCTGACAAATGCTCCCTTTGGTGAGAGAGTTTAAGAACTTGGGCATCCATGCAATCCACTCTCCTCCTTTTCCCTTCATGGGTCCCTGCATCTTTCTTTCTGGTCTTAGAGGAAAAAGTGTCCTCCTCCTTCCGTGACTATTCCTCCCATTTGTACTCTTTATCCCAGCCTCTGTCACCTCCTCTGGAAAATTTCTCCATAAATTTTCCCTTGTCTGTATCCTCAGCTGCATCCTCTCTCCCCGCAGCTTTACCTCGCGGATCACACTCGAAAATGCTCCGGTCTCCTAGATCCACACACGCACGAGGCCTTCCCCCAGAGCCCTCTTTCCCTTCTTTCTCCAAAAGGCTTAACAGGGTGGTATGTTCCGCCTATACTGCCTCACCTCCCACTCGCTCATTAGCCCAAAGCAACCTGGCTTTCACTCTCATGTCTCTGAAATCCTTCTCGGGAATGTCACAAGTAACCCCCAACTACTGGCCTCATCCTACTTGATGTCTTCCTAGCTCGTGTTAATGTCGTATGCTCCCTCCTCAGACGATTTCTCTAAAATTCATTAATATTCAGCTTTCAACAGTCAGCTTCCCTGGGTGTCTTCCGACCCCTGTGACGGCTCCTCTCTAAGCCTTCCTTCCTCCTCCATCTGGTTTGCAGCATTTCCTTCCCCCTTGGTCCCTTCCTTCCAAGAGTTCAACCTTTTTTTCATTTGTCTCCTGCCCTACTCTACCCTTCTCTCCCCAATGCACCACAGGATACTCCACTGTAAAATACTCAAAGCCACGTTAGCCTTTCGCCCTGCAAACCAGCTCCTTCTTTTTGTCCTTAGATCCATTCTACCTCCCAAGAGGAAACGTCCCCGTCTCACAGCCAAGCAACCACGGGACGCACCAGAGTCCTCGTCCTGAACGGCCCACAGCATCTACACCCCTACACGTATTGTTTTCCTCACCTGATACAGCCCTTAGCATTCAGATGTCCACTCAAGAGTCACATGTGTCGTGAAGCCTTCTCTACTCCTCCTAAGGATATTCATTTCTTCCTCGGCATTCCCAAAGCACTTTGTATAGACTGGTAATGCACATCATCTACAATGTTGGTACCATAACTCTGAGTACTTTTCTATCTTTTCATTGTTCCTTTGCAGTTCCTTTGTCCCCTTCTCTAGGTCATGTGACACTGAGCAAGTGCCTAGCTCCTAGGAAGTCTTCAAAGATGTCTCTTTCATTGAGCTAATCCATCTGTCTGGTGTGGTTTATATAAATGGCTAGTTAAAGGAAAGGGCTTATATTTAAGTGATTCTTTTTTAGTCCCTTTGAACACAAGTAATTCATAATGTAAGACATCAAAAAATTCAAGAGGTAATTAATGTAACATTTTTCCTTCCTGAAATAAATGTTAACACAAAATGACCCTTTACAGTTCTTGTCTGGAGAAAATTACCTCCACTGAACAAACAGAATAGCTCCTCTTGAGAACACCAGTTTCCAACATCAGCCAACGGCTGTCTACTGCTTTCTTAACTCCTACTTTAAAAGTCCGAAAGGACAAATTATCTTACAGGTCCCTGCTCAAACCTTTTACTGCTTTCTGGAATGTCAGTGCTGACGCCTATTCCTACAGTTTTGCCTCATTTTAAACCAATAGATCTCTTCCTGCCAGCTTACATTTTATTTTATATAATTCTTTGTCACCTCTCCTATTTTTCAGGAGAAAATTTCTTTGATAAACTCTAATTTCTAAACCCTGGGTAATGAAAATCTCTATAATTGCATTATCCCATTGAATGGTAGGAAGAGAAACTAAGTTCCAAGTAAGATGGCAAATAAAAATGAATATTGGAAAAATCATAGCTGAGGACTTTTCCAACAATAACATTTTGTAAATGTTATCGAATACTTAAGAAATAAGAGAGTAGGTTAGCGATTAAAGATATTATTACCCAATTTTAATCCTCATGGAAACCTTACAAGGTAAATGTCATTATCCTTACTTAACAGATCGATAACCCTAGATTCAGAAAGGTTCAGTAATTGCTCGAGGTCACCCAGATAATAAATGGTAGCTCCTTGTCGTATGCTGGAGTGACCCAAAGTAATTCTCTCAGGAAAGACTGACCTGCCTAAAGGTCACACCGCCTCTGCTCACTGACATGTGGTTTCCTGTCAGGCACCACTGTTCCCTAACAGAACGTCAGTCCTGCACTCAGTCTGCATTTACACTGCACACGGTGCGAAGAGCCTTGATACGTTCTTTCATGTAAGTACTGAATGAGTTATGAATGGGGCAGTATTATTTATTGCCTCACAGAAACGGAAATGAAGCTCCGGTCCTGAAGTTCAGGAGCAAACCCCAAGTCTCCCAGTTAGTAGAGCTGAGTAACACTGTTCTCAGTACAAAGCCTGCTGTCCCCTCCGATACGAACACGGCCAGCGCTGCCCTGGGTCAGCAGGGTCTTCCCCGAGAGTATCACCCGGAACTGGTCACTACCATTTTGAACGTTGCCTTTAACAAGCCATTGTTTCAACAAGTCACTTTCAATTCTGTTGGTCTTCTAGGTCTTCTGAAACGTGTCCTCCTATCACGCCACCTAACCAGGGAGCTGTGTGCTCTCACTCTCTGGAGTTCTCAGGGCCATGCCTGCCCTCGCCGATCCACTTTCGGGTCTTCGGCCACTGTCTGCACTGAGGGGCGCTGGAATAAATAGTAGGGGACAGTTGTAAAGCACCTGTACTATGAAACCAGGCTGCTGGGCTCCAATCCCAGGTCTGCCGTTTACTCTGTGATCTACACAAGACACCTAGCCCCCATGTCTCAGTTTACTCCTCTGTAAAATGGAGATGATAGCCCTGTCTACCTCAAAGGGCCACTGCAATTATTTAGTGAGTTAAAATCTATAGGGCGCCGAGAACAGTGCCTACTACATACAAAAGTGCAATCAATATTAACTAGAGAGTTGACAGATTGAGAGATAGCTCCATGTGGTGAGAAGAGGGAAACAGAAGGGAGACATTTGGACGTAGTGCCGTGGATGCTGACGAGAAGGCATGTGTAAAGGAGGGAGAAATCATGTTCCTGATCCTTTTAAAGGTCACTGTATTAGCCTGCTCAGGGCTGCTGTAACAAAAAACCGCAGACTCGGTCTCTTGAACAGCAGAAACGTAATTCCCCACAGCTCTAGCGGCTGGAAGTCCAAGGTGAAGGTGCCAGTTGGTGTCTAGGGAGAGCTTTCCTTTCGAGTTGCTGAAAGCCGCCTTCACTGTGCGAGGTCCCATGGCCACTGCTCAGTGTGTGAGCCCAGGGAGAGAGACCTGGCGTTCTCCTGTCTCCCAACACGAGGACACTTATCGTATTAGAGCAGGGTCCCGCCCTCATGACTTCAAGTCACCTTAATTATTTCCACAGAGGCCCCATCTCCGTAACAGACATACTGGGACTTGAGCTTCCACTTGTGAATTTGGGGGAATGCAAATATTCAGTCCATATTACTCTCTGAAAATGCGGATTGGCCTAAAGGAGATTCGGTGAGCTTTAAAAAAGTTTCCCTGACTCTATGACTTACCAAACAATGCAGCATGTTTATGATTCCTCTCTATTTGTTCAGGGGAACATGTTCAGAAGATTAAATGCAATCCTAATGTTCATATAGTTTGACAGAAAAATAGTATGATAAGTTATAGACCAAGATAAATTAACTGTACTTAATATTGTTGGCCATAGAAGATTGAAGTACTTGGTCTATACAAGAAATCTTTTTTTGTATACGGAAAACTGAGTATCAGTTTTTCATTATTAAATGTGACTGCCATTCCTCGCCTTTAAAATTTTTTTCAACCTTTTTTTTGAAGAAAAGCTTGCCAGAGTAGCATGGACATGAATTTTCATTGTATAAATTATCACAATCAAAATTTGTATTAACCTCTGACATCTTCCTCCTTCCCTACTGCTGAATCTAGGGCTAATTAATACCTATTTAAGCATTCAGCTTTCACCCTGGAGGCCAAGATAAACTTGTCCACAAGGCAAGAATATTTTTGCCCAAAAGTAAATCTCAATGAGGTGAGAATGTCCTTTTTTAAATTTTGTAAAGCATTTTGTATAAAATATAACTCTAGCAAAGAAAATTCAGAGAATGTAGAAAGGGAAAAAATTTCATGATACTCTCTTAGGAAATTACTACTATTAGTTGGGTTTTCCTTCAAATATTCATTCCATGCATATTTTTTTAAAACTTTAAATATGATGTACAAATAATTTCTGTTATTTTTCTCAATGAACACTACTATGAGCATTTTAAAACTTTATATATATGCATATATGTATGCATATGTACTGACTGCACAATATGTAACTGAAAGGTTAACTTAACTCTTTCTTCCTTGCTGGTGGACATTAATGTTGCTTCTAGTCTTCGTAATTTTAAACAATATTGTGATGAACATTTTTCTGCATCTACCTTTTTCTATCTTTGAGTTCTTTTCTTAGATTTAATTTCCAAATTAAATAGATATATGACAGGTATAAATATTTATATGACTCTGGATACATGTTCTCAAACTGCCTTTAAAAAGGAAGCACCAATTTTACTGTCCTCAGTGATGCTGGTAAGTAATCAGTGGCACCAGACTCTGATTCTCTCAGCAAAAAGTTTTCCTGGGCAAGAAATAAATCAGATCCTTGCCTGTATTAATCTTTACTTCCCTTATTACAGAGGACATTTTTCTTCTCACGATTATTTTCCAGTTTTACCTTTCCTTTGTGAGCCATCTATTCATTATTTTTATCTGTGCATCTATTAGAACCCTCATCTTTTTTCATTGATTTGTATGAGGCCATCTTTTTACCCATAAAATTATTTAGTACTAAAAGTAAGAATATTAGATGGATCCTTGACATTTTACTGAAGTTACACCATGGTGAATAGTTAAATCAGTCACTAATAAATGAAAATTAAGATATCTTGGGAACACTTCAAGTTCTGACAGTATTTGAGGGACAATTTGGAGGATTTAAGTCTTCCATTTCAGTGAAACTTACTTGTCATAATTACACTTATCTTTTGAAATTAAAATAAAGGGGTTTTTTTTTCCAAACATGGCACATCAACCAATTAAAGCCAAATTGTCTTGTTCCCCATCCCTCCCCTAACCTTAATGCATTATTGTAACAATTCAATGAATGCAAATAAAACTGATAATTCTGCCACCCTGAAACTGAGGCTTACAACAAATCTCAAATGATCTGACATTATTTAATATTAGCATTATTATTAATCACCTCCATTCACTAAAAAAATTACTAAGTGCCAGATAGCGTGCTAAGTGTTTGAGATACATTATCTCATTTCATTCTCAAAACAAACCTTCCAAGTGGTGTTAGCCACTGCAATTTACCACTGAGAAACCATGGACTCAGAACGGCGCACCACCTGGCTGCGGCCAGCTAGCAAGCAGGTGACAGACAGGAATGCTGACCCAGGCCCTGGTCCCTCACAAGTGAGCATCTGTCCTTATATGCATGCAGCCTTTGCCAGAGCAATATTGTGTACTAACTAACATTGACTAAAAGAAACTTAGAAAAGGATATTTTATCAAGGGCATTTAGTACATTCTGGTTAGAAACTCCTCAAATGTTTCTAACCATTTAATAAAGGTAGCTCCACTGATTACCTTCTTTAGAGTGTAGCCTACGTGATCACTAAAATTTAAAACAGAATTTACATCTTGGTAGTCTTAATAGCAGAAATAACATTGATGGAAATATAAAATTCTCAAATTAAACACTTGCTTGCTTTTGATACATTTTGCATAAAGAACATTAGGTTGATCCAGACAAACTATGTCCTGGAAGCTGAACCAATTGCTTCATCTTCTGACTGTCTTCAGTGGAAGTTCAGCCCACCTACCATATAGCAGGGGAAAGAAGGGGCACAAGAACCTCAGCGCAGCTGGCAGGGAGATGGCAAAGCAGGACTTGCTCCGACAGGTTTCAGAGGAAGCACGTTTCTGCAGGCAGCCTGGTTTTGGGGCTGCCAGCCTCCAGAGCTGCAAGAAGCTATGCGTGATCTGTGTCTGTGTTTTAAACCAACTGCTTTGTGGTGCTTTGTTACAGCAGCCCTAGGAAACTAATGCAGTTTTTAAAAAATATTCACTGACTTATTTTTCTTATTTATGGACACCCTTCGTGTCTACAAGCATCTATTTAGAAATACGTTCAAGCCATTAAACTTCATGCCAAAGGAAATGGTGATAGATGTGCTATCCATGTTTCCACATGTCCTTACTCAAGTCTTCCTTAAAAAAAATTATATATATATATAATCCACATTCTGTTTGGTACAGGTAGATCTTTTATTTAGATTCTTCATCATAAATTTCAAAAAGAGAATTCAGAAGAGAGTCACAGTGCCTGAGGGGAGCTTCATGGGCATCTAGCCCAGGGCAACATGAAGTTGAAAGTTGGGGTGTCCTGCCAAGTCACACAGAGAGCCACCCAGACAGAAATCCAGTCTCATTTCCAATGTGCTGCATTTATGACATAGGAACTATTTTTAAAATTGGTGGGAACCCTCCTTTGAAGCTTCTAGATAAAGTGTAGAGCTTCACTACAAATCTATTTCTGTTTTACTTACTATAAAAAAAAAAAACCCCAATACATTCAATCAAAATTCCACCAGTAACAGTTTCACTACTAATCAAATTAGTTGTCTTCAGATAACATGTCTTATCCTCCACAGGATTGATTCAGTCAGTCTCAGACATCTTAAGTGAAAATATATATTCAATGACATGTATAGACATTATTCAGCTATTGATGAGTAATCTTTGCAGCCCTTCACGGAACTTTGCCAGGTTCTTAAAATCCCTAGAATTGTCAAATATAAAGTTGTACATTGTATCCTGTTGGGGACATAAATAAAAAGCTGTCTCCTCAGGGGAAGTTTAGATAATTTTTTAAATACCGTGCATTCTATTTTCTTTAATTGATCCAAAAAAGATGTTTGCTTTTCAAAACTAAGACTCGGGTCCAGGCATAGATTCCTCTCCTGGTTGCCTCCTTTCTGATGTGCTGAAAGCTTTGAGACACACATACTGGCTTTTGTCCTTTGAGACACACCAATCATTCTTACTGCGATTTACAAGTCACCTTAAAAAGAGGTAAGCTTTTTTTTCCCCGTAGTCTTCTGATGCAAGAAAATGGGGAGTCATTCAACTGTGGTTCTAAAGAAAAAAATAAAGCTATAAAAATAAAGGCACATTTTTTAAATGATCATGAACTACTTTCATAATAAAAATGAACTTTTCTTTTTGTGTCCTTTGACATAAAGCGCAATGAAGCAGGCATTAAAGTTCACAGTGATCTACATATCACTGAGTACAGTTTTCTACCATAATAGACAGGCGTTATTTTTAGTATGTCAGGGCCAGAATCATCAATAATTGGCATTCTAATTTGAATATCATCAGGATCTGATTATTTAAGTGAGGTTTGACCAAGACGAATTTGTTCCTCTGCCCTCCAAGCACCTGGATTCCTGTTCTATTTTCCAAAGTATACACTATATGTATGAACGCCAAAGTTTCTTTAAAAACAACTGAATTCTGCTTTTGCTTTAGATGCCAGTTCTCTTCTCTGCATCTAATAAAGAAGCTGTATTTTCTCAGTCTTTCATTTCATGCATACCTAAAGAGTATTTTGTCATTTTTGGTGCATTTCCCCTGCTAGTCACCATATGTTTCCTGACTTTATCCTTACATGTCATCGTTGAGATGCCTTATTTCTGGTGTAATAGTCCTTTCTAATCCTTACTCTTTGGGGCATTTAAAATCTGCATTTCAGGGTAGGCACTAAGGTTTCATCTGTTCTCTCCTTCCTTTGCTGCCTTTACAAGTGTTGCTTTAAGACACAACCTTGTTTCCACTTATGTGCCCTTTCTTGTCATTTATTTAGGCTTACTAAAAAGTTGACTTGTCTGAAGTTTATTTTCTTTACACTGCTGTTTTCACCTTTTTGAAGTTGACACAAAGACAACCAATCTTTAAGTGCATTTTCTCCATTAATTTAAATGTTCAGTAGAAAATGAGCAGGTCAAAAGTCAAGAGTAGCTAAATACCTGCACAATCTCGCCTTTCTCTTTGCTCTGTCTCTCTCCAGCCCTAATGAGAGGCTCTTCTACCTGACCATGCCCCAGATAGATTCTCATGCCTTTAACTGTCCAGTAATTTGCTCATTAAATAAATAGTTTTGTCCAATATGCACTTAGAATGATGGTTACAGGCCTTCATTCTCATTATGACGCCTGAAGACAGCTGAAGCCAGTGACAGTGAACACATGGGTCAAAGGTCAGGTCAGCTACTGCTAAGAGAGTCTGTGTCATCTGCCAAACAAGGCAAAATGGGAAAGACACACAGCCTTAATTTATTAATGAAAATGGATCTCTTATGAATGACACTCCCTACAGTAATTAATAATTAAGTCAATCCTTTATTATGTGCTCTCTTGAGCACTGTCAAGAATGGCAAAACAGCCTTGGCTGGTATGGCTCAGTGGATTGAGTGCTCACCTACAAACCAAAGGGTCACCAGTTCAATTCCCAGTCAGGATACATGCCTGGGTTTCGGGCCAGGTCCCCTGTGGGGGGCACTCAAGAGGCAACCACACGTTGATGTCTCGCTCTCTTTCCCCTCTCTCTAAAAATAAGTAAATAAAATCTTAAAAAAAGAAAAAAACCCTTAAAATTTTTTTAAAAGTGGCAAAACACATTTACCCTCTTTTCAATTAAAATATGTGAAAGTACGTACAGAAATCTGAGAAAACCAAAGTTTGACTTTTAAATGGTCCCTCATCAAGGCAAAGAGCAAACTGATGGTCTCCAGATGGGGTAGGAGCGGGGGGAATGGGTGGATAAGGTGAAGGGATAAAGAATTGCGAATTGCCAATTACAAAAATAGGCCCAGAGCAGGAGGGAGGGGGATATAAGGGGATTGAATGGTACTGGGAAAAATAAATAGATTTTTAAAAAATAGTCACAGAAATTTAAAGTACAGCATAGGGAATGCAGTCAATAATGTTTTAATAACTACATATGGTGTTAGATGGGTACTAGACTTACTGGGGTGAGTACTTGGCAAAGTATATAACTGTCTAATTACTATATTGTACACCTGAAACTAATACAATGTTGTACCTCTACTGTAATTGAATAATTAATTAATTAAAAGGTCCCTCAACCATACTTAGTTGGTTTGTCATCTTCTCTTGGCTTCTCAAGTTTTTATCTGGGAAATACAGCGAACAGTTGTTTTTGTTGTTGTTTTTGTTTTTGCTGTTGTTGATAGATGTTATACAACCTCTTTAGCAGCTTAATTCTTCCAGCCAAAGCCACGCTCCCCTCCGCCCCCCCCCGCACCCCGTCTCCTGGTTCACTCCCATTCAACACTCCCACCCTAGCTAATGCAGGTGTTTCCTTATTAAAGGCACTAAGCTCTGTGTCCTCTGAATTTCTAAAATAACTTTAAATAAACTGTAACATACCTGAAAAGTAGTATTTCTAAGATATTTCTGCATGAGGTGACTACAGCTGGGTATGAACTAGTTTATAAAACTGCTTTTCTCCCTGGCTAACGTAAGACTCATGGCAAGCACAGCCAGGCGGGAAAGAGAAGAATGAAACATAAGCTCCGCGACATGATTGATAACTGTATCTTACAGAAATCCAAAAATATATGAGGGGTCATCTATCAGATGTTTCTGTCTGATTTCCTTGAACATTAAAATTTTCTAATTGATTTAAGTTTCTACTTTTTAGAAAGAATTTTATTTATAGGCAATTTCAGGATCACATCTAATCCAAAATGTACATAAATTGAGGTCTTTTATACTTAATCTGAAGAAAAACCTGGGTCTCTAGAGTTCTCACCTTGAAATTTCACTCCTGTTTTTGTCTCCTAATTCTAGTGAAAAACTTCTGTGTGTTAAATAAAAGCCTCAAGTGATTTTCTATGATTAGGATTGTCAGTCTCATAGAATTATGTGCATAACGGGTCATTATATTTATCTATGAAAACTCTGGCCACTGGCATTTCTGATAACTACTTTTCACAGTCTACTTAGCAATCTTAATATAATCAAATAATGGGTCTCTTAATATCGAACATTAGAATATACCGAAAGACACACTCAGGTAAAAGCTGTACATATGCTATATACCAAATTTTAACATAAATTATTATTAAGTCTCATAAAAACTGTGTATGACAAATATTTTATCCTCCATGAACTGAGAAGAAATAAAATCTAATAAATTAAACTATCTTGCCCAAGTCATAACGTTAGTTAGTAATGGCCAAGCTTGGATTTGATCCCCACTATGTCTGATTTCAAAACTCTTCACTGAATCAAGCTGTCTTCATTTTCAATTACGTTTAGGATCTCAAATGTTAATGAGAGACACACATACCATAAATTAAAACCAACAATACATTGAAAGCCTGATTTTAGCTAACAGATTTGGTCAAAACATTATCCCACCGTTAGTAAGAAAAATATTGACTCATCGAACTCCCGTTTCTTTAGGCATTGCCTCTATCAACCAACCCCAGTGGATGCTGGTAAGCACTAATATGAACAGAAGGTAGACCGAAGAGAAGGTTGAGAAACACAGGGTCTGAATAATCCACACACTGGGTTACCATCTCCCAAACAATCAGGAGTAAAATGAATTAAACGGTTTGTTTAGAGTGAGTCTGGAAAAGGAAAACAATTCATTTTCAATTACAAACAGTAATCCATGGTATTTTCCAGAAAATTATATTCATTGGAAAAATAAAAAATAATCCCAAGTACTTAAATCAGACTAAGTATTTTTAGACATCTCTTAAACTTAAATAATTTAGAGATTCAATTCCAGCCACTTGCAGGAAACCACTTGCAAGTACTTAAGGTTATTTTTGAGACTACCCTGTCTGTTAAAATATACATATGGAATCATTTGCCTAGATATAAAGTGGTTAAGGAACACCTATGTATCACTATTTTTATTCCTAGATTTTGTTTTGATCTGTGAAAAGTTTTGGGAGCTCTGTAAATTTTGAGAGCTCATTATGTGATTGTATGGTGATATTAGTTTCGTTATGCGACAAGAGTGAGGCATTCAATCGCTGCTATCAATAGGATCTGTGTTCATCCATAGAGACATTTCAAAGGAAGTGAAAACCATTTGCAGACTACATTATGTTATGATAGTGGATGATTATAAAAGATGTCAAGTTCTGCTTAAGGAGTTTTATGTGAAATAGCATTTACATTACAGAAAGATTTGGGGGAGGTAAAAGATGTAAGTCATCAGAATTTCATTTATTTTTAAATACAATTAAGCTCTCAGAAAGCATCAGCACTTTAACTTTGAAATATCTTTTCTGTAAAGACATTACTGAAATATCCTGTTACTGTGTCTTGATTTTGTAATGCATCCCTGAGAATGAGTTCACTTTAATTAAGTGGGAGGATTTATGAAGAAAAACAGACTGTAAGAACAAAGGAAGGGTAAAATATTTAACTGCATCAACTGTACTTTCATAATATGCCATTGTTTCTGACATATGTTTACGACATTTATAAACTTCCAGAACAACACTATAATAACACATGCCCACGGGTGTCAGAATTGCCCATAGCCAAAATTGACACGCCTTTGCCACAGCTAAATACATGTATTTACAATATTTACAAAGTGCAATATATATTCTTCTGACTGTGCAAAGTACCATCCATGTGTTTGTGAATATTACACTGCATGTAGTATCATCAGTTCACATTTTGGTTGAGCCCTGAAAGAACTGCCTTGGGAATTCCTGGCTTGACCCCAGATTCTTTCCAATCAGTCTCATTTTACCTGCACTAATCCTGGAATTTGGATGCAAAATAATATATTATTACTTCTTTGGAAAAAGTGTTTTCCAGAGTGACTAATCCAAAAGTGGGAAAGAATATTACTAAAAATAAGAGGAAAAACTGTATGATTTTTTAATGTATTTTTTGTAGAATACAATCTTTTTAAAATGACCTAAACACTAATCTTAATGCAAATCGATAACCATATTGATCTATGATGTTACTTTCATGCCCTTCCAGTATACCAATGGGTGAAAATACTCATTTCTTCAGGTTCAAAATACACACTTTGTTTAAGGCCCAAGTATGACACCCAAAAAAATGCTCTAAAGTTTATGTTGAGCACTACTTCCTCATTTCTGTGTTTTTTATAGCACTGAGCAGAGTCCTACTAACACACAGTAGGCAATTTCTATTTTGTTAAGTTGAGAAATAAAAATAAACATAGAAATGTTAATTCTTGTTTACCTTATACATGCTGTAAGTCCTATGGAAAACTCAAGAAGAAAAAGTACTCTTTACTATGAGCATCATGTATTTAAAAATGATAATTTGCTCATATCTAACAAATTATTTTAATTTCTAAGTGCTCTTTGCTGAATCTTTCACTATTTCAGGAAAAAAAGTTTTTACTCCCAACTGACAATAGCGAATACCAGCTCATCCTTAATTCATTAAGTGCCATTTTTTCACCCGCTTGCTTTGTCAAGTTCTAGGATTCATTATAACAGGGATGTAGAGTTATGGCTTTAGCTCTTTTTGTTCTAATCCTTTCTTCATGTTTGCTTTCTTTTGATTTGTGACCTTCATTACCAAGAGAGCGACTTAATGCTTTCAGTTCAGTTCCGGGAGGATAAGCAGTCAGATACTGTAGGAATTATTTTACATACCATAGTTATTAACATGATTACTCAGAGAAATTATATTAATATCCAAGGCACTCCACTCCCAGAAAAAGGAAAATGCTTCTTATTCAGGATTTTTCCTTTAGCATAGAGAATATATCATTAACAATTTACAGTTAAAATCCCCAAGGGAAAGTTTCCTCAGCAAAGTATGAGTGCATTATAAAGAGTTTGTTATAGATGTAGATCACATAGCTCACAGATTTCTTATATGTATTTTTTATTATTGCAATATAATATATTCTGATTATACTAAATTTAGAAAATAGACAATTTATAAATTAAATAAAATCACCCATAATCCCACATATCCAGGAATAACCATATCATTTTAATGTTTCCTTCATTTTTTTCTATTCATGTTAAAGGTATTTTGTGAGTATAAATTTAAGATGGTTCTGTATTATAATTTTATGTCATTTTTTCCACACTGTACCTAACATTATACCATGGGCACCTCCTCTGGAATTAAACATTCTTCAAAAGCATTATTTTAATTTTAATGGAATAGAAATGTACCATAACACATATTACCATCCCTTTACTAAAACTCTACAAAAATATGAGCTATAATGACAGAAACCTAATCGCGGGTTACAGAGGGTAGGGGAATATGGTGCGGGGGAGAAAAACTTTAACAGAGCACCAGGAACATTTGGAGATGACAGATATCTTTATTATCTTGGTTGTGTTGATGGTTTCATGGTAAAAAAAAAAGTCAAAATTTATCAAATTTTATACACTTTAAATATTTGCAATTATTATATGTCAACCATGCCTCAATAAAGCTGATGAAATAACTACTGAAAATTCTATGGTTGCACAGTGGTTTAGTTTCAGTGTTTTGCTTTTAGAAATAAAGTGGTACCAAATATAATCCAACAGTCTATTTCAAAGAAAATATAATTTTGTACATTTAAAGCTTATTCATAGATTTGATGAAGAGACATTTTAATTCTTTTACGATTCACAACAGATTTTACTAAAATTTCCTAAAACTCCTTTTACTAAAATATTTACTACTACACAAGTTTGGGACCAAAAAGTATTTGAGGCAAAATTAGGTAATCTGTTTATTTGTCATTATTAGAGCTCACATTCATTGGAGACTTTCCATGAGCTAGATGCTGTATTAGCATTTTATATTACACACAAATTATCTTCTTACTTGTTTCTTTCAATAAAAATGGGCAAAATGAAGTAAAAGTATGACAATACTAAGTAATGAGCTCAGGAGGAAGCTTACCTACCAAGTTCAAAGTCTCCAGATAGGTTCAGCATTGTTCCTTTAAATCTCAAGAAACAAAATCTCCAGAAGGGCAAGTAGATAAGTATGTATTCATACAGTTGAATGCAATAACATGCATAATAAACCTCCAAAATATTACAGTTAATGAAGAAAGCCACACATAAATGGATAAATGCATGGCTCCGTTTACATGAAGCCCAAGAATAGGCAACACTGATTTATAGCTACAGAAGTTGGAGAATGGTTTACCTGTGGAGGAAGAATGAGGAAGAAATCAATTAAAAAGGCGTATGAAGGAACTTCAGGAAGTGGCTCCACAGGTATATACATTTGTCAAAATTCATCAACTAAACATTTAAGGCTGTGCATTTTATTATAATTTATCCTGAAATAAAATTGGGATACAATAAATCTCTGGAAAGCTAAGGATTATCCCTAAAACGATTCCAAGCCAAATTATACATTTTGCCTAGCATGACCCTGACTTCCATTCAGCAAATCCTCCTGGATCCCAAGACAACCGCCGGCGCCTAGATGACATGGAACCAAAGGGAACGCTGAGGAGGGAAGATTTCCCTTCACTATTAATATAATTAAAACTATGGAAGGAAAGTCATTTCACATTCAAATACCGTATTTTGAAATAAGCTAATCAGAACATTTAAAATCTAATATAAGGCCAGAGGTAGCAATAAACGTAAGATGAAGAAGTCATAGAACCTTCTAACCTCCCCCTAAAATTAGCCTGTTGTGGTCCACGCTGAAGCAGCATGTTGCATGTCAGAACCGTTTTCACATGTGAATTGTTTTTCTTCCATAAACACAGCCAGAGCGGGCTCCCTGTAAATCCTACCTGTTGTATCTGGTTCTGCCCTAGTTAGCAGACCCCTCTTGTGTGGCAGCCCTGGGGACCTCTGCCAACGGCAAGCAAATCTCTTTTAAATCCCTGTTATAATTAGACTAAATTCCCTCAACTGTGCCTCCCACAGCATGATTTTTAAGTTGGCTCACCTTTCTAGTTTTACAGTCTGCTTTTATTGATCCATACTTTCATTCATCCATACTTCTATTTGAGGTTTAAAAAAAAAGAAAGAAAGAAAATGAAGCCCATTGGTGATAACCATAGATCATGTGTACCCCATAATGTGAGAACGAAAGAAGATAGACACATCCAGGGTTCTCCCCGGTTGGTCAAACGTAGCATACAAAGCTGACTGAGGTAGAAGAGATTTCGGAAGCGTGGCTGTGTGGTCAGGCCTCCTTCCAGAATGGCCTTCTGGCAGTTTCCTTGACAATGCCAGGCCTTCCCTGATGATCTCTAGTGTGAGTAACATGACAACTATGAGCAACTTGCTTGCCCCAATGATAGTGTCAGACAGAAAGGATGTGGGAATATCCAGCTCCTAACAAACAACTGGCTGATACGAGATGCAAAGAGAGAAAAACTTACTAATTCTAACGTAAAATGGGCCTCTTCCATAAAAAGAATCATTACAACCCTTGGATATGAAATGTATTATATGCAACTCTGCAGGTATCAATGATACTATATTTCCTGGAGAATCAACACTAAAGGGAAGTAAAGAGATGCTCCATTCTACAAACCCAAAGGGGAAAGGGCTGAGGACACTCAGGAGAAAAACACCCAAACTCTGTGATCACTGGGAATTCCCTCGCAATTTTCATCTCCAGCAAAATGTTTATGTGTCTATAACTTTAAAAAATAAAAATAAAATAAATTAAAGAAATAAAATACAAAATCAAAACAAAAAATAGACAAATATTTTGTCTATTTTTGTCTAAATAGACAAATAACACGAAAGGGTCTGAAGATCACAATGCAAAGAACTAGTGAAGTTAAAACTTATAAAATAGTTCAATCCAAACCTCAGAAATAAAAAAATAATTATCCCATTGCTAAAATATAAATGGATAAAAAACAATGATCAGAAAAAAGAACAAAAATGATCAAAGATAGAAAACTAAAGGAAGATAAGGGAAGGTAAAACTGTGCACCAAAACACAAAAAGAGGGGTGAAAAAAAAAAAAGACAAGTGAAAAAGAACAATTACCATATAGAGTATTAAAGGAATGAGAAAAAGAAATTCAACCATTTAAAATGCAGAAAACCATACAACTCCTGGAAGAACACACAGGGGAAAAGCTCCTTGACATTAGTTTGACAATGATTTCATGGAAATGACACCAAAAGCACAGCAAACAGCAACAAAAAACAAGTGGGGTGACATCAAACTAAAAATCTTCTGCACAGAAAAGGAAATAATCCAGCAGGGTGAAAAGTAGCCTATGAAATGAGAGGAAAATACTTGCAAACCATATATCGGATAAGGGGTTAATATCTAAAATATTAAGGAACTCCTACAATGCAGAAGGAAAGAAAGAAAGAAAAGAAAAGAAAGAAAGAAAGAAAGAAAGAGAGAGAGAGAGAGAGAGAAAGAAAGAAAGAAAGAAAGAAAGAAAGAAAGAAAGAAAGAAAGAAAGAAAGAAAGGGAGGAAGGGAGGGAGGGAGGAAGGAAAAGAAAGAGAGAGAGAAAGAAAGAAAGAAAGAAAAAAGGAAGGAAGGAAGGAAGGAAAGAAAACCTGACTTTAAAATGGCCTCAGCTCAGAATAGATATTTCTCCAAAGATGATATACAGGTACAGATGGCCGACAGGTACATGCAAAAAATGCTCAAAGTCACTAGTCACCCGAGAAATAGCAAATCAAAACCACAATGAGGTATCACTTTATAACTGTCAGGGTGGTGGCTTGCACACTGTTGGTGGGAAAGCAACATGGTGCAGCCAATATGGAAAAAAATATGAAGGTTTCTCAAAAAATTAAAAATAGAACATATGGTCCAGCAATCCAACTTCTGGGCATTTGTCCAAAAGAACTGAAATCAGAGAGATTGCCACTCCTATGTTCATTGCAGCACAACGCATGGAAACGACTTAAATGTCCATCCGCAGACAGATGAATGGGTAAAGAAAATGGTGTGTGTGTCTATGTGCATGTGTGTGTGTGCATTTGTGAAATATACACACATAAAATGAAATATAATACTAATCAGCCTTAAAAAAAAGGGAAATTCTGCAATACGCAACAATATGGATAAACCTTAAGGACGTTACGCTAGCTGAAATAAGACATTCACAGAAAGACATATTACATGATTCCACTTATACAAGGTGTCTAAAATAGTCAAATTCATAAAATCAAGAGTGAAATCGTGTTTTCAGGAGCTGGAGGAGTCACTAATCAACAGGCATAGTTTTAGTCAAAAAAAATGAATAAGCTCTAGAGATCTGTACAACCCTGTAACTATAGCCAACAATAATACTATCTTGGACACTAAAATTTTAAGATGGTAACTCTCATAAGTGTTCTTTCTATTATAAAAGATTACAATGATGAAGAAATTTTTTTAAAAAAATAGCCCTGACAGGTGTGACTAAGTTGGTTGGGCATTGTTCCCCAAAGCAAAATGTTGCCAGTTCGATTCCTGGTCAGGGCACATGCCTGGGCCATGGGTTCAGCCCCCAGTCAGGACACACACGAGGCAACCAATCAATGTTTCCTTCTCACATCAGTGTTTCTCTCCCTCCCTTCCTCTCTCTCTAAAAAAAAGCTTCTGCACAAAAAAGAAAACAATCCAGCAGGGTGAAAAGTGTTTCTCTCCCTCCCTTCCTCTCTCTCTAAAAGAAAAAAAATTATAATAATAAATTACTAAAAAAATAACAAAAGTAAATGGCAAAAAGATCATTTTAAAGAGAAAATATCCTAAGCATCAACTGAACTAAACTAAGACAACAGTCTAAAGGAAAATACATGGAAACAGTTTAAATGTCTAGAATAAGTTCTTTAAATAATAAAAATATACACTTCTCTTACATGCTATGAAGAATTCATTTTGAGTTCAAATCAAAGGCGGCAGATTCATGCACGTTTGACCTTCCAAGACTTCCAATTCCCAGCAAAGGATATCAAGCCGGTTCTAACGGCGAGCGGAGGGCAGCGAGCTGATGAAGGCTAGGAAGACCAGCAACGGCACATCCTCCTGGCAGACGCTGACCTAAGCCCTGGTATCACCCGGCCCTCCAATGCCTTGCTGAGGGGTAGGAACAGGGCAAAAGGAAATGACTTTCAAAACGCAGTATCTCAGATGGATCGAAGGGCAGAGGAGGGTCCTGGGGGGTTAGGTAACTTGGGTAAGACTTGAACGTTTCTAACAGCTGTACAGAGAGCGAGGCACCAGAGGAGGGAGGTGAAAACTCTTGAGAGCAGCGATAATTGAAGGAGGAAGTTCCAGACTAGATAGGATAGGATAAAGAGCTAGAGCAGGCCGCAGAGAAACTCATTAAATGTAAATCCTTTTCTAAGCAGTTTTCCAGTGCAATACCACAGAGCTCGCTGAAAAGCTCCAGGCTTAACCAATAGGGCCAACAATGAATGCAGATTTGGGGATATAGTTGCTTCTGGCTTTACTTCAAGAAAAAGGAATCAGGGAAAGGCAAGTTCACAATGACTGGTTAGTCATTTTTCCCCATAGTATTCACCCCAAGTTTCATAGACCCTAATCTTTCCCGAGTAGGGGGCCACCCCTCCCCCATGAAAGCATGTAGAATTAATCACTTTTCCAGAAATGATATTTTGCCTATAGGACAATATAGCTAGTTTTAATGGTAGCACATCCTAACCGACGGTAAGGGTCTAATGAACCCTCAGCCACAGTTCCTTCTGGGTTAACTCAAAGTAGTAGCCAAAAGTATTCCTACTACTACCTTTTAAAAGGCCCGGGGTTCCAGGCCATCTAAAAAGGAGGGCGGGCTGGGGGATGGGACAGCAACCAGCTCCCTCTTTGCCCACATCATGCCGTTTCAACCAAAGCAAGGCAGCTCTGCAATCCTCCCCTTTAAAACAAAAGAAACCAAAAACAAACAAACAGAAAAAAAAAACCCTCCCAAATAAAGTTAAAAAACTCCTGAGTTCTTCTGTTTACCAGAGTTACCATTCTCCTCCCCAAACCCTTCATTTTGGTGGCAATATGTTTAACACTGTTAGCTATTATTTTCCTGTCCTGGAGTACAGACCTAGACTCGTCAGTCTAACCTTCTAAGCAGGAACTGCAGCCTAAGACATACTGTTTGTTACGGCTGTCACAACAAAGGACCGCCAACCAGGTGGCTGACCCAACAGAAACCTACTGTCTCACAGTCCTGGAGACCCGAAGTCTGAGATCAAGGAACAGGTTGAGTTGGTCCCTTCTGAGGCCTCTCTCCTTGATTTGTAAATGGCCATCTTCATGCTCAGCGGTGCCCTTTCTATGTTTGAGTCTATCTCCAAATTTCCCCGTGTTCTAACGACACCCGTCCTACTGAATTAGGGGTCGCCCTGAAATAGACTCACTTTCGCTTGGAAAGGACCCTCTCTCCAAATAAGGTCGCGCTCTGAGTCCTAACTAAGAGTTAGGTTAGGATTGCACTATATGGACACAGTTCAGCCTATAACACATAGTATTGTACATATGACCATTACTACTACCTGAGATAATCATTCAAATGAATTTCTTAAAGATAAGACTAAATGCTCCAAATTACCTTTGATACTGAGTTCTCTGTCATTCTTGGTTCCACACAAACTAACCAAGATACAGATCCCAGGGACTTTAAATGACTTTACTGTAATATCACCACAAGAATCAGAATAGACAATGTTTCAACAAACCAAATTCCAAATTATATAAAGCAAACTACACTGCAATTTCTGCCCTCTGTAATTTAGTTATTAGATTATCTGGATGCCTTCTTGCCTGCCAGTGCATCCTCCTTGGGAAGTTAGAAATGATCTTCTTGCAAAAACTGAACCATCATGGCCTGAATAAACCACTCACAATATTGCCTTTAACACCACCAAAATTGTCACTTTTAAGGAACAGCTTTGAAGGAAACATTTCAGAAAGTGAGACAGAGAAATTTTTATTTCCAGAACTATTCTTAGGAAGAGCACACACACAAAAAATACTTTGATAAATCTCTCAGGATGAAGGGAAAGATCAATCTCAAGCACACTCGAATTAAAACAATGACTGTTATTGCCTGGCCAGCTGGCTCAGTTGGTTGGCGTGTTGTCCCCTATGCCAAAAAAAAAAAAAAAAGGGGTTGTGGGTTCATTCCCTGGTCAGTGCACATACCTAGGCTGAGGGTTTATGGGAGGCAGCCGATGCGTGTGTGTGTGTGTGTGTGTGTGTGTGTGTGTGTGTGTTCCCTCCTCCTTCCTCCCCCTTCCACTCTCTCTAAAATCAATAAAAACATATCCTTGGGTGAGTGTTTTAAAAAATGACTGTTATTAAGCTCTCTGCCTCAGACAAGGAGGAGAATGTGTGTAGCTCTTAACAGAGAGAGGCAATGGGAAAGAAGGGAAGACCAAGAAGGGAGAGAAGCAGGGAGAGGGGAGAACTTGGAGAGGTAGAGAGTCTGCATGGCTCAGATGTAATTCCCACATGAACCCCCAAATCGCCTGTAAACTAACAAATGGAAATGAGGACCGTAGGAACTTAAAAGGAGCTGAGTTCGCACCAACATGGGGCAAAACCACTCAGCAGCTCTCTCCTGCAGGAGTCGGGTAAGAAGGACCTCCTCACTGACCCTGGGTTACAGGAAGAACGTCTCCCATCTAGTCGGCTCAGGACGCACTTTAAGGCTACCCGACCCTGGGTGCACCGTGGTACAGCACTGTACAAGGTCGGCAACTGTCTGAAAGAAAACATCTAAGAGACAATCCAGAAATCCCTGCCTTGCTTTATTCTAGGCCGCCACGCTGCCACTGCCTCATGAGAGAGAATCTAATACTTAATCAACTCTACTAATTATAAGCACATTCAAAGCTGTTTTTAGAAGAGTCCTGAGCCTGCCTGTGGGTCCTCCTACAGCCAGAAAGCTTACACGTTAACTAGAGAGTACAGATAGGCTTTTAAACATTTTCCATAATAAAATGTTGGCTTTCCTAATATAGCACAGTACCTGACATACAGGAAGCACCCAATAAGTGTGCATCAGAAGCAACTCAGTAATGTGTTAATAATACTAATTGCCAGGCCCCACCACAAACACACCCACTCACAAACTCAGGGGTAGGGTTAGGTAAGTATATTCATGTGTTTCTCTCACAGTAGGTGTGGGCTCGTCCTTCCAAACCCCTGAGACTATGCTAACTCTGACCTCCGCATGCTTCCCTATGCTCTTACTCAAAAGCCATGCAAGTCACCAGAAAATGACATGTCCAGCTGGCCTTGCTTGGCTTCCCAATCAATCAGTGAGCACACAGGGGGCGGACAAAACCACAAAGATGTGTGGAAGCTTCCAAGGAGAGTGTGTAGAACAAGAGTGGAACTAAGGACAGATATCTAAGTAACACCAAATTTTGAAAGGCATCTGCAGGAAGAAGAGCACTTGAGGAAGAGAAGAAAAGGGGAATAGTCAGAGAGATAAAAGGAGACTCAGGAAAGCATGACAACTGACAGCTCCAACCAGGAATTAATTAATCATGCCCAGGCACGTTGTCCATGGGCCTCTGGCTCCTGAGTAGAAATCCAAGGTAACACTAAACACCACCCCAAAGAATTAGCTATTCTCATTGACGTTAGATGCGTAAAGGCTTTTTAGGTCAAAGTTGCTTACTTACACATCCCATTACTGAAAGGAATAAAACAGTATCTACTTTTTTTAATTATTGTTTTTCATAACCATTTATCGTCCATACCCTCTTCTACCTCCATCCACCGCCCTCCACAGTCACCACACTGTTGTCCTGTGTCCGTGAGTTCTTTCTCTTTCCTTTCTTTTTTGCTCAATCCCTCCACCTTCCAAATCCCTCCCCCTTAAGAGCTGTCAGCCTGCTCTCTATGAGTCCGTCTCTATTTCACTTGTTAGTTCAGTTTGTTCATTAGATTACACATGAGTGAAATCATATGGTACTTGTCTTTCTCTGATTGGCTTATCATTTAGCATAATACTCTCCAGGTTGGTCTATGCTGTCGCAAAGGGCAAGATTTCTTTCTTTTTTATGGCCGAGTAGTATTCCATTGTGTAAATGGACCACAGCTTTTTTATCCACTCATCTACTGATGGACACCTGGGCTGCTTCCAAATCTTGGCTATTGTACGTAAAGCTGCAGTGAACGCAGGGGTCCATATATTCTTTCAAATTAGTTTTTTGGGTTTCTTTGAATAAATTCCCAGAAGTGGACTTGCTGGGTCATAAGACAGATCCATTTTTAATATTTTGAGGTATCTCCATACTGCCTTCCACAGTGGCTGCACCAGCCTGCCTTCCCACCAACAGTGCATGAGGGCTCCCCTTTCTCCACATCCTCGCCAGCACTTGCTGTTTGTTGATATATTGATGATAGCCGTCCTTATTTCAGTTGCACATCTATTCAATTAAACAAGGAACGAGCAGTGCCAAAACAAGCAAGCAGGTGGGGCTCGCCTGCCAAAGAAGCTTGGCCGAATAATTTTTCCACAGGGACCTTTGATGCTTGGAATCAGTTCTCCCTTTCAAGTCCCCAGTGGTCCCTTTGTCCTAAAGGATGGTCCTCTTGAGATGGTTAATAACTACACAACTAAAATCGCTGTTTCTGGCGATTCAGTGTAATAATGGGCTAGAAATTGTCATCAAGAGAGTAATAAGCCCCACTTTGAAAAACTATTATGGAAAGATCCTGGACATTTTACCTTTTATTTTTTTTTAATATCTGGGATGATTCAGTCCCTATATGACAAATATGTGAGCTTAAGTCCACGATCTTTATGCTTAACCTTACACTACTGGCCAAACCTCCTAATCAGCCCATGTACACGACAACTAACATCTCAATAAGCTCTACATTTTTAATTTTCTAAAACAGGTGATCCTTTTCTATAATGTTTCCAAGAGAGAGGCACAATAGAGGATCCTTATCGAAACTACCTTGAATTCTCAGCAAACTAGCTTTTCTGGAATAACCTTCAAAAAAAGTTTTATCATACAAATCTCTTACCTGCATCCTTCACTCATGAAAATTACAAGATAGCTGGGTACAAAGGCAATCATAGCCATGACAGTGCTGCCCTTTTCACAGGACATTTCACACCCAAACCCCTTTGTCTATAAACCCTAGTTAATTATTCCAAATGCCTTCAAGAGAAGAGGATCTGTACATACTGCAGTCACACTCAATGCCAGATTTCCTCAAGGATTTTCCTCAATAAGGGAAACTAGTTGATAAATTTCTTTAGCAGTTTTGTAGCTCTTTGTAACAGAGGCAGAAAGTTGTCTTGAGTTGACATGAAGCAATTCAAAATAAACTGCCCAAAGTGAATGGCATGAGCACCGGCTCCTATTCTCCTTTCCCAGAACATGATCTGACGCTTCCACCGAAGAAGTCACCCATTCACAAGGCCATTTGTCCAGTGCGCTCTCTGCCTGTTCTGAACACTTCTTACTCACCAGTTGGTAGTGGGCAAGGAAATCTATTGCACTTGAATAATATGTGCTTGCTCTGTTATTTAAGAATGCTCAATTTTTCTAAAAGAGACAAGCAAAACAAATAGAATGTGTGGAACTCAAGAAATGTTATGCATAGATAATAAGTAAGCTAATAGCTTAAGAGGAGAGGCTAAATTCATGCAGTAAGTACAGATAATGAATAGCTTGTGAGATGTAGGCATAATGTGTTAAATACAGATAGGAAGTTAGTAACTAACTGGTAAGCATGTTACAAAGGGAGGAGGGTTGGTGGAGGTGGAAGAGGGTATGGGAAGATAACTTGTAATGGAAAAAATACATTAAAAAAGATAGAATAAATGGAACACATGATGGAACAGGCAAGAGTATTACTTTTTGACTGGAACGTTCAGAAAAACCAAGTCTTAAGGTAAAAATCATGCCATTGTGAGCTTATAACTATATACTTGCCCTTGCATCTCCCTAGTAGAGCAAATATGCCCCCACACACCTTCCATCTACCTGTTGGGGCTCCTTCCACAAACCCTAATTTTCATCTTATAACCACACCACTACTTTGGAGGCTAATACAGCAAAAGAAAAAAGAAAGAAAGAAAGAAAGAAAGAAAGAAAGAAAGAAAGGAAGGAAGGAAGGAAGGAAGGAAGGAAGGAAGGAAGGAAGGAAGGAAGGAAGGAAGGAAGGAAGGAAAGAAAGAAAGAAAGAAAGAAAGAAAGAAAGAAAGAAAGAAAGAAAGAAAGAAAGAAGGAAGGAAGGAAAGAGGGAGGGAGGAAGAGAGAGAGAGAGAGGGAGGGAGAGAGAGGGAGAGAGGGAGGGAGGGAGGGAGGGAGGGAGGAAGAAAAAGAAAAGAGAGAAAGAGAAGACCTATGAACATTTTATAACCCAGAATCCAGGTTATGGATTTCCTTTTGCATACTATCCTAAGTGCAGTAACTTACCCCATCTTTTCCTCCTGATTCTCTTCATAGGTTTTTCACTGATTTAATAAGCCATGTGATTGAGGTGTCTTAATTTTATCCACGAGCCCCTCTGTTTAGCAGTCTCTTGTAGTGGATTAGGAGGATGCTATTGCATCAGTGTCACTTCCCATCCAGCAGTGGGAGCGGGGAAATATACTAGGTTAAGCATAACATATGAGGCCTGTCCTGAAAGTATCCAGCCATGTACTATTAAAAATGGAGACATTTACTGAAGAAGATTACAAGACACAAGGAATATTGTACATAGGACAATGACACCTCAGTCCCCTTCAAAGTAGGCACCTTAGGACCTCACACAGTTCTCCCAATCGCCATCAGCTGCCCTGTCTTATTTTCCTAAATCTCATGGATGGTCTGAAATCTCTTCCCTTTCAAAGGTGATTTTAGTTTTGGGAAAAACCAGAAGTCACAGGGGGCCAAATCTGGGCTATAGTGGGGCTGAGTCACTTAGGTGATTTGATGTTTCACCAGAAAACTCTGCAGGGGATGTGATGCATGAGCAGATGCATTGTCATGATGAAGCTGCCAATCACCGGTTGCCCATAGCTGTGGCCTTCTGAATTATTGAAATAGTTTCTGCGGAGGAATGTTTAAGCTTCATGCAAAATTTGATGGAGACTTGTTACTCCACTCGCCCAGTCATTTCGAACGAGACAGCCACATAGTACACATGCTCATTCAACAGCATCCACCATGCCCACTGACTAGTATAATAAAGTCATCATTGTTCACGCATGTGCATTCCAGTCCACTCTCCTTGCCTGCCAGTTTATATCATTGTGGCGCAAACCATTCTCGTCATGTTAATAACAGCTGGACTTTTTCCAGACAGACTTCATTTGTATATAATATACTTAGAGACTTTGTAAAAGTATGAGATTATGTTAATAGAAAAATTATATACTATAATAATAGACTTAGAAGAATATATCCCTTAATATTGTCTTGTAATAACTAAAGACAATAGTCAAAGACTGAATTGGGAAGAAGCAAATGCATATAGCCAAGTTACTGGGCTTTTGAGATCAAATGTAAATGCATATAGGCAAGTGTACAGGCTCCTGAGATCAAATCTTGGGTTGACCATTTCCTGCCTTTATGACCTTGGGCAACTTTCTTCTTTGTGCCTCAATTTCCCTATCTGCAAAATAGGGATAATAATAGTAATAAAATGAATAATAGTAACCCTATCCGAAAGGATTATTTTGATAATTAAAGGAATTACCAGCATGTAAGTTTCCTACAATACTCAGATCATAGAAAATGGTTTACATTTTTTTTCACTATTGAAAAAGAAAGGATGAAGGTTAGCATATGACCAAAGGGAACAAAGTCCTAGGGGACATATTTTGCACAAACGTTACTCCTCATTGTCATAATAATGAGACTCTCACCTCATGCTAACACAATTATAATGGGCAGAAATCACAGCCTATAAAGCAGTAATAATCAATATGAAGCCACATGTAATCTTGTGAATTCCTCCTCAAGGTTGGGAAGGATTTTAGGAGGACTTGCATACCGGACAGAGCATGACTTCATTTGGGAAAGGGCTTGGGAGGTCAATGAAAAGTGGGTCAGGGAGCCCAGCAGCTGGGACACTTTGGGACCAACAGTCAGCTGCTTCTTCAAATAGTGTGACTGCAGCCAATAAGAAAGAAAACAAAATAAAAAGAGGTGTTCATGAATCTGTAATGTCCTACCCACGGCCATGGTTACCGGGAAGAGACCTTGGACCACAGGAGAACTGAGCCACTCTTTAAACAGCCGTTACGGACCAGCCTGGGTGATTAGAAACTGTGGCCATCGCTGCTCATTTTCTTTCTCCAAGAAGAAAGATGGTCATGAGGTGTCAACATTCATTATAATTTCATCAAAGCATAAGAATATGCCTGTTCTACAGACCTCTCCATTTCATACCTCCCAGGGTGGCACTCACCTCAAATACTCCCAGCCTCACTCTACGTTTGCTTTACTCCTTAATACACCTCTAATAACCTGTACCAAAAAGCCCATAGACCCTACCTGCTCAGATCTATCTCAATTCAGCTAAATTAAATATATCTGAGTTCCAAGTGTTAGTAAATCAGGAACTCTCAATGGCATCCTTTAAAAATCCCAAAGTGAAATGAAGGCATTTTTAAAACCTTAGGGTGACTGGGAATATACTTACAAATAACTTAAAATATTCTTCGAATGGGTGTGCAAATGAATTTAAATCCTCTGTGAGCAGTTTCAGCAGTATCTATTTTAGGAGGTGTGAGAATTGGAAAATGAAATTCTTGGTGCCCGAGTTTTATTAGTCAGCTTTGCTGCCCAGCCCAGGCCAGGTAATTTCATTATGGGCCAATGAATCTCCATTAGCTGGGGAACCCCTGATATCCATCCCAAACCTTACCAGCTTTCCAGATGAGACGGCCTGCTACGTCCTAATGCGGAGCCTCTAATGCTGTTGCAATACATGTCCTTTGGATATGTCAGCCTCCCACATTTTATACATTCTAACTAATTTGTTCACCTGAGGCCTCTTGTGTGTCGGGGCTGGTAATGGTTCTGCCAGGCACAGAAATTTAAATTGAAAAAAGGAAATGTGTATAATTTCGTATTTTTCATGAGGGAGCATAGTTGCCCGAGTCACAGGAAGACAATACCAAGTAAAATATACTTTTTTTAAAAAAGATTTTGCTTATTTATTTATTTATTTATTTTTTAGGGAGAGAGGAAGGGAAGGAGGACAGAGAGAGAAACACTGACGAGAGAGAGAAGCATCGATCGGTTGTCCCTGTGCCCACCCAGACCGGGGACCAAACCCACAACTCAGCCATGGGCCCTGACTGGGAATCAAACTGGCAACTTTTCACTTTATGGGACATTGCCCAACCAACTGAGCCACACAGGTCAGGGCTCAAAAATACTTTCCTTCAAAAAAAAATTAACATTTATAGATTTTTGTCTTCTTATAAAAATTCAGAAAATTATAATTAAGAAAATAAGAATTGTTCAAAATGCTCCCAACCAGAAAAAATGTTTTAACAATATGATGTATAGAAAGCAAATTGGAGGAATATACATATGTATATTTATGTAATTTTTTTAGATAATAGGAATCAGAACATACAGAATATTTTTTTAAACTGATTTTTTAGTAATTAATACATTGTAAGTATTTTTTCATATCCTTAAAATATTCAAGAATATACTTTAAATGACTACAAAATCTACATAGTCCTTGGGTTCATTTCCTAGAGCTACCATAACAAAGGACCAAATACTGGAGTGGCTAAAAACAACAGAAATTTATTCTCACAGTTCTGAAGGCTGGGAATCTGAAATCTAAAATAGTGGTTATTTAGTGCTATTTTACTATTTATAAAGAGATTAATTTTTGCCCTGGCCAATGTGGCTCAGTTGGTTGGAGTGTGGTCCCGTAAACTGAAAGGTCATGGGTTCTATTCCCAGTCAGGACACATGCCCAGGTTGTGGGTTCAGTCCCTGGTGGGTTGGGGTTGCAGACAACATGCAACTGATCAATGCTTCTCACATAGACGCTTTTCTTCCTCTCTGTCCCTCTCCTTCTTTTCCTCTCTCTAAAATCAATAAGTATGTCCTCAATTGAGAATAAAAAAAGAGAGATTAATTTTTATTATATTTAGCAGGTGTACAAAGTCCTGGAGGATATGGATTTATTTTATGTTACGATTGTGCTGAACTCTTATTACTATAATAATTTCTAGCTGATTTCTTGAGGTTTTCTATATATATTACCACGCATGCATTTACTAACATAAGTTGTTCATCTAGCCCTTCACATTTTCCCACACACAGTCCTGCAGCAAGCTTCTCTGCTGTCATTAATTAGAAAGGAATAATAGAAGGCATTTCAACATTTTTTCCTAAATTCTCCTTATTTCTTTTTTTCCAGGTTAGAGGTAGTCTCTACTTCCTTCCAGTGGTTTTCATCATCACTTTTTCTTCTGGTATCTGTGTTAATTTGCTAGGACTTCCATAACAAAGTACCACAAACTAGGTGAATTGAACAACAGAAATGCACTTCTTCCTAATTCAGGAGGCTAGAAGTCTGAGATCAAGGTGTTGACAAGGTTGATTTCACTCTAAGTCCTTTCTCTTTAGCTTGTAAATGGTCATCTTCACCCTTTGCCCTCCTGTGGTTCTCCCTCTGGGTGTGTCTGCGTCCAAACCTCCTCTCCTGATAAGAACAGCAGTAGCGTTGGATTATGGTCCACCCCAAAGACCTCATTTAAGCTTAATTACCTTTTTAACAGCCCTATCTCCAAATCCAATCACAGTCTGAGGTGCTGAGGTTAGGACTTCAACATAGGAATTTGGGTGGGGACACAGTTCAGCCCATAACTCTGTCCCTATTCTTCACAGATGTATCTCAATCTATTTTCTAGATCCATGCAGTTCACTACATATTTTTAATTCAGTCACCTAGTGTTACAGTGTACAAAAAATCGACATCTGTACTCCAGGGCTCCTAGCCCGTCCTGTGTAGCCTGTCCTGTTTTTTGGTGTTTCTGCAGTGTTTCCATGTGCTGCAGTCATTCATCATCGCTGCATATTTTTATAGATATTATGTCTTTTCTATCTTCTCAAGTGGATATCATCATTCAACCTTATCTCTTTGTGATTCTTGATATTTGTTTTCTGTCTCCAGTGCAAATGCCTGGTCCTGCAAATGCGTCCTTCCTTTTTGGTGTTAAAATACTTTCACAGTAAGATGTGGTGGGGTGGGGTTTTTTTTAACTTTTCATCTATTGTTTTCAAAGGTTATTTTCCCTTTGTGATACTTATTATAATTTTTGTAATTCTTCGGCTATTATTCTGATATGTTCAAACCACAGGGGGCATCTTCCAGTGTTAATTCTTTCAGCGTTTTCCAGGAAGTCCTCGTCTTATGAAATATTCAGGCCAAAACAGTCTCTTTCATGCTACAGAAATCAGGACTCTTAAAGACTCCATTTGGAATAACTTTCAAAACACTTGAGGTAAGAAGCAAGGAGAGAGAAGGGGAGGGAATTAAATTACTAATACCTACTACATCCTAGAAACTTCATTTCACAATCTCGTTTAATACTCCATTCTAAAAGCTGGATTAAATTATTTCTCATTTTACAGATGAGTAAGTTGAGGCTCAGAAAATTTAGGGACTTTCTCAAGTTCATATATGGAATAAATGATAAAGCTCAAGGTCAAAATGAATTTGTATACTCCAAAATCTATGCCTTTCCCATGACTTCATACAAACTCCCATTGATCCTTAAATGCATGTTTGCCTCTCTTCAAGTTCCCCTGAGCCTCCCTGTGTAAGAGCAATGATGAGAACACAAGTCAGATATCAACCAAATCACAACAAGATGGTGGGTCCGCCACCTGCACCTCTCTAGCCTTCCCCTTTAACCAACGGTTTAAAACAGTGGTGTGCAAACATCCACCGGAAAATGTATTGCAACTAAGCATTTGCTATGATGAGCAAACCAGCAGATATTTGAAAGTTCAGTTCCATGAATGTATATCAAGCACTCGCTACATGCCAGAAACTCTTCCAATTTCTTAGAATACACGGACAAATAAGATACCCGCCATCCGCTGAAAAACTTACGGCTTGGGAATCAAGTGGGGACGGGAAACTGCTGCACATTAAACATGTTCTGGGGAGTTTTCCACGCTGTCGCTATTCCCTTCTCAAAGCACCTGCCCCAGGCTGCACCTCTGCTGATTAGGAGACAGCTATTTGCACGCCATCACCTTCCTCCCACCCTCGCACTCCCATTGGGACGGGTGAGGTGCACCAGCCAGCGTTCTCAACCAAAAATTGATAGTGAGGCCTGTACAGAACAAGTCAGGTAGTGAGAGCATAGGAGAGGCCAGTGAAGGAAGGGAACACATAGGACTGTCTGCAACGGAGAACCTGCTGCCCACTTCCTGAAGTTGACCAGATTCTTAAGACTCTTCCTGGCACCCACTGTCCTAGTGTCTGATTTGCCAGATGTCACTGTATCCTGCCCGCATCTTAAATAAACACTGCTTTGAATGAGAGCTAGTTAGATTGATTTCTGCCACTAAGTAGGTGAGTTCCAACGAAGGCAAAAATGTGACTATAATATGACAAATGCTGTAACACATACCAACAGGGTTCCATGCCTACACCAAGAAACAGTTCCTAAGCCGGCATCAACAGACAATACGTGTCCTGTGTCTGGAAAAACTAATAAGCTTAGCAAAGGCACCAAAGTGGAGAGGGAGATAAGTCTCAAGGTCATCTCAAGGTCAAGGAGGAACAATTCCTACAGTTATCTAAATTCTGGCTACCTATTAAGCCAGATAGGCAAAAAGCCACATATCTGGGAAATTCGGTCAAAAAACATTTACTGATTGCCTGCCATGAAGCAGAATGTTATAGAAATGAGCAAAATCAGCCCTGGATGGTAGAGCTATTAAGTTAGTAGAGCTATTACATATCCAACATACTTCACTAAGATACTGGATGGTGTGGCTCGGTGAATTGAGCACTGGACTGTGAAGCAAAGGGTCGCTGGTTGCATTCCTAGTCAGGACACATGCCTGGGTTGCAGGCCAAGACCCCAGTAGGGGATGCACGAGAGGCAACCACATATTGATGTTTCTTTCCCGCTCTTCCTCCCTCCCTTCCCCTCTCTAAAAATAAATAAAATTTAAAAAAAAAAAAAACAAAACAAATGAGTAAAATCAGACTCCTCATGGTCATGGTCCAGTGCCAATGGCTTTGCTCTCTATGCAAAGACTTGTACTATGCCTGGGGTAATATTGTTTTGTGAGAAAAACAGTATTTTGTTTCTTTGGGGGTTTTAACTCTCTTTTATATCTTATTAGACTCAATTGACCACTAATGCTGACACAATGCTGTACGCCAGGCACTTTTCAAAGCATTTAACAAAGCATGAGACCCTCACAGCTCTCTAACACGGGCACTGCTATTATGCCCATTTTACAGATGAAACATGAACACGGTAATTCCTCACAGTTACTAAGCAGGCAAACTGGCATATGTGCCCAAGAATCTGAGAACCCACATTTTTAACTACTACTCCGTGCTGTTTTTAATAATAAAGAAAACAAATAAAATTAAAATTACCTACACTTTCACTTTTTTCATTTTATTATGTATTCTCATAAAACTTGGCAATACAGATGGATGCTCTTTTGTGTCTAATTTAACAGCGTCTCAAAAATTCCTCACATGCTGCTCTCCATAACTACCATTTTAATAGGGAACCGGTATTTCACCAATTTATTGTACCATAGCTTAACCATTTATTCCCCTGCCATCCAAACTGCTAGGTGTTTCCTGGTTTCCATTTCTTTGTCATTAAAATAATAGTGGAACATCTCAGAACATAGATATTTTTTTTCTTCTCTTGAATTATTTCCTTGGGATAAATTCCCAAGAGTGAGATTCTTGGTACAAGTGTCTATGGGCAGGTTTTGGTGATGGTGGTGGTGGTGTTGTTTTTTAATTCCTGACATCTAGTCAGCCTTATTGCTGAAAGTCAGCAATGGAAGGCTGCAAACTTGCAAATGAAGCCATTTCACCACACTTTCATGAGGACTGGATACCATACCCATATTTTTTAATGTTTACTAACTTAGGAGGTATACGTTACATGTTATTTTTTTCATTTATATTTTAGTTGCATTGCTTACAGATGAGGTTAATGTTTTCCCAGTTGTTTACTTATTAACTGAGGTTAATAAAAAAAAATTGTCCTTAGTGTTGCCCAGTTATACGCTGAGAATGTAGTAGTTTTTCTAATTCTTTGAATGCTTTTAAGAAAGTCATTAATCCTGTCCTGTCACACTTCATATGTTCTTCCTCCATCTGTCTACTGGGGTCCCAGAAAGCAAGGTGCTGGGACGTGGCTCAGTGACAACTTGGCTCAGAGGTGGCCTCCTCCCCACAGATGAAGCTACGGCCTCGAGAATGCTGAGCTCGGCTCAAGAAAGAGGAGGGCTTGATATTTGTAAATGCCTCCTTACATTTTAAGGGAATTCTTTGTGTGTAATTTACCCCAATGTTGATTTAAGCTCCAAGGACAAAAGGGATGAGGAACAGCAAGACCTGCGCGGCTCAGACCTAGAGGGACCCCACCCTGTGGGGACAGTGCTGCCAGCCAGCCGCAGCCCCAGCACACCCACCTCCCTAGAAGTCCCACACACAGAAGAGAGCCACTGGAATCTGCTGCATCTGCTCCTGCTCTGTGTGACGTCCTCACCCCAACAAACCCTATGTCCTGCACCAGCTAAGCAAATTGGGAATTAACCTAACGCGTGGCTGTGGTATTCCTGCCAAGCCAGGCCCACCGAAACTCGGCCCCCTCCTTCCTTCCCATTCTAACACATCGGTTCTGTTGTTTGCAGTGTACACGGTTCACATTTTTAATACAGATAAAACTTCCAGGCTTTCCCTCGTGCTTTCTCTTATCCTTTCATATTTGGGAAAGGATCACTCTTTCCAGGCAACTCAAATATGCCCAGTTTGATATCATCCCAAAGTTTATATGACTTTTTATGCTGAACTATTGAATTTGTGTGGAACATAGTTTGTTATATGAAACAAGGATTTAAAAGAGTTTGCTATGTTTGCTAAATGTTGGGAAACTGGTTATTAAATTAGCAGTCCCTTCCCTACTCTGTGATAGCTACTATATCATACATTCAATTCATAAACATAACTGTACCAAGTTCTAGGGCTTTCTTATCCTCTAGCTATGCATTCATAAATGCTGTTTTAATTATCATTACCAACATGGTTTCTATCTGGGACTAACTCTACCTCATCATTTGTCTTCTTTCATAATATTTCTGGTAGCCTGCGATATTTTTTTTTTCCAGAATGTTTTAGAATGATTTAGTCAAGTAAAAGACTAGTAGATTTGCTATTCTTGAATTTAAAAATTAACTTGGACAAATACCATATGATCTCACCTATAAGCGGAACCTAACCAACAATGCAAAGAAGCAAGGCAAATATGACCAGCAACACTGAAAGGAAAAGAAATCAACAGAGACAAGAGGGAAGGGGGGGGCAGGGAAAGGGAAGGGAAGGGGAAAGTCAAGGAACATATAGCAAGGACTCATGGACAAAACCAAAAGGGAAGAGCTGAGGGAGGGAAGGTGGGAGGGGGCAAGGGAAAGAGGTGGGGGGAAGGCAGAGACAAATGTATTTAAAAAGTAAATAAATTAATTTAAAAAATAAAAAAATAAATAAAAATTAACTTGGTAAAAATTTATCATCTTTACAATATTCATTCTTCCATTCAGGAAACATTCTTCTATTTGGAGCATGAATATATTTGGAATATATATATAATCTCCAATGAAATGATGTCATTTTCTTTACACAGGTCATGGTAAATGAGCTAATTCCTAAGTATTTTACATTTGGTCACTGTACTGAGTGAAATTTTTTCATTACATTCTTTAGACATTTCATGCTGATATACCAATATCTCTTTTACAGAATTGATAGAAATAATAGCCTTTTGAAGAATTTTTCTGTATCTTCTGCAAAACTATTGTGAAAACCTTGTTCATGATGTCAACCCCTGTCCCTGTAAGCAATATATTCCTTCCAGAAGTCAGAAAACGGTGTTTTGTTTTGTTCCTGAGACAGATTGAACCCAATGACAAAAGCTCTCTAAGTATTTTATTTTTCGTCTCCGCAGCCAAGGGACTGAAAACTCCAGTTCATGTTTAACTGCACAAGTGAGCTAAACTTAGATGCTCAGCACACATATTTTTCTGTTCCTTTTAATTTGTTTTGGTTTTCCTCATATTTTTAATTGTCCTATTTTAACTCTGTAATCCACCTTAAACTGTCTTTGGAGGTAGGCAGTTAGCCTAGGAAGGTTAGGTACCTTAATATGCACATTCACAAGTAATTAAGCTACATGATAATTGAATAGCATTGTTCATCTGTTCCTAATTATATATGCTAAAAACGGTGCAATCAACCTTTTTCCTCCCGGACAGGCTGTAAATCTCCCGCTTTGTGTCCCACTAAAGAACGCGTTTACAGACTGTGAAGCATGATCCCCTAGGTCACCTCGAGTCCTCTTTTAAATTAAAGAAAAATGTAATCATTTCCCACAAACTTCAGGACTTCCAATATTGTTCGTAATAAATCACTTCCGGCACAACCGAATGACTGGCCCACGTGCAGCATGTCCGCAGGACACATCCAAGATATACACGCACGAGGAATGATTGTGAAGAAGTTCTTTGACAAGGTTAAGTCCTGAGCGGTCCTTGAATCGTAGCTCCTGAAGTCTTTATCATAATACCCTTTAGGCGAAATTAGCCACTCTGTACTCTGAGTTCTGATGACCCTTTATAATTACTCGTCTCCTCCCAGGAAGCCCGCCTGCCCCTGCAGGTGATGCCTCATCCCTTTCCTCTGCTCTCTCTGCACCTCCCTGCACAGGCCAGTGCAGAGCCTCTGCCTTGCATTCCAATGGCCCATTTTTCAGTCTGCTGGCTCTCAGTTCTGATTCACCCTTTCACCTCCAGCGCCGAGCACTTCCAATCTACTCACAATGTATCTCAGTTGTTAAGGCTGTTGTCTCCCATCAAGAAAGTGACCTTTTTGTATCACCAGGGCCTGAGCCACCTCCATGTGCCCAAACTCGTCATAGTATCAAACATTAAGTGTATGGGCTCAATAAATACTGGTTGCTCTGCACACCCACCATTTGTATTTTCCTATTCCAGCTTTTGAGGCCATTTTTGGACCTTCATGCCCAGGCCCTTCCGCAGCCCCTCTTGACCTTGCGGACACCTCGCAGTCACTATCACCAGCGTAACTTACTGTATGGTCTGCAATGCTCTTCAGGACAGAACGAGAGGTTATCAGATTGTGAATAAATGTAAGGAGCTCCCCCGATGTGGAAAGAATCAAGCTGTGGACAAAACACAGGCCGATCTACCAATGAACGAGGCCCCCTTCACATATATACAATACGTAACCTTTTGGAGCCTTACTAATCATTCCCTAAGGCACCCTCCCCCTGACCCATCTCTGCAGAACCAGGAGTGGTCTGAAAGGGTCCGATCCTCTTTGTGAATGTGAGTTATCTCTTCAAGAAACCTTTATTTACCAGAAACCTATCTTCTTGCATATTGACATATGACCTGTTGAGTTTGCTTCCAGATTCTAGGGCTCAGCTCACAGCCAATGATCAGATTCTATTTCCTGTGAGGACCTCTCTCTACTGAAAAACCTCATGTTATCCATCAGCATAGGGACACAGCTGTCCCCCACAAGAGGAGTTTTCAGAGAACAGAATCTTTGTTCCTTTGTTACCAAGGCTTAAGGGGTGTCCACCCTGCCGCATACAGCCCAGGATGGCTATGAATGCAGCCCAACACAAAATCGAATTTATCTAAAACCTTTTTTTGCTCATCAGTTTTTGTTAGTGTTTGTGTATTTAATGTGTGGTCCAAGATAACTCTCCTTCTTCCAGTGTGGCCCAGAGATGCCAAAAGGTTGGGTACCCCTGGGCTTTCAAACAGGCACTTTATGAGTATTATGCACATTTCTGCTTTCAAAAAGACAGAATGCTGAACAAAACTGTTTCTTGATAGCTGTCGTTGAATGAGACATATACTGCTAGTGGAAGCCATAAGCAACCTTTCATGGAATGCTGCAAACTGACCTCCTCACATACGAGTTCCTACGCCCTAATTGGATGTTGAAAGACAGAGAGCTCTTGCCCTTTTCCATGGAGGGATATTTGGGTTCTTCCATCTCTGCTTAACTTCCTATTGCTACTTCTTTTCTTATTTTTATTTTCTGCTCTCTTTCTCTCCTCTTTGTCCCTTTCCTTCTTGGTTCATCGCCATTCTGAAAAACTCAACAGCTTAGAAGTCTGAGTTAAGGAATTGCATTCCCACAGTCTCCTGGAGCACATGCCATTCTTCATAACCCAAGGTGCTGTCATCGTGTACCCCCTACCTCCAGCCCCAGGCTCCTTATTCTCCTTTCCGAGTCCACGTTTACCATCATTCTTGACTTCAACATTTACATGGGTAACCCATCCAACCTCTAGTCCCCACCATTCCGCGATGTTCTTAGCTCCAATGATCACTTCCTCCCCCACTTCAGACAGTCATTCACATAATCATGTAAGTTACAGCACCCACTCCAGCATCCCAATTTCGAACAGCCTGTTCTCTGACCATATCATGCCCTATGGTCCAGCACACTTACAACCGCATCTCCTGCAATTCCCCAACCTCAGCAAGACCTCGACAATCAATCACAACACATACTACTGACTCTACCACTTTTCTTATCTGTCACCACCCTCATATCTTGCTTAGCTCCTACCCAGTCTAAATTAGATATTCTGGCACTATAAATCCTCCCTTGCAAGCAGCCATCACTACCTTGCTCCACCCTGACTAAAACCCCAATCCTGGGTGAATCCAGCTGTGCACTTACTCCATGCCTACACCAGAGCAGTGTAACATTGCTGAAGAAAATGACAGAACCATGCTAACCAGCTGGTTTCAAATTTATGATCACAGGTCTCAAAACAGAACTCAATACTGCCAGGCAGCATACTTGCCTAGGAAATTTGTTTTCGCAACCTCTGAGATAATTATTCACACCTTCTCTCCTCACTTCATATTCCCAACATTCCTTCCTCTCCTCCCCACTCTCAGCTAATGACCTTGCTTCGTACTTCATGAGGAAGATGCAATCAAATTAGAACGACCTCATCTTTCAACAATCAATTCTCCAACCTTCCTGTTTCTGTGTTCAAATATTCTGCCTTCATTTCTGTCAAAGAGGGAAGAAGATAGATGAAATCCTGTGTTCTGTGATCAGATCATCTCTCATCTTCATAACACATCACTCCTACAATCACTGCTGTTTGCTTTATCATTCCTGTTAGCTTTCAGACATAGCTCAGGGTCTCTCCCAAGGCTCCAACCTCGAAAAGACTAGATGGGAGCTGAAGGATCCCCTGCCAAACTCACTCACATTGCTGTTGGCAGGAAGTTTCAAGTTCTTTGCTATGTGGGCCTTGCCATAAGGTTGCTCAGAACACCGCTTCACCCAGAGTAAGGGATCCAGGAGAGAGAAAACACAATACCAACACAGAAGCCACAATCCTTTTACAACCTAACCTCAGATGTGGCAGTTCATCCTTTTGATCGAATTCTATTCATTAGAATCAAGTCACTGAAGTCAATACTAGGGGTGGGGAGAGGAATTCAGCTTCGCCTCTTGAAGAAAACAGTATCAAAGAATTTATGGTCATATTTATAAAGCTATCACTGTTTAAGTTATTTGAAATTTGATACTGAATGAAAATAATTTTATCAGTCCAGAGTGTGTGTGTGTGTGTGTGTGTGTGTGTGTGTGTTCAGGGTCCTCTATAAACTGATGTATGCACATCTCAATATCACTCTATGTCTTGGGCCAATCCATAGCCTTTATTGTGTGCCTTCTTCATTCCTGCAAATATTCACACTCTTCCTTCCTTTTAGCATAACTTCTTCAGAACTTTTATATATATAGTTCTGATTACACTACCATGAATTGACTTAAATGTTGTGATGTAAATATTTCCAAGGCATCTTGCCTATGATTTACATAACTATGATTTCACCTCTGAAAGCCAAGACACATCTTCTCCTCAATCTGTATCCTCCCCAATGCCTGGTATCGGGCTGAGTACGATCATGAAGGAATTTATCAATCTAACCAGCTAGCTAGCTAGAGAAAGAAATGACTTCAAAATAAAATTAGGTATTTTTATATCTCCCTCATCAACCAGTCAACGCAATGTTTTCATACCATTATTTAAATTATAAAAAGTTGGCCGCCTCATGTTTTGCTCGGTGTTGCAATTCTACAACCCTTCGATTTCTCCCTCCTCTTCCTGCATCCACATCCTCCTCTAGCTCGGAACCATCTGACTTGAAGACTTAGCTCCACTCCGGTCTCTGGAACCAGTCCACAGTCCTGACAATGGACGTGAGAGCACTGGTCCGAGACCAAGTCTCAACCTGACCTTGCACCTGTATGCTAAAAACTGATTTCTATACTGTACCCACTCTTTACCGCTTTTATGCTCTTTGTCCTATGTTTGAGTTCCATTCTCAGTAACAGCTTTAAAAATATCCAGGACTTGTTTTAATCATGCGTGTTAAGTCAAGGAGACATGTGAATGACTGTCATAAAGGAAGAAGGTTTTTATACTCACAGATACCTAGACATAGGATCTGTGCTATGTGGGAAAGCACCGGACCATTCAGTAGGCACAGGACACCAGGGTAAGATGGGGACAAGAACCTTTACTGTGCTTTCCAAGGGAAGGAACGAGTGAGTCAGAGTAAGAAGTTTTAGGATCGGCCAGTTTGAATTAATTACAGTGGGCTCTGGGCTATCCTAAGTTGCCTGGTACCTGGCCCTGGATGGTTAGGGCACGGGCAACAGTGGCCTGGTATACGGGGGGCGGGATAAAGGAAGTGGCTACGGTATGGACTCTGGATTGGTTGGTTTTCCTATGAAAAGCATGTTCATTCATTCTCTCTACAAATTAGCTGAGCCTGGGAGGGCCAATCCCTCCAGGGTCAGCAGGGCCCCAGGTATCAAGGCATGAAATACAAACACTAGGAAACAAGACTTGTATAGTAACCCACAGTAGGTCTGACCTTGGTCCTGTCTCACTCCTTCCTGTCTGTGCTCTTATGACCAGCTCAACTAGCTTACAAATACATACAAGATCAGCACAGCCTAGAATTAAGAGATTTGGCTCAGAAATCAGATAGACCTGGGTGAAAATACCTACATGCTCCCTGAAGGAATAGCTCTGCAACCACGGGTAAGTCACCTAACATCCCTGAACTTCATTCCTCTGTGTAATGGAGATGACAATAGCACCTACTTAATGCAGGTACTTAGATACATAAGGCACTTTGCCTACAACAGAGTAAACAATCAAAGTATATCAGCAGTAATGACTATTTCTTCTCTCTCTGATTTCTTTGAATTGGTATGTGATTGATGATAGATAATAGACATTCAGGAAATGTATATTGAAGTTGACTGAACCAACAAAGGCATGAACTTTAAAAAATGAATAATCCCAGTTCTTTGACCAATCACAGAAATGCAGGACTTTTAGCAGATATAAATTAAAATCATTGACAGGTTAGAACTTGGAAGTCAAGGCCTGGGTTTAAAGTCTAGCCTTACAGTTTCATCCCACGTGCCTCACTAAAACAGGATGGAAACACTATTGGTAGCCTTTCCAACATGCATCCCCCCTTCCCCTTGCTGGGCGAACGATTTCATTCTGCTGTCCACTTGAAACTCAAGAAAGAGTAATCCTATCCCCCTCTTCAAGAACAAATCCTGGAGGTCCCATTCCCATTGCCAGTGATTGTCTCGAGGGTGAGAATGTGACCTTTTCAGGTCTAGCCGTCCCTTTGGTCTGGAAATTCTGCAGCCAACTGAACAACTGCAGCTTTCTTGCAACCATGAAAGAAGCCACCCATAGCCCAGGTCAGTGAGCTCAAGATGGCAGAGTGAAGACGTGGAAAATACCTGGGTCCTCCGTAAGATAACAGTAGCTAACCTTTCATGAGTACTTTCTACGCTCAGGTATTCTCCTAACTGGGTCCATTAACTCGTGAGACCCTAATCACTAACACCAGGTAGAAATGTTTTCACCACTGTTTACAGATTGAGAAGCTGAACCCTAAAGAATTCAGGCCGTTTGTGCAGGTCACACAGGAACAAGCAGTAGTCAGGACTGCAGCTCACGGTCGGGCTTCCGAACTTCCATTCTCTGCCTCTCTGCTTCCCTGGACCTGCAGAGTGCTGCAGAGACAGAGCCAGCCAGTTCTCCCTGGGCTTGTCAGGAGATTTAAAATGTCTTATTACTAAGCGAATTTGAATTTTTGTTAAATGGAGCGGCATCCTGTTCGGATTCTTTGTTGGTAAAATGGGGATACTATATTACCTCACAGGGTTGCTGTTAAGATAAAGAGCTCAATACAGGACAAGGACCCCCCATCTTCTGGATCACCTCCTGATAGTTGTCTCACCGGTCATAGTTCTCCGTCAGCTTATTGAATGAACTGCATCCACCCTGGCCCAGGACATGGAGGTCTCCATGCATGCAAATGTGTAAACCTTCCTGGGAATGACCAGACAAGCCTCATGTATGAAAACCAGCTCATTAATAAGCAAAATTATTCTCTGATAGATCTTTATGGTGATACACACTGTAGATTCTGGAAGATATTTTTTTCAAAAGTAACTTTTAGATTTTTTTTTTTTTTTTTTTTTTTTTTTTTGGTAATTAACTGCAAAACCAAGTATGTAGTGAATAGCTAGCTCAGTGGAACGTCACATCCTAAATCACCTTAAATAAAGAAGAGTTACATTCTCAGCTTACTTTTGGGACATATTAACTGATAGCTATAATTTATAGCTGTCATAGAAAAACAATGATAAAGTTCTAAATACGAAACTAAAAATATCAATTTTAGGATAACTTTCTCAAAAAGGAAAAGCAATGGAGGAAAAAAACACAAACTTTTGTACCTTGATCTGTGCCAGGTCTCTGGGAAAAAAGGTTTTTGATGGTCTAAGGAAAAGACATATGCATTTTGATAAGCCTTTTATGATATATTATATCCTGTTTTAAAAGAAACTGCTCATTACTCTAACAAGTTGTAGAGCTGAATGTGTATTTTGCATATTTTTCAAATGAATCTTTGTCATTTCCAATTTTTGAAACTCTCTATAAAAATTATATATTCATTGCATTTCCAAAATCCAACTTTCCTTCCATTTCCATTTTATACCAAAAGGCCTCAAGCCACACCAACTCTAAAAAAGGAGAAAGCACAAATATTCTTATCCAAGTTGTCCAATAAATTAGTAAATTTATCTGTGGTTACTTTCTTTCATGGGCACTAGTCCAGGCACTAAAAATGCAGAAGGAAACAAAACAGTCACCATCTTCAGGAAACTTAAATCTTGGCAAGAAGTCCACACAATAAATAAGTAAACAAGTCGATGAGGAAGCCTGGATTCAAACCCTGGCTGCTAGACTACAAATTTAGAGCTCTTTTCAGGATACCATTTTGCCTCTCCGGTCCAACTTAGCTGATGCAAAAGTTCTCACTGCCAAGAATTTTGGCAGTTTGATTTCTTGGACTCAAATCTCTTGGGGTTTCCAAAAGGTCTCAGAGTTTTCGCACTCTTCTGAAATAATTCAGGGGGCAACTGCCAGAACAGCACTTAATAACCGACACATCTGTGGCACTGTTACAGAGAGTTAGGGATGACCATCCTCAACTCCCCCATTAAAAGAGAATTTGGGATTTCAACATTAATGTGAAAAAAGAAATATATACATACCTATCTGGAAAAAACATATGCCCATCAAAGTTTAAAATATAAATCAATATCCCCAAGAATCTACTCACTTAGTGGTCGGCAGCTGTCTGGTTACACAGCGTCTCAGTAAGACAGCATCTCAAATGACTCCCCTTTGCCTGTGGTCCACCTCACCGCACTCACTGGTGAGTTCACTGGGTCCCTGCATCATTAGTAATTCATGACCTATGTGCGAAACTGCAGGGACAGCACTACGACAGACCTAACACAATGAATATCTTATTAGGAAGAAATTAACAAATGAATTGTTGCCAATCAATAGGTGTTGAAAAGAAAATTACAATGATAGTAAAGCCTAAATAATTTATACACAATATTGATTTTTTCATTACATTAATTATTCTTTATAGCACACAGAAGGAACTTGGAGAATAAAACTTTCGAAGCAAAGAAATTTATGTTTGGTGGTGTGGTAGGCGTCAGTCCGAATTTAGAAGGCAAAGAATGGGGCAATGAAAGTTAATAAATATTTTTAGATTTAGAAATGGATCAGAAACAGAGGCATGGACACATGGAACAGACGACAGCTGTTGGAGGCGATGGGGCGAGGGGGTCAGATGAAAGAAGGTGAAGAGATTAGCCAAAGGACATACGTGATGACCCATGGGCACGGACACCGGGCTGAGGACTGCCGGAGGGAGAGCGGCTGAACAGAGGCGGGCAAAGGCGGGGAAAGTGGAGACAACTGCAATAGTGTCAACAATAAAAATTTTTGAAATGCATCAGAAAATAAATTTGGCACACCCAGTAGACCTAAGTTCCTTCATGTTGTCCAATGTTTTATCCATAACATGTTTGATATTTATTTATCAATAGAGCCACTGATAGAAATGTTTATTAATAGGAGTATTAGAAATAAAACTACCTGTCAATCCACTTCCTTCACTGCACATACAGAAGGCACAGTGACAAACTTGACGAAGCGAGGTGGGAAAGAAAACCTGCTCTGACGCGTCTCCCTGGTCCCTTAGGTGAAATGGACCTAAATCCAGTTGAATAGAATACAGGTTCCTGAGAGCTAATAATTTTCACAACCAGCAGAAAACAATTCCTGGGGCAATGGTATCATGGTAACTTTCACAGAGGCGAGAGCGGAAGATGATCCTCAGGTTTACGGACCATTGCCAACTCTAGCCATGTCACAGAACGGTGTCCCAGGAAACAAAAGAAGGGACTGTGTGCAAAAGGGGGCCGTGCAAAATAGGAAGGAAGTAGGGGTGTTCTCCATGAGTAATGTTGTTCCCAGCAACTCAAGTCCCCTCCAATGTCTGGGAGAAATGAACTAAACACATATGCTCCAATCCCAATAGGTATATGAGATACAGGTGGTACACTGAATTTTGTTTTGTAATTCACAAATTCTATGGTGAGTCGTTTTGCTAATGGCATTTTGACTCTTGGCATTAAAGCAGTGAATTGAGAGTCCTTGGGTCAAGTTCCCTGTGTCAGGTTTCCTCAGATACCAACTTTATTTAACTATGTTTCAGTATCTAATGTTAGGAGATTCCAAGTTCATGATGCTTTGCGCAGAGTTGCATGCATGCATCCTGTCAGGCATTGCCTATCTTTCCCAAAATAAATATGGAAATGGTGTTTCAAAAGTCATTTAAACCTAAAAACATTAGAATTGTTCCAAATACAATGCAATTCCTTTCCTTCCTCACCTTTTACCTTCAGAGACTTAAAGCCACATAAATGTTCTTAATGTTCTTGGAAGAAAATAAAGCAACAGAAAGTACCTCATCTCATAAATATGCTTTTTTGAAAACTACCACCAGTTTTGCAAACTATTTTGTCATCCCTTAACTATATAACTTCAAATTCATAAAATACTACACACAGAAGTAATATAAAATGTGTGTTGTGTACTATGCATCATAATACAGCTCTAACTACCCACATCTGTCACTATTACCAGCTGACTCTGGGGTACTAATGTGACAAAACACCCAAATTTACTATTATTTTTATTACTCAGCAAAAAGTCACGTGCCTGTGGTGACTGCTCCTTAACTGAGTGTCCTTTCCTGCGTTCACCGTTCTTTAGGGGGTCACTAACAGTCCACACAAAAGAAACATGTGCTGCAGATACTCAAAGAAAGGGCATTTATTCTTGGTATCATTTATAGCACTGAACAAGACATTCATAAAGTGAACTGGAAGAAGTTTCAAACTATTTTAAGGCACTGTACTGGTTATTCTCCATTTCCATCCCCTTCTGCCCTCGCAACCCCCAAATCCATTCCCCGTCTTTCTCTGCAGTGCTGAGGGCATGGACTGTATCAACTGGCTCTCCTGTCCTTTAGCTTCCAGGTGGATTCAGCCAATGGAAGACAACGGTAGGAGATGGACAGACAGGAGGCCAAAGCGGCCAGGCTGGTCCCTCCCCAACCCCCTCCTCTGTGCCTCAGCTCCGTACCTTGCGCGGCAGCTGCCTTCTCCAAACAGCTCCTATGGGGAAGCCCTTCCTACCATCCACACGGCAGCTCCTGTCGCACTCCAGCAGACAAGGGATGCTGACAACACGGTTCTCTCCCTCTGCCACTGGCGCCCAGGGAGGGTTCACAGTTTCCCCTTGTTCCTGGTTGCAAAGTACCTCAGCTCCAATGTTGGTGCCTTCAACCCATCCATACCTCTGTGGCCAGGCCCTGGGCAATATCTTCTTCTGATACAGAAAAAGGATGTGTAAGTAAATAAAAGAACATCAGCAGCACTTCAATATACCAGCACTCCCAGTCACAGAGCCTCCTAGATAGTTGATTACTTCCCATAAATGCACTAATGAGACAAACTGTGCATGCGAGATAAATTCCTGACCTCTACTTTCATTATTAGCTTCTTTCTGATTCAGTTCTTTCAGAATTTCATTCTTCACCTTGACGACTTTTGTCCTTCTTCTCTCCCTCCTCTGTAGCATCCTTCTAATTTACACTCTGCATTCACTGTCTGTTCTCTCTTGCTTGGCATGTCACCTTGTTCTTTACTGGATTATACCGATCTTACCTTGAAATTTCTACACACAGGTTAAATTACTGCATATCTATCTTTAAAGTCATGTTTATTCTTCTTTCTAGGACTATGTTTTCACTTGTGAAGCAAACCTATAAAATTCTACAAATTCCTAATTAAAGTCCACAAAATATAGACGCTATCATCCAGGTTTACAGTCATACATCCATAACCTTGAATTTGCTGGAAGAAATACTCAGTAAAATCTAACAAATAAATATGGAGGACATCAAGGTGCTTGGCATTTATACCCTCTGATGTTTATAAAGAAACCAGAGGGCAGGAGCAACGATGAACATATGGTGTTAAATGCAAGGATCTGACAACAAATTGACACAATACTTAGCAATAAAGGCACGTTAAGATATTAATAATAGCGATGAACTACAAATATTTATGTGCCCACAGGCAACTAATTCAATTTCACTGCAGGATTGCTTCATTTATGAATTTAATTGTATGTATTTAAACATTTTTCTTGCTGTTTCATTAATTTCCCATAAAAAATAAAATGCTGTGCTGAAGAAAAGAAGAACTACAAGTTTCCATTGAGCAATATTTATTAAATGCCCATTGAGTGTCCCTGGTATTTGAAGAATTTACTTTTATCATTCGTGGCTTTACCAGCCTGCAAATTCATTTTTGCATTATTCAGAATGGCAGGTTCCAGATTTAAAAAGGGTAGCAGAGGATTACCTATCATTGAGTTTTTACACACACAACAGCATGAATGTACGCGAAGAGTCCGATGAAAAAAGAGCAGCGACCTCGTCTGTGTGTCCGGCTCTCTGGCACTCGCCGTGCTCACTCAGGGTTACACGACAGCACTCGATCGAGCCAGATTCATCTCTACCTGGTTTGACTTCACAGCCAACGCTCGTAGACTTCGCCCTAATTAAATTCACAAACTGCGCATCAGCACAATTTTCAGTACCTTCCAGTGGGTGATCACTCTGTCATTGATTTCTTCTCATTTCTCTTAAGAACATTTTTCCTAACTCGGAGGCTCCTCCCATCGCTCTCCCACATCACAGTCTCTAGCCACAGCCACCCACCTGAGTTTGACCCGTCATCGTAACCTAGCGTTGACCCTATTTATCCCTTTTCACCCTCCCATCCTACATCAAAGTCCCCACGCTTGCCATTTAGGCTATTTTCCCCAAAGTGAAAATGAATGATGACATTAGCCTTCCCAAGAAGCGAGGCTATCAATTTCTGATTTGTGACATAATGTCTAATAGGAGAAGCCTCCTCGAACAATCCAATGAGCCCTGGCCTCTATCCTTGCTTTTACTCCTCTTCTAGAGAATCAGGGGAGTTGGCACCGTGTTATTTATGGAAGGCAACTATGAACAATTTATAGTAGAACTAAGGGTTTGCGCCCGAAAGAACAGAGTCATGATATAAAGCGTTTGACAATTTCATCTTTTGAAAAACCACCATCTTGTCAAGTTCTGCTGATATTTTTACAAGGGAGCCTAGAACATACGATATGGAGCATCTTCGACAGGTCAGCCTCTGTGCTGGGAACGTGTGTTTTACTGAGCAGCTACATTTGCTAGAGGAGGATGTAAATAAGTAACATTGCCTAAGATGTTTGGTAAACTTCCCAGCATATAGTTAAATTCTTGGCTATAATTAAAACAGAGTCATATCAGCCAATTAAAATCAACAGAGAATATATACATGATAACGATAATTTAACAAACTCAAAAACAAGATGAGTGATTACCACAAAATACTAATTTGGGTTCCCCCATTTAATTGTTTTCATACTCCTATTTCTTGGCCCAATAATTAATTTATTTCATGACTCTTAAAATCACATTAGGATTTGCCAGTCTCAATTAGACCTGTTTAATTCATTATCAAGCATAAATAACTTCCAAATGCCATAAGCCTCTGATTGTCCTTAGTCAAAATGAGATGATAATATTTAGCTTTTGGGAATAATAATTTAAGAGTCTAAGATTAAGCAAATCCGCATTGTTAGTGGCTAAATTTACCTAGCTTCCAATTATTACATGAACGTTTATATAGCCCTAAAATCAGCCCTTTCAAAAAATCTCAAGATAACCAGCAAGAAAAGGCAGGAAAATAAATCTATTACCATTTACCTCCTCCGGTCCTATCTTCACAACTGAAAAGACTGAATGGGTTTCATTCAACTGCCTTCTGATGTATAGCAAACATTGGTGGTTTGAACCAGAAGCAACACATGTAATGAACATATAAGTGAATATGGCAGATAGACAGAACAATTTCCTATCTCCTTAGATTGCACTGCACACAAACCTGGTGGTGAAAATTAACCTTCTTTGCAGTTCAACATTTCTAATTAGAAGAGACATCAAAAAGATTATTCTTTAGAAAGCAATATGAGCCATAATATTCTAGATTGTCTTTGAAACAGAGCTCTGCAGCCTCCTTCTATATTTTAGCCTGCTGTCTAAAGAAAAGCAATAACTGGATGATGTTTCAAAGTGGTTATGGTTTTTTGTGGCACGTTGTCTAATATTTTCTCATTTTACCTTTTTATACTTATTATTAGGAAGCAGACATTCTAGTCCACAGGACCTATTTATTGCTCTTGGCCCTGAACATATAAAACAGTTTATACCATCAGCCTGTGCTTGACCAAAAGTTTCCTTGGTGGAAATATTTACAAATGATTGAGAACTATCTAGCTCATTTATAGTCCTTTTTCTTTTGGAGAGAGGGGGGTTGTTTTGTTTTCTCAGCATGGGGCAGGAGAGGAGAAAGATGCCAGCCCTCAGCTTAGATTAGAACACAAACCTTAAAATAAAAGGCCAGACGGCCTTGGGCTGTTCCCCTGGAAGGATTCCCTTTTACATCAGTAATGAATCAGTCATGTCTAAAGGTTTTGCTCCTGGGCAGCATGCCCCTTCACGAAAGAGTATATTCTTATTCTAGACAGTTACAAATTGTATAAAGTTATTTCCTATTCAGGGTCGAAATCCTTATCCCATCACTCCTCATTTATCCTAGTTTCGTCCTTTGCAGAAATACAGAACAAGTGTCCTCCATCTCCCACACCTTCCTCCTTTGACCATTTGAAGACGAGTTTTATGTCTCTCTTTATTTGTCCTATCACCTTATTAAATAGTATCAGTACCTTCAGTTAGTCCTCGTAGGACATGGTTCCCAGATGCTGCAGAGAAATTGGAGCTACAGTTTGACTTGAAATTTTTCCTAAACAGAACGCAGAGTGGAGACCGGAAGGCTCATTCAGTTCTTGTTCATGTACACCTATAGCTGACACAACTGGAAGGGCTTGTCTAGAAGCCTAGAGCCCAGTGGTCAACCCAGGAGCCCTGTCCATGCCAGCTGCCCTTCTTGGGATCCCCCAACACACACCAGTCACGGGGTAAATCTGTGACACACTGTGGATCAGAGGACTTCATCTCCCTGGCCACCCTGGCTGGCTGAAAGGATAGCCACAAGTTCCAATCTGGAGTCATTCCCCAAGATTCCAAGCAGGAACTGAACAAAAATCTGCTTTCCTCTCAGCATGTGGAGGTACTAGATATAACAGCCACTTACCCGTTTCGTGGAATAAGCCAATTATGACAGAATGAGGTCAATATGCAAAAGAATGTGGGGGAAAAAGACCCCAAATCTCCCATTCCAGTCATTCTCGAAACCAGCTCTACCCCTACCTTTCCTGTGGTCTGGTTATTAAACCACATTAATTCCTCTCTGACTACACTGAGTTTAAGTTAGGTTTGCACCATCTGCAGCACAGAGTGTCCTGTCTAATACAATATTCATAAGCTTCCCATACCTCTAACAGGACCAACAGAATACAGGTCATAAAAGAGAAAAGCTGCCATCTTACCTACAAAAGATTTAGATGAAATCTCCTTTCAGCATTATTTAAGAATGAGAGTGATACTCACTTACCAAAGAAGATCAAGGTTTATTTTCCGTAAGAACCTAAGCTCATAGGGCTGACACTGTTTGGTTTGTCCAAAACTATATTCCTAGAACTATCATAGTGCCTGGCACACAGTAGGCATGCAAGACACACTCTCCACTGTTCTTTTCATAGTAAATAGGAGGCAAAACATTGACTATAACTTACTCAAAGGAAGACACAACTGCCCTGGAAGACACTTATGATTTCACCTTCTTAAGATTAGATTACCCACTCGCCTTATAAATGATGGGACCAGATTATCTCTTTAGCCTTTTTTCAGTCACAAAATGTTACGATTCTATCCATATTCAACAATGGCAAAGAAGAGCCTTCTGGCCACCTAGGTATGCTTCAGGGGAAAACATACCATAACGAAGAAATATGGAATTGGAGAAAACAGCAAAAGACAATGCAAGCAATCATCAGCGATATGATAAAAGCGGTCATAAGATGTGCCATCTTCCCCTTAGCTTTCTATCTTATTCTAACCACTCTCTGTGGCCAAAAATGCACTTGTGCTGGACCCCAACTACCAGCCACCAAGCCTTCCCCTTCCCGGGTCTTACACTCCATAGGGTGGCTGCTTGAGCTCACCATGCAGCTCCTGTTAGAGTTGGCTTCCGCCTCTCACCTCCTTCGCCGTTCCAGGCAGTGTTTCTTGTCACCAGCAGAAGACACACCAATTACATTGTGCACCCTCTGCCCTTGTTTCCCATCCCGTCCCCTGCAACGTCTGATGCCCAAAGGCCCATAAGTGTGTATAATACTTATTTCTGTTTCAAACGTAGGATTCTGTCTCGACATAAACAATCATAAAATGTTATCTCTATCAATTACTGTGAAGCATTTATACTAAGGGGCTCTAAGGAACTGGCTGCAGATCATTCTGTGAGAGAAGGCCTTGATTAGGGAAAATATTCTTATTACAGTTGACAATGAATGAACTACTATAGACCTGCCTGTTAAGTGTTAAGTTCTTTATACCAGCTTATTATACTATGAATAGGTACTACGCTAAGCATTTTGCATGCACTTTCTCACGTAGTTTTCATAACATCTCTGTGAGAGAAGTACTAATAATTACCTATGTTTTAAAGATGATGAACCTAAAGCTCAGAAGGAGTAACCCGCTCCTGGTTACACAGCCAGTAAGCACAAGAACCATACCCATCTGGCCCAGCATCTTTGCTCTGACCTGTGATCCCTGCGAGACATGGCGAACGGAGGCCTTGGCGTGGGGAGCTGGGGGACTCCAAAGGCAAAGAGACCAGGGAACCACCATCAACATGATGTGCTTCTTTCTCTTGCCTTGAGTCAGCCCTATTTGAAGAAGAACCTCGTTCCCATTATGTAGCAATAGATTATCTGCCATTTTGCATTGGGGAAATATACCTCCATTATCAAGCCTAATCTAGGGGACTGTAAGGATGCCGGGTGCAGACATTCCAATGACAGACACCTAATTCAGGCTTCGGTGTGAGGAAGATGCTACTGAACATCTCTTCAATTTCTCCTCCATAGCTTTTGATGCAGGGCACCTCACACGAACCACAACTATTCCTTCCTACAACATCTAGAGAAGAAAAGTAATTGAAAATACTGGGAAGGGGAGAGAGGGATGAGAAAGAAAGATTATAAAAAGTGCTCCCCCCCAAAAAAAACTTATTATGTCAAAGATTAAAAATTTTTCAAAACTAAACCAGTGCAGGGTGATTACCTGATACTTGGGAATCAGGGTAAAATGAACATTCATGGCCTACTGCTAAACAGAGAAAAGCATCTGACTGTGCAATAGAAACCATATGTTCAAATAGTCATGGTGGAATTTTCCTACATCACAGAGTAGAGAGATCTTGAGCATTTCCTTTAGAAGTGAACCCTTACTGCCATAATTTATGCTGGGTCTGTAGCAGCAGCAGTATTTCAAAATTAAGCAAAAACCCCATTATTTTTAGATACCGTAATCTCTAATTCCTCCAAAATCTTCATCCATTCAATAAGACTTTTCTATACATCAGTAGAAAACAACACTGATGCCTAACGAAGAGTCATTAAATGCTTCTGTGTGATAGTCCAAGTCTCTGGTTTTGGTGAAATGGAAGGTGGGACTCAGACTAACAAGCTCTTAGAGGTTATTCAGGAATTACTACATAAAGGCCTAACTCCAGAAAGTACAATTTGGGGTAAAACGTAACAGATATTCCCTCTCACTAGTCTTGTTTGTTCGGGAGTATGGAAGTAATAATTAATTGAAAAACTGTTATAAGCTGAAATAGAGAGGCAGGATCTAAAATACTACACAATTAGAAATATTTAGAAGTAAAGGGTCCTTAAAATATACTAAGGCAGTCGAATGCCTTCATTCCAAGTCTAAGCATTTTTTTTTCTAACCAATTTCCATTAAACAGGGAAAGGAGCAGGGAGGAAAGAAAGCATTTGAAAAACTGCCAGAGTAAAAAATCCCATAATGAAATTTTGCTCATTCTTGGAGAAATGAAGTAGAATTAGATGCTTCAGTGGTGGTGAATTCCAGAATCTGGGTAGCTGCCAGTAAATGAAGCTTTTCCATAATGTCAAATGCAAAAGCTATCTGATATCAACATATTGAGCTTGAGTTTTTAAATTCCTATTTCCATACACCAAATTGTTTGAAACCTTTGAGATAAAAACTTCAATAAACTAGTGTTCCAAGCTTTTAATATTTTAGTCCCTTGAGCAAGCATGTCAGATTAATCTTCAAATTGCAATGGGCAGAAAGAACAGTCAACCAAATTCTCAAGCCCATGCCTCTCTCAAAGGATGTTAATAATGTAAGCAGTTTTATTGGCTATTAAGATGTCAAACTTTCCTAATTCTCAGCAGTATTACTATTTAACAGGGGGGAGGGGGGAAGGCCATTCTGTCTTGAAAAGAAGAGATGTTACTTGTTATATCTTTGTATCCACTTAGCATTTAGCACATTGCCAGGCACACAATAGGCATTTGACAAATACTTTTCTTATGAGTTGATGGGTTGCCTGGCCTGGAAAGTGGAAATCTTGCTGAGAACAGCAGGAGTCAAAATCCTGGCATTGCTCAGCAACAAAAACCACCTCCAGCATTAGGGTTCTATCAAGGTAGCGCAGGAATTTGAACATGTATCCTCAAAGTACCATCAAGAGGACTGTTTCCTGAGCTGGTGACCAGCAACCCAAGGGCCACTTGCAGAGGAACTGGACTCCTCTCCAGCCTCCCCTTGCCTGGAAAACTCCTGCCCTGCCTTTCTGGGCCCAGCTCCTCTGCCGTGCACTTGGTTTGGGTTTCCACTCATAGTGCTTAAGTACAAGATGCTCCCTTGCTCATCTGACTCAGGCCTCCTGGCCCATCCAGGGTTTTCCAAGCTTCTGCTTGAGGGACGCCACACCGTGCTGGGCACAAGGAAGGACAACACAGGACGGCTCCGGACACCTTTGAAGGTGAGAGGGGGTGGCGGGAAGCGATGGGGGCGGGGGAGGGGAGAGTTCAAGACCAGGGCACTATCCAGAGGTTTCTTGTCCCCCCTCCCAAAGCCTCTGCCCCAACCGCTGGAAGACGCTGGGGTGCTCCCAAGCCCGCCCAAGCAGAGCAGACCGGCCCGGGGTCCGGGCTGGGGGGAGAGGGGCGGGGAGGGGGCAGGGAGCCAGAGGGGGCAGGGGACAGTACCTGGTGTGGCTGTGGTTGCGGGGAAAGTCTTTTTTCTCCATGATGGCCGGCACGCAGTTGGTGAGCTCCGTCCAGTCGGCGTGCAGCCCGCAGCTCCAGCCGGTGGAGAAGCGCGAAAAGAGCCACGTCTCCTTCTTGCCGGGCCGGTGGCAGGTGCACTTCTTCTGGCCCGCTTTGCAGCTACAGGGCTGCTCCAGGCGGATGTTCTTCACCAGGTGCCGGCCGAACGTGGTGCCCCCGGTCTTCTGGATGTGCAGGAACACGATCACGTCGCGCCCTTTGATGTTGAAATCCACGAAGCGGGTCAGGTCCTTCAGGGTGAAGTTGAAGCGCGGCACGAACCGGGGCAGGGAGCCGTTGTCCGGGGCCTCGGGGTCCGGCTCCTCTTCCTCCTCTGCCTCCCCCTCCTCCTCTGGGTCCCCGGGCTCCTCGTCCTCGTCTTCCGGCGCCACAGCCCCCTGAGCCCCGTCGGGCGGACCGCGGGGTGGCGGGGGCAACTGGGGCCGCCGCTCGCGGTCTTCGAGCGGCGCCTGTGCCCGGCGGGCGGGACCGGGGGCGGCGGGCTGGCCGGCCTCCCCGGCGCGGGGCTGCTCCCCGAAGTTGGCGCAGGAGCTGGTGCAGGAGGGGGACACGTACTGGTACATGATGACCACGAAGAGGAGAGTGAGCACCGGCGTCAGCAGCCACTTGTTGAACCTTTCATCCATGGTCCCGCTCTCAGGCCGGCAGGCGACGCGGCGGCGGCGGCAGCGGCGCAGACGGGCGCCCGCTCGGAAGTTTCGGGGACTCAGGGGCGCGGCTCCGAGCCCGCCGCTCCTCCATGCCCCTGGCGCGCAGACGTGCGGCTGGCTGGCGGCCCCGCGGCGCTCCGGCGCTGGGGACGGGAAGAGCCGGGCCTTCGGACCGAGCGGGTAGGCGGGCGCCGGCGCGTGCGGTCGAGGCTGCGGCGCGGGGCGCCCTGCGCTCCCGGGAGCGCCCGGCTCGGGCCGCCTCCTGCTCCCGCCGGGGCGCCGGGCGCGCTCTCAGGCCACGCGGGGCATCCCGCCGCCCGCGCTCAGGCGCTGGGTCGAGCGGCTCCGGTCCCGGACCTGCCCCGGGCCGCCGGGCAGCCAGGCAGCTGCGGCCGCGAGCGCGGGGGCTGCATGGGGCTCGCCAGGGCGCTGGCCAAGGGCGAAGGCGCGGCCCGGCCCCGCCGCCCCGGCCGGCCGCGGGCACCGCGCCCCGCACGCGTGCCGGTGCCCTGGCCGCGAGGGCGGAGGGCGGACAGCGTCCGCCGCAAGTTTGCCGAGGGGCCCCCGCGGCGGCTGCGGGCGAGGCGCCTGTGCGGAGCGGCCTCTCCCGGCGAGTCGCACCGCCGCTCCGGGTCGGTCCGCCCAGGCGCGGGCACGCAGACACACTCGCACACACTGGCTGGCACCGCCACAACCCGCCAGCCGATGTGACAGGAGCCGTGCTACCCGCAGCGAAAACCTGCCCTAGGTACGGAGCATGCGCCGAAGCCTGCCCCAGCCCCGGGGGAGTTTCCAGGGGAGGAGCCCGCCGCTCCGCGGGGCTCGCGGAGGCAGCTGGCGCCGGGAATCCCTTCTGCCGCGAGCGAGGCTGGGGAGGCGGCAAAGGCGGAGCGAGGAGCGGCCCCGAGGAGAGCGCGGCCGGCGCGGATCCGAGAGCGCTCCGCGGCGGCGGTCTCCGTCTGAAAGTGGAGCGGAATCTGGCTGGCCTATCGACAGGGGCGGCCCCCGCCCGCCGCCGGGCGCCGGGCGGACTCACCTGCGCGGGACGCCGCCACGGGAGGCTGGCCCCTTGAGAGCGGGGGCGGTCGGCTCCAGGCTGCTGTGAATTGCCACCCAAGACATCCTAGCGGATGCCCAAGTTTTCTTCCAGTCCTTCCTTCACCACAAACGTGGTGTGTCCAACGCTGCAACTTTATTCAGCCAGCACCCATTCGCGGTGAGACGCCAGTATTCATGAGGCGCCTACTGTGCATCCGTCCGGCTCTGGGTTCAACGCACACCTCATCCCTTCCGGCCGCGGACAGCCCTTCCCACAAGCCTGCGGTGCCGAGGGAGTCAGAGGAGCTCAGGGGGCACCTCCTGACATTCATCCTGCTCGTGCACATGGAGCTCCGACATCTGCACGACTCAGCCCTTCCCCCCAGTGTGGAGGATAAGACCTACACTCCCCTGTATTTCTTAAGTGAAATAAGCTCTTGTTGATGGGCACATTTTTTTTAACTTTATTTTTTTACCAACTAAATTTGGCATTTACCTGAGGACCAAATCTTTGTGTAATAACAATTTCTGTTTTTCAGATCATGGATGGGTGCGCCCTCACACTGGAGTCAATTTCTGCTCGTCTTTGACCCACGTGGAGAGCGGCAGGGTATTAAAGGTCAAGACAGTGCGGTTGGATTCCCCGGCTCCCACTGTCGTGTCCCCTGCTGGACACCCTGCCGGTCCCGGGCCGCCACACCTGACAGTCCATGCCTGCATGTCCGCCAGCGCTCCCACCTGGGCTCCCTGTGGACCTATGACGTCAGACTGTCGCCCTCACAACCACAGTTCAGACCCAGGTCTGTGTCAGGAACACTAAGGTTTGCCTGTAGGAAGTCGTTTTTATTTTTCTAGACAGGGGAGAGCCGGGTGAACAAGGTTTCCCTCCTCTGCTTCCTTCTCCTCTTTCCAACTCTGTCAACAACCACAAACAGCGCCCTTACTGATACTGTAAGACCCGTATTAGTAACAAAGTGGTTAGGTAAGATGAATCAGCGTCTTTAAACCTTAACGTGATTCTTTTTTTGTTTCACGTAAAGTTTAAAATCCTACTGATGGCATCACACGACTCTCCCAAGCAAGAAATTGAGACAGAACCCAAAACCCAGGAATTATTTTCTGAATGCGTCTAGTGAATGGCGTTCTTATTTTAAAATACGTGCATTTGCTTGAGCAAAGCATAAACTTAGCATATTTTCATATGACATTATTCGAGAAGTTTCTCGCATGTGATAAAACGCCCTGAAATCACATGGATGAGTAGCACCTTGCTAGCTACACGAACGTATAGCCTGAGTCCTGGCCGCAATTTGTATAGTGGGGAGCGCTTTCCTGGTTAGTATCTCATCTGCTCCTCGGAACGAAGCTCTGAGGAGAGAAGAGGAGCGTAATGTCCCATTTCGGGGATGCGGAAACTGAACCAACGCAAGGGAGGTGAAAGCAGAGCCAGGATTAGAAACCACTAATATCCCTGACATTCACTCAAATCGCCACTGAAGAAATCCCACGAACATCAGCAGCAGTCCATGACTTCCTCTCTCCCCTCTGGAGACCTTGTGAGTCAAGAGGCAGGAAGAGACAATGGAATTGCAATAGAACAATAAAATTGCTTTCCTTCTCCCTCTGGCTCTAAGGCAAAGCCGAGCAATCTCGACATCCTGCAATATTTTGGACCTAGTCTGGGTGTTTCTGGATAAACGGGAGAGACCACGGCAATTTAACATGATTACATCGTTGTTACAAGAAATTCTTTAGGAGGATTTTAGAAGAAAACAATGATAAGAAACAATGTAACCGCAGCTATGTTGCTAACAAAATATGTTTCCACAAAGAAGTGCACCTATAACCCCCTTCAAAGAACATTATCCCAGAAGATCACTTTTTGCTTTCAGTAAAATACCTAATGAAACGCCACCATTTCCTTGAGCTAACCACAAGGAAAACAATGCATAGAATCAAGCAATGGCCCCGTTAATTAAGGCACAGACCCAACTCTTCATTTCTAATGGTAGGTAGCTTTGGTGATGTAAACACTGTCTGTCCCAGGAGTGGTCTCCCTGTTTCAGTGGTGGAACTTGGTGCGAAACTAATCAAAGCTCTTAAATTATGCAATGAACAGGCTTCCTTATCTACAAGGGCAGACCTCACATTCAGGTGAAAATAAATAGAAATTTTCTAAAATGGAATGCTCTCCAGGTAAAAAGGGAAAACATGTTTGCACTCAGCCTACTTTAGTTACGCCGCGATGACACTGGCTGGCAGTTGTTTCTGGCTAACAGATTGCAGCTACTACAATTCCTCCAAGAATTATTAAAATAATAAAAATAATGTTTTCAAAGAGCTCTCTGCCACTTCCTTTGCCAGTCTAGCAATGAGCTTAACACTATCTGCGAAGCAATTTGTTCACCTAATTTTATGCCTTAATAAGCTTTACTACAATTATTTTCTTGCCTGATTCTTTCTCTGACTCAACTTCAGCTCCCTTCTTCCCTGTTCTCCTCAAATATTCTCAAGCCTGTTAACAACATTGCACTCCCCTAGGATTCAAACTTTTGATTAGAACAGTCCCCATTTAATCAAGTTCAATTGGGAGATAAAATTGCATCTCAACTTCTCCATTTTCCCTTTGGTGCCAGAAACTGCCTCTGAGCATGTTGAGCAAACCCTGGAGAGATTAACAATCCAAACGATCACAGAAAATAGTTTTGGATTCCCTACATTTGCACACAGGAATATATAGATATGAATGCCCTTCAAGACAGATGAAAAACAAAATAGATTATGTAAGTGATTGGCAGTATGAATCTCTCCTTCAAGAATACAAAGTGCTCTTCTACACAGAAATGACTTTTTTCATTTTTGTAAACAAACCCCCCCACCAAAAAAAGCCCCCACAGTAAGCAGTTTTGCACATAACCAGCCAAGCGCTGGCTTTCTTTTTCCTGAGGAAGTTAAGCAGAAGAGCTGGTATAGGCAGGGGAAACTGCAGAAAGACTAGTGATATATACTGCCTGTGTTCCAGTTACATGATTGTAACTTTGGGGCAACCATAATGCTACATTCTATTTTCCTTGAGGTTCTATTATATGAGGAGTTTATTCTTTGCTTTATTGTATAACGCTCCTCATTCCCCATGGATAGCTGCCTATGAATGGCAAGTGGAAACGATGCCACCTATATGCACAACACATTCATTAACTTAATATAGTGTAAGTAGGTCCAAGAATCTTTTCACGGTAGATATTCACGTATCTCCCCAACAAGGGCTTGTGAAGCTTTTATTGTATACCAGGTGGCATTTCTGAGTGCTTTGTTTACAACGTGAAACAAGACCAATCAGGCCCCTACCCTCACGCATGTTATACTCCAAAGGTGGAAAAACAGATGATGAATCAGTAAACAAGATTCATTTGTTCAACCCAAAGACATAATGTATTGAGCCTCTATTATGTTATGAGGCCCTTCTCAGTGCTTGGAATACTTCAGTGAAGAATAAAGACAATATTTTTCCCCTCAAGAGTTTGAATGCCAGCCGCGTAAAATTGATGAGCCTGGGGGCTCCGGTAAGAATTTCACTCTGGAAGAAACGGTTGTCACTAGAGGATTTGAACAGTTTGGAAAGGATCGTTTTGACTGCTTTGCTGAGAATGCACTGTACGAGGGTGACCATAGAAACAGGACAACCAGTTAAAGTGGTCTTTCCGTGACCCAGTGAGAGACGATAGGGGCTCAGACCAAGACACGGTGGCAGCAGAGGAGGCAGCGGAAAGTGGTCAGAGCACGTGCATTTTGAGGCAGAGGCGTCCGCGTGTCTCCTGGAGGGTTGAATGTGGGGTATAAGAGAAGGGGGAGCCAAGGAGGATGCCAAGGCTTGAGGCCGACGCAACTGGAAATACGGGGTTACTGTCAGTAGGAACGCCAACGGAGACCATTCCCAACGCTCTCAGGGTAAACAGAGGGGGCCGTGGGACAAAGAGCAGACGACAGGGGTGGTGAGAAGGAGGCCGTCAGAAAAGGCTGGCTGGGCAGAGGCCAAGGGGCTGAACCCTGAAGGACTGGAAGGAACCAGCCGCGTGAAGCGTCCTGGAGAAGAGCTTTCCAAGCAGCACACGTGCCAAGGCCTGGAGCGGGCAAGCCCGTGGCAGGCGCCAGGTGGAGACAGGACCCAAGAGAGGAAGGTCGGCGCCCGATCTTTCAGAGCCACGAGAATGGGTGCACAGTGGCTACTGGGAGTTTTAGGCAAGGAAAAGACATGACCAATGGGTGTGAGAAGCTCGCTCAGCTCCATGAAGAGCAGACTAGGTTTAGGAAGAGAGAAAGCAGGGACTCTGATCGTGAGGCTGGTGCAGTTTTCCGAGCAAGACATAACAGATGCTGGGGGAGGGGGAAGTCATTTCTCATCATGAATCCACAAACGCGATATGGACCGGTATGACGTCCTTCATTTTCCAACAACAGAATGCAATTTCGCCTTTGCGATCCCATTTCCTGAGGATAGAGAGAAATGAAAAGTATCCAACCTCAATGGGTCCCTTCTCAGTTGGCCTCTGTCTCTTTGGGATAGATGTTCCAGTTTGTGCCTCTCCCTTCCCTTTTCTCTTTGTCTTTCGCTGCGGTGGTCTTAAGCGAAGGGGGGCTATGTGGCATCTTTGCGTTGACTGAAGGAGATGGGGCCTGTGGAGTTTCCTGTTCACACAGAGCCCCCCCACTCCCACCCCTCCATACTGTGCCATTGGGCTCAGCGGGACTCGGGGGCAGCTTTTGATTCCTGCGGGGTCTTCCCCTGCCCCGTTACAGCCTCAGCCTATGTCTGCAAGACCTGCCTCTAAGGCAGCTGGCCCGCGCCCTCGCTGTCGGCCAGCCCCGTCAGCCCTCGTGTGGCCATTTCTCAGGGGGCATGTCTGCAGCTAGATCAGTGGCCCAACACCATCAGACCCAGCGCTGGTTTTCGTTGAATATATTTTGAAATATTTTTGAAATAATCCTTTTCCTAATCCCAAATGAAAGAGGATAGAAAATAGAGCCTACCTCCACACATTATTTTGCAAAAAGTAATATAATGCCCTAATTGTAATGTAAAGAAGATGTAAAAAGAAAGCAATTAATAATAGAATAGTGTGGATTTCACCATGCGCATGCTCATACCTGACTAAGGGAGACAATATAAAGTAATGAAATCCCTGTCTCTTAAATATCCTTTGAATATGATAGAAGTTCTGATGCTTCCCTTTCACGAGGAAATTGAAAGAGCAGATGTTAGTAGATACTAGAATTAAAATTAATGGTAGAAGCTTTGGCCGGGTGGCTCAGTTCGTTGGAGCATCATCCCTTACACCAAAAAAAAAAAAAAAGAAAGAAAGTTGTGGGTTTGATACTTGGCCAGGACATATATTTTTGTTGCAAGTTCAATCCCCAGTCAGGGTACATATGGGAAGCAACCAATCAGTGTTCCTCTGTCACATCTCTCTTACTCTCTCTGTCTCTCTCTCTCTCTCTCTTCAAAATCAATAAGCATATCCTCAGGTGAGGATTAAAAAAATAATAATAATGGTAGGATAAGTAAGAATAGACCCGACTTACAAATATACTTACGGTAAGAAAATAAAGAGGAGAATAACCTTAAATGAAGCAGAGATGACAAATTACAGAGTTTTGGAGGGAAGAAAACAGGAAACATGATTTTCATAAATGAGCTAGGTTCTCTTTTTAAATGTCAGGTCAAAATACTTCTCTATAATATAGCTCAAAAATCTTTCCATCTTGAAATCCTACTACACATCAAGGCTGATCTAATTTATGAAAGTAGTAAATATTTGAAAGTCACATGGAGGCAAGACAATTCTATCTTTGCAGGCATCAAATAAATGTCAGTCAAGACTTCTCATCATCGTAAGAAGCCCAAACATCCCCTAGGCACTGAAATCATCCCAGCTGAGAATCTAGTAACTCCCCTTTTCCCCCCTGTCAAAATAAATCAGTTAGGGGCAGATAAAAAGACCAAATCAGTTCACTTTTTTTTCTTACTCAGTCAGAATTTGGCTCTTGATAGGTAAAGCCATATTTTAGAATTCTTTTCTTAAAAAAAGCAAGGTCACACAGGAGCTAGTGAGAGACAGTACTTAGATTTGAACCAGGTGGTCTCATTCAGAGACGGAGAGAAGTGGCTGATTCAAGATAGATGTTAGAAGCCAAATCAATAGGACTGACTGAAAGATTGGACGAGGAAGAGTGAACAAGGGATGAATCAAAGATGATTCTGAGGTTTATCATTTGAGCTCCTGGAGGGCTGACACTTCTATTTACGGGAGAAGGGCGACAGGAAAGACAAACCAGCGGGGGCAGGAGGAGTCAGTTCTGAGTTCTGCTTCGGGTAAGTTAAGTGTAGAAAACTGACGAGACAGCCAAGTGCAGACAGCGAACAGACAGCTGCATCTTGGATCTTGAGCTCAGATATGACGGGACAGGAGATGAAATTGTGCTGGCTTTAATAAACAGGTAACACATAGCAGTGAATGCTGTATAAATATTTGTTGAGAAAGATCTCTGAGAAACTAAGTAAACAATTACTGTAGTCCAAGAGAGAGATGAGACACCAACAAAAGGAATAGCAGTTGAACAGAAGAGCAGAAATGTGAGATATATTCTAGAGGTAGAATCAATAGCTTCTAGTGACTAAGTATGAAGGGATAAGAGAGGTGGAAATTGAGGATGACTCAAAGTGTCCTAGACAGAGCACTATCTGCACAGTAATGCCATTAATAAGGGAGGAGAAACAGAAAAAGGATCGGGAGCTGAAATCAATGCAGATAATTATTAGTTCTCTCAGCAAATTAAAATGTTTGCATTTTTCAAGTGGGTTTGAGCTTCAGAACGCTTAGATGTCATTTTAAGGAAGCAGGCTTTAAAAATATAGTTTCATTTTTCTGCAGCAAGAGTGATAACCTTAGTTTAATTATTAGCTTTGGAAAGAAAAGTCTTGGTAAAAATATATTTTATAAAGACTAGTTTCTCTTTTTTAATGTCTCCTATGATAAACCAAGTTGCAATGCTCCTCCTTTCTGTATCAGTAATGAATTCTATATTATCTCTCTCTTTCTCTCTCTCTATAAATATATATATAACTGTCTCTCTAGGTGATGATAGATAGAGAGATAGATAGATAGATAGATAGATAGATAGATAGATAGAAGATAGCTAGCTGGCTAAATAGATATATATACATCTTGTGAGCAGCAAAACACCAGGGTCTCTATGGAAAGTAACCTCATAGGGTCAGCTGATGATGAACGCCTAACCAGGCAGGTTATGGTACTCAAGCTCCAGGCATACAACATCTTTACTAAAAGTTTAATCTTTGCCTTCAGCAAGCCCTGTCCTGTGTTTCCATGCATCTAGGTGAGCACACCTTTGAAATACCCTCTCTCAGAACCCCCAAGAGAGCACATCATCTTAATTATCCTGAGATCCCATCCCTGAGTTGCTTTCTCCCACTTCCACGTAATCTACCGTACATTCCCGCTTTCATTTCAAATGCATAAACGAAGCTGCAAAACTGTTATTCTTTGGAGCATTTGAGACCTTACTCCCTGGTATATGCATCAGTTTGGCTCAAATAAGCTCTCATAAAAAGTCTCTGCAGGTTTGGACCTTTCTCACTTTGACAATCTCTATCTCTATGTATCCTAGGAAATCCAATGTGTGCAGGAGGCTCGAAGAGATAGTGCAGGGAGCTGCTCTCCGCTCTGTTAGGATGGCACTGCCCAACAGCGCGGAAACACAGGCAATCAGAATGTTCTAAGAGCGGACTTTAAGGAGGGCTCTTTTTAAAACACTTAGCACAGTGCTTTACACCTAATAGACATCTGAATAAATGTTCTTTGAATAAGTTAAAAAATAACTATGCTCTCCTTTTAGACTGTCAAATGGGTTTCCACAAACTCACTTGCTAACAGGTACCTAGCCTCAGACCCTGAACACTTCTTGCTCATGTCTCATTGAAGGTGGCGTGAGCGATGACTCCTTTGACAAATCACTCAATTTTGTTCCTACGACTGGTAACATTCGTTTCAGTCTGACCTTTTGCTACCATTTCAACTGAAGTTCCAGGATCTGATGAATTGTACTATACAAAAGCAAAATTCTCCAGAAAGTATCCGGCCATGTACTATAAAAAAGAGAGACATTTACTGAAGAAGATACTAGATACAAGAAACATTGTACATAGGACAATGACACCTCAGTCCCCTTCAAAGTAGGCAGTTTGGGACCTCACACAGCTCTCCCAGTCACCATCAGCTGCCCTGTCATGTTTTCCTGTATCTCATCAATGGTCTGAAATCTCTTCCCTTTCAAAGGTGATTTTAGTTTGGGAAAAAGCCAGAAGTTGCCAGGGCACCAAACCTGGGCTGTTGTGGGTCTGAGTCACTTGGTGATTTGATGTTTATCAAAAAACTCTGCAGGAAATTTGATGCTCAAGCAAGTGCATTGTCCTGATGAAGCTGCCAGTCACCAGTTGCCCACAGCTGCGGCCTTCTGAATCATTAGAATAGTTTCTGCAGAAGAATGTTCAAGCTTAACGCAAAATTTGGTGTAGATTCATTGCTCTACTCGCTCAATGATTTTGAATGCAATGGTCATAAAATACACATGCTCACTCAGTGGTGTCTACTGCCCCCACTGACTAGTAGAGTGAAGTCATCATTGTTCACATGTGTGCATTCCAGTCCCCTCTCCTGAGCTGCCAGGTTACATTTATGTCACGCAAACCATGCTTGTTATGTTAACAATGGTTATATATATATATATTTATTTATCAAAAAGACTGGTCACTTTGCCATGGAAGCATATTAGCTATTGGGCAAAATTATGTTTGTTACCTTCTAATGGTTATTATATAGATTCTTATTATGTCAAAGCTTTTATAGTTATTTCTATTTTTCCCTGAAATCAGGCAGTAAATACTGACTGTCCTCAGAGCATTTTCTTAAAGCTTTGAGTTCTGCTCTTTATTTTCCTAGTTTTCTACTTTATCAAGAATGTATATTCTAAAAGTAAAAAAAAAAAAATGTTTAATGTAGCTATAAACTTGCCTACCCAAACCTAAGTCAAAGGCCTGTAAACAACCTCAGAAGTGCATATTAATTTTTATTCAATTAATTAATAAAAGTATTTGTTTTTGAAATCATGCTATAAAATAGATTTTTCACCCAATTAATTCTTAACTGTGCTCCAGACATCTGAATTTAATACACAAAATTTTTGCACACAAAAAACAATATACTGAAACAGTTGCTCTTTCATTTTCAGCATAGCTGTCTGCTGATCTCTCTTTTCCTGTAAATTGCTCTTACCTATTTAATGCTAATTCTTCCCAACTATTGTCAGTTAAATGTTGTTCTTGTGATTTTATAAGGCAATGATGCATCATTTAAGTGTCTAACTCTAAGGCGCCATCCTAATGCAGCAAATGCAAAAACATCTCATTCCCCTGAAAAAATAGGAAATTCAAACATCTGTCGTCCTGAGCCTTTCTGTTGAGAATGTCTATTTGTTAAGAGCACAAAATGGCAGCAAGATAAAATGATGACGTCCTTCCCTGGAGAGCTTCCCATCCACATCAAGCACACCACCCGAGGAGGAGTGAGCTGGGGAGGTTTGTCTGCTTGCAGAGAATTCAAACCAACACTAGATCTTTGACAGGAGCTCTTCCTGGGTATTTGTTACCAGCCCTTGTTCTGCACCTTAACTCTGTGGGCTATCTGTCTAGACTCTGCCACCAGCTCCCCTTTCTCACGCTACCACACGTCAGTGGCCAAGACGCATGCCTCCCCACCACAGACACTCTTTCCATGGCTGGTGACTTTCTATCAGGAATATTCTTCCACACCCTAGCCACCTGATGATCCAGCTGGCCCTTCCACACTCGGCCGAGACATCTTTCCCATAAAGCAATTTTGACATTCCAGCGTCTTTCTGTTGCAGGTAAAGTTAAATATTCCCTCTTCTGTTCCACTTTGCTACAATTATGGAGCTCTCTTACTACATGGTAGATTTAAATTATGCTTATGTGGCCGGCTGTTAAGTGAGACTGTGAACTCCTTGTAGGCAGGCACGATTGGTTATTGATATCTGTATTTGTGTAGCTTGAGGTAAGCAGAATTCCAAGGGGCTCCCGATGACCCCTTATACAATCCCATCCTGTTGAATGTGGATGGACGCTGTGACTGTGTTTTGTTACATGGCATGGAAGGTCATTCTGGTTAGACCTGAGTCCTTTAAAAGCAGAAAGCCTTTTCCAGCTGGTTGCAAGGGAATAGGTCAGGGGGATTCATCCCTGCTGAGCTGGAAGAAGCCCCAATAATCATACTGTGAACTGCCCATGGGGACCGCATGGCAGCAAACGGTAGCCAGCCTGAAGGAGCTGAGAGCTGTCCCTCATCTACAGCCAACAAGACCTCAATCACACAACCTCAAGGAACCAAATTCTGCCAAAGCCTCAGTGGGCTTGGAAGTGGACCCTTCCTCAGTTCCCCCCGGCAGGCAAGCAGTCAGCCCAGCTGACAACTTGATTTTAGCTGTAAACCCCTGAGCAGCTGATAGCCTACAGAGCTATGACCTACAAACTGTCTTATTTTAGGTGGCTGTGTTTATGTTGTAATAGAAAAGTAATAGACTAGCCTGGTACCTGGTACATAATAAAGTATTGGCTAGTTAATTATTTGGGTAGGTGCTTTGAATTAATGAATGAGGTTTGGAAGGAAGGAAGGAAGGAGGAAGGGAGAAAGGGAGGGAGGGAGGAAGGGAAGGGGAGGGAAAAGAAGGGAAGGAGAGGGAAAGAGAGGAGGGAGAAAGAAATATACTATTTAGAAAAAGAATTTGTATTGTGGCCCATTTAAGTACAAATGAATTTTTAGAGAATGAATAGACAGCTTCTTTGAGTGATTGATGGACATTCCTGACATAAACAGGTATGGCAGACATATTATGTCAGTTTAATTTTTTCTGTTCCTGTTTCCTCACTTCCATCCCATTCCTCATTCCCAATCTATCCTTGACCACTTTGTCATCTGTCTTCTGGCTCGAACTTGTCTGGTGAAGGAAAAACACAGCCCGGGTAACTGTCTGCTGGTAGCTGGCCTGGAGGCTCACAGCTGGACCGTGGGGCTTCCCTATGAATATAAACAGCCTCCCATAATTTCAGTATCAGGTGAGGACTCTCCATGACTATGAACAAGACAGAAACAAGACTCCATAAAAATATCCGACCAAAGATCAAAACAAAGACACTGAGCAACCGCAAACTGACCAAACCTCTCCTTTTGCCAGAAAATACAAATAACGATTGCTACGTTTCCAATGACAACTCTATTTTGGCTTCATTTCTCCTCCCCTTAAATAAAAAGTATTAAGTTACCCATTTACCTAACTGTTCTGCTTTCTGACAACCCCAATTTAGGCTGCGGTCCTTTGTATCCTTCTCCAAATCGTTTAACACGCACCCAAGTCTTATAATAAGCCCCTCCTAAGTCTCTCTTCTCAAGGCAATCCCTGGTTCCCTGTGCTGTTTTGTCTTCTTTGCTGCTGTGAGCAATAGACATCTTTGTTTCACTACAGATGTTTTCCTGGTGGTCTGTAGCCTGCGGGCCTCTAGAGGGTATCTAGGTAAGAACTTCTTAGATGCACTACCATGAATGCTTAGTGATTCCTTACTAGGGCATGCCCAACTCAAAATAGCTGGACCTGAAAGTTTGCCTCAGTCAAGAACTGGCTTCTTCAAAGCCGAGGCTTTGAAGACTTACCTATCAATACAAGCTCTTGGGAGCTGCTTTCCCTATCCAATAGAGACCAGAGCCAGGAAATAAGTACCCAGCACTTATTGGCCATCAAGTTAGGATTGCAGCTGATCTAATCACAAATTACTGTCTAAGTCCAGTTCCCTTGTCATTCTCCATTCCTGAACTCTCAAAACTCTCAACCCCTCACAGCCCCAGTACACAAATCGTGCTTGACCCTGCTGTGGTCCCTGCTCTCGAATGGTAAGAGAGGCAGAAATTCCATGAACAAACTTCAGAGTACATAAAGTGTATAGGTTTGGATTGAGGCCAAGGGCAGCAGTGTAATTGCTGTTTGTTATTTTTATTTGGGGAAGAAACTTAGGTTGTAGCTATGGGCTCTGCTAAGAATAAACACATGATAGAATCAGATGGGTAAAAATGTGATAAATAGGACTCAAGATAGACAGGTGGTTTAGGCTCAGATTTGATGGACAATCGAAAGTCTCTTCCAGGTAAGCTAGTAGGGATGGGGGAGGGTGGGTTTTTTATTTTTTGATTGCTCTAAACCAGAGATTTTCAACCTCAGATAAACAGTAGAATTGTGTTGGGAGCTCTTAAAAAAAAAAAAAAAAAAAATCCTGCTATCCAGGCTGCATCCCAAACCAATTAAGTTAGAATCTGGGCATGAACAATTTTTTAAATTCCCCAAGTAATTCCAAAGTCAAAACAAGGTTGAGGACCACACTTTAAATGGACGAGTTGAACCTCTTCTCATTTGGCCCTGCTCCAGGCCGCCCCTCCTTGCATATAAAAGGCCCAGGCTTCTCCGGGTGGGCACTCGCTGCTGCCTCGCAGACTATAGAATCCTTAAATTAGCATCACTGTGTTGGTCTTGTCTGTGGTGCACAACAGCATTGTGTTCTGGAAATCTGAAGGCTCAGCGGCAAGGGATGGTTCTCTCCCTGGGAGTGTGGAGTCAACCGACACGGCCCTTCCTCCTCCCAGGACTGAGGGTAGGTCAGACAGTCACAGGCCAGAAGGAATGTGTTTTGTTATGGGAATGGATTGTAGCTCCCTCCTTATCTCTTTTTGGGAGGGGCTTCTTGCCCTGTGACTGCTTCTTGACCTTTTCTTTCTGCAGGGACAAGCTGAGGTGACATAGTGTGGAGTCAGGCATAGGACACACACATGTCCTTGGTCTGGGACCCGTTAGGATGAGCCTCAGCCTGGAGATGTGGTCCCTCACCCCACACCCACTGCCGGCGCGTTCCCCTGTAGTGTGAGTAGTAAATGGCGTGTCCACATCGGCTAGTCCTCCAGGCGGTTGCCTCAGGACACAAGCAGCTCCCCGGTTTGCAGCTCCTGCGTTAGAGTGGGATGTGGAGTTTGCCATACCATATTTTTTTTTTTTGTCAAGTTGAGGAGCTAGAGCCTGAGAGCTCAATGCCCCCCCCAGGATGGTGGGCCAGTCAGAGGCAGAGTCTCTGCCTCCCTCTGTGCTGGGTTAGCTCCAGTGCCTCGTTCAATGGCTGTCACTCAGGAGGCACTTCTTGAGTAACTGAATAAATAAATGGTTTTTAAGTGACTCTTATTTTTCTGTGCCAAAGGCGCCACTGGAGCTATGGACTCCGGGTTCTGGGCAACTGCCACAGGTGACCTGAGGTCTGTGACTACGCTTGTCACTTTGTGGTTAGAGCTCCTCAAAGCTCCACCCTAGGCCCTCCTCTCTTCTCACCGTAACCCCCTCCACCCACAGCTTCTCCTGTGCCCTGAGCATTAATATGCCACCAAGACACGAGGGACCCCTAGACCTCTCTGTCTCCAACCCAAACCTCTTTCCGCAATTGTACCTGCAAGTAACCAACTGCCTTCCCAGTATCTCTATTCGCTTGTTTTGCTACTGCCTCCAACTCAGCACATCCGTAACCACATTCCTGACCTTTCAGTTTTGTGTGCCCCACGTCAATGGCAAATCACCGTAAGCCAGAAACCTGAGAGTCATCCCTGCATTTTTTTTCCTCTCTCACCCCTATTATTCAGTCCATGTTCAAGTCATGTAGATTTTACCTGCTAAATACTTCTCAAAACATTTTTCTTCCCCCAAAGCATGATAAACAAAGGTCCCATTATTCACTGCTTTGGTTCACAATTCACCCTAACTGATCTCCCTGTTTCTGCGTCTTTCAACTTCTTCTGCACCTTGAAGTCAGGATATTCTTTTCATGTATATGATTGTATCATTTCCCAGTTTGTAAGACTTCACTGGCTTCTCAGTGTTTTAAGGTGATGACCTAAATCCTCCACATGGCCCTCAAGGCCCTTTCCATGCCCACCTCATTCTCCTCGTTCTCTGGGCTGTAGTCACACAGCCTTCTTTTATTTTCTAGAATGTACCATGCACATTGCGTCCTGCCTCCGGACCTCGGCACACACTTTTCCTCTCCACAAATCAGGAAGTTAATTCCTTCTCATCCTTCAGATCTCAGTTCAAATGCCTCTTCTTCAGAGAAGTTCAGGATCCATTCTACCACTGTATCTGATCCTTCTCTTATGTAGCTCCTCTGCCTCTTCTAGGACCATGTGCCTTCAGTCCATAGCAATTGAGCTGTTTTCAATATACATTTATTTGGGTGCCACTTAATTTCCCTTTTCTTTACTAGGCATATTTTGCAAAGGGCAGTAATGATACTTTTACTCATCCTTCTAATTCCATTGGCTAGCAAAGTGCCTGGCACATGGTGGGCATTCAATAAATATTTGCTTAATGAATACATCTAGACTCCTTGAATACCCTTCTCCTGCTCATCTACAGAGACAGCTTTTACTCTGTCTTGATATATTTGTATTAGGACGACTGACATTCCTATTTTTGAAAAAAGACATTCCTACTTCAATCTGTATTTGGACAAAAAAAGTTAATAAAGTCTTTCTGCATTGTGAGGATGCTTGTGGGCCGTGTCCTAAACTCTCCTTCTCTCTTTTGATAGCTTCTTGTGTTTTAAATGTGTTAGTTTCTCTTATAAATACGATTTGGCCTAGGATGTCACGGAAGAACTGGACATTAATTTTTTACTGTATCACCAATAGCCTCTAGGGGGCACCAAAAATAATAGCTACTTCAGCAAAGACCTGTAAAGAAATTTGCTCAGTATTCACAAAAATAGCAACAAGGAAGCAAGCTTGTGTAACACCATATGCTACAGATTGTATTTATAGATGTCTCTCTGCTGTGTTCTGAGATAAGGCATGAGTCTACCTTCCCAACTGGCCCAGGCTAAAGGCCTCTCCTGGACTCCTTGAGGCTTCCCGCATTCTCTCCCTGGACCATCCGTTACATTGCCATAGAGCAGTGATTTTCAATTTGTGTGCCCCAGGAACTTTTAAAACATGCAATATCTGACTAGTCAGGTGCTCTGACTTCTTTTCCCTTAGATTGTCAAGTTAAAAAAAAAAATGACAACAGCCAGCACAAAAACAGCTGCCCTATGTGAATGAATCACAACATTATACCTATTTTGGGGGCCAGAAATATATTGTTTGGTGTCTCACAGAATTTTTATAATTAGCCTATGTATGCCATGAGATGAAAAAGGTTGCAACTCACTGCTATAGAGGACAGGGAATGAGCTTCCCAAGCGTTTTGGGATCAAACTTAAAATGGCTCGTGGCAAACAGCAAGTTTCTTGTCAAGACTTGGATATTATCTCCGAAATTTCATGCAAATGCTTTGTTTTAGTCCATAAAAATTTCCAGTATGCTTTAATTTTAAAATATTTTGTCCACAACACTTTGACTAAAAATATGTGTATATATCCCCAAATGCGATGTCTATCCTGTAGTTTTGTATAGCCCTTAACACAACTTTCTACCTTGCTGCTATGTATGTACCAGTTTTACAACAGGGCTGTGAAGTTACTGTATATACTCATTTTTAAACACTAATTGTACCATATATGCAAATGTGTATAGGATACATAGGTACACTTTTAAAAATCCACCTCTCCATCTTAAGAAATAAAATATTATCTGTATTCTTGAAGCCCCTTATTATTTGCTCCTAAAAATATTCCTTCTTTCTCATGTCTTCAAAGAGGTATAAAGTTCACTTTATTTTATTTATTTATTTTTTTAGACAAAGGGGAAGGGAGGGAGACAAAGAGGGAGAGGAAACATCAATGCACGGTTGCCTCTCACACGCCCCCTACTGGGGACTTGGCCTGCAACCCAGGCGTGTGCTCTGACTGGGAATTAACCAGTGATCTGATTCGCAGGCCTGTGCTCAATCCACTGAGCCACACCAGCCAGGGCTAAAGTTCACTTCTTAAGCATTCCATTAACATCCCCTATTTTCTTTGTTTAGACGCACGCACGTATATCTCTCAACAACAGATTGCTTTGTTTTGTGTGGCTTTTGGAGGTTGTGGTGGTGGTGGTGGTGGTTGTTGTTGTTGTTTTACTTTCTGTAAGGGGACGCATCCTGTACATTTTCTTCTGTGGTTTGCTTTTTCACTAATCAGTGTGTTTTTGAGACTAATCTGTGTTGATGTACACAGCTATTACTTATTCATTTTCTCTGGGATCCTATTATTTCTTCCAAGCAGTGTCTCAAATCAAAATCTCTTCTTCATTCTTGCCAGAGGGCACAGGGACGATGTGAAGACTGGGAAATGTGTACAGTCATAAGTATCCACTCTTTCCACAAGGGGACTATGGAAATCGCCTCTAATTATTACCTCAGGTTACTTACATTTTCTGATTCTGGAGTAATTTGCATTTTACAATTCTGTCAATTCGAGACAAAGATAGAAAGCTGCGTGGGTCCCCCCTTCCATTCATACAAAAATATTTAGAATAACAGTTTTTCTCTCTTTCCCTTCCACACAATTTTATTGTGTAAATGCATTTCCCAAATGGATGAGCACCTATTACCATTTAGATATCGAAATACAATAGGATCCTCTAAATGATTTCTTGATTATGTTTTCACCTTGCTTGTTTTAGAAATCTGTTACCTGCTGTGATTTAGTATCAATGTTACCTTTCAATGCCTGTGCTATGGGAAGGAAATTTTACCCACAAAGGAGCTTTTAAAAATATAAGCCGTGAGTTATAACAGAAGGTGCTGGTAAAAAAAACTACATTCGGTGAGCCAGACATGCATTGTTCCTTAGAGGTTTACTGAGCATCCGCTAAGTGAACTGGCCCAGGATCAAGGTGGGATGTGGGGCTGGGGGAACAGTCCAGGATCCCTTCACAGGGAGGTGTCACACCCCCTTGGCAGACAGACCTGCTTTTGCAGCCACCACACAAGTTAGTGGGTGATGAGGAACCTGAAAGCGCAGCAAATGAAATACAGGAATAGAACGAAGAGGAAAATCATTTCCGGCCAGGGAGCCGGAGAAGGCTTAGGAAAGATGACATTTAAATGTTGAAAGATCAGTGAAATTTTGGTGGCTGAGTGAAACGGAAGTGATAGAGGATATTAAGACTGAGAGAGTGCAAGCTCCCGCGGGCCCAGGTGAGAAGGCAGAAAGTGCAGGAAGCACTGAGTAGTTCCATTTGGCTGTAAAAGGTAATTTAAAGGACAGGGAAGGACGTGATTCCTATTTTTTAAATATTTTTTTCACATTATTCCTTCTCTGGGTCTTAGGGGGTCTTACCTAAGGCCCAGCCACCTGTGTTGACATAACAGATCTGCATGTGTAGACACGCACGTGGGCACACACATACAACAAACACACATGCAATCTGACATTTTCCATTGGTGGGCTGTAAATAAGTATGGGGATTACATCCAGTATCCCCATAGCAACAGATCTTTCTTATACATTTCCATTTCTCCAGAAGTCCCCTGCACCAATTAGCTCCCCACTCCTGCCGGCCTTCCCACCTAATCCCACCTTCTTCCCACAACTAGATGTTAATTCTGAGGGTCTCCTTTCCATTTTCTCACGAGGAGCCATCTGGTTTTCAGATTCTCCAGTTTGTCTTCCCACCCAGCAGGAAAGAACACCTAATAGCTTCAGAATAAAAAAGGAAGGTAAGGAGAAGGGAGGGGATGTGGAAATGGAGAAGGGAAAGAACAGGAAGGAAGGAAGGAAAGGAAAGGAAAAGAGAGAGAAAGAAATGTAAATAACTTCTTCCCTCAAAAGCTGGTAGGGCAAGAATACAGAAGCTTACACTTCCAGTATTCTCTCAACAATCACAAAACTTGATTTGATGTCTAGAATTCAGACAACGTAGATGAATTCAGACAACGTGGATGTCATCAGGGTCCTCCTATCAAAGAGTTGAATGACTCTTCAACTTCAACACTGCTATCATACTTTCATTTTTTAAGAATATTTCACTAATTGTCTCTACCATCATTCTGGTTGAAGCTTGATTCCTACCCCTTCGTTTGGTGTCCGTTATTTTCTACCACATACATCGCTTCTTGCTGATTTTTCCCATGGGTGACATAGTCAGGCAGACCACGTTTTGAATATTCATGGATAACTTGTGCAATGAAAACATAGAACACGTAAAACAGCTGTCAACAATGCTACAAAATCCTGTGTCTTGGATTAAGACCATAGGATGCACCTGCAGGTAAATGTTATTACCCCCTTTTTTCCTTTGCGTACACCTATTAAGCAAAGAGATATTGTAGTCATTGATTCCCATAAACTCTGTTAATAACCAACAGCATCAGGTGCATGCAAGTAGAAGCTGGTTAAGCACAACCTGCTACTGCCAAAAACAGTCCCCGGGAGCCTCTCCTCCCTAATCGTTTACTCTTAGAAATACACAAGACAAGAAAGTCAGTGCAGAACTAATGTAAAACCCGGGGGGGCAGAAAGTAATAGGAAACTCAACTGCTGAAGCTTCCTGGATCTCTGGAGAACATCACTTCTAAACAATTATGGTGTATTTTGTTCGCATCATGTACTCAGCCAAAAAGCAGAATAGTTTTTGATTAATAAGCAAAAGAGAAAGCAGAAATGGGGAAATTAAAATAGTACAGTTTGCATTATATTTGTTGATTAAGTAGTGGCCTATTCCTTTCACTGAGATGAGCTTACTAGGAATTCACGCACCCATTTGAAAACATGGATTTTTCCCAGTTCAAAGACAGTGTTTTATGTAAAGCAAATTTTAGACAGCTTCAATGAGAGCCTTACTATTGGCTATCATCATTGTTCTGAAATACGTATCATCCCACTGCTAGGCCTAAAAATGTGTTTATTGGCAGAAGGTGACTTATTAAGAATATCAAAGACACCCAGGAAACTTGGAAATCACTCATTAGCAGACTGTTACCGTTTTGGGGAGTGTGTGTGTGTGTGTGTGTGTGTGTGCACGCGTGCGTGCGTGTGTAATCCTAAGAAAAGAGGTCCCAGCTATAGCGAGATCTGAAGAAAACAGGATGTTTATGAAAATTGTTAAGCAAAAGTCACTTTGCCCATGAATAAATATTGTCCCAATAGGAGAGCCTGGGTGACATATTAGAAAAAGCTCCCGGCTGGGAGTGAGGCCGAACCAGGGTCTGTCACGGGTGGTGATGTTGACTGAGTAGATGAACATCTTTGCTCTGTACCGCAGAGGTGGTCCATCCTATATCACAGTGGGGTTGGCAGGGTTAGAGGAGCTGAGCTTTGAACAATGCCCATTCCCCACTTTCCCTCTCTTGCCTATTTTTGACCGGTTAGCATGTTCCAAACATTTGCATGTTCTTAGTGAAAAGTAAAAAAAAAACAACAAAAAACTTGTCTCTAGAAAAGGTCTCATCTCTACGTGCTGTTGGAAGATGCTCAAAGAAGCACAAGAGCTTTTGATGTGAGACGTGTTTTGCTCGCTTGTTTGCTGGGCTGTTTGGAAGAGGGACAAAGGAGAAGGTTTAATGGAGACGGTGTGATTTTTATTCCACCAAAAGAAAACCAGAGAATCTTTTATCTTCTCTTCTCGTTAAACTTAAGAAGCAAACTTAGGTCTGATATACAATTATATGTAATCGTTCAGAGAATGAAACAAAGTGTGTGCCGATGACGGATTCCTACCTTTGTTTTGAATCCTCCAAGTTCAGGCATGGGTGGGTACCAGGGATCCAGTCTAGGGAGGTTGGATTCTCATGAGGAAAATGACTGTGTATTTGAGGTGAATTAGAACTGAATTCTCTGAGTTCTTTCGGCATAGTTCTAAAAAGCAAATAATGTTTGATCATTGTCCCCTTATATTTCTTATAATTCCATTTCCTCCAGAGATACCATTGTTATTTCCAAAGTATTAGGTTCAGTAAGACATTTTCCATTTTTGAGCCATTCATTAAATATCATAAAGATGAGATTACCCTAAACTCTTGTCTCATTCCCTAGTGGGACATTTCAGCAGAACATTCATATTAAACTAATATAGCTTCTATAGGAAGAAGTCCTTCATTGGTCCAGCAGATCACAGGACTAGGAAGCCTTTGGCACAAATCTTGCTCCAACTTCAGGCTTAAATGTTCATACGTACAATCCTCAATCCACCCTTTTGCATTTCAAACAGTTAACTTTTTCTTTACTTTTTTTTTTTTTGGTGTGACTCATAATATATGAAGTGTTTTTATTTATTTTTTATTATTTTTAATTCCAGTAGAGTGCCCATAACATAAAATTAATGCAACCTTATGCATGGCACTTAACCGCTCCCATATCTCAAACTTCCTCCTTATATGTATTCCAAATTCTACCAGTTATGCCCTAAATCTTTAAATGGAGGTGTCGAAAAATCAGAAATTGAGCTGGCCTTACAACTCTATGAGCTTTTTAGGCCCAGTCTTCCAAGTTAGGAAAGCCCTCAAATGCTTGCCTTTGGTGGATATATGGGGTCTGGCACAAATAATGCCCCTTCTTTATTACAAAATCATAAGCACGTAATTCTCTAACACAACAATATCACACTCAAGCACACCATATGACATTTTAAATGAAATGTTCAAATTAAAACTTTAAATTTTTACACCCATATTATTACCCAACCAATCACACTCAAGCAGGCGTTCCTTCTGCCAGACCCTGTATTGTCTGAGTATTTAGTGACACCAGGTTATGGCTTGATTAACTCTGCCAACACTTCTCTCATCACCATAACCAGTTCCAAATGTCCTTCATTTCCAGTGAGTCTCTGTTGCATATGGCGCTCTCCTGGACCAGTTGATACTCGTATTTTGGTTGCAAGGAATGAAGAGTCAGTTCACTTCATATTATATGGAAATAAGGAGAACGTAAAGCTCAGCCGTGTTGGAATCCAGAAGTTAGACAACCAGTCCTCCTAAGGAAACAGAGCCAAGGTGACTCATCAAGACTGATTTGTTTCCTAGAGCTGCCAATCACAAAATGAGTGGCTTAAAATATTAGAAATGTGTGTCTCATGGTTCTGGAGGCCAGGAGTCAGAAATCAAGTGAGGGAGAAACCTGTAAGGGAGAATGCTTCCCTGCCTCCTCCCTGCTTCTGGTCATCTGCTGGGAATTCTCGGCATTACTTAGCTTGCCGCTGCTGCACAGTGGTCTCTGCCTCCCTCGTCACATGGCGTTCTTCCCTTGTGTGTCTGTGTCTTCACATGGTCTTCTCCTCCTGTGATACTAGGTTATGGCTTGCCCTAACAACCTCATCATATCTTGATTATGTCTTTGAAGATCCTATTCCCAGATAAGCTCACAGTCACTCGTACTAGGGGTTGGGACTTCAACATATTTTTTAAATTACATTTTATGGTTATGCTATGACAGTTGCCCCAGTTCTACTCCCTTTGCTCCCCTGCAGCCAGAGCCCCCTCCCTCAGCCACTCCCTCAGGCAATCCCCACACCATTGTCCATGTCCATGGGTCATGCGCATATGTTCTCTGGCTACTCTATTGCCTATGCTGTACATTACATCTCCATGGCTATTCTGTTCGTACCAATTTGCACTTCTTAACCCTTTCACCCCTTTCTCCCATCCCCCCAACTCCCTCCCACCCGGCAACCATCAAAATATTCTCTGTATCTCTGACTGTTTCTATTCCACTTATTTGTTTATATTGGTTTTTAGATTCAGTTGTTGATATCTTTTTTTTGTATGTATTTTTGCCATTTTATTGTTCATATTTTTGATCTTCATCTTCTTCTTAGGAAGGCTATTTAACAATTCATATAATACTGGTTTGGCGGTGATGAACTCCTTTAGCTTTTTCTTGTCTGGAAAGGCCTTTGTCCTTTGATTCTAAATGATAGCTTTGCTGGGTAGAATAATCTTGGCTGCAGGTCAACATATCTTTTTGAGTGATACAATTCAACTCACAACAAACACTGACCTAGAAGGCTGTTTAGGACCCACTCTAGTCTCTCATACACCTTGCTGCCATCTCAGGGAACAAGGCTCTATGAATGCTGTTTGCAGTATTCTTTACTCACAAGCTCTAGGTTCTATATTTTCATTTTTTTAAAAATTCAGTTGTATCTACCAATTACTCAGCTTTCTCTGAATCTCACATTGAAAATAAATAAAAACAAAATGTGATTATTCTAATACGTTACCTTTTCTTTTTTGTCGTGCAAAGCCTTCAGTCCTAATCACCACTAAGGTCCTTGACAAGTCTGCACACTAGCTATCCAGGGCACGAAGAAAGTCTTTAATTATACAGTAAAATGATTAAACTTAGAAATGTATGACCAATGTTTTACAAATGTAAAATATGAAATTTAAAGAATTCACACTTGTGCCATAAATCCACCTTGCCAGAGAGATGTATTGTGACATAAATTTAACATACAGTGAAGTGATTTATAACTATCTGTATGTTAATGTTGCTTAGGGAATCATAATTTTTAATTACCTGAATTTTACCCATTTAAATTTGCATATATATATAGTTACATTGGTTCAGCTTTAGAGACTCTATATGTACTATGTATATGTGAAACATGATAATGTGTTTGTGTGCAATTATAATTGAACTCAAGGGATCCCCATAATGATTCAATAACAGTAAGGAAAAAAATCAAAGCCACAAGCAATAAATCATTTAAATTATATGTGTAATAGCTTGTGGCTGCAGAGTTTTTAATACATATTCATTCATGTGTGCCTTTTATATTTTGCATTGATTTAAAAGCTGTTTCTTCAATGTTTTATAATTATGACCTCATGTAAATCAACTCGGTTGAAAATTTCACATATTCAGATTAATGGGAAAAGATATAAGCTGTTCATTTAAATTATTTAAAAGTACTTTTTATATGTTCACTATAGTTATCTCACCATAAGCAATTGCATAGACTCCATGATTGAATGACTGTAACTTAAATGTTCTGTTTAAAATCATGAAGATGATAAGTTATTATATAGACTCAGTGTTTTTGAAAAGTATTCATGAGGAACTTTTTAGTGTACCAATCTGAAATGCTATAATCAGAGTGTGATTTGTTGTTTTTCCCAAAGTATGAATCAAATATCTCGACTGCCTGATAATGTTTTCCTTTCAGTTATTCATATATTTTTAGTTTTTATTTTATGCATTTGAAAAAAAATAGGTAGACAATTTTAATAGGGGTATAAGCCTCAATCTTCACTTGGTTAAAAGCTGAATATAATGCTAGAACTTGGGCAACATGCCTTCCCCAAATTCTCTGCAAAGGTTGCACCCAGAAATTGTTGTGGTACATTGAATAGCAACAAATGAAAAATAATGTTACTGCTGGGTTTTGCTTGAGTCTTGTTTTTGCTTGAGACTCCATTTATACATGGCATGAGAGAGCCATCTACAGAAAGTTAAGAAAAGAACTATCTTCAACAATAAGAACAGAAAGTCTAAGGATGTCCGTTAACAGACATTATTCTGTAGTAACATGTTAAGTATTCTCTTGTCACACATTGTTACACAGGATTGGAGCCTGAAATGGGTTCGGACAATATTAGGCAGCTCTTGGAGAGACTTAAAACTACCTTGTCTTAGAAATACAGGCCAACATTCACACTCATCTGATGTCCAAAAATATCTGAGGTCAGACCACAGAGAGCAGGCAGTTACCAAGTGTCTGGGAGAGTGAAATCAGGAAGCAAACCGTGGATGTGACACAGGAAGCCCTGGGCCACCCGAATTCCTTAAAAGGAGGGGATTTTGCATTTTTTATGTTTGTTTGGTTTGACTATCTCTTTGTTTTTACAGTAGGTTGGATGGTTGGTTGGTGGGTGGGTGGGTTATCATTGCATCCCCATGGGCTGGCTCAGGGTATGCAGTCCAGGTTCAATAAATGTTGAATGAATGGCCCCTTGCAGCACATAAAAGAGGTGACTCCCTGTTATGCCTAAATTTAGAGTGACCCAAGACCTGGACCTGGCAGGGTAGGCATGACAGCAATTCCAAATAAACTAAAAGCTATATACAAATAATGCTCACTATATAAATACAACTTCAAGTTCCATAGTTCTTCTTCAACCAGATTATTGTCCCTATGCCTCTTCTATGAACTTCAGAAGGACAGAGCTGATCAGAATGATGCTATTTATTATAAATGAGAGTGAACACTTACTGAGGGTTGTGTGCCGGAGGAAGCAACTATTATTTTGCCTGTTCCACAAGTTTTTCATTCAAAAATATTACTTGATGTAGGTAATGCATTTTTTAATGTTATTTAAACATTAATGTTTAATGTTTGATCATTGTGCTATGGTTACGTAAGATGTTAACATTTGGAGAAAATGGGTGAAGGGTACATACAACTCTATTGTTTTGCCACCTATTTGTAGGTTTGAAAATTTTTCAAAATAACAAATTGTGTTAAAAGTAGTATTTGAGTACTGTCTGTGGGTCAGATGGTGTTCAAGGCCCTGAATACACAGAAGTGAAAAGGACAAAGTACACGTTCATGAAATTTAGAAACAAAGACAAGAGAACTTACTCCAGAGCCCAAATATATAGTCATTATGCTACAGGGCACCGATAATATCATATAAAGAATGTCAAGCACACCTGTGCAGGAAAATTAAATTGTGCAAATAGAATTTGGGAAATAATGGGTATGGATAGGGGCTCATTTATAAACATCATGAGACAAAAATGGCACCAAAATAATTTTGTCTGGGTCAAATATCATTTTAAGATTTATCTTAGCTGATATACTATTTTTAACTTTTTAGTTTGAAAATTTTTAATCATGCAAAAACACTTGAAATATTAGCACAATGAAATCCTATAAATCTTCCATGTAGTTTCAACAATTTTACCATGTTGCCAAATATATACATACCTTTTTTTGTTGAATCATTTGAAAAGATGTCATAGACATTTTGAACTTCATGTTTCTCCGAAGAATGTCTATTCCCTTATATAACCATAGTTCCCTCATCGCAAATAAGAAAATGAACAATTCTACAGTATAACTTAATATTCAATTTTTATCCAAATTGCTTCCCAATTTCCCCCCAAATTTTACTTGTTTTTTCAAACAGGGATCCAATCAAGGCTCACACATTGTGTTTTGTTGTATCTCTTGAATCTCTTTTAATCTAAGACAGCCACTACCACCTCTCCCTATAAGACAGACATTAACCTACAAAGATTTGGGCTAGTTTCATTGTAGAATGTCCTCACATCCTGAATTTGCTTGTTTCTCATAATATTATTCAATTTCTTCCCCTCTCCTGTATTTCTTGTAAACTTAAAGTTAGGTTTAAAGGTTTGAATAGATTCATGTTTAGCATTTGGGCCAAAAACCCTTCAAAAGTGATGTTGTATACCTCTGGTCACACCTCATAAGAAGGCACATGACACCACTCAGTTACGGCAGTATTCCCAGATCACTCTGTTGTAAACATAAACATTTCCCTTTGTAATTAATTGGTGAACTTGGGGGTGATATTTCCACACTGTGCAAATATAACATTTTCCAAAATCACATTACCCTTTGGTTTTAGCACCTATTCATGAGTCGTGTCTGAATCAACTATTCCTTTGGGGGTTTCAAAGAGTGATTTTCTGATGTGTTATCATTCTTTTCACATTTATTAGCTTTCTGCCCCCCACCACCTCCACTCCCATCCCTTCTCCCCTCTTTCTTCCTTATCGCTATGGATCTGAGGATTTTTTTATTCAATGTACTACACTTAATTACTGACATCTTTTATTTCGATTATCTTAAATTTGGCTAGTACGCGCCTCCTAAAGCTTTTCTGCCCATTTGAACTCTACCTCATCGCTCAACTCTTATTTAATACCATTTTATCCATGATGTATTTTTTACTGGAAGTATTAAGTGCCCTCTCCCCCTATTCTGTTCCATGTTGCTTATATCTTCATTATCATAATTTACACGTTTTGCATGATAACTATTTATAGGTTTGTTTCTGCACTAATCTATAAGGGCCTACGAGAAGAATCCTAGTTATACCTGATATCCCCAGTGCTCAGCCTAGTGCCTGGTGAATATGTGTTATGACTGGTGAAATGAATCAGTTGTTTCTCTTGTCCAATTTATTATTCCTCTTCAAATTTGTACTTTTTTCTTTTCTTTTCTTCTATTTTCTTTCACTTCAGTTTTATTGAGGTGTAATTGACCTATAAAATTACAAGATATTCATTTTAAATTGGATCACGGTAATTTACTATACATATACATTAAAAAAGACTCCCCCATTTCCTTAACTTAATTATCACATATATTACCTCATATAACATTTTTTTTTGATGAGAACATTTAAGTTCTACTCTCTTAGCAAAATTATACAACACAGTATTATAAATATAGTCACCATGTCATGCATTAGAGTCACTAGATCCTTAGATTTTATTCAATCTTATAACTGAAAGTTTGTAACCTTTCACCAACTTTTTTCTCTTTCCTCAACCACCAGCTCCTAACAACTACTTTTCTATTTTTGTGAGTTTGACCTTTCCTCCTTCCCTCCCTCCCTTCCTTTCTTTCTTTTTTCAGATTCCATATACACATGATTCCATGCAGTATTTGTCTTTACCCTTAAGTTCTATCCATGTTTTTGCAAATACAAGAATTTCCTGCTTTCTCGTAGCTGAATAATATTTCCTTGTGTGCATGAGTATCATCCGTCTTCTTTACCCACTCATCTGCTGGTGGATACTTAGCTTGTCCTTCTCCCTTATCTTGGTACTATACTGATTAGAGCTTCAAGGGACAGAACTCTCTTTCAAGAAGAAGAATAATCTCTTCAGGAGTTTTAAAGGTGTGTTACTTTTCTAAAATGTCCAGTGGTGTCCAGTGGTACCCTTCTATGTAGTCCAAGAACTTCAAACTCAAGCACTATACTACTTTCTTACTGGTGGTCCCCTGGTTCTCTGGGGAATTGGCAGGGTCAGGAAATGGGGGTGGTAACAAAGTCCTAGTCCTAGTTTTCTGTGATATAATGAAGAATTGTCTTGATAACAAGACTTTTTACTCTGGATGATAAAAGAATCCTCAGTTCCAACCAACTACTGAGCCAACTAAAGACATTTTTTTTTTTTAGTGCTATAATTGATATTAACCAATTTTAAAAAATAAACACTCCTGTCCTACAGAATTGAATTGCTTCACAGTTAGAATTTAGGTAAATAATTTCTAATGAACACTGCCTGAAATGGCTTTTGAAACTGGCACAATGCCATTGTTATCAGCGACAAAATGCTGATGTCCTCCTTTACCCGCGCAAAGCTACAAATGATGTTTCTCTTCCAGCAATCAAGCACGGCCTGCTTTTTAAACTTAGTCAACAACAAATAATAGCTCATAATAGTCTATGGAGCACTCTAAACCTACTAGAGTGCTTTTAAATATCTTATTTTAATCTTCCTAAAAAGAAATACATTTTTGAACCCAGATCCATATATCCAACTAACCATAACATATCTCCGTTTAAATTCCTCACAAGTTTGTCAAACTCAGTATGTCCAAAACTCATCAATTCTCCTGGCTCAGTGAATGTCAACACTATTGGCTGACTTGCCCAGGCCAGATTCCTGAGGACCATCCCTCAAATCAGTATTTCTTTCCTGTGCCCTTCCCCCCCTACATTCAATCAACAAAGATTTTGCATATGCTGACCCCCTGATATCTTAAATCCTACCCATGTCCTTACCACACTGCACCTCAATCTCTTTTCTCCTCAAACCTTCTGCATCTTCTCAGTGAATAGAACCACATCTCTGAAGCTGTCAGATCTAAAAAGCTATGTGTCAATCTGCACCCTTACATTACATACAAGCCAGACATACAAGTGTGTTTCTTCTTGTCTAGCCCTGCTTTACTGCCTTGTTGAGTCCTCACCCTCTATTACCTGTACTAGTTCAGTCATCTCCTTCCTGGTCTCTGGGCTCAAGTTTATTCTTCGCATTGTTGCAGAATAATCTATCACATGGGTCTGATAATACGCTCACCACTTTCAATCACTCTCAAAAGTAGCATAGAATTATTGTTCAAAAACAAATAAAACTAATTTATTGTGTAAGAATTCAGGTTAGGTTCGCTTTGGGGAGAAAGCCGTGGGCGATGATTGTTAGGGGCCAGGAGGGGTCCGGCTCATACGTGCTATTTTTTGATGCTGGTGAAGGATACATGAGCGTGACAGATGGATGAAAATTCACTGAGCTGTACAGGTATGATTCAGGCACTGTTGTATATATATCTCCTTCTCTCCAATTAAAAAGTTACTAATGACACAAATAAATAATTGATTATCCAGTTATCTTCATTTCAGAATTGAGCAACAGCTTCAGGTTTTTAATAAACCTCTTTATCATGTTGGGTTTTGTTTTCAGTCACATTCAGAACCTAACATGTTCTTGTCTCAACAGTTAATCATCAACGACCAGCAGAAGGAGAGGCACACACTCCTTCCGATTTATCATGGGAAGTCGGGGTCTGGGTTTGTTTCCTGTCCTGGTGACAACGCACCACCTCCCTGTGAAACATCCTCTCTTCCAATGGGCAGCAGTTCATCCACCGCAGGGGATGATTTCTGTCAGCTCTCTTTTGTCACCGCACTTGTTTAATGCCTATGTGAGGCAGTTTAGGGAGACAGAGAGACATTTTGGTGTCACTAGCATCAATATGCTGATGCAGGAACACCAACATGCTGATACAGGCTCCGCTCCATGCCAGCTGGTGCTACTATTCGACTCTTCCAGCCTGGCTGAATTGGAGAGAAAAAGGAAAGCCAAATGCTTAAATATAAATCCAGACAAAACAGCAGAGAAACCAGTAGGCAAAGAGACATCTTCTGAGTCAATGGCAGAAATTATTCTGATGTTTTGAATTACAGGCTCTCAGAACATAAATTTAAGATGAAGATATGACTGACAATTCTCAGTAGGATTTAATAAAAATCCACACTAACGTTCCCACCGGTTTGGGAAATGTATGAATAGAAAACTCTGCTACATGAACGCTGAAGTTACAGCAATGAGAAACTTAAAGATAATCTCATAATGCACCTATTAATGATAAAATATGTAGTGCCTTATAATATGAAATATTTATGTTATAAATATAGAATACAATACTGTAATTATTTTTTGCATTTTTAGTGCCTACCAGGTACTAGGTAAACACAAGGCATTTTATATACATTATTTTATTTAATGTAGTTTTCCATACAGTTTTTATGATGCATTGCAATAAAATAAAAAAAATAGTGAGATGTTCACCTAAGTCCATGCCACTGTTCTTAGAGTTTTGATCTTCTCTACTGCTTTTTGAGTATCTGTAATGTCCCCACAGTAGCAGCAGTTTAATATTCATTATTATAATCACATGTTAAAACAGTAACATAATGCACTGAAATACCTAAATCCTGAAACCAGCGCCCCAGTAGCTGTCAGGAAATTTTGTCAAAAATGACTGACGTTCTCCAGACAGGCATAATGTAACCTATTGCCTAACCCACCTCTAGGCTGTTTCTGAGAAGTATATTCATATGCATCCCACCTACCTAGAGTAGGTTCAGCCCCAGGTGTTCTGGTTGCTGAATGATTCAAGATGAAGCAGGAGATCAAAGGGCTAGTCTTACGCAGTTTGGGAAGAGGAAGCAGGGTATCGGAACTAAAGGTATTATTGTGAAGAAAAATGCCTGAAATACAGGAGAAGAAGAATAGAAGCCAAGGATGGATAAAGCAGGGACCTTGTTAAGCAGAATATTCTGTGCCTTCTCAGGAGGAGCCCCAGGTCCCTTTGTCTTCCAGTGTGGTTGCAACTGAGACAAGTGAATGACCTTTGATTTTTTAAAAATGTTTTGTTTATTGATTTTAGAAAGCAAGAGAAACATCAATTTGCTGTTCTACTTATTTATGTATTCATTGGTTGATTGTTGCATGTATCCTGACTGTGGAGCAAATCCACAGCCTTAGCATATCGGGACATTTCTCTAGCCAACTGAGCTACCTGGCCAGGGCAAGTGAATGACCTTTGAACAGACTGAACAGCTCTTTCAAAAAGTACTCTGGCAACTCTAGCTTAGGTTCAGAAATGCGTTCACACTACATTAGAAATGAATAGTATCAGACTAACAATGGAAGGGGGAATAAAAAGAGGGAAGAGAAAACAAGCAGATACTGAGCTCAAAGTGGAATGGAGACAAAAATGGAAATAAACAAGAAGGTTTACCAAGTGCGCTAGCATTGCAAAGCCTCTTTCTTCCTCTTCATCTCTCAGTCCCCTTCAGTATCTCCGTCTGAAACAATACACACAAAAAACCAATTTTCTATTTGATGTGTTACTTAAACTGCCTCTATATTTCTTTCTTCTCTTCCAGAATTCCTCCTTCCTATTGTTGGAACTGAAATTTACCCTCAGAAGCAGATGAGAGGGTCAATGAGAAGAAGGAATTGCTCTGGTCTTCCTTTAGCTAGGCAAGACTGATCAAATTTGGGGTTTTGAAATGAAATAAATTGTTATTTGATTATATCAAGATCAGTTGCTGGGTCAGGAGAATTTTTTTAACCAAAATTACACAAATGATGTAAATTATCTTGGCTCATGATATTTGATACCACTAATTTTAGATAGTGATTTTTAGCACTTGCAGCTGCAAACATAACAGATTCAAGATAATAACACTAAATTTTAATATTTTGTTACTTTTCAATTATAGTACTTTTAAATAAAAGCTTTTTTTTTTTTTTTTTTACCTTACTGCAATTTGATTTTCAAAAGCATCTTCAACCAGTTAAACACACATTATGGCACTTTTATTAGGCCCGAAGAAGCCTACTTATGGCAGTCCATTTCCTGATACTGCCTTACGAATTTTCCTCTAGCTCCTAGAATCTCACCCCCTCTAATTTCCAAGCTAATTCATTGCCTCAAAATGAAACACTGAAAGTAGTAAGGATACAGGGTGCAGTGAACACAGTCAGTTGTCTACACAAATCACATTATTCCCTAATTCTTTAGTAACAGACCTCAGTTTTGTTGGGGGAAACAGGGAAAATATGCCCAGCAATAAAATTATATTGCCCAGACACTCATGTAAGGGGTGGCCAGGGGGCAAAGAACTAGTTAATGGGAGGCAGAGGAAGTCATTCGCCAGGTCTTCTGGGAAAGTTTGTTAAATATAGCCAACTCGGTTCGCACCCTGTGCAGCAGCGTCTTAGTGTATGTGTTCTCTCGTGGCTTGCTTTTGCACTGATTTTGTGATTGTGAGACTCATCTATGTTGATCTAACCGCTGTGACTCATTTATTGTCACCGCTGATTAGTATTTCCTTTCACAAATAAACCACAATTTATTTTGTCATTCTATTTCAATGGACATTTGATCTGTGTCCCATTTTTTGTTAGTACCAACAATAATTCTATCAGCTTTCTTGTCTAGGTTTCTTGTAGAATTTCTCCAGAGCCAGAGTTGGCATCCCCTTTGGCCCATGACCCAAATATGTATAGATTATGAGCTAAAGGTGTGTTTTAATATTCTTCTAATTTAAAAGAAAAAAGCAAGAGAAGAATGATATCTTATGATGTATGAAAATAGGAAATTGAATGTCTGTAAATAAAGTTTTGGCGGATCATCCCATGTCATTTGCTTAGGTATTGTCTGTGGCCACATCCATCCTGCCATAGCACAGCTGCATCGATATCATCTATACTTCCTTCACAGCGTAGCCACACCACCTGTTCTGTGAGGCTTTTCTTGAGATGACCTCCTCCTTTAATTCCTGTCATACTTACTATAAAGTGCCAGTCCTTTATATCTTGTCAGTAAAACTCATCATAATTTACTGTATCGTGTTTACCACAGGAAACAGTCGCTCGGGGTTGAGACCACGTTTTGTGACACAATTGTAAAGCAGCTGCTCTACAAATGCTTATTTTTATTGTCGATGATCATGACAGTACTTTCCAAATGCTTCCCAAGGGACTAAAAGAATTTGTGCAGCTTCACAAAGGGCTAGATTTAAACTCAGGAAATAATTTTAATGAGAAAATTCGAGAAAGCTGTTTGTTTATTTGTTCAGTGAGATTTCATAAAGATCTGTCTTCTTCTAGACTTCCATGGAATTTTATTAATGTTTGTCTGCAATAATTTATTGGTATATGCTCTTATTTCCTTACTATGCTTTAAACCCTTTGAAGACATTAACCATTTCATTCATCTCAGTATTTTCCCCAATATATGCCACAGCTACCTTCCCACAGATGATATACAGTATATTTTGGATGAATTAATGAGTTTGCACATAACTACACTACCCTGTACTAGAAGATGTAAAAGCAGAAATGTTTCTTTGTCTTTTACCAAAGACAAAGCTTGTTTCAAGCTTATGTATTTTGTTTAAAGAAACAAAACAAATGCATGATTATAAAATACTGACCACATATGTAAGATTGTTGCTTACATATAGAAGATTGTTGCTAAATAGCAGATTGCAAGTTCTTATATTATCCTAAATGACGATTTAAAATTATGTATCTCACACAATTTTATAAACTACGCTCAAAAAGTTTTATCAAATTTACCTGGAGTTAGACATTTGTGAGGCATTTGTAATCTATTTTAAATAAAATATGCAAACTTACAAAAATCACATTTACTGACAGTAAAGTGAATGAAACTAATCCATTGCTCATTTGGTCATGATTTTAGTAAAATTTTGCCTAGGGATTTTTTACACAAATCTAACTTCTACTCAACTGAAGTGAGAAGTATTTCACTTTAAATTCACTTTAGTGTATTTAAGATATTCAAGGTTAAAAGTTAGAATAGGATCTTTCTTGTAGTAAGAAAAACTTTGAAGCCCTACAGAGTGATAGTTTTACAGAGCCATTTCAGCTCTGAGACTTTATGTAGGTGTAGAAAATTAAACTTTTAATACATTACATGATAATTTGGCAGTATGTATCCTCACATAGCACCACTATTTTCGTTAAATAAATACAGTGCATGCTGAATCTAAAAAATTTCAAAACGATTTATTCTATTAAATACAATATTCTTATTTAAAGTACTTATTAATCATTTCTTCCACATATAATAAAAACTGCTATCATCATCAATTTTCATTCATATGAATATGAATAACTTTGAATAACATTTTGCTAAAAAATACTGCAGTACAATTGTGTCCTTGAAGTACGTTCACTTCATAGTCAATCTGTGCTCAAGGGTTATTGATAATGAACGTTAGAAGGCTTTGCTGCTCCACTAACTTGACTGACCTTTGCAAGTTACTCAATTTTTGCATTTGACTTTTCCTATCTGTACATAGAAATGACATACAAAAGAGACCTTAATGTTGGTTCAAAACCTCTGAAGTTCCCCTGGTGAAACCTGAAACTGAACCCAGACACAGAGGGCGAAGAGAGACCCAAGAAAGAGGCAGCCTTCTCCGGATTGGTGGGTGGCAGGTTTAATAAGCAAGAGAACACGTGGCGAGGCTTGTCTTGGGCAGCTGGCTGTGAGACAAGCAGATCTTTGCACCCGCCACCAGAATCTTACGAGTTTATATACAAAGGCTTTAACGGGGTGCAGTCACATGTACAGTCCAGATGGTCTCAATAGCATCACTTTACCCTAGTGTGGAAAACGTGGGTGGAATGGAGAGTATACTCCAACGACCGGAGTAGGGGAAGGAGCCTCTGATTGCCCAGGTCCAGCCCCTCAGGGCGACCTGCAGTCACATCCTATCTCAATGACTCTCTTAAGCCTTAAATATCATCTAGCCCTACTCTTTCTTTTGTTCTGCAGATGAGGAAACAAGACCAGTCTTAGGAATATTTCAAACCCACGTGGATTTCTAGGAAAATAGTATGTAAGCCAAAATGTATAATAATTATGTAAATAAATGACCCTGTATTAATTTAATTCTCCTTAAAAGAGAAATGTATCATTTCTTACTATTCCGCACTCGAATATCTTAGAATATATACTATTATGTTCTAGTAGTGCCATTTAATAGGGTATTTGTGTGACTTTTGATAAAGAAATCATTCCTTTTTTTTTAAGACTTTATTTATTTACTTCTTAGACAGAAGAGAAGGAAAGGAGAGAAAAAGAGAGGGGAGAGAAACATCGACGTGTGGTTGCCTCTCACACGTCCCCATGCGGGAAACCTGGCCTGCAACCTAGGCATGTGCCCTGACAGGTAATCAAACCTGTGACCTTTTGGTTTGCAGGCCAGCGCTCAATCCACTGAGCCACACCAGCTAGGGTGGAAAATCATTTCCTAAAGATTTGCAACCCATCAGGTAACTGCTAACATTTAAGATATTCACTGTCAATATTGTATTTCCTTTATCCCTCAATTTCAGTCAAAAATTCAGTCCAAAAATAAGTGGAAATGAGAAATTAATTAAAGCAAATACTTGTGAAAAATTCATAATACATTTTTTCTGTTATGCTCTATTGATAGAAATGAAACTCCTTACTCATTTGCCTTAACTTTCTGCCTACCTATCCATAAAACAAGGAATCTTCAATATTTATTGAGCTCCAATAACATATACTGTGCAGGGTTCTGCAAGGGATGCTAAAATGAATAAGGCATGAGCCCTTGGGAATATACCATCTCTAGTAGGAGAAATAAATAAGTACTGTATTCAACTTCTAAAGTGGGAATTATAAGTGGTATATGACAGTTAAAATAAAGAGCTTATGAGAATTGAAAGGAGAGATAGATCATACCCAGCAGGAGAAGCCAGAAAATGAAGGCTACACTTAGGAAGGTCCAAAGCAAGGTCTTCTAAGGAAAGGTATACACACTTAGCACATGGGAGGAAATGTAAGAGTGAAGTGTAAATGTTTTGGCAACTCCGAGATTCAGATTCCCTATTAGGCAAAGGGAGTAACAGGAGGGAAAAAAATGGATCAGTACATCCCCTCAAGTATTTTTCCCCAGCTGCTGCTTCTGTTTACAATGTATTTTAATATTTATAATAAATTTACTCTCATCTGAATAGGAAAAAAAAAATCATTCCTGATTAGGAGCCAGGAAAGTTGAGTCTTCACCTCTACTTAGTTTAAAAAAAACAACCAACCAACCAACCAAACAAAAAAAACCCCAGAAAAACAACTAAATTCTTTGCTTGTTGAATCATATGTACTGGAAAACCAGTTAACTCTGTTGCAAGGTTTTGTCTTGGAGCCTGATGCAGTAAAATGCATGAGTCTTGAGGTCAGCCAGTCTTTGGTTGAAACTGAGACTCAATCACAGTAGCATTTACCAGTTTTCTATGCATTTCACCTGTAGTCCTCAGAACCAGCCCTTCTCACTCTTCTCAAATTTTAATGTGCACAAATATCACCTGGGCATCCTGTTAATCTGGGCATTCCGATTCAGTAGGTCTGGGCTGGGACCTGAGATTCTGCATTTCTAATGAGGTTACACGTAATGTTGATGCTGTGATTGATGCTGTGATGTTGATGCTGCTCGTCTAGTACAAAAGCTAGAAGCATGGCCCTCATTATCAGTTATCCATATCACCTGAGAGTCTATTAGGTGTGAAATGCAAACTGTGGGGCCCCACCCCGCACCCGCTTAACCAAAAACACTGGGATGAGCCCCAGCACCCTGTGTTTCAGCAAGCGTCCCAAGTGCTGTCACTGGTTTTCCAACATGATTACAGCACTCCACCGGAGAAGGGGAACCCAGAGCGTTCAATGCTATTGATGCCCAAATCTCAATCCCAGAGGTTTTGTAACAGGTGTGGTCTTCGCGTCCGGCTTTTTTAAAGCTCTAACAGGTGCCTCTAATATGCAATAAAATTCAAGAAACCCATGAGGTCGGTGCTTGAACGTGGATAGGCCTTACTTTCCGCAGGTGTAAATCTGGATAATACCCCTGCTGGTTCCTCCATTCGCTTCCAGATTTTGGTCCCTCCAGCCAGCCTTAGTCGGCCACAATCCCATTTGATCTCGGGGATCCCAACTTCCCGCCTCGTGTGCCACCGCCTCTCCTGGGTCTCCGGAGCATCACCCCGCGGCTCTCCGTTCTGGCACCGCCCGCACCTACGTGGCTCGGGTCTCGCCGAGTCAGCCCGCGGGGGACACCCCGCCGCCCGCGGAGCCGGACGCGCATGCGCCGGCACAGGCCAGGCCCCGGCCGGAGTAACGGACTCGAGCTCCCCCCACCGGAAGTGGGCGACGGCGCGTCGGGAGGAGCCGGCTGTAGCGTGGCGGCTGCGGGCTTTGCGGTCCAGGCGGCTCGCGCTTCCTTCTCCGCGTCATGGCAAAGGCCGCCGACGTGGTGCGGCTACTCCTGGGCAACCCGGTGCTGTGGTTTACGCTGCTGTGCCCCGGGACGGCCTCCGCATCCAAGGCGGTGACGGCTCACTTGGCCGCGAAGTGGCCCGAGACCCCGCTGCTGCTGGAAGCCAGGTGGGTGCGGGCTGGACCCTCTGCCGAGCCCAGCACGGAGGGAGGGCCCGGCGGGGCAGGGCGTGCGCTGGGACCCTGGCGGACCCGCGGAGCGGTCCTGGCCCTGCTGCCCCGGGTGCCCTGCTGCTGGACCCTCGGAGCATCACTGCTGCCCCGCTACCCCGTGCAATTGACTTGCAATTCCTTTTTCCGCCGTGGTTAGTTACTTTGCCCCGCCTGCAGTTTTTAAAACTTAAGGACCTTTGTTGAATTCGTTGGAATTTTATTATCATTTGCGAGGGAAAAAAAAGAATAGGTAATGGAGTGTGGCGTTTAATGCAAGCACTTTAATTAATGAGGGCAGTTGTTTTCAGGAAACCGTTCTCCCAGCACCTAGGTAGGCTTCCTGTGGACAAGACAGCTTCCCGCGTTATGAGTGCTTTCCCAATCTCCTCCCCTGGAATTAGTTATAAGGTCCCATTTACTATGCAGAAACAAAATTCGTAGCTATTAAATTTTGCTCGTAGTATTCCAGTAAACAGAATTTCAAAGTTCTTCAGCCAGTAAGAAGTTTTAATGCTGGCTGCTTTTGTCATTTCACCCAAGCACCAGATGGTCTTGAAAGAGACTATCACCCCACCTTACATTGCATGTGTGAGTTATTAAAATAGTTTAACTGAGGAGTAATTGACATATAACATTATATTAGTTTCAGGTATACAATATAATCATTTGCTATTTGTACGTCTTGTGAGCACCACAATAAGCCTAGTTAATATCTGTTACCAAACATAGTGGTTGGGTTTGCCGAAACGTCTGTTACGTTTTTTTCTGTAAAATAAGACACTTACTCATTTTCACCAGTAACTATTGATTTGGGTATTTCGAGTATGTCGGCTATCTCCCGCTCTTGGCTTCTAGTGTGGGTAGAGGGCAGGGTTGCTGCTAAACATCTTTCAATGCTTAAGACAGCCTCACAGCAGAGAATTGTTTGGCCAAAATGTCAATATACCAAGAAACTTCGCAAATCACTTTTGACTTTTGACTCGTTGAATCAGTCACAGTGCCTTCATACATGGCACAAATCTTTTTTGTGTGTTTCAGTTGTGTTTTTACCTTTCTTGAAATAAGGCATAATACTCCAAAAATGTTGTACATTTTTTTTCATTTTCAGTATTGCAATGGCTGCACAAACATTCACCCATTTTGGTTTTTTAAATGCACACTGATACGAGAGCTGTCACAGTACAATCTAACACAATTGTTCCGAGTGAAGTTACAGACGTGTAAGCACTGCTAGAGCCATCATACAGGAAAAAAAATAAATGAACTTTTTGGCCAACTGAATACTAGTTTTCATTTTTTGAGGAAGATCCATACTGTTTTCCGTAGTGGCTGCACCAATTTATCTTCCCACCAACCTTGCCAGCATTTATCTCTGGTCTTTTTGATGAGAGCCACTGTGTAACAGGTGTGAGGTGGCAGCCCATTGTGGTTTTGATATGAGTTTTCCCGATGGTTAGTGAAGTTGAGCGCCTTTGCACGTCCGTGGTGGCCGTCTGTATGTCGTCTTTGGAAAAATGTCTATCAGATCCTCTATTTTTTTTAATTGCTTGCGTTTTTGTTTTTTGTTTGTTTTTTTTGATGTTGAGTTGTATGAATTCTTTATATATTTTAGCTATTAACCCCTTATCACATACACGATTTGCAGATATTTTCTCCCATTCAGTAGGTTGATGGGAGAAACCTACGGAATGGTTCATTTTGTTGATGATTTCCTTTGCTGTTGAGCAGCTTTTTAGTTTGATGTAGTTCCACTGGCTTATTTTTGCTTCTGTTGCCTTTGCTTTTACTTCTCAAATTTGAAAAGTATCATCGCCAAGACCAGTGTCCAGGAACCTACCACTAATCTCTGCTGCTAAAATGTGAATTTAAGGGGGCAAGAGTATTTCTTCTTATTCATGTTTATTTTGCCAAAGCACCATGCATGAAAGGAGGCGCTCAGTAAATACAGCAGGACCTCGAATAGCATCGTTTTGTTCAACATTGTTTTGTTATAAAATTGATGAGAAAAATAACTTTGTTGCTGGCTGGGGCCACTGTCTGCGTGGAGTTTGCACATTTTCCACAGACTGTGGTTTCCTTCCATGTCCCAAAGATGTGCATGTTAGTTGGATTGGTGTTTCTCCGTTGTCCCCGCCTGGGGGAGTGTGGGCGGGTGGGAACGAGCACTGTGACCGAGGGCCTCCTGCCCAGGGCTGGTGCCTACCTTGCTGTCTTAAGCCACCAGGATAGGCGCTGGCCCCCTCGGGACCCTGAACTGGAATAAACAGATTGGAAAGTATCTCATTTTTTTTAAATTAACCTTTCTTAAATGCATGTATAGCTCACATTTATGTCAGTGTTTAATATTAGAAGTGTTTTGAGTCTTTGTTTAGAAGTTTGGTACTGTTTTTGTGACCAGAAATGTGTCATTGGAACTTACCTTTCATTTATAGCAATTCAGTCGGTTTAGTGACATGTCATTTCACTTAAAGTTGCAGTTTCCAAGGACCTATGGACAACAGTAAGGGCTCACTGTATGAGTTCATTAGAGGTGACGAGTATTTTTTTATACATACATTGTATAATATTTTTTATAGTAATTTTTTTATATATACATTGTTTTTCTCAGTGTTCAGTAAACAGGAGTAGGTACTCAATAATGCTGATTCAATGGAAGAGACCATATATGAGATAGTGTGTACTTCGAACCACCAGCAGAATTACCTCTGTAATACATCTGGCCTGTGGAAACTGGCCTCTGCGTAGATAATTCAGACAGGAGGCTCAGTGTTAGCACGTGCGCCTGCTTGTTTTGTTACGTATGTATTTTTCCTCATATTTTTAATTCAGCGTAAGTTTTTCCCTGCCTGTTTTGAGCATGGCTCCATGATGGGTACTGTCAGAAACAAGGACAAATGAGGTATGTCCCCTGCCTAAAGAAACTTACAGTTTGCTAGGGACAGTTATAGGCTGATGAGATTAAATTTTTACAATGCACGAACCATAACTTTTATGTCCAAACTGCATTTATTCCCCTGCTGTTACTCTTGGTGAAACTTTTTTTGGAATTCCACTTAAAATTACTGTATATTTTTTAGTACAGGGGAGTCCAACCTTTGGGCCTCTCTGGACCACACTGGAAAAAGAAGAATTGTCTTGGGCCACACAGTAAATACACTGTGACACATAGTCACAAAAAATCTCATAATATTTTATTTTAAGTAAGCTTAGGATTTTGTGTTGGGCTGCATTGCTTTCGCAGCATCCTGAGCTGCGTCAAGCCTGCAGGCCGTGCGTTGGACACCCTGCTTTGGTACGTATAAATTTTTCTGTGGTAGAATTTTTTGTGGAAACATGGTTATTTGGAGCTAAATATTATATAAGACAAGTAAACAAATTGGAAATGCTAGGGTTTTGTGGGTTTTTTTCCATTTTTCCCTTTTAAAAACTTTGACCAAAGATAATAATATCTTATTTTTTGGAAAGTGAGGAGCTGATTTAGATGACTCCCAAGGATATTTAGTTCTGTGAGATTAACAGTGAGTTGCTGGCAGATGCCCCCTAAAAATACGGAGTTGGCCATAAAGTTCGTTTGGTTATTTCTGTAAGATGTCTTTACCTTTGTTTCAAACAATTTTGATAGATTGTATTGTGACAGCTATCACATCAGCGTGCATTAAAGAAAACTTATTAAAATAGGTGAATATTTGTATAGCTCTTTAACATTGAATGTGGATGAAAATAAGCAACATTTTCAGCGTATTGTGCTTTATTATTTCAAGAAAGGTAAAAATGCAACTGAAACCCACACAAAAAATTTGTGCAGTGTATGGAGAAGGTACTGTGACTGATCAAACCTGTGTCAAAAGTGGTTTGTGATGCTTTGTGCTGGCAGCTGCTTGCTGGGCAATGCTCCACGGTCGTGGAGACCAGTTGAAGTTCATAACCATCAAATTGAGACGTTAATTGGGAACAATCAATGTTCTACCACGTGGGAGACAGCTGACGTACTCAAGAGTGTCCAAATCAATAAAATTATTGCTGAAAATGAAAAATGTGTCTTTTATTTTATTTTTATGGGAAAAACCCATACGGACTTTTTGGCCAACCCAGTACTTCCAGAAGAGTTCCAAAAGTGCTTAGAGCAGTGGTCTGTATTGAGAGAATACTGTAAGTGAAGGTCTTTTTTAAGGTGGTCACTTCGAAGGGTCGTACTTGGATGTACAGATTGTGGCGGATGGAAGTCTTCTTCTTCCTGTGGTTGCACAATATATGAGCATGTCTGCAGTTGTCTGGTCTCGTCAGTCAGGCGTTACGGTTGCGCCCCACTTTACTTAAGGTCTTTTGCCATCCCTGCCCCTTTCACGCTGCATCCTATTTAGTGTTCCAGTTGTCAAACCTGCTTTTAGGGTTTTTTTGTTTGTTTTTGCCATTGTAGCTTGGGCACCATTAATAAGAGTTATTTTGAGCTTACTTACTGCTTTAAATTCCTGTGCTTGCCATGTTTATGTTGATGGCTTAATCTGTTTGTGTTTTGTTTCCTCTCACCTCCTTTTCTTCACTTAGTGACCACCTCAAACTCAAGAATTCGTTACTCTGCAGGTGTCTTTGATGTCTCAAATTCTTTCCAGTTATAGTATTGGTTTAAGTTTACCAAGGAGAGAGAAGGGAGCGGCGGTAACAAAGAATCTGTACCATCTGCCTAGTGACTGTTTTCAAGCTTAAATGGTTAAGTCTATTTGTTTCAGGTGCCTTGTGCTTTGTTCTGTCTAGGGCTAAATAACCTTTTACTTATTTCATTATTTACAAAAGGTGTTTTATGGCTTTGGCCATTCTTTCTTACCTACCCTGTATACAAAAATGAAAGTTTCTTAGGGCTTCAAGGCCAAATGCCTAATGCGATGCACCAAGTTCCTATTAATTTTTTTATTAAGGTATTTTCTGTTTTAAATAATAAAAAGATTGTCTACACAAATAAGTAGCTAATTAAATATTGTTATGTGTGACTTTAAAAGTGTTCATAAAGCCAATTTTTGTGAAAGTCTTATTTTTATTTTTTACCTTAAACACTTTTTTCATTACTTTTAAATTATGCTTAGTGCTATTTCACATGGAGAAAATAAATTATCCATATTTTAGTTGTAGTTAATAATGAGGAAAAGCCAAAAATAAGTTGTTTTGCTCTCTGTTCTGGTTGTGATTATGAACTTGCAGCTGAGAATGATACGTCAGATAAGAATCATCAATTTGCTTTCTTTCTGCACTATAGTAAATGGAGATCAGTAACTTGACATTAATTTTTGGAGGGTTTTGTTTTCACTATAAGTTATAATTTCGTTCTAAAGTATGGTTTATAGCACCTAAACAATTTTTTAATTTTCATCTATTAACTGAGTACTTTTATTTTTTAATAGTGAATTTTTGGCAGAAGAAAGTAATGAAAAATTTTGGCAGTTTTTGGACACTGTAAAAGAATTAGCGATTTATAAGCAAACAGGTACGTGATGTGCATATTTTAACTGGTAAGATTTGTATTTATGTGTACACATTGGATATGATTAATGGCAAAGGTTATGTGTAAATGCCTAATGGGATTAATAAATCTCATTATTAAGTTTGAAAAGATGTTTTAATGAAAACTTTGAAGCATTCATTTCCAAAAATATAAGGCTTTAATACTTTATTATAGGAAAACTCATAATTACCAATGTTTGCATATTGCATTATAATCAAGAAGAAATAGAAATTGTTTAATTATGGTTTTCTTTTTATGTGGATTTCTTTGAAATGCTATTAGTTTTGCATCTAGTAATATTGATTTTATTTATTTTTTGGGGGGGGGCCAAGATAGTCTTAAGTTCTTCAAGAGATGTTTAACACTTTCTGTCAAAAATCAGGGAACCTGCCCTGGCTGGTGTGGCTCAGTCGGTTGAAGCATCATCGCATACACTTGAAAGATCATGGGTTCGATTCCTGGTCAGGGCACTTATCTCTAGGTTGCAGGTTCAATCCCTAGCCAGGGAGCATATGAGAGGCAACCAATTGATATTTCTCTCTCACGTCAGTGTTTCTCCCTCTTCTCCCCCTTCCTTTCTCTCTCAAATCAATAAATATATATTAAAGAAGGAAAAAAAGGGAACCTATGTGCTTTCATTTCACTATCTAGAAAATGGAGCTAGTCATTTTTACTTTTTAAATATCTATGAAAGTGCATGTCTGTATATGCATACGTATATCTGTAGAATGAACAAGTGTTTATAAATGTGTTTCTTACGGAAGGTCAGTAGATTTAAGATACTGAATTTAGATTTTAGCAGCTGAGGCTAAAGATTGCTTATTATCTTTAGTAAAAGTAAAGGTAGCCGGTCAGTATGTCCGAGAGACCAGGGCAGCCTCCACGATGGCGAATGCAGGAGCTGAGTTCGGATGATAGGACTTAGCCATGCGGTGAAGAGGGCAGAGGAGGCGGAGAGGCAGGCGTGGAATGCGCAGAGAAACTTTGACGACTTGGAGGTCGATTTTTAAATCCTTGGGACATTGTTGGCTTTGTACTTGTCCTGGTAAGTGTGATTTTGGTAATTGAGGTTAAAAAAAAAAAAATAGGCTAGAATAATATGTTAGGTTTTCAGAATAGTTAGAAATCCAGCGCCGCTTTTCCTGGCCCGCCCCTGAAGTCCTCAGTATCTCTATCCCAGATCTCTCGTTCTCACTACGTGCTTTGTGGCTCATTCAGTGCCATTGTTTTCATTAAAGAAACAGTTGAACATTACTCTTGTAAATTTTGAACCCTTATTTCTAGTTGCTTAGATATATCAACATACTTTATACCTAAACGAAATGGCAGACCTGAGCAATCTGGTGGCAGCTCGTTTAAAAGTTGGAATATAAGCTCAGGAGTGCCTAAGTTCCACCTCCTGCTATATCATAAGAGGTGTAGGTCAGGGCCGAACCCTAAATAAATTGTATGAATAAGAATTACTAGCACTGAACGTATGATTCTGTTGAGCTCATTAATAATGGTGAGAATCCAACGCGTGCGTTACGTCATCGCTGACCTTGTCTGGTGCGGGAAGGAATGGTAGATAACAGGAATTAAATATGTTGACAACTATGAGATTTTACAGAATTTGTTCTCAAGCTGTTATCCCAGAGGAGGCATTTTAAATCCTTGGCTGCTCGTCATTTTTTAGGTTGTTCACTGTTCATGAGACCCCTTAAAATTTTTTAAGTTTACCAAGGAGAATATCATTCTTAAACAATATTCTTAAGAATATCATTCCAGTGATCTGCCTGCTTAAAGAAGTAGTAAAAATTGAACATTTTAACACTTTGAGTTTTGGTGCTAGTGCCATGCCCCTTAATCAGAACACTCTACATTATGTGCCAGCATATTAAGATCTTTTAATCATTAACTTGCCTGTTTTTTTTGAACTTTTTATATACTTCTGCCACAGAATTTGGTGTTTATGGTTCAAGATTCAAGTGGCATGAGTGAACTCACCTGGGTCATTCTGTGTGACATGTTGGAAATGTCAGTGAAGGTTTACGAGACTCCAAAGTCCCTGTTTCACTTCATGTGTTCAGCATGTAAGAATCCCATTCTCAAAGTCCTTGAAGATTTTAATAGTCTCTGCCCTAAAGTTGCCTTTATGTTTTAATGGAAGAGATTTTCCGAAAATGTTGTGATCTTCCTAACTCAGTTACTTGTCACTGAACCAGGTTTGGAGTAGGAAGGTGAGTGCCATTTGGATGTGTCACTTTTGAAATGCTTGTGGGATTGCCAAGTGAAAATACCCAGTCAGCTGACGTATGGGTAAGAGACTTAGGCTACATAGGTGAAACAGGTTTAGGCTGATGAGTAGAATTTGGGAGTGAAGAGGGTAATTGAAGTTCTAGAGGGAAGCTGTAGAATGAGAAGAACGTAGCTGAGCTTTGCCAGATGGGGGTTATTCAGACGTGCACCCTCTACCCTCCTGCATTTCATGCCAGAGGAATAATGTGTGAAGTTCTGGGGTTGCTGGTGTCTTCTTTCTTCAGATACTGCCTGTTAGTTCCATAGAGGTAGTAATGAAATGGCAAGTGATCTCCCTCACCACCCTCTGACTTTGTTCACAAGTATTCTTAGTCTTTGTCTTCGTAAGTATGCGTAAGTTTCTGTTACTTGATGTGTTGGCTTCGGTGATATCCTTTTATCCCCAGCTAATATTTATGAGGAATCACAGAGCTTACTTTACTTTCCATTTTCCCTTTGTTACATTTTAGTGGGTGGGAGGAATATTGTTCCACATTGCCAGAGCACACAGCATTTACGTAGTCTTCTGTAAACCTTAACTCCTTGGTGAGGCTTATTTCTGCAGTTAAGTACATTCAGAACTCACAGTCGAACTTGATGCTGTAGTTTCTCCAGTTATGTCTTGGCTGTGTACAGTTTGCTCTCTAGTTGATGCCTCATCACTGTCTCTTGGGATAATGACCTTGAGTTCTTCACGTAAGTGTTCCTGTGTGAATTTTATACTTTATATCTTTAATTTTAGAGTCTTAGTTTTACCAAAAAATGTTGCAGTGCTGATTATTTAGGTTTTTTTCTTAGATATGTATATTCTTTACTCCTTTTAATTCTGGAGAGTTTTCTTGGATGAGAGCTTTCTGTATCCATTCTGTTTTAGTCCCTTGATTTTCTGCTTTGGGGTTATAGTTATATTGTAGATCTCCTTTGCCTGAGTTCTGTATCTGTTATTTACTCTTAAATGTTTTTTTCTACTTTCTCCTCTTAAAAATTTGTATTCGCATTTCCCTTATTCTGTTTCTTTTACTCTGTTTTACATGACATCTTTTTACTCTTTCTGTTACTTCTAATTTAGCGTATATTTTCTAGTATTTTTTTCTTGTTTTTTATACAATTCTTCCAGAATATTTTTGTATGCCCCTGTTTTAGTCATTTCATTTCTGAGCTTATTATCAAGAACTCTGAAGAAGCCAAAATTTTTACCTACTTGCAAGCAAAAAACTTAGCTTCCCACAGTTTCAAGCATCAGACACATGTAAGACATGAGAGAGAAGACTCCAGAGTCAGAGCCGAAAGACTTCGTAACTTCCCATGGAAATATCCTGAGTAGGCCGTAGGTGTTTTTAATCAGCCAAGACCCATTGCAATAACTGACGCTTTTTGTTGTCATGTTAGAAAGGATCTAAGGTTGGAGGGATAGACTGTAGTTGTTGAATCATCAGGTGGTTGTAATTCTGCACTTTGTTCTTCATCCCCCTCATTTGCCAGGCAAACCAAAGTTCTAATGACTTTGAATCCCTCTGACTACAGTGTCACAAACGTCCTTCTTTTCTCACTCAGTGTAAGTATGCATCTCTGTACCTATTGTTTGAAGAAGGTGGAACCTTACTCTGACCCAAGACAGGTCTCTGTACTTATCACAGTGGTGTTACTCGAAGCTGGCAGAACAATTGGAAAACAAGTCCACTTGCATGGAAGAGAGTTAGCAACTAAGACATTATTTGGACAAATGCCTTTGAATGCACTGCTTAGTTCTTGGTCTATAACGTCCTCCTGATTTTCTTTTTCATTAATAGGCAACAAATTGGAGAACTGTTTATTACTTGATGACCATACAGTTTTCCACATGTCCACTCTCAGTTTACAAGGATTTCCCTCAAATCCCGTTAATTGGTCCATGGGGCTGGGTCTCTTCTCCAAAATCCATGTGTCTGTCAGCATCCCATCTTTGTTATCAAATCGGTCAAATACTGTAAGAATGAGATTTTACCCTGTTTGTGGGTCAGAGGCAGAAGACTTGACTACTGGAAGCAAAATCAGTTACCAGTGTCCACATATTCATGCTGGTTCCCTGAGCCCCAGGTCTCATGGGGCAACGTGGAGGGCCAGGTGACACCTGTGCCTGGGGGAAAGAAGAGACACTGAGGGTCCAGAGCTGAGCACTTTTTGAACAATCCAGTCTCTCTTGCCTCCCCCAAAGCGTCCCCTTCCGATCAGCATCCTCTTCCCAGAAGTGGAGCATCTGGGGCTATACACCCTTCTGTCCCCCCTTTTCACATCAGGACCTATGGGCAGCTGCCTGGATCTACCCCAGCCCCGCTCTTTGGCGTGAGCAGTCTCCATGAGTCAGAACCCAGTGCCAAGGAGTACAGGAGAGAAAACGTGACCAGCGAATGTGCTGGGGCAAACCTGGGGACACCGGTACCAGCTGGACTCGAGAGCTTCTCTCCTGTTACCTTACCGCCCCTGCTGGCCAGGGAACGGCACTGCCGTTTCCTGACACGATGGCGGCAGCAGCGAAGACAGCGAGCACACCCAGGGCGGGGTGGAGAAAAGGGCAGAAATAGCTTTCTCCCTGCTTATTCCCAGCGTGCCACCAAGCCCTGCTCCGCGCTAGGCTGCCATTTTCTTCTCCCTCCCCCACTTGGGTATCTGCATCATCCCAGAGGCGTCCAAGAGGTTTCACCTTAAATTGTAGGATTCCTCCTCTTCTGTGTCTTGGTGATCTTTGGACTGGGTTTAGAGGGTGGGAATCAGCCTTTCAGCTGGTGTGTGTCAGACAAGGAGACATTCCTCTTATTCTTTTAAGGTCTGGTTCAAATTCTGCCTCCTAAAGTGTTCTGGACACACTAAATACTCTTGGCTATGTGCATTAAATATTAGTAGAATGTATTTATACATGTAATTTAAAATGTATTAATAGATTTTTCTTTAAGGTTTTTTTTTGTGTGCTACACTTAATCTCTTCTTAAATAGAAAGCAGGGCCTATGTGTTAGCCTTGCATCATAACCCCGCAACCTTGGGGTGAATTGGTCTGATGTATTAGCATTTTCCAAACAGATTTTAATGGCAAGATTGTTTTCACTTGGACTTTTGTTGACTTCTTGTGGACTTCACTGGAGTGAAGACCTATATGGAGGTAATAATCAAATAGAGATCTTGGTTTTCCATGTTTCTCTAACCCTATCCATAACCAAACTTAAGATACGGTTGTATGATACTATGTTAGCATTACAGTTAGTACACCAATGTGTTGAATACAGAATACTAACATTCTTTTCTTTTGAATTCTTTTTATAGAGTCAGATTATTCTTACTACAACTTAATCCTGAAGAAAGCCGGGCAATTCTTAGACAATTTACATGTAAATCTCTTAAAGTTTGCTTTCTCTATAAGAGCATACTCTCCAGCTATTCAGATGTTTCAACAGGTATGTACAATTTCCAAGCTGTATCTGACAAAGAAGCATGCTGGCAGTGTACATAAATTTATTTTAAGTGAACACCTTCAGTTCAAAAGGATCTACAGACCTATAATATCTGGTTCCATTGCTTATTGTATATTATAACTGTCATTTATTATAATATAAATAATATGTTATATAACTCCATAGTTACTTGGGATAAGGACATGAGGACATATCACCATTAAAATTTACTGTGATGAAAATTTCAGTTTGGTGAAACTTTTCAACAACTTTGAAGCACGTATTTCTACTATGAAGTTTGATTTTGTTAAAATATTTAATTCTGCCTGCATAAAGATATTTAATTACAGCAATAACTTAATAGTAGTTGATGAGTTATTATAATCAAAGTAATGTGTGAGTTTTTAATCATATTGTAATTATCAACCACTGTAGCTAAATATAATCTTTGAAATCTCAGATTGCAGCTGACGAGCCGCCACCAGATGGTTGTGATGCGTTCGTGGTTGTCCATAAGCAGCACACCTGTAAAGTTAATGAGGTGAAAAAGCTGCTGAAGAAGGCCGCTGCAAGGTAAACTGCTGGTAGCTTCTAGTGAAGGGAGTGGTCAAGGAAGAGTTGGGGGTCAAAATGGCAGCAATTTCTTATCATACAAGAGTTTACTATTCCAAGACATTATGTATTAAAGAACATACACTTATATTGGAAAAACTAAATATATGAGTTGGGAGACTAAGTCCTTCTCTAAAATATATAAGCACCTTCAGTATTTTGTCTTGATTAGCTTTGGATTTTAGAGTATAAATTGTACCAAAATGCCATAAAATATTAGATATGCTTTATTCAAACAATAGCCGTATAAATAAAATCCATATAAAACATAGATTTATTTGGACCGCATGTCTTTAAATATAAATTGAATGTGTACCTTGGAAACAAAAAATTAATAATAAAAATCGTAAGAGTTCCTTTTCTTTTTTTGTGTGTTATTCAAAACTTTTTTTACTTCTTCCCACTCTTTTTGATACAAATGAACGTGGGAAGCCGCATGTGTAGCATTCTTGCTGGGCCCGTTTTCCTGCCCGTGGGATGGAAGGGCCGCAGGAACTGATGCAGGTGCGCTGACGCCCGAGCTGCTCCTGCGCCGTGAATGGCAGGTCTTTGTTTCTGACCCGGAAGTCCCCTGTCTTCTGCCAGCATCCGTGAACCAGTGAAGGGCAAACTCGTTAGCTTGTAAAGTAGGATGAAATTAATTCCCCAGCCTGACAGAAGCCATATCTCTATATCTATGTCTATATCTATATACATATGGCATTAGATTTTTTTCTATGAACCTTAGGCACCAATCCTTGTTTTATACTACACTATCAGTATTGGTCAACAGTGGGTGTTTTTTCTTATTTGAGCAAACATTTATGAATTTACATAAACATACATAGTATGAATTTATATAAATGTATTCACAGTAATATTAATATTTTATTTTCCCCTCTGTAGATAGGATTCTCATTGCTAAGTTTTCTTCTGTTTTCATCTTTTTTTCAGTTTTTCCAGACTAGATTTTTATGATTTTTAAAGACATGACTGATAGAATTTACTTATTCTACTTTTTTTGATGTTTTTCTAATCTGTTACTTTTTTGCATTCATATCTACTTCTTTTGCCTTCAGTTGGGCTAAACACTTGGTTTGTTTTCCTTTTCTTTTTCTCATAACACATGCAGGGCATCAAAGGGATACTCTCATTGTTCCGTTTTCCTTTTTAAAAAGAAGCCCTTCATAATAGTTTTATTTCCTCACTGGAGGCAGGGGGAGAAAGTCACACTAACTGAGAGAGGCGCTGGTTGCTGTCACTTTCTCCCAGGTACCTAAGTCACATGTTAGTATAATGTCTGTCAAGTTCGGGGGCAGATTCATACCAGGGATCTTTGAACCATGGGACAGGAAGTAGGGAAGAGATGAGGAATCATTCTGCCTTTCTTTTTTGGCTAATAGGTTGTGTTTCAAGTAGTAAGGTATTATGTTTTAACTGATATTGCTGACCATCAGTATGATTCTAAGTTAAACTGTGTAGATTTTACTGTGTAGACACAGTAAACTGTGTCTAGTAAACTTTATTCATAGTGGGGTTTTTCTGCTCACAACTTATGCTCTAAGGTTTATATGAGTTTTCAACTTCATATCATGTTTGTCTTTTTCCGTGTCTTTGGAAAAAAATTATTGGAAATTTGAGAATGGGCTTTTTGGGACTATTCTCCAAATGCCACTTCAAATCAGCATGCCCTTCTTTATTTTTGTGACTATAAACCTTGTGTCCAAAATGGAAAGCTGTATTTTTAAAGAAAAAAATTATATGTGGTTATTATAAAATAATTCGAATACTTCAGAAAAATGCAAAATAGAAAGGGGCAGTGATCCCATAGTTCTGTTAACAGTTTGGTATATTCTGTTTTTAAATGTACATATTAACATGCAAGTATATTTTTTTAACCCACATGGGATTGTACTTTAAAGTACAAGCTGAGAACCTTCTCTCACTAAATTATACATCCTTACATATCCTACACATAAATAAATATAAATATTGGCTATATTTATATTGGCTCTGTGGTTATGTTTTACACTTCATTTCTAACATTTTTACTATCTCTAATTTGTAGTATTTCTCTTTATAATTTTAGTCAATACCGTCAGTGAAAATTTCTATTTTTTACCTGCAAGTTTCTTTTATTTTTATTGTATTCTTTTTCATGACTGTTTACTCCCCTTACACCCTCCCCCCAGCAATCGCCACACTGTTGTCCATGGCCATGAGCCACTTTTTAATGTATCATATTCATCTATTAGGAGTGCAGAATTTGTTCCTTTAATTTTTTTTGATGCATTTTATGTTAATTTACGTTAAAAGGGTATACCCTGGCTGGTGTGGCTCAGTGGATTGAGTGCTGGCCTGCCAAAGGGTCGCCGGTTTGATTCCCAGTCAGGGCACATGCCTGGGTTGTGGGCCAGGTCCCCAGTGGAGGGAGGGTGCACGAGAGGCAACCACATGTTGATGTTTCTCTCTCTCTTTCCTCCTTCCCTTCCCTTCTCTCTGAAAATAAATAAAATCTTTTAAAAATCAAAAACATACCCGTGGGCAAGGATTTAAGAAAATAGAATAGTGCAACATGTACCTCAAACAATTGTGAAATTCACTTTACTCCAGACTTCTAGAACTTCTCCCCAGAAACAACCAGTGCTCTCAAGTTCTTATTTGTCCTTCAGAAATAGTCAAGGTGTTGTTAAAGAACAATTTAAAGATCTGATTGGCTTTATTCAGTGGTTCATGAATCTGGCAGCATCCTCTCCAGTAAATAGAAAGGTGCTCCAAGGAGTTGTACAAAATGGGTTTTTATAGGTAGAAAGAGGGTGGGACAAGGAGTTACTTAAGGCAGGGTTATGTCGCTGTAGGGGAATACCTGGGATCTTATCACGCAGATTATTCCACTAGTATTGACCAGGAAATTCGGGACTGATTGATTTAAAATTCCATTCTTACAGAAGCTGAAACTGCCATTAGGTTAGGTATTAAGTCTTGGCTTAGCAAAACTGACTCCATTTTCATCCCATTATTTCTTTTTAACAGTATATACAAATCCTAATTACATAGGTATATACCCCCTACTTTAATCTTTAATGGTGGTATGCCATCCAATGTTTGATTTCTTCCTTTTTTTGCCTTGATAGTACTCTTGGTTGATATTTTCAGTTACATGGAAGTTTGCAAGAGAGGAAAGAATGATCATTTCTTGAGCACCAAGCATGTGCTTTATGCTCTGCTAGATGACTTGCAAGGCATTTTGGTAAATCCATAGGTCATTCCTAGAAAGTAGCTGGGATTCCTCCTCTGGAACTGGTAAAGGAATAGGCCCAAGAGCGATGGGGACTACTTACTTGTCCAAGGTCACAGAGTTGAGTACATAGTTACGCTAGAATGTGAAACCAATGATTCGTAATTTCAAAACCCACAATATTTTTACTACCATTCTGTACCATTGCTATTCACCTCCTCTTTCCCTCTCACCTTGACTTACTGTTGCTATTTAAAGGTAGTAAATGACTGAAAGATTGTAAAGCTCTGCATTCATTAAATAAAAGGTTATTTCTTAACACCTTTGTTATTCAATTCATTATTTTTTCTTATTCTTTCTACCTATACAAATTGTTAAAGGATGTGGGCTTAGGAATTCCATAGACATGAGTTGAAATTCTGGCATTGTGTTTGAACTTTTCCTGGATTTAGAATCCATAGACGTTTCAGTGAATGACTGATAGTAACTATCTAAAGAAGTGTTGTGTTTGAAGACTCTAGCACAGTGCCTAACAAGTGAAGTGTCAAAGCCTATTTACGGTGATGGAGCCAGACCATTTAAATTATCCTTGAGGATTTATACAGGGTGGGGCAAATGTAGGTTTACAGTTGTTTGTATGTAAAATAATACAATAAATAATAATACAATAATAAGCTCTTTCATGCACTCAGTTTTAAACATGCTTTTGTCCCACCCTGTATTAAGTACTGAGAATCTTTTTATGATATAGTAGTGCCGCCCTTTTTTTTTTTTTTTTTTAAGTTGTTGGGACTCATTTTCAGGAAACATGAGCTATAGTAATAGAAAATTGTATTGTAATTGAAGAAATATAAATTTTATTTCATTGAAAAATATGTTGCCACTATACATTAGTGTTTAAAGACAGTGAACCTTATTGGAAAATAAAATATTTCTCATATTCAATTTTGGGTTAACCAGATTTTTTTTTCCAGTCATTTAGAAGTTATGTGCACAAAATCACCATAGGGCACTTAATTTCATTTTCTGTGATAATACATGTATGTGTGTGTATATTCCTATAAGTTATTTGATAAGCATAAATTATAAAGTGTAATGATATATTTCTCATATGCTCTTTTCTTTCACTTCTTTTAAAAGCTTGTGTGTTTTTGTTTTTTTTGCTTTTGTTTTTTAATTTTAGGCCCAGACCTTATCTTTTTGAAAGGGATCATAAATTTCCTACAAACAAAGAAAACTTACCAGTGGTTATTCTCTATGCAGAAATGGGTACCAGATCATTTGGTAAATTTCACACAGTATTGTCTGAAAAAGCTCAAAATGGGGAAATTCTGTATGTTCTTCGTCATTATATTCAGGTACATGTGTATTTTATTATTTTGGGTATAAAAATACATTTTATGGTAATTTCCAAATTAGATTTTCCATAATAATTTTTGTCAGGAATGTTATTTAAAGATTTTTTAAAACTGTCAACATAAACAGTCAAACCTGTCAAAAAATTTTGTGAGTTTACTTGAGCCAAACTGAGGGCAATTTGCCAGAAAGCAGAACCTCAATGGGTTGAGCACATGCTCGGGAAAATGGCAGTTGGGTAACCCATTTTTTACTTCTCAGTTACAGATTTTAAAACATGTATTTGGACTACTAGCCTTTCCTTCCATACTTTGCAAACACCTTCTCATGTATTTCTGGTCTTCTTATATTAAAAAATTATCTGATACCTTTTTTTTTTTCCAGCACAAATATTAATTTGATGGTGCCAAGTTTATCCAACTTTTCTTTAATGGTTTTCCCCCGTGATGTCAGAAAGACATTCCAATTTTTTTTGTGAGAATGAACATTATATTCTTTGTTTTGGTCTTTAATCTATCTGAAATGTATTTGAGTATGTTGTGAGAGAGAAATATAATTCTAGTTATTCCATATGAAAATCATTGGTCCCCTCATAATCAACTGAACAGTTAAATCTTTATTCTAAGCCAGCAAATATCAAGTTTTCATATAAGCATGTTTATTTTTAGACTCTGTTCTGTTTCAGTAATGTATATATGATTGTTCTACACAAATATAACATTTTAATTGCAGTAGCTTTAAATCCTAGAGCAATCGGAGAAGGAAGGACAAAGCTGAAGACATACTCTCTGACTTCAAATCATATTACAAAACTGTAGTAATCAAAACAGTATGGTGTTGGCATCAGAACATTTTGATCAGTGGAACAGAATAGTGAACTTAGAAATAACCCATTCATGTATGATAAACTAATATTTGACAAAGGAACCAGGAATACTCAGTGGGAAATAGTCTCTGCAATAAAAGGTGCTGGCAAAACTGGAATGCCACATGCAAAATGAAACTGGACCCTATCCTATACCACTCACAAAAATTAACTTGAGATAAAAAAAAAAGACTTAAAACATAAAATCTGAACCCATAGAACTCCTCAGAAAAATAGAGAAAGGGCTCCTGACATTGCTATAGGCAATGACTTTCTGAATTTGACACCAAAAGCAAACACAATAAAAGCAAAAATAAACAAGGGGACTCTATCAAACTAAAATTCCTCTGCGGAGCAAAGAAAACCAACAAAATGGAAAGGCAGCCTATAGAATGGGAAAAGAAAATTTGCAGATCATATCTCTGATGAGTGATTCATATCCAAAATATGAAAGAACTCATACAGCTCAATAGCAAAATGAACAAAAACCCCAATCCAATTAAAAAATGGGCAAAGGACCTGAATAGACATTTTTCTAAAGTAAACATTCAGTTGGCAACAGGTACATGAAAAAGTGCTCCACATCATTAATCATTGGGGAAATGTAAGTCAAAACCACAATGAGATACCACAACACAGCTATTAGAATGGCTGTTATCAAAAAATAAGAATAAAAGTGTTGGTGAGGATGTGGAGAAAAGGGAACCCTTGTGCACTGTAGGGAATGTAAATTGGTGTTCCCAGTATGGAACAGAGTATGATGGTTCTTCAAAAAAATTAAAAATAGAACTATCATATGATCCAGCAATTCTACTTGTAAGTATATTTCACAAGGATGTGAAATCACTATCTTGAAAACATATCTGCACCCCTAAGTTTATTGCAGCATTTCTTAAAATAGCTGAGATGGGGAACAAGGTATTTCTCTATCAATGGATAAATGGGTAACAAAATGTAGTTTTTATGTGCAATGGAATATTACTCAGCCTTAAAAAAAGAATGAAATCTTGCCATTTGTGGCAACATGAATGGACCCTGAGGGCATTATGCTAAGTGACATAAATCAGAGGAAGACAAATACTGAACTCACTTTATGTGGAATCTTAAAACAACAACAACAGAAAAAACAACAGAAAACTGAACTCCCAGAGACAGATAAAAGATCAGTGGTGTGAGGGCAGTGGGGTAGTGATGCTGGATGAAGGTGGTCAAAGATACAGACTTCCAGTTATAAGGTAAACAGGTTCTGGGGTTGGGTGTATAGCATGGACTGTGGTTAGCAGTACTCTGCGATGTATTGGAAAGTTGCTAAGAGTCGATCTGACAAGTTGTCATCACAAGAAAAAAGCCAGTATAACTAGGTGAGGTATGGATGTTAACTTATTGTGATGATCATTTCATAATATATACATATATCAAATCATTATGTTGTATCCCTTATTCATGCAGTGTTATATGTTCATTATATCAGAATAGGAATGAAGTGATAGATTGAGGTGTATGTTAATGTTTTTAAAAAATGTCTCCCAAGTGTTTCTAACATGCCTCCAGAGGGTATGCTCATCTGTTGAGAATTGGTGCCCTACTTATTCTTTGGATGGTGTGGCTATTAAATACTGTGAAATTATACTAGCCAACTGTCTGGGCACTTTGTAACATCAAATTATAGCCTTATATTTGTACACTCAAAATATTTATATTGTAAATCTAATTAACATGTAATTCTAATAAAATATTTGTTACTTTTGAACAGCTACCTTTTTGTGGGGGAAGAAGAAAACTATAATTCTAATTTTTATAGTAATATTTTCAAATTGAGAAAGTAAATATGAATTTAATAAACACTTATCTTTATTACTGAGGAGCTAATAGTATTTCAGAACTGATCACAGAAATTGGTTATGTGAAATTGCATTTCTTTTTTGAACTATAACAAACTGTGTGGACTTAGAGCTTTAGTTTGCTTAGCCACCAATTGATTGTCTTTTGTGTGAATAGTCAAAATGTATTTTTAAATTGAGCTGTATGAAATTGAAAAGTCTTCAAAAGATTTTCAACTTTGTCAGATTACGATCATTATAAACAACCTAGTTTTCTCATGCTATCGTTCATTGTAGTATATGCCTGAAAAATTAGCAAATTAAATTTTAGTGTGGGCAGCAACGTTAAATACTTGTCTGCATATCTATAACTAATTCTTACATCATCTTATTTGGAAATAGAATAGTGCAGGAATTGTCACTCTGGTAACATTTATTTTTAAGACTGGGGGAAAAAGTTTAGGGAGGAAAGAAGAGAATAAAAAGAGTAATATGTTCTTAAGGGTCGTCTTCCCTCTGATTTCTACTTTTTGTGACCCTAAACGTGACAGAGGAAATTTTACCTGTGCAAACCTGAATTAAGGGAAGACAGCATCTTCAAGGGAATTTGCTGAGCACTTTGTCAGACTGATGTCCTAACCTGTGAAAGAATATGCCAAATTATAATGAGTGTAGCACAACTGGTAAGAATTTCAGTCTAGGAGCTAGAAAGGAACTTGGACATCTTCAAATGTATTATGGATATTCATTCAGCTTGCTTACCTTTTCACTTAGCGTAGTGCTTAATCCTCTCCAGGTTCATCATGCTGTTGCAAAAGGTAAGATTGCTTACCTTTTGAAAAAATGCAGTGACTTCTCTTCCTTGATAAGGTTAGCTGTAGATGTACATTTCATATTTGTTCTTTATAGAAAAGGGGAAATGAGGTCAAAATTCTGATCGTAAATACTTCAGACTACTCAGTTTTAGGCCTTTGTGGTCCTTCATTGCAAGGACAGGTACTGATTTGTGGCATTTTGTGTATTTCACTCATTGAGAAACATGGAGGAAAGTGTAATCACGCTGGGTGGTATTGTCTCCTTTGCCTCTACTTTGCAGTATTTGCTTTTGGCAACACCCCAGTTGTCCTACATCTAGACAACTAGCAAATGAATACCGTTTGCTGGTTTAGCAATACTTGTGTGGATCCCAAAAGCAGTACCATTTTGTTGAAACTTGATTGTGTTGGATCCTCTATTAATTACTGATGGGAGAGATGGGGAAGTTACCATGACATAACAGGAAAAGATCAGATATGTTTTTCAACATAAAGGAGTAGTTAGAACAGTAGAGTCATGACGCAGTTTTTAGAAGGTAAAGAAGTGGGCATCAACCAAATTCTGGCTCCCTGATAGACTGGCTAGAGAGTATAAATATCCCCCAAGTAATTTTCCGTGATTTAAAAGCTTTATTATTAGTGATTTACCCTAATACATAGTTACACTGAATTGAAAAGAAAATATTTGAGTAAATATTTTCTTTTAAAAAGAAAAAACCAATGTGTTTGAACAGAAACCAGCATCACGGAAAATGTACTTATCTGGCTACGGTGTGGAGCTGGCAATTAAGAGTACAGAATACAAAACGCTGGATGACACCCACGTTAAAGGTAAGTGTTCTCTCTGTATTTGAGTAGGATGAAAAATCAGAGGCTTATATATTTTTTAAAAAAAATTTCATGCCTAAAATTCTGCTTGTGTTAATAAATGAGTCTGGAGATGGGGTGAACATGTTTTTCCTGAGTTTGGAATTTAATTGTAAACTGAAAGAAAGAATATTATAGTCAAACCTTGGCTCTCAAACATCCCATCTTGAACAATTCGGTTCTCAACCAAGCCGTTCGCAGGAAGTGTCTTGGTTGTCAAACAGAAATTTGGTTCTAGACACGACAATCTGTTCATGCTGATACCTGTGTGATCAACGATGCATCTCTCAGGCACCAAAGGAGAGAATATGCAAGTGTATAATTCGGTTTCTGAACAAATCACTTGTCTAACAGCCTTCTGGAATTAAGTTTGAGAACCAAGATTCCACTGTATTGTGCTCTCTTAAAAATTGGAAATAGCATCTCATTTTGTTTATACCCAATGGCTTACCAACTGTTTTTTAACAATATATTTTAAAATAATGCTGTAAGTTACACCAAGGCAATAGATGAAGCTGTTTATGGCACCAGGTGACTGGCCCAGGCTCTCTGGCTGGCCTGATGTGCCCAGCCACCTCTTGGCATGGGGGTGAGGGGTCTAGGGGAGCAAAGGGAATGAGTATTTCTGTAACCCTGAAACTCATTGGTAACTCACTGCCCTAGGAGGTTTTGTTGGAAGTATTTATTTACGATGAAGTTAGGGTGATGCTGGGGTGTTTTTGTTTTTGTTTTTGTTTTGAAATAGGATGAGAGAGGTGTGTTGTTTTGATGAAGTAGATTGGTTAGATTTGTGATCTGCAAATCAATCTGCCTGTCATCTGGGTACTAAATGCATGCTCTAGATGAAGAACTCAAGAGACCAAAACTAAAGAAGTTTCACAAATTTATGAAAATCTTTTATTACATGGTTTATCAGAAGTTTATTTATGTCTGGCTCTTGATTAAGAGTTTTAAATTCATTCTTTTAAATGCTCCCAGATGTGGCTTCTCCTTCAACTTCATTTTTCTATTCAGGATCTAGTCCTGAAGGCCCTGCCCTGATTATAGACTTAGCTCTGGCCACTCCTACTGACTATGTTTCAAATAAAGATCTGTATTACTGTGATTTAAATTCTGCTAAAGAGTTACTGGAAAAGTATAGTGGAAATAATATTCAGATATTATATATTTTCTAGGATAGATTACATGTTAGGACACAAAACCAGTCTCAGTAAATTGAAGAGAACTGAAATCACCTCAAGTGTCTTCTCTGACCATCATAGTATGAAACTAGAAATTAATCAAAAGAAAAAAACTGGAAAACACACAAAGACATGGGGGCTAAATAACATGTTACTAAACAGTGAATGGGTTAACAATGAGATCAAGGAAGAATTCAGAAGATACCTTGAAACGAAAATGAGAACATAACAACCCAGAATCTATGGGATACAGTAAAAGCAGTCCTGAAGGGAAAATACATAGCATTACAGGCCTACTTCAAGAAACCAGAAAATTCTCAAATAGTCTAACTTTACACATACAGGTACTAGAAAAAGAACAAATAAAACCCAAATTGAATAAAAGACTAAAGATCTGAGCAGAAATAAATGGGAAAGTCTAAAAAATCAACACAATATATCAATCAAACTAAGAGGTGGATCTTTGAAAAGATAGACAAGATTGACTAACCTTTCACTAGACTCACCAAGAAAAAAAGAGAGAGGACTCAAATAAATAAAATCAGAAATGAAAGAAATAACAACTGACACAAAAGAAATACAAAGGATTGTTAAAAATATTACAACCAACTATATGCTAATAAGTTGGACAACTTGGGCGAAATGGATAAATTTCTGGAAACAATTTTCCCAAAACTGAATTAGGAAGAATAAAAAAATCTAAATAGATCAATTACAACTAATGAAATTGAAGCAGTAATCAAAAAATTCCCAACAAACAGAAGTCCTAGACCAGTTAGCTTCACAGATGAATTTTACCAAACTTCCAAAGAAGAACTAACACCTCAAAATATTCTAAAAAATTGAGGAGGAGGGAACACTTTCAAACTTATTTTTCAAGGTCCCCATGACCGTAATTCCAAAACCAGATAAAGACATGACAAAAAAGAAAATTTGGGTCAATCTCTGATGAACATAGATGCTAAAATCCTCAACAAAATATTAGCAAACCAAATACAGCAATATATGAAAAAGCCCATACGCCATGATAAAGTGGGATTTATTCTGGGGAAGCAAGGTTGATACAAAATCCACAAATAAACATGCTATATCACATAAACAAGATGAAGGCTAAAAATCACAGAGCTATATGAATAAATGCAGAAAAAGGATTTGATAAAATTTATCCACTTATGATAAAACTCTCAGCTATGTGGGAATAGAAGGAACATAACATAGTAAAGGCTACATATGACACACCCACAGTATCATTCAAAAATAAGACGTTTCCCTTAAGACTGGGGACAAGACAAACGTTTGCTTCCATGACTCTTATTCAGTATAGTACTGGGAGCTCTAGCCCCAGCAATTAGACAAGAAGAAATAACAAGCATCGAAATTGGAAAAGAAGAATTAAAATTATTTGCAGAGTACATGATACTGTATATAGAGAACCTGAAAGACTCCACCAAAAAAGACTTAGAACTGGTAATTCAGTAAAATAGCAGGATACAAAATAAATATCCAGAAATCAGTTGCATTTTTATACATCAATAATGAACTATCAGAAAGGGAAACTAAGAAAACAATCCTATTTACAATTGCATCAAAAAGAATAAACTATCTAGGAATAAATTTAACCAAGAATATAAAAAGACTGAACTCGGAAAATTATGAGACAATGAAAAAAAGAAAATGAAGGAGCTACAGATTAAGTGGAAGCATATATCATGTTCATGGCTAGGAAGAATTAAGATTAAAATGTCCATACTACCTACCCAAAGCTATCTGGATTCAGTGTAATTTCTGTCACGTGTGTGTGTGTGTGTATGTGTGTGTGTAAAACAGACATGGAAAACAGTGTGGTGATAGCCAGAGGGAAGCGGGGGCAGGTGGAGGCGGGCAAAGTGGGGTAAATGGGGACCAAAAGAGACTCTGCTTTGGGCAATAAGTGCTCAGTGCAGTGTGCAGGTGAGGTTTTGTTGAGTTGTGCACTTGAAACCTGTGTGGTTTTATGAACCAGTGTCAGCTCAATAAATTCAATTTAAAAAACAAACCAACCTCACAGACACAGACAGCTGTGTGGTGATGACCAGAGGGAAAGGGGGTTGGGGAGGGAGAAGCGGATGAAGGGGGAGCAAATGCTGATGGACGGAGACCTGACTGTGGGTGGGGAACGCAATACAACATACAGATGGTACGTTACACCGTTGTACTCTTGAAAACCTGTTTAATTTTATTAATCAATGTCACCCTAATAAATTCAGTAAAAAAAAAATGAAAAAAATAAAAAGTGCACACAGAGAATGCAAGCATGTGCATATACATGTATCATTAAGCTGATTGATGAAGAAAAAGAAAGGTAAAACAAATGGAATTTAATTCATTTTTAGTTTTTCTAATGTTCGATTACATATTCCTTTCCCAGACTGAAAATGTTTTTTTCCCCCCCCAAAATATAGCCGTGTCTAATGCTACTGTTGAAGATGAGATTGAAATGAATGAAGTTCAAGGATTTCTCTTTGGAAAACTCAAGTAAGTATGAAATGAAATAAAATTATATTATTATACTCTTAAGTCTGTTTTTAAAGGAACATGTTATGTTGGCTTATGTTTCACATTTTAAAAATATCCATATAATTGTGTTTATGTGTTATAAAAATAATGCACAGATAATGCAAAAACACAGATTTGCAAGTAATCTCTAACTTAGCTGTGTAAGTACCATGAGAAAATAGGAATTGAAAATGCTCAGTTATTTCTGACAAAAAATCTAAATAAAAACTTTATAGAATCTTTTATAAATATAATAGGTTACAAAAATCATGCTTAATATTTTGCATGAAAGAAATCAAAATTTTTACACCTCAAAAGAAAATAGTTTCTTTTCCTAAATTTCTGTGCCACAGACTTTCATGTTAAAAACCTTTAACATCTGATCTTAATTTCATGCCCATGCGTGACTAAACTTTGAGAAATTAAAGTTGTGCTCCCTTCTTCCCTGCCTCTCTAACTGAAGATGAGGAATCGGATGGTGAGTGCTCTCTGAGTGCATGTGAATGGGGATCAGTGTGGTTTTGTGCGCACTTTCTCTCATTTGTGAGAGGTGAATTTTATGGTTCCAATATAAAGGCAAAATTCATTAAAAGAAGACTTTTATTAATATTTTTAGTTCTGGTTTAGCATTACAAGTAGTTACAAAGGACACTTTGGATGTGTATCGTGAGTGGATACCTATAGAGAGCCAGGGGGACGTTTTTGGAGACTGTGCTAATTTATACAGATGACTGAGCTATATTTCTAAACTGTATTGGCCAAGTGGTATGTATGCTCTCATGACCTTAAAAAGTCAATGCATCTTGCAAAACATATTTATCTAATTAAGATATTTATTTAGTAGATAAACCATTTTTATTCCATTTTCAGCTGTGACTCAGCATCTTGGAATCCATAGTTTTATTCTTAATGTTTTATGGGAATAAATTGTGTGTCCTCCAAAAAGCCTTTGGAACCCTGATGTATTAGTTTTTTAAAAGAGGAAATAGTCAGTTCTTACACCATTCCTCAGTTGATTTAGGCAAACTCTCCCTCCCCAAAAAAACTTTAAGGTATTGTATGAATAATGTACATTTGCCTAAATTACACAAATAATTTTAGCACTATATTGATTATAATTAAATATGAAAAACAGTATAATAGCTCTCATAAACTTAATATTATTCCATAACCTAACATTTTGAGGAAAGAGGGGTTATTGGATTGTGTAGTGAACTTTTCTGAAGTTTTGCTTTTTCATTACAAGCGCAGTCATAGACAGCCTGGCTCCACTTGCAAGATGTGGTCCCACAGTGTAGTCAAATTGCGGGATATTGACACCGTAGTATATTTATCTGTTGTTAATTGTTAACATTAGTGCATTTCTATATATTTGTTCTGTATGTTTATTTTTTCACTTTTTAATATCTTCATTTCTTTTTACTCCTGAAAATATATATTTTATAAGTTGTGATGGTAGCTAATGCTTTATTTTTTAAATTCTATTTAAGTCTGAAATAGTACTGTCTTAATTTCATGAGAAATAGAAGATTATACTTTAGATTATTTGTGTATTAAAATGTCACTGTACTATATAATTATTTGGCACTCTCTAAAATATACCTAGATGTGTTTAATGTTAGGCAAAATTATCTTACACTTTTTATACATTTCGAACATGGAACTTTTTAGAAATAGAATAAACTCTAAGATTGTATAGGAAGCATTAGTGTCTTTCCTTACAATACAGTTTTTTATTTTAAATTATAGAAGCAATGCTTTTAATTTATAAAATGTTAAAATAAAAAGTACATAGGATAGAAACTAGTAATTCTGCCCTCACCCTTGCATCTCTTATAGTGATGTTAACAATTGAGACAGCATCTCTCCAGGTTTGGTTTGGTTTTGTTTATATATTGAAAAAAATAGACATATATCTTCCTCCTCATTTATTTTGAAGTTCTGCAGCTAGAGTTCCATCATGATTTATTCTCTTAATGATGAACAATTAGTTTGTGTCTAATTATTAGGAAGAGTTCATTTCAAAAACATACTGCTTATTTGATGATTTGTGATAGGTGATGCTAATTAACATTACTTAATATTCCAATGCAGAGAAAAGTATTCGGATTTGAGGGCGAACCTGACAGCATTCCAAAAGTACCTGATCGAGAGCAGCAAGGAAATGACGCCTTTGAAAGTCTGGGAGCTACAAGGTAAGTATTTCCGTCTGCTTTAGCACAGCGGTTTGCTGGCCGGTCTCTGTTTTATGAAATAAACTTTTATTTAACATGATATAAATTATTTCATAGAAAGTAATAATTACTGGGATGTAAATAATATAAATTGTTACATTATTTCTTGTGGAAATAGTTAATTAAAACATTCTCCATTGAACAAATTATATTTTTATGTTTGTAAGACTTAAAATTCAATTAAGTGTAATTATTTGATATTTAAAATTTAATCATTTTTAAAGTATACACTAATTTATAGGTTCATCTGAAGCATTAAATCACATTGCAGGGAATCTATAACATTCATTAAAATTTCTAACTCATAGGTGAGGAGAAATCAGAACTAAATCTGGTTTTCTTCTACGTAAAGTTTTGATCGTAATGGACTGACCATTGCCTGTTTCTCCATTAACTTAGAACAGCTTCTGTGCTAGCATCCCATCAGGAGAACTTTTGTGGGGAGAATTTAGTTTAGGTTGAAGTATAAGTCCTTTACAATTTGTAATTTCCTTTTTCATCAACTGTAAACTCTGGTAGGTCATGGGGACATGTTGTTTTTCTGTGTGATCCATACCTTTTATCACGTCTCTTACCAACTTTTAAAAATATCAGTTTTTTGAGATTTAATGGACATACTGTACAGTTTACCCAAAGTGCACTATTCAGTGGGTTTTAGTATATTTTCAGAGTTCTTTAACTGACACCCCAGTCAGCTTCAGTGTATTTTAACTGCCCCCCCCAAAAAAAGTTATGTGCACATGGACTGTTACTCCCATTTTCCCAACTCCTCCAGCTGTAGGCAACTAACAGTCTACTTTCTTAGCCTTCAGAATGTCCTCCAAGGGACCTGTCATTTAGAAAGCTGTAAGTGATAGAGTGCTTTTGAAGGCTTGTAAACAGGGAACATGCACTGTCAGCTTAGTTTTAATTAACCTTCGTAGTGTCTGTGTAAGATATAGTTGAATGGACTAGAAACAGGAAATCCAATTAAGACATCATTGAAATGCAGGGACAGAGGTTGCACTAGGACTATGTCGGTGGTGTAGGAAGGAAAGCTGGGTCTGGCCAGGACAGAGGAGATGGCAGGAATCACAGATGGCTATGAGGTTGCCAGCTTTAAGGCTGAGAGAAGATAGAGCGTGTCAGCAGGTTTGGGGCTTGAATCGGGGGCCCAGGAATAACGAGACTGGCGTTAAGATGATTGACTTAAAGTAGCGGGGTGAATATAACATCCTGAAGCTAAAAGGAGAGGATTTAAAAAGTTAAAAGTCATAGTGTAAAGCATGGGTGTCCAACCTTGTGGCATCTCTGGGCCACACAGTAAATACCTTGCGACATACAGTCACACACACAAAAAATCTCATGATGTTTTAAGTAAATTTACGATTTTGTGTTGGGCCGCATTCATAGCCACCCTGGGCCTCATGCGAGTGGCGCTAACCGAAAGGTGGTGGGGCCAAATCGGGGGTGCGGGGCCCTCATCCTCGCGCACGGGGCAGGGGGCCGCGGTCTCTTGCTGACTCCATGCCCTGCTGACACTGTGCCGTGAAGACGCCCCAGGGTGGGGAGGAATGGAGGAGTGCATTACCGAAGCCAAAGGAAGCGCATTTCCAAGAAAGGGGCAGTGAGCAATGCCTTTGCTCTTTCTTCTCTTGTTACTTTCCCTCCCTCCTTTCTTTTCTTCCTTCCTCGATTTAACAGAATATATTTTATTTTTCTTTATTTATGGATTTAACAGAATTTATTGAGTGTCTGCTAAGTGGCAGTCATGTCCCTACATCTGTGGTTTTATAATTTTAGGCTCAGGCTGACATAGAAAATATACAGGGTCTGGCAGAAGTAAGGCCTGCTTGGGTGTGGTTGGTAGGATAATAATATGGGTGTAATAATTTATAGTTTTAATTTGGACATTTTCCTTAAAATGTCATATGGTATGCTTGACTGTGATATTGTTATGTTACATAATTACATGCTTATCATCTTGTAATAAAAGGTTTTGTAATTAAAAAAAGGGGGCCAGTATTTGTGCCAGACCTGTATTTTACACTGTATTTTACTTGTGTACATCATACACAAGTGTATGATGTAGGGATACATAAATATGCTCAAAGCTAAAGAACAGCTGCTGCATACCGTATGTATGCTTACTACATTTTATTCACTCTGACAAAACTTTCATTCTACCCTATTTTATTAGGGAAAAAAATCACATTACTCAAATCAGATTTCACGGTTAACTCATGGGTTCCCGCTGATATTTTGAAAAATACTAAATTCCAAAGATAAAATAATGAGTTAAAACACATACTGTGTTTCTTCAAAGGATCTTAGATAACCATAAATCATTTCTAAAACCAATATAAAAATTCCCCTTGTGAGTGCTGCAAAGTCAGAATAAGAGATTAAGAAGGTTATATGCCCTCGAGACCTGAACTGGTGGGCGGTGGGGGAAGGGGGAACAGAAAGGGGAAGCTTCCTGTCGAAGAGGTGGTTAAACTGGATTTGAGGAGGGTTGGGAATTAATTGGAGGGCGGGTTATTTAGGGAAAAAGTCAAAGGTCTTTGTGAGAAGGTGGATGTGGAGTGTGACGGCAGGAAATGCCAGGAACAACAGCTCGAGCCACGCTTTCCCCAGTGGACGGACAGTGGTGGTGTTTGCGGAGAAGAGAAGACTAAGGAGGACCAGACTTGGGCAAAGAGGAGGCGGGGGTATCACAGTTTATTAAACATGACCCTTTTGAAGTATCCAAGTGATAAAACCAAGAAGGCGTTTAAACTACGGATCTAGATTTGCGTCTCAAAGTGTAGGTGTCTCAAGTAGCAATTTATGAATCGTCTGGATAGGGAACAGTTAAATGGTAATAGCATTTGATAATATTTTATTTCTTGTTACTTGCACTCTGATTTCATAAACGAATTTTCAGGGGCTTTCAGATGAATTACATGCAGGAAATTTCATGTGAAGGAGAATTACATGTTAAAAAAAGTTAAAAAAAAATAGTTGTACTCTTAAACCTGAGTAAAGGTAGTTATCCATGATCACAGTTATTAATGATGATGATTGATGTTGATAAAATTATTAGTCAATACTGTATGTTTGGCATAGCAGTAGACTTTTTATATGCATTACCATAATTAATTTGAAATATCTTATAAAAGATAGATATCCTACTCTCCCTGATGAAGAAACTTGAAGAAACGGACACATAAAATATTGGGTTGGCCAAAAAGTCCGTTTAGTTTTCCCTTAAAATAAAACACACATTTTTCATTTTTACCAATAACTTTATTGATTTGGATATTTTGAGTATGTCAGCTGTCTCCCTCGTTTGCCTTCTAATGGGTAGAGTCCGGGGCTGCTGCTGAACACCTTCCATTGCATAAGATAGCCCCACAGCAAAGAATTATTGGGCCAAAGTGTCAGTAGTACCAAGAAACTTCACAGATCACTTTTGACACATTTGATCAGTCACAGCGCCTTCTCCATACATTGCACCAATCTGTGTGTATGTGTGTGGTTCAGTTGCATTTTTACCTTTCTTGAAATAATAAAGCATGATGTACTGAAAATGTTGCTTATTTTCTTCCATCTTCAATATTAAAATGGCTTCACAAAAATTCATCAACTCTGATGAGTTTTTTAAATGCACACTGATGTGACAGCTGTCAGAACATGCCCCCACGAAATTGTCTCGAATGAAATTAAAGACAACTAAGCGCTACTAGAGCCGTTGTACGGAAAAAAACTGAACGAACTTTTTGGCCACCCCAATAATTAGTTCAAGGTCACAAATCTGATAAAGCACAAATCAAGGATATCTGAAATGAGCAGGTCTGTCTCACTTTAGAGCTTATCTTTTTCCTTACCACCACCTTGTACTGTTTGGAGTGTAACAGTGCACAGCCAAATGCTGTCAGGCAGCACCTTGACCATATACTTTCTAAAAATAAATAAATAATACTCTTCCGTAAGTTGTCATATCAATCACATAGGTAATGACGAGTTTTCTCACTAAAATATTCCTAAATGTTTACACACCACTTACAAATTATGTTGCTTATAAATGCCTTTAGTAGCAATAGAATGATAAATGTAAGGGGCCTCACTTGCTATTTACTGTTCACTCACTCATCAGTATTTGTCGAGCACCTACTTATGTATGAGGCACTTTTTTTTGGCGAGAATATTTAAGCTCTACTCTGTTTGTAGCATATTGGAGACTGACTGCAAAAAGCCACACATTTTTCTTTCCTTAGGACTGTCATTTCAGGTGAAATAATTCTAAGTTTAGGATTTTATTTTTATCGTAGTATAAAAGTAGAACAATACTGAAAGAGAAAGTGAATGTTTCATATTTACTGAGTTAAACATATTAGGTCTGTCTTGAAGTTCTTTTCAGAATTGTCCCTTCGAACTTTTTCCTGTCTAGTGGTTATTTTTATCAAAGCCTTTTCTTGCCTGTTTATTTAACCTAAATATAGAAAATAATGGCTTTGCATCAGCACTTTTTTTCATCTATCTCTTTTTGAAGTTATACTGGAATTTGTGGAAAACAAGTATTAAGTATTAAATGATAGTTACTGATTGATAAAAGTGTAAAGTTTACCTTAATTAGAAATAAGTGCTACCTTTCCATTTAAAATTTTTGAAAAATGCTAATTATAAGAGTGTTAACTTGTCTATACAAGAATATATATATAGCCAGAAGGGTTGAGTGAATTACTTAAAGTATATGGAAATGTTTATGAGGTTATGACAATATGCTAGATTTTTTAATGATATTTTTTCCTTCCAGATCTTAGTTTTCAAGCAGCTTCTCAAATAATGGCTACTCCAGCTTATGATGCCTTAAAATTAATGAAAGACATTTCGCAGAACTTCCCCATAAAAGCCAGGTATAATAAAGTTTATTAGTTTGATTATAGCCAGAATTCTTTCCATTAAGTAAATTTTATGAAAATAGCTTATTTCACTTAATACAATGATGTCAATTAATTCTAGTATATACAGTGCTTCTGAAAGAAGGGCCTTTCTTCATTATGTAAGTTGGCGTTTTGCTAGAGTGGAATATTGGCTTGTACATACATATGTATATGTCCTACAAAATAGGAGTCTTGAATTAGAGGCAAATGGGAAGGAAAAAACAATTCATTGAAAATAGGTATTTAAATATAAACAGGGAGGCATGATAATCCAAGGAAAAAACTTGTTTAAGCAATAAATAAAAATGTAATTTTGTTTTTCTGTTTGCCATGGAGGATGATGAAAAGGATTACTTTAAATAGATCTATGCCCAAAGTATAGCCAAGTCGTCATCTTGCCCTTTTAGATTCCAAGTAATTAGTAATTTCTTAATTGTATGAGATAGCTTGTGGGATGATTTTTGCCAATAGGGTATCTAATTGAACTGCTTCCAGAAATGCTAATGTTACATTTAACACATCTCTCAGTTCAATAGATAATAATACACTGGCAAATCTAAAAGTAACCAATACATACAGTTCAGGTTACCATGTATTGTAAGGGTTGACAAAATCACAAGACTTTGATGCATTTGTATTTGGATCAGGAATGACAGAATATAGAATTATAAGCAGCCAGTAAAATATAAAATAAGCCAGCTTCCATTGAATGCACAGAGCACGCGGCAAGGGCAGCACCCGAGTCCTAGTGAGGGGAGCTGGGGCGCACCCTCCCACTTCCAGCGTCTCTCCTCAAGCCCTGGGTGAGCGACAGGCCTCTCTTTGTCCCAAACACTATTTTGTGCATGTATCCACAGCACGATGTACTGAATTTTATCTAGATGCTCTGACCACAGTATCATAAATAAGTAGTGCATAGTTGGCCACAAGAGACCAAGAATCTTCATGGCACCCTGAAAATAGGTTTGTTACCGTATTTACAGATTAAGAATGAATGTATTGATATGATCCTTTCAATTTTAAACAGTCAAGACTTTGAGAAGTCAGCATATTATGAAACCTGCAATACATACGTGTGTGCATAAATATTACATTTAGCCACATTGCTCTTAATTAATAGCAGCTTTTGAAATTACTCGACCAAATACAAATCAAGAAAATAATTTTAGTTTTAAGAAGACAGTTGATAGGCTTTTTGACAGTAAGTCAGGCCACTATTGAAGGATTCAGTTGCTAAACTCTAATAAATGTGTGATTGGTCATTAAAAAAAAGTTGGCAAACTATGCTATTACTGCTTAATAGCTAAATTGTAAGCTTGAGCAAATATCTAAAGCACCTGGTGAACAATCAGTAGATGTCTGTTTAAATATTTGCTAAATGAATGAAAAATTGGCATTATCTAATTTATCCCAAGTTATGCCAAATTTTGGGAGGTAATGTGCAATTACTATATGTTTTGTTTTGTTTTTTTATCCTCACCCAAGGAAAGGAGGGAGAGAGAGAAGGAGAAAAACATTGAGCAGTTGCCTTCCATACACGCCCTGATAGAGGACCAAACCTGCAACCCAGGCACATGTCCTGACCAGGAATTGAACACACAACCTTTCAGTCCCAGGACAATGCTCCAACCAACTGAGCCACACCAGTCAGGGCACTGTGGATTGTTTTAAAATATACCTTTCTACTTGAATTTTACTTAAAGCAGAACTTTGCGTTTACAGTCTTTTAATTTTTATCTCATTTTCTTCTATGCATAAAATTAACAGATATATAACTTATCATTTTTAGGAGTTAAGTCAAACAATAGACTTAATTTTAAAATTTTCTTTATAAGGTAGTTTTAAGCTCTTCAAGGCTGAATATGTGAAGTCAGGATTATCAGTATCTTGTAACTTAAGTTCTCTGCTAAAGATCCCAGGTGAAAATTGCCTGGTTGCATGGACACATATGATGACATTGATAATTTCATGCAAAATTTCTCTATGGGAAAAGCAACATAAAATAGCACTTTTCATTAAGTATTTTTGAAAAATAAGTCTAGTAATAAGCAAGGTCTGACAGTATTTAATGCATACAGTCAGTGCCCATGAACTTCTGACCGCCTGTCCCACCTGAATCAAATACCCTTGTCAGATGACAGCTATAGTACCACTTGTCAAGTCGGCTATGTAGAAATGTCACGAAGCCTTTGGAATTGTTAATTTCTTACACAAAATATTATATTACCTTGAATTATAGATTAGTCCTAAACATTTAAGGAGAAATTAGTTATACTAATATTTATTTTCCCAGGTCCCTTACCAGAATTGCTGTAAATCAACATATGAAGAAGGAAATACAGAAAAATCAACAGGTTTGCTTGAATTCCTTTTTTAAAAGAATTTACTGTATTCATATTGCTGTTTCAGACTTTGGGTCTTCAGTTTTTATACGAAAAAGAAAAGGTTCATTTGTATTTTTGATTTTTAAAACAGTTCAAGTTTTCCATTTTTGTACTCTACATACAGTCTGAGAATGTAACCAATCTTTCCTGACATATATTTTACTTACCTCCTCATTCACCCTATACTCCAAACCTTTTGCTCATGCGGTATGGTTTTCTTCACAGGGTAAAGAATGAAGGCTATGAATTAATTATTGCTTCTGATAATTAGTTTTGCTTAAAAACTTGAGGACCAAGCCAGGTTTAGACCATGGGAACATTACTAGAATCCCATGGCATGTAGGACACAAGTGATCGGTAGTTTTTAAGATTCTGCCAAATGCTTTCTTGAACTAACCATACAACCCAAATGACCCTACCTGTGTTAATACTTGTGAAGGGCCTGGAACATTGCCTTGCTTACAATACCAGATACACAGGGCTGCCAAAAGTAGTTTATTTTTCTCACTTAAAAAGAGGCACTACCATAGGTGGCTGCGGGCATGGTTTTTTCCTTTTATGGTTGCAAATTGCTGTCACAACTCCAGGTTTCTGATATGAATGCAAAGTAGGAGGCAGGGAGATGGTATCAAGCACATTTCATCCCACCAAAGCCTTTGATCCTTGTTGTTTACCCTACGCAAGAAATCTTGACATTAATCAGTAAACTAAATAATCACAACTCTATGTGGTCATCTTGTTTAGCTTCCTCTTTCAGGGCACATTGATAAAAGATAAGGATGATAGTGGCTTTCATGTCATTCACCTTGGGTAAATGTGTTTGGACTAGAAGCTCATTTCACCTGTGACCACATGAGGTATGTGAGTGATAACAAACTAGAGTTCACACCCTGGAAAAGAGGGTGGTAGTGACTAGAAGGTCAAAATACCTTGGAAAGGCCCTTGCAGTATTGCTGAATGCCTACATAGCACGTGCGCACACCGGAAGAATGTCATTATTACGTCTCATGTATACACAGCAAGAGTACAATTTATGTAAAGCATAACTGCTGCAAAACACAAACAAAAGGTAGACACACAAAAAAGAAATTAGTGGACTTGGAATTGAATATGTAGAAAGATGATCTGTCTTATAATAAGAGAAATAGAGATCAAAGTTATACTGAGACACCAGATTTATAATATTCAAAGTGTGATGGCAAATTCTGTTGGTAAGTCTATCTTTTTCTGTGTGTAGGAAAGCAGGGAAAACAAGATATATATTCATATGTATTAGTATTTGCATAAAGGAACACCAGAAGGATGGGGGAAAAAAACTGGGGAAAACAGAACAGTTGCCTCGCTGGGCCATGGTGAGGTGCTGGAGAACAGGGGAGGGCAAAGCCCTGGGGCAAGCGTAAGGGTTCTGTGCGTGGGGGTTTTGTGGAGTTTTAACTTGGGACTCATGCAACACTTATCCAGAAACTACGACTGTGCTGAAGTTACATAAGTGAATTTGGGCTTGGTTTTATTCAGGAGACAACAGCGGTAACTCCAAAGTATAGCAAATTTCCCCTTTGAGTTAATGATTCTTATTATTTTGCTCAGAGATGAGCCAAAATCTGCTTTTGGTGATTTAAAAATCAATGGCAATCCAGTGTGTGTGTCTTATTGTTTACTGTGAGAGTTGTTATATTATGTTCCATGACATTTTTTTGTTTGAAAGAAAAAAAATGGAATATGGTTGGGTAGTCTGGTAACTTTTTAATTTTACCCCAGCAGTGGAAAACATTGTTTTAATTGTAGAGTTACATAAAAAACAGGTGAGATACTTAAATATAAAAACCTAAATAAAGGATTAGACCTAATCCAAAAAGAAGTTCACACATTTCCTAATTATGTCAACTAATTACTTAGAATGTATGAATTTTACAGTTCTTGAATACTCTTGAAATACTCCCTTGATCCGAATAACCTCTCTAAAAGTTCCCTTGTAAAACATTCTTTTAGAATCTTGTTTCTACATCCTGAAAAAAATATATTTCCCCCTGTATTTAGATTTATATCTGATTTGACTTCAAATTTTAAACTTAAAATGCATATGGTTTCAGTTTAGGGACCTCCAGACCTCTTTGTGAACCATTTAGCATTCTAACCTCAACCTCCCGTCTGAGATCCGATCATTGGCAATGTGTGGCTTCAGGTAACGGCCCACTTCCATTGCAGTACCTTGTTCCCTCTTTTTCTAATGAAGTCCTCTTTCTCCATAGGGACTTACATTTATTTCTGCTCAGACTAAGAGCACTCCCAGTTTAATTCCACAGTAAATAAAAAGTCAGTGCATATTTTTCGGGCCTTAAAATCAGTGAGAAATCTGGCCTCAAATCCATGTGAAGATAAGCCAGCGGCAATGAATTCTTACAGAAGACTTATTGCTCCCAACCATGGCAAGATCAACAAGTTTCTGTGCTGTGTCTGCAAAACATCTTGTTTCCTAGGTCCCCTTCATTGTGGGGGGAGCACTTCCTGTGCCCAAGGCTCCCTCTCACCCCATCCCCTGCCCTGGGGGAGCCCAAAGCTTTGCTTCCTGTCCTTTTGAGACTCGCCCTTAAATACCCAAGCTTTAGGTACCTAAAATCCTTTGTGTCCTTGGACTTGTATTTCTACCACTTCTCTGCCCTTGAGAGAAACCTTTCCTTTTAAAAGCTAAACCACTCATCTAGAGGACGTTGTTCACATTTTAATCCAGCACTTTACTTTTAGAAAGAGGATTTCGGGTTGTCTGGTTCATCATATTGCTGGAAACTGAATTCTTACCCCTTGGTTTGAGAAATGCTGCCTGAAATCATACACCCAGGGTAATTTACCAGGATATAAGGCTACCTCTCTGGGGGGAAGGGAAAGACTTTGTCAGTATTAGTCTCCAGTAGACTGACAGTGTTTTGGCAATTAAGTTCAGTTTATTACCCTTTTTGAGCATCATCTTTGTTCAGAGCTCTGTGCTTGGCTTAACTACTCCTGAGGGAGTCGGCATTTCCAAGGGTAGTTTGTGTGCTTGAGGGGCTTTCCACTTACAATTGAGTTGCCTAAACCAGCTGAAGTGCCAGGAGAGCTCCAGACGGAGCTAAAGACAAGCCAAGGTTTTGCCTACGAACCTTCGCGTGTTGGAGTTCAGCGTCTTCCCAGTGTTTTGCAGGACTCCAGTGCAAGCATTTTCTGCCCTGTTGCAGATTGAGCTCCTCCTCTCCCTCCTCCGTATGTAACTCACCTCTCCTGGTGAGTGATACGCATACAGAGAAGTTTACCTCTGTCAAGTTTTCCCTCAATCTCTTCAAGTTATTTTCTTCATCTGTCTTTCTAGAATAATTTATACCAATTTCTATTAGGTCACTTATCATGCAGTCTCTTTAAAATGCAGTTTTAAAATTGTTTTTCTCCTAAACCAATTTACCTACACTGATAATAGTAATAATAAAGGCTTTATTTATGAGTACTGTGTATTTGACTAGACACAGGAATATATTTAAACTTTATAACAAACCAATGAGACAGACGTAAGTACTCCATTTTACAGATGAAAAAACAGACTTACGGAAGCTAAGCAAATTTGCCCAAATTTCACCACTAGTAAGTAGCAAGACTAAGATCAAAAGTAGACCTGACTCCCTCACCGCGTGGTCTTAACAACTATGCTGTCCTTTTTTACCTCCACTGCTGACCTAGTGCCTGGAGTGATTTCCAGCATACAGTAGACACTTGAGAAATAGTTGCTGAATGAAAAAACAGTGAACAGGGCAACACTGCTTTAATGGAAGCCTTTATGAATTTAGAGTGATCTCCAAATATTTCTATGTACACCGAAGTTTTGTGTCCTGGGATATATGAAACGATAGGAATGTGCCAACTATCAAATTCTAAGGGTGTGAGCACACACACACGCACACGCAATATAAAACATAGGAGGTAGGTCATTGTAGCATTAGAACTTTAATATCACATATTGCAAAATCAAAACAGTCACGTATTTGTGTCTAACCTGTCGTCAGATGCCCATCACTAGATGAGGGTGGGCAAACTACTGCCCACCTGTATGTTAAACCTGGCCTGCCACTTGTATTTATAAATAAAGCTTACTGGAATACCATCATGCCAGTTTGTTTATATTATCTTTGGTTGTTTTCATGCTACAAGAGCAGAGTTGAGTGGCTGCATCAGGGATGATATGGCTGGCAAAGCTTAAAATGTTGACCACCTGACTCAAAACTTTTCAGACTCGCCACATAGATCACTATTGTTATATGACTTGGTCAACTGTTATTCTGCTCTGTTTCAAGGACCTTCTCAATAGATTTGAAATTCACCCAGGTGATGCTTCTCTGTATATAAATGGACTTCGTGTGGATGTGGATGCTCATGATCCTTTTAGGTAAGTGTTGCGTTATGGATGCAAACTGCCTGTGGTTTATATAAAGGGAAATATTGCCCTGAAGTTAGTATTTGTCAAAATTCAAATAACCACTTTAAAGGTAAAGCAACTACATGTTTTTGATTGTATAAAAGAGTTTCTGTTATTTTTTGTGGAATACCCTTGTAAGTGTCTCAGAGTGCCAGAGCTGGGCGGGACCTTGGGACACATCTTCAGATGAGAACACTGAAGGTGCTGAGTCTTCAACCTGTACTTACCCCATTATTTCAAACTACCCTTCGTTGAACCGGAGGTTTATCCTTTAACAGAAAAGTTTCCTGGCAGCCAGGGTGTTCCATTCCTTTCAGTCCTGGCAGAAAGGAACTGAAAGGAATGTGAGGTGTTTCTTCAGAAAGAAGAATTTAAATTACTTGTATCTGTTCAAAAGGAAATTTGAAATTACAGAATTCAGAGTGCTCTCTTTCCTTATGTAAAAAAAAAATTCTTCAAAAATGCTCTAGAGCAAAATTACATAGTCTTTGTAAATCAGGTCAGTGGCTGATAAATCAGTCATGGGCCAAAAGAAGAGAAATCAATTGAATTTATTTTGTTTTTCAAAAGCATAAAAGTACTTTAAAAATTAATATTTGGAGTATAAAATGAGTTTTGTAAACAGTACTTTAGTTCAGACATTCAGTTTGAATTCAATTGAATATATGTTATTGAACTTAAATTGTTTATTGTATTTTCTTACCAGTTTGGAAATATATAGGAAAATACAGGAAAGACTGAGAAGTAGAATAGGTAGTTCAAATGGGGCTTTTCTCTTTATTTAGTTGTATCCTTGGATCTAGTATTGGGAAAATGATGACCTAGGATAGGCAGGCTGAGTTATTACACGCAGAAATAGTAGAGTGGCAGTTGTTAGCTCCTGGCCTGTGAACTTCAGAGGCACAAAAGTTACATGTGTGCTCAGGAGCAGTGAAAACAGGTTTTTAAAAAGCAGTGAAATGGTAGGTGGATTCTGGAAAGTTCCTGTGTCAATGTACAGGGAAGTTTTCATAGCAGGAACGTGTTCATGTGTAATGTAGAAAGACTGTAGGTCATTCAGGAAATAGAGTCCCCTTGGCTCCTCCCCCTGGAAATTAGCGATCTGCAGGGTGTGTGAGACATTTTTGTTCCTTGATCACTTGTAGCTACTATAATTCCCTTAGAGGGAAGGAAAATATATAAGGATAGTTACACTTCTGACACTTTTTAGTACAAAATAAACAATCATAGAGGTTCTCAGAAAAAAATCAGAACATGTAGGTGAAATCAGTGTGAAGAGGTTGATGCAGGAAAGTGGAGAGGAAGAAAAATGTTGTATTACTGAAGTTATATCTTGGATCTAGTCCATTTAGGGTTTAAAAAACCCCCAAAACCCAGAGGTATGGGGGGGTATTTTGCATTCTCGTCTTACCTCCTGCCTCTCATTGCATTTTTGGATTGTGGGGGCTGATAGGACATCCATGGCCTGGCCCCTCCTCCTCTGGTCCCAGAAGGAGTGGAAGGAGCTGAGCCTCGTGGGTTAGGGCAGCTCTGGTTCAGCCACGGCTCTGCCCCCCCCCCCGCCCCCCGCGGAGGCTGAGACAGTTGGAGCGGGTGGGGGCCAGAGTGAAGCTGAGGGCTTCCATCAGTGGTGCCTTGTACGTCTGTGCTCGGAGCCACTGACGCATCTTTACCTCTGAGCAGTCCGCTCAGCCACGGACGTGACCAGACGGACACTGGTACGGCGTGGATAGTGCTCGTTTTCATAGCCAGCCCGCTTGTGCTTGAGTAGTGTTGCTGCAAATAACTAACAGAAAGAGAAAACACAGGTGGCCAGATATCCCCACTTGTACACGTTTTCCTGCATCTTAATGAAGCCGTCTGCCTCAGAGTGCTTTTGACCTTTTGATAAATACGTATGTTTAATGCAAGCAACATTAAAATTCAATATTATAAAATCAACTCAGTATTAAAATTCAATTTAGTGAGTATTGGAGTGCCTACTGTCCTATAGAAACCACCTGGTATTTGGATGCAGTGGTGGACGAGATAGAAGGCTTGTCTGAGTGAAATTTACAGCCCAGTGGAATAAGGGGTGCAAAATAACTACAGTGTGGTAAGGTGCGGTGCTTTGGGAGTTTATAACTTTAGGGATTTAAGTTCTTGGAGAGCATGGGAATAGTAGATTTCAGATTTCTCTATGGAAGGGCCACTTAAGGCCAGTTGAGAAGGATGAATCAGGCAGGTGGAGGCTCAGCAAGCATGGCCCATGGGAGAACAGGGAAAGCCCCGCGTGGCCACGCTGGGGCGTGAAGAGGCGGCGGAGGAAACTGAGGCCACTTGGGTGGGCGAGGATCGGGTGTCCAACCAGGTTTGGAGTGCGGGCCTCTTATCTCAAGGGCAGCAGACGCCAGAGAAGTGTTCCCAGCAAATGTAAAGAGGGTAACTATTTATTTAAAAGAGAAGCATGAGATTTAGTAGGAGTCCAGAAATACAAGGAATTTTACTGATAAACATAGCATATTTAAAGAACTCTTGTTTATTAAAATATCAATTTATAAAATTGTTAGGAAACGCAAGGAGGGAACTAATGCTGGTTGAAGGTAACTGTGTACACAATAGTAAGTTGATTTAATACTAATGCCCCATAAAGGGATTGTAACTGTTCCCTTTATAGAGAAGGGGAAACAAAGCCTCGGAGAGATCTCACACAGACCGGGACACAGAGCAACCAGCAGCCGGGTTCTCAATCTCACGCGCTTTCCAGCACACCTCGTAACGATCTAATTTTTCTGTGAAGGGTTTTCCTTGGAAACTAGCCTGAAATAACAAAAATAATAGCTACAAAAAACATGAGGAATATTTAAACTCAGTTACATAAAAAGTTTCTGATCAGTAAGTATCATAAAGTTATTCAGATGGACAAAACATTGGCAATGCAACCCAGAATTTTTATTTTGTGAGAAAATGCAGACTAGCGCTTCAGGAAGCCGCAGGTGAAGCGCTGCCGCGGCCCAGACTGAATGTTATTACTGGGTTGTGGGTTGGCGGTTGGCGGTTGGTGGTGGGCAAGCTGGTGCCCTTTTTACCACGCTCATCTCCTCATAGATTTTTGTGGGTTTTCTGGTACAAAGTTTGCTTCATAAAGCAGTGGGTAGAACTTCCTAGGATACACATGCAGAGTGGGCTGTGCAGGCTGGCTTCGCACACTTACACAACAGCTTTCTTAGGAGTTCGGGTGTTAGAGCTCTAATTTATAAATGTGTATCTCTGCAGTTCTCCCTAAAAACTGCATTCTGAAATCCGTATATTGCTTCATTCTAATGCTGTTCATTTCTGAAAGGTGAAGACAGTAGGGTTATTTATTGGTGTTATTATTCTTTATCAGTAATACTTTCTATCATGTTTAAGCGCTATCAAGTTATATATATAATTAGAAATATTAATATGTATTATAAAGAGTTGTGAACTTTCATCCTTTAATAGGGTGTTCTCTGTACTAGAGTTTTACATTTTAGGTCGTGTTTGATCTTGTTTTTGCAGTAGATTTATCAAAAGAGTAATGTAGTATATTTTTCCCTTCATTTCTGCCTTGCTCAGGGGTGAGCATATTCTTGCTTCTTTGGTAAGGAATATAATCAATTTACCTTGTTCCTTGTCTTAACTTTTAAATAAGATTTTGTTAACCACTAAACACACACAAGAAAAAACCAACCCTTTAACCTGGATAACTAATTAGAATTCCTTGCCTTATTTATTAATGAGTTTAGTAATTACATATTTTCCTGCTATTAAAAAAAAAAATACCAGTGAAACTTGTTTCTAATGCTTTGAAAAAGCTACAAACTTGAAAGGATTTTTTTAAATGTTGGCAAATCCGAATAAAACTTATCTCTTTTCTTTAAATGTGAAGTATGTTGGATATGCTGAAGCTAGAAGGAAAGAGGATGCACGGCCTTCACAAACTCGGGATCAACAGAGAAGATATTAGCAAATTTTTAAAATTAAGTTCACACGTCAGGGACAATAACTATGTATTAGACATTAGGCATTCTTCAATAATGGTAAGTGCTCATGTAATTCCTTGTTTCCAAACCTTTAGTAGATTTAAGACTTAATATAAAACCACATAGTGTCAGGCTGTAGAATAAATTTAAGCAATTTGAAAGAGGTTGTATAGCGGCACTCAGAAGAAAAAGCAGTTATTGATTTGTCCCCTCCCACTCTTACATCTTCTTTCCCCTCCTCGTAGTCCCTGCATTCCCTCAGAAGAACACCTGCTCAGCCAGTTCGGTATCCTTTCCAATGTTAATGGTAAAAACAAAACCAAGGACAACGAAATTACCACATGAGCAATAGCATCGACAAAACAACAGCTAAAATCTGAGGCCTGTAAGATTGCCACCTTAATGGAACGAGAATCTTGCGTAGACCACTGTCAGCACCCTCCTAAGTTCCGGTCCGTGGGATGCGGCCTGAGGGAAGGTTTTGAAATCAGGTCCCATCACTCTTTCTCACTTAAAGCCCAGATACCTTCCATGGCCCGTGAGGCTGTGAATGGTCTACTCCTTCTCATTTCTTAGACTATGAAATGTTCTTGTCACCGCGCTCCCTTATTTTCATGCTTGGAAAGCAAATTTTCCTCCCTCTATCCAATCAACTCTTTCTTTGTCAGACTTCAACTCCAAGCAGTACTTCCTGAGAGGAGCTTACCGTAACTATCCTAGATGACTCTTTAATACACACATTGTGTCAAGGAGTCCTGAGGAGCACCATCAAGTTTGGTGCATTGCTAAAAGGATTCAAAAAGCCTAGAAATTCTTACACTCATGGCTATGATTTATTAGAGCAAAAGAATACAAAGTACTATCAGCAGAGGGGGAGAGGGCATGGGGCAGAGTCGAGAGAAAACCAGGTGCAAGCTTCCCAGAATCTGCTCCTAGTGACGTTGTACAGAACATGCTTAATTCAATGTATGACACTGCATGCAAAGTGCTACCTGCCCAGGAAGTTTGCTTGAGCCTGGGAGTCCAGGGTTTTGAAAAGGAGTATATCCTGTAGGCTGTATGTTTATTCCTGGTCCCTGAGGCTCCAGAAACGCCAAGGAAAAGCAGGTGTTTCTCATAAATCATATCCTTGGTATTAACACTTTATGCAGACTGCCGCAGCGTGCAGCAAGGCCCTAAGCGTGCAGAAAACTGGTCAGTCAGGGCCTTCTGGAGCTCAGTCCCAGGAGCCAACGTAGAGAACCTTTATCACAAAAACAGGCGCCTTGGGAATATGCAAGGTGTGAGCCACCCAGGCCTGCAGAATCTTGTCTCTCATACTCACACATGCACGCTGCACACACGTGCTCAAACTCAGGTGTATATGTATGTAATTATTGCATTATAGAACTACAATCTGTATATTTATCATAGTTATAATTTTTCACTTATCCTGTGGCTCTTTGATGTCTGTCTTTTTCTAGACTGTATAAACTTCTCGCAGGTAGGAATTTTGTCCATTTTTTTTCTCATCAATATCCCCTGATTTTAGTAGGCAATAAATACAAATACTCATATTCCTTGAATGGCTACATAAATATTTGTCTCACACCAATATAAAAACATAATTTTTAATGAAACTCTGGGAACATTCTAATTACAACATAATATAAGAATGTTCATATCACCATTATGATTTAATGTTATAAAAATAACTATAAGAAATCAGAAAATAAAAATATTGTATAACATTGAGGTTATGTGATGAAAAACCCCCAAGGAAAGCTATTATAATTAATGAGACTTTAATAAAAATGGGTTTGAAGTGACAGTAAGCAGATCAAAAGCTTTTTTTTTTTTTTTTTTTGCCAAAAACCATTTGGAAGACAATGATTTATAATATAAAATTTTAAATTCCTAATACTATCTTAGTAACTACTATGTAATAAAATAACCTTAATAACTAATAATAACTGTAACTTAACTAAGGAACTGGGGAGGCAGGGTTAAAAGGAGACATGGAAAGAGCGGCAACTGATACAGCCTTGGAAGAATCAGGGCTGCAGCATCTTACAATGTTCGTGCACTTGGAACTGGAAACTGTCATAAGGAAATGGCAGGAAATGGGGAAAGGCCTTTATGCCCAAAGATATGAGCACCACTTACAATTTTAAAACAATAGAAACAGGTTATGTATCAAACAGAAATGTTGTAAATTGTATATCCACACTACTGAGTATTATTATTCAGACGTTAAAATTGTTTTCAAATATGTTTTAATACTCAGGGACCATGACTGTGTTCTCATGTTAAGTAAAAAATACGGACATATGAGGTCATCATGTGGAAAGGCAAACACAGGATAAGAAACAAATACGTCAAAATGTTATTAATGGATGATGTGATTTATTGCAGAGTTTTGGATTTTTTTCATAATTTTCTGTAAATTGCACAGTTTTAGCTATGGTTATGTATTATACAGGGGTGGGCAAAAGTCAGTTTACAATTATAATACAGATAATACAATAATAAATAATAGAAAAAATAAACTTTGCTTTATGTACTTAAGACTATAAACCTACCTTCACCCACACCTGTATGATCAGGACAAAAAGGTTTTGAGAGGAAATAAACCTCTCGATGTCTTGCTAATTATTTGATACTATTTGATATAAAAATCTAGGGTCTTTGCTCTGAAGTATCTCAGTTACTACAGTTATTTTTGTCCTCCCTGAACCGCCTCCCTTCTTATAAATTTAGTCCACCGTCTGTGAGTCAAGGAGTGACAGCTGCACCGTGAACCTCAAAGTCTCCAGACCGGGGGAAAATCACCCAAGTTATTAATTAGTTACCACTCGTATTTTCTAGAACACTAAGTGACTTGTCAGTGTTTATTGTAGCTGTTTTTATTACTCTCCAGACCATATTCTTTCATTGGCTAGTGTCCTTTTATTTGGATATCTTGAACCTTGATAATAGATGTATTTTTAAAAAATATTGTATCAGAAAAAGGAATGACCATGTTGGTAACCCTACTACTTTATGCCTTTTATTTTAAGCATTTACACTTTTTGCCATTTGTAGAAGGATGCTGGGAGTGTGAGTCCCACTGAGAAAATTAGGGACGTAATTTTCAAGCCTATTCTGGACATAAGAAATCGGCCAATAAGGAAGCGGTACAGCTCCATTTGCAGAATAACGCCCTGGGACACTCGGCAGGCGGAGGACACCGCCCCCCGCCCGCCCCGTGGGCGCGGCCCTGGCTCCTGCCGCTCTCCCGGGCTCCCACGTTCTGCTCTGGGCCGCCCAGCCTCCCGCACGCTCCCCCAGCTCTGGGCCACCCGCGGCAGGCATCCTTTTCTAAGGAACTTCCAGCGGAAAGAGTCACAAAGTAATTTTTTACTGAAGTAAAAGATAAACATAAGATAGGCTCTTTTAGTCATTTTAAGTATGGAATTCAGTGCCATTAAGTACACACAGTGTTGTACTACAATCACCATTATCTGTTTCCAGAACTTTGACTTCACTCTCTATACCCATTAACCCATTATTACTTCAAACTCTATACCCATTAAACAATTCGCATTCCCTTCTCCAGTAATCCCTATGTTCTGCCTCTATGATTATGCCTATTCTAAGTACTTCATGTAAGTGGAATCATACGTGTTTGTTTTTGTTTTTGTTTTTTTTGTCCATTTGTGCCTGGCTTATTTCATAATCAGTGTTTTCAAGGTACATCCATGCTGTGGCATGTTTCTGAAGTTCATTTCTTTTTAGGGCTGAATAATAGTTTAATTTTTAAAATAGCCCTTTTTTGCATGCTGTTAATGGAAGTTTTATGTCTCAAATGCTTTCATTTTTTTTTACTTGGAAAGTTCCTGCTTTCAGTAAAAATATTTCTGAGGCTTTATTTTTTAGATACTTTTAAAAAAATTAACTGGCACAAAATGCAGAGAGCTCTCAGGTCTCAGCACCCTCTTCAACTTGGCCTGTTAGAGCAGCAAAGATAACTAACGCAAGCTTTGGTTTTTTTGCTTCATAGCATTTTCTACCACCCAATGAGATATGTATTTATTTATTTGTTTATTTTATAATCTTCCAGTGGAATGTCAGCTCCACAAAACCCTACAAACATCAGGTCCTGTCACATAGGAAGCACTCAGAAAACTTGTAGAGTATCTTAATGTCAAAACAGTTATTCGTGAATGAAAGCAACACACTGCTTTTAATTCTTTCTTCCCCCTGGACCTTTCTTACCGTATCTTGACAGAGAATGTTGGGTCACTGAGCCACATCACTGTGGACCCCTGTGTTTACACCCTCACCGACAACAAACCTTGGCAACTTATTTCCTAAAATTTGCTGAGTGACAGTCGAGTACGAACTCAAGACGTCACTGGGTTTTCTTCCATCCCAGGCTTCTCTGTCCAAAACAGCAGGAGTCGCGGTTGAGGTTTTATCTAGTTGAGTTGTTGGTTCCCACCCGTGCTCCAGTACTTCAGTACTTCAGGTGTCACTAGCATTGTGCTAAAAGTCAACAAAATCAACCACAGGGTTCAATGCTTGGCTCCATTGGATTGTACCATATGTTGCCATGTATAATGCACACTTTTTTGCCCAAATTTTTGAGGGAAAAATAAGGATGTGCATTATACATGGGTAGTACTAATTTGTTACTGGTACATAACAAATGTACCTGTTCTGTTCTTGTGTGTTGTAATTATTACATAAAATTTCTTGTACCATAATGTGTTCAAAAGTAAATGCTAAAATTCCTTTATAATATAAAAAAACAAGTATCTAAATGAATCATTGAATTAAAATGAAAGATTTTTTTTACCTGAAAGTTTGAGCCCAAAACGTGAGTGTGCATTATACACAGCAAATGATACGGTAATTTCTTTCCTGTCTCCTGTGCCAGACCACCCACAGTGAAGGGGGCTTTGAGAACTTGCCCCAGAACTAACCCCCTCCCCAGTTGCAGCTTTTTTCTGTCCCGTTATGTTGATAACTTAGCGACATTCCTGGAGTGCTTATGGTCATTTTCTTTCACTTCTTCTTTAATGTCCCCAAGTCATCCTAGCCATTTGTCATTATATCAGAACAACCCTAATTTGTTGTTACCATCACCAAGATGACAGCGATAGAGTGTTTTAAAAAGTACCCGTAGACGCAGGCAGGGGACAGGGGTTCTCCGTCCAGGCACAGACTGTCGCTTGCCCTCCCCCACGGGCCCAGAGTCTTTATGAAGGCAGCTGTCCCTGTGCGTCCCATAGTGATGGCGTCCGCCAGTCAATCAGAGACACGCGGGCCTCTGGACTCCATTTGATTCCTTTCATCCACACCTTATCCTCAGGCCAGCACCACGCTGGTCCCTATAGCTTTGTAGTTTCAAAATTGGGAGTGTGAGACCTTCAACTTTGTTCTCCTTTCTCAAGATCACCTTGGCAACCCTGTGACCCTGGCCTTTCCCAGTTGACCGTGGCCGTGGTTTTCAACCTTTTCATCTCATGGCGCACACCAGCGAATCACTAACGTCCTGTGGTGCGCCCAAAGCTATTGTATATTTAAGAAATAGGTATAATTTTGATTGATTTACAAAAATAATCTTAAGACTAGTAATTTTTATGCTTTTTGCTCCTAAGTGACTTTTTTAAAAAAAATCAAGGTGCCTATACTTGTATATAAGGTTTTCTGGTACGAAGAATTAACCAATCAGACACAACCAATTATGTGATGGGACCAGTAAGACGCAACTCTATTACACACGCACCTGTTCTATCAATTATGTGATGTGACCAAAAGATGCAACACTATTATCTAAATATATGACCATATATTTAGGGTTTGAGACAGGGCATTCACAGTGGGTGGCTGTCGGCGGGTTGGCTGTTGTCATTTGCCGTTTTTTTATTTGACAGTCTAAGGGAAAAGAGGTCAATGCCCCTGACTAAACAGTCCGGTATTTCATGTTTTAAAAATTCTTGGGGCACAGCAGTTGAAAAATCACTGGATTTTAAGATCAGCTTGTCTTTCTGCAAAAAAAAGGAAGTTGAAATTTTTACTGATTTTTGTGAATTTGTAGGTCTATTTAAGGAGTATTGCTATTAAAAATGTTAAGTCTTGTGATTCGTGAACGTGGGATGCTTTTCTGTTTATTTGAGCCTTTCATTTTTTTTCCAAAGATGTTTTGTAGCTTTCAGTGTACAGGTCTCACACTTGCTAAATTTATTGGAGGTACTTTACCCTTCTTGGTGTTACTGTAAATTGAATTGAATTGTTATGTTTATTGCAGAATTTTTTATCCCTCTTAATTTTTTTGTCGTTGTTGAAAACTGGGCATTTTTAATATTACAGTGTGGCACTTCTGGAAGTCAGCGAGGGTTTGTTGTTGTTACTGTTTGCTATTGTCTGTGTTATTTGTTCGGTGGCTTCTCGGAACTAAGTTTGAAAAGTCTATATTCTTTTTTATGTGGGGCCACAGAAGTCTCTGTTATGTTAGCCTTGTCACCTATGAAGTATTGGACGGAGACGTCTCCCAGCCTTTGCAGAGGGGCCCTGGGGGTTGGGGGCAGACGGAGGGTGGGGGAGCAGCAGCCTGCATAGGACACCAGCCAGGCAGGGCACCTCTGCCTGAGCCACCACTTCTTACCTTCCCAGAGCCTCCAGGTCAGCCAGAGGGGGAGCTCAGGGCCTCTTCAGGTCTGTCCTGAGCACGTGCATTTCCCTGGGCAGGTGCATGGCCTTGTAGGTTCCCAGGACTCTGTCACAACTTCTCAAAACCCTATTTCCCACAACGTCTCGCCGCCCAGGCATTCCTTTCTAGGCTTTTGATCATGCTGTCATTTTGTCCCAGATGATTTTCATTGCCCCACGCAGGAATGAGTATAACTTTTGCCTCCAAATTCCACAAGCCAGGGTAGCGATTTTAGCACTAGGCGAGCTATGACTTAGGCAGGATAAAGACAAGGCTTTTCAGCAGGCTGTCAGTCAGTTCAAACGAAAAGTCACGGTTCTGTCAGAAGGAGGTCTGTCCTGCTCCCTCCCATATGGGCACTGGAGCGTGAGCTGCCCTTTCTAAAGCCTGGGGAGAGCAGGGGGCCAGGGTCCGCTGTAACTGCAGAGCTCACTGTTCTGAGGGTCCGCCAGTCTCCCTGAATACGCTTTCACAGGGTTGCTGCGCGCTTCCGACTCGTTTTCATAGTTCTTAGTATTGAGTCCCACAAATTTTCCAGTTTTTCATTATTCTTATGATAATGAAAAACTGGAAAATTTTTAAGGGTGGAGTTTTGGACTTTCTTAGCCATTTTAGCTGATGTGACTCCCTAAAGAAACCCCAAAAGATGTGGATTATGAACCTTTTTAGTTCTTTGCTTCTCTCAGAAAAGGTCATCCTGTAACACCGTGACCCATCTTGTGTTCGTCTGTTGACCAGCATAGGCCTCCTTGAACACCAAGAAGATTGTCTCAGAGGTTCTGATCTATCAATGCCAATATCTTTCATTCATTATCTTGGTAGCCCAGTAGATACAAAGACAAGGTCATTAAATATCAGTGCCTATTCTGTATGTGGCTTGGTGTGGCCACTCTTCCAGTTATTGTTGCTGCCTCTGGATATTTGCTTGAGATTAAAGAAAAGGGCACTTGAGTCTCTCTGGGCCTATTCAGTGACTTCCAGTGTCTTTCAGTAGTTCTCCAAAACGGATCAGGAAAGCACCTCAATTACTTAACCTAATCACCGTGCTATAAATTAGGCCATTGCTATAGTTTTCTAACTTTAGTGCTTGTGATAGAAATCAGCCGGGACACTGGCTTTCAGTGGGAATTCGCAGGGCCTGTCCTGAGTTTCTTGCTGGCAGGTCTGAGGTGCAGCCAAGGAGCGTGCATTTTAAATAAACACCTCCGGCTGTTGTGATCCACATTAACTGTGTCTACCTACAATCATCATCACGTTCATTGGGACTGAACATGAAGCATAAGGCCATTTTCTCACTTAAAATAAGAAATGTAACTGATCACCAGGGGAAACAGGTATTTACATTCCCTATGTGGCGCCTTCTCCTCTAGCCTAGGATTCCCATAGAAGAACAAGTTAACCAAACTAAACACTGCTGACTGATTCTATCGAGATATCTGATTCACAGGGGATTCCTAGCCAAATGTTGCGATGATCTTTAGAAGTGTCCCCAGCCCTGGCTGGTGTAGCTCCGTAGGTGAACATTGTACCACAAAGCGAGAGGTTGCGGGTTGTGGGCCAGGTCCCCAGTTGGGAGGCATGATCAGTTTCTCTCTCACATCGATGTTTCTCTTTCTCCCTCCCTTCCTCTCTCTCTGAAAATAGATAAAATATTTTTTTAAAAAAAGAACTGTTTGTATTACCTTCACATCTTGACAAGAATTACATCAGAAAAAATAAACAAGATACCCTATCCTGACTTTTCCAGGGTGGCCGAAGTTCCGCCTTCTATCTCAGTGCCACCAGGACTAATTATAGTGGAAACAAACTAATCCCAGATCTCCATCACACTTGGTAACCACTGAAATGGGATTTGTTGCCACTATCCACTGTTTTTCCTCCTCAGGTATCATGTAGACACCCTAAGTATGTCTCGAACTGAGTCAACGCCCTCTCCACTTTCTTGTCCTCATGCCTGGAAAAATCTCTCAGAGTCTACTCTCTGTTGATAGGGTGTGTTCCTTTTTAAAAGCTGTGAATTACCCTCTATTCCTCCCTCTCATTTCTCTTAGCGCATCTTCCCCCTAAACCGCTGCCTCTTAGTTAAGCCCTCAAACACTCGTGTCTAGGTAACTCCTAAAGCCTCCTGTTTTCTTCAAGTTTTGCTTTGTTCCATTCTTTCCCTTCTCTCGGACTTTTAGCTGTGTGTATACGTGACCTTTGGCCTGTGTTGCTCATCTCTCTTACACTTTGTTTTGAGTTTACATTATTTTTTTTTCCTGTGTACTTAGTATATATTCTACAACTTTTAAAAGGCATTTAATTTTCTTATGTCCAAGACTTTAAGACGATGAGAGGGGAAGTAGAGGACCTTGTTGACTCCTATATTGCTGATAAGATAAATATTTATCTCTCTTCAGTGGTTTATGGAGAGAAATTTTTATACAATTTTATTTTTAATATAAAAAACAAACATACAAGTAAAATGGAGCCAGTGTTTTGGGGGGAAGGCTTCATGCAAAAGGCCATGGTAATTCAAAACTGGCGTATGGTGTGTTCTTTAATTGAAGACGATTCAGCCGACTTCCTATATTTAATCAGTCTAATATAGAAAATTCTGTGTGCATTTCCACTTGTCCTTTGGTAGAATGGAATCTGCCTTTGGAAATGATTTGAGCATTAATGTAGCTTTAACAAGTTTCTGTATTCTTTTCTAGTGGATTAATGACTTAGAAAATGATGGCTTGTACGCTGCATGGCCTGCAAGTTACCAGGAACTTGTGAAACCAGTATTCTCTGGAAAAATACCTTCCATAAGGCGGAATCTTCATAATTTGGTGAGTTTCATGTTTTCATATTTTGACATTTTGCATCCATTTTTAATAAAGATATCAGCATTCCTTTTGGATTACCCTTTCTCTTGGTAAATAGGCATCTGAGTCATAAGGAAATATTTGCCCAATGCAACAAGCTTGGATGGCATGGTCAAATAGGTAGCAAAACCCAGCAATGTCCCATGATCTGCTTCTTGTTACGTAGCCTTCATGTACTTTAATAATACCAGTATTAAGCTGATGGGCTACTTTTACATTTTCTTTCTTCGATATTATAAAAAACTAATGATAAAGATTTCATACATTTCATGGAAAATACATGAATACCATTTTATCATCTTACTATATAAATTCATTAGTACAGCATAAACAACCTTATAGATCTTTAAATTATGGAAAAACACCTAGGGCTTTTTTTCCCCACCGTGGAAAGTAAATATCTTATTTCCTGCATCAACCTAGAATGATCAGTTTACATTAATGCTTTTTTTTGGGGTGGGGGGAGTCAAAATTCTATTACTATTTCCTTTTTTAAAAAACTTACCACAGAAAATCCAATGAACATTTAGAACAAGATATTTCACTTTTGTAAAAAATAATTATGGTGTGCTTCAAAAAGAAAATGAGTAATGTTATTAAATTCTGTATGTTGTTGTATTTGGATGTGCAGCTTTTAGAAATCCTTCATTAACATCATTCAGCAAAACTAACAGACCGAGGCGCAGTATTGCCATGTGTTGCTTGTCTTCAAAACTCTGGAGACTTGCTAGAAATTTTTTTATAAACCTTGAGTTTTATACTTTTAGCTATAGAAATTAGACTAAACTTGAATGTCATAAGAACTCTAAAGTGTTAAAACAAAATAATGATTACAGACTATCTACTTTCTTTTAGGTTCTGTTTATTGATCCTGCTCAAGAATATACCTTGGATTTTATAAAACTTGCCGAACTTTTATATTATCATAAAATTCCTGTCAGGTATGGTAATTGTTAATTTATAACAAACTGTCAACTGAAGGAAATCCAGTGATGTTCATGTTGTATTACTGAGTATTAATGCGGTATTCAAAGCAATAGTTTCTCTCTGGTGCCTGATACAACATAGCTGTGTGTTTTGAAGTCTCATGTAGCATTATAGACTCTGTTAATCAAAGTTGCTTCATAATCTTGTTAAAACTCTAGCTTCCGGAGAGAATAATCTGATCACTTTGGGAACTTAGAGATGGATCCATTTCCCTGGGGTTGTGTTAAGAGTGCACTTGTCTCTTCCCCCCACAAAAACAGTCATTTGATACTGTCACCACCAGAGAGGGTACATTTTGGAGGAATTTAGCAGAGATGGAGATTTTGGTGAATACGCATTACAAATCAAACCTTTTTAAAAAATGACATTTCCCTTTCCTCATTTACTAACACATTCTCTCCATTTAGATGTTGTAGTCTAATGATGTTTTAAAATCATGGTTTATTGTGGTTCAAGAAGTAATAGTGACACTCCTTATTCGCCTTCTTTCTCCAGAATTGGCTTTGTGTTCATTGTCAATACAGATGATGAAATGGATGGGACAGGCGATGCTGGGGTTGCCCTTTGGCGGGCTTTCAACTACGTTGCAGAGGAGCACGACGTGTCCCAAGCGTTTGTTTCCATTGCTCACGTGAGTTTCCATGCCCGGCATGGCTTAGAATATACAGTGGGTTTCCTGCGTTACTAGAATTATCATTATAACATTAATGTGTCAAAGTTTATAAAAATGATGATGGGGATTAATACAGATGACGGATTCGATTCTTGAAACTCCCAACTGGGGGGCATACTGTTATCCCCAATTTAAAAATTATGCCTCTGGGGCTCTACCAAAATATATGAACTCACTTAGGTTTACCAGCCAATAAAGGAATTTAAGTTGTATATATTAGTTTAGAGAAAATGATGAGTCGGGGAAGAAATCTTGAACAAAGCTTGAGTAAAACCATGAATAGAAAAAAGTAAAATATTCTCAATGATAAAATATAAAGATGTTTTCTAGAGAATTTCTAAGAAGGAGGAGATCACTTTATGACAGTAAGTTGGTATGGAAATGGTAATTTTGAAACTGAGTCTGACAAAGAAATTGTGGAGAAAAAGAGCCTGATTAAGGAAGAAGAGACAGGAAGATTACTTCATAGTTGAGGTTTTGAAACAATTATAACCCATCATGAAAAAATATAAATGTATTTAAAAATTATTAAGAAAGTCAGGTTATAGCTTAAAAAAATAACTTCTGTTCATTTTTAAATTCATTGGTCTTTAGTCAGTGTCAATGGTTTTTGTAAACAGGATTGGTTCCTCTCCAAACCAAGAAGGAAATTACCAAAGCACTGTCGGTTTTCTTCCCTCTTTCTGTAGCTCCCTGAAAAACTACTCCCTCCCTCGCTAATTCATGATCCTGCGGTACAGAAACTACCTACACTGCAGTGACCTGGGATATACTTTGTTCTGTAATACGATCCCGCCTGTGGGTGTGTATACAAAGGATACAAATTCAGTATCTCAAAGAGATTAGTACACTCCTGTTCATTGCAGCATTATTTACAATAGCCAATGTATGGAAACCACCTTAGTGTCCATCAGCAGATGAATGCATTTAGAAAGTGTACACACACACACACACCCACACACCGCCCCCCCAAGGATATTATTCAGCTTTAAGGAAATCCTACCATTTGCAACAACATGGGTGAACCCGAGAACATTATGCCAAGTGAAATGTATGACAAATTTAACGATAAATACTGTATAATATCACTTACCTGTGCAATCTAAAAAAGCCGAACTCATGGAAATAGAGTAGAAAAGTGGTTGCCAAAGGATAAGAGATGTTGGTCAAAAGGTACCAACTTGTCAGTTATGAGGTGTACGCTCTGCAGATCTGATGGGCAGCACGGTGCCCAGGGTGATAACACTGTATTACACGTTCGAAGTGTACGAAGAGGAGGGTCTAAGTGTTCTTACCGAAAAAGAAAGACGAGTAAGCCGACGGCTGTGTTAGTCAACTTGATGTTGAGAGTCCTTTCACAGGATTTTATCAAATCATCATGTTGCACACTTTAAATATAGTACTATGTTATCTGTCTGTTATACTCAGTAAAACTAAAATAAAAATTCAGATAAAATAGAAAAATAAATATAATTTATAGGGAGGAGTAAAGACCTATAATTGCTGTGTATCTGTAGGGGAAGAATAAAGCCCTGTGTCTGGCCATACCAGATAATAAGGTCTGTAAAGTTATAGTAAGACAGTGCGGGGGTATTGGTTCAAGGGGAAGATACAGAGACCGAAGTCAGAAACACATGGGGCCTCCAAAACTGAGCAGTACAGAGTGGGGTTACAGTGAGTCAGAATGGACTTCCGGCAGCCGGTGGCGGGACAATCGGCTATAACGATGCAGACGTAAGATCTCACATCTTTCATAAAAATCATTTCAATTAGCTTAAAAGTTTAGTGTGAAAAACAAAGCATTAAAACTTTTAGAAAAAAATTAGGACCCAAAGGAAGGCAAGAGTTTTCCTGGATAGACGTAAAAAGTCATGAGTCTGAAGGAAAATATTAATAAATTTAGCTATATGCAAGTGAAAACCAATGACCATTAAAAGATATAATAAGGAAGTTAGAGGAAATAAGTTCCAAGCAAAAGAAGTATTTTGCAATACATATAATCAATAAAAGATATATATCTCATGATATAAAGATTTCCTACAAGTCAAAAAGAAGAAAACCCCAGAGAAGAAATGCATAAAAGAGATTTTTTAAAATACAAGAGGATACATTAATGGTAAATTAAAATTTATTGAAATTGAAGAGGTAAGTAAATATTTACTGCAACTACTGGGAAGCAAGCAAGACAGTCATTTCAGAAGTAAGAAAAATGAAAGGAAGACTTCCCTGCGATGCTATTTTATACCCTGCAGTTTGGCAGCGGTTAGGGAAGCTGGCGATTCGCACTGAGCGCAGAGAGCAGCAGGGATGCCTTTGCCCTGCTGTGCTGCCTGAAAGGTCTGCTTGGCGCAGCCGTGCTGAAAACCATCTGGGAGCACTTCAGAATTTGAAGTTAAATTTGCATACTCTTTACACACTCCGCCCCCTGCCAAGGGAAGCTCTTGTACCTGTGCCATGCAAGGCTAACATTAGCAGAATCCACAAAACAACACGCAGGGTAGTGTGTGTGCACACGTGCATACAGGCATATCTCAGCAGTAAAACAGATGGGTCAAGTTTGGTTTGTTCACGGAATGGAAAATGATATGCAACAGCACGTCTGTGTAAGCATAATGACATGGAAGGCTAACATATTACCATAAACTTTAAAGTTCAAAAACAAACAAAGCTAAATATTATAGTGAATGGGAATGCATCCAGGTTAAAACTCTGATACTTAAAAAGGAAGGGAGAGGGAAACACACTCGATGATGCTCTCACATCGGGGAGCAGGGGGAGGTGGGGCGGCGAGGGGAGATGTGCTGGACCAGGTGTCCTGCATCCCGCAGGCTGTTCACGGGGATTCTCCGTTTTATTATTTATGCCTCGTTCTGTCCGTTCACTTTTGCTTACCAGGTGACCTAACAGTTGTTAACATTTTAAAAATATAAAAAGATTGAATTTTTATGTATCTAAGTAGCTTATGCAAGACATTCTGGCTACCTTAAGAATAATATATTAAAATAACTCATTAGTAAAATGACTAATCTCAAAGACTTTCCATATATAATTTTTGTTTCATTCAGTAATCTCATTTTAATGCCTAATTATGTTTTACTGCGAAGCCTGAACTTTTCACTTTTTTTTAGTTATTAGAATCTTATGTTCTGCTTTGACATGAGGAGTAAACACCCGTATATTGAGAAGCTCATAAAACTAAATTGTGATCTAATTACAAACTTGTGCTTCCTAAAGGAATAGGTTACAAAGTTAACAGTGATAAAAGGAAAACAAATAAGAATGCTAATTTCTCATTATGAGGAATAACATGGGGATTCTGTCAACCATAATGTAAGGATTCTCTCTCGCAATATTGATTTAAGTGAATTGGGACTAAAAAGAACATTCTTAATTGATTATATCAAAATGCTACCTAATGGTGTTTGTACTTACTAGTTTCTTCTGCTTGGAAGTTTCTTTCCCCAGAATGTCTTTTTATAAAAAATATTTATTGAATTTATTGAGGTGACATTGGTTAATGAAAGTATATAGGTTTCAAGTACAATTATACAATACTCGCACATCATCTGTGTGTTGTATTATGTATTTCCCCGAAGGTCTCAATGTCAGCTGAGATCTGCCTTCTCTCTTGATGCAAAGCTGCCCTTTGTCCCCATGCCTGGAACAGTGCCTGGGTCATAGTAGAGAGGATCTATAATGAAGGGAGGCATGAAACAGAAAAATAATAATAAAGGAGTAACAGCTTACATTACAGAAGTACATTTAGAATGTTTGAGGCTCGGGGGAGGATGGAGATTCAGAGAAAACCTAGTCATGGTATTTACTGAAGAAAATCAGAAACGAAAATGAAGTATTTCCGAAAGAGTCATTTAAATGCTTTATACATATCTTTTTAAATAAGGTAGCCTTTATTTTATCTTTAATCAGTGATTAAAATAGAATATAACCAATTTGTTATGCTATATTTGAAAGCTATAGAATTTCACAAAACCATTTTCATTAGAAGATGATATATTGTATAGTTAAAATGATTAACTTATCTATATGTGTGTGGGGGTGATGTATTCATATGTACAATGTAAAATATACTTAATTTATAAATTTACTTGCATGCTAAAGGAAAGAAAATAACTGATGATGTAAGATGAAAATCAATTATAATATCTTTATTTCCTCAGATGTACCAAAACGTGAACAATCAAAATATACTCACTGTGGACAATGTGAAGAGTGTTCTCCAAAATGAATTTCCTTATGCTAATATTTTGGATATTTTGGGAATTCATTCTAGATACGATGATAAAAGAAAGGTAATTTGGAATGCAAATTTTCAAAAATATGACCCAAGACCCTTTTATTATAATCTTATGAATAAATTATCTTAATATAATTTACTCATGATTTGGATTTTAGTCCCTCAAAAAGCAGGGAAATTTTAGACCCTTGAATGACACTGTTGTATACAGTATTTACATTCACACAATTGTCTTTTTGAAAAGTACAAAAAAAAGAGGTGATTCTCAGGACTTACAAGGTAGAAAGCTTGAGCATAGAATTTCCAAGGATGTAACTTGTACTTTCTTACGAAGAAATGGACAGCTGGCCTTTTAGATAAATGCTAGGACATGAATCCAACTTGGGAAAACGCAGCATCATTGGCGTTGTATTTCTAATGCTCGTGGATCCCAAGATTTCTACGTGGGTTCTTGTGTTTTACAAGTTTCTTTAAAAAAAGTCTGAACCTGACACTCTTGTATGTAATATCTCTCAATAGTAATGGTAAAACTCAGACTTATTAGCACTGTAAAGCTTTTTACCAAATTTGTCCCCTATTTATGATTCTCAAATCTCATTTCCTGTGGTTTTTCTTGCCTTTTGTGCTCCGACCACACTGGCATTATTTCAAGGTTTTGAATGGGTCACCTTGTTCCCATCAAAGGGACTTCACATACTTGTTTTTCTCCCTGTTTGTAGACGTTCCCTCCCTCTTATTCTACATTAGCTCTCGGCTTTAATACTACATTAGGGAAAAAGTAACACTTGTGGGGATAACTTCAGGGAGATGTTTTTAAACCCTTGAAATGAGATTAAGTTGCTCCATTACGTGCTAAAATACTCCTCCTCCTCCTCCTCCTGCGTAATGCTCCCCGTAATTAATTGCTCAGTACCTGACGTCTCACTACACGGTGAGCTCCATGGGAGCCAGAATCACATACCTCGTTGGATGCTGCCCGCCTGGGGGCCGGTGAGCGAACGTGGTGTGTGGTCGGCGAGCACCTGGTGAATGAGTTAATGAGGAGGCCGCCTGAGAGTGAGCGGGTTGTGTGATTGGAGTGGAGCTTCCAGAGGCCAATGACATTTTAGAAATTGCTGTTCTGGAGACAGAGAAGGGGATAGAGTAAAACCATATAAAGGAATTGCTATAATGCTTAAATTGCTTACCATAAATTTCAGGGGTATCAATCTCAGTTTTAAAGTAAGTCCAAAATAACCAAGAGTGTGAGTGAAGGAAGGTAATTGGGTAAAATGCTCTCAGGTTGAAGTTTCATAGATTGGGTATAACATTAGCATAAAAGGCCCAAAGAGTGGCCCACACGTCAAATCTGAGCAGGCTGCATAGCAAAGGAGATAAAGCCGGGAGCCCAAAGGACAGCCATCTCACTGCGATTGAAAAGCCCGTGTGGCCGCAACGACGGTTTGTTTTGTTTTTGTTATATAAGAGGAGTTTTCCAAATAGTTATTTCTGAAATGAGAAAGATTTCATTGATTTTTTTTCCCCCCATTACTATATTTTCATATGATTAAACAAACCTAAAAAGCAACCAACAGGAGCTTTCTTTTAGGGCCAAGTTATATAGAGGCATCTCTTTTAATGAAGTTATGGCATTAAGGAGAATTGAGAAAGAAAATTTTTTTTTTGTAAGTACTCTTCAATTATTCTGAATCATGGAGGGGAAGGAACAAAAGTTTTCTGTAACAACTGTGTAAGCCCATGGAACAGGAACACGTAACGTTTTATCCTAGGGATCTGTTTTGCACAGGATGCGAGCAGAAGGTCGCACCATTTGGGTTTTAATATCAGCGCATTTAGTGGTTCATTACAGGAGTCCTGGAAGTTACCCATACATGCACATTATGTTTTCATGTTTCTTTCTTTCTTTCTTTCTTTTTTTTAATAGACATGATTTCTTTACTCCGTGCTGCTAAGTGGTCTAGCTGGACGCTGGTGGCACAAATTCAATAAATGCTTATTAAATGAATACAGGGATAAATGAATCTCTGATCCTGGTGAATGATATTTTTCAGAAAGCATGTACCTAAGTCAAGGGTCAGCAAACTGCAGCCCTTGGGCCACACCTCGCCCTCCCTCTGCCTGTTTTCGGAGTTTCGGGGGAGTGTGGCCTTGCTCCCCTGCACACATGTTGTGTTTCTCCGCTTGTGCGCTAGAACGTCAGCACTGAGTAGCTGTGACACAAACCTCACAGCTCCCAAAACCTGAAATACATGTCATCTGACCCTGAGCAGAAAGGTCCCTGACTCTGGCTCCACTTAGATACATTATTTTCCTTTAAATAACATTTGGGAAGGATGGATATAATAGCAAAATTACCATTTTTTCCTCTGGCATATAAAAATGTCCAGTGTCCCTTCTTTTTCTTCGGTATTTCTTTTTCAGACAACCATATTCTGTTTAACTCTGACATTTTTTAACTGAATAGGCAGGAGCAAGCTTTTACAAGATGACCGGCCTGGGTCCTTTGCCTCAAGCTCTTTATAATGGTGAGCCCTTTAAACATGCGCAGCAGGATATTCAAGAACTAGAGGCAGCTCTTCTCCAAAAGATGATGGATATGACCATATATTTACAAAGGGAAGTTTTTATGGTAGGTAAGCCTGTGTGAGAAAATACATGATAAATGGTATTTATAAATGATTTTTTTGTATTAAGAAAACTTTTAATAGCAAAAGTTAATTTTGTAAAAATTTATATCCTAATCATTTTCAGTAGTGAATTTTTAAAGAGTTAATCTTTCTCTGCATAAGTACATCTAAAGTTGTTTAATTGGAAAGAAAACTCAAAGTATTAAATGAAAATTTATTATGAGAATCCTAAATTACATATTATTTATTGATTTATTTTAGATTAAGTAGTCTTTAAATAATTTCTGCATAACTTTAAAACATATGCAAATAAATCACCTATATTAACTAAATATTTTGTTATTTTAGGGCACATTAAATGATCGAACAAATGCAGTTGATTTCCTTATGGATAGGAATAATGTTGTATCCCGTATAAATCATTTGATTTTGTACACTGAATGGCAATACCTTAATTTAATATCTACCTCAGGTAAAATAATTCTCTCATATACTTTTCTACAAAGGCTTATTGAATTGTTGAATTTTAAATTAACTCATTATTTATTATTTAATATGAAAATTTTCAGTAACTGCAGATGTTGAAGATTTCTCTACTTTCTCTTTCTTGGATTCACAAGATAAGAGTGCTGTAATTGCAGAGAACATGTCTTATTTAACCCAAGAAGGTAAATAAGCGTATTTTATTTTCCTGAATTTGTTCCTAACATAGTAAAAACTTGTCATTTTAGTCAGGTGTTTGCCCAGTACATTTTTATGTGTTGCTATTTGATGGGAGACCCGGGTTGCCATTGAAGGGCTCGGAGTTCGTTAGGTTGCGAGGGCTGCGCTGAGGGAACAGCGCCCTCTGTGCTGACTAATTGTGAGTGCAGGGCTGGGGATTCGTCTTTCGGTTCCTTGCCTTTTTTTTTAAAGCAAGCTATACCATTGTCCCCTTTTCTGAAGGTGATAAAGCTCCTTCAAGGCTCTGAACACTGATACCTTATGATGCATGAATAAAAATGTAACTCCCAGATCTGGGGAGAATAGTTCTGAACTCTCATTAAACATGTGGATGCTTTGCTTAGGTTGGGGGTCACACCGAAGGAAGAGGACCTTTAAAACAGGAACATATCTGAAATGAGAGTTTAGCCTAGATTGGGAATTCTGAAGTGGGCCACAGACTTTTTTAGGATACAGTAATTTATTCAGCTAGATAAAGATAATTAGAGTTTGGTTTTTGGGTGTGCTTTGTTTCGTTTGTCCTGCTTAGCTGTAAGAAGAAAACAAGAGCCAATCTGTAAAAGGAGGCTGACTCAGTATATACAGCCGTACTGCTCAAACAGTGAGCGTGAGCTAAAGATGGGAGGCGCTGTGTGGGAAGGGGCACGTTCTCCCATCGGGGATGCCGCACGACCAGTTTTGGGGAATGCGGTGGCGTGAATCCGACTCTGGGCCGGATGGTCCCAGAATTACTTTCTCACCGAATCATGATTTTCTATTCAGAAAGTGATCTTTGTACACAAAGTCCAACAAATAATAAAATGTAAAAGAAAAGGTCCATTTTGGGGCAGGTTAAGGTCTTGAATATATAAAAGTGAAGGGATAAGGAGACAGAAATAGGGAATAAAAGACAGGATAAGCACTTATCAGATTCCAGGTTGTATTTCAGAAATTACTTGGGCATCAGAATAAATTAGTCTGTAATTAATAGCCTTTGGTAAGCCTCCTGCAGTTTAAAGGAATACTTTATTAACTGAGAAACACCTAAGTTTCTCTCATTTGCACTGTGTAAGTGTGGAAAGAAAGAAAAAATTGCAAGAAATTTACTTAGTACTTTTGAAATATTTTTCAGTTTACTACCTGTTATGGTAAAAGGGCTCACATTAAGAAGGCATCAGAACCCTTTAATCTTTGAGAAGAATGTGCTATTTGGTAGAGCAAATTTTTTATAATGGTTTTAAGTGAGTCATGTGATCTAAAAGAATGATTTTTCTATAGGTTTTAATGATGACCAGAGAAGTATTATTTCAGATGTTATATGCTAAGGCTGAACAAAATAAACGCATTTAACTGTGATGTCAGAATTAAAAATTGTTTCTTTCTGTGGCATCCAAATTTTCAAATTTTTCAGAAAAAGAATGGTACTGATGTCAATGGCATGAGATGACTTAGACCAAGTCAATAGAGGCATTTTTCATTAAATGAAACACAGCTAATAAAGTATCGCAGGTTTTAGTCTCTACTAATAAGCTTTATTGTATTTGGGTCAGATAGATGGGGGTATAAATATCAGTTTTTAAATTTTTTTTTTTTTTAACAAATGCAGCTAGAAGGCAGCTTTGCGTGCCAGCCCGGGAGCCGTGATAAGCGTAACTCCACGCTTATCCCCGCTCATGGGAGTAGCCCACACGCGCCTCCCTGAGGGGCTGTCCCCGCTGTTTGGGGTCTGACTTTGTATAGAGCTTCTCTCAGGGATTTCGTTTCTGGCGTTTTTATTAGTATGTCACTGTGTGTGTATTTTTAATAACATTTGCTTATTTTCAGAAAGATTATTTTTTTTTATATTTTGTTAACTGGATATGTCCTCTGTTTTGAGTGTGATTTTAAAAAGAATTAGTTTAATTAAGCGATCTGAAACTTTCAGATGACGGTGTAATTTCTGCAGTTACTCTCTGGATTGTGGCTGATTTTGACAGACCATCTGGGAGAAAACTGCTTTCGAATGCATTAAAGCACATGGTGAGTAGGTCTGCCCAGGTACAAGCACCTAAGAAACAGAACAAAATATTTCATGACATTGTTTCGTATTAGCAAAGTGTGAATTTACTGCTGTATAGCAGATTACCCTATAACTTGGTGGTGTAAGGCGGTAACCACTTATTCTCTCGGTTGCCGGGGTCGAGAGTCAGGAGTGACTCAGCTGAGCGGCCGTGGCCCGGGGTTCCCCAGGAGGACGCGGCCGGGATCCGGGCCGCGCTCATCCAGGGGCTTGGCCGGAGCCGGAGCACTAGCTCGGCGGGGCCTCGCTTGCGCGGCTGCTGGCAGGCGGCCTCAGTCCCTCGTTGGCTGTGATGGACTGCCCCGTGCTAACGCCACATTGACCTCTTTTTAGTGTTGCTTAAGTGTCCTCACAAAATGGCAGCGGGCTTTCCCCAGAATGAGTGATGAAGACTTACAGACGGAAGCCACAAACCACAGTGTCTCCTATGATCATAGGAGTCGCACACGGTGCGCGCCCACCCTATCCTGTTTGTTACACACATCACTTCTGTTCAGTATGGGAAGGAACGGCACGGTGTGAGCACCCGGAGTGGGGGTCCCTGGGGCCCCGCTGGGAACCCTGCTACCCCATTAAGAGTAAGGAATACATTTAAAATGAAACATAGTAACACTTACTAGGAGAATTTATCATATTAGACAGTCTATATAGCGGCTTGGCGGTGATGAACTCCTTTAGCTTTGCCTTGTCTGCCCTTCCATTCTAAACGATAGCTTTGCTGGATGGCGTGATCTGGGGTGTAGGCCCTTGCTTTTCGTCGCTTGGAATACTTCTGGCCAGTCCCTTCTTTTTGAGAAATCCACTGATAGTTGCTGTACAATTAAAGCACGAAGTGGTGATGGCCAAATCTCTACTTCATAAATGTGTGCGGTTTTGTTTCCTTTTTCAAACAGGAGTTAAACTCCCAGGAATCTTACGATGCCATGTGAACATCCAGTTGCCCACGTCTTTTACCTGATGCTTTTAGGGTCTGCTGATGAGGCCTGCCTAAGTCAGACACTTTTGGTTGCAAAAGAGATGTTATTCTTTATTTATTAACTGGTCGTCTTCTGAAATTAGAAGTTTTTCCCTTATCAGCCGAGGATAATAGATAAAGTTATTCCTAAAATTCCAGATAAAATTGTTTATTTTTATATTTAGTTAACTAATTTTTAGAGAAGAGAGAGAGTGTAGAAGTCACCTCTGTGGATGGAGAATACAAATTTTTTTGTCTTTTATTTTCAGTTATCGTTTGGCTCATGGATTTTTCTTTTTTTAGAGTCTTGTATCAGTGACATGGCTTATTCTTTAAATGCTTACAGTGCCCCGTCTTGGCTGGTGAACCCTTCAGGCTGGCTTCTGTGTGCTTTTTCTGAGCACCTTCTTGCCTCCTGACAAGAAAGATGTCTCTTGCCCACCTGATATTCCCTCTGTCTCGGGTCTGTGGTCTGCCACCTGCCCAAAGACCTCTAGCCCCTCTCAGTGGGGAACGGCAGTTAGAAAGCCCAGCCCGGGCTCTCAGCGCGCTCGCTGTCCCCAGGCGGCGTGGCCTGCAGGCCGTCGCAGCAGCAGCCGGGCGCCTCTGGGTTTTCTACGTTGTTTCTCCTGCAGAAGAGCATTTGCAGCATCCTGAGTCACCTCAGAGGATATGCTCAAAGTGTATAAAGCAGAACGTGACAAAACTTCAAAGAGAAACAGAAAAAAACCACGACTCATAGTTTGAAACTTTAACATACCCCTCTCAGTAACAAGTAGGACAAGGACACAAAACAGTGAGTAGGGATTTATAGATTCGAAAAACAAGATCGTCAAACTTGATATAATGGACCATGATAGAAAAGTGCAAAATGCATAGTGTGCGTTCTTGGAAAATGTAACATTTATAAAACATTTGTAGATGCTGGGCTATAAAGCAATTCTCATAAAATTTTCAAGGATCAAAAATCATACAAAGTATATTCTCTGACTACAGTGTAATTAAGTTAGAAATCAATAGCAAAAAACTAGAGCATCTATGCATATTTGAAAATTAAGAAATGTTTTTGTGTAACCTGTTGGTACAAAACTACACATTTGGAAATATTTTTGAAATGAATGAAAATTTGAATAACATTTAAACTTGACAGTTAAAACTAAATCTGTGAAAAAAGAAAGGTTGTAAAATCAGTTCCCTAAACACAGATCTTAAAAACAGCTACTTAAACATCTATCAAAGAAAGTAAAGGAAAAGGTAAAATTAACAACAAAAAGTAATGAAAGAGAAGACATATAGTAAAGTTCCAACAGAGCCAAAAGTTGGTTCTTTAAAAAGATTAATAGAATGAATAAAACACCTGGTAAAACTGTTCAAAAAAATGGAGAGGCAGCCCGAACAGCCGGCGGCATGACTGAAAGAGGGGGTGTCACTCAGAATCCTGTGGGCGCAGCAGTGGCAGGAAGATGTCTTTAGTTACTGACGGAATTAAATCTCTGGTTGGAAAAAAGTTCAAAATAGGAAACTCCAGACCCATGTGATCTTACTAGTACCAAGCTATACCAAGTACCAGTCTAGCACAAATTTTTTTCCAGAGAATAGACAAATAAGCAATACATCCCAACTTATTTTATAAGATCAGCATTACTTCAAAAACACAAAAATGTGTAAAAAGGCATTATAAAGAATGGAAAACTGTAGGCCAATCTTCCTAAACTAGTGAACAGATCAGACAAAAACTGTGAAGGAAAAATTTAAATTGTCATGTTTTTAAATTGTTTATATAGAAAGTACATGTAAGTTGACATAAATTATTAGAATTCTTTAGTTTAACTAGGTTGCTGAATAAATAGGTTGGTATATAAAAATTAGTTTTAAAAGTGGCAACAAACAAGAAATGCATTTTTACATCTATTTTATTGATATGCTCTTACAGTTGTCCCAATTTTTTCCCCTTTGCCTCTCTCCGCCCAGTTCCGAAGATATCACTTAAAACAGTATCAAAATTTTCAAGTATTAGGAATAAATGTAACAAAATAAGTTTAAGACTTACAAAATATTGAGAGAAAAATTCAGAAGTTCTACATGAGTGGAGAGAGAGACCATAATTATGAATGGAAATACTCAATATTCTAAAGACATTAATTCTCCCAAGACTTCAGAGAAGCTCCAATATGAATCTCAGCACTTTATTATGGAAATTGTCAGGTTTATTCTCAAATTTATATAGTGATTCAAAGCAACAAGAGTAGCTAAATTACTCTTAAGAGGAAAGCAGAGTAATTGCTCTGTTGGATATGCAGGTCTTTTATAAAGCTATAAAATTGAAGACAATTTCTTAGAATAGAAAAATAGAGCAAAGGAAAAAGATAGAGGACCCAGAAACAGACCCCCGCATCTGTTACACTTGATGGCTTTATAGTAGGGGAGATTTCTAAAAACAACACAAAACCCAGTAGCCCTGAGCTTAAAATACCAATAAACTGAACTACATTAAAATTAAGGACTATTTTTTGTCAGAAGACACCATCAAGAGACTAAAAAGGCAGACCACAGAATGGCAGAAGTTACCTGCATACATGTAACAGAACACTCAAGTCTTAGAACTCAATCTCATGTGAGTCAGTAAAAAAAAAAACAGGTAATTATCTCCAAAAAAATAATGGCAGAAATCAAATAGGCAAATCAGTAATGAAGCAATGAACATGTTAAAGGATGTTTAATATCATTAGGGATGAGGGAAAATGAATGAACCTTACCTGTTGGCCAGAATGATTTAAAATAAAAGTCAGTGGGGTAGCAGCACTCTCGTGTGGTGCTGGGAGTGAAAACTAGCCCACTGTTCTGAACAACTGCAGTGTCTTCTGAAGTTGCAGATACGCACATTCTGTTTATAGAGCACCAAACAAAAAATTCAGATGTCTAGCACCGGTGCAGTGGATAAAAGAGGGTAGAATCATACTATGGAATTCTGTGCAGCACCAAAAAAAAATAAGCAACTACACCTGTACAAAACAACATGGATGAATTACAACCATTACGTGGAGTAGGAAAAAAATACAAAAGAATGCAGACTCTATGATTACATTTATATGAAGTTCAAAATAGAAGAAATGTGTAGCGATGCAAGCCTAGGTGGTAAATTATTATAAAGAAAAGCAAGGATGTTATTAGCACAAATTACAGGACAGTGGTGGTTTTAGAAAAGGGGGGCTGGAGCCATCGGCAGGAGTGAGAGCCATCTTTGACGGTGACCTATTTCCTCACCTGGGTGATAGTTCAGTGGATTAATTTGTTAATACGCTCTATGTTTTTGTTTTGTATTTTGTTAGTTCACAGACAACATATACAAGAAGAGGTTAAACAGTGTTGCATTATAAAGTACTCGTTATGCAAAGAGGTGAAGCAGTTGGGGTTACTAAAATGATTGTTTTTAGGCTATCTCAGTGCTAGGTCACATTTAGTAGTCAACATAGCCTTTGACAGTAAAAGATGCAGTATGGTAAAGTATAAACTTGATTGGAAAGAAAAAAGTTCAACTATAAAAAGGTATGTAAGATACGGATCTTTTTCACCTATAAATGTGTTTTGCAGAAAACAAGTTTTCATAGTCGGTTGGGTGTTATTTATAATCCTACATCAAAAATAAATGAAGAGAGCACAGCTATTTCCAGAGGAATTTTGGCAGCTTTTCTCACACAGAAAAACAGCTTTTTGAGAAACTTTCTCAGGAAACTGGCAAGAGAAGAAACTGCTGCAGCTGTTTACTCTGGAGATAAAATTAAAGCATTCCTCACTGAGGTCAGTAGCTGTTTGTTTGAAATGATCGGTATGTATTGAATATTTCGAAAGTATAAGTCAATGTGCTTAGGGATATGTTACTGAAAAACATCAGTTAATAAGTATAATCATTTGGGGATAATAAATACTCCTTCAAATAGGGAAAGATAAATGTTAAACGATAGGATTTTGCATAGTGGCATTTAACAAATCAGATTTCATGTATTTCAATTACTTCATGATCCTTCAAGCTGCTGTCTTTCTAGTGAGGATATGTCCTTCAGGGTTGGGAGTTAAAGGGTTGTATAAATAATCCTCAGGTATTTCACTGAAGGAGTCCAGTGTGAGGGCAAATTCAAAGATAGAAGATGATCTTCTGGAAGAAAAGTTTCTCTGATCCGTTCAAAAAGTGTTTATTGTTTGCCAGACAAGATACGCAGTGAACAGGCAGAGCTTACGTGGTACTGGGAGGGACAAAGTGAGTTGTTTTGGAAAAATACCGAAACCTAAGAGGGTGGAGAGTTTGAGAGGCCCTTTTAGCTGGAGTGGTCAGGAAGGCATTTCTGAAGAGCCTACATTTGGTCGGTGCTCTGAATGAAATGAGAAATCAAGCCATGGGAAGTCTGTGAGAAGAACGTACCAGGCTCAGGAACGTAGCAAGTCTAAAGGCCTGACACAGAGACAGTTGCCAGGCTCAAGGTGTAGGCAGCAGATCTTGTGACCAACAGAGAGAGAGAGGGAGAGCACTAGTGTATGAGGTCAGAAACACAGCCCCAGGTAGTTCAAGCACTTGTAGGCCATGGTAAGGAATTGAAATTTGTTGTGAGTATAATGGCAAGTCTTTGAGGAATCCTGAAGAAGTGAATAATCTTTAAAAAGGTGACTCTGGATACAGCGTGAAGATGTGATAGTAGGTAGACAAGAATGGAAATAGGATGAACCATCAGAATACTATGGTAATACTCTGGGCAAGAAATAATGGTGTCTTGGACTAGATAGTAGTTGTGACAGTAAAATGGTTGATAATTAATATTGTGTTATTGTCAATAGGATTAGTTGATCAATCGTATGTGACATGTGAAGATACTGGGCTAGGATTTTGGCTTGAACAGCCAGACCGAATGGTCATTTTTTGTTGTTGTTGTTTTGGGGTGTTTTTGTTTTGTTTTGTTTTGTTTTGAGATGGGGAAATCTAGATGAAGAGAAAATTTGGACATAGAGGGATCGAGAACTAAGTTTTGCACATGTTTAGTTGGACATGCCTGTTGGACATTCAAATGGAGATGTTGAGTCACAATTGAGTAAATGAGTGTAGGAGTCAATGAAGGGTTTGTTTTTGGTTTTTTTTGTCAATTTGAGTATCATCAACATTATGTGTAGTTTCAAGCAAAGAAAACGGAGGAGAAATCTCAGAAGTAAGGGTGGGGTGGAAAACAGAGAGGCTGAAAGCTAAGCCCTGGAACATCCTAAAATGTAGAGAACACAGGAAAACAGCAGTCCTGCAGAGGGACCTGAGCAGCCTGCGCGGGGGCGGGAGAGGGCGGACGACCAGGACGGGGTGGCGTGCCCTGGCCGCGCGCGGAAGGTGCATTCCTCGGGGGGAGGGAGCACCTGGCCTTCTCGTGGAATAAATAGCAAACTGTTCTATATCTACTTATAAAAAGATGTAGAGATGTTGTAACTGACTTGGCAAAGATCCCTTTTTTTAAAAGTGTGGGTTCAGAAAAAAATAGTACTTTTTTTAATCATAATTTAGTATAATTTAAATTTTATACTAACGTATTAAAGTGGACTTTATTAAGAAAATAATTTAATAGACTCACTGTTTTATTTATTTCATTGTTTTCATGCTTTAGGGGATGGATAAGAATTCTTTTGAGAAAAAATATAATACTGTTGGAGTGAATATTTTTCGAACTCACCAGTTGTTCTGTCGAGATGTACTTAACTTGCGTCCTGGAGAAATGGGTATTGTCAGCAATGGGAAAGTAAGTAGGAAAAACATCTGCTCACTGTCCTCATTGACACTGTGATACAAGGTCACAAACATTTTTCTGTCGCAACACACCTCACATCAGACTAGGCTTAGCATAAGGAAAATGCACGCTGAGAGGTTTGCTTAGGGCACAGTACCTGTTCGTCCCTCCCGCCGTGGATGAGAACATTGAATGTGGGTAAGGAAGAATGTTCTCGTGGAAGCAACTCTTATTTTGTCCGAATGGAAGTATTAGAGTAACCAACTTAGTACACACTGCTACATTGTGATTGAGAAGCGCTGTCATAGCGGGTGTAGAGAGTACATTGTGACTCCTTATTCCTCTTGTAGCTTTGTCTACAGTTTAATAACAGTACGATACTTTTTTTGTATTGCAATATAAAGTGGTATTTATTAATATAGCCTTTAAAAATCTATAGGAAAAGTCACCCCCACCATTGTAATAAATTTTATTAAAAGTTTATTATTTTAACTTTGAACCCTACAGAGTTATTTCTGGTTTTCTTAAATACATCATTGTAATTATATATGTATATAACTTTATATCACATTTCTTTCTCTTAGTATATCACAAACATTTTTCTGATTGGAGCATCTTTATAGACACAAAATTAGTGGATAATAACTGCTTATTAATATATTTTTGAATGATAGTCTGGTTTTATTGCTGAGGACTTAAGTTTTTAAAAATTGAATCTGGTGCTTAGATTTATTAAGAAATAAACTAACACAGTGCTTTGGCACTCCTCTGCTTGAACTATTAAATTATATATTCCTAAATCATCATCAGAGCGCTAATTCACTTGTTTTCTTTGTTTTCTAAATTTTTATGAGCTCTGTTCACTTGTTTTATTCCCATATCACTATTCCCTCAAAATTATGCTTATTTATTCTTTCTTATCTGAATCCGTAAAGAATGGGATTAGGAAGAGTGGGAGACTCATTTCCCCAGGCTTCCACAGATAAAATATATCTGCTACATTATAATGGTTTTTGAGCTAATTGCATTAACTCCGAAAGGCAGCTAGACTCAGGCTCAACTGTGTACAGTGCTATTTTACAGTTTGGTGACAGTGGTTGCTATTTATTATTACCATAATATAAAGTACAGGATGGGGCAAAAGTAGATTTACAGTTGTTTGTATCAAAAATAATACAATAAATAAATAATATAAGAATAAACTGTGTTTCATGTACTCACAACTGTAAACCTTCTTTTGCCCCACGTTGTATTAGTGAATTTTGATACTGAGTTATTTGGAAGCCAAGAAATGACATTGCTTTTTCTAACAATTACTTTGAGAGGAAGTATGGTTTTTTAGAACAGTATTAAATTATATGGCTACCTTTGGTTTTGTCAGTTATTTTAAGAAATAAAGAGGAAAATAATTATTCCTGCTATATCTAGTACCTTTCTTTTTTATTATACATTACAGAATAGTTATCCTATGTTTTCTTTGTCATTGTTTCATTTATTTCATATTGTACCATTATCAATATTAGTGATAAGAAATTAGTCATAGTTCAACTTATTTCTCATAGAACTATGTTTTCTTCTCCTTTTTTGAAATTGAAAAAGTATTCAGATATTAATTTCTCACCTGCTGTGAACCGAACGTTTTTCTAGGCTCTGAGAGTACAGTAGTGAACAAACATGTTTTTGTGGTGTTTGCATTTTGGTAGACAGAGACAGATAACAAATAGCTTCCTTACTGATAAAGTATCATTTGGACAGAGAACCAAAGGAGGTGAGGAAAGAAGCCATGTCTGGACGTGGGATGTTCTAGGCAGAGGTAACAGTGAGTACAGAGGCCTTGAAGAGATCATGGCTGCGTGTTTTAGCAGGTCCATTGAGAGTAGTCAGGAGAGGAGCTCAGAGGTTGCTGGGGACCAGACTGGTGTGGCCTTATAGGCAGTTTAAGGATTCCTGCTTTTACCCTGATGAATGAGTTGCGAAGTTCATCGTTCTGGACCGGGGTCGGCAGGACCTGACCTGTGTTTAATGTGGGCCTCTGCTGGTGGGACCCGGTGAGCACAGACTGCAGGGGCCAGGAAGCCCGGCAGGAGAGCTGCAGCAGTCCAGGGGAGAGGTGGTGGCGGCGTGCCCCAGCATGGCGGCCGTGCAGGGAGTGAAAAGTGGATGTGTGATGTATCTGGGAAGAAGAGTGAACAGGAAATGCCGACAGACGGAACGTGGGGTGTGGAACCCCGTAACTAGTTGAATGGAGTTGCTGTGTATTCAGGTGAGGAAGGCACCACAGGAGGAGCAGGGCTCCGGAGGGGTGGAAACAGAAGGGTAGAGAACTCAGTTCTGGACATGTTAAGAGCTCCGTGTTCACTTCTGGGCCTCCCGGTAGGCTTGTTGAGTTGGCAGTTGAGCAAACACCCTGAAGTCAGGGGAGAGGTTGGGGCTGGAGATAGTTTTACATCAAATTATGTTGATCTTTTGTGTTGATGAATAGAAAATTGGAATTTTGATTATTCTCTTACTTGTACAACTGTGATTTGAGTAGAAAAGTGTAATATGTCTGAAAATAAGTTCAGTGGCTTGTGACCTGTAATGTAATACTTGGCGTGTGGCCCTGTCCCGTGCCACAAGCACAGCCCTCACAGCAGTTCCGGCGGGTGGTTCTCTCCGGGAGTCAGGCAGCTTACTGCTGAGGGAATTCTGACATTTTAGGGTCAATCTTCACTCCGAACCCGTCCAAATGTGTACATTGCAATTGGAATGTATTCAAAGGTAAAATTATGAATGATCAAAACTGGGGACCAATGATACTTTTTAAAAAATTTTAATATTCTTATTTTTCAATTCGAGTTGACAGTGAATGTTATATTAGTGTCAGGTGCACACCGTAGTGGGTAGATGTTTATGTAACTTAGGAGGTGACCTCCACGATCAGCCTAGCACGTGCGCGACACTGCGCATGGTGATGTCGCTGACAGGACTCCCCGTGCTCTGCTCTACGGGCCGTGACTGTCGCGTCACTGCCGATTTGGACTCATTAGTCTCTCACCTTTGTCACCCAGCCCCCCAACCCCTCTCACCTGGCAACCAATGCTGATACTTTCTTCATGCTGAAGAGTTAAAAATTTGTATTTTAATATCAACTAAAACCCCAAATAATGCTGTTGCTATAATTATAATAAATCAATTTTTATCATGCTACATATTTACAAGTTGCTGAAAGAGGTGGGTAGTAGAAAGCAGGGAAACAAGGGAGGCCTTTTTTTCCTTAAGCGAGACACATCTGGATTGAAAATCCGGTGGCACCATTAATCATGTCACCTCTATGGGACTGGGTTTCATCATTTTTACAATGGGAATGTTAGTCATGTGATTTATAGAGTTATCAGATTAAATACACTTTTTATATATAAAGCACATAGAACAGGCCTAGACATGTAGTAAATTTTCAGTAAATATTAACTCCTGTTTTCTCTTTAAATATTTGAAGACTGTCATGGGATACAGTGGGTACATTTGTGGATTGATGTGCGTTACACTTGATGGACGTCAGTAGAAAATCAAGGCCAGTTGATCAAACGTCCGTGAGTGGAGAGAGACTTTTAGCTCAGTGTGTGGATGAACACTCGTCACAGAGTTTTCTAGAATTTTAATAAGCTGTCAAAGAAGATAATGCATTTCTGTTACAGCAGTTATTTCGTATAACTGAAAAATCTCATTTCTGAAATGTAAAGGAGATTAAGCACCAGATAGGTTTTACTGTGCCAATATATGATTTTCAAGTTTAATGCTCCTTTTTTCCACTGTGGACATGATGTGATTTCACAGTGCTTACGTTACTTTGTTTCACAAATATCATATTCAACTTTAAATACAAGAACACGGAAAAATCAGGTTTCTCCCAGCTCTTTGATGCTTCACATACAGAGGTGAAACACAGTCAGTTCTCTGATGAATTTAATCTGTAAAATTAGCCATTTTGTTAATTCCTTAAGAAAATAATTTGAGGTCTTATTTCTTTATTCTGAGCTATTAGTAGAACTGCTTGAGTTACTGGAGATACTATAGATAAAATACCAGCTCTTTTCCAGGCCTCTCCTATTCATAGTACCAAAAAGATAGCATTGAAAGTGTTGTCAAAGTTACCTTAAAAATGATATCAAATCTTAAGGCGATGAAATGTTTATATGTGAACTTTTAGTTTTGTAGTGCCCATTTGTTTATTTTTAAGAGTCATGTGTTATGTTTAAGGTGAAACGTGATATTACCTATGATATGAGCAAATAAGGATTCAAGAACTACATTCATTAATTTTAAAACATTAGCTGAAAAAGCAGGTGAAGAGGAAGTGAGAAAATCTGCAACTATTTCATTCTGGTCTTTTTACTAAGAAAAAATAACGTTCTGCCTGATGAATTTTCTGGTTGTCATTTGGCACAACTGTAGTGCATGACTGTCTCAGGCCCACCTTCTAGATCCATCAAGCCCTGTGTTCATAATAGTGTGATGATTGCATGGACCAGCTCCTGGTAGGAGGGTTGGTCGTAGCTGTGGTGGAGTAGCCATGCTGACAGGTTAGGTGTGTGGCAATTTGACAGTGTCCCCTCTGTACTTGCCGGTTTGAAGCTAATCTACGTGACCTTGTCGAGCTCCACACCTTTTATGCAACGTGTACAACATCAGTTAGATAAAGGTTGGCTGATATTAAGTAATTATGTGATTCGTTCCACGGTTTTAGCTTTTTTATGTCTTTCTTACATATTCATGGCTACCTCCTTTGGACTACAGTTTATAGATGAATAGAAAATAAAATTGAAAATAAAAGATTTATGAAATATAGGCAATCACCTTCATCATTTACTTGAGATTAAAGTCTAAGGTTTTCAAAGCATGTTTCAAAGTAAAACTTTCAAATGGAAGTAATTTTCTCCTTTTAGTTGCTTTGATTTTGGTATTTATGAAAATGTTATTTGACAAGTCTCTGGCTGGTGTGGCTCAGTGGGTTGAGTCCCATCCTGCAAATCGAAGGGTCGCTGATTTGATTCCCATTCGGGGCACACGTCTGGGTTTCAGGCCAGGTCCCCAGTGGGGAGCGTATGAAAGGCAACCGCACACCGATGTATTTCTCCCTCCCTTTCTCCCTCCCTCCCCCTCTCTATAAAAATAAATAAAATGAAATCTTTTTAAAAATGTTATTTGTGATATGGAGAAAATATTTTTTCTCCTTTTTATCCCAGTGGATTTAGTAGACGGTGGGATTAATAGCCACCATCTGTTTAGTTTCTAATTGATTTTTGCTTGAAGAAATACCTATTTCATTAGACACTATGTCATGAAATAACAGATATCTTCTTAGAAGATATACAATAATTGCTTTTATTTTAAGTTCTTAGGACCTTTAGATGAAAATTTCTGTGCAGAAGATTTCTCCTTGTTGGAAAGGATAACATTTACTAATTCAGAGAAAATTAAAGACATTGTTGAAAATATGGCAATCAACTCAAAGGAGTAAGTATTTAAAATCATAAGAGCAATTCATTTCGGAGTTTGGTATTTTCCATCTCACTTTTTTGTAAGATTAGAAAATATATCAGATATGTGCACAAGCTAAGATATAACAAAAGACAAATAGAAAACATAAATAATAAAAGGCATGCATTTACTCATTATCAGCAAACTGTAGATGTTAATATTTTGTTTCATTTACCTTGGATCTTACTGGTTCTGTTTCCCCCACCCATCCCAGTCTCCTCCCTTCTCAAGTGGTAACCATTTACCGTGTGTGCATGATTCCCGTATTCGTGTTTTTACTTTTGCTTTATGTGTAAATATGCATTTCCAGTGTTTATCGTGTTGGATGCCTTGACTTTAGAGATACTATTATCCCATTTGGGATACTATTGTACTGAAGATTCTATCTGCTGCCTACTTCCGTAGAAACTTTATCCCATTTATTAAATACTACATATATGTTATTTATATGTAGCTATACAAATATACATATATATTTATAATATAAATAAGGTATAGATATATAGCTGATATATACAGTAAATAATTTATATATAAGTATATACGTGAATATGTAGATAGACAGACACACTTATTTGGTGTTTTTTTAAGGGTTTGTCAGCAAAGCTTTAATTTTTTCATGAAATCTTACACCTTTTTAAAATTTTTAACTTACTTTTTGTTCTTTTATTGTACTCCCCCCCCTTATCCCCCATACCCTCCGCCCACCGCCCCCCCGGCAGTCACCACGCTGTTGTCCATTCCCATGAGTTCTTTTCTTTTTTTGCTTGATCCCTTTACCCCCAGAGCTGTCAGCCTGCTCTCTACCTATGAGTGTGTGTGTTTTTTTGCTTATTAGTTCAGTTTGTTCTTTAGATTACACATGTAAGTGAAATCATATGCTATTGTCCTTCTCTGACTGGCTTAGTTCACCTAGTATAATTTTCTCAAGGTCTTTCCATGCTGTTGCAAAAGGTTAGATTTCCTTCTTTTTTATGGCCAAGTAGTATCCTATTGTGTAAATGTACCATAACTGTTTTATCCACTCATCTACTGATGGGCACTTGGGTTGCTTCCAGCTCTTGGCTGTTGTTAATAATACAGCAATGAATGTAAGGATGCATGTAGTCTTTCAAATGGGTGTTTTGGGTTACTTTGGATAAATTTCCAGAAGTGGAATTGCTGGGTCATATGGCAGTTCCATTTTTAATTTTTTGAGGTAATTCCACAGTGGCTGCACCAGTCTGCATTCCCACCAACAGTGCAAAAGGGTTCCCCTTTCTCCACATCCTTGCCTGCACTTGTTTGTGGATTTATTGATGGTAGTTACTCTCACAGGTGTGAGGTGATATCTCATTGTGGTTTTAATCTGTATTTCTATGATTGTTAGTGATGTTGAACATCTTTTCATATGTGTGTTGGCCATCCGTATGTCCTCTTTGGAGAAGTGTCTATTCAGGACCTTTGCCCATTTTTTTATTTCGTTTCGGCGGGGGGGGGGGCATTTCTTTTGGTGTTCAGTTTTATAAGTTCTTTATAAATTTTAGATATTAACCCCTTATCAGATGAACTGGTGAATATGTTCTCCCATTCAGTGGGTTGTCTTTTCATTTGGTTGATGGTTTCCTTTGCTGTGCAATATCTTTTTAGTTTCATGTGCACAATTTGTTTATTTTTTCTTTTGTTTCGCTTGCCTGGGGGGATATATCAGAAAAACTATTGCTGCAAACAATGACTGAGATTTTACTTTCGATGTTTCTATCTATGATTTTTATGGTTTTGAAGTCTAACATTAAGTCTTTAATCAATTTTGAATTTATTCTTGTGTGTGGCATAAGAAGGTGGTTTAGTTTCATTTTTCTGAATGTATTTGTACAATTTTTGCAACACCATTTATTGAATAGACTATCTTCACTGTATGTTTTTTGCTGCTTCTGTCAAATATTAGTTGACTATAAAGGTCTGGGTTTACTTCTGGGCACTCCATTCTGCTCCATTGCTGTATGTGTCTATTTTTATGCCAGTACCAAGCAGTTTTGATTACTACAGTCTTAGAGTATAGTTTGATATTAGGTAGCATGATTCACCCAACTTTGTTTTTCTTTATCAAGATCACTGTTGGTATTCAGGGTCTTTTGTGGAACATTTGTTCTAGTTCAAGAATTGTGTTGAATCTATAGATTGCTTTAGATAGTATGGACATTTTAAATGATGTTAATTCTTCCTATCCATGAACACGGTATATGCTTCCACTTATTCATATCTTTTTCAGTTTCTTTCTTCAGTGTCATGTAATTCTCCAAGTACAGATCTTTTATATCCTTGGTTAAATGTATTCCTAGGTATTTTATTCTTTTTGAAGCAATTGTGAATGGGATTGTTTTTCTTAATTTCCCTTTATGATAGTTCATTATTGGCATATAAAAATGCAGCTGATTTTTGGATGTTAATTTTGTATCCTGCTACTTTAACTGAATTCATTTATCAGTTCTTGGTGAAACTTTTAAGGTTCTCTATATACAATATCATGTGATCTGCAAATGATGACAGTTTTGCTTCTTCCTTTCCAGTTTAGATGCCTTTTATTTCTTCTTGATGATTGCTGTGACTAGGACTTCCAGTACAGCGTCGTATGAGAGAGTTGAAAGTGGACACCCCTGCCTTGTTCCTGATCTTAAGGGAAACTCTTATAGTTTATGCATGTTGAGTATGATGGCTGGTAGTGGGATTGTCATTTATGACCTTTATTATGTGTAGATATGTTCCCCCCCATTCCCACTTAGCTGAGAGTTTTTATCATGAACGGATGCTGAATTCTGTCAAATGCTTTTTCTGCATCTATTGATATGAACATAGGGTTTTTATCTTTCATTTTGTTTATGTGATCTATCAAGATTATTGATTCACAAATATTATACCAACCCTGAACCCCAGAATAAATTCCATTTGATCATGGTGTATGATTTTTTTGATGTATTGCTGTATTCAGTTTGCTAATATTTTGTTGAGGATTTTAGCATCTATTTTCATCAGGGATTTTGGAATATATTTTTCTTTCTGTGTAGTGTCTTTACCTGGTTTTGGAATTAGGAAAATGCTGTCCTTGTAAAATGAGCTTGGGAGTCTTCCCTTCTCTTGAATTTTTTAGAATCATTTGAGAAGTTAGTTTTTCTTGGAATGTTTAGTAAAATTCACCCATGAAGCCCTCTGGTCCAGGGCTTTTATTTGTTGGGAGTTTTGTTTGTTTGTTTGTTTTTTTACTGCTTCAATTTCACTAGGTGTAATCTATTTAGATTCTCTGATTCTTCCTGATTTTAGTTTAGAAGATTGTATATTGCTAGGAGTTTATCCATTTAGTCCAGATTGTCCAATTATTTGTCATATGATTGTTTGTAATATTTTCTTACAATTCTTTGTATTTCTTTGATGTCAGTAGTTACTTCTCCTTTCATTTCTGATTTTATTTATTTGGGTCATCTTTTTTTCTTGATGAGTCTTGTTAAAGGTTTGGCAATCTTGTTTATCTTTTCAGAGAACCAGCTCTTGGATTCATTGATCATTTGTATCCATTTTATAGACTCTATTTTATATATTTCTGCTCAGATCTTTAATCTCTTGCTCAGTTTGGGTTTTACTTGTTCTTTTTCTAGTACCTTTAAGTGTTAAGTTAGATTGTTTATTTGAGAATTTTCTTGTTTCTTGAGGTAGGCCTGTAATGCTATGAATTTCCCTCTTAGGACTGCTTTCCCGGTGTCCCACAGACTTTGGGTTGTTGTGTTCTCATTTTCATTTGTTTCAAAAAATCTTTTGATTTATTCCTTGATCTTACTGTTAACTCATTCATTGTTTAATAACATGTTGTTTAGCTACTATATCTTTGTGTTTGTTTTCAGTTTTTTCCCTGTGATTGATTTCTGGTTTTATAGCATTATGGTCAGAGAAGCAGTGTGATGTGATTTCAGTCGTCTTAAATTTATTGAGACTTATTTTGTGTCCTAACAGGTGGTCTGTCCTAGAAAATGTTCCATGTGCATCTGAAAAGAATTTATATTTTGATGCCTTGGTATGAAATGCTCTGAAGATACCAGTTAAATCCATTTGATCTGCTTTGTCATTTAAGATGCACCTCCTCGTTGATTTGCTGTCTGGCAGATCTAGGCACTGAAGTCACTGGGATGTTAAAATCTACTGTTATGACTGTATTTCTGTCAGCCTCTCCCTTTATGTCCACCAAGATATGCTTTACATAGTCAGGTGCTCCTACGTGGGGTGCATAAATGTTTACTAGGATTATATCCTCATTGGTTTGTTCCCTTTATTGTTATGTAGTATCCTTCTTCGTTTCTTACTATAGCCTTGGGTTTAAAATCTATTTTCTTTTATAGAAGTATTGCTACCCAGCTTTTTTTCCTTTCCTTTTTGCATGAAATATCTTTTTCCATCACTTTACTTTTAGTCGGTGTGTCTCTTTCATCCTGAAGTGGGTCTCTTGAAGACAGCATACAGGCGGGTCTTCTCTTATCCATTCAGCTACCTTTTGCCTTTCGACTGGAACAGTGAAGCCATTTACATTTAAAGTGTTATTGATAAGTACGTATTTATTGCCATTTTATTTTTTTAGTATGTTCCTCTCTTTTTCTTCTCCTGCTCCTCCTCTTCCCTTTAACATTTGTTTTAACACTAGTTTGGTGGTAACGAACCCTTTAGCCTTTTCCTGTCTGGGAAGCTCTTTATATCTCCTTCAGTTTTAAATGATAGCCTTGCTGGGTAAAGTTGCCTTCATTGTAGGTTCTTGCTTTTTATTACTTTGAATATTTCATGCCAGTCCCTGCTGGCCTGAAATGTTTCTGTTGAGAAATCATATGACAGTCTCATGAGAGAGCTCCCTTGTAAGTAACTAACTGCTCTTCTCTTGTGGCTTTTTTCTTTGTTTTATCTTTCATTTACTAAAATGTTTGTTAAATACTACCACTAGGATTGTGGATTTGTCACTTAATTCTTGTATTCTTGTCAAATTCTGTTTTAAATATTTTGAGCTATATATATTTATGTATACCCTGACTCAGAGTTATTATCTTTCTGGTGAATTATTCCTTTTATCATTATATGAATTACTCCTTTTCTAATAATGCTTTTGTGTTAAAATCTGTTGGGTCTGATACTTAAGCTGTGTCAACATTCTTTTGGATAATATTTTTCTATTATATATTTTTTTATTTTTTTATTTCATTGACCTATGCATCTTAAAGCACATAGCTAGGTGTTGGGGACTGTTATCTTTCCAGAACTAAAGATCGAATTCTTACTCTTGAATATAATATTCTGATCCAGATGAAACTGGTGCCTTATTTTATCCTTTAGGAAATGATTTTTTTTAATTCATTTAGGAAATAATGTTAAAAGAAAATTCCAAGTGTCTGTAAAGTAGTAGTAAGGGCATTTCTACAGTGAAGAGTTAATACCCATAGTTATTTTCAAATGCAGTGAAACAGAAGAAAACTTTAAAAAGCAAAAAAGTTACTATTTTACAATCAGTGTAGGACTAGTGCATATTGAATGTTATAAATATAATGTTAACATTTCGGATCTAATTTTTTAACCTTGTTTGGTTAAAAAGTACATAGTTTCAGGAAGCTATTCTAGCCACTTTAAAGCTGCATTTCAACCCAAAACCACATCCAAAAATCAGTAACATTAAACTATAACAGCACCCTCTCTAATTGTGTTAAATTGTTAGATACACAGAAATAATGCTAAACAAGTTGTGTTTTAATTAGAATAAATTTGTATTGACTTAAATCTGAACGTACTTTGAAGATGTGCATTTTACTATCGTGATTTTCAAGAGTTATTTTATGAGGAGGGCAGAGCTCTGAATCCTTGGATCCATTATCCCGGGGAGCACAGAAAATCTGCTTCTCCGGTAGAGTGCTTACAACTTGTTCTGTCCTGGGAGATGTTTCCAGTTCTGCAGCGGTAGGTGCCGAGTTTCTAGTGCCCTTTGCCCTGTTCAGTTTAGAGTACTTTTCAAAAAGAGAAAAATTGACCTGGATAGATGAAAATTTGGCAGAGAATTTAAGAAAGGTTGTTTGGGGACTCAAAGATTTTCTTTTCTCATCGTCTCCTTCTCTCAGTACTTAAGCAGTCAGCCCAGTTGAAGAAGCGTGGGGAGCATGTTTGACCATTAATATTTCCTCCACTGTGCCTACAATTTTATGTATTAGAGGTTATATGGCTAATAAGTACCTTTAAGAAAGCTTAGGAATATAGGTTATGATTTTGATTAATTTACTTAATAATATGTTTACCAAGTGGCCATTAAATGCAATGCTCTGTTGAAAAATATCGTAGGTTTTATGGATAGAAACCTACTTTTAACATAAAATCCTGTATTTCAGGAACTTATATTCTAGTAAAAGATAATATAGTAGAGAAAGATTGACAAGATTCTTGACCACTCTATTTTTTTCTCTCTTTTTAAGGAAGTCTTCTGTAAATTTCATTAAGCACATTCTATCCCAACATATATAGGTGTTTATTTTGTGCATTCTTAGTTCTCAATCTAATTAAAAACAATAAAAATCTGGGCTTTTTAACTATATTAAACATTCTTTGGAAGTAGATACCTATTATTTTTGTTCTTTCTGCCCTTCTTTCTTTGCTGTGTGGACTCCAATGCTTGGACACATAACTTGCACTCCGCAAATACTGACTGGAATGATTCACCACATTATTATAGACTGTTGAAAATACTACTTAAATGCTCAAAGATCAGGTCAATGATAAGAAAATGTAGGATGATTTTAAAAGCAAGCCATCATACTTTAAATTGACAAATTCTACTTACTGGCAAGTCTGGAAGAAAAATCATTTATATGAAGTTTGTCCTTTTAAAGTGTTTTAACTTAAATTCCTCTTTCTTGGGGCATTAATTTTGACACAAAGTATACACATTTCTCTTCCCGAAACACTCACACGTTGCTCATCTTGTTTCTCTAGCATGAGCGACCTTGTTATGAAAGTTGATGCCCTTGTTTCCTCTTTGCCTCTACGTGCGTCTCGTTACGATGTCACATTTTTAAAAGAGAATCACAGGTAAGGATGTAATAGTGTTGTGTGTTTTCTGCCACTGAAACCTGTATACTCAACTATTCTTTACATTTGTATTCATCATACTAAGTTCTGCGCTAGAGAGTAAATGTATTTGAGAAGATTAGGAAAAGAAATTCTTGTTAATTATATAATTTATAGGAAATATATAGGATATATATAGGATTTCAAGTGAGTTATATCAAGTATGATTTGCTTTATCTTTCATGCTCAAGGTCATTTGGAAAAGTATCTTTGTATTCTCAGTTACTAAAGAATCCTGGTTAATAAAATGTAGACATGTACAACGGCACATCCCAAGATGTGTCTGAGACAACGTCTGAGACGTTGACAGAGATTTTCTGAAGGAAAATCTGTTCTCTGGTCAAGTAAGTTTAGAGAGCATATGTGCAGGGCGGGTGCGAGGGTGTGTTTTCAGTGTTCAATATACTTATGGTTATGAGATGTACAGTTTAAAAAAACAAAAGTTCATTTTAGGTTCATTCAGCAGTTGAGTAAAACTTATTTATCTGTGCAACATTTTTTTGTGTGTTAAAAGTTTATTATTTTATAAAAATTAGGTTTCTGAAGCTAGCCATCAGAGAAACGCTGTTTTAGAATAGTAAACTAGTTTATAATAATACTTTGAAACTTGAAATAAAGTTTATCAGCTCCATTGACATATATAAAGTTATCTCTGTCCCTAGAAGTGGATCTTTTTCTGTTGTTTTTAATTAAGGACCACTTAGAAGTTGGAGAAAAAAATCAATTATACATTATGTAACTAAACTATAGACATATTTTATTGTATGACTTTTTAATAATCCCTGCTCCCATAAAACTAAATTGAGGTAAATTACTTCATCATAAACATGAAATGGCTGACACTGATAAATCTTCTGGTTTTATGGTGGATGTAATCTTATGTTGCTTGCATTTACCAACAGAAGATAAAACATGCTTTAGCTCTAGACAGTCTCTTTTCAGGTGTCTTCACACATGCATAGTAGTGTACTCAGGGAAAATTACTTTCTAAAGAGAAATTATCTGACACTGTTGGGAGTGAAGTTTTTTTTTTCTTTTTTCCAGATAACTGAGATTTAATACTTTCACGTATTTTTAACACATCCAATGGCATTTTTTTACACACTTGTTTGATTTCTTAAATACTGTGTTCTGAAATAGTTGGACACAAATTATTAAAACTATCATTGTTAATGTTAGTCACGATACTGTTCCATTAAGTTATCTTGTACGCAGGAATTTTTATGTTTGGAAATATTTGGTCTTCCACTGAATGTCTGAAACACCTGATCCTTTCCAGCGTGTAGTTGTTGTAGTCTTGCTTTCTCCCTCCAGCTCTCACATTCTCTCAGTGTCCTGCTGCTCCTGGACCTACTGCCTTATTTTACGTAGAGGGATGGCTATGGTGTGACTTTGTGACAGTGGTTTGCAATTCCTCAATTTTTTCTAGGAATTGGGATTCTGATTCATACAGCCTCACAGAATTGGCAGTAATTTGAGGGGAAAAACTTAAAAGTAGCAGTAAAGAGATGCCTACCTTATCCAAAATGGTTTATAAAGCATTCAGAAAGCAACCAGTAAATTTGAAAAATTTCACCAAGATAACTAAAGGAATTAACCATCATAGATGGTCTCTTTACTTTAAAACTTAGATTTGTAGCCCTTAATTTCTAGCAGTAATTATCCAGCAAGGTCTGTTGTCTAGCTCTACCATTCCTATTTTAACATAATTAAATCATATCAACTGAATATAAAATAAAATGTCATTCATTTCCCTATGTTGGAAGGACCCATATTTAAAATGAATTTTACATTATCTTTTATTTAATTGCTAAGAAATTAAACATTTCGCTTAACTCCCATTGGCTTTCTCTGTGCTTTTAATTATTTTCTTCTAACGCCTTTGAAGATCGGTTAATATTCTAATTTAGAAATCAGACCAATAAAAGACAAAATGGAAAGGACAGAGAGAAGGTGTGAGGAGTACGTCTGGGGTAAAAATAAAGTGCGATGAATCCAGGGTGGGGGTTCCCTGAATTTTTCTGTTATAACATGCTGGGGGGTTTTAGATACTAAATTTAATAAAAGTACTGAATATTTAATGCTGTAATTCTCAAATCTGAGAGTATATTCAACTAGGACAAAAGCGTCTTGATTTAATTTTTTACATCATGTAATCCGGGAGAATTTGTGGGGCTTAAAGTGATCAGTTTTCACTATAATAGTGGTGTTCTTGGGAGAGTTTTTTTAAAATCATTAATTCATAAAAGCTTACTTTTATTTTCTCTAATTCTTTGCACTTTTCTAATTTATTGAACACAAACATTAGAGTTTTAAATTTGCATTTTCTTCTGTGAAACAACCAGGGTTTTTATAATCTAGTGAGATAGACAGCAATTTATGATGATGTATATTGCTAAGATTAATTGGAATAAATTTAACTGATCCTCTTCTTATGGTCTGTTTTCCTAGCATCATCAAGATAGATCCTCAGGAAAATGATATGTTCTTTGATGTCATTGCCGTTGTTGATCCACTGACAAGAGCAGCACAGATGATGGCCCAGTTACTGACAGTAAGACAACGCCCTTGTTCCATATTTCATATACGTTTGTCAGGTCATGTGCTTTTTTACTGTCGTTCTGTGACAGTTGTCCCACTTTTCCCCCTGCGGCACTCCCCTGCCCCGCCCATCCCCGCTCCCCCAGTCAGTCCCCACCCTGTTGTCCACGTCCGTGGGTCATTTATACTTGTTCTTTAATGAGCATGTAGTACTTTTTTGAAATTTATAATCTTTTTTTGAATCTGTTTTCAAGTGTAATTAAGTGTTTGTGCTCTTGATTCTCGATTCTATACATGTTAAGTAGGTCGTTACGTTTGAATGTATAAAATGAAATAACAGAGCTGTATACGGGATGTTGTGGCAGCACCAAGGTCGGGTGTGCTGTGGACTTCATTGTTGACCCCCCCTAAAAGTTCCTGTGTTGAAGCCCTTACCTCCAGTGTGACTGTTTTTGAAACAGAGCCTTGGGAGGCAATTAAGGTTAAATGAGGTCTTGCAGGCGAGGCCTGGATTTGAGAGATTGATGGCCTCATGTGGAGATCTCTTACTCTCCTTGCTGATACGAAGAGGAGGCACGGCAGCAGCCTACAGCCTGGAAGGGAGCTGGGCAGTAAACGAGATAGACCAGCGCCTTGATCCACAGTAAATATGTTACTGAAGCTGGCTACCGTCTGCGGTATCTTGTTATAGCTGCCTGAGCTGCTTCCTGTCTTTGGGTGTGAAGACTGGCTTCTGGAGAAGCTGATGCCTAAGCTAAATTAGTTGAAGCTAAAAGTGTAATAAATAACATTAGCCAAACAGGCGAAGCCAAGGGAAGTGTGAGCAGCCCGGAGGCAGCTCCGGAGTGTTGGGGGCCTCGGGCTGCTCCTGTCAGGTCGTTCCGTCATCTCCATGAAGCGGCCTTCTGTCTCACAGTCTGAGGCCAAGTTCCTAATATCGTCTGTGTTCCTACCAGCAGGAAGGGGAGAGGAGGGCTCTGCCCCAAAGCCGGTCACATTCTGTCAGTCACCTCACTGACCAGGGTATGTGTGGGCGTCCGGACACACCTGTCCAGTAGGCAGGGTGGGGACTCTATGTGCACCTGAAAATTCTTTCACCAGGGAAGCAGGGGATAAGGAATACGGGGAGACCGCTAGCAGATTCTGAAAGGACATTATATGGCTTATCATTTCAACAGTTTTAAGGTCCAAATTGTGGTTCAGCTTTCAGAAGTTAAATTTGAATAAGCTAGTTACATCAGCAGGCTATATATTTTCCTAGGGAATGTTCAAAATTTGGGGGGACTCCTGTGTGTAATTACTCAATGGTTTTTTTTTGTTTTTTGTTTTTTTTAAGGAGACATTGAAAAAATTATCAGAAGTAGAAACTCTTTGTCCTTTGACAGTTGGCTTCACTTTTGCAAACAGGCAAAAGGAATTAGATATTAAATCTGGTGAAAGATGTAAGTGATTAAGCTGGATCATCTGGTGTATAGTCTGTCAGAATTTCAGAATGCGATTTCTTTCAGAAATTAGGTTGCCCTACAAAGCCTGCGTTCTTTCTGTGCCACGGTTTTCTTCTTCTTCCTTTATCTTCATCCTTTGTTTCCTATTATTTTTCAAATTTTCACTGACTTGATGCCTGTATTGAGGTGTGGGTACTGTTAAAATTAATAATTTTCCTACTTTTTTAAAACATCTTTTCTCTTATTAAATTTATTGAGTGACATTGGTTAATAATTCTTCTACTTCCTATGCTCCAGGAAAATGAAAAGAAAATAGAGTATTCCGTAATCTGTGTGTAGCCAAGATGTCCCTACACCCCTTACAGTGTAGTTGGAACGACAGAGGCGCAGGGCACCCTCCCCATTGTTGTTCTGAGGTCCCTACTTTGTACTTGCAGGTGAAGATATTAATAATTATATTACTTATTCTTAAATGCTAAGGAAACTTAGATACCATGAAAGAAAGTCATGTTAGGAGAAAGGTAAGCAGCCTGACCGTGGGCAGCGACACCGACCGTTCGGATTCAGATATGACCTCCGCCCTGACTTCCGTGTGGCCCCGGGGAGAACTGTGTATCTCCCCGCTCAGCGGGGAAAGCGGCTCCTCCGCAGGAAGTGCTGGGGGCTGGATGCGGTAACGCACAGGAGCTATTGATGCCGTGCTGGGTACATAGTAAATGCTCAACAAATGTTAGTTATTAATATTAACATCAAACAATGGAATTTTTTTCTAATAGGTGCTTGGAAAGATCATCAACATGAAGTTAACGTTGTTCATGAACTGTAAGGGCGAGCTCTCAGAAGCCCCTTTAAAGAGGTGAGCCTCAGTGAACATAGTTTCATTTGGAAGATTGGCAGATACTAAAGTGAAAAAAGGACCATACTTACTGGGCCTGTTTTTCTTTCTTCACAAGATGGTTAACTGAAATAGATCAGAAGTCAGACGTAATTTATTAACTTTAAATGATGGAAAATTAGAATAACCTAACCAGCAAAATTTATCCAATCTAATTGCAGATTTATGTTTATCCAGGGGTATTTTAAAAATATGATTTAGGAATGCCTATTTAGAAATAAATAGGAAATAACAAGTGGGAAGTAGGTTATAATTATGCCATTTTGGGTTTATCTATATTTTCAATACTTCAGAGCTAAATTATCAAAGTAATCTTTATTATATTATTTATTGTTAGGAATAATTAGATGTAATTAGTTTAGAATAATTTTTTAATGATACAGAAATGTTTGTTGTTACATGCAAATATTTCTTATTAGTACTGTTCTGTTGAATAAAAATTCTATACTCATGCAACTAATAGACCTCTGAGTTAGTGGTTAAAATAAGGTGAAAGCACTTGTACATATTTAGAAAGACAGGATGAAATTTGAAATACAAAAGATAGACGAGAAGTATGGCAACTGAATGAGCTCATTCACACGAATGTGAATCACCGGCACAGGATCACTGTAAAAGCCTTGGATATACAATAAAGAGTAGGGATATTGACTGTAAGTCAGCATGTGCATTAGGAGGGGAAGAACTTGACTTCTCTGGGTTGCAATAACACCCAAGGTACTCAGTGGACGCTTTGAGTGGTGTCTAACGCTACACAGGACAAACACTATTAAACCATTTTAAACTGTGAGTTGAACAGTCTTACTCGGTAGCATGTGGCAAGCAAACTGGTGACACTCCCGACCCTTCAGTTTTAGAATAAATAGTGTGTCCCCCTCCTCAGAGGTGAGGGAGCTTACAGGCCGGCATTCCCTCAGCCTCCTCCTCTGCGTCTGGACCCCCCGCCCCGCCTCCCCGTGTGGCTGGGGAAGAAGGTACCGTCTCTCCTGTGTGACACCCCCACCCCCTCTGCGTTGACCCCACGTGTTCCATTTGTTCTGATCCTTGCTTCATCACACAGTCCCTTTGTTTTGTATCTTGATCCGTCTCCCAGCCTTTTTCAGTCCAGAAAGTTACTTGGTTTTTAAAAAGGAAAGAAACTGCTCCCTTAACGTCGCTGCGGAGCTCTGACCCCCGTCGCTCCTGCACCCTTCTCAGTCTCGCCCTTTGCGGAGGGGCTGGAGCCCTCCTCGTCTCTCAGTCGCTCGGCCTCCCCCTGCAGTTTGGCTTTAACTTCTGCTTTGCTGCCGGATTGTTTGACCTAATAATCACAAAGGAATTGCTCTTCGCATTATCCATGGGATGCTCTTTCCTTGATGACATTTCGCTGCGTTTGACAGTGCCAAGGACTTGTTTTGCACCTCCGCTTCAAGGCGGCTCTCTCCTGTGTGTCCTGATTCCGCTGCTTCGGACACAGCTGCCAGCGGTCACCACCTCCTGGGATTCCCACTCTGTACCTTCCCCTTGGGCATGGGCTGCAACAGATGATTTGCTTCTGATAAGCAGGACATGGCCCCAGTGATGGAACGTGTCTTCTGCAGTTCGCTTGTCAAAGACTGTGGCTTTTGTCTTGCTGGTGTTCTCGCTCTCGCTCTGTGTGCTTCTCTGTGGGGCGTGTGGGGCGACCTGGTGGCAAGGAACTGAGGGTGGTCTCCAGCTGCCGTGCGTGAGCACCTGCGGGGGCCTGGAGTGCTCCTTCCCGCTTCGGGCCTTGAGATGGCCGCAGCATAGCTGGCAGCATGGCCGCAGTCTCAAACCAGGAGACGTCGCTGCTCTTAGTAAGTAAGCAGCTGTTGCTCTGTGTGACGGGGAGGCACGGCACCGCAGGCCTGCAGCAAGCAGCCGCTGTCCCCTCGACCCCCTTTGTTTCTAATCGAGCTGTCATGGTTGGTATGCAGGTTTCAGCGTGCCTTTCCTTGCTTGCTGGTTACTTCTCTTCATATTATTCATGGTCCTAAAAGCTAATAAAATGGCTGAAAAATAGACTAGGGTCAGATTTGAAGAAGTATCAGTGAGCGAATACAGATCATAAACTTCTAGAACCTGCACACGTTGGTATTTGGAAGTCGGTTAATTAAAAAATAATTAACAGTGTGTGTATACATACAGTCTTAAAATAAATAATGTGAACAAAATAACTGTCCACCATTCACAAGCACCATCTCTTCTGCAATATAGTGTTTTTAAGCCTTTTTTGTCATTTATAAGCCATTTTTAGTTTTAAAATATTTTGGATAGAAGAAATCTCAATTTGTGTCAAAGTACTTTTTTTTAAATGTTTTCTCAACAGTTTTTACCGATTTGTTCTGGAACCAGAAGTGACGTTTGTAGCTAATGGCATCATTGAACCAGTAGCAAAATTCTTGGATGTCCCTGAATCACCTCTTCTGACCCTCAACGTGATTACTCCCGAGGGCTGGTTGGTTGAAACAGTACACAGCAACTGTGACCTTGATAACATTCACTTAAAGGACGTAAGTTATCATGTGAAGCTATGGGACGTTGTATAAAGTCGTATCAGCTACTCTGACTGCAGCCGGTGAGTGGCCGCCCAGTGGCTGCTCACCAAATTGTCTTTCTCTGTGACTGCGCCCTGCCCCGTCTCTCCGGTGATTGTTGAGTTTCCCTGACTTCCGAATTCAGCTTCTCTGGCGTTCTGGGTTTCCAGACGTCCGCACCTTTTTTGTTGCTTCGGGGCCCTCGCTCACAGAGGCAGTTCTGAGATGAACAGTGTGGACAATGTGGAGGTGGATGCATGGCCGCTTAGGGCAACACCGCTGTGTGCCTGCTTTGCCCTTCAGCCTTTGTTTTTAACTCAGAAAGGAAGAGTTCCCCCTGAAGCCCTTCTTTGCCCTACAGCTCACAGCGGGGGAAGGCAGCCCTAACACGGTACTGGTGAAAGGAAGGGAAGAGAGCTCCCTCACGTACTGCAGGCTGGGAGCGTTGCTTTCCCTTGCCTCTAGTGTGACCTCGTCCAGCGAGTGACCGGATTCCCTTCCTGTTGTCATTTAGTCCCCAGCACAGAACAGTGAAGGAACTATTGAAAAAACACCAGGCCTTCCAAACATTCCATTCAAAGTCAGAAAGGGGTTTACCTACCAGAATCAGAGCCGTTTCAGGAAAGCACACCTACAGGACAGGTATCCAGGAACTGGAGCGGAAATCCCTCCTCGTTGGCCGCCTCCCTCCTGGTTCTGCACAGCCTGCAGCCCACTGCCAGCAGCGCCTTCAGAAAGCAGCCGAGGCCTCGGCCTAGGCAGAAACATTTTACCTCTAATAATTTGCTTACAGTTGTTCATCGGATTTATTTCTCACACTTCTCATGTGTTACCCTTTGCCTCAAGCTTTTACTTTTAGGCAAGTTTCTTCTGATCCACTCGTGAGTAGATTCTGTAGGATCCCGAGTCACTTCCCTGATAGTCTCAGAATACGAGAATATTGTAGAGACGCTCCCGACTTTACCGACCCAGGGAGGAACCCAAAACACAGTCACAGTGGTCAACCGAGAGCAGTCCTTCGAGTCTAGGGAAAGAATAGGAAAACAGAAAAGTAATAAAATCCATGGGGGAAAATTGAGAAATGAATTTGGCAAGACATAAAAAAAAAAAAAAAGAAGAAAAACAACTTTTTTTAATGAGTTCTATCTCTTAAAAGAACCTCTTGGATTCTTCATTAGGAGAGTTCAGTAATACACATCAATAGGGTAACTTTAAATATTCTAACGAAAAGGGTAAAGTTTGGGATGGGAGAATTAATTCAGCTTAGAAAAGATTTTAAATTGAGTCTGCTGGTAAAAAAAATTCAGCAGCTATTAAACAATTACTGAAGATTAAACACTTTTATTGTGAGTGGAAAATATAACAGTGTCTTTATAGAAACCGTTTAAGTGAACAGTAATTCTATTTATTTTAGAAGACCAAAATAGAGAAGTAATTTGCTCTATCTTCATAGGTTATATGAGTAAACAAAAGGAATTATAAATTCTAGCAGCTGTAAAAGGTAACAGCCTCTGAGGCTCTTCCCTTCCACTCTTTGGGCTGCACCTACTCGGACTCTTACCTGCAACTATCCTGGAAGAATTTGTTAAATACAAGTAAAGGAAAGACACTTGCTAGAGTAGGAAGAGGAGATGTAGGTAAAGGACAAAACTATACCATTGTAAAAATGAAACTAATAATGAGAGTTTTCTCACCACACACTAGGTCACGCAGGTAACATAAACACCTAGAAAAAGCTTGATCTAAAAAAAAAAAATCTTTCTTACCAGGACTTTGGTCAGCAGTTAATATTAAGAACAGATAAATAAAAATTTAAAAGCACTGTAAACATCAAAAAAGATACCTAGCTTTCAAATTCATAATAGGAACTAATTTAACTTAAACTAATTTAACTTGTATCATCTTTATGAAATTATTAGAAAACTTAAGAGGTTCACTAAAAAAACCTTTGAAAAACAAATTGGCTATTTTTGGTGTTATGGTTTGACTAAATCAGCAGAATTGATGTCTCTTATGGACAAGAGAAATTTTCATATTAATATATTATAAAATAAAGATACTATTAGTCACAGACTGATCAAATGTATTTGGTCTCTACCCTAATGTCTAATTCATGGTGAAAAATATTTAAGCTTTATTTCATAATCATTTTGGGGTAGAGTTTCCTTGTCTGTAAAATGAAAAAGTTAAACTAGGTGACCTCCACAGTATTCTCATGATCTGAGAATATCTCATGAAATCTTTCCATCCAGTCTAAGTGCTGTAGGACTGTGGAAATGGGTTAATGAAGTCTGAGGTCTGTCCAGAAAGTATCCATCCAGCTACATTGAAAAATAGAGACATTTATTGAAGAAGATACAAGAAACATTGTACACAGGGTAGTGACTTCTCAGTCCCCTTCAAAGTGGGTACCTTGGGACCTCACACAGTTTTCCCTGTTGCCATCAGCTTCCCTGTCATATTTTCTTGAGCCTCATTGATGGTCAGGAATCTCTTCCCTTTCAAAGGTGATTTTAGTTTTGGGAAAAGCCAGAAGTCTCAGGGTGCCCAATCTGGGCTATAGCGGGGCTGAGTCACTTGGGTGATTTGATGTTCCTCAAAAAAACTCTGCAGGAGACTTGATGAATGAGCAGGTGAGTTGTGGTGGTAAAGCTCCTAGTCACCAGTTAGCCAGAGCTGCAGCTTCTCAATCATCCAAATAGTTTCTGCAGAGGAATGTTCAAGCTTAATGCAAAATTTGATGCAGAATCATTGCTCTACTTGCTCAGTCATTTTGAATGTGATGGTCACACAGTGCACATGCTAACTCCATGGTGTGTACGGCCACAACCAACTAGTACGTTATAGCCATTGTTCACTCATGTGCATTCCAGTCTAGTCGCCTTAGCTACCAAATTACATTGATGTCACACAGACTGTTCTCATTATAATAACAATGGTTGGATGTTTTCCAGACTGACTTCATATGTGAAGTTCATCGCTTAGAATAGTAGTAAGTCAAGCACTAATTCAGAACCCAACTACAGTTTTTGAAACAAGTCATTTATTTCTTTTCTTAAAAATAGTAAAATTATAAGAACTGGACTCAAGAAAGAAATGTTGTACTCAAGAAAGAAATGTACACAAGAACTGCATTTTTTTCTTAAGATAATTATAGTCAAAGAAAAATAAATATGATAGGGAATACCTTCAAATACTCTATATCCTAAACATGCCAAACAATAGTGTTGAAAACCTCATATAGTGAAATAAATTAGATATAGATTTATTACTGTCTTATCTGCTCAACAAAATTGCTAAACTATGTAAAAATCAGTTACCATTTGATTTATTGTCGTGCCTGAATATGTTTTTCATTTAAAGTATAGAAAAAGCTTTAGTCCTAAAATATTTATTGTGGCATTTGCAATAGAGGAAAATCTGGAAACAGTTGGAATGATCAGCACTTGAAAGATGCTTATAGAGACAGAAATGTTCCTCAAAAACTAGATTTAATGAAAAAACAGGTTATACTTTCTTAGGAAAAAGTTTATGAAAAAAGAAATAGAAATCAATGCATTGGTGTATTTATGACTGTTTAGTCTGTAGGTGACTTCTATTTTTCCTCTTTCTACTTTCTAATAGTTTCTAGATTTTCTTTAATGAGCATATGTTATTTTGAGTGCAAAATAATTACACATTAATATTTTTAAATGACAAGAGAGGCAGTAGATTGTGATAAGTTGTCTCTCCTGCTACATCTCAAGAGGGATGTCTCAGACAACAGAAGAAAAGCCAATTCTTTGAGGAGTTTTCCATCTAAATCTGTCTTGAAGCGATCTTTGACTGCAACAACTTCATGACACCTTTTATGCTTGTATTATTGGTGCATATGTCATGAGGTTGGAGCTGATGGCATAGGAAAGGAAAACAGGGTGTCATGAGCTTTGGTCTTCAAGAAATTGATTCAACTATTAAGTTCACTCCTGTAAAAGGAAGACTTGAAGTAGCCCACCCAAAATTCATTAGCTAACATTAAAATAATCTCAGTTATCACAGTATCTGTATTGTGGGAAATACTAATGACATATTGCCTCCACAGATTGAGAGAACAGTTGTGGCAGAATACGAGCTGGAATACCTACTGCTCGAAGGACATTGCTTTGACATGACCACAGAACAGCCTCCTCGGGGTCTGCAGTTCACACTCAGCACAAAAAGTCAGCCTGTCGCAGTTGATACAATAGTGATGGCCAATCTTGTAAGTAGAGTACATACTTAATTGATGGTATTACAGTTAGATGTTTAATCTAAAATTCTCCAAGTTTTTCTAATAAGAAGATAAAATAATTTTTATCCTGCTCTTGCTGAATGGGTCCCAAAATACAAAACTGAAACTTTGGCTAAGGTCATTAAAAAAACAAAAATGAAGGGAATCTTATTTTCAGAATGTGCTTTTACAAGTTATTGAAAAATCTTCTTCCTTGGAATTCATTGATAGAATCCATTCATCCCACAGTTGGTGAACACTTTCTTGGATGATTAATGTATAGTCTTTCTTAAACAATTGGATGTGTGTTTAGTCATGCAACTGTGATCATATTTTTCTCATCTTAAAAGGGATATTTTCAATTAAAAGCAAACCCAGGTGCTTGGATACTGAAATTACGCCATGGAAAATCTGAAGATATTTATCAAATAGTTGGGTGAGTTATATGAACGACTTTTAAATTTTTATGTGTAAATAGGTATGATAAATAACCAAGATCATCAAAACAACTAAAATGTTCACAATTACAATCACTATAAAACAAAAACTATAAGGTTGTGACATTTTTTCCAAAATTTTTTATTTTTTGTTTTATTTGAAAAATGTAAAATATGCCTGATGTATATATCTGGTTCTTTATTGTCTACTTTACGTAATTGTTTTCTATGCACATTTTGATGCATTAGCGTAATTAAATATTTATAATCTAATGACAATATAATGTGTGTTTTATAACAAAGATGTTGTCCATAGATTGGTTCTTCATTTTTGTAGGTAAGAATTGCTTTCTTTCATGGTAACTTACCTGCTCATTATTGAGGTTAGTATACAACAGAGATTATAAGACTTTTTCTATAGGAGCCAATGGAAAATACTTCATGTTTTAGGGCACATATGACTTTTGTCAATATTCTTTTTTCTTAACAACCATTTAAAAACATAAAAAACATAAAAACCATTTAAAAACATAAAAAACATAAAAACCATTTAAAAACATAAAAACCATTTCTCACCTAAAACTCTTAGGGACATACGTATTTTAGAATTAGAATTCTTCAAATTTTGGAAAGTAAATAGAGTACACATATCAGTACGACACATTGGGCAAGATCTAAGACAGCACTTCATTAAACAAACATTTCTGTTGCAAAAAGTGTATTTACATTAAAAGGATATGTAATGACTATAAAGGGGCCATACAAAAACAGGTCAACAACTTGACCTCACTTGCCAGCTATAGTTTGCTGACCTGTTATAAAGTCTTTTTCCATCCCTTAATAAATATCTGTGCTTTTCACTTATTTAAATAAATACAGGGCTGGGCAAAAGTAGATTTATAGCTGTGAATATGCAGGAGTTAATAAAAAAGCTGCTGTAATCATCATAACCTGCATGTCTTTCTCCATATGAACAACTGTAAACCTACTTTTGCCTTGCCCTGTATTTATGGAGGACTATTATCATAACAAGAACTGTGATCAACAAAGATAATATGGGGGTAGAGGTTACTGTACCTTTTTATTCTTTTCTTCTGTTTTTCTTCTTCTCTGCCTAGCACATAGTGTCATTCAACAAATATGCTTAATAATTTATGCATACAAAGCCTAGAATGCTCAATTCTGTGACAGGGAGCAGGGGTGGGGTAAGTGTTGACAAGAGGAATGAGACAGCACCTCAAGAGGGTTTTAAAGAATTACAGTAACTTAACTACAACCTGTACCACAGACAAGACACTCAAGGAACAAGAAAGGGGTGTGTGCAAAACTCTCACCTAAAACTCTTCGGGACATATGTATTTTAGAATTAGAATTCTTCAGATTTTGGAAAGTAAATAGAGTACACATATCAGTACGACACATTGGGCAAGATCTAAGACAGCACTTCATTAAACAAACATTTCTGTTGCAAAAAGTGTATTTACATTAAAAGGATATGTAATGACTATAAAGGAAAACAAAAACAAGCCACAGACTGGGAGAAAAATCTTTGCAAAACCTACGTCCATCAAAGAATTTATATATAGAATATTTAAAGGACTATCAAAACTCAGCAGTAAGACAACAACCTAATAAAAAGTGTACAGAAGACTTGAACCAACACTTCACCAAAAGGAAAATATGGATGGCAAAAATAAGCACATAAAAAGAGACTCAACATCATTAGTTATTAGGAAAATGCATGTTAAATCCACTGTGAGATAACACCTCTCATCCATCAGAATGGCTAACATTAAGAAGACCGACACTACCAAGTGTTGATGAAGATGTGGAGCAGTAGGAAAGGTCATGCACTATTGGTGGGAACACAGAGTAGTACAGCTACAGTAGGACAGTTGGGCAGGACCTTACAAATTTAAATACACAATTAACCCATATGATCCAGGCATTTCACTCACAGATATTTACCCCCAATAAAAAGAAATACATGTTTGTACAAAGACTTGTACATTAATATCCATAGCAGCTTTATTTGCAATTGCCAGACACTGGAAACAACCCAAATGTTAACAAGTGAAGGAATAATCAAAAAGTAGTACATCCATACAGTGGAATACTACCCAGCAACAGAAAAGATGAACCACTGAGAACACGGTGACATAGATGAGGCTGAGTCATTATCCTGAGTTAAAGAAGTGTGGCCAGAAAAAGAGCACATGCTGTTTGATTCCTTTCATAAGTAGTAAAACACTAGGTAAGACAAACTGAGTGACAGAGATCAGACCACTGGTCGCTTGGGGAGAGGAGTGAGGGGCAGGGAAAAGCAGAGGGTCGCACCCGAGATCCATAGGTGAACAGAACACAGGGCCTGTTCTTCCACAGCTTCCCCAGTAGGAGGGACAGCGAAGAAAATGAGTAGCAATCAATACATTATCAATACTATGAAAGGGTGCTACTGAGGTACAGAAAATAAAGCAAAATACACTGCAACATGTGGTTTCAAGGCATAATTTCAAGAACCATTCATGCTTTGCTCCAGCGTCTTGGACCTTGTGCAAACTACTGCCAGGAGCTCAGTGTTTCTCAGTTTCTGACTATTGTTTCAGCATTGCTTTTTGCAAAAGGAAAGCCCTTTGGAATTAGATGAACTGTGATTCAAATCCCTCCTCTACCACCAGCTATCTGTGTACTCTTGCATAAGTTTCTTTACCACCTGGAATCTTTATTTCCTCATAATAAAAGGGTATAATCCTACTACTTGTGGGGTCTTGGTAAGGACTAAATGAGATAATCATCATAGAACACAGTGCCCCCCGTGGCATAAATGTCCATTCCTCTCCACTTACTCCTTGTTCCTTCTTAACAAGTTACGATTGCATATGTTATGTACATTATGTATATTATGTATATGTGTATTATGTAGTATATGTACAATATCTAATATGTGTATTAATATGTAAAACTAGACATTATGTTAGGTCCTATTTTATGTATCTTCTTGACCATTATTTGCTGTCATACACAATCTATAAATGGATCATTTGGGGAGAAAATTGCCCCTGATGGTACAATTTCAGTACCACTATATATTAGTGGAAAATATTTCTCATTCACACACAACTTTTGGTAATAGAAATCATTTTAAATTTGTATTACTTATAAACAGTAAAACCATAAGGTTCTCTCAGTCATAATTATTCTAAACGTGGTTAATATGTCACTAAAATCCGGAATGAAAAAAACATAAATGGTGCTACTCTGTAATAAAACGTTTTTGAAATTAAAGTATCAATAATGAAAAACAGGTCAATATAAAATATGACAAAAATGGAAATTCTGTTTATCCTAATGTTATGATTTCATCCTAATTGATATTACATTTAGGAAAAATATTCTTAAAATATGATGAAAGGCTAAGTTGAAATAACAGTAAGATGAGTTTCTAAGTCCTGATTTTAAAACCATGGCTAAATAATGGGATAATTTAAAATTGGACGTCCCGTTTATTAGGCATGATCCTCCCACGTGGGCCCTTCGTGTCTGTCCGTCTCTCTGTAGTCTTCAACCACAGATCAGCGGCCCCGACTCATGCCGACTGATAGTAACCTTGGACACAAAGATGCTCAAAATCATTCTCCCCTAGAAAAGAAAATCTTCAGAGTTCTATTAAAATTAGGTAGCTGCTTCTTAGATTTTCCTAATTAAATTATAGAAAATAACATACTTTACATATCTGTATGGCTTTCAGTGTGCTAAATTATTATGCTTGACTTTTCACTTGAAATCTTCAAAAAAACAAATGGCCAAATTACTGTTTGTACATAGTTTCAGCTTGGTACCTTTGAAATTGAACTACTGCTTCTGTGCTTTCTATAGGGTCTGGGAGAGATTTCAAACGCTTTCCGTTCTTTCAGCTCCTTGAGCCAGTCCCTTTGTGAGGTAGTGTCCGCTCTCTGACCCTGGCGGTGGTTATAGTTCACTGTTTGAGGAAGGCTTTTGTGGGCTCTTAGAAGGTCCCTATTGCAGTACCTCACTTCCCTTTGATGCCTGATCCCCTTTGGTGCATCTCTATTCCTGCTGGCTTCTGGCTTCTGGCTTCTGGCTTCTGTCTCAGCTTCCTCAGTCTCGGGCATCTATGTTATGCCCACAGCCTATTTCTGCTGACGCTTCTCTGTACCTCCAGGTTGCTGTATTGGCAGCTTGTATGGCTACCCCATGGTAAGAAATAACAAAACAGTCTCTACCCTGCTGGGAGCATGAGCATCTTCGTCACTACCGCCCCTGCCACTTGGTGGCAAGGGTGGAGGTGGCTTGAGATCCTGCTTAGGCTGAGCTGCAGCGTTGTGCTTCCTGGCTCGACCCCAGTCCCAGTGCTTGGTGGACTCAGTGGCTGAGGCTGAGTGACGTTTGGGCCTGGAAGCTCTTGAAAGTTTTTAAGAACTTCGACATTTCTACTGCATGAATCGGAATGCTTTCTCTTTCCTGCTGGTCGCTGCTGGGTAGGGCTGTTCCTGCCACACTGGCTCAGGCACCCCAGCTGCGGAACAGGGAGTGAGAGGGAGGCAAAGGCGTGTGTTAGTCCACAGAGTGCTGGCATTGCCAGGGTTTTGTTTTAGAAATGACATTCAAGTATGTAAATCTGACTGAACTTAAAGTATCTACTAATTTAGCATCTAATTGCTTTTCCTCTTTGATAAAGTTTGATTTTATTGTAAATGTTTCTTATAGTGGCATTTTTTAGTGTATGGTGAATATCGTGTTCAAAATACAATTTGTTAGTAAAGCTGTCATATTTGACTTACTCAGTTTTGAAAATTACACAATGAAATACGTCATGTGTGATATAAAATAGAAACGCCAAGTTACATAGATGGATATTATAGACATTTTCAGTCTTGTAAGTTTAACAGTACACTTCAAATTTTAGCATGTGAAAATGGCTGGTAAATATTGAAAAATTACGGGACAGTGTCGAATTCCTGTAATGATGATATTTAAACAACTTAAAGTGTAAAAAAGTTTTATATTTTAATCATCACTGGAGATATTACAGAGATATGAAAGATTTGAATCTTGTGATAATCTTGGTATACAGTAGAAAAGATAAGGAACATTTTGAGCTTTCTGAGTGATGAGACAATATCAAATTTAGAGAGTTATTTTTGTATAATTTTAATTTGTACTGTTAAAATTGGACAGTTTTGAAAATTATAGTGTATTATAGCTGACTATACAAATACAAAATATTGAATATGATATATACACAAGTGATATATTTATTTCAAAATGCATTTATTCTTTTATGTTGTATGCATTTTCATGAACTGATTAAAGATATTTACATGTTTTTCTACCTTTAGGCATGAAGGAACTGACTCCCAGTCACACCCAGGAGATGTCATTGTTGTGTTAAACAGCTTCAAAAGCAAAATACTGGAAATACAAGTATGTGAGGCAGGCACTGTCTATAAGCTTTGTTCTTCACATTAAAATGTATCTCATTTTTAATTAATCGATTAATTTTTATTTTACAACTGAATTTACAATTTTTTCTGCCCAAAATGTCATGTTGGAACTCTGGCAATGGAAGAAAGAAGAGGATTATTGAGTTCATGAAGGGAAAGCAGAGAGCTTGGAGATCAAAGAACAATTTTTTTAAAGTTATGATATATCTACTCTATCTACTGTATCTGTAGCCAGACAATGTTACAAATTGGGAACGCAGGTTGAAAAACTAACCCTGAAAATAAAAAGTGTTTTGTTTTTTTCGAGAGAGAGAGAGAGAATGAGTTTTTTAGTGATGGCAGGTTTGGTTCTTTTGGACTAACCCACCTACTTAACACTAGTAAAAATGGGTGAAATAGTTTTTAAAAAGCTTAAGAGCAATGAGGAGCTGACAGTAATAAAATAAACAAGGAAAATGAGGAAATACAAAACCAAAATTAGAGGGAAAATAAGGACCTTAGCGAGGTAAGCAAGCACAGACACTTCTCTTGTCCCAAGAAAGCCACTGTTACCTTGAAAGCATTTATCTACCTTGGTACACTTGAGCTGTAATTTTGGTTTAATTTGCAGGGTGATGGGGACAGAAATTAAAACTCTGGACCCATATCAAGTGTATAATCCATTAGAAGATGCTCTCAACCGTAAGCCAGCTATAGCTTCAGCATAAGGATGAGCCATAGTAAATTATCCCACACAGTCTTTTAGCCCAAATTTGTACTATCGTTAAAATAGGTAAAGATTGATAAGGCCATATAGGTAATCTGGAGGAAACATGCATATATCTATCTTTGGAATAAGATTACTACATCCAAATACACAAGGAAAACCAGGAGCAACAACAGAAAACAGATATACATTCTATATATAATAGTTGTTGACACAGATTCTGAAACAACTATGCTTATAATGTTTAAAAAAAGTAAAAGACAAACTTGAAAAAAAATTGCATGGAACAGGAAACTGTAAAAAGTACATATCTGATTTTTCTTAGTAGAACTTCTAAAACTGAGGAAATAACTAAAATTAGGAATTTAGAGGGTGACTTGAACATGCCTGAAGAGAGAATTAAGTATCCCAGATGCAACAAGGGCATTAAAAAATAAGAAAGTACAAGTCGGACCATAAAAGGCAGAAAATAGATTGAAAAATCTGAGATACGAGGATTGCATTTGCACCTGGCCGTTACTCACGACCTGTGTGACCTTGGGCAGATTGCTTAGCCTTTTCCTGTCTCTGTTTTCTCATTTACCGCCTAGAATTAACAGTAGAACTTAACCTTATATGTCTATTATAAGGACAAGATAGTTTAGCTTTGTAAAGTGCTTTGTGAACATTGGTTAAGTAAAGCCAATTTAAATGGAGTTCCAAAAGAAGATGAAATAATGAGGAACAGGTAGTATTTGAAGCAATAATGGCTGAGAATTTTTATGAATGGAAGAAAGAAGCCAATTTGCATATGCAAGAAATCTAGTGATTCCCAAGGAAGGTATTTAAAAGTAAATCCACACCTAGACTCTTGTTGATAAAACTGGGGAAAAAAAAAAAAAGAAAAAGACAAGGGAAATCTTGAAAATAGCCAAAAGAGAAAAAACTATCTTCAAAGAGCTATAGTCTGACAGTTGATTTCTCAGGAGTAACAATGAAAGCCAGAAGATACTGGAACGATGTTTAAGAGTACTGAATGGAAAAAGGAATGCCAACCTAAAATAATTTATCCTGAAATGATATCTTTCAAGAGGAAGCATAAAGTATTTTCAGAAAAATTAAAAACTGAATTTGCCATCAGCACAGTCACACTAAAGGAAATTCTAAAAGATACACTTCAGACAGGAAAAAAAAATAATCATCTGGGGTCAAGTTCTGAGTTTGGAAAAAGAATAGAGAAAAGAAAATAATTATGTGGATGTGTCTATTATCAGTAAATATACAAAACAATAGTAAATGTCTTATGAGGTATTTAAAAAATATGGAATTAAAAATAATGGCATGTAATCCTTAAGAAATAAGGTTATTTGCAATAACATATAAAGTTCTTATATTGACCAGGGTAATGGTAATGATTACTTTTGAGACTTTAGGGCAAATATGATTTTTGTAATTTTTAAGATAACCACTAAAAGAATAAAAACAAGGCACAATGTCATAGTAAAGAGGAAAAATAGAGTGAAACAAAATAATATATATGGGCTAAGAGTGGAGAAGAAATGACGTGAACATGTGGGACAGAGAAAGCACAAAATAGTCAGAATTTAACACAATTATATTAAATGTAAATGGCCTAAATGTTTCAATTAAAAGACAAAGATTGTCATACAGAATTTTTTAAAATCCCAACTATATGTTGTTTGCAGAAAGCACATCCAATCATAAGAATACAGCTTCAAGGCGAGGATGAAAATAAAATACACATGTGCCGAAAGTATACTTAGCCAATACCAACCTAAACAAAGCTTATATAGCTATACTAATATCAGAGATAGTAGACATTAGGACAAATAACATTAAAGATTTTTATTTTAACACTCATTTTTTAGTACTTTATACAACAAGGAGACCAAAAAATCAGTGGAGATATAGAAGATTTGAACAGTGGGATTATAAGTCTTGACCTGGTAGACATACAAAATAAAACACCCAATAACACCATATAGTCTTTCAAATGCAGAGAAAACATTAATGAAAATGTTTTATAAAAGAAAATAGCTTTACACTTAGTTGAAAAGCAGATTTTAACAATCTTCAGAAAAACTCATGCAGAGTGTGTCCTTTGTAACGCAGTAGAGCAGAAATCATTCTCAACTATACCACCAAATTTTACCTTGCATCCTATATGATAATCTGTTTCTAGCCACCTCTGCTCTTTATCCTGTGGTCAGTTACACATGTTGCTCACACTCATCTCTGATGGTCTTCTCTGATCTCGACTCCCTTTCTCAATAATAACTATACTCTGTCTTTGAATACATTTCCCTCTGGCCATTTTGGATGAACACCCCACAAAACCTAGACCAGCTGCTGAAGGTACTCACTTAGCCTACGCTCCTTAGGACCAGCATTTCAGCTAGTTTTATCCTGGCCCTGCACACAGGAGAGAAATTCCATTTAGTGGGGTGGTAGTACAATTCCATCTTTGCCCATTGAACAATTGTTTGTTTCCTTTTTTTGAGCTGAATTTTTGTACTCTTATATACTGGTTGTAATTAGCAGATCTAAGTCACCGTAATCATCAAATCTTTGAGGTTCAATCACTCTGCAGCCGCTCAGTCTTTCTGTTGTTGTTAGTAGCACGGCTTTATCCCCTCATTGACCGTCTCTCAGTATTTTACCAAAAGAGACAGAAAAAGGAGGGAGAGCTGATAAGCAGCATCAAGGATTAGCCTACGGACTTCAGTAGGCTAATAGGAATTCCAGAAAGAAGAAAGAGAAAAAATAAAGGAGGGAAAGTATTCCACAGAAAAAACAGATTAAAATATTTGTGTCAAAATGGTCCACAAACTAGGATGAGGGAAAAACGGCCCAAATAAGATCACAGTAACTACCACAGAGACAAAAGTCAGGTCCTGAAAGAGAACTCAAGCGTCAGACGTTTAATTTTCAGAATGGGTGTTACAAGACAGCAAATCAAAGCCTTTAATATTTTAAGGAAAATTATTTTGAACCTAGGATTCTTTAACCAAATTCTTAATCAAATTTGAAGGCAAAGTAAAGTTGTTTTCTGAAGTATGAAGATTTAGGAACATTATTTTTTACATTTCTTCTTGAGGTTATTTGCCAGTACAGTGAAGATGAAGACTAAGAAAGAAGATAAATATTTTAGGAAATGGTGACATTAATGTGAAAATTAAAGCAGAGAAGGCCAAGAAATAAATAGGCAATTAATTGTTGAGATCCATGAAAAATGTCTTCAAAAAGACAGTAATTCTAGACAACTAACATGAATAATAAACTGGAAAATACTAGGTATGTGGTAAAGCAGAAATACAGCTAGCTCATCACTAGAAAAAATGAATACAGTAAAATTCCGCCCAAAATATTTCCCTACTGGCAGAATATAAAATAGCAGAATCCATTTGAACTAGCAAGTCTCCTACAAGTGGCGTAGTGGTCACATTACTGTAACTCTTCACAGGAAATATAAACTTACATGGTCACAATAAGCACTTTTTACTGATTGTCAACATGAAGATTAAACATAGGAAAGTGCAAAAGGTACATTTTCTGGACTCAATGAAAATATCTATATTTACAATGATAAAGGTGTTTAGCTAATGTAAGTCAGGAGGTCCACAGAAGGAAGGGTAGAGATATTGGTATACTTATAAAAAGGGTATGAAAGAGGAACTGTTGAAGTTGTTGGAATAGAAAACAGATTTAAATATTAAAGTTAAAAAAAAAAGTACTTGGTAGCAGAACTAATGATAAAGGTATTACTACCAAAATGTCCAGACAAAAAGGGGAAGAAGGGTGATATAAGTGACCTGCTCATTATGAAGATTGAGTAATGTCTAAATTGTTTAAAATTGATAAATCAGTAAATACAAATATAAGCACATTTTTTAGCACTATGGACCTGACCACCAAAAGAACTAAAATTGAGGGGTTGAACTGGTAGTTGAAACTGACCTATCTGTAATATACTAAGATATTCTCTGGCTTCATGTACTGCAACTGTCTTAGAATTACAAGGGTCACCCTGCCCAGTAATACTTCTCTTCCTAACCATGCAGCATAATATTTAAAGCTTCAGAATTCTAACATTTTTCTTTACCATGCTGTCTAGGTGAAAAAAAAGCCAGGCAAAATTAAGGAAGATATCCTGAGCGATAAAGGTGAAAAAAAAGGAATGTGGGACTCCATTAAAAGGTAATTCCTAATGACTATTTTAACACATAACTCTAGATCCCCTGCAGTTGGTAAACATTTCAGAAAAGCACAGATCCTCTTGTCTAGAAAGGGTAAGATAGATGCCTAAGTTTTAATAGGAACTCAAGGGAGAAAGGGGCTCTGTCCCATTTGGAGGAGTGTCAGGCAAGACTCCTTGGAGAAGGTGTGTTCTAAAGGATGGACAGGTTTTCAGAAGTTGGAGGTGGAGTGAAGGTACCTGGTTACATGAAGATCGCGTATGTTACTCAAGGAAGAGGAGGTAGCCTGGGTTAGCTGGTACAGTGAGTACAGCAGCGAATCTATACATTAGGTTGGGACCTTTATTATTAGCTAGTCACAAAAGTAATATGTGGACTCAGGTATTACGGAGTCCAGGAGCAGAGCTGGCTTCGGGCAGTCAGGTGATGGGTCTGGAAACTTTCCCCATCTCTTAGTTCTACTGCCTGTGCCCACTTCACTTGCAGATGGGCTTTTACAGGAAAGGCTTGCCGCCCCCAGTGCAGAGAGAACACCCCTTCCCCAACAGCACCAGTGAAGGCGCCAAGGCTGGCTCGTTGGCCCTGCTGTGTCCACATGTCCCAAACTGAACTGACCGCTGAGACTGGCCGTGCTTGGGTCACATGCCTGTCTGCAGAGTCAGTGAGAAGGCCCATCCCACCTGAACCTCCCCCTCAGAACACCAGGTTATTGTCACTGAAAAGCGAAGGGCGTTGAGCAAAAACACGAGCTGCTATAGATCCACATGGTAGAGAATCTTGAAAGTCCATGTTAGAGATTTGAACTTAATTTGATTGTGATGGAAAATCATTGATTACTTGATCAAGGCTAAGAAGTAGAAACTTTAAGCCAAATAGATTCAGCAGCCTGAGTAGATTTTGTTAAAAGACCAAAGGCCCTCCCATCTTTTTGGGTTCTGCCCGGTTTAGGCCTCTTTTTCCGTGAGGCTCCTTGATTGATAAGAGGAATCATGTCGCTGTGACAGTATATGCGTTGAAGCAGTTTCTGACAGAGAAAGGCTCACGCTCACTCATTTTGAGATGATTTGAAGAGTAGGTATGTTTGACAGGGGACAATGAAACAGAATCTGTGCATTGAAAGAATATCTGTCCGTGGGCTGCCATTCAAGCCAGAAGGTAGAGCTAAGAATGAACAAAGATAGCTGTTAACCTACAGCATAGCGACTTGCTTTACAGAAAGGATACCAAAACAACGATGCTTTCTTAAGGCGATGGCAGCGCCTCCAAATGTATAAGCATTGTGTATGTTACAGTGCTTTCGCTTTTTTTAGTCTTAGTTTTATCTTAACTTAGAGTAATTTTTTCTACACTGAATCAACTTGTTTTTTCTATCTGAGAGATTACTATAGGAAAAGGTTTGAAAAATGCTTCTGTCATAACAATTTCTATTTGGCAAAATATATTCCACGAAGATTGTAAATTGTTTAGTTTTCCAAATTTTACAAATGTTAGACATTTTAAATATCTGTGCATATAAAAACGAGATTTTAAAATAAAAATTTTAAATGGGTAGAAAGAGAAGAAATTAAACATTATGAAAACTGTAAATAAAAGATTGAGTCACTTTTGTATATAAGACAGGACATATAAAAGGCCACTCTGGGTCCAAACAGCGGGACAAGTGCGGGCAGAGCACAGAAGAGGCCCGTGAGTGGGCGTGGGCGTGGGCCCCGCACCTGCCCAGTCCTCCTGGAGGCGCTGCAGCGCAGGGGTCCCGAGGCCGGCACCAGGGGGCGACTGTCGCTGGCCAGGGGAGCTCTGCCCTCTAGACCTCTTGTAGGACGTGTTACCCGTGGGGGCAGGTCACCAGCGCTCTGGGCCTACCTGTTACCGCACAGGGAGACGCTCTCTGGGTGGTGGTTGCACACTTGTCTGCTATGTCCCCTCCCCCGCTCTTGGCCTGTGGAAGATCTCAGGACGTTATTTGTGGCCACGGCATGTTGTGACTCGTTCTTCGGTCTCAAAACAACATTTTTGTCACCAAAAAAGCCCAAAGATAACTACTTCATTAACGTAGAGACATTATAATTGCGTTCTACATTTTAAATGTTTCAAAATCGTAAAAACTTTCTTATAGTGTCATATGTTTTAGTATTAACAATTCATGATTTTTAGAACTCGTTTCAGTGTAATAATTTTACTTTGAAAGGTATTCCTATTTTTATTGCTTATGAAATTTAGTGTGTAAATATATAAAGTTTGCAGATGTATATTAAGAAACTGTCAATCACTACTTTTTTATTCCAAGTTTCACAAGAAGTTTGCGTAAAGAAAATGACAAAAAGGAAACAGACATACTGAACATTTTCTCAGTTGCTTCTGGCCACTTATATGAACGCTTTTTAAGGTAGGTGTATTTTTTTATCTAATGTTTTCAAAAGTAAATACATTTACTTGGTTCAGACAGAATTTTTAAAGTTCAAAAGAATACAATGTGAAACAGTGAAAACAGATTGCCTACTTTTTCCATGGGAGACCTATATTATATAATATGAATATTCACGTCCTGCCCAAGCTATGTGCAGACAAGCAAACATTTTTTTAACTTTTTTAATCCAAATAGTAAAAATGAATATATTTTTCTACATCTTGCTTTTTTTAAACCTAAAAAAATTATGAGGGAAGTATATTTTTTTAAATACAGATTTCATGAGTTCATTTGATTTAGAATACTGATGTGATTTAAGACTGCAAAATGGACATATTTTGTAACAACATTGGTAAAAAGTATATATTGTAAATTTCCTTTTTCCAATGAAGAAATGCCTGTGTTATTTTAAGAAAAAGAAAAGGAGGCAGGGCAATGAGAGGTGGAAAGCGTGTTCACAAAAGACTGTCTTTTTTAACAGTACTTTCTGTAGAAGGATCACAGAAAATGCTTCAGAAATGATTGCACATGTGTTTATATTTTAAGATGGAACTTGAGAGGTATCTGTATCTTCTCCAGTCAGAAGCCTAGAATAGCAAAGCAAGTGCCCCATCCAGTGACTTGATCAATATAGAAAGATCATTCAGTGCTTCCTGTTTTTCACACCTGACATTAATGACACAGTAGAAGAGCCAATATTAGACTGCAGTTCAGCTCATCAAGACTATTTCAGACCAGCTTCCATTTCTTTGTCAGCTGGAGCAAACAATAGCAACCAGTTTAGTCTATGTTCAAGTACATCTGTATACAGATCCTTCTTGTCTTATGAGGGGGTTACACCCCAATAAACCCAGTAAGTTGAAAATAGTCACCCAAAACTGCATTTAATACACCTAACTTGCTGGACATCGTAGCTTAGCCTTGTGTACCTTCGGTGTGCTCCGAACACTCACACTAGCCTACATGCAGTTAGACAAAACCATGTCATGCCATTGCCAGCTCCCTGAGAGAGTATCAAACCACATGTCGCTAGCTCAAGGGAAGATCAGAATTCAAAATCTGGAGAACAGTTTCTGCTGAATGTGTATCACTTTCGAACATCATAAAGTTGAAAATTCCTAAGTCGAAGCATCATAGGTCAGGAGCCCTCCATAAATGTATATTCTTGTACATCACATGCTTGATGAGCAGCCATAATATTTCAAGGTCTATTTCTTTATTATATACAGTGCAAAACTTCTAATACCTTTAAATATTTAAAAGCCTTCTGGAAATTACAGTGAACTATTAATGTTAACTTAGTGGATTTAATGTTTTTATACAGAATTATGATGCTTTCTGTCTTACGTAATACTAAAACACCAGTGAAGTTCTGGTTCCTAAAAAACTACCTCTCACCGACATTTAAAGTAAGTACATTAATCTTTTTATTAGAGAGTGGTTAATATTTGAATAGTAAATTCTTTGTCATTGTAAGTTCATATGACTTTTCAGAATGAGACTTGAAATGTATATTTGCTTGTTGCTATTGTTTTTAATTATATTTTTTTAATCCTCATTCTAGTACATGCTTATTGATTTTAGACAGAGGGGGAGGGAGGGGAAGAGGAAGGAGAGAAACATCAATACTAGAGAGAAACATTCATCAGTCGCCTCCTGTGCGCACCCAGACCAGGGCCAGGGACCAAACCCGCAACCTAGGCATGTGCCCTGAGCAGGAGTCCAGCCTGCAACCTTTCGGTTTACAGGACAGTGCTTCAACCAGTGGAGCCACGCCAGTCAGGGCAAATTAGTATTTTTAATCAAGCTTAACAAAATCTAGCTTAACAAAATTTCTATGCCATTTTTATTTAAAGTGTTTAGAAGGACAACAGAAGATGACTTATTGTTAAGTAAACTCAAAATTAGAAGGGTGAGTCATTTTTCATGATAGTAAATATGTGCAGGTTGTCAATAAGAAGAATTAGATTCTTTTTACAAAGATAGGCAGGAGCAGTAGTATCAAGAAAACACGAACACTGTACCATGGGAAACAGTATGATGTGCAAGGATAAAGCAGCCCTTTCATCCCTGTGCATAGATTGCTGTGGCAGTACGAACACCGTATTGAGAAGTCTGAGGCATTTTCTATTTAGGGGTTTTCAGATGGCCAACATCTGTTACCCTTCACTCACCCCGACAGTTCTGCCGCAGAGTCCGCCCTGTTCTTCCTATTCTCACTGCAGAGTAATCAGATTCCATGAAAGTTAGGGTCCCATTTAGCAACAGTTCAAAGAAGTCCTCTTTTTCTAGCCCAAAACCAGTGGTAACAGCAGAAATAAAAATAGCCAACCACATTTTCATTCCTTAATATTGCCTGGCATATTGCTAACTATGTACAGTACTCATGTGCGGTTCACGAAGTCCTGTCAGGGGAAAACCACGGCTCAGCACTCACAGAACTGGCCTGCACAGTCAGGGGTGTCTGAGAGCAGCCCTCTGTCCCGTAAGCCACTATCCGGACTCTCAGAACCCAGAAGAGCGGTTCCAGTCACAGGTTCCGTTTATTGTGGCAAAAGGACCCAGAGCAAAATCAGCAAAGCAAAGAGCTGCACAGGACAAGATCCACAGGAGGCCAGACCCGGAGCTCCTGGGTGTCGTCTCCCAGTGGAGTCACATGGACAGAGCTGACTTCTCCCAGCGAAAGCGTGTGACAGTACCTGTGGAGAATTGCCACTAGCAGCTCACTCAGACTTCGGTTTTTAGTTTTTATTGGGGTTGGCCACGGAGTCCCAGCTGAGGGGCCCTCTGGCTGACCTCAGCAGCCAGCTCCCCTGGAGGCCGAGCTGACACCTGGTGGCCTATGGTCCTCACCAGGAATCACATCTTTGGAGAGACAGTTTGTCATGGACAAAGGGGTCCTGGGAAATAAAGGCATTCTTATTAGGCGGAACATTCCAAGGGCAGAAGTTACCTCCCAGGAGACAGGGACAAAGGGCCCAAGTTTTCTTTTAAGCAAGACGTGTCCCTTATGGAACCGACCCGCGATGGAACAGCTAGCCAGGGACCTAGCCGAGACCTGAACTGGAGCGTTCGGGCTGCCAGGCCCAGGTGCTGAGCCCTCATGTCGCCGCCACCTGCCCCCACCACCGCCTGGTGCTGCCTCCCACAAAAGGGCCATGAATGTAACCCGCGGTCGTGCCAGCTGTTGACTGAATTTTTAACATGTGACTCTATAAGGCAGATGGGGGTTTAATGCTACATAAACTGCGATGATACTACAGTCTCTTAGGAGGGACGACACTCGCTGGAAATACAGCACTGCATCTGGCTGTCTTGTTTCACTTTGTGGTCAAAGTTAATACCACATCTGAAGTAATGTTTTCCTTTTTGTTTTGTAATTTGACGGCTTTCCCTCAAAATTTTTATCTTTGACAACTCTTCAGTGAATTATCATGTGTACAAACCATAAGGATGCCGCTGTGATGAATTTTTACATCCTTAGAACACCTGCACCCTGGTCTCTCTGTCCAGCAGCCAGATGCGGGAACAGAAATCACCAGTGCCCTGGGCCCTTTCCCTTCAATTTAACAAAAAAATTCCTCTTTTCCTTTAAATCTTTGCTAAATTATGTCTACCTAGGAGACAGTCTTTTCATGACCACACTATGTAAAATTACAATCCCTTTTCATCTGTCACTATTTCCCTTCTCTTTTAATTTTTTTCCATAACACTATCGTCTATAGGTAAATTATTAATTCCATTCATTTTCTACTTACTACCTCTAAAATGAAAGTTGGTGAGAGCTGCTGTTTGTATCCGTGTTGTTCACTGCTCTATCCAGTGGCCTAGAATGGTGCCTCGTGTATGATGCATGTTCAGTGGATATTTTTAAATACATATTTGCTGAATTAAAAAAGCTTTTTTAAATTACTTCTGATGTTTTCTAAAATTTTGAAACCAAAGTAATGATTCCCAGACACTGGTCTAGCCATAATTTCAACATTTCAGTTCACTGATGCCTACAGTAAGGAATACAATTTAACCCTACATTGCTCTTAGAAAAGCGGGGAGAAAATTAAACTAAGCATATCATCAAATACTGGCCACAGATGAGAACTGAGGAGATGCATGCACATTTTAGGTTTGCTCGCACATCTTTCCCGACTCCTTCATCATCCTCCCTCTCCATTTTAAGACTTAAGTCTTAAAGCAAACTTAACCAACACCATAATTCATTAACTGCTCTGGTTTAAATAGAATAAGATACTCTAAGCATGTAAGACACTAAATCAAATATATAATATTCAGATAACTACCACAGTAACTACCTTGTATTTATAATCATTAAATTAATCATAAATCTCAAACATGCATGAAACTCACACAGAGTCTAATTTATCAATTTATAACCCATTGTATGTTTTCGTACATCCTTTGTGTCTCTGATGGACAGACATGTTGGCATACACACAGTGCGGCAAAAGTAGGTTCACAGTTGTGAGTATCCTACACGCAGTTTATTCTTGTATTGTTTGTTAACTATCCTACTATCTTCCATACGAGCAGCTGTATGCCTGCCTTTGCTGCACCGTGTATATAAACTGAGGCACAGGTGTTCCAAGATCCCGAGGTGTTTCCCTTCTGTGTATAGTCAGGTGTTCTCAGGTCTGTCGTTAACTGGGAAAATACAGGAACATTTATTTTAATTAATAAGCTTGCTAATTGATATAATGTGCCTATTTTTAATGTCATTTAATATAGTTTTACATATGCTTGTCTATTTGCCAATGTTTTCATATTTCTCGTTAATAGGTATAGGTTGTAGAAGTAGAATTTAGACATTTACCAACTTGTTTGTAACAATTTTATAGTGAACTCTACCTTTTAATATGATTTTTTTTTCTCTAAAACAAAAACTGCGTTTTCTTCCTTGAACACACTCTTTGATTTGTGCATGTGTATTTTTAGGAGGTGATCCCTCACATGGCTCAGGCATATGGGTTCCAGTATGAACTGGTCCAATATAAGTGGCCCCGCTGGCTTCATCGACAGACGGAAAAGCAAAGGGTTATTTGGGGTTACAAAATTCTGTTTCTTGATGTCCTTTTTCCTCTGGCAGTGGACAAAATCATTTTTGTTGATGCCGACCAGGTAATAAGATTAACCATTGTTTTTATTAGTACATAAATTTTTTTTATACTTCTGAGTGTAGGGACTCTATTTATGTTGCTGGTATTTATTATCATCTTTGTTGCCTTGCTGCATACACATTTGAGACATGATTGTGATATAAAAGCAAAGCATCTTTTTAAAAAACTATCAGGATTCCAGGGGAAAATTAAACATTTTGCAAGAAGTGGCATTTGTTATTTAGGACACAGCAGTTTTCTCTCTGAAGTAGTTTCATTTTCTTAATTTTAATTAAAAATAAAAATATTAATATTAACCATAATAAGAGTTATAGGATGTCCTGTGAATAGGAGCTGATACTTGTATAAAATGAGCTGTTCTTGCTGGAGAAGTTAGCAGTTGCACACAACTTTCTTCTCTTCCACCTTCAGCAGCATTCTCTGGCGTTTAGTCAAAAACCACATCATCATTATTCTATAACAGGGAAAAAGTGTCCCAGATTTGGCCCAAAAACCATTATGGTTCTCAGCTTGCAAAATGTATATATTTAGAAATTGTGATGACTTTTCCCCTTTTCTCCTTGCAAACCTTTGTAATCATTAATGGCAAAAAAAAAAGTGTTTTCTTAAATACACAAATTTCTAAAAAAAAAAGGGTAATATGTAAATATCGATGTTATATAAATTAAATGCACAGTTAGTATTTATATTTAAGACAAAAGTATACTTTCAAATTCTGTATTAGAGTTTGCTTATATTGTAAACTTTTTGTATTTTTCAAATTGATAAATGTGAATCATTATCATAAAAAACTAAGAAAGCAGGCAAATGTAGGTGGCGAACTAAGCATTTCCAAACATATGAACAAAATTGATTTCTCCTACTTACCCACAATATACACAGTAAGACTTTTCCAGCAGGCTAGAGTCTATTAAAAAATGAAACTTAACATTATTGCAATAAAGCCATTGAAGATAATCAGATTTTTCTTTAGGATTCAAACTAATATTTGCCAACATACAATAATAGAGATGTGTCATAAACGACTTCGAGTTATTGATCCTTACCTTAAGAAACTTAGAGCTGTGCTCTTGTCTTAGTTCCTTCTCAAAATACGTTTTGTTTAAAATATTCCATATATTGATGAAAATGATGTCAAAAACTATTCTTATTAATGAGAGTAAGACCCATCATGCAGACTAGGTATATTTTAGGCTTCTTTTCACCTGTGAGAACAAGAGAAAGAAATAGAGACTTAGTAACCGCCCCCCCCCCCCACGAGCTGGGAGAGCTTAGAAGGAAGCGCGCGCACTGTGCCTTTGCAGTAGGGTGGGGTTTGGAGATTCACGTAAAAGGGGCCTGCGTTATTTTGTAGCCTTCATCAGAGAAACTGTGTTAATCATGTAGATCGTGAGGCATGACCTGAAGGAGCTGCGGGACTTCGACCTGGACGGAGCCCCTTATGGGTACACCCCGTTCTGTGATAGCCGCACTGACATGGACGGGTATCGCTTCTGGAAGAAGGGATATTGGGCATCACATCTTTTAAGAAGGAAATACCATATCAGGTAAAAAGCTGTGCATGCTTACCTTTTAGTAAATAACCAACTTACTGAGTCACCGATACTCAGTTCTCTTAGAAATTATACCGTAATGGCAGCCAGTTACATAGTTCTGGGACATGCCAGTCACTCTAGTTAGATTTTACATATATTAATTCATACAACCTCTGTGATAACCTTTGAGATGCTGTTACTCCCTGTTCTATGGATGTGGAAACAGAGGCATATAGCACTTACGTAGCATGCCCGGCTTACGTAACTAAACCAAGTTCAACCCAAGTGTTGTGTCACAAGCAATATGCTCCTAATTACATGGAAGGTTTAAACTTGGTTGGTGAAATAACAAGATGAAGACACTGTCTTCAAATGTCTTACTGTTTTGTAGGGCCATGAGTTCCATGAGATCTTGGGAAAATTTGAAGGGACTCTAAAAGGACATGTGTACCAACAGTATATAACAAACTTTAAACCCCTTAGAAACGGTATCAGACACTGGGAGCAAACGTATGAAAGGATTCATTATTATTAGCCCCATGGATCTCTAAAGTGGCTGTCATTATCGTAGACAAACACTGGGGGCAAGTAAAAATCTGTCAATAATGTAAGCTACCAAGGAGTACTCACTTTTGCAGTGCTTTATACGTAGTGGATCTCAAGAGGTTCCGGAGAATCGCTGCAGGGGACAGGCTCCGGGGCCAGTACCAGGCCCTCAGTCAGGACCCAGGAAGCCTCTCAAACCTGGATCAGGTGAGTAAAATGGTCACAGAATGATCTTCAGTCTACAGTTAGAGACCACTCCAGCTCTCTGCTTGTAAACTTCAAATTTTTGTATTTTCAACCTCTTCTATTTATAGAATTCTCTATTGGATATCTAGACCTGCATATAATTTTTTAACTTCAAGCTCAACATTTTAAAAACTAATAGTATTTTATCATCACTTTTCCATCCTAAAACCTCTTCTCCTCACTATATGCCCTGCATCATGTACCCTAGCCTTCTCTTGTTGCCATTGTCATTTAAACATCTCTCTCCAATCCTTACAGCAAACTGACTCCTGTGCTCCATCCAGCCGCTGCCTGGCATCCCTCTTAACCGATAGACAGTTTTTCTTATATCCCCCTAATTAAAACTACAGTGAGTAATTCTACGCACCCATCCATCAGAGCTATTAACATTAAAAAGGCTACACCAAGTGCATACAGGGATGCTCAGTGGCTAGAACTTGCATACGTTGCTGATGAGGATGTAAAATGGTACAGCCATTTTGGAAAATAGTTTGGTGATTGCTTATAAATTTATATTTACACCTACCATGTGACAAGTTTTTCCACTTCAAGGCATTTACCCAAGAGAAATAAAAACATGTCTACACAAAGACTTGTGCATGGATAGACACATATATAATTGTTTGACAGCATGAACATCCCCCTTAAGATTCATGTTCATGAGGTTAAAATGAAAGTAGTTAGCATGGTGTGTGTGTGTGTGTGTGTGTGTGTGTGTGTGTGTGTGTGTGTGTGAGAGAGAGAGACAGAGACAGAGACAGAGACAGAGACAGAGAGACAAGGCATGTTTAGTTGCTTGGGTGAGTGCAGAGGTTTGGATTTAGCCAGGACTGTAGTTTTGCCAAGTGGGTACAACGAAGTGAGACAACTGTAAGACGGCTGAGAGCATATTGAAGGGATGAGCTGTCCTGATTAACCGTGGAAGTTAAGCTACGTAAAGAAGGGAGCACAGACATGGAGGGGTGAGGGACAGTGAGATAGTGGTAGGATCAGCCGGCTGCAGGTTCGAATGGCGGTCAAAGGATAGTGCTTGCTATCTGAGACCCAGAGGGAGGGAGCTGGAAACCAAGAGGTGGTCAGGGTGGGATCGTGCATTTGAAACTACAGAGGACTTGACTGGGACATGACCACAGGAGAAAGTGGCTGAGATGAGGTGACAGAGCAGGTTATTTAAGGGATGGATTCCAAGGAAAAGGGTTTTGGAAGGAATAGTGAAGCTTTTTTTATTATTTAACAGACTTTCATTTTTTACAGCAGTGTTAGGTTTAAAGAAAAAAATTGAGCAATAAGTACATAGAATTCCCATATTTATGGGCTCTTCGTTCTGTCCCATTGGTCTGTTTGTCTGTTCTTTTGCCAGTACCACATTTTCTTAATTACTATAGATTTTTATATCAACAGTGCAAGTTCAGTAATATAAGCCATCTGACTGTTGTTCTTTAATATTGTGCTGGCTATTCTGGATTTTTTTTTTTTTTTTGGTCTTTCTATATAAATTTGAAAATCAGTTGGTCAATATCCACGAAATAATTTGCTGGGACTTTTGTTATGATTTCATTGAATCTGTAGATCTACTTGGGAAGAATTGATATGTGATCAATACCGAGTCTTCCTGTTCATGAACAGGGACTACCTCTCTGTTTATTCAGATCTTCCCAGATTGCATTCATCACAATTTTGTAGTTTTCTTTTTTTAATTTTTTAAAAAATATTTATTTATTCTCAGAGAGGGGGGAAGGGAGGGAGAAAGAGAGGGAGAAAAACATCAACCTGAGGTTGCCTATTGCATGCCCCCAACTGGGGACCTGGCCCACAACCCAGGCATGTGCCCTGACTGGGAAATGAACCAGCAACCCTTTGGTTTGCAGGCCAGTATTCAATCCACTGAGCCATACCAGCCAGGGCAACAATTATGTAGTTTTATTTCTTCATGTAGAGGAGCATATTTTGTTAGATTTTTACCTAGGTTGGTTGGTTATAAATGGAAAGGTATTGTGCTTTTAATTTTAAACTCCAATTGTTCATTGCTGGTATATAGCAATTGACTTCTGTAGTTTAACCTTGTACCCTCAAACCTTGCTGTAATTACTTAGTCCCAGAAATATTTTTTTATTGATCGTTGGGACTTTCTGCATAAACAGTCCTGTCATCTATGAACAAAGAGTTTTTATTGCTTCCTTTCCAATTCATATAACTTTTATTTCCTTTTCTTGTCTTGTTGCATTAGCTAGTATTTCCAGTATTGATGTTTTAATAGGAGTTTTGAGAGAAGAACCTTCAAATTATTAATCCTGACACTTAGATGGCACAGCTAACACGGGCACCCCTTGTGCCCTCTTGGTGCAGGAGGAAGCATGCCGTTTGCTCTGGAATGTAAACCAGCATCCCCTGGAGAGAGGAAGGGGAGGGCCTTATGCCCCCTGGCCTGTGAGCAGTGATTTCTGGGAAAGGGTCTCTGAACCTCTCCAGAGGTCACTGTTTAATTTACTGGGCTCATTTGCCATTTAAACATCCTTTAACTCAGATGCCAGCAGTCTTTGCTTAGAAAGCCCCGAACATGCAGAAATATGCAGATGTTCATGGCAGTGTTTTCTAACGGGAATGAAAGGTCACCTCCAAGTCTGGAGAATGTGTTGGTGACAGACACACATACTAACAACAGGCAGTGTGAGCAGTGAACCCCGGGCTTTAAGGCAGGTAGAGGAGTCTGGTAGAGGAATGCAAAGTGGTGGTTTTCTAGACCCCCTCCTTCTGCCCTGATGCTATAGGTCAAGTCCAGGGCAAGTGTGGACTTAGTTCTAGTGCTTGGGTTCATCATGACACAAGATGTTGGGGTCAAGTATTTTGCAAACTCAACACCAAAAAAAAACCAACCCAATTAAAAAATGGGCAAAGAACCTGAATAGACACTTCTCCAAAGAGGACATATAGATGGTCAATAGGCACGTGAAAAGATGCTCAACATCACTAATCATTAGAGAGATGCAAATTAAAACCACAATGAGATATCTCTTCACATCTGTCAGAATGACTATCATCCATAAATCAGCAAACAACAAGTGCAGGCAAGGATGTGGAGAAAGGGAAGCCCTAGAGCACTGTTGGTGGGGGTGCAGACTCATGCAGCCACTGTGGGAAGCAGTATGGAGACAGCTCAAAAAACTAAAAGTGGATCTGCCTTTTGACCCAGTGATCCCACTTCTGGAAATTTATCCGAAGGAACCCAAAACGCTTAATTTGAAAGAACATAAGTACCTCCCTATGGTCACTGAAGCATTATTTACAATCGCCAAAATATGGAAGTGGCCCACGTGGCCGTCAGTAAATGAGTGGATAAAACAGCTATGAACATTTACACAATGGAATACTAATCAGCCGTAAAAAAAGAAAATTTTACCCTTTGCAACAATATGGATGGGCCTGGAGAACATTGTGCTAAGTGAAATAAGCCAGTCAGAGGAAGACAAATACCATATGATTTCACTCGTGTGTGGAAACTAACGAACTGAACTAACAAGCAAAATAGCAAGAGACTTATACATGCAGAGTAGGCTGAGAGCTAGTGGGGTGGGGAAGGTTAGGGGGTGCGGGGACTGAGAAAAAGGACTCATGGACCTGGACAGCAGTGTGGTGATTGCGGGGGCAGGTAAGGGGACTAAATGGTAATTGAAAAAGTACAATAAAAAAATTTTAAAGTGTTTAAAGCTTAAATATACATGTCTCAGGTTTGCATGTTTCTTAGAATCTATTTATAATCTAGACATCTTCAACTTCTTTTGCTCTGACTCTCATCTCTCTGCCTCTTTGTTTAAATCATTGTTTTCTGTAGGATCTTCCCAATAATATGATTTACCAAGTTGCCATCAAGTCCCTTCCTCAGGACTGGCTGTGGTGCGAGACCTGGTGTGACGACGAATCCAAGCAGAGAGCCAAGACCATTGACCTGGTAAGGCCCCTGGGGGTTCTCCTCTGCATAGGCGGACGTGAAAATGCCCAGTAGAAATCTTTGACGGTTAATGAATGGGGCGGCGCACACCGGGCGCCCTGCTGCTCAGTCTGCAGCCACTGTTGTATTTGCTGAGGGTGGCGCGTGCAGGGCTCTGTCCGGGCATCCCTGCGTCCACCCCCAGGTTGACGATCCGCCGGGGGATTCACAGGACTGAGACTAGAGTCATACTCGTGGCTGTGATTTATTGCAGTGAAAGGATACAACGCAAAGGCAGCAAAGGCGAAGGGTGCACAGTAAAATCCAGAGGCAACCAGGTGTGGGTGTGCAGGAGCCCCCACCTGTGAAGTTAATCAGGACGGGCTGACTTCCCCAGGCTGTAAAGTTCTCATGACACACATGACATGTCTGCCAGGGAAGCTGTTAGCACCCCGACGCCCAGGGTTCTTGCTGGGGCCTGCTCACATGACACCCTGTCTAACTCGCACACACCAGAATCCCCAGCATCCGCAAGGAAGGTAGGCACTCAGCATAAACCATATCGTTTATGCACAGCAGACACGGGGAGCCATTCTCGTCAGGGGCTGGGGGGAACACTCCTGACGTACTTGTGCCCAGACGCCCGCCGGGGCCGCCTCGTGAGCAGGCCCTTCCAAGGCCAGCAGGCCCGGCCTTGCCGTGGAAGCCCTTTCCTGCGCAAGGGCTCTTGGAAGAAAGGCCGAGAGCTGGCTGCCATGTCTGTGAGTTAGCTGCCATTCTGACATATCACCAGTTCAATTCTGCCCGTATTTCCCCCAAATAAAGATAATCAAAATAATTATCTCTACTCACACTATTCTATACATGTCTGTTCCTTATTTTTGAAAAGTGTTTTTATTAGTTTCATTTTAAGCAGTTTATGCTACACAGTTTAACTCTCCTAGACATGAAATATTTCAAAAATATTTGTCTGGAATTCACATTAGAATACTATATTGTCTTTAACAGTTACAAGATATTATCGATCTATTTCTGACTGTATTGTTTTTATGTGCTAATTGCAGTGTAAAATAATTGTGTACAAGATCTTCACTGAAGAATAAGCTGTTTAAATACTAGAATCCATACAGTTTTAAACAAAATAAGACAGAACAATAAAATATAGGGGTGTTTTTCCAGCTATGTATAGAAATGTGTAGAAAAAAGTAGCATGCCAGCATGTTAGAATGCAATTGTGGATGATAAAAGGTAGAAAAACAAGTAAGATGGCATTATTAAGAGAGAAGCAAGGGAATTTTCTTTGTATTAAATCTATTGAGGTGACATTGGTTAGCAAAACTATACGGGGTTCAAGTGTACAACTCAAGACAAACACCGCATCCGCACACAGCATTGTGCGCCCATCTCCCAAAGCCAAGCCTCTCTCCGTCTCCGTGTGCCCCCCTTTAGTCTCCTCCACTCCCCCCAGCCCCCACCCCCCGTGCTTTGTGGCCGTCACCACCCTTGCCTGGGTCTGCGTGTGTGAGACAGACAGGCAGGTAGGTAGGTAGATGATTGATAGATAGATGGGTAATCTTAATCCCTTCACCTTTCTTTTTACCCAGTGCTTCCCCCCACCCCCGCCAAACGCCCCCATCCACCCCGATCCACCCCGACAGCTACCAGTCTGTTTTGTATCTGTGAGTCCGTTTCTGTTTTGTTTGTTAAATTATTTTGTTCATTAGATTCCACATGTAAGTGAGATCATATGGTATTTGTCTTTCTCTGACTGGCTTATTTCACTAAGCACATTGCTCTCTAGGTCCACCCATGCTGTCGCAGAGGGTAAGAGTTCCTCCTTTTTTATGGCGGAGCAGCATTCCATTGTGTAGATGACCCTTAGTTGTTTCATCCACTCATCTACTGGTGGACACTTGGGCGGCTTCCAGATCTTGGCGATTGTAAATAAGGCTGCTGTGAACACGGGGGTGTATATATTCTTTCGAATTGGTGTTTTGGGTTTAGAAGCAAGGTAACTCTCTAAAGAGAGATCAAGAACATGACTGAACACAGCTAAGAAGTTGTTTGAGGTTGTGTTGTAACATAAAACGTTGTGACTCATACCTGGGGTCTTTAGGAGAACTCGGGGTTAATCTGAGCTGCTGTACCAAACCCCCCAACTTCAGTGGTTTCACGCTCACGCAGGCAGATCCGAGTGAGCGCCCTGTCAGTGCATGAGCCCCGCTGTGTCTCATAACTCGGGGGCCAGTCTGCATCCAGCCTGTGGCTTGCTCATCCTCTGGGCCCTGTCGTCGCGTGTCCATCTGTCAGTACGGCAGTCATGGGTCACATGTGGCCACCGGGCACGTGCGTGTTGCTAGTCTGAAGCGAGAGGTGCTGCAAAATGTAAAATACACAGATTTGGAAGGCTCAGTGCAATAACAAAATGTAAAAATATCTCATTAGTAATTGTTATATGGATTACATGTTGACTGTTAACATTTTGGACATACTGGGTTAAATAAAATGCGGTATTAACATTTATTTCACTAGTTCCTTTTACGTTTTTACATGCAGCTACTAGAAAAGTTTAAATTACACATGCAGTTTACATGCTATCCCAGTTGAGAAGCGTGGCCTGGAGTGAAGGAGAAGGGGCCGCGGCGAGTGCACCCTGACTCCGGAGGCCCTGGCCTCTGGGTGGGACTGGGTCGTGTGGCCCCAGCAGATGCGGGACTGGGAAGTGTCATTCCTGGGTGGGCAGTGACTTCCTAGCGAGAGGTCTGCATAGGAGAAGGATGGGTGGCATCAACTGGGGTGGACAGCCTGGCCACCTCTTCCACAGAAACACATGGACAATGAGAGAAACTGCCACTGAGATAGCTTCTTGGGGGAAGGCAGGGAAGGCAGAAAAATCCCAGGGAAACGGCTCAGGGGAAGGAAAAAGCATGACTAATGGTATTGAAGGTGAGACCCTGTTTCAATAAGGATTTCTCAATCTGGCCGTTACTGACACTTGGGACCACGCAGTCCTGTGTGTGGCGCCTCCCTGGCCTCTGACCACTAGGTGGCAGTAGCACCCCACCACCCCCGGTATTGACAGCCGGCAATGTCTCCAGACCTGGCTGAAGTTCCCGCGCGGGGCCTGGCAGCCCATTTAGGCAACACGGATATAGATGTAGGGGGAAAAATATTACAGCACACACAAAAACTAAGGAAAACATAGTAGTTTTATTTTAATCATTTCTGACACAAAAAGAGGGAAAATAGGTCCATTACCTTCACTTTATAAAAACATATTGCCTATAAAGTTAATACCTGCAAAGAAAACCCTATTTTCCACTACTTCTGGAATATATTAATGTAGGAAAAAAGTCCACAAGGGAACAAACTGAAAAGATCTGGTGAGGGAAGTATGAAGACAAGAGGCTCTGGCTCAGAATGAATAGCTCTCCCATAAGGCATGGGGGGGCCACGTCAAATTTCCGCAGCGACCACAGAAAAACGTCACGTAGAAGTAGAAGTGAGCTTCAGGGTGCGTTTTCGTTAATGCTGCGTGAGGAGGGAGCGACGGGCGGCGTGACTTCATGAGGCTTGTGCTCCTGTGTCAGTCAGGGGCGTCCCCGCTCTTCACTTGCCCCACTGGAGGCGCCAGGCCCCTCTCAGACCCTCAGCCGTCTCCCAGACTTTCTGCCTTTGGAATTTTATTTAATTTCCCAAGAAACTCTGTAGTAGGGCCAATTGCAAAGTAGTTTAAATGGATCGTATACTAGTGGAGTTGTGGGGATGGTCTTGTTTTAATGTCCTCCCTTGTAGAGAAGAAACTAAGGTCCCACCCCCTCCCCCCACAACACAGACACACGGTTACGTGACGTGTTCTGGTCTTACTCCACCAGTCAGTTTGAGCCATGACGACGGGGACGTATAACTGTGCGAATGTCACAGCCTTTAGTATAGTGACAAACGAGTTCCAGTCAGCTGATTTTTAATATAATCACAATTGCTAATTAGAACTGAAGCATGTGTAAGGAGAATGAAGGCTTTTGCTAAAGAAACTAAAGACATTTCTAAAGGCTGACAACTGATTTTGTCTGTGGGAAATGTAAAGCATATTAAACCAGATTTTCAGTCCCAACGTAAGGCAAGAAAATATTTATTAATATAGTCTGCTATGTTCTTGGTCCAAATGGGCACATATTTAGATCTCTTGTTAAAACATTTTACAGACACATTTGAGAGACTTCTTAGGAACCACAAGAAGGTCTTTAAACAGTTTTTGTTTAAATTTCTGATGAAGGTATTTGTGTTGAATATTTATTGCTTACAAAAACTACAATTTATCATTGCACCTGATCCTGTCTCTGTTGAACTAATTTCAGCATTTCAGGCACTTAGGACTCTGCTTTTTATAAAATGTATTTCTTTGCTCTAGTGACCCAGCAGCGTCCTCAAGTATCTCCTCTGTGTTTCTGGAGTGGGTTTTTTATTAACAAAACTTTATTTAAACTTTTAGTGCAATAATCCCAAAACAAAAGAACCCAAACTAAAAGCTGCTGCCAGGATTGTCCCAGAATGGGTGGAATATGACAGAGAGATCCGGCAACTGTTGGACCACCTGGAAAACAAGAAGAAAAATGCAAGTAAGTCCTTGTTCTGCCATGGTGGGTGACGCTCACATTGCATTAAATGAAATCAGAGTCAGTTGCAAACTGATTTCTTATTGAGGCTGTCCAATAATTAGGTTAGAATTTCTCTAGGAAAGTCTATGACGTTAAGAATATTTTCTGCATTTATTGAGATGATCATATGATCTTTATCCTTATTTTCTTAATGTGGTGTACTGTATTTTGCAGATGTTGAACCATCCTTGCCTCCCTGGAATAAGTCCCACTTGATCATTGTGATCCTTTCAGTGTAGTGTTGAATTTCATTTGCTGATACCTTGTTGAGGATTTTTACATCTATGTTCATCAGGGATATTGGCCTATAATTTACTTTTCTGATGGCATTATTGTCCAGTTTTGGTATCAGCGTAATGCTGACCTTGTAAAGTCTGTTTGGAAGTATTCCTTTCTCTTTCTGTTTTTGGTAGTGTGTGAAAGGATTGGTATTAATTCTTATTTAAAATATTTGGTAGAATGCACCAGTGAAGCCATCTGTTCCTGGGCTTTGCTTTGTTGGGAGGTTTTTATTACTGATTCAGTCCCCTCACTAGTTAGTAATTGGTCTGTTCTGGTTTTTGCTTTCTTCCAGATTCAATATTGGTAAGTTGTGTGTCTCTGGGAATGCGTCCTTTCTTTCAGGTTGTCTGGTTTTTGGCATATAGGCATTCATAGCAGTCTCTCATGGTCCTTTGTTTTTCTGTGGTGATACCATCTTTTTATATCCCCTTATCTCCCTTCTGTGTCCTGGGAAAATTTTCCTTTATCTTCTACCCTTCTACTCGTCTTTATTTTTGAGAGGGGCACATACGTCTCAACTTCCAACAGACCTTTCTTTCTTTGAGGTTCAGTTTGTTCTTGTTTTATGGCCTCACTGACTTTTCAGAAATCGCAGGAAAATATGAATTAGAGTCATTGTAAGTATCTCTTTGGTTTTCTCGGTTATCTTTCCGTTGGGCAGGTGGTTCTGCGTGGTCATCTTGGTCCTTGTTTCTTTTGCTTCTGGTCTTCCTCAGATATTTACGCATTTAAGAATGGCAGGGTAGGTGGGCCGGCACGGACAGCTGGTGCAGGTCCCCAGCTGTAAGCACGCCTGTTTCTCCAGGAGGCCTCCTCCCTGAACAGGGTGGTTAGTTGACGGCTCCAGGCACGTCGTCGGCAGGCTGGCCAAGGGCTCACAGGCTCCCATCTTGGGGGGCGGGGGGGTGTGGAAATTGGAGCGAAGCTTGTCCCACACAGCTCCCTCCCCAAAGGCCAGATGAGGGCATTTTCCTCAAGAGCATCGCTCCCCATTCAAAAACGTCTACATGTCTGTCTACCTGCCTCTCTGTTCCCCCGTCTTCCCGCCCCAGTAGATTTTTCCATTTATTTTCAAGAATAGTCTCCTACTTTTTCTCTTGGGACAGACAGATTGTCAGATCTCTGCTGGCAAGCAGAAGAACGGGAGGAGGAGGGGATGGGCCCAGGTTTTCAAATCCAGGCCTCAGGTCGCTGCCTCTCCATCCCACTCACCCGACCCGTGTTGTCTGTTGGGCTCCCCGCTCCCCCAGCTGCCCATTACCCCCCGCCCTCCGCAGGAACATCTGCACAGCTCAGCTCTGCGTCCTTGTCTTCAGCTGCAGTTTCTCTTTTCCATTTTTAGAAATTCATTGACAACTCTGCTCCAGTGATGTATCGTAGCCCCTCACCATTCTCACTGTTATTTCCTTCTGTATTTCTGCATTTCTGTGTTGTCTTTAAATGGGAATTTAGTGAAGAGAGAAACATCGTCTGCCATCTTGAATTGTGATACAGGATGCATTGGTTTATTTTCATTAATTTTTACCTGCAAAATATTTTGAATTCTCAGTGTTCTTCAATCAATAGCATGTGACAAATTAATAATGCAGGAGGAAAAGAAGCCATTTTTTTCTCTGAAGATTGTTCACTATTATTGAATCTCCCATTTGTTTACTGTAACTCTGTCCGTGTTTGAGTGATCCCTCTTCCACCATGGATCACCATGGGTCTGCCGCTCTTTGTTGTTCCATCACACTCACGGTAGGGTGCTTTGTGCATGGTGAGTGCTCTATTAGCGTTTTTCAAGGCCTTCGTTGCCAGGCAGGGTGCTAGGTCCTAGAGGTAACAAAAATAAATAAGGTGTGGTCCTTGTCCTCATAGGCTCATGGGAGCCCACCGCTCGGAGGGCACAAAGGTGAGCCGTTCGCTGTGGCACAGTGAGGCGCCCTAATGTATAGAGGCTGTTCTCACGTCACGTGAAAAGCAAGTTGGTACCACACTAACAAAAGGATCCTCAGTCAGCACCTGTGCCTTTTCTATATCCCATACATGAGTGAGGTTTAAGCTCTTTGGACATTTACGGTTTCAAGAACTAAATAAACTTTCCTCCCCTACAGTTTTGGCACATGATGAACTCTAGCATTGGCTTTTATGAGAAAGAAGATAAACGTATGACAAGAAATCTGCCACCTGCTGGGAAAGTGTGGAACTACTGCTAAGACTTCTGGAAGTTTCATTAAAGATCAGTGACATATTCTTCAATTTTAAAAATATTATTTAAAAAATACATGTACTTAATGTATTAAGTTATACAAGAATGACCGTTGAGTATTTAAAACTAGATGATTCCTTTCTCCTGATTGCTTAACACACTGTGTTTTCCCAAGTTAAAGTGATATTCTGCCAGGTAACCCAGTAAAAACCGTATCTGACTCATGGGGTTTACCAAACTGTACATCCTTGCATATTCCAGCTCTGTATGCACTTATGTTTTCTTACTTACGAAGTGCATTTAAAATTAGAGAAACATATTTTTTCTTTTAAAAAAGGAAAAGGACTCATGGTTATCTCTGAATAATAAAAAAATTAAGCCCATTTATATCTTAATTGTTGTAAATGGAAGGTACTATAATCTTATAATGTTATTTTATCTTACTGTTGCACTATAATGTTATTTTATCTTAAGTCATATGATGTTTTAATCTTATGCTGTTTGTATTTTTTTAATATTTCTAATTTCTATTTCATAAAATGATATTTGTGGGCTTATGGGGTATGCTTTTTTTTTTTTAACTGGCTACTTTTATAGAAACTGAGTTAAGAAGGCAAACTTTATTTTCTGCTGTGTGTGAGTAAGAGATGGATAGGAATAGTCAGTGTTTAAAAACCACCCAGGTATTCTGGAATCATAGCACCTGGGGACCTGAAGCGACTGCTGTCGTTGGGACCCCACCCCCGGAAGAAGCTGCTGTTAGAGGGCTGAGGGGGTTGTGAAAGCCCCCCGATGATGCTGTGGGTGAGGTTTGGGAAACATCCAGTAGAGTTTGGCCCCCGCCAGTGGGCCAGCCCCCTTACAAGGCCCTGTCACGGGGAGCCTCCGGCCGTCCTGGACCCTCCAGGGCGATGGAGAACTGTCTGCCTGCAGTGGCCGGCTGGTCCACCTTCGGACAGCTCCGTGGGTAGGTCCCGGGGAGCCTGAAGCCGTCTGCCGACAGTCTCTCCTCTGGCTCCTTGGAGCTCACCTGAACGAGTCCAGGCCTCTGGCTGACAGCACAGCCCGGGGTTTTTGTGAATAAGGACTCCGTTCCCAGCAGCTTCATTCACTGCTAACAAAGACCCCAGAACCTCCCCCTCGCCTCCTTGCCCTCCTTCATTACGTGTGTTTGTCTGTGATTAAGTGGAGAGCCCCAGGTGTGGCCTACCCCGGTGGAATGACGTCGCCATGGTGTCCAGGGACACTAAGGGACGCTTGCAACGGCTGCAGTGGCACCTGGGCCTGAGGTGACCATCTCCTCCATGCTGCCTGGCTCACTTCTCTTTGGAGTCTGGTGCAACAGCTGGGCCGGGAGAGGTAAGAGATTCTGGGAGCTCGCGGCTCAGGCCAAACGCACCCACACACCTCGCCTGGGCTTTCTGGAGGTATCTTGGGCAGGACGGACCACGTGACGGTGCTCTGCTGTCCTTGTCATCAGCCTCTGTTTCCACTTCTGTAAGAGTCCTGTGGGAATAAGCATCGGTTGCACAAAGGCACCCAAGTCCCATGCTCATTACCATCACATCCAATTCGCTAGATTCTGTTTCTACTGAAGCTAAAATTGCAGAATAAAAACCGAGTCTTGATGGCTGCCTCCCCAGTTTCTGTGTTGGGATTTGGGTGGCTGAACTTACATGTCTCCCTTCTACATGGCTGATAGCTTGTACCAAAAAATCTAGGTTATTTTATAGGGAGCTTCCTCTCTGCGTTCATCTAGCAGCCATTATGCTTGTGGCAGGTGTTTTCATTGTCTTCAGACTAAGGCCCGTTGCTCATATGTTGCAAAGATATGATTATTAAGAATTTGCAAACTTTCAACTTTGTGGGTAAGGTCTATATAAGCGTTCTAGCTGCCCTTTAGTTTTAAGATGTGCAGAGTATAAAACTGAGAAGAAAACTGCTTTTGTTGGTGGTTGAAAGCTTGGTTGAGGTCGGCAGTCCCGGGTCTCCCGCCACCCCTTTGAAGACTTGAACGGAAATGTACAAAGCACAGTGTAAAAGGGAACCAGTCTTCAAGCAAAGCCAATGTAAGTATTAGATTTTAATTGTATTGAAACTGAATAACTATCCACAGTGGCACCCAGCTGTCCTGGGACTTGTGGGAGGTGGGAGACGAGCCACCTCTGCGTTGGGTGCTGTGCCCTCCCTTCGGCTCGCAGAACGGGGCTTGTCACCCAGTCACTGAGAGGGGTATAGCACTGCTGGAAAACATACTTCCCCGGAAGACTACAAATGAATCAAAAGCAAAAAAGTACTGATTTTGACCATAAATATTTTTATTAAATGTGAAAATACAAGGGCATAAAAATAGTGCCCAGATGTGCAGACATGTCTGAGACCCATTTTAATTTTCAGTTCCTTTGATTATTAAAACACTAAATTGAGAGGGATTAAGTTACGTAGTCTTGTCTCATTCAAAACCAGCTACACAGCCTTCATGTAGGAGTCGTATTTGAACTTCTCGAATGTCCCCAGTTCTTACATTCTCCGCGCTCTGCTTTCGCTGCAGGTGAGAGGCTCCACCACAGACGACTGCAACAAAACCGGTCACGACACACAAAGCCACGCAGTGGCTAATTTTACTCTTAAATCATTCAGCAAATGAGATCATCCATAAAAAAAATGTCCCCACCTATTAACAGTATTTGCAGTTACAGAATAAACTCTGCTACTTTAAAAGGAATGATCTGATTTAGAATAAAGGTATTATGGGTTGACAAGTTAGCATTTGCCTTCTTCCTTCCTTTATTAATTTGGAAAAGTAAATTACCTCCAGCAAAGCTGCATGAACCTCCATGTTATGCTGCTGTGTCCTGGGAGAAAACCTGCTGCAAGGCCTGTAGCCGGCGTCCTGTGCCTTCTGGGGAACGGGCTCCAAAACCCCGACTGAGGACCATCTGTACCTTAAGCATCTCATGCATTTTTTTTTCTTCCTCACAGTAAACCTCATATGCCACTTCTGACAAATTTCATGTCTTTAAAAGCGGAATCTTTCATTTTCTAACATGAATAGAAAATGGTACCAATTTCCAATTGTGAGCCTATTAACTTTTTCCCTGCTCGGTTATCGGCACTTTTCTCTTTAAAAATTTGTGGGTAGTTTACATTCCATTACCAGAGTGCCAAAAAAGTTCTGTTTGCATGTTGATATTTAAAAGAAACTTTTAATACTGACTAAAGAGTGAGACAGTTCAAAATTAGCATTAGATTACATCCAATTCTCGTCAACAAACTGTTAAAGTTGCTTTCGAGTTTTCATTTATGTGTGGTAAAACACAAACTTTCAGAGGTGAGTAATAAATTAATTTATTCTCTCTTTTTAGAATATTTTCCCATTTACAGGCTGATGGGTCTAACACTTGCTGCCATGGCAAACGCCCACGATGAGCAGACCTGAGATGCTTCGCTCTGGAGCTCACCGGAGGGACGGCCTTGAGAAGGGAACGCACCTCAGGTAAGGGCACTGCCCCTCTGAATTTGCTTTTCCACAAAGAGCCGTGAAGGGCACTACCATCTCCACAGAGGGACTAGAGAATGGTCAGTGACAGCAGCCCAAAGAGGCCGAGCGCTTGCCCTGTCGCCGCTTCCGTCACAGGCTGACCACCTCCCCCTCCACGGCCCTGTTGTTCTCCATACTGTGGGGAGACGGGTTACTGTCTGTCCATGCAGGTGGCTCCCAGGAGGCTGCCGATGCCCATCAAGGTGGGAACTTAAAGGACGCTGTTTTCTTCAAGAACCAGCAAAGTGACAAATTCTGAAGAATTTCTCTCGGTGGTGTTGGCACTTGGCATCAAAGCATTTACTGTCTCTTCACTGAAAACAGGCAAGTAGCTGCACGTTTCAGTGAAGACTGAATTAAACCCATGGTAAGATTCCACGAGCAGGAATTATGGTTATTACAAGTGGAGAAAACCAGAAGTGTAAACCACCCTCGGAGCTGCAGTGGGCAGGTGGCCCCGGTGCCAGCCCCGACCCCTCCGGCTCCCACAGGCAGCTTGTCACCCTCTCCTCGGAGTGCGCAGGCGGGTGGGTGACTCGACACTTGCTTTGTTCCGATTGTGAGTGGAAATTGTTTGGAAGTAGGTGGTGGCCATGCTCCATTTCAAAGAGGTCACAGTGGCAATACAGACAAAAGAGGGTTGGAAAAAAATCTGATGCAGCTAATGAAGTAATGACTACTGAGATTAAACAAACAAAAATGAATTTCCTTTCTATTTTCACATTAGCTTGAATTTTGGGACATTAAAACAAAATGAAAGCTACAAGCTGTTCACTAGTTTTCAAAATGCATTGTTATGTTTATTGGTAAGAAATAGACTTCTAAATAGATGCAAAAGCACTTACTTGTTTTACCTAACTCAACAATGTGATTTCTCTCAGTTTGAAAAAAATGTTTCCACGTGTTTCAGGATGACTGAAGAAGAAAACAACTTGTGCTTGGCTGTTGTGGACATTACTGGTAGGATGCCCCGTAAAAGTAAAATTAAAATGATTTCATAAAAACATATTGGGCTCATACTGCTTAAAATGCTTCAACATGCTCTGAGGCAAACAGAAAAACCTTTCCAGAATAAAGGTAGTAATTCTTACCTAAAGTAATTCTCTCAGAATTTAAATGCAGTATCAGTAGTTCCATAAATATTTAATGTTCCTGATTAAAATACTCCTTTTTTAGGGAAAAATCATCGAATATACAAAGGTCGAATAGTTAACTTCTTAAAAGGCATGACAACGGTCTCCCACGGAGAGACGGCCAGGGCCGCCTCGGTGTGTAAACGTGTGTGGTTTTCAGGCTGAAGAACACAGAGTGGCGTTGCAGTCCGGGGACGGGGCAGGTCTGCTGTGTCGTGCCCCCCGAAACAGGCCCCCGCGGGAGCTTCCACAGTCCCCGAGGGTCGGCCCGGAGGTAGGGGGAGCCGCCTGCTGCCTTTATTAACAGTGAGGAGGAGGGCCTTCGGTTCATGGTAACTGAGCGACTTCACACGTTTAAGATGATCCCGGTTGAGGAAATTCTGTGGGACTCACAGTTTCAGGTGTTGAAGTAATTCACTCTGCACTTCAGCACAATTATTTGAAATAAAACCATCGTTATATTATCTGAACCATTTTTGTACATAACTTTTCAGTTAATCTGTTGTTTCATATTAAACAAAAGGGTCCATAGGTTTTACAGTTAATTTCAGTGGTATTTAGTATTCTCTTGAAGGTACTGAACAACAAAAAAATTCAAAGCATACGCCTGGCATCCATCCGAAGTCTACTCCTGGCTACGTCGACCACCACGTGGGGCAGCTTCTCTGAAACATGAGTTCTGCCCTCCTCCGGCGACAGCCACCTGCGTGCCAGCAGGGAAGTGCACATGTGTGTGGGTGAACGGAGGCTCTGTAACTTAACATTTGCAAGTGACTGGACCGACCGAAGTCTAAACATCGTCCCTAAGAACATACAGCTCAAATGTTACCATTCTCTTTAAGAACACTGGACTATAATGCATTCCCGTGAAGATACACACAGCTCCTCCTGCACGCAGGCACTGACCTGCTCCGTAAGGCTGTGAGGAAAACGACTCCTCCAGGCCCCGCGTGGGGGCCCAGCGAGCACCGGGCACGGCCCACGCGGGCAGCTCTGCCGGACACTCCTCACTTCCCTGCCAGAAAACCCATCAACCTCAAGTCTAAGGTGGGTGAAAACTGATTTTTCTTATTAAAACAATTCTTTGGTCATCGACAAACTAAAAGATTTGGATTTTTTTTTTTCATTAGGATCCTGGAACGTTTCCTTTTTTTAATCTTTAAAAAAATTAAGGAAAAAGAGAAAAAAAAAAACACCAAAAAAACCCTCCAGCTGGCTTAATTGAAGTGGAATTTAAATCGAAAAGGTCCGCCTGAGCTGAAGGGATTGAACCCCTGCCATGAGTTCCAGCTTCTGTGGAAAGGGTTGCCACCGCCTTGTTGACTCTCGGCGTCCAGGGGGTCTTCTCCGTCGTCGAACTTCTTCCTCATTTCTGTGAGAGAAACAGCCAGGTCAGCCTCAGGGACGAGAGGAAGGGACAGGTGGGGGTGGGCGCTCACTTCTTAGCAGTGAAACCAGCTGGGCCCCGCACTCGGTGCTCAGCTGTCCTGTCCCGCCTCTGCCAGGGGTTCAGCCTCAGGGAGACAGACCTGAGAAACACCAGTCACAGAGAAGGGGGTAAGGGGCCAGGGTGGAGAACGGCACCGCTGGAATCGAGGCCCCTACATCTTCTCTCCAAACACAGTAAGTAACTGCAGAGGGAGGCCTCCCAAAGTCTCTCTTCCCCCATCCAGTGGCCCGGGCCCCTCCCAACCCCAGCGTGAAGTCAGCCAGGCTGAGCCCCGCAGGCCTCAGGCTTCCTGGCGCCTCGCCATTAAGTCTGGATAGAACTGAGGGTCTCCATTCCCGTGGGCAGAGAGGCCGCCTCTGTGGCTGGGCCTGTCCGTCGAAGGACAGTCCCTGATGAGCCAGAGCCCTGGGCAGGCACACGTGAGGAAGGAGCCAGCTCACATCCTCAGAGGTGAGAAAAGGCTGTTTTCATCCTTCAAATAAGAACAGGGGTAAGAAAAAGGAACCGAGAACAGGAAGAAGGCCTTAGTAATTAACAGTGTGTTGCTTTTCTCAAGGCAGGCCTTTGTAAGGGCCGGCCCCAAGTCCCTGGCCAGCTCCCGGCTGCCCTCCTCACTCAGCCCCCGGGTCCCCCAGCGGTGCGCAGTGTGAGCTAAGAGGATGGAACCATTCGAGGGCCGCAGTGGACCCTCCTCTGCTGAATAGAAGAACATCCTGCTTTACTCACTGAGTACGCTGTCTCCCTTACAGGGTTTTAAGTTACCTGAAAGCAAAGGATCATTTCACTTCAACTGCACAGCATAGTAGGAGTTAAAAATAAGATTTGTCCAATGGGCATAAAACTTGATTTCCTTCTATTTTATTGAAATTTGTTCTGCTCCCACTGACGTGGAAAGGCACAAAAAGCAGCAGATGTTAGGTTAACATTAAACAAGTATTGTTAAATAGTCCCTGAATTCCTAGCTGCCTCACTCTGACTTCCCAGGCCATTTTCGCGTGGGAGAAGACAGCGTCTGTAGTACCCAGTGCCCGCGTCTGGTTCCCTAGACGAGACCCTGCAAGTTCAGTGGGAAGGGCTCATCGCTGTCTATGAAGTTGGAAGGAAGCTAAGAGATCCCCCTCACTGTTGTGTTTTCCTGTCACAGGTGGGGGAAAAAAATGGGGAGAACTGTCGATCTCAGGCCTTTTGATTCCACATCTGTCCGCCTTTCGCTCTACGGCAGGCACAAACCGGACTCCAGAGACTGCAGGCCCGGGACCAGTCCCCAGCCCTGCCTACTGTCCGCTCTGACACGGCCTCCACCCCGGGCTCAGTCGCCAGGCCAGGAGAGCAGAAGGCCCCAAAGGGGAGCGGTACCTGGGTCGGAGAGGACCTCCTTCGCAGCCGCGATGTCAATGAATTTCTTCTCAGCTTTTTTCTTTTCTTCTTCATTCTGGAAGTTATCTGGGTGCCACTGCATCGCTAATTTTCTATATGCTTTAATGATTTCTTGCTTTTTGGCATTTCTGAGGGGTATTAAAATTAATAATCTTTAGTTAAGAATTCCTCAACACTTCCGGATTAGCTTACTTAATAAGAACAATTCCTTAAAACACAGATGTTTGTTCAGGGAAGGTGGTCTTGTACATAAAGTACATGTTGAGTAAACTGCGTATCTCTTAGTATCTGCAAGTTGACTCTGGAAATGCCACTTTATTAATAGGCCTAGAGGAGTTTTCTTTCCCCCATCCCCTCTCCCGCCTAACCTCTTACCTCTTTACCCTTAAGAAATCTAGGCCTAGAACCTAGTCATGCTGCCGTGTCAGATCTTTGTCACCCACTACTAATTCTCCATGATCGCATTACTAGTCTTTCTCTATCAAATAAAACTAACAATCAAAATACCATGATGATGTTAGACTGTTAGGTAATTACAGTCATAGATTAAACCCTAAGGAAAGGAAAGGAATCCAAAAGAGAAAGAAAGAAGCAATGATTAGTTTTAAAACAGTTGATTAAAAATAGCAATGCAAATTTTAATTAATTATTCACCTTTTTACTCCCAAGATCTTATAATAATCCCTTTTCTGTGACTGTTTCAGTAGTCTTTGTGCTTTCTCCAGACCTTCCCGAATCTGCTGGTCATTTTCATTGTGTTCCTGAGCGGTTTCGTAATCCTGAATAGCTGTCAAAATATGTTTCAGATAATGCTGTTAAAAGGAATTATCATTAATAACCTTTACTTATCCTGCAACGTAACACTGACGCCATCATCCCCAGCCCCTTCGCTCTTCTGCTGTTAGCTGCTAAGAGCCCAAGAAGTAACGCCACAATTAAGGCTGAGTTTAGTCACTTATTACTCCCAGTCAATAAAATGCACTGCTGTTGTAACCTTACCCTGCCGCATTATCCTCCCCACACCTTTTGGCCTTTCAGGTGTTTTAACATTACGTTATACAAAGAAATCTTATCGTCAGTCAGACTAAAGTGATTGTGACACAGGAAAAGAAAACAGTGGCAAAGACAATCTGCAGGGTCAGCGACTGGGTCCGCAGCCTGGAAGGACCAGAGGCATAGACAGAGGGGCCATGAGCCATCAGGAGCACTGCCTCATGCACAGGCTTCCGCACAAACTGCTACACCTTGGTTTCTGTACATGTCGGTCAAAATAGAAAACCACATGCACCTGACTGACCCGGGAAGTCTGGTAACAGCCCACACTGTGGCCTTCATTTCAGGCTCTAGAAGGCATCTATGTGGGTGCCTCATGTGGTGCAGAAGGCAGGAAACACAGCAGGCCGGACACTGTCGCCCTTACAAAGGGACGTGGCAAGGCTGGCCCCCAGCAGGCATCTGGAAAGTGAATTTCAGTTTTGGCCGGAAGTGTGCCCAGCATCCCGCATACGACTGGCTCAGCGTGCCAAGACTGTCGGTACCTACAATGCGGGTCACGCTGCATGGTGCCTTTCCCTCTGGAAGTCTGGAATCCTGGCGTGAGTCAGGCAGAAGGCACCTGCCTCCCCGGCCCCAGCAATAGTCCTGGGCACTCGGTCTCTGGCGGGCTTCCCGGGGGGAGAACACTTGACACTCGCTTTGAGAGAAACACCTGGACTCTCTCACCTGGTGTCCTCTGAACTATGCCCCGTGAGCCTTTTCCCCGCTGCCCGGTCCCTGGAATAAACCTTAGCGCTGAGTGCAGCTCTGCTGCGTCCCATGTGCCCACCTCCTGAACCGCTGAATCCGGGGCGGGAGGCTCCCACACAGACCCCCCCAAACAATAGACCGAGGATTCCAGCTTCCATCTTTTATGGAAACGTATCTCGCTGGATAACGTGCCTGAACATTCATCTTGGCAACTGCTAATCCTGGAAGGGGCTGACCTCGGGCAAGGTTAACATGAGAAAGACGAGAGAATAAGATCTACAACCGTGTGAGCCTGCACCACACAGAAAAAGAGCAACCCTGCCTCGGGCCCAGGGCTACTTTACCTGCCTCAGTGCGTTAATAGTGAACGTTATCACCCCATCCGCAGTGGCACCCTAAAATAACTTCCAATTTAGCACACGAATCCATCATAAATAGTAGTGAGCTTTACCTTTGCAATTAATACCCACAGCACTTGACATCACAACCTAGTAAGGATTTCTACTTTCCTGGAGTTTAATACAAGGGGAAATGTTTCAACATATGCTGTTTTGCTGCTTATGCAAACTGTACATTAAACATGTTTGCATTCTTAAATTTTCACAGTATCCCTCCCCCCCCAAAGCAGTCTTCTATACCCTACCTTTTAGTAAAACTTAAGGTAGATACATTTTTTGCCAACATGGGAAAAAATATATAACATTACAGATTGTTTCCTAAATTCATGATTATAGGTAGCTAATCAGAAACTTAATAGGGATGAAGCAAGACTTCCCATGGACATAAACTTAGATCATTTTTAATTACATTTCAGATTCTACTCCCCAAGAGAATCTTAACAAACAAAACCAAACCAAGTGCCACCCAGTGATGTTTACCCCATACCATAATAAGCTGTGAGAAGAGAATAAGCCAGAAATAGTAAGGTCCCAAATGAACAGCATATCACAGTACGTATTAGCCAATTCACTTTCTAACCTCTGCATCTAAAAAATCCCCTCCCCAAACCCCTGCTTTTCATGTTCCCCTCATTCAGTTCTCAAGGAGCCACGCGCACAGCAGGCGCCTGCCCGCCGCCGCCCCCCCCCCCAGGCGGCAAGAATACAGCAGCAGTATAGCCGTGGCCGCGCTGACGACAGCAGACCAGAAATTCTGCTACGTTTCTAGAAGAGAGAAAGCAAATGGGTCCTATTACTAATGAATAAACCTAAGGAGAAAGAACCACAACCCAAAATACACGCGGCAACAGGTCCTAGCGCATTTGGCCGAGGACCCTCGGTTCCGGGAGCGACAGCAGCGTTAGGGCGCCTCTTAGGATGGTTCGCGGGGTGAGTCCGGGGAGGCTCGGCAGGCTCGCCCCCCTCACGGGGCGCAGCGACAGCGTTGCCCCCCGCCCAGGGCCCAGGAAGCAGCCTCCCAGGGTGCGGAGGACCTGCGCCTGGAGGGCCCCTCGGAGGGCTGCTGGGACCGCGAGGAGGTGCGGGAGGGAGCCGCCCAGACAGACCCCTGCGACTGACGGGCGTGGGGCGGGCGTGGCGCGAGCCCGGGGACCAGCTCCACCCAGAACTGACAGAGGCCGAAGGGCTGCGGCTGGTGAGGGCGAGCGAGACGAGTGGGCCCTGCGCGCGGCCGCCCCGCCGGCAGACGGCAAGCACCGTCGGGGCCGCCTTCCTGTGACCAGCCGCTAGCGCCTCCGAGTCTGCAGGGGGGGCCCCACCACACAGAAGCCTCTGGGAGACGAGCAGGGGCAGTTGCAAACGACCCCTCTCTCATTCCCCCGATCCATTAGCAAATCCCAAGTCAGCGGCTCTTCCAACAGCATTTACCCACTTCTCACCATTTCCAGTTACAGGTATAATGAAGTGCGTCATTAACACACCCGAGCGGCCGTAACAGTTTCACAACAGCGCCCCGCAGCCGCCTCCGCCCTCCCCTGAAAGTCTGTCCTCAGCGCCTGGGCTCCGGAGAGCCTGCTGAAGATCACGCCGCCCCTCCGGGGACCTCGGCCCAGGGAACTCCCACTTCCTCACCCTGGATACCGCGCACATCAAAGAAGGTAACCGCGGTGGGGCAGAGCTGCGCCTTCAGCCAGACGGTTCGCAGGGGCTGGAGGAGGGCTGCTAGTACCGGCCGCGAAGCCAAAATGGGGGACGGAGGGGAGCAAACAGTGAGCAAGGCCTGGGGGCCAGAGATCACAGAAAATGCCAACGAAGGACCCTTCCTGTGACTATGGGCTCGCCCTGGAGGGACAACCTGTGCCCTCTGCGTGTCACAAGAGCCATCTCAGGCAGCCGTGGTGGAGGTGAGGCAGATACCTCACGGGGAGCAGGCAGGTAAAGAACGGACTGCAATGAGCAAGAACGGCAGAGAGCCCTGGGCAGCACGTCGCAGGGAACTTGGCAGCTACGTGCCCTCTTAAGGTGGGGGGCTCACCCTGACTTGCCAAAGAGATGCCCGCTTTGTTGTAGCAAAGGAAGTGGGCAGAAGGGCAGCAGGTCCGGCAGCAGACGACCTCCTAGACACGGCTTGGCTCACAGGAGCAGAGAGGGCAGGGCTATAGAGAAAGGCCATTCTAGCAGGAAGCAGAGGGCACTGGGATGGTTCACTACAAAAGGCCGCACGGGACCAGGAAAGGCTAATTAATGCTAGTAGTTCTGTGAGGAGGAGTATTTTTTAATGGTACAGCATCAATTCAAAGATATTTTAAATTAAAACAGAAAAAGAGCACCAAAACTTACCTAATGAACATGCATCAGAACAACAGCCAAAGAATACATGAAAATTCTGAGCAAACATTAAGTACAATACAATAAAAACTCTCATTGCCCCGGCCTGTGTGGCTCAGTTGGTTAGAGTGTTGGCCCATAACCAAAAGGTTACAGGTTCAATTCCCAGCCAGGGCACATACCCAGGTTGCGGGTTCGATCCCTGTTCTGGGCACATACAATTCCCTGTCTGGGTGCATTCAATTCCAGTCCTGGTGCATATGATCACTGGTCTGGGTGTACCTGAGAGGCAACCAATCGATTTTTCTCTCTCCCTTCCTCTCTCTAAAAGTAATGAAAAAATGTCCTCAGCTGAGGATTAAAAATAAACTCATAGAAGTGAAGATGAAATGAGAAGGCACACAGTGAGAATAACGGGGGGGGGGGGGGGGGGGCACGACCCAACAAATGACAAAATGAAGTGTAGATAGTTTAAAAAGACTAGAGGGAAAAAATTCTAGCATTAGATGACAAGCAAAGGGAATACAGCCTACACATAACTGGATCATTAAAGCAGAAAATCAATAGAGCAGAACAAAACAATTCAGATTAAATTTAAGAAAACTTTTCTAAAATAAAAGATAAATATATTCAAAAGGTAGCTGGTACCTGGGCAAACAGGATGAGGATGATCAACACTGAGATACGTCCTAGTGTAGGTAACACACTTGAAAGACAAGGGCTCTTTGGGTGGCCAGACCAAAACCAACATCCTAGCCCCAGATTTTCCACAGCAATATTCAGTGCCCAAAAAGAATGGAATGGTAAGTAAAATATACAGCAAATTTGTGAACCAAGGATTGTACTATCTGGCCAAGCCACCCTTCAAAAACGAAAGGGAGAAAGAGCTTTGAACATAGAAGAAATCTGGAAAAAAACTTTCCCAGGAGCCCCTCGAGGGAACTCCTATGGATGAACCCACCAAAAGTAGTCTGGAGAATCCATAGCCAAAGGAGACGGTGCACACTGAGTATATTCAACAGAGAACAAAGACTAAGCAAAACACCTACGTTTAGTGTTGGAGTAGAACAGCTGCCCTGACAAGGCAGAAGGGCAGAAAGGTAGTTCACTAATTCCCCCGATTACAGCTGAAGCAATCAGGAAGCATCACCCACTGGAGAAGCCAAAGGCCAACACTAGGGAGAAATTCTCTAACAAGTACTGAGTGGTAGAGGAAAAGGAAGGGAGGAACATGCTAATATTCTTCTTCACTGTAGGAAACTAACAGATACTCCCCAAAGGAAGAGGGCTAAGTTAACAAAACTATAAAAATAACCAAGAGTACACAAAACTATACAGGCCAAATAGCAAAATTTCTCAGCAAAAGAGAATGCCAGAATTCAGACCAAACACATCTGTCATGTCAATAAATGTAACAATCAACAAAGTGATTGCAAAAAGCTGGAAATAGACATGTGGTTCAAGTTTCATCAGGCAAATGTAAATAAAGTTTGGTTCACTATCTTAACATCAGATAATTAGAATTTAGATCAAAAACATTAAACAAAAGGAATTTATAATGTTAAAGGCTAGATATAATATCTGTTCATAAAATAAAACAATAACACAAGATACTAGGACAGACTTAAAGACACTAGTAGAGGGAAACTCTTAACTCTCTGTTCATAACAGACCAAGGAGACAAAAGGACAAGAAAAGACCACAATATAAGGCAGACTTGATTGATATGTCAAACTCTGTTCCAGAAACAAGAGCATTCACCTCTTCTCAAATCCCTAAAACTCATGGAGTCAGCCATTTTAGATTAAAAAAAAAAAAAAAGGAATAAATTAAAAAATGGAAGTGGTAAAAATATCTTTGATCACAATGTTATAACACTGGAACTATCAGAAAATAAAAAGGAATTTCACACCCAAAAATATTTTAACTCACCAACAACTCTTAAAGAAATATAAAAATAAACCCTGTAAAATATCTAGAAAATAATGAAGAAAACACCCTTTCAGAACACATAAAACAGGGCCCAAGCAGGTTAACAGGGTAATTCACAGCCTTAGTGGTTCAATAAGAGTTACAAGGGGAAAAGAATGAACTGCATAATCATGACTCAGAGTTAGAAAACACAGGTGAAAATTGTAGGGCAAAAACAAACTAATGAAACAGAAAAAGTATAGGACTGAGAAGTAAAAAAGCTTATTTCTTGCCAAAAATCAAATTAGTAAATACCTCTAATCTTGCCAAGAAAACCAAGCTCAAATAAATACTATAAGAAATAAGTGAGAAATAATCATAGAAGAAATTAAAATAATGAGACTATTGTGCTAAGTTTTGTGCAAATATACTTTAAAATTCAAGAGTGTAACTGAACCTAAAACCAGAAGACACAGAAAACTGAAGCAGAACAGTTGTCAGAAAAAGCCATCTACCAACAAAGCAGCAGGCTTTCCGTGGAGGTCCCACAACTTGAAAACTCAAATAATTATTATAACTACCCTAATTAAGTTTCCTATGTATAAAAGACTAGGTTAAAAATGATTTTTCCTCCGAATTTTTTGAGAATATTCGCTATTCCCTTCTGGAATTAATTCCCCCAGGAGAGCACACTCTGACACTGAACGCGGAGGGCAAGCCTAGTGATGTTTTAGACTGACTTGACATGGTGATGAGACAGACTGTGTTTAATTCTGTACATAAGGACATGATGTGGCCTGCACTCTAACTGAATCTGATATATCAACGTATACATGTTGTTGAAACTTTCATAGTGGAAAGAGATAATAGTGCGAAATATAGAAAGAGTTCCAGTTCCTGTAGGATTAAAAAATTTTCAATCTTGTGCTGTACTTTCTCTGTCAACAGTTAGAAAGTATCACCCACTGTATTCAAAGCACGGGAGTCGACAGACACAAATACAGCCCTTGCTCCATGCACTTAGTCTGTTTTGACTTGACTGTAGGAAATGCGGAGGGGTTTTTCTTTGTCTTTTAAAGTAGCTGCTTCACTATTTGAGGGTCTCACCTGTTTGTCACAGGAAATCACACTCTTGTTAACTGGTCATTGAAAAGCAAAAACCAAAACATATCTATGGCCTACGTTGTCCTATCCCAGCCTACTCTCTGTCCTACTCAAATCCATCCGTTGCCTTTGGGAAGGGCCAGGCGCCCACGCACTGCCCCACTTCTGGGCTTCTGTCTCAGCTCCATCTTCTCCCACACGTGGGGTGTCCTTCCCTAATTTTTTCCTTAATATTTTTTCCAACACTTTAAGCTTTTGATCATTTTGAAATAACCTTTCTAACATATCTTTTTCTGCTGAATAATACTGTTTAACTACTGTGAATGTTTCCCCACCTACATACATAGGACGCTCAGGGATTCCTTGGTATTTCCTACAGAAGTCACAGAGAGATTTGTCACTATAGGGACACACTGTTTTGCTGACTGATGTGACAGGCAAACGTGCTGATCCCCACAGAGCACGCAGCTGTGTGGAAGAGGCGGCTGCGGCTCAGCAGCCTGGGTGCGAGCAAACACACAGGCCAGACTCACAGTGCATGAGGTTTAGGGCCAAAGACGGTAGGCAATCCACACACATTGCCTTGCCCTAGATGGCTCTGTGAAGGACTAGCTGTTTTTCTATTCTAACCACCTGTTTCCAACTCCTTTGGTGAAACTAAAGTAGATGCACCTATTTTAAGATCTGAACGTCTCAGAAATACCTGCTTTATAGATTCTGACTACCTGTCCATTTGACTGATGTGTAAAAATATCAATAGTTAAGGACCGGCCGACTTCGTTAGGTTTGATCCTGCATACAGCCAGCAACTGTTAACTCAGACCAATCTCTTCCCCTCTTTCTCCCCAGACAAGGAGCCAGGGATCCCTGGGCCACAACCTTGAAAAAAGCAGCAGCCACAAGAAATGTGACTTACTCAGAAGGAATGGTCTCCTTCCTGCCGGGAGATGGGCCCTGCAGCCCCGTGCGTGCCCTGCACGCGGCCCCGTGTGTATGTGGGAGCAGCGGCACTAGCCTGACATTCCTCTACGCTGAGATTCCTTTGGCTTAAAAATTCTGATAAAGAATAGAAATCAGTGTTTTATATAAATATCTTATATTTGGGCACTCTTCCTAAAACATAACTGTACTGGGGAGGCATAAGAGTACTGAAACAAACAGGTGGTATGTATTTTGAACACAGAATACTATTTTGGAACAGGGCGGGCCCAGATAATGTCACCAGGGAGAGTCCCAGGATACACAAGAGGGCACAAGGCTGAGTACAGGGCAACAACATAGGATTTCAAAAACAAACTTTAATTTACAGGCCGGCCCTTCAACCAGAAAAAGGATTACTTGGCTCCTGTCCTCAGAATTGGGGATATTAGTCTGAATACTGAAATATCAGCTCTGCCAAATAGCGCTAATGCAGCCCTCTTAGGTTCAACCTAGGAGCTGGCTATCCCACACGATATTGTTTGTATAGAAAAGTTAGTGCACATTCAGAACTACTATCCCAAAAATGAGTAAAAAGGGAGCCATTTACTTAAAAGTGTACTAGGAGCACTGCACTAGGCATTTTCTGAGCATCATCTTATTTGTCACAACAATTCTATGACATATATGCTGTTCTTTTTTTTTTTTTTAATTAGAACTCATTACCTTTATTTTTAAACCACAAAAATATTTTAATGTGCTTGACATTGCACTAAAGATAATTTGATTCATGTATAATATCAGATATGGGACATTCCTATCAAACTGAATCATTTAACTTAGGGTGTATTTGTGTGGGTGCCTTTTATGAAATAGGTTTTTAAGATCTCTGGGTTTTACTATAAACTTTGTTCAAAATACATTTTATATTTAACTGTTTATAAAATAATATATACTATATGGAATACATATTTATGCATAAACATAAATATTAGACATGACAACATTTTCTAGAATAATAACAGAAGTGTTACCAAATTGAAGAAAATACTATATACAGATGCTCCTTCACTTACAATGGGGTTACATCCCAATAAACCCACTGTAAATTGAAAATGTCCTAAGCCAAATATGCATTTCATATACCTAACCTACTCAACATCACAGCTTAGCCCAGCCTACCCTAAACATGCTCAGAACACTTACATATATTAGCCTACAACTGGGCAACATCAACGTGCTGTTCTTATTCCTATCTTGCCGATAAGGAAAGTAAAGCTAAGTTACAGGCTAAGTTACCTTATTGAGACCACACAGTAAAATAACTGGCATGCTCCAAAGAAGACATACAAATGGCCAACAAGTATATGAAAAGATGTTCAACATCAATATTAAGGAAATGCAAATCAAAACCATAATGAGATATCACGTCACACTCTTAAGAACCAAAAAAAAGAAAGACAGAAAAGGAAGTGGGTAATAGAGCATGTTGCGAGGATGTGAGATACTGGAAACTTCCGCAACACTGCTAATGGGCATGCAAAATGGCACATCCATCATAAAAAATCAGTGTGGCAGTTCCTCAAAAACTAAAAAAAAACAAACCACAAAATTATAATATGGTACAGCCATTCCACTTCTGTGCTATGTATCCAGAAGAATTTCAAAGAGTCTTGCATAGATAGGTGACTGTACACTCATGTTCAGGGAAGCATTATTCATGACAGACAAAAGGTGGAAGTATGTCCATCAACAGATAATCATATACATGCAGATAAATTACACACACACACACACACACACAGAGGAATACTATTCAGCCTTAAAAAGGAAGGAAATTCTTACACATTCTACAGCATGGATGAACCTCGAGGACAATATGCCAAGTAAAATAAGCCAGTCACAGAAAGACAAATTCTGTATCACTCCACTTATAAGACGTATCTAGAGTAGTCTAATTCATAATGACAGAAAGCAAAATGGAAGTTGCCAGGGTCAGGGATGTGGGAAAGAGGGGAAGAGGGAGTAGTTTAAGGGGTACAGAGTTTAATAGGTATAGGGTTCAGTTTTGCAAGATGAAAGTTCTGGAGAACGGTTACACGACAATGTGTATATACTTAACAGTACTGAACTGTACCCTTAAAAATCACAATTATTTTTAACTCAACTCAGACCTAATTCTAAATTCCATACTCTTTTCGCTATGACCTTGTTGTTTAACCACATTCATTCATTCAGCAAATGGACGTGTGCCTACTTATGAGCCCAGCACAAGTACCAGAGATGTGTCCGGCAGTAAAATAGACACAGGTCCTCGTGTAGCTTAAGTTCTAGCCAATACAACTGCTCACACGTCGCCAACTGTTCAGCACTGCTTCCGTGTCGTGTCGGCGTGCTCCTCTCAAATACTCCTAAAAGGAGGACTGGCAGAGCTGCGGCCGCCTCCACGGCATCCGCACGCAGCCACCTCGCTCTCTGCTTGCTTCCCGAGGGGTGGGACGCCCTACTATCTTCCTTGATGATTCTACTGAATGCCCCCAAATAATAAATCTCCGTGTCCCAAGACTCACTAATCTAAATCTATTTTTTCTTTATTCATTATATACCTACTATCATTTTACATTGCTGATTTTTAAAAAGGTAAAAGTAGTAACAATATGGAAAACCTTCAGATTTTAACTCAGGATTTCAACACATTATTATTTAGCCTAGTTAAGTATGATTATTACTCACATCATTTACTAAACCTCTGATTCAAATCCAAACAAGTCAAATAATACCTTTCAGTTTCAACTTTCTGGGCCTCCTCTGTTGCCTCCAAAATTTAAAGACCTACCAACCCATTCTCTCTCCAGGAGGTTGCGTAAGTTCCATACATGGGACTCAGACAGCCATTTTACTCCTATAAAACCATGAATTCAGAAATATTCCCCAGTGTATAATCTAAGCCCCCTGCCCAAGACAAAGAATAAACTCATAATTAAAAGAAATTTTTAAAGGAAAAAACAGACTTCACAGACATCTATTAAATTAGTATTAAGCATCTTTTTCTTCAAGAATTAAGCTATCAAGTTTTCCTAAGAAAATAAAAAAGGTCCGTTTGACATTCACAAAGGCATCTTTCCAATTATATTTAGCAGCCTAGAAGATTTAACCTTTTTTAGCAGCTAAGTTTTTTATATTCTGCAGCTTCTCTGATTTCGCAATTAGAGCTGTGAGTTTATATCCAGATGACAACAGTGCCTTTGATGAAACGCTCCCAAAACTAAGGGGAATGCAAATCCAAGAGTATCGCCATCTCACTGAGCAGACACAGTAGCTCGAAAGTGAAAAGAAAAATTATGCTAACGGGCTCTTCCATGCAGATTACCTGCTTTATTGAAGCGCTCTCATGAATATTAAAACTTATCATATTGATTGCCTACATTCCAAGCCTCAATCAGATTTCAAGGACCTTACTATAAAAATGTCCCACAAATAGTAATAACCAGAGTTGTTTTCACTCCCAGGAAACCACTTAGGAGCAGGATTCTTTTCAAATTGTGGAAAAGCAGGAAAAAAGTGAATGATCAGTTTCCCTTAAAAAAAAAGCACCATAAACCTTTCTTAATTAAAAGGGTAGTTATCTCCTTCTTAAAATACGTTTTATCATGTTACAGGTGCATTCTTATTGCATTTAAAATTTTATCCATGATTGCACGTATGGCTATTTTTGCATGACATTAAAATACATATTATTTTTAACAGCCACACTCTTGTATTAAATAAATATTCAGTACCTAATTGAAAAAACAAAAAAAAAAAAGAGTACCACAAATTAAGTTTCACCAGAAAAACACTGTTTGCTATTTAAAATGATGTGCCTGACTTGAAATGAAAACTGCAACAGGGGCACTAAGGCTTACTTCTTTTAAAAACCATCCCATTTAAATGTTCACAGCACACTGTCAAGTGAAAAAAGTCTAGCTTTCAAAAAAATCTGTGTTGCTGTATATGCCTTAGTTATCTTCCAAAAATAGGGCACTGCCTTTATTCAAGGGCCTCACAACATCCATCGGAGAACTCTTTCTTTTACTTCACCTTGAACAAAGTAGGACAGGCAGCTACCCCAATGTTATTAAACATCCTGGGGGTCACAGAAGAGCATTTTATATTTAGGAACATATGACACAAATATGGATGCAGTATGTCTATACTATATATACATATGTATATTCTAGTATGTATAGAATATAGGCTATATGCATAGAAAAAGTCTGAAAAATATAAATTCAAAATTAACAGTGATTACCGCTAGATGATATAAAATCTATAATTTAAATTTTGTGTTATCTTTTCAAACTTGTCTAAAAGAAATGCTAAAATTTTTGTTTCTGTATTCCACTGAACTGGTTTCAACAGCAGAACTTTTCCTTAGATGGTATATCTTTCAAGTTCTACTAAGGAAGAATAATTTTGAAGTTCTCTGCCACTTTTCTAAAATTATCAACATTTCCCGGTACTCCAGTCAACTTGTTCCAAACAAAAGGATGTTAAACACATGCCAATTTCCATCCCCCTCAGCTTTTAGACACTGAAATCCAGCTCCGTGCAGGGTTACCTTCGTCATACATTTCTTCTATTAAATAGGCCTCTGCCCGATCTTTCAGCGCATTCACGTTGTCAGGTTCCACCTGTAAAACTTCAGAACACACTCGAATAGCTTCAACAGGCTTCGCGTCCTAAAAGTAAATGTGAGAAAGGATTTCTGGTTTCTATTCCATATGTTTTTACATTTCTGGGAATCATGTAAATGATAGCTGGGAATGGGTCAACTGTTACCTTAGAAAAGCAGTGGCAAATCCTTTCTTTTGAACGAATTGTGTATTCAGAAACACTAGGCTCTAATTGCATGACAGATTCATATTTGCTGGTCGCATCTGTGTATCTATTAAATGAGCAAATCATGATGAGTAACAAATTCTATTTCCGGAGCCAGAGGAAAACCCTCTATTCTTCACTCTATGTTGCCTAATCAGTTTACCTGAATAAGCACATGCTTCCAAACACTACTTTTACCTACTGTAGCAAGAAACGTACTATCTGCAAACACATGACCACAGAAAATGATAAATCAGAGCATACCTGTGAGTATCAATCAAACCACCTGACGGATTTCTCTACAGAAAAACGCCTATGATTTTGACACTGAGTAAAACACCTCATTCAAGTCTGACTTCCATGGAGCATGTTCAGCCAAACAGAAAAGAAGTTTTATTTTTTGGTCACTCTAACTTTCATGATATAATGGAGTCCATTACATACATGCTATTTTATACAATGCATATTAGTATTCACAGCTAAGTACAACGTACTTTCCTGCAGAAGGAACCTGCTTAAATTCCTAACTATACTAGCTTTTCGGAACAACAGAGCTATTTCAGCATTTTAAGAACTGTTGTGCAAAGTACTAGTCCTGCTATACACTAAGTTACTTTCCCAGTAATGGCAAACGAAAAGATAGATATTGTGGCACATGATTCCCAAAGGCTGTAATCTTCAATTTTAAATGCTAATGTATTAAAACACGGCTTTAAATATAACATTTAAACAGAAGCTAGCTAGCTGTGTCAAAATCCTCGTTGGGATACTGTTCTCAAGTTTTCCATGATGATAAAACAACTGCAGGAGACTGCAGAGTATGTGAGACCTTGCTTCACTTCTTACAACTACATGTGAAACTACAATTAGCTCAAATTAATCAATTAGAAATATACTGTACTTTAAAAATTAAAAAAACTAGGTTCTGGGAAGGTGGGATCAATGTACTTTCCCCAAGTTGTCTAGCTAGGTACAAATCAATATCCCAAACATTAAATATTTTTAAAACTATGGAAAGGCTCAGAAAGGGAAAGAAGGTAGACCGCCAGAGCCCCCTGGACCTGAGGGAAAACAGCCTGGTAGGTCCCCCGAGTTGCTTTTCTGCCTCCTGTACCCCTGGCTCAGGGCGGAGGAAGCCGGCAACCCAGAAACACCAATGGGCACAGACAGACACAGCCCCAAACCAACCAACGGAAAGACCTGGAAAGAGCAGCTTAGCAACACAGAAACCTCTTTTTTTTTCTTTCCTAAATCCTCACCCAAGGACAAGCTTACTGATTTTAGAGAGGGCGAGGGAGGAGAATAGAGGGAGAGAAACACTGAGGTGGGACACAGCAGACACGGGATGGACCTGCAGCCCAGACGTGCACCCTGACCTGGAACAGAACCCTACACCTTTCCGTTTATGGGATGACGCTCCAACTGAGCCACACAGGCCAGAGCCAAGACAGAAAACTTCAGGCAATAATGGCTCTATTCCAGGCAACCACCAGAGGAAATCACGGCCTCGCTCGCACCCACGCGGGCAGGTGCCATGGAGAGCGTGGACTCTCCTGGTGGGGCAAGGCAGGGTACGAGAGGGCCAGGCAGGGAGCCAGGACCTCCCCGCAAGCCGGACATGAGTCCCCACCTGCTCACCTGCGCCAGGCAGCAGCAAGAAGCCTCTCACATCTCGGACCCCCACGAAGGCTGAGTGGGAAGCTTCTACCCTGCCCGCCCAACCCCTTTTGGCTGGAACAATGTCTAGACACCCTGGCCAAAATAGAAGATTATGTATAAAACACCCTTATAAAATGAAAATGTCCAGGTTTCAATTCAAACCCACTCATCATACCAAAATGTACAAGTCACAATAATCAATGGATACTTTTCCATATTAATACAGAAAGACAATAAAATCTTTTTGTTTGTAACGATTAAAACATACTGGCTTAATAATTTACCATACATTTTTGTATTTGGTATTGTACCATGGCCACACTTACTAATTCAAAAGGAACAGATCACAAACCGAGTACGACAGACTCTAACACCAAGAGGGCAGACAAGTTACAGAGGCCTGATAACAATTTAAAGCGGCCATGGAAAAAGCAACAGTGACAGACAAGCTTAAAGCAAACAAAAGAGAACAAAAAAAAAAATGTGCCTCAACCAAGAAATAGAAACTCTCAACAAAGAGAAGACATAAAATAACCAAACAGAATTTTTAGAACTGAAAAAGGGAAAAACCATAATTAAAAAGCTCACTGAATGTACTCAATAGCTGACTGAAGGAGGCAGGAAACAATCAGTGAATTGGAACAAAAAGGACCAAATCTTAACAGAGAGAAAATAAACTGACAAAAATGAACAGAGCCTAGGAACCTGTGGGGCTAAAACAATAGAATTAACACTTGTATCAATCAGAATCTAAGAAGCAAAGTATAGAGAGGGAAGGGCTGAAAAAGTACTCCAAAATATATTAGCTGGAAACTTTCCAAATTTGACAAGCTATAAACCTACATATTCTAGAAAGTAAATAAAGTCCCAAAAGGATAAACATAAGGAAATGCACATTGAGACACATCATAATTAAACTTACAAATCTAAAGACAAGGGAAAAAAAATTCTTGTAAGCAGTTAGAAAAAAATGATACTTATTTTTAGGAGGAAAAAAACTATGAAAATGGCAATGGATTTCTCTGTAGGAATCATGGAGGCCAGAAAGAAGTGGTACAGTATTTTTCAGGTCCTATAACATAAGAACTGTTAACTCAGAATTCTATACCATGGCAGCGGGAGGGGGCCGGGGGGGGGGAGACTCGATATACTCATACATTTCTATCACTCTGCAGACCACATTTCTTTTAATAATCAATTTATATGCCTGTCTGCCTCGCTGCTCTGTAAGCTTCTTAAGACCAAAAACTACAGTCACATGCATTTCTGCAACCCCAGTACACAGTCAGTACCTGATAAAGAGACACTCAATAAATATTTGGTGAACTAGAAACAAATCTGGTAAGAATACTATGCAGTTACTATTATCTATATTCCGGCTTATTTTTAAAATGTACAGTTGTGGTAGTTCTGTTTAGTGCCATCTAAGATACTCCATCCTCAATTGCTAAGGAGTAAGAAAGCAAGCACTTCATGAGGGAACGCTAGAGAGTCTAGATAAGCGCCTTCTTACCGGCCATCTCTGATGAGCTCTTCGGCTGACTCAATCAGCTTATTAAGTTTCTTTACTTGTTTGTAGTGTGCAAAACACCTTTTATGATCCTGGTCAAGTTTAAGACATTCACGAACTTCACTGCTCATGTATTTAAAAAGAGGAAAATTTACAAGTCACAATAATCAATGGATACTTTTCCATATTAATACAGAAAGACAATAAAATCTTTTTGTTTGTAACGATTAAAACACACTGGCTTAACAATTTACCATACATTTTTGTATTTGGTATTGTACCATGGCCACACTTATTAATTCAAATGAAAATGATTTAAATAGTTATACATTAAATACTTTATTTTGCTTCTACAAACATAATATCCCTCTTTATTTTAATAAGCATAATTCATGAAAATAAACTATGTGGAGGCAGAATAACTTAAAATGTATAAATAGATAATAGGATGTGAACATAAAATATTTAAACAGATAATAGAAAATAAAAAGTCTTAACCACAATTTTAATTTAAAATTGAAAAGAAAATGGGATTATCATCTTAGTGCCACAACAAAGAGATGGCGTGTGTCACTAGAACCGACCTGAGGGACAGCTCATGGTCTCCGAGCTGATAGTACAGTGTGCTGATTTTATAAAAAGCCTCAGTGTTGTCATTCTTCAATTTTGATGCAGCTTTCAAGTCACTTATCGCTTTCCTAGGCTCCCCTTCTTTTATGAAACACTCAGCTCGAAGTTCCCGTAGCTCAGCATCCCACACACAAACCTTGAGAACAGTAAATCATGCACATTTATACTTGTATCTCACATTTTATCTACATATTTATCAACATAAAACATCCTCGATTAGTGTGATAACTTCTATATGGTAAATAGTATTTAAAAGTCTGATACAATAGATGTGACAGAAATAATTAGATGTAATAAAGTAATTTCTCCAAGAATATGTAAGGAAATTCTAAAGGGGACGGAGATATATGTACCAATAAAACCTTTTATTTAAAACCCTTCTATAATTGTGAAAGTTTAAAAATAAGAACACGTGGCATTTATTGTTAGAAGGCTGTTCCCAGTGAGGCAACTTAAGAGTTTGAAGAGAATATTCTGTAATCAGATTTTTGCATTTAATCAACAATTCTAATTTCTAGTATCAACAAAATTTAGGTTCTCAATTTGCAAAATATTTTTACTAATAACTAAATGTAATTCTCTTTTGCAAATGTCATCTCCTTGAAATTAAATCCTCGTATCACACAAAAAACAAGAACGAACAATGTGAGGAGGTTGAGGCTTCATCATTTCCATCTTATTCTTCAAAACGTAAACCAAAAAGCTCACCAGCGAGGCCTGTAGATGTGTGACTACGCGTTTCTTAGAGTTGTTCTGGGGTCACGTCAGCCTCTCACGTGTATGAACAGATCGAAATCAACATCGGCCATAAATTAAATATAACTGACATTAAGCTAGGTTGAAATGGATAGTCTAAATGCCAGGAGGTAAAAATTCTAACTGTATTTTTCCTTAATAAAGCATTTACAAAATAATTCAGTAAAACCTGAATGGCACTGGGTCACATCCTGGTTTCCTCTATAAAATCGTCCAAGTGCCCATTCTACGTACCATCATGAGTTTACGGCCAAGAGTAAATGAAACTGCCTATGAAAGCACTGTGGACATGGTAAGAACAACGGAATCGTGACCGCTTTCGTCTGCACGCTGTAGCAGACAGGCGACCTCCTGAAGCCGTCCGCCCTGAAGGCCTTCGAGGCGAGGACACCGCAGGCCCGTTTCCCAGTCTAGAGCCGTCTGCAACTCCCAGCAAGTCTCCGTCTGCCTTCTTCCCTCGAAGCTTCTTGCTCTAAACGCTTCTGTCTTCCCAAACATTATTTTTCCTTTTTCTTAACCAGCTTTCATCTCCTACCCCATTATTTAATCTCTAGAGTTTTCTACCCCTCCAAAAATGTAAACTCAAACAAACAGCAAAGCAAGCAATGTGTAAAAATACGTAACTCCCATTCCACAGCACATTCATTCCATTTACTGGAGACTTCAGTTCCAAATTCTGTTCTACATAAACACCATCTTTCACTGAAGAGCTACAAGCCCTAGGGCCGATCTGATTTTATCCCATCTAGGTTTCCTGTGGTACATAACACATCAAAGTGCATAATCATGCCCTATCGTAAAAAGCAGTACATGTTAGGCTTGTCAGCTGCAATATCCAATAAACTTACCTCTAAAATCTTATCAAGGAAGGTTATAGCAGCAATATAATCTGCGTTTTCAAAAGCATCAAGGGCTTGGGCACGCAAACGCTGCATTTCATCAGATTTTACAAGTTGGGACTGGGCTTCCCGTTCTTCATTTTCACTTGGATTAGATTTGAGCTATAAGAATAATAAATTAAACAGGGTTCTCAATCTCTTAAGTCTCATACCCATAATATACACAGATATCTGACTATCCAAATACTTAGGTTCATTGGGAGAAAAGGCTGGAGACACTGGCAACACTGGCTTGTCCGCGGACTCTCTCCTGGTGCTACCAGCACGGGAAACACAGCCAAGGCACCCGCCACCGCCACGGCGCCCGAGAGCCAGCGCGGAGCTGGAGCCGCAGGCCTGGTCCCGGTGCTCACCCGGGCGCGAACACTTCGGGCATGTGAAAGTGCAGAGAAGAATGAAACACGATGGCCGGCCCCTTTCTCACTTTCGTATGTGTAGCACTGGAGGAAATAACTTGAGTTTTATGTATTTTGCCTTCTAGTTATACCTTCTAAGTATTTTAAATATAAAATAACTTTAGGTAAATAAGGAACTGAACTTTTCCAGGAACTGAAAACTTTTTCAGGGAAGCTGAAAAAGGAGGTTTTTAAGAGGTTGTAAGACAGAAAAAGATTTCATGTCAGAGGGGCTCCAGTGTAATAAAAAAGGAAGAATTCACAGGGAAAAATAAGAGAGTAACACCATTATTTAAAAGGCTTATGACATAGTTTTAAGAGGTATATACTTTGTCTCTTTTTTTAACATTGTCCAGGTATAATTTATATACTGAAAATGCACTCATTTTGAGTGTGCGAGTCTATGGTTTTCGATCCATTTACCAAGGGTGCAGCCGTCACCCCCGTTTCCGGCCGCTTCTGTCGCCCCGCAAGCCCCCCCCCCCGGCCCCCACCACCCGTCTGCTCACAGCGCGCCCCTCCCATCCTGTTCTCCTGCACAGCATCTCTTAACCAGGTCTCCCTCCAGATGGAAGATCTTAAATTTAATGGCTCAGAAAATTGGATGCCTCCATTAAAAAGCTACTGACTTTTTTTTTTGGGGGGGGGGGTTTTAAGATTACAGTTTATATGTAATAATTCCTGAAATCTAATATTCTTACTAAGATAGGAATTGTAGTTGATGGGTTTCAATTTTGGGTGCGGTACAGACAATGATAGATTATTTCTAGTAATCTCTCTCCTTCAATTGACCGATTATACTGCTTCCCATTTTAGTGGATTCATTTTTTTAAAACGCCCCATATCCACCTGGCAGGAGAAAGCCACCCCAAATGAGACACCTTAGGATTATCATCACTTAGTAGAGACCCTATAGTCTCCATTTGTTTTGAGGATACTTCAGGTATTGTTTTGTCTGTACAACCCTTGGCTTTTGAAGGAACAGACAGGACTCCAAGTAGTCACAGGTAAGTAGGGAGGGCTTGGTCCCCTCAGCTTGCTCATGGGTGCACGGTCACGCATGACTGAGTTACCAGCGGAAGGGAGTTGTGCCAGGGCCGTGGAATGCTCGTCTAGGGCTGTCTCACCGGCAACCCCGGGCTGGTCCTGAGTGCTCCGGCAGGCCGCGGTGGGCGGAGCACACACGTGGGTGGGCTGCACTATGCTCCCCATAAAAGGGGAAGCTGACTGATAACTTCCGTACCTACACGAGCGCTCCCTTTTGTATAGAATGTACTGTGATGAATTAGGGACTGCCTCTCCTCTCCAAAACCTGGGCGTCTAGTCGCTGCCGCACAGTTTTTCTCGTTGGAAGGTGAGGGCCGGGAAAGCCCTCAAGGTTGAGGATGGCAGGCTCAGCTTCGCTCCACATTCAGACCATCGGGCCAGGAAAGAGGGAGTGGGCACAGGCTGTCTGGGCTTCCTTGGGACCGGGAGGAAGGGAGGGAGGGAGGGAAGGGATTCTTCTAAGCAAGTAAGACAGGAATTTGAAAAACAAACCAAGGACCGACTTAGAACCCTGAAGAGGTTCAAAGAAGGTTAAGAGAGATGAAGACCTTCCCTCTCACTACAAGGCTGCTGACTCCGCCCAGCTGTCCTCTTCTGCTCCATGGTATTTACAAGTAGAGGTTGGACCCTGCTGGTATTTCCCTCTGTCCCTGTTTCCTGTGCCTTGATATCCCTTCTCTTCTTTACTGTTTTACATTTCTGACTCTTTCAGCCAAACCTCTGTGACACTATTTTATTTCTTATTTCTAACCATTCACTGTGGTCACTGAGCTTTCAGATCAAAACCCGTGATAGCTGTGGGGTGAGGGCTGGGAGGAAGAGATAAACCGTTCTCTCTAATCCACATCAACCCCTATTTCTGAGATGGCAAATGAAATCAGGGGGTTGGTACTTGCAGAGGGAAGACTTCTAAGACGGCCCAAATGAGCCCCTCCTCCTGGAATTCCTACCTTTGTATGATCCCCTCCCCCTTGAGCCCAGGAAGAAACTGTAACTCCTTTTAACAAACAGATTATGATAAAGGTGATAGGATGTTACGTCCTTAATTAGGTACAAAACACTGTTACTTCCATCTTGATAGATCAGTATCTCCCCCGCCCCCCATCTCTCCCTCTCTCTCTCTACCTTCTCACTGGTTCAGCTCTAATGACTCAAGCCACGGTGCAGTGAGATGCTTTACCGAGAGGCCCACAAAAGAACCAAGGGAAGCCTCTGGCCAACAGCTCGAAAAACTGAGGCCTCAGTGTAACTGCTCAAGAGAAACTAAATCCTGCCAACAAACAAGTGAGTTTGGAAGCAGTTCCCCCACCAGCCCAGCCTCCAGATTACAGTGCAGCCCTAGCAGACACCTTGACTGTAGCCTGTAAGCGACCTGGGAGCAAAGGGTCCAGCTACACCTGCCCAGATTCCTGACCCCATGAACTGTAAGATCATAAATGTGTGTTGCTTTAAGCTACTAACTTTGGGCAATTTGTTACACAGCAACAGATAACTAATAAAATAGTTTTACCATTTCTCAATGGCCAGGTTATGAGTATCTCCAAACAGATTTTGTATTATTAATGTTTTAAAATAAAGTCTAAATGGAAAAAGGTTAAGCCCAAATCCTGCCCTTAACATTTATTATTTGTACAGTATCTGCATTTTCTTCACTAATAAAAAGGGGGATAACACTACCTTCACCCTGAGTAGTCATTGAGAAATTATGAAGATACTCCATGAAATACACAGCAAGTACTGCAAAAAAAAATGGTAATCAAAATTCCAAACTCCTTTTGTAAACTTTCTAAAATATATAAATTCATATAAACCCTATAGCAGTGTTTCTCAGAATGTGATTTGGGGACCCTTGGGAGTCCTTAATACCTTTTCAGGGGTCTGTGGAGACAAAAGCCACTATGGATACAAGTTAAAGAACCCATTCCAAGTAGAAGATAAGTCAATGGATTTCATTATCGCAGAGTACTAACAGTTCACTGGCAAGATTTCAGAGTCTGAACTATAAGCACTAGTGGAGGTTTGGTATAATATCAAAGAATATTCATAATTACCAAAAAAAGCTATTAAAACATTCTTTCTTCCCAACCACTGATACGTGTGAGGCCACATTTTCAATAAGACTTCAACCAAAATATAAATTAAATCTGGAAATCTGTCTTCAAGGAAGCCAGGTATTATTAGAGATTTGTAAAAATGTTAAAGAATACCACTCATTACTAAATTTTTATTTTGGAAAATAGTTATTTTCAGGCTAAAAGTTATCTATTTTAAAATACAGTGAGTTTGTTACTTTTAAATTAATATTTTTTAAATTTCTGAAATTAATTTCTAATACTATAAATACTGATAAACTAAAGCTCTTTGGAGCCCTCAGTACTCCCCAGTATAGTGGGTTCTGGGCCCAATCCCGAGTGCTGCTGCTCGAGAGACGCAGCATGTGCAAGGGGAACGGGTAAGAACATACACTGGTCTCGCAGAGTATGAAGTCAAATGTTTGTGAAGTTCATTAATAAAACATACCAGAAATGAAACAGGGAAATGTGAGGCTATAGCGCATTCCTCCTAATGGTAACACAGCAAGAAGAGATCTTCAAGATTCCAGAAGAATCGCTTGTTCCATCATGCAGTTCTAATCAACCCGACACCTGTCCCAAGTCTCACCTCCTCTAAGCTTCCCTAACTGTTCTACACTATGATAGTAATCACCTTTCTCTAAATGTTTGAATCACTCAAGAGATGCTTAACCATGGAAGTAACCTTAGGAATCATGTTGCCCAATCAACTCCCACTTTATAAAATTGAAAATACTGAGTCTCATGAATGTTTAGTAACTTGCCTGGCATCACACAGCCAAATCAGGAGTAAAAAGGAGGTAGGTCCCTCACAATCTCATCCTGTTACCTGGATACACTCATGTCACTTATTACAAATCTCTCTGCACTCTTATTTTTCACCTATTTAGGGCTTATTTCCTCCAACTAATAAAATGTACTCTGCTGAAGAGCAGCACGTATGTCTTAATGCCGACTTTGGGTACTTTTTTTCCTTTTTCATTTATTACTAAGAATATTACCCATGAACTAGGTTTTACTGTTTCCAATTACAGATAAGGAAATTGAATGATTATATAACTTGCCAGAAATCATGCTAACATTCAAACTAAGGTCCCTATCTCCAAAGCCCATGCTCTGGACCACGGTGATGATAAAGATCAATCATGGCAACAGAAAACCTTTACTGAGAACTTTCTGTGCTCCAGGCACTATTCTCAGCTAAACCTAAAACCCTAAAGGGCATTTCAGATCATCTCCCTTTTACACAGGACACTGTGGCTCAAAGTCATTTCCAGAGCCTATGTTCTGAGGACTTTTTTTTTTCATTGCTTTTAGAGAAAGAGAAACAATGAGAGAATGCTGTTCTTGAGCATCTTCCCAAGTGGTAATGAAGATTAGATATATAGAAAATGACATCCAATGTTATTAAGGTGATGAGACAGCTCTGATTCAAAACAATTAAGTCTAATTTTTTTTTGGATTTTTCTGCATATAACTGAGTATTGTGATAAACGTTATGAAAATGTTAAAAATTTCAGTTTTGTTGTCATAGTAGTTATCATCATGGTAACTAAGTATTTTGATAAACTACAAAAATGTAAATAATGAACAATGGAGTCTACATACATCTCTTTCAAAACCACTGCAAAAAAAAAAAAAAAAAAAAACCATCTAAAACAAAAATGCAGATCTTGAAACAAGGCCACTGAAGGCATTAAGACATTGGACTGGCTCGCTCTCTCCCTGAATCATTTTTCAGGATACAACCCCTTCAATTACATATTATCTCTGTAACATTACCCCAAAAATTCAAAACACTTTACACTTTCTTTGGATGGAAATCAGATGTTTTATGTAACGCTACAAACACGCTGCCTAGCAAAATAAATGTTTGTTAAATGAACAAATGAGTGAATGAAGTGGAAAGAGAGTTCTCTGTTCCCTTCACCCAGTTCCGTAACTTTTCATCCTTGCTCAGCTGGTACAGGTTCTTCTCATGTAACAATACAACAAAGCTAGTCATGAAGGGTTGCCAACATTTGCAAGTAAAAGGTCAGTCTGTCAGAGATGCAGGACTCTACTCCACCGTCTTGACCGAAATCCTCACCAACACTTTACACTTTACACTTTGAGAAGTAGCCGTATGGGGTAACTGCAAAATTCCCTTTTAAGAATGTTTCATTACTTCTTTCAAATTAAATAAAGGGCTTCCCAAATCACTTAGTGGACTTTTAGAATAGCTCAGCTGACATCTCTAGCTTCTCATAGAAGACAAAACAGAGAATGTGAACTATATAAACTGAGTTAGGATTGTATATTTATTCTACAGACTGTACCTACCCCTACCATCTATTAAAGTGGCTTTCTGATGTCAGCTACTGACATCAGAAATATTAATTCAGGAACTACGATTCTTATAAACACAAATCAAGTGATTTTTCCTTTAGCTATAAAATTATTATTAAATGTCTTCTGCCCGGGCTGGTGTGGCTCAGTGGGCTGAGTGCCAGCCTGCAAACTTAAAGGTCGCTGGTTCGAATCCCAGTCAAGGCTCATGCTTGGGTTGTGGGCGAGGTCCCCAGTTGGGGGTGTACAAGAAGCAACTGATTGATGTATCTCTCACATATCAACGTTTCTCTCTCTTTCTCCCTCCCTTCCCCTCTCTATAAAAATAAATTTTAAAATCTTTTTAAGAAATAAATGTCTTCCTATAAAATACAAATATATTATGTTCACTCAAAATAACAGGTTCATAGAGTCACATACAAATTCAACTTACCACTTTTTTAAAATCATCTTCTGCTTCATCAAGTTTTCCTTGTTTCAGTAACAAGTGACCTCTCTGTAATCTTGCCTAGGAAAAAAAAGGATGCTCTGAGTACAATGCATTTCCTGAATTTTCTTTAAACACAAAGAATAAAATTAAGCTAATGAAGTATTAATTAAATATTTATTTCCCAATGCCAATTTGACCTGGCACTCTAAGGATACTTCCCGGAACCAATGAGTATGTATAATTTTTGATAAAGTGTATTTCCTTAAAAATACTTTTTGCTATACCCAAAAAACCTGAAAATATATTGACACAAAATCTTGTACATGAATGTTCAGAACAACAGTCAAAAAGTGGAAACAACCCAAATTCCCATCAACTAATAAATCAATGAGCAAATGTGACCTATCCACAAAGTGGAATTATTATTCACTCATAAAAAGGAATAAAGTACTGACAGAGGCTACAACATGAACCTTGAAAATATTATACTAAGTGAAAAAAAGACACAAAAGGCTACATATTTTATGATTTCATTTATGTGAAACACACAAAACCCACAGAGGCAGAAAAATAAGTAGTTCCCCGGGGCTAGGGAAGGTATGGGGGTGGCTGTTATGAGTGAAAACTGTTTTCAGTGAAAACAGCAAAATGGCAACTTGAAACAAAGAAATTCCTAGGAATATACAATCTTCCAAGACAAACTCAGGAAGAAACAGAACAGACCAATAACTACTAATTAAATCAGTAACAAAGAACTCTCAACAAAAAAAAAAAAAAGAGTCCTGCACCATATGGCTTCACAGCCAAATTTTACCAATCATTCAGAGATAATTCCTCTCCTTTTGAAACTATTCCAAAAAACTGAAGAGGAAGAAATGCTCCCAAGCTCATTTTACAAGGTTAGCATTACCCTAACACCAAAACCAGACAAAGACACTATAAAAAAAAGAAACTTTTGGCCACTACCCCTGATCAACATAGACGCAAAAACCTTAACAAAATATTAGCAAAGCAAATTCAATAATACATTAAAAAGGTTATACAGCATGGATCAAGTGGAATTTATTCCTGAAATGCAATTGTAAATGGTATTGTAAATTGTAAATTGGTTCAATATCCACAAATCAATTAACATAATATAGCACATTAACAAAACCGAGGATAAAAATCATACGATCATAATAACAGATGCAGAAAAAACATTTGACAAAATCCAACACCCATTTATGATAAGAACTCTCTACAAAGTATGGATACAAGGAACATACCTCAACACATTAAAGACCATATATGACAAACCCACAGCTAGCATAGTACACAATGGTGAAAAGCTGTAAGCTTTTTCTTTAAGATCAGGAACAAGGAAAGGATGTCTACTTTCACCACCTTACTTCAACACAGTATTGGAAATCCTAACCACAGAAATCAGACAAGAAAAAGAAGTAAAAGGCATAGAAATTGGAAAGGAAGAAGTACAACTGTTATTATTTGCAGATGACACGCTATATAGAGAGAACACTGTAAAGATTCCACTAAAACACTATTAGAACTAATAGACAAATTTATTATGCGCACCCACAATTAATATTCAGAAATCAATTGTACTTTTATACAACACTAATGACTATCAGAAGAGAAATTAAGAAAATAATACCACTTACAAGTACATCAAAAAGAATTAAATACCTAGGAATAAATTTAAGCTAGGAAGTAGAAGACTGCCACTTGGAAACTGTAAGACCTGAAGAAGAAAGAAATAAATGGAAGGATATACCATGCTCTTGGATAGGAAGAATTAACATTGTTAAAATGTCCTAATACCCAAAGCAATCTACAGAGTCAATGCAATCCCTATACAAATACCAATGGCATTATTCAAAGAACTAGAACAATTAATCTAAAAACTATATGAAACCATAAATGTCCCTGAATAGCCAAAAATCTGAAGGAAGGAGAACAAAGGTGGAGGTCTCATGGTACCTGACATCAAACTATACTACAGGCTGTAGTAATCAAAACAGCATAGTACTGCTATGCAGACAGACACACAGATCAATGGAAAAGAACAGAGAGCCCAAGTATAAACCCACAGCTTTAATGGTCTGCAACAATGAAGGCAAGTATATAAAATGAGGTAATGACAGTTTCTTCAGTAAATTATGTTGGGAAAACTAGACAGATATATGTTTAAAAAAAAGAAAAAAAACTAGACCACTTTCCTACACCACATACAAAAATAAAATCAAAATGGATTAAAGATAAATATAAGACCTGAAACCATAAAGCTCCTAAAAGAAAACTCAGGCAGTAAACTCTTTGACATCACTCTTAGATAATTTTTTGGATATGTCTCCTTAAGCAAGGGAAACAAAAGAAAACAATAAACAAATGGAACTACACTGAACTAAAAAAGTTTTGCGCAGCAAAGGAAACCATCACCAAAATATAAAACAACCTACTGAATGAGAGATATTCTAAGGGATTAATATCCACAATATGTAAGGAACTCAAACAACTCCTCCAAAAAATATATACCGATGGTTAACAGCCATATGAAAAGAGTCTCAACATCATTAATCATTAGGAAACACAAATTAAAATCCCAATGAGATATCACCTCACACCTCTCAGAATGGCTACCATCCATAAAGCAATAGAAATCAATACACAACTGTTAGTGAGGATGTGAAAAAAAGGAAACCCTCGTGCACTGTGGAATGGTAAATTGGTGCAGCCACTATGGAAAACAATATAAATACAACCACCGTACGGCCCAGCAATTCCACTTTTAGTATTTATCTAAAGAAACTCAAAAACACTATTTTGAAAAGATATATGCTTCTCTACATTCACTGCATCGTTATTTACAATAGCCAAGATATGGAAGCAGCATAAGTGTCCACTGATGGATGAATAGATAAAGAAGATTTGGTACTTATTTATATATACATTGGAGTATTACTCAGCCAGTAAAAAAGAATAAAATACTGCCATCTGTGACAACATGAATGGACCTAGAGGGTATTATGTTAAGTGAAAAAAAGTCAGAAAAAGAAAAATACCATTTGATCTCATGTAGAGTGGAATCTAAAAAACAAAATAAACAAACAAAACCAAGTCACAGATACAGAGAACAATTTCATGGCTGCCAGATGGGAAGGTGGTTGGCAGGGAGGGTGAAAAAGGTAAAAGGGATTAAGAAGTACAAATTACCAGTTATAAAATCATGGGGATGTAAAGAACAGGATAGGGAATAGAGTAAATAGCATTGTAATAACCATGTATGATATCAGATGGGTACTAGGCTTATTGGGGTGAATCCTTTGTAAGGTATATAAATGTCTAATCACTATGTTTACATGTGAAACTAATATAATATTGTAAATCAACTATACTTAAAAAATTTAAAAACTATTATGAGAGAAACCACATAGATATTTCACTAAAACTTATATATTACTTTTATGATACATAAAATTTCCCTAGTCCTCTGTTAAATGCATCAATACACATAAAAAGCAATATTAAAGCTACTTCAACCAGCTAATAGCTACTGTAATACTAGGATAATGAGCTACTTAACCTTTGTGAAAGGTTGTGCTTAGCTGTGTAAAGTAATAGATTAAATAATATTAGGTACTTGGGAATTCCATCTTGAAATAATGGTAGTATTTTAAACCAAACATTCCCCCATATCTAATTAGTTACCTCAAATTCTTTTTGGAATATGGCAGGATATAATCAATAAATGCATTACCAAATTAATTTTGCAACCATCTAACTGGTCCTGTTATTTTAAGCCATTAGGCTGACCTGTCAACCCTCCACTTCTAAAGCCTGCATGCTGGTTTCCGGGGAGAGTTCTGTCTAAGGCACACAAACCACTGCTTAGCTGGGTTATCTCCCTTTATTTCTTGCTTCTGCTACAGACTAATGGTTGTTAGTTACAAACTGTTGTTAGTTACCTGACAGCCTCTTAACTTAAGGGTGGCGGCTTGGTCAACTTCCTTATCAGCCTCACTTGTTGCCCTACACTCCAACCTCCACACAGAGGTCTTTCCAAATGGCAAACAAGTATCACTGTCAAGATTTTTAAAACTATCCAATGCACCCACTCTTCCTCCTTCATGCAGAGCTTTGATGCCGGGGCTTTGCAGGTCTCTTGCTGCCCAGCTCACTACACCACAGGGGTTTTCCAAACCGCCCCCCCCGCCCCCCCCCCCCCCCCCCCCCCGGCCCCAGCTCTGTCCAGCACACCACTCGTCACCTTAAGAAACAAATGGCCTCTTCAAAGTTCCCTTCAATTCTCCCTTAAAGAAAGCTTAGGGGCACTTACTGCAGTGAAATCCATCTTCAATTCAATCACTTTAGTTAAATCGGGAAGGGCTGCTTTTGATTTGCCCATAGCTAAAAAGACAGTAGCTCTCCGATAGTAAGCAACATAGTTATCTGGGTCACCATCTGAAAATTAAAATAATAAACGTTAGTTCTCTGCAATTTATTTGAAAAACCTAATCACCTGAACAATATTCGAGTTTGCAATTCTATTAAGAAAAGAATTTCTTCCTCAATAGTAAGTCATGTTTCCTAACAAGATCACTGCAAATAAACCCAGAACAGAGGCTGGAAAACTGTGGCCTCTGAGCCAATCCAATCCACAAACTTCAAATAGAGAATATTTTTACATTTTTAACGAGTTGTCAAAAAATAGAAAAATATGCAATAGAGCCTAACATATCTATTACCTGGCCCTTTAGAGAAAAAGTTCGCCACCTCTGGTCTGAAATACTCACTATATTTACTTCATAACTTTGTCTTTACTGAAATTTTCTTAAGTGAAATACTGACTGAAAATGTGGATCATACACTTTTTCACATGATTTTAGAAAATTACAGACTTCCAATTAAATTGACATATTGAATGTGCAATCTCTGCTCCTTTACAAACACCAACAGAAATGGGAGTGAAGAAATAAAGGTACAAACCTTAGACAAAGAAGAAGACTGGAAATGAGAGTGAGTCTAAAGAGCAAGGCTAGAGAAGTTAAAATATCTGACAAAGGATAGCAGGTGGATGTTAGGTTTTTGATCTAATTCCATTCTGCTCAGCACCTACAAAGTGGGGAATGAGTAAATTCAATCAAAAGCAAACTTCATGCTGCTTAACAATCCTTCCAGAAGGTAACTTGGAAATATATAAAGAATATTGAAAATGATCTTGACCAAATCTAGCCATGTATCTGAAAAAAAAAAAAAAAAAAATTCTATGCACACAGACGTCTGTCATTACAAAATTTACCACTAGAGGTTCTACCCCTGAAAGTCCTATCATTTGAAAGTCCTTACAGTATGGAAATACATACGGCAGGACAGTGTAACTGAGCAAACTGGGGCTCGGCCACACGGCACCGGGACAAACAACCCAACAACTGGGGTTGAAGGAAACAGGTTAACAGGATTCCAACCTGGGGCGGGGGGCTGAGAGCGCGCCTGCTCAGAGCCCTGTTCCCCCACAAAACCAAACACTTCCCTGGCTCCCCAAAAGGCTCTAGGCCCAAACGATGCCCAGAAGCTCCCCATGTCCTCATCTGTTGTTAAGCCGGCTGTGCAAACAGGTCTCCACCCCCGTGGGAAGGCGCTCCCGCGGGTCTCGGAGGCGCCGTCCTCTCGCAGCAGCCCCCTCCTCCAGGGTCTGGGGCGCGCTCTTCTCAGTCTCCGTGCAGCGGTTCAGGGAAACAGGCGCCGTGCTACGCTGGGTCATGGTGGAGTCCAGAGAGGCACACGTCCCAAGAAAGGGGCATCTCCAGACGTCCTTCAGAGACGCTGAAGTCTGCAGCTCAGCACTCCCAGTGCCAGTTCAGTCCCACCCGTCCCTCACGAACCCGTGCTCGGCTAAGGCGGGACCCCGCCCGGCTCCAGCACCTCTGCCGCCGTCTTCTCCTTCCTACTCCAGGCCTCGTGGCGCATTCTTACTTCACACGGTTTGGCGTTCCCTTATGAACCAGACCTTGTAGCCAGACTCCATCCTACACCCTTTCTGACCATGTGGCTTCTTCCTCCTTCTCCCTCAGCCTGCCCTTATTTTAAATGCTTGGCCTGGAACTTCCAATGTGACCTCATATCCAGCCCCTCCTAGGATGTGATATTTTTGCCAGTTCCCCCTTATCTTTTACCTTCTTTGGACTGTCATCTTTAGTCAGGGCAAGAGTTCCCACTGACACACGGGCATTCGCCCCTTCTGGCTGTCACAAGTCACTACATGAAAGTCACGAACACGTTCACCCTAGCGCAAACTTCTCCATTCAGGAAAGGCACAGCTACCGACTTGCTATTGTTATGCAAAGTATCTTAAATGCTGAATCATCTACTTCCCTCTTCTCCAACCAAGGGTTTGTGGGGGTATTCTCTTATTTTCAGGGGATTCCCAACTCTGCACCTCATTACAATAGTATATAATCATTCCAAATTACTGTTTTGAGCAGTTATGAACGGCACTGAAAACTACCTGAAGTACTACCAGGGGAAGGCGGACCAGGAGAGAAAACCACCCAAGCAAGAAGGTGCGCAAATGACCAATAAGCACAGGAAAAGATGTTTAACCTCACTAACCACTGGAGAAATACAAATCGAAACCACACTGAGATACCAGTTCACATCCATCAGGATGAAAGAAGGAATTAAGGAAGGACTAAAAAGGCAGGAAAGGAGGGAGGCAGGGAGGGAATAAGTTCTGGTAGGATGTGGGCCAAGCGGAGCCCTCGTGCACTCCTGGAAGGAATGTAAAATGGTGCGGCCGCTGGGGGAAGTTCCTCAAAAAGTAAACGCAGAATTACCATGTGAACCACCAATCCACTTATGGGTATGTTCCAAAAAAAGGGAAAGTAAAGTTTAAATAGACATATGTATATTCTCATGTTCATAGAAGCATTATTCGCAACGGCCCAAAGATGGAAAACAAACGTGGTGTATACCAACAATGAAATATTATTACTTAGCCTTTCAACCCAGGTGAACCTTGAAGGCATTATCCTGTGTGAAATAAGCCACAGAAGGACAAGTATTGTATGATCCCATTTCTATGAGGTACTTCGTCAATTTTATAGAAAGAGAAATTAGAGTGGTAGATGCCAGGGGATATACATTTCAAAATGTTTCACGATGAACACAAAGTACTTTTATATTCATTAATTAAAAAAAGAAGAAGGAAAAGTTCTCCATGACTTATTTACATTAAGCAAAGAATAAGAAATAGTAGGAGTAACATGATTTAAGGGCTGGTGTTCACATCACACCCCACCCTCTTCACATGTCCAAACCCGACCCCACCTCTGAGGCACAGCTCGAACGGCCGACCTGATGATCACAAATGCGATCACACGGAACCCCAGCCTTGCCTGGACACAAAATGTCTTTCATTCTGGCACCCAGCTAACCCAACTCTACCCCTTCGTTCACTCAAACTTTAACTGGGCACCGACCAGATATTAAAATAAAAAATAATAACACTAATAACAAGACAGTACCTATCCTGAAAAGCTCACAATCTCTTGACGGGGGATGCCACCTCTGGAAAGCCACGAGAGCCCTCTCCGTTTCTTTCCTTCTGCCTGAAGGGGAACAGTCATGTCCATCCCCATTTCACAAGTGCGGTTCAAATGTCATGAGAAAGCACCGCATGTTTAAGTGACAAATAAATGTAAAGATGGGATTTTGTTTATTGATTTAGCAAAACAACGTAAGTATGATGCCGGCTTTCCCCGCAAGCACATGGGGAAGCCCAGCATTTCAGCCGTGCCCACTCTGGACATTCATTCAGACCAGTATGCCTAAGACATTCTGAAGGTCTGCTGAAGGAATGACTCCACCCCCGGAACTGATTTCAGACCCATGGACCATAAGCCCCGGCTGTGGGAAGGAGAGGCGGGCCCTCCTCACACCTGCACTGCAGGTTTCTCTAACGAGAATCTCTAAACAAAACTTGTGTCTGACTCCATCACTGGAAAATGAATGCAACTGTTTCACAAGACAATTTGAAGACAATCAACACTCTTCCTTAAAGCAAAATGTTTCCAACAGATGAAGAATATTTCCCAATCAGTTCTAAATATTAAAACCCCTGCCAAAAACATTTATTTGCCAGATACCAAAAAATTTCAGACCAATCACCGACAGATCTGTACTGCAAGGTAGAAACAATTATTTGTGTTGCTATGCAGTTTTAATACATAAGCATTTTATTGTGTAAAAATGTAATCATCAAACACACTATGCCCAAGTAATTTTCAAAACATATCAAGTGATTTTTCAAAAATAAAAATGGAAGAAGGGGTGTCACAACAATAAATAATGCCTGCAACATTATAATAAAAAATGATTCGTTGATACTCACTATGCTGCCAGCCAAATTCTATTATAAACTTTGACATCAATTTCTAATCACGGATGAAGTTACAGAAATAAAGTACATTATAAAATTTAGACGTTGGGAGGTATGACTATTTTTATGGAGAGGTAAGCACTTAAGAAGCTTCTTCTATAGTCGGTTTAAAGCAACGTATCAGAACAAGGATGCGCTTCCACTGCAGGAGACCAGGGCGCACTGGGAAGCGGCCAGCTCTCCGACAGGCAGCAGTGAGCGCTCAGCGACCAGTCAGAGGCTCCCACCTGCTCCCTGGGTTACCTGAAGCGGCCGGTGTGGCCACACTGCATTTGGCGTTTGGTAAATGAGACAACTGAAATGGAGGGTCTATACTTCTTTTCTGATAAATACACGTCTCTTGAGGGATTCAAGAGGTCCTGGCTGACACCACGCTACCTGATCACTATCTACATAACATAGATCGTCATCTTACACAACTTAAACTTTATTTTCTGCAGTTTGTTATGAACAACCAGTGTTTTAAATACCCTAAAATGATGAATGTCTGAAACCACATACGTCATCTTCAGAAATGGGTACCGTTTGAGAATCACTGCTACTCACCAAATTAGGGACAAAGTGACACTGCTATTCTAATTCTGAATGCACACAGTGTTTCACTTTTTCCCTTTACTAACCTTCACAAATAAATTACTTTACTTTAGCTTTACCAGTTTACATCTTTCAGTGAAGACAGTAATATTTTATTGGGTATTTTGGGGAAGGGTCAGCTCAAAAATTTTTGTATGGCAGGGAAGCTAAAGAAAAAACAGGCAGTCATTTTAAACTACTTTAACAATATGCCATAGCCCTTAATGTTTCTGCTAAATGTGGGATTAAGGAAAGAAAATAATAGGGCATAAAACAGGTAGAAAGCATAAGTTTCTGCAAATGTTCTTACGGCAGTAGGGAAGGGACAATTCTTTTTTTAAGACGCGCTTTATCTAAGACAACAACTGAATTTGTTTAATTACCATGCTGCAGCACTGACAACGGTTCAAATCACCAGAAAACTAACTGTCCCACTGATGCGCTCAAGTCATCAAGAGAAGTAAACTATATTTACTGAAATCTTTTAAGAGGGCTGAAAATTATGTAATACATTGAAAAAGCGTTCTGTCAAAATTATCTTGAATTATTCCTGGTATTTATAGCAGTGCATCTCAGTTACCTGGAAAACTCTCTCATGCTAAATAAATACGCACTTAAGTGTTATACATTTATTTTACTAATCTAATTCATTTAGGATCCTGCAAATATTTTTAAATGTTTAATTCAAATGTTATCCAAACAACAGCTATTAATTAGAAGTCACTAAGACGGCCACTGAGTGTTTTGCTTCCAAGATACGAACCTACTGCAGCGTGAAACTGCGATAAGGCATCAGCCAGCTGTCCAGCTGCAAGTAATTTCTTGCCCAATTCGAGATGTTTCTCAACGTCTGCATTTACTCCACATTCAGCACCTGAAAACAAATTTTTAAAAAAGTTAATTTTCCATGGACCAAGATTTAGTGGTAAAGAATAAAATATTAAAGCTATAACTATCTGTCTCGCACATTTATCAGATGGGAAAAGTAACAGGAGCTGAAAAGCAAACTAAAGAAAGCAGCAATAGAGCACATTTTACAGAGTATAAGCAACCCAAGAATACACCGTATCAACCTGGTCAATGAAAAGAATGAAACCAGTCTACAAAATATGAGAGAAGTTGTATAACAAACACAGCAGTAGTAAAAATGTTGCACAACAAAATTAGAATTGTTTCTGTTAAACTAGACTCTCTAACAAATATTACTGAGACCACTGCAATGAACGTTCAAGTACTTGCTGTGCATCCACAATGCGTGGAGCAGTGTTCCAAGCAGTGGGATAAGGGCACAAAAACAAATAAAACCTGTGCCCCTCACAGAGCCTGACACTGTGGGAAGAGACAGGCGTAAGAAATAAGTAAATGACATATCAGGTTAGGGGGTAAGGACTATGGAAAAAGTAGAACCAGGTGACAGGGGTCAGGGGTGCTGGGGCTTTCAGTATGAAATGAGGTGGTGATGGGTGGCCTTCACTGAGAAGCTGGCATTTGAGCAAAGATTTAATTGAAGGAAGTGAGGAACTCAACATGCTGATACCCAGGAAAAGAGCTTTCCCAGAGGAACCAGCCAGTGCAAGGGCCCTAAATCAGGAGCAAGCCAGATTATGCTCCAGAAACATCAGGGAGGCCAGAGTGGAGGCCACAGAGCCAACAGGGCAGAGCTGTATGTACATGAAGCCAAAGTAGAGGGCCCGACTACAGCCAGCCTCGGTTTCACCGCGGTAAAACGGGGAGCTACAGAGGAACTATGAGCGAATAACACGATCCGACTAATCAAGCCAACTGTCAACGTGCTGCCTCTCTTGCTCTGAAGGTACCCTTCAGTCCCCGGCTACACACAATAGCCAGGAGTCTTTAAGCATTTCCTTACACAGCACCACAATGCCATGCTTTGTCAGAAAAAGGCACTGAAGGGGCACTGCAAGGAGGACACCATCTGGCTGCTCCTGCTTCATGGTACGCATGGGGCGGACAGCCAGTGGTCCACTGGCCTAGCCATATGCCCAGGGGCCCAGTCCCTCAGCAACCCGGCAGCCTTGGCCAGACACAGCCTCCCAGCAAGGACGCCATGCACTCCAGGTTTCATACCCACAACACCTATACTGGGAGGGTTATTTCCTGCTTGCCCAGCTACTGTGGACCAGCTCTTGCCTTAGCAACTCAGCAAACTTTGCTACCAGCAAACTTAGGCTATAGCCATTCCTCCTCCAATGAGGTCTGCGCCCCAGCCAGGGGGAGGGTGTTAACAGCCAGCCAGCCAGAGCGTTGCAGCCAGCGGCAGGGTGAGCACGGGCCCAGCCTGCCACTTCGTAGAGGCGGGCCACACGGAGGCTGCTTAGAGGACATGAGCATCGAGATTTAGGGCTGCCTGGCCGACTCCAAGCAGCTCCCCTAGATGTGCAGGTGCTGTGTGGAGGGTCAGGAGGTGGACTGAGGGCCGCAGCATCTCCAGGCCCCCTGACGAAGGGTCCTGCAGCCAACCCCGACGATGACTCTGGTACCGCAGACAGTCAGGGGGCACTGGGGAGTCTCCCCCACTGGCCAAGGTGGTGCAGAGGCACGTTCTTATACTGAGCGCACCAAAAGCTAGAAAGATAACGGGATAGAAAAATAAGAAGTCCTCTCCCTATACAAACTGGAGGCCTGAGCAGGAAAGGGAGGAGGTCTTTGAGATGGGAGTCCACCGTTCTCTCAGGCCCCAGCACCTGAATAAAACGTTTTTCTTTTGCACTAGCCCCTGTGTCACAAGTTTGGCTTTCACTGCATCAGGCAGCCAAACCTGAGTTTTGGTTACAGGGGGTCCCCGCCTCCAAGTTGGCCCTTCCTTGGAAATGTCTTTCAAGTTCAGAATATCGTTTAGAGTTCCCTTTACATCTTTATAGTTACTCTCCTATCACCACCTAACAATTCTTTATATTAAACTTCCCTCTTTTTAAATTACTATGCAGTTCCTGTCTCCTGAGAAGACCCGGACTTATACAACTAACATTGGGAGTGGCTCCGGGAGACAGAGCCACAAAGATGGGATATGACAACTGATCGTGCCCTCGAGCTCAAGTGCAGTGCTGAACTCCCGGACAATGAGAAACAAGACGCCAGTAATCCATGGCAGGTATCGGAATCAAAATGAATCAAGGTATCATTTGTGGTTTGCAGTAAGCAAGTGCTAACAGGGACATGCACTGGAAACCCAAGAGGCTTTAAGCTCTACTAGACCATAAAGAACTGTGACGCCGCACTGATTCTTCCGAGCACAGTGGAGCACTCACACAGAAAAAATAACGAGCTCAGGTCCGACTCTCAGATCAATTCTCTTAAGAGTTTCCTGGCACCTCCAACACAATCTCTTATTTTTTGTGATCACAGAGCTAATTTAAATGAAAAAATACAATATTTACTATTGCGGGTAGTTAAATTAAAACAATAGTTGCATTCACAATATCACCAAGTTTCTCCTCTGAAATTTAGGACATGCATTAAGTAAACAATGGGATCCTCAAACTTTCAGTGAAGTCATTTAGTTAGACCCAGATGCAACTAACCAACTTAAACTCTCAAGTTCTTTTGAGCCTCCCTTACCAGTAGGAAGTAGCTTCCCTCCCATACCGGGGAGACTAGCCTTCTGCTGCTTAAAATTCCTAGGATAACCTTACACAGGGCAAATACTATGAAAGAGGATATTCATTTCCATTAAAACCTACCCTAACTGTTCCTGATGTCACTAAACAGGTATACACTATGACCAAAGGAAATACATTAAACACCAGAAGAACTGCAAGACTCTGACAATAAACAGAAACCCATGGAGCATGTGTGGAAATGCATTCAGGAGGTGTCAGATTAAGGAGGGTGAAATTAACACTCTATCTGGTCTACTTCATTGATATGTGACCACTGGCTATAGCAGAGGCCAGCAAACTGTCTTTGTAAATAAAATTTTACTGGAACACAGCCATATCCTTTCATCCCATATTGTCTGTGGCTTTCATGCTACAATGGCAAAGTAGACTATTTTGACAAAAATCATGTGACCTGCAACACCTAATATTTACTACGTGACCCTTTACAGAAAAGGTGCTGACTCCTAAACTAGAGACCCCAGATTTAATGTTAGCTCATGCAGGTGGAGGTGGCACTAACAACCTACTTGGGTGGCCGACTGAAACTGGACTGAACAAAGGCCTATGTTTAATAAAGCTGAGATTCCAGAGTTTCCTAGCACAATAAGGAGGGATTCAAAACCTTAAAGAGGTATGAAAGTTCGACTTGATTTATCATTTACACACCAACCTCCCACTTATGTTCCATGAGAGGACCCACCAGACACTCCATTTACTTAGGTATTGAGAAATATGAGGTCTGTCCGGAAGAAGTCCAGCCATTGTTAACATACTGAGAACAGTTTGTGCGACACTGATGTAACCTGGCAGCCAAGGAGAGGGGACTGGAATGTGCATGCGTGAACAATGATGACTGCTGTACTAGTCAGTGGGGGTGGTAGACAGAGCTGAGTGAGTACGTGTACCGTGTGGCCATTGCACTCAAAATGACTGAGTAGAGCAACAAATCTGCATCAAATTTCACATTAAGTTTGAACATTCCTCCATGGAAACTAGAAATTATTCATATGATTCTGAAGGCCACAGCTGTGGGCAACTGGCGACTGACAGCTTCATCATGACAACACACCTGTTCATGCGTCACCTCTCATGCAGTTTTTTGGTGAAACATCAAATCACACTGGTGACTCAGTCCCCTTGCAGTCCAGATTTGGTGTCCTGGGACTTCTGGCTTTTCCTAAAACTAAAATCACCTTTGCAAGAGAAGAGATTTCAGACCACCCATGAAATTCAGGAAAACAAGACAAGGCAGCTGATGGTGAGTGGGAGAACTGTGTGAGGTCCCAAGGTGCCTACTTTGAAGGGGACTGAGGTGTCACTGTCTTATGTACACTGTTTTTTGTATCTTCTATGTTCTTCAATAAATGTCTCTATTTTTCATACTACATGGCTAGATACCTTCTGAACAGACCTTGTGTGACCCCCTGCAACCTTCTTAAAGCTCTGCGGTCACCCCTCTTTGCAGAACAGGCATGCACATGGGAGATGCCACCACTGAGATGGACTCTCTGATTTCAGTGGGGATGATGGGATCCTGGAGTAGCTGAGGCTTAAGCAGCAGCACTTCACCACCACAGTCCAGGTGAGCATGGCAACTGTAAATGGCATCAGCTACCAAGGAGAATCTTAATCATCAGGTATAAAATGACATTCTTTGAAGATATCCATCAACTCCCTTCCCTACGACACCAGCGCCGATGCAATGGACCCATGAACAAAGTGGCCACGGCAACAGGGATAGAGAATGTGAATGGGCCCCAAAACACAGACTCCCCCTTACTAAAGCTAGTCTGGCTGAGTACCTAATCTGACAACACTGCAGAACAAACCTGAGTGCCCAATACAGCACCATAAGGGATAAAGGGGGTGGGGGACAAGCCAACCACCTGGGAGCGGATTGCTTATACTGGTTATCACCTTCACATACTCAGCATATGGATTTGCCTGTAACGCTTCAGCCAGCACCACCACTGACAGACCCAAGGAATGCATAATTCACCATCATGGCATTCCATACGGCTTTGTATCTAATCAAGAAACACACTTACTCATTTCACAGCAAAGAAAGCACAGCAATTTGCTCATATCCATAGAATTAATTGGTCTTACAACATACTCCTTGATCCAGAAGCAGCACACCCATTGGAAAAGTAGAACAGCGGCCCTAGCTGGGAGCTGAAAACCTAAAAACCTCCTTTGCAAGCTACAGGTTATGCTTTCAGGAACAAAGCATCAGACGGTGCGCTCAGATGGCGCTATCTCCGGCACAGCCAGAACGCAAGGGTCCAGGAATCAGGAAGTAGAAGTGGAAGTGACTCCTCTCACTATTACACCTAATAATCCACTTGCAAAATGTTTGCTTCCGGTCCTGGCAAGTTGAGCTCTAATGTTTTGGAGCTCCCCAGAGAGTAAATACTTCCACAAGGAAATATACAACGGTTCCAATGAATTGGAAAATGAGAATGCCACCTCACCATTTTGTACTCATTATGGCACTAAAACCAACAGGGGAGGGGGGGAAAAAGTCAATTACAAAGGCCCTTTCTTGCTGCTACACAGAAGTGGTAGCTACATTTGGAACCCAGGGGGTTCTCTACAGTCTTAAGTACTTCCAATACCAAAGGTTAGAGAAAAACTACAGCAATAAAAAATTAAAACCAACAACCCAGAGGAGTTAAGCACTCAGACCCTTAAGGAACAAAGGTTTGAGTCATACCATCGGGTAAAGAAGCCAGGGTAGCTGAGGGCAGAAATATGGAACAGGTGCCTAAAGAAGGAAGCCACATGTATGAACTATGACCTCATTACCAGACGCAAAGACTCCAGTAGCTTTGCATATTTTCTCTGCTTGTTGTACACGTGTTCATTTGTAAATACAGTCAATCCTCACAACTCACAGATTCTTCATTTATGAATTTGCCCCACAATAAAATTTACTTATAACCCCTAAAATTCATTTATAACCCCCAAAATAATACTATGGGTACCCTGGCAGTCATTTGCAGACATGTGCATGTGCAGAATGGTGAAAAGCTTCAGTCACTTGACGTACAAATTCCCAGATGAAGTCAAGCAAGGCAATATTTTGACTTCTACTTTCAACTCTCGTATTATAAACAAGGGTCTTTTCCACGGTATATGTAGGGTCATGCTTTTCACATTTTTGTGTTGTTTGTTGGTGGTTTTATTGTTTAAAATGGCCCTCAAGTATAGTGCTGTCTCGTGGTCCTAAGTGAAAAAGGCCGTGATGTACTACCCTTTCATAGAAAATGTGTTAGAAAAGTTTCATTCAGACATGAATGAGAATGCTGTTCATGAGCTCAATGTTAATAAACTAATAATATATATTAAATAAGATACTTTCAAACAGAAACACTCATCAAACAAGGTTATGTTTTGATCTGTTGACAAAAATGCAGTGACCTGAGGTTTGCAGGATGCTAACCCCACGTTTCCTCCTAGAAGCAATGGTTCAGTATTTACTAGTTCAGTGTAGCAATGACTTATGAAACATAACTACTACAAATAACTATAGAGAATCAACTGTATGGACCATATTGCTCTAATTTGCATTTTTATTTTACCTGCAACTGTTGAAATTAATTTTATAATTTAGTCTTTATATAACTGAACACTGAGTGGGACAGTTAGAGTAGTAATTAAAATAGCCACTAACAGGCATAATGACTTAGAACTATGTCTTCTCAACTTGGGTACAGGTAGGAATTTCTTCACTTATCAGAAGAGCTGTATCTTGCTAGGCAGAAAATACTCAGAGTCATTTTGTTGTCCTGGAACTCAAATGTGTGTGGAATAGCCAAAGCACTTCTTTTTTACAGTGAACATGATGTTAAACTATTTAGGATGCTAAAGGGACATTGTGTGTGGGGCGGGGGGCGGGAATCAGAACAGTATTCACTTGGGAAAGTGGGAAAAGGGAGAGACTGGGAAAGGGCAGGAGAGAACTATCTGGGAGTACTGATAATGTTCTAATCTTTCTAGAGGTATGAGTTGTACAAGTATATGCAGTTATCTAACTCAGCAAATGCATACTTAAAATATGGACATTTTAGGCCCAAACAGCTGTTAATGCTATGCATGTTAAAAGTATTTAGGAGCATGCGTATCAATGTTATTTTAAAATGTCTTTTTTTAGAAAGAATAAATAGATGGATAGAGAGATACCCAATGAGTGTGTGCTGAAAATGTTGTTTATTTTCTTCTATCTTCAATATTAAAATGGTTACACAAAAATTCACCAATTTTTACTTTTTAAAGCACACTGAAATGAGAGTGGTCACAATACAATCCAACAAAATTGTTTAGAGTGACACTGAAGACAACTAAGCACTATCAGAACCATCTTAGAGAAAGAACCAAAAGAACTTTTGGCCAGCCCAATACTACTCTATGGGCTCGTGCAATAAGCCTTTGTACCTGCTGTTTCATGAAAAGGCCTTCTGCACTTGCTCACCTGGAAAATTTGTATTTCATCAGGATTCTGCCCTCAAATGCTGCTCTTTTGAAACCTTCCCAAACTACTTCAGTGAGATAGTAGGGAAAGACAGTTCTACGTTCCTACTATATTTTCATCCTCATGCTCACAAATATGTGACTTCACTTGGCAATACCACTGTCTCAATACATTGACCTTCACAGTTTGCTTGTCTCTCAGAATGCCCAGCTCCTCAACCCCTCAACTCTCAGGCCAAAGCAAGTCTAAGAATCTATCTTTTCTTCTTTATATTACCTAGTTCAGTTTCTTGAACAAAGTGCACTCAATATTTACTGAATGAAACTACTTTCCTTCTGGGAGCTTCTCCAGTCTGGGCAAGGAAATAGACTTACAGGAAGTCCAGGAAACTCAGAGTCTCAAAGAAGTTGGAAGCAAGGAAGCACACACCAAAGGCACATCATGATTACATCACCCAAGATTAAAAATAAAGAGAGAATCATAAAAGCAGCAAGAGAAAAGGAGACAGTTACCTACAAGGAGTTCCCCTAAGACTATCAGCTGACTTCTCTAAAGAAACCTTATAGGCAAGAAGGTGCTGGTGAGTAGTAATTAAAATAGCCAGTAATGGACATAATGACTTAGACGAAGTCATTAATGACAAAGTCATAAAAGGCAAGTAAGGACCTACATCTAAGATTACTCTATTCAGCAAAGCTATCATTTAGAATGGAAGGGCAGATACAGTGCTTCCCAGATAAGGTAAAGTTAAAGGAGTTCATCATCATCAAGCCCTTTTTACATGAAATGTTAAAGGGACTTATCTAAGAAAAAGTAGAAGATCAAAGCCATGAAGAGTATAATGACAACAAACTCATAAATATCAACAACTGAACCTAAAAAAAAAAAAAAAAAACCACACACACATTAAGTAAACAACTAGAACATGAACAGAATCACGGAAATGGAGATCACATGGAGGGTTATCAGCAGGGGCGGGGGTGGGGGGGAGAATGGGGAAAAGGTACAGGGAATAAGAAGCATAAAAGGTAGGTACAAAATAGATGGAGAGGTTAAGAATAGTATAGGACATGGAGAAGCCAAAGAACTTATATGTATGACCCATGGACATGAACTAAGGGTGAGGGGTAATGCTGGGGAAGGGGGAGTGCGTGCAGGGCAGGGGGGAATAAAGGGGAGAAAAAAATGGGACAACTGTAAGAACATAATCAAAATATATTTTAAAAAAAAGAAAAAGCCCAAAAAGAGAAACTACTTCCCTTCTTACATAAACGTATTATAATTCATCAGAATTACATATTCAAAGATATGTAATAATTCAAATCAATCTGATACATAAATAAATAAATCAAATCAAACTGATACATAAAGACACCAAATGTAAAAAAAAAAATTTGTAAATTGTGGCTACTTTTGCAATATCTGAATTCTACTTTGAGCCATAGGTAGTGTTTATTCCTTTGCCACATCCCTGGAGACAGTGACAATAAGAGCTGTCTCCTGTTTTCTGAGCGATAAGGCAATCAACCATCATGCCATTTTCTAATCAGCATTAAATAACACACTTCTCCTTAGACCAACATAACCACAGATCATCAAAACAAGATGGAATAGTTAAGTCTTTCACTGAAGTTAGTATTAGAATCTGTCATGTTTTAAAGAGCAAAAAATAAAGAATTTTAAGTTGAGGGGTTAAAGGTACCATGTGGTGAGAGTCACAACATTGGAAAAATCAGACTGAAAAAGACAAAACTTGTGGTCAAAGATACTGAGTTTCAAGTTAAGGCCAGGTGACAGAGGTGTTAGCAAGCCCAGGATGTTTGTTCAGGTTGGAGCACTAAGAATGTAAGGAATGTAAAGACAAAGTACTGTGTACAAAAGATCAGGCAAGAGGGTAAGAAAGCAAAAACATACAAAGATAGTGGAATCTGGCCACAGAAAGACAGAGCAGAAAGGTCATTATCTTAGCAATTGCAGAGCTAAGTGTGGACCAATGACAAAAGTTGCAATAATAATACACTAAGCTGGAAACTCAAGCATCCCTTTCCAATCATCCTGACCTAAAAAGTGGTTTAGTCTACTACAGCCAAACTGAAAGGAAGAAAAGGCTGAGTAGTTAGGTACATCTGAGTAATGGTATCTGAACAATGCATTGAAATCTTCCCAGGTAAACTAAGAAAATAAAATCTATTGTAACCAGGTTTGCTCAATTTAAGTGGACATGATCTGTCTTTGCTTCAATGAACTGTGAAGGCATAAATGTTGTAATGGGATTCCTTGCTCAAGAAATTTCACCTTGGGCAATAAATTTACAAGAGTCCATGCAAAAACAGCTCGAACAGTCAACTTTACTCGTCCATTTAAAAATTTCTTATTGCCCATCTACTTCATGTCAGCAAGTTTCAGTTACAAAAACAAGAGCTCTTTCCATAAAGATTGTATTCTAGAGGGTAAAAACTAGAAAAATAAATTAGATAATTCAGAGAGTTTTAAGTTTTATGAAGAAAACGCAAAAAGGTCAAGGGAGGGTATTAACTGAAGAAGAGAGTGATTCTTACATAATGTGTCAAGGCATGCTTTTGAAACATAAATGCTCATTTTAAGATCTCAGAAAAGCTTTCAGGCTGTAGGAAGAATAGCAAGAATAAAGACCCTTAATCAGAAAGGAGCTTGATATTTGAAAGTAAAAGAAACTTATGTGGTGGGAGCCTCCAGATGGAGGGGAAGATTAAGATAAAAGAGGCATAAGCAAATAGGGCTCAGATATGTAAGGCTTTGTCCTATAGGGGAGGAATGTACTGAGGCAAGAACAGAAGATGAGGAAATAGATTACCAACAACTCTTTAAACTTCTGCTGTCCAGGGAAGCAAAAATTCAGTTCAGCAGCTGAAGAAGGTACACGTGACATCAAAGAACAGTTCAAGATGGACACAGTACGGCACATGGGAGTGCTAATGTAAATGATCCAGCACAGAGGAAGAAAGTGATGACGTAGGAGAGAAACAGTAAATGTAGGAGCAATAGTTTCAGAAGACAAGAGGAAAAGAAATCCAGGGCATAAGTATGGAAACTGGATTTTGCCAGGAATGAGATGCTTTATCCGTTTTAATATAAGTAGTGGAGTAACTACAGATACAGGTAGGCTAGTGAATTTTCACAATAAAGACAAGGTCTAAAAGAATGAAGTAAAGGAAGTGAGGAATAGGGGAGTTTAAATTGGAGATTTAAGGAAAGAGGAAAAGGTTTGAAATAGTGATATTCAAGATGAACATACAAGGGAATTGTAGGGATATTGGCAGTATTGAGTGTGTATTTGAAATTGAGATTATATGCTTAAAATAAGACCAGTCAGCAAAGTTATCTCCATTTTTCTCCACCCATATTCAGCTCTGAAGTACAACAAACAAGTTGGTGGCCAAGTTGGATTTAATCGGTGTTAAATATTGCCAAGTGAGTAAAACAAAAAAGTACAGGGACAAGGAAATTAAAGTGTGTTTATTATGGAAAAGCTATGACAAACCACCAAATCTACACTAAGAAAGGAGGGAAGAGGACATGGATGCTTCACAAAGCATATCTTATACCCCACAAGTAGTCTGTAAACTCAACAATAAAAACCATGAGCTCTACATTATGCACACCTCACCATAAAGCACTACAGTTCTAGTAGTCTGTTGGTGGAATCTTTAGGGTTCTCTATATACAGTATCATGTCACCTGCAAACAATGGCAGCTTTACTTCTTCCTTTCCAATTTGGATGCCTCTTATTTATTCTTCTTGTCTCACTGTTGTGGCTAGGACTTCCAACATTATGTTAAATAAGAGCAGTGAAAGTAAATATCCCTGTCTTATTACTGATCTTACAGAAAACAATTGTAGTTTTTGCCCACTGAGTACGACAATGGCTCTGAGTCTGTCATATGTGGCCTTTATTATGTTGACATATGTTCCCTCTATTCCCACTTTGCTGGAAGTTTTTATCATAAATGGGTGCTGGATTTTATCAAACACTTTTTTGCATCTACTAATATGATCATGTGGTCTTTGTGGTTTACCATATTTACTGATTTGTGGATATCATACCAACCTTGAATTCCAAGAAAAAATCCCACTTGATCATGGTGTCTGACTTTTTTAACCTATTGTTGAATCCTGTTTACTAATATTTTGATGAGGACTTTCGCATCTATGTTCATCAAGGGTACTGGCCTGTAATTTTCTTTCTTTGTAGTGTCTTTATCTGATTTTACAATTAGGATAATGCTGGTCTCATAAAATGAGTTTGGGAGTCTTCCTTCATCTTGAATTTTCTGGAACACTTTGAAAAGGATAGCTGTTAGTTCTTCTTTGAATGATGAGTAAAATTTGCCTGTGAAGCCATCTGGTCCACGTCTTTTGATTAATGGGAGTTTTTCAATTTCATTAGTTATAATTGGTCTATTCAGATTTTCTGATTCTCAGTGATTCAGTTTTGGAAGACTGTATGTTCTAGAAATTTGGCATTTTAAGAGGGTGCCTATGTCTCCAGTAGACTCCATCTCTCCCTGGCAAACAGAAACCCCACTGCTTTTCACAGCCAGATGTTACGTGGGCACCTCTCTCCAGCTCTGGTGTTCTGGGCTGGGGAACCCAACTTGGGGTTTAGGCGCCACACTTCTCAGGAGGAACCACCCTGCAGTTGAGATATTCCTCCAGAATCTCAGCCTCCACCTGCGGTAGCGGGGCCAGCCCTTTTCACGTCTCCACTCTGCCTACCAACCTTGATTTGGCTTCTTCTCTACATCCTTGGTTATAAAACTCCTCTTTGGCTAGTCTTCAGTTGTTTTTTCAGAATGGGTGTTCTTTAATTTAGCTGTAATTCCAGTTTGATCCTGGGAGAAGGTGAGTGTAGCTTCTACCCACTCTGCCACCATCTTGAAATCTACACTTACACATTGTAAACTATTCTTTTCCCTATGGCCAAAACATGGCTTAGTCAGGTCGGTTCAGTGAAATAAAGAAAAACTGGGTTCAGGTAGCACATTAAGGAAGAAAGAGATAAAAGCAGGTTTGGTCTCTAAGCTGTGTTCCTACTCAAGTCACCAAATAGAACAAACCATTAGCAGAGAATTAAAATAGCTTCCTTATCTGTAACATGAGAATATTAAAGTTGATTCTGCTAGTTTTCTTTCTGCTCTAAAAATTCTATCCCTAATCTAGTTCTTGGACTTCCCTTTTTATTTTTTTCTCCAGGTTACAATTAACGAAAAAGCCGGCGTAGGGGTGGGGGGACCAAGATGAGTATTTTTCAATCAGAATAAACTAGGCCAGCTAAGCGAATTATCGATGACACTCTGCATCCTGTGCAACTAGTTGTTTCACATTCACTCTTCTTAAACCCATTCCCTCTTATTTCTTCCTTCTCCAAGCCTCAGGCATCGTGGAATCATGGAGACCTGAATGCCTCTGAAGGTCTGTGAGATTACTGAACACAAACACAGAATTTAATATTTGGGAAAACAGGAGCTAAAAGTTTGCGAATCTAAGTCCAAGGTTCTTACCTTTAGGTTCCGTCCCATCACCAAACTTCATGTCTAATACATAGCAGATATCTAATTTAACTTCTCTATATAAATTATTATACCAGTTATTCTCATCAGTGATCCCTTTTTAGAAATGCAGAATTTCAGCACATCTAAATCTACTCAATCAGGAACTCTGGGAGTGGAGCTCTGAACTCTGGTTTTAAAAGCCCTCCAGGGTGAGACCTTTGTGCACACTCAAGGTTGAGAGCCTCTGTATTAAACATCCTAGGAAATCACCTTCTTGTTCATTACCACTAGCAGCAAACAATCAAAAAATTCTGATTTTTCTCAGCTGCCACCACTTACAAATTATTGAGCCCACATTATGCTGTCAACCACTTAACTTCTATCTCCAGTCTGTACACAGAGAAACCTTAGGGTCAAATAAACTCAGAGTCTCAGTTTCTTCATCTGTAATGTAGAAATAATATCACATATCTCCATAAATAAGAGATCACCTACAGAAAGGTGGCTGGCACACAGCAGACCTTTAATAGACTTAAGATCCTTTTCCTTTCTTCCTTACCACCTGTACCAAGTCCCTGCTACTTTATGAAGGCAATGCTCTTAAAGAAGACAGTACTCTGGCACTCATTTGACAAATGTCACCAATGTTTCCTATACAGAAAAGCACTCCTCTAAGGTTTTTTCTTATGGAATATATGGCGGGATGGAAAGGAAGTGTTAGCGTCCTACAGAATCATATACAGAACAGCAATTCTAAAAAGGTAATCCAAAAGGTAGTGGGAAAAGCACATCATACAAAAGTGTGCACCTTTTGCAACTTAAAATGACTGGCATTAAACAATGTAGACAACTATCTCCTAAGTGGCCAAAATAAATCATAAATGTAACTGGACATAAATGCTACATTTGAGGAGGGCAGGGGTTAGCATTAGAGAATGCAAGAGAACTGGAATACATGACCCATATTAATGTGGTCCAGGCATTCAAATTCAAATTCTCTAGGTTTTCTGGGGCAGCCTCAATGTCAAATTCTCTGTCCCAATGCTGTCCTGATACATGTTCTGATTTTTAGTTCAAAAAATATATACAGTCACTAGGGGAGCCAAATCAATAAAAAATAAACAAACCACGGCCATGCATTAACATTAAAAACTGGGAGGTACTGCTTTTTGAGTTTAGAATTTTAGGGGATTTTAACCAGAAACAGTTCCCGGCTTCAGCTCCTCACTCCCTCTATCTGATAGTAAGTCTCATATTAAAATGTTTAGCTTTACCGCCTTAACCACCAGCTCTTTTCACGGGAATGAAAATAGATCAGTGTATTTGGTATGTCATCATACTCGACTATTTCGCACCGTAACCAAGCTACAAGCATTAGTTCAACTAGCTCTTTCAGCTTTGGTTCTTACTCCGCTGATACCTAACAGGGGACAGCTCTCTCTTTTTGCTATTCTGTTGGAGAAGCCAACAATCCAATCTGTGGGGCTTGAGCGAAATGCAAACGTTCGTTTTTAAGAGGACTTTTCCCCCACCTCCACCGCCACCCCCACCCCCAGAAAACTCGTAAAAGGGAAGCCAGCCCTAAATTGAACGACACCATGCTAAGAAGTTGTAACACCACAAACTTTGTTCCTTGCCCTCCGGGAGCTTGAATTCCAACACCAGTTCCTTAACGCACCAACCTGACAACTTCTACAGAGCACACGGTATTAGTAACGTGATGGAAACTCACTTTTAACAGTCAACACGTCTCCTTCACTTCACTCAGCGGGACATACTTCCTCCGGCCATCCCCGGAACTCCAGAGCGAAAGAAGCTTCGCCTTTGGCTACCTTTACCGCCTCCTTCCAGCACCACTGACCAACAGTGTCCCCAGTCGCCAAGCGAGGGTCCCAGGAGAGGCCGGATCCGACAGCTGCTCAAGTCTCCGCGCCCCAGGACGCCCCAGCAGTCTCTGTCCCGTGCCCTACTCTCCCTGCCTCCTCGGACCCCTTCGGAGCAGCTCGACACTCCAAATCCCCTCTTCCAGCACCGTGCCCGCCAGTCCTGGCACTTCTTCCCCAGACAAACCCGGAACCGGGGACCGGCCCACCCAGGGGCGGGCTCAGGCCCGAGCCGAGACGCGGAGTCCCGGCTCTCGCCCGCCGCCCGGGCCGCCCCGAGACTCGCGCCCGGGAGCTGGCGGGGAAATGCCAGGGGACCTGACCCCGGGACCCGCTCCCCTCGCCAGAGCACGGCAGGACTTACCTTCGTACTGCAGGTCCACTAGGACAAGCAGGAAGGGGAACACCGAGCCCAGTCGGCTGGTCACAGAGCCAAGGGCCACCATGTCCGTGGGCGCGGTGGTGAGAAAAACAAGAGAGCGGGGCCCACCAGCCCCCGCTGGCGCTCAGGCTGCAGCTGCGCCCGCCCGAAGTCGGCTCTCGCTCAGGCCTAAGCGGCAGCTGGCGCCCACCAGAGGAAGGCAGCGGTGGGCGGGGCCCGGGCGACGCTACGCCCAAGCGCCGCCACGGCCCAATCGCCTTCTTCCTAGGCGCTCTTCTACTGGGCTCGCCGGGGTCGTGGTTCGCATTGATAGGCTGCGGAGTCGATCGCCCCGCCCCGTCCCTGATAGGATAACGTGGAAGCACGAGACGAGACTGCGTGCGGCCGCAGCGGAGCTGTCAGGCACCTTCAAACCGCCTCGGCCGGCGGGAGGGAGGCAGCCGGGCTGGCTGGGTGGCGGCTGCTGAGTCCGCATGCGCGGGCTGTAAGAGTCTTTTTTGGGTCGGTCTCCGCACGGTAGGTTAGGGAGTCGGAGGACGTCAGCAATGCGAGGTTTTCCGGTGTGCTCTCTGGAGAGGAAGGTAAAGCCGCGGCGTCCGGGATCAGAAGGCGAAACCTCGTCCCAGGAAGGCGAAGAGGAGCTTTAAAGCCCCTGGAACTGAGATCTCTGAATGGACAGGTAAACACGAAGAAGCACAGAGCCTACTACCTCCCGCTGGGCGCCTCGGAACAAATACAGACTGAACTGCAAAGCCCTAACTAAGAAAGGGTCAGGGGACGCTGGGTGAGCTGATAGAGGCCGATGTATTTCAGGGACAACCAGAGAGAAGTACACGAGTGACCGAAGGCACGAAATGAGAATGGCTTCGAAGTTTGGGAACCCTCCCCTCCCCCCATCCCCACCCCGACCGTCCAGTGGACCAGCGTGTCCGCAAAAGAGCAGAATCCTCGAGTCTGTGAGGAAGAAACCAGGGAGCGGCGGCAGCTGAGAGAGCAAGGGGCTCTACGTCAGCTACAACGGCGGGGCGGGCGCCGCGAAAAAACCTGTTAGAAGGGATTTTTGTATCTTGAGGTCATCAGAGGAGAGTCAACAAAAGAGATAAGAACTGGAACAAGATAAAGTTCGGGTTACTTAAGTTGGCATTAGGTTTGTTCCCAGCCACTTCACCTGGCATCTCCAACATGCACACTAGACACCAGTGGTGTTTTACGTGGGGTACAGCGGCGATGTTTTTCTGTGTTAAGCATTGTCAAGTGCAAACTTGACCAGTGCGTAGGTATTTGTTACCTTGTTACTACTTCACACTTTAGAAGAACTCTTGAATTATAAATATTGGGTCCGTTTAGTTTTTTCCGTGAAAGACACATTTTTCATTTTTACCAATAACTTCATTTACTTGGATACTTGAGTATGTCGGCTATCTCCCACGTGGCATACCATTGGTTGTTCTCAATTAATGTCTCGATTTGATACTTATCAACGTCAGCTGGTCTACCCAACCCTGGAGCATCACCCAGCGAGGAATCTCCAGCAGGAAACTTTGCAAACCACTTTTAACAAGTTCCATCAGTCACAGCAGCTTCTCCATACACTGCAACAATCTTGCATTTCAGTTGCATTTTTACCTTTCTTGAAACAATACGGCATAATCCCCTGAAAGTGTGGCGTATTTTCTGCCATGGTTAATATTAAAATAACTACACAAAAATTCACCAATTTTGTTTTTTTTAATGCATGCTGATATGAGCTGTCACAATGCAGTCTAACAAAATTGTTTCAAATGAAGTTAAAGACAACTAAATGCTACTAAAGCTATCTTAACAGGAAAAAACAAATGAACTTTTTGGCCAGCCCAATAGCATAGTGAATTCCTGATTTCCTGAAGCTACACAAAGGAAAGTAAAAACAAAGTTTCTATTCCAAAGGGAAAGGCAAAGGAAACGGTTTTGAGGGAGGAAAAACAACAGCCCACGTCCCTGATTAGTTGTGGTGGAAAGGAGTATAATACAATGTGAAACGCAGAGGATTCGGATCCAGGAAGTATAATCCCATACCATGGCTATTATCGAAATTACCTTTACTGTACAGTGGATAGGATCCTGATTGCCTCAAAGATTTGTTGTGAGGTACCGTGAAGTGTAAAGTTTCTTGTAAATTACAAAGTAAATGTTACTCATCCTAATAAAATAATGGAAGAAATTCCTCTTTGGAAATTCCTTGGGATTTTATTTATTTACTTGGTTTGCCCTTGTCCTTTTGACATCACAGGTGATATTAATGACAAAAACAGCAGGTGATTTTAATATCCACAAGAAGCTAGTGAAGACATCATCAGAATGATGTACTGGGGTCAAGGCAGCCAACAAAATGCTGAATCTAGTGAGGAAAGAGTTTTGTAAACAAATAAAACCGGACCATGAATCAACACCAGAATGCTGCCTGCGATTCTGGTTTTAAGAATAAAAATAGGGCTAAAGAACTTCTAAGAACGGAAATTAAGCTATTAAAAGGGAGTTTTTAATTTATTCTGATAAAAACAGGAAGTCATCAGAGGGTTTTAAGCAGACCTCTGGCCGTATTGGATCTAGATTTAGAAGAGGTCACTCTGGCTGCTGTGTGAAGAATACGCTGTAGAGGAATCAACAGGTTGCCCAGTTAGGAGGCTATGGCACAAGGCCAGGTGAAAGGTGACGGAAGTTTGAACTCTGGCGGTAACTACAGAAATGGAGAGAAGCAAACAAACGTGTCATGGTGTTTCAGTGCTAATAAATGCGGTAGATAGTAGTAGGACCAAGTGAGTAATAAGGTTACCTTCATTCAGTTGATTACTCTTTAATTCCAATACAAAAGTACAGACTAAAATATTTTTGATAGCTGTTTAGGCTCTGGAAACACCAGCTAGCAAGAGAACATAAAATATAAAAGGTTCACCTTTGTCTGGGTCGGGGGTCCATGTTGAGAAGGACTGGGGATTCCAGGGGGACGGAGAGGCCCAGAACAACGACCACCATGGCAGAGCCAGTTGGGAGCGGGGGTCCAACTGAGCCCAGCGGCTGCGTGGAATGGTGGCAGTCCCCTTGCTAGTGCATTGTTCATGGACCAGATGCCAAGCCAGGAGAGCAAGGCATCAGTCAGGAAGAGGGAGCACTCAGCCAGGCTTACGCCCTCTTCATGGGGCTGTCCCCAGGCCCTCCAGCCCAGGCCCAGCGTAAAGGCTGTGAGGGAAACGCCCCCACCTCCACCCACCAGGGAGGGACTTCATGTACCACGTGGAGGCAGAGTCATCTCCATCCTCAATGCCAGAGGCTGGCCCTTCACAGCTGCAGTCAGGCAGGGTGTCCTCCAAGGTGGCCTGCTCCTGGGCTACGGCCTAAGAGGAGGGGCGACATCCCCCAGAGTCTACCAGGTAACCACATCTTGTCCTCTCTGGCTGGTGCCTCCAAGCCTCACAGGGCCCTGACACGGTCCTTTTGGCTGACTGAGGGTCCTTGGGAACTGAAGCGAGGCCCTTGGCTGGGGGCCAGAGAGGGGCAACCCCCTGAGGAACCATCTATTGTGGGGTATTATTAGGCCCAGAGAGGCTGGGAGTGGGGCTGGGGCTGGGGCTGGGGCTGGGGCTGTGTGCGGCCAGCCCGCATTTCTGCCATGACAGCCTGTGTGTTAGAGAACACACCTCACCTTAGACTTCAAGGGCCCAGATTCCCCGCCGGCCCCCATCAAATGCTTCCTGTAATACTTTGCACACCAGAGACTGGGCTTCCCCAGATCCAGGCGGGACAGAGGCCCCTGGGAAACTCCCCAGCATGAGCTCCTCCAGGCCCACTGCACACACTTCACATAGATTTGCATAGTCTTGTGTAACAGAAGACAAGAGCCCAGTGGCTGGCGTGGCCACCGGGCAGCCCCTAGCCCAGGGAGTCCCCTGGCACTGCCCGTGGCCACAGTGCTGAGCACATCCCCTCTGGCCCTCCAGGCCCCTGCCCTACCAAGGCTGCTTCCTGCTGGAGAAGCCCCGGATGTCGGATGTCGGCTCTGAGGGGGAGGGGCCAGCCCCTCAGAGGCACCGGGGACCCCTGGGTCACCCTCCTGCTGCCAGCAGTTCTGATGCCAAGGCCACACCCTTCTAGAGCCACCTGCTGCCTTGCCCAAGGAGCCTGTGCGGGACCCAACAGATTGCAGCCCCATGGGGCAGAGACTGAAAGGTGCCCGTCGCCTGAGGCTGAGCTCCCTGCAGAGCCTCCCGAGGGCCCAGACCTGCTGAGCCCCACCAGTGCCTACCCTGTTCCTACCCTCGCCATCAGCAGTGCCCTCTTGGGCAACTTTGAAGAGTCATTGCTTTGAGGATGTTTTGTACCATCTGGACACATGGAGGGCTTCACTGGAGACACTGGAACTAGTGGATCCTACTGCCCTCGGTGTGTTACGCCGCCCGTCACAGTCGCCGTCTTGGATGTTTCTGAGCAAAATGCCCCAGCCCCATTCCTGGGCATCACAGACCTAAACCCCCTGGGGAGGAAGGGTGACAGTGTGCCCAAGGTGGTCACCATCCAAGCGACCTTATTTAACCCCAACCACACGGTGGGGAAGCTGTTCCTTGTGACCTTTGACCCCTCAGGCATGGCCTTTTTGCAGCGTGGCCTCTTTTTGGAGGGAAGTGCTAGCCCCACCCACCGCGTCCTCAGTTACTTGCTGCACCTCAGGTTCTGGAGGTCCTGCTCACGCTCCTTAAACCTGCGTGGTGACATCCACCTGCTTCCCACCGGAGCCTGGAACTGGACACGGCTCCCCTACAAACTACAGGCCCCTCAGAATCCACGTCATTCACCTTTGCGCTCATTGCCAGCGCCATGCGGACCAAGGACCAGCCCGTTCTGCTCCCTCCTGGAGAAAGCAAACATGTGCAGAGGCGGCTAGAGATGCTTCAGGCTTGAACTAAGACCTTCACCATCCCCATGCCCACACTGGTGGTTTGGGTAGTTAAAGCTTCCGACCCTCACCACAGTCTGCCCTCCTCTGGGGTCTCCCCTGCCTGGCCCTCCCTTGGAATTCCCAGGCCATCTCGATAGTGGGGAGGAAGTGTGGCTGCCCTGAGTCTGTCCCAAGTTCCCATGCAAGTCAAGCTGATGTTGCCTCCCTGTCCTGGGCAGGGGCCGCGTTTTATTTATTGTTCATTTGTAATTTTTTCAGATTGGATTGTCTCAGTAACCTCCCAATTGGCATCGCTCCTCCACCTTCCCACTTGGGTATTGTTCTACCCTAAGGAGTTCGAGAGGCCGATATAGGGGCTGAGGGAGGACGGCTTTCCCTGAGCCGGTGGCAGAGAAGCCATCCTGGAAGGACTGGGTCAGTAGCCAAACATTCATCTTCTCCTGTCCTTCCCTTTTTTTTCCACTTTCTCCACCCTGTGACCCCTCTCTGAAAGCAGTTTATACCTATGTGTGTGCGTGTACACAAGCTTGTGTGTGTGATATTTGTGTGAGAAAGAGCCTGAATGCGTGCACGCACACGTGGTTAGCTGCCCCTCATCTGCTCCATTATGACAGCTAATCTCATTATCAAAACGTCATGTAAAAAGAAATGTTTTTATACATATCACTCGTTCCTCCTAACTTTTAATTTTAACAACGTGACACTTACATGTTAGTTACAAGGATATTCTCCCTGCAGTCGCCTGCAGTCGCCTGGATTGAGGATATCGTGGAAACTGCAGCGCCCATTTTCTACCACGAGGAGGCAGGGCACGTCCAAGGTTGTTGCAGAAAGCGGGAAGAAGCTTGGGTGCCTAGCAACTTCTCGGCGCTGCCACACAGGCCCACACGGCCTCCTTCTGGCCTTCCTTTAAATGACACAAATGTATTGACATATCCTATTGAAAAAAAGCTACAAAGCTAGCACAAAGTGTCTTCTTGGACCCTTCATGCAGTCACCAATTGCTACATTTGTTTTATCATTCCTTCTCTTTCTCTCTTCTCATTTATTTGGAAGTTGTAGGCACGATTCCCTGTATCCCTAAATATTTCAGAGTGTATTTCCTAAAAACAAAATATTCTCTCACAATACCACAATACAAGTATCAAAATTGGGAAACTAATATTGATACAATATTCTTCGTATCAAATTTTATTAAAATTCTGCCATTTGCCCCAATAATGTCCTACTAGAAAGTGAAAATCCTAGATCATGATTTATATTCCAGCATCATGTTTCTTAAATTCCCTTAATTTGACACAGTATTTCAGTCATTCCTTGTCTTTTATGACTTTAACACTTTTGATAGGCCAGCTATGTTGGAGAGTCTCTCAATCTGAGTTTGCAAATCATACTGCAATTTTTTTGTATTTAATCTTCCATAAAAAGTGAACATTTTCATTTTCTGAATGAATTCAAAAGGACCTTTGAACACACTGGAATACATTTGCTTCCTAGGTCCTTTCAGTTCAGCAAGCACAGAACGCCTTCCTAGTGGGCCTGTCCCATGTCCTGACAGCAGCTGAGGTGATTCCATCCTAGCCCAAGCTGCCCCCGCCATTTCCCCAGGTGGTTTGTTATGTTTTTAGCATATTGCCTTCTGATGCTCTATTGGCTCTATTACTGTCATCTCTATGATTGATCTCCACCGGCAGATATGCCCATACATCTTGACCTTTTTCATCCAATTAAGTCAGCTAAAAAGGTGACACATTTGTTATAAAGTTTCTCTCCTTGAAAACTAAGGGGCAAACCAAAATATTTATACCCAAAAGAAAGAAAATACATACACCTACAGGTGCTAAACTATTTTGAGCAGTTGCCTTATTTTTGCATAACCAAAGTCTCGCCATGGATTGGTTTGGATATTGGAAGTTATTCATGAAACAACTGCAATCTTCTCTCTCAGTGCAGTGATTTCCATCCTTTTCCATCTCATGGCATACATACACTAATTACTAAAACTCTGCGGCACACCAAAAAATATATTTTTTTGCTGACCTCACAAAAACATAGGTATAATTTTGACTCATTCACACCAATAGGTATCGCTGTGTTGGCTCCTGTCATTGTTTTTTTTTTTTTAATTTGACAATCGAAAGGAAAAGAGGTTAGTACTCCTGACTAAATAGTCTGGTATTGCATATTTTAAAAGATTCTTGCAGCACAACGGTTGAAAATTGCTGCCTTAGTGCTATCTGGGTGAGTTGAATAAGTAATCATCTTACACACACACACACACCCACACACACACACACCCACAAAGGGCATTAGCCTTATCTACCTCATAGTGCCTGAAACATCTATCTAGAAATCTATGCCATACCACTTGAGAGAATTTTTAGAATGATCTTGGATTCTCTTTCAAATTTAAGCATTTTAAAATTAGGCAAATTAAAAAATCACACTAAGGCTGTCCAAGGCCTTATGATTGCAAGTACAAACTAAAGCATGGAATTCAACATAAATACTTAGTGAGGGATTGCGACCTTTGACAAATCGCGCTAAATGAAGTATGGTACAAAGTTGACTCAGGGCAAAGCACAAGCAACCTGTTGTCATCCAGCAAAAATTCTGTAGTTACTCTTTTAATTGAAGAACAGTTTTTGCTGCAGCAGACACTAAGATTGTGCAAAATATGGACTCAAATTTCTCAGTCTGATTCAACCTCTGGGTTGTTACAATGTAAACTTTCTGGATTGCTCACTATTCTAAAACACTGAATTTTGCCCCATTGTCCACGTGTTCCAATTGTAGGTTAAAAAAAATAGTCACACTACTCTTGACCCATGACTTCTTCCCTGCCCCCCATCCCCGCACCGTGGAACTTTCTGCTAAGAGGGATGCCTGCCTCTCCTCCTGACGTGGGCATAAAGGAAAGTGACGCTGAAAATGGGAAACCTTGTGTGCTTCACCTGCAAAATGTCTAAACCGTTTTCCACATCACTCAAATGCAGGGTTGCATGAGACAGCTTCTTCAAGTCCCTTGCATGTGCAGATTTTTGCGATTAAAAAGAACTTCTTGGAAGTGAATTTACATGACGCCCCCATGTGAAATTAGCCAGCCGAAGGCCAGGCCAAGCGTAGGGGTAGAGTGAATGTGTTTTCCCTTTGAAAAGCCTTCCTGGGGAGAGGATCCCACACCAGCAAGAGCGGCCCCCGCACCACGTGTCTGCACCAACCGCGGGATTGGAGGAGCGCATTTTAGCGCTGCAGTCTAGATGTGCAAGGTCCCGCCCAGCTGCCAGAGGAGCTGGGACGCCGAGAGAAGAGGCCGGAGGAGGATCGCGGAGGGGAGGGGGGCGGGAGGGGGGTGGGGGATCCCGCGGCGCCAGCGGCCTGGAGTCTGGGAGGGCCCGGAGGCGCGCCAGGCGGCCTGCCTCGCCACAACTTGCCCAGACCAGACAGGCATCTTGGAAGGAGCCGACTCGCCGCTTCCCGCTTGGCTGCTCCTGGGCCTCAGCCTGCCTGCCTGCACCAGCAGCGCGCCTGGGTTCTGGGGTCCCCAGCGTCGCCCCCGTCCGCCTGCAGCGCCCGGCGCCCACCCTGGAGCCCGCCCTGGAGCGCGCAGCTGGGGTGAGCCAAGGCCTGGGATGCGCCAAGGCGCCCATGGGCATCTTGGTATCTGCTAAGCCGGGCCCTCCTCCCGCTTCCCCTGGCTGTGAGCAGAGGCGCTGCAGACCCCGCTGGCGTGGCTGCCGCAGCCCCGGTTCCCATTTGCCTCCAAAGAGGCGGCGCCACTGGCGCCCGCGTCCTCCGGCCTTTGTCTTTGCGGGTTCGGGAGCCGGCCCCGCGGCGCGTCCTGCTGGCCGCCCTGCCTGGGGATGGGGGGCGGAGGGAAGGGGAAAGCGTGCCCCCTTCTTTACTGTTCCGGCCATCTTGAGAACGAGATTCGATCAAAGGGCGAGGATGGCCAGCCCCGCGGCGAACAGAGATGGGTGGCGGCGAACAGAGATGGGTGCTTCGGGCCCGCGTGCCTTTCCCAGGACTGCAGTGGGGGCGTGCGGACAGTCTGCCACATTCAGTTCCAAGGCCTTGGTCGCAGAGCACGGGTGACTCTCCCTAACAGGCCAGAGGCCCAGAAAATAAGGAGGGATAAGGGCTGAGAGCTAACATTTCCTTTAAAGGCCTAATTCATTTGATCATTCTTTATCCATGTGTCCTTTCAGGAAATTAATAAGGCCTCTGCCTGTCTGCCCAATCCTAGGTGCTGGGGATATAACGGTGAGCGAGAGACCCGGGCCCTTGTTCCCGTTGATCCTGCAGCCCAGTGGATGGAGCCCACAGTTCCCAGAACTGCCAGGTCGGTACACTTGCTGACGCCCTTTAAGCAGATGGACAGCTGAGGCCTACGGCCGACATAACTTGTTCTAGGTCAGGCAGCAAGTGAATAGAAGACTCAAACTCTGAGCCTAGATCTTTAAAGCTTTATGCCGGCGGCAGTGAATCCGTGACAGCTCTTTGCCCCCCAAAGTTCCACTCAACGTTATGTGGGTGTATGATTCCGGTGAAGTCATAGCAAGTGCATGCTTGTTTCCTGGATGCTTTTACATGGGCTTATTTCTAGTTACATTATCTGGAAAGTGGTAACGATATTTGCTATTACAGCTTTACTTCTGGTTATTCTGACCCGTATTTTTCTTTCTTCTGTTCTTTGACTATTAGGAAAGACAAAAGTTTTCCTGACGGTTGGTCCAAGCTGGGGCTCCCCGGTGGATTGAGGAATGTCTGGCTTTTCCTCAGCTCATTGGTCTCTGTGGTAGCCACAGGCAGCCCTCAGAAGACCCCAAGGATGAGAGGCCTGAGGTCCAAAAGTTGCTGCTAGAAATTTGTTAGCCTCTCCAAAACAAAAACAAATAAACAAACAAAAACAAAACAAAACCAAAACCAGAATGCAGCTGCCACACAAGTTTGTAAGGTAGATACGAGGGCCCTGTAAAACTTGATGGTGAAGCTGATAGTTAAATTCCTTTCCATGTAAAAAAAAATTTTTTTTTACCTTCACATTTTGAAAATACATCTTTTTGGGAAGACAAAGTATTAAATATTTGGGGAAGTGCTTTGGTTTGTATTTCTATCAGAATGTTAACTCAGGTGGCCGACCCATAGAGGAAGAAAGACTCCGTTAGTACTTTCCATGTAACAGATTTAGAAAGCCTACCATCAAAGAGAATGAACTACACCACGAATTTAATTTTAAAACTCTATGGCAATATCATATACAAAATGCACGCTTAATTTTCAGCGTGCTATTCGATAAATTTTGTCGAATGTATATGCCCAGGGAATCGAAAAAAAAAAATCAAAATACAAAATATTTTTTGTTATATCCCAGAGTGTCCCTGTGCCTTTTGGCAGCCTTTCCCTGTCCATCCCATGTAGTTCTTCATAGTTCCGTTGCTTAATATTTTCTGAGGTGCGTAATAAAAAAAGAAAAATGAGAATGAATAGGTATGTCCGATTTGAAGCCCTAAGGCAAGAACAGTGGGGATGGCCAAGGTCCCAGGGATGTGGATCCCCCGCTTCAGGGACCTGGCTTGTCCTGCCCAAAGGTCGGACAGGGTGGCGCCCCGGGAAGCAGGCGCTCGGGAGGTGGCCCCTCGGGGTGGACGGGGGCATCCACTCAGGCTCGTCCAAGAGGTCTTCTCTGGTCCGCAGGGCCCTGGGCGCACGCTGACCACGCGGGGGGGCCGGCGAGCGCGTTGCTCCCCGTGGCCGCGGGCGCGCTGCTCGCAGGCCGGGCGTCCGGGGACGCTCCCATAGCAACGGCTTCAGCGCCCAGCCTCGAGGCCGCCGCCGCCGCTGCCTGCTGGGACCTCGCCTTCGCCTGCTGCCGAGGGGTGGGGCGGCAGCGGTGCGGGAGGCAGCCCGAGCTCCGCGGACGAGACCGTCCTCTCCGATGCCGGCAGAGGTGGCCGATCGGCCTCCAAGCATGGTAAGGGGCTCACAGGCCCGGGATACCCGCCAGCAGATGCCGGGCTGGGGGCGGCGACGGGGTGGCGGGCACGGGCTCACCGCTGCCTCGCCACCCCCGCCCTGTGTCCTTCCCGCAGCCCTTCCACAAGCAGGTCTACTACCCGCTCGCCAGCGGCCTCGAGGGTCCTGACGCCCCCGCAGGGGCCGCGGCCGGCGCGGCCGCCATGGCCTGCTTCCCGCCCGGCGCGGCCGCGGGCCCCCTGCCCTTCTTCCAGTTCCGGCCGCGGCTGGAGAGCGTGGACTGGCGGCGGCTGAGCGCCATCGACGTGGACAAGGTGGCGGGGGCGGTGGACGTGCTCACGCTGCAGGAGAACATCATGAACATCACCTTCTGCAAGCTGGAGGACGAGAAGTGCCCGCACTGCCAGTCCGGCGTGGACCCGGTGCTGCTGAAGCTCATCCGCCTGGCGCAGCTCTCCATCGAGTACCTGATGCACTCGCAGGAGTTCCTCACCTCGCAGCTGCACAACGTGGAGGAGCGGCTGCGCCTGAGCCTGGCCAACTGCGAGCAGAGCAAAGAGCTGCTCACCAAGCAGGCCGGGGAGATCAAGTTCCTCAAGGAGGAGTGCAAGCGCCGCAAAAAGATGATCTCCACTCAGCAGATGATGATGGAGGCCAAAGCCAGCTATTACCAGGTGGGCAGCTGCGCTGCGAGGGCCATTCCTAACCCCCCAAAGACCTCGGTTCCCCCGGGGATACCGAGAGCCCGTTTTATCGCTGTTTTGTTTGGTTGTTAAGATTTGTACTATAAATAAGAAGAAACAGCATACTTAAATGAACCAAAACAGTAACTTGAACCAGCGGATGACATGGTTCGTTACCTTCAGTAGACTACCATAGGATTAATGATTAAACGGGTAACGTTTCTGCAGTGCTTTATTTAAGTCCTGTAAGTAGTGGTGGTTTAAGGAGCTGTTTCCTTCTCATCGGTTTAATGACAAAAGAACCATGTGCAAACTCTGTGGCGGTGGCCCCCAAACGATCTGGAATGATTACATTTGTGGATTTTTCTTATTTTTTTTTTTTAATTTCAAAATCTTTACAAACTGACAGAAAAGTTGCAAGAATAATGCAAAAGCATTATTCTTCCCAATACCCTTCATCCACATTCACCAGTTATTCACATTTGCCACATTTTTTGCGGATTCCTAAATATTTCCAAGTGTCTATTTCCTAAGAACAAGAACAATCATATAACAACAGTGTTTTAAAAATTAAAAAATGTTGCTTTTCTGTTGTTAATCTCCAGCTGTTAGGGGTTGGACAGTAAACTCAAGATAAATATTGTAACTTTTCAATCTAACAGAAATTATGGTATACATCCTTTTTACCAACTAAAAGGGGCCAGCTTACTTCGCCAAAGATATCGACGTAAGCAGCGGATGGACAGGACTGACTTCAGACCCGTAGATTCTAGTCATTTGATTAAACATGGCTTAAAATAGGGGTGTCCAGCCCGCAGGCCACACGTGGCCAAGGGTGGCTATGAATGGCGACCCCACACGAAATCGTAAATTTACTTAAAACGTTAGTTTTATTACTTAGCTATGTACATTTTCTATATTAGCGATCACAAACTTGGGACCTGCTCGATGATTTTAAAAGCTTATTGAAAGGGCCGCTGCATCACGAGGTTTATTATGTGAGGACTTTTGTGCTTATCTGTGGTGGCCGATATCACGAAAATTATGCACAGACGTTTTTTTTCTTTGCTCATCAGTTTTCATTAGTGTTTGTGTATTTAATGTGTAGCCTAAGACAGCTCTTCTCTTCCCAGTATGGCCAGAGATGCCAGAAGGTTGGTCACCCCTGGCTTAAAAGGTCTTGGTGGATTTAGGTGATAGTGAATACAGAGAACTGGGTATATGGTGCAGAAAATGGTGGGGTTAATAGCGCTTAGGACTGACCCAACAGGAATACAGAGAGAAGGGTATTTAAAAGACGTGAACAGTGGGAAAGAATACTGGGAGGCAAGCTTAGTGTTTAGCTTTGGGTACACAACTCTGAGGTATAACTGTCAAATGATACTTGATGTTGCTAATTGCCTATTTCATAAATGCTATTTAAAATGTAGATATTTATAAATAGTACTGAAACAGCTCTTTATAAAGGTATGTCTTATACAAGGAATATAATGAATATTTTTAAATATTTTAAAAAGTTTATCAGTTTATTTTTAAAAGTTAAAAATTTACTTTAAAAAGATTGGTAGTAATATAGTGAAACGTTAAGACCCATAACACATAGAAATTTATCATTTATAAATACTTTTTCACTCTTTTGGTTACCATAGAAATGGTTGGTAAATCAAGATTTTCAAATGTGAATGATATATGAGGATTAAAAGGTACTGGTTCAGTTTTATGAAATGAGTTACACCTGCCTACTCTAGGCCACTCAGAGGACTCTTCAGTAACAGTGTTAGCTGTGTGGGGCGCGCAGGTGTGACAGAGAAGAGATAGAAGGGACCAGACCACCTTTTCCAACACAGTAGGACACTTTTGCTCTCTATTAAGTGGCTTGATATTATCTCTTTGAACAGTGTGGGCACTTTAAGGTGACAATTCCAGAGTAAACTGCCTGCTTTTGCATCCTAGCGGTTCCACTCTGCAAGTCATTTATTTAACTTCTAAACCTCGGTTTCCTCATCAGGAAAATGGGAATGTTACTAGTAGCTACCTTTTCAGGTTGTTCTGAGAACCCCAGAAGATGTTACATGTGAAGCATGAGGAAGGCTCGGTAAATAGCACCTGACATACAGATGCTGATTTCTGCTCCAATTTCCCAGTAGTGAGCTGTGACTACCTATGATCGCTTTGCAAATCCTCAGGCCTTTTTCAGGAGCTCACCTGGAGTAGGGGGTAGAAAAGAAGGCCAGAGACCACATTGCTGATGCCGTAAGAATCAGTGATTCCAAGGGGGAGGAGGTAGTCAAAGACTGTTGCTAAAAATAGTTGGTGTGTAAGCTACCTCGCTGGGGTTCCACGTGTCATTGAAACTCCAGTTTCATAAGCTGGGGATATTTGGCGTACAACAAATTCATGGGAAGACAGTTGATTTTGTTTAAATAGTCATGTGACTTTAGCATACAGTCATGGATTGGTGTTTAAACAGAGACCTCCAGTCGCTGGTGAAGTCTGATGGGTGAAGGCCTGTGTGAACCAAGGATCTAGCAAATGTTTAAGTTAAAAATTTTAAAATACTAGTACACTGTAACAGCACTTAGACTCATTCTGAGAAGACCTTTTCATTTTCATGGCTGGAGGACTCAGATTCCTCTCTGTGCTCAGCAACACAGGCAGATTTTGGAATCTGCCAGCTAATTTCTGTTACTGTTTCCAATTTATCCATCTCCCTGGAGTTGGAGAGCAGCCTTGAGGAGTAGAAAAAGCAGGCATTTTGCAATCAGCGAAACATTGGTTAAAATATGCAACTGATAATGCTGTAACTTAATTTTCCTGAGCTTTGATTTCTTCAGTAAGTCTATGAAAATTTCAAAAGAGAATGATGTAACAGGGCCTAGCTCTCAGCTGGTACAGTGGAAATGTTGTTTTTTGTTGGTCTTCATCAAGTTGAAAGTTCTCCCCTCCCCTGGAGTTTTGAACTCTCAAACCCTCCACTTGGAGCTCCATTAGTTTGTCGATTACAAAGTCGGTTTTGTTGCCCTGCACTGGTCCCTGCGGGGTGTGGGGGCGGGGCGGTTGCTGGGGCGCCTCGGCTCTGGTGTGCAGTGACTCCCAGTCTCTCCGAGCTTGGGGCAGTGGCTTGCCCTGCGTCCTTCCCACTCTTACGTATCCAAGAAGAGTTGATTTTTCAGTCCAGCTTTGGACTTGTTGTTAGGATGGAGGGGTGATTTTCAAGCTCTCTACATGCTAATCCAGGCACTGTAAACCTCTTAGATTTGTTTCGATGTTTTTTGTCATACAGCAATTTTTCATTTGCATGTAGTTAACATGTCAGTCTTTTCTTTTTGGAATAGGAACCCCTTCTTCCCCTGAGCTCATGACTCCTCTGTATTATTCAAATAGTTAAAATATTTTTTTTTATTTTTAGAAATTAAAAGTTACGTCCTGGGTGTCTCATCATTTTCTTTCCCTGGTGCTGTGCACGGCCCTAGAGCTCACACTTGCATCTGAGTCAGTGTGGGCCATCCCCAAAGTATCGGAACATCCTCCCTGAGCGGAGAAGGCTGCAGAGATTCTCCAACATGCAGTGCTGAGAAATAGGCATAAATGCGTTAGTTTTCTGGGAGACGGGAACCTGAGGTCCTGATGCAGCCGACTAAGCTGACTAAGAGGAAGGCAGTGCATGAATAGAAGAGCGTGTAAAGAGCACAATGGAGATGCAACAGCAAAATCCAAGCTGAGGGACATTCTGCAGGACAAATGTTCTGTTTCTTCAGTAACAGGATTGCAAGGAAAAAAGAGATGGAAGGGCAAGCAACAGACTGACAGAGAATTAAGGGACATAACAATCAATTGCAAAATATGACTTTATTTAGATCCTGACTCAAAACAAACTATAAATGTTTTTTCTAAGACAATGTGTGAAATATTGGGGGGGGTGAACCAAATGGTTGGATATTTGTTGCTACTAAGGAATTAATATTCACATTTTAAAAGGCGAGATAATGATTGTATTGGTGTTAAAGAAAGTCCATTTAGAGTTAAATTCTGAAATATTGACAAATGAAATATATAATATCCAAGATTTACTTCACAGTAGTCCAGGGGTAAGGATATAGGTGAAACGAGTTGAATTTTTGTTCACATTTTGAATTAGTGTTGAAGTGGAAAACAGATTTGTTGGAATTGATGGGGTTTTTTTCCCCCAGTAAATTCCCATGAGGAAGCCAAATATTTCTGAGCATTTGCCTAATCATTTATCAATGCCTGGCTCCGGGGACAAAGCTGTGAATAAGACAGACAGGAGTCAGCACTCTCAGGGACTAAGGATCCAGCAGGAGACCATAGACAAGTGAAGTAAATAAACGTGCAAATGTAACTGATACCTGGTGAGAGGTTCAGTGATGAAAATAAGACCATGTACTGGGACAGTGACTGGCAGAAGGCTCCTCCTCAAAGACCTGGTTGAGGATGGGCCACCGTTCCCCCCAGTGCTTCATAAACGACATCCTGCCTGTCAGGAAGAAGTCGGTCACGGCGAGGGCGGGGGAGGATTCAGGCAGGGGACCAGCCGGAGAGACAGAAAGAAGACTAGCATCTTCTGTTGGGACACGGAATGTCCCAACAGTTGGCGGTGGTAGGCTGGGCACCGCCAGCCTAATAGGAATAGCACTAAGGTTCCAGAAAGCACCACGATGGGCCACTGTAACTGCTGCGTGAATGTCTCCGCGGCCTTGTGCTCCGGGTGAGAAGAACACCCTCATTCTCTACTTGTCTCTTGAGTCGTGCTTTCTGCCCTTGCCAGAACTCTATCTCTGGGGGGAAAGCCTCCAAGAGGGGGTGCTTCGGGTACCTGAATTTTAATTGAAATGAGATTCAATTAAAATTATTTTTAGAAATTAAAAGTTACATCCAGGGTGTCTCATCATTTTCTTTCCCTGGTGCTATGCATGGCCCTAGAGCTCACACTTGCAACTGAGTCGGTGTGGGCCATCCCTGGATTCAATTTTAATTGAAATGACGAGGGAGGGACCCTCGTCACAGCCCCTTTGACTTGCTGCTCTCTCCTTTCCAGTGCCATTTTTGTGACAAGGCCTTTATGAACCAAGCCTTTCTACAGAGTCATGTTCAGCGCCGCCATCCTGAAGATTCTCACCTTGGTGAGTCCTCAGCTCGGCTGGAATGAGCCGTTTTCTTTCTGGGAACTTTTTCTTTTTTCAAGGGAGGCCTGGTCCCATGCATTTCTCGATTCTTGTAAAAAAAAAAAAAAAAGAAAGTCTCGCTGTCCTCGTTCATTCACGAAGTAAATATTGAGCCCCTACTATGTGCCAGGCACTGTACCAGGGGTCCGGGGATATAGCCCCAAGGGAAACGGACTGAGTCCTGCATTCTAATGGGCCTTCCATTCTAATAGGAGGGGCGGGGAAAACACACTTACGTGAGTGAGTGATTCTTTTAAAATGAAGAAAATAAATCTGGAGAATGGGGTGGAGAGTGACTTTGGGTCATCAGCAAAGGCTTCACGGAGGAGGTGATATCTGATCAGAAACCAGAACGACAAGGAGGTCCCAGGCTGGGGAAAATCAGAGAAGTAACTATCCCAGGCAGAGGGACCTCTGAGGGTGAGGCGTGTGAGGGGGAGGCAGGACAGTGTGTTTGAGGACCAGACAGAAGGTCGATGGAGTGGAGTGAGCAAGGCAGTGTGACGTGCGGTGACGCGGGAGAGGGAGGAGCCAGGTCCCATGGGGCCTCGAACACCCTGGGCAGGAAGGAATGTGGGGTGTTCTGAGCACAATGGGAAGCCCCTGGCGCTTGTGGCGGGGGGCAGGGCACTCAATCTAATTCATACCTGAGAATGAGCCCTCTGGCTGTTGGAGAAGAGTCTGTAGGGACAGTGGTGGAAGCAGGTGCAAGAGTGGGGAGCCTGCAAGAGCAGCCCAAGTGAGAGATGGCAACGGGACCAGGAGGGTCCCAGGGAGCGTGGGAGAAGTGAAGACAGAGAGAGCATGTTCCAGACACAGAACCCGCAGAGATGTGGCTCAGCGTGAGAGGAAAAGATGAAGCCAAGGTGGTGCTGGGTTTGTGACTGTCTCTTCGGATGAATGGCAGTGGTGTTTACCATGCCGGGAAACCTGGGGCCAAAGCAGGTTGAGGGAGGAGGGAGAATGGAGAGTTTGTGTTGGCCGTGGGTAAACGTAAATCACACGTACAACTGCCACGCATGTGGAGAGGCTGGAGGCTGGAGGTCAAGGGGGAGGCCCAGGCTGGAGATACGCACCTGGGAGTCCTCAGCAGAGCGGCGCCGGATGAGGTCAGCTAGACAGAGAAGAGAGCTAAGGGCCCGCTCCAAGGCTCTGCGAACACTAGGTGCTCTGGGGGAGCGGCTGGGTTAGACGCGGCTTGGAGGCCGGAGGGGAACCTGCGGAGGGTGTTATCCGGGACACCACGGGAAATTGGGGTTTCCAAAAGGGAGACAGTGGTCAGTTGTATCAAATGTTCCTGAGACCCAGAGTGAGATGAAGGCTGAGAATTGGCTGCTGGTGACCTTGACCTCGCAGCTGCGGTGGATTGGTGGGGTCAAAAGCCTGACCGGAGTGAGCTGAGCCAACAGTCAGGCGAGGAAGCAGGCACGTCGAGGACAGACGTTTATTTCAATAGTGTTTTCTGGGAGGGAGAGCAGAGGGATAGGCGTTTCCTGGAGGGAAATGGGGGACCGAGGGGAAATGTCTATCTTGTTTGATGTGGGAGATACTCATATGGGTTTGGGTATTGATGTGAATTAACCAGTATGTAGAGGGAGAAACTAAGGAAGCAAGAGAGGGGAAGGGTTCTGCAGCGTATCAAGGAACCAGGTTTTCTGGTACTGAACTGTTCTCAAAAGGAAAGAACATAAGGTCTGTTTCTCCATGAGCAGATCAAAGCATTCTGCAGATCGCTGCAGTAATGCACAGGAACTCTCGTTACGATCTTACACAGTTTTAGTATCTGAACGTGTGTACTTCTAGCTTGTTCCTCAGTGCCGGCTTTCCCCGCCCTTTTGAGCCAATCTGTTTCCATTTCTGCCTATTTCAGGTAAATAGATTTATTTAGGAAATAGCCAGGCTTTGTGTAAACCATATGAACAGCATACAATTCCACCTGTAAGCCATGGACTACCAATACAATTTAGCAGTATATTAGAGAAGTTGAAAAGATTAAATATTTGGATTAACCTACCATTCTTCAGTGTGAAACTGACTTTCTCTCTCTTCTGTTTCAGTATCCTATTCTATCTCATACTCGTTTCAGAGCGCGCTTCACACTCTGAAATGAGTATTATTTCTTCCGGTCATCTTTGAGATTCTGACTTTCTACTTTGGTTTCCATACCTTTCATGTCTACACTCACAGACACATGTATATCCATTCAGTCATGTGTACATCTGCATGTAAGTACATGTACATAAATATTCCTCCTTTCACTTGTTGCTTCCTCTTACCACTTTTCAGTACCGCGTTTTCGCCCCGTCGGCAGGTTACGGCCCGAGATTGCGTTTCGAACGCCAGCCTCTGCCTGTCTTAGCCCCAGTGGGGTTCGCAGGGGGGCTTGGTGAGGGCACAAGGATGGTGACCGTAGAGGTTTCAGTGGGGTGGTACCGCAGTGGAAGCCATCGCTTCCCTTCTTGGATCAAAATAGGTATCTTGAAGAAGGGCCTGGGATTTTCTTTGTCACCGTTACTGCTCCCTGAATGGGCTTCACACCATCAATGTGGAATAATCCAGCCTCTACCCAATGGCTGAAAGAATCTGCTAAAAATAATTCAGTGCCCAGTAATGCAAAGGGCTGCAAATAAACTCCAAGGAGCCAAAATGGGCTCATGTGGCAAAAAAGAGTAATATCCCAAGTAAGAGCCATTTCCTCTGTCTTATCAATAGAACTCCACCCCTTAAGTTGGCAGATAGGTTTCCTAAGCGCAGGTTTCATAGATTAACAAGATATTTCTGTTGCACCAGAGTATAAGAAAAAGGAGCAGACCGATACGCTCCAGAAGGAGATCGACATGTTGAAGGAGCAGCTGCAGCTCACCAAGTCTCAGCTGGAGGCATCACAGCATGCCCACGCACTGCGAGTCTCGGAGGTGGGATGCGAACCTGGGAACCCTGGCGTGCGGGAAGGGCTGCCGTTAATTCCTTTTAAATGTTTGGTAGGATTCACCAGTGAAGCCATCTGGTCCTGGGCTTTTCTTTGTTGGCAGGTTTTTGATTACCGATTTGATTTCCTCACTCTTTACTGGTCTGTTCAGATTTCCTATTTCTTCATGATTCAGTCTTGGTAGGTATGTTTCTAGGATTTTATTCATTTCATTTTTTTTAAAGATTTTATTCATTTATTTTTAGAGAGGGGGAAGAGAGGGAGAAAGAGGAAGTGAAACAACAATGTGTGATTGCCTCTTGTGGACCCCCTACTGGGGACCTGGCCCACAACCCAGGCAGGTGCCCTGACTGGGAATGGAACCAGTGACCCTTTGGTTCATAGGCTGGCACTCAGTCCACTGAGCCACACCAGCCAGGGCTATTCATTTCTTTTAGATTGTCCAATATGTTGGCATGTAATTATTCCTGGTAGTCTCTTACGATCCTTTGTAACTCCGTGGTATCAGTTGTAATGTCTCTTCTTTCATTTATTATTTTATTTGAATTTTTTCTCTTAGTTTAGCTAAAAGTTTCTTAACTTTATCTTTTCAAAAAATCAACTCTTAGTTTTGTTGATCTTCTCTGTTATTTTTCTGTTCTGTATTTTATTGATTTCTGCTCTAATCTTTATTATTTCCACCCCTCTGCTAACTTTGGGCTTAGTTTGTGCTACCTATTTGAGGTGTGATGTTAGGTTATTTATTTGCAACTTCTTAATGAAGGTGTTTATAGCTATTAAACTTTCTTAGAACTGCTTTTGCTGCATCCCTTAAGTTAGTATGTAGTGTTTCCATTTTCATTTGTCTCAAGATATTTTTTTTATTTCCTTTTTGATTTCTTCTTTGACCTTTGGTTGTTCTGAAGAGTGTTGTTTAATTTCCACATATTTCTGAATTTTCCAGTTTTCCTCCTGTTTACTTATTATTTCTAGTTTCCTACCACTGTGGTCAGAAAAGATGCTTGCTGTAATATAAAGTTGTGTTGAGTTTGTTAGGGCTTGTGATTCACATATGGTCTATTCTGGAGAATGTTCTGTGTGTCTGCTGCTGTTGGATAGTATGTTCTGTATATGTCTGCAGATTCATTTGATCTATAGCAGAGATTTTCAACAGGTGTGCCTCAAGAATTTTTAAAACATGCAGCACCTATAGGACTGTTTAATCAGGGGCATTGACCTCTTTTCCTGTAGATTGTCAAACAAAATGACAACAGCCAACACTACATTAGCCCTCCAGTGTGAATGAATCATACCTCTTTTTTGGTCAGATTGGCAAAAAAATGTTTTTTGGTGTGCCACAGAATTTTTGTAATTAGTTTATGTGTGCCAGAGATTAAAAAAGTTGACAATTGCTGATCGATAGTGTTGTTCAAATCCTGTTTTTCTTCATTGATTTTCTGTCTGGATGGTCTGTCCAGCATTGAGAGTAGGGTATTCAAGTCCCCTATTATTTATTGTATTGCTGTTTATTTCTCCTTTTTGTCCTGTTAATAATTGCTTGATATGTTTAGGTGCTTCAGTGTTGGCTGTATAGATATTTATAGTTCTTATATCTTTGTGATGAATGACCCCTTTGTCATTATAGAATGACCCTGTTTGTCTCTTGAGATCTTTCTTTTTTTAATGTAGGCATTTATAGTTCTAAATTTTCCTCTGGGCCCCGGTTCGCTGCTTCCCTTTTTTTGGTGTGTTGTGTCTTAATTTTCATTCATCTTCAGGTATATTCTAATTACCCCAGTGAGTTTTTCTTTGATCTGTTAAAGAATGTGTTATTCAGGCATTATGTATTTTCATTTTCCAGTTTCCCTTCTGTTAGTGATTTCTGGCTTTACTCCACTGTGGTTGGAGAATATACTGTGCATGATTTCAGTCTTTTAATATTTGTTGAGAATCATTTTATAGCCTAACACACGGTCTCTTCTGCTGAATCTCCTGTGTGCATTTAACAAGGTTGTATATTCAGCTGTTGTTGGGTGCAGCGCTCTTCCTGTTTACATCTGTGAGGTTGAGTTTTTATGTAGTTTGTTCAAGTCCCTAGTTAGATTTAAAAACCTAAAGATCATTGAGAAATCAAAGGCTGATTGGCTAGACCTTGAATTTAGCTTATGTAAATACAAATTTGTGGTTAAGCGGGGTGAGGTGGGTCTACTCTACCCAAATTCCATGTCTACCCTACAAGTGCACAGATCACAGAACTCTTGATACAGTGGGCCTCTGCATTTGTACTTTAAGGATTTAGGATGTGTGTTGCCTTTGGTTTGTAGAAATCGTTGTGCGTGGACCTGGCATTATATGAAATGTCATTGCAAGCCTTACTGAAATCTGCAGTGCTAGCTGACACATTTGAGGTGAAGCTATGCCCACGGATTGAAAGTTTTACCTATTTGCTTCGTATCAGAACTTTTAAAGCCTTGTTTTAAAAATCATTTCAGGAGTATGAAATGCAGAAAACAAAAGAAGAAGAACTTCTGAAGTTATTTCATAGATGGAAAGAAGAAGAAAAGGAGAAGTTGGTTGATGAAATGGAAAAATTCAAGGAAATGTTTAAGAAGGAGTTTAAAGAATTAACCTCCAAGAATTTAGCATTAGAATACGTAAGTAGTGAACTGTGAAGTCCTCATAGTACTGGCTGCGTGGTTGCCTTGAGAGGTGGCTGGCGTTAGGAGACGGCATTACGGCCACCTGCTCTAGGAGTCCTTTATTGTGCCCTGGACCAGACGCCGCTCCTCTCCGAGAGTCTCCGGGTCACTCCAAACACACAGGAGACACACAGCAAATCCGAAAAATAGTTTCTCTGAGAGTGGGAGCTTTGTCCCCAAACCCTAGTGCAGTACACTTGGTACGTGTGGTCGGATGGCAGGAGAGGGTCCCTCTCGCCTTAGCTGGCGAGGTTTCGAAAAACTTAAACCATAAACCCTTCCCTGAGTTTTGGGACTTTCCAGGAAAGGCTGACAGAGATCACCAATGTGGGAGGAGAAGGAAGCCGACCCAGAAAGACAGAGCGAGGACCTTGGCCAGGGCTGGCTGGTGACAAGGCGGGTCTGGAGCAGGCCGGATTTGGCTCTGTCTCCGGTGGGAGCAGCTTTCTGCACATGGCCCTGGTTACATGCATGGATGACAGGGACCAGGGACACGCCTCACTGGGCTGGGACCTTCATCTGCGAACTCCTTTTTCAGTCAGTGGCCACTGTCATTTAGCTAAGAATTAATCTGAGCTTGCTGGGCAGCTCAGTGCTACGTCATCCTTAGGCATAAACGGGAGGCGAGGGAAGATCCTTGAGCTCCCTCTAGAGGCCAACACATGTTATAAACTGAAATAGAGGGGTATTTGGGGGATCCTGCTAAGATCCTCCTCTAAAATACCTTGAACTCTTTCGTAAGGATGGGCAACTATGACCTGTGAGCCAAGCATGCCCGTTTTTGTATGGCTTGTGAGATGGCAGAGGTTTTTCCATTGTTAAATGGTTGAAAAAAGTCAGAAGAAGACTGTTCCACGACGTAAGGAAATTACAAGAAGTCACATTTCGGTGTCCACAAGTAAAGTTTTTTGGAACACAAGCACACTCATTGCTTTACACTTTGTCTGCAGTGCTTTTGTGCTGGACCTGTAGGATTGAGGGCTTGTGACCAAGACCTTATTTGTGTGCCCAAACCAAAAACATTCGCTCTCTGGCTCTTCACAGGAACAGTCTGGTGGCCCCTGTCATCGCTGTGTGGGCACAGGGTTAACGACTGGGGAGGGCGAAACGGCTGTGTATGGTATTGTTCTTTCACCTTTTCCATAAGCTGTAATTTGCCAAAAAAAACAAAAAAGTGGGAAATCACATTGGGTGGCTCATTGTGTCTTTTTTGTGGAGACTCTTTCAGGCAACTTCTTGCGGGTTGGTTATCCCCATGTTCCCTCTCCTGGGTTGCTGTCCTTCCGAAGCAGCGGAAGCGCTAGGCAGTAGTAGTACCTTCTCTGCCTGTAGTTCCCTCTAACACCCGTACCCCGGGGTCCTCTCCTGAACCCATCTGTGCCCCTTCACGGAGTGGGTGCCACGTGGCCCACAGGATTTGGGCACTAACCGATTCAAGACTGACCTACCTCTCCCCCAGGAAGGTTACATTTATTTTTTTTCTCTTGTGATAATCTGCCAATTACTGTTCTTTCTCCTGAGAGTCCCTCCATGGTCCTCTCCCCTGCTCCCTGCCCCTAGGATAATTGTGGAATAGGACTTTCCCCCCCACAGCTTTACCATTCTTACCTAAAGGGAAAAAAAAAAGCAGCTTTATTGAGAAGTAGTTCACATACCGTATAGTTTGCCCACTTAAGGTATACAACTTGGAGGTTTTTAATATGTTCACAGGCCTAGGCAACCGCCATCTTGGTCTTAGAACATGGCATTACCCCAGGGGGAAACATTGTACCTGTCAGCACTCTGGACACACCCCCCACCCCCACCCCCGGCAACCACGGAGCTGCTTCCTGTCTCTATGGAGCTGCCTGCTCTAGACATTGAATCATATAATATGTGATCTTTTGTGGATGACATCTTTTACTTAGTATCATGTTCTCAAGATTCATCCACGTTGTACTATTTCTCAGTATTTTATTCTTACCTTTATTGCAAAATGATATTCCATTGGATGGATACGCCATGTTTGTGCATTTGTCAGTTGATGGAATTTGTGTTGCTTGTCCTTTTTGGCTGTTTTGAAGTTACTATGCAGTTTTACCTTCTGGGCTTGCTCCTGGTAACTTTGGGACTAATATACAAGCCAAGAGTGAAATTCAAATGCTGTGTCCCTACTAGATCCATGGGTGTGGTCCTGAGTGACGCTGGCCTTGCCCCTGAATCACCTTAAGAACCAGCTGCACCCGGTTCCTCTGTTCCATGCCCATCAAAAGTGTTAAGACCCATCGTTTAAGATGAGAAAGTCAGGTCTCCTTTCCCTTTTCCACCCTGTGTGTGTTCCGTTCTTGGGAAAAAAGAAAAAAGAAAACCCCTGGAAAAGAGAAGAGAAGCACAGCGAGCATCCAATAGGATTGTCAGATTTAAAACATGGAGGCACACTCCTCAATTTTACTCTCTGTTTAAAGCTTACAAAGGTATAAGCATTCGTACCAGTGAATCTTGCATTTCCTGTTACAGCAACTGTCAGAAATCCAGAAGTCCAATCTGCAGATCAAGTCCAACTTAGGCACGTTAAAAGATGCACATGAGTTTAAAGAAGAACGTCCTCAGTATCCCCAGGACTTCCAAAATGTGATGCAGTTTCTAGACAGTCAGGTATGTAAAAGTGAGCAACAACTGTGCTGGAGGCCTGATTTTTCTCAATGTGGTAATTTGCAGCATCATCTACAGAAAGAGAGTTTGTGTCTTTCAGTGACCATGAAGTGGCTGATTCTTTTTTCTGTCTCTCAATACATGCAGAGCTCATAATAGGTGTTCATTAGTTCCTCGTTGATCGACTAATAGATGTGGCTACAGAGCAATTGGCAAAATATCTAGGATAATATCTATTTGGATTGGTTAACATTACCTCAGTATTTATTTTTCATACTTCAAATGTAGGTCTCAGTTTCAAAAGGCATAGAAAGGCGTATGGAAGCACTAACTTTATTTATAGAGCTAAAATACACAACTACACTGGTGACCTGATATTTTACATTTATCAAACATAGTTACAGTCATTTAGAAGTGAATGTCCATAATCAGCGCAGTCTTCACACTGGCTGTTTGGTCACGTTCATTTTGGGGAGCATTGTTTTACCAGGAAACAAGTGGAGATTAAAGTTATGAATTCGGGATTTTTTAAAAAAGCAAGGGCGCTTTTGCAATTCAAACAACTGCCCTGGGGCCTAGCGTTGCCGCTCACATCCTGCCCCGCCCCCGCAGACCTACCTTTGGCCTCACCGCCAGGCTGACTGAGGATGTCACTGCCCCCTCTACGGCTTCTCGGCAGCTCCCCATTTTTCACTGATCGTAAACTGTTCCTGTTTCACTGTTTCCTAGGAAAGCAAGTGGACAGCCCGAGTTCAAGCCCTTCATCAGGAGCACAAGAAAGAGAAGGGTCAGGTGAGACTAAGAAACCACCGCTGTGTTCACGGCAGCATTAGGTGCCATAATAGCCAAGATACGGAAACCACCCAGGTGCCCATCGATGATGGGCAAATGGATAAGGATGTGGCACATAGAGCCCTCAACCGTAGAAAATGAAATCTTGCCATTTGGGACAACAGGGGTGGACGTAGAATGTATTATGCTAAGTGACATGAGTCAGACAGAGAAAGACAGATGCCGTATAATTTCACTTACATGTGGAATATAAACAAAATAAACAGAGAAACCCTTAGATACCGAGAACAAAATGATGATTGCTGGCTGGGGGGGCTGGGGGGGCTGGGGGAAAAGGTGAAGGGATTGAGAAGCACAACTTGGCAATTATAAAAAAATCACTTCGTTGTACACCTGAAACTAATATAATTTAGTATGTCAACTGTATCTGGGGGGGAAAAAAAAAGAAACCAATGGCCTGTAAGTAGGTTATTTTTGCAAAAACTATTTGCTTTTCTTTACAAGTAAGCTAGTATTTTTCATTTAATAAAGTTTGTTGAGAAATATGTCACAAAAATTAAAATTACTTAGTTTTTTTCCATGCTGTAAATGTTGCATTTCTGTAAGTTAGAAACCCATACATGTAATCTTACAAATTTTGAATTATGCTTTATATCTATAACTTTATATATGTTTCACTTAATATATCCTATGTTTTAAAATATTCTTCAAAATCGTGATTTGTAAGGGTTACATGATGAGCTATAGATGTATCCTGTTAATTAATCATTTCTTCATTATTGAATACATGTCTCTAATTTTTTTCACACAGCAACAATCTAATTTTAAAATAAAGGCAAGGATTGTTCACACTGAATTTTTTTTATGAAAACAGAATTTAATTATAGCATTAATTCCCTATTGATTATACACTAGTGCAAAACATCTCAAGTAGACTTATTTGAGATCCTTTTCTTTAGGAAAACTTATTTATTTTTTTCACTTTAAATTGTATGTATTTTGTAGCCTTTTGGCTCCCCTGTGTCTTAACTCTCATTGACTGCGTGGCTTAAAAACAAGTATTTATTTCTCACTGTTCTAAAGGCTGGGATCCTGGGTGTGAGCCAGTTCAGTTCCTGGTGAGAGCCCCCTTGCAGATGGCCACTGTACCCCTCATATGGCTGGGGGGGACGGGGAGGGGGAAGGGAGAGCAGAGGGAGAGCAAGCTCAGAAGCTCAAGTCTTTTCTTATAAGGGCACTAATCCCATTACAGGGACCCTGCCTTTGTCACTTCATCTAAATCTAATGACCTTCCAAACGCCCCTTCTGCTGATATGATCGCATTGGCGGTTAGGGTTTCTACATGAATTCAGACGGGGGAGGCACAAACATCAAGTCTATGAGGCCAAGGGAAAGGGACTAATCAGCACCTGTGCCCTGGGGGTACGAACTTGGGCCGTGTTCGATTTCTGCCTCCCGTACCCTCCTCTGGCCTTGCTTTACGTTGCACCTGCGACGGCTCCTGCAAAAAGTAGCCAGTCCCCTCCCTTTATTATTCTCACCACTTCATGAGTGTAGCTCTGACCACGGTTTTAAATCCTGCTTTGCTTATTTGTTTACTTGTTTAGTTTCTACTTCTCCATCCAGATCACTAGCCCTAGGAGGGAGGGGCTCCCTCTATTTAGTTCTGCACTGTGGTCCCCACATTCAATAATGTGTCTAAAATGGGATTGAAACTCTTTAACTGTGTACTGAATAAAGGTGGAAGGTTGCTAGGTGTCCAAAAAGGCGATCATTCAGCCCTGTTTCTGTGCACGGAGAGATGCTCATTGCAGGGTTCAGGAGAGCTGGCCAAGGGAGCTGTCGGTCGGTGTGAGCACGGTGTTTGCGCCCAGGCCCGCTTCGCCGCGGGGCCCAGCTTGTCGCCTCACTGCCTTGCTTACCTGTCAGGTGCTAGGCGCTTAGCCAGTGGGAAGGGGACTGGGCAGGGACAACTTAGAGTGGTTGCTTTTCTGTGGAGCATTCTAGCTGTCCCCTGGGATGTTCTAAGGTAATAGTAGTGAGGGATGCACCTCAGAGTGATCGGATACTCTTTTCCAAAATACACGTGCCTCTCTACAGCGGGAGATTCTCGTTCAGTAGGTGAGTCTGGACATACATATTTTGGGGGGGAAAACACACCAAAACCAAACCTAGATGGTTCTGTTTTGGATCCATGGTTTGAACCCACACATGGCTCTTAGGTGATTTGCAATCCTACTCTTCTTGTTCAAGGCATCTTAAAGCTTTGATACTGAGGGACAGATCCCGGTCTTTCTTATCAACAGGGGTGAGGCTTAAGCCTCGCTCTTTCAAAGTGCCTTGTGTTCCAGGCAGCTGTGGGAATTTCAGTGGCCTGCTGGCAGAACAGGATGCAGATTGCGAAGCTTCACACTTGCCATTGCAAGTCACGGCAGAGAGAAGGACCAGCCACTGGGGGTTCAGAGGAAGGAGGGGAGGCCTTCCCGAAGCTTCTGAAGGAGGTGCTCCACGTCACGGCTCGGGAGTGTGGGTGTTCGGCCACCACTAGGCTACGCTGCTCTCTTGTCTGTTGGTTTTGTTTGCTCAGAACCTGCTCACTTCTTCCTTCATTTCTCTTAAACCCTAACAGAGGGGTGAATTCAGTCGGGTTTAGTAATCTCCGCTGGAGCCCTAACTATTAATTATTCCACATGATTGGTGCTTACTGTTCCTACAATGCACATATTGTATTTCTCTGTTTAAGAGAAGTTGCGTTTGCCAACTTTTTATTGCTTTACCTAGATTCTTGGCAGTCTTCCTTTTTCTTTTTTTAAAAAATAACATTGGTAGGAGTTCAAAGGGAGTCACAGATAAACGGTGGTATACCCTTTTGACCCAACTTACGACTCTTTGGAGCTTGGGAGGTTGTAGAAGGGTCGCGTTAGGAAGGGAGGGAGGGGTGGTGCGGGCTAACAGGAAACCAAGCCAAGGCTGAGGTGGTAGAGGTCGTGACTGATGGGCTCCAGACCTACAGACTTTTTGAAATAGTATCTGGCTATCCCTTGCTTAGATGACCATGTTCCTCCCTCAGTGAACTTTTTCTGCCCCTTGTGGTTGAGTCTGTCTCAATTCTAATATCAGACAGGCGCCCTCCCTTAGTTTTTCCTGTGTTCTATTTCTTCTGGGGGGCCTGGAATGTCTCCCCATATTGCTGATCCTGAACCTCCACTCAGCAGCCCAGACATCTTTACTGGCTTCTGCTTCTGTTTTCCAGCTCAGTGTTTGCTACGCTGCCTTTGGGGGGCACTCTTACAGTGGTGCGTAAACATTCAGAGAAGATTCTTGACAATGTCCTTCTTGGGAGAGAGTCTCAGCATCCACTGGGATAGGAAAAGATATTTTTAGTCCTCATTCAGGAAACCTTTTTGACTTGGTTCAACCCAATGTTTGTCCAGCCTCATACAAACCCTTCCCGGGGGGACCCTGCAGTGTATTGATCGAGAGCATTAACTTTTTTTTTTGTTATCATTTGTTTTTTAATGTGATTGGATTCTTTTTAGAGCAGTTTTAGGTTCATAGCAACACTGAGCAGGAAGTACAGAGAGTTTCTAAATACTCACTGCCCCATCCCCCGTAAGCACAACCCCCAGCCTATCAGCGTTCCATACCGCAGTGGTATGTTAGTCAGTCCGTGAGCTTACATTGATCGATACCTCATTGTCACCCAAAGTCCAAAGTTTACTGTAGGGTTTGCTTTTGGCGTTCTGCATTCTCTAAGTTTGGACAAATGGTGCGTATCCACCATTATAGTATCACACAGAGTCGTTTTACTGCCCTAAAAGTCCTCCGTGCTGTGCCTATTCATCCCTCCCTTCCCCCTAACCTCTGACCTTTTCACTGTTTCTGTACTTTTCCCTTGTTCAGCATGTCATACAGTTGGAACCTGACAGGACGTAGCCTTTTCAGAGTGGCTTCTTTCACTTAGTAATAGGCATTTAAGTCTTTTCATGGCTCAACAGCTCATTTCTTTTTAATTCAGAATACTATTCTACTGTCTGGGTGAACCGCAGTTTATTTATTCATTCATCTAGTAAAGAACATTTTGGTTGCTTCCAAATTTGGAGGTGATGACTAAAGCTACCATATGCAGGGTCTGGCACAAATAACACCCCTTTTTTACTACAAAGTCATAAGCATGTGATTCTATAACATAACAACATCGCACTCAAGCAGGCATTAGCTTCTGCCAGACCCTGGATACCTGTGTGCAGGTTTCTGTGCGGACATAAATTTCATCTCCTTTGGGTAAATTCCAAGAAGCGTGATTGCTGGATTATGTAGTAAGAGCACATAGAATTTATTAAGAAACTGCCAAATTGTTGCAAAGTGGCCATACCACCTTGCCTTCCCCCTTGCAATGAATGAGTTCCTGCTGCTCCACATCCTCACCAGCATTTAGTGTTGTCAGTGGTCTGGATTTTAGCTATTCTGATAGTCACACTGCTGTTACTTTTTGATATGGTGCTTTAGTTGTTAAACTCCCCCGGGGATTGCTTGCTTGCATGCAAGTAATATTTTTCATGACAGAGGCACTACATTTGAGAGCGTTGACTTTGAAGCCAGACATGAAAGTTCAAGTCCAGGCTCTTCCCTCTTCAGCTGTCTGAGTCTGGGCCAGCCACCTTACCTCTCCAGACTTGAATGTCTCTGTGTGGACAATGGGGTCAAAACTTGAGTCCCGAAGGTTGTGGTGTGGATTCAACAGGGTGAAGCGCTCAACTCAATGCAGCCTCTAGCACACGGTCAGCGTTTGTTTAAAAAATCAAGCAAGTCAGGAAATGCTGCTCCAGATGCCTTTTGTACCCATCCCAGGCACGGTTAGCCACCGCCCCCTTTGTTTGGTCTGTACACCCCGTCTCTGCTTCCAAGCTGTAGGTTTGGAATGACCTTAGCTCCAATTACCAAGTTATTTCCCCCTCTGTTTAAGTAACTACTGAAATCGCCTTAAGAGCCTTTTCCAAAATTACTGAAAACAAACTCTTACTGAATTTCTTTCATCTAATACATGATCCTCCCTGACATTAAGCCCCTAAAGGTGAATCTGTCTGTGAATCTTTGGATATCTCTGTCCTCTGCATCTCTCCCTTTCTCTTCCTCCAGCCAATCCTTCCTTCCTCTCCTCCTCCTCTTTTTTCCTCTATCCTCCTCCCTCCATCTTTCTTTTCTCAATAAATATTTATTGATAACCTGCTAAAGGCCAGAGATTTTATGCTCGTTGCTGGAAATGTAAAAATAATCAAGATGGGCTCTCCGGCCCAAGGAGCGCACCGCTGAGCCGGGATGGCATGTGTGGACGTGCGAAGGGCAGGACTGCGTGGGGCCAGAGCCGCTGCGTGGGGTCGGAGCCGCTCTGTGGGGAAGCCTTGGCCCTTTGTCATCCCTTCTCCCTGTGTCAGTTCACGTAACATACTCAGGTTCGCTCAGCCGTTCACATTATCCGTGTTGCCTGTCTGAGCAGCCTGGAAAGAGACCTGCAGCCCCCCTGTACCCAGTGATCAGAGATTTACTCCATGACCTAATGTGCACAGGTGACATGAGGCCCGCAAAGAAGGCAGAGCGTAGACAAGGAGACCGCAGAAGACAATTTGCATGCCGCTTGCAGACCGATGCCTCTCAATTTCTTTTCTAGCTCCTGTCTCACATAGAGAAGCTTCGAACCTTAGTGATAGACAATCTAAATGCAAATAATGTTTTCTACAAGAAAAAGATCGAAGAGCAAGAGCAGACACTCCAGGAACGGAATGAACTCATTATCAGTCAGAGACAACAGGTATTTTGGGCTATACATTGGCACTGTTTTTCTTTAAGTAGTGCAATTTATCCAAGAACGCATGTTTTTATTTTAGAACATCTGCAAATTGGATAAGACAAAGAAAATGGTGTCTTTTTTCCCCATCATTGTTTGTAAAAGTAAATTCAATCAAATGTTTTTAAAAGGTATTTTAAAATACTGTAGAGCAGATTGACTCAAAGAGGTTCAGAACAAATTTGAAGATGGATAAGAATTTCTTTTAGTAATTGGTTTGAGAAGCCGCCTAATCCATATGCTGCTTTCATAAAACCCTTCTCCTTGGCTTTCAAGTCCATGTGTCCTCCTGTGTCTTCAGAGGATTTCATGAGAAGGTCGATCTCCTGAGTCCAGTATCTGTCCATTATTCATTGTGTCCCTATGTAATTTCAAACATGTTATCGCTAGAAGACTGTTTCTCTTTACAGATTAAAGAGTTTACCAGTAAACCATTAAACAGCGTCATTGAACCTAAAGGTAAGCGGACCAGCAGCCCCATGCTGGAGGCCGGGCGGGCCTCCGGAACCATTTGCCGGGCATCAGAAGAATGTGGGGCCCCGACGGTTTGTGGGTGCTGAGTTGGCATTCCTCTAATTTCAGGTTGGGATGTCTGTTATCGCTACCCAGAAAGCTGACAGATTTTCCACACCTGAACTGTTTTTGAATGGTCCTCTCTCTCTTTTACAGAATATTGTTATGTTCAGTAATCATTTACCTCTGTACTCATGAGCAGTCGATGCTTTAAAGAGCTCAGGGGACAGACTGCGCCCTACTCCCATCTCTGGCTCCTTGTAGCTTTGTGAGGCTGTGCCTCAGTTTCCTCAGCTCTGAAGTTGGAAAATTAATAATAACTGCATCTGCGCCTTCCTGCAGGGGTTACAGGGGCGAACTTGTGAGAAGTGCACCTATTAAACATTCTTTGGTGTTGGCTATTGTTCTTGACGTTGAACTCAATTATTTTATTTTTAAAATCTTTTTATCTTCCTATTGAGTTTTTGGGGATGACAAAACTATGCAGGTTTCAGGTGCACGATCCCACAGCACATCCTCTGCGCACTCTATTGCGTGCTCACCACCCCAAGTCAAGTCTCCGTCCATCGCCTTTTATTCCCCCGTTATTTTAAAGGACTGCAGAGTCCTGCTTACTGCTTTGTTTTCCGTTGCCGCTGTTTGGGGTTAAGCGGTGGTTCTCAGCATAGTGAGGGCGTATGCAGCTTACTAACTAGCAGTGAAAGCATCCATTCCTCTATCATTCAAGAGACAGCCTAGATGGGACGCTGGCAGCCAGATGTACAGGGTCTCACAATAAAAGAGAAAGCTTGCCTTCTGCCCGGCCTCCTCCCACGCGGTCCCAGGCTTGTTCCCTGCATGTCTCAGGTTGTGAAGGCATCTCTTTCTACCTGCAAGGCACGAGCTGGGCATCGGCGATGGGCATGCGTGCTGGGTGTCTCTCTGTATTAGGGGCCTCAGGAAACGCTGGCTTGCACACTCGTTTCCTTCTTGTTTCGAGAGAAAGGTTTGGGAAGGGCTGTGGCTCCCTATAACTTCTCTTTGAATAGTGACAATTCAAGTAGTGAGGAATACCTGTGTAGTTACTTAGACAGCATAAATATTTGACCGAAAAGTACTTTTAGGAAAAGTTAGCTTTGTAAGAATTTGTTAAACACCCTTACTCAATTGGGCAAGTTGTTATATGTTGGTAAAGTTTGTTGTTTTATGAGGGAAAGAGATTAGGGTAAGTGCTGGCAAGACATAACCCATAGCTTGTCAATGTTGTTATTAATTTATTTTTTTTTTGTTATTTCAGGGAATTCCTTAACGTGGCAAACTTTTGAATCTAAGCCAACTGCCTCAGCTGTGTCTAGTAAGTTTCTATAATCACAGAATCTTGAAGATATTTTGTAGAGTGCTAAACCAATACATCATTTGTACTCATTTTCAGAGACTTTTCTTTGAAAACCAGTGTGTTTGGAGATTACCTAGCGATCTATTTTGATTCCTGGCTTTGACCTAGTTCTTCAGCCCAAAACTGTAAATACCCTTGTGCCTTGGCAGTGACTTTGGTCAGCCGTCCCCGTTATCTTGCAGTTCACCTAATGAAGGGGCGACTACACGTTCGTCGGCATCACTCCAGTTTGTACTTTGGGGCCTCCCGAGGTAGCCCACTGTGTGGGGACGTGACTGTGCGGTGGCTGCTCCGTTCTGGCCGCACCGAGACTCTCAGGGTCGCAGGCTGTGAGCCGATGGTCCCTCTGTCACTCCCTGGAGTTCAACTCAGCCCAGGGGTCGCCCAGAGCTGGCCGGATTTGGCTGTCATCCAAAAGGATGTCATCTGTTCTGTTTAGAGTCTGACAGGTTGTTTTCTTAATGTGGGATAATTTCGTTTCCCTTCAGGAAGGTGGGGCTAGGCAGGGGGCAGGTGACCCTGGGCAAGGGAGGACATGCATGTAAACAAGGGTCTGATGTACAGGAGGGCCTGGGCGGGGGCTGGGCACCGGCGACACTGTTCTGCGGGCCCGGGACTGCGCAGTGAGGAAAGAACACTGAGGAACGTGATTGCGAATTTGGCACCATGGACCCGAAAATACTAATGGCTGTGAACCGCTCAGCCGCCTGTGAGGCTCCTTGAGGACTCTTGCTGTTGCTTTTGGAGTCTGCAGCGGTTCAGAGGAGCCGAAGGCGGGCGGTAGTTTCAATGCTCTGGACTTAGATCTTATGAAATGAGGAGAACGATATATTTCAGAGAAGGATGAAAGGTGAAAAGATTCTCAGTTACAATTGTTCATGCTTTCATTATACTTGGCATATTACTGGAACAAGAGCATGTTCCAATAAAGCTTTATTTATAAAAACAAGTGATGGGTTGGTCTGTCCTACAGACTTGTAGTTTTCCAAACTCAGTAGTTTCTACTGGTTAAAATTAACCAGGCTAAAGTAATCAATACCCTAAAGAGGCATATTGTGGGGTGGCTAACGCTGCTCCCCCTCACACAACTCTGTAGACACACTAGTACCTATCGAATTGTGTATTTTAAAATGGGGAATTATATTTCAATGAAACACTTATTTAAAAAAAAATTGGTTTGGAGTAATTTGAAACATCTGTCCCTTATGGTCTGTGTATAGCTGGACTAATTTGGGTAGTATGGGGTTATCATCATGTTCAGATACTTATGCTTTCATTGTAGATGTTTTTTATGCTGTTTCAGTGACTGCTCCAGCCCCGCAGACTTTGGATGCTAAGTCCAGTCTAACAGTGGCCCATGGTGAGTTTCAGCCAAGTCTCGGCGTTTCGTGTGCCATTTCCACCCTGAGTGAGATAACTTATTAACCGAAAGTGCTTTTCTATGGGGATAATTAATGCAAAACAAACATTTTAGTGAATGTAAAACAGTGAATAATATTTAATCTTTCTATTTAATATCATAAACTGAGCATCCCCACCAAAGCCACGAGGCATAAAATAGGTGTGTTCTTGGACTCACAAGTAGAGATTGTAACTTTGAGTAGTACTTTCATTATTTCTGATTTTCGGTGGAAAGTAGAGCAGCAGATACTGGGCGAGAGGGTGACTTTCTAGACCAGCCAACCAGCACATGCCACAGGGCATATGTGACTGTTTTTATAACTTTTAATGCAGCAGCAAGTCAGCTCTTTTAAACAAACAGTGTCAGCGATTGGTTGGAAAAAAATCTAAAAAAGACATGTGATGGAAACCAAAGGAAAAACGTAGGAACCACTGGATGGAATGACTGGATTCAGTTGTTGGATCAGGCCGGCGGGGCGGGGCCATCGTTGTAAGTAACATGATCCAGTAGGTAGGGTGGCTATTTGTGGCCGTAGTTTACTTTTATACAATTAGGTGCTTAGAGTTTGTGTAGTATGTTTTTAAATGTGTTCTTTTCCTGTGGTCTCTCCGTGGATCACAAATGAATTAAGACGGGAGGCTGGCGGCCATCTTTTTCCTGTTTTACCTAGTGATTCCTTCGTTCCCCATTTGTGTTTGGCCTTTTAATTAAACTTAAATCTATGATTAGTTGAGTTGAACTTTTTGTTTTCATAAATAATGTGGTCTGTATATGGTGGCCTTTGTAATCATTCTTTTGACTGACTGACTTGCGAAGTATTTATTGCCCCTTATTTTTACTTCCTAAGATTATTTCATGTGTTCACAATAAGTCATGCAAATTCTCCACCCATTAGATGTTATTATTTATAAGTGTTTAGAGCATGCAGGATTATTTTTCCTTTGGACCAGTAACAGATAAAATATATGTTGGACTTATAAATTTACCTTAATACTGAAATACAAGACAGTTTTCTCTGGCATTATTCTCTATTCATATTATTTTATATCAGGTCTAAAATTTCTCTGCTGCCTCTTTTTTTGATGTTGATTTTTATAAAGCAGTTGCTGGCCACTTCTGTTTTGTACTTCAAGTGTTTGGTTTCTTTTTCTCCTTTTTCTACTTCGGTATAGTTAGCTTTCTGTATAACATTATACAAGGCCCAGACGTCCTTTGTTTTACATTTTTGGTGCCCACGGAAGGACGCACGTGGTCTGTATGCCAGGCTCTCCGGGGTTAGTTCAAGGGCCCTGCCAAATCTGTTGGTTCTAAAGCACCGCGCTCCATCCGGGCTCCTGTCTTGACTGGGCCAGGGCCGCGTGGCTCTGCCATGCCGTCCTGCAGGCATCTGCTGCGATTGAAATGCTAGTTTTAAATGCCAGCCAGACTTGGCGTGGGGTTTGCAAACCTTGGCCGGGGACCAAAGGTGATTTGTGAGCACCTCGATGGGCAGGGCCAAGGAGAAGGCTTGGCTGGGGCTCACGGACCTGCCCCCACCCCACCTGTGTTGGGGGTACAGGAAGGGTCAGTCACGTGTTGCATAATGTTAATGAGCCCTGTTACCTGTGCCTTAACTTTTGTTCCATCTTAAATCTTGTTGAGGTTCTTTACCATAAAAATGTCGTGGTGACTCATCGTCTTAGGTTGGGCTCCTTGAGCCACTGACCCTGAGGTGGAGATCGGCAGGTGGGAGGGTTGGTAGGCAATGCTCAGACAGCACCTGTGAGAGAGGCAGGACTGAGGTGCTGCCGCAGTGGCACCCTCAGCAGACCTTACCAGGAGCTTCTGAGCTGGGATGGGCACTTCCAGATTGTCCTGGATGGAGATGATGTGGGTTTTGCCCCAGAAGGGTGGGGTATGTGTGGGGGGCTGCTCCCTTCAGCTGAAACAAAGCAAAAATAGAAGCAGGAGGTAGCAGGAAAGTGCTAGATGTTAATAACAGTGCAGATGAATTATTTGGCTGAGCACTGGGCAGGCAGGAGAGATTCAAAGGGAAGAAGGTTGGTTGAAACTGTTTGTGGCACCCACTGAGCTGACTCTCTCTCCAGCCTGTGCCTGCGGCAGCGTGTAGCCATGGAACGTTCTGAGGCTGGACAAGGCTTGATGGGGGCGCTGGGCTTCAGGAAGCTTAGCCTGACCCGCGCGCGCCCGAAGAACTGGAGCTGGGGAGACCAGCTACAGGTGTTAGCAGCAGTCTACGTGAGATCCCTCCTCTAGGAATTGTGGTGTGGTGATGGAGCAGAGGGAGGGGCCACAACAGCCCTTCAGTGGCATTGGTGGGAAGCCTGGACAAGGGGCCGGGGGCAGGGGTGAGGGGAGACGCCGAGCATGGTGGGCGCAGACGCCTGGTGGGCAGCAGCAGACGAATAGAGAACCCAGAGGACAAGCTCGGCAAGGTCCAGGAGGGGCCATCGCGGCTTGTGGCCAACAGCCTGGCGTTTGGAGTCAGGCAGCCTGGAGTCACAGTGGACTCACAAAACAGCATGAGTGGGTTTGCTTACCTGCAAAAGCAGGGGGATAGTGATGGCCACCTCGGGGGACCGTGGAGAGGGCCGACCGCGGGTGGGCCTGTGGAGCGGGGGCCACAAGCAGGCCCTGGCTCAGCCTTAGCTGGAGGGATGACAGCGCCCCCCAAAGCCAGCCAGAGGGAGACAGGGCTGAGTACCGGCTTGAGGGCGTTTTTTCTGGAGGTAAGGGCAGGGCACTGATAGAAGGATTTTTCCGGAAGCATCCTGCAAGTTGAGAGGGGAGACCCAAGCCTCCGGGCATTTCCGCTCTCCTCCTGGCAAGCTCCGCTCAGGACAGGGACTGGGGCTTCCAGAAGCTGGACCTGTGGCTTGTAAAGCCTAAGAATGGCAGCCCTTCCCTCCGCTCTTGGGACAGTAGCCTGCTAGGTCTGGGTACCGGGGCCCAGTCGACCTCACTTCCTTCCTCAGCCTGAGTGGTAGGAGCCCAGGTTCGGGGATCTGCCCCTCCCTCAGCACCTCGCCCCGCATCCCACAGCAGGAAAAGTCCGAATTTTGACCGTTTTTCCTGACCCAGGAGAAGTCAGTCATAGAATTAGCTCTGTAGCATAATGATAATAAATATACATATGATGATTTTTGAGATTTTCTGGAACTTTCCCCACATTCTTATTTTTGTTGTTTTTATGAAATACAATTAAATGTCACCAAGTAACATAAAAAAACTAAAATTGCTGATCCTTCTAAAATTTCCATTTTCAGCTGTTCAAACTAGTACAGTAGTCTATTTGTATATCTTAAAATCTCAATGTTCAGCAATTGTGGTACATGGATAGACTTATATGTTCCTTAGCAGGGCTGTGTTCCTATTTAAAATTGAAGTAGACTCCTACTTACTAAGACTCTGTGTTCCAAAAGTTTATTTGAAAGTAGTTTAAAATGCATTTCTCCCATATAGCCAACGGGAGATATGGTGACTAAGGCCGCTGGCCAAGCTCTAAGGGCCTATTTATATATACCTAAATATGACACATATATGCTTAATTGTATATACCTTTTATATGTGTGCATGTTTGTATATGCCTAAAATAAAGTACCAGAAATACCCTTTAATAAATTAAAAGCCAGACCTTTAACGTAGGAGCTATTAAACCTGAGCTAATAACGTGCAAACCACTTAGATCCATGCCCGGCAACCAGCTGAGCCCTCGGTCATTGTTGACCATTGTTAGGCTCACCTGTCGTGTGCTCTGCGGTCTGGCAGCAGAATGCCCTGACCCCTGCCCTTTGGGTGCAGGTGGAGAGGTCCCTGGGGAGGTGCCCCGTGTCAGTCTCTAGGACGAAGAGGAGTGAACTCTGCACCCGCGGGACAAGACTCCTTGGTTGCATTTCATTCATGTCTAATGCCCGACTGCCGTGTTAGAACGGGGTTTGGCCGTAGCCATGCTGCCTGGGGGCTTCCTGTGCTTGCACCGTCACCTTTGCCGTCCCTGCCACTCTCCTGGGGCTTGGGAAAGGGCCGCCCTCATCTGTCATTTGTCTGCAGCCTTGCCCTGGCGCCTTTCGGAGCAGAAATAGGTCTTGAAACATGGATTGGGGACATGGAGGTCTTTAGGAATGGGTCTTGGTCCTGCTGCCGGCCCTCGGGCTGCTGACCGTAGGGACACCTGTGGGTGCCCTTTACCAGCCCAGTCCTGCCCCTTGAAGACTCTGGGGCCTGTGAGAAGTGGGAATCCCAGGGCCCCGGAGACTTTTTATGGTTTTTGTCTTTGGGAATTGAAGTATTTTCATTAATTTTCTATTTAGCCACCCAGTCCAGTACTGTCCTTGTGCATTAAAAGAATCCTCTCAGGCACGAGGTGGATGAATGTGAAGACTTAATTTTATTTAAAAATATAATCTCCTGAGAGTGGAGTCAATGGAAAATAGAAAGAGAAGATACCATGAAAAAGTGAGCAGCTTTAACTGCCTGCCTGCCTCAGTATTGTTTTTCCTCGTAAATTCTTGCTATCTTAGACATGATTAAAGTACTGTGGAACTACATGGCTTTCAAAACTGTTTGAAAGTGAACTGATTTTATTTTGCTGTTGTCCTGTTTGTACTGTTCTTATGTTTCCTCGTTAATAGAACAGGCATTCCCATCGCACATACTGGAGCCAATAGAAGAGCTTTCAGAGGAAGAAAAAGGTAACAGAGGGCTTGCTCAGGGTTCATACCTGCAGAGGTGATATCTAGATGCCAAAACCCAAGCCTGGCAAATGTGATCCAGTGGTTCTTACCACACTGTGTCACAGTGAGGGAAGATGTTTAGGTTTGGATCATGTTTTCAGTCTATATGTAGTGTGTTGTCATCTTACTCCCCTAATATGCTGTTATGTTCCCCGCCCCGCCCCGCTTTATGGTGTTCTTAGCGTGTGGGTAATATCCTTGTGTCGGGGAACTTGCAAAAAAATGTAAGCCTTTATGTTACTGCAGATATTTTCTGCATGTTTGGGTGCCAGATGATACACAAAAATAGTTGTATCACAGTAGTTATTTCTCATATCCTGAATCTGTGAAATGAATGAAGGAAGTGCCCACTTTAAACGTTATTTTTAGTAGAAAAGAAAGCATAACATTTAAGCTCTGAATGTGGAATATTCATGTGCAGAATAATGTTTTTGGTGAAATTTGGGGGCTGTTATAGGTTTGGGGCGATAATTAAAATATCATTGCTTACTCATTTTATTTTTCAGTTCTCACAGTTATTTTCTAGAGATTAATGTTTGAAGCCTCTGAAAATTATTTTACATTATTAACATTTTCTATGCTAGACTTGTAGTTTTTTAAAAAAAAATTATATTTAAATCAGTTTATCATAATTTTCTCCTTAATAAATAATAATAATAATAATAATGATTTCCCATCACTTCTTTAGGAGAAAGCAAACTGTTAATATTTATATGGGCTCTGATTTTGTCATTTTTGTTAGAAAAAGAAGTAAAATTATATATTCTAGTGTATGAAGTCTTAATATTTATTATAACTTCTTTTATGTTCTCTAGACTTTTTCCAAAATTTTTTAACAAGGCTACAAATTGAAAAGTGTCTAACTCAGGTGTATCCATAACTATACGAATGAGGTGTATTTTCATTTTACTTTCAGGTAACATGCTTTCTCTTTCTCACATATCATTTATTGAGGTCTGGAACACAAAATATCTCATTCTCCGAAGAATTCATGAAATGTGTCAGGAGGTTCATTGCAAAGGTCCAGATCTTTGAAACTGGAGCCTCAGGTCATATAGCTCACATTCATTTTAAAAATGAGTCAGCTGCGTCCCAGGGGGATCCTGATTGGTCCACCATCATCACGTGGGCTCCAGGTTCCACCCACTGCATCATTCTGCCCACATTTCTTTTAAGAATTTTGCCCAGAAAACACGAGGCAGGAGTTTGGGGTCACTGGCAACAAACGCCATCGTTGATCGTTGCCCCATTGGGAGAACCAGAGTGGGAAAGAAAGTCTTGGCCGCCATCCTTGGGTTCATACACAGCTCTCGAGGGAGAAGGTACTGAGGACCATCAGAAATGCCCCAGAATCCAGATGCGCCTTTGCGAACAGTGGCCACACCCTTGCAGTGCCCCTGTGGACCCCGCCTGCCGGCAGCTGGGTCATTGCCCCCAGTAAATCCCCCAGCCTGTGCTCACATTTTGCAGATAATGCCTGTGCTGCCAATTCCTCAGGCAAGGGTTTGCAGAACATGGGCTGTTACCAAGAAGCAGCTCATCAGGAAGACTATTTACGCATCCGTCCCGGTGGACACTTGTGTAGAGGCGTCCTTGATCTGGCTGTTTATAGGGTGTTAGAATGCGAGGGCCAGGAGGTGGTGGTAGAGGCCATTTTATTATTCACAAACTTGAAACAGGGACTAGGAGCTTGCTCCACGTCATTGAGTTCCGTTCATGAGAGGGCTGGAGTTAAGTCTGGGTTTTCTGCTTCCCATTGTTGAATACAAAGTACAAAGTGATGGAGAGAGGCAGGCTGGTCCAGGTTCTACAGGACTAGCTGGCGGCCTGAGGGAAAGTCTCTTCATCTCTCTGGTTTTGGTGTCCTCATGGGAAAAATGAGGTTTGTTACTACATGATAAAGTCCCTTCCAACTCAGAAGTTCTGTGTTTGGCTTTTACTGTTTGCTTTGTGCCACAATTGTTTGTTTGCTTCCCACAGATGGCATGTTGTATGTCTGCTAGAACTGATCACGTGTAGGCTATTGTGCATTGTCATTGGCTTTCCTACGTTTTCACCTTTGCAATGAGAGGAAGTGCTGATAGCTAGAAAGGTTTGTTTTGTTGATCTTGGTGAGCAATACACACTAACTAAAATCTTCAGCAGTTGTTGGTTTTCAAGTGATTAATTCCATCTTTACCTAAAAACTTGATCATTCTTGATTATTATTCTTTTTCCTGTCCACTCTACGTTCTTCCATTAGCCAGCTACAGCTCTGTAAGACTCTCCAACCAAGGGCTTTCTAATTTACAAATGGCTTTCCAAAGCAACTGCCGACATATAAAGTGAGTTTGAGGACAGAAGGAAATGTTTAATCTGTGGTCATTGGGGAAACGAAGTCACCAAAAGGAACTTGTTGTCATGGGTGAAGGTGAACCCCCCTCAGTCAACAATTCAGGGACTGCCAGCCAAGACCTTATGACTCTTCTAAACTGAGACAAGGCCGTTCCTGGCAACACTTGACCCTCGCATGTCTCCCTGTGTCTGGAGGCATACAGGGCCCAGATCTCTTCTTCAGGCTGCGCTTCTGTGCAGTTTATTTTATATCCCAGAAACTGGACCCCCCCCCGCCAAAAAAAAATTCCCTACAGATTCAGGACATGTTTGTATTTCAATGGAAGCACCATGACTTCCAGATGTCTCTTCATTCCTCTTTTTATTTTTAGCCCTGGATACTTGTAGACTTGGTTGCCAGTGAGCAGCCAAAGTCAGCAACACAGCCGTCCGTGGCTGTGGCTAAGCCCTCTAGATTATGGTGTGTCGTCAGTATCAAGGACAGAGTCCTTTTAGGGGTGGTTTCAAAACATTGGAAGACATGGGTTGGAAAAACAGCAGCTTAAGTGCTGAGAGCATAACTTGTAAGATTGCTTCTGACTTTTAATCGTGTGTAATCATATAAAATGTGATCATTTTTATTTAGGAACCCGCAGTAGCAAAGTATAGAAAAGCATCGTCATGCAGCGTATTTCCTCCTATAGAAGGTAGAAAGAGTAATTTGACTAGTTTTGCTGTGAGCAAAACTGTTTACAGATGAACAGACATATTCTTTACTAATGGAATTGAACTAGCATTTAGAAAACACCTCAACCAAAGGCATTTGGTTTAAGATCTACAAATCCAGATGCCGTGGGTACCTGAAAACCCCACCTACCGAAGTGTGGATGAGGCCAGGGGCACAGGGGATGGTGGGAAGGAGTGTCTACAGCCCCAGACTCAGGCAGTAGCATTTGGTGTCGCCCTTATTAAGTGAAATGCACCTGTTCAGAAATCAGAGGATTAAACTCCAAAATGATAGTACTGGTGTGTTCTCCCAGGTCTGCCTGTGGACCTTCACCAGGGGTCGGAACTGCCCAGCATTGGGGCTCTTTCATTAAGCTTTCGGTTTCTTTTGACATAAGGACTCTGTTCTTCAAGGTCATGTGATTACACCCCTTTTTGGAAATCTCTGGAATTAGACATGTTTTGGTGGGGGAATCAAAGAGGAACAGGGAGGGAAAAGTTAGAAGAACTTAGTCTGTTATTTTTTTTGTTTTTAATTATGGATTGTTTTAAATAAAGTATACTTTATCTAAGACTTCTTTTAACCTCTTTTTCATTTTGGTAAATATTTTAAGAGAGAGAATTTCACATTATGAAATTTTATATAAACTCAACTTCTATTAAATTAACTATATGAAAATTTAATTATTTAAAGTAAATTGAGTTTTTTCTTCATAAAACAATACATAAATTGTAACTAAATATAGGAGAAATGAATTATTCAGGAGTAGTAAAATAATTTCAGAATAAAACATTAAACTTCTAAATAAGATTTTTTTTCATCCTGCTTCTTTAGGGACACATTTCTTGCATTATTTATCGAGCTATAATTCAGAAAGAGTCTTCAAAGACATTCAAAGTGTTGATCTTAAGAAAATTTTAAAAGCTGCAGTACTTAAGCATTATATATTGTGCTTAATGACTATCCAAAAATGGAAAAGATTACAAGGGCTTACTTGCTGTTTAAAAGTTGTGATTTATCATTTTCTACTTAGAGATGTAATGTATTTGTTTTTTAACACATTTTTCAAAACCTTATTTCAGGAAGGGAAAATGAACAGAAATTAAATAACCACAAGAACCATCTCAGGAAAGCTTTGAAGAATAACCCTTCTCTCACTAAGAAAATCAGAACGATCTTGGAGCAGAGTTTGGTGCGGAAGTTGGAAACCTTAGGGGTTAATGCAGTAAGTTCATTCATTTCTGGCGTATTTGCTGGTTTTATTTTGTTTTCTAAATAAGAGAGAATCAGAGAAGAGAAGGAGGCATGTCAGTTCTGCAGTTCAATGCATGGTTCTAAGAGCTTCACGAATGTTAAATCATTTGAACATAGAAACAGCTCTCTGAGGTAAGGGACAATATCATCCCCCTTTTACAGACGGGCTCAGGAGCTTGCTCCAGGCCACAGCTTGTAAAGGAGGAGCTGGGGCCGGCATCTAGGCAGCTGCAGTGCTGCTCGCGTTCGGCTGTTAACTCCCAATCCTGGCCCATGACAGCATCAGCCCTTACGTGATACTTGTTAGATGAATGGATGAATGAATTCTATGTCATGTTTTTGCCAGATTGGATAATTCCAGTTCAACGTGTGATAGATATAGATATAGAATAATAGATATATTCTTTGCTTTTTACATTTTCTATTGACACACATAAAATACATAAATCTTAAGGGAACAACTTGAATTTATGTACCTATATGTACATATTTGACTGCATATGCATGTATGCACATATGTTCATGTATGCAAAAGGACAGGGTGGGCAAAAGTAGGTTTATAGTTAGTATGGGAAATAATGCAATAATAAATAATAATGCAAGAATAAACTCTTGTGTTTTGCATACTCACAACTGTAAACCTACCTTGGTTATCTCCATATGTGCATGCATGTGTGGCATGCACAGATATGTGTGTACAGATACACATGTGTGCTGTGCGCAGGTGTGTGGTGTTTGAATGAGCCTGTGCATACATGTATGTGCAGATATATGTATATAGGCATGCATGTGATATATTCATGTGTGTGTAACTGTATACATACATGTGTATAAGGATTTGCACGTGTGTGTGCGCGCACTCTGTAACTACCACCCATATCAAGAGATTGATCATTTTCAATACCCTAGAAGACACTTGCCTTTCTTTGGTGAATATCACCCCTTATTCTTCAACAAGAGATAATGGCTATTCTGACTTAATTTTGCTTGTTCTTGAATCTCCTGTGAAGGGAAACATACCTCATGTAGCATTTTGTTGATGATTTCTTTTGCTTATGATTTTGTCTATTTAGATTCACATCTGTTGTTTCACTTAGCAGTGATTTGTAGCGTCGTAGTTTATTGACTGAATGCGCTACATTTTGTCTATCCTCCTGTTGATAGACATCTAGATTTCTAGTTTGAGGCTCTTTTGACCATGACATTCTTATACACACCTTTTGGTAGACACCAGCATTCCTTTCTCTTGGATACCTCTCTGGGAATGAAATGGCTGAGCCTAAGAATATGCATGTTTCATTTTAATGAGTATAACCAAATAGTGTTTCAAGTGTTTGCACCAGTTTACACTATCCCTGTCAGTGAGTGAGAGTTTCAGTTGCTTCACATTAGCGTTGGCAGTCTTTTAAATTCCCATACTCTTTTCAGGTGGATTTTGACCACCTTTAGGGCAGTGGAAGTCAAACACATTCATGAACATCAGTGATTCCTTTGTGAATTGTTTCATAGTTTCCATGTTGGCGATTTGCATATGGTTTTGGAATTTCATGTTGTATTTGGGACCTCTCCTTTCATTCCAAGATTATAAAAACATTTATTGCTTTCTTTTCCTATCAGGGCTTTAACAATTAAGTTTGGAAACAATGAGTTGAAGATCTAACCTTATTTCCAGTTGGATCAGTTGTCCCAAAATCATTTGTTGAATTATCCATTCTTCTCCCATTTACTTTTATCATATATAAAATTCTCATACACATTTGGATTTTGGGGGGCTTTCTTCTGTTTTATCCTGCTTTCTTATATTCCTTTGCCAACAACATACTGATTTAATTGCAATAGTTTTGTCCTGTATTTTAATATCTGCAACAGGTCATGTCTTGTTCTTTAGTCTTCTTATTTCAAAAAATTCTTGGCAGTTCTGCCATATTTTGTTTCCTAGTGAACTTTAGAAACAGCTTCTGCAGTTCCAGAATAACTCCTATTGGGATTCCGAATGGAATTGCCCTAAATTTTGCATGTTAATTAGGAAGGATTAACATCAGTGCAGTATTGGATATTTCCCTTCAGCCACAGGGTATGGGATGATAGACAGTTAACATGGACAGGTGGCAGATCCACAAGGATCGATTGTAGGATGTGCAATTAAGGAAAAGAGGAGGGGATAGAATAACTGAGGTCAGAGGAAATTTCCTAGAGGTGGCACTTGATCTGATGATGGAGATTTCTGTCTGAGGCAACTGGGTGGATGGCGGGGCCGCCTCCTGTAGCCGAAAGCACTGGGGGATGGGGGAAGTGTTGGGGAGATGGGATATGGGAACATGTATGAACAGCCCTTTAACTAGTTTTTTTCTGTGATCAAATCCAGATGAATTTTCTCAGATTACCTTTTGATTATGCTATTTTCATAATTGAAACCCTCTGATGACCTCATTTTACTTGTGGAATGACCTTTAACCTTTTCATTTGGCACTCAGTCTCCTTTCCTGCTCTTCACCCATTCCTTTGCGGTGTTAACCGCTGGATGCGCCTTGGCTACTTCTGCCTCCACACCTGCCTTTCCTACAAGGGGTCCCCACCCCAGTCCCCACCCACCTGGAATACTCCCTTGTTTCTACTTGTGTGACTCCACCCGTCCTCGAGGGCACAGCCCGGTCTCCCCGTTCTGCCTCCTCTGGTCACGGGGCCTTCGATAGTCTCTCTTTGTGGAACTCCTATAGCCCATGGGCCTCGTGTGGTCCTTATCACACACCTTGCATTGATGGTTATTCAGGCACACGCAATCACACGTGCATTCTGTGCATTCGCAGCCAAGCACTGCAAAGCAGTCGTAGACAGGCACCACATGCGTCATGTGCCCATTGCACCAGAAATTCCTTTCAGGGCCCACACAGTATGTGATCTACTGCGGTGTCCTCCACCTTATATGCAGCAGGAAGGATGAAAGGTTGGCACAGTTAATGCTGACAAATGTACATGAAATGAAAAACATTCCAGGATAATTGACTAACCGAACATTTTATTCCTTCAGGATACACGTGGTATTTCAAGTGATCAGTTGAATAGAATGCTGAGAACCATGGAATCAAAAAGACGTGATCTAGAAAGACAGATACCGAACTTTCAGCAAATTCGAGAATCCCTTGAACATCAGGTCAGCTGTAAAATTGAGGAGAGGATGTTACTGTCTTCAGGTAAGCCTGTCACCGACTGCCATTTCATTTCTGCAGATGGAAGCAAAGTCGAACAACCTTTTCATAATTTTAAATGGCTCACAAACTTTGGTACCTATTATGTGACACTTTATTACAGTGTGAACGTTAGGTGTTGTTGGTTTTTTATTTTTGTTTTTACATTTAAAAAACCCTGTAGTGTGGGCTCTAGACCCCACCGATGAGCTTGTTCATTTCAGTTTCAGCGTAGAGAGTATTGTAGTCTTTCTGCTTTTCGTGCAATGAAGGCTCATGAATGACACTACTATTCCAGATAGGAACAGTGTTTCTCAAATGGATACCTTTTCAACGGGAGAAATATCCAAAGCAATACAACTTCCTCTGAAAAGCAGACAATTGGTTAAACAAAGACCTGTTTTCACTGATAGACCATCTGTTCCAAAGTGAGTATTTTCCAGTCCTTAAATGTTTTTATTAGTGTCTGTCTTAGTCAGTTTCGGCTGCCCTAACAAAATACCATAGACCAGGTGGTTTCAACAATGGAGATTTCTTTTCTCACACTTCTGGAGGCTGGTCGTCCAAGGTCAGCGCGCCAGCCTGGTCACTGAGAGGCCTCTTCTGAGGCTGGCAGTCAGCCACCTTCTGGCTGTCCTCACTGGGCAGTGAGGGTGAGGTCTGGTCTCTCTTTGCTTTCTTATGAGGACACTAATCCCCTCATGGGGGGCCCGTCCCGCATGACCTCAGATAAACCTAATTCCTGCCCAAAGGCCCCATCTCTAGATATCATCAGTTTCAGCAGGGATTCAACATAGGATTTTAGGGGGACACACATTCAGCACATAACAACCTTTAACCCCACAGGTAATCACAGTTGCAATTTCTACCCACCTCTCATTGGTACATGGAGACTCTTGTTGTTGCTTATCCTCTTTGATATACATTAAAAGCAAACCCCACCAATTCTATAGAAATTTATAGTAAATTACAGGATTTACTCATGCTGCTTAGACATCGTTTTCTATCGTTTTCTAGAATGAAGAAAAATATCATAGAAGATCACTTTCCCAGAAAGCCTTCAAGTATTACGTGAGTGTTTGGGTGGGAGGAAGTCATCTAAAAATTTCTTTTCACCGACCATTCCTTTCATTGTAAATGAATGTGCTCATTATGGTCAACTGAAGCCCTAATTATCAAATGTCGTAATGAATTTGTCATTCCTTTGTGACGTTTCTTTGTTTATTAGTTAGTATATAATTTAATAGCACTTATCACATGGTGGCCTCCAGGAAGAAGTGGGACCACCCTGAGTCGCTTCCATTGTCCCCCTCAGCGTCTAGTAATCTTCAATAAGCTTGGTAAATTAGAGGGACGACGTTGCCTTTGAGGGCTGGATCCATGCTGGTGTGGCCAGATGTACTCTAGCATTCTGAGGCTCTCGTGGGCTACTAAGGCTCCCAGCTCAGTCAGTCGTTAACTGTGTGCCACTGGTTCAGTTGCTTATCAGTTTTAAGCCTCGGTGTTCTTATCTGTAAGATGGGCTGATGCTGCCTTTTGCACAGAATAGTGTGACAATTTAATAAGAACATAGGAAAAGGGCTTGGCCTCAGTGCTTGGCACTCAATACATTATAAGTATATTGTTGTTATTAATGATGAGTAAAACTAATTTTATAATTCAATTTCATCATTATTGACTTACTGAAGAGATATCGATACTATAAATCTCTTCATTGAGGCCTTGTGTGTGTGTGTTTACAGTAGAGACAGTAGAAATATAATACAGTAGAGACAATATAATGATTTACCCTTCAGAAGCACTTTTCCTGTATGCGATGCCATGGGGAGAGCTTTTTTTCATGGGATGTAGTATAACCAATGTCTGAAATCTAAGTGCTCCATGAATATTTTTTATTCTTTATTTTTATTTTTTATTTTTTTTTAAATGAATGAACACTGCTCTGCACTTTTATTTCACTTTAAAATGGGGTGATAATTCATGTGATACTACTACCAACAAGATGGCAAAAGCACTTTTTAAGATGCAGTGTAAAGATAAGTTATAAATAATGACACTTAAAAGGCAGAGTAGTTTTATTGCTGAAAGTATTTTTCCTCCCCCTGAGAAATATTTTTCTTAGGTGTGTAAAAACCAAGAATGTTTAGAATATACAAGTTGGGATTTAGAGGGGACCTGTCATACTGGTCTCCATTTGGGTAGACGTGCTGCACAGTGGCAGGTTTGGATTTGAAATTACCCCAGCCTTTTGCATAAATACTGGGCCTTGCCGCCACCTGGCCCCAGGGCCACACCGGCGTTTGTTATGCGTCTTGGGGATCACCTGAGGAAGTTCCTACCACTTTAAGAGGCATATTGCTTGTAAATCTGGAGACTATAGGAACACAGTGCCCCTGTTTGGGTTTTTCTTTGTTTAGGACGCCTCCCTTTAGTTCGGAGGAAGAGCCGGATGCTGGCGACCTCATCCAGGCTTACACGTCCCCAGACTTACCTCTCGTGCCGTCATCCAAAACCAACAAGAGTGGCTTCGGAAGGAAAACCGTCAAAAGTGACACTGACTGGACCGAAGGAAGTGAAATCGAGGACTCTGATATTTCTCCCAAGCCCACAGGTGAGCTCTTACCACTGAAAATCCTTTGGGAAATTTTGTTTAGGTCTGTGGTTCTTGACCAGGGGCACCACGCACGGTCAGCCTGAGCTGGATGCATGCTTGAGGAGAGGGTAGGGCTTCTGCAAAGGTTGCTGCATCCCCCGGAAAATGGGCGGGACTTAGCCACATGTTGGTATTCAAGCAGGAGGAGAGGAGGGAGTCGGGAGTGCCCAGGTGGGTTAGTGTGTTAGGGCTGGTATGGCTTAAACAAAAGAAGTGTCTCGTCTCAGAGTTCCAGAGGCTGGAAGGCCAAAACCAAGGGTGTCTGAGTTGGTTCCTCATGCAGGCCATAGGGACCTGTCCTGTGTCTCTGTTCTTAGCTTGTAGATGGCCAACTCTCTGTGTGTCATTACATTGACTTCCCTCAATGAGTGTATCTGTCCAGCTGTCCCATTTTTGTGAGGGCGCCAGTCATATTGGACTAGGGCTCACCCTAATGACCTCAGTGTAACTCAACTATCTCTCTGAAGGCCCTATCTCTAAACAAGGTCACATTGTGAGACACTGGGGTTAGAACTTCAACATACAAAATTGGAGAGACAATTTAAAGCATGAAACTGGGTGACCGTGAGAATGGCTCTTTTAATACCTTCTGCTGCCTTTCCGAGATGGGCTGATCTAAAGGGACAGACAGTCCAAGTCTGTGACTACTGCTGATTTGATGAAGAGAAGTGGTACTTTAGGGTCATTTTAAAAAAAAATAAATTCTGCTTAATGTAAGTTTTAAAATATGTTTTAACTGTATCAGATGTAATTAGTTTATTGTATATCATTTGTGTATACATATATTTCCATAATTGTGTAAACTACAGATAATTCATTTAAAATAATTAATATTGTTTTTGAAAATACCCATGTGATTATTCCATTCATGCAGGATACCTCACTGAGCTTAAAGTTTCTGATCAGTCCTTGAATAAAACCATCCTCCTTTGATTTAAAATGAAAATTTTACTGCTTCTAGTCCAGAGGATCATTATATTTGTAAAAGAATTATAAGTAATTTAATGTAACATTTTTAACCCCCAAAATACATCCGTTGAATTTATTTTAATAGTGCATAGCTATTTGCAAAGCTTAGTCTCTGTCAGAGTTGCTTGTCGGGTTATTTTGGAACTGAAGACAGATTCAGATTTTTAAAAACTTTTTCTATTTTCTGTCTATTTTTCTGTCGGTCATATAGGAACCTCCATTAAAACATTAACTGAAAAAGTTGAAAAGACGGTTTCAAATCAGAGAAATGTGAGCAAGCCCATTGGCGGGATTGATGTTGCTGAGGCGTTCATCAAAAGAGAATTCAAAGAAGAGCTAAAGGTGAAAGCACTTTGACCTGCTAAACATACACTGAGAACTTCATCTTCTTTTTTGTTTTTAAAGATTTTGTTTATTTTTTAGAGAAGCGGGGGGGGGGGGAGGAGGGAGAAAAAGAGGGAGAGAAACATCAGTGTGTGGTTGCCTCTCGCATGCCCCCTACTGGGGACCTGGTCCGCAACCTCGGCCTGTGCCCTGGCTGGGAATTGAACCAGCGACTCTTTGGTTCACAGGCTGGCACTCAATCCACTGAGCTACATCAGCCAGGGTGAGAACTTCATCTTTTAAGGATATTAGAGGATTTGTACATTGAAACTTGTTTTCTTTCTTATTCTGTTTACTCTATTACAGTTGTCCCAGTTTTTCCCCCTTCGCTCACACGTCTTCGTTAGAAAGGGGGTGGTGGACGTGAATGTTCCTTACAGTTTGGGATTAGTTACTGTCATCACAGGCAAAAGCCCCAGAGACGGCCTCGCTTCTATTTTAAGGAGCATCCTAACTACTTCTAAAATGTAGTGTTCCTGGCGTTTTCTAAATTCATGATGGGTAGAGCAGGAAACATGGCAAGAAACAAAAAGAGGGGTTCCTCTCTGCTTTCAAGACATGGATTTCTAAGTCCACCTCATTGCCCTCCAGAAATGACCAGAAGAGGGACCCTCCACGGTGCCCAGCTTCCTCCCCTTCGGTGTCAGCGTAACTCGGTCTGGCCAACAAAGTGACGGAGGGGCTCCAACAGGGGCCACCTCTTTAAGAAACATCATTCTTCATGTATTTCTTTTAGTGCTCAGATGTGGATGATGACGACTGGGACATATCATCCTTAATGGAGGAAAAATCTCTGGGGAAAAAAGATGGAAAAGAGCAAAAAGAACCTCCGCCCGTGAGGAAGGAATCCCATTCTACTCAAGTGCCAACCGCCTGGGGTGCACCCGTCCTTCCTGGGCCAAAGGGAGAAGGTTTGCTACTTTGATGTCTTGTAGAGGCTCGGTCCGTTTTCCAGTCTGTGTTTCGTCTTTATAAATGTCTAATTAAACTGTGCTGATACATCATCAGACCGAAACACCCTGTTGGTGTAACAAAGACCTGGATGCTCTATGTTATTTTAATAAGGACCGAATGTGTACAACTTACTGGTTTGTGTATACTTACTAATTTTTATTTAATTTCAGGCCTAATCTTTAATATTTAAATTCTATGTTATTTTTTTATTTTAATTTTTTAAAGATTTTATTTATTTTTAGAGAGAGGGAAAGGAGGGAGAAAGAGATGGAGAGAAATATGATGTGTGAGAGAAACTGATCGGTTGCCTCTCATTCCCCTCTAGAGAGGACCTGGCCGGCAGCCCATGTGCCCTGACTTGGAGTCGAACCAGTGACCTTTTGGTCCACAGGCTGGCACTCAATCCACTGAGCCATGCCAGTCACGGCTAAATTTTACGTTATTTTTTAAAATGCCTATATATATATATATATATATATACACATATATATATATATACACATATATATATATATACACACACACACACACACACACACACATACATACACACTCTTTATGCAGGTGCCCCATAGAAATTAAAACTTATGATCATATACTTGAATGGGGCCATTCATTTGGCACAGTCTTCCCGAATTATTCTGTTTTACATATTACATATTTTTATTTTCTTTGAAGGACAGTTTCTCTTGTAACATTACAGGCAGTGAGATAAATGACAAATGAGACCATTCGTTGAAATTGTCCTTGGATAAGTCCTGGAGTCTGTATGAGTCCAGTGACTTAACTCTTGATACAGTCGATTTTTTAAATTAGAAAATGTGATTTATATTCTTCATCAAAGTACCTGTTGCCTGCGGTGGGAGTCTGGCCGCGCCTCTTCCGTCCCCTGTCCGTGTCTCTGCTGACTGAGCACCTCCTCGTCTGAGTAATGGGGTCGGACCACCATTTCCAGACTTGTCAGCTGTCAACATTTAACTGTGAATGTCCTGCTAAGACAGAGGAAGATTTAGCTCATTTTCCACACTTACTACACGTCTCATGCCCCCTCATCAGTATTTTTGTACCTGTGTTTCTAATTTTAAATGAACACAAATTCGTGTCAACCTCTGCTTGGCCACTAGCAGCCGCGCCTCTCGCGCACCCTGCTACGTGAAATGAAGCATCACTGCCTTTGCCGTTCACTTCACCTTTCCCCTCCACCACTGCGTCAGCCGCGCCTTTGGTTTCACACCGTCAAGTTATGACAGCAACCCCTGTTCTGGAACCATCCCTAAGTTTCCTGGGGTGTGTCTGAATATCGATCCTGGTAGTTGAGAAACCAAAAGGCCGTGTTTGCAGTACAGTGACTCAGGCAGAGAGGTCTTTCTGATTCCATTCCCTTTCTCTTCTTCCAATGCTACGACCTCAAAATAAACACACACACCCCGCAATCTAAAATCAAACTCAAGTAGAATTCGCTGCACCATACTATTTCCAACGGCCCCAAATTTTAAGCTCATCTACCCTAGAAAATCTGTTTTTACCATTTAATCCCTAGTAGGCTTGTTAACTTTATTCTTTCTTTACTCCCTGCTCACTCGGAGTCAACAATAGCAACAACAAAAGCATATTGAGAGCTGTCACCCTCCCAGCCCTGTGCTGCCTGCAGGGAAGGAGAGAGGCCGGGCACCCACAAGCGTCCTGGGGACTACCCTGGGGCCGTGGCCGTTTCCTGGTCACCTTGCATTGGAGCCTCCTGCACAGCTTGGGGAGCTGGGGGTGGGGGCTGGCAAACACCCCTGCACGCTGAGTGATAAACTGCAAGAGGAAGTTACAGATTTTTACAGGCTGGACAATGTGCTTGTTTAATCACTGGAGCCTCCTCTTCCTCCTCTCTTCCCTGCCCCACAGGACTTCAAGATGAACAAAGCACACTGAAGAGCAGCTTAGTGACTGTGACCGACTGGAGTGACTCTTCAGACGTGTAACTGTAATCCCACATGTTGGAAGATCCAGGTGCCAAGAGTATTTCAGTGTCGCAGAATGTCAGTAGCTTGCCAACACCATACAAGTGCTCCTGCCTTACAGCATTTCCCACGGTAACTAGGAAGCTGATTCAAAGAACAAGGGTCTCTTTAATGGCACCAAATATGGTCCTGAAAAACAAATTATTAACAGAATTTCGAAGAATATAAAGGTGTTTAAGACTTCTGATGCTTAAAAATAGTGTGTCATTGAAGTCATAAAAAGTTTTTTCTTCAAAATTGTACTCTAGTGTTTCAGTGTGTTTTTTCCAACTAATTTTTAAGTGAAAAATTTTAATTATAGCCTATTTTGGGTTTAAAACTTTACATCTTTCTTATGTATGTTATCACACTGGAAGTGTTTTATCATAATTCTATTAGTATCTTTAAAACTGAATTAGTGGAGTCAGTGAAATCTTAAGGGTCGATCGGTTATTTTTTCATATAGAAGTTTAGAACTATGAAATATAGCTAGGCCCATGATAAATACATTTTCCAGAAGTACCTTTGCCATATCAGCTTTGAGCCATTGTAAGCATGTTGTTATAAAACAATTATTTTAGAACTTTACCATTTCTGCAGCATAATCTTTAACTTGGATGTTTTATGAACAAAATGTAGCTATTTTTAAGATGGATTTGAGAATTAGTTCTTCCACCTTCTCACACTAGGCCTTGTTGATCAATAAACCTTTCCTTGCTCCAAACTCTGGTCTATTGAGTGTTGGTCTTTCTTTTGAAGCATCAGGCACAGAAACCTTGGGCCTGTAACAAACAGTGAGCCAGCCAGGAGCTAGTGTTTCTGGTGGACTGGCCCCCACTCCCACATTGCACCTCACCGCCCTCCTCGCCCCTCCCCCCCCACAAATCACATTTGGAGTGAAGAGGAAACATCTTTAGATCTCAGCTGTCTGTGGGATATAAGCGACCTTTCTTTCCCCCTTTTTTTCCTTAGAGAGCAGTGTGGTAAATAATACCTTTGTAAGCAATATTGAAACATTTATATTTTTCTTCCTACCTGACCCCTCAAGAAGTTTGGAGACTCTGAATGAATATTATTATTTTCATGGAAATATGGTTTTTATGAAATTCAGTAGGAATCTGTTTTCTTTATAGTAGGACACAAATTGGAGACTCTTGTTAAGGCTTTGGCTGGAATCCCACAGCCCAGCTGGCTCACTTCTTCCACAGCTCAATTCTTTTACACCTGGAACTTCCTAAATAAACTTTTGCTTGAATTTGAAAAGAGAGAAAGATGCACAGGCTCTGGATGTCTCTAGAAAGTGCTAAGGAATTAAGGTTGACTTTGGAGGCTGAGAAAAGCTTATTGGAAAAACAACCTAATACCTTTCTCACTTACATGGTTTACAGCAGTCTTTCCAGGTAAGGAATGAAGGAAGGGAGATTCCTTATGAAGTTCCAGTAAAGCAGATTGAAAAGAATCTATACAGTCAATTGCTATTCTTGTTGTACTCATGCAAATAACAGGCCAAATCTTATTGAAACTAGACCTATGCAATGAATTAGTCCTAACTTGGCTATCTTTGTTAAAATGAGGGCTATTTTAGAAAGAAAAAAAAATGTTTCCGTAGAAACCATAATTGTGGATATTATACTTAACTGCTTTTAAATTTTTTCACTTGTGGACTGGACTGGGTCTTGAAATTTTCTAGTGAAGGGGTTTGGCTCCAGCCCTCTGAACTAGTGTTTCATTTTTATCCCTTCCTTTGCCCTGGAGTTAGTGAGAACTGTAACTTTTTTCTGAGCCTTGGGATTGCAGACTGTAGCTAGATGACATGATGTAAACTTTGGAGAAACCCTAACAACTCATGGTTGGATGGTTTAGGTGGCACATAAGCCACACAGAGCTCACTGGGCAGCTGATGCCTTCACCAGGGGCGTTTGGACGACAGACCAGTGGAATCTGTCCAGTTTTCATGGCTGACCTTCAATCCCAGCAGCAACGAAGCTCTGAGCCTTTCACCTGGAGGTCTTCTCAACAGGCAACCTTACAGCCTCAGAGACTGGCTGATGGTTTGCTCTGATCATTACTTAGGGTACAGGGGCCCGTTTCTTAAACCATTGCTATGGGCTCTGCTTATAGACTGAAACCCCAAGTGCCCCCTCTAAGGCTCAGGGTCCATCTGGCAAGAAGTCAACACGTGTGAGGTGGTAAGAGGCAGGTAAGAGGGCCCAATGGGCAGACCAATCTGACTCCATCTTACAAGCTCATCCTCCCTCCTCGCTGAACCTGGACCCAGTGGCTCTATTTCTCTCAAGACTGAGGGATAGGCAGAAAATGGAGCTGTAACAGGACGAAATGCTTCCTCTCTGGTGGCCTGCAAGGTAATAGCTCCTGCTGTATGTGCTAATGAGCAAAATTGTGCTTGAGGCTTGAGCAGCCCCCCTTGTCAGGAAAGAGGTCGGGGAACATGTACAAAGTAATGACTGTTTTCCATAGATTCACAGGAGTCTTCATAACTGGACTCGGATCAGTGGGCGTGAGTGGGCCAACCGGGAGCAAAGGGATTGAAGAATTTCACACTAAAGTACCTGTCCAGCCAGTACCACCCGCTGCCTCACCCCTCCTCCCTTCTCCGAACAGTAAAAGATGCCTAAATTCCAGGTGCTCTTAAGAGGGATTTGAGAATTAGTTTTCCCACCTTCTAGAGCTAGGCCTCTTGGTCAATAAACCTTACCATGCTCAGAAAATAAAAGGTCACTATTTTAAGGGTAAAAATATGAAAAGATTACAGATTGAGTCATTACTAAATTCATATGTATATAGTTTTTTTCCCCCACTTTTTAAAAATGCCCAAGCCTTATTATAAAATTCCTCAAAAGTAATTTACTTCTATTCTTAATAATGGCATTGTCAATGGTCAGAAGATTCATATAAAGTGTTTTTGCATTATTTATACTTTGTGGTACTATCTGTACTGGGTTCCCCCAAAAAGCAATATTTTAACTAAATGGTTGGCTGGGTTTGGGAATCTCTTCATTTTGTCCATCTTTAGAGTGAAGCCCTCCATTCCGTCGTTGGGACTGGGCTAGTAGAAATGGTTTCTGAGCTCAGCCTGATCTTGCTAGGGGTTTAAGCTTGCCTTGTTGGCTATGCCATATGACATCCTGCTTCAAAGTTAGAACAATTTACACGTTTCTATCCCCCCACTTCTTATTTGTAGTCCACCAGTATCCTTTAAAAAACTTCCCACAGGGGCCATTTTATGCACCTGTTCACACTTCCCATGTAAGTTTTTAAAAGTTTTAATAAGAGCCAAATCAAATGTCCAACCCAGTAGGACAGAGAGAAGCAACCTACAAAAACACAGTGTGCCCAAGGAGGCACAAAGGCCACTGCGTAGCTACTTGGGTGTTTGGGTTTTTTTTTTTAACATGCATTATTCATTTAATTAGATCAACTCTTTTTCTTGTCATGTGCATTATTATTTCACTTAATTAGATCAACTTTGAGACGTAGTTGTCATCGTAACCCTCACCCTAAAGATGTGAGAAACTGAGAGTAAGTAACTTGCCAAAGGCCATACACCCAGAAAGGGACGAGAAATGTGATGAACTCTGCTAAGTGCATGCAATATTTAAATTAGGTCGCTGCATCTGTGTTCTAACAGCCGATCCTTTAATTTAGCCGTCTAGTCCCGTCCTTTTGTCCTGCTAGAGCTGGCTGGTTTGTTCTTCTTTGGACCATCGCCTTCTCTTTCCCCTCCCTGAGCACAGCTAACGTGTCCCTGGCTACTGACACAGCTCTTCTGTACTTTGACGACTCCTCCTCCCAAAGGCTTCAGGACCTGGAATAGCTCAGTACAATCTAAACAGTATCTTCACTAGTACAGCTCTGAAATGGTTAGATTTATTTTAAACTCAAAAAACCCTGCCCCTACGCTGGCCTGTAGCACCTAACTTCCCTTTATTGCTTTCAGTTCATTTGTATCCCTGGAAAAGATATTTCAAGTATTACGATCTAGAATACTTGAAAAGATATTTTAAATATTATATATATACATAAATGAAATTTGGGGCAGACAGCATAACAAACATGTTCATTTCCTTTTCATTCCATTACCTCCAAACAATGTGATTTTCCCTGTTAAGTCTTTCACACTTCAGGACAGCGTTCTTCCCGCCCATGCGGTGATTAGTGTTGAAAAGCATCTTGCTCACAGATAACACAGATGCCAGCTCTTATCCGAAGCTTGAAACTCTCTATTTGGCCCTAGACTGCCTCGGTTCGAAGTCTGTGTTCTGTGCCTCGCTGTGGCAAGTTACTTCCACTCTGCTTCCACTCCCTCCCCGCTGCAGGCCGGTTTCTAACAGCACCCGGGAGCGCAGCTGTGAGGATGAAGCGCGTTAGGGCATGTGCAGCGTTCAGAACGGTGCCAAGTGCGTGGTGAAAGGGCTGGTTCTAGGAATAAATCACTGTCTTTGTTCAAAAAAATCAATAGAGCAACTTACGTATTTGAAAAATGGTCTCTCCGTGGCCCAACTAGCTCTGCACCCAGGACCTAAAGGACATCAGAGCTTGGCCTTGGTTCTGGGAGAGGCAGGTGCCACACAGGCTCCCGGACTTCTTTTGTCAGCTTCACAGTCAGCCACGACCCGCGTTTCTAGCTCAGCTCTCGCGGCTGCTCCGCCCCAGAACCTGCTTTCTCTACCAGAGATGCCTAAGCAGCTATGCATGGCGGATGAGCCGGGGAATGGGCCGCAGCATCTTGGCCCCATAGCTTTCTTGGAGAGGTTACTGTGAATTCCAGTGATGGCTGACAGGTGCGAGACACTAGAAGCCACTGCACGCAGCCAGGAACATGTCCATTCAACCCGCACATCTTTTGAAGAATAGTCTCATGTCGCCCCCCCACACTGTGCACAAGACACCACTCCTTACACACTTTCTGTTAATTCTATGAAGACAGAGACACGAGACTGGGGAGAGACGGCAACACATGAGTAAGACTACTTTACAAGGTACTTCTTGACCCCTTCCAGTGCTAAATAACACAGGCTGGAAATGGATACAAATCCTGGAAATAACCTCTTTATTTTTTATTTTTTATAGAAAGTCCCAACAGAAAATGATTAGTATATAACTATGTAAGAACATGTACATCCATACAATCAACAAATTCTTCAAATTCGTACTTTAAAAATAGTTGGAGTGTTAATTATAAGAAGGCCTCGACGGGATCACTCTGGGACGGGTTCGCCTTTGTAGCAAACTCAAGGCAGCCTGCAGCAGCAGCGCTCGCTCAGACGTAAGCGTTCTTGTCAAACTGTTTCGAAGGGTTGGAGGTTTTAACATCTCCTTCCCCCTGATACTTTGTCCGTGAAGACATGACCGACGTGGGCCCGTTGTACGCGTATCCCATTCTGAAAGGCAAAACACAGCTGGGCAGATCCTGGTTTCCACAAAGCACGCACACAAATGGGCGGACACCACTCCCTCTCTTCCTGTCACAGCTAAGCTTAGGTCTCCCCGATTCCTTTCAGTGAGCTTCCCCCCAAGGAACATTTCCACGTCACGTCTGGACCGCTGGTGTGACGAGGAATCTCTGCAGGAGAAGCGCACGGCTTTTTCATTTGTTCAGTGGTTCTGCTCCAACGCTATCATTGAAAGCTCACCCTCCCGGAACCTAGAAGACTACAGGGGCCTTCATCAGCGATTTCTATGTGAAAATTATGGTAAGGCCGAAGTGAAGAATGCCCGTTTTCAGACCTCACACGTCTACTTCCAGAAATAGCTTTGGGACATAGGAATGATGAGCTTTTTTTAGAAAAATGAACTATAATGAAATATATTCAATATAGTATTTACTGTGTTGAATATTAGACTTATCGTACATTCCTACCCTTTCCCAGTTCTGGATATTTGAAGTTTCTAAGAATCATGAACTACCGTTTGCCCCGCATGTAGTAATTTGGAACAGTACCATACTTTTCAACAGGTCATTTGGGGTTTTGTTTTGTTTTTCGTACCTGGGTGTTTTGTTGTTGTCCGCTATTGAAAAGCAAAATATGACGCCACCAATTATGCAGAGCGAGGCTCCCGACCATCCAATGAACAGAGCGGCTCCCAATTCGTACCTGTGAGGAAGTGTCACACAGGCATTACAGCTCCCTTGCAAGGGGGGAGAGGTAAACTGCGTGGAACACCAGCAGCCCACTTCCACTGAACGCCCATTATAATTTCTTGCTCTCAGAGCTGGTGCAGGAAGCAATAACAGGAAGCAATAACACCTTGTATCCATGTAAGGCTTTAAACTCCTCTCCCATGTTTTCCTATCCATCACTTGAGCGCACATCGCCAGCATCCCAGGAGGAAAATGAGGGTACCCTGCAGGCAAACGGAAGTGAGCAGGCCACTTCCAGCCTGGGCCCTGGCCCGCATGGCACCTTGCCCCTGGGCGCTGCCCGAGCCTCACCAAGCGCTCTGCCCATTTACTCTGCCGTGCAGGGTGAATTATTTAGGCAGGCTCCAGATAGAAAAGGGAAGATTGCCTTTGCGGTCACTGGAGTTCAATTCCTTAAACGTTTATTAAGCACCTGCTATGTACAAATCACATGCAAGGGGCTGAAGCCGGGCAGAATACGCCACCTCCAAACATGCCTCCTCGGCCTAAGGATTATTTTGAGCTGAAGACAATGGACAAGCAGCAGATATAAGAAAAGCTCTCCTCCTCCCTGCATTTGCCTAAAAGCAGTAGATAAGCATATAAAGGTGCCCCCTCCTTCTCTACCAGGACGGAGAGCAGTTAATCACCAGAGAATCCATGGAACAAACTTTACTAACTAGCACTCACCTGCCACCAGTTCCCCCCTGCATCTGCCTTCCCATAACTGGCCACCCAAGAGACTCAAAGTCCTTTTCCTTCGTCTTATTACTTTTCTACAAATTTATTAAGATGCTATATAAGCCCAAGTTCTAGCCACTCCTTTGAGATCCTCATCACTGAGTACGCCCTTGGGGATGTGTGATGTGTATGTTAATAAGCTTCTGTTTATTTTTCTCTTGTTAATGTCTGTTGTCAGTTTTGTTTACAGGGCCCCCAGTGGAGAAGAATGTAGGTGATTAGAGGGGAAAAAAAAAAGATTTCCCTCCGCTACGGTGCCCATAAAAGGTTGCTGATAAATCGCTATTAAGCGTCTCCTAGACAGTAGCCCATCTCTGCTGATGATTGGAATCAATGCAAAGGTCAACAAGACAGCTCCTGCTTTGGGAAGGTCACCATACACGGGTGCACATAATGCCACTGAGAACAAGTGTGGGGAACCACGCGGGGGGCGGCGGCTCCAGGAAATCCTCTTGGGGGAGGAGCATTCGCCCAGTGAAAGGAATGGGGGACGCCAAAGCAGACCCCGGCCTCAGGGGCTCTGTGTCTCCTCCCGCCTGCCTATCCTATTCTTTACGAGTAGTTGTTGTTTTTAATAAAGAAGTTTCCCAAACCTCTTTTGGCCCCGAGACTGCCATTGTCAGGGTACAAAATCGATGCCTGCCACTGCCTACCAAAGGGTGCTTTTCATGGTAAAATGAAGTCACAGTGGGAAGGGTCTTATCATACAGAAAGCGCAGAGGCGCTGAAAAAGGGAAGCAAGCAGTGAGGGTAAACGACAGGCGGAGGTTGGCTCCCCGGCCAGCGCAGCCCCCTCCCCGCCCCGGACCAGGCGCTGGGCCAGGGCCAGGATTGCATCCAGGCCGCACCACGATCTTGGCAGCGGCTAGCCTGCGCCTGCCCTGAGCTTTGTCTCTTCTCTTCCTTCATGCCGCGCTGCTCTGCAGGCTGGGCAGGACTTCCGGCGTGGACCGGGCGTCCAGCAGCGGGGGACAGTGTAGCAGCGTGGCTCTGGCCACCAGCTCATGAAGCAGGAAGCAACACTGACACAAGACTGGGGACTTACTGCCTACTTTCGGATCTGACTATACAGGCAATTTCATGGCCTGCATTGGCAACGGGGAGGGACGGGTGTACGCAACGCATGCTGCCCTGGGATCCCTCCTTTTCTGACTCTTGTGTTGCTTTTCCTGGGAAATGAAGGTGGTAGCTGAAGCAAGGAAGTCCTGAGGAGGGTCTGGGAACCGAGAAACTTCCACCGGCACCATCAGCCGTCATGGCAGACACAGAAGGGTGCTGTGTGCAGAGCAAAACACCTTCAGGCGGCACAAAGTAAACAGTCCAAAGAGGACTGAAGAGAGACGTACGTGCACAGGTGAAAAACAAGCGAGCTGGCCCGATCGAGAGTGTTGAAGTGGCAGTTTTATAAAAGATGCCTTCATTGAATATGTTACACATCTAAAAAGGATGTCCTGGATTTCCACATCAGCCCTGCTTTTATGCTGTTTGAACAAGATTGTGCAAATAAAACAAGCAGAGTGCCAAGCTGCTAAAAACCTGTAGGAAGCCGGGTCAGAACACAGCTAAAGGTGTGAGCACAGGGAAATTTTCCGCTGGAAGGACATGATTGTAAGGTTACAATTTAGTGCTACTTTGTTTTTTTCTATTTCCCCCTGCCCCCACCCCACCCCCCCGCTAGAATTTAGGTTGTCTTCTCTCCTGAAACTTCATTTAAATAACCCTGGAAGAAAGAGTCTGAGATTTCTCTTAAACAATATAGTTCTCTAAAATAGGAGGCTAGTACCCCGTGCCATGGCTGATGAAAAGTAAGTCTCTAACTATTACTAGTGATCAGTTAGAAGTGAAGGTGGAAGAAATCATACGCCACAGCTCAGCACTAGGATTCAAAAGAGCATGGAAACATGTACCTGGTGTTGTTACAAATTAGAGGATAAATTACCCAGGCAGTTCAAATGTCAGGCAGTGAGTCTTTGTGTGTACTTAAGCATCCCGAAACATTCTGAAGGGATTTAAGAACGATGAGTTTGGCTTACATTAAAATTGGTTTTCTTATTCCTGTTTTAAACATATTTTAATTTTCTCTAAGTCACTAAATACAGACTCTATGCCAAGGAAGTGATCATTTTCATTCGAATTCTTTGTGATTTTTGTGGAAGACAAACGTATAATCCATAGTAGTACCAGTTTAGAGTTCAAGTCTTTAAGAGACTCCACGTCTATACCGATCATTTTTAATAATTCCAATGTGAGGGCTTGTGTGCCTTGGTTCTTTTTCAGAGACTTTTTCTTCATTCAGTTAGAAGACAGGTGTAGTGGGCTTATTCAACAGTTACTTGAATTGACACCTAAGCAGTGTGCTTGGTCTGGCAGAAACGGACTTCCATTACTGAAAGACGCGGCTGAGAGACAGCACTACATTGTAACATCCACTCGGATCTGTCTTGTAGCTCACCTCCTTCACCCTGGCCGGGAAACTTCGTCTCTGCCTGGAAGTCTGTCTTTGTTTTCGGTCATGCTCAGAAGCTGACTTCAACACCTTCGAAGCCGATCCAATTTCAGGCCATCTGTTGCAGGTCTTCCTTTTGTTAACAATATCCTCCTGGCCCTAGACCAGCTTCCCCCTCATTGTGTGGCCTCTTTAATGAGCTGTTCCAATTGCCAAGATGTCTTCATTCCTCGGAAAGGCTATAAATCTGCTTAACACCAGGTAGATCCATGAGCATCAGGGTGAGGAGGGAACTTTGTTTCTGGAGCTACTCTCAGAAATTCTGCTCAGCTGGCAGAACTAACCAAAGCTGCCTCTAGGACTGTAGTTCATGTATGTAATTGAATGCAAATTTAGCAAGTGAGTAATAGGGGAAAAACGTACTTGCCTACGGAGACATTAAAACACAGATTACTCACTTAAAATGTTCCCCAAAAAGAACCATAAAGCTCAAAGGCGTTAAAATGTCCTCTGAACTATTGGATGAACTATTGTTCTCACCCGCCTGGCTGGGCCTGGGGCTCCGGGCTGCTGCGCACACCTCTCCCTCCACAAGGGGAGAACAAGGACCAGCCCACCCCTGGGAAACTGTGATTCTGAGGCCTCGCATATTTCACCTCCTATTTCAGCCCTGTTACCTTCTCAGACATCCTGAGGGAATGGGTTGAGGAACACCTACTAGTTATTCTCACCTCCTGTTTTTCTCTTCTTTGCACTCAAACCGCCTGTTACCACCTGATCTGCCATCCACAAGGAGCTGGTGACCCTGCCCTGGCTGCTTCCACAGAAACGACCAGCTCAGCCTTGTACTAATTGTGTGTTTCGGGGTGGATGAGACACAAATAGCTCCTTTCTCAAGGATCTTACATCTAGCGGGAATAGTCAGATGTTAAGCAAATAATTATAATAAAGTGTGGTGAAATGTAACAATAGAATCAAAAGAGCTTTTTTTTTTTTTTTTTTTTGGCAAGGTAAACATTACCTGTTCTCCCACATCCATGTAGATATGGTTCAGGTAAACACCCACAGTGACAAAAGCTACTGTTACTGTCAGCTCACAGCACTAGGATTTTTTTTTTATACCTATTATTCTATTCAATCTTTCCTGCAATTCGGTGGGTTTTCCCAACGAGGAAACTGAAGCTCAGGGAGATTAAATTACTTGCCCCATATCTCAGCTAAGTAAATGGCAGAACCAGGATTTAAAACCCATAACTGGGATCCAAACCCAAGCTCTTAGCTGTCACTCCTTCTTCCTCAGCTGAGTACAAGATTTCATTAATGTAAAAAAAAATACAATCAATGTGCTGTATTTTCTGTTGTCATCTCAGAAACCTGTGCATTTTCTCCCTCCCTAGCTCATAATGTTCTCAGTGGCTCAAGAGCTCAAGGGTATGGAATTTTTTCTAAATTCCCTCAGGCTATCTTTTCACCCAGCACCAAAAAAAAAAAAAAAAAAAAAAAAATAGTGAGGTCAGTAATTAAAATCAGGACACAGCTGGGCTTAAAATCAGCTCCTCTAAAAACAAAACAAAAACCATTTAGTGAATGAAAAAAAAAGCCTCATTCTTTTAGGATGCCCAGAAAAGCTGAAAGTCACGGAAGTAGGAGCCAGGTCTTGTGACATTCAGGATAGTGTTTTGTTTTGTTTTGTTTTCCACACATGTTATCCTACTCCTCATTTTAATCAAGGGTGGTACAGGCCAAAATAAATACACCAATTACCTTAACACAACTAAATACGTTAAAAAAATTTTTTTTTTTAATTTAGAAAGCGCACATATATATTAACAATGGTATAATTTTACAGTCGAATTCCATTGGTTTGCCTTCTTTTAAAGATTACCCTCTAGCCCTGGTCCAGTGGCTCAGCTGCCTGGAGCATCGTCCCGCACCCATAAGGATGTGGGTTGGATTCCCTAAGATCACGGAGGAGCCAGAGCCACGGCCAGGGCCAAGGGCTGAGTGAAGGTCAGATACTAAAACCCGCATCTTCTCGGCCTCCTTCCCTCTCTGTGTGCAAAGTAGGCGTCTCGACAGGAGATCAAATTCTTGCCAGATATTCATGGGAATTTAAGAAACTATCCACAGTATAACAATACAATATTAGCCAAGGCAGTAAGTTATAATTTAAAAGGAACATCTCATGTCCCCAAAATGACATAGCTCAATTCAAAAGTAAGTCTGTTGTTCAGCAACGTCCATGCCATTGATCTCCTCCATTCATGTGGATAATTGGGGGTTTGCTGTACCCATATTTCAAGAGAGAAATGATGTGCTGAGTCATAATACTCAGAGTAGGTACAATAACATGTTTACGTGCAAATTTTCGAGTCTGGGTAAGCCGACAATGCCAACGGGGCTGTGCGTCAAGCCCAGCCGCCCCGAAGACAAGCAACACTGTCCTCAGCCACCTGAGGGCAAGACCAGCCCCGGGAACACAAGTCCAGAGTGTGTGCGCGCGGAGATGGGTGTGCACACCCATCTGGATGTGTTGAAGGAAAAAGATACAGCTGGACTTGAGGCAAACAAAACCTGGGCTGATTAAAAACACATCTGCATTTTATCCGGAATCCTCAACAGTCTACCTGAGAACATTTTAGAACCAAACCAGGTTCTTTATACACCTGGGGGAGATGTATAAAGAGTGGGTTCTTATGAGAAGGGTCTCAAGAATATCCCTCCGTTTGGCAGCTTCAATCTGTTGTATATCTCTGTTGTTGATGCTCTGACTGACATGATTAGAAATAAAGAGGAAAAATCACACAAGCCTTGTTTCCTTTAAATGGCTTCATGCAAGGCCCCCTTCAAGCCTGCCTTCTACTTGAGAGTCAAGTGTCTTACAACAACTATCCTTTCTACTAGGTCTCTAGCATTTCAATATACATTTCTCTACGGCTAACCTTAATATCCTGCACAAGGTAATACGCTGCTGCCTTAATGGACTCTGCTTATGCGAGGCACAGCATAATGGACTATATGCGAGGCACAGTTCTAAACAGCTGAAATGTACTACCTCCTTTAATCCCTGCAATAACCTCACAGTACCGATTGCCTCACTTAAAAGATGAGGAACACAGACCACAGAAAGGACAAGTCACTTCAACTCACACAGCCTACAAGAACTGAGCTGAGGTTCACTCCCAGGCAGCCCGGACCCAGGGTTTTTAATAACTTTAAATTTTTTTTAAGTTTTTAATAACTTTACAGGCACAGGACAAGTTTCACAAATTCTACACACACGTGCAGCCAGGGTCAGCGCCCCAGAGCTCCGCTGTGGCCCCGCCGCTCACGGCCCCTCCTCCTGATCCCCCTGCTCAGGACAGTTTTGCCTGTTCTTGGACTTGAGGGGAACCACGCTATTACATACTCTTTTGAATCTGGCTCTTTCAACTCAACACTGGTTCTGAGATTTATCCAAAGGGTTGTTGATGGTTCATTCTCATGTCTGTGTAGTGTCCCATTGTGTGGATACACCCCAACTTGTTTATTTCCTGTGTTGATGGGCATTTGGGTCGGCTACTACGAACAGCACTGCTATAAACATCGCACGTGTATTTTGGTAAAAATATAGTTGCATTTCTCTTGGGTGTATCCCTAGGGACGGGATTCTGGGTCATGTGTCCAGGTCAGGTAGATGCTGCCACGCAGGCCGCCAATGTGACCGCACCATTTTACGGCCCACTGGCCGTATATGAGAGTTCCGCTTGTTCTACGTCCTTGCCGACATTTCTCCTACCACAATCATTCTTAAACATTATTTCGCCAAAGGAAAGTGGTTAATTCAGCTAACATTTCTTGAGAGCCTACTGTGTGTCACAAGTACTCTTCTAAGTGGTAGGAACATCAGGATCCTCACTATTCTTTTTTTAAATTTATTTTTAGAGAGAAGGGAAAGGAGGAAGAAAAAGAGGGAGAGAAACATCAACCAGCTGCTTCTCGCACATGCCCCAACCAGGAACCGAACCCGAAACCCAGGCATGTGCCCTTACCGGGAATTGAACCTGTGACCTTTTGCTTTGTGGGATGATGCTCAACCAACAGGAGCCACACCAACCAGGGCAGCATCCTTACTCTTAAACAGTTATGTTGTGCTGCTTCCTCTCCTCATTCACTTGACCAAAATCTCTACACGCATGCTCAAGTCTTTTACTCCAGGAGAGATGCAGACAGACAGTCCTACAGCACTGTTGACTGACCACGCTTGCTGTAAATGCCAGAGAGCACGGACTAGCTGCAAGAGGCTCCAACAGTCAGCACGCCATGGGCTCTGCTTTGAGATGCTCCCGGTCTGGTTTGGGAGATGCACCAATAAGAAAGGGCTAACCAGCCAGCAGGATTATAATAGAAGCACGAGGTGCAATATGAGCAGCCAGGAGAGCCCCTCGCCCAGAATGCAAGTAGTGCAGGAGAAGCAGGGGTGATTAGCCAGGCTGTGAACAGGAGGGGGGAAGGGCAGGGTGGTAAAAGCTGAGTGTCCAGAAAGCATGGCATACTGGCAGGGATGGGGACTTGATGTACTGATCAATAAAAACAAAACACAATTGCCAAACACTTGATTGTCAAGTCAATTTTTAAGTCATCGTAGCATAACAAAAACATCAGATCATTGGTCCGAAGTGGCCTGGGCTACCATGGAGCAAAGTCACAGAACCACACCTTCTTAATGTTTAACAATGGAGTGGTTTTCTTCCCATGGCACTTCTCTTGAATCCCTTATCCAAGAATCTAGAAGCTATTTACCAATATTAATTCATTCTCCAAATAACCTCGCAAATGGAGTAAGTTTAAATAAACAAACACCCCTAATCCATCAAATTATAATAAGGATAGAAAGAAGTTAACTATCTTGGCAAGGTCACCTAATGAGATCAATATTCCTTTCAACATCACCAAAGAAAATTTGTGTAATATATAAATGTACTTCATGAATAAGCCATTGTTCATTTAACTTGACAGTAACAAGAGAGAGAATTTCCTGGGAAGTAGACATCTGTTTATTTCTAAATAGTAGACAGCCATAATAGTGAGAAGATTTTACCTAAGTAAAGCTTAAATCCTAAAGCAGAAACTGAATATATGTCAGGAATGAAGACACTAGAGATAAATAACTCCATAGTTTTAAAAACTTTGAAAACAGAAGAGCCTGCAGGTAAGACCAAACATGAGAATATCAGAGCCAAAACATTTATGGTAAATGTCATATACTAAAAAAGAATACCGCTAAGATCACCATGACCTTTTTCCTCAGTTAAGGCCAATTGGTTCAGGGCTCTCGCCTTGCATACTTTGAAAATGAGTTTCTTTATGTCAATCAAATCTTACTTGAAACAGTTTATTTAGGAAAACAATGCAAGACATTCAGGAAGTCAGTGGTTTGGACAAGGCAAAGGTGGAAATAATGTAATTAAATTTCAGCACCCTGTAGGATGAATCACTAAGAGGTGTCTATAACCCTAAGATTGCAGGAAGGTTATTTTTTTTTAAAAGAATTTGTTATAAAAAGAAGGGAGGTGGTTTGAAACAGCCCAAGAGGCAAGAGTTGAGAAATAGCTTGTAAGGGTCTGCGGGAGCCCATCCTGAAGTCATAAAACATAATGGTCACTTGAATGAAAGCAAGGAAGCAAAACAAAAGGAAAGAATGGGGAAATGGCAGGACACAGCCAGAATCGATGAAGCTCATCTTTAAAGGCTGCAATTCCGCCCAATGATTGTAGCCTGGAAGAAAAATCCTCCTGGTTAGTGGCAGGAAAAGGTTTCAGAAACAACCAGCCACTGAACATAAAGCGTGATCCTCTTTGCAACGCTACTGCCTCCATCTTTAGTCCACTCATTTTTTTCCTCAACAAAGTGCCTAGTGAATTTCTTGCCCGTAGTAGGACTGTAGCAGAACTTCTTGATTACATTATCTGTGTTTTGAGAACTTAGGCACCCAGGGGTGGGCCTTACAGAAGAATGTCCCGGAGATCTACAAAGCAGATTCAATTCATTTAGCACAGAATTCTTCAGACAGGCAACAGCAGCAGCCAGCCAATAACCAAACTAGGTTCTGAGGCCTGAACGGTTTTCCAGCGCATTTTAGGGTTCGGGTATGGTAGAGGAAGTGTATGGGAAATTTAAACTAGAGCATGTGGAGAGCAGCTGTCTCTCCCCGCCTTCCTAGGTGCCCCCCCCCACACACACACACACGTGCCTAGTAGGGCTGGAGGGGAGGATGTTACGGGCAGAAGCTGCCGTTTGGAAGGTTAATGCATGTTAAGGGTGGAAGGAGGAAAGGGAACGTGCCATCCCTGTTTGCCCTCTGAGAGGCTTCCTCTGTCTGCTGAGACTGCAGAAACATTTCCTGCTAATTCAGAAAGGACTAGCACTTATCTGAAGGAACAGATGGAGGCAACTGTACTTGAACAACAATTTTTAAAAAAAATTGCATTTACCAGGCACTACGCTAGGCAAATAAGGCAGAGAAGAAAGAGGTGTTTTCTGACTTCAAGGAACTAACTCTCATGCAGGTCAGTGAAGACAGCAGAGAAAGTCGGAACCTTCTTGTAGCAGCAACCTCAGATTCCCGCGCCCCTAGGGTGGGCTCTGCCTTTAGCCTTGGTTCTCCAACAAATTCTAAGTCCATGTACAAACTAAATCAGATCGCTGCATTCTAGCAAATGCCAGAGAAAGAAGTGCTGTCCCTTAGAGTAAGCCAAGTGAAAATCTTGCTTTAAAGGACTGTATTTCAAGACCTATGAAATCAGTTTATTTTATGTTAAGAGACAATCTGCAGGTTATTGATCATAATTTTTATCTCTTTCTCTCTGTGAAGTGTTGATCATAGGAAAAGAGATGAAGTCAAGCTAGTTGATTTGCTGGTTTGTAGAAAAGTCGGTGAATTCCTCTCGATGTCATGTGTCATTTTTATGTCTCTAGTCTATCATTGCAGGTAATTAGAAGCTCATCGTATTTACAGTTTTCAGGCCTTGACAATTCCTTGATTGAAGCGGATTTTACACGAGTCATGGAGGGCCTTTCTTTGAGCAAGGCCCTGCCGAGCATCCAGCAGGGAGTGAGAGAACAAGTCTCTGCCTCGGAGAGCTGACATGTTTTCAGTAAGCAGGATTTTTTTTTTTTTTTTTAAATAAAAGCTTGCTTTGACTGGTGTGCTCAGCAGATTGGATATCATCCTGCAAACTGAAAGGCTGCTGGTTCAATTCCCATTCAGGACACACGCCTGAGCTGGGGGCACGGAGAGACAACTGATACATGTTTCCCTGGCACACTGGTGTTTTTCTCCCTCTCCTTCTCCCTCCCTTCCCCTCTCTCTAAAAATAAATAAATAAAAATATTTAACAATGACAAAAAAAAGATGAAGTCTATATTCTCTATAAGGTTCTGGTATGAAGGGCCTGTTACTTGTAAATACTACCAATCTTTAAGTCATGTTGTTTTTCATAATTCCTAGCTCTTATGTTTTTAATTATATTAAGGTCAAATGGCGAATTGCACATGTTGTATTGCAAGTCACCAGAGAAAAAGCTTAATAAAGACCTCTATAAAGATAAGGCACATCTTTAATACAAATGCCACTAAAAAAGCAATTTTAATAATAGCCAGTACAATACAGTAATAGGTAATACAAGGTGTCGGCTTTTTTCTAATCAGTTCTGAGGGTGTGTGAGTGTGTGTGTGTGTGTGTGTACCCCCTCTTAACTGTCACAGCAAGTCTATGTGAGCGGTGCTAGCGTTACCCTGATTTTACAGACGAGAATACAGACACCCAGGGCGTGAGTCGGCACGGAAAGAGCCATTCTGGGAGGCTGAGTGGGAACGGGAGAGTTCAATGTAGCACCAACAACGCAGACAAGAGGAAAACCTTTCAGAGCCTCTAATTATTGAACTGAGTTCAACTAAAATCTGAGAAGTGAATAAGAAATTCCAAAGTACTGAACTGAGTAAGGTGACGGAGCATACAGCAAGCACAGAATAAAATCACACAAAGGACAAATATAAGTTATGGTGCATCCACGAATTAGCCCTGCCCATTAAAGGAAAGGTTAAACTATTTTTAAGATTCTGACATCCTTAATAATTGTCTGGAAAATAGAAACAATGATGTAGAAAAAATAATCCAGAAGAGTTAGCAATGTCAATAATAAAATAAACTGAGAGAAATATCGTTTTATTGTATATTTATGACATCAAACCCTAAAATAAAACTGCAACATTCAAATGAAAAATATTTCATTTAAATACCACTAAAATGTTTCTAATCCCCAGGAGCCCTCATGCCTGGTATCATGTACACCTGTGCAAATCTCACTGTCGAAAATTAGGAGACAATTTATAACTCAGAATGCATTTTTCTAACATAGGCGGGGGAGTCAAAATTATATTTAAGTCTAAAATAGTTTTTTTGTTTCCCATTTAATAAAATTTCAGAATAAAAACTATCTTTAAATGTACAGAAGAAACTCTCTTGGTGAAAAGTATTATGTGGCATACTGTAACAAAACTTATACAACAGTACAATATTATAAATCACGCATTTTAGAGCCAGCATTCTAGAGTCTGGCTGCCTGGTTTAGATCCTAGTTCTATTAGCCTTCTAGTTTAGCCCAAGTGCTCTTGGACACATTACTTGAACTCTTTCCCCAATTTAAAAAAAAAAAAGGAAGACCCAAGGGAAACCACTTCATAAGGCTGTTCTAAGAATAAAATAAAGAATGCCTGCAATGCTCTGCCTGGTACATGGTAGGGACTTGATGTGTTAGCTGTTATCTCCTTTATATGTCATTATATATGCATTTCATTATATAAGCATTTGCTATTTATGCATAAACTATACTAACGAGAGAACTAGAAAGTCAATCTTTTTAAGATTTCCAAATACACTGAAAAAAAGTAATGTAGGCCTGATCGGCCATTTTAGTTATTACTTTTTAAAAATTCTGTGACATTTGATCTGAAGATGGAAAGAGAAGCACCAGCCTGGTTGACAGCAATATTCTTGCACACACATGCGGCTTTTCACAAGGTACCTGGGTATATTCTCATGAAAGGCAAAATATGAACGTCTAGTCAAGATGGCAGCATAGGCAGACATGGCTCACCTCTTCACACAAGCACATCAAAATTACAACTAAAATATAGAACAACCATCACTCAGACCATCAGAAATTGAGTTGAATGGAAGTCTGACAACTATGGAATTAAAGAAACCACACCTATCTAGACTAGTAGGAGGGGTGCAGATGTGGAACAGGCTGGCCCCTCACCCACGTATGATGGATAAAAATTCAGGAGGGATATCTTGGGAATGTGGAATCCCAGCCCCACATCAGGCCCCCCAGTACAGGGTTCCAGGGCCAGGAAGATAAGTCCCCATAATTCTGGCTGCAAAAACTAACAGGGATTGAGTCACTGGGAGAAGCTGTTGGAGCCCCAAGCAGTTCCTCTTAAAGAATCGACACATGGACTCACCTACTCGGTCGGACTCACTGCCTCTGAGCTCCACCACTGGGGTAGCAACTTGAAAGGTACCAGTGGTATATAGGCAGAGACTGAGTGTCTGGCATCAAAACAAGCAGAGGCATTGTCCCATTTTTACACGCTACCCCCACAGAGCCAACAAGCTGGTGCCATGTCTGAGACTCCATCAACCTGGCTGACACTGTTTGACCTGCCTTGGTTATCCTCAGAGGCTCTGCCCCACTTAATTTACAGGCCCACCCAAATTGCTTTTCCATATGAATGGTGGGTCTTGGCTCACACTTCACAACTTCCTAAATCCTCTCAAACAAGCAACAGATGACCTCAGGGAGCCCCAGGCCCTGCACTAGAAGTAGCGAGATTAGATTCACAGTTTAGCTTTGCCTGGGAATCTCCAAGCCCAGCACAAGTAGCAGCCATCTCAGATTGCTTCATAGCTCAGGCAGGGTGGCCCTGGGCAAAACAGGTCGGGGCTGACCTTGACCTGCACCACCTGGGAAACCCCAGGGCCAGCACACCCAGTGGACAACTACAGACCATATCGGAGCACCACCACCCTGCCCCCGCACAGCTGATTCTCCACACAGGACAGAGGTTGGAGGTAAGTGGTCACAGCCAATCCTTGCAGCTGACTGGCCTGGGTAAATTCCTCCCACTGATGTGCCAACAGCAACCAAGGCTCAACCACAAAAGGAGGGTGTACTCAGCCCACATGCAGTGTTCACCGTGAGTATCCAGCTTGGGTGACAGGGGAGGCTGTGCCACTGGACACTATAGGACACCCACTTCATTAAGCCCCAGTACCAAGACATGGAGTCAAAGCAACTCTACCTAATACATAGAAACAAACACAGGGAGGCCGCCAAAACGAGAAGACAAAGAAACGTGGCCCAAATGAAAGAACAGATCAAAACTCCAGAAGAAGAGCTAAATGAAATGGAGATAAGCAATCTATCAGATGCAGAGTTCAAAACACTGGTTATAAGGATGCTCAAGGAACTTACTGAGGACCTCAGCAGCATAAAAAAGATGCCGTTAGAAATGAAGGATACGCTAATTGAAATAAAGAACAATTTACAGGGAAACAACAGTAGAGCAGATGAAGCCAAGAGTCACATCAATGATTTGGAACATAAGGAAGCAAAGAACAACAAGAAGGAAAAAGAATTCAAAAAAACAAGGACAGTATAAATAGCCTATGGGACAACTTCAAGAAGTCCAATATGCGCATCATAGGGGTGTCAGAAGAAGAGAAAGAGCAAGAAATTGGAAATCTATTTGAAAAAATAATGAAAGAAAACTTCTCTAATTTGGTGAAGGAAATAGACATGCAAGTCCAGGAAGTACAGAGTCCCAAACAAGAGGGATGCAAAGAGGTCCATTCTACGACAAATCATAATTAAAATGCCAAAGGTTAAAGATAAAAAGAGAATCTTAAAAACAGCAAGAGAAAAGAAGTTAGTTACTACAGGGAAGTTCCTATAAGACTGTCAGCTGATTTCTCAAAAGAAACTTTGCAGGTTAGAAGGGATTGGCAGGGACCTACAGCCAAGATTGCTCTACCCAGAAAAGCTATCACTTAGAATCAAGGGGCAGATAAAGAACTTTCCAGACAAGAAAGAACTATAGGACTTCATTATCACCAAACCATTAGTATATGAAACATTAAAGGGACTTATTTAAGAAAAAGATCAAAACTATGAATAATAAAATAGCAAAAAATACGAATCTATCAAGAATTGAGTCTAAAAAACAAACTAAGCAAACAACAACACAGAACCGTGCATACAGAGAGCATTTTGAAGGTGGCTAGATGGGAGGGGAGCCTGGGGGAATGGGTGAAGAGGCGAGGGAACTAAGAAGTACAAATCGGTGGTTGCAGAATAGCCATGGGGATGTAAAGTACAGCATAGGAAATGGAGTAGCCAAAGATCTTATATGCACGCCCCACGGACATGGTCAATGGTGGGGGCATTGCCTGGGGGAGTAGGGTTATTGGGTGGAGGGGAGGCAAAGGTGGAAAAATTGGGACAACTGTAATAGCATAATCAATACGATGTAATAAAAAAAAGAAAGACAAAATATCTGAGAGAGGATTATTTCTAATTTAGTATCCTTGGGGTTTTCCCAAATGCAAAGAAATAAGCATAGGGAAACTATAAAAAGCAACAGCTCATAGTTAAAACAACAACAAAGAAACCGATCTGTAAATGCCAGAGCATTCATCTGCAACTGAAACTGGTCACGTCTGAGTGTCTACGCCACTCCTAGAGCATTAAAAAAAAAAGCAACCAACTTGCATCGTGTTCAGTTTTTTTCATAAAGATTTATTAGGTGGCACTTGTTCAGGCCGTAGTTATTGACAGAGCAAATGTAAAAGGCTAATGACAAATGAAAAATAATATTTCATTTAAATATCATTAGAACATGTCTAATCTTCGAGAGCACAATTTCCTTTCAGTTTTCATCTCAATGTTCATCTCTATGTTGAGACTGAAACTGGGCCAGATGTTAGCATCTGGCAAAGACCACTGCGGTCGGACAAAATCAAGGCAAGGTGCTACCGTGCTGTGCTCACGCTCCATCATTCTTTCCTTCCCATCTTAACCCTCTGTACCACTTTTCCTCCATCTAGCTCCAGTGTCAGGACGTCCAGTGGATGGAGTTTAGATTTCTAAATCCTACACCTTGAGCTGTTTAGAGACAAGACACCATATAATCCTAACACAGTGATCAAATGCATGATTTGCCAACGTAGCGTGTAAAACATTTACTCCTGCATCATTTCATCAAATATCATCTACTTGTATTTCTCACGTCCTTTTCATAAACCATGTAGGAAATTTATGTAAATTCATTTAGAAAATGATTTTATGTACATTTCCTGTGAGCTAGAAACATACAGAAGGAGAAGAGCACTTACTTTTGATCAATATAGAGAGGATCAAAGAATTCCGTTGTGATTTTGTTTGCATACAGGGAACAACCGGTCATTGAGCACAGCCCTAAAAAGTACCAGATGGCAAGCACAGTGGTTAGTGAGTGGTATTTCATTAACATGAAGGAAGTACCTGGTTGGGAGGAAAGCTACTACTTACCTGACAGTATGAATACAATCCCAGCCAAACAAGCAATTTTAGCTTTGGCTTTCTCTGAGCCTCCGACTTTGGTGCACTTCATTCCAAACAGGGCAATTATGGAACCAAAGAAGCCCAGGCTGACAGCGGCGATCATAAGTCCTCTACATGCCTGGATGTAACCTGCAATTAGAAGAGGTCATTGCCATGAACATAAAACTAGCAGCTGTCCAGTGGGTGGGGGGGACCCTCGTTTTCTATTGTCCTTCTGAATAATTGTTCTGTTCTCAAAAAAAAAAAAAAAAAAAAGACCAAAATTGTTGAGACATGGGGTAAGACAAGCAAGAATGAAAAGCAAGTCAGTGTATACGGAGTGCCTGTTCTACGTCACACGCTTTTCAGGTGGGTTTATGGCACGGTCCTCAGATTAGCTCTGAGTGCTACTCCGGACATGCAATTCGGAACCTGCGGCAAGCAAAGTTCACGCGTTATGCCAGAGGTAAGTTGGTAAGAGGCAGAAATGGATTCCATATAAATGTGACTACAAAGTCCAGGTAACTACCTTTCATGTGAGAAACACCATCTGCCACTATCTCAACCCTCTTTCTTTGTACGCTGGAGCTTTTAAATAGATGTTTTAATGGTTTTGACATTATAAAATTTATAACTGGGCAGCCAGACCTCCCAAACAGTGAAATCTTCCAATAGCAGTGAAGGCTGATAAAGGAGACCAACTAGAATATCATCATGAACCACGAGGAGTCTAAGTTAGGAAGCATTGTAATGATATATTATTTTCCAGGGTACCTATAATAACATTTGGCTTTAAAAAAAAAGCATTGGCTATTTACTGGAAGAAGAGTTTATAATTATTAAATTAACTGATTACACATAAATGGATGCTTTCAAAGTAACCTAAATGCTTGTTCTGGGAGATACAGAAAAGTAAACCTTTGATCGTTCTTCCTGCACCAATCATTTCCTCCGTCACATATTTCTATTTACACAGCTAGGGTTAGGGTACCCTTCAGCCTGGCTGTCCTCCAGGCACTAGCAAATTTTAAATTAGTAACACTTAAAACTAATAAACTTTTCCAATACGGACAGGTTCACTTCAGCCTGAAACAACGCCCGTTTCAATCTGAAAGACGGCCCATACTAGGTGTAAGTATATAATTGTTAAGCAAATGGACATACAAATATAGCAGGTTTACATTTGGAAATAAACTTGTTAATCTGAAAAAACTCACTACTGCCAAGATACTGAAAGTCATTTATTATTCGTCCTCAGGCCAAAGCTACAATAAACAAGAATTCAAAGACCATTATAATCTTAAATTCATAAAATAATGCTGGCTGGTGGCCTCCAGCCCATGCTTCTTGGGAAAGAACAAAATTTTAAGTTTTAATCCTATTTCTAGGAGCTATTTTCAAGAGTTCACAGAATACGCTCTATTTAATTGAACACATGTAGGCCCCCTTAAATTCAGACTGCAATGATAACCTACTTTACAGCACGAACAACTTCCGAACAGGAATCAATTTCACTGATGGTGGGACAATCAAAAACAGCAACGAAAACGTCCGTTTAGCAAAACAGGAAAAAGGAGGCTTATCCGGGGAGCAATAGCCATGCTCCAGGGCTCCCTGGTGTCTGCTGCCCGATATTGGCCCCCTCTACTTTAAACTTCACCCCTGGGGTCCTTCTGCCAGAGCCCAGGGGGCAGGTAGAAGCACAGAGAGAGGAAGCCTGTCAGTCTGTGCACGATTAAAAAGACTCTTCCAGAACCACAGCTGCCTCATCTACCCCCAGAGCTGCCAAGACAGTGGGTCAGTTATGATTTGAGCTTTATTTTAATCTATGGCTCTGAGGTGTTGTAGCTGACTCTGACCACACCACTAAACAGACAAAACAGTGTGCACATGTGTGATATAACCTCTATACAACATGTGTTTAAAAAAAAAAAAAGCTAGCCTAGAAAACTTTATCATGCACCTTAATTTGCACTGACTTTAATAACCATATAGTCTTCATGAACAGAAAATGCAGGGGGCTGGCAAAAGATTAAGTCCCACATTCCGAACATTTAGACCACAAAATGTGTTTCCCCAGATGGTTAGAATCCCAGGTTGATGAATTCGATCCTTGATATGACTAGGAAAACAGTAGCAGTCTTTAAACTAGATTGAACCACTCCTCAGCCTTTCTTCTGAGTTTCTCACTTGGCTCTCCCACCTCAGCCCTGGTAGCTACAGCAGGCGGGTCTCTCGGCCCGAGTCAGACAGCAGAGAGCAAGGTTCTGCTGAGGTCCGGCTCCTCCCCAGTACCACTCAGAACCCTGATCTGAGGGCAAGGTACGTCGCTCTGGCGTGAAAACAGTACCAAAGAATAAATGCCTAATTTGTCGTAGGCACAAAAGAAGGTGCTCACCAGTGCAATCACTGGCTAGCTTTTCTGAAACGGGGAGCAAAGAGCAGAGATGGGGGTTCCTAGGGATAAGCCCCATGCCAGCTGTGAATCCAGTTACTGGGAAGACTGGGGTTTGTAAATAAGGGCTCCCCATCCTTGTAGCACCCACAGACTCAGGCCTTAGTTGACTTGCAACAAACTCAGAGTTTATCTTTTGCAAGGCAGACTTCTACAACCTCGCTTTTTAACGGTCCTTGGGGCAAAGCTTACAAGCAAAACCAGCAAGTGAAGTGGTGGTAAAAACTAGTCAAGGAGGCCATTATTTTTGACAGGTCTAATTTACTCACACTGTTAATAGCTAATTAACACATTAAAGTGCAGAGGCATGAACATATTTACTTAGAAGTTCTCTGAAGTATAATTTATAGTTACCATTCCCTTGGAAGAAATGGCAAACATGCTCACTAACAAAAATAGATGGCATCTGCTAAAAAACAACCTGGGTGAAAATTAGTCTCAGGCGAAGTTCAAGTGGTGTTTTGAAAGGAGCGCGGATTAGCAATAAACAAATCACTAGCTCATTCAACTGTGAAGTCTTCAATTAATAAAATACAGTGACTTTAATGAATTCTGTCGGAGGAAACCTTCAAGGTGTCCCTTAAAAGTTATTTTCCAAATGATGGGTGCCTTATCTTCTGTTTCAAACTAGTAAAAATGAAAATAGCCACTTGGTGGAGACAGTTTCCTCGTCGCACATGCGCTAGTATTGAAGGGAGAGAAAAGGAATGTGCTATTCCCATGCTAGTAGCTTTGTGTACTTCCCTGCAAATACTCTGAAAGGAGCTCAGGATGGAGGGAAGGCATCAACTGTGAACTTCAGCTCTGAATCTTCTTTTCACCCACTGTGTGCCCTTCATTCTATCAGCCAATTTCTCTGTCTTCAGCTATAAAACAAGGATAACAGCTTTTACTTCCCAGGATGAATCACATGAACAAAGTCGTCTGGTGAGGGGTAAGAAACTCGCAGAGGCTTCTCTTCCATAATCCTAAGACTGACTGTAAACAGAAACTAGAGGTGGGGTCCTAACATGGCATACCATTAACTCCAGACATGTAGCTTTTCTCAGCCTCACTTTCCCAGTAGGGAAAACCGGGGTGACTATGGTACCCCTTCATGATGAGGAATCAGAGTTTTGACCTCACACAGGAAATTCAGGATATGGACCCCCTCATCTGCTTCCAAGAGGCTTGCTTTACCGTCCAAGACTCGACGAGAGACCCGTAAGCTTTCTCTCTCCCTTCTGGGCTTTTCTTCTCAATCCAGACCTTTTGCCTGGTTTAAGGAGAGGGCTTGTGTGCTCAGGCCCGTGGCCACCATGGTCAAGGTCAGCCAGCCTGCTCCCATCACTTCCAAGGCCATGTCAGGAAGCCACGTGTGGCGCACCGCCAGCAGGGCCGGCCCCAGGAGCAGCATCCAGCAGGTGTGGCTGCCCTGGGAACACATGGCAGGGCGTGCACACGCAGAGGGGCCCGATGTGAGGAGCTCCACCTGCAGATGGCGGGGATCCGCTCCTCTCTCTATAAAAATGGACACGTGTCACAGAATCCCCGTTATTCTGGGAGATACAGAAAAGTAAAACCTCTCGCTTTGGGGTACGCAGTGCCCTCCTAAGCCACAAAAGGCAGAGCCAACAGGCAGAGTCCGATAAATCTGATTCTAGTACACATCGCAAAGTTTTATATGAGAAAAGTCCTCATAAATTTAAAAGACAAACAAGGGGCTGAGGTTGCAACATATATAATAAATCAAAGATTGACATCCAAATTTAAAAAAGAAACCATTTAAGCCAAGAGGAAACAACAGAACCATGGGCATAAGATATGGATGAGCAACACAAAAAAGGGAAAAAAAGATCAATACATGGTAAGAGAGTCAAAATCAGTGGTGATCTGGGAAGTGCCAATAAAAATGATAACACGATACAATGTCACCCACAATATTCGTGATGAGAATGTGCAAAAATAGGTATTCTCATACACTGTTGGTAGAATGTAATTTGGCAGTATTAAACTGGATATTAAAATGAATATTCTACTTCCCTGATAATTTCTCAGTATTTATAACAATACACATACACACAAAGAGGCAAATATCAAGATTTTTTCGTAAAGCACTAACAAGAATGGAAAGCTGGAAAGGGTCCAATATCCAACAATGGGTAAATGGTTCAATAAACCAGTCTGTCCAGACTAATGAATTTCGTGCAATCTCTATAGGTATAAACTGGGAAAAATGTGTTATTAATTTTAGAATGCTGCAAAAAAGGAGGCAGTGTAATGTCACTGATGTTTTTAAAAGTCATTCTCAAGACACACGCGCGCACATGGAAGGTCATTTTGCAAGCTGGGTTGCTTATAAATGTTACTGCTGTTCTATTTGCTCCATTCTCAACTCCCTCTAGAGCTTAGCGATTCCGGGGCGCAGCCCTCCTCTCTCCTGCTCACAAATCTTGATCCCCTGTCCTCTTTCACCTCAGATGTGTAAGGTGAAAACCTCACAATTCTGCCTGTAGTGATACCCAGGGAGCATTTGTCTCCCTTCTCTCTTGCTGGAAGTACACCTGTCTGGCACACTATCTCAGGTAACAATATATTACAACAGAGGAATGTGCTTAAAACAGTAACTGTCTATCCTGTGTTCTTGCATGTAAACCACAGATACACAGAAACAAGAGCCTGCCTGTTCAAAGCATCTACCTGGATGTGGGCTGTGCAGAGCGCAGGAAATTCAACAGTAATTCCAGGGAATCCACAGTGTCCCAGCACTTGACACAGCACGACGCAGACCCAGGTGACACCCATCTAAAACTAGACACGGAGGCCCTCAATACGCAGGTTCCATCGAATACCACGGTGAGCAACAGTGTGCTTTCTGTGGCAAGCACCATCTTAGGGGAATTAAATCTTGTCTTTTATTTGCTCAGCTACGCAAATAAAAACTTAAGGCAATAAAAGAAAAAGAGAACACCTCAGGTCTAGAAATAATACAGACGACTCTCCTTAAGCTCCTGCCTTGGTCTCCCCACGCTCAGTGCTGTAAAATCCTGGAAGAGGAGACCACGTTGACGTCTCCTGTTCTCCGGAAAACAGAGTCCGTTTTCTTCGTGAACATCTTTCTACCTGCTGTAATAATGCAATGCAACAGAAAGCCTAATTAACAAAAAGCAACGAAGAAAACAATTTACATAACCACGCCACAAGGGAGGCCCGGAGACTCACGGACGCAAAACGTGTCGGTCTCAGGCACAAGAAGAGCCTCTACCTCGGGCAGCACAGGCAAGGGCTATTTTCCTAAAATTGGGAAGAAGCTTTAAAGCCCAGGCTGACGGGTCTGTGGCGGAATTTTAGGTGGGTGGGGGGTAACTCCCCCTGTAATATGATTCCTTTTCTCCTGCCCACTTTTAAAAGAATTCACGAAAAGTCTAAGGGGAGTTTCGGGCAAGCCCATTTCGCTTTGACAAGTCAATGAAACCATTTTAATCCGAGTCCAGCCCTGGGAAGTAGATGGAGAAGACAAAGGTCCCTTGCGTGACTCCGTGTCCTAACGATCCGCAAGAAATGGGGGCCCACAACCGTGTCCTCGACTCTCAGGACAGCAAAGCTGCTGGCCTCCACCCCGACACCCGCAAGTCACCCACCCCATCCAGCCCTGTCTGCGTGGCCCGCCACCACCCTGGGACCCCGGGCTCCCACAGACGCCCACGCAGGACAGACGTCCACGCAGGACAGACGTCCGAGGACGGCAGGCGACGGAACGGGGCCTCTCGCCAGCTCCCTTGGATCTAGGGGAAAAGCGGGACGCGGCCTCAGAGGAGGGGGACCCGGGGGTCCCACCGCGGGTCGTGGAGCCCAGCGGGCGCCCCCGCCGGCTGGCCTGATAGGAGTGAGGGCCGGGGGCGGGGGCCGAGGGGATGCAGACCGTCCAGCGCCAGCATGGAAGGGAAATCCTTGCAGTTGGAGACGCCCGTGGAGTCGGTAACGCACGTCTTCCATAGGTTGGCCCAAAAGGTGGCGGTGGTGATGACCGTGCCGTCGTTGGTGGATACCTTCCAGTAGTCGGTGGGCACCGTGGAAGATACCAGTAACCAGCCCGAGATAGAGACCACGAAAGCGATGATCTCCAAGGCTGTGTTCGCCATGCCGCCCGCTGCAGCAGCCGCGCTGGCGCTGGAGCTCACGCTCCCACTCAGCGCCCGGACCCCGCGCGCCGGGACCGGGGCTCCGCCTCCGCCCCGCCCCCGCCCGAGATCGGGCGCTAGGGGGCGCGCACCCACCTGCAGACGCGCCTCCGGAGGCACAGCGCGCTCCGGCGCTTTCAGTGTCGCTGCCTGCAGACGTTCTCTCCGGCCAGCTGGCGTGGCGCGCGAGGTCAGGACAAACAGGGGCCTGCGCACCCCTCCCCCACCTTCCCCCACATCTCAGGGGCCCAGGGGCCGCGGAGAACGGCTCTGCTCTTGGACAGATTGGCAGCCGGATACGGAGGACCTGGTGCGTCCCTCCTGCCCACTCCCGTACCCAGACCTACCCATGGCAAACAGCCTGGCTTCCAAAGAGTACCTTGTAAAAGCAGAGCCGAAAAGCCTTTGGTGTGCCCTGGAAGCACAAGGCCTGGTAATGCAGCCTGGGCTTGCTGAACTTCCGAAAGGTTTTCGTGTCACGGCATCGGCCTTGCTTTAGAATTCTTCCATTCTCTTTGGCCCGGTGATATACGGAAAGTCACTGTAAAGAGGTGCTTGGCACAAACCTAAATTCAAGATTGCTCCATATGGAGGCCACAGGCTCCGTCGGAGATTCCATTGCCATCTGGAGCTTGAATGTCCCAGCCACAATGCTGGCCTGCTGAGACTAATGCACTACAGACAGGACAGGAATTTAAGACGTCCCCGGCTCCCAGGTCCGAGTGTATTCAATGAATGGAAGGTTCTGTCACAGTGGAAACTGCTCTGTACCTTGTTCTTTCCACCTCCACATTTCATTCCTAATTGGTGAGTTTAATTCATTCCGTCACTACTAGTGTCTCAAGATATACGTAAAGATGGGGGGGGTGGGACTTTCTGCGTCTGAGATTCACAAATCTGGGCATAGACGAGAGACCAAAGACACTGGCTTTACTATGAGGTTAGTAGTTATCTGTTTCAAGTTCTTGCAGTTCTTGGTATGAACTTTCAGGGTTCACTTCTTGCCAAAAGTAACCAAAGGTGTACAACCTATAAATGAGTCTGCTGCAATAAAGCTAGTTGCTAACCTGTTTCACAAGCTTTGTGCAGGAACACTTTGGCTTTTTGTGATGAATTTCTCAATTCCCCTTTGTCATATTTTTTTTTTAACCAAATGGATACAAATGAAATTTGAGGTGATTAGATGCTTAAGGAGAAGAGAGGAGGAGGCTGGACTGCAGAGGCAAGACTTAGATGTGGAAGGACCATTGAAGACCGTTGGGACATGCTCACACCAAACACAATTCCCTTTTCTATTTAAAGGGATAATGGTCAGTTCATTGCTCTAACCTTCAGAGCCCCGGGTTCAGCGCATGGCAAAGTGTATGTTGTGGTTTGGCTTGGTGTTGACAGCCTTTTAGAAAGTTTTTTCTTCATATTGAGCCCAAACGTCTCTCTCTCTAACTTCCACCCTAATGCTGTAACCTTGCACTGAGACAGCGCAGGCAAGTCCTCCTCTTCGGTTGTGCGGCAGGCCTTGGGAGAGGCGCGCACGTGTGCTTGCCTTGTGTGAGTGGGAATAAGGTGGGGGGGGACGGTTTGCCTGGTGGGAGAGAAACATGGCTACTCCACGGTACTGCTGGTGGTCTCAGTTTGTCCTGGTGCGTCACATGGGGTTCACCTGTGGGTCAAACTTGCAAACAGTCTGTGAAGCACCTGCCTAACCTCATCCTTATCTTCCCTGCTATTCAAAACAGTCACTTTGAGTATGGACTACAAAATGTTCTTTATCCTTTTGTATGATTTGCCTGTTTAAAGTGCTTTTATCCTCTGGTTTCTTTTCCACAACTATTTCTACGCCATGTTTCTTTCTGCATGATCTACCTATTTTTCTGATCCATCTACTGTTCAGAAAATACACAGTCTCATGAACCAAGACATTCCCTGTGGAGTTTCCAAAATTAAAAACTTCGCAAATTATGGTTTTGTACTTTATTTCCTGGCCTTGTTTTTTTCAGTCTCTTTGTTTGCTTCTGTCTTCCTCGTGGTAGGTACTCACTGAAATTATTGATTCTTTTGTTTTTTCAAAAGATGAAAATACTGACTGACTTTTGACACATAAAAAGGTGCAGTGTGATGACCTTGAAGACAAAAGCAGTTCCTACTTTATCAACAGGTCGGCTATACATTCCGGCGTTTAGAACCAAAGTCACATTGCTTGTTAAAAGAAGGAATATGAGGAATGCTTTGGTGTTTCAGATCAGGTCTCAGAAGGTACTGAACAGATAATATAGCTCTATCTACTGTACTTAAAAAAGAATCTGTAAGCCCAGATCAGCGTGGCAACAGAGCTTCCAGAGGAAACAAATTCTGAATTCTAACTAGGGTCTCCAAGAAAGAGCAACAGCTGCACCCCCTGCTCCCCCCTCTCTGCTATGTCACCATCACCAGATCAAATCCTTCAAGCCAGAATCCCTGGGGGCGGCTGGAGTAGTAACCTTTCCAAAGCTGCGAATTTACAGCCAGGCTGGGAACCACGGTTCTGACTGTCCAAGATACACGCTTATGTGTATAACCTATTAACTTGGTCAAACAGATCTCGTGTGTTATAGAGAGAAGAATATTGATCTCTTAGCTGAAAACTTTGAAAAACAAAATATTCTTTTGCTGTAGAGCTTCATACACAGTTGTGACTTAAAAGGAGTTGAAAATACCATAAGCAACCTGTCAATTAAGACGTGGTTGGCAGCACTGTTAGTTCCTTTGCCAGCTCAAACACACTAGGGTCGTCATGCCTGGGGACTTGATTAATCTTCTACTTTTACCCTTTGTTCCTTCTATGAGGCTGGACAACCTTAAACACTTTTTCTTCCCCAGCATGTACTACATATTTACTATAAAGAGTTATTATTTTAGACCCGACAAGTGCCTGACCAAAAGATGAAAATTATTAACTTTTCTTTAATACTTAAAGGACATTATGTAATAAATCAACCATTTATTTTAGAATGTCTTATATCTTAAGCTTTTCAAAACCAGTTTAGTCCGAAGAAACCTAAAGACAGTACAGACTACCACATAATTTAACATAAGAATGTCCAGAAAATGAAATGGACCAAATAAAGATTTTGAAGAAGAAAGAATGGATAAATGGCCTATTTCACTTTAAGATTATAGAGTCCCAAATAACCTTTGCAGTTAATCTGCAAACCGATTTACAGAGTACCTTTCAGCCGATAAATGCTTCCTTATTTTCTTTAGGAGTCAGTTCACTGAAACTTTTATTTAACTCTTCATAACAAACTATTCTTAATTTAAATATAAAACCGAATGCAGCTAGGAAGTTACTTCTCCAAATTAGTCAAAGTAACACCTGAATTAACAATACTTTGGTCTTTACAAAAATAGCTGTGGATTATTTTCCTATGTGCAAACTACTGATTCACCCTGGCTGATGTGACTCAGTGGATTGAGTGCTGGCCTGTAAACCAAAGGGTTGCTGGTTCGATTCCCAGTCAGGGCACATGCCTGGGTTGCGGGACGCTCGAGAGGCAACCACACATTGATGTTTCTTTCCCTCTCTTTCTCCCTTCCTTCCCCTCTTTAAAGATAAATAAATAAAATCTTTAAAAAAAAAAGAAAACTACTTAATTTACCTATAAGTTGATAATTTTGGCATGAATACAGGTAATGCCCTGAAGTAAATGCTGAGCCTTTCCTTGAGACCCAAGCCACTGAGATTAGATTGGAAGTTTTTTCTTTGGCATTATTATGTTTATTAAAGAAAAGTAGAAGAATCCCCCCACTTGGTTGTTCAATAGAAGGGAAACCAGTTTAGCCAACTGAACAGGAGATTTGCAGAAATTCTTTCTTGACTTGAGATTCAACTCACCTGCCAAACAACACAGGTGTGCCTTTCACCAGCTCAAAGATTTTCTGAGCATCAAACGTAGTGTCAGCATACATCCGTTCCTTCCTAGATTCCAGTGAGGGGGTGTGCGCTAACCAGGCGGGAAGAAACTGAGTCCTGATAAACGCAGCATTAACTACAAAAACCACTGCCCAGGAGCCAAATATTGTTACAGCATGTTAGAGAAGGCTTTCCTACCGATACTTAGATAGTAACATAGCATGTCTGTGTTCTCTCTCCTTCCTTCCATTTGCCCTAACACTCTTAGTTTATCTAAATGTTCTACACTAATCCTGTGATATTCATAATCTACTTATCATGAAAGCCACAGAGTGATAGGAGTGGGTCTGAGAATGAACACCCATGCTTATCATTGCATCACTGATCCTATATATGGCTATATATCTGTATGTATATTTTTTGCAAACTATAAGAAAAACAGTGCCATGTATCTTGTGGATTTGTTTTTCACGCATTCACTTAAAACACACTCACTTTCAGTTCTGAGGTATCTTAGGACCACCTTGATTCCTCTTGAGCCCCTGAGCGGGTAAGGTTTGGGCCTCAGCAGCACAGAGCTGTCTTGATGAACACCCTTCCAGCCTGGAAGGACTCTCAATATGGGGTACTGGAACCTTCCAGGACGTGCAGATGGGTTGGTTATATTCTCCTGAACAATAAGCATCTTATGACTATTAATTCAACTTGCGACTATTAATTCAATTTACCCACCCAGGTTGGGCAGCGTGTCAGTCTATGTTTTGGGCAAGTTGTTTTACTGATCTGAGTTGCAGCTTCCTCATTTGTAAAATGAAGGAGTTATTTTGGATGGTCTTCAAGAACACTTCGAACTCTAAAAGCCTTTGAGTTGAAGATTCCTAATGAGCTCGACCAACAGGCCAAAATCAACAAGGAGAGAAGAGAGGCAGTTTTCTTTTGGTGTTCTCGCTGCTTTCTCTTCCACTTCCTGACATTACTTACTTAGTTATAGTAAAAGGGGGCATGTGATAGGCGAGGGAAGTACATGAGGACAATGTTTTTAAAATCTCTGTTTGTAGTGTTCTTTTCAATACTTTGATCAGAAACATGTGCTACAGCATGGTCAGTTCACTAAGGAAACAGGGTAACGTCGGGGACAGAAGGAAGATGAGGAAACTAATAAGACGGTTAACATTCTAGCCCTGTATGGCCTTAGGCAAGTCACCTAACTGCTCAGCGTATGTTCTTCAACTATAAACCAGAAATGAATAATAGCATCTTTCAAAGTTACTGTGGAGAATGAGAGACAATGTATATAAGGAGCGTAGTATATACACAACTTTAAAAATGGGTTTTATTCAGTTCACTCATGCTCCTTTATTTCCCTGCCTCTCTTTAAAGTGGTAAAATCACATTTTCCATAAAAGTGGAAAAGTCCGGAGTTGGACTGACGTGCATTAGGTGAAAAAGAAAGGACAATATTGCAAATCTTAGAGTGAAAAAAGAGCAAGTGTTCACAGAGTGCCAACAACGGAGAGGCAGGTGGGAGGGCAGAGGATGAGAAAAGAGTGAGAGATTAGTCCTGGAGAGAGAAAGTGCGCATGCGTATGTCGGGCGGGGGCGGGGGGGGGGGCGCTGTCCACAGGGGAGCGTGGCAGAAGCGAAAAATACAGCTAGAGGGCTGTTCAGTAAAAAGGAGGTGGACAAGTACAAGACAGAATAAAGGTAGCAGAGATGCAAGGAGAAAGAAAGGGATTTTTATGAAAAGGGAAATGGGAGGGGGCAGGGGCCAACTAAACAGTGGAGAGGGGCATTCGGTAGCGCCGAGGGGAGAAGCTGGGGTCCCCAGAGGAAAAGCAGGGGATTGCTTTCCCAGCCCACCCACTCCTGCCTTGCAGTGGGCAAAGGGTCAGGAAGAGCACTTTCTAGTGCCTGTTGCAGAGGAAGACACTCCCTTCCCCGTGGTCTTTAGAACAGAGCTGGTGAGAGGCTTGTTTAGTTAAAAGCGCTCAGGAGTCCCGTGTTTACCATTTGGCTCACTTCGTGGGAAAAATTATTGGAAGTTTCAGATGAACTCTTTAGGGGTCAAAAACGCTAGTTCTTATAGAAACATACCTGAAAGCATATAATTCTGGGTTCCCCCCCCCCAAAATGTAGACTTTATTCTATTTTTATCTAATAAAAATGCATATAGGTAACTTTTAGATACCAGTCGTTATTCTAAGTACTCACCTCGTTTAATAACAACTTTACAAACTAGGTAATATATTCATGCCCACTGCACAGATCCTCACCTGTACAACCAAACCACAGAGAAAGAAAAAAACTTGGTCTAGAAGGTTGTGGAGGGGGGCTTCCAACTTAGCTGGCTTAGTTCTAGAGTCTGCAATGCTTTGTAGTAGATTGCTTCCTACCAAGACAACTCTGCAGCTGTGTAGAGCATTCCGTTAATATCCACTGAGTATGTGAACACACACACACACACACGCACACGCACTTCTAGATAATTTGGACTTACCTTTATAATGCAGGAAAATGGCTTTTATCATCAGATTTGAACAGGGTACCTAATTTCCTTATTTAATTTCATTGTTTGACTAGATCTCCTCATAGGTGAATTAAAGTTCATTACTATCCTGTTTAACAATGTCCTGGGCAAGGCTGATTTATTATGTCACAGTTTGTGTCTAGAACATTCATCTTAAAATGTGTGCGTATATAGGTGTATGGATGTGCAGGTGTATGGATGTGTATGTATATGTGTGTATATATATGTATACACATATACACCCATTATACACAGTTCATTAGAGGACTTGGTTAACTCTTTTTCATATTTTGAGTCCTGTACTACGAGTCTGTCCAGAAAAAATCCAGCCATGATAATAAAATGAGAATGGTTTGCATGACATCAATGTAACCTGACAGCCAAGGAGAGTGTCCTGGAATGGGGATGCACGAACCATGACAACTTCAGTGGGGGCGGTAGATGCCCTTGAGTGAGCGTGTGTATAGTGTGGCTGTTGCATTCAAAATGACTGAGCAAGTAGAGCAATGAATCTGCATTAAATTTTGCATTAAGCTTGAACATTCCTCTGTGGAAACTGGAAACTCTTCAAATGATGCAGAAGGGTGCAGCTATGGGCCACTGATGATCAGCACCTTCATAACGACAATGCACCCACTCATGCATCACATCTCGTGCAGAGGGTTTTTTTTTGGTGAAATGTCAAATCACCAGGTGACTCAGTCCCTCTGCAGCCCAGATTTGGCGCCCTGTGACTTCTGGCTTTTCCCAAAACTAAAATCATCTTTAAAAGGGAAGAGCTTTCAGACTGTCGATGAGATTCAGGAAAACGTGACAGGGCAGCTGACGGAGGTTCCAACAAGGGATTTTGCAGAATGTTTTGAACAGTGGGAGAGACACTGGGAGAACTGTGCGCGATCCCGAAGTGCCTACTTTCTTGTATTTCTTATCTTCAGTAAATGTCTTTCTTATTCATCGTACATGGCTAGATATTTTCTGGACAGACCTCGTCGCAGACTCTCAGCCGGTTAGAATATAAGGAGCTCCCACATCTCCCACCCTTCTACCTTATTATCCTGAACTGGGGTTGTTCTACAATGTGTGTTGTTTACTGTGCTGGGTCCGTCTTTCTTAGGTTGATTTTGTTTTCTGAGGAAGTTTGACCCCTACTAGCTGACAAAATGTAAGCTACAATAAAACAAAGAAAAAGTGTCCCGTTCAGATGTTAAAGTGCAAGGTGTCCTTGGTCCTGCCTGGCTGTCCCTGGAAGAGCTACACTCTATGGCATGTCCGTGGCACTGCACGGCCGTTCTTTTTTCCTCATATCCTCACAAATATGTGTTTTATCACACTAGGTAAGTGGTATATTACTACTCTAAAACCTAAATTTGTCCATCTCCAAAGTTCACCTTATTATGTTTAAATAGTATCCCAGTCACCCATGTGTCAAAGACACTCAAAAACATGTTTTTAAAGATAAAAAATACAAATACTCGAAAGTTCCAGACACTATTGCACCCTAAGTTAGAAGACAGCTCATGGTCTGAACATTGTGTGGTCTGTCATAGTTCCTTGGTCTCCACCAGCCTCCTCTTACCTGATTATAAAACACACACACAAAGTGCAAAGGAATAGAGGCTGAGAGATTAAAGTAGAAAGGAAAACAAGAGTGATGGGTAATAGAGGATGTTCTCTCTAATTGATAAGACATTGATTGGGAGTGAAGGTGATAAGGGTAGGAGATGATGGAGGGGATTTTTAATGAGTGTGTGTGTGTGTGTGTGTGTGTGTGTGGAGTGAGCGGGGAGGCAGGACCATTGACCAACTTCTGCTTCATTGGGTTGCTTTAGCCATCCTGATAGATAGATAGATTGATAGATAGATAGACAGAGATCTGATATCTGTCTCTATCTCTACATATCTGAGCACTGGAGATTTCATGCATCTAAAGAGCAATAATTAATGCTGTTGTTCTTGTGTGTTTGGGGGAGGAGGAAATGGCAGAATACAATGACCGTTTTAAGCATTAAGGCCACATCAGCATGACCAACTTCTTCTTTGCTTTTTTCCTATAAAGTTAAATTGTTCAAGTGTTGGAAAAGAAACTTGTGACCAGAATCTCCTCATCACCTAATATTATGTGTTAATTGCTAGGTATGCCAGAAATGCGCGTTTTCCCGCCCACTGGTTTTTGCCTCCTTTTCTTCTATCACATGCCTAAAGGCGGCCAGCTGTCGTGGAACTCACTGGGGGTGCCTTCAAGGAAATGACTGAGGAAACAGAGGTGATCAGGGGCCATGGACCATCACTGAAACCTGGGAAGAATGGCCAATTACTGTGGGAATTGCGACCTAAGAAAATTATAGCCAGGCAGTTGTTTTGATTTCTGGGGATTCCAACAGACTGGGGAAGCCAGAGTAAGAGGATGGGATTGTCATGAGGTGCTCAAAAAGCCCATTTGGTTCACCCCGTTTCTCCTATCATTTCAAGAACAGTATCATTCATTCATTGAAATGTTTCAGAACACATTCATTGGGTGCCCATTATGTGGCAGGCCTGCTACTACAAATTGTAGGTGCGGTAAACAAAGCAGACAAAATCTCTACCCTAACAATCTCTACCCTATCACAGCTTACATTCTTACTGGAGGAGACAAGAGTGAGGTAAGAAAAGTATTTAGTGTATCAGACAGCATACACTAAGGAGAAAAATTTAAGCCCCTGATGAGAGGGATGTTATATGAAGTGTGGGGGGTGGGGGTGGGGGAGGGGGAATAAATATTAGGTAAGCAGAGGAGCCTTCCACCTGGGTAAAGATCTGAACAAACGAGTGCGTTAGCCATGTGGGTAGTTTCGGGCACAGCAAGTCCCTAAGTGGGGAGTGTTTCCGACTCGTCTGAACGAAGCGGAGAAGCCGGTGACCGCGTCAGAGGGAATGAGGGGAGAGCAGTACCGGAGGACAGAGCAGTCATCGAGGCCCTGCCTGTATGTGTCTGGCGTGCTTCCTTGAGTGTCTGTGTCTGTGGGCTCTGTCTGTGTATCTGTGTGTATATGTATGTGTCTGTGTATGTATCTGAGTGTGTATCTCTATATGTTCATCTGTTCATGCGTCTGCCTATGTGTATAAGTGTCAAAGTGTGTATCTGTCTACCTATGTGTGTGTGTGTGTGTGTGTCTGTCTATCCCAGTGGGTGCTCATGCTTTTTCATGTGTGTTTGTGAATGAGTATGTGTGTGGGGGGTGGGCGGCTGGTATATGTAAGTGTCGGTAGCTCATGGAGGGCTCTGTATGTCCCAGTGACAACATTGGCTTTTACTCTGAGTGCAACGGGAAGGCATTGGTGGTTTTTGGAAAGAGACATCATAGCTGACTGAGGTGTTAGGAGCACTCTGAGAAAAGCTTGAAGTGGGGTAAGTGTAGATAAAAGGCCCCCCATGGACAGGCTAGCGCAATAATACAACCAAGAAATGATGGTGTTTGGGGGTCAGCCTGGTGGAAGTGGAGTGGTAAGAAATGGTCAGATCTTGCATGTTGGATCTATTTTGAGGATAGAGCTGACAGGATTTGCTGATGCCTGGCTGTGATATATGAATGAAAGAGAGAAGTCAAGGAAGAAAGGAGGCCTCAGCCACTGGAAGAATGGAGTTGTCGGTTTCCAGCGATGAGGGAAAGCCAAGGGGTGACTATTAAGTTTGGTTTTAGACATGTTGAGTTTGGGGTGACCAGCTGATATCCAGGAGAGGAAGCCAAGTAGGCAGTTGAGTCTACAAGTCTAGAGTTCGGTGCAGATTTCAGGCTTAAGATGTATACTTTGGAGTCACCTGTGAGTCGATGTCCTTTAAACCATGAAACTAGCCAGATCATCTTGGGCTGAGTGTAGATAGAAAAGACACCATCTAGGAGATGAAGAGGAACCGACAAAAGAGACTGAGAAGGTCCAGCCACGTAGGTCAAAGAAAAACCAGGGAGAGAATTTTGGAAGCCACGTGAAGAAACTCAGTTTAAGGAGGGAGACCAAGGGGAAGGATTAATGATGTCACACACTGCTGAAGAGACAAGCAGGGTAAAGACTGAAGAAAAATGACAATGGAAGGCTCTGGAGATCCTCGGCAGGAGCTGTTTTGTGGAGAGGCCGGAGCAGAAACCAGGTGGCAGCCGACTCAGTGGAGAAGGGGAGGGAGGCATGGAGGCAGAAGAGTGGGCAGCGCCCAGTGGAGAAGGAGAGACGGGCGTGGGGGCTGGAAGGAAAGTGGGATCAGGAAGGGCTTTAAAAAAAAAAATTTATCTTTTAAGATGAGAGACATAATCACATTTTAGGGCCTCCTGCTGACCTGTTAAGTGCTTTTGTGTCAACTTAAGGAAGGTGTCCTTTCCCCTCTGTGGCTGGCACCCGCAGTGGGGCACGCAGCGCGGCCGACAGAGTGGGGCGCTGGGGCTCGTCCACACGCCGTGCCCCGCCCCCGCAGCCCTTCCCTGCCACCCTCTTCCCTGCCACGTTGCCGTGTGGTTAAATTCCGTAGGGAAATAGCTCGAGCAGCTTTTCCATCTACATTTATGCCTGTTTGACCTTATACTGAAATATACATCTTAGTTTGATGCTCTTTACCAATGAGAGAGCCCATGTGTTATAGTCCTAGAATAGTGCAGTTAGGAAGCACTTTAAACATTATTTAACTCATCATTTCACAGAGGAGGGAACTAGAGTCCACAAGTGACTTCTTAATGTATATGAAGTCATGGATGGTTTAGTGGAGTAGTGTATCGATCTTGCGCATGTTATTCAAAAGTGTGTGAATTTGGAAAGTTATTGGAGTTGAATGCTGAAGAAAAATGTGAATTATAAGCAAGGTTTGAATATTTAAAAGTTGAAAACAATCATATTTCATGCCGGTTCTCCTCAGGGACATATTTGTCCAGTGAAATATTTACAAGTATATTTTTAGGAGGTTTTTTGTTTTAGGTTCCTGCAGAGTCATCTGTACAAGTGAGTTTTGAATAGCGGTATGAAAAGGAAGGAAATAACAACTGCATGCTGATCGTAGGAAGAGAGATAATAGGCACACCCCACCCCTTTTTTTGTGGTTCAAAGCAATTGCTGTTTCTATGTTTGATTTAGGGGTTGTGCGAAGGATTAAGAAAAAGATCTAAAAAAAAATTTGATGTCACGTTCGGCCTGTGATTATGATAACGGCCACAGCGCTAGGATTTGGGACATAAATCATTCTGACACGCAAATATGCCCTAAATCAACTACTTCCCCATTGTATAGTTCGCCCATATATGTAATCCTATAGAGTTAAGCATTATGTTTTGTTTTTCCAGTCAAAACATGATATGAAGATTATATTGTAACTTTTTTACATGGTGTATGAGGTGGCCAATCAAATTTGGTTAAGCAACCTGAATGATTTTCTGTGAGTTAGTTTCTAGACTTCATATACTGGAGTGGAGAAAAGTGAACAAAAAAATTCTGTTAGTTAATGCTAATTTTCAGATGTGAGAGGAGGAAATAAATTAAAGCACGGAGGTTATAAAACTGGGTATGTTATGGACATTTAATGAATAGTCGTATTTAATTCTACTAATCAACAAGGATAAATCACAAAATATTGAATGGAATGTTAAGCATAAACTCTCAAAAATCCATCTGTAAATGTTTAATTTTTAGTTACTCTTTCAAGTAAATAATCTTTTTACATGAAGAAAAGTCATATACTTTCAAATTATAATTTTGTAACAAATATGAGACCTTATTTTATACTTCAAGTGATCAAGTTAATCTTCAGATAATTACTCCTTTTTGTCTTTGAAAGCCCACTGTATCTGCATATATAGATAGTTATCACTAAAGAATTTTTCTACAGATGGTTTGCAATCATACAATATGAATTTAGGAAAACACAGTATGTTTTTTCATTTGTTTATCTTGCCTTGTTTGTAAAGAGAATTGGCTACCAGCATCCCTCATTTTATTGCACTCCACATTACTGAGCTTCACAGGTATCGTGTTTGTTTACCACTTGAAGACAAGACCCTCCGCCAGCGAAGAGGATATGATTTGCTGTATTGCTGTGGTCTGGAACCAAACCTGCAATAATTCTGAGGTATGCCTGTACCTATAATCTAGCTGGAATAGCTACGTGGAGAATTTGATCACAGATTAGGGTCACTGGTTTCTTGTATCCTTTTTTCTAACGTTGAATTAATGTTGACTTTCAAGATGCCTGTATTTCACTGGTTTAAGGAAAACCAAGCTCTGTTCCAAGTAGGAGGCGCCGCCCCCATTCTGCCTGTTTGAAATGGCGCTCCTCTTTCCTCAGCACCTCGAAAGCTCTGGCTGCCTCTCAGTCTCAGTGCACAAGACTTCTCAAAACTACCGTTTGTAGACACCCGCATTTACACTAATGTTCGGTTTACCTAATCAATGGACAAATGTGAATGGGGGTCTTTACTGATTGTGACTTTTGTTCTACTATGGCTATGACCGTGACTCTGACTTTAACTATAACTTTTTTTTGGTTTATTTCCTGAATGTAGCATACACGTTTCTAGGACAATCTTTTATTTCTGGTCAAATAGGGCCAAAAAAGAATCCCAGTTGTGACTACATTTCAAAGTCACATTGACTTTTGAAGAACTAACATTCATATTCTAAATAAAATAATCTTTGCATCCATGAAATAATGGACCTTAAATACCTTTCTGCCCTAATTCCTATGGTTTTAAAGGAATGAACATACAATGCCATCTTTAAATATCAAAATATAAGGTCAATACAGCATTGGAAGCTTTTTTTAAAAAATCTTAACACATGGGTACAATGTATAGAAGTAGCACTGGACTGCCATTTATAAGACCTGGCAACAGGTACGTGAAAAGACGCTCAACAGTACCGGCTATTAGGGAAATGCAAGTCAAAACTACAATGAAACACTACCTCGCGCCCGTTAACAAGGCTATTAGCCACAAGACAGGTAATAACAAGCGTTGGAGAAAAAGGAACCCTCATTCACTGCTATTGGGAATGTAAACTGGTACAGCCACTGTGGAAAACAGTATGGAGGTTCCTCAAAATGTTAAGCCTAGAGTTACCATATGATCCCTCTTTCAGGTATCTACCAGCAAAATGTAGAAACATTTATTTGCAAAGATATATTCACCCTTATGGTCATTGCAGCATTATTCATGGTTGCCACCATATAGGGACAACTGAAGTGCCCTTTGATAGAGGATTGGATAAATATGTAGTACATAATACAATGGAGTACTACTCAGCTATAGAAAAGATCAAATACTGCCATTTGTGACAACACAGATGGACCCTGAGACTATCATGCTAAGCGAAATAAGTCAGGTAGAAGAAGTCAAGAACCATATTCATACACTTATATGTGGGATATAAAACTGAAAGCAACAAATGAATAACCAACCACGCGAAAACTCATAGACACAGATAACAACCTGGTCGTTACCAGAGGGAAAGGGGGTGAGGAGGAGGTAGTAAAGGGTAAAAGGGATCAAATATTTGGTGACTGAAGGAGATTTGACTTTGGGTGGTGAACACACAATGCAATATACACATGATATATTATGGAAGTGTACACTTGAAGCCTATATGATTTTATTAACCACTGTCACCCCAATAAATGTAGTAAAAATATGCAAATAAATAAATAAAGAGAGGAAGGAAAGGAGGACCTAGCATCTAGTTCTAGCGCTGTCACTACTTTGTTAATTTATAATTACTTGGACCCATTTTTCCCATCTAAAAAGTGAATGCTGAGGAGTCTGTAAAGTTCTGCATAGCTCTAACAATACAGGGAAGAGATTTTTAAAAAATGCAGTAGGCGAATACAGTTTTCTTCTCCCCTTCAAACAGTGCTGACAAAGAGAAAGTAAGGAAAAACGCGAAGCCAAAGTAAAAGAGAAATAGGAGTGCAGGGAAGGCTGGCACGCAGAGCCGAAGCATTGCGAAGTGATGGAGCCATTGTGCTCACAGGGGACCGGCAGGAGAGCTGGAACCTTCGAGAATCTCTCTTACCACTCCAGAGATTTACCCCTCAGCTCTCAGCTTTCTTCATCCTTACCTCCACTGTCCACTCCCTCCTGGCTGTGTTCACTTGCTTATACTTTGCCTCTTTCAACTGGAAGCAAAGAAGAGCAGCTCAGCCTGGTCCTTACAAATCCCTCCCTGTCCCCAGTGTGTGTTGGAAAGGAAAAGCAGAGAGAATTTTGGTTCCATGTGTGTCTGGCCTGATTCCCTTAGATCTGTTCTAGGGCATGGGTGCCTATGTTTATTTTCATGGCTGGAATTAAGCAATTTGTAGAAGGTCCCCCAGCCGGTTAATGATGGAACCAGATTTAGCATGCACAGCTGCTGATTTCTCAGTGGGCCTTGGGCCACAGGGCCACGTGGCTGTTCCACACGCTGTTCCAAATCACACACTTGCCAACTGCAAGGAACTTCCTAGGCCTTTTGTTGTGAGTAGGTTTTATTAAACAGAGCATGTTCAAAAAAGCCTGAACGCCCAGACCTTGAAATGTTAAAAATCCTACATAACTCTTTCAGTTTTAAACAAAAAATTGCTGTGGGTAGTAAACTGCTATTCTCGGTGTCAGTGAAAAACAGCAATATTCCAACAAACATGAGGCTTTATTCAATTATGCAAGTGCTTTAGTTAGAGGTTTGATCGTATTTTTACAGATAACAAAGGGAGCCAATTTTAAGAATCAATATCCTTTCTCAATCAGAGCCATTAGCCAGCATCTAATTTTTGTTTTATTTTTTTCCTGATGTTTTCAAAGGCTACCTATAGGCCATTTGTTTCTTATCTAATTCAGATTAGCAACTAAAAGTAGTGTTTTGTAATTTAATATATATCCTGCTGGATTTCAGTGGTAAAAAGAAGTTCTTAGAGGTACACATTTGTTAAAGGATCAACATTATTCTTTGAGAGCTGGATAAGAACCAAAAGAATCATAATCATTTGAGCTCAAAATAAGGAGTATCTTCCTAGTTCCACAGCTTTTCTCAAACACAAAATAAACCACACACACGCACGTACACACACACAAAAGGATGTGTTAGTGTTCTCATGACAATATTCTGGAAAGATAGTAAATATAGCTTCAATAAGAGATAAAGTCATTCTGTAATTAGGTTTTATTACCTATTTACCTTTATATATTATTAATGCTCTTAAATAATACAACTTTCTTCTAGCTGTTTATTTCTAACTGGGTCGTTTTCTTTTTTATGTTTACTATAAAGTCAGGTTCATTTTCTAGACAAATTGATTTCAGAATCTGAGCTTTACACCTCTGAATATGGTAAAGTTTTTAAAGTCATGTATCGATGGAATATGGTCATTTCAGAGAAAATATAATGAAAAAAAGTGCTATTTCTAAATGTCTCAATCTAGATACAAAATCTGTGAAAACAGATTGAAAATACAATCCTGTCCCCAGCCTCCTCAGTCTTTCTCCTGTATCGAAAGACAAACCTGTGTCTTTGACTCCTTTATACCCTCCACTGTCACGTAGCTGTCCTTAGACGTGTTTGGTGGCTGGGTGACCTGGTCTCTGTTGTTGGAAAGCAATAGGACGTTTCAGAAATTCCACAAAGTTTGGCATCATCAAATAAGTTGAGTATTTAAAAACTGCCTTCTTAGTGGGGTCTGCAGAAATGGAATCTAAGGCGGTTAGGAGTGTTGTTACACGGGGTGCAGAAGAACGAGGGTGTTGGCTGTGGCGGGGGGGGGCAGAGGAAGAGGAGGACTCATGGGCTCCCCAAATCCAGAAAAGAAAATGTGATCCAGACTGTGCCCTAGAGGAGATGAGATCAAATCTTACAGTCAAGAAAGGAGGAAGCTGGACAAGAGGCCGCATGAGAATTCCAAGGTGAACCCATACATGGAATTTGCCGGTGGACGGAGTGCAGGTGAAGGGACATTTTAGTCAGGCACAGCAGACGTGGGGTGATGAATCAAATTATAGCACTCCATGATCATATAAATAGGGTAGGTACGAGCACTTCTTTGGAAGTCTTAGAAAGAGTTTGGTAATGGATTGTAGATTTGTCATTAAATGACAACGGAAAATAACGCTTAGTTTTTGTTGTCCTGTTAGTTCCCTAACAAAAATGCGTGCCGATTTTGGCGATGTCATTTTAGACTAGAGCATTCAGAGGGACTACGAATTCAGCTCTTGCCCTCACTTAGTGCTGTTTTCCTGTTGCCCCAGGAGGATGCAACTAATCCATCAGCAAATAAAGTTCCAGTGATTCGGGGTTGGTTTCATTTTGGGGGACTAGAAGCCAAACAAAATGGTGTTGTTTCCCCTAGATCAGTGTTTATTGTTACCACCCACCAGCAAATTACCAGGCAATTAGTTATGTGCGCAGCTGGAATCTGGAATGCAAGCCAGTTATAGAAGCAAGAATAAGCTAATAAATGCCTTGGACCTGCAAATTGGGAAGTGCCATCTGTGGAGTTAGGTCCTCCCTTAATCTATACATCTGAAGTGCAGAATTTGTTTAAATAGATTTTTCTGTTAAGTAAGGGATACCTATATTACATCACTATCATTGAAAAAAAATGACTTCTTTGCATTTTCCTTCCATTTCCATACCTTGCTTTTAGGAGGCCCACCAGGCCTTCGGTGCATCTTTTGACACATCATTAGCCCAAGAAAAGGTATGCAAATCATGAGGAGACTCAGCCTAAAGAAACAGCTGAGATTGGAATTCCTGTCATTCCTCCCCATCCCCCCCTCACCCTGCTACACTTGTGTGAGAAGAGCCATACATACTGAGTATTTGAAACATCAACAGTTTCACCTATGGCAAAACAAAATAAACAAATGATTCACTATTAACTACGCACACAGAGGGTCTAAACTAGATTACTTCCCTAGTCATTCTTTACACCATGGAAGAAGGGAAACACACCCTAAAATTAGAAGACCATTAATAAACTTTTTTTAAAAAATTCTGTTTAATGTTTAATTTTAAAATGCCTATCTTAATTGGTTTGGCTCCACAAAATAGAAAAATGTTAGCTTTGACTCTTTTTTTTTTTCTTTTCTTTAGCAATAGCCTGGGTCTCTTCTGAAATTGCCCCAAAGAAGCAAAGGGCTCTTCTTTGTGTAATTAGCACTTAAACAATAGGATTTAATTCACATGCACACGCCACTGCAGCAATATTTCTGCATCTAATTACAGTAGCTGTGAAATTTCAATATTACTAGAAGCAAGCGAATTTTGTGAACTACAGAATTGATCCATATTTCATGAGAAATCTGCGCCCTCTTTTGGATAAAAATTGCTAAGACATTGCTATATGAACTTTAAAATACAGTCCATGGCTTCCAGAGAAGCACAGGTTTGTTTGAGAATCTGTGGGGGTGGAGGAGCAAGTACAGGTGGAAGAAACAGTACAAAAGGTTGGGCTGCTGGGCAACGGTGCTGAGACTACAAGGCGAAAACGGCCCCAGGAAGGACCCGGAATGAGCAATCTTTAGTTTTCTTTTGATCACAACATTAAACGATGAAGTGCTGCTCCTTAGGGCCAATCTTCTCTAGGAAACGGTAGTGAGCGCTAGCCTCCCTCCTGAGGCCATGCTTTTTGTCTTCTAAATGTCTCAATCTAGATACAAAATCTGTGAAAACAGATTGAAAATACAATCCTGTCCCCAGCTTCCTCAGTCGTTCTCCTGTATCGAAAGGCAAACCTGTGTCTTTGACTCCTTTATACCCTCCACTGTCACGTAGCTGTCCTTAGACGTGTTTGGTGGCTGCGTGACCTGGTAGGGACGCGGGGTCCTGCCCGCGGTCTTTCTGCCTGGATGAAGCAGGTCTCAAGGAATGGTTTCTTTCAGATTTCGGAAAAGACATAGTTATATGTAAAGATATCCTGGGGGACGTTTTGAACGTTTTCTTCATTTTTTGTTTGCAACCAGCATCTTGAAAGAGTTGTCTATTATCCCAACCTCCCTTCCCACCACCCTTTCACTTCCCAGGGCCTCCTTTGTGAAAGGCGCCCTTCCTTTGACTTCATTGTCCCCGCCCTCATCGCTTCTCTGCCTGCCGCCTTCTTCCTCGCTATCTCCTCTTCGGGGGCTGGGACCCCCGGCATTCTGTGTTTGGCACTTGTCGTTTTCCACGTCACACTCCTCCCCTGACCCCAGAATGAGATTCCCGGACCCTGTCCTTTGCTTTCTTGTCCTTAATGGACATCTCTTTCTCTTGATGGCTCAGAGATTCTGCCAACGCAGTTATGTCTAAAATCAAACCTCTTACCTTCACTCAGTTTCCCTCCCTCGCCCTTTTTCCTTCTGTCATCTCTACACTGACCTGTCGGCCCACTTAGTCCCCCAGGCAAGTCTTGATTGCATCACGAGCCCCGTGGCACCTCTCGCTTCCCTCCAGCTCACCGCACCTGCTTGAGTCTGTCCCCGAACCAGCCTCCGAATCACTCTCCCCAGGGTGTCCGCCCCGCTCTTCTTGGGTCAGGCCCTTCAACTCCTCTTCCATGGACTGTTACAAAGACCTCCTGCCTGCTCTCCCTGCCTCTAGCGTCACCCCTTCTGACCCAGACACCATATGACTTCCCAGGTGACTTCCTAAAAGATAAATCTCATTGGTCTCTTCCTTTCTTAAGAGCCCTTTCCTGGTTCTCCATCACCTAGAGTGTGAAGTCCACGTATTTTATCATAGCAGGCACGACACCCCAGGATCTGCGGCCCTCTCCTGCCGCACCCAACTTGGGGACGCTCTGCTGGGATTATACCAAAAACACTTCACAGCGTGTCTCTGCCCAGATTGCTTTTCTTAATCAGCCTGGGGGATTCCTTTTCACTAACTTTTTTTTTAATGCTCTCCTGAGGAAGGGGTTGGTAGGGGGAGAGAGACATCGGTTGCCCTCTTGCATGCTCCCTAACCAGGGACAAACCCACAGACTGGGTACGTGCCCTGACTGGGAACTGAACCCTCAACCTTTCGGTCTATGGGATGACGTGCCAACCATCTGAGCCACACTGGCCTGGGCTCATTCACTTTTTAAGCAGAACTCTTTCTTCTGCCAGCAGGCCAGATCTGAGAGTTCCTCTCCCATTCCTCTTCGTGGTATCCTTCTTGATTCATCTATTACACAGAACTGGAGTTTATATCTCACTACCTGCTAAAATGTGGGCTGTTTGAGAGTAAACATAAATTCTTATTGGTTCTCATTGTAGTTGTTATATGATAATCATATTGAGTACATTTATGGAATGCCAGGATATAAAATACTGAGGTTTGGAGATACTAAGTGAATTGTTTGAAGCCTTATGCTTAGTAAGTGGCAGAGTTGTGATTTAATCCTGGGGTTTTTATGGTCCAAAACCTGTGCTCTTTTCAAAAATAAGACACTACAACTTAGAGATTTCCTGGTAATATTGCTACTACTACTACTAATTATTGTAATTATTATTGTGAATCAAGCATTGTACTAAATGCTTTATATAATGATCAGTTTCTGAAGTATTGAGAATTGATTCTGTTTCAATTCTTCAACACTTTGATATATATAGCGCTTTTTAAAAATAATTGACTAAGGCCATCAATAGATCTGACAGAAGTACTGTATGGTGAACATAGGTGGACCAGTTGACCCATAATGCTTCTTCCAATGTAAGATTCTATGATTCTATACAGATTTTCCTTCTTCTGACTTAAAAAAAAATCTTTTCAATTTATTTGATTAAGAAGCTATTCTGGCAGTACATTCATATGGTTATAACAATGTGGGTTTTTCTCTTTCCTATTGAGAGAAAAGAAGCAGCAAACCCAAAACTTTCTATGTATTTTCCTATGTAACTGTCTATTGTAGCAGATGGTTCTAATTGCTGGGGATAAGATTGGAATTTAAAAAGTAATACCGTTTATTTATCACAGAGTACAAAATCTAGCAGAGGATACAGACATTATTCAAATGATTCCTCCTCCAATGACTATGTACTTATGTAAATCATAAGTGTATTTATGTGAATCGACTCCTCTTGAATAAAGGACTACTGTACTCAGAGGCTGTGCAAACAAAGAACCTGCTCTGAGCTCGGGGTCAGGGAGAATGTCCCTGAGAAAACGGGCTGGGTCTGAGGCTTGATGAACAAGGGGGAATTCTCTTGTGCGGTATAAGGGAAGAGACTCGCAGAGAGAGCCAACGGCCTGCGTAGGGACCCACGGCAAGAGGAAATCAGAGGAAGATCAGTGTGCAGGGAGCAACTGGGCTGAGCCTAGGCGGCCTGGAAGGCTCTGCCAAGCACATGATCATTTGTCCTTCACCAGCCTCGTCTATAGGCCTGAGCGTGGCTCCATTCTTCAGGCTGCCCGATGAGATGGGCCCGCAGGTAAGGTCTAGGTCTTCACGTCTCTGTGTCCCGCGGGGTGTGCAGGTAGTGAATGCTCAATGGATACTTCTTAATGTATTGACCTAAGGGGTTTCCCTCCCATTCTTCTACCTCGACAATTAGAGACACTAAAAAATACCATCCTGGTTTATCTTTTAATGGACTGAACACATGAGTCAGTTATTTATTGTCAGATAGTCTCATCAGAAACCAGTTCTGCAAAATACTATTAGGAAGGTGGTCGTGTATCTGAAAATCAGTGAAAGACCAGTTCTTTTTCTTACAGCTCCACCTTATTTTTTCTCAATATTTTCTTATGAAAATGTATAAATATATAGCAGTGTTGAAAGTTTTACAATGTGCATCCATTGTTATGGATCAAATTGTGTCCTTCCCCCCACCGCCAAATTGTATGTTGAAAACCTAACCCTCAGTATGACTGTGTTTGGAGAAAGGGCTTGCAGGTGGTGATTCAGGTGAAACGCGGTCACGAAGGTGGGCCCTAATCTGATAGAACTGGTGGCCTTAGAAGAGAAAAGGCAGTCTCTCTCTGCATCACGTGAGGACACAGTGAGAGGGCTGCTATCAGCAACTCAGAGAGAGAGGAGTCCTCATCAGAGGCTAATCATGCTGGCACCTCATCTCATACTTCTAGTCTCTACAACTGTAAGTAAATTTTGGTTGTTTAAGCTACTCAGTCCGTGGTATTTTGTTATGGCAGCCCAAGACGACCAATATACCTCTATATCGTATATACCATCTAGATTCTACCATTAATATTTTACTTGCTTTCTCCTCTCTCTCAATCTTTCTCTTCCCATCTCCTTCTCCTCCTCTGTCCATCCGTTAGTCCATCTTATATTTTGAGCCTTCTTAGAATAAATTACAGGCATCAATACAATTTCTCCTAAATACTTCAACATGCATATCATTAGCTAGAGACAGTTTTTTCTTTGATGTAAAATTTATATTTAATGAAATGCATAAATCTTAAGTGTACATTTACTGACTTTTGACAATGTATACATCTTTGTAAATATAACAAACTCAGTCAAGATACAGAATATTACCGTCTCTCCAGAAGATTTCTTATTTTTTCACATGGTAAATGAGTTGTCTGTTCTAGAATTTTATCTAAATAGAATCAACTAGTGAGCACTCTTTTGTATAAAGGTTCTTTCATTCAGGATATTTTTAATATTCATCCATATTGTTACATGAACGAGAAGTGTATTTCATTTGTTTCTTTTCTCTTTCTCTTTTTTCCCTGAGTAATATTCTATTATCTGGAGGAACCACAGTTTATGTCTTTTATTTTTTAGATGAACATTTGAGTTATCACAAATAAAGATGCTATGAGCATTCTTGCACAAATCTTTCTGTGAGTATGTATAATTATAGATACATATCTAGGATCAGAATTGCCGGATTATACAGTAGATGGATGTTTGGTTTTATAAGAAATTGCCTGACTCTTTTCCAAAGTTTTGTACTATTTCACATTCCTACTAACAACGTCTGGGAATTCCAGTTGCTCCACAGTTTGCCAACAGTTGATGTTAGTTTCTGTTTTAGCCATTTTAATGGTTGTATCATGGTATCTCATTGTGGCTTTGATTTTCATTTCTCTGATGACTTATGATGTTGAGCATGTCTGTGTGTGTATTACTCATGCAAACACCTCTTTTGTGCAGTGTCAGTGAAAACCTTTTGCTCATTTTTTGTTGGGTTTTGTCCCTATTAAATTAGGATTTTTTAAATATAGTCTAGATAGCAGTTCTTTGTCAGATATATGTTTACTAAATATTTGCTATCAATGTATGGCTTGTATATTTTTTAAAGTCCTCTTTCAATAAGCAGAAAATTAATTTTGATGAAGTCTAATATCATATATCTAATATATATACTTCTCTCTGTGTCTCTGATGGTTATTACTTTTTCTTATCTATTTGAAACACCTTTGCCTGCCCCCACGGCATGGTGATCCTCTTCTATATTTTCCTCTAAATCTTCATGGTATCAACTTTACTATTTAGGGTTATGATTGCCTCTAATTAATATCGCTGTGTTTGATGTGAGTTGGGGTCAAGATTCATTTTTCCCTATGATTCTCTGGTTTTATTAGCACCATTTTTTAAAATTCCCTTTGGATTGCTTTGGGGTCCTTGTTGAAAATCAGATGCTTGTGTGAGTGTAGGTGTACTTATCTATCTTTAAAAAATAGAAATACTGAGCATTCAACATCTAGAAGTCTTTCTCTTAAAGTTCATCTCTTTATTTCACCTTTGCACACCATAACCTGGGTAAGAATTTCATTAGGAGGGTATGATGACTTCGATAGCCTATTAGAAAAATTGAAATCCTGTCACTTTAAATATGAGTCAGCTTCTCTCTCTTCTAGGGATTTCACATTCACATACATAATCAAATATATTGGAATCCTTATTTGAAGAAAAGGGGCCTTAAATATGCAAAATAAAGAACTATGTTACTACTAGTTTATCCTACTTAAAGGTGCATCATATTATATTATTCAGTAAAGATGACCAGTTTCCTCTTAATTTGAATCTCATGTGGTTGAATAGCAAGGGGTGTATTTATGATTTTAGTATAGAAACTTATATAATTAACCTTAACTTCTTTTTTATTTTTTTTGTTATTTTTTATTTGTAAAGAAAGAAAAGTATGACAGTAAATAAAACTATATATGGAGACAGACTTTAAATAGACTTATTTCAATGATCATTTTCCAATACATACAAATATTTCATCATAATGTTGTATACCTAAAACTAATATAATGTTGTATGTCAATTATGCCTCAATAAAAAAAGAAAAGAAGTAATTTTTAGACCATTCCTATTACAATAGAGTTTTGTAAAGACCAGTGAGTTTCAGGGAAGTACTTTAGTGAAACACATGAATAAAACAATAAAAAAATAAGTGACATGAAACAGTTGATCGAAACAAGGTGTTTTCATTGGACATCTGTGTATCAGGTATTTCTCTTTGTGTAAAAGCTTGTAACAGTGCATGTACTTTCTCCTTTGCATAATTTGGAGTTTGTTCTCTTCACACTAATAAAGGCAGAAACACTCTGCCCCTTCAGGTTGAACAGACTCGGGCAGGTGAGAGGGAACAGTGGCTGTCAGCCTTCCTCAGCAGCCTCCCCTAAGCTTGCCAACCCAGGTGCATTTACCTGCTCTTGACTCTGGTAACTCGATAGCCTCTTTCCTTCCGGTCGAGACCGCCTCACCACATACAGCCTGCCATGGATCTTTGTCTCATGCCATTCATAAATGGTGTGGTTTCAACACAAAGAATTTTAACATCCTTCACATCCCAAAATAAACAGCAGCCCTGAAAATGTCATAGGGCTTTCATTTTACAGGAAATGGAATGAAATAACTCACAGTGCAAACTTTCCAATGCTCTCTCTTCCCTCCCTCCAGTTGTTAAGAACAAACAAATATAAGTGCTAGGAAATGTGAACCCAATAACACACTTTCTAGTTGGTGGGCATTAAATATTATATAAATGTGGCCTGATAGTTTAGTATACAAAATATACACACTCCTAATATCTTTTTAAATGTTTAACAAACTCAAGTTTTTTTTAAAAATAATGAAAGTGACTTTCCATAACAATTACATTGGGTTTGACTCTAGGATAATTTACAACGTCCTCACCATAATTATTAAAAAAAAACCAAAACACTATAAAGTGATCAGGTCTAATAAGTCAGTTTCAAGGGAGAGCTATGTCTTGCTAAACCCAGAAATAGCAGTGTTAAACCCAAATGTATTTGAAACGAATAGAGAAGTCAAAATCCTAATTGTATCTATTTTTTGTATATGAGACCTGCGTAGGACCAGGGGCTCTTGTTCACTTCATGCAAAGTACTGGGGGGAAAAAAGAAAAGATGATCGGTGTCCTACAAAAGACTTTTGGGGAATGGAAAAGGACTACTTGTGCATGAATGCTGCCTCATGAAGCCAAAAATAATGAGTTATAGGAAAGTCAGGTGACTAAATTATTCTAGCCTGGAGGTAGGCTCGCCTGGGAAGCTAAGAATTCTAGTGCGAAGGGCTAGAGTTCCCAGGGCCCCTCTTATTATTAACATATTAATAAGCCTAATGGTTCTTAACAATTCCTTTCGAGCCCTGTTTTTCGACGTCCGGGGCACATTCTTTTGAAAGAAGCGTGTTTACTCACTTCAATGAGTTGGAAATCTCACCTGCCTGTGGAAGAACTATTTCATGAGATCTGACGAAAACATTCCCAGCCACCGGAGAAGAAAGCACCATGAATTCACTGATTGAAGAACCAAATTTGTGAGCAAAGCCAGAGGAGATTTTAATAGTATCTATTGAATTTACTTCTCCTGATTATTGTAAGGACTTTCTCTTTCAATTTAGGAATTTAGGGCTAATAGAAGGTGTCCTTATGATTATATTTACACAAAAATATTAGGAGAAAACTTGGTGTGGGCAGTAATAGCTCACCGATCCAACCAGTTCTACATTTAAAAAAACCAAAACTTTGTTTCCAGCTTTGTTTTCAAAAGAAACAAAATGTCCCCACTTGGCCATCAATCAGTCATGCATGTTGGCACCTTTGCTAATTTTCTGTAGACAATTCATGCTATGTTCAAGCACCAGAGACCAGTTTGTGCAGTGTCTTAATGACCTAGCTAATTCCTCTCTTTAACTTAGCTTATCAACATACTGAATAAACTTCGTTTGTTCTTGCCAACTGCCCATTTAATAATGTGGCCCTTTGGATGCCGTCAACTCCCATTGCCTGGTTTTGCTCTGTGAGGTACTCCTTTCTGCTGCCCTGAGCCCCACCCTTGACTGGTGAGGACTGGCTGCTGGGGCGGGAGGGTGGGGGTGTGGCGGAGTGGGGGGTGGTGGTGGGACATGCGCTCTCAACTAGTTAGCTTCCCTCAGTTTGGCTGTCGGTCCTCTGGGAGAAGAAAATCATTGCATTTATTTTTACTTGATCTTACTTGTCACGGATGCCTTATTTGAATTTAATTTTTAGCAAGTGGTTGGATCACTCATTGATCTCTTGGCATCCTTTTGTTGGTATCCTTTTTTGTTGTACTGTATGGGAAAACTAAGAAATATTTGACACCAAAATATACGATTCATTTGCACATGGTGACATTACACAAATAGAGTCACACAGTGGAAATAAAAAGATTTCAGAAAAAGTGTGCAAGGAAGCACTTCAAGGAGCCCCAAAAGACACATTCTGATCATAGTACCCAGTCATAGAGTTGAGTTCCCCAGGTTGCCACTGACAGCATTATTTCCAGTTCAACTAGAGCCGTTAGCAAGCAGAAAACTTTCTCCTACAAACACCACATTCCTCCTAGAGTGAATGGCTGTAGCTGGCAGTGGGTGAAAATGAGCTTTGCCCTCGGATACACAGAATTGAATTGCACATGGCCGCAAAGTGGTGCACCTTGACCACAGACTCCGCAGCCTTTATTTTTTTAGGTCAGAACTTTAAAGAGCAAAGGTAGACTTCTGGGTAAAATGGCAGACATTTGTTTCCTCCAAAATGCCACTAAAAAAAGACAGTAATCAGATTTTTTTAAAAATTGGCATAAAAACCATCAAGATCAAAGAGGTGGCAAATAAAACAAGAATATAAAACTTTAGGACCTGGAAATAAGATTTGCAAATGGCAAGCTGCCTAACAGGACTGAGAAGGCTGAGTCCTAAGTTGGCGGTGAGGAAAGCCAAGAAACACCCCAAATTAGACCGTAGAACTAACACAATTAGAAGGTCCCAGGCATCTTTGGAAGAAGGAGACAAAAGAGGGGCTAAAAACAGGAGGAGTGGTTGAAAGTTGATTTAGAAGAAGTTTGAGCTTCAGATTTCTTCCTCGATTCTGTTCAGTTTGGCAAGTGTAAATGGCATATGGAAGATCATAGGTGCACAAAACTAGAAGCAAGTCGTTTGTCCAATTGTCATTAAGTTATTCTGCCATTTGCAACCACCCACTCTTCCCCCATACTCTGCTCCTTATGGGCTCCGCAAGAGTTAATCAGTTGGCCTACCCTGAAGGTGGAAGGCTCTGGGAGACAGCTTCTCTAACAATAGCCACTAGGAAGTGGCTTACTAGTAGCTGGTGGGAAAACTTTATTACGTCGTCGGGTTAATGGACAGTGGCCCCATTAACAATGGGTCTGTAAGGAAACCAAGGAGAGTGTGTTTACAGCTTGTAGCATGTCCACCCATTTCTGGCTCTCATTCCTGGGCACACAGTGAAAGTACATGCCCTAGTCCCCCAGCATCCGGGTGAGCGAATGTGCTTGAAGCGTGGCTGATGAAATACAGGTGGAAGTGATGCATCTTACTTTCAGAAGTCTGGCCTTAGAGCATCCTTCCTGACCTTGCACTCTCTCGTTTTTCTCTGCCTGTCTAGAAGTGAAGAACTATGTAACAGAAGAGTCACATGATGGACGAAGCCCAGATCCCTGCATGATTGTTTGGAAGAAAGCTACCCATAAGCACGGCAACTGCACTGGACTTTGCACGATTAAAAGTAAACCTTAATTTTATTACGTTACTGAGATTTTGTTGTACTTGTTACTGCAGCATAACCTAGCCTTCCCTGACTAATACAAAAGGTCCTGATGCCTGTTGTGGAGTGAATGAGCAGGCAGGGGAAGGATTACAGATGCTCCTTAGCAGCATGATTCATAACAGCCAAATGGTGGAAACAACCTAAATTTCCACCAACTGATGAACAGATCAAACTAATTGTCAAATGTGATATTAGGAAATTGGGAAGAAAGGGAATTATTCTTATTTACAGATTTCATATAGAAAATCCAAAGGACTCTGCAGAGAAGTTATTAATGAGGAGGGTTTAACAGTTTTGTAGATTCCAAAGTCAGCATAAAAAAAAAATTGAATTTCTATGTATGTAAGTGTGGTCAACAGTTTAAAAATGAATTTTTCTATTTAAAAAATAGAATTAGAGAGTCAAATAACTAGAAATAAATTTTAGGAGAGATGTTCAATCTTTATGCAGGGAATCTTAAACTATTATTAAATGAAGTTCAAGAAGATTAAAATAAAACAATATATCATCAGCCCTGGCCTGACTTTCTGTAGGCCAATGGCAAGAACACAAATGGAAGTCTGCATTTCATGTCTAAATATTTAAAAGTTATAAATATAGCCAACAAAGGGTTGAACAAAATATAACCTGCTTTCCTATGTTGACCAATGTATCTTTATAACTCCCTGGAAAGCCATGTGTGAATTTTGAAGTTTGGACTCTTCAGAATTCTGTGCTGGATATGAGCTCCTGGCTCACATCCTATGTGCTTTCCTTAATCCCCACTTCTCTCCCTGCCCCCCACCCCAGCTCCATCTTACACTGTACCAGGAGGGGACTTTCATGTGCATCCGTGAACATGCCAACCCACCTGACCAAGCTCCATCCATAACACCCATATTCCTTGACTATCACTCTACCATCCTTTAACCAATCCCTAAGCCTAAGGACATACACTGGTGGATTCTCTGCCTTTGGGAGGACAGGCCCAGGGAAGAGACCTGTGCAGGTCCTAGAAGTGCATTTGAGGCCTTTTGGGAAAGATGTTTCAGAATCTCGATGCCCATATTTCAGCTGGAGGAGGGAGTGTTGGCTGTGAGGGACACATCCCATTGGCACATTGAACTCTCCACTCCATGGGAAGGGGACAGAGTCCACATAGGACCTGAAATTGTGGTCCAGGGTAGAGGTCCCACTTAACTGAGTCTGAGGATTATATCTATTTATGTGTCATGTTCATCGATTGGAAGACTCAATGTCATAAAGATGGTAATTCTTTCCTACTAGTATATAATTCAATGCCATCCCCAATAAAATCCTAATAGGTTGTTTATGGAACCTGACAAGTTGATTGTAAAATTTACATGATAATGTTAAAGTTTAAAATAGCCAGGATACCCTTAAAGAAGAACCAGTTGGGACTCCTTACTCTACTAGGTTTAAAGACTTGTTACAAATTCATAAGAATTAACACAGGGCGGTATTAGACAAATTGTCCAATGGAAAAAAATGCAGAGCCCAGAAAGAGTCCTGCAAGATGGATGGATGGATGGATGGATGGATGGATGCATAGATAGATAGATAGATAGATAGATAGATAGATAGATAGATAGATAGACAGACAGACAGACAGATTTTTAAATACATGCTGTTGGGGCAACTGGATATCCATGGGGCAACATGGAAAAAATGAAATAGCTCTCTACAGCACAAGGTATACAAAAACCAATTCCAGATGGATTGTGTACTTTATGTGAACGGCAGAACAATCTAGAACGTGGGGGTATTTTACCTGACAAATGGCCTCATCTCTTCAACAAATAAATGCCATTAAAAAATGCAAGGGGAACTATTACAAGTTAAAAAAAAATTAAGAGAATTATCAACCAAGTGCACTTGGTGGAATTGTTTGGATTCTGTTACGTGTGAAAATTGCATCCTGGTACTATAATAATAAGCTAACTTTAAAATAAAACAGTAGCACAATTCTGTGTACTTGTATTGAGTCTTATGCCAAAACCAGGTCCGAATAGTTCCAAAAGACCTAATCTATAGCTTTGCCAACTATCCAGGAGCCTGAGGCCAACTTATGGCCCCCAGTTCCTTCCTTCATAGAGGAAGATATCTTACAAAATAAGAGGAACTTTGTTGCTGATAGTTCTTGAGGAATTGGTCTTCTTGTGTTTGAGCTAAATGCTTCTGTAGTTTGGGAAACATGAAAGTCTGAAGATTTACCACTTAGATTAAAGGAAATCTTTGGAGATGCACCTCTTACAAGAATGGAACTTCCTACCTTGTGCAAAGTGGCAAATGGTTTGAAGCATTTACAACCATTCAACTTGAACAGTTTCATACGGATGCCAACCACTGAGAGGTCAAGAGGGTGGTACGTTGGATTTAGGCACAAGTAAGTACCACGCTGTAACCAACCAAGGCAGGGATAGTGTGTTAAGATTCCACAATGTGAATGATTCCAGGTTTATTACCTTGTAAAGATGGACAGTGGAATTAAAATTCGCAGGCCATTTTGTAGCATTAAAATAGGTATATTTTGAAATTTAGAGAAGTTCCTGTTGTACTTTCATTTCTATGTACTATCACCCTTTAAGTAGCCATACGATTAAGTAAGAATCGATTAAGAAGGGCTATGAGGGAGGGTCTCTCGTAATCCTAGCCCAATGCGTGTCTGTGTGGTAAGTTTCCAAAGATACGTATGAATGAATGTTAAGAACTACTTCTACACACAAGGGTTTTCTTTTCACAGCCTTTTCCTTTTCTTAAGCTTTCCTAAATTAAAAAAAAAAGTATATTGTTTTACTTCAGGGGGAAAAAAATCTCTATTGACTGCTTTTAAAATGCAGAAGGCCAAGAAGGAGCCAGAACGTTGGGTGAGGACGCCACGGAGGGAGAAGGGCTGGACATGAACCCAAGTTAGAACGGTGCCGTGCGTGTGATACAAAGAGGAGTGAGTTTAAATCCTTCAAGTGAAACGACTTCTTGTCTGTGTTCCTTAGAAAACAAGCCTGTCTTCGGTACAGGGCTTGCTCTGCCTGTTTATATAAAACGTGAATCCCTCCCCCAGCTGTGTGTCCACTGCCCAGCCCAGCGCCTGGCCGGAGGTGGGCACTCGAGTGGTCATTGAATAATGAATAATGCAGGAGCTCCTGACTTTGGATTATAGGGGCCATGCTACAAGGGTGGGAACATTCCAAATTCAAGTAAATGTATTGGGTATGTACCGGGTACTGGTAAAAAAACAAAACTCAGGTACTTTCTGTGCAGGAAAGCTGGCGTTCCTGTATTCTGGTTCAGTCCCTTCTCCCAAGTTAGCCTGTGGGAACATGAAGACCAGGCACAGAAGCACCGCCTCCCAGCTCAGCTGAAAGCATAGGCGTCAGGGGTGGCCCTGTGCCGCTGGGAAATGCACAGGACAGCATCCTGTGTGGCAGAAGTGAAGCTATTGTCCTTAGGTGAAATCCCCTGCCTCCAAGGGAATTAAAACATTCACCGGACCTGGATTCATCCATCTCTCCCTTCTAAGCCTCGTCCTGGTTGGCCAAACACATTGTTCCCATTTACAAGAAAGAGAGGAAGGAAGGGAGGGAGGGAGGGAGGGAAAGAGGGAGGGAACAAGGGAAGGAGGGAGGGAGGGAGAAGAGAGGAAGAAAGGAAGGAGAAAGAGAAGGAAAGGAAGAAAGGAAGGGAGAGAAGAAGGGAGAGAGGAAGATGATGAGGGAATTTTTACATTAAATGGTTATTTGTAGTTATAGCGTTGGCCTGGGTCCAAGACACCAACGAGAGGAAACCCTCATCTCTCTCTCACCGACGACTATTGCAGGAAACTCTTGCACAAAGGATTGTTTTTCTGTGAAACCAGTTCCCTTCCCATCCCTCCAGTTTCTCAACACTTGTTTCTGTTAATAAGCAGTCATAGGTTTGAAAGGTCTCCTTGTTTCAGGCATCTTTTTTTCCTTTTTCTTTTTTGTTCTTTGCCATTCTATTACAGGGTTTGCTTCTTTCACCAAAGGAAAATCCCACAATGGCTTGGACAAATGATACTAATCTGTATTTATAGTATCAATATCTCACTTTACTTAATGCTGTTTTTGGTTCTTACAGCTGACTGACTTTTGGATGTATAAAAAGATTGAATAAGGTTCTTGTGAACCTGGTTGTCAAATTCTAAATTTTGTACATGTTCCAAGAACCCTTTTTTATTTTTATTTATTATTTTTAGAGAGAGCGGAAGGGAGAGAGAAAGAGAGGGCAAGAAACATCAATGTGCAAGAGAAATCGGTTGCCTTTTCCAAGACCTGACCTGCAACCCAGGCATGTGCCCTGGTGGGGAATTGAACCAGCAACCTTTTGGGTCGCAGCCCAGCGCTCAATCCAATGAGCCACACTAGCCAGGGATCCAAGAATCTTTGAGTTAAAAACAAAACAAAACAAAACAAAACAAAAAAACCCTGTGGTGTAAAATGTTTTATTTTCTATAAAATTCTTACGCTTGACAAATGCATCATATTCATAGGGTATTATTACATTAGAGTTCAACTACATTTACATTTCACTGATGCAGTCTAATACCCTGAAAGCTTTCTAATTACTCTTGTTTTATACATGGAGGCCTGAGGCCTGAGTAACTTGCCTCAGAAAGCAGGGTAGTCAGTAATAGAGGTAAGTCTCCAATGTACCACTGTATCTTATCACTTTAATTTCCTGACAACATAATTCATGAATTTACCGATATTGAAAGATTTTATTTACTGTGCAAAGACATTTTATGTAATTATAAAATAGTTAAAATTTCATTATATATCAAAAAATATATATATATATAATCACCATAAAAATAAAAATAATTCCTAAACCACAGGCCCTGGTAAAGATTAGGGTAAGGCAAATCAGGGAAGGGCTTAACAAATAAGCAAGCAATCAAACAGTTCAAGAATCAATTGTGCTTAGAGATAAGATTCTTACCCTTAAGAAATTTACTATCAACCTGGGAAGACAGAACAAACAAAAATTGATGCTAGCACAAAGAACCAATGACTTTGTACAAAATCAAAGGTCTACAAAATGGCAAAGCAAGAAATGAATTCCAAAACATTCAGGTGTGCTCAGAGGAGTGAGAAAAATCACAGAAGTTTTCTGAAAGGAAGATGGTGAATATGTGTACTGACAGGGATGGCGAAGATTGGCCTAAGCAAAACTCGAAGGCAGAAATTTCCAAATTTCACCCCTTGAGGAAGGTTCCCACTTGTAAACCAGCCTGCCTGGCTGTTTCTCTCCGGTCCCCTGCTCCGGGGACAGGAAGGAACACCCGCCACATTCACGGTGGCTCCTCTCTAGCTCAGAAGCAGCGATGTGACAGAACTCGCTTACAAAGGCTTAGGAGAGCTCATTGTTAAAATTTTGGAATTTTGAGAGGCTTTGACAACATGTCAGTGGATCGAAATCTTACCCTCACCTTTCTTGGGCTCCCAGCTTTTATGGCACCTGTAGACATTTTAATCACTGTCTTGTCACGCACTCAGGTGCCTGTCTTCCTTTCTTACTGCAGGGCATGAACCATGTCCTCTTGGGTCTGGTGTCTCCTTTGGCTGACACTTCCTTGATGCTTGCTAACACGTTTGCGTAGTTGTTTGTCATGGGCTTGATTTTCCTTGTAGCTGGGGCAGGGAGCTCGAGAACGCGGGGGTTACGTATGGTACAGGAAGTACTACAATACAGGAAGTGACGAGTGCTTGGCTTTATCCTTGCGTGCCCAAACTCGAGGGTTGGATAAAAAAGGATGAAGCATTTCATGACCATCAACTTATTAACCAGACTGCTACAGAGAAGAGATTTAGAGTAAATCAAAAGCTGGACTTGACCACAGGGACATTAATTTGGCTTTAGATCAGGTAGTTTTAGAGGAATAACATGAGTGATACAGAGAGTTGGGAAGTGAGGAAGGAAGCTGATGAATATTTGTTAGCTGTGGGTGTGCCAAATCCTTTACATCCGTAATTTCACATCCTCCTCACAGCTTCTCTATGAAATAGGTTTATCTGTACAAATAAAAATAATTACCCACAAGGAAGCTGAAACTCAGAGGTTCAAATGCCAGAGCAGAGTCAGGCCAGCTCAGCAGCTGATCTGGATTCAAACTGGTTCATTCCCTCCTAAGACCACACACCTCCCCCTGTAGGACGTGGGAATCATGGAGGTGGAATTTCACTCGAGCCTGTACCTCACATCTCCCTCAGCTCACGAACATTTACCCACAGAAGGAGGCAGGAAGTTAGGATGACAGCCAACGTTCACCACTGAATTGAGGAAATAGTTTCTTCCATTGAAGAAACTTGGATGTTTCCAAAGGCAAACACATCCTTCTATATGTGTTTTTAACTTCCATGAAAAGCTGTGTTCATTGAGGTAACTCTGACACTGTGTTGAAGCTTTGCAAGAACACATTACCAGATAGCATCAGGTTCCAAGGGTCCACGGCGAGAAAGTAAGGAGACCAGCACCTGTTGGTCTCTGTGCAGACCTGCCCTTCCTCCTCAACGCCTCCTGAGAAACCCCATTGCAAGAGCCCTGCTGCCGCCAGCCTCCCACCCCAAGTGTGAGGGGGGAATGGAGAGGGAAGGGGGGTCACCGTTGGGGGTGCTGAGTTTGAGGAACAACAACCCTCCCCTTCCCCTCACCACCCTTTTGGGGAGAAAGGGATTTCAGCTGGTCCCTCCCCCAATTCTCTTACATGGTTGGTGGAACCCTGTCTATGCCTCCCATCACAATGAGGCTGATGGTTATCTCTTATCGAACGTGGCTGAGCGCAGGGCGGGCTGAGTGTTCAGTGCTGCTGGCATGAAAAGGAACACAGTGGCCCCGGAGAGAGTATGGCCGCGGGGCTGCCTGTCATCTGGGGTTGCAAAGAAATGTGTGTTTATGGACCGACTGATTAGGAAACAATGCTTCTTCACCTTAAAAAAAATATATTTGCTTTGCAAGGTATTCTTATTTCGGGATAGAAATGTAGAGAAACCAGCTTGTGTTGCTGGAGAGAATGAACTGGACTTGGTCCACTGACCCTTATCCTCACCGGTGGGACCAGGTCCACCTCTCCCCTCACTAAGCAGAGAAGGGCCATCGTTAGTGAGGGGCTGGAGCTTGAGATGCTGGGGTGTGCAGGCACGGGGGGACTGAGAAGGCAGAACTGCCCCTGGAGCAGAGGGGGCAGATGGGATGTAAGAGCTGTGGTTTCAGAAATAGGATGCACACGGGAGAGGGCACTGGAAAGGTGGAAAGGGAGAGAAAAGAACCCATGAGGGACGCCTTCCCTTCTGGAAGCCTGAGTCTTCAAGGAGGAGGTGCCGCCTTATGTTTTCCCTGCATTGGCTGGGCTGTTCTTTGGAGAGCTGCCTGCCTCTTCTGAAGGAGACATCGTTGTTCGCTGTGAGTTTGGAAAGGGATGGTAGGTGCAGCAGGAGGGACTTGGGAGAAGGGCACAGGCTACGTTTTTATCATTTTATCATTTTACAGCGTCCACCTCACTTTGCAAACATCTGCTGTGCCCACCTCAGTAGTGCGCTTAATATGTTGTGGCCATCATCTGACAAATAGAAGAGTTTTTCAATGGTACTCGCTTTTCCTGCGGCCAGCAGCCATCTTGGCTTCTTTCAGGAAGAGAAAAATATCCTCCGGGAAAGCCACAAAGAGACTCTTGGCCTAGGGTGGAAAGAGAATCCACTTTCTAAGACCATAGTATTTATACTAATGAGCGCTAATAGCTTTGCACCGAAGAAAGTGAGTTCATCACCAACCAAGACCTCTCGGGACTCTTTGCAAGAAATCCCTTGCCTATGACTCTCTGCAGGTGCACAACGGGAGAACTGTGTGGCTATAACAATGCCTACCTTTTCAAACTCGTGCATTCTGCTAAATTTCCAGAGAAATAGAACCGGATGACCTGACTTTAGGTTTCTTAGCACGTTGAAATTAGTTGAAATTTTCACTATAACACTACTCAGGGGTGACATCTATGGGTCTACAAACGGATGGTTTTAAAGAACGTGCAGGTCACATCATCCTATTTTGGTGAATGTCATTCATGTTTGTTGCAGAGGATTTGTAGGAGAACTAAACATAGAGGCAGAGAGAAGAGAATGGTCCTTCTTTCCTGTCTATCAATAGGCCATATATGGTCTTCCGTATCTTAACTAAAGACGCACGACGCTCTTCCCCTTTCTGCTCCCACCGGCAGGTGAGGCCGCTGACGGCGGGCCTTGCTGAGAACAGGCTGCTCTGGTACAGTGCAAAAGCGGCTGCTTCCTTCCTGCCTCTCCTTGCTGGGAGCACAAGGGGCTTTCCTCCAGTATCTCGACTGTGGGAACTTGGTCAAGTTCCTGGAGGCAAACCTCCCAGTGTGCTGGGCCCCTGTAACGACCGGGTCCCCCAAGACTTAGCTCTCACCTTGCCCACAATGTTAGTGACAGTTGCAGGTTTCCTACTTGGACACTAGCTCCCCACGCAGTTTCCACTCGTGACTTGGCTCTAATAGCCCAGGACTCTCTGTCTGTCTCTCCACACCTGGGAGGACAGAGAATTTGCCTGGTGTCTTCCTGCCTCTTATGGATCCAACAAGGGTGGTTGATTTTTCCGTCTGTTTAGGTTTTTACTTGTGACTAGGACAGAGTTGTATCCTTACACACAAACCAGAAACCAGAAGTCCTCTTTTCCCATTTCTAACAATATCTCTCTTCTTTACTTGCCAAACTATCTTTGCTTACTTTATTTGTTTTCTTTTTTTTTTTAAGAAACTTTTTTAAAGATTTTATTTATTTATTTTTAGAGAGAGGGGAGGGGAGGGAGGAAGAGAGGGAGAGTAACATGGATGTATGTGAGAGATACATCAATCGGTTGCTTCGCTCTCACCTGGGGACCTGGCCTGCAACCCAGGCATGTGCCCTGACTGGGAATCGAACCAGCAAACTTTCAGTTCCCAGGCTGACATTCAGTCCACTGAGCCACACCAGCCAAGGCTTTATTGGTTTTCCTGACACTCTCTCCACTTCAAACTGTTTCCTAATTTCCAAATCCAGGATATATTTTAAGATATATTTCCACACCAGGATATATTTCTGTAATACCATGTAGCAACAATAGCCACTCTTTTTTTTCCTTTACAGCATCTTTTCCTTTAGCCTTATAAAAAAATAAATCCTTTAGAATCCAATGTCTGTATTTTTATGAATGCCTCTTAGCCCCCAACCTAGGCTCCTTCCTAGGGTTTAGTCTTTGGCTCTCCATTTTTCTTCCTTTACGTTTGTTCCTGTGGTGAATGCCCCATGGCCTCTATGTAAATGTACACGTTCAGTTCTGACTTGTGTCCTGAGACCAACATCTTTAGTAGCATGTTGCGTATTGCCAGTGGAGAAATATGTAAAATACAGGCCCCAAACAAAGTCCGCCTGGGAGTCCATTCCTTCTGACCTGGGCAGGAAGTATTTTAGCACGGTCATTCCCGCCGCAGGGCACGGCCCACAGAGGCCAGCATGCCTGGGTGAGCCCGGGGAGCCCATTGTGACTCTGAGTCTTACCTCCCACCCTTTGAATCATCCATGACTGTGTCCTTAGAAAGAACGGAGACTCCAGAGAAAGGGCATCTTTGTGGAGAGGTCCCTTTTACCGAGCATGGTGCACTGTAAGAGTATGTACCCCCTTCACTTAGAACGTGCTCCTGAGTGCCCCTCACTGTGAGCATCAGGGGACAATTTCTAGAGGAAGAGTGACTGGCTGATTCCCAGATTCACATAATTACCCCCTGGGGCTTCTCAGACATGTGAGAGAAAGACATTCCAAAAGGCCAGACTTCCTGGTATCAAGCAGGTGGGAGAACAGAAAGAACATCGAGATTTGGAGTATGACTGTAATAATGACCTCATGTGTACTCCGAGATTAATGATTTTTAAAGCTCTTTTTTTTTTTTTTCTAGATGAATTGCAGACAAAATTCCCAAGTCAGGAACCTAAGAACTGAGCCACACTCCCCCTTTTTCCTTGCCTGTGAAATCTAATGAGCACTCTGCAAATCTGTCCTTTATAATACGTGCAGAAGTAGAATATTATAGCACAAAGGATGGGGGTAAATGGAGCACTATTATAAAGTTCTTATGTTAGGTGATAGAAATTTGAAGTAGACAGTGATAAGAATCTATGTGTAATCTCTAGAGCAACTTTTAAAAAAGCAACAAAGAGGTATAGCTAAAAAGTCAGTAGAGATAATAGAATGGAATACAAAAATTTATTCAATTCACAAAAGAACAAAAAAAGAAAAGAAGGGAGGAACAAAAAAAACTGATAGCATAGAAAAAATCCAAGGAATACATAGACTTAAACCCAACTATATCAGCGATTATTTTAAATGTAAAAGAACCAGACATTTCAATGACAGGCAGAGATTATTAGACTGGGCTTTTAAAAAATCAAGACCCAGTTATATATTGTTTATAAGAGATGTACTTTATAAATATGCAGACAGGGTGAAAGTATAAATAGGGAAAAGATATTCATGCAACACTAACATAAGAAAGCTAGGGTAGCTCTATAGATTTCTAACAAAGAAAACTTCAGGACAACGAGAATTACTAGAGATGGTTAGAGTCATTTCACAAAGATAAAAGATCAATTCATCAAGAAGACTGGGTAAATCTGCCCTTGGTAGCATCTTCCTCAAGTGCCACCTCCTCTCTATTTAGTCTTATCCCTTAGCTAAGCTCAGGACTCCCGATTTCTGGGCCGAATGACGTTTCTCTCCCATCCCAACCCATCCCAGCTACAAGTTCATTTGTGAAACAAAGACAGGACCACTCCTCTAATTACAAACCTTTGCTGGTTCCCAGTCATTGGCTGGATAAAGTTCAGTTGCTGTCCTGAGCTTGTGACAGGCATGCCTGCGGCTTCTCCTAACCAGCTGTCCAGCTTTACTTCTCGTTGCTCATCACTTATCCTTGAACACACTCACAGCAGTAACTCCTTTCCAGAACAAACAACGCTTCTCTCCGCTCGTACTTCTTCCACTTGCCAGAGGTACCCTCCTCGGACTTCTTCCACGCAGTGGTGAAACACCCTTTCCTACCTGGCTGCAAGCTGGAAATGAACCGGCCCCTTTAGCCCTTCCACTCCTCCCTCCCTCACTAAATGTAGCCACACTGGCCTCAAACAACCACTTCGGGTCCCACGTTAGGGTCTTGGCACTTACTGTTCCTTCCTCAAGGCATGCTCTCCTCCTCTATCCCTGTCCGGTGGCCCCTTTGAGCCATTCCGGGCCTCAGATCTGCTGTTGCCCCTCCAGAATCCTCGCGTAACCTCTCAGTCTTAAACAGCACCTCCCCCGCCCTCACTGCGCATCCTGCTATTTTATTGCGCCCACACTTCTCAGTGCCTCAATGCCCTGTTCGTGTATTTGTATCCTCGGTGTCTCCTCACCCCCCTGGAATGTGGACTCCACGTGAGCGAGGTTCTTAGGGATTTTATTCACTGATGTGCGCTTAGATCCTACCACAGTGCCTGGCACATAGTAGGCCATCAAAAACAATGCATGACTGCTAGATAGACAAGGGAACATTTGGAGCAGGGGATCTTTTTACTAAGGGTGCACTCTTTTCCCAGGTTTTAGGCAGGCCTTGTCCGTGCCTTCCAACATGCATATCCAATGAGGTGGCTCCAGCTGTGGATTCCAGGGGTTGGCCCCCTGGGAACCCGCCGGGGCCTCCAGCAGAAGGAGGGGCTGGTGAGGTCTGCATCAGCATCCCTCCGTCTGCCTGTCTGCAAGGCTGCAACCTCAGTCACTCAGACCCTGTCAGAGGCGCAGAAAGGTGCTTGATAACTGCTGCTGGTCGTGAGCTGAGAAGCCCTTCTGAGCACGAGAGCGCATATTTTCATGGGCTCTTTACCGTGTGTCTCCCGGTCCACTGACAGAGGAATGGATAGACAAAATGCAGTGCATACGATGGAATATTATTCAGCCTTAAAAAGGAAGGGGCCCGGGATGCGTGCTGCCGCATGGATGAACCTCGAGGACATGATGCTGAGTGAAATCAGCCAGCCGTGAAAACACAAGTTCTGTATGAGCCCACTCCTAGGAGGTACCTAGAGTACTCAAATGCGTTGAGATAGACAGTTACTGGCGTTTCTGGCGGGTGGGGGAGGGGGTTGGGGGAGGTGAATGGGGAGCTCTGGTACCCAGTCTATGTTGCAAACTGAAAAGAATCCTGGAGACCAGTTGTACAACAGTGTGAATGCACTTATCACTCCTAGGCTGTGCACTTAAAAATGATTAAGATTGTAAATTTTATGCCTTTTTTTTTTTTTTTTTTTTAACCACAGCTAGAAAAATACAAAGACTGGTGAAGGTGGTAAATTTAACGGATATTTTAGTACAATTAATTTTTCGGGGAAAAACGGATCACTTGTACACATATTATGTATGTACTTGTACTGGAGCCTTCAACTCTCTTCAGAACATTTTCTACTTCAATTCTGCTTGAGGAATATCTAAGGTAAGGACCTGGAGTTTGGCACTGTGGACGGGGGTGGGGAGAGGTTATGATGCGAGGGGGTGAGAGCTGTGTCGTGAGCTCTGAAGACCGTGACGCCTTTTAGATCATTTCTCAGGAAGAGCCTCACGTCGTAACTCTGAGAGCTCCATGGATCTTTAACAAAGATGCCCTGTTTTGGTTCGATTATATCCAGAAGGTAACAGATCGTAGAAATTTTCTCTTGATGGGCTTTTTAAACTCAACTCGTATTCAATTTCTCTCTCTGTGGTTTTTGAGTAGTCTCAAGTTCAGAATCATTTCAATTAAAGTTCAACATCGCTTTAATTTTCTTAAGGCTTTCCTCCTTTTCTCTGATTTTTTTTCCAGAATGTCCCTATCTAGTGTCCATTCCATAGCCTGCTTTCTTTTGAGAGAAAAATGTTTAGCTACTTACTCTTTGGCTGCAAAAATGCCTTCAACGTTTGGATTTCCTAGCGGCACGAATCCTTCCCCTTGTTACATAAAGGGAGCCCGTGTGCCCTTGAAGTTCCAGGGAAGTTGGTGTCCTAGGAGTATTGGGCACGGCAGATGGGGGTGTATAGTGGCTGTGCGGGTCTGAAGAGGACGTGAATGGCGGTGCTGTTTACCGCGGGCACTCACGCGTCTGCTTGGAGCACAGGGTGCCAGGCCGGCCCGCCGCCCTCCTAGTGGGACTGGTCTGTCCTTTAGAGAACCACGCCCTGTTTCCTGCCTGGTCTGTGGTGGTTGGCACAGCACCTTGGCCATGAGATCAGTGGCCCCTTTTCCCTTAAACCCAACTGCATGACTTCAGGTTCCTGACACATGCTTGCGACATCCGTGTCCTTCAGTGCAACATGGCCCTCTAAGGAGCCTGCCATCTAAAATAGAGGCATACCCCTGACCCCATGGCAAAATGCAACGTTCAACCTAAACAGAAACTACATATTGCCTTTTAATAAGTGTTATGATCAATATGTGTATTGATTGATGAAATGCATTGTTCAATTATACAATTCATTGTCTTTTCATGAGTGTAGCCAACGTTCTTTTTGTTTGTTTGAGGGTTTACTCTGAGTTGCACGCTACTGCTGCGTATCGACTTGCTTGATCTTTACAACAACCCACTGGAGTGTTGTTAACAATGGTTCAACAGCCCTCCGAAGGGTTGGTAACAACCATTATCCTCCCTGTTTTATCAGATGAGGAAACCGGGTCAAGAAGAGGTCAGGAAACTAGTTCAGACTCCCGCAGCGAGAAAGCGGCGGAGCTCGGGCTGGATTGGGCTGGTCTGTGCTCCAAGCCCGGCCGCCCGATGGCGGAGCCCGGACTGTGTGTCCCAAGGTTTACTCCATGCAACACGCTGCAGACAAGACAATGAGAGCCGTAAAAGGGGCTCCTACACTCTGAAGGCTTTTGTCCCCTCACAATCCCTATGTTGAAGCCTTAACCCCCAGAGCGATGCATTTGGAGATGGGACCTTTGGGAGGGCATTAGGTTAAGATGAGACTCGCTTCCTCTCTCTCTGCCCGGTGGGGACACCGTTTGAAAGCATTCGCCTACAAGCCACAGGGGGAGCCCTCCGCAAGAGCCACAGCGGCCAACAGGAGGGCTGTGGACTTCTCCGCCTCCAGAACTGCGGGAAACAAGTGTCTGTTGTGTGTGCTACTGGTCTAGGGCATTTTGTTACAGTAGTCCAAGCTCACTAAGACAGGGGAGGGTGTTCTGTAATCAAACTCATTTGGAAAATGCGCTATGCTTGCTCCCTCTCTTAAAGGACTCACAGTGTCTGTTAGGACATCAAAGGCTCTGAAAAGTCCTGGGGTGAAGAAAGCAGTTTCCATTTGGCTCAGCAATGGCTTTTCAATTTGACTATGAACCATCCCTCACTTGGGAATACTTCACAGAACACACTTGGAAGGTGCTGCTGGGACTGAATACCATGCCTCAGGCATGACTACGTCCTTGCGTTCCGGGGGGATGTAACAGCCCCACGAGGTCGGCAGCTTCTACAGTTGCAGGTCTGGTAGGCGAGGCCAAGAGGAGGAAGCAAGGCGCGCAGACCCTGAGAAAGACAGAGCAGGGGGCTGCGTCCGACAGGATGGCGAGTGGCCCAGAGGTTCCTGAACGTCTGGGAAGAAAAGCGGGGAGATCTACATACTATGAGGAAGTTGTTCCCAAGGTAAATCTGGTGAGAACGAACTTCTAAGGGCAGAGTTTAGGACCTGCCCTGGGTGGAGGACTTGATTTTACAAGAGGAAGGATGTTCTAGTATGATGTTCATTTGAATATAGGAAGATGGGATAACAAATGACTCTCGGAATTATTGTCATTGGCTGGACAGAGCCCTATGTGCCGCTCATCCGAAATTGAATATGGGCTGATTTCCTAAAACATCTCAATTTCTTTCTAGAGAAGGACAAAATGTATGCTGAAATAAAAGACCCAGGTGAGCAAAAGAGCAAAGAAATCTTGCTTGGTCATAGCAGTACCCAATAAATGTTTGCTGCATATATTGAAAGGTCAGAAAGGGGGGTTAATAGCGCAATTGAAGGTTTTGTGTCTTTAAAATGAAAGATTAATTATTATTTGGTAATTGGACATTTTTAATAGCGTATTCTTGTTGTAGGATTGGGGGAAGAAAGGAATATTGCTGGCACACAGGTGGCAAATATGCATAGAAAACCACCAAACCACTGTGTGATTTCCTAGTGAGATTTAATGTCTGATGTCAACTGAGGGGCTCAGCCCAATAGCCTTAAAGAATCCATTCAAATCTCATGTCCTGATTCCTCGCTCTTCAGAATGTGCTGGAGGAAGTTTGGAAAGGGAACTTTCCTTCAGGTGTCAGTATACGTCACACAGACAGCGGCCGGGTGATGGCTGCTTAATACATAGATCCACTGTGCAAATAGGTCCAATTTGCTTTACTGCTTAAGCCAAAGAGAACAAAAGTGTAAGTGGCCTCAGTCATTAACACTGGAGGTGTTGACACAGAAGAGGTTAACCTCAGTACAGAGCAATGGCCTGTCCACACTTTTTATTTAAAACAAGGTGACATTTGATTGAAATTAACAATTTTCCTCAGAACTGGAATGTAGTGAGGTCTTATGCATATCGCACAGAGGCTATTTTCAATTCCTGTGTTCATCTATTCACCTGTAATTGCGGACTGTGTACAAAGAATGTTTTCTCTTGTGTAAATGCCAGGTGGAGTTAGCAAATGTCGTGGTTATTAGTGCCATCTACTGGTTAAATCGAGTATGAGCCCCTTTACTGGGCACAAGACGCTGAGCTACTGTGCAGTCAGGGACTCAAGTCAAAGGACAGATGAGACGGGACGCCTGCATTTAAGACTGATAAGGAATCCAACTTTATGAGCCAATTGGAAAGCCAACCACTGAAAGTGTGTTTGATGCTAGTAAAGAATTACTGCTAATTATTGTTCATTATTTTGGGGAGGGATGTTGGTATTATGTTTACATTAAAACATCCTTATCTTTTAAAGATTTGGTCCTCAGGCCAAACCCAGTCCCTTACCTCCTTCTGTGTGGCGTATGAAGCTAAGATTGGTTTGCACAACGTTTGAAAGATTCAAGATGAAGTATTTTGTGTCATAGGGAAGTTATATGAAATGACGACTTCTGTTTCCATAGCGGAAGGTTTATGGGGGCACAGCCAGGCTCAGCCACTGACCTGCCGTCTAAGGCTGCTTTCCCGCAACCCCGGCGGGGCTGAGGAGTTGCGCGGGAGGCCCTAGTGCCCGCAGGGTTTAAAAGTTTATTCCCTGGCCTTTTGCAGAACGTATACTGGCCCTGCCTGAGGGCTGTGCTGTTGTAAGTGCGGCCTGGCGACCTGCAGCGCTGGCCGTGCCTGGGAGGCTGTTAAGCGGCCGTTTCGAGCCTCCATCTCGCTCCAGACCCACTGACTCCGGATCCTTCGATCCTGGGTGGTTCCTACTCACATCACAGCTAGGGAAGCGCCTGCGTAGAGGGCCCTGCTTGCGTCAGCCTCGGCTGCACCCTCCCCACGGTGCAGGCAGCCAGCAAGGAGGAGGGGAGGGGTCTACCTTGAGCCCCCTCTAGGCGCTGCTCTCCTACCTGGAACCGTGCAATTCCTGCCTCCAGCGCCAAGGCCGGCCCCCTGTGTGGTCAAGATACAGCTGCTTGTGGGGTGGGGAGAGAGTGGCCTGCGCCCAAGCTTGCAGGCTGGGCTTCCTTGTGGCACAACGAGGATCAGAGGCAAAGGCAGGAGGAGACAGGAAGGGGGGGGGGGGCGGGGGGCGGGGGGGCGGGGGGGGGGGCGGCGGCTCCCTGGGACCTCACCTCTTGGCTTGGAACTCCCCAGTCCAGGCATCCCCGCCTGCCGGGTAGTTACACAGGTTTATTGGACAGTTTCTTAGCTTGACTTAAAACTTTTAAACATTTAAACATATAGAACGAGGCTTGATTTATAAAGCTTTTAACCCCGGGGCCCACAAATGTTAATGGTGGGTCTGTTGAATGCTTCTCAGTGTGTGTTCCAAGGACCACGTGCATCAGGATTTTTATGGGCTGTTCGTTAAAAATGCAAATTCCGCCCACACTAGTGTGGCTCAGTTGGCTGGGCGTCGTCCTGCAAAGTGAAAGGCAGCTGGTTGGGTCCCCAGTCAGGCACAGGCCTGAGAGGCAACTGATCAATGTTTCTCTCTCCCATCCATGTTTTTCTCCCTCTCTCTAAAAATAAGTAAATAAAATCTTAAACATGCAAATCCCCAGGCCCCATTTGCAATTCTTTAAATCAAGACCTTTGAGGATGGACCCTAGGAATGTGCATGCCCCGTAGGGGAGGAGAGAGAGGAAGCCAGGACCTAGGAGAGAGGATGCTGACGACGATCTTCGGGCGCGGCCTGCCTCTCTCACTACCAGTCCTCGCGCCATCTGTCCCCGACGCAGCTCTGGGAATTGCAGGGAGAAGCTTCCCACCAGAATGGGGCAAGGGAGCCTCTTGCCAAATGTGGGGTTTGGGAGGCTGCCCTGCAGAAGGAAGTATCTGACTCAATGCACAATTGGGAGCAAAAGGAACCGGGGCGGGGCGCGGGGGGGGGGGGGGGGGGGCGGCGCGGTGGGAACCAGAGAGGCTCTACCGGAGATTCCCGCTGAATCCCTCCTGCAAATCTTTGGGCTGGAGGTGAGACCTCCCAGTCCCGCAGGGGATGTGGGAGTGGCTGAGACGGGCTTTGCCTCCCACTGGCCTGGGGTCAGATTCTGCATCTGTCATTAAGAATTGTATGACCTTGAGCAAGTTACTGAAGCTTTGTAAGTTGGTTTCCTTGTCTGTAAGATGGGGTTCCCAACACCTCCTAGGCTTGTGTTAGAGTTAGACGAGGTAAGTAAAACCACATGCTGGCCACACAGAGCTGAATGCGGGGTGGCTGCTGTTCATTATGAAGCTCAAAATCTATTCCTCTGCTCCTCCTGATGCTTGATAGCAGAGGCTCTTGCCACTGGCTGATAAGACAAATTTCCTCAAACCCCAAGTACAGGAAGCTACTTAGGCTCCCGTTACACAGTGCCTGGCGCCAAATCAGTGCTTGGCCAGTGACCTTGAACTCTCGGTGAGGGAGCAACCCCTGAAGTTGCTGCCAAGCTGCTCATTGTGTAGGATTTCAAGGATCCCCACCCATCAAGGCCGTGTCTTGGGACTCCCTTGCCTCCTAGTTTGCGATGAAACGCTGGCCACTGTGAAACTTCCAGGGACAGCTGTGCCGTACTAAAAACCGCCACTAGGGGGAAGCAGACTCCAAGCATTCATGTGAGGAGAGGTGAAAGGCTGTGAAATGCTGAACCAGGTGGACTCCATAGAAGGCAAGAGGGGTAGCGAGCGGTAGCCTGCCCTGTAAGGCCCACCCGACCCTCTATGCACATAAATGCACACTCCTGGCCCGGCACTTGCATCGCCTGATCGCTGTTTACTGTTTCTCCGTAGATGGACACTCCGTTGTGTCTTAAATATGGCAAAGGCCCTTGGATTGCAAACTTAGCTGCAAATTTGCATCACCTGGGAAGCTCCGTAAAACCCCAGTGCCAAAACCTTATCTCAGTTCGCCTCTCTGGGGTGGGGAGGCAGAGACGCGGTCGAAACACCGCACAGGTGATCCCACCTTGCAGCCAAGTAGGAGGACCCCTTGTAGGTAAAAGATTTCATTTCTTCCCAAGCGGCCGCCAGCTTTCATTGCTGGTTGCCTCCTCCAAGGAGCCTCCCTAACTAGTCACACATTCTTCTCCTCTATTTGTCCGTGCCTCTGTCTGTCGTCGGTGCCAGTGCTTTTCGTAGTTGAATGTGCATAAGGATCGCCTGGGAATATTGTTACTACGCAGATTCAGGCTCAGCAAGTCCAGGTGGGGCTGAGAGGCTGCATTTCTACTAAGCTCCCAGGTGCTGACTAGCTGGTGGTCCAGGGACCACAGCCAGCACGGCTGATAGGCCAGCAGCCTCTGTTTCTGCACATGCGCCTTTGTGGTCGTTCCAGCCATTTCGTGTTACTTTTCTGCCTTCCCTGCTACAATGGGGAGAGTGGCTGGTCTCCAACGCTCTATCCTGCCTCTCATTCCAGTCCCACTCAGGTCCCCACGACACTGCCCTTTACATGAACCCACAGAAAAGGTGTTCATGACTGTTCAGTGGGGAAAGGAATACATGTGGTGCGAGAAGCTCTGAGCTTGGAGTTTGAGACCTGGCTCTGCCTTTGACAAGCTGTCAGGATTTAACCAAGAGGTGCACTGTCTGAGACTCAGTTACTTCGCCTGGTTAATTTATTTCATAATCTCGCTGTGAAGGCTAAAGGAAATAATCGTGTTAGAGCTCCTTTTCATCAGCGTAGGAGCACCTTCCTTTCTCTCTCTCTTGCTTGTCACCATAGCTCTGGATTCCAGCCTTGCCCTTCACGCACTACCGGGGGGGGGGGGTCCCATCTATTCCCGATGCTCCCCGTCTCCACCCCCAGCTCCGATTCCCCCTCAAGTTCCATCTGCCTCACCAAATGCCTACAGCACTTCTCCATCTTCTCGCCCCTCCACATGTCACATTTGACACATCACAAATCAAGTCTATATTTCTTTTCATTTCCCCAAACACCTCCTTCTCCCATGTGTCCCATCCCCATCGACCCCCAGAGGGAGAGGAGTGCAAGGAGCAGGGAGAGGGGACCTCAGGTGGGGGGTGATGGTGTGGGATAAGCGGGAAGAAGTCTGGGATGGGCATAGAAGACCACCCAGCACCCTCAGGGAGGCAGCATCAACCATAAGTGAGATCACAGAATGGCTGTGACATTCTAGTTCCCAAGGGTGGGGGCGGGGGCGGGGAATCCAAGGGGTTTTGATCTGGCCTTGGGGTTGTGGGAGCACAAGAGGCTAACTGACCCAGGAAGGGTTAGCCAAGATCCTACCCACAGAAACGGAGCCGGAGAACATGAAGTAGGAACAGAGCCACCTTCCAGAGCCTCTGCCTGGGCACCCAGCCCCACAGGGAACGGGCACAGTCTCACCAGAGCCCACGAGACCCACTGGGATGAAAGCACCCAAACTCTTTCAAACCCTGCTGGCCACTTTCCTGGCCCAGGAGAGGAGCAGAGATGCCTGCTGAGAGGTGGCAGGACTCAGTAGGGGTAGCGGAGATGTGGGCACAGTTCTGGCACTCTCTTCCTTGGTGAATGGCTGGAGGATGTGGTGGGGCCGTGGAGACTCACCTCCTCCCAGCGTTGAGCAACTCAGAAGAGAGCTGGGCCAGCAGATTTGGTCATTCCTGTGTGGGGTTCCATCGTGTCTCCCACCCCCAAATTTGTATGTTGACTCTCTAACCCTCAGTACTGCAGAATGTGACCTTGAGTCACCGCAGATGTAATTAGTTAAGATGAGGTTAACAGGATGATTCTTGTCCTTGTCAATAGGGGAAATTTGGGCACGGGGAGAACACCGTGTGAAGACAAAGGCAGTGAATGTAGTGCTGGGTCTACAAGCCAAGGAATGCCAAAGAGTGTCAACAAAACCACCAGAAAGTGGGACAGAGGCACGGGGCAGACTGTCCTCACAGCTCTCAGAAGGAACCGACCCTGCCCACACCTTGATCTTGGACTTCTGGACTCCAGAGCCGCGAGAGAACACGTTTCTGTTGTTGAGGCTGCTCAGCCTGCAGCACCATTACAGCAGCCCTGGGAGGAAGAGGCCACTGAACCATAGCCTGTGTGCTTCCCGTCTTCCTGAACACGTGGCCCCTTCCACCTGGTCTTCCACCTGCTCCCCTGCCTGCTGGAAGCAGAAGCTAACCTGTTCTCCCCCGCCCCAGGCTGGGGTGGCCGGCCATTCCTCTTCTCTGCACCCATCGAAAGCCGGGCTGTTCTCCCTTAGAACCCTGCCATAGTGCATTGTGTTACCATACTTTCTTTTCATTTCTGTTACCTCCACTAGTCGGCGAACCCCTTGACAACACGGATCTGTGTCCTCCAGAGCTCAACAGCCAGGCACAGAGCCAGGCCCTTGAGCAGTTCTTGGGGGATGGGTTTATCACTAACCCTCAAAGCTTGGTCCTTGGACGAACAGCAACAGCAGCATCCCCTGGGATTGTGTCCCGGATGCGCATTTCCATCTCCTCCCCAGGCCTGCTGAGTCTGAAACTCCGGGGCCCCATTCCTGCCTTTCTCTCTTGCTTTATCTTGATGCTGTCTCTCTCCAGACTATGCTCCTGCACGCCTTAGCCTCTTTCACTCCTTGAATCCACCAAACTCTCCTTTGTTCTTGACCTTCGAACCTGCCTTTATGTTGCCTAGAAACTCCCCTCCCTTCTTTTATTAACGCTTATTCCTTCTTCAAGTTGAAAAGGAAATACTACTTTGAACAGCAAGTCTCCTCCTCCTCCTCCATGAGATTAAAAACAGTGCCCTTCTCTGTCTTCACACTTGTCCCCTTGGCTGTACCTGATCCTTTCTCACCTCCTTTAGCCTGGAAGAGCAGAAACTTTCTCAGAGCCTGGTGTTTTGTTGGATGATTTTGAAGGTGCACAGGCATTAGGTGAACGATTCCCAGATTTGTCTACTTATTTTCTTTTTTATCCTTTGACTAAGAGTTTAGCTGCTAATAAAACTTGGGTGGGAGGGGGGTATTAGAAGAAGAGACAGTATGTCTATGATTTAACCAGACCACAGTCGGAGAGAGAAGGAAGAGAACTTCGCAGTTGGGAAGTGCGTGGCCAGCAGGAGGTTGCCCGGACTCCACCAAAGCCTGTCCCTTTGCTTCGTGAAGGGCCATCATCTCTGATACATGGAATCTCTGTGGGCAAGGCTGTAAATAGGAAAACTTGGAAGAAAGCCAGAAGGGAAGCACATGTTGTGTCTCTATAAATGGTTGCTACTCTCTAACCTAAACAAGCCACTTTAATTGGGATATGACATAAATTATCATAGAATAAAACTCTTTCATCCACGCTCAGGATTAGAAGGGACATTGGATCAAGTCCCATCCTTCGACCTCTGCAGGAATCCCTTCTGCAGATTTCTGATAAGAACACACTAGCCCTCAGTTCTCTGCCTCACCAACTTACAACACAGCCAGTTCCGTGTTTGGAGAGTTCAAATTGTTGGAAAATTCCCTTCAGCTCAGTGCTTTGTATATGGCAGTGGTTAATTGAATTAGATAAACAAACACAGAGAATATTTACAATCAGGACAGTAGACATAATTTTAAAGTAATGTTGTGCTATTCTTTTGATAAAAGATGGCGGAACATTGTCTTAAGTGTTTGAAACAGAGTCTCTAGTTTTCTCATTGTACCAGATACATATTCTCCTCCATCTTTATTACCCGAGACAAGTTAAAAAAAGAAAAGTTGACAATAAATTCTTTCTTGGTACATAATCAGAGCCAATTACCAAATATTTACCAAACGACTGAGCCAATTCTCATAAACATTTAGTGAGTATCTTGAGTCTTGAGATTAAACTTTCAGACGGGACCTCCTGTGCTCACTGCAGACATGACAAGCCCCCTTCAGCGTTCACATAGGGACAGCCAGGGAGCGGGGCACCGTGTAATGCAAGGGACATGGCAGGTTCCTGTCCAGCTCTGCCCCTGCTACTAACTACCCATGTGATGTCAGGTAAGCTATTAGACTCGGCTGGATCTTAGTTTTCTCCTCCACAGACTGAGTTGATCAAACTAGCTGACCTGCCAGGTTTGGCAGCACTATCCCCTTACAAGCAGCCATTTTCAACTTTTCACCTCATGCCACAGGGAAACGAATCACTAACATTGTGCGACACGCCAAAAAATATATATATATATTAGATTTTTGTCGATCTGACAAAAATAGGTATAATTTTGATTAATTTACAAAAATTATAGTAATTACTTACCCTTTTAAAAAAGATCGGGTGCTATACTTGTACGTAAAGTTTATAAACAAGAACCAACTAGATGCAACCTATTATGCAACATGACCAATAAGATGCAACCCTATTATATGACCGATGTATTTATGGTTCAAGACAACACATTCACACTGGCTGGGTGTTGTTGTGTTGGCTGCTGTCATCTTTTTTTATTTGATAATCTAAGGGAAAAGAGGTTGGGCCCTGACTAAATAGTCAGGTCGTGAACGTTTTAAAAACTCTTGCGGCACAGCGGTTGAAAATCGCCGCTCTACGGCCCCAGGACTTCGCTCTTTCCTCCTAAAGACCAAAGCCTCAGGAGTGAAATTAACCCTCAGCCAGTTGGGTAATTGATCATTAGCAGGGGTCTAACTCCTACTAAATATGGATGACTAAGTTAGAGCGATTATTATGAATCTAACTATGTACATACCCTTTCTTGAATCAGCAGAAACTTGAGTCAATAATAACTAGGTGGCTGCAATACTTGGATCACAACCCCTCTGGGGTGCATCGTTTCTCCCTTCAAAGTTGGCCAGAACCCCCCGGGGCTCAGCTGAATCGGAGATTCTCAACTATTTATTGGTTTGTTTGTTTACTTATTTATTTATTTACTTTTATTGTACTGTTTTCCGTTACCATTAACCCCCTTAGACCCCTCTGCAATCACCACCCTGCTGCCCATGTCCATGAGTCCTTTTCCTTTTTTCTCGATCTCTTCACCCCCTAACCAGCCCTCCACCCCCCCCCCCCCCGCATAGCTGTCATCCTGCTCTCTATCTATGGACTTTTTAAATGCTTCTATTTTTAAACCACGGTAATTGCACTGCATTGTCAGGGCAGGGTGTATGTCAAGGAAACAAAGAAAAAAAAAATTAAACGATCCCAAAACTACAAAGAAATCTCAAATAGTTTTCAGTAAATTACTAAAATCATCAGCATGTTTTTTTCATTAATATTATGATACTTTCTGATGGTAAAATACCGTTATTATGAAACGATAATATATTCAGTAGCAAGGAAATTAAGTATATTTTTATCAGGAAGCAAGATTTCAGTGCAAGAAAAAAAAAGATAGAAATAGCAGGTCAAAAAAGTTAAATAGAAACCTGTCTCCTAAGTTTGAATTAGAAATATGAGAAGAATACACATATATTTTCTGTTTAAAAAATTTCTGTCTCTCTGTGGCTATTGAAAAGGCCTAGATATCTTGCCTAACCCATAGCAGCGAGCTTCTTACACCCAGGTTGTGCTTTCTAAGTGATGATTCCCACTAAAAGGAACAGAGGTCCTTGGAGAAATGGCTGACTCAAGGCCACAGGTGAGCCTGGAACACCTTGTTATACCAGCAAGCGAGGAATCTATCAAAGACTACAAAGTCATGATGAAAAGACTTAGGAACCAAGGTGAAGAACCCATAGGCTAGAGATTACACAAATTTAGCAACAAAAGGTATAACTACAAAGTACTGAAACGCATTGAAAATGCTAAAATTCTGAGAGTTCATATAATTATAACACACACACACACACACATCTCTTTGAAGGAAGCTAGGAATCCAACTCATGCTGAAAATTGAGAAGTAAACAGGAAGACCAAATAATTGTTCAGTTCTTTCTTCTGCAGACCTGTACGGAAGTTGTGATCGAAGAATAACCATATAATTTATGGAGTAAATTTCTTCTTTCAGAAAAAGTTGAGCTAATGAATGCAGAAGACATAATGCAATTGGAATATCGCTGTTTTGTAACCTCTAATGAAATCATGAATCAAGGCAATGGTTTTTGGTGGCTGCTGAAGGACTAGGTGAAACACAGGGAATTTTCTGAGTGGTTCAGGCTGCACCGTCTGAACCCTCCAATGATTCTTAACACAGCAAAAAAGACAACCAGGCTCAGGAGCCCCCCAATGTGAGGCAGTGAGAATAGACAGCACAGCCTACGCAGTATTCCTGCAACAACAACAACATTAAACCTGAATGTGATCAAATAAGCCTCTAGATCTGAATACCAGTTTATAGGAACTACATTCTCCATAGAGGCGTGATCAGTAAAAAAACAGACTATAGGACAGTCTACCAGTCTACAGAAATTATTGTTCTTCAACAAACTGCATAAAAAAGAGAGAGAGGTAACCTATAGATTAAAGAACATTTAGGAGACTTATCAGCCAAATGCAATGTAGGGGACTTACTTGGATCTGGATTTGAACATACAACTGTGAAAAACAAAACAAAAACAAAACAACAACAACAACAACAAAAAAAAACCTCTGAGACAATCACGGATAGTTGCCTGGATATTGATAGAGTGTATAAATATTGTTAACTTCTTGGGGGCAGTGATTACGTGGCTATGCTTTTAAAAGTCCTTATGTCTGAGATACATATAGTCTGAAATATTTATGGATAAAGTAATTTTGATATGCGGGGCTTGCTCCAAATAATTCAACCAGGATGGGAGTAGGGGAGAGGAGTGGAGGTGAGGCAGGATAGTAAGAAGCTAGGAAACTGCTGAACAAACTGGCCAAGATCTACAGCCAGATACAGAAGGTCACCAGGGTAGAGAGCCCCAGGTGCTTAGCAACAGGCAAAACTGGCCTGGACCTTGCCCCCAGGGTGGCCTTTCCCCTCCTGGCATATCGCTGGTCATGTGGTTTAGACCCTCCTGATCTTTCCTCCCTGGAGACACCACGTAGGCCTCAGCTGTGTTTCAGCTCCAGGCCCAGAAAAGCAGCAGAATCAGGTGGGTGATGCCAGGACCAGCTGCATTAACTAATGATGCCCTGGTGCTGACCAATCAGTAGAGACCACACCCCAGAGGGGGCGCACCTGGAAAAGTGATGCATATTCTATTAAGATCCTCTCCTAAACTCCCAGCCCATAAAAACCGTCCCTCCCTCTCCCCCTAAAATCAACTTGCAAAGAATTATACATTTAATTATAATTGAAATAATTATAATGGCAAATTTTATCTTATATTTTTACCACAATAAACACACTAACATAAATAAATAAAAAAGATTTACATACCATGACCAAAAGGGATTCATGTCAGGGATGCAAGGTTGGTTTAACATTGGAAAATCAATTAATGGAGTAAATCAGGTCAAAAGGATGAAAATAAAAACCCATGGTCATCTCAGTAGCTGCAGAAAAAAGCATTTGGCAAACCCAAGTCTATGGACCCCAGATTAAGAACACCTATTCTAAAATGTCTCTCAACATAAGGAGATGACAAGCAATAACAAAGAAAGACCCTATGGCTAGAAGATGGAGGGCTCTCAGGGTTGCTGCTAAAAAAAATGTTTTCTTGAATCTAATGGGGGAAAAAGCCTTCTTGGATCTGTCTTAATCATGAACAATGGCAGCGTTAAGAACATATCCAGGATCTAAGAAGAGTACACGGTGTAAAGTCTTAAAGGGCAGAAAACGTGAGTATTCCTTCTCTGCTGCTGGCATAATGACCTACTAAGTGGCTGATGAGGTGTTTTTTTTTTGTTTGTTTGTTTGTTGGGGTTTTTTTTTTTTGTTTGTTTTTTGCTACAATCAGAGTCTTTGAATGACTTGGAGGCTTAGGGCAAGTGCTCTAGACTTAGGCTTACACCAGCTATGTGATCGTAGGCGAGTTATGTAACCCTTAGTCTCAAGATGGCTAGGTTTTGCTTTACCTCTCAAATGAGGATTTCAACACCCCAAGAGGAGATTTGAAGAGGATAATACCTATGAAGAGGTTAGCTCAATGCCAGGGCTGGGGAAATATTCATCTCATGAAAACATGCAAGACTGTGTAAAATATGAGTCTGTCTTTGGGCTGTTAAATGTTTGCCACTTAGTTAGACAGGTGTTAGACCACAGAACTTCATAATACCAAGTTAGAGGGACTAAAATTTTTGTTTAAAGACTAGATTTGTTGCTTGAATAACCTTGAAAACTGAAGAAAAATTCGGTCAGAGGATGGAAATTTAATTCAGACAATTTCCGCGGTTGTGCGTTGAAAGTAAACGCGTAGATGGCACAAAGACAAGATAGCACTGGCTGGATGTTGCCGAAAAAGGGACTTTTGCAGGGCAAGTCGTTGTCCCATATTTTGGGTCACTGACAAAAGGCGATAGTGTCCATACAGGGGCAGAGTTTGAGCTTCGTTCTGGCTCACGGCTATAACTAATGTCTTATCATGAAATCTGTGTCCATGACTTCAAAAACTGCTTAAAGTTATAATTATTAGTCCAGCGTGCAAACACAAAAGCTTCCATGGGCAAAGCTACTGAGGGAGGAGTCCACATGGGCTACTGTAGACAGAAGGGAGCCTGTCTTTGGGGGCTGCCCTGTCAAAAGCCAGTTACATTCAAAAGGGATCAGAAGCACCACCCAACTAAACAGATCGCAAAAGCCTCAGGCCTCAGAAGCAGCTTACTATCACTGATTAATGGGATGAGAATAAATTAGGTAGTTCTCTTTTCTATCCCCAAACCCATAGATTGAGATTGTCTTTCTATTTCCACTCTGATAAATCCACTGTAGGAACTGAACTGCTAAAAGCTTGGAACTGCAGCCTCATAGAGTATTTAGAGTTGCTAATCTTTCCCCCATTTCTCCCTTTTTTTTCTAGCTAAAACTCAACTGCTATTTAGAATAAAGTGGTCCTTGACCCCATTTCTTTTTCATTTTTATTTCTGAGCACTCAGAGCTTCAAACACTGTAGTCACCGGGGTGTCCCACCGCTTGGTGTCCCTGGGCCACACTGAAAGAAGAGTTGTCTCAGGCCTCACATTAAATACATTGCACACACACACACACACAATCTCATAATGTTTTCAGTAAATTTACGATTTTGTGTTCGGCCACGTTCACAGCCATCCTGAGCCGCCTGTGGCCCATGGGCTACAGGTTGGGCACCCCTGCTAGTGTGTTCTGGCCTACAAGCTGACTTCTGTGCCGAACGATCACCAGGCCCTGATTTTTACCCCCTCATTTTCATCTCCTGAATGGCTCCCAACCACCTCTGCCACAGAGCGTACATAATAGAACCGTACCCGGCCCTTGGGGTTGCTGATATTCTCATTCTGGGCCCCTTGGTTCCCTTTGGTACCAAAGCCTTTGCCTTTATGAAAATCACTGCTTCTGAAAAATACTTAGAGAATGATCGAAGGAAAGCAATTATGGCGCTAATAAATTTAAACGTATTTGCAGGATGAATGAACAAAATAAGTATAAGTGACTATAGGGATAATAATAATTAGAAAATAACTCAGCCAGGTAGTATTAAATGGTCATTTTAAGAAAGGTAAAATCGTGACTCTCATACAAATATAAAATTGCCCTCATTAATCCATGAGTTATTTTTTATTATGATTAATTCATGAGGGAGTCAGTAAGATATTGTATGGTTTTTATATTCTTTCCCTGAAACTATAAAATGCTTCTATATAGCTAGGAATGGGAATCACTTGGTCTGTTACTGGTTTTTACAAGTTCACTTCCACCTTAACAGACTTTTAAAATACCCCCTGAAAGACAAAGGTGTTGGCCCTGGTAGGATAAAACGAGCCAGCAAAGGGTCATAACCTGGCCTTCCACTGAGAAGACAGTCCGGGAACTCCCTTTCAACAGTTGAAAGCTGTCTTTCAACAGCTTTTCCAACTTTTCCCTTCAGTTATAATCATTTAATTCACATCTCTCCTTCTCATCTCCATCCCTAGCCTTTGTTTCTTCCCTCAACTCACAAGAAACCCTCAGTCTGGGTCAACAATTTCCATGTATATTAGGGATTATGTGAAAATGTTGGAAAGCTTGTAATCATTTAACTCAGATGAGGAGAAAAAAGGCCCCAATTTAGTAACGGAGTTTAAATACTGCATGTGAAGTGTCTTAGAAAGAACACGTTCTGCTGTTCTGCAGCTCACAGAAGCGCACGGAGTTAAGGCATTTAAGCATTTGTGGTAGGAATGGTAAACTTTGATTTAAAAAGCAGTTTCATCTTTGGGAATTTGAGTTGGGAACCTGAAGTTGTTTTCTTTTAAAGTTCCTTTTTCCCCCGGAATAATTCAGATCTCCTAGGTAACTCTGGGCTCCTCAAGCCATTAATAGTCCAGGAAAATAATCTGCTTATGACAATGGGTCACAGTGTGGGAGAGTGGAAAGAACAAAGAGGTAGAAATCTGGAGATCCGACCACAAAACCACAAAAGCCAAATACCTTGGGGATGAGAGTGAACGGTAATCAATGGTGAAGTTAACAATCAAGTGATTTGTAGCCTAAATAAGGGCTTTGAGGAGTGTCTGTCTTTCCTTGTACTCAGCAACTCCATTATGAGGGTTAGAAACTGAAGACCTATGGAATGGTGAGGAATAGAGGTACTAGGGTATTTTAGCTGAATTTTTCCACTCAAGGTCACATCGTTTCCTGCGAAGAGCAAAGAATGCAAGATATCAAGGAAGGAGAGTAGGGTGGACCGTAGGCCTCTGCATAAGTAAGTCTTTTTCCTGTGACAATATATTGCAGTGATGGCTGAAATTCTTCACTTCTTATAACGAAGTCCTTTGCCACCTGACTTTGTAGTTCCTCCCATCAAAATGAGAAGTATATTTCCCTATCCTGTGACTCCGAGTTCAGCTCTATGAATGACCTGCTTTGGCCAATGGGATGTCAGAATACAGGCTCCAAGGAGAGGCTTGCAAAACCACTTGTGTGAGTAGGCTTATTTTGCTCCATTTTTGCCATGAAAAGAATATGCCTATGCTTAGCCTACTGGTTTGCGGTAGAGCAGAGGCCAGTCATTCTAGCTAATCCCACTGGAGATCAGCCAGCCGCCATCAGATCCCCAGACGAGTGAGAGAGATCCCTCCCTGAGATCAGCAGAGCCACCCACATCAGCCCAACCTAGGCTGGCTAAACTTCCGGGGTGCGAGAAATGAACGTTTACTGCTGTTGTTCCTGGGGAGGAGCTGTGCCTGTTACACAGCAGTTTTCCTGACAATGGCTGACTCATACGCCAACCCATTTTCATCGGATGCTTGTGAGATGGGCGATCTCAGTGGATAACCCCGCTGAACAACAGGTTCAGTTTGGGAGTTTGAGCTTCCGGTGGGGTCATTTGGAGGGAAAAGGGTCAGACACCATAACCACAAATCTGAGCTGCCTTTTCTGTTTGGAAGGAATCCTTATTTGCAAGCCATTCAAATGCTCAACTAGTGGCATCGCCAAGGAGACTGAATACTGAAACATGATGTCTAGTAACTGGGAGGAGCCCAGGTCATTTCCAGCTGCAGCGTATCTGAGACCAGAGCGTGGAACAAACAGTCCCATTGCAGGAAATCCCTGTTTCAGTGTGTGAGTCACCGAGTGTGTGCAAGTCAAACAGATAACCAGGATTCTCCTGCCAGGAATCAAGGCTGTGCGGGGCCCAGCAGTCTTTGTTTTTGTTTTCCCCTGAGCCACACACCTGGCTTCTTAAACAAAGAGGATCCATTTTCATCCAAACCTAACCCTGCATTAGAGAAGATGGTTTTTTTCGTTGGAAGCAGAAGTTGCTGGTTTGTGAACCTGTAAGGGTTTAGTTTAATTCAACAGGTATTTCTTGAGTGTCTATTTCTGTTGGAAACAAGTAATCTCCAGAGACGTGAAGGTGGCTAGGAATCAAATCTGCCCTCATATTCCAAGTTTAAGGTACGGACCTCCTCAAGAAATAGGCAAATGCATACATGACAACAATAGAGGTGGACACACAACAGGTGCAATAAAATGATACTGGAAGACAGAGGAACAGTTGTGGGACCATCACACACACACACACACACACACACACAAGGCTGAAAAAGGAAGCGGTTTTGTGGGGGAACATGATGGAACATTGTTTGGGGTGTATTTTATTTACGATGCGGTAGGACATTTACATGTCCTATATGTACCAATATAAGCTCTATCTTTCTCCTGGTCCCTCTACTGCTTCAAATTGCCTTCTACTTACATTTCTTTTCAAGAATAGAAACAATAGGACTTTCAGCCAAGATGGAGGCATTGGTGGAGACACTTTGCCTCCTTGCACAACCAAAGGAAGGACAACTACAAATTTAAAGGAAAAAAAACCCAGAACTGCCAGAAAATCGAACTGTATGGAAGTCTGACAACCAAGGAGCTAAAGAAGAAACATTCATCCAGGCCAGTTGGAGAGGCGGAGACAGGCAGCCAGGGTGGAGAAGACACGCGCCAAGGCAGCAGCTGGAGGGCCAGGCATCCCATGTTTGCTTGCGGATAAACCAGCAGGAACAGCTGGGGAATGAGACAGGCCATGCAATCCAGGGTTCCAGTGCAAGAAAAGAAAGTCATAAAACCTCTGGCTGTGAAAACCTGTGGGGGTTGCAGTAGCAGGAGAAACTCCCAGTTTCACAGGAAAGTCCACTGGAAAGACCCATGGGTCCTAGAATGTACACAAACCCATCCACCTGGGAATCAGCATCAGAAGGGCCCTATTTGCTTGTGGGTAGAGGGGAAAGTGACTGAAAGCTGGCTGAGAGTCAAGCTAGCGACGTTGTTCCCTCTTGGACCCTTCCCCCACACACAGCATCACAACTCAGCGACCTGGGTGGCCCTGCCCTGGCGAATACCTGAGGATCCACCCCTCCCAACAATTTCCAAGGTGCTCCGAGACAAAAAAAAGTATGGCCCAAATGAAAGAACAGATCAAAACTCCAAAATAGAACTAAGCAATGAGCAGGTAGCCAACCTATCAGACGCAGAGGTCAAAACATTGGTAATTTGGATGGTTACTGAATTGATTGAGTATGGTTGCAAAATGCAGGAAAAAGTGAAGGCTATGCAAAGTGAAATAAAGAAAAATATACAGGGAACCAGCAGTAAAGAGAAGAAAACTGGGACTCAAATCAAGGATTGGGAGCAGAAGGAAGAGATAAACATTCAACCAGAACAGAATGAAGAAACAAGAATTCAAAAAAAATGAGGAGAGGCTTAGGAACCTCTGGGATGACTTTAAACATTCCAACATCTGAATCATAAGGGTGCCAGGAGGAGAAGAGGAAGAGCAAGAAATTGAAAACTTATTTGAACAAATAATGAAGGAGAACTTCCCCAATCCGGCCAAGGAAATAGACTTCCAGGAGATCCAGGAAGCTGAGAGAGTCCCAAAGAAGTTGGACCCAAGGAAGCACACACCAAGGCACATCATAATTACATTACCCAAGATTAAAGATAAGGAGAGAATCTTAAAAGCAGCAAGAGAAAAGGAGACAGTTACCTATAAAGGAGTTCCTATAAGACTATCAGCTGATTTCTCCAAAGAAACCTTGCAGGCAAGAAGGGGCTGGAAAGAAGTATTCAAAGTCATGAAAGGCAAGGACCTACATCCAGGTTTACTCTATCCAGCAAAGCTGTCATTCAGTATGGAAGGACAGATAAAGTGCTTCCCAGATAAGGTAAAGTTAAAGGAGTTCATCATCACCAAGCCCTTATATGAAATGTTAAAGGAACTTACTCAAGTAAAAAAAGAAGATCAAAAACTATGAAGAATAAAATGACAACAAACTCACAACTATAAACAACTGAACCTAAAAAAAAAAAATTGGAAACTAAGCAAACAACTCCAACAGGAACAGAATCCTGGAAATGGAGATCAGAGCGGAGGGAGAGGGGGAAGAATGAGGGAAAAGGTACAGGGGATAAGCAGCATAAATAGTAGGCACAAAATAGGCAGAGGGAGGTTAAAAATAGTAGCCAATGGAGAAGCCAAAGAACTTGTATGTATGACTCATGGACATGAACTAAGGGGGGGAGGGGAAAGGGAGGAGGGGCAGTGCAGGGTGGAGGGGAATAAAGGGGAGAAAAAAAGGGACAACTGTAATAGCATAATCAATAAAATATATATATTTTTAAAAAAAGAAGTGACAGAAGACTTTAAAGATCTTAGAATCTGTCTACTAATTTTGTAGATGAGGAAATAGGGGTGAAGTCATTTGCTTCATTACAATGTTAGTTGGTGATGGCCCCAAACTCTTAACGATCCCCTCTTTCTATGACAAATTCGATGGGCTTTCTTGAATGTACCTTAAGCCCTGGGAGCTGCATAGGGTGTTGCAAAGAATGTGGGCTTAAGGGCCAGAGAGACCTAGGTATGGAGCTCAATTTTGCATTTTCTAGCTGTGTATTCCTGGGCAAGTTATTTCACCTGAATCTTAATTTCTCATCTGTGACATAGGATGTACCTCACAGGGCCATTCTAAATGATATAACTTGTGTAAAGGACCCAGCAAAGAGTAAACATGAATTGGTCATTCTTTCCTCTTCCTTTGATGTTGCATATTGTAAAAGTTTTATAAACAGAAGGTATCAGTCAGTTCACTGAGACTACATAATTTACTTTTTAATTCAAAATTAACACCAGAGCTGATCTTACCATATCTGATGGTTTTTAAGAATTTTATTTCCCCATAAAGGAAATCTCACTTCACTATTTTATCATCTAAGAAAATACAGGCAATAAATTGGTTATAGTACAGGTTGTTGTGGATAACTTGAATTTCTTCCCTGTTAAAATGCATGAGAGCTGGCAAAATGATCTCTCATCAATGTTAGGCATTTTGAAATTTTCTGAGAATTTTTTTGTACTCCAATCACATGCATGTAACACCCCTGGCCTTATGCCATTTATCCATTTGCGATCATTCTCCTGTTCGCTAAGATTCAGTAGAAGATGCTGTCACTAGGTACTGAGAGCTCAGACAGCAGACAGCACTCTCTCCTGCATCCTAGAGGGACTGGTAATCCCCTGGAGAAGAAGATGTTGCATCTGGATCCAGGAGTTATAGACACAACTTGACAAAATTAAAAACAAGATAAAAGACACAGGTCATTAATCATTTTTGCCAGTATTTTTTTTTTCTGGAGAAGTGGATTAAATGATTTCTCCATGTTGGTAAATAAAACAAAGAATAGCAGTGTGACTTTTGTTCATTTTCTTTTCTTCATGTGAAAGCAAATTAAAAATCTTGATGATAAACTGACTAAAACAAGAGTTAGTTACTGATTAACATGTACTAGGGACTTGTGTATTATTGTCACAGCAGCCCTGTGGACTAGGGAAATAAAGGAAAAAAAAAGAATAGAAGCAATTATTTGGTTTTCTTTGCTCTGTCCTCACAAACCAAGCAAAACGCTCTGTACATAGAAGATGCTTAATGAATATTTATTAGATGGGTGGATGGATGGGTGGGTGGATGGGTGGGTGGGTGCATAGCCAAATGTCCTTGAGCAGAGGTTTTTCCTTTGCTCTTTGGAGTTCCTCAGAGCAAAGTAAAGAAGAGCAAAGGCCGGAAAGGACTTGCAAGATTTGTGGGGACAACAAACAGACAGATACAATGGGTAAGAAAGGAGAACAGGTAGAACCTAAAAATAAGTTGCGTTTCAGAAAGCAGGGAAAGAGAGTAGAGATGGTTAGATGATCTATTTGGTGTGCGTATGGCAAATGGAGCTTCACATTTCAAGGGTGTGCAATTACAGTTTAACGCCAAATGACGCGCAACTTTATTGCTCCTAAGGTCACATTTAGTAAAACCCTTTTCCATCTTATTTGCACTTGTCTCTCAGTGTTTGGCCTCACGCTGTTATTTTTTATTGCGTTAGATAGCATTTGTTTTCATTATCAAACCGGAGACTTTCTGCTAAGTCATCCTGAAGTCTAACTTGACTTGCACAACATGCTGTTTTGTAATTAAATTAAAATTGCAGGATGTTTTGGATTAGAGGAATCTTCCTTCAGCCAGATCAGAGGTTAGTAAGAGACTGTGACCTGTCTGGAATAGAAATTCCCTCATCCAAAACATCCGGAACATTTCACTGGGTTAATTTGCAACTTACTGCGAGATATTTGGTCCAACTTTCTAAAGCCTTTCTGTCTGTTTTCATTTCTCTTTTCAAATCAGGTCAATATGGATTTATTCGGTTCTCTTATTGAAAATAATACGAAAGTATTACTGAGTTGAAAGAATAAAGAAAGTGGCAGATAAAATGCAAGGAAAGGAAGAAAAGTAATGAGCAAATAAACAAGTTCATTCATGAATAAAGAATTTATTCATGAATAAATAAACTCATTCATCCAACAAATGAACTTACCGAACCCTTGTTTGTAGCATGTGCTGAGCTAGGTAAGTACCCATGCAATATAGATGGAATTATAAGTAAGCCACTGCTTCTGTTCTCCAGAAGTTTAGAATTTTACTTTTTTTAATTAAAAATTTGCCACTGGACAATTTAAATTTAATTTATATTGGTGTTTTAATCTAATCAAAAACTTCACAAAGAAATGACCATGAAGAACAATTTTCTTGCATCTTTAAAAAGCTATTGAACATTCTGTGTGGGGGAAAAAACCCTAACAAAAATCATGTTGCTCCACTGGATAGGATATGTGTGTTTCGGTTGGATTGAATCCCATGGCTACTGGCCAGCAGGCTACAGGAAGAGAATTTTTAAAATATATTTTTCCATTAGTGGCTGTAGGCAATAATCCTTGGTACAATGTACCAGGTCAACTTTTTTCTCTGAGCGTTTCCATGAGCTATAGAAGGAATTGTCTTTAGCAAAACACAAATTGTCAAGTAGGGCAATTGTTGATATAGCTCCGAAACATAGGGAGGAAATTTCCATTTAACCCCTCTCTGCCCCAACTTTGGCTCCTTGTGGGTTGACCTGTAGTTCTTCATTCTTCAATGAAACAAATAATGAAAGCTTCAGAAATGCCATGATGGAGCGTTACTGAAAAGGGTAAGAAGGTGAGGCGGGCAAACATTCAGGCAGCAAGGCCGCTTATTGCACACACTGCATGTGAGGGCTGGTCCCCCCAGCTGTGTCTCCCTCAGTTTGAGCCGCTGTTACTAAGTAGCACAGACAGCTTGGCTTATAAACAGCAGAACTTTGTTTCTTTCTGTTCTGAACGCTGGGGGTCTGAGGTCAGGGTGCCAGCATGCTTGGTTCCGTGAGGACCCTCTTCTGGTGGCAGACTTCTCATTGTGTCCTCACACAGCGGAGAGAGAGCAAGAGAGCTCTCCGCGGTTTTTCCTATAAAGGCATTAATCAGCTCCAATGGCCCCACCGCCAGCAGATGAAGTTTACAGGGGCTACTGTACATTTTATTATGATTGGTAAATTATGTGCTATGAATTCTTTAATCAGTAAAATTTATTATACCTGTATTTATATAGGTTTACGTATTACTGTATGTACCTACATCTTTACCTGTGTATTTAGACACACACTTTTTTTGCACTGGCTGCTGGATGCACAGGGTGGATGGTAATAAACCCCACCGTAAGGGAGCTGCCTGGGGCTATGAAGGCAGATTTCTTAGGAAATGGGCACGGCTGTCCCCGCTTCAGGGAGGGGTTGAGAGCCAGTGGAGGCAGAAGAAATAGAGATAACCTTTTCCTTGGAGGCCACTGGCTTTATTTGTCCAACTGGTCTCTGGGAGGAGAAGGGGGCTGTGTTTCTCATAACGATGAGGTCACTGCTGGCCTGAGGCTGTCCCTGTGGTCTGTTTCCTGGGAACCAAAATGGGACACAGGCTCTGAGAAACCACAAAAAGATGTACAAGAAGATGGGATGAACTCAGGAATCTTCAAAGCCTCCAGACACGGGAATATTCAACTTCTGTGGCTCTGGGTCCGGGCAGCATAGAAAAATTGTAGAGAGGATGGCCAGGTCCCATTAGCAGGGGGGAAAAAAATTAACCAGACAGGGATCGCTGTAAAAGAACGTTTTTCTTTTACTGGACTTGCAGGCTTGGAATTCAAACTTCATTGTGAAGGGAAAATAGAATTGGGCCCCCAAATAGCTTCTTGTGTTTAAAAATCACGTAGTGCGTGAGGAGCGGAACCGCATCTTTGCCCTCATCTCTCTCCAATTTACAAGTTTTCATAGAAGTCAAATGTCCGCAAAGGAACCAGGACCCTGACGACAGCCCAGCATGCACCCCGCCTTTCTCATGCTTCCCCACACACCACTGGTCTCTCACCATCCCCACGGAGCAGCCGTGGGGCTGAGGCCAGAGTGGAGACAGGTCAAGACTTCCCTTCCCGCCCTCTGCCACCAGCCCCAGGAAAAGGACCAGGGAGTGATGGTGGGGGGCCGCCGCTGTGACCCGGCCTCAGCACCGGCCCTCTGTGAGCTGCGGGAGAGGGGTGCCCCGTCCCGGACCAGTGTGACCCCAACGCTGTGTGTGCCCTGACTTGGACGCCCTGGAGTCTTCTGAGGGAAATGTCTGTCCACGGGCGAATTAAAGTGGTTACCAGGCTTGGGACCCTGGGGACAACTCCATCTGCAGTTAACATAGGGGGGTCTGCAGGGGGTGGGGGTACGGTGGGGCGGGGAGGAGGCTGGGACGTCAGAGGCCAGGGATGTCTGATCGTGAGGTAGAAATGACAGCCCAGGATTCTAAGCTGGAAGAGCTTATGCACAACAATGGTGCTGGGGTAGCTATGCCTGGGGGCCTTTTCCAGAAGCTGTATTTGCCTGGAAAACTTACTTTTACTCTCCTTGTGTGTTTATGTAAAGGCTGATGGAGTTTGAGGTTGGAGTGGGGCCCGGTGGGACTTGAGCCAAGCCCTGGCTCAAGAGAGTCTGCGTCTCCCCCTGAAGACGGTAGCAGGTAAGAGAGCACCAAAAGCATTGCCGGGAGCCCACATATGTGGGGCAGGGGGCCCTAGAAAAGCCTCAAGTCCCTGCTGCCTGTATTCCATTTGAGTTGTGTAGCGCAGAGCATAATTTTTACACGCGGAAAAAAAGAACATAAAAAGAAATATACGAGGGATTAAAAACTTTTTAAAAAAATACATGTTGATGAAGGGCAGAATCAAGATTTATAAACAGAAGGAAAAGATGTCTATTACGTTCATCCCAAAATGTAATTACGCGTCTTGGAGGACGCGGAGGAAGTGCAGTCGAGGTGCAGGGTAGGTGTGGTCCGGGAACGGGGCGACAAGGAGACAATCCTGGCAGGAAGGAAATCCAGGAAGGAAATCACTTATTGTTAGCAAATGATATCCGCTCCTCATTGCAGCCATTTGAGTTAAAATGAAGTGAGACATGTGAACGAACAACTATTTCCAACCAATCATCCCCAGACCTGTTTGGTAATAGAGGTACCCCCACACGGTCCCACGCTGTCTCGGGAGGGCTGTGGTTTGTCATTTCATCGGCTTTCGGCGAGGGGCACTTTACGCTCGCCTTGTGCTTTTTGCAGACGTGGGCGCGCTCGCAGAAATGGCCCCGAGTCCAGCCACTCATCAGAATCCTGCTGATGAGGAGCGGGAGAGGTCGTTTTTTCTGCTGACTGTGGTCACGCGTGGCTGGGTGATTTATGGACAAGACCACAGCCACATCCGTATCTCAGAGTCCTTAAGGAGCAAGAGAAGGACTCAGCCCAGAACCACTTAGAGGGAAAAAAAGTCCTTAGAACGTGAGTGAGTTTGTGTGAATAATCAGAACGACCTGAGCCATTTTTATCACATTCTGATTTCTCAGCTGCACTGTTAATTTTTTTAAAAGATTTTACTTATTTATTTTTAGAGAGAGGAGAAGGGGGGGAGAAAGAGAGGGAGAAGAGAAACATCAATGTGTGGTTGCCTTTTGCGTGCCCCCTACTGCCCTGACTGGGAATCGAACTCGTGACTCTTTGGTTTCAAGGCCGGCTCTCAGTTCACTGAGCCACACCAGCCAGGGTCAGCTGAACTTTTTAAAAAGAGGCCCAGGAATGCATGAAGTTAACATCTGAATGGAGAGACCAGATGTGATCTTAGAATGAAGGCACACAAAACCAGGAAGAAGGTTAAGGAAATGCCTTAAATTTCAAAGGCTATATCTCCAAAATCACCCTTGGGAAGCTTGGTAGCACACACCAGATACATTCCAGAACAGGTCATTAAAGAGATGGTTTTTGAGCTCTTAGTAAAGAAAGAAGCTCCCGATGAGAGCCAGCATGATTCCCTGGGAGCAAGACAGGCCACCTCGGACACTTTCCCTTTTGATGCATTTTCGGGGATGCTTTGCCACCTCTGGCATGCTCTGCCGTTGGCCAGAAAGAGCAACATGGGCCTGCCAACCATCTGGACAGACTCAGTAATGGCCCCATGGAGGGCGAACCTGGAGAAGGTGTCCATGTCCCGGGGTCCTGTTCTTGCTCCAACTGACTCAGCTCAGCAAATAATTCGCTAGGTCCACATACAACTGTAGGGCATGGGCGTTAGGCAGGACACTCTTTCAGGAAGGGGATAGAAAGAAATCCCTCAAACTCTGTCCTCAAGGGGCTTACGATCTAGTGGTGAGAAAAGACAAGCCCACGAATAACCACAACACAAGCCAGAGCGACAAAGTCACAGTAAGAAAACACAGATGAAGACACAGGTTTCTTTCAGTGTGAGGGTTAAATAAGCTCCGCGTGGCATTCTGTAGGCAGAGTTTGGAGGGAGGGAGAGAGAGAGAGAAAGAAATGAAGAAGAAAGGCATTTGCCCCCAATGGCATGAGAGGGGCGCAGACTAGAGAAAAGGCTAAGCACCTAGTCCAGTCTGACGGAGGCAGGGGACCTAGGGAGGAACGTCAGGACTGTCCCGACACATTCCTCTGGCTGGAAATCAGCCCCGCGGAGTCCGTAGTGGGCAGGCAATCACGTGTTTGGGTTCCGCAGTCACGTGGTCTGACATTCGCGTCTTGCCATGGCCACCCCCGAAGCCAGGAGACTGCGCAAGTGACGGAACCTCTCCAAGTTCTAGTTGCCTCAGAACCGTGGAAGGGGCACGATTCTAGCGCCTGACTCAGAGGGCCCCGCGGCAGGCCAAGTGAGCCTGTGTCTGCCGGGAACTGGCAGAGAGCGAACGCGCCCTAGTGCAGCTGAACAGAGCCCCGAAGGAACTGGAGGGAGCTTTGCCTTTGCAGGTTTACCCAGCAGTGTTGGAGAGCATTGAAGGGCAGAAAAATGCCTTTTTCATATTTGATCCCAATCTAGGTCAGAGGGGAGAGCCTGGACGCTGAGCTGGAGGCGACACAGACCTCCTGGCAAGGGGAGTTAGAGCGAAGGGCAGGCAGGTGCTACAGGATTGGGCGATAGACCAGGTGCGGGGTCAGGAGCTTGGGAAAAGCAAGGAGGAGACATGCGTGCTGTCATATGCTGGATCGGGAATCTGGGAGCAAGTATGGGCCTGGGTAGGGGATGCCTTCAGCTCTCTAGGAAGAATTTCACAGATACTACGGGGTGCATCTGCTGAAGGTTTAGGTGATGCCAAACTGGGAGACTAGCTAATACAACAATGACCAAGTCAGGATTCAAAGTGGTCTTGAAAGGCTAGAATCGTGGGTTGGAGAAAACAACCACAATAGTAGCTTCCTCGTATATGAACTCACTTAATATTTTTCATTGGGGAGATACTGTTAATATTCTCATTTTACAGGCGAGGAAACTGAAACACAGAGAGGTTAAGTTACTATACCAAGGCCACACAGCTTATGATGGCAAACGTGGGAGTTAAACAGAAAGTCAGGTTTCAATGTCTGTGCTCTGGAAGGAAAGGGGAGAGGGAAGGAGAGAGGAAGGAAAGGAAGAAACAGGATAACTGATCATTCGTCATAGGGTATATGCAATGTGCCACCTTCACCCAAGGAAATCTTTAAGCGGCTGGAAGCCCTGGATGGAGGACCGGCAATTTGCAGTGCGTCTTCGTAGGAAATGATGACGGTGTAAGCGCCGTGTAGGCCCGCAGGAGGCATTTGGGGATGAGTCAGGGAGCTCAGCGTGCCCGGCTGAGCCCCGCCGCAGTGGAATTACCTCTTACCACGGGTCTGACATGCAGCGATCTCCAACTGCCTCTGTTCAGTGGGCCTACGTTTCGGCCTGCGATAATCTTGGCCTCTGTCCTTTGACTCTGGTGATTAGAGTATGTGATATGTGTAAGGTGTCTACATGGTAAGTGGGGGGGGTGTGTGTGTGGGGTTAGGTTTGGAGCCCACAGGGTCACGTGTGCATGGGTCGAAGGGTGACTCTGTGTGTGTGTGGTGTCTGTATGGCAAATGTGAGTCTGTCTGTGTATGCACGTGTGTGTGTGTGATTGTATGACAAGTGGTTGCATATGTGTGTGTATGTGTAGCCTGCATGGTGAGTTGAGTTGTGTGTCCATGTGTGCGTGTGATGTGTAGAGGCATCTCCATGACTTGAGGGTGTTCGGAAGGTTAGTTAGCTGTGGAGCCAGCTGTGTGTGTGCCCACGCGTGAATCTGTGTTATAATTCCATATGGAGCTGAAGCAAAACCTGAACGGCTCACCATCCCGGACAAAGGTGGACTCCTCCCCCCCATCACCCCAGTAGGGGTTACTGAAGGCACAGGAGGCAGAAGCAGAAAGTGCATGACACAGGAGGGGCTGTATTACTGCACCCCCAGGAAGCTGCGGGGCGTGGGGCGCCTACAGGACAGCGTTCAGGCTGCAGCCGCAACAGGAAGCTTCCTTGGGAGGGCTCCGTCTTCTCTCTGGCTCAACACCAGTCCAGTAATGACTTAAATCTGGGATAGAGGGAGTAACTAGGATAATGTGGCTATTTTCCCAGGTGATATAAATGGATTCCAGATCATTCTATAATAGCATCTCCTAGCTCCTCTGCGTAGCTCCATCTCCTACCAAGGCCACGACTGACCTTGTTCCTGTTTGTCAACTAGGCAGTGGGTGTGATTTCTGCGTCACCCCTTCCCGCCCCCTCCCCTTTCCCTCTGTAGTCTCACAGCTTGGAGACATGCTCCAACAGCTCTTCCCAAGGCACCGAGTGGGAGTTGAGCACGTTTTGGTGAGGGAGCAGAACCAGGGAGGCAGAGAAAGTGGGGTAGCCAAGCTCCGGGTCAAAGCAGGCTTTTGGGTCGGGACTGAGTGGCCAGGCAGGCTGGGATCATCAGGTGGTAGGCCAGCCATAAAACAGACCCACTGCCTGGAAGCCAGGCATCAGCTGCCAGAGCAAAGGGACAGGTCTGAGGTCCAGGTTTAAGCAGGAGGGGGAGTATCAGCTGACCTGCAGGGACTAGGAGGCTGAGCACTGTGGCAAGAACAGAGAGCCAGGGCCCAGGGCGCAGGTCCTCAACTGCAAAAGCAGAGAGACTCAGGTTAGGGGGGATGTGCATAGGAGTTTTACAGGTTAGGCTGAAATCCCCAGATAGAACTGGTTCAAGGTTTGCTGGTGGAAGTAAATGCCAGCACCTGGCTGTGGTGACACAAGGAGAACATAGCTTTCCCCCTCCCCCGGTCCCCTTGCCGAAAGTCTGCATTCTGTGTTCTAGAGAAAACCAGTGTCCCAGGACGGGGGCTGTCCTGGTATTATGCATGGACCATACTTGGTACATGAAAATCAAAAACACGGATCCAAAGAAATTCAGTTGAAGGAAGGAATTGTCATCTTGTATTCCCCAAGCCCCCCCTACTCAGCTCTGTGCCTGGATTTAGAAAGAGTCCTTCCTTCCCCCACCAAGAGTTGGGAGTCACCGCCTTGGGTTTGCTTAGGACCCTTTAAAATATCAGAGATAGAGAAGTATGTATTTATTATATGAATTCTAACATATCAATATATTTAACATAATAAAATATCAACATAGCATATATATTGTAACATTTACTACTTTAACTTATGGTCCCTTCTCAGCTGTGCACAGCTTCAGGTAAGAGACAATGTCTTTTTGTTACTGGGTTCCCAAGGGCCCAGCACGGAGCCCACCAGCTGTCAAAGATATTTAAGTCAATATGCAAATCTGGAGTTTCAATCTTTAATTATTTCTCTTTGTTCTTACACATACACAGAATCTCAGATCGCTCAGCCTGAAAGTGACGTTAGAGGTTATCTAGTCTGTCTTGCCAGCCAATGCAGGGATTATTTCTGCCACCTCGCTGGGAGAGGATCGTCAGCATCCTCCGGGGACTTCAAGCCAGTTCTCGTGAGACAGCCTGTTCCATTGCCGGGCAACTCAAACAGAGAATTCTCAGTCATAGTGCTCCCAAATCAGAGTCCCTAGGAACACATATCGCTGTCTCTACTTGCCTTCTTTCCCCTTCCCAGGTCCCTGCCACCATACGCTTTCCCTTTTTTCCAGGAGATACAATTTCCCGTGTGAAGTTATTTCAAGATCTCTCACCCTCCTAGTTATCTAGCCCCTTCTAGAATCAATGAATGTTGTTTATGTCCGTGCCCCTTAAGACGTGGCACTATGCAATTTGACTACAGAGTCTGGCAGGGGTGAGGGGTGGCTCTTGCCCTCCTAGTTCTGGTATTCTTAGGCTATTAATGGCACTTAAGATTGCGGTAATAATCTTTATAGCTGCTACCTTTTTCTGTTGGTTTTTTATTAAATATCCAAGCACATATTTTTTTTAAAAGAATTTAAGTTCAATCACATTATGCTCTCTCACTGTCCATAACTGATTTTTTAAAAAGCCACACATTAAGTTTAGACTCTGATAGTGACTTGAAAATTTGGTACGTGCTGGGAAATACGGTACGAGGAGGAGGGGCTGGAACGTATGTTGGGATCGGCTCTTCACCGAGCTTTCTCTTTTGTTGGCCACTGCATCTCCAGGTGGGCACCCTCAGAGGCACCCTTGACCCCTCTTCATCGTCATGTGTCGCCATGTCCCTAAGTCTTACCAGTTCTATGTCTAAGTGTCTTCCTGTCTGTCCCCACTTCTCCACCCTTGATTCAGGGTCTACCTGCGATACTGCGGGATCTTTCTACAGTGCGAGTACCATCGGGTGTTCCCTGCTTCAGGTGTTTCGAGAGCTTTCCAGCTCCAAGCCAAAGCCTCCGTTCGCCCTTCAGAGGGCTCGGAGGCCCCCATGCGAGATTCCCGTCCCCTACGGCTGCAGCCTGGCTCTGAACATCCTCCCACACGTTTCCAGCGCCAGTCATCTCGATAGGCTTGTGGTTCCCTGGTGCGCTTGGCCCCCTTCTGCCTCGAGACCTTTGCGTGGGGGCCAGGCACTGCCCTACACAAGTTAACCCTGCCCTTACCACCACCCTCTGAAGTCGATAATATTATTGCCACTTTATGGGGAGAGGGTGGTCCTTTAGTAAGCATTTTGCCCAGAGTTTTCCAGTTAGTGAGTTGTGCAGCTGGAGGAGCCGCATGGCCGGAAGTGCCCTGGCTTCCCTTTTCCCTGGCAGACTTCTGCTCACCTTTCAAGGCAGATTAAGCACTAGTTCTTCTGGGAAGTCTGTCTGCCCGTGGAGCTTAACCAGCAGATAACGCCTACCCTTCTGGGCTGATTATCGGTTGACTGATGGTCTTCCTCTAAGCAGCACATCCACTGAGGATGGGCACACAGCCTTCTCCTCACTGGGCCCCCAGAACCTACATTTTGTGCACAGAGACAATTTTATGGGCTCATCTTGTTAGAGCCTAAGGTGTCATTGAGTGTATCAGTAAACGTATAAAATTATGCCATTTTTTTTGTGGGGGCAAGAACATATTGATGTTCCTTAGGCTTATTTTAGGGTGATAAACATCAAAGAGAAAACTTGGATTTTTCTATTGCTTTTAAGTGACTTGATATGCATTTGGAACAGAGCCAGAAACTAAATCTAAGATTAAAATTAACATTAGGCTTATTTATTGAAACTGTCTCAGAAAGCAGAGTCAAAATCTTAGCAAATAGAAGCCTCCCCTGAGATTAATGCTTTCCAAAGGGGTAGAGATGTAGTAAATGTAATTCTTGAAACATTTTTGACGGTACTAAATTATTAAAGGCAATTTTCCCTCATTAACACCACAGTTTTCGGTTATTCATTACTGTTGTTTGAGACTTATTTACGATTGTTATTTAATCACAAACTAAGGCACGCGTTTCAACTGGCAAGAAGTTTAAAATTATGACATCCGATGCCTCCAAGCTATTCCTTGCATGTCAATAAGCACCCAGAGAAAAGCCCTTTTTCTCTAGCATATGCCATTCCTTTTTACCCCCTACGCCCCACTCGTGTGGCATGGCTGATAAGGGAATGGGGGGTACGGGTGAAGTTGGGAGACGAGGAGAGAAGGTTTGTTCTATGAGACAGCCAGCAGCACCTGAATGCCAGCTTCCAGAATAGCATTTGGCTTCATCCGCCTGAAAGCCTGCCACCTTTGCTTGGGTCATATGGTCATGGAAGGCCATTGAAACTTATCTCCACCCAGGGGCAGTAACATTCTCCACAGTCAGAAACACAGGAAGCCAGTCAGACAAAGTAATAGATGAGGGGAGAAAAAAGACTCCTCTCATGCACAATCGCACTATCTTAGAGGGGGCTTTTACAGAGATAACTCTTCGGCGTGCTTCTCCTGCCAGGCGGCGAGGCGCTGTGATGCTCTTGGACTGAACTCCAGGCCGAGAGATACTTTGAGGAACTCTTGGAGTCCAGCTCCCTCACTGCATGGAGGAGGAAATTTTGTGAATGGGGCACAGAGAGTTTGAAAGCCTAAGTCAAGGTCTCGCAGCTAAAGAAGAGTCAGAGCCCAAAACCCCGCTGGCTGAATCGTAATCCAGCGATCTTCCCTTTTGTTGCTCCGGTCCACGTCCTAAATCACTCAACCCCTGACACGTCAGCCTTCCTCCAGGAATACAATTTTGCCCTCCTGATGACTTATCCAGAGCCCACTATGTGTCTAAAATATAAGGAGAACATGTCAGCTTAGGTCCAGGTCTTTAAGGTGACCCCAAGTTAGCTTTCATTTCTACTTGTAGCAATGCCTTCTGGACCCAGGCTTCCCCATCAGAAATCACTGCTTCTGCCCCCATGAGAAATGCTTTATTTCCTGCCTATGGAAATGTGCCAATTAACATCGACATGAAGAGAGGAGAAAACAAGAGAGGCAGCTCTTAGAGAGAAAACCACAGACCCCAAATGGAGTCACTTCTGGTAAAGCCCATGACGCCAAACCTAGACTTGCTATCTAATCCACCAGCAGTTTCAGCCTTCTCCAGGAATGTAACATGAATTGTTCCATCTGGAATTCTCCGCTCAGGACCAATGAGGTAACCTGTCAGGGGGGCCCCTCCATCCCTCCCAAAAGAAACTGAGCCAGTCAGTCTGAGAAGACAACCCTCCAGTCCTCCTGAAAAGGTGACATTGCCTGAGATAATCCTTTCTTTTGCTGATAATTTTATTGTCTCACCCAGCTTCTGCCTATAAAAACTTTCCATATGGTATAGCTGTTCAGGGCATCCCGTTACTTGCTAGATGCGATGCTACCTGACTCATGAATCTAGAAAGCCAAGTATATTTCAAATTTCCTCCATTCAAGTTTTGTTCTTTGTCTTAATCTTATTTGAAAAGATTTTATTTTTTATGTTTAGAGAGAGGGGAAGGGAGGAAGAAAGAGAGGGAGAGAAACATCCATGCACAGACATTGATCGGTTGCCTCTTGCGCACCGCCAACCTGGGAACTAGCCTGCAACCCAGGCATGTGCCCTGGCTGGGAATCTAACCCATGACCTTTTGCTTTGCAGGACAGCATGCAACCCACTCAGGGCAGAATTTTTGTAATTTAGTACAGCCTGGAGTGGATATTGCATCTACAGACAGGGAGGTGCTTTTGCAATTGAGTCAAGAGGTTTCTGGGCTGCAGTGAGGATTGAACTACAAGGGTTCCTATGTTTTCCTAAAATTGGTTTCACCGAATTGTAGTTGGACGGGGCCTGTGTTTTTCACAATAACTGTAAATGCTTCTTGTCCAAAGAGGTGCTTAGGTGCTGGCTTACATCAAACCTTTAAAGGGTGCAGTCACTATTGAGCTAATAAATTGCTAAAAAAAATGTGGTTATAATAGGGCATCTAAGGAGGTTAGCAAAAAAAAAAAAAAGAAAAGAAAAAGAAAATCTAGCAGTTTAAAAAGATTTTCTCTTTCTTAGAGGAAGCTTAATGTAGCCTAAGTCTAAGAAGATTCATCTCAGATTGACAATGTAGGATTAGTTTATTATTTTAAAGTGCTGGCTGCTCAGGGCGGGAAGGGGCCAGGTTTGGGGAGGGGGGACCATGGAGAAAGAACACTCACATTCCTCGTTGGCTTCTGAGTTCTTTTCTCAGTTTTGAATCATTGTGATGTTTGGGACCCTTTTGGCATAAAAAAGTGTTCCCAGCAGCCCCATTGGTATATTTTCTGACAGGAATGAAGGAGATGCAACCAGTGTTGTCAGCAAGGATTGCATGTGAACGGGAGATCCGAATTTGTGAGTTCCTATTTCCTTTGGAAACATGAATCAGTGTTCCCACTGTGAAAAATGGATTTCTGCAGTAACTGTGTCTTTCATAAAGATTTCAATTCAGGATGAAGATAGTGGAGAGATTATACCAAGTTAAATTTTGCATATTCTAATCAAAGCTTTGGACCAAATTTTTCAATTTAACTCTATGGGCAGGCTACAGGGCAGATATTGAATGCATTATTTCTACTATCGAGAAGCAAAATTAGAGGGATAAAATGTTAAGAGTGAAAGATTATTCAGACCTCCATGAACACAATATAGTGACAACATTTCTAATTCCATGTTTCCTAAGGTGTACTTTGGGACGTACCTGCAGACATCATGCAGAAATCTACCATGTTTTTTAGCCCACTTTAGAGCTAAGGTTGAATGGCTGTTTTTTTCACAATACCTGGGTTTTGTTAAGGAATATAAAATGAAGGCAAAACATTTTTTTAAAAGATGAACGCGGTAGAGAGCAAAGGAAAACCACTTGCCCACATGACATATCTTTCGCTGGCTGCTCAGGGCGGGCAGGGGCCGGGTTGGGGGCGGGGGGGACGTGGAGAAAGAACAAGAGGTGTATAGAATGACTGCAGTGTCTCCGCAACACTCTTACTCCCCTTTCAAAATCGTCCCTTGTACCAATTTTAAAATACCCCCAAGTAAGTTGAGAAGTTAGGACTGAAGAGAGACATAACATTGATTCCTAAAATAGGTGCTTAGGAAGGTGCATGCAATTTGACAGCCCAGCTGGTATGCGTCCAAGCCTGAACGTTTCCGTTGATTGTCATTGGAAATCTCCTGCTTTCGACTAAGTATTTAATTAAGAATCCTCTCTGTACCCTTTGGCACATATTTTGGACTAGTGACCTAAACTGAACCCTTGACACAAAAATCCAATAAAATATTATGCTTTAGTAACTTCCTAGTTAAAATTTTATTTAATTTTCTTTACAGGGGCCAAGGTACAGCTTTGCCATTTGATTGTGAAGGGTCTATATTTGATAAAATACCAGGGGCAATTTTTCCCACAATATACCCAGAACTTGTGGCAGTTTTGTAAACGTATCAAAGAGAAAGCAGAGGCAGAGAGTGATTCTTATAATGACATAAAGCAAATAATTGTTTCTTTGGAGGCGGGTTGAAGTATGAAAGTGGTTTTTTTTTTTTTGTAGTTTCCTCTTTAAGATACAGACACAGTTGTAATAGAATTTCTAATATGCACAGCCATGAATGCCTGCTTACATATTTTAAAAATAAAACCAAGTAACAAAGAAAAAGTTCATGAGTATTGACCTTCTCTTTGCTACTGTTAAATTTCTTCTTCTGCTATTTTATCACTAACCACAACAATATGGAGAGCCCTCTGAAAACAGAATTCCTTCCTCACTCCACACGGTCCTTATTGTTGTATGCTTCTAGTACTCTGAATATATAAGAATGTGTGTGTTTGTGTGTGTGTGTGTGTGTGTGTGAGTGTTTCATGTTCAGATAACCTGAGGAAGCAGACGATAGCATATGCTTTATTCCTGATGCAAGACACAGAGCAAATTCAAACTATCTTTCACAACAAGCCAGTTCACTTCCGCCTTTTCCTATGAGTCTTTCGTTTGCACTCGATATTTCTACAAGATCCATAAAGTTACTCTGACTTTCCTTTGCCGTGGAAAACACAGGATTTAGTAATTTCAGCCAACATTCATATGCCCCATTCATTCTAGGCAAATCATGGAGCTTTCATGAAGCAGTCAGTCATTAGAGAGAGTTAACGTCAACCCCAAGCAAAGCTATGGTATATTTACCTTCTACTTTGAAGAGAGTGAAGTGCGGTCGACAATGGAAAGAGCCCAAGGCGTTACCTGCACAGTTCATCCACAAACCCTGGTAAACCCAGGTGGCGGTTATCACCGAGGATGCTCGGGTGGTTACCCTCCACTCATTGGACGCGGTGGCAGCGATGAGAGCTCCAAACCCACCGATTCCGAACACCAGAGCAGGGATCTGTGCCAGGTACATGGCACTCCGCTTTCGCGGGGACATTGTCCAGGCAGAACACTTTGGTGGTCTAGGCATGCGGCGGACAAGTAACACTTGGACCAGCGTTACTGCCAGTTAATGAGGGTAGGTCACAGCACGTCATGCTCCGGTGGCCTGCGGAAGTACCAGAATTGAGGAGAAAGTCTGATTTACCGATGGCATTTCAAAGATAGCCTGCAGAAGATCTTTCTAATGCCCTTCAGGGATATTTGGCTAAAATTTTGTAGATGGATTTTAAAGATTTTCATTTCATGGATTTTTTTCCCCCCTTGGAAGCATAGTTAATGCTTAATTTTCTGTTAACCTGAAGCTTTACTAACCAGGCCACTACCAGATATTACAAAGTACAAATTATACAGTAACAGTTAAAACTTTTTTGACCAATTGCTGTGGTCGTGCATGCTTCTGACTATATAAATGGAATCATTGTGGGTGTTCTGTTACCTATCTTTTCCGCACGGTATTATGTTTGTGAGATTTACCTCTTGGGAATACAACTATTGTTCATTCCATATAACTGTTGAATATAAACTTTTATTAAGTGAATATACTACAATTTATCTATTTTCCTGGAGATGAACATTTGCGTTGCTCCCCCGCCGCCCCCAGCAACCGGAACAGCTATAAACATTCTCCTGAATTTCTCCTTGTGCACATGTGCAAGAGTTTCTCCAAGCTATGTCCTAGAAACAGAAGTGCTAGGATGTAGGAAATACCTTCAACTTTATGGATCGTTCTAAATCGTTTTACTAAGTGGTTGTAGCATGTTCCTCCCACTCTCGGTGGGTGAGTCCTCGCTTCCCTGCTTCACAGTCCTTGGTACGGTGGTGGTGGTGTCAGAATTTTTGTTTCTTTTGACCACACTGATGGATGTAAAGGTAGCTCATTATGATTATTAATTTGTATTTTTCTGATTATTAATGGGGTTGAGCATCTTTCCATGTGTTTATTGGCTCATTGAGTTTTTGCCTACAAAGACGTTTGTAACTTTTGCTCATTTTACCCATTGAGTTGTTTGACTTTTTACTGTTTAAATTAGTAATCCATATATTCTGGATAGTCATCTCTTGTTGATTATATATGTTGCAAATATTTGCCCCTAAATTTGTGGTTTGTCTTTATGTGGCCATTTGATAAAGTGTCTTAATTTTAATGCAAATTTATCAAGCTTTTAATAAATGATTTGTGTTTTTGTGATCTAGATTAAGAAAGCCCCTCTTAGATATATTAAATATATTGCCCTTTACTCTTATTTCAAAGTTTTAGCTTAAGTTCCAAGTTATCCAGAATTATGTTTTGTGTTTTATGATTTGGTATCTATTTTATATTTTAATGTGGAAACCCTTTAAAAAAAATCTTTACTGGATAGTTTCTTGTTTCCCTATCAATCTGCAAGGTTACCTCTGTCATAATATCAGGCATCAGTATTTTCATGGACCTATTTTTGGATTCTCTAATCTGTGCCATCTACCTGCTTATCTGTTCCCATGAAAATACATTCATGGGAACTCTCACTTTAACTTTATAAATATATCTTGAGATCTTGTTGATGTCTCTACCCATGCTCTTCTTTCTTCAAGAATGTCTGGTAAATTTTTAAAAGCTATTTGCTGTTCCTTATATATTTAGAATAAGCTTATCAAGTTATACACATACGTATTTATCAGGATGCTTGTTGGAATTGTATTGTATCTATTGATCAATTTGAGGAACGTGAATAACTTTGTAAAATCAAGTCTTATTCATGAACATTGTATATCTCTTTATTTGTTGAACCATTTTTAATGTTTTCTACTTAAGTTATATACTTTAATCCACAAAGGTTTTGTTACATTTTTTAAATTAGATTCTTCCTTTCTTTTTTTTTTTAGATTTTATTCATTTATTTATTCTTTTAGAGGGGGGAAGGGAGAGACAAAGAGAGGGAGCAAAACATTAATGTGCAAGAGAAACATCAATCAGTTGCCTCTCACACACCCTTAATCATCAGAGACCTGGCCTGCAACCCACACGTGTACCCTGACCAGGAACTGAGTCAGCAACCTTTTGGTCTCTGGGACAATGCTTAGCCCACTGAGCCACACCAGTCAGGGCAGGTTTATTCCTAAAGATAAGACTCATTCTAACATCTATTTTATCTAATGTATCATTTTCCCCATTTTTTCTTATATATAGCTAGTTGTTCTTTTGCTGAATTTTTTGAGTTAAATATTTTTCACATTCCAACTTTTCACTTTATTAAATTGGAAGTTATAAATTATTTGTATTGTTTAATGGTTACTCTAGAAATTTTAATGTATATTTTTAACTTAATACATAAAGTTAATCATTGGCTTTACTCTCCAAACTCAAGGAGTTTTAACATTAATAATTCTCCTTCTGATCTATGTTATTACTTTATTTCTAGGTTGTTTGCCTTTTCTTTTAGCCTCACAAATTGAATTTTAGCTCCACAAATATGGGCCCCACACATTATTACCACTGTACACTATCTTTGTTTATTGCATTTTGTCATGTATAATGTGCAAGTTTTTGCCCAAATTTTTGAGGGAAAAGATAAAGGTGCACATTATGTGTGGGTAATACTAATTTACTGGTACATAAAATTTATTGTACCTTGTATCTATTCTTGTGTTTTGTAATTATTGGTTACGTAAGTTTATTGTACCATAATGTGTTCAAAAATAAGTGCTAAAATTCCTATATAATACAAAAAAACCCCCAAGTATCTAAATATAAATAAATAAATAATTGAATTAAAAAATTAAAACGAAAGGGTTTTTTTTTTCCTGAAAGTTTGGGCCAAAAATGTGGGTGCACATTATACACAGCAAAATATGGTACCTTTTTCTTCTTGCTTTTCTGTTTTGCTTCTCAACCCTTCCCTGTGAGGTTATTTGTTTTCTTAAAGTCCATCCTGGAGAAGTTTCTTTAGTGAGAGATAGTTATCTCTCTTTGTTTCTGTTCAGATACTATGTTTATTCTGTGCTTGTTTTTGGTAGATAATTCTAGAAGGTGTACAGCCACGAGGAGACAATGATTTTGATTCAAAGCTTTGAAGATGTAATTTCATTTCACCTGACTTCCATTGTTGCCATTGAGAAATCAAGAGTCCAATTTGTCATTTCTTTTTGGATTAATCTGTATTTCCTTTCTGGCTAGTTTTAAGATTCTTTTTGTCTCTGGTTTGGCAGTTCCACTGTGATTTTCTAAGTGTGGATTTTTTTTTTTTTACTCTTTGGGATTTACTGAAATTCTTAAAACTGATGATACATCGCCTTCATCAATTTCAGAAAACTATTAGTCCCTTCTTTTCCAGATATTACCTCTGTCTGTACATATCCTTTCTTAATCTCCCGTAACTCTGACGAGAGCAATTTTTCAGCATGTCCTATGCCTCAACTGCTCTTTAACATATTTTATCTCAATCTCTGGTGCATTCTGGGAAGTTTTTGAGCTGATGCTCCAATTTATTAACTTTCTCTCCAGTTGTGTGTAATCTGCTGTTAACCCATGCAGGGTTTCTAACCTTTATTACTATCCTTTATTTAAAAAACATTTCTAGAGGTGCCGTTTTATTCTTTTCAAGTCTGCTTTTTTTCCTAGTGTCTTATTCTTTAGTCTAATTCGAATGGCCTGTTTTTATTTTTGAAGTATGAAAGTTACTTATTTCTGTATTCTGTATCTCATTATTCTCAGGTTTGTAGTATTTGCAGGTTGGGTTTAGCATTCTTTTTTCCTGCTGACTTTCTCACTCGTGGGGGTTTGTTAAAACGTCATTGTGTGCTCATGTTCCTGGCAACGTTCTCTGTGGAAATGTTTTCTGGCCTGTGTTGAATATTCGTTCCTCCAGATAGAAATCCTGTTTGCATTTGCCCGTTGTTCAAGGGAGCTATCAACCTCGGAAATGTTCCAACTAAACTGGCAGCTTTTTCTAGACATCCCGTTGCTGTGAATTCTGGCCCTGTACCTGCGTGGATGGCAGCCCGCGGTTAAGAATTCTCAGGTGACTTCCTTTTGTCCTTCTATTCAAATCCAAGGTCTAGAGAGGACATTGCGTTACTGTTACCCATGGGGATAGTGATGGAAATAACAGTGGTGGGTAGGGGCGATGACGGAGGAGGTGAAGCAGCACTTTTTAATTTTGCCCACGGCAATCATTGACTTGAGGTGGGAACGGCTTTGTGCAGGGTTCTCTGATCTGGTCTACAGCCTTGCAAGGCCTGCATCCCCCGCCCATGGACCCCGGGGAATGAGGCTGTGAAGGGTTAGAGATCCTTCGGCGAAGCCTCTGGCATCAGAGCTGGCTTACCTGTCTGTCTCTGTGCTTTCTCCTTATTTTTTTAGCCTTAAAAAGATGTCCTTTGCTTTTTTACCAGCTCGGGTAGACATTTAAAGCTATTTTTCAAATATTATTATTATTATTCCTAGGAAAATGAGGATGCTGACATTAAGGCCTTTCGGTTGGCCCAGACTGTATAGGTTTTAGGGCTAACTGCGCTGCTCCCGTGGGTTCCTTCGCTGCGGATCGGGGAGGGGGAGCGTTCCAAGTTTTCCGCCTTTGTTGGCAGTGAGCGAGGAATAGAGGAAAATAGCTGACTTTCCTATTTTTCACAATCAAATGATAATCTCCGGTCCCACGCCCAGCAAGTTTCCCGTTTCTATCCTAACTTTCCCTCATACTACCACCCGTCTGCGAAAAGAAGTTGATCATTGGAGGCCCGTCTGCGCGTTGCCCCGACGAGGGCTGGGGGCCGCCGGATTTGGACACGGTGCACTCTGCACCAGTCGGAAGTTACCAGCAGGGGGCGCACTCCAAGTGCCCCTGCGTACAGTCTGCAGGCGGGAGATCCCTCGCCTGAACCACCGCACCCCGGACGTTGTAGCACGTTGCCCTTTCGGGCTAAGATGTGGATGTCCTTTTTCTTCTCCCGCCCTTCTTCTCTCTTTTTTCCTGTCTCTTTCCTTCCTTCCATCTTTTCCCCCCTGTTCTTTTCTTGCTTTCATGTCTGATTTTTGGTGCAAGCTGGGTTAACCTAATGCTTCAGTTCATGGCGCAACATACTCTTTGCACTGTGTGAAGCTGCGCTCTTGTTTGTTTGTTTGTGTGTTTACCCCTAGTCTCCATTTCTATTTCCCTCTCTTCCAGAAACAAACAACAGTTCTCTGGTGTTCATGGTACCTTCTTCTGTTTTGTGTTTTTAAAAATGTACGTGTTTGGTGTGCAGGGTTTGTTAATTTATAAAAACGAGGCACCTCGTTGTCGCTTTTAGTTGACGCTGCACTTTTAAGACCCCTCTAAGTTGCTCAGAGCACAGCTAGTGATTCTAACCCTTTGCTTCTAGTCGGCGCTGAAGAGCATCCACCACGATGCCCCGTGGGGAACGCGGGCTTGCCTCTCACTTCCCCCACCCAGCAGCACGCCGATGAACGCCCAGCGTTTGCTGTCTTACGCGCTTGTGAGCATTCCTGTGGGTGCAGACCCAGGAGAAGGGTTCCGAGGTCCAGGGGCCGCATTCCCCGCGCTCAGTGCGCCAAAGTGCCGCCGTGTAGCTCCGCGCCGGCAGCGCCGGTCTGCGCTCCGCGCCCGGAGCCCGGGGATTCCTGCGCGTCCTCACCGTCGGGCCCCGCTGAGCAGTGCGCAATTCCCGCGTCTCCGTGGGGTCAGACGAGTGAGTGGAGAGTGATACTATCGCTCTCATTTGCATTTAGATGAAAACTTGATTTTGAGCCTATCTTTACATGCCTTTCAGTTTCTCCTTTTCTGACTTTGCCCGTTTTTTGTTTGGGATTCCGCACTGATTTTCAGGCATTCTCTGTTTGTTGTCGATATTAGCCCCTTGTCAGTTACAAGCATTTCAAACATCTCCCACCCTGGCATCTGCTGATTTGTCTAGGCTGTCCTTTGTCAAAGAGGCGTATTTAATTTTAATGTACTCCAATCCCTCGACCTTCTGTGCTTCTCAAGTTCTGCTTAGACATCCTTCACTGATGCAGGCCACCGAGACATCTCCCTGTACTTTCTTTTGCAGCCCATAATCCCTTGTTCGCAGTTTTGAAAGCCAATGATCCTCCCGGGGAAGAAACTCAAGTTCAACCACACCCCCACGGTGGGCCTTGGTGGCCCTTTTTAAGAGTTGATTTTGTCACTCATGGGTCAGAGGGAGATCTGTCATGAAGAGCAAGAAGCCTGAGCTTCAGAGCCCTCTGTTTGCGCGCACACACGGGTTTCTGCGGGCCGCGGGGAGCTCTGGATGGGAGAGAAGGCCAGACCGCGGTCAGCCGCACCTCCAAGGAAGCGCGCCTGGCAAACTGCAGAAAGCGGTCTTTTCCCTTTCGCAGGAAAGGGACCTGAATCTCCGTTCTGTTGTGATTTCCTTTCCCGTTTTAAGTAAATACTTACTTTCACATCAAATTTTGGATTTCTCCAAGAGAGCCCTCCAAACTGTACAAACCTTGATTCAAAGACCTGAGTGGACCTTTATTTCCCTACACACCTTTTCGAGTAAGTTTATCAATGCCTTGTATCATAGCATAATAAAAATTTTGCACTTTTAGGCATCAATAAGTCTAAAGAAAGGACACTATGCAAATGGAGAGTAAATCTCTAGATACATGCTTTCGTTTATAGGTCTTAAATTACCTTTAAAAAGCATTCTATTCATTATACTTGGACTTAGGTAAAAATTAATCTCTTAAAACCTGTGGGTAAGGTATCACAGATGTCAGATATTCTTGAGTAAAGAAGTCAGACTGAGAAATAGTGAGCTGTTGACACTGGACAAATGAGGGAGGTGAAGAGGTATTTTTCACGTTTCTACATCTCCCTGAGAGAACATTGCTATTAACAACACCTCTGTGATGTGTCCACGGTCACTGAAAGGTATCGAAAATCAGGAGGTATCACTATTCCACATCTATGTCTCTGATGTTATACTCATGTAACCACAGCCATGATTATAGCTCTATTGCAGGAAATTAGAAATGTATTGCCCTGCCAAGTGTGTTTTTGCTTTGGCACACTCATTTTAAAGTGGCTTTCAAAGCAAGTATAATGGACTCATTATAGGTAGTAAATTGAATAGAGTTCTAAAGCAATCAGCGCTGGGATAAATTAACAAAGCAACCCAATCCAGGACTGCAGTGGCGTAAAATAAGAAAAAGAAAACGCTGTTGAATTATTTGTCACTTACTCAACAAATAATGTGACGCACGATACTACGCACACAGCAAACACGAGAATGTTCAGATTTATGGATTTGAACGGGGTTTTCCAGAAAGCCATTGTTCGCCCAGTTCTTTCTCCCACTGAATGGACTTGGCCCATTGCCACCACGAACATCCCTTGATTTGGCTTTCAGCCACGATGGAAAGACTCGTGTCTTTCTACTTATAAATAAACCAAACACAATTAGGAGCAGTTGTGCCAAGCACTCTTGTTTGCCACCAAGGCAGGCAGGCCCCTTCTTTAGCCCGGACGAGCGGGAGCTGGGCCGGTTCTCTCGATGTTCGTTGTTGCCCAAACCCGCCCTGGAACGTGCAGTGACGGAGACTCTGCGATGAGCTCAGCTGACACTTCGGACTCCCACCCGGAACACGCAGAGCCAACACAGCCGCCCTCCGTGGCAGAGGCGGCAGGACACCGCACCAGCGCCCGGCTCGCCTCTGGCTCCTGGCTGAGCCGCGACGCGGACACCACCAAACGCCACCTCGAGGATTGCGTGGAACAAACCCGATCACTCCGAGTCCTTACGCTCGTGCTGTGCACAGCTCCTTCCCCGTGCTGTGAACTGTAACCCGCGTACGGGACAGGGTCCGCAGCAGGGCGTTCCCCCCTGTTGTGGTGCGTTCCGTGGGGACTGGGGGATTCCAGCTGTCCTCGTGCGGAGAACCACTTCCCTGGCCTGACCACCAATTTAGCATCTGCCTCCTCATGCCAAGTCTATTTCCAAATTGTTCTTCTTCACGGACATCTGGCCCAGGTGTCTGATTCCTTCACTCTCCATACGGGTCTGGGATTTACTGGGTTGTTGTTGTTGTTGTTGTTGTTCGTTTTTTTGTTTTTTAAATTTTTTTCCTCTCATACTCCAGGTCTTTCCCCTCTTTACTGTCCTCAGTTCACACATCATTCATTGGACCTGACCTGTCTCAGGCCGACTCCCCACCTCACCCAGGGGGGATAGAAGCCCAGAGGGATCACTCCTGAGCCACAGGTTGCGCCTGCACCTACCTGTGCAGGTGGAGGAAAATGCCGGCGATGGTGCGCGTGGGAATCAGGATGCTAGCACAGAAGACCCCCCTTACTTTCCCTTAGAAACTTTCTGACTTGTTCAGGAAAACTGAAGGTCTTTCAAAGCAAATGCTTACACCGGTTCAATATTTCGTACCACTCAAGAGCTCCTTCTGGAAGGAAGCCTGTCTCCGGATTATTTACTCATCAAAAACCCCATCCTCTCTCCACGTGTCTTTCTGTATTAATATGGATTTCGGTAAATATGAGGCAGGGTTTTTTATGATCATTTCATAACTCTATCATCGATGGGTGTGGGGACTACCTTTTTTGATTATTTGGTGGTGATTGAGAGCTCAACCGAGGATTTTAAAACATGCTTCCATTGTGTATAAAGATGGGTTGGCATTCGAGGCTGGCCTCGCTTTCAAACCTAGTGACTGTGAGCAAGAGGCCTGAGGAGCCTGGGGTGAAGAGGAGGAGACGGCAGAGGCAGCTTCCCCAGCCCCCGCCTGCCTCCCGGCCGGCGCAGCAGGCAGGCGTTAACCTCGGGCACGGTGCTGGCGGGAGAGGGGCCAGGGCGGGCCGGCCTCGCCCTTCCCAGCGGGTGGGGTCTAAGGCCAGGGTGCTTACTTTTAGCTTTTAAAGAAAACGGTGGTGACCAAACCTTGAGCATTTCCACCATGTTTAAATGTGGCCAAGCTCTGACATCGCTGTGCGACCGCCGCCACCAACCCTCTCCAGAGCCTTTGCGTCTGCCCGGACGGAAAGCCTGCGCCCCTTCAGCGGGGACCCTGCCTCACGCGCCCCCGCCCTCCTCCTACCTCCTGTCTCAAAAGTTACCGCTCTAGGTGCCTCATAGGAGTGACAATATCGTGTATTTGCCCTTCCGCGTCTGGCTCATTTCACATCACACCTCGTGCGACGTCCTCAGAGTTCATCCAGCAGGTGGCATGGGCCAGGAGTTTCTTTCCGAGTTTGGGCTGAATGACGTCCGTCGGATGGTGGCACCGCATGCTGTCTGTCCGCTCACCTGCCTGGGGCCCGGTCAGCAGCGGCCGCTGTGGCCGTGGGGGCAGGTGCCCCCTGCAGTCCCTGCTGCCACGCTTTCGGGTCTTTCCCTGCAAGTGGAATTGCTGATCGCATGGTGAGTCCATGTTTAACTTTTGGAGGCTATTTTTAGCTTTTTTTGCTAAAGTATACATTCTCTGAGAAAAGGAGCCTAAGGGCGCCGTTGATGGGTTTTCCACAATCCAAGCACCACGTGACAAGGGCCCAGGAGACCCACCCGCCAAGTTCTCCCAGTTTCTACCGCACACCCTTCATCCCAACTCTCCCAACGTTTAATGACACAGATCGGTTTCATTAGCAAACGCCTTAAACTCTTTAAAGTGGGGATGAGAAGACACACTTCTCCGTGTGGTAGAGGAGATTCATGTGTTCATCCAGCTGGGTGCCCACATGGTGCGCGGAGCCAGGAAAAATGAAATCCCTCATGGAGTAGAATTAGTGAGTGCACGTGAAAAGCAAGCAGAGTGTGTGGCACGTAGTTGACACTCAATAGTGCTCGTTGTTTGCTCTCTCCCCTCCCAAGCCCACCCCTAGTTATATCTTATGAGCTACCTTCAAATTGGGCCCTATCCGGCTGGTATTTTGGAGGCACGACCGGGGGAAGTCCGGGCAAACCTCTCCTCTGAGAAACGTCCAAGTCACCTGCCAGGAGCCTCCTGCGGGGGCCGCTATGACGAGGTGCCTGGTCTCGTGGAAGGGCTTTGGAAGTGCTTTCTGCTTGGACCTGAACAGGCACCTCTCGCAGGAAGTCATAAAAATGGCCAGCAGATACAAGAAAAGAGGCTCAGCTTCACGAGCTATTAGGGAAATGCAAATCAAAACCACAACGGAGATCAGTGTTAGAATGGCTATTACAACAATACAAGTAATACCAAGTGTCGGAGAAGCTGTGGGGAAAAGGGAACCCTCATTCACTGCTGGTGAGACTGTAAACTGGTACAGCCCCTATGGAAAATAATGTGCGGAACCTAACCAACAAAACAAAGATGAAGGAAAATAAGACCAGCAACACTGAAAGAACAAAGAAGCCAACAGAGACAAGAGGGAAGGAGGGAGGTGGGGCAGGGAAAAGGAAGGGAAGGGACATGTCAAGGAACATATAGCAAGGACTCATGGACAAAGCCAAAATGGGGAAGGATTGAGGGGGGAGGGGGGCAGGAGAAAGTGGTGGGGGGAAGGCAGAGACAAATGTATTTGAAAAAATAATTAAAAAAAAGAAAAAAAGAAAAATAGTAGGTACAAAATGGGCAGGGGAAAGTTAAGAATAGTATAGGAAATGGAGAAGCCAAAGAACTTAGATGTACAACCCATGAACATGAACTAAGGGGGGGAGGGGAATGGTGGGGGAGGGGCGGTGCAGGGTGAAGAGGAATAAAGGGGAGAAAAAAATGGGACAACTGTAATAACATAATTAATAAAATATCTATTAAAAATAAAAAAATAATATAGAGGTTCCTAAAAAAAATTAATAATAGAGCTACCATATAATCCAGCAGCCCTGCTCCTGGGTATCTACCTGAGAAATTTGAAAGCATTTATTCATCTAGATATATGCACCCCTATGTTCGTTGCAGCGTTATTCACGTTGGCCAAGACATGGAGACAACCCAAGTGTCCTGTGATAGAGGACTGGATAAAGAAGATAAGGTGTGTATGTGCTGTGGAGTGCTACTCAGCCACAAGAAAAGATAAAATACTGCCATTTGTGACAACACCAATGGATCTTGAGATTGTCATGCCACGCAAAATACGTCAGAGAGAAAAAGTTAAGAACCATGTGATTTCACTCATATGTGGGATATAAAACTGAAAGCAACACATGAACAAACAAGAAAAACAAACAAACAAACAAAAACTCACAGACACAGACCCCAGAGGGAAGGGGGTTGGGGGATAGTAAACGGTTAAAGGGGGCCAGATACACGGTGACGGAAGGTGACCTGACCTTAAGCGGTGGGCACGCAGTGCAAGACACAGATGATGGAGCACAGAAATGTACGCTTGAACCCTATATAACCTTATTAACCAGTATCAGCCCAGTAAATTTTCTTGGTTAAAAAAAAAAAGGACCAGCTACCTGGGAGACGCCTCTCTTTCAAACATGGCCTAATAGTTGTCCATCAACAACTGTGTACAACCGGGGAGAGGCTGCACATTTTTAAACTGCTAACTCGGAGGCCAGGAACATTTTTCTTTTATATAAAACCTGGCAGATGTGTAGCAGGACACACAGGAGTCCAGGCTGTGAGTGTTTTTTTAGGTTGTGAGTTTTGCGTTTTCTCGGGTTTCTAACCTCACTAGGACCACCTTTTCCCTCCTCCCTCTCCCTCCCCTTCCTGCTGGTGGCTCCCCACCTTGCCACTCCCTTCTCCCCCTGCCCTTCACCCCCAAGAGCTCACAAGAGGGGGCTGCTGTCATCGGCAGGTCCCCGTGGACTGGGGGCTGGGTGTGTGCCTCCAGGGGGTGGATGTCTTTCAGCTCCGAGATGAGTGGCTAAAAGCCGCCCCCTGCTTCCCTCCATCGGTCCACATAAAAAGTGTCTGACTAAATCAATGCAGCTTCAAAGATGGTCCTCGAGCATCTTTTCCAACAAATTGTCTGTGTGCCCATCCTACATAGAAATTCTGGGGCCCCGATGACTTACCCTTCTGTACTCCGTGTGTAGGAAATTACTTGGGTGTGATGCTGGCTTCTAAGAGCTATAAACTTCGGAAAAGTGCTACTATTACAATACTTCGTCCACGCATGGCTGTTCTTCTGTGCCTTTGAATAATGCTGAGGAAGAGGCATCTGTACCTCATTAACAATAAAATGCTCCTTGCTACCCGTTTCATTCCAGCCATCATCCATTCTTCTATTTCTACTGGTATGTGTGCTTCTTGTTCCTGCCGTGACTTAAAATAGAAACAGGAAAAAATTTAAAAAATAAAATACAAATGTGAATTTCTTTAAGCAGTGCCTAATGTGATTAATGTGATTAATGCTACCCTGTTTAAACAAAGGCAAACAAAACAGAGAGCTCTGTTGTCACCCCAAATAAAGCACTGATATAGTCTAAATAATGTGGATCCCAGCATTACCTATTTTGGCCACAAGATGGCGCCATGCACCAGCAAGACACTCTGGCTGCCGCAGAGTCGGGCTGTTTTGCAAGCTCGGGTGGGCCGCCGGTAGGCGACTCTGAGAAGGGGCAGGACCGTGATGATGAGCCCAAGAAGGGCACGAAGCCTAAGAACAGGGAGATAATGTGGAGTAGCAGTTAGGAATGTAGACTTTGGGATCCAGTAGCTTGGTTTCCCGTCCCAGCTCTACCACCTTCCCAGCCCCGTGGCCTCAGGCCCTTCAAGCTTTAGCTTTCTTAGCGAGAAAGTGAGAGGATTTGCTCAGGGCAGGTCTTTTGGGGTGAAATCAGTGAAATGAGGCTGTCCGGCACCAAGCACAGCCCCCTGTGTGCTCACTAAGCACACAGGAGTCACCTGGGGGCCTAGAACGTGGTAGAAACTCGAGGCTATATTATGGGTTTTTGTTTTTGTTTTTGTTTTTTGGTTTTTCCTTTTCCTTTTTCTTTCTTTCTTTCTTTTTTTTCTTTTTTTTTTGATAGGGAAACACCAGTGAGACTTGGTAAACACAAAAGACTTCTTAAGACAGTTATCTCTATTATTTTTCATTTTTTATAAAAGGGAAATGAATGCCTAATTCATCAAACTGATTTATCCATAGCCAGTTCTTAAAGCCTCTGAAATGTATCCCCACTCCTGTCTCCCCGCCCCCACGCCCCCCATCCCTCAGGCAGCAGCACCGCTGGAGGACATATTGCCAAGATGAGGTGTTCACTCCCCAGGAAGGGCCCCAAATTGCCAAAGACTGGTTTTTTCTGCCCTCTCCACAATCAACACACCACACTGGTTAATCTCTTACTAAAGAGAATAAGGAGTTGCTCGTGGGGTGTTGTTTCAGGGTATCAGCATAATGGTTTACTTATTATTGAAGAAGAGGGAGGGAAAGAAGAAGGAAAAGAAAGTTCATGAGTCATACCTGGCATGACCCTACTTTTCTTTCTAATTTCTCTGTATTTATGTACATAACAGCAAAGAAATAATTGGCTTCATAGAGTGGTTCACTTATAGATTCCTTTCCCATTTTAAAATTAGTCTTAAAATATTCTTGTTTACCCTTAACAATTGAACAGTGTCATAGGTTGTAATAACAATCAGAAGTTGAGACTCCTAAGAAAAACTAGTTGTAGCTATATTTGGGTTGGCATTCTGAGATGTTATTCATTTTGAATGAAGGCTGTGGTTTAGGAAAGGTATTATCTTCCTTCAAAAATAAAAAGACCAATTTTTATCCTTCGCGATACTTATTGACTCAATCGTTAGGCACTGCAATGATAACTAGAGTGCTGGACACTTTCTTTGTCTGGTGGAGACAATAGAAAAGTGGTAAAGCCTTCTCTCCTCGACATCACCATCATCTCCAGGGTTACTCTGGGTTTTGTCTGAGAAACACTTGGAGGTAAGGGCACAGGTGGGTGGCCAGAACTCTGTTCTCTAGTTTGCCCCAAGACCCCTGCTGAGGTGGGGGTCGGCCCCCCAGATCACTGGGAAAGCCCAGGACTCCTTCCTCGCCCTTCCGGTCCCGCACACCCAGAATTCTCCCTCTTAAAGAGTTTGTTCAGTGAATACCATAGCCATAATACACAGCTGTGTCTGTGCGTCTTGGTGGGTGTATGTGTATTCAAACTATGTTTTAAAGGAGCTTAACTAGGGATTGTCGAATAAAGCCCAGCTGTATTTAATCCTTCCTTCCTTCCTTCCAATGACAAATTCCAAATGGTGGTATTATTGTTAAGCTCTTCAAATTCTGGCCAAAACAAACAAATCTCTTGGGGTTTTTAAAACCCTCTTTCTCTGAGAGTTAAGCCTTTTATCAGAGGGCTGATGTAGTTCTATAGCCTAGACTAGGGAATGGCCATAGAAAGAGACGAAAGTCAAGAAATTGCTTCATGGTAGAAACTTTCGGACGTGGACACGGACTAGAGAAGACAGTGTCAATAATAATTATGGAGTTTTGGGAACGCTATCTCAGCACGTGGCAGTGCCACTTGCTGACAAGAGGAAGGGAGGCAGGGAACACGTTTTGGAAGGGAGAGATCAAGGATGCAAATTTGGACCTAAGAAGTCCAAGATGCCATACTGTGTCCCAATGGACAGGTCAAATGATCAGCCGGATAGAAACGCGCAGCGCTCAGACAAGATGTCAGGGCTTCCTTTTGGAGAGGCTGACCAGAGGCGACAGGGAAGAGCGGGAGACGGCTGTGTTCCAGAAGCCAGGGCAGGAGCGCACTGGAGCAAGCCCCGCGGGCTGCGGCGTTAGACGCCGCGAGGAGCCCAGCACGGGAGGATGAGAAAACGGCTGCTGGATTTAGAACAGGGAGGTTCCTGGTGATACCTTCAGGTGTGGATTTTGTGGCGCTGTGGAGGCAGACAGCAGGCGGAGGTGAGTTGGCACTGAATGACTGAAGTTGAAGGAGTAGGCCCTGACCAGTATCACTTGGCTGGTTGGGTGTCATCTCCCACAGCCAAAGGTTGCCCTTGCAATGATTTTCAGTCAGGGCACATGCCTGGGTTGTGGGTTCGGTCCCCAGTCTGGGCACGTTTCTCCCTTTCTTTCTCCTTCCCTTCCCCCCTCTCTAAAAACAAATAAAATCTGTTTTGTTTTGTTTTTGTTGTTTTTTTTAAAGTTGAAGGAGTGCAAAGAGTATGTGTGGACAATTTTTTGAAATGCTTTTCTGGGAAAAGCGTTTTCTCTTTTTTTAAGATTTTCCACATAGGTAAGATCATGCAGTATTTGTCTTTCTCTGCCTGACCTGTTTCACTTAGCATATTGCCCTCACGGTCCATGATTTGTTTCTAAGATGAGGAAAACTTCTGCATGCTGATGTGCTGGCGGCCGCGATTCAGGAAAAAAGGAAGACTTTGATGATGCAGAAGAGAGATTGGGAGAAACCTTAGAAGCCAGATTTTGAAGAGTCTTGAAGGGATGGGATTCATCCTGGGAGTGTTTGTGGGGCCACAGGCCTTTGGCAGAGAATCTGGGGGAAGGATGTAAACAACTGAGGTCTTCACACTAGAGGAAGGTAGTTGTCAAAGAAAGTACACAGGGTCAGGTTTATCCAGAAGCTTCCTACCCCTGCCCCAAACACACACAGATACACACACATGCACGTAGCCTTACCACAAAGTCAGCATGAAACAAGTTTCGGATAAAGGTATGTATTAGGCAAACAGTTATCAGCCAAAGAAGTCACAACGCAATTCATGGAAATCAGTTCTGCAAGCTCAACCCACTCCCAGCTCTCTGACGTTGTAGGTTTGGTAGGTTTATTTTTGTCCATGTTTCTTGTAATAGTTCCAGAAGCCTCAGGCTTGGCCATATGGTCTGCTTTGGCCAGTGAAGTGTGACTGGGAATGATGTATGTTCCCCTCCAAGGAGAGGCTTTAAGATCTTTGCCTTTGTTTCCCCACCATTATTTGCCCTCTACCTTGAGACTCGCGTATCCCAGCGAGCAGCCTGCCTTGTGAAGAGAGGAGGATGTAGAACAGGGCCTCACTGGCCTGCAGCCTCTGTGTCCTACGCCCTGGTTGTTGCAAATCTCTGAGAGTCCGGGGACTGTTTGTTACCACAGCGGAAGCTAGCAAAGGCTGACTGATACACAGAAATTTCAGCCTACATGTTTCAACTCTACAGGGGATTCACTTGCCCCAGGCAACGTTCTGTGACTTCTCTTGACTATCAGAAATCATCCTAAACGAGAGGATGGCCACAGGAAGCGGTGAGCCCCATCTGTAAGAGGTGCAGGCTGGAGTCTTCAGTGGGTACTTTTCCTGTGTTCATGTAAGGCAGACAGGTGTGTGTGTATGTGTGTGTGTGTGTGTGATTGTGTGAAGGGGTGGTTTCCAGCTATTTTAACTGGTCTACACATCTCAAATGCCGTTAATATCCTGGAGAAGTAGCCCTTTGTAATATCCATCACTCTAATGAATAGGCCAATAATTTTGTCAATAAAAACCCATTTCTTGACATCTAATATATTAATAAGCGAAGGATCCATTCTGCACTAACATAAGGACAATATAAAGATTTGTTGTAGCTACCCTTGGAGGTAAATCCTCTTTAATATAACCCTGGCCACCCTGCACTGGACTTTTTGTTTTTAAGTTCTATAACCTTTATTCAGTAAGAGAAATAGAAGGTTTCTGTTGTATAACATGGGTAGTAATTGATAATACTGCAGATTTATACTATGAGGACACAGGTCATTTTAAAAATGCAATTTCTCTATAAAAATATATTGTTCACAAATCTCCAACAAAACAAATTCAGGATGCGATCTATTCTTTACAAGTTTCATTCAAAAGACTGCCTGTCACAGCCGAGGCTTTATATCCAAATCATTTCTAAAATCAAAACATTTCAACGCCAGTCTTTCTCCCATGGCCGTAGATTAGGTAGAGTTTTCTGATGAGTTGGCATTAAAGGTGAGTGATGCCTTGAAAAGGAGAGCACAGCATGTCCCTTAGCCTGAGGTAGTTGGCGTTCTGCAGAACCGGAGCTGATGGCTCGTGGGGGCCGGGCGGGGACCCCGATCTCAGTGTGAGGACGGGCGGGTGGCATCCTGGAGGGGTTGGAGCTCCGTGGAGCCTGCTCCAGCCGCACGACCCCTCGCACTGCCTCACCAGCTTCCACGCGGGCTTGCCTGGCAGAAACCGAGAAACAGGCGCTCACCCTCACCCCACGCTTCTGCAGCTCCGTGCTAACATTGAATAACACCTCATGGGGACCCTGTCCGCAGAGGACCCGGGCACGTTTTAAAGTCATTGTCCAATGACACAGAACCTAATTGTTCCGCAAGAGCATTACCCATTTTATCCGGATGTGCAATGGATCTTCAACTCTCTCCCCGGGTCTGACCCTTGTAACCGTGAGGAATGTTTGGCTGCAGTGCTAGGCATCAGAAGGAACCTCAAAGACATGCTTAGGATCTCAGAGAGCTACTGAGGAGTTCTGCCGAATCCTGTCCTCTTGAGTCACACTGAGCTCTACCCGGTACAGGAATAATGGTAAATCCATTCTGTGTCTCTCCCATCACTTCATCTGGTTAGGAAATTGCCCTTTAGCTGTGTATCGGCCTTGGTAATGGGTTAAATTTCTGCTCCCCGAAAGATATGTTGAAGTCCAAATTCCCGTGACTTCAGAATGTGACCTTCTTTGAAAATAAGGGAGATGTAGATAGCATAGTCTAAGATGAGGTCTCTCTCCGAGTAGGGAGCAAGGGAACCTCATCCAGTAGGACCAGTGTCCTTCTAAGAAGAAGGAAATTTGGACACCTTCAAGCACAGAGGGAAGATGGGGTAAAACCACACGGGAAGACATCAACCCCGTGAAGATAAAGACAGGGACTGAAATGATGCCTCCCTACGTTAAGGAACGCCTGGGGTTACCAGAAACTGGGAGAGGTGAGGCAGGACCCCCCCTACCCTCCCCCCGACCCCCGCCCTGCAACGAGGCTTCAGAGGCAGCAAAGCCCGGCTGATGGCTCAGTTTCTAACCTCTGGCCTCAGGAACCATGGGAAAATAAATTTCCACCGTTTCAAGCCATCCAACTTTGAAGGCAGGCACTGGGAGATTAAGGCACCCCGTAGTCATCTGCAGAGACCTGGCTCCCTGCCTTCTGTGCTTCTCTTAAACCTTTTTATCAGTAGGGCAGAGAGAGAGAGAGAGAGAGAGAGAGAGAGAGAGAGAGAACTCTCCTGGGTAAAAACCCTCGGGGTGATGGAACCATCCAGGCCAGTGTAAACACGAGCTGCTTGAGGGAAGTAGTAATGGCTCTGGCACGGCTTTGAGGCCCCGGGGCAGCCCCGCCCCCAGCAGGGCCACTGGACTGTGTACCTTGGCAGCTGCCTGTGCTCCTCTCTTCCCCACATCCCCAGCAGCAGGGGGGCCCTGCGCCTACCACACCCAGGGCTGGGCCCCTTGACCATGAGATGACATGTTCCTGGCTGTCCTTAGTGTGAAAGCTTACACTCACAGACACGCAAAGCATAGAGCGCTAATCATACTGACGTTTTAAAAAGTGAATTGCAGGCCTCATGACAGGGGAAGCGAGTGCGTGTGTGTGTTTGCCTGCTGGCTTGAGAAAAGAAGGCCTGAGATAGTTATTTCAGGGAGTGAAAGAGGGAACTTCTTTGTGAAGCACCGAACAATTCCAGTTCCTGGCTCTCTACAATCCATGTTACGTGCGTGATAGTAGCTCAGAATACGCTCAGCCTGCCCCGTGGCTGGATTCCTCAATAACGCCCCACTGCGGGCCTGGAGGAGGTCGGGCTGTCGCAATCTAGGGGCGGGTTTTTCCAGATGATACCGCTGAGGGAAAAAGGGAACGTGGCGGGTGTTTGCCCGGGAGTGATTATAATTCTGGGCTGTGGAATCCTGGGTGGGCACCGGAGACCGGAGATGGCGGGACTCATGGGGAGGGGGCCCCATGAGGCTGCAGAGTCGTCCCCACGCGCGTCTTGGAGCTAATAAGCAGAAAGCATGGGAGACAGGTTTGGAGAAGAACATTCTGAATTTGAGATTTTGGAGGTGGCACACTATCTGAGGAGGACAAGATCTAGGGTTTGGAGTTGGGATTGGGTGGCTGAGATATATGGAGTGGAGGAAAATCTTCATGTATAGGGTTGGCCAAAAACGTCGTCTAGTTGTTTTTGTGTAAGGTGGCTCTCGTAGTGCTTAGTTGTCTCTAACTTTACTCAAAACGATTTTGTTAGATCGTATTGTGATAGCTGTCATATCAGCGTGCATTTAAAAAAAAACAACAAAATTGGTGAATTTTTGCATAGCCATTTTAATATTGAAGATGGAAGAAAATATGCAAACTTTTTGGCATATTCTGCTCTTATTATTTCAAGAAAGGTAAAATGCAACTGAAATGCAAAAAAAAAAAAAAAAAAAAAGAAAAGAAAAAGAAAAGATTTGGGCAGCGTATGGGGAAGGTGCTGTGACTGATCAAATGTGTCAAAAGTGGTTGGCAGCCCCAGCTGGTATGGCTCAGTGGATTGAGAGCCAGCCTACAAACTAAAGGGTTGCTGGTTCAATTCCCAGTCTGGGCAAATGCCTGGGTGGTGGGCCAGGTGCCTGGTTGGGGGCATGTGAGAGGCAACTATTTCTCTCTTGTTTCTCTCCTTCTGTCTCCTTCCCCTCCCCTCTCTCTAAAAGTAAAGAAATAAAATCTTTAATAAAAAACATGGTTTGCCAAATTTCTTGGTACTATTGACATTTTGGCCAAATAATTCTTTGCTATGAGGCTGTTTATGCATTGGAAGGTGTTGAGCAGCACCCCTGGCCTCTGCCCACTAGACACACCAATAGAGGGAGGAGCCGACATACTCAAAATATCCAAATCAATAAATTTTTTGGTGAAAATGAAAACTGTCTTTTATTTTACGGGAAGAAAACTGCACAGACTTTTTGACTAGCTGAATAGAAGAGACAGTTAAGGAAAGGAGAGGACAACATGTACGAGCTGGCAATCATTCGAGCGGAAACACATAGGCAGGAGTTTTAAGTGACTAGAGGGCAATGAGTAGCAGGTTACTTGGCACCAGAAAGTGGCGGGGAAGGAGAGGGGGTTGGTTTGAACATCAGAACAGCTGTGATCATTTGGGAACAAGGAAAAGAAGGGAGGCCTGGACGACTGGGAGAAGGCACAGAGGCCAGCGTGGAGCTGCGGTGAATGGTGTGCGTGAGAACACAGAGAACCTCCACAGAGAATTGTGGGGGAGGGGGCTGCCGGGGTCAGGGGTGGGGGGCCCTGAGGGAGAACGGGCGGGACTGCACGGATGTTCCCTGGATAGAGAGCAGATCTTCCAGGGAACTCAGTGGGCGGGTTCAGAGCCATGAGAGTAAGGAAGTGGATCACATCGGAGGGTGCGCCGGGCAGTTTGGGGGTCACATTGCAGGACTCTGGGGTCTAAGTCCTGACATTTCGAGCCCAGTTGTTCAAAGGCTGTTCCTCGATGGCAGAGAAAATGCCAAACATCAGGAAGAAAACAAGTTGTAAGCCTCCGTTCCGTTCACTCAAGTTACTGGTGCATCGCAACGCTTTCTGGCGCTGAGTCTGTTCAGTCCGGCCCGAGGGGGCCCACAAAGCTGGGTTCCAGGCTGAGGAAGACCAGCGCTAACAACAACTGTATATCAAAGACACTAGTAAGAGCACTGTGGGGTTCTTTTTGTTTATTTTTTGTTTTTGTCTTTTCAAAGACATCTTTCCCCCCGCTTTTTTTTCAGGTCAGGAAAGCTTGCCAAACCACAAAACAAAGAGCAGGTAATTAAGAAACGGTGTTGTTAACAAGCCTCTTCTGTTTTCATTCATAATAAGTGCGCTTCCATTTTCCCTATGGAAAAGAGGTCTTGATTTCAATAATGAACCCAGAACGTGGAAAGGATGGAATTAATGGAAGTCCTCTTTGGCCTTTGCTCCCGTTGGCTCTGGAAGAGTTTGTCAAGGTAGAGAGACACCTCTTGGAGAACTCAGATTAAACAAAAAGCCACTCCAGGTGGCTCCCTGGAGGAGCAGAGCAAATGAATGAACTTTCCCTAGAGGTGAGAGGGGAACACGTCAAGGACGTTGCTGGTTAGCGAAACAAAATGCGGTCCCGACCTGGAGTGGAGGAAAGAGACTCTCCCCACAGACCTGGTCAAGGGCTCTGCTTAATTTGGAGGGAGGCATTACTGCAGGTGCATTATGACCACGCTTTTCCAACAGAGACATAGCGAATCCTTCACTCGCGAATCCTTCACTCGCCTCCCCTCAAAGAGCGCGGCTGAAGGCAAGAGAAGGCTTGCCGTGTCTCCGCCGGCCCCCTGGTTTCCGAGTGCGCTCAGGACGCCTGGGAAAGGGCGGTGCGGACAGAGTCTGAACGGGCGTCCTCCAGCCCCCGGCCGGCCCACCCCTGCCCTGGCCCCATCGTCTCGACCCTTCTAGTCCCGTGTGCCTTCGTAGCTGCCCTTAAACGTTCCCCTGAAACCCAGCTAGGCCTCCCCGGAGGGCTCCCTCAGAGCCGACGTCTTCTTGAAGCCAAGTTAGATGTTGTTTAAAAGGATATTTGATAACCCAGTGGCTTGAGTCACGGGGCATGAGGATGGATGGACGTGGGGGTCGATTGGTTGCTTCTCTCAGCTTTAAAAAAAAAATTAGCAACCTTCTCTCAGCGTTTAGACGGGAGCATGGGGCACGGAACTTGCAGCCGAGGCAAACACCAGAGCGTTTGCACCAGAGCCAGTTCCCTCCAACAATGACAGGTGGGAAAACTTGCCTTGGTGGTCACAACCCTCCATTTGGTAGCCCTGCCCGCTAATCCTGGCCTTTGGCGTGTTCACACCCCTCCAAAATGATTTTTAATTTCCAACTTCTATGTAGGTGGAAGCCTATCTGATTTAAACTCTTGCATAATAATGGCAAAAACAGGAGTGGTATCAAGATAAGCCTGAAGTTGTTTATCCAGTGTTGCAAAGGAAAGAAATAAATTATTTTAGGAACTGCCATCAGGTAAAATTCCCAGGTGCGTTATTCAGCTGATGGCTTGCGGAGATAGAGAAAAAGAAGTAGTGATCATTGGGACTTCTTGGATTTCATAGGCACAGAAATGTAATGCCAAATTAAATGTGTTTCCTTATACAGGTTGATGGATAGATGAAAACTGTAGAGAGATCCTTTGTTAAGATTTTAGCAGAATCTGATGAAGTTTCTCAAGATATTCTTAAGGACACAGTACTGAATATAGACAGTACTGGCCTCTACCCAAGTCAGCTCCAGGATAGCTGGGTACTAGATAAGGTTACGGTGATTATTAAATATGATAATGGATCGTGATTATCTTTTTAATTTTTTTATTATTTTTATGATTTTTTTTAAAAGTCTTTATCTCTTAGAGATGTTTACTGGACTATCTTTGGGTTAAATTACATGTACCTGGGAGTTGTGTCAAACATTGGAGGCACCCCAGTGAAAGCGGAGAGTTTAATGAAACAAGATGGACAAAATGTCAGTAATTGCTGAAGGTTGTTTAATGGAGGTTCACTGTATTATTCTTTCTACTTTTGTGTATATTTAAACATTTCCATGATGAAAGTTTAAACACATACTTTCCACTGTAAGATGTGAATGCAGGTTTGTTGAATAGAAAAGAATAAGTTGAATAAGTTCCTGAAGATTTAACTTTGTAATATAATTGTGTCCCTACCTATATTTCTAAAATATTGTATAATTTTATTGATCTGTGTTGCTCCTTGAATCCCACACCTTCCTTTTGGATCCATATTTTAAAACCAAAGTATATTTGGAAGTACATTCAGGGAATGCTAAGCCCTCTCTGAATGAAAGAATTTTAAAGTCCTTGTGCTATTTGCAAGGAAGATAGAGCTATTCAATAGAAGTGGTGATAGTGGACATCTTTATCTAGTTCCTGATTTTAAAGTGATATTTTCTAATGCCTCAAATATGATGACATTTGATATATATTTTCTGTAGGTTCCTTTTCATAGATTAAGAAATTTCCCCTCTAATCATAGTTTACAGTTTTGGGTGGAGTAAGGAGATTTAATCTTGCGTCCATGTTGAATCTTATCAAATGACATTATAATCTATTGATATAATCATGTAGATTTTCTCCTTATATTCATTATATGATAAATTATATTTTCTGGTATGAAACCATCTTTGGATTATTGAAGTAAACTTATGACATATTACTAAAATATACTGCATTTTATTAAAATATTTGCATCAAATTATTTTATAGTATTCTATCATGATTTTTTAAAATTTCATACATTTAAATGTTTTGCCTTCTCTCTCTTTCTCTGTTTCTCCCTTGAATAATTTTGCCAGACCTTTACCTATGCTATTTTCCCTTTCAAAAAACCAGTTGTGGTTTCATACTATATGTCTTTGAGGGTTATTCCTTTGCAATTCATTTTTAATTTTCTGCACTATGGTAAAAAAAGTTTTACATATAATGTCAATTCTTTTAATTCTTTTGTGACCTAATAAACTCATTAAAATATTTCATAGGTACTTAATTTTCTATTTGTTGGGCATAGAATTCTCTATATCTATTAGATCAAGCTTGCTAATTTTATATCCATAATAATTTTGTATTTGATCTAGAGTTTCTAGGGAGAATGTGTTGAAATCTCTAATTACAAGTGTGGATTTATCAAATAATATTTTGATTCTATATACTTTCCATTTATATATTGATGCTGAATCATTAGATGTGTACAAATTTGGGATTTAAAAGAAATCCTATAAAATTGATTTTATTTTTTTTATATTTTATGATTATGTTATTACAGTTGTCCTGATTTTTCCCCCTTTGCCCCCCTCCACCCAGCACTGCCCCCCCACTCCCTCAGACAATCCCCCCACCATTGTTCATGTCCATGGGTCACGTGTGTAAGATCTTTGGCTGCTCCATTTCTTATGTTGTACTTTACATCCCCATGGCTATTTTGTAACTGCCTATTTGTACTACTTAATCCCCTCGCCTCTTCGCCCATTCTCCCTCACACCCTCCCTGCATCTGGCAACCATCAAAATGCTCTCTGTATCCATGATTCTGTCTCTGTTCTTCTTGTTTGCTTAGTTTTTTAGATTCAGTTGTTGATAAAGGTTTTTGTTGTTGTTGTTGTTGCCATTTTATTGTTCGTAGTTTTGATCTTCTTTTTCTTAAATAAGTCCATTTGACATTTCATATTAATGTTTTGGTGATGATGAACTCCTTTAATTTTTTCTCGTCTGGGAAGCTCTTTATCTACCCTTCCATTCTAAATGACAGGTTTGCTGGGTAAAGCAATTTTGGCGGCCGGTCTCTGCTTTTTACGACTTTGAATATTTCTTGCCAATCTCTTCTAGCCTGCGAAGTTTCTTTTGAGAAATCACCTGACGGTCTTACGGTGACTTCTTTTCTCTCGCTGCTTTTAAGATTCTCTCTTTATCTTTAACCTTTGGCATTTTAATTATGATGTGTCTTGGAGTGGTCCTCTTTGCATCCATCTCGTTTGGGACTCTCTGTGTGTTCTGAACTTGCACGTCCCAAAGCCTTGTTGTCAAGAAGCACTTCATCCTAGGCAATCACCAGCCATACATTAAGCATCCGTTTTGCTACTGCATAGACTACATGTCCTCCTTTTCCCTGGCCGTTCACTGGAAGGACGTTATCGCTGCATTCCAGCGCAGGCAGTGTAATGACCAATCTCAGATTCCACCTTCAGTGCCTGTGTGTGTATGCTTGTGTGATATGATCCTGCTACCAAATACTACAACATTCACTATCCAGTCCAGAAAAACATGACTTTGTATTTTCAAAACCATTCTTCCACACTGAGGAAGACCGAGCAAGACTCAGGGTTTCAAAACACTACCCCAGGGGGTAGAGGGACTTGGATGTGACGATTTTCCAAGAATAAGGGGGCACACTGCATTGTTTTGGTGAATGGGGAATGTGGGTGCTCAAGTGCTTTCTTGGAAAAGTGGAAGTGGGGTGACCGTGTATGTGGACTTGATGAAGCAGGTCATACCGATGGGCTTCCATGTCTCTTAAATGAGGTGACAGTGATGGCTCCTTCATGTAACTTACTCCTGCTCCTTCTGTCTCTTCCGGCTTTTGGTGCCTGACACACATTCATCTCCCTAGGACCTTAACCTGCCACCCCAATGGAATTTCAAGCTCTGAAGACGACAACCAGGAATTATTTCCCTTCTTAGACTGGTAACCTTAAACCACAACGCTCTGTGAGGGGACAAGGAGGAGATGAAGTCATTCACCCCATTGCTCATCCCTTTGATCTCAGAGAACTGAAGGGACAGATTTAAAACAAATTAAGTAACAGAACATACAAAGTAGTAAATGATTATCAGAGAGCACTAAAACGGACTGTGAAAGTGAAACTAGTCAGGGGTTTTTGTTTGTTTGGGAGAGGAAACTCTCCATTCTCATCTGTTTTTGTATCTACTCAGTTTCCAATTAGTATTGCACAGCTGGTCTTCATGTATCCAGTTGCTATTTGCTAAACCAATACACAAGCAATTTTTATAACTTCAGTGCTGTAATAACAGTAGCAATAAAAATGTTAACTATTCACCTTAGAGGTGAGCAGGGAGGGGATCAGTGTCAATTAGTTTTAAAAATACAGAGTAATGATTTCATTATTTGGGGAGAAAATACAGATTTTAAGCACAAGCCTCAGTATGTTTTATTCTTAAAGCAATGCAGCTGAGCAGACTTGTGTCTGTAGCTAGAGACAGGAGAAGATGAAACCAGAAACATCAAGTGACCTGCCCAAGGATAAGCTAGGGAGCCTGAAAAGCTGCCCCAGCTGTCTCTCTCCCACCCCAGCGGGCACCCAGCCAGAGCATCTCTGAACCCCCAAGTCCCTCCTCATCCCCCTGCCCTCCTCTGCATGTTCTTGAGGCTTCAGAGTACACAGCTGCCGAAGTTCCTTCTGGCATGTGGGACTCAGTCATTGTGTTTTCCAGGGCTGGTGGGTGAGAACAGGGAAGATTCTCTGCCTTCCCTGCTTCTGAAACTCTAGGAGAGGGAGAAAGAGCCCACAAGAACAATTTTTTTTTTTAAAGATTTTATTTATTTATTTTCAGAGAGAGGGGAAGAGAGGGAGAAAGAGAGGGAGAGGGAAACATCAATGTGTGGTTGCCTCTTGTGCGCCCCCTACTGGGGACCCGGCCCACAACCCAGGCATGTGCCCTGACTGGGAACTGAACTGGCGACCTTCTGGTTTGCAGGCTGATGCTCAATCCACTGAGCCACACCAGCCAGGGCAAAAATCTTATTTTTGATTAAGGAATCATCCCTAAATAATAAAGAGAGATGGATAGTTGGGGAAACTTTTACTACATATTTGCCTTTTGGTCTTACTTATTTCTCTCCAGGTCCCTAGCAAGCCTAAGGAATCACTTAACATTAGAGAAACAGGTATTGGTGGAGACTATTTTTAAAAAAGAAATCCGAAATGTTCTGAGAGAGATTCATCTAATTTTTGCCTATTATTGCCTTTAATAAAATTTAATTTTCAAAAATATAACTTTGACCGATTGCTGCTTCCAGTCAAGATGGAATAACAGGGACTGGATTTGTCCTCCCACGTGGGAAAAGAACAACAAATCAGAAAGATGCATGTGAAACTTTGAAAACACCGGACATCAGGCAACGAAGGGCACTGACTTCTGAGAAATAGAAAACCAAGAAGCTGAGCCCGCAAACTCATCCAGCTTATTGCTTAAAATAGTTGCCAGGCCACAGTGCAGAGAGCGGGTGCCCAGGCAGAGCCCACTGGGCTCTCTGAGTCACGGAGATGGAGCCGAGTGTTCGGGGACACCAAGGTGACTGACGAAGTGCACAGAGAGAGAATCCTCAGGAATTTGCCGGAATGCTGATCAGGACATGCTGAGTGGGAACAAGTCCTGGCACTTACGCGGGGCAAGGAATCATGCCTGTTCTCACTGGTCAAATTGAAAAGCCCCGAATTCATGGGCTTTGGGTAGAATATGCAGGAAGATCGTGCCTCAGTAATTAGTTTAAACTAAGCACTCCTCTAGAACTTTCTAATGAATTATATAAGACCCCAAAGAATCCAATTTCCAAGAAACACATCACAGAATAAAGTTCAGGGATAGAAACATGTCTGGAAAATCCCCAAATATTGGAAATTAATAATATATGTTTAAATAACCTATGGGCCAAAGAAGGAATCAAAAGGGAAATTAGAAAATATGTTGAGTGGAATGAAAATGAAAACAGAACACATTGGAATTGTGGAATGCTAGCAAAGCAGTACCTAGGGAGTAGTTTATAGTAATGCTTTGACTAGAAATTCCTGGGGCGCCCACCCAAACCCCAGTGAGCTTCCCCCAGACATCTCCCCTTTCAAAACCCAGACCAACCATTGTGCTTCTTATCATGAGTACCCTTCAGCAATAACCATTAAAAAACATTGATGAAGAAAAAATGTTCACTACTTATAGGCCCCAAAGTGTACCAAGCCCGCCAGGGGGCCACACAGTGGAGTTTCAGGGAGGAAGGATGGAGCAGGGAGAAGGGGAGAAGGAGAGGGAAGAGGCCTAGGTCTGGGGTTCTGCTTTAACTGGGGTCCAGGATTGGGACCTAGGGTTTTCAGGCTTACTCTTTATTGGTGAATTCAAAACATGAGTAGGAATTTAAAGCATGGAAAGAGAAGATAAGCAAGTAGCCAAGTGCTCAGTTATGAAGTCAACCAAGATCTCTAAAACAAAGGAGCCCAGTGGCGGAGGTGGCCTGGCTCTTCCTTTAGTCCTGACTGGTGGGATAGCCATCGTCGAGTTGGACACTTTTTGACGTGGACGCCTCCACAATCAAAGGACCACATCAAATTGAAAAGATTTTGCACAGCAAAGGAAGCCATTAGCGAAATAAAAAGAAAACCCACTCAATGGAAAAACATATTTGCCAACAATACACCTGATAAGGGGTTAGTATCCAAAATTTATAAAGAAATTATACAACTCAACACCAAAGAACAAACAATCTAGTTAAAAAGTGGGCAACAGACCTGAATAGACACTTCTTCAAAGAGGACATACAGATGGCCAATAAACATATGAAAAGAAGCTCAATGTCACTAATCATCAGAGAAATGCAAACTCAGACCACAATGAGATATCACCTCATACCTATCAGAATGGCTGTCATCAACAAATCAACACGCAGCAAGTGCTGGCGAGGATGTGGAGAAAAGGGAACCCTCATGCACTCTCGGTGGGAATGCAGACTGGTGCAGCCACTGTGGGAATCAGTATGGAGTTACCTTGAAAATTAAAAATTGAACCACCTTATGATTCCACTTCTCACACTTCTGGGAATATGTCTGAAGAAACTCAAAACACTAATTCGAAAGAATATATGCACCCCTACATTCACTGCAGCATTATTTACAATAGCCAAGGTTTGGAAGCAGCCCAAGTGCCTATCAGTAGATGAGTGGATAAAAAAGCTGTGGTACATTTTTTACGCAATGGAATACTACTCGGCTGTAAAAAAGGAGATCTTACCTTTTGCAACAGCATGGAAGGATCTGGAGAATATTATGCTAAGTGAAATAAGCCACTCAGAGAAAGAAACAAATATCATATGATTTCATTTACATGTGGAATCTAATGAGCAAAATAAAGAAAAGAAATAGAAACAGACTCATAGATACAGAGAACAGACTGACAGCTGCCAGGGGGAAGGGGATTTGGGGGTCTGGGTCAAAAAGTTGAAGGGATTAAACAAACAAACAAACAAAAACAAAACTCATAGACACAGACAACAGTAGGATGATTACCAGAGGGAAAAGAGGGGGGAGGAGTAGAAGAGGGTAGAGGGGGGAATTAATGGTGACTGAAGGGGACTTGACTTTGGGTGGTGAACACACAATATAATATACAGATGACATATCATAAAATTGTGCCTCTGAAATCTAGATAATTTTATGAACCAATGTCATCCCGATAAACTTAATAAAAATGTTTAAAAAGGTTAAGTCAGGCAATTGCTTTATAAAAAGACAAGCCCGCTGTCTGGGCTTAAACAACAATGACCGGCCTGTTGGTGGTGATGCTGGCGGAAACAAACCTGTCGTCTTCCTGTCGCGTAGAAACATAGCAGATACAGTTGCAGTGGTGGCTATGCCATCTAGGTTTGGAAAATTGCATTCTGTGATGTTCACAGGACAACGCGTTTGCCCAAGGATGCATTTCGCAGAATGTTAGGTTCTGAGTGTGTGACCTTGCAGAGACTTTTTGTGTTACTGGGCTTCAGTGGCACTTCCCTGAGGAAAGGCTTGTGGAGAGTAGCCAGAATCCCACCATAGCATTGACAGTAGAAAAATAAAACCAGGCCCAACAAAAACAAAAACTTTTCAGGCAACACATTCAGAGTCTATTCTACCAAAATAATGCAGATTCTCCCAGCTCTATGTGTTGCCCAAAACACAATGCCAACTTGATCACAAGGACTAAATCTTATATTTCCTTTTATCTCTAACCACTCACTTTGTGGTGGCCAGGGAATGGGAAAAGAATTGGATGTAAAGATTTGCCAAGGGAGCCCTGGCTGGTGTGGCTCAGTGGACTGAATGCTGGCCTACAAACCAAAGGGTCACCGGTTCGATTCCCAGTCAGGGTCACGTACCTGGGTTGTGGGCCAGGTCTCCAGTTGGGGGCATGGGATAGGCAACCACACACTGATGTTTCTCTCCCTCTCTTTCTCTCCCCCTCTTTCTCTCCCCCTTCCCCTCTCTCTAGTAAGTAAACAAACAATCAAGTAAATAAACAAAAAATTTTCCAAGAAGAAATAAACAGAGTACTTGCTTGACAAGATTAAGGGAGAAAAGAAAAGCGTGCGTCAAAGACGCCCGCTGAATCTCAGTCAGTTATTAGGAGGCCAGTTGGGCAATCGAAAGAAAGAGAAAGAGGGAGAGATTTGTCCAGAATGGACTCCAGTTTGGTGGTAAGAAAACCAGTTCCGGAGTTTGAGATGCCTGTAACAGTGAAGGGAATGTCCGATATTCTCCTCATAGTGTGAACTGTAAAGTCCAAAAGAAAGGACAGCTGTGCCCTCTAGCAAGTTAACCACATGGTCTGGTCCCCACGGTTGGAATACTTACAGGTGTCCTGGAGTTTAGGGATAATCAAAGGCCCCCTGCCAGGGTCTACTTTGGAAGCCTGTTCCTTGCAAACTTCCCAGAGCTATGTTTGCAGTACCGGAAGCTGGGGTCATGGCTGTTGCTGAGCTCTGGGTGACAAACTAAGAGCGAGGGAAGAGTCCAGGCTCACTTAACTGGTTTTGTTTATTTGCTTGTTTTTTATTTATTTTTTATTTTTTGCCACATTGGCTTAGGGAAAAGTCAGGGGATGGAAACCTAGCAACTGTCCCTGGCCTGGCCCCATTTGTAGATCCATGGAACCCCACCTTCTCCAAGCTTCCTTGGGTACCCCCAGGCAGCATCAGACATGCTCGTGAATGGCCTCGGCTCTCTCTCTGTGCTCCGGATGTCACATGCTGTCTCTCAGGGGTGTTGAGTTTGTGTCCAGCCTCTTGTCAGGAACATGTTTGTTTTCCTTCTAGGACAGCAGCTCCAGGAAAAACTCACTCAGGGCTTGGAAGAACCGCCCTTTGGCGGCTCGGTGCATTAGCACTCTGCTGGAAGTCGCTCAGGAGGCAGTTTCCTGGTACTTTCTGGCAGTGCAGCGTTATTTTCCAGGTTAGTGTATCCTCCTAGGAACCAGACAGAGGTACGAACGGCTGGGTTGGTGTGCCCTCTGCGTTGCACCGCCCTATCCTGCTTTGTTCCACATCCCCCTCTTCATCCAGACAAAGCCTGTCCACCTGTATTCTCTCCTCCAGAAGAGCAAACTCCCTGATGCACCGGAAACTAAGGTGGGGGCCTTTGTCCCCCAATGCTTTAGCTGTGGGGCCAGTGCTCCGTGTCTCTCACTGTGGTCCACTCTTCAGGCCTCTATTACAGGTCTCTCTCACCAGCCCCACCCCCTCCACCACTTCCTCCTGGACAGTCCAGGACTTGATGCAATTCTTAGGTGGGACCCCGTGTGGTTACTCTCTTTGGGACCCTTATTGCAACGAATATTCCCATAAACACTTCCACAACTGCCCCAGCAAAATGTCAGTCCCTTCCCTCCCTCTATATCCTCCCTCAAAGTGCCTTCTTGTAAAGCCATGACACTTCTGGAGCTCTCTCTGATTTCACCAGGGAGGGGTGATAGGAAGGCAAACACCCAACATGATTTGGAGGGCAGATCTTTGAACCTCCATAAGGGAGGATTGTACAGGGTCTTTTCAAAACAGCAGGAGGAATCAGATTTCACTCCATGGCCCTTGTGAGCAGATGCTTAGTCCCCAGTCCAAGGTCAATCCCAACCTTGAGGATCTTGATTCAACCCCTTGAGGGACACAGGACCACCCCGTTCTATTTTCAGGTATTAAAGAATTCACAGTTCAGGGAGCCAGCAAGATAGTCTTGTTTACATCTTAGCAATGTTGTTTATACTTTACATCCTCATTTACATATTTGATATTGGGCTATGATTTGTCTTCTTTGCATGGTGTTGGCTTTTTGCTGACACTTTATAGAAGATGGTGATTTAAATCTATAAATGCACTATAAATCAAACTTACCTAAAAAGTCCTCTTTCATCAAAATGTTTTTGCTAAGTCATCCATATCTTTGAATTTTCAAAGGAAAACACAATGTGGACCTTGCTGGAATAGCATCTTTTCTGTAATTTCTGACTTAATTTGGTTCCTAATTCTAAGTGGGGTGAGCTCTAGAGCAAATACAGAGTCTTGTAGTTTAGAGAGTGCAATCAACTCTTCAGATCCCAATGTGTAGTCACAGGTCACAGTGCTTTTCAATCTGTGCTCCTCCTTGGTAAACTTTTGATGCCTACTGTTTAAAGTCAGCCCCTCTTGGTTGCCTCAATTCAGTTTGAAATGTAAGTGAATGAATGTGTCATAATATGCTGACTACTAATGTGGAATATATCACAACTCGAATAAGAACTGGCTTTAAGGTTTTCTGTGGCTTTGTAAAAAAATGTCCGAATGATCTAACCAGAAATTGAAGTAGGGGCCCTGGCCCCAGGTGGGATTCCTGGGGCCTGAGCTAAACTCCTAGGGGGATAGGACTTGATTTTAACAGCAGCAGCACCTGAAGCCAAGGATGTGCCAGAAGGTAACATCTAGAAGGAAACTGAAATAAAAGAAGCAGCATACAGCGTAACCCCAGGCATCAATCAAAGGGGCCAGAAGCAAAGAAGAAAGTGCAGATCCAGGGTGACGTCAAAAATGGTCAGAATCAAGCCCAGATAAGAGAGTTCAGAATGGAGGCTGGGGTCAGGGCCAAGGTGAGTGACCAGAATGCAGCCTCAGTAACTGTTGGTGCTTGGCCTTTCACTGTTCCCACGGTACTGGCGTTAGGCATTGGCCAAGGCAGTTTGGTTGTGCACAGCTATTTGATTCTTTTTGGTAGATTCTGTAGCTGCCAAAAGTTAAGAAGTAGAGAAAGGCTAACTACTCCCTTACAGCTTTGCTATTGAATTTTAATGACAGGTAATTTCAGATGGAATTCTGCCACAAACAGAGTCACTTATTAGGCAAATATTTGAGCAAGCAAGCATAAAAATAGTCCACTCAATTTGTTGTGCAAAGTTTATGGAGTCTCAGCTCTCTGTCCTTTTATGTGCTCTGAGTACTTCTTTAATGAAAGACTGACTTGAGATAGAACGTTCCAAGTGGCAGAATGTAGTTCTGGCAATCCACTGGAATGTAATCCACTGGCAATCAAAATTCTCTGAAATAATGGCTGGACACACAGGACCATTCCAGAATTATGTCTTGGGGTCCATCCCAAAAGAAGAGAGGAGACATCTTTCAAAGTTTTATTTATGCCCTGTTCATGTTAGGCGTGGTTTACGTGATGCTGTCTAAAATCCGTTAGTCTACTCATAGAGTTTGACAAGCATTGATTCACCATTGAGGGTCTATTTCTAGCACCATATATGCCAAGTATAAGATATTTATTTCGCCAAATGAAAACACATTAATTTACACTCGATTTGTCTGTTTATGAGAGCTATTACAGCTTGGTTTTTAAATGACAGTAGGATTGTGTGACGTTTGCTTATCATTTGTGTCTTGTTTATTTATCTGCCTTCCCTCCAGTTGTGGGTTGAACTGTGCCCACCTCAAGAGAATATTGAGGTTCAAACACCTCCACCCCTACCTGTGAATGTGGTGCTATTTGGAAATAGGGTGTTTGTAGATGTAATCGAGTTGAGGGCATACTTGACTAGGGGGGGCCCTAAATCCAGTGATTGATGGCCTTATAAAGAGACACTCTATCCTATTTACTGTATTTATTTCATAACTTTCCCCATTACCTGAAGTTATTATTCTCTTGAAGTTCTGGGGGCTAGAAGCAGCAGTTCTGAGCACAGGGGTGTGGAAGTAGGTATGTAGACGAGATGCTCCCCACCCCGCCTCCCAGAGGGAACAAAGCCACCAGGTGAGAGTGGGGGAAAAAAAGAGGTCTGGGTGATGGTAGGGTGAAATTAGAAGAAAGTATGTGGTAAGGAGGTCATGACCCTGGGGCAATTAGATGTAACCTGATGAAGCACAGAACAAATTTACAGCTCAATGCTCATGCACAAGATAAAGGCAACAGAGCTGGGTCAAGGCGTCTCCCAGCTTGAGGACCTAACTGAGTTTTCAACAATCTGTTCTTTAAGGCCAGCTGCATTACTTCTTTTGCTATCAGTGAGATTCTTGCCTACAATCAACTTTGGAATGGAATACATGACCTTGAATAAGACATTCAGTAAGTCTCATAGATGATAGGGCTGGTACAAGCATGGCTCTCAGGGGAGTCAAAGTCAAGTCCAGAATGTGTCTATTCCACTGAGAACAAATTGCTGCCCTAGCTACAGTGGAGAAGACCAAGATGTTGGCATGCCACGAGGTAGCCGGGGTGGTTTGCAGGCACAAGGTATGGTGCTGAGCTGAGGTGCCATATCGGTTGCTGCTGCTGTGGACAAGTTGGACACTCAGTAGGACAGCAGCCAACTTAGCTTGGTGAGAGGAAATCTGTATTACCGAGTCCCAACATAGCTTCTGTCCCTAGCACCTTTGCCACTTTGCTCATGAACTCATTGAGCAAGTCTGCAAGAGGCTGAGTAAAGAGCTGTCCTGGAACGGAAGTACCTGATTTGAATACATCCTCAACTGTGAGGGATTTCCAGGAGCATTCACGTGGGGTGGAAATGTCATCTCACCGCGGGCCTCTGCTGAAAGGTCCATTTATTCCTCTGTGTATCTCTTCCCTATAACAAGTCTTCCAACCTGTAATTCCTATCATCTGGCTTAAATTTTAGCTATGGTAGGTAGGTAGGTAGATAGACAGACAGACAGGCAGGTAGGAGGGAAAGGAAGGAAGGGAGGGAGGGAGGGAAAAAGGGAGGAAGGAAGAACGAGAAATGGCACAGACCTTTATCTCAGGTAACCTTTCCTAGGCCAGGCCTTCCACCAAGTAGGTAATGATATGTATGTCCCACTCACATTTTTTTTTTTATCGCAAGGCAGGTCAGTGAGCAGAAGCAGGGGACCCTTCCCCCTCCCCACTTCACCATCCTGTTCTTCTTGCACCCTCCCTAAAGCTGCAACACTACACTAGGCAGGGAGCCTCTAATTTAATTAACTCAAGAGTTGGAGTGAATTCAAAAGGGCATTTCAGTGCCGCAGGCTAATGGCTAAAGTTTTGGACTAGGTGTCTATTCCAGATTCTGAAAGAATTAGGCCCTTTGCAAAAAGGTTTCTTTGTGGGGACTCCCCGGTGCCGATAACATCCCCCTTTCCCTGGGTATTTTATTGGGGGCCCTCTGCCTCCCCTTTTCACAGGAATCTCTACCCCTCCCCTTCAGGCAACCCATTCTGTAGCAAAACTCCCTCCCCACAAAGGCCGCGTCAGCTGAACCACTCTCTCTTCCCCTAGCCAGTCCTGCAAGTCTCTAGTCTCAGTCAGTCTAGAGTGGTGGGGCGTCCTTTGGGGCACAGGTTGGTAGGGTAGGGAGCCTGAGAAAAATGCTCTGATGCAGTTGGCTCTTGGGCCTAGTCTGCGTCTGGGTCTCCAGGACGATGGGCTTCTTTTAAGGACCCTGCCTTTGAGAGGTTTATGAGGGTCTGTTTCTTTCTGTCTTTGAGCTGATAGAACAAGTAGGTCTGTAAAACTCGCCTGGCTTCTCTTGGGAGGTGAACTACAGGTTTCCGAGGCTAGGCGTCATTTTCCAAGGGACCACCGCAGACTATGTCCATGTTTAAGAAAGAAATCATTTCCTTAACTAACCCGGTGCCCCTCACTTATCTAGGGCTCTATGGGCTCCCACGCCCGCTGATGGGGACGGAAAAGGGTTTGATTTCTTCCCGTTTCCCCGCAGCACGGCCTGCCACAATATTACGGGGACTCCCTCACCTTAAAGCCCTGTTTTCCATGCTACACCTGGAGATGATCCTGATGAAAAGAAAGAGACCAACTTCCTCCCTTACGTCTAAAGGCTCCACACAGGGAAGTTATTGAGAAGATTATTTTTTTGCTTGTTTTGTTTTGTTGCTCTTTTACCCTTTTGGTAAGTGTTTCGTGTTCCTTCTGAAATGAGCAATAAGGCCTGGTGTCCTTCCTTTGAGGAAGAGGATTGGATATTAGCTAAATGGGAAAGGAAAGGGCCTAGACATTACGGTACATATAGAACTGGGTTTGGGCACCTGGCTAATGGGCAACGATGATGTAATTAGCATGGAAACAGTGTCTATTACATTGTAAAGTGGAGGCTAAAGAGTCCTCACTGGTGTGGCTCAGTGGGTTGGGCTTTGTCCCTTGAGAGAGAGTTCACTGGTTCAATTCCCAGTCAGGGCATGTGCCTGGGTTGTGGGTTCAGTCCCCAGCTGGGGCGCGTAAGGCAACATATCAATGTTTCTCTCTGACATTGATGCTTCTCTCCCTCTCTTTCTCTCTCCCTTCCTCTCTCTCTCAAAAATAAATACCATCTTAAAAAAAAGTGGAGGATGAAGAATAGGGATCGTAGATCTCAACTGATTATAGATCAGATTATCTGGATTTTAAGAAGAACTCTTGTTTATCTATCTGTTATGGCTTCTTAAACTGCAGCAAAGTTGTGTTTCAGCTTTCCTGGGCAGGTATTTTTAAACTTTATTCTGTTTTTCAAAGCCACACTGCCGTGGGATTTTAAAGAAAAGTTGTAACTGACTCCTCATCCACTCCCCAGCTGGGCAGCAAAGGCTTCTTCACATCTTTCTACAACATTCTCATATCTGGGCTCACAGATCCCGGCAAGCCTGCTGCCTCGCCCTCTCTTGATTTTCCAGACCCCAACTGGGAATCCGGGGCTTTTCTACTTTACTCATAACACTTGCTGATGGCATGGGAGTCCTCTCTACAGAGCCGCCAGCTCACCTGCTTCTATAAGGCGGTGAGGCATGAGCCACACTTGAGGTTCTAGCATATCTCCCCCACCTCCCCCATCGTCATGGAGGTTTGGGGTGGTGACGATTGGTGACAGGAATCCTCCACTCTCTGCCTCTCATTCCCAAGCCTTTGCTCTCCTCCAGCTTGGGTCTTAATCCCTCTCACATGGAGGAAAGCTTGGTTTACTAAACGGCTTTGCTAATTACACGCTTCATGCTGGCACCAGTGCCCTTCAAACTAAAAACGTAAGAATTCCATTCTTCATTCCTCTTCTGCACTTTGGGTGGCCTCCTGTTTCTTCCCTGCCACGTGGTATGGGAGGAAGCGTGACACAGTAACAAAGGCATTAAGGCATCACAGAGGTGCAAAAGTGACATCCTGCTATGGCACAGGAGAGTCTTTCCTTTCAGTAATAAGAGAGGTCCTGACATTAGGCCATTCCCACTGATGTTCAGGAAGACAAGAGGGATTATATGGATGAGCATGTGAACCCTGGGATTAGACAACAGGCCCCAAGAATTTCAGAAGCTGTTCAAGGGGGCGGCAGATCCCATCAGAAACTGTTGAAGGGGAAGAGGAATCCTCTGATAGAGCAACACACGCATAAGAGGGAGCTAAGACGCTGCCAAATAGGGTTAAGCCCATAAAGGGTCTTTAATGTCCATCTCAGCTGTGTGTGAGCTTATGAGCACAACCTGGACATCAGCGGCTGTATCCTCCCAGGCTGGGAGCTGAGAAGCACCACAAAAACAGACGCTGACTGGTGAGGTTGCTTTTTTTGCTGGGTTTTCCTGTCCCACCTATTCACAAAAGTGGCAAAGCTCTGGAATTACCATGGAGACCTGAATCAGCTCTACAAATGCTGGCCCTTGGCCTGAGCTGGATATCAAGTAAACAAAGGTTTTCTTTACCAGATAAAGTCCCCAGATTCCTGTGCTAATAAGTCCTGTTCATCTAAAAGCAAGAGACTGGTAACTACAGAGACAGAAATATTTATTTAACATGTTTTAAACAAAATAAGACATCTTTGTAGCAAGAGGAAAACATGAATAGCCACTATTTTTAAGTTTTGGAAAATTCTTTAAAAAATTCAGTTGCAATAATGACTAAAGCTAAGGTAAAGTGCTTGCTCCCCTGTGTGGCTCAGGAGCCAGCAGCAGCTGCTTCAACTGAACAGCTGCTTCAGCTGCCTGGGAGAGGGCGAGAAACACTGATTCCAGGCCCCATCCCTGAACTACTGAATCAGGATCTGCATTTTAACAAGATCCCCAGGGGATCTGTGTGAGCTTTAAAAGCTTGCAAGGCATGGATCTATGCAACTTTAAAATTATTATAAATAATAAAGGTACATGTTTGTTCACAACATCAGATTGAATTCTTTGGAACAATGTAATTAGTATGTTAAGATAACATCTATTTCCTGTATGATACAGGTTCCTCGAACCATTGAAAAATTGTCCTTCTGAAAATCTTGTATAATTCAGCATTTCAAGATAAACATACACGTTTAGTTTGGAATCATTTATATGTTGGTAAAATGAGCCAAGGCAAAGTTGCTTTTAATTTTCAAAGCTTCAATTTGAAGGGAAATTAAAATGTTGCTTTTTTTCTTCTTATGAGTAAAATAAAAAATTGCAAAGGTCATGAAAACTAATTCCAAAAGTGACTCAAAGATAAAAGGGTATAATAAAAGTTATGAACTAGACTTTGAGCTCAGATGGCAGAGAAAAGGACTCCAGGTAGAAAGATGTTAGGCTTCCTCTGTATGAGAGCGGGGCACGTGCAAACAAGACAAATGCGTCATGGTCACAGTCTGCACCTCTCACTTTATATGTCTTTGCCCTTCAGAAGAGACAGCTGTTACCAAAAGCAAGACTGAGTACAGATGATCCCTACTTTATGATGGTTCAACCTACAATTTTCCAACTTCATGAAGGTGTGAAAGCAGCATGCGTTCAGTAGAAGCCTACTGTGAATGTGGATCTCTTGCTGGTTGAGCGACAGGTGATACGATACTCTCTCGTGAGGCTGGACAGTGGCAGCAAGCCGCGGCTTCGGTCAGGTGTGCCCTCAGGAAGGTAGACACTCACTTCCCCACGGGCACTCTGCTGCCAGTGTCTCTTTGATATTGTGTTTTGTGTTTTTGCATCTGCTCATGTCCACAAAATGCCCATCCATGTCTCCCGCTTCTGGTGAGAAGAAGAGGAAGGCAAGTACTCTTGAGATGAAATCCGAGATAATTGCCCAACTGTAGGCTAATGTAAGTGTCCTGAGTGCATTGAAGGCAGGCTAGCCTGAGCTATGGTGTTGGTAGGTTAGGTGTGTTCAGTTCATTTGCAACTTAATGACATTTTCAATTTATGGGGATGTAACCCCATTGTAAGTTGAAGAGCATCTTTACTTCACTCAAAGTTCCAGCTGAATCTTTGCTGAGTGCCCATGCCTGACAACAATTCTGAACAGTTTCTTCAAAGGGGGGTCTTGTGATTCTATAGTTTCAGGAGCTGTGTTTACCCGCATGGGTCCTTTGGAGCAGAAGGAAAATTGAAACAAGAAAAAACATTGTTATGATCACCAGGATCGGCCAACATAGAAAAAGATGGTAGACGTAATGGATTGGGGCGCTAACTGGAAGTGACTTCAATGGCAAGTCTAGATCCCAGCGGCAAAGGGAGAGGGCCTGAGCTGCGGAGGAGCTGCAGGAGATACCTGCAGCCTTGTGACATTGCTCTGTTGCACATGCCATTTAATCATAGTTCATCTCATAGTTACCTCTAGGCCCTGAGGCTTTCGGATGCCCTCAGCCTTCTAAAGGTCCATGTGACCATTCCATGTGGGCATTGCTTCGTGGATGTGTGACTGCCTTGTACTCTTATGAAGTTCAGTCAAGGCCGCCTGATAGTGCAAAGTCAAGACTGCAGCCCATAATATTCACTTATGAGCGCCCATGGTTGGTAGGAACCTTTATCCTTCTCTGTTATTAGCACCTTATCTTCAGTCTGCGTAAACTGTAACATGTTCCTCAACAGCATCCAAACACTGACACACACACAGATTCATTGGATCCTGAGACCGTAACTTGGCTTTTTTGTGAAATAGGAAGCTTGTCTCTGGCCATTGTGGAACTTTTGTTTCCACTCTGCAACTCCTCCCCTTTCCTCCTCCAAAAGAGGTCCTTCTGAGGCCACCACAATGGGGGAGGGGCAGAGAGGTGGGTGTTACAAACCCTGAGGAAGCAGTTGTTTCCCTCAGTGCACAAGACCACGCCTTCATTTGCAAGACGTAAAGCAAAACTCCTTTCAGAGAAGAATCAAAACTTCTGAGTTCAGTTATCCAAGTGAGAAAGTTAAAAATTGTGAGGATTTCCTCACGATTATTGCTATAAGATAGTGTCACTGAAATGAAGTCCTCCACTTGCACATCTAATTCTTCATGGTCTTTTCACACATAGCAATTCAACTTAGCCCCTGAGAAAGAGACTGATAATCACGTTCAGAGTTACAAGAAACAGAATCCAAGCCACTAACATAAGCAGGGAAAGGTCATTAAGAACATCTGACTAATTCATGGAATGTCCAGGAGGAGGACTAACCAGGAGTGGAGGCTATGTCCACAGGAAAATATGCACGAAACTGTGCTGTCCCAGCTGGCTTGTGACAGTGTCCTTGCTGCTGCTGGGTATGGACAGGGCCCCTCGCCTTGCTCCTGGACCCTGGACCCTGTTGTTAGAACCACTACCACTGTGTCTCTGGCCACTGGCTGGGGTACTGACCTGTGCCAGACTAGATTATAGCCAGGGCTGCCTCTTTGCATAATTACATCATTACAAGAGCCAGAGTCTTGTGTGGGTACATCCAGCTGGCAGAGCCTGGGCAGGTACCAGGCCAAGTGGACAGGTGAGAAAATATCAGATTGTTACCTTTCTTTCCTGCTGGCTCAGCCCCAATTTTGTGCTGGTGTTCGTGCTCCATGCAATCTTACAATTTAGGAAAGGTGGGTACAACCACCTCAGGAGGTGAATCTAGGCTTTTCTGGAAATCTCTTCCCCTGCCAGTGATTGATTCAGGAAGGGACATGTGATCCAATTTTAATCAACGAGATGTAAGGCTAAGTCTGTGAACAGGGGGCCCTTCTGAGGAATTTTCTCTTAAAAAGAAACACAAGTCAAAAGCGTGGAGTTTTTGCAGCCTTCTTGTGCCCAGTTGTCAAGGTAACTGACATGCCAAAGATTTCAAAGCAGAAAGGATCTGGGGCCCCAGAAATATTATCGAGCCACTCCTATAACAACTGTGCCTTGCCAGGCAATATATTCCATTTAGTTTAAGCCAATGAACTGGGTTAGAGTAATTTTCAGCTAAAGGCATTATATCTGATGCAGGAGGACTCACCATCTCCATTTTGCAGACAGAAAACTGGGGCTGAACTGGGTTAAATAATTTGCTAACATTACCTAACATTTTGTTCTCATGCAAAGAAAGTTCACTCCTTTAACAGTGACGTACACGGGCCTTATTTAGGGACTCTCCTGAGAGCCTGAACCCTAACAATCATCTCCTTAGTTAACGCCCAAAGATAGGCGGCACTGCACCATAGTGCCTAGTGTTCCGTTACACTCTGGGTCGCTTCGCTCTCCAGTTGTCCCTCTAGTGTTTATCTTTGTGCCCAACTAGAAAATAAACTCTTCGAAGGCAGATATATCTCTTCTTTGATCAAGCAAGGCTTTGGGGCACTCAACAAATGCTTAAGGTACACATGACCAAATTTAGATTGTTCTAACATATTACTGATCAAATTTTGGGGAGATAATATAAGTAGTGAAAAAAGAGGCCTTTTTTCCTTGGGGAGGCTGCCATAAATTCAAGATCTATGTGATTAATAATAATAAAATTATAATAACAACAGCAACAGTTAGAAACTGCTATTTATTGAGTGCCTGTGGGCCAAAACTTACAGGTGCATATAAATAGACACAGCTATGTAGAGATATAAACAAATATGTTTATACACACAGATACATATCTACATATATATATATTTTAATCCTCTAACAGTCTTGTGAGGTGCATATTACCATCTCCATTTTATAGGTAAGAAAAATGTTCTCTGAGAGAACAACCTAATCATGAAAACCAAATCAAGTGGCCAAGTTTAAATTAAAAAAACATATCCCTTTGGCTCCACGGCCATACATTTTCTAGTCTATCATACTGTGTCCACATAGGCTGCCTGGGAGGGAGAGCAGTGACAATGACAATGCATTAGTCCCCAAACTGGCCCTGGGTGAGGCTCTAACAGGACCCGCTGTTGAGAAGATGTCATGTGAGGGAAGGTACACTGTCCACGTGCCTACCTGGTGCTTCATAGCATTTTATTTAAATATGTTAAATGATTAAAAAGAAAAGATTTCAATCCTTTATAATCTTATACCACAAAGTAAAGCAAAATTTTCTTCACCCAGAGCCTTTCCCAGACACTAGAACACTCAGTCTTCACTTTAGGTGAACAACACAAGAGAAACAAGGCCATAAATGCCCTCTATACCAAACAGAGCTTTGCAGTCCTGTGTGTTTTCTTCAACGACCCTCTGGGTGTGTGTGGGGCGGGGGGTAGGGAGACATATATTACGGGAGCGCTGGCCTGCTCTCCCATGGGGACAACTAGTCTAGTCACATGGAGCCTTGAGTGTTTCAAGGGCCTACACCAGTATTTAAATCAAAAAACAATTTTCAGTCTCAAAATATCAAAAGAAAACTGCAATGTGGAAATTTATAATAGTTCAATTAAAATCGATGCCATATAACCGGTGGCAACTCCATTCGCTGCCAACTGTAGTGTTTACAAAAATTTTGTCTTTGAAAGCAGTAGGTCTGACTTTCTCACTGCACAGGAATTCCTAAACACATACTATTTGTATTGGCTATCTATAGAGAGAGATTTCAGAGCCAGTTGCGAACTAAACAAGTTACCTGTAGCCATGTAATTTCACCAGCATAATCCTCTCAGCAAATGGGTCCAACAGGAAAAAACATGTTTTAGGTAAGATGTAAGTGCATTTTGCCATGTGATCAAATGTGGGTGGGGCCCCATGTTAGGGAAAGCCGTGACGTTGCTCTAGTGCCCTCATTGTTTTGGAAGTCTCAATCATGTTTGAACAATGAGCCCCAGATTTCTATTTTGTACTGGGCTCTACGAATTATGTAGTGAGTCCTGTCTTGAACTTAGTAAGAGCCTAAAACAGCCCGGAAGGATGGCTCTGCTGGTTGGGGCAGCATCGCATACACCAGAAGTCTGTAGGTTTGATTCCCAGGTGGGGCACAGACCTCGGTTGTGCGTTTGATCCGCAGTTGGGGTGCGCAGAGGAGGCAAATGCTGCTGTCTTTTTCTCTGTCTCTAAAAAGTCATATCCTTAGGCGAGGATAAAAAAATGTAAAAACTTAAAAAAGATCTTAAAACAGATCCTCAGAGCTATGTATAATTCTAATCCCTTTCTTTGACTCGATTTTAGGTCCTATGCTTAATTCACTTGAACAATGCATGTGATTATTTTTGTATTTCAAACAGGGTAGCCTAGATTTTAAAAGCCAAGGGAGCATCAAACCACATGAAAAGACAAAACTCTGACATGTTGAAGTAAGTAGAGCCATTTTAAAACAAAGCCAGAGAAGCCATTCCAGAACCGACTGGCATGCCTTGTGCCTTGACCGTTTTGAATATTTGAACTGCCAAATTAGCCTTTGAACTGGGCCAAACCAACATTGTCTTAGAAACAACTGTTTGTAAAGCTAATAGAAAAGCAGACATTCTGACCATGAGGACCACAAAGACTCTTTTTGGAGTTTAGACGCAGAAACCAGCCATGTACAGCCAAAAAGAACTGCAGCTAGTTAGCACCAACAGAAATTCCTTCTGTTCCTGTAATTATTTCCCTTCCTTTTCTCGTGAAGAACCCTTGCCTTTACCCGTTAGTCAGGGCACTATTTAGGTTTCTGCCTGAATCTGTGATGCTCAAATGGCAATTCTTTTTGATTCCAAACAAACGCTTGTTGCCTGTCATTTCGGCTTTTTAGCTTTAGGTTAGCAACACCCATTGCCCACAGACCGACGTCAGAAGGCATTCCTGACAGTGCCAAGCTTTTGTGAAAAACAAAGAGTACTTCAAAATTAAATTCAAACAAAACATTTTGAAATACACTGGCTGCCAAACTGCATCTAGGATAGGAACAGGAACAACAAACATTACCTCCACAGATAACATTTTAAGTGGCTGCAGGACACGTTCATCTACCTCAGATGAAGTTTTAAAATGGTTGTATCCATAATCCATCAACGACCTGTCTAGACAAAGGGCTGCGCTTTTTGATTTGGGAAACTAGAGGAGGAAAAACCTTGAGGCCGCATCCTGCTGATATCCTACATGGATATCCTATGTGGATTATACCTTCATAATTTTGTTTCCTTTTTCCTCTTAAATGTCACAGTACAATCAGCATTTTAAAAAGTAAGAAATAAGATGGTTGGAATAGTCCAAATACATCAATTATTATAACAAGTTAAAATTGATTAATTTTACCAAATAAGAGAAAGAAATTGTCATGTTGGGTGAATAACAAGGGCAAGCCCTGTATTGTTTAAGAGAGACAAAAACTAAACCATAAGGACCCATAAAGTTGAAAGAAAAAAAACAGTAATTACATACCAGGTAATACTGCCTAAAAGAAGGGAGTAGCCATAGTCATATCTTACAAAATATACTTTATGCCCAAATAAGATGTGGAAAAAAAATGAAATATTACATGTCAAATCTTGTGGGATGCAGGTAAACTGTCCTTATTAGGAGCTATCTGGTATCTGGTTATCTGTATCTATTTTGCAACAAAATAATTATTCTAATTTTTTTGTATTCTCGGCATGTGTTTCTGCCCCTCCTAATCTGCTCCAGCCCCATCTGTATACACATTTTTGAGAAAGGCATGATCAAAATAATCTTATTCGCGTAGTTGCTACCAAATGGTTGCGAAAAAGCATGTTCCCTATCCTTTCTAAATTAATAAGATTATTTATATACTTTAGACCTTCTGAGTTCATCAAAGGAAATTATTGAAGGCAAGGTACATTTCCCTCCCATCCTAAATCAACGGTCACCCTCTGTGATGGCACCCTTCTTCAGCCATGTCGACACCCATGTATGACTCTCTCTTTAGATAGAAGTATATTGTTGTGTTGGACCACATGTCCATTAAAATTTTGATAATTGCTTTTTTCAAAAATTTTTGCTAGGGCATATAAAGGTGCCTGTTTCTGTTGCCTAGTCAACACTATACACTTTTGGTCTTTTGCACTCGGTGAGGTGAAAAATTGTATCTCGTTGTTGTTTTCATTTGCATTCCCTTAATTATAAGCAAAGGGGAGCATCTTTTCTCCAGTTAATAAGCGATATTTGCATCCCCCCCACCCCCCATGAACAGCCTCTTGGATCTTTTGTTCCATTTTCAATTGGGTTGTTGTATTTTTCTGACTGACTTTTACAATATTGTTGTAAAGTAAGGGAATAACTCCTTTTACCTGCAGCATAACTTGCAGTTACTCTTTTCTGCCTTTTCATTTATATTTTAATTGTTTTGGTGTGAGTTTTGCCCTGCAGCAAACTTGTTTTTAGCGAATCCATTTTAACAGTCTTGTTCTCCATGGTGTCTGGGTTTATGCCTTTTTTTGAAAGTCCTCTCTGAGCCAAGATTATTAGAAAGAAATTAGCTATGTTTATTTCTAGCACTTTTATAGATTAAGTTTTAAAATATTTAAATCTTTTTAAAAGCAGTCTTTCTAAAAAAACTTTTTTTTCTTTGGGGAAAAGTTTTAACCCCTAATCCCACAACACAGAAATAAATACTCACTTGCTACCATTTTGGAAAATTTTCTTCCAATGTTTTTTAGTTTCATGCGTTCTTATACACAACTGGTATAATGGTTTCATGTTGTCATATGAATGTCTTTTGTTGTTTGAATTTGTGCCCCTAAGGCAAGAATTGTAATGCATGTAGGTTACAGGCAGGTGATCCCGGGAGACGTTAGTGACCGAGTGGGGAAGAGGGAATGAAGCCAGTCAAGGCTGCATTGACAGCCATATTCCCAGTGTGAACTTGGAGCATAATCCTGGGGAAATTTAGGTGACAGTGTGGAACACAGACCTCACAGTCCACTTACCAGAGGAGGGTGTGAGTGTGGGTACTTACCCACCAGTGCCTGTGGCGGGGGGAGGAGGCAAAGGGAAGCATTAATCCCCTGCCCCTCTGGCCTGTCTTGCACTTGGGCAGAGCTGGCTCTGGTGGCAGGGAAAGTGCCCAGGCAGCCTTGCAGGAAGGCAGGCTAGTGTGAACAGGGAAGGCCCAGGGCCACGGGCGGGCACAGACGGCACCCCCTGCACCCATGGGATTAAAGGTTGGCAGTAGGACAGTCTGCACCGTGGGTGCCCACCCTCTCAGGGCTCCCGCTCCTGCAGTTCTTTCTTTTCCTGCTCCTCTTCACAGCGACATGTCGGAAGCGTTGTGGGCAGTCATCGCTTGCCACCTTCGCAAGCCCTTCTCTCCCCAACACAAGTTTTACAGGGTTTCCATCTCCTTCTCTTTAAAGCACTGCTTTAATTCCCCCCCCAAATCTCACTTTTTCCAATCCCGTCTTTACGCTTCTGTCTTCAACGTACTGGCCTCTCAGAAGCATAGGCTCCAGTGTTTTCTTTCAAAAACAATTCTCTTTACTTCTGTGACTCCGTGTTTTCTTCCACACACACCGCTCCCTTTCCTCTTCTCTTGTTCGTTTCCCTATATCTCATTTCTTTAATGAAAATTCTGAAGTAAATATAGGCAAATGCCAAGATTGTATATAAATTTTTTTGAGATAGAAGTAAAGTTTGGGGTATTTTTTCACATTCTTGAAATGTTTCATACTTAAAAAAGAGGAAAAATTTACTTATCATTCAAGGATGCTTAATATAAAGCCATTAGTGGACCAACGCACACTATGACAACATGTACTTCCCCAGCTGCCGTTCTTTGGACACCTTCAGTCTCACAGAAACAACAGAGACCAAGGGGCATTTAAGCTGACGAAATTACAAATACGAACTCACGCTATGCTAGCATTATTATTCCTAGCATAGGTCCTCAGCTCCTTATGTGAAGCCCATTCAATTTTACTTTATAAGCCTCTTTAAAAGTAGTAAATAGTAAGATAAGAAAAAAAAAAGAAAGGCAGACATGAAATTTAAAAAGTTTAAATAGTTATATATTAAATATATGTAAGTAGATCCATGAACCCCTACAACTATTTTTCTTTAGGTCCCAAGAATATTGTACCAAATAGAAAAATACTGTATTCTGCCATGTATAATGCATGCCCACGTTTTTAGCCCAAGCTTTCAGGAAAAAAATCTTTCATTTTAATTTTTTAATTCAATTTTTTATTCATTTGTATTTAGATTCTTGTTTTTTGTATTATAAAGGAATTTTAGCATTTATTTTTGAACATACTATGGTACAAGAAATTTTATGTAACAAATAATTATAAAACACAAGAACAGATACAGTTATTTCAGGTACTACCCCTGTATAATGTGCATCCCTATTTTTCCCTCAAAAATTTGGGCAACAAAATGCACATTATACACAGCAAAATATGGTAATATATGCTGGTAATGATACCAAATAAATAATGACACTTGTAATTAAGGTCTGCATATGCTTAAAAATGAAGGGACATCAGCAATATATTTTAGAAAAATGCCCATCAAAAACAGTTAACATTTTTTGTTTTAATATTGAAACATAATGTATTTTATTTCTGTTGTCCACATTATACTAAAAGCCTTAACCCAAAGGTGTGACTGTAAGGATAGGAATTGAAGACACAGATTAAGTTTGTAAAATCCAGGAGAGTATGAAACATACATTCCACTTTGATGATATTTGCTACTTTTACACATATAGCTTCTCTGAGAGTACAATTGAGAGTAAAATATCTAAAGGTGATGAAGGGAATTCTTTTCATGGAAAACAAAAAACAATTTTAAATTCTTTGTGTACAGAAAGAGTACTTTAGCTTTTAGTCATATAATACATCTATGAAAATCCAAAACAAAGGTTAAATATTCATAACATGCAGTGAAAATTAACTTCATAAATTTATTTTTTATTTCTGTCAACAAAGGGTCATTGCCACCAATCCATTGCCAACCAGAGCCCCCAGGTGCAGTAAAAGGAGACTTCATTCAGGTAAAACAGTTTGCAAACCAGGAAAACCTAATCTCTGGAGGAAACAAAAGTGTGCCCCACCCTCCCCAAAGGGGAAGCCTCCTTGTGTAAAGTGCCCACCCTGGTCCCTAATTGGTCTATTTTTATGCAAATGAGGAATCCAAATGTGCACAGTTTGATCAACATAGCACTGTCCTGATTGGTGGTTATGGAGCTGCTCTGATTGGTGAACGAAGATGCAAATGAAGACACAGCTGTGCAGCTCTCATTGGACTGGGCAGGTGTCAGCCCACTAGTTGAAATAGGTTTGCAGGCCCTTCTTTGTAAGGATCTGGCGAGTCTGCCAGGCCCCAGGGCAGGCTTGGCAGCCCAGCCACTGGCCTTTCCCCGAACTGCGGCAAGGATGGGGGGCCCCCAGTACGCGATGGCTGCTGGACTCCGATTGTAATTCTGGGCCCAGTAAACCACAAGGAGTCTTTTTGGACAGGTGTATTTCTTCTCAGGGTCGGTGACTCAAATTCCATTTCTCTTAGTTTAACCGAAGTCACATTTTGTAAACAGAAAAAAAAAAATTTAATGAAGAAAAATGGACCTGCTGATAGTAATTTGCGAGGGATGAAAAGGAGATAATAATGATAATTTTGGTAGTGTTTTATAAATTATTTTTAAAAAATTGATGAAAGAAAGGCTGTCTGGCCTTCTACTTCGATTGAATAGAAAAAAGCTTTATCTCTATCAGATGATGTGTTAGCTTGTAAAATTCTCTGAGGGATCAATGGGATACTTTATTGATATGCAATCTCAATCTATAACTTTTAAAAATCTCTCCATTCCCTCTATTATAATACTTCATCTTTTGGTTTTATAATCTTCTCTAGTATCGTACTAGTATTCCATAGATTTTTTTCTTTTCTTATTTTTCTTTTTTTGAGGGGAAGGAACAGAGATTTTCCATATACCTTCTGCCCTAAACACACACATAGCCTCCCCCATTGTCAATACCCTGCACCAGAGTGGTGCATTTGGGACAATTGATAGACCTACATTGACACATAGTAGTCACCCAAAGTCCCTAGTTTACATTAGGGTCCACTCTTGATGTGTATTCTATGGGTTTGGACAAATATATAATGACGTTTCCGTCATTATGATAACATACAGAGTATTCTCGTAGTCCTGAAAAGCCTCTGTATTCCACCGATTCATCCCTCATCGCCCCCTCCACCCCCTGGCAACCATTGATCTTTTTCCCATCTCCATAGTTCGGCCTTTTTGAGAACGTCCTATAGTTAGAACCATACAGCACATAGCCTTTTCAGATTGGCTTCTTGGACTTCATAATATGCTTTTAAGTGTCCTCCATGTCATTTCTTGGCTTGGAAGCTCATTAATTTTCATGCTGATTAATATTCCATTGCCTGAGTGTACCACGGTTTATTTATCCATACTCCTACTGAAGAACTCCTTAGTTGCTTTTAAGCTTTGGCCGTTATGAATAAAGCTGCGATAAGTATTTCATAGATTTTTTAAAAAATTCTTTCCTTCAGGATTAAGCCTATAATCAACTAGCTCACTTCCCATATGCATGCAAACCGAACTAAAGAGGTACTTCTTATGGTCCACTTCATGTTCTCGTCATCTTTGCCTTTATTACATGATTGCTAATATTAACATATTAACTTTCTCCATCTTTCATTTACTCATTGTAAACAACGCAGGACAGTGTAATAAAACACTCAGATGGATCTACAGACAGGTGTCAACACAGTATAGAAATGGTTGTTTGATAAAAACTGGACAAGTTGACTGATAGGCAGAGATGGACGGCAATGCTTGATCTTCAGTTGCCACGTGTAAGTGTAAGTTTGAAATAAGCAAAGTGGCTTGATGACAGCAGAGTAAAGGCTGGGGTCCCCGGGGCACACAAACCCAGGGAGGGGCAAAAGCAGGTTTGCGGCTGTTCTTGTGGGAAATGATACAACAATTAATAAATGATAATAAAAGAATAAACTCTGTTTTATCCTGACTCACAAGTATAAACCTGCTTTTGCTCCACCCTGTTTGTACTAGACTGTCTTGATTAATGAGTAAAGACTTACACCCTGACCAGTGTGGCTCAGTTTTTTGGGAGTCGTGCTGCAAAATGAAGAGTTGCTGGTTCGGTTCCTGGTCAGGGCACATGCCTAGGCTGCGGGTTTGGTCCATGGTTGGGGCACATACAACAGGCAACTGATCGATGTTTCTCTCCCTCTCTTCTTCGCTTCCCCTCTCTTGCTCTAAAATAAATGTATATCTATATATCTTTTTTTCCTATTATATATATAAAAGGAAAGAAGAGATAAAAGAAAAAAAGACAAGTAGCTTGGCTGTTGAAAAATGAAAAAGTACAAAAGTACGCATATACACACCAGTCGGTGACAGGTCTAAATTTAGAGAGTGGCGTCTCTCAATGGATACTAGCAGGCTGTACCACCTAGTTTAATTTTGACCTTTGCATAGATACATGACATGGGATTAAATGTCCCATGTCATCCTTACAGAGTAGCTCATTTGAAAAGGGTCACACTTCCTTTGGGCCAAAGGTCAGCTGCAATTTCCTACTTGCTTCTTACGCAAAACGACCAACTCATCTTGGTTCCTCTGTCTGACAGACTGTGGTCAGTAGTAAAAAAACATCCCTAGGCAGCGTCCAGTGAAACCCAATGCAGACAGTAAAACGGAATATCCTTAATTACCAGAGCTCGGGGAGAGTCAAATGCTAGGTGCAGAAGGCACCTGCAGTTAAGTCAAAAGAAGGTATTTGCCATCAGTGTGGACAACATGAGTCACTGCACGAGCCTAAAACTGGCTGACGCTGAGCCCACAGGTGAGGGGACAGGCAACATGTGGTTGTCATGGAAGGCAAGTAAAGGAACAGAAAAGGCAGGCAGAGCCAAATAACTCTCTCTGCTAGAAGTCCTCACAATTTCTCTCTTGCTTTCATCACCACGCCCCCACGAAAGGACTTTCTTCAAGGTTTGCCATACATTTTATCTGTTCCTCTTGAGCTACTGTCCTGTCACTTTTTCTTTGATGCTCTTCCTGACTTTATGTTGACCTGAGTTTCTGACCTATATTGTCTTCTTTCTCTCTAAGAAACATCTTTTACATTTTTTGCCAGGCAGTATTTTTTTAAATTTTTTTTGCAAGGCAGGCCTGCTTGCTACAAATTCCCTCAATTTTTGTTTGTCTGAGGAAGTCTTTATTTCTCCTTCACTGTTGAAAGATTATTTCACTAAGGACAGAATTCTAGGCCTGTGGTTTCTTTCTCTCAACACTTCCAATTGTTCACTTCATTCTCTTCTTGCTTACATGGTTTCCGAGGAGAACAAGATGTTATTCTTATCTTTGTTCCTCTATAGGCAAGGTATTTTTCTGTAGTTTGAAAATGATATGCTTAGGTGTAGGTTTGGTTTGGTTTTGTTTTTGCATTTATTCTGCTTGGTGTCCTCTGAGCTTCCTGAGCTTCCTGGGTCTATGATTTGGTGTTTGCCATTAGTTTGGAAAAATGCTGTCATTACTGTTTCAAATATTCCTTGTTCCTGTCTCTCTTTCTTCTCTTTCTGGCATTCTGTTTATGCATCTGTTGTAGCTTTTGTAGCTATCTCACAGCCCTTGGATATTCTGTTTTTTTAGTCTCTGTTCTCTACCTTTTGTTCTTTGCGGATTCTATCAGTAGATCCTCAAGCTCAGAGATTCCTTCCCCTGCCCAGGCTACTAATGAGCCCATCAATGGCATTTTCATTTGCGTTGCAGCGCTTTTTGTCTCCAGCATTTCTTTTTGGTTCTTTCTTAGGATTTCCATCTCTCTGCTACATTGCCCAGCTGTTCTTGCATGCTGTCTGCTCTCTCCAAAAGAGCCATTAGGTTATGAATCATAGTTGTTTCAACTTCCTGGTCTGATAATCCCAACATGCTTTTGCACCGTCTCTTCAAATTGTGGTGTTGTGTTTTTTTGTTTTTTTTTTGCCTTTTCATATGCTTTGTAATTTTTTTCTTGACATCCAGACACGATGTGCTATATTGAAGGAACTGCTGCAAAGGGGCGTTCTGTAATGTGTTGTTGAGACGTAGGGAAGGCAGTTCTATAGTCATACAACGATTAGGTCCCAATCTGTTAGTGAGCCCTTTTGGACGGGGAACTTCCTAAGTATTTCTCATTCTTCCTTCTCTCACTCCCATGTGTGGGACAGATGGTGAGAGCCAGCTGGGGCTGGGAATTTTCTTTCCCCAGGTGAGTCAGGCTCAGGTAATACTCCCACAGGGTAGGCTTTGCTTAACTGGTTTCCCGAGGGCAGGTCTGGTTGAAGAACTATATGGTAAGTCCCCACTTAATGTATTGGATAGGTTCTCAACTTTAAGCAAAACGTGCCATATGGGGAAACCAATTTTATTGTAGGCTGATTGATACAAGCAACAGTTCCTTCCCTACAGCATCTCATCATTATAATGGAATATTATTCAAGAACCTGCAATATTTCTTAATGACTTCTTTTTCCCTCCTCCTGCAGGGAGCCTGAGGAAATTTTTCTCTGATATTTACTATAGGAACCTAATGGAGCTCCTGGAGTTAAATCTCACACTATTGTGGTGTCCCCCCATGACTGGTTCCCGCGGGGAGTTTTTAATTCTGAGACTTGTCTACACTGAGTTGCCAGCAGCTCATCAATTACAGTTCAAGTTTCGCTCCCCAGCACAGGCTCCTTTGGTGGCCTGTGGTCCAGGAAGCTGGGACTCTATGGGTTCAGCTGCCTCTCTCCTAACCTTGGGGCTGAGGTTTGCCTTGTGTCCTTTCCTCGCTTACTAAGAAAATCCAAGAAGTGTACTCTCTCCTTCTTTTTGAAACCTACTCCTTCCCCCTAAGTTATCTTATCCAACGCCAAGGAGTTTGTTGATGGTGGTGGTTTTATTGCTCTGAGAGGTACACAAAGCTGGCTCCTTGGCTTCCATATTCCAGCTCAAGAATATCCTCTAAACAGCTTCATCGGGGTATAACTGACAATTAAACATTGTATATATTTAAGATATACAACCTCATGACTCACTATACATCTACATTATGAAATAGTCACAACCAAGCCAGTCAATATATCCATCACTTAACGTCTTAACCATTTTCCCTTTTTTAATGTTGAGTACACTCAACATTGACTCTCTTAGGAAACTTCAAATACACAATATTGTGAACTATAGTCACATTGCTGTAAACCAGTTCCATAGAACATATTCACCTTGCATAACAAAAACTTAAAGCCATTATTAACACCATTCTAGCCGAGGTACATGGGTAATTATCAGAGAATAATGAAGTAATCTTGTAAACACCATGAACCTGTATCCTTTGCTCTTTCTTTTTTATGGTTCAACAGATGAGAAACTGCTGGGGACAAAATAACTGAAGGCTGACGAGTGCAAATCCAGGATTTTGTTCATTCAGGTCTCCATTCATTCAACCAGTGCCTTCTAGGCACTTTTCTTTTTATTTCCTTTTTAAATTATATTTTATTGATTATGCTACTACACTTGCCCTGATTTTTCCCCCTTTGCCCCCCCACCCAGCACCCCCACTCCCTCAGGCAATGCCCCCACCATCGTTCATGTCCATGGGTCATGACTGTTCTTTGGCTGCTCTGTCTCCTATGCCATACTTTACACCCCCACGGCTATCCTGTAACTATACTGTTTGTACTCCTTAGTCCCCTCACCTCTCACCCATTCTCCTGCTCCCCGCTCCCATCTGGCAATCTTGCGGTAACTAACTTTTCTCTCGCTGCTTTTAAGAGTCTCTATCTTTAACCTTTGGCCTTTTAATAATGATGTGTCTTGGGGTGAGCCTTTTTGCATCCATCGTAATTGGGACTCTCTGTGCTTCCTGGACTTCGTGTCTATTTCCTTCACCAAATTCCGGAAGTTTTCTTTCACTATTTTTTTCTGATAGAGTTCCAATTTCTTGCTCTTTCTCTTTTCCTTCTGGTACCTCTTTGAGGTGAATGTTGGATCTCTTAAAGTTATGCCAAAGGCTGTTTATACTACCCTCATTTTTTTGGGATTCTTTTTTCTTCTTCTTGTTCTGCGTGATTGTTTTTTGCTCCCTTATGTTCCAGATCATTGATTTGATTCTTGGCTTTATCCATTCTACTGTTGTTTCCCTGTAAATTTTTCTGTATTTTAATTAGTGTACCCTTTGTTTCTGACCGGGTCTTTTTATGCTGCTGAGGTCCTCACTAAGTTCCTTGGGTATCCTTATAAACAGTGTTTTGAACTCTGCATCTGATAGAGATGGCTTATTTCCATTTCGTTTAGTTCTTTTCCTGGAGTTTCGACCTGCTCTTTCATTTGGGCCACGTTTCTTCGTCTCCTCATTTTGGCAGCCTCCCTCTGTTTGTTTCTATGTATTAGGTAGAGCTGCTTCAACTCTGTGTCTTGGTGGTGTGGGCCAGGCACTTTCATGCACGCTGACCATCCATCACTAAGACAGGCCATGCTTTCCTCTGAGTTGAGTCTCAATCAGGTTTCATCACTTACTGCCTCTAAGACCCTGGGAAGTCTTGTCCTTGAGCCTCACTTTTCTCATCTGTAAAGCAGGGATAATACCTTCTTGACTCAGGTGTTATTACCGTTAAAAGTGAGGTAAGGTCCCCAGAAATGCGCATAATGTGCGTTCAGACACCTGTTCCCTGTGCCACTGTTACTCAGCTAGGTTCTGAGAACATGATGAAAGAAATCATAAGGCATTCTCTCTTTCTCCATATTTCTTTCCCGATCTGTGAGGGTAGCAGAGAGCTCAGAGTGGTCCCTGTATAATGCAACATGTCAGATGCCAAAACCCTGCCCTCCTCCCACCCCTAAGACAGTGTGCTTTCCATCTTCCAAATTCTTGAGTTCTTCTAATCTTCCGTTAGCTTTCTTTAGGTGTTGTGGCTCTACAAAGATAATCTGTGCTAAACCCCGCTGCTGTCGAGGTCAAATGTTCTCCCTCAGGTTGGAGGCCCTCCCAGGGCACTCTTGTTTGGTCCTGATAAGGGCAGCGAGCCCAGAAGGCGCTGGCTCGGGCGTCTCGCAGCTTCGGAAAGTCGCAGGCGAGGGGGCGTTTCTGGGTTGGAAGGGCACGCAGAGCCGGCACCTCCCCCTCTCCATTGTTGGGTCCGTGCCTCGGCTCGTTGTGCGAGCTTAGGTCAAGTGCGCGGCCAACTGTGAGCACGTGGGGGCCTCGGCGCCGGGCCTCGTGTGCACCTACGCCCGGCTGGCGGCAGCGTCAGCCCAGCCACCCCACTCCTCCCGCGGACCCGGGCGCCTCGCGTCTCCCGATTCCCGGCTTCAGGCGGGGGCAGCGGCGACAAGAGCGGCGGCGGCAAGGACCGGCGGCGCCGCGCAGCGGGCCTCCCCGAGGCGGCTCGGCCCGGGAGGTGGGGGCGGGGACGGGGCGGGCCGCCAGCCCTGCGAGTCCGGAAGCGGGTGGTTCTTCGGCTCCAGTCGAGCGGACCGGCGTGGCTGCCGGAGCTGCAGCATCCGCGTCCGCGCCGCCAGTAGCAGCGCCACCCCAGCTCTCGGCCGCCCGGCTGGCAAGATGTTGCCGGTGTACCCGGAGGCGAAAAAGCCCAATCCGCTGCAGGGCGCGAACCTCTGCTCGCGCGTGTTTTTCTGGTGAGCGCCCCGGCCCGAGCTGCGACCCCCCGCCGCTGCTCGGCGCGTGCCTGATGCTGCCGGTCTCTTCGGGCGTGGGAGACTCAGTCTGGGAGCGGCAGCGCGTGCTGCCCATTCTTCTGGCTGCAGGAGGGGCCGTCCCACGCCGGCCGCGTGGTCCCCAACTGCGCCCGGGCGCGTGGGGTGGGTGGGAGCAGGGCGCGGAGGGCGATCCGGGGACCTGGCGGCGGCGGCGGCGCAGCGGCTCCCTGCCTTGCTGCTCGCGGCCCCGCCAGCCTCCAGGGCCCGGGAAGAGGAGAACGGAGGTTGCCCAGTGGGAGAACGGAGTGGATCTCCCCCCTCGCCACCTTTAGTCGGTTTCCCTCTTACCGCTCAGGGATTCGCGATTTTGCGCTAAAGCCGCGCCCTTTTCTTTCTAAGCAAGAAGCTTATGAACAGCTTGTTTTTACCTAATTTTAGACAAAGCCTAACTGGTGCCCAAGATCCAGTAGTGTCCCCACCTCTTCCTCCATTCCCTGTGTGACAGCCTAGTTGCAAGTCTGCCGGGTTCCCTGTGTGTCCGCGATCCTATCTCTGTGCCTCACGCTCCCTCTCACTCTTCCTTCCTCTTTGTCACCGCAAGTCCTGGTCGCTAGCTGTGGCCAATTTCACGTGGGTAAGAAACCACTCTTATTTATGTGATGAATGGGAACACTTGAACACGGTTTGCTTATGCCTGGGACACACACAGCCGTGACTGGAGTACGTTGACCAGCCGTTTTCCTACTGCGAATATTTCCACTTCCACTTTTGAGGTCTACGCTTGGGTATAGGTCAGGGAGGGGGCTCCAGCTCTTAGGGAAGCAGTCCAGGATCTTGATGCGGGCGGTCGTGCCCAGGGTTCTAAAATCACTGAGGGGTCCCTGAACTGGGAGGAAACACGGGTGAAAAACAGCCCACAGAAGTGAAGCTGCTAAGTTTTCCATCTAGCACCTGGGACTTCTAATCAGGTGGGAGTGAACCTTGGGATTTTAATCACACTGGGTTGGTTGGTAGATCTTTTGCTTCTCCACTGTAACACTCTTCTCATCTTTCCCACCTATTCTGATATTACCCCCCCCCTCCTTTTTTCGTGTATTGTTAATGGGAAAACCTAAGGCATTCCAAAGGGATGAGTGCTTCTGCCCTTGTTTTGGTTGTGGTGTATTCATTGTGGGAACAGCGCTTGGCTCTTTGGTGGCCCTCCTCTCAATGAAAGGCGGGAAGAACAAGGAATATGACTGCGGTTACCATAAGTTACAATGAAGTAGGCAAACATCTTTTTAACTTTAGGCAGGGCAAGGAACTCTGGAAGCACTGGCTACTTGTGGATTTTGGAACCGTTTGTACATGGCAGTGGGGAGGCGAGGACTTCTCAGGGATGACTTGAGTAGGCTTCCGTGGACGGTTTCCGGCTGGAGGGGAAGGAGCAACTGTGTTATCTCTGTTTTACTCCTGAAGGCACTGAAGCCCAGACAGGCAGCTACCCAGGCTGCCTGGTTCTGAGCTGCTTCTGTTGGGACGCCTGTTCCTAAATGCATGGGGAAGGCTATTCTAAACGCACCTGTGTTCTTGTCCGCTGGCGCGTTTCCTAAAGCTCTCGCTGTTGGAGATCCTCCACAGGAAACACCTGTTATCATGCCTTAGGGCAGCTGTTCTCAAAGTGTGGCAGGTACAGGTCATCAGGGAGCTTGTTAGAAATGCAGGTTCACCACCCATTCCACATCAGTTTTGTAAAATTAGAGAAGGGGGGGCGGGGGGTGGTTTGAATCAGTGTGGCAGGTGATTCTGACAGAGTTGAGACTGGCTGGCAGTGTAAGCCACTCCTCCCACTGGCATTCCAGTGTTCCAGTTTTAAAGAAGGGACCAGTCTTTGTGAAGTCAGTGGCTGGCCACAGTTGCCATCCTGTATGTATTTACCTCCTGCAGTTTGAGTGATTTTTAAGTCTGGGACACCTGGGTGGTTTTCTCGTGTGCCTCTCTGGCTGCAGGCAGGAGAGTGGAAATGAGCTCAGCCAGGAGGAAGTGCCGCCAGGAAACAAGGCCCACCTTGTACAGAATGACTGAGCCTTCAACTTCTCAAATTTCATCTGCTTTCTAAGCTTATGAACTGGTAGCTACTTAATCTGGAAGATGCCCGTGACTAGCTCACTAGGGTCTTGGTGTTTTCACAGCACATTTTGAACTTGAGGGTCTAACAGGAGTAGTACATTATTGGCTGTTTGGTAACTGTTGAGGATTTTTGAAAAGAGTATATATTTTGTTCTGTTTCTGGAAGAAACTGAAAACTACAGACAGAGCAGAAGGGAGTAAGGATGGTTTGTTTCTATGACACAAGTACACCTGCTGATGCTGGAGTGGTGTCTTAGGTGCACCTGTGCGTACACACACATTTTTTTTTTTTTTCTATGAAACTAGTTTCTATCCTGATCCCTTGATTTCCTATGGTTAACATTTCTTTATGCGGCATGAAATAATCTTCAAAACATGCTATTTAAGGATTGCCGTTTTACAGTTTCACTTTTGTTGAAAACAGTTTGTTTCTATGTATTATGATGTAATGTATATGCATGTCTATATATTTTTGTTGCCTTTCCTTTTTCTGTATTCTTAGAAATAGAGTAACTAGTGAAAGTCCAAATTGTTTTCCAATAGGATATGGCCAATTTCCCCTCTTAACAGAGGTTCATGTGCTGACTTCATTGTCAGCTTGCACCTGAATTAAATTTTTTTGTAAGTACAAAGGTTAAAAATAATGTGTTTTAATTTGAATTTATTTGAATTTTTGTGATGGAACTTTTTTGTGTCTGTTGACCATTTATATTTCTTTCAATTATTAACGGATTTTTTTTTTCCCCTATGAGACACTTACGAAATAACTTGTCCTAGGGCTTATAATATTTTTCCGGATTTTCATTTGTCCCTTAAATTAGTTCAGAGGTTTTAAAATGTATATATCACTAATTATACTGAGCTTTTCTTTTTGGTTTCCCCTGTTGCTTTTGTAGTGTATCTTTTTAAAAATCCCAGCGCCGTCTAAATCTCCTTTAGTATTTTCTTTGAGCTTGCTTGTTTCATTTCTAACAATGACGGCAGCTAGAATTTCTTGTGCTGTTTGATATAAGGGAGGCCTCATATTTTGCCAAAAGGGGCCATTTCCCCATCGTGGTTATTGAATAATTCTTCCTTTCTCCCATTATTGGAAATCAGTGGCAAAGCTTGTGAATTGTGTCCTGTTGGGCACGAGCTTGCCCATGTCCCCCAAGACTCTCCCCCGTGACATCTCTCCTGCTGGGCAGTGTGTGTGTGTGTGTGTGTGTGTGTGTGTGTGTGTGTGTTGTGCTCTGTAACCCTCTGCCCACCCTCATCCCCGAGGTCAGCAGGTTGGGGGTGCAGGCTGTGGCTTAGCAGCAAAGGACCTGTTCTCAGAGATGGGGGTTCAGGGAGGTTGGGGCCAGGGGCCTGTGGCCCCTCCGACAGTGGTTAAGTCCTGCCTCCCTGACCGGCTCCCCCGAAGGGCAGACACTGTTGTGGAAACCGCGGCGGGTGTCAGGACACACTCTCTGGGGACTCTTCCCAGAGGAAGCTGATGACATGGGGGGGACGCAACGCGGACGGCTGAGTGCTGGGATGGCCCGGAGAGGGTGGCCGCGTTTGGCCCGCTGTATATTGGTCATGAATGCATAGAAATGTTTATTTTTAAGCTAGGACTTTTGCACCCTTTTCAGAATATCTCGTGTGTGAATCTCCTTGCTGCTGTTCTTTATTTTCTTAAAAAAAAAAAAAAAAGACTTTATTTATTTTTAGAGAGTGGGGAAGGGAGGGAGAAAGAGAGGGAGAGGAACGTTGATGTGAGAGAGAAACATCAATCCGTTGCCTCTCAAATATGCCCCGACAAGGGACTGAACCTGCAACCCGAGCATGTTCCCTGACCGGGAATTGAACTGACGACCTTTTGCTTTGAGGGACAAAGCCCAACCAACTGAGCCACACTGGTCAGGCCTGTTCTTTATTAACAGTTGGAAATCCAAATGTAGGTTGAGGCTGGGGAAGCTTTCTAGGTCTCTTTCTCTGGCCTCAGCCTGGTCTGCTTTCTTAAGGTTTAATTGGATGAGTTTTGGCAATTTTATACAATAAATCCAACCCAAGGAAGATGTGGAACACCCCAGAAGTGTATTAAAATTTACTACTAAGCCCCTGCAGTGAAATAAACAGTGTAACAAAATCTCTAATTTTATCTCCTATGGTTTATTCTTGATTTTTAAAATTTTGTCTATATAGTCCCACATTGGGGTGGCCGGGGAGGTGGAAACTAGCGACGATTCAGATGTGTCACGTGGATAATTTGCCCTTCTCACCCCTCCAGGGGGCTCCCCTCTCTCCTTGTGCATCTCCCAGGGGACACCTGCTCTGTGGGAAGCGGAGCACAGGGGCTCCTTGAGCCTTCATCCTGACTGTCCCTTTGTCACTGTTCCGTGGGACCTGGGAACCCTGCCCCTCGTACCATGAGGAGGCTTCTGTGGGTCCCGTCTTCGGGTGAGCGCCGAGCTCCTGCAGGTGTTTTGTGTTTCTGTGCCAATGAATGGCATCCAGGTAGATGCCAGTAGCAGCAGTGGGAGAGGCTGGGCTTGGGAAGAGGATGGACTCAGGTCTTGCCTTCTGCCCTGCAAGACACTGTGTGTCTCCATGCAAGTGATCTCTGAGCCTTCAAATGGGAAGACGGGCAGTGACAGTGAACGCAGCTCACACAGACCGAGGCAGATCCTCCTTTGGCCAGGGGATGTCTGAAGACAGGAAGGTAGGTGTTAGAGCCATTTACAGATAAATCCGTATAAGGTCTCTTTATCTGCACAGGTATACCCTGTTTTATCGCGCTGCCCAGGTGTTGCATTTATAAATCTTCGTATTTTTTAAAGATTTAATTTATTTATTTTTAGAGAGAGGGGGAGTGTGGGAGAAACAGAAGACGAGAAACAGCGATTGCTTGCCTCTTGCACGCCCCCAACCTGGGACCTGGCCCGCAACCCAGGCATGTGCTCTGTGCCCTGGGACTCGAACTGGTGACCTTTCGGTTTGTGGGGTGATGCCCAACTCATTGAGCCACACCAGCCGGGGTGGTGGTGCATTTTTTTTTTATGAATTGAAGGCAAGGCCCCCCACCAGCCGAAAGATTACGGCTCACTTTATTGTAGTGGTTTGGAGCTGAATCCACAATATCTCTGGGTATGCCCGTATTATTACGTACATAGAAATAGCTGAAAATGGAGGTTAGCGGAGAGTAAGCTTAGTATTTTCTTCAGATGTTAAAACTCATGTTTACCTATTTCAGCAGTATTTTCTGGTATGCTGTTAAAATCGCAGGCGCAGACCCCCGCCCCTCCCTCCCCCCAGATACTCTGGTTGTGGTTGGTCTGGGTCGGAGGTGGGGATCTGTGTTTTAAATCACTTCAAGGGCACTCACACAGGCCGGTAGCCCTCAGAGATGGATCGATTTCGAGAACAGTGCTGATACGCACTGCCATCTATGGAATGCTTCCTGTGGGCTCAGAATTTTGCTCACTGTTTTACCTGGAATGTCTCTCTCAGTCCTCAAGCAATCCTTTGAGGGAGGCACCCTGTCAATGCTCATTTCAAAAACGAGGAAATGCAAGCACAGGGAGGCAGGGCGGCTTGTCAGGAGCCTCATTCCTAGGAGGTCGCAGGCCCCAGCTGGGGTCCCAGCCACATCCTTGCACGCATGGACGCCGGCGGTGCTCGCAGCCCTGCGTCTGCCCGGCTGTAGCTCTGACAGGTGAACGTTGGTTGGTCGAGTAAAAGAGTGAATGTGTTGTCTTTATCATAAAAGCCATGGCAGTGAAGGAATAGGCTGTTTACGTGGGCGTGATGAGTCGTGAGTAGTTGGGTTCAGGGAAGAGCTTATTTGAGGGTGGAGCTGAGGGTGTTTGGTGCTAGACAGACTGTGGGACTTGGGAGGAAGAGAGAGTCAAAGTTGCGTGCTCAGGTTTGGCCTAAGCACCTGGAAGGATGGAGTCACCGTTGGGTGAGATGCTGGAGCCTGCAGGAGGAACGGGTAGGGAAGACCAGGGCTTAGGTTTTGACCATGTTAAATCTGAGATGCTTGCTACACATTCAGCTGGAGGGTTTGAGGTGGCAACTGATCATGAATCAGGGGCTCAGGGAAGGAGTCGGGGCTGGAGATCAAATTTGGGCATCGATAGCAATGCTGACAGTTGAGTCGTATTGGACATACATTCAACTGACCTCACAGTCCCTGGGGTGTATCCCCAAACCCCTTTTTTATTCCTGTTCATTTTGACAGATGATATAAAAAACCCAATTGGCTACTTCTTTTTCATGTCTCTTGTTGAAGTCACCTTTCACCATTACCAGGTAGGCAGTGAGCACCCTCCTTTCTCTCTCTCCCTCCCTCTCCCTCCTTTGCCCCCTCCCCCCTCCCCTTCGGAGAGATGTCTGTCCTATTTTAAATTAGTAAAAAGGAGATTTATCAATGCCCTCAAACTTTACCCTGGTCCTGGAGGGGTCTCAGTGTCACAGAATCTGAATGTGGCATTTATATGAATTCCGAGTGTTCATTGAGCAGCACAGTGTGGTCAGCTGTAAAGCAGGGGATGCGTTCTTCGTAGATGCTACCTGGTAGAGCACCTGTAACTGACTGCTGTGTATTTGGCCCTCAGTACATGGATATGGGGGATTACTGCAAAATTCACTCTTTTATTATGTCTTTTTTTTTTTTAAGTGTTAAGTCTTTGTTCATGTGACTTTTTAAAAGTCTAAATTGTTAACTCTGTGAGGGCAGAAACCAGTGTCTTTCACATCTTGATCTCTCAGCACCTGGTTGCGCATCTCACACTTCGTAGGTGCATTCAGTGATTTTAAGCTGTTACTTTAGTCTTTTCAGGTTCCTCTCAAAGAAGGAGAAGAGCTGGCACAGCGGGGCTGATTCCTCCCCGTGGGGACTCGGCAGGTAACTGGCGAGGGAGGGGGCTTGCTCTGTGCCGGGACCTTGGAGATTCTCATCCTTGGACGCTCTCAGTAACCCCTTTGCTAATTTGGAATTGTGACACCTCCCCCTTAGAGAGGGGCAAGCTGGGTAGTATGGAGAGCACGTCAGACCGGAGCCAGAAGATCCAGGGCCTAGTCCTTGATCTTGCACTGGTTAGTTGGGGCCTTGGGCAAGACACTTAATCACTCTGGGCCTTGGGATCCTCTTCTGCAAGTTGGGAAAATTAAACCTACTCAGGTGTGTTCCAAAACTTGCATTTTAAGTGTGATGAACTAATAAAGTCCTATCCACTTCCTTTCCTCCCCCACTTACAATCACGTGGGGCAAGTCAGCAGGGAGGTCACATGGAACTACTGTAGTGTTGAATGAGTGGGGAAGCGACCTGTTAGTAACTCTGCCGCAGAAATTAGAATCTAATAAGAAGAAGGAGGCAACAAAGAGAAATGTGATTTGTACTAAGAGCTGGGTCACTATCAGTGGAAGCACGTTGAACATTGTAAGGCAGTATTATTGCCTCCTCCGAAGTCACCTGCAAAAGCAGTTGTCGCAGCGGAGCGGTGTGGCTGAAGCTGCCCAAGTCAGCTTCTCCCGGCATCTCCCCTCCTTCGCCCATGCACCTGGATCTCGCACGTCCAGCCTGCAGAGCCCTGAGAATGAATCTGTCGTTGAAGTGCAGCGTCTGCAGCACCTGGTTACCACAGCCCCAGCAGCTGCGACACCCACATGCCCGGTAGACATCTTTGCTGGAGTTGCTGCTGCTGGTTGTCGCTGAGCAGAGCTGCTTTGTATAGGAGTTTGCTCTCAGACTGCACTTGCCAAGGATTCTGACTCCACAGCCTCAACCCCTAGTTGCCCTGCTCGTAGAAGACCTGCTGCCTCCTATTTTTTAAATTTAGGTAGAATCCCTAAAACCCTTTCGATGGGGAGCCCATCCCCATAAACCAGCCAGAGTGCTTTATGTAGGAGGAGAGTGGTCTCCCTAGGCTGGCAGTCTGGACAGTCCAACTATAATCATTGCGATTGAAGATACACGGTCCGGCAGAAGTGAGGCCTGCCCGAGTGTGGTTGGTAGGGTACGTGACTGTCTCGCACGAGATGGACAGCAATTTGAGCATTTCCTCTAAAATGGCATATGGTGTGCTTGAGTGTGGTGTTCTGTTACAGAATTACGTGCTTATGATTTTGTAATAAAAAGGGGCGTATCTCTGCCACACCCTGGAGCTCGCTCATGGTTGCCATTGGTGCCGCAGCTGCAGGCGGTACGTCTTTGGCATAAGGCTGCTCAGTGTAGGCTGCTCTGCTCGTTCAGCCTCTGAGGGAACTCACACTCATCCTGTGAACTTTCTCTTTTACAGTCTGCATGCACATTTATCAAATTATTTTGCTTTTGGGAAAACCCCATAGAAGTCCTTAGTGTATGCTGTATTAATAGCAAAAAAAAAAAAAAGTGACTTTATTGTTCTCTCAGGCAAACTGAAACTCTCCTTTCCTTTTCGTATATTGTAGTTCAGATTTTTCCTTAAGGCAGAAATTTTAAAGAGAAGATTAGTCCCTTCAGAGTAAGGCAGCTCAGGACCCCTCTCCTTCTGCTCCCTAAGGGCCCCTCTGAAGGTGAATTGAAGTTTTTGGAAGGGAAATTCCACAAGGCTGCAACCTCATTTGCATAGCTCCTTGGGAGGGATTTCTTTCCTGTAAGGGAGGCACATTTTCTAAGAGGCCCTCCAGGAAGGATGAGGTGCAACAGGAAGGAGTCCTGAAGAGCAGCCCCCTCAGGGACTTAGAAAAGGGCAGTTCATCGCCTTTGATTTCTGGGAACTGGCGTTCCTACAGAGGACAGAACAAAGTGAGCAAAGAGCAGCTATTACCGACCGGGGCTGTGGAAAAGGCAGTGTGTCCGGCAGGCTATTCCCATTCCCTGTCACCGCAGGCTCATCCTCTTAGAAAAAGTTTTGCTGTCAGGGAGCTGGTGACAGGCAGAAAACGGAGCCCCTGGCCGGCTGAAGCGGCCTAGCCCTGGGTCGTACGAGGGTCTGGTTCAAAGCCCTTCTGTGGTTTCCTCCGGCTCCCATATTTAGATTGAATTCCTGGCGAGGACTTTAAGGAAGGAAGAGCTGAGCACGAACACTGATGGAGCACCCCGTATACGGAAGGGCCGACCGGGCGAGCGCGAGCAGCGGCGTGGGCCCCAGCGAGCTAGTGTGTCCCTCCAGGGCGGCAGCCACAGGGCAGGAATGCAGGCGGCTGCTGCCGTCCTGGCCCCCACTTCCTGCCGGCGCTGGGCTTGCTCACTTCCCCAGGCCTCTTTCTGCCTCCCGAGTCTCCTGTGTTCTGAATTCTCTCTTCTCTGTCCCCCTTCTTTTTCCTTCCCCGCTGGTTTCACAAAAATCCATGCACGGTGACATTGGGGGATTTTTGAAGATTTTGGTTGATCATCGGGGGAGGCCCTGGCCCCCTCTCCCCGCTTCTTTCTCCCTCAGCTCCCCTCCCTCTCTGAGGTCAGAGACAGTGACCTGTCCTCTTGGGCACAGCCTTTCTGACCACTCCAGGACCTGCTGACACTTTCATGATCAGTTTTTTACCTTCTCAGCGAATTCCCATAAGCAAGGTAGGGCGTGACCGTGCCCGTGATTAACATTTATAAACAGTTTGCCAAGTGTGGGCACGCGCATCGCCTCCAGCTGAGGGGACTGAGGCACAGAGGTTAAATGTCATGCCCAAAGCAAAACAACTTAGTGTATAGAGGGGGGCAGGGCTGATGTTCCTATTCCATAAATCCATGCCCCCTCCACGCCCCCCCGCCATGGAGCGGGGGCAGGAACTGTGGAGCAGGTGCCGTCAGTATTCGCTAAGCTTTTATCGGGAGTCATGGCGCGTGAGCACCTGCTACTACCCCCACTTCACCAGGTGTCCTCAGGAAATAACCCCTGACCTGTGCTCTCTATGGAAGATGATGGCTGTGAAAACTACAGGGAGAGCGTGTGGTTCTTGGGGTGGCACCCAGAAGGCCAGGCGGTGGGAGGCAGGGCTGAGTGGTTCCCGGGCTGTGGGAGCGGGGGGTGGGGAACGGTGACAGTTACTGAGCATGTCTCTCGTTTGTGGTCCAGTTCATGTGGCTGGAGGGACCCGAGCGGAAGGGGTCTCTTGAAGATGGATGGGGGTCGAGCCAGCTTGAGAAGTGTGAGGCTGGGAGAGCGAGTTGCACAGAAAGCCAGAGTTGGGGGGGGGGCCCTGGGAGCTTTCCAGGATCCAGGGACGCCCTGGGTGCAGAGGCTGGAAGGGCTGCGAGATGACCCAGTGCTGCATCGCGGTAGCGAGTTGTGATCAGTGGATGCAGGTGCTTTTGGGGTGGGCTGGGGGAGGGGAGTCTGCTAAACTAGGCAGAGGCTGAGGGGCAGCTCCAACGTGGCCGAGGAACAGTGTGTGATCTCGGTCCAGTTCCAGCCCGAGCCAGTTTTTTAATTCGTCCGTCGAACACGTTGGTGTGTGCCCTGCGGGGTGGATGGAAGATGTCAGCCACGCTGGCGGTTTTCCTCCAGGACCTTGCGATCTCTGCAGATCTAGAGGGAAGGCCTTCCCACTTCAGGGTTGTTCCGTAAGTGCGTCTGCCTTCTGCACTGGCCGTTCCCTTTGCTGGACCCCACTCTAGGCTCCTGAGTCTTGGGCTGCGTCAGACCTTGTCCGGGAGCTCTGCCCCGTCACCCCGTACCCAGTAGCCTCGCGCACTGTCAGCCAAGTCTCCCTGCTTTATTTCCTGTGGTCGATACCCTTGTTTTGAACCTGCCTTTTTAGTTTGCTGGTCTTCTCTCTCCCCTTCCTAAATGTGAGCTCCATTAAAGAGGGCCCCCCCCCGCCCCGTCTGGGCTTAGAACCTAGGAGTCTGCCTCCTGTTGCGTGGCGGGCAAGGGCTTATGAGTTGGTTTGAACTAGTGAATATTACGATTTCTGTTGTTGAGTTTTTTTTTTTTAATCAGTAAGGTGTTACATGCTGTGTTTGAGGGATGCTTCCCGGGGATGAGGGGGGAAGGTCGCACTTGACTCCGGCCTCTTTGGAGGGAGAAAGAGGAGGCAGCCCTTGGGTTACACGGCTGGATATTGGGGGGTGGCCCTTTCACTGTTCGCAACCCTTTTGGGGTGTGCGGGTGCAGGGTGGTCTGTCTTCCCTCCGTCCTCCCTCTTCCTTCTGATGAGGTGACCTCCACAGAGGGCGAGGAACAGAGGGGTTTTTCGGGAGGACTTGGATGAGCCTGTCAATGGCAGTAGGGACTGGCGTTGGTTTAAAACTGTGTGGAGTGAGGCAGGCATGGAGCTGGGAGGGATGGGCCATCTGTAAAACATGCCTACGCAGCATTCTTTTTGCTGTCTGATATAAATTTGTTGTTTGCAGTTGCTTTTTATTTTATTTTTTCACCTCTGCATGCTTTTGTGGTTAGAGGAAATATTTTTTAAAGCAAATGGAGACGATACCAAGATTATTAAGAAAGCTGTTTTGACAGGTCCTAGGGTGCACGGTAGAGTTTTCCTTCTCTTGATTTACTTCTGACCGAATAAGCCCTTTAATAGACTATGTACAGAGGCTTTTCAAAGAATGTTTTTGTTCTTTCTGAACATGAAGCTACCCAAGCTGGGGGTTCCTACGTTCACAGTTGACCTAATGCTTCAAAGAAGGAAGTGGTTCAGCTGGAATGTTCCTAAACTCTGTCCCATGGACATAGTATTGCCCAACTAGAAAAGTGTGTGACTTAGAATTAGCTTTCCTCCTTAATTTTGGAGAACAGGAGAAAGGTTATTCTATTTTAAATTGGCGTTAATCATGTTAAACCGCTGTTCTCAGTATTGTGTATAAAACTTAGTATCCTGGTCCTATATGTTTAGGTACAAATTGTTTTTTGCTCATCAGACTGTAGCTGACAGATTCCACATTCTAAGCCTGGAGTCTCTGCTGAGGGCTCTAACCAGTTGCCTAGGAGAGAGAAGGGAGGGATGGTTATAAAGAAGGACTAATTTGGTGTGGAAGCATGGCTTCCTATTTTCAAGGCCAGCAGGGGTGCTGGGGGGTTTCCTGTTACACCTTCAGTCCTGCCTCGGGGCTCTGAGGCCTTGGGGATACTTTGTTTATGGACCTTAAGCAACTGCAGTTATTTATTAGCTCATGGGTATTTACCAGAAATAGGGACTCAAGTCATACTTATTAATGTAACCCTTTTGCCTTTTTCTTCTAAGAATGCAGGATGGCACCTTGACGGGTGTGGCTCAGTGGGTTGATTGTCATCCTGCAGAGTGAAAGGTTGCGGGTTTGATCCCTGGTCAGGGCACGTGCCTGGGTTGTGGGTTTGGTCTCCAGTTGGGGTGTATGCGAGAGGTGACCAGTCGATGTTTCTCTTTCACATCGATGTTTCTCTCCTTCTCTTTCTCCCTCTCTTCCCCTCTCTCTAAAAATAAATAAAATATTTTTAAAAAAAGGAATGTAGGGCAGTGACATCATTAAAATTAAATGAAAGACTCGGCTCAACAGATTTAACCTTTACTCGCAGTAAAACCATAGCAGTGTCACCAGCTGTCCTTTACCTCGTCCGAACCTTACACAATTTGCCAAAAAATAATATTGGCACTTAGGGCGTCCTTGGCCAGGAGCTGACGTCTCTGTCAGAATGCTCCCGTGGGACCTTAAATGTTAAAAGTTATGGTGGTAACAGGAGACGCTATAGAGCATCATGTTGCCGTATGAGGACAGAGAGAGAAATCTGGTGGCCAGGCCAGAGGAGGGAGGAGCTTGGGGAGAAATAGGAACAGCTGAAGCAGGCGTGTTGCGAAAAACCAGGAGCCGTTTGCAAGAGGCGTTGGAGAAAGCAAGACGTTCCATGGGGCGAAAGCGACGTCTCTGGATCCTCAGTGCTCCATGGACCACAAGGGAGTGAAGCAGCGCTACCTTCCGGGGAGTGTTGCCTTTCATGTCAACTTTCTGTGTTTTCAGTGACCTGCCCCTCCAGGGAGTTGAAGACACCTCTGGACTATGGGAGGGAGACACGAAGAGTGTTGACCCTGAGAGACGGGACCAGGAAGAGGAGGAAGCAATAACAGAGGATGTTATTCAGGACTTAGGCCTGAGCCAAGTTGGCAGAGTGGCAAAGAGTCTGGGCAAGGTGGAACTGTACGCTGGAATTCTCTCCCCTGGACTGTCAAAGCCGAAAGGATTATCAGGAAAAGAAAACGTCCGAGACTCGTAGCACATGTGCTCTCTGTTTGGACACTGGAAATAAAGGCTTGGAAGTTGCGAGGAGATGCCACATGCGGGGACGTGTTCTGAATAAATTCCTTTTCAATGAGGAGAATGAATTGATTGCAATAGATTCATCTCCTTGAATTTTTATAGCTAAATATCTTTGTTTTGTGTTTTGAGGGTACAAAATAAGTGCAGTCACATATTTGATGTATTCTCATTCTCATTATTTTCAATCCTCACTCAAGGGTATGTTTATTGATTTTAGAGGGGGAGGGAAGAGAGAGAGAGAGAATGAATGAATGAATGAGACAGAAACATCCATTCGTTGTGTTCTGCGCTCATCCCGACCGGGGATCGAACCTGCAACTTTCTGGGGCATGGGATGACACTCCAACCAACTGACCCACCTGGCCAGGGCTTGATGTATTATTTTTGTGTCAAGTAGCAAGTATTTAGGTTTGTCCAGCACATATATTTTTATTATACTGGGCACTCTAGGGAAGTAAAATAAGCGGAGACAACCCATGTTGTCGTGGAGCTTATGGTCCACCAAAAGTAGAGGGGACTGATGCAGATTTCATGTGTGACTCTGAAATTTATGGTACTTTCAGTGGAGGCTGGGCTGGAAAGTGCTTTTTTTCTCTGCCTTTGAGAATGTTTTCCATCTCAGGTGCTTGAGCTTAATCATCCTGTACCTCTGTGAGTACATCCAATGGTTTAGATTTCTCATGGATTCAAAGTCAAGGGGCTTTTTCTTCGAGTTCACGGGCCATGCCTGCAGTCCGGTCTTGGGAGGCTGGGGGTTTTGTGGGTGGTCAGCCTCTTCCCCAGGCATTTGGCTCATGGGGATGGAAGCCCAGGGAATCCAGCCTCACATGAAGCGGAGTCACACTGAGCTCTCTGTTTCTGTTAGGCCTCATGTCTGTTATGTAAATAGGAAAGGAACATACAATTAAGTAAACTTCAGCCTTAACCCAAGAAAGTTCCACTGCAAACCAGAAAGTCTCTGCGTGTCCTTGGGGGTGACTGCCAAGGTCTCCTTCGCTTCCTGCAGATCTGGGACAAACACAGTGTTGTCCGTGCGCAGGCTGTGTAAACACCGGACTGCAAGGGCAGCGAGGGCCGAGGGGATTCAAGTCCTTGCCGAGGGTTTAGAGACTAATGACCTCTTAGCCCTACCTGTGGTCTGGGAGAGTAAACAACTTCCGCATGGGCTTCCACGGAAGAGCAGCATGGTGGGCAGTGGCCTGTGTGAACCCAGGGCCCGCGTGTGACCTTCCTGCCCTCTGCTCCTAGGCCAGCGTCACCGTTTCCGTGCTGTGCCAGTGACTGGCTGGGGAGATATCACTGTTTATAGCCCCGTCTCTGACTCAGGGTGGCAGATCCTGTTTCTGGTAGAACCCAGCCAGCTCGTATCACGTTGTGCGCACTTAAGTAATCTTTCTGCAGCTGTGCCTGCATTCGTTTGCTAGCTGCACGTTAACACTGGAGTTAATCATAGGTCTAAGTTAAACTGTGTTACGGGTCACGTGAGAAAGTCAGGCGGCTATTTCTGCTTGGGTCCTTTCCGGTGTCTTCCACTGCTCATCATGTGACCGCCCTCTTTGGTGGGTGGTTCTGCCTAGACACTTGCTGTCCCAGGTGTGGTGTGCGGACCAGGCACTTGGCCATCACTCAGCTGTGGGAGCAATGCAGAGTCTCGGGCCCTATCCTAAACTTAGTCAGTTAGAACTTGCATGTTAACAGGATCTCCAGGTGCGTTGTGGGCATGGACCTAGGCCAGGCTCCGGTCGTGGGCTGCTTGGCTGAAGCTGGGTTGCCACCTTGTCCAGGTTCTCAGGTTGGGAAGAGGACAGTGTGGGGGAGGTGTGCTCACAGTTCTAAGGCCTGGGTCTTCCGTGCGAGTGGCACACATCTCTGCCCCTTCAGTGTGGCGTGGTCTCACCTAACTGTGTAGGTAATCCAGTCAAATCACAGCTGAGGAGTAAAGGAGAAGGAAGGACCAGACTCACAAATGGGCCAAGAATTGCATTGTGAGCTAAGCTGGGGGTGCAGTGCATCGGTCAGTGTTATATCTCCCTTTCCTTTCCCTACTCCTTTCCCGTGTGTTGTTTTTCTTTCTTTTTAAAAAAAGAAAAACATTTTACTTATTTGTTTTTAGAGAGAGGGAAAGGGAGGGAGAAAGAGAAGGAGAGAAACATCGCTGTGAGAAACATCCATCGGTTGCTTCTGGTGGCCCCAACCAGGCACTGAACCCGCAACCTCGGCACATGCCCTGACCGGGAGTCCAACCAGTGGCCTTTCACGTTGCAGGGTGACACCCGAACCACTGAGCCACACGGATCAGGATTGATGCGTTTTTCTTAATCGCTATAAATTTAAAAGATTAAAAAAGTATACTCATTGCTGATTACAGAAAAAGTTACTATTAATTTTATTTCTCATGATGGATAACACAGGTATTAGTAGCTGGGTGACTGTCACTATTATGGAAAATACCCGCAAGCTTATCAAACATCTGAGACCTATATGGGTGTGCATTTTGCCCCAGACTTCCTCCTTCCCTCCCTTCTCTTTTATGATGGGAAATGACAATCATATGCAAATGTACATATCATACATAGAGATAATGAACACTGATTACCCCTATTACTTCCTGTCCTGGATAGGAGCTGTACTAGATATTCAAAGGTATGCCCTAGCTCCAACTTCCTTTGACCAAATAATCCCGTACCACCTACCTTCATGCCTTTTCTAGAACCCTAATTCTGCCTGTGGTTCCCAGCCAAACCCAAGAGGTGTACTTGTCTAAAATGCAGATTCTTCGTCTCCCCCTTAAATCTATGGAATCAAGACCCCAGTGGTGGGGTCTGGATTGGTTTTTAGTGCACCTCTCAGGCAAGTTTAGTGCCGATTGAAATGTGAGACTGCCACCCCTCCACCCTACAGTCAGAGCGCGTGGCCACCAGGGAGAGGGGCAGCTTTTAAGACGTTCCTCGCCTTTCCCTTCGTGCTGGCAGAAGTGACAGCGATGGGCTGGTGGCCTCCGGGTCTAAGACTAGTTTTATGTTACCTGAGGGGGGCACAGGGGCGCTGTGGGGGGAAAGAGGCAGTCAGCAGAGAGCAAGTAGGTGAGTGGAGGCCCAGGCCATCGGAAGCTAAGGAGGTGGTGCCCGGCACGTGAGTGCCCGCTCCCAAGCTGCAGGCGCCCCCCGCACCCCACCCGGCACCGGGTTCTGACTGCTCTGAGCCTCACAGGCACTGTTGTCTGTGCACGTGCGCCCCGCCCCTGGGCACCAGCTGCGGGTCGGGGGGCCCCATGCCATCCTCGCTCCAGAAGGCTACAGACTGGGCGGGCTCAGGTTTAATAAACTCACTAGAACGACACAGAGAACACAGTTACAGTTTCATTTCAGCAACTCCCAAGCCGTCGAAGGGAGAGTCGCCCAGGGAGAGGTTTTGGAAGGATGGAAGCTGCTTCGTCGTACCCTCCTGGAGTCGGGCCGAGCCACGCTCCTGACACGTCAGCGTGTGACAGGCCTCAGAGCGTTGACAACCAGGGAAGCTCCCCCAGGGGTTGGTGTTCAGAGTTTCCATTGGGGTTTCACCGGGGAGGTGCTATCGATTGATCCATTAGCCATGCGATCAACCTTGATCTCTGGCCCCCTCTGCAGAGGGTGGGCTGGTATCCCGTGGCTCAGAAGCCCATCGCTCTTACTCACGTGATTGGCTTCTCTGCTGGGGGCCGGCCCCAGGCTGAGTCATCTGTTAGCAGAAACTGACTCTCGGGGGACACCGTGAGTCACCTTGTTAGCATGAATCATCGGGGCCCGCGCTCACAGGGGAAAAGTCCCTAGGAGTCACCAGCCCCGGTGTTTTTTACCCCCAGCTGTATGAGGTACAGCTGACAAAATTGGAAGATACTTGGAGTGTCCGTTGTGATGGTGTGATATCTGTACACGTAACAAAAGCACTCTCCCACCAGGTTATTAGCTCTTCTGCTGCTTCACAGCTTTACCCCCCTTTTTATTAGGGCCAGTACATTTAAGTTTTATTGTCAGCAAATTTCAATTAGGAACTACAGTATTATCCACTGTAGTCACCCTGTAATCCTGTGAGACCTTAAATCCTTACTTATTGTGTAGTTGAAAGTGTTTACCCTTTTACCAAACATCTCCCCCAACCCCACCAAGCCCTGGCAACTACTTTTGTGCTCTTTCTATGAGTATGACTTTTTTTTTCTTTTTTTAAAGATTCTACATATAACTGATACCATGCAGTTATTTGTCTGACTGACTTCACATAGCATAATGCCTTCCAGGTTCATCCATGTTCCAAATGACAGGATTTCCTTCTTTTAAAAGGTTGAATAATGTTCCACTGTGAGTGTGTATACGTGTGTGTATATGTATTTATCTCACATTTTCTTTATCCATTTATTTGTTGAGGTGCGCATACGTTGTTTCCTTACCTTGATTATTGTGAATAATGCTGCAATAAACATGTGAATACAGATATCTCTCTGAGGTAATGATTTCATTGCCTTCATATACTCAATATTGGTAGTTCTTTGTACCTTTCTGAGGAACTTACATACTGTTTTCTATAGTGGCTGCATGTGTAAAATCAGCGAAGTCGAAATCTGGTGTGTGTTGCACACTCATGATTTTAGAGGTGTTTCCGACTCTTCTGTTTTTTTTGGAAGAGTTTGAGAAGGATTGGTATTAATTCTTTGAATGTTTGGCAGAATTTGTCAGTGAAGCCATTCAATCCTAGACTTGAGTTTGTTGGCCAGTTTTTGATTTCTCATTGAATATTTTTACTAGTAATTGATCCGTTTAGATTTTCTGTTTCTTCATGATTCAGGCCTGGTAGGGCATATGTTTCTAGGAATGTATCCATTTCTTCTGGTTTGTCTAGTTTGTGGGCGTAGTGATCTTCTTTGATTCTTTGTATTTGTGTGGTGATGGTTGTCATGTTTTCTTTTTAATTTATAATTTTATCTGAGTCCTCTAATTTTACTTGAGTTTTTTCTTGGTAAATCCAACAAAAGGTTTGTCTGTTTCGTTTGTATTTTCAAAACACAAGCTCTTAGTTTTATTGATCTTTTCTGTTGTCTTTTTAGTTTCTGTTTCATTTATTTCTGCTTTGATATTTGTTACTTCCTTCCTTTTATTACTTTTGGGCTTAGTTAGTTCTTTTTCTAAGTTGTAGTTCCTTGAGGTATAAAGTTAGATTCTTTGCTCTTTTTAATGTGGGTGTTTGTCCCTATGAACTTCCATCCTAGAACTGCTTTTGCTGTAACACAGTGGTTTTGATAATTACTACATTTTTATTTGTCTCAAGATGTTTTTTGATTTTTAAAAATTTCTTGTTTGAACCACTGGTTGTTCAGGAGCATGCTGTTTGAGCTCCATGTATTTGTGAATTTTCTCATTTTTTTGGTCATTGATTTCCAGTTGCGTACTCTTAAGTGATTGGAAAAGATGCTAGATATGGTTTTAATCTTCACTTTATTAAGACCTGTTTTGTGGCCCACCACAAAGTGTATCCAGGAGGATGTTCCCCGTGCGCTTCAGAAGAATGTGCATCTGTTGCTCTTGGATGGAATGGTCTGTATACAGTTCAGCGCGTCCTAACAATATTTTGGTCAAGGAAGGACTACCTATGCAACGGTGGTTTCATACGGTTATAAGGCAGCGCAGAAATTCTCCTCGCCTCATGACGTCATCATGTCTTCGTGCCGTGACTCACTCACATGTTGGTGGCGATGTTGGTATAACAAACCCACCGCGCTGGTAGTCTCCTGTAATTCTGTACAGTACCTAGTGCTTTGTACCGGCAATAAAAGACTGTGTTACTGGCTTATGTATTCACTATGCTATACTTGTCATCCTCATTCCAGAGTGTATTCTTTCTGATGGAAACACATCTGCTGTTAACAGCGTGCCGTGCGGCACCGGCAGCAGCCCCGCCACCTCCTGGTCACTGCTGCTCTTGATCACGTTGTTTTCTCTTGTGCTGGATTTAATCTCGTGTTTTGTTCATCGTGCCCCCTGAGTATAAAGAATACCCTTCTAACGTTGCCAGTAAGAGGTCACGGCAAGTGATTGAGCTGGAGACAAAATTAAACGTGACTAAGGACTCCAAAAGTAGAAGATCGGGGGTAGCCGCTGCTTGCTAGCCAGGCAGGTTCCATTGCACCATCGCCATGATCTTGAAGAACAAGAACAAAGGGATGGAAGCTATTAAAGCATCTGCTGCACTGAAGGCAGTGAGACCGGAAGGAACTTCTAATGACCTGGACTGAAGACCAGACACAGGACTGTGTCCCTCTCAGCACCGTGACGATCATGGCCAAAGCAAAAAGTTTGTTTGTGATGTTGAAAGACAAGGCTGGACCCAACTGTGCTGTTGAGTTGACTGATGGCTCCGTATGGTTTAAACAATTCAAGAATTCTTATTCATTACATAATATGAGAGTGAGCCGTGAGTCTGTGAGGCAGCTGAAGAATTTTTGGAAACTTGAGATAGGCTGAGTCGGGAGGGAGGGTGGTGTGTGGAATTACTTGCCAGAGCAAACAGTATGGATGAAACCTCCGCGTTCTGGAAACAGTGCCTGGAAGGACTGTCATCTATGAGGAGGCCAAGTCAACGCCAGGCATCAAGGCTTTTAAGGACGGAGAACAGCCTCGCTTGCAACATTGCGGGCTACAGCGAGCACACTGCCAGTGTCCTACAGGAGCAGTAAGAGGTCGGGCATGACCCAGCTGCCCTTCCAAGATGCCCTCTGTGTTTACCGTGCGAATGAAATGGAGAAGCACTAGTGGGAGAATTGCATACCTTCCAAGGTTTTGCTTATTGTTAATAAAACTCTTTGACATCCTCCTTTTATTGGTGACATCAATCCCACTGTCAAAGGGGTGTGTCTTCCCCCAAACACCACCTCTTTGTCCGAACAGTGGGTCAAGGAGTAGTAATGGCGTGAATGCATTGCACCTGAGGAGGACCTTTGTGTAGGCCATTGGCGCAACTGAAGAGGACACAGAAGACACTGACACCACCCTGGAAGGATGACAACATGGTGAGTGCATGAAGAACCTTGCATGGCTGTAAGGTGATGTCACCAAGGAGTATGTGAATGGCATCGGGAACGACATTTAAGAGATTTGTCCTTGACTTCAGAGGACTTGCCAAGGGTGAGGAGGTTGCAAAAGTCAACAAGGCTGTGGTTGAGATGGCCAACGGCCTTGACCTGGGTATGGGTGAGGGTGACATTGAGGAGCCCCTAGAGGTGGTTCATGAGAGGAACTGACTAATGAGGAGTTGGAACTGCAATAGGGACGCATAACTGAAGAAGAGGTGGGAGGAAAGGCAACTTCAGAAGGAGAAAGGGGAGAACTCCCAAGAAAATTCTCAGTGAAGGCTTTTGCAGAAGGTTTTGCAGACTTCAACAAATTCCTTAAACACTTTGAAAGGTTTGAGTAATAGAGAGGCATGTTTGTGGTGCATTATCTGCTTACAAGCCGATGTATGGTGTAAAAAAGAAAGCAAGCAGACCAGCACAGACAGAAGAGAGTGACACCTCCTCCAGGGGAGCCTCAGGCAGGTCCCATAGGAGGGCTTCCAGAAGACGGCGTTGCTGTCACAGGAGGTGACAGCTCCATGCGTGCTATTGCCCCCGAAGCCCTTCCGGCGGGACAGGACGTGAGGGGGAAGACAGTGGTATCGATCGGCCTGGCCCTGTGTCGGCCTAGGCTAGTGTGTGTGTGTGTGTGTGTGTGTGTGTGTGTTTTAGTTTTTAACAAAAAAGTATAAAATAAGTGATTTTTAAATAGAAAAAAAGCCTTATAGAGTACGAGTATAAAGAAAGAAAAGAATTCTGTATAACTATACACTGTGCTGGTGTTTTAAGCTAAGTGTTATTACAGAAGAGTCAGAAAGTTAAAAAACTAAAGTTGATAGGGTTTCAGTGAACTAAGGTGAATTTATTGTTAAAGAAAGCTTCTTTTATGTGGTTAGTGTAACCTAACTGTAGAGTGTGTATGAAGTCCCCAGTGGTGTGCAGTAATGTCCCTGCCCTTCACAGTCACTCACCACTCGCTCAACCAGAGCCGCTTCTGTCCTGCAAGCGCCATTTCTGGTAAGTGCCCTGTAGAGGTGTACCATTTTTTATCTTTTATGCCATTTTTTTACTGTATCTTTTCTATGGTTAGATGCGCAAATACTTACCGTTATGTTATAATTGCCTGCAGTATCCTGTATAGCAACATGCTGTGCAGGTTTTTAGCCCAGGAGCACCTTAGAGCCTTGGTGTGCAGTAAGAGGTACCACCAGCTTTGTGTAAGTGCACTCTGATACTTGTGCAAAGGAATCGCCTAGGTGCTCCTATGTTGTATGCATAAATACTTACAAACATGCACTGGCTGGTGTGGCTCAGTGGATTGAGTGCCAGCCTGCCAACCAAAGGGTCGCTGATTCAATCCCCAGTCAGGGCACAGGCCTGGGTTGCAGGCCAGTAGGGGGTGCGTGAGAGGCAACCGCACATTGATGTTTTCCCTCCCTCTCTTTCTCCTTTCCCCTCTCTCTTTAAAAATAAATAAAATCTTTAAAAAATATTTACAAACGCTGTATTCTCTTAATAAAGTGGTCCTGTTATCATTATTCAATGATCTTCTTTGTCTCTTGTTGCATACAGTCTTTGGTTTAAAGTTTATTTTGTCTGATACAAGTATGGCTACACCTGTTTCCTTTTGGTTTCCATTTGGAAAGAGTATCTTTTTCTTATCCTTCCACTTTCAGTCTGTGTGTGTCCCTAAGTGTTAAGTAAGTCTCTTGCAGGCAGTGTGTAGATACGCTTTGTTTTTTATCCATTCAACCACTCTGTTTTGATTGGAGAGATTAGAGTCTATGTACGTTTAAAGTAATCATTTATAGTTATGGACTTACTGTTGCCATTTTTAATTGTTTCCTGGTTGTTTGTAATTGTTTTGTTCCTTCCTCTATAGCTCACTTCCTTTGTGACTGTGCTGTTTGATGATTTTCTGTAATGGCACGCTTTGATATATCTTTGACAGATGTGTATCTATCATAGGCTTTTACTTTGTGGTTACTGTGAAGCTTACCTAAAACATATTTACAAGTCCAACTTAACTTTGAACAACAAAAACAGTACCTTTTTATATTCTCTCACATTTTATGTTTTGATGTCACAGTTAACTCATTTTACACTGTGTACATTAACAGATTATTGTAGTTATGGTTATTTTTAACACTTCAGTCTTTAAATGTTAGTACTAGAGTTAGAAGTGGATTACCCACCAGCATTACAATGTTATCCTGAACTTAAATATGTATTTGCCTTTTTCATTGAGCTTTATGCTTTCATATGTTTTCCTATTTCACCTAAAGGTGAGCATCTTGTATTTCACCTTGAAGAACTCCCTTCAGCAGTTTTTGTAAGGACGGTGAAATGATGATTAACTCCTTTAGCTTTTGTTTGTCTGGAAAAGTGTCCCTCAATTCTGAAGGACAACCACTGGGTAGGGTATTCTTGGTTGGCAGTTTTTTTTTTCTTTCAACACTTTGAATATTTCAAACTACTTCCTTCTGATTTGCAAAGCTGCTGCTGAAATCTGCTCATAGCCTTATCAGAGTTCCCTTGTGTGTAAGAAGTTACTTTTCTCTTGTTTTAAGATTCTCTCTCTGTCTTTATTTTTGCATTTTACTTTTATAATTTTTTTTTATACTTTGTATGAATGTCTGTGATTTCTTTTTTCATGAGTTTTGATTACTGTATATGAAATGCTTTAAAATCCGGTAGTGTCTTGTCTTTATTTTGATGTAGCTTCAGCTTGACAGAAGAATTGCAAGTGGTTCCTGGAACCCCAATATACCCTTCACCCAGATTCCCTAACATTAGATTCTGCCATATTTGCCCCCCCCCCTGCATTATTTCTGTTTCATCCAAAGTATTTGAAAGTTGATTGTAGACATGTTGCTCCATTACCCTTATCATTTCAGTGTGTTTCCTAAAAGTAAGGACACTTTCTGGCATAATCACCGTATACTCATCAAAATTCAGAAATTAACTTTGACACATTTCTACCATTTGCGTCTCAGGCTGCAAAACCATTTTTTCCGTATCGCCTGTTTTAGGCTCAGGATCACGTGTAGTATTTAGTTGTCATATCTCTTTAGTGTCCTTCAGTATGGAACAGCTTGGCAGTCTCTCATGTCCTTGACATTTTGGAAGACCACGCAGATCATTCCTCTGTAGAATGTTCTTCAGTTTGGGCTTGTCTGATGCTTCCTCATAGCAGAAATACCAAGACGTAAATGTTCAGTGCACCACACGCAACCGATGTCCTCTTGTCTCCTTACTGTGGCTGGTAACCTTTACCAGTTGGTTAAAATGATGTCTGCCAGGTCTCTCCATTCTAGAGCTAATTATTAAATTAAAAAATAAACTTTTGACTCTTTGAAATTAGTCTCTTAAGTGCAGAAATACCTTGTTTCACTGTGCTTTGCTTTGTTGTGCTTCACAGATGTTGCGGGTTTTCTTTTTTACAAACTGAAGGGCGAGACCGTCCACCAGAAAAAAAGGCTGCGCACCCTCATTTACCACAGCATTTGCTCTGCTGTGGGGGCCTGGCCCCTACCCACAGCATCTCTGAGGGGTGCCTGTCGCTGTCACCAGAGGCCACCGCCTCTTCAGGGGCATTAGGGTATAGTAATGCAGTTGATTTTTTCTATTTATTGTTCACCTGTATACTAGTTTATCGCCCTTAGCAATTTAGAGTTGGACTTTCTGATTTTTAAAAAAATATCTGTATACAAATTTTATTACTTTATCTTAGCTTTTTTCCCTCCTCTGACAATTATTTCCATCGTTACTGTATGTCAAGGAGCCATCCATTTCTAGTACCTTATTTTAATGAGAATGAATTTAATGTGCATTTTGCTGGTAAGCAAAAGTGCTCATGAATATCATTTCTCATATATTTAGTATATAAAGTACAGAGTTTTTAATATATATCCCTGTTATACTAATTTTAAGAGATTTAAATGGATTTGCTATGGAGTTGCTTCTTCAGTTTATATTAAATAGGGTCTAAGTATTTTCTTAAAGGATATTTTGAGTTGCAGTGCTTTCTTGTTTTGACTCCCTAGAGTAAATTAGTAATAGGATGTTGAATTTTAAACTCTGATTTCCAGTTCACTTGGCTTCTCTTTACGGTAGAGCGGTAGAGTCTAACAGTGAGGACCAGCGCGGGGAGGTGAGCTTTGCGTGACTAACAGCGAGTACGTCTAGGAGAGGGAATTGGATCTAGTTTACTTGTATGAAGGACTGTGGCTCATTTTCCTGGCCACACTTTCTTAAAGGTTTCTTTCTAATTCAGTTTTTAACTGGGTTCCTTGCCTTCCATAGCCCACCATGTACAGTGGGGCTTAAACACGTTCACTATTTCTCGTTTACCTTCAGGATAAAGTCCAGATTCCTGAGTTTAGAACACAAGACCTTTGGTTACCCCGTTACCACATCAAACCCTGTGCAATCCTGGACTCACTGCCCCCAGGCGATATGCCTTTGCCTACCGGTTCTGTTTTGGTGGGAAGCTTCTCTCTCCCCCTCCCTGGTCCGCTCAGTGGATGTTCCATGATTCCTCTGGCCTTTACTCAAGCTTCTTTTCCAGAAAAGCCCTCCCCCAACCCCTGGGCAGCTGCACAGGTTTTCCTCTCTTCCATGTGCAGATGGACCCCAGACCTGGCCAATGACGAGAACTGGCTGGGGCTGGGGGTGGGAGTCCAAAAGGCCTCCAGCTGGGTTTGCATCCTGGCTTACTCTGACTCAGTCCTTTGGGATGGGGCTCCAGATGCCTGTTGGTCTTAGGACTCCCTGAGCTGAGGTTGGGACTTGAGGTTTAGCCAGGGTTGGAACTGTCGCCGTAAGTACCAGGCGAGGCCTGGAAAGCACACTCTGCCTGCGGCAGGTTCTGCCATGTGGGCCCGCATCAGCATCAGCTGGATGACTGGGTGAGAAGCAGACTGTTGGGCTCCACTCCTGGAGGTTCTGGGTGGGGCTTGAGAGTTTGCATTGCTCACAAGGCAGGGGATGCTGGCGGGGCTCGGGCACCACACTTGGAGAACTGCTGCTGTACAGTAGCTGGGTCACTGGCAAGCCAGGGTATTGATCCCTTACCTCTACAGAGACCTCAAGAAAGCCAAGCAGCATATCCTGAGCATAGTGCGCAACCCCACTGGCCACCTTTTGTAATGCTTTGCGTAGGTCCCTTGCCCACTGGACTGTGAGGTCCTGGAGGGCCGTTGAACCAGAGAACGCAGTAATGGGTTTGTGCCATGATCCTTGGTTTGGTGCCTAAGCGACCGCTGCCAGGGTCCTGTAGCTCCTCTCTGGGGCCAGCATTTGAAGTAAAGTCCTGTGGCTTTTCCAGCAAGATGAAATGAGCGGGTCAGTGTTTCTGATCCAGGAGATTTTGCCACCTTGGCAATGTCTGGGGACATGTTAGGTCACCACAGCCTGGGGTTGGGAGGTGGTGCCGGCACCCTAAGGATGGAGTGCAGTGCGCAGGGCGGCCCCACAGCAAACGAGCCCACAGCCGCTGGAACCGAGCTTGAGAAACCCTGCCTCAGGGGAAGGAGGTTCTGCCGAGGGACGGTGGGACCTGCGCGTGTGCACCTCTTCGTTGTCCTGCACCCGGTCCCTGTTCTTGGATTCCTTCTGATGCTCTGACCCAGGGTGCCCTGTCCTGACAGAGCCTCCAGTGACCAGGGCTAGCAAAATCTCCAGGGGGAAAAAATCAACCACAGATCGTATTTTGCTGCGTATAACGCGCTCCCTCGTGTAACACAACACTCGTGTGTTTGTGCGCATTATACATGGCATTACTATAGCCATGGCATGTAACCATCGTACCCATGTATAATGCGCACCCTAATTTCCCCCTCACACTTGGGCAAAAAAGTGTGTATTATACACACTAGAAGTCCTTTAAAATACAGTGGCCTTTCAAAACAGTAAATGACTTAACTTGAGTGGGGCTAGGGCATCTGTTGAATGATTTGCTGACTTTAACTGACCTGCATATTCCCTTTGCCTGCGGGCGTAGACAGGGTTGTGTGCACGAGTGTTCTTGGCTGGAGGAGAGCCAGTCGTTTCTTCGCCAGCACGTGTGGAGTGCACTAGGTGGGTCACGGGCGAGTGCCGTGTGCCAGGCCCAGCTGCAGCACAGAAAACCCGTTCTCTCTTCAGGGAGCTCTCGTTCTGGAGGGGAGATGGACAAAGTAAAGACGGGGGGATTATTTTTTTCTCTCACAAAACAGATTGTAGTAAATAGGGAAAGAAAGGTCAAAGAGGGAAATAAGGTATAAAATCAGGGTATCAGGATCTGTTTGGTGCTTTTAGACGAGACAGCCCAGGCCCTAGACAATTGGATTGAGACCCGGAGCAGAGCCGGTGCTGTCGTGGGAGGAGACGGGGCAACGTACTTGTTCCTAGAAGAGGGAATCAGAAACAGGCCAGCGTGGCTGGGACAGGGAGTCGGAGGACGTGGCAGGGGGAGGGCAGGACGTGGGGTGTTGAGCTAGGAGGGACTTGGCCATGAATGACACCCCGGCAGGCGCTTTGGCAGCGTTCTGCGGTGACAGCATGGTCTTGTAATTTTAAGAGATCATTCTGGCTCTTCTATAGAGAGGTCGGAGGGTGGAAGCAGGCAGGCCAGATAGCAGGCTGTGGCCGCACTGGAAACTGATGGCGTCTTGGGCCTCGGCGGGGAAGGCAGAGACGCTGGGAAGTGCGTGGGGGCGTGCGGCAATTTGGAAGTGGCAGTTTGGGGGGCGAGGGGAGGGGGCGCGCTGAGGGCAACTGCCAGGTTTCTGGTCGGAGCAGTGGGCTTCATGGGGCAGCCATTTACAGAGAAGGGGAAGAACGGTTTTGGTCGGACCTTAAAGCCTGTTGGTGGCAAGGAGATGGAGAGTAGGCACTTAGCCACAGAGGTCTGGATTTGGGGGGCATTTAGGTGGTATCTGATGGCAGGGGATGGACAGGTGTCTCCTAGGGATTAGTCTGAGCCTCACCTCAGTGGCCTGCGGGGGCCAGACTGGCCAAATAAATGTGAGGATGACACATGCAGGGTCACAGTCATTGGGCATCGTGGAGGCCTGGGAGCCCGTCCCTAATCTGTGCAACACAGTCCCGAGGAAGGAAGGTTCCAGAAGACAAGAGAGCCGCTGGGGTTTGGGCTGCCCTTTGTGCAGGCTGTGGAAGTCCACACAGAGCAGGTGGGGTGTGAGCGAGGTGGTCATTGCATTGTGGTTTTAATCTGTGCTTCTGTAATGATTAGCGATGTGGAGCATCTCTTCCCGGCCAGGCGGGACTTCACAGGGTAGGGGCCTCTCAGGGCTGGCTGGCCTCGTCGCCTGGGTAAGTTCTGGCGCCGACTGCCCGAACGTTGTCTGCAGGGAATGGCTGTATCATAAATGGCCTGACACGGGGTGGGTAAAGCTCACCCACTTATCCTTTTGCTTTGGAAGGACTTTGAGACCTGGCGATGTCCAATGACTGGCAAGAAGTCGTGGAGGTGCACAATCTGGACCTTGTAGAAATGAAGTGGGGGTGGCAGTGATCGAGGCCCTGGGGACTCAGGGGTCCTCAGTGCCATCGCAGGGGGCAGCATCCAGCCTTCTGGCCCCTGGTTTCGGGCTCCTTCAAGGTGCCAGGCTGCCCGAGTTGCACAGCCTGGAGCTCAGTCTCTCTTCTTCCTCCCCAGAGGACTCATAGATGCTCATTTGTTCAACACACACCTCTTGAGCACCTCCTCCGCATCTAGCACTGTGCTGGGGAGAGAGCGATAAATGAGAGAGAGGAACGTGACTTCTGCTTTCACGGGTTGCTGTCTGGCTTCAGAAGTTTCCTTACCTGGCAAAAGCAGGAAAATGATGTTCATCTTCGGGCTGACTCTGCAGATTAATCATTACCATTTAAATAATGCATAATGGATAATGACTTTTTTTTTAAAAAATAGGGTTTTTATTCAATAGGGTTATTTTCTTAGGGTTTTGGGGGTGCTTTATAAAGTTACTGCTTTTTCTTTCATAATTTAAAAGCAGTCAGGCCCTGGCTGCGGTGGCTCAGGGGATCGAGCATTGGCCTGTGAACTGAGAGGTCACTGGTTCAATTCCTGGTCAGGGCACATGCCTGGGTTGCAGGTTGGTCCCCAGTTGGGGGCATGCAAGAGGCAACCAGTTGATGTCTCTCTCTCTCACATTGATGTTTCTCTCCCTACCTTTCCCCCTCCCTTCCCTCTCTATAAAAATAAATAAATAAAAATTTAAAAAAAAATCAGTGGCGATATAATTTGAGTTGATGTGACTATTCTCGTCCACATCAGATTTTCACTCACTGGTTTTGACTTCCATTGATAATTTCCAACTCCACTGTTCCTTCAATATATATCGTTGCATTTGAGAATGCAAGAGCTTTCCCTTCTCCCCCGTTTACATAGAAGTAAGGGTCTGTGCACGGACTCTTCTTATTTAATGGGTTACGACTCATTGCCGTTTACTTATTTCTGTGCTCAGTGTGTCCGAGATTTGTGTTGTGGGAGCCCGGCAGCCTGGCTCCCCTGTCCTTTGGGCATACCGTCACGACTCCTTGAGCTCTTCCTTATTTCATGGCGTAAGATGTTTCAGGCCCGCCTTGTACTTCCCCTGCCGGTTCTGTGTTAGTCTCGTCGCCGGGCAGGGATGCCGTTGCCAGGGCTGCTTGGGGTACTACTCACCGGGCCTCCGCTGGGCTGGAGGTGAGTCCTCAAGGCTTTCCCCTCTAGGAGCCGGCCTGTGGCTGGGCCGGCCCTTGGGGTTCTTAAGCTTGCCAGCCGCTCCTCAACAGCGATCACCAGGGAGCTTTGAAAAAAAGAAAGTCAAGGTGTTGACTCACAATTCCTGGAGGGTATAAGGCGTGCCTGGGGCCACACAGCAAGGGCCTGGAGTTGGGGGGTGGGGAGAGATCTTGCGTGTGATCTGGGGGTTCTGCCTTTATGGGGGTTGCAGGTGGCGTGCCTGGGGTTTTGCAGGTTCGTTCTTAATTGATTAAATTAAAACACAGGTGTGGGAATTAAAGCGCAGGACGGGAAAAGCCAAATGGTCAGTTATCAAGGCCAAGCGGAGTTTTCTGGAAGAGAAAAGGGGAGCGTCATGGGAGGGAGGCCTGGCTTCTTATCCGGTCCTGTAGCTGGCCCTGTGTGTGAGTTGAATGTCTTTGAAGTGGATGCCTCAGCAATCAAAAGCTTAATATCAGGCACTTAAACTACAGTTAGAAAAAGCTAGTAATTCTCAGGTGCTTGCGACACCGGCCCAACCTTGGAGTCAGTCCTTTCTTCAAGGAGCCCTGGTTCCTTTATGGGAGGAAGGGTGTTAAAAAACCGTGACCTGGGCACAGAGTGTCCTTTGACATTGGAGGGCATGTTGTCGTTTCGAGGCCCTCGCGGCGACGGGGCGGGGGTGGGGGTGCTGTGTGGGTGTATGAACATGTGTCTGAAACATCTCATTTCCTGCCCACATCTACATATTTAAGAAGTAGACTTTAAAAAAACAAAACTCATGAAAGTAGGGTCCTGACTAGACCTGTGGGTATGTTTGGAGGGATGTCATTCCTTCTCTCTTCATTTTCAACAGGTGGCTCAACCCCTTGTTTAAAATTGGTCACAAACGGAGATTAGAAGAAGATGACATGTATTCAGTGCTTCCAGAAGATCGCTCAAAGCACCTTGGAGAAGAGCTGCAAAGGTAGGCAGCAGGCAGGCAGGAGGGGGCGAGGAGGGAGAGCCTCTCAAGTGGGTGGCTAATGGTTTGGAGGGGGTGCTGCCTGCCTTTGGGACGGGAGTCTGCTCCCTCCGCCGCCCCATGGGACACTCCCTTCCCCTCAGGCTGTCCCTGCGCTGGCTGTGGGGGAGGGGGTGTGAAACCTATTTCCTGTGCATTTGTGGAAGCAGAGGGGCCCCCCCAAAGGCCCTGGGGGCGAGAACTGCCTGGGGAGGAGCTGTCACTGGGGGAAGTTGTCTGTCCTCCTGCCTGCCGTCTTGGGCTGTACCACACACTGTCCTGCAGACGGTCAGCCATCATTGCTGGGACAGCCACGCAAGGCCCGGTGGCGGGCAGGTCCCTCCTCCTCCACTCCCTGCCCCAGTTTGCCTTGTGTCAGAAGGTACTGGTTCTCACTGTGCTTTGCTTCTCATTGGCAGGTACTGGGATAAAGAAGTTTTGAGAGCTGAGAATGACACCCAGAAGCCCTCTTTAGCAAAAGCAATCATCAAGTGTTACTGGAAATCCTATTTAGTTTTGGGAATTTTTACGTTAATCGAGGTAAAAGCTTTTACCTGCAGTGAATTACTTTTTCGGGGGTGTGGCTGGCATTTCCATGGATGCAACTATGGGGCGGGAGGGAGGGAGGGGAGGAGGAGGGGAGGGGGAGAGGCAAGTGAAGGCCTGAGGCTGAGACGTGTCTAGGAAACATGACGTCGCTCAGCTGTCGGCCATGTTCCTCATTAGAATGGGCAAGTACTTAAGTGACTGGACCTCAGGGATTATTGTTATTTTTAACTAATTAAAATAGAGTGTTGTGAAAAGGAAAGACATGCTACACCAGGTCAAGGCACTGTTGATGCTTGTAAATGATACAAATGAGTGAACCCTGACCGAGGGAAGATCCTTCAACCTCAAGGAACATGTGTTTCTGGTTTGGAGGCAGTACCTTTGGACCAGCATCCAGAATAACTGACGACATTTGCAGCTGCTCAGCAAATAACTGTTGAGTGAACCAGGCCAAATCTGACAAATACTCTTCCAAGCGGGTGTTGTCACCTCTCCCCTTCCAGGAAGGCAGCAGTGGGGCCTTGCACCTGGGCGGGAGTCGGCCGGAGCGCCCAGGAGCGCAGTCTCGGGCTGCCGCCGCCGTTGCAGCCGGTCGGTACCATGAGCAAACGCTGCTCTTTGCAGGCGCTCTGGCTTCACCGTGAATTCTCGAGAATGTGTGCCCCCCATTCTGGTTCCTTGTTCCTGGTTGCTAGTTGGAAGGTGGGGTCTCGGGGGCCTGGCCTGGCCAACAGTGTGGAAGGGGATGTGCAGTGCAGGGCCGAAGGCAGAAAGCCATAGGCTCAGTGACCTCCATGCCCCTGAAGGGCCTTGATGAAGGTCCTCCAGGAAGACATTGTTCTCCCTGGGGGCTCAGCGTGTTGAGCCTGCCTGTTCTGGGGAGGCCTGCTGAAAATCTGCCCCCCTACCTCATACTCTGTGGGGCGCCTTAGAACTGCCCTCGGCACGTTGGTGGCCCTCCGTGGGCATGGGATTAGTCGGGGGAGACGTCGCGGTTGCTCGCTATGCAACAGTTGTTTTAGCTGCAGAAGGGCGGTGAGTTGTCACAGGAGGCAGATGGGTGGGCCAGGTGATTTGTACGTGGCGGGGCAGAGCTCTTGCTTAAAAGGCTCATTGTGGTGAAGGGCCCTCTGGGCAGCAGGTAGGCAGTAGGGAGGGGAGCTCTGCCCTGCACGGCTGGAGAAAACCAAGAGTCTGTCAGCTCGCAGGCTGCGTGGTCCTGGGAGACTGAAGATTTTGTTGATGGCAAAAGCAGGTTGGCCTGTGTGCTAGAGGGTGGAGAGAGGTATGTGGACAGAGAGCCTGCTTTGAGAGGGCGCCGCTGCCACCGCCGGGGTGCTGCTGGGGCCCGCTGAAGGGGGGGTGGAGGTGCAAACTGGGGGCCCCAACCAGGGGCTGGCAGGGCGCTGAGCCCCGCAGGCTGTCTAGCCTGGCGGTGATCGTGCACAGGTGGACGCGTCAGTTTGAAATGAGCGGGGTGGTAGGCCGGTGTCACTGTGGCCTGTGTGTGCAGCGTTTCTTGACCGAATGTCACTGTGGACCTCGCCGCAGCGCTCTCATGACTTCTGCTTGCCAGGAACACCTGGGGCCTCGGGCATGGGCCTGTGGCCCGCGCCGTGTCTGGCTGTGGGTGGATGGGGTGAGTGGCCTCGGGGCTTGTGCGCAATGGAATCCTGGAGCAGGCCTCCCTCCGCTCTGGGTGCTCTTGTTTCCCGTGGCTACCAGGTGCCGGAGAGGCTGAGGACAGGTGGCCCCCAAAGGGTGGCCCATGGCCCTGGGTTTGAGCCGAGCTTCAGATTTCCTTGCTGTCACGGGCTGCTGGCTCCTCGGCGTGGCGTCTCCCAGCCCCAGGTGGTGACTAGAGCCCGGCTCCACATGAGCTACAGGCCTTTACTGGGCAGAATTTGGGAGAAGCCATCACACAGGTAGAGCCGCAGGAGCTGGGTTCCCCCCGAGAGAGGATCGGCCCCTCCGTGGTGCAGGGGATATTGCCCCAGTGAGGCCTCACCGTAGGGAGATCACAGGCACCTAGGACGGGGGTGCTGAAGGCCGCCGGTAGAGAGCTGGCCGGGCCTCTCTTTCAGGAGGATGGGTAGTTATGGCGGAGAAGTGGCGGGGAGCGTCCCTGGCCACCGTGGGAGCTTGTCCTCAGCGGTAGTAGTACTGGTGCTCCTCCGTGGTAACAGCAGCCACAGCAGCAGCGGTTCATAAACGTGGGAATGGTAGTGCTTGTGGCAGTTTCCGCAGGGGCTTCCTCGGCGGCAGCAGCGGTTTTATTAGTGTAGCAACAACAGTAAGTGCTTGAAAAATGTGTGTCAGAAACTGCCAGGAACACTTGACGTGTAATGGTGCATTTATTCCTTTGGCCAGCTGCAATGAGGGGGAGAGGCCTGGGAGAGCCCCTTTTAGAAAAGACGCACGGTGGCAAGTGGTTACATATTGTGCCCAGGGTGACAAAAGGCGTAAGAGACAGGGCCTGACCATGTCTATGACTGATAGCTTGTTCAGTGTCTTCAGAGGCTCAGACAAAGGGCATCTTGGACTTGGCCTGGCTCTCGTAAGTAAGATGCTTAACACTCCCCGGGGCAGGAAGTCAGATGGCGGAGTGTGAATGGGGATGGAGCCCAGGCGGCCACGTCCCCTGGGTGCTGGACGCGGCCGGGGAGTGGACAGGAGCAGCAGCATTGTGGCGCGCTCAGGTGGACCAGTGGCCTTGTGGAAGCCGCCTTCCACTCACTACCGCCCCCACGTGGGTGCAGCTGTGGCTGCCCTGGCCACGTTGGCATCCATCTATACCCTCAGGGCGCCTTGAGATGGGAGGTCGTGGTATCGGATGGGACTCAGCGTTCTCTGTGGTGTTACTGAGCAAGGGCCCCTGGCTCCCTGCTGAAAGCTGGCATCTTAGCGAGTCTGGGATTGGACGTTCATGTGCTCAGCAAGGACGAGAACCCTAGCTCAGTCACCCGCATTTCTGTTCGGTGTCGCAGGGTGCGCATCAGGCCCGGGGTCCTCACGGTGACAGCTGGGTGGAATCAGGCCATGCTGATAGCAGGTAATCAGACGTGAAGTCTCTGGGCCTTCTCCCAGGAGGGTGCTCACTCGTTCACACTGTGTTCAGGCCCATATCTTGGTGGTTAGGGTTTAAAAGTAGACAGTGGCCTGGAGCCCCAAGATGAGCGTGGTGACGAGCGTGTGATGTTCATTCTGATCTTGTGCGTTTAGAAGACTCACCGGCAGAACACTTAGTTCTGAGGCAGTGGCGTTCAAGGACCACTAAGAGTCATTAGAGATCAATGAGAAGTAAACTTGGAATTTTTTTTCTTCCGAGATCAGACGTTCAGGGCCGTATGGCCATAGACTGGATTTTTTTTTTTTTCTTTCTGACAGACAAAAGAAGCGTGAACTCCAACACAACAAATATTCCTGTTTTCTAAGACTTGCCTGTTGACCCGCTGGTGTTTCTGAGGCGTTAGGGAGAAATTATTTCTTAGGGTGGAACTCGTAAGTGTCAAGTGCTGTTTTGGGTTTTCAGTGATTAAAACTAGTAACTGAGTTAGAGGGAATGAATGTCAGGTTCATGATTGATTTCTTGAAGCAGCTTCCCATTTTGCGGTCTTCTATCTGTGCTGCTTGTTGGTCTTTGTATTTTAGATAGTGGATGATCTTAAGTCAATGTAGGATTTTCTAAAAAGCTCAAGGCACGCGGATTCCCCACGATTTCCGAGCGGTGTGCAGTGACCACCCAGAGCGTGGACTGGGCCTCTGCAGGCGCTGCGGCGGCAGCTGCAGGGAGGCGCTGGGCGGCGCCGGTCCTGGGCGACGCTGGTCCTGGGCAAGGCTTTTCAGGGTAGGATCTCAAATCAGTGAAAACCTCTGTCCGGTGAGAATTGAGGAGTGATTGTGACGCTTGGAGCAACAGGTGCCAGCTGATGGTGAACATGCTGTTCTTATAAGGTGCTGATTAGCAGGGAGCAGCCAGTGAGTCCCCGGCACGCCCGGCTCCTGTGGGCGCCTCTGTGGGGACGGCAGTGGGGAATATGCCAGCCTGCCTGCCCAGAACCCTCGGGGTGAAGAGTAGGAGCCTGAGGCCTTTTCTAGGGCCAAACAGGACAGAGGCCGCCTCCCCAGCCCTGGGGCCTTTTCTTCAAGAGTGGAAGTCTCTGCTGGCTGGTGTGTCAGTGGGGTGGCCTCGAAGAGTTGCTGTGAGGTCTCCAGGCCCCTTCCCCTGAGAGCGGAGGAGTGGACGATTCCAGTGACTCTAAGAAATGGGCCCAGGCACCTGCTAGCCTTGGTCATGGACGTGGCCTTTGTCTGAGGCCCCTTCTGTTGGCTGTCTTGGTCCAGGCGGAGGCTGTAGGAAGGCCAACATTTGTGTCAGTCTTCGTGTTGGAACTCAGCTCCTGGGCAGAGGTAAATAGGCAAACAAAGTTCTCTGAGTAGAGTTAGTGCTTTGACTTAGGGCTGATTCATTGAGACCACTGTGGGCCTTTGTATGGCATTCCCAGCTCTTTCTTCCAAGTGTCCCTCACTTCTGTTCAACCCAGGAGGCCAAGAGCGGCCACTGAAGGAACTGTGCGCTGGGAGCAGCCATGGGGGTACACAGCTAAGGAGAGAAGGAAGAAGCATCTGGAAAGCTAACAGAAGACCCGCAGAGCACAGAGCGCAGCTGCTGTGTACACCCTGCTGGTTCTACGTGCACAGCATCAGCGTCACAATGTCTATCGTGATGACCCCGAATCCTCAAGGGTGATGTTTCTTGATCCCTTTTTCCTTTAGAAGTCGGAGAAGTGAGTGACTCCTCTGAAAAGGATTGGGTTCATAATGGTTAAAATAAAAGTCTGCCTAGAAGTGAAACTTCCAATTACTGTCTGGAAAAGTTGGCCTTTTGGAACAACTTCTGTCAGGATTTTCTCGTTCTGCCACGGTCACCTGTGAAGAACAGTGTGTTCTGCGAACCCTTTGTGAAACCAGCCTATGCCCCTTTCCGAGCACTTTATGTGTCTTGGCTTCTGTGGTTGTCCCAGGATTCCTCCCAGGGAGACAAGGCAGGTATGTCCTCAGGGAAGGACATGGAGAACTGGGGACAGGCTCTGGGTCCTGTGACTTAGAAGAGGCCCATCTGGTTCCTGAAGCAAAACGTTCTGCGTCCTGGGCCAGTGCCCTTTGCATTCCGTCCTGACACTTTCTCTCCTGCCGCCGCCCCACCCAGGGGCCCGGTGACCGTGGGAGGGTGTGTTTTTTCTGACAACAGTTGTGTGCTCCTCTGTCAGTTGCTTCCTGCAGTGTTTTGTTTTTGTTTTTTGTTTTCCCTTTTACGTTTTTAAGGACATATCAAACATACAAAAGTAGAATAGGATTGACAGGTAGCAGAAGATGCCGCCCCAGGATATGCCCCTTTGGCACCAAGACCATTTGAGCTGATAGTTTTTGAGAAACAGCAGACCTGGGAGCAGCTATGCAGGCAGGGAGGGTGATGCTTCCATAAGGGATGTTTACATTTGTAAAGGGCGTCTCCATCTGTTGGTCTCCTGTATGCAGGGAGGAGAAGGGCGGCTCTAAATCACTAGAGAGTCTCATCGGTGGTGAGCCCCTTAAGAGACTTAAATCCACAAGGCAAACCCAACTGTGCCCTTGTTTACCATGCCTTTCCTATTAACCCCTCATAACTGCCCCTCTTGTCCTTTCTTTTGTCTTTAGCTGAAGGTGGTATTTAAGGTGGTAGCTTGGAGTTACTCAGTTTTTCTGGGCATCTCCCATATGTACTGGAGGTATGCAGGTTAATAAGCTTCTGTTTGTTTTTCTCTTGTTATCTCATCTTTTATTATGGGAGATCTCATCCAAGACCTCAGAAGGGTAAAGGGAAAATTGCTTTCCTCCCCTGCAGGGTAATCAAGCCCCCTTATGTATTTGTAAGCAGCTTCAGTATTATTGACTCATGACCAGTCTTGATATTTTAATATCATTAACATCTAGACAGTATTCACATTTCTTTGTCGTTTTTCCTTTTTTCATTGTAGTTTGAAGGCATACCTATATAAGGTACATTTACTTGATATAGGGTATGTTGGTTCCTTTTCTATTTCCCTGCCAGCTCTCTCTTTTTCCCTCTCTGCTATGTATGAACATATGTATGTTCTTATGTTTTTGTATATCTATCATCTACTTACCTGAATTGAAGAAACCAGGTTGTTTGCCTTGTAGAAATGCCCACAGTCTGGATTTATACCATTGTCTTCACCTCCCTGCCTTTCCAACCATGTGTCTCTGACACCTTAAGTTGGTGGTTAGATCTGTAAGCTTCATCTGACTCAGTTTTTCCCCCTTCTCTTTGGCAAGATTACTACATAGGTAGAGTTGTGTTACCTCCCTCATGAGTTACAGAAGAGGTACATAACATCTCGTTGTCGTTTTTGTGTAAGTAATGTTAACAGTTATTGGTGATCATTGCTTAAGATCTATTAATTTATTAGGGGGTTGCAAAAATGGTGATACTCTAACTCTTCCTATCTTCATTGCAACATAATAAAGAGAAACTGCCATTTTTAAGACTTTGGTCTCTCTGAGGTACAGTACGTATAGGAAGGGCAGGGAACGTTCTTAATTTTTTAACTAGTTTTCAAAATAGTGAGTGGGTTCTCCAGCATTCTTCTCTGGGTTAATGCATTTTTTGTTGTGTGTGTTATGAGGACCAGTATGAGCTCATGGATTTCGGCATTTCTTAGGTGCCTCAATTTATTACAGTTATTTTTCTAATGCCAAACTTTGGTCATCGTTAGCCAGTGGGAGTCCTAAATCCCTTGCACATACTCTAAGAGTCTTTCTAGATCCCTTGCTTTCTGGAGTGACAAGATATTTCTGGCTCTTGTACTGGTCTTGCCCTGCCCTGGAATCAGCCCTTTCTCCTTGTAGCCCTGGCTCCTTTTAGTGGGAAATGGTGTGTAGAGACTATAGTCCAGGTGCTAGAGGAGATCATTGCTGTGGGGTTGGTTATTGTTTCTCTACTTTGATTGGACCAAGCTAAAATACACTTTTTTTAAAAAAAAGGTAAACAAAATCATGAGTGCTTTTGGGTATTGACAGTGCAAACCATAATGAGGACACTAGTGTTCTCTCTCTTGTGCCTAATTCCAGTTCTCAATGAAAACATAATTATTCATTTTTTTATCTTACAGTATCAACACTCTCACCCATAATGTGACTTCTGAAAAAAAAAAAAAAAAGATTTTCTTGCAGGTCGTATAGCCCTGTATATCACATAGAGAACGTATTTTCAAATTATCTCATTTAAAACCACTTTTAATCACTTTTTTTGTGTGGTTATGTCAACAACTGGATGGGTATATATTTAGGTACCTTTGCTTCATCTTACTCTGACATTTTAGGAACTGCTTCTTAAAAACATAGTTGTTCTGTAATTCAGTGTAATGTTTTTTCTTTGGTTCCAAAGTCAAATGAACGAAAGAGGCTGCTTTTAAAGAAAGCTTTTATTCTTGTTCCTTCTACTCTATCCCCCTTCTCCTTTTAGAGGCAGCTTTAAAAACAACTTTTTTTTTCATTTTGTAAATACAGTTAATTTTCCCGGCTGTGCAGGTTGTCGGGTCTTAGTTTCATCCTCAATCTCAGGACTTGGGGTTCCTGCGGGTTTTGGGGCCTGTGGTGCGCAGCCCTGACTGAATCCCTGTGGAACCTGTCAGGTGCCGCGGTGGCGCAGGAGGAGGATGGTGGTGCTGGATGGGTGAGTTTCTTGCCCATCCCGCAAGCCGCGTCTCCCTGCAGGCTCGTCCAGGGCGAGGCCGCTGTGCAGTGCGCAGGACAACCACTGGTCGCAAGAGGACGCAATGCATGTCTAGCATCTTGATGCTGTTTCCCGAGACGTCCTGCTTTTCCTCCTTGTCTCTCATCCTTCCCAACTCTGCCTTTGTCTCCTGTGCCATGTGCCTAAAAATGAGCTGCCTCTACATCTTTTCCCCACAAGCTCACTCTTTTCTGCCTGTGTGTTTCGCTCAAGCATTTTCTCTGCGGTAGCTTGTGTCTGTTTCCTGTGTCTTATTTTTTTTCTCAGGAATCATTTGTGGTAAAGTTGGGCAAGAAACATTTCAAGTGAATGGGGAAACACGGAGGAGGACCGTGCCCGCTGGGGAAGTTTTAGCATTCAGCACAGCATTCAGCCATGTAGTAAGTTAGCCTGAGAAGCAGGGGGGCGGGCCCACCTGTCAGGTGCCTTATGGAGGCTGGGTACCCAATATTCCATTAAGAAATATCTGCCTCTTTGCCTCATAGACTCAGAGAGTCTATAGAACCTTGGGCCTTGCGGCCCATGGTATTGTATTTTTAAAGATTTTCTTTATGTTTGGAGAGGGGGGAAGGGAAGGAGAAAGAGAGGGAAAGAAATACTCATCCATTGCCTCTCGCAACGGGAGACCTGACCCTCAACCCAGGCGTGTGCCTGGATTGAGACCTTTTGGTTCTCAGGCTGGTGCTCGATCCATTGAACCACACTAGCCAGGGCTCATTTGGGCTCTTTTAGGAATGCCTTAATGGCTTCACAGTTGAGAAGTCTTGTGAAGGAACAAGGACTGCATTCTAGTTGGTTCGTGGGAAGAACTTTAACCAGTTCGTAGACTAGTTTCGAAGATGAAGGGATTGCATGAATAATTCTTGACCTTGTTCCTGCTATCCGGAAAGTTAAAAAAAAATCCCCCTCCCCCCAGTTTTATTGAGAAATAATTAAGAAATAATTATTGTAGTAAGTTCCGCTAACATCTTTTCACATAGATACAATAAAAACAAAAGAAAAAGGGAAAAAAAATTTGTCTTTGCTACAAGAACTCAGGATTTACTCTTAACTTTCCTATATAGCAAAGAACAGCGTTAGCTATCATCTTCCAGAAGGTTTTAATTTGGTTACTTTCAAGTTTTATAATGCATATTTTCCCAGTTGTTCTGTTTCTTACTTGTTGAGGATCGAGATCAAGAGTGGGCAGATGAGTGGGACGGTGTGGCCATGACTACTCATGTGAGCTTACTTGCCTGACTGGATGGTTAAATTCCATCTCTCAGCAGAAGAGTGAGGATGCCGAGATGGCAGTGACCCGCCCTCTTTTTGCACGGGGCTTGTTGCGATTATCAGTGTTCTCTATGATGGGTGACAACATTCTCAACATTCTCTTGTAATTGTACCCACATCAGGCGTAAGTAGGAGCTGAGTAACAGGCAACACTGACTCCTAGAGAGAGCCCTAAGTTCTTTGAAAGCTTGGGGTGGTTGGCGTTACCTCGGGGCTCCTGGCGGACCACCCCGTGATCACGTGCTGCTGGCCTGGGCAGCCCCCGGCTAGACCTGGGTTGGGACTGCCCGTGCGTGCAGTTAGACATTCTTTTTTTTGTGAGCCTCTGGCTTTTTTTAAATCTCAGTAAACTCTTACTAAAGTCTGTTTTACGGCCCACTGTATTAAGGTTCTCCCATAAATTACTCGTGCCTCTCAGGGTGAATGGAAGGGCATGCTGGAAATGTAACAGTGGGTCTTTGTGTTCTTGAGATCTGATCATCTTACTCATAATTCTTCAACTCAACCATGTTCCCTTCCCTCTATAAGGTGGATGGAAACTTCCATGAGCTCTTGGAAGGTGAAGCCTGTGAACATGTGTGTGCACATGCATACGCAGGACAGTGGGGTTGGGGATTAATGTCACATCCATTTGAGGGATGGGGACTTCCTCCTATAAATATCCTGATAAGACACCATTAGTCGGTTGAGAAGAAAAGGCGTGTTACTGTTGTTTCTTGTTAATTTTTTTAGACTCCCCCTCCCTTCTGTGCATGGGTTCCTCACTTCAGACGGGTAGGAAAGAGCTATCCAAGGCAAACCTGCCAGTTGTGTACATGTCCCTGTTAATAAGGGGGGATTGCTTAAAAGGAAATGCATGTTTCCAGCTCAAGTTCTTGAAAGATTTCCAAATTTTTGGCATTTTGTCTTTGGAGAAGTCTGCAGAGGAAATGGTGTCGAGGGCCTATATGTTTAATTTTGGTGACTTGGACTCGCAGTGAGTGTTTGGTTTTCTTTGATAGAGGAGAAGTGCACCTTACAAGGGAGGAAGTATTGGTAGTTTATGGGATGGAGTGGCCATTTGCCCGGGAGGGGCAAGTTTTGCTGTTTCTTGGCCTTCAGTCTTAGGGAAGAAAAGTACTTTCCCTAAACCTCATACAGGAAGTAAGCCCAATGGCTCCCAACTCACTGGCGCAGGAGTTTAAGTTTTGCCTTGGGGAGTAGATGATTGATATTTTTCAAAACCAGCACCCTCAATGTGTACCTGACAGAGAACCACAGATGACGTTATTTCCTAGCTTGGCTTTTACCGTGTTTGATTTTTAACTCCAAAGAGGTAGTAATTTGGGGGGACATCCCAGGTTCTAGAGGCTGGAGATGAATCACAGCAACAGTCCATGGAGCTGATAGCCTTGGGACCTCCCAGGCCTGGTTCCTTTAATACTTGAACAAAACTTTCTTTTTACTATTCCGGTGGAAGCTGGGTGTCATTCTCTTGAGTGACCGGCATGTTGAATTTGGGGTGGGACCGCTCAGAGGGTTCTCTCTTCTGTTCTGTGTTTGCGCCACTATCTTAGTTCATAAAGTGTCTTGAAGCAGGAGGTGGCAAGAGTGTGCCCCTTGTTAGGGACCCAGTCTTGGCTTTCCTTTGGGCTGGGACACCGAGAGGGCAGAGGCAACGGGCCAGGCCGTCTGTATGTAGGCAAATTCTTCACCCTTCTCTTGTCATTTTTCTCCATATTCGTCTGAGGCCATAGCTTATTTGACATTTTGCTAATGCATTCCAAAGCACCGGCTGTAATGTTTATTGAGCACTTACAGTGTACCAAGCACAGTGTACCAAAGCTTTGTTGTCTTTGAACGTCTAATTTTGGCTTAAGGTTGAGACTCCTATCTGCTTCTCATGAAGAAGGAAGTAGTTTTCCTTTAGAATAGTGATGGATGCAGCCTTTTTTATATGCTAATAATAGTAGAGCTGTGTTAAGAAAAACTGGTACAGCTTGTATTTCTAATGAAGATTCCACCCCGTCCCCCCTCCTTTTTTTTTTAATTTTAGGAAGGCGCCAAAGTAATCCAGCCTATATTTTTGGGGAAAATTATAAATTATTTTGAAAACGACGCCACTGACTCTGTGGCCCTGCACACAGCCTACGCCAACGCCGCGGTGCTGAGCTCCTGCACACTCGTTTTGGCCATTCTGCATCACCTGTACTTTTATCACGTTCAGTGTGCGGGCATGAGGCTAAGGGTAGCCATGTGCCATATGATTTACCGGAAGGTAAGTGTTATTTGACATCAAAATGGGCGCCTCACCTGAAGCATCAGAGGCACTTGGGGACAGTTCTACATAGTCTAAACATTTTTTAAATAGAACCATTTAAACCTTTCTTAGAGGAGCTTCATGTTTGCATTAGGCCTCCCCCCGCCCCCCACCCCCCTCCGCAAACTTTACCAATATATAGTGAGTTTTCTATAGTGGTCAAGTCAGGACTGCCTTTGATAGCATTTGACCACAGGCTGTTGCCAAAATACTAAATTTGTAATGGAATCTAATTTGAAAGAGTATCAGGTTGGTTTAGACATGACAAATTTTCAGTTTTTATGCCTAAATCTCATGGGTGTATTTATGGAACTTTTGTTGTTGTTGTTCGTTAACACCTTCATTTATGTCAAAGTTGTATTTAAAAGTGACCATCAGTGAAGCTGGATCTATAAAATGAAATCTAGGACAAAAGATGTACTGAATATTTGAGAAAGGGAATGATGATATTTTAAAAAACGAACCATTTAATTATGTTCAATATAATTTTGTTAACTAAAGAAAAATATAAATGAAAGCCAAATATAGACTCACTCACTATATTTTATAGTTATGGCTGCCTTTAATAGTATAAAAGAAAAAAATGGATGTTTGGGGTAAAACTTTAAATTTTATATTGTTTTAGTAATTTTGGAGAGAAAGAATGAGTTCATTTATTTTATGTTGCTTATTATATACAGTATTTTCTTTTCCTTCACTTTGCGGGATAGCAGTTTTAGTGATTAAGACCCAATTTGATGTGTTCATTGTTTCTATATTGAGAAATATCATGCAATTGTCCCCTAATTTACCCTGATCTTAACTTTTATAAAAGGAGCGAGGATTTCAGGTGTCTTTACAAAGGAGTTGCCACAGATGCACCAGTATCAGGAGCTGAAGAACTCTTTATAAACTTGATCCTAGAGATTTTCTTTGCCCTGGACTGTTTGCTTTAATGAAACAAAAACAAAGAAACAAAAAAACCAAATAAGTCCCAATGTAACAGTATGGTATACTGTTTGCTAAGAGAGTAGACCTTGTCTTGGCTGGTGTGGCTCAGTGGATTTGAGTGTCAACCTGTAAACCAAAGGGTTGCTGGTTTGATTCCCAGTCAGGGCACATGCCTGGGTTGCAGGCCAGGCCCCCAGTGAGGGGCTCACGAGAGGCAACCACACGTTGATGTTTCTCCCCCTCTTTCCCTCCCTTCCCCTCTCTCTAAAAATAAATAGTAAAAAAAATCTATTTTTTTTAAAAGAGTAGATCTTAACTGTTCTGATGCCCTCCTTACCCCCAACAGATAACCATGTAAGGTGATGGATATGTTAATTAGTTGGACTATAGTATCCATTTCCTGATGTATATGTGTGTCAAAATATCATACTGTATATCTTGAATATACACAATTTTTATTAAAAAAATAAAATCCTCATTGAAAGATGAATCCCGACAATGTAAGTATTGCCTCTTTTACCTAGTTGCTACTTATATAGGGCTTCTGTTTCTTGTGACTACTCTTCTTGCAAAACACAAGATGTCTTCTCCCCATGTTCCTTTGAGCAGAATGGTAATGCCCTTGGAATCGCGGGACTTCCGGAGGCCCGGCATCTCATCGCCTGTGGGAGGCCACAGCATGGGAGTCCGCTTTTCTTTCCCCTTCTGTGACGTGGCAGTGGTCACAGGGCTGGTACGCTCAAGTCACAGGGTCTTTGCTCAGTCAGGGGGTCTTCATTGTTGTTATCATCACCTCCTCTATTACTTCTGCTGCATTCCTTTCTGCCATTTAGGAGAATACTCAGATTTCTCTATGAATGATCTAGATTTAGTATTTCCAGATCAGATCAGGCTTAGCCTCCCGAAACAAATAGGAAGTTTCCCTAGCACTCGACTGTGAAGACTTCAGACACGGAGGCCAGGTCTGTGGCGGCGGCGGCTGAAAGCCCTGTGCTGCGCAGGTGTTGTCTGCCTGCTGTTCTTGCTCTCCGCACAAAGCGTCTCCTGTGGGAAAGCCGATCTGACTTGGCACATGCAGACGTCTCCCATGGTTATTCATTTGCCGGCTTGATGAGCCTAAAAGAATTGACCCTTTACTAAGTCAAGAATTGCTTGGGTTAAACCATGGGCGTAACCTGAAATTCCAGAAATGTGGGAAAGACAGATTTCCTCATGCACTGCCTTGTACCTAGAATCTGGCCGAGGTGAAGAAATATGGTACTTCCTCCTCACAGGTGGGGTGATTCCTTAGGGCTAAAGCTGCCGCTCAGGCCCTACCTCCTAGATTCCCGCCCTGGGAGAAAATCAGGTTGGCTGTTAAAAATGGAATGGCTGTTAAGCTCATAGTCACAGTTTGCAATATTGAATGACTTGGTGGGATGTAGCGTATATAAAAATGATTTGTCATTTGTTTACCTTGGCACAGCTTTGGCAAACTTACATATGGCTTTTGAGCATTGATTTTTTTTTTACCGTGGTAAAATGTGCATGATGTAAAATGTACCGTTTTAACCCTTCTTCAGCGTACCGTTCAGTGGCACTGAGGACATTTCCCATTGTTGCGCAGCCATGACCACGGTTGGGCGCCAGAACTTTTTCATCTTCCCAAACTGAAACTGTTCCCATTCAACGCCCACGCCCCAGCCGCTCTCCGCACTGGCATTAGCAGTCTACCTCCTGCTCTGGGTACCTAACAGAAGTGGAACCATACAGCGTTTGTCATTTTGTATCTGGCCTATGTCTTGTAGCACAATGTCTTCAAGGATCATTCACATTGTAGCACGTGCCGGAATGTAACTCCTTTTGAAGGCTGAGAGTCCACTGCAGGCCTGCCTCTGCCCCGTATTGTTTCTCCATTCCCGAGGCAGTGGTTTGTTTCCACCGTTGGGCTCTTGTGAATAACGCTGCTGTGCCCGTGAGTGCACAGTGACATCTTTCCAAGCCCATGCTTGCAGTTCTTCTGGGTGTGCCCCCAGAAGTGGAGTTGTTGGACTGCACGGTAATATTATGTTTAATTTTTTGAGGTGCTGCCGTACTGTCCTCCCTAGTGACTACATCGTTTTACATTGCCACTTGGTCGTTTGATGTTTCTGTTTAAGTTGAAGACTACGTGAAGCAACGTTTTCATGACATACGACATTTTGTTTGTACCAGTGGTTGCAGCGGGCGGTCTGTTTCAACAGTTCATAGTGGTCTGTTCAGGTTCCTCCAAACTTCAGGGCGTTTGTCAGAACATTTTACCAAATAAAGGGATTGTGCAACGCAGACTGTATTTTTTTTTGGGGGGGGCGTAAAGTCAGCAGATTGGCAATAAGAAAACAAGTCCCTCACACCATAGTGTTTTAAACACTGTCCTTGCTCACTGTAAAAAGTTACCAGCAGTCACTGGCTACGTTGCCAGCATGGCCTGCCGTCACGTCTACAGCAGGGGCAGTGGCTTACTTCCTGGCTTTGTTCTTAGCTGGACACAGGAGAAGGAGGACCTGCCCAGCTTCACATCTCAAAGGGCTACTTCCCAGCCTAGAGCCCTGGAGGTGGGGGCGGGACAGCCGTCTCAATAACCAGGATGCTCTTGTCCAATTTCACAGAGGTTTTTTTTTGGTTTTTTTTTTTCATCATAAAATGCATGCAGTACAGAGATTTTTTCCTAAAGATCTTTGGCCTAATTGGCCCTCAGGCTCCCTGACTTTGTGTCCCGATTGGAGAGCTGTGGCGGCTGCCATAGTGGATCCTGGTGACGAGCAGCTTGCTCTGAATGCTGGGTAAACCCAGAGCCCTCGGTCACTGAGCTCACGGACACTGTTTGTTGCTGTGTGTTCCCTGGGGTGGACTTCCTGGTACAGCTGAGTCAGGGCGGCCAGACTTCTTCGGCCAAGACCTTGTCTTCACTCTTGTTAGAGTAACCTGAAGGATAGCTCGTGGGAGAGTATTTGTCCTGTGTTTCAACTTCTAAGGTGAGCCGACTCCCCGCAAACATCCTTTATCCTTCATTGTAGACCTGTCTTAGGAGAAGATCTGCACGGTCAGTCCTCGTTCATTCCCAGCTGGTGCTGAGCGAGATGACGCCCTGCCTTCCTGTTGCAGCTGTCCTACTGGACACAGGTGTCATTCTCACGGTCTCTTCCGTGACTGTTCTCTGCATCTTTGTGCTTTCTTGGGGGGGCGGTGATTTTGCTGTTTAGAGTGGTCCCACGCAGAGCACTCCAGTACTACCCAGGATTCCTAACCACAGGAAGACCGATGTGCCTGATGGGGAAATACCTGTGTTAGATGAGTTTGGTTCACGTATGAGTGATTTTGGCCATGAGTCCAGTGTTAGGAACCAATGATATGTATTAAGTAAGTTGTCTATAAACAGAAACAAGGTATGTATGTATTGCTTAGTTGATGGAAATGTTGTTGGCATAGACTGACAGAGATCTAACCCTGTATTTCCCTTCGAGCAATTAATGTTCACTCCTCATGTTCCCAGTGACTTTCTAGAACATAACTATCGTGAATACCGAGACGCGACTACTGATATTTATCCAGTACATTGCAAGGGGATGCCTTCTATAGATCAATATTCTATTTAAAGAAATATTTTTACTCACCTTAAGTGAGTGCATTTCTAATTGTTTAAGTGACGTCCAGATGGTCCCCAACGTAAAGATGGTTTAACGATTTTTCGACTTTACGATGGTATGGAAACCATTTGAGTTCACTAGAAAACATGCATCCAATGTTGAATTTTGATCTTTTCCTGGGTAGCGGCATGCGGGACGATACTCTTTGTGATGGTGAGCAGTGGCGGGGAGCGCGGCTCCCCTTCATCCACGCCATCGCGGCAGTCAGCCAGCACTGCTCTGCAGTGCCCTGTGCTGCCAGTGGTTTTGAATGCTGTGTTTTCCATTTTCTCCTTCTGTCCTGTCTGCGAAAGGCCCACCTGTGCATTCTGGTTCGGGTGAGAAGTGGAGGGCAGTTCCTTTGAAGTGAACCTCCAGATAATTGTCCATCCGTAGGCTCATGTGAATGTTCTGAGCCCATTGAAGGTAGGAGGCCCTAAACGGGGCTATTCGGTTGGGTAGGTGTATTCGATGCATTGTTGCCTTAGAATATTTCCAACTTACTAGGGGGTTATTAGGACATAAACCCATGGTCAGTTGAGGAGCATCCATAGTTCTAATTTGAGGCTTGTGTATTTTGGAGGAAAATGCACGCTCCTTGTGTGTCCACGCCATTTACAATAGATTTCATGTATTTGGATACTCTTCCTCTTTCCAGGTGAAGGGCTCTTCCCTGTTCCCTGAAGCCTTTCTCTGAAGACCTGTCTTCTCTTGGCCGGGCTTGCTGACTTCCGCTGAGTGATGTCTGCAGCCTTTTGCAGCCAGCGGAGCCTGAATTTCACCAGTCTCTGAGTGTGCCCGTGGGGAGCAGGGAAGCAGTCACCTCGCGGCGGCGCCCGCCCCCCCCCCCCCGGGCACTCCGTCCCTTCCCCTTCATCACCCCCTGAGTTAACTCCACGGAGGGTGGACAGGCAACTGATAGAAAGTTTTGTTTGTGTCTCAGCCAGATGATGGTATAGCCATAGGTCTCAGCTAGAACTTGGTTTTGATTTTATTTAAAGCTAATTTTACTACAGTGATTACAATGTAGACAGACTCTTTCTTGGTTTATGTTTAGGCTGGATAATGTGAAATTGTAGGTACTCCACTGGTTTGGGCTTGCAAACACAGCAATTTCATGTGGTTCAATGCGGTATTTTGCCTTTTAGTTTGGTTATGTTTGCTTTCTGAAAATGCCACGGTACTAGCATCTTGAGAATATTGTCACAGTGCAACTGTGTGGTGTTTATGGAAACAGGGTCTGCCTGCACACATGTGATACTCTGGTTGGACTTTCTCTTCTAACGGTATTTTTTAACCTTCTCATGGAACTAGAGTGAACTAGTAACACAGTGCTTCTTAACGCCGTTTAACACTTGCACTTCTTTCTTTGCAACACATTTTTTCCCTGCGTTTTTCTGTTTTACATTCGATGGGAGCTTGCCTTGGGCCTGTGCAGGTGGCGCAAAGACAATCTTCTGCGGGGGCAGCTTGTCAGCGCTTTAGTGTGCTAGGGAAGAGCGGAGGGGGGCCTTTGGGTACACGTGTAGTTATTCATAAGGGTATAATGTGGTCACTCATTATGGTTTGATTTTTACTTCATTGATCACTAATGATGTGGTGTGTATCAGCGGGGGAGCGGGGGTGGGGAGCAAAATCACCCCAGTGAGAATCACCACCCTACAGAACGGTCTTTAATTCTAAGACATGGCCTTTTGGGGGTGTCTCAACTTTACGCCAGGCTTGTTAAGGTTTCTCCACCCTGGCTGCTCAGGAATCCAGTGTCCCATCTCTGCTTAGCCCTCAGTCGCTGTGTCCTGCTTGCTCGCGTCTCCGGGGCGCCGCCCGTCTGGTCAGCCCTGGGCAGCCTTGACCCAGGCCTTTGCGGCTCACTCCCCAGCCTTGTACCAGGTGCCCCCACACGCCTGCCAAGACCCCCTCCCTGCACTCCTGTCTGATGGCCTTGCTTCCGCACTATCCGCTGACCAAGCTTCCGACGCCTGCCTCCTCCGCTCGGGGCCGCAGTTGGAATTGGGCCTCCTGGCAGAGAACCAGGGCCGCGGCGGCGGTCACCTTGTGAGTGTCCCTTCTCTCAGGGGTCCGTCTTGCGTGGCCTGTTAGCTGAGACCTGAACTCAGTGGTATCATTGCGGATGGCAGAGGTGGTGGCGGGGGCTGGTCCCCTGTCAGTCCCTCAGCCATGGATGGGAGCGGCGGTCTCGTCCCAGCTTCCATCAGCTGGGGGTTTGTGGAACTTGCCGGGGCAGCTGCGTGTGCGCAGTACAGGGCAGGGCGGGACACACCTGTTCTCTTCCTTGCAGGACAGATCAGGATGCAGGCATGTACTAGGCGGAGGAGGGTCACCAGCCTTGGCCGTGAGTCATTCCTGTGCTCATTAAAAACCCAGGACCTGGGTCTAACCCCAGACGTAGTCCTCAGAATTTCTAAGGAAGAGGCCTGGAAATCGGCATAGTTTACCTGTTCCCTAGGGATTCTTATCACCTGGATGGCGGAGGGATTGTTCTAGAGAACGGGCGGGGCCAGCAGGCAGGGGTGGGGCCAGGGAAGGGCAGCCTGAGTATCTGTATTCCTTTTCCTGGGAGGTATGCCGAAATCGTGGCTGCCATTTAGTTTTTCACGTTCTGATTAGGTTAATTAAAAAACTCCTTTTTCCTTATTTGTCTGGAAATGTTTTTATTTCTCCTTTGTTCTTTTAAGATCTTTCTCTAGGTTTAGAATTTTTGGTTGGTCGTTATTTTCTTCCAGGTCTTCCAAGGTCATCGTTTTGTTTTTAAATGAACATGTCTTTTATTTTTAATTGTGGTTAAGTACACGTAATATAAAATCGCCCCCGTTGACCACTTTTGAGAGTACAGGTTAGCGGCATTCGGTGCGTTCCCACGACCGTGCGGCCTTCACCACCATCTGTCTCCAGGACCCTTTTTATCTTGTGAAACTAAAACTGCCCCCCTCAACTAGAAGCTAACCCCCCTTACCCCCCGCCCCTGGCCCCAGCAGCCTCCACTCCACTTGGTGTCCCTGAATGAGCCCAGCTGGGTGCCTCATGTGAGTGCAGTCATGCAGAACATGTCGTTGGGTGACTGGCTTATTTCACTGAGCATGATGTCCCGAGGTTAATTTCATTTTTCATATAGGTTAGGGTCATACATTTACTCGGTATTCTTTGAAAAAGTCACCTTTCACCCTGATCCTCAGCTGCGGTGACAAACGTGTTAGTTGGCTGTGGAGGAAGAGGACGGCATTGCCAAGTCGGCTCTACCCTCCGCGGCTCCCTGCTCTGAGCAAGCAGCTGGGTCTTGGTTGTGTTTCCCAGGTCTCATCTCCTCCCTCTGGGACCTGCCAGCTGATGTTTTCTTCTTTTCTTTTTCTTTTTCTTTTCCTTCAGCTTCCAGTCTCATTTTTCCCCCCTAGAATCTGGATACAATGAACTGCAGCAAGACAGTGCTCAGTACTCTTTAAGCCTCATTTTAGATTCTTTCAACTACCTCGCTATTTGTGAACATGAATTCACATTCCAGTAAAACTGGAAAACCAAAATTTGACATACCAACAGATTTAGTCAATATTCATGGCACTACAGAATTTTATAGGCAACCTGTGGACTTCACTAAAAAGAATTCGGCCTTTATCAACTGGCTTACACACAAATAGAGTCACTCTTTCTGTCCTTAGTATCTCTCTGCCCTAACACCTGCTGGGGTCCAGCTGCTTTTGCTCTGCTCTGTTGAGTCGGTGAATATGGGACTTAGGAAAATGGGATTCGGTAAAGAGGGTGACAGGTCACATCCTGGGAGGTAGTTTTCCTCCTTGTTCTGTGCACTTTTCTCCTGACTTCTTTATACACATTGATGATAGAAGTTAAGGCATTGCTGCTGTTGGTAAGGTTGGTTCTAACAAGGGGGGCTGTGAACGCCCAGGTATTTAGACAGCACCCCTGTACCTTTGTCATTTTTCCCTTCTGCACACACACTGTCATTTTCTGAAAGCTTCTAAGGTGGTGTTTGAAAGGCAACGAGTAATGCAACTCATTACTTTGGGTTTGCTGCATTCCCAGCCTGCTCAGGTGTAGTACTTTGATAAATATAAAACCCTAGGGAAAAGGGAAATCACATTTGTAAAATGCTCTCATTTTGACTAATTCTCAGTAAAATTATGTACAGTGAGTGCGTTTGTAGAAGGCGTATTGGTTCTCTCTTGTACACCTGCTCTGAAGGGAGGCACATCATAAGCAGAATAATTAGAAACTTCTTTACAGACAGAATAGTTCTAAGTTTAGTTGCTGTAAAAGACTAGCATACGGCTTCACCTGTACATTTTAATGATTAAGCATGTCATTTTTGAGACGGCAGATTATGAGACTTTTTTAAAAAACGTTTTATTTAGAAACAGAAATACATGATCGAAATTATTTTTTAAAAAAAAATTGGTAGAGATTTGTTTTTCTTCTCCATCTGTTGGGGGCATCCTTCATTTATTTTCTCTCTCTCTCGTGGGCTGTTTCATGCTCGTATTATTCCTCCTTCCTGTTGCCCAACTAGTGTGCCTTTGCCACGGCTGTTCTGAGTTGCTCATTTCTCTGTCCCCTTCTCTTGTTTGGTCAACTAGTCACTTACAGCTTGTCAACAAAGAAATTGGTGATGAGAGGGTCTGAGTGTGAGGGTCTTTCATTATCTGGGGATGTGATCTCCCTTTGAACACACTAGTCCAAATGCCTGACATATTCCTCGCAATAGGTATTAGTACTTTATTAATTAAATTATACTCATTCTGCAACTCGTGTTGATTACCCCCTCCCTCACCAAGGCACCCATTTTCAGTGCAACATTTAGATTTTCTGAAATGTTCCCAAGTGTCTGGGGGGCATGTCAGGCTCCCCCCCAACAGTGGAGAGTAGTGTTTTACACATGGCATAGTCACTCGCAAACTGTGGGACGCTGTGTCGCAGTCTCCACACTGGGGGCCTGGTCAGGCTGTGCATCGTCCTGCAAGGGCTGTGAGTCCTAGGGTCCCCAGGGCATTGGAGAGCCAGCCTCAGGGACTGGTGGCTCTCAGAGGTGATGAGGTCTGAGGATGTGGAGAAGCTGTCCCTGAGTATGTGGCCTCAGAGCAAATATTGTAGCCCCTCCCCCCGCCCCACCCTGCAAGTGGTTCTTGGGGTCCACATAGTCCTCTCGTGTTTGGAGGCTTACCTGTCAACTCTGAGTGCATCTTTCTGGCCTCTAGACTTCGGTAGGTCATGGTGGTTTAAGGGTACAGAGGTGGCCTATGGAGTTAATAGGAAGCTGATGGCACCCCCAGGAGGTAAATGCCAAATCCATCAGGGCTTGCAGAGCGCTTTCTGCACAGGTATGCTAGTTGGGGAAAATCGGGGTGTGGGGTGTAGTGGAGGGGGCAGTGGAGCTGTCAGGTTCTGGGGCGCAGCAGGTAGTTGGTTTTGTATGCACTTTGTTTTTCATTTCCTTGAACCTCTTTGGAATCATAGAGGGGATCTGATGAGGGAGTTTTCACCCATTCTGTGCTTAGGGACGGAGGAGGTTACGCAGCCCCTGGGCCCTTCCCTCAAAAAACGGAGATTAAGGGCTTTCAATTACTCAGTCATAAAAGTAGGTGTGGCAGCATCGCTAGGCAACCCTGAGCAACAGTATTGGAAAAATACAAGCAATTTTCTGCTTCAAGTGAGCTTAACACATTCATCATGGCTGCCTGCGGCAGCATTGCCCGGTGAACGTAGAAACCACCTGATGTGATACACATTATTTGGGATAGGGCCAGGAATCAGGACGTAAGCCAAAGGTACAAAATAAGTGACACAAATACTTGTTTTTCGTTCTGACACTCCTGTAGGGTCATACCCCGAGCCTCTTTGTTCTGACTTTTCCTCAGATATTATGAAGCAGGGTCAGGATGGTGAGACAGTCTGGGGACAAGGTAGTCATGGGTATTGGTGAGAGAGTTTTCCGAAGGGACAGCCGGAGAACAAGGGACAACATGGATATTTAACGTTTGTCTTATCCAAAGGCGTGGCCATCTGGATTACTCTTGTGAGAGGGACATCTATACCCTGAGGGTCCTTGATGTTGGGTAAATTGTGTTGGTGAAGAGGAGCCTGCATGATGGTGATGATGACGAACTTTGTGTGAAAGAATGATTAGAGAAGGGTTTGGGAGGATTTTTATTATAATGAAGACAGGATCCTTAAAGAGATAACACATTTTACCAGTCTGGAAAACTTCCTTCTGTGGAAAGAACATTCTTTTTTTTTTTTCTGGTTCCCTTGGTGATGGTATTTACCTGCCCACATTCAGATTTTGTGTTTTACTTCTACTGGTTAAACTCATGAGGACAGGAGAAAGAGTTTATTTTTCAAGTGAGTGACAGTTATTAGTTGCACTTAAAAAAAAAAAAAACTTGTAGGAAATGAATGTTTGGCCTAGATTACACGGTTTCCTTAGAACTCCAGAGGAATTTTCACGCCCACCCACCGGAGGGACCAACCGTCAGCAGATCCCTGCCCTGATGGAGTTTGTGTTCCACAGTTCACGCGCTTGTTCCCAGAGGCCACGGGGAGGCTAATACAACCGAGAATGAGATAATCCCAGTTTTTATACAGAAACTACCAGTAGTGCAGTGAACGTGACTAAAGCTAAAACTTTGAAGACATCCTTAAGTTCTTAGAGTGCATTCATTTCCATTGCATTCTTTCCCATGAAATGAGCTGGCTCACATTCTTGCCAAGATTGGACTTTTTTTTTTTTTTTTTTTTAAATCTCTGCCAGTTTCACTAATGTTTGTGTGAAAAAATACCGGTTTATTTTAACGTAGGTGAATTTGAGATTTTCAGATTTTATTAGTCATGTGTGTTTTTCTTAATGAATTTTCTGCACATGTTCTTTGTGTGCAGCCCACCTCTCTTTTTAATTGGCAGGCTTTTATTATTTTTATTGACATTTAGGCGCTTTTGATTTATTGACGGTATTAACCCTGGGTCTGGCATATATAGTGCAAGTATTGATTCCAGTTTGTTTTGTCTGCCTTTTATTGTTCTCATGGTGGAACAGTTTTGTTTTCATGAGGAAAACAAATTTGACCAAACAGTGGTCATTATTACGTGTCAGTTTAAGGAAATGTGGAAACAAAACATTAGTAAAAATGATGCATTAAATCCACACATTGTTTTTTTCTACACTGGATGTGAACTTAAAAAACAACAACAAACCAAAACACTCTTAACACACATACTTTAGTACAACCAAGCTTTAATTTTCTGCATTGAGAAACAGTGTTAACTTAACTGCATTATTAAGAAGACTGAGTGCCTGTCCTCTGTCAGACATGAAATACTTCCACCTTATTTCCTCATCTGCAAAACAGGAATAATTCTTACTTTGTAAGAGTGTTTCATACTCAGTGTCTGGCTGTTAGTAGGTGCTCGATAAATGGTAGCTGTTTTTATGATCATAATGACGTAAATAAATATGGTGTGGTCTTTGCACTCAGTCAACTGGGAGCGCCAACGAATATGTAACTGATAAGAACAGACTCTTCTCTCTGTTGTTTCTGATAAATCAGCTGTCAGTTGTATTGCTGTTCCTTTGTATGTAAAGTGTCAGTTCCGGGGGTGCTTCTAAGACTTTCTCTTGTTGGTTTTTAGCATTTGACTGTGATGTGCCTTGGCATAGGTCTCTTTGTTTTGATCCTTCTTGGGGTTTGCTAAGATTCCTAGGTATTCAAAGTAATATGGGTTTTGTTTTGTTTTTTTAACTTGGACACATTTCAGCCTTTATTTCTTGAAGTATTTTTTTCTTCCCTTTATGTTGTCTTATTCCAGATCTCCAATTACACATGTGTTTCATTGCTTGATTTTGTCCTACTGAACACTCAGGCTCTATTTCTTCTCTTTTTTAAATTTTACTGTTTGTTCTTCAGGTTGTAACCTATAGAAGAAAGGGTTAATGAATTGGAACAGATCAATGGAAATTTTCTGCTATTGAAGCTATCTAGTGAATTTTGCATATTGTATCTTTTGGCTCTAGAATTTACATTTGGTTCTTTTTGATTGTGTCCATCTCTTTCCTGAAATTACTCATGTATTCATTTGTTATTACTGTATTTTCCTTTAACTCCTTGGACATATTTATAATACTGCAGGTCCTCGGATAATTTTGTTTCATTCAGTGCCATTTCTTTATAACGTAGGAACTTAACTGTTCTTTATGTCAATGCTAAAATTGTTTTCATTATACGGTGTTTTTCTTAAAGTCACTGAACCTGTGGATGACACAGTGAGGACCTATTGTAGTTGTTTTGTACGTCTCACCTAATTCCTGCGTCATCTCAGGGTCTGTTTCTATGGCCGGCCATTTTCCCTCTTGATTATGGATCACATTTTCTTTGCATGTCTAATAATTGTTTTACTGTGTTGGGTGTTATGAGGGTTCCATTATAGAGAGTCTGTATAGTTCTGAAAGACAGTTGCTGGCAGAATTGGGTCTGTTAGGTTCGTTCTTTTTTCCTGGCTTCTTACCTATCTACTTTATCTACTGGTTATCTGCCTGCCTAGCTATCTACTCTATCTACTCCTATATATCTGCCTGCCTAGCTATCTATATATCTACTCTAGCCTAGCTCTCTCTGTATCTGCCTAGCTGTCTACATATCTATGTAGATGTCTAGGTATCTATATACTTAGCTGTCTATATATCTACTCTATCTGGGGTAGACATTTCCATTTTGAATTTAGTTGAAGTGCACGGCTCTTGCTCTGGAGTGTGATCTTCGGCACTGAGACGTGGCCTCCGTGGCGTTGGAGCGGACAGTCCGAGGTGCTCCTTTGTTCCCTTTGTTCTGGTTGGGCAGAGCTCCAGTGTCTTCTGGCACCGCATGACCGGCTGACCTCCGGAGTCACCCCCCAGCACGTAGCCCCCGCTCTGTGGCCCTAGGCAGTCTTGCTGTGGCCGTGGGCAATGACGCCCTGGAGAGGAGCTTTGGGACATCCCCACCGAACCTGTTGGGGCCTCCCTTCTGCCACTGTGGTCCACAGAGTCCAGGCCGTCCTGCTACTTGGAACAGCCACCGCCTTCTCTTGGGCTCCGTGGAACAGCCCGTCTGCTTTAGCAGAAAATGCCCCTGGGGCAGAAAGCTGGGCCAGCCCGGGCTCCATGCCCGTGTCTCCCTTCCCCACAGGTGCGCAGTCCTGCACTGCCCTGGCTCCGTGCCAGGAAGGAGCTGCCTCCCCGTGTGTTTTGTTCGGTTTCACAGGCTCACAGGGAGCACGAGTCCGGCACCTGTTACTCTTCCATGGTGGGAAGCAGAAGTGTGGACGCTGTGTGCGTGTAAGCTCTGCCTTCCTCAATAAGATTAATGATACACCACGATATTTTTTTTAATCCCATTTGAAATGTGACTGATTTTCTTTGGACAGAACTGGAATTTCTCGGTGGGCGGCAGTGTGATTATTAACTTATGCCAACGTCTGCTCCAGAATGAGCCCCTTTGTCCATCACTGTACCTGGTCACAGACACAGCTGAGTGACAAGGAGCTCTGGCGGCGCCCCCAGGGAAACTTTGTCTTTTGCACAAACTGTCACCTTCAGCGTATTACCCTGTAGTTCTATTGTCAGCAGCAGTGATAGTCAGTGACAGTTCTAGTTGGATATAGTGGCTTGAGATATTTTTGACAACGATCAATTTAGAATAAAAGTTTGATGTGCCATTCTGTCTTTGTTTAATTGTTAAAATTAGGTGTCAACTATCTACTCTTCTAAAATATATAATGTGTTTTCTGCACGAGGGATTAACATGTATTTATATGGAATATTGGCTTTAAAAATATTTTCAGCATAGCGTTTGGTAATTAAGGCATAATAAAATCTATTTCTTTCCTGTAGGGCCTTCCTTCCTTCCTTCCTGTTTTGTGACCGATTCCCTTCTATCTGCGTAGCATTTTTTACTTTTCACAGTGTTCTTATTACGTCTGGCCATTTCTTTCACTCGCATAACCCTAGTGCGCTGTCTTGCTACTTGTTGCATCTTGCCTGGAGTAATTCTGCCTTCTTGTGAGAATCTGTTGGCCTATTTACAGTTTAATCTTCCTCAAGCTGAGTTTCTCACGCTAATGTAAGAAAAAACCAATTTTCGCTCTTCCTTGTTGCCTTCCCAACGCCTGAGCGGGTTCCCAGCCTGCGTCTCAAGCCGGAGGTTGGGCGTTCTTCCCATGTGTCGCTTTTCCCTGGCTTCTCTGCGTGCTCTTCCTTGGACCCACGGTGACCGTCTTGTCTCTCCACATTGTTTCTGCCCTTCAGCGTCCCAGGGCCGCCCCCGAGCCCCGCAGTGCCACCCACCCCGGCGAAGCCTTCCCTGGTCCCCTGTGCCATTGCGCTTCCTGTGCGGTTCACGATGGCATTACAGGTGCTCGTGTATATCTCGTCCCACTGATGTCCTCTACATGGTAGAAAATAAATATTTGTCTTTTTACTCTTGTTTTTAATCCTCATCTGAGGACATGCCCATTGATTTATGTAGAGATGGGGAAGGGAGAGGGAGAGAGTGAGGGAGAATGAATCATCAATATGAGAGAGAAGCATCAATCGGCTGCCTCGTGCCTGCCCCCCGACTGGGGATTGAACCTGCAACCCAGGCATGTGCCCTGGCAGGGAATGGAACCTGCCTCCTTTCAGTCACAGAGCGATGCTCTAACCAGCTGAGCCACACTGGTCTTACTCGTGTAGGAAACCTGCGGTCTAGGTGGAGTGAGGGGTTATTTCCATCCGCAGAACAAGGAAACCAGGACTGGAAGTGTTGAGAGGATGTCACACTCCGAATTAATAACCGATTCCAGGTTGCCAGTCTGAGACTCCTCTACATTTTTCCCTTTAGACAACTCCTTCACTTTCATCTATCTAATCTGGCTCAAGATTACTTTAGTTGGCCTCTAAGTATCAATGTTAAACAAAATACTGGGCATGTCCACATTTATTACAAAATGAAGTGGGGGGTTTTGCCCTACCTGCCGCCACTCCTTTGCTGCCACCACATCTCAGAGTGGACGGCTAAACCGGGTCCCCTGAGCCCTGCCTTCAGGGGGTCATCTTGCCTGTCTCAACATCACGTAAAACCCCATGGACATGCGCTCCGTTGAGCTGTTTCCGTTAAGCGTGGCTTGGTAGCCACGCTGGGATGTCATTCTCTTTGCCTCTCTCACCTCCAGGCACTTCGCCTGAGTAACGTGGCCATGAGCAAGACCACCACAGGCCAGATCGTCAACCTGCTGTCCAATGACGTGAACAAGTTTGATCAGGTGAGCTGCACCGGAGCGGTTCTTTTTCCTTCCCTACCCTTCTTACGTGGCTTAACCTTCTTGGAATGTCAGGTGCCAGCCTTTGGCGCAGGCCGGGATTCTGTTGAGGACAAAAACACTTTTTTTTTTTTTAAAATTGAACTCTCCTTTCTTCTGTGTGCAACTTAATCAGTGTTGCCCTGTCGGTGAGTGTTCTGTTTTCCTGATGCCGCCCGCAGCATAATTCGGTCGTAAACAGGCAGGCTGTAGCGCTCCTGCCCAGCTCGGTCCAGCTGGCCTGGAGTGGCCCTCCTTGGCAGGGGTTGCCGGCTGAGTGGTCTGCCTCCCCCTGCCGATGCTGATCTGCGGGTGGACAGGAACTCGTCTTCTCCCTGTGTCCTGCACAGTGCCTGCTCTGCAGGAACCCTTCGATGAATAATCGCGAATGGGTAGTCCCCAGCGAGAAACTGCCTCCTCTCCTCAGCCTGCACACCCTGCTTTGCCATTTGCCTTGGGAATATATCACATGACCCAGGGTGTTCTCGCTGCTGGTCGGATCTGTCTGTCACTAGGTCCCTTCTCTTTCAGTTATTCATTTATCAACAGTGAACAAAGGTTCCTACTCCGTTTCCAGGATGACTAAGACTTTTGCCCTGGGGGAGCCACAGCCTATCAGGGAGATAATTACACGAGTAATTACTGGAGAGTTAGGTAAATGGCTTTCCTGGGTGCTGGAGCGCCCCGGGGAGGTGGGAGTGATTGTAAGGCAGAGTCTGGGGAAGCCCTGAGGGTAAATGTGGGGAAGACAAAGTTGAGAACTTCCTCCCAGCGTGGATAGTCAGGATCTCCCCAGAAGTGCCTGCAGCCTGCCCTGTGTTGCCCCAGAAGGGGAGCTCACTTTCTGCCTTCGCGGGTTTAAAACCCACTGGGATCATTACTGTTTAGGGTCTCGTCTGTTTCGTCCGATCAGAGCTGATCGTTTTGTACTGTGTCTCTCGCTGGTTTTGCTTTTAAGCAGTCCTAAAAAAGCTTTGACTTTTTCTTCTCAGGTAACGATATTCTTGCACTTTCTGTGGGCAGGCCCACTGCAGGCCATCGCGGTCACGGCCCTGCTGTGGATGGAAATCGGAATCTCCTGTCTTGCCGGAATGGCAGTTCTGATTATTCTTCTGCCTTTGCAAAGCTGCATTGGAAAGTTTTTCTCCTCCTTCCGGTAAGAGCAACGTATATAGGGAATGGGTAATATAGGAATATGTATTTGGTAACTGCCGGATGCTTTTGTTCCAACATGAAACAAACACTTTCTGTGATCTCTTCTTTGCTGTTGTTTTAGAGTCTCCAGGCTGAGTGGGCGGGGCTCCAGCCTGGAGCTGACAGCTAATCTTGGAGCAGGAAAGGCGAAGGGATTTGCAGCCTCCTCCTGGCTAGCTTTTTGGGCACCATACCTCCCTAAGCAGAGTGTACTCAAGCAGAATTTATACGCATCAAAGTCATTTAAAAATTATTGAACAGTAATACATGTAGAGAGCTTTTGGGCCCAATTCTAGCTGCATATGCTTTTATTAGGCTTGTGGAAGAGCCATTTACAGTGCGTGCATTGTTGTTGTTATAATTTGCTGTTCCCATTAGGTTATGAGCTGCCCTCATAGGTGGCAAGGTGGGTCTTAACTATTTATGTCTTCATAGCGTCCCGCAGTCTTGACAGCGGCTGACGGCAGGGAGCCTGACGGCGATGCGTTAGACCCGAGGCAGGTCCCAGGGGGTTGGAAGTGGGTCACGGCCGAGGTTGTCGGGTGGATGGAGGCAGCGCCGAGTTCTTTCCTTTATGCCTCTGTAACTGGTATTTTTCTCTGCTTGAAATATCCTTTCCGCTCGTTACCGTGCAGAGGTGTTGCTGATCCTTCAAAGCCTGTTCCAGGGCTACCAGAATTCTGAAGCTTCTTTGCTCTTTCCTTTCCCAGTGGAATAAACAGCCCTCTCTTTTCTCCTCCCCAGCACTTCATTCCTCGTATATGACAGTGCAGTCAATTCTGTTCTTGTTCAGTTCGGGGGCTTTTTCTTCCTTCGCTACCCACCTCGGCATGACCTTGAGCAGACAGTTTGTATCTGGCTCATTTCACATCTTCCTCAGCAGCTCTTGCAAGTTCTCCAAATTCCCTTTTGAGCAGGGGTGAACTGTTGGGTCCCTAACTGAGGTCTTTGCCTGTGTGTGTTCCGAGGGGGACCTGCCTGTGTCGCCAGCGCTGGCGAGCTGTAGGGGCCTGCTCCCTGCCTCTGCCCGCAGCCTCTGCGGAGGAGGGAGGGGGCGGTCGCCCTGGCTCACCGCTCGCCTCTGTCCCCTTAGGAGCAAGGCCGCCACTTTCACAGATGCCAGGATCAGAACCATGAATGAAGTTATAACCGGCATCAGAATAATAAAAATGTATGCCTGGGAAAAGTCGTTTGCAGAACTTATTACCAACTTGAGGAGGTAAGCTTTTGCTGCGTATATCACATCCTGTGTTCACAGTTTTAAAAAATCAAGTGCCCTCTCCTTCTCGTTCTTCTCTGACCCCCTACTAACTCCGGCTCGGCCCCCCGGGCTCCACGTGCGTGTGACTCAGCCTGACTTCACTTGTCCCTGTTAGATGCCTCTCCTCTGTGTCCCCCGTGGGGTGTGTGCAGGATGCTTCTGTCTAATGTCCTGGTGTCTCACAAGTTTTGGGTTGCTTATTCTCTTCTGTAACGAATTCGTGGGCTCCTGGAGGGGACAGGCAGCATCTTTCCATCCTCAGCGAGGTACGGGCACACGACCTGTGTTTGTGAATGATTGTTCACACCCAGCCCGATAGGCCCAAAATGCTGAAGTGCACCCGTAGCCTTCATTTGGTTGGTGGTTGGATGAGTGAGCGGTTATGGAGTGTGTGGTCCCCGTGGGGAGCTAGCCCCAGGGTTTGAACTGAGGAATGGTTATCTTAAAGCATGTCTGCTTCTTAGAAGGAGGCCATGTGCAAACGCACTTGGATTCATTTCCTGACTTGGACGTTGATGCTTCCCTGAAAACCTACATCCTACTCTTTTTCTAGGAAGGAAATTTCCAAGATTCTGAAGAGTTCCTATCTTAGAGGAATGAATTTGGCATCATTTTTCGTTTCAAGCAAGATCATCATTTTTATGACCTTCAGCATCTACGTGCTCCTTGGCAACGTGATCACAGCCAGCCGTGTGTTCGTGGCGGTGACACTCTACGGGGCTGTGCGGTTGACCGTCACGCTCTTCTTCCCCACAGCCATCGAGAAGGTGTCAGAGGCCATTGTCAGCATCCGAAGAATCCAGGTTCCGTGACAAATGACTTTTTAAAGCTGTAGTTTAAGACAAAAATCATGCCTCCCTTTACTCAGTGGCACTGTGTTCCAGTTAGGTGACCTGCAGGCATTCCAAAGTGTCATGCACCCTTGTCCCCTTTTGCCTAGGTAGGTGCATCACAAATAGTGCGCAGGGCGATTAAAATGTGCGAGAGCAGGACAGAGAAACGGAGGTCATGTCCCGCACGGACGGATGGTGGAGCAGGGGCTGTGGGCGGTCCTACGGCGAATCGGAGTCCTCTCTGCGCCGAGGAGGAGGGACCTGCTCCGTGGGCAGGAAGAAGGCTGGCCCCTCCCTAGTTCTCCCTGTTTGAAAATGGGCCCTTGCCTCCATGGACGCTTGGCTTGTGACTTCTCAGCTTGTCCCTCGGAGCTCTGCCTTTCTGTCCCTGTGCTCTTTTCACGGTCTCTTCCTGCCCCGGCTTCTTTCTAGCAGGTCCCTTCCCATCAATTTTATTTATTCGTTCTTTTATTTCCACCAGGCCCGCTGTTGCCTTTTACTAGCTCACCGTCACTAAATTGCTAGGGACAGAGATTTGCGTCCTCAGGTTAAGGGCCTGGCGCGCAGTAGGTGATCAAGAATTCGTGTGTTGGTGACTAGGTCTAACACGAAGGTGAGACGCCTGCGGGTGAGAGTCTGGGCACCAGCCTGAGGGTCTGGGCGTCACCAGAAATCTAGCTCGTTCTGTTCCTGCTTCTCCTCATTGATGGATGCCCGGGAGTAAATGCTTCGTCAGGCCAGATAGCATGGCGTGTATTTTTTTGGTGGTGGTGCTGGTGCTGGTGGGGGTTCTTGTTATAAAAGCAGAGGGTTTTTTTTCTGTGTTTTTTTTTAAATGATGAAGTTTCTATACTACTAAAAAAGAAAAAAAAGCATCACCCATAAAACAGATCAGTTAATATGGGGTCAGTTCTGGTCTCCCGCGTTTATCATTTTCTTTTCCTGACAGGAGGTACTAGCAGGTTTGTTAAGGGATGCTCCGTGCAGTTCAATAACAGTTCTTTTATCTAGCTTCCTCATTGGGAAGAGGGCGTGCAGGAGGGTACTGGGACCACAGTGACGGATTAAGGTGCGCCTAGCTTTTCCAGGTGGTAGCTTTGCATATACATCGTGCTGCAGTAATGCTCCCTTCCTGCTGCTGCTGTGCCTTTGGTGGCGTCCACAGGCCGGGTGCTCTAGAAGCCTTTTTGCAGTGTCTCATTTATCTGGACAACGATTGAATGAGCTAGGCACGAGCGTACCCACTTAGAGTTGAGCAAACATGTTCTGTAATAGGTGAGTTAGCGTGCCCGTCTTCCCTCAGCTTGTACGTAATAGAACTAAGAGTCTGCCCAGGACCCCGGTGTCTTAACCCTTGTAACATTGCCTTCTTAGCACCGTCTGCCATGTGGACTGTTTCCATACGTGTTGTAACAATATAATCTTCCTCCAAAGGCCTCTGTAGACTTTCTTTTTCTCTGGAGTCAAAGTTACAAACACGAGCTTGAAGCTCACCTAGCCACAGCGCGCATTTCCCAACACACAACCCCGGCTCTGGGAAGAGGCTTGTTTCTGTTACATGCCACATCCCCCCGCCCCCTTCTGGGTCTCTAGTTTATAAACCAGGCAAGTAAGAGCTTAACAATAATAACGGACAATACAACAGAACAATTGTAGTAATACCTTACTGTATCGTGCTCACCCTTCCGACGATGTGAGACGAGGCATCGCCCATGTGATGGCGGACAGTGAGGTGGGCACCACCAGATAAAGGGATGAGTCAAGTCCCAGGTAGGAGGGAGTTACGCTTAAAACTTAGGAATTGTTTATTTCTGGAATTTTCCACTTAACATTTTCGGCCCGCATTTGACTGGGGGGTAACTGAAAGGAGAGAGAGAGAAACCTTGGGCAAGCAGGCACTGCTGGGTAATTACCTGAGCCAGTGTGGAGTGGTCTTCCTTTCCCTGCTGCTCACTCAGGTGTGTTAACATGCAATTCGAAGGTGAAAATGGCAGCAGGAGAGGAAGAAGGATCTGCTGGGTGTACTGATAGGTCGCCAGAACCCGGCCAGGTCCGACCGCAGGTGGGCCAGGAGTTCGGGCACGCAGTTGAGAAAACGCTGTCTGCTTACCGCTCGCTGCACCCCTGTGTCCTGCAGCCTGGGGCTCAGAGGCGGGGGCCTCCTTGAGGGACTTGCAGTCTGAGCATATTTAGAAGAATCTCAACCACAGTTTTCTGCCTTGGAGATGGTGCTGTGATCCTCGCCCACGTGGCCAACCTGCGTGTGGGCTTTATAGTGTCACGTCATCTTTTTCCTACGTGCTTTTCACGTTCCTCTTTCATGTGCAGATACATGAAGGCTTTCTTAGGGACTTGCAGGCTCAGGCAGTTTTAGTTTTCTTTTACTGAGGAGAGAAGACTGATGATCTTGGCATTGAATGAATCCAATAGGATTATAAAAGATCTCGTGTTAACTTCAAAGCACTGAAAGTCTTCAGCTGCTTCTACAACCAGTAAAATTTGTCTCTGCTTAGGTTTTTGCCCCCCAACCACTTTGAAGTCAATCTTTGAGGCTCAGTTCCAGCGTCTGACACTTTCCTGCATGACCTGATCTGGGTATGCACTCCGTGGCTCGTAAGGCAATTTAATTTCAGCTTTTTCATCAGCCTGAGTACTGGCAAAAAATCCACCGAGCACTTCTGGCACCTTTACAAGCCGGAAGATTGTGACTTTTTTCTCCGCTCAGACCTGTTACAGTAGGCTGGTAGATTTACTTCCTTTGTATGTAGTTTTTCTTCTTCTTTTAAAAGATTTTATTTACTTATTTTTAGAGAGAGGAGAATGGAGGGGGAAAGAGAGGGAGCGAAACATCAATGTGAGAGAGAGAGATCAATCGGTTGCCGCTCGTATGTGTCCTGACCTAGGACCGAACCTGCAACCCAGGCATGTGCCTTGGCCAGGAATTGAACCAGTGGCCTTTTGCTTTGTGGGATGGTGCCCAAACAACTTAGCCACGCTGGTCAGGACACAGGCCTTCTTTTTTTTTGTTTTTAAAGTGAGAGATCTTTAATGTGTGCACACCGACTATTGCATTTTATGTGATGGTCATGTGCTTAAGCCAAAATCAGAATTTTTTTTCTGTTTAGGTGCGATTTATCATGTATATTATCTGTGCTTGTTGCGTGTTAACTGCATAAGGCTGTAGTGATAAAGTCAGTGGTTTGACTCCTTTGAACCAGCCCGAGATAGAGTCTGTTCATTCCTTGGTCAGATCTCTTGATACGCTGACTCTCTGTGAGGCACGGTATTAGTTGGAGTTGACCCTGTGTGATGACATAGTCTCTACTCTCTCTAGGACTTAAAATTCCTGGGGGGATTCGGAGGCAGGGGGGGCACTGCCAGCCGGTGCCATCCCGACCTGCTTCCTAGTGGGGTCAGGATTGGGATGGACTCGGAAGGGTGGGCAGGATTAGCACTCAGGGTATCACGGCAGGGGCCACTTTGGGAGCGTGGACTGAGGTGCTGATGGGTCACTAAAAGGTCGTAAGCGTGTCGGACATACTCAGAGGCGTTTTAAGGAGATCAGGAGGGAGGGACTGTTTGGGATCCGTTCACTGGTGTTCGAGTCACTGGGGAAGGAACCAGGAAGTGTTCTTTCAAGTGTTCAACGATCGGCAGTGAGGGAGATTCTGAAACTCATGTTGTTTCTAGAGGCGAGGAGCACCGGAGAGAGGGGCGGATTGTGGCAGAACAGGTAGGGGTGGATGCTTGGTTGACTGCTGGGGAGGCGGTGTGCAGAGGGAAGTCAAGCCGTGACAGGTTTAAAGCCTGAGAGGGGGCCTCACACCAGCCTACCCTGCTGGCCGCCCTGCCTAGCTGTGGGCTTGGGCAGGTAGGAGTAGCAGCGCCCACCCTCAAGCAGGTTCTCCCTGAGCCCGGGCAGCGGGTCGGGGGTGAAAGAAGGAGGGAGCAGGTCACGCCTCCCTCTCGCTGGGTCTGGGAAAGAAAAAGGCACAGGCACGCATTTCCTTTTTCCTACACAGAAGTTTCCATTTCCAGTTTTTAACCAGTTGTTCTTTTGAAGTAGAACATTGGGATCAAATGTGTGGCTTTGTGGGGAGATAGACCAGCATTTTAAGGGTGTTTATGATTGTACGAGTAGCAGGTGACTTGTTTATGTGCTGCTTTGTCTTCCCCAAACATTTGCACGTGTTCACTTCAGCTGCCTCCTCTACGGGGTAGGATTAGGCTTGCCTGTGGGTTCTAGAATGTCTGTGTTAAAGCTGCATACTCAAGGGACTTTAGTTTTCTCTCATGCACACATCCTTGCCAGGTTCTGATGGGTTTCCTAAGGCTGCGGGAACGAAGTGCTACAACCCTGGGCAGCTTAAAACAACAAGAATTTGTTGTCCCACAGTTCTGGAGGCCAGAAGCCTGCAACCGAAGTGTCCACAGGGCCACGGTCTCCCTAAAGTCTTGCGGGGGGCGGATTCCTGCCTTTTCTAGCTTCGGGTAGTTGCTGCAGACCCTTGGCGTGCCTGGGCTTGTAAACAAGCACGTCGCTCCGATCTCTGTCACATGGCTGTCTGTTGCCTGTGCTCTGTGTCTGCTCCTCCCCTCTCTTCTTACAAGACCAGTCGCACTGGATTTAGGGCCCACCATGCTCCAGGAGGACCACCCCTTAATTGATTACTTCTGCAATGGCCCTGCTTCCCAATGAAGCCACATTTTGAGGTAACTGTGGTTAGGACTTCAACATAACTTTTGGGGGGAACAGAATTCTCTCCACGGTAAGTCCCTGGCTGGTGTGATCCTGGATGGTGTCAGGGACTCAGACTCACTCTTGTTCGGCCATGCCTGCAGCCGAGAGGTTGTGACAAGATGTTTATAAAAGACCTTTTTGAGATGTTTATAACATATCTTTTTAAGTGTTAGACACTTCGTAAGATGCTTTCTCTTTAGAACAAGAACTTGAGTGGTAGTAATGACAAGCACTGGTATGTTGACACTGTGTGAGGAGAGAAGCAGGGGGTACTTGAGGGCCCAGAGAAAGGCCACAGCAGGTCCCTGGCCCTCGTGCGGGGCCTCGGCCGCTGGCCCCGTGTCCCAGCCTGCGCTCCTGGGCCCACGTGATCCCCTGAGGGCCCAGGAACGGCCCGGCCCTGGTGTTCCCAGCGTGTCGCGTGCTGCTCAGCACAGTAAATAGTTACGGAATCATTTCCTGCCCGCTCCTGTGTTTGCTGTTAGTAACACAGAAGTAAAACAATAAAAATGCCGAGGTTCCAACTGTGTGCAAGTTGGGAGCCATATTTTCTCTTCAGGGGAACTAGTACACTTGTGGAGAAAGCTTCCAAGATAGCCTTGTGGCCATGAACTCTTTAACATACAGGGTCCGGCAAAAGTAATGCCTGCTTGAGGGTGGTTGGTAGGGTAATAATATGGGTGTAATAATTTATAGTTTTAATTTGAACATCTCACCTAAAATGTCCTATGGTGTGTTTGAGTGTGATATTACATGCTTCTGATTTTGTAATTAAAAAGGGGCATTTTTTATGCCAGAACTTGTATCTATATAACTCATATACTATACATTATATTACATATACTAATACTGAAATTGTTTTGAATGAAGTTAAAGACAACTAAGCACTACTAGAACCATACTATGGAAAAAACCAAACAAACTTATTGGGCAACCCAATATATGACTTAATTACTAATAGCCTACAGTTGACCGGAAATCTTACTGATAACATAGTCGATTTAACACATATTTTGTATGATATATGTATTATATGCTGTATTCTTACAGTTAAATAACAGAGAAAATAAAATGTTATTGAGAAAATAATAAGGGTGAGAAAATAAATACCTTCACAGTGTCTATTGAAAAATAACCCATGTATAAGTGGACCTGCACAGTACAAATGTGTGTTGTCCATGGTCGGCTGACCTATGTGTTATATAGTATGTTCTGATGTGAACTGACACTTTAAATGCAGTTGGTAAGATGATTTGTACCCTGTGTAAAGTTTTTTATTGCAAACTCCAGGAAAGCTGATTTTCGTTTGTGGTTTTTGTTCCTGCAGTTTAAACACTCTGTGTTTTTCCCATTTCTGTAGGACTTTCTGTTGCTTGATGAGATAAACCAGCACGACCCTCAGCTGCCATCAGATGGTAAAGCGATAGTACATGTGCAAGATTTTACTGCTTTTTGGGATAAGGTAACAAATCCTCCCTTATACGGTCATGACTGCTAAAAGACAATTGGCTTAGAGTTCACAGAGAATTAGGGGACTTTACACTAATGGGACTTGCTCATTTACTGAAAACACGTTATGAAACCTCTCAAAACCAGGAACAAGGTTTGCGTTTAATGGAGATTAAGTATAAAATCAGCCTAAGGCTTTTGACATGTTGTTTTCTATCTCATTTTGAGGACAACTTTCAGAGTATCACCACATTTTGAACCTGAAGTATCTAAGTTTGTAATGCTAGAGTTTGCAGGGGTAAAGCGTACCTTTTTCATCTTGATTGTCACCAGACCATCTTACTACGTTCTGAATGAAGCGGCCGTTTGGATCTCTGCTGTGAGGTGGGGTGGGGGCTCCCCTAGTCTAGGGGCTGCATGGTGCTGGCTGCTTTGGTGGCAGCCGAGAGCAGGGAGCAGGCAGCAGGTGGGCATCGTAGGCTCCAGTGAGTCCCCAGCTAAGGGTTTCAGTGTGTGGCAAGCTGGCAGGTGTGTGGCAAAGTCACAAGGGTCTTTCCAACACTTGGTTTATTTGTAACATTTACGCAAATGAGGAAAGAAAAAATCAACAACCAGGGACCACTCTCAGGAAGTTCTCAAACTTGCACACTCAGGGCAGCCCCTTTTCTCCACAGCTGGCTGGCTCTTCTCCCTGGTTCCACGGTCCCCAGGGCACAGCCTTCTGCACCCGTCTGCGTTGGCTTGGAGAACAGAGCCCACACCGCAGGGGAGGGAATTCCACGCAGGGAATTCGTCCTATAGGTGGCAGGTGAGGGGAGCCAGAGATTAGCAACAGCAAGAGCTAAACCAAGTCCCGCCAGTGGGGCTACAGGGACTCGGGGAGGAGAGCCCAGGGGTGAGGGCCGTGTGTAGGTGCTGGCTCTGCAGAGGTGACGTGACTGTCATGGGAGGGCAGCTGGAGGCAGGCGGATGTTCTGCTGGTGGGTCCCAGCTTCTCCCCATCCCGCCTCCTGGCCTCAGACGGTGCTGTCCAAGGCCTGGGCTGGAACTGACTCACAGGTTTGTAGGGCAGGTAGCTGCTGGCAGCTCTGATGGCAGCAGGGGAAGGTCCGACTGGGGCCTGAGCAAATAAGTGCCCGACCAGCACGCCTTCCCACCGCCACGCTGGCTCTCCCTTCACTGGTGGTCCAGGTGCCCAGACGCTGTAGACCAGTGGGCCGCGGCCTTTTTGGCACCAGGGACTGGTTTTGGGCAAGAGCTTTTCCATGGATGGGGAGGGGTGCGGGGTGGGGTATGGTTTCAGGACGATTCAAGCACATTACATGCAAGCTCACCTCCTGCTGTGTAACCTGGTTCTTAAAAGGCCACAAACCAGTACCAGCCCGAGGCCCTCAGGTTGGCGGACCCCGGCTGGAGACTTTTCATGCCCATGGCTTTCAAATATTATGTCACCAGTAAAGTGGTCATCTAGGTGTTTTTTTTTTTTTTTTTAAAGATTTTATTTATTTATTTAGAGAGAAGGGAAGGGAGGGAGGAAAAAAGGGAGGGAAACATTGGTATGAGGAATATCAATCTGTTGTGCCCCCCGCATCCCGCTGTGCTAGCAGTCCTGGCGTGCACCCTGACCAGGAATCAACCAGCGACTCTTTCGGGTTGTGGGACGACGCCCAACCAACTGAGCCACAACACACACCAGTCAGGGCCACCTAGTTTTAATTCAGTGTCTGCCATCTCCAGCAAAACAATACCCAGATAGAGGAAACTACGTCATTGCTCCTTTTGCACATGGAAGCTTGCACAAGTTGCCTTGTGTAACCTGCCCTGTCTAAATGTGTCAGATTTACCTCCTGCTTGGCATTGTTCATCATAATCCATTGTAGAATGTTTATAAAAAGCACCCTGAAAATTCATTATAAAGATGCACCCTATTGAATGCATTGAGGTAGGTGGAGCACTGGGGTAGCTAACGCCCACTTTGTATGACCCATGACCAAATTTCTTTTGTGCCCAATTATGCAACATTGTAAAATGAGCTGTTTTGTTCTTCTTCCAAGAATTGTAACATGTTCTCAGGCCTTTTTTGTAGCTCGCATTGTCTTAAGGGTCCCCCCGTTCTGCTGTGCCGGCATTGTCTGTGGAGGGATTATGCCGCCTGCTTGGGGATAACTAGGGGGTGCCAGGTCAGGTAGCAGAGCCCTGGGGAGGGGGAGGGGCACAGACATGGGGGCCTGGGGAGATGCTGAGGCGCAAGGGTTGCAGCCGAGAAGAAAGACAGGGGCCCTCTAACCAGCTCCACTAGACTGCCCAACAGGTAGGTGGGGAAGGTCTCACGGACTGGCCTCTCACCCACGACAGGAAGGGACTTGGTCTTTATCAGGTGAAAAGGGAGAGGGATTGGCGGAGATTTCCTGTTAGTGCCATGCGGCCCTGCGGTGTCCTTATGCTGCCACCTGGTGGGGAATGAATGAAGTAAGAGTAAAACCAAGGGTTATGACAATTTATGGAGGATGAAGAGTTCCCACACAGAGTGTTCTGTTAGGTGTGCTGTGAGTGCGTGTCAAGTTTTCCTTGCGAGAAGGTGCTCTGCCACTTCTACTACTTGTACTCTGTGTCTAGAGCCATGTCCCTGTGGAACTATATGTTAAAAGAGTTGGTCTTCCTAATGGCAGTGGGAGCTGGTGCCAACCCCCAAAGAGATGTGCTTGGATGAAAAGGACTCCAGGACCCAGAATCTTAAAATGGGAAGGAGAGAGATGTGGGTTATCGTACCAATGACCATGATATTATTTTCTCCACTTGTTGAAGGGATCGGTGTTGCTTTGTTGAGATGGACGCCTTTTTGTAACTTTTCCTTTGCAGGTATCAGAAACCCCAACCCTGCAAGACCTTTCCTTCACTGTCCGACCTGGCGAGCTGTTAGCTGTGGTTGGACCTGTAGGAGCGGGAAAGGTAAGCTGGAGTGTCTTTTGGCAGCTCGATGCGATGCCACATCCCATAGTGAAGTCTCAGGGTTGAGCCGTGACCTGTGTGGCTCAGCGGGTTGGAGCATCGTCCCACGCTCTGAAAGGTCGCTGGTTTGGTTCCTGGTCAGGGCATGTGTCTGGGTTGTAGGTTCAGTCCCCGGTCAGGGCACATAGGAGAAACAGTTGATTGATGTTTCTCTCTCACATTGGTGTTTCTCTTTCTTTCTCCCTCCCTTCCCCTCTCTCTAAAAATAAATAAATAAAATCTTAAAAAAAAAAAATCTCAGGGTTGAGCCCAAAGCTGCCTGTAACATAAGCATGAATTGGGTGTATCTGGAATGGCATTTCTCAAAGTGTGTTTCATGGTGTGTTCATTTCGCAAGAGGGTTGCATGGCCCAATAAATCTGGATGCAGCCTATTCTGTTTCTTCTTGGGGCTTCCAGGAAGTCTGGAGGTTGTAAAGGCTCTTCCAGAAAGCTTCAAACATTTCCTCATCCAACTTATCCAAGTCTTACTGGCACATGCTTAGTAAACGTGCAGCCATGCACATGGCATGGCGCTGGGAGCGGAAGATACAGATACTGTAGATCCCAGACACCTTAGACCTCCAGAAGCAAGCTGGTCATGGGGTGAGACAAACATGTAAGCAGATTATGTCAGCTCCGTGTGGTAAGCACTCTGCTCATGTAGGCACAGACGTGTCATGTCTGTGTGTCATAACCGGTTTGGAGGAAATGTGCGTGCGCATCTAGCCTTGTGTGTTCTGAAATGGCAAAACACAGACATCTACACACAGGCTGTGACAATGATAGGGATTCTTTCGTCTACGATGGAATTTTGCTCTTCAGATACAGGACTTACTTCACAGTTCCTTTCAATAGTCTTTTTCTGCTGCATTGGATATATCATGTACAAATAGCTTTTAGGGAACAAGTATCTGTCATGTAAAGGATATCTGGTTGTGTTAAACCTCAGACATATGAACTATCTATCGTTCCAGGTCACTCTGTTAGTTAAGAATGTCAAGCATCCTTAATTTGTCTTTGTTGAGTATAGCAATTCATTTTAGCTAAGCAAAACTTTTGGGTGACTTGCGTTTTTTTAATACTCTATTTTATTTTATTAATTTGTTTTCTTTTATTGATTCGAGGGATTGGGGAAGGGCGGGAGAAAACGAGGGAGAGAAACATCAGTGCGAGGGAGAAATATCGATCGGTTGCCTCTTGGCACGCACATTGACTGGAGACTGAACCGACAACCCAGGCATGCCCCCTGATTGGGAATTGAACCCTTGACCCTTTGCTTTGTGGGACAGCACCCAACCCACTGAGCCACACTGGCCAGGGCTATCCTCTATTTTATCAATAGCCCTTATTAACCATTAGTTTACCCTGACCAATAGTGTTATGTTAAATTTTTTTAAATTGCAACTTGCAGCGTTGTACTTTATCCCACTTAAATGACAGGGCTATACCATTTATCCAGCCCCGGGGCTGGGGGAGGCTGTTCTGCAGTGGCTTGTTCGGCCTGAGTGTTGCCGTAACCTGCGTGTGTTTGCCATCTGTCTTCCAGTCATCACTGTTGAGTGCTGTGCTGGGGGAGCTGTCCCCGAGCCAGGGGCTGGTCACTGTGCATGGAAGGATCGCCTATGTGTCTCAGCAGCCCTGGGTGTTTTCGGGAACTGTGAGGAGTAATATTTTATTTGGAAAGAAATATGAAAAGGAACGATATGAACAAGTGATAAAGGCGTGCGCTTTGAAAAAGGTGAGTCGTGACTTTAGAATTGCATGTGCTTGAATTTCAGAGAATAACGTTGGTTTAATTTACAAGGTTTGTTAAAAGTTTTTAACATCAAAGGTACCTAAATGCTATTTAATACGTCTTCAGGGTTAATCACATAGGATATGCTACTGTTTTAATCCTGATCTTATAATGACATTCACAGAATGCTTTTCTTCCTTTGGGTTTGTTTGATTTTGTGACGTTTTATTTGACTTTTAACCTTTTTAAAATGGGCAATTTTGCAAAGCTGGAGAGGACGGTGTGGGCACCCGTTCCCAGCTTCAGCCCTGTAATCTGGCGACCAGCCTAGTGTCGTCTCTGCGGCCCTCCGCTAGCCTCGCCCCCCACCCAGGTTACCTGCTGCAGGCCCTAGACTCCTGTTAGTTCACCTGTGAATGGTTCATTAGTTACCTCTAAGATATCAGAAAGCCTGGGGGAAAACACCATCATACTGTCACACCTAAAAAAATCACCAAAATTCCTAAATAGCATCAATGTTCTAGTCAGCATTTTCATTTCGTTATCTCGGCAAGAAATCTTGTGAGCTGTTAGTTTGAATCAGACTGAGCACAGGCTCTGCACTTTGCACTTGGTCAGTTCGTCTCCTGGGTCTCTTTTGTTCAATAGGTTTTTTCACTCCACTTTGTTTTTGACTTGAATTGTATTTAAAAGAAAACAAAGACAAAACCCAACGATTTAAAATTTCTTTTTAATACTGCATCATTGCACAAGGGGAGAGATTGTGTTCAGAAATGACATTGAGCTCCACAGAAAAGGGCAAGGGGAAATGTTTAATTGCACATTGAGATTTTAATAAAAATTAGTGATCGAATGATAAAAACTGAACTTTCCTGATAGGAGAATATAATTTAGCAACCAGAAAAAGAAAGACACTGATAAATACGATGTTACTCGCTTTGGGTTATAAAAATCGGTGAATAGTAGCGTTCAAGGGCTCTCTCTGGGGTGTGCTCGGCGCAGTCTGGACAGCCGACTGTTCTTTTATGCTGTTTGGAAAAGGCTGGGACAGACATTCAAAGGTATGGTATTGAAGGCTCCAAACTGGCTTTGTGAGGAAATAGGAATTTTGCTTGAACAATGGCTTGAATGGCTTGAATCATAGATTGCATCAGGTGAGTAGCATTTTATGACGATGTAGATGAAACATAATGGCTTGTTCTAATAGGCTTTTCTTTATTTTTTCCTCGGTTACTGTTAATGAGAGCTTCTGTGTTTTTAGAAATGACGTTAAGTTAGCATAGTGAGCTAGATTTTTATGAAACAGTAAATATATACTGTGTGAGAAAAGAGGGGAAACAAATGTAAAGCAGTAATAATAATAGCTCCCAAATTCACAGGCTAATCATTTCTCTCTTTCATGTGTGCACACAAAGGTATATGAATATTTAATATTTTGCCTCTGTCTTCAGTGTTTTCCTCCTCATTTTATCGTTGGTAAAATTGAGACTCAGAGAGAGGAAACGGTTCACCTAAATGTTTGCAGCTCAGGTTCAGATTCTTGTCTGCACGACCAGATTCTATGCTTTCCCATGGTGCCGTGCTGCCTCTTGACTGAGGAAGAATACGTAAGGGAGAACTACTTTAAAAATTGGGTGGGTGATGAAGGCAGAATGTGGGATGTGGAATAAAAAGATCTCAGGTATTTTCTCTTTACCTCAGTCAAATTCAATTCCTGATAGCCAGGTCAGACTCCAAAGACAGAGGCCAGTATCTGGCTCTTTCTTGCAGAACCTTGCTGTTCTGGTCCTAGGGCAGCTGCGTATTTGAGCATCTTTAGAGAAAAGCAGGTGTTGGAACCGTGGCTGACATTCAGCGTTTTCTCCAGGATCGATGCCTTTGCCACCGCCATGTGGGATGCCTGGACCCGTAACTGAGGCAGCATCTTAGGGCTTTGCCCACCCTCGGGAGTCTGTGTGGCGCACAGACGCTGGTGGAAGGGTGGTCCCTGCCGGGCTGGGCTGCACGGTGATTCTTCTGCGCATAAGTTGATGTGCAAACGTGGACTGTTCTCTTGTTCTGTACGATACAGGGACTTGGAGTCAGGGCTTGGGTCGGAAGGGAGGCCCAGGGTAGAGAAGAAGTGAAGAATGGAGTCCTGACCCCGGCTTTGTCACTTGACCATGGTCCCTTTGGACCTGTCCTGTTACCTGCTTAGGCCTCTGATGTTTCTGCTGCAAAATGAGGACATTGAGTCAGAGGTTTCTGAGAGGCTTGGCTGCTGTTCTGAAATGCCGGCTGTGACCCTGGTTAGCCGGGGGTCGCTTAGTGAGCCGTGAGGTCCTTCGCTTGCCTCGTTTTGGAACCCACGTGTCCCTGGGTGGCATAAGCCAGTCCTGGGTCGTTGGGGGTGTTCTGGGATGACCCTGGGCCGCAGACACAGAGACTGCGTGGGTAGTAGCAAACCCTGGGCCTTTGGAGAGGAGCGGTCGCCTGTAGTTACTCCAGGTTTTTATCTTAGTTTCCTGTGTTATTAAATGGGGGAGGTGCAGGAGTATTGTAAAGCCTGTAGATAATGCCTGTAAATGCAAACACACCAGTTTTTTAGTAAATGGTAGCTATCGTTACTATTGTAGCTCCTTTCTCTCTATATATCCATACCTCCATAGAGGTATAATGAAGGTTTCTCCTTAGGGTTACCCCCCGAATCCTGGAGGAAAAATACCATTTCTTATATAGTATTAATAACAACTAGATGTGTTATATTTGTTTAATTGAAGTAAGCTTTTAAGTTCATTGAGCTGAAAACATTTCTGTAATAAAATAGGGAGATAATGAGATAATCATGCCTATCAACATCGACTGAGGCAGACGACACGTTCGGTGACATCGTGGTGAGTTATAGAACGTAATTTAGGGAACAACCCAATCACATCAGGTGCTGTGGGGGTGGGGGATGGGTCACCCCAGGGCTCCGGAGCCAGCCAGATCGGGGGTTGAGTCTCAGTTTCCCTGTTTATTAGGTGTGTGATTTTGGCTAATTGTTCGACCCTTACAAAGCCTTGGTTTCTTCATCTGGAAGTGGAGATAATAGTACTGTCAACCTCATAAGGTGGTTTGGAGGATGAAATGCAGTAATGATTTCAAAGTGCTCAGTTGCTAGGGATATAACAAACACTCTACAAATGTTAAAATGTTAAAAATATTAGCTCTTAATTATAAGGGCAGCTAGTTTTGGATAAAGTCATATCCATAAAGTGTGACATGTTAAGAAAGAAGGTATCTAAGTTATATAACTTCTGTTATTTGAGTTGATATTTATATAGGTGCTCTACACATAGTAGATTACATTAATCAACAAGAAGTATATTACTGTACCACAAGCAATATATTAGGTGACATTTGTTTGCATATAGTCTTTTATCACTTGAAGACTTTTTAAAAACTTTTAGACAATATTTACAGTATTTTGCTGTGTATAATGCACACTGTTTTGCCCAAATTTTTGAGGGAAAAATAAGGATATGCATTATACATGGGTAGTAGTAATTTGTTACTGGGACTTAAAATTTCTTGTACCTTGTGTCTGTTCTTGTGTTTTGTAATTATTTGTTACATAAAATTTCTCATACCATAACATGTTCAAAAATAAATGCTGAAATTCCTTTATAACACAGAAAACAAGTATCTACATATAAATAAATAAATAATTGAATCAAAAAAATTAAAACCAAAGTTTTTTTCCTCCTGAAAGTTTGGGCCAGAAACGTGGGTGCACATTATACACGGGAGTGCATTGTACATGGCAAAATACAGTATTCAGAGGTATATGTAGCAATGGTAAATTCTCGTTTAATATTTTCCCTTGTAGCTCCCTTGTCTTTGCAACCTCCCCGGCGTGTCCCCAGGCTTATTGCTTCTCAGAGTCATCCCATTCCTGCCAGCTTGGACATTTTCTTTTCAGATTGCTTTAATAATTAGAATAATTATTGTTGGATCTTTATTTTTCATCTCTCAATTGGGATAATACATCACTCGTTTATGACGTAATAGGAAATGAAAAATCATGAGTACAAAAGGGACACCTGAGGTTAATCTAAATACGGAGACAAAGTTTATTGCTCCTTCTGTGTCTAGATAGAGAGGCCTTTGAGTCTTTAGTTATTTGAGTATGGCCTTCAAGTCAAATATATTTTTCATTAACCGCTGGGGACAGCGTGTTGTGGAAGAAAGAGCAATGGGCTGTGAGTTGAGATGAGCTGGGTGCAGATTTCAGCCGTTCCATTTTCACAGCCGAGAGTCCTCAGCCCAGTTGTGCAATCTCACCTGGTCTCAGTTTCCTCATCTGTGAAATGGGCCTAATACACATGTTCCTCAGTATCTGTGGGGTATTGGTTCCGGAACCACCCCCTGCTCCCCCGGGATATCAAAATCCCCGGCTCCTCAGGTCCCTTCTGTCAAATGGTGTAGAACCGTGTGCACAGGGGGCCTTCGTGGATTCCCAACCATGTTTGGAAAATTCTGTTTCCGTCCAGGGATCCATTTAATCTGCAGATATGAAACCGGCGGGTATGGAGGCCTGGCTGCACTTACTGTGCAGCGTGTTGTGAGGGTTAGAGATACTCAGTGTAAGGCATCCAGACCAGTGCTTGGCGCATAGATCTTACCACCCAGGAGCTGCCTGGTGGGGAGAGAAGCGTGTGTGTGCGTACAGATCATGAAGCAGAAGAGGATGGGTCCTTCATGAGAAGTACGAACAGAAGCCTTAGGAACCAGGAGAGAGAAAGAGAGAGAGAGAGAGGGAATTGGGGGGATAGAGAGAGAGAGAGAGAGAGAGAGAGAGAACGCGCTTTCTCACTGGGGAAATGCAGGGATGGTCCTGGAAGAGGGTTTTGGAGCTGGGCCTGGAGAGATGGGCAGGCTCTAACCAACAAGAAGGGCAGTTCCAAATGGGGGGAAAGCTATGGACAGAGGCTCCGTGGGCGCCTGCTCTTGGACCCCAGCATCCAGCGCCCCGTCCCCTGGGCTTCACCTGTAGCCCTTATGACTGTCTCAGCAGCCTGCGTGCGGATGTCTCCTGGGAGTCTCAGCCATCACTAAAAGGCACTGGGCGCCTTTCTGACCCTATGACATTTAACCAGCATAGCCACTGCCTGGTTTTCCTCTGGCTTGTGTGTCTGATTTTCAGTGAAAGCCGTTGTAGATGAAATAATTGGTTACACTTAATTTAGAGGGAACAGTAAGAATGCCTTCCAGTCATTGGAAGAAGTGTCATATATGCTCAGGTCAGGCTTTTCCCTCTAGTCCAGTGACCTTCAAACGGTTTCTTCTTCATGGCACCCATAAACTAATCACTAAAATCCTGTGGCACACCAAATTATTTTGTGCGGAGCTGACCAAAAAAATAGGTATAGATTTGATTCATTCATACCAGAGGGCTGTTGTTGTGTCGGCTGTTGTCATTTTTTATTTGACAGTCTGAGGGAAAAGAGGTCAGTGCCCCGGACTGAATGGTCAGGTGTTGCACGTTTTACAAATTCTCGTGGTTCTCTGGTGGGAGGTCGCTGCTCTAGCCAAATCAGACAGCCCTGGTGGGGAAATTAGTCTGACTCCGGTGTTCCTTCACAGTCTTTGCAGTGTTTTTTCTGATTGGAGGCTTCTCTATAAATCATTTGCAGAGTCGATGGACACACTCAGTCCTCCTGGACTCGGAGGGAGCCCATTTCTTATTTCCTCACTGTGGTAAATGAAAGAGTGGCTTGTACATGCCCTTTCTAGAAAAGGGCTAAGATTGCTGTGCTGCAGCATGGTTTTATTTTGAGAAGGGAAGCCAGACGATGTGAAATCAAGGCATAAAAACTAAGAGCACTTCCCCAGGGTTGTCCCCAGTAAAAGAGAAGCCGAGGTTGCTGCCTCTGTGTGCACGCGCATGTGTGTGTGTGTTTGCAGAAGGCTGGGAACCTATATTAAAATGGCTCACTGTTGCTTTTTTTCCCCCCCTGAAAACCAAGAGCGAGACATGGTCTCTAACTTCCTAGCTCAATAAAGAAATAATATGAAATAATAATGCATTTTCATGATGGAGCCATCGCTGTCTTTCATTTGATGCTGTCCGGGTGAACTTAGAACATGCAGGGACTCTTTGTGCCTTTGTGCCTTTGTGGGTGTCAGAGATGGGTCATCATGCTGATACTCTGTTCCTCTTCTTCTTCTGGTGCCGTGCTTTGCATGTTATGATTCTACCATGTCAGAATGTGAATGAGACCCCACTGTTGGCTTGGTCAGGAACTATGGGTCAGTCACCAGTAACAAAAATTAATTCATGTCCTTTTTCCATTTCTTAAGGCTGTTCATACACTTCCTTTTTTGATTCTTGCAGCGTCCTTGAGCCAGGAGTTCTTGTTTCTGCAGCACATTTTGTAGGAGAGGAAATGAGACTTAGGGAGATAAAAGGCTTGTTTATCATGGAGACGCCAATGTGCCGCTTGCTTTTCCCCCCAGATTCGCCCGAGAGAGAAGGAAATGTGGCTGCATTTGCAGACAGGTATTGCTCTGTGTTCTGGGTTGATGCTTGTTTATACCAGGATCTATCTAGCAATGATTGTAGGTCATCTAACTAAAAATGTCTAATGTATGATTTAAATGTGATTGTTATCCTGTCATTTTGGGGATGTTCTTGCCATCTTTTTTTTCTAGGTGCTCTGATCTGTCCATTTATTCCTTAAATGTTACTCAAATATAATTTTTGATAGTTTCCCAGGTTCTCAAATCAAAACTTCTCATTTTTCTTTGCTTTGAGTTTTTCCTGGCTTGTGTAGAACAAGCATCTGCTAAGTCCAATTGATCTGCTCAGTATCCCTGGAACGGATTTTGGTTTTTCCTGCTCAGACTGCTCTTTTTGCTTCTATTTCTTGTACAGATCTTGTCTGTTGCTCTGTCATTGTGCCTTCAGTACCACGTGAAGACAGGGGTCAAGTGTCATCCCTTCTCTGAAGCTGAGACTGAGATCAGCACAATGGCTAGTTAAGACTGACCCACCCTCCCTCCCTCCCTTTCTTCAAAAGATTTTATTTACATATTTTTAGAGAGAGGGGAAGGGAGGGAGAAAGAGAGGGAGAGAAACCTCTATCGGTTGCCTCTTGTCTCTCGTATCCGCCCCATGTGGGGGACCGAACCTGTAACCCGGGCATGCACCCTGACTGGGAATGGAACCAAAGTGAAAGCGCTTTCTGGGATGACACCCAACCAACTGAGCCACACTGGTCAGGACAAGAAACGCTTGTTTCTTGATAAAATAAGCCATGTGCCTTTACAAGCTAGGCGTGCCCCAGCAAGGCTCACAGTTGTACCTCTAGCACAGACCTTCTGATGGGCATGTCCGCCTGCAGCTTGGCATCGCAGCAGTTATTTCAGCTTGCCCATGACCGAAATCTTGACTTTATCCCCTAGACCAGCATTCATCATCTTCCTAAACTCTAGAGGCTCTTTCTACACTGTGCTGAATTCATGGCGCCCGCCACAATGCCTGACATAGAGTCGCTGTTCAGTAGATACCTGTTAAAATGGTTAAAGGCACAAACACAGTGAAAAACTACAGGATGAAACCAAACCAAATGCCCTGAGAGTTTATTTGAAAGCTTCACGGTTACAGTTTAGTCGCTATGAAATATATCCGTTTTTGTTGGTCATATTCGTGCATGAAGAACTAGCGTGAAAAGTTCAGAACAATGATGGGAGGACACATTTTAAGCACCCCCCCCATTTCTGTGTAGGATTTGCAGCTTTTGGAGGATGGAGATCTAACTGTGATAGGAGATCGGGGAACCACGCTGAGTGGAGGGCAGAAAGCCCGGGTTAACCTCGCCAGGTAAGCCACGTTCTGGCTGTCATTCTGCACATGCCTCTTCTGCTGCTTCCAGGGACGGTGGACACGCAGACCTTGCTCACTGTGCGTGGGCTTTGCGCGACACGCTAGTCTCGGATTGTTTTGTTGACTTTTGGCATGAACAGCATTTGAACTGTTGAACACTGTCAGAGATGAGCCTCAGGGGCAACGTTCTTCTCCCTGATAATACCTCTTTCCATATTCCAGGGCGGTGTATCAGGATGCAGACATCTACCTCCTAGATGACCCCCTCAGCGCGGTGGATGCAGAAGTTGGCAAGCACTTGTTCCAGCTGTGAGTCTGTTTGTGTTTTGCGTCTTTTCTGCTTCCCGAGAACCCTGCGCAGCAAACCCCTGGTGCCTCAGCAGACTGAGCTTGTTCTGCTTCGCTGTCCCTCTTTCCCCTTCCTTCCCTCCACAGAAAGTCCATTTTAGAGAAATTTTGCACAAATATGAGGTCAAGATGTACAAAGACATGAAGGCTCTTACAGTGTGTGGAGGCAAGTGGAGTACATGCTTCAGGGAGTTAAGAAATAAACGGCAAATTTTGCAAGTTGCTCCCCCCCCCGCCCCCGACACACACAAACTCACTTGCAGTTGATAGGCAAGGCACTGTTGATGGAGCTGGATCCCAGAACCAGACGGACGACGTACAGATTTTAAATCTGTAGCGGGGACTCAGGGACCTGGTTCTTGGTTGCCAGTCCTTTTCCTCCATGGTTGTTTTGGACGCAGTAGAAGTCATGTTTTCAGTAGCATCATTGGTCTTCCATGGAAAGACTGTGTTGGATTATGCTTATTATTCTGTAGGTTGGAAATTTAAGAATGATTTGTTCCATCGCAGGGGAAGGCTTCAATCATTTAATACCCACCAATGTAGAGTTAACTGGAATTTGACACCAGGGCCGTAGAATCTGGCTTAACTGCTGCCTCTCACTTTCTGTTCCTGGAATTTGTTGTCTTTGGCTTTTGCTTAGGCCCTGAGCCACTGAACTAGAACAATCGGAATCTCTTTTCTGTGTATATGATAACCTACTGTGTGCTGATGGACGTTTCTCCTCTAAGCAGTGGTGTCCAACTTGCGGCCCATGGGCCGCATGCTGCTCAGGATGTCTATGAAGGCGGCCCAACACAAAATCATGAATTTACTTAAAACATTATGAGATTTTTTTTTTTTTTGTGATTCAGTGTTGCAATGGATTGAATGTGTGGCCCAAGACAACCCTTCTTCTTGCAGTGCGGACCGGAGATGCCAAAAGTTTGGACACCTCTGCTAGGCCGGACCTTTCGAGAGCATCCTGAACTTGCTCTTGCTAGAATGGTATCACGTCTGCCCCCCAGTTACCTTGCTGCTGTTTACCCTGTTAAACCCCATGAACCCTTTCAGTGGCACGTATTGAAGTCCTACTGTGTGCCCTGAAATAGAGGCTGTCTTACAAGCGTGACTGCACAACACATCTTGGTTTACAAAAGGAGGACAGTAAGCCAGAGAGGGCACAGATCCATACTGGGCAAAAGGAGGGAAGTCAAGAAGTTGAGATCTCATTTCGGCCCCTAAGGGATTTGTCTCTCCATAGAGTTGGTCAAGACAAAAGCGTGGCTCACCTCGAGGCTTAAAGGGCTTTGGTAAAGGGTAACAAATGCTGAAGGGAAGTAGAAGCAGGCAGCTCTAGGGGTTCAGCTTAGATCAGAAAGCTCTCTGTGGGTGGGGTTTTGTGGGGAATGCCCAGTGGTCGCGCAGGCTGGGAGGGGTGTGGAGCCTACACCATAGACTGGGTGGCTTATAAATGACATAAATTGATTTCTCTCAGCTCCGGGGGCTGGGATGTCGAAGATCAAGGCAGGGTTGGTGTCTGAGGACCTGCCACCTGGCTCGTCTTCCCGTCGTGGGCTCATGTGGTGCAAAGGGAAAGGCACTTCTCTGTGGTTGCCTCCCTAAGCGCATGGATCCCATTCGCAGGGGTTCCCCCGGCAGGACCGGATCACCTCCCAAAGGCCCCACCTCCACATACCGCCCCGGGAGGGGCTAGGTTTCAGTGTATGAATTTCAGAGGGCACCAACATGCAGCCCGTAGTAGGCGGCCGTAACAAAGGATCCCGGACCAGGGGAATTAAACGACAGAAACGTACTTTCTCACCCTTCTGGAGGCTAGAAGTCCAAGGCCAAGGTGTCTGCAGGTTTGGTTTCCCCGGAGGCCTCTCTCCTTAGCTGTGGATGGCTGTCTTCCTGCTCTGTTCCCATGTGGTCGTTGCTCTGCTCACCTGCACCCCACCCCCCCTATTGTCCCTCTACTTATGTCCCGATCTGCTCTTCTTTTAAGGAAACTGGTCAGAGTGGATTGGGGCCGACCCTCACGACCTCATTTTAACTTAATCATTAAAGGTCCCATTACCAGACTCTAAGGTAGAGGGGCTTACGGCATCAGCGTGAGAGTTTGGGGGTGAGGTGGAGGGTCACACGGTTTATTCACAACAGGTCCTAAATAGTGAGGTACGGAGATTTGAACAGAGTCAGCAGTGTGATACAGCACCCTAGAAGCTGGGATTTTTTTTAAAAAAAATTTATTTATTTTAGAGTGGGGAAGGGAGAGAGAAGGAGAGGGTAGAGAAACATCGATGTGTGAGAGAAAAATTTGTTGCCCATCATAGGCCCCCAACCGGGGACCTGGCCCACAACACAGGCTTGTGCCCTGACCGGGAATCAAACCTATGACCTTTCGCTTTGCAGGATGACACCCAACCAACTGAGCCACGCCAGCCAGGGCTAGGAGCTGGGATATGAGGTCACCCACTAAGCATGGGTCACTGGGCAGGTCCCCTCACATTTTTCTACCAGAGTGTAGGTGTAAAGTGCGTTATTTCCTGGCGTGGTGGAAAGTTCTGGAGGTGGATGGTGGTGCTGGTGAAGATGGTACATTTTATTCTACGTAAGTTTTATCACAATAGAAAGAAAGTGTGTGTCGTACATTGAATTTTTCAGGGTGCAGACAGCAGGGCCAGCGGACACCTGGCATGGCCCTGTGTCTAGCCGTCTGGCCTGGCCTCTCTCCCACGCCATCCTGACTGTGACTCAGTGGATTTTCCCGTAGGCCGAGCTGTGCCTCGTGGCTTGTACTAGCTTAGCGACAGGGTGCTGGTGCCGGCACAGGGATTCCTCCCTTCCCCCCGCCCCCACACCCAGTGGGGTCCGCGGGCCTCCGCCCTGAACTCCCACATGTCTGTCGCCCGGGTTTGTGGGTCCGCACACATCTTCCGTCTCCTCAGGAACCGTTTCTGCTGGCCACTGAATTCATGTCACTGGGGGAAAAGAGGAGGGGTTTTAATTGCTAAGTACCGGTGTGCTTATCACAAAAGCTCTCCCAAGTTCTTGGAACACAGGTATTTATAAAGTCCTCTCGCACCTTTCGGGTTTAATGACGTTGGATATTCACTTGATAGAAGCAAGCTTGTTAAAATTGTTGTTTGCTAATCAGAACCACGTTCTTTAGGGAAACTTTGGGCAGGACACACGAATGCAATTTAGAAAATCACTCAGCAGCAACTGGAGAATGTTCTCAATGAGTCAGAAAATTGGATTGAACAATATGCGATGAAAGATGGCAGTCGTGTTGAAGCTTAGTAATGGGAAGTGTTTTGTATTAAAAGTGAATGAATCACACTTTTACTTGCCATTAACAGTTTACTTGAGTCATGACTATATACCCAAGGTTATTAAGGTTTGTGAGGTCCTCAAAGTGGATGTCATAGACAGTAAGCGGATCCTGTCACATACAGGAGGGTAGGGACCCTCAGATTAAGGAGGCCAGTCGAGTTCTTTCCGGCCACGGGTCCCTGTGGCATTGTAGAAAGCCCCCTGTTCCCAGACCCCCGCCTCCTGTACCATGCGCTCCTCGGGTCTGTCCAATCAGACCTCCCTCCCTGCTCCACGCCTTTCCTGACCCGTCGCCCGTCCTGTTCAGGGAGCAGCTCAAAGTCCTGAAACGGCAGACAAGGCTCTTGGCTTCCGCCCCGTTGTCTGCCTCTCCGGCATTTCCTCCCACCACCTCGGTGCAAGTTCCAACCACGCTGGCCCTCGTGGAGTCTTGTGAACGAGGCCAGCCCTCTCTCCTGTCTGTCTGTCCTTGCAGATGGTGCTCCTTCTGTCCAAGCGCCAGGGCAAAGAAGAAAAAGGAAGGACACCAGCACCGCCTTTCTCCCTGTCCCTCTGGTCCCTCTAGGGGGCGTTGGGCGCTTCCTGTCTTCCTACATCCCTTGAGGGATTGCACTTGACCCTTACGCCTGCCCACGCCCCACTGAGCTGTGGGTGCCTGACAGCGCCTTCGCACGGTGTGTTTCTGATCCAGAACCACTGCACCTGTTCTACCTTCTTCCATGATGTTTCCCCAGATACTCTCCTGGCCCACCTGTCACCTCCAGCTCCAGCCCTCACCTTGCTTTGTCTTCGGAACCCGCATCACGACTCTGTAGTGCCTTTTCTACTCTCATATACTGCCTTCCTCTGTGTGACTCAGAGTATCGTGCGTCTTCTTGACCAGTGGATGTATCCTTAGCACTTAGAACAGTGCCAGGCATCTCAACAAATGTTTGCTGATTAAATGAAGGCTGTGACTCTGTTTTATTTTACTTTTTGTTTTAGTTTAGTTTGTTTCTCTGTGTTTTATTTGATTTAGATTTTATGTATCTATTTTTAGAGAACGGGGAAGAGAGGAGTGAGAAACAGCAATGTAAGAGGGAAACATCGATCTGTTGCCTCTCATGCATCCCCAACCAGGGACCTGGCCTGCAACTCAGGCATGTGCCCTGACTGGGAATCGAACCAGCTACCTTTTGGCTTGTGGGACAACATCCAACCCACTGAGCCACATCAGTCAGGGAAGAATTTTTTACTCTTTTTTAAATAAAAAGCATAATTTAGGAAGAATTTAAAGTCACTTCCAATATCACTGTAACTATGTTACCTAATCAATGATGGAATGTTAGGAAGAGAACGTTTTAAAACTTCTGAGTTGACCCATCTCAGACATAGCAACTTATCAGGTTTGGTGAACATCTGCCCTCAGGGGTTAGTGGCAGGTAATTCTGAATTAAGGTGAAAGAATTCCATTAAAAGCTTCAGTAGTGAGCCTGACAAGAGCCAAACAGAGACATGTCAACAGGAAAAAAGTAATCCTTCTGGACTTAATCAATGAGTGATACTGTATGCACCTGTACCTGAGGTCTTGCTTCTGGTCGCAGACCCAGTCTCAGAAGTGTCCCCTTAGGACTTTTCAGTCCGGACTCCGTAGCAGAGGGCACTTACGGGATACAGGAAGATGGAGAATGGCGCTAGCGTTCACGGAGCGGATTGTTGTTTTTATTTCTCAGAGCGTGTCAGTGAGTTGGCATTAGCCGTGTTTTGAAATGAACAAACCGAGATTCCGAGAGGTTGAGTAGCTCGCCCGACGCTGTTGGGTTAGTAGGCGGCGGGGCTGGGCAGGATTTGAACTCCAGTCTGGGTGCCTCTGCAGCTCTTCATCTGACCCACCTCCGCGAGTGGAGTCGGGGCCCTGTTCCCGAGATTTGCAAGTGTGTGACTCGTGCAACCAGAGGGTGTGTGCGCAGGGCCCTGCCTGCGGCCACTGGGGCCCGGGACCAGCCACTCTCTTACCCGAAGGGGTTGCAGACCATCGGAGGTTGAAGCTGGGGCTGAGTTCCTAGGTGTTTGCATTGAAATGGTAGAGTACTTTGGGGGGGTTACTGTAAAAAAAAAAACCCCAACAAAACACAGAAAACATCAAGGTTGAACGCGGAGGTGGGTCTTCACTGGGAGAATTGGTGTGTCCTTTGAGCCACCGGGTGATTCCACTGTGATAGGGGCCATTTGGGTTCTGTTCTTTTGTTTTCCCATTCAGCAGGTTTTTAGTCCTCACAAAAGATGTGCTTCCCAGATGGGACTGGGAATAGTGTAGGGTCTGATTGAAGCTGCACTAACATTTATTTTCTATCTAATATTATTTAGGAGAAGTGTCTAAAAAGTGCACCCTGTCAAAGGTTCCTGAGAATCTAAGACTTTTTTTTTCTTTAGCTATATGTACACTGTAAATCATAAATAATCACTTAGGAAACTAAGAAAAATGCACACATTTTTATATCTTAGCTTCCTCTTTTTCTCCTATTCCTACACCGTCATAAAGTCATTAGTATGTCAGTTCAGTCAGGTTGTGGTATCTTGGAATCGCTCAGTTGTTTTCCTCCACAAAATATGTAAATTGTTAAGCTGAGTTCTGGTGCAGAAAAAACAACAGCAGTAGCTACCTCCTGCCAGGACAGCTTTGTAGAATTTCTTTGTGGAACTAGACTCAACTTTGCCGCTGGTGAATTTGAGGACCCAGTTGGTTTCACTGATTTATATTTATATGTAATTTGCATTAGTATTAGTATTTACACTACAGACCTTTGACTACTGTGTTGTCTTTGTCTCCTTATGTTTTCAAAATGTACATTATTCAGAGCATCCCATTAATGTGTTTTTGCATACTGTACCTCTTCCATTTATAGGTGTATTTGTCAAACCTTGCACGAGAAGATCACAATTTTGGTGACTCATCAGTTGCAGTACCTAAAAGCTGCAAGTCAGATTCTGATATTGAAAGATGTAAGTAATTTCTAGAAGTCTGTGGAGCCGCCTAGCTCTCAGGCGTGTTGACGGCAAGGCCTCCCAGCAGGTCACTCTCCTTGTGTCCTTCCGCCTCAGTTTTTATCTCTCTCTCTTTTTTTCCCCTCTGAGCTGCTGCCCGTGCCTTTGAGGGTGAATCCAAAGACACGTAGAAATGTCACCATTGCATCCTAAGCCATATACCCTAAAGTACAATATATAAAACTGCTATCTCGGTTATTAAATTGTAACTGTTGTAGTGAAATTGTTAAGAATATTAATGCTTTCTCATTTAGAAATGTTTGTTTTCCTCCTGCATGATTGAAGCCAAAGTATGCTATTTGGAAATTAGAGCTACGAAGACATGTTTGTATCCATTTCATTGTTATATGCAGTTTCCCCAAAGAATGTCTTCCGCTGGTAACGGGGCGTGGTGGCCTCACTGAGCACCCCCTGGTTAGAGACACCCATGCGCCCCGTGTAGTTGGTTGCTAGACTCACCGCACTGGTACGTGTGAGACCCTGCGCAGCTGTAAGACAAGCAAGTGCCTGCCATCAGGGCTTCCGTCCTTGGGATAGATGGGATGAAAGCGACGGAGGGTACGGGCTGAGATCTTGACGGCCTCCCCACGTGGGGGTGGGGCCTGAGTCCCCTGGGGGAGGGGCTGCAGGGGCAGGGTCCTGCGGAATGAACGGCCCTGGAAGGAATGGCGGGACAGCCAGCGTGGCCCAGGCAGAGGGAGCAGAGAGATGGGCTGAGGGCGGCGGGCAGCAGGCCCGGAAGTGTGTAGGAAGCCACTTGACAGTCCAGAGCTGAGGAGCGTGTGGTCTGATGCCTGACCTTAGAAGACCCCTTTGATGTTCACTGGAGAGGCACCAGCAGAAACCATTGGAAGTCTTAGTCAAGTTCAGAAGGCGGAGGGATAGGCTTAGGCTAGTTAACGAAGCACCCAAACTGGGTGGCTTAACACAGAAATTTGATGTCAGCATTCTGGCGGAGGCTACAGTTCAAAGTCAAGGTGCTGACAGAGCCATGCTGTCCTTGAAGGCTCTGGGAAATGTCCTTCCCTGCCTCTTTCCGCTTCCGGTGTTCTGGTGGCTTGCCGATGCAGCACTTCGGTCTCTGCCTCTGTTGTCATGTGGTGGTGTCCCACTAGCTGAGTCTCCTTTCTCTTCTCTTTATAAGGACATCAGTCATACTGGATTTAGGGCCCACCCTACTCGATTACATCTACAAAGACCCTATTTCCAAATGAGGTTACATTCACAGGGATCATGTCTGGGACTTGAACGTGTCTTGGGGCCAAGATTCAACCCACAACAGCTGGTGTGGTTGGTGGGGGACAGGTTAGGTTAGTGAGAATTGTTAAGGCTTAGTGGTCGACGCATCCCTGCCTGGCGTGTTGGCCTTGTGCCTCAGCACCCCTCCATCCTTACCCCTTGTCTGTCCCAACAGGCTCTTGGAATTTCTGCCTTAAGCATATAAAAGGGCAGTTCCATCTATTGACTCTTCATCACTCTTCCAGGGACAAGGAGCTCGGATTCCTCACACGTGAGAATAATGAAGTTCTTGTGCAGAGGCGTGAAACTAGTATGGCAATACTGTGAGCACAGAGTCAGGGCAGTAGAATAATAACCTTCTGAGCTACTTCTAGATGTTTTGGGGATCCCCTTATTGCTTCTTCTGAGGACATCACCCCCAACATTAATACTATCAAGACATCTGTGCCCTGGGGAGTCCCCTGGATGAGTTGGGTTCATCCTTACTCTTCACTTGGTCCCTCTCTCACACTAGAGAGGGGTCGGCTGCCCCCTTGTCCCCTCTTGGAATTGCCAGGGCTTGGCTGCTGAGGGAATTGCCATCTCTGTACCACTAGCTCTTTCTTCGTGCATCTCACAGATAACTAAGTAGAAAGCAGTAATTTCATTAAATGAGATATATGACTTTTTGTCTCCTGAGTGGAACAAGACACCGTATATCACAAGTAATTGTCTCATTCTGCAGTATCAAGTGGTTCCCAGAAGCTTCGTTGGCTTTCTGTCCGTGGGCCTCCTGGGGGGGACAGGAGGAGTGAGGTGCCGGGGGGGCTGGGCCGTTTTTCTCCCGACCTGCCTTACCCAGGGCTGCCCTTCTTTGATTTGTTTTGCAGCCTGGGATTTTGCCTAATAGTTTGTTTACCCCTGAATAAAATCATCCGAGTCTTGCTCCGCAGGGTGAGAAAATAGTGAAAATGTCTGCACATTATTTTATACAACTTTTTTAAACAAGATTTTATTTATTTATTTTTAGAGAGAAGGGAAGGGAGGGAGAAAGAGGGAGAGAAACATCCATGTGTGGTTGCCTCTTGTGCGCCCCCTACTGGGGACCTGGCCTGCAACCCAGGCATATGCCCTGACTGGGAATTGAACCGGTGATCCTTTGGTCCACAGGCTGGCAGTCAATGCACTAAGCCACAGCAGGCAGGGCAGTTTTTAATACAACTTTTTAAGGACAGGAAACTGTAATGAGGGATGTCACGTATCCAAAAACGGTTACTTGAGGGGCTGTAACTTATGCGGTTGCCTGGTTTGGGAAAGCCTGGGCGGCTGCTTGTGATTGTTCCTCAGTTTCGTTTTCTCAGGTCTGAGTACGCTGACCCCGGGTGAGGGCTGGTTTCCTTGCGCGGGCTGCTGAAGCGTTAGAGCCACCCCAGTCTAACGGCTGCCTCGTTTCATTACTGTACCACGTGGAAGGTTGAACTCATAGTTGGGAACTTCTCGAGTTTTGGGGGCAGTCTCAGAGGAAAGACCATGAAGATGCCACTTACAGGTTCCATGTCCAGGGCTGGTTCCCGCAGGTCTAGTCCCAGTGGGGCACACGATGCTCTGACAATGGCCGGCCAAGGCTGGATGAGTGACTCTTCCCTGTGCAGGAGTGTGTGTGCCCAACTGTGTCAATTTCCACTCCCCCACCCCGAGTATCTTCCCCAATTGACCCTGTTCTTTTAAGTTTAAATTCTGCTTATTACATGAGTCTTATCTCAATGTCCATTTTGTCTACAAAGACTTCTGATACGCCTACCGACAACTATACTTTTGGCTTCCTTAAAGGACCGTGGTCATTAACATCATGACCCCCATTTGCGACACATGATCACCTGTTTCTTCATGTTGCCCAGCATGTGACACGGGGTTTAGCAGAAAGCAGAATGTTCAGCCTGTGTCGAATTGAATTGAACTAGATTTGTCAGCCAGAATTCCAGGGCTAAGGATAATTTTCTTAGGAACATCATACTTTAAGACCAGCTAACTTTTCTTGATGAGTATTATCAAATGAGAATGTATTCCTCTCCCATTCTTTATTTTTATTTTAGGGTAAAATGGTGCAAAAGGGGACTTACACCGAGTTCCTGAAATCCAGGGTAGATTTCGGTGCCCTTTTAAAGAAGGAAAATGAGGAGGCCGAACAAGCCTCCATCCTGGGAAGCCCCGGAGTGCGGCATCGGACCTTCTCAGAGTCCTCGGTTTGGTCCCAACAGTCTTCTAGACACTCGCTGAAAGACGGTGGCCCCGAGAGCCAAGCTGTGAGTTGCCCATCTTGTGACACGCCCTGGTTCTGCCTACCCTTGGTGGCCTCGTGGGTCTCCATTCTGCTGCGTTCTTTGCATCTCCATTTGTCCCAAAGTAGATCTTAGGCTCCCAGGGCTTCGTCCATGGGCTTTGTAGAATTCAGACAGAATGAAGGGGGCCAGCCTGATTAGGGCCCTCCTTTGGGTGTGGGATGGAGGATCTTGGGGACACGGTAGTGAGTACACCACTGGAAATTCCTCGGTGTGTGTGGCTTACACTGATTGGTGCTATTAGAACCCTGTAATTTATCACAGGTAAATCCAGCTTCCTCTGGTGGCCCCAGGCTTCCCTTTTGCACCCAGAGGCTTAATTGGAAGACCCCCTCCGACTGCATCCTGCTGCATTAAATCAGTGGCTTTTCTTCTATGTCAGGATGTTCTGGCACCGTAGGTGACGGGGGAGATTATTTTTCCCCGTGGTGAGATGGTTTGTGGTCGGCCAGAAGTAGCATGTGCAAAGGTCCGGGCACACGATAGACACTTCAGAGTGAGTTCCATCTTCCTTTCTTACCCTTCAAGACCGGGAGCCACAACGTACCCGTCTTTGAGTCCCTTGTGGGCAGCACAACCTGGGACATCTTTGGCTCCTGTGAACCTATAGTGAGTGCAGAAACGCACAAGATTTCCCTTAAATATACCTCCTGGTATTCCTTCATATCCAAACCCTGCTACCCAAATCCAGGAGCCTGGATGGTTCACGTATTCAGATGAGCCTCTTACATGTGAAACACAGGAATCACTCCGTAAAATTCAGGAACCAAGCTGATTCGGATCACGTGCTTTCCCTCGGTATTCAGACTCTCATTACTCCATGTCGCTGTTGCAGCTCGGTTTCCTGTATTTGGCTGATAGTTCGAGCTCCTACTGTGTTTCATGTTTCCATTACTGAGCGACACAAACAGTCTAGAGAGCCACATTGGCTCCCTATCATTTTGTGTACTATTTTGGAACACGCTTCTACTTTTGTACGTGAATTGGTTGTGTTGGGCCTGTGCCGGAAATCATGATGTTCAACTTTAAGCCAAGCCACACAACAGTATCCTCGTGCAACTGATGTTTTCTTGCTTCTAAATATCCCTGGAGGCGGGATGGCTGGGTCCCAGGGTAAATGCGTAGGTGGTATGGCTGGATATTTCCACACCCTTCTCCCTAGGAGAGGTACCATTCTGCACCTCTGCCGGTGTGTGAGATGAGCGTGTTTTACCACGGCCATGCCAATAAAGTGCCTTGTTGAATTTTGGACAGTTTAGGGTTATTTAAAGTTTTGTCTCTTGCTGCCTTTTTTCCTTCCCAGGTTGAGAGTATACAGGTTACACTCCCTGAAGAGAGCCGTTCTGAAGGAAAAATTGGTCTCAAGGCCTATAGGAACTACTTCACAGCCGGAGCTAACTGGTTTATCATCATTGTCCTGGTTCTAGTAAACATCATGGCTCAGGTAAATCGGGACATTTGTTTTTTTTTGGGTTTTTTTTTTTTGTGCCTCTAGCTTGATAGTTACAGTAATATTTATATTTATACTGTATTTATTTATACTCTGTTACTGTATTTTGCTCTCCATTTGAGTTTGTACTGAAACGTGCTATTTGTGGGGATTGAAATAAGTGATGCTTAATTGGTGTTGCATGTACATTAACTTCTCAGGGGGGGAAAATGAAGGATGTCTTTTGAAGATTTAAATATGTAATATGCACTTACTTGACCTGTTGCTATCTGGGATGCTGGTTTGGCAGAACCCAGACCTGAGCTAGAAGGACCGTCTCCATTTTCTGGAGCTTTTGGATGACCCATTTTAGTGCGGGAGAGCTTTTCAGTTGGCGGGTAACATTCTTGTTTGACTCACGTGTGTGTTTTTCCCCTACTCTAGGTGTTCTGTGTTCTTCAGGACTGGTGGCTTTCCTACTGGTGAGTTATTTCTGGTCTGGCCGCTAGGGGCTGTAAAAGTCACACGGAGCTTCAGCTCTCCGCAAAGCTGCGCGCCCCGTGGAGTTTGCTCAGCCTTCTCTTCACATCCTCACTCAGTTTCCCTGAAGAAAAATGAAAGCTCTTGCTGGTGGAGTGTCTCTACTCATGTTGATGCTCAGCAGTGTCTTCCCAGACAATTTTGAGAACTCAAGGGCATGGTTCAAATGGAATTTTTTTCATTTTAAAGATTTTATGTATTTATTTTTATAGACAGGGGATGGGGGGGGGGGGAAGGAGAGACACATGGATGTGCCAGAGAAGCATTAATCAGTTGCCTCTTGCACACCCCCAACCATGGATCTGGCCTGCAACCCAGGCGTGGGCCCTGATCAGGAAGTGAACCGGCGACACTTCAGTTTGCTGTATGATGTTCAACCCACTGAGCTGCACCGGTCAGGGCTCAAACTGAATTTTTATAAGGTGGACGTACCCAGGACCCTGTGAACTGGGAGTCATCTTCCAGCATTAAACAAACATGACTCCCAAGTCAAGGATAAGTGGGGTTTTGGGGGTTTATTTTTTGGTATTTATCTAAATTTCATCTTGAGCTTACTATTTTTTTTTCCTTCCCTGTTTCATAGGGCAAATAAACAGAGAGTCCTGAACGTCACTGTAAATGGAAAAGGAAATGAAACTGAAAGGCTCGATCTTAACTGGTACTTGGGAATTTATTCAGGTAAAGTGTAATCATTGGGTCTATTATACGAGACTCTGAGGTGCTTACAATGAGCCTGTGTGAGTAACTAGGCTTCCAGGAGTAATTCAGTAATGTCTTAACAGATTAAGAGTCTGAGTCGCATTTACTCTGTGAATTAATTAGAATAATTATTTTTAAAATCGACTAGAAGAACGAGATTCAATGAAGACTCTTAATTTGCTCTGTACTGGATTTTGGAAGTTAAACCAGGATTGAGCATTCAGAAAATCAGCCACTGGAAATATGTGGCTATTGTCTATTCTAATAGGTTACTTTCGCTAAATCTTATATTGTTATATGGATGGGCAAGGGGATTAGAAACGGATCCCCACCCTCTGGTTCGGATTGTTCCAATTCTGTCTGAATAAACCCTAGCTTTTGTTGAACTTGGATGAAATCCTCTGGCTCCAAGGCCCCCCAAAGAAAAGCATTATTCCCTCACAGGTATGCAAAGCTCCCCTCCCCCTCCTGCTCATCTCTTGGGCTTCACTAATTACTTAAGAGGGAAGCTAAGCAGGGAGAAATCCAGTGTCTGGGAATTAGGCCGCCTCCTCTTTCTTACCTTGAGATCACAATGTTATCGCCTTCCCAACTGTGCGAGTAATTTGACATCTGGCTTGCCAGACTAATATTAACACAGCGCTCTGTTTTCACAAGGGCGCTTCGAATGTATGTAACAGGACATACTCTTTCAAAGGAAATCCTCATCTGAAATTTTAAATATCCCTACAAGAGACACTCATACAGGCTTTCCTGGAAGATAGAGTGAGTTGTGTTTGTCAAAACCCACTCATTGAAACTTGGCATTTATTTTGTTGATCCCTTGCTAAGAAATCTAAATCCATTAGCTGTTTACCTTCTGAATTGGAGGACAATGGGAGATCTAAAGGAAGAAGGAGAAGGGCTCTGTCGTACTCACATGGGACGGCGGGCTCAGGAAAATGCCTGTTGATGGAATTTAGGAATTGGACCAGGTTTCAAAGTTTAAGAAGGAGTGATGTGTCACCTCATGGGGGGGAAACGTACTTAATGGATTATTTATTATGGAAGTTATCCCCACTTTATGTGGCATTATGAGTTTCAGAGATGTTAGGAGAGCTACTTTAATTTTTATGTGCACTGTAGGTATTCATTTATATCATTAGTAAAATATATAATCTTAAATGATTATGTTCATTTAAAATGCTTGGTTTGTGTTAAAACAGTGAGAGATTCGTTTCCCATTTAGATTCATTATGTTAAAATTAATTTGTATTTTCTTGCAATTCAATTAAGAGATTTTCTACTTGCAACTTAATATGGTATTTTCATATTCTTTAAAGCGACTTGGGCAATTTTTACAAGGAAATGGTCAATTATTCCTCTTCTTCCCTGTTAATACCACATGCTGGTATCAAAACATACCACAATTTTAGGACGTGGCACATGTTGTAAGTAGTAAGATTTGGAATACAGAGGAGGAAAGATCACCTACTTTTTAGAATTGTCTTTTTTTCTGAACCTGTCATTGAATTAGGAAACACTACAAAGAAATTGTAGTTTACACCTGATTTTTTTTTTCCCCATGTAATTTCTTTTTTTGGGGGAAAAAGTTTTTTTATATTCTTCTTTAGAAGTGTATCTTCTAAATGCATTAAATTCTTAGTACACTCCGGATGCCTTGTGCAGTAAGATGCGTTACATCCTTCTCGACTGCCCGACACACTTTAGAGTTGTTGGAGAAAATGCGAGCTGCTGGGCTGAGGGCCGTTTCTTTGTTTCAGGTTTAACTGGAGCAACTGTCATTTTTGGCATCGTGAGATCTCTGTGGGTATTCTACGTCCTTGTTAACGCCTCACAAACTTTGCACAACAAAATGTTTGAGTCCATTTTGAAAGCTCCAGTATTGTTCTTCGATAGAAATCCAATAGGTAAGTCCAATACCGAGTATCTCGGTAAATAACGGTTTGTTCACACATTTAGTGTCTGATTGCCTTGAAAACGGAGGCGATGCTTAGAATCCAATTGCTAGGCATGTTGATCCATTTTCTATGAAAAACCTCGCCAACAGAAGCTTCCCTGGCAGAGGAAATCCACACAGAGAGCCATACAAGCTTTCACTCCCATTTGTGTGTGTGGAAAAATAAATGAATGTTCACTTTGCAGAATGATGTAGGAATCCATTGTGGCATACGAAGCACCGTGCGTTCCATGCAGACATGTTTAAATGTAGTTGACTAGCTGCTTGGACATGAGCTGTATTACACAGTTTTAAATGGGGCCACCCTTCAGGAAGGATCTTCTTACAAGGAATCTCTCCACATGAGACCAGCTGCGTTCCTCCTTCTCTCATTGCCCATCCATTTCCAGACCAGAGCTGTTGGCATATGCTCTATGAGGTTTACCTAGAATGGTCATGAAAAATCATTAAAATGCATGAGGAGTGAAATGCAAACATCCTCTTCAATAAAAGTTGTTAACTCTATAGTTTTGCAGTAGACTTTTGGTTGCTTATCAGCGGCTTGTCATACCTGCCAGGTGGGTTTTCAGTAGTAAGTTTGTTGATACGAGCGTACTTGGTGGTTTCCACGTGGTTGATGCCTCCGCCCGAAAGCCTTTGGCTTGTCTTATTTCTGAAAGTAGCCTCCTGACCTGGGCTCCTGGAAAGAATTAGGCCACTGGCTTACATCCCTATTCTGTTGGGTTGGCTAGACTTGTGACAAGGCCCAGGGTGGCTCTGTTTTTGCAGCTAATAATTGACAGAACCCTTGGAGGGAGGGAGGTGGGTTGAAGGGAGCACAGCAGTAGCCTCGGTCTGGCCATTAACTTACCATGTGACCCAGAGCCTCTAGGTACTGCTGGGGAGGCAAATCATCAAGTAGGATGTTGCCATGGTTCAAAGTATGGACTCCAGAGCCAGCTGCCTGGCTTTTGTCCTGGTGCTAGTTACTGCGTAATAGCTGGTTATAGTTCTATTAGTACATATGTGCTAGTTACCTAGTTTCTCTGTGTCTGGGTTTCCTCATCTGTGACACGAGAATGCAGTGCGCACCTACCCCTTTGAGATATTGTGGGAATTCAGCAGGCTGATGCATTCACGGCGCTTAACGCAGTGCTCACTTAGGACACGGACTGATGCATTTTCGTGGCGACGCATGTCAGAGCTTCTCACAAGTCAGATGCAAACAATTGCCGCTACCCTTCCTGCCTCACAAGACCTTTAGGAGGATAAAACCAACTCTTTTGGGAAGCCTCTTGTGTCGATTGAGTCAACAAATGTTGTTTCATCCAGACGCTACACGAAGCACAAGGAACTGTAAATGGCAGGGGCCCACACAAATCTACAGTCTTACTGTAGCTGTAGCGAGAAAGCGACCGGAACACTCATGTACCGTTATGGCTGTAAACTTGCTGCACTTTGCCAGCTAATGTGAAAACTACAGTCACAAAGTTTGGAGCGTTCGGTGGGACTGAATGTCCGTTATCGCAGCCTCTGACTGCTCATGACTGCAGTTAGCTGGGCTCTTCATGTTCAAGACTGTGGGCTTCCTCCTGTGCTGAGTTATTTATTATTCAACGATTTGGGACCGAGTCTAAATCTGCGCCAAGGTTTCTAATCTTAGAGCAGCACGGGAGCGCTTGTCTTGCCTCCCCCTCCTATATCCATTGTCAGGACTTGATTCCTTCCAGTAAATAGAAGCCCAAGTAAGTACTCCAGAGATAGGCCTACTGTGCTCAAAATGGTTGGGGGCTATGAATTCTTTACGCTTTTAGTCGTAGATTAAAAGGTGCTTTTGATTCAAGAACTGTTTTTGTATGGTTGATTTTAAATTTCCACTTGGATAACATTTTTGTACTTCCTCCAATGGAAAGAACAAGCCAGAGCTATGAATTATGCCTCATAGTTGACATCGTTGATTCTATGACTTTAAAGGTTATGTAGTATTTTTAGAAAATCTCTTCTAGAGTGCAGAGGTGGACATGCTCGGTTTTTAAGTTCCGTAAATGTATATGAGTGAGTGACAGCACAGGTCCTCTGAGCAGCATGGAGGTCAGGAAGCCCATCTTTCTCTTAACACTTTGTGACCCAGAGCATGCTCTCTGGGAGACTCAGGAGTCAGCACGTTTCCTTTGAGGTCAGGATCCTGATGATCTCCCAGTTTTTAGAAAACCAAGGGGACAGATAGGCCTTTTGTCAATGTGTACAGATGCTTATCGATTTAAGAGATTACGTCCGATAAACCCATATAAGTTGAAACTGTTGAAAGTCAAGAATGCATTTACTATAACTCACCTAGCAAACATCAGAGCTTAGCCTGCGCGACCTTAAACGTGCTCAGCACACTTCCGTCAGCCTACGGTTGGGCAGCAGCAGCATCTCACGACTCAATAATGCAAGAGTATTGTGCTGTCCGTCGTCAGCCTGGGAAAAGATCAAAATTCAGTATTCTACCGAATACGTACAGCTTTGGCCCCATTCTAAAGGACGAAAAATAGTAAGTCGAAAAACCGGAAGTCCAACCATTGTGGCCCCTGTAGTTTCCAGCAAGCTGGACTTGGGCAGTGGGCGGCACAGACGCCAGAAACACCAGGCAGAGGCTCTGGGCCCACCCGAACCGTGGCCCAGCTTGGGTCTGTGGGGGACTTGCTGGAGTTCCTGTCCGCACCCACCTCCAGTTCCCGCTCCTCCGGAATCTCCTCCTTGACCCTGACCTGGGCCACAGCAATGTCTTCCACACTCGTTCGCAGGTGCTCCCACCCCAGGTGAATTGTCTCCCTCCCCATATTTCCTCCCAGATCTTCGCCCACTTTGTTATTCGGTGGGGGAGGCTTTGCACTGAGGCCGAGAATCAGGCCTTCAGGGCAGGGTCCAGAAACCACGGCTGCTCTGCTGGCGTCCCACGTTCACCGGGATTTCAGGAGCAGCGCAAAGGCCACCTGAGAGGTGTGTGTTTCCTCTCGATGGCGAAGTTTCTCTGCAGTGTAGCCATTCCAGAGAGCTGATTGGTGAGAAGGTCTCGCTGCTCCAAGCTGCGTGACTATGTTAGTCTCCGTTTTGAACCCGTGCAATGCTTGCATGAAGTTTACTTGGTTTAGTTGTCTCTATAATGCAAAAGCTTATGGTCTACTGATCTGTCATAGCCTAATAAACTAACTATTTGGGTAAAATGAATCAACTAGTGTGTGGCCTTAGAGAGTGGCAAAAGCTGGTTTTCTTTTTCCTTTTTCTGTTTTTTTTTTTAACCTTCCTTCCTCTCACCCATTTTTTTTTTTTTAAATTTTTACATGCTGAGATGTGTTTTGATAATGGTGTCATGTGTGTATTAAAGAGCCACACGGTTTTCGGCCGCCCCACGCCGCCTCCTCATCCTGATGGCAGCTTGAGTCGGACATCATCTCTGGCCCCGTGCCCTCTGCTGTGTCTGCCTGTTCCTAGTCAGCCACTGTCACCCGTCCTTGTGGCCCCACTTCCGTTCTATCAGATCTTAATACACAGGTGACACAAATCCCAGATCAGCAGCAAGCCGTTCAGAAACTGAGAGAGGATATCCATTTTAAATGTAAGTCCTGATCTCCTAGCAGGGCCAAGATTCATTTTATTTTTTCCATCTGGCACAAGAGGGCAGCATGATCTACATTATTTCAGGGATATTGCAAAACCTGGTTGGTTTTTTTTTTTTTTTTGTTTTTTTTTTTTAGAGCTTTCTTGGAAATACCATTTTTATAGCTTGGGTCTTTGTAGTTTGTAGTGTTAATATGAGATTTTATTTTACTAAAAAATACTTTATTTATATTTAGAGAGAGGGGGAGGGAGAGAAACACTGATTCATTGCCTCTCCTATGTGCCCGGTCCGGGGACCGAACCCACACCCAGGCATGTGCTCTGCCCGGGAATAGAACCGGCGACCCTTCCTCTTGGCAGGATGAAGCCCAACCAACTGAGCCACATTGGTCGGGGCGATATGAGATTTTAAAAGCACTGTCGTGGTTTATCATCTTTGAAACATTAAACTCTTCGTGTTTATTAAAAAAAAAAAAAATGACTCACATTGTTGTCCTGGAATAGCTAGTATTTCAAATTAGGTTATTGGGATTTCTTAACTGATACCTTCTCATCCAGTAACTGGACTAGGCAGCTGCTGACATTTTTGCTGGATATGTTTTAATTCCTAAAGGGTAGAATATGGTCATTTGTACGACCTGAGTCAAACCTGAGTTCAGGGAGAAATAGGACCACAGTTTCTTCAGTTTTCTTCCACGCCATCAGAGTCAGCAGGGACGTTGCATTCTTATCAGACGTCTCTAGAATTTCACCCTTTGTTTTGGAGACGAGATGAGTGGATAGTCGTCTTGTTTTCTTCATGCCTCATTATGGTGACATAACACTTGGCCGAGTGTGTTGATTGTAATGAATTCCAGATAAATATTTGTTTATTTGCTTTCAATTTGTTAATTTGGCTTTAAGAAACTGAGCCACTAGTGTCGGTGGGTGATGTGTTTGTTTATTCTCTCAGGGAAAGGCAAAATTAATCCTGGGCTGCACCCCATGTATTCGTTTCATAGGACTGGATTTTCTGCAGAGCAGGGTGTATGTATATGTGTGTGTGTTTGCTTATTTATTCATCCAGTGTAAAAAAAGTATACATTTAATTTCTTCTTTACAGATCAAATTAAATTAGGGCTAAAACACTGTAAAAATAGAAAAAGAAACATGCTAACATGTTTTGCCATTTTTAGTCTTCTGGTGGAAGGTACTTGCACCTATTGAAGTGTATGGGAAAGTAATGTTTGCACTGGAGGGTTTTTAAAAAATATTTTATTCTTATTTTTAGAGAGAGGAAGGGAGGGAGAATGAGAGGGAGAGAAACATCAATGTGTGAGAGATACATCAATCAGTTGCCTCTCTCACGCCCCCTCCTGGGGACCGCATCTGCAACCCAGGCATGTGTGCCCTGACTGGGAATTGAACCAGCGACCCTTTGATTTGCAGGCCGGTGCTCAGTCCACTGAGCCACATCAGCCTGGGCTGCACTGGAGTTTAAGAGAGACATTTTTTTGTGTCCTCCCTAATAAAAAATCTAGAAGTGCCCCGAGGATTAAGATTTCCAGCTTGACTGAGTGGGGAACAAAGCTCTAAAATACCCTGGATTAGGATGTATGTTGTGTAGGAGTTGAGGGCTGTGGGGAGCAGGACTTGAACTTTTCCTCTGTTTCTTCAACCTGGAAATGGGCTCCTTAGTATCCTTATGAGTTGTTAAATAAATAACTTGTGAAGAAGTAAACTAGAAGCAACGTGGTGAGCTTTTTGGACTAGCAGAAAAACTGTACTGCTATGCTGTTTATAAAATCAAATGTCAACATACCGCTGCCTTGCCAGAGAAAAGAGTCATCAGGAGAGAAAAAAAGATAATTGTAAGGGTACCTATTTGTCTATTCAGTTCAAATGACCAGTGGAGTTAGTGCTAAATGCATATTTTTAACAAGGATAATATTTCAGCACTGTCAAAATTACCTTGACGATAATAGACCTGTTAAATTACAGCTCTATAAGTTAGGAGGTAAGATGGCTTTGCTTCGCACACATTAATCTATGCCTGTTCACACAAGTGATTCTGCTGAGCAGGTAGCATGTTCGAACAAGAAATACTGGTCCTAAAGCCTCTGATTTATGGGAGGTGTTGTTTTGACACAGCATCATTCAGACGATTTACAAGGCAAGGCTTCGTGTTAAAATATTTCGCCAGTGTCATCATTCGTCACCGGCATAAATATTCAGCAGTGATGCTGGAAAATTGGTAATGGGCCCATTCATGCCAAATCACTCGCTGTGTTTCCTTTCAAGTGAGATCTGTTTGCGGATATGGTTAAAAGAAACTATGACTTTTCTTCCTTGAGAGCAGCTGAGCTGTAAGAAATTGAGAATAAGAATAACAACTCTCCCGACAGCTTTCATGCCCTCCTCCAGCCTAGGTTGCTTTTAATGCTGGCTTAAGTCCTATAGGGTTTTGTTTTTTTTTTCCTGCCTTTTCTTGCTTAGTGCTCATTGTAAAGAACATATTTATAAGTGCATTAGTTAGTTTAACAGGCTTTTTGTGTTCAAAGGAAGAAGTTAGTCATCATCAGAAAAGCTTTGTTGCAAAACAAAAACACACATTTCCCCTTTCATTTTTCCTTGTTAATAATAACAAATGCAAGTGACTATACAGGGAACAACACAAAAGATTGCATCAATCATAATGATTCTCAATAGCCACATAAATATTATTTTTTCAGGTTTGAATGAAATCAGCTAATAGTTTGAAGTAGGTGTGGTAATTAAATCCTGTCGGCTTGTCACATATTAAAAATAATGTTTTTTCACATAACAATGGTTATATGTACTTAAACTCTTATCAGAGTGATATTAAGTCATATTTTATGGGAGTTGCTCATTTACTGCTAATAGTATCATAAAAGCCTTTGTTACGAGTTTAAATAGTTACATAATTACATATATTTGATCGCTATTGTTATTTTGTCAGTAATCTCTATGAAGGTGATTGTTAGAGCACTTGTCTGTGGCTGGTAAATATTGCACCACTTTGGTGTACATTTTTAATCTATTAGAATGTTCTGATTACTCTTCATGTTTTTTTTTTTTCTCCATAATAACCATACATGGAAATACTGACTACTTAGTAACAGAAAAAGCACTGTGTTTGTGGTTATCCAATACAATGTTAAAAGATAAGATTTGGGAAGCTTGTGCCTTGTTCAAAGGTTGTTTTTGTAATCATGTGCTGTCCCGGGAAAATGTAATGATGGTATTTTGCCTCTGTTTTTTATTTGCCAATCATGGATGTATTGTGATACATACATACCTCATAAGTTCACTTCTTTAATATTTGTGACTATGACGTTAATGCCCCTAAACACCTAGGTTTTTACTGGTTTGACATCTTAGAACTTGGTGCTGAGCAGTCTTTGGTGCTTGAGACTTTTCTGGTGAATCCCAGCTTCTGGTGTTAGTTGCTTAACATGGAGTTACACGGGATTTGTGATGTATGTATGGTATTTTATAAAGTAAATAATTTTATAAATAACTTACAAGTTTTATAAATAATTTATAGCCATTCAAATCCTGTCATTTAAGAGTCCCTCCCCCCGACCCTTATTACTTCAGCAGTTTAGTTTTATTGTGATAGAAAATGCATCAGCCTCCATATGACATAGTTCATTGCTTTTGAACAACCATTTCATGAGGAACCGGGGTAGTTTTTTGGGCCAGTTTCAACATGGATAAATATTGAGAAGTGTATTACCGAGAGCCCAAAACGTAGAAAGCGTAGTCTTCTGACACTAAGTGGGAATCAGTGCGGATTTGCTGGATTGAAATTCCGTCCAGTTTTGTTGTCATGCCAGGTGCTTCCCCCGAAAGATTTGATTTTTTTCTGTTAATGTACTGGTACTTTATTTTTGTATCTATTTTAAATTATAAGATTCTGAAGAGAAACCAATGAATAGTTACCTGTGACAAACACAGGCAGTGAATGACCTTTCATGCCTGGTTGATGCGCGTCCTTCGGTTTGGATTTTATTCTACGTCCCGGCCTCTGCAGTTTTCTCCCTGATGCGTCATGCTTCCTGTGAGCCACAGTCGTCAAAGAGTTGGTGTCTCGGACAATTGGTGAAATGAGTCACTTTCACCAAAACAGCATTTGTTGTGTTTATTTTAAGTTTTGAATTCTTGACCCAGGCATTTTCCATTTTTGGGCTCAGAGTCCAAGCTCGTGTCCTTCCACAATGAACCGCCGTTGATTATTTGCATTTGCTACTTTGTTTTATGAATTTCTTCTTCTTATCATTTGTTCATCTGGATCATCGTAGAAGATGTGATTTCGAAGCTATGTTATGAGACCATGGGGCAAACTTTTATTTTCATTGTATAACTGAAATCTTCCTCTTCTGTTGTCGTTTCTTCCCCACCCCCTTTATTTTAAACATTATTTTTTGTTTTGCCGTGAAGAAAATGATGGGGAAAATCCAGATATTTACAACATTGAGCCTGACATTTCATTTCACGTCGAGTTTAAAATTTAGTTGTGTTTCTTAATCACATCTTTGTAGTACTTGCCACAATTACAAGTTAAATGATAATTTAGGTAATTATGTGTTGACTGCCTGTCTCTCGTCCTAGCCTTGGGCTCTTTATGAGCATGTCTGTTGTGTTCCTAGGAAAGCCTGTGAGCCCAGGCTTGGACACCTTGTAGCTGATTAGTAAGTGTCTGCAGGCTGGAAAGAAGGAAGGGACAGTTTCGGGAATGTATTTGCATCTCTCTATCCCCCACCCATGAAGAACAATGGAACTTGATAGTGTTGAAAGAGAATTTAGTCATTTTGCCTTGGTTTTCATATTAAATTGAGTTTCCTCTATAATTTATTTTCAGAAGTAGAATTAGTAAGAGGTTATTTATGGCCGACACCTTCTTTCTGTTACGTGATGGCCTGAAGAGGAAGACCACACCCATTGGATCGTGGAAGCTGTGGTTCATGGAAGTCGTGGGCAGGGTTCCACGTCCTGTTGTCTGCCGATCAAGGAGGTGAAACCCTCAGAACACCTAACCCATTTCCTTGGGGTTTAGTTGTGTGTTGAAGATGAATGTTGGCCGCTGGGTGGGTTAAATGTTTAGTTTAGTATCTTGTAGTTTTACCTTATCAACTACATGCCCTTAAGTAAATGGGGAGAGGACTGCATCCATTTAAAAACACCAGCAGACTTTTAAAAACTGTTAACTGGAGAGGGAGTTGAGATGTAGGTCAAGGTGCTGGGGTGTCCCCGTTCTGCTAGGAACGCAGCTGTGGAATGGCTGTGCCGGCCACTTCATTTCTCTTGGCCTCCAGTTCCTAACAGGTAGAAAACGGGGCTTTTTCGCCCGCGAAGCGTTCGTTGGTTATCTCCTCATTGCTGGTTACGGTCGCAAGCATTGAGGTAGGAGGTCCCTGTGTTCAGGATATTTGCAGACTTAGACAATGCAGCCAATGGGTTGTTTCTTTACAAAACCAAACACCAAAAAAAGTGTGCCAATGTTCTGATTCCATGTAGAAAAGATACAGACTCAAAATGTTAAACAGAGATCTTGGTGCTCGTATACACAACACACACTTGCTTACAAGCATAGTCCTATGGCATATTTCTTTTTCATAACCGTTTAGGTAAGCAGTTGGCCTGGATTTCATACAATTTCCGAAAAGTGTTTTGGAACTTCAAGAAGAGTTGTTTTCAAAGTGAACTCACAGCAGGGGCAGTGTGAGCGGAATTTAGGAAACAAAAGTAAGTGATTCTTTATTTGAGATCAGAATCTCTCAACTTGCCCCAAACAGCCCCATTTCTGTTGGACTCTGGGCTGTCCTCCCATTCCTGACCCATCAGGGACTTCCTGGTTGCTGGAACTCCTCTCTGAAAAGTGTCAGGGAGAGGAGAGGGAAGCTGGGACCTCTCATTGTTGTCCTTGAAGTATCTACTGGCAGTTCTCTTTGGGCTTTTTAGAAGTATGTTGTTACAAGTGCTTTGATAGTTGGTACAATGGCATTTTCTCCAGAAGTAATGTTATCATGATATTAACTGTTGAACTGTTGAGCACTGTCCTTGTTTTTGGTAACCGGGATTAATCTTTTAGAAACTCCCTTTTCATTTAGCTAAGAAACTTATTAATATCTAGAAAAAAAGACAATAAGCTTCAAAGTACACTTTGAGTGGAAGTTTATTAAAATACGGTGGTTAAATGGAAAGCTATCATAAAATCAAGTTCTCTGTTCTGGAAATATTTTCATTTCTTTTTTTTTTTTTTTGTATTTGCATTTTAATAGATTGTATCACACGGGGAAATGTTTCAACTTCTTGAACACCTGGAAAATCTATTTTAGACTTGTTACGTGTTTAAGAATCTTTATCCAGACATTTTCCAAATACGGTCATGCTCCTCAGGATAGGAAAACCCCGCATGCAGGTTGGCTGCTGGTAGGGAGGTGCTGCTGGGTGGTGTCGCTAACATCTGGGGCAGCCGGTGCTGCTGCCCTGCTTGATTTTTCAGCCTAAGGTCCCAGTTTGGGGATGTTTAAGTCAATAATTAGTTAATGAATTCTCCCTGAACTTCAAGTGGAAGTTTCTAGAAGCGTTCTTTTGATGCAGTGACTGATCTCATCCTTCAATTTATTTGAGGCACCCACTTCTTTTTGTTCTACATAAAGATTTGAACAGATACCGCAGTGTATGCGGATTTGTTCTTAAACCTGTTTCTTCGCATGTATATAATTCCATATATCTAGATCAACAGCGGTGCTTTGAGATGTCAGAATCATGGATTAATTTTTTTCATTCCCTTTAAATAATAAAAAATAAATTACAAAATAAATAGTTGCTCTCTTGTATATAGTTATTATTAATATAACCCCCCCCACCCCCCGCTGATGTTGGAGTGGCTTGGGCACATAAACTTTATTTCTTTGGCAGGAACCATAAAATTATTAGTCTTCGCTTTTTGGAGAATAAAATGGTATTAACATCTTAACATTGTATCTCATTCTTATATCAATTCTCTCTGTTTTCCCTTTTACTTAGCATCAAAATGCAAAAAGAAATCCATGTGGTTTAATGAGTGCCACCGATGAGCGAGCCTGTAGACAGCAGTGCCCCTTATTGATGCTGGCTTTTCAATGTTCGTCTTGACCTAGTCCTGTAAATGAGAGGAAAGCAAACATACATTTCGAGATGATGAGTAATCAGCATTACTAGAAAACTGTTTTTCTTGACTTCAGGATTGAATAAACAGTTGTTGACATAAATAGCCAGGGTACAGAAAGGGAGCACCCGGGTAATCCGGGCAATCAGTGGTTTGCCGTACAATCAGATAAGCTGCTGCTGCTGAACAAATTGTCAAGCCTTAAACCGGGCGAACAGAGTTAACTCATAACGTTAGGAGATTCTAAACACTGAGTGAAGAGGCCTTCATTCCCCTTGGTGCCAGCTTCCCCACCCCTCACCTCTCCTTTCACAACAAACGAGACACCGTAGGAGTTGAGGGCTTAATTGACCTGTGGCCCTCAGGCAGGTCTGTGTCTCTTGGTTCTTCTTATAACCCATTGAAGTAGATACATTTTCGAGGTAAGATTAGGGTTTGAAATTGTAGGTGACAAAATGAGGACCTTTGAAGTTCTGGGTAAACACTGGATATTTTAAGAAAATATAGCTCATCCTTTCTCTCCCCTTAATGCTCACGTCTGTGTTTCATTTGATATCAGCTGAGAGACATTTTATTTTATTTTATTTTTATTTTTTTCTTTCTTTCTTTATTTTTAAATACATTTGTCTCTGCCTCCCCCCACCACTTTCCCTTGCCCCCTCCCTCCTTCCCTCCCTCAGCTCTTCCCCTTTGGTTTTGTCCATGAGTTCTTGCTATATCTTCCTTGACTTTCCCCTTCCCTTCCCTTTCCCTGCCCGCCCCTCCCTTCTTCCCTCTTGTCTCTGTTGATTTCTTTTCCTTTCAGTGTTGCTGGTCATATTTTCCTTGCATCTTTGTGTTGTTGGTTAGGTTCTGCTTATAGGTGAGATCATATGGTATTTGTCTTTCGCCCCCTGCCTTATTTCGCTTAGCATAATGCTCTCCAGTTCCATCCATGCTGTCGCAAAGTTTAGTAGTTCTTTTTTCCTTTCTGCTGCGTAGTATTCCATTGTGTATATGTACCATTACTTTTTGATCCAATCATCTACTGATGGACACTTAGGTTGCTTCCAACACTTGGCTATTGTGAATTGTGATGCTATGAACATTGGGGTGCATAGGTTCTTTTGTATTGGCGTTTTGGTGTTCTTAGGGTATATTCCCAGCAGGGGAATCGCTGGATCAAAAGGCAGTTCCATTTTCAGCTTTCTGAGGAAATGCCACACTGCCTTCCACAGTGGCTGCACCAGTCTGCATTCCCACCAACAGTGGACTAGGGTTCCCTTTTGTCCACAGCCTCGCCAGCACCTGTTGTTTGTGGATCTGTTTATGATGGCCATTCTGACCGGTGTGAGGTGGTACCTCATGGTGGTTTTGATCTGCATTTCTCTGATGGCTAGTGATGCTGAGCATCCTTTCAAATGCCTCTGGGCCCTCTGTATCTCCTCCTTGGAAAAGCATCTGCCCAGGTCCTTTGCCCATTTTTTGATTGGATCGTTTGTCTTCTTGGAGTGGAGTCGAGTGAGTTCTTTATATATCTTGGAGATCAAACCTCTATCTGATGTATCATTAGCGAATATATTTTCCCATACGGTTGGCTCCCTTTTCATTTTGCTGATGTTTTCTTTCGCCATGCAGAAGCTTCTTATTTTGATGAGGTCCCACTTGTTTATTCTTTCCTTTATGTACCTTGCTTTAGGAGACATATCAGTGAAAAAATTGCTGCGTGGGATATCTGAGAGTTTCCTGCCAATGTTCTGAGAGAGACATTTTAAAACTATGATTGGGCAGGGGGTTGAGAGAGAGGTCGAGACATCACCGCTCAGTCCTGGTTCTGCCAGGAACATGGCTCTTGGCAGAGGCACCGTTATCTTCAGCTGCATTGATGCGGGGGTGGGGGGGTGGGGGTGGGGGTGAGCATGAGAGAGACCTCTTTTTATTAGATTGTCACACCGAATAAGATTCATATCATTGGATTTTTTTTTTAAAACACATGTCAAATTTATAGTTAGAAAATTAACTAGCAGATCAAGTGACAGTTGACTCCCTACACCACCGAATCGGAATGGCTTCCCTTCATTTTCCAGGGGTGGCTTTGAACCACCATGGGATTTGGGGTCGTGGGGCCCCGTGGTAAAGACAGCAGACTTTGGAGTCAGCCCTTCTGACAGTGAATTGCAGTCCTGCCACAACAGGACAGACCTTTGCTGAGTTACTTAACCTCCCTCTCTGCCTTAGCGCTGCTCGTACAATGGGGCTGATAGTCTACTAATTGTCCTAACCAGAATTAGTATATGTAAAGCATTTAAAACAGTGCCTAGCAAAGAGATGGCAATGATTGATTTTTAACTAAGTGACATGATAATATTTGGGGATTTCTTTTGTCCTCCTCCGTCCCCATTTTTTTTTTTTTTTACAAAATCCAAATGAAATTGCTAATTTTGATAAAATAGTGAGGAGTGGGGAAGGGCATGTGTGTTTTCTCATACACAAAGAAAAATAGGTAAATGACCAAGACTAACATGCCATAGAACAAAATTAAACAGCATATTTTTTGTTTGCTTGTTTTGTTTTTGTTTTCATTGGGGCTTGGTTTCATCCTGGATTTCGTTTTAATTTAATTTCGTTTCACAATGAGAGCTCAATTTTGCATATAAGTACCCAACATCTGGTTTACTTTTTGTTTGAAAATGATACGGCTGAAGTTTATTACAGGTCTATTGTGTAATTAAGGAACTTTTATAAAATAAGTTCTATTTAAATGGAATGTTGGAATTATTCCAGGGAAGTGGATGTAACTTCCTAGGAGTAGCAGGAACTTTCTTTTTTTTTTTCCCCCCCCCCTGAAATGCTATAACCGGTCAAATGTAGAACTTCTATGTGTTCACCTTTTTCAAAAGACATGAAAAATGGCAAATTTCACAAGGGAAAGTTAAAGTTGACCTAAGGCAGTTTTAGATTGTCGAGCCTTCACGTTTTATTTGTGGGATGTTTTGAGGGACATTTCGTGGCTTGTTCAGTGCAGTTAATTCTGGGCAACCCTTGTGCATGTCTATCAGATGAACATCCTGACGCTTGTGCACAGTGTGGTTAAAAGCAGCCCGGGAAGAAAACAAAATTTGTGGTTAGTTCTTGCAATCTATTGATTGTATTTTTAAAGCAGTTAAATGAATCCTAAACCCCAAAGAACAAATACAGCTCTTCTATACATATGCCCAATTAGCATTAATAAAGTGACAATTTAAATGCTGTAAATTATCGGCTGGGTGGAATAGCATTGTGGGATGTGAAGAAATACATACCGGTAGTTTTGGGTGGAGAGGCCTAAATGCAAACAGAGAGCTTCCTGGGCTAACACTTGCCATGGGGTTGCATTAGTTGTCGTTAGGCAGGGAGTGCCTCGCTAGTCCTGAGTCAGTATTGAGCCTCAATACTGTCTTTGAGGCTTCCGCTCTGAAGTTCAAGGGTTCCATCATCCTGCAGAACTTGCTTATAAATAATGTGATAGATAAAAGCATAAGAAAACCAAAAACATGTTGTTTGTAAAGATGTCAGAGGATTATTCTATTAGTTTTCCTGTACCCTCTAATGTTCACATGATCTGTTGCATAATAGAGGTTTCATCTGTTGGCAGTTATAATCTCGTTCCCAAACTGAAGATCAGCTCGGAGTATAATAAATTTGAAATATTTCCTCATGTCTTGTCATTTTATGGCAACATCATAAATTTCTGACAGCTTAAACTAATCAAAACATTGTCATTTCCATTGTCCCATTTCATCTTCAATAGCAACAAAGCTGCAGGAAGTCTGCTGCAATCTCTCGTTTCTCCAGAGCTGTGCATACCCTTTTTCTCCTCCGTGACCCAACCTCTTGTAGTTGTCACCATCGGTTTTGTTTTGTTTTTTTTTTGGTGGGGGGTTAGCCACAGTGATAGGGTGCCTGTAATCGAAAAGGAACAAAACCAGATTGCCCCTCATCATTAATCATCATACAGATTTTAACTCAACATTTATTAAGCATCTCCATTTGCCAGCATGCTAGGAATTTTGTACAAGGTAACCAGATACAGTATTCTGAACTCTGCATGGGCGTTTTCTAAAGATACGTCACCCATTGCTGTGTATTAGAATATTTTACACAATCATGGTGGCTGTGCAGGTAAAGGTTAGATTATGGGTAGTATAGTATTTCCTATGAAATGAATGTAGACATCGTATTAATCAGAAATATTTTCTAAAATTGAGAACATTCGCATGACCTGGACAATCCATCACATAACACAGGTGTTACAAGGTGTGTGCAATGGATGGATGTGAGTATCTGAGTGTGTGTGTATGTATGTTGGCCTGTAAGTTTTAATTTGAGGCACAAACAAGTAAGTAAGAAATATTTCAGGTTCTTCGGTCTTCATCTCCCTCATTCCGGTTACCTAGCTTTTATCGATATGTGAGCTTGCTTGCCTTCATCAGTTTTCCTAGAACAGGTGAAAATCTTTCACCTGTAGGAAAGATTCCTGCTTCTGAAAATGAGATGGTGACTTTCACCTCTTCGTGTGGTGCCACATCTCAAAAGAGACTTTTCACCAGTACATTGTCTTGACTTCTTAAAATAAAATTTTTATAGTTTTATAACTGATCATATGTCAGGAAAATCCTAGCTTTGAAATTTATGGTATATTAGGACTGTAAGAGATAAAGTAGGATCCTAGTGTTGTAGGGGGCTCTTCTTGGACATTCAAGTCCTGGCTGGGACTGAACTTTATAACTTAAAGAGAAGGAGGGAGAGAGGGAGGAGATGAGAGAGAGAGAGAGAGAGAGAGAGAGAGATCTCAAATCCTATCCAATTAGAAATACTGTTAACCATTCAGTGATGTCTTTAATCATTTGCATAAAGACAAAACTACCTTTATGCAGGCTGTTTTGAAAATGCAGTCCAATGTTTAATTGGGCTTATGTAGACTTTCCATGAGAGACAAACAAGGTCTCAATCATTGGAGTGGACAGAATGGAGCCCTGAGAAGGTTTCTGCTGGGAAAACAGCAAAATGATTTTTGAGGTTGTAGGAATCCCATCTGGCTCTTGTACAGGCTTAAAGAAATGAGGTTCTGTGGAAGACTGGGTCAGTTCTCCTGAGGGCCCAGTTCAGAGGAACCGTGTTACTGGTGTCTGGTGACTTAGCACCCAACTTGCCATGGGCCTAGAGGTCATGGCAGTGGTGGCCGGGAGCCACAGGTTGTTAATCCCGATGAAGTCCCGCTTGAAAACAGTACTTCTCCTTCTTCTGTGTTTATCCAGGCTTTGGTGCATGGTTCACTTTTCAGCTACCTGCTTTCCTGTGTTTGCTCTCTATAGAAGTCAAACAATATTTGGACATTTGCAGGAAAATAGTGTCTAGGAAATTTAATGTCTTTGCAAGCCTCTCTCTCTCTCTCTCTCTCTCTAAATATATATATATATATATATATATATATATATATATATATTTTTTTAATCCTCACCTTAGGGCATGTTCAGAGAGGGGAATGGAGAGAGAGGAAGAGAGGGAGAGAAACATCGATGTGAGAGAGAAGCGTTGATCAGCTGCTCGCCCGCACACGCTGAACCCACAGCCCAGGCGCAGGTCCAACTGGGAATCAAATCCATGACCCTTTGGTCCATGGGATGGTGCTCCAGCCAACTGAGCCACACTGTCCAGGGCTACAAGGCTCAATATTTTTTAACAAGACAGTTACTTTTGCCAGTTCACTTTATAAGCATAGGATCTAATTCTAATTGTAGGCATCTTTTTGTTCTTTGTTGTATACTTAGGTATATAATTTAAGTGTATCACTGTTTTCTTTGCTCGTGGGGAAACCTGTTTCCGGTGTCCTTTTACATTTTGATGGTCTTTTAAAAAAAGTCACACATGGAAATAGGTTTCCTGAACAAAGCCTGCCATTTGCCGTTGGGGGCGTGGCTGGCTCCGTGGATGATTGGACCAGCATCTCCTTCACTGGGTTGAAGTCACACAGCCTGCGGTCTCCCACCCCCCCACCTTTCTGCCTACCCAGCCTCACCCCAAAAGTACTTATCAAATATTATCTAAAACATGTTAAGGATTGTTTATCAAAAATTGTTCATTTGTCTCAACCGTGTACTATGCAGTTTAGTCAGAGAGCTCGTATATGGAGCTTTATATTCATGGTATATCTCGTGTTCTCTTTTTTTAATTTTGCATCTTAGGGGCATCTTAAATTCTTCGACTTTTTGGAAACTCTTTGCTTTCATTGCCAAGTTGGAGGACACAGGCTAGGCAAAAACGCCCGGATGGTTAAGAGCGCACCCAGAGTTAGAGAAACATAGTGGGGGGGGAGGGGCGCGGGGAGTGAATGAACCAAGCAAGGCCGACGATAAGGCACAGTGAGTTTTGGTCTGAGGAAAGGAAAACGCTGTGTTGGACTCTTTTCCCCATTAACGTTCTGATGGCATCTCAGGGCAGGCAGCCTTCAGCCGGCTTGCTGCTTCCGAGTCGTAACGTCTTGGTGAATTAAAGCTCTCTTGCTCCTTTCTGAAGGAGATATGAGCAATTTCAGACTTGTGACCGGTGGGCGTCTTCAGCTGGAAGGAAGCGTTTCTGTGCTGAGTGGAAGGACATTTCGTCTGAGGCCTGGGGAGCCCGTGACCGCCCCCGAGACTGGGTCCTGCCGTGCTTTTGCTTCATTACTAGCCTACACGGGTGTTATTTAATGCCACCACGTTTCGAATGCCGGTGAGGAGCACAGTTAAGGTCATGGTCTGAAAGGACTTTGATGTCCTGCAGAAGCCTGATTTCCCCCTAATATGCATGAACGGCTGTGCAGTGGAGCTCTCAGGAGATGAATATTTGTTCGTGTAGGTGACAATAGCAGACATAGCCTGAGAGCGATGGTAATGTTGGCCAGAATATGCATTTGGAGGGAAAAGGGGGAAGACCCAGTATGCAAAAATTAGCCATGGAAATCCATAAATGCCAGGCCAAGAATATTCCTGCCAACGCATCAGCTGGATTTTACCAGGAGTAATGGGCAGGTAGCGTTTGCAGATCCTTCTGAATGAGATTTCTGATTGCCTTCAAAGTTCAGCTAAATGATTTCCTTACAGATTTCAAAGCTTCTTCAAGCCCTTCACCACTCTCCTTAGTTTTTAGATTGTTGAAAGAATGCGAGAAAGGCAGTTATTCTGTGGACCGGGGTAGTCTTTGGCAGCCTGGGCTACTGACAAGGTTTGCTGTTCGTTCTGTATACTTTTGCAAGGAGGCAACTTTCAGTTCCACGTCAGGTTTCACTACACCTGCAAAGTCCTTGGGTCGTCTGTAGCGTGGTGTTAGGCTGTCCTTTTAAAATCAAACTCACTGATGTAACATTGGTTAATAACATTATACAGATCTCAGGTGTATAGTTTTATAATAGATCCTCTGTGTGTTGCTTGGTGTCTCCCCACCCAAAGGCGACTCTCCTTCTGTCAGCATGTGTTTCACCCCTTTTACCCTCCTCATCCTCCCCCCGCCCCCTTCCCCTCAGGCACCCACCTCGCTGTTGTTTGTGCCTGCAAGGTTTTTCGTTTGTTTGTTGCTTTCTGTTTTATATCCCGCATATGAGGGAGATCATATAGTTCTTGTGCTTTTTTTGTCTGACTTATTTCCTTAGCGTGACGCTCTCAGGACCCATTCATGCTGTTGCACATGGCAGTGTCTCATCATTTGGTAGGTCCGAGCGGTGTTCCAGTTTGTGCAGGTACCGCAACCTCATGACCCGGTCGTCCATCACGCGACCCTTGGGTCGTTTCCAGCGCTGGCTATTGTGAATGACGCTGCAGTGAACACAGGGGTGCATCTGTTTTTATGGGTAAGGGTGGTCCCACGTTTCAGGTAGATACTCAGAAGGAGGATTGCTGGGTCACTTGGTCGCTCTATGCTTCATTTTGTGAGAAACCTCCCTACTCTTTTGCGCAGAGGCTGTACCGGTTGACAATCCCACCAGCCGGGCACGAGGGCTCCTTTTCCTCTGCGTCTTCCCCAGCTCGTTATTTCTTTAGATTCTCTTTGCTGCTTTTCCTTCAGAGACGGGGAGGTCCAAGGCCTGCCCTCCCCTCCGAGGGTGACGGGGGACTGGAGACAACCCCTCGGCACAGTCGAGGACATGCAGGGCCGAGGGGGCAGATCCGTTATGTGGGGTGGTGGGAGAGCCTTGGGCTAGCGGTGATGTGTCAGACATTTAGGGCTGGCATCACGGTGAGGAGAGACTTGGGAAGAAGGAGACTGGGGCGAAGCTGAGGAAGCGGAATTGTTCTGAGTGGCCTTGGGAGAGGTGGTGTGTGGGGACACGCGAGGCAACACACTGCACCTCACTTGGGCAGCGGATTGGGCAGCGGAACGAGCACTGGAGGCCAGGGGTCTGCATGGAGTCCAGGAGGAGCTTGGCATCCGAGCTGCCGCCGGCGTGGTGCCGAGGGACACTGTGGCCACATGTGGGATAGACGTGGTTAGCCACTCAGCCGTTCTGCCCCAAAACCATGACAGGGAGTCACACAGGTGTGACCTGCGCGGGGAAGTGCCATCGAGTACGACGCCGGGACGGCTGAGGAGCCTGAGGCTGCGCAGAAGGGACTTGGGATGGAGAGAGAAAGGAATTCTTCCATTTCTTGAGTTTAAACAGTTTCTGTTTTAAGCAGTTTTGGCATGGGCCGGGGGGTGCCCAGGCAGGGGAGGCTCCTGGAGCCGGGGTATTTTCGCCCACCTCCCACACAGCGTGCCCTCATCCTTTTGTCTCAGGGCCAAGTTTCTGGGTTGCAGCTGCCACAGGAATAAGCTGAAACATTCCCTCGTTTTGAATTTGACCACCCCCCCCCCCGTTAATTGACATTGACCATTGGTGATCTCTTTCATCGCCCCTTGGGGTGGTCAGTGCCAGCCTGTCTCCACATTGGCCTCAGTTTTCCGAACGAAGTTCCCATAACGTCTGCTGTCTAAACAGGCCAAATACTGAAAATGCCCCTTTCTCTAAACACATTCACCTAATCTTCCATCCATCTGTTGAGATACACCCATGGAGCCCTTTATCATGGGTCAGGCATAGTGTCATCCTAGCCTGTGGGTCTTCTGCTAGACACCCCATTAGCACCCAGAGAAGGGTGGGTATCGTGGAGGAAGAGGCCCAGGGGACCAGGTGTGTTCAAGGTGGCCGGAGTGGGGGCGGGGGCGGGGCGGCGGGGAGGCGGGGCCGCTGTTAGAGCGCCCCTGGTGGACCTGACCAGGGTTTGGGGTGGCGCAGGGCCGGGAAAGCTAGGAAGGAGGGTTGGCTGGCTGGCCTGGGGTGGGTGTTGGCAAGAGTGAGGGGCAGGGGGCCCCGAGCCAGGTGGGACTATGCCGGGTTGGGAAGGGTTTCTACCTCCGTCCCTAGAGTGGTGGGCAGTCTTTGTGTTTGGTGTGCTGCCTAATCACACGCCTGACTGTGATGGCCAGAGCTTTGGCTCATTGAAGAACCTCATAGTCGGGTAGAACAGGATATTTTGGAGGGGTTTCTTTTTAAACTCGAAGGTATTTGAACATGACACATGTTTTGTAACTATCGGACCCCTGGTTCACTTGGTCTGTGGCCATTCGATTCTTCGGTTTTAACTTAATCGAGCCAGGTATAGCTGCGGCAAATTCTGTTTTCTCACTTTTTATTACTGTTCAAAGTGCCTCGCAAAGAGGAGAAAACAAACATATTTTATTATACCTTTAACCCAGAAAATTATTGCATGTGAGTTAATATCTCTGCTCGTGCACAGTTCACTTGAAACTCCAAGAGAGATCAGCATATTGCTTTATATTAATTTGTTTTTGTAGTTAGAAATAATGGCTAGCAGTTTCATAACTAACCACCCATTGTTTAAAAAGTGAGCTGCAGTAACGTGTTGGCTCTGGAACGGCATTTGAGTCGCGGGAGGCGCCTGCGGAGGTCCCTGTACCAGGAGACGAACACACTCGCGCTTTCTGGAAGTTTTATTAGTGTCAGAGGGCGTTTATCGTCAGGAAAGATTGGGACCTTTTTCTGTAAAAATAAAAATGCTGTTCAGTGGTGCCCCCCCTCTTCCCTGAAAAAAAAAAAAAAAGAAAACTTTGGTGCTTAATCAGGGTTCCAGATGTTTGTATGTATGTATTTATTTGGATATTTATAGTGTTTTCTGTCAAGCAGTTTGCCTCCCTGGGTGCATTCCAGGAATTTTAAAAACATACATGGCAAAGCCACAAAGATCAAAGGCCCATGTCTTGTGAACCCGCTGCAGCACTTTAGGCCTGTCCCTAAGATGATTTATGGGACAAGACCCGATGATTTATGGGACAAGACCCGAGTAAGAGCTCTCACTGTCCACAGCGGGTTTTGAAGAAAGTTCTGCATGGGGACCGAAGAGCCTGTCTGAAGTGGAGTTCTTCTTCCTATCTGCTGAGTGTGGGTGTCTCTCTGAAACCCTCCTTCAGGGCAAGGACGTCAGCTCCCTGGGCATCTCTGGCCCCTGATATTCCCGTTTTATTGTTGATGTTTCTGTTACTGTTTTTTTTTTAAAGATTTTATTGACTTACTTTATTAGAGAGAGAGGAAGGGAAGGAGAAAGAAAGGGAGAGAAATGGCAATGTGCAACAGATGCATGGATCGGTTGCCTTTAGCACGCCCCCAAGCAGGGACCTGGCCTGGAACCCAGGCATGTGCCCTGACCGGGAATTGAACCGGCAACCCTTCGGTTTGCAGGACAGCACTCAATCCACTGAGCCACACCAGCCAGGGCTATTTTCTTCCTTTAAAACACAGGAATTATTTATTTCTTCATCTTCCTTCAAGATTGTTAGTTCTACCACATAGAACTTTTAAAGGCTGCTCATTAAAAGTGTGGGTTTCGTTTTCTAGATTACTTTTAAAATAATGTAAACAACAGCAAGATTTTGTGTAGGAACAAATGAAGGCCACTGTGACCAGTGTCTCTGTCACTCTGTGAGAGGAAGGGGCCTCCGCAGTGGAGGCCCCGCCGAGTCGGCCCTAGGCAGGTCCCCGTGGGAGCACTCCTGTGTTCTCAGTGAGGAAGTCTCAGGCACGCCCAGGCTTCCTTGAGGTTCCCACCTGGATGATTTCAGGATCATGGATTTGGATTACCGCACCATTGCTACCTGCTCAATAGGTGTCTCTTGCTTCAGCTCCTTACTGCAGGACTTCACTTCTGGCTGGGAGATGGGTTGAGAAGGGTGGGGAAGACAGGGCAGGTAGGTGTGTGAAGTGAGGGCCTTGGAAAAGAGACCCCCCCCCGCCCCCGCCTGCCTTCATGCCTGTCCCGAGGGGTGCAGGCGTCTCCCCAGAGGGAGCCATACGGAGCATAATAACCGTGACCCTGCTTTCCTTTCCTTGGCCCCTGGCCCCTTTTGGTGTTCACTGGCGCTGAAGTGTGCTTTCCACACTAGCGTGGGGACCTTTTTACAATAGCAGCACCGATTTTAGTGACACAGTGTGAACCTGGTACGGTGTTTGCAGGTTGGGCGTTTCGCAGGCTCTCCCCGGGCCACACCCTGTGACTCATTACATTTTCAGGTGTTTGATTCTCCACCCCCTCCATTCTCGGCAGCACGTTGACCACCCGTAGGTGAGAAATGGGAAAGGAGGGGCGCTCAGGCTAGGTCAGTTTAGTTCTGGGGGCTGTAGAACTCTCTGTCTTCTCCGAGTTAGCGTATTCAATGTGGAACCTTTTGCCTTCAGTTTGAGGCTGGACCCCCTCTGAGGAATCCAGCTTCGTGGTCAGCGGCTTTAAGAAGACACCTTGGCCGGGGCTTTCTGCGCGGCCCACTGGTGCCGGCCGTGGTCTCAGAAATGGTGCTCTCTGTCCAAACTGGAGTTACCTAGCCTTTCTGTTTGTGTGTTTTTTATTTAACAGCCTCTTTCTCCAAAATCAAAGCCTTGCTGTCCCTTAACTATTTATAAAATTATCAAATCATTTTTCTGCATAATGAATTTTCTGCATTTAATTGTGTTTGAAAAAAAAATCATGATTTTATCAACATTTAAAGAACCCATTGTGTTTCGCTTTATTTTAAAACACAGGGTGACATTTAACGAGAGATAGAAGCTGCTTTCATGACCTAATGTTTGACATCCTTTCAGCCCTGGAAACTAGTGGGGTATTTTTTTAAAATATAATTTTTATATTTTGCACCGATGAGATAAGTAAGACCTCCCAGTTGCTATCACTCTCCATTGCACCTCCACAGTTACACACAAGATACAGGCAGTTTTTATGCCTAATAAATTAAAAGCTAAATTGAGTATAATTGTCAAAATATTTTCTTTTTCTCACTTCAGCATTCAGAATGCCAGCAGCATCTTGACGTTTGTTCTATGTGAGAAGCATAGCCGTTAATAGGATTTTACCTGATTCTGAAAGGTAGGGTTTGGGGAAAGAAACATTGGGCCGAGTTTGTGAAATTATCACTTCTTTGCTTCTCATTTCACTTTTTTTGATTCTTCGACACCAGTGTCCCCTTTTATGTTGGCTCTTTTGCTAAGGGCCTAAATTAAATGTCACACGAGCACACGCGAAACAGTTTAAAATAGTGTAACGTGCAGAATTTGGCTGGCGGCTCCTGGCGGGGGCTAAGTGCTAAAGGAAATCGGTGACTGAATCAGGAGTTTCTTGATTTGATCTTTAATTTCCACTAAGGCGTATCCAGGGGTTTCCAGACAGTTTCTGCATCAGGGAGAAAATAGTTAGCTAATGTTTTTTCATTGTGGTAAACAACGCATTAGCGAATGATTTTATGTATTGCCTTTAAAAGTATAAATTAAAACAGATGCCATATGCTATCTCCCGGGTAAGGACCTCTGCGGATAGGAGTCTGCTTATTCTGGACACGTCATTTCCTGCCCCCTCACTCCCACCCCCCACAAAAGTTCAGACGTAACTGGACCAGTAACATATATTCTGAAAGAGAGGCCCCAGGGTCCTGGGAGTAATCTCTTTGTGACATTGCCTTTGGCATTTGGTGGTGTTTGCCTTGCTCCTTGTCTTCTGTCCATCTGTCCCTCTCTCTCCCCTCCTCCCCGCCCCCACTGCCTGCACCTCTGCCCCCACATTTACTTGAAGGTGTATTTCCTATCTTCTTGCCCATCAGGCTATCACTTCAATGGACCTCAGGATCACACTTCTCTCAATACATGACTTTATGTATTCTTTTCTAGAATATTCTGTGGTATTTTCCTTGGTTTAACTTATACTGTCTCATCTCCACCTCCCTAGATCCAGGGATACATTTACCTTTGCTTTTCATCCCAAGAAACACGTCCCCTGGAAGTACAGAGGGGGGGTGCATGCAGACAGTCCTTGACTTAGTGGTGGTTCGACTTAGGATGTTTCAGTTTTACGATGGTGTGAACGTTGATCTGCATTCGATAGAAGCTGTACTTCGAATTTTGCATTGGGCTCTTCGGGCTAGTGATTTGTGGTGCACACTCTGGACAGTGGCAGTGAGCGCGGCTCCTGGTCAGCTGCGCGGCCACCGGGGTAAACTGCCGATGCTCTGCAGCGTACTGTGTCACCGGGGTGTTTTGGGTATTGTGTTTTGTGTTTGACCTCCTGTCTTGTCTACAAAATGCCCAACTGTAGGCTCGTGTAAGTGTTCTGAGCATGTTTAGGGTCGGCTAGGCTGGGCTATGCTGTTCAGTAGGTTAGGTGTATGAAATGCATTTTCACCTTCAGGTGGGTTTATTGGAACATAATCCCATCCTAAGTGGAGGAGGATCTGTACTTCCCTGTCTTCTGCCATTCATATCCACTTTTGTTTTATTTTTTTAAAGATTTTTTAAATTTATTTTTAGAGGGGAAGGGAGGGTGAAAGAGAGGGAATCATCAATGTGTGGTTGCCTCTCATGCGCCCTGTGCTGGGGACCTGGCCTGCAACCCAGGCGTGTGCCCTGACTGGGAATCGAATCAGTGACGCTTTGGTTTGCAGGCTGTACTCAATCCCTTGAGCCACACCAGCCAGGGCCACTTTGGTTTAATTTGGGTGTTTTCTCTTAGCTTCCCGTTCTTAGATTATCTGCTCACAGAGGGCAAAGGCTCTTCTCAAAGGCTCTTCCTCATGCTTTGGGGTGTTATGTACAGGGTTCAGATGGGGCTGTCCATCCTTGACTTGAAACTGTAGAGAAAATGGGAGGCTTTCAATGAATTCGATTTGTGTTGATTTAGTCATGTCATCCGTTAGGACTGAATTCCACTTTTATTCATATTTTGCCTCTTAACTTGAAAGGTTTTTCAAGGTCTTGGGAGTGGACAAGAGAGTGGTCAAGAGCATTGATTGTGTAAAACACTTTAGAGGAAGGTAAATTGCTATAGCACTTCCTAAAGGTCAGCCTAAACTTGGCAGACTAGCACGTTAACTCATTCTACCCTCTCTCCCTTCCCTCCCGCTGTGGTGGGTGGCATTTGTGTGTCTCTGCCGTCAGCAGGCATCTGCTCCCTTTGCTCATTTCCGCCCGACAGATTTCTTCCTCTTCGCCCTGCTCTATTTTTCCTGGAGAGAAAGTTCCCCTACCGCTGGAGAACTGGGTGGGACTCCGGGGCTCCCTGGCCCCCCTAAATGCACAAGCCTCTTGTCTTCCACACCAGGATTGTGACAGAGGTGGCTGCCGCAACAGGTGTGGCCTCCTCTTTGGTGCTGACACATGGGTGCCAAGTGTCCCCATGGAGCAGATGGGCATGGCAGCTGCAATAGGGTTTGAGAGAAGGTGCCTATAAAGTTTGAATTTTTTTCCTTAAAAATTATGGTAAAATACACATAACATAAAGTTTACTGTCTTAACCATTTGTACGTGTGCAGTCAGTGGCACTAGGCACCTTCATTTTGTTGTGTGACCGTCAGCACCCTCCATCTCCAGAATTTTTCACCTTCCCGAACCGAAACGCTGTGCCCATTAAATACCAACTCCCTGTCCCCACCCCCCAGCCTTTGCCAACCAAGATGCTGCTTTCTGTCTCTATGAACTTGACTTTTCTAGGTACCTATGTACGTGGAATCATAGAGCATTTGTCCTTTCGTCATTGGCTAATTTCACTTAGCGCAGTGTCCTCTAGGTTCACCCATGCCCCACCGTGCCAGCATTTTCTTTCTTGAGGCTGAATACTCCAGTGTGTGTGTGTGTGTGTGTGTATGCTACACTTTGTCTTTCCATTAACCCGCTGATGGACACTTGGGGTCTCTTGTACCCTTTGGCGAACGTGAACGACGTTGCTGTGAACATGGGTACCCTGCTCTCAGTGCACACCCAGAAGGGGAATCGCTGGATCTTGTGGTCATTCTGCGTTTAATTTTCCAAGGACCTGCCATACTGTCTTCCACAGCGGCTGCACTGTTTTGCATCCCCACCAACAGTGCACAGGGTTCCAGCTTCTCCACAACCTCACCAACACTTGTTGTTCCTCTCTGTTTTTGTCAGTAGCAGTCCTCATGAGTGCCAGCTGGTGGAATCCCTTATTTCCTTGAGTAGATCGTAGGAGGTGACTTTGGGCACCAGCCCTCAGTGGCAGCAAGTGCTAGGTCCCCTGGGCCCGTCCAAAGCCACTTCCCTGAAAGGCTGGGTGTGTGGGTGCCGTGCTTGGAGTGCAGGTTGGTTTGTTGCTATTCTCTCCTGTTCCCGTTCCTTGGCACGCGTCCTCTCTTTCTTGGCCTACACTTGAAAATTAGATCAAACACAACCCATGTTTAGATTTATTTGTAGTTCCCTAACTCCTTTCCTCTTTTCCTTTTGACAGGCTTGGCAGAAGAAGTCTTTTTCAAGTAGTAAATTAATTTAGGTGGCAAGCACCCTACCTGAATTTCGTTACATGCTGGCAGGTTAGATAAATGGATATTATACTCTCAGCACATTTCTGCCCTGCACTTACTGGGCCGATTTGCAAGAGTCTACAAAGGTGATAATATTCTGTCAGTTTGGGGCCTAAAAGAAGGAGGCGAAGGAGGAGGAAAGAAAAACAGGGCCTATTTTCTTATTTGTATGTATAGGCTGCTCGTGGGGAAGCTGGAATCGCTGTAGGGGCGTTTACATGGCTAAATACACACGAAGAAGATAAGAAGCCCGAAGACGTTTCTTTGTAGGCACAGGGGAGAAGAGAGGGACAGATCAGTAACTGTTGGCTGCCTCGGAGATCCATTCTCCGTGGCGACCAAAGACTTTTTTATTTCCCTTAAACTCCCCATTTCCTTGAAGAATGCAGGCTCGTTTTAATGACTTGATTGATTTGATGATTGGGTTACAATGTGCTTTATTTACCGATGAAACGTTTCGTTCCTGTCAGCACTTAATGCAAATAAATCTACTTTTTGGCACCACTTTGATAGACTGTAAAACTGCTTATATTTGCAGGAAAATTTGTTTTGCTATGGTGTGTTTGTGTACAGATGCAGTGTGACGCCCCATCCCCCACCCCCGTCTCAGAAGCGTCATGTGGTGCAGGCTGCCGAGAAGGAGAGTCAGGCAGGGCTGCTGTTCCTGGGCCCCTACTGAGCCGCAGCAGCGTGAACCAGAGCGTGGGCCGTATGTCGGAGGGGCTCGCGAAAAGAGGCTTAATATTCATAATTAAAGTCAGCTATTGAATGCTTTATTTGTATGCCCTTATGTTAAGACTTTGCCGTTTTGGTTCACAGCGTATATATTTTTTGAAATAATAAATCCATAGTGTGTCATACCTTCCCCATTATGACCTGCGTGCGAATTTAATGCACGGTACCCAGTGAGACCCAGGAAATTAGACCTTTACTTCCTGTTGCCCAATTTATGAGCAAAGTTGAAATATAGTTTGGTAGTAAGTTTTTCCCGAAGTTTCTTTTTCATGAAAACCGTCTCATATGTATTTAGCTTTGATTGATTATAATCAGTTTAATTTGGGAGGAAGGTTGTTTAGTGAAGCATGACTTCCCGTTCTAAAAAATGACCTAGTACATATTTTGTTCTCAAGAAAAGAGACAACAGTTAATTTTATTCATTTCCTTTTAAAATTTTATTTTTAAACCTATGATGAGACTAGTGCCGACCCAGCACTTAACAAAGCCAGGCTAGGAACCCCTCTCTAAAGAGAGGCAAATAAAATTGTCGACAGCATCCACAGTACAATGCCATAAAGCCTTTTTTCGGCCAAACTGTACAATCTTTAATTCAGATTTGAATCTGCAGTGAAGTACAAAAATAATGCATTTTAAAAATAGCAACATTTGTGGCACTATGGATGTCCTTATAGTACTAGTGTAGGCAAAAAAAAAACAAAAAACAAAAAAAACAACAAAAAAAACCCCAGCAAATACAGAGCTGTGTCGTTTCCCTTGATACATTCCCCCACAGGAAGAAATGAACTTGTAAGAAGGTAAAAGAGTCCTTCTGAGAAACATGATGGAAAATCTTCAGGAATTATCAGTAGCGCTTACAGTGGACCTCTGGGTTTTCACGGGGAGCTGTTATAAAGGCCATTTAATTTGAAGGAACCAAGTTGATACGTTAGGTGCAGGAAACCCAAAATGATGAACGGGTTTTTTGCCAGGCCCACAGTTGTGCGGATCAAGGGCTTTTTATGGCGGGTCACCACCCGCTGCTAGAGATATGGCCATAGCTTGCCCTTCCTTAGGGGGAGAGGTAGGTTCTCAGTCTCTCCTTTTGTTCCCTGCTCAGGGTGAAGAAACCCTTGAAGTAGGTGGGGCCAACTGTCCAGCCCTTTACTCGGTGGGGGAGAAAACAGTTGCCCAGCTCGGGGGGCGAGAACGCCTGTGGTCTCGGAGCGGCTGAGCACACTCTGCTTCCCGCAGGTGAGCAGCCTGCTAAGGGAGAGGGGGAACAATATCACACGGAGGTTTGATGTCTTTCCGTGGGAGAACAAGAGTTTCGATTCTTGCACTTTGAGTTCAGCCTGGCCATTGTGTGGTTTAATGAATCATTGTTGAACTAAGATCCTGCCAAGTATTTGACCATTAAATAGCTTCCAATCAGTATAGAGTTGTCCTCTCACAGACTCATATTTGACTGTGATTAATTGGCATTGAATTGTTATTTAATTACCTCTGCCAAAATCTAAGAACAGCTTATGTTCTAATGAAGTTATTTGATAGAAAAAACCTGCTTGGCACGGAAGAAGTCAGCTCGGTCTCCGCTACACCTTGCTACTCACAGGCCACCTGTCGTGGTTGCTCAGCGCTCACAGGGCACCCCTAAAGCTTCAGCAACCCCTATAAATCTGGATTTACTTTTTTTTTAAGTGTAGAAAGTTGCTTTGGGACTCAGACAAAGTCATTGAAGCTTTTTTTTTTTTTTTTAAATGTTGAAATCCTTTGTAAGTTATTTATTGGCCAATTAAACATGTTCATTCAGTGGATTGGCTCCCTTAGCTTCCGGTTATCCATTCACAAGCACAGTAGACGTCCAGGGGGAGAGGCCCTCCAGCTGAACGCGCTGACAGTGAAGAGTAAATGGGGTGGGAGGCGGGCAGAACAGAGGGCTTGCCGGTTCTGGGCTGGGTGTCTGTCCTTAGAGAACTGCCAGCAGCGTGAGAAGCGATGAGATGACCACGGTGGGAGGCATGGAGTTCTGAGAGGCAAGAACCTTGAAATACGAGGGGAGACCCTTGTATTTAGGAAATGTGTAGGGTAGCAGGAATGAAAAGGGTCATATTTTAAAAGAAAAAGAAATAACTAGATCTCAGAAACCAGCTTACGTGACTTTTTCAAAAAAGTGTCCATAGAAGTCTGAGCTGCCACAGAAAAAGTCATAAAGAGCGAGGATGGAAGGAAAGGCGGCTTTTGGTTTTGCCAACGAGATGACTGATGTACTGCGCACTGTGAGGGAAGCCGGAGCTGGACCAGAAGGGGTTGTAGGGCATTTGAATGGGCCGGGATTCCGGGTGGGAAAAAGACAGTGGCCTGGCTCGGAAGTAACGTGTCTCCTACGCTTTTTATAACCGACAAGTAGAATTATAACCCTCAGGAAAGTATTTCCAGTTCTGACAACTTTTACATAAATTTTGAAAAGAAGTAACACAGTAGGGGGAAATGATTTTTTTTCCCTTCTTTTTTAAATGGTGTTCCCCTCCCCACCCCTCACCCCCAACAAAGGTCCACACATTTACACTTAACACGGCCTAGCTGGTTTTGTGTAACAGCTGTTGGCGGTTCCCAGATATTAAAATGATACGCTGGAGACAGAGCTGACGATCAGATTTGGGCGTTGGTTGACCTGCCTCCGGGACACCTTCACTTCCTTTCCACAGGGTGGGGAGTGGGAGGGCCCATTGGCTTCAAGTTTAGTCACGTTCTCACACCAAATTGTTTGTGCTGTCCTATTTCTGAGCATTACTTTTAACTGGTGTGTGCATTGGAGGTAGGAAGAGTTGGTTTCCCACGCCGAATGGTGATTTCCAGGCCAAGTTTTCTCAGTTACGGAGTCTGACAGCCGCCTTTGTGGAAGTGGGGATTCTTTGCTTAGCTGAATGCTGTAGACATAGGCATGGCGGCCGCCATCTCTGAACACATGCCTGAGGTGAGACTGCTCGATGTCTCAAGTCCCTCGTGCTCATGGTTCTGGAGATTATGTAAAATAGAGACCGTGCATCTAGGCTTGAAAGGCAGCTGAGGGAAAGATTCTTTTCTTGGAGACAGCGTGGTGCATTCCTGTCATGGTTTCCTGTTCTCTTAGAATCAGAGGTTCTTGTCTGGGCCACTTAACTCTATGGCCACCCTACTTCCTGTGGTTCAAGGTTTAGGGAATCCCCTGAAATCGTAAGTAAACAGATGCATGGGCATTTCCCAGTGGAAATGCTCTGTAGCTTTCATCAGACCCACTGTGTTCAGAGCCAGCGTTCCAGAGATTCTTCTACCTGTTACTATCCGCTGGTCTGCACACTCCTGGCTGTACCACACTCACGGCTGTGAGCCGTGAGCCAGATCCTGTGTGATATCCTGCGTGGTTTGTGTGTGAGCTCCAAGGGTAAAGGCCACAGCCTGGACTGGCTTCCCAACTGTTTTCTTTTCAGTGCTTCCGAAATGTTAAATAACGACCCCTTCCTGTAGCAAAGCATTTGTGGCTGAGGCAGTGAAGTGGTGTCCTGGGGCGATTTGTGAGGTGTATTCATTCCTCCTTCAAGGTTAATTCCGTCCTATACTTACCAATAGGAGCTGGGTCATAGCATGGGTGAAGGCCCAGGTTGCAGTGGGGCTCAAGCCCCAGGACTTTTCTAATCAATAGATCATATGTCCTTGTTCTTTCACTCATTTATTTGTTTATTAATTTATTCATCCAACCTACAGTAATGTCTCTATTTTAATTTTGAGGTGGAGTTACTTTAAATGTTTTACTTTAATTATGGTTGGCCAAGAGAGAATTCCTGAAACTCTTCTCACCAGAAGTGACAGAGTATTGAGCATCCAGTGGAGCAGGCATTAGCCAATCAGAAGAGGGCCTGGCTTGTCAAGAGCTGGTTTGACTATTGCCATTCTTACCAGCTTAACACCAGCTCTGCCTATAACTTTCTTGGCTCTTCTTATTAGTCGATACTTAATAGAGCTTTCAGATGTGTCCAGAGAAGTGGCTCTAAATGTGTTGACATGAACTTTCTGAATCTCTACAATGCTGGGTGGGAGTCCCCAGCTTGGCTCCTTCACAGCCGAGTGTCCTTGAGTTAATTCTTTACCGTCTCTGAGCCTCTTGGGAAATGGGCACAGTACCTCACTCAGAATTTGGAGATGGTGTGTATGCCGTGCTTACCACAGTTGCTGGCACAGTGGTGCTGTGGTGGTGGCGGTGGGTGGTACTGTGGAGGTCAGGCATGAGGGAGCCAAAAACGACCACCAGGAAAAATCCCGCCCAGCTTTCTGGTGCGTGGTGCCGGCGTGGTGGTGCATCGGTGATGCGCTTGTCTGCGCACGGAGGCTGACAAGGAATTGCTCTTGGCTGCCTTCTGGGGAGCTCTCAGACTTTCTGCAGCCTAGCTCAGATGTGTGGGTGTCCCTCCGTCCTCCCTCCACTGGGCCCCTCCTCAGTGCTTCCCGCTTACACCCGTGGCTTTGAAGAGACACTGACGCAAGAGAGAAATTAGACCTCCTTCTTCCCTTCGGGGAGGCCCCGCTCCACTCCCATTCCGCACCCAAGTTCCCTCCAATCTTAGCACACCTAGGTCATGTTCTTTCCATCGGCTAGGCAAATATTTGTCATCCTCTTGTCCTTTCCCACTTCTGTAGTCCTCACAGATGTCATTCATTCCTCCCACCTGGACAAACTCTCCACTCTCCGTCAACCCAGGCTCTGCCCTCCTTCCGAATTCTCAAGCATTGTTTCCTCCATGAGAACTTGTTAGGCTAACCTGGCCTAACCCTGTAACTCACACCGTGTGGCGACGCCCACTGTTGCCGTGGCTGGCTGTCTCATCGGCACCTGCCTTGTGCGTGTCCAGTGCTACCTAGGTGTGTGCTCCCAGCATTCTGTGCGTCACTGTATGTACTGTATTCACTTATGTGTATACTATTAGTCTGACACCAATGTTAGATTATATAATCCCCAGCATACACCAAAGAACAAGTTAGGTTGAATTTAAAATGTAAATAGCAAGCACTGACAAGGGGTTAAAGATACTTTGTCTGATTGGCGAGTGGGAAGAACATGTACAAAGTAAGAGAATGCGTGACCTAGAGGGAGGGCGATGTATAGCTGGATGTAGAGACCAGATTGTGAGCTTGCCCTTTGTCTCGAGGACGTTTGGGATTTTACGCGTCATCGTGTCTGGGCAGCCCTTCCTGGTGTCTTCCAGGTGGGGAAACAATGAGAAAGATCTCATTAGACAAGGAAAGAATACGAGTCTTTTTGAAACTCATTGCCTATGATCTATGTTATGGAATAAAACCTTGAGACTGCTCTTGTTAGCATGTCTTAATGATGTGAAGAGGCAGGAGGCTACCAGACTTCGAGAAAACAACGTGCCCGTCCTACAAAGTCATTCTTTCGCGTTGCTGGAGGACAGCCTGCCGTCCCCCCTTGATGTCCTGCTGTCCTGACTCTTAACTCCCAGGAGACGGGAACAGCCCACAGTGTTAAGTGGTTAACTGGCCACCGCTGCTGTCGGGACCGCTCTGCAGGTGTGTGCCTCAGGGTAGCCCACTGGTGGCTTTCTCCGCTCTTTGCCCATCGGACCTGTCTCACTGTAGCAAGCCCGAGACGCATCCGGAACCTGTCCCCGACCTCGGTGCTGGCGCCCCCTGCTGTGTGAGCAGGCGGGTGGGGCAGCCAGAGGAAAACCAGCAACTGCAGGTGCCTCCGTCCCCTGTTTGCTGTGACAGGGAAGAGTGGTCGTTTCAGTGCTGTCCATAGGGCACAGTGGGCTTCTTCCTCAGCATGGGACAAGCTTACCCTCTCAGGCCTGGGTACTAAGAAAATGGTCTGGATTAGCTTGTACCCTTTGAAGGCTGCTATTTATTTATTTACTTATTTATTTTCTTATTTTTAGAGAGGGGAAGGGAGGGAGAAAGAGAGAGAAACATTAATGTGTGGTTGCCTCTCACACGCCCCCTACTGGGGACTGGCCCGCAACCCAGGCATGTGCCTTAGGCTGGGAATCGAACCGATGACCCTTTGGCTCTCAGGCTGGCTCTCAATCCACTGAGCCACACCAGCCAGGGCTACCATTTAAATCAAATGCCATCGCTTATGTGCTTTGACCTTTAAGCTCTAAGAGGACTTCTCAGCTTTGGAGGAATTCTCTAAGCCTAGGCCGCGATAGGCCAGAACTTTGCGTCAGCATCTGATCACCCATCACGTTATTGTCAGTGCCTTGCATTTCCCTGCGTCCTTCTCATCCACCCTTGCTGCCTGCTTTCTAATTCTCATGTGATCTGTGTCTGCTCCACACCTGCTCCTTGCTGTCTTCTCTGCCAGCTGCCACCTACCCAGCGCCTACGGACGACAGGCTCCTCGCCCCATTCTCCCCTCTCTTAGATGCGTGTGTCCCTGCCATTGTGGTGGCTTCTGTAAATTGCTGCACCCTACCTAACTCGGTGTGCAGCTGCAAACATCATATGCCCTTCGAAGGAGCGCAAAGAAATCGATTCAACAACATCGTCCGGAAAGTGTCGAGAGTCTGAGGAACCAGACACTACATGTTGCAACATGAATTTCCCCGGATTGGGAAAACAACCGCCACAAGGAGACTGCATGAAATATCAGGCACTGGAAGTAGGGACTGAAATTGGAAAACAAACCATTTGTTACGTATAGCAGATGGGCTTGTTTTATGTATTCATTCAAAGTTATGCTCTAGTGCCTTCTGTATACCAGGCATTGGTCCAGGCACCGGGGAAGCAGCAGTGAGTGGAAGGGGCAGACCCTGCGGCCTTAATTATTGCCTGTATTCTCATTTAATTTGTGTGAATAAAACAGAAGACAAGTGGTCTTTAGTTCTTGGGGGGGAAAAAAGGGCAGTAGTTACACATTTGTAACTGTGACAAGGTTATCATATGAGTTCTTAAGACTAAGGGACCATCATCAGAAATGTCCAGATTCCTCCTTGTTACTCACAGTGTGGTGCCTGGACCAGCAGCTTAGGCATCACCAGGAAGCAGTTAGAGGCACGGAGTCCCAGGCCCCACCCAGAGCTCTTGAGAACATGCATTTTAACCAGATGCCTGGGAGATTCACATCCAGGTTCAAGTTTGGGAAGCGCTGCTTTTGGGAGTGTCAGGCTCGTGCTGGTCTGATGCCAGCTGGGTGCTCAGGAGCCCTGGGCATCCTGGAAGGTTTGCAGACGTGGCTGCAGGTTGAAGGCTGTGCCTCAGTGGGACGTGTGGTGATCAGAATTCACCTTTCCCATTCTGTCCCCCCGACCTGTAGGACGAGGGTCGTTGAGTAGCTTTCCGGGTCCCTAGTCTCCCTTCAGTGAGAGCTGCTTTTTCAACATTTATTTTACAGATTTGTTTGTTTCTGTGTCTGGGTCCATCTGCACTGGTTTCCCCTTGTTAAAAATAAAGTTGGAAAGCCTGCGATTATGGTATTCAGCAAGTTCTGTTTTGAGGGCCCCCAGACCCCGTGCACTTTGCTTTTTGTTTTAGGTCGTATGTGAAATGTGGTCCATGATTACAAAGGGTGTGTCATCTAGATGTAAATTCAAGACAAATAGACAGGAAAAGTAGTCAAACCACTGTGATGCGTCCTGAGAGAGAAGCAGTCTCGGGGACGGGGGGTGGGGGGCGGGGGGGGTGCAGGGACCAGGGAGCAAGCTGAAACAGTCTCTCATCAAAGTCAGAGAAACCGCGCCTTTAAACATGACATTGCTCCCTCTTGGCCCTCAGTCTAGGAGATTGAGGCTTATTCTGGGCCCTTAGTGGTGGCAGGGTCTCCTCAGTCCCCATCACTAAAAGCAAGGCTGGAGGTCTGAGGCAGGCTCGTGGCAGCAGAAAATGCTTTTCTGCCACAAAGCGCAGTGATATAAAGGCATAGTGCCCGGGGCGGGGTGGTGTAGGAGTGCACCTTAAGTAACCTCAAGTAGCCCCAAACGACCCGTATTTAAAAACAGGTCAACTATTGATGCTCAAAATATTCGTTCTGGATTTGTCAAGATAGGGTGAGTTGATGCTTTGTCTTTTGTTTAAGAAGACAAAAGTCTGTATCTACACGAGAAAGTTTCTGCCAAAATGATTAAAATAAAGAGTTTGTTACGTACAGGACTAGTTAGTAATTTGGAAAATTTACTTTATAAAACCCATTCATCTAACTTTCTTGAGCAATCTCTTTTTTGCACATCTGGCGGTTGTTCTGCTCAAGGCTTCTGGGTTGCTAGGGTCGGGACCTACCTACGTTGGTTCCCAAGGGGAGGCTGGAAAGCCCTCTGTGTGAACGTCCAGATGGGTGTAAGGGGCTCCGTCTGGGAGGAGGCTGGTGGGAGGAGACAGGCAGTGTAAGGGACAAGGGTGGGGTTTCCGGACCTGGGCGAACATGGCCGCCATTTCCTCTTCTGCCTCACATTTCAAGGCACCTTCGTAAAATCTCAGTCTTCGCAGGATGAAGCTTGGAAATTGCTGGCCCTGCCTGGAGACCTTTCATGCCCCTCAAAGCTCTCCAGTCCCATAACGGTAATGTGACTCACACCTTGCACAGGTGTGCTGCTTGACAGCTTACAAGGCGCCTTCATAAGCATATCTTTTATCCTCATAATCTTCTTTTCCTGTGAAGCATTGGAAGCAAATGTTATCATCTCTGTTGTACAGATAAGGGATTTGCCTCCCAGTGGAGGGTGGATCGGTCGCCTGAAGGCCTGTTGCTACCGAGTGCCGGAGGAGGACGAGGACTTCGGTTTTTCCCGGGGTGGTTTCCCAATTCCTGCTGCTCTTTCAGCTTCGTGACATTCTGGAGCAGCCCCCTCACTGCCGACCTATTCTAGCTGCAGTGGCGGCATTGGGGCTGCTGAGCTCGCAGACTTCTGCAGCTCCTGCCCCTCCCCGCAGGCTGGGGTGCGCGGAATTAGTAATTGATGTAGAGTGACACCGGAAGTCCAGACTGGCTCAGCCCCCTGCTTGGCTCCCTGTGGTCCTTGTCAGCCCAGGGGCCCTCTTGGGCTCCACCGAACACGCTGTCCTTTGCAGCAGCTTTGCCCCATCATGTGGCACTGTGCCTGGAAGGAACAGGTCATTCTCTGCCCTTTCTGAGGGACTCTGGTGGGCTGCTTGGGGTTAGGTTCCGCCCCTCAGCAGGATGGGGATTCTTTGACTTGTCCTCCCCACGCCACCGCCGGACCCAGAGTCCAGCTTTGGACTCTGCAGGGCCCTCAAACCCATGGCCAATTCCTACCAAAAGAGTTGGGATCTAGAGCCATCAATGAAACGAAATGCGGGCACTTGTAAAGAAGTTCACGGTATCGAAGGCTTCCTGACCCTCAGTGTCAGGAGTGGTGTGGCCTAGCGTAGGGTTGTTTTTGCCAGTTCCTAAGAGCACTTTCATGCTAAAGGATGGGGTCCAGAAGGAACTCCTAAAACATGCTGTGTCATGACAAACCCCAAAGACGTTAAGATAAGCAAGAGAAGCTAGGCAAAGGTCACGTACTATACAATTCCATGTGTGTGATGTGTCTTGAAAAGGCAGATTTACAGAGAAAACAAGTAGATCAGTGGTTGCCTGAGGCTGGGGGTGGGAAATAGTCACTTTAAAGGGTACGGGGGATCTTATGAGGGGATAAAAATGCCTTAAAACTGATTTACGGTGATGGCCATGTCATTTAGTTACTAAAATTCATCGAGTTATACACCTGGAATCGACAGATTTTATGAGATTTACCATATACCTCAATATTTTGATATATTTGATACACCTCTTTAAAAAAAAGAAAAGAAAAAGGAATAGAGCTTAAACTAGACATGGGAACTTCCAGGGTTTAGATAACAGTTTACTTATAAGCTGAAATTCTAGATATGGGAGGAATCCTGGATATGGAAGAGTTGTCAGAATTCATTCCAGCTTAAATTGTGGAATCAGTTCTTAAACATGAACACTTAATGAATTTGTGTTTTGACAAGACGTTCTATGACAATGTTTCATGAAATCCTATCTTATGGACAGGACAGAAGAATGGGAACCAGGGCAGTTAGTAGGACCCAGAGTGGTTCTCTGATAGTACTGACTTCAAGGGAGACCCCTCCCACCTTCCTTCTCTCCTTCTGCCCCCTCTCCTCCTCCTATACTCCGCCCCCTCCTCCCTTTGCTCCAATCCTCTTCTTCCCCTTCTCTCCATTCCTCCCCTCCCCCCATCTTCCCATTCATTCTCTCTTCCCCTTCTATACCTTTTTTATACAAGTACCGCACAGTCTTTTAGAAGAAGAATAATAGAAAAATTAAAATATATAACACAATACCTTATTGACTTGTTCATGTCTAAAAAGTGATCTGGCCGCCGGAACTTACAGTGATGGCGGGCTTCGTGATTGGCCATATCCTGTGCAGAATGGGGCGACGGTGTTACTGCTTTACCCCAAGGTGATCCCACATACCTGGGGAATTGATTTTATTCCTGGACACAAGGCATGAACTGAGACAGGCCATCGGAGGCTGTCTCAGGAGGCATCGGCCGCACTGGGACACCGTGCCTTATGAGGGATAGCAAAAGCACCAGGGACTAGCTGGTGGTGAGAAGTCTGGAAAGGACATAATTAACTTCCTTTGAGTATGTGAAGGACTGTCATGCCAGGAAGAATTAAATTCACTTCACACGGTTATAGGGATAGAATGAGCAGCACAGGCTGTGTGTTCCGGGACGCAAGAGTTGGCTTAATGTAAGAAAGCGCGACCTAGCCCAGCGGTCAGAAAACAGACTGGGCCCTCTGGTCACGGTGGACCCCCCCTTGGCTCTGCATCCCTGGAGATCCTGTAGCGGGGGCCACAAGCCACTCCAATGAAGAGGCGTAGCCTGCGTGTGAAGGGGATTTATCGTAAGGGTTTAATTTGGAGACCTTTGGGAAAACTTTGTGACTATGAGGCTGTGAACTTGAAGTCACAGCTCTGATTACAACAGTCTATCGCAAAGCCACATGAACTATTCTGCAAACACCATTCATTCTCATACTTGTTTCTTAGAGCAAGGAAGTAACTACTGAACCTTCTAATCTCGCATTTTCTATACCCAGCTCGTTGGTGAATGAGAGTTTAGTTTTGATCGTCTTTGACATTCAGGTCAGGGATGATGGTGGCCTTGTAGGGAGAGGGTGTTTCTCAGCTGTGTTTTCCTTGCATGTTACATTCTTTGCCAACTCTGCTCTCTCAGACCTGAGGGATCTCACATCAGGTAGAAGGTAAAGCGGATGGTTTCACATGCTCTTCATCACTGTGTAGCTTTTTTATCCCTTTTTTTTTTTTTTAACTTGAAGATTGCTTTCAGCATTGTTTAAGCTGAACCATACTTGTAGTGCTTCTGAATCCCGGGTATGTGAAAAAGTTGTATTTTTCTACTGAAGAAATAACAAGCACCTAAACTATGTTTTTAACATTTCTTTTGACGTATTTTCCTTATTTGGCTATTGATACTTTGAGAAGTTAAAAAATAGGTAGGCCACAGAATCCAAAAGAATATGGGAAGCATTGCCCATCTGAGGTCAGTGTTCCCAAAGTACGACTGACTGGTTAATAACTGAATCCCTTGCCCCTCCAACTGTGGTCTGGGAATCAGCAGAAGGGCATCACCGGGGAGCCCGGTAGAACTGCTGAATCTCAAACTCCGTCCAAGTGCTTCTGAATCGGAATCTGCATTTTGGTCAGTTGACCATGTGGTGGTGCCTGGGAGACTTCTCCGGGTGACATCTGTAGAACCCCTGTAACTTCCTCACCTTGAGTTCTTTGTTTTGCTTTTGAGTACCTGTTTGGCATTGCAACTGGGCTCTTTCACATGCATGAACCTGTTTAATCCTCAGACTTACCCTCTAAAGAGCAGTTGTCACTGGGGCTGCCAAAGGTGTCGCTGAAAGACCGTTTCTGGAGCCCATGATCCCGAAGCCTGGGACAGAAAAATTGAGGCCCAGCTTGCTGAGGCGTGGCCTGGCCAGGCGTGAAAGCCTCCAGTGCTCCGGCTTGGCGCTCAGGCACACCCTGTGCTTTCTGGCTGAGCCCAGGCATCCTGTGGGAGGACTGCAGAGTCAGCATTTCTCCAGCAGTGGAAGCTCAGCTCCCAGCCTGTTGCTCCGCGTGGCCCAGGGGGTGGCTTGGTAGGAAGGGCCTTGGGAGGAAGTCACCTCTGACCACCTTTAGGAGGAGCGCCCTGCATCTGTCTCACCTCCTTGTGGTTTTCTTGCAGCATCAATTACAGAAGTTTAGAGCCTAGAGAAACACATTTCTCAAGACTTGCCCACACCCAAATAGGCTGTGTGTATGTGGGGCTTCAACGTTTTTTGCACTGAATCATTTGAAAGACTAGATATTTATTAGACATTAGTTCTGAGCTTCTGATTCTGAAGCCTTTAGAATATACTTTTTTCTTGGATTCTGAGGGGGGAAGTAAAATCAGTGGTGAGAAATGATCTTTGATCCTTGGAAAATGTTTCTGTGTTTCTGCCTCTATTCCTCTTGTCTTCTTGGATGTTAGGGTCAGTCTGTGTTTGTCATACCCAGTGCACTTCTGAAAATAACAACTTGTTACCCCAGAAATAAACTCACAGCTTGAAAATGGCAGGATTACAGATTTTCCCAAAATGTGAGGCACTGTGAACCATTTTATGGGGGGGGACCAAAAAAAAAAGTTGATCAATACAGTTATTTAAAAAGTGCCACTTAGCAAAATTAATTCTGATAACTACAGCAAGATTAGTGTAACAATTAGGATTAATTTATGTATTTTAAATGCAATTGTTTATTTACTTACTTAGCACTTGGACTGAAGTCTGAGATGGGATCTAAAAGGAGGGAACCTTCCCAAATCCACTGACATTTCCAGATACTGTCACAAGATTCCCCTTCCCACCCCCGTCTTTTAAAAATCATGGCCTATTTCAGCCCCCAGCCCCTGCCATTTGGTGGTATTTTTGTTCCTCTTTAGGTATCATTCTGTTTTCTTTTTCTTTACCACTGACATTGGCTTATTTCATATGAATGTGTTACATATTAAATACATATGCATTTAAAATATTGTTTTGATTTATTTGTGAATTGTTTCTCTTAAAGGACCTATCTGGGGAAATGAGTAATTTCTCATATCCTGTTCTTGCAGGGAGGATTTTAAATCGTTTCTCCAAAGACATTGGACACATGGATGACATGCTGCCCCTGACATACCTAGATTTCACCCAGGTAACATAACAGCAATGTCCAGCTCTCCAGGGGAAAACAGAAGTTCCCCATTTTCCGGGGCTCACTCATGGGGGCTCAGGGTGGGCCTTGCCGCCTGGCGATGTGTCAGGTTATCTTCATGAAAGGCCATGTTTGTCAAAGGAAGGCGAGGCGATGACTCGGAGGCTGAGTTAACATGAGTAATGCCTCGTGTGTGGGAGTGGCTACACAGTCCTGTCAGAGTTGGTTCAAAGCAGCTACATGCTTGGTAAGTGGTTCTCCACCTGCCTTCCAGGTATCTGGCGCGAAGTTCACTTTACTGTGAGCACATTTCATAATATAGAAACAATCACCTCTCACGGAAAGATAGCCTAGATTAACTAAATTATGCATTGTATTACCACAAAGGAAAAATATTTACTGCACCGGTTTTTTTTTTTTTTTTTTTTTGTGGATAAAACCAGGTGTGGTTACTCACAAAGAAAAGATTAGTAATAATAAGGTGAAAATAATACTTTGTTAACAAGGATAATAGAGAGAGTTATTGCAGATGCAAAGCCTTTAAAGGCAAATCTGATTAAGCCAATAATAATTTGAGTACAGGATCAAAGTCATCTCAGAAAATGTCTTCTTTTGTTTTTTTTAGGCAGCTTTTCTTTCACATGTAGATTGCTCTAAGTCTTAAGGTGTCTTTTTTAAGGAAAACCAACAATCCCACAGAAATACCTTCTATAAAGTGTTTGCTTTGTCTGTACATTTGAGGTTTTGAAAGAATACTGTTGGGTCATCTCATCTCTCATCTCCTCATTCAGAGTTGTTGCTCATCTGGGATGTTTTTTTGGTTGTTTAATTCTGTCTCCTTTTCAGCGATTCAGGCTGGGGGACTTTCTTCTTCATTTCCAAGTGTTTATTTTGGAAATGAAATGCATTAATCAAAGGCCGCACGTATTCTAAAGTCGCAGCCACTGTTGCCAACACTTCATGAACCTTTTCGACGTTTCCTAAGTGCCAGCTTAGAGGCCTCTCACCATGAGCTCACCCAAAGGCCAGGCAGCCGAAATGCTGCAGTTGGGGTGTGCAGTTACGGCTTGATCCTGATGGTTCCCCCTCCTTTTTGCCCTTCCTGGAGCCACTGCTATAAAAGGAGCCAGAATTACCTAATTTGGAAAATTACCTATGTCCAAAAAAATCAGTTGTCGGCCTGCGATGATGGCAGGTGCTCCTGTTAGTCACACAGAAATGCAGCAACGGACATCTGACCGGTTTCAAACAGCCCAGCCAGTGGGCAAGGCCATTTACTGTTGACCAGCGTGAAGGAAGCTGAGACTCGGGCAGAATACTTTTTACTGCAAACAAACATGTCTGATTTTCTTTTCCCTTCTGCAGACTTATTTTATAAACGTGTCCTGCTGGGTTTAGCTATGTAATTTAGCCCCAAGAAGTAATCTTCCACTAAAACATGATCTTTGTGTCACCTTTTGACATGATTCTTAATTACTCTCTGAAAGAGTCTATGAAAGGTCCCTTTTCTTTGCAACTGTAAGCGAGGCCAAGGTTAAGTTTCCAAAGCTGGGTTGGCTTGGGCTTCGCACGCAGATAGAGAAAACATGTCATGTCCATATTTTTGCGTGACAGGTGAAGAAACAGGGATAGGTGCTACCTAATTTTAGTATAAAATATTCTCAGCCTGAAGAGAAAAAATTCTAGGCTCACTGTGCTTTTATTTCACCTGAGAGCAAGGCCTTTTTTAAATTCACTCCCTTAATCTTGGTGAATCTCATCATTGTTGAATACCAGTAGTCCCAATTAGCTGATTTCTTGAATCTAACAGCAAAGGTAAATCTCCACATTATTGTCTCTAAGGAAGGAGCTCCGTATAAAGGATAGGTCAGTTATCAATTATGATAAAGATCTGATGTCACTTGTTTTGTTTGCAGGTGTCTTTAATAAGGGTTCCTATAATCCCTTCAGGAAGAAATATTTACTTCTTTTAAAAATAGTATTAGCGAAATATAAAAGCTCTGATCCCTGCCATTGTTGTTGGTTCTTTGAGGGACATTTCCCAACATTCATTGTTTAAGTGGTAGTCAGGAGGAATCAAGTGAAACTTCACAAACAATGTGTTAACTGATTCATCTTACTCTGTGCCCTATCCCTTCTCCAGCGGATTTGCTTTCAGTGAGTGAGGAGGCTTCTTTGAGGTATCGCAGGGATCATATTTTGAAGTTTGGGGGCCTGTTGCTTTATTAACAAGCAAAAATTTTTATTAAAGCCACAAAAATGAATTTCACTTGCCCTCAAAGGCCTACAAAAATCAAAACGTAAGTTGATTTTTTTTTTTTTTAAGTTGGATAGGACTCTAAGGATGATCACAACCTGGTGGTGTTCTGGGACTCTTAATGGAATCATGTAAACTTAAAATAAACACTATTATGGTTAGCACATAGAATGAAAACTAATTTCCCAAATCAAATACATTATATTCAATTCATTTTCCCCAATCAACCAAATGTTTAAAACCTGTTAGTTCTAACAGTCATCATCTGGAAATTAATTCGAAGCCTATTAGCTCTGCTAGCTGAGCCGAATGAAGAGGGTTACTTATTACATTTTTAATAGGCTCCTGAATTAAAGCAAAGCAAGGTCAAAATGACGATCAGCTTGGCTCACCTCAGCGCTGTGCTTAAGAAGTTGATCTAGTTTGGGTTTTTTCTGGGGCTGGGGAGGTGCGATGTTAGTGTTTTAAAGGAAATGTGGCCCACTTTGTCTCAATCTGCTAATAAATGTCTCAAGTTGAGATACTGGTCAGGTCCAATGTGCAGGTATCGCAGACGTCACCTGTGTGAACAACAGCTCCCTCTCAAGGGCTTGGTGATCGGAAGTGGCAATGATTTTGTCAAGCTCCTCGACCCTTCTAAGGAGTTTTGTGAGTCCCTTTCGGAGTTGAGAGAGTAGAAAATTGCCCCTCTGCCTTTGCTTTAAACATCTTTAGCAAAACTTGCTGCAGACATCAGGAGGCCCCCAATGGTAATGGTTCTTGTCCGAGTCCTGGGGTGACCGTCCTCGTGACCAGCAGCTCCCCTGTGCTCCGAGCAGCTCAACAGAACATGAGTCCTCAACCTGTCAGCGGAGGCAATGCAAACAATTGAGTTTAACAAGAACTGGGAATTTCCTTGTGAATTCATCCTTGAGGTATCTTGAGGAGAAAGTGATCCTTGCCTATCCACATATCTAGTATCCTTCAGCCAGAAGAGCCTGGCAGGGTTTATAGTAACAGATCGGAAGCAAACTGAAATCCAGAGCTTAGATATCTTTGTGAAGAGGGAGTTAAGCCCTCCACTTATCAGAATATTCAAACTCAAACTGTCCTGTTTAAAGTATGTGTTTTTTTTTTTTCCTTTTTTCCTTCCTAAAAGTATGCACAGGCTCATGCTTTCCTGGAGAATTAAGATCAAGTAGGTACAGAACTAATATAGTCACATTTATTCATGTGAACTTTTTAATGTAGAGCATGCATGTTTGATTGTTTCTTCAGTAAGAGTCATCATTTTGGGTTTTTTTTGTTTTGTTTTGTTTTTTTTTGGCTTTGTAAGTAAGAGTTCAGAACTGTGGACCATTGGATTAGAAGTTCACTGTGTTTTAGCCCTTTAGGTGCTGAGAAATTGAGGGGAGAGACTAGAGGACACAGCCCTCCAGTTTGTGCCATAGTGGCTGGAGTTGGGATACTCTATAGGAGCAAGTCAGAAGTGGGGAAAGATTTTGCTGCTCCACTGACTGACTGACCGAGACAGGAAAGTCCTCTTCCAAATGCAAGCCAGTTTTCTGGTCAGATGAAAGTTATTAACCTAGCTGTCTCCCTTGAACTTCAACAAAAGATTTATATTTGTGTGGACAGACATTTGTGCATTTTATTGTTTGTTTTGTTTTGTTTGTATAGTTAACTATTCATATCCATGCTAATACCATACAGTGAGACAGCTAATTTTGAAAATGTGTGTTATTTACTATTGTCCTGCCTTCGAACAAGGAAGCTGCAGAAACAGTGGGATAATGCATGGGGTTTTGTAACTGAGTTGATGCAGGCGTGAAACACTAGTGAAGGTAGAAAGACCAATTTTTAAAAAAATTTGAAGTTTGTTGATTGATTTTAGAGTGAGAAACATCGATGTGAGAGAGAAATATCAATTGGTTGCCTCTCATACGCACCCCGACTAGGGATCAAACCTGCAACCTAGGTATGTGCCCTCACTGGGGATCGAACCCCCAACCTTTTGGTGAATGGGACGATGCTCCAGCTACCTGAGCCACACTGGTAAGGTCAGGAAGACCAATTTTTGACCGAGAACGCATTTGGGAAGGGTAGCCCAGAAATGGGGGAAGCTTTTGAATGTATCATAGGAAATAACTTATACCATACAAAATAGCAACAGTCTGTAGGTTACCTCAGGGTTGCCCTGGGCTTATCAGATAAGTTAGCCAATGGCTGGCAGTACATATCTGGCTTATCAAAGTGTTGTTCAAACATGTTTTGTTTGTTTGCATTTTCAAAAATCATAACAGCTTTGAGTATTAACAGTAGTTCTGAAACCAAGTCACTTAGGCTAGAGCATAGTTCTTCACATAAATATCTGTATGAAAATAGGAATTAAGATACAAGTAGTATAAAGATCTTTATTTAGACTGCGGATATACCACTGGGGGAATTTTTTGACTGGCACTTTCGCCTTCCAACAATAGTGTATTTGAGTAAACAAACAAGCAGAAACACATAGACACTATTTAAAATCGGCATTTTTTAAGTGTTTCTCTGACTTCCTAATACCGTAGCACAATACACAGCAGCATCAATCTAGTTTTCGATTTTTTTAAACAGTGATTAACAGGTATAGTAAACGGGTGGGTTAATGAACAGAGTTGTCATACACATGTAATATTTGTCATGTTTTGCATTTAATTTTATTAATGATTAAAATTAACTTCATGACAATTTTAACAGTACAGGTTTGTTGTTTGTAATATTTGATGGCCAGATATGTGGTTTTGTGAATAAATTAGTAACTGATACATAATGAGAAATCTTGCAGTTTCTCCCAACAGGAGAACAGTATTTCTGTTATATATGTCATGTGTGGATCTGTAAGTCTTTCAGTTTCTTCTCATTCCTGTGGCATCTTCCTTTTTGCATTTCCCGCCACTCCCATATTCAGCTTTTATTATGTGCTGGGATGTAGGGATGAAAAAGACGGAGACTTTATCTTTGTCCGTCTGACAAGCATTCATTGTCCTGTGTGCCGGGCGCTGCCGTGTTGGGCTTGGGGATGTGGAGTCGAGTCAAGTTTAACCCCCATCGCCCAGGAGACACGCTCTCCTGGAGGAGATGGAGAGAAAGTCAGCTGTGTGTGAGTTGTGTGAGAAGGGCAGAGTGAGTTGCCGTGGGAAAAGTCATAATAGGAAGGAGACTGCATGGGAGAATGGATGGACTTTAGCAGGAGGCAGAGCTCCCGTTAGTTCCCTTGCGGAAGGTGGGGACGTCCCGGCGGAGCCTCCTGGCGGCGGTTGGAGGTTTGGGCCTGGTGTTGAGGACAGCGGCCTGGGGTGAGAGTGGGGCCTGCCTGTTCTCCACCGGCCGGAGAGCCGTTGACTCTGTGAGGGTGGACGCGATTGCCCAGAGAGAGGGAAGCATTTTAGGGACCAGGATCGTACTTTATGGAAGCCTTGCTACTTACAGAGAAAACAGAGGCGGGGGGCGAGCAGAGGAAATAAAGAAGGACCAGCAAGAACAAGAGGAGGAGCTGTACTGGGGAAACCAAGGGAGGAGAGGGGCGCTAAATGCAAGGGCAGGGTCAGCGGCCACTTGTCCGTGGGATCGGGCGGTTAGGTGGTGTGAGGGGCCAGCTGGAGCAGGCTGAGGACAGGAGGCCAGACGGCAAAGGCTGAAGATCGGAGAGGAGCAGAGGGAGCAGAGAGGAGAGCGGACTCCTCTTGGAAGGACTTTGACTCGGAGGCCGGGCCCACTTGGAATGTCGGGTCTGGGGAGGTGTCGCTGGGTCCCTGGGTTTTGTGGTTCGTGTGATGGTGACGATGGCAGGTGGCATGGCCCTCGCTCCACCCTCCCTGCGGTAAACAAGGACCCGAGCTGAGGTCCTCAGAAGCAGTGGTCGGTGAGCCTCATGGCGGGGGCGGGGGCCGTCCAGAAGTTGATCCCTTGCTGAGTTCGGCAGGCCAGGGCGCCACAGAGGAAGGGGAGCGGGGGTGGGCACCTCAGGCAGTTAGGACGCCTGGTCCAGGAGGGCAGCAAAAGCTTCTAGGAAGTGACCTTTGATCCGAGGTGAGAGGAAGAGGTCACAGCGGATGCTGCCAGAAGCCATCTTTCCACTTGGGAACAACCCTGTTCTGACATCAGCTGAGAGTGGGGTAGAAGGGGGAGTTGTTCAGTTTTGTTGAAAAGGATACAGTTAGTGCCAAGTGTGTTCAAACTCATTTTTCACGATTCTGCTTTTTCTTTACTGTGTTTGATAAACCTTAAGAGATACTTGATCATTTAAAAAATTTTTTATACTTCTAAGGTGTTGATTTCATATACTTTTCCTCAGCTTATTCCGTCCCATTCCCTTAAATGGGATCCCAGATCACTTATTTCACATTTTATAATTGTAAGAAAGGCCTGCCTTCTGTTAGTTCTTTGTTTCCCCTGCCTTTGCCTGATGAATATTGTGGTGCACAGACTAACATGCCCACGATCCTCTGAGATCAGCAGGCCCCTTTGTGCTTTGCTTTCAGATGCCAGTACACCTTGCTCATTTCGGAGCTTAAGTATATTTTCACCCCTGAACCAAAGACTCTGATGTGTCTTAGGTGGGGGAGACCCTTCAGGGGATCCTCAGATTCCGACTTCCTCCGAGGCTGGCTGAGGGCAGTCCCCTCACACTGGAGCAGCGACTCACAGCCTTCTCTCGCAGTGCGACGCTGTCTTAGGCTATACGTCTCAATAGATTTGCTTTGCTTCATTTGCTGGTGACCTGTGTTACAAAGAAGCCGAAGCCTAGAGAGTGAAATTCATATTTCCTAGCCCTTTACTCTCTCTACAGCTCCTGGGAGGAAACTCTGCATGCCCGCTAGACTGACTGTTGGTGCGCTCGTGTGTGTGTGTGTGTGTGTGTGTGTGTGTGTGTGTGTGTGTGTGTGTTTGCACTCCTTTAGTTCCTCCTCAGATTAATTCTTCATCCTTTAAGGACCAGCAGGCCTCTTCCCTCTTTGTGAAGAATCATTCTGTTCTGCACTGAAACTAGCTCTGTGCTCCACAAAAAGAAGGGACTCTAGAAACGACGGGTCTCGTTCTCTGCTGAGCATATTTCAGCCTCACTTCCAGCCAGCCAGCCAGTCTCCGTATTTAGGGAGCACTTCCTGTGCGCCAGGCACTTTCCTAGGACGGGCTGTGTAGAGCAGTGAACTGGGTATTGGCTTCCGGGAGTCTGCAGCAGGAGATTGGTAGGAAACTGGTGGGTTTCGATCATGATATTCTGGTGGCCGCTGGTGCACAGAGAGGCAAGTGTTCGCAGTGATGGTGGGGACTGCTTCAAACATGGCGGTCAGAGGACGGTGACATTTGAGTCTAAGAAAGAAGAAGGAAGCAGCCACGCGAAAGAGATCTGGGCGCAGCCAGTGGGCAGCGGGGAGCACGCTGAGGAGTTGGAGCAGGTGCAGGGCCCAAGAGGGGAACAAAGTGGCATGCTCCCGGGGACAGAGACGGCCAAGTGAGTGCAGGAGGTGGGGGCTCGGACGTACGCAGGCCTGGACCCCAGAGCTCCCCAGGCCGAGGTGAGGGGGTATGGGCTCCAGTCTGGGAGCAGTGGGCAAACACTGCGATCTAAGTGTGATACTTACTCGATACTTCTCATCAGGTTGTCTTTAAAGAATTTTTAAGTGTCTTATATCAGCAATATATGCAGAGTTTCTTGAAGGCAAGGCTCTGGGGCTGTTTCCTGTGGTGTCCCCTCACCCACAGCACAGCTCTGTAAACCGAGGCAGACCAGGACTTAGCGGCTCAGTCACTGAGGCCAAGCAGACTGTTCACACGCAGGTGGGGAAATGCTTCTCTGCAGCCAGGGTGGGCGTCTTAGCCTCCCTTTTTAGGACATGGCTCCCAAACACCTGGCTGCACCTGGCTGCACCTGGCTGCACCTGGCTGAGGCAACGTGAAAATAAAGATGATGTAGGGTTTTTTCCACAAAGCTGAATTTACTCAATTTTTCTCCTTAGATATCTTGACTTTCTAAATACAGTGGAGTTGCTCTGATCTAAGAATTCTAAAGTCAGCACAAAAAGCCTTACAGTCCAAATTACCCCGTAGAACAGGAACCCTAGCTAGCATTTAGTGATGGCTTCCTCGGGGTCCAGCCTCATTTTTTTAAGTTCTTTATTGTATAATCTCTTATTGCATATTCCTGGCAACCCCATGAGGTCCATACAGTTACTGTGCCGGTCTCACAGATCAGGGAAATGAGGCCCAGAGAAGCGACAGAATTTTCCCAGGATCACACAGCTAGTGAGTGATAAACGGGAGACTTTTATTTTTCCATTTTTGAGTTTTACTCATTATGCACACTAGGGAGAAGCAGACTGCTTTTTTTTCTGGTTTTTGATCACGTAATGAGAGTGTCATTAATAATCGGTCATCTGGTATCTATGCCTTTTCCCCAGCAAAAGTCATAGAAGTGCCCCTATAGTATGACCCGGTGGTGTTTGAGATAAACAAGTCTTTTTGAAATTGTGCTACCAGCCTTTTATTTTTTTCTGGCTGTCTAATTCATCATGTGCAGGCCTACTTTCACTTCTCCAGAAATGCTTTTGGAAATTTTTGCTGGTTGGTAAAATTTAGTCTAAGAACTTCTCTTTTCAAGAACTCGCTCCCTTGCCTTTGTGATAGGCCTGGTCTCAAACCCTAATACCAGAGAAGTTGCGACAAAAGTTTTGGGCATGAGCATCAGCACTCTCAGGAAGTGGGGGGCTATATTTACACATAATTTGATGCACATTTGTTTGGGGCATGATGCGTATGGCTCTGTAGGAGTACTGTGTGAACACAGACGGAGAATTGCCTGTGATGAAAGCAAATGCACATTTCTTGAGATTTTGTTTAAAAATAGTAGCATAACTTTATAGTAAGACTTTATGAACAGTGGGTGGTTCTACAGTGTATTAATACTAGTAATTGGAAATGCATTCTTTATAGAAAATGGCATGGCTATGCTAAAGTAAAAAATTAAATTGTTCTATACTAGAAATGTACAAATTGCATACAATAAATCTATCATTTTTTTAATGGAAAAAATATACCTTATAGTTTAATTCAACAGAATGGGCCCTGGCTGGCATGGCTCAGTGGCTTGAGTGCTGGCCTGAGAACCAAAGGGTCGCTGGTTTGATTCCCCGTGTAGGGCTCATGCCTGCGTTGCTGGCCAGGTCCCCAGTGGCAGCACGTTAGAAGCAGCCACACACTGATGTTTCTCTCCCTCTTTTTCTTCCTCCCTTCCTCTCTCTCTAAAAAAACAAAAACCCCCGAATGGCCAAGTAACAGTGTAAAATTTGAATACTCTGGAAAATCAATAAAGAACCTCAACTCCCAATTCTGAGATTTTATATTGTAGGCAGAACCATTCTTTTCTGTGAAGTGAGAATGGAAGTTCTGATAATTTGATTTTGAACCACAGAGCGTGTCAGTACAGTGTCATCTGTATATGTGTGTACACGTGTGTGGACAGAAATGCATGACCTCAAGGAGCCAATTACGTTGTCTCTGTGACCCTCCCGAATCAAGTAGCTTGGTACACATCTTCAGCTGTAAAGCACGTGGCTGGAACATATGGTTTACGTAGGGCTTTTGGTGAATCAAGGTCTACATTTTGCATGGTCTCGAAAGCTCCTCTAAGGAATTTGCGGTTGAACTTACAGACAGGTGGGCCCCATCCACGGTCTGTGAGCAGGTACGTGGCAGCTCACCATGTAGTTTTAAGGGAAAACAAGAACGTGTGTTCATGTCTGTCTTTTTTAAAGATGTTACTATTCCCAGTTGGTGGACTTCACTGAAAATCAGCAAGGCCAGTAACCTGGTAGGTGCTGCCGGCTGTGCCCATAGTCGCTTCTGAAGAGCACCTTGGCCTGTTTAGATTTGTCTCCTGTTTGTGGTCTCCGGAAAAGGTCTTTGTGGGAGAAGACTCCTTCCTCTTCCCTTGCTGGTTCCGGTCAGCATCTGCATCAGCCTCTCAGCACTGGGCAGCAGGCCACTTTGTTCCTTGCTGGGTGTCACTGTGGCTTTGCTGGGCTGTGACTCTACTGGGGGCAACTACAGGGCCCCCAGGTTTACTGGAAACCCAACAGCGTGTGATGATCTGCGTCATTCTATGTTGCTTTCTGTTTTCAGGAGAAACTATGGAATAAGCAAGCGCGACCAGTGATGTCCCTGATTTCCCACCGCTGTGGCCCATTGATATCAGAGTACGAGTTTACATCCCAGAGATTCTAGATGTATTATCCCTTAAGATTTTACAGGGCATTTCCCCATATAGATGTGCTGAGTCAAAATCGGTTGTTTTCAAAACAGACCGTTAAGCACTAAATATTTCTCATTTCCATACAATTTCTGAAACTTGCACAGTCCTAGATAACATCAAATAAGGAGACTTAATTATCCAGAAATCTGGCATTGGAACCATCCTTGCCAAGTCTTCCTATGAGCAAAGCAAGTGAAAAGGAAGGTTAGAATGTAGAAGTTGGATTTAGGCATTAAACATTTTTTTTTTTAAATTGGGGTCTGCTCTGAGCATGTGAACTTGCACACAGCTGCCCTCGGCAGAAATGCTGTAATTTATTGAGGAAAACTGAATTGCAAAACCTTTCTTCCCCACACAGCCTCATCAAAAAAAAAAAAAAAATCAACAGCTTGACTGAGCTTAAATAACTGACTTTTCATATTCTTTCTTGGAACACAAAGGGATAATCCTGAGGCCACTTGAGCCACCAATGCAGGCAGTGAGGGGACCACCACGGGACATGTCATTCCCTCCTCACTGCACACAAAACACATTGACTGCAGCTTTATGAAGTGAAAATGCCCAAGAAAAAGAAAATGGGAAGGCGGTGTCCTCAGTTATTTCTTTCCAGAGGGAGAGCGCGAAAGAAAAAGCTGCCGCATCTGGATATGCAGAACAAAGCGCCCTTAAGACTCGGGCATAATAGGTTGGGTCACTGGCTTTTATAGGAGCAAAAGAGTGGAACTGCCTTTACTTGTCTCAGTACCACTGACCCTTGCATTTCATTGTGTGGAGATGTCAGAGAAAGTGTGTAGAAAGCATTCCAGCCTCTTTCACCGAACAATGACTTTGTCATTTTGAGATTTCTATGGTGTGTTGACCCCTTCCCCCACTCCCTCCCGCAAATCCCCCTGGGACAAAAGAGATTGTTAGTGAGGCTGCCTTGCCCCTGTTTGAAAGATCTCTGTTTTACCCGACTCTTCAAAAGTAAACTCAGCCATTTTAACTGAATCACAGTGTTTTCACGCTTTTAAAATCAACAAAAGCGTTTTAGTCTGAGCATTTGCAGGGATGGACTATTCCGTGAAAATGCCAGTCCCAGAGATAGTGATTCATGCAAGCCGCCAAGTTAAAAGTGGGTCTCCTTGTTACTTAGAAAGGAGAATTGATGATAGGGGTTACTGGAAATGTTTACAAGCACTTGACCCTCAGGTTTCTGAGATCAGGGTGATACGATTCACACAAGCTCCCTCGTTCGCTTCCTCTACCTTTTTATTTTTTAATGACAGGTGTGAGCTGGTTGAGTTTTCCCAGCGTGACGGGGAGCGCACTTAGACAGCAGCACTGTCCACATCAGCATGGTGACAGTTAACCACCGGGGACCCTCCCAGGCTGGCAACCAGTGTTCCAATTTGTCTGTCTCAGCATGTGCGCGCCAATGATAATGTTTGTAGTCCAACACAAGAAGCTAATTAAGACCTAAAAGGCAAAAAATAATAAGGATCTCATTTTTATCAAGCTTGGTGGTGGTGCGCAGAGCATAGGACTTTACATTGTGGCAATTCTTGGATGGTGTCCACTGCAAAACAGTGGTGGCCTCTCACGGGGCTTCCTCTCCTTGCCATCTTGTGTCCTTCGGAATGACGAAAGGATCTGCTGTTGCTAGGGGGAGGAAAATGGCTCAACAGAGGGTTGGCAAAAGTTGGGTACAGTTGTGAGTGCGTGAAAGATGGAGTTGGTTCTTATATTATTATTTATTAATTATTGTATTGTCTTCCATACGAACAAACTATAAATCTGTTTTTGTTCCACCCTGTATTTACTTCCTTTGGGGTCCTTTAAGTCGCCAGTAGGCTATTCTTGATTATGTTTGTTTAGTTATGTTTACTCTATGGGCTTTCTTGATAAGATGAACCAGAAGGGGGTAGTCTGGGAGAGCTTGGCTTCAGTTTTGGTAAAACTTTGCACTTGAGCTATTTTATGGATGGCTGTATTTCTTAAATCTGATGGGAATGTGTGTGATTAATTATCATCTCTACTTTCTTGTGGTTGTCTTCTGCGCGTGAGCTTCGTGGCTGATTTGTTTCTCTCAGCCTTTCTCTAGATGGGTTGCTTTCATGTTCCCTGATTATTATCTGCATCGAGTCTCCAAGCCACTAGTACACATAGCAGAGGGCCAGCACCCTACGGGAGGTATGTCACATGTGACCCAGGAGCCATTTTTTGTTGGCGGCACATGCAGGCTGGTTACCGTAGCCCTCACACGTGCCCTACAATGTACCCAAGAAAACTACCCTGTGACATTGCAACTGTATTTTATACATTGCCAGCACCTGCTGGAGCATGACCCAAGGAACGGAACAGTGTCTTTATTTTTTTAAGCCATTGGTATTTTTATTGAGGTATAGCTTATATGCAATAAAATAAACTTCTTTTAGTTTGATGAGTTTTGATAATTGTGTACACCCCAGTGACTACCACACAAAACGAGAGGAAGGGCCTTCCCGGAACGTCTTCTTCCTCCGCAGTCAGTTTCCACACTTCTCCTAGACTTCTGTCACGTAGGCAAGTTTTCCTGTTCTTGGTACTTAAACATAAATGGAACCAGTGCAGTATGTTTTTCTGTGGCCGCCTTCTTTGGCTCCGCGTGTGTTTTGAGAGCCATCTCTGTTGTTGCCTCATGTCTCGGTGGTTTTTCTTTTTTCTGAGTGATAGTCCATTGTATGAAGATAGCACTATTTATTGGTCTGTTCTCCAGTTGATGGGCATTTGGGATGTTGACATGTTGACATTTTTTAGCAGTAAACTTTACTGCCCAAGTGCTTATGTGGACATATGTTTTCATTCTGCTAAGTAGTGGATCAAATACTTAGAAGTGGAATTGCTGGGTCATAAGGTAGGTGTATGTTAACTTAAAAAAAATTATATAAAAATTTCAAGATAGTTGCACCATTTTGCACACCCACCAGCACTATATGAGAGTTGTAGTTCCTCCACATGTTTGGAACATTTAGTATTATTAGTTTTTTTTATTTTTAGTTTAGCCTTTCTACTGGGTATGACAGGTCTCTGTGGTTTTAATTTGCATTTTCTTCATGATTAATGATACTGAGATCTTTTTCTTGTGTGTTAATTGGGTTGCTGATTTTTTTAAACTGAAAAAAATGTTTTATACTTGATATATAGGAAAATATAACTTCACTTGAGGGTATGTTTATTGATTTTAGAGAGGGAGGAAGGGAGAGAGAGAAACATCAGTGTGAGAGAGGAACATTGACTGGTTGCCTCCGATATGTGTCCCAACCAGGGATCGAACCTGCAACCTAGTTATGTGCCCTAACTGGGGATCGAACCCACAACCTTTTGGTGCATGGGAAGATGCTCCAATCGACTGAGGCTCCTGGCCAGGGTTGTATATATTTGTAATAATAGTTTTATTTTATATATATAATTATACATGTGTGTATGTGTGTGTGTGCGTGCTCGCATGTGTGTGTTTTTAATATGAGTCCTTTGTGAATATATTTTTCCAGTCTGCGGCTTGCCTTTTTATATTCCTAAAAAATTTTTTTGATTGAGGTATAATTGACATACAAGATTATGTTAGTGTTAGGTGTACAACATGATGATTTAATATTTGTGTACATTGCAAAATGATCACTACAATAGTTAACATCTGTCACTTGTGATGAGTACTGTTAAGATCTACTCTCTTAGCAACTCCCAAATGTGCAATACAGTATTGTTAACTATAAGCACAATGCTATGTATTGCATCCCCATGACTTCCGTGCAGCTGGATATAAGTTTTGTTCCCTTTCATCCCCTACCCCCTTGCTTCCGCCAACCACCAGTCTCTTCCCTGTATGTATGAGCTTGGTTTCTTTGTGGCTTTGTTTTAGATTTCCACATATGAGTGTGAGATCATACAGTATCTGTCTTTCTCTGTCTGACTTAGCATAATGCCCTTGAAGTCTGTCCATGTTGTCACAAATGGCAAAATTCCCTTTTTTATGGCTGAATAATATTCCATTGTGTGTATACACCACATTTCCTTTACCCATTTACCCACTGACAGGCGGTGAGGTTGTTTATATATCATAGCTATTGTTAATAATGCCACATTGAACAGGGAGGTGCACATATCTTTTCAAGTTAGTGTTTCGTGTTTTTCTGAATACATAACCCAGAAGTGGAACTGCTGGATCGTATTGTAGTTCTGTTACTGTTTTGAGGAACCTCCATACTCCTTCCACCAACAGTGCACAAGGATTCTTTTTCTTCACATTCTTGCCCATACTTGTTATTTCTTGTTTTTTTGTTTTTGTTTTTTATAATAGGCATGAGGCGATATCTAACAAAGAGGTGAGGTGATAACACATTGTGGTTTTGATTTGCAGCATTCATTGCATTGAAAAAACTCACACCCCAAACTACCACACCAAGGACAAAGCCTCTTTTGCTTGATGTTTTAGTTTGTAAACATTTAGATTTTGTTGCCTGTCCCCAAAGCATCATTTAAGCCCCCAGGAGAAGGGAATGGAGATGTGACCAGCAATAGAGAAAAATTTTCCGCACCAACAATGTCCGTGGAACGCTTGCGTGCTCTTGATGAAATCTCTCTGGAAGTCCTGGCACAAGAATAAAGAGTAGACCGACACAGAAGTATTGCTGGGTGTGCACTTTCAACCTCTGCCTTTTCCCTCATCTCTTGGTGTCACAGGAAGAGGAGAAAGGAGCACAGTGTTTTACCAAACTGGCAAAATAGGCATGTAGCGTCCTCTTGCTGTTTCCTCCGTTCCAGGCTCCGCAACATTATATAAGCCTTGTCTAAAGTAAGGAATAGTTGAGAGTCAAATATAATGCTCCACAAAGCAACTTAAAATACTTGCACACTGTAAAAGATAAGGTTGTAGAGGACAGAAACGGGCCCAGGACAATCTTTGCCAAAAGAGAACATTGTACTGCTCTCATTTCCGTGTGAGGAGACTGAGGCTCTGAGGAGTAGAAGGACCTGCTCAGAACCACTGAGTGAGTAGGTAGGACTCTGGCCTGTGACTCTTCACAGGGTTCACCACCAGCATGTGCTAGGCCGTGTCAAACGTGATGCATGCCTATGATAACTGTGCCCCTCTGTTTTCCTTGAATAGTCCCTGTTCACACCTGTACCTGGAACAGTTTTTAATATTGCCCCTTTGACTCTCCAAAGTTGCCCAGTTGAGACCATAGTTGGGTCCTATCCATGGACCACTGTGTCAGAACTGCCCAGGAAGCCTCTTAGAAGTACAGGTGCCTGAGCCCCACTCCAAGTCTGGATGCCTTCTGAGGGTTGGCCCAAGAATTCACTTATAGGTATTTTTACATTGTTTTATGGATCCCCAAGTGAGTCTCATGCCCTCTTAAGTGGATCCATCATTTGTCTACGCTATTCTGCCTTCCCCAGAGGCCCAGCCAGGTCCTGAGAAGGTATCAGTGTCCCCCCCAGGTCAGAGCGATGCTCCCAGACCAGCCATCTCTCTGGAGTTTTGGAGAATCTTAAGTGGTCTTCTGCTGGCCCACCTGCCAGGACAGACCTTCTCTAGAGCCTCCCTTTCACTTTTACTTCCTGGCACGCCCCAAAAGTAATCGCCTCTGATGAGTCCTGACTTTGTCTGAACATGCACCGTGCCTGTTCAGGCAGCTCAGGACTGAAAGAAGGTGCTGATGGTTCTCAACCGGGGTTACCCAACTTCTGACATGGCGGCGCAGGCGATCCACCCCGCCCGGTCGCATTCATTCCCTCTGCATCAGCCCCGGCAAACAAGTGTCCCATCTTTGCTTATTACAGGTCAGCCACAGGGGCCGCCCTCCTAGGGAAGGTCGTCTCTCATTGCTAGGAAGGTTTTGGCTGCACCGTTTTGTGCCCCAGATGTGACTTCTGTCGATGGGTCTGCCCGTGCTAAGGGCAGAGTTGCACCTGTCTGTCTTTTAGCAACACCTCTGTGCAGCTTTGCCTGAGTTTCTCACCTGGGCTGCTGCTGGGCACCCCCTCTTCTCCATTTGTGGTGGTGTCTGTGTCCTTATCTTCCTTGGGGAGGGGACAAGGAGTGTGTGGATTGGCTTATCATTTTGTGTTACGTCATTCTGTCATGAACGTGTTTTCAGTTTCATATTTGTAGGGGCCCCTCATTCCCATTCTGTGAAATCATTCAGAGCCCTCGCTTGGCCTTGGAGCACCTTGGACACCTCTCGCGGCGTCACTGTGAAAGGTGATGAACTCGTCCTTACATTCTTGTCAGCTGTAAACCCAGAGCCCCGCCATTGAGCAGAACACCTCTCCCCTGCCTGGCTGACTGTGGGGAGGCTTCTGAACCTCTTGGTTTTTTGGTCCTCCGTTCTAAAAACGTGAGGGTCCTATGAATTGGCATCTGAGGCAGGTCAAGGTCAAGAAGAGCTTGTCTTTGCTTTTACTCTTCCCAACTGAAATGCCTTCCCTCCCCTCTATGGGTCCCACTCTCACTTGTCCCTCAGGCCCACCGCCAAGGAGCCTCCCTCGGTTCCCTAGGCCACTCAAACCCCTGCCTCTCTGGCTGTTGGATACTTAGGGTCAGCGCCGTAAACCTAGCCTCGGTCAGTCCCGTTTCTCGTGCTAATCTCAGAACGTGGGGTTCTCATGCCTTGCTGTGGCTCCCAGGGCTGTGCCAACCCACTGGCCAGCTCCACAGCACGTGGCTGCTTGGCCAAGGCATGGGTGGGGAGGCCCAGGTGGGAGGGCCCGGGCAGGGTGCCTCTGGGCCTCCGGCCTGCTCTCCACAAAACCTCGAGAGCCTGAAGTCACCGATTCCTTATGTCGCCTCGCTGGGTGGTGATGACCTCATGGTTTGCATGGCAGCATAACTAGGGAAACGTGGTATCCCAGGGGGAACCTTCCCTACCAGTTCTCTTCAGGGCACCCATCTGTGTGGTTGCCTGAGAGATGATTGACTGGATCTTGTACATCCACTGTAACTTGTCCTCTGTCCTCTGTCCCCTGGAAGTGCAGTACAGCCAGCAGGCCTAGGCTGGGCCTCTGTACAGGATGTACTGGTGTGTGCACAGTCTCACCTGGCTGCCCCATGGTTCTTTTCGGTTTGTTCATCACACCTGAGAACTACCCTAGTTAGACTTAATGCCAGTGGCCTGGGGCCCCCTCGGAGATGCAAGGCACTGCTGCTCACTGCTGGGGACACGTCCAGGGCCATGCCCGAGCAAGTGTTTGGAAAGGCTCTTATCTTTTTCAGGGTAACATTCCCCTTCGGGCTACGCAGAGCTTTCATCCTGACCCTTTAGTGGTTGGCCCCTTTGCCAAAGTCAAGTGCATTTTGTAGGCAAATGGTAAATGGAGAAGTTTGATGAAGAGTCGTCGAGCATGGCTCATGAACCTCTCTTTCAAAGCCAGCCAGTCACCTTCACTGTGCTGTCCTGTAGACATCCACGGGGTCCCCTCAGGCGTGTCCCAGGCCCAGCCGCTCAGTGCTAGGGGAAGAGGAGGGCTCCATCCCTGGGAGGAACCGAAGGACCACGGGGAGCGATGAGGTGACTCCGAGGCTGGAGGGCCAAGGAAGCAGGGTCCCAGGAGGCTGGGCGGGTGGGAGCCTAGCCTTGGATCCAAAAACATGGCTCTGAGCCTCCTGGTCACCCTGCCTCACCATTTGGCCTTTTTCTAACCCGGGTAAAAGTACCAGAGGGCTGGAGTTCAGTGTGGTCGGAAAAAACCAGCATGAAGGGGACTCGAGAGGCGTGGCCAACGTGGGACAGGCGAAGAAACAGTTTATACCAGCCTGGTTTCCAAAACTTGGAAGGCGTTTCCTTAGAGCCCCAGGAGTGAGGGGCTGCAAGAAGCCTTGGCTCTGTGGCGGGAGAGATGGAGGGGCCCTGATGGCAGTCACTGCCGGGTTCGGTTTTCTCTGGGAGTTGGGGAGAGTTTCGGGTGCCCGGCGGTTACTGTCCGAGGCCCCACAGAGAGGCTTTTGCAGCCCACACCCCTTCTCGAGGGGACTCACAGAAGGGACGGGCCAGGGCTGTGCTTCGGATGCCGAGCAGTTTATATGACTTCAGCAAGGACCTGGGCGAGACGCGTGAGAGCGGACATCCTGGCAGGACAGTGCACAGCACGAGTGATCAGTTCTGACTTTCTTCCCCGCGGCACCGACTTCTGCACCTGGTCACTCCCACATCCCCTGCCCAAGGTGCAGGGAAACCAGGCGGGCCGGCGCAGAGACCTGCTGCCTGGCTGGTGGCTACCAGGCCTTTGCGGATGCCCTTTGGCGTCCCCAGCAAAGGTTGAAGCAGACAAGCCAGTCCCCAGACTAGCACACAAGAGACATAGCGCTCTGAAAGAGTCTGACGAAGACCTTGGCTGCCCTGGATCCAAAATTCAGCGAAGGGGGCCCGATGGCAAGAAGCCGGCCCCACAGCAGCTTGCCCTAGCAAAGGAGGAAGCAGAAAAGCCAGTTCCCAGACGAGCACTCAGGAGAAGCTGCCCGTGGAAGAACCAGACAAAGACCTTGGTTGGTCCAGCCCTGAAATTCGGCGGTTGGAGCAAAAGGCTTCCCCCACAGAAACTTGCTGGCTGAGTAAAACTCAGACAGACTTTTTACTGCCTGTAAGACAGTGGACACTTCTTCCTGAAGGGAGCCCCGTGACCCACCACGGGCAATTACAACCTGAGCCACCGTGTCTCAGTCTGTCTCAGCCAGGAGCCTCCCTCCATACTGAACAGGCGTGGGTAGGGAGCCTCAGAAACTGAGGTTTGAAATGAAAGGCCGCTCTGAACATCCCAGGGCTGAAGCCGGCCTGGCAGGACGTTAGATGTTCCTCTCCTCCATCCTCTAGAGTCCCTTCTCGGGAAGGAGAAAGGAAAGTCTGGGAGCGAAGTGGGATCCAGGAGTAAAGAGAGGGTGCAGAGTGGTCTTAGCGGGGTCCCCCGCTCCGTCTGTCCGACGGGCTCCTGCGCTGAGCCATTGGCAGCAGCACCAACGCAAACTAGGAGGCTCTGGGCTTCTTGAAACTGAAGGAGGCAGCGTGTGCGAGCTCCGGGAGCCTCCAGTCTGGGGTCTCGAGCAGAACAGGGAGGCTTGGGAAGTCCCGCTCCCTGGAAGCAGCAGCCCCCACCCCCCAGGGTTCACCGACTTTCTGATTCCCAGTCCGCCCTCAGTGGGGCCCCTTGGCCATCAATAATTTTCTGTAAAAGCCAGTGTCGGACTTGAGATCCAGGTGTCCAACGTGAGGCCCCAAACCTCCCTGTTCCTATGAAGTACATTCCCGTGTCGGGTGCCTGGTCCTACAAGACCCTCTGCCTCCCCAAAGGACCTTTGGGTGCAGCTTCTGTGTGACTTCTGCAGAGAAACCTGTGCAAATTGAGGCAGGACTCAGGCTGAAACCACGGGTGCTTCCCTGGGGGGTGGGGTGTGTGCACGCGTGTGGAGGCAGAACAGAGAAAGTGCCATTTTCATCCATGAATCCGTCCCTCTGTCGATTTACTCAAATATTTATTGAACACCTGTGCTTGTCACTTGAGATATTTTGGCAACTAAGGACATTGAAGCTCCTCCCCTCAAAACAACCACGAGCAGAAGACTGAGACAAGCCAGTCAACAATATAATTTCAGATAATGCCAATTGCTGTAAAGAAAAGTGGACTAGGATAAGAGGGTGGAGCGATGCGAGGGCGCTGGAGGTCCCCCGGGGAGGCGCCTTTGGGGAGGGGCATTTTCAGTGGGGATTTGAGCGCTGGGTTGGCCCCGTGAGGAGCCAGAGGACAAACGAGGCTCCTGAAGGACCAGGTGATAAATGCAAAGACCCTGAGGCAAGAAGCAGTCCCATTCTGGGACAGGCAGAAGGCCGGGGTGGAGGGGAGGAAAGAGAAAAGAGTGAGGAGGTGCTGGAAGCGGTAGGTTAGGAGCCAGACGGCGGCGGAGGCCTGGTCCCCCAGGGGGAGGAGTGTGGCTCTTTTCTTAAGGGGGGATGAGGAGCCACAGGTAGGCGGAGAGCAGGGTAGCAGAGCGATCTGATGAAGACGATGGGAAGACCTCTCTGTCCGCCGTGTGGCACCGCGGTGCTGGCTGTTGGCAGTGGAATGTGTCGACAGAGGACAGTTGGCCCTGAGGAGTGGGGGAGGGGAAAGAGCAGAGAAGGACAGAGCCCCGCCTTTGGGCTTGTGTCCCAGGCCCCTCTGCCTTAGCAGCCTAGAGCAGAAGGAGGCACTGTCAGCAGCTTGTGGTCCGCAGACTGAAGTCACCCACCCTGTGGACAGCACACTTGTCCTCAGGGGCCACAGCAACAAGACTGTTGCTCGCCGTCTAGTCCCCAGCCTCCCTGCCCCACCCTGACACATACCCTTAAGGCCAGGGAAGGCCCTGATTACATAAGAAGTTTCCCTAACCGGGGTTAGAGGAGGAAGGCACACACACTGGGGATCCCCGAAAGTTCCCGCTGTGAGTCTCAGCTAACCCACAAAGCCCAACGAAGGCCTCTTCCTGCAGTGATCCCCACCACACAGACACACTGCCCACCCCTGGAGATTGGAGACTTAGGAGTCTGTGTCTGATGCTCCCTGTGGCTGAGGCTGACTTGTGGCTACGGGCAGAGTGAGGGTTGGCAGTTTCCATCGTGAGGCAAACAGACTCCGACTCACCCAGGGATCTGGGGAAAAGCAGAGATTCCCAGCACCCACACCGGTCCTGCTCACTGCGTTAGGGTGGGGTCTGGACATGTGCACTTCTATACGCTTCCCATGGCTGTGAGTCTATAGGAAATACAAGGGACAAAGGAACATGGGAAATGAATGGTACCGTGGCAGGCAATCGGCAAATTCCAAAACAAAACTAAAGGACAAGGGTTCCCCCCCCCGCCCCCACAAATAAATTGCAAGGAAGTACTTTTTGTCAAGATGGCAGAGGAGGTAAACGCTGTGCTCATCTGCCCCAGTACTGCATCAAAATGACAGCTAAGCCACAGAACAGCCCCCCTTGAGACTAGGTTGAAGGCTAGCCAAACAAAAGTTCTATATAAGGAAGGACGTTCAGAACAAGCCACACTAATACTAGTAGGAGGGTTGAAGATGCAGAAGTTAAGAAATGGGCAAAAATTACAGTGATTCCTATTAGCAGGCTAAATTAACCTTATGTTGCTGGAAAAAACTCCACTTGGTCATGATGTAGAATCTTTGTTTAGGTATCACTCTGCTCAATTTAATATTTTGTCAGGAATTTTTGTATCTGTTGGTCATGAGGGATATTGCTACATCATTTGCTTTCCTTGAAATATCTAATCAGCTTTTGGTATCAGAGTTATGCTGGCCTTCTGAAAAGGGTTGGGAAGTGTTTCCTTCTTGTTGACGGTCAGTTTTAAGTATCAGTGTAGCTAGGCCGCATCTCCCAGTTACTCAAGCAAACAGTAATCTAGGTGCTGCTGGGTCGGGACTTTGTAGATGTGATTAAAGTCCAGAATCAGTTGATTATCTGGGAGGGCCTGATTTAGTCAGTTGAAAAGGCCTTAAGGGGTAAGGCTCCCTTGAAGAAAAAGAACTCATGCTTGTGAATAACAGCGTCCACCCCCACCCAAGAGCTGCACCCTGCGTACCCTTTCTAATAGCCGGCCCAGTAGATTTTGGACTTGCTTAGCCAAGTCCAATTGTGAAGTACCATCCTTTTTTATTGTTAGATTCAGTTTATTGGTATGTTATTTAGTGTACCTAAGACAGGTCTGTCATTTTACTTTCTTTTGAGGTCTTTGTCTGGTTTTTATGTCACGAAAATGCTGGGGTCCATTTCTCTGAATTTGTTAAAGACTTCTTATGTATAATCTGCGTGTGAAGGCATCTTGGCCTTGAAAGTCTTTTCTGTGAGAAATTTTTAAATTAAGGATTTAGGTTCTTAAATTGATAGAGAATTATCCATATTTTCTATTTTTCTTTTGTCATTATTTGTATGTAATTATTCAAGAAATTTGATTTGGCATTAAAAATTTTTAACTCATCAGGACACTGTTTATTATATGCTCTTTTTAATGCATGTGGTATCTCTTGTTTTCTCCTTTTTTAGTTGAGGATAATGGTAATCTTTTCCTCTTCTTTTCTCAATAAATGTTGGTAGGAGTTTATTTATCGATGCTTTCAAAGAACCAAATTTTGGGTTTGTTGATTTTTCTCCTTGGAAATTAGTTTTCTGTTTTATTAATGTCTATTTTTACCTGGTTTCCATTCTACTACATACTTTAGTTTAATATGCTGTTCTTTTTCTATCTTAAGATAGGCCCTTTTAGCCTTCTTTAATAAGACTTTTTTATAGAGCAGTTTTAGGTTGACAGCAAAATAAAGGAGGTTACAGAGATTTCCCATGTATTACCAGTAGCCTTTCTTTAAAAACAAAACAAAAAAACTTTAAAGCTATAAATTTACCTCTAAACACAGCTTTAGTTGGAGCTCTTCAACTTTAATATTAGTAAAATTCATTTTCTTTTCTGTCAAAATACTTTCAAAACGTATTATAATTTCTTTGAACCAGGGGTTATTTAGCAGTGAAATGTATCACTGAATTTCTAAACATTTAGTGACTTTCTAGTTACCTTTTTGTTACTACTATCTCATTAAATCTACTGAGGTCAAAACACATTCTGCACAATGCCTGTCCCTTGAATTTTGTTGGTATGTGCTTTTATTGCATAGCACATGCAGTTGAAAAGAATGTATTGTTATTGGCTGCAGTATTGTATACGTTTTAATTAGGGCAAGTTTGTTAATCATGTTTTCGAATCTTTTCTATATCTAGTGATATTTACCTGTTTGTTCAGTCACTTATGCAGTCAGAAAAATGGGTTAAACTCTCTTTTGTCTACTTCCACTGGGTCCTGTCAGATTTTGCTGTGTACATTTTGTCACTATGTTACTAAGCTTCTATAAATTTAGATTTTTAAAGTATCTTCTACATAAAGTGACCCTTTGTTTTTATGAAATGTTTTTCTTTGTTTCTATGAATGCTTCCTAACTTAAAGCTTCTATATTTATGGTGATACAAATAGATAGACACGCCAAAGCTTACTTCTGGTTAGTGTTTTCTTGGGGGGCAGGGGAGCATTTTTCCAGCCTTTTACTTCTACCTTTATGTGCCCTTATTTTAAGAGGTGCCTTTAAAAGTAGCCTACGGATGGACTCCAGCCTTGAATTTCATCATAAACTCTACCCCTGAGAGGAAGGTAGAAAGGGAGCTATCGAACGATGAGATATGCTGATCAAAAAGGAGGGAAGAAGTGCATCACATTGCTCTAATGTTCTGTATTGTCTTGGTTAGGAAATGGTAAGCCATACCCCGCCCCCATTCCACTCTTCGGCGGCGTTAACTAGGACTCGTGACTGAGGACGCCCCGAGGTATACGCAAGTCCCAGAGCTGGTGCGGATGTGAAAAGATCCCAGGCCAGACGAGGGGTGAAAGGAAGGATGAGAGTATTCCAAGGAAAATGACGAGTTTAGAAAGCTTAATCTTAGTGTTTGTATAGATCTCTTTGTACAGATAAAACACACCCAAGTTTCGTGAAGTTGTGATGTAACAGAGTTAACTGAGTTGGATGAGGTCTTAGAAACAGGTGATCAATTCCGGGAACCAGAATCAGTCTCTGAACGCCCTACAGCAGACAAAGGGCCCTATCACACCTGCAGATATAAAATTAACCCTAGGATGGCATTAAGGTTTAGGAGGTTACGTTTAAGAGCCTTCCATAGTTTCCCCTGTGCTTCTATTTATCCTGTAATTGAAGGGTAAGGAGTATTATTTGATAGGAATTACATTTTATTTCTTAATACTTTTAGGATTTTGTGTAGCCTGTACAAAATTTCACCGCCTCCACAAGAATCTCGTATGAGCCAACGGCACAATCTTTGTGATAATCATTTTATTGAAGGTTATTTTTTATCTTATATGTTTCCAGAATAAATAGATAGAAGAATCTCTCCTACACCCACATCAGTAAACAGCTTACTGATCAAAAAGCTAGGCATTTTTTCTCTCTATGAATCAGAAGAAAATCTTGACATGTTTTCTAGCCAAGAAGTGAATCTTGCTTTGTTTACTGTACTTAAGTCATATCTTTTCCAAAATCAATAATAGTTTAAGGCAATCTGGATGATTTGGATTTATCACAGCTTGGAACAGAATTCTTTAGAGTCTGACTGACAGCAGATTTAAAAGCTTGGAAATCCCTTTGAGGTGTTCGCAATCTTAATGATCCTGATTTCATTTTTTAATACTGGAAACAAATAATAAAAGCACTGTCTACCGATTAAGTGGCCTTATGATTAAATACATATTTTACTTTGTGTCTAATAGAAGTATGCAAGCAAGGAAGAGTTCAAATAATAATGGAGCCAAAAGTATGGATGACATATTTATTTGCATAAAATAAGAAGAATACATTTTTACTGCTGTTTATAGAAAACATGTTCTTTGGCACAAGCTTCACAAAGACTAGCAGGAACAGAATCCCATGGAATTAAGTTTAAAGTAAATTGTGGGTAGATACCTAGGAATTCTTACAGGACTGTAAGCAGTTTGGTAGTTAAATGCCAAACAGGCAAACAGGTCTTTGTATTTAAAATTATACTTGTGAAAGGAATATGTTAAAATCTGTAATATTAGAATGCAATGTTCATTCTAGAGGCAGAGACTTCCCAGGGAAATTTTAATGTTTTTTCCACCATCCAAATATGGATATTGAGCATGTAAAATACTCAACCTCCTTTTAAGTCCTTGGGTTTATGTATTTATTAAAATTAAATTTGGACCTTTTTTATTTTATTTTTTCACCCCCTTCAAGTCATTTTGCTTTCTGGGCTTAGAACTCATCTCTCTTATGAAATTTTTTTAAAAAAATTTAAATAATAACTTTTAAATTAACACCTGTTAGTGTGTTCTATTAGCAAACATTTTGAAGATCGTTTAATGATCAGTTCTGCTCTATGAACTGAACAGAATACTTATTATTCCCTAATTAACTGGGAGTCTAGGACTGGTTACCTCATGGGAGAGACCAAGTACAACCACAAGAAACCCAACAAAACTAGAAAATGCAGGAAAAAAGGGAAAATAATGTAAAATAGGAACAAATTTAGATGTTAATTTTTTTCAAATGTGAATCACAAATGTATATGGGATATAATATTATGCAGAGATTTAAAGAACAGGCTTGGGGTCAAAAATGACTGAATTTATCTGACTTTGGGCAAATTACTAAACCTCTCTGAGCATTAGTGTCCTGCTTTGTAAATGGAGATAAGCCCTCCGAAGATCTTATGTGAGGAAGAGATTCCATAAGGCATGTGAAATGCTCAACAGGTTGGACACACGGGAAGCCTCATTAAACACTATCCACCCTTAGCATTTGGGAGGGCAGGGTAATCAACATTTCATCGGTTGTCAATTCGATCTAAGAGAATTGTGGGACTGCTTCAGTATTATGAGGAAACTTACCATTAGGCTCCAGCAATAAAACAGCAATACAATTTTTCAATGTTTTTGACTAGGCAGGTTTTTAACCGCAGTCATTAACATTTTTCATAAGCACTTTCCCATTTTGCTTCTGTACTCCTTATCAATAGTCATTTAGACGCCTGTGTGGTTTGTCACAAACAGCTGCTCAAAGGACAGCAAGGCTTCTGCGAATAAGAGGTACCTGTTAGACAGCCCCTGCGTAGGTGGTGACGGGTCCCTACCTTAGGCATCCTGACTTCAGATCAGGATGCTTGGTTAGCAGGAAGGCCAACCTGGAGTGGACACAGCTGAAGTTCCTCAGATTCCACGGAGTGCAAACTCGAGCTTTTGTAATTCCCTGGAGAGCAACACCAGGTCACGATGCACAAAACAGAAAACGTCTCTCTTTTGCAAATACGAAATACTGGTAGGCAGGCATTGGGTTTGGCTTTATTGCTTCAGAGATCCACCACCTTTTTTCTTCCCCTTCCCTGAACACTCAGCAATAGCAAAGGCAGGTATGTCTTCAGTAAGAAGCAAGGCTTTCTCCTAAGAAGAAAAAGGACATGGAATAAGAAAAGTAACCTCACAAACAGTGCTGAGTTGCCTCCAGTTTCCTGAGGTTGTCAATCTTGGAGGGCCTAGAGTTGGGCAGAAAAATACGGAGAGGTCAGACATTGTAGCACGCCTGAGGTTTCTTGTCCTTCTTATCTCAGAAGTGCATGGTCAAACAAAATAGGCTTTAGATAGAACAACCAGAGAAAAGCCACAGCTATCATCTTCCCCTGTAACAAGTTGATGGCGAGCCTAGCTACTTCCCTTAAGACCAGACATAGAATTGGCTGGAATGTCCCCTCCCCAGAGCAGGAAGGAAGAAGCTTGTTTCCTAATGGGTGTAGCAGGGTGGGATGCATCAGTTAATCCAGTGTCTATAAGGACTTGTTGAGCTGTAGGCCTAACAGGAAGGACAGGGAAAGCCCCATTTCCTCCCCTGTCATACTGAAATGTGTGCCTTCAGAATTCCATTCCTCTTGCCTCCGGGCTCTGTAGCCACAGTGCTGACGGGAAGGAACAGGAAAAGCACAGGGCTCTGCATCGAGATAATGCAGTTTGATTCCAAGGGCTCCTGGCCACAGAGTTTCAGCCCTGGGCGTTTCCTCCATCCTCCATCCTCCTCCTAGACGGCCAAGAGCACTGTGCGCCCCTGGCTTTCTCCACAATACCTAGTAACCTCCAGGGAGAGCCGGGCCCGCGCTCACACTCCCAGCGACTTGGTTCCTTATCGGTACATGGAAATGGCACGTCTTTCTTCGCTCATTCACAAGGTGGTTGTGAGGATCCCTGAGAAAACTGATTCGGAAGAGCTGTGACAGGATAAGCTAAGTGTGAGAAAGGGTTACCTTGCCTGTTCTTCCCTCGGAGATGGCGCCCGGGCCCGCCGCCCCAGGCGGCACGCGGGGCAGGGCCCTGGGCTGGCAGGTCGAAGATGCAGGTGCCGGTGCCAGGATGGCACCAAAGAACCTGTGGGAATTTTGGCTGCCTGGCTTCTCCTCGGTCAGAAGTTCCATCAGTGGCGATTGCCACCTGCAAATTACTCATGCCGCTCTCCGTGTTGGTTAAACACGCCTGTGAAATTTGGTCATAAGTTTCTTCCTAGGACCGTCTACGCAGGCGTCAGTGTTCTTCCCTGTGCTTCTGAAGTGCCCTGTGCCTTGGGCAGTCGGTCAGACCTCAGAGGCCCATGCCAGTGTGCGGCTGCCTGTCCCCACCGTCCGACCGTGTTTTCACAGCAGGCAGCGTGTGTGACAGGGAAAATCACAGGCAAATTAGGAGGCTCCAGTAAGTCAAAAGGTTTTTTCCAGGGCAATAGAAAGTTGGCCATACCTTAGGGTCAGCTCACATACATCACAGTGGCTGGCAACATGGGCTCCCTGGCGTAGGCTTTGCTGTGGGGGTCAAGTTCCCCTTCCTGTGTCTCAGTGTCTCCATCTGTCAAATGAGATAATAGTACTAAGTAAGGCTATTGTGAGGATTAAATGTGCTAATGCGTGTGAAGTATTTACTGTGCAGCCAGGTAGATACACAGTGAGCGCACAGTCAATATTAACTGTAGGGAGAAAACCAAGAAAGCAGACCACCCCCTTTCCAAAGGTAAACTAATTTTTACCTCCTTTTCTGAGTATTAAATTTGCAGTTAACCACTTCTTTATGTTTATAGCTGAATCTCCTGATTCCTCATCTGTGAGGTCTACTTGCTGATTTCCCTAGCAATAGCTACTGACTCATGACAGTTTGGGATTCAAGTCTTAACCCTCCTCTGAGTCTCAAATTTTCTCATCTGTTAAATAAGGAAAATAGCAATGCCTATGGCATGGGGCTGCTGAGTGTATCAAAAAGGCTAATTCCTAGAAAGTTCTTATTGGCATGTTGGGCATTCAGTAAATATCATCAGGGCCATCCCTATGATTTTGTTATTTCATTGGGTGGGAAAGCATTTCCTGCTTTTGCAACAACTCTTTGGAAGCAAGAGATTTAACCCTGACAAAACAACTCATTAAATCTATTTTTGACAAGAATTCTTGATAAGGAAATGAAAAGGGTCCCTGGACCCATTTCCAGCACCAACAAGCAATTCTTGGATGCCAGAAGGATGTCTGAGAATTTAACTCATTTCTAACATTATCTACCCTGAGATAGCATCTGATTCCACAGGTAAAGGGATTAGTCCCACAAGACCACCCTTCACTTCAGACTCAAGTTGCAAGCCCGGTTGTTACCTGTGTTTCTGACTGACTGGCTGTAAATCACAGGTTCCCATGACCCCCTCCTGGGGTTTGATTAATTTGCTAGAACAGCTCATAAAACTTCAGAAGACCTGTTTACTCACTAGATCACTGATTTATTACAAAACCTATTAAGGATATGAATCAATAGCCAGATGAGATACACAGGGCCAGGTCCTAAATGAAGCTCAAGGTGCTTCTGTCCCTGTGGAACTTGGGGCTCATCAAAGTGGCAAAGCATTCTGGTTTTCCAGCTTGGAAGCTCTCTGAAAAAAAAAAAAGGGCAAGGGACTGTCTTTGAGGCGTTTTATGGATGCTTCATTATATGGTCATGATTGAGGAAGTCATTGATCATTGGCAGTTGATTCAACCTCAAGCCCCTCTATTCTCCCTGGATATCAAGGTGGGGCGCCAAGTTTCAATCCTCTGACCATAGGTTGGCTTCATTGGCAACCAGTTCAGATCCTTGGGTGCTTTCCTAAAGTTACTTCATTAACGTAACAAAACACACCCAGATACCGCTCAACACTTAGGAAATGCCAAGGGTTTTGGGAGCCCTGTGCCAGAAATGGGGTCAAATACCAAATATATTTTTATTATAAACCACAATATCACAGGAGACCTCTGTCTCTATTTTCGCTGTTTCAGACATTTCTACAAGTGATTGGTGTGATAGGTGTAGCGGTGGCGGTGATTCCTTGGATCGCGATACCGCTGGTGGCCCTTGGCATCATTTTCTTCATTCTTCGGAGCTATTTCTTAGAAACATCAAGAGACGTCAAACGCCTGGAATCGACGAGTGAGTGCTGGGGCTTGCGTGCTGGGCTAGGGAAGTGAGCTCGTGTCCATCCTTGTCAGGATGAGGGCGCTCCTTAAACTCTGCAGACTGCGTTCCCACGTGTCTCGCCCAGTGAGCGTCCAGTAATTGAATGTTAAAACCACCGTTCGTCAGCGTGGCCTCTGAGGCAAATAGATTCGTGTCCTGCTAAGTGCTGCTTTCAGTTGAATGCACAGGGCAAGAACAGAGGATGCATGTGGAGGAATAATCGCGGGACTGTGAGCACCCTGAGGCAGGGACCACGTCTGTCCCGGTCATGACAGGCTTCCCAATACAGAGCAGACAAAACATGCTTTTCTCAGATAATAAAATATTTCATTATGTTTTAACTAATATAGATGGGGAACAGAGAATGTCCCCCCACCCCCAAATTTACTAGAAATGACTAAGGAAAGGAAAAGATGAGGGAAAGGAACGGAGGCATCAAGAAGTACACTCATGTGTCAGAAGAGAGACATGTGGAAAATACATTATTTTCACAGGCTCCGGAAATGGCCTGGAAGTTGTGGCTGTTAAATGTTTTGAAAACATACGCACTGTCTTTTTCCGTTTCGGTCTTTGTGGTCACCAGTGTTTGGTGTAGTGCTACACTGAGGCGTTCTTTCCCCCTGGGCTGTTCGTATGAATGGGTGCTGAAAATCATCCCCTTTGGAGGAACACAGGAGAGAGATCAGTTTTGTCTTGTACTCTCGTCAGCTTCCTAGCTTTAGTATAATAGGGAAAGGGAAGTATTTTGTTATTGATCCTTCTGTTCTACAGGTGATCACAGAGGATGGACTGATTTGGAGCTTACTTCATTGATGCACAGATTTAATTCTTCAAACAAAAAAATTATAAGGAGAATAGATAGTAATTTATTTTTTAAAAATCTACCAGGATGATAGCCAAAACATATAAAGAAGGAAGATATTTGTATCAGAAACCCCAGCTATGGATAGTTACTGCAAACTAATACCAACTTAGCTTTCTGGAAGCTAGGCAAAACGTTGATTCTCATGGTCCTCTGTGGCTACCAAGTGGAAAAAGACAGGCTCATCAGGATAAAGGAGTTTTTTGTTGTTGCAAATGGGTGTTTCTTTTTTAATGATAAACTCTGGAGAAGCATTTGTCCTAAGTATTTGCATAAAGGCTAGTGGGTGACAGTTTCATAAAAGCTATAGAAAACGTTTCAGTCACCCAGAAAACCAGCTAACCTACTGTGAGGTTTGGTTTTCTGAGCTGTTTGAATGGGATGGCGGAGCAGCGGCATCTAGATGTGAATGACATTCTGTTGATATGACTTGTCGCGATGATAGGATTTGGAGAGGGCAGAGCAAGGGATAAGCTTCAACCATTCTTTCATGTAGACAACAAGGCTTCAGTCCTGTTACGATTTGAGGCCACTCATGAGATGGAGTCACTCAACTGTCTTGCTGCAAAGGAGGTCTCCGGTGCGTTAAAGAAGGTTGTGTTCCCGAAGGGACACTTGAGAGAGACTTTTGCTTGGGGCCAGGGCCACTTCCCATTCATATGGAAGTGGAGGCAAAGGGGCACGAGACTCTTTTCAAGAGGCGGTAAGAGTGTTTCCTCACTGTTTGATTTGGAGACTCTGGGAACCTTGGCGTGGCCCCTATGGAATGTTTGGGTTTTCCTGCACCTCAGTAGACTGGGACAGTAAGTTAAATCTGGGTACTCTTTCCTCCACGCACCCAGGTAACCAAGTGTAGGGGCCAGTTGATTAGAACTGTTGATTGTTATCTCTCAGGGTGGTCTGCGCCATAAATAACAACTGCCCTGTGTCCTGTAAACAGTAATTGATAGCACCTCCTGAGACCACTGCTGGAGCTGCCAGCAGAAAGCGGGACACCCGACTGCAACGGCCGGAAGGCACAAAGCTGCTTCATCCTTGTGCTTTGAGGAACCACTCAAGTCCGAGGTGTATTTTTGGGTCATGACTGCCTAACTGGCTCCGGAACCTTGGACTGACACTGAAGCTGTCTTAATGACAAATCTGTAGTTGATCCTAGTGGTTTTTCGTTTTTTGCAACAGTGAGCATCGCAACGGTCGGTTGCAGAGAAGGGCAGAAAGGCAGGATGGCATGTGGTTGTGTTTCTCTAGCCAACGCTACTCACTTAGCAATACCTGAATGATGACACCACCTTCAGGTTCCTTCTGGAAGGGTCTGGAAGGTCCCTCCAGCAGCGTCTGCCACGGGCATCGCTGGGGGGTGTTAACACGTGCGCCTCCTGTTTTCAAGGCCCGATCCTCAGGTCTGCTGTTTCAGAGTTCTCCTGCAGACTCCTAGACGCTTGGTTCGACCTGAGATGCTTCCTAACACGTGCACGAATGGGAAAGGCTGTTGGATTAAGATTTTAGGGTTTTCTAAAGATAAACCGCAAAGTCTGGAGAAAAGTCCACTTAGTCACATTGGGGCATCTTTCACCCCGATTATTCGCTCTCTGAGATACCCTGGCTGCGATTGAAAGCACCACCTTGGAAAGAAGCCAAAGTTGGGTCTGTCTTTCAGCTCTACTGTACACTTGGGCTGACTGAGTCCATCTCGGGCAGCGACCTTCATCCCTCCGTCTGTTTTTCACTCTGTTGAGGATTTAGTGCCCCACCCCTGGAGTGCTTGTGAGGATTACTGGAGTGGAGGCTTGAAAAGTGCTTGCTGGCTTCTACCAAAGGCATGGGAACCTTGAACCTGAGGCAGGTGAGCACGTGACAGCCAGCAGGTCTCACAGAGCACTGGTGACAACCTGCAGCGAGGCCATCAGCACAGGGTCCTTGCACGCAGTTCCCTGCCTTCCCCCTTGCCAGGGAAGATTTGCAACTCCATGTCCCAGAGGGTCCTCGGGGTCATGGAAAACACCGCTGTCAGTCTGGTGAAATGTAGGGTTACATGTGCCTGGGATGGGTGGCTGGCGCTGTGGGTGTCACAGGATGGCCAGCTTGGTCGGTGGGAAGGAGGCCACGGCAGCAGGCCAGGTGCGCCGGAGCCCCCAGCGTCCCCCCTCCCTCTGTGCCAGCGAATTTTCTTTGCAAACGCTGCAGTTCACCCGTCCCGGCTCCCCGCTTGGCCCTCGGTGGGGTGGGGCAGAGAGAAGGTGGCTTTGCACAGGTCCGGAGTCCTGCTGTGCTGCTGGAGCCCTCGAGTGTGAGGTCAAGTCGGCGACGTGTTCTTTGGGTGCCCTGGTGTTCAAATCCAGATGACCCCAGATTTACAGAGTGGACCCTCTGGGATAATGAACTGCCGCTTTGTCCTCCTGATGAGGGAAGCAAGTGAGGATGTCCAAGCTGAAGAACTGTCTATGGTCAAATAGTTGATGTTGCAACACTTGCTCTGCACAAGAGAGCATGGTTCTAGTGAGTTCTCTGCACTGTCCGATGCCGGGCTCTTAGCACTCTCTCGGTAGGATAAATAGAAAAAATGAGTTTGGAGAAGTTTTGGGGTTTTTTTCCTCCTTTAAGCGCTGTCACAGCTTAGGGCCCCAAGGGAGCCCCAGTTAGGAATGAACCTCAAGGCCGTGTGGCTGGTCAGAGAGCCCAGAGCCCAGCACGCCGGTGTCACACATGGAAGCCTGCCCCCTCCTTGCTTGTAGAAGTGTGGGTGCTAACGAGGCATAACACACCCCCAGCTCCCCGTACACGCACGCACGCACGCACGTGCAGTGCCCACATGCACGTCAGTACGGAGCGACCTGACACACAGACAGACACTCGGGTGGCGGGCTAAGGAATGAGGCCCTCAAATCAAGTTTGAGTTTTTCCCTGATTCTTATTCCCTGCCCTTTCATGAAGTCTCTGCTGCCTGCTATAAGATGAGTGATCTCGCCTTCCTCCGCACACCCAGATTTTACCAGCAGGCTTCCTCTAGGAGATGCCGAGGAAACAAGCTTCTATGTGAGCGCTTGCTGTTGATAAGACAGAGATTATTCCTCACTGCAGACAGAGGGCCCAGCTCACAGCCTGCGCAGCGGCACGCAGCCCTCTGGTTCCCGACGCAGGAGCCAGACGCTGGGGCCCGCACACAGGCTGCTCTCGGGGGGACAGCCGGTCGTGTGACAGCGGGCTGCAGACCCAACGTGAAGCGACTCAAAAGAGAATGGCCACCAAGACCAGTCATGTTGTGAAAGGGTGATGTCATTGCCACAGGACAGGTGTCCAGCAGGGCAGTTACAAGAACTGGGACACCTACCAGGCTTTGCATAGATAGGTACATTGACCGGCTCCTTGAGCTGAAACTAAGACTATTCAAAGACACCCTGGCTGCGCAGGTGCTGGAGCACAAGGGGAGTGTCATACCCAGGATGCAGTGACCCATACAGAGGCCGGTGGAGCACCAGCAGGCACCCGTCGATTTACCAGGAGGCAGAGGTGCAGCAGAGCGGCCAGCCACCTTCCTTACCGTGCACCTGGCCTGGCCGGGCACCCTACCACTTTTGGGGATATAGTGACTTTGTCCCAGCCCTCAAGTTCATAACCTAAGGTGGTGACAGACACATAGATAGCTAACCATAATTCGGTGCGGTGTGCTAACAGAGAATCAACTGTACAGACACAGCTGACTCACAAACGGGTGAGCGATAATGCCCGCCCGGAGGGATGTCGGTGAAGAGTGGGAAGGGAGCCCTGTCTGCGGAGGCCCCCGATGGGTGGGTTAGCCAAGGGGAATTTAGTTGCCTAAGTCCAGCTGCGATTGGAATCTGGTCAGTGATAGGCTCAAGGAGCAGCTTTTATTTCCAGGCCGTTAAAGGGAAGCGTGGTGTGGTCAGGGGCTTGAGGCGGACGTGGAGAGTCCTCTCCAGAAGTGGCGGAGTCCCTTCTCCCCTGGGCAGCCCCGCTGGGATGCTCTGGCGGTGCTGTTTGTTGGGACGTGCGACCCCAGGGCAGGGGGGCAGCTGCTTTCCTCTGCGCGAGTCCCACTGACTCGCTCTGACCTTGGCCTTTCTCTGCCTCCCCAGCGCGGAGCCCGGTGTTTTCGCACTTATCGTCTTCTCTCCAGGGACTCTGGACCATCCGGGCCTACAAAACTGAAGAGCGCTTTCAGGAGCTGTTTGACGCCCACCAGGATTTGCATTCAGGTCCGTAAGTCTCTGGAAACCGTTTCAAAGCAGGGGACATGCTGCTTTCCGAGGCTCGCCGCCCCCTCGGGTGGCCTTGCGGGCTCTCCCTCAGGCCAGCCCCGCATCCTGTCTCTGCACCTCCTCCCCTTCCTCCCCTGCCCTTTGGCGTGACTCCTGTCCCCATTCACACCACGGCACTCTTTCCCCTGACTGGCTTGCGCCATCCTTCCATCACCAGACCCTGTGACTCTCTGTCCCTTTGGGGCAGGACTCAGCACCCTTTATTCTTTCTGTGAAGAGCCAGAGAGTCAATACTTTAGCCTCCGGGTGCTATGTCGGTGCTGTTGCAGCTACTCACCTTTGCCGTTGTAGCACAAATATAGGCAAAGATAATACATCAGCAAGTGGCTATGGCTGTGTTCCAATAAAACTTTATTTACAGAAACAGGTGGCGGGCCATTCTTAACCCACAGGCCATAGGTTGCCAACTCTTTTTTCAGAGCATGCGGGGTGGCAGAAGGGACTCAGTTTCTCAGTGATCAGATTTGCCACCCATTTGACATCTATTATTATTTGAATCAACGAAGCTTTTTTTCTACGTAGAAATTTCAGAATTGCTTCTTTGCCTGTAAAATCCTGGCTTATCTTTCCAATCTTTATCGTATTTTTGAAGAGAAAATGGCCCTTCGAAAGCCACAGGCAAGATCCCTTTCGTGAGATGGCCATTTAGAGACAGGCTCCTAAGGAGTTGACACTGGGTGCGGGGCCCTGTCGTGGGTGTGGAAGGTGCTGGAACAGACTAGGAGCTGCACTCCCTGCTGTGGGAGAGCGGCGGACAGCCTTCCCGTGGAGGCCTTGCTCTGCCAGAAGTGCACTGCTGAGGCCGTTTTTCCACGTCCTGTAGTTCGACTGCATTTCTCTTTATAACCCGGGGGCTGAAAAATTTCAGCCCCCGCCCCCGACACAGCCACTGTGCTGATTCCTAAGTACATCACACTCAGCTTCCTGGAATCATCGCATTCCCTGGATGGGCAGCATTGCTGCCGTCCTTTGTGTAGACGTCTTCAGCAGCTCAGCGGAGCCAAACGTTTCCCCTCGTTCGACGCAGTTAACGTGGTCTTTGTGCTCTTTTGTTGTGCTCACTGTGGTTCACATATCAGAAGCTTGGTTCTTGTTTTTGACCACATCCCGATGGTTCGCCGTGCGTCTGGATGCAATCTGCGCCATCTTTGTCACTGTTGTTACCTTTGGGTCCCTGCTTCTGGCAAAAAGTAAGTACAGAGGGAAGTCACCATTTGTGGCATGATTATGATGTGTATTTACAAGTGTTAAATTAAGCTCTTGCCACCTTGTCTGATGCTGTGTACTGTTTGGTCCTGGTGAGTTTGTACTGAAGCATTTGCCATGTGTCAGGTTGGAATTGATTTGCATGACCACATCACAGTATTTGATGATGGAACAATGAGAGCCATGTTTTAGATTGGAAAGCACTAGCTTTTAGTACCCATTGCTTTGTTTCTAGGGGCTTCCAACTGCCATGGCCTCGGACCTAGTAAGTGAAATGGCATAATGGTACCTGAAACCTAATGAGGAGAGTCTAAATTACGACTTCCTCGCTGTGCCATTCTGCCAAGTGTGTGTCAGTTCTGTTGGGACTAACAAACTCATTGAGTAGCGCCTGTGAATTCATAGGTTTCTTGTTTGTTTGTTTGTTCGTTTTGATATCATGGTCTCAATCAACAGATACTAAGAGTGTAGCTCTTACCGTTATTGTGTGCAAAACGTTTCAGTATTTCGAAGGAGTCTTCTTGGTAAAGTGACAGACGCAGCCAGACTCCAGGTTAACAAAGGGACTGACTTTATCCATCCTCCTCCTTTTTCCTCATTTAGCTTTGGATGCTGGGCAGGTTGGCCTGACACTGTCCTACGCCCTCACGCTGATGGGGATGTTCCAGTGGTGCGTCAGGCAAAGCGCCGAAGTTGAGAATATGGTAATGTTTATCTTAACGTCCTCAGCCTTTTCAAGTCTCCTTGCCATTCAATAGCATAAAAGCACTTCTTATGTAAAATATTAAAACTGTTATTTTTACATCGTAGCTAACAGAGTTTTTTAGATCCTCCGTCCATCTGTTTAAAGTTAATGTAAAATAAAATATATACATCTTTTTCTCAGCCTTGTGTGTGCTATGTCAGCAGGTTTTATATTCATCACAAGCTGTCTTCAGATGTCATAAATGTCTCTGTGGGAGAGAGGTTCTGAAATTCTGGAGAGGATACAAGCTAATTTCTTAGAAGTCTGTTTATTTTTGTTTCTTAATGGTTTATTCCTCTTTCCTGGTAAAAGAAAACTTCAGTACCTTGAGGCTGTGTTTTTGTTTAATTAATGGGTATCCCCCTGCCCCATTGTAGCATTTATTCTTGTCTTGTTGAACCCCTGAATTTGCTGCTGTCTCATTTCTCTGGCAGGACAAGCTCCCTTTTGGAATTGCTAGTCAAAGGTGTCGTGTTACCCTTGGTTAGGAGCGCTTAGTCAGTATGTAACTTAACATTCGCAACTTCTCCTAAAAAAGAGGAAACAATAAAAACGAATTATTTTCCTTTTGTTCTTCTCATCAAGTAGAGAGTGACTATTAAAATAAGGTTTGACGATCATCTGGTTTAATTCATCTATAATAGACGGCACTTCTGTAGCATAAATTACTGATTGGTGGCTGGAAGTATTCTTTCCTTTGATGAAATGTCTTGGTTTTTTATTCAGGCATGAAAAGTGGATGAATGGCATCTTAGCATTCATGCCTCTAGTTCTTTTAGTTTTAATATAACGTTGAGGGAAGTTGCCATAAGTAAAAGTGTCAGAAGATGATAAACAAGTTGGTAAATCATCCAAGCCTTCATCAAACTCCTCCTTCTCTTCTTTAGGGATGTTCAGACCTGATATATCCTTAACCAACTAGGTATGAAAATAGAGTGGTTCAGTTGCAACTCTGAACATCCATCAACAAGACCCTCCATCCCTCACCTGTGTGATGCCACGTGTCTTTCAGATGATTTCGGTAGAGAGGGTGATGGAGTATACAGACCTTGAGAAGGAAGCGCCGTGGGAATACCCGAAACGCCCACCGCCGACCTGGCCCCATGAAGGAGTGATTGTCTTTGACAATGTTAACTTCACGTACAGTTTAGACGGGCCTCTGGTATTGAAACACCTGACAGCACTCATTAAATCAAGAGAAAAGGTTTGTTTAAACCATCTTGCTTCTTTAATATTTTATTTTTTTTTATCGTTGGTCAATCAACCAAAGATTTAGCGGCTGCACCTGTGTCTTGGCTTCCTCGTATGCAGATTAGATCAGTGAATATAGGTAAATCTTTGCTGGAAACTGGCGGTGAATGTGAACACAAACATTTCTTTCCCTGTGGTGTGCGCTGCCTTGTGCTGGTTGGTGAGCCCTGGGCCATAGTGTGGGACCTTCACCTGACCCAGGACACTCGATCCAACATCTAATTTCTCATTCCTAAGGTTTTAGAAGTCAACCCTGGCCCCTTGTCACTAGCCCTCCAATGTCTAGTTCCTATCGATGCTGAGTTCTTTGTATTTTCCAGGCCCTTCTCTTCTTTCCTCCCCAGGGTAGCCTTCGCTTCTGGCCCTACTCTGTCCCTTGACCCATTCCATAGACCTGGCCTCTCTAACCCATCCCTTGCTGTCATTCCCCTGCCCTCCCACCAGCAGACTGCTTCTCTCTAACACACCGATCTGATCTTTATGGGTCATCCTGCCAGCTCCTGGCCTGGGCGAGCCACTGCTGGAACCACAGAAGGCCCCAGGTCCTCTCCAGCAGGGGCTGTGTGGTCAGCGCTCAGCCACTAGAGGAGAGTCTAGAATCCATGACCCCGTTAGGACTCTGAAGCCAGAGCCCCCAGCTGGAGGCAGGGAAGGCCCAGAGATTCACCCAAAGTCGCTGAAAGGAAACCCAAGGGCGCAGGGGTTGGTACACGTGGGGGACCAACAGGAGGTGTGTGACCGGGCCCTGCCAGTGTCTGAGTCCACAGGCATGGGACTTGGGGCCCTCAGCAGAGGCTCCTGAAGAAGTGGTTAAAGCAGAAAGGAGGAGGCTGTAGAAAGCTTCTCCCACCTACCTGTTTCGCCTTGATTCCTAATGTGTGTACATGCCTTGTACTTGGGTGGCGTATACGTTCTCCCGAAGCAGCCAGTCCTCCTGGCTCCTTGACCTCTGAGACCCTCTCCTTCCATTAGCGGGCTGGTGAAAGCCCCCTTGTTTTCAGAGTCAACTCTAATGTATCTGCCTCTGGGAGACCCTCAGTTCTGCCATAGCTTCTTACATATTCTTTTAACATAACATTTATAGTGCACCCATGTTCATAGAAGGATTTGTCACAGTAGCCAAAAGTTGGAAGCAACCCAAGTGCCCATCAGGGATTACATGGATAAACAAAATGTGATAGATCCATACAATGGAATATTATTCAGCTTTAAAAACAAAGGAAATTTTGACACATGGACGAACCTTGAGGACATGATGCTAAATGAAATAAACCAGGCACAAAAGAGCAAACACTGTGTGATTCAGCTTATATGAGGTTAGGAGAATAGTCAGGCGCATAGACACAGAAAGCAGACTGGTGGTTGCCGGGAGATGTGAGGAGAGGTGAGTGCAGAATTCGTGTTCAGTGGATAATAAAGGATTTTTTTTTTTTTTGCAAGGCAGAAAGAATTCTGGAGGTTGGTACACAACAATGGGCGTATACTTAACACTACTGAACTGTACACTTAAAACAATGGTTACGTTGGCCAACTTCATGTTATGTGTATTTTACCACAATAGAAAAATAAAAGATGGCACTCATGCCATGCTTTGGCATTTGGGGTCTGAGCTCACAGTACGCTGAGGCTTATTCAGGTCAGGGGGCATCTTATCTGCACCTGTGTCCCCCCCGAAAATGGCACTCTGCAGGGCACGCAGTGGCTGCCGAGGGACTGCTGGCGGGCAGAGTGAGTAATACGCAGGTGTCGGGCAACCAGCAGCCCAAACAGACACTCAAGACAGCTCCTGTAAACAACCCATTACCTAGATGTGTTAAATACCTTAAGAACGGCTCTTTTAAGCTCTCTCCCCACCACAGGCCCATTTAGTGGACTATAGCCATAATTTAATGAATGATACCCTTGTGACATGAAAGAATCAGCGTTCCACTTAATGCCCTAATGATACCTAGGGAGCGGCTTTAGCGAGTCACGTGGCACAGGCCGGCTCCTCATTATTTCCAGTCTTATTGCAGGTGGGGAAGAAGGTGAGGACGCTGTGTCGGGAGAACAGTAACTGCAGCTCCTGGTGGGACCCTGACCCCCAGAGCACCGCCAGCGGGGTTTGCTCACTGGCGGACGATGTGCCGTCAGGCTTATTGGGCCAGATATAATTCTGTTAATTTGCACACGTTTTAAATTTCCCTTGAAACCCGACACTATGAATTATCTAAGCAACTTGGTCGTAACAACTTAGAACCTTAGCAAGTTTGAATTCTTCCATCTAAAAAACAACCCCCAAGTCATACGATTAGCTGAGATTCTACAATGCCTGCGGGAGAATTGAACTTGGAGACGGAGTTGTCATAACTCTGATAACGTGACTTCGATGGGTGTCTCGGGCCACTCACAGTATCACCTTTGGCTCCACTTGTGTATTCAGAGGTGGCATCCAGCCGGCGTACCCATGGTTTGATTTCACTCTGCCTGGGAAGACCCCAGGCCTCCGCACCTGTGCCAGCCCCGTTATTCCGGGACACCCCTTCTGTTGGACGTTTGACTGGGAGAGGCCGTTGCAGGGGACACGGGAATGTGTCAACACGGCAGAATGGCGCTTCATTAAACCCTTTCATTTATTGCCCCTGCTGTCCAGATTCCTGGAAGTTGTAGTAAACAAGACAATCTAATAAGCACTAAGCAGGATTCTAATGCACAGAAGAAATAGCAAGGGAAATAAAGAACCAAAATGAGGCAAATAGCACCCTAGGCTTTCCTGGTTAGATTCTAAACACTGGCTGCATTTTCATTTAGATGATTTTGTGGTTGATTTGATCATTTTAGAGAGTACTGGGCCATTTCAAAGCATTTTCCAGCTCTAGAAGTAGATTGATTTTGGTTTATTATTATTTTTTTTCCTGCTCAGAGCTATTACTTGGATAATACATTTTATAGATGTGTACTAGACCTTGCTATAATGTGCAAAAATATTAGTTTCCTACATTTTGTCCCTTTTTACATAATACTTTCTCAGAAACCCGTCCTCTCACTCCCAGATGGTCCTGCTTCCCATGCTGCCTCCTGGCTCCTTCCTGCTCAGACTTGGTGACAGAGCTGGCAGCGCCTCCATACCCCGGGGCTTCTTAGGAATGCAGAATCTCAGGCCCGCCCGAGCTCTCGGCTCAAAATCCCATGAAAGATCCCCCCCAACCCCCAGTTAGAGCCCATGATTTCTACGAAATGTCTTTTGGCGGTTTGAAATAAAGCTCATGGAATACCCCAACCCCGAAGATTGAGCATGATGCTCTAGAAAGTTCTGTGTCACTTACCACCCTATTGATTTATTTACTTGTATATTCTGCAGATCGGGGTTTTACATTATTACCTAATCCTGTGTGATTCCAAGCTGATGCACTTATTTACGTCTTTTCAGTAGACGCTGTCTTCATCACGGGCAGCTTTGTGCCCCTCTGTCTGGCCTTCTCTGCACCAGCCTCCTGCAGAGACTGGAGGTATTTCATGACAGGCTGGGCCCCATCTGGGCCTGAGGCATAGGCAGCCGGCTGGAGCAATATCACTTGGGGCCCTTTCAAAAATTAGCCTCCCTGCCTCAAGCAGGGCGCTGTGTGGAACATATGGCACCGCTTCCTAGGTACCATGTGCACCAGGAGCTGCAGTTTTCTCTCCCAGCCCCGGATGTGGGGGCCCGTCCAACCTCGGGTTCCCTCTCTGCTCAGAGATGTCTGCTCTTTTGCCCCACCCACCGCATTTCGCTTGCCTGCACTGACCTCGTGCTTTCACCGTCCACATGGTAGGCCATTCCCTTTAACCTCCACCTCTCCGCACTTCATCCCTTCTAGCCACACAGGAGGACACAGGTGCCAGGCCTTCCAGGTGACAGGGAGGCCATGAGCAGAACGGACAGGAGGCAGACACCTCTGGGTTTGAGCGCTGCCACTTCTAGGCTCTGTTATCTCAGGCAGGTTAATTAATCTTACCAAGCCTCTATCTTCTCCCTTGCAAAATGGAAGTAATAGGACGTCACCTCTAGGCCTGTTATACCCCTTAAACAAGATAAGACGTATCAAGCGCCTGCTCGCCCCAAGACCAGCACAGAGGAAACGCTTGGACAAAGGGAACTTTCGTTCTCACGGCGAGAACTGAGCCTGACCTCTTCCGCTGACGTCCGCAATGGCTGTCTACCCCATGGGCAAGCAGGGCTTGGTCCTTGCAGTCGTATTTATGGTGATGGGATCCATCTGCCACACAAGTCTTCCCTGTTTGGCTTGTTATATACCTAAAGTATATGGTAGCAGATTTTCCATAAATCTCTCCAGCCTGAGGTAAACTCCTCAACCCTCAACAACATGCCTCTTTTGGGCAGGAGGCCACAGGTAATACCTGTGCTACAACAGTGAGCCTAATACAGACTCTGCTGTCAACATACCCCATTCAGCAGAAGAAACAAGGTAGTACCAAAACAGCGCCTATGGCCCTGGCTGGTGTGGCTCTACAGATTGAGCATTGGACTGCGAACTAAAGGGTCGCCGGTTTGAGTCCTGGTCAGGGCACATGCCTGGGTTGCGGGCCTGGTCCCCAACTAGGGGTGTGTGAGAGGCAACTGATCGACGTTTCTCTTCACACAGGGATATTTCTGTCCGTCTCTTTCTCCCTCCCTTCCCCTGTCTCTGAAAAATTTTTTAAATCTTTTTAAAAAAAAAAAGAAAAGAAAGAAATAGGTCCTGCTCTTGAATTAAAAAAAAAAAATTGCTACTATGGCTGCTAGGTAAGATATAAGGAGATCACAGTTTTTGTGGAAGTTTAGAAGACAAGATGACATCTGTTAGGGGACAGGTAGAACATTTCCAAGAAATTGGGCCTTTGAGATAGAATTTGTGCCATGTGGTCAGGATTTCCGTGGGTGGACATGCGTGTGAAAGGCTTTCCAGGCGAGGAGACCAGCGTCAGCAAAGGCCCCGCACCCTGGGTTAGTGACTGAAGGAGCAGGCACCTTCAGTCTTCAAGGAAATGGACTACCAGGTACATAACACCCATTTTCCCTTTTACTTCTCGGAACTACCTAGTAATTCCAAGGAAGCTGATTAAGGATGGAGCGGTTAGTTGGGACAGTTTTGTAGAAGAGACTTCCTGGTGCATGGAGAAGCACAGAGGTTTCGTTGGGTAGTTTAGCCTGAGAAGGGAGGGCACATGGACCGTAGTGGGAAGATGAGAGAGGCGGGAAGCCACTCCCTATTGTGCACTCCTAGCAGGACGTAGTGGGGAAAGTGGGTTCACTCTTTGGAATGAAACCTATGGCAGTTAAAGCAAAATCATAACACCCATGTTTGTGAATGTGCAGGGAAATGGGTAGGAGTGGAAACTGATAACATATTTCTGGAGGGTAGTTTGGCAGTGCTTAACAGCCGCCTTTGAAAATGTTCACACCTGTTTCTCAGCAGTTTCACATCTAGCGATGTATCTTAAGGAAATAATTAAGGTTGTTTGCAAAGATTTAACTTAAGGCTATTTGACACAGAGTTGTAATAGCAAAATATCTACAAGTAGGGGATTTGATGAATAAATGATCATATACTGTAATATTATGTGGCCATTAAAATAAATGTTATGAAATATTAAACAAAAGCAGGTTATAATAATGTATACATATCAACCCTATTTTGTTTAAATATATGAGCTAGTATCTTTAAGAACACACACACACGCAAGCCCAGAAAGAAAACACATCAGCATCTTAAGAACGGTTTTATCAGAGTGCTGGGGTTACTGCTAGTATTCATTTACTTTCCAATTTACTTGCCATGATGACGATTAAGAAAAGGGATGGTTTTATTTTGATTTTTTAACGGTGATGCAGCCTTGCACACAGGCGATCACCGGGTGTTATAATGAGAGAACTGGGGTCATGAAACATTGCAGAAGTAGAATCTTCGGGGTCATGCTGGCATCGGAAAAAGCTAGGAAGAAGGTAAACAATTTGGGCCTGTGAACCTGAACAAGAAGTTAGGAGATTAAAGTGGGGGAGTCTGGAGAAGAGACTGTTGTGGGCGGGGCATCGGGTATCGCTCATGGGGAATTAGACGTCTGAAGAGCCATTCAAGGGCAAGTGTCTACCATGCAGGTGTGGCCATCAGAGGCCAGCGTTGGCCTAATTGGGAAAACATGGAGGGGCGGTTCCATAACAGCTAAAATAGGACTATCTCAAAGTGCCCCTTTGGTGTCAATGAATACAAACTTACTGATATCTGTGCCACTCTCCATGGACAATTGGTAAAATCCATTGGGGACCTGTGACAGACTCAGGCTTTGTTTTGATGAGTGAACAGCAGAGAGAAATAGAGGCAGGTTTTCTTTTTTCTCGCTATCCTTTCTTGAGTTTGGCACTCACAGTCCTGGAGCGGTGCGCAGCCCCCAGTGACCCTGCCACATGTTGACCAATGACCACAAATCTACAGCTGTTTCCCTTTGAACACATGGGTCAGTTTCAGTAATGCCGATAGACAGTCCAGGAACATCTGCACATTCTCAGAGGCATGGTTTCTTGTCTGTCTGTATGTGAGTTGATTTACATATGAGAACACCGGGAATACTGGGTTGGCCCAAAAGCTCATTTGTTTTTTTCCAAAAGCTGGCTCTAGTAGTGCTTAGGTGTCTTTAACTTCATTCAAAACCAATTTTGTTAGATTGTACTGTGACAGCTGTCATATCAGTGTGCATTAAACAAACAGACACACTTATCAAAATTGGGGAATTTTTTTATGCAGCCATTTTAATATTGGAAGGGGAAGAGAATACGCAATATTTTTGGCCTATTGTACTTTTATTATTTCGAGAAAGGTAAAACTGCAGCTGAAACACAAAGATTTGTGCTGCGTATGGAGAAGGCGCTGTGACTGAGCCAATGGGTCAAAAGTGGTTTGTGAAGTTTCGTACTAGAGACTTTCCTCTGGATGATGCTCCACGGTCAGGTGGACCGATTGAAGTTGATAGAGATCCAATCAAGACATTAACTGAGGAACAATCAACAGTATACGTTGCAGGAGAGAGCCAACATACTCAAAATATCCGCATCAATAACGTTATTGGTGACAATGAAAAACATGTCTTTTATTTTATGGAAGACACTAAACAGATTTTTTGGCCAACCCAGCATATAGAAAAGCACCTGAGCCATGCGCGTGTGCACTGCGACATACCTGTCAGCAGAAAGTGGCCCACCGTAAAACACAGAGGAGGATTTACCCTAAGGTGCAAAATGAATACAAAGATAATAAAATTAGTTAAAGCCATTTTTATCATATTTAACCTCTCTAAACTCATATTTGGGGCAGGGGGAAAGAAAGGATCGCTCGCCTCCCTGCACAGGTGGTGGTGCCCAGAGCGCTCCCAAATGAACTCCCTTCTCAGAGTCAGTCGGCGTCTCCAGGGGAACCGCCCAGGAACAGGGAGTGGGAATTTGGATGAGGAGGATTTCATACCTTGTATGTTCTGTTCTCTTCAGTAAAATTGGAGGCCAGTTCATTTCACCTGAGTAAGGGATGCATACTAATCCTCGCAATGTTGTAGAGTTAGAGGAAAATGAGAGAGGGCTTACATTCCAGCAGCAGGTAAATGGCTGAGTAAAATCTGACGTATCGTTTGGACAACATACGCAATCAAAAAAAGGATGTATGGACACAGAAAAATTGTGTTTTAGTAAGAATGAGGAGACTCAAATCTACAGAAGTTTGAACATGGTTTAGAAAAGCCACCCAGGAGGCAGAAAGAGAGCTTATTGCAGTCTGATAAAAAGAGTGCCAGCCAGCCTGCTGGCCCCAAGCAGCTGGCCATGTGATTAGCCAGTCAGACGTGGAAGCAGTGGTGAAGACGAAAAAGCAACATTAATACAGTAAGAAAAGCAGTATTGTCAAAAGAGAGAGTGTGCTTATAGTGGGTCAGGGCCTAGATGCTGGAATCAGCATCTTGGGTTCAAATCCCGATGACACCATTTAAGAATTACAGGTGGGGCTGACTTTTCTCCGGTGTGCAACAAAGTCCTGGTTGAAAGCCCAGCTGACCCTATCTTGAAATTGCTAATAATTTCATCTTTGAACATGTGTTTTGTGAAGTCTGCTGGGGCAATGGAGTGTGCATGGGAGCAGAGGAAACTGGCAGATGTGTGTCCTCCCTCGTTACTTGCTGCCTTGCTCACATATAAAAAAAGATAAATTCTTTTTTGAAATGCTGTTATTGATTTTACAGATTAAGCTTTAAATCTTTGGAGGCATTCAAATGAGAAAATATATATAGTTCCCACCATATAATCAGTGCTCGGAAAGGTTTAGTTCTTCTGTGTTGGAAGCTCTGAGTTTTAGAAAGCTACTGAATTAATTCACAGATGAGTGAAAGCAGGTTTTATGCCCCCTCATTGATTCCAGATTCCTAAATAGAGATATCATCTTTGGGAACCTCCCACTAGGGAATTTTCAGTTGAGCAAGCTCATTGGTTTAAAAAAGAAAAAAAAAAAAAAAAGCCAGTTTCTGCATACAGATTTAAAGGTACACGGCTAACAGCCAGGTTTTACAATACTGTTTCATTCCTGACCAGCATTTTACAGGCTTTATATTGATTCTTTGATCTTATTGTGATTGCACTTAATTTCTCTATGCTTTAGTTTTAATAACTAGACTGATACTTGACACGTTTCTTTCCCAAGGAGAAATTTATAACTATTAATTGGTTTGTAAAATGCCTTTTGAACTGCTCAGATGAAAGGCCTCATATAAATAACAAATGTTACTTATGTTGTTGTTGATTCCAGTATGTGAATTTTGGCTACTCGTTGTCTTTTAAGACACTGAGACCTACATTTTAGAATTTTAAGGTGTACCCTTTCAAGATAGAACATAACCAGATATTGAACATCCAAAAGTGATTTAGTTTCTTTACCAAACAACAAGTCCTCTTAAAAGCTAGAATTCTGGGAAATGAATTCGAGTCAGATGTTTATGTATAACATTCTGACTTGACTTTTGGACATATCAATAAAATTACTCAAGAAATTTCAAGGTTCGAAATACCCAGCCACAGGTATAAAGCGAATTTAAAAGCTGGCTTCTCATTGACCACATACAAGACAGCTGGCTTTTCACTGCCAGGAGATTGATTCTCTTGTTTTTAACTTTTCTTTAGACAGAGTGAATTTCAACCAGGGACAGCTTGCCCACCCAAGGGACATTTGTCAGCATCTGACACTTTGGGTTGCCACAATTTGGGGGTGCTACTGGCATCTGGTAGATAGGACCCTGGGAGACGGGCAAACACCCTACAGTGCACAGGACAGCCTCCATACACACACAATGAGGAGTTACCTGGCCCAAAATGTCAGCAGTGTCAAAGACGAGAAACGCGGACTACATCGAGTGTAGAACGTCCTTAATTCATCTTCAGCAGCCAAGGTTTCTCCTGGGTCTGCTGTGTATTGTTTTTTTCTTAATCTCTCTTGGATCTCTTTACAGGTTGGCATTGTGGGAAGAACAGGAGCTGGAAAAAGTTCCCTCATCTCAGCCCTTTTTAGGTTGTCAGAACCCGAAGGTAAAATTTGGATTGATAAAATCTTGACAACTGAAATTGGACTTCATGATTTAAGGAAGAAAATGTCAATCATACCTCAGGTATGCAAGTCAGAGCACTCTCACACGTTCTTTTTATAGGGAACCCAAGTTTAATTGCCTTTAATTTTATTGCTTTTTAAAAGTAAATTAAAGGGGTGATCCATTTTCCCAGTAGAATGTATTTTTAACAGCAGGCATTTTCAACAGAGATTTTCATCAGATGCCAGGTTTTGTTCGTTTGTTTGTTCTTCTGTTGTTGGGGGGGCGGGGGATGTGTGCGTGTGTGAGAGAGAGAAACGGGGAGAGAGAGAGAAAGAGGGAAACAGATTTAATAACAAAATAGATTTCTGGACTCAAACTTCCCCAAGTACCCCGTTTTACCTGCCGATAACCAGAGAATTCTGAGAACAAAATGATAAATGGTTCATGTCGCACTTGAGAGATTTCTCTAGGAAAACATAGATTTAAGCGACTTAACGATGGTATTTTGCTGTAGGCAATGAAGCTGCCTTTTCGAAGGCAGTTATCTCCATGAAGGCTTTTCGGGGACACTGTGCAGCTTTGAGGGTTGTGGAGTGCACCTGTGGGAATTGGGGAGCCCTTTTGAACTCTAGCCACTAGTTAGAGATATAGAGCAGGGAGACAGCAGAGAATAGTGAGAAAGGACGTGAGACAGGGAATTCCATCTCTCTGCACCTCATTTTTCTCTCCGGTACAAAGCAGCTAGCAAATACAAACTCCAAAACCTGTCGTTAGGGCTAAATAGGTAAGTGCATGTGGGCAGCGTCGCGTGCTGTGATGGTGGAGGGCCAAATCCACCTTCTCTTCCAGGGCTCTGATTTTATTTTCTTTTATTCTTCTGCTTAATAGAAGCATGACTTTCAGGAAGTGGTCTGGAGACTGGCTTATATGCACGAGAAGAGCTCCTGTCCTTCCTGTGGTTCATCCACTCAACATAAATTCAGGAAACGCAGCCCTAGCCAGGTGGCTCCGTTGTTTGGAGTGTCGTCCCATACACCAAAAACGGTTGTTGGTGCAGTCCCCAGCCAGGACACACATCGGGGCTGTGGGTTTGATCCCTAGCCGGGGCACATACTTGTACGAGGCAGCCAGCCCGCCCATGTTTCTCTCTCTCTCCCCCTTCTTCTCTTCCTGAAAATCAATAAAAATATTCTCAGGTGAGGATTTTAAAAAAAGGTCAGAAAACATTTATGGAGCAATTACTGTCCTCCAGGTGTGTAGCCACGGGCACCAGAGGCCCTCTGCCCCCTGGCCCCTGGCCTCGCATCGCCCATCCTGCCCTCTTCCCTGGCCCTGAGACACATGCAGCTCCAGACTTGCTGATTGTTTCTAAATGCAGGGTGTTTTGTTTTGTTTTATGCTGTATAGTCATCTGGCCATCAAGGGAAACTGAGAAAAGACACATATCCTCTAGAGACAAGGTGAATGTGGATATAAAGAGCTCTTAAATGCCTGTTTGTATGGAAGCCTATAGAACATGGTCCCCAAAGAGAAGGAGAAGGGGGACTTGTATCTTATGAGAGTATGGTGATTGCTAACTACCACTGGCCTCTAAAAAAATTGGAATTGCTCCAAGCAATTTTGAAATCTAGATATTCTTTTCAGAACTACAATCACATGCCAACTCACACCCATTACGTTGACTAGTATATTAAAAAAAAAAAAAATAAAATAACAAGTGTTGGAAATTAGAGAAATTGGAACCCTTGTGCATGGGTGGTGGGAATGTAAGATGGTGCAGCCACCGTGGAAGCAGGATAGAGGTTCCTCACGCAATTAAAAATAGACTTACCATACGACCCAGCAGTTCTGCTTCGGGCATAAACCCAAAAGGATTGAAGAGATGTCCGTAAACCCGAACCATATCCACAATATGGTGGACGCATTCTCCTTGCTCATGCATGGATGAATGCTTAAACAAGATGTGAGCTATCCATGCGGTGGAGTATATTCCACCTTTGAAAAGGAAGGAAATCTGGACACATGCTACAACATGGATGAGCCCCGAGGACATCGTGATGAGTGAAATAAGACAGTCACCATAGGATAGTACCATGTGACTCCACTTCTCTGAGAGGCCTAGTGTGGTCCAATCCATAGAGACAGGGAGGGGAGACGGAGGCTGGTCAAGGAGTGCAGTCTCAGTTGTGCGATGGGAGGAGCTCTGTGCGTGGGGCATGGCAAAGGCTGCGCAACAGCGCTCGGCGCGCCTAACCCCTCTGAACTGTACACTTCAAGTGGTGAAGGTAGTACCTTTTATGTGTATTTTAGCAGAATTTTTTAAAATCATTTTAAAGATATCCCTTTCAGGAAAAACGGAAAGAAATCCCTGCACATTGAAAGAGTCCCTCTGGCTCTCAGGTTCATGACTTAGTGATTCCAGTGTAAAATATGAGTCTCAGTTCCCAGGTTTTACGTTTTGGTTGTACCCATCTCTGAAATGGGCCAAAGAGATCTACACAGCAGAAACAAAGGGCGTGTCTAGAAAATGCTTTCATATCCTTGGATGAAAGGATCTAGAAACGTGTCCTGTGTTACTTTTAATGCTCCTTCATAAGAAATGGTTGTAGGCTTGTGTACATAAAAGAACTGTATAAATAAAGAAATAACGTTAGATGGCTCTTGGCTCTTCCAGTAATGTTTTGGAAGCACATCTGAGCAAAGACTAAATATACCTTGACATCACCAGGTTTTGGTTCTGTTCCATCAGTTTCCACCCTACTTTTGAGCATGCTCTCTATACGTTCTCCAGAGCGCGTGCTTACAAAACAGTGCCGAGCTTTGTATCCATGCAGATAACGATCACCAACCATTGTAAACACAGAACCTTTTTTTTTTTTTTTCACTTTATATGCCTTTGCCTCCAAGGCACAGTGTTTGTTGATTAAAGAGAGAGAGTCAGAAGAGACTGCAGTGTGTACAGGGTCCCGGAATATCACCCAGGAGGCAGGCACCTCTGGAGTGGAGACCCCGTCTGCCTCTGCCTCATTAGGGGTTCGTGGCCTCGACGAACTCGCAGGGCCTCCGAGGTTCACTGTCCTTGTCATGACACCCGCTCTCGTAATTACCGTCTTCTGGAGTTGTGAAGGTTGAACTGGATGAGAAAATATGTGGGGGCCTGTGCCTGGATCTTAGCACTACTCAGTAAAGCGTAACTATGATTATTAAGGATGGGGGCGGGGGGCGGGGTACTGGCTTTTATTGCTACATAAGTAAAAATAGTAAAACATTTTGGATGGACTTTGCTGTTTAATTTCTACTTACGTTTTTGTGGTCCCCTGGTGATTTTACATTGATTATTTATAACATAAATCCCATTGTGTATATACACTTAAACAGTGAAGCAAAAAATTGAAAAATTTATGTAAAAAAAAAAATTTAAAGAGCGAAGCCTAAATAAATAAAAAAATAAATGAAAGAGAGAGAGAGAGCAAGAGAGAGAGAAGAAAAGGCGTCCTCGGGTGAGGAGAAAGCTGTCCAATGTTTGTCCCACAAGGCACAACAGGAACACCAAAGCCTGGCCCTTGTTTTTGTCTTGTTTTCTGGCCGCCCTCCCACCCTTTCCTGAGCACCGCTCTGAACCCGTCTCATACAGCGCAGTCCCCTGTAGGGCCCCTGACACGTTTGCTGTCTCTGTTTCGTGGCCGCGGTCTTTTTGCAGTTCCTGACCAAGTTACACAAGTATGAATAATAATGCCTATCACCTGTGGAATCTTTAACATGGTTTGGCCTCTTTCCTCATGTGCACGATTGAAAAACTGAGGCACAGGAAGTGACCATAACCCCCTTAACAAGCAAGCCCCAGAGCCAGGGTTCAAGTTTCCCAACAGGACCCCCCGGCTCTTGCGCCTGCCACCCGTCGGGGACGAGGGCCCCTGCCGACTGCGGTCCACAGCACACCCGCTCTGTGTCGCTCTCATGCCTGTGTGCGCCCACACACACACACACAGACTAAAATTCCCCAAAATAATATTGCTCTGTGCTCTGCACTGTATCTTCTGTTATATTCATTCTGTGCTCATTTATATAAAAGACAGAAGGATGATCACAAGGCACAAAATTGATTTCATGATCCGCTGGCTTCAAGCGCAGCTTGATAGAGACTACCCCTCGCCGTCCCCCTGTGCGGTCGGGCTCCGGCTTCATGGACCTTCCGGATTCTCACAGTGGTCCTGCAAGGTTAACCGCATTGCCAGGGAGGAACTGAGGACCTGGCATTGTGGGGAGGCGAGTAACATGCCCCTACTCAAACAGCTAACACGCAGTAGGTTCAGAACTCAGGACTGATCAACTCCAAATCTCTCTCTCTCTATGTACTTGTCAGTAGGTGCTCGTTGAATGAAATGATGTTCTCATCAGATAGTTTACCCATTTTTCCTCCCACCCTGCTCACAGAGAATTCCCCTAAACTATAACAAAAACAAATAAATACAGCGCGACCCTGAAAGCTGTTTCTCCTAGTGCTATGTCCCTCATTTGGATCGTTCGGTGGTTTTGAAAAACTGAATTGTTCACTTCTCTTAAAACTCAGGTTGCACTCGCCACTAAAAGAAAATCAGTTTGGAAATGGGCTTACCCCTAACATGTCATGGGCTGGTCAGGGTCAGGAGAAGATACTCAAAATCTCACCTTGCCAGAGCTAAGAGCCCTCCCTCCCGGCCATGGCCCAGTGGCCGCAGCAAACTTAAGTCCCACTTGTCCTGAGACGAATAGGAAGCAGTGTCGCTTGTGTCTCAGGAGCCTGATGTAGGGAACTGAAGAGGTTTCGAGCAGACTTGGCAAAGGCAGGGCCCGGTGCTGTTGCCTTGTTTACAGGTGTGAGAGCTGGGCCCACGTGGTCTTCCCTGGCTCCGTGCTGGCTGTGGTCTGTGATCCTGGGCCCAGCCGTGAGCTTCTGTGCTGGTCTCCCTCTTCCAGCCTCATCCCCATCACTCTTGACTCCACTGTGAGCAAGTCAGAATGGGGAGAGGCGTGATAGCAGCAAAGACCTCCACAGGAGCCGAGGTGCCATACGAACAGTCGGACTAGGCCTGGAGGGAACTCTCAAGCAGGTACTGTTCCTAAGTAATTTTTTTACACAAAACAGGTAGCCAAAATATATGCGGCCTTTGTGCCCACAATCCGAAATAGTTAAAGTTCCCTGAAGAGAACACCAAGGTTATATTCAGAGAGTAGCTTGCTTATCTGAGAGGATCTGGAAAAACATATTTCTAAACTTCTTTGGATGGATTCTCTATCTTTTGAGCCCCCATCCGGTGGGCATAAAAAAATGTTTTCAGTTAAAGAGGGATTCCATTGGCACAGATGGACCGCTATCATCTTTATATGATTAAACAGATTCATTTTTAAAAAATATTTATTAGACTTTTAAAACAAAGCGAAAGCTAGGTGTTTTACACAGCCCGTCCTGCTCTGGTGGGCTTTGCATTGCCAGGGCTGTCTTCAGCAGACTGAAAAAGGTGAGCCAGAGCTGTCTCTTTAAGACTTCTTTATTACCTGGTTTTCTTTCCCTTCTTTTTTTCCTGTTGGGAACACAACTCAAAGAGAGAAGAGGTGGGTATGCTGTTACTAGTAAAGAAATACAACTGGATTCCAGCCTAATGCAGTGGGGCCTTTGTTTCGGACACTGAAGTCTTCATTAAAGCCCGTGGAGCTGCTCCCGGCGCCCCTGACCTTTCTGTATCGAAAGAGGACTTTACACGACTTAAATTCTTTTTCCTTTGTTGGCGAACAATGTTCTTTTCTTCTGAATATGGGTGATGATCGGTTCATTCAGAGGCTACGGGATTTAAAAAAAAAAAAGGGAACCCAAGATAATGTTCTGGAAACAGGGAGATGAGCTGCCCTTAATAAAGGTCCTTAGATTAGAAATGAAAAGGTAGCCCCTCGGATTGGAGGGGACAGCGGCAGGCGCCGCCCTTGAGGGTATATTTTAATGGGGGGCAGTTTCCTGGTTTGGGACTGAGACGATGCAGGTAAAGCAAAGTGTTGTGCTTTATCTGCCTAGTTTGTAACCACTTGTCCGTGTTTCTGTCTCGGTCCCAGGTCGTTTTAAGTATCTGAAGGTTAGCGGGTAGGGTTTCTTTTTAGGATAATGACGGGCTTGTCTTCCAGTCGCACGTACAAAAGGTTGAGTAGGATTGTCATTTTCAGTCGTGCAGTTGGGTCAGGAGACTATCAGTTTACGGCACTAAATGCTTTGATTCAGAGTGGCCATTTTGGGGTCGCACCCCTAATATGAACTTGTGTTATGTTCGTAACAAAGGAAAAAATTACTACTGAATAGGGTACAAAGGAGAAAAAAGCTGTGCACTTTACACCAAGATGAAAAACAGGCTTGGTACAAATGCTCCATTTAAAATACTACGTTGAACGCAAGCATTTGCTTTTCTAACTGTACTGTGCCAGCTAACTCTCACTAGATGAGGTTTAATTGTGTACCTTCAGGAAAAATATAGTACTTTGCCTAATAAATTTAGTGTATATTTTCATGAAGGCTGTGGGTCCTACCATCAGTGTCTACCCTAAAATGTTCTGCCTACAAACATTTTTACAACACTTATTTATAAAATTAGTTTATTAACTTCATTGCTTGGAGGTGGGAACTTTAAGTAATAATATCTATCTATCAGAAATGATAATTAACCTGACCCTTATCTGCTCTTGCAGTAGTGTCTGCTGTGAGCACTTTTATTACCTTTTGGAGATAGTAGAATGGTTTCTTATTTGGCAAGTGGGTGCATGTAGAATGAGCAGAAACCAAAATGAACACTGCGCATGAAACACATCCGCACAGCGAAGCAGACATTGTTAACGAATTGCCTGTTGGTTTTAAAGAAAAACATAGCTTCAGTCTGTTAATGTTTTAATAAATCATTCTTTTTATTGAACAGGTTTTGATTGAAATTTTACTCACTTTGGAATATATATTTGGCATCTCTTAACAAAGATAATTACTCTTATGTACTGAGCGATGTTCCCCTATCTCATACTGCTAAATTAACATGAGTAATTGCCTACTATACTCTTTTAGACTGACTTAAAGAGTTAAGTGGGGACCCTTTTGCATTGGGAAATGCTTAAGCTTAATTTCTCTGTTTTTGTGACGGTCATCAGGGGTTTGGTGATGACTGGCAGAACCTCCGCAAAGCCCACCGAGCACCCGAGGCCTCTGTTTCAGGCCCCGCCTAAGGAGGCTGTGGGCGTTGGTCAGGGGCTAAGTGAGTGGCTCTCCTTCCTGCGAAGGACCTCACTTTAATCCCCCAATCTCTGGAGAGATTCTTCCACTTCAAGGGGCTTCCTAAAGAGAAGAAGGCGGGGGAAGTGACAAGAGACAGACCCTGATGATGGAGTAGATAGTTGGACTTTAAACGTCTGTCCCCGTGCCTGTTCTCTTGAGCCACCAAAACCGCCATTCCCAAATGTGCCCGTGCTGTGCCATGAGTCCCGTGTTTGCCTGACGAAGGAAGAAAGGTCCGTCGTTTAAAAATTCTTCGCGGCCTCAGGTGTGGCATGCGACATTTTGGAAAGAAAAACAAAAAATTGGTCAAGACATGAATTGAAGCAAATGATGAACACGGATATGTTATTGAATGTTGATCACCTCACAATAAGTTGTGTAGAAAATTTAAAAAATGAAAACAAAGCAGCTTTTTTGCAGTTAGGTTTGGCAATCCCTCTCTAGAGTGTACTTTAAAAACCAGGTGGGTACTTTATAAAACCCTGGACCTCTCACCAACTATGAATTTGCTCTGCGAGGAACCCAAGGGGAAAGATTTTCAGGTCATATAGCGGAGATGGACCAGGACCCTGTCCTGTCTTGTCTTTAATGTGAGCAAAGGGACCATCTGTCGCTTTGCCCAGTAGGGTCACAGCTGATTCCTTCACCTGCCCTCTCTCGGCCCCCTTTTCTCCGCAAACACTGGTCCCTGCAGTCTCTCGGCTTGGGCCCCAGAGTGGAATACTGCTGACAGGGCAGGGCGCTGTGGGCGTGCGGAACGGGACTCAGAGCAGAGCAAGGAGTGAGGGGTTCCAGCCAGCGCCTCCACCTCGCCCCGCCCCTGCCCAGCCCTGCCGCATCGCTTCTGTAAACCCCATGGAAACACCTAAAGGAAGAGAAATTGCCTAGGTTGCTGGAATCTGAACACTGACAACTCCCTGGAGTAGAAGTTTCTTTTTCCCTTTAAATCTGAAGTGCAATGATGGTTGCTCCCGACAGGGAACTCTGACCCATTGCTTAGAGGGTTTCGTCTTTGATCCTAAATTTTGGTAGTTTTAAGGAAGGTCTCTGGATTTTTTCAGTTCAACCCAGCGATCATTTTGAAATGACTCACGACCAGTCATTTGCCACACTTTGGGGGCACATGGACCACTTTATCAACTTTGTGCGAATAAAACGCCCTTTGTAGCATCTTTTTTTAATTTAGGATTTTGCTTAGGGCTACATGTTTTTTGCTGGCACACCATCTGTCTTCTGTCTCCATTTTCCCCTCACCAGTCTTGAAACTGAGCCAGGAGGGAAAGGAGAGGGTCTGGGGGGCTATCTGAGCGTCGTTTCTCCTTCACAGCTAGAGAAAGTCTACCTTCTCAACCTCTCCGCTCAGGGGCTTTTGAGAAGTGAATAGCCCAGCCCCGAGGCCAGGCCAGAGTGAAGGCTGGTGGTTGCCCTGAGTCCAGCACCAGTGGAAGAGACCGGTCTCCTCTTGTCCACGGAGCTCTGCATCTCATTGTTCTACTACCTTCATTGCAAACGGCCGGTCAGGCCTGCGCTGCTGCCCCTGTCCTCCTAGCTTGGGTTACGAGGGCCTCTTGGAAGAAAACTTAAACCGCCTGCTCGAGCGCAGGTACAAGAGTCTCTTGAAACCCAGAAGGAGGCATGGATTTCAAGAGTAATTTAATTGTGGTTTTTCCCAATGCAGATGAATAGGGAGAGCTATTTCAGTGAAAACAATTTCAGTGTGACGCATGTCGCAATGGGTTTCAGGTTTTCCAGCCCTTGCAGTTAATAACAAGGTTCCGTGCGTCTTGTAACCCTGATGCACAGACAAGATAACGTGGGGATTAGCTGGTGCAAATCGGAGGTGATCCCTTTGGGAATAGAGGTGCCAGTGGCCCCATTAATTTACATTCTCTTTGGTCGAGAAACAGGTTGTCCCATTCAGACACGTGAAGAGATTCCCAATCCCAGAAGATCACTTGACCAATGGAGAAAATATCCTTGTTTAATCTTCAATGCAAATGTGAAAATAGTTAACAGTTTTGCTTTGAGGCACAAATTTCAGCTAGTCATGCTCTTGGTATTTTTCCAGTATCACACCAGGATTGGCAATTAATTTATAGAGCGCTCTCAATGTAAACTTCCTCAAATCATTGTATCCTTATTTTATCCTGTTTGAGCAGGTATCACTACCAGAAAGGCGTATTAAAAATCAAACCTTCCTTTTTCACTTTTTTAAGATGACACACTTGAGCAGTTTCTTTTGTTAATGTTCAATGGCCCAGAAGATATTTTGGACTGTGCCCGGTACAATGGAATATTATTAATAATAGAGAGACTGTTCTGTAAACAAGCATTTGCAACCTTATAACTCATGATTATAGTGAATTTTTGGTTTTTTGAATTTCCATTCTGTTCAGAAAGTTCACATTGTAATCAAAGGAAAGGAGGCCACAGTAATAACCTTCACTGTTTTTGCGGTGTTTAGGAACCTGTTTTATTCACCGGAACAATGAGGAAAAATCTGGATCCCTTTAATGAGCATACAGATGAGGAACTGTGGAATGCCTTACAAGAGGTAATTCAGAAAACGTAATTAACTTGTTAGCCCCAGCAGACATCCTTGATTGCATCGCACGTATTTAAGGGGGAGCTTTTTGGTTTAACTGACCTCGTTCACCACATGGGAGAACATCGATGACGTGGATACATGTAAAACGTGTATATTGATGATGATGAAAACCAAAAATACAGCGGCTCATGTTTTCATTTTAACCTTTTTCCTAGAACCCAGAGCAATTGGATACATTATCTTGTCCACAGCAGAGCACGAAGCTAGAAGTCACGATTGTGGGTTCAGCTTCTACTAGTGACCTAGTGGCTCCCGTTTGTTTCACTCCCCTGGTCTTAGGGAACAATTACTAACTGGAGACAATGATAGCTTTTCATTATTAACTGAAAGACAAATGAGGCCATACTAAGAAAATACGTTGAAGTTGTATTAAAAAAAAAAAGTGTTTATAAAGGGAAACTATTCAGTTAGCATGTGGTAATAATTATTTATTAACAAACATGTTCTGATGTTGCAGAGTGAGTGCAGATAACAGAACCCTGGAGCTTTTGCTGTGTTTTCATATGGAAAGTGTTCATTTCTAGAGTATTTTCTGTTATTCGTGTAGTGTTTTCCTTTGGACTACCTCTTTGAATTTCCTCTCCCTTGCATGAAATGGTTTTGACTGTTAAGGTGTTGTTGGTTTGTAGTTTTCTTGTTTTTGTTTTTGTTTTTTTTTTTTGCTCACAGGATTTTTATTTATGTTGAAATATATTTTAAAAGCAGCATTAATTTCAAATATTTATATACAACTTTCATCAGCATCTTTATTCAGCTCATTGATTAAATTTTTCTTGATTGTATCTGATTAAACATTGGACGTATTTAAATGCATTTTACTTTTTTGTAATTATGCTAGTCATATATCACATAGAAGTGAAGACTTCTTTTGAAGTTTTATGAGGATGCATGGAAAGTTGGTGATGCTGACTGGCATTTAATAAATAAAACCCAGTGCAAGATTATTAAAACATTGGAAATCCTCTTAGTCCTATTTTCACGGGGCTTGCTCTGTTGTACCATTTAATACTAATTATTTTGTGTATCTGCCCTAGTTCTTCTACAAATTGATTCCAAGCTACTGGATGGCACGAGCCATATCTAGACCTGTAAAGCGTAGACAGACTTCTCGTCCCTCGGAGGACCTAGCTCAGTCTTTTGCTTTTAAAAAGTAAGCACTTAATAAACATGTACTGAGTGTTTATTAACATTCTCTTCATCTCAGAGAAGTGGGGCTCAGCTCATTTCTTTAAAAAAAGCAAAGCAAAACAAAACAGAACAAAAAACATGCAAGACCCCGTCGTCATTTGCTCACGGAGTTGTTGCTCTGAATCTGCGTGTTTGCCATTTCATGTCCCCCTTCCAGGGATAGCTCTGGAATCTTTAATTTATAGATGAGCTTTGACTATGAGCAAGCGTATTTGGATGCCCGACAATTTCCTGCCAGTAATTCTGGTTTCCGAAGGCATGTCGGCACTGAGTCCTCACACACCCACCTTGCTCCCCAGCACCCGTGGGGATTTTCCTTTCCTATATCGGGCCGACCCCGACGCCTTCTCCTGCGTGAACAGCAAGGGCCCTCTGACTTCATTTGAGTTGGTGAGTCTTTCCACAGTGAAACTCTAGAAAAGCAGAGGTGGGGAGAACAGTCTCCCATCACCTAGAAAGACAGGTAGGGCGATTATCTCTCTCGAACTCTCAGGGCACGTTTAATGGTGAAATTGTGACACGCCTTAAAAAACAAACAGGATTGACTGGTAAATTATTTTTCTATTTATTTCAGAGCTTGAGAGCTGTCTTCACAGATTCTCAGATGATATTAAAATCACTCTAGAAACACATTGTTCCCTAGACAGTGAAGAAATGTTAATTGGGAGACAAACCCTGTCAAAAACTACCTGAGAACTTGGCTGAAATTTATTTCATCTCTAGGAGCCAAAATTTAAACAAAATTTAGAAGCTTCTCAGAATTATAAAAGTGATGAGGTGGAAGTGGTGGATAATACTAAGACCTGCCTTTATTTAAGCTACATTTGGAACATTCTGTGAATAAAAATAAGCGTGATTTTTTATTTCACAATTTGAAGCCAGTGGTTTCTGTGTCTTGCTCCTGGAATCGCCCTGTGCACTCAGTGGTACCTCCTGGTATGAGAAGTCTCTCCAGCTCTGTGCTTCTCTTTTGTATATTTTTCAATGAAAGAGTTGGTATCCTGATTGTTAGAAAATTTACCAAATCTTTCATTGAAAAACACAGAAAGCAATGAAGTCATATTTTAGGAGAACTAAAAACCCTCATCAGCTGGATTATGAGAGATGCCAAACTGGAAATGGGAACCCAAACTCACAGAGTTGTCTCAAGAGTCAATAAAAGGGTGCTACGTTTTTCCTCTTTTAGAATTCACATAAAAGGAAAAGATGCTTCTTTTTTTTTCCCTCCCCCCCTTAAGTCCTCTTTGTTCTGCCTCCTCCTTCTTCCTTGGTGGAGATGGACTTTCAGAAGGAGAGAGCTTGACAGATGTTGCCCATCTCATCTTGGCTATTTTAAAAATCATGCAGAAAATACATTTTTCATATATATATACTGAAAAATCACCATCTGTAAACTGAAGGAAGTTCATTAGAAATTAGTGCTGATTGGGGCACCTAAAAAGAAACGGCAGCTCTATAAATATAGCATAAGAAACAGCTAAAGATGGAGCAGTTTATCAGTGAAAGGCCCAAACATGCAAAACTATATTTTATATATACCTATATATGCATATAGTTTTAGTTCTGGTAAATGCAAAGAGGAAAAATGTAGCAGGACACAGAGAGAGGCTAGCAGACAGCATTATTAATAATAGTCAATATCTGTTGATCTCTTGCTTTGTATCAGGCACTGTTGTAAACTTGGCACATGGTAATTTTATACTCCAACAATGTTAGGAGGTAGGCACCTTTATGATTATAATATTACAGTATTATGTATTACTATAATATTATAATAATATTATAATATTACAGTATTATTTATAGGTTAGGTAGCGTATGCAGCAAATGCTCAGGAACTTGCCCAGTTGGCAGAACCAGGTGAGCCTCGTGCCCAGGCAGCCTGGCCTCAAGGTCCCAGTGTTTCATCTGCAAGTTTCCAGATCATAGGGAAGTCGAAGGAATTGGCTCATGAGCACACATACGCCCTTCACCTAAATTCACTCGTCGTTAATATTTTGCCACATTTACTTTCTCCCGTTTCTCCCATCTACAATCTATATTTTGTGGAACTGTTTGAAAGTATGTTGCAGGAGTTTTCGTTAAATGCCCCAATTCACCCTTTTATATGCTCGTCCTTAAATATATACCTCATCAAAACAAGAACATTCTCTTATATATAGTCATCTCACTCAAGAAATTTCCTAGCAATGTTATGCTATTATCCAATGTTTTCAAATTCTCCAGTTACAACTCCCAGTTACTATGTTACTTAGGTCTCTTTTTCTGGTTCCGGAGACGTAACTATAACATGGACGTGGAATAACATTAACAGAGAACCTTCACGTTTGTGTTAAGTGAAGACAGAGTCTCAGAAAAGTGTTTTCTGGGTCACATGGCTGTTGTTCTTCACCGAAGAGCCCTTCTTCCTCGTCAGGCAGATATGGAGGGCCTGAAAGATGGTCCGAACCCGGCTAGTGACAAGATGGGATCAGTGTGGGGCAGGGGTGAGATTCTTTCTTCACAGCCAGGATATGTCTTAAGAAAGACCAGTTTGCATGCGTAAGTGTTACCGAAGTCAATGCAGCAGGAAAAGCTCATAAAGTCATTGCCACTGTCATACTTTTGATGGGTTCTGTCACCTGGGGTGTGGATCTCTGCATAGTATGTGTCATAAAAAGATACTCGGTGAGTACTCTTCCTTACAATGGAAGGGGGCTGATGAAGTTGGCATCTTCATTTTGTAATTTTCAGTACAAGTCATTGCGCCACAATTCAAAACTTAACGTTTAGATTTTGTGGACCTTTCGTGCTAATGCTAAACACCAATACCATAGTTAATCCTAACTTGGAATTTCCATTTGCTGAGACTGGACTTCCATCGTGAGTGCAATTCCAGACCGCGTTCACAGAAGTGCCTCAGCGTTGAGGATACCTTGAAAACATTGCCCACTTGCCCTTGGTATTTGCTATTTGACATGATCATTCTGTGTTGCTGCTTATTGGCCTCCACTCATCAATCTGTTAATCTCTTAACTTGAAGAGTATTTACTTTTCTTCATTAACTCTCAAGGATAGCCTGAGTTTGCTCTATAAAATTTCTCCAAAACAAATATCCATTGAACTGAGCTCTGTAGAGTTTCAGGTTATCTTTGGTGATTAAGAGGGTTTTTTTTTAAACTTACAATTTTTTTGAGATAGATTAATATAAACGCCATCTACCTCCATAGTGTGGGGGAAGTAAGATGTTATGCTGCACCCTGTTTTTCATGAGTTTTCATTCACTGCAAGACATTTATGAGGTTGAAGTAAGCGCACCTGACTGGTCTATAATATGAGATTAAATTTGGGAAAAGAACCATTGCCAAAACAGACTCCATATTTACTGATGTGTGAAGTGCAGTGTGCCAATGTGTGAATTCGTATTTTTCAAATTTTAAAATCTTCCGAAAGAGCAAGGTACTGGTAAGATTGTATCTTTAAAGAGCCATACTTCCTGCCATAATTAAAAAAAAGATTTTTCTTTTTTTTTCCATGAATGTACTAATTCCTGTGCAAAATGGACTTTGGGAAACTTGACTCAACCATAAGATCTTTTCAACTCTTCTGCTTCGACTGCATTGGGAGAAATGCCTTCAAGTTTTCAGAGACTCCCTTTGCGAATCCCTGGGGAGGGTTCCTGGCGGGTGTTGTGTCGGGTGGGGGCGTAGAGCGGATTGCTCCATCTTTATTGATTGAGGAATGGTTTACGTGCCCACATATTGCCACCTGGTTCGCGGGACTCGGTGATTCTGGTGAATGTCTGGTCCCTACAGCCATCACAACCCTCCAGTTTTAGAACATTTTTCTCACCCCCGCAAAGCTCCCTGTGTCCTTTACAGCTCACCCTCTCTAGGCAATCATTGGTCTACGATTTTGTCTCTGTAAATGCTTGTAGTTAAATTTTGATGAAAACTTAAAAAGGAACATTTTTAAAATTGCTATATGTTACCTTAGGAATGATTTTACTTAGCATGCTGTATACATCTTAATGAAAGTGACAGGACATGAGCAGACGACCAGGCGACCAGGAAGGGTGTTGACTCCCATTCGGTTTGTGCCCTTAAGTCAGAATATTTCTGTCCTGAGTTGACTCCACCATCTTTCTCAGTGAACAGTAATTGGAAGTAACTGTCCTTGTTGCGTGGCCATACGTGCAAGACGCGGAAGAAGTTCCAGGGATTTCAAAGCTCTGATGTCTACCTCAATAGCTGTGTGCTTAGGAAAATGGCATTCTTTGTTCTGTATCTGCAGGTACAACTTAAGGAAACCATCGAAGAGCTTCCTGGCAAAATGGATACGGAATTAGCAGAATCCGGGTCGAACTTCAGTGTTGGACAGAGACAGCTGGTGTGCCTCGCCAGAGCTCTCCTCAGGAAAAATCGGATATTGATCATTGACGAAGCGACAGCAAATGTGGATCTAAGGTACGGAGCTCAGTTCCCTGTAACCTGGAATCCAAATTTTGAATGTGGTAAAATGAGAAACATTTAGCGACGGTGAGGCGTTTTTTCTAAGTGCTCTCTTTGCCGCCAGGGTATCCCTTGATAACATTAACTCTGGTAGGCAGAGGAAGAAACCAAAACATGTCACATGGTGTTAATGATATTATTAAGCATCGAAAGAGGGCTGGATTCCTAAATTCAGCTCCTCCTAGTTTCAAGCAATTTGAGGGGAAGAATATCTCGTTTTTTTAAATGAAAAATAGTAAATTTCTAAGTAGACTTTCTTAGATTTTAAAGAACAAGCTCTTGCTTAAAGTATTGATCTTTAAAATCATTATAAAACTGTCATATGACCTCTTTAAGTCTTAGTCTGTCTTTACTGAACCCAATTCCACTTCTTTGATTCCAGAACTGATGAGTTAATACAGAAAAAGATCCGTGAGAAATTTGCCCAGTGCACCGTGCTGACCATCGCGCACAGGCTGAACACCATTATCGACAGTGACAAGATTATGGTGAGGCCTCCCCTTTGGGATTCCTCTTGTTCCTGTGTATGTTCATCCTCTCCATTTATCCTTTCTTGTTAAGCTGGATAGAAGTCTACAAAATTAATTTTCTGTTAAGTTTTCCTCCCATTCTTGACAATAACTCACATACTCAACTATACATTAGTTTAGAATGTGCTATAAAATACTATACCCGCTACTTTTGCATTTTCCTAGTGAAAGCTTATTTGTACTGTTCGTACTGTCATTTTTGTGTAAGATGGCCAACCGTGAAGATATTCCAAATCCAGGAGATAGCTTCATGTTACATAGCGACAGAACATAGTCGGTGCTGCTGTGTCCCTGTTGTTGCAGCAGCGTAGATTCCCTTAATCAAAAATGGAGCCTTCCACTTGGACTGCATGGCTGCAGAATTTCTCAGTTGTTGGGATAATCACAAGCTGTGTTGTCAAAGGGGAGTCTTTGGGGAGAAAGGGCCTAGTCAGAAAAGCAACGTATTTCAACAGGAAGGATTTAATATAGGAAATTTGATACATAGACTTGAAAGCTGGAAGAGGGAAAGGAAATACCAAGGTGATGATTTTAGAGAGCAGCTGCCATGCCCGCCCATGGACCTCCAGACCTGGGAGCTGGGAGGGGAGCCCCAAAGGGTCGAAGCTCGGACATCCGAGAAGGGGCCACGGCTGCTGGTCACATTTGTGCGGGAAGGAGCCCAGGAGGCTGGTTCTCAGTGTGCCGATGGAAGGTGGAGGCTGGACCCAGGTCCTGCTGCTGGGGCAAAGCTGGCCCAGATGGCAGGAACTAGGTGGACCATGTGTTCTCTGTCCCACCTTCGGTCTCCTTCTCCTGCGCCCTCCTGGCAGAGCCTAACGAAGAGCAACTGAAATGTGCCGAGGCCCAGCTGCAGTATCACAGATGAGGCTAGGCTGGGGGCTGAGAGAGTGCAGGCAAACAGCCAGCAAGTCCCTTCCACGGTAGAGCCGGGTACTGCACCGTGGCAGGTTCTGAGCTTCAGTCTCCGGATATGTTTACTATCTTCTCCCCGGTATGGTTGGCTCTTTCTTCCTTAGTAACTGAGTCTTTTCTTTCCTTATTTGCATCTCCTTTGTTCCTCCCTTTTCTCTCTCCTTCTCTCCCTTCTTTTTCCTCCTCTCTTTCTCTTTTTCCCCGTTGCTTGCCCACTTTTCGTAGACCTCCAAATGTGGCTTTAAAAGGAAAAGGAAATCACCCCTCCAAGAAGAAACCGTTAGCTGCAAACAAGCCCAAAGAATGCAAGCTATTTCATTCAGGTTAACCCCAGCCTGTGGCAACGGACAGCTTTCTGTCTATCTGTTGTCACTAGACACCTGTGTCCAGCGATGCTCTGGTTAGTAATGAACAAGTAAACAGATAAAGAAGGCCCGCACAGTGCATGAGAGGCAGCAGATGAAGTTAACCAGCGACTTTTATGCTCCGTACAAAAGCGGTTCAATGATCAGTAATAAATGAGCATTACGAGCCAAACTTCCTTATGTCTGTCCAGTGGTAATAGAGCTCTCTCTTCTGACTTCCTGGGTGGCCTCCGGAACACTGCCTCCCACCCTGCTTCGCGTGCATCGCCAGCTGGGATCATCAGTAGGGGCCTTGGGAAGGCACCAGACTGTCGGCGTCGAAGTGATGCCTCTCACCTTATCACCCCCCAGAGCTGGACACGTAGAAGAGTGAGCTCTGACCGCATATACCCCAGGAGTGGGGGATTCCAACCAACAGGATGTTTTCTTTTTTTTTTTTTTAACGATTTTCATTTATTTATTTATTTTTAGAGAGAGGGGAGGGGAGGGAGAAAGAGAGGGAGAGGAACATCAATGTGAGAGAGAAACATCGATTGGTTGCCTCTCATATGCACCCCAGCTGGGGCCCCAAACATGCAGCCCAGACACGTGCCCCAGCCGGAATCGAAGCAGTGACCTTTCACTTGGCGGGTTGACGCCCAACCAACTGAGTGACACCGGTCAGGGCCAAAAGGATGTTTTACGCGCCAAGCAGCGCGGCTGGTCATCTGGACTGGAGCGTCGCAGCAGGAGGTAGGCCACCCCAGCAGACTCTGTGAGTGGCCGTGTGACCTTCCAACATCACAGCCCCGGGACCTGTTAGATTCCAGTAACAGTGTTTAACTTCCAGCATCCTTTGTTTTGTGTTCTTGAATGCAACTCAAAAAATAACCTTTCATTTCTGCCTTTCTGGTTTACCTGTTGCTTTGTTGTCCTCCTCTCTAGCACTGTATTTCTTGGACTGTCCGCTGTGGCATCCTTCTCCCCCAGTAAATGAATGATGTTGTGACGTTTCGGTCACTGTCACGCTTTAGATGCAGAAAGATGGCTTCCTCTCCAGCTCAGCTGGGGGCCCCTTCAAATAGAATCTCTGCTCCTTAATGTACCATATAGATTTATTTTCTGGGTTTTAGTGTTACAATATTGATGTTAGCAGCTTCCTTTTATTATTTGGTGCTTAGAAATAGCATCTGTGGAAGGTACAGTCAGCTAGGGAAGTAGCAAAGGAGGACAGAATTTGGCAGACTTCTTAGCTGGTCACTCCTAAAACTTATCCATCAGAACTTGATCCATGGACTCTTAACCTGTCAGTTTTGTTGCGATTATCAAAATGCATCCATTTGTTTAATACTGTGCTTACCAGTTAAATTTCAAGAACCTCCCATTTTTTTCTCTTTTGATCAATATCTATTCAAATCCTTAACATGGTTTTACAAAAGTGATTTATAGCCTGGCCCCTCCCTACCTCTCCAGCCTGTCCCATTTTCCTCTCTGTAGTTAAAATCATGGTGTTCAACTTTCCACTCTTCAAAGGCACTGCTCACTCTCGCTGTGACAGCTGCACCCTCCATCCCCACCACATGTCGGTGGCTTCAACCAAGGTGCTAGCAGTGGAGATAGGGAGGTGGTTGGCCTTGGGGTGGATGAGGTAAAACCAAGCGGACTGTGTGATGTGCTCAACGTGGGGTACGAGGGAAGCGAGAGGAATCAGTGCTGGCTTCTAGGTGCAGGGCCAGCGGGCTAGAGTGAAGGAGAAGTCGACTTGGAGACAGGGCATGCAAGGGCTCTCTCAAGAGCGCATGACCGTCATGATGACTGATCTTGGTTTCTGTGGTGGCCCTTGCACTTCTCCATGCAGCTGCCCTTCCCACTCACGACTCCAGTCTTGGGAGACCTTTAGTTTAGGACTCTCTGGCCACGAGGCCCTCCGTGATGTTTGGGGTGTGCGGGGAGCCCACCAGGAGATGTCGACATGGCTACTTATGTGCACTTCGGTCAGAGCTGGTTTCTGTTGCTGACTCCTCTATAGGGGGGTGGCAGGATCAGACCCAGGGGACTCGAGACATCCGTTCCCTAGCTTCAGAGTGGAGGGATTGTTCCCTCTGCCCCATCCACCCCCGGGGGAAACCCCGTGTTTCATTCTAGAGCTTCTGAGTACCGATTCGGCCTTCAGTAGGGGGAAGTGCCACGAATATAATGTTCCTTCTAGAACCTTTGAGTTTTGAAGCAATTTGTTTTTCTTGCTTTCTTTAGAAATACCCATTTCCTTTCCAGGAAACAAGTGATCTGTCTCTTCTGTTATTTTGAAAGGTTTAAGGACTTAAAGACAAGTCAATGGGCTGCAAAGCCTACTGCCGCTGAGGGCGGCGGCCAGCCTGGGAGTGGCTGGGGAAGTGACAGATGCTAATGAGGGGCATAGCCAACAGTGTTGTCATCCCAAAGTCGTGTAATTGCAAGTGCTTAAGGTGTAATAATTACATTTCGTTGCCCCCGTGAATACTTCGGCACAAAGACGGATGCATATGGTTTTGTTTACTGTAAGTAAATCAAACAAAAGCCTTGTTGGGAAACAACTGTGACCTAATTAATAGCTTTGTTTATGTGTTGGCTCTCCAAAGGGATTTACCCAGTTTTGGTTCATTAAGCGTCATTAATGTATTAGGCTTAGAATTCTATTTTACAAAGATGTTCCTTCAGTTTTAACTTTATTAAACATGATGTAGTTGTAATGACAGCTAATTTAATCTCCCTCGTTTGCTCAGTTGCCACAAAACAGTGGAGCAAGACAGACGCATTAGAAATCCTCTTTCTCCTAATACTCAGCACCCTCTCTGCATGCAAGACAGCTTCTCCGCTGTCGTTTCTAGGATTAGCTGGTTGCTTGTGACCTGCTTTTGGCCCAGAGCGCAGCCTTTTCCTCCAACCCACACTCACCCCAGTCTTTATATCACCCCGGGACTCTCCCTGGTCACATGAGCAAAAGAAGCCCGTGAAAACCTGTAGCTGCGCTCCCAGCGTTGTTGTCCATGGTCCCTGCTTCCACCGCCAGTCCTTTGAGAACGCTTTGGGAATGGACTCCAGAGAATCACAGCCAGGGCTACGAGACCTCAGAGTCCTCCTCCTCCGCTTGTAGCCCATCTTGTGGTTTTGCAGCCTTCGCCGCTCCTCCCAGACGCAGACCTTTTCTTAGTCGTTTTCCCTGTAGAAATCAAAACTGGAGGCCGTTTAACGTGCCTGCCTGGAGAAGGACAAGAGCAACTCCGAGCTAGTCAGAGTTGCACTCAAATTCTAATTATCATCTTCTTGGCACTTTTCTTTAATAAGCCTACACGGCTGCAGTAAGAACGTTGCGGTAGAGAAAAGCCCCTTCAAAAATAGGCCAGGAGATTTTTGTCCACTTTTTCAGAGAGGGAAGAATGACTAACGTGAACCCAGGAAATGCAGTCTGGGAGGAAGACTACTTCCCGGGGGAGGGGGGCACGCAGGCGCCCGCAGGAGCACGGGTGGTGGGGGGAGCCGCTGCGGGGGCCACTGTGACCTCGTCTTCGTCCTCCCCAGGTGAGAAGAGCGACTTCCATGTTCAGGCCTAAGAAAGGACTTTCAGTAAAACTTGCCACACTGCCTTGCCACTGAGGAAATCACGGGCGCCTCTTTTACCCATCAAGGGACTCAGCTTGCGAGGCCGGGTAACCGTCCCTGTGCCCCTTTGTCCTCTGGCAGCCAGGAGCAGGCCTCTGAGGCTGAGACCCTCCCCCGCCCCACTCTGCCTGGTGCCCCGTGGGATCTCCCTCGATTGCCGGTCACCATGTGGAAAGCTGTCCCGGGCACCTCTTTCCCAGCACCAGGCGCTTCCTCCGCCCTGAACGGCCCTCCACCTCTCCCCGCAGCCACCGCACTATCACTGAGGGCATCCTGCCAATTAAAATGGATTAAATTGTTTTGCAATGGGCCCATTTAATTTTTATATCTAGGACAGCTGCTTGGAATATTTGCAGATACACAGGCCCGATAAACACATCTTCACTGAGCTTATGTAACTGACTGACTCATGCACCATAATGTGTTTTTCCTTAACCTTCCAGAGAGCGGCAAGCAATCTGGGGTTGGCGTTCCTGGAGAAATCCCGGAGCCAAGGGATTGCTTCCGCGCTGACATGCGTGTGCGGTTCAGGCTGCAGCTTAGCTGGGGTTCTGGGGAGAATGGAGACACAGCGGGAGATTTCAGGGGCCTTTTCTTATAGGTGTTAAAGGGGGCAAAAATTAAAATTCAAAGTTATACCTCTTTACCTGTACAAAAAGGAAAGTGAGAGTTGTGTTGTGCTTACTTGTTCCAAAAGGGCTAGAATCTTTGCTCAAACCAGTGAGCAAAGGTGAAGTGGGTAAAAGGCTGTTGCTGGCCTTGTTTCAGGGGAACCCCAGGCGGCCCCCGCAGTTTCTGGAGCTCGCCTCTGCGGCACTGACTTCTTTCTCTTTTCCGATGGTTTGATATCAGTGAGTGTCAGCCTCCGTCCTCCACCGCGGTCTGTCTCTCCCTCCACTTTTCCTCTCCCTCTTGCCCATGGCCATCAACCTGGGGCACGTGGTCCTCCGAGTCCGTATCTACTGCCCTATGATCCCTATATCATGCTGCGTTAGACAGCTACGCCATTTCCGCCCTTCACCGCACCTCGCCCTGTATTCTTGGCAAACGACACCGCTGGGCAGTCACCCAGTCATGCCCTGAATTTCGTTTCCTTTGTATGTGACTTTCAGCCAGCATGTGCTGGGCGCTTGTTACTTGTCATGTACAATGCCAGGACCCAGAGAGGCCACCGTGAACAAGGAAAACCACCTAACCCTGCCCTTAAGGAGCTGGCATGCTCACCTCCAGCCCTCTGGCCCATGTTGTCCCCTGTGCCTGGAGCGACCCCTCCCCACCTACCCCGCTTTCTGTATGTTCGAGTCTCTCCATTCTTCATGGCCCAGTTCCCTGCTCTCCTTCTTGAAGCTTGTCCTCACAGCCTCTGGCTGGAAGTCATTTCTTCTGCGGCTAACGCTCTTCTGTTGTGCTTTTTTTTCTTGCAGTGTAGACACTGGGGATACTTTTTTCTCTCTGTCCTTTCAGTGGTAGGCTCCCTAAGGGCAGGGGTTGCGACTTATATACCTCTGCCCCGCCCACAGCAGGCCAGCAGGTTGACGTGACTGCGGTTCAGTATGCAATGCATGTTTGCCAGATAAATTCAAGAGTTAATGAAAGTTTACTTAAATTTTCCTCAAACGTGTTATGGCCGTGTGTTCCTTGCTCTTGATTAATTGTGATAGTTTAATAAAATCGGTGTTCTTTTTCTGTGAGCATATTTTGGGCACACAGTAAATCATTGGAGCCCTGACGATAATAAAATTGCAGTGGAAAGCAGAGAGGGGAAATGTTTATGTTTGTAGGCATATTTTCTTAAATTATGCAAAGTTAATATAAGATAGCATCCACGTGGAAAGGTATCTTAGAAAATTGAAATGTTAAAATTCTTACCTTATTGTACTCCTGATACTAAAAATAAACAAATATTTTACTTTTGATAATAAACAGTGTCTTCCTCTGGGTACACACATGGAAAGGAAAGAATACAGGTTCAGGCCTGGGTTCAAATCCCAGCTCTTACCCTCTACTGATGCTGCAGCCTCAGCCAGTTTTTTAACTGAACCACACCTCGGCCTTTGTCTCTGGCTGCGAGCGTTTGTCACGCTTGTCTTTGAGTCCCCCATTCCTAAAACAGTGCTGTGGTATTAGGTACTCACTCAATACTGACTGGATGCGGGGAAGGGAGGATGGGAGGAAGGAAATTTTATGTTGTGTTTGTCTACTCTGTTTTTAGAATTAACAGTGACGAGTGTAAAGCATGTGGCACAGCGAATGTTCAACCCATGTCTATTTTTATTTTCCTCTTCAAATTCGCAAGGCTGCTGTGTTTGTAATGGGTGATTCCATTCCCTTAAGGAGGCCATGCCCTTTGTTACGCTGCGTCTGTGTGCCGGGGCATCTCACCCCTCAGGTCCTGAGAATTCCTCCATGTGGGGCTATGCTAATGCAGTTCATGTTAAGATACAGTATTTTGTTTTAATGCATAGTGAAAGGGTATTAAAGAGGTATGTTTGTGTTACATTTTTAAAGCATTTCTCACAGAAGTCAAAAGTGAACCACCAAGCTTAGAACAAATTGCCACCGTTCTGTGTCCCACTGCAAGATTGGAAACTCCCCTCGTGGAGTATAATGTACGGCTATTAAATTGCTGACGTGTATAAGGCTCCAAAGATTTTGGCCGACATGATCTTTCCGTCATTTATGTTGTTAATGCTATTGCTTTGCGAGAGCATTTGTTGTTTTTTTTTTTTTCCTCTGGCTCTGCTGGTTTTCCTACTGGCCAGTTCTGAGGACACCTCGTCTAGGTGGCATCCCTGTGTTTTCAGAAAACATGCAAGAGAATGGAAAGATTTGCCATTCCCTCATATTTGATTACATAGGAAGTCGGACAAAGAGAAAATATCAGTAATACCTCCATTAAAAATTATGTGAAGTCTTTAATAGCCAGAGAACCCATTTTCCACCAATGGTATATGGGTGAAGTGGTGATTTTTTAAAGCTCACTTGTTGCTTTTGCAGAATATAAAGTTTTTCATTGTATGAAGTAATTCGATTCACTTATTTACTTAGCCTTTAGCACGAGGGAGACGTGTATTTTAAAACTGCGGGTTTTTTTCCTTCCACATCAGGAGGAGTGGTTATTCTCTATAATACTATGCTTAAGTAAATTACACATTCAGGGCATCTAAATTGTCATGCCAAATTATAGGACATTTTAATTATTATGGGGATGTGACAGATTCAATTATTCCTGAACTCTTTTGAGAAAGCTGCCCTTAGCAGTGATTCACAGTAGTAAACAAAAGAGTAACAGGAAAATGCTCTTTATAAGATACTTAATAAATACTTTCCATGTACTACCACAGGACAGCCCTGACCCGTGTGGCTCATTTGGTTGAGCGTCATCCCACAAAGTGAAAGGTCGCAGGTTTGATTCCCAGTCAGGGCACACGCCCGGGATGTGGGTTTGGAGCATAGGGCACATGTGAGAGGCTGTAAATTAGTGTTTCACACTCTCTCTCTCTCTCCCCCCTCCTCTCTCTCTTCCCCCACCCCCTCCATCCCCTCTCTTTCTCCCTCTGTTCTCTTCTCTCTAAAAATAAGTTTAAAAAGTTTTTCATTTTTTTTTTTTTAAAGAAATAGGACAGAATTAACTGTACTACCTCGATGTGGAAAAAGAGCCTATGTCCTGCTTAGATTTTCAGCATATTCTCTTAAGATGAATTCACTCTAAATGTGGCCTAAATGAAGAACTAAGTGCCACTTCACATCAGAACCGCCTCCCTAGGTACCTCATTGGAGCCACTTGCTTCAGACTCTTCTCCCCCCCGCCCCCCCCCGCCCCCCCGCTTCTGAAGCCATTAACCAAAGCCCCTAATAAGCAGAAATGCAGCACAAAGAGCCGCTTCCTCTCCCTTTCAGTGTCCAGTGGACACACTAATGAGCGATGCAACGGCCGGAAGGCAGCAGCTGTCGCACAGGGGATGGCGAAGCAGGGAAAGATAACTGTGAAACCAGACCGTCGGCTCCGCGGCTGCTCAGGCAGGGCTGCCCCCGCGCGCTACGTGGGCCGCGATCAGTGGAATTTGGAGCTCAGTTTCTTAACTGCTTCTTTAGTCTTATCCAAAGAGAAAATTGGATTTCTAGAGAGTTCTTCTGTGCAGAGAGCCATTAGGCTCAAGCTGCTTCGGTAGCAGCTCTTTGGGTAGCCTTTCACTCTCAGAATAATAAACTGCAACCAGAGCCAACTGCAAGAAGCACCTTCATCTTGGCGGCCAGGGACCCCGCAGGCATTTGCTTCTTTTCCAAATATTGCTTGGATTCCGTCAAGCCAGCTCGGCAATTCTTTTGCCTGCCGCCAGGTCACCACCGTCTGGTTTGTATGATGTCGTCCCACTGTTTAGATAAATTGAGTTTGATTTTCTTAAATCAGGAAACTTCGCAATTCTGAATGTAGGTAGAAATGGCCCCCAAAGCTCAGAGTCTGAGAGCTAACCACTCTAACTCCTGACAACAACCCGAAATGCTGTTGGCAGAATATGAAATGCCACAGGGCTGCTGAGTGCAGGTAATCATAGCCTGAAACTCTCAGTTTCTCCCTTTCCTATAACATTATAATAATAAAAGGTCGGGTCAGGCCTTTGTCTGCCTAGTAAAACAGGGTAATCAAACCATTTAAACACCCGCCAGGCCTACCACCCAAATAGATTCTCTCTATTCTCCCTCTCCTGCCCCTTTCCGAAATATTGTCTGAGTTATAATATGTTACTGCCAAACATTGTGTGCTAATGGGTCCTTTCTGCTGATGAACAGGTTTTGGATTCAGGAAGACTGAAGGAATATGATGAGCCCTATGTTTTGCTGCAGAATAAAGAGAGCCTCTTTTACAAGATGGTACAACAACTGGGCAAGGCAGAAGCTGCTGCCCTCACCGAAACAGCCAAACAGGTGAGTGCACCGCGGGGAGCTGTAATTAGCGTTCGTCTCCACGGTTCCCTCCTCGCACTCTGGCACCACAGGCTACAGTAACGAGTACTCTGTGCCCTTTTCAATTATAAGCCTCCAGAGACACAGCTTCATGGCTGGGTCTTAACAACACGTCCCAGGTTGAAGTCAGGTCTGCTGAGAAGCGGCAGACGTGGTCGGGGAGGGGTGTGGGCTGTGTGCGTGCTCACATGTGCCTGAGAGAGAGATTTCGGATTGGGCTTTTCGTACCCTTGGACTCCTTGGGCGCAGAGTGTCATACAGCGCAGAACACTCACATTCTACAGATCTGTTGCCTTTCATTCTCATTGGTGCTTGGCACATTTGAGATGCAAATGCTGTCAAGGTACCTCTGGGAAATTGACAAGTTTGGGGGACAAAAACGCGGACTATTGTTCACTGGGTCTAGAAAGATCTACCAGGGAAATGGTAGGCATGCTCTAATCGTTGACAGTATTAAGGGAAAAATGGAGAAGAGCAGAGATACTCAGTTTCTTCGGTGACCAATTACTACGATGAGCAAGGAGGGGGAGACCCTGACACTTGTGTGCTGTGCACTGTGGTACCAGGTTCTGCTATTGTGCCCATTTGAGAGGCTGAGACTTTGAGGAGGAAAGGAAGTTGCCCGGGGTTTTGTCGCTAGCTGGATCATCGGCAGAATTGGAGTTAAGCCTTAGGTTTACGGGTGACGAAGTCTGTGTTCTGAACTTTTCCCAAGTACCTACAGTGCATGTGAATGTGGGGAAGCTACGCTTGGAACACTGTTATTTTTAATTCCTGAAATTCACAGTGCCTTCATTTACGACATTGTCTCCCAGTCAAAGCTTCCCTCATAAGACTCGATTGATCCTTTGGGATTCCCTGTATAATCTAGTCTCACAAACCCTTTTGTTCTTTGATGTCAGGCATTTTACATCAAAAAGGTATGTCCCTGCCTAAGCATCAGAGTCTCCATTTGGAAAATTTGTTATATATTATCAAGGTGTTAAGTAATGAGAAAAGGTGATAGAATTTTAGATAGGCCCAGATAATATAGTTCAACACTCTTATTTTACAAATGAGAAAACTAAGGCCCCTTAGAAGGAAAGTGGTGCCATATATATATATATGCAAACTACCCTAGTTTGTAGCAAACACAGAATTATCAATAGAAATCTGTTGTTTGGGTAAATGTTTTAATTCAAGTGTAGCATACATAGAGAAAAGCACATAGGTTGTAGAATTAGGAATCTCCTGATTCCTGGTCCAGTAATCTTAGACCTAATTTAACAGTATTGATGGTAAATGACATTTGTGTAGTTCTTGACGATTTATTTCACATGGTTCTCACATGCACGATTCCACTTAATCCACACGGTGGTTCTTTCTTATCCCACTTCATGGATGAGGAGATTGGGTCACAGAGCCGGTCAGTGGAGAGCAGCAGGGAATTGTCGGCAGCTGCCCTGGGTTCTGCGTACTGTGACCAGTTTGAAAAGGCTGCCCCTTGTCTCTTGTGGCTTCTAAGGTGGAACCAGTCTCTCAAGTTTCCATGGTGGCAGATCCTGACTCTTGGATGTCAGTCCTACACTGGCTCAGGTCACCCCCACAAAAAGACATGAGGAAATATTTATCTTGATTTTCATCCCAGTCGAACATCTTGGCATTATTTCTGTGTATGTTTGGTCCTCTTGAGAGAACAAACCGCCAGACTGTCAACTAAATGTGCAAGCATCCACTATCAGTGCATCGTTTAAAACTGTAATACCAAGAGGATTATTAGCTAAATCAGCGAGCTTTTCACTCTAACAGATTAGAATTCATTTGTTTGAAAAGAAAACTCAACATCTGGGAAAAGTTAACCTCTAAGTCACACTTTCTGGAGCACATAGTTGCTCCAGAGAAAATGTCGGTGCGGGCGCGGAATCACTCTCCAGTGGACCGTCTTATGAGACCATGACATTGTAGAGAACGTACATTTTGGAGACGTAAAGTGGAAGGGTACGTTAATTTTCTAGGGCTACAATAACAAAGTGCCATGGATAAGTTGATTAAACAATAAATTTCTTTCTTCACGCTCTGGAAGCTGGAGGCCGCTCTCCTTGGCTTATACATGGCTGGCACTCCGTGTCTTTACATCGTTTTTCCTCTCAGTGTGTCTGTGTCCTAATCTTCTCTTACAAGGACACCTGTCATTATTGGATTGGGGCCCACCAGTATGACTTCCTTTTAACCTAAAGGACCCTGTCTCCGAATACAGTTGCATTCCGAAGTATTGGAGGGTCAGGACGTCCACAGGTACATTTTGAGGGACACCGTTCAGCCCGTAACAAAGGATGAAGGCCTGTCATTCACTCTCTTCTGTGACGAAGCAGACCTGAACTGAGGTTTCTGGAGTTCTTTAGTCCCCAGCGTGTGGCAGAGATGCTATTTTATCTCTTCGTGACATCACCAGATACAACCCGAAAGTAAAATCCCCCGGTCCTAGATTCTGGAAGTCTAGACCAGCAGAAAGAGGCCCTCCCTTAGGAGCCAGGTGGGCCGATATGTTACCCAACATCTCTGAGCCCTGGGGTCCTCACCTGTAGCGCTAAGCTGCCCTCAGCTGCCCCTCACCTGTAGCCCTCAGCTGCCCAGCTTCTTTGCACTGTTCTGACCAGGATCGGGTAAGAGACGGTATGCTCTAGTGCTTCGAAGAAGATAGAGCACTTCCCAAATGTAAAAGGAGGCTCCCTGTCGATGATAAAAGTTGGATCTTTTTTTTTTTTTTAAAGATTGTGCATTGAACTCTTTCCCCTCTCTAATCACAAAAGAAGTATCCAAAGTTCTAAGTAGCTTTAAAGACACTAAATGATTAAAATTTATGTATAACGACTAGCTTTTTAACAAATAATACATTGAATGCTACAAAATTCAAAATCTTTTTAATTAGTTTTTTTAAAAAGACTTTATTATTTCTTTTTAGAGAGAGGGGAAGGAAGGGAGAAAGAGGAGAGAAACATCTATATGCAAAAGAAACATAGATTGGTTGCTTCTCACATGCCCCCAGTTGGGGATCTGGCCCTCAACCCAGGCATGTGCCCAGACTGGGAATCGAACCAGTGACTTTTTGGTCTGCAGGCTGGCACTCAGTCCACTAAGCCACACCAGCCAGGGCATTTTTAATTAGTTTTTTTCAAAAAACAAGTCACCCTGCCACTCCCATCCTCATGGCGCCTGCCCAGAATGGAGCCCTGGCACCGGGGCGGTTCTTTTGCTGTTATTCTGCACATTGGCCAGAACTTGTGCCTGCGTGGACGCTCTGGCTGTTAAGTACAAATGATAAGCTATTCTCTATTTTTTAAATTTAATATTAGATGTCAGATTATACCCATGCATATAGTTACCTCACTCTTTTCAATGACTAGTTAGTGCCATACTTTGCCACGTATAATGCGCACTCATGTTTTTGGCCCAGACTTTCAGGGAAAAAAAATCTGTTGTTTTAATTTTTTAATTCAATTTTGTATGTATGTATTTATATTTAGATACTTGTTTTTTGTATTATAAAGGAATTTTAGCATTTATTTGTGAACGTATTATGGTACAAGAAATTTTATGTAACAAATGATTACAAAACACAAGAGCAGAGACAAGGTATTTCAGGTACTACCCAGATTATGTGCATCCTTAGTTTTCCCTCAAAATTGGGCAAAAGAGTGCACATTATAGATGGCAAAATACAGTATGTATGTTTCCTCCTTCCCTGTTCCCCATTTTTTCCTTCTAATTAACTGTTAAGATTTTTGTGTTTTTTCCCAAAGAAGGAGCTCTCAGATTTACTTGTTTTTGTATTCTGTTTTATAGTTTATCAGTTCTGTGTCTATCTTTATTCATTCCTTCCTTCTTTGGTTTATTTTATTGTCATTTCCTTCCTAAATGCATTTGTTTTCCTTCTTTTTTCTTATTTATTAATACAAATATTTCAAGGCTATGAACTGTTCTTTGAACATCATTCCCATTACGTCTTACAGGCTCTGGTGTATGGTGCTTTTGTTGTAGTTTTTATGTAGAGATACTGCAACTTGGTTTTGATTTCCTCTTTGACCCAAGAATTATTTGAGGAGGAGGTCTTTGAAATTTTCTGGTGAATAGGGACCTTTATGTTTGTTTCCTATTTTACTCATCAGTGTTGACTTTAATTGCCTTGGGATCAAAAAATGTTGTCTGTACTCTTTCCATTCAAAAACAATATGTATAATATTAATACTTTTTATACTGAGTATATAAGCAATTTTATTAATATTCTTTGGTCATTTAAAAAGTAGGGCTACTGTCTGTTTAAAGAGTTTAATAACTTTAATTAGATCTACTTAATTAATCACGTTATTTAGATCTTCTCTGTCTGTATTGATTTAGGTCCATTTGATGTGAGTTGGACTTAGATGGATTATAACAAGTCCTAATATAGTGCCTGTCGTTTCTGTTTTGGTAATTTTGTGCTATGATTTTCAGTTTTGTGTTTTCACTATGAATTCTGTTTTCTACTTTTTTTTTATTTTCTGCTACTTTAAAGTGCCTTTCTTGGATTCATTTAATGCTCCTGGCTCTGAATCCAAGCTGGTTTAAAACTAAAGTGGAGTCTCCTGCTGTCACTTTTTTCATTTGTCAGGTATGTCTTTGATTATCTTTTAATATGAAACCATAGATGTATCTTCTGTTAATGGCATGTAGTTAGGCTTAGTTCTGAGACTGAATCTTACTTAGCCTTTTTTTAGACAGATGAGATTAGTCCATTTACATTTATTGAGATTATAGGTACATTCTTAGTTCTATCATGTTATACTTTCAGTTTTTAGTGGGTTTTTTTTTTTTAAGTTTTTAATTTGTAGCCTGTGATTTGGAGGTTTTGCTTATTGCTTTATGTATGTTCTTTTCATTTCTTTTAGGAATACTTTATTTCTTTTTTATTATTTGACTCCCCTGATAAACAGTGACAACATATCTTCCCTCTCTTTGTTTTATCACCAAATTTTAGTTGTTTAGTTTTCTTCTATTTACTTTCAAATCTTTAAATTTACTCAAATCTCTATTATTTTACTTGATTTAAATAATACTTTCACCGTCTCTTAGTTGGCTAAACTCTGGGTGGTGATCCATCAGCAGGGCTGCAAAATCCATTTAGTCAGTCATGACCAGGGTGGTTTAAGAAACGAAATAGAAAAGAATGGAATAGGAGAAAAATAGCAATGCATCTTTCATAGTAATAGTAAATATTTTGTGAAACTCCTTTCAGTGCAGTTAATATGGATATTCATACTGAGTCTCAATGTAAAGTGAAATGAAATTAATATTGTGGTGACAGTAAAAATAAAAGGCTGAATAACAATGTACTTTACCAGCTTACAGGAAGGTTCACTGGGGTTAGAATCCTTGGCTTAACATATATATGAAATATGTGCCTGCTGCATTTTTTAAAAAAGGTTTTATTTATCTTTAGAGAAAGGGAAAGGGTGGGAGAAAGAGAGGGAGAGAAGCAGCAATGTGTGGTTGCCTCTTACATGCCCACTACAGGAGACCTGGCCCACAACCCGGGCATGTGCCCTGACTGAGAATTGAACCAGCGACCCTTTGGTTTGCAAGCTGGTGCTCAGTCCACTGAGCCATACCAGCCAGGGCTACATTTCTAATTTAAATTTTCTGGTTATAAAATTTCCAGGTCATCTTTGTTCTAAGGTCTTCCAGAATTGTTTATTCATATAGAGAAGTATATGGCCAAGTTAGATGTAATTTGCTCTTTCCTAGGTATCCAAAGAATGTCTTTCCTCAATTTTTAAGGTAGTTTTTCCTAGGATATCAGTGCACTTTTGGTCTTCAGATTCAAGTCTTCTTTTATTTCTGGAAGTTTATCTGAACTATGTCTTTGAATTTTTTATTTGATTCTCTTCTGTAACATGTATATGTTATCTGTCTTTTGTCTGTTTTATAAAGTTGTTTTCTCCTTGATTCTTAATTAATTTCCTGTTATTTTTCTTGCTTTCTCAATCCTGTCCTCCATGTTTCATTCCTCCCCCCAACCCCCCACCAGCGGCTAACCTTCTTTGTGCTGCCTTCAGTAAAACTTCCATTTTTTTGATGTTTTCAGTTTTCTTTCCCATTTCACCTTTGGCCTCTCTCAACTCGTATTTCATTATCTTCTGTTGCTGTGCCATATTTTCTTGTACAGCCAGATCTCAATTGTCAACAGATTGGTTATTCTACTATATTTTCTTTGACTGTATCACATATAGTCTTCATAATCTTCACCTGTTCAGTAAGTATTCATCTGTCATGTGCTTGCCTCGTTCCTTTTCCTCACTTTTTATTTGTGTATTTTACAGATCCTGTACTACTTCTTTTGCATTATTATTATAAGGGTCCTACTACTGGCCTTTGAATTAAGTGAGTTTTTCCTAGACCATATATTTGCAGGGTAGTTATGGCTAGGGCATTATTTTAGAGTAAAGAGGGTTCTCCCTACTCAACATGGAAGCTCCCTGTGATTCAGAAAAAGAATATGTGTGTGTGTGAGCAAGAGGAAAATTGAGTGTGTATTCACATAGCCGGCCCTCCTCCCTAGCTGCAGAGATGGGCAGTTATGACGCCCCTTGCATCTGAGAATCTCTCTTCTCCTAGGAGCTTACCAGCACACATGTTTCAGGGGAAGACAGTGATTCTCTGTGATTCTTCATGGACACACCTTAGAATTGGCCAGTGGGTAGGAGAGTGATTCCTGAGGTCCGCTCCCCTAAGTGCCCTCTCCCTGTCTCATCATAGCCCCATTGGGTGCGGTTGCAGAGGCAGCTCTTCCAAATATTTCGCCATTTGGGATTTCAGGTGACTCCTGATTTCATCAAAGATGGGCTTTAAAAATAAACTTCACAGTATCCTTATTGTTTAGGGTGATTTCTGAGGGTATATGGGGAGAGGAAATCTATTTCTGATCTCTTAAAAGCAGAAGTCCTCCCTAACTCTCCAGGATTCTTTAACTTCGACAATATGCATGCCAACATGTATGCCAAAATCAGCCCTGTTCTAAAGACTGGTTTGAGGGGTATTGGCACTGAGCTTGGGCCACACAGTTCAGGGAGACCGAACTGGCAGAGTCTTGAGCCAGAATTCAACATGTTGAATAGCGCCCTATGGATATGATGTTAACAAAAACACTCGCCATTATCCATTCATGGGAGCTTTGTTGTCCTTCTGCATTTTATAAGCTCTCATTCCATGATGGTAGCTTTATTGACAATTTATGCTTTAAACACTCCGTGTAAGTTCAGCCTGTATTAGAGAAATTACAATGAATCAAACCCAAGAGAAGGAGGGGAAGAGGGACAAGAAGCTAAACAATCACTGGTCTAACTTCCTTCTGGCCCTGAACTTGAACTTTTATGGCATTGTCTCCTTTAATCTTCACAAACTGTTCTGAGTCGGCATCATCCCTTTTTGACAAATGGCAGGAGAGCCTAACTAAGTTACTGCTCAGGGTCACCAGTCAGTACTCCAACTTCCATAATCTTTTAACTACCTTTCTGGCTCCCGATTGACCCCATTCACCGGGTTAAATGTGTCTCCGCGACAACACTGGGGCTCCATGAGGACAATATCAAAAGATCCACCCGGGCCTCCCAGATGCTTTGTCTTCACCATTCACGCGAGGCGATGCTGCTTCTTTCTGTGGGCTGAGGGGGCCGCTCCTCCTGAGCAGCATCATAACCACACCCAGCACTTAGCTCGGCGGGTTTTCAACCTGCAGTTTGTAGCCATTAATTAGTTCCTATGAGGTAAGTCATTGTCTCATTTCACAGATGAGGCAGCCAGCATGGAGAGAGGTGATTTTTCTGGGACCAGCAGCGAGTCCCAGAACAGAGAGCTGAGACTGGCGCCCTCCGTAGGCTTAGCCTGCACACAAGGACCCCGCTAACAAGCGTTCGGTCACCCCAGCTCCCTGCACAGCCTGCACCATGAACAAGCCGCCTTCTGGCACCTCTCCTGGCGGGCAGGCTGTATTGAGAGACTTGGCACCAGATGAGAAAAGGGAAGGTCAAATAAAGGATTTTGTACACAGGAAGCCCGTTTTCAGTATTCAGTTTCTAGCATTTCAGGCCATGAAGCTAAGACCGCTTTAGTGAACAGTAGCTAATAATAGCAAAGTCTTTATTCAATATGTTACATTAAGAGGGTTATGAGGAAAGGAATTGGCTTATTTGGGGAGGACACTCGAGCAGCAGAAAATGAAATGACTTTCCATTTGTTCTTTGGGCTGTTTTTATTTATTTTTATTTATTTTCTCTAAACCAAGCTCCAGCCCGTTGTATCAAAGACACTGCAGCGTCTGCTTCCCACCGGCCGTGTGGCGCCCTTCTAGCGATGGCACGGTCACGCGGGCCAGTGATCATTGCCGTCCTCACGCTGTGCCCAGTGCAGTCTCATGGCCATGGTGGTGGTGGCGGACCTCAGGCTTGGCCAACGTGGCCTTGTACTCTACCTCAGATGTCCTCGGGGTGGGACAGTGGTTGGCGAGGATGACCAGCCTCGCTTTGCCTCGTCTCATCATCCCCAGAGTCTGCTGGCTCCCCAGCACGCACTTTCCGTTTCTCAAAACAAGTCGTAGCCTCGAGTTGGTCGACTCCAGTGATCCTTCTGTCTTCTTTGCAGCCACCAGCTGCCTGCCTTAGGTGCGGGGTGGCCCCCCCCCACCAAGGGCAGCTGCCAAGGTGGCCTGGGAGTGAGAAAGGCCTTCTGGCTGTTGGTAATTTCACCAAGAAATGGGTTTTGGGTTTGTTTTTTTTTTTTCGGGTACATAAACTATAACCACACAAAATATGGCCATCTTTAAAACGTGGAGGAGGGAGAAGATATAAATGAGCCTCCAGTAGAGGCCTTATTTTTGAATACACGCATTTTAATGGAAACAGCCTCAGAGTTTGCCCAGTAGGGTCCAAGCATTATTGAAGGATTTCTTCTTTTTCTCCTTAAGTGACAGCATATAGTATTTCATACACAGTGACGTTTTGGGAAGAGTAGGTATGTAAGCAACAAGAGAAAGGGTACACTTCATAGGCAGGTGGCCGTCTCAGCGCTTTTCATTTTCGTACGTGGAGGCCATTATCTCCATGATAACTTTGTTGACAGCACTCACAAATATATTTGGAGCCTGGCTTTCTAAAAGAGACCCGGAATCGTATGACTAAGAGACCCAGCTCATGACACTTGTCAGCCTCAGACAGACGGTGCATTTTCTGTTTTAAAGACTCACACAAAACTTTTCACATTCGTCTTTGAAAAAAAAAAAATTACATTTGAAGGCCTTTTTCACCCAAACACATTTTGAGATAAGAGCTCCCAAGTCGTGACATTATTTCATTTTGTTATGTGCATCTGTCAGGGAACCAAGATACGATACAGCCACTAAAAACCGATGATTGCGGAACAGAGGAACTTGACAGCATTTCATTTCCTTTATGTGCTGATTATACATTTATCAGAAAGCCCGTATCTCTTCTAGTTCAGCTAGAAATTGGTAGAATTCAGGAACTCAAAGGCCTGGCAAAGAACTGCCCTATTATTTGGTATCATCTTACATTTTAGAGAAGTTGCTTGGTTGAGTCATTGTTAAGGCTTTTGCTTCTCTTTTCATTACGGTGCCCACTGTCCACAGATCACATTTCTATGGGCCCTGGAACTGCTTTGCTGCACAAATTAAACGCCGGGATATTTCATACATATACGACACCGTTTCAATACTTGTCAATCAGAGTTTAAAAAATACAGGGATTACAACCTGATATTAACATCCAAATCTATTGTGCTCATTTTGTGTGTGAAAATGAGAAACCCTCATGCAGACGCTAGATTTCCCAGCCTCTTTGTCACCCTGTTTTTAATTTATCTCCAGGTTTTGACTCAGTAAAATGATTCTGCTTATCAGTGTAATGTAGTGATAAAACCTATCTGTGGATCAGAACGATCAGACCTGAAGTGGATCTACAGGTTGTTTGGCATTAAGCCTGGCCCCACTGAGGGTTTTTAATGGGGCTACTTCCTTTATAGAATAAATGCATCCCTGTATTTTTTTTTTTTTTAATTGTGCTTCTATGAGTGATATGAGTTTGCTTCACAGGAAGAAGTGGACATAGAAATGCATTGCCTTAGGGAGAAGGACTTTAAAACTTTAAACATGTTCTTTTTATGCCTGTCTTCTTTTTTTTTTTTTCATTACAGGTGTACTTCAAAAGGAATTATCCAGATATTACCCAGAATGGCCCTGTGGTGACAACCACGTCTAATGTACAGCCTGCGGCCTTCACTATTTTTGAGACAGCCCTGTGATTCCACTGCAACGTCAGGCCTATTCTGAAGTCATTTTTCCAGTAGCTTTTGCACTGTCTGAACGACACCATACTTTTTTTAACACGAGCACCAAATATCGACACATACAAGATGTTAGTTTATTTGCATTTTTCCTCCAACTTCACCCAATGATTTTAAGCTCTAACAAAGTTACTTATTATTTATATTTATATGTTATAGTATTTTTTTTTTTCTTATCCAAATCAAAAGTGCAGGCCACCAATAAAAGCTGTCTACCAGGTTTTGTGCCTTAAGAGACTCGGAGCCAAAGCTCATTTTGTGAGCTATGAGACGAAGTTGTAAGAGATTTTTTTTTTTTTACTACCCCCCAGTTCTATCAGGGATTCTATTTACTTGAAAAACTGTCTGAAGTCACCCTGTTGTCTTACCACTTTCCTTACACACCTAGGATCCGTTATTTCCCCTCACAGGCCTCTGGTGCAAATAGCACAGATGAAACTAGTCGGAAAACCAGAAAATACACTTCAGTATACGTGGCATTATAATAGGGAACGTCTGCTCCCCCACCCCACCCCCCAGACAAGCTGCTATATATAGTTAACATACAGAAAGGCAATATTTAATTATATGTTCCAAAAGAAAAGGAAGAGAAAAGTAATGCTTTCTCAAAATAGAAGCCGTGAGAGATGATTCGATAACGAAGGACACAAGTGTGGCCATTGATCATCTTTAAATTTCTACGACTTTGACACGGGCACTGTTGTGGTTTTAGACTCAGCACGGTGATGTCAAGAAAAGCCGAACTGCTAACAGTAATTCCTGAATAGGTAGTAGTGCTCTTATTCAGGGTTCTGGTTCACTGCTGGCTAGCCTTCGGTTGACTATAAACCTTTTGCTGTAGCCTTTATTGAACTTCCCTCTAAATTGCATGCACAGGCTGTCCTGTGATGGTGCACAAAAATGGAAATCATTGTGGACTTTGTGATTACACAGTGTGGTCTCATGGTGCATCCAGAAGGTTCACGTGTATGAGCCTACCCAGGTTAGTGTACTTTTGACCACAAATAGCAGTTTGTTTAGGTCTTTCTGATGAGTAAATGAACAAACCACACTACATCCCAGAGCCTGCTATACTTTCTTTGAATGTGGGTCTTTAGTTTTTCTTGGTGGTGATGGCTATGGTACGTTGAGGTCAAGTTGCTAAATGTTCTACAGTCTTGGTTTTAAGCGGACTCTTATAACCTCTCAGACTAAGGGACAGCCACCCTCAAGTTGCATATATTAACCTATATGCCTTCATAGAGCAGGGTTTCGGACTGTTCACCAGGAACAAATGTTTTGTAAAATCAAGCCTTAAAACATGCACACACAGCCAACTACCAAAATAAGTTGAGTGCAGTAGCTGTTGAACATTTTATATCTAGAAGTGTCATAGTTAATGTCTAGTCCAGTGAACCAGTCAGTTGTTTAATAGTCAAGGTTAGTACTTCCCGAAACTGAAATGACAACAATGGTAATAGTGAGGTTTGTTAAAACAATGGGAATATTGGAAATGTATGTGTATTTAGTTTGTCTTTAGAGGTTAAAGACAGTTTAAAAATGTGTCTTTTATTTCTGTGTTACTGTTGTCATGGAGTTTTTAATGAAACAAAATTCAGTTGAAATAAATGACATTGCTTATCTCCATTTAGAGTTCTGTACTTTTGTTCTTAGAGGGATTGCTGACTCATGTCCTTGCTGTGTTGAAAGTCACTGACTTTTCCTGAGATCGTAAAAATATCTCCCATGACTGACAGGTTCTCCCGATGAATTCATCAGGTGGACCAAATGTTCTAAGCAGATAGGCTGTTTTCAGGCAGGTTAACATAGTTGCTATTGAAGCAAACCCAATTGGACCACTTCCGGGAAAAAGGAGAGAGTATTAGCTTATGCCCTGTGCTTGGACAAGCATTAAATTGTTGAGGTTTTTGTGTTCTGAAAGGTGGCTTTGCCCTGGACGAAAAAGAAACATCTTTTGCTGCTCCATTTAAAACACTGCTGGATCTTACATTTAAATAAATAAATAAATAAATAAATAAATAAATAAAATCTGCATATTAAAAAAAGAAAGAAGGAACTCCTACCTTTTGCGACATCATGGATGGAACTGGAGAATATTATGCTAAGTGAAATAAAGTCAGTTGGTGAAAGACAAATACCATATGATCTCACCTATAAGTGGAATCTATTCAACAAAATAAACTAACAAACAAAATAAACCATAGGCACGGAAACAAGGAGCAGACTGAAAGTGACCAGAGGAGCTGGGGAAGGAGGACAGTGGTGGGAAGGAGAAGGGACTAGACAAAGAACAGGTATGAATGACCCATGGACATGGACAACACAGTGGGAATTGACTGTGGGAGTGGGGGCGGGGTGGGATGGATGGAGGAGGGCAAAGGGGGAAAAACCTGAGACAGCTGTAATAGAATAAACATGATTTAAAAATAATTTTTTTTTTTTAAAAAAAAAGGACTGCAGAACATGGATTCTCAGAGTTTGGTCCCTGGGCCATCAGCATTAGCGTCACCTGGACCTTGTCAGAAACGCAGATTCTTGTTTCTTCATATTGACTGAATCAGAAACTTAGGGGGTGGGGACCAGTGTCTTAATAAACCCAAAAGGAGTGGTTCTGATGCAGACTGAAGTCTGAGAACCAGTGCTCAGAATCTGAAGGACTCCTAACATTCATTAAAACACAGAAAACCCAATTAGAGAAATAGACTTCAAGGGGCACTTCACAAAAGAGAATATCCAAATGGCCAATAACTGGAAAAGTGCTCACTCTTGTTAGTTACCAGGAAAACGCAAATTAAAACCACGATGAGATACCCCTAGACGCCCGCTAGAATGGCTAACATTAGAAAGGCCAGTGTGCAGTGGGAACTCTTATGCACTACTGTGTGTATAAAAAGTATATTTTGGGAAAATGACTTTTGAAGACAGTTGGACAATATTTACTCAAGATATATATCCTGTGATCCATTAATTCTACTCCAAATGCATAAACATGTGCTCCAAGAGATGTTGTGTTCAAGGATATTCCTGGAAACATCATTTCTAATAGCGCCAAACTGGAAATAATCGAAATGCTCATCAACAACAGAAAGAAAATGAACTGTGATGTAATAGAAGCTCCAAAGCAATGAAAGTCATTAAATTACATCAACGACACAGGTGACTCTCAGGAACTTAAGCCAGACCCAAAGAATATTTATGATTCTATTTATACAAAGTTTAAACATAGTCATGCCTAAACTACAGTGTTCAAAGTCAGAATAGTTCTTCACCTGGGGAAGGTGGAAGGTGGTGGCAATTGGGTGAAAGGAAAGACGCAGTTCCGGGGTGCGTAAAGCGTTCTTTTTGGTGGGGCTGGATGGCAATGAGAACAGCAATGGACTCTTTGTTTATTTGCTGCACTTCTCTGTTGCAGGTTATACTTCACAACTGAGTTAACTAAAAACAAAGTTATCAGCCTGCTTTTCTTTTAGAATCTTCCTCAAATTCAGAGGCTTAATCATCTAAAATGGACTAATCGGTACCTGGGACATAATTTCGGAGTAAAATATGAGTATATTTGTGAGTTGTCTTGTGGTCCAGAGCAAATGGCTGCTTGTGAAGCATTTGGTACAGGAGGGCTCAGGGTCTCTGTTTTTTCCAACTGATTAATCAAATGAGTCACACTTCCTCTCCAATTCCAGAATAAGTACCAAAACAAGGCGCAATACGGATTTTCTGAGTGCCAATTTCTAAAGCCACTTTATTAAGGTATGATTGACATACAAAAACTGCACATATTTAATGTCTACAACTTGATGTGTTTGAAGGTAAGTGTATACCCATGTAACCACCGCAATCTATGCAATAAACTTATGCATCACCTCCAAAAGTTTCCTCTTATACTCCTTTGTATTTCCATTAGTATGAATGAGATACAAACAAAAATCTAATGCTAAATGCTTTTGATAACGCCCTAAATGGTGGGTGGGTTGTAAAGAAACAGTTTAAACCAATTCAATGAGGCTGTGAATTAGACTTACTAAGTATTGTGGCAATTGAATGAGTTAACTGTTAATTTATCGACATGTTAACTTGTATCTATGTAAGCTGATGAAATCAGTGTTTTTCTTTCTAATGGTTTGGAGATGCTAGAAACCCCTTCCCTCAAACCTCAATATTTGTTTCTTATCTAATTCTGAAAAGTTCATTGTTCAAGATGTTCAAGATGTTCAGAATCTGTTGCTATGAAGCGCGTGAGACTTAGTGCCTGAATGTGTAAGTCACTTCCCATAGCCACTTCTGTTTCGGACAGTTTTCAGCATTCACCTTTACCTAGAAAACTGTATGACATTCTGGACCCCACATCTCAAGTAAAAACCTTCCTTGTCATTCCCCAATGGTAGTTTAGGGAACGGACATGCTTATATTTGATTAAAAGGAATGATGGGGAAGGAATCTTTTCACTTGGAATGAAGAAAACTGAGGAAGTTCAAATTAAAACAAAGAAAAAGATCCAAAAGCCATGTTTATGGTCAATATAGTTTAGTTACCAAATAACCTAATTCTCCAAAGTTCATCTATTGAAAATGGAATGTATCAAAAAAAAAAATTCTATTCCAAAAGTAACAGGAGTTATGAACTACATTATTCCACAAGCAGACAGACTGAAAAATAGTGATACGTTTCCTCAAGAAATGCAATCAATTCCTGGGTTAATTTCCACAAAACATGATGTATGTATTTTAATGGACATGCTGCTCCTCATCAAATTGAGAATTTTAAACCAAGAGGTATCCACATTCACATACACAGAGTCCTTCTTTCCACCATTTTATATTCTATTTGCAGATTTAGAAATAAAGGATATATATATAAATAATAATTTTCAAGTAAAAATCCTCTGCAACCACTGGACTCTCTTGACACCTGTTGCAGTTTGGCTCTCGGGTATGCAGACTGAAACGAGGTTAATGTTCAGCATATTCATTAGCGGGTGCCTTTGGGACCAACACGGGATCAAGGTGGAAGGAGCTGGGGAGGGCAGAGGGAGAAATCAGTAGGAATGCCGGCCCGACAACCTTAGCTGGCCCCACTGGGAGCTCTGGAGCTAAGATGGCCCGGAAGGGGTGCCCCGCCAGTGGCCAGGCCTCTATTCACCACCTCCGCCTGGATCAGTTGTTGCCTGCGGGCTGCCCCCTGAAGCGCGGGCGGCTGGAGGCTGCCCGCCGGGCATCACTGCCGGCAGCTGGGGCAGCAGGGCCTTGACAGGAGACCTGGGCAGCCCACCCCCCGCCCACCGCAGTATGTCACAGATCCAGAGGGAGAGAATGAGGGTGTCTGCTGGCAGAGAATTCTTGGTGATGACATTTAAGTCCAAACGACGGATTAAGCGGTTCTCCACAACATCCTGTAGTCTGAAAAATAGAGAAGTCCATGGAGGGGAGATGCCTTCATGCTCCAGGGTCAGCCCAGTTTTCGCTTTTTCTAGAAAGCCGTCTTCAAATCATTCTGCATCCTAGGTAATTCCTATGTATGTATTTCTATAATACCCTGCCCACCCCTCATTCGTTAAACAGAGCTACACTTGGTTCAGTGTCCTGTTGTCACCATCTTGAAATCGTTAATTTTTAAACAAAGGGCCTGCTTTTTCCTCTTGGCACTGGGCCCTGTGCGTTATGTAGGCTGCCCTGATTACCAGTATTCATAGTGATCTGTTTCCTCACTAAATCATGAGCTTCCAGAGACTGGAGCTGTGCCCTGTGCATTTTTAATTAAATCTTCTGGCACAATGTCTGTCATACAGTGGGTGCTCAATAAATGTTGGCTAAATAATGAACAGTGACCAAGAAAATATCTTCCTTCTAGACTTTATAATTCTGAAATTTAAGGAAGTAGCCTAGGATAACAGGAAGTCCTGGATTTGCGGTCGGTCCCCCAGATCTTCATGCCAATTCTGTCTCTGCCACTTGCTGGCAATGTGGGTGACCAAAGAATATATTTTCCAAAGTGGGACACTTGGGAATGAAAGGAAGACACTAACCAGCCTAACGAGCCAGGGCAATAAACCGACCCCATCCTTGACAAAATGGGATATGGTCACCCTATCAGCATGTTGCCTTAGCTACATGCTTGGGTGAATATCTCAACCTCTCAGAACCTCAGCATCTTCATCTGTAAGATGGATATAGTTCCCTCCCTTGCACAGTTGCTTTGGTTGGGATGACCGATGAACCAAGAGCATCCAAAGAAACAGGATGGAATCATTACCCTTGGACAAGGAGAGCGTCCCCTCTTCTACCAAGATAGGTGGAGGAAGGTAGGCTTGTAGATTGTTTGAGGAGGTCCTCGTCTGATGGCCTAAGGGGGGGGTCCAACCTTTGGGCATCTCTGCGCCACACTAGAAGAAGGGTTCTCTTGGGCCACACATTGAATACATTGCGACACGTAATCACACACACACAAAAGTCATCATGTTTTAAGTAAATTTACGATTTTGTGTTGGGCTGCATTCATGGCCATCCTGGGCTGCATGTGGCCTGCAGGCCGCAGGTTAGAGACCCCGGAACCAAATTGTTCTTATTTCACAAGCAGTTCAAATGAAGCAAGCAGATGGGGAGGAGCACAAGTTCTGGAGTCAGTCAAATACTGGCTCCTCTGAGCACTGGCTGCCCGAGTTAGACTCATGCGCTTCCGCCTGCTAGTCATGGGCTCTCGGGGTCGAGAAGCACACCATGTTTCATCTTCTTTGTAAACCTGAGATTGGGATAGTAATTTTCTTAGAGGGCTCTTGTAAAGATTAAATAAGACAATGACACAATGTCTAGTCTGTCAGCTACTGTTGATCCATGAACTGTTTGTAACTGGGAATTTCAAGAAAACTCAAAACTTTTTAGCCGCTTGATGCGGCCATGACATCCAAACTCAAGATTGGTCGGGTCTTGTTGAACAAGCTAGAGACCAGTTTGAGCGCTGAACTTGCACACTGAGGCACGTGGACCTGGAGCTGCACTCTAGCCATGTACAGTAGAATCATTTATTAGTTTGCAAAGCATTGAAAATTATAAGTAATTAAATAAATCTGACTCTTGATCCCAGACAGTTGAGAAGCACTGCTTTAGAACAATGCTGAAGAGGTAGTTACCTCCCAATAAATATTAGCCTTTTTATAAACTGTTACCACATCAGGCAAAAATTATGCCATGAATCTATGTATAAAATGAGACCACATAGGCTTTCAAGAGGTTCTACTGTAAATTAGCAATATTTAAGAACATTAAAAAATTAATAATAAACTCCTGTTCAAGGTTCAAGGATTTTTCCTCTGTTAAGTCAAAAAAGGTATTTAAAGAACAAAACAATACTGTGCATATGTTTATACGCACTATATTCTTGAGTCTACCACACGCGCTTGTTGAGAAGGTACCTGGGAACACATCAGGTCACTTAAAAACCCTTGGAAAGCATAAGGTTTTATGTGTAAGCTATCGATTTTCCTTTTTAAAAAAACAGAAAGAATATAGATTACGTGAGCTTTTGCTTTTTAAATCTAATGTTCTAAGGAACATTAACCTCATTTTTTTCCCCAAAACTAAAACAGCAGCATGTGTTGAAAAGCCGAGAGAAACATGTTTATTTGAATTTAGAACTTAAACGTATCAATAAAAGAAGTAACATGCGCCAGCCCTGTAAGACTCCCCTCTATACTCCAGGCCCATCTGACTTGCCTTGGGGGTCAACAGTGGGATTGTATGATTTTTTCAAGAAGAACCGAGATCAAGATTTAGATACACTAACAATGTTTTACAGAAAGCTTACATTGGATGGTTCTAAACAATTTCAGTCTTTCACTCAGCAGCCCATGCTCATAAAACTAGCCAACTCACAATTATCCATCCCGATACATGGGAGCTTTGGGTGTTCCAAAACAGCGTTTGATCCAGAAGTTAATCATATTTAATTTTGGAGAGCAGTACTTGCAAAACTTTTAAAATTAAATTTTGCAGACTACCTAGGCAAAGTAAAATGGGTCTCTCTGAGACACAGTTTATATCATGTTAGGAGGGTTGCATGTAAGAAAGGAACAGTTGACAGGGGATTGAAGATTTTAAAACTTTCCAGTTTGTAACAATGAGTTTTTAAAAAACCCTCAAGTCCATAGTGAATCTGATAAGATAAATGAGAAAAAAAAAAGGGAAAGCTCTTTTTTCCCCCCTGTACGATGCCAACTAATAAATGTAAAAGGATTGACGGAAAAAAGTACCATGCTGCAGCCATCATTGTCATAAATCAAACCAAATTCACTGTTGGCTACTACATAAATACAGAGGCAGTGTAGGGGACCGGAGGCGGGGGTGTGTGACAGCCTTTTCATAGATAAAGTATCTTCCCAGATTAATTAGTTTATAAGGTAGGAAATCATCTCTTTAAAATGGAAAATGCAGCAGGCGCCGCCCTCACCTACTAACGTGAGTGGACAGTACCGATAACAACAGACCGATGGACATTCTGGACCCCTGATGTGCAGGCAATGACAGCACTGTGTCTGTGGTATCCTTGCCTCCCCCACAAAAGGGAAAAGAAAACATAGTCTTAATCAAATCAACAGTCAAACTCAAATAGAGGGCTTTCTACAAAACGAAAATATCAACAACAAAGAGCAAGGAAGTGTTTCAGATTAAATGGATACTGAAAAGAGAAGAAAATTGAATGCGCTGTGTGATCCTGGAGCCAAAAAGAAAAGCAATAAAAGATGGTACTGAGATAATTGGTAAAATTTGGATGAGAAGTATATAAATGGTAAATAGTAGGATTGTTTCAATATTAAATGTCCTGAATTTACTCATTATACCACGGTTATGTAAGAGAATGTTCTTAGGAAACATATACCGATGTATTTAGTGGTGCATGGCTATGATGTCTGCAACTTACTCTCAAATGGTTCTGCAAAAATAATTATATATTATGTATAATACATATCACATAACATACCATCATTTTCATTATATATGTGATTCTGGATCTAAAACCATATGTTTCTATCTCTCTACAAAGAGGGGAAGCACATGTAGGGAAAATGCTGAGGGAGTGAACCTAGATGAAAGACAACAGCAGTTCATTGTACTACTACTGCAACTTTTAAGTAGATTTAAATTTTTTTCCAAAATGAAAAAAGAACACCTTTCCACAGCTCATCCACAGAGTGAAGAGTCCACGTTGAGATAAGCAAGAGATGACTCTGTGTGTTCCATAAAAACCATCAGACAAGTTCTAGACTTGTAGGTATGGTTCACACAGCTTCCTCCAAGGTGCACGGCTGCAGTCTAACCTGGGGCAAAAACACGCCTCCTCCCCCACCCTTGCCGGGAGCCTGTGGAGTCCAAGTGCCTACTGCTAACAAAATTATTTTCACACAGGCAAGATACAGCGTTATGTGATCTTTTAAGGATATAATGCCAAATGCAGAATCATGGATGGGCCAGATTTCCAGAACTGTATCATTCACTCCTCTCTTCACAAAATATATGAAGAGAAGTCATAGTGCCTCCTTCAGTTAGAATAAACTAGTGAGTTTACATTTTATTTATAAATAATGTCTTATCTGGCCCACACAGAAGCTCCTAGCTTCAATATCTTTATATCAGATCTTCTCATTAAGTCTTGCGTTGTACGGTTCTTCAGAAGAGTTTTGTACTGTAGTCTACATATCTTTCCAGTGTTCCTGTTCTCTAGCAATATCTGGCCAGTTTGAAAATTCCAATGTATTCCCATTTAAAATACAGGCCATGTGAATACGTGACTTAGTAAGGCTCTGTATTCAGAAACAATTTTTGAACAACACTTTCAGGTCAGATAAATATTCATTTATAAAAAATTTTTATAAATACATAAATATTATTGCCAAAGAGTTAAAAAGAAATCTAAGTTAACAGTGAGGAACACAACCTAGTCTGTCAATGCAACTACCAAACGGCAACAATAATGGCCTCTACTTTCCATCCATCAGACCTAGTTTTTATTGAAATTTTGGCTTCTAAATGACATGTTGGCTCTACATTTGCTGCCATGTGTTTTCAGGGGGAGGCATCTAAAATCAGTTATTGGGCAAAGTAATTTTTAGGCAAATTTCCCTGAGAGACTTGGTGTTTCCCTATATCATAACAATGGTTGGGCTTCTGATTAACATGGGTGGGGCAGAAATGCAGGCAACACAGCTAGGAACCTGAGACATTTCTTTTTTCAGTGGAATTTGGACTTTCAAGTCTTTCTCAAGCAGCTGAGCTCCAGACGTGAGGTAGGTAGATGGGTAGATGGTATCGATAAGCCAGGCCAGCATAATGTCTATGGCTGAACATCAACACACCCAGCCCGTGGAGGAGGTACAGGTTAGCTGTCTGTAGGTATCTTTTGGTTCTTTTCCTTCCTTTCTCACCTTTGGTCCCTCTCCCCCTAATTAGAACATGACTCCAGCTTATAAGATTTCTCTAAGTCTTTGGGATAGCCTTTTTGAGAACAAGTTCCATATTTGAGTCAGCAATATTCAACCCTACCTGATAAAGATAAGACTGTATTAATTTCATCAATGCCAGGAGCCTCTCTTCAAGGCAAGGTTTTTGGTAGACCAGATAGCCATTCAGGTATTGCGCTTTAAAGAGCCCTGGGAAAAATCCTCAATATAAAATATGTTCCTCATTGACTTTTGAGGGGCCATCACGGGTGATTCATTCACATGATACCTGGTGCTCGTCCCTGAGGCCCTTTCAAAAGCAAGAGACTGTATTTGTGTGAAGCTGTAAAACATTAAGTCACTAACACTTTAACATTGCTGAGTTTACCACGTTGCTTTCTCTGATAAATGAAGCAAGGGATACTCTGCATGATTTGGGGGCACGATTGTTTGTGACCCATCTGGAAGAACTCATCCTGGGTAAGTGTGACAGAAACTTCACCAGTAAAAATATTTCAACAACCAGGTTGCATAATAATATCAAATTACAATAAGGAAATTGCCAGTATCCTGGTAACACACAGGCAATTGAATTTGGCTTTACTTTGTACAGGTAGATACACAGCTTCGAGCACCACCCACTTGCCAGTCTTGCCTATTAAGCCAAATTATCGCTCAAATCTGCTCTGGGTCCATGTTGAAGGATCTTGTAGGACTGGACTCGGCGTTCACCATTTTGGGGAGAAGGAACTTGAAGAACCAAGCCTGCTTAGTAAAGAGACGTTCAGCCTGCCGAAGGTACCATGAGATCTTTCTGAGGGCAGCCAGGTCTCTTTGATCAGAGTCTGGCTAAACATGGCATCTGAACCATAGTAGAATAATCAGTGCCCAGCTGAAAGAATGAATGGCTTTCACATGGAGTATTAGTTGAACAAGTTGATCCTTGTTTCAGGTAAACAAATGTCACCTTCATCTCAACATCAAAAAATTCAGAAGTAGTTTGAACTTTTCGGCAACTGGTTGGAGGCAGTGTATTGATGTGTGAACTGTGCCATGTGATACCAATTATTTCTCTCTTTTTTTCTCTCTGTTTTAATGTAGGAAGAAACTACTCCCAGCAAAGCCCACCACTGATACGTCTGGGCCCACAGCGAGGGCACACATGGAGGCCCGTATATCTAAGTTGGTGAAGCTATACATCGAGCTAATAAAGTGTTCAATAAAATGAGTTATCACCCCACCTTTATAACCCTTCTGAACCCCCGGAAGGCCTGCTTCCAGTTTAGAACGCTTGGCCTCTCAGCGTTCTGTGATGAAAGGTGGAGGTGGGGGAGGGATGACCCATGACCAAAGCCCACCCCTGAAAGAGCCTCATGTACACAAGTAAGGACACCCCAGACGGCACAGGCGCAGTCTCTCACCTCTCCCGACCCTCACACATGGGCCTCCCAAGCCAAGGAGTATTCACACCAGTGACGTTGCCTGGTACTGTCGCTCTTTGGAGGATGGACTCAAGCAACAGGCCCATCTTGAAGTGGGCTGTAGCCATTTGGACATGCCAGCCCAGGGTCCTGAGTAGCCCAGATCAGTGCTTCTGGATCTTTAATATGCATGAAACCCCCCCTGGGGATCTTGTTAAAAGGCAGGCTCCTGTTTACATGCAATAGGTCAGGGAGCTGGGCTGAGTGCCTGCATTTCCAACGTGCCTCTGGGTGATGCTGATGCTGTTTGGTTCATGGACCACACTTTGCATAGTGAGCACCTGAAAGGTAGGCTCTGGATAGGTGTGTGCCCAGGGCTCTCGAACGCTTCACCCCGTGAGGACTGGCCACGTTGGCAGACGGCTGGAGGGGGGTCCCCAAAAGCAGGAGGCTCAGGGCAGAGAGAGGTCTCTTGCCCTCGTCAAAGGGCAGTTCGGGCTCCTCTTTGCCCACGTCCCCTTTGCAGCAACGGGCTCCGTTCCCACACCGCAGGGCCCTGGTCCTCCCCAGCCAGCGCTGCCACGGCAGCCTTTGATCTCCCACCCACTCTCCCCACGTGGAGTTTCTCTTGGCTCCTTCTCTGCGGCCATTCCCACTCCTGCCTCCGCTGTTCCCTTACGCCACCAAACAAATGTAAAATTAACATTTCAAAAATATTGAAAATTAATGCTGACGAAATCATGTTTTTGTTTCCTTGGGATGTAAAGGCACATGGTAACAACAACCAAGGATAAAGCCTCTTCTGGCGCCTCGCTATTGTTAGGGAACAAAATCGTGTATCTGCTCATGCATTTTCATTGCCTGGAATCAGGATTTCCAAACAGAAATGCTTGCTAGATTAGAGCAGACTGGATTTTTCTCCCGTATTTTCATTTTGACAAGGCTTTGAGAGCTGCTATCTCACCATCTCCTGGAATCACAGGCTGCTAAAAATAACCCCTGCAAGTTGGTATTAGACAGGGAAACACCTCTCCCCTCCCCAGCGGTTGTTGAGACGAAGCTTAATTCTTCGACTTGTGTGCACGTATTTGCACTGGCTTTGGGTTCTTTTCTTCTTTCCAAGGCTGTTTTTCACTATTTGCCCGAGTTATTTGAACAGGTGGCTTTGCACAACCTATGCTAATGTGAGGCTTTTGTCTGCTTTGAGATTGCACAGGGAGTCTTTTAAGGGAGAAATGTTTCTTTCTTGCTAAACATTCACACCTGTTCTGATAACCACCCTGTGTGAACTGAAATACCAAGCCGGTGAGAGCTTCTTCTCACTGGACGCACACTCAGCAAGACACAGACCCTCCTTTTCTTCTCTTCTTGGGCGCAGGACAAGCAGTCCGAAGGCCTCGTCCTGTGGCTTAGGCTGACTGTCTCCCGGGCTCTGTCCGGAAGCGAGTGGACATTAGGGATCCCTGCTAGTGGGTAGCCCCTCTGGACTTTGCCAATGGCGGGTTGCAAGTGGGCGCAAAGGCCGCCGGCCTCAGCCGGGTTTCCTGATCCCTTTGTTCCGGGCCACTGCCAGCGGGTGATTGGGCCGCGGGCTCTGAGCTGCGCTTGGCGGGCGATCACAGGCAGACGCCCCGGGACGCTCGGCGCGCGCGCTCCCTGGCCCCAGATCACAGGCGCCCGCCCTCCGCCTGGCCGGCCCGGGAGCCCGCCTGCTCCCTGGAACGCGATCACAGGCCGCGCCTCCGGGCCCCGCGGGCGGGGCGGGGCGCCGCCCGGGCCCCAGGGGAGAGCCCTCGCCGGTGCGTTCCCACGGGGAGGTCCAGGGCTGAGCAAAGGCTTCTCCCAGCTGTCCCCCACGGTATCCTCCGGCGCTGGGAAGGCGGCGCGGGCGAAAGGGAGGCCAGTGCGAAGCGGCCCCGGGAGCGGCAGTAGAAACACACCAAGGTCACGCGCATGCGGTAGCCTACAAGCTAGGATTCCTGATGAGGGCGCGCCGAGGGTGGGCTTTCTAGAACTTTTTTTTTTCTTTTTTGTTTTTTGAGGAATCTGTACTCTGTTATTCCGCGGCCACAAGAAAAGGAAGAAGTGCACATGGCATAGGCAAGGCTGGCTTGGATATAGTTTAAAGGGATCCGATCCTGCCCACAAAAGTGGGCGTGATGGTGCCCAGGTAGTTTTCACCTGGCCTGCCACTCCCCACCTGTGCGCAGTAGGTGGGCGCCTGCGCTGCCTTCCTTTGGGGTAACCCGCAGGCACGCTGACAAGCACGCACGCACACTTACAGGGAACCTTTGGAGAGGCTGGGCCCTACAAGGAAGCGAGAATGCCCAACGCTCTTTGCCGCGGTAGGTGGTTCATACACCTACCGTGACTGTCTGGGCCGCATCACCTCTCCAGAGACGTAGGAAAGCCGGTATCTGCTGTGTGAACTCCGGGGTTCCCATCCAGCGGTCAAAGGGCACAAAGAACTATTGGGAGGCGATCCCTGGATGCATATGCTCATCAAGCATCACCTGTAGACTATGCCGAACAGGATGTCTAGAACACATGGAGCGTTGTTTTTCAAACTCATGTAAAGAATAGGATGAATGCTTTTAAATTTTTCATTTTAAACTGTTAGTTCAGGGTAGCTCTCCTCAGAGGGCATTTGCCGTATCAATAAGGCACAACAGTGAAACTGTAAGTGCCGGTAGGGGGCATTGTTGTTGCCTTCCCAGCATCCCTGCACCCCTCCCCATGCCCCACCCCCACCTCCCAAGTGGGTGGCAGCCTCTTGAATTGTCTTGGATTGGCCAAGACCAGCAGTTCACAAACCTGGCTACAACGCATCAGACCAGGACAACTGAAAGGCGCTCTCCCCAGGAAAGGTGATTCCAACATGCAGGTAGGGCTGAGCACCGTTGGTCCAAACCATCAGAGGCCTGCCATCCCCTCTGCACAGTGGCTGGTTCAGAAATGGGCAGTGGCCTGAGGCCTAAGCCAATCCTCATCTGAGGAGGTCAGTGGCAGCGAGGCCTATGGAAAGCCAGAAAGCATATAAGCACAAACACAGGAGTATGAAATGCACTGTATGTGAGACATAGGAAGACACTCAGAAGCTAGAAACACGGCGTGTGCATTATGGAAGGTGGTACTTGGTAAGGCTGGGAGACAGGTCTAAGAGATTATTATTAAGAGTCCTCACTGGCACAACATATGATTTTATCTTATGGGGGAAAGAACAAAAATAATATTTAAGCTGATCAGATTTGCACAATCAGATTTGCTTTTTAGGAAGGTAATTTTGGTGCCACCAGAGAGAAGAGCTCTAAATGGAGAGAGGAGGGTCAGAAGCTGATTCGCAGGTGGAGGCCGTGGGCTGGGGGAAAATTCTCTAGGGCTAGGGAGGTAAAGACGTTCCAGAAACGTAGAGGCCTTCCGCATCGCACCGACTAACGCGGTCTTGGTACAGAATGCCTCTTCCTTACTTTTCCCACGGTGGCTGATAATGTATTCTGAAGCGGGCAGACAGAAGGAGGGAAGGAAGTTTTCCAACCCTGTTAAAAACCACAGTGCTGTGCGCAATCATAACACATTGGCAGAACACGATCAGGAGCTCAGAAAAAGTCATCTCAGCTTAAAGGCGCAAAATTCCCCAAATTTGATTAATGTGCTTGTTTAAAAAGTGGGTTATTGAAGTAGACTTTATATAAAATAAAACTCACCAATTTTAAATGTGCAGTTTGATGAGATTTGAAATGGATAGAGTCATGTAATAATCTATACCATATCAATAGATGTAACATTCCTAAAGTATCCCTGGTGTCCCTTCAAAGTCAATTTTCTTCTTGCACCTCCAGCTTTTGACAACCAGAAACCAGGTTGCTAGTCCTATAGTGTTGCCTTTTCTAGAATATCATATAAATGGAAGCACACAACTTTTAGCCATTTCAATCTGGTTTCTTTCACTTTGCAAAGTGCTTTTGAAATGCATCCATGTTGTTGCATTTATCAGCAGTTCTTTCTTATGGCTGGGTGATATTCCATTGTACGGATTTACCATAATTTGTTTACCCACTCACCAGAGGGACATTTGGGTTATGTCATGGGCTGAAGATACATTTGCATGTGAATCCTTGGAACCAGTGAAAGTTACCTTATGTGGCAAAAGATGTGATTAAGTTAAGGATGGAGAGGAGAACTGATCTTGAATTATCTACGTGCCCTAAGTGCCATCACATGTACCCTCCTAAGAGAGAGGCAGAGGGAGGTGAGAGACAGACATTGCAGGAGAGCTGCTGTAACTACAGAGCAGAGGGGTGCAGCCACGAGCCAAGGAATGCCAACAGCCACCAGAAGCTGGAAGGGGAAAGATTCTCTGCCAGCACCTTGATTTTGGACTTCTGGCCTCCAGGACTGTAGAAGAATAACTTCTGTTGTGTTAAGCAATGACTAAGAATTCCAGCTTCTCCGTATGCTCACCCATGCTTTGTGCTGTTTAAAGATTGTAGCCATTCTAATGGACGTGTAGTGGTTTCCATTTGCGTGTCCTCCCTGGTGAGCGATATTGAACATCTTTGCATCTTTGTATTTGCCATGTAGATTTTCTTTTGATGTCTGTTAAATCTTTTGTTCAGTTTATATTGAATTATCTTTTAATTATTGATGATTTATATGCACTGTAACTGACAATAACTTAATACAAGTACAACTTTGTTTTATTAAACAATCATTTAACTAACTACATAAAGATAAACTAAAATAAAGTATCTTTCAGTTTACATTATATATTGTGAAACACAATATGCTGAATAAGCTCTTTAATGAACTCTATTTTACATCTCTCTATCAGATATTAGCATTTGGAACAATGGGGCTGAGTCAGAACTTCATATCAGGTGCAACATCAAGTCTACTCATTTATTTTGTTTTTGTTGGAACACAGAGGGTGTTGTAGCAAAGGGAAGGAGAACACAAGCTGCATGTTTTGCAACATTTGGGTGTCTTTGCAATGAACTGCTCCAAAAACCATTAACTATTTCATCTTGGACAGTTCAATTTCCAGTTTTTCTGGAACTGGAGGCTGAAATTATTCATCCTCATTCTGAATTGTTCAACTTTTTGTGTTTCTGAGAGTCACAAGCTTGGCTTTTTGTTTAAAACTGCCATCTTTAAGATACAGCAGTAAGGAAAGTTGAGTAGAATAAATGCTTTCATGTACAATGCACATCAAACAGTATCACACATAAGTGCTGAGTTGACAGGCTGGCAGTTGTTGAATAGACCACATGCCGCCTGAATCGACAAACAAACTTGCCACAGTTATCACTCATTGGTGCATCAGGCGACCTTACTTCCTGGTCTCACAGGTGGGTTGTACCATTTTAGAAGGGAGACTATCCCATTTTACTAAAAACCTCTGTATAAATATATTTAATAGTAAAAAAAATGTTTTGGAAGCTATATCCTCACGTAGAATTTCTTCTCTTTTCTTTCTTTCTCTTTCTTTCTTTCTTTCTTTCTTTCTTTCTTTCTTTCTTTCTTTCTCTCTCTCTCTCTTTCTCTCTTTCTTTCTTTCTTTCTTTCTTTCTTCCTTTCTTCCTTTCTTCCTTTCTTCCTTTCTTTCTTTCTTTTTCTTTCTTTCTTTCTTTCTTTCTTTCTTTCAGAATTGCCTCTTCAGGCCAGGGAAAGGTCTGAGAAACGCTGTACTGAGCAGATTCACATCTACGATTGCACTAAATTGTATTTAACTCTAGATCAGTGCAATGCAAACTTCGGCATGTGCCACGGGCGCCTGGGGAAGGGGCCCGCAGCCATGCACGTTCCTGCCACCGTCCCCAAGGGAGTCCTGAGTCCATTGATCTGGGCCGGCCTGTGCATTCTCCCCACGTAATGCTGCAGCTTGTTAAGCTTTGAGAAACAGGGCACGTGGCCCCCAGTTGTCTCAAACAAGGCCTGTTTAATTTTCTGATAGAGCTTTCTTCTGATATAGGGAAATTTTATAAACTTGAGTCTAGTAACAAGCAAGGAAAAAAGGCATAATTCAAGGACTATGTAACAACAAGCACAATAACTTTTTTTAAAGACTGTAACAGTATGTTCTATACGTCGACACTGGACATGAAATGCAAACCCTGGGGGCTGGTTTCGAGTGAGAAAATTGGAGTTCCATGCCTCTCCCCAGCACAAATGGCCTGTGTGGCTGTTTATAAATCCCCTGACCTCCTCAGATCCAAATGGAAAGGAATAGCTTGGGGACCCCACCTACATGGCTGTGCCCTCCGGGGCTGTGTTAGCTGGCTGAGGCTGTGGGTCATTTCCTGGGTTTCCTGGAATTCCTAACAGGAAGGACAAAAGCAGCGAGTATGGGGAGGGGGGGGCACAAAAGAAATCAAAATGTATTTATAAAAAATTGTGTATTTATTCTGACATGTTTAAACGTCAGTCACCTTCAAAGCGCTCTCCATTTGATGCAACACAACGATTGAGGCATTTTTCCGCTGCTCAGAACGATTTTTGAACTTGTTGATTTTGATGCCTTTTAGTGTTTCTGCTGGTTTTGGTTTTGTTTTGTATCACTTCTTCCACATTGGCAAAATGTTTCCCTTTGAGGACTTTTTTTTAATCTGGAGAAACAAAAACAAAGTTGCTCACGGTGAGATCAGGTGAACAGAGAGGGTGGGGCACAGAGGGGTCATGACTTTTTTTGGTCAAAAGCTGCTGACCACTCACTCAGTGTGGTGTGAGCAGGTGTGCACGTAAATCACCCATCACGAAATGGGCAAACACGCTGAGTCTTCAAAAAAATTCACTGCAGCCAAATGCAGCCTCTTACAATAATGCCAGAGGGTTGAGTCTGCTTTCATTTCTTTGTTCTACGATTATTCTCAGAGCACTTGGTATAGAATATATCAGATACTATACCAAGTGCTTTACAGGGATGCTTTTATGAGTCCTCACAAAAAAACGAAGGAGGGAGATACTGTTATAATCCCCTATCGCAGATCAAGAAGCTAAAGCTCAGCATACCGAGTGGCAGGTCCAAGTTCATACAGCCAGTAAGGAGTGGAGCTGGGGTTGTAACCCAGGCAACGTGGCTTCAAAGACCATCATGTAAAATGGCTTCGCATTTACCAAACACTAACAATTTGTTACTAAAAGCAATTCTTGTTTTTTGTACGTGTTTCCACCAGACAATTATAACCTAAGGACATTATTGTACTCCTTTATGTTTTTCTGGTGACTGCGGCAATGTGTGGGAAGGAATGAAATCATCCTCAATCACCAAAGTTGCGGAAAGACCAACGCCATGTTTCCTAATGTTTACACTCGCTATGGAGAAATGAACAATGATATGGGGCAGGGAGTGATGACTCACATTCCAGAATCTACTTTTAAAAAATGATAAAGGATACGTAATCGTTCCTAGAATATGCTCAAGAACTCTTAGTTTTTTTGACAAAACTTTCTCTTGGACTTTTGCAGCAAAGCTAAGGTAGTGCATGAAATGATATAAAAAATGGCCAGTCCTTTTACCATTAATTTTATGTCTGGTTAGCCCCACAACCAGATACTGAAGTTGCAGATATTCCAGTGATGTTTGACAGAATAGCAATCACGGCAATGGAGTGTATGATGGGGAGGCAGAGATTTGGGGTTCTGGGTACCTTCATGTGTTCCGTCTTACTGGTCAAAGTCACCCCAGCAGCGTTGAGACCACATAGGCCTTGCGGGGTAGCCTCCTCTTGCTCATTCTAGGGCAAGACATGGGTGTACATTGACACTAATCGAAGTTATGGTTGCCTGGGGACAAGGGCAGAGGTTTGGGGAGAGCTGGGAGGGATGGAGTGTAAAGGGGGCACAACAGCACCCTGGCCAGTGTGGCTCAGTTGGCTGGGTGTCATCCCATGAAGCAAAAGGTCACTGATTAAATTCAAGTTCAGGGCATGTGCCTGTGTTGCAGGTTTGGTCCCCAGTTGGGCGCATGCAAGATGCAATGGACCGGTGTTTCTCTCTCACATACATGTTTCTCTCCCTCTCTTTCTCCCTCCCATGCCCTCTCTCTAATAATAAATAAATAAAATTTAAAAAAACTCCCAAAACCCAAAGACAAAAGGGGCATGATAGACGTTTTCCAGAAATGGAAATGCTAGTGACTTAATAGTTGTGATTTCATGGTGATATAAACCTGGCCAAGCTGTTCAAAATGCATATTTTTAAACTGTACATTTTATTTCTTGTAAATTACACCTCCGTAAAATTGTTTTAAACAAGAAATTTAGCACCTACCTGTAAGAGAGAAAGCAGGCCAATGGAAAGGCCATTGGGAAACCAAAGCCAGAGAGAATTTGGAATTGACTGAAAGGGGCGATAAACGGAACAGTGCTCTGGACCAGGGTCAGCGGAAGGTCAGTGGGAGAACAGCGGAAGTTGACATGTCATCGTGTTCTATGATAATGATTTAAATGAGCAGCCAGGCCATGCCATGAGGCACAGGCTTTCCCCAGCTCTGTCGGGCTCTCTGTTCCTCAAGGTCAGCAGGGCTCCCGGATGTTGCTCAAGTCTGCTCGCTGGTGCTGGGAGAGGAAGCCGTTGAACGATTTATCCTGTCAGGGAGGGGCTCCCTTAGAGGCCCTGCCGATTAATTCTCTCTCCCAGGGCTCAGTCTGAGCACTGGGGTCAAAGAGCTCTCCTGTCCCCTTGGCCTGGGTCTCCTGGTGAAAGAAAGCCCAGAAGAGAGCTACTAACACCCTTACTCCAACTTCTTGAGTGCGTGGCTTGTTCTTTTTTGTGTGTGGTGATTCTGCTCCAGGAAACATCTTTAGATCCACTGCAAAGGGCTCTACCTTAGCTGTTTTTGAACCCAGTAGAACAGTAGTTCTCACTTTCCTACCTTAAAATAGAATATGCTTACAGAGAAGGTTGAAGGGTTGTGGAAAATGGGAAACCATTTCTGGCTAGTCCTACCATTGAAATGCACATGCAGATAACTTTTGATTCCTTTCCACTCTTTTTGCTATTTAAAGGCTTTTTAAAAACAGTCGTAGCTCTGCTATTTACACAGCTCTATTTTCTGGTTCTTCCGTTAGCATGCTCTCCCGGCCACTTTTCTGTGCCATTCCATGGACTTCATAAATATTACCTTTAATGGATGCGTAATATTTCATTGAGTGGATAGGCCATTGTTAACCATGATCCTATTTACAGAGAGTTTGAAACATAATTGGATGGTGATTTCATGCAAGACATTTAGATCTCACTGAAGATATAGAAGGAGGAGGCTTGATGGGGAAAACTCCCTGGGCTGGAGTATGACTCACTTTGGTTCAGCTGAGTTATTAGCTGATGACCTTGATCATGTGTCGTTATTTTACTATGGCCTTGTTTTGCTTGCTTATCCATAATTCATACATCTATGTAGCTTTTTAAGATTCCGGGATTCTATGATCTATTCTACCAAAACAAAATGTCTGATTTTGGCCTGCTAGGTTCCTTACCAATACCTTCATTCTTCATACACCTGAAAGATAGTAGGTACCTAATGAGTTACTTTATATTGATTTGAATTGAAGTGAATATTGAATTGAATTGAAGTCATATAAGTCATTGAAGTAAAGTAGACCAATAGGCCTCAGTAGGAAGAACAAACTATATTAATTCCTTCATTTATAGAAATAATTGTTTCAACAGATCTGACTTGTTCCTTAATAGTTTCAATTAAGTTCATGTCACACCATTGAGAAAGACCCATATCAACACCACAAGTCCCAATTTCAATAGTGGCGCAGAAATGGGCAACATAAAAGGCCAGGTGAATAAGGACATAGGCAAAAATATACACCTTATTAACACCTGTAATAAAAAGGAATCTTAAGGCTTGGAAAAGCTCCTCTGAATTACATGGAGATCACTGGATTTGTTCCATATGTAACAACTTTAACTTTGCAAGACTGTACGCCTCCAAAAATAATAGCAGAGACTCCTTCCTGGATGTCTGAGCCTGATAAACAACCCCATTAATTAAAAGGTACAAGGCATTAGCATATATTACTACTATTACTCTGTACTTCTCTTTAGTGTAACTTACATTTGCTTCATTTTGCCAGGTTAAACTTTCTGTTTCTTCTGAGCCTGCCACCCTTTCCTTCTTTCCTTCCTTCCTTCCTTCCTTCCCTCCTTCCTTCCTTCCCTCCCTCCCTCCCTCCCTCCCTCCCTCCCTCCCTCCCTCCCTTCCTTCCTTCCTTCCTTCCTTCCTTCCTTCCTTCCTTCCTTCCTTCCCTGCAGTTTCTATTTTATATGTACTGAATAGAATAAAAGTAATATTATAGAGTAAGGGTAATCTCTTTATTTCTGCATGAGAATAAATCCAACCTTAATAATTTAATCACTACCTATAGAAATTTAAAATGCAGAGTAAATAATGCTTAAAAGCAAAAACCCTATTGCTTAGAAATATAAAACCAATACATGCGAATGGCTATTTAACCAATACTCCAAAGTGATATTGCTATCTAGCGCTTAAAACCTCCTCCTAGAATATCACATCATGGCTAGAATGGTAAGAACAAAAAAAAAGTAAGATAGCAGATACAAAATGATGGCATGTCTGCAGTGGTCCTCAAGGAAAAAAGAATGAGAGGTGGAGGGAAACAACGTAAAAATACATTTTCTCCAGTTTTATAATTTTTAATAAAACATCTTAGCAAACTGTTTTCTAAAATAGAATTAAATTTAGTATAAAAATACCATCACCTCATTTTCTTTTGGTCTTCAGTTTGCTTTGGTCAAAGGTAGGAGCTTTGGAAAATGGACCTCATTAAGTTACTAGGAAAGTCTATACTTTCAATCCTGAAAAAATGTTCAAGTTAGACCTTAAGATCACTGAGTCATATTTTATATAAGTTCACTAAACTTTAAACAAGAGCCCTCTTAACTTTGCCAACTGAGTTCTGGTTTATAAAGAAAATTGGTTTAAATGACCAGAAACAGTGTAAGTCTATTGATTTTTTTCAAGAAGAAAAAAGAAAAAAAACAACAACTCTAAATATTCCTGCTGCTCTGTGGACTTAGAAATGTCTTTATTTGCCACAAAAATGCATGGCATGTCTCATTAAATTCCTGAAGGTACCTTAGGGTAGGAATTCATTCATTCAGGAGAGCCATTAATCAATAAGAAAGCAGGAAACCCATTCATTAAGTTCATTCATTCAGCATATGTATGAAGTTCTTCCTATGTGCCGGGCACATGGGAGGGAAATATTTAATTATGAATTCTTAGATCACAATCTGCTGCTCTGGAAAACTCACCGTCAAGCCCTCCTGGACACACCCCTCTCCTAAGTTTAATTTTCAGAAATACAATTACTTTAGCAATTGCTTTCACACTTGTGACATATTCCTCAATGTATGTCATTAATAATTGATTATAGAGAGCTTCCTGTGTACAAAAACTTGTGGAAAATTCATAGGTAAATAAGATAAATTCCCTACCTCGTAGTGCTCCCTGCCTGGTGAGAAAAGGAGACAAGTTTACTAATGTAAACAGCGATGGGGTTGGGGAGGGCGTAGAAAGTGCTATGCGTGCAGAAGGGCCTCTGGAACTCAGAGGTGGAAGAAATTACTTCTGTTTGGGGGCTGGATTATGACTACAGATTTTCTTTCTGTGATATAAACTCTATGAAATCAGGTTTTGGGTGTTCCTGTCTTTGTTGAATCCCCAAGAATAAACGCATACCTGATACATACTAGGTACACAAAAACATTTGTCTAATGAGTGAACACCTTGGCATTTGACTTAGGTGGTAGAAGGTTAGTATTTGCTCACAAGGACAAGGGAGGAGGTTGGGGGGCATTCCTGATGAGGAGCAGAGGGGGCCTGCAAGCGCGCAGCACAGGCTCACTTTCCAGGTTGAGTCAGTCAGGGTAATTAACACAAGGCGCTCTCAAAGCTCTCAAACGCTTAATACAATAAGATGCTATTTCTCCCTTGGGCCAACACCGATGTGGCTAAAGGCGGTCCTCCTTCCTCGTACTGTGGCTTCACCATTTGGAATACATGGTCCCCAAGGTTGCCATAGCAGGAGAAGAAAGGGATGGAGGAGCCGTCCTGGGTCTTAACTGCTTTGAACTTTGCACCCAGTCAGGTGGGGCTAATCACACGGCCAATCTAATGGCAAGGGAGCTTGGGAATGTGGGGAAGGATGAAATAGTTGATGAGTACGACCTCTCTGCCACTCAGGTCTCTGTTTATCTGCACACCACTTCTGTTACGTGTGTACGTATAAAATTTTCATTTGCCCCTTTCCTCTTAGCCTTTAGCCTTTCGCATATCACACAGATCAAAACTCTTATTTCCTTTGTCACTCCCAGATGCTGGTGATAATAATGATTGCACTCAAATCTCACACAGTGCACGTGAATACTCTGATTTTTATTCATAAATACAAGAGATAGATTCTCTAGTATAATTTATTTGATTATACCATATTTGACTTGGACATATGATTGAAAGAGACTTTTCATTTAGAGCTAACCAAAACAGAATTTGGCTAATGTTTATATCTAACTAACCTTTCTGTGCCTCAGTTTCCTCATCTGAGAAATGGGATTATGATACTCATTTATAAGACTCATTGTTTCTTCAAGTAACCCTAACACTTTGATCTCTTTGATCTGCTTTGATCAGGGCTGACTACTTGATTTTTATGCATTATACATAAACATGTAAAACAACTGACAGTTTGATAAGAAATGCCATGGAGGAGCACAGATAGTCTATCAGATACTTAAACTGTACAGTTTATGGTATGTGTGTGGTCTCTGACAATTCCCTGGCATTTTTTTCCCTTGATTTTGTTTTTTTATTTCTTCTGAGGATGAAAAATTAGTTGAATTAGTCAGAGGAGTATTGGGTGAGTGGTTAATTGTCTGAGAAGGAAAGAAAAGAGTTAGGTAAAGATTTCTCTAGAATTTAAACTCAAAAAATGAGAATTGGCCAAACTGAATTCATTTTGGATTTGAATTAGGCACAATTAGCTCAAAATCAAACACACACACACACACACACACACACACACACACACACACAAACACACACAAATGAACAAAATCTCCTGGTTTTTTTAAAAAAATCTTAGGATCTTAGTTTTTTTGGACACAGGGTTAATGTTCGGTTAACAAGAAAGTTAGATGGCAAAATACCCCTTAAAAAAGAAGCCATCAGGAAAGGCCTAAACAATGGATAGATTTGCTTCCAGCCACCGTACGAGGGGTGTTTCTCCCAATCAGTGGTTCTTCCACTTCAGGGCGAACCTGAACGATACAGATGTTCAGGGGCCTCAATCCCAGGGATTCTGCTTCCGTAGGTCTGAGCGGGACCTGAGAATCTTCACGTCAAACACGTGACGCTTCTGCTGCTGGCCTGAGGACCGAACTTTGAGCACCATTGTTTTGGGTGCATTTCTTTGCAACGAGGACTCAAGGAAGGTGACGACGAGAAGCTGTGCATGGAATAAGTGTTCCTGGACGTCGTGCCCAGGTTGTGTCTGCTCCTGGTCACTCCTTGGCTCTGGTAGGCTCCCCTCTACTTTTCTTGCTAATCTAATTACTGCAAAGGTAATGGGATAAAGGGAAGGCTGGCAATTTGGATTGCCCGAGCAGAGAGCCAACTGAGGAAATCTCTTTAGGTTCTGGTTATTTCACAGAATTTGAGGTCTGACAGTGATGCTAAGCCTTTTGAATGGCACCCTGGCTGCTGTGGCTCAGCTGGGTGGGGCGCTGACCCCTGGGTCTAAAGGTTGCGGGTTTGACTCACAGGGCGCATACCCAGGTTTTGGGTTTGATCCCTTGTTGGAATGCCTATGAGAAAGCAGACAATTGATATCTCTCTCTCACATAGATATTTCTCTCTCTCTCTCTCTCTCTCCCCCCCCAACTTCCTCTCTCTCTAAAAGCAATAAAAAAAATGTCCTCAGATGAGGATATGAAAATAAAAAATAAATTTAAAAACCCTTGTTGATGGAACCTGAGTCTTTGAGACAGATGCACCACTAGACAGGCAACCAGGGCTCAGCTTAAGCCCTGCAGTTCATCATTGGCGTGGGAGATGGAGCTGCAATTTGGTTCTCACAGCCGGTGCCCCTGTACCTACCAGGCCAACCTTCGTAGAACCCTGACTTTAAAACATATCCCGATGCAAATTTTTTAAAACTCCTATAGAGACTCACGTGTCCAAATCAAAAATACCTGATTTGGGAAGGACAGATTAATAGTTGAGATAACTTTGTCTAAAGAATTTTAAAGAAAGCAGCCACTCAGATAGCTAAACAAGAAAAACTAACCTCCAAATGGCTAATTAAGTCATTATGCATAGAGGAATCTTCCATCTAGCTTACAAGTGAGGCTCCTTTTACTATAAACAAATAGCAGTACGTAGTAATTTTTATTAATAGAGTTTCTGTATATACAATACCACTTTTAAGTTTGATATCATATTACACAAGCACCTTGTAAAGTACATAATAAACACCAAATTATAAGGAATGTGGAAGGGCTAAGGCAGCCTTGAAAATCAGTATAAAAAAAATCAGGACATAGAAAGTTTTAATCACCTTACCACCCACCAGGAGGTTCTCATGTAATAAAACAAGGAAAACTCTATGGTTTTCTACCTGCCTGACACAAGTTGTCACCCTCCGAGGGCTTAGTGTGCACATGCTCGGAAGCCAGCCAGGAGTACATGACCACAAATAATTTTTTAGGAAGAAACTGAAGAGTTGAGCACATGCTATTTTTTACCCAGAACTATTCTGGATACTAACTGGCCTATAAATTCCTTTTCTAAAAAGGTTTTATTTATTTATTTTTAGAGAAAGGGTAAGGGAGGGAGAAAAAGAGGGACAGAAGCATTGATATGTGGTTGCTTCTTGCACGCTCCCAACTGGGGACCCGACCAGCAACCCAGGCATGTGCCATGACTGGGAATTGAACTGGCGACCTTTTGGTTTGCAGGCCAGCACTCAATCCACTGAATCACACCAGCCAGGGAATGGCCTGTAAATTCCTTTGCTAGGCTGTAAGAGAAGCTCACTGACAATGAGAGCATTTCAACAGAATACTGAAAAATATTCAGGGCAAGATTCGGAACGCCACACGCAGCTGGGCTTTGCAAAGCACCCCATACTGGTGAAGGTTTTTAGGCGCAGTGCCTCTGACCTTCTACCTTTGTTTTGATCTCCCATGTGTAATTAGATGAAACGCACATACACATTCACTCAACCTAGATGAATACATATGGATGAGGCACATACTTCTTAAGGGAATCCCATCACATAATTAACACAGCTGCTTCTGTCATAGATGTTCTGTGACGTTCTTGGTGCCTGTCCCCCTTAACATTACTCGCCGTCCATTGACCCCGCCTCAGGCAGATCTGCCTCTGGCCTCCACTGGCTCTAACAGTCTTGCCTTTGTCTTGAACTGCCAGGTCCTGCCATACCTTGCTTGGAGCCCCGTATCCCTGCAGTTCTTATTAAAATTTGGTAGCCATGCTCCACTTCTCGGAAAGACTCAGTAACAGTGATCTTCAGTAAGGTCTCATAATACTAGACCATCATTGTTGGGTTAATGCACAAGATGGGGCAAAAGTAAGTTTACAGTTGTTTGTATGGAAAGTAATATAATAATTAATATGCAATAATACAAGAATAAACTGTTTTGTGTACTCAGAACTGAAAACCTACTTTTGTTCCACCCTGTGTGCTAGAAGAATTATCATAAAACTAGACCACCAATTTACACCACATAAAAGAATAAATTCAAAATGGATTAAAGACTTAAGCACAACTCAAAAAACCACAAAAAAAAATCCTAGAAAAAAACATAGGCAGTAACATTTCAGACATTTCTCACAGCAATATTTTGGCTGATATAACTCCTAGGGCAAGGGAAACAGAGGAAAAAAAATAAACAAATGGGACTACATCAACCAAAAAGCTTTTGCACAGCAAAGGAAACATCAAAATGAAAAGGCAACCCACTAAATGGGAAAGCATAGATGCCAATGATACATCTGAAAAGGAGTTAATTTCCAGAATATATAAAGAACTTTTACAACTCAGCACCAGGAAGACAAAAATCCAATTAAAAAATGGGCACAATACTTGAATAGACACTTCTCCAAAGAGGACACACAGGTGCCCAAAAGACATACAGAAAAGAAAAAAAAAAAAAGCTCAACACCACTAATTATCAGACAGATGCAAATTAAAACCACAATGAGATATCACCTCACGCCTGTCAGCATTGCTATCATCAAGTCAACAAACAGTATGTGCTGGCGAGGATGTGGAGAAAGGGGAACCCTTGTGCACTGTCGGTGGGAATGCAGGATGGTGTAGACACCGTGAACATCAGTAAAGAGTTTTCTCAAAAAATAAAAATTAAACTGCCTTTTGACCCAGTGATCGACTTCTGGAAATACATCTGAAAACCAAGAAACACTAATATGAAAATAATATGTGCGCCCCAATGTTCATCACAGTGTTATTAACAACAGCCAAGGTTTGGAAGCAGCCCAAGTGCCCATCAGCAGACGAGTGGATTAAAAAGCTGTGGTACAGTTACACAATGGAATACCACTCGACTGTAAAAAAAAGGAACTCTTTCCTTTTGCAAGAGCATGAATGGACCTGGAGAATATTATGTTAAGTGAAATAAACCAGTCAGAGAAAGACAAATACCATATGATCATACTTATATGTGGAATCTAATGAACAAAATAAATTGACGAATAAAATAGAAACAGAGGCATCGATGCCTGGAACAGACTGTCAGCTGTCAGAGGGAGGCGAGGTCGGAGGCCGGATGAAATAAAGGGGAGGGGACTGAGCAAAAAACATAGACACAGACAACAGTGTGGTGATAGCCAGAGGGAAAGGGGGTGGGGAAATGTGGAGGAGGGGGTAAATTTGGATGGAAAGAGACCATGTTTGGGGTAGTAGACGCAGTGTACAGATGGTGTTTTGTTGAGTTGTGCGTTTGAAACCTGTACGGTTTTGTGAACCAGTGTCACCCCAATGAAAAGTATCATCACAGATAATTGAAACTAAACTACACTTGTAAAAATAAAGGGACAAACTACCTATTGAGGTGTTGGGGTACAGGATGATCCTCCTGGACCCCGGGGTGAATTAGGAAAGGCTGAAATGAATTAAACTGACAAAGGCAGTTTTACTCACCTGTTGCAAGAAGCAGCTTTGGTTTGTTGAACATGTCTTTGATTTTTATTCACTGATACTTAAATATAACATTATGACCCTTTAAATAGATCTTAATAATCTCATACCCATATGTGCAGCATGCTGGCTAACAGACATTATCCAATTTCCTAAGAATAAGAGAATGAAAGTGGATGGCAGCCGTGCCAAAAGACAGCCTGAGGAATCAGGAGAGGCAACAATAGATTAGTGGCCTATGAGCCAGGGAGCCTGGGAATGTGGCCATGGGACATCCAGTGTCACCAACAATATTAATCATGGCTGCCATTCATTGAGGGCTGCCTCCAAGTGCCTTTTCTTTTCTCCCCTGAGGAAGCAGCTGTGGAATAGATGACTTATCACACTGTAGTTGGTGGAGCTGAGATGTCAGCACAGAAAGGACTGAATCAACTTTGCTGCAAACCAACGGCCTGTACCCGCCCTCAGCGGGAAAATGAAGAGTCAGCCTCTGGAAGCCCAGGGCTCTGGGCCGTGGCAGCGGGGGTGGGTGGGTGGGGGCGCTGCCTCTCTCCCCGCTGCAGCACATCTGGGACTGACGCCCTGACCCTTCCTGCCATACAGAAGATGAGCCAGTGTGACTCAAAGCTCCATGTCCCAACCAGGGCACTTTGGGAGTTGCCCCGTAGTTTTCCCCAAAGTATCTCTTTGCTGCTGCCATGCCAATTCCAGCATGTTCCCCCATTTCCCCTTGGATAAGGACAGCCCTCAATGAAGGATTAGAGAGAGAGATGCCACTCCACACCCCCGCGGCCTTTCAGACAGGCGTGACCGCCCTACGAGAGCTCAAGGTGGGAATGGCTCACCGCTCTGCTGCTGTTTCAGGGTCAGGGGACTGCGGAAGTTGGTCGTTGTCTCCCTCAGCCAAAGAACAGACAGAAAGTGGCTTTAGTTTTTTCATGGTCCCATGGTCTCCAAAGCTGTATTTCAAAAATATTCACATGGGGGACTAGGACTAGCCCTGTCACGATACGGTGAGAGAGACTCAAGGCCTGAGGTGGCGCTCACACCAGACCTCTTTGGGGAGAGGCTGGCGGAGAAGATGGAAGGAGAACGGCCTCGAGCGTGCCCTCCTGCCCCCCAGGGTCACCGCTCACCGCCGGGAGGACTGCGGTCACAGAGAAGAACCCAGGGACTGGGCTCCGGAAGGGTGGGGAGGTGGGGAGCAGGGTATTACAGTAGACCCTGGGTGTTTTTTCTGTAAAGTAATGTAGGAAATTAGGTCAACCAAACTAACAAACAAGCAAATAAGCAAACAAGAAAAAATACTTTCAGGAGTGGTTTGGTCCTACCCAGCATTACCTGGTCAGGAGAGCATGATTCACACAGGCTGAAGTGGCATCGAGAAACAAAGGGTAAGAGCCCTGACTGGTGTGGCTCAGTGGATCGATCTTCTCAGTGGAATGATGGATTGAGCTCTGGCCTTCGAACCAAAAGATCGCTGGTTCGAGTCCTAGTCAGCGCGCATGCCTCTGTGGGGGTGTGTGAGAGGCAACCATTCGATATTTCTCTCCCTCTCTTTCTCCCTCCCTGTCATCTCTCCAAAAGTAAATAAACAAAATTAAGAGGAAAAAAAAAGGAAAAGAAATAGTCTGTCTCCACAGATGGATTGTGGGAACGCCCTGCCCTCCAACGTGCTCACACGTTTTCATTTCTTGGTTGGTTGCAAGACATCTTAGGGGTGTTTCACAGTTGGGGCTACTTTCAACTCAAGAGGGGTTCTTTCTATTTTTCCATGCTATCCTCAGTGCTCTCCTCCTGTCCAGCCACCACCAGGAGCACGGGCCCTTCTTTCACTGATGGGTCACTAAGATCTGCAGAATCTTGTTCTCCTTTTATGAGTGAACTCACCCCCCCCCCAGTCCCACCTGGCTTTACGTACCCTGGACCCATTGCCAGCTTTGTGCCAGCTTTGTACTTAGATGGCTGTCTTGGATGATCCTTTTGATTGTTTTCTTGCCTTTTCCAAATCTGTGCAAAGATTTCCATGTCCTACTCTCAGCAAATGAGACTTCGGACCCAGGCTCTACTTCTGATGTTTGTTTCACTCAGCCTTGTTAGAACCCTGCCTTCATGAAATCCTATTCTTTGTTTATGAAACAGTTCAATAAATAAATAAATGGGATAGGAAAAAGCTCTTTTATATGGCCGAATTCTGATCCCTAAACATGTGGGAGAATGATGGAAAGAGGAAATAACCCTTTGGCAAACACCACAACCTTAACGGTGGTAGGCAAAAGTCATGGGTGGATGAACTTCGTGGGCAAAAGTATGAGAAACAAGATATTTACCCAGTCTCAAAGTGTCTTTCCATAAGAAAGTTATTAATCATAAAGGGAAATAGTCACCTTTTGGTGTCAGCTACCATCATACCCAAATGATCAATGCTAATACCACCAATAACAAGACAAGGTGACATTGTATGACTGAGAGGGCACAACAGTACTTACATGGAATTCTTGCCAAAAAAAGATATACATTTAATCAAGAGAATGCATCAGACAAATTCAAATTGGGGTACATACTACAAAATAACTGCCAGTATTCTTCAAAAGTCTCAAAGTCGAAGAAAGACTGAGGAGTTGATTCAGATTAGAAACGAATGAGGAAACATGACAGCAATGTATGATTCTGGATTAGATCCTAGATCAGATAGTGATCCTTAATGGGACAATGAGTGAAATTTGAATAAGACCTGTAGACCGGTTAGTAGTACTGTAACATTTATTTTCTGGCTTTGATAATTATTCTGTGGTTATGTAAAAATGTTAACAAAAAAGACAATGAGTGGAGGATATACAGGAATTCTCTTACTGTATTTGCATTTTTTTGAAAGTCAGAACTTATTTGAAAATCAGAAGTTAAACATATTTTTCAAACCTACTCTACCCACCAATTTATAAACCTGCTGTAAACTTTAGGCAATCGAATCACACCCACAGCCAGGCTGGCCATGGAAGTTTGGGCTTGGTAGCGAGTGAATAACTATTAGTTTGACAAACATTTATTGAACATCTACTATGCCCCAGTAATTATGCTACATAGTGGGACTTCCTGGCTGAGTGTTATGCATGTATTTAGTTATGCTTATATGCCTTGTTTCCCCACTTATACGGAAAGCTCCCAGAAGATCCATTTAATATTTCTTTGTACTTTCCCACAGGATGCCGGCGACAATGCCATTTACATAGCGGCCCCATGGTAAAAACATATTCAGTAATTGGATTCAATTTGTGTTATTGCTTTTCTGTGAGTTAACACTGACGAGTAGTTACTGGTCCACTTAAAGGCAGGCTCTGCTAGTACCTCTTCTGGTATCAAGTCGCCCTGGCCATTTCTCTGTGTCATGAGGCACAACTTTTCCTTCTGCCCCCTCCTTTGTTAATAGCTCTGTGGGGACACATTGTTGTCCCTGCAATACTAAGTCCTGAAGGAACACTCCAATGACAAGATACGCTCACTCTGTGACCTTGGGCACATTTTTGTGTCTCCTTTGTTCCGCCTCTAAAATGGGAATCCTGATGACGATTCGTCTGGGGCTTTGACATCCTTCTTTCCCAAGTCTAAGAGCAAATCATACCTAATTAAGAGTAGCGATAAGCGTGGCTACTGGAGGGAGCCTGCAGCTGGGGAGATCAAACCTGTTTCCAGTCTTAGACAGAGAAAGCTCCTTGGCCTTGAGATGCTTTTAGTCACACCTTCTTCTGGACAAATCATAGCTAGCAAAAGGCTGGTTTGTCTCTAAAGAACTTTATCTAAAAAATACGCAAAATCATAGCTCAGATTCCTACCTCCCCAACTACTCTCTTTCAAAGGATCAAAAATCAGGATAAATAGAGGAGATTATGTGTGTGCCTCTGGCAATTCTACAGTAGCCTGAACGACAAACTGGGAGAAAGAAGTTACTTTTGAACAACACTGGATGAAATCTGTCATCGTCCATATTCAATTGGAGAGAAAGGAAGTGCCATTCTGGGGGCATTTGGGGCAGGTGCCCTCACTCCTGCTCTTCGTTCCTAATCCTGAGTTTACCTCTGTGACGACGTGGGCTGTTTGCAGGAAAGCTGGTCTGTTTATTGCACACCAGCAACACCCAAGCCATCATTCTCAACGGCATTTGAGTGCCTCCGTTGTTGTCTATACGAAGGGCTGAGCATGCAAATATAAATCTGCTACTTCTTATAGGATGGTTTACAGTACTGTCTGATAGTGGCAGCTTAGGAATAGTTAACTGGTCCCTTAACCGCGAGATTGGTACAGAAACGCATATCCAAAGCGAGCAGACGAGGATTTGGAATGAAGAATGTGCGTGTTTTGGAACAGCTTGTGAGCCGCTGTGCTAACGGAAACTGCAGCAAGAGACGCAGGGGCACTCAAAGCAGCCAGAAGACACAGGGCAAGCATGCATAAAATCATTGCATTGTCGCGTGTGCCAGAGTTGAAAGCAGGCGGGGGCAGGTTACTGCGGTGGGTAAGCCGTCCTGTAACCATTCCGAATACACATGCAAACAAAGATGAGAATTTCCGGAGATGTAACAGAAAAGGGAAAATCCGAAGATTTTATTACTCCCAGAAGGGCACCGAGAGAGGATTCCCTAAGGATTGGAAACTGAATAAAAATATGCCTGCTGTGGCTGCCGATAATAGAGACTCAGGCTGCGAGAGCGGCCTAGCCAGTTTAGGGACACAGTGTTCAGCGTATTCCGTGTGCGCAAGAGCGATAGAAAAATAATCTGGTTAACACCCTGGTGGAGGCTGGGATGCCACCGATGTAACTGGATCCAGGATCAGCAGTGTCCCTCATCCTGTGTCAGGGATGTGGAATATCCTTTAAAAGTGTTAAATTGATGGAGACAGACTAGCTAGCGAAAGACGCATATTTAAGAGAAGAAAAAAAGAGAATCTCCTTAAGTAACTATAAAAAAAAAAAAATCAGCACCTAGCATCAGATACATACGCTTGGTGGAAGGAAAGCTCCAAACATTTGGTTCCTGTGAATGAGTCCTTAAAATTCAGCAAAGCTGGCACTATTTTAGCACAATACACTCACCCCACACTGACCGACAGATCAAGAGCTGGACAGCTAAGCAGCTTTTGAGCATGAACTTGAAACATCACAGAGAGTAGAAGCAGGAGTTTAAGTTGACTGAAAATAAACACAGTTCCGTCAGGCACAGATGGTCTATGACGCCATCTGGTCAGAAATAGAAAATAACTTGAAGAATGAAAGGTCTCTGGAAAAGGTCTCATCGGAAGTGGAGAGGTGAACTTTTTCTCTTTCTGTCAATAAAGCTTAGTAATGCTACCATTTCTGTGTCAGCGAAGCCCTTGGAGCTCCTCCATGGACAACTGGACAGCTCCGTGCGGAACGCAAGCTGGTGTCCTGGCAGAGCCGAGGGCTCGGTGCGAAGGCCGCGGCCTTGGCAGGAGGTGCGGGCGCAGGCTCCAGCACTCCTTCGCTGAGCAAGTGCGGGCACCTCCCAGCATGGCAGGTGTCTTCGGCCTCTATGTGCAAATCAAAGGAAATACCAGCAGTCCTTCCCTCCTCCTGATGCTGTTATAAAGCCAAAATGATATAGCATTTGTGAAAACTTTCCGCTGCAAAACACTATGAATGAAGGATTCCATGAGACGTACTGTTTCGTGGGCAGAAAAGTCTTAGCTTCAGAGGGATGTTGATAAAGGGCAACGGGTTTTGGAAGCATTGACAGAGCCATGGTCAACAAGCGTGATCACCAACCAACCGGCGAAGTCACTTTCACTCTGGAAACAACAGCACACAGCAGGTATACAGGGAGGAAACGTGATTGGCAAAGACACTTTAGAAGAAAACAAATATTTGAACTGATCTGTCTGTCTTTAATGTCTTATAAATTTATGTGAATCATTCAACATTCCATCTGCCTTAATTTCAAAGTACCTGTGAGATACTTGATTCTTCATAGCAAACTGTTCATTCTACACAACTGAACGTCCCCACAGTTGATCCTTTCAATTTGGTTGATTCCAACCTCCTCAGGAAAAAAAAGTAACAAAGGAATAAATTTTAAACAGCTCAGCATTCATTCCGGGAAGGCTGTGACATCACTGTTTGCTCCACCAATCAGTGCACAGCAGTGAAACTTCCTGCATCCGTATCCTTTGCCCACGTTCCAAAGAGTCATCTGTATGTTTCTAAAGAGTGGTAATTACATTGCAAAGATCCCTTTTGTCCCAAGAATGTTCCTTCACACTCAGATAATGCTTAACTGTTCTGAAAGTTACCAAAAGTGATTTTAAAGAAAATGCAGTTTGTAGCTATGGGGTCGTACAGGAAGTCCAACTGGAAAGTCTCTGGAAATAATTCTGATGTTTTCATATTAGTTGAGTTCTTTTTGGAGAGTGCCTTCATCAGAAGGAACCTGATTTTAGCATAGCAGAAATAACACCGAGAGAGCCTCGATCAGCAATATCAGCTCAAGAACACAAATACTTTGGAGTAGACCACCTCCAGACAGGACCCACACTATGAGAGAGATCTACGTATAGAAAGGCAAAGCGTTATTTTGACCCATTTCTATATCATTAGTTCAAGTAAAAAAAAACACACACTAGAGGAAGATGCTTAGGAGTCATTTCACTAACAATAATGGAATGATAGCCATATCACTGCATCACTATAAAAATTGATATTTAAAAATAAACTAAGAGTTAATGGTTAATAGAAGTAACTACATTTATTAAACACCTTGCAGTTCCTCACATGATACCATACGGCTCGAAGGGCTCTCAGGCTGGAGGAGAACAGGTTTGGGAAGACTGAGGAGATTCCAAATCTGCTTCTCTCACCGTGTAGATTGATGGCTTAAGTCATTGAACCTCTCAGATCCTTAGTTTCCTTATCTTTGAGAAGGCGATAATCAGAGCTTTGGGGTGTCATTTTATGGGTTAAATGGGCTAATGCTTCTAATACTAATAACAGGGGCGGGCACTTAAAATGTTCATTTTTCCTCTCCCTGTGTGAAAGTGGATGAGTTCGGACAGCCTTTGGGAACAAAATTTGAAGGAATCAATGGGCAAAACTCCACTTGGAATTCCTTTGTTCCATTGACCAGAGGGGCACTATAATCCTAAAGCAAAGCACAGGGTTAGCACCTGGTAATGATTTATGAATTGCTTTTTTTCTCTGTTAGAAGTGCAATGGAGGGCAGACATTACTTTTAACAAATGCCACGGATGCTCCACTCGGGAAGGATCTGCCTCCCCAGTGTGCCTGTGAGCTGCCCGGAGCCGGCAGGTGCTCAGTAAACATCAGTGGAACAAATGAGTGAAGAAACGCCTCCCGACTTCCCTCTCTTTCCTCTTCCCTACCCTTTTTGTCCAGTTTTGAGCATTCCTATCACTCATACCCATATCTTTAAAACATGTTTTTTTCTCATGGATTTTCCTACCTCTTTGCAAAAGGTTGAGAGAACTCTTTCATTCAGACTAACAATGAGCAGGTTTGTCATTTAATTTTCTGCAGATGTTCTCAGTGCAGAACAAGTGCTCTCTACAAATGAGCATTCAGCACGCTGCTCCACCAGTCTCTGCCTGTGGGAGCTTCATTGCATGGGATTCTCTGTGCTGTGTTTCTGGCGCACATGGACTCCCTCCTTCCTCCGGTCAAGGCCACCGGCACAGCCTTCCTTAGAGGAGAAGCTAAGTGCTTCCTGGGCCAGGTGGTTGATGGTCAGACCAGCTTTGGATTCAGAAGTGCTTCTCCAGGAGAGCATTTAGGCCTGTTTTCCAAATTCACTCTAACAATTACATTGGAAGTGACGGCTCTTTCATGCTGCTTCCTATTATCCCATGTTAGGTTTTAAAATCAAGGGAAAGTGAGATTCACACGTTAAAGGGGCTCATGCTCATAGTTGTTTTTAAAACGTATTTGAGGCGCTAAGGGGGACAGTCCACTGGTAAAGAAATGATGCCTTAAACCTAGCACAGCAAGCTCTTTTTTGTTTTAGTATTCCTAATAACTGGGTCTCTGATTCCTGCTTCCCTCTATCCAAGCCAGGAAAGACCACCATTTAAACAACAGAACATAATTTAAAAAAAAATCAAGAAAATAGAGAACAATGATAGGAAATCTTCAGTTTTTCAGTGCTGATTGTTTATCTCCACCATTACAAGACTTCTAGAGGTCAGAGAAGAGAGACTGAAGAACATGAACTTGCATTTTTGTCATATTATATGACACATGTCAGACTGTTTGTTAATATTATCAAGGAGTTTTATGTCGATTAAGTACTCCATTTACACATACTGTCGTCGATCTGCAGTTATGAATGTTGCTGTTTTCGGTACCCTTTCAGATTGAGAAAATGCAAACCGAATGGGCTCAGCTTCTTGACGCTCCGCCTCCCGCTTGGTGAAAGGGTTCCTTTAAAAATCAACAGCTAAAAAATAAATTGGCTCAGGCATTTTTAGAGCAAAGATCAGAAAGACGTTGCCTTTTCTTCCCTTTCCTTTGAGGTTTGCATATAATTCAATATTTTAAAATTGAAAACTGTGCTGCCTCATGGACACGCTGAGATCCTGGCCTTTGGAAATTTGGCGGGGGGGGGGGGAGGAGGATAAAATAAAACGTTTTCTTTAAATGCAGGTGTGCAATATATAGGGATAAATGTGTAAGCAAAATAGGCTCCACATAAAATCTCATCCAACTATCCAGCATTATGACCTATTCAGGGTCACAGTTTCGAGTACGTTTACTAGCAGAGCACCGGGTCCTGAGGTGACGTCATCTTCCGGGCAGTACCTAGTGACGATAATTTGTAGAATTCAAAGTCTTTAAACCAGCACTGACAATGCAGTTCAGATGAGTTCTAAGGAAGCTATTACGCTAGTTGGAGAAGTAATACATGCATTTAAAGTACATCAAGTATTTTTAGGCAGCCCGTCATTGTTTTCAACAAAATAAGAAGCTTTTAGAAACTGCCAGGACTATGACGGGTTCCGCCTAGCTCGGTGTCAGGTGCTCAATAGACATCTAATGAATGAGGTAAGTTTATGCTAAGCTTAGCTTTAAAGAAAAATTAATTCCAAGTCTACAGAGTTCTTACACCTCCGAGCAAGTGGAAATCCGTAGAGCAAATCCAAGTGTGTGGATCTGGGGTCCTGACAATGTTGTACGTGGGCTGCAACGGTTTGCACCTCAGGCTGAAGAGGTTTGCCCTCCTGCCTTCTCGTAACTGGGGCTGACCTGAAGTAACAGCCACCAGCTCAAGTTCACAATTTCAGAGTGAGGGCTGGGTGCAAGATAGGATTTCAACCTCAGGGTTTGGCTGGCACAACTGACTTTTGTACATTCCACCCCAGGGCGCCTCCCTGAGCCCCGAGCTTTGTGCAGATTCTTAAGTTACTGGGAATTAAGAGCAAAAAGGGTATCTTTCATTTCTGCCCCTCTGCCTTCCTCTCCAGGGGGAGCGACATGCTCAGAAGGAAATTCTGGGATGAAGATGCAGGGCTGGCGAAAGCAGAGCCGTAGAGCCGAGGTCTGAAAACGACTGTGTGCGGGCTGCGGCGCGGGCGCTCCTGGGCGCCCCGAGAGCGGGGAGGGGAATAATATGAAACGTCTCGAGACGGGTTACAGAGCCGCCCTCGGGCACCCGGCGGCGGCTGCAGCAGCCGTGAGCTCCATGCAGAGGCAACCGGGCGGCGGAGCGAAAGACGCGAGCGAAATAACCAAAGTCCCTGGGTGATGGTTAGAATCCCAGAGAGCTGCGCGCACCCGCCGCCGTCCCCACCGCGCTCCCGCGCGCCCAGGAGTTGCGAGGCCTGGTTCCAGGAGTTTCCGCTGGGGTCCCCCTTTCGCCCGGGGAAGGGAAACCTCGCTCCTCCTGGGACTCGAAGATTTAACTCGATGCCTGCTCCTAGCTCCCCTTCTACGCCTCCACCCCCAGAACCCGGGACCCCCTCCTTCGTGGGAGGGCCCCGCGGTGCTCGGGCGAGGACTGAGACGGGTAGCCAGGGACGTGCCCAACTCCTGCAGAAGAAGGGCATTGGAGGTGAAGAGGGGGAAGCGGGGCCTGCAAAGCTGCCCTGCCCCCATGGAGCGTGGAGGGAGAGGGGGGAATGAAATGCGCGTCTGCTTTCGCCCCCAAAACTTTGGGACTGCAGCGACGATCGCCCGCTGGGAGGCCGAGGGTGTGGGGGGGCGCCCCGGCCGCGACCCCGCGGAGGGAGGGGGTGGGTGGGCCCGAGAGACCCCAGCCGGCTCTCGTTCTCCGGTGCTCCCTTGCGCCTCTGCTCTGTGCCCACGGGGCCCGGTAATTAGGCTTCTAGCCTTGTTGCCCCCGCAAGACCTACGCTCTGGGGGCCTCGCCGTCGGGAAGCGCAATGTCATCGGTCTGCAAGGAGCGGCCCAATGACAGCGCTCGGCCGCCCGGGCGTCCTAGTCTCGGCCTCGGCCCAGGCCGCTTTGCTACCGGGCGCGGGCGCCCGCCGGCTCCGGCTCCGGCTCCCCGTCTATTGCTGCTGCTTGGGCGGGGTGGAAGAGGGAGGCCGAACTGACCCTACCACCCAACCCCCATCCCCCTTCCGACAATGTCTTTGGGGTCTGGAACGAGCAGGGAAAGAGACCTGTTGAAAACTCTTAACGCCAACTTGAAAGACAATCATATCGCTGAAGCAAAACCCTCTCTCCAATTCGATATTTTGAAGTGTCATAAACGCTGCATTGCAGTAAGATTGCTGCTCCCTTAAATGGGCCAATAATTTCTAGCTCTCTCCCACAAATTCCTCCAACCGAGACTTCAATGTAAAGCAATTCAAATAAGTAAAAACCGCTTTATTGCTGTTCGAAAATTCGCATGCATTTATTCTGCTTAAAATTCGATATAGGGCATTTTTTGTGTGTGTGTTCCCATTTATCGCTTGCCAAGAAATAATTAAGAATAGGAGCTCGAAGATTAATTTTAAATAAAAAATCTTCTCAAATGAAAATGTCAGGTCATAAAAATTCCTTTTAAATCATAACAGCATATAAATCTTTGAAATTAACCATGTAATTACAATGTCTATCAACTTTTACCTTGAGCTTTGAGCCTCTCTTTTTAATCTTCCATTCTTTTTTAATGAATAGCTATTTTGAAATTAAAAAGTACTGTTCATTACACATGCCCTGCTATAATAGGGTTTTTATCATATTTGCTCTATGTAAAAATACTTGCTACTTTGTAATTATTCACACGCCGATCCTTCCCTATATTGAGTAGAAAATAAAAAATGAAATAGAAGTCAAAGGTGCTTTAGAGCTGAATGATTTACACAATTCATTAAGGACGGTGATTTTTCAGTTAGCATCAGATTAAATGGTTACTTACTCTCAAATAGCCCTTGGGGAGTTGAATTGCTGGGTAGCAAACAGATTAAAGTTTGCATTGAAAGAAAAATTGAATTCAGAGGTAATCAATAGCATAATAGGGGCAGTGAGTGGTGCCTGCTGCCTGAAATGAAATTACCATATTTTTAATCTTAATTTTCCACTCTGTTTATCTGACAGTGTGGATGTGCAATCCAAACAGATAATGAGAGAGTGGGATATTGACACTGCTGTCCTCTGGAGTGCTTGTTTTCCGTGATTAAATGCTGTGATCTGTGATTACTTTGTGCAAGGATGTCGGGGCTGCTGGCCAGAACCGCGGGAGGGGCACTCGCTCAGCAGCGGTAGCTCCCGGCGCTCCGAGGTCCTAATGTCTGAAATTCATTTTCCACCAGCAATACCGAAAAATAAAGATTACCTATTTATGTATATACTTCGGCTGCACAAATTACAATAATTAATTCCATTATTATTGTTGTTCTGACTCAAAAATGTTTAATGAGATCAATATGCAGTGAACCCTCTCTGTACGTTTTGTATTAATGAGGCAAAAAAACTTGCTTCGTATGGGAAGATGTGAGTTATGGAAAGAAATACGCTGGGAAACTTTGAAGGGACAGTGTATTATCATTAGAGAAGCAGCAGAGAGAAGAAAACTCAGGGCATTGTTAGAGGCATTCGGCCCCAGTGGCTGCAATTATATAACAAGCTGTGGTTAATTTCTAAAAAATGCAAATAGTCTTCTCTGGATATTGGGAGGAAGTCCTCTTGTACATTTAATTAAATTAATACCTCTAGCCAAATCACAAAAATACCCAATCACAACACTTTTAAGTCATGCAAATCTTATATTTATTCTCTGAATTTGTCATCTTTTGAAATATAAATGTACCTTGTGCACAGTGTAGTTCTGACAAATGCCTTATTTTGAAAGCATTATTCCATTTTTGCAATGAGGAAATTTACGGTGTTTCACATTTGACAACATATTATGGATGCATCATTTGAATTTGAATTCACTTAATCCTGCTGTGGGAATAGATAGATTTACAATAGACGATGGCCATCTACCATCTATACCAACAATGTGCAAGGTACAGCCTACTTTTGTTTCCACTGGGTAAAGTCGGCGTGTGTTTGGAGAATTCGGTAACTATGCATAATGAATTAATTTATTCTCCTTTTATACATATGTGGACCCGAATAAACAGACATGAAGAGAACGAGGGACAGGCAGTGCCAGCTATCTGCTAATAGATTATTACACAGCACTTACTTCTCCAGATGGGAGAGCAGGTACAGCAAACAAGTGGTAGGGCCGAACCTCACTCAAGCATTTCTCAACCTGGGCCAGAGGTATTGTCTTCTGTCGCTCACACACGAGATCTCGATTTGTTCACACTCACCTCACATACGCATGACTCTCTGGGAAGGGGACAGGGCGTGCTGGGCGAAGCACTCAGAAATGGAGTGCAGAATAACTGCGGACAAGGTGACTGAGCTCCATGCCTGACTGTGAATTCGAGATTGTTAACTCATCAATCTCTGAGTCCCTCACAACAGTCCCTGGCTTCCCCAAAGAGGCAGGGGGTGGAAACTGGAAAGTTGTAACAAGTTAATATTTTAACTCTCGTATGGCCACAGGCAGCTCTGCTCTTGTGACACTTACCGAGCAGAGAAACGGTAGAGGCAGAGAAGCTGGAAAATATTGACCAATGGCTGTTGCTGCGTTTCCTATTTTAAGGATGTACCGAAGACAGTCTCTGGTGTTACACAAGCCTGCGATGAGAACCGCACATCCTGGTTCTACCGCTTGCTTTAGATAGGCTACGTGCTGTGTCATTTTGTAAAGTGCTCTGAAGAAAGGCGACATTAGATCTACACAATAAATGAATATACTCATGTCCCAATGAATCTCTATAGTAGTGCTGAAGTGTGCTTAAATATTTTGCTTAGAGTCTTTAAAAAAAATCACAAAAAGATCTATCCAGCAGATTAAGAGTTGGGACTGATTCTTTCACATAAAATTTTAGTACAATTTTGACAATTTATTTAGTATTCAGAAAAATCCATAAACTTGAATATAAACTACATACAGTCCTATCTTCATCACAATTAACTCATCCAAATTTTTGATAACTTGTATTGTGTCCCTTAAATTTTTTTTTACTAATACTTAAACATGCCGATTCTTATAGCCAAGGAATATGGCTGATACATATCCACTGGCATGGAAAGTAGTCAAAGTGCTGTTTGAACTTTTTTTCCCCAATCTCTTGACTACCTCCATAATCCAACTGAAACCTGGGTTTTCTAAGGGTACAAAAGCCCTCCTCCTACCCCTATACCTGCAGTCACCATCCGGAGTTTATTGAGCTTTAGAGCGCACAAAGAGAGTGAGAAAATCCAAACCAGTCTCTTTCCTTTCACTTTCTAAATCCTGACATGGTCCATCACCTTTTTAAAATAGTGAGCTGGCCTTCCTGAAGAGGGAGAAAGGGAACAAAATCTGATGGAAAACAATGGAAGAAGGATAATCTAATCTTTAAATAAGGAGACATGTTTCTGAAGGCTTATGGAGGGTGAGTTTCACATTGATGTCTCCCCCTGAAAAATGGGAGCCCTCCAGGAGGTGAAAAGGGAAATATTAATGCCATTAATCCATTGTCCCTGCATTCTCCCTAAATAGGTGGGATTTGAGGGAAAGCTCTAGGTCACAAGAAGTGGAAGTATTCATGGAAAACAAATGGTTTGCTCCAGATTGGCATGGAGTTCGTTTCACTATGAACAAGCCTGTCCTGGGAAAACCTAGAAATGCCAATGAACCCCCACCCCCACACACACGAGTAGTTGTTACTTCCGATAGGCGACCTAAGCATTCCTTCCAGGGTCCATTTCTCATGACGCAGGGAAGAAAGGAAATGTGCCCGTCACAGACTCTGGGAATGAATGTTCATTCCACGGCACTTCCGGGTTGACTAATGTCTCCCGTACATTTTGTGTTAAGGAAGCAAACCCCGAGGTATTTCTTCAAGGAATGGGCTCTATGGGAACCAGCACAACAGCACCAAATACTTGTATGAATATTTTTGCACCACTAGACACTAGAGTTTTGGTAGGGGTGGGTAATTTTTGAAGTTAACCTTGCCTTGTAGCATTATATACAACCTTGGTAGCAAGAACTAGAAAATAAAGCTACCAATGATGCAAGAAGAGTGGCCATTTCTGCTGAGTAAAAACAAAGCACAGATACTGTGGGCTTCGTAAAACCTGCTTAGGGACACATCAGAGCTATTTATCGCTCTATCACCAGTGTCTGGTACATGGCAGATATTAATTATTTGCTGAATGAATGAATATACAGATATAGCAAGAGCTGAGAAGCTGTCAGACTTGATTTTAACTATGATTAATAGTCTAGATCTCAATGTTTAAGCTATGACAGGCCAGTGTTTGCAAGACATGTACCGTTCCCTAGCTACATTCTATCTAAAAGCTCATGACTCCACCAAAAGACTTGGAAGACAAAAGCAGTAGCCTAGTCAATGAAATGGCCTTGCAGATACTCAGCTTAAGCAGCCGTCACCTACTCAGATACCCAACAAAGTACAGCCAGTTGCCTTCCAGATACTGTTAGTTCCAACCACTGCCGGCCATATTCTTGGGCTTCACTCCCTCGGTGCGTTGTCCTGACATTACACTTCAAACTTCCCTCCCTCCTCCCTCTCTTTTGAGGAGATGAGATCCTTGAAGACAAGAACCAAATTCTATCTTTATTTCCCCCTTTCCCTGGCACAGAGAGGCCTTGTTAAGTGTCTGTTGAATGAATTAAAATAAGATTGCGGTATGCTGACAAAATCTTATTCTAAGCTGTACTTGTTTACAAAATAACCGTAAATACCGTTCCTATGAGAGTCCCATTCTGAATTCTGCCTCTGCTCAATGACCCCTTGGCAAGGCAGTTACTAATCTGGATGCCCCTTTTGTAAAATGAGGGCATGGCTCCAGATAGTTCCTAGCTTTCAAATTCCATGAATGAATTTTTTTTTCCTTGGATATTTAGCCCCTGACTAGATTTTTTCACAAACTAAACATTTTTGGAGACTACAAGAATCAGGTGAAGGTATAGTTTTACAAGTCACTTTTTCTCTCATTCCATGTATGGAAAGCCTTGGGAGGAAAGAAGTGTTTTCCAAATTATAATTTCTCTCACCCCACGTCAAAAAGCCACAGAAAAACCAGGTTTCCTTCTAAGAAGTAATTGTTTTATGCATCTTTATGAATGGCTTCATATTAAATGCCTAAGAGTAAACCTTTCCCTTCGTTTTGCGCTGACAACACCTTCCCCACAGCCACGAGGCCTGTGTGTCTTCCTTCAGCCAGAGGAGACCCACAGCCTTAAAGCAGAGGCGAGCCCTTGCTGCTATTAACCATGATGAGCCTGGTGGTAGCCAGCCCCCAAGATGGCCTGGAATAATTCCCACCTCCTAGGCATCACGTATGTGTCATCCTCTCTCATACTGTACCAGAATTACCTGTGTGGTCCACAGACTGCAGCAACGTGGTGACGTGCCACGTCCTAGGTTAGGTTAAAAAAGACCGTGGCTTCAGAGTCGGGCTCATTCAATCTCTCTCTCTCTTTCTCTCTCTCTCCCTCTAGTTGCTCTAGGGGAAGCCAGTTGGCATGTTGTAAGGTGTCCTATGGAGAGACCCACGTGACAAAAAACAGCAGTTTTCAGTCCAACCACCCACGAGGAACTGAGGAAGCCAGCTGCTGTGTCAGGAAGACAGTAAGAAAACTGAAGGAGAAGCCAACACAGTGGAGAACAGAGGTCCCTGCGCAGAGTCAGTGGGGACCTGAGGCCCACCAACAGTTCTGAGAAGGAACTGGAAGCAGATCGCTCCCCAGTCAAACCTTCAAGTGAGACAGAAGCCCTGGTCGACAGCTTGGCACAGCCTCAAGAGAGGTGGTTCTTGAGCCAGGATTGCCCAGCTAAGCTGCTCCCGGATTTCTTCCTACAGAAAGTATGACATCATGTGTAGTTGTTGTTTTAAGGTCCTGAGTTTTCCAGTAATTTGTCACACAGCAAGACTGGAGACCAAAATGCAGGTATCAGGGGTTTTACTTCCACATTATGTCGGATATCAGTTGCACATCTTTAGGAATCCTTTTCATTTTTAGTACACCTTTTCTGCCTGCCTAGATGTGTGTCTAAGTATTCTGAGCTGTGGAATCCCAGTGAATAGAATCCTAAGATGTGAAGACTGCACAATCGGGATATCTGCTTTTTAAAGTTTATGGCAAAATGTCTTCTTGATATTATGCCTCTAATATTTAAGTTTAAGAACTGTGTTGCTGGGACCTCTATTTATAAAATCTCTTAGAGATTTGAACCAGATTGATAATTATTTCTCTAGTCAATTAAAAAAGGTATGCATGCATCCAATAGACTTTCAGGGTTAGTGAGAACAGGAAAAACTCTAAGACATTCATAAACACCACACCATTCATTTTGTGCCACATCTTGAAAATTGGGGTAATGGACCCGTGGGAGCAGAGGAGGTGCTACCGTTGTAAGTGCAATCCTGACATTATTCAAAAAACTAGTTCTCCTTTTCAATTCTCCAGAAAACCACAATATGACAAATGTTTACAAACAAATTAAAAATATGCAACTGGTTTTGGGGGTTTGATAGAATGACGATGTTACATTTGTTTGGAGTAGAGAAGTAGAAATCAATTCCAGGTTAAATACAAAGGGGGACCTCCCTGAAAAAGGAATTGTCTTCTGGCTAGCGGGCCCCCTGTACCACAGGCCCACTAGCTCTAGGTGAGAACTCTCTCTAGGTGAGAGTTCTAGGAACCCACCTGTATCAGTGTACCGGCTGGTGGTGTTGTGAGAGGCTCTGTTTGGCTTCAGTGAATTTTTCATTTTGAAGACTCTTTCAACACGTTTGCCAATTTTATGATGGGTGGTTTACTAGCTCACCTGCCCACACCACACAGAGCAGTTCAGGAACTTTTGACCAAAAAAACATGATCTCTCTGCCCCACTCTCCCTATTCAGCTGATTTCACCCCGGGCAACTGCTTTTGTTTTCCCAGATGAAAAAAGTCCTCAAGGGAGAAGTTTTGCCGAAGCGAAAGAGGTGAAACAAAAAACTGCAGAAGCACTAAAATGCATCAACATTGATGAGTTCGAAAACTGCTTTGAGCAATGGAAAAAATGTCCCGATAAGCATATTGCTTCATATGGAGAGTACTTTGAAGGTGATGGAAGTTTAAACATGCCAGAATGAATACACAATTTTTAATAAATAAATTCTGGGGTTTTTTTTTGGTCTCCCTCATATAAGCTATTTCTATTATCGTCTTAACCTGAATACAAAACAATGGCTATGAATTCATGACAATACACGTAGCGACTTACGTGATTTGCACACATATTCTAATTTAAACCTCCCTTCAGATCAAATTTTAAAAATAGTTATTATTATCCCATTTTAGGGGTGCAATACGAAGGCTGAGAGGATTTAAATTATTTGCCCAGATCACACAGCTCCTAATAATGGACCCAAGGCCCAATGTTAGGCCTTTCTAAGGTTTATACTTTTGGTGCTGTGCTTTATTACCTTCCCATGTTATTAATAATATTAGTTTTAGTAAATGACAATATATCAGCATCTATGGAATTCCTTAGTACAGATTTATGGCAAATCTATAATCATCACTAACTAAAATAACAAAAAACCCTCATATTCAAAAAGATTTTACATCAAGCTCAAGGTAAGAAAAGGAGCTTCCTCTCGGTAAGAAAATATTAAGAAGGAAACAGTGGAAAAATGGTGTTTTTTGGCTTCCACGCTCTCCCTATATATCCAGTGAGGAAGATAGCAGCATTTAATGGAGACACTTTCATCACCTGCCTGAATTTTGTAACTGTCACCATTTCCCGAGTTTTACGGGTGGCCTTTGTCTCGGAACATTATTTTCTTTCCAGTTTTTCTATTGAGGGTAAATATGATTTTAGTAGGTTTCTGAGTATTCAGCGCCAACCTTTACAAAAATCTATACACATGTAATTAGATTTTTTTTCTTTCCAGGGGAGAAGGCCACTTTTGTTATTCATCTTCCCCTGGAGTGGGAGCTAGATGAGTCCTTTAGTTTTTCTAGTTAAGGTTGAAATAAGGTCGCTTCGCCAGAGCGTTTGGGTGGCCGTGCGCTGGTGCTGGGGATGCTTGTCGATCAGGCTCGGAGGGCGATGGGTGAATGGGAGGGTGGCACTGATCGCGGACACCCCTGAGCATGTTGGCATCTTTAGGATTCAGCTGTGTCTGTGGGCCCTGCCACTCTGTTTATGTCACCACCTGGGAAAGGCAGCAAAGGAAAATGGAGAGGGAAGCAGGAAAGCCCTTGCACTCCCATAAAAAGGAAGTTGCTGACCACTTATTAAAATACCTATGAACTAGGGGCCGTTACTACCCATTCCTCATCAGTTCCAGTCACAACAGCTTGTCTTTTAAAATCAGAGAAAAACTAACATAGAAGTGTCAGGTGGTTTTGCGTCTGTTACTGTGCTTATTTTGTAAGCAAAAAGCGCTGCAAATTCAGTGAATAGTTAAATCGTGTGATGCTGAAGTGCTTCTTTTTCCTTCATATTACAGTAAACTGCCCTAATTTGAGGGTGATTTGCTACGATATTACCGCCACTGCTGTGTGTAAATATTGCTGGCAAACAGAGCAACTACGCTGGCTCATGGCTCCATCAGGTATCTATCTCAGACTTTTTAACGTTCTGTTCCTAAGTTTTTGGTTTTTGTAGTTTTCTTCTTTTAAACCACATGTTTCTTTGTACCTTCATGCCACTGTCCCCGCTTTAAAGCTGAAGATATAAAACATTAGCCCTTTATTCAAGAGGACAAAGAAAAATCCCATAGCATAGCTTTGTAATATCTGTGAAACACAAGTGTGCTTTATGCATGTTGCTCCAGAAAGGATAAAAGTGTTCTCTGAAAACCATCATCAACAATTTCTAAGAAAAAATATCATCTTGACTCAGGTAATTTATAAAATAGGAACAGCAATATTAAAATAAAAGTTAAATGAATGATTTCTAATTTAATTAAACAGTATTAGAATACACCTTTGACTATTTCTGTTTTTGTAAAATTAAATTTTGCTTCCATTTATCTTATTTTGGAGAGCTTTGACAAACTATACCTATTTAATTTAGTTGTAAAAACAGCTAATGTAATTTAAAGCACATTAAAATACATTCTGGTTTTGTTTTATGTTGACATGATCTTAGACTACCTGGTAAAATAGCTCTCCTATGAAGTAGGATACTAATATTCTATCTTCTTTCCATAAATTTGCAACTTAGATTAGTGTATTAATAGGTAATGAACCTTGTTTAAATCAGAGGTCCCCAGACATGTTTGATTGCATATACTTATAATTAAGAAAATCTGAGCATGTACCCTCAACCTGTGCATGTTTATTTATACAGGACACACATGTACTACTTGGTGTAATACGTATCAGCAGGGCTTAGTTCCTTTTTTACCTTTCAGATAAAAAACAAATCAGTAGAGGTTATAATTTTTTCCCCCTGCACCCCAAAGGATCATTTTGTATATATCCCATTTTGGAGACAACCAATTTAAACTGTTGTAGAATTTCTACTTTTCAAGTGAAGTGTTTTTGCTTTATTTACTGTATTTATACTTCAGTATTCATGTACTTCAATTATATATATATTATATGTATAATTATATATATTGTATATATAATTATATATATTATATATATATGTAGCTTTTGACCATGACTTTTGATATTTGAGTAGTTTGATTGCATTTTAAGGGCAAAAGAGGACCCAGCATTAAGGCGCAGGCCTGCCCTCCGAGATGCAGCAAAGATGGCCGCCGTGTGTGCAATCGCAGCGCCTCGGTTCCGAGGTTGGTGTTGGGGCAGAGGGAAGACGTAAGTATTGTCAACTCGCTGAAGGTCTTTGAGAAAGGGACTCCCCCTTGTTTTGTCTCTTTCTAGAAAGACCATTTGAAACCTAGTGGAAATTACTGGGAGGCACACTTTACTCAGTGAAGGACATTTTAATTTACGGATTTGCCGGCAAGAAAGGCTGCCCTCTAGCAGACCATCATCTGCTAATGTGAGGAATCCTCCATCTTCACAACTATGTAGGAAGAGGTTGGAGCTGTTGGGAATATGAACATAGATTTCTGCCGGGCAAGAGAGTCAGTGCAGACAGCCTCAATGTGACTTTCAATGCTTAAACCTGTGATTTTATACTGATTAAAGAACAACTCTCCAGAACTCTGGTCATTTGGAATTTCTTTGCACAAAGAGACATTGACTGTGCTCGCCAGTGCCAACGCTGGGTAGGCAGCAGAAGCTGAAGGGAGGGCCCACGTGTCAAAAACCATAACGAGAAACCCAACCTCAATGGGGCACAGGAGCAATGAGGAGCCTCAGTCACAAAGCCTTGTATGAACTGAGCTGGGGAAGATTCTTCTCTCAGAGATCTTTGCAGAGGGAATAAAAACTCATTCCTCTGGGAAGCTCTGAACCTAATGAAGGGGAAGCTGATCTTACAAAGTCCCTTTCATTTCTCTGGTTCTATGGATTACTATGGCCACCTGCTATGGTTAATGAACTAAAACTACCAAAAAAAAAAAAAAAAAAAAAAAAAAGAAAAAGAAAAAGAAAAAGAAAAAAGAAAAAGAAAGAAAATTTCCAGTAAAAAATAGAGGCAAAAGTGACATTGTAATGTTTTTCTTTGGCTTCTTCCAGTTAGGAGAAATTTACTATGAGCCAGTAGGCAGGAGCAGGCTAAAAACGCATTATCATTTTTTCCTAAATAATAAAATAGTATGTTGTGTCATTTCTCATAGATCCAGAGCTGAGGCTGTGTGTGTGTGTGGTTTCTGGTCTCTGCAGTATCTTACAAACATAAATTCACTGGAAGATAAAAGTAAAAGTTCCATCACTTGTCCTCATGGAAGGCCGAGAACCTAGGCCCGTTTCCTGGGCGGCAAACAAGGCAGCAGGCAGTGAATAGGCCCACTGATTGCGGGTTCCTGGGAGCAGAAATCACAGAGGCCAATGCCGCTGCTCGCGGGGCAGGTGCAGTGCACATAAAGCCCCTCAGTGCTGTGCCCGGGCTCGGAGAAGACATGAGATCACACAGTTCGCGCAGGCCGACAGGAAGCTGCCGGCTCTGCCCATCTGGACGCCTCTGTCAGGGACGAGCCCCCAGGGCAGCAAGGGCCCTGCTCTTCTGCCTGTTGCTCATTCGCAGCCCAGGCAGAGCCAAAGGAAATGTCCGTCTTCTCAGATAAAGGGGCAAGTGCCAGTTTGCCGACTGGACAGTCAGTGTCAGCTGTATGATGCGGTAATAGTTTGTCATGAAAAGGTGGGGTAATTTCACTGACAAAACGAAAACCTGGGTGTCTAACGTGTGCCCAGGATGAGGATAAATTCAATCAAGACCTTGCACTCGGTAATTATTTAAATACCAACAACAAGCCTCGTAATGATTTAAGTCTTGGATCCTTTAAAATGTTACCTGGAATATTTTATTAATCTTCTTTAATTTGCTATAAACCATGCATGTTGTCTACATTTGTGCATATATTTAGTTTCCAATTATATTTAAAAGTAAATCCTTTATGTCAGGTGAATATAATTGTATATTAAGTTCATTGAGTCAGTTTCAAAGTTTATGGAGTTAGAATTATTTTTGATTTGGAGTTTTAGTGGCCTCTCGTATTACAACAAAAACAAGAATATAGACAATAATGGTCAATTCTATCATTATTGGTAACTTTTACAATAATTAAAACTCTGTGTATAATCATGTGTTTTAAAGTATAATTGAATTTATTTTATACAGTAATGGAGAAATTGTAATGACTTAAGCAAGAACTGAACCAAAGCATGCCTTTATATAGCCTATCTAAAAACCATCTTTTGGCAAACCAAAAGAATCTTGCCAGGAGGTTCAAAGTTAGACAAACACAGTAAGATTTAGTCACACAAACCACACTCATGAAAGACTGACATATAGATCTCAAGTCATGAGTTCACAGTGTGAGATGAAGCCTCACTCATACCTCTGAGTCACACTTGCCTCTCAGCCTCCTTGGGCCCATTGTCTCCTGACCCCTATGTGTACTCTCAAAGAGTAGGTGTAGGCCCCATTTCTGTGCATATCTTACCTTATTTTAGGTAGTGAATGATACTAACTAACAGTGAAGCATCAAGTATGAACATTGTCCAGAAGACATAAGTATTAATAATCACTTAAAAATAGGTATGATTTTTATAATATAAAATTTATCCATTCTAAGTGTATAGTGAATGATTTTTGGTAAACCAGAGGTGGGCAAGCATTGTTACAAATCCAGCTGTGGGCTAGTTTCATCACTCCAAAAAGATCTTTTGGGTATTTGTGGTCTTTCTCTATTCCCACCCCCCAAATCCCAAGCAATTGCTCATCTGTATTTTTGTTTTGATAAATTTTCCTTTTTGGAAATTTCATGCAAATGTAACAGTACAATATGTATGTAGTCCTTATGTTTTGAGGTTCATCACTGGTGTTGAACATATTATTTTCTTTTATTGTGGAATGATATTTCATTGTATGACTATACCACATTTAAAAAAATCTATTCACCAATTTGTGGATATTTATATTGTTTCCATTTTTTTTTTTTTTTTTGCTGCTAAATACATTCATGTGTTAGTCTTTCTAGGGATATACATTTTCATTTTTCTTGGGATGATACCCAGGAGTAGAATTACTAGGTCATATAATAAATTTTTGTGTAACTTTTCATGATGTTGTCAAACTGTTTTCCAAAGTAGCTGTACTATTTTACATTTTCACAAACAATATTTGGATGTTTCAGTTTCTACTTATCCTCACCAAAACTTGTTTCTGACTGCCTTTTCAGTTGCAGCCGTTCCATCTCTACCTCGTAACATGTGGGCTAATAACACACTATCTCATTTAACATGTGGGCTAATTAAGGCTCAGGGACCCTGTCGACATGGGTAATGATGAGTATGATACACAGATCCTATTTTCATAGACCCAGAAACTGAAACTACAAATTTCGATACAAACAAAGTCAAGTGTAAAGCCATCATATCCAGGGCTACACAGATGGCAAATGGTGGACTCCATCAGTCGACTCCATTGCATCTCTCAGCTGGAGAGTCCTGGCTTAGTATCCCTGAGGCTATCAGGGGCATTGGTAGAAAAGAACTATGTGTCATATTTGGGTGTGTTTAAGAGAGAAAACGAAGAGAGCCATGAGGTTTCCCAAGGAAGAGAGTAAGAAAAAGGACAAGCAGACGAGGCTCAGAGAGAGTGTCTTGGGGACATTCCACTTTGGGGGCTCATGCAGAGTTCAAAAGTGGTCTCGAGAGATTCATGAGAGTCAGTGGCTACAGAAATCAGGGAGATGAGCATTTCACAGAAAAGGCCAAGGCTGACTAATCTTTCTGCGAACTAGTTGCAGGGCATGAAGCTTGAAGAAGGGCATTGGATATCCATGTTAAGATCAACAATAACCTTAGAAAGCTCCGTCTCAGTGATGTGCTGAGAAAAAAAAAAAATTGTCAGGAGCTATTGAAATTGGAAGCAAGGATTATAATCTACCTTAAGAAGAACACCTGTGGAGAAGGGAAGGCATAGGAATGGTAGAAGATTCAGCAGTCTCAAGGGAAGGCTAGGTTTCCCTTTCCCATGAACCCCTAGAGCCCTAAGAATACGGGAAACTTGACTTTATTTGTATCGAAATTTGTAGTTTCAGTTTCTGGGTCTATGAAAATAGGATCTGTGTATCATACTCATCCTTACCCATCGTTGGTTGAATGAAACAGTGTGAAGGCTGATGCAGGACTCATCCTGAGTAACCAGCCTTCCTAATCTGATGGTTCTTTCCCGGTCACTTCAACACCTCTCAGTCCCCGCACCATGAACTGGGGACTGGGCCCTTCTCTCCTCCTCACCCCACGAAGGGGTCACGGCGAGCTGATTCCCCGTCTCGTCTCTTCTCCCATCGAACAGTCAGTCCTGGTCTCCAGGTTGCCCTCATTAGAATGGTCTCTTGCACCAGCCCCCAGCCCCCAGCCTTTGCCACTTCCCCAGCCTGGCACACGAGGTCACACTTTGCTGGCCCCCACCAGCTCTCCAAGTTCACTGTTCCCTTCCCTACCTGTGCACTCTCTGCTCCTAACAAAAATGTCTCCAAACATTGACAGATGGCCCCTGGGGGTGAGGGTCACACCATTGAGAGCCACTGTTTTATTTTCAGTTAATCGTTGTCACTGCAAAACTCATTCCACTGTCTGTATTAACATAACCTCTGTCTAGCACTGTACCTGGCACATAGTAAATGCCCAGAAAATATGAATCCAAACTTGCAGAGAAGTGAAGACAGAGAACTTTAGAATCAAACTGTGCTTCATTCTCTCCTCTCACACTTAAGCAGCTGTGTGATACTGGGAAATTATTTGACCTCCTCAAGTCTCAGTATCTTCACTATAAATGGGGTAAGTGCCATTAGGCTTCCAGTACCGATGAAATGATGTCCTTCTTTGAAAGGTCTTAGGCACAGTTTGGGGCAGAGAGAAAATACAAACGAACCATCCTATGAAGAGTTTTCTCTGCCTTCTTGACCCCCGAGGTCGCATTTCATTTTTCTCTCATTACTGCGGTTGCTCCCAGTGACCGGCATGGAACACTTGCTCAGCACACAGTTTTGGATGGGGCTAAAGTGGTCCATAGAAAAGATATGCGCACACAGCCCTTTCAGAATGCACAGAGAAGTCAAGCAAATGCGACTATGGAAGGGGAAGTGGACAGAGAGAAAACTGCCAGCAGATGGCCTCTTCCTGCTTTATCTTCTCTGCTCTGGCTTTTCTCCCTTCCTCTGATTCCCGTGTGACATGCAGCAGCTTCAGGAGAAAGGAAAGAGAAGTCAGCAGCTGACCTATTAGATGAAGAGCAACGTGGATAATATAAAAGTGCCTTTTATCCAAAGAAAAGTGGGTATATGTTTTCCTTTCCCTAGTAGATTACAAACTGCCTGAGGGTTGAAGGTATTGTGGCTTGTTTAGTATAAATCTTTTTTTTTCCCAGAACCAGTTCTTGACAGAGATGACCAGTAGATGGACGAATAAATGTCTGATTTTGATACACTGACCATTCAGTGACGCCTTACCTGCTGTGATAAGGTGCTGGCGATGACCTGCCACCCTCTTCTGTAACATTGTGCTCACATCGGCAAGATGACTGGCTAGAGGGAGAGTCAGAATTTGGAGCTTTGAGAGGCTTAACCGGGTCCGGCTTACCAGCAGAACTAGCCTTTGCCGGTTAATTTACTGGTATAAAAGAATCCTCCTGCTCATCAGTATTACTGCTAGCAAACCGAGTTAACTGGCAAAGTTGATCCACAATACAATTAAGAATATTACATGGAGGCCCACCAGAAGGCGGAGGTGGGGAGGAAGAAAGGAATCTACGCTTTAGGGTAATTTCTCTCAAAGTGTTATCTTTGAACAACTTGCCTGAGACTCACCCGAGGTGTGGGTGAGGTGCGCTTTTTAAAAATACAATGTCCTGGGCCCCCCACAAGGCCTAAGGAATTAGAGCAGGCTGGGGAAAAAACCTCTCCACACTTCATTTTTGATGCACGCTAAAATTTGAGAACCACTGGCCTAAAGAAAACAGAACTTAATGTTTGCTCAAGTTCTACCAAGAGCCTCATCCTGCATGGTCGGCGACACTGGACAGTCACTCTTCTTACCGAGTATTTTTTCAGGCCTTAAGAGACAACGTAACAGTTTTAGAGAAAGAGCTGGGGTTTGCAGGTAGAAGGCCCCAGGACTCGTGCTGTCCATGTCTGTGCTTCCGGCCAAGCAAAACTCTTTGGTCTGCAGGCCCCCCCACCGGCCACAGACGCTGTCGGCCTTCCTTGAATGAAAGACCCAGATGCTTCCCCGGTGGCTCCGCGATGCCATGAGGCTGTGGTCTTCAAAACCCTCTCTGTGAGGTAGGCTAACCCCAGCGCTGAGGAAGGAAAACGAGGCAGGGAAGGCCAAACAATTACTCCAGGTTAAACAGCTACACGAGCAACTGGAAAGTTTATTTTACATCAAAGATGATTATTTTGATATTCATCTTTTCCCTGTATTTTCTATTTATACATTTTCTCTATTCCGTTATTCAAAATAGTAGAAAGGGCACCACATTGCAGGAAGGGCGCCTGGGAGCTGGCCTGGGCTGTGGGCCGGCGGCTGTGTCTGTGGCCAGTCACTTCACTCCCAGGCTTTCATTTCTTCCTCAGGAAAACAACACTCAAGAACATTTTAGGGTCCCTTCTGAAACCTTCCTGGGCTTTCATCACCAATTTTTCTCAGTGTATTTGGTACACCCATTATCTAAAAAAAAAAAAAAAAAAAAAAAAAAAGAAAAAAGAAGCTCAGTATGCATCATAGGACAATTATTATTACAGATTTGCTTTAAAATGAAAGTGCTTTAAATTTGTACTTCAAAATGCCCATATAAATCCGTTTCTGTTAGACAGAGGGATACGTATTTTAAAGCTGGGCATTATATTTCCAAGAGGTTATTTAATGTAATAAATTATTCGGGTTTTTTTCTTAAGGCTCCTGGTGGAAAATGAGGGGTGCCCTGCCTTGACCACCTCACATACCAAAACGGGGGCGCTGCCAGAAGTGGTGGAGGGCTTGACTAACCCAGCTGCAGTGAGAGCTTCCCGTTTTAAAACGAGGGGGAAGCTGGTCCAACTACCCATTTTGCTGTGAAAATTTCATCGGTTTTTAAGGACGAGTTTTCCCAATGGGTGAGATAGGCTCCTCTATAAGTAAGCACATCCCAAATGTTTCCTTTCCATAATTATCTAAAGCATAGGCGCGTCTTGAAAAGACAATTGTATAGCTTCTTGTGTTGCTTCATGGGCTTTAAGTGCCCACAAAGAGGATTCCTTATGCTTTAATTTCTCTTTATTTTTCTGACTGTAAAGACCCTGGGGGTAAATGCCAGCGCCACAATCTCCCCGTTATATGGTTACTGTCAGCCTGCTCCAATGATGCTTCCTGTTCACTGGGCCTCCTTTCATCTGGCCACAATGTCCTCGCTTTGCTGCAATTCTTAGTCAACGCCCATCTCCTCAATAGCTTGTGAATAGCATTAAATGGTGTTTATGCTAGCTATTGTTGCCTTTTGTGTGCTTCGTCTAATTCACAGAGAAAAGTCTGCTTTTGTGGCCAAAGCCCAGCTACGTCATGGCACACCATGTGCCTTCTGATGGGAGCAGTCCCGCTGAGTGATAACATTGCAGGGCTGAGCTCCTCTGCAACACAATCCCGCGTTCTTACCCGCCAGTCCTCTCGCGGGCAGACCGGTTTACTCTTTTGATTAAGAGGTAGGGCAAGATAAAGCACAAACAAATACCAGATCCTGAAACAAAACAGAAAAGGAGGGTGAGTTCAACTGATTTGCAACTTACTCTGCCAGGCAAGAAGTGAGAAAGCAAGCGAAAAGAAAATCACAGATTTATTTCATTAGCAACCAGGCGTGCCAGGTGGACCCACTGTGGCAGCAAATACTTCACATTTCAGGAGTAGGATTGCATTATGGTTTCAAGGTATTGTTTAAAATGACACTTAATACCAGAGTCACTACTCTGCTGGGCTTTTTCTAAAGTGCTCACAAAAGAGAAAGGATATAGTATTGATGATTACATTATCCTTTGGTTCAAGAGTCTTTGCAGGGCAGGTATGTTGCTATGTCTTGAAAGGGCTTTTGATGTAAGAAGATCATTACGGGCTCAGTGGTAATTGATCCCTAGTAGCCCCAGCTTTTGGGGCTGTGGGTTATTTCATCCTGTTGCACTGCGTAATCCGTTTTCCAGCTATCTACAATCTTTTTTTTATACCCCTAATGGTGGCTTCTATTTTAGTTTTTTTTTTTTCCTTTGAGAAGTGATTCCCAGGCAGAAAGAGTCCAGTGCACAGAAAGAGAAAGACTACTATTAGCTGATGGCCCATGTCTTACTGTATGGAAAACGTGTTCCTGAATTGTGGGTCCAGCTTGTTTTCCTCACCTTTTCATTCCCTGATATTTAAAAAAAAAAAAAAAAAAAAAAAAAAAATCCCAGTGTAAAACAGCCTAGGGAGAAGGAAAAAGAAACCAGGAACCATAGCTTAAAAAATGCCAGTCCAAGTTTTCAGGCAGAGCGAAAACAATATAATCCCATTGGCAGATACTGACAAAAAGGGATGATTTTAACTGCTGTTGTAAATTCTAAAAGTTGAGTTCTTTTCCTTAGTGAGAAAGTTTAAGTAGAAAGAGTTGAAACCCCCCAACTCACTTTCAATCCTAGAGCAGGTCGGCTGCTTTTCAAGGGATCTGGAAGTTATATTTCTAAGATGAGGCAACCCAAGAAAAACCTCCTCCTCCAACTCGGGTGATAAATATTGGGCCTACTGTGAGTCTAGCATAAAGCTAGTTACTGCGGTAGACTTTCTAGAAGTAGATTTTGCAATCTCTTTGGGGAGAAAGTAACACTATAAAGAAGCCAGGTGTAATTAAGTACAACGGAGACAAGGTGATGATAAATCCGAGCCTGAGGCCAGGGCAGCCAGTGGGAGCTGCAGGGCCAGGAGCGCGGGGCGTATAGACTCATCCTGGTGTCCTCGGGCCTGGGCGAAGGGCGGGACATACGGCAGGTGCCGGGTAAGTGTCGCGTGTGTTTAGATAGATCTCTTGCTGCAAGAATTTAAAACAAATATTTAAATAGGCAAGGAAAAGGAGGACCATTAAAGTGTGGAAATAGCTAAGGCAATGCCTGGAGACAGGGATGAGCTTTTAAGGACAGGACCTAAGGGAAGTCCTGAAGGACATACCTTTTCCTGAAGAAGCAGTTCCTTTGGAAAAGTCGGTAGAAAGTGGGTGGTGAAGCAGCCAATGAAGGAGAAGGGGGAGACACCAGAACAGATGCTTGGAGTCAACTCTGGTCGCTAGTGAGGGGCGAGGGAGACACTCATTGCATCCTCTCTTCCCTGACCGGCCTGAGAAGAGAGGGAGTCTTTGGGGGGAAATGAAGTAAGGCAGGATCAGGGGTCCAGATAACTGTCGGCAACCGGACTCAGGAAAGACAACCTGCATTTGAGGAAATGGGTACTCATTCATTTATTCACACTTTTGTTCATTCTTTTGCACAAATGCATATACATAATAGTACAAACCATCATAGTTATTAGGCAAAACACTGTGCTGGGGACTCTAGAGAAATTCAGGAATAATTTTGAAAATCCGTATAAAGGCGTGCCTGGCTCTCTCTCCCAGAAATGGTTTGGTCTCCCTAGCTGAGGTCACCCAGCTGGCACAGGAGGGCTCAGTCCTCGTCAAGGGTAATGGAGGGCACAGAACATGTACCCCCTCAGCATGGGCCCCACTGGGTGGCGACTCTTTGACTCATTTACTCATTTCTTCCTTCATTGAATATCTATTGAGCCACAAATATGTACCTGGGACAATTTAAACTCTGGCGACAGAGAAATCAATAGAACATGGTTCCTAGCTTTGAGGGGCTCATGTTGTAGTAAGAGAGTCGGACATCTTAACGATAGTGATACTAATGTAATTTTTATGGAGAGGATGGTCTTAGAGGACAGAGTGCCTACTTCTGCCTGGAGACACCTGGAGAGGCTCTGCAGAGAGGCGGATGTGTGAGGGGCGCCTGGAGGGAAGACTGGTTGACCCCTGGTAGATAAAGGAGGAAGGGCATTCCAGGCAGAGGCAGCAGAATGGCGATGGGAGAGGACCCTGTGTCCAGGGAACTGCAAGAAGTTTGATGGACACGGTGAGCGTGGGGGATGACACTTGGAAGGGGGGCTGGGCCGAGGCCATGAGGGGTCTTGGTTTCTTTTAACCCTACTTCCAAAAGTTAGTCTCTCATGCCTTCCATGGGACCAAGCTTCACTTTCAATCTCTACCTTGATTTGTTTGTTTACCAACCCAGTTCCCACACTGCCATCTTGAGAACGTGCGTGTGGCCAGACCATTCCTCACCTCAGAGACCAGCTCCTTCTTCCCACACCCCTGCGAGCTCGCTCCAGCCAATGGCTCCCAGCTGAAGCTACGCCAGCTTTCCCAGGCACCTCAGAATCTGAGAATCTCAGATTCTCAGGAGCTGAAGGAATTTTTAAGATCATCCAACCAGTGGTTTGTCTTTCTTTCTTTCTTTCTTTCTTTCTTTCTTTCTTTCTTTCTTTCTTTCTTTCTTTCTTTCTTTCTTTCTTTCTTTCTTTTCTTTCTTTCTCTCTTTCTCTCTTTCTCTCTTTCTTTCTTTCTCTCTTGCTCTCTTTCTTTCTTTCTCTCTTTCTCTCTCTTTCTTTCTCTCTCTCTCTCTTCCTTCCTTCCTTCCTTTCTCTCTCTCTCTCTCTTTCTTTCTTTCTTTCTTTCTTTTTGTTTTGCATTAACAGACAATGATGATGGATGATTTACTCCTGCAAGAAACACTTCCAAGGGTGCATTCATGTCATTGGCAGTAGCACAAATAAGAGAAGCTGAAACCTTGTTCCCCTTTCCAATTCAGCTAGTGCTCAATGGAATGCTAGTAATAGAAAGTGACATGATTATAGGACTAACACCGAAGTTGCAAATGTTGGCTCTGTGTCAACCACATGTAACAGTTTCCTTGTGACTTGATTGATCTTATATCTGACTTCAACCAATGCTTGAGTCCTCTTATGACACCCCTGAACCTCAGCTTGTAAATTCCTGATCATATAAATCTCACTCTCATAAGGCACTCGTTCAATTTGTAGACCGCTCCAAATATTTGACAATTCTTCCTTAAACAGAGAGAACATCTCTCTTTCTATGACTTGATTTATCTCCTCCCACTCTCTGTGGTAACATAGGATACATATAATCCTGCCACCATATAACAATCCCTTAAAAATAGGAAGATGATTACTCTATTCACAACAACAGTTTCCTTTTTCTAGTTCAAATATCCCAATAACACGGTTTTCATTCTTGGGGGAACTCCATTTTGTCAATTTATCTTTTAAAATATGACACTCAGAATTAAAACAGTTCTCTCAGTGTAGGTGTACCAGTAAAGCATACATCTGGGACTATTACTGTTTTTATTCTGGATGAAATATTCCTATTAATGTAATTCAAGATCTCATTAGCTCTTCTGGCAATTCTGTTTATTGGCCAGTGTTGCAATTTTCATTAAATTAAACCCACGAAACAATTTTCTTTGAATTGCCAATGACTCAGGTGTCTCTCATCTTCTAATTCGTCAGGGATTTTTTAAAGCTCATTGCAGAACTTTACATTGATTCCTATTAAGTTTCATCTTATTAGTTTTGCTGATTGTTCCAAGCTGTCAAAATCAATTTGAATATGTATCTGACATTTAGTATGTTAACAGACCTTCCAAATTTGTGCCATTACTAAATATGGAAACCATGCCTATTTTATTCTAATTCAAATATTTAATCAAAATATTGAACAGAATGGAACTACATACAGAGACTAGAGGTGTGCCACTAGATATCAACTTATCCTTCTAGATGACATTGATCACAATTAATATTAATAGAACAAAATATTTTAACAGATTGTGAATCTAGCAAATCATAATGACAGTCATCCCATTTGGCCATAGATATATCATGAATGATATTTTTGAAATTGTACCATTTTAGAAGTCAAAATATTCAACTCATTTGGAATAAAATTCCTTTGGAAATGCCAATTGTTGTTGCCCTTTTCGTTCAACACACCCTTATACTGGCAGAAGGTCTCCGGAGTTCTCACTAAGAAAATCAGTAAGAACAGAAAATATAAAATGAAAAAAAATGATCGATTTGTTAAGTGTTCACATAGGATCAAAGATTAAAGGCAAAAGACAAGTAAAAAATTGGGGAAACCCTCTGGAACATGTATGACGAAGGGCAAATATCATTAATATACAAAAAACTCATGTGAGTTAATGATAAAAAAGGATGAATAACCCAAAATACAATGGGCAAAGAACCAGCGCGGGTGGACACACACACACACACACACACACACACACACAAATGGCTAATTAACACAGGAAGAGGTGTTCAGTTAAAAAACTTAAATTGCAATTAAAGAGATAAAGATTAAAATATAGATGAGATTGCATTCTTCATCTACAGCTTAGTGACGATGAAAAAATTGGGTTGTGTGGCATATTGTTAAGAGGATATAGAGAGATACCCTCTCATAAATTGAAAAGCGGTACCACCTCTTTTGAAAGCAACTTGAAATTGTCAATCACCATTTAAAATACACATACTCTTTGACCCAACAATTTTGCATCTACATAGAATTTTATACTGCAAATATAGTTCTACAAGGTGCAGAGAAATTGAGAAGTTGTAGAGAATGGATTGGATTTATTATCTGCCAGCTGTGTGAACTTTGGCAAGTTACTTGACCCCTCTGTGCCTCAGTACCCTCATCTGAAAACTTGAGATAATACTATCTGCTTACAGAAGTGTCACGAGACAAATGAGTTCTTCAGAACAGTGCCAAGCACATGGTTAGTGCTGTATTTGTGTTCACTTCTGCCTGCCATTACTTAGAAAGTTGTGTATTTTAACCTTAAAAAATGTTCATCAATAAGAGATAGGCAAGTTAAACTGTAGTATATGTACACAATCTAATATTATACAGCCATTACGAAGAATCAGGTAGTTTTGTAAATGCTGACTTGAAACAATGTCCAATCTATTTACACACTTAAGTAAGAGAAAAAGCAAGGCAGAATAGTATGTATAATATACAACCACATTTGTGTAAAAATAGGATTTATCACATATGTTTTTATACATGCATTATATTCACTTGTAAAGATAGACTATCAACAGTGGGTATAGTTCAACTGTGAAATAGGAGAAGGAAAGGAAGGTTTTTAACTTTCATTTTTCATCCTTCTGTACGGTTTGAATTTTAAAAAAATTACATACATATAGTACTTAATTTCATACTAAAAATTTATATGCTACAATCTAACTCTTTCAATTAATCCAAGATAACGTTTTCATGAAAGAGGACTAATATTCAGGGGCTTAGTGTTCCCTACACTCACCGGCACACACCACCCGCAAATGTAGTGTATGAGTTTGCTAGGATGACAGAGCAAAGTCCTGCCAGCTGGGTGGCTTCGCACACCAGTCATTTATTTTCTCAGTGGTAGAGGTCAAAACTCTCAAGTCAAGGTGGCAATGGGGCCCCACTCCCTCTGAGGCTCTGGGTAGAATCCTTCCTGCCTCTTCTAGCTTCTGCTGGGGCCACGGATCCTTGGCGTTCCTTGGCTCACAGCTGTACCACTCTGGTCTCTGCCTCCACCACCGCATGGCCTTCTCCCCTGCCACACCAGTCGTGTTGCCTTAAGGGCTCACTCTACTCTAGTGTGGCCTCGTTGTAACCAATCACACCTGCAAAGGCCCTATTTCCAAATAAGACCACATTCCGAGATACTGGAGATTAGAACTTCAACATATCGTTCTGGGGGGGTCGCTTTTCAACCCTGACACACACTACAGAGTTTACATATTTTGTCAGAGTTACTGTTTTTATTGTTTGTTCTGTCCCTGCAGAATATCAGCTCCACAAGGAATTTATTTTTTGTCATTTTTGTTCACTGATGAACCCTAAGGGCCTGGAACAATGCTTGACAACTGGTAGACATGCAATAGATATTTTCTGACTGACGCTGGCCATCATCACATGACTACGTTGTTCATTAATCACAGTCAAGTCCCAATGTTCTGACTCTCCAACTAAAGAGCATTTTTCAGTTTCCTTCTGAAGAAAACATTGAGAAGCTGGTGAAATATTCCAATTACTTAGGAGTTGCATTTTCCTTGAACACATATTCTGGCTTGCGACTCAGCCCCCGAGTTTGGTTATTGTGAGTGAACCCCAGTTGAGCTGATCACATGAAAATCCTGAACATGCAAAGCTGAGGTCCTGACCCTGAACCACACTCCCCAGGGACCTGCATGAGGACAAGGGCGGTGGAGACATGGAGAGGCAGACGGTTGACTATGGGAGCCGTTCTGGGGTGTTTGAAGGGGAAGGGCATGCTGGTGGCTGTGTTTTAGGACGGTCTGCCTGGTTATGGCATAGGGACGATATAGGGACAGCGAGTCATAGGGACAATGAGGCAGCCTTGAGGCAATGAAATTCTTATCTTGGTGGCCACAGGGGTGTTGAAGGAATGGCTAAATCAAATGTCATTGCAAATGGAAAAAGGTAAGACAGAATTCAGGGTGTGGTCCTGACACCATATATAGCCATAAGGGCATTTTATCCAATGAAATTGAGCGTAAACAGAAAAGGGGGTTAGACAGGAAGACCGTGTCTTTGAGGAGTCCTTGTGGGAGGTTAGCCTTATACTCAAGGTGCGGCTGCTTCTGTCTTTTCCTGCACTGCTCTTCCTACTGATTCCAGGCTGGTCACAATACAGCAGGCGGCATCACAGCATTTATGCCCAGGCTGAAAGGAGCAATCAGAGCTAACTAGCAGTTTCACCTTATGTTCTTCTTGGGTAGCTCCAAGTTCAACAGCTACGTAGACCAGGTCAGACTGAGACAAAGCTCTAAGTCTGCAAACATCATATCTTCATGGCACTGCCAGTCTTCCAAAGATCCCAGCTGACACATGACAAAGTTAGGACAGGGCTGTAGAGCAGTTTCAGACTCTCTGAGTCCCTATTGCTTATGATATGGCTTAAAGAATCCAAATTTTCCCAAAATAAATTAATCTTGGTTCATAGAATATTTGGACAATCACAAAAAAGCCATGGTGAGCAATAATAATTGTAGGTTCTATTGGGATTTTACCATATAAAAATCAGACAATGATATCCACCCCTTACATCCTCCTCCTTCTGTGTACAGAAATTGATTTCCAATGCTTGAAATTTACACAATTAAGGAAACCTTTGTTTCTAATTCTACTGATCAGAGAGACAATATACACGACCTCCTCATTGATCGACTTCTGTTTTCTTAGATTCACTCCTTAAGAGAATCATTAAACATAAGAGAAAATGATTTGCTTTCATTGATTGAATGATGTGCCATCCGACAGCTATAGTTTTTATATTAAAGTTTTTAATATGTCATTAATGTAATTTGCAGAATCAAGAAGAAATCGCTCAGGTTCCGACTGTATTGCTGGTTATGTTTTTTGAATAACTACAAACGTTTTTAGAGGAAATAAATCTTGTGACAATACTAGATGAAAAGGCCAACTGCCCACTTTATAAATCATCCCCAGCTGAAGGCAACTTCCCCTGATTATTTAAGTAGTAAGTGCTGGAAACCTGGGTTTCTCCAAATGTCTGTTTTCATATCGTGAAATTCTTAAGATCAGTGCTAATTTCAAGTACTTCAGAAGGATGACTTCCCATTATTCATTTAAATTCCTCTCTCATTCTCATAACCATTTCATTGCTTAAGGTTAATAAGTTATATAGAGCGTGATAAAGCCAGACTTGATTTGGGCCTCCCTGAAGTCTTCCCTGAACTGTGTATTCACAGTGACTGGGGATATTGTGTGCTTGTCTAACTCCCACAAACTTTTCTCTCCCCTGACAATGATTGTCAAGAAATTAATTATTACGAACAGGAAAGCAATTGCTCTGTAGCCTGGCTCTGGCTTACTGCAAAACTCCGGTCTCAAAGTGAATGTCTGGGTGTTAAAATTATGCAATTCCTTGGAATTTTTTGGAAAGGGAAAAAAAAACTTGGTATCAATAGGTCCAATTTGTGAACCTTCTTCCCTTATTAGATTTTAAGAGCCTTTACTATCTCCCCTGCTGTCAGTTGGGGAACATAGGCCTTGTTATGCATATTTTTCTGACACATGAAAGGTGCCTTAAAAAGATCCTCTTGTCAGTTTACCAGGGAGGCAGGGCTGGTTCCATGGTTGTGTGACTGCTCTCTTCTTCCAAGGTCCTGGCACTTGTCTACTGTTCTGCAGTTGCCGTCATGAAGTTCTTAATAATTTTTGAACAGGGGGCCATGAATTTTCATTTTGCACTGGGCCCACAAATTAGGTCCTGAGTGGAGGGCTAGTACGTGGCATATGTTACATGTTAAAGAGATCCTGTTGATTTGATAAGCATAACCCATTTATACGAATCAAAGACTAAGTGTGGAATGACCATATCTCCCATTGTGTGAATTTTTTTCTTTCCCCCTCCTTTCCTGTTTGCAATGATGAAAAAAAACGCTTGTGGTAGCACTATTTATGTCTTTGAGGAGTGGGCACAGGTTAAATACTAAAGATTAATTTTCCTTGCAGTGGATACAAAAATTCCTTAAGTAAAAGCAAACTATTATAGGAGGATAAATAAGATTTTTAAAATATTTTTGTTAAGCAGCGTATGTTTTGTTGTATGAAGTATATTATCATCATTAAAATGTGAAACAACAATTAAAAAGTGAAATTGCTTTTTGTATTTGGGTATCCTAGGAACATACACCAAAAGAGCCTATACTTTTCTCAGTAAGGTAAAATGCGGTACCTACCCATTACAAGGATAAGAAAGCATAGTCTAAGAGAAAATGCTAAACATCACTAATCACCATGGAAAGTGCAAATTAAAACCACAATGAGATATTACCTCACACCTATTAGGATTGTCATTATATTAAAAAAAACAACAACAACCACCCAGAAAAGAATGAGAGTTGCAAGGACGTGGAGAAACTGGAACCCTAGTGCACTGTTGGTGAGGATGTAAAATGGTGCAGCTGCTACACAAAGTAGTATGACGGTTCCTCAGAAAATTAAACATAGAATTGCCACGCGATCCAGCCATCCCACTTCTGAGTATATATGCAAAAACTTGAAATCAGGAGCTCAAAGAGAAAACTGCACTGCCATGTTTATTGCAGCATTATTCCCAACAGCCAAGAGATGGAAACAACCTGTATGTTCATCAATGGGTAAGTGGATGAAGAAAATGTGGCGTATCCAACAGTAGAATATTACTTTAAAAAGTAGGCAATTCTGTCACATGCTACAACGTGGATAAACCTGGAGGACATTATGCTGAGTGGAAAAAAAAAAAAGCCAGTCAGAGAAGGACAAGTTTGGCATGGTTCCATTTGTATGAAGTACTTGAAAAAGTCAAACTCATAGAAAGAGAAAGCAGAAGGGTGGCTGCCTGGGGATGGGAGAGGGGGAAGTGGGAAATCTCAATGTGCGTAGAGCTTCAGTCACACGAGATAGAAAGGCCATAGAGGTCTGCTCTACAGCATCCTGCTTATAGTTAACATTACTGCACTGCATGTTCAAAAATAAGGCACAGTTCATTCCTGTCACCAGAGGCCATATAAGCTGTGCCCATTTGCCCATTCACTGTTTGTGATATAATCTGATGTTGGTTTCCTCTACACGCTCAGTGAGCTACTCTAGATTACTTCAGTCTAGTTTTAGTTAGTTTAGGCTTACTTTACCTAGGAGATAGGAGTTATATGCAATTATATCCAAAATCAGGTGGGGCTGGGAATATCGGTTACCTTTACTGGGCATGCTCCAGCTGCTGAGAGAGGAATTACAGGATTTTCCTGCAGGCGAATAGAATGAGAGTTTTCTTTTTGACTTAATCGGTGATTGGAGGTGTTTGTATTTACCTGCTTCCAACAACCAAGTAAGAAATGACAGATTTCCTGCTGTTCTTTGTCATGTCTTGTAACCATCATGGGACCCACTTTGGCTTTCAATTTGCCCTGTTTTGAAGTATCTCCTGAACTTCCAGACTCATGAACTCCTTATCATGAAAGGACTAATTAGGTCAAAGTTCAGCAGGTGGACTTTACCACTTTTGTTACGATCCTTTAAAACATAGGTGATGTTTAGAAATTGTTGCACAACATTATTCCTGTTTATTGATTCACATGTATTTCCACTTACATATGTTACATTTGGGGCTCTTACATGATTTACATTTGGGGTTCTTACTTTTGCTCACACATGTGGTAGATTGCCAAAGATGGCCCAACTTTTATCAGGCCCTGCACTCATACTGTTTGTCACCTCACTTTGCATGACCCTTCCATTCTGAGGCTGGGTTTGGCCATGAGACTTACTTTGGTCAACAGGATGTCAGCTGATGTGACTTAAGTAGAAACTTGAAAGGCACTTGCCTTTTTGGACTTGCTCACTTTTGACCTCTTTCATAGCCATGAGAAGGACACACCTGGGCCAGTCTACAGGTTGATGAGCTGGGCCATCCCGGATTGGCCAACAGCCAGCCAGCCCCGGGCATGTGAGCAAGACCAGTCACCAAAAGCAAATCTATGCATGGACCTGCAGCTGGGCTTCAGCAGAATGAAGGCAGATTAGCTTAACCTTGTAGACTCAGGAGCTGAATACATGAGTGTAGTTATAATCTATTGAAGGGTTATGATTGTTCTTTGTGCAGCTACAGATAACTGATCTACGTGCTGTTTTGCCAGCAGGATGCACATTTCTATTTGGAAGACTAGGGAGGAGATATGGAATGATGCCCTAAAAACTCTCTTGTGGATATAGACAGTCAGCGGGAGGGAGTGATGTAACCAGGTGAGGCCAAATAATCAGAGCAGCAGAGAAAACCCCCTCTGAGAGGAGAAACACAGAAAAAGGGTGGGAACTGAAAGGCCAGGTCAGGGTATAACTGTGTGCCTGAAGTCTGGGTAGCTCCGGAACCTAACGGAGAGCCAGGCACGATGAGGGGAGCTGTCGATAAATGTCGGTGGACAAATTGATGAAACAAACTGCCTCCTGTTTTGTTTGCTCTTCAGCACATCTCAATTCTGCTCTAAGAAATCCAGAGCCACTTAGCCATCCATACGCCATTTCCTCAGGGCGGCGGCTGAACGATTGGTTGTTGGAACTTATTTTAAAATCACGAATTTCAAACTTATTTTAAAATCATGATTTTATTCTGATTTGGTATAATAGACTTTTAAATTTCTCTCTGCTGAACAAATTTATTGTATAGAGGTTATGTAAAATAATAGTGCAACTGTTATTCCACAGCAAGTATTTAAAATATTTTTAAAAAACAAATGGTTTTATCCACTCTTGCTTCCAAAATAGGCATATAGACCTACTTCAAACATTTGGTGTCTTTGAGGCAATAGTTAGTTAATTCTAAATATTAAAATACAGTTTGTACCTGAAAATAGTTAATGTCAATCAAAAAAGCTGTTCAATTTTTTGAAGAAACATAAACATGTCAGGTTTTATTTTCATCAAATACAATTTAATGAAATTTTGTTGCACTTAGAAAAATTTAATTATGGAAATCTTTTGCTCACTTTGAAAGAGATCTTTTTTTGGAGGGTGGTGCGTTGGGGAGAGTTGAAAATCTTAAATTTTCCAGAAAACCAGAGATCACTATCCTACCTTGAACTACCACCTGGTAGGAATGTTACTGGAATGATCTTGGTGGATTATTTCCCGCCCTCTGAAAGTAGATATATTACTTTTTATTGAATTTATAACGTGTTTAAAAAATTACCTGACGTCACCTTTGCACCATTTTGGCCCCTCCTCAATTCGTCATTCCTTGTCTTCCTTGTAAGGCAGCAGCTGCCACAGAGGATCCTGCAGCTGTGGTGGGTCCTGGAGCAGGCCAGTGCTGAGGAGGCTGTCCCTGGTAATTCTACACCTGCACCGGAGGTAGATGGATGAACGTGGGATCCTAATTCCTGATTGAACCCATTCTGACAGCCTCCATGTTATTTCTGGGGACTCTTGTTTGTCCTCCTTGGTGGCTCTATGATGACCTCCCGAACTTTTTGTGTAAAGAATTGAGTGGTAAATATTTTGGCTTTGTGGGACATGCAGCGTCTGTTGCCACTATGGGAGGCTGCCATTTTGATTTGGAAGCAGCCTTAGAGAATGTAGAAACTAAGAGCGAAGTGTTTCAATAAAACTTTCAGGGCACTGACATTTACTCATTATATGTCACAAAATGTTATTTCTTTGTGTTTTTTTTAAAGCATCTAAAAATGAAAAACCTATCCTTAGCTCAAAGACCTTACACAAACAGGGCTAGATTTGTCATGATTTGTCCACCCCTGGCCTTGGGTTGGCTGGCTCGATGGATCAGACTGAACGGGAGGCCGCGTCTACGCACACTGTGCTGAAAAGCCGATTTGCATCCCAGCTCTGCCTTTTCCATTGGGTGCTCTTGGGCCAGTTTTTTTTTTTCTTATGTTAAAAAGTGGGACTCTTAATAATCCACTTCAACAGTGCTGTGAGGATTGACTGTATTAGTGCAGATAACATGCTTGACACCCAGCAAATACTGTATGCACGCCAGCTGTTTCGGTTATCACCGCTGCGCGCCGCAGCTGACAGTGCTGGATCATTTCGAAACACGCAGGAGAACGGAGTCAGCACTGCTGCCTGCAGTCCGACCTCCTGCCCTAGGTCGGGGGTCTTCTCGCAGTTTTGCTCTTGTGGTTGACGTGAGAGTTCACGCTCATGCTTCTATCGGAACGTCCAGATTTGGAAATTCCCCTCCAAAATCCACAGCAATCCCCCCTGACTCACTATTTGTAAAAGTACTTGTCATAAAGTTAACCAATTCTAATATCTCAAATAAAAAAATTCAGTTACATTATGAGTTATACATAAATAAATGCTCTAACCAACATTTAAAAATGAGCCTCGCTTTATAAACGGATACTTGATTTCCTACCCCCTCCCACGGACCATCTCTCTCCAGGTAATATTAATAAGGCATGTAGCATGTGCTATTGGAAAACTAGCGCAGACAATTTACATTTAATTGCTAAAATAATACATAGAATTTATTTTAATCGTGCATTTTTATTGATCCAAAGAGGATGGTTACAGACTTAAATTCTAATGTTGCTTTTGGCATCAATATATACTATTTGCTTCTTCCTTTTTAAAATTTTATCCGTCTGTAAAATGAAAAAAAAAACCTCAAAAGTAACTTGAAAAGCAGGCCATGCAGCCAATACAGCCTGTCCCGGGGCCCCGCCCATTGGCCGCATGGCAGGTAAAGGTGTCCTGGGCTGCAGGCTATGTGCCATTTCTTGCCGCCTTTGCAAGTCCCTGGGTATTTAGCTGGGACGCCGCTCAAGGCAGACTTTCAGGGTGTTGGAGAGAGATGGTGAAGCTACTATGGCATGGTCTGGATTCTCTTGGATGCCCTTTCTCCCTCTCCCCAAAACAACAACAACAAAAAAATCCCAGAAAAAAATAATTTCACAACTGTCTGTTCTTATTTAGCAACAACACCAACCCTGAAACCCTGGTGTGTCATGACTCTGTGTGGCCACCCTGTCCTGAGCTGAAGAAGTGACAAGTGAGCTGGCTTCTAACGCAGCCCCTTCAGGCCTGGGCTTCTCTCTCTGTGGCATGTGATGGTAGTGTTGCATTAATATGTTCAGTTTATGTGAACTATGTGAAATTAGTATCATAAGCTAATAGTTATATTTTCAATAATAGAATGCTAAGTCTTTAATAAGCCTTAAACCCAGCTATGTATGTGACATAATGGCAAGTGGCAAAACTTTTTTATTAATAAATGGGCAATGTCCCTGGCTGGTGTGGCTCGGTGGTAGGAGCGTCACCCCATGCACCGAAAGGTCACAGTTCAATTCCCACTCAGGACACATGCCTAGGTTGTGGGTCCAGGGGGTTCACTCCCTGGTCATGGTGCATACGGGAGGCAAAAGATTGGTTACTTAGATGTTTCTCTCACATCGATGTTTCTCTCGCTCCCTCTTTCTCTCTCTCTTCCTCTCTCTCTCTAAAATCAATAAATATATCCTTGGGTGAGGACTGAATAAATCAATAAATAATTCTGGGCCAGAATTTATGTAAATGGTGACAGACTTCCTCACTGGCTCCTGGGTCCAAGGGGAACTAACCCCACGCCTACTGGGGGGAGGAGCATATTGAAATCGCTTTGAGGGCAATACCCTAGTGTCTTCCAATATGCAGTAACCCCTACCTCTGAACATGCACTTGTACCTCCAACTCCCAGAGGAACGTTTAACACAGGGGCTCCTGTGCTGCCCGGAACCATTCGTCACACCTACACAATGTGAAATATCACGGCCAATGGGATGGGACATTGAGCAGATATCAGCAGGCTAGATATTGCTATACCAGGGGTTTGACTGACTCATTGATGAGCTTTTTTGGCCCAACCGAACTCATTTTGTGTTACCTCGGCTGGCAATGTGTGGCCATGGAGCTTGTCAACAGAGTTATTGGTGGAAGAGGGAAGTTCTGGACACAGATAAGGGGGAGAGCTGCTCCCCAATTCTTCAAAGCACTTCGTTTTCTTGCTTTGCCGTTTCATGAATCTCTCCCAACGGGGAACTACAGAGCACACACACAGAAGGAAAATAGGAACAGAAACAAACTGGCTCTTGTCATCTCTGTTGATTTTTCACTTAGTAGACTTCTTTATGGATTAAAAAACTTTTTTTCTGCCTCTTGTAAAGCAGTGTTCATTGGAGCTTAGCCAATAGATGGTATCATCCCTTCCAGAGTCTATGCTATGGGCGGCCTAGGGAAGCATATCTGCTCAAGGCATTCATGCAAATTATTACTTACTGCCCTATATGCTCATAAATTAATAGCTTCTCTGTGGATGAAAAACAGAAATTAGACAACCATTAAGGTTGAACAATGTTTAAAGAATATTAAATATTAATGTATGAAATGAAAAAAATATTGTGAGTGATATCAGTAGATGTGCCAAAAGCAGAACAAGCCAAACCTAAGAATCCAAATAATAAAAACATGTTTTCAGCTGGAGATTCTGGATGGCTTAGTATTCAAATTAAAGTTGATTTTTTCCCCTTTCAGTAAAAAACAAAATAAAGTATTTACTGCTGTTGTCACATTGTATAAGTGTTCACTTTCATACTCAGAACAAAAAATGAATTGAAGGTGAATAAATTAATGAGGTCTGGGTTATTTTGGTCATTGTGCTTGTGCAAAGAATTCTCTTGGCGATATTGAAAATGCATACCGTGAATATTTAGAAGAAGTTTCATCTGCCTGTAGTGGTTTTATTTTTATTCCCAGCATTTTAATAATTGTCAAGTTGGCATATGCATCCTAAAGACTTTGTCTGCCAGGTGCTATAAAATTGGAATGGGAATTGGCGGAAAGCCCTTCTGGATGATAGGATGGAGTAACTGTCGCTCTTCAGGTGAGCGGGCATGGTCACTGGTCTTTGGCAAATAAGCAATTTAGGAGAAAAGTTCTTGTGATTAGAACTCGTCCTTAAAAGTCAGTGAGTTCCCATTAGGCGGATTTAACACTGGGCCTGCGGATCCTGCACCAGTGACAAGCCAGAAGCAGCTCTAGCTCTGGTCCTGCCCCTGCTTTGAATTAGCTGTGAGGTCAAGGCCCCTTCCTCACTCATTACATGGACTAAATAACACAAATATGATGGACATCACAGAGGTACTGGCTTTGGTTGGTCCAAAAAGATAGAACCCACACGTGTACTGTAATACAGTCAATCAATCGATATTTTATTTATGGAGCACCGGCTGTATGCCAGGCATTCAGCCAGTCAGCGAGGGGTCCAAACGTGAATAATTAAAAATGCTAGCACACGTTGATACCATACCTATACTACATATTGGCTCATTTTACTCTCACAATGACCTCATGAATTAGGTACCTCAAATAGCTGCTCTTCCCAGATGATAAAACTAAAACACAGAGAGAATAAGTAGCTTGTCCAAGGCCACCGTAGCTAGTTAGTGGCAGAGCTGGGGCATGATCCCAGACAGCCAGCTGGAGTCCATAGTCATCGCTGCATGGCACCGACCCTGGACTGTCTCGTTCTCCCGGGCCCTCTGCGTCTTGGGCGCGGAGGGACCATGGTAAAGCGGTGTGGATTGCAGCAAGAGTGCCCGCCTCAGGTGTCAGCGTGGAACCCTGAGGAGGGGCACCTAACCCAGCCTGAAGTGCATGAGTGTGTGTGTGCACTGCTGACTAGGTGGAGATGGGCCAGGGAAGGCTGCCCAACATAAGGGAGACCTCCGCTGAGTCTTGCAGGGTGGGTAGGAAGGGCATTTTAGGCTGAGATGACAAGAGCCAAGGCACAAAGAACAGAATTGGTATGGAATGTGCATCATCACAAAGCTGTAATCGTTCCAGGAGTGACAGCAAAAGAGGCTGGAGGTCAGGGGGGGCCAGATCTCAGGGGACCCTGCACCCCAGGCTCAGGAGACATAACGGGACACGGACGTCCAAGGATAATGATGGAGATAAACAGTAATGGCAGAAAGTGTGTAGATTGCTGCACTGAGAAGGCAGGGTGGGAGTAGAGCCCACCACACAGGCAACTGCTTCCAAGCACCGTAGGAGTGATTGGTAAAGAGGGATTCTATAGGTCGACGCCTTCCAAACTTTAATGTGCACAAGATCCGTCTGGAGCACCGTGAATGCAGACTGTGATTTGGGGCGCGGGGAGCGGCTGCTAAGATTGTGCATTTTTAACAAGCTCCCAGGTGATGCCACACTGCCGGTCCTGGACCACACTGTCAGCAGCAAGACCAGGTGGAGTGTCGTCAGCCTAGAAAGGTCATTCTTTGTTCTCTAAGAAACACTTCAAAAAGGACTTGCCCAGAGCCCAGGTGTGAACTGGTTCATCTAAGGTTCCCTGCAAAACATCTGGGCCAATGATTGGCCTGGTTTGATTAAGGCTGCTCCCCTCCTCAGTCCTGAAAAATCACACGTGGTCCTCTCCTAGGCACCTGCGCTCCCCACTGCCAGGACCTGCTTCCAGCTTCTTCCTTTGCTTTCTGGGAAAGTGGAATGAAGGGATTAAGGAGTTCTGTATAGAGAGAAAACCGATGACACCGAGTCTACTCCAGGCCCCTCGGAAACTTGGCATTTGGTTTATCTTTTAGGTCATACCTTTCCCAAATTGCTCTACTGCACATATGTATTTATAGAAATTCTAGAAAATACACATCACGTTAGCTTGGAAACCTACAGAGCACCTCTCTGGGTAAACTGAGGCACAACCAGGGAGGCTGCAGAAGGAGAGCTGGAAAACCCTACCTTTGAGCTCCAGTGAGCATGCACCGGAGGGAGGCCTTCTGCCCAAGATTTTTGGGAGACACACTTTGGGGTTTCTCAGGGTGTCTCAGGGACACCATGTTGTCATGGGGTCTTTAGGACTCACAGCTCCTGAGGCCTGCTATGGAAACTCAGCACCCTTGAACAACAGGGTGCCCGGAGAGAAGGCCTGGTGGAGATGATGCGAAAATCTGCCCGGTGTTCTCCCTTCACGCATCACCAAGAAAACTGTGGGTGTGACTAAAATTGGTTCCAGCAGTCTCTGAACAAAGAGCTAGCCTGAAACCAAAGAGGAGAAACCCCAACCCAGGAGTCATACAAAATAAACTTCCACAAGGGGTGAAATGGAGCGTGGCAGCAGCTACAACAGTGAGAATCCACAGCCTAAAAATGCCATGGGCGTCGTATCTCTAGATTGAGCTCCTTGGACAAATGCACTTTCACAGCCGCCCTGAGTATTCCCTGACCTCCCAACCTCGAAATTCCACATCACCGTTGTTATTGCAGAGGCCCCAGGAGGCTAGGTCCCAGCCATTCTTCAATGACTTACCTTCTTAGCATCTCTCCCTCCATTTAAGATGAAAAGGTTTATGTTGCACAGGTATTTTTCATCACTCAAGAACCACATATGCAGACCTTTGGGGGAAAATATCCAAGTGGAAAGACGGCATCGACTTTTACATTGTATTTTTATTTCTAAGAATTTTTCTAGTCTTCAGTTGTTGATGTTATGGGGACATGCAAAATTACAGGAAAAAAAGAAGAACCTCTTGCCTAAAGGCAGCAAAGCTGATTTGGGGCAATTTACTCTCTGGTCTCTCTGCTGGGAATTTATTTGGCATCCATCACATGCTAATTGTTTCTGAAGCAACAGGGAACATGCGGCTAAAAAAGGGAAGAGTTAAAAAGTAGATTCAGTCCCAGCTGGTGTGGCTCAGCAGATTGAGTGCTGGCCTGTGAACCAAAGTGTCACCAGTTCAATTCCCAGTCGGGGCACATGCCTAGGTTGTGGGCCAGGTCCCCGGTTGGGGGTGCATGAAAAGCAACCACACACTGATGTTTCTCTCCTCCTATTTCTCTGTCTTTTCCCCTCTCTCTGAAAATAAAGAAATAAAATATATTTTTTTAAAAAGTAGATTCAGGAGATCTTTCTAGTACATGGAGGCTGTGACAATATAAACAAAATAAAGCAATAGGTAGACTTTACTCAAATTCTGTGAAAAACCCACCTTTCCTTTGTTTTCAAGTTTCTGTCTAGCATTTATATTTTCTTTCCTTGAGTAACGTGCTGCTGTTCACTTTTTGCATTGTGCATTTATTTTAAAATTTTAAAGATTTTATTTATTTATTTTTAGAGAGAGAGGAAGGAAGGGAGAAAGAGAGGGAGAGAAACATCGATGTGAGAGAGAAACATCTATTGGTTGCTTCTTGCATGGTTGGCTCTTTCACGTGCCCAGACCCGGGACCGAACCAACCCAGGTATGTCCCTGACCAGCAATCTAACAGGTGACCCTTAGCTTTGCTGGATGAAGCCCATCAATTGAGCCACACTGGTCAGGGCTGCTTTGTGCATTTAGATGAAAACTTTGGAAAGCAACCAATTTGGTGCAGCCTGGTAGTATATGCTCCAGCTCACAGTCCCAAAAAGAACAAAGTAGCCCAACCCAATGGCTTGTCTGTAAATTTACTAACTTCTCTGCTGAGCCAGTGACTTAGTTCTGTTCAGATGGAAAAATCTGGTTACCCCAATTTAAACTCTCCACACTGAAAACCCCACATTTCTTTATACACTTACTTCAGGCACTAAGACACTGGTTCCTGCAGCTCCCAACTCATATTCGAAGCTGCTAGATAGATGAAGGAATCATGGACATGGCTTGGATTGTGGGGAGGTAGAATCCTTCAGCCTGCCCCATAAGCAACCATGAAAAAGTAAGTAATTTACTACTTTTACAAACTCCCTCTGATTCTTGTTCAACAAAAATTCCTTCAACAAATGCTAGCTGATCACCAGATATGACAGTAGTTGAAATCTTGCTGAGTTCTTGTTCCATCAGTGCAACTCAAACCCAAAAGGAGAAGAGAGAGAGAAAAAAGGAACTGAAAAAATTCACTTGAAGAAAGAAAACCATGGGGGTGTCTTAGACTGGATTCCTTGGGAAGAGAGCTGGGATGAAGCGTCAGCCGAGGTTTTCTGGGGAGCCACACCTGTGACAAGGCAGGAAGGCGGGATTCGGCTGAAGAGAGGCTGGCTCACAGGGCAGCTGCGAATGAGACCTCAGCCAGTCCTTTGTGGAGCTCTGGAGCTGGAACAGCCCTTCCGAGGGTCCCACATTGAGGCCACTGTCTCCCATCAGCTGCTCCTTGGCTATGAACTGTCCTTGGGGAAGGAGCACACGGTCCACTTCTCTGTTGCTATGCAACAACTACTCTAAACTGCATAGCTTAAAACAAGTGTGCTATAATGTCTTACAAATTTATGGGTCAGGAGGTCAGACAAGGCTCAGCAAGCTGACTCTTCCAATCTATGTATCATTGACGGGGGTTGCTTGGCGGTATTAAGGTAGCGATGGGCTAGCGTGAAGAAGGGTCCAATCCAGAGTTCACTTACATGTCTGTCCTCTTGGCAGGAGTAACTGGAAAACCAAGCTCCTCTGGGGCTGTCCGCTGGGACACTCACATGTGGCTCTCCGGCATGGTGGTCTCAGAGTAGCTGGGTTTCTTGCGTCATAGCTCAGGGCTCCAAGGGAGTTTTTCAAGTGACAGAGAGTGGAAGTTGCTTGTCTCTTAGGTCTGGAGCCAAGACACTGGTGGGGAATCACTTCTGCTGAATTCTATTGATCAAAGCAATCACAGAGTCTCCCAGAATTCAAGGTGGGTGGGATTCAATCCCACTCATCAATGGGACAAGTAACAAAAAATTTTCCACCATGTTTCATTCTACCACAGAGCACAGCCTAGAAGGGACTCCTTATGGTGTTGGGGAATCTCCAGCAATTGTGAACCATCCACAGTGGATCTTCCCAGGACCTGGGGGTTGCCTGTGCCAATTCTAGAGGGGATGTGCTGATGAACCACAGTGTCCACTGCAGGGGCAATGATATATATTCCTCAGAGTTAGTCCCCATGGGCAGTTAATGTTTGGATTGTATCTTGGGAAGGAGAAAAGATTGACAAAAGGTTTGTCTAAGCAATTTCCCTAGTATTGTTCCACGTGGGGGCTTGAAAGTTTAGGATGAAGAGCAGGAGGCCACCCAGATGTTAGCAGAGTTATCAAGAAAAACGCATTACCACCCGGCAAGTCCAGAGACTTCCTGATGGGGCAGGAGTCTGTTGAACGAACCTATTGGAACTTGGGCCAAAACCTTTGATCTGTAAGAGTCACAGGAAAAACAACAACAACAACCCCCCCCCCCAAAAAAAAAACCCTACAAAAAAACCACAAAACAAAACAAAACAACATACACAGAAAAATGGATTTTGGGTCTCTATGTCCTTGGAAAACTTTATTCCAGCTTTTAAAATCATTCACTATTAGAGCTAAGAGGTACTTGTGACTATTCAGCCCCATTTCCATTTTGCAGAAGAGAAAATAGGATCCAGAGAGTGAAACAACTTGTCGAGGCTCATAGAGCTAGTTAACGCAGAGCAAGGAGCAGAAGCTGATCGCCTGGACTCCAGCCCAGCTCCCTTTCCCAGTCTGCCAGTTTCCAGACAAGAGTTCCTCTAGCGGGCATCGGTGTGGTCTCGTGATGACTGAGGAATCTGGGCCAGGCTTGGTCCAAGACAAAGAATTTCTGACATACAACTTTTGAGCGCAGGCATCAAAAATTTATAACGTTAATGCTATTTAAAAAATTGAAACTGATTCCCCTAGGGAAGAGTGCAAACCTTTGTGTGTTTGCTATTTTTCTTTTAAAGACTGAGTATCCAAGCAACAGCACTTCATGAACAGATTAGAATTTCTTTTGATTTTGGCTCTAGATTCAATCCAGTCCAAAAGACTTTTATGGACCTCGTCAGGACAAGGCTCTTTGCTTTGTGCTCTGATGATTAAAAAGCTGAGCAAGTGACAGAGTCCCTGTTCTGGGCGAGTGTACCACCCCCTTACATAGTTACTTGAAGTCAGCCCAGCAAAGGTTCTGGAAGGTTCGTTTCCAGCTGCTCAGAGATAGTGGGGAAACACTAAACATTTTAGGCCCTAGGACTGTTATTCGATCTCGTCCTTTTTCGGAAGATGTTAGGAGCCGTTTCAATGGTCCAGATGAGCACACAGAGCCTGAGGCTCTGGGGCTAGGAAGGAGGTGGCAGCTTTATTAGGATGTCAAATGTTTCATGGGAAGAGTCCCAGCCGTAGTTTTAGTTTAATCGTATAACAGGACAAACAGCTGACTCATTTATAAACAGATTGCAAAGGCCAAGCTGTAGCAGGCAGAGTCCTGACTCTTGATGTCTCTGAGAGCCCACCCTAGGTTCAGCAACGTGGTCCTGTTACTACAGGGTCCCCAGCCTCTGGCCCACCTACGGGTAGGCCCATTAGGAACTGGACCACACAGCAGGAGGTGAACTTGAGTCTAATGCGCTTGAATCATCCTGAGACCATCCCTTCACCCCACCCTCTCCCTGGTCCATGGAAAAATTGCCTTCCACGAAATAGGCTCCCGGTGCCAAAAAGGTTGAGGACCACTGGTAGATGCCTGGGGAAGAGGCTCACCTTTCAGTCACAAATGAAAACACATACAAATAAATGGGCGAAGAAGGGCCCATTTGTCTGTGTGTGCTGCTTTACAAATGGCTCAGCAAAAACATCCCACTGAGTGTCAATCATCCCATTTTCCCCTCTTCTTTTCTCTCATTACTGTCATTATTAGTCACAAAGGCTGCTCACAAAACAGCTAGTGATTATAATTTAATGCATCCTTTCTAAAACCTGCAGGGAAATTAAAGCAGGGAGCTAGGAGCGGAGAACGGGACAGGGAAATGGGTTGGGCTCATCAGAGGCAGTAGCTCTGCGTTGTTCGGAACTGCCCGGGCTGTACGGCCAGGGCTGGCTTTAGCTTGGGAAAGCCGAGGTCACGCCCTTGGAAACTGAGCCAGAGTCTGGTGGTATTGGAACTAGGGGATCCCGGTTGGAGTCCCTTCTCAACCTGAGGAGTCTAGCGTTGTTTCTGAACATTAAGTGAACCCCAGAAATGCTGTCATTGTCATGCAGCATCTAAAGTCAGCTCTGGACCAGACAAATATGTTCTATTGGCTTCTGCTCATGGGTTGAGGCAACAGCAAGCTACAGCGTTTTCTGCTGGCCTAAACATGCAGTCCCACAAAGCACCAAGAATTGATTTAGGCCCTGACTGGTGTGGCTCAGTTGGTTGGGCACCGTCCCACAAAGTGAAAGGTTGCTGGTTTGTTTCCTGGTCAGGGCATGTGCCCGGGTTGCGGGCTCAGGCCCCACTGGTGCAGGGTGGCAGGCGGCTGGTGGAGTGCAGAAGCCAGCAGATCGATGTTTCTCACTCACATCGACATTTCTCTTTCTCCCTCCCTTCCCATCTCTCTAAAAATAAATAAATAAAATCTTAAAGAATCAATTTAGAATGAAGTCTCTCTCTCTTCATTGCTCTCTACTATTTCCTCTGTCCCTGCCCTCCCAAGTAACCTGAGGTCAGATCCAAATGATAATAATACTAAAAACCGAAATCATCGAAATGAAAGAGAAAGATATCTGTTTAGTGCATGAAGTCAATGATCTTTTGACAACAGCCATCAGAGAGATATATGGCTTGTTGCAAAAGCTCAAGACCTGCACTCTCCATTACAGTAGTCACTGGCCACACGTGACTATTTAAATATAATTTAAATTAAATAAAATTTAAAATTTCCTTCTTCAGTTACTGGAGCCAGTTTCAACTACTTCATAATCAGAGGTGGCTGGTGGCTACCATCTGGGATGGCGCAAACCTCAGTGCATCCATAGTAGTAAAATGTAGTAAAATAATTGGAAAGTGATCAGTTTTGAGTATTGATTACTTATTTGAAATACAATATTTAATAATTTTTATGACATTAATTTTTTATTAATGACAATGCTTAACAACCAGATTACAAAATTCCTGGAAAGGAAAAGATCAACTCCCCAGGCCAGTAAAAACTGTGTCAGCACACACCACTGAGATGCTGCCATCAATGCAGAAAGTTCCGTTGGACAGTAATGCCCTGAACAATATACCAGCCTACAAGTGTGGTGGAAAAATATCCAAGTAGCAAAGCCAAAAGACTTCAAGTGTTGTGGCCACCCCATGGGTCATTCCCTCCATCAGACCTAAACGGAATCCCTGGCCAGTCCTTTGTAAAGGGGAACACGCGCTGAATTGCTTTGGAGTGCACCGCTGTGCCCTGAGATGCTGTGCGGTGCTCCACCATCTGCTCCACATTCCATGGACCTCCTCTGCCTTCACTTCCTCTCTTTCTCTGACTGTAAGTCTATATTTTTTTTCTAACTTCATCATCACAGCAAGCCCGAGGCCCACGATTATCCCAGGCACCGGGCCTGTTCACCAGCGTCCCTGCTGTTTTGCAGAGAATTCAAGACAATGCTGCAGGCTGAAACCTCACCAGAATTTTATACGACACCTTAATGTTCTTCGGATTCCCCGGGCAGTCTTCCCTTGATTGGAGTCTAGGATCCATTTGCTTTCTCCAGATACCAGCACTTTTATCCCTGGGTCAGAGAACGCCGACGGAGGTTTGTTTCAGAATAGAATGAGTGCACAGAAGACTCTTTCTTGTCGGCAAACCCAAGACAGAAGCTCCTTTTCTTTTCTCCAAGGAGAAAAAGCTCAAGAGAATATTCGCAGGAGGTGATGCCAGTGATTTTCGTTTTTATTTTCGCTTAAAGTAGCCAATGGCATTTTGGTCCCAAAGATGAGTGTTCTAGGGAATAGGGTCTGGGGGGTGGGAGGGGGTGGGGCTGTGGTTCCAGAACAAAACTTCTCAAGATTTATTCTGCTGTGGAAAACTCCAAGGAGCTTTTATAAAACACCAGGGCCCTGGACCCACCCACAGAGAGTCTGACTCCCATAATGTGGCCCAGACACCGGTACTTCTTAAAAGTTATTTCATATTGTAGTAAAATACACATGAACTGTTACCATATTAGCCGTTTTTAAGTGTACCTTTCTGTGGCTTTAAGTACACTCACATTGCTATCCAATCACCACCATCCATTTGCAGGATTCATCCTGCAAAACCGAGGTCCTGTACCCAGTCAACAATGACTCCCCTGTCCCCTCCCCTCCAAGCGCCTGGCAACCAGTGGCGGCCTATACATTCGGCTCCTCCAGGCACCTCATATAAGTGGTACTAGGAACTGGTTCCTTCATATATGCAGCTGCAAAGATATGAATGCAATTCTCAAAGGTGAGCAGTTTCCCATCTAGATAAAAAAGGACTTAGCTAGAGAAAAAGAGTTTCATTTTAAACTTGCCAAGTTCTTGTTTCAAGACCAAATGTCTGTTTCATGGCCTCACACCCAACTTTACTTTTTCCTTAACCTCTCAGTCAGGGTTGCCTATGTTTCCAATAATCCTCTTTGAGAGGTTAGTTATAGTAATTTCCCCCTAAATTAGACGAGATGCTAAACACGGCACATTTTTATAATTAATAGGAAATTATAAACCAAAATGAACATTTATTAATGATCAGAACCACCCAAACATGTGATTAAGGACACTAAGGAATTAGAAATTAAATCAAAACGGGGGCAAGATGCAAAGTTGGACACCAACAAGAGTACCTACCATTTGTGTAGACAAAAACGATCAGAGTGAATTTGTTAAAGATTCTTGTTCCTTTGCCCTTAGAAGACTTACCGCTAACGACTCACAGGAAGGGCCCGGGATACTCCTCAGCTCCTGGCCCCACAGAAGGCCCCCCTATCCGTGCAGGCCCCTCAGCAGCACGTCCCCGGAAAAGCCCTTTCCCCTCCTGGATGCTCTGCCCCTCCTGCCCCAGGACACTCCGCTACCTCCCAAGATGCGGCTCCACAAACTCATATTCTCCAAAGCCTTTGACAGTGAGATGCAGCTCCTGTTGCTCCCTCCGAGGCTCTGCTTGGTCAAGAACCCAAATTAACAGCTTCTTCCCGGGAAGCACCTAGTAAGAGCCAGTGGACCAGCTTTCTAGAAGAAGGGCTTAGTGTTATGGTTTGAAGATCATCAACTCCTTTATTTATAAAATGGGACTCCTAATAATAATAATAATGATAATGATAATGATGATGATAATAATAATAAAACCTACCTGTAGGGTTGCCCTGAAGATTAACTGAGAAATGAAGCTAAAATCTCCTCCCGTCTGCACTAGGGTGTATGCCTCTGTGCCCTCCAGTAGCCAGAAATAGGAGATCTTCAATAAATAACTTTTGACAGGAGTAAGTTTTGCTTCTTTCATTGCAAGGAGAAGCCAGGGGTGGGAACAAAAGTTTTCAGTAGTGCACCTATGGCGACTTAGCTGTAGTAATTATCCCTGTCTGGATCTACTTTACAGGGCTAGTGGGAAACTAAAAAGAGCTAATCTCCATCAAAGTGCTTGGAAGGGAAAGAGACTACTTATTTAACTATTGTAAACAAGCAAACAACAGTAACAGCAATAACCCGCTCCTCAGAGCCCCTGCCAGGTGCTTTGCATGGAGCCAGGCATTTTCTGTGCCCCAGTGCAACCAAGTAGGATCTGCCATGATCCCTATTTGGCTGATAATATAAACAATAATAATAGGTAACATTTACTGAGAGTTTTAGTACATGTCAGTATTATTTTATTTTATTTTTTTATTTTTTGGGGGGTTGCTTTTTTAAAAAGTCTTGTTTATTCTATTACAGTTGTCTCAATTTTTCCCCTCTTTGCCCTCCTCCACCCATCCCCCCACCCCCCACTCCCACAGTCAGTTTCCACTCTGTTGTCCATGTCCATGGGTCATTCATACATGTTCTTTGTCTAGTTCCTTCTCCTTCTTTCCACCATTGTCTTCCTTCCCCATCCCCTCTGGTCACTTTCAGTCTGCTCCATGTTTCCATGCCTGTGGTTTGTTTATTAGTTTATTTTGTTGAATAGATTCCATTTATAGTTGAGATCATATGGTATTTGTCCTTCACTGACTGGCTTATTTCATTTAGCATAATATTCTCCAGTTCCATCCATGTGGTCACAAAAGGTAGGAGTCCCTTTTTTCTTTCCTTTTTTAAAAAAATGCACATTGGTTTTATTTATTTTTTTAAATGTCAAAATCCATTATACAATATTAAAAAATTTAAATCCATTATAAAGTCTCAGCAATTAAAACAACATGACATCAGCACAGAAATAATCAAGTAGATCAATGAAATAAAATGAGCATTCTAGAAGCAAACATATATGTATCTGTCTAACAATGTAATATATGATTAAAATGATATTTCAAATCAATGGGGAAAATAAGGCTTATTCAACAAATAAAGTGCATGGACCATTATTACTTGAAATAAAACAAATATAGAGCCCTATTTCAGACGTTACACAAAATATAAGGCAGGTGAGTGGAAAATCAATATGTAAAATCTAAGGAGTTTTAGGAGAAAATACAAAATAATATTTTTCTTATCCTGAAGTAAAACAATCAAACCCAGAAGGTATAAAATAAAACATTGACAATATGACCATATTAAACATTTAAGACTATATATACAGTAATATATATAAAAATGTAAAAACAATCAAAGGACAAGTAATAGAATAGGAAAGTATTTGAAACACGTCTAAAAAAGGGTTAATAGGTTCTCTTGTGGGGGAAAATTCTACAAACATATAGTCAAAAAATGAATAAAGAATACCAAAAAGTCATTTAAAGCTTTTTAAAAATAATAGAAATAGGCAAGAGATATACAAAACCAGGTTTAGTTTCAACAAATAATAAAGTAAACCTTAAAATAACACATCATTGTCCCAATCAGATTAATAAGTATTAAAAATATTGGTAATATCAAGTCTTGGTGACTGTGAAAGGAACTGGGTATTTATAGACTCTTTTTCTTCATCTTCTTAAAGCAGTCCCTTTAACCTATCTTGCAATGCTAGTTTGGTGGACATGTATTCTTTTAAACTTCTTTTGTCTGGGAAACTCCTTATTTTGCCTTCCATTTTAATTGAGAGCCTTGCTGGGTAGAGCAGTCTTGGTTGCAGCCTTTGCTTTTCATGACTTGGAATATTTCTTGCCATTCCCTTCTGGCTTGTAGTGTTTCTGTTGAGAAGTTAGCTACTAGCCATATTGAGGCTCCCTTGTATGTTACTACCTGTTTCTTCCTTTCTGCCTTTAGAATTCTCTGTTTTTCTTTGTTATCTGCCATTTTAATCATGATGTATCTTGGAGTGGGCCTCATTGGGTTCCTCATTTGGGTTAAAAGATCATGTTTATTCTATTACAGTTGTTATCTGTGTACTTGTTGTCCTTCCTGGACTTGTGTGACTTTTTCTCACCTCAAATTAGGGAAGTTTTCCATCATTACTTTTTCAAACAGGTTCTCTATCCCTTCCTCCTCTTCTTCTCCTTCTGATATCCTTATTATATGGATATTATTTCATTTCAGGTTGTCCTGCATTTCCCTAAATGCCTCTTCATTCTTTTTGAGTCTTTTTTCATTTTCTTGCTCTTTCTGGGAGTTTTATTCTACCTTATCCTCCAGCTTGCTGATTCAATCCTCTGTTTCAACTGGCCTGCTTTTGATTCCTTCTACTGTGTTCTTCAATTCAGAAATTGTATTCTTCATTCCCTCTTGTCTCTTATTGATAGTTTCTATGTCCTTTTTCAGGCTGAAATAATTTGCAATAAGTTCCTTATAGTTTCCCTGTAGTTTTTGTAATTCTCTCTGAGCTCACTGAGCTCATTTAGCTTCCTTAGAACGATTGTTTTGAACTCAATATCTGATAGTTTACTTGCCTCTTTTTCATTTAGTTCTCTTTCTGGGGATTCTTCTTTTCCCTTCAGTTGAGGGGTGTTTCTTTCTCTTCCCATTATTTGTGAGACTCTTCTCTTTTGCTTCTGTTTCTTAAATTGATCTATCTTGATTTCCTGACTCTGTGGTATGAACTTCTATGATAGGAAACCGCTGTTTTTTCTTTGTGGATCTGCCTCTGATGATGTCAGATGTTGACCCCATCTGACCTTAGGCAGTCTGTTCGAGAGTTCCAGGAATCTACTGTCTGTGGCTGTCTCCTTCAATTGTTAATCTAATCACTCTGCACTCAGCAGTCAGACTTAGGCACCATGGGCGGAGGGCGGGGGAGGGGAAGGACAGAATCCCTCTTGAGGGCGGGGTTATTGGATCCTCTCATGTTGCTGCCACTCAGGGGAGTGGTCTGCCTGAGGCAAATGGCTGCTACCGTCTGGGGAAGGAGTCAGCACCGGGATCCCACTGGCTACTCTCTCTGTTCTCTCCCCAAAGCCTCCTTCCCCAGTCTCTCCTCAGGTGTCTCTGTTACTCTGCCCCTGCCTTTGCTAAAGACCAAGGTAAGTGGCTGCAAATAAAAATGTATGCATTGGCCCTTTAAAAGGTTCTTTGTGTGTCCAGCTGCCGGTCTCTGTCAGAGAGCAACCCTGCTGCTTTACGCTGCTGGTTGTTTTCTGTGTACTTTTTGGGCTCTGGTGCTGTAGGCTGGAGATTCCCATTTATGGTTTAGACCCCACTATTCTCAGGGGGATCCAACTGGCTATTTCAATATCCCTCTGGCACCGCCACCTGTGGGCGCTCCACTCGCTTCCTCGAGTCTCTAACGCACTCCTCACCAGTTAGGTTGTGCTAATGCTGACTCTTCTGTCTCCGAGGTTATAAGGCTCCTCTCTGGCTATTGTTCAGTTGTTTGTTCCAGGTGATTTCTCCACAATTTAGTTGTAATTCCAAATTGGTCCTGGGAGGAGGTCAGTGTGACTTCCCTTCACTCCTCTGCCATCTTGATTTCTCTGTACATGTAAATATTAATTCATTTTCATCTTAGCAGCACTTCGAGGTGGTGATGTTTTTTAAACAGATCTGTTGAGGTATAATTGACATTAAGTATACTGCACAAAATAAGTGTATAACTTGATAAGTTTTGACATATGTACATACCTGTGAAACCATCATCACTATCAAAGTAGTGAACATATTCATCACCCCCTCAAAAGTTTTCTTATGCCTTTTTAAAATCCCCCCTCCTTCTCCATTGAAATAATAATAAAGGAGTATCATAGTCATTGCCTCCAGGAACTCCAACAGGCCTCCTACAAGACTGATACTAATTATAAAATTTATAGATCACCATACCAAGACAATTCTGATACAGGGCAAGACTTACACCACTAGTTAAGTATTATTTTAAAGCCATGGAAACTAACAGGGTGAAAGTATTAGTGTAGGTATAGATAAATGTTTCAGTGAAAAGGATGGAGAATAGGGAAACAGACAGAAGTAAATATAGCACTTTACATTGAGTGTTGAGACCACTGGTTTTTCCATATGAAAAAATATGAACTTTGATTCTGACCTTGCACCATGGATTATGATCCTCAGACATATTAATGACCTATATCTAGAAGAAGTTAAATATTCAATGATAGAAGAATAATTTTAAGACTTCAAGGAACAGAATTATTTATTAAGTAACATAAAACAAAAATTGTGGGAAAAAATGACAAAGTTGACTATATGAAAACGAAAACCTTCTGAATGACAAAAGAAAATATAAAATTAAGAGAAAAGGGAGAAACTGGGATAAATGATTTTCAACATACATGTAAAACAAATAATTTTTATTTTGAATATATAAAGAACTTGCATAACTTGATGTTAAAAAGACTACTGAATTATTAAAAGATGGGCAAAGGATATCATCAAGCAATTCACTAAAGAGAAAACCTAAAAATCTTATTGAAGTGTATTTCTTTTTTTCTAATATATTTCATTGATTATGCTATTATAGTTGTCCCAATTTTTCCCCTTTTGCCACCCTTCACCTATCTTAGCTCATGTCTACAGGTCATGCATATAAGTTCTTTAGCTATTCCATTTCCTATATTGTTCTAAATATACCCTTGTCTATTTTGTACCTACCAATTTGTACTTTTTAATCCCTGTACTTTTTCCCCACTTCTGCCCTTCCCCCATCCCAACTGATAACCCACCAAAAGATCTCCATATCTATGATTCTGTTTCTGTTCTGTTTTTTAGGTTCAATTGTTGGTAGTTATGCATTTATTTCCATTTTAATGTTCATAGTTTTGATCTTCTCCTTCTTCTTCTTAAATAAGTCCTGTTAACATTTCATATAATAATAGCTTGGTGATGATGAACTCCTTTAGCTTTACCTTGTCTGGGAAGCACTTTATCTGCCCTTCAATTCCAAATGATAGCTTTGCTGGATAGAGTAGTCTAAATTCTAGATCCTTGCTCTTCATGACTTTGAGTATTTCTTGCCAGTCCCTTCTAGCTTGCAGTTTCTTTTGAGAAATCAGCTGATAGTCTTATGGGAACTCCTTCATAGGTAACTCTCTGCTTTTCTCTTGCTGTTTTTAAGATCCTCTCTTTATACTTAACCTTTGGCATTTTAATTATGATATGTCTTGGTGTGGTCCTCTTTTAGCCCATCCTGTTTGGGACTCTCTGTGCTTCCTGGACTTGTACATCTATTTCCTTAACCAAATTAGGGAAGTTTTCTTTCATTATTTTTTCAAATAAATTTTTGATTTCTTCCTGCTTCTCTTCTCCTGGCATCTCTATGATTGGGATGTTGGTACATTTGAAGTTGTCCCAGAAGCTGCTTACTCTATCCTCATTTTTTTGGAATTCTTTCTTCTTCTTGCTGTCCTGATTGAGTTATTTTTTCTTTCTTATGCTTCAATCCAAGTCCTAAATCTGTTGCAGCTTCTTTAAAAGGAGACTCCTCAGAATCCCGCAGCTTCTTCTGCCACCCCAATCCCCACTAGTTTTTACAGCCAAGAGTTACAGGGACATATCTTCCTAGCACTGGAACCCTGGGCAACATGGTATAGTGTAGGGCTGGTATCCCTCATTCCTGAGGTATCCCTCCTGATTTTTACCTCTAACACATGGGTGTGGGACCACCCAGTCCATGTCTCCATGCCTCTCTGCGCGTCTCCATACCTCTTCGTGCCCCTGTGCCTCTCTGTCTCATCTCTGTATATCTGTCCCCACTACACACATCTGGATAAATATGGCTTCTTTAATTCCTTGATTGTTGGATGTCCATACAGCTCAATTTTCTGATGATTCTGGGTGATAGTTGTTTTGTAATCTGGTTGTAATTTTCACCATGGTTGTGCGAGGAGGTGAGATGTGTTTACCTACACCTCTGTCTTGACCAGAAGTCTGAAGGGTATTTCTTAATTTCCAAATACTTCAGGATTTCATAGTCTAATTCTTGTGAATTTTATATTCTACTGTTGTCAAAAAACATGTATGTATGTAGAACGTGTATGTCCGTTCTACAGTGCATTGATTATCTGAAATTTTCTGAGATGATTTGTGGCTCAGCATAAATGACATTTAATTGCAGCATTTAGATCAGTATATTCTGTTATAGTTGCTCAGTAAATATGTGTTAAAAAGTTTAAAGCAAAGTCACAAAATAATTTATTTTCTTGTAGTTGTACTTTTTTCCTGCCCCTTTGCTGAGAGCATCAGAGCCCCCCGCGGTGACAGTCCTCATTCTGTGAGGTACAGCGGGAACTCCCCGGAACCCAGCTGCAGTCTGGATTTTGGCTGAGTCACTTATTGAATGACATAAGCCGAACAAATTTATCTCTCTGGGCCGGCTTTCCCTTCTTAAAAATGTTTACAAAAATCTTTCTTGGGGATTATGGGTAGAATTAGGAAAAAATATGCAAAAATACTAAGCACACTCTAGGGACAATTGTAGAAACACAATGGTGCCAAGTTAACCCAGCTGTCTTAAATATATGTAAATTGGCAGTTTACTCATATGTTCATAATGCCTTCTAGATTATTGATACAATGACCCAGTTTGTTAGAATAAAATCCCAATCTGAGCATGTTCTTAAATAATACCCCCAAGTGAGAAGAAAAAATCTTTTATGGCTGCAATTGCATATCCCTCTGAGATCTTTTCTTCCTCGTGGAGTTGATTCCAGAAAAAATGCCAGTAAAACTGCAAGGGAGGTGGGGAGGAACCCTCCAAAGCAACCAACGATGGACATTTCTTGAATATTTGTGCACTTGAATTAGAGACTATTACTGAAAGCATCCAATAAACATTTTCCTAGTGAAAAGCAAATAAAGTGAATGGCTGTCAAAAAATCAAAAATATGTTTGCAGGAATATTGAGCACTACAGGTAGTAGCATTTGGCTAGCAATTCTCTGGCAATGTAAAGCAGTGAAGATGTAAATCCTTGACAATTTGTAGCCTTCAGTCAAGCCGGATCACCCCGAAGTTCGTAAGTAAACGGGTGCAGCTGCCAGTTGGCGAATTGCTGACTGCGCAACACGCTGGGAGTGAATTGCACCAGCACGGAGCAGGGTGTGATGCGAATTGGATGACGGGCAGATGCTTTGCAACATGGTTCGCGATTTAGAAAGGAAGTAGTTCAAGGCCATCGAAGGAAGCAGCTAAAATATTCTTTCTTATGAAATTTTTGTTCCTAACTTTTAAATTTAAAAAAAATGCAAAATGTCGGACTGACCAGGCTTTCTCGTAAATAGGAAAAGTTATTCAGAGAAAAATTTCATCAAATCATCACAATTGTCTATCTCATACCCAGGAAAAAAATATCCTCTTTATTTTAAATGTCGATTTTCTTTTACTTACCTACTTTCAGTTGTTTATACCGAACTCTGTCACTGCACATTCAACAGTCTTTTTTTCTTTTCTTTCTTTCTTTCTTTTTTTTTTTAAGGATGTTGGTATCTTGAATGACATTCTGCCTAAAATATTTCCTCCCTCCTGGTGCTTTGGTGTTTCCTTCATGGTGATTAGCTATTAGGCACCTAAAAGAGTGTTTCTCTGTATGGGTTCTTTAGGTGCTTAGAGGAGTATTCTTGAGGGGGTTGGGCTTACTCTATAACAATTTTATAATTTAGTGGTTTTATAACATTATAATTGAATGTCCTGTAAAAGTAAAAATCTTAAAAGGAGTAAAATGGTGGAGGAATGGAATGATTTCATACCACATGGTAGGCTTTATAGACCAGACTTAAAAAAGAAAAAATCAATGTTACGGCAATCAGCATATTTTCTTATTACAAGTTTGCTATAGTGTTTTGGCGAAATAACATCATGTTTTCATGTTGATACTGGAATTTTAATGTTTTTTTTAATTATACTTGACTTATAATAAGACTACTAGCATTAGGAATTTACACCTAGTTTTATTTTTGGGTATTTTTAATAACAATAATTAAAATCATGTTTCAACCCTCGATGATATAGTTTTCCCCTGAAAAGAAGTTCCCACATATTTAAGCCTAAAAAGCACTAATCTACATTCTTCTTCAACAAGCTGATGCTCTTTCATTAAGTACCTGATGACAAAGCCAATCAAGAGAACAGGGCTGGCCCGGGCCCGCGCGGCTCCGCGCGAGGGTCGGCGCCTGCGCCCAAGGTTTCAGGTTTGATCCCCAGTCAGGGCGTGTATAGGAGGCAGCCAACTGATGTTTCTCTCTCACATTGATGTGCCTCCTTTCCTCCCTCTCTAAAGTCAATGAACGTATTTTTACAAATTCTTTAAAAAAGCAAGCAAGCAAGCAAGAAAGGAAGAAAGAAAGAAAGAAAAAGGGGCTGCGCAGAGTCTAGCTATAAGAAGGGGATGTGTATTAGGTGATTTGGTCACCGGACACTTCGGCTCCATAAGAGGCACGCGGGATGGGGCTTTCATTCCACGGAGGTCAACATAACCTGCTTGTCAGCTGGTTGCCGTTGTCCCCTGGTTCCAGCTACTCTTTCCTGCGGACGGAACCTCTGAGGAGGTGGATCGAGGGAACTCATTGTCTTCCCTGGCTCACTGGCTTCTGAGCTTTTATTTATACGAGGCCTTTTTAATCCCCTCCCCCCCAAGGGAAAAATGTCAGATCCCTTGCTTGAAAGATAATTGTACTTTTAATGGAGCAATATATACTCACATAGATACCGTAAATTCAGTAATGCTATTAAGTGAACTTTGGAATTTTGATCATCCTAATAGCACGTACATGTTCTTTAAACAAAGAGTCCTTATATGCATGAAGATTGCTGATTCCGTCTCCTCAGAAGGCTCACTGTGCATATACATGCAAAGACCACTTGAAAGAATCCCGGGTCTGCCGAGGCCCCCGGCCCTAAGCTGGGCCTGCTGCCATGGCCGTTGCTGCTTGCAGTTTGAGCACAGAAGGTGAGTTCTCGCCAAAGCAGGCCAGCGCCGCCGTGCTTCCTGGCATTGTTAACGGCTATGCGGAGGCAACCCAGCAGGCAGATAGATAGCGGAGTAATTGACAGCTGCAATGACGTACTTTTAGTCACCTGAGTTTGTGTGCTTACATATATGTGTGTGTGTCTGATTGTACATATATCCATATAGCAGATATACACATATGTTAGATGAATACATGTCAATGTATATGTAATTTTTATTATCTAATGCTTTATTAATATTAGAAATTGTAACCAAAAAAACCCCTTATGAAGTTCTACTTCATGGGAGCTATAAGGAAGAAAGAAAAAAACCCATAAATATAGACATATTTAATTCTATCATCATTCAATTACAGACCCAAGGCAGATATAATTTTTTTTGGCAAGACTTTGGCAGATTTCCTTAGGTACGAAACAGGCACTGAAAGAGAGAACTTCAGGAAGGAGAAAATAAATTATTCCTTAAAAAAAAACAAACCTCTTTCCCTTCCCAATGTTACTGCCCTGCAATGTACAACAAACAAAACTCAAGTGGCGACATGACTTCCTTTAAAAAAAAAAAGTCTTGAGCTGGGACAGGCAGCCAACTTTAGTAAGTGGCTGAATTCCAGAGCGCTGACTTTTGTCAACTGAAATACTAAAAATGTTATCACCTGTTTAAGCACCGCTGACTGATGTATATTCAAAAGCAAATCCAAACAGTCACACCCACTTTTCAAGCCTGGGGAAACCAGATGAGGCTGGTGTCTCAGAGATTTGGTGTCAACGGATACTCCCTCTCTCTCTTCTCTGCAGTAGAGTAGGGGAGAGAAGGAAGAATTGCATTAAAACGTAATGTTTGTCAATGGCTGTGATTTTAAAAAGGGAGGGGGCAGGGGAGAAGAAGAAGAAAGGGAAAACTTCCCAGCCCTTCGCCAGCCAAGGTAGGCAGCTATCTGAATACATTGGTAATGCGAGGGGCTGATTAGTCTGGGAGGCTGCCTACAGGTTAGCAGGCCTCATTTCAAATCTCTGACAGCAATATGTGTCGTTTCATGCTTCAGCCTCATTCCCCATGTTCAACACAAGCCGGGGTCACTCTGTATATGGAAATCACTGTCTTCAGGGCAAAAAAATTAAAAAAGGTGAGATTGCCGCTTTAACCTCACTGGCCTCGGAAAATATGTTTTAGTCTGATACATTATACTAGTAGGAATTATTTATCAGGAAGATACAAGCTTGATATTTCAGAAATAATGAGATGTTCTGGTTTGGCAGCTGAAATTTTATGGTCCACGGAGCATCAGCTATGAATCCAGGGGAATGAAGTAAACTTGCAATGAGTGAGGCACCCCATGCAGCCGAAGAAGAATGGCGTTGGAGAGGGTAATATGAAAGTTATAACACAGGACAAAGCTTTCTAGAGCCCACATTCCTTTGTTGCTAAGGGAGGAAATATATTTTAAGGAATGTTAAGAAAAGGTCTGCACATAAAAATCTCTCAGTCTTTCCTTCCTTTTAATTGGCAAAATCCTAAAGGATGAGGAGACTGTAATAAACATTAGTCTATGGCTTACACAAAATATTTAAAAATTCACAGCAAAATAAGCAGAAAAGCCCCATAACCTGTCATCATTGCGTAACGAGAAACCCATACCAAGAACAACCTTAGAAATGGCACATAGAAAGTGAATAAATAGATATGATAGTGCTTTTTGGAAATGTAGATTTTGCTTAGATATTTCTTGATCAGATTGCCCCAGTGATAAAAAGCCATTTACCATATTATATTTCCAGGACTAAAAAGGCACCACTCACCCCCAGGAAATAACAGGAAAACACGAATGTAAAAGACGTGAAAGCCAGCCTCCCCCTAGCTGCTCTGGTGCATGTGTAGTCCTGAGGGATTCTTCCCCACTCCACCTGCAAGTTCCGGTCTTTCCTGGTTCTAGATCCATTTTCCAAGGTTTTTGGGACCACTCACGGCACCACAGCACAAAAAATCAGGACTGGCTGCGCCCACCACCCACGCCAAGGCCCAGCAATTTAAACCATTGATTGGCGATTCCAGTACCCCTGGGATATCTAGCCAACAAGCCTAATTAATGGCTGCTCTTCATCCAAGTACACAAGTTTGCAATGCATGCTTCCTGGAAGCTTAGAAAATAAATACCAATGATTTAAAACCCTTTTGCAAACCTAATTACCCAAAGTAGCAGGTTTTAATCAGCCTCTCACAGACCTGTGCATTTTTATTGTCAGTCAAGGTCATCAAAAGGCATTAACTAAACACTTCAGAGCAAGATGTGCTGTGTTAAGCTCTATACAGGGTATCAAACAAGTAGAAGAGATTCTGTACATCTCATTTTCTCAGCTGTGAAATGAAGATAGCCACACTTTGCAGAGTTGTTTGAGAATTAAATAAGTTAATATATGCAGAGCACCAAGGACATGGTGTGCAACAAAATAAAAATCCTTGCTAAGTGCGTCAGTTTCCTATGGACGAAGATGATTAGTTGACCCCAATGTGTGTTCTTTCTTGGTAATAGAAGATCTGATCTTCTGGCCCAGTGAACTGGCCACATGAAATCGGAACTGTTTCTCTCAGCCTCCATTGCATCTAAGTGTGGCGATAAGGTGGGCCAATGGTTTACAGGATGTGTCATGTTTGACTTCCAAAAAATGTTTTTAAAGCGTTCCTTACAGCTATCTGGAATGTGGCTGTAATGGCTGGAACTCAAGCAGCCATTCTGAGCCATAGGGATAGCTACATGCTGAGTAAAGCAGCATAAAAAGAACCTGTGGTCATTACCACTTGGTAAAACTGCTTTGGAACTAGCTTTGAACTTCCTGTCTCTGGGGTTCTTTCGTATGGAAGAAATAAAGTTTTATTTTGTTTAAGCCACTGTTATTTTGGGTTTTCATCACATGCCACAAAACCCTTTTGAAATTAAATGTCCTCTAAGAAAACTTTTAAGTGGAAAAGAAGCTTGCTGAACCGGGCATCAGAGTCCCAAGCATACCTGCTGTGGCAGATATCTCAAAAAGATAAGGTCTTGACTGAGACAGACATTTATATATTAAGTTATTAAAAAAATTAACTTGCCAGGCATTTATAAGTCAAGAACAATTGAGTTCCATTTCCATTTAAACCTTGCTTGCCTTTTAAAACAGTTCTGATGGCTTTGAGCCCTGTATTCACCTGGGGGGTGGTCTTAACCCTAGATACAGTGTATGTCAACCTGGCAGGGGAAGCAACTTTCAAGAAAAATTGAGACCATTTCTCCTACAAAAAAATATTGTTTTCAAATGTGTAAGGAGGTGAAAGTCAATGACCATAATGTAATTTGATCAGAACCCAGATATGTTTTTTAATTCTTCACCTGTGGATATTTTTTTCATTGCTTTTAGAGAAAGAGGGAGGGAGGGAGAGGAGAGAGAAAGAGAAGGAGAGAGAGGAACATCGATGTGAGAGAGAAACATTCATCAGTTGCCTCCCGTATGTGCCCCGACCTGGGATCAAACCTGCAAGCTTTCAGTTCACCAGACAATGCTTGCACCAACTGAGCCACACTGGCCAGGGCAGATACATTTTAATCACAAGTTTTCATACTGCACTTTGGATTGCCAGATGGTTTCCACAAATACAGCAAACTTGATTTCAAAATTTAAAAATATCTTAAGCTGGCATATAGTATTTGCATATATACTCTAGAAATTCCATTGGTGATTATTAACATTGCATCTTATATTTTGTATTTGATTGTACAGCTTTTTCAAATTTTTGTTTAAAAGTAGTTTTGTTCCCTGCCTCAGACGCTGTGAGCTGCTTATCCAAAATCCATGCCCTTTCCTTCCTTGCTAACTCCAGTTTTGTTCAGAATAACAACACGCCCAATTAAGGAAAGTCTTCAGTTTTCCAGATCCCGTGAAGGTGGCCACTTGACACAGTTTTATTCAATTAGAAATGAGTGCACATCTGATGTGGCCCCAAAGCTGCAGGACCTATTCTCCTGCAGTGACAGGCATGAGGACAAACACAACAGGCTAGAGAGGGTCAAGCAGAAAGCCCAAAGGTGTCCAGTTTCCTCATAACAAACATCACTGAGAAGAGGAATGAACCCTTCAATTACCTACCTCCATACTTCTTTTCATGAGCAAAAATAACCTACTTGTTTAAGCCAATGTTAACTGGGTTTTTGTTACTTAAGGTCAAGGACATTCTTAACTCATATATTCTCAAGCAAATGAAATAAATATAAAAAGAACCCCAAATTCCCTTTTTAATGACTTCACACCCAATAGGTACATAAATGAAAATTTTTTATGATTTTAGAAGATTTTGAACGAAGCACATATTCTTCAACTACAACTCCATGATTCCGTTAAAAGGAAAGCAATTTTTTCAAAAGTGTAATCCATGCAATGAAGAGAAACTTAAGGGGTTCATAAATGAAGAGAGGATTGAAAACAATTCGGATCAGAGAGAGTAATGGAAAGGGCTGACCGAGACATAAGACAGAGGAGGCTGCTATTCATAATGTATGTGGAGGACACACCGCAAGAAGAGAGGGAACCAAAGCCTAACAGAATCTTGGGGAGACACAATATTTAGAAAAGGCAGGTATAGAAGAAGGCTGTTCTGAGGGATGTAATTTACAACAAGGAAATAGCTATTGGTATATGTCCACTTTATTCAAGAAGGCTCCCAGCTAATAAGCACTGCCCATCCAAGTTGAAGTCCCTTTAGATTTTCTGAAACATAAATGGTCAACCAAGACCCACCAGATATCTGAAGGAAGTCCAACAAATCAAAGATAAACAAACAGAAAAACTGATCAGAGAAAAGAAGACAATACATGCAGAAAACAAAAGCAATGCATTGTGAAAAGAAGCAGAGAAGTCTTGCAAATTAAATGCTTGATGGTTGAAATAAAAATATTAATTGAATACCTGAAGGACAGTTCAAGAATAAAAAATAGAAGAAAAAAAATGTAGAACACAAACATTCTGAACCTAGACATACGAAAAGACAAGGACATAGCTAATCAATGCAGGTGAGTAACATATAGTTTTTAAAAAGTACAGATAATCAGAGATGAGGAAATTAGCAAAACAACAATAACAACAAAAACATAATGAAATTTCCCAGAGCTAAAGGGGACACAAATCTTCAAGTTGAAGGGGATTACTAACTACTTAGTAGGTTTCATAAAAAAACCCCCGAAACCCTCACACCTAGACAATCATAATAAAATTGCAGAATGACAAAAATAATAGCATATGTTTAAAACTTCTAGTGAAAAAAATGGGTCACTCACAAAAGACCAACAATTAAACCATTACCAGACTTATCAACAATCTGGATGCTAAGAGGCAATGGACCATGCCTTCAAGGTTCTGGGGAAAAGAAAAAAAAAGAAGAAAGCATTTTAATGAATTTCTGTGCCCAGTCAGAGCATTCATCCAGGATAAGAGGAGAATAAGGGTACCTTCAGACCCATGCAAACTTGTGGGATTTCTTTTTCATATATTCTTCTTTGGGAAATTATTTGAGGATCTAGTCCTGCAAAATGAGAGAATAAACTCAAAAGAGGGATGTCATGAGATGCAGGAAACTGTTGGTGTAACCCAGAAGAGCAAAGAGGGGAGGTTCCAGGAAGATAGTTGTGCAAGAGGCCGAGAAGATGGTCAGTCCAGACCCACGCGTGCCGAGAGACGGCTCCCTGAAGGAGGTCTCCGGCCTGAGGGGACTCCACAGACGGGGTGGCAGAAACATTGAGATGTTGGAAGAACTTGGGGATTTTCTAAAGGTATAGAGTGCAAGAGATAAAAATGGGGACTAAAAACTTCATGGGGGAAAAAAGAAAAGCCATATAAGAAAGTAATGGTCCAAACATGAAGCAACTGGTTTTATTTAGCTGAGAAAGTCAGTAAATGTCATGAAAAATAATCCAGTTGAGTTAAAGTAATAGATAGAATGAGTAAGGAGTTTAAAGATATTAAAGGTGTCGCAAGAAGGCACACGATTCTTCTCTCCTCCAGAAAAGAAGAGTCAATCAATCTCATGGAAGATTAAAAAGCTGTGCAAAGCATGATGTGACTCAAAAGCAAACAACACTATAGCAGATTTTTAAATAAGTGGTTAGATATAATAAAAAATATTCCATTTTTACAGTTGTTGACTAGGTTTGGGATAATCACTTTCAAATTATAAAGACAGTAATGTAATGATATCACAACCCTTGAATCTGCAGTGAATAATGTTTACATATTGACCATGTTTTTAAAATTTTTAATTTTTTAAAAGCACAGCATGACCAGCAGAAATTGGGAGGTAAAAGGTCAAGTAGCCATCCGGACAGAAGGACAAGGGGCTAATACTCTCACCCGACCAGTTTAGGAGTTACAATGTCTCCAGTGGATGGAACGAGAAATATAAGTTTAAACAAATTTATTTAATTGACAAAGAAAACAAAGAGGTGTACAACAGTGATACTCAAACACAAATATTAGGAATGTAAGTGAAGCCACATACTGGGAAATAAAGAAGCAGAAATGAAATAGAGATATGGCAGTATTCTACTGGAAATACTAAGAGTAGAGATTATTTGATTTCCCCTCCTCCCCCTCTCTCTAGGGGGTTTGCTGAAAAGGGGAAGGTTGGGCAAGCAACTCTTCTTTCTAGTACAAGCTCTTTCTACTGTTTTCTTTTTAGTTATATGCATATATTACTTTTATTTTAATTAAAATTCTTTCCACATAGAAATTTGCCACAGGAATTGAAACAGATCATCAAGTCAATTTAAAATGAACTTAAAACAGTAGATTATTTGCTATAAAAATATTTTCATTTATCAAGAGTGTTTCCCCAAGGGCAATGAATGTTATTTCAAAGAAATCAACTTCATAAAGAATGTTTTCCAATAGTAACACTATCCAACTTTTAATGACTTTATTTTAAAAAGGAGATTCCTCATGGTTAGTTGAATTCAAATCACTTAGGGTACAATCTGGTACATTTTCAAAAGAAAACCATTTCTGCAGATGTTTGGGTCTTGTGTACCTAGTGTTTCAGAAGCAAATGTCGATCGGATGAATCTCTTAGACATCTAAGTGTATCTTTAGGTAACACAAAACTAAATTAAATTTAAATAATTCTTATTTAAGACAATCAGCTTCGTGTGAATTTAAAACTTCCAAATATCCCTTGCCTTAAAGGAGTATGGAAAGAAACATACCTTTCCTGGAATTGGTTTCTCAGCAGGCTCCCCCCAACCCCCCAAGTCTCTGCCACCTGGCAAACCCCTACTTCATATTTCAGGATTCAGCTCATGTGATTTCCTCATTGTCACGATCCCTTTGTGTTCTCACTGTACCCTGTACATACATCTGTCACTGGGTTGTGTACCCGTTTATTCCACCTACAGAAAGGCAGTACGTACGCGTGAGAGTCTTCATTTCCCACTTGTATCCCCAGTGAAAGTTGCACCGCTAATGGGTTTTGGATGGAGAGATGAGGCCCCTGTTCTTCCTAGACCTGTTTTTGATGTGTTTTGCATATACCAAATACTCGGTGTCTTGGTTCATTTTAAAAAGTGCACTCATACAAAAAGATATAGAAAAAGATATGGTTTAAAAAAAAGTAAGAAGTGTTATGTTGTCAGTGAGTGAAGTCACACAGAAAATATTGCCACATTACCCTTTCATTCCTTACTTCCTTTTCTCCATTATTTTTTCATTTTCCTTCTTCCTTATTTTCCACCTAATTCCACCTAATTTCTGGCCAAGAAAAGAATTTGAAGTGATGCGCAGTAAAACATACTCAAATGTAGAACAGAAATAGCGTAAGGAGTAAGACAACTGTAGCACAACCAGGGTATGTATTCATTCTTCTTCGATTACTTATTGATCAGCTATGTGCCAGGCAATGCACTTGGCATTGGGGACAAAAAGGTGTTATGACCCTGCTTACATGGTGACACTCCAGTGGAGTAAGATTGTTCATTAATTGGACAGTAAATTTTGGTTTTGAGATTTCATACTACAAAGCAAAAAGAAAACACATTAGGGTAAGTTGTTTCCATTTTGCGTGATAAAGTGCATATGAAGAAAATAAAGTGAGAGGATGCATGTGACATGAGCTCTCAAATAGATGTTAGTTATTACACAGAAGACATAAGTGTTTCAACAGTGGCTTTGCTGAGGTTATTGAAGCATATGCGTTGTGGGTACCCAGTGCTGGGGCACCATGTCAGCCCTCCCAGAGCCTGGAAAAGCGGGGAGACCCTCATGGGCTGAAATTAGGTTTCTACAACGGCCATGGAATGGGGACTTAAAATGGAAATGGAATGTATAGAGCCAATGAACTTAAATGCGTTGCATTCCCGAGCTTGCGGACTGAGTCATCCCGACACACGTCGGGGCTTGCCCGAAATCGCTGGGGCTCCTTGAGCAGTCGGTAGTTCTCTGCACTGTGGACTGATCGCAGACCTCAGCGCGAGCGGCAAGCCATTTGAGCAACCGCTCTGCAGTGAAGAGCTGGAGAGTAAAGACGATGTGGACTCCTGGAACTCACGTCCCAGAAACCAGTCTGCGATGGAGTTGGCAAGAAAACTAAGGAGGTTTTACACTGTCCCTGATGAGGCACAGTGTGATCAGCTGATGAAGATACAATGCAATACATAGATGATGTATTACAGAGCTGTATGCTTGAAACTTCTATAACTTGTGTATTAACCAGTGTTACCCTAATTAATTTAATTCAATTCGAAAAGCTGGGGTGGAGCAGCCTCTGCTTAGAGAGCGGGGTCCTGTATGGCTCATGCGGGAATCCTCCGTGATGTCTCTGTGCGGTTCACGGGGCAGCTAGGAGAACGAAGAGTCGTGGGACTTCAGAGGTGTCTCCGAGGTTTCATGTTTGAAACAGCTGTCCGTTGCGTCTGATCATTCAGTCAGTGGTCCATTTGGGTGAAGCCAATTCGGAGGTTTCTGCCTTTGCTAAAAGGACGATGCCCCAAAGAAGGCTGTACATTAAGCATAATGGATCATTCACACTGACTGAGAATGGATCTTGGATAGGAAGCGATGGAGATAGCGCAAGAGGACCCTGGGCACCAAAGGATGGACAGTGGACCCATGGAGGAAAGGGGTGCCGAGAAACAGGCTGCAAGTGTGAAAGACAGCGTGAGGGGGACCCCTCGGCCTGGCCTGGATGAGCAGGCTTTGCAGGGCTTAGAAGCAGCAGGTGCTGTAGAGAGGTGAGTGTGAGATGCTTGGGATTTGATTGCATTTGGAAAGCCTGCTCTCTTATTGGAATACCGGAGTCAGTCCTCTTGTATTTATTGTCTTGACGTAGATCACCCCATCTTATGTGACCAGAGAGGACCCACAGCTTCAGTTGGCCATAGCAGCATTGTCCAGTAGAAGTGTAATGCAAGTCACCAATACGAACCGTATATGCCATTTAAAACTTTCCAAGTAGATACATATTTAAAAAGAAAATGAAACGGGGGATTAATATTGATGATATATTTTATGTAACTCCATAGAGCCAAAATATCATTTCAACATGTAATCAAACTTTAAAAATTATTGAGATATTTCATTCCCCCCCGCTTTTTTGTTTTGGTACTAAGTCTTCGAAATCTACTGTCCATTTTATGCTTACAACACAACCCAATTTGGAGTAGCCACATTTCAAGCGCTCAGTAGCCACTTGTGGCTGGTGGCTACCGCATTGGACAGCTCAGGTATGTAGTTCAAGACACACCTGTGCCAAAGGTGCATGCAGGTGGTATGTGCTTTGGGCAATTAGAAAGGATCAGAGATTAATGAAGGCTGACGTTATCAGGAAATTCCTTATGGAATTTAAGATGGAGATAAAATTATGAGGGAAGGGGAAGAGAGGTAATAATAGGCCATTCCAAGACAACAAGGCTTTGGGAGAGAGGAAAGAAGGGAAAGTATTAGGAGACCCACCAGTCAAAGGACAGAGGGAGCGGAGAGAATGAAAAATCAATCTAGTGTGTAATTAGCAGAAGCAGCACCATGACTTCTTGCTCTCTTGACAACTGTTGCCATGCTGGGTGTGGCTCCCCCCTGCCCAGCTGACCCGCTGGCCAGAGCCCGCTTGAGCTGTCTCCTGCTCTGGGTCTAAACAATGAGACTGGCCTGGATTGCATTTATCGAATGTCAACTGTCTGTACCTGGGTTTCAAATGTTCAGACTTGTCCTTCGCTCCACAGCTCGCCATCCTGCACCCAGCAGCATTTTCCAAGGGCCTCGGGAGGGATGGGGCAGGCGGAGCAAAGAAAACGTCCTCACAAAACAAAAACAGTATTTTCAGAATTCCACTCTGCTGCTTTCAGACTATTTCCATCAACCCCCTTATTCATTTTGATTTATTTCTGTCCATAAGCAGACTAACGCTTCTCTATGCTTTTATTGTTCTTCAAGAATAGGCCTTCTATTGGAGGAAAATAATGTCTCTACGACCACCGCTTTGCTCAGTGCAGATCTTCATTAATCTGCAGCCACAGAACAGGCTTTTAGCGGTGAGCACTTTGGATGGGAATTGAATTTGATATTGCATTATGGTTGTGGGACGTCGCACAATAGCCTGTGTTCTTTTCTGTGTCTGAGCACAATCAGGGAGACCCAATTAAATAATTTGATGCAATAATGGAGAACAAAAGAGTATAAGGGCTTAAAGTGAGGGCTTCAGCATTTGTATTCTCCCCTTTCTGGATCATGTTAATTAATTTGCTTCAAACCCAAAAGAAAGAATACAATATAGAACAGCATAGCTCATCTACAACATGTAGACACTATAAATGCAGATGCCATACCAAATAGTCTCTTAAGAAAGGGGACGTGTATGAGTGTTCCAGGGCCGCCCTAACAAAGTATGCCAAACTGGGTGGCTTAAAACAACAGAGATTATTCTCTGCCGGGTCTCAAGGCCGGAAGTCCTGACCCAGGTGTGGGCAGGGCCACGGTCCCTCTGAGACGCTGGGTCGCCCCTTTCCCCGCCTCTTCGAGCTTTTGGTGGGCAGCACCAATCCTTGGCGTTCCTTGGCTTGCAGCTGAATCGCTTCGATCTCTGCCTCTGTCGTCACATGGTGTTCACCCTCCTTGTCCCTGTCCTTACATAGCATTTCCCTCTTCTTATAAGGACACCAGTCATATGGGATTAGGGCCCACAATGACTTCATCTTAACTAATTACATCTGCAAAGACACTATTTCTAAATAAAGCCACATTCACAGGAACCTGGGGTTAAGACTGCAATATATCCTTTGTGTGTGGGCAGGGGTGGGGGGTGGGGAGGGAGAGATTTCAACCCATAACAGGCAGTTTATGTCATTTACAAGTAGAAAGTAAAGTTGATGTTCATGCTCATGCTGAACGAGTCCCTCCCTGCTTGGTCCAGGTGACGGTGGCCGAGCTTGCTGCCTGTGCAGCTGAGAAAAGGGAGAGCTCTGGGGTCCCCCGGTAGCATCCGACAGTGAACAGCCTGACTTTAGACTATACTCGGGGATATGAAAAGGAGCACTGCTGGCCACCCGAGAGGGCGACGGCTCGGTCAGACCCAGTGTTCGTCCAGCTGCGATCCAGCACCGCAGACAGGAGCGTGCTGGGAATTTTGACTCTCAGCGGTGACTCTGTCTAAGGCTTGTCTTCGCCACATGAAAGTGAGCATTGCCTTGCCATGGTGCTTCTGCGTGAGCGAGACCTGGATGGCAGAGCTTCACGATGCGTGGCCAGCTCTATCCCTGACCCCGAGGTCTGGCATATCCTTTTGCAAACCCTATCCTGGGTTTCTGCAAAACCTGATCAAACACATGCCTGAAAAAAAGAGGGTGCTAAAGGGAGGTGGATGTGGAGTTAGCTTTGTAGGGCAGTGTTGTCTGTCATCCTGCACCTGAACAAATGGCACCTCTTTGCACAGGAGTGTGTGCTTCTAAAACTTAGCTAAATGAATGCCCACTGTATACATCATCAGCAAGGGGGGAATGGTAATGAATTTTGGAGCTAAGTAAGCATGTTCTTTGGACACCCTGGCAGGAGAAGGAGCCAGATGGGTTTTACTGGGTAAAGCCGTGGTTTAGAGGTCAGGAGGTATTGAGTAAGTAAGCTCAAGTTCACTTTGCCAGGTGACCCAGTTTTAGTCCTTATATAAGAGGAAAGGGCATCAAGGTGTGGTGCCATTGGTTTTGGATGCCTGGGGCCCAAGCACAAGAAATAGCAGGTCTTAGAAGGATGAGCACACACCAGAGTGGCATTTTCTGGTTCCATGCCACGCATCAGGGTTTGGTTCTGGTCCACTTTGAAGTCATGTTGCACCACGAGACACATGCTGGGGCTGAGAGGGAAGAAACCTCAAGAGTGAGCACACACAGGAGTGGGACAACCAAGGATTTGGGGGTCAGACCTATTCCAGGTACTTGTTTTGTAACAGGTGACCTGGGCCATCTACTTAGTATCTCTAAACCTTAGGTTCTTCATCTTTTCTTCATCCGTAAAAGGGGATTCATAGAACTTTCCTTGTCCCTGGGCAGATTCTCATCGTTCCCTATATGTTAGTTCCCATGTTTACCCCTCCATCTTTATTGGGTCTCAGAGGGGCTATTCAACAGCTGCCTGGGCCTCACAGCTCCTCTTTGCTCCGTGCAGAGGTAGACTTTCTTAGGCGGCGCCTCCTGACGTTCCCACCATGGCTCCCGGAAATGAAAATACTTGTGTGGGCCCCCTGGGGTAAACAGGTGAGCCTGCTCACAAGCCACCTCCTGGGCTGAGGCCTGGACCCCAATGGGTATATTTAAAAAATGCCCCAGAGGATTATGATGTGTTGCCAGGGTGATATCCACTGAAGTACCTGCAGTGGGCGAGGGTCTGGAAAATGTGGGAAAGCCATTATTTGCAGGGATAAAATTATCCATATTCAACTAACATATAGTTGACATGGAAACCTGTACCAGAGGGTTTTTTTAAAAAAAAAAATCTAGTTAGTATTTTAGGGCAGTTTTTTTAAATTGTGGTGAAATGGACACAAGATTTACTCTTTTAACCATTTTTAGGTGTACAGTTCAGTGGCTTTAAGAACATTCACGATGCTGCGCAACCATCACCACTATCCATTTCTGGAAGTTTTGGATCCTCCTACACAAACTCTGGACCCATCAAACAGTAACTAACTCCTCCTTCTCTCTTCCCACCGGCCACTGGTAGTTATCCCTCCGCTTTCTGCCTCTATGAGCTTGACTTTTCTAAACACCTCATATCAGTGAAATCGTGCAGTTTTCGTCCTTTTGCAACTGGCTTCGTTCACTTAGCATAACATCTTCAAGCTTCATCCCTGTTGTAGCGTGAGTCACAATGCCGTCCCTCTTTAAGGATGAATAATATTCCACTGTACTCAGATACCGCGTTTTGTGTATCCGCTCATCTATGGGACACGGGAATTGTTTTCGCCTAACGTGGATAATGCTGCTAGGGACATCGATGTACATGTGTATTTGTCTGAGTTCCTGGTTTCCCTTTTTTGGATTAAATGCTTAGGAGTGGCATTGGTGCACCATATGGCAAGTCCATGTGGGATTTTGGGGAAACTGCTGACCTGTTTTACATAGCTCCTGCACCATTTTACACACCCGTCCGCAACGCACGAGTGTTGAGTTCTCCACATCATTTCCATGTTTTGTCAGAAGCCATCCTAATGGGTATGAAGTGGTATCTTACTGTGTGTTTATTTTATTTTATTTCATTGAATTTATTGGGATGGCATTGGTTAATAAAATAATATAGGTTTCAAGTGTACAACTCTATAATATGCCATTGGTATATTGTATTGTGTGTTCCCCACCCAAAGTCAAGTCTCCGTCTATCACTCTGGCTTTGATTTGAATCTATAGTTGCCCTTGAACAGCATGTATGTTACAGGCACTAACTTCATCCCCACTCCCCATACAATTGAAAATCCTCATATAACTTTGGACTTCCCCAAAACTTTGTTGGCCCTCCGTATCTGCAGGAGATTGGTTCCAGGGCCTCCTATGAATACAAAAATCCACAGATACTCAAGCCCCCCATAGAAAGTGGCATAGATAAATTCAGATAGTCAGGCTTACTCATCTTCAGACTCCCAACCAAGGACCAAAAACAGTATAGGCATTTATTGGGGAAAAAAAAAATCCGTGTGTAAGTAGACCCAGGAACCATAAACCTGTGTTGTTCAGGGTCATCTATATTTAGTTCTGTTGCTCATAATAACCCCATGGGGTGGGCATTACCAGGCCCTGGCTTCAGAGATAAGGACCTGAGTCAACAGACCTGCCAGGAATGACTCAGACAGTGGAGTGGCAGTACCGGGCTATGTAACTACTAGGTACATTATTAAGTTCTATAGGTAACCTTTCCAAAGAGAAAAATCCTTTTGTTAAGTAGACAATGTCCTTTCATCCTAGTCTAGGTCCAGATAGCCCTAATTCACCCAATGCGAGGTCACCTTACCCAATACCACCAGTGAGCTTTCAATTTCTGCAGCCTTTCTCAAAATACGGTAGGGCTGCTTTTCCTTCAGAGAATCCTTTTGTTTTCCCCCAAACATCAGGAAGAATTTTTGCTAGTGTTACCAGAGCCACAGTAACAGCCCTTAGGAACAAGGACCAGCTCACTCTCGCTGCGGGCTCCTGCAGACGAGCCTGTGAGGGCCCCTCTCTAATATTAGCAAGACTCCCCTTTGCCCTGGGGCTTGTGCTTGACTCTCCCAGCCCTGCAGGTGAGAGGATAACAGGTGCTCCATCATGAGGACACCCAGGCGTGAACTCACCCCCCACTGCAAAGGGGGAAGGGGAGTTTGGAAGATTGGGAGGAAGGCTAGGAGTCAGATTGTTTCTCTAAGCCCCTAAGAGAGAAGCTATAGGGGCAATGTTTTCCTACCACCTGCATGGAGAGAATGAATACACCATGAATTCTTTGTAGTTAACAGCATCAGATAATAACAGCTTACAATACTTTGTATTTCACATTTTGGAAAATAGACAAACGTAATGAAAGTTATTTCAAAATCCATCAGCAGAAGACCATTTTATAATGCAAAGTGACTGCCGAGGGAAACCCTGCCTCGGTTTGCAGAAGTGGTGGAAGAGACGTCCCTCCCATTCCCACGTTATGCTGGTTTGAGTGGAGGGAGACAGAATTTTCCCCGCACCTACTAGCTGTACAATCGCTCCGCTGGGCTGGAGGCGGTGGGCTGGGGGGGTGGGGGTGGGAATCCTGCGCTGATTGGGAGGGAAGTCAGAGCGCTTCACAGATACAGGATGTTATTCATCCTTGATACCGAGACTCCTAGGGGAGCCAATAAAACCAGTTCAAACGCTTCCCTGTAAAGGGAGGAAGGCAGGCGGAAGTGGGTGGGAGAGCGGAAGCTGGGGGCAGGCTCCAGCTCCCCCGAACCTTCTGCTTTCCTGCAGCGGTCATATCCTCTTTTGTCACCGCACCTTAAAAGCTCCGTTAGAAAGAATAGTGAAGTTACCTCCTTTATAGGAAAACTGCTAAGTGTGCCTGGATACTAAGAACATCCATTTTTTTTCCTTTTTCAAGTATATGTTATTGATTATGCTATTGCAGTGGCCCAGTCCTTCCCCCTTTGCCCCCTCCACTTGGTGTCCCCCTTCCCTCCACAATCCCCCCATTTAAGGAACATCCATTTCAATGAGCATTTATCTTAGAGTCCGTCCTTGAACTTGAAGGAGAAATGATTAGCCTTTACCTTAATAACTCAGCCTTCATGGTCATTTTGCATAAAGGATGGTTTCAGTCCCTTGCATTTCAAATGGATGATAAAATATGAACCATGCCCGGCCCCATCTCCCAACAGAATTTACCCAGGTAAGTATTTCTCATGATGCTCAAAACCCACCTGTGAGCTTTTCTCCCACTGGTTCTAGGACTGCGGTGGGGGGTGCCTCAGCGCTTGGGGGGTGCCTCAGCGGTGGAGGCCACCCTGGGGCCCCATTGGCCAAATTCTTTTTCCTGCCTCAATCAGATGTCATCACCTGGTGCCACAGATTGGTGACCCCGCTGGCCCATCAGCTCGGGGATGGAGCCGGCGGCCGTTACCTTACCAGTCCTTTTGGAGGATCCTGAGGTTGCCTGTATTAGCTCTGTCCATTGTGGTGGGTCCTTGGGCTGCAGTTGACCTAAACAAGCCATGCTGTGGTTACATTACATTTTTGACCCCCTCCCAGAGGAGGGAAGCAGATGGAGACAATATAACGTTCTTGGGTCTTACATCCCTATGAGAAGTTGGCAGGTGGGGCTGGGGAGGAAAGAAAGGGGAGACGGAGCTACACTCTGCACTTCCTCACATTCTCAATTAATTCAGCCTAAAAGTATCACTCTTATTCAGCAGCAGCTAAAATGGGCTGTGATGAGAGCATGACAATTTCCAGCTAAACTAGAGGATAATTAGAAATGCCCTGTAGCAGGCAAGTCAGTGCTTCAATTTATTTGCTGTTTATTACCGAGTGCCTGCCCCTTGGGTGTAATGACTGTGAAACCGCGCCAGCAGCTTCCCCGGGTCTGATTTAGTGCCGTAAATGGGGCTCAGAGAGTAGATTAAGCTGGAATGTGATCAAACCTTATTTGCAATCCGATTATACAAACTGCTCCTTGCACTGACCAGATTGAAGTAATTTCCCTATAGAAACGTTACACTCACTTTGGTGTAAAAATGATTAACATTTCCTGACTGTAGGTCAGCCTTTCACTTCCACTGTAATCCTTTCTCAGGCAATTTGCCCATCTCTCTCTTAGGTTTGTTGCTTTCGCATGCCGTGTGGTTGTCGCACGAAGGCATAGCACCTTGACCAATTGTCAAAAAAATTATAAGTAACCGCATGGGCTTATAGTGATGAATGATTACCATAAATAAATACTCTGGAAGAAGAGGACAAATTGCGTATTTTCTTCCAGTTTAATTGTTCACCGTTATTGACATGCTTAATGGTCTAATTGAGAACTCTTAGGGATCTCCAAAGAAATTTCTAGATCCTCTTAGAAAGGACTACTGAGGTACTTTAGAAGCAAGTGGTCCATGGGCAGGGTTTTAACCACAGACGGCTGTCATTTTAGGGACCAGCATTAATCTCTGAGTTGCCCTTCAAAGGTATTTAAATACCAAGGGCAACTCTAATCCTTCCCCTTTTAAATAATCGTCCACATAGGGTGTCTGGGTTTCTAGTAGTCTCTCCACCCTCCCCACCACCATTACCATATCTGGTTGTGAAAATAGTTTTCATCCAATTAGCCTCTGGTAATGAAATACAACCAGCTCCATGCTGAACCCTGAAAGCAAACCCTTGGCTCCTCACATATTTTTGTGACAATCAAAGAAAATATTTGAGTCTGAAATTCATTATCATAGCCTAACTCCAGTACCCGCAATAACATGTTTTGTTGTACAACATATTTAAGCTGATTTTCTTCAGACATTTTTAGCCTTAACCCTTTAAGCACCATACACTCTATAAATATGTTCTCAGGCTTCCATGGGGTACGTGAAAAATGCCAAGACAGCAGAGGTTAATTATCTTGGTGAGTGTTTCTAAGCCATTTAAAGAGATGCAGATGGCGTTCAACCAAAAGGACCACGTTGAGATAAATTCTTTGTAGAGCATTTTTGGGTGAAGTCTAAATGATAGATCAATTACATCCGAAGTCTGAGCAGATGGGAAGAAAAGGCTGCTTTTTGTATTTTTCCCCTGCCCCAAAAGACTGTTTCTCAAAGACTAGAAGCTTCAGGGTAACAAAACCAAAGTGATTTTTAACCATGTTACTCATTTTCTTTGGAGTTTACAGTCCACAGACTATGTAGGAAATTACATCAGACACTTGGACTCAAAGCTTCAGGAGCACTTCAAGGTTGTACATTCTTCTCTTTCCAGGAACCAGGGAATGTTTTGGAGACAAAAAGTACAATATCATAGGACTGAATTTGACCCTTGTCACATGGTGTATGTGTGTGTATGCATGCTATGCATGCGTGGGTGTGCGTAACAGGCAGAGTTTATATTAACAATTAGAAGTCAGCTAATTAATAACAAGAAATACCTTATTGATTTACCATCTCCCTTCATAACAATGAGTCCTTGATGAATTACAAATTAGTTAATGATTCAGAAATTAGGTCTACTAAAAGTCATTCTAAAATCTGTTCTTCATTTTTGTTATAAAAATAGCTCTGTAATATAAAGCCTAAGAAAACACAGTGAAATTCAAACAAACTTAAGAACATATTAACACTCCACTAATAAAATAAATTCTCCCTGACTGGTGTAGCTCGGTTTGGCTGCAGGTTCCATTCCCCGTCAAGGCACACACTGGGGTTGCGGGTTTGGTCTCCATTTGGGGCACATTCAAGAGGCAACCGATTGATGTTTCTCTCTCACATAAATGTTTCTCTCTTTCTCTTCCTCCCTCCCTTCCCTTCTTTCTAAAAATAAATAAATAAAATCTTAAAAACCAATAAATTCTAAGGGTTTTAGAAATGACAACAACAATAGCAACAAATAAACAAACAACCCCAATATCACACACACCTCAAAGCGACCCTTTCTGTCCATTTGCTTTTGGGGTCTGACACACAGAACATGTGGAAGAGACGAAGGGGCAGCGCTGAGCAGTTACTGCCACAATTGCCTGCAACGAACACACCTGCACCACTTCCAAACCGCAGTCACCCCGCAGCGGAGTGGAGCGAGGTCGGGGGGACAAAGCCACCGGCTGCCTTCTCTAACAGCCGTTACTATAAGCCAGGACTGTAATCCCAGGTCACTATGCAAACTTAGTCCTATGGCCAGAAACGCGGTAGCGGGGCAGAGTTGGGAGGGGACAGCAGAACTAAAGGAAATGGGGACGCTGAGGCCACCCTGGTGAGCCAGGGTCAGCAGATGGCCTCTGGCGCTCAGCTCTAACTTTGTCTCGCCCTAAGCAGGGAGGAAGGAGACCAATGAGGGAAAAGAGGAGAAAGCATCCACGGGCACCTGGGAGGGAAATGAGCAGCTGTTCAGGGAACCGCCGGAGACAGGGGAGAACCGGAGGCCACAGCGAAGCGGCTCTCACACCCAGTAGACAGCCCTTTCTCCCCTGTTCATGTCCCCACCATTCTCTCTAAACGGCCAGGCTCCCTTTGGGGACACTTTTAGGAAACAAAACTGGGAAATTTTTTGGAATAATAATTCATAAGAGCAGGCAAAGAAAATTACACACATCAAGGGCGATGCAGGGGATGTGATTATTAACAACTCGTTTTGGAGAACCGCTGAATAGATGTGATGTGTTCTGGACTTTGCTCTTAAATAATCCCACCTTGAGGGAAACTACAAGGCTGGGACAAGATGTGAAATTTATCTCAAATGTGACAGCCTTGAAACTGTCTTACTAGTAATGCTTTGTTGGCACAAATAAAATATTTTCACATTGAATATAAAGGGCAGGATCTGTTTCTACTTCTGCCCCTCGTCCCAGAGATCGTCTTGTTTCATGTCATGCATTTTTACGAAGCGCTCTGACTGGCTAATTTTGTGGTGCCATGCATAAAATAAGTAGCATATGTATTATTTCTAACGTATAAAGTCCGGTATTCAAATGTCATAAAAATCACTGATTTGGGGAACATACATATTAATAGTGTTTCGTTTCTGATCTTTCATGCTGTCCAAGTAAGAAAAAGGATCAGAGGGACTCATGGAAGTGACTTACATGTTGCTCTTGGAAGATAGTTTCAAATTGTTCAACCTTTAAAAATAGTTCCTGAGCCCTGACCAGTTGGCTCAGTGGGTTGGAGTATTGTCCCACACACCAAAATGGTGTGGGCTTGATTCCTGGTCAGGCTACATATCTGGGTTGTGGGTTCCATCCCCGGTCAGGGAGAGTATGGGAGGCAACCAATCGATGTTTCTCTCCCCCCTCCCCCCACCTTTCTTCTCTCTCTAAAATCAATGAACATATCCTTGGGGGAGGTTTTAAAAATGATTGCATTAAAAGATGGATTATTTTGGTAATATACAAAGTCTTGAGCCCTAACACACCAGTCCGTGGGCATACGTAACGGCTGTGTGTGTGTGGTGAGCTCTAATTCTGTGCTTCCGTGAGATTTCTGCAGCCGTCCTATTTTAATCCTGTGGCAGAAGCTAAGAGATGACATCGCTAAAGCTAACTCTTGCCTGAATGAAAACTCGATGTCCCTTCGTGGTTTTGGCGCTATTGAAATGGCACCATGACAATCCTAGCTGCAGCCGTGGCAGGTTTCTGCTCCAGTTTCTGAGATACTTTGGTCATTATTTTACCAGCGGTAAACAGAGATGCTAAAAACCACGCCAGGAATCAGATCCAGACATTATCCTGATCTGCTCTGTTTGTTTCATGGACCCTCTTCAGTAACCAGGAAATCTTGGGACTTCCTGATGTGGTCACTGACGGGCTCATTTGGCAGGCGGGGACAAAATTCAATTTCAGAAGTGAGGTGTTAGTCATCAGACGATGTGGCACGCACAGGCTTTGACTTAGAATTTAGGGCTGAATTTCTACAAAGCGCAGTGCCATCTCTTTTGGCATACGCCTTGCGCGCAGCTTTATGGGACATTTGTCGGGCAGAGGCACGGGAATGGCAAACTGTAAGCCTTTTATTTTAAATTAGATTGGTGTGATTTGATGTTAATGGGAGTGAAAGTATGGGCTTCATCTTGTTGTAGCTTGCACTTGGGGACAGCCTGGCCTGCCAGCTTCCCTCTGCTGGCATTTTGTGTGTCTACGGGGTCTCGTCTCTGCAAGGCAGCCGCAAAGGGAAGCTGCTGAGGACAAGATGCACGGGAACAGCCCTGGGCTGGCTCCAAAGCTGAGAGGGATGCTGGAGATGGCCTTCCCAGAGGCAGCTGCAGCTGGCAGTGGACAGTCCAGGGCTTGTCCTGTGTGATAATTGCAGGGACAGCCGGCCAACGGCTACCCAGACACACGGAATGGCCGAATGACAGAAAACATCTCACCTCCCTGTTTCCGCAAAATGCTTACATGAGGCCCTCCTGCTGGTGGCTTCCTCAGGACAGAGCCTCTGGTCCCTGAATTGCCTGCCAAGAGACCCATGTGCCTCTGCTCTCGGGCCGGCGTTTCATGCACCCATGCAAATCCTGCAGGTCCATCCCAACGCTGCAGAAAGCAGAAGAGGCGCTAAGTGTATCTGGATCCAACTTCACTGGTTGGCTGCAGTCAGAAAAGTCTACATGGGTCCTGTGGGTTGGTCTAAGTTCGTATGTTGAAAAGGGAAAACTGGGTCCCCTTAACCGGCCAGGTCAGAAAGCAGCAGATGGTCTGGCATCCACATCTCCCGGTCCTTGTGATTTGGTTACTGTTGGCCTGGCGACCTGGAGAAAGCATGGGAAATGAGTTCAAAGCATATTTCTCTGCCTGTGGGCTCTGAACCTCTCTCTTTGTGCCTGGCGTCTATACTCTATTCTTCATTCAGGAATGGTCTGGACCCCCTGCCACGTGCCGGAGACTGTGCCCTGTGCTGGGTCCGCAGCAGGGACTGAGGTAGGCCCGGCTCTGTCCTTGCTGAGCACACGCTCGATGACAGCTTTTCAACAGATAATTTTTGAGTGAATGAATATAGGTTCCTTTTTAACCAGCCTGCAGTATTGGCAAACTCACAGATTTTAGTATTGGCTGAAACATTAGAAAAATAAAAACAGAACAAAACTTGTAAGTGAAAGTGTTTAAATCCATTGGTTTAATAGAGTCTGCCCTTAGTGATTTATAGAAATTGGTGTGGATGTGCCCCTAAACTAAACTGTGTAACAAAAGACTATTATAGTTGCCTTTTAATATAATGTATGTTTAATATTGGACTACATTTTTTCCCAGAAAGTATACATTTTTCTGTAATGATGTTGGCTGGGGAGAAAGGCTGTGGTAATTCAGAAGTTTGCTGTGTACTGGGAAAAAGCAACCTGAATTAAGATAAAAATAATTAAATGCGCATAGACCGGAGAATAGATGTCCTTAGGTACATTCAGTAATAATTCTGAATTTATTTTTTTGATTTTATTTATTTATTTTTTTTAGAAAGAGGAAGAGAGGGAGAAAGAGAGGGAGAGAAACACCGACGTGTGGTTGCATTTTGCACATCCCCTGCTGGGGACCTGGCCTACAGCCCTAGCATGTGCCCTGACAAGGTCTCGAACAAGTGGTCCTTTGGTTCTCAGGCTGGCGCCGCACCAGCCAGAGCAATGTAGTCCAGTAGTTCCTGTCTGCTAATGGTTATGCCCAGGGCAAATGAAATACCTTAATGATCCATAGGGCCAGGCCCAAAGTCCCTTGATCTTCCATTGTGCAACCTGCCTCTCTATTCCCTTCCCCGCAATAGCAGGAACTGGGTTGGCGGGACCCAGTTTGATGGGCTGTGGTTGGAAATGGAGAACAGCGAATGGGCCGTATTTAAATGTTGACATGGTAACGTAAAGGTGCAATACAACTTCGCACACAGTGCGCTTTACAGTGAGGTGTGTGTCTCTGTTGAATGGGGTGGGAACACAAAGGAAGAGCAGGAGCATCTTGAATCCTATAAAGTATTCCAGGACATAGCCTTGTTGTCCTCTGTACTTGAAGAGATTCCAGAAGCTTCTAGAAAATTCCCTTGTGTTAAACATGGAAACGATAGATTCTACCTTTTCATATGAAGAATTTAAGAGTAAGTTTTAAGATTAGTCCTTATTTGCTCACTGAACTTAACATGGGCATCTAGAATGAGTCCCAAGGAAATCATTAAAGAGACATTTGCCCTACAAAGTTTTTTACTGTGGTTCTACCAAGACCCCTGCAGGGTCTGCCCAACCCCAGGCATTGCCCATCCTTCCTCAGGCCCAGCAGCGGCTAGCTAAGCAGAGACCTGGACTGTGTTCATGGGGAAGAGGATGGTAGCAGGACCCTGGTGAGTAAATGGACTGACTCCTCCTCCTTCTGCCTAGCACATTTACGCCTTCCAAGGAGTGTCTGGAGTCCACACCCTCACTACAAGGAATTTCTCTAATGGGGGTTACTCCTGTGACTGCGACTGGATGTTCCCAACCTTCGAATCACACCCCAAAGAGAGCTGCAAACTCCCCAATGCCCGGGGCAGCCCTGCACACAGAAAACTAACCCCTCCGGGGACGGCCGATAGTGTGCTTGTGTGTACACGCGTCTCTTGAGAAGATACAACTGACAACGTTTTGTGTGTTTTTTTTAAATTTTTATTTATTTATTTATTTTTAGAGAGAGGGGATGGAAGGGAGAGAGGGAGAGAAACATCGATCAGTTTCTCTACGCACCCCAAAGCTGCAGCCTAGGCATGTTGCTGGAACCGAACCCGTGACCTTTCAGTTCACCGGACCACGCTCAAACCGACTGAGCCACACCCGCCAGGGCCACAACGTTTTTATTTTAAAAAATCCCACCGGTGAAGTGAACTTAGTCTCCAAGGTTTTGGTAAGATCGCCACGGCTCGTGGCGCTAGGGAGAGAGCTTTCTGGGGTGCTTTCCACGTACACGGGCAGCGCTCTCGCCTCCTCCCTCGTGGTCCTGCAAGCAGGTCCCTGGCGGGGAGCTCCTGGGCGAATGGCTGCTTCCTCCAGGAGAACAGGGCAGAAGGTGCTCCGGGCCTTGCTTGCTCGGCCTTGCTCCCTGCCGCTGCGCCTTTGCATCACACACGGGGTCGGTGTCCTTCGTGGGGCTCTAGTATGGGGTCAGGACAGATGACATTCACCTGCGGGGCTGGACCCCTGCGGCAGGAGAGCAGCTGCCTCTCCGTCCGCAAGCACAGCGGAGCCTGCTGCTCACTGCCAAGCAGGCCGGTTCGGCCTCGAATGCACCAGGCGCTGGCCAGCCCGTCCTGGGGGGAATGACGCTAAAAAGCGGGTTTGCCAGCTTTCCCATTGGGAGTACATTCTATGGGTAAGTTACTTAGGAAACCACGAACTCTTCTTTAGGCTTGTTTTATAAACCTCTGAGAAGAAACAGCTGTCTGTATTCTCTCTGAAATGTGAGAGCAAATGGTCTGATGAAGCGGGTCTTCTAGGGACAAGTAAATTGCACACAGTAATTTGGGGCAACATTTTCTTGTATTTCTGCTGGTTCTCTGAGTTCTCAGATAAATTGCAAAACCCTGAAATTATAGGGAAATAGAAAATAGCGTGAATCAAATTTTCCCTGTAAGGTGGATTTAAGAAATATCCACCATGACTTAAGCAAACCAGGCAAAAATCCCTGGTGAAGAATTTTAAAAACTCACTGTAACCCCATCTAAGCGATGCTGGAGGTCATTGTCCAGACATAAAGAATAAATTTCAGTAAATGATTAAAATGATCTTCCTGGAGTTATGGGTGTCATATAAACCTGAATCTCTCCTTCCACTTTATTTTTGTTGACTAATCAATTCTGACTGAAATATTCCTTACAAGAAGATCGTATAATGATGTTTCAATCACTTTCTTAAGCAACATCAAACTTTCTTAAAGTTTTTGACCTAACCCATAAATAAAGAAATTCAACCAAGAAATGACATGCCATTTAAGATATCAAATAAGGAAACATTTAAAATGTTAATGCTGGTGAAGGTATAGTGAAATTAGAACACCAATACTTGCATGTCTATATAAATTAGCTCAAATTTTTAAGTGAGCAATCTGGAAATAATACATATCTTTAAATATTTTAATAAAACAATTGTTCATGCATTTTGTACTGGTTTATCATCTAAGAATATGTCTTAAGTGAATAATCAGCGAACACAAAAGTGAACATTCAGAGCTACTTAGTGATTATTATCTTTTTCCTTTAAATCCTCACCTAAGGATATATTTATTGACTTTAGAGGGAGAGAAAAGGAGAGAAAGAGAGAGAGAGAAAGCGAGAGAGACAGAAACAGAGAAACATTGATGTAAGAGAGAAACACGGATTGATTGCCTCCTGTATGTGCCCCAACTGGTGATCGAACTCTCAACCTAGGGATGTGCCCTGAGCAGGGATTGAACCCACAACCTTTTGGTGTAAGGCATGATGCTCCAATCAACTGAGCCACCCCACCAGGGCAGTGGAGCATTATTTTCAACAGTGAGGAAAAGAAGAATATAATCCCATGAGTGCAGGGGACTGGACTCTCCTAGAGTTTAGTGTGGAAGTTGATTAAAGCCATGATGATCAGGCATGCTTATGAAAATAATACCTTTCCAGGCTTACTCTTTAAAGAATCTGATTCAGAATCTTCCTTCTTCCAACTCTAAATGCTTTCTGTTTAGCAAGCCTCTGTAAGATTTTGGAAAATGAAGACACATTATGGTCCCTCCAGATGAGGGGCACTGCCTATAAAGGAAGGGAAGAGCGCAGGAAACAGGTCCCGGGACAAGAGAAGTTCTAGCATGTGATCGTCCTTCAGCTTCTCTCTGACACGGCGTCTGTGTGGCTGTCTTTTCTGAGTCTTTGGGATTACAAGAGGTGGGAGTTATTGGGATCCCCTGGGCTTAGGAACAGGAGCTACCCCAGCAAGATGCAGTAGCGTTTTCTTCCCTCGGGTCTAACTGCGGGCACGTGGATGAGACTCGACTGTTTCAAGCTTCTAGCAGCCTAGTGTTTGTGTTCATCAATAATGCGTGTGTGACCCATCATTCATCATTTTAATTTTGTTATGTAAGTGCACAACCATTAATATACAGGGGGGACCCCCAAGAAACCCAGCGTTATCTTCTGGAGGGTGGGCCCCTTGTGGTACAGGCTTCTACCACTAGGTGAGTGTTCTAGGGACCCATCTATATCCATGTACCAGCTGCTGTTGCTGTAAGAGGCTCTGTTTGGCTTCAGTACATTTTTTTTTTCTGAGGACTCTTTCAACACATTTGCCCATTTCGTGATGGGTGATTTACAAGCGTACCTGCCTATACCATACTCAGTGTTCAGCAGTTTTTGACCAAAAACGGCCTGACCTCCAACCCCCCATTCACCCAATCTCACCCTGAGTGACTACTTTTTTGTTTCCTCAGATAAAAAAAGTCCTCAAAGGGAAATGTTTTGCCAATGTCAAAGAGGTGAAACAAAGAACAGCAGAAGCACTAAAAGGCATCAGAACTGATGTGCTCAAAACTGTTTTGAGCAGCGGAAAAAAATATCTCGATAGGTATAGTGCATCAAATGGAGAGCACTTTGAAGGTGACTGACATTTAAACCTATAAGCGTAGATGAACAATTTTTTATAAATACATTCTGGGTTTTTCTGGGCCCCTTTCTTCTATGCTTTCCCCATCGCTCTAACATAGCTTATTAAGTTATAAACTTTCAGTTGGAGATTTGTCATAAATTAGTGTCATATCCTAACCCTAGCTTTCAGGTTCTAGAAGCGCACACATCATGAGTGTACAGCTTGATGGATTTGTACAAAATTGAAAGCACCCATGTAACCAGTAGGTTCAAAAGAGAGGACGGTGCTGGCATTCCAGACTCTCTCGTGCCCCTCTCAGTCACTACCAAAAGTAACCACTGCTCTGCCTTCTACCACCATATGAAATCGGTTTTGCATGCTTTTCAACTTGATGTCAATGGAATCGTACAATACGTACACTTTTGTTGTTGTTGTTGTTGTTGTTGTTGTTGTTTGGCTTATTTCACTCAGTACTACATTTGTGAGAGTCATTCATATTGTAGTGTGTAGCCGTGTTTTGTTTTCATTAGTTTAGTATGCTAATGAACCACAAATTATTTATGCATTTGTACCAGCGCTGAATGTTTGGGTTATTTCCAATGTCAGCATTGCTATGAACATTCTAGACATTCTTTTGGTACACGTGTTTACACATTTTTATTGGGTATAGTCCTAGGAGCGGAACTGCTGGATTATAAATTATACATACTACCAGCTTTAGTAGATGGTGTAACAATTTTCCAAAGTGGTTAACCAGTTTACATTTTCCCCAGAAGTGCATGAGAGTTTCATCTACCCCACATCCATGTTCCACATTTGGAATATTCTCAGTTTCAAAACAATCTGTCATATTCTGGTGGGTATGCACACAGTATCACACTGTGGTTTTAACTTGTATTTACCTGGTAAATAATGAGGTTGTCTTCTATGTTTATTTGTCACTTGACTTTCCTTATTTTGTGAAGTGCTTATTCAACTCCTTTGCCCATTTTCTAGAAATTTGAGTTGTCTTTTTATTTAAAAAAAATAGATTTTCCAGGAGCTCTTTATATATTCTGGATATGTCTTTTGTCAAATATATTAATCAGAAATATTTCTTCCCTCTCTTAGGATGATGATGAACAATAGTTCTTAATTTCAATGTGGTCCAAGTTACTATTTTCTTTTCTGTTCCATTTAAAATATTCATGCCTCTCTAAAATCAAGGTATTCTTCTTTGTTATCTTCTGGAAGTTTTATTAACTTCCCATTTATTTAAAAAATCAACAGGATTTAATCTATGGTGTGAGGTAGCTGTCAAGATTCTCTTTTCCCATGTAGATTTTTCAGTGACTTGAATTCTACTTACCCTTGGCTTCTTTGCGACTTTTACTTCTAGCCTTTTCTGCTTCTCAGTCACTACATCCATTCTGAACTCTTTTCTCTTTGCCATACCATACATTTTTTTTAATATCATAGGTGAATTTTTACTTATATTATTTAGTTTATTTTTTTTATTTTTTGAATTTTTAACAGCTTTATAAGGATATGATTTTATACCATAAAATTCTCCCATTTGAAATGGAAAGTACAATGATTTCTAGTAAATTTACTGAGTTGCATCACTGAGTTGCACCACCATCCCCACAATCCAGTTGAAGAACATTTCCACCAACCCCAAAATATCCCTGCTCCCCACTTGTAGTCACCCCCCCTGCCCCAGTTTCCACTCCCAGCCATGGGCAACCTCTGATTAACTTTCTATCTCTGTGGACTTGCCTTTTCTGGACACTACACAAAGTGGGTCATGCCGTCCGCAGTCTTTGTGTCTGGATAACGCTCGGGTCCCTGATATGGCTGTCATTCTGAAATGTAGCGTTCATTGAGCCCTGATAGTGTGGTGGTCCCTGGCCTGTATCTTGAGTGCCCAATCACAGAGCATAGACCAAGGATGGCCAGCATTCAAGCTCTCTGAGGGTGACCACATTGTCATGCCCTTTGGTTCCCTAAATGCCTAGAATGTACCACGTCAGAAAAACACTCTGTGCATGATGTAGGGAGGACGGCACCACATGGTGAGAAAAGCAAGGGCTGCGAATGGGTAGGTCTGGATTTTCGTTCTAGCTCTTACATTTCCTTGATACTGTGCAAGTTGCCTGAGCCCTCAGAGCCTCAGTTGTCTCATCTGGAAAGGAGGGTCCTAATGTCTCCCTGGAAGTATGGCTGCCTGGAGTGGAGAAGGAAGGTGACATGCCAGGCATGTCACAACCTTTCAGGGAGTGGTTTCTGAAGATTGTTTTCCTGGTAAACCAAGAGCTGTATTCAGGGTTTACCCAGGGGACTAAGACATACCTTTAAAAAAAAAACAAAAACAGCGTCTTCTGCAGGAGCTCCCGATTTAAGTGGCAAAGACAGTTAGGCTGAAGCACCGTGGCTATTTAGTGACCTCAGTGGAGAAAGCTACCCACCCTGGGCAGCTCCTCAGTGCCACCTTGAATTAAGTCACTGTCATTACAATAGGCACAACAGAGAGAAAATATACAGTAACACATCACCACCCATTAATAATTGAACATGAATTTAGTTGTTTAAGCAAAGAGCTGTTATCCTAGACTCAAAGAGCTGCTCTCCGAGACAAGGGGCCCAAGATAGGTGTCCAGCCTAAATACCTGTCTGAGCTACACCCCAAGAGATGTGTGTCTAAGAGGACACTGTGCCTTGCTGCTGCTTCTCAGACATGGAAAGGGAAGAGGAGGAGGAGAAGAGGGTGTGTGTGTGTGTATGTGTGTGTTGGGAGGGGGGGGGCGTTTTCAATCTTTAATCCTTTCAACAAATATGGATCAGGCCCCTTCCTTGTGCCTGGCGCTGAGTTAGACAATGGCTATTCATCCGCAATCAACACACGAATCAGATCAGACAATGTCTGTGCTTACACTAATAAATAGGCAGGAAGAAGTGCTATGAAAATTGCTGAAGATAAACTGTGCCTGGCTTAAAGATTCTCTGACATCTAGCCCTCACTGCATAACTGAAAGGATACTGAACAAATATTGACTGTCTCCCAGTCGAGAATCTAGAATGAATGGGCTTGGATAATGGTGCCCACTGAAAAGATTGGTTGAACCCCCTGAATGAATGGGCCTTCCCCAAAGGCTGTGGAATTTGATGGAAACCGCAACGGACCTAGAGTCCAAAAGGATATTTAACATGCTGCCCATTTGCTACATTAGAGCCAGGTTTCCAAAGCTGAAGTGCCAGGAACAATCGAATAAATCACTCAGATTGCTTTGCCTTCTCTCGGCACTCTGCTCTTCTCTCTCGTGCCCTCTTTCCTCCTGATCCACGATTACTTTTGCTTAAATTGCTTAGAAAAACTACCTAACTTTTCCTTTCCTTTTGACTACAGCGATGGGGCGCATCGGACTTCACTAGTTTCTGGAATAATTTCTTCTGTCTGTTCATTCAGTAAGTGCTAGCTGAATGGGCTCAACTAAACCATATCGTACATCGGGACTTGGGGCAACTGAACTCTGGGCAAAAATCCAAAGTCATAATCAACATGTAAGTAAGGAATGTTGTTTTTTCAGTATGAAAAATAAGTATCAGTCTATAAAAGTTAGTTTTGATAAGTTATTAACTACTAGTTATAGGAAATAACCAAAAATTTTGTTGCAGTTGCATTTTCTAACAGATACACACACACACACACTCTCACATACACACACTGGAGTATGGAAACAATGTATTTTTTCTTAAACTGTAGATTAATATATTCCCTTTGATCCTTTATAACATCAACTAGCCTTCTGCAGCAATTATATGATATAGACATTTAAATGTTTATAAACTATGGCTATGAGTTTTGGATATCAACAAACAATTGTTCGAGGAAAAAGATCTAGTTTCTAGCCCTTAAGCCAATTTAGCTTCAATGCTTACCTCATGATTCAGAAGTCACTATATCACCAGAAGATTCTATTATTTCTGACGGATGGTGACCTGCTAAAAACTAAGTTGAGTTAAATATAATAAAGTCCTTCCAACAAAAGCTGTAATTCAAAAAATTATATTGCTCTAAATCAATTTTAAAAGTCTACCATAGCCAGTTTCAGAAAATCTGCTTCAAATTCTTACACACTTTTTCTTAAATATGTAGTTATATCTTGTGTTAATTATTATGGTTAAAATTGCATAGAACTATTTGGTAAGAGCTTATTATGTTTGTGATGGGAATAATCATTTCAAACTATTAATTTGCCAGGATGCAACACAATTATTTAAAAGGTGTAAAGAACTTTATTTAACAAGAAGAAACTCTAGGCAATGAGAATACAGATAAAAACTAAGATCAATTCTTTTCCCATCACATAACACTTCACTGGTTTCAGTTCAAATGGTTAATGTTACTATGAGTCACCAAAGTAAATGTTGTTTTATTGCACTGTCTTCATAATCACACTCTTGATTAACTTCATTCCAATGACTTTTAAATTGTTGGTTTACCTCCCATATTTCCCAGTCTGGTTTGGTCTTAACTTTTTATATTCTCATAAAGTGTAAAATTTCTCCAAGAAATATATAATGTAAAAGTTTATACTTTTAAATCATCTAGATAAGATGGATAACATGTAGTTTGTTATAGCCAGTTTTTAAAACTCCCATTCAAACTCCATAATCCAATGATATTGTGAGAATGTGCTCGCCTATGTTTGTAAGTGTGTGGAAAACATAGAGACTTGTCAGATACTTCAGACCGTTCTATTTTTGTAAGTAATATTGTAATATCTTGTGTCAGTTGTGCTTTTTCCTTCAAAGAACTCCAAGTCCCAACAGAACTTGTTAAAAATCAGTGTGGCCATATTAAAAGAGCTTTCTGGCAGAAGAAAGTAGCTAACTGTTCTCTATTTCTGAGTACCCAAAAAAGCAGGGGAAAATGTACTTGGGATCTAGATTTTAAAAAATAGAAGCGTTTCTCAGGAGTGCCAGGAATGAGTTAACTAATGTGAACTTAAATTTTAATGCCATGGAGAGAGCACCAAGGATGCGCCACCGGGCACTAATTCTGTTGTGTATTTCTAAGTGTTGGAGGAGGAGGGTTTAGGGGCACAGTGCGGGTTAAGGGATAATAGGCGGCATGGGACACATGGGAAGAAAGTTTTAGAGGATGTGCACCTGAGGCCAAGAGGTGCATTTCTCACTTTGACAACTGATAATGCATTTCAGTCGCTTTCCCTCGGTGAACTACAGGGGTGCTGGCTTGGTAGAGCGCTGGGCAGGCTGGGGGGTGGGCGGCCGGGACAGCTGGGCTGGGGGTCTCATCTGTCCTGTCTGCGGGGTTCAGTAGGAAGGAGGCCGGCAGGGGCTGCTGGAGGAGGTGGAGTCTTGCTTCACCCGGGGCCAGACCGTGCAGAGCACCAGAGGACAGGGGGGTCCCGTTAGCCTGTTCTCTTCTGATAGGTCCCAAAGGTATGTATGTAAATAGCAGCACTTTATCTGAAAAAGGAGCTGGGTGCTCCTCGGTTCCCGCCACAGCTCACATCCCCAGCCCTGCTCCCCCGGGGGCTTCCGTCGCGGCTCGCCAGGGCACGTGCTCACAGCTCCGTCCCTTGCCGCGCACGTGTTCGCGTATCTGCTTCCCTGCACCACTCTGAGACGCGTGAGAACAGGGATGGGTCTTCCTATTGTAACGGACAGGTTAAGAGATGTTCTGTGTGTGTATGTGTGTGGGATACACACACACTCTTAAAAACACACACGTACACACACACACACACAAGTCATTGTAACTCTGCAATCCCATTTTTCTTATCTGGGTTAGTGATGCTGCTGCTGCTGCTAATAAAATGTCAATATATATTTATTACTTTCCATGGGCACTGCGGTGAGTATTTTATAAATATTATCTCAAATGTCTCAATCCTGTGAGATACAATTCCTACCTTTAGAGATACAGGGCTAGCAGAGGAGAGGCGATTTCCCCGAGGTCACACATGGGACCTGGCAGAGCTGAAATTCCCCCTGGGATCAGTCACAGCCGAGCGGAATCCTTCCTTCTACACCCTTCCTGTAATTTCATATGTCCCCTCAGCTCCGATGCCATGACCCTATGGGACATGACTGTCTCACTGGAAGACCGGATTGATAACTTCTTCTGGAGGTTAGGCAGGGAAGTGCAGAGACCCAAGCCTCCTCTGGAAGGCCCGGGGCGGGGGTGGGGGGGTGGGGGGAGGCTACCCGCGAGGGGAGGTCAGCCCCTGGTCAGCCTCCCCGCCTCCTATGGACCTTCTGCGGCCGGCCGCAGGTTGGCCTGCGTGCATGTGTGTTGGCACGTCTCTCTTGCCTTACTTCCAAAGGGATCCGGAGCCACTTAAAGATCTTCTAACAATACAACAAAATAAAACAAAATGTGTTTAGACTAGAAATTAAAAAAAAAAATGAGCAGCTATGGATGTGGCTAATATAAAAACACATTTTAAAATTCTGTGTCGTCGCTGAGGCAGGCCCTCGATTGGGCTCTGGCGTTTCTTTAAGTTGCAGAGTGAAGTGGGCAGCCTGACCAGCTGCAGGATTTACGGTGTCCGTAGTAAAACTAGCAGTTTCGGACGCTAAGCCCAGGAAAAAAAGGTCCGCCTCGGAAAGTTGTTTTCTGTGCCACGTAAAGGACAACAGCCTCACAACACACAGGGCATGCGTCTCCCCAGGATCTTTCTTTTACTCAGCGATCAAATAAAAGGCCATTTTCTACTGTTCACAGTTCTGCCGGCAAAGTGCCTCCTGGTAGCACCAAGACTCTTAGAAAGAAAGAAATTGAATCTGCTTTAACACCTAAAACACATATAATCAGGCCTCACGTTTCTGCTCCCAGTAGCCTGATCTTGTGCACGAACTTAACCCCATCCCTGGACCACTGAGGCTGTGGGCTTCCCCACCCCTCCCGCCTACAGAGTCTGCACCAGGCTCTGGGGGCCTGAAATATGCCCCTTCCCTTTCAGCCGGGGTCTTGTAATGGGGGTGAGTTACTGCCCAAAGAGGAGCACTCTATTCCCTGACTCTGTCTTCTTGCCGCACCAGCTACAACCAAGAGGGAGCTGGGAGTAGAGCCGTTGACTGACGTTGCACCCATGCCTGCTGCAGACAAGCCTGCAAGACCACAGTTTATTTTGCTCTGCTGGTTTCCGAATGAGCAGATGCCCCGCTCTGCTGTGTGTTCTGTTGAAACATGGCTTCCATTTTGGTCACACTGCCTCATCTTCCTAAAGCCCTTTTCACTCGGGCTTTTGCATGTAGGGGGTGGGCTTCGAATGAGATGATTGGGGTTCAGATCCTGGCATTGCCACTTCCTTTGTCCCCCTGTGGAATATGGCGCCTCCTGATTTTAACTCACAGGTGTCAACTGATGTAATTTGGGCGGGAACAACCCGCACAGTGCCTGGTGCAGAGTGAGAGTTCAAGAAATACTTTTGAAAGAACCGTTTGGAAGATGCATGTTTCTTCTCTCCCCGCTCGGAGTTGCAAGCCCCCAGTGGAGTGTGTGTTTAGGATTCATGCCGTTTCACTAGGGGACACTTGCCAGCCAGTTCAGGCTACTGATACACCTGATGAGGATTCCAAGGGCAGAGGGCGGAGGGCAGGCCAATCATTTGCCATAAAATAGCACCGAAGAACAGAACCAGAGTGCACTTGCCCTTTTCCGTGGCCCGATTTTCTAACCCTAACTCTCTTGAACTGGGATGTCAAGAGGGAAAAACAATTTCACAATTAAAATTAGAGTTCAAGTGGCTACTATTAAGTTATTAACTTTTATATTTTAAAATGATAGAGTGAATATAGCCTTGAAACTACCTCAACCACAGCACTGGGATTCAAAGGCAACTCTCTGGGAACGGCCCCACTGAGCATCAGCTTTGTTAGTTTTATATACTCTAAACTTTTATAAACATATTTAATAATGCAGCTTACGAGCCGAAACCAAATGACTACCCACACTGTGAAGACAGCCCCGTTTCCCTGGGAGCCTGTGTAACATTTTGTATGTGTGCAGATAAGTTTCATCTTAAAAATGAGTGTGAACGACGAACCCTTGAAAGTTGTTATTTTTCAGTTACTTTCCCATTTCAAGTCATTTGGTAATTAATTTTCTTTGGTTAAAACGGGCTTAGCTTTTAACCTTTGAAAACTTTATACCTTATTATAGGAAATGCAGACTACATTTTCATTATTTTACTAGACTCTTTGTTAACTATAAAATATAGGGCTGCCATTACCTTTTCAGTAAAACAAGTATTTTTAATGATGTTTTTTACTTATAAATGTTACCTATTTTTTAATAGAAAAATCAGGAAATGTGGAGAAGGAGAATTTTCAAGGAATAACTAATAAACTGAGGTGATGAAAGTTGCTCAGATTTTGGATATATTCTTTTACAATATAATAATTAAAATGTATGGGTTTTTTTCCCCCCCATAAATGTTCTTGGCATGGACATTGAGAGCACCTGGCTGGCACCATTACTTTTTAATGTTTTGTTCGCTTGTCTCTTTAAGGGTATCTATGTACTTTTCTTGGCTAATTTTAGTGTCCAAACTTTAAGTAGCATTGCATTTGTTTTCACGTTCTTTACCAAACTAACATTTCTTTCATTACTTGGTGTTTTGTTGATGTCTCTCTCTTGCTATGCCTCTGAATGTGTCAGCATTCCATAGATGTACGACACCTACAATATATTGAATTTTAGTTGCGGTGTAAGCCCAGTCATGGCGATAGAATAGATGTTAACACTTAATGAACATTTACCAGGTACCTGACACCTTGCATTGTTACAATGTCATTTAATCTCCCAACACTTCCTTGGTGGCAGGCGAAACACCATTATCGTAATATTGCTGGTGGGAAAATTGAAGTTCTGGGAAATTAAGTAACTTACCCATACATTCTGGGATATAGTTTGAAGGTAGACACAATAGGACTTCTTAATTGATTTGATATAAGGTGTGAAAAAAAGAGGGAATCCTGATGACTTCTGAGTTTTGACTTGAACAACTGAAAGATGGAGATACTGTCCCTTGAATAAAATGAACAAACAGAATTAAAATAGGAAGAAAGATGTCACATTGGAGACATCCTTGAAAATGCTCAAAAACTGAAGGAGATAATACTCCCTCTGTGAGTGAATTGAATTAACAAAGTCCAAACATCTTGCCCTGAGTGATTTGCAGACCTGAAAAAAAACAGAGTGAATGGTGCAACAAAAACCTCATCCTGCTAAACAAACCCTGCACATTGTTGGAGTTGTGCACAAGAAATACTGCAGTGTAGCTAGCAGTGTTTCCTTTAATGGAAGGATTACAAGATTGCTATCCAGGCTATGCACTAAGATACCATCACAGTTGCTTAGTAATATCCTTCATCTTGGCTTGGAGAAATACAGATGATTGACAGTTTCAATGATTCCATATGAACGCTCCATTCCTTTAAAGGAAAAAAAAATGTATATTCTTTTATCACTAAAATGAAGAGAAAATAAAGAACTAGCAAGCCCCTGTCTCTGAAGATGCTGGAGGTTTCCCCAAGGAGGTAGGCTCCCTGTCTGTGCGCATCAGGAGAAGCCTAACCAACCCAACCGATTAATCAAGTGCCTTGCATTTGGGAGGCTGTGCTCCCTTCCATTTCTGTATAATTATGTCGCTTTAATGTTTTACGTTGCATGACTTTACCTTGTAAATACCATAGTTCTATAATAAACGCTATAATTAGTTTAATAGCACTTTGACTACAGTATATTTAAGGGTGTGCCCTCCTGCATCTTTTGGAGCCGTGCCAAGGAGCCTCTGCATAGAGATAAACTTGTTTGATCCCCTCTAGGGTGAGAGGGTAAGAAGGATGAGAGGGTAAGAAGGGGCTCTAACCTTAGACTGCAACTCAAAATACTTTTCACGTGTCGAGTACGTATCTTAAAGGTATACCACCAGCTGGTTCCCAGGTTATGGAAGGCAAACCAAGGAGTCCCTGGCAGGGCAAGGCCCGTGTTGCCATATGCTCATTGGAGACCTGAAGAGGGAGCCCCATGGAAAGTCTGAGGATCCCCAAAATAAAGCTTCAGGACATTCTCTCTCCCCTCCAGGCTGATGGGGAAAGGGGGCTCCAGCTCTGGAGTCCTTGGGATGAATGATTTCCACTTCCGTCCCTGGCAGGAGAGGCCTGTGCCGCTGCTGGGGAAACGGGGACCGCACAGGACTTGAGTTCACTGTAGTGCTCCTCTCTTAAAAACTTCACTGCAGAGCGGCAGCGGTTCATCGCGACCACGCGGGGAGAGCAGTTTTCCCTCTGGGGCATGTTCTAGAAGGAATTGCTGGAAGGAAATCCTCATGAATGTCCAAGTTCAATAGCTCTGCCAGCCATTCCTCAGGTTTATCTCTTACACCATCAGCCCATCATTACCGCTGAGTCTGCCCCTTGATAAAATCTGTTTGGTTGGTGATATGTTTCACCCAAGGAGATATTCTGATTTAAACACACATCTCCCTGTAAATCACCCTATCTTCATTTTTATGGCTTCCATGGTGCCCTATTTACAGTCTAAACTTCGAAATAAATTCACACACTTAAGAATGGACTGTCTAGCGTGTGAAATCTATTTGGCATAAATGCCACTCATGGAGGAGGTGAGGCTGTCCCTATGGCTTCATTTGATCAAAACTGGAAAATAAGTCTTCCGGGGTCAGCCTTCGCCTTTGGAGGCCTTAAAACTTTTAAAGATTTCACTTTGGTAATCTTGCAGCTATGATGGGAAAGGTGGTACGGACTTCTGCTCAAGAACCAGATGGAGGCTTTGAAAACCGAAGTCTACCTATTGCCTCCTCCCTCCCTCCCTCCCTCCCTCCCTCCCTCCCTCCCTCCCTCCCTCCTTTCCTTCCTTCCTTCCTTCCTTCCTTCCTTCCTTCCTTCCTTCCTTCCTTCCTTCCTTCCTTCCTTCCTTCCTTCCTTCCTTCCTATATATACATCTATTCATTCAACAAATATGTATTGAATGCCCACAGTGCCAGAAGCAAAAATATTAGCAGGCCCCCTTGCACCCCGCTCCCACCCTTGGAGGGTTTCCGGTGCAGTGAAGTTGAGCATCATAGGATTCCATCAACTTTTGGTGGCTATAAAATAGAAACCATAATTTCTGGCAAGTAAGAAAGATTGTTAAGTGAACAAAATGTGTTTTTGCTTTCTGTAGCTTCTCTTTGCTGAACTCTCTGATCTCTTCTGGCCTGAGGTAGGTCCTGCTATCTGGGAAGTGATACGGTCATTAAACAAAATCAGTCCAACTCACAGCTTTGGTTGCAAAGATGGTGTTAATGAAAACATCGCCATAGGATTATATAAACAAGAACCATAAAAACTAGCCCTCTGGAATCTAGTTTTACTCATCACAGCTTGAAACAAATTGTTAAAAGGTGACAATGTTGAAAATGAATAATGTTGCGCTTCAAATGCAATTTTTTAAACATCTTGTACAACTTGTCCTGGGGTGACAGCACCTGAAAAGAACAGGGTACACCTGTGCTGTCTTTAAGGGACATAACAGTGCAATAGGCTGTACTGGGAAAACGCATCAACTGAAGTTGGACAGCAGGCCTCCAGGAAGTGAGGCCCAGTGTTGTCTGAGGATCCATCCTGTACACAAAGAGATGCAGTTGGTGGGGAAGCTGACGTTTAGAATCCTCACCGCAGGATTTTGGATAAACTGCCTACAGCCTGTGACTTGTGCACTGAGGATCCTCGCAGTTGAAAAAGGTTTGTAGCTTTCATAAACCACTGGAAATAGGAGGAAGGGTGCTATTTAAACTTTCAATATGGTATTTTAATACAAAGTAATAATTAGTATTGTAAAAAATATAATACAGACACAGAGTTTTTTAAAATGTTAAAATTTCCTAGCCCTCACATGTATCCCTTACTCCAACTTACTTTAACTACTGTTAGCCATTTGGTGTCTTTCTAAAATTTATTTAATTTTTCTTGTACATGATAATGAAATTTAAAATATCTAAGAATATAAAATAAAAAACAAACCTTCCGCCCACTTTGTATTTTAGTCCCATTTCCCAAAGGGAGCTACTTTTAACCGCTTCTCTCATATATTTCTCTAGTGGTTACCTCCATATGTCTGGATGTTTTACGTTATCTTTCTTTCTTGACTTGTCAGCTTCCAGCTGTATCAAGTGAATGAGAAAAAGAGAGCTTGCCTGAGTTACTTTCTCTTCCCTTTCCGTCCCCTTCCAACCTCACATGTATTTTCAGTTCTATTGGTTAATTTTATCCATTCAAAGAACTTACTTCATCCTCTACTTTTTGATCCACGGGGTTTAGGCTGTATGTCTTGGCCTCCTAGCGTGTGATCTGAGGAAATCAGAACCCCTCCCTGTCCCTTCACCTGTCTGCCCCTCTACCTACCATATTCATGACTTTAATATTCTGGGTTTTGTTTTTTTTTTTACTGTGAGTAAGTCCAGACTTCTCTATAAGTTTATTGTAAAAATTCAAAACCAACAACAGACCTTCCTATTGAAGTTTTTAACTTCCCTCAGCATACGTTATGACTTCATTGTTCTCTGGGTTCTTTTTTCATAGACTAATTCTTTTTAAATGGATGCAGTATCTTCTCAAAACTCTAAACCAAATTTCTGAAGCTTCTCTTGTGTTCACTGAATGAGCTCTGAGGTCGCTTGTTCCCTTTGGCCATCTTTCCCCTTCCTTCTGGTGCCACTGCTTATCACTGCGTGTCTGGTGGTCTTTCATTGTATATGTGCAGCGGCTGCTACCTGTCCACCGAAATCTGCTCCTCTCCTTCCTGGTTCGTGGCTAGACTTTCTTTTCCAGGCGTGCTTGCAGGTAAGTGTTCTACCCAAGGCGATGAGCCTCTTTCAGGGGAGTCCCTGTAAGCGCACGAACGTGGCTGCTCTGTGATCCCGCCCCCTCTTTCCGCAGGCTGAAGGGACACGGGACACGGTGGGTGGGTGATGGCTGAGCTTCCTCGATTCCTGAGAAGGGCCATCCACCGACAGGATGGACTTTTTACGCTTCCTCAGCCCCTGAAGAATTGCTAGGCATCTTGGCCCACCCTCCCCCATGCAGTAGCCTAATTAGGAAGCTTGGGTGGATTGGATGGCTCCTGGATGTGGGCAGTCCTGCCTTTCCTCCAACCTTTTCCCTAAAAGAAAGGTCTGGCTGTAAGAACTGTGTGTGCCGCAGGGGTGCTGACTGGCAGGCTCTCTTTAGGGCATCTTGGCAGGGGGCGGGCCCAACGTCTCTTTTCATTACAAAGCTCTGGGTGTGCACCGTCCCCTACCTCCTCCTGAGAGCAACCATCTCATTTTCACCTGAGACTGCAGCTCCTCCCCATTTATGGGGAGTGGGGTGTAGAGGAGGAAGGGCATGTTTCTGTAAATGTTCCCAAAACAAGCCTTCGATGAACCACTTCCATTTCTGCTCATTTTTTACTTCTGGTCTCTGCTGCTGCCCCTGGTGTTGGAGCGTCTCTCTGGCTCACCCGCCACGAAGGTCCCCATGCCCACTGCTCCTTCGGGAACTTGCTGACCTGTCCTGTGCCCGGGCACCGCTCAATACTATTCCTTCGGCCTCCCACCTTCCAGAAGTCGAGTGTTCTCTCTGGTCTGCTGATGTTTCTTCTTCCCCGTTCTCTCAAGTGTCATTGTTTTCTTTTTTTGTCCTCATTGTTGTAGCACAATGGTATGGAAGAACAGAGAGTAAACATATATATTTATTCTGCCATCTTGTATATAGAAGCCGAACTCATTGTCAGAAATACAGAGACATTATGGGGAGAAGGAATCTGGAGTTCATTCTCTTCACTGAGGTCTCGAAAATCAGTATTTAAGGAGCAAGTTGTTCTGTAGTCACTTCCATTAGAAAGTAATAGTAACCAGTAACCCCATGCCCCATGCTTCGCTGGCCTGTATGTACAAATACAATTGTTTCAACATGAATATTTAAGTCCCTGAAGCTCTAATCCCTTATCTGCATGTGTGGGAACCCCAATTCCTTGGGGCTCACCTTCTCCCAAACATGTCTGCTAATTGACAAGAGGCATTTGACATGTTTTCTTAAATCAATGTAGTTGTTTTTGGCCAAGCTGGGCTCTGCTACTGCCGGCTCTGACCACACAACACGACTGCTTCCTCAAGGCACTTGGAGCTGGAATGCAGCCCCTCCTGGCTGAGCCACTCTGGTCCCAGTGCCAGCAGAGCTGGCACTCCTCTCCTGCCTTAGAGGGGACACCTGCCAATTCATGCCGGCCAGGGATGATCCCGTGAAGTCTTGAGGCGAGGCGCACATTCCTTCCTTCTCTGTTATTCTCAGTTAGAAAGGCTCTCCTTCCCAGCACGGACCCTTTCGCCCTAAGAATTTAAGAGAATTTCTAGGAACAGCTTCTAATTCTAACCTGAGCTCACCCTGGCACTCCTACATTAGCATGAGTTACCATCTTGGTGCCGGTACCCTTTGATTTGCCATTTGACTAATAATGTTCTTGACCTTCACAAAGCTGAGACTACTTGGCACTGTCTTGTGAAGGGACATGGCAGATGCTCCTGGTGCCGTGCATCTCTGCTGGTTGAAAAGAGGGAGAGTCAAGTGGGAGGCGTCAGTCTCCGAGTGGATCACTTGGGCTCAATGTGCTAAAGGGCTTAGTGAAGCAACTCTTTCAATTCACAGGAACAACAGTTCCTCCGGGTAGCACTGCACACAGGAGTTCCACGTCGTCTGGTTCTTAGGCTCCGTTGCTCAGTCTGGCCCATTCAGTGCCTCTGCTTTCCTTGGCACAGAAACTGGTTTCTGTCACCTCTCCCTTCCCCAAACCATCAGTGTTGATACATCTAACTACTAGCCATGGGTGGCATTCTAGTGTCCCTCACCCCTGGAGGAGCTTCCTTAGTCCCGTGTACATCAGTATATGGAAATAGATTCTGACAGAAGGCAGGCTCGTGTTAGGCCACATGCCGGACTCCTAGGGTTGAAAGAAGTTTCTCTTTTTCCAGACATTGTTTATTCTCCCTCTTACTATCATCTATAGACCACAACTGAGTGGCTGAAATGATAGACATCTATTGTCTCACAGCTCTGGAGGTTAGAAGTCCAAAATCAAGGCAACTGCAGGGATGGTTCCTTCCAAGGGCTGTGAGCAAGAATTTGTTCCACGCCTCTCCGCCAGCTTCTGGTGGTTGACTGGTCATCTTTGTTGTTCCTTCACTTGTAAAATCTGACCTCTGCCTTCATCTTCACATGGTCTTTTCCTTGTGTGTTGTACACGTGTGTGTCTACATCCAAATTTCTCCTTTTTATAAGGACACAGTCATATTGGATTAGAGGCCCGCTCTACCCCACTTTGACCCTATCTTAACTAATTACATCTGCCAAGACCCCATTTCCAACTAAGGTCATGCTAAGGTTCTGAGGGTTAGAATGTCAACTGTAAATCAAGGGGCTGCAGTAGGAATGGAAAGAGAAACAATTCAACCCATAACATTCTATTACCTTGAACAAATTATTTTAGCTCTCTATGCCTTAATTTCCAGGATCTATGATTCATGGTTGTTGTGAGACAATAAGGTGAATAAAGTGCTTAGCATAGCAAGCATTCAGTAAATGTTAGCTATTATCGTGAGCATGTTTTTTGTTTCATTTTCAATACTTTGAAAGAGTACCACTTGCTATTGTTTTTTTTGCAGCAGCAGCGTGTGGGGTCTATGTCTCTAGGGGACTGTCTCTAGCAATGTCCTCGACCCTCAAATGGTTTCTCAGATAATCATCACATTATGGCTAAATGAAAACACCTTACTATTTTGTTGTCTCATTATCCAGATTTTAAAAAAGGATGTTTGTATTCTGCTCTCAGTAGAGCTTGGAATGGGTAGCTGCATGAAAATAGTAAATAAAAAAAAAAATTCAGTAGCTGTGGCCGGTGTGGCTCAGTTGGTTAGAGCATTGTCCCATAGACCAAAAGGTCACAGGATCAATTCCCAGTCAGGGCACATACCCAGGTTGCAGGTTCAATCCCTGATTGAGGGTGCGTATGAGAAGGCAACCAATCGATGTTTTTCCTCTTACACTGATGTTTCTCTCTCTCCCCCACCCCCTGTTTGTAAAACCAATGAAAGATGTCCTTAGGTAGGCATTAAAAAATGAAATTGAGTTTTAAGAAAACCATTAAGTATTTGGCTAAAACCCACACATGCAGCAAATGATTGGGGAGCTCCAAGTCCTTCGCTCTCAGCCTTTTGGGTTTCCTGGAATTTCTGGGTTGTTTGTTTGTGCGTTTTGCTCTGTTGGACCTTGTTTTATCTTTTTCTCTCTCTGCCCCATGTGCTCGCACACAGAAGTATGCAGTCCCGGTTAGGGTTCTGAACCTGTGTGGTTTCTTCCGCTGCCTTAATGGACATTAATCATACATGTGTATGATTTTTGTGATTTCTGTACCCGCCTCTTTTTCAGAGGATGAGTATATTTAGACATACATGCAGAATTCTGATATCTAATGTTAGGAAGGCATGCCAGTGTTCACGGTCAGCCTAATCCGAGATGTCTTCCTTGCTCACTGGGCTGAAGGCAGTGTAAGTAGGCATGGCTATTAGACAGATCGGTTTCCCATCCCACAGTGCTCATCCGGAGGCTTTTAGAAATCAGCCTGATGTGGGTTTGTTTGCCTGTGTGTACGTCTGTCTTTTTTGCCAGAGGAGCAAAGATGAGTCAGGCAGACATTATTTCTTCTGCGTCTGGAAAGAAGTGAATGAACCCTTTTTAAATAACCTAGTTCAGCCTTTCTTGCTCTGAGTAATAACTGCATATGTGGTATACAGGGTAATAGATCCTTTTTAAGAACAAAGAAATAAAATGAAAATTTTAAGTTAAGATGGTAATATGTTTAGGGGTCAATTCTACTACACATGAAAGGGCTATGTCAAATTCCCATTTTTCCACATACAGGAAGATTAGGAGATTTCAAGAACAGTTAGTTTTGTGCTCATGCCTTCTGGCAAAAATTAAATGTCATGTCTCCCTTTTTAATTTCTTTTCTTCCTTTTTCTTTTTCCCCTAGTGTTAATGAGATATAATTGACATATAACTGTTTTCTTTTTTAATAAATCACACATTATTTAAAATAAATATAAAAGAATAATAATAATTCAAATGGAAATCAAATCCATGAAAGTAGAGAGACCCCTGGGACTATATTTAATTACACACAGAATAGATGCAAGAGAAAAAGATACACATCACAAGACAAGGTTTCACTTTAAACTTCTTTAAGAAGGTTGAATGGAATGAGAACAATAAATTGCAATAAAAAATTTAAAACCATACCCCTGATTCAAAAATTTTGTAAATTATTGCTCTAATACTAAAAAAAAGATACCAGGAAAAAAAATAGCCTTAAGGGAATGACAGCTCTCCTCCAATGCCTGCTTCTCTAAACTTACATACTCTGTGGTCAGTATGGAAAGTGCAAAGAGGACATCTACATCCCACAGAAGTCACGCTGTGTTAGACTTACTGATCTTTTACTGTCTACTCTGAGAGAGGAGAAAGAAAAGCCTAGAGTTCTAGAGGCAGCTGAGTTATATAACCTCAATACATAATCAATGAATAGAACAAACAGTCTATTTGTAATATGTGTATAATATCAAATTTTTATCTTTCATCTAAACTCACACCTTTTCCCCTCCTTATTTTTGAAAGTCAGTATCAAATCGAACACCAGGCACTACAGAGAATACTGAATCCATGTGTGTGATAACACAAGGTGTATCTCCTAAATAACTAACGTGTGTGAATAACTATTTATTTCCGCAGTGTGAAAAAGTTTCCACCTGGCACATGTAGGACATCCTGATGTCAACCAGCCATTGATGGGTCACTCCAAACGCAAGGACTTCAGCCATGTATCCTACTGTTTTGCTAGAGGTTGATGGCATATTCACTGTTGCCATTACAGATAATGACTTTTCCCCCATTTAAAAACTTTTATTTAAAAAAACGTACAATATCCTCTGTAACCTTCAACCGCTCTGTGCTTACTGAACTAAAGCCTTCTATTTTCTTCTGAATAGAAACGCCTCCAGCCCAGCCTTGCGTAGCTAGGGATTTGAGTGCAATAGACAATTTCAAAGACTGCTCTTTCCACTTAACAATTGGTGCATTAGGCTAAAATGTTCACACAAATGCAATGGCAACAGAAGGGGTTTGCAATGTAGTGACAAGGCCCTTCTGTTACCTGGATCTGGGGAGTGATGAATGAGCTTTAGCAGAATATTCTCCTGGCCCTAAGGTTTACCTTGATCTTCTCATAGAATGCAAATTGAAATTATACCCACATGTCTATGGTATTTATGGCCATGGTCATGATGTGAGGGCTTCTTCAATACAAATAGTGTAAAAGGGGAAACATATTACCGCACAGAGACAGTATTGTGCCGGGAATGTATAAACAGATGTGGAGCATGGAGCGACATGCTCATAATAGGAACTGAAAGCTCCTCACTTTGTCCCGATGGTCTACCCTTCCTTTTTAAACAACCTTCCTTTTTTTCCTCTCTCTCTCTAGCTATCAATACAAAGTTCTTTTTGGCAAAATGAAGTGCATTCATGCTGCTTGAAAGAAGCTTTTAAAGTCGATCTGCGCCCACACAAAAGAGAAGCAGGGCTGGGTCGGACCCGTGGAGGAAGCAAACTCGGTCAGCGTTCATTACTCATGGCCCGACACGCTGGCCTCCATATCATTTTGTAAAGCATCAGATAAACCCTCCTCATGATAAACAACTGAAATAATTTTTCTTAGCTGTCAGCCTCCCTTTCTCCCCTTCCCAGCCTGTTCTCACACTCTTCCCTGCTCGTAAAAGCAACCAGAGCGCAGCCCTTTGGTCTGATAAATGGGCTCCTTTCAACGGGTGGCAGGCTTCAGGAAAAAGAGATAATCCTGGATAATGTGGACACAGTTTTTATTTCATGTCACCCAATTAAACTGCAATTATCCGGAGTGCAACAGCAGAAACCCTGGAAAGAATGGCCGGAGAATGAGGAGCGGAGGCACCCTGGGCTTCTTTATACCGCTCGCACCAGCCAAGATGGGTCCTGTTCTGACAATAAAGTGCCGGGCTCCGCACTCAGCCCCGCGTATCCACGGTCAGCTGCACCAGCTGCAACCTGTGGCTGCGCATGACTTGCTCCCACAAATTCCATGAGAAACCGCAGTTCTAGTCCCAGTCACTTTTTTTGTTGTCGTTCAATTATTTACATCCAAAGCGGAGGTCCGCGCGGCGGCCACGCGTGTTTCCTCTCCAGCACCCTGGTAGCCGGGCCTCTCCACAGACACACCCAGGTGGGCATCACTCCTCAGACAAGAACAAAAGACTCTCTCCACTCTGACAGCCTCAGCACCATGGGAAACACCCGTCGCCTGAAGGGTTCCACGGATTTCAGTGAACAGCTGGCTCATCAACTGGGAGGTTTGTCCTTCATTGAAATATGATGATATTCACTTCTGGAAGGACCTACCACTGCGAGATAATGAACAGAGCAAGGGATTTGTCATTTTCCATTTGTGAATTATGCAGTTTTTCAGATCCTCTGACAGGGTAAAACATTGGACCTTTAGTGGGAAAAAATGCAAACCTTAAGGATGGGGCCTAAATGTAAATAATTATGGCCGTATCTGTAAACACTGTGGAGAGAAGATTAGTAATAGGAGAATTCACTGGGGGGAAAAGCAATACAATGAAATGAAAATGACCTTTGAAGAGGGAAAAATGGTAATGGAAAAAAATAAAATAAAAAAATAAACTATTAAAAGAAAGAAGAAGAAAGTGACCTTTGAGTATGACGTTGTCAGAATACAGCAAGATATAAGGCAGGCCCCAAACTCACATACTCCGAAATAAAATTTTCATCATCGATAACATAAATCTTTGGATTTATTAATGCCCTCCTAAAATAAACTGTACAACTTTACCAACCGGTCTATTTAGCGATGAATCAACTACTTTAATCTCATAAAATGATTCTCTCGTGTACTGTTTGGCTCTACAGCTCTTCTTCCTTCCTCTTTTTGAAATAGATCCCACCTTAATCTTTCTTAGAATAGCCATTTGTGGCTCCTAAAGGTAGCAAATGTGACCGGAGAGTCTCTCGAAGCTGGTTTTAACCAGGATGACTCACCGGAGTGTGGCTGTCAATGGGCCTGGGGCTGGCACCCTCTGCCAGGTTTAGCCTGTCAGGGATAAAACAGCAGCGGGTCATGCCCATCCCTGCTTTGCCCTAGGTCTTACAGGGGTGTCCAGCCTTTGGGCATCTGGGCCACACTGGAAGAAGAAGCATTGTCTTGGGCCACACATTAAATACATTGTGACACATAATCACAAAATAAATAAATAAATAAATAAATAAATAAATCTCATAATGTTTTAAGTAAATTTACAATTTTGTGTTGGGCCATACCCACAGCCATGCCAGGCTACATGTGGCCCGCCCATGGGCCGCAGGTTGGACGCCTCTGCAATGCATCTGAAGCCCGAGGTGCTCCCTTACCCCAGGCCATCAAACAGATGCGAAAGAATGTGCCATTGTGATCACACGGGAAACTTTAAAGGAACTGGAGCGGGGTGTTGAGAAGAGTGTGAACATTTGGGTTGCCCTTCAATAATCATAAGTGCAACAATAATCCCAGCAATGATGCTCACACAAGACAACATGTATATGCCTTTCATCTAGGCTCAAAGCACAAGACAAACAATGGTCTGGGCTAGAATCCCATCCTGTGTAGCTTTATGGGAGAATCCACACAATTACAATAACATAATGACACTCTGCTAATGATAATAATAATACCTTATGTTTACCTAATGCCTATCTCTGGGAAACCTAAAACAGTTTGGAGATGCTAATCTAATTAAACCCCAGGCCCCTGGTCAGACAAGGAGGAGGCAGGTATTTTTTATTCAAATGCTGTTGAGGAAATGATGGGAATCCTAACACCTGCCCCCTCCCTGCCTCCTAGGTATTTGCGAACATAAAGGAAAAAAGATAGCTCAGATTTTAATCTTCTAACTACACGGAAGAACAATGATAATAGGAGAATATAATAATACTGTGTAGATCACTTTTCATCTGATATTCTTGTCTTTCAAACTATGGGTTAGATTCGTATCTCGTATCCTTCCATGGGAGATTTTCACACAGCTTCAACACAGTGAAGGAAAAAGGGGCTGACGGTCCGTGGAAGCGAGCCACCCTGTCCCGCGGGAAAACCTTCCGCCGTTCCTCCTGCCACGCCTCCCGGGGCATAACTTTAACGTTCCTGGGGACATCCTTCTAAACATTTCAGACTCAGTGTACAAACCTGGATTCTTTGAGATAGAGTCTTTGGGTTTTGGAAACATTGAGTTCAGGATATTTAAAAAATACTACTAATAATGAAACGGTAGTTTTGGCTCAACCTGGGAGGAACTCAGAATAAATAAAATTGCTAAGTGTAAAGGAACCCTCTTGGAATCGCTTACTAAGTTTACAAACCTGGGCAGATCACTCTGTGAGCCTCAATTTTTGCATCTGTAAAATGAGTATGGTATCTTGTAGGATTTGATAAGGACTAACTGACATGAGATTGGCGAAATCTTTATCACGGTGCTTAAACATTCAATAATTGTAAGCTGTTACTCAATTTCTTTTCTTCCCCTCCCCTTCCCCCTCCTCCCCTCCCCCTCCCCCTCCTCCTCCTCTTTCTTCTTCTTTTGCTTCAAAAATAGAATGTTAGTTTGACCTAATTTTAAAGGCCAATCTGCGCTTCTGAGATGCGTCCTTCCCCCCTCCCCCTCCAGCCCAGCCCACCACTATGGGAGGACAGACCTGTGCTTCCTTCCCTGGGACCGAAGCCCATAGCTCTGCTTTACGCACAGAGAAGCAGCCTCCGTGTACCCCCGTCCCCATTCCAAGGTCCTGGACCGTTTCAGCCCTGACCTCTGTCACTTGTAGGCAGGTGCTGCGGACGTTTAACCCCCTGCATCCGCCTGGACTATGGGGGCAGCCAGACTCTGGGCTGATATCCTCCTATGTCTGGGCTCTACCCACATTCAGGCCAGAGTAGGAGTCAATAGCAGCTGCTTCCAGTTACCCATATTCCCTGCTAACAGGGCCCCCAAACTCGGGGATCCTCCTGTCCGGGGTTGGCTGGCAGGAAACAGGTGACTTTAGGTCAGAGACCAGGAGGGAGAGGCAGAAGTGCCTTCAAAACCATTGGCCTGGCTTTAGGAGGGTTGGCCCAGCATTCTCCCTTGCAACAAACACTTCTGGAGAAAGCAGTGGCCTAAGGCACAGCGCGCCCTCCTAGAGACTCAGAGAAAACGCAAACGAGGCAGGAATCTCTCCTTTGTCCCATGTGACTGTTTTTTATTTGTTTGTTTGTTTGTTTGTTTGTTTTTGGTCAGGGTGGGGACATCCTGGGCAATTGTCCAAACTTTGTGCAACTTTTTAACAAATCCGCTCCCACCTGAGGGCTAGAAGAGGTGGGAAGCTTAGTCTTGATCAGTTTACAAAAACTGTGAGCTGATGGCACACGCCTTGTGGGGGTGGGGGGTGGGTTAGGAGAGAGGACGCCCGTCTGGTGTCCCCCAGCGACTGAATGAGGAGCAGGAAGCAGGCTGAGTGCCTGGGAACACCAGGCATCCTTGCCTTGAGAGCGGCTTCAGCTGTTACGTAACTACCCCAAGCTTCAGTTTCCTTATCTACAAAGGGGAGATCATAGCTCTTTCTCAAAAGATTGCTATACAGATTGAATGGATGGTGTGTGTCAAATGCACAACTGGTGTGTCCCAGTACAGATCAGTAAGGGCTGTGGCTGTTATTAGTGGGCTGTTTCCCCATTATCAAAAGGAGAAACAATAGGACGGACTGTTGATGATCGCCAGGTCAAATAACCGATGGTAAATCCACACCATCATAATTGGGTATGTGCAGTCATAAAATGAAATAAAGAACATTGCGCCCTGACTGGCATAGCTCGGTGGGTAGGCATCGTCCTGCAAACTGAAGGGTCATCGGTTCAATTCCCGGTTGGCACACATGCCTGGGTTGCGGGTTTGGTCCCGGGTCGGGGCATGCATGAGAGGCAACGGATCAATGTTTCTCTCCCTCTTTTCCTCCCTCCCTTCCCTTCTCTCTAAAAATGAATAAATAAAATCTTAAAAAATAAAAAGAACATTTCTGTATACTGCTGTGGAGTGGTCTGCAGGGTATATTGTTGAGGGGGTGGGGAGACAAGGTAAAGGAAAATATAAACGGTATGCTATTTATCAAAGTAGTGGTAGCTTGTGTTTTGGATGTACTTTTATACATTCATTCAAGCAACAGAAGACAAAACAAAAACGGACAGCGTTGGGGAATCAAAAGGGTCAGGCGAATAAAACTCTATGTTCACGCTTTGGGTTCTTACTAACAGTCTTCCACCGTTGCCCTCCAACTTGTTGCTGTTGTTGCCATCATCTTCATCATCATCCTCAGAAGGAACTTCAGTTTATAGCCTTCGTGATTTTAATGCTTTGCAGGTAGGGAGGGGCACCCAAAATTTTCTGCTGCTGGCTCTAACCTCAAGAGGGAATAAGGGTTATTAGTGGTCATCAGTTCCTAGGTTTCCCTGTTTGAGTGTAATTGGTGGAGACCAACTCCCCTCTCAGACTTTGGATTAACTATTTCTATCTGGCTCCTAATGTATTCTTCTCTATGTTCTTGGGCACGTGCAAAATATTTCCTGCAGCCTTTAGGAGCAGGGGTTTGCCATTATGGACCAAGCTAAGAATGGTTTCTACATTTTTAAATGGTTGAAAAATACCAAAAGAAGGATAACATTTCAACACTCATGAAAATAACATTAACTTTTAAATTACCTGGTTTACAAATAAAGTTTTGTTTCCATATTACTTGCGGCTGCTTTCACACTACAACAACTTGGGTAGATGCCTATCACCTGCAAAGTCTAAAATATTTATTATCTGGTTCTGTACAGAAAACATTTGCCTACCCCTGGTGCAGAGCGTCAGAGAAGGTCTGGGTTTCAGAGGTCTGCTGTTTTCTGGAGGCATCTCTAGGCCCTACTTTGCACATCAAAAACCTGCAAAGGTGCCCTGTATAGACAAGCTTTGAATGTGCATCATGTTTTCCTGTCTTGCTTTCATGGATGAAGAAAACCCAGTTTCCTCGTCAAAGCCTACAGAACAACGGACAAATGTGGCTTTGATTTTGAACATCGTCTTAAACCTGAGGCCCTACAAATGCATTTCTAAGCAATAAAGGAGGGTCGTAGACAATCATCACTTGTAGGTAACCACACCTGTCTGTTTTTATAGGAACATTTGCCCCTCTTGATCCAGGGACAGAATAATCACCACCAGCATTTATCATGTTGCTCTGGCCTAACACTAGCATGGTGGGTGGACTGTTGGGCAGAGGTGATTTCCATGTCATTTCCTGCTCATAAAGTGCTGTCCATGCTAGATTACTGTAGACCGGTGATTCTCAACTTTATCATCTGTAAGAATCACCCAGAGGGCTTATCCAAACATTCTGCCTGCCCCTCTCCCATGTCCCTTGATTCTGGGGTGGAGCGATGAATTTGCATTCCTCATCATTTCCCAGCAGGTGCTGATGCGGCTGGTCTAAAGACCATGAGTGTTGTTGATCCCAGGGGTCCATCTCTTCTGAGTTCAGCTATGAGCTGCCCCCTGGGACAGAGGAGATTTCCATGGTATAGATTTCTCCATTTCTCTACCCTTCCTCAATCTTGAGTACTTCTTCTCCACCTGTACTGCAAATATAATTCATTATTTATTGAGCAGTTATTACGTACAAAGAATGTAGGGCTTTAAAGAACTTAACGTCTTTGTTGAGAAGGTAGGACGTACACTTACAAAGAAAAGTAAACCGCTCTGTTGAGAAAAGCTCAACTTAAAAGTTGTCCGCTGCTTCTAAATCTAGAGGTGGGTTCAATTAATCACCTGGGAGATATTATTTGTTTTGGAAAGACTCACTTTGATGACCTTCCTTAACTATATAAATGCAAGGAAACTATACATGTATTGCCCTAGAAACAAAGATATTTAGGCCACATTTTTTTATGTTGACAAAGCACACGTTTTCCAATATTCCTTGTGAGGAAGGTGACCAAAGAGGGGTGCGCACATTTGGCAGGACCCAGGTTGGTGTTTCAGGGACACTTGTCCTAACAGTATTAGCCTGAGTCCGGAGGACCCCTTGTCAGCACTTCCTATACAGGTGCATGTTTGGGCAGCAACAGCTAAAAGAGTAGGTTAAATTAAAGAGTTTTACATTTAAAGCCAGCTTTGGTCCGGGCCTCGTGTGTCGGACAGTAACTGCAGGTGAGAATACCTGGTGGGAAAAGGCCTCCTGAGGAACTGCAAGGTGGGAGTCGTTGTCACACGTGGGAGCACCTGCTTTCAACCGGCTTAGCATGTGGCACTGACAGATGGGCTGACACCAGAGAACAAGGGGCCGCCTTGTCCGAGCTGTAGCAGATGAAGTAATACATGCTAATCATCACATGAGCATGAAATAGGTAGGTGTTAGATAGGCAGATAGATGGAAGGAAGGAAGGAGAAGAGGAAGGAAGGAAGGAAAATATAAGTTTGGGAATGGAGAAAACTTGTGGTTTTGAATATCATTTTGAATGGCTTCATTGGTAATATGAAAACACTTCGTTCTGGACAACAGAACTGCTTTCTGGGAAAATATCAAAATTCATGCAAAATTACGTAAGTTAATATGTTGGGTAACTGATGTACCTAATCCTTTTATTGGGAAGGAATGAAAACAAATGCAAATTTTATTTTTATGTCTTAGAAATTTACTCTGATGGCAAAATTAAAAGAGAAGATCTATATGAACAACTTTATCAATGGGGGATATCTTTGAAATAAAAATATGATTTATTTATTCAAATTTTATGTCATTGTTTTGATGTTTGTTCCTGACTTTCTCTATGTACTATATGTATGTCAGGATAAACAATTAGCGGATGAGGGAAAGTTTCTCTTTATAGAAGACTTTCAACTAACACATGAAAACAAAGTGATAGAATTAGAATATTAAAAATTTCTGCACCCCCTTATGTATTAATGAGTCTGGGAAACAGTCATCAATGATTGATAATATTACAAAAAGAGAGAGGCTATAAGTCATGGGGCTGTAACACACAGGGCAGGGAATATAGTTGATAATGTCACAATAACTACACATAGTTACAGATGGCGACTAGATTTACTGCGGTGATCACTTCATAAAGTATGTAAGTGTTGAGTCGCTATGTTGTACACCTGAAACTAATATAATATGCATGTCAACTATAATTAAAAATATATTTCAAAAAGAGAGAGGAGCCAGGCATTATGTGCCTCCCAGAGGAAGTACACTCTACAGCCTGTGAAGTCGTCTTGCCACAAAATCAGCAGAGTCTGTGACCATGCCTCTAGCTCCCACCACCAATTTAATATATAAACAACAGAAAAACATATGTAACACCACCATGTAGAAAATTCTACCAAGCAAGCCATCCAGTTTCTCCAAAGTAATTGCAAGGGTAGAAAAACACAACAACAATAGCAAAAACAGAAAAATGGGGGACTTTAAAGACAAATCATCAGTTACAATGTACGGTCTTAATTGGATTCAATACACAATTGGTTTCAATAAACGAACTGCAAAAACACGTTATAAGATAATGTGAAAACTTTGAATACTGACTGGATAATTAGTGATGTTAAGAAATTATTTTAATTTTAGGGTATAATAGTGGTTTTAAGTTATATGTATGTAAATTCTGATATTTCAGAGAAATATACCCAATTATTCATGAAATAACAAAATGCCTAGGATTCGCTCTAAAATATTTAGTAGGGGAGCAATGAGGAAAAGGTATAGCTGCAGCACAATTGGTCATGAGTTGATAGTTTTTGGAAGCTAAGTGATAGTGACATAGAGATTCATTACACTATTCTATTTACAATTTGGTAAGTTTAGAATTTTTCATAAAGAAAATTGTTCTTAAAGGAGAATAGAATGATAGAAATAGGAGTCTCTCTCTCTCACACACACACACCAAGACACACACACACACACACACAATCTGGCCTGCAGAAAATGTACTATTAGAGGAAAAGCTATATCTTCTATTAATTATGGTCTTAAATGCTTTTATTAGAAGGAATGAAAGATTGAGAATTAAAGGTATACGCATCCAATTTAAGTTAGGAAAAGTAACAGTATATTATCTTTGCCCTCCGAAAGTAGAAGAAAGTATATGGTAAAGGTAAGAGCAGATATTAATGAAAAGTATTAACAAATGAAAAGTTGATACTTTGGAAAAACTAATAAAATGGACAGACCTCTGGTAAAATTGTTCAAGAAAAAGAGGGAGAAGGTACAAATTTAAAAAGTTAGGACTAAAAGGGGGACATATCTATGGACCTAAGAAGAGATTTCAAAAGAAATTAGAAGATACTAAGAACAATTTTGTTAATGTATTTGAAAACTTAAATATACTAGCATATGTGTTTGAAAAATGAAACTTAGAAAAACTGGGACAAGGAGAATAAAAAGTGCAAATTGTCCTGTAATTATTAAGAATTAGTAATTTATTTTTTTCCACACAGAAAACATCAAGTCCAGATAATTTTTTGAGGTAAGTTTCACCAGACGTTCAAATAACAGGTCATATTTATTTTATAATAATTCTTCCAGGGAAAAGGAAAGAGGAACTATTGCCCAACTTATCTGATTGGGCTGGTAGACTTTTAATCAGAAACTAGATAAGATAAGCATAGAAAACACTTGTCTATCTTGCTCATAAACACAGATGCAAAAGTCGTGCACAATGCAAACACATTGTGAACATACTGAGTTTACCCCAAAAATGTACACATGATTTAACATAGAAATTTTATTAGTGAAATGATTCCTGTGACACTTTTAAAAGTAGGCAATGCCTATGCATGTTTAAAGGAGAAAAAAATACCTCAGAAAAATATGAATATGAGGAAATGTCAAATAGAGAGAGAGGGAACACTTTTTTAAAAGTAATATCTTATTGCCGTTAATAAGAATGAAATTCGTGATAAGAAAACACTATGAAATACAGGTAAGTGCTATGCAGTGGTAAGATTTTTGAAAATGCTGTCCTGGCTGGTGTGGCTCAGTTGGTTGGGTGTCATCCAGCTAATTGAAAGGTCACTGGTTCGATTCTTGGTCAGCGCACATGCCCAATTGACATGGATCTTTCTTTCCCTTTCTTTCTCCCTCCCTTCTTGTCTCTCTAAAAACAAATAAATAAAATCTTAAAAAAATGTTTTTGATAATCCCTTTATTTTTTTCTTTTTTACTTCTCCCTTTATTCTCTTCCACCCTGCACTGCCCCACCCCCAGCATTCCCTGCCCCCGCCCCCTTAGTTCATGTCCATGGGTCATACATGTAAGTTCTTTGGCTTCCCCATTTCGTATACTATTCCTAACCTCCCCCTGCCTATTTTGTTCCTACTATTTATGCTGTTTATTCCCTGTACCTTTTCCCTGTTCTTCCCCCTCCCCCTCCCCTCTGATCTCCATTTCTATGATTCTGTTCCTGTTCTAGTTGTTTGCTTAGTTTGTTTTTGTTTTCGTTTTTTTAGGTTCGGTTGTTGATAGTTGTGAGTTTGTTGTCATTTCACTGTTCATAGTTTCTGATCATCTTCTTTTTCTTAGATAAGTCCCTTTAACATTTCATATAATAAGGGATTGGTGATGATGAACTTCTTTAACTTGACCTTATCTCGAAAGCACTTCATCTGCCCTTCCATTCTAAATGATAGCTTTGCTGGATAGAGTAATCATGTATGTAGGTCCTTGTCTTTCATGACTTTTCATACTCCTTGTCAGTCCCTTCTTGCCTGCAAGGTTTCTTTTGAGAAATCAGCTGATAGCCTTTTGGGAACTCCTTTGTAGGTAACTGCCTCCTTTTCTCTTGCTGCTTTTAAGATTCTCTTCTTATCTTTAATCTTGGGTAACTTAATTGTGATGTGCCTTGGTGTGTGCTTCCTTGAGTCCAACTTCTTTGGGCCTCTCTGAGCTTCCTGGATCTCCTGGAAGTTTATTTCTTTGGCCAGATTGGGGAAGTTCTCCTTCATTATTTGTTCAAATAAGTTTTCGATTTCTTCCTCTTCCTCTTCTCCTTCTGGCATCCCTATGATTTGGATGTTGGAACATCCTAAAGTTGTCCTAGAAGTTCCTAAGCCTCTCCTCATTTTTTTAAAATTGTTTCTTGATTCTGTTCTGGTTGAATGTTTAACTTTTCCTTCTGCTCCAAATTGTTGATTTGAGTCCCGGTTTTCTTCTCTTTACTGTTGGTTCCCTGTATATTTTTCTTTATTTCACTCTGTGTAGCCTTCACTTGTTCCTCCATTTTGCAACCATACTCAACCATATCTGTGAGCATCCAGAATATCAGTGTTTTGAACTGTGCCTCTGATAGGTTGGCTATCTTTTCATCTCTTAATTCTGTTTTTGGAGATTTGATCTGTTCTTTCATTTGGGCCATATTTCTATTTCTCAGAACACCTGTTCCTTTGGAAGGGGCAGAGCCTTAGGTATTTGTCAGGGCAGGGCAACCCAGGTCGCTGCGTTGTCTGTGGGGGAGGGGTCTGAGAGGGAACAATGCGGCTCATTTAGCTCCCAGCAGGCTTTCAGTCACTTCGCCCGCTACCCACAAGCAAATTGGACCCTTCTGGTGCTGATTCCCAGGTGGGTGGGCTTATGTACATTCTAGGACCCTGTGGGTCCCTCCAACGGATACTCCTGTGAGGCTGGGGGTTCCACCTGCCGCTGCAACCCCCACAGGTTTTTTACAGCCAGAGGGTTTGAGGCTTTCTTTTCCCATGCTGGAACCCTGGGTTGTGTGGTCTGTCTCACTCCGCAGCTGTTCCTCATGGTTTATCTGCATGCAAATGTGGGACTGCCAGCTGCTGCTTTGCCCACCTTGTCCTCCAGCCACTGCCTTGCCACGTGACCTCTTCGCCCTGGCTGCCCATCTCCACCCCACCTACCGATCTGGGTGAGTGTTTCATCTTTAACTCCTTGGTTGTCGGACTTTCGTGCAGTTCAATTTTCTGGCAGTTCTGGTTACTTTGTTTGTTTTTTAAATTGGTTGTTGTCCTTCCTTTGGTTGTGCAAGGAGGCAAAGTGTATCTACCTACCCCTCCATATTGGCCAGAAGTCCAAAATTTTAAAAAATAATTCCAAATGCTGATTAATTCCTTCATTGTCTATACGTATCATAAAAGAAAGTTTATATAAAGGAAGAGGGAAAAAAGAAGACAGAACCATTTTCTTAACCAAAAAAGAACATATAAAGTTTTATAGGAACAAAATACTCAACCTAATATTTTTTATATAGGAGATGTTCTTGCTGCAGTTTTAAGGTTTTGGTTTGTTTTTTTTTAAAGGTTTCACCTACAAAGTACACACATTTGTTCACTTTTATACTTTTGCTTGGAAATCAGTCTCTTTCTTCTACTTGTTACTACAGAGTGTTATTTCAGAACATATATAATTTATATAATCCAAAATTTAGAAAAAAAGAAAGGTTAGTTAGACTTGGTGAGCCATTAAAAACAACCAAGTTATAGGGTAGCTAACTATTTCAATTGTGCCTACCTGCTTAATGGTGTGAATGTGATGATCCCAGGGGAACATTTTTTTTTAATTCTTCTGACTGCTTTATTCTCTCGTGTCCTCTTCTTCATCTAATTGTTATCCATCCATCAAGTCTTAAAAAAGTCTTCTCCTCAGTGCCTTGCTATATAAGCATGTTCCCAGTGTGCTTTATAATCCACCTTTGTAGCAGTTCTCAAATTTACCGTACTGTAAATTTCTTGAAGGCAGAGATCATGTCCAATTTATTCACCCCTGAACCCTTATCCCGAGCACAGAATCTGACACATTAAAGTGAATGAATGCATAATTAAATCATGAGTAAACAAATATTGAGTGTATTAAAAAAATGAAAAGTGATATGCAATTGGAAATTTGTATTTGTATCATTATTAAGTTCAGTGTTTACAGCCTGGGGAATGCAGCTTGAAGCTGAGTTTTTGCAAACAAGCTTATTATGTAATATTTTACAATGCGATTTTAGATCCCACAGTTAAATCTCCCATGGTGCAGGCACCAAATGCTTCCGAAATGAATTGCTGGACTACCCTAAATTTGTCAAAATTGCCATGGATGTGATTGAGAGGAAGGGTGTCTTAGCACCATCCAAAGGGCCAAAAAGAGAATTTTCCATACGTTTTGTGATTTTCAACAAAAGTTCAAAGTTGTGATTACTTTTTGATATATGAGAACATTCTCACAACAAAATCTGATCCCCTACCCTCATATGTCATCCTTTAAAAAAAGTTTTGTACTTTTTCCATTATCATTTAGCCCCCTTATCGCCCCCACCCCCACAACGATCACACTGTTGTCCATGTCTGTAAGTCCTTTTCCTTTTTGCTTGATCGCTCAAGCCCCTAAAGTTGTGATTTTTATCCCTCTGCGCGTGTGCAAGATGTGAGTGACAGTGGCCTGAACTTCTCTAAGATAACAGTGGTGCTGACCATGAGTTGCTATTTCCCTTGATTCTGACATAAAACACTAGAGGATTTTAAGCTGAAAAGTATGTGAAAAGTATGTGAAAAGTATGAGACATTTTGAAGGCATTCTGGGGAAGTGCTACTTTTTCTGAAAGATTTATCGAACAGCTTTGAAGCCTGGAGTTATTTTCACCTAATCTAACAGCAAGTAATTTTGAATTTAAAAATGCATTCAAATTCAAGTTACATTGGGATTAAATAATAGCCATGAGACAATGCGGCGGGGGAGACGTTCGGGCTATTTGCTTGGAGAAGGAAGCTCACTTTCCTGCTTTCTCTAACTAGCTATGCAACTATTAATGAGTCATTTCAACTCTCCGAGTCCTGGCTTCTTGATAGGTAAAATAAAGAGGTTGAACAAGTACACATGTAATTCTTAACACCTGGTGGCAAAAATCCAAAATAAAGCATGCTGCAAAATTTCACTGTGTAGGTGTGTGTAGCCCAATACCTTTGGAAAGATCTCTTCCAACTTTGCTTAGGTTGGAAGCAATTGTCATCCATTTCCATTTTTTTCCCAGCCGGACCAAGGGTTGATTTTAATTCTTATACTGTGACTATCACTCCCTAAGACAGAGACTCAAGAGGTTAGCATTGGCAGGGAATGCTTGCGGGCACTTCTCTCCCCTCATCCTGGGAGCCCGCTGGGCCTCTGGGGGCGTGAACCTGTAGCTGGGAAGGCAGGAGTGTTCTCTGGACTGCTCTGTGCAGGAGACTGGCTGCCAGGTAGGGAGGCATTTTCCACAATAGCCAACCCATCCCAAGAACAGTGATGTGTCCAGCTGTCATGAGTTCGAATGCAGCTCTGTGAAGTGTAAATTTTGGAGTGTCTGTGTTTTCCTCTAAAGAGCTGTTTGAGCACAGAATCCCTATCCTGGAGCCAGGGACAAAAACGAAGTGAACTGAGGACGTCACTGAATGGTTCTATGCCTTTGCTATGAAGAATTTATGTCCCAAAGAGCCCTTCTGTGGCAGTCAATTTTCTTTTGCTCCTTAATGGAAGATGAAAGGGGGGCTGCTTTACAGTTCTTTTGAAATTTTAATTTACATAGAGAGATGAATGTCACTTGTCTTTCAGATGGTTTGTTTGGCTTTTCAGTTCTGCTGGGGAACAGTGGCGTGAGGGATAGGAGCAACTAGAACAAAATTTGGTTTCGAGAATTGGTACACAATAATCATACGCAAGCCTCTATCCTCTCTACCTCTTCACATTCATGTTCAGTCATTTGTAATTGTCAAAGAAAATTCATGAGTAATTTCAGTTACTTCTGTTTATTTATTGAACTTCCACTGTATGTTAACATTGCCTATAGTGCTGGGCAATAATATATTACAATACTTAATAAATAGCAGCTCTTAAAGAACTGAGGGTTTATTAAAGGAAAATGACAAGTAAATAAAAAAATAGAAAATATAACAATATAATGTAATTAGTTCAGGTGTGTATAAGTACAATATATATATACACCTTACATTTCTCCTGAGGGTCATAAAGAAGTTTTGAATAACAGAAAGACAGAGTCTTTGTAGAAAAAGATGCATTACTCTAAAAATAATCATACTCCCTTAATTCATATATACACTTACCACAATCCTACTTAAAAGGGCAGCAGAATTTTTTAAAACTAATTAAGCTATTTCCACACATTATATAGAAAAGTAAGTGTTTAAAACACTCAAGAAATTTTTAAAAGAAGAGTAAGGAGGAGGTACCAGCCCTACCAGAAAATAAAATATATTAAGTTATTTTAATTAGCATAAATATACAAATCAATGGACCAGAACAAAGTCTAGAAATACTCAAAAACATGTGGAAAATATGCTAAGGTGGCATTCCCAACCAATGGGAAAAAGGCAATTAATTTCATATCATTCACAGATTTAGCAGATACTCAACTGTAGTACATAGCTCATGTGAGGTCTTTCACTATCTGAGGCTTCATTCAAATGATTTTACTAAACTGGTTGATGCTTTTGGAATTACATGCTTTTGTGCACTCTTACAATTTGGATGGGAAATGGTCCCAAGCTGGCAAAGATTTTGTTAATGTCATATTGAGTTAGTCTTCCTCTACAGATTGGATTTTCCAAATTAAAAGAGATTCTTGCATTTCTTCTTAATCGGTTTATAGTTTGTAAATGATTATAAATGTCTCTAGTGTGAAAGGATTGTTTTCACTTAATTTTTTCTGTATAACGTATGAAATGGAAAGCTAAATTTAAGTCTTTCCAATTTGATTTCAAAGAGAGATTGGAACCTGTAGAAGAAATGTTTCATCCACCCAAATATATATGCACTCAGTTCCAAAATGTTCCAGAAACTATGAAAATGCTGGAAATTCAGCAATGGAAGTACTCCTTTGTTTCTACGCTAACAGGGTTTGAGAGGATTGATTCTAATTTTAAAAGAAGTTCTACTGCTGGTAAAATGCCATCACACAGCATCACATGCTACAGAGAAATGATTCCTGAAAGGAAGATTCAATTGATGTCGCAAACTGTCTTATTCGTTGTCTTATTTTAAGAAACTTCCACAGCCACCTCAGCCGTCAGCGACCACCCTGCTCAGTCAGCAGCCATCAACACCGAGGCAAGGCCTTCCGCCAGCAAAAACATCACGACTAGCTGAAGGCTCAGAGGAGCGTATTTTAGCAATACAGTATTTTTAATTAAGGCACTGTTTTTTAGACATAAGGCTCTTGTACACTTAATAGACTACAGTATAGTGCAAACATAACTTTTTGTAGGTACCAAAAAATAAAAAAAATTCATGTGTCTTGCTTTATTGTGATATTCACTTTATTATGGTGGTCTGGAACCAAACCCACAATACCTCCAAGATATGCCTGTAGTTAGGTCAAGAAAACCTTAAATGAGCTTTGCACATTGAAGAACATCCACTGCTACATGAGCGCCTTGTCCTGATGCACCATGCTCTGGTAGGTTTATAAACATATCTAGTCTTTAACTGTCTTGACCCACAGATTTTCAAATCTTTTTTACCAGAGGCAAAATGACCTTGGGAGCAAGAGATGGGTTGAGGGATGCCTGTTTCTAAATCATAATGAACCCCATGGGCTCCGAACTTAGTGGGCAAAGGCAGAGTGTTCTAGGGAAACAAATTTATTTGCATCTAAATAGCATTCATGTGATGCAGAAAGGGTTTAAAAACTTAGGTACACATAAGTGAAACATCAGAAGGTTTGCCAAGAGCAAGACTTGCACGTAAAAATCAAACTTCTCTACCCGTCCAAAGAAAAAGAAAAAAAGTCCTATAAGCTTGAGTAGAACAAAGGACTAACTCCCTTCATGTCTTTAAAAAATTAGAGTTTTGTTGCAGAAACATTAATGTTACATCTGAATCAAGCAATGTTAACAGGTTTGTGTGAAAAACATTGACCTTGATATTCACAACAAAAGAAATGATCCAATCATTAAGTTATTTATGTTCTGTTTTGAAGGTTAAAAAGATATTTGTTGAAATGTCATTTTAAACCTCTCAATGCTTCAGATTTGCCACCCTTCACCCCCATCCACTGTGTATTTTGTTCAAATGCCCCTTTTGATCCCCAAGATTATACAGAATCTTCAGGTTTGAATGCGGTTTCGTAGCACCTAGACATTCAATAGAATAGCTGATTGCAAACTTTTCTTGTAACTCCAATTGATTACAAAACAGGGAAAGGGTGAATTGCTTCTCCAAAGCCGATGGAGAGATGATGAGTGAGCAAGGAAGAGAAGTTAAAAAAAAAAAGTTTAAAATATTAGATTTGAAAGTGACTCTCCCCCTTATACCCTCAGTGAGGAGCCACAATTCCATCCTGAGTCCCAGAGCAGGCATCCTTATTTCCCCCAAACACTGGCCTTTCAGAGAAAAGCGCTCAGCCCAGCATGTCTATTTTCTCACTGGGGCCGTGTGAGCCCAACCCGTGTCTTCCTGGCCTGTTTTGTCCCCTAGTCTCACTCCTTGCTGAGACTCTTTCAGTCACCACTGTAGGTTTGTCTGGATTTCATCATGTTGTACGTTTCATGCAATAGCTAAGATAATTATTTATAAGAGGAAAAAGAAAATGTCCCTAGCTATGCTAATCTTACTGTGGTAATCCTTTTGCAATATATACATGTATCTCTAATCATCATATTGTACACCTTTAACTTACACGTATTGTGTGTCAGTATCTCAATAAAGCTGGGAAAATAAATAAATCACTATCTGCCCTGATAAAGAATGAAGAGAAAAGGAACAGACAACCAAAATTGGGACTAAGGGTGGGTGAATCACTCTTGGATGCTGAGAAAATTAAAACAGAACCATGACAAAATACTTTAATAAATTCTTGCTAATTTAAAGTTTGGTATTAAGAGACATTGCAGGTGTGACTGAATTGAACACTTGGCGATGAGGAGCTCATCCTGCATTATCCGGGGGGCCTGGGCTTATCATGTGAGGCCTTAAAATGGGAGCGCCTTCCGGGTAATGAATGGAGGGCTAGGAGATGCATTGTTTCTGACTTTGAAGGCGGAGGGAGGTGGGCAGGGGGCTGGGGAGAGAGGGGAGAAGGTAAGGAGGGAGGAACAAGCCAAGGACTGCAGCTGCCATTAGAAGCTGGAAAGGGCATAGAAACAGATTCTCCTGGAGTCTCCAGAGGTACAGTCCTGCCAACAAAGATTTTAGCCCAGTGTGACCTGAGTCAAACTTCTGACCTACAGAATCATAACACATTTGCGTTGTTTTAGCCATCAATTTGTGGCCATTTTTTACAGCAACAATAGTAAACGGATACACTCCCTTTTTGGTTTTGAGTGCTTTACGGTGTACAAACACTATCTCATACACGTGTAGGCTCCTTTGAAGAAAGGGAAAGCTTTAAACAAAACAGAGTTCAAAATAATAGAAAGTTAGAAGGGCACAGTTTCGAGCATCCAGGGGTTGCCTGGTCAATCTGTGCACAAAAGCTAACATTTCTAAATGTGTCTGAGATAAAACAAACAAACAAACAAACAAACAAAACAAGTCCAGAGAACATCAATCTCTGCTAAGTAGTGGCTGCTCCTCAAAACTGTCGAAGGCAATTTTTTCCTAGGGATATTTTGAAGGCTTACAATGGACTCTTTTGTCGTGTTGCATTATACGCAGACCTTGACTCCAAAGTCCTGTTGTGGGCCAGACCCGTGGTCCCTGTCCTCTTTTCTTCTTGTCCACCCCTTACACTTCGATCCTCCAACAGAGCTGGCTTTCTCCTCTTCTTGGTAACAGATACCATCCAGCCTCCCCCCTAACCTGGCTGCAGGGCGGGTTTTCCACTCTCTGGCTGCCCCTGAAGACAAGCATCCATCTCATTTCACTTGCCGAGCCTTCCCTCTAACTGCTGTGGTGACTAATAAGACAGGAATAATATGACAAAAATAGCAAACGCCGTGAAGGTTCTTAGAGTCTATGGCTCCTAACAGATTAAAACCATACATGCTGAGGAACAAAGCTGAGAAGGAACAAAGCTGAAGAGTCACTGATACACAGAGGATACAAAATTAACATGTAATAATTGAGGAAATAAATACCTGTGATGTTTGTGCATAAATAGATATTCTGGCATGTGTGTGTGTCGTGTGCAACCCTGGACTTTCCTCTCTTTCCCCCTCCATGGTGGTGCTGTGCAATTATACAATAACAACACTAGAAGAAGCCATAGAGGTCATTTAGAGTGACCCACATTTTGCCAAGGAAAGATTCAACACCATACAGATGGAGACTTGTCTGTCCTTTGACTTCTTTTTCTTTGCTTTTCAATCTTTGCCCATCAGCTGCACATCAGCCAAATGATCGGATGAGATTATGTAGGCTGGGGCCTTTCTACTCCTTATTCTTACTGACCGTGACAATCTCTCCCTTAAATGCCTTTCCTTCCTATCTAATCTTCAGTACTATTAAACCATTTCTTTCATGATTAGCCTCTGCCTGATTTGTCTTTTACTGATAAACTGAGTCATCAGCAGGCATTTTGCTAGAAGTCAGCCTTGTTAAACGACTAGCTCATAGAAGCCTGTGACTTTCTATCTTATCCTATCTCCTGGGTCTAAGGTTTTTGTTGATCTAACTTCCTTATCATGTCAAGTGTTAATCTTCTTTTAGTGATAGAGGAATTGCCAAACCAAAGTACTTTGGAAAAATGAATACACTGACATGTCATTTCAAAGTCCTCACATCACCAAAGTCCTATCTTGTCCTATAGGCACATTATCTACTATAAATGTGAAGGCAGGGTATGAAGTCTCCAGAGTCACAGAAATCATGCAATCCTCAGAAAGAATACTCTGTAAAAAATGCAGTGAAACAATCTAAACTTGTTATAAAAAATAATGATAACTAATATTTATCCAGTGCTTACAATGTGTTTGGAATTATTCTAAACACTTTCCATAGGTTGTCTGATTTAATCCTGTGGGTTAAGTGCTATTATTGCCACCATTTTATATATGGGAAAATGTGGACACAGAGCAGGTAAGCTATTTGCCCCAAATCCAGAGACAGGTAATGGTGGTGTCAGATTTTTGAAAGTTAAGTTGAATCTAGCTTCCTAACCTCTCTGCCAAGCCACCTGTGATAGGGGAGCTACCATGAATCAACCTCCACTCACACTTCATATTTGGAAAAAGCATCTTTGGAGGCATGGTCTATGGACCAATGGAGATGCCACAGTTTCAGTCTCCATAAGCATATACAACAGGTTTTAAGGTCCCTGAAGGCTCCACACTTCCCTGTCTTGAAAAGACCCAAAGGAAAGTGTCCCCTTCCCACAGAGCCTGCTGCTGGGCCCCATGATCCAGCCACGCTGTTAGAAACGACAGCTCTTGAGCTGCCTTTACAACTTGGCGTGCACTTTATAGTGTGTTGGCTAATTCTTAGACATTCAGTGCAGAGCTTTGGTTCTAACTTGGAGAGGACACAAACTTCTGGCTTAGCTCCTGCCTCTCTGACTTTGTTGAAGTCTAGAGTCTCATTGTGCAGTGGTTCCCATCTAGAATGGGACTACTTGTCTGAGGCAGCTCAGGTTACACAGACAGCGTGTAAACGGTGTCAAGCATGAAGTGCAGCTGCAGAACAAGCCTAACTTTCTCCACTGGAAGTTAGGCCCCTAAGGAACCAGGAATAATGTGACAGGCTCACACAAACCACCCGAGCCAGGGCTACCTTTGGCCAGTTAGCCTGTCTTATTGGAATTTCACCAATTAAAGTGAGGGTAGAAGTTTTGTCTATTCTTTTGAACACCACCTCTCTGGAAATGATTTTCAACCCACTTCTTCAGCAAATGCCTCTCTTACTAGCACTTGATTCATATTTCCAACTTGGACTAAAGCAAGGCATTTTCTTCCCTACCTTACTTAAAGGGTGCCACTATGCACTAAGTTATGGAGGTCAGAAATCTACAAATTAGTCAAGGCCCTTTGCACCCCATGTCGAGTCTGATCCCTACATAAATCCCGTAATTTTACTGAAATAGCCCTGGAATCCATCTGCCCTCCCTTTTCAGCACTCTTATACCCATTGAAACCCTGATGATCTATACACTGGACCCCTCCAGTAACCTTCTAATTCGGGCCTACCCTACACCTTCTGCTTCCAATTTCTTTTCTTTACCTACCTCCGCCATTTTTCTCAATTACAGGGGGCAACCGTGAACTTCCTGTACTTAATTACAGTGTGTGTCTTCCTATGAACATAATCTACAAATTTTTATGTGGCATATAACTTCTGTCACCACCTAGTTTTGACCTGTATTTTGGTTCCTCTCCCACTATCACTCTATATCACGTCTTCACATTCCTCCAGTGAATAGTAACTATTTCCATCATTAGGTTCTCCCTTCATCATCAACGCATAGCATTTCATATACTGTTGTGTGTATCTATCTCTCCCAGTTCTAAAGTGTATACGTTTCATGAAGGAAGGTCTTTTCAACGCTACATCCTAAATACCAAGCATGGGACCTGACACTTAGAAAGTACGCATAACATTTGCTGAATAAATGAACAAAGACAGCAGTGTCTAATTTTGTGTTGACTATCAAGGATTGTTTATGTATATATACTACTCACATATTAATTAACCAGTAATTGAACATTTAGTAGGTGATAGAGGGTCAAAAAATCATCTCCACAGATGAGCAAATAAAGGAATGCAATACACACACACACACACACACACACACACACACACTCCCCACACAATGAAATATTATTCAGCCATGAAAAAGGAAATCTTGGTATTTGTGATCTCTGGGATGAGCCTGGAGGGTATTCTGTTAAGGGAAACAAGCCCAGCAGAGAAAGACAAATATTGTATAGGAAGTATCACTTACATGTGGAACCATAACAACAACAAAGGGGATTGCATAGAAACAGAATTGGTGGGTGTTGCCAGGGGCGGGGAGAGGGGCAATGAGGAGGCATAGGTCAACAGGTACAAATTTTCAGGTGTAAGAAGAACAAGTTCTGAGAGTCTAATGTGCAGCATGGCACCCATCATGAATAATTTGGTATGGCATGCTTGAAAGTGGCTGGGAGTAGATGTTAAAGCTTCTTCACACACGCGCACACACACAGAATGAACTGTGTGAGGTGATGGATGTGTTATCGTGAGCTTGGTAATCATTCCACAGTGTGTAAGTATATCAAATCATCACCTTTTTTACTTTAAATATATACAGTTCTATTTGTCAATCACTCCTCAATAAAACTGGGGGAAAATAAATAAATGTAAAAAACTAAAATCATGGACTTCGGTGTTCGATACCTGGTTGGCAATCTGAGCATTCAGGTGTATTGGCAAGTCAGTTAAGGAGTCCAGGGCGTTATTTTTCACCCGTAAAATGTGTATAATGATACGCCTCATGGGTGGGATGACGATTAAAGGCAAGACGCATGGGAGGTGACTTACCTCTGTGACCGGCACAAGGTTGGTTTTCCGCAGACGATAGCTTGGCAGAACAACTCCCGTGGGCTGACTTGAATAATTTGCAGCCTTTCGGTGCTTACTAATCCTGCTCTTGTGATTTAACCGAATTAAGCCCTCTATAGCCAGCTTCTTAATAAGGAGACAGGCTCATTTATTAACTAGATGGACAACAAAGTAGTAAAGATTAAAATGGCGGCAATTAACTAGACTCCCATTTTCCTACATCTGGCCCTGGGATAAAAAACTGCCAGGGATCCTGGCATTCCCATTGCCATGGAAATATGATGGACCTAACATTTGGAGGCCATGGGGTGTATCTCCCCACATTTTCTGCATAGGAAGTATAGATATAATGATTAAGATCTTGAGTTCCGGAGCTAGACTGAATTCAAATCCCAGCTCGCCGATTGCAAGCTGCATACCATGGAGAAGTTTCTCGAATTCTCAGCCTCAATTTCATCATCTCTAAAATGGGCTAAAAGAAAGACCTCCTTCATAAGGTTGTTGTGAGTTTGTGAAGTCAAAACAAGAAATAAATCAGACGGGTGCCTCGTATAGAATAAGTACTCCAAAATGATCCCTGGGACTCCATTATTGATCTCCAAATCAGGACAGTCCTGAGAGTGAACAGCTATGCTGTTACTAACTACTACGTCTGTGCAATAGGCTAAAATTGGCTGTGTCCTGGTCACACCCAGATGCACGATCACTCTCGCTGGGGTGACGTTGATAATAATGTGGATGACAATGATGTCATTTAGCTCGAGCTAGAAGAACTTGCCCATTAGTCTTCATGTATCCAATTGATAACACCAGCTCCCGTCTAAGGTCAGGATTCAGGCACAATCTTCCTCATCCCCGTTATTTTCCACTGCGAATCATCCACCATTAGCAGCTACGTCAAGCCAGAGGGAAATGCAATACATGCTTTTATCCCCCTGAGACCTGAGAAGGAATGATAAGGTTTAAATATTACTGTATTGAATCAGTTACTTCGTTTCATTTGGAGAGTCCAGTTTGATACACCACAATTGTGGCTGAGACTTGCTGATCAGTACAGATTTACTCTTTAGCCCACAGTGCAATTTATTACCTAAATTTCTAAACCTTAATATAGCCTTGGTTTCTTTTTTTCCTTTTTCTCTTGTTTTTTTCTTTTTCTTTTTTTAACCATGGCAGGAAACCAAACAGAGAGGGAAATTCCCAACCACAAGTTGAAACCTGCTTTACCAATTTTATCCAGCTTACAAAGTCAGATAATCATGTCAAGAATATAAGCAGCTAATGGTCTTCTCATTATCTAGTAAGCATCTACTCTGTGCCCAGTACCGTGCTAGGAAATATTCAAGATGTGGTCCACAGGGAGTTTTCAATCTGGTTCGAAACACAGAAGGAACATTGGTGAAACAAGGACGGTACAAAACTATGCATGACAGAGACAGACCTGCCATATAAATAAGTTCAGCAAGCGAAGAAAGTCAGCCCAGGCTAAAGGTCTCAGGAGGAGCCTGGTGAAGCAGGTATATTTTGAGTTGGGCATCAAGGATGGCTGGAATCTGGATAGATGGGAAAAGGTGGAAGGTCTTTTTCTTTCTCTACCAGGTGGGGAGGTGATTTGGAGATCAGACAAAGCAGAGAGTTAAGACTGAGAAATTCCTTTATGTTAATGGGATGAAATAAACCCATTTTGACAGACAAGGACGCTCAGGCAACTGAGTGTCAGGCGACAAGGGAAGACCCCGATGATTCTAAGCCTTCACTCTAGGTTTATACGATACCTGGCAGATCTGCCATTCTAATGGGACAGGGTTTTGCAAATTAAAAATAGGCAACAATATGAGATTATTATCATTGTTCCTTTGTTAACTTTTTTCCCTGTTGAGTGAGAAAGGGAACAGAGAAAAAATTCTCCCCTAGGGAGAAATGCCTCCCAAAATGAAGTATAAACTCTAATCTGCAATGTGATGTCCCGGCTGAAGTCAAATGAGAGGATTCGTTTTGAAATGTGCCTGATTTCAGGCTTGGTGTCTTCAAAACTTAGCAATGTTGCAAATATATTGGCTTCCCAATGAGGGAGAGAAGTTTTCTTGGAAGAACAGCTTTCAAATCTGGCAAATGAATTGGTTTCTGCAATGCTACCCCCTGGCAGACATTCACAGAAATTTACTGCTTGGCATCTGGATTCAACCACATATTATTGCTTAATTAAAAGTGCTTCTTTTAATAGATCAATAGACTTGCTCTTAGGAGCTGCTCTGCTGGCACCTTTGCTTTTGTTCAAAGTGACGAAAGGTCCGGAGGGATGACACACGGGCTCAATGGAGTTTGAGCTAAAATGGACAGGCTACGACATGTCGTTCTGTGTCGGGTGCACGTAACACAAACCATATAGCTCTTTGAAATAGAAAGAAAAATCGGAGCCAATTCAAACTAATGACCTGGCTCTTGTTTCTGAAGTGGGTGGGGGTTTACACAAAGCCTCTGCCAGCCGCCCCTGCAGGGTGCACCTGAGTGTTGGGCCTTCCTGAACTGGAGCCAGAGGGCTCGGCCCAGGCCAGCCAAGGGGCAGGAGAAGGCGGCACAAAAGGCGGAGCAGGACTGCGTGTGCTTTTCTAACTCTCGGCAAACTCTGCCCTGGCCGTTCTTCCTTTTTTATAAACACCGTTCCATCTTCCTGCTCTCAGACTTTCTGTTCTTCCCTTCCCTGGGAAATGTGTTACACAAGAAGTGCTCTCCATTTCTTTCTAGGGGCGCAAACCCCTGTGAAAAGGTGATCCAAACGACATCAAAAAATGGGCGTCAGCTGAAAAACTTCGCAGACATTTTGAGATCCGCAAACCCTCTGCAGTCCGTGGGGCCTCTGGTTAAGGTGCCCACTAAAGCGCATTCTGCAGTCACACTGAACAAGGACGCACCACAGGCGCTGAGAGTTACTCCAGGTATAGAGCTAATCTGAAAGGCACTTTGTTGGGGACCTCAGCTCACACAGAGGAGTGAGGGCAGCGTGCCAGGTGTCGCTGCGCCTACATTTTATCCTCAGGAAGTGCTGTGTATTTGGGAAATCTCTCTACCCTGTCTTTGGGCGGTGGCCATAAAGTTTATTCTGGGGCCTGCCGGCTGTCGCGCCCTGCCCGGACGGCCATGGTCCATTGCAAAGAAAAGAAAAAGCATGTTTGTAGATAAGATTCTATTTACTCCCTGAAAGCAGCTTTTTGTGAAGAAGTTTTAGATTAAAAACAAAAAGAAACCCTTTCAATTTTAATGTATCATTTTCTGGTTGAATCCCTTAAACCCGAAGTGAAATCCAGCTTCCTAATCTTAACACCAGGAGCTGGTCCAGCTTCTCAGTATGTAAAAGCCAATGTTCCCTTCTTCTTATGAATATACATTACGTAACAAAACTCTGATTCGCAGGACAAATAGGGCATTGGGGCACAGCCGCGTGTGATTTAATCACCTCAGAAAATGAGATGCATCTGCATCTCACTGGGGGTCGTTCTGTAAGGAAACTGCGCTGCAGAAAACGCACCTCGCCCCCGCAGCCATGTCCTGTCCGCTGGCTTCGCTGGGCCATGGACTCTCCCGCTTCATCGAAGGCCACCACCCTATTAGCAGACGAAAGGGGCTAAGCGGCGTCCGTTGCTGAGTGCGTCCTGTAAGCTTAGATGCATGGCCACAATCTGCCGCCTCCGGTTAAGCACCCCCCCGCCCCCCGCGTTCTGCCTGTTGTACAGGTGAGAAAGTGAGAAAGCCGAGGCTCTGAGAGGTTGAGTAACTTCCTCCAGGTCTTGCCGCCGTAAGGGAGCTTGTAGGCCTTGAACCTGTGCTGCTTTCCTGCGCCTTTACAGCGGCTGGCGCGGAAGGTTGGCTGAGGTGCTGAGCAGGCCTCCTCCTCTAGCCCCTGGAGGGCTCTGGCCGGGAGGGGTGGGCGCTGCTTCTGGACCTTGTGTCCGTCTCTAATTCCACTTGGTGGAAGATAAAAATAGAGCCCCCAAGCGTAGTGATGTTTTCCGTGCCCTGTGGAAGGTTCTGACTTGCTATTTCTGCTCTTCACAGGGAGTACCTTTCAGGGCATAGTAAATAAATGGTCTTTCCAGTCATTGAACGATTTTTGAGCTGAGAGCATACAGGGGTCTGGCACAAATAATGCCCTTTTTATTGCAGTATCTTTTATTACAAAATCATAAGCATGTAATTCTGTAACATAATCACACTCAAGCACACTACATGGCATTTTAGGTGAAATGTTCACATTGCTGTCCATTTCGTGGGAGACAGTCACGTACCCTACCAACCGCACTCAAGCAGGCCTCACTTCTGCCGGACCCTGTATAATCAATCTCAAGACTTTTTTGCCCTGAAAAGGTGATCCAAAAAATAGCATAGAGTAAGTTCCTCAAACAGAAACAAAAAATAAAGGTTAAAATATCAAGCAAGTGGGATTCAATGAAATTCATTCTCTAGGAGCCCCCAAACCCTGTTGTTTTCTTTTATTCCTTTTTAAGCACTTGGAGCCTCTCCGTTTCACAGAGCGCCCAGTCTGATGGTCTCTGTCACTTTCTTTGTCAATAACTATCAGGTCCCCAGAAAAAAAAATAATTTAAACATAAATAAGAATACCTCATGCATCTGTACTAAGCTTTATTTCCCGTGGTGCTTCCCTGCGGCTTCCCTCGTGTCTGCGTGCTGCAGAACGGCTGTGGAACACCGGTTTTACTGAAGTGCAGGCGCGCTTCTCATTTATCTTGATGTCAAAGAGAAACCAGATACGGGGGCAGAAGAACTTCTAAACAAAGTGGGGGGCTGTGTAAAGGGGCGCTGCTATCAGTGTGTGTGAGTGGATTTACAGGCGGCTGACAGGGAATGGTTTTAATGAGGAATTACTGTTTGTTGTTTTAAATAGATCATCCCATAAAGAAAATTAATCAAGCCAGAGTAACTACGCATGAAGGATATAATTTTTACAAACCACATCTGTAAAACCACGTTTTCAACCCAGCGCTTGGGAAATGCGTGCCTTGTGCTTATATTTTGCCTGACAGATTTTCCCCCACACTGATGTCCAACCACATGCAGGAATCTACTGTTTCTGTAATGGGCAGAATGGCCTGCAAAACTGTCTGGTGAGGTAAGAGAGGATCTTTCAAGTTGTCATTCATTAAAATAAACTTCCATGGAGAGTTTTTTTAATTCTACTTAAATGCAATTGCCATTGTTGAAATAAATGTAAATGATTTTTGCTCATTTTATTCTTTACTTATTAAATTAAGGTCATTAAATATTAACTAGGTTCACTGCTACCACTCTCAGCACCCATAAAAGGGTTATAAATATTAGCTCCAGAATTTATTTTCTTCCTAAGAGGACTTTCTGCCAAAATGAAAAATACCCCCCCCTTTTTTTTTTGTTCAGTGGGTGTGAAGTCTCAGTTATGCAAGATGAATCCATTCTAGAGATCCGTTGTACAAAGTAGTGCCCACAGTTAACAACACGGATTGTGCACTTAAAAATTTGTAAAGAGAGTAGATTGCATGTTAAGAATCCATACCACAAACAACAAAGAGGGGGGCACAAAAAGCTTTTAGAGGTGATGGGTATGTCTATTACCTTGATTGGGTGGTAGTGTCACAAGTGTATGTCCAAACTCATCAAATTGTGTGCATTAAACATGCACAGATTTTTTTGTTTATCAATTATACTTCAATAGAGGTGTTAAAAACATCATTCTCAATTTCCAGCAGGCTTAATGAGGACAATAGCCATCAGTTAAATAAATCATCGCATAAAAAAAGAAATGTACATGTAAGCATATCCCTTTAATTGCGTGAACCAGAACGAGAATGCATGTGTGATACACACCACACACAGCACTTATTCTTGACACTTGCCCTTGGGTTACATTTCCTGATGGTGAGTAAAGGAAAAGCTCAAAGAATCTGTCAAAGATGTGCCCATTTTATGTTTTTATACCTTTTAAAATACCAACTTTTCTGCACTCTGATATTTAGCATCACTGGCAAGCTGACCTTTTTACAAAAACGTGATGCCTCCTGAAGCCTTGGTACATAGCAACGTTTCTGGTGCCAACGCGCCCCTTCGGAGCCATGCGCTCTCCTTCTCAGGTGTGCCTGACGAGGGAAATGCTTGAATTCACAGGGCAGCGTGTTGGTGTCAGAGCGTGTACACACGTGTGCACGCACATGCCCCACGTCCATAGGCAATCTCTGTATCCTTGCTACTAGACTGTTTCATTAACATTTCATTTCACTAGCCAGTTGTGACCTCGCTGTTCCCAAGAAGAAAAGAAAAAAAAATGGCTGATACAAAAGGAAGTGAAAGTAACCTTACTGAACAAATAAACTGGCAAGTGTATCTAATAATTGCCTGGGTTCAGCATTTTTCTGAGATAAATGAGTAAACTTTAAATGTATCTCTGAGATGCACTATCGCAGGCATTGCCATGGGCGAGTTTTATCCAATGATGAAACAGCAAGGCCTAGTGAGATAAAGATGATAGAAGGGGTGCTATCAGGTGGCAGCTGGGTAATTACAACTCTCTATTTGGGCTCTGCAGTGATGCTGCATGTGATAAGTGGAGAATAATGAAGAAAAAGGAGTCGTGATAATGCGCGAGCTAAATGGTAGAAAATAGCCTATCATAGCCCATAGCCTTCTGAGTGCCTATGGGGACTTGGGACTATCTTCTTCAGTTTTCATCCAAGGGGAAAAAAGTACTCCCTCTCTTTCTTCCTCCTTCGCTAAATTTATGTCTGGTGGGACAAAGGTAAAAACTGAAAGGAAACCAAGGCTATGTGAAGAGAATATGACCTTTGCAAATAACTGTGAAGGTCACTATGTAATTATTCTAAAATAAAAGTATCCTGTAATCTCGCCCTTACTCACAAAAGATGCAAGAGCATTTTTAAAATGTGATTTGGCACAATTTTAGGGGGGATTGGGGCTTATGAAAGGTCAAGTGAAGTATTTCTAATTATAGCCTGTCAAGTAGAACCTCCCAACGCTCGAGCTATCGGTTTACTATTATGGAGTCCACCTTCACTGACAGCAGAAGACAAGCCGAAGACAATCCATTATTTGTAAGGAAAAAAGACTGCATCTGGCTGATATTTTAGGCCCAGGGTGTTAAAACAAAACAAACTCTGTAAAAAGTTGAGGCGGTTTAACCCTGTTCCTTTTGTCATCTAAAGCAGGTTAAGTCTGGGCTTTCCCGTGGGCCTGGGTTGGAATTAATTCTGTTAGTTCGTTTCTGTTTTACTTGGAACCATTCTAAGCCTCACACTGATAATGTATTAAATTGAGGGGGGAAAGTGTGTGTGTGTGTCTGTACATGTTGTGTGCATGTGTGTGTGTGTGCATGCAGATATGATGGCTAAGGCCTTTTTAAAGGTTTTTCTTTTCATTGTGGCAGAATACACACAATATAAAATTTACCATCTTAAGTGTAGAATTCACTGGTGTTAAGCACATTCAGATTGTTGTGCAAAAATATCCAGGACTCTTTTCCTCTTGCAAAATGGAAACGATGCTCATTGAACATGTCCCCCCTCCTCCCCTGCCCCCACCCCCGGTCACCACCATTCTGTTTTGTATTTTTATAAATTTGACTACTCTAGGAACCTCATATGAGTGGTGTCATGCAGTATTTGTCCTTTTGTGATTGGCTCATGTCACTTAGTACAATGTCCTCGAGTTTCGTCCATGTTGTGGCGTGGGTCAGAATTTCCTTCCTTTTTAAGGCAGAATCACATTCTGTATGATTTTGTATATAAATAATTTTGTATGTATACCATATTTTGTTTATCTACTCATCCATCGATGAACACCTGAGTTACTTCCACCTTTTGACTATTGTGAATAATGCTGCTATAAAGTTGAGTGTACAAATATCTCTTTGAGATACTGCTTTCAGTTCTTTTGAGTATAATCCCAGAGGTAGTATTGCTGGATCACATGGTAATTCTATTTTCAGTTTTTCTGAGGAATCACCATACTGTTTTTCACAGTAGTTGCACCTTTCTACATTCCCCTAAAAATGGGTGAGGTCTTCAGTTTCTCCACATGTTTGCCAACACTGGTTTTGTCCCTTTTATTTTTTAATAGGGCCATCCTAGTGCGTGGGAAGTGTTATCTCACTGTAGTCTGAATTATGTTTCCTTAATGACTGGTGACTCTGATCAGTTTTTCATGTGTTTATTGGTTACTCTTCTTGGAGACCTGTCTATTCAAATCCTTTACGCATTTTTTGATTGGGTTAGTTGTCTTTTTATTGTTGAATGAAGAGTTCTTTATGTGTTCTGGATACTAGATGCTTATCAGGTACAGAATTTGCAAATATTTTCTTCCATTCTATAAGTTATTGTTATGTTTCTTGATAGTATCCTTTACTGCACAAAAGCTTTCAATTTTGAAAAGTGCAATATATATATATATATATGTGTGTGTACACATATGCACAGTATATATTTTGTTGTTTTGATGTTGCTTATGATTTGTTATATCTAACCCAAGGTCACAAAGATTTACAACTAAGTTTTCTTCTAAGCATTTCAGTTTTTTTAATTCATTTTTAAAGAGTGCAATTTAAAGTTTAAATGTCCCCAGCTTGGCAGACATTTTCCAGTATTAATTTTATTCTCTGGAAAGGAGAACATGAATTTTGGTACGCCGATAACCATTTCTGCCTAGTTTATTTCTTTTAGATATCTGATTTTAAGGTTCAACTCACTGTCCCAGGCTGTAACTACATGTACCTAAATGTGCAGAGTGAGCAGGAAGTAGGGGAGCTCTCAAGACTGAGAGCAGAAAGAGTAACTCACAACTCTTAAACATTCTAACTGATGACTGCACATTATAGGAATTTTCTGGGCCTGCACTTTAAAGGTACATTATCCTAGCTGTACTATGAACATACTATACACAACTATTCATTACTACTCTGCATGTCTATCTTCCATAGTCAGTTTGCCATTTTTTATTAAGTTACGCCTAACTAAATTATCGTCAACCATTTGTTTGCCGGAAGAGTCTCGAACCACCCAAACCTTCAAAACCAACTCTGCATATCTAGAAAGTTTCAGTTTTCCTGTTTATTAAATGAACATTATTCTACCCCCAAAATGATTGCTAGCAGTTCATGGAAAGAATTGTAAAGCAATGCTGGACGGCCAGAACGGGAATGCGTGATCATTCTACTACTTTTTCACCTTTGCCCTCCTAAAATGTGTGTCCTCTTCTAGGTCCCTTAAATATTTTTTTTTTTTTAAAGGAACTTTACCTCCAAAACTCAAATGATAATCTCTTCCTGTCTCTTTTGAAATTCATATTTCTCTTCCTTAGCCATATTCTGAGATATTCTCATGAGGAAGTAAAAGTTTGCATATGTTGCAATTATTCACCATGCCCTGGCTGGTGGTACTTTCCCAAGTGGATTCTTTTAAATACATTTTAGACAGAAACAAGCCTGCTCTCAAGTCTATGTTCTCTACTGAAGATGGTCGCATGTAACACTCTTTGACTTCAGAGCAAGGTCCAGACTTCAGAGCACAAATAGTTACATCATGGTTCTTTTAGGAAGTTTTTATTGGTTCCTAATCAAGGAAAATCTAAAACTATATTTGACTGAAGAAAAACTTGTTTAACCATCTTAAGTTTTAAAATTTAGCCAGGTAATAGTGTGTGCTCCTTGTGAGAACGACAATTGATGATGGTAATAATCATAACTAACATTTGCATATAACGTATTACATGCCGGGTGCTGTTCTAAGTACTTTCTATACATTCAAATCATTCCATGCTCACAACCACCTTATGAGGCAATTACTATTTTTATCTCAGCTTCCAGATGAGAAAATCGTTATACAAGATGTTCAATGACTTCCCCAAGCCATTTGGCTCAGAAGTGGGAGAGCCAGCATTTAAACTCAGGTTGTAGGTGCTACTAACTTCTGTGCAAACTTGTATTTTGAAAAGACTAGAAATTTATTAAATATTAGAAGTAGAATAAGGCTATTAAGATCACTTAGCATCTAAGACAGTTTTCCTTGTCCCAAATCACACAGCTAGTTGATGATAAAGCTAAAATTTGCAACCTGTGCTTGCCCCTCCCCCCCATTGCTCTTTTCACAGCCCACCATGGTGTTACCACATCGGACAAGCTTCTAGAATACAGAAAACCGACACCCATCAAGGATTTTTAAACACTTCCAGCATATGAATTTCTATATTGGCCTATATCTAACATATGAATTTCTATATTGGCCTATGAATTTCTATATTGGCCTATATCTTCCAGCATATGGATTTCTATATTGGCCTATATCTATATCTAACTTGTTTCTATAAAACAAGTTAGATATAGCTTTTTTTCTTTTCGGTCTTTAATTCAAGGTTGTTGGCATATCTATTAGTTGTCAAGATACATATTAGAGATAATAAAGCAATACCTATTCAACATTAAAAATCTTTTTAGTGAAGAAAAAGTTAAATGGTCTTTTGTTTCTCGAAATAGTTGCCTATAGTTGTCTTCCTTCCTATCTTCCGCCATCTTCCCTAAAGTGGATGAAGGAAGAAAAGCAAGAATGACATTATCACCTCAATGTTTCTAAATCAGGATTCATTATCTTCCTTAAAAAAAAATGAAATACAAACACTGTGCCTCCTCACATGTTCTCCATTTCAGTGAGTAGCACCATCATCCACAGGGGCGTGCAAGCCAGGAATCTGGTCCTCATCGTAAATCCTCCCTTTCTCCTGCCTTCCATCTCCAATGGATCGCCAAACTATTGATTTTCCTCCCAACAAGATTTCTATATATATAAATCTGTCTCAATTCCCACCCTCTTTAAGTTATCCTTCACGGTCGAAATGATCTTTCTCAAATGATGTTGTTCTCTAAATTTCCATTTAAAATAACTTACTGATTTCTATTACCTTTGAAACAAAACCCAAACTCCTTGGCCTAGCACATAAATACCTTCTGGCCCATACTGTTTGAACAGTGTCACTTACTATCATTTCCCCTAAATCTCATTGTTCTCCAGACACACCAAATTTCTTAAAGTATTAAGATAGAAGATCCCACCCTTCTTTCTCTAGCGAGCTCTTACACGCCTTTCATTCCTTGGTCCACCTCCTCTGGGAGACTCTTTCTCCTCTCTTGCCTTTCCCGCCACTCGCTCGCAGCAGGCACCCTTTCTCCATGGTGTGGGTGCGTCTCCTCTGAGTTCAGCTAGTGTGCTCTGAGTATTTCCACCACAGCACTTACCATGGAGCGTTTCCGCTGTGGACCTATCTGTCTTCTCTCCCACTAGGCTGGGAATTACTGAGAGAAGAAACTCCATGCACATAAACTATTTTTTATTCTGTAGACTGACTGATAAGTAATCTACAAATACAGAAACACAGAAAAATAATTTCCACTAAACATATATCATTGAATTGGATATATAAATTTAGACAACTGAGAACCAAAACCTAAAAATGGCCAGTAGATATTTGCTAAATTATTCTCCTTAAATGATGGTTGATTTCCATAGTGTGAAAATGTTCTGTCTCAGCATAGTGATAGGAAAGGCATAAATAAAGAAAATGTTCCACTTTTTTTGAGAGTTATCTTGTATCTTGTTCACAAAAGCTGATACAATTTACCCTCCAACTCTGCGGGAGCTATTTTCATGAAGATCCAGTAATTCAATTGGCTTAAATCCTTAGTAGTTTAAAGAAAGCTATAGATCAACTGAGAGTGATAAAGGGGCTAAGAATCCTGTTCTTAAGAAACTTCAAGGTCATGAACACAACTATTACTCTTGAGAGGTTCCAATAAAACTAAAAGCATAACCAGCAATCATAATAATAACAATAATCGTGATTAATAATCATAATACTCTGTACTTAATGTCTTTCATCCATGGATCTGAAAGCTCTTTTTATAATCATTATGGCCAACATTCCTGTGAGCTGAATACTCTCTGTGTCCAGAAAATCACTGAATTACTGTTGTTGATGACAATAACCCAAACAGGGCTAAGAAAGGATGACACAAGGGGATAAGAGACAAGCTCTAGCTTTCCCAACAGATTCTAACTGTAAACTCTGTTTTCTACTACATTCAATGGCCAGCGATTTCCAGGATATTATAAATTGACAGACACAATGGCTGGCAGTTCTATGGAATTCAGGAATTGTGGTAGGAGTGATTGCATGGAGAAATTCTGATTACGAGAGTTTCCCATAAAAACAGTTCTGCCAAGGAAATGAAACTTTGTTCTTATTGACCCAAATTCAACCTGTAGATATCTTCATATTTCAATACCCCCTAAAATTTGGTCCTGAAAAATTATTTTCAGTGTTGGTTTCATTCAAAGGAAAAACTGAGTTGGGTTTTTTTTTTTTTTAATTAGTTTGCACTTGCAATGAACAGACACACTTCTGGTTTCAGCATGAAGTCTTGGAAATCTTTAAGGGGGATTTCCTGTGGTTCATCCACAGTGTAGCGGAATGCATAGATTAGGAACCATCAGGAAAGGAGCAGGAAGGTACCTGGGTGATCAATTTCTTAGGATGCTGTTCCCAAATTTAAAATACAAAACAAAACCCAAAAACAAAAATGAAACTGAACCAAAATGCGAAAGAGAGAATATTAGTGTAATACAAAAGAAAAACATTTATTCATTGAACCAACCAATTTTTTTTTGAGCATCTACCAAAAGCAAGGCATTTAAAATATTCTAAATGCATGTAGGTATGCATAGAAGATTATAAAAATAATCCCATTTCTTTTTACTTATTTTTTTAATTTTTATGTATTGATTTGAGAGACAGAGGCAGGGAATGAAGGAGAGGGGAAGAGAGAGAGGGAGGTTTGTTGTTCCACTTGTTTATGCATTCATCGGTTGCTTCTTGTAAGTGTCCTGACCAGATATCAGAACTACATCCTTGACGTATTGGGACAACGCTTTAACCAACTCAGCTACCCAGACAGGGGTAATCCTATGCCTTTTACTAAATGCATTGGTCTTGTCCCATTCTCACTATTTTCGGACAGTAGTGTTTTGTCCAGGTCAGAAGTCTTGGTACAAGATATCAGTGCATGAATCTGTTCCTTTAAGAATGTCATTTTACTCTTTATTCCAGTTTCTTCTAATGCAGGATATCAAGTTAATTGATAGAATTAATTTGATGTGTGTGTTGAGGCTTTTGTGAAACCTCATCTTTAATCCTTCATCCTGCCTAGAATGAAGAGCACATTTGCCCAAACCCTTTGGCCTGTCCACTGTCCCAATCCCTGTGCATCCTGTAGCAACTTGATCATTCTTTGCTTCTCCATCTACCTGGAAAAGGTATTTTAGTGTTGCACAGATTTTATACATCATGTTGCTCAGAACTTTCATGGAACAGAAGAGGCTTATGAAGATGAGAGTCTTTCCTAAGGCCATAAGCTAATTGATGAAGGCTTAGACTAAAAATTAGAATTTCAGGTTACTATCCTCTGCTCACTCTGTTCTACTAAATGAAGATCATGGCTGACTATGCAGCCTGGAGAGTCAATCCTTTTTAGACAAACTTCGGCAACCAGCCTCTCCATAGGCTTCATTAATAAAGAGTAGGATGAACCGATTGATAAAAAGCAATACAAGCAGAGATCAGCGCAAAGCCACCACAGCCAACTATGTTACTTTGATGAATTATATTTGCCTTCAACTAATCCCTATACTTGTCCCAAAGAGAAAAAGTCCATTTTACCTTCAATTTCCAGACATATTAGCCAGTCTAATATGTCTTAGTAAACACAAGGGTGGGCAAAGTAGGTTTACAGTTGTGAGCATGTGAAACACAGTTTATTCTTGCATTTTTAATTATTATTATATTATTTTCCACATGAACAACTGTACCTACTTTTGCCTATCCTTGTATTTAATATTTTTCTTGAGTATTCTGTTTTCAGCTCATTCTTCTCCTTTATTGAATAAGCTGTTTAAAACACTACTTGTTTTCACTTCCCCAGGTACCAAATCTATGCTCCTACTCTATCTTTTTAATCCCATGACATACAGATTTTTGTCATTTATTCCCTTTCTTTTCCACTTGTGTCAAAACCTCTTGACAAGCATCATAGCCATGTAGCTGAAGGATATACAGGTATAGAGAATTTTTTTTTTACCAAGTTTCAATTTTCCATTAATGCACCTCTCTGGGCAGTGTGGTTCAGAACATCTTTTCATTCAGTTGTGACGTCATGAGATTACTCTTCCACTGGAAGAGTCCACACAGAAATCCATGGAGGAAGGTTTGTGCCTTGGTTTCCAAGGGCTGCTGCAGCAAATTGCCGCAAACTGGATGATGTAAAACAACAGAGGTTTGTGAGTTCTCACTTCCGGGGGCTGGAAGTCTGAAATCAAGGTGTCGGCAGGGGCCGGCTTCCTCTGGAGGCTCCAAGGGGGAACGTCCCCTTGCCCCTTCCTCACTTCCGGGGGTGGCCAGCAGTCCTTGGTGTGACTGGCTTGTAACTGCCTCCCTCCAGTCTCTGCCTCTGTCATCGCAGGGCGTCTTCCCTGTGTGTGTCTGTGTCTGACTCTCCTCTCCTTTCCCTTAAAAAGATACCAGTCATTGGGTTTAGGCTCCAAACTATCGCCTTCATCTTAACGAACTACAATCACAAAGACCCGACTTCCAAATAAGGTCGCATTCTGAGGTTCTGTGTGGACATGAAATCTGGCCGAAGGTTGGTGGGGGGCACTATTCAACCCAGGTAAGTTTGCTGCTTCCATGCCTTTTCACATTCTCCTGCGGCCTTTCAGATGCACAGGCTCCAACCTGGCCGTTCAAACCTCCTCGGGAAAGGAAGCAGTCAGCGTAGGAGGTGAAGCAGCACCGAGTGTAGTAAGTCCACACATCCAGGACTGGGACCTCCCTCCACCTGCTTCTGGCTTTGGAACTTGGCACAAGCTGCATCGTTTCTTTGGGCTTCACAAGCCTCACATTCAAACTGTAGTGAAGTCTCTATCATAATGGCCACAATGAGGAGCACAGGAGATTGTAGAACCAAGTATCTTACATTCAGCGTATGGTGGTTCTCAGTAACTTCTAGGACCCTACATTCTTTCAAGAATCAGTAAGCAGGTAATGCATGGCAGGAAGCAGGAACAAGAGCCTTTGCAGATTCCCACTCTACCCAGGAATAAGACATGTTCTGGAAAAGAGAAGACGACACACAGCATGCTGGGAAATGTGACTGATGTTTGTCATTTTTTTTAAAGGTAGCTAGAAAAAACAAACTGAAGTCCTGGTGGATGATTATTATGTCGCTACATTGTATTTACCCCTGACATATGGAACCTAACATCTGAGAACCTCGAAGCTTTTAAGTAGCGTTAACTCATTATTCCCTGTGGGGTGGCTGGCAAGTGGCCATCAAGCCTACTTTATAGCTGAGGAAATTGAGGCACGGTGAGATTAAGTGACTGATTTAAGGTCAGTACCCAGCAGATTGCTACAGGAACCAACCAGAGCCATTGCCATTGCAGGATGGCGGACAAGGGCTTGAGTGCGGTGATTTAGCAGTTTCCTTTATTTGGTCCCAGGCCATGGATTCAGTGGTATGGGCAACATACTTTCTGTTAGAAGAGAAAATACAACTAAAGAAACTACAATAAACTAAATGTGGTATACCCGTGCGGTAGTCTATTCTTCAACCATAAAAAAGCACGAAGTGCTGATACATGCTACAATACAGGTGAACCTTGAAAACATGATGTTAAGCGAAAAAAAACAAATACCAAGGGGCACATATTATTGGATTTAATGTATATGAAATGTCCAGAATAAGTAAGACCGCAGAAACAGAATGTAGAACTGTGGTTTTTCTGGGACTAGAGGTGGTGGGGGAAGGGAAGTCATTGATTTGGGTTTGGGGTTTCCTTTTGGGGTGATGAAAATATCCTGGAATGAGATAGAGGCGACAGTTGCACAACATTGTGAAAAAATGCAACTGAATTATGCAATTTAAAATAGTTCCTTTTATGGGGATTTTACCTGAATAAAAAGGAGTGCTAGCCACACCACCCAGGTCCCAAGGATGACTTAGGAAAAGCAGATGACCTAAATTTGCCAAGGCCCGCCCTCTCACTTAGTTAACTGTAACTGTGTGATCTTGGACTAATTCCTGAGTCTGTTTTCTCAGTCGTACAATGGTATCTTACAGCAAATAAGTGGTTTTCAAACTTATAGGTTGCTGCTTAACACCTTTAAACCAACCCATGTAGAACATTAATATATAAAACAGACAAAAGCCCACTTCATCCTCCCATCCCTGGCAGTCCCGAGGGTACCCCCGAATGGTGGTGCCCTTGGACAAAGTTGATGCTCTCCAGAACAGGTCATTTCTAAACCCGCAACCCCATGGCCTGAAGGGAACACCTTCCCTCCCTGTTTAAAAGCAAGATAGTAAGAGGAGATGCAAATATCAGTATCATGTATGCTCTTGTTGATCAAGGTGTGGCCTAATGAAGACTCCGATAGGAAGAGCCTAAAACTGAGCATGGCAGGTGCAGCAACAGGTGGGCCGGCCCGGGACTCCCAGCAGCCCTCGGGGCGCTGGGGACTCCGAGGAGGCCCTGCTGCTTCCCCTCCTTCGTTCCAGCCCGACAGAACCTGATCCAGGGGGCCAAGTACTCAGTGACATCAGTGAAAGTTGCCCAGATGTTTTGAAAGCTGCCTGAATAAATAAGAAAGGGAAAGTCACTGCTGTTTGCTCAGGCTTCATGATTCCTCTGGGCCACCCATGGGGAGAGCTAAGGGCTTTTCATGCCAGGCGTTGATTAAGGAGATTGTGACTGGAAATGGGGAAGGTGCACATGAGAAGGCAAATCAGAGAACAAAGCAAAAAGCCTGAAGGACAATGGATTTGATCACAATGAGTTCTCCAATTTCTTCCCGTGGGTGACATGTCTAAGGGTTCTTGCGAGATTTACAGTCTTCCACAAAGACATCAAAACATCGGCATTCAGAGCCCACAGACGGGCTTTGAGAACCTGCTAGATGATATAGAAACTTAGCAACATTCCTGCCTGATTGTGCATGCCCTCCCCGCCCTGCCCCCAAAGACTTAAGATCTGCCAGGAAGCCAGAAAGAAACCAGGGGAGAGGGAGGAGCTGCAAGTTTTAGTTCAGTGGAGCCAGGTTATCACTTAACAGTCAATAAATAAGCGATGGGTGGAGAAATGAAGATGACGTTCATGTGTCGTTAATGAGGGCATTGCTCAGACACTCACAGCGTCCACAGTGTGAAAATCAACCCTGGGGTGAAGGAATACCCAGCACATTTCCAAGGTGCTAGGCTGCATAGCCTTCGACGAAATTATCATAAGGAAACGCTTCCAAGGAAGTTAGGAATGAGAAAGTCCATATTCATGTTATGCTGAAACACACTGAAGGTCAGAGTGATGGGTAGAGCCAAGTATTCTAGGCCAGTGGTTCTCAAACTGTAGTGCCGGCGGGAATCACCTGAGACCCTCTCAGAAAGACATCTTTTTACCCCCACCCCAGACCTGCTGGATCAGAACTTCGGGGGATGGGCCCAGCAGTACGTGTTTTACCAAGTCCTCCTGTGACCCTAATGCGCCTGACCCACTGAGAACCCCTCTGAAGTCTTTTCTTCCAGTGAATTCCCTTGTTTTTTGGTGAGGAAACCAAGGCCCAAAGTAGGTAAGTGGCTCTCTCATCCTCACCCAGCTGAACGGGCAAGCTGGAAAAAAAGATTAAAATGTGGAAGTATTACAAATTACATTTTTAAAACGGAGCTATATCCCGCCCCTGCCAAAGATTAAGAGAGAATTGGTGGTTCCCATTTAAAACTGGCTTCCTGCTTCATCACATGTTAATGTGCACAAGTCCAAGGAAAATCCGATGAGAACTTCCACGCTCACTGATGTGTCCCCAGCACCCGTGAGAGGTCTGGCAAATAATAGTCACTCATTAAATATTAGTTATGATACGAATCAGTTCACACAAAGGCAGTTGGCAAGCACTTCATCCATTTCCTTGGCCTCTCCCCAACTTGCAGAAACTTGCCCAAGGTGTAAAGATTCCAAAATACCATATTCTCAGGCAGGAAATAATTTAAAAAATATTTTAGAGAAACATTCATGTGAGAGAGAAACATCGATCGGCTGCCTCCTGTATGTGCCCCGACTGGGGACCAAACCCGACAACCAGGCATGTGCCCTGACCAGGAATCAAACTAGCTGCTTTTTCTTCACGGATAGCGACCAACCAGTTGAGCCACACTGATCAGGGAGCAGGAAATAATTTTGGCAAGCAGCTCAGTTTCTTCCCCACTCTACCCAAACACTTCTAAAAGTGGACTGAAAAGGAGGAATCCATTGTGAAAACTGAAAAGCTAAGAGAAGTCTCTGAAATGCTACCCCTGTAAAATTTTCCCCTAACTTTTATCCAGTCAACTTTCATACCATCTGGGCAACTTTCACCAATTTTCTAACAGCTAAAATTTTCTTTGTTTACTTTACCAGAAAAAAAAAAAAAAAACTCTGAAAAAGTGGGCTTAGCATCTGTGAAAACTTTCCTTTTAAAAATGGGGAATAAAGATTGAAGCTAAGGTGAAAGATATCAGGACCAGAGGATTTAAGAAACAAATAAATCCCCCCCCCCAAAAAAGAACGCAAAACATAAAACACCTAAATAGAAAGAATAACATTAAAATTAAATAAACATACATAATATACCTAGTCTCTTTTTCCTCCATAGGAAATTCTTGACTTCTTCACTTGAAATGTTGAATTCATAATTGTTTCTTATTTTTTTCTCTGAATTATTTGTCCTACACTAAGAATGTTATTTTAAATAGTTTTTATGTTTTAATTCTTCCTTAAAATTATTTATCCTAAAAAAAGTAACATCTGTATTGAGAGACATTTGGGGCATGTTTTATTGCCTCAGTGATACTTACATTTGTTGATTAAAACCCTTAGCATAACCATGTACTCAAGGCTGATAGTACTATTAAAAATCTTTATTGAAGAGTAACAGCAACCAAATTATATAACACAAAATCTTACAACTATACCTAATAAAAACACTATACAATTAAGCCATTGACTTAAGAACCACATGAACTTTGTGATCAAGTAATTTATATCAAATTCTTTATAGGGGACACCTCATTTACTGACAAATTCTGGACCACAAATACTTTAGGAGACCAAGAAAAAAAACTTTTTTATCTGTTTTTCATACTACATCTTGTACCTCAGTGAATACAATAGGCTATTTTGGGATAGGGACCTTGCAGAACTAACTTTCAAGGGGGGAAAAAAAAAAAAAGGTACGTAAGTGGTTTGCAGTCCCTGATCCAAAAACTGCCACTGTGGCTATCACACTCAAAGGAAAGAGCTTGTCCAGGAAACCAGCTTTACTGAAAAATTAATTTTCTCAGGGATCCATTTTTTCTACCAATGAGTCCTATTCTTGTTGAGAGTGTGAGTTCTTCCGGCCTTAGAGAGACAATGATTTCTCTAACACACAAGCTGTTCGCTTTTGCAGGGGATGGGGATGGGGGAGATGATCTGCTGTCACAGCGACGCAGCACATTTTCTAGCCCTCGGGGGCAGAGGTCCAGGCTGCCCGTTCTCCTTGCCCCTGGCATCCAGGAACCTAAAGCTACGGCTGTTGGCAAAACTCTCAAAGGAAGCTACTTCCGCTGCACTTCCATAGTAAAATACAAAAGTTGGACAAAGACACCATGAAAGTAATAAATACATAAGAAGAAAATGGTATTAAAGAGAGAACACCCAAGTTCGTGAGTGGCAGCTCTGAAACTAACCTGGCCGCTGGCCTTGTAACATTTTACGAGCGGCCCTAATTCCCGCCTTCCTGAGATGGGGTAATAAGCACACCTGTAATCAGCTCCCTTCTTCCCTGACCTGCATGGCTAGCAGCGCTCTTCTCCACCTGGGGCTCACTCCCTCAGCCACCTTTGAGTGCTCTGATTTGGGGAGAAGCCTGAAATCCCACATATTCTTGTCAAAAAATGTAACAGTATTGTATTGGAGGCTCAAATGTACATGTATCAGTTAGATGTGCAAAAAAGTCTTTTTTTTCTTCTCACTATAATTGATCTGTTCTTCATTGTTTCAATGAAATTGACCTCAGTTTGACCCCCTAACCTAACCATGTGTTTAGAAAGGAACTTAGTCTCTTTGAGATAAGTTCCGATTTTGAAGATTTCCTGTGTCTCCCCTGCCCTGAGATGGCAGCTCGGGGTATATATCACGGTGACGTGCCGGGGACAAGCGGGGGCTCGGCTCTGAGAGCCAGAAAGCCGGTGTCCGCTGCTGGCATCAGGGGCTCGGGTGGCTCGGCCTGGGCTGGGCGCCCCTTCCAAGTGAGGAGCCCTCCTCCGACCTCGGTGCCCTGCGGCCGTGACCCCCGCCGCTGTCTGGTGTAGGCAGGTGTGCTGGGGAGACCACAGGGTCAAGGGCCTCTCACCTCAGTGCGGTGACCATCTTTCCTGGAGAATTAGGGGCACATTCCCTGCCTCGACACAGTAGGGGACTGAGAGAGAGCCTGGGGACCAAGCCTAGGTCCTCCCTGTCACCTGGGGAGGTGGGGTTGAAGCCCCTTTTTGCCTGTACCTGCTCCACGTAGCCATTGTTCCCTGACTCCTGTCTTCCGACTTCCTTCTCCGCAGCTTTGGGGCTGTAAAATCGTGAGACCTGACTTACCAGAGCACCCGGGATGAATATTCTCAAAATGTTATCCTGACGACAATAAGAATTGTCCACCCTGAGGACCCTAAATGTCCCTGGAAGTGTACTTTCCATTCCTACTGCTTCCAGACGTGTATCCTTGCCAACTGATTATCAGCATCAGCGAGGAGCCTTGTAAAAATATAGATTCTGAGCTTACCCCTTCTATGTTGGGGGTGTGGAGGGGGAACCAACCCCAAAAGGGAAAAAGCAGGGTGTGGAATAGTGACTATACTGTTTTGCCTTTGAGCTAAGGCAGGAGCTAATGTTCATATTTGCTTGCATTTGACCAAAGACTGGAAAGCAACACAAAAGTAGCTTCAAGTCGCCGTTCGATGTTAGTGAAGGTATGAAAGAGAAAGGGGGCAGTCGACCTTTTCAAATGCTTTTGAGTTTAATGTTTTACCTTTGAAAATAAGTGAAATGGGTCCTGGCTGATCTGGCTCAGTGGACTGAGCACTGGCCTGCAAACCAACATGTCCTTGGTTCGATTCCCAGTCAAGGCACATGCCTGGGTTGCTGGCCAGGTCCCCAGTAAGGGGCGCGTGAAAGGCAACCACACATTATTGTGTCTCTCCCTTCCTTTCTCCCTCTCTTCCCCTCTGTCTAAAAATAAATAAATAAAATCTTTTTAAAAAAAAGAAAATAAATTACATGGTTTTTGCTTTGGTTTTGTGTTTTTCAGTCATTCCCATGAGAAGCCATGTCTGGGACTCCCTGAGCGGGGCTATTGAGAGACTGTTCTGAACTTAAATCTGGTCACCTCACACGAACAAAACCCTTCGATGACATCCAGTTGCTCTGGGATAAAAATCTCACCTGGTTAGTGCGGGCTGTGAGGCCATTTTCCATCTGAACCCTGCCTTGCTTCCCCACCGGCGCCCGCTCCCACCCGGCATTCCGGCCACCGCTCCAGTTCTTGGCACCCTGTCTCCCCCACCGCCTCACAACTTTACACTCTTTTCCCGCAAGGTGCAGTCGGGCATCGCCCTTCCACCATCGGCCCTCCCCAGTAGTCGCCAGAATAAACAGGATCCTCCTCCTCTGTCATACTCCACGACAATTTTTCTGCAGTCGCTTCTCTCCCCTCTCACCTCTAGGACAGGGACCATGGAAATCTCAGCGGTGTGGGGTTTCCTGAATAAATGAATAAATGATTTTCAGTGCTAAGGAAAAGGTCAACAAACTGTACATAGACCAGGCCTCGTTAGATCGCTTCAAACTGGGGCTGTTTAAAAGGTACATTGGTGTGTGTGCGTGTGTTTTAGGGAGCAAACCGAGAAAAATTATGGGCAGGGTAATGGGGTGTAGGTGTTGGAGTGACTGCAAAGTCTGCTAATAGGTAGATAAGAATCGTTTGTAATTGGCATGTTCTTTGTATGCCAACAATGCCACTAACTGGTTTCTCAGGCCCAAGACAATGTCAGGCCTCACTCTTAAGTCAAGAAAGTATTTCCCTTGTTGACACAATGAATTTACTTAAGGAGCTCTGTTTTCATGCATAAAACAATAGTGGTTTTACTTCTCTTCACACCCAAATTATCACAAATTAGAAATGAATTGCATGAGGTCATGCAGTGTTTACAAACATGATGTGAATTCATTTCATGCTAAAATGTTACCTTGTGATCCACAAGATAAGAAAATAGTTTATCATTTTCTATATTAAAAAATTGGTTAGATTTTGTCACTTGATCTTTTTCTCTCTGGCCTTTCAAACAAATTCTAGTTATTAGGAAATATTGGCTCTTCATAGAATTTTTATTTTGTATTTAAAAAAATAATCATGGAAATATGAATGTCATCTAACGTTTACCTAAGGTCTTCATCAAGTTAACAACTCAGGCAGCTTTTGAAATAGACGTACCTAGCGAATATCCTGCTTTCTGAAGAAGAAATGAAAATGAACAGTTGCTGTACTTTTGAACCAGGAGAATGCTAAGCCTGGTGGTGGATCAGAAAACGAACAAATATGTCTGGAACAAGACAAATTAATGGTACTTTAATCCTTCACAAAGCTATGTTATTTCAATTCAGTGATCACCTGTAAGAATTGTGCCCACTTTCTAAAGTTGAACCCAGTCTGCTAATTCCTAAATACTGGGTCATCTCTACTGATGCACAAAACAGTTAAAAAAAAAAAAAGTACCAAAAATTTATTTAGCTTCCTGCTGTGTGTTAAATATGGTTCTAATGAGAGAACTAATTTATTTTGCAAGCTATGAATCCTTTGAAATTGGAATCCAGAAAATTATATGTAGGAGACACTTCTTCCTTTCCTAATTAAGAAGGGAGCATTGTCTTCACTCTCCAGCTGGTTTCTCAGAAACTGAGTCGGCCTTCCATATAAATATAATTTCATTTTATGGGGAGTAAGTTCTCCTGCACCACACACCTAAGCTGCTTTAGACGTAAATGCCCTGGCCCATGGAGGCCTGCCTTCCCAACTGACATGCGAAACCCACCCCTCCAAATGGCTTACTATTTAACTATCAACTATTAAGACCAACAACTGCCTAAAATAAAAGTCCCTGGCATAATAACCATTTGCACAAAACTAATTCCCTCAAATAGGCATGTCCTAATGGACCCATAAAACTTGCCTTGTCGTGTCTGAATGCAGCATTATGGCCATTTAGAGTCGGCTATAATTGGTAATCGCGGCTCAGTGAAAGTGGGAGGTGGGCAGGCTTTCATGTAATAATACATGAGACTGGGCTTCCACAGGGCCTTTCATCTGAAGATGTCAAAGCCCTTGACAAGCACTAATTAATACTCACGACACCCGAGTGAGAGGGGTAAGGACTATTAGCCCCATTTTACAGATGAAGAAATGGTGAGGTGAAGTTGGGTAACCCGGTGAGTCAGGGGCAGAATGAGGAGTCCCTAATTCTCAGCCCTGCGCTCACACAAGGGCTGCAAGGGGCTGCCACTGGAAAGATAAAAGGAAGCGCGCCTCATTTTCAGATACCCCAAGGTGAGGGCATCAATTATAAACGGGAATACAATTAAGCCATCCGACTTTAACAACGAGAATACCATCTCGTAACCTTCAAACTTGGCTTTAAAATTCCAAAAACGATTAAAAGTTGTTTCTTAGGCTCTGAGGTACAAAATAAAAATTATTTGATAGTAAGAGAAGCAATTGTAGAAATGTATATTGAGGAGTTTGACAAAGTGGCTAAAAAGTTTTATTTATTTATTTAATTGTTTGTTTATTTATCAGGATGGTGGCTCATACTCTTACAGCAGCGCTCACCTTCCTGAGGGCAGAGATCCATCCTTTCAGGTTTTGTATCCCAGTGAAGAATACTATTTGGCGCATTGCTCAATCACTGTTAGTCAAACCAGCAACACCTACTAAGTGCCAAGGCACTGGGGGAGCGTGCGAAGACGAATAGGAAGGAAGCCCTCCCTTAGAAGGCCTGGGGGTTTAATGGGAAACGTGGGCTACCAGAAAGTAATTAAAAAACGAGAAGAGAGAAGACTGGATGGGCCAGGTGGTCAGTGTGAAAGCACTGAAGTTCTAGGTTCAAACTGGAATGTAAAGGTTTGGATGAATTCCCTGATAATAAGGCTGTCGCTTCTGGATGCTGCAGGAACTCTCACAAGCCATTAGGCAGCTTTCTTCAGTTCAAGTCAGCTGCCTTCTAAACAGCCTAGTGAGAGAGGGAAGGAGGGAGGGGGCAAGGGAAAGTGGTGGGGGGTAGACAGAGACAAATGTATTTGAAAAAATAAATTAAAATAAAATTAAAAAAAAACAAACAGCCTAGTGGGTTTTGGGGTTTTTTTTAATTCAGTATTTCAGATGCTGAATGGCACAGTAGATATTCTTTGATTCAAGGAAAGACTTGGAAATAGCTTTGAGGTGAGCAAGGAGCCAACCACCCTGGCTTTTGTCCATGTTCTTTCTCCAAAGTCTCCCTGCCTCAGGGCCTTTGCGGAAGATTTGCAGTCCATCCAGACGCCCTGCCCACAGTCCCTCCCACCTTCCTCACCTGGTAACTCCCCCTTCCCGCGTGCAAACATCCTTCTCTGACTCTTTAGCTCTGTGGTTACATCATCGGAAAACTCTTGGTACTTTTCCTTCATGAGGACTATCACATCCTGTAATGAAATATTTGTTTTTTTTTTTTAAATTAATGTTTTTAAAAATTAATATAAATTCCTGTTTCCTTCTCTCTTCTACCCACTCTGGCTCTTAATTTTCAAAAGATTTCGTATCTGCTTTGAGCACTGTAATACCCTTGCACATAGGAAGTTTGCTATAAACATGAGTTGAATAAAAAAACAAACACATGTTGCTAATTACGGAGAAACAGTAAACTCGTAACATCTGGGGAGAGTTCATGCCAAGAAAGAAGCAGCGGCCCCCACCCGAGCAAGCGGGTCCTATCAGGCGCCCCAGTGTTAACTCCCACGGGCCGATGCCCACGGCGCGCACAGAGAGGACGTGGTGTTTGCCTGTCAAACGCAAGCAATTTCACAGGAAACCAACGGCATTCAAGGCCACCCTGTGACCGTGACAGACGAAGACAAACACAAGAGTACTCCATCGTCACGTCTAGACTCAGACAGGAACAGGGGTATTGTCCAAACCACACAAATAGCTGAACATTCCCTGTTCTGGCTGATACGAGTGACTGCTGCTTCTTTGCCAATGAGAGCGTCCGCCTTGCTTGTTTCATTCCACTTTTGATATAAAAATTCCAATCATGAAATAGTCCCTTCTTCCTGATGGCATCCTTGAACTCTCTTACTCTCCGTAAGAGACAGCAACAGTGTAAAATGTCCCTCATTGCAGTGAATCAATAAACAAACTCTACTTTCCTGGAGGCCTTTGACTAGAAGGCATGGACCATGCAATATGGAATGGGGCAGAAAATTGACAAATGGCAATTCAAATACATCATCCCTGCCTAGAGAATGATTTAGAAGCCATGAATATTTAGCCCCAAGTAATTAATTCAGTTTCCAAGAGATTATTGAAATGCTGTATTAATATAGATCACCTTAAATTATCAGATCAGTAAACATCTCTTTATACTTGACTTTGAAAAGCAAACTATTAGGAATTACTATTTTCATAGCACAGTTTCTTACTGAATGCTTTTCTACATATTCATACATGAAGAATCAGTATCCATTTCTTGGAACTGTGAGCTAAGCTCAGTGTGAGGGAATCAGCTAGAACAGGGAAGCAAGACATGTTTGAACTGCCACGATGAATCGGCAAAGCACATACACCACAGGTGGGTGATTAAAAACCGATTACAGGTCTTTTTAGGAGTCCCTTTTCATGCTTCTCTCAACGGCTTCACGTAGATGGCTTCTGAAGGGGAAACTGCGTTCATTCTATGCTTTTTCTATTTGGTTCTTTCCTCATCTAGTCCGTTGCCTGAAGATTGAATCCGTCCGGGCAGTAAAATGTTTTCTCCTTCACCTCTAAATCCAATTCACTCCTTCCCATCAGTTCTAGCTTCAGCTCCCCTCCGCAACTCACAGCAAATTCATTCCAAACATTCCCAAAGCCAAGGGTAGAGTTTGAAGGTGGCTCACAGGAAGCTGGAGCTATGTATCTGTCTTTTTGGATCCTAGTCCCCATGGCGGGTACAGAATTTTCCAACTCCATCAACTTCCGGCTGCTGGCATACTGAGTCCTGCACCATGGCTGTGGATGCTGGTGTTCTGGTTACCCTTCAGGTCAGCGGTACGTCATGAGTCCTCCCTCCCTCCTACCTGGGATTGTCCATCTCTTCAGGATAGTGCCCATGGTAGAACTTGGTATCATACCTGAAGAGTCTGCCTATTGTTTTGATACAATTAAATAATCTGCATTTCCTTATGGATCCAAAAAGAACCTTTGCCAGACTGTTCTGGAAACATCCTTCCCAAGTGTCTCCCGCACTTGCCTCCAACTCTGGTCTAACATCTCCTTTCACCCATGGATTTCAGTCCTCTTGCCCCTCTCACTACCTCCGTTCTTTCTCTGTGTACGTATTGCATCTCAAGCTCAGCTTATTTAAAACCAAGCTCGTCCTCTGCCCTTTCCTGCCTCCAAACGAATTCCTCACACCTGCCTCTGTAAATGTCAGTCTTTCTGTTGATTTCCTTCCCCTTTCTCTTGCCCCTGCATTAAAGAAATTTTCAAACCCCATCCGTTTTCCTTTCCCGGTCCCTCCTATTTCCCACCCCTCCTTTCTATTCCCCTGGACCACTCCCAACGTTCACGTTCACGTTCACGTTCCTGTTCATGATGACGTTCAAGTTCATGTTCACAGAGGTGCTCACCTGAATGACTGCAACAGCTTCTTCTCTCTGCTTGCCTGTCTTCCTTCCATTCTGTCGGCTAGATAATCACCAAATTAATCTCCACCAAATCTCATTTCGATCGTATCATGCCCGTGTTGAAAAACTTTTTTAATTAAAGAGACACCTAACAATCTAGTTGAGACTCTAATTTGGAGTGTAGGGGGCTATGAGCCGTGCCTTGACAGGAGGAAGCTACCCTGCCCCACCCCCAGCCCCCAGGGAGCAAAGGAGAAAACGGTCTTTGGACAAAGAACCAGGATTCAAATGCAAAACTTTTTGACTCCAGTCTTCTCTGTGTAAGCACAAAGCTAAGGTGCTTCCTTGCTAAATTTCTTCAAATGTGTTTATTTCATTTGTAAAATGGACACCCCTCCCCTCACCGTGCTAGAAGGGCGGTATAACAATGTGCTTACGAAGGGCCCCCATTAAACAAGGACCACTTCTTCACATCCTCTGGTCTCTCCTCTTCCCCAGTTTTGCTGACAATGTGAAAGCTGGTGAGACAAGGACAGATGGGAAGTCACAACGCGTGAACTGCCCCCGTGCTGGCCGGCAGTCAACGGTGGCCACAGGCATGGGCACTGATAAAGCTCAGGAACTGATCGATGAGTGAGCCTTTTGAGCTCATCTCTCCTGAACAAACCTTCCCCGGTGGCTGCCCATGGTATCACTGCTATTGTGGCAAAGCAGCGCCTTAGCCTGGCAGAGGGGCCCACCTCTCAAACAGGTCCTGATTGTCCCACCCATGTCCCGCATGGAGTGACTGAAGGAAAGGTGAAGGCTACGGTCTTTCAGTTAATTTAGGAGTGACTTTTTAAAATCATTAGAAAGAATTAAAGAATGGACTTTTCTGTTAACATTTTTAAAGAACAAATATAACCATCATGATTATGAAGAGCTTCAAATGACGTGGTTAAATGCTTGTAAAATTATCTTAAGAGTTAAATGCAAAATACAAAAGGTATCAGAGTGCGATCTCAACTTTGTAAGATGTACACAGGTATTTATGGAGAGCTGAATGGAAAAAGACTGAAAATAAATATACCAGAATGTTTACAGTGATTGCCCCGAGAGAGAGAACTATGAGGGATTGTTTTTACATCCGTCCTTTTGTTTACTTTTTTAATGTTCTATAATGAGTAGGTATTACTCTGAGAATTATAAGAAGTAACATTGTTCTTTAGATATGCACCTACCTTATTTTTTAAGTTTGCAGATATCTCTGCAGGGTAAATACACAGAAACAGGATTTCTAGGTCAAAGGGTAAATGATACATTTGTCCTTTTTTGCAAGTTTTTTTTAATTGAGGTATAATTAACATATAACAGTATATTAGTTTCAGGTGTACAGCATAACGATTCGATATTTGTGTACATTGAGAAATGGTCACAATTAGTGTAGCTACCATTTTTCACCATGTAACGACGCTTGAGCGGCAGGTGCTGATGTGAGGGAAAGTGGTTTATTTTCAGGTCCCAGTAACCGGAAAGATTCGGGACTCACGGCTCAGAGCCCATCTCCCCCTCTCAGTGCAGGCACAGGTTTTTATGAGGGAGAGGGGAACAGAACAAAGAGACCAAGGGAGGGGGTTGCCAAGTTCTCTAGGTGCAGGCAAGCACGGCCCATTCCGATGAGGCAAGTGAAGGTCTGGCATCATCCGGGCTGAGTCGTCCCGGCTCCATGATCGAAGGTCAGCAAGTCTCTTGAAGCTGGGATGCCTGAAGATCAGAGTCCGTAGTTTTGAAGTTAGTTCCTAGGATTCTTACGCAAAAGTGCTATTTAACTACAAGCTAACCTATTAGTCAGAGTCAGAATTTACAGAAACAATGTCAAAAGAATGGTGAGGTGGGTTACACTTCCCTACCATTACAGTTTTCCACTGTTACAACCATACGTAGTTTCAAATTTTTTTTTCTTGTGATGAGAACTTTTCAGATTTCCTCTTAGCAGCTTTCAAGTATGTGATACAGTAGTATTAAAAATAGTCACTTACGGTGCATTACATCCTTATGACTTACGTATTTTATAACCAGAAGCCTGTACCCTTTGCCCTCCTTTCTCCCTTTCTCCTACCCACCAGCCCCTGGCAACCACCAATCTTTCCTCTGAATCTCTCAGGTGTTTTTGGTGGTTTCTTTTAGATTCCACAAATAAGTGAGATCATATGGTATTAGCCTTTCTCTGTCTGTCTTGTCTTTGTCACTTTGATAGATTGTAAAATTGCCCCCAATAGTAGGTGTACTATTTTGAACTCCCCCCAGTAATGTTGGTGAGATCCTGTTTCTCCCCCTTGCCAACACCTGTATTGTCCAACTTTTATATTTAATCTAATCTAATAAATTTCAAATGATCTCTAAGCAGAGCTTTAATCTATATTTTTCTTATTATGGGGGTGGACGATCTATCCTCACATGTTTAAACAAACCGTTTCTATTTCTTCATCTCCTTGGGTTCTTTGTTCATTTATCTAATGAACCACCAATCCTTTCCTTCTCTTTTCTTTGAAGTGCAGAGCTTAGCACTTTATCTCATCAACTGCAAATTATATTGTTGTTCTGTTTGTTATTTGTATGGAGCATCACATACAAACATCCCTGGCAGTAGGTTTTGGGGGTTTCTTTTAAATGGAGTTGAAATCACCAATCTCTTTTTAGTGAAGTTTATGTCATAGTTAGAAAGGCCTTCTCTACTTCAAGTTTGTAAAGGAATTTCTGCATATTTTCTTCTAGAACTTCTATGATTTCTGTTTTTACACTTAGTTTTTTGATCCTTTGGAGTATTTTGTGGTCTGCAGTGTGAATCTTGAGAATACAACTTTATGTTTCTTGGATGGCTACCCCATGGTCTTAGCACCATTTATTAATTTTTTAAAAGGTTTTATTTATTTGTTTTTAAGAGAGGGGGAAGGGAAGGAGAAAGAGTGGGAGAGAAACATCAATGTGTGAGAGAAACATCACTCGCTTGCCTCCCTCACACCTCCAGTGCGGTGTGGGGGTAGGGGGCTGACCTGTGACCAGGCATGTGCCCTGACCAGGAATCCGCCCGTGACCTTTCAGTTTGCAGGACGACACACAACCCACCGAGCCACACCAGTCATGGCCATTTATTAATTTTTTAAAAATTGTTATATCATACCTGTTTGAATTTCCACTTTTCTTCATACAATTTTTTAAAAAGTAATCTAATTTTAAAGAAAGAAAGAATGCACCATGGGAGCTCAAGGAAAGAGCTCATTCAGATCAACTATTTGGTGGTACAGAGAAAAATAATGTTGTTTCTCTTAAAAAAAATTTATTACACTTTTCTAAATGTAAAGAAAAAATAAAGATTCTTTAAAGAAAATCTTTAAAGAAAATAAAGAAAAAATAAAATAAATTGAGTTATCATAGCAACCTTAGTATAGATCCAGTGTTTTCTTCTGTGTCCTATATAAATTATAAATATTCATACATTATACATACATAAATATACAATACATATATATCATACATACATATATAGTATATGCATATGCACATATAACTATTTGAAAAAGCATTTTCTTAAGGAGTTTCAAAGGTAGAGGGTGCGACTTCGCAGGAAGCTGCCTGATACCCAGATAACGAGGCTGGGGTAAAGCAAGCCGAACACAGCGAGGTGGTGAAGGCCCGGGAGCGCCGTCGCCGCAGCGGTTCTCACTTACCAAGGACCAGAGACACCAGACGGGCTCCTCAAGCCCAGCCTGGCGGGCCTCAGCTCCAAAGCTTCTCTTTCAGCTACTCTGGGGCGGGGCCCCCCAAATCTGCCTTTCGATCGCGCTCCCAAGTGGTATTGATGGCACTGATCTGCGCCCCCCACCCCGCCCCCGCCTTTAGGAACCGCCAGACTCGAGTAAAACCGGGCCAAGGGCTTGAAGATGCAGATAAAATAACAACTTAAATTTAGGTTGACTAAAGGTCAGGCAGGAATTCCTTATTGGATCCTTGTGGAAATGGTTCTAAAAGGTGTTAATCCCCTTTCCACCGGATGAGAGAGGACCTGGGCCCAGGTGCCGCTTCTGAGGGGCGCCCCCTGGTTCCCCGAATTGCAGATGGAGATGATGCCAGAATATGGGCTGTTGGGTTCAGATTCCAGGAGCTACCAGGGAAGGTCATTTTAAATCCTACACTGCCGATGTTTACCTTAACTTTAGGAGAAAAATAAAGTGGGCGGACGGCGCTCACCTTCGAGTGTCGCGGCGGGAGACGCGTAGCGAACTTCGCTATAAACCGCAGCTGTAATCGCCATGAGGCGGCTACACGGAACGTGACCGGCTACGCGGAACGTGACCGGGGGTCTTGCGGGAATGCACTTCGGAGCAGGCGACCTAGGGAGGCTCTGGCCACTTCCTCCGGGAAAAGCTTCGGCTCCAGCTGCTGCGAGGACGCGGATCTGCCGAGGGCAAGGTGAGTGAGGGGGCAGAGGGCAGGCCACCAAGCGCCTGGGTGAAAAACGGTGCTGTTTGGACCAGAATGGGAGCAGCAGAGAAAGACAGAAAGCGGTTGGAACGAGCTGCAGCTCGATTCCGCGTGGGCGGTGCGCGAGGGGGGAGCAAAGGAGAGATGAAAAGCAAGTCCATGAATGGCCATACAAAAGTGAATATGATTTTTCAAAATAAATAAGTGGAGTGTGCACTTTCAAAACAATTAGAAACTCCTTCTACACAGGTTTGGGAGATGTAGCCCCCCCCCGAAATGGACTTTCCCCCCACCGCCCAAAAAGGTATCCACTGCAAATCCCTGCAACCTGGGAAGTGCCCTTATTTGGAAAAAGAGTCTTTGCAGGCGTGATTAAGTTAAGAATCTTCAGATGGGATCGTCCCAGATCTCATTTGGAGTGGGCCCTAAACCCAATGATAAGCGCCCTTGTAGAAGAAGCAGAGAGAGGCTTGGAGACAGAAGGACGAGCAGGCAATGCGACCAAGAGGTCCGGGTGGAGAGCTGCGTCCTCCGCGATGCTGGGCGCCCCCAGAAGCTGGGGGAGCGAGCAAGGCGACTCCCCTAGAGCCCTCAGACGGCGCGGGCGTCTGCCCGCCCGGCAGGTTTGGACTCCGTCCTCCAGAATGATCAGAGGGTACATTTTCTGCTGTGCTAAATCGCCCAGCTTCTGGTCATTCGTTACGGTACACCCAGGGCAACTGAATCAGGAAGAATGGAGACATGTTCCATGAATATTATGTTGCTCCGTTATTTATTCATGGGGCGTCTTCTCCACCTTCCCCTCCATAAATGCGCTCCGTGATAACCAGGATTGCTGCCCGCTGTTCCATCGCGGTCTCCGGCGCAGGCAAGTTCCCGGAGCGAATGAATAGGCGAGAATGTGACGGGAGATCCAGTTGATGTATGAGATGCAGGGTCCGGCCGAGGCGAGGCCCGCTTGGGTGTGGTTGGAAGGGTAATACCATGGGTGTAATAACTTATAGTTTTAACGTGAACCTTTCACCAATAATGTCCTACGGTGTGCTTGAGTGTGATACTGTTGTGTTTCAGAATTCCATGCTTAGGATTTTGTAATAAAAATGGGGCGTTACTTGTGCGGGACCCAGTATAAAGACTGACGTGGGGACAGGACTTTTATTCCAGCGGGGACAGTCCTGATAAAGAGGCAGAAGACAGGAGCCCTTAGCCCGGTGGGCGGCCCTGGTCCCGCTGGCGCGGAGGGTTCTGGCTGCGGGAGATGGCAGCTTCCGACGACACGGAGCGGAATCCGTCAGGACAGACCCCCGAGGAGGGGTTCCTTCAGCAGGTGGGGGGTAACCGACCCGGTAAGAACGGTAGGAAGGGTTTTATCTGTTCCTCTCCCTGGCACAGGTATTATTCTTCAGATGTTGCTTGCCGGTGGGTTCTTCTTTCTCCAAGTCTCCCTGAATTTTTTTATTATTCATTATAATTAATTCTTGTTTAATGCCATCATAACTCCAATGGAGAAATGCATCATTTTCCAGTTCTTTTGAGTTGGCGTTCATTCTGGTTTCTCAACATTTTCAAGCCATCCACGATTTCTTTGTATTTTGCCTCAGCTGTCCTAAATGCCAGCCGTCCTTTTTTATTTTTTTCAATTAATAAATGCTCTTTTCCATAGGGAATATAGTGAACAATATTGTAAAAACTATCTATGATGCCAGGTGGGCATGTGACTTATCAGAGGGAACACTTTGTGACCTGTAGAAATAAATGTCTGTCCGTTCTTCTCTCAAATAACACCAGGTACAGTAAATTTAGAGAATGAGAGAAAATAAAAAAAATAAAACAACAGAAAGGCACCATTCAGAAAAATAAAATACAATAAAATAAATGCCCCTTCCCCAGTTGCCTTTCTCCAAAGCTGCATTGGTCGTTCTGCTTTTGTTGGTTCTTTCAGTCACAAAACATGTGGCTTTGCCATGGTTCGTTATAACTGACTAGCAATATTTATAGAACATTTCATCTGCAGGGCTTTTTCCCATTTCTCCAAGGCCTCTTTTGTGGGCTTCTCTTATTTTATTTTTTTCCTTTTGCATGCACCACATTCGAGTATCAATTCATTTTCCTCTTCATACATTTTTCCTATCATCTCTTTCCCCTCTTCAATGTTCCTTGTTAAGTATTCCTGAATTCCAGCTCTTTCCCTTGCCCTGGTGTGTCAGCAACTATGAATCGTCAGTTTCTGACGAGGACATTCCCCAATTACCCAGGTTGCCCTGGGCCACCTGGTCAGGAATCAGCATGTGGGATCGTACAAAAGCATAAAATGAACAGCAAGACTTCAATATTGTCCTGCCCTGAGACTTTACATTTATGCCCAGAACACAGTTCAAGGCTCATTTTAAAATTTAGCTTTAGTCCTTCATGTTTTTCTCCAAAACTCTTATTTTTAAGGAAGAACTAGCTTGAGAATACTGCTAAGGATTTAAAAATGCCTGAGGCTAAGCCTACTGATTTGAGGATACTTACAACGTACTATCTAAGAAAAGTTTGGCAGTTTTAACCTGTGTAAGAATCAATGAAATATTCAGATATGTGTTTTCACAACATTTCAAGGACAACAAATTTCAAAACAGAAATAGAACTGTAACAGTAGTAGGACTATGCTCCTTCTAAGGTCTGCCAGTCCTTCTGAAACAAATGCACGGACTCTATACCTCACATTTCCCTCGGAGAGTATATGTGAATTTTAGAGAGCCGTCTACCTTTGGTTAAGAATCTTTACGAGAAAAGAAAAAAGGGATAATGTGATCGTTTATACATTATCATTCTCTTTGACTCCTAGTATTAAAGATTTTTTCTGTAACGAAAGCATGAGAAGCACAAATCGTTCTTCTTAAAGCCCAGGTTGTATCTGAGAACAAGCTGAAAACATGCATTTCTCTTAGGAAACCAAGCCCCACAATGTTATGAACGGTTTGGGAACCAGCCTGGGCATTTTGCTATGCAGGTACCTAGATGATCGTATATTTTCAAAATATAAGAGTATATGGGAAAGCTGTCTCTACAACTCTGTAGAGAACACGCCTTTCTAGGATGTAAGATTGGGTTCAAGTTCTCACCTTCCACTCAGAAGGTGTAAGCGCCCATTTAACGGCCATTCATCAGTTTCCTTTTTGTGAGAAATAAAAGCAAAGTGGCTGCATTTTCCTCCTTGATACAGGAAAGCATCCATTAAATGCTTTCTTTGGGCAACAGGACATTTTATTGGATCCCCTTATTTTTTCTTTGTCAGGCAGCTTTGCAATTTATATATCATCACAAACTTCATTTTTATTTTAACACTTGAGCTTAAAGTTAGAGGTCAGCAGCACGTACACTAACATTGGAACCGCACAGAGAGATTCATTAGTACAGCCCCTGAGCAACAGGGAATTGTAGCGGCCAAGGCCCCTCAGCGCACTGTTCGGAGGAGGGTCCTGTTATGTTGGTGACTCTGGTCTTGGAGTGAGAACAGTCCCCCGTCTCCCCATGTCGTCCTGGTTTGCCAGAACTGCCAGGTGCTCTCTGCTCCCCTCTGTGGAGAAATCCTAGACCACATCTCCTTTCATAATGATACAGAAGAAGAACGCTTTTCCCTGCTGATGAGGAAGACCATCAGATTAACAAACCGTGCACATACAGTGATTCTTTGTGGCCGTGTGTGGAGTGTATAAGGAACGTGGTAAGTTCCTGAAGGGCACCTTCATCTCCTGAAAGGGTTAAAGCGTGTTTTCGTACTTTAGACTGAGACAACTTTGTGACATTAAGAAAGTAATGAGATCTTGGTAATACTCTTAATAACACCATCTTAGTCATGGGTATAGCTCTAATTTTGTACGTGCTTCCAGGGTATCAGGCTACAGAAAGTGTTTTTGGCTCACTGAACCCTCCCAATCACCCTATAAAATGGATATTTATGCTATGGATGACACGCTAGTAATCAGATGGGTTGAAGACCTTCTCTGACTGTCTCATTTTGTCCTGGTCTACCATGAATATAAGCCTCCAGCTTGAATCGTTCTACAAATATATTCATGGCCGAGGGCCATTTGTGTCAATTGTTGATTGCGGGGAGCCATTGGCTGGGACTCATCTTTTCCATACAGATTTCCTGATGTGGCCTGTGTTGCAATGTATTGATGCTCTCAGTCCTCGATGAAGTCAACATGTATATTCTCAGGGAGCATTTAAATCAGGCCCAATGTTGGTTATGTATTTTCTCCTCCACAACCAGGGTTTGATGAAATAATTTTAAATTTTAAATGACTATAAAGCACCTTGCAAGTATAAAAATTAAAATAATTTGTAGCATACACTGTTAGCTAAAAGTGTTATATAAATGCTAAATAGTAATATTGTAAAGCACCTATATTTTGTAATAATGAGCACTGTATAAATGCTAAGAAGAACAAAATAGAAAATGCAGTATTTTGAATTGGTTCATAAACGTATTAGGTTTCTTTTTTTTTAAAGATTTTATTTATTTATTTTTAGCGAGAGGGGAAGGGAGAGAGAAAGAGATGGTGAGAAACATCCATCAGTTGCCTCTCACACGCCCCCAGCTGAGGACCTGGCCCGCAACTCAGGCCTGTGTCCAGACTGGGAATTGAATCGGCCACCTTTTGGTTCTCAGGCCGGCATTCAATCCACTGAGCCACACCAGCCAGGGCTGTATTAGGCTTCTTGTGTTCCATGCACACAAAAATTATATTTAGGACTTGCAACAAAAATGCAAAGCAAAAACTTACCTCAATTTCTAATTTTATAGCTGTGTTAATCATTATAATGCTTCACATTATGATATAACTAATAAGAAGAGACCTTTTCCAGTTATCTGTTACTGTGTAATAAACGATTCCAAACGTTAGTGGCTTAAATCAACAAGTGTTTAATCACCTCTCATGATTCTGCGGGCTGCCTGGGCCCAGTCAGGCAATTCTTGGGCTCGCTTGGTTCAGCTGGGGCAGTAGTCATTTGGAGGCTCAATGGGATGGAATACGGAAGATGGCACCTTCCACGGCTGCCATCTGTGCGTGGCACCTTGCACGGCTGAAGATGGTGGTGGTTGCTAGCTGTTGCCTGGCTGCTCAGGTGAGAGTCACCTGGACCACCTCAGTTCTCTTGCACTGGCCTCTGTGCAGCTCTTGACTGCTCAGGCCGTGGTGGCTGGGGACATGCCAACAGGCAAGCCCCGAAGTACAAACCGCTTACCGCGCTTCTGCTTGCACTAGGCCTGAGAACGTCCCACGGCTGCAGCAAGTCATGAGACCAAGTCCAGACTCAGTGTGGGAAGGGTCTACGAGGCAAGAATTACTAAAGGGGTGGTTCAAGGGGAGCCACCATTGCAACAGTTCACCATGGAGCCATTAACCAGGTTTGCAAATATCCTCAGATCCCAGAGTGCCACCAAAGGAGACGAGACCCTTGCCAACACTGACAACACCATCATGGCAAAGAACTAGAATAGAAAGTTGTGGGGTTTACAAAACAATCATTAGCCAGGTGCAAAGGATCTCCGTGATGGCCCCTATGAAATGACAGTGGAGGACTGGCTAGGGTGCTTGTGGCCAAGGAGTAACAGGACCGCCGCGCCCATAAGGCTCTAGAGCCCCTCCTGTATCACTGCGGCGTATATTCGGCTGCAAGTAGCATAAAAGACAACGTCAGGGACTTTAAAAATAGGCACTTAATTTTCTCACATTATGGGAAATCCCCAAATAGAGGATGACTCCAATTGGTCCTACAGTTCAATAACACGTCTGCGGCGTTCGACCTTTCTTACATGGTCGCGACTTTCTTACCCGTCCCCACTCCAGGCATCACATCTGTGGCCAAAGCAGGAAGAAGGAGGAGAAAGGGAGGAGCTAGCATCAGCTCCAGTGGAAGCAAAGGCTTTTCTACAAAGTTCCAGCTGGCTCCCTCTTATGTCTCGTTTATTGGTCAGGATTGGGTACCCCAACTGCGAAGGAGGCAGAGAAAGGGAATGTTGACCTGGGCACTTTGCTGCCCAGTACCTCAGCATTTTGTTAACAAGGAAGCTGGGTGAGTTATATTGGATAATACCAGTGTCTTTCACAACCTGGAAGTTTAAAAATGACCTCAGAGAAAGGGAGAAGCCAGAAGGCCGTCTACAATCATGGTAGAACGGGGTCTTGAAATCTCCATTGAGTTTTTCTAAAGAAAAGCAAAGCTACATGTAGCTGCTATGATCAGATAATGCCCCTAAAGGGTTAGTCCCTGGCGCATTGCAAGTGCTAGTAAATGTTAGCTGTTGTGGTAAAGGTGATGTAATCATGGTGGAGATGAAGATATTAATTATTATTACAATTGGCATGAGATAAATAAAGGTTTACCCATTCATCCAACAAAAACTTACTGAGCTTTTTCTTTATATGAGAATCTTTACAATTCAAATCCCATGAAGTAAAGAGTTTAATGGGTGATTCATATAACAAGGGAAAAATACAAGCATTTGTTTTGGATACAACTTAAGAGAAAAGAGTAAGTACTTTGGGGAGACATTCCTAATGATTCAGAATACAATTCATTTTCTTCAAGAATAAAACTATGAGTATGGGAAACAGTGTGGCTTCAGTAAAAAGATATTTTTTACATTCATAATTTCTGTGAGAATAACAGTAAAAATTTGATCAAAGCATAGAAATATATATACAAAACAGAATTGAGGCAAGCGGGACTATTCTTGTTAAAAACTTGTCAGTTTTTGTGTTGTCTTGTGGTTTTGTTTGATTTAGTTTGATTTTTAGCGTCAGCAAAAGATTAAAGTTGATACAGAAAACCACACATAAAAATTCCTCTGCCAGAATGTCTTCATGGTGGGGTTGTGCCTGCTCTTTGTAATAAAAAAAGACACAGGTTTACTTCTAAGCCCAAGCAGGTTTTCAAGGACAACTCTAAAGGCCCAGAGTGAAAAATGTTGAAGAAAAACCAAGACAGGTAACATAAGCCCAAATAAGTGCATGGAAGTTCCCTGGATGTAAGAGAAGGAACCAGAGAGAAGAGAATGGGGGCGGAGTGGTGGGGAATGATAATAAAAAAGATTGCGTGAAGGGACGTGAGATTGTGCATTTGGAAACTAGTCAAATAAACAACAGATTGAAGGTATATACATGTTACTGAGAACAAGATGAAAAATATTTCTTTAGAAGAGAGAGCTTTATCTTGAGTCTCCTAAAAGAGATAAGGAAGGAAGGAAAACGAAGAGAAGCAAAAGAGAAGGAGGCAGGAAAGGGAGGGAGGAAGTCATCAATAAATGGAATAATCAAAGAGCATGAACAACAAGCCTAATGTAATAAAATCGGAGCCTCTGAAGAAGGAAGAATCTAAGAAACAGCACACTGCTAGGCAAGGAGAGGAGATGCAATACCCACGCTAATTTTAAGATGAAAATTTGAGAGCTCTTTGAAATCACAAAATATGGTCAAAAGAGTAATTTAAAGGTGTAACCCATCTTAATGTTAATATTACATAAAACTCATGTCTAAAAGCTGGAGGTGAGTCTGCACTACTCAGAAGAGAAACAATGTAAACTTGGCTACAGGAAATGAAGGTAATTGGGTTGTTAATTGTAGTTGTTCGAAAATATAAGATAGGTAAAGAAGATACAAGATCATTAATGAGAACTGGGAAAGAGAAAAGAATCAGATTTAACAGCTCTTAATTAAGCACTTGCCATAGCTCAGGTCTGTGCTAGGACTTGCATGCATGTACCTTGGGAAATGATGCTGGTAACCTACAAGTAACCTTTGGGCATCAAATATTTAGAATCAATCTGAAAGAGAATGGAATGAAAGTATGTCCAGTTATATACAGTATGTAACATATATTATTACTTATGGTACTATTATATATAATTATATAATATGTATAGTCATAGTCTGGAACGTTACAGAGAAGTGGGCCAGCAGAGTTAGGATGGGTAAAGAGGAGGAGCTCGCTGGCCATGCCTACCCAGCCTAACCCTCCCTCAGGGACCAAATCTGGAGGAGATTTTTAACCTTGAAATTATGGAAACAGCAAAAGGATTGATAGCAAACAACTCAAACGGCAATATATGTAATGAGAACAAAGGATTTTTTAACATATAAAATATTTTATATCTGTATTTATACTTATATGCATATATGTATATACACACACACATTGGTATCTACAAATTATAGAGCGGATTTTGATGCTTACTTTTAGTTTCTCTTCACTAAAAGGCCTCTGGAGAGAATCACAAGGCCTGATGAGGGAGCAGCTCTTCTCATAGAACACGCTGGCACCGCTATGTTCACAGCAGCGTTGATCACAACAGCCAAGGGCGGGAAACAGCCTAAGTGCCCATCAGTAGAAGAGTGGATGAAAAAGCCGTGGTCCATTTACACAAGGGAATGCTACGCAGCAGAAAGAAAGAAGGAGCTCCTACTTTTTGTGACAGCATGGATGGGACTGGCTAAGTGAAATAAGCCAGCTGGTGAAAGACAAATACCATATGATCTCACCTATAAGAGGAACCTGGTGAACAAGACAGAAAATGGGCAAAACGGAACGGGAGGCACGGCAACAAGGAACAGGCTGACTATGAGCAGACGGGAGAGGGGAGAGGGGTAATGGTGGAAAGAAGGGGATGGGACTAGTCAAGGAACATGCATGAACAACCCACAGACATGGACAGCAGGGTGGGGATTGCCTGCGGGAGTGGAGGGAGGGCTGGGCAGATGAGGACAAAGGGGGGGAAATTGGGACAACTGTGATAGAATAACAATAAAATATTTATTTTTAAAAGTAGTCATAATAATAAAGTAAAAAGAGAAAAAGACCGCCCTGGATTTGCCTTCTCTGTTTCCTCCGATCCTCTGCCACGTGTCTCTCTGTTCGTGTTCTCCTGGCACCTATTCGGGAATCACTGTGTCTAAATCCTAACCATTATTTTCTACATTTTAATGAACATGTTACACAAATCAGTGAGATTAGTGCACCATTACTGATTGTCAGCATTTGATCAGAAACATTAATGTCTTCCTAAAGAACTAAGTACTAGAGTGAAATTATAATGGATATACTCATCAAGTGAAATAATTAAAAATACTATGTGCCTCCATAAATACTTTTAGATTTCACAAATACAAAGCAATAAATTTTCCCCAGGTATTTTGGATGCAAATAAATATTAAGGCAACTCTAATTCATGCTTCGCTACAGAGTGAGGGTTAGTGAAAAGTTCAACAAACTGTGACATAGTTATCGAACCTTGTCAAAAACCCGAATCTATTTTTTTCTCCCCTGACTTTTATTTCTTCTGCATGTCAGTGGCAAAGTGTGGATAAAATAATAAATTACTGTAAAGAATTGAAAATTATATGACAATTTTGTCACTCCAATGCTTATTAAAAGCTTTTAACCTGCTTACTATTCCCTTTGTGGAAGATGCAAATTAAGTATTTCTGTTGACTATGAGTGAAGTTTAAAATTCAAAACCAGTAGCTTAGGAAGATGAATCAAGCCCACACGAGTATGATGATTTTTAAGTATCAATGAAGTTAATTGTATTTAAAGATAAAATTTAGATTAAAAATGAACAAATGAAACATCACTTGCAAGACTATAGTATTTGGCCATTGGTCCTATTAAAGTCCAGCTTATTCCAGAATGTATGTACGTATGTGTATATATTTTTCTCTGCCTCAAGAACAATACATTTATAAAACGCCCCGGCACAGATGTACTTTATGGTGACCAAAAGTTTAAGCAGGGAGCCAGTTCTAGGGGTATTTGCAAAGCATATGTGTGGGCGGAACCTTGAACATAGTGCTTGATACCCTGGGGCTCAGTTTCATGGGCTGTTCTATCTGGAATACTTACTACGTGGTGATTTCTGGGGTCTGGTGTAATGAGGTTCCAGACCAGGTTCCCGGGGCTTCTGTAATTGGTCACTGGGCTGAAGTCTGCCAGTCCTCTCTTCAGCCTGGTAAGCGTGGGCTTGCCTACCTCCCTTCACCATGCTTCCTCAAAGAGCGGTTGCCACTTTATCCGGTAACAGCTTTCTTTGCGAGTGCTACTCATGCGAAATACCCTTTCACCAATGAGGCCACTATTTCTTTAGCACAAGAAGAGACATTTATCTTGCCACTAATGGATAATTAATTTTAAAAATGTATATTATGACACGATTAGAAAGAAAAATAGAAAAAGGCAAGCTGGACAATGGGACTAAATGTCCCTTCCTCAAATTGACTCCTATTTAGTTCCTCCAATGTCATCCCAAACACAGATAACTTTTCTTTCATGAATTGTTCTCCTGAATGATTTATATGTGTCATGTTATCTGAGGCTCTCTCTGGGTCCCCTGGTGGATTTAGCCAGCCATCAGCTGCATAATTGTTAATTTTAACACTATAAAAGGTTCTGATGCAGAAGAGATAGGGTGTTGGTGGAAGAATTAATTGAAATGTATCTCCCAATCACACTAGGCTCCTACTAGGTTTCACACACACACACACAAATTACACTTTAGATTTAAGGTTAAAATAAATTGACATCTTTGCCACTCATGAAGCTTTGGGTCTAGTTATGAATGGGAACGTTAATTATTTCTAACACTCATGAAGGTTTGTCACCCTGAGAACAATTCTCGGGACCGTACAGGTCACTGTCCAGTGCACATTTTCATAGGTAGGGGAGCTCCTGCAGCCAAAGGCCCATGGGAGAGAGGGCGGGGGGGATTATGGGAAGGGAAGAGAGGGGGAGAGGAGAAAGGAGGAAGACCGAGAAGAAATGAAATAATAGGGGTGACCTACTACTTAATCTCTAACCCTCTTTCTATACCTCTCAATGCTAATTACATTTTTTTTTTCTAGGCTTTCTATGCAGCCCAGGAAAGCAACATAAGCTAATAAGGGCAACATGTCAGCTCCTACACTCCCTTTCAAAGTATGTATGTGTACATGGGTAGGGTCTAAAAGAGCCGTTGGAACAGTTATATTTAGATATTTGAGTTCATAAAAAGCAAAAGCCTGTTAAGTAAGCTATTGATGACTTTTCATTTTGGGCCATACAAATCTGAGTGCTTCTGGATACCCCTCTCCATCAATCGGGCAAGGAACTTTGAGTATTTATGATGGGCTAGGCACAGGAAAGGCATGGCCCATGGAGCTCATAGGTGGGAGTAAAAAAATATTTCAAAAGAAGTTCATCCTATTTATTCATTCACTTGCCAGTCATTTCACTCAACAAACATTTCCTTAGCGCCTAGTAAGTGCCTGGCACTGCGCCAGCTGCTGACGGGGCTACAGGGCTGAGTCCTTCTGCTGAAGGAGTTCCTGTAGTAACAGGGCAGAGGGGCGAGTGAGGAAACAATCACAAGGCAGCGGGAAGCCCGGGGAGGGACACCAGAGACATTTCAAATGCACAGGTTTCCTTGTTGCGAGTGAAAATGCCACTGGATTTTACAAATGGGGCCACTTTCCAGGTGTATTTTTGTGCCTACCCAAACCTTCACCGGTGCCCATTCCTGCCCAGCTGGCAGTTCTAAATTGGCATGGACATCTTGGCAGACTGGAGCCAAAACCCCAACACTGTTAAGGAAGAGCTTTCAAAGCCCCTTACCTTTGGCTGGATCCAAGCAGGCCACCTAGTCCATCTTTATTAAACATGAGAGCTAGAAACTGCAAAGTGATGAAGGGTCATATCACTTGAATGACATTTTATCACTCGGTTAAACACGACACACATCACTTTCATATTGCACATTGAGTCTTCAGCAAACAAAAAGAGCATGCTTGTCTCTCCCTGCCTCTCTCTCTCTTTTTGCCACACAGCAGATTCAAGGATTATGTGCCTATAATTTCAGGACACAAAAGCTCAGCTTCTTAAAGCCAAAAGAAATGCCAACTGATCTGTGAACATGTTTATACATTACGTATTGTATTAAGACATAAGACTATCATCCAAGCCTTTCTCTACTAAAGCTCAAAAATGGACTGTCAGGGTCAGAAACAGGGAAAGTTTACTCATTACTATTGGTACAGTTTTCTGTTCACAGCAATCCGTGTCTTTAATTGCATTTTCTTTTTAAAGCTCACCGTAGGTAGGTAGATCTATAGGCAGAATTACAATGAAACACTCAAGAATCAATGATTTTCTAAGCCAGAGATATTGGGTGTTTAATTTTGCTTTTTAATCCATGCTGTGGTGGGCTCTTATGAATACAATAGAGAAGGAGTTATGTCCTAATCAGTTTATAAGACAGTATGGAGAAAATGCATAATAGACAAACCAGATGTATAAATACAATAATACAAAGAAACCTAATCTACTGCAAAGCTTTAATTTAATCCTTCTATAGCACAGGGGATTGAAAAGTGGTTTATGAATAGCTCAAGAATGTGTAAACTGCCTGGACTAAGTTAAAAATCTTTAATTCTAATTTACGGTTTATACAAATTATTGTTCAATTTTTACATAAAGAAGAAATCATAGATTATACCTAAAGAAGAGATTACTTATAAATAATAACCTAAATATTTACAAATAATTGCAAGACCAAATTCATAATGTCAGCAAGGGTGAAAATGTTTTGCACATGCGTTAGGATCTGTGTATATATGTTTGCTTGTCTAACAAAAGGTAAAGATGAATGAAAATAATGTGAAGCAGTAGAAAGTCACATTTTAATATTTTGTCTTATTATTTTATGTGAATAGCAATAGTAAAAGATAGCCAAGGTTGTATTCATACAATAATATCTACAAAACAAAATAATCTTGTAACCAATGCAAATACTATTTGACTTCCTTCTTTTTAAGGATAATGAAAAGTTGAGCTAGTGAACACAATGGGACTTTAAAATAAGTGCATAAAATAAAAGAGAAGTCTGTTATGATTTTAGCAGAACTTATCTTTTAATCAAACCCTACGTTTGCCATTTATGAACTTTTGTTGGTGAAGGTTTCAGTTAATCTTCCTGAAATTCCATTCCGTACTAACAGTACCTGACTTTCTCGCGTTCCTTGCCTCCTTTGGTTTTCTTATTATTTAACCATAGTCCTTCTGACTGTCCTCTTCTTTTTAACCGTCCTTAGTGTCTTTCTTCCTTTAACCCTCTTCCCATTGCAAAACTGAATGAAGTTGTAACAAGCATCATGTCATTGGTCTGTCAGGTCTCCAAACATCCCAGAAACACAGAGAGTAGACAAAGAGGAAAGTGCTCCAGAGAAATATGCTTCTGAATCGCCCCTCTTTACTTTCCTGTGATGCCTTTCTCAACTCTTGTAAATATATAAGTTTGACTATGTTTTACATGAGTATTCCTGGTAGCATGCATATTGTGTATACACTATAGTTACTTAATCAATAATGCTGTACTTAATGAAAGCCAATTGCGGGAAGCCAAGTCTCCCAGCTGTTATGTTGGTCCCATGACACTACTGGATAATGTCACTGCCTATGATAGAAAGAAGGAACGCTTCTCAAATGGAATAAGACATAAACGTCAACTGCATCTGAAATAGATTCTGGCTGTAAAAGTGGGATGGACACACATAGTGCCCACTGGAAAAAGATGGTCATGTGTTTGCGATGGTGGTGAGGGAGGAGATGGATAAGGATTTTGGTCTCTGCAGGTCACGGTTCTGTTCTTTGTTCAGTACACATGTGACTCCTGACAATTTTGTAATCTCTCCCCATCAAATAGAAATATGCCATCAGTTTAACAGCAGTTCCACTTGGTGTCTTTACACATGAATGTGTTTCAGAAACCATTGCCTTTTGTTCTTATTTGCCCATAAGAGTCTTCTGAGTAATCTAAAGGGACAATTCAATGTCATCAAATTAAGAGAATATAAAACAGGGACAACTGATACACTAAAAGGATTTGTGAAATTTGAATCAAGAAAGAATAACATGACTAAATTGTAAAATTTGTTTCTTTTTAATCTCAAAACCCACATAGAAATTGAAAAAAAGTGAGAGGAGTTATAAACTCAAGACGTAGCAATGCCTCCAAATCCCTTTACCGCAACTTGTTTGTAGAATGTCACTGTTATTGGGTCTCAAAAGCAATACAATACTAAGTGAAAGCTAATTAAAGGGGCTATATGATAGCAAAATGCCTAATATTTGGGATGTGAATAATTTTATCAGCCTCTGAGAGAGACAAAATTTTTAATGGGAAAAGAACTCTTACTTCAGATAGTTGCTTGATTCTCATCTCCAGCCCTACTTCCTCTCCAAACAAACCACCGAAGAAAGAAGCAGCATGAAAACACACCAGTAAACAACATGAAAACAAAAGGGAGAGAACTAACTTAAGTTAAAACACACTAAAGAGTCCTGGCCTGCATGACTCATTTGGCTGGACATCATCTTGCAAACCAAAAAGTTGCTGGTTCAATTCCCCCTCAGGGCACATGCCTGCGTTGTGGTCCTTGGTGGGACGTGTGCCAAAGACAACAGGTTGATGTTTCCTTCTCACATCCATGTTGCTCTCCCCCTATTTCTCCATTCTTCTCCTCTCTCTAAAAAATTAGGATTTTTTAAAAAACACACTAAAGAGATGGCAATCGTAGGTAACATACAGGCCTTGTTGGGATTCTGATTTGAGCAGATCAACAATTTAAAAGTTTTTTGGAATGAAAAATGGATATAGACTGGGTATTAGATTATGCTGAATAATTATTACTAATTTTGTTGGATGTGCTAAGACACTGTGGTTCTGCTGAGGGGGGAAAAAAAGTCTGTATCTTTTGGAGGTACATCCTGAAATATTACTAGTGAAATTACATGATCTCCTGGATTTGCTTTAAAATATTATAGAAAAAAAAGATGTGAAATAACTAGATTACAAAGATGGCAGAATGTTGATAACTATTGAAGCTGGGTGATGAGCTCGTAATACAATTTTGTCTGTTTCTGTTTCTGTTTAAAAGTTTTCATAATACAAGAATAAACAATAGCTAAAACGCTTGACCATCTTCCAGGCCAGAAGTAGAATCTGTGGTGCTGGCCAGAAGGATGGGGTGGGTGACTATTTTCAGGTCAGTCTTTAGGGGACAGAGGCCCAAGGGCAGAGTGGCTGCCATGTCTCAGCTTCTCAGCTTCTTCCGAGACTGACATCACCATGGGATACATTTCTAGCATTGCTCCAGCTTCAGGACCATGCTGCCTGGCTGCCCAACAACCAAAGCTTTCCCCAGACAACTTGTTAGTAATGGATAAAACAGTTCGATGGGCAAGGAGAGCACACGTTAGCTGCGAGGTTAAAAGGTGGCACCTTCACTGAGGGTCCACACCTGCAGCTCCATCATGCCCACTCACATCACAGAGTTCATATCTAACGCCTGGTTTCACTTTCCCTGAGAGGCTCACATGCTGAGGAAGGGAAATTTCCCAAGCGACTGTCTGATTGGTGTCCTGATGGCTTGTTGGTCTGTCCGGCCGTACCCTGGTCAGCAGGTCCGTCAAAGGAGTCAGAAAAGAATGAAGGCTCATTGTTTAATTGTCGAAGGCTTTGGTGTATGGGTTAATTTAGAGCTATCCTATATGTGTTTTTTCTCCCATGTTTTAGAATCTTTACCTCAACTCTCAGAGTCGGGTCTCCTTATTGTAAAATGGAGAAAAAAGTTTTAAAAAGTATATACTTCCTAGGGTAGTAGTTATGAGGATTAAATGATCTCATTCAATTGCAACTTTTAGCACAGATTTCAACACATAGCTCTCAATAATATGTAGTAATAATAATAGTAAGATACAGTCTCTAAAATAAAATAAATTACAATGTTCATTTGATCATTAAGAAGTAAAATTATTATCTTCTTGCAAAAAAACCCAAAAATACTCCTTATCTGAGTCAAAATAGTAGCACTTATACCAGGGAATATGTTGAGTTTTGATCATGAGAAAAATTCTTGGGAGTCACAAAAATATGCACATAGCCATTGCTAGAAATCTGACGTGGAAGTCTCCCTGTCATAAGGAGTTATTTGGGGGAACTCAATTTTAGAAAACCTATCTGAGTATCTTTTTAAATTCTTCTATCTTCACCCTTATATGTCTTTGATGCAATAAAAGGAAAAATAGAAAGCAGTTTTCATATGAAAATCAAGCAGTTTTTGTTTTCATAAACTGTGAGTGTCAAAGATGAACATTATTGTATGGGTTTATCTCATACTGGAAGCTAATAATAAAGCTCTTATAGATCTGGCGGGGGAGTGGGGAAGGAAGCCCTTTGTGTGCGTAACTTTAGTTGAATCTGTGATGAATTTCTCTTGCAGGCCAGTGTATGGTAGTGTATTAGGCTGGGTGACTTAAGTAACAGACATTTATTTCTCACAGCTTGTGAGGCTGGAACATCTAAGATCAGAGTGTCTGGGGAGGGTTCCTTTCCCAGCTTGTAGATGGCTGCCTTCTTGCTGTATTCTTACACCTTGGAGAGAGAGTCACCTTTTGTGTCTTCTTATAAAGACATTAATCCCAACACGGGTGGGGGGGGGGGGCGGGGCTCCGCCTTCATGACTTCACATAAATCTAATTACCTACCTAAGGCCCTACCTCCAAAGACCATCACATCTAAGATAAGGCTTTAACATATGAATTTGGGGAGGACCCAAACAGTCAGTCCATTAGGGGCAGTTATTATTGTTGTTGTTGTAAATGTTGCTGAGAACCAGAAGCTGGGGAGGCACTAAAAGCAAAACAATGGAAAGTCTTTCAACATTTGCCTAGTGTAAATTCCGGAGCAGAGCTGAACCTATTAGTAAGGGATTAAACAGCCTAAGCTTCAAGTAAAGGGAATGGAAGAACAAAAGTCAAATAGGCCCGTATGGTTATTGGAACCAATGAATTTTTTGAGAGGAGAGACATCTGGGTCCAAATTTTTAGGTATTTAACATTCTAAGAAGCATGAGTGAGTATTACCCATTTAGAAAACATAAGAAAGATAATTGGTTCCTATATGACAATTATTATAACAAGACTCACTATGTACAGCAACAGGATTTTTTTCATTATAGTATTCAGAGAAGCCCAAAACTTTCAAGCCATTCATATCAATAGCCAGATGTGCCATCACCTTCTGCAATCAAATGTGAAACCAAGCTCTTACTGTGAGGTATAAACATTCTCTGCATCAGATACCTTTACCTGCACCAATAACCACGGAAATACTGTTGTACACCCCTTCCCACCGTGTGACACAATGCTATGAACCACATGAGCGTAACAGATCGAACTTTAAGAAAATGCTTCCAGACGGGCCACTCTTCAAATTACATATTGACTAAGGACAGTGTATTTCTCTTTTTCTAATTTTCTGTAGGTTGTATTACACGGACGATTTTAGATGGCATGATGATCTAGTACATTAGAACAAACTGCAAATTTTATTATTTTTCTCTCTGACCTGACTCAGCCCTTTCAGCTGAGCAGTGCTGGACTAACCAAAAGGCACCTTTCCCTGTTCCCGGCTGAGCCCCGAACTATTTGCCAGACCAGCTCCATCCTGCACCCCAGCGTGCTCTCAAAGCTGTGTTCTAATTTCAGAGCTCGTTCCCTCTTTTGTGACTTCCCCTCGTAAGGCCCGGTCCTGCCGCTTTTTCATATCTGGCCCTGGCATCCTCTTAGCCTTTCACACGTGTTGTCCTTAGGTCACCTTGGGGTCTGTGTTCTAGGATACCCTATTGCAGCGCATTTAGCCCTTCACTCCTCTCTATTGCTCACTGAATCTATGATGAATTCCACTTGCTGATCAGTCTTTGGTGGCTATTAGTAGCAATGTTTTTGTAAATGTGCCTCTAGCCAGGTTTAAAGGAGTCTGTCAAAAAATACAGCACACTTCTGACGTTACCATTCACAGCTTCGTGAAACGTCAGCAGATTCTGCTGATTCTGAGCTTATAGATCAATCCACGTTGCTTAAAATTTACTTCAACACATTAAAAAAAATTCATATGAACCAAATTTCAAGTTGCATTTCAACTATTATTTTTAGCAGTGTTCAGTTTTAATTGCTAGTATGTAAATATATATACACATACACTGAATTGTTCTTAGAGGATGCTCCGTGAGCACTTATGGTCCACTTCCTGGTACCTTTATGGCTACAATCTTCAAAGTAACAAGGACTGTGCTGTTCAAATGCCATCTTAAGCTAGACAGTTTTAAGCAATGGTTTTAGGAATTTTTGCTCCTACAAATGAAATGGCTTTTATCTTTTATTCCTCCCAAAGTCACACTGTACATTCATGCAACATCTCAAGTTTTTTTCTCTTTTAACCTTTTCCCTGGAAGGATACAGGAGAAAACACCGATTCTAAGCATAACTTAAGTTATCACAAAATAAGCCCACCTACCTGTGTAACACCATCGAGTTCCAGAAATAAAACATTACCAGCATTGACGCCCACAAGCCCTCATCGTACCCTCCCCATCAAAAACCCACAATCTTGATTTTATTTTTTTACTCCATGTCTTAGCTTTTACAATTTTCTGTATACAGAAACAAAGAGCATGGAATTTTCTATGTCTAAATTTTTTTGTGACTGAACATTTTTGTTCAATATTATGTCTGTAACACTTAACCCGAGTTGTTGCCAGTATCAGCAGTTCATTCTTTTTCATCGCTGCGTGAGATTCCATTTTATGACTATGTTGTGATTTATTTCATTCTACTGTTAACGAACATTTGAATTGCTTCTGTTTTGAACTATTACAAATAATGCCTCTATAGACATTCATAAACATGTCTTTCAGTGAATGTGTGTTTATTTTTGTTGAGTCACTACTTAAAAGAGAAATTGCTGAGTCATATGTTAGGTAGATGTTCAATTTTAATAGATACTACCAAAATTTTTCCAAGTAGTTGAATCCATTTATTCTCTTACTAGGCTGAATGAGAGTTCCAGAACTCCATAGCTTCTTCAGCTCTAAACCACTCTGCTACGTCCTGCCAATGATGTAGAAACTAGGATTCTGCAAATTTCATTTCCCAGGCTCTTTTATCGTCTGGTGTCCTTGCTTTGTTCTGTCAATAGAAGGCCTAGTGGCAGATTGAAAGATGGAAGAAGGAAAGAAACCCATCCCCCTTTTTGGTGTGATCAGCATGACCCCAGTGACAGCAGCTGGCTCCAGCTGCCATCTGCTCTCACGCCACCAGCGTCGTCCTTCCAGAGACACGGGCAGCAGGCATGTGGTGGCCCCTACGTAGAAGTCTGAGAGCCATCTCTGCTCGACCCTCTCAGTTTTCTAGATTCTGGTCACCTCCATTTTCCCTGTATTTCTCTTGTTATAGGAGAGGTAGTGGCTCCCTACAGTTAGTATTTCTGGTCACTCCAAGAGGCCCGTGGGCCCTTTCAGTCTCTCATTATCTGTGTAACAAATTCCATAGCTATAGTCCCATCGGTTTGAAAGCCTAGTGCTGTTTCTGTTTCCCCAATGGGACCTGGCTTCGCTCACATCCCAAGTCCCAGGGATTGGTCCCAGTTCCCTCAGATGCCCAAGTCCCAGACAAAGTGTGGAAGCTGCAGAGGGCCCCTGATTCCGGAAGATCCGAGGGCACTGTGTAGAACCCAGGAATGTGAGGAGACACCCGCAAAACTGATGTTAGGCTCCCCGCTACCCTGGTTGTTTTCCAGATCTAGAACAGGTTTATTCCTAGAAAATAGAGAGCAGCGGTACTTCTTACACACCTGAGAATGCAAGTTGAGATGAAAACCAAATATATTATTATTAAAAACCATCTCTGCTGACAAACACACTTTCTTCACTTCTGAGTTCTCCAGATAATGGCAAATATGCCAAGTTCCCTAAATTTGTTATTCATTTCTAAAAGAATAGGAATTTAGGACTTTCATTTCAAGAACTAACCTTCCTCCTGGCTGATACTTTTTAAAATCTTATTTTCTCTTGACTTCAATTTAGAGAACATGTAAATGTGTTTTGTTCAGCTAAGTTGTAAGCATCTTTATAAGTTATAGCAAATCATTTTAGACACAGAGTAAAGTTCTTAATTTATTAGCTATTTAATTAACTTTCACATCCAATCTTATTAGTGAACACTACTCACTGAATTTTCTGTATATCCTTCCAACGCTCCACTTCATTCCATCCGTACACACACGCAAGTGCAAATCATCCAGGTAGTTCGTAGACATCAAGCTTCCTCTCTGCCGCACGGAATCATCTTTTTAAAGATAAGTCTGATTTAGCTTAGACAGGCACTCATGCCCATGGGTCGGTGGCATACCGGCCTCTTTAGGGGACCAACAGAAGGCTCTCCTTGCCCTTCCTCCCTCCCCAACCTTGTTTCCATTTACTGTCTACCTTGAATTCTGGGCCTACTGGACTTTTATGAGTTCTTCAGACCCCTTGGGCTATCTCTGGTCCTTGGGCTTTTAACATGTTTTTTCACTACTTTCTAGAACTTTCTTTCAACATCATCTCTTTTTCAACTGTCTCTTTTCAGTTAATGCTTATTCGTCCTATGAGTTTCAGTAGGAAAACCCTCTCCTTTAAGTTAATTTCCTATTGTATTTTTTCCATTATTGTTTATCCCCTTTATGACTTCTTCCACTTTATCCCAATAGGGTTGATTAGAAGATCCTGACTTATATCTCTTTCATGAAAGCCGTTACGCTTGTTGTTATTTGTTTAAGTGTCTGCTGCTCTCATGAAGGCAGGGATTATGTCTACCATGTCCACTGTTTTTAACACAAGGCTTCACACTTAGTAGATAACAGTATTTACTGAATTAGTGAATAAGTGATTACTCCAACTATGCCATTTGTAATCATGAAATTTTAGAGCAAGAAAAATACCTCTAGAGATGACCAAATCCAATCCTTTTATCAATAAAGAAGTTCAATAGTTTGTTCGAGAAAAGTCGTATACAAATAGTTCCTCACAGTTAGAAAGTGTTTTAAGCACAGAAAGTAAGTAAATCAGGGAAGGGATATGGCAGAGGTATATTTAGTATCTACCTCTAATTTTAAAATATTATCCTTGGAGATTTCACATAATTCTATGGACATTGATAAATTACACCAGCTCTAAGGAAATAATTACATCAATGAATAATTTGGGTTCTTACAGCTTTTATAAATTATATGTCAGCTTTTCACAGGCAAATATTCCTTCTTAATTCTCAATACATGTAATCATAGTATTTTTCATATTTAAGCAGAATTTCTTGTATCATATAATAAGGTCTATATTTCCTCTCTGCATTTTTTTCATGCCACGGTAATAGTTCTCTCTTTTTTACTTTTTTATCTAATAATATTTCCTTTCCCATTTGTAAGAAATGCCTGAATAATTCACCCAATAGTGGTGACAGATTTATACATATACAGCATTCTCTCCTCACCCCATTCTAATTGTCAATTAATTAAATATAAGGAATTAAAATGTTAGACTAGAAAATATTCTCTTAGTGCAAAAGTCGTTGAGAAGGAATAGAGGTACAAAAACACATGAGACATATAGGAAATAAAGGGTAAGTTGGCAGACAAACCCAAGTATATCACTGATAACATTACATCTTAATTGGTCAAATTGTCCTATCAAAAGGCAAAGATGGTCAGACTGGATTTAAAAAAAAAAGACAAGATCCAAATATATGCTGTTTATAGGGGATACATTTCAGATCCAAGGATTCAAATTGGTAGAAAGTTAAAGGATTCAAAAAATACCTTATGCAAGCAGTGACCTTAAGAAAGCTGAAGTGTTTTATCAATATTAGACAAAATAGAATTTAAAGAAAAAAGTTAATAAAATTAAATATGGACATTGTATAATGATAAAAAAGCTAATCAGGAATATATAACAATTTTTATATATATTTGTTATATATATTATGTATTATTTATATATATAACAAAGCCCAAAATACATTAAGCTAAAACTGACAGAATTGAATGAAAAGATAGATATTAAAACAAAATATTTGGAGACTTTAATACCCTACTTTCACTAATGGATAGAACTAGATCAACAAAGGAATAGAAAAGATGAATAATACTGTACTAATTAGATAAAAAATTTATAGAACATTTCACTCAATAAAGGCACTATATATTATTTTCACATGAAATATTCTCCAGGATACCATATATAGGTCAAGAAATAATTTACAATAGATTTAAAAGAATTTAAATTATACAAAGTATGTTCTCTGACCAAAATGAAGTAAAATTAGAAATCACTAACAGAAAATTGGGAATTCACGAATATGTGGAAATTGAAAAACATATTCCTAAATAAGAACACACAAAGGAAATTAGAACATATTTTATAATAAAATTTAAGCATAAAAATGTAAGCACTGTATAACAAAACATGGCTTGCAGCTAAAGCAGTGCTTAGAGGGAAACTTATAGCTGTAAGAGCGTATATTAAGAAAGAAAAAAAATCTCAAATCAATAACCTAACTTTTTACCTTCACATACCAGGGGTTTTTTGGGGGGGGAGGGCAACCTAATTCTAAAGCAATAAGAAAGAAAATAAAAGTTAGAATGAATAACAGTGAAATAGAGACTAGAAAACAATAGATAACATCAACAAAATCAAAAGTTGTTTCTTTAAAAAGATTAACAAAATTGTCAAGCCTTTATCTAAACTGATCAATAAAAATGACTAAAATTACTAAAATCAAGAATAAAAGAGGAATATTATTTCCAACCTAACATTAGTAATGGATTATAAAAGTTAAAAGAATTATAAGGGAATATATGAACAACTGTATGCTAATAATTTAGATGAAGTGGAAAAATTTAGAAAGATAAAATGTCTTGGAAAGGCAAAAACTGATCTAGGAAGAAATAGAAAATATATATACTTTTAACAATTAAAATATGAATTAATAATTTTAAAACTTTTCACGAAGAAGAGCCGATGCCCAGATATCTGCATGGTTGATGTCTACCAAACATTTAAAGAATTAATACCGATTCTTCACAAATACTTTAAAAAAACTGAAGAGGAGAAAACACTTCTCAACTCATTCTATGAGGACAGTACTACCCTCATACCAAAACCAGACAAAAACATCACAAGAAAACTATAGGTCACTATCTCATATGAATATAAATATTAAAATCTTCAACAAAAGAATATAAAACTGAATCCAGCGACATAAATAAAAGATTATATATTATGGCCAATTGGGATTTATCCCAGGAATTCAAATTTGATTTCCACAATCAAGGTAATACACTACGTCAATAGACTGAAGGACAAAAACAACATGACTATCTTAATCGACGAAGAAAAAGCAATTGACACAATTCAACACAACTTAATGATTAAAAACAAAAACTCAATAAACTAGAACTAGAAAGCAACTCTCTCAACTTGATAAAAAGCTCAGAGCTAACATTGTACTTAGTGATGAAAGACTGAAAACCAACCGTATCTGTTCAACAGGGTACTGGAGGTGCTAGCCAGAGCAATTAGTCATGAAAAATAAATGAAGGGCATTCAAATTAGAAAGTAAGAAGTAAAACTTCCTCTATTTGAAGATGACATGACTTTGTATATAGATTATCCTAAGGAATTCAATAAAAACTATTAGAACTAAAAAGTAAATTCAGCATGACTGCAGGATACAACATCAATTTACAAAAAAAAATCATATTTCTATATACTAGCATCATAAATCTAAAAAATATTGTGATCAATTCAATTTATATTACTATAAAAAAGAATAAAGTACTTATGAATACATTTAACAAAAGAAGTTAAACTTGTGCACTAAAAACTGTAAAGCATTTTTGAAAGGAATGAAAGAAGATCTAGATAACAGACATCCTATATTCCTGTTTCCAAAAGCTTAATGTTGGTGAGATGGCACTCTTCAAACTGATCTACAAATTCAGCATAATACATACCAAAATTCCATCTGGCTTTTTTGGAAATATTGACAAACTGATCCTAAAATTAATATTTAAATACAAGGGACCCTGAAGAGCCAAAACAACCTTGGAGAAAAAAAGAAAACAAGTTTGGAAAACACACACTTCGCTATTTAACGAACTCTTACAAGCCAATCATAAAAAGACACCAGTTAAAAGTTAATAAAGAATCTAAATAGGTATTTCTCCAAAGAAAACATACAGTTGATCAAAAAGCACAAAAGAAAAAGTTCAACATTATTAGCTATTATGTAAATGCAAATCAAAACTACAGTGAGACGCCATTTTATACCAACTACAATAGCTGTAATAAAAAAGACAGATAATGACAAGTGTTGACAAGGAAGTGGAAAAATTGGAATAGTTAAACATTGCTAATGGGAATTTACAATGATACAGTTACTTTAGAAAATAGCTAACCAGTTAATTAAGACAATTATTATTATCATTGTACAGATGAAGAGTTCATCAAAAAGTTAAATATAGAGTTACTGCATGACCTACAGTTCTATTCCTAGGCATATAAACAAAAAAAATTAAAATATACAAGAAAAATTAAAATATATGTCCACACAAAACTTCTACATAAATATTCATAGCAAAACTATCATATTAGCCAAATTATATTTGTTTCTTCAATAGAAACAACTTAAATGTCCATTAACTGATTAGTGGATAAATAAAATGTGATATATTCATGCAGTGGAATAATATTCAACAATAAAACTAAATAAACCTCCCTAGTTGGTGTGGCTCAGTGGTTTGAGCACCCACCTGCAAACCAAAGGGCCGCTGGTTTGATTCCTGGTCAGAGCACATACCTGGGTTGTGGCTGAATCCCTGGTGGGGGGAGGGGTCACATGAGAGGCAACCACACATTGATGTTTCTCTCCCCCTCTTTTTCCTTCCTCTCCCCTCTCTCTAGAATAAAATAAAATAAAATAAAATAAAATAATGAATAAACGATTGATACATGCTACAACATGGATGGACCTTGAAAACACTGTGCTAAGCAAAAGTCTCTCACAAAGACCACATATTATGTTATTATTTTTTGCATGAAATGTCTAGAATAAGGAAATCTACACAGAGAGAAAGTAGAGTAATGGTTGCCTAGGTTGGAGGTGGGGCAGCTAGGGAATGATGGGGAGTGACTGCTAATGAATGTAAGGTTTCTTTTTGTAGTGATGAAAATGGTCTAAAATTGAATTGTAATGGTCACGTAACTCTGTGAATACACTGAACACATCAACCTGTACACCTTAAATGGGTGAATTGAATGGCGAGTAGATCATATCTTAATAAAGAAGTTATTAAAAAAAAAAAACAACCTCTTCATATAACACAACAGTTCATTTTTATAGATGACCTAGTTCTGAAACAAGTGAAAGTGGGAATCAGGTTGACTACGGTGGAGACAAAGTAAACAAGCTTTGTCATGCACCTTCAAAATAGAAATAAAAATAAACCCTGTGGGAAAAAAGAACATGAACAGCTCTGGCCAACTCATCCTCAGGAGGCTTCTGCCAATTAGTCCTAATGTCCAGTCATTTTTCCCCCACAGCCCCAGGTCAACGAGGAACATCTCTGGCGCTACTCTTGGTTTGGCCAGTGAAGAGGTATTTTATGTAAAAAAAATAACAGTTTACATTTATTTGCATTGCCTCATTCCATTCTAATCTTCACAGCAACTTTATGAGTTAGCTGAGACAGGCGTTACTGTCTTCACTTACCAATGAGAAGGCTAAAGCTCCAAAAATTAAGCTGGCAACTATCAGAAGGCAACATGGAACTCAAACATGGAATGTCTGCTTCCCAGGTTAGTGTTCCTCATACTGTGCTGCTCCTACCTGCCTTTTTAATACATATTGATTATTATCTAAGATAGGATTCTATTCAGACTGTTTATAATTTAAAACTCATTCATTGCAGTATGTATTTTAATTGATGGCCTCTGCTGATGTCAGAAACCACAAAACCACTGATTCATCAGATTGAGTAGGAGTCCAGTCAGCAATGGAATTTATTAATCTATCTCTTCAGACATTACTAATATTTTCCTTAAGAAACATATCCCTGAGATGAAAGTGAAAAGCTCATGATTAAAGCAAAGAGGGTGGCATTCCACCAAATAAATGTCATCGAAGTGTGTTGTTACATGTTAATTTTTTGGTAAAGTTTTTGTGTCCTCTAGCAATGTCTTCTGCTTCCACTCTCTCTTTTTCTTAACAATATCATCATTAGATGTGTAATTGGCTCTCATTATATAACAGATTGTTTTCTCAGTCCAATGGAGTGAATTTATTCACATATATTTCAAAATAATAAAATCAAAAATTAAGAGCTTAAAAAGAAAAAGAAATGTAATCGTGAACATAACCCCTACAACTGGCATTGTGGTTAGTGGCTCTAGAATCTTCCTGACACTAGACAAATATTACCAACAACTATAAAATATTTGAAGTCTGTGTATTTGTCTTTTTAAATAAAACATTTTAATACTCTAGATTTAGAGCACTGATTTTTTAAGAAGAATTTTCTTCAAACTATAACCCTACAGGTGAAAGTGGCATGTTGTGGTCATAGAAAGCTTGTCTCTGTCCTTTGTGGAAAGCAAAGGGCTGATGCTTGACTAGCTACTCTCAAAAAATCTAGAAGCAAACATAATTTTATCTAGGCAGCGATTGAGAAAAGGCTTTTTTTTCGGTCACTGTTGAACATAAAGGCCCATTAGTGGGAACCAGAAGAGATTACAACAGAGCAGCCCCAGCTACGCATGGGTGCTCCTATCTTCTCCCTTTCCTTCCCCCAAACTGTCTACACAGTAATTTCACAAGGCGGGGAGGCTACAGGATTTGGTCACCTGTTGAGCCATTCCCTTTGTGACAAGAGAAAGTCTCCCCTCCAGCCTGTGTAACTTCTGTGTTTTCCTCCTTTACTTTAAATATGGCTTCTCCAGGTTGAAGGGAACTAGGGAACTTCAACAGAATCAGCTTGTAAAGTACTAGATAGGTTTGCTAAGTTCATTATTATAACTCTGAACTTTGATGTCCAGATGAAGATTGTTCTAGTTATCTATTGCTCTGAAACAAGCTATCTCAAAACTCAGTGAATTAATACAAGCATTTTATTATATCTCAGAATTTTGTAGGTCAGGTATTTGGGCTTGGCTCAGCTTCTGTCCCACCTGGCATGGGAAGGGTCAGATGGTGGTGTTCTGCCGGTAGATGAGCTGCTCTGGAGGATCAAAGACAGCATTATTCTTGTGTCCGGCACCTTGCGGGGGATGGCTTGAATCTACTGGTACTGCTGTTTATCAAAGTATATCTCTAACAGGTAGACTCAGAATGGATGAAATTTTCACATGGCAGCTCAGGGCTCCAGAGAAAAAAAGACCCAAGTGGCTTCTTACAACCTAGACTCAGGAGTCCTAGAATGACACATTGGCTATGTCCTGTTTGTTAGGCAAATCACTAAGGCAAGCCCAGATTCACACGGTGAGTTTTCAGACTTCACCTCTCAGTGAAAGAGTAACAAAGAATTTTGTCTCAATCTTTAATCTACCATAAAGCTGCAGTTGTGGAACACAGGTTATGGAAACAGTTAATTAAATTAAAGATTCACATAGTCCTCAGTCTGCCATATCAACTCCATGTAGACTTAATGACAAGTAGTGCAGTGTGAAAGCTCATAGCATTTTCTTCACCCAGCCCCACAAAGTTTGACTTGCTGTTCATCACCCTAAGCATTGTAGACTCACCCAAGTATTGTCCTACCTCGAAGATGCCTGCCTCAGACCCCAGATGTACCTCCTCAGTCCCAGCTCAGAATCCCAGACCTCTGCTCGTCTAAGAAAAAGGATTGAAGAAAGCACCGGCTCCACAGCTTATGCCTCTATTATGTACTTATAAGGGAAACCAGCAAGCATACTCTGGGATAATAGAGGACATCATCTACCCCAGAATAAAAACATTTATTTCTGGGGCGAAGTGGAGCAAAGTTGTCAGTGTGTTATTTTTATTGGAGATTTGGTGGTAAAAATAATACAAAATGAATTTTTGATGTAAAATATCACACACTCTAGAGGTATGTATAGAGAAACAGCAATCAACAACACCCCAACAAACTGGTCCACCCAGCCAGGGCTAGTCAAAGAACGTGTAAAATCAAAGGTGAGACAATTTCTATAGTCAAAATTTGAAAGGGGTGGTTACAGACATGTCCTCAACAGCAATTTATGATGAAGGATTTAAATAATAACGACTTATTCAGGGGCAAGAGCAGTACATTTGAGATAGCCCGATGGTAGAAAGTAAGAATGTGGGAATTTTACCAGGGGTATCAGAAACATTCTTTAAGTCATCTCATTTCCAACACCACTCTAGACCTCATTAATTAATTAATTAATTAATTAAGAGTAGCTTATTAATCCTGTATCTGAATCTTGCCATTAAATCCTCAGCCTCTCCTTGGCTGTGCACACGCAGATTCAGAGCATACAGCTGATTCATTCCTTCAACAATTTATTGAATATCTCTTCAATGCCAGGGGCCTGGCTCGGGGCTGAGATATAAAGATCAGTATGATATGGTCTCTGCCTGTAGGATGTTTAGAGTTATGTAAGAAAACAATCAGTTAATAGTTGCAACCAAGAGGTGCAAGTGTGAGTAATAGTTGATCCAGGGTATGGAGACTCACACACCAAGAAATGGTCAACTCAGCCTTTTGGAGGTATGTTTATGAAGGAAGCATCTCCAAATTACTAGTAACAAAACAATCAGATAATACTTTTTTATCAGATTGTTGCCAGACTCTTAACTCTCTGCCATGCACCGTAATCATAAAGGCAGAATTTTACAAAAAAGCAAGTCCTGTGCCTCAATGAAATCTTCCCTTTGCCTCAAGAAAATAAATAAAGACACATTTTTATCAAACAGGGGGCTTTGTCTGCCAGCAAGAGATATGTTTGCTAGTGGACAATGTACATGCATTAATGTCAAATACTGTTTCCAAAGTGCCCGGAAAAGCGGCACTGCAGCCATGTTCGTGACGTGGAGTCTGGCCACTCCTGACAACTGACTGGAATGTGGGATTGGAGGCTGATAATGAACAAAAGGGCACGTCAAATAGGAAGTCAGTGTATAGAAACACTTTAGTGCACAAACAAAGCACTGAAATACAATGTGGCTCTCCAGATATGGGGAGGGGGTGGGCAGGGGGGGAGGGGGGTGATGATAAGTCCACTGAGGTCACGAGTCAGCTTCTCAGGCAGCTGCCGGCACGCAGGGCCGATGGCCGTCCGGTCGCCCGCCTCTCTCCAACGCTTCCGGAGTCCTGCCATGGGCCCTCCGATGACAGTCAAGTACAAAAATCAGAGGGAATCGTGGCATATGCTTGCTGGTAGGTTATTTTCCCTTGCTTCTAGAGAAAGGGAACAGTTTCACTGCCGGGTAAAACAAATGCACTCATTCAGGCTTGGACTGTGTGGAGGGACCAGGGGGCTTGGCTTGTGCTCAACGCATCAAGCCCTGAGCCTGGACCAGGCAGCCACGCTGTCTGTCCATCAGCCATGTAAGAAACTCGGGGAAAACTGGGCCCACTACCAAGCCTCTCACGGTACAGACACAGAGGCTCCCGTTCCTAATGCAAGACAGAAATAGCACAGTGGCGTGAAAACAGGTCAGGGCAAATAGCCTACCATGATCACCAAGTAAATCATGAGCAACTCTATTTGGCAAGAAAACCCTCTGCTGGGCTGATAAAGGAATGGAGGATGGTGGGGTTTGTACTAATGGAGTTTTTCCTCCAGTGTGCAGAGTTCATGGACCCACCCAGGCGGGATTCTTGTTCTAGAGATAAAGACTGGATGGCTTGGTTGGTCAACTCACTGTCTAAACTAAGAAAAGCAGAGCCAAGCAGAATTGTAGGAAAACGTGTCGAAGTGTGTCATGGAGTGGCACGAGGGCCCAGGCTGAGCTGGATCATGACAAGCCCCAAGTCTGCAAAGAAGACAGTGACCTGCCCCCAACCCCTGCCACACAGTGAAAAGGAAAAAGACAGGAGTGCCACTCTTACAACTTCTGTGCCACAATGAACGGAAGAGGCCAGACAGTCCAGTAAGGCAAGAAAAAGAAACGTAACAATTAGAAAGGCAGAAAATTCTCAGTATTCACAGAGGATATACTTTAATATGTAGAAAATTTAAAAAAAACAAACCCTTCATATAAGTTAAGTGAATTAAACACGGTTTTATAAGGTTGCCACTTACCAAGTCAATATAGAAAAATTAATTGTATTTTTATATGCCAGCAGCAAACAGAATATAAAGTTATTTAAAAGATGCTATGTTTAAAAAAGATCCCATCTTTAAAACATGCTATTTATTATAGTATCAAGATAGTTTTGAAAACCAAAGAATAATAGATGAGTAAGAATTCTACCAGAAAACTATAAGATATTGCTCAGAGAAAGTAAAGAACAACAAAATTAATGAAAGGATGCTGGGCTCAAGGACTAGAAGTATTAAAATTGTAAAAATGTCAGTTCTCCTGAAACTACTTTAGAGATTCATAGCAATCTTATTTAAAATGTTTTTCAAAAAAATATTTGAATTTTATTAAATCTTAAAAGTTCTCATCACAAGAAAAAATTTTGTAATGATATGCGGTAACAGATGTTAACTAGACTTATGTGATCATTTCATGAGGTACAGAAATATTGTATTAAATAAAATAAAGTATTTGAGTTTCTGAACCATATTTGGAACCTGAAAATTTGTTCTAAAGTTTATATGGAAATGCAAAGGCCAAGAGTAGCCAAGACACTTTTGAATAAAGAGATGAGGGGACTTGCTTTGTCAGAATTAGGATAGTACGTTATTAGTGCAAACACTGAAAAATATGAAGCCAAATAGCTCAGAAACCAACTCCATCATACGGCAAAGGTAGCAAAATGAGCAGTGTTAAAAGGCAGTCTTTCCAATGAATGGTTCTAGAAAGTTGAGTATCCATATGTAAAGTAATCAAGCCTCATACTATACACAGCGATCTAGTTCAGATGGATTCTGGAATTGGAGAAATAGCTCCTATAAAGACCAACCCTCCCAGGGGGAATAATCATAAACTTGGGAGAGCATATTAAAAAACTACTCTCTGAATGCCTGGAGAAAACTCACAAACAGAAACACACGAGGATGCACTTAGAAAAAGGGCCCAACGCTAAAATAGTTTCCCATGTTTAATTTTGCCTATAATGTCTCTTGCATGTGTACAACAGTAGACACCAGAAAGGATGCCTATAGCAGCCAATGTACATGGTTAAAAACCGGAAACAGGAGTGTATTAGCAAATACACAGTGGAACATTGACTATTCAGTAGCAGCTACATGCAGCAGCAATTCAGTGACATGCAGAAATATTGAGTCCACACAATATAATTAAATGAAATATTTCATCAGAACAGGCTTTACGCAAAACTTTTATAAGTTAAAAAGAAATTAAAATGAAGACATAGTTTTAAAGAATACATATGGTAAACAAAACTACATGGCTATCTAAAAAATCAAGGGAATGGAAATGATTACATTGGGTGAGGGGAAGCAAGTGTATAGTTTCCTGGGGTTATCACTCAGTTTCACATAGGTTTACTGGCAGGTTTTATTTTGGGTGGTGGGTTCATAGATACTTGCAACATTATGAAGTAGAGGCCATTGTTGGAGCGCTTATGAGAATGTGTTATGAATTAGAAATTGTTATTACATCAATTCTGTGCACTTGGAGTTTACAGAAGAATGGTAGAAAGAAAGGGATGAAGGGAGAAGAGGGAAGGAGACAGGGTGGGACAGACAGTTGGGGCTGGGGGGACAGACAGGCTGAGGTTAGATCACGGTTATGATACTTCCTTTTAGGACAGCCCTGGGCCATCAGAGAAAGGGGAGGAACTGGGACCCTTCAGGGCTGCGATAGTTCAGTGTTCACTGTGGGAGCCCCACAGCGTGGGGGACCGTGGGCTGCAGCTGAGACCCAACCTGTGCGGACCACCCCCAGACTGGAGACCGGGGTGCCGTTGGCCGGGGGTTCGGAAGGCATTGTTCGAGAGACTGCCGTTGGGCTCCGGCCGAGCCCCGGAAGGCTGGAGGGAGTAGGTGGAACTGGGAACCTGAGCCTTCCACGAGGACTCAGAGTGGAGACTGAGAAGAACATCAAGTCAATTCAAATCCCACTCCTTCCACTTTTGGTTGTGCGACTTCAAGCGAGTTCCTCCTAATTCATCTGCTCTACAGCTCATCTCCCCAGTTGCAAACCGAGGTAACCCTTACCTCATAGAGTTTCCCTAAGAATGAAATAAGGTAATGAATGTATGTAAAAGATAGGTTCTCTTGAGAACTCAACTGTTGGCTCTAAAATAATCAACCGGCTCAGCAAACGAGCTCCAAAGCAGAGGCATCCTTAGGTAAGAAGCTGAATCTGAGGGGGGAAAGCAGCCAGGGCAGGACATTCTGGAAGCTGCAAGGGAGGACAGCCAGATGGAGCAACGCTGCCAAGCCAGAAGCAGGTGTGTTTACCACCCTGCTGGGATATGTTAGGGGCCACATGGTATGATGACTGTCCAACCCGCCTCATTCATTTCTGAGTGTGCTCATGGCTAGCTTCCTTCCACCTACAAAGAGCTCTCACCCCAGGAGAGGTCAGCCTCTCCATTGCTTTTACGGGGGTCTTGGGATCTGAAATCAGTACTTTGTGAAGTTGTCTGTCTTGGATTATTTGTATTGTCTTTTATCCCTTCGGTGCCTTTTCGGGGGGAAGTGCGGGGCGAGAGGTAGCTGTTGTTTATTTTGTTTTTCTTGCTCTGCTGTCTAGGAAAAGCTCCTTTCGATGACATTAGCCCATGGGAGCACTACAAAAAAAGGACATGAAAAGTTGTCTCCCTAACTGATGAGTACACTCTCAGTGCCCAAGCATGGCCGCAGCAGGGAGAACGAAGGGACAGAAATCTCAAAAAGATGGCAATTTAGCAGCAAGGGGCCACCCGTGCCGCTGTTTACAGTCTGATTCAACTCCTCCTCTGCCCTCTCCAGCGTCATGTGGATCCTGGTTTGGGATTTTCCCCTTTTGGGGGCTGATGGGAGTAGGGCTAATAAGGGTAGAACAAGGGAGCTTAAGGAGTAGGACTAGAGAACTGTGACAATAGCTTAAGGTTGGCTTTTGTCACAGTTTGCTCATTTCAACAGGACAGGCAAGCGATATTACCTTTCCATGTGGGTATGAACTCTTATGAAGTCTTTCATTGCCTTTTGCTTATGACCCCAAAGCTCTCCAACTATAGTGGCCTGCTCTTGGTGTTCCAGGTGTGATGGCTTGGCCTCTGCACTTTGAAGACTTCACCTTTACCGCCAAGTCACTTCCCTGTGGTTTACCACATCCATGGTTCCAGAAAAGTATTATGGTGAGCGATGTGGGTGAAAATCCAGTGAGAGAGCAGAGCTGGGAAGGTTGCAGGACAGTGAATTCATTTGCTCTGATCCCTTGCCTTCCTTCTGGACCCAAATATTCTCCCCTCCTTTATAAAAGAGAAAGAGAAAGCAAGCCAGTCAGTCTGGTGTTGCCAAGGTATTTTCTTTTTTAGTCCCCAACAACCTCATTGCTGCCTCCTAGTGAAAGTTTTAGAATTGAAAACAAGACCATTTACTGGGTTGGATTGAAGAGGGAAAAGAAGAAACTGAATTCACACAGACGCACAAACTTTTTCTGAGCGTGTCTGTCTTTTAGTTCCTGATTAGATGTAGTCGTGTGCACAGGTGTATTGCTGTGACCATAGGGAACACGCAGAGCCCGCACAGACTCAACTGACCAAAGCGTACTCTCTGTGGGTGTGCACAATCAGGAGTTGACCATAAAAAGCCCCGCAGACGTAGAATTCTCTTTCAATGTATTCTTCCCTTACTATTCCTCACACAGACTATTCTCTTTCTCGTATCTTGGTATTTTTCACCTGTAGGTCAAAAAATGCACAAGAGCAAAAATGCAATGTTCTATCAAGTCAAACATAAAGTCTGTGGAAATATATTTTGGGGCATAATAAAGAGAAGGCACAGAAAGTTACCTCGTGGGAAGCTCTAGCAGACTCAGGCCAGAGGCGTGAGGTCGGGTAAGGACATCTGCCTTCCTCTCACGCATAGCTCGTTGAGAGGGACTGCCCTTGGTTGCCAAGGGTGTAGGCCAAGAATATTGATCCCCAAAAACTGAAATCAAAAAACCAAATCTGTTCTATTTTGAAATGTATACAATTTTATTTGGTGAACAGACAACAAACACACCAACAGCCATTGTCTTTTTAGGTATGAAAAGTACCTTTGTTTTTGCACAGGTTAACATTCTTGGACTTAAGAACTTTCAGATTTCGTTTATGTCATATCACAAAACAGGTGATGTTGCACAATTTAAAAACTACCAAGGAAGCATATGTATTTTATTTTTTACACAATATTGCTCAGATAAGCAAAACATTTCAATCTCACATACAAACATTTCTTTCCATGATAATAATTTATTACAATGATTTTTAACTTAAATTTGAAAAGAGTTTATTACAACTAACCAAGATAAAATCTTTTCTCAATTCTTACCTTTTGTATATGTCAAGGTAATTTTTATGATTAGACAGACTCAACTTCATTCACAATGTTTAGTGAATAACAGTATGTCATATCTTGCATCCCCTTGCATATGTTCTTTGCAGGATAGTGTATCACATTTTTGTCTCAAAAATATTATACAAGTTAGTAGGTTAAAAGCTCAGAGGTGATAATTTTGTAGTTTATCAGCACGAAACAGTATATTTAATATTCTAGTCCATGTAATTACACCTGCCAGTGTTTTAATGCTGCTCCACCCAGAGTCCATGAATGACAGTGTCTGTAAAGGAATATGGTTCTAGAGAAATCAGTCCAACTGTTGTAGCAATACAGGGGGCATAACGGATACAAAGTAAACATTCGTCAGTGTGATAGCTTAAGAAAAATACAGACTCCTACAGTCACTGCTGATTTACATTTCTGTGTCACCACCACAACTACAATTAAAGCAACAATCACTATTCTATTTAGTAAAATGATCAAGAAAAACAAGCCTACCTCTTCAAGGAACAGTTTTTATTTAAGTCCGTAACTTCAATCAATGCTTCGGGTCTGTGTGTGTCTGTGTGTGAGTTGAACATCCCTCCCAAGGGAAGGCTTATACAGAGTTAACCACTTATAGAACTTCCTGCTTGCACGCACCACATGGTTAGGTCAAATCCAAACTGCCAAAGAAAGAAGGCAGGCAAGTTCTCCCTGAAGGGCAGGCCTACTTGTGAATAAAACTTCCAGACTGATCATGTTGTAAGTATGCTGCAGCATACCAAGAAGTGAGAAAAGTATGCAACCAAAAGCATGCTATTGGATTTTTGCATCATGTCAATTACAAAGGAAAAAACTACTCTTACTAAAGAAAATTGTGCTCAACAACACAGAAATATTCCAGTATGGCCTGATTGCTATGTTTTACTTTTTTGAGAAACATTTCGTATTTCTTTTTTTACGTTGAACACTTCACCCTCTGCATTTCAGTGAGATACTGTAAGTCAACTGTACCTTAAAGAGATGAGCGTATCGATGGCTCTGACGACCAGAACAGAAAAGGCAAAACAAAACACCCAGCCTTTTTAAAGAGCTGGAGAGCCAAGGATGCCTACTCTCAGTCTGGGCTGGCTCCTTTTCAAATGGGTTGCCAAGAGCATGCTCAGCCCCTCCTCAGTTATTTTTCACATCACCACCTCTGACTGCGTACATCACCAGTGCAAGAAAATGCGGGAAGCATCTTTTGCAAGTCACATCTGACTATCCGAGGAAAACGAGCACTTTCTTGCTAGGAAGAGTCTCCAACATGTTTAGTTAGGGTGCGTCCACGAGACTCTTCCTGGTGCGCTCTTCCTTCCACCGGGCGGAGGATTCCAGGGCCGCGACCAGTGCTGCTCCGACCGGCCAGAGTAGCCGGGATGACTCCGAGGTTGCCCATGCCAAACAGGGTGCAGACTCCGTGGCGCGATCCGGGCTCTCCACTCGCCTAAACCTGCTCCCTAGTGAAAAGAGGTGGGAGGAGCAGTATGGAGGGGGAAGGGATCCTGTTTAATTCGAGGTCCTGGGAGTGTGGGAGCGGGAGGAGGCTCCACTGATCCCTCCTCCCTCCTGGAGTCCCGGGCTCCACCTCCTCCGCATGCCCCCAGATATACACACACTCAGCCGCGACTGGACATGCACACCAAGCGCCGGCTCCGGGCGCGTACACACACAGGTAGCGACACTCACCTGAGCCCGTGCACTGGGCTCCTGCCTCCTCGGCAGCGGCTGCGGAGTGGCGGCCTGAACCGGGAAGGGGCCCACTGTGTTGCGGCAGTCGGGGAAGCGGGAACAGCCCCAACGCGGACCTGCGAACTAAGGTGACGTCGCGATTTCCTTAAATCCCCTCCTCCTGCACCTCCGCCTCCGCGCCTGCTCGGTTCTGTCCGGAGAACCCAGGAGAGAGGGGCCCCTAGCTCGGCGCACACGCGGGCGCACGCTGCGAGGCCAGCGCGCCGGCGCAGGAAACTTGGGCGAAGTTAGTTGCAAGTGCCGGGCGGCGGCCGAGAGGAGCGAGGCGGGGACGCAGCGGGTGCCGGGCCAACCGGGCCAGCCGCGCCAAGGCTGCGCCGCCTTCCACGCTCGGCGCGCTCCGGGATCCCAAGTCGGCCGGCGTGTCTGGAGGGGCTCGGAGCGAGGGGAGCCGGCATGGCCCGGGAGCTGGCGCCTCGGCTGGTCGGGCGGATTTCCTCTGAGGGCCGGAGACCCCAACCTTGATCAACCTTCGTCCTACCTTCGTCTCCGACCCGCAAGCTAAGAGGAAGACCCGCGAGGCAGGTGCTGGGGGACGCGAACAGCTCCCCGCTTCCTAAAAACCCCAGTCGATTGGGGAGGGTCCCATCAGGGCGCCCTGCCCCGAGTCAGGAAGACGGGCTGGTGCTACCGCATTTGTGTTGATATCCATTGCTGCGCTGTTTTCCCGTGGTGCTCCCGGACCCTCCTCCTCCTCCCCCTCCTCTACCTCCTCCCGGGCCATCTCCACTCCTCCTCCCCCACCCCCATCTGCTACTGTCAAATGAGAAAGTCACCGAGGAGAACCCAAACACTCCAGCCACGGAGAGCCCCCTTTGGCACTTGGCAGCACGCGGCGGCTGGCTCCTCGGTTCAACTTGGTGGAGCCTCTGCGACGCCACTTGCCGGGCTGCCGTGCATTTAAGAGAAAAAAGACCGAGGAGGCGGAGAAGCTCTGCCAGGCAGCGGCTACCTGCAGGGAGTTCGCGAGAAAAAGCCGCCGGAGAGGAGGGACAAAAAGAAAGCAAACGACAAACGGCCACCGTGGGGTGGGGACACCACCTAAAAGTTACCGTGCTCCGGAGAGGTTTTTCCCGAGCGCTCGGCCGGAGAGATTAGGGCAGCCCGAGACGCAGCGCGGCCCTGGGCTGGTCCCCCGGCCCCCTCCTCCCGGGCGGGAGCGACCCCCGGGCGCGAAATAGCGCGCGGTGAGCGCCGGCGGGCCGAACGTGTCCCCGCGGACAGCCAACATTGATTTCCTCCGGGCCGAGGGCGACGGCCCGGGTGGCGGTGGCGGCGGCGGCGGGCTGCAGCCGCGGCACGGCGAGAGCATGTCCAAGCCGGTGGACCACGTCAAGCGGCCCATGAACGCTTTCATGGTGTGGTCGCGGGCTCAGCGGCGCAAGATGGCCCAGGAAAACCCCAAGATGCACAACTCGGAGATCAGCAAGCGCCTGGGCGCCGAGTGGAAGCTGCTCACGGAGTCGGAGAAGCGGCCGTTCATCGACGAGGCGAAGCGCCTGCGCGCCATGCACATGAAGGAGCACCCGGACTACAAGTACCGGCCGCGGCGCAAACCCAAGACGCTGCTCAAAAAAGACAAGTTTGCTTTCCCGGTGCCCTACGGCCTGGGCGGCGTGGCCGACGCCGAGCACCCAGCGCTCAAGGCGGGCGCCGGGCTGCATGCGGGCGCCGGCGGCGGCCTGGTGCCGGAGTCGCTGCTCGCCAACCCGGAGAAGGCGGCGGCCGCCGCTGCCGCCGCCGCCGCTCGCGTCTTCTTCCCGCAGTCGGCCGCCGCGGCGGCAGCCGCAGCCGCCGCCGCCGCCGCGGGCAGCCCCTACTCCCTGCTCGACCTGGGCTCCAAGATGGCAGAGATCTCCTCGTCGTCGTCGGGCCTCCCGTACGCGTCGTCGCTGGGATACCCGACCGCAGGCGCTGGCGCCTTCCACGGCGCGGCGGCCGCGGCTGCAGCGGCTGCGGCGGCCGCCGGGGGGCACACGCACTCGCACCCCAGCCCGGGCAACCCGGGCTACATGATCCCGTGCAACTGCAGCGCTTGGCCCAGCCCCGGGCTGCAGCCGCCGCTCGCCTACATCCTGCTGCCAGGCATGGGCAAGCCTCAGCTGGACCCCTACCCCGCGGCCTACGCCGCCGCGCTATGACCCCGCGGGGCCGCCTTACGAGGACCTATGTGCACACTTGTACATATGTATGATAGGTACGAGCTCTGCGGCCATCCCTTGCGCCCTCCCGCGACGGGGACCCCGGGTTGTTTGTACATAAGATGTATAGGTGCCAGGCAGAGGCAGGGATGCCAGTCGAGCGCGCGAGTGCGCGGGCGAGTGTGCGTGTGAATTCACAGGATCATTTCAGACCCGCACGTCGGCAGCCAGCTTTAAAGAGGGCAGTTGTATCCGGCAGCAGTTGGTGTTTGTTTTGCACTTGGGAACCTGTTGCGTTTTGGCCCACAGAGGTGGAGGAGTAACTTTTTGACATGTTGGGCTCTCCAGTTTCGTTTGTTGGAAGTTTACTGTCGGTTTGATTTTTTCTCATTCTCTTTCCCTCCCCCCGCCCCCTTGGTCTATATGTTGCATGCACTCTGTTCAAATATTAGGTCTGAAATGGCTGGCACAAGGGAAAAGCTGATCTATGCCATCAGTTTCTCGGAGCGGGATGGCTCTGAGCAACCTTGCTCCTTATTTGTACTATTTGAACTTTGCAAATCTCTGTTCTCTCAAGCAGAGCCCCTAGACCGGATCCATTCGTGACCAGTGACCTGCTCGAATCTGGCCTTTTGTGTGTGAGATGATCGCGGTTTCTTTTGTTTATCACGCCATATGCAAATCAGACCAAGAGCTCTTTCTCAAGAGCAAGGAACGCAAACAAGAAATATGTGTGAGATGCAAAGTTGTCAATTGGATTTTCTCTCCCTTAAATAACAGCAAAACAGCTAGCAATCACCCTGAGTCCGCTCACTTGGATTCTGACACAATTTACGCAAAATGCAAAGGCCCTGTTCTATTTTCTCCTATGGCTGCGTTCACCCTAAGATTGTAAATGTGTACATGTCCCTGACAACACTGAGTCTGAGAATGTGTTATTTGCGTTGCCCTAAATTTGAGTCGATTTTAGACTCTAGAGCATTTTGAGCTAATGTCAAAGTTAACTTTAAAAATTGCGGGACTATTTCAGAATCGCAATTTTATCTAAGATTAAATCAGACTTTTTTGTCTGAGTGGTAATTATATATTTATTATTTAGCAAAACTGAAAAAAAAAACCCACAGAATTGTTTTGACAGATGTCTCTCGTCAGCTAACGTTTCTCCACCAACTCGAACCATTTAAATGTGTTTTGGAGTTCCCTCCCTAATTAGCTTATTTTTTAGATCATCTGCAATTCATTTGCAGTTTATGATAAAACACATTTTAGAGAAAAGGACCTTCCTCAATTATAGCTTTTGTGTTTCTTTTTAAATGTATATATTTTGACTAATGTTTGTGAATGAAGTTGGCTAACATGTATTTAGTTTCATTTTGGCTTTATGTAATATAAAGTTTTTAAAAGTTTAAGTATTGGTTTTAACCTTTATGTGTAAATGGTTTTCTTGTGTGATCTTCTAATTTAATATTAGACGTCTAAACTATATCTGTAAATTAGAATCCGACTATCACTCTGTTCATTTTTTTTTTTTTTTTGAACAAAGAGTTTAAATAAAGCCTGAACCAGGGAAAAGAGAAAATCCTCTTTTTTTTTTTTTTTTTTTTTTTGTTGAGTTCCTAACAAGATTTTTATCTGAATTGCCCTTACGTGCCTGGTCCAGGTGAAGTGTAAGGTATCCTCCAAAGGCAGCCTTTGTTTCACTTTTGAATAGATTTACTAGGAAATCTAAATCAAGCCATTGTTATTCAGAGCCAAAAACCTGATTTATCACATTTTTAATCATGAATAGGAAAGAAGATTTTTTAAAAAACCAAGTAGTTGTATTATCTTGGAAAAAAAAAAAGGCATTCATGAACCAGTAGAACAGAGCCCATTGAAAACATCCAGACCGTTCAAAGCATTTCACTAGTTTCCAGTAACATTTTAAGAGGGGAAAGTTGCCTGACCACTTTATCTTGTTAGTGGGAGAGTCCCACCACTTAAATCAGTGTAATTTGTTCACGTATCTCTGGCATATTCCTTATTTACACCTTAAGATTTTATTTGGAAGAATTATCACAGCTAACAACAATATACAACTTTTGGCCTCTTTAGGGCTTTATCTTGTCATGCTCATGGCTTTAAAATAGAAGTATAACACATTCTAATGAGAGGGTTGAATTTTCAGAGCTAGACAAGTTCCCACTGGAAAAAGGTTTGAAATCATAAAGGACTTTAAATTTAGAGATTTGCAGCACCACGAATAATATTAGGGAAAAGAATAAATAATAAAGGGAGATTTTTATTCCCCCCTCCCCCCACGGAAGTAGAAATTCTCAAGATACAAGACTCAACTAGTTTTAAACTCGTTCCCCATGCACGGAGACCCTCTCTGGAGCTGCACGTCTTTATAAGTGACCCGACTCTTTAAAGTCATTGTTTTCCCCCAACGGAATAATATTTTAAATACCATGAAAAGTTTTGGAAATGTGAGAAATGGACTCTGCTGGTTTGACCCTGATTCACTAATTAAAACGATCCCTCTCCTGTTATTCCCGGGGCTCTTTGCAATATTATAAGTTAATTCATATGGTTCTGAGCGATTATGCAAAACTAATTTGGACTGTCCAGGGGTAATTATCCCTGACACGGTTAATTAAATCCTTTCAAGGCTTCGTCTTTGCCTTTTGTAGCAGCCCATCACTTCTCAACACGGAACTTCCTGCAGCTCCCTGGAAATCACCCCAGCTCTAAATCTTAGTTACCTCCCTGAGCCATCCAGCTCGGCCCCACCGGCCCGGGGATTCCCCGCCCCCTCGCGCCCCCTCCCCTTTTCCCAAAGATCGGCGTTTTCTGGGAGCAACGCTCCGGAGTATTGATGAATGAGAAGAGAACTGGAAAGATAGGCAAGGGGAGGAGGGAGGATGTCTGGGGTGAGCACGCCGGGTCACGTCGCCAACAGATTGTGCGGCTGCTGGAGTACGTCCACAGGCCCACAGGGGGCGGCTAGTTTACCGCCCCCCTGACTCCTGTGGTCTAGCGAACCGGTTGCGCCCCGAGAAGGCAAGGCGAAGCCGGTGCAAGGGGGAGCGACCTGGGGCCAGAGGAAGTGGAGAGGGCCAGCTGTGTGCTCAAGTCTGAAAGGGACCTGCAGATCCAGCGCTGGGACTAAGCCAGGAGCTGCTGCGGGGTCGACATCCACCTCCACCTCTCCATCTCTACACCTCCGTCTCTGTCTCCTCT